>NC_071627.1:15370000-20645000 GCF_014839835.1 Dryobates pubescens | reverse complement strand
TCTGGGACTGACAGATGCTATTTAAAATCAAATTCTGCTCTTCTCTGCAGCATTGTACATAGCCAAGAATATCCCTTCTATAAGGCATGCTACACAACATGGCATTGGTCCCACTCAGGCAAAAATCTAATTGACTTGTGTAGTGTGAATGTTTTGTGAGGTAACTAACTGAGCAATAGTCACCATATGAATGAAAAGTAATTACTTCTGCTGGGAAACTTTAGCCATGACACAGCTTCCACAATACCTTCACCACAAGCCTGCATGCATCAGTGCTAGAGAAACCCCATAGGTGATAAGGAAAGGAAGGAAATGGATGTGACATCAGTTTAGCTTATAATCAAAATCCCTTCAATGCTGCACTTTATCACAATTCTGGTAGGGGAAAAAAAAAACAAAAGAGAAAGAAAGGGGGAAAAAAGAGAAAATAAATAAAAGCAGATGTAGTGCTTCAGTCCACACAACAGGTTAACCAATAGGGACAGAAACAGAAGGTTTGGGGCACATGAGTTTATGTGGATCAGATGAGCTCAATATTAATCACGTGTTATTTACATGTGCTTGAACAAACATGATCTCACACACATGTGAATCACATGGGAATAAATGAGATTGGATCCTAAAGTCCTGAGAGCTGCTTGGAACTCCATGCGTGAAACCAGCAGGAACAAGCCTTCAAACCACACCAGCTAAAGCCTGTAAGCAGAAGCCATGAAACCAAGATCGCAGTGAAGAGTCTCAAGTGTTACACGAGTGGGTCACACCTGTTCCTTGCTCAGCATCCACACCATGTCTTCAACAGCAGTGCAGTGTGAAACAACAGCAAGAAATCAACACTAACACCATCAGAGCCCTTTCCCACCTGCAGAAAGACCAAGCAAATGCATTGCTCACTTGTTCTCGTGAACAAAGCCAGGCAAACATGCCCCATACCCACCCATCGTCCACCTGGGCTTTATCCATTTCTGCTTCTTGAGCTCCTTTCTACCAGTCACAAACAAGCCCAGATGACAGCTGCTGAATAAGCCCTTCCTCCCACTTTACCTACAGTGCTCTCAGTGGTGGGGATGAGGCAGGGAAGCAAGGCTGAGCACCAGGCTTGGCTTTCCTCATCTTGACCACAGTGGGCACAAAACCCAGACACAAGCCAGACTGTGCACCTCTCCTCTAACAGCCAAGCATCAGAGCAAAGTTTGAGGCTGGAGGCTATTTCTTATCTTTCCTCCCACAGGTGTGATAAAATCTTCCCATTTCTGCCTGTTGTTGAGTGTAGCCTAGTTTACAGTTAGAGGACTTTCAAGAGAATAAGTGAATACTAATGAAGAGGGCTGAGGGGCTAACTGGATGGGAGGTTTGTATCCAAGGTTTCTAGCTAGGGCCAAGTAAAACCTCTGGTGTCTCCCGGGCTTGTGGTGGTTGGCCCCAGACAATGTTCTATGACTGTAGCTGACTTCTCTGCATCCTAGTTTTAATCTAGAAAAGTATGTGAACTAAAACTCCAGAGGCAAACACTTGAAGAATGTTTGGATATGTTATGCCATCCCAGGAGGTGCCTGGCAGCTGTACTCAAGGACTGTGGATCCAGGACCACCACAGCCCCAGCCAAATTCCCCAGCAGTGGGAAATCCCAGGCAGTGTCCTGCCCTAAGCAGCAACGTCACTGCTGCCCTTCTCTCACAGCAAACCCATGGCAGCTACCTCTTTCCACAGGCTCAAGGTTTCTCCACACACACCTCCATCACTTCAGGTGGCTAGAAACCATTCACCAATTACTGGTCCTGTCTCCCAGCCCTCCTGCACTCCCCCTCCACTTGCCACAGCAGAAATAAGCCCAGAAGAAATACAAACACTCTAATTAGGTGCTTCCCTAAAAGGAATCCATTTTACAAACCATGGGATGGACAATTTTCATTGCAGGCTCTGAAATGCATTGTAGGCTTGAAAAGGATGCCTTGGCTTGTTAGAAGGTAATGAGAAAGTAGACAATAAATGCCAGAGCAGATGGATGAGACTATCCTTGTTCCTGGGGCTTTTGCAAGGCAATGGGAGAAAGAGAAAACTTTTCCAGACCAGGATGGCAAGGTGAAAACTGCTTTCAGGGGCAGCCAGATCACTTAATGGAATTAAAAGAGCTTCATCAAAGCCACAAGGATCTTCCAATCCTCTTCTCCAGTTAAAACAACGGTGCTTTTGTTTGAAAAGAAGAAAAAATAAGAAAAGAAAAGAGAGAAGAAAGAAAAAGAAAGGGAAAAAAAAGGAAAGGGAAAGAAAAGAGAGAGAAGAGGAAAAAAAAAAAAAGACAAGAAAAGAAAGAGAAGAGAAGAGAAGAGAAGAGAGAGAAGAGAAGAGAAGAGAAGAGAAGAGAAGAGAAGAGAAGAGAAGAGAAGAGAAGAGAAGAGAAGAGAAGAGAAGAGAAGAGAAGAGAAGAGAAGAGAAGAGAAGAGAAGGAGAAAAAGAAAATCAAAGAAAGAAAGAGAAAAGAAAAGACAAGACTCCTGCTACTTCCTTGCCCTGCCTTTGCAGTGAATTGCCTGGTTCTCAGACCCAAGGTGTCTTTTCACACTGAGCATCCTCATCCCCACAGCTGGCCACCCATGTGCTCCTACTCATCCCTTGCTGGACACACAGAGTCAATGGCCAGAGCTATGTCCTTGATTGCAGAGCTTCAAGCCTTGCCCCAGTAACGTTGGTGCAGTGTTTTGTGTAAAAGCTATGCTCTGGAGCTACCACCTGCTCCAAGGACAGCTCACCTTCTATGGAGGCCACAACAACACGAGTTGCCATCGTCCTGTGCTTCCAATAGTGTCTTGTCATGGAGGGTGAAAGGAAGAACTGGCCCTGCTGGGCAACCAGGTGAATTCGGCAGTAATATTTTTCAGCCAAACAGGATAAATAATGACAAAGAGGAGAATGGACACGGTGCCATATTTGAGAGGAACAGAAGGGATGGTGCCTGGTTGCTGCAGCAACGAGGCTGGGCTTTCAGGAAGATGGGTTTTTCTTTCTCTTTTCACCTGCCAATCTTCCCCCCACGTCAGCACTCTGCCGCCGCGGGAGATGAGCGCTGACATTTACACTCCCACTAACAAGCTGGTTCCATGATGGGCAGCTCTGCAGGAGAGCAGCTGGTGTCACAGAGCCTGAGCAGAGAGGACAGAAGAGTCCTCTCAAGCAGTTAACATGATTTGGGATTTTTTTTTATTATGATAAGCATCACTGGGGCAAGAGCATGCACCCACTGCAACCAAAGCATGCAGCAGTTCCTATTCTTCACCTGGATTGGATTCGATGATCTCCAGAGGTCCCTTTCAACCCCTAACATCCTATGGATCTAGGCCTGCAGCCAGTGGGAGCAACAAGGTGCCACTCCCTCCTGGAGAACCTCTCTGCATATCATGCAGGGAGAGGGAAGGAAACAAAAAGGAGAAGAAAAAGAAGATGAGCATGTCAAGTGACACCACATTTCACTTCTCAGCCTGGCCCACAAGAGCAGGCCCCCACACTTTAATGTCCCTTAGCTGTCACTGAAGCTGCCTGTGTCTTTGGCTGCTTGGGAGAAATCTTGTTATGGTGGCAGAGGTGAAGCTTAGGCTGTTCTCTCCCTCCCACCAGGTTTGCCAAATGCTGTGCTTCACTGCATTTTCCTTTGCCTTCTGGATAAGACAACTCTCTGTTCACCCAGATAGTGTTAATAGTAACAGTATATACTAACTAATAATAGTAGTATCAAATAATGCAACTGCAAAGAAAATGCAAGGGGAAAAAAACCCAACAGCTCTGAAATGAAACTATGAAATCCCAGTGCAGGAAAACTGGTCAGTTTGTTGTTGGGATCAGAAGGAAAGTGCAAATGAAGAACCAGCAACCTTTCCTGGCTGCCAGACCACTCTGCCACTGCAGCCAGCTGAGAAGGTGTCCTGTTGGACCACGACCTCCAAACTGGGGGATGGAAAGAGAAGAATACGGTGACCAATAAAAACTGACATTTGTGTATTTGATCCAAGGAAGCTGAGTTTCCTAAGGATCTGTAGCTGCAAGCCCAAGACCCATGAGGAGTCTCTCATGCCTAGTATGGATTGGGCTGATACATTTATTTCAGTAAGAGCATTAATAAGTTTTCTCTTCTCTACAGTGTCATTCTTTTTCACAAAGCTTGGAGGTTCATGAGATCTTGGTGATCTCCACCCTGCTGTCAAATCAAGGTGAAAGTATGGGCTGAACATCACTGTTAGGACACAGACAAATAGGCTGCTCCACCTTCTTCTCTGGGAGCACAGAGCATGTGCTCATCAGCCACATTTCATTAAGGTGCCAGGCTGGAAGATTAGGATGTCAAGGAGGGCAGCCTCTAGTGTCTTTGTCCCTCCCTGGAGCTGGTGCAGCCTCTTCAAGCTGCATTTGAAGAGGCAAAGTACCTGATGTGTTGTAACCCAGTTTTCTCAGAGTAATTGTTCCACTTTTCTAAATCCTCACTGAAAGACTCCCTACATTTTTCAGTTGGTGCTTAAAAGTATGCTCAGTAATCTGCAGAGAAGAGATGACTGAACAAATGGACAGTCAAGCCTGGGGAAAGAAAAATACATGAAGGCAGATCATAAAAGCCTGGACAAATAATCCTTCAGATATGGAAACTGCAGAAATTAAGAGGATATTGGCAGAAATCTCTCATTACAGAGAGCATGCAGGAAGCATCAGCAAGATTACAGACTGACCAGCATCTGAAGGTTATACAAGGGAGAAACCAAACCTGCCTGCATCAGTGGAGCTCGAGCAGTATTGAGTCAATACTGCAGAGCAGCAATGGCACAGAGTGGGGGACCTCTGTGTGGCTGAACTATAGAGAAATCCCATCCTAGAAACAGGAGCCTCATACCTAGAGCTGAACCAAGCTTTTGAGTCCTGCTGCTGCCCAGATTATCCCAACACCCCACCTCTGCCTAGTCAGCCTGAAGGAGAAGGTTTTGAGAGCTGCAGCGAGTGACATTGAGTTTAGACGTGGGGAGCTTGGTTTCCCTAGCAGTGAAATGAGTCTCTCTGAGACTCATCTCTTCCCCAGAGAGCCGTAACAATTCATTAGGCAATTGTAAAGTCAGAACATAGCTGCTGACTGTGAGTTGTGGTCCGTTTATAGCCCTATTTATTGCCAACCAAATAATTAGCTTAGACAAGCATCAACGGCTCTTGATTGCCTACGAAACAGCTGCCTTCTTACACAGAAATCCAATGAGTTTCTGTGGACAGCTCAGGTGTCACCTCAAGCTCAGTACTGAAGAGGAAAAGGGATTAAAAAAAAAATTAAATTAATTAATGAAAAACAAATCAGAAACATCCCCCCCCACCCCCCAGCAATTTCCATGTGTTGCTCAGCAACAGAATCTGCGGGGGAAACAATCTAGGAACGAAGGCCTGAGCATTTCCAGGAGAACAGGTTATTTCAGGCAAGATGTCAGGGACAAGCAAATGTCACAGAGGAGGAGAACTGGTTGTTGGTTTGGGTTTTGCTTTGTTCTGTTTTGTTTTCCTCTCCTCCTTTAATCAATAATTTAAGCTAGGCATTTTGGGTAAAATGAGCATTTAAGTTAGCTGATTGCCAAGAGGAGATCCCAAACCTTCACACAGAGTCACACTGCTGATGAAATGTTTATTTACTTGTGCGAGGGAGACGTTAGATGTGCTAGGCACGGAATGAAACGTTGAAAATGCTCTTAGAAATGTCAGCTGTTCATTTAAAGAGGAAGATGATGTCATGCCAGCATTGCTATGTTGTGCAGCATCCCTCCCGGAGCAATCTCATATTAATCTTGTTTGTTCTCCCTCCCGTGTGCCCTCCCCTCCCTTCTCCTTTCTCTTGCAGGACAAGACGAGCGCGCTGAGCCTCAGCAATGTGGCAGGGGTTTTCTATATCCTCATCGGTGGGCTCGGACTAGCCATGCTGGTTGCCTTAATCGAGTTTTGTTACAAGTCCAGAAGTGAATCAAAGAGGATGAAGGTGGCAACCCATTCCCCGGCCTTTCACACCTTCTTTCTGATCCTACCCCGGCTCCAAAGCTGCCTTCAGAGACGGATGCAGCCCAGACCACGGGTGGAAAACCAAGACATAGGGATAATGAAGTGACCGTGTCACTCGACATGCTAGGAATAGGAGCATCAGAGAGGGTCAAGTGGGCCATAGCAGGCAGCTGATGCAAGACCAGACATGTGGCATAATGCTGGTTCAAAATCCAGATAGAGAACAAAATCAACACAAGTGGCAACAGGGGCACATGCCATTCCTTACAATAAACAAAAGCAGATGATGGCAACGTGAGTGCAGCGTGGATGGAGTGTGTTGGGCTTGGTGTGATACAGCCCTTACTGCAATAAGAAAATAATCCCCAAACCCAAGCACTGAACGGCAAGATTAAACTGGGCTAGAACAGTAATGAATCAGATCCTGTCGTTCCCTCTGCTGGCACCCTTCTGGCACCATTCCTGCCCAGCAGACTGGCAAGAGTGAAATATGCTAAGAGCATTGGTGCTCTGGAACAGGGCCTCCAGATTCAGAATTATGGGTCCTCTTAGAGAGAAATTGGCTTCTAACAGCTCCTGTAGCGCTGGGTATCTTCTCCCCCCTGTCATGGTCTTGCAGAAGTGTGCTTCCTATGAGCCAGGAAATTTGTTTCAGCCTTAAATTCTGGTGTTCCTAAGTTTCAGAACGTTGTGTCAAGAGTGCATTATATCTGAGAGCCTCAGGGACACACTTTTAATGCAGCATCTGTGGAACAAGAACATCTTGACTCAGATGGCTAGTGGGGAGGCCACACACAGCGTTGGGTACAAGGGTGCAGCAGGACGTGTGCTGTATGGGTGGCACATCCCGGGCCCCTCCTATGAGCATGGAAAGCTGGAATGAGAAGGTGAAGTATGTAGTGAGTTGCATAAAATTGAGAGAGATTTTCACTTCCCTGAGTACTGAAACTCACTCAGAATCAAAAGGAAGATCTGCAATTGTTCCTTTGGGCTTTGTGTCACCGTTCCATGACACACTTAATGTTTTGTCAGCAATAATAACATTTCTAATTCACAGAAAATGTGCAACAGCTCTTTTCCCTCTGAGGTTTAGAAAATTCTACCGGCAATGAGAGGTGTATTGAGCACAGGAGTAATGTAATGTGAGCAATTAATGGCCCTTAATGGCCCAAAATGAAATCCTAATTGCCGTCTGCACTGCGAAGCTAGGTGTGGCATGTAAGCGCTGCGAAAGGCTGTCAGAATGCAAGAGCTCCCTTGTTTTAGTCTTAAGGAGATCCTGCCCTGCTCTTGCCTTCCCTGTGTCACTTGCAATGAGAATAGAATAGAATAGAATAGAATAGAATAGAATAGAATAGAATAGAATAGAATAGAATAGAATAGAATAGAATAGAATAGAATTAACCAGGTTGGAGAGCCACTAATGCACACCAGCCTTAGCCTGCGGTGCTCTTGCCATGCTACAGCCAGCCACTATGGGAAGGAGTTGTTGCTCCTGGTGTTAACATCCAATCTAAGCTTGTCCCTTTGGCTGGCTCCAACCATCAGTGGCTGCTTCACAAAGCCATTCAGCAGAGCAAGTGCCTGGAAGGATGGGCCAGATCCCTGTCTAAACCCAAGTTCTACCCAGCAAGTCCCTACAGAGCCCTTGGGCAGGCTGCAGATCCTGCCAGCAAGGGAGGCTGCTCCATGCCTGGCAAGGTGCTAGGCTGAGAGGTCCTGAATAGCTGTTCCAGATTTATCTGTTCTGGATAATTCTTCACCTGAATATTCCAGCCCAGAAAGAGTGTAGGTTCCCTAAGACATAGTTTGATCCTAAAGAAGCAAAACTGACTTCCTCTTTTAGCTTAATTCTTCCAAACAGTTGGTTTCTTTAGATCTCTGAAAGCAAGCATTTTGGACATTGTCTGGAACAGGATGATGAGATTTGGTTTCCTGAGTTAGATTTGCATTTCCTGGTTGCCTCAGTCCTCACTGTAGACAAAAAGAGAGGCACATGCTCAACTTCTCACATGAGGAAAGTTAAACATATGCTTGCAGTGAGTCAGAGTCCACCATACATAACAGTACTGGAGTAGTAATAGCATATCTATGGGGGAAGTGTGTATAATACCTTTGCTCAGATCCAGGATGACTGTTCTTATGTTGTAGAGTTTGAATAGCTCTTGCATATGGCATGTGTGCTTTATACCCCAAAATACTGCTGAACATTTGAGTTTTGAATGTAGAAGAGGTGCGAATTAACAGAGCAGCTGCAATAGGGACTTGCAGGAAGTGAGATTCTGAATGGAGACAAGGAGGGAGAGAGGAATGACAGAAAGACAATGCTGGTTTGTATTGCAAACCTTGAGTACTGTGTCCAGTTCTCAGTTTAAGAAGGACATGGAGACACTTGAATGTGTCTAGAGAAAGGCAACGAGACTGGGGAGAGGTCTGGAGCACAGCCTTGTGAGGAGAGGCTGAGAGAGCTGAGGTTGTTTAGCCTGGAGAAGAGGAGGCTCAGGGGAGACCTTCTTGCTCTCTACAACTACCTGAATGGAGGTTGTAGCCAGGTGGGTGTTGGTCTCTTCTCCCAGGCAACCAGCACCAGAACAAGAGGACACAGTCTTGAGCTGTGCCAGGGGAAGTGTAGGCTGGAGGTGAGGAGAAAGTTCTTCGCAGAAAGAGTAATTGACCATTGGAATGTACTGCCCAGGGAGGTGGTGGAGTCACTGTCCCTGGAGGTATTCAAAAAGGGATTGGACATGGCACTTGAAGCCATGGTTTAGTTAGTCCTGAGGTGTTGGGTGACAGGTTGGACTTGATGATCTCTGAGGTCTTTTGCAACCTTATCGATTCTATGATTCTATGCAATTTCTCCAACACTGCTAAGGACAGGGGGAGACCCCCCCCGTCCTTCCTAAAAAGGGTTTTTGTTTAATCCCACAGCAATCAATCAACGAAGCCATACGGACATCAACCCTTCCCAGGCCGGCTGCGGCAGGAGGCAGCGGAGAAAACGGACGTGTGGTCAGCCACGACTTCCCCAAGTCCATGCAGACGATCCCGTGCATGAGCCACAGCACCGGCATGTCCCTGGGAGCGACGGGATTATAATTGGCCTTTTGACCCATTGCCTGGGTGAGAGCAGGGGCAGCCCGGCTCCACCCCCTCCAGAGCCAAAACCAAACCCGACACCGCCAAGACAAACCACGACGACAGGAGGGACGATTGGATGGATCTTCTCGAGGAAATCAAACTTCTTTCCCTTTTTATTTGCAAACAGATCCACCGGCAGGAGAACAGAAACAGGTCTGTACTGCAATAAGGAGAGTGTGATGGGATTTAACAGACTCATGAACCATCTCTGATCAAAGAACCACTGGAACACTAATGAGGACTGTGCCATTTTGTTTTAACTTGGTTGTTAATAAGTCTTAGTGTGTGCAATATATATATTTTTTCTTACTAATTCCTGTGGTGTCAGGGTAACATCAGCCCTTTCCCTGCTCAGTCCTTCAATCTGGTTTAGTTTGGGATGCAAACCATAATGTCTGAGCTACTAACAGCAAAAAAAAAAAAGAGGAAAATCTGATAAGTGGCAAGGTGAAGTCCCTGCAGGGCATCAGCATTGACTCCTTTTGTCCATCGAGATTCTGCCTTCTGTTGTTCTGTTGTGGACTCAGGCTGTGGAGTTCCTGCAGTGAGGCAGGCAGACGAAGCTGCGAATGGCTCTCCCTGCAACAGGAAGGACTTGATGCAAGAAAGAACCTGAACAGAAACTCGAGGCTGCTTTACAGGGGCAACGCCATGAGTGAGTTTGGAAACCCCAGGTAAGCTGAAGACGGAGCGATAATTCTTCCAGAGAGATGTTTAGTGGTGGTGCAAGAGGAGAATCCTGTGCCTGGAGTGGAGAGCGTCAGGCGTGGCAGGCTGGAGCAGATGGTTGGTCTAAGATCACGGTCGGCTGCTGTTTATGGAAGAGACAAAGTAAATGCCGCATTCCCCTCGTGTGTCACTCTCCTGCCTAGGTAATTGAGGGATAATAAGCAATTGTGAACCATTTTTTCATTGCTTAGCTTCTGTGTGTGCTCCCTTTTTGGTGGTCACATAGGGAACCACCTTGAGCTGGGAACAGACCATCTCAAGACATCCAGTTCTAGATGGCTGCCTATTAACCAGTAAAACATGCTAGAAGTCATGGATCTCAATGGGACTCTTTGCTCTGAAATCCCTTTATGTCCATTTTTCTAATCAAAGAGGGACATTTTGTAGATGCTTCCTGGAGAGAACTGCTAAAGCAAACTAAGGAGGAGAATCTACAAGTGCTTCATTCAAGCACCCATGACATTCGACTGCATCAGGGCTGGTCAAAATCAGCCTTCCCATCAAGCTGTGGCCTGCCTGGGTACAAAGCCAACAGTAGCAGATTCCCACTCATGTATTCTTGGGGAGGGCGAAGCATCCACAAGCCAGAAGAGCAGGTTGCAGACTCCAAACCTGGTATTGCAGAAACCCACACTGCCACACAGGCAGCTGGGAGCCCAACCACAGACATGGAGATCGAAGGGGCAGTGATGGTTTTCCCGAGTCGCACAAAAGGTTCCTTCTGTGAATCACTGGCATGGACAGACAAATGCTTCCCACACTGGTGGGCCTGAGACACTTCCCCAGAAGTGAAGGATTCCCAGGGGAGCATCTGAAGAGAGAGAAGATCTGTGGGGCAGGGACCACAGTGAACCCACTTAGCCTTGTCCCATCTCACAGGATAATCACTGCTGGCAAGCAAAGTTCAAAGCTTCTCACAGGACTCAACAAATATTTGCCCAAGGACTGAGCTGCTGTTGGAGCATCCTGAGCTGCTTTTCCTCTTGGGTTTGTTTGTTCTTTTTTGTTCTTTTTTCTTTTTCCTTTTTTTTCCTTTTCCTTTTTTTTTTTTTTTTTCCTTTTTCTTTTCTTTTCCCTGCAACATAGCAAGAGAGGATCAGGAAAAGAAGGAATGCAGGTGAAGAGGAAGCAATGACTGGCACAGGTCTGTGAGGAGGATCTGTCCACACAGCTGTCCATAAGCTGGAAGCTGCCTGGGCACCAGTTCCCATTAGCATACAAATGTGTAGAGCAATATGTTCAACCACCTTTAGCACCAGCCTGGGCTGAAGAGCCTGTTCCACTTACCTGCTTGTCATGCAACACTTTAGAGACCAGCAAGTCAGAGTCAAGGCCCTAAGCTCAGGCACAGCATGTCTTGTGCCAATATGTTTTCCTCTCTCCACAACCGGAAACCTTTGTGATCTTCGTCTCTCAGCACTGAACATGAACTCTGTTATCAGCCACTTCCAAACACCTCTTCAGGTCACTTTCTGTTGCTTATCATTATTTTTAATCTGCTTTTCTTAAGTTTAGTTCCAAGTAAGTCCTAATTCAGTGGAGGCATCCCACAAGCTAGCCTGTTTCCAGAGCCCTTGGATGGATCTCCTGACCCAGCTCTTGCTGCCTTCTGGACTTAGTCAAAGCAGCACTTGGCTGGGCACCACAGTGGGAGCAGGCTGCTGAGACCTATGGGTGCCCCATCCTGCAAAGCCAGCAGGTCACAGGGAGATCAGCTGGGCAGTTGGACAGTCTTGTGAGAAGCAGCACAGCTGTGCTAGGACTGGCAACCTGTGGTGTGAAGATGCAAGATTCAGTTTCAAAGACTTTTGATCAGTGGAAGGGTGGAAAAAACAAAAAAGGGGGGGGGAGGGAAAAAGGGGGGAAAAAAAGGGGAGAAAAAAGGGCACAAAAAAGAAGATGACTAGGACAAAAGCGTGGGAAATGTTAACTTGTAATATGTATTTTTACTACACTTTTCTTAAAAATAGAGTAATGGTAAAACTCTGAAAGACATTGACATTTTTTTCTCAACAGGAATCCATATTTAACAGTTTCTGCTTTCATTAAATTTTGCTCTTTGGTACCTGGATCTTTTATTTAACAGCTACATTTGTTTCCCCTCTCTTTTGTTTTCCCTGTCCGCTCTGTCCTTTTCTTTGGCAGTCCTGCGGAGAGTTTTGCTTTGTCCAACGCGACGGTGGTTTTTCTTTTCACACTCTCTTTTTCCTTTCAAGCAACATTTTAGTTGCTAATTATCATTTACACACACACACACACACACAAATGAAACTATCAGCTGCATTTTAACACCAAGGAGCCGCGATCCACTTTTCATAGCTGTCCACGCCGTTTTGTGCCAGTGCTGGATGTGTGGAAATGAAAATTATGTTACCCCTCAGGCAATATTACCCAACCTGAATCAAACGAGATTTCCTTGATTATTGCTGTGTCTGACTTGTGAACAGCAGCCAAATAAACTGCTTCAGGTTGAAAATTGGGAATCTATCTAATATTTACCCCAGAGTCAGGAAACCAAACATTCAGCGAGTTCACCGCCAGTGATTTAGCTTCGCCTGGAGTTTTGTGGAGGTGGTTTTTTGGAGAAGGGCTACTGGAGGATTAATTTTTTAGGTTGTTTTTTTTACAGACAGAGAAGACATCATTACCTCAGGGATAATTCAGAACCAGCACTGGTCCAAAAATCCTCCCCAGGATCAGCTTTCCTAGGAGCAACCGTGCTGCTTCAGAGGCTTGGACATTTGAGAAGTTTCTCACTCAGTTTTCACACAATTAACTTGCTAAATTCCTCATCCAAGTATCTGTTGAAGAGGGAAAGAGAGTAAGATTTAAAGAGCCTTGGGCATTTATGCAGCTGCTGGCAGCTGCTGAGGTAAAGCTTAATCATGAGCGTGAGGCTCTTCCACAGGGCTTGCTGGCACAGATCTGGAAGGACTTCCCTTCCCCATACTGCCATTCCACATTTATTGGCTGGGGAAGCCAGGACTCAAGAGTGCCTTGGACCAGACATCTCAGCTGACCCCACAGGGCCATGGTTATAGATTCAAGGCCTCCAACATTCACAAGGGGTTTATTTTTCCCTGGTAAGTTTTAAAGATAAAGCCAGCTAGGGGCAGAAGTAATGCATTTCTAAAGGGGCTGCCGAAGCTCAGGCTTCAAAGCAAAGAGACCCCTAGAAAATGGGACCTAAAAAGGGAAGTTTTCCACAGGAAAGCTATGCAGGATCAGCCCATTTTGGTCTTCCATGACTGCTTTAGCACCCAGCACTGTACTGTGGGCTTAGATCTTGTTTCAAAATGTTCTTGCTCAGTGGTTCACTTTTGGTTCCTGGCGAGGTTGCACAGATGACACCCCTCCCAGCTTGCTTCTTACACTTAGCTGCTCTGCTCTTTTCCAGGAACATGGTCCTAATGGTTTGTGAGTGTAAGAGTGATGAACTTAGTGTGCAAGGGCTAGGAAAAGGTTCTTCTAGGCATGGAAGGGTAGCTCAAGGCTGATAGCCATCAAAATCCTGACTATTCCCGCTCTGGGATTCTCCACTCCATGTTAATCTGCAGCATCACCTTCCAATTCCATTCTGTCCATCCCCACTTCTCCTTCATCTGTACCTCAGTCCCACCCTCAGCACTGCCAGATATTCCATTCCAGGCCCTGGAATGGACTTTGGGTATGTACATGGTGGTTGTCTTGTTGTAGATAAATCTGTATCACTGTGTAGCTTTAGAAAGCAAATGAACTCACCCTCCTTTGGCATGCAGGCAGAGCTGTGACTCCAGCTCCACACCGGGCAGAAGTGATCCCATAACCCATTGCACCACACTTAGGTGGCTAGGAGCCTTTCTGCAAAGGGGGTGATACATGGAGCCACAAGCTGGCAAAGTGCTGTTATCTGGCTGTTCCCAGAGCACTTGGACTCATCTTTCTTTTACTGATGAGCACTTATCTCAGGAAGACATCACAGTCTGGTTGCCAGGATGAACACCTGGCTGGGGACGGAGAGAGGTAGGGCACTGAGCATCATCTTCATCAGGTGCTGGGCATCCTCTTCATCAAGCTGGTACCCAAGTGATGTCACCTGCTGAACATGTGCAAGGGGAGAGCTGTGCTTAGAGCAGTGAAATATGGTAAACCTCACCCCCAGAAGGGACACTGAGAAGTGTGATCAGACAGCATTTGCACATCCCTTTCTCATGCACTCCTTCTATAGTACAGACACACGTGTATACACAGGTATTAAGAGATGCCTTGGGCAGACCAAATTCAGTGTCAGGGTACCTTTTCAATCCCCAGGATCAATATGGTATCATGTAACAGCCACAAAGCACTTTCCTTCCTCTGTAGGGCTGGTTTAACACACTCCCTAGCTCCCTTTGGCAGTAATTCCTCCTCTGTTCGAGCTGGCATCAAAATTAATGGCACGCTGTGTTCTGTGAGTCCTGACTTTTTAGATGAAAGGTACATGGTGTTGTTCACATCACTACCACAGTGTAATAAATCAATGCTTCCCCACTGGAAGGATTTCAGATGATTTTACAGGTTGCTCTCAGGACCTCAAAAGACAACCTGTCTGCCAGACCATGGGCTGGTGGGGGGAAAGGGGGAGAAAGAAAAAAAAGGGAAAGGGAAAGGGAAAGGGAAAGGGAAAGGGAAAGGGAAAGGGAAAGGGAAAGGGAAAGGGAAAGGGAAAGGGAAAAGGAAAGGGGAAAGGAAAGGGAAAGGAAAAGGAAAATTAAAAGGAAAAGGAAGAGGAAGAGGAAAAGGAAAAGGGAAAGGGGGAAAAAAGAAAAATGGAAAGGGGAAAAAAAAGAAAAAAAAGAAAAGGAAAAGAAAATTAAAACAACAAAAAAAAGAGAAAAAAAAAGAGAGAAAAAAAGAAAACCATCAAAACAGGAAAATGGAAAGAAAAAAAAAAAACCCAACCCTTACATTTCATTGTAGTATTGTTACCTGCTCCATGTAGAACAAAAAAGGCTGGAACAGGCTCCCCGAGGAGGTGTTTCGAAGAGGGAGAGAGGTGGTGCTGAGGGACATGGCTTAGCAGCAGACTTGGTAGAGTTAGATGATGGTTGGACTCGATGTCCTTAAAGTTATTTTCCAACTGAAATGACTCTAAGTGGAGCCAGGGCAGCAACGACAAAGTTTCTCCAGGACCCATCACACAAGGCTGTGCAAAGCTCAGGGAAGTGTATTCCCTGCTCTGAGGAGGTTAGAGGTGAAGCCAGCAGAGGCTGAGAGGGGAAACACAGCCTTATTTCACTTGACAAATAGGAGCAGAGAGCAGAGTAGAGATTGCCTTCTGACTGCCAGACCCTAGAACAAACTGCTCTCAGTTTTCAACGAAAGCAGCAGGAAAGAGGAAAAGGAGTGAAGACTCAACATGCCAGGAGAGAGAGTACCCAGCAGCCCCCCCAGAAGGTGCCCTTAAAGTTACTGTCCCAGCATCTTTGATAGCTGCTGCCCAGAGTGTGGTTCATTTGCTTAACATCTTTACCAAGCAAAAGGTAAATTCCCTTGCTCCCAGGAGCTCATGTGCAAGATGGGAAGAGGCTGAGCTGGAAAGGGGAGCCGTTTTGTTGCCTCAGATTAGCTCAAACTGTGTGACAAGCTTTCCTCACTTCAAAACCAATGTTGTTAACCTTGAAATGTGCATTATTAATATTTCAACATGAGTTCCATCAGGAGCTGCCAAAAGAGCTCTCCTGGACTCGTGACAGCTCGTCCTGCTTGATTCTAATCATATATGAATGCATGAGTTAAGAAGGCATCATTAAAAGTACATTAAATTATGCTAGCAGCCACAGACAGTGGGAGCATCAGCTTGATGCAGAATGCAAAATCAGATCAGACCTAATCCATTAGATGCATATTTGTTAAAGAAAATGTTCCATGTCTGCAAGTGACACTACAAAGTGATCAATAGGGCTTGGAGTAACAGCTGTTTTCTGGGGGCTACTCTCCTCCTACTCCCTCTTCACTCCCCCCCTGTACATCAGCCCTGAGCACGCTGTTGATGCCTCGCTCAGCTCATTGCACATCCAGTTTAACAAAAGCACATAAAAAGAAACAGTGCAAGAAGTTCCTCTGCCCCAGCAGCCAAGCTCTGGGGAGGTGCTGTAGTGGTTTAAGCCATTATGGACCCAGCTTTCCTTTGGAAAGAGCTGCCAACACCAGAGCTGTCTGTAGATGGAGGAGTGGCTGGATGGTCTCACAACCCACTTAGACCAGTGCAGCCATGCTTAAGGATGGAAATGAGTGGTGCCAGCATGGATGGTGCCTTTTCACAGGCTCCAGATGCTGTTGGCTGCAGTGAACTTTCCAAACAACCAACCCAAAACAAAACACAAACCAAACTAAAGCAAAACAGAAACAAGGAAACGGGAAAAAACCACAACCACAACACAACCAAACCAAACAAACAAAAAGCAGACAAAACCAGACCAAAACAGTGAAAGCAAGAGTGTTTCAGCTTCTTCCAGGGCTGGTCCAGCTCTCTCCACTAACATTGCTGTCTACAACTACCCGAAGGGAACTTGTAGCCAGGTGGGGGTTGGTCTCTTCTCCCAGGCAACCAGCACCAGAACAAGAGGACACAGTCTCAAGTTGTGCCAGGGGAGGTTTAGGCTAGATGCTAGGAAGAAGTTCTTCATAGAAAGAGAGTTTGGCCATTGGAATGTGCTGCCCAAGGAGGTGGTGGAGTCACCATCACTGGAGGTGTTTAGGAGAAGAGACTGGATGGGATGCTTGGTGCCATGGTTTAGTTGATGAGATGGTGTTGGGTGATAGGTTGGACTTGATGATCCCAAAGGTCTCTTCCAACCTGGTTAACTCTATTCTAGTCTTGTCTAGTCTAGTCTATGAGAAGAGCTGTGACAAGGCCCTAAGCTGCTTTTTCCCAGCAGCACAGCATCACAAACCACCCACTGCACTGCTCTGCAAAGCCGTGCCATGAGAGGGATAGCACCATCATCAGTGGGCTTGAGCCAAGCCCTGAGAGGGGCAGCTGTGGGTTGTCACCATCATCTTCACCCCAACAACAGGGTCAAAGGGATAAATGGTACCAGCAGCCCTTCACAACCCCAAGCAGCATCACTGCAGTAGGGACAACAAATCTGCCAACACCTGAGTCCCCCAGGTGATGAGGTTGCTGTGGCTTGGTGCTTGTCAGCTGGGATACAGCCAGGTGCTTATCCCATTGAGCAATTTCAACATCATCTCAGATGCCATGGGAGTGGCCACTGCTTTGGCAGAGCATTTCCTAGTTCCTGGGGACAGTTCTAGACATGATGCATCAAACTGGAATGTTGCTTATCCCCAGTGCCCATGGGCCCACATGCTCCCTGCCATCCTGAGCTGCTGGTTATTTACATCCATTGTCCCACAGACTAACTCAGCTCAGAGCTGGACATGGAGAGGGTCTGTGTAAAGCTGAGGTCCCAGCCCTGCTCAAGGGTTGTTTCAGTCAATGTCCCCTCAAGGCAGAGCAGGCTGGAGAGGGGAAGACCTCAAGGCCAACACACAGCACATGCCTGGTAGCTGTGAGTAAGCACAGGAGCAATTGCAGTTCAGGAGGGAACCCAAGAGCTCCCCACTCACAGGCACTCATCACAAGCAGGAGAGGCTTATGCTTAACAGCTCAGCTCAGCCTCTAACACCTGCCTGAGTGCTGAATATCATTGTAATTAAGATCTAATGGCCTCTTGCTGCCTCTTCTCCATGGAGCTGGGTGAGGGCCACAGCATGGAAGCAGGGTGGACAGGCATGATTAAAACCTCTCTGAATGTACCTTTCACAGCCAACATCCAGCTCCAAATGGACTACAATCACTGGTTGGACAATAACTGAGGTCTCCAGAAAGTCTTTTGAATACATCATCTAACCTAGGTTTGGAGAAGGCTTTTCTGATGGCTTTTTTTCTTCTTTTGTATTTTTTGGGGGGGTGGAGGGGGTGTTGGTGGGGTTTTTTGTTTGTTTGGGGGTTTTGGGGGGTGGGTGGGTTGGTTGGTTTGGTCTTGGTTGGTTGGTTGGTTTGGTTTGGTTTTTTGAGAGAGAGAGACAATCCCTACCAGTCAGCCCATGTTACCCGTATTTCACTTCCATTCTTGCCACCCATCCCCTCCTTGCTCATGCAGGCAGAGGTGATGCAGGCAGGTTAGGCTGTGCCATGGGGTCCAAGAGGGGACAGGATGGGGGGCAGCAGCTCCAGGGGCCCCTTGTGCTCTCCATTTTACAGCACCATGAGCCACTAGCACTCTCCTGCCCACAGGACCCTGCAAAGGGGGCTAGAGGCTCCCCGTGGCTCTTTAATTGCCAGAGCTCTGGCTTCCATAGTCTGTGCTTTTCAGGACTTTTAGCTGGCAATGGTCATCAGCATTTCAAACTAATAAACATGGGGAAAGAGCAGCTAAAGGCTGAATTGTGTCTCTTTGCCCAAAGCCATCATAAGCCAGTCCTGGTTCATCTGAGAATTAGGAAGAGGCATGGCAAATACTTGGGGAAAACTTTTTTTCCCCTCTAAGATGATTTATAGTGAATTATATGCTCTGTTAGCTGCTGATGTACTTCCTGGCTGGGGGTTATTTGAAGAGATACTTGGAAGCAATTTAACCTGATCAAGCCCTTTACAGAAAGCATTGATCTTTCTAAATGGGCAGCAATTGATATCTTCAAAGTGAGCATTGTGTTTGCACACTGTGCATCTGTGTGTGGTTTTAAAATAAAGCAGCAACACCCCCCCAGAAAAATCAAAGATGAGCACAGAGGGCAGCTGTTTGGAGAAGGGATTGTGAGGACCTTTATATCCCCACTATCAATTCCCTTTAGAGTGGTAATCTATGTGGCAAGATAAAAGGACAACTCGTGGTGCTGTTAATTGTCCTTTCCAAAGGAAAACAACTAATCTATCGCACTCATTGAGCAATCAAAGGTAAATCTAAGTTAACCCTTCTGTGGCCAGTTCCCCCCAGGCTGATATAGAATCATAGAATCAGTCAGGGTTGGAAGGGACCACAAGGATCATCTAGTTCCAACCCCCCTGCCATGGGCAGGAACATCTCACACTAGATCAGGCTGGCCAGAGCCTCATCCAGCCTGGGCTTAAACACCTCCAGGGACAGCGCCCCAACCATCTCCCTGGACAACCCATTCCAGGGCTTCACCACTCTCGTGGTAAAGAACTTCCTCCTCACATCCAGCCTGAATCTCCCCACCTCCAGCTTCATTCCTTTCCCCCTAGTCCTATCACTACCTGAGATCCTGAGAAGTCCCTCCCCAGCCTTCTTGCAGCCCCCTTCAGATACTGGAAGGCCACAATTAGGTCACCTCAGAGCCTTCTCTTCTCCAGACTGAACAGCCCCAACTCCTTCAGTCTGTCCTCATAGGAGAGGTGCTCCAGCCCTCTGATCATCCTCGTGGCCCTTCTCCCTTCCCTGATGGGAGATGGTTTATAGCTGCAACCCTGGCAGCCACAAACCAGATATGTATTCCCAGAGACTCATAAACAAATGTTAAGCTCTAACAACCCTCTCTAAGACCCCACCAGACATCTGGCAGAATTCAGCAAGATGTCAAATCTCTCTCTCTCTGTGCTGCAATACATGTTGACAGGATCCTGACACAGCAACATGACCACAGTGTAATCAGCTCTTCGGTTTCAGTTGAAGAAGTGTTTTCTCTCTGGTGTAAGAAAAATCTGCCCACCCCTCACAGACCATATGCCATCTCTTTAGTACATTTGCTGAGTACCCAGAAAGCACCAAGATAAGCCTGAGCACTGCCTCGGTGACTCCCAGATCCTCTTTCGCACTAACTGGCACAGAAAGGGCTGCAAAATCCCTTTCTGAGAGAGGGAAAATAAGGCACAGCAAGATTTCCACAGAACTGGGGCTATGCAAGAATCCTGGGCAAAGGGACAGATCACTGCTTGGTCTCCTGGCTTCCAGAGGGCTCAGAGGTCACCCCGCAGAGGAGACCATCCTGACCCTCCCATGGAGCCCAGAGCTCAGTATTTCCAGCAGCACAGTGGCATGCCCATGCTGCAAGCCCTCATGTTTTTTTAACAGGATTTTGTGGTGCCATGAACTTGAGCCAGATCTGAGAGGAAGGGAACAGCCTGTGATTTGATGCAGTAAGGCAAGAGAAACTCCACTTCAGCCTCCCTCGCTTTCTGTTGTTTCTTGAAGCGACCAAAGCATTAATTCAGAAAGATATTTCCAAGCTTAAGAGAAGCAAAACCCAGATGTGTAGCTCTGCAGTAAATGCTCAGAGTCCAGCCTGCTAAGTCCCCTAATTAGCTAGGACTTGACAACAGCAGCAGTGCCTCTCTCCACCGATACAAGGATGGCTTTCCAGGACAGGGTTTTCATCTGTGGTGCTCCCAGTGTCACCCGAGGCCACACAGAGGACCATATGTGTGCTACACAAGGTGGTTCTGAAGGAGGAGGTTGGTAGAGAAGGGGGTCTCTGAGCCCCACCCCTAGCTGTTAGCTGCAAAGCTGGGCCAGACTGGAAAGAACTGGCTCATTACCAGGAGCTATAAAGGTACAGTGAGAGGGCAGGAAGGGCTTTGGGGCAGGAGACATAGCTAGGGTTTAGGAAGGGGTGAGGCAGGTAGTTTGCTGTCTTAATGCAATGAGGCTTCTGCAGTCGAATTACTGCCTGCCTCCTCTCTTGGACCTCTGGAGGAGCTGGGAGAAAAGGCACTCACTTTTAATACCACAGGTAGGAAAGGAAACTGTCAATGCCTTTCTCCTCCTGGCTGCTGAGCTGGTCTCCAAGGAGAGGAGGAAAGAAAGCTTCCTCACCCTGGGTTCTGGGACTAGTGGTTAATCCTTTTGATAGCACAAAGTTCTTCAGCTGCTGACAGAAACAGGAGGCTGCTGTGCAGGAATAATGGAAGGGAGATTAAAAGGGTCAAGACAGATCCTGAAAACTGCTGAGTAACGTGCCTGGGGCTTCCTGGGAGACTGGTGCAAAGCAGGGGGAATGACATTAACATTAATGGGAATTAGGGCACAGCAAGGGAGAAGTTCTGTATACTGAGCTGAAGCAGAACTCAGAAACCCATGCCCTCAAGTGAGAGAAACCAGATACTTCCCAGGCAGAAAATACTTTCTCTAGCTTTAGTGCATCAGGGTAGTGCTGTGTGCCAGGAAGAGCAAACACAGCCTATGTGCAGGCCAGGGAGGAAAAAACAAACTCATCCAAGCAGTCTGTAAACAAGAGGCAAAGCCCTCTGTGCTTTCCCAAGCATAGATGATGACAGACTAGTGTGATTTGTTTTGTTTGTCTGTTTCTCTCCTGAAGAGGCTCCTGTTTCTAAGGGAGGGAGGTGTGGTAGGTTGGATGTAAATGAGTTTCACAAAAACATTTGATTTTTGTGGGAGAGCTCATTAGCTAACATGAAGGCTGTGAAAGAGGAGTTGTCAAAGTGAGACATCTAAAGAGAGGATAATGAGTTGTACTGCAAAGCATAACTGGGTGGAAGGAGAGGTACACAGAGAGTTTCTCTGAAGGCTTTGTCTTGCAGTCACCGTTAATTCACACGAATTGAAAGACTTCACATTTGGGGGACAGAAAGACAAGACAAAAGGCAGTGGTTCAACGTCATGATTGAGGGACTGGAAAGGGTAGATGAAGGTCTAGGTAAGCTGGGTGTTTGCCACCTGTGGGACAACAAGATCCAGCCATTTGAAAAAAAATATATCAATAAAAGGAAAGGAAGGAATAGAAAATGCATTCAAGGGTCACAGCAAGACTTCCATCTGGCAGAAACCTATAGAATAAGAATAGAATAGAATAGAATAGAATAGAATAGAATAGAATAGAATAGAATAGAATATAGAATAGAATAGAATAGAATAGAATAGAATAGAATAGACCAGGTTTGAAGAGACCTTCCAGATCATCCCATCCAACCTATCACCCAACCCACCTAATCAACTAAACCATGCAACCAAGTGTCACACACAGTTGTGGCCAGTCACCACTGGGAAAGCTGATGTGAACCTGGAAGAATTGGGGATTCAAATGGTACAGGAAATCATTTCTAGCCTCATTTTTGGTCCTACCTAGCAGCATTGTGGTGGCCACTAAAGAACCTCTGTCTGTGAAGGCTGGAGGTGAGGAGAAAGTTCTTCCCAGAGAGAGTTGTTAGCCATTGGAATGTGCTGCCCAGGGAGGTGGTGGAGTCACCATCCCTGGAGGTGTTCAAGAGGGGATTGGATGTGGCACTTGGTGCCATGGTTTAGTAGTCATGAGGTGTTGGGTGACAGGTTGGACTTGATGATCTTTGAGGTCCCTTCCAACCTTATTGATTCTATGATTCTATGAAACTCTCACTCTGCAGTGTCCCAGGGCTTTATAATCCTACTCATGAGGTTACTGGGCCATGGACTTGCCAAGGGCAAGAGGGATCTCCCCTCCCTGGGCTGACTAGCCCCAAGTTGTCTCTCCAAAATCTTTTTCAACCTGCCTGGGAAAGCTGTCCAGAGGAAATTTGTAGGACAGGTCTCCCAGGCAGGCGGAAAAACTTTTCGGAGGCAAGAAAGCAAGATGGAGAGGGGTCCAAGGACACAGGGAGCTGGTAGACAGGAGATGATGATAAAACAGATGCTGATGCATAATGAGTACCTTGTAACGAGCTGGGACGGAGCTGGTCCCCAGGCAGCCAGTTTACAGGGCTGTGAGCACAGCACAGAGCAAGGCAGGAGCGGGAAGCGCCGCGACACTCCTAGGTGCTACTTCTGTAATTTTAATCAGCTTTGGCTGCTCCCTGCGAATGTGCCTGCTCCCTTTGGAGGTGCCAGCTATGTAACTGGGGCACTGCTCTGCCCTGCCCCCTCCTTCCCCCCTTGTCAGCATTTCCCAAAGGTGAGAGAATTCATACGAGCACCAAGATTTGCTGGCTTCGAGAGGCGCCGGGCTGAGAACAGCCCAAGCCTGCCTCGGAAACACCAGTGAGCCATCACGTGGGGCTGCTCCCACGCTTGGCAGGGAGGGGAGGCTGGAAAAGATAATTTGTGCTGAAATGAGAAAGCAAGGTGTTTGTGCCAGTTGGCTCGGAGACAGCGAGGTGCAGCATGATTTTGTGTGGTGGGTTTGTGATCTCTCCGCTAAAGGCTGGCTTGTAAGGACTGCTTTTGATCACATCTCAGTGGATGGTGTGTTAAAAGAGTGGGTTGTTCACTACAGCGTCCTGGAGCAGTAAGTTTTCAGCATGGTGGTTCTGAAGAGCTGTGAGATGATGGCAGTCAGGCTGGGGATGACCCCCATGGAGTGAGGTGGTGTCTCCTCCCTGCTTGGATACAGGGTCCAGGTGCTGCACACCTCAAATCACAGAATCACAGAATTGTTAAGGTTGGAAGGGACCTCAAGGATCAGCCAGTTCCAACCCCCTTGCCATGGGCAAGGACACCTCACACTACAGCAGGTTGCTCAGAGCCACATCCAGCCTGGCCTTAAAACCCTCCAGGGATGAGGCTTCCACCACCTCCCTGGGCAACCTGTGCCAGTGTCTCACCACCCTCATGGGGAAGAATTTCTTCCTAACATCCAATCTGAATCTACCCATTTCTAGTTTTGTTCCATTCCCCCCAGTCCTATCCCTACCTGACACCCTAAAATGTCCCTCCCCAGCTTTCTTGGTGGTATCTTAAGATACTGGAAGGCCACAATAAGGTCTCCTCAGAGCCTTATCTGCTCCAGACTGAACAGCCCCAACTCTCTCAGTACCCATGCCAGAGCCTTGAAACCCTGAGCGGTCTTCTGCTGCTATCAGTGAAGTAGAGGAAGTGCCAAAAGTGCATGGCTCAGGTCAGTGCTTGGACAATTTCTGATGTTTTTCCATTTCCACTCATTTTAGGAGAGAAAATATCCCAATGCTAAGTGCTGCAAAGGGCAGGGAATCTAGGGGGCTGCTGAACATTGCACTGATCTTATTTTCACATGGCAGCAAAAGGCCTCCCACAGGAGGAGAGAGGTGAGGAGGGAGATCTCATCACGTCTAACCACTAGCTTAGTGGTTAGAAACCAGCTTCAGGTCCCATCAGTGTCAAAGTCTCAGGACACATTCTTTTACTCTCATTTTATAGTTGCAGCCACAGAGAGCTTTCTCCTGCAAGATAAAAGTGGGCTAAAAGCAGCTGAGAGAGGAACTTCATAAGAGATGAGACCAAGCTTGTCCCGCTTGTGCCGTTCGGCACAACCCAGCTGCAGCGCTGCAGCCGCTGTCTTGCGTGGCAAGGGCCAAAGGATTGGGATAATTGCTCTCCCAGCAATACACTGACTATGTACATTTAGGTTTCAATTAATTTGCTGGCTCTAAATGAACTGCCTCCTAGTGCTTTCAGCAATCAAGACTTGTTAATTGAGAGCAGCGTTTATCTTATCTCGAGGAGAAGGCCGGACAAAAGTAGGGCACCAAAAGCCAAGTGAAGGGAGGAGGATGAAGTGAAGCTGAGGGAGGACAGCAGCCAGGATGGCTGAAGGAAAAAGTTCAGGGCTTTTTTAGGTTTTGTTTCCTTTCCTCACCCCTCCCCCCCCTTTTTTTTTCTCCAGTTCTTTATTTTGTCTTTTCCTTTCTTTTCTCCCCCTTTCCTATTTTTCTTTGGTGTTTGTTTGGTTTTAGGTCTTTTGCTTTCCCTTTTTTCTTTGTTATTTTTTGGTGTTGGTTGGTTTGATTATTTTTTTTTTGTGGGGGGTGTTTTTTTGGGGGGGGGTTGTTTGGGGTTTTTTGTTAGTTAGGTTTGGTTTGGTTTGGTTAGGTTTTCCCTCAGTGCTTTCAGGGTATCTTGATTAGGAAGGGGAGTTCTTTTCACCCAGACTCATATGGTCACTCTTTCAGCTGGTTGTGTACTGTCAGCCGAGTTCTAGGTGCTCAGAGGGGCACTGGCTTCCACTGCAAGGGCTGACGGACACAGGGTTTAGCCCCCACTGCTCCCTCCAATATCTCGGTGCTGGCAGGGGTTGCTGGAGCACAGGATGAGTAGCTTGCACCTGGGTAAAACTGAGCACAAATAGCTGTGTTTAATGCATTTCTTTGGGGGCTGGGTGAACTCCAAGTTCATCCCATCTTTGCTCTCACAGGAGCAGCCTTGCTCCTGGAGGAACAGTGGCTGGAATGTCAGAAGCATGTTTTAAGTGAGACAACCCCTAAAGCCCATCTCCTGCTCCCTTTCCCAAGGGAGGGAAGCCATTCAAAAAGAAGATTGCCAGCCATGTGGTGCTGTTTGAAGAATGATTCCAGCTTCTTGCCTTTAAATTACGTTGCAACATAAGTCCTTAAGACATGAGATCTAGCACAGGTTTGGGTTTCGTTTGCTCTCATTCTTGGTCTGATTACTTAACCCCCCTCTGTGAGTTTCCCACCAGCTGAACCTAACGTTATCTCCTACACACAGTTGTCATCTCATTAAAGGGAAATCAGAGAAACTGACTTTAATAAATTTTAACACCCTGAGTGAAAAATCCAGCAATTAAAGCTGCCTGCCCCCGGACCTCTGGAAGTGACGTGTGGCAAATCCCCTTCAGTCTTTAAGAAGCGGCAGCTCTTCAAAGGATGATGGCAGGAGGGGGTAGGAGTGGAGGCAAGGAAAGGAAAGAAACAGGAGCATCGAGACTGAAAGAGACTGAAAGACAAAAGATGACCCTCCATTTTTCACTCTCATTCCAGAAACTGAGGAGAGAATGAGCATCGTTAGAAGGAGACTGATAAACCCGGCTTGCTCTGGAAGGGAAGGTATGGGGAGGGAGGGATTGGAGGTGGGTCCACCCCGGCAGCACTGAGCATGCATCATTACACAGATGTTCAGAGAACAGTCTTTACCCTCCAAGCACAGTTCTGTGATTATTTTTGTTGCTGTTATTGATATCAAAAGGCAAAACCTTCTGGAGAATAAGCAGCAAGTTGATAGTAAGTGAGACCATGGACTAGGTTGGCTGCTTCTCTGTAGACCTTCTGGGAAAGCACCCTAGAGATAAATCAGGATAAGCTCCTCTTCACCACCCTTGCTGGCAAACACTCCCAGCATTGCCTTTCTGTGGAAAGGGTTTGGGGTTTTTTGATGGGTAGGGAGAAACAGGTGGATTTTATCACTGCTGAAGTTTCATCAGTGGGAAGGGGATGGACTAACAGCTTTTCTGTAATCAGATGGGGACCTCTGAAGAGATCTTGGTCCTTTTAGCCCCTTTTGAAACCTTCAGCAAGCTTTCTGAGCTCTCAATCATCTGGTATTCCTGGTTGGTTGTACAACAGAGGATCCTCATTCCCATTCCCTTATGGCTCATCTGAAAGTTTCATAAAGTAGCACAAACCTCTTGGAAGAAAGGCTCCAAGTATCTCTGTTGTTTTTATCACTAACTCTGTTATCTCTTGATCTGGGGCTAAAGTCTTGTTTTTGTCCCACCCCTTTATTACCTGACCCTTCCAGGATGGCAAGAGATGGTGAATGAAGGAGATCTTACAAGAGAAATCACTGATTCAGTGCACAGTCAGGTGAAACACAAGCTGTGAGGAACTGATGAGGGACTGCAGCTCATTAGCATAAAAATCCTCGGGTGCCTCATAAGATTTTTCTTCTGAGTTTGCTGAAGTGATAACACCACTGGGAGTGGCATTTCCAGAAAAGTAATAGGCAACCAGGGACTATTGGTTTGATTGGATTGCAGTGGAGCTTCACATCAGGCCTGAAACACAATCTGTGCAGCCAACAAAAGTTTGCTGTAAGACAAGGCCAGGACAGGAGACTGTGATGCACCATGGCTTTTGCCCAGCATCAGGGCCAGGTGAGGTGAGCCACAAGCTGAACATGGGCAGTGTAGCAGATGGAAGGACATGACAAACCTGCTCTGGGCAGGCTGAGAAACCCAAAATAATGCAGAGCAACTGGGGGGAAAAAGAGCTTAAAGTAGGTCCTAGATAGATAACTGGAACAGCATTGCCTCTTCCCCTCCAGAGGGAAGGAAAGCTGATCAACCTCCATGGACAATGCTTGGTAGCCATGTGAAGAGGCATTACCTTGCCTCCATGAAGCACAGAAGTGCTACAAGAATACTTTTACATGAAGGGCTGTTGTTCCAGCCTTCTTGGACTCCCCAGACTTCTCCTTTTCCTGTCTTTACATAGTTCCTGTGACCATTTTGTCTATAACTGCCTTTCATGTTACATTTCCCTGCCTGGAGACTTGATCTCACTGGCATAGGTTTTGCTCCTATGCCAAAAGGAGAGGTGTTGGGCATACAGCCAGCTGGTAGCTCACCTGGTCTCCCTGTTTCCTGTCAGATCTCTAGTTCTTTCCATGCCACCAAGTGTTCTGCTTCTGTTTAGGATTCTGGTTTATTTCAAGCAATATTTGTACCTCTCAGAAGGGGTATTCTTGCTGATGCCAGCCTTACTCCAAGTGCAGGAGCTTAGTGCTGTGCATGTGTGTTTGTGAGGGCACATTTCTCCAGCAGGATCTTTGAGCCCTTACAAAACCACAGCAGAACATTGCTTTGCAGCCCAGGCTAACCCAAAGCTTGTGCAAACCAGTCAGATACCACGACCCAAGAACCAGCTCTGCACTTGGGGCAAAGCAGAGGGGCCCATAGAGGGCAGCACAATGCGCCCTCCCCAGCCTCTTGCACTCCCTTCCTGACCCCCATTCCCAGCTCTTCCCAGCAAATGCTGATGTGTAGCAACAGTTCAGCCAGGGAGGGCCAAGCCAGGAAGGTCCCTGCCTGCCTGATGCCTGTCACTAGATGGCCTGTTCTTTTCCTATGCTCTTGTTCTGGCTTTGCAGTGCCAGCAGTTTCTTGTCAGCCCATGTTAGCAGGCTCGAGGGGCTGCTCAGCCCCAGTCACACCAGGTCCTGCTCTGACATTGCCTTTGGCTTCACACCCAGGCAAGCAGTCCAAGAGCCTTGGGTCTCCTGTCCTCCAGTTCTTACTTGGCACAAGCCTTTCCTTATCAGGGAAAAATAATTCACAGGCCTTTTATCATACCACCAGGCCCTGTTCTGGCCCCAAGGTCTCGGGTTCTGTGCCTGCAGCAGTGTTTAATTTCCATGAGAGCCGCTCTGCTCATCAGCTGCTGGGGGGCAAACGCAGCTGGGAGCCCCAGGCAGGCAGTTGGGCCAGGGACTGAGGGAACTTGAGGGTTTTGATGTTTGCCTTATTTATTTATTTAGCAGCCACTGTCTCTGTGAGTCCCTTTCTGCAGAGGAGCGATAAGCTGCTCTCGCCTCCTGCCTGCCCACCCCTGCTGGCTCTTTTTTTCTGCCAGGCACCACCTCGTTAGCATGCACCAAAAAGTCCTGCTTACATCCCTGCCAGGCTGTCCTCCCTGCCCTGCCTTTAAGATACTGCCAGTGTGCCATGGAAACAGCCAACCAAGCTGCCATGCTTGGCAGAGTGAGTAGGGGAAAGGGGAGAGGGAGAAGAAACGGCTCTGGATATGGCTGGAGAACCCCCAGGACAGAGATGCAGCTCCAGAACTGAATCCTCATTGCCCTTCTCACAGCTCAGCTGAGTATGGTGTGGTACACAAAGCATTCCAGGTATGATGAAGTCAACTTGCTTGCAAGGTCAGTGTTACATGTCTGAGGCTGCAGAACAGGCGCCGTGCTTGGACCACCTTCCCTTGCACCACGAGTGGAGCAAATCCCTTTGCATGGACTCTGCATGGGGGCTTGTACCTCTCCATGTTGTTGTAGCTCATTCCCAGGTGTGCCCAGTTCCTGCCCTGCAATGTTGTCCTGCCTGTCATTGCTCACACAGCCCTTAGTCTCTCAGTACGTGCTAAAAGCTCATCCTTCTGATGTGGTTTGGGGAGCAGTGTACTCCCATCAGGGCTCTGCCAGGCAATCCTCCCATATCCCACGTCTGGTTGCTCCATGCTGCAATATCTCAGTCATCCCACTCTCTCTCCCAGCCCACTGTACCTGAGCAGCTGGGAGGGAGAGATCCATCACTGGGGAGCATCATTTTTGAAAAGCAAAAGGGTTTGGTAGCATTCCCCATCACAGCAGCAGGCTCAGCATGCCACCAGCTGAAGAGAGGGGGAAGAGCTGTTTATCCACTACCTGAAGGGAGGTTGTAGCCAGGTGGGGGTTGGTCTCTTCTCCCAGGCAATCAGCACCAGAACAAGAGGACACAGTCTCAAGCTGTGCCAGGCTGGAGGTGAGGAGAAAGTTCTTCATAGAGTTGTTAGCCATTGGAATGTGCTGCCCAGGGAGGTGGTGGAGTCACCATCCCTGGAGGTGGATTGATGTGGCACGTGGTGCCATGGTTTAGTAGTCATGAGGTCTTGGGTGACAGGTTGGACTCGATGATCCTTGAGGTCTTTTCCAACCTTATTGATTCTGTGATTCTCTGATTCCAGCAGTACCTAGCAGGGCACAAGAAGGCTGTCACCCAGGCAACAGTTTTGTTTGTCTCACCAAACAGAAGCCAGGCAAGTTGTGACAGAGCCCTTCCCATGCTGGCCCGGCCAGCGCTGAGGGGACATTTGTTAACATGCACAGGCTACTAATCTCCTGTGAGTGCTGAGCACAGGGCTGCTGGAGCTACAGAAACATCACTCTGGTCACTGAATTAGCATCAACGTGTGAGCAGCAGCTCGTGGCTGCATGCACAAGCCCTGTGCTGGCAGCATGTGGGCTCCCATCCCAGTGTGGCCATGGATCTGCTGGTCAGCCTTGGGCAAACGTTCCTGTTTCTGCAATGCCTGGGAGTGGCATGTTGGAAAGTGCTGGAGAGGACACAGCTACTCCTCAGAGAGCTCTAATTAATATCTGGAAGCTGCTGGCTGCTCTGGCAATCCCAAGCTGTCCACACTGTGCCCTTAACATCTCTCTCCTTTTGCTTTGTGGAGGATATTTATTAGCTTTATTAATTATATACTGCAGTGAACTTAAAATAGAGAGGAGGGGGAGGGAATGGCCAATGCTTCCCCACCATGGAAAAGTAAAATATTGCATTTTGTACTTGTGGAAAGTGAAAAACAAACCCCCAAATCTTTCATTTTGCAAAGAGTGAGATGCATTACTAATTGCACAATTCTTTTGTTCTGTAGCACTCATAAAACAGAATTTGGAGTGCTTTCAGCAAATTCTGCTGTGGAGGAAATAATTACTTCCCCCCCCCCCTTAAATACTAAATTAAGTGCTCTTTATGAGAATTATTTCTTGGATTTCTAGGATATTTGGTCCCTAAATCTTCTTCAGGTAAAAGAGGCAAAGCTTTGCTGCATTAGTAGTAATCTGGAGTCTGTGTGGACCCTGAGAAAAGGCAAAGGATAAGCAGGGACTGCTCCCTGCCTACCTCCCAGCACCCCAAGCTGCACCTGAGCCCCTTTGTGGCAATGAGCTGGATTTTCCTTAATGCTCCCCAATTCCACTGAATTGTGATGTTTCTAAATCTCTCCCTTCTCCTGACAGCAAGCTGCTTTAGGTCAGCACTTGGGGTGAAGCCAGAGCTACTGCCGAGTGCTCAGCCCCTCCTTAGTGCAGCTAAGCAAAGGTTACTGAAATATTGTGCACTGGTGGCAACGTCTGTCATCCAGTGGGTCACCTACTTCACAGTATCACAGTATAACTAAGGTTGGAAGAGACCCCAAGGATCATCAAGTCCAACCTGTCTCGACAGACCTCACGACTAGACCATGGCACCGAGTGCCACGTCCAATCTCCCCTTGAACACCTCCAGGGACGGTGACTCCACCACCTCCCCTTGAAGGTCAGCCCCATGAAAGCCAGCTGACACCTTCACACACACAATTCATCCTGTGCCCTGCAGAGGTGCCAACAGACATCAGGAGTGCAAACAGCTGGAGCAGCTTCTGCTACCAGAGGACAGAGTGGGGTGATGCAGGTGCTTCAGGGATTCAATATGAAGCTTGAGCAGTGGAAAGGCAATGTGAGAGGAACGGTGGCAGGGCTGGGATAAGGCAGATGAGTTCCTTCCAGAAGATCTGCACAGACTGCAAATGCAAATACTCCCAGAAGGTGGATTTTGCAGGTCTTTAAATTTGGAGTCCCTGAAAGTTCTCCTGGCATGAGAGGCAGGACAGCCTTACGTCACAGTGCAGCCTCACTGCACTGTCATTCCACAGCTGCCCACCCTGTGTTCCCTCTCCCACATCATCTTGACCAGCCAAATTCAGTTTAATACCACCATAAAACTGATGACACTGACACTCCACAGACTTTTTTTTCGCCTGTGTACATCTCTTTTGCCATTCTCTCACCAGTACCACCACAGCCATAAAACTCCAACCACTGGTCCAGCCTCCAACCTCTCTTCCAGCCTTGCCCCAGGTTGAGGGCATGCCTGGCAGCACACAGAGCAGCAGACACCAGTGAGAGCAATCTTGCTCAGCTCAGCAGGTAAGCACAGATGTTTGGAAAACTAGCCTCTTCAAGAGCACAAGGAAAATAAGTCTCATTCTGTGAGATTGATCTGCTGGCACCAACAGAGTAATCAGCTGGACTTCTAGGAGTGCAGCAACAAACAGCAAATTAGAAGGTGCCAGCCCGCTGAGATTTCAGATGAATTAGAAACCAAGCAGGTGATGCTGTTAGGCTTTCAGCAGCTGCTGCCAGCTCCTTGCTCTCCTGCAGGCCAGCCCGTGACTCTCCTGTGGTGGCTTGTGGCCGTGTGCTAAGGTGAGGGAGCTGCTGGGTGCTGCTGAAGCACCTCACGGGGATGCTGCACCCACTGCCTGTGGCACTGGGATGGTAGCAGCCACTGAGCATTTTCAAGACAAGATAGAATTGGAATTGCTATGGATTAGTTGATTAGATGGTGTTGAGTGATAGGTTTGACTCAATGATCTTGAAGGTCTTTTCCAACCTGGTCCATTCCATTCCATTCCATTCCATTCCATTCCATTCTATATTTTGCTTAATGCCCCCAGTTCTGCTGAATTATGATGTTGCTAAGTCTCTCCCTTCTCCTGACAGCAAGCTGCTCCTTGCTGTGCAGCTGAAGAGGTGAGCTTTGTTCAGACACCACCATTCCCACGGGAGGTCAGTGGGTCAAACCACTTGAGTTGCCTTCACAGGCTTTGATGGTCTGATGACAGATGTTGCCACCAGTGCACAATATTTCAGTAACCTTTATTTAGCTGCACTAAGGAGGGGCTGAACACCCTACAGTAGCTCTGGCTTTACCCCAGATGCTGACCTAATGCATAGTTCAAACTCTGGTCCCAAGGAAATGATGCTCCCAACATTTTCAGCCACCAAAACTGATGCTGCTCCAAGTGAGAGGGGTAATTAAATGTCTGATGAGCCTGAAAACCCTCAGAATAATAAAGAAAAGTATCCCAGGTTACAACAGCACTGTGCTGGGTTAAGCCCAGTCCAGGAGGAATGGGCTGGAATGGGTTGAACACTACAGTAGCTCTGTCTCTACCCCAAATGCTGACCCAATGCATATTTCAAACTCTGATCCCAAGGAAATGATGCTGCCAACATTTTCAGCCACCAAAATTGATGCTTCTCCAAGCTAGAAGGATAATAAAATGTCTGATGAGCCTGAAAACCTTCAGAATAAAATATATAGGTCCCAGGTTACAACAGCACTGTGCTGGGTTAAGTCCAGTCCAGGAGGCATGGGCTGGAGGAAACCTGACCCCCTCCCAGAAAGAGGGACCCCTGAGTCAAAGTTTATTCCACTGCCACTTCCTGTCCACAACCCTATTTAAGAGGGGCAGTTTCCTGCCTCTTTCTCCTGGCCCTCTGACACCCTTCTGCTGTGAACTGTTAACCACATGGCCCAGCCTGTTCCAGTCACCTCAGGGGACTGAATCCAAAAAGAATCCATCTTCCATTCAGAGACTCTTTTGCCAGCTGCATCTGGGTTTGTATGTATTTTAATTTATCCTTTTTCCTTATACCTTTATAACTTTTCTTCTACTTAAATACCTTTGATTTTTTTTTGCTAAACTGAACTTCTTCACTTCCTAACTGATGCAAGGGTTTTTTTTCCCTTTGTTTTCTCTCTCCTCCTCCTACCTAACTTCCTTTCCTCACCAGGAAAACAAGGGGAGAGGGGAAGCAACCTAAATCTGGTCTGCTGGGCTCTTGGGCTCCAGGGAAAGGTTAAACCATAAGAAGCACAAAAGCACATCACTGAGGAGTGCAGCTTGGCAGCCCAATTCTGCTCAGGTAAAAGTACTTGGAGGGGGAGAGAGGGGAAGGGGAGGGGAGTTGTCTTTCTGAATTCACAGAATTTGTAAGAAACATTTGTCCTTGGTTCTAAGAAGAGAAAACTTCACCTGACATTTTAAAAATCAATGAAGTCTGCTCTCACTCCTTCTCCCATTCCCCCTGAATAAGGGCAAATGTTTGCCATTTTCTCTTGTCAACTTTGCCAGCATCAAGAATAGTGTGGCCAGCAGGAGCAGGGAGGTCATTCTGCCCCTGTGCTCAGCACCAGTTAGGCCACACCTTGAGTCCTGTGTCCAGTTCTGGGCCTCTCAATTTCAGGAGGACATTGAGACTCTTCAATGTGTCCAGAGAAGGGCAACAAGGCTGGGGAGAGACCTCGAGCACAGCCCTGTGAGGAGAGGCTGAGGGAGCTGCGGGTGTTTAGCCTGGAGAAGAGGAGGCTCAGGGGAGACCTTGTTGCTCTCTACAACTACCTGAAGGGAGGTTGTAGCCAGGAAGGGGTTGGTCTCTTCTCCCAGGCAGCCAGCACCAGAACAAGAGGACACAGTCTCAAGCTGCACCAGGGGAAGTTTAGGCTGGAGGTGAGGAGAAAGTTCTTCACAGGGAGAGCTGTTAGCCATTGGAATGTGCTGCTCAGGGAGGTGGTGGAGTCATCATCCCTGGAGGTGTTCAAAAAAAGGCTTGGATGTGGCACTTGGAGCCATGAGTTAGTTGTCAGGAGGTGTTAGATATTAGGCAATAGGTTGGACTTGATGATCCTTGAGGTCTCTTCCGACCTTATTGATTCTATGATTCTCTCTCCTTTTTGTTTTTTGGCTGAAATGTCTGGAATGAGTTAAACTACCCCTGAGAAACGGCTGCAATAGCTGGATGTGCAAGACAGGCAGAATGAAGAGCACAAACAAGCTGGGGGAGGAAAAAAAATGCTTCCAAGTGTTGTATAATTACCGGGATTTTCTTTTTTAATCCTGTTTACATTTACCTTTGCACATTAAATTCCTAACCGTGGCGTGCAACCAGGTGCAGCAGCAGTACACAAAATCTTATTAGGAGGAGCAAATTAAGGGGATGGGAGGATTTGGGATGGCAAAGGCGGGGCATTGTGATGGAATTAGCACCTGCTGATTTTCGTCCTTTCTAACGACAAATTGCTTGTCAAGAAACTTGATGGCGACCGACTGCCGCCAGTTAACGCTGCACTCAAGAGAAATAATTGGAACGCGGAATGCAATGGCTCGCAGTTATCTCCAAAACCTCCTGGCTCCTTGGATTTCCATGCAGTGGGTTCTGCCTTGCTGCAGCCTGGCATCTCTCAAGGTCCTTTCTGCTCCTCTTTCCCTCACTGATGCTAATTGCTGTGTTTTTTCACGAACCCATGCTCCACTTAAATGCGAGAGAGTCGTGGCTGGATGGAGCTGTTGTGTCTGAATCTTTTTAGCCCTGGCACTGATGCCTGAAATGGAAGATTATTTTTTTTTAACCAGGTTTGCTGTTAGAATGGAAACAAGGATCAGCTGATTACTGCTCTCACTTAAGGCTGACACTGGTGCTTAAGCACTATCAGCCACTTGTAATTAATAGCTGTAGAAATAAAAGTTAAGTGTCATCATCCTTCTCACACAGAGGCAGAAGTCTCAGACACGGTGAGAAGTTGCTTGTTAAGATTTCTCAGGAGAAAATGTAATAAACCCAAAACTTAATCTCTACCTGAGCATTATTTAAAATTCCCATTGCTGCCACAGAAATAGGAAAAGGAATTGTACAGAGACAAGCAACAGAGATGTGGCTATACTCCAGGAGTTGTGCTTCTGTTACTTTGGTCACTAGGTACTCCTGCTTCTATGGGCTGGGCTGTGCTCTGCACCCTCCCCTGAACAATGAGTCACAAGAGCTTTTCTTGGATCCCCCACATCACTCATCTTTGGAATGGAAAGTGTGGTACCAAATCAAGACCTGAACTCAGGGCAGAATCTGAGTTCAAAGCTCCTATCAGGGATACAGTGAAGTCCTCAGCCACAGCCAGATGGAAGTAGCAGCTGTTGGCCACAGGAGTTATACTTGGTCAGTTGAAGGATTCCAAACTCTCAGTGGCACACTCTGCTGGGCATCCCTGAGGTGACCTGAAGGCATCACTCCCCAGCAAAACTCTGGAGACATTCAGACTGGGCAAAGGCACTGGAGCAAGAATGTGCTGCAGCAGGACCCCATGCTGGTGTGAACCCACACCTGCAAACCCAGGGCTCCCCATCAGCTCCCCTAGGCTCAGTCTAGCACAAGCTCAGAAGCCTGGCCAGCCTGAACCTGCCCAGCAGCAGGATCTTTTTCCATCACATAAGAACACATCTCCTGCAGAAAACAGAGGCACAAGAGCTTATCTCCAAGCTATGTCATCTCCCTGTGCTGCCTTCAGCTCAGCGTTATCGTGGAGCTGGCAGGGGACTCTGACCTTTGTGGGAAATGTTAAATCATTGCAGCTTTCATATTCTTTAATATTCCTCATTGATTAGTTTCCATCTCCCTGAAGGCGAGAAGATTTGACTGAGAGCCAGAGCTCAGCAGTACCCAGTGCTGTGGGTGGTATTGAGCTTCCAAGAGAGAGAAAGCTGACAAAATCAAATGCAGCAAATGACTTTCAAAGAGAAAGGCAAGAAACTATCTGTTCTGAAAGTTATTCATTTTCTCCTGACCTGGACTAAAATTCTGCTGCCTTTTCCACAAAGCTTTAACTCCCCCAGACAAACACTGGCAGCTTTCTTCAGCTCCAGGGCAGCTACAGAGATGCCATGTGGGCCTGGTTTGCTGGGATTTTCACCAAGAATTGTCTGTGTTTGCTGTGCTCAGCCAAGAGCAGGCTTATGGGTGCACCAGCATGTCCTCACCAATGACCTGGGCTGTTGGCTGCATGGTGCTGCCCTCCTGGGGACAAGGGCTTCCACATCCAGCCTCGAGCAGGCGAGAGGAGGAATTCTGGTCAGCTGGCATAAATACAGCTGCTGGCAGGGAAAAGTCGAGCAGAAGCAGGGCACAGCACTTGTCAGAGGCAGTTTTTCACGGAGGGGGGCAATGTGGATGCCCTGAGGACATCCTGCTTCTCCAAACCCAGAACATCCATCTTCACATAAACCCATCTGTGTGCCAGAGGTTCTGAACGAAGCAGAGTCACTCAGTAAGGAAAGGACCTGTCATTACAGCCTGTTTAATTACCTCAAAGTTCATTTTGAGGACCCATAAGCAGTGATCTCCCTTCTAATGGAACAGCCAAGTATAGCCATGTCTGGGCAGCTCTTGTTCCTTGATTAATCTCATCTCAGCCCCAGCCTCCCTCCCCCAAAGCCTCTTCCACAAAGCCCTGACTCGCCTCTTTCCACTGAGTCATGCACAGTACAGATCCCTCAACTCCCAGGCTGTTTTCTTCAGTCTCATTATATTCTCAAAGCCTGGGTTGGTTCATTTCCTCTTGCTGTGTCCAGCCAAGTATATGCTGGAATCTGTTTTATGGAGTCAAGACTTGTATCTCCTGCCGGGAATCTGTTAATAGCCTCCAGAGGGGATCCGGTGCTCAGCACACCCCATGCCATGCTGGATGAGCCACAGCTTTTGGCATCAACAGAGGAGGAGCCCTGCTGTGGCAGCCAAGGCTGGGGAACACACCATGCTCTTCTGCCCAGTAATCCCCTTCCCTGGTCTCTTTTGGGGTCTCCAGCATTTTCAAAGGCTTATTACACCTCCTCAAAGTGCCTCCCTCCTTCTCCCCACCTGGTTGCATTGGTTGTTAGTGGAGACCTTGAGACTGCAGAGTTTCTACACTTGCTTCTGCCAACAAATAGATGAGACATGGAGGGAGAAAGGGGGAGGGAAAGAAGAAGAAATCTAAGAGGAAAACACAGAGCTGAAGGCTGGTTGTTGCTGTTGTTGTTTTAAGGGGCTCGTGCTATCCCCTGTCAGCTTAGACAAGGTCAGCATAATAATAACTGGATAATGGAGGAATACTGAGTATTAAGAAGTAGCTTCAAATTAATCTCAGCTTTATTTATTTTGAAGTAGAGCAGTGCACCTCCTGGCTCCCTTATCTTTTTGGGTGCACCTGGAACTGTGAAAGCTTTAAACTTGCAAGTCCAAGGTTTAAACGGGGTAAACAGTCTTGCTTCACACACTCCAGAATGGTTAAAAAGCAAAAAGGGAAAAAAAGATTGTGCTCTATATTTGGTCTTTGAATTTGTTGCATGTGCAGAAGAGGAAGGGTTTGAGGGAGCTTATGGATTTGTGCAGGAGCTGAAAAGCTCATGCCTGCTTAGCAGCCTTCATTGCAATGCACACAGGAAGAGAGAGCTTCTCCTGCTCTTCTCCTGCGCCAGCATGAGCAGCTATGCTCCCCCTCCATCCATGCTGAAGGGTCCTGCTGCAACACAGGCACTGGGGATGGATTTCCCCCATCTCCACTGGATGCCTTTAAAATCTGCTTTTTAAGCATCTTTCCCCATCTCAGAACAAAATTTGCCTTCCTCCTACTGCAGTTATTTGTGGAAGCTTTAGAAAATATCCGGGAAGGAGAATCATTTTCCCCCTTCACTCCTGGGCCTTTCCAAATTCTGACAAGAAAATAAATCACCTTCCTAGAAAAACAGCAATGATGCCAGCGTGCCTGAGAGGTGTCAGGAGTGGCCAGAGACAGCCCAGTGCTGAAGAGTCCCTACATATCCCTGCTCCGAAGGAATCTGAAGCAGCGGAGTTGTGCCCTGCGGCACCAGAGGCGACTGGCAGCAGAGGATGCACCACCAGCACAGATTTTCATCCTGCTGCTGAAGAGCTCTGACAGCACACACCAGCTAAAGCCAAGAGTTTGCATCAGCCCAGTGCCAGCCTGAGTCCCTTGCTGTGGGAACACCCTCCAGCCACACCGACCGTGGCGCAGAATGTGCTGCCCAGGGCACAGTACCCTGGAGCCTGGCCAGAGAGATGAGGACAGTTTAAGCCGTTTCCCAGGGGCAGACACAAAGAGGGGCAAGCCAGATCCCATCTTTCTAACACAAATAAGCTTTCCAGTCCTCTGAGAGCATGACAGAGTGAGTCTGTTGGTAGCAGGGCGCTAGTGCTTGGGGCTGTCCTTCATGGGATGCTACCAGCCCTTGGTCTGAGCTGAGACCGAGGAACCAAGAATGAGATTTTCCCAGCATCTGGGGTACCTCATGCCTGACTCCTCAAGCTTTAACTTTTGACCAGGATCTTGCAAGCTCTCCAGGGCTGTAAAGAGGATTTGTGCAATTTGCTTTTCCTATTTGTAGCATATAAGGAAATGAAGGGTCACAGAAGCAATTCCCTGATTCACTAATAAAATGTGATGAGGAGATGCCTTCATCCAGTCCTGGCTACTTTGTCCAGTTACACCACACTCCTCAAAGTACCTGGTGGCTGATTGTGCACAGTGGCTGCAAATCTGCCCAGAGGACAGAGCTTGGGTAGATTTGAGGTTGAAGTGAGTCAGAAACCCTACAAGAAGGGGGTTTATGGTCAAAATCCTTGGTTTTTCCAGTATCTTTTGGAGTTCAAGAGCAGGCTTATGTGCCAATGGAGTCAAGTCCAGTTCCCAGCTTTTCTTCTGGAAGCAAAGGCAAGGATCCACAGGCTTTCTGCAGGCTCAAAAAAACAAGGAGCCAGAGAGGGCTTCCAATCTATTCATATTCATTATATTTCTTTCCAGTCCTGACTTCTACAACACTCCCCCATTTGAGCTCCTCATTTTTCAGTGTTTGGGGCTAGCTGGCAGCTTTTCAGTTTCCATCAGTGAAGTAAAGCTGGAGGTTATCCCCAAGTGCCTAAGAGTGCCCAAACAAGCCAGGAAGAGCCTAGAGGAGGGAGAAGGCAGGCTTGTGGAGAGAATGAAGAGGGACAGCCACGCCAAGATGCTGCCCTACCTGCTGCTTTTCAGTAATTACCCAATTTAGCTGTTCTTTGGGTGGTTTTCTTCTTCCCCCCCCCCCCTTTTTCAGCATTAAGATTTATAGGGAGGAAGGTGCCCAGCTGCATCTGAGTGCAATAAACCTCTTGTGGCTGGTAAAAACCGAGGAGCTATTCTTCCAGCTTGTTAGCAGTCAGGAAGATGGAAGGAAGTGGGAGGAATCCAGAGGGTGAGGCTTTCTAAATGCCTCACTCGTCACTGCCGAGCCCAGCGCTATTTATGGTGCAATTATCACCACAGACAGACTCCTTTATCATCCAGCCAATATTCTGGGTAGAAATCCTATTGCAGACCAGCCACTCCATATATCACCCAGGCACAGGCAACAGCCAGGTGAAGAGGTTTGCTTGCAGAGAATGCATCTGCCAGGCACTGCTTGGCCCTGGCATCCCTGTCCACCTCATATTTACAACCTGGGAGGAGGCAGCTGTCCTCCCAGCATTGCCCAGAGCAGTAGGAGGAGGCGAGGATGATGTAGGGCACAGCAATGCCAACAGTGTCTTCCCATGGGAATCTGCTCTTGTTGGGGCACAAAGGATGTTTGTTCACTACTAACATGAACACAGAGCCAGGAACAGGTCTGCTGGACTGAGGATGGCTCAGAGCAGCAGGGAAGAGGGAGGCAGAAAAGTGACAGGAGGTGACTTTGAGTCTTCTGTGTTTTGGTAAACGAACCACAAAGCAGAAAAGGGGCAATCAAGTGCCTGTCACTCGGGCCTGTCTCTGAACACCAGATTCCCTGAGTCTCTGTGTACCCTGCAGCTCTGGTGCACCTTCTTCACCCTCCCTGGCCAATCACCCAAGGCAGAGCTGCAAGCATTGGCTTCCAGGGCTCAGCGCGGGTGGGCAGCTCGGCACTGCAGAGCAAAATAGATACTCTGGGTTCTTTTTTCTCTTCCCCACATTTCTGTTTTCTCCAGGGAGAAATCCTTTCTCCTTACTTCTCACTGAAATCCCTCCTGAAGTTTGGCTGTGTTTCTCCACAGAGCTGGAAGGTCTCAGAGCAAACTCCCACAGAGCTCACACTTCCAGCTGGTTTGGGACAAGAGCAGATTGTCTCATGGACACCACCCCTGAAGCCAGGGTTCTTCTTAAACACCCAGATGGAAGGCTGTGGTGTGGATTCTCTGGTGTCTAACACAGGTTGAGCATTCCCCTTCCCCTCCCCTGGGCAGATGCATTTCACCCTCTGTTCGTTCCCTTTTCTACTTCATTGCCCATTTTCACAGACCACGTCAAAACCTCATTATATTTGGAAGCCTCTTCCCCTGTGTCACACGTGGGTGGTACTGGGCAGCTGCTAATGGGAACCAGCAAGAACACACACAAGGCTGCTGAGTCATGTAGCCTAATTTTCCTGGAGAATTGGACTCAGCTCCCACCCACGTCACTGTTCCCACTGCCAGGGCAGAGCTCAGATGTGCCCTGGTCTTCACCATCTCCCCTTTCTCTTTTCACTGCACAGAGCAAGGCTGCATTTATACTTGGTGCTTGCAAGGAGTCGAATTCTTGAGGCACAGGAGCTCAAATAATCATTCCTTGCACTGTTTGCTTACCTGCTAATTGTCACTGCCTCCTGCCTTTTCACGTTCCTGGTGCTTGAAAAGGGAAGGACAGAGCTAAGCAATGTAATTTAATACCCCAAACATGCTGGCTTAATTGCAATCCCCATAAGCCAACCACCCAAAACTCCACACAAATTCCATTAATTTATTTCAATTTGCACAAGTCTCCATCTCTGACTGCAATTAATGGAAGGAAACAACTCAGGTAAACACAGCACAGCTGAGAGAGCTGTCCTTGCCAAAAGTCACTTTTCATTTTAATGAGGCTGTATTTATCTAAGTTCCATGCTTTTAGCAAGTTCCCCATTCCCTCAGTGTTTAATCAGTCCTGCAAATATTTCACCTGGGCTGAAATGGTTTGGGGAAATGAGAAATCAGCCATGGGGCATCATCAGTGGGTGCTCAGGAGGGACATGGCTGGGGCAGAGACTCAGGCAAGGGGCCAAGTAGATGGAGAGGGAAGGGGAGAAAGGAGAGGGAAGGGGAGAAAGGAGAGGGAAGGGGAGAAAGGAGAGGGAAGGGGAGAAAGGAGAGGGAAGGGGAGAAAGGAGAGGGAAGGGGAGAAAGGAGAGGGAAGGGGAGAAAGGAGAGGGAAGGGGAGAAAGGAGAGGGAAGGGGAGAAAGGAGAGGGAAGGGGAGAAAGGAGAGGGAAGGGGAGAAAGGAGAGGGAAGGGGAGAAAGGAGAGGGAAGGGGAGAAAGGAGAGGGAAGGGGAGAAAGGAGAGGGAAGGGGAGAAAGGAGAGGGAAGGGGAGAAAGGAGAGGGAAGGGGAGAAAGGAGAGGGAAGGGGAGAAAGGAGAGGGAAGGGGAGAAAGGAGAGGGAAGGGGAGAAAGGAGAGGGAAGGGGAGAAAGGAGAGGGAAGGGGAGAAAGGAGAGGGAAGGGGAGAAAGGAGAGGGAAGGGGAGAAAGGAGAGGGAAGGGGAGAAAGAGGTAGGGCCCTATATAGCCTCCCTCTCTCCACACACTCCACTGGTGGTGGTTTGCTTTGCTGAGGTTTGCTTTTGTTGGGTGATGGTGCCCCTGTGCCAAGGGAGACCTCACCAAGTGGGCAGTACCCATTTCTCCCATCAGCTGCAGCACACAGCTCCCCATTACAGTCCTAAACACCTGGGCTGAAGCTAATTTGGGTTCATTGAGACTTTGAGAACCCCAGGAGACAAATTAGCATAAGTGATGGCTCTCTGCATTGTGCCATCCAGGGACATGGTCCTACCTGGACTCTGCCATGGCAGGGGTTAAACAAAGCAGTGCTGGGGGGATTCCTGCACCTCCCACCCTATACTCACCTTCAGATGTGTCACTGTCATAGGACTGGGGATGGTTAATTCCTCCTTCAGTTGCTTCCTGTGGGGCTGAAAGGTGACCCTGAATCAGGCTGGGAGACAGCCTCGTGCAGCTGTGCCAAATCCAGGGCTCCCCAGCTGCAGGCTGGCAATGTTGCTGGTATGGGGGGCCCAAATGGGTCTTCAAATACCTTTAGGGAAAGCCTGGCCCGGTAAACCTGTTCACTGAAGGTGTAAATGACCCATGGGCACTCTGAGACAGCTCCACCTGATTTATCTTTCAAGGTTTCTGGCTCCTGCTTGGACCACAGCTTAGCTCTGTACAGTTCCTGTGTGCTGCACAGCCTGGAGACATTCCAGTGAGGCACCTCCAATTATGTCACTGAATGGGAGGCAAAGGCATTTGCCCTGCTGCTGCTTGATCTCTGCTCAGGGTTGCATTCAGCACTTGTCTGCAGTCACACTGCTCAACACCATGCAGGATAGAAACCGATTTCAAGCCAGGCTCAGCCTGGCTGAAGGAAGCCATGGGGCCCTTTCTTCTTCAGGACAGGGTACAGCCCACTCCAACTACTCCAGCAGTGGCTTTGAGTCACTTTTTTCATCACCTGTCATTTTCTGTCTTTGAATACATCCCATGGGGGAGTTTTCTTGACAGAGACAGCACATCTGTCTTCATTCCTTTCCTTTATTGCTTCTTAAAAGCAGGAGCAATATGATTCCATCTTTCACTGCACCAACTGGTATTGTTAAAGGATGGGGGGAAATCAGGTACTGAGTTTCTCCCTTTTCTTCCCACCTTTTTTAACCTTAACATGTACTGTGCTCCTCTTGAGTGTGAGCATGGTCTTGCTAGAGAAGGTCTTAGCTTGAACAATCTCATGTTGATTTTCCACTATCTCAAGTACCCACTGGCCTAATTAGTTTGGAAATGCACCATTTGCTAAAGAAAGCTGAGGTGCAGCCTGATACCTGCTGTATTAATTACCTACCTCTTTAGCTGATTGCTTGCCCACACTATTAGGTGAGGGAAGTCATCACTGATGCATGGAATCCTTCCATAGCTGCCTCCAGCCAGATCCCAACTGCTCAGGAAACAACCTATTGTCCCAGTGGGACTTTGAGGTGCTTGGTCTACCTTCACAAGAGATCAGGGATGCTATTCTGTCCCAGCTGTGTGCTGGAACAAAGGATTGCTTCACGTTCTACCTCTGAGCTGAGGCCATGCCCAGCAGGGGTGGCCTGAGGAAGGTCCCCTGCTTCAGTCCCCAGAGGGCAAGCAAGACCTTGCTGGCCAGAACAAGCTTTGTGCACCTGGAAAAGAGGGGTCCTCAAGTGATGCACTGCACCAGTCCCCCTCAGCTTCACTTGTGTGCTGATGGAGAGCTCAGGGCAGCCTGCTGGTGCAGGGTCAGGGCTGAGAGCCGAGGCGCATTGGGGCTGTGGGTGAGGAAAGCATGGGCAAAGCTCTGGATGCTGCATCCCTCCTCTGCGCCTTCCTCCCGCACTCAGCCTTTTCCTGACACCTAGTGGGAGCAGGGCAATACGACAAACGGATCGGTGCGGGCTCCGGGCCCCTGGAGACACAGACACATGCGACAGACACAAGGGCTGAGCTGCCAGAGCCAGCAAAGAGGCTGGAATCGGCCACAACAGAGCTGGGCTCTCACTAGGGCACGGCTGTTTGCGTGGAGAACTGCTGGGGGGGAAATTGAGCATGCAACTCCCCAGGGAACCAGTTAATAATGGTCTGGCAGAGACTTTGTTCTGAAGCATGGCACCTTTATGGGATTATCCACTATGTCAGACCACTGGAGCCCTCTCCCCCTCTTCTACAGCTGTTCCAGGTTCCCAGGTAGAGTGCAAAACAGATCCCTTCTTGCCCTTGTTTTGGGATGGTACCTTTGAGAGGCAGAAGGAAGAGGTGAGGTGGGAACTGTGCCGGCAGCATCACAGAATTAACCAGGTTGGAAAAGACCTTCAAGATCATCAAGTCCAACCTATCACCCAACACCATCTAATCAACTAAATCATGCCACTAAATGCCTCATCCAGTCTTATTTTAAACACCTCCAGGGCTGGTGACTCCACCACCTCCCTGGGCAGCACATTCCAATGGCCAATCTCTCTTTCTGGGAAGGATTTCTTCCTAACACCCAGCCTAAACTGCAAAATTGGTTTAGAATCACAGAATTGTCAGGGTTGGAAGGGACCTCAAGGATCATCCAGTTCCAACCCCCCTGCCACAGGCAGGGACACCTCACACTAGATCAAGTTGCTCAGAGCCACATCCAACCTGGCCTTAAAACCCTCCGGGGATGAGGCTTCCACCACCTCCCTGGGCAACCTGTGCCAGTGTCTCACCACCCTCATGGGAAAGAATTTCTTCCTGCCATCCAAGCTGAATCTACCCATTTCTAGTGTTTTTTTTCCCATTCCCCCTAGTCCTATCACTACCTGACACCCTTGAAGTCCCTCACCTGCCCTATTTTGTCCCTTTTCCCCTTCAAACCCACAGCACCTGGGCTCTATTGGAGTCTCCTCCCACCCCAGCTGTGGCCACTTGGCCCTCCCCACCCAGTCCCCTATTTAATCCCTCCCAGGAAGGGCAGAGCCCCAAGCTGAGCCCATCTGGGCTGAGGATCCTCCTCTCATCTCTGGTGAGTGCCCCTGGTGCACACTGGGTGATGGTGGTGGTGACAACAAAGGCCGGGGGGCCTGGTGGCCCCCCGGTCGTTAGGGCCATGATTGATCGCTACTTTTAATATCATCCACGGGTGCTGGCTGGGCTTCCTTGCTGGGGCTGAGCTCCTCTGTGTGTTTAGTGAGACTTACACTAAATTATTAATTTTTAGTAGGTATTTTATCATGATTTTAAAGCCCAGGCACAGGGCTGAAGATCATCCTCTCTCCATCCAGGCTCCTCTTCCCATTTCAGAGCCTGTGTGCATCTCCCTAGGTTGTCACTCATCCCTAATGCCAGCTGCCAAAAGCAAACCTGCTCCCAGCTCACAACCCTCTGCCTGTGGTTGCAAGCATGCAAGAGGGACTCATGCTCCCCACAGACACCCTCCAGAGTCATCCCACACCAGTAAATACCTCTGCCAGCTCTCCTAGTTGACATCCTTCCCCAAAGCCTTTAGCTGCAGTGGTGGGCAGGAGCCAGACCCTCCTGCCTTGTTTCCCATGCTCACCTACTGCAAGCAAACTCACCTTTTTTCCCCCCTGTTGTCATCTACCTCTGCTGGACTGGTTCACTGTGTGTAACTCGCTGCCTGAAGGCCAAGGTGCCACCTTTCCATGTGTCCCCTGGTGATGTCCAAGCAATGAGCAGATAAAAGCTAAACACCAGCAACAAACCACCACCACCAATGAAGTCTTTGCAATGATCAGAAAGAAAATTTAATTCAAAGGGCAAAGGTACAAATGCAAACCCCAAAGGCACTCCAAGCAACCTGGAGCCATTTGCACAAGTCTGTTCCCAAAGCAGCCAGGCAGATGGAGCTCTGCTCTCCAGCTCTCCTCAGGCATGGACATGGTGCAGGACCACATCTCTCCCCTGCAGTAGCCCAGGGAGTTCACATACCTGGAGAACTGGCAACTCAGGGGGCAGCTGAGTGGCTTGGGGGATGGGAAGGGGTCGCTGGATGAGCTCACATTGACTCTGTGGGGAAATAAAAGGCACTTCCCAAACTTCAGTGGCATCCCACCACTTGCACACATCCAGCCCAGGTCTGCAAGGTGTCTCTCCAACATCTGCCCCTGCCCAGCCCAATCCAGTATCCTGGGGATATAGCCCCTTGGGGAGTCACAGAGAGCAGAGAGACCACCCGTGGGAGAGGATTTGGCTCAGAAGAGGAGGAGCAAAATTGGCTTAGAGCTGTCCTCAGCCACCCTGCACTCTCTATGGTCCCTGGGGAGCAAGTCCTCAGCTCACTCTGACTGTTTCTCCAGGGAGGCACTTTGCTGGAAGAAAGACCAAGACCTCTTGCTCCTGGAGAGAGCAGGACAGGAATAAATGGGGTCCCTGCCCAGGACCCTGTCTGGAGCCTCCTGTGCTGGCCTCAGCCCAGCAACATCTGCAGTAAGCAGTCCCAGCCTGATTTTTTTCCTCACAAACACACATCCAACAGCCCACTGAGCTCCCACATGGGGTGTGGAGCCTTTGGGGGAAAAAGCAGGGATGAAATTCTGGAAACAATGTTAATCCAACAACTCACTATGTGGTATCACACCTGAAATTTCAGCCCAAAGCCACTGAGGTTATGGATGATCCCAAACCTTCAGGATTTCCATGGCAAACAATCTGGGCTGTCCAGGGGGATACTCTTTTCCCTGGGTCTAGAGACAGGCACTTGCTCCCATGACATGGGGCTCACAGCCGTGGTCACCAGCACTGCCTCCTCCCTGACTCTCCAGAGGTTCAGATCCCTTTGACATCACTCTGCACTCTTTTAGGGGACTCTGAACCCTTCTGGATTCCAAGCCTCAACTCAGATTCCCATTTTCTCCTGAGGAGGCAGAAAGTATACAAGAAGCACCAAGTATGGGAAAATTGCACTGTTAAGGAGTGGAAGTGATCACAAAGCCACTTCCAGGCTGAACTCTCTCACACCACCAGCTCCTTCCAGCCCCCAAGTTGAACCTGAACCTAGCCAGACTTGGGAAGAGCTGCCTTTGGGTGGGGGAAAAAGCACCAACACTGCCAAATCTCCCCTTTCCCACAGCACTTCATGGCAAGGAAACCATCAATTGAGAAGTCACCAGCAGCCCGCAGCATGGCTCTGGTGCAGGGAAGTGGCTGGTAAGCTCAGTAGAGCAAACACAGCAGAGCACCAGACAGAGTGGTGGGAAGGGAATGCCCAGACCCAGGCACTTTCAGAGAGAAGCATCTCCTCAGCCTGTGGTCATGGAGGTGGTTAGAAGCAGGACCATGAGTTTCAGATTGTTTAATTTAACCCTTCTTTTCATTCAAATAGGAATGGAGTCAAACTCAGAAGCTGAAGAAGAGCTGTCAGTTCCCAAGGCTGGGCAGAGCCATTGGGACCCTTCTGCCTCTCAGGGCCACCTTTCCCAAGCATGAAAATCTGCTGCTGAGAGCAGGACCACCTACCAAAACCCTTATGGTGTCCTTCAAAGAGGAAGAAGTGATTCTAGCACTCGGTCCTCTGCCCTGGAGACAGTCCTCTTTAGCACCAAAGCAGATCAGCACGTAGCTTTGGTTCCCAAGACACAACCCGGTTTCCCATCCCGGTTTCCCATCCCGGTTTCCCCTCCAATGGGCACAGCACAACCACACAACAGAGCAGCTGCCAGGGGCAGCCTGGACGGCGCAGTGTCACTGCTGGTGTGGCACCAGCCCCATCGAGCCAGGCAGAGGGCGCTCGGCTCACCACTGAGGCTGCTTCCAGGGGCGGCTCAAACCATAGGCAAACCATGAAGCGACACACAGAGAAACGGAAGGGGGGTGGAGGTCTTCCCTGCAGAGAGGGCAGGGGCTGGGGGGTTCAGACACGACCCTGAGGGCTGGGCTTGGGCAGGGGGCGGCGGGCAGGGGGCTGCTGCAGCAAGGCGGTGAGGATGCGCTGCAGCTGCATGAGGCGGGCACGGAGCGAGGTGGTGGAGAAGAGGTTCAGCTGGTAGGATGGGTTCAGGGGCAGGATGGAGATGAGCCACCAGCACCATGTTGGGCCATCTGCTGAAGCCTGGAGAGGAAACAGGGAGAGACCCTCACGTCAGGAACTGCAAGGTGAACGTGTGGCCTTTGGGTGGCATGCAGTCATAGAACTGTTCTGCTTGGAAAAGACCTCCAAGGCCATGCAGTCCAACCATCAGCCTAACAGCACCATGGCCATTAAACCATGCCCTGAAGTGCCATGCCCACTTTTAGAATAGAATAGAATTAACCAGGTTGGAAAAGACCTTTGAGATCATCAAGTCCAACCTATCACCCAACACCATCCAATCAAGTAAAAGATGGCACCAAGTGCCTCATCCAGTCTCCTCTTAAAACACCTCCAGTGATGGTGACTCCACCACCTTCCTGGGCAGCACATTCCAATGGCCAATCTCTCTTTCTGGGAAGAACTTCTTCCTAACATCCAGCCTGAACCTCCCCTGGTGCAGCTTGAGACTGTGTCCTCTTGTTCTGGTGCTGGCTGCCTGGGAGAAGAGACCAACCCCCACCTGGCTACAACCTCCCTTCAGGTAGTTGTAGAGAGCAATAAGGTCTCTCCTGAGCCTCCTCCTCTCCAGACCTCCAGGGATGGTGACTCCACCACCCACCTGGGCCTGACCACTCCTTCCATAATGAATTTTTTCCTAATATCCAATCTGAACCTCCCCTGGCACAGTTTCATGGATCACTGTTGCCCATCGCTGATAGGAAACAGTTACTCTTATCCAGGCAGCAATGCCAGCTGAAGTATTTATCTGGATGACCATGTCACAGGATCACAGAAGCTGAAAGGGACCTCCAAAGATCATAGAGTCCAACCCCCCTGCCAGTGCAGGACCATAGAATCCAGCACAGGTCACACAGGAACACATCCAGATGGGGCTTTAAAGCCTCCAGAGAAGGAGATTCCCCAACCTCTCTGGGGAGCCTGTTCCAGTGCTCTGTGACCCTCACAGTGAAGAAGTTCCTCCCCATGAGGTGGAACCTCCTGTGCTGTAGTTTATATCCATTACCCTTCACCCCATCACAGGCTACAACTGTCCAAGCCCCAGTCTGCTGGGTAACCTAATCTAATCTCCAGAAAAGCATTCTCCAGGCAGTCTCAAGACAGAGAGGCAGCTGGGAAAAGTCTGTGCAAAAGAGACAAAGAGATACACTGTGCTTTTCCCTGCTTGAGGTGATGGGTTTTGCAAACGTGGGCCAAATCCTGCCTGGCCAGCCTCTTCTGGGGCATTTCCCTCAGCACCACTCAGAGAGGCAAGGTGCTGGGCCAGGCAGGCACAACTCTAAACAGGCTGTTTAAAAACCTGAGCCCAACGAAGAGGGAAATGCTCAACTCAGTTGAAGCAGGATGAATCATTTGGTAATTTTGAGCACAGCATTGATGTGACAGCTGGCCAGGACAGCCTCAGCCTGGGACAAGCCAGCAAGAGCATATTGGTAGCAATCCAGGCAGGAAACACTTTCTTAAAGAGTGAAAACTAAAGTTGGGCTTTTTTTTCTTTTTTCTTTTTTTTTTTCCCCCCACTTTCTCTCCAGAATGTGAATTTTTCAGAGCAACTTAAGAAGCAAACTGAATCCTGCTCTCTTAGCTCCTCTCCTCTGGCCAGCTATGGCTGTCTCAAAAGACTATGATGAGAAAGGAGACCACAGACTCTCTGAGCTTTGGGGCTCATTTCTTTGTCCATTTGTTTCTCTTTTTCCCCACCCACCCCCAAGTGCTTTCAAATCCAGACAGTTCAGTTTCTTGATCCTCATTTAGGGAAAGACTCTGGGAAAGCTTTTAAAACCTCAGTGCTCAGTTTCCAAGAACAGTTTAAACCCATTAAAACAGTGAGCAGTGTTAAGAAACAAGCCCAACCACCTCTCCAAGTGGGCTGTAACTGCTAACAAGACTGAAAGCCAGGGTTTATTTTGCTCATCTAGGAGAGGAGCCGAGCAGGGAAGCAGGAGGGGTTGCACAGGAATGGCACTGCTTCAAAACCTCTCTACTCTGCCCTGGTGAGACCACACCTGGAATACTGTGCCCAGTTTTGGGCCCCCCAGTTCAAGAAAGAGAACTGCAGGAGAGAATCCAATGGAGAGCCACAGGGATGATCAGGGGACTTGAGCATCTCCCCTGTGAAGAGAGACTGAGAGCCCTGGGGCTTTTTAGTCTTGAGAAGAGAAGATTGAGAGGGGATCTCATCAATGTGTATAAATATCTCAGGGGTGGATGTCAAGTGGATGGGGCCAAGCTCTTTTCAGTGCTGCACAGTAATAAGACAAGGAACAACAGGTTCAAACTTGAACACAGAAGATTTCACCCCAACATGAGGAGAAACTTCTTTACAATGAGGGTGACAGAGCACTGGAACAGGCTGCCCAGAGAGGTTGTGCAGTGTCCTTCTCTGGAGACTTTCAAAACCCACCTGGATGCATTCCTGTGCAGACTACCCCAAGTGATCCTGCATTGGCAGGGGGGTTGGACCTGATGATCTCTTGAGGTCCCTTCCAACCTCTAATATACTCTTCCCTTGGGGCATTACCTGGATGTCCTCTTCCTTCTCTGGCAGTGGTCCATGCTGCATCAAAGTGTGCCTGGAGGGGAGGTCTCCGTGCTCATAGAACCGCTGAGCCAAGCGGTAGGTGCTCTCGTGCAGGCACTGCAGCTCCTGCAGCTCCTCCCCAGCCACCTGCGTGCAGGCAAGAGGTAGGATAGGATAGGATAGGATAGGATAGGATAGGATAGGATAGGATAGGATAGGATAGGATAGGATAGGATAGAATAAACCAGGTTGGAAAAGACCTTTGAGATCGAGTCCAACCTATCACCCAACACCATCTAATCAACCAAACCATAGCACCAAGCTCCCCATCCAGTCTCTTCCTAAACACCTCCAATGATGGTGACTCCACCACCTCCCTGAGCAGCCCATTCCAATGGCAAATCACTCTTTCTGTGAAGAACATCTTCCTAATATCCAGCCTAAACCTCCTCTGGTACAGCTTGAGCCTGTGTCCTCTTGTTCTGGTGCTGGCTGCCCGGGAGAAAAGACCAAACCCCAGCTGACTACAACCTCCCTTCAGGTAGTTGTAGAGAGCAATAAGGTCTCCCCTGAGCCTCCTCTTCTCCAGACTAAGCAAGCCCAGCTCCCTCAGCCTCTCCTCACAGGGCTTGTGCTCCAAAATCCTCACCAGCTTTGTTGAGGTTGTGTTCCAAAAGCAGCAGGGGCTTTTGCCCTGGCCTTGCCCTCACCTTCTTGTCCTCCAGGTACTCGATGTCAGCAGTGTTGTAGCCATCTCTGTGCCCGCGTCTCAGCACCCGGAACCGCCGCCGGCCGATGGTGTCCACCAAGGACCTCCCGTCCGGCAGCAGCTCGACCTGCCGAATCTCCAGCATGCAGCCATAGTCAGCAAAACTGGAGGGGGGCAGGGAGAGAAAAGAGGGGCTGAGCTGGGATATTGGGGGTGAGACAGCTGCTTCTCCTGCAGGCACCTCCTCCAAAAGGAGGAAGAGGCCCAGGTAGAAGCTGGCTGAGATGAGGCAAGTTCAGAGATTCACTGCCTTTGTTGACTCACCACTTGCTGCTAAAAGGGGAGGAAATAGTGAACACACTGCCTGCACTCCCTTCCATTTGCCATACACCAGAATGACTTGGGTCCTCATACTGCCCTGGTGGTCCTGAAGATACCATCCCTTGAAGAGGCTTTCCCTCCAAAGCCCAGAAAATTTTATCTCATTCTATTTCAACAGGACTGGTGCATGAGGAGGATACATCATGTAAACGTGGGTATTTCACTTGGGTTGGGAACCTGGAGACTAAGCCCACCCAAGATCTGGAGGTGCCACCAGGAACATAAGAATGGCCATGCTGCACCAAACAGAAGTCCATTTAACCCAATGCCTTCTCATAGCTTGTTCAGGACAAGGCATGAGAAATATGGCAGTGTTAAAATGCTCACTAAAAGGAGCTGGAGGCTACAGCCAGGGCACTATGCAGCTCTGAGACATCCTGAGCCCCATTCCTCACCTGTCTAGTGGCAATGCTGTGAGGCAGCAAGATCCTGTTTCAGTCTGTGGTGTGGGGAACACACTACCTCCCTGCTGATTTCATATGCAGGCTCCAGTGGGATAGAAAACTGCACCTGGTTCCTCCTCTTCGAACCGCTCAGGATTTTAGACATTTTGGAGTGGGGCAGAGGGATGCAGAGCAGTGAGGCTGGTGGGAAGCCACCTGGCCCAGAGGCTCACCTTTTCCCGCTCTCATATGTGCACATGCCGAACCTCCGGGTGCCGGTCTCCTGGCACCGCCGGATCATGAGGCGGTAGCGAGGCTCAAAGATGTGCAGGGGGCAGGCAATGCCTGGGAAGGACATCGTGCAGACGAAGATGGGGATGCTCTTGGTTAGGCTGAGGGACAGGAGAGGAGAGCACTGAGAAACCTCCTGGGGCAAGCCCCATCCCCAGGGCTCTGCATTGGCTTGTGCTATGGCCATGCCTAGAACTAGGTCTGTCTTTTACCCAAGAAGCGATGCTTCAGTGCAGAGCAACACTAAGGCTTCCTCTTGGCTCACCAAGAGCCCAAGGACAGATTGTACCCACAAAACAGCTCCTGGCAGAGATGCTCCCTCATCCCCAGGTGCCCATGGGGCACATCTGCACCTGCCCAGAACCAGCACTGTTGTGATGTGGCCTTTGAAGTGGAACAGACCTCACCTGAGCAGCCCCAAGCCACAGCAATGGTACACAGTGTGGACAGCCCCCTCAGAGCCCAGCCCCTGTGCACACACACATGGGCACACTGGAGTAGGTCCCTGCTTACTTGGAGAGCTCTGCCATTTCAGCCTGGTGCAGCTCTCGGCGCTCGGCCAGCTGTGTGGGTAAGGTGGCCAGCATGATGTCCTGCAGCAGCACAGTGAGTCTGTAGCTTCCAGCCTTCAAGTACTGAAAGAAATCAGACTGAGAAATAGGTTGAAGAAGAAGTGGGGGAGCCCTGAGGCTCTGCTGAGCTCTGAATCGCGCTCACTTTAGTTGGAGGTGAGGCTAACCTCAGACCAGAGAAAGTCAGGAGAAAACCTATCAGGGGATGTTGAGCCATCTAGCAGGACAGGAAGTCAGCTCCACTGAGACCTGCAGACACAGCTCAGACCCAGGGCCCGTCCAGCACAGTGCCCTGCCTCTGACAGTGATGCAGGCCTTGTATGACAACCTAATTTCCCTGATGGTCTCATCCAAATCCCTTTTCATTAAACATTAAATCAAATCTCCAGGCTAGCAGGTTTTCCATCCATTTCCATTTTAAAAAGTAATTAGCATTCACGTCGTTCTTTCTCTTTCCCTCCCTGCCTCTCAGTCTTGTTTACAATCTCACTAACTCACTGTGGCATCTTGTGGAAATTAATCTCTTGGTCTTAATTACCAACTGTCTGGTCATTCCCCTGCGAGTGGAGCTGACACCACTGTGCCAGGGCGCTGCTAACATAAGAGCATCACACGTTCCCACCCCAGCCCTGGGCATGCTGCCAGCAGCTGGAGCCAGTGCCTGGCTCTCCCCTGGGCTCCATCCCACAGAACCTTTACCTGTTGCTATCCAGCCCTTACCTCTCTCAGGCTCTGTTTGCAGAGGGGGCAGGTGGGCCGGTGGTCCAGGCAGCGTTCCAGGCACTCCTTGCAGAAGGTGTGCCCACATGGTGTTGTCACGGGCTCAAAGAACAGCCTGCAAAAGGGACCAAAGTCAGTGGTCCACAGAGAACACCACACTGGAAGGAGCACAGGTAAGCCCAGCATGGAGACACTTCATAGAGCTACTGCTCACAGGGCCAGATGCCCTCAAAGCTCTCATACCCCAGGCTTAGCTCAGCACCCTCCTTTGGAAACCCCAGCTGGTCTCACACTCACAATGCAAGGGTCTCCCTAAGTACTCAGGGACTTGCAGAAGTACAGGCTGGGCTGCAAGGGTCAAGCAGACCAGGGTTGAGTAAAGCCATGAGTGCAGCTTCTGGCAGTCCCCAGCCTTGTACATGCATCTTCCCTGAATCCTGGTGGGGAGAGCAAGAGATTTTGCTTCCAGCAGGAATGAGATGTTTCCCAAGTATCATCTCACCATTTCAAGGGAAATCTGCTGCCTTTACCAATCTTCTACACTGAAGACAGTGACACTATGGAAAACTCATACTGTGTCTTCCAAACCCTGACAGACTACAGCTATGCAACTCCCCTTCACTAAGGCTGCATTGGATAAGCTTTGCTCATAAGTCCTGTTAATTAAACAGAAAGGTTTATAACTAGCTTATTCCTTTAATTAGAAGTCTGACTGTTGGACTTGCACAATGATGTAAGAAGAGAACTGTCCCAGGCCTGAGCACTGCTCAACATCTCCATGGGGTCTCTGCAGACCCCATCAGTATACACAAGACTCTCCCAGGTCCTGGCAGGGCTGTGGCTCCCCAGACACCTGCAGCGGTGTAGAGCACAAAGGCAGCAACAGTGAAGTGATTCCTCCTTCCCTGCTTCAGGAGCAAGGCTCAGGTTGCTCACAGGTAGCTCCAGGATCAGAAATGAAATCAAGGTCTCAGGAAAGCCCTTCTCAGCACTGAGCCCTGACTTCTCCTGAACATTGCTTCCCTACCCTCAGGAGAGACACAGCATCACCTAGTTCAGACCAAATGCAGTCTTAATCTTTCTGTCTCTTCCATCATTCCCCTGTGCCATGCCCAGACCTGGAAAAAGCTGCTGTGCAGGAGACCTTGACCACCTTGTATGTCTGACAGTGCAACACCCAACAGCCACTTGCACAACTGCTCGAGCTCCTGGGACACACCACAAATAACAGCCTGGTTTCAGCATGCCCTGTGGCAGCACCCAGCCCTGAGTCAGCACATGGACCTGGCCTCTACCTTGTCCTCTTTTCTGTCTCCAAGCTCAGAAATGCTCCCCTCTGGGTTGACAATATCCCCATCATAAATGGTATTCACCTGCAGCAACAGCTTCCTGTTCCAGCTTGCAGTTTCAAAGGGCAGCCACTGCTTTCAGCCTTTGACTCTGCTGAACATCCCCACCTCCACACTGATGTCCCAGCTGATACAGATCTAATGATGTTGCACCCTGAGACACAGTGATCTTACAGCCTGGCAGGGCAAAGCATGCCCTTGTCTTCCCCTCTTATCTCTTCTGAAACCCATGTTTCAGTAGTACTGCAGAATGAGTTTGCTATTAAGATGTGAGGAAAGATCCACAACCAGGAAAGCAAACCCAGCAGGTGCTAAGTCTTCATCCTAAAAGCTCTCCTGCTGCAGAACTCACCGGATGCAGAGGGAACATTCCAAGTCAGATACACTCAGCAGCTCCTCAAGGCACGGCTCTGTCCACTTTGCTGCTGCTGTTTCCTCTTTGTTATATGGCGGCAAAAGAGAAGAAAAGAGAAGAACCAACCCCCATTTCAATACTGAAAATTAGTCTTTGCTTTCTGATCTTGTTCTGAGGTGTAAACAGTTAACTGCTACCCAAAATGCTTTGAAAGTTAAAAGCAACTGCTGGGAAATGCACTATAAACCCTCCCTTCCCCCTGCCATTAACTCATCCATGCTCATCCATAGCCTTTACACCAGTGGGTGTCATGGAAACTGAGGCACTGGGAGGTGAAGTGGTCCAAAAAACTCCCAGATGGAGGTCTCTGGAAACTTGCCACAAGTTATCATCTGTGATTTATGCAAAGCCAGGTACATGGCAGCCACCAGGCTGGACACTGAGAGCAAGATAGTGCCACTGGAGGTGCCACTTCCCCCAACACATGATGTGCCACATGCTTTGGAAAGGAATTCCATCTAAACCCACCTAAAGCCATGGGAACCTCTCCCTGGCTCCACACAGAGAGTGGAGAAGAAGAACTTTTCTCCCAGCTAGACCCAAAAGTTTGGTGTCAGTACAGAGGAAGATCGGATTCTCCTCAGGTGAGAAGCAAGGAATGTGCTGGGCCAGAGCTGCCTCACCAGATGCCCCTGGGATGTCTGCTCGCTGAGCTGGCCCACAGCACAAACACTAAGTTGTCAGTGCCAAAATGGACTTTCAAGAAGTGTCTTGCACAAGACAAGATTCTGGTACCTTTGATGACACTCACCTACCAACCACCGGCCCTGCCTCTCTGCTGAAGTCTCTGGCTCCTGCCATCGCCCCGGCTGGGCACAGGCGGCTGTCCCCTGGCTGTGCTCAGACCCTGCGTCCCCTCTGCCATCTGCCGGCTCTCCCTCCTGATCCTAGGCACAGCAAAGATGAAATTGAACCCCAACCCTCTTTGCCCTTTGAATGCACAGCCCCACCTGTCCCAGCAAGATCAATGGCACTGGGAGGCTCGCTGGTGTGCTGCTGTACATTCACATCTTGCCAGCAGGGGAGCGTGGGCTGCAGACAATGCTGCTCATCTCATGGGTAATTCATGGGCTTACCCTGTCTAGATGTATCACCTGGTATCTGGGGGTAGCTGAGACCATTTTCTTTATTTCCCCCTCTCCAAACCTGCCAAATTCATCTTTTGGAGCCGAAGAGCAAAAGATGAGCTTCCCTTAATAGCTGCTAATGTGGAGCTTGGATGAAACAACAACCCCAACAAACATTCAAATGGACATTGTCTTTTTCTCTGAAGGTGATGTGACTTGGGTGTTGTGACAACGGGTCTAAAATCTTACCAGAAGTATTCCAGAATATACCTCAGAGAGGAATGGAGACATAAAGAGCCTACTCTGCTCCCCAAATTCCCACAGCATCAGCTCCAATGGTGCCTTTGCTCTCCCACCCTCCACTACCTGCAGCTTCTCATCCCAGCCCACAACCACGTGCATCTGGCTATGGTCCTACACAGCCTTCCCTTATCACACTTCCCTTCCCATCCCTTGAACACCCCAATTTGGAATGCTCAGGAGGGACATTAAGTCCCATTGGTATAGGCTATTGCAAAGTCTCTTACCTGAGCTTGTGTGGAAGATGATGAGAGAGCAGGGCTCCCTCCATTGACCTGAGGACCACTCGAGTCCCAGTGGCCATCACCTGAGCACGCAGCAGCTGCGAGTGGCTGAGGAGCATCCTCTTGCATGAGGATCTGCAAGGAGAAAGTGGAGCTCAGAGGCTGCTGGAACAAGGAAACAGGGAATTGGGTGGGCAACCAGGCTCTCTTTTGCCTCAAAGAAGCCTCCTGCTCCCTGAACAGCACATCAGGATTACTTGTTTTAGCCCTTGCTGAGCTCTCTGTCAAACAAATGCCTTAGTAGCATGGAAGGAAGAAAGCAGCACAAGGCAGCAAACCAAATAGTGCATTTTGAGGGCTAAGAGCCATGTTCTCCATGAGCAAGAAGAGCGTGAGCTCAGGAGGTACAAGTTCATTTCCCATTCCCCTGCCCTTTCCCTCCTGGAGGGCAAGTGTCCACTCATGCCAGAGGCCCCACTATTGATCGTGATTTTGCTACATGGGTGGGTGCTGGCCTGAAATCATCTGCAGAAAAGACACTGGCTCACCACTGGCAGCTTTCAGCTGGCTGCTTTGTCTTGGGTGAATACTGATGCTACCTTGAAGCCCACCGTGTGCCATGTCAGCACCTAAATACTGCAAAACCTGAGACTTGAGGATATGGACTGAGGAGGCAGAGTTTTCTTCAGGGTGAATCTGCACTGGAGCAATGGAAAGGCTCTTGGACCAAGACTCAACATCCCTTAATCACAACCATGATAGACATGAGTCCTCCAGAGGACAAGGGCATCTCCCTGTGTGATGCACAGCACAGGACCCTGCCACAGCACATCACATCACACACACCTTCTCCATCTCTCTCCGAGCAGGGTGGAAGTGGGGATTGAGTGTCAGGCAGTGTTCCCATGCCAGCAAGGCTTCAGCTTTCTGTCCCATCTCCAGAAGCACCTTCCCTTTCCTGAAGAATCCCTGCAGAGCAGAAATGCCTGTGGTGACTACGAGATAGTAACCAGCTAAGCACATTCAGCTCTCATATGAGGCCCCAGGGAATCCTGCTCCAGCTTCCTGCCTACTGCCATCCCAGGCCAAAGCACCTGGACACATTGCTGCTCCTGTGCTCAGACTTGTCTAAGAAAGACAACAGGATCATAGCAAGTCCACCCACAGCCAGGTACCCATAAAACTCTCCCAAAATGCAGCAGTTGCAAAAACCAAGCAAACAAACCCTACAGAGACCTCAAGATGGAGTCAAAGGCTTCTGCCTTTGAAGCCAAAAAAATGCTGCCAATGTGTGCTTCACAAATCAGCAAGCAAGCTCTCAGGGCTGATTTCTCCAAGCTCAGCACTTCCCTGAGGCTTCAGCTGTGATCCTGTGCACCAGCACAGCTATGTGCCCTCACTGCCTGCATGCCAGCAAGGATGGACATGGTGCTGGACCCCTCCCACAGCACTTATAGCCTGGATTTGCAGCTTAATGTGTCTGAGTAGAATACATAGAATACATAGAATACATAGAATACATAGAATACATAGAATAAACCAGGTTGGAAGAGACCTCCAAGATCACCGCGTCCAACCCATCAACCAATCCAACACCACCCAAACAACTAACCCACGGCACCAAGCACCCCACCAAGTCTCCTCCTGAAGACCTCCAATGATGGTGACTCTACCACCTCCCCAGGCAGCCCATTCCAATGGGCAATCACTCTCTCTGTATAGAACTTTTTCCTAACATCTAGCCTGAACCTCCCCTGGCGCAGCCTGAGACTGTGTCCTCTTGTTCTGGTACTGGCTGCCTGGGAGAAGAGACCAACATCCGTCTGTCTACAACCTCCTTTCAGGTAGTTGTAGAGAGTAATAAGGTCACCCCTGAGTCTCCCCTTCTCCAGGCTAAGCAACCCCAGCTCCCTCAGCCTCTCCTCGTAGGGCTTGTGTTCCAAACCCCTCACCAACTTTGCTGCTCTTCTCTGGACTCGTTCCAGCAAGTCAGCTAGGGGAACTCGGGAAAGAGAGAAACTGCTCCTCTATGGTAAGATTTGGCTCCAGGCACAGCCAGCCGATGGAGCCTCCACTCACCTCAATCCCTCCAGGCTCAGCCCTGCACACGGCATCCAGGTCCTCAAGTGCCTTTGGGTGCTGCCTCAGTGCTACAAATGCCTCTGCCCGGCACAGCCGCAGGGAATGGGAGTCTGGGGCTGGAAAGAGAAATGTCATCACTCATGTGACGAGTCCATAGGAGGCAGAGGGACTGGATGAGGCTGGGGAGATGCCACTGTGGTGGGACAGCCCCTGTGCCTCATGTCCAGCACAGACATCTCCTGTGCTCCTCTTCTTCAGCCTCCTGAATCTCTGTAAGGAATTTGTTTCCCCTAAGTATCTAGATTTAAACTTTTCAGGGCTCTTCCCTTTGTTTTTCCCCACCTTTCCCAAATGCTCTCAGCTTAGGGTCCCCACCACTATCTTGGGGCTCAGCCATTCTTTTGGGATGTGACAAAAAGCTGTAATTCCCACAGAAGCTGCTGCCACAGAAGGCTCTGTAATGTGATTCACCCAGCAGAACCACAGCTCTGAAGAAGCCTGCAGCTATGGAAACCTAAATTCCCAAAGCACCAGGGAGCTTCTCAGACCCACATGGGTGCCACCTCTCTCCCAGGGCAGAGGAGAAATCTGCAGCCTGTGCAAGGATCTGCCCCCACCATGTGACTCAGGGCTTCCAAGCATGAGAAAAGGCTGAGATTTCCCAATACAGAGAAAGGGAACTGAGCATCCAGCTCCTCGTCAGTGAGGTGTCACTGATGGGATCTCAGTGGCTGAGGGAGGCACAGGTCCCACAGGTTTTGCTGCCCACAACACTCTAAGTGTCACAGTGCTGAGCACCCCAACACTCCTGCCTGATTCTAAATAACAGGCAGTGAGACCCTCTTCTTTCCTGACTGAGCTCACCAGCACTGCCAGCAGAAGAGCTGGGGCAGGAAATGTCAGGGAATACGAGCAAGAAGCACCCCAAAAGCCTACACTCGCAGAGCAACCAGGCGTGGTGATGTTTGTGGGTTTGAGCTGCGTGGATTCCCAGACCCACCCCGTTATATCACAGCTTGCTGTGGAGGTGACCTACATCCAGTGCTGTGCTGGCTCTCCAGCTAAGCCACGGGTCTGTGCACCCAACCCCATGTCCCCACCAGCACTGAGCATCATCTGACAGCTGCTGAGGGCTGGGGCCAGCCACCCACTGCTCCCTGGCCCTCTGGAGAGGCCTCCAGTATCATGCAGACCTCCTGTTGGCTCCCAGCTCCTGGTGGGATGATGGTAGGCCCAGCAGAGGTAGCACATGTGAGGAGGAAGCTCTGCTGTGGCTATTACTTCCTTGTCCAGCGTGCAGCATAGGGAGACTTTGCTCTCCACCTGGTGCCACCATAACCCAGAGAACAGAAAAGAGCTCAAGCCCAGCCACTCCAGCACCAAGGCTGCACTGGCCAGGCTGAATTGTGCAGCAGAGCAACACCTGATCCCTCAGAGCTTGTTTTCATTCATAATCTCAGCCAGGACCTTGGGACTCAAATCAGGAAACAAGGGAACTTGCTGCTCAATACCCTAAGAGCACACATTTAGAGACAAAACATTCCTGTCCCTAGTAACAGATAGGGAAGAACAAATGGGTACAAAGTCTAGAGGTTTGTAGTTTCTGTGTGGGCAAGCTCACTGAACATTTGCACAGCCCAGCAATAAAGTGACTGACTTGGAGGGGGGGGGGAAGTGTAAAATAGGGCTGCAAATTCTGCATTTCTCTTCTGCTGCAGCTATTTTGGACCTATGATACCATCAGACATCAAGGACATAAGCCAGCTGGCAGGCCCACAGCTAATGAGTGATTGATAGCGCTCCCCAGCCTCCTGGCTCCAGGCATGTTGGGAGGCCTCCTGTGTTACACATTACACTGCCTTTCTTTTTTCTTTTTTTCCCCATCACTTAAAGGAAACAAAAGACACGAAGTTGACAATTTATTTCCTCCCAAGCAGAGAGAGCTGCTCTACGGGCTGGGATGAGCAGGGCGCTGCAAACTAGCCCGCAGTGCGGTGCTGAACCACACGAAACCCCCTTCTCACGGGCTGAACGTTTAACAGCGGTGATGTTGGGAAGCGCAGCCCGTAAGAAGTTGTGCAGCCCGAAAGCAGGCGGCAGGAGCTGGAAAACACATCCCGAAAGCACCACCCACGTGGCTGAGCCTGAGCTGCACCAGCAAGCGCAGGTTTATGGGAGCTGCAGCTGCAATTTCCTCGTCGCCTTAAGCCAGACTTCCCCTCTCCTTTGGGGAACGGAGCATGCAGGGAAGAGAGAGAACAGAGTTTGCAACGCTTCCTCTTTATACTCACAGGGGCTTTTAAAAACCAAAAAAGAGACATGGTCATACACGGCAATCAGACAAAAGCCTGGCAATAAGGAAGGCAGTTCAGAGAGAACTCTGCACACACATTTGCATTGAAGAACGGGAGCTCAGGGTATGAGGCAGATGCCACGGGAGGTTGCATAAAGAGACTTGCTTTCCGCTGCCAACACCAGGCTTGGCTGGGCAGCCCCTGCAGCCCCGTGGTTCCAGGCGTACCCTGAACCTCTGGCACTTGCCTGGCAGCCGGTGATGAGTAAGTGTCGGCGCGGCGGGAGGAGAGCTGACTGCTGTCATAGAAACGCCGGTGGAGAAAGGACTTTCTGCCTCCGCCACCCCAACCCCCTGCTCCAGACGCATTGTATAACCCCTTTTATTTAAGCATTACTCTACGAGAAATCCACTTACAGCCACACATTAAAGCAGATCAACTCCCCTGGGCCCGATTCTGACCCTGCAGGCAAATGTCTTGCCAGGGCTGCTTGCAGAAGGGTACTGGGGGCACACACAGGCATTACAACCTGCCTTATGCCATGGGCCTGGCACAGGAGCTCGGCCAAGGCTCGCCAGGTTCCGGGAGCGAGGACATATCTGTCCTGGACTGGAAATGTCCCAGCTGCTTTATATAATGGCTACCCCCCCAGGCAGAACTCTTCCTCTGACCCTGAAATATTGCTGGGTGGCAAGATGCAAGAGGCTGGCTGCTGCTCTTTCCTCTCCATCCTCCTGTGTGACCGTTTGACACTGTGCCTTTAAGAACAAACACTGCTGGAACACACTGGCTAAATGTTTTCGGTACTAGAACCAAAACATGCTGATATTCTAAAGGAATTTCATTGGTGAATAGATAAAATGCAACTTTAAGCTGTGGAGCAGTTGGAATTTTTTTTTCCTCAGTTCAGTTTTGTCTGGGAGTTGGGGGAGTTTGGGTTTTCAGCCTGTTCTCCCTGCCTGCTTCTTCTGCGAACTGCTGGAGTTGGCCTTCAGATAAGCAAAAACTAATCCTGCATGGGCTTTTGAAGCTTACTGACAACTCTTTTCCTTAGTAACTTGCCTTTCTTTCTCTCTAACCCCTTTTTGTGGAAAAAGGGAGGTAGCGGGGGGAGAGAGGGGGTTCCAAGGAGGGGATCCCTCCCTCGGGGAGGGATTTTTGTTGTGTTATTTCTCTTTGCTGCGAATTTCTGTGTATATATTGTAAATACCTGTATATATTGTGTTATATATAACCTGCTTTCCATATATGCTTGTAAATATATAGCTTGCTCTTCGACTGGGTTAGCTGTGGTTTCTTACTCTGTGGAGGAGGGAGAGCTAAGCCCTCTCTCAACCTACCACACTCCTGCTAAGGCCAGAAGCACATGGTCAATAGGACACAGGCTGTGTGCCCTATCAACAGCCCTGGCAGCCAGGATGGGCAGCACGGCTCACCAGCCACCCACTCCCTCCCATCATCCCCTGAAGACATGGGAGACATGCCAAGCAGCTGGATCCCCTCCACCCATCACCAGTTTCTCCGTCTCCTAGCTCTGGAGGAGACTGGGGTGTTGTGACAAAGTGGCCCACGCTGGTACCCACCTGCTCCAACACCACACCTTGTGCATCCTCATTTCAGCTGTAGGGCTAGTCCTTCACACCCGGCTTCACATCCCCAGCCCACCCCTCCAGCCCCTGGAGCCCAGCGGTGCTTACCCAGCTCGAGCCCTTTCTGAACCATCCTCAGCGCTTCCTGAAGGTCCCCACTGGTGACACGATCCTGCACCTCTGCTACCAGCCAGGCCACCCGGCTCTCCTGCTCCACGCATTTCTCCAGGAGGCCGCAGAGCACCACGTTGCACCTCGCCGCTCCGACGCCCAGCAGCTTCAGCTTCTCCTGGCAGAGAGGGCAGCGAGAGGGGACGGTGCCCCCGAGGCACGATTTGCAGAAGGAGTGACCGCAGGACACGGTCACTGGCTCCCAGAGGAGGAGGAGGCAGGAGGGGCAGCGCAGCATGTCCAGATGCCTGCTCCCGGAGCCAAGGGGCTGCCAGATAAGGCTCCCGCCCCGGCGTGGGGCAGATGGGCTGGGACCCGCACTGCTCATCGCAGCAGTTTGCAGCCGACAAGGGGGGAGCTGTCCCTAGGGCCCCCCGTGCCCGCACACCCCCTGTCACTGGGCACTGCTCTGCTCCGATCGCGCTGCTCAGCCCATCCTCTCGGCCAGGCACAGGGCTGCGGCTCCTGGCAGGGGTCCGGCCCGGGGGGTCCTGCCCCGGCGGGACAGGACAGGACGGGATCGGGGCCGGGCGCCGCCGGTGGAGCAGCCGGGGCCGCCCATTGGCTGCCGCCACCGCCCTGCGCCGCCCCGCCCCGGCCGCGTTTCGTAACGGAGCCGGCGGCAGCGGGGTGGGGGGCGGCCCCGAGCGGAATGCGGAGGGTACCCCGGAATAGGCTCTTACGCTGCTCTGGGGCCGGCACTCGAAAGTGCTGGGGGACTCCGGAGCCGATCCGCCAGCGCTGGGGCGCGGGGGTGCAGGGGGACTCTGGAGCAGTTGGGGCACTCGACTGTGAAAGCCGTGCTGGGGGTGCCAGAGCGCTCTCCAGGGGGAATCTGTGCCACTCTGAAGTAGAACCGGGGTACAAAGTGCTGGGGGATGTTTTGGGGTGCTCTAGAGTAGGCAAGGACACTGTGGAGCCAGCCCATGGTGTGGGGTGTCAGGTACCGCAGAACACAAGGTCTGAGGGACACAGGGTCCTGTGGGATGGGGGCAGGAGGGTGGGATACTCCAGAGCAGCTGGGGTCCAGCATACCTGGAGTGCTCAGGAGCAGCCTAGGACATGGGGTGCCTGCGCTAGCTGAAGCTCTCCAGAGCAAGGCTGGGGTGCAGGCTGTTGTGCTGCTCCAGAGCAGCCAAAAGCTGGGGCACACCGAGGGCCCCTCTGTGGAGCCCACCATGCAGACCTATGATGGCAGGATGTTCTGGGGGAAAGGAGTGTCTCCCCAGTGTAGATGGGAAAATGCATGCCCCCTCAGATACTCTACTTACCCAGAACTGAACAAGTTCAGACTCTATGGAGGCAGTCCCCTTCTCATTCATAGACCCCCAGGAGGGACTATGTGTCCCAAGTAAGGTGCCTCCTGCCACACAGCCATACAGTAAGAGGCTGGCAGCTCTTGCATAGCAGGTGGGGGAAAACAGCTGAAATCTGGAGCTTAGAAGATCAGACTTTATATAAGGATGATGCACGTTCCCTAAGGGTTCTTTTGTGTGTCCTCAAAAACAAACCCATGAATGTACTGGAAAGGACAGGGAGGGAGATAACCAGCAGGACGTGAGTGCTGGTGAAACCTGTGTCCCACTTAAGGGAGTGGCTGGCAGAGGTTTGGGCTGTGGAGCAGGTTTTGTTTCAAAATCTGCTGTAATTACATTAAATAGTTCATGAGAGGCTTTAAATCTCAACAGCTCCTGAGTGTTGTGTTGGGTACAGCCGTTGCCTGGGTAGCATTGTGGGGCTGGCAGGGACTCTGCCCCACAGGGGACATTTTCCATGTTCCCCATTCAGAGGATCAGACTCTGGTTGCCCTCCCAGAAGGACCTACCAGCCATATCATGAACATGAGCCAGCAGTGTGCCCAGGTGGCCAAGAAGGCCAATGGCATCCCTGCCTGTATCAGGAACAGTGTGGCCAGCAGGAGCAGGGAGGTCATTCTGTCCCTGTACTCAGCACTGGTTAGGCCACACCTTGAGTCCTGTGTCCAGTTCTGGGCCCCTCAATTTAGGAAAGATGTTGACTTTCCAGCATGTCCAGAGAAGGGCAACAAAGCCAGGGAAGGGTTTGGAGCACAGCCCTATGAGGAGAGGCTGAGGGAGCTGGGGTTGCTTAGCCTGGAGAAGAGGAGGCTCAGGGGACACCTTCTTGCTCTCTACAACTACGTGAAGGGAGGTTGTAGCCAGCTGGGGGTTGGTCTCTTCTCCCGGGCAGCCAGCACCAGAAAAAGAGGACACAGTGTCAAGCTTTGCCAGGGGAGGTTTAGACTGGATGCTAGGAAGAAATTCTTCATAGAGAGAGTGATTGGCCATTAGAATGGGCTGCCTGGGGAGGTGGTGGAGTCACCATCATTGGAGGTGTTTAGGAGGAGACTTGATGGGGTGTTTGGTGCCATGGTTTAGTTGATTAGATGGAGCTGGGTGATAGGCTGGACTCAATGATCTCAAAGGCCTTTTCCAACCTGGTTTATTCTCTATTCTATTCTATTCTATCACTTTCCCCAGCAGTTTTCCCATGGGTGTTTCTCAGCTGGGCAAGTCTCATTAACACTAGACATTCTCCTCTCAGGATTTAGTTCTTGCCATGGACAGTTTTCCCACCAAAACCTGCCTATTCACTCAACCAGCAGATTGCCACCAGGTAGTTCTCACCAGCCTTATCCCAGATTACTTCTCAAGACAGACATGTTCATGGCTCCTGAGCTGCAAGATGAGGGTGATCTTAGCTAGCATGGCCAGCTTTGCAGTGATGTGCTCAAAGAGTGCTCTCATAACCTCTTTGTGTGGCTGAGCATGGGAGCAGCAGCCTCCTTGCCACAAGAATCAGGTGAGAAGCATCTTACACCACCGCAGCCAGCTCTTCTGGTAGACACCAAGCTGTTCTCTGGAGCCTGCTTCATTCTTCTCCTCCCCCCCTGATTCACTCCACAACCATTCTCACGTGTGTGGGCTCCCCGGTCCCTTGTAAGCAGTGAGGACGTGCTGCTGCCTTTGCATAATGCAGTTAAAAATCAATCAACCACGACACACCAGTCCACTGGAAACCAAGCTTCATTAGCACCAGTGCAAGAACAATTTGTTTTCTTCATTCCCTCCAGAGCTGAGCTGGTTCTGAACTCCAAATGCTTTTGCTCGTCACTGCTGTGTTTTTGCTGACTCAGTACCTAGCTAAAATATATGTGTGTATATATATCTCATAAAAGCACAAACAAACTTCAACTGCTTAGTGCTAACCACTCTGCCAGATGCTCACCACTCTGCTGGCCAGATGAGGACTTCACGTTTTGTGTTTAGGAGCTGTTTCCAAACTTTCTCATTTACTTTTTTTCACTTTAAAGGTGGGAAACAGCCCAGGGTCAGTGGAGAGTGAGGAGTTCCAGGTGCTGCTACAGGAGAAACAAGCTCCTCCTCTGGCTCCCAGCCACATGCACTGTGGTGCTTCAGCTCCAGCACAGCTTCGTTAAGGTGGGCCAGATTCTTGGCAGCACAGCGTGGGGATCAGGGATTTCATACCAGCTATGTTTGCTCACTTTGCAAGCACTGACATTTGATTTTGACATTTGAGGGACTGAGGAGTGGTTCAGAGGTGGCAGGACCTTCCCACTGGTGCCCTTTTCTTGCTTTGTTTTGCTCAGAATACCTGTGGGTTCCTTAGGTTCTCTTCAAAGGCAGCACAAGCACTTGCTAAACAGGACTATGCACTGGGAATGTCATGACCTGTTTTACACACAGCTATCCCTGCTCTGCCCACCAGCCTGCTCCTGTACAGATGAGGCTGTCACCATCAGACCTGAAAGTCCTGTTGCAGAGAAGCAAAACAAGTTTCCCTGTTTCAGAAGCAACAGAGGGAGGAAAGTGTCAGCATCCCAGCAGGGGAGGATCATTGCCATCAGCCAGGGCCACACAGAGCTGTTGGTGGCATGGATGTGTAACAGCCAGTGTAGCCTGCATGGGATCAGGCCTCGGGCTGTTTTTTATCTGCTTCAGGCAAAGAGTAAGGGCCAAATCCAGATCCAGCATGCATGCAGACCTACTCATGCCTCTGTGCCAACCTACTCACACCTCCATGCCAACCTACTCATGTCTCCATGCCTTACAGCACCCTTTCAGCAGTGCTGCACCCAAATCTCAGCGTGTCTGCCAGCCTTGAGAGTTGGCTTAACAAATTGTTTTTACACCTCGCTACATGCTAATAACATGCAGGGAGTTATTTGCATCATATGCCTCCCAGGCTGTCAACAAACACATCAGCTTCCTGGAATTTTTGCTTTCTTTGCATCACAGTATTTCCAGGTCCAGGATGTTATTCAACCACCAGGCCTCTTCATTCACCACCAGTGCTTCAAAGCTGGTCCTGAGCGATGAATGTGGTGGGTTGGAGGAAGTGGAAGCAGGTGGTGTGGGATGCTCTTGACTACACAAGCACCTTTTCTTGTAGGTCTCTGTATGTGATAAAGGGAGCTGCTCCATGCCTGGTTTTCTCCTGGGCAGAGGCAAACAAATCACCACACTGCTCCTTGACTTTAGGTATTGGAGGTCAGTGCTGTGCTGAGGTGGCACTGGGCAGGGAGCAGTCACGTAAATTACATGGTGTTGTTCCTGGGTCCTGAAACTGCTGCTTGAGAGCTCAGAGAGGCCCTGACTCTTTCAGTAAGGAGGATCAGATGTAATCAGGGTTGGGGAATAAAAGAAAACTTTTGTATTTTCCTTTAAAGAAAACCTTAATATTTTCCCTTCTGAGTCACAGAGACTTTGCTTGAGGCATTATCATTCCTAGAGAAATGAGTTGACTGCCACATGGATTGGCAGGACACAGAGCTGTGATGTAATGTTACTTCATTGCTCATGTAACTGGGCTTATGCCTGAACTCCTGGGAACTGGAGAGTCAAAGGGGGGAGAACCCAAATCTCTATATGGCTCATTTTACTTCTTTTGAGCCTAGTATCTTGACAAAGGGGTTGGCAAAACATTATCACTTGGTCTTAGAAGCAAGTTTCACATAAAATCATGAAGGTATCTTATTCCATGGGTAGTCATATACAAGCCACACACCCCTGAGAAGGGAGTATGGCAAAAAAGCAAGGTCAGAATTATTCCCATTGTCCAGGGGGAAGCTCTAGGATGGGTGGCAAGACCATGGCCTGTGGCAAAGGGTGCTAGCAGCTTGCCTTCGTGCTATGCAATTGTTTCATCGATGTTTCAAGGGCAGATGAAGATTCCCCATCCATAGGAGGTCCTATGAAAGGGCCCAAAGGCAGCACAGCTTGCTCAGCACCATGTGTAAGAGTGTCCATAACAACCAACTGATTAGAGAAGGAAAAGCTGTAAGCAATGCTCTCTCTGAGGACGTGACTCCACCTTTACAATGCAGCAATCTCCACCACTTCCAAGGGGGTTGGTGTCCACAGGGCGCTGAATCCTAGAGCTGGAAGTCACATCACTCACTTCACCTTCTGGCTGGAGAGAGCTGTTTTATAATCAGTTGTTACTGCAGGGTCAGGGAAAGTTACCAGCTTCAAAAGCTGCTGTGTGTCCATGTGCCTGCCCCTGGATGTGTGGCTGGGGGTGATGCCACGGTTTCCTGTCACAGCAGCTTAGGTACTTGCTGGGCTTCCCTGCCCTGCTCATTTGCCAACCTGTGTGGCCCTGGCTCCTTGCCCCAGTGAGAAGTGTGTATGTGCTGCCTCCCTCGTTTCTTCCTTTTTCTACTTTTCATGTTTAGCTCCCACCCACCTGAGACAGATGCCAGCAAGGCTGGCCAGGACCCAGCTCTGCCTTTTCACTTTGCCAAAGGAAGCTGTCAGTGGTAGTAGGTAGGCTCTGCAGTCATACCTGTATCCTGCCCCAGTCAGGTCATGTCCAGCTTGTCCCACTCATCTTACACCTTCATGGATGACAAGAGGGTTCTAACTAGAGGAGGGACACAGCTCCCCTTCACAGAACACTGACTGGGAACAAATCTGCTGATGCCAACAGGGTTGTCTGGGTGCAGGGCAAGCTGTGAGGTCCTGCAGTTGAACATCTCCTCCATGAAGATTTTATTGCTCGGTGGCCGGGACCTGCAGGGGAGCTCTTGCTCCGGCGGCACTGCCCAAGGTGCTGCAGATCTTTCCCCCTCTCTCTGCTCTTGGTGTCAGCTTCTTCCAGGTGAGCTTTTGTGTCTGTAGCCTCTTCATCGTCTACCCTGGTACTTATTAGCTCAGCTCCAGCATCTTCCCCACCACCATAATTCAGTGTAGTTCGTTGCGAAGATAAAAGAGCACTTGTAAAACCAGGTGCCCAAATTCCAGCTAAGACCACACAGAATAAAACACCTTAAATACTCAGGCAACAATGTAGGGGGTTGCTCAGTGTCTTCCTGCAGCCTCTGCTTCCCCACAGCCAGCTGTGAAACCTTGAATGCAGGCACTGGGCTGGGTTTCAGGCAAGATGAGCAGGGCTGCATCTCTACCACCATTGTAAATAACTTCCCAGGGGCTCCCTGGCTGGCCTCAGCAGCCATGGCCTGGGCAGAGCTTTCTGCTCAGAAGCAGATGAGTATTTCTGGCTGTGCATTTGTTCACCACGGGTTGTTTTGCCTCCACCTCTCGCTGCACTTTGGACAGCAGGTGAATTGTGTTTGGGTGAGTGAGTCATCACCAGCACCTTTTCATAACACGGGGAGCTCACAGCTTTTAAAGAGCACGAGTGGTTAGTACTCAGCAGAAGCTCTGTCACCCACAAACCTGTCCTGGTGGACCTGCTGCAGAAAATTGCAGGCTTTCCTTAGCAAGAAGCCTGGCACCATTTCTGTGTGGATTTTAACAACGTGTTGCATTGAGGCTTGGGGAGTAAAGAGCCTGCAGGGCTCTTCCAAAAGAGCAAATACAGGAGTTCTAGGATCGTTTGCAAGGGAGAGAAGGCTGCTGTGGAAGCTGTGTATCCTTAGAGTCATTAGAATGAAAATGAATCCCAAGCAGTTCAAACGAATACAGCTCTGCTACAACTTTTACCTCCCAATTGGCATAGCAAAACCTCTTAATTTCCAGATGTTCAGAAGGAGGGGGCAAACTGCAGAAGGATGCAGCACAGAGCCAGGAGCAAGCGTGAGCGGTCTGCAGAAGCAGGCATCTGACCTTCCAAAACACCCTGCCCTTGCAAGGCTCAGGTTCCGTTTGGGTTTTATTTTCTTACTGTTCAGTGCAAGAAGAGAAGAGTCATTTCACAGGAAACCTCTGCCCAGCACTCTGCAGAGATTAGCAGAGCATAAGCAGGGCTGCAGCTTTTCTGGCAAAGTCAGGATTTCTACCTGTTTCCATTTTTCAGCGGAATGAAAAAGCAGCTTGAAATTTTTCCATCAAGAAGGTCACTCAGGAACAGGGGAAAGAGTCCTTTTTGATCTTTACCTTCAAGAGCCTTGTTTCTCTAATGGGACACTTTATATAATAAAGCTTTTAGAAGCAGGATGAAAAAATTTCATCACAGAATAAAAGACCAGCCTTTCTGTTCTGGAATTGTTGGCATTTATAGAACAAATGCCTCCATTTGGGGGCATCTCTGCATGCAGTACAGAGATCAATTCTTTCTCCACGCCTAAGCTCTCTTGGCATCTTTGCTGCAACACGGCCCCCGATGGCCACATGCCAGGTGGGGTCCCTGAAGTACTCCCAGACGCTGTGAGCAGGGGCAGCACAACCAGTCCTGCTCCCCAAGGACCAGCTGAGGTTATTATATAAAGAGGAGTAAATGTATGTAAACAAGACTTGCTTAAATAACTCCACTCTGCCAGTTTCTCTTGCTGGCTCTCTTTTCCTACTCCACCCCTTCAGAGTCTGACAGGATGGGCATTTGGCACACTCTGTACACACCCCTCTCCCAGCCAGCTGGGACATCAGCTCTGAGGAGACTCTACTTGAACCCTGCAGATGCTTCAAGCAAATGAGGTGGTTAAACACCCCAATGAAGTCAGACCTCATGCCTAGAAGCTCTTGGGAAGCTGCTGGCTGTCACGTCTGTGGGCCAACACCCACCACCCAAGCACACCAAGGTAGTGCTGGGAGATGCCCAGCTTTCCATGGCTATATCCTGTAGGACAGCCACTGTCCATCTGCAGCTGAGGGTTCTCAACAGTCCCAAAAGCCAAATGTTCTACCTGCTTTATGCCTCTTCCACTAAGTGTTTTCAGAGCCCTAAGGCTCATGCTGCATGCCCATTCACATCACCTGGCTTTGACCCAGGGCTAAGATGCAATGAGGACATGGGGACAGCAGAAGATGTGAAAAGGTTTTCACCCCTACAACTTTCTGGGGAAACTTGACCAGTTCAAGGCATCACACAGGCACAGAGGGGAGCAAGGTATATGCAGGGTGAGGTGATGAAGACGGGACAGGAAACCTGATCCTGAACAGGATCCTGACAGGAAACCAGGTTCCTGATCAGGAGATGTCTGGGTGTTCACACAGCTGATTCCTGGCTGTATTGAGCTTTTTGCTCTTGTGCCACAGAGATCTGGCTGCACATGTTCTGTATTCACACAAGCAGGGCCCATGAAACACAATGAACAGTAAGACCTTTGCCTGGCTTGGCGCTTGCCACCACCCAGCAGTGCAGGGTGTGCCCAGCACTGGCCCTGGGGGCATGATGGTGCTGAGATTTGGGTCAGTGTGAGGACATGGCAGTGGAGTCAGCTGCAGCCAGCCATTTGCAAGCTTGACTCACTTTGGGAGCCAAGGCACAAGGTGCAGAGGACAATCTTAGGGCTTTTGGATCGTTAGGTGAGATACCTGTCATCAGCTGAGAAGCAGAACCTCACTCCAGCCAGATGTGACACCTCTCAGCTCCAACTGAGCACCTACAGGCATGCCTAACCTCAGAAAATAGGCCCTGACACAGCAAGCTTGAAACATTTCCAACCTTTAACTTAAAAGGCAAAGGCAGAGTCTCCCTTTTTTTGTTTTCAAACACAGAGATTTATTCCAAGAGATTCCCATCCTGGGGGAGCATGGCCTGAAGGGACTATAAAATGCCATAACTCCATGTGCTCTTTGGAAGTAGGTTCTTTCTTGTGCAAGAGTCCTGCCCACTTGCAAGGAGGGGGAAGGCAGATGTGCAAAAGAACCCCACACAGGGTTCTTTTACGTTAGGGCAGCCTTGTTCACAGAGCAATAAGGGTTCTAGACTTGACCTTTCTCTGCTGAAGCGCATTGAAACCCAGTTTAGAGTTGGGGGTGGTGGTTTGTTTTTCCAGCCCTCACGTTTTCCCTTTAATCTTTGTGCTGGGTAATTAAGACAACATTCCTCAGCATCTTTCCTGCTCTTTGTTGTGATTATACGAGAGCCAGCTGTGTTTGGTTCATGCAAACAACATCTAAGGCCACATTCTATGGTTTCAAGTAAAATCCTCCAAGGTGTTGACTTTTAAACTCGAGTTTGTCCGGAATCTGCGTTGCTCAGGAAGATACCTTTAGAAATAGACTCCTTAAGGAGAGCAAACCGAAGCAAGCAGAGCGGCAGGGAGACCTTGTGCTCGGGTTTGCCTTGAAGTTTTTGTTGACGTTAAGGCTTCTGGGCTTGGCCCAAGACCACCACCAACAGCGGTGGTGGGTCGGGGTGCTGGCACCGCTTATATGGGCACAGTCTTCTCCTCCTTCGCTGCAGGGCTGGACTCCGCCAGCAGCTCCGGGGCGCTCCCTGCCCCCGGCCTTACAAAACAGCCGAGCGGTTACGAAACCCTGGGACCCGCTGCCACACGTCCCATCCCCGGTAGATGGCGATGCCAGCTCATTTTTTCCCAGTTTTTTCCCAGGTTTTGGGTTGGTTGGGGATTTTGGGTTGATTGGATTCTTTTTCTCCCCGCTTCCAGCTCTAGACTGGCTGCGCATCCGCTCAGCCCCCGTGGAGCGGGGCTGCAGCGCCGCAGAAAGGGTTTGTTGGGGTTCCCTTCCCCCCGAATTGGTTTTAGAATGATTTTGGTACATTTGAAATCAGAGTCAGTTGTAACAGCTCAGCACAGCCCCAGGCACCTGGAGCTGCCTTTTCGTCTGTCCCCATTCAGGCTGCTCCATTCCGCAGCGAGCAGCATGGAGGGGATGGAGAGGATGTTGGTACTACCTGGTTTGTGGGGGGACTACACAGAGTCAGGCAGCCAGAGCCCCCAGATTTCTTTCCAGACTTTTTAATGGTCTTGAACAAAACCTGCTCATTTAGATCCCACTCCCCATCTATTGCCTTTCTTTGGCTCTTTCTTTCTCAGGAGGGACAGACAGCAGTGGGGAGAGGCAGCGTAGCTGGATGAATAAATAACATTCCTCTCTGGAGATCACAAACTCTTTTATTTGGCTAAAAGTGTCCCAAGATCTCTCCAGCACAAGCTGCCCTTGGCATCCCCACCTTGGTGTGCCCAGGACAAGCACTGCAGCTGTGACATGGAGAGGTTAGTCTCTGTCTTCCTGCTCATCATCCTGGGTGCTGCTGTGGTCCTGGGGCAGGAATAAAAAGTGACAGCATGTGAGGAGAGTGTTGAGTGTTTCATGTTCCATCCCCCAGTACCTCTAGCTATTTGATTGCACCAATAGCCAGCACCCACACAGGGGTTTGTAGGTGCAAACCCCACAGGTCTGGTGTGCTGTGGGGCAGCCAGGCCCCAGCATGTAGCTGGTGGTGTGGTTACCTCCCCCAAGTCACTCTCAGAACTGCTGCTCCTCCTATCCTCTTCCCTGTCTCCCTGCAGGGGCAGAGAGAGGAGGACAAGTGTCACCAGGGACACTGGCACCCTCTTTGCTGCTCAAGCCAGAGTCTCAAATCAGAGAGGTGTCTGGTCTTGTGGGTATCTCAAGCCAAGCTCTGCACCACTGGTGCTGCTTTGGACCCATGAGAGCCCCTGGCCCTGCAGAGACACCCAGAGCCAAAAGCAAGACTTTGGTGGTGTGTGCAGTGTGGACAGCATCACTGTCCACAGCAGAATCTCATTTGGATTGAAATAGGAGGCAAATGAAAGAGCTGGGAGTATTTGGTGGAAAGGGAGAGCTGCCTCTCCATGGAAAAGCCACACACAGAGTGGGATTTTCTAGACAATGGCTGGCATAGCTCTAACAGCAGAGGTATAGGGTTGCCATGGGTCAGACACAGCTTCCCTTCACAGCCAGGCTGTAAATCAGTTGGGGTTGGTGCTCTCTAACACCCTACAAAACATGGCCTGTGCCTGCCTGTGCCAAGCATCCTTCTCCATAGGGCTTGGTGAAAACCTGGGAGCAGAGCATCATCCTTATCCCTGCTGCACAATGCTCACTGGTGGATGTGGCCCTGCTCCATGGCTGCCTGCCTGCCCCAGGGATGCTGATCCTCCTCACAGGAGCTGTCCCCATCCCACCATGTACTAGGCAGCAGCTGCTTAAGGTGCTGGGTGCCCCACAGACACTGCAAAGCCAGTGGCACAGCTGGTCCAGGCCCCAGCAGAGCCCCAGGCATCAGATGGTTTGGGAAGTGCTGGGCTCACCCTGAGCACCATTCCAGGGACTTTGGAGCTGGAAACTCTCTGGCAAAAATGTTCAGGAGCCTATCCACAGAAAACTCTATTACTACACTACCCTACCTCTTCCTCTTCCTCTTCCTCCTTCTTCTTGTCCTTCTCTTTTTCTCCTGCAGTCTTTTCCTTTTCCTCTTCCTCCTTTTCCTGGTCTTCTTCCTTGTCCTTTTCCTTCTCTCTCTCCTTATCTTCCCGTCCAAACCCTACAACAGGGCACAGAGGGAGGTTTATTGCCAGCATGCAGCGTCCAGCACACACAAACCCAGCAGGTGCCCCTGGGTTCATTCCAAACACTCACATTTCAGGATTGTTGACATGGCACTGAAGCTCTAGGGCACGAGACTGTCACCCCTATGGCACAGAGAGGACCTGAATGAGCAAGTGGAGAGTTGAGTAAGGTGAGCTTTTCAGGCGTGAAAATGTCTCCCTGGAACCCACCGTTGGGTTTTGTCTCTTCTCTACAGGACACAGGGACCTGTGCACTTCCTAACCCACCAAAACAGCAGGCAGAGAGGTAAAGCAGTCTATGGCCAACAAAAAAAGACCAGACTTGGTACCCACCCAGGCAGCACCCACTGCCCTCCACCCAGGGAAGTAGCAAGGGGAGAGTGATAGATGCAGGCAGAGAAATGTCAGAGCAAATATTCAAGGAGATGCCTTAAAACCCCATGAAAAGGTGCAAATCAGAGAAATGTTTCAAACTAAATGAGGATGGATCAATAGAGAGTGGATGCTGGGGCTTCCAGGAAGCCCCAGCAGAAAGGAGACTTCCCCCAGGGACAGGGAGATGGAGGCAGCAGAGAGAAGAAGCTGAGAAAACTCCAAGCTTTGATTAGGTACCTGAAAAGGGACAGATGAAAAGAAAGAAGATAGCTTGCCTCAGAAAGAGCAGGGCCAAGCAGAAGATAGCTTGCTTCAAAACCAGCAGGGCCAAGCAAAGCCCATGAAGCAACCCAGGCAGGTCAAACCCTCCCTCCTGTACACAAACAGCAAAACAGGGCAGGGGCAAAGCTGCAGAGGCGAGGGATCAAGCCCCTTCTGCTTGCAGGGAAGAGCTCCTGCTGCAGTAAGTCATTAGGAGACAGTTTCTCTTCCAGGCACTGATGGAGGAAGGCAGGATGTTAATGCTTTCTTTTAATGTTGTTTCTTTTTATCCACCAAATGACATCACCTGGCATTTTGGGCTTTTAAAAGCATCAGTTGCAGCCTCTGAGCCGATAACATTGATCTGTGTTTTCTAGACAGGTTTTAAAAGCCCTGGGGCTGCTGCAGGGCAGTGGGAAGCAGGGGTGGGGGTGGGGGGTTGGGGTGACAGCAGGGGAAAGGCAGATTGGATGTGGAGGGCAGGAGTGTGGGGAAGTGGCTGATAAAAGTCATAATCAGTGAAAAGTTAAAGTCTAATTAATAATGAGCAGTATCTAACTCATCTCCATAATTGAGAAGTGCAACTACTAATTGAAAATAATTGCATTTTAATCTAAAATCATTAAAAATAATCAAACATTAACACACAAAAAAGGCAGCCCCTGGGAAGGTGTAGAGGCAGCTGTAGCTGATGCTCTGACCCCACATCCTGCTCACCAAAGCTGTTCCACAGCTCCCATGGCCTGTATCTGCAGGGGGTGCCCCTGCCTTGTGCCTTCACTGCCAGGGGTGAACAGATAGGAAAGGCACGAGGTACCCAGAGGTACTTAGAGGTGGACCTCAAGCTTTGCACTAAGTGATGGGCAACCAGGCTGAAGCCCAGCAGCCAGGGCTGAGAAGGGGTAGTGTTGCCCAACTCAGGCTAAGAAATGCCACCATGGGGAGCTGCCACCCTGTAATTCTCCACTGTGCTACTAACCCTGCTCCTGGGGACCAGCCCTGATGTGTTCCAAGACATGAGGTGGGCTTTTCCACCCCAGGACTCTGCCACGCTCCTGTCCTGGGAGTGCCATCCAGCATGCTGTGCAGCCCTCACCATGGGGGGTGGCTCAGCTAACATTGCCAAGATTCAGCTTTTTCTCATTCCAGTCCAGCAGATCCAGTTTCACCTGTTCCATCAGAGCATCAGCCTCCCTGTGTTTTGGGCAGGCAGGTTTCCTGGCCCCAGATGAGCTGGTTCCTAAAGCCCAGCCAGGCAAACCAGCAAAACCCACTGGCTGACTTTCTGGTCCCCACTGACAAGATCCAGTTGTCCTCCAAGCCAAGTGTGTGGTGCCCATGGATCAGATCTCTTGACTAACAAAACCAGACTGAATTTTCATACCCCCACCAGATGCAACAGCCTGGGTGGCCTTACCCTCCCCAGCACAACAGGCTCACAGGCCACAGTGTTTGTGCCCATCTCACCCAAGAGCCTGAAGTTCCTCCTGTGAGGCTCAGGCACCATGCCAGATTGCCATCCCCATGACCACACGGAATGGCAGCCACCTCAGGGATGTCCCTGCTGCAGCCTCTGCTTCCCCCTGCCCTCCTGCTCTGCTTCCCCCTGCCCTCCTGCTCTGCTTCCCCCTGCCCTCCTGCTCTGCTTCCCCAGCCTACACAACTGGCATGAGATGCCATAAATCCCATAGAAAAACAGGAGAGAGGGAAACACCTTACCTGCAGCTGGAAAAAGCCAAGTGGCCTCCTGGCTGGCTGGCTGGCAGCTAGCAGGGCTCTGGGTATTTGAGTGTGGCAGTCTCCTCCCCAGTCCCAGTTGCAGAGCGGTAAAACTGGCCCTGCCACACGCCACACGCAGCACCTGACACCGCAGCATGACCAGTCGCATCCGCACCCGCCCCAGGCATTGCCTCCAGCACAGGCAGGAGCAGAAAGGCCTCCTCAAAGCAAGCCAGGGCAGCTCCAGACGCTGCATATACCCACAGGGACCAGCCTCAGGGCTGGGGAAGGCACTGGGAACTCCAGCTGGGAATGTGTTATGGTCAGGACCCTGGTGGAAGTGGAGAAGAGGGAACTTGAGGATTCCTTAAAACCGTGGTGAGAAGAACCTTCAGAAAGAGAAGAGAAGAGAAGAGAAGAGAAGAGAAGAGAAGAGAAGAGAAGAGAAGAGAAGAGAAGAGAAGAGAAGAGAAGAGAAGAGAAGAGAAGAGAAGAGAAGAGAAGAGAAGAGAAGAGAAGAGAAGAGAAGAGAAGAGAAGAGAAGAGAAGAGAAGAGAAGAGAAGAGAAGAGAAGAGAAGAGAAGAGAAGAGAAGAGAAGAGAAGAGAAGAGAAGGCAAGGCTGATGGGGGACCTCAGGGCTCTCTACAGCTACCTGAAGGGAGGTTGGAGCAAGGAGGGGGCAGCCTCTGCTCCTTGGTGGCAAGTGACAGCACCAAAGGCAATGGCTTCAAGCTGTGCCAGAGGAGGTTCAGGCTGGGTGCTAGGCAATATTTCTTCCCAGAGAGGGCTGTCAAACACTGGAATGGTCTGCCCAGAGTGGAGTCACCATCCCTGGAGGTGTTTAAGCAGCCTGTGGATCTGGCACTTAGGGACATAGTTTAGGACTGACCCTTCAGAGCTGGGTTGAAGTTTGGACTGGATGATCTTTGAGGTCTCTTCCAGCCAGATGTTTTCTGTGATTCTGTGAAATCATGGAATGGGTTGAGTTAGGAGAGTCCTTACTAGGCCATTTAGTTCCAACCCCCCTGCCATGGGCAGAGACACCTTCCACGAGGCCACCCTCTTTCTCCTCTCTTGGTGGGAGATGTCAGGTGGCTGCAGTCAGTCCAAGCAAAGCCAGACCAGGCAGAGCTCAACGCTCCCAGCTCCCTCTGATGTTTGTCCTTGCTGCTGGCTTTCACTTCAACATATCATGAAGCAAATACCTGTCAGCAGAAAGCAGTTACCAGCAGGCCTAAACACTTGCATAATGTGCTTCCCCTCCAACACAATGCCCTCATTTCTATTAGCACCAGTAGGGGATAATAACTGTAACAATAATGTCTAGAAGGACTTGTGTGTCTGAAAGCTTTTTCTGGTTTCTCCACCTCATAAAAGCTCTTACCTCACCCACAAGATTTGCCCCATTTAAAGTCTTCAACTTTACAACAAAGTTGCTCTCCCAGTCATTGGAGTTTAATTTATAGTCACTGTAGCATGCCTGAAGCCCACTCTGACCCTGGGTAACTCATGCAGGGAGCAAACAGCTCTACAGCTGTCACTTGTCCCAAAACCCTGGCCATGTCTGCCCCAGGCCTCCTCCACTGGTGCCTGCTCCAGCCCCAAATGCAGAGCATGAGTCACCCCAGCAGTTTCCCCATCAGAAATAAGGGATGAGTTTGAACAGCAAGAGCAGCAGCTCGGTGAAGCCAGTGGCAGAAGCCTCCATTGCTGCCAGTTTCACAATCAGTCTTGGTGGTGCTTTCAAGCAGAGATGCTTCATCTCAGGCACAAATGGTTCAGGGAACTCCTGGCAGGCAGCACTCAGTCTGTGGGTAAAGGATGGCAGCAATCCTGCCTGATCCTGGTGTGATGCAGCCAGGGACCTCAGGGTGCAGGGTGGGAGCTTGGTGTAGCCGTGCACAGGGAGCACAGTGTGGGGCCCTGGGCTGGATCCAGGAAGGCTGTTTGGTGCTGGGATCAGCTGGCATCCAGCCCCACTCCTCTGAGCAGCTCCTGCCTCCTTAGGAGGATCCTCCCACACAAACACTGTGCTTGACCTTGTTTTTAACTGCTGACCTCATTGCTTGCTCCCTGCCAGCCCCAGCCAGGCTCTCAATGCTCTATTGAGCTCACACCATCCTCCAGCTAGAGCAGCCCAGCAGTCAGCCCCTCCATCACTCCCTGGACACAGAGAGACAAAACACAAAACCCCAGGGAACCAGCTCTCAGGGATTGCCCTGGCCATCAGATCAGACTGCAGCCACCAGCATCATACAACACCCAGCAGGACTGCAGAGAGTGACAGCCACAACCACTTCTGGGTGCCCAAGAGGGCTCTGCTGTCACTCTGCAGTGGGCACAAAGCTGTCCTTGAAGGCAGGGAAGCAACCTGCCAGCCAGCACCTTAAACACCAGCGTGTGGCCACCTCCAAGCTGCTGTCACAGTGCAGAGCTGCAAGGGACTAGCAAAACTCCCAGAAAAGTCACCAGTGCAGTACTGGGTCCTTCTGGCCCTCATTTCTGTGCCAACTGGCTCAGCCTACAGAAGACCAACCTCTGCTTCAATCACACAGTCACAGGCCACTGTTTATTTAGGACCCAGTGGGCACACCTGGGAAGGAAATGCCAAAGCTGCTGCTCTCCCCCTGTCACTTCTCCTCTTCCTGCCTCTGAGTCAGGCCATTCAATTTGTGCTGTGGGTGACCTGGGATAGCTGTCCCCTTGCTCAGGGCCACCCGAGAGTTGCTGCTTCTCCCTAAGGAAGCCAACAGCTCATCCCACCTGCGTGAAAGGTTTGCTGCTACTGAACCTGTGTGTTTTAATAATGACCAAGTCCCTGGGAAGCTGGTTGGTCAAGGACTAGGAGCAAGTTCCAAAGTCCCTTGGGAGGACCAAACCTCTTATGTTTAAAATCCTCCCACAGCAGCTGCCATGAAGCAGCTTTTACAGCTGCAAGTAACAGAGTATCTCCCAGGGAAAGAAAATAATTGTGGAAGACTTTCCCCCCCACACACCTCCAAGTCACTGCCAGCACCTTAGCCAACTCTTATCTATTCTCAGCCACCTCTCACCACCCCAAACACTACCAGAAGTGCTCAAATTACTGCCAGCTCTCATTAGGTTCATGCAGAAGGCAAGGCCAAGCAATAAGGTCTCCAGACAGCTGGATGCTGAATTCTGATTAATCCTTTGGGTAGGAAGATTTCAGCAACTGTGAAAAGTGTTTCTGTTGGCTACCTACTGCAGTCCTTGCACTGGCCCACGAGGGAAGCTGGTGCATGTTTGATTCTTGGCTGCTGTAACAAAACCCAGATGGGCATGGCTGAAAGAATTACTGCCTGCATCTTCAAAAACACTAATAAAAATCACCTCATTTCCTTTAATTATTAAACTACTCTACACTAAAGCACTGCAGGGCAGTAGAATTCATCTGCAAGGAAAGCAGCTGCTGCTTCACAGACCCTGTTATCTTTGTTTCTTCTGACATTTCTGTGAACTTCAGCTTTGCAGCCGGAGCAAAGCTGCCATGTTGCACTGATGGAGGAACTGGCAGCTCAGCTCTCACTCTTCATCTTGGTTCAGAGCCCCTTTTTTTCCTATGAAACCATACCCTGCCATGAGAAAAGTCACAGCTGCCCCAGCCCCAGAGCAGCACCCAGCCCTGCCCCACACACCACAGCCAGGACTGAGAAGAAAAACAACTCCAGAGTTCTTTCTTCTCTTGTCATTTGTGCCCACTGCCATCTTGAGAGCTTTTAACTGCAGCGCTCGTCAAGACCAGATCCTTTCTTTAATAATGCTATCAACCAAAGGGGGGGAACAGAAAAATAGAGTTTATTGTAGTGCAGATTTCTTTTTACCCCAGACACATTCCTTTCAAGTCTGGTCTTCTTTAAGATGCAAGAGTAAAAAAAAGAAGAAGTAATAAAACTGCTCTCCCTTCAGAGATGTGATCAGGCCAACCACAGCTAAGGCAAGGCTTTTTTCATACACATATATAAAATCAGAGGAGAATTAGCCAAAAGGTATTTTAATAATAAAACCCCATTTCTCTGCTGCACAAATAGAGCAGAGGAATGTTAAGCCTTCAGCACAGCAGAAAACGTGCAAGACCTGCTAAAACCCAGAGGATTTTCGAGATGGGATTTGAGCATCATTGTTACCAACGAGCAAGTACAGAGGCAGGTGTGACACTCAGTCACCTCTGGTTAGCTATTCTGGACTTCTTGAAGCTCCATTTTAGCTGTGCATTTCTGCTCTTGTGATTCTAACAGAGGCTGCTCCCTCCCAATGGGCAAGCTCAAAAGAGAGAAATAGCAGGAAAGGAACAAAGAAGGGAACTTTCACGGCACAAAGAAACAGATACCGTATGTGGAGCAGCTTCTGAGACAAATTAGGACTCCTGCTAACAGAATCAAATTGCTTCCTGTCCCCTCACTTTAATACACCTTCCAAGAAGGAGCACTGCATTATAGTAGTTTTACACAGAAAAAGGAGAAAAGCCATATATGAGTTTGTGAACAGCCTGGGGCTGACAGGTTAGGCTGCGCTGAAGAAGGGGAATCCTTCTGCCAGATTCTTTCATTAAATTGCCCAAACACAAATCAATTCCTTTTAGCCAGTTCTCATTTATTGCTATGGAACAAAGTACCCACATTCTTAGGGCCAGATCAGCGTTTTCCCAGCTCATGCTGAAGCTAGCACTCTGCAAGAGAATGAGAAACAGCACCCTAGTGAGAGAGTCCTTGTCCCATATCCCTGAGTCATTAACAGACATCTTCAGGAAGCTCTGGCTTCTCTTCAGCAGCAAGAGCTTGGAAAGGAGTCCTCTCTGCTGTATTTTCTCCAGCCCAAGAACTGCAAGGTTCATAATCTTAAATATTGGCCTTTTCCTGCACCTCCTATCCAATATCCACTTCAACACCAACACAGAGCTACCAGGAACCTAATTATGTCTCTCTGACTTAAAAAATCACACCCTGATGTTAGCGAAGTCTTTAACTAGCCAGCTCCTACTCTTTTTCTCCAGCACTGGAGAAGCTCTCTGGACTGTGAAGACAAAGAGCTTGTTAACACATTGAGCTGAGGGATTTTGGTGAAAAGATACAGCCCAGGAAAACAGAGAAGCAGGCTGCACTTAAAATCTGTCACGTTGTCCAGCAGCCTGGACTATGCTAATCACATCTCTCAATGTGCCGTAAGAGCTGTCATTGCCAGACTGCATTTAATCACCCTTCTTGCAGCAGCAGCAGTGATCAGAGTTAATCTTTTTCCCTTTAATAAGAGCCATTACATCATTCTCCAGCACAGAAACTACGAAGTGGGAAGGTCAAAAAGTTCTTAATTAGAAGGGCTTTTATTACGGCGATGGTTCCGTTCTAGCCTCGATAAGAGAGATCTGCAGTACAGGCAGCAAGAGCTGGAAGGCATCTTGGATGTACGAAGCACTGTTTGAAGCCTATGAAAACAAACAAACAAAAAACACCCCCAAAATCAAAATACATGCATGAATAATTATGCTACCAATCAGCTTTGCTAACCACATCCTCATTTCAAAGAGCATTGATTAATGCACATAAGAGACACCTACTGCTCGTCGGATTCTTAAGGCTTCATTCTAGAAATCAATTAATATTACGTTTTTGAGAGGCTCTTCTGCCACGCTAGAAAATGAGAAATAAAAGCAACTGCCCTGCAAACTGCCAAACAAGATCAGATGCAATCCACATGCAGGCTACTGGGTTTGATAATAGAGGAGAAGAGCTCATTTCAAAGTGAAGCACAGGCGGGCTGCGGCAGGAAGGAAGAACACGCCAACGGGAAACATCCGTTTCCTACCGCCACACCTCAGAAGTTCACAGGCACTGAGAACCAGCTCAGCAGCTAGAAAATGTTGAGGCTTTTGCATGCTGATTCCTGAGCCTGTCTTAAGGTCTGACTTTGGACATTTAAATTCTAGAAATCCAGACTGCTGAATTTAGTAAGTGTCGTCTTAGTTTAGGAAGGATGTTGAGTTGCTGGAACATGTCCAGAGAAGGGCAACAAAGCTGGGGAGGGGTCTGGAGCACAGCCCTATGAGGAGAGGCTGAGGGAGCTGGGCTTGCTTAGCCCGGAGAAGAGAAGGCTCAGGGGAGACCTTCTTGCTCTCTACAACTACCTGAAGGGAGGTTGTAGCCAGCTGGGGGTTGGCCTCTTGTCACGGGCAACCAGCACCTGAACAAGAGGACACAGTCTCAAGCTGTGCCAGGGGAGATTTTGGCTGGATGTTAGGAAGAAGTTCCTCATAGAAAGTTATTGGCCATTGGAATGGGCTGCCCAGGGAGGCGGTGGAGTCACCATCACTGGAGGTGTTTAGGAAGAGACTGGATGGGGTGCTTGGTGCCATGGTTTAGTTGATTAGATGGTGTAGGATGATAGGTTGGACTTGATGATCTCAAAGGTCTTTTCCAACCTGGTTAATTCTATTCTATTCTATTCTATTCTATTCTATTCTATTCTATTCTATTCTATTCTATTCTATTCTATTCTATTCTACTCTTATTATATTCTACTCTACTCTACTCTTATTCTATTCTATTCTACTTCTATTCTATTCTATTCTAACCCATCAGAACTGTCAGCTGAGACAACATAAGGCTGAGTCTTCACTAAGTAGCTCATCTCCTGTGCAAACCCACAGACATTTATTAAAACTTTCAAGTTATTAGATAGGTAAGCAGAATCTGAGACCATGGGTTAGAGAATTTGGCATGCATAAAGATATTTAAGTGGGAAAAAAAACCACCACCCAATATATCTATTTTCTAAGTATTAGCTTAAAGTTTGAACTTTAGCACAACTGACCTCCAAAAACACTCCAGTGATTAAGGGATTAAGCACGTCTGCTTTCTCTTTGACCTGCAGAGATCAGACATATATTATCCTGATTGAAAATTTGATCACATTTCTTCAAGCAAGATAAAGCTAAATCCTCAGTAAGTTTAAAACCACCATTGCTCCCCTGACTGTAGGGAAGTGAAGTCACAAGCGGCAGAGGACCTGCCTTGTAGCATGCAAATAAGAACAGAGTCACCCGCACGTGGCCAGCCCAAGGGGTACCTGAATACACACATTATGGCAGCAAATGAGCTGTGGGCAGCTGGAGAATTTTAAGGATAATGACACTACCTTCAGTAACACCTAAGTGTTTTGAAGAACCCTCAACAGGATCACAAATCTTGTGTTCTTTTGTCTCCCTTCGCACTGCCAGCACCAATTCCCACCCCTATTCTGTGCCAGGCTGCATGCAGCAGCAGGCATCTGAAAGCTCAGCAGCCATGGTACGGGAAACACTGACCCAAAAGACCAGATCATAGCCAGCAGATTGAGGAAGGTGATTCTCCCCCTCTACTCTGCTCTGGTGAGACCCCACCTGGAGTACTGTGTCCAGTTCTGGAGCCCCTATTACAGGAAGGATTTGGAGGTGCTGGAACATGTCCAGAGAAGGGTCACAAGAATGAGGGCTGGAGCTCCTCTCCTATGAGGACAGACTGAGGGAGTTGGGGCTGTTCAGTCTGGAGAAGAGAAGGCTCCGAGGATACCCAATTGTAGCCTTCCAGTATCTGAAGGGGGCTACAAGAAAGCTGGGGAGGGACTTTTTAGGGTGTCAGGGAGTGATAGGACTAGGGGGAATGGAACAAAACTAGAAATGGGTAGATTCAGATTGGATGTTAGGAATAAGTTCTTCCCCATCAGGGTGGTGAGATGCTGGAACAGGTTGCTCAGGGAGGTGGTAGAAGCCTCATCCCTGGAGGTTTTTAAAGCCAGGCTGGATGTGGCTCTGAGCAACCTGGTCTCGCGTGAGGTGACCCTGCCCATGGCAGGGGGGTTGGAACTGGCTGATCCTTGAGGTCTCTTCTAACCCTAACAATTCTATGATTCTGTGATCACAGGGCAAAAAACTGCACACACAATTGTGAAAACACAAACAGCACTTTGTGGTGAATATCCCAAGGCTGCAATGAACAAAGCACATCTCATTCCCAAGAGCTCTGGTGTAGCTCTTACCCCTGCAGTTGTCAAGCACGTAGTGAACTCTTTAGAGAAGGCTGACAGTTCTTTGCACAGCATAATGGTCATTCTGTGGAAAAAAGGGTGGGAAAACCATGTAGCAAATACAGTCTACAAGAGAAACTTTCTATTAGCATTCCCCTAAAACACAAATAACTGCCTTGTTTCCTAAATGAACCCCAAATTGATATGGAGCTTATAAAGTGTATGAAGATCCAGAAGCTCCTAAAGGAAGGAAAAAAGGATGGGAAAATACGTAACAAGAGCAAAAGATCTGAGACAGCACTCAAAGGTCAGACACATCCAGTCAAGAAGGAGGATGCTAACTTGTTTTTTGACTTACTGACAAGTGTCATTTCCTGCATAGGAAGCTCTGTGTATTTCCTACACTTGGCAAGCATCTCCCAACACAAAAGAAAACCCTTGTGTTATGCATTATTACTAAGGCCACTCCACTCATTACTTGCAGTCATTTTACAGTATCACATACCTACCACACTAAATGATTAACAAAGTAATTAAGGATCACTTTTACACAACTGTTCTGTTGCATCTTAAATGTCTATTTACTGCCACAAACTTAGGGCAGGCATTCCTCTTGGCTATACGAAAGCTTTCAAGTAGGGCTTCCTCTTTGCTGTCAAGAAATGTCTTTAAGCTGGAGATAGACAGCTGACAGAGAGGTCACCCACTGCAACTTTGAACACAGAATTTAAGAACCCTGAACTCCATGGATTTGCAAAGGATTATGAGAAATTGTAGTCAGTGTGTGAGTAATTACATGCCACAGGTTTACTAAGAGATGAACTTACTGTGAAAGGGACTTGGCTCTGTCTGTGGCTGCCACCTCTTGTTTCTCACCATGCAGAAACAAAGCTGCAGTTTTGTGAAACATTTCAATGGAGCATGCTGTCATCTCAGCCAGACTTCTTATGGCAAATGCATGAATGTCCTGCAAGAGTTAAGGAGATTCCCCATACCATCCAAACCCAAGTGAATCACACAATGCACTATCACCACCCTGCCCTTTCAGATGTCAGCATCTGCACAGAAATAGAAACCCATAAACTCTGGGTATCACAGCTATAACTCAGCAGCCAGATAAACACTCAGTGGTCAGATATTATCTTCCTTCATGACTCAGTTACCTCTACTGATTCTTTAGCATCATGGTCACCATCTCTGGATTCTACTGCTTGGTTTTCTTCACTCTCTTTTTCCTCTTTAGGAAGGCTGCTGTTGAATCGTGCTATCCATTCGTGAGCTGATGTCCTCACCTGCAGGGAGATGTGCCACAGTATTTGACAGCTGGAACAAAGCCTCCCCCTGCACACCACAAAACATGGAAACAGGACCTTGCAGAGGTTTGGCTGCACTGATATCATTGAGGGCACACATTTCTCTGCCACTGGGTGCTGGTTTACCAGCGACACCACAACTCATAGAGGTGCTTTAGAAACGTGTCTGCAGAATGCTGCTGCCACTTGGTGGAACTGAAGGGTAGTGAAAAGAAGGCAAGAAAGGAGATTCTTCCTCAAACCAATTTCTGAACTTAATAAAGAGAGTTCTTTGTACCAAGAGAAGGGCTTTCATACAAGACTATAGGTTGACTTCACTGTGGTGGCTGAAGGCTTACTGCTCTCAGTAATCTTTGCCACCACTTAGTACTGCCCAGCGCCTACCGATTCAGAGCCAAAGACATTAGAGAACATGATTGTGCCCCACAAAGTCAAAGGAAAAAGCCTATCACCTTTGCCCACCATTGTCAGAAGATCTAAAACACAGCTTGTTTTCATGCATTTGATTTTCCCAAGCCAAACAGGACTGAGAAGCAGTTCCTCTCCAGCTTGAGAAGATGGGAAATAACTCACCGTGATCAATTTGTCCGGCTTTGAGGAGACACGCAGCTCTGAAAACAACTCTGTAACTTCTTTTGTGAACTCCTCATCTCCTAAAGGACAGACAAAGGATCCACACAAAGGACAGGCACAGGAATAAGCAGCATTTCCAATGCACAACTAGACCTGCACAAGTCTGCCAGCTATTTCCCTTTGAATCATCCCCTCAGGCAAGAATGCATCAAACTTGGTCCTTTAAAACACAATTTAAGGCAAGTTCTGAAAAGGTGGAGACACCAGAGCCAGAAGGTTAACTTTTGCTTTCTGTTAGCTTTTGCTTTCTCAGTTCTGCTTTTCTGGCTAAGGGGGTTTTGTTGTTGTTGTTGTTGTTTTTCTTTACAGGCAGCATTTTACAATGCACTAACTTGCACACCACCTTGGAGAGCCTGAAATGTCACTTAAAGCCTATGGTGCTCCTGTTGTATAGAGCAGGGCAGATGTTAACAGCAGGGGGAACGCTGTGTGAGCTCCATCACATGCAAATAGAAGATACATTAACTGTTAAACGATAGCAAGTGCAGGTGTGGAAAGCCCTCCCTGATGAGCCATTTAGGTAAAAGCAATGCAAGAAATTTACATCTGAATCTGCATAAACCTCAAGAATCAGATGGGTCTTGTGTATGGAGGCTTCTCCGAGTCTGTGGCTAACTTGTACTTAAAGCTAAACAAAAAGGCTTTTTGCTTTCCCAAATGTTGGACAGCAGTAGTCAGAGTCTGTCCCTTATGGTCAGGGAAATCCAGCATCTCTTTGTATTTGGATCTTGGTTCAAGGTCAGTTGTATGAACTGCTGAAGAGTCAAGGAACTCTAATCCTGCTCTGGCAAGAAATTCTCCCTGCTACAGAATTAATGCACAGCAGCTTTCCAGAGATAAAGGGTATTGCTACCTGTCCTGCTCCTGGCTACAGACAGCTTTAGAATTAAGCACCCAGCTTAACATGCCCATTGCTAGTGATCAGGGCTAGTTGGGTCTACACTGAGAATTTCATTGAGAACCAGCTTCTCCTTCAGGAACCTGAGACTCTTACCCTTACTTTCTTCCTCTTCATCTTCAAAGAATTCAGGTAAAGAAAATGCTTCTTTGAGTTGTTCCATTTCCTCCTCCAGTGTGTCCAACTCTGCTCCAGAGAGTGCATTTAGAACTGATTTCACCTAGTTAAGGGCAGCACAGACAAGAAGAGGGAATCATAAATCCAACAAGGTGGTGGTGGGGGGAAAAACAGGATAGAAGATTTAGCACTGGTTTGCATCATATGTAGAATGTATGTTAGTGAGAAAGTGGCATTTTCCTACAGGAAGAAGGAAAGGGAAAAAGACTTCTATTTGTGAAGTCCTATCAGGTAATAATGGATTCTTAAGTGCTTATTCAAATTTCTTTCATTAGAAAAAGTGAACCACTTCTGGAATTGCATGCTGTTCTGCCCTCCTCCCTGCCTCAAAGAGAGGGAGAATGATCTCTGCTGTGCTTACAATACTTTCCTCTTCTTCAGACCAAGGCAGCAATCAAGTGGGTATGAAGAGGGAGTGACTTGTGAGAAGTTGTGGAAGACATGCAAGAACTGAGGCTGGTGGGGTAAGGAGACCAGCTCTGGGAGCTGAGAACAGGACATAATGCTCCCAAGGGAAGCACCAGATCATAATGCAGGGGTCAAAATGAAGCTGGGTAATCAATCACTTTATAGGAAGCTCAGAGTGCTTGATTTTACATGTATATACATATATTTCTAATCTTTCTTTCCCTGCTCAGCTGAACTCAAAATAGAAGGCAAATTGCTCAAGGCCATTACCTTTGATTCACTCTCTCTGGAAAGCATCTCTAAAGCCTCCAGATGCGAAAGACCCTGAAACTCATCAAACAGTAACCCATAATGGGCTTTCTTCTCCGTAGCCATGGTAACCTCAGTAGCTGTCTGCTGCTCTTCTTTCTCTTTTGCCTCTCGTAAGACCTGAAAAAGAAAAGAAGGGGACTCAGGGCAGCACCAGAATATACAGAATATGGGAAGAGAAGGCTTTTGGTTCAATAGCAAAAATGGTTGCTTAATGACAGAATCACAAAAAGGAGATGAAACAAGAGAAACCAATGAGGAGCTGATAGAAAACTGCTGTACCTGAGACAACGTAGAGGTTCTGATCATTAGGCCCTTTGTCTTTTTGAATCCAGGGTCTCCCTCAGCTATTACATCCATTGTCTTTTTCCCAATGAATTCCAAGGCATCCAGACCTCCAGTAATAACACTTTTCCCCTGGGAATCAGATGTGGATATAGAAGGCATGTAAGACTCACAGAAGACTCTTCAATTGAAGAAATTGAATTGGAGGATTGATATCAGGAATACTATGCCAGACGCTCACATACAAGCTAAATTGGTCCTTGTCACCCTAAAATTCAACCCTAACCACCACAAAGAGAGCAGAAGGACATGCAAGGAGCCACAATACATTGTAATCCAACAGTTCAATACAGCACTCAGACAGCTGCAGCAATCTGATGGGAAATAACATCTTTATGTCGTGAACGGTCTGGTTCTCACCACATTAAAGTACTAAAGGATTTAGTTCTCATCCTTCCAATCAGAAAACACTAGACCTATGGGTTTTGGTTGCTAACTCTTGTTCAAGCCTTAAAAGCAGAAGCAAGCTTTCCATCTGTGGCTCTCTCAGATTCATGGGCGAACTGACAAGACAGCAGATCACAAAAGCACTTTCTAAGGGTAATGGGTTCCTTTGAAGTGCATTTCTCATGGTTACAGGAACAAGCTGATTTCCAAGCAATTTGGGCTAGTTTCACAGAAGTTTTTTGAAGAGGAGAATGGATTTCATCTCTAGACAGCTCTGTGGAAATCAGTGGAAATATTCCAGGAATGAGTCCGACCCTGCAATTACCTGAATACTCTGGAGGGAGGGAGCAGAGATAACAGAAGTGGCACGCATGGGAACACACACACCACACAGTGCACTGCTAGGTTTTCTTGTTATGTATCAACATTTATCACAGGACTATCAAAATTCAAGACAACTTACACATTACCTGCCAGTTAGAAGGCAGGCACAGGATAAAGACTGTCTGAATGTTGGAATAGGTTCTCACCACGAAAGTCAAAAGGTTCCTCTCAGATGAAAGGCAACCCCCTCCCCCCCAACAGTCTCTTAAACCCATTTTCTCCTGCATTCCCAGCTCACTCACTGTGCTTTGGACAGCAGTAGAGATGGTTGATAAAACTCCAAGAGCGCCAGCAATAGGAAAGGAGCTGCCATCCTCAGCTGCATCTGTGCTGCCAGCACCAGGATTCTCCTTTCCTGTGTTAGAAGGCATAAAATTAACTTCCTCACTCCCAGAAAAAAGATCCTGTCAGCTGCAGAGCAGAGAAAATCAACAAACACCAAGTGTCAGCCAGGAGCAGGACTAGGACTGATGTCATTTTCCTACCTACTTTTCACAGCCAGCAGAAGTAAGCAGTGGATTATTACTTTAGCACAGAAGTACCTACCTCAAAATGCAGGATGCACAGTAAGTTGGTGTTATTTTGGTGCTGATTATGTTACAAGAAACATTTCAGTGGTGTTCTTATGCAGAAAAAAACTGACCTCTTGTAGCATCTCTAGTCTCTGAAGATATTTCACTAGGACTGGGGATCCCAAGGGTTGTTTCTGCTTTTTCTATGACATTTGAAATACCTTGACCTAGAGAAGACAGCAGAATACTGCTTTAACCATGAGATACAACAGAACTCAGAAGAGAAACAAGATTAGGGCTGCATATTGGGTTTTAATACTCTGGATTCTTCTTGTTCAAGGGAGTTTACCCAGCACTAAAACCTATTACCGGCCAGCTTGCCTTCCAATGTAATCACCTCAGGTTTCATATCTGCTTTTCAACCAAGCTGTAGATCACCACCTGAGCATCAGTTTAAAATACCTGCTGAAAATTATGCAAACACCTCAAAATCTTGACAGTAATGTTAGCTGTTCACACCCTCTTAATCTCATGGCACCTTTTGGTATACATTTTCCCCATTACTTGAACAATTCTATTGATACTCTTCCAGTAAGGGCTGCTGTAACAGAAACAAGCTTAAAAGCACCACCTTGAGCTATTATCAAATACTAGAAAGAGCCTTACCTACAGTAGCTACAGTAGCAGTTGCAGTTGACAGTAGAGATTTCCCCCAGCTTCCCCAGTACCCCCATCCTGTCTGAGCTACAGCTGGAGAATCTGAGACCTTCAAGAAAGAAAAGCAGAAGAGAGTGATGCAGGTGAGGAGAGTAGCACAAGCAGCCTGTGATGTGCAACTTTTGTGCAGCAGCTTCTTTGCAGATCAACAGCAATGTGCATTTTTTTTAAGAGCAGTGAGGCTCATGGTCAAAATCATTTTGTGCTCAGAGCCACAAAACAGGAAGTCATGCTGTTAAGAGCAAGCACAGGAACGTACCTTCAGGGTTTCAGCTGTTGGCTTTGCTGTGACAGGAGGCTGACTTGGGGGTTTGGGCTCAGGTCTTTTCCGAGTCATAGGCACAGGCTCAGACTCTTGCTCTCTTACTTCATCACTCTTATCACAGGTAAGCTCTTCTGCTTTCTGTTCATTTTTGTCTTCACAAGGAGTTTCTTCCTTCAGGCTTTCACTGCTGTCTTTCCCAGACATGATTACTAACATCCACAGAAAGCAAAGCAGATAAAATAATCACTCCCTTGTACACTTGATTAGTTCAAAAGCATCACGTTGGTGTTCTAAATAACAGAACACAACCAAGACAGAAATCCCTTCATGTTGCCACTCACACTGGTGATGTTTTTAAGGGAGTGTGTACACTGACTTATGTCTGACTGGTAGAAACGTCACACTGGGAAGTTTAAAGTCCCATATGGCTTTATCTTACCAACACACCCTCTCCACGGGAAAGAAACAGGTTGCTAATTCCAACAATCAAATGAAAGGTACAGAAGGTCCTCAGATAATTAAATCCATTACTGGCTTCACACACACAAAAAATACACCCCAAACAAAAACAAACGTTGCAAACAAACTGCATGGGACAGCTGCTTTGAAGGGTGTTGGATACAAACGGGGATAGCTGCCAGAAAGCTGGGCATGGAGGGAGGCAGCACCTGCTTTGTTTCTGTGTTTAGAGCTGAGTTTTGTCAAGGCACTAACATCATCCAGAATTTGAAATGTGCTCCAGCTGCCACAGCCACCGGCCCTGATATTGCACATTGGCGATAATGGTGCCCACGAACAGAGCTGCCCTGCTGTGGCCTGCTCACAAGGGAGAAGTTTCTCCCTCCTGTTGGCTCTGTTGGCTTCGCTGGCAGCGCTTCACCAGCTCCGGGGCCGTAACCTGACGGCAGCAGCAGCAGCAGGCAGGAAGAGGCAGAACCACATCGAGCACCTCAGACAGCACCCCACAGCCCCGACATCGTCGCAGGCGTGATGCTGCGTCCCGGAGAGGTGGCTTCTGATGCAATCGGGGCAGCTGGCCCCAGCCACGGGATTTTGTTGGCTTTAGGCTTAAGTAGGACGAGGACAGCAGCTCCTACAGACGGGGCAGCTCCTATAGACGGGAGAGGGTACCCCCACTCTATTTCGCCGTGAATTCTCGCAACAGAGCGCAGGATCCCACAACCCCCACTAACTCCGGGCCTGGCCGGCCGTGGTCGGCTCTCACGGGCATCCAGGTGACCCCACCGGGCCCATCGCCACCCGGGGCACCCATCTAGGCTCCCCAGCCCTGGGAGCCCTCCTTCTGTCTCTGCCTCTTCAGATTACCCCCCCGGATCCCACAACCTCTATGCGGTGCAGCCTGATCCACAGGGGACTCCGAGGTTCCCTAAAGCTCCCGCCGTGGGATTCCAGCCCTATAAGGGGAGCTCCAGGTGCCCACCCCCCCTCCTGGTACCGCCTGCCCTACAGGGGATTCCCGAGTGCCCCAAAGCCCCGCCCCCCCCACCCCCCCTTGGGACTCTCCGTCCCACAAAAGGGCCCTTCGATCCCCTAGCGCCCTCGACCCTCGAAGACCCGATTCTCCTCCCCGCTGCCGGTTCCTGTGCCCGTCGCGCCTCACCCACCGGGCCGGGCCGGGCCGCCAGCTGCGCGCTCCCCCTGCCGGGCGGACCGTAACCACCGAGGCGCGGTGCAGAGCGGCACCCGCGGCCTGACCCGGAAGCGCGGCCCAGCGTGGAAGGGCGCGCGGAAAGCATATCCGGGCAGCAGGGCCGGTGGTGGCGACGGCGGTGGAGGTGCGCGGCGGGCCGGGGCGTGGAGCGGGCCGGGACGTGGGGCGGACCAGGGCGTGGGGTGGGCCCCGCCATTCTCTTTCCAGTGGCAGCGGCGTATCGCTGCCTCACTGCGTCACGCTGACGCCAAGTTCTGCCTGCCGACCTCGGAGTCGGGGGAAGCGGTGCCGCGACGCGAAGGCCCCAGCACCCATCCCACTGCTGCGGGAGACGTTGGGCACCCGTGTCTTACCTCAGCCCCTGTTGTCTTAGCACAGAAATGCTGTCGCGGCGGTGGAGAGGGTAGCAAGCTCCTGGCGTGATGTCAAGCTACGTGGTGTTAGGCCTAGGCCTGAGGGAACTGGGGTTGTTTAGGCTGCAGAAGAGGAAGCTGAGCGGAGATCTCTTTGCCCTCTGCAACTCTCTTCAAGGAGGTGCAGTGAGGTGAGGGTTAGTCTCACTAGTATAAAAGTGATACGAGAGGAAATGGCCTCCGGTTGCACCAAGAGGAGGTTTAGATTGGATATTGGGAATAATTTATTTACTACAACAGTGGTCAGGCGTTGGAACAGGGTGCCCAGGGAAGTGGTGAAGTCACCGTCCCTGTAGGTGTTCAAAGAAAGTGTACACGTGGGACTGTGGGACGTGATTTAATGGCCATGGTGATGTTAGGTCAGCAGTTGGATTCCATGATCTTAGAGGTCTTTTCCAACCAGAACAGTTCTATGATTCTAGGTTCTTTAGGTTACAGAGTGTGGATGCACATCATGGTTCCCACTGCCTCAAAGAGCTTCAGTGAGCAGATATGGGTATGTGTGGGACCAGGCCTCGTGGGGCTGGGGTTTGCATTCACTGGAGATTTGTGTCTGATCATTTTTAGCTCACAGAGGGGGAAACTTTTTTTCATCTGCATCTGACCTCCTGTCCTTCAGGAGTTACCCTGTGACGTGTATCAGGCAGCCAAGGGACTGTGTACATGGCAAACCACCACCATGTCCTGTGAAGCAGCCACACGTGGTCAAGGTCTGCTTCTTGCTTTGGTTTTTGGGCTGTGAATGCAGCCATTGCCCCACAGAGCCTTCACTAGTGCTGGCAGCAGATGAGCCCTCTCTGTGGCTTCTGCTGCACCTGTCTGTAGTGGCTCTCTTCAAGGCCACACTGTCTATTTCCACAAACTTTCCAGGAGCTACGGTCTTCAGGACTCTGCTCTGTGGCAGGTTTGAAAGAGGGTCAGTGGGGCCTCATAGGGTAATCACAACAGCCTGATATCTGCCAGACATTACACTGAGGGTAGAAAGGTGTGCTCTGTGCAAAAGTGATCCGTGTAGATCTCTTTAGCGTGCATAGCAATTAGCTTGTCTCAAATGCTGCAGTACAATTCCCCATCATGTGCCAGAAGTGGCAGTCAGAGCAGCCTGTGGTCTGTCAGGCATGTCTTGGTTTATTGCTTAACATTTCCCCAGGTATGAAATGATGTATGAGCAGTGAATGTAAAGCCATATAACTTGCAACCTCTTGGGCCCAAATTTCGCAGTGCCTTATAAATGTGTGTAATTTTAAGTACTATCAGTACTTCCATTGACCTCAGTGGGACTACTTACGGTGCTCATAAGTAAAACACAGATGCACTCTTTCAGGATAAGAGCCAAGGATGATTCATGCAGGCATATGCATCACAGATTTTTTATCTTTCCACTGCTATTTGTTGTTACAACTTAGGGCTTATTTAATAAAGGTTAAATATGTTGAGCCTGACTGCAGGTTCAGTGGTAAAACAGCCAGGTTCTGCTCTGCACATTTCATCTGGCTTGGGCTTAAAGCTTTCTTGAAGAATTGTGAGGCTGGCAGCGCTCAGGCTTTATCCTTTTTGGATCCTTTACCAGCTCTAGCAGCTGTTTTGCATAAGTGTGATCACTGAAGAATGTGGATTTCACAAATCACTTTATTTTTTGCCCAGTACTCGGCAGTGAGAGATCATTGTCTGCTTAGCAGGAATGGCTTTTCCAGAAGCCAAATGTGACAAACAATTTCTAGTAAATCAGACCTGGAAGAGTTTAATAGTAAAATCCAATGACCCATCACCAATGCTTGATGCATTATGCAAGCTCAGTGGAAATACAGTGGAGAGCATATGCAATTACTGAAGATAATTAGCTTATAAGGGGGAAAATGCAGCGGAGTATTTCTTGTGTTAAATAAGTGACTGAGATTCCTACTGTCATTTTAGGAGGAGTGCCACAGACACTTGAAAATGTAACAATTTAGTAATTTTAAATGACAGTAACACAGGGTAGAATAGGATAGGATAGGATAGAATAGAATAGACCAGACCAGGTTGGAAGAGACCTTCAAGATCATCGTGTCCAGCCTATCATCCAGCACCACCCAATCAACTAAACCATGCAACCAAGCACCCTATCAAGTCTTCTCCTGAACACCTCCAGTGATGGTGACTCCACCACCTCCTGGGATTATTCTCTAATAAATCTAAAACTTTGTTAGCTAAGAAATTATTGTTGTAGAGGACTGTAAGTTATTCTGTGTATGTGATTCTGTACTGAAGATGTGGGTTTGCCTTCACTGCAGAGCTGTCACCAGCTGTAACTGCATCAAGCACTGTGAAGTCGAGTCCCTAAGCATGGAAAAGCCATCAAGGGCAGTGGCAATTTTAATTGGAGGCAGCTGGGTGGTGAAGTGATGGACGCAGAAGCTCTGCGACCACAGCGCTACACTTGCTAGCACAAGCTGTGACAGACTCTCAAACAGCAATCACCATCACTGGAGGTGTTTAAGAGGAGACTGGATGAGGCACTTGCTGCCATGGTTTAGTGAGTGGGATGGTGTTGGGTGTTAGGTTGGACTTGATGATCTCTGGGGTCTTTTCCAACCTGGTTAATTCTATTCTATTCCAATACAAATGCCAGTGGTCCACAAACTGCTAAAAATCTGCAGCCTGCATTTAAGAAGCCTGCACAAGGTCATCAAAATAAGCAGGTCAGTTTTCAGCAGCCTTCTGAAGACTCTCAAACACTGAAAATAGTAGAGGTCTAAAATAGGAAGGTTAAAACCATTCCTTCAAACAGAAGAGTGGTGGTTGATCAGCAGAAGCCTTATTGCTGGGGGTTTTTTTCAGACCTATGCAATTGATGTGGCTGGGATGCTCCTCTCTACTGAGCAGGACTCAGTAATTTTCCCTAAACTGTAAGTGGTGGAAAACAGGAACAAAAGAGGCCTTGGTTCTGTTTTTACCTGTTTAGCTGTGGGAAGCAGCACAATGGTAAATTGAGTTCTCAATACTGGTCTTAAATGAATGGACAAGAGGCATGATGAGAAGCAGAGTGGGACCAATAAAAAAAACAAACAACAAAACCCAAAAGAGGGCACACAAAGGAAGGGATTGTTGTTTACAGAGAAGCAAGGGGAGGGTCTGTTTTCCAGTTTCTCTTGCAGGATTCAGTGGATGAGTTGTTTAGCTAAAACTGAAGGAGGGTTGTACACATTTGCCTTCTTTGCTAAACTGCTTTCAGCAGTAGGTGCCACAGAAATGGGTCAGACAGCACGTGTCTCATCAGGTATCAGGTCTGGAATCTGGTTTGGTCTTCAACAAATCAGCTTTAACTGAAAAACTTCATTTCTCTCTGCTGAAAAGACAATTAGGCAAATCACCTGTATTTATTCAAATGGCATTCTTTTTCATCACTGGTAGGATTTCTGTCTGCTTCAGACATTGTTACCTACTGATCCTGGGAGGATATGAAGTTTCTGCACTGTTTATTCCGAGAATGTACTCCTTTGTTTTGCAGCATTTATGAAATTCATCTTCCACTGGCTTTTGTTGTGGGTAGAAGAAAAGGTGATCAATTTCAAGTCACACAGTCAACAGGCTGAAGTGAGATGTTCTTTACGATAACATTTGGCTTGTGGCTTCCTTACTTTGTTATTTTTAGGGCTCTGGAGCGGGCTAGATGGAATCATAACTTGAGGGAATGCATATTGGATTAGAAATTGTCTTGAGTCAGGCTTGCAGGAAAATTGATTACAGATTCTTTCCGTATCGGTGTCATCTCGTTTTGTTGCGAGTTGGGTTCATTCTGCCTTTTAAACCAGGAAAATCCTTGTGTGCAAGGCACATAAAATTAAAGGCTGTGTCCTAATGTCTTCAGATCCCTTTTGTGCACATTCATTTGAAGAGTGTGAAATCTGTCTACAGACAAAACAATTCTTCAAATGGCTGTGGAAAATGTGTGGCAGCATTTGGGTAGGGAAGGCGATAAACAAGATATGACTGCTGAGGTGTTGCAACATAAAGTCACAAAGATCTTCAGCAGGGGCTTATTGTAAAACAAACAAGAAAGAGGAGTCAGAAAATGCTGCAGCAGCCACAAGAGACTGCAAAAAAAACCAAAAAGGAGGTATGTTTAGTGTCCTGATACTCAGAAAGGGACTTCCTCCCTATGGCTGTGGGTAACTGCCAAGAGAGTTTTCTTAACAGGAGAATTTGTAAGCATTTTATATGGTATTTAGATATCTAGCACTGATTCTGCCTCTAAAATCAAGTAAGTAGATGTAGAAATGCTAAAAATGAGCTGTGTTTGTTCTTTGGATTTTCTCTAGGTGCTAAATGAAAGACTGGCATTAGAAAACCAGGAGATTGTGGAGAGGGAGGCAGAAATTTACAGGCTGGGTCAGAGTGGCTGGAGAGCTCCCAAACAGAGAGGGACCTGGGGGTGCTGATTGACAGCCGCCTAAACGTGAGCCAGCAGTGTGCCCAGGTGGCCAAGAGGGCCTATGGCATCCTGGCCTGCATTAGGAATAGTGTGGCCAGCAGGAGCAGGGAAGTCATTGTGCCCCTGTACTCTGCATTGGTTAGGCCACACCTTGAGTCCTGTGTCCAGTTCTGGGCCCCTCAGTTAAGAAGGACATCAAGACACTTGAACATGGCCAGAGAAGGGCAACGAGGCTGGGGAGAGGCCTTGAGCACAGCCCTGTGAGGAGAGGCTGAGGGAGCTGGGATTGGTTAGCCTGGAGAAGAGGAGGCTCAGGGGAGACCTCATTGCCCTCTACAACTACCTGAAAGGTGGTTGTGGCCAGGTGGGGGTTGGTCTCTTCTCCCAGGCAACCAACACCAGAACAAGAGGACACAGTCTCAAGCTGCACCAGGGGAGGTTTAGGCTCGAGGTGAGGAGAAAGTTCTTCACTGAGCGAGTCGTTCGTCATTGGAATGTGCTGCCCAGGGAGGTGGTGGAGTCACCGTCCCTGGAGGTGTTCAAGAGGACATTGGACGTGGCACTTGGTGCCATGGGCTAGTCATGAGGTCTGTGGTGACAGGTTGGACTCGATGATCCTCGAGGTCTCTTCCAACCTTAGTGATACTGTGAAATTATATTCTCTTCCTTGCTTTTCTTCCTCTGTTAAGAAAGGACTGTTTCTGTGTCAACTCATGCAGAGTCCACTTCTGACCCTGGAGATAATTCTTTGTTTCAAGTACTCTGAACATTTTGTTCTTTTTTCTTTTTTTTAAACCTTTTTCCCCTTAATGGTTATTGTTCCTGGGCTTATTTATTTGGATGGGAAGATGAACATTTAGAGGTCTGAAGGTTGTGCTAATGCTTCTTGCCCTGGTTTCATTACTGTGTTCTGAGCAAAGCTCTGATTTGGAACCTCTTGGCTGACAGTTTATAATATGCTAATCGAAATCTGTTTACTGGAAATGAAATCTGAATATGCTGTAAGCTTGCTGTCATTAATAAACTTAATTCTTTTTCTGTTTCTCTCTTCTTTTTCTTTTTTTTTTTCCCCTCAGTTGAATTTCCAGTTTCCACTTCCAATATTGATGACCTTGAAAGTGCATTTGGATCCGAGACATTTTCTGTCACTGAACAAATCAAGAGTTTCTCTGCTATTTCAGAGCGATACAGACAGCTTAATATCATACGACCTCACTTCTCCAAATTAGATGAAAAGAGAGTTTTCTCTTGCTTTCCATGAAGCTCAGCTATTGCCTGTTAATTTTGACTCTTGCTGCTGATCTTTCCATTGGATTTACACTGGAAAATGTAGCTTTCAACAGAACAGTTGCTCTTGGGACTCTCAATGCATCGCTTCATACGGTGTCTCAAGCTTCAGTAAGTTCTCCAGCACACCACGATATCATTGCCAAAGAGGGGACCAGTATTTTACTTGAATGTAAACTGAACAACAGCCAGTATGAATATATTCTTTGGTATAACTCCAGAGGACATCTGCTTGAACAGAAGGATGAAGGTGAGCCTTTCTGCTCTTTTTGTTGCCTCAATATTCCCTTTTTCCACAGGCTCTGAGAACCTCTGGGACTTTATTACCATTTTTCCTTCCTATCCACCTGTTTTTACAGTTGGGAGATAAGAAGAGAACAAGACAAAGCCCTTTGCCCTCTGGCATGTGAATTATACCTGAGCTGTTCTATCTTAACCCATCTATCCTGCTGTGGTTCCCCACAGAATCATTTGATTCCAGAGGCATCACACTGCTGTATACAGAAGAAATTAATCTGCATCCTACCAGATACACACTGATGTTCTCATTTATTATTGCTCAGGTTTATATGAATTAAACACAATGCTCAACAACTTCTGACCTTCTCCAGCTGGCAGTCAGCGATTTCATTTTGTTACAAGACTGGTTGGTTGGGTGTTTTGTTTTTTTCAAAGCATGGGGTAACAACTACATTTTTTGTCTGCTTTCTGCACCAGTGAGGCTGTGGAAACTAACACCATTTGTAATGGGCAGCAGTGAAATCCTTTCTGTTTAACCCTTTTGTACAGGGGGAGGCTGTGCTTCTCCTAACCACTGGCTCTTGCAGTTATGTCCCTGTAGTTTTTAATTTGCAAAAAACTAATGCCTTTTAGAGACACATTTGGGCTTCTCTATTAGTATTAATGAAGGTCATTGAGCTAATTGATAGGATCTTCTGGGAGGCCATCTTTCTGCCTTAAGTGTTCTGTAACCCCTTTGTAGTTAAAATGCCATCTGGATATTAGCTCAAAGTAGAGTCATTAAAAGAATGAGTTATGAAAACAGTTTTCCCCTTAAGTTGTAAACGCAGAGGAAATGCTGTATAAAGCTGGAGGCTTTTATTGATTTCTTCTTCCATGGGTTCTGTGTATCAGCACTGCACGCTCAGCAGAAAACTCTGTCTCAAGAAAATTCTGCCTTCTTTTGCCAGCGGAGCCATTTACAGACTCTGATCTGTTTTTCATGGGTCACTTGACTTTTAACTCTGAAACTTAGACTTTACAGAGGGTGGTCCTTTGAAATAGTGCTACACAGCAGGTGGAAGGCGCTAGTTCAGAATGAGGGTCCCTGCGAGAAAGAGCTCGCAGTCCGTAAGCACCCAGGGATGTGCAGAGAAGAGGAAGCAGTAAGCGAGCAGAGCAATTGACCGTTAAACAGTGGGACTGGGAACTGGGTTATGGCTTCCTGGATCACAAGCATGGAAAGGGAATTTCAGTCATAGAATCAAGAAGGTTGGAAAAGACCTCAGAGATCATCAAGTCCAACCTGTCACCCAACACCTCCTGACTAACTAAACCATGGCTTCAAGTGCCACATCCAATACCTTTTTGAACACCTCTAGTGATGGTGACTCCACCACCTCCCTGGGCAGCACATTCCAATGGCAAATAACTCTTTCTGTGAGGAACTTTCTCCTCACCTCCAGCCTAAACTTCCCCTGACGCAGCTTGAGACTGTATCCTCTTGTTCTGGTGCTGGTTACCTGGGAGAAGAGACCAACCCCCTACCTGTCTATAGCCTCCCTTCAGGTAGTTGTAGAGAGTTGTAGAGTCCTTGATGTACTGTATGGATTATGCTAGAAATGGACTGATGACTTCCAAGCTCTGTCTCCTGTTGATGGAGCAAACAGTACATGTCTACTTAACTGGTGATTGGTTTTGTTTCCTTAGCTTACTTTCTTTCTTTTAAATCTCCAGGTGGCCACTGGAGGATTGCTGATAATTCCCTCAACATCACCAGGGTCAGCTTTGCTGACCGGGGGCGATACACGTGCGCGGGTGTTACCCGTAACGACACCGTGTACTACACCGTCACCCTGAGGGTCATCTTCACCTCAGGAGACATGAGTATCTACTACATGATTGTGTGCCTCGTTGCCTTTGCCATCACCCTCATTTTAAACATCACCCGGCTGTGCATGATGAGCAGCCACCTGCGCAAGACGGAGAAGGCTATCAATGAGTTCTTCAGGACGGAAGGGGCTGAGAAGCTTCAGAAGGCTTTTGAGATAGCCAAGCGCATCCCCATCATCACCTCTGCCAAAACGCTGGAGCTGGCCAAAGTCACGCAGTTCAAGACCATGGAGTTTGCTCGCTACATTGAGGAGCTCGCCAGAAGCATTCCCCTGCCACCCCTGATCCTCAACTGCCGGGCCTTCATGGAGGAGATCTTCGAGGCGGTGCGGGTGGAGGATCCTGACGAAGCTGGTGAGGAGGGAAAGCAGAGCCAGGCCTGCGGCGCCCAGGCCGCGCTGTACCCCAGCAACCCGGAGATGAAGCGCAGCGACTCGCCGGCCGGCGATTCAGACGATGGCTCCATGAACGAGCAGGGCCAGGAGATAGCTGTGCAGGTGTCCATTCACCCGCAGTCGGAGGTGCAGAGCATTGACTCTGTTTCTCACGACAGCTGCCAGTTTGCACCTTCCGAGGAAGGCACCTGCTGAGTCCGGCGCTGTTGTGAAGGAAGCACAGACGACCCCAGGCTGCTGCCGGAAGGGGGGTCTGCAAACCAGCTGCCTCAGTCCCAACTGCACAAGTGCTTTCCAAATTTCAGGGTGCCAGAACTGCTGCCCAAATCTGTATCTTCTGTCAGTGTTGATCTCATGGTTTCAAGTCTGTTTAAAGAAAGCCATTTGGAATACTGTGCAGTGGCTTTTCTTTTTAAAACAAGCTTTCTATACTTAAAATAGTTACAAAACAGGAATTCTTTGCCCTTGTCTCCTTGGCAGCTTCTGATACTTTTCATCTCTATTAGAAGTGGCCAAGCTGAGCAGTGCAACTTGCAATAAGATCTTTCCCTTTGTGAACTCTTTCCTTCCTTCACAAAATGGAGCTGGAATTCCTTTGATCAGTGTTGTTGTCCTGATGAGTTGTGTGCTCTTTTTGAGTTGCCTCTTGGTGCGTGTAGCCCATCAGAGCCGTGGTGAGCTTGAGCAGATCTGTTCTGTGTCGTGTGCTTCTATGTTGCTATCAAAATGTACTGTACTTGGGGAGAGAATAGTTTCAAAGCAGCTCAGAGAACAACCAGGGGGCCCCAGTTCTCCGTCTGTCTGCGGAAAACTCGTGTGTGCTCCAGCGTGGGGAGAGCAAATTGTTACAGAGGTGGCTGCCTAAACTCGGTGCTGATTGCCAAAGCGCCTTACCCTGGCTCTGCCTGACAGAATGGAGCAGTAGCAGCACTGCTGGCACTGCCTTTCCTTGACTTTGCTGACTTCACTGCCTCTAGAAAATCCAAAGTTTTCTATTGTATTTGACATGGTTGTGAGAAAAGAGTGACAGTAATGTGTCGTGGCATCATGTAAAGATTCATTCAGCTACGGAGTATAGCATTAGCCAGGTTGGAAAAGACCTTGGAGATCATTGAGTCCAACCTATCACCCAACACCATCTAACCAACTAAACCATGGCACCAAGTGCCTCATCCAGGCTCTTTTTGAACACTTCCAGGGATGGTGATTCCACCACCTCCCTGGGCAGCCCATTCCAATGGCCAGTCTCTCTTTCTGTGAAGACCTTCCTAACATCCAGCCAAAACCTCCCCTGGCACAGTTTGAGACTGTGTCCTCTTGTACTGTCACGGGTTGTTTGGGAGAAGAGACCAACCCCCACCTGGCTACAACCACCCTTCAGGTAGTTGTAGACAGCAATAAGGTCTAGCCTGAGCCTCCTCTTCTCCAGGCTAAGCAACCCCAGCTCCCTCAGCCTCTCCTCACAGGGCTGTGCTCCAGACCCCTCCCCAGCTTTGTTGCTCTTCTCTGAACACATTCCAGCATCTCAGCATTTCTTAAACTGAGGAGCCCAGAACTGGACACAGCACTCAAGGTGTGGCCAACCACTGCTGAGTACAGGGGCAGAATGACTTCCCTGCTCCTGCTGTTCCTGATGCAGATCAGGTGTCTCAGGCATCTCTTTCTGAACATCACAGTAAGGAGGTGAAAAGCAGAGACATTCTTTGCTCTGGCTACAGTGCTTGCAGAAAGCGGTGCAGGAGAGTGGGTAGCAGAGGGCTTGGCTGTGCTGTTTGCCAGCCACTCACTATGGGAGTGGAGTAACTCACTGAACATGCCCTGTCTGCTCTGCTGAAGAGGGGTGGCAGGAGGGCGCAGTGCAGGTACTGACATAATTAACTCCTAAGTTCTTCACCAAGGATCTCACTCACAGCTTCCTCAGCTGTAACGATCCCGCCTCCAGGAATCAGAGTGCAGACTAGAAGGTAGTTCCTTCCTTCACTCTCTGGTGCTGATGTGGGTTTTTTTTTTTCTCCTTTGTAAGTTGCATCACTTAAATAGCATTTTATATCCTGTTGAGATTTAGTAGATGTAAGGCTTGTAAGCACTCCACAAATTAATTTCTTACAACTACTGGAAGCATATTGCCATATAATTTTAAGTACTTGGCAACAGGAGCACCATTTAATTTCCCACAACTCTTTTTCCCCCCCTCCCTTTCCTTATTATTACAGAAATGTCACTTGAACAAGTGATTCTGGACTGTTGCTCAGGATTCTTAAGAGGATTTGACATTACATTTACATGAGCAGAGATGGAAAACAAGCAGGCCCAGTGGTAATGACAGGGTGGGGCCATCTGCTGTAATACCTGCTCATAACTAAAGGCCTGAGCAAATTATAGATATCATATCAGATCAGAGAATGGGGCAGTGAAGCATTTATTACCATTTTAAGCTACCTTCTGGGGAAAGTTCTGCAGTCAGCCACCAGTAAATGCAGTGTAGGGTAAGAGTGGTGTTTGTCAGGAAGGGAGAAAATTGCTAGCCTTAGTTATAGTGCTGTTCCCACCAGCTTGGTATCATTGCCAGACTGTAGCAAACTATGTCTGCTTCAGGGGAATGAAGCCTTCTCTAGACACTTAAAATATTTACAGCCCTCAGCTTCTCTTTTGCTTCCATAATTTGATGGCACTTTCCACATGAAAAGTTTGTCTAGTTTTGTGTAACCTGACTGGTTACTTGAATCTTTTTGAGGTGAATCAGTGTTAAGATATCTTTGTGAATAAGAAGCCCTGCTAAGATACTGCTGGCTTCACTTCTCTACTACAATGGAATCATAGAATTGTTAGGGTTGGAAGGGAGCTCAAGGATCAGCCAGTTCCAACCCCTCTGCCATGGGCAGGGACACCTCACACTAGATCAGGTTGCTTAGAGCCACATCCAGCCTGGCCTTAAAATCCTCCAGGGATGAGGCTTCTACCACCTCCCTGGGCAGCCTGTGCCAGTGTCTCACCACCCTGATGGGAAGAACTTCTTCCTAACATCCAATCTGAATCCACACATTTCTAGTTTTGTTCCATTCCCCCTGGTCCTATCACTCCCTGACATCCTAAGAAGTCCCTCCCCAGCTTTCTTGTAGCCTCCTTCAGATCCTGGAAGGCCACAACTGGGTCTCCTCAGAGCCTTCTCTTCTCCAGACTGAACAGCCCCACCTCTCTCAGTCTGTCCTCACAGGAGAGGGGCTCCAGCCCTCTGCTCATCCTCGTGACCCTTCTCTGGGCACATTGCACATTCATGAGTGGAGATTTGAGGGATTGCACCATTTTGGGTGCCCTAATTGAAAGAGGTGAAGGCTACAAGAGAGAATGAGCTGTGTTAATCATCTCCTTTGTGCCACAGGCCATCGGGGTTGTACCTGCAACTGCCTTTTTTCCCCATGTACAGCTCTCCTTGCCTCTGTGAAGCTGTTGCATTATAATACAGCAGGAGAACCTTGGACATTTTGCCTTGAACTGTATGCACAGGGTAGAGATGCAGCTACAAAATCAAAGCTCCATTTAATTGCTTCCTAAGAAGCTGTTATGCCATCCTGAGTGACAAATATCTCATCAGAAATGGCAGCTCCCAGGCAGCAGGATGACACTAGAGGTGTGTCAGATGGGTGCCAGGAGAGCAGTTCCCAGATTAATTCAATCTGTTTTCTTACTTTATTTTTATACTTCATTTCCATAACTCCAGGTTCTTACTAAGCACAGTTACTTGGTGTCTTTGTGTGTCCTGTTGCTGGTGGAGAGGAGAGTGTGCTCATGCATAAAAGTCCTCAGAAGTGCAGTTTATTGCTGAATAGTAAAGTGAAGCACTTTTGCTGAATTACTACCATCTTCTCTTCACTAAATTAATTTCATTCCTGGGAAGGAAGCTGTTCTGTGAGGATTTCACTAAATCAGGAGTACTTATTAAATGTAGAAACTGATCCTACTCTCACTGAATTCAATTAGAGCAGATTTGAAGCTCTGGTGTATTTTACAGATGACAGTACAGGATTTTTATGCATCTGAAAGCAAGGCTGATGGTGATGTTATGCTGTAAATGTGATTGCCAGAGAATGAAACCTGACACTGGTTTCCAAACAACTTGTGAGCTACTCTCATTTATCCTGGGTGGATGTGTGCACTTCAATTTGTTTGATGGCTCCATCTGAACATTCACATGGAAAGATGATGTAACCATCAGTGGTTCCCTCTTGACTTTTTGTAGGACAAGGAGAGGTCTACAGTGGCTTCCTTGCTCTAAATTCTTTGACAATCACAAGGGTGGTTTTCCTCTCTTGTTTTGGGTGGGTTGTTTTATTTGGAGGGCGGGGGGTGGTTGTGATTTGTTTATTTTAAACACTGGTAAATCTACTTGTTATCCAGGAGTACCTGAACCTAACTTTGTAGTGACTATTTCTATTCCCTGCATTGTAATGTACCTGGTTAATGTAACCACCTAGGATTTCATACTTTCATAAGATGAACTGGTAGATTTGCAAAATAAATGAAGCCCCCCCAAAGCCCTGCCTTGCTAGGGTTGTCCTTTTCATGGTCAGTGCCTGTCCATCCCAGGTTGAGCAGCAGAATGCTGCTAGCCAGCCTGACAGAGGTTGCAGGGATATTCAGGCGGCTGACAGACTGTTCCTCTCGCTTTTGTTTCTCTTTTTTATGCCCCAAAGTCCCCAGCAGCAGCTGTAATAATTGTTACCAGCTGCAGAAAGAATGGCAGCAGACCTGAACTACCTTCAGGATTTCCTGCATTCTCCCCTGATTTCACTTCTGCAAGCTGAAAGGGTGACCATGAAGTGCAGTGACCTTCAGCCACACGCAAGTACTTTCTGTCCTTACCTTTTTCACAGGATTGTGCTATTTTACACTGTAATCACCTCTTTTGGTCTTTAATCTTCCTCTAAACCAACTACATTTGGACACAGCTTACCTCCTAAAAGACAGCACAGCACAGCACAAACCCAGAGTATCTAAAGCTTTCAAGTGACCAAATCTGTGTTACAGTTTTTCCAGGGAGTTGCTGAGGTGGCATAAATCCAACCCCACTTCTGTGCCAAGGGAAGGAAGCCTGTGGGCTGCTCTCACTCTGCACCCCTAGAGCTGGAGGAGATGCAGGTCTGACTTTACCCCTGAGCTTTGCTAGACAAGAGTAGAGCGGGGGGGGAGGTGTCCCAGCTCATTTTGGTGACCATGTTCGGGTTCCCGATCCCTTTGCAATCAGTTCAGAGTATTAAACTGCCAGGGGATGATCCCAACCCCCCAAATGAGACACTTTAACCAATTCCCACTGATTTCAGCAGGAAACTTTATTTCCTATGTGGGAAATGGCTGCCTTCTGTAGGGGCACGTCCTGCAGCTCTGGGTGTCAGCATGGAGCGGAGAGTAAAAGTGCCTCTGGTTAAGTTCAAACTGCGCTCCCTCCCACCTCAAACACCAAAAATCCAACCTGCTGAGAAGCCTTCTAGAATACAGTCAGGCAGTGTGAGTGAGAGCAGATTTCACCCACATTGTGTCCAGAGAATGGTCTCTGGTTGCCAGTCTCTGCACAAGGCAGGTAACAGAGTTAAAGCTGAGTCTTGGGGACTTTCCCGTGAGAGTCAGCTGCTTAAAGGAAGAATTACTGCAGCCATGCTCCTCAGGCTAGGTCAATGTTCAGTCAGCATCTGCTTTCCATCTCCATGTGCACAAATGATAACAGTTCCATTTCTTAGAGCTCTTCATGATCCTACCCACGGCAAACAAATTCATCTGCATGAATCTGAAGCGCTTTTCCAGCTGGATAACAACAGATCATTGCAAAGGGAGCTGCATTGAGGTTGACTGCACTTCCATTTCAGGTGTGCTCCCCTCCCCCCAAAAAATGCAGCTTTTCTCAGTGTTGCAGCACCCTCCATGAGTGAAGCCTCCTGCCAGAGCCACGCAGTGCAGACACCCCCATGTCATTCACCTCAGGCAAGTTGCAGCTTCATCGACTTCCATTCAGCCAGGTCATTGCACACCAGCTGGGTCTCTCTCCTCTTCATTCTGTTTGATTGTATAGCAGCTCTCCAAACACTGCCAGCTTTTTTGCTGTTGTTGCACGTGGAAAGGAGAATTACAGCACCACTCCAAGAAAAAAATAATTGTTTTGCTAGTTGTCCAAATACCCAAAAAAAAAAAAAAGCCCCAAAAGTTGTGCCCTGTCCCTGCTAAGACACTGCCTATTCTTCGGTCACGCCTGGCTGCCAGCGATCATCATAATGCCGAGCAATTAGGGCCTTTCATTTTCATTAGGCTAATTAATTGTTTGCACAGTGCCCTGAATATGGAATCGTTCTCCTTTGGAAGGAATAAAAAGGATTAGAATGGCCTCGTCCCAAGATGCTCAGAACGTATTTTATTTGTTTTATGGGAGGAAAGCTCTCTGGCTCCCCCAGCGCAGACCGTGTACTCGAGTGGTAATGGCTGCGCTGGGACGCTGACATCAGCAGAGAGGCACACAGATTATGCATATGTCCATCCATCTGCCACCACCTCCCGTACGGTACCCGGGGCTTCTGCTGCATGCCAATGAGTCTGCTCAGAGGCTGGAGTCGCGGTGTGTGTGCTGCTGGGCTGGTGTGTCGGCCGCTGTCAGAGGCTGGAAGAGCGATGAGCGCATCCCCCCCACCTCCCCCGCCCCGGAGATGAGCTGTCCCCGGCGCAGACGCGAGCCCCGGGCAGCACCGCTGTGACTGTGAGCGCCGCATCGTGATGGCACTCGGAGGGCAGAGCTCTGGGCTGCCTACACACGCCGGAGACTGTCTCAAGAGGTTTGGACTCCAAGTATATCAAATCAAAGGGCTAGGATTTCATGAAGAAGGGTACCCAGTGGATGCAATATTGCAGAGGCAATGGCAAGTGCTTTTGTGTGTTTGTCCTCCGAGTGCCTCTTCGTGTTACTGTATTATTAAATATATATTTCATAGGCAGTAGTTCCAAGGGTGATACAAGCCTGCAGAAAGCCATTTCGGTGGGGATGTGCTCCTTCAGCCTGAAGTTTAAAGGAGAGGCTGCCATCACATAAACTTCTAGTAAAGTAGTTGGAGATAGCTCACTGGAGTTCCTCTCACCTTTCCTTCTCTCTGCCCCTGGTAAAAGGCCTCTTGTGGACCATCTGCAAGAGCTGAAAGTGAAAATTGTGTCCCATGTTACTTTCTCTTCCTCTAAAAAACAAGGTACTGAGAACAGTCCTGGGTTAAAAGAGAGCACAGAGGCCACCCAGGACATACTCTCAGCCACAGATGTCCATCCTGTCTTAGAAACAGCCACTGGAAGAGATGTTGCATCTTCCAGACAAACTGTTCCTGCACTAGACTATCCTGATCACTGGAGAGATTTCCCTAATAACTGCCCCCCAGGCATCTCAATTCATCACCCACCTCATCCTAGCTATGCCTGCTGCTGCTAGATCTTAACCCAAATCAGGGTCACCCCAAACAGGCAGGGAAGAAATCAGAGGGCAACGTAAAGAAGGGCCATGCTTGGCTTTGTGTGCCTGCCCTGGCTCGAAGAGGTCATTCTGTGTTCAGGCTAAGCTTGCAGAACTTGACTGGAAATTCATCTCCTTTTGTCTGTTTAATGCCTGGGTGTCTGAGCATCACTTCTTGGGCTTTGGACCCTTCTGCTGTCTAACTGTGCTGGGCCATGTGAATGTCCCTGATGTCAGTGCTGGCAGCCAACAGTCCCTGCCCCTGATTCATGTCAAATGAGAAAATCCAGTATCTTGGGTGCAGCATTCCTGAGACAGCTTCATACATATATGTGCCAGGGGGTGGAAAGCAGCCACTGCAAAGAATATGAGCATCCCCCACCATTATCTCAAGGCCATTTCAGCATTTCATTCCCTTTCCCTCCTTGGTACCTTTTCCTTCATGGGAAGTACTCTGAGCATCTTGTGAGAATCCAAAGTTCTCTCTTTTTTTTTTCCTTTCCTTTACTTTTTTTTTCCTCTTTTGTGACATTTTTTTCAAGCTTAACTCTCCTAAATGATGTCTAGGGAGGAGGACAGTGGACCAGAACAAACGTGAAGGAGTTTGGACAACTGTCCTAAATCAGAGGATGGGTTTGCCTCGGAAATCCTATATGCATCACACTGCGTTATAGAAAGTTGGCTTTAACAGCAAATCTCTTGCAGCAGGGTGTCACTTCACTTCCAGACATTACTTGAAATGCTTTATTAATTTGATGACCTCGTGGGCTCTCAGGAAAAGCCATTTATCAGTGGTTTTGAGGAAAGAGAACTCCTCTGAGCTAAAGGGACTGTTTTGTTGCTCAGATTTATTGCTCGGCTGACTTAATTCGCCTTTCAAACATGATGACTCTTAGCTGCTGGGCAGCAGCCCTTTCAATGCTGAACCTAATTAACTGCTAGAACTCTTCTTACTGAGGCTGTTTTCTTACTGTTTAGGGCTTCTTCTTCTTCTTTTTTTTTTTAATCCACAGAAATAAAGCAAACACAATCCTTGAAACACAGGTTGCATGGATACGGTATCAGCACAGACACAGCGCCGTGTGGGATGGCTGTGTTACACAGAAAACAAGGCTGCTGCCTGTCCCTGCTGTTGGCTTGACACTGTACAAAGGTAAAATGAGAAAAGAGGCATCTGAAGACAGAGGAAAGGAAGGGACATCAGAATCATGAAGCAAGAGCTTGGAGAACAGCAAGAGAGGGCTCCCATATACGGCTAGGGAGCCACAGCCATCAGAAAGATATGAACCTTGCCGGAGGGTCAAGGTCAATGGCTGTGCCGCTGCGGAGCGCTTGCACTTCCCTCCCCTTCATCCCTGCTGATGCTCTTGCAGCCTCTGCTTCTGAAAGATCCATGTGCTTCATAGCTCAGACAGATCATAAGGACTGCAGGGCCTGCTTTGAGGACCTTCTCAGAGCCTTGTGTGGACGAAGGAGGAGGGGGAAGAGGAGGGTCACTGACTGTCAAGACAGCCAGCTGCAGGAAGTTAAGCTACTTGTTGTTATCTCATCAAGGACTTCTACTCATCAAAATATTTTCAGGGAAAAGTTTATAACCCCTGCAATATTTCACAGGGATGTCTAAAGAAAGCATAAACAGGTCTAGAAGCTCAAGTGCAGATAAATTCGGTGTCTGTTGTAGTCCTCCCCACAGTGCTTTTGTACAGCACTGCTGCCCTGCAAGTCCGTAGGTGAGAGTGAAATACAAATCACAGCTGCTAACTAAAGGCAGGGAATCCCTCACTGGCTCCACTGAGGCTCCCCATCTGTCTTTGTTCCTGGCAGTTTGATTACCTTTATCATCGTCCTTAAATGCAGAGCTGCAAATACCATTAGTGGTCATAAAGAATGGCAGTTCTTCCTGACATGCCTCAGCTGCAGTGTCCTCCTTGGCTGGCAGCAAGGAGCACTGGCTAGTCTTCTTTCTCCTGAGAGTTTGGGCTGGGAGCCTCAGCCCCAGCTGTTAACTCACCTCCATCTGATTGTCCTCTTCCCTGCGTTTTATTTCAGATGTCTGCAGGATTTCCAGCCTTATTCTGAAACTTCATGATCCAGTTGCTCATTCCTGGAGCACAGGAACATAAAGGAGAGTCCCCAGGTGATGCTGAGATCAAGGTAATCTTCTGTCACTCTGCTAGCTCTGAATAAAGATGAAAGTACAGAGAACCAGCTGCATCTGGGAGAGACCTCTGCTTCCTATGAATGATAGTGGACCTTATCTGGCCTTGGCCAGCTGAATTGGGGAGCTCCAAAAGGATCGTGCAGTCTTCTGTCTGCCAGTTCTCCAGGAGAAGTAAGAGGACAGATGGTGAAGGCTTGTCATGGAGGAGGTCAAATAAGAGAAAACAGAATCTGGTTGTTGAGAGTCTGAAATGGCATCTTGGGATATGTTACACCAATCATCTGCCTCTCAGCTCTCACTCAAAGCACGTTCCAGCATCCCCTGGCCTAGAAAGGTGACCTTAGAGGCAGGGCAGGACACAGTCAGGGTGTGTAGGGGACAGTGGAGAGGGCTGAGCATGACCCCAAGGATGTCCCAGCCATGGGGCCAAAGGGGCCAAGCAATTCTCTTTGATTCCTGGCATTTCTCTGTGCACCAGTGAACCATCTCTGGAAAGAAGCACACAGCTGGTCCCCACGTGTTTTGTGCCAGCCATCCCTGCTGATCTCTTCTCGCTTGTGAGCACCTGCACTTTGCTTCCCATCACACTGTCCTTGAAGCGATGCAGCCAAGTGCTGGGCATAAATTTGCTCCTGCTCTCATCTGAGCAGCCCAAGGCTTTCAGTTTGTTTAGCTGAAAGGAAGCCTGGGTCAAGGTTTTCACACACCAAACTGAATCCAAACAGGGACAACATGCAGATGAGAGCAGAGCCAGGATCCGGGCTGACGGTGGCACTGGCAGGTGGGGCAGTACTGTGCTGGGGACCAGAGCAATGTGGAGACAGAAAGGGGATGCTTGTGGTGGATGGGATGAGAAGCTGTGGGGTCTCTCTTGTGCAGCCTCCAGACTGTTGCTGGGTGGCAGGGACACATGACAGTCAGGCAGCAGCCCCCAAAACAGGTTTGGAAAGGAGCATCTCCCCTGGAGCCCTGTGCCAGCCCCGAGGTGTCTCTGGTACCACTAGAGGCAGCTCTTGTTTTGAGCATGGAGCAAACAGCAGGGTGCTCGCAGGCACCGAGCTGCACCCCAGGGACTGTGCTGCAGGCAGGAGGGACAGGGACAGGGCTGCTCCTGCCTGCCTTGAGCAATGGTCCTTCCTTCACACATCACCTGCAGCCCCTCTCCACAGCTCGTCTGGGGTCTGACAGTCCCTTCAGCAGTGGCTTTTCTCCATGGTGTCCAATACGATGTGTTAAAGTTTGGGTGCACATGGGGACCCCAGCACGGTGCCAGCCAGCCTGAACCCAGGCAAGAGGGGGTTGTAGGGGACATGGAAGGCTCAAGGGGTTGAAGTTGGCACCTGGAAGCAGTGATGTCCATGGGAGAAGACTGGAGTGAGAGCCATGTGCCCCTTTGTCCTGCCCACACCAAAAGCAATTCCCCACCTGGGGGTGGGGCATCCTGTGTCAGGAGAACAGGAGATAGAAGCCCACAAGGAATGGACTTGGTTTGTCTTTCTTTCTTTGCAGATTAACAGATCCAGTTCTGACTGAGGGATTTAGTGATTACAGCGACTTAATTGCACGGGGGAAGCATTTCCTAGCAATTACTTCTGTCTGTCTTAGCTCACTGGCTGCTTCCCTTCACACCACTAGTGGTGGGGACAGCCCTTGCGTGGCACACCGCCCTGGTGCTTGGGGACACAGCCAGAGCCAGGGAAGGACACTCAGCCTGCATGGCAGACATGGCTGCACCCATGCTCTGGCCAGGCCTTCAGGACGAGCCAGCTGGACAGACACTGCCTGCAGTTCTGCTCCTGCCTGCTGCCTGCCTTGGGAAGCCCCAGAGAGGCCACATCCACTTGCCCACCCTCCAGTTGGCACAAGCAGCAGGGGCAGTGCAGGCAGCCAGGCAAGTCCTGGGTGGCCGAGGAGGTCTGCAGCCGGCCAGCCAGCCCTTCCTGTCACACCGAGGTTCAGCCTGGGTGATCTCCAGCACTGCTCTTTTCATTTTGGTGCAGCAGGAGAAGAGGCTTGCGGTGGCCTTAAAGGAATAAACGATGCATAAAAATATTTGATCAATTAAGCCGAACGATTTGGCAAGCGCAAGCTCCTGCTGTACCCATCCTCCTCACAATTGCCTCATTATCCAGCCCTAAATCAAGCTGTCAGGGCTTCTTTTTTCTTTTTTTTTGGCTTGAGGGGGGAGAAGGAAGGGAGGGAGGGAGGGAGGGAGGAAGGGAGGGAGGGAGGAAGGGAGGAGGGAGCTGCTTTCCAGCATTCACCTCCAAACCAGCAAACCCTCCTCCCGAGAGGGAGCGGGGCAGTGAGTCACCGAGAGCATCCCCCACACGCACCTTCCCCCGCCACCCCCTCGCCGCTCCCGAGCTGCCGCTGCTGCTGCTCCATAATTTGGCTGTGGAGCGGGGAGCCGATGGCAGTGCCCGCGGCACGGGCTGCGATCCCCGGCATGGGCTGGTGCGGAGGCTGCGGGGCTCCACGCTGGCTCCGCCTGGGAGCAGAGGCGGTTTTTCGGTGCTGGGCCCGAAGAGCAGGCTCCATCAGTCGCTGCTGTCCAGGAATTGTCCCAGGAAGGAGATGCATGTCTCATCAGAGGGGAAGCACGCTCTGGAACTCACTCGGGGAGGGTGAGCTCCTCAGGTGCCAAAACAAAGAGGGGTTGGATCCTGCTTGCTTCTGTTCGTAACACTTGTGACAAGTGTCTGGAGACCCTGCCCTTGCTGGGACAAAGGGCCCCTTGAGCCCCATACCAGGGGATACACCTGCACTGCAGTATCAGATCAGCCTCTCTTCCCTAGAAAACCAGGAGAGAACTGCACCAAGAGGCTCTGTCTGATACGAGCAGGTCCCAGAGGGACTGATTGTGTGTGACACCAGACACGGAGTGCTTCATTGTTCATTAGTCAAGGGAGCAACAAAATCTCCCTGTGGGAGCCTCAGTGTTTCACAGAGAAATCACCTGAGGGACCCATTTCTTGCATCCTCAGAACAGCAGAGCATCTTTCACCCTTCACACAGGGAATCCCCTGCCTTGGGATGGGCCTCACTCACCTTCTGCCCTGCCTTGGCTGTGTTCTGGATGCTGGGCTGGGTCTGGCTGACTCTCCAAATCTGGAGTCTGCTAAATGAATTTGGAGTCAGACTCATCGATTCACTCTGCTGGGAGAGGGAAACAGCTGCAAACTCATCTGTTCAAGGGAGCAGAGCCAGGCAGTCAGAGCATCCCAGTTATACTGGCCCCCTCTGCAGCAGAGAGAGCCCAAACCAGACTCTTCCACCCAAGAAAAACCTCCAACCCAGGAAGAAAAGTAGGAAACCATGTGGTATAAGCACAGACCCTTGCATTCTAAATTGCTCTGGCTAGGGTTAACTAAAACTGTGCAATGCTCTCTCACCAGCACCACCCCAGCAGGCAGGACAGGGCAGGGATGATGGCTCTGGCAGGCAGGCTGGGACCCCACTCTTTCCCAGGACCTCCTGGGGCTGTTGGCAGAGGAGCTGGGTGCTGGTTAGCTGATGCAGGAGCAACAGCTTGCATGGGTGGCACGTTCAATCCACACTGTTTAGCTCCTGTGACTATTGAACGCTGCCAAAACTTGAGACACCCCTGCTGCTCCCACAGCCTTGCTAATTGGCTGCAAAAGGCAGATTTCTGTTCAAATTGCAGCTACCTTTGAACTTCAGACTTGCCTTTAAAATCCAATCCCTACAAGATGTCCTCCCCCCTACTCCCCACTCCTGAGCACAGCTCTGCTGCTTCTCACAGAGCTGCCAAGCATCATGATCAGCAGCTCTCTCCCATGGCCCTCCCTGGAGGGCTGAAGGCAGGTCACACACCCCACAGGGATCTCACAAGGGCTTTTCTGCCCCTGTGCTGGTCACCCTGGTCCACAGCCTTTGGGACTTCTGGAAAGAGAGGACCAGAGACCCCATGCCACCCATTGCCTGGAGCCTGCAGATGAGACTTTCCCTGGGGAACACCTCTTGGGCTGAACCTCCAGCAGATGCTGTGATGTTTCCAGTCTTTCCCACTCCAGCCTCATTGGATTCCCTACTCCCTGCTCCACTGGCTGTTCACTGCCCCCTGACAAGCCCCTTTGATTGCATAGGTACAGGATGATGCTGTGCATTGGGTGCAGAGAGAAGCACCTCCATGAGTCACAGCAGTAACTATGCTCTGTGCCTATCCCCACCCACACCCCAGCTCACTCACCTCTGTGGTTCAGGTTTTTTTAGTGTGTTTTCCACCTCTGCCAAAGCTGGTAACAGTCTGAGCTGCACAGCAGAGCTGGAGCCTTCCTGATGGCAACCAATGGCAGGCTCTGGCTTTCTTTAGATGAGGCCAAGATGGAGCTCTGGAAAAGTCCAGCTGAAGCCAGCAGCAGCCAGAGAAGCATTGGTGAGATGGGACATCTCCTGGCTCAAACTCCATCTCCTCCAAGGAGGCTGGGAAAATCACATTACAAGACTAGTCAAGGTCCTTGGCACAAGTGATGCATGGAGGAATGAGGGAGACAGACAAAGAGGTCAGGACCTCTCCCTAGTCACCCCTGAGCCTGTGCTGTGATGCCCATGTGTGCCATGACAGGGGGATGAGCCCATTTGCTCATCATTTGCTTGTTTCTCAGGAGAACTGCCTGAGACTTGCAAAGACCTACTTGCCAGAGCAGAAAAGGTTCATGTCCAGCTCATTATTCACTCAACAGACACTTTTCAGGTTCTGCTAAGCTCTAAAAAGAGACTGGCCAAGAGTCCTTGATTGGTGCTGATAGGCTCAGCTCCACCAGCCATCATTAACTAGGCAGAATTGTTTACATTCATTTGAGAAACTTGGGGTTTGGACTCAAAGATGAGCTTAACAGGCACAAAACCCACCTGAATGCTTCCTTAGAATCATAGAATCAATACAGTTGGAAAAGACCTCAAAGATCATCAAGCCCAACCTGTCACCCAAGACCTCATGAGCACTAAACCATGGCACCAAGCTCCATGTCCAACCCCCTCTTGAACAGCTCCAGGGACACATCACCTCTTGCAAAGGCACTGACCATCATGAGCCACAAACCAACCTGCTGCTGGGCAGGAGGCATGGCCAGAGGAAGCTGTGGCCACATCCCATGCTGTAGGCTGCTGGGCACAGGGAAGGAGAAGCTGGACTTGCATGAAAAATCACAGTAAAAGCACACTCGGTGGGAGTAGTTGGAGCAGCAATTCTGGGTTTCTACATTACTTGATAATTTCAGGTCACAGATGGAAACATCCAAGAGAAGCATCTCGTAAATCACACAGTCTGTGGGTTTTTTTTCCCTTTCCCCTGCTGCTTTATGATGGGAAATTGCAGCTGGTGTTTCCAAAAGCCATGAAATACCACACAGGCCCTGGCAAGACCACGTTCAGCTGAAGCAAACTCCACTCCAGCTAGTTCCTTGCCTTCAAAAAGGTCACTGAACCCAACAGCTGCATTTTGCTGACTGTAATTTGCACCTTTCCCCCAGCTCATCTGCCTGCTCTGATGCCTTTCCATCAGCATTGACTCAGTGCTGCTCTGATGCCAGCCTTGAACCCCTTGGCCGCAGCTGCAGCCAGGGGACTTTCGATATGGAGCATGGAAAAGGGATAGGAGCAGGCAGCTGTGACAGAGACAAAAAAGGGTGTGGGGGGGGGGTTTGTTTATGTGAATCTCCAATAAAAAAGAAAAAAGACATGGTCTTTGCTACAAGTTGCCATGCTGTACCCTGCATAAGATCATAGACTCAACCAGGTTGGAAAAGACCTCAGGGATCATCAAGTCCAAGCTATTACCTAATACCTAACACTTGATGACAACTAAACCATGGCTTTCCAAAGGCAAATTACTCTTTCTGTGAAGAACTTTCTCCTCACCTCCAGCCTAAACTTCTCCTGGCACAGCTTGAGACTGTGTCCTCTTGTTCTGGTGCTGGTTGCCGGGGAGAAGAGACCAGCCCCCACCTGGTGACAACCTCCTTTCAGGAAGCTGTAGAGAGCAATAAGGTCTCCCCTGGGCCTCCTCTTCTCCAGGCTAAACACCCCCAGCTCCCTCAGCCTCTCCTCATAGGGCTGTGCTCCAGTCCTCTCACCAGCCTCATTGCCCTGGTTGGGCCCAGATCTTCTCTGTTCCTTCCTCCCTCCATGGCCAGGAGAAAGAATGGTGAGGGCTGCAGTGGTGACATCAGGTAGCACTTGGCACTGTCACTCTGCCTTCAAAACCACATCCTTCATCCGTGCTCAGGCTCAGCAGTGCAGCAGGAAATTGTCACCATGCTTTCCCTCAGACTGCCCTCGTTATCACCCTTTCCCCCGCACCACTCCATGCCTGGTGCTTGCCCCAGGGCTCACAGGGCTTGAGGCAATCATCATGCAACAAACTGGGAGGAGCAGCATCTTTGTGCTGCAGCCCAGGACGTGCTGGGGTCCAGAATGTGGCCCCTTGATTACTATGGAGCTATGTTAATCATAGTATCATAATATCAGTCAGGGTTGGAAGGGACCACAAGGATCATCTAGTTCCAACCCCCCTGCCATGGGCAGGGACACCCCACGCTAGATCAGACTGGCCAGAGCATCATCCAGCCTGGGCTTAAACACCTCCAGGGACGGTGCCCCAACCACCTCCCTGGACAACCCATTCCAGGGCTTCACCACTCTCATGCTGAAGAACTTCCTCCTCACATCCAGCCTGAATCTCCCCACCTCCAGCTTCATTCCATTCCCCCTAGTCCTATCACTACCTGAGATCCTGAGCAGTCCCTCCCCAGCCTTCTTGCAGCCCCCTTCAGATACTGGAAGGCCACAATTAGGTCACCTCGGAGCCTTCTCTTCTCCAGACTGAACAGCCCCAACTCCTTCAATCTGTCCTCATAGGAGAGGTGCTCCAGCCCTCTGCTCATCCTCGTGGCCCTTCTCTGGAGACCTTCCAGCACCTCCAGATCCTTCTTGTACTAGGGGCTCCAGAACTGGAGGCAGTACTCCAGGTGGGGTCTCAGCAGAGCTGAGTAGAGGGGGAGAATCACTATTTTAATTAGGTGGCTAGTTCTGCACGGCACAGAGGAAGGTCTGAGCGTCGCCCAGCAGCTTCTTTTCCATGCATAACAAAGGTGAAGTGGCACCGGGGACGAGTGCCTTTTACGGTCCGATGTCAGGCGCCTGCAGGTCCCCAGAGTCAGCGGCAGGAGGGGGGAAGGGAGGGAGGGAAAGGAAGGCAAAAGAAGCAGATAAATCCCTGGAACATATGGCCGGTGCTCGCTATCTTTCCGCACGAGGCACCCCTCCCTAATAAAAGTTTAGGGCGGAAAAGCCAAATAAAATTGCTAATCTGCCCAGGGAGGGTGATTCAGATGAAGCAAGCACATTACGAGGGGGGGTGACTGATTTACAGGTTTCTTCTCTTGTGCAGTTTTATGACTGTTACAGTTATTCTTGTGCATGTAATTCATTACCCTGCTATTATTCCCAGAAGTGAAAATCAAAGGTTTATCAGCCGGCACCGGCAGGCGTGAAATACTGCCCCGCCGCGCAGCCCCGCGCTGCCGTCGGCGCTCCAAACCAACCAAGGAGCGCAAGCACTCAGACCTCTCCCCATCCCCAGCTCCCCTCCTGGGATGTGGGCAGGGGCAGGCAGCTGTGGCCAGTTCTGGGCCCCTCAGTTTAGGAAAGATGTTGAGTTGCTGGAAGGTGTCCAGAGAAGGGCAACAAAGCTGGGGAGGGGTTTGGAGCACAGCCCTGTGGGGAGAGGCTGAGGGAGATGGGGTTGCTTAGCCTGGAGAAGAGGAGGCTCAGAGGAGACCTTATTGCTGTCTACAACTACCTGAAGGGAGGTTGTAGCCAGCTGGGGGCTGGTCTGTTCTCCCAGGCAACCAGCACCAGAACAAGAGGACACAGTCTCAAGCTGTGCCAGGGGAGATTTAGGCTGGAAGTTAGAAAGAAGTTCTTCATAGAAGGAGAGATTGGCCATTGGAATGTGCTGCCCAGGGAGGTGGTGGAGTCACCATCACTGGAGGTGTTTAGGAAGAGACTGGATGGGGTGCTCGGTGCCATGGTTTAGTTGATTAGATGGTGTTGGGTGATAGGTTGGACTTGACGATCTCCAAGGTCTTTTCCAACCTGGTCTATCCTATCCTATCCTATCCTATCCTATCCTATCCTATCCTATCCTATCCTATTCTATTCTATCCTATCCTATCCTATCCTATCCTATCCTATCCTATCCTATCCTATCCTATCCTATCCTATTCTATCCTATCCTATCCTATCCTATCCTATCCTATTCTATTCTATTCTATTCTATTCTATTCTATTCTATTCTATTCTATTCTATTCTATTCTATTCTATTCCACCTCCCAGCCAGGTGGGGAGGAGCATATGAACTGTACAAGAGTCTGCAGGATGAGGATCTCATCCTCCAGAAGGTGACAGACACAGGAGGCCTTTTAGTCTAGAGGAGACTGAGAGGGGATTTAATAATAGTTTACAAATGTCTGAGGGCTGGGGGTCAAGAGGGAGAGGACAGGATCTGCTCAGCTGCACCCTGTGACAGGACAAGGGGTAATGGATATGAACTACAGCACAGGAGGTTCCACCTCAGTATGAGGAGGAACTTCTCCACTGTGAGGGTCACAGAGCACTGGAACAGGCTCCCCAAAGAGGTTGTGGAGTCTCCTTCTCTGGAGACTTTCAAGACCCATCTGGGTGTGTTCCTGTGTGACCTGTGCCAGATTCTATGGCCCTGCTCTGGCAGGGGGGTTGGCCTTGATGATCTCTGGAGGTGCCTTCGAACCCCTAGCATCCTGTGATCCTATGATCCTGTGAGTGGGAAACTGAGGGTGGTTCATTATTTGGAAAAAAAAAAAGGTAATCCAGGGGAGCCCTGGGGTGGCTGCAGGCAGGGGGAAGCTGTGGGAGCCGGGTACCAAAGCAGGGTCAGACACACCACCTCTACTGGGGACATGGCAAGCTCCCAGGCATGGGTTTGGGCACTGTGAGGTACCAGAGGGGCACAGCAATGGGCTTGAAACAAAGAGAGCATGACCTGGAGCCAGGGGGAACTAATTCAGGGGAGAATTTTATTTTGACTCATAGCTATAGCTGGGAGAATTGGACCAAACCCCAGCTTTATCCAACCTGAAAGAGAGAACTGCAAGGTACTTCAGGCTGCTGCTCAGAGGATACCTGATTCTATAGCCCCTGTTTCACACAAAAGCTGTTGCTCCTGTGGTGAAGTTTCTTCCAGCCACTGGTACAGTTGGTGCAGCCTGATGGCACAGCCCTCCCCAGCTGTATCCTGTGGGCTTTCAGGCTTTGCCACTCCTGCATGACAGCCTCAGCTGTGAAAGCCAAAACACATCTCTTCCAGCATCCATTTTCTCCTCTTTCCAACGGGTTTTTGTCTGAAGAGTCCCTGCTTGTTCCCTGACCTGCTGGGCTCCATGGTGGAACCTCATCCCAAGGGCTTCTGTGCAGCACTTTGCATCCTCCTGCCATCCTGCTTCAATGCCCACAGATCTCAGCACTTCATTTGAAAAAAAACCAACAACACACTCGAGAAAGTAATGGCAAAGAGAGCTTGAAGTCCCTGCAGTGACCCCTGTGAATGAGGAGAGGAGAAAAGGAGAGGAGAGGAGAAAAAGAGAGGAGAAAAAGCAAGGAGAAAGGGAGAGGAGAAAAGGAGAGGAGAGGAGAAAAAGAGAGGAGAAAAAGCAAGGAGAAAAGGAGAGGAGAAAAAGCAAGGAGAAAAGGAGAGGAGATGAGAAAAAGCAAGGAGAAAAGGAGAGGAGAGGAGAAAAGGAGAGGAGAGGAGAAAAGGAGAGGAGAGGAGAAAGGGAGAGGAGAGGAGAAAGGGAGAGGAGAGGAGAAAGGGAGAGGAGAGGAGAAAAGGAGAGGAGAGGAGAAAAGGAGAGGAGAGGATATGTAGCCCAGGATCACACATCTGTGCCAGACCATTTGCCTGTTCAGCCAGCATCCCAGCTCTGGTCCTGGCCAAGAGAGTGTGATGCAGAGGATGAGGCAGACTTGAGGGACACTTAACTGGCATCCACCCATCTGGGTCCCAGAGCTTGTCTTGGTGCTTAATAGCTCTTGATGAATTTTTTCTTCCTAGAATGTGTCTAATCACTTTCTAGAGTCTTGCAAAGTGTTGGCACTCGCAGTGTCTTCTGGTAATAGATCTTCAGCTGGAGGGTGGTCTGTAGGAGGAGGTTTGTGTGCTGCCAAAGCCTCAGTACATGGTGCTGGGACCTAAGGCATGTATGAGGCTGGGAAACACCAATGCAGCCACAAAGAGTTTACTCCTCATCACTACAAAGTGCTGCAGCGGGAACAGAGTATCTGAAGCATGAATTGCTTAAAAGGAAATAAAACTGTCACCAGGTGCATTGTCAGCATGTCCTCAGCCCTCTCCAGGGCCCTAGAAGTGGCAAGTCCCAGAGCAGCTGAAAACAAGCTGACAGGATTGTCGTTTAACAGCTTTGGATCAGGTGGAATAAAAAACCCACCCAAACCCCACACTTAAACAAATGTGCCCACTGCACTGCCAGCCCTCTGCCCCCATTCAGGGTGAAGCATGTGTCAAGTGCTCTGTGGGGAAGCCAAGAGCTGAGACAGAGCACCAAAGGCTCAGCCTAAAACGATCACACAACCCCATATGCAGCCCCCTGGACTGGCAGTGCCAGCCCAGGCCACTCATGCCCATCCCACTGCCATGGCCAGGTGCCAGGATGGGGCTGTCCTCGGCTTCCCCAGCACCACCAGCGCGGCAGCTTCCAGCCAGTGCTTCATGCGGCAAGCAGCTCCAGCTGGACATGTGCAAAACAAACCCTGTTAAGCTGCAAATGGCAGGAAGTGAAGGCAAATCAGCTGCAGCAATAACCATGTACTTTCCCTGATGGAGGCTGGCCACCGGTGGCAGTAGGGCTCTAAAGGTGCCCAGCGAGGACAGAGCTCCAGACCGAGCTAATGACACATGTGCGGCTGAGAGGCTTTAGCATCATGGCTGATTGTGATGAGCAATAAAATTCCAGCTGGGGATGAAGGTCCCAGCGCCTGCCAATTAGTGCTGGCACCCTGAAGACAGCCTGTAATGGGATTATTGAGCCAGTCCTATTATGCACTAAAGTGTTTGGGGAACCTTGCCACTGTGCTGCTGCCGAGCTGATGAGAGAGATGCGCACGCCGGCACACGCTGGGAAGGGCTGTGTGGGGAGCCGGGCTGGAAACCAGGCACCTGCCTGCCCTTCCCACAATAAAAATAAGCACTTTCCCCACTGCCTGGATGCAGCACTCGTCGTGCCAAAGGTGTCTCAAGCAGTAAAGCTGGGCAGTGACCAAGATTTTACTGTTTAGGACAAAAAAGGATTCGTTTTCTCTCTTGAAACTCCAAGAAGCTGCATCAGCCCCCAGCTGAGAATGTTTAGAAGGCAGAGCTGATGCAAGGAGCTGTTTGCTTGGCCGTCTGACTGTAATGGCAGGTATTTGTGAGCTGGAGCATTTTCCCCGGCAGCCCTGCCACGACTTCATGTTTGTAACACCACAATTAAGGGCAGGAGGATGGGCTGAGCCTGCCAAGGGAGCTGCTGCTCTCTCCAGCTCACAGGTGACATTTGGAGCCAGCGGATTCACCACAGCAGACGATGGAGGGAGCACCCTGCAGACTCCTCGTTTCAGCAGCTGCTGGAAATATGTGATCCTCTGCCTCTGCGTTCTACAAACGTTGCTGGAGGGATCTCTTTTTGATGGAGAAGAGACCAAAACTGCTATTTAGAGGATGGCAACACTAGCAAGCCTCATCCATGGGAAGGTGCAGGTGTTTGTGTTGTGGGTTCTGCATCCTTGCCTCTCCTGGTGCCTCCCAGGAGAGTGCCCCTGGCAGCTGGCAGCTCAGAGGCAGGGACCAGGTGTGAGTGTTTGCCCACATCGTGGTCCCTGTGGTGCTATCCTCAACCCCTACCAGAGCTCTGAAGCCACAAATCAACCCAGAGAGGCCCTGGACTGGTCTGGTCTGGAGCTGAGGTCTCCTGAAACGTCACACAGTGCCCACAGCTTCTGCCTGCCTCAGTGTCTGCTTGTTACTTTTGCCTTAACAGCCAAAATGTGACTTCATTTTGCACCCTGGACTTGCCCATAGAAAGAAACAAAGTAATAATGGGCTGAGAAAGGTCCTCTCCTGCCCACGACTTGCTCCAAAACTTCTCCTCTTCTGGTACACGGACTTGGCCATTGAAGAGCTCTTACAGCTTCCCAGTGGAGGGACCCAGGAGTTTTCTGCTGAGGCTCCAGCCCCTCCACTCAGCCCAGTCAGCCCTCAGCAGTGCTGCTCCTCTGGGATGAGGAGCATCCTCAGGAGCCCATCCTTGCTCAGTAAGCCAGGGACAGTGTCTGCCCCAGGGCAGGACAGCAGCCATGGCAGGTTGGTGGTCAGATGGCAGAGTTTAATCCTACACCATTTATTAGGCAATAAAGGGGCAAACTATGCAGAAAATGAGTGGGATGGGAGAGGACAGGTTGTGGACTCCATCTGCAGGACACATTAGCAGGATATGGTTTACAGGGATGAAAAGGCATTTGATTACTAGGGCAACATTTAGAGCCTGTGACTGCAGGAGATGAGATGCTGCTGCCTTTCCCCCTGCTCCTTGCAGAGCCAGGACCCATCTGGCTGTGCCCAAGGGCAGCCACCATGGCAGAGGCTGTATCATGATCCAGGGAAAGGTCAGCAAAGATCCTGCTGCCACAGCAAGACTGCTCTGCCCACACTGGGCTGCAGGCAGTCACTCCTAAAAAAGAAAACATTAAGGGGTCTGAATTTTATCTCGAATCCAGAAGGAGCTTTGCCTGGGAGCCTGGTGCAAAGTGAGGATCTGTTTCACCAATATCATCCCAGGCAGATGCCCCCAGGCTCCTGGCAAGGCTCAGCCAAGATGATGTGCACATCTCAGAGCCCAGGGAGATGAAGGGAAATGCCCTGGGAGCCATCTGTGACCCACAACATGCCCTGCTGTCCCCGTGATGCCAAGTGACACTGACAGCCCACAGCCACGCTCCAAACTGACTGAATCCATCATTTCCAGTGCATTAATTTCTACTTATTATTGATCACCTTGCAACACACCAGGACTGTGCTGTACTCCACCAGCCATGAGTTATGAACCCATCAATATTTGGCCATGGTAAATGGTGTGCCCTTAGAAGTCACCATCCCAGAGAGGAGAAGGCTCTCCAAGCTCCTGCTCTGCATCCCAGGGCAGCAGGCATCGGGTTTCAAATCCTGAGGCAACCGCTGGAAGCATTTGCCTGCTCCTAATGGAGTGGAATACACTCATCACAGAGCTCATCACTATAGGAGATTCTGCTATAGGTAGAGCACCCCTGAGGTATTTGGGAGCCAGAGAGAAGAGGAAGATCAGGGGATATCACTTGTTTGTCTTTTAAAGATTTTAGAGTCAGTAGCCAGGATTAGGCTGAGTTAGAGGTAAGAACCAGTGAGGTGCATTCGGTTTTTCCAGGGCCAGTTTCCTGCAGGTGGGACTGAGACCCACATGCTGGAGCTGCTTCTCAGCCCACATTTGTGTCCCAGCCCTCCTCTCACTGACAACACCCCAGCTACTGGAGTGCCTGCCTGGAGACCCTGAACTCTGTCTAGAAGAGAGCTAAAAGGCAGACAAAAAACTCTGGAGCTTCTTTTGCAGATTGGTCCCATGACCTCCTCCTGAGGACATGTGTGATGTATTTAATCCACAAATTGTCCTGCAGTGCTCGAGGCAGGAAAATGCTCCAGCTGGGCAGAGGCAGGAGTAGGAGTTTTGCTGGGAGCAGCAGCTGCAGAGCAGGGTCATACTGAGATGATGAGCAAGTGCCAGAGCATCCAGGTAAACCCCACTGCTCCTATATCCCATGGGTGGAACAGGAGCTTATGATACCTGGGAACACCCCACAGACCCTCCTTGGCACCAGGCAGCTGCTCACCCACCCATCTCTGGTACTCTCAGCAGCCTTCTCATCACTGCCTAATGAAAGGTGCAGGCAGCAAGGAAAGAGGGGGAGGCTTGGTGCTGGAGGGTCTCCCAAAAGCAAACAGAACCTTGATTTATTAGAAATTAGAAGCTCAAGGGCTCAGCTGACACTCGGGTACAAAAGCCAGGAGTGTGCTGCAAGCAAGTAGACTCCCACAGCTGAGAAACAGACTGTCAGGGCAGCCTCTACAGATGCTTGGAGCAATATCAGAGGGGTTTTGCTCCTTGTGCTGTAGGGCAGGAGGTGGGGACAGCAAGAAGCATGTCCACCCCCCCCCCACCCTCCCCCCCCGTCAGTGCTTTGTGTGATTAGGGACATTAAAGGACAGAATGGCTGCGGCATCAGCTGCTCTGGAGGTGCTGGGAGGGAGGGAGTGTTGAGCTCTTCCCAGATGACAGTTTCTGTGACCAGAGGCAGCAATTAAAGCATCCCCGAGGAGGACACAGAGCTGCTGCAGAGCACTGACGACAGCAGCAGAAGCGAGACAGGACAACGCGGTCTGGGTCACGCTGCTGATGCTGCACAGCCACAGCTTTGCACCCAGAGGATATAAGTGAGCACCAAGAGCCTCGGGGCTGTCACTTGTGCCCCGCGGCAACACAGCTGCTCCTCACCTGAAGTGTCCCCAGCTTGCTAACAGGGTCCCCATGCTGAGGAGAGGGAAGGAGAGCTGGTGCCTTCCCCGAGCACAGGCAGTAGAGGAGACAAGGTCAGGCTCGGGACAAGGGCAAGGGTGATCAAATTGCTCAAGCAGGCACTGAGCAGCAGCATTTGCCTTCATTGGATCCACTCTCAGTGGGTTTTGTGATTTCTTCTTCCCCTTTCTCCCACCCTGAAGGGCTTTCTGCACACAGCAGGAAGCTCTTCCCGAAGCCCACACCTTGATATATTGTGTTACTGATCCTCCTGGCATGTCAAGACACCACCTCCTGCCACCCCTGGCTAACAGCAAGGTGAACCTGGGTTTGAAGGGGGGTGGCAGGCAATGTGTGAGTGCATGAGGGATTGCAGGGATGCCAAACATGAAGAGCAAAACAGGGGCATCCAGGGAAGCAAGGAGCTTGAGGTGTATTGGAAATTGCAAGGTTCACTGCATGGACCCACTGGTTTGCGAGGGTGATAGTTTTCTTTGTGTTACAAGAGCTGGGATGCTTTCAGATGATGGGCTGTAAGGTGAAGCATAAGTGAAGGGACAAGGAGGGCTGCTCCTCCCGATGAAGCTCACACCCAGCTCACTGGGCAGAACTGCTCTTGCCTCCAGAAGCCCCTCAGCTCTGGGAAGCTGAGCAAACCCTCCAAAACGAAAAAAAGCAGAAATCCCCCAACAAGGACACAATGTGCTGCTAGCATGACCCCATGCAGCATTTTCCTGGGGGTTATGGAAACTAATGAATTAAAATGTATGATTTGATGGAGGTAATTCAGGTTGTTATGAGGTGCAGGCTCAGAAACACCAGTTTCTTGCCTTTGACACAAACCAGCGCAGGTCTGCGTGTGCATTAAAACCCAGCACACACAGTCGAGCCTGGGACTACATATGGAGGAAAGGCAAAGCAAGTTTTGGGTTTCCCACCCATGCTCTCTGGAGTGTCCTATTAAATTTGCAAACTGACTGGAGGCAAAACAATCCAAAGCCCAGCTGTTTCGCAGCCATGCAGTGGGAATTGCTCTCGGCCCCACGCTGCAGTTTGTCAAATGGTATTTTCATCTTTAGAGGCTCTTAATTAGCCCCTTCATCCTTTGCCAAAACCCTCTCTCACTCTGCAGCCTGGGTGCTGGGATGGAGCGACCCTGGGTGCAGCACCCCAGCATCCCAGGTGGCACTGCCCAATTCCCATACGACCGTTTCAGCTCCATCTGCAGTCCTTATGGAAATGCACAGCAGCACTTCCCTCCAGCCCTTCCATATTTTTTTCCAAGCCATTTAGTTCTAAAATACTTAGGCTTGAATCTCTCATTTTGGTTCCATTACTGTACCTTGAGTCCTGTGCCCAGTTCTGGGCCTCTCAGTTTAGGAAAGATGTTGAGTTGCTGGAAGGTGTCCAGAAAGGGCAACAAAGCTGGGGAGGGGTCTGGAGCACAGCCCTGGGAGGAGAGGCTGAGGGAGCTGGGGGTGTTTAGCCTGGAGAAGAGGAGGCCCAGGGGAGACCTTCTTGCTGTCTACAACTACCTGAAGGGAGGTTGTAGCCAGCTGGGGGTTGGTCTCTTCTCCCAGGCAACCAGCACCAGAACAAGAGGACACAGTCTCAAGCTGCACCAGGGGAGGTTTAGGCTGGATGTTAGGAAGAAATTCTTCATAGAAAGAGAGATTGGCCATTGGAAAGTGCTACCCAGGGAGGTGGTGGAGTCACCGTCACTGGAGGTGTTTAGGAAGAGAGTGGATGAGGCACTTGGTGCCTTGGTTTAGTTGACTTAATAGTGTTGGATGATAGGTTGGACTTGATGATCTCAAAGGTCTTTTCCAACCTGGTTAATTCAATTCAATTCAATTCTATTCAATTCAATTCAATTCAATTCAATTCTATTCTATTCTATTCTAAAGCACCGATGCTATAAACCAAGGACAACAGCCTCAAACCTCTGGGCAGAGGCTTCTCCTTTGGGAGTGAGCCCCTCCAGAGTCAGGCTGCTTCTCAGAGTTGCTGTGCTGCTCCCCTAAAGAGATCCAGGGGGGCTCATAGTGGGCTGTATTGTGCTCATGGCCCCTGACAGCCCATGCAAGAGTGACAGCGACATCCCCTTTTCACTAACCTCCAAGCAGGGGAGGGACAGTACAGGGATGAAACAGGACCCAAAGCATGGCAGGGCTCAGTGACTCAGAGGAGAAACAGGCAAAGAGCGTTCCCTTTATTGATTTATTTATAGAGAATGAGATATTAATGCAAGACCTGTTGTTTGAACTGGTTCCTCCTTGCCATGCAGAGCGAGGAGCCCTGCTGTGCCCGTGTGTGTGTGTGTGTGCAGCATGTGCAGAGTGCTAATCCCTACCCGGCCTCGCTCCATCTGTTCCTTCCCATCATTCGCTTCAGCTTCTCAACTTCCTATTCCCCTTTCCCCACCCTGAGCAGGGATCGGCTGGCAATTAAAATAATAGCAGGGGGGAAATGTTTCATAATGCACATGATTATTCCTTACTTCAAGGAATTTTAATTAGCTGGAAACCCAGAATGAGTTTTGCAAGTCTGACCCTGCAGCCTGGCTGTGAGACCTCTCTGGTTGCCTTCTCCTGCTCACAACTTGCCTTGGGTGGGCTGTTATGGCTTGGTCAGAGCTTGTGCCTCCAGGTTTTCCTTTAGCTTTATTGCTAGTTTTATGTTAGCTTTATTTAGGCAACCAGCACCAGAACAAGGGGACACAGTCTCAAGCTGTGCCAGGGGAAGTTTAGGCTCGAGGTGAGGAGAAAGTTCTTCACTGAGCGAGTCATTCGTCATTGGAATGTGCTGCCCAGGGAGGTGGTGGAGTCACCGTCCCTGGAGGTGTTCAGGAGGGGATTGGACGTGGCCCTTGGTGCCATGGTCTAGTCATGAGGTCTGTGGTGACAGGTTGGACTCGATGATCTTTGAGGTCTCTTCCAACGTTGGTGATACTGTGATGTCCTGAGCTTTACAACACACAGGCTATAGAGCAGAGTAGTTCTGTGGCGGGTTTTGGCCTGGGTTTTGGTTTTTGCTCAGTGGCACAAGAGGAAGATGGGATTTATGGGCAGCTCTGGCTTTGCTGTTGCAGCTTTTCTTAGCAAGATCATCACTTTTGTCACTACCCTTGCTGGCCTTCCTCTCTGGATTCGGCTGTCCCCAAGAGGCACAGCCCACATTAGTCTCCAGCTGTTGTCTGAGCAACCCAAGCAGTGATCACAAAGGAGCTGTTGTAGCTGAACAAAAATTTCAAGAACAGCAGGATTTTTAAAGTCTTCTGAGATATTTCTCCTGTCATCCAGTAACACTGGCTTGAGCAAAGCCCTGCTTACAGGGTACAGCAGCAAAGGAAAAAAAGAAGCATCTTCAGTTGGCAGACTAAGGACTAACGCAGCAATCTTGAACGGCTGGCTGGGGACTGAGGGAACAGCCGAGAGCTGCAGCAAAGCCAGGAGCTATAAACTGGCAAATGGATAAAAGGAACCAAGGTGTTATTTCTTGATGATGCCAAACTCAGGTGGGGAAGGTGTGAGCCAGATCCAGATTGTGCCTGAGCAGCTCTGCAAGAAGCTGCCTCACAGCCAAGGAAGCAAAGGCTCTGCCCAGCCACGAGGGTGGGGATAAGGAGTGAAACTAAAAGAAGGGTGATATAGATTAGATAGAAGGAACTAATGTTTTACATTCAGTGTAAAAGTGGTGAAATACTGGCACAGGTTGCCCAAAGAGGTGGCAGATGCCCCATCCCTGGAAACACCCCAGGTCAGGTTGGGGAGGGCTCTGAGCAACCTAGTGTGGTTAAAGATGACCTTGCTCACTGCAGGAGATTGGTCTGGATAACCTTTAAACCCAAATGCTTCTATGATTTTATGATTAGAAGATCATTCTTTTGCAAGTTCTTCCCTGAAAAAGACCATGGAGGATTCACTGGAGGGTTTGCACAAGTGGGATGGACACTGGCAGGAAGAGTGCAGGCAGGACTGCTTGTACAAGATGAGGCTGCTCTACCCAACCTCTTGATGAGCTTTGCCAAGCTCTGCTCTCTTCGGTGACACTTCTCACCCCCTCTTTGGCAATAACAACAAAAAAGAGGAGCTTTGGGAGGACCCAACTGCCTCAGCATAGAAAGCCTTTTCTATAGCAGGAGCTCTCCTCCTCACAGCAGCTGGGGCATGGCAGGGCTGAATCTGCTCTCCAGCAAGATGAGGAATTGCTGCTTGGGCAGTATAAATATTTCAGCAGAGTTTTCTGACACATTTAAGTGCCCTGCACATTGCCACAAGCTCACCACTAATTCCCTGGGGTCCTGTGCAGAAGCAAAACAACAATGCAGTCAAGTTGTCACCAGTCTACAAGGAAATATATATATATTTATTTTTTTTAAGGGTTTGTTCACACTTTATGTGCTCCTAAAGCCTGGCTGGGTTGTGAGTCACTTGGCTCTGCATGGGGCTGGGGCCAGGCTGGGGCAAACCAAAGCAGACTCAAGCCAGGATGAAGCGACTGCCTGAGCAGCACTTGGCTCCAAAGCCTCAGAGACACAGCCAAGATGGTGTGTTCAGAACCTTGATCTGTGCATTGCCAGAGAGTTGGACCTTTGGGGGCATTGTAAACTCGGGTCCCTGGGGATGGCCAACACAGTCTTGTGGCCATCGGTCATCAGGAGCTATCACCTGGCAGCGGGGCAAAGCATCACACACTCAGGGACCTCTGATGCTTCCTGATTGCCAAGGGCTGTTAGAAACCAGTGCAGGGACACACACAGCATTAGTGGCCTGAAGACACTTTCCTATAGCCCCCGGGCAAGGGAAAGACAAAAGAGTCAGCCAGCAGAGGAGGCTGAGGGGAGGCACGGGGATGTGTGTCCCATCTCTGAGCACAGAAAGATGGAAGTGAGTTGCAAACAGAGGAGACAAATATTGATCACAAATGGCATTGATAGAGCTGGTCCTGCCCCAGAGCTGAGAGGGGTGATCTTTAGTGATCCCTTCCTATGATACCTGCCTGTGGAAAACAAAAATACTGATACTCCCTGCAGATTCACCAGCAACACACAAACCACATCAACAAGACATTGTCACTGCATCAGCAAAGCTTCCCTACCCTGGAACTGCCACCAGTCAGGCCAGCAAGTCATTATCCCATTGTGTTTGGGAACATGATGAGGAATCTTGTACAGTTTCCTTGCAAGGGACAAAGCAAACTGGGCTGGTTGCTGTGGCAGAGACACCACGAGTGCCAGAGGAGGAGAGGGCTGGGCTGCGGCAGTGCTGGAGAGGCAGTAGCGAGAGGTGCTGATGGAGTGTGGCTGAGGCCACCCCCTCCCCACGCTGGGTGCCTGCAAGACACAGCTGCTGCAGGACCACAGCCAGGCTGGGCTGGTGCAAGGCAACCCAAGTCCAATATATCAAGCAGCGAGAAACCACAAGAAAATGACATTTCCAGCTTTAGAAGAGAGAGCATACTGGACAGGAAAAGCTAGCAGAGAAATGAGGTGCTCAAAGGGGTGCTTGCTAGCAGCAAGTGACAAAAAAAGGGGGGGGGGGGGGGGGAATCAAAAGAAAAAGGAGCAAGGATGTGGGATGTGTGTGCAGAGCTGCAGAGGCTGGTAAAAGAAATCTTTGACAGTGGCACAGCTCAGCATTCATCTTTCCCAAAACACTGGGGAACTCAGGCTGACCTGGGCACCTCTGTCCTTTATCCCACGTGAGACTGAGGGCAGCTCCAGGGGGAACAACTCAGTCCTCAGAAGCCTGTGGTCAAAATAACAACAGCAACCACGACAAAAAGGCAGAAAGCAATCAAAGCCCAAGAGAGTGAGGTGAATTTCAAACCTGGGAGGAGTTTCCTGGGAGGCCAGTTTCCTGGCTGAAAATGCCACTCTCATAAAAATGAAAATGTTTCCTTTGGGAATATTTCAAGATTGATGAAAAATTATGAGTTTCCTCTGGGAGAAGGAGTGGGAGAGCCAAAGACGTTTGCCTAGTCCCATTTCTGCCTTCAGGGGAGAAGAGAAAATTAATGGGCACCAGTTGAGCAGTCACACATCAAGCCAAGAAACCCCACTGAGCTCTCCTAAAGCTTTTTCCACTGGCTTTGAATAGCTTCTCCTGTGGAAGTAAATAAATAAACAAATGAATGATAAAAAATACTCTGATATTACATTTTGCCCCAATTCAGGTCAAAAATTGGCTTCAAAGTCACATTCTTAAGCATGGGGAGGGATTTCATTTTCCAGCTGGCAGCAGCAACCTTGCATCAGCAAAACCTGTGCTCTCTGCAGCATGCCCTGCTCAGCCTGCCCCAGTGTCACCAGTTTAATTAGCTACCATCCCCAGTGCCTGTGGCTCGGCTTAACCTCATGTGAATAAAGCCTGCTGTGCTGGCAGAGCTGGAGTCCTGCTCACAGCAGGGAGAAATTAGTGTCTTTCTCCCCATTTTTATCCCCCAAAGTCTTCATGCTTGGCAGACATTGAAACTGTGAAGACAGCCCCAGGTGGATACATGCATGCCTCAGCCACCCAGTCCCAGGTGGATCCATACCTGCCTAAGGGAAATTAATCCTCCACCAAGTCCTGATGCCTGGCTTTCCAGCTTGCTGGTGTCTGCCTGGAAATGGGATTAATACCCACCATGGGTACTCTTGGCTGGACACAGGGAGCTTGGACAAGGACATTTGCTTGCAAGATTTGCATGGTCTCAGACAGCAGAGGGGACTTGGAAGATACCTTGGAGATGCTTGCTGAAGTGAGGTTTTTTCTTGCTTGGCTCCATGATTTAGATTAGGAACCTGCAACAGCTACCTCAGAGCACTAAAGTGATCACTTCCCTTCGGATACATGATCAGGGATTTCTCCAGAAAGACAGAAGACATATTTTCTCCCAAGAGGAGGAGCAGCACTGCATCTACCAGCCTGACCTGCATTTCCCTGAATCCTGCAGCCCTGTCCTGCTCCTTCCCTCGGGGCTCAGCCTCCAACCAAATCTACCCCGTCCACACCAAACCCACCTCCTCACATAGCAATGACGGGGACAGGGCTTCATCTTGCTCTCAGGGTGGAAATGGGAAGCAGGAGGGATGCACAGGAGGGGGTCACCCTGCTGCTATGGAGTTTACCAGCCTTTTATGGTGCCTGATTTTTGTCATCTGCGAAGCTATCAGCTGAAAATGTCAAATTAGTGCTGTTAGTCCACTGCGTGGCTCTTATCTGCGTCTCTCAGGATGGAAGACACTTCAAGATGATTATTGTTCCCCACTGCTCCTGAAATGAAATCGGCCCTCCCAGAGCGCTAAAAGGGAGCCGAGAAATTGTTTGCCTGAATTTGCATGAAAAGCCTCGGAGACGTAATGAAAGGGGGTGACAGGCCCAGTGTCACCTTCTGCCAGCTAAAATGATGGAAGGAAATGTCCCCCTTTGCATTTCAGCTGCGTTTTTAAAGCCTCAGTTCCCTCTTCTGCCCCTTTCCTCCTGCCTGCCCCTGAGCCCCGCGCATCCACCTGCCCTGTGAGCACCACCGGTGCTGCCTGCTTTGGAGCCTGGATGCTATTTTGCCACCTAAGGAAGGAAGCTCTGACCTGACAATAATGTGGACTCTATTCCCAGCACCACACCAGATTCTGTGTGCCCAGGGACTGGCTCTCCCACCTGCACCCTGGCAACAAAGGGGGATCCCCACGGCTCTGGGACACTTTGTCCTGTTGTAGCTGTTGCCCATTTGAGGTTCTCCAGACTGGGAAGGGTGCAATGACACAAATTCAAGCCCTAGCCACTCCACCACTGCAGTTTGTTATTTTCTTTTTGATCCACTCACTTGACTGCAAGTAAGCCAGGCTAGCACAACCTCACAGGACAGATGGACAGCTGTGTGCTTCCAGAGCTCCTTCTGATTGCCGTGGGATCATCAGCTCAGACCTGCAGCACCCTGCCTGAGCAGGAGCTTAATGATGGGGCTCTGCTGGTAAAACATCTGCAGCATCAAGGCAGGCCCTGCTGGGGTTTGAGTGAGGAGAGGTTTCTCACGAAGCTGACTTTGCTACATTTTGGCAACCGGCTCCTGCAGTGCCCAGATGGGACTCCAGGTCCAAGTCCTACTTCACCCAAGTGTGTCTGTGTGTGTGTGTGCTTGCCCATGCTTGGCAATAGGCAAGCTGCAGGCAGCTGGCTCAGGGTGAGCTGCAGCTGGCTTCCAGCAGTGAATATGATCACAAATGGTATTTTGTGAAATCACTAATTCCTGCCAGCCTGATGTTTGCTGCCTTCCTCCAGCACTGATTATCCCAGCTCCTGGCTTTCCTGTGGAACAGGAGCACATTGCTAGGTTTCACACTTGTGGAGAAGGCCTGGAAATCACGATGCAAGCGAGCCCAAAAGCACAGAAACCTGGAGGCAAATAATGAAATCACAGAAAATTGAATTAAAACATAGAAACTTGTGGTTTGAGAGAGAAGGCAAGATGGCTGAGCTAATGCTGGGGGAAACTTCAACCCATCACATTCCTCACTTTGTTGTGGCAGTGCTGGGCTAGCTCCACTCTGGCAACTGTGGGTGCTGCTTTCTAAGAATCCAGCCCCATTGACTCCGCTGTTCCCAAAAAACCTAATCCTACATGGATGTTCTCTCTCCTGTCTCCAGCCAAAAGGCTGCTGAGCATCAGTGCAAGTGCTCTGCATGGGTACAAATGCCTGGAGATGCAGAGACCCTGATCCAGTTGCTTTCTCTTTTGATCCATACCCAAGGAAACATCCCATCAGCACCAGCTTCTGCTGGGATCACTTCCTCAGTCTCAGCTTTTATCCCTAAGCCTGTTCCTGCGGTTATCCTGACATGGTACCTTCTGCTGCCAGTTACCCACTGCAGGGCTCACAGATCACAGCCTGTCTAATGAAGAGAGGCTGTTCCCATGTGCCTAGGTCGGCAATGAAGGGCAAGAAAAGGCAGAGCAAAAGGGCTGGTGAGCTCTGCAAGCACCCACTGTGTCAGAGAGGGAGGTTCAAAGCGTGGTAACTTATTGCCTGGTGATTTCTTCCCTTCTCATCATTGCAGGGATTTGGATGCAAGTCCCTGCTCAGTGGATGGGTGGGAACACCCCTCTCAAAGACTGAGACTCCATCAGTCAGCCCTGAAACCAAGCCTGGGGCAATGCTGGGGGTGCAAAGGCTTCCCACAGGATCCACGTCCTTACCAACCAGCCACAGCCTCAAAACTCATTTGCTTCTTGACTGGTGAATTGATCCCAGCCATACCCAGCCCTGAGGGGGCTGACAATGTCACCTCACCAAACCAAGCAGACATCCTCAGGTTCACGTGGCAAATGAACAGGTTTTGGGGCACTGTGGTCTAATTGGTGTTGGGAGGTGAAGTTGATTAGCCCAGGTAAGGAGCAGAGGTGGGGAGGGATGCATTGTGTGATGCTCTGCCTGTTGGGATTCCTTTGCTTTAAAGGCAGGTACAGGAGAAGGGGAGAGCACCAGCTGCTGCTGCCAGCTGCAGCAGGACCTTTGAGGGTGATGCAATGGTATGCACATGGAAGATGCAAACCTGCTCTGCCACAGGCTGTGTTTAGAGGGTTTAATCCCAGCACCTTGCTGGCTGCAGGTCTGTGAAGGACTCAGATAGACTTGCTAGTCCACATATCTTCCCATTTCCCCATCACCCTGCCCAACTGGTATATTTGCCTCAACCTCCTTTGCCTCAGAGCTCCAATGGGGAGCTCTGGAAGGGCTTCCAAAGCATAGTGGCAGCTCCACGGCCCCAGGGAAGTTTGTCAGGGCTGGCCTGTGGAGGCACCACGGCAGTGAGAGGGCTGGGTGAGCACTCACATTGCAATGCATTGATCCTGGGGAAGGGATTCCAGTCAACAACAGGGCTCTGGGTGATGAGACATGATGGAGCAACAAGCATGTGCTGGAGCATCCCTGTGGGAGAAGAGCCAGTAGAGGGCTCCTACTGTGGGGACTCAGGATGATGTCTATGTCATAGGAGCATCTCTTGTATGAGGACAGACTGAGGGAGTCAGTCTGGAGAAGAGAAGGCTCCAAGGAGACCTTACTGGCCTTCAAGTGTCTGAAGAGGGCCTACAAGAAAGCTGGAGAGGGACTTTTTAGGGTGTCAGGGAGTGATAGGACTAGGGGGAATGGAACAAAACTAGAAATGGGTAGATTGAGATTGGATGTTAGGAAGTTCTTCCCCATCAGGGTGGTGAGACACTGGCACAGGTTGCCCAGGGAGGTGGTGGAAGCCTCATCCCTGGAGGTTTTTAAGGCTAGGCTGGATGTGGCTCTGAGCAATCTGATGTAGTGCGAGGTGTCACTGCCCATGGCAGGGAGGTTGGAACTGGCTGGTCCTTGAGGTCCCTTCCAACCCTAACAACTCTATGATCCTATGATTCTATGTCCTTCACTTTCCCACCCCAGCACACATCTGCCTCAGCCCCAACAAAGCAGTGCCCTCCCCTTTCCCAGCCAGACATCTCCCAGGTGCAACATGAGCAGCCTCTACCGCAGAAACAAGGTCCCATGGATGTTTCCTCCAGGCCTCTGCCTGCTTTTGACTCGTTGCAGCATCTTCTGCCTCCCATCACAGAGGCCAGGAGCCCACGGCCCAGCAGCACCCCACCCTGGGCAGGGTCGCACGTGGCACAAAATACAACCGGAATCACGCGAGTGCCTTTGTGCCACTGCTGGGAGAAACTGTGCTGACACATTCTCACTCTTCCCTATTTTTGCCATCTCAAGCAGCACAGTGGGAGTTTTCTTGCTGCTTCACCTCCCACAGACGAGCGAAGGTGGGATGTTGTGTAACAGGTGCCCTCAGAAAGGGAAACTGAGTCACAGCACCAGGGCCCGGGGTCCATCCCCCTGCCTTGCTGGAGGGGGACAAGGGAGGGCAGCGTGCAAGCCCAGCTTGGCCATCACTAGGGGCAGAGGACCCTCCTCTGAACTAGGGCTGGGGCACAGCAGGGTGCCTCCCTGCAGCAGCCCCCGTTGCTATGGCGGGGAATAAACCTGCCTGGAGCCGGAGAGAGGAGAATGTGTAAACAGCCATCACGTCCCTGGGAAGGCTCGTTCGCTGCGGCTGGCTGCGAGGGGAGAAACTCAGATGGAAACATATATATATACATGGCTAGGAATTAGGAGAGAGATTTTTGGAGTCAGAGGGATCAGCAAGCCAGAGAAGGAAATGATAAAGGGTCTTGTGATATGGTGGTGAAATAAAAAGCAGCAATTACAAAGGGAAAATACATATGTAGCCAAGGAAAGCTAGATCGTGGTCATTACACTACAGAAGATGTGAAACGTTAAGAATAAGGAGGGGGGAAAGCAAGATGAAATTGCCAGGGGAAAACCATGCCTAGAAGGGCTAAGGGCAATAAGAATGCAGTTGTGAAAATTGTATTTGCATTATCACAGACAAATGCTTCATAGAGATGGCAAAATTGCTAATGATGATGCATAACAGGCAGTAAATATTTCTGTTTGGTATTTGGAAATGAGCAGGCAGCTATATTTGTCTCATGTCGAGCTGCTGAAGTGCTTTGTAGTTCGTTAATGATGTGGCCTTATTAAATATCATCCAGGAGGAATAACCACTGGGGAAGCAGTAGGCCAGGGTGCCTCAGCTCTGTGCTCTGCCCAGGCTGTGATCATGGGTCTTGGAGCAAAGCCCAGAGCCAGGGGTGCTGCAGGAGGTGAAGGAGGGGTGTTAAAGGTGAGTTGGCTCCTGGAGAAGGGATGTGGGGTGACCCAGATCAGTGCCGCCTGCTCAGCCTGGCTCTAATCCTAGGCAAAATAAAAGAGGAGCTGATGTAAGATTCAATTAATAAAGAATTAAAGGATAGAAATCTAATTAATGCCAGCCCATGTGCTTTATGGAAAAGAATGTCTTGTCAAACAAAGCTGGTTGGTATCGTGAGGGGGTGTCGAGCCAAGTTAGCGGAGGTGATCCTGTGCTGCACCAGCACACGCTTTGTGGGGTCCCAGCTCTGAACTGGAGGGTGTCCTGGCCCCCCAAAACTGATGCAATGCCCATTAGCAAAGGAGTGAAATCTGGGCTCCAAGCAGCCAACAGCACTGCTGGGACATCCCCCTGCACAGCCCCAGCTCACCTGGGCTCCTGGCCCCACTGGCATCCTGCGGCAGTGGCATGGACATGGTGACACACAGACCGTCCATGAGCTCGTAAGAGTTGGAGTTTTCTGCGTTAATTAAGGCAGAAGACCCTTAGCAGCTGCCTCTCCCTGCAGGAGATGTGCTTGCTGTCCCATTTGACAATGTGTGAGCCAAAATGACCTCTGCTCAGCTCCTGCACTTTGCACAGCCACCCCACCAGCTTGCTTGCCCGTTTTTCTTTTTCTCAGGAATCCCTGTTGTTTTCACTTATTTTCTCCTCTTTGGCTTAATCAGTGTCTTCTTGGAGTCAGATTTTGGAGGCAAACTAAATGTCATGGGTGCCTGTTGCAGGGGAAGGGGCTGCCTGTTTATTGAGGCTTCCCCTGCGCTCACAGGGCTACGCAGGAGGGTTCTGGGGGCTGCAGAGGACTGCTGCCCCTCTGCATGCCAAGCTGATGTGCAAATGGGTGCTGTCTGCAGGCATGTAGGCTGTGACACTGGTGGCAGAGGACGTCTGTTGGTGAGCAGCAGTTGGTCACTGCATTCTCTTTGCCACAGGGGCACACTTACAGCCCTTTGCCAGGGACTGCACCTGCTGCACATCACTGTGCTTCCAGTCCAAAGGAGGAACTGTCCTTACAGAAAATACAAAGATGGTGGTTCTGGTGCAGCTGGGCATCACCTTGAGGTGAAGCACTGGAGGGGGACTGTGAGAGCTCTTTGCCGGGCAGTGCAGGCAGTCCCTTCGTCAATCAGAAAGGAACGGTGAGGATAGCTTCTGTTCAAGGCACGTGATTGGAGAGGAAGCAGGAAGCATCACAGCAGTCCCAGCACATGTGGGAACACTCTGGGGCCATGAGCCCCTGCAAGGCCCCATCCCCACGCAGCTGTCCCCTCCCCGAGGAACAGGTCCCCAGGTGGGGCACAGAGGGACATCTGCGTCGGTTTTCCCTGCGCGCTGGGGCTCATCCTGTTTCAGCCTCATTGCGATTCCACGTCCTCGTGGTGTCTCCTGACACTGGATCATTTACAATGCCCAGGAGGCAAATACAATGACTCATTATTATTAGTTAATGAAGCATCCAAGCACTAAACCCACAGTCTGCAGAACGGATAAAGAGCTCAGGCTGAATCCGATTTACCACGCATCTCGCTGGCTCCTCTGGCAGAAACGGAGCTGCTGCCTGCTGCAGCCCCTTGGCCTCTTCCCCACCACTGTGGATACAGGCAGTAGCCAGGCACTGGAAGGGAGTGGGGTTGGGAGCATCCATCCTGCTCTCACAGCCAGTGAGTGGTGATGTCTGTCCCCACTGTGTCACCTCACAGACCAGAGATCACCAATAAGGCACCAGTATCTCCCCTCCCTGACACAGTGCTGGCTTCAAAGCACCAGCCCCAGGGGACAAGGGACCACAAGGGGACAAGGGACCCCAGGAGACAAGGGACCCTGCTATGCACTTCAGCCTACACCTTGCAAGGGAGCTGGGGACAGCAGAACCAGGGCAGGGGAGGGCATGAAGGACACAGCACGTCCTTGGCTGGCAGCATGGATAACACAGAATCTCTCAGGCTACATCTCCCTTCCCAGAAGGATAAATATTTGATAACAAATTACTTTGAAGATAATCCACTTAATCCTTTGCCATGTCTCCAGGTTTCACTGTAATTAAAGTGTGATTAATTTTCTGAAGAAAAGCTAAAATCCCATGCCTTTCCTTGCCCCCTCTCCCCAGGGTGCAAGGGATGGGCTCAGCCCTGTGACATGGACAATGAGCTCCTGCCAAGCATGCTGCTGGTGGCCAAACAAAGCCCAGATTTGGATCAGAACACATCCTGCACAGTGCAAACCACCAAGCTTGGAGCAAGAGCATGAAAGACAGATGTGCTTCTGGCACTGAGAACGGCTGACACAGGTATGCAGCCTCCAAGAGATATAACCCTGGACTGGGAAAAGGCTTTTCACCTCCTCAGTGCCTAACAGTCTTGTTTCTGCCCCTCCCCTTTAGCTCCCTGTCCAGAGCAGCTGGTATCCCACTGGGATCTGCAGAGCTGGTAGGATACTCGCTCTATGCTCTTCGGCATCAAGGGATGATGCAGCTCCACACTGGAGGTTTCAGATACTCAGCTCTTTAAACCCAACCTTCATTGAGGCAAAAATGTTGTAGTGGCTATACTTGTGGTGGGAGCTGCTGGTGCAGAGCCAACGTGGGCTGGGGAGCAGTGTGAAAGGGAGGTGTGTGGGCTGTGCCCCACTGATGGAGCAGAATCACCTTTCCACTCCTCAAGTGCCAAGCCCAGGGTTGACTCAGTTGATCAAAAATAGAGAATGAGGGGAGGTGTGAAAGCTGGGGGGGGGAAGGAAATGGAGAAAAGGGAAGAAAATACAACCAACCTGACTAAGACAATCTGCACCCACCTCCCCCAAGGTCCTGGAGCCCAGGGAAGGGGGACTTGGCTCATGTTGGGGTATTTCAGAGCTGAGCAATACCTCCTGGGAGCCACGCTGATGCCTCCCCAATGATCCCAGACGCAGCAGCTCTGACTCGATGTCACACCATGGGAACATCAGTTTGCTTTGCCCACATCTCATGAGGGCATGAATCCTGGCTAAAATTAACTCCATGCCTTCCCTGCACCAGCCCTAGCAGGGCTTTCCTTATTATCTGCCCCAGGATAGCTCTGTCTTCAGGTCAACCCCTCTAAGAGAAGCTTCGGAGCTTTGTCATAGAGTAAGACTCCCCTGAGGACAGGGAGTGTGGGAGAGCAGCAGGGAGCCATCAGGTGGTTCAGCCCAGGCTCAGCTCTGAGGACACAGAGGAAGCTGCATTATTCAGCATACTGGGGTTTTATAGCAAATCCCAAAAGCTGCCCAGCGCTTTTGAAGCAGCAAACAGAGCAGACACCTCGCTGCACGTCAGGATGCTGCCCTGGAGCTGCCTCTGCAAGCAGGCATGTGTGCACGGGTGTGAAAATATGCTGGGGAGAAGCAGCCAGTTGGTGAAGGCTGCCAAATTGTCAATGGAAAAAGAGTTAACGCTGCTAAAGGATCAGTTATTCAACAGAGATGGCAGCTTCATTGCTGGGATGAATTAAGGAGCTGTGTCAGCCCATGGCAGAGGGACTCTCTGCCCACACAGCCAGTGGGGTATGTGCTGCTGGAAGCGGTCAGTGTGATGCTCTGAGCTCTCAGAGCAGGGAGGTTTTTCCAATAAAACACCACTAGCTTCTACATCAGAAGGTCCAAGTTTTTCATTAAATTATAATGATAAGGAATAGAACTCAGCACATTCCTGTTTGGGGTTGGTGGGGTTGGTTTTTTGTCTCTTGGCACTCAGCACAGTGCAGTCTGCAAGGTTAGTGAGCTCTGCTCCTCATACTTTGCTTTGCTGTACCCCAAGGTAGCCCCAAGGAAGGGAAGAAACAGCTCCTTTCATAACTCTCCTTCCCTTCCTTTTCCCTCCCCCTTTTCCTCCCATTGAATTCAGATGCCCAAGCAAAGCCAGGCAAAAAAACCCAAACAAACAAACCATGATGGTCACTGACTGAGCCCACACCCTTCACCTGGCTGGGGATTTTGGAGCATCCTACTGGGCTTTCTGCACTTTTCTCTCCTCTTACACACCTGCATGAGACATACTGAAAAGACCAGGAGAAAAGAGGTTGAAATCACCATCTTGCCTCAAACAGCCCCTCCAAAAACTGCCTGGCAGTGCAGGAACCCAGGGAGGTGGTGGAGTCGCCATCACTGGAAGTGTTTAAAAAGAGGCTGGATGAGGCACTTAGTGCCATGGTTTAGTTGATCAGGTGGTGTTGGGTGATAGGTTGGACTCGATGATCTCAAAGGTCTTTTCTAACCTGGTGTATTCTGTATTCTACAACCTGTCCCTGTCTCCTTGTCCTGGCTGATAGTGACATGCAGAGGACAAGCCCTAAGAGGAGAGACTGAGGGAGCTGGGATTGTTTAGCCTAGAGAAGAGGAGGCTCAGGGGAGACCTTACTGCTGTCTACAACTACCTGAAGGGTGGTTGTAGCCAGGAGGGGGTTGGGCTCTTCTCCCAGGCAACCAGCACCAGAAGAAGAGGACACAGTCTCAAGCTGCGCCAGGGGAAGTTTAGGCTCGAGGTGAGGAGAAAGTTCTTCACTGAGAGAGTCGTTCATCATTGGAATGTGCTGCCCAGGGAGGTGGTGGAGTCACCATCCCTGGAGGTGTTCAAGAGAGGATTGGATGTGGCACTTGGTGCCATGGTTTAGTCGTGAGGTCTGTGGTGACAGGTTGGACTTGATGATCTTTGAGGTCTCTTCCAACCTTGGTGATTCTGTGATTCTGTGACAGGCTGAGCATCCTCACTGTCCCTTGAGGCCCCAGATGCCCCTAAGAGCTGTGCCCACACAGAAGCCAGTTGAGGGCCACCTGAGGCAATGCCAGCAGGCAAGTTTTGTATTTATTTCCCTTGAAAACACCTCCTTAACGGGCTCTTAACATTATGCTTAAGTGACAAGAAATTGCACATTTTATTTAAGAGCAGGCACAAGGAACAGTGTAATTCCCTATAGACTAATGGTGCATTTCTCCTCACAGACAGCCAATTAAATATTTAATCAGCACAATAGCCAGTTAAGTATTGTATATGGGCATAAATACAACCCAATACATTTCCACGCCACATTAGGCTGAAGCTTGTAGACACTTGTCTCCCCGGCATCAGGCACGACAGCTCGGTCAATGCATCCTTTGAAAGCAGATTCTATTTATTTGCTGTCATATTAAGCAGGCATCATTTCTATCCTGTCCCAGCCAAGTGTATTAACTCTTCAGCAGCACCCTCTGAATAATCTGCATCAAATTGTGGATTAGGGGAAGATTGTCGCCTTCCTGGCAGCAGCTGCCTGTGAGCTGACTGCAAATTTCCATGAATAATTTCTCCTTGGGTCACATCCTGGAGCTGCAGCAGCAGCTGAAGGGCCATTGCTCTCTGCGCTGAGGAGGAGATAGAAGCTTCAGCAATTAAAGACACAAGATAGAGGAAAAGGGGAAAGAAGAGGAACTCTGCTTCTTTTCATTCAGTGGAGAGGGTTGAGGTTAAAAAGACCTTAAAAATCAGGTTTTCAGGTAGAGAGGGAGGGATGGGGGTTGTGGCACCCTCCTGAGACACACTGGAGCACTCAGCCTGGGCTCTTGGTAGAAGCACAGCACAGGCTATGGCTGTGGGGTTTCCTGAGGGCAAGTAAAGCCAGCTCCAAGGAAAGCAGTAAAGGATTCGCTCCCAGTGCGGTGCATAGAGAGAGAAACATTCTTTCCATTTCCCCACCACCTAGGAGATGTGTTCATTCCACAAGGGTCCTCTTTCGGGCTCATTTTCTAGTCAGCCTCCATTTCCCAAGCTCTCATCAGCTCGATTATAACTGTAAGAATAAATCCATTTATGGGGCACTGTTGCAAAAATGAATCAATAAATCTGAAGCAAACACCAGGCCAAATCCTCAACAGCTCAAGCAGGTGGCTTTGTGTTGGCTGCAGCCAGTGCTGCCTCCCTGCATTTCTCAGGTAAGTGCTGTTTGCAGACGTAAGGGTCATTCCCAGGACAGAAAGTTAAGAAGGATGGATTATTGACAGCTGACTTTCTTTTCTGGCTTCTGAACAACTTCAGATAAGAGTCAAAATCCTCTTCTCAGTTCTGCAAGCCAGGGTGATTGGTGCTGGGAAAGTGACGAGAGAAATAGGAGTCCCTGCTTGCGGAGGTAAGCTACTCTCGGAAAATGGGTCCCTGCTTGATTTCAAGACAAGCACATAACACAGGGCATGCTGTGACACAGCACCTAAACATGGCCAGAGGCTGAGCAAGATGCTGTGTACAGCATCCCCCCTGCTCATGGCATCTCCAGGACTTTGCAAAGCACCGAGCTAGCAGAACGCTGGCAGAGGAAGCAGGTGCCAACCTGCCTCACGCTAGCATGGAGCTTCCAAACATTAGGGACCATTTAGCTACAGAGGCCCCAAGGTAAGACCAGCAAAATGCCACTGTTAGAAGGCTTTCCAAGGTTTGTGAGCTGAGCTCTAGCTCACTCACTGCCAAGCTAGAAATTGTAAAAGGGGGGTGTGTTAAGAAAGGTCAAACTATCGGAGGGGGCCACCAGTTTTTGGTTAATTTTGTCTGTCTTAGAATAGCTTCTATATAAATCTGTTATGTTACACAAAGGTTTGGGGAACACAAAGACTACATGACTTGCTGAAGACAGAGGGTATCCCAGAACCACCTTGGCCCTATGACTGAAGCCCAATTGCTTGGCCAGGATTGACCTTTCCAGCGAGCTGTGGTGATCAGCCAGGGTTGTGATAAGGGGCTCCACAAGCTCACAGTGCTTTAACCTGACATGTTATCCCATCCTCAGTCAGGCCATGAGCACGCTGTGTCAATTACATCATCTCAGCAGAAGCACAGAAAGGATGCCCTTGGTTCTGTGCCTATTGTCTTAACTACAACCTGATATTCATCAAAGGTTAATCTGATCCTAGACATGGGGAGCAACAAAGCTGGGAATCTGCTCTCAAGTACCCTCAGCCACCCCCACTGGCTTCTTACTAATAAATTTCCTTCCATCAGAAAAAAAAACCACCAAACAAACAGGCAAGTGCTAAGGGTGGTTTCTACTATTCTGCCTCTGCTGCTCTCAGTGCAACCTCTGCAACAGCTGCCAGGAGCCATAAATCATCAAGCACAATCCTGGAGCTGGGGATCACTGTCCTGTAAAACAAATATCTTCCAGATTTTGTAGCACCTAATGCTGGTTACAAACTGTTGGTTGTCGAGTTCTGCCTCTTCCCTTCCATTTATTTCCCAGCCCTGCATCTCTGCTATTCCTTGTCTGCTATATATCTCCAATTTATTGTTATTTCTCTCCCCGCTTTGTTTTAATAACTCTTATACTGTGGATTCTTGTAAAAACAGCTGCTCTAGCCAGTAAAATAAAAAAGAAAAGAAAGAAAAGAAAAGAAAAAGAATATCTGGAAACAGCTGCCCTGGCATTGCTTCAGCTGTAATCTGCTAGATTTATAATTCCTCTTCGGTTCAATATTGATTCAGAATAAAGCAACTCGAAACACACTGGCAGCTCGCAGATTTTGTAGTCTTCTTCTATCTTTCTTCTCTGCCATGACATTTATTTTCTCTTCATCTGCACAACTAAAATAGGCAGGGGAACAAACAAGTGCAAGCTGATGAGAGACAGCCAGGTGTTCGTGGAGCAGAGGGTTTATGTCCACAGAAGCTCAAAGGAATGTTGTCGGCTCATATTTTATTGTTTAAATATCTTCCCCCATGCCCAGCATTATCTGCCTCCTCTCAGTATCCCCCTTTAAGTCACTCCCCTCCAGTTCAGGGACTTACAGGGTCCCCAAGGGTCACAGAGAGGGGATGACAGCCAAGCAGCCCCAGGCCAGGACATGGTACCTGCCATAGGATGTGAATAGAATATTCAGTATTCAGTATCACTAAGGTTGGAAGAGACCTCAAAGATCATCAAGTCCAACCTGTCACCACAGACCTCATGACTAGAGTAGGGAGGACACTACTGCCCACTGCAAGTTCGAACTCATGACCTTCCCATAGAATGGAATGGAATGGAATGGAATGGAATAGAATAGAATAGAATAGAATAGAATAGAATAGAATAGAATAGAATAGAATAGAATAGAATAGAATAGAATAGAATAGACTAAACCAGGTTGGAAATGACCTTTGAGATCATCAAGTCCAACCTATCACCCAGCACCACCTTATCAACTAAACCATGGCACCAAGTGCCCCATCCAGTCTCTTCTTAAACACCTCCAGTGATGGTGACTCCACCACCTCCCTGGGCAGCACATTCCAATGGCCAGTCTCTCTTTCTGTGAAGAACTTCTTCCTAACACCCAGCTTGAACCTCCCCTGGCACAGCTTGAGACTGTGTCCTCTTGTTCTGTGGCAGGGACCAGGCACTGGGGCTCCTTCTCAGCCCTTCTGACACTGAATGGCCACACAGGGCTTACTGAGTCCCTTGGCACCATACTGAAATGGAAACCCTGGCTTATCCCTTCTGCAACATGCCCTCAGAGAAGGGCAAGAGAAAGCTATTAGCACACTTCTTTCAGGTCTATAAAAAAAAGCTGGACACACACATGGGTTCATGACAGAAATTCATTAGGCTTTTTGCATAGTCTGTTAGACACAGTTGTGAGACCAAGTGGCTCTGACACAGCTCTCCTCCTGCTCTGCCTTGGTCTGTCTGTGTGTATTTCTGGAAGAAGGGGATCTGGACATGCTGGTGGCTGGAGAAGCAGCCCATGTAAGTTCACAGGACAGCCCACCCTTCTGCAGTCCCTATGTAAGGAGCAGGGAAATGTGATTTCCTAGTTGAAGGCATCTCTTCTACAATGCTGGACATATTTACTGTGTACTCATGAGGTCCTGCTTTGTCAGCAGCGGGTGGAACACCCTCCAGAGGAAGGAAGGGTTGATCTCTCCAGCTCTGTGTCAGCAGCAGTGTGCAGTGCTGGGGCTCTGCCAAGAGCTGGCAGGAACCCAAGGTGGCTCTCGAACCTTGGTAAATCACAGTAACTCTTCTCCCTTCTCAGACAGCCCAGCAGCAAAGCAAGGCACTGCTCTCTGAACTCTGGCTCACCCAGTTCCTCCTTTGCTCACTCTTCCAGGCAAACCCACTCATCAGCTCCAGGCTGAAGCCCAAGAGTCCCAGAACTAATCTTTTTTTTTGTTGGTTTGGTTTGGGTTGGGTTTTTTTATCCCCAGTTTCCAACAAATTAAGCAAGCAAACACCAAATTTGCAGCTGGGCATGCTGGGGCACAGCAGACCACAAACACACACATCCCTCTTGCCTCTTCTTTAGTAATAGGAGGCTCCTGGTAGCAGTTCTCTGACCCTGGCCCAGCATGACATTGACCACACAGCTCAGGCCAAGGGACTTTTGTGGCTCTTGTTTCCCCCCTGCTGCGTCTCCATACAGACAGGGCTCAGCCTCAGGTGTTGCTGGGAGGATGAATTTTCCCAACTCTTCTGAGGCTTTCAGGTGGTTTTCCCAAGACAGAGAGTCTGGGGGAACCCCATGGGAAATGCTGTGTCTTGCAGTGCTATGTAGTGCAAGATGATGGTTATTAGCAGACCCGAAGAAGCTGCCAGTTCTCTTTCATCCTGCTGTATCCCCTGGGAGTAACCTTCTTCAATAGGCTTAACCACAGGGCTGCTGATCCTCAGCAACAGTTAACAGTGATGTGATAAACCAACCATAGCCTGGGGTGTCTCTGGTGTTTTGTCAGTCCTGCACTCACCTTCTAAGCAACACAGGTATAGAAGATGCAGAATTTCACTTCCCATGCTTCCTCCGAAGGTAACATTCCTCCTCCCTTCCTACACCTACCCCAGCCCAACACTGATGCTCCCATGTGCTCTTCCCTGCAGGAGCCTGGGAATCACAGGCATATTACCAGCACTAAGAGCTTCTCACAGTGAGTTCTGCTGGGGGTCCCAGGTTAATTGCCACCTCTCATGCACACAGCAACTGTCCTTCACTGCTCCAGGATACTCATGACCAGCTGGGCTGCCTCACAGGGCAGAAGAGGAAGAAGGAAGATGGAGAGATGCACTTCAGACTGCAGAGGGAGGAGAAGGAAAGATGTCTGGGGGCTCCAGGATGAAGGCAGCACTCTGCGCTGAGCTCCAGCCGTGCACATGCGAACATCTGGTCCAAATGAGGCACTGTAGCATCGTCTGTAGTCAAAGAAGGAAAAAACACCTTCAGAGGAGCATCTGCCTGTTAGAAATGCCTGTTGGGACAGGGCCTTCCAGAGAGATGGTTGCCTCTTCATTGACCTCCAGCTAGTCTGTGTGTACTTACATATATTAGAGTCAGGGAGTAAGGGGATTTTGGTCAAAGTGCAAGGGAGGGCAGCTGCACAATTCCTTACACAATGTCTTTGTGTGTCTCTGAGGCCAGAAGTGTTAGCAGGCTGCGAAGCAATAGAAAGAATGAGAGCAACCCTAGGGGCACTAAGCCAAAGAAAGAAAACAGGAGGGTATCCAAATCTCTGGCTTTATGACGTGAGTTCATCTCTAAAAGATAAAAAACCTGAGAGAACACACCATGCATCTGAGGAACTCCATCACTCACTGATGGTTACCTTGAGCCACACAGCAGCCTGGAAGTGTGAAGTGGAGGACATTATCTTTGAGGCACAACAGAAGTGCTGACCTGCCCTGACATAACTCATCTCATGGGCCTGAGATGCAAGTTCTCAGGGGCACAGAGCTCTCAACTCTCCCAGTGCTTCACCACAGGTCAGCAGCACAACTCCAGTCATGCATCTGACCTCCCAAACTCATCCTCTTGTCCCATTCTGCACAGTGTCTACTTTGCTTTTCTGATTCTCAAACTGTTGGGTTTTTTCTGCCTTTCTTTTTAGAGACATAAAATAAAGGACAAAGGACCCGGGTTCCTTTTGGAGAGGACCTATTTTAAGAAAGGAGAGCCTTTCCCCTGCTGGAAAAGTGGCTGAGCAAGGGTAGGCTCAGCGCCGTGCCCTCCAGTTGGCCACTTCAGACACCTGCTAGCAGCCACTTCAGCCAGCAAATGCTCATCCAGCAGTGGCAAAAATCACAGTCTGCAAGACATGCCCCAGCAGGATTCATGAGAAAGGTGGAGAGGTTTCTGCCCGCAGAGAAGTCCCCACCACACAAACCCTGTTCTGACTCACTGCTCAGGCGGCAGCAATGCCACTTTCTCCCTAGGGTGGGCACTCCGTGGGCAACAGACGTGGCCACCTGCCGGGTGGTTCAGATTCCCTCCGAGGCTGAACATGTCACACTCTCAATCCATGCATCTCAGGAAGCAGAAGGTTCCCGTGAAAAGAGCTGCCCAGACTCCCCTTGCTGATGGCAGTCACTTGTTTTCAGTGAGAAAAATCCTGAAGCTGATTTTATGCCAGATGCAGAAGGCAGGGCAGGATCCCACAGAGGCCATTTGGCACATTTCATTCTGTGCTTAGCCCCAGGCTAGTGCTTTACAGACACATCTCACCTGGGAAAGCCCCGGTGTGCCTGCTCCAGCCCTGCCTGGCAGGTCATTCCTTGCTTTTTCTTTAAGTCTTCACTTGGGAAGGTGCTTCTTGACATCTGCTCTGAATTTGATTCTCCTCTATTTATGTTTTATAGCCCTTGCTCCTGTCCCTTTGGTGGGGCTGAGTGCAATAACTCCAGATGATATTATCTGTTATCACTTAAGTTTTTATGCACTTCACTTAAATTTTCTCATAACCCCCTTTATTTTTCCCTTTCTCCTGGCCATCTTCAGCACTAGATATTATAGCGCTGGGTTAAGCATCTTTATCCTTCTCTGCCCTTTCCAATAGGTTATTTTCAATGGTGTAAGTGGATTTTATCATGCTTAGCAAATGACCTGTTAAAGGACAGCTTGAACACTTAAGTGTTCTTGATCCGCTGCAGTTCCACCCTGAAGAAGACCTCACATCCAAGTGATGCTCCTCTCACCCCAGAGTGCAACCAGAGAGCTAGAAGGGCAGACCTCTCCTCCAGGTTCACCTCAGTGTGCACAGACTACTCAGGTTCATAGGAAAGCTGCCAATCTCCCTTGAAATCATCTGTATATTGCCCTTATATATGCACTGGAGAATCTCTTCAAGTTCCTCCCTGCTAAAACCATGCAAGCCCATGACAAGCACATTTCAAAACCCAGCACCTGTTCCAAGCACTAACGACCGCTGTGGGCAACAGGCAGAAAAGTGTGGCTGAAGGCTGAGATCTTCAAAGCTGCCTTAATCCTTAGAGCATGAGCTTCCAAATACCTCGAGGAGCACAGAAAATGTTGGCCTCAACAATTGACGGTGTGCTCAGAGAGGTGGGAGCCAGTTTGGGGGACATCTTGACTGCAGTCTGCCTGGCTGGCTCCGCTGGACTTGGAATCAGTCCGATTCATTGCAGCAGCTCTGAATTCAGAGCAGAGGGAGCAGACAAGGCTCATTGCCTATTCCAGCCAGAAAGACTGCAACAACAGTTGCTGTTTTCTTTTTTATTTTTTTAAACAAGGTTTCTTGAGTAGACAGCTAGGAAAAACTCTCTGCCTCCTCATCTTCAGACTGACCCCCACTGATAATTGTGCACAAACTGCCAGGGCTGCTTTGAGTAAGCAATTCTAGAAGTAAAGCAGCCTGAGGTGGTTTTGTGCAAGGCTTTGCCTGGAGCAGTGGGGTCCTCGCTGACCACCAAAGCCCAGAGGGGAGAGCAGCAACTGTTCAGTCCCTGCAAAGTGCAGCAAGGACTTTTTCTCCTCAGTCACTAATGGTCCTGCCAGTGGGGCGGCCCAGCCCAGAGGCGGGCGATGGATCCAGGTTACTCCTGGGGAAAAGCACACTCCCATGCAAATCAAATCTCTGGATATGTTGGTGCATCTGTTTGCAATGTGGAATGCATGAAGCTCACATCCCTCCTTGCTTCATTCTCTGCTCCAGTGTTTATTCTCCCAGCAAGCCATCACCGCCTTGTCCTCCAGGACTGTGCTTTAACTTAGACATCAGCAATTTCCCCTGCCACAGGCTATCACTGAAATTACCCACCTGATTTAAGGCCAGGGGAGTTAAAAGACTGTTCTGCTCCGAGAAACTCTTCCAACAGCTTGGTTTGCACCTCTCCAGGCTGCAGGCAGACCCAGCCACTCCTTTCCCCTTGCACCAGGCTGGAGGAACAGCTGCAGGTGATGTCATCACTTTTCCAAGCAAGACCCTGAGAATCCTACATGAGCATCCAGCTTTAGCCACCTTCTCCTGCCCCACACTGCAGAGCTCTGTTTGTACAAAGTAAATGCAGGCAGATTTCCCTGTTGACCATGGGGATTTTGCTTGCTCAGGTAGACCCACTGGGAATATCAGCATTCTCATTCTATTTACTTTTCTGCTAAAAAGCTGTGCATAGGCCTGTCCTATGCAGATAAACACCCCAGTCTGTCACACCACAGATAAGCTCCCTAACTTGCTTCCTAGCCAGGGGACAAGGATTCATGGATGGTGGTGCTGTCTCTCCATCCCTTGTAGTAACAGGGAGAGGGTTGGATGCCCTCCTGCAGTGCCAGGGCTTGCAATTTCTTTTTAAAAGCCTGTAATCATCTCCACTTCTCTGAGCTATTCAAGCATTTGCATTGTTTCAAAGCATCTCCAGTGCTGGCTGGAAGCAGACCCAGGTTTTAGGAGAGCCCAGGAGGATGACTGTGGGGTGCCACATTGGCAGGCAACCCCCACAGAGCGGCAGAGGAGGGTTGTGCTCCTGCCAACTGGTGAGTCGGTGCCTGGGCATTGCCTTTAATCAAGAAAGAAAAAAGGGGAACAAATCAATCCTGTTCACATGAGATTTGAGCTGAACTTCAACCAATAAACACTAAAGTATAAAGAAATGCCATGGAAAGAAAAAAACCCAAAGCCTCCTGTTGTGACACAGCCATGACTGAGCTTCATCCATTTTTTAAAGTTTTTTTCTTTTCTCCTCCTGGTTAAAAATGAGATTTTCAGAACAGAGAAAGCATCACCAGCATGAAAACATCTAGTCAAAAACCTACCCAAAGGACAAGTGGAGGAGCAGACTTTCCCTGTGGGTGCAACCATATGATACAGGGCAGAGCGGGAACATGGGAGACCTGGACCAAGGTTTCCCACTCCATCCCCCGTAGTGGTAGCATTTATCTGCAGCATCTGTGAACCCCAGAGGAAAACTTAACAGGCTCCTAGGTGGTATTTTGCTCCCCATCTCTCCCTTCCTATTAGAGGCAGATATGCCATCCTTCCATCAGTATTTTCTCCCTCTAATCCATGCCATTAAGCTGGCACAGCAGCAGGGCACATGGAAAGCCAGGTCTTGCCCCACTCCCAACTTAGAGGGAGGATCCCATAATCATAGATTCATAGAATCAACCAGGTTGGAAGAGACCTCTAAGATCATCCAGTCCAACCCATTACCCAGCCCTATCCAATCAATTAGACCATCCAGTCTTTTCTTGAAGATCTCCAAGGACGGTGACTCCACCACCCCCCTGGGTAGCCCATTCCAATGGCCAATCACTCTCTCTGTGAAGAACTTCTTCTTAATATCCAGCCTGAACCTCCCCTGGCACAACTTGAGACTGTCCCCCCTCATTCTGTTGAATCCTCATTCATCCCCCCTCATTCTCCCCCTGGGAGAACAGACCGACCCCCACCTGGCTGCAACCACCTTTCAGGTAGTTGTAGACAGCAATGAGGTCTCCCCTGAGCCTCCTCTTCTCCAGGCTAAGCAACCCCAGCTCCCTCAGCCTCTCCTCACAGGGCTTGTGTTCCAGGCCCCTCTTCATTCAGCTCTCTTGCAGGGAAGGAAAGGACCAAGTACTTTTCATTGCCTATCCCTGCAGGAGTCCCAAGGTCAGAATCCATCCTTTCATGCAAGACAGTCTTTGCCCTGAGGAGCTGCAGCCAGAAGAGACCAGAAGGCAGGAGAGCACCGATTCCCTATGTCTTTGCCATCTTGTTTCCATGCTGTCATGCCATCTGTGGACTTCATCCCGGGGAACTCCTGTCACATTCCCATTAGCACTTTGCAATGCACTCTTGCCCTTTGCTAGCATCCCCTGACCAAGTTCCTTGGGTCACCCCTGCTCCACATCCTTCATCAAAGGCTTCATGATACTGCTACCCATTTTTGCTGCGCTCTGCCCTGCAGCATCTCAACACACGAGCTGCAAACTGGCAAGCCAGCTCGCTAGCAAAGAGAGCTTTCAAACGGGGATTGAGCCGCTATTAATTTATCCTATATTTGTTTTGAAAAGATGCCTGGGGAAGGTACACCATTTCCCTTTCCAGTTAGAGGCTTAACACCCACAGGCTTTCTTCTTTCTCAGAAACATAAATCCATGTTTATTTTGCGTGTACCAAATTAATCCCCAAGGCCAGAATCAGAGCTCTGTCTCCACCAAAACACTTCAGGAGAAAGAGAAGAGAGAAGAAAGCTGGACCTTTGATAGAAGAAACACATCTGTTTCTCTGGGACTGAGGCATTTGCATGTGGTATAAATGATTTTATTTGCTAACCCAGACAGAAGTCACTCTGTCTTGAAGCGAGAAGGAAAGATCTGGAGCATCCATTTCCAGCGTGATCACTGAGGAGCAGCCAGACTCCAATTCCTGCGAGGTTCTTCAGAGGGTTTGATCAATCAGGATGCTGTCATGCACAAAAGGCTGATCTACCTGCAGCACCCATCATACTCTGTTCCCAGCTAAAAGTCATGCAATTCTGCTGTAAGTCAATTTACGAGGCAAACATTTAATTTAGCAAGCAGGCTCACGATCCTAAATTTAAACATATGTCAAGCCAGCTAGTAGCTTTGTTTTAATTAACTCTCAAACTTCGTGGCTGTCATTTCTTTATATAAATGAGGATGTTCTGCCAAGGGCAGGCTGTAATCCTGTGTGCATACCTACAAACCCGCTTGCTATTTCACAGCCGCTTTTCGAAGAGCTCTCGCAGAGGCAAGGGGATGTGGATGTTATTCTAAGGGTCCATATGGCAGCACACTGGCACTGCAGTATTAAATCAGAGGTATTGTAGCTTTCCAGCCTGGATTCTCACAGTATCAGGTAATGTGGATGTAGCTTTATTGTTGTACAATTTTACCGGCTATGCATTATTCAACAGCGGCCAAAGTCTCGGAGCTGCTGGAGGTGATTCAGTGATGATAAAGGGAATACATTTTGCTGTGCAGGCGGGAGCAAAGGGATTTCACAGGTCAGTATCTTCTCTGCCCGTGGAGGAACACTGGAAGCATTAACATTTCTAGCAAAGAAATCGGCTGGCAACAAATTCTCATCGATAATTAAAACGAAAGTACAAGCTGCCTTAATGTGTAGTTAGACTTAGGAACTGTAACCTGCTCCCTAAATTAAATTCTTTTCCTCGATAATTCGGCTCTCCCAGCAGGCGCCGAAATCTGCTGGAAGATGCCATCTAGTGGCTTATGGAAGTTTATTTAAGTTCAACAGCACTTGCTGGTGTGGGTGGCAAGAACTGCAAATGCCGAGGCACGTAATGGTTTTCAGAGACTTTCTGTTGTTGTTGTTGTTCTTCTTCTTCTAGGAAATAAAAATTTCCCCCGAGGGAGTTTACAATGGAAGAGACCTAATATTTATTTTAGTAGTCCCCACAGCAGGGCACTGCATGTCACAGCTTTGCTGTTGACATTAGCCAAGCTGCACGGCTGCTCTGCTGGCAGGGCATCTCCCTAATCACGAGGGATATTTGCTCTTCATTTATGAAATGAATCCACTCTTCATTCTTGGAAAAGCTGTTTTCTTCTTTAAAAAACCCCAAAAAACAAAACCCCAACACATCCTGTACATATAGATTATCTAGTTTATGCTGTAGTAGAAGCTGCTTAATTTGTACCCAAATAAACAGCATTCCTGTTTAATAGGAGCCATTTATGGCTGGATTCGATGATCTTAAAGGTGTTTTCCAACCTAAATGATTCTGCAATCACCAGGGAATTGATTAGGAGCAATCCTGCCTGCTGGTAATGCTGGGTGATGGCTGCTTTCATCTCTGTCCATGAAACACTGTCAACAGCAGCCTTGTCCCCAAATTGTCCGTGGGGCAAAATGCAGCCCTTTGGGAACGTGTACCACCTGGGGAGCACATGTAGCTCTTTGAGCAGCATCTGCACACCTTGGAGGGAAACTGCAACCCGTAAGGAGCACCTGCAACCCTTAGGGAGCACCTGTAGCCCTTTGATGAGCATCTGCACTCCTTGAAGAGAACCTACAACCCTTTGGGGCACACCTGCAGCCCCACAGGCTGCTCTACCCGTCCCACTGAACCCCGGGGGTCGATCGCTTCTCGCCGTTCCCCGCTGGTGCTGGCCCGTCGCTCCCCACACCCCAGCGTGTTCCACGCCTGGCAAACCGCTTGCATTTACTCAGGGCGAGCGGTGCCGAGCACCCGCTCACCACACAGCGCCCGGCCAGCCTCTGCTGCAAGGGCCGTCACTTAATGGCCGCGGTTAACGCCGGCGGGCTGCTAATTGCGGAGCCTCTCTGGAGCAATTAACCGCCGCGGTTTTTCCCACAGCAGGCCGGTTGGGAGCCTCCCCCACCCGCTCCCGCCGCGCCCCCCCGTGCCGGTGCCGGGGCATCCCTGGGGAGCCGTTACTGTGCAGTCATTAGGGTAGCGTCACGACCGGGGAGCGCAGGGGCGCGGGGCGCAACGGAGGAGCGCGAGGAGCGGGGCGGAGCCACCCTCGGCGGCGGGGGGGCGGGGCAGCCGGGGCCACGCCTCCCCCGCGCGCGGAGCGGAAGTGCCGGAGTTGCCGCCCGCCGCTGCCGCCGGGCGCGCGGGGGAAAGTTGGGCTCCCTAAGGGCGGCGGCGGGGGCGGCCGGGCCGCGCTCCCTCCTCGTTCTCCGTTCTCCTCCTCTTCCCCGCCGGCGGCTCCGATGCGGCGGAAGCAGAAGCGGCTGCTACAGGCGGTGGGGCTGGCGCTGGCCGCCCTCGTCTTCTTGCCCAACGTGGGGCTCTGGTCCCTTTACCGAGAGCGGCAGCTGGAGGGCGGTGGGGCGGCTGGCGGGGAGGGGGCCGCCGCCGCGGGGCCACCGGGGGCAGCGGCCGGCGAAGCGCCGGTGAGTGGCGGCGGGGAGGCGGGGTGAGAGCATGGGGTATGTGTGCTGAGCGGCCCCCCGTGTGCATGGGGTGGGGAGGTGGGAGCTGCGGGGCGGGAGTTGGCCCCCCTGGGAACAGCTCCCTTCGCATGAGCTGGGAGCAGAGGGGAGGTTGTGGTTCCCTTGTCGCAAGAGGACCTCGGCAAAGATTGAGGCGGGGAGAGAAGCAGCATTCGCCCCTTAGAGAGGAGGGAGAGGAGTGCAGGGGTGGGCTGCTGTACCCCTAAGGAAGGAGACGCTTTTCTGTAGCCCCTGTCTCGGTTGGGGGATAACGCCAGTACTTTCTCGGTAATTCAGAGATGGGAGGACCGGAGGATCTGCCTGCCTTTTTTGGCTGGTAACGGGATAAAGCGAGGTATTTGCTCCTTGCTCCAGGGAATAAGGAAGAGGAGCTTGTCCCATCCTTGCCCAGAAAAGGACAGTAATTCTGTCTCCTATGCGTGCCCCCCTGTGCCGATTCTCATTTTCTGCCTTGGAAAGATACAGGGGGTGAACGTCACCCGTTATCTCTGGGTCCCCGCAGAGCTTAAGGCATGGGCTAGCAGAAAGTACCAGGCAGAGCTTGAAGATTAGTCTGTGTATTGATCCTCCTTTGGGAAACGAGGAGCAGATAACCCTCCCTGAGAGGGGCTGTGGATGCCTGATGCAGACGTGGCCTGACGATATTGCAGTACATGACTGCATTCCTTCTTTGTCCCACTGGTGTAGTAGTAAGTTTAACAGACAAACCGTTCTGCTTAGTGTGTGAGACAGGAAGACTAGATCACCCAAATTAGACGTTTGAAAGCTCAGTTTAGCTGCATTTACTTTTGGCTATGTAATTGCTTTATCCCCTTCTGGATTTGGCTTTGTACCATTAAGAATGATCGGGACTTGAAAGCTTGAGATGTCTGTGTGTAACTATCTGCTCAGCTGCCACTCTACAAGGCTCTGCTTGTTCAAAACCACTTAAAACTCTTCGTTGTCTAAATCTTTCCCTCCTTGGAGACTTGCCGCTATGACTGCACTGTAACGGCTGGGGAAACCTACTGTGGCAATTTCTGCTCTGAGGGAGAGAAGGCTTTCAGAAAGAGGTGTAGTCAAACTGGGACCAAGCTCTTCCTTCCCAGCAACATCTTTCCAATTCAAGCATTTAGTGCAAGTCTAGGTATAACCATGAGCATATCCTTGTGATGTCCCATGCAGGTAGAGAAAGGGACCTGCCATGAAACATAAATTTGTAGCTGATACTCAATCTTTCACAGAAATCCATCTGACATGCAGAATGATCATTATGTGCCTGGAGTTCCTGATGCTACTGACCTATGCTTGTATTTCTGCTGGATGCAGGGAATATTGTTTTGCATCACTGATAAAAATCAAGCCTTGTGGTCCATTGCTTCACATGGTGAAATGAAGACCATTGTAAAATTGCATATCTTCCAGAGGTTATGAAGGGAAAGTTGGTAATTATTCTTAGGAGACTTCAAAGTTCCCTGTTGGAAGTAGCTGTTAATTCTGATTAAATCTCTAAGGGACAAAAGAAAGGGCAATGCCACTGTGGGGTTTGGGGTAGGTATAAGCCAGGCAGTTCCTACATTACACTACATCACTGCTGATTTCTGTGTGTGTACAGTGTTCTGGATGTTTAGATCTACTGTATTGCCTGTGCTGTACAGAATGTTGACTCTGTTTTTCTTTATGTCTCTTTAAAGTATGGCAGCTGTCAGTAAATTGAGATCTGCTTTTGTTGTGATGATGTGTTGAGCTGGGCAGGAAACGCTTGTGCAGCTTACAGGAGAATTTGCAATAAAACCTCTCTGCATTTGTGTAAATCAGAGTTAGTGGGGTTTAGGCTGAAGGCTTCATCTTCCAGTCTAATTATCAGGGAATTATGGGCTGCAGTGGGTATGTGAGTGAAGACATACATGTGTTAAATGTCTGGGGTTTTTTTTTAAAGGATCAGGCTCTGAAATGATAGCTTCTGTACACTGAGCAAGGGAAAATGTACCCTAAAGGACAACTGTCGTCTCTTGTGAAAAATAGTTTCAGATGAAGCAGAATAAAGACAAACCAAATGGTGGTGGTTTTGGTGTTCATGTTGGGGTGGGGTTTTTTGTTTCTTTGGGTGTATTTTTACAGCTGACTGCAGAGAGGGGGCTTTTTGAGCATCCCCAGATTCAATGGTTCCAGCCTCTATTCCTTGGTCCTGACAAGCATTCATGGGTTTTGTACTTACTAATCAACTTCCAGCTTGTAAAGGAGCGTGCTGTTTGCTCATTCATGAAGCCCTTCAGAAGAGCTGGCATCTTAATGCTAAAACTCTAGATGGTAGGAGGCTACATCATAAAAAATTATATTCATAGCAGGTAGAAAAGATTGTCTTCTGTTTCTGCCTTTAATTTGTCTGTTTTGCAGGCTAGCCTTTGAATTGAGGACATTCTGGATGTGATGCAGAATTGAGCTTTTCAATGAAATCTCTGTCCAGGTTCATTTTTTCCTCTTTAAATGGTGTCTGCTGTTTCAGGCAGTAGTTCTGTCTTGCAGAGTAGCAGCAAGAGCAAGGAGAAGGTTTTAAGAAACAGCTGATTTAAAGCTATAAAGCAGTTCCTAGGGCACAGAATTGTGGTGTTAAACATTTGAAGTTTAAAACCTGCTAGAAGTTTTTGTTGTCAGACTTTTGCTGCATGTTACCTTCCAAATGTAGGCAGCGTAGGCAATTTTGCCTTATTTAATCTTTCCACTGCCTGAAACAAACATGTCAGAAAATTAAGCAATCAGGAGCTATGTAAATATATTCTAGGAAAGATTATGCTAAATGGTTCCTGCAGAAGTGTCTAGGCAGCTAATTGCTTCGGTATTTACATGTTTAGAGGAAACATTATGGTGGCTGAAAATAATGTATAGCTTTAATAAGGTGGATTAGGTCTATGGGCTTTCCTCCTGCCTTTGGGTTTGTTCTTCTGTAGCTCTGTTGGGTGCTTCAGGTTCTGTGGAGAGGTGATGGCCTTAAGTCATCAAGGTCTTGGCCTCAAGGTCATGCTGCAGATGTCTTTAGAAAAGCTGATGCACTGAGTTCCTCTTCCCTACAGCTGCATGCTCAGGAGTGTCCGTTATCAGTGTGCAAGTACAGTTGCTCTGTAGATGATAAGAACTGGGAATTCTTTTTTTTCATGGTGTGTGTAACAGGTTGGGCTAGTGTCACACCTTTCAATAGGAATGATGGTATCAAGGAACTGAAGTGTTTCTTCTGACAGTGAGAGTATGAGCCCAGAAGCATCTTAGACTTCATGATTGTACCATTTTGCTCACCGATGTGCGTGTATTGGTGTGCTCATGTAACGCAGATTGACTCGTGTGTAGTTTTGTCTTTTTTTAACATAGCAAGTATCCAATAAGTCAAAACATATGATCTGTGGGTGGGGGTAGGAAAAGGCAAGAGGAATGCAGCTTTTCCTTTTGTCTGTTGAATCTCTGCTGTCTTCCTCAGAGCCTGCTGAGCATCCTCAGCCAAAATGTTTAATTGATGTGTAGTCCTGCAGTACGTGAAACACGGATGAGGTAGTCTGGGGGCTTGTCATTTCTGCTTGGACTAATGCAAGTATTTATGTACCTTCTAATGCTCTGCAGAGATAGCTGCACTCTGCCTGTGTGGGCAGGCTGGAGATGGCACTTGGCATGGTACCTGCTGTTAGGGAAGTGTGGCATTTGAACTCGGAGAAGCTACGCTTGAACATTTTCATTCTTTGAATTGCTGGCTAAAAGCATTGTCACACATTAGCTGCCTCTCACGGCAAGCATTTTGCTCTGATACGATGCATGCTTTGTGGAGTCGCCCTGTAGCTTGTAGTAGTAGTAATTTGTGCTCTATAAATTAACTCGCCAGCCTGATGGAAGTGTATAAATCACATCGGTGATTGTGTGGTGCCCTCTGCTGCCAGCCTGCTGAACTGGGACGCACCTGCCTGCTGGTACGTTGTGAGTGAGAAACCGGCTGCACACTTGGGGTTGAAAAATGGTTTGTGAGAATGGTCCTCTTGGAAAACTTGGGGTCGTAAACTTTGGCTTGAGTGAAATTAAGCTCCAAGCTTCCAGCTGATATGGCTGAAAACGTAGCCCTAATGACGAGCTGAGTGGGGAGCCGCACTGTGCTGCCTTCCAGACTGCTGCTGCTTATGTCCTCCTCAGCAGAGGAAGAAGATAGGCTTTGCCATTCTGACCAAGGGGCAGCTACGAGGCTGTCAAGGATTGTCAGCTTCACATTATGGTTGACAAAAGCTAATAAGGAAGAAGGTGGTTAAGCAGACTCCGCTGCCAAGGCTGGGGAGGGAAGAGAGGAGCTTGGGAAAAATGAGAGGAAAACCTCTCTGCTCTCTGACAGCTAGAGGGACATACCAACTGCCAGAGGTAAATAACCAACTTACCATACTTCCTGGGGAGGTTTCTTTGGTAGTTACACTTCACCATGCCCTAGACCTTGCTGCTGCTGAACTCCGAGGTCTGGCTCCTCGCAGACCTCTTGGAGACTGGAGTTTGCAGTTGTATTTGCTAGTCACTCATCAGCTGATAGAAAAGCAAACTTTGAAAAGCTTGTTTTGGTAAGCACGGCGTAAAACAATTGACATCTGTGGACTGAGTGCAAGTCCTAGAGCCGTACAAGCCTGTTTGAGAGTGATTTGCAGTATGGGCTACTCTAATGTTGATCGCTTCAGCACACTTACGAAATGAGCAGGTTTTCCTGTACTGGCTAAGTGTGGATCACACTTCTGATTAGCTAAGTGAGCTGAAAGGAACATGAAAGGGCTAAACCATCTCACAGCAGTGAAGTACAAAGTAAAATTTGGAGAAGATGAAGAAACTGGAGCTTTTAGTGGTCTTAAATTAGTTTCATTGTTCCTTCTGGGTGACCTTCACTGTAACAGCAACACAGAGCTGAAGGGAACAAATGGGCTGTATTCGAGGTCAATCAAAGGTTTGTTATACTTGTAGTTCTTCAGGGGAGGTTATCTCTGTCGTGGAGCACCTTCTTCTGTTATCAGACAAGTGGTTCTGTTTTGCTGTTCAAAGGTGCTCTGTGGTGTAGCTTTTAATAGCTGCAGTGGTTACCTTTCTTCATGGAAGGAAGATCTCAGCAGGAAAACTTCATCTCCTGACATCTAGACTACTTTTTAGGGTGCTAGTGAAAGCCATAATCATATAGTGGTCGCCAGAGCTGTGTTTTCCTGCATGATTATGGATGAAATCATGAGGGACAAAGATTTGAGAGCATCTGTGGTTACAAATTCCCTGGCAGACAACTGCCATGTCCTTTACTACAGTGAACCTGAGAAATTACTGGGAAAATTCTTACCACCAGTGAGGAGTGCTGGTGAAATTAGGCAGAAAAATGCTATCAACCAGACTTTCATATGCATGGTATCATCTTCTGCTCCCTGTTTAAATACAGTTACAGGAATTGCTGGGAAAAGATAAAGGAGTGCAGGTAACCTCCCTGCTTGCTGCTCCTGTTTGCAGTCTTTCCCAATACCAGGCGACGCAGACAGGTAGCCTTCAGTTTCCTTCTGGAAAGTAAAGAGGTGATGGCATGCATTAGGAGTTTGTAGGAGGTATTCCACAGTGTGCTTGAAATAGCACTAGAAGGAGGGGGGGAGAATAAAAGAAAAAAGGGGGGAAAGAAAAGGTGCCGCAGAATTTTGTTTTGATCCAGCACGAAAGCTGCTGTTTCAACCTGCTTGCCTGGTATCCTGTTGACGTTTAGCAGAGCTGCCGTTGGCAGGCTTTTGTGAAATGCACCTTAATTGGAGTGCACTGTGCCGAGTTTCATGGTACTTCAGGATGGTGTGAATGCTTCTGTAAACAAAGCTGCTGTGATACTTAGCATCAGAGGACAGTCTCTAGTGTCCGTCAAGCCTCACATTTTCCATCCTGTTAACTCTGTCGAGTCACTTCTGCCACTTCAAATTCATTGGTAGCAGCATGGGTAATGCATGATACTCTCTAGATATGGGGAGAGAGGTGGCTTCAGGGACTGTGCATAGGAAACCTTTTAATGGTAGTAGGTACTCTCGTGTGACCTGAGTGTATCTGTAGGTTGGTTTTTTTCTGGATCACTTTTACTAGAAAACTGGAAAGGATTTTTTTTCTGTAGCTGGAGGGATTAAGAACTGGCTATTCTGAAGGGATGTACTGTGATGGCAAGCAGACTTTAATGAGTATTTAAGTAGTTGTTGATTGAAATGTTACTTCGGTCAGACTGGGGTAGTTTGGGTTAAAGCTCAACAGTTACTTTTTGTTAACCTTGTATCTATCTGTTCCTCTTCTGCAATCAAGTCAGAAATAGACTTTCTCGCATAAAATTGTATTTAGTCTTCACCTGAGCTGATGTCCCTGGACACAGTGGTTTCAGTCAGTCCAAGTGCAGTTTGGCCATCCATGTATTCCTTCAAGAAACAGCTTGCCCTGGGATTCCTCTTCTTCTAGAGAGACTTATAAAAGACATTCCGACTTGACTTCAGGTCCTAGATTGTTTGCAAACCTGATTGCTGCCCATGGGGATGTTTAGCAGGTAACAGGAAGTGTGAATCTGTTTATCAGATTTCACAGCCTCCTGAACAAATCCTGGTGCTCAAGTCACTCTCAGGAGTAGAAGAGTGAGATGCTTCATTTCCAAATCCATGGCTAATAGCCTCCCCTTTCTAATCTTATTTTTTGGTGTGCCCCTTTTGGGCTGCCTTTCACCTTGTTTGTGATGAATAGACTTTCAAATTCTCTATTATCTCTCTAAGAGTCCACTAGTGATCTTTACCTTCAGATCTGGCATGCTGCTCATGACTTCCTGCAAGCCAGGGAGGTAGGAAGTGTTACTGGTCCTGCTTTATTCAGCATGAAGGCTGAACTCTCAGTGGTAATGGTATCTTTTCTATCAGTGTAACCAACACTTGTGGTGGTGTTTCCTGCATTTTGTGTTAGCTTGGCTGGATGATGGATAGCTAAGAAGGAAGGGAGTCTTTATCTATGCAGCTTTGTTAAGAATATAAGTAGTACTGGATATCAAATTATGGCTGACTTGTCACACCATGCCTCTTTTGTTAGATTTAAAGAGTCTGGCAAACGATTGGAGAGAGCTACAGATAAGTAAATCGATATGGAGCACAATAAGTTGCCAGGCAGCCCTCCTTTTCAAATGCCTGGGTAGAAGAGTGACTTCTACTGTGACTGAGACCTGCTGGCAGCTCCACATCCAAACTCCTGTGCACCCTCTAAAAGATAAGAAAGAGGTCACTTGACATGTCTCCTTATTGTTCATAAACTTGCTAAAGCTTTAAATTGCAGCTTCAAAGAAGGGAGGTCTACCAGTTCTTGGGCCTTAACATTTGCTTTTCTTTCTTCATAATTAGCTCTTTTCTCTGCCCTTTTGCAATTCCTCTATTTTCTCTAATCTTAGCTCCAGGGTTAAAAGGGAGCTCTCTAGAGCATATATCTATAATTAAGGCTTTTTAACCACAGTTACATTGGAATCTGAGCAGTGCTCCAGTGTTGCTGATACTCAAGGAAGAATCTTGCTTCAGTGGAAAAGTTGGCGATGTTACTGTAGCAGAGCTCTCTGCTGGCCCACTCATGGAGTTCCCTTTGGTACTGCTTCATGCCTTCCTACATTGACAAGTTATCTGTCTAAGGTTGATGACCATTAATGGCTTATCTTCTGGAGCTGACAAGAATTAGATATTCTGCCTGTCATTTTCTTGAGAACACAGACTGCTAGGTATTGCACACGTGAACATGTGCCACCAGTGTGAGTCAGGGATGAAACTCCTCACTTGGTATGGGTGCTCTTGGGGCTCTTTTTGCAGCAGTGAACAAGAGCACGTTTAAAGGCAATTACTAAACAGTAGTAATGGTTTAAAATTTGCACCCTATAAATCTTGGTTTCTATTACTGTATCATTTGCTTTTCTGTACTACTGATTCAAACTGAAATTATAAGCAGTTTAAACAGAATAAAGGTTTAAAATGGAAGCCCTATTTTAAGTGAGTTGGTGTAACTCCTGCGGGTATTGTGATTCTTTCCTTCTCCAGAAATAGAAAGCAAAGGAAGGGGAGGAGGATGGAGTCAGCAAAGGCTTGACTGCACAGTGCTGCCCAGCCTGCTGGAGAAGTTCACTCTTAATGTTTATTTGGTGTCTGTCTTTCAGTCTCAGCTGTGTATTAATTTTTCATCTGTAGTACTTTTTTCTTCCCAATTAGCACAAGTAGCAGAAAGCAGCTTCCAAAAGCTGTCTTTCAAAGCAGTGAATGTTGGTGTTCTTCCCTGTTAATTTGAGCTTTGCCTCTGCAGCAAGGTAACTTGATTTCTGCTCAGAGTATCTCCCCTCAACGTTAATGTTGATTTCTCTCCTGTATGTTACCTGTAGCTGATGTAGCAGTGACCTGTCACCTTTCCCTGATGTACCTTTCTGGGTGGTTGCAGCTCACAAGGTGGCTGCTGAGTGAAATTTCCAAAAAGCAGAAGAGGAGGCTCAGAGGAGACCTTATTGCTCTCTACAACTACCTGAAGGAAGATTGTAGCCAGGTGGGGGTTGGTCTCTTCTCCCAGGCAACCAGCACCAGAACAAGAGGACACAGTCTCAAACTGCACCAGGGGAGGTTTAGGCTGGATGTTAGGAAGAAGTTCTTCACAGAAGGAGTGATTGGCCATTGGAATGTGCTGCCCAGGGAGGTGGTGGAGTCACCATCACTGGAGGTGTTTAAGAGGAGACTGGATGAAGCACTTGGTGTTGGGTGATAGGTTGGACTTGATGATCTCAAAGGTCTTTTCCAACCTGGTTAATTCTATTGTTTGCTGAAATAATGAGCAGCCAAGGGGTTAAACTTCAAACAAATGTTGAAGGGTGTTTTCCCAGCTACAAATATTTGAACTTCTGTCTTTAACTTGGATGGCTGTAAGTGGACTCTCACTTCCTGCTGTAGAGCTGTTTGGTCATAAAAAGAGAGGATTTGCACAATGATCAGTATGACTCCAACAAGAACTTTCTGGATGCATAACAATCTTCCTTCTTGTTTGACTGCTCTCCCTTTCCAAAAATCTGATGAGAATGACATTTTAGACTTTGTTAGTCAAAGTCTTGTGATGTTTCAGGGCTCTACTGGATCGTATCTGGAAACACTGTCAGCTGTCCCTCCTACATGCCTCTTTGCTTCTGCCCTCCTGAACAAATGTTTTCATAAGATGAAGCTGTTATGAAAAGTTCTGCTCTGCTTGATCTCTGAAGCCTGCAATCCATTGCTTGCAGCTGTGTGCAGGCTAAGGTGACTTTTTCCCAGGGAAGTCATCCTTTTCTCTGGTTTTTTGCTCATGGTTATTCAGAAGATCTAACATTTAAACCCTCCAGTAGACAGGCTTGGTTTTCCTCTGTGGAAGATCACGTAGGCTTGGCTGTATAAATTACCTCTACTTGTGTTCAAATTCATTTGGGAAATTACTTTTACCTAGTTCATGACACTAGCAAGGAACCAATTTTTCTCCATGATGGAAAAGAGATTTTGTTGTGTTGTATTGGTTTGTTTGGGTTTTTTTTTTTTACCTTGAGCTTACCTAACATTTCTCAGCCTTCAGATGAAATCCAAAGAGAAAATTTTCACAGGGACTGTTAAGCAAGAGCTGTTGCTTAATAAATAAAACAGGTGAAACAGAGTTTGAGTGTTCTTACTGCTTAGACCAAAGTTTTCAAGGATGTCTTAAAGTGGGATGTTCCTTTGAAAGAGAAGAGTCTTGGTGACTTTGATCTGGAGTGTGGTACAAAAATAACCACACAACCAGGGCTGGCATCCCATAAGAGTTTTTTGGTTGTTTGTTTTCTCCTTTTTATATTATTATTTTTAAAAGAGTTAGCAGCTCCATCACTTCTGCTCAGACTGACTTTAATCTTAACTCTGCTTCCTTGGAAGTGCTTCTGTTTAGAGACTGTACTTTCAGCTCATGCAAGTAAAGGCGAGATGTATTCCTTCAGGAGAGAAAATCAGAACCCCCAAAGCTAGATAAATGCAGGCAGAATGCTGTTGTAAAGGGCTTCAGTTAGGCAAGTAAGATATTTTCTGTAACATTACAGAAGGTCGTTTAAATTTAGCCTGACTGTCAGTTCATGTTAGCCACTACGTAACAGGCTTATTCTGGATCTCAGAAAGAAGTGAACCCTGTGATTACCTTCTCTCTTCTCATTTATCTTCCAGGTGGCCTGTTGCCAGGGTTTAGTGTGTGATAGCCAAGTAGTAAGGAATAACTCTCTTCTTTTTTTTCCCCCACTCCTGTGTATGTTAGCTTTGCTGATCTACCAAATACACTCTGGACTGTCTCTTCCCTTTGATTCTTAGGCTGCAGCTTATTGAGTTGGAAATACCTAAAACTCCTATTGATGTTTTGCTGTTGCATGCTGCCCAGTTGTTGGTTTTTTTTTTTTGTGGCTGTTTTGGAGCCTGATTCAAGGTGCTAATCTGTCCTGAAGAAAAATTTCTCTTCAGGAAACCAGCCTCTGTTCACAGGTCTTGTTTACAGCAGCAAAATGATAGCCGTACAATTACAGTGTTTGGAATCATAGTATCATAACATCAGTCAGGGGTGGAAGGGACCACAAGGATCATCTAGTTCCAATCCCCCTGCCATGGGCAGGGAGAACCCCACACTAGATCAGGCTGGCCAGAGCCTCAGCCAGCCTGGGCTTAAACACCTCCAGGGACAGGGCCTCAACCACCTCCCTGGACAACCCATTCCAGGGTTTCACCACTCTCATGCTGAAGAACTTCCTCCTCACCTCCAGCCTGAATCTCCCCACCTCCAGCTTCATTCCATTCCCCCTAGTCCTATCACTACCTGAGAAGTCCCTCCCCAGCCTTCCTGTAGGCCCCCTTCAGATACTGGAAGGCCACAATGAGGTCACCTCAGAGCCTTCTCTTCTCCAGACTGAACAGCCCCAACTCCTTCAGTCTGTCCTCATAGGAGAGGTGCTCCAGCCCTCTGCTCATCCTCGTGGCCCTTCTCTGGACACTTTCCAGCACCTCCATATCCCTCTTGTACTAGGGGCTCCAGAACTGGAGGCAGTACTCCAGGTGGGGTCTCACCAGAGCTGAGTAGCTGAGCTGAGGCTTCTCAAAATGACTTTGCTTGCCTGATTGTGAGGACATGGAATCAAGATGCTAAAAACATCTGCAGAGCGTTGGAAGACCTGGGATTTTGGCATAGAAGCTGGCAGAAGTGTATTTGGACTAGAGGACCACACAAGTTACTGTTGTTGTCATTTTCCTGCTGTTGCTGCTGATACTCTTTGCAAATGTGGTTCTATCCTCCTTTTACCCCAGGCTGTTTCTGATCTCCAGATGTGGGTTGTGTGCCCTGCAAATCCCCGTTCACGTGGAAGATGGGAAGAGTCGTAGCTGCAGCGTGTGAATGTCCTTTTTGCCTTGCCCTTGATTTTTGATTGCTGCAGAGTATCTGTGTTTAAAAGAAAAGGGGTTTTCTCTCAACAAAGTTGTATATTTCCTGCAAATGGGGATGTGGGCCAGCTGATTACTGAAGGAGAGTCCTTGGCAAAGCAATTACAAGCTAAGAAGAAAGCGCCTCAAACCTCGCTCTGTGCCAAGACCCTTTCTTTTCCTTATGTTTTGGCCAAAGCTGTTATCAATGTAAACTAATACTGGTTACCATGGGTGAAAGGCCTGAGCTCTGGAAACAAGTGATGCCTTGTGGCTTTCCAAGTGCTGATATTTTTACAATAAGAGGCTGCTCACAGTGGAATGAGAGGCCGTGAGTTGATGCACATGAGCAGAGAGCACTGGCATTGGCCGTGGATTAGTTGGGAATTGTCAGTCGTGTAAATGAACTCAAATATTGGCTTAACCTGAAAATGTTAAATGAAATGTGAAACTACACATTTTCTCCCTGGGTATTTGAAAACAATAACAAGTCATCTGAAGAGTTGCTTCTAAAAATTCTTTCTAGAGGCTATGAGTTATCAAGCCTAATGCAGTGAAGTCTATTTTTACAGCCCTTGAAAACAAAACCTGACAGTCCATATTTGCCAGCACTTCTATTGCTCTGGTGACAGTGCTGCTTTTTAAAGCATGCCAGAGGAAATGCTCTGTGTTGGAGCATATGTCAGTGATTAGTGGGGCCAGTGCTGCAGGATGAAGTGAGAGAAATATGATTCTGTGTAGCAAAAGCTGAATGGACAGAACATGAGAAATGCAGTGGTTTATGGATTGGTTTTACAGTAGGACTGGAGGATGGTTATTTTTAGGGTTATCTGTGTGAAACTGACACGCTGTCTTCCAAACCAGTGGAAGTATTGCTGAGACATCCTGGTGCCTTTCTCTGTATGTTTCCCTTCATTTCTTCCTTTAGAAAACTATTAGCCCTTCGAATCTATCATGGTTTATGTAGCGAGGGTATTTGCATGCTTTGTTTATGCCAGAGTGAACTGAATGCCCTTTGTCACCCCACTCTTTTTGTGGATTTAGGCTGAAGTGTATTTGAGGGCTTAGGTAGAGAGTGATCCTCAGCAGCCAGCCCATCCCTGTGGGTCCAGGATTCTTGCTAGACAAACCCCTTGGGTGCATTGCTAGTGTTTTGCTTCTGAGTAGCTCTAGCCATCTCATCCTCCTTCCTGCCTCCTAGCAGCCATTCTTAGCATTGACTGTCTCTTGTCAACAGCACTGAGTTCAGACCCAAATTCTGCATGACCCATGCGAGACTCCAGGTACTTGATATCCCCTGGAGTGGAGGGGAGAGGAAGATGGTGCCATGCTGCCCTATCACAAAGATCCTTGACAGCTTCTACACAAGGGCTCCAGTGCAGTAGCTACAGCACTCTATTAACTTTGCCTCCCTGCTTTTACCACACAAAAAACCCAACACCCCAAACAAATAAGCCCTGATCCATATGAGAGAAACAACTCAGGCACAAGAGCATGTAAAGAGGTGTGAGCGATTCTTACACAATATAGAGGCCACCTTATATGTAAGGGCTCTAAGACCTGAAGCAATCAGAGGTCAAAAGCTGGTTGTTACCCATCTGTTTTGTGTTTGATCCTAAAGGTCCCTGCAGACCTTACTTAGGGATGTAGACCCCACTGTAGGAATCACAGAGCTGGAAGTTCAGCTGCAAGATGCATGGCGTTGCAATATCCAAGTGCCTTGTAGATTTAGCCCTTGACTTCATAGATGTAGTCATCACTTACATGCTGTAAAAGATGGTCCCCTGCCTTATCCCATTCTTTATATCCTGTCAGTTATGTTGAACTATGCCAAAAATTCTGTGTTCAATATAAGTGGGAGCAAAATGAAAATGCCCTGCTCCCTTTATCACAGTTGATGTCTGTATTTGAACTTTGCCAGTATTTGCTTATGGAAATTGCTTGTTTTCCCCTCTGAAGTCATTTTGTCGGAGCAGCTCAATACAGCTTGGATTAAGGGGAGTCACAAGAGATTAGAGAATCCCTGAAAGCTAGAAAAAGAATGTATTAGGCTTCTGTATAGCATTACCTGGCTAATACCGAAATGAGACTGCTGCTTTTTGTTGAGTAGACATTTAACAATTAATATTCAAAGAAATAAGGCAAGAAGCTAATTCATTTCCAATTAAAGTTAATTAAGTTATGAAATAACTGTCTTGAACTCACTGCAGCTGTGACTTACCTGTCTTGCCCTTTTGTGTAGATTTTTTTTTCCCTCCTCACTTGAAAGGATTTTTAAAGCTGTTTTAGGTCTGACAGGTTTTTTTGCTAGCCTGTAAAGTTCTTGCTTTTGAGTAACTCTTGGGATAATTAGAGAAGCAGAATTAAATTCTTTGGGCCCTTTAGGGAAAAGCAATGGCTTCACGAGGATTGATTTGTTTTTGTGTAGCGTGCAGGAGGCCCAGGCAGTAATCTGCAAGGAGAAAGTAAAACACCCAAAGGAAGACTGCTTCCCATAAAATAATATCGTCTGAAAGTATATTTATCTTCCTTCTCTGAAGTTGCTCTGTAGAACATGCCTTAAAAATTCCATCTGGGGCATTTTCAGTCTTCTGGTGTGTGGTGTCTCTCTAGGTGTTGTAATTGCTCCCTACTTGAATCTGTTGGCCCAGGCATGAGATTTCTGGATCCACTTCCTTCCTTCATTTGTCAGAGCTGTGAAAGGTTCTGATTTTGAAACCTTGATTATTTTTAATCTCTTTCTGATTCTTTACAGCTGCTACAGGTCTAAACATTAAAGAGGAGCACCAGCTTACCTCCTTTGTGAGTCGCACCTTCACAATAACAGGATGTCTTCGGCTTCACTGAAGCTGGATCCGTTAGCCGTGGGTTCACATGGGGTTTTGGCTGTACCTGCAGATACAGTCTTGGTGATTTTAGCAGAAATAGGTGTACAAGTGTCTCATTGAAAGGCTGCTCTTCCTGAGTAGCAAAGGCAAGGCAATGGCTCTGGATGATCAGCAGTGACATCTTTCCTCTTCTGATGGAAGGCTGTTGGGAAAACTAGCTGTGTCTCTTGCTTGTGAAGTGTTAGGATGCGCTGTTATGTAGACTTGTTCATCGACTCCAGCAATCTCCTCTGTTCAGGAGGTGGAAAAGAATACCAAAGAAAACTTTCTTTCATCCTATTTATAAACCTTGTCAGCTTAACATGAATGATTTTGGGCATGTGTTCAGTGCTGCTGGATTATGCAGTTAGGATCCTGTTCTGGCTGCAAGAACAATGTGTAACACATCACCACTGAGTGTGTGTGCAGTCTGTTCTTGGTTCTGCACTGTGTGCAGTCAGCAAGAAGGGTCAAGAACTGAAGAGATGAGTTTGTGCACCTGGATCTTGTTTGAAATCACAGGGTACAAAGCTTCTAAAGCCTCCAAAAACTCTCAGCAGCTCCTTAAAAGAAGCAGCTGTTTGGCAGAGGAGACTCTGAAAGCTGCTTGGTTATGGAGTACTCTTAAAATTTAATGAAATATAATCCAACATTTTAATTGCATGTCTGGATTTATGAATTTAATGTCAACTTCAGCAATTATGCTTAGTACCTGATGGGGCTAGACTGTGTGAAAATGAATCTCCTTCAAAACCTCTAACCTTAAGACATACTAACACTTGAAGAAGCAAGAAGGGAGAGGCAGCAGTTGCAAAGATATCTTCTGGTTTCTTGAAGCTCCTCAAGTTTTAAGTGTTTTCTGTGGTTCAGAGCAAACCTGACTTCAGCTTACATTATGAACATTTCCTCCTTGCTAGTCTGCAGAATATCTTGGACAACCTATGTAGGACATCTCCTACAGCCTATATAGGAGATTACCATGACCTGCAGCAAAATGGTGGATGTGTTAAACAACTCTCTTTAGCCAAAGAACTACAGAGCTGCTTTCCAGAGGGATTTGTTGTACCGCAACCAGTAGCCACAAATGCTGACTTGGGTCCCTGGAACACTGAATGTTTGAGATGTGGCACAGTTTGCAGCAGGAGTTAGGGCAGGGTTAGTTTAGTCACACCCCATCACATTACACTACACATATTACATTAGTCATGTAATCCTGTACCATCACTTCAGTCAGTCCTGCAGTATTCCAAATGTTTGTGGGTTTGCTGTTGGAGCCTTCTTACCAATGCTGCCTTTGAGAGGTAACAGTAAAAGAACACGAGGAATGCTGCTGGACCTTTTATCCTTTCAGGAGGGGATTGGACGTGGCACTTGGTGCCATGGTTTAGTACTCAGGAGGTCTTGGGTGACAGGTTGGACTTGATGATCTTTGAGGTCTTTTCCAACCTTATTGATTCTATGATTCCTCTAACTGCTGCACATGAGATTGTTTGCAGTTGAAAGGGTAGGCAAGACAGTTGTGTTATTCATTGGACAGTCAGACTGTTACAGTTTGTCTCTTGCATTTGGAGTGTATAGCTGTGTGCCCAGTCTGAAATGGATTGCTACTTTAGTGATTATTGCTCTTCATGGTGGTTTCCATTCAAGCTCCACATAGCACAGTAAGAGAACTGATGTACTTCTTGCCAGTTCCATATTCACTGACCTTGGGAGAGTCAGTGACTGCTCCCCTTTCCAACTGCATAGTGGGGAATGAGACTGAACGCACTTCTCTGGCACACTGGACTTCAAAAAGAGGAACTAAAATGTCCATTTCTTCACCTTGTCCTCAGTCAACATCCCAAACCCAGCTGGTAGAATGGGCTGCATTGGGCAAAACACTTGGCAGTCACTGACTATAGGAAGGCTGGCAGTTTTATAGCACTAGGCAGCTGGCATCCCGTGAATCTGACACAGTATTTGACATAACTATTAATCTCTGTTAATGGATTGCCTGAGTGGCCTTAATTTTCCATGGTGAAGTCAGCAAGGTGGATGTTTTAAGTCTGAAATGTGTGCTGCCAAGGCACCCACCCAGCTCGAAGGTGAGAACCACGTTCTGGTGCAGCAGGTTAATGCACGGTTGATGCTGGAAGTGCTTGCACTAAAGCAGAGGCCTTGGAGGTAATGGATTGCACATCCTCTCCTGCTTTCATGAGTCAAAATAGCTCTGGTTTCTGTAGTGGTGTGCAGATTGAAATTGAAGGAAGCTATCTATAGGGTAATCGATTTTCTGGTGTGTATATATATGACAGAAACTAAACGTTAAGGTGTTTTGGTATCTTGCAATGCAGTGTACTATCTAGACAGAGTGGCATCATTTGGATGGGCACCTTTCATAAAGAAAGGTGTCTGCTGTGGCTTTTGCTGCTCCATCTTGGAGTTTCTATTGCTAGAAGGAGACCTGTTGTACTTTGCAAAGGTTATAGTTGAAAGAGGTTGCAAAACAGCATCTCAGCAGGGTGTAATCTCCTCAAAATAATCTCTTGGGAACTGCGTGTACTTGATGGACCTTTCAAGGCATAAGCCTTCTTTAAAGAGTAAAGGAAAGTTCATTGGTATCCAGACAAAGACCCTTTGGCCACCTGGACTTAGATGTCTGCTCCTGCCTTGTGGGTAAGGAAGTGCTGTCTGAGCTGTGGATATAAGGTGCTATGCAACATATTTTAGTAGGACTTAAGCCCCCCTGACCTAATTTGCTTGGGTTTCTTACTGGAACATGGATTAGCAGTGGCTTGCTAGTGTAAAAGTAAGCAGCAGTTAATTCTTGTAAGTCAGCTCTTGTATGACTGCCATTTGGGTGATGCAATCTTTTTGGAGGAGAAAAAGGAGCATATTCCTCAAATGAAGATAATCAGAGACAGGGATTGGGTGATCCTGGTGCCAAATACTGACATGACAGGCAAACAGCGTGTGAAGACTTGGGTGGAGCCTGGTCACTGTTAACTCCTGCTTCCCTTCTCTGAGTCAGGACTGATCTCAGCTCTTAGCCAGAGCAGGCTTCCTTGGAGGCCTTAACACATTCCACAGGATTCCAGATTGTTCTGAAAATACTTTCTAAATGCTGTCTTAATTAAAGATTTCTTTAAGTCAGAATTAAGTTATTAAAATGTTCCAGGCATTTTGTAGAAGTCTTTGAAAGCTGACTGTACATTCCTTTCAAAGTTGATCTACTGCTTGTTGTGGGTTACAAAGTGATATTGTGCTGCTTGTGGGATACAGATAAGTTCAAATAAATGTGTGACTTTTTTTTTTATTATTATTATTTTGTTATTCTCTTTTCCTGCAGCTTGCCTTTTTTTGTGAACTGACACTGCCATTGAGTCACTCTGCAGGATTTTGCAGTTGTGATTCTTTAACTGTAATGGATAAAAACGTCTAAATGTTCCTGGGAGGGAACAAAATCCCTGGGTATGTCAGCCTGGATAGTGCTGCCTGAGACTTAACAGCCATCTAAAAATGGTTTGTTTTGTTTTGCAGAACCTGCAGTCACTTCTAAGTGTTGGGTGATCACACATGATGGGGTTTGGACTTCACAGAAAAATTGTGTCGTGTGGAGTTGTTGGCAGTTCACATCAGTGCTGCAAGTATAGTATCATAGTATCAGTCAGGGTTGGAAGGGACCGCAAGGATCATCTAGTTCCAACCCCCCTGCCATGGGCAGGGACACCTCACACTAGATCAGGCTGGCCAGAGCCTCATCCAGCCTGGGCTTAAACACCTCCAGGGACGGTGCCCCAACCTGGACAACCCATTCCAGGGCTTCACCACTCTCATGCTGAAGAACTTCCTCCTCACATCCAGTCTGAATCTCCCCACCTCCAGCTTCATTCCATTCCCCCTAGTCCTATCACTACCTGACATCCTGAGAAGTCCCTCCCCAGCTTTCCTGTAGGCCCCCTTCAGATACTGGAAGGGCACAATAAGGTCACCTCGGAGCCTTCTCTTCTCCAGACTGAACAGCCCCAACTCCTTCAGTCTGTCCTCATAGGAGAGGAGCTCCAGCCCTCTGCTCATCCTCGTGGCCCTTCTCTGGACACGTTCCAGCACCTCCATATCCCTCTTGTACTAGGGGCTCCAGACATTCACTGCTTAGGTGAAGCCCGTAAGAGATGTGCCTTTAAAGGCAGATTGCACTATTCCATATCTGTCCCTCCCAAGGTCTGTGAGAAGAGGTCATTCTCTGCCATCAAAATAGTGCATTAAACTCAAATTGTGTGGTGAGTTTTGTAGCTAGGCCTACTGACATGGACTGAGAGCTGTTGTTTTGGGGGGCTCTAATTAGGGGTTTAGGATTTTAAAGGCAGTCTGCAGCTAACTTTGTACCATAACTGAAAAGGCTGGGTATTGGAGGGAAGTACATTTCTGTAACAATAAAGCAGAGCTTTTGTCTTAAAAGATGCGCTTGTAAGAGAGCTCTGGCTCTGTTCTCTTTCCAAATGCATGATCTGCATAGCTTACATTCTGCCTTGCAGGTAGTTTGGAGGAGGTAGTGGCTTCAGTGGAGCTGTCACCTTTTCCTGGTGAGAACAGAGTGAACTTGTGCAAGAGATGTTACTCAAGCTGCCCTCTACTCAGTGTCAGGAAAACTTGGCTGCTGATTCAAAGGTGAAGTCAGCGCAGGGATACATTTCTGAGCTCGCAGTTGGTCTTTGACATTTTGCTGCTCAGTTCTATAAAGTTGCAAGAGATAAAGATTAAACAAAATTGGAACCGTGTCAGTTTATCTTGCTTCTGCTGGGACCCATAAGCAGCTGTGAAACTGCTTATCAAGCTGATGTTCAGATTCTGACTGGAAATTGCAGGAGCAGGTTGGCCTAGAACTCAGCTCCAAAACAAATGGGTGGTTATAGAGAGCACTATTACCGTGTACATCATCCCAGATTTTTTTTGCACTAAGTGAAATGTCAATTGTTTTCTATTTGCTTTGTAATCTTCTGATGTATCAAAAGCCCTGTAATTACCTCTCCTTATTAAAGCTTCTGCAGTGGGAATGGATGAGTGTCTCTCTGTATTTGCTGTGCAATTACTGTTAAGTAACAGGAAAGCCTGGTAAGTGGTCAGTCAGCAAAAGCATTACTGGGAAACGACGGGGCTATTGAGCACTTAAAAGCTGAAGACAAATTTTAAAGTGTCTTTGTGTTCTGAAGAAAGGAGGGGAGGCAATTCTTAGGCACATTGGGCTGAGATCAGAGACTAAGCTGCGGTGACAATAAGCAGGGGACCTAATCTGTGGGCCCGAGGAAAAACATTTCTTTCCTTAAAGAACAAAGTGTGACAGGGCTGTTATTCCCCTTGAAGTTTCCCAGGAGATATGAACCCGAACTATGTTGTGCTTGGCCTCTCCTATCACTGCACTAGACGATTCCTTTGTGAAACGTCTTACCCAGAGAGGTCAGTTTTCCGGTACAAGCCTTGCTCTTCTTTTCCTGTTCTGTTCTTAGAAGTGTTTTGCAGATTTGCCTTGTTTGTGAGAGGTGGCTCCTGCAGAGCAGCATAGATGATAAGAAGATTGTTGCTGCTTGCATTAAAAAGACAAGGCAATAACGTAGTTGTGTGACAGTTGCTTCTCTCTGACCCACAAAATGACATGGTTAGACAACTGTATCACAGTATCACTAAGTTTGGAAGAGACCTCAAAGATCATCGAGTCCAACCTGTCACCACAGACCTCATGACTAGACCATGGCACCAAGTGCCACGTCCAATCCCCTCTTGAACACCTCCAGGGATGGTGACTCCACCACCTCCCTGGGCAGCACATTCCAATGACCAATTACTCTTTCTGTGAAGAACTTTCTCCTCACCTCAAGCCTAAACTTCCCTTGGTGCAGCTTGAGACTGTGTCGTCTTGTTCTGGTGCTGGTTGCTAGAGAGAAGAGACCAACCCCTTCCTGGCTACAACCACCTTTCAGGTAGTTGTAGAGAGCAATGAGGTCACCCCTGAGCCTCCTCTTCTCCAGGCTAAACAATCCCAGCTCCCTCAGCCTCTCCTCAGAGGGCTTGTGCTCAAGGCCTCTCACCAACCTTGGACTCTCTGATTTTGAAGGTCTTTTCCAACCGAAAGAGTTCCACCAAATATTGGAAAGGTGTGGTAGGGGAAGGTTTACATAATTTTTGGGCCACTTTGGAGCACATTGTGTATTTATTCAGAGGATATCCTCTGTATTCATTCTCTGAGTTTGTTCTCTTACTCTGGATCTGGATTGTGGACTGTCCTTAGGAATGTGGGCTGTCTGCTCACAGACCACAATCATTTGCTATTTGTTTTGAGATGAATACACTTGCATGCCTGTTGGTCAAGTTTCACTTGGTTTCAGCCTTTCCAAGCAGGAAGGCCTGTTTGGCCACAGGCACAGCCGAAGGAGCTGGTTTTCCAGAATGCTTGCTTGAGTTGTCTATGAAGCCAGGGCTGTGGAAGGTTTTTTAGACAGTGATTTAGCCTGAACAAATGCCCAGTTAGGCAAAGCATGTTGAGCTGGTGGCAGTTGAAGGTATGTGTAGAAGCACTCCCTAAAGGAAGGGAGAGGCTTTCCAGAGTGCCCTATCAGCAGCTGTTTGTGTGCACAGCGATGAAACTTTGCCCCTATTGTAATGCTGGAGTGAGTCCACAGCCCTGTAAGTCTCAGCTATTCCCTGTGAGGTTTGTATACCTTATGTCTTTGCTCAAGAACCTTTGGAGCAGGAAAACACTCTCACCTTGTTTGAAGGACTTTTGTTCAGGGGGGAATGGAAGCCCTGGGTCAACACTGAGTCTATGGTTCAACTGAAACGCGTGCCGTCATTCACTTCACTTGAAGCATGAAGCCACTATTTGTTTTGGGTGGAGATAAATTTCAACCCCACAAAGTAAATTCCTCAGGAAGGGATGTCATTGTGTGCACCTGTAATGCAGATTACCTGCTAAAACAATTGCAGGAAACTTGATTTCTGGGCTAGAAGTGAGGGGATGCAGTCTGGGCATGGCACTTTATCCGAACTTCTGGAGGCTGACATCTCTTACCAGAAGGATTGTGGATGTATGACTGGTACAGCCAAACCAGCTGGGCTGTGGGAGTTTTAAGGGTGGTTTTCTCTTTTTTTCCAAAAGCCCAATAAGTCCAATTAGTAGAATTCTGTTCATGGGAGTTTAAAAATTAATAGTAACTTACCTTGTAAAATATAGATCACTTGAGACTGAGCTAAGAGCAGGCATATGGGTTTGATTTTTATGTTTCCCTTCAAATGCTGGCACGGTGCTGAGGCCAGACAACTTTATTTTCCTGATGCATTGGAACCAGCTGCAGATGTTTTAGACATTATCGCTTCTAAAAGGGACTTGACAAATGTCTCCTGGAAGCCAGCAGCTCTCTAAATATTACATGCAGTGTATTCTGTGGACATGCTGAAAATAAAGTTTTAGGAATTAAATGTTCAGTGTCTGAGTCAAGAAAACTTACTTTCTGCCCTTGTTGGGGGATTTGCTAGCTGAGAACATTCTTCTGTGAGGCAGACACAGATGTGAGTCAGGACACACTGCGACAAATACTGCCATAGATGGCCTTGCCCAGGATGTTATCTATTGGCCCTCTATTGCTAAGACTGAAAGGTGGACACTTGCCTGAAAAGGTACTTGAAGATATATCTAAAGGCTGAACTGAAACTTGTAGCAGATATGGAGGTTTTTAGCATTAAGTGGGGGGGAAAGATGTTTGTACATATGGAAAGACTGTTCTGTGCATCACTGAAAACAGCATGGTCCTCTGCTGCAGCAAGGACAGTGGTATTTCAATTACTCTCTTCAGGATTAATGTAAAGAACTTTAAGAATCTTTTTGGGCTTTTTGCCTTTGCTGCAGAGCTTTCAATTGAACACTCACCCAGAAGAGCACCTTCATAGATCTCTGGGATACAGAGTGTTGCTTGCATGTTGAGATGTATGGCTTTGGGGTGAGAAGGACTATGTGACTGTTGACACGGGAACTGCATCACATGTCCTTTATTTCCAGAATTCAGACAGTTTCATCCATCACTACCTAAGCCATTCACTCAGTTTTCCATACCCTGAGAGAAGCTGGAAAAATATCTGTGCCTCACTGTAGACATCTCATTAAAATGTGATTCAGTACACAGCACCCTGAGCTCTCAGTCAGGTCAGTACAGGAGAAGAGAAAGGTGAGACAGGAGCCATCCTGCAAGGACAGGCTGAGTACATGAAGGCTGAACGCTCAGAATTAGCTAGTGAAAATACCCCCTTAGGCAGGGCTGAGCCAAAGCAGTAGATGGGATAAGGACTGGGTATATGTAAGCAGCCCATCAGGTAATGGTTGTCCTAATTGTTTGAAATGGTTGTGGGTTTTGCCAAAAATCTTTATAGGGTTTTAAAGGGAAATGAGGATTGCTTAAGTGTTGCCAGCAACTTTTTGTGCAATCATTTCACTTTACTTTAAATGAAAAGGTGTTTCAGAATAAGGGATGTACCTTTATATATAAAAGGTTAACTATGCATCTAATTAGTCCCACCCAGGGTAACCAAAGGGAAACTCCTGGCCTGTCTGTGTTACCCCTAAAGAGCCTTCCTCCAGCTTCAGACCATTTTAAATCTAAGCCATCTTGTGCTCTTTGAAATCCCTGGAGTCTGCCTGGCACTGGGGAGCAATTCCAAGAGAAGATTAGAGATGGCAAGCATCAATGGGTAACTACTTGAGCAGGGACCTGCATGCTTTGCTTGAAGGGACATGGCACAGTGCCCTGCAGTGGGGAGCCGAATCAAGCAAATGCAAGTCTAATGATTTGGATTTTGCTACTTCACATTAGTGTTTAAAACTGCTTAGATATAATCCTCCTAGCAAATCTCTCCCTGCTTTGAGGTGGTGAACATTCACTGCTGCACACTGATTTTTTTAAGTATGAACTAGTTATACTGAATTCTTGTGCAGCTGAACAAAGGCTCTCACTGACACCTGGCAAAGAGGAGAAGTTTTCATGTTTGATTCTGTTTGTACAGGAGTGTAAAATGGTTCTTTGTATCAGTGTGCTATAACAAATGAACCATGCAGCCAAAGGTTTGGTGTTGATACTTGCCAGTTGTGCAGTGACTCTGGAAAATGCCTCCGTGAAACACTCGTCGTGGGGTGTGTGGGGGGATGTGTGATTCTGCTGAGTTGCTGCAGAGCTGTTGGTTGCATGTGTTTCCTTGGACTTGTTTTCTTGTCTTACAAATTACTGTCAAGAAAGTTTGCAGTGGAGGCTGCTGTTCACAAGATGAGTCTTTGTGGTTGCTCAAGCCACAATAATATGCTGGGTTTTGGTGGTTTGGTTTTTTCCCCTCCAGTCACCCAGGATGTTTCCACTATCTCTAGAGCTTACTCTGCCTTCTTGCCATGACTTCATCAGGAAAAAAAAAAATCTGAGAAGATAATATGTACCCTTCAGCTGCAGCTATCTTAACATACTTATGCTCAGAGGTCCCTTCTCTCTACTGTGTGTGGAGCCCAGAGCCCTCACATTTCTGATTAGAAGACAAGCCACGTCTCATTTTCTGAAACATCAGTCAAAAAGCAAGGCAGTATTTTTATGCAGCACTTGGAAGATTGATCTGAGTACTTTGAAATCTGCAGTAGCTATGAACTTTGGCTTACATCTTCTTACAGGGAAAGGAAAATGATCCTGCTTCTAATGGAAACTAGCAGAAAGTTGGCTTCTATTTGAGTTGAAGGAATTTGAGGTGGTTTTATGTCCCTGTAGTTTAAGTGGAATATCTTGGCTTGTCCACAACAACTGCTGCTTTTGGAAAATGCACTTAAAAGAATTTGGAGGTTAAAGTATTTGATTTTCCCCACATCACCACCATGTACTATAGCTTCTTCCTACTTTCCCTTCTTGGATGAAATGCTTATACTGTAATGAGAGCTGCTGTGTAATTTGTTGCAGGCAGTTGTTACTGAGGATGGAGGATTAAGTGATGAAGGCATTTAACTACGTGAGTATTGGGGTTTGTGGGTTTGGTGTGGGGCTTTTTTCGTTTGGTATGCAGTGATCTTTCTGAAGCTTGCAAAGAAGGTGACTTAAGTAGAACAGTGTTGCTCTGGAGCCATTTAATCAGGATCTTCCTTAACTCACTGAGATTAAAATGTTAACATGGGCTTGATGCAGATGCAGTTCTGAAAACTAAAGCAAATGCCTCTTAAAGATTTAAGATAAAGTGGTTTAAATTGCAGCAACCAATTAGATTCAACTGTTTGGTGGCAGCTTTCACATGTTGCACTTTCAAAAGGCAGTTGCCTTTTTTAATCATTCCTTACAAGTGTATCTTGTGTCCCAGTGATCCTGTATGTAACTGGAGCTGTGTGTCTCTAATAGATTTAGTTTGGGATTCAGATTCTTGGTGGAGAAACAAAAGCCATGTAGAATCATGTCCCACGATCTCACGGGGAGAGACTGCTTACAGGTTTGCATGTGGTTGACTCTGCTTTGGGCTAAAGAATCTGCCTACTTATTACAATTACTTTTGGTGAACAGTGTGGTGCTTGGGGGTTTTTTGTGTCTTGCTGGGTTTTTCCCCTGAATTTTGACAACCAGCCTTCCTCTTGCAGTTCCGGTTGTACTTAAAAAGCTAACCTTCTTACCACAGCCTTTATCTCCCATGCAACCTTTCCTTAAGACTAGCACTGCAGAGATGATGTTTCCCACAAGAGGTTAGTTGATTGAATACTATGGCAAATGATTACAGCTACTTGAAAGCAGTTGCTGCTGTCTTTAATTTTACAGTGTCAAGATACTCTGTCTTATGTAAGTGCCAAAACTCTCCAGCTTCCTTTTGTAGAGGTCTTTATATGTGACTCACCTGTAAATGTGTCATCCCCATCTGTCCTCTCCTTTACAGAGAGGAGAACAGATGTTTCTACCTGTGCTTCAGGCACTTGCTGCAGGAGATGGTCACCAGGCTGTCAAAAGCAATCTTTATGGGCAGGTTGGTCTTTCACAAGGAGATGTGTTTACAGAGCATGAAATTAACATTTTTGCACAGAGGCAAATAATTGCTTACAATGGAGACTTTAGTAGCAGATTTGAAGCTTGAATGATTATTAGTAAGGTCAGGTGGAGCACATAGTGCTGTCCACCTCCCGAGCAAAGTCATTCAGAACTTTTTAGCCATTCATTTATGCTGAAAGGTTTTGAGATGTTATAATGCTCATGCCTTGAGCTTGTCACTTTTGATAAAAGCTTGTAATAGGCTGTGTTGCTATATCTGGTATGGTTCCTACAAAATCATTCTGGAATGGAAAACTAGGGTTTTGATTTGCAGGAAAAGGAGGGAAGCCCCATTCCCATTATCTTTGTCTTGAATTATTATCTGGTAGTACTCTAGCAATGGCAGGGTTGAGGGTTTACATCAAGCGTGTGTGAAGCAGGCTGTAGTCATGAACAGAAGGGTTCTCTGTGAGAGCTTTCTGTGCTCGGGAGATGGGTCTAAAGGGCCAGGAGGTTTTGGGTAGCATTGGCTGCCCTAAGCTGCTCTGGTTAATGCCCTCATTCATCAGGTCAGGCCTTTTTCTTGAGCAGAGATGAAAAACTGTTTCCAAAGAATGGATATTGGCAAAATTAATCAGATTGATTCTTCACTTATGACACAGATCAAGTCTTGAACTTCAGTATTCTATGGTAATAAGACCGGTTCATCATTGCTAATTGCATCTCTTCATTCCCAGTTCCCTCAGCCTGCTTACTCCTTCAAGGTGACTTCCCTGCTCAACAGATGTGTGTGTCTAGCAGAACATTTAAAAACCACAGAGCCTGAAGCAGATGAAGGTTTTGTAAAATAAATTGTTCCATTGCAATTAACCACATCCCAGAATGCAGTAAGCATGACTGATCTAAGTGTCCAGTCAAACTTCACAGTGCAGGTGGCTTTTCCTCTCTCCACACCACAGCTGTAAATGGTGCTTGAGGCTCAGAGCACTCCATTTTCAAGATGCCCATGCTTCTTTGGGGAGGTGGAGGAAGTAATCAACATAACAAAGGCTGTTCTGGAAAGCTTTGTAAAATGCTTGTGATCTTCCCCTTGCTTTTCTGTAGGACATCATTCTTCAGAGGCGCTGGGTCTTCTGGCCTTAGTTCACATTGTGCTGTGTCATAACCCCTTCCAGTAGAGTGTCCTCATAGAATAGAATCATAGAATCAATAAGGTTGGAAAAGACCTCAGGGATTGTCAAGTCCAACCTATCACCCAGCACCTCATGACTAACTAAACCATGGCTTCAAGTGCCATATCCAATCCCTTTTTGAATACTTCCAGGGACAGTGACTCCACCACCTCCCTGGGCAGCACATTCCAGTGGTCAATTACCGTTTCTGTAAAGAGCTTTCTCCTCACCTCGAGCCTAAACCTCCCCTGGCACAGCTTGTGACTGTGTCTTCTTGTTCTGTTGCTGGCTGCCTGGGAGAAGAGACCAACCCCCAAGCTGTACTGAAAGCCAGTGAATGTGACTCTTAAAAGGAACATCCAAGCATCACCTGACTGCTCCCTAGAACAGCTGTCCTCATGTTCTGGGAACACCCAACATCTGGAATATGGGCTATATCTCACACCCTGCTCCCATTAAAAGAAGGCTTTAAAATAGTTTAAGCTGTTTCTGTACAAAATAGAGCAGGGATTCACCTTCAGATTCCTCCAAAGAGGTGAAGTGGAGCTCAGTGCTGTGAGCTGTGTTTTGCCAGCGCTGTTTTTGCCATGAGGCGCTAGACCATAAATTTTCAGAGGACACAAGAGAGATCATGCACACAATGAATGGCTCAGATGCTCTGTAACAAGACTTGCTAATAGCCTGCCCTCTTGGAAACAGTCCTAGCAATGTCAACTTTTATTGTTTTTCCTCTTTAATAAGACTTGGTAGAACAAACAGCCAAGCAAATCTTGAGGAGTTTGTCTCTGTCATGCTTTGGTGTATTTTATGTACAACCGTGCGTTTCATTTCTTTATTGATTTTTGGGGGGGGTGGTTTGTCGATGCTTAAGCAGTATTGTTTCAGTCTGAAGTGAGACTCATAAAAATAGTAGATAGAACTTGTTTGAATCAAATTGGGTACTTCTTTATGCTGGTATGACAAGCTGCAGAAATCTCTGTTTCAGAGGCTGTCCTGCTATACAGCATTTTTTTCCCCTCAGTCCCATGGCGCTTCATTACAGCAAGGTTAGACTGTGCCATTGAGAAAAGGATTTATATTTTATCATAGGGCTAATTGCTGTGCTCTTGTAATGACCCTGAAGGACAGTAAATGCTCCAAATAATTCAGTTTCTCTGGAATATAATCTCTTCTGTGCTAGTGGAGCTACAGCAGATCTAAGAAAATAGCAAATGCTGTGGTGTATGATCCCTGCTGGATGCTTGTGAGACTGTTGGGCACAAGCCCTCTGAGGAGAGGCTGAAGAAGCTGGGATTGTTTAGCCTGGAGAAGAGGAGGCTCAGGGGTGACCTCATTGCTCTCTACAACTACCTGAAAGGTGGTTGTAGCCAGGAAGGGGTTGGTCTCTGCTCTCTAGCAACCAGCACCAGAACAAGGGGACACAGTTTCAAGCTGCACCAGGGCAAGTTTAGCCTCGAGGTGAGGAGAAAGTTCTTCACTGAGAGAGTCACTCATCATTGGAATGTGCTGCCCAGGGAGGTGGTGGAGTCACCATCCTCGGAGGTGTTCAAGAGGAGATTGGATGCGGCACTTGGTGCCATGGTCTAGTCATGAGGTCTGTGGTGACAGGCTGAACTCAATGATCTTCAAGGTCTCTTCCAACCTTAGTGATACTGTGATAATCCTGTCAGAAAGCAAAGTTTTCTGGAATCTGATGTTCTCAGTGTATTTCCTCTCAAGGGAGAGACCTCCTTTAAGACCCTATGGTAAAATCATGGACTCAGAATTGTTTCAGTTGGAAGAGACTTCCAAGATCATTGTGTCCAACCTTCAACCTGAGACCACCATGTCCATTAAAGCCATGTCCTGAAGAACCATGTCGAGGCTCCTCAAAGACCAATTGTTTCTTGATCCAAGATGGAACATACTAACTTCTCATATAGTTCAGACACTTCTTCCATAGTTGAACCATGTGTCTTCCCATTTTCTTCTTTGCAGCAGTGAGGAAAAGTGAGGACTGTTTGTAATGCTTGCCCTTCCTTTCTGCCCAGTTGTCTCTGCTCTAGTCAACACTCATTATTGGGCATTTTTTTCTGCCTGTGATGTTTGTGCAACATATCTCAGGATGAATCTTGCATTCTCTCAAACATTAGGTCACAGATCTGTGCAGTCTGTGATGTGTCAGCACCCAGAAATGATGATAAACCAGCTGCTGAGCAGTTGCATCTCAAGTCATGCGAGCCGTGCGTTTGTACAGTTAATGCCTTCTTTACTTTAAATTTTTGGATGAGTTGTCTGTTGTCAGGACCGCTGCTGAATGTTAATCCTGTTCTCCACTCAGCTGCCAACGTCAGCAGATTTAACAAGCGTGCTTTTCAGCCCGCTATTGAAATCAATAGATAATTTTACAGGGTCTGAAAAGATTCTGGCAAAGGTCATTTTGGCACACGACCTGAACGTTTGCATCCGAGTGTGTAAGTTTGGATCAGATCTGAGTGAATGCCACGGTGGATATTAGCAATAGCAAGGCTTGGGGTACTCGGGTTTGCATCACTGAGCCAAGCGATGCATCTCTTCCCTCTCTTCTTTGCCCAGTTGTCACCCAGAAAGAAGCTTCTTGTTTCTTACTGTTTCCTGACACTGCACTGGTAGTAGCTGTTTGTCACACTTAAGGTGACACCCAAAGTGATTTTTAGGCGTGTACAGTGTTTGGGTATCTGCTTCCCCGGCCCTGCTCTTCCTCAGCTCCCCATATGTGTTCATTATCTTGCAGCTACCGGACATGGCATCTGTCTTCTGCAAGCACCCTGAGGCTGTCAACCAACTTCTTCCCAGGTCCAACCAATTTAGTTTTTTCCCTTTTGTACCCTAACCAGGCTTAGCATGGCCACTTGCCACACTGGCACTATGAGCAATCAGGTAGTTTCTTGCCCCATTACAAGTTGCAGCTGCCCGTGTCGATGGGAAGCATCTCTAGGAGGGCCTGGCGCACCCACGCAGGCTCTAGCCTCTAGATTCGGCGTTTCGGTGTACGCTACTTGATCCTTTCCTAGCTTTGGGAAAGCCTCATCTCAGCCCAGGGTCACTTCCAACCTTAGTTATACTGTGATACATGAAGACTTAAAAGCCTTGGGATGGTGTATAGATGTGTGATGTTCATAATTTCTTGGCGTGTTCAGCAGGGATAGTCAGACCTCTGAGGAGAGAAGTTTTAAACCTCGGAAGTGTGAGCAGATGGTGCGTGCAGTACACGTGAGTGCTGCAGGGACTTCTGCCAATGCTTTCCTTGTGGAGGGAGGAGTGGTGAAAGGGTGGTAGACACTCTCTTGCTGGGTACATGTACTAGGTGCTTCAGCATTTAGCTGGTGAGAAGTCTCATCCATTACTGTAAACGCAGTTTATTTTTAAGGTGCCCAGAACTTTCCATGGGATGACCTTCCCCATATGGTTCATGGTGGGGCTGTAGTCCTTAACTGTATGATGTGTATGTTCTGCAAGGCATCTTTGCAACACATCAGTGATGGCTTGGTTTCTTAGAACCAAGGCTTAGAAAAGGCTGAACATTGAAGATGGGATTTTTGTGCTTGGCTTTTTGTTCCAAGTGGGATAATGCAGCTTGTGCCTGGTCTCCAGGAGCGACTTGTTCTTCCTGATGAGATGAACTGCTTGCAGGAGCACCGTGATGCTATGAGAGCCTTCTACAGCAACTGCCCAGCTGCTCTGCACCACAGTGCAGACTTCTCCTCACAGTAATTCTCCTTCTGTACTAAGAGAGTCTGGAGATGCAAGCAAAGCACATGAACGGACAACCTAAAGGGGGGAATTGGTGGTAGCATGGCTCTGATTATTTGAGTAACTGGGGTAACAGCAATGAGTCTGAGGGGAGTATGACTGATCCTGGTGTAGATATATGTGTTTGCCATTGCTGGGTGCAATGCATTATTTGTCTGAGCAGCAGTTGACTTCTGGGGAAGAAGAGGCACATTGAATATTGCTTTTTAGTGCTTTTTAGTGTTCAATATAACATAACACTGTCAAGAAGCATTAAGTCTGCCAGGAAGTTGATAGAGAATTCACTTTAAGGTCTTTAAAACAGCCAAATGGAAAAGAGTGGTATTCTGTTGCTGGAAACCAGAAAAATATGGTTTTGCTGCATTGCTTCTAACAGGAAGCTGTGCTGAGACTGATGCTAACAGTGTGAATCAGGAAGCAAACCAAAAGGTGGGCTCCTTCAAAGCACTACCAGAACAGTAAATATTTAGTAGCCTACAATAATTTGGGGGGGGGGGGGGGGAGATGTGTGTGTTCCTAAACCAAAGCTCTCACAATGGTTGTTATGGGTACTGTTGGTTTCCAAGTGACTGGAAGGCAAGGGAGCAGTGTCAGCTCTGAAGGTACTGCGTGGAGAGAGTGGGAAATAAAACAGAAAAATGCTTGTGATTTTCTTTCCTTTATTGGAGTTTGCTGGAACTATTTTGTTCAAGTGATGTTTAAGTGCTGCTGGTAGGTGATCTGACATCTTCTGGTTTTGGGTCTGACTCTTCAGCAATGATGTTGTCATTCTCACTCTGTGTGCCTCCTTTTTGAATTTGTGATAGGAGGCATTTCTGTAATTTAATGTGTAACTCCTAATGATGGGTAAAGGCTTGAGAAAAAAGCTAAAATACAGACTTTTCCCCCCAGTATCTTTCAAAATTCATTAGGGAAAAAGCAATTTCTAAGCTTGATATGCAGCTTGCTATGGGAAGCACTCCTATCTGCTGACATAAACCACAAATCTCAGTACCTAGCACACAACTGAACGGGAATTGCAGTTCTTATTCCAGTTTTTGAGTCATATCTGTCACATAGCTGTAAATATTGGTGGGGGTTTTCTACCTTTTTGCAGCATTTCAGAACAGTGATGGTAACCTTTCTGAAGCCAGTGTCCCCAGCATGCTGACAGATCTTTGCCCCCCTCACCAGGGCATCAAACTTCTGTAACATGCCCTTGAATTAGTTTGGCTTCAGCTCAGTTTCTGTGAAGAAAGGTAAATACCTGTTGCAGGCTGTCAGCAAAGCCTGCTGCAGCTCTCCAATGCTTATGGATAACCCATGGTGCTCTGCCTGCCTTTTGGGGCAAAATCCAGATCATTTCTATTGACTGTTATGGAGTAAAACCATTGGCAAGCTTTCAGACTGCCTTGCTCATCCTATCTCGGTAAACACTTTGTAATGCAATCTCTTGTCTTGCTCTTGCCTTTCTCTATTCCAAAGTGCAAGGCATCCTGGTAGTGTAGTTTCCATGTTGGTATGTTCCAAATGGAATGGGCTGCCCGAGGAGGTGGTGGAGTCACCATCACTGGAGGTGTTCAGGAGGAGACTTGATAGAGTGCTTGGTTGCATGGTTTAGTTGATTAGGTGGTGCTGGATGATAGGTTGGACATGATGATCTTGAAGGTCTCTTCCAACCTGGTTTATTCTATTCTGTTCAAAGTTGAGTGGTTTTCTCTTGATTTGTCTGTGTCTATGGGAAATATTTAAACTTCTCCCTTTGGGTACCTAGCCAGGTGGGTTTTGTCCTGCCCTCACTTCAAGGGTGGTTTTTCTTTGAAGCATTAGAAGCTTCTGGCCCCTCAGTTTAGGAAAGATGATCAGTTTAAGAAATGCTGAGTTGCTGGAACGTGTCCAGAGAAGGGCAACAAAGCTGGGGTGGGGTTTGGAGCACAACCCTGTGAGGAGAGGCTGAGGGAGCTGGGATTGCTTAGCCTGGAGAAGAGGAGGCTCAGGGGAGAACTCTCCCTGTGAAGAACTTGGGGTGGCTTAGCCTAAACCTCCCCTGGTGCAGCTTGAGACTGTGTCCTCTTGTTCTGATACTGGTTGCCTGGGAGAAGAGACCAACCCCCAGCTGTCTACAACCTCCTTTCAGGAAGCTGTAGAGAGCAACAAGGTCTCCCCTGAGCCTCCTCCTCTCCAGGCTAAACAACCCCAGCTCCCTTATCCTCTTGGTGCAGCACCAAGCCTGAATGTAGTTGTGGATCGGTTGTCTGAGTGCTGTGAATTTCACTCTTGCGTAGTATTTGTGCATTGAGCACATAAAGGATGTTTGTTGTGGTGTGTCTCTAATGAGATTTCTGCTAGGATGATATGGGGTTTGATTCTCTGCTAGCATTCAAAAGATTTGGAAGTTGTGTTTGTCTCAGCAGTCCTTGATTGGTTTTACCATTCCTATAATCTGATCAGGAGTTTATAGCTCGAGTACAGGGAATTCATGGAAATGATGGAATTAATAGGATTTGTATCCTGCATTGTTATTAAATCTTGCTGCAGATTATTCAAGTGTTTCTGCATATGCAGCTTAATCTAACTGGTAAATCAGATTTCAGAAACAGTTCTCCAGTGTGTGTCCTTATAGGAAGCCTCTCCAGCCTGTGTGCCATTTGCTGCTGTTAAATGGAGCATGGCTATATCCAGACATCTGGAGGGTTCTGCTTCAGATGCCCTTCTTCTCAAATTGATCTCCATACCAGCTTGTTCACTTTTCCTTCTGCTGAGTATAAGGCTTGCTGTGTTTAAGACAGGTGCAGATAGGCACTTAATGCTGTGGAAAGCAAGGTACCCCTTGGGATTTCATCCTCATAGCTTCTGCTAGGAGCTGGGGTCAAAACCCAGCACTTGGACACATGGTGAAATGCTGTGTGGATGCTATGTGTCTAGTTTGTTTGCAGAAAGCATGTAAAGCAGAAAGGGAAAGTGGGAGGGGTAGGAAGTCTCTAATCTCGTTTGAAATAACAGGTCAGAGATTACTTTTGTCTACATCTTCATACTTCATGTCTTTGCTGCCAAAGCCCCTCCTGGCTGTTGTACTGCAGGCAGGGTGACTTGATGGATTGTGTCTCCTATCTTGTCTGCAGGGTAGCCCAGGGAGTGATGTCTTGTTTGGGAATTCTATCATCTGTTGCCGTACCTCAGGCAAGGTCAAAGAAATGTGCTTACCGCTGGAGGGGGAAAGCAAGGCTTCTGCTGCAACTAAATGGCTGCAGGAGCTCATTGCACAGTTCTGAGCAGATCCCTGAGACACGCTGCTGTGTGGGGAATGGAGCGGCTCTGTAGATGGGAAGGGCTGTGAACATTTTAGTGAGCAGAAAAGATGAGGGGGCTGTTGTAGGCAAATGAAAGCAACGTGTCCTCTTCTGAAGTCTGAAAGTAGGCCAGCTGGGCTTTTAACAACTGAGAGAAAACTGAGACTGAAACTGCTGTGCTGTCACAAGGTGTGCTAAAACCCTTGGGAGGAACTGGGAGTTTGGTGCTCTGCGCTGACTTTGGGAAAGCACTGCGTGTTTGGAGGTCTGGATTGAATTAGTCAAACAGTAAGTTTAGAACAGCAAACGCTGCAAGACCATGATACTATTTCTGGAGGTGAATGAAGAACAAATTGTAAGGTGTTTGGTAGAGATAGAGGACCAAGCTGGATGTCCTATTGCTGTCCTCAGCAGATGCCTTCAGAATTTAATGGGCTGATGAACCAGGGCTTTTTGCTAGATAAAATTTTGTTTGTGCTAAGGGATTTTTAGCAATTGAACCAAACTTGTAATTGAAGGAATTTAAGGCTGGGGGAGGAGGGGTAGCTTCAGTTCAAGCAAGTATTGTTCTAGCACCTGATACAGAAAGCCTTCTGCATTAAGAAGTGGAGAGCCAGCTGGAGTTAGTGGAATGCTTAAGCATACCCATAACTGTCCAGTCCACCAAGGATCTGAGTGCCTGGCGTTCAGCGGGGAGCATGTTTCTTTGATAGCTCTATGAGCAGTGACCGAGTGTCCCTGGATGTCTTGCAGAAAAGGTTCTGCCTTGCCTGTATGTGCTGGTTTGTTCAGCTGGTTCTGTTCCAGCTGTGGTTGAATTAACTGACAGGGTAAGAAGTGATCCAGGAGTGCCTGTGGTATTCGCGGCTCCCCTTGGTGAAGGAAGCAGGCAGTTCTCATACCGCAGAGGGTGGCTTTCTCAGAGAACAAATCTGGACATGGAGACTGCAGTGTTACAGGTGGGAAAGAGCACGATGGCCACATGGTAGCATCATTCAGGAAGCCCTGAGCTCTGGTTTGAACCTGTCACTTGGATTTTGAGATGGCAACACAGCTGTGAAGACGTGATTGGCTTTATTGTCTTTGATAGCACTTAATCATTCCACATGATGTGCTGCTATTTAGTCCTGCCTTGCCTTTTAATAGTTCCTGAAATGTTGAAGGTATGGATTATGTTAATGCAGCTTTTAAATTTTCAGTGGACTGAAATAGCTTCAAAAATTAACCTTTTGAAAACACTTGGGGTAGATCTCATGACAGGCTTTTAGCAGTTTTCTTTTCATAGCAGAATGCTGCCTCCTGTTCCAGTAAATGAAGAGCTCTGACTGACCAAAGTTATGTTCAGCTTCCTGACCTAGGATGAATGCCTCCAGCTGCTGTTGGAGATATTTTTCATTAGATCATCTGAGTGCTCAGCTGTTTTCATGCCAGTACAAAGGATGGAGGCTGTTTGTGCTGCATGGGTCTTGCACCAGTTTGTTGTGCAGCATGCATTAATACATCTCTGACAAACCAAAGTGAAATAAGTTGATTTCTTCATGGTGCAATAAGACTTGATATTTCTGTGTTAGTGAAAGGGTTACCTGCATTTAGTGTGGATGGTCTCATAGTCATTAAAACCTCAGCTTCTCACTGCAGTGAGAAGGGAGGATTCTTCCTGTTATCTGCCAGACCTGGCTGCTCTCCTGTTTCCTGCCCTCTGAATCCCCTTGGGTGCTCTAGGTTTTGGAAGACTGGAGACAATCTGCCTATAGGTGTTTCTTATTTCTGCTTTGCCATGGCATGGATGATGACAATGGGGGTTACACCCAAAATGCATGCTCTTGAGTCTTCCACTGAGTCCACATCAGGCTGCAGCTTCCTTTAGCATAGGAATGGTTTCTATTTGCTTTCCCTTTCCCAGTTGTTCTTCCGGATTGTTTTGTCATCTTTGGCATCCTGTTGTAGGATATAGATGCAAGACACGCTTGCTGTGGTGTTGGGATAAACAGAGAGACCTGCAATGGAACAGCTGCTCCTTGGGTCTGATCACAGCTCCCTGGTTTAAAGAAGACAATAAATCAGCAAAACAGCTGTTTGAGCAGGCTTTGAGATCCGGGCTGCGCTGCGATTACTGTGTGCACTTCAGCAAATCTTCTTTTTTGCCTCGTGTGTGGAAAGCTCTTGGCTTACACCTCCCTCCACCCTTCTCTTCTTCTGGCTGGAGACAGTCACATTAAACAGTGATTAAACAAAAAATTAAAGTGCCATTTTTGTGCATTTGGCGTTTGAACGCTGATCAATTGCTCTGGCGGCGCGTTAGGCAGCAGCCTGGTAGACAACAGAAGGGGCTTATTTGCAGCAATCTGTCTAAATCCATTTGCAGTGTATTGCTTAATATGCCTTTCTACTTTAATTCATTTTCTTCCTTTTTTTTTTTTTTTTTTTTTTTTTGAGAAAGCAAAGGATGGAAACAGGCAGGAGATTAGTTTAAGATATTGCTGGAGAAGTAATCACTCCTTAGTGGTAAACAACTTCCAGTGCTTAAGGAAAAGAAGATGTGCTTGAGCTGAAATAGAACTTAGGGGCTTGCTGTGGGAGTTAATGGATAAAATGTGGTGGCTTGTGCACTTACACAGCTTGGCTAGAGGATCATAATGAACCCTTCATGCTTGGAAATCTGCTTTTTTGTGAGGCTGTTTACAGCTGATCACTTCATAAACTGAGAGATTTTGGGGGATTTTTGCGAAATGAGAAGCCAAGGCAATTGCAAAGCAGAAAGCTGCAAAGGCTATGAAGCTCTGCTGACCTGTTTCGTGGGCAGAAATCCACGTCTGTAATGCCAACCATGCAGCACTGGTGACTGCCATGTTCAAACAGTGGTCACTGTTTTCCACAGCTGAAATGCAGATGAGCTGGGGGGATGTGCTGGTGGAGTTTGGACACGACACCTGCTATGCACTTAGAATTAATGAGGAATTAAAGTAAGAGTGGAAATTGAGGTAAAATTCAGCATTAGGCATAAGACAAAGCTGCCTGCAAATGAGATGCTTGTTTAATAGTTGAAGCTCAAGTCAGTCCTGGGAAAGTTGCTGTGTTTTGCAGATTGCTGAGATCTCACAGTCTAGAGCGTCTGTTGAAGGGATATCATCAAGTTATGTAATTTGCATAATTGAGTCAAATCCCATGCAGCATCCCTGAAGGAAACCACTAAAAAAAGCAACACTCTGCTCCCTATGTGCTGTGTCTGGATTTCTAGAGCTCAGACATCTCTGACAAAGAGAAAGAGAAAGGGGGTGGGGGGGAAGGGAAAGGGGGAGCTTCCAAGGTAACACCAGTGTCAGCAACCTGCCTGTTTTCCCAGTGAGAGAGACTTTGGGCGTGGATGAGCACATCTTCCCTCTGCCCAGGATGGCATGGTGCCCACAACTTTATGCACTGCTTTACTAATAGTGATGACATGAGCATAAAAATTGCAGTTGAGGAGGGGGGAAGGCGATGTTTTATCTTTCACACTGGCTTGTTTTTTGGTAGCCTGCTGAAATTAAGTTGATCTTGAAACTGCGATTCTCAACAAGAAATGCGACGCTGATCAGCTTGCTGCAGCCACACCTTCCCTTCAGGGCTGTGTGAATGGTGGGTGCTGGCAAGGTCGCTGAAGCAAAGGCACTGATAGTCGTTTTCTATCCCTGGAAGTTGCTTCAGAATTAATGCTCAGACCTTGTTGACAGAACTTGTCAGTGACTCACAGCAGACTTTTCAGATCCACTCTTCCAATAGTGACCTGCAAAACCAATAGAAATATTCTGTGTTTGCTTGCAGGGGATGCAGTTAGAAATATTCTGACCTCTTTAACATTTACTCAAGCTGAATTAAATTTAATGGAGCATTTCTGAATTGAATTGACTAACGCTAACTTCTTTGCCCAAGACCAGAAAAGCTCCAGAGTGCGGCATGTCTGTCGTGACCATCTTCAGCTATGCCTACCCTTTGAGATTTTAAAAGCCATTTAGGTGGTATGTCCTTCCCACAGAGATTAATGTTGTGTTTTTCTTGTGTGACTCTCGTTTGGCTTTAGTCATGCAGTGCAGTAACATCAGGAGCACTGCAGGCAGAGGAGCAGGTAATGAGTCACCCTACCCGGTCCTCATTTTACTTTGCTGGTGCTGACATGAATAAATCAGTCATTGTATGTCTCCAAGACTGAGACCTATACAGAGCCAGGTCCTCAGGACTTAAGGATCAATAACTCTTGCTCCATGTGCCTCCAAAGTCCAACACTGCACTCCAGGAAGGTCTGAATAACTGATGCATGTACTTCATGGTTTCCCTTCTTGTTTAGTTCAAAATCTACAAATTACTGAAGTTTTTCTCTTGACATAGGTGACCTTGGCAGGGTTTAGCTTAGCCAGCCTCAAAGATGCTTGTGGGCATACATTTATTTGGGACTGAGAGAAGTAATGCATGTATCTGCTAGATTTTCTGCTGTCCACCTGCTCGGTCAGGTTCTGTACCTAATGCAGTGGCAGTGTCTGGGATTTCTTCTTTTCCTCAGCAGTGCAGGAGGCTGCTGTGCTGCTGCCTGCTTGCACTTGCTGTTGCAGTGCTTAAATTGCTTGTGTCAGGTTGTTGCTTGCTCTGAGGGTATTGTAATACACATTGATGACCTCTCTGAAAGAATGGCTTGAAGCTGTGCAGAAAACTTACTTCCGTGTTCACACTGTCCCATATTAAGTGCACCAACACAAGGGAAGCTCTAGCCTAGAGCCTAGGGGTGCTCACCCTGAGCCACGATGGCTGGAACTGCTTTTTAATGGCTTTTAGGTCACTGTTTGGCCTGATGAGTGTCTGGTTGCATTGGTGGTAAAGCTTTGTGATGGCATGAAATGTCCCTCCTGAAACAGCTGATAGCCCAGTGGTGTGGTTTCCCCCTGGAGATGTTTGTGAATCCTTTGGGGTATACTTGGAACTTGTCTCCCATCTCCTGAGAGCTGTTGTGGAAGGCAGTTCCTGATCCATCTCATTAGTGTATTATGAAGGGAGAATAGTCCACACAGCTACCTGCAGCAGTGCCCGGGTATCTTCCAAGGGACACTTTCATGCTAGAGTTCAGAGGGAAGGGGGATGCTTCTGCAATTTCATTTTGTTGTTGGAGTCCCAAGAGGAAGAGGCAGGATTTTAAAACACTCTTACCTGTGCCCTCAACTTGGATGTTGTTTTACTGGTGGGTCTTTCTTGTTTTTTCTTTCTCCAGGGTGCCTGATTTCTCTGGTCACTTCACAGGGCCTTGGCATGGAGTACTGGGTTACCTCATGCACAGAGGATGTTGTGAGGCTCAGAGTTACACTGTGTGTTTCTCCTTCTAGACCTAGTCCCTAAACACTCACTCTCCTATTCAACAGGGGGTGGGGGGAACTGCTGGTAGGAGGTTTACATGTGTCTAATCACTGCAAATGGCAACAGGGATGTTGGCATTGTGAACCATTCTCCTGGTGTGCTCATTCAGTCCAGAGTGCTATAAACAAGAGACAAAAGAGACTTAAAATATTGAGGTTTCAGACTTGCCAATTGTTCCTGTGCCCAGTATGACACTTGTGCACAAGCCCAGCGCTCAGAAATTTGGCAAATCTCTCCTGGCAAGGAGGGGCTTTGGTCTAGGAGAGCTTTCCAGGACTTTTCCTGGCAGAGGAGTGTCCTGGAGAGGAAACTGGCCAGTGAGCAGTCCTGCCTAAGCAGAGATCTGCAAAACAGAGGCAGAAATCTCCCAGAACTGTAGTGTGTTCTGTGGATTGTTTTAGTGGGGGTGATCAGAGGGGTGACACACTTGGAAAATTGGAAGCCCCTGTGGTGGCCAGGGAAGTAGACATACTGGACTGTTGCAGTAGCTCAGGATGGCTGGTTCAGGATGTGGAAAATTTGAGCCATTTTACACCAAAAACATCCAAGCTGCCACTTCTTCTGTTTCTGTCACACAGCTGTCATCCAGAGCTGCTCACATCAGCTGGCACAAATAGCAAAAGTCAGGTAGAGTCTGCATAAATCATTCATGTGAAAGTGAGGCCAGACAAAGCCATGGATAGATGCTGAAGGTGGGGTTGCTTGCCCCTTACCTATGCCATGCCTGGCTCACCACATCCTGAGGAAACATCTCAGACCACCTCTGCTTGCACCCAACATGTAAAACCAGTGGCAGCCTCCTGCGGTTTAGCAAACCATGAGGTTTCTGGCTGCTGCTGGCATGTGTTCTATGGTTGCCTTGCTGACACCAGCCTCAGATTGACCCAGGGACTAGCTTCATGCTTAGTTTTTCCCTATAGGTGCTGTTATCAGTTTGCCCTCCCAGTGCTCTCTTACACATCTTGTGCTTGGCTCACAGGTTCATCTTGACACTTAAAAGTACCTTTTTCATTATCAGCAAGTAGAAATTCACATAAGAACAGTGATGTTTAATGGGATGGCTAGAAACCCACAAGGCAGGTTAAGCAGTTTAGTTTGATACTGATATCTGGTGAGTTCAGGAGTGGTCAGAAGAGAGTGGTTCATCACCACAGCTCTGCTGCTCTGGAGCTACACTTAACCATCTTCTGTGCGATGGGAATTGGTGAGGCTTTTGCAGTGCCTCTTGTAAAACCTCTTTCCCTCAACAAATGTAGGCCTTCAACATGTGCAGTCAGAGGTGAACTGAAGACATTGGGTTGCTGCTGATCTCCATTTTATGTCCTGATAGGTGCAGAGTGAAATTCAGGGAGGACTACCAGTTTCTGTATTTGAACAGAAGTAAGGATTTAGAAGAGTAGAGTTTGTGTGCTGAGGCAACGGTAATTCACAACGTAAAAAGGAGTTACTGCTTTCAATTCATAGAACTTCTTCAGAGTGAAAAATAACAAATAATGAAGAAAATTAAGGAGCCATGGATTAAATGAAATAAATCACATATACTATCTAAATAGGGCCCTATTGGGATTGTTTCATAAAGTGGTCACGTTGCTTCTTGGTGCAGCTGTCCTTGCCTGCTAACCTGTCTGTCTGGTTTCCACCACTGTTAATCGCATCCCATAGTGTGGGCCTGCTCTTCTTATGCTGCCCTGAGAGTTTCTTGCCCTCATTCTTCCTGCATCATAAGTATTTGTCAGAGAATATCCTTGTTAGCTCCGGCTGGCACAAGTGGAAGTTCCTTAATACTTGTCCGTATAATGAACTAGCTTTCTAAGCGACTTCTTGTCCATTCTGCGTGCCCATCAGCTCTCCTTCAGTGCAAATAAAACTGAGCTGCAGGGAGCAGGATGGGGAATGCTCCACATACTGGTGTCAGTCAATTGAAATGTGTAACTGAGTATCTGGTTTCATGGATGAAACTTGGCTTCTGCCAAGTACGTTTCCATCTGCAAAATGTCAAGAAGCTGAGCGTAAATCCTTCCATGATCTGTGGAAGGATGGAGATTGATTTAAAGTCTCTTATGTGGGGGTGGGTGGGAAGGGAACCCTTCTAATAGTTCACCAGCCAGCTTTTAATCAGATCAAGCTCCCTTTCTTTTAGACCACTGGTTTATTATTACCCTTTGGCGTGGTAATCCAACTGGCACAGCCCAAGGTTTCCATACAGTTCCTTTGCTAAGGGTTACCACCTGTAACAGAGCATGTGCCTGCACTGGACATCTTAGTTGAAACCTGTCTTCACTGATGGACTCCCTTCCTGCTGACTGCTGTAGAGGAGGGGTGATTCAGTGGGGATTATCTGCAAATCCTTTACCAGAGCTTCATCTGTCAGACTGCAGTGAGGTGAACTGCATCAGGCTGAAGTCTGCTGCCTCGGAATAAGTAAAACGTCCAAATGCCCTATTTTCCCAAAACAAATCTAGGCACGAAAATGAGGAGTTTGTAATTCAACTAGTCAGGTAAATGACATCTGTGTCCCAGATGGCAAAGATGCCTGATAACCCTGCAAGGTTACCATGCCAACTGTTGCTTTTGGGTGGTTGTTTGGTTTAATTGACCCATTAGTGAGAACTTAAACCTCTTTCTCTCCAAGGAGGGAAGGCTCTTTTCTTTCTAGGAAGTTCTAGCCTGTGGATTTAGCTCTGCAGGTCATGAGAAATTAACAGAGCTCTTTGTTTAAATGCTCTTGCAGTAATGATGGTAAAAATGGCTTGTATTTATATTCTACCAGTGTATTACAATCTAATTGAAAATTCATTCCTACAGATGATGTTCTTTTCTTCACCCTAAAACCTACTTACATGGATTTTTGGGGATGCCAGTATTTGAGATGCATCGTGGTTTTATTTCCCCACACCGCAGTCTCTTTGATCCTGAATTTACTCCATCTGTCTTTTGCTAGCTTGTTTCCAAAGCACCCTTGACTTTTGAATTTCAGGACCAACATCATGAGGAGAGGAGCTCTAATTGGGTCCAGTGCAGGCTCATGCCTCGTGTAAAATTTGCTTTTAAGTTGAACAGCAAGAGTCTTAATAAATGACCTTTTAAATCTTATTTAGCTTTTATTCAGGTGTAGTATTGTGCTCGTTAATAATGATCCCGCCGTAGATCTCCCATTACAGCTCTTTTGTTAATTAAATAGGATGTAAGATGTAGTGGATGTTTTCAAAATGGAAATGGGAAACTTTAATAGATTCTCTGATTAAAAAGACTGGTCTGCATACATGATGGTGCCCTGAAAGGCAAAAAAACCCATCACTTAACAGCTATTGGTAAGGCACTGTTCCAAGGCAAGCAAAATTTGCCTCCCCTTTCACTCCTTTCAGGCTAAAAACTGGGGAGGCCTGTGGATGTGGTCTACCTGGACTTCAGCAAGGCCTTTGATACTGTCCCCCACAACAAACTGCTGTCTAAGCTGTCAGCTCGTGGCTTGGACCGCAACACTCTGTGCTGGGTTAGGAACTGGCTGGAGGGCCGAGCCCAGAGAGTGGTGGTGAATGGTGCCACAGCCAGCTGGCAGCCAGGCAGCAGTGGAGTCCCCCAGGGATCAGTGCTGGGCCCCATCCTCTTTAACATCTTCATTGATGATCTGGAAGAGGGGGTTGAGTCAGTCATCAGCAAATTTGCAGATGACACCAAAGCTGGGTGCAGGAGTTGATCTGTTAGAGGGTAGAAAGGCTCTGCAGAGGGACCTCGACTGACTGGACAGATGGGTGGAGTCCAATGGGATGGCATTCAACAAGTCCAAGTGCCGGGTGCTGCACTTTGGCCATGGCAACCCCATGCAGAGCTACAGGCTGGGGTCAGAGTGGCTGGAGAGCTGCCAAACAGAGAGGGACCTGGGGGTGCTGATTGACAGCTGCCTAAACATGAGCCTGCAGTGTGCCCAGGTGGCCAAGAAGGCCAATGGCATCCTGGCCTGCATCAGGAATAGTGTGACCAGCAGGAGCAGGGAAGTCATTGTGCCCCTGTACTCTGCATCGGTTAGGCCACACCTTGAGTCCTGTGTCCAGTTCTGGGCCCCTCACTTTAGGAAGGACATCAAGACACTTGAACTTGTCCAGAGAAGGGCAACAAGGCTGGGGAGAGGCCTTGAGCATAAGCCCTGTGAGGAGAGGCTGAGGGAGCTGGGGTTGTTTAGCCTGGAGAAGAGGAGGCTCAGGGGAGACCTCATTGCCCTCTACAACTACCTGAAAGGTGGTTGTAGGCAGGTGGGGGTTGGTCTCCTCTTCCAGGCAACCAGCACCAGAACAAGGGGACACAGTCTCAAGCTGTGCCAGGGGAGGTTTAGGCTCGAGGTGTGGAAAAGTTCTTCACTGAGAGAGTTGTTCGTCATTGGGATGTGCAGCCCAGGGAGGTGGTGGAGTCCCCATCCCTGGAGGTGTTCAGGAGGGGATTGGATGTGGCACTTGGTGCCATGGTCTAGTCATGAGGTCTGTGGTGACAGGTTGGACTCAATGATCTTTGAGGTCTCTTCCAACTTTAGTGATACTGTGATACTTGCTTGTGATAGCCTTACCTTAAGGAAGATGTTTAATTGCCTCTTACAAGAAGGGGAAACTGTTAAGGAAACGTTTTGCATGTTGTATATTTAATATATCCAATCCTTTATTTAAAAGGCATCGTATGTGAGGCAAAAGAAAGAGCCCTACTTGGGTGATGGACAAAGGAAAAAGGACTGGCACAACAAAGAAGCTATACGGAGGGACTCTGAGCGTGTAGGTATGTGAGATTGCTGCAAACATGTTTGAATACAGATTGGCATTTAGTTTGGTTTTATTTGGTGAGCTGAACAGAATTTTCACCTTCAAGGTTAAGAGATGATGTTCTTGGCATTGTGCAACAGCTCTTGTGCGTTAATCCTATTAAAAAATCTTCTCCTTCGAATCCACAATAACCATTTTGAGGTGAAAATATCATCTTGGAATTTTTAAGGTAGATGCAGTATTGATTTTATTGTGTTTTTTTCACTTACCACTTCACTTGCCTGTACCTTTCTCCAAACTGGGAGATGCAGAAGGAAAGAAGAGGGGCAAGAAAAATGTTCTGGATGCTAACATTCATGCATTATTTCATAGTCCTGGGCTGTGTCGTGCATCGCATAACAAGGGCCCAGTTTGAACGTCACAGCTTTGCACTGGTGTGTCTGTGAGGGCTCTGCCTCCTCTGTGCAGGAGCTCAGGTTGTTAAATATACATATCCATCTGTGCTGAAAAAAGCAACACTGATGAGGTGTTCAAACCATATGTATTCTTCCTGCAGTGGAACAGAAAACATTCTATAGATCCTCCACAGCACTGCCATAGCCCCTTCATCTGTTTCTGGTGTTTCAAGGAAGACTTCTCTCCTGTGGTTGGCACAGCTGAGTGGTTTGTAGCAAAACTGCTTATCACATAGAACTCTTAGGTTGACACGGTTGACCCAGTGCTAAATATGACATAGAGCACAAAACTAATGAAGGAATTTTCCAAGGGCTGCAAGATGACTGCTATTCTCTTGATATATAGATTAGTTTCTGGTCAGTTAAGCACCAATTAGTAGTAATGATGCATGTTTACTTTCTGTCCTTCTCTAGGAAATGGAGAACAGGGAAAACCTTACCCAATGACTGATGCAGAGAGAGTGGACCAGGCATACAGGGAAAATGGCTTTAATATCTTTGTGAGTGATAAAATTTCTCTGAATCGTTCCCTTCCAGACATCAGACATCCAAAGTAAGTATATTGTTTGCATTTCTTCCACTGAAGGTTTACAAGTCCCACATTAGCACAGCTGCAGGAGTGTGCTCTTTATTTATGATGGGCTCTTGTGCCTTTGTTCATCAAATAAAATCCTTTCACAGGTGGGTTCTGCTGTCTACTTCATAAAAGACAGTGTACAGTAATTGCAACAGGAAATAGAGGAGACCAAATGTGTCGGGGTGGAAATCCCCTTTTGATTCCACAGGACTTAAAATTACCCAAAACTTGCAGCCCTGTGCAGAGAAGATCTTGAACTTGTCTCAGAGGTGGCTACTTCCTTCACCTCTTAAATATGAGAGTTGAGTTCCAGAGACCACTGCTGTAGCCTACTGCTTTTAGCAAGTAATAAGGTGGAGTTATTTCTGTAGTGGAAACTGTTGTAAATGTCTGATACAGTAGACAAGTGCCCTAGTTGTAGACAGGTGATGAATTTGTCATTTAACAATCTGTCCAGTTCTTATGTTGGCCACTGGCTAGAAATGACCATGAAATGCTCAGGAGCAGAATAAGACCCGAGTAGCTCCACTCAGTTATGTATGAAGAGTGTTATCAGAAGTCAGTCTCATTTATGGATTAGTTTCTAAGGCATCTTTCCTCATAAAAACCTCATCAGGGTTTACGAGTAGAAACTAGTTCCAACTGAAGGCTGGCTTTTGAGTTCATCTATTTTTCATTCCCTAGTCTCTCCCTTAGGATGGTGTCAACTGGATTTTGTGCAAGCCAGAAAGAGTTTTTCATTAGCAGAAGTGCTTCAGTTAGGACTTAACCCTTGTTTGTACAGCACTGAGAGGCTTCTAAATGCTTTGTGCCCTTCTCAGTCTGAAAGCATTGTTAGGCATTTGAATGGAAGCTTGTTTTGTGTAAAGCTGTTTTTGTCACAGCTTAGTGAATCTGAATTCAAGATTTGCTTTATTCATGAGATATAATTTCTAGAAGTCAGGTTTCATAATTTGCTCACTGCATATTTGAGAGATTACCTCTTCAGCTGTCACAGCAAACTAATCAAATGCTCTAGCTTGACACCCTTTCTCAATATATACTCATAAACCAAGAGTGGTGAGTATAGCTCCATAAATATTTTAGGCATGCAGCTGAAATGTTTAAACAGAGAGATAAATCAGGTAACTGAAGATGCTTGTTGATCAGCCCATACTCAAGTTCTAAGAAATACAGTTTGAGTTTTCTACCCTAAATTATGCCTGTCCTCCATTACAGGGGCTGCCATGGGCTCTGAGAATTTAAACATCACACACTGCCAGTATTTTTCCTCCTCTGAGGATTTAATATATTACATCACATTCCCCATTGTTTCCCAAAGTTGCTGTTCTCCTACTTAGAGTTCTTTAAAATGCACAGATTCTACTTCCAATCCCCAGCTAGAATTAGTAAGCAAAGTGTCTGGGTCACCAACAACTTCAGCTGTAAATAATGGTGCTGCTGCAGCTGGTTTGCTTGTTGCTTGACACATCCTTTCCCCCACTGCAGTGAGTTATAATTATGGAGGCCTCAAGGAGAGGATAAGTAGGGTGTGTCTAATGGATGCTAGGATTAGCTGGGCAGGGAGTGGGGTTACCTGTAATGGAGATTTGCAGTAAAGGAATTCACAGCTGAAAAGGTCTGTTGTGCATTGCCTTTGCACGTTAAAAAGATACCCTTGGAATGGTACAGTTTGTGTTATTTGGGAGGTTCATGAGGGCAATTTATAATAAAGCTAGGCTGACATGAAGTTCATAAAGATCATTCTAGGGAAAAAAAGGGGCTGCAGTTGAGAGCATTTACTTTCCACAGCCTTTTACATACAGTAAGAGATAATAGAGACTGCTTGGAGGGGTGCCTGTGGACAGCGAGGAGAGTAAGGAGAAGGTGAACTGGGGAAAAAGGCAATATTTGTCCTGTCCTAAGCTTTGGGGCTACAGTTGGGATTCCTTTCAAAAGCTGGCCTGGGTAGGGAAGAACAAAGAAGCAGATAATGTGTTTGCTCACTTCTGAGATGGTTTGTGTGGACCTTCACATACCAAATACTGTGTCACCTCTGCTTTGTGTTAACCGTGGGGATTGAGGGGCTGGGGGTGGGCAGGTGCTGGATCTACCTGCTGCACACATAAAATTGTTTGCTTCAGCAGTCATGTCTTCCCCTGCTAACATTCCCTTTAAGTGCTTTTGGGGTTTCTAATATTAAATACTAATTTTGCAGGTGTTGTAAAGCAATTGTAGTTGTGGTAGCTGCAGGGAAACAATTTCTCTCCGTGTTTAATGGTTAAACTTAATAGCTAAAGTTTCCCACTTCTTAAAGTTAGTCAGAAAATGTGAATTCTAGTTTAAGAAGAGTTAGAAGAGATTTGAGGGCTCTTGTTTCATATTGGAAACAGAATTGTAGCTAGTAGCTATCTCAGAAGAAGGTCAAGATTGCAATGCCAAGAGCTGGATGAAAGCAGTCCATGCAGCTTTATTCTGCATCATGCATCTGTGCATTGCAGCCGTAGCCTGCAGGCTCCTGGCAGCATCCCAAGACAATTCATTAGACCCAGAATAAGCTACTGTCCTTTCACACAGGCACCAGAGTAACTTCCTGTAACCACAGATTTATTGAGCCCCTATAACATAGGTGCATCCTTCTCCAGTTCCTGGGAAAGGTACCAGGAAAAAGCCACCACAGCCAGAGAAGGTTTTGCTCCCATCAGCCCCTCCAGGGAACAGGGAAGGAATTGCTGCTTGCGTGCATGCTCCGCCTTGTGCACACAGTGAGAGTCTTGCTGGTGTCTGGAAGTCTGGAAGACTCTGCAGATCAGCTCTGGCACAGGCTGTGTGACAGTCCTGGTGATGTGGCACAGCAGGGTGTGGAATGTGACCTCCCTCTCCTCATGGAGAGAGGGCAGCCTGCCCTGCTGGCAGCGTCACTAGTATGTTCTAACTTCTGTTTGTGTAGCCACCTCTGGTTTGCACTGAACATGTGGAGTTCTAGGATCCCTACAAGATTTTGTCTCCTAGGGAACACCTACTGGGTATTTTTTTACTGCCATTGTTTGCTGTATGGCTTTAGGTGTTGCCTGTTTCACAAGGTTCAAACTTCACTTGGGGCCACACCTGCAGGAAAATAAACACTGCACATACTGTTGCAGTTTGAGTTTTCTTCATGAAGTTACTTTGAAAACACCTCTACAAGGCAAGAAATTAAGGAAATTTATGCTGTGGTAAAATACCCCCAAATTCAAGGTATCCATATGGGGTCTCTGCAGACCTAACTCTCCAGCTTTATCCAAGTTCTTCAGTGCTGTGTGTTCAAAGCCCAGCTATCTTCACTTCTGTCTGCAGAACTGATCCCAGAGATCAAACTAGACCTGTTGAAAAATGGGAAATACAAGAGTGCTTGTTTAGGAAAGTATGATTCAAGTAATTGTCCAGCATGACAAAGGAAGCCTTTGGCAGAGGTTGGAGGTTGATCCATTACTGAGAGGTGGGTTTCTTTATTGAGCACTTCTTACCATGCAATTATTTCGTCTCTTCTGTGTATTGTTCACAACGTCTTGAACTTCTGGGACCGTTTAGGTCAAGTGCTGTCACACAAAATCCTTAGCTCCTCCCCAAAATGTGGAGGAAGTTAAAAATAGGAAAAATTGAGTGACATACATGTGGTGTGGGTGATTTCCTTCTCTGAAAACTGGGAATAAGGGAGGCAAACCAAGGTACTGATTGTGCCTAGAAGAGGTGCATTCAACTGCTCAAACAACTTCATAGAAATTCCTCTTCCCAGTAACTGCTGTGGTATAAGAACAGGGAAAACAGGTGTTTTAGAGACTTCTGTATCTTAAGCTGTAGCTGGAGTTTCCTTTAAAAGCAGCTTTAGCACCTAATAAATCCCTCTGACTGGCTGTGTTGCTGTCACTGGCCATTGACATCACATTAACGTCACATGGAAGTTTGAGTTGTTTTTGCCAGGTAGACTAGATGAGGTCAGCACTGACTTGATCAGGCCTGAAAGTTGGTGGGGTATTTTGGATCAGTTTGAGGAGTAAAGAATGAATAAAGTTACTTGGCAGTAATTGATATGGAAGCTCTGATGTTTCTTGGCACCACCTTTTGACTTCCTTTGTCTATGTCCAGCTGCAAAAATAAGCTGTACCTGGAGAAGCTTCCCAACACCAGCGTGATAATTCCGTTCCACAATGAAGGATGGTCCTCACTCCTCCGGACGGTGCACAGTGTCCTGAACCGCTCCCCACCTGAGCTGGTAGCAGAGATAGTGCTGGTGGATGACTTCAGTGACAGAGGTATGATAATTTACTTGTAGCATCTCCACCATGTTTACCTTCCTGTGCTTACCAACTTAAGGGATCAAAGAATTCCAACTACGTGCATAGTGACTTGAGGTTTTTTAACTTGCCAACAACAGAGCTTGAGTGAACCTTCACAGAATGAGAAGGTTTGGAAGGGACCTCTGGAGGCCATCAAGACCAACCCAACAGCGGTAGTGTGGCCGAGCGGTCTAAGGCGCTGGATTAAGGCTCCAGTCTCTTCGGGGGCGTGGGTTCGAATCCCACCGCTGCCAGCTGGCTGTTTTTTGTGCCCAGGGGTGTGGTTGAGGCCCCATCCCTGGAGACACTCAAGATCAGACTTGATATAGCCCTGGGCAAGCCTGATCTAGCTAGAGGTGTCCCTGCTCAGTGCAGGTGGGTTGGACAAGATGACCTTCAAGGATCGCTTCCAACCCAATGCAATCTGTGAATCTGTGAACTCCCCTCCAGGAGCAGGTTTGCGTAGTGCAGGTTGCACAATGTGGCATCCAAGCAGGCTTTTAATTGCTCCAAAGAGAGTAAATTTTTTGGCCAAAAAGGCCAAACAAGCCAGCAGTGTAGCAAAAACCTGATGTTCCATATTCAGTTTGTGCTGGTTTAGCTGCCAATGACGTGGACTGTCCTGCTTTTGTGGACAATGTAAATAAACAAGGAAGCTGGTGTTAATATTCTGCTAAGGGGCTGCCTAACCCTTAACACTTGACCCCACGGTTAAATATGTGATGGTTGGAACACACACCCCAAAACAAATAAAGGAATAGTAGCTCATTCATCACATTCTGCTTTTTGAGTTTCTACGTGCACAAAACGGTAACAGAAGCCTTGATTAAAGGTTTCCACCTCAGATTGCTTATGATTTGGCTGCCTTTTCTCCTGAATTTTGTGCTCCTGAAAAGTAAATCTGCAGCATCCAAAACTTTGGCTGCCCTCACTTGCCAACTTGCTTGCAGCTACACTCCTTGCTTTGAACTGCATTGCCAGGAGTAATCAGTTTGGATAGGGCTTAAGTGCTACCTGCAAAGACACGTAGTCGCTGGCATAACACAGCGCCGCAAATGAAACAACCACTTGTGATTGCAGCAGCAACACGTAGACATAGTTGCTGAATTTAGTTGTTCTGTAGCAGAAAAGCGAGGGATCTTTTTCTCTGAACCATTTAAATGCTGTGTGATATAAATTCAGCTAGACTTTGTCATGTAGTTTTTGCCCTTGCTATGGTGGAAAAAGCAATCGAGTGAAGGAGGAATGAATGCCTCTATCATGTAGACATTGCATAGCTAGAAAGACCACCTGGAAAGTCCTCTGAAGTAGCTGGTGTTCTCCTATGTTGAAGAGAGTGCATGACTTCATGAATGGTTATGATCAGATCTAGCAACTCTATTTTCTCTTTTAAAATTACTAAGACTCTTTAGCTGTATGAGCCACAGAGCTCAAGAGTCCTGCTGCTGAAATTACTCAGCTGAGGGAAAAGAGCTCTGCACAGATAGTGCAGAAGAGCCCTCCGAAATTCTGGCACGTAGGAAGCTCCTAAGATGAGCTCAGAAACAGACTGGTGAGTATTTTAGTGTTTTGACCTACACTGACTTTCAATTAAGTCCTACCCAACAACTATTGTATTTGTTCTGTAGTGTGTCTCTAGTTAGTTTGCAAGGAAGGCATGATGGCTTGAACAAATCAATGTTATATGAAATAAATATTTCTTTAGAGGATTTTCAGACTAAGCTGGGGAGGGACTTAAAAAAAATAAGAAAAACCAAAACACCCTTCTAACAAGGTCTCTTTATTGCTGCTCAGTGTAGAAGCAAATTAGACAAGCTCATGCTGTAACCACAGCTGAATTGTGCAAACAAGTTTCTTTTGAGAGAAATGGAATTAATGAAATCTGGTTTCCTGTGGATCTATTTTCCTTCTTCTCCAGACGTGCCCTCCTGCCCAGGCAAAAGAAAGCACTGGTGGCTCTCCCCTTCCTGCTCCTTCTCAGGCTGTGCACGTGCCGTTCGTCCAGCTTGCTCTTGCTCTGTTCCACCTGCCTCTGATAAGATGCAGGCTCTTCTCCATCAGCCAGCCATCTTTCATACAAAGGTGGTAGGAAGTAGCCGAGATTAACTTGTGTGCAGCATCTCTTTATAGATGGATATAAAAGACCACTGGTGTTGGACGGTGAGCAAATTGTCCAGGGAAGAGAACAACACACAGGCAAAGAGAGTGCTGATAAAAACCTTCTCTTTTTTTTTTTGTTACCCATTGTTTTCTTCTTGGCTCAGCCAATTTGTTCATGTTGGGACAATTAGTAGTTGGGGTGAACCATTTTCCCTTTGCTGCTGTCAGTTCTGTATCTGCACTGTAGCGTTCCCTGCTGGATGCTGCACCTCTTCCTTAATTCTTAAATCATGCTGGGACTGGCTTCAACATCCCTCCCTTGGTTTAAATGGAGCCTTAGTCTTCAGGAGGCTTTTAAGTCCTAAACAGAGGAGCTTGACTTGAAAGGCTGCAGGTTACAAATTTCTGGATTTAATCTATCCATTGTATGTCTTTAAAAATAAACCAGATAACACTTTAACCCAGTACCCAAGAACTGATAATTTAACTTAGAATCATAGAATGGTCTGGGTTGGAAGGGGCCTCCAAAGGTCATCTAGTCCAACTACCCCTCCAGTAAGCAGGGACATCCCAGGGTTGCCCAGAACTCTGTTGAGCCTCACCTTGACTATCTCCAGGGATGGGGCCCCAGCCACTTCCCTGGGCAACCTGTTCCAGTTCCTAACATCCAATCTAAATCTACTCTTATCTAGTTTGAAGCCACTACCCCTCATCTTATCGCTACAGGCTTTTCTAAACAGTCCCTCTCCATCCTTCCTGTAGCCCCCTTCAGGTACTGGAGGGTCATTATTAGGTCTCCCTGGATCCTTCTCTTCTCCAGGCTGAACACCTCCAGCTCCCTCAGCCTGTCTTCCTAGCAGAGGTGTTCCAACCCTGTGAGCATTTTTGTGGCCCTCCTCTGGACCCATTCCATCAGGTCCATGTTCTTCCTGTATCAAGGGCTCCAGACTTGGACACAACTTCCCACATTGTAGGTTTGAAAAGGGCACTCTCTTGGATTTGAATTGTTGGATACCTTCTCTGGTTATTGTTTCTCATTATTAATCTGAGCTGATGTGTCTGTGGCTCAGAACTGGTGAGCAGTAAGAAGAATGAGGAGAGATTTTCTTTCTTTTCTTTGAAACTCATAAATGACTGGTCCTCTGCATTGTCTGCAAGGTGGAACACTGTGCTTCTGTTTCAAATGCTGGCCCATAAATTTGTAACAGCATCCTTCCTTCTAAAGTTACAGAATTTCTGCTGAATCTATTGATAGTAGAGGTCACATCTGAGAGCAGAGAGGCATAGTATGAACAGTAAATGTCAGCTTCTTCCCCAAAGAGATCAGTAAACAGTCATCATAAACTCCAGTGAAAAGCAAAAGATGAGAAGGATAATTGCTCAATAAAAATCCATTATTGTTTTTATCCAGAGGTTTTCCTGCCAAGCTAAAATATCAGATATGTTCTGCTGTACATGCAGTCAAAGGCTGATGGCCTTTCACTTGAGGGTTGTCTGTACCTCATGATGGCCTTTCACTTGAGGGTTGTCTAAACAGACCTCTAGCACTTTAATAACTCTTTAAAAGTGCTAACCTTCAAGAACTTGGAGACTATATCCCTCTTGCTGGTGTTTGTTGTGTACTGACATGTGCTGGGGTTAAACACACTGGGCTTTGCTGAGCTGCACTTGAGGTTCTGTTAGCATTGCTCTCGTTCTGCACTGGTTTCTGTAGGGAATCCATCAGCCACTTTCATCCCTGTGTCTCATACACGGTGAATCTTTGCTTCACAGGAAGAGGACATTGCTAATAACAGAAATAGTAAGTATGGAAACCTGGCTGCTGCATACATCACTGTTTCTTCTGACAGATGTTACTTTCATATGTTTTTCATCTGTTTTTAAGCTTGAGAGTAAGGGTGCTTTGGCATGACAATGAAAAGGGTTGAGAAGCTGGCTAACAGAGTAATAGAAGAGTGAAGACAGATTTCTGGGCTAGTTGGTGGATGCTGTGGTCTGCAGCATACCTGAGAGGCAGCTATGTGGCTTTGCATTATTGGAGCTCTTGAACAGATGAATCATCATCTGGAAGTGTCAACAGCCATTTATTTCTTAATTTGTTTGAGAGAGACAATTCAGTGACCTTTAGCAATAAACATTTTTCAACCAAAAAAGGCTGTCCTGATGACAGCAAATCGTACCAGAGAGCAGCAAAAGCTTTACAAGCCCTGCTTTTGAAATCTTTCCTTTCTTTTATATTTGAAAAATCAAAACATGCTGGAACAGATTGCTGTCTGGATTTTTTTTGTTTGTTTGTTTTGGGGTTGGTTTTTTGTTGTTGTTGGATGCCTGTAGGATAATGCAAATGATCAAATCTAGCCTTACTTCAAACAAGTTTAGTGCAGGATTCCACATCGGCCCCAGTGCTCTGGGGTGAGGCTGCCTGTTGGTGCAGTACAGGAGGGATCTGGATATGCTGGAATGTGTCCAGAGAAGGGCCACAAGGATGATTAGAGGGCTGGAGCTCCTCTGCTATAAGGACAGACTGAGAGAGGTGGGGCTGTTCAGTCTGGAGAAGAGAAGGCTCTGAGGAGACCTTATTGTGACCTTCTGGTATCTGAAGGGGGCTACAAGAAAGCTGGGGAGGGACTTTTGAGGGTGTCAGGGAGTGATAGGACTAGGGGGAATGGAACAAAACTAGAAATGGGTAGATTCAGATTGGATGTTAGGAAGAAGTTCTTCCCCATGAGGGTGGTGAGACACTGGCACAGGTTGCCCAGGGAGGTGGCGGAAGCCTCATCCCTGGAGGTTTTTGCAGCCAGGCTGGATGTGGCTCTGAGCAACCTGCTGTAGTGTGAGGTGTCCCTGCCCATGGCAGGGGGGTTGGAACTGGCAGATCCTTGAGGTCCCTTCCAACCCTAACAATTCTATTCTGTGATACTGTGGTCTGTGGTGTCACCTCCAGCTCTGGCAGTTGAATCTTTCTGTGTGGTGATTCCCTTTTATGTTGAGTTAACTTAAGAGGAGCTGTTTTCCAGCATGTGGTTTTGGTCACAAGAGAGTAAATACTGTTGGGCTATTCTCTTCTCTCTGACAGTAGTGTCTTGCATCAATGTAGTAAATAAGGCTACCATAATTTATATATTTTTCTCAACAAGCTTAGTTGGGATGTCTGTAATGTAAGAGCTTTCTTCTGACCCTAAGCATTTCCAAACAATTGTAGGGATTTCATGTGCCGAAGAATATAGATTACATTGAAAAGGGAGGCACCCATTCAGCAGACTTGGAGAGCAGGAATTAACCTGCCTGGTGGTGTTTGCCTCATCCTGCTAGTTAATGAGAGCAGCTAAAGATCACAGACTGACCTCATTGGATAAACAGCAGCTGTTTCAGGGTGGTTCAGACTAAGGCCTTCCCTTCTGGATAAGCAGAAATCAGAATGCAATAAATGTGAATTACAACTTCAGAATTCCTGATGGTAAAAACACTTAGCTGTGGCAGTCCTGTGTGGATTTGTGGCTTCACTTGTAATTTCTATAGGTGTTCTTTAGTTCTAATCTTAGCTAAATTAAGCCTTTTCATATGCTGGCTTGCAGGGTACTAATTATATCCCTGTGAGCTTGTTGTTACCAGAATGGCTCTAAGTAAACTAAAATGCTTTTTCCATGTGTATCACTTTTCTCCTGGGGACTGTCAGATGTGAACTGCATTTCCTTTTTTTGATTATTTAATTACAATGCTGCTGAGTGGTAATTGGGTTCCATTATATCATAGAAAATGGGAGGAGGAGAAGAGAAGTTGAAATGCAGGTCAGTTTGCAAGACTGCAGGTTTTTGCATTGGCATGGCACATATTTGATGGTAGGTTACTTTTGGTAGCAAGCAACGAACAACAGACAGGCAGTTCATGATTTTTTCAGGATTTGCTTCAGTCTCTAGATCTGAATCTGGCAGTGAGAAATTGAGCTGCTTATCTCTGGATCATCATCTGGAACAAACTGCCACTGTGTGTGTCTGAGCCCTTCCTTTAGTGTAAAACATGGTGGTAGGACTTCTACCTTTTCACCCTATGCAGCAATCAGAAATTTTAAATTATTCAAGACATTGCAAACCTGCTGTGTGCTGGAAGGCTGTGACTTAATTGCTGACTGCCATTTAAAAGCAGCATCTTGCTGCATACTTGGGGCTCACTGAGCGCAGAGAGGGAAGCGTACGTGCCACGCAGGTGGCTCAGAAGCGCTTTGGGTATGGCTGAGTCACTGGCTTAGCTTAGCAGAACTCAGTGGTTGGGGCTAGGTGCTTACATTTGGTATAAAAGTCACGTTTCAGCGTTCAGTTATTTGCATGGTGACTGACAGCCTGCTCTTCCTCGGTTTAAGATGACTTTTGTATAAATGACAATGTTGTGGAACAAGCTTTGTCCCTTGTTGGAGTGAGAACTGCAGCAGCCGACAGCTCTACAGCACGCGCTGGATGCAAAGCGCTGTGTTGATACAGTAATAAAGTTGAATGTGGCAGCACTGAAAATACTGCAGTCTCCAAACATCAGGATTGTTCTGGAAGCAGTTAACCCAGCTGGGCTTGGCTGCCTTACAGCTACTGTGTGCCTGCATGGTGGCAATGCACGGAAACTAAACATCCTCCTTGCGGTAACCACTCAGACTCTGCAACCTGTGGCTGGGAGGCATGAACAGTTTCAGTTGAAGTGCTTAAATGTATTTAACCCAATATGACAATGACATTTGCACAGTCAACCTTCTGGCTTCTAGATTAAGCACAGTATGTTTTAGGGTGTGGTTAGCCAGAGACATGCATATTTGCCTATGGCTGGTTTCTAGGAGAAAATTTTGTTACAAGCAAGGTGTATGGGATCTCATTTTCCCTTGGGGGTCATTAGGGAGCTCCTGCGTTCCTGCTTTGTCTTTCCTCCAGGGCTGCCCTGTCCCTTGAGCCTTATTTTAATTTGTGAAAATTGTATCTATTCAAGAGTCCCCAAAATGTTTGTTTGTTCAGCCACTTTAGAATTTTTCCTATTCTTTCCCCACTTTCACTCAGTCTTTCTGTTAGTTGTGTGTTTTCAGCAGCACTTTGTGCCTTAAGAAATTAGAGCTGCTGTGATGTTTGGAAGACAGCAAAGCATTATGAGCCCAAGCTCTGGCATGTGGCCACTGCTCATCTTTGAAAAGCAGCAAGTGGCTTTTAGGCCTTTTAATAAAGGAGGTCAAGGAATGTTTTCCAACCTCCTCCCAAGCAGTGTTATCCCAGCCCTTGGTTTTGACCAACATTTTCTCCTTTTTTTTTTCCCCTTCCTCTGACCTAGGGCTGGTCAGCTTCCTTTGCTGTGCACTGTAGTGCTGTCTCCACACTATCCTGCAGTTTGCTTGAATGTTTGCTGGCAGGGGAGTCTCAGAGCCCATCCATTCACCAAGTGTCAGAGGGAGCCACAGCCAAGCCTCCCTTTTTCCCCTTTAAAGATAAATCCCCGTGGCTTTTTAAATCTCTCAATGCTGCAGCACAAGTAATTCTGGAGGCAGCCATATGGGATGATCTGAATGGAAAAACAAATGTGGGTGAGGCTGCTTGGCTGAACTATGTGCAGCATAATTTGGTCTGAAGGGCAGAAGTCACTGAGGATTGTACTGAAGGGAGAAGGCAAGGGGTGATTAATGTGTCATTTGGTGCAGCATCAGGTATGTAGCAAATACAGCTCTGTTCCATTAACCACATCTGCCGGGCCTTAATTGAAAGAAATCATGTTCTTAGTATCTGAAATAGAAAGGGTTTAATACTTGAATTCTTTTTCATCTTTAAATGGAACAGTAAAGGATTTATGCAGCTAAAGAGATTATCTTTTCATCTTTAGGCACATGCATTCTAAAAGTCATTTTTTCCCCCCTCTTAAATGCTCTAAAGTGCATCTGGTTAGTACATCTCTGAATATGGAGTGACTGTGCTTAGGACAAAGTGGTGGCAGGCTTTCTTTCTGAATTGTGAACATGATTATCTTAAAGCTTTTTTTTACCTTAGCATAGGAAACTCTGCTTTCCCCCAACCTACTCTTACTAGAATAGAATAAACCAGGTTGGAAAAGACCTTTGAGATCATCGAATCCAACCTATCATCCAACACCTTCATATCAACTAAACCATGGCACCAAGTGCCCCATCCAGTCTCCTTAATGTTGTTTTCAAGGTCTCTTCTAGAATTTGTAGCAGCTGTTGCCTCAAACAACTGATAAAAAGATTATTTTTGTAAATTATGGCACAGAATAAAGGGATTTTTTCCCCCCCTTGCTTTTAAAATTCATTGCAGGATCACCTCAGGCTTGTTTAGATTTCCCATAAATAATGGCTTTCAGGTAAGTGTCAGCAAGAGCTCCCCCTTGTATCCAAGAAGATTGGTTCTTGAAGGTGGAGAGACATGGAAGTTTGAGTAAGCAAATGTACTCTTGATGTTGATTAGAATCAAATTCTTTGTCATGAAACATACTCATTTTGGTATCTGTGTCTCATTAAGTCTTAGGCTCTTCACAATGCTCAGCTTGTGGTGGGCCTGGTCATTTGGTGGTTTGACACTACCAGGTGCATTGAGTCACAGAGGGCAGTTCTCAGGCTCCAGTCAAGGTCTTAAACTTTCACTGTTAAAATGCTTCTGATGGAAGCTGATTAGCAAGGTTATTTTTCTGTGTAGGAAGTGACTTGGCTTTGAGTATCACTGATTCTGGTAGTGGCATAAATGGTCTCTTCTCCCAGGCAACCAGCACCAGAACAAGAGGACACAGTCTCAAGCTGTGCCAGGGAAGGTTTAGGCTGGAGGTTAGGAAGAAATTCTACACAGAGAGAGTGACTGCCCATTGGAATGGGCTGCCTGGGGAGGTGGTGGAGTCACCATCATTGGAGGTGTTTAGGAGGAGACTTGATGGGGTGCTTGGTGCCATGGTTTAGTTGATTAGGTGGTGTTGGATGATAGGTTGGACTCAATGATCTCGAAGGTCTCTTCCAACCTGGCCTGGTTTATTCTATTCTATTCTTTCTAGTACAAAGTGAAACAAGCTTCAAAGTCATTTAAGTGGTGGTGACCTACAGCCTAGATGTGGTGGTTGCTTTCCAAACTCAGCTGTGACTTACAGGTAGCACAGCGAAGTGTTTGTACTGGCGTAGAAGTGAGTTTGGGAACTCACCACTGCTTTGTTTGGTAGTGAGCACCAAATGGACTGGAGCAATGAAATAAGCCTGGTGCAGATGTCTGATTTTGGTTAATGAAAAGAATGATTTCTGGCAGTGTCTCTGCGGTGTAGGTTACTTCAGACAGCCAGTAGGGACAGAGCTTGCTTCAGATCCTTAGTGAAATGTTTTCCTTTTCCGAGTATTCATTTTCATTGTGTCCAAACACCATTCCTCTACTTGTATATAACCATAATAAAAGGACCTCTAAAGCCTGCAGCATTGTTCATTAGGCAATGCCTGGAGAGCATTAAAAACATATTCTCTGGTGTTTTAAGGGACCTGAGGGCCCTTTGTAGTTGTTTACTTCAGCTTCTTTTTGGTGACAGCCTAAATTAACTAACTCGTTTACTTTTCATCGTCTGGTATTTGCTGCTTTAAGATCAGTTGCTACGGCTGAAGGATTCTTCTAGAAAGGAGATGAGGTGGCTTTAAAAGGTCCAGTTTGCTGTGACCTTTTTCCTCAGCTAATTGTTGTGTAGTGAAGGATGTCTGGCAAAACTGAAGCTTAAACCAGAATAAACAAACAATTGAGGAGCTGAGTTTCCATTACCGCGCACGAAATAAATCTCCCCGCATTGCTTGCTCCTGAGAAGCCCTGTGCATGCAGCTTCTATTAGTGGAATTCTGCAGGTAAACAGCCTTAATTTTATTTTCCTCACCTTGAAGTCCATGTCCTCATCTGCTAGGAGTCGAAACTCCAGATATCTGCCAGCTGCAGTGCAAATCAGCATTTTAATGTTTTACAGCTGCTTCTGTATAGAAGTTAATTAGAAGTGTGATTCAAACACCCTCTGCCAGCACTCATATCTGATGTCTATTATTGGTAATCATAGTTTCTGCTCCTTAAAGCGTGCATTTTGGGTGGTGTTGACAAAGCAGCTGTTCCTGCATAGGGACTTTGATAAAGGTGGAAACTTCTTCAGATGGGGAAAAAAAAAAAATTGGAAGGTAATGCTGCTGCAATTTAAAAATAGAAGTGGATGATCTAAACCACATTCCTGTTCTGTATCATTCTAATTGCAATGAAGAAAAGCCACATCATTCTCTCATCTATTCATAAATGTCATGAGGACCACTGCTGCCTATCACCCACAAGCTAAGTAAGTGTTGATGTCTCTAGAGGAACAGGGTAGTTTTCCACAGTGAACAGTGGAAGCCAAGGCTTCTGCTATTGGTACTCCCCTCTCCCCTCTGACATTCAGCTCAAATGGATGTGTCAGTTGAAAACAACACTGCCTGAGATGGTTTAGCTTTGGTATCAGTACGGCTGTGCCCAGTCCTGGATTTGTGCTTCAGGATTTAATGGATTTATTGGCCTCTCTGACAGATGTGACTGACTTACTGTGATAGTTGCATTTCTTGCCAATGAAGTAGACAAGAGCATTTAGAACTGATGATGAAGAGGTCTAAAGGAAGAGTTAAGTGTGAGTTCTGTACACTTCTGACATGCTGGGTTTGTTATTACAAGTCAAATGTGTCTGTATCTCCCCTGCAGCAGTATTTGTGATGTTTTTTCATTTGCCAAATACTTTGTTTTCTGATCTCTGACACAGAGTTTGCAAGACAAACGTGGTTGTGCTTTGTCATTTGTGGGTATTAACACATAGGACTTATTGTAGCAATGAAGCATTATCAGTTTTCTAATATTCTACTTGGCTGCAACATTGCAGCAAAAATGTTGTAGGTCTATGCTATTAATTTTAGGGTTATTTTTCCTCACTTAGGCACTTGAGATCAAAGCCTTTGGACTCCAAAGGGATGCAGTCCCACCAAATTAAAGCAACTTTCAAGTGGGTTACATCTTGGACCTAATGGCATCTTCTCTAACAAGACAAAAGTCTGGAGTGGAATCTTCTGTTAATTCTTCTGCTCTTTCTGGAATCTTTCTTGGTTTTGTTGATTTACACAGAGCAAATACTTTCAGGCCAGGAAGTTATATGTATGTGAACACTAATGATACAGGCAAAGCTGAATCTCAGAGGATTGGGTTGGGTTGGTTGGGTTTTTGCATCTTTTTTCCCCAGCAAAACTCAGTGACTTTTAAGGCTTTAATCCTGCATCTTTGATACATTCCAAAATGTTTGAGCACAAAATATCTTAATGTTTCATCTGCCTGCATCTCTCCCAGTGATGGCAAGTTTTGTCTTGCTATCAGTTGTAGGCTTTAGGTTCATGTCATGATATCCTATCCAGTCTGTGACTATCACCAGTGACTAACTGCTGGCCAGAAGCAGACTAACCCCTCTAGCACAGCAGCTGTCTCTGTGCTCTGGACTCTCTGGGTTGCAGATGAGTCATGTTCAGTTGGCTTTGTTCTGTCCTGTGAGCCAACTTCTGAAATGCTTTTGTACCTCTGCTTATCTCCCCAGTGCTCAGAAAGCAGTCAGTCATGTAAATTAAAGACAATTAAAGACTAATCTGATCTCTCACAATTTTTAGCTGTAATAAGGAATGTGTAGTATAAATTCACAGGGCCCTGAACCAGTGTGTGGTGCAAATATTAGCCTCGGGCTGCTGGAGGTGGTGATGCCACTTGCAGAGTGGCTTGTCTTGATATTTTTCAGTGTTTTCACTTGCCCACACAGTGTTTATCAATTTAGTGGAAGAGTGTTAGCATTGAGCAGGAGCACACACATTCCCTGGGTGGACCAACTGGATAGTCAAAACCACTGAATTTGGCCTTAAGATGAGGGCACGGATTCCCCAGGTCGAAGGCAGTATTTGGGACAGCAATGCCCTTCCTGCTAGTCACCATGGATACATCAAACTTGAGCTGAATATTAAGTGTGCTGCAAGGAGTTCACTCCTGTTCCAGCAGCTGCAAAGGCCAAAATCTGCAGCTCTCTAGTTTGTATGTCAGCAGTCTCTCTGATGCTACAAGCAATCAACGAGAAAATGACTGAGTGTCACAAAATCACCTCTTTGCACCAAATGTAGTCAACAGAAAAGGGGGGGTGGGGGGGGAACCCTAAGTGGGTGCTTTAATCTTGATAAATATTTAATGAAACAAGGAGAGAGAATAGTAAACTAATGAGAATGACTGATTCCTCTGGGAAAGATGGGTGAGAGCACATGGGGAAAAGCAGATATTGTGAGCTGGTCAAGGAGTCAGCGTGCAGGACTTAAGAACTAACTGATGCATACACCACAGGTTAGCTTCACTGCTCCTGCTGAACAAAAGGTGTTTAAACTTTACAGCATGAAGGAAGGATGAGTAAATGGATTTTCTCAATTCCCTCAGGAAGAAATGGTTGAAATAGACTGCCTTTACAAATGAAACTTTCCTGAGAGATTAAGAGGTTATGCTGTAGCTAAGTTGATTATTCCCTGTGTACTTCCCTGCTTGGAAATGCAGCCTACTAAACTTTCCCTAGGGTCTGGGTGTATTTATATGCTAATGCCAGTAAATGTGAATTTTCTCATTTAAAGATTACACTTTTGTCTCTGTGTTCAGTACTAGTATCTCCTGAAGCCATAACTGAGCAGGGCTGGGATGTCTGCTGTAGGGTGGAGGAAGCAATGAGCAAGTTCCCTTTAGAATTTCAGGACGTAATTGATGATACAGGCAAGGCAGCAGAGGTTTATGCACTTAGGTGTATTGAAGCACACAGGACAGGCTCACACAAGTCATCTTTGTCTCAGCAACCTGCAGTCTGGCTTATTTCTTAGCCCTTCTGCTTCCATTTTTGTGCACTTCATGGTACCTACAGTGGAACCTTGGGTTAAAAACCTATAGAGAACAAAAAGGTTTCCAGAAGTCTAACTCTGTTTAGATTGTAAGAAAGATGATGACTGCTCTATTAGCAGGTGGGGTGGTGCACTTTTAGCTGTTGTCCCTTGTATAGAAACCCTTCCCTCTGCCTCCCAGTTTTTGTTTCTAAAGATGTGCTGAGATCCAACATTGATGCAGAATGGGCAGTGGAAACTGGGCCCCCTCCCCTTTAGGAGTCTAGCACAGACCTGCCATAAGTGAAGCAACAGATATTAATTCCCTTCCCAGGCCTTTTCTTCTTTGTAAGAAGATTTGGCTAGGAAAGCTATGAGCAGCTTAATCACTTTGCTATTATTGGGACTGGGATTCATAGTACAATTTATTAAATCAGTTTATTATCCTCCCAACCAACTTTAGTGATCAGAGTGTGAAGACATTGAAAGGAAATTAAAACTAGTGTAAGAGCTGCCTGTTTGGATAACAGCACATTTTGCTGTTTAAAAGGATTACTCATCTGTACCAAAACAGGGAGAAAAGTTAATTTCAATAATGCAAAGCTTTCTATTTCAGGAAGGCTTGGCTTGCACATTGTGATGAATTCAGAAAGAAGTATAATTCATTCTTAAATTGTTAAACAGCTCGTAAGGGCCAAGTATCTAAGTAAAGCTGAATGGATTAATTTGTAATCTTAAAACGAGTGTGTCTGTGTGTGGGAGGGTAGAGAGGGGAGGCCAGGGTAACTGTAAACAAATGCCAGATGAACAGTTGCACTCCAGGTTTTAATGGATGCAAAGTAGCCAAAATAACCTGCAGAGGAGGAAAGCCAGCCCTGTCTGCTTAAAAGGGAATTCTGCAGATCCACCAGTCCTCTCCTTCTGTGCCATGTGCCTTTCAGCAGAAGGGAGAAAGTTCTCTACATTTCCAGAGTGCAATGACTCTCACATCTTTGTAATATCTTCAGCTTCCTAAGTGTGAACTGAAGCAAAGATACTGAATACAGGATAGAGAATAGAATAGAATAGACCAGGTTGGAAGAGACCTTCAGGATCATCATGTCCAACCTATTATCCAACACCACCTAATCAACTAAACCATGCAACCAAGCATCCTGTCAAGCCTCGCTCTGAACACCCCCAGCGACGGCGACCCCACCACCTCCTCAGGCAGCCCATTCCAGTGGGCAATCACTCTCTCTGTGTAAAACTTCCTCCTAACCTCCAGCCTAAACCTCCCCTGGCGCAGCTTGAGACTGTGTCCTCTTGTTCTGGTGCTGGTTGCCTGGGAGAAGAGACTAACCTCTGCCTGACTACAACCTCCCTTCAGGTAGTTGTAGACAGCAATAAGGTCACCCCTGAGTCTTCTCTTCTCCAGGATAGAATTAACCAGGTTGGAAAAGACCTTTGAGATCATCAAGTCCAACCTATCACCCAACACCATCTAATCAACTAAACCATGACACTAAGTGCCTCACCCAGTCTCTTCTTAAACACCTCCAGTGATGGTGACTCCACCACCTCCCTGGGCAGCACATTCCAATGGGCAATCACTCTCTCTGTGAAGAATTTCTTCCTAACCTCCAGCCTAAACCTCCCCTGGTGCAGCTTGAGACTGTGTCCTCTTGTTCTGTCGCAGGTTGCCTGGGAGAAGAGACTAACCCCCACCTGGCTACAATCTCCCTTCAGGTAGTTGTAGACAGACTACAGAGCAGAGGCAACTTTGGTTTCACCAGAGGCATCTGAGTAATGCATGAAAGATCTCTGTGAATGTTCCTGATTCCTGCAATGCTGTTCCTCCTCGATGGGTTGATGCTACTCTTACCAGTACAGGAGTTAGCTTCTGCTTGCACTTGAACAGTTGAGTCCTATGAACCCTGCCACTGCAGTGCTGTTTAAGCTCTTCTGGTTCTATAGATGCATGTTGAAGTTGCTTCGTTTCTCATGCATTTGCTTCTTTAAGCTGTAGGGGGAAAAATTTAAATCCTTGGGCTCCTCTGGCTTCTGCATACATTTGGTTTTGAAGTGGTAACAGTTCTTAGGTGCCTGTTCAAGTGGCAGATGTGCAGTGGCTGGAACGAAAACCCAGACAGACCTCAAAAATTCCTACCTTGCAAAGTCCTTGCAAGTGGCCACCACACCAGCAGCATCTGAGGGCAGCTCTGCTTCGATGGGAAGCCCAGAAGGAAGAACTGCAGTAAGACCACCATGAGAATTTGACCTAAAGAAAGCCAAGTAGTCTTACTTTGGAAAGCTTTTTGGGGACTGCCTATGGTTAAGCAGATCTGCTGCTGAAGTTTCTCTGTTAGCTTCACACACAGTTTTATTTACAGCTCAAAAGAAAGCAAGCAGGAGTTCTTGACTGGTGCTGTTAATGTATACACTGTATATCAAGTTTATTGCAGAGTCTGTTAGCAGGCTACCGGCCTGGTTTTTAATCTGCAGATAATCTTATTCTCATTTATATGTTTGGGCTGCATTACTTTGCCCAGTGTTGGTGCAGCCACTGGCATCCATCCAGCTCACCTAACAACTTTCATTAAAGAAAATTGCCCTTGTAATAAAAATTACTCAGTGTGACAAGATTCCATAATATATTTTTTTAAAGCCTCATAAAATTTTGTAGCAGTTAATGGCACTTGTTTGTTTGCCTTCTTTTTTTTTTTTGTTAAGATTTTCTTTTAAAGGCAAAAATTGTCTTTAATTGTGACAATATTTGTAAGGGAATGACATAAATGGTTTTCATCTGGGCCTATAGAGGCCAGGCCTGGCAGCAAGAATAGCACAGGGATAAGGGAATGGTGAAACCTTTGTCTTTCCAAAGTGCATTTTATTGTGCTTTGTGTGGTTTGTGAGGTTGAGTCTGTGACTCTTTAGTAAGGGAAAGTGGATCCAATAAAGTTTGCTCCCTTGCAGTTCACATTACACAAGTCTCAGCCTTATAAAATAGAAGGCTCTGGCACGGGTTTTTCTGCAGCTTACCTGAATATGATCCCTCCTGGCTGCAAGGACAGTGCTTTGGTGTGTGTGTGTGTCCCCTGCATCACTGAGAATACATGGATGCCAGTGCAGTACTTGTAGCTTTGCCTTGCTTCTTCCAGCATCAGAGACATAAGAGGATTCCTAATGTGAGAGACATTTCTCAGTACAGCACAGAGCAGACTACTTCCTGCCAGTGTAAAATGCTCTGGTGATTTTTTACTATGGAAACATAGTAAAGAATTGCTAAAGAGCCAAACCCAGTGTTTGGAAATTAAATGGGAAGTCAGTGAATTGGATTTCCTGCTGCCCCTTTGCAGAGTACTTGCCTGAGACATCTCTGCACTCCTGTGTTAGCTTTTTTAACTGTAAAAATGGGGAAATCTCTCCATTCTTAAGTGCTTTTCATTAACAGAAATGAATCAACCTGTCTTCAGTTGATTCAGATAAGCAGACATCACCACTACAAATACAGCCTAGTCCAGTGACATTTTGTTCACCTGCTGGTGTGTATCTTCTAGTGTGAGACCAGATCCAAAACCTCTTGGGAGCAGGCCTGGCTGCCCTGTGCTCCTGCCCCTGGAGGAATTGGTTAGGCTGCCTTGGGGTGTCACCACAGATGAAATTGCACAGCAAACCAGGACAGTTCAGAAGGGCATGTGATAACAAAACAGGAAGGGACCAGCACATGGGTGGAAGACAAGCCTTTCACAGTCTCATTTTCTTATTAAGATAAAGAGTGGTAGAAAATCTCTCTATATAATTTTTCCATTGGTTTGGAGCTTTGGCTTTTTTAAGACTTTCCAGTGCTTTGTAGGTCTGGTTTAGATAATGTAAATACCACAGGATCTGACCTTGATCTGTAGCTGCTGTTAAGGGGAATCAGGCCCACAGCTCCTATACAATGGTTACCTCCTTTATTCTAACAAGCATATACAACCACACTCACACTTAGCTTGTTATGGGTGCATTAGCTGAGGTGTACCTATAAAGCACACACATCCACACTCACACTTAGCTTGTTATGGGTGCATTAGCTAAGGTGTACCTTTTGGCTTGGGCTCAGCTGATTTATGCCTGAAGCGAGGATTGTGTGTTCCCTTTTCTGATGAACCAATCTTTTTGTGAGAAACCCACAGTGGCAAGGAGTGAGCTGTGATGTTAAACAGTGGTGGTGGCTTTTGGTTGGCTATTTTGGCTTTTTAAGTTTACCCACTGTCCCAGGAGGAAGACCACTGCACTAATAATATATCTAGTCTCTGTGGAAGGCCCTTATTTTAAAAATCTGTAATTGAGTGGATGAAATTTCTGGTTGCTTGAGAGGCTTTATTCAGAAGAGACTTGAAAAGGATGAGGGAAAAGCATATTAGAGAGCAAGAAGTACTAAGGGCTCTATTGAGCAGGAAACCTGTGTAGATATTGTGGCGCAATTAGACTTGTCAGGCAAAACACTAAAATCCATTTGTGAGAAAAAAAGTCCTGGGAAATGTTAAATAAAGCTTTGAAAAGGGCAAAAGGCTTGCTAGGAATACCTCAGTAGCAAGGAAGTTGGTCTGGGTGATCTTTGAAGGAAAGCAGGTGATGTCAGCTTCAAAGAGAAGGTGCAGAACGTGCATTAGTCACAGGGATTTTGCCCATTTTTTTCCTCCAGTAGCTAAACCTCTGAAGCACAATTGCTGGGTCAGCAGCATGGGGGAGAGCTCATAATTTAGTGAAGTTTTCTATGCCCCTTTGCTCTTTTTAGAGAGCTATTGCAGTACTCAGCTTCCACGGTGCCCTGCTCAGAGGCCCTTTCACAGTGTCTGCCTTTTCAGCCCCTGCCTTTCATGCCTCCTTTGAAAGCCTGGGAGGACTCAGCTATACCAAACGGAGTGAACACGTTCCCTCTAGTCAAAAGAAATAAACTTGTGAGGTTATTTGTGTTTGAATGATTGACTCTACTCAAGTTTTGTTGTGTGAGATTTTTAAGAGTAGTTAGTTGCTTAGATTTGACAACCTAGCTTTTGCCTGACGAGGCGTGTTTCCTTGTTGGGCTGCTGGTGGCAGTGGACAGCATGGTGCATTCATGAACGGGCCCTGGCACACTGTGAATGGGCTTTGCTGTCAAGTAAGTCAAGACTTCAGATGCCTAAAGATCAACCCATTAGTGACTGGGCCAGTGTCAGCTCTTAGCCTATTTTTAGGTTTTCCTTTGGTGCTTCAGTCTTTGATGTAAAGACAGCTGTGTGCCCCTCACTCTTTATGTAGACCAAGCTTTTTATTTCCCCATCTAAACAAGCCGTCCATTGTTTTGATCACTCAGTAATCTTTTTCTGTGGCTCTCCTGTTTGAATTCTTGTTACTTGTGGTGACTGTTAAGTGTCTGTGCTAATTCAGATGTGGGTCCAGTCCGTGTTCAGTAGCATAAATATTTCCATATTCAAGTGCAGCTATCTCCTCTGATAAGCATTTAGTGTAGCCATCCAGATATATACAGCAGCAGCTCTGCCTTGCTGGCTTGGAGGGATGTCTGACTTGGCTTTTTGCTGGGTTTTTGTTTATGCAGGAATTCATGGTTATGTTGTGTGTTTTGAAGGAAAAAACCAAAACACCAGATACAACTTAAATGCACTGAGTGCAGTTTACTTTTGCAAGCAAATTGGCTGGTGCCTCTCTTAAGCCACATTGATTTTCTATAGAAGTATCTGAGAATCCCTGCTCTGATAAAATCCTCCCAGAGGTCTGCCAGATGGCTTTTTATTCCTTTTCCTCTTCCTCTGCTGCTTTCTTTCTCATCTTGCACTTCTCCTCCTTCTCCTAATTCCTCTCTTTATTGATTTATTAATTGCTTCTAAGATTTTTGGAGCATCTTCAGAAGTCATGGTTAAGCAGCTATGTTTAAACCCTGGATTTGAAAGAAATTATTTGTATTTCCTTCTTCCTGGTATCACGTTTAACTACTCAGGGTATACTTACAATGCCTTCTCCTGCTGGTGAGGAAGGAAGTACATTTTGAAGGAATTAGTTGTCACAGTGTTTGAATTCCTTGTTTTCACATAGAACACCTGAAGAAACGCCTGGAAGATTATATGGCCCAGTTCCCAAACGTGAGAATCCTCCGAACCAAGAAGAGAGAGGGGCTGATAAGAACCCGAATGCTGGGCGCCTCGGTGGCCATAGGGGACGTCATCACCTTCTTGGACTCCCATTGCGAGGCCAACGTGAACTGGCTGCCACCTCTGTTAGGTAAGCGCGTGGAGGCTGGACTGCTGAAAAGCTGCCAGCAGATGCTGGTGTTGAGTTTGTTTTGTTTCCACCTGCTGCCCTCCCCTTATTCTGGGACAAAAGGCAGAAATGTCTTCAAAGGAAAAACAAACAAAAAGCCAGCCACAGGACTCAGATGAATTGCTGGCAGCCTGTAGCCTTTAAAACACCAATCTTTTTTTTCCTCTTCTAGAGTCCTGCACCATATGATAAAGCTATCATATCATTTGCTTAATTAAAAGACAGAGGTTATACTCTTCTGTTTCTTTGCTAAATGAAATGTTAACTACGTTGCAGCTTGCTAGATGAATGAAACTATTGCATGGTCATTCATTCCACAGCTTGTAGAGAGGAGTGGCTTTATCATACAGAAAAGACCTTTACATACAATTTTTAAGTAGCTTTTAGTTTGTTGGGGTTTTTTTTCCCCTATATGATTGTATTTAACTTCATAGTCTGCAAGCCTGTGGAAAATACTTCTTGTGAATGACAGCTGCTTGTATGTATTTGTAGAACGTGTGCAGTCCTTTCCCAGGCAGTGTTTCATCTGTAAGGAGACCTCAGTTTTGGTTCTTTCCAACGGTGACTAATTGAGACGACAGTGCCTTCTGTTTCTGGTACCTGTGTGCCTCTGGCCAGTGCCAACCTCCTTTATGACCATATTGCCAGTGGCTGTCCAAGCTCTTGCTGATCTGTGGCTTTGTCAATAAAGCTGGCAACAATAAATCAGCTGGAGATTTCAGAATCCTAGTCAAGATTTGTCAGCAGGGCCGTTGGGTTGTAACACTGCTGATTTCACTACAGTTTGTGTTTGGTAGCAGTGTAGAACATTTGCAGCTTCTTGAGCCCTGGGGAAGGGGAACAGAATTACCCTAAATGCCATTTCAGTGAGAACACAGAGCATGCTTTAATTTTAAGCCATGGAAAGAATTTCTATTAGACCTGTGCTGGAAGCTGAAACATCATTTGTCGCCTCTGCTCTGAAAGTTAACTTCCAACAAGAGACTGTCTCAGTAATAAAGTATTTAAGAAGTTCCAGATGTTTATGCAGAAATTAATCCTGTCTTGTATTATTTGGTTGGAAGGAAAGGTTGAGGGGAGGAGGTACTCTTGCATTTCTTGAGCCTGCTGAGAGTAGTTATGCCATTAGTCTGAATTGCTTCCTGCCAGGTTCTGGCACAGCAATTACAGCTGGGTGGTGCAGTGGGTTACTGCCCTGGCTTTGAATCTCAGCAGAAAAGGTTCACATTGTGGTTGCTCATTAAAATAAGGACTGCTCACCACATACAAGATTGTCTGTTTTAAACCTGGTGGTTTGAGTATGTGTGGTAGTGTGGCTGTGTCTTTCTATTCTGCTTCTGGGTGGTAGTCACTGCAGCATGAGTGCCTGGTGCTTTTATCCCAATAGCTGCAGCTTGAATGTCTGAACCGCTGCAGAAATACCAGATAAATTGGTACAAATTGGAGCAAGAGAGCCTGAATGGGAAGAAAGCTACGTTGTTTCTTGGACAGCTTCATCTTTTCATGCTCTTGTCTGCAGTTTCATGGTCAAAGGAACCAAGTGGTGTGGGTTTTCTAAGAGGTTTCTCCCATCTTCAGATCGCATTGCCCGAAACCGCAAGACTATTGTCTGTCCTATGATTGACGTTATTGACCACGACCACTTCGGGTACGAGACTCAGGCCGGAGACGCGATGCGAGGTGCGTTCGACTGGGAGATGTATTACAAGAGGATCCCCATTCCTCCCGAGTTACAGAAACCTGATCCCAGCGATCCCTTCGAGTAAGTGACTGAACTGCAGCGTGCCAAGAGCTGGCTAACAAAGTGACACCCTGGTAGAGGGCTGATTTACACCTTAGTGTAGTAAAAGTCAGAGGCTGATGTTGAGCTCCTTGCTTTTTAGCAGCTGTTTGCTTTGTTGGTTTCAAAGAAATGCATTGTGTTAGTAGCTGTGAACACTTTCCTTTCCGCTGCTGTGTTTTTGCCACCTTAATTCCCACAGAAGTTAACATTTCATTTAAAACTGCAATGTGTAACATTTAATGTGGTCATTTATTACTGAGATCTTTCCAGCCTAACTTAGTATCCCTAATGCTCTGCCAAAAACAGCAAACCAGTGGCGGCTTGTATGTCATTCCCAGGTGGGGGAGCAAGAAAACCTAGCAGAATAATTACAGCAATTTTGATGATTGTAGTGCACTGCAGAAGTAAATCCGTGATCAAGTTATGTTCTGCTGTTGCTGTGCTTGCCAGCACTGGGACGGTTCTGCTGTCCTTTGTACTTCTGCAGCATTCAAAAAAAGCCCCAAACCAACCCAAACAGAACACTTCTGAGGTCAAGCTCAATGACTTGATCAATAGTGCCACAGCAGAGCACCACATGTGCAGCATATGGGTCCCTCTGGGAGAGGTTATGTCCTGTCACTTAGCGATGAACTCTTTTGCCTGTTTTGAGGAGAGGCATTGACTGGTTCTGAAGGGAGCCTAGTCTGCTCCTCCTCATTTACAAGTGAAAAATTAGTAGATAATGGAAAACCAACTGAAGCTCTGGCAGGGCTGCAAAGGCAGTGGGAACATTGGGTGGTGCAAAGAATATCTGTTAAACCTTGCTTTGTTTTTCAAATGTTTAGCTAGAGATGTGTATCTTTGAATGTGTTTGTAATATGGAGTCTGGTTTTTCCTTAAGGTCTCCTGTAATGGCTGGAGGACTGTTTGCAGTCGATAGAAAGTGGTTCTGGGAGCTGGGAGGGTATGATGCAGGTCTGGAGATATGGGGAGGAGAGCAGTATGAAATATCCTTTAAGGTGAGCTATGTTCTCTAGAAATTACTTTTGTTTTGAAAAGTAAGAATCGTTCTGAGGCACAGAATGTGAATGATCTTCCTTGTCCTTGCTTTTGCGTGTGACTAAAGGTGAAAGAGCTGGGAGTAGTAAGGTAGCACATAGAAGAAGCAGCAATGATGTCACCAGGGTCAGTTTTGGAGCATGATTAGCTGGGTTGGCCCCCGTTCTGTGGTCACAGTCTCACATGCATGTTCTCTTCTCAGCAAGGGTAAGCCAGCTTGTGTGGAGCTCTCTCTGACTGCCGGGCTTCTTAGCACTCACCCTGGCAAGACAATGAAATGCTCTCCTACAGGGAATGAGGATTCAGGCTGCTCAGTGTTTGCCCAGCTGAGTACCTCAGTCCTGAGCTTGAGTTTCCAGAGAGGAGAGTAACTTACTGTCTGTAGTCAATCCATCTGACTCCTGGCTGCAAGGAACTGAGACTATTAATTACTCTGTAAGGAATCCTCAACAACTCGAATAATAAAGCAGTTGCTGGCAATGACTTCAGATCATTATCTGCCTGGCTTGGGGACAGTTCAGTTATTTACTGATTGGCCAAGCTATTCACTCAGGGCTTTCAAAGAGGCGTTAGCCAGCCAACTAAAAACGCACGTTAACCAGAACGGATCCCTGTGACCCACAAAGACCACTAGTACCTGTGTTGTCTTGGAACATGGCACTCTGAAGTCTCTTCTAGGAAACCCACTGGAATGTCCCAGACCACTGAAGGCAGGTGGCTAGCCTTCTGTTCAGTGGGGGCAACCCTTTCCATAGCCTGGAGCAAACTGAGATTTCTACATTAAACTCTGCTTGTGCTGCTGTGTGGTTTCTTTTTCAGAGATTGAATATAGAATCTTGTAGGCATCTGCATGCCACTGAACTAAACTAGCTGACCTCAGCATGGGGCTAGAAGATGGTAAGGATGGTAATGTAGTGCACAGTTTAGCTTCAGCAGCTAAACTTCCTTGTGTCTCCTCTGACCAAGAAACTGTGGCTGATTTCTTACAGAACAGATTCCTAAGTCTCAGTGCCTCTGTGCAATTCAGAGGCATCTCAAGCTGCATTCAGCAAGCCACATAGATCTCTCTACATGTACACCCTGTAGTCCTGTGCAGCAAGCAGTGGAAGAAAGGAAGGTTTTCAAGACACTGTCTTTTCTTCCATTGTTCACTCAAACAAATGAATAAAGTCACATTGGAAGTCCCTTGTCCTCTGTAGTGGTCTCGGGGAGGGAGGGGCAGGAGGCACCCGTTTTGAAGATGTCCTCGCTATTAGAGCCATTTGTCCTTTGTGTTCCATGTAATGAAACTGTGTAACGATGTCATTCTCTGCAGGAGGGGCAGTGGCAGTATTCAGCCCCTTTTCCTTGGCCCTTTTTGAAAGTGCTGGTTTCCAAGAGTGATGACAGTGGCTGGGGAAGCCCTTTGTCTCTAGTGCCACAGCAGACAGTCACCCTGCTCGATCTGCTGGAAATCAGACTGCTTCATTCATCTGTTTGCTTATCCTCTCTGAAACATGCTGCGTTTTATTTCAGCCCAGCGATGGTAATTTATGGAGGGATAAATTTGCTTTAATTAATCTCTGCAAAGACCCCCTTTTTTTTCCCCTTCCATTGTGTGACAGAAAAATGAAGTTTTCGCTGAAAGAGGCTCAGTGTATTTTCAGAAATTAAGATAAATTGATACATTCATCTGTGGCTGATAGATTTAATAATTCTGCTGGAATTGCAAGAATGGAAGGTTTGTTCACAGAATTTATGAAGCTATGACATTTCCTGGCGAGCACAGAGCTACAGTTTTACCTTTAGAAGCAGACTGAGATTTTGTAGTTAAAGGGGGCACTGTCAAATAATTTAAAGCCCTGGGTTTAGACGTGGGGTACCTGCTTCCACATTATTTATTATCTAATGGGAATTCAGATGCTAAGAGTGCCAAATTTACAGCCCAGCTTTAACAAAGAATCCACTGCTGTGCCTGGGACTTGTGGGTGCAGGTACTCTGCTGTACTGCTGGTCTTTGATCCGTTGCATCAGATCTGGCCTTCTCAAGCCTCACTAGGAGTAGATTTTTGGGGGTTTTTTTTGCTTGTATTCTCTTTTCCTTAAGGATATTCTTTCTTGCTCACATATGAACTGTGATTTGCAAGGTTGTGGGCTTTTTTTTGCTTTTATTTTAAAATCTATGGCTCTGTTGCTGAGAGACTGGAAATAAACAAGTTTATTTAGGAGCCTCTTGCCTTTCTGTTTTGAGACTCTTATCTATTTCTGTCATCAGCTGGCTCTGCTTCCTTCTGAGAAGAATCTTTAAGGCTGAAGGCAAACCAACAGAGAAACCATCAGTGTTTAGTACCTCAGAAAACATTTAGCCAGAGGATGGGTCAAAGTCTGTTAATAGAAGCTGTGCTCCTTGTATGAAATATGTACACCAAACACCACCAGAAAATGAAGCATGCTGGAGGCACAAAAAAATTTAGATTAAATTAGAAATGAACTTTCACTAGCCCTAACTGATCATTTGTAGTTTTCTGTGTGTTCTCAATCCCTTAAACCAGAAGTTTCTAGACTGGAAGTGAAGGAGTTGATCTGTCGATTCCATATTCAAGCAGAAAACTTGCACTTCTTCCTTCTGTTGACTTGTGTGTATCCAGAATAGCTCAGCACTCCTACAGGTCAAGGGTCTTACTATCTCAGGTCTGCAGCAGATGCACCAGGAAGATTGCAGTCTTGAACTGGAGCTGCAGACATTACACTTGGTCAAATGAGCCTCGCTTTTCTCGTGAGTGCTGCTTGCAGAAAGCTCCAGGCAAACTGCTCTGCTGATCCACAGTGTCAGAGCCACTCTCCTCCACCTCAGTGGATGACCAGATGCTGACCTTTGAGTACATTCTCATCTTTTGGGTAATCAGTGCACAACTATGTCTGTGTTGCACTTGTTGCCTTTGCTTTCTGTTGCCCATAAGTCTGCAGCCATAGTGTCTCTGTTCAGTGGACTTAATTGAGGTGGGTTTTTGGCTTTTTGGGGAGTCACTTCCACACCTCTCCTCTCTTAAAGTTTTTCCTGGTCTTTTGTATTTCTCTCTAATGATGTGATCAACATTGAGTACTTTTACCCAAAGTGACAGTGTGTCTGCCCTCTTCTCACTCTAAACACCACTTAATAGCTCTGATTCTCTGAATACTCCTGCATACCCAGCAATACCTGTGTTCTGCTGCCTGCAGAACCACTGGAGCTGATTGTATTTAATTTGGAGTGGTATACACGAAGCATTTCAACGGCTCCTTTCTGCCAGTGCTATTCTGCACAGCACTTATCTCTGCTTATTTTTATTTGCAATCATGTTGCCTCTTTTCCAGTATTTTTGTGGCATCTATTCTGTTTGACTTACATAATGTTCACTAAAGTGCTTCACACCTCTCCTCCATAAATACACAGTCTCTGATTTTTTGGGTGTGGGGAAAGGGAAGTGGAAAAAGGGATGTCTCTGACTTGTATAGGCATAAAGATAGGTGTAGTTTATACCACAGATCTTGGGTAGTACTTCGAGAGCAAAAACTAAGAATCTGGAATGTCCCTTGCTAGGTCACTTCAGGTTTAGAAACTGTTTTTCTTGTAACTTAGAGATTGTAAAGCCTTCATAAAATTCAAAGGGCTTAGTACAAACATGCCACATCAGTGGCTGCCCTGAAAAGAACCATTAAGGGGGAAGCAAAACACGTGGGCAGCACTCACGGTTTTCACTCCGTGCTTCAGCAATGGGAAACATCCACTGCACTTGTTCTGGTGATTATGGATCATTGTGTTTTCCAAAATCCTTTTCCCAAAGCATCAACATGGATTGCTGCTTCTGGTTCCTATAGCATAAAACATGTTGCATGTTTTCCAACAAATCCCATTGCTCCGTAGCTTGTCTGTGTGTGCATCTGCTTTGCCCTGTGTCAGCAGCACATTTCTGATTCACATTTTGCCACTGGCCTCCTGGCAGATGCATAGTTAGGGTGCAGCTGCCAAGGAATCACTTCTGACAGCATATCCAGTTGTATCACTGGAGTCAGTGCTGATTGTGAGCCTCCACTGCTTATTCCAGGCACATACTCACACCGCTTTCCTGCAGCTCGCGTTTGCCCACACTGAAACAGGCCAGGCATTCTGCTGCTTTCTTTTATAGGTTGTTGGGGTTTGGTTTTTTTCTTGGGGGCTGTTGTTGTTTGTTTTTTAAAGCCAGCACATGCTGCTTAATTCTGAAGCTCTCAGCTGCAGTACAGGGTGACTTCTTTCTCCCTTCCTATGTGGTGATGCAGAGATCAGCTTCAGACCGTTGACTTGATTGGGTTTTTTTTGGCTCACTCTGTGCTTGGTTCAGGTTCCAGAGTAGCTTCTCACCAAGTAGCTTCAGGGAAATGGTCCCCTCCATAATCTCAAGCATGATTATTAGAAAGTGTTATCATGACTGTGAAGTGCTCCAGACAGTAAGGAGAGACCGTGCTGGTGTGTGTTGTGCAAACACTGAGGTCCCAGTGCCTTTTGAGCTACCTTAAACTTTTATAGAGCAGTAAGTCCCAGCTGCCGTAGCCGCTGATACTTAAAATACAGAAGACTACTCTTTTCCTGAATTATGGGTTGCCCTTGCTCTCACCTTGTAATGCAGAGAACCTCCTTGTCTTACTGACTGTGTCCTCCCCTCCTTCAGTGTGTGCTCATTAAGCCAGCCAGCTTCTCTGCATTGGTCCAGCCCGTGGTCTTGATTTCTCTTGTGGCTTGCAGAAGCAGCTTTCTTTTCAAGACCTGACTCTTTCCATTGTGTGTTTTTCCTCTCTTGGGAAGCATTGGCCCATCGTGGTGCTGTCTCTGGAAACCATAAACCTTGTATACCCAGATAATTTGTGTTCACACACCAACTGCAGTATTGTATTGTGTGGCTGAGAGGAGAGGTTCAGCTGTCTTACGTGACATTGTTTTCTGCAATAACAGGAGGGGAATTGGATCAGGATGACATTCCCATGTAGAGAATAGGTGGCATATTACCTTGTGCTTTCATAGCACATTAGCTGAGTCAAAGGCTCTTGAGTCACTTGATGAATATGGAGTTACAGCTCTCCAGGCCACTGAGAAGATGGGAGTAATGTCACCGGTGGTGTTGTTTTACTTCCCTTGTATATGGTTTCATTATTAGGGTGAGATTGTGGCCTTAGAAAATTCAGTTGCAGTATGCCCACTGATCTCGGCACAGCTAGGTTTTCTCTCCCTTCTAGTGGATCTGTCAGCTGCTAGATGCCTAGCTTAAAATGTAGATTGGGAACATTGTGCCTGAGGAGGCAGAGCAATCTCCTATTGTCTCCTAATGAAATCTGATTAGATCGTTGTATAAAGCGCTGCCTGCCTGACCAGCTTTAATTCTTGTTCCTAAGGCATTCTAGTAAGTGGCTGATAGAAATTAAATGCGTCGAGTTCAGGCTCTGATGTTTGCTGTCATGTCAGCCAGGGAGGTGTGGCACCATCTCACCCTTCTGTAAAATAATAACAAGAAGAAAGTGTCTCCCTGGGCCCAAGGAGAGCACAGTGGCAGTCGGTGTCACCGTGAAGGGAAGAGGCTCTGCCCCACAGGCCAGCGCTGCTGTCTCAGCTGCTTGACAGCGCTGCATTTTTAGTGGTGTAGGTTCTGGTGTGTCAAGCCTGTGAGCTGTACCCTCGTTTAAACCCAACCAAATATCACTAACCGAGTGGAAGCGATCTCTCAGCTAGCACACAGCTATTTTGGGTTTGCTTAACTTGCAGTTATTCCCTGACAGACCCTTGGAAGTGATTCCTCTGACCTTTAACTCTCGCTTCCTAATGCTTTTGTTAGCTGTGTTTTACCGATGCATGTCACGCTCTTTCCCTCTTCCCCTTCTTCCAGTTTTATAGATAAGGACTGGTAATTGTCTTTATGGAGGTTGTAATGAGTTCTGTCACCACACAAAGAAGCTCACTAATAAAATAAATCAAAGCAGCAATGAATGAATGGAAAGCATGCTTTTAAAATTAGATTTGTACCGCGAGTGCCGTACTGTCACTTGCAGCGTGAGACAACGTTAAAAAGGCACTGAGTTGGCAAAGTACCTTGAAAGGGTCACTGAGCTGTGCTAGCAGGAATTAGGAAGATTTCCATTGCTCTGTGCAGCCCCTGGTAATTACAGCATCGCTCGGGAGTAAATATTTTACAGTGTGATTAGCAGAAGAGCACGTAGAACTGATCTTGGATTTTCCTTGTTCAGTACCTCGGTTAAGAAGCTTTCCTTATCATATCACTACACGTGTTCATGTCGTGGCATCTTCTGCGCCTGGAGCCTTGTAGGAGCTTGGAGCTCTTGGCCCAACATAACATCAGTTCTGTCTAGCCTCCTGGACTCCCTGCCTCCCCGGTGTACCACTCAGTAGATAAGTGCTGTCTGTGTTACTGCTTCACAAGAGCTGCAGTGCGAGGCCAGTGTTCTCCACTCTAGCTGCATGTTGTCTGCAGGGCTCTGTCTCTCACCTTTCTTTGGGCAGTGGTGTTTTCAGAGCACATGTGTACTCCAGTGGCCTGACCTAAAGCCTTGCCTTAGAGATCAGGGGCTAGTGAGGCATCTTGTGGGCAGGCAGCCTGGCGGTTGTATTCAGGCTTGTGTTGCACTGAAATTCCAATGGCAAATCACTCTTTCTGTGAGGAATTCCTTCCTAACATCCAGCCTAAACCTCCCCTGGCACAGCTTGAGACTGTGTCCTCTTGTTCTGGTGCTGGTTGCCTGGGAGAAGAGACCAACCTCTGCCTGTCTACAACCTCCCTTCAGGTAGTTGTAGAGAGCAATAAGGTCTCCCCTGAGCCTCCTCTTCTCCAGGCTAAGCAACCCCAGCTCCCTCAGCCTCTCCTCACAGGGCTGTGCTCCAGACCTCTCACCAGCTGCTTGTGCACCAGCAGCGCTTTGGTGATGCAGGGTGCCATGGACAGGGTAAGGATACAGGTTGTTGAGGACTGTGTCTGTGCTACTGAGCTCTAGGCTTCTTCAGCTGTTCCTGCAGCTTTTTATAGTTTCCCAGATCTGTTGCAGCTCTCACAGCCTTGGACAAACCATTTCTGTCATAGAAACACAAAGCATTCCCAAATTCCTGTTTTCTCAGCCTACCTGTTAATTTCCTATCAGAGGAATCACACTGGAGCAGCAAAAAGCACAAGCAGCTGCAGGATAAGAAACAATACTAATTCCACTAGAAGCTTCATGGAAGCGGAGTGCTGGTTTCGCTTTTCATCTTCATCTTTTCTGCACCAGCCTCTCAAGGCACAGCAGGGACTAAAGGAATGACATTCTGGGGAAGGAGTGTTTATCAACTTGCTTCTTGTCTGTCTCACCATAAGGACATTTAAATTCAGTACCTTGAATTTTAGAAGTTGTCTGAGAAAAGTCTCCCTCTAACTGAAAGCAACCAACGTCCATTAAGTTACACACAGTCAGCAAATGACTGTAATTATTAGGGCCAGCAGACAGAGCTGAAACTCCAGAGGACTTTAGTGTCAGAGCTAATAATTATGCAGCAGCCTTGGCCAAATATTTCTCTTCTGAGCTAAGTATTTAATATTGTCACTGTAGAATATTAATGCAATTGCCTGCTATGTGTGAAGCTGTTGACTAAGCTCATTGTACAGTGAACTGTGGTGGCTCAAATTAGCCACAGTGAATGGAGAGATCAAGAAGAACACTGCATGAACCTGCAGCACCAGCAGACCTTCTTAAATACTGCTGTCTTCAGGGCATTAACATAAGATCTGGGGACAAAATGAAGGGCAAGACAGTGTCATGCTTCAGGAATTCAGAGAGCCATTTGTTTTGCATACAAAAGGATAATTTAAGTATTGATTGGATGTCTCTGAGAAGGACATAGGAATATTTTTCTTATACCTAATGAAGTAGATGGGCTGGTGCAGAAACATCTCCTTTGGTTTCACTTGGACCAAGTTATCATCTCCATGCTATAAATAAGGAATAGAAGAAAGCTCTTGCAGAGCGCTAGCATAGAGTGAAATCTTCCCAGACTGGGAAAGGAACTTTTGGCCTAATCCAGACACTTAACCAACCATCAAGGTAGCCTTCTTCAACAGAGTGTTCCAATAACTTTGAGGGCTTTTTTTTTTAAAGCTGTTTGTGTTTCCACCAGGCAGGGATTTCTGCTTAACTGTGAGGCTGCAAAAGCAATGAGTGCATGTCAGCAATGAAACAGGAGAGCACTGGTAACCACAGGGGAAAGTCGTGGTTTCTTCTGGTTCCTGGCACTTCAACAGGCTCATGGATTCCCTGGAGTGTTTTGCATAACACATGACCTCTGCTGCAGAGGTGGCCTGCCTTCTGCAGCAGCATGACACAACCTACACCCGGGCCTTACATGGCAGTCTGGTTTAACTGTTGTGGTTACTACTGCTGAAATAACATATAGATCATGTTCAAGTGTGCTGTGTGCTGTTCTCTGGGTGCTTGGGGTGGGTTGTTTTTTTTTCCTGTTCTTTTCTCTAAACAATGCAAACCTGAACTGTTTAGCCCTTGGGCTTGATAGCACTTGTGTTAAATCAAGGCTTGCTGCATGGCTCTAAGCAGGTAGTTGTAGGAGGCAGGGAGGGGAGGGTATTTGGGAGAGTGTACTTTGAAGTGAAAAATCTGGGTTAAGCTTTTTCATGACTTGAAATTTTTCCTGGTTTTTTTTTCCTTCTGCATCATTTTTCTCCATATAACCAAGAGTGAACCCATATCTCTGCTGTTCCACAGGTGTGGATGTGTGGAGGTCGCATGGAGGATATCCCTTGCTCTAGAGTTGGTCACATCTACAGAAAATATGTGCCATACAAGGTTCCAACAGGAGTCAGCCTGGCAAGGGTAAGTGGCATTCCCCACAACAGATGTCTGTCTACTGTGGGACCATGCCATTGTCTGCTCTCTCCCCACAATGGGAAGCAAATGTAGGCTTAGCAGTTCATAAATTGTGCTTGTACAGTAGTCAAACCGAGCAGTTTTTCCATGGTGGATGTGCAGCACAATGGGAAGAGAGCCTAGAGGAGCTGCAGACCCAAGCAGACAGCTGCCATGCTCCAGACATCAGCCATTGCGAGGTGTTGGGAAGGGACTTTGCAATCAGGCACTGGCCATGGAATGGCCAATAAAAACAAGATATGGCTTTATTTGTGTAGTACTTCACTCATTTTATAGCTGTGCTCTCCAAGAGCAGCAGGCTTCAGCGTGGTGATTGTGTTCTGGTGATTGAAAGACCTCTCAACTTCAAGCATCACAGACCACCGAATGAGCAAGCTGTAATTTTCCACAATGGAATGTTCTGTGCCATCTTATTTCTTAATCTAGTGTAGCCCAAAGAGGAAAGAGCTTCTGCCTATCCAGCGCTAGGTTTCTCTAGTTACTTTCCGAATTGAGAAGGGATCGCATTGCCCTCTGGTGGGAGAAAAAGAAACATGGAAGCAGGAAGGCTGCAAAACTGAAGAACACAGAAGGTACCCTGCTGTTCTGCGGTCTGGTGGCTTGCAGAGTGTTAAAACGTTTCCCTGTCTAATAGCATCACCATAGTTATAGATTTGGATTTATTACTCACCCCAGCAGTGGCCTGTCAGGGGGATAGAGTGCTCTCCTGTCTGTGGCATCTCTTAAGGAAGGAGCTATATTTCTTTTGATTCAGTGTTTGGCTCATGCATGCTCCCACAGTGCTGGAAGGAGGTGGCAGACAGGTGTAGGGAAGGCTGTTTCTTAGCTTCTGAGCTCATACAGTCACCTTGAGATGAACGCCTGCTCTTGCTGTATGCAGGCTGCCTTGGGGCAGGGTCAGCACACTGCTCATTCTTAATACCCTGAGCTTTTTGGTCACATTACTGTGTGGCACTAAGAATGTCCCTGATGCTGCCAGAGTCCAAGGTCCAACAGTCTTTTGAGTGTTGTGACAAGCAGTAGGGCAGGTGTCTCGAGAGGGTGGTGTCCATTGCTGCCTTGGAATTGCACAGTAGATGAAGCTGTATGTGAAATCTGCTGCTGCCAGGAATTAAATAAACCCTTTGTTCCTACTCTGAAAGGTCATCACCTGAAAGTTCCACATTCTTGCAGTATCTCAAAGTTTCTCTTGAAGAGCTTTGTACCCAGGGAAATGGCAAAATAGCAGTAAGAAAAGATATTGTGAACTGAAGGTTTCCAAAAGGGAGTACAAATCTCATTCCTAGATAGGTATAACAGATGCAATAAGAAGGATTTCAGAAAGCAGCTTTTTGTCAGGCACCTTTGAATATCCTGTGGTGTTTGCCAGCATCATTTTCTGACTAGCCTCTTTTCAGAAGATAAAAAAAAAGGGGGGGTGGGGGTGAGGGAAAACAAGCAAAAACCAACTTTTGATTAATGTTGTTTTGCTTAGCCAGAAGGAATGAGATATAATGGCCGAGTGCCAGGATTCTGTTTTGACCTCAACTGAAAATATCTTTCAAAAAGTCCCTTGAAACTAGGGAATGATAAAAATAATCTTCATCATCCTGAAGCTGGAGAGGAAGAGTGGATGTGAATAAAAATCCTTTCTGAGCAACAACAGGAGAGCTGTTGCAAAGGCTCATGGCGGTGGTTTGTTTGTGCAGAGTGTTCTCAGGTGTTCACAGGATGTTAGGGGTTGGAAGGGACCTCTGAAGATCATCAAGTCCAACCCCCCTGCCAGAGCAGGACCGTAGGATCTAGCACAGCTCACACAGGAGCACACCCAGATGGGTCTTGAAAGTCTCCAGAGAAGGAGACCCCACAGCCCCTCTGGGGAGCCTGTTCCAGTGCTCTGTGACCTTCACAACGAATAAGTTCCTCCTCATGCTGAGGTGGAGCCTCCTGTGTTGTAGTTTATATCCATTACCGCACCTTGAGTACTGTGTCCAGTTCTGGGCCCCTCACTTTAGGAAGGACATTGAGACACTTGAACATGTCCAGAGAAGGGCAACAGGGCTGGTGAGAGGCCTTGAGCACAAGCCCTCTGAGGAGAGGCTGAGGGAGCTGGGGTTGTTTAGCCTGGAGAAGAGGAGGCTCAGGGGTGACCTCATTGCCCTCTACAACTACCTGAAAGGTGGTTGTAGCCAGGTGGGGGTTGGTCTCTTCTCCCAGGCAACCAGCATCAGAACAAGAGGACACAGTCTCAAGCTGTGCCAGGGGAAGTTTAGGCTGGAGGTGAGGAGAAAGTTCTTCACCGAGAGTCATTAGTCATTGGAATGTGCTGCCCAGGGAGGTGGTGGAGTCACCGTCCCTGGAGGTGTTCAGGAGGGGATTGGACGTGGCACTTGGTGCCATGGTCTAGTCATGAGGTCTGTGGTGACAGGTTGGACTCGATGATCCTCGGGGCCTCTTCCAACCTTAGTGATACTGTGTGATACTGTGTGTGATTACCCCTTGTCCCTTGTTTTCCCCTCTCGTTTTCACACGTGGCTGCTCCCCACGCAGAACCTGAAGCGGGTGGCTGAGGTGTGGATGGATGAGTATGCAGAGTTCATTTACCAGCGCAGACCTGAGTACCGGCACCTGTCTGCGGGCGACGTCGCGGCTCAGAAGGAGCTCCGCAACAACCTCAACTGCAAGAGCTTCAAGTGGTTCATGAACGAGGTCGCCTGGGACCTGCCAAAGTTCTACCCACCGGTGGAACCTCCAGCAGCTGCTTGGGGAGAGGCAAGTTTGTGCTCTAAAATCTGGAGTGGGCAAAACAGGCTGTGCTTTGGTTTTGGAAGCTGCCTTACCTGCGTGCTCCAGTTGTGGTTTGCAGGGTGGCAGTGGTCCTGCTTCAAAGCCCAGAACCCCTCTACCATTACATTGGCCTGATCAAAGAAAGCAGTTGGGCAGCTGTTCCTGTGAGTGCACAGCTACAAAGGTGCTAGAGACTTGGCTTGTTCTGAGTGTTCTGTATTTAGGAGAAGGCAGAACAAGTCAACAGGGAGGGCTCGGGAGAGGTGGAAGCTGAGCAGTAGTAGAAATCTTGTATTTCCAAAGGGCTACAGAGATGTGTAGCTACAGTAGCTCACAGATGTGAGCTGCTCTGCTCCTTAGCTTTCTTATCTGAATGCCAGGGAAATCATCCTGTTTTTTGGAAGTCACCTGTGTTCTGGGAAAAGAATCATCCCATGAGTGAAGTCATGGATTATTACATGTGACAACACTGCAGCCTCTGCAGTCGTGTAGCTGATGGGTTTGCTGTGTCCTGGAGGCTGTTATGCAGCTGGTGATGGGGCCCATTTTGAGTTCCTGTGCTTTCTTCTAGCTGTTTTCTTCCAGCTCAGACACACAGTTATGTAAGGGGTCTTAGAACTGTCTTCATACAAATACTGCCACTATCTGAGGCAGTTGAAGGCTTCTTTCTTGTGACTTGGTAAGAGCTGGAGATTCGGGGACTAATTTACTATTTCAGATACGCAATGTAGGAACTGGACTGTGTGTGGACACTAAGCATGGAGCCCTGGGATCCCCACTGAGGCTGGAAAACTGTGTGAAGGACAGAGGAGAAGCAGCATGGAACAATGTGCAGGTAACAGTCCCTCTCACAGTCATCCCCCAAATAAACCTGGGGCGGGAGAAGTAACAAGAATAGATGTTTGAGAGGGAAAGCCGTTACAAAACTCTGTCAGATGAACAGAGTGCCATGCACCCCGAGGCTTATGTGCTAATTACACTTAATGTGCTTGTGGCGGGATGTGGCTTGTGCCTGTGGCAGGGTCTGGAGCCTGGCAGACTTTGTGCAGAGGTTTTACCTCCACTTTGAAGTTCCCAGAGCGAACAAAAGAAGGCGTAAGAAAACAATATGCCAAAATAATAAACCAGTAACAAGGCAGCTGTAATATGTAACAAAGTGAATATTAACTTCAAAGGTTGTGCTGAAAGAAGTGATAGAGGAGCATCATGCATATTAATGAACCTGCAGGAGCATTCAATAACTGCTTACTATCATCCTTCTGACAGGAGGCAAATGCATTATAAACACCCAACCGTTGCTGGAGAGAGATGAAACTGGCCAGGCTATAGATTCACCCTCTCACCATACAAGGTGCCAGAAAAGACAGCTTTATTGTAACAGAAGGGAGGGAAATATTAGTTTGTCTAAACTGTAGCAGCTGAGCTGAGAAAAGATCAAGAAAACAATGCCTCTATTACAGAGCCATGCATAACTCTTCAAGGGGAATGGCTTCAGGAGGAGGAGATGAAGAGTTGTTGCATATCAATTTTGATGCATGAAAACCAGAAACAAACCCAATTTGCTCAGGCACAGTCCAAAACTAAGCTTCTGTTGTGCAGCAGGATCTTGAACAATTAGTGTTGGTTTTGAGCTTCCATGTATCACTGAGCCTAAACAATGGTGGTAATTTCTCTCCCAGGGGAGGTTTAGAAAAGAGACAGTAACAGAGTAGCCTTTTTTGTGCAAAAGTTTTTGTCCATGCTGTTCGTTGCTGATCTTTCTTTCTGCCCTATGAGATCCCTCTGAAGAGAGAGGACCATTCCTCCAGCTGGCTCCAGAGGAGCCCCCAGAATAGCCCTTCCCGTTTGGAACCGAGAGAGGGATGTGCTGGCTAAGTAGCCCTGCAGAACCACGTTGGTTAGAGCTGGGCACAGAGGACACTTGTACCCTTGCCAGAGATGCTGTCTCTCTCAAAGCAGAAAGAAAAAGCTTGACAGCAGTGCCTGCCTTTAAATGAGGGGCATTTTGTGGGATGCAGTTCTGTAATAACTAAAACATGTCACAAGCCAGGGCATGGTCATCAGGCTGCAGGTGTGGGTTGACCATGCTACTGTCTCAAGCCGTTACCAAAAGCAAATGCCAGAGGGGCAGGGCAAGGAGCAGAGCATGTGTGTGATGGTTCATGCTGTTCTCCTATGATCTACTCCTGTGGTCCATTGACTGTTCTTCTGTGGTCCAACACAGTGGCTCAGGGGTTTTCAGGCCACATGTTCTGGCATCTGACAGTTACAGCATTGCCAGGCATAGGCTGTGCCTAGTTACTGAAGCTAAATCCCTGTCTCTCTTTTCTGGGGTATCCCTTCTTTGAATCCACCTGAAAATGCTGGCAGATCAGTGCAGAAGAAAGAACCAGGAAGCATTGCCCTGGTGTTTGCCCTTCCAGTGCTCCTGTGGAGTGAGGTGGGGAGCTATGGGGTTCTAGTCATTTGTCCCAGAAGGCATGGGACAGACTTTTCTCAAGGTGACTGCAGGCTGCCTGTGCAGACCCAGGTGTTATACTGCCAGTGTTAACTCAGAGCTCCTGTAGCTCTCTGCCTTTTTTGCTGGCTGTGAAGTGCTGTAATTGGTCAGCTGCTCACTTAATCCATGATGTATGTCTGCATTGCAGAGACATTCAAGGCTGCTATTAGTACCCAGGCTAACTAGCATGGCTGTTCGCAGCAGCACTGTCTCATTTAGCATGCTGTGTGGCGGTCTGTGGGGTAGCTGTTACACATTCCCCTAGCCAGCAGTCCCAGTCCCCGGAGGTGGAAGTAGTTTTTCTCTGGAAGATATTATTCTTTCCCTGAATCCATCCCCACCCTGTGGGCAAAGAAGGGAACATCATTCTGCTGGTGAAATCACCATGCCCAGTACCAGCTGTACTGAGGGTCCTCTTTGTCCTGACAGGTGTTCACGTTCAGCTGGAGAGAAGACATCCGGCCTGGGGATCCTCAGCACACCAAGAAGTTTTGTTTCGATGCCATTTCCCACAGCAGCCCTGTGACCCTCTATGACTGTCATGGAATGAAGGGGAACCAGCTCTGGAGATACCGAAAAGTGAGTCTGTGTGTGTCTGTCCACACACACTTGCGTTCCCATATGCTCACTTGAGGTGTCAGAATTGCCTGGAGGCACTTAAATTGCCTTAAAATGTCACCACTCATCTTTTATTCCTCTGTTCACTGTAGCTGTGTAAAGAGAGTCTGCAGACAATCTGTTCCCATCATGCCATTAATCACCCTTAATTAGAGGGGACTCCCCTCTTCCACTGTTTGGAAGTGGTGAGGACTGCTTCTCCAGGGCTTGCTAAGCAAGGCTCTGTCCTTGAAGTCCTGTCCACGGCTGGCACTGAGGTTACGCAACACCTTTGCAAAGCCTGTTTGCAGAGAGGTGTGCTGTGTTTGTTGAGTGGTTCTGAGCACAAGATAAGCAAAAGTCTATAAGGATTTATTTATCCTTCTACTAAGTAATGTTTTTGTGGGCAACAGGTAAGTAGATTCTTGACTAAACGTCCTGTCCTGGTCCTTGCAGTCTGCAGGCACTGTGCTGTGGAGTGGCAGTGGCAGGATATGAGGCTGTAGGCTGGAGAACTTGGCTTCAGACATGGCTTTAGAGCTCCCCAGTGCAGGTGTGAGGACTGGACTGGATGCTGTTGCAAGGGGTGAGAATGGACCCTGACACTTGCCAACCTCTTAAGCACAGAACAACTTCTTCAGATACGTTCAAGTGACAAAACAGCTTGCCATGGTGTTTAAGACTTAGTATCATAGTATCAGTCAGGTTTGGAAGGGACCACAAGGATCATCTAGTTCCACCCCCCCTGCCATGGGCAGGGACACCCCACACTAGATCAGACTGGCCAGAGCCTCATCCAGCCTGGGCTTAAACACCTCCAGGGACAGGGCCTCAACCACCTCCCTGGACAACCCATTCCAGGGCTTCACCACTCTCATGGTGAAGAACTTCCTCCTCACATCCAGCCTGAATCTCCCCACCTCCAGCTTCATTCCATTCCCCCTAGTCCTATCACTACCTGACATCCTGAGAAGTCCCTCCCCAGCCTTCTTGTAGGCCCTCTTCAGATACTGGAAGGCCACAATTAGGTCACCTCGGAGCCTTCTCTTCTCCAGACTGAACAGCCCCAACTCCTTCAGTCTGTCCTCACAGGAGAGGTGCTCCAGCCCTCTGCTCATCCTCGTGGCCCTTCTCTGGACACCTTCCAGCACCTCCATATCCCTCTTGTAATAGGGGCTCCAGAACTGGATGCAGTACTCCAGGTGGGGTCTCACCAGAGCTGAGTAGAGGGGGAGAATCACCTCCCTTGACCTGCTGGCCACACTTCTCTTGCTGCAGCCCAGGCTCTGGTTGGCTTTCTGGGCTGCAAGTGCACACTGAGAGCTTATGTTGAGCTTCTCTTCCACCAGCACCCCCAAGTCTCTCTCCTCAGGGCTGCTTTCCAGCCAGTCGCTGCCCAGCCTGGATTTGTGCCTGGGATTGCCTCGACCCAGATGCAGGACCCTGCACTTGTTCTTGTTGAACCTCCTGAGGTTGGCTTGTGCCCACCTCTCCAGCCTGTCAAGGTGCCTCTGGATGGCATCCCTTCCCTCCAGCGTGTCTGCTGCCCCACACAGCGTGGTGTCATCAGCAAACTTGCTTTCTGTTGGTTTCAAAACAGCTTTGCTGCTTTGCTGGGCCACCTGACATCAAATTTCTCTTCTCCAGGACAAGACCCTTTACCATCCAGTAAGCAGCAGCTGTATGGACTGCAGCGAGAGCGACCGAAAGATCTTTATGAACAGCTGCAACCCTTCATCTCCAACCCAGCAGTGGATATTTGAACACACAAACTCGACTGTCTTGGAAAAATTTAACAGAAATATTGATCTTTAAAAGACTGAGGAGAAAAGAAACAAAACAAAACAAAAACAAAACACACATATATATTTTACAATTCTAGTTTTTACTGGGGAGGGTTACAAGACATTTTTTTAAGGATACCTTTTTTTTAAACAGTTAATGAAGGCAAAAGGGAGAATCTCAGGAGAAGGTTAACTAGCAGGCCAGTCTTTATTGTGAAGATGCTGCATCCTTCTCTTCTGGGGATGGTGACATTTTAAAGGCTTTGTCAGAGCCACTTATGTGCTGAGACTGGAACAGAAACTCTGTTTTTAGAGGAGTCTGAATGTGATTCAACCTCCTTTTTCTTTCTTTTGTTTTCCCCCCTTTATTTTGGTTTGGTATTGGGGGGTTTTGGGTTTGTTGATTGCTTTCTTTTCCTGTTTTGATTGTGGGTTTTGTTTGTTTTGGGGGTTTGGGGGTTTTTTTTACTGTTTTATTTCCCACCTGGGTCTGATGTTAAATGATTTTGTTATCCAGGACTCTCCTGGACTTTCTGCCATGCCACCCACTGAAGCGTTCCCACATAGGTGCTTTACCTTCCAAAGTCCATATGAGTAGAATCTTGAACACAAGTTGTAATCCTCCAATCAAACAGAAGAAAAGGCCATCAAAATGTAAAGTGAAATGATTAGGGTTCTTTTTTGGCCCTGCCCTAAAATGTATTTCAAACAGGTTGAGTAGTATTACTTACCAAGTCATGGCTGTGATAAAGGAATGAGTTCTAAGTGGAAGTGCAGCCAAGTGTGGGGAATACTGCTGTAGTTATTAGTGATGAGGAATCTGGGGTTCTGGTCCGTTCACTTTGCAGTCAGTTTGTCACTCACTGTTGAATCTTCAAGGTGAAAGATTAGCAGAGGGGTTTCAGGTAAGTACAGTTCATATAGGTGAAGATTTTTGCTAAGAGCCTTTTGAATATCAGGTTCCAAATTTGCCTCTTACTCAGAATCATTGTAATGCAGACACCTCTAGAGTTTCTCTGAGCTAAATCTACAAGATGAAGGCAGCTTCCATTTTTCCTTTAAAGGTTCCAAGGCTAACTTAATTCACAGTTGGTATGAGCAGATTAATACATGATAATTAAGTCAGGGCTGAGATTAGGCAGTGGTCTTTATCCACTTGTTCATCAGTGTGTAGCTCATTGCAGTCCTGTGGTCAGTAGTGTTCTAGGCTTGTGGGAATGTGCTCTTCATCTGTCCTCTTTTCCCAGCATCCACAGCTCTGTGCAGTTTACTGTCCCTGGAAATCTGTTTACTTAAGCAGAGCTGTGGGATTGATGGGCCCAGTTCACTGGTACCCTGTGCCTTCTGTGCTCAGTTGGCAGTGCAAGGTATTGCCCTTCTGGTTTGGCTGCAGGATCTGCCAGACACTGGCCCAGAGTTGTCTCATCCCAGCAACTGGAAAAAGGAATGGTGCCAAAGGATGAATGCAGGACCATTGGTTTCAAGTCTTATCTGAAGCAAGTGTTTTAAAAACCCCAAACCCACCCAGTTTAAATTGAAGTTGTTGGAAACCTAACTAACTCAGCCAACTCAGTCTTACCATGAAGGCAGCAGTAGCATTTCCTGGTAGAAGCTGTGACTGAGAGTGTGTTAACCTTTCTTTAAGATGCACATGAAACAACAAAACTAACCTTTTTCTGGTAATTGCCCAGCTCCACTGTTTGTCCAGCTGCTCATGCAGGAATGTTGCAAGAGCAGGTAGTGTGCAGCCAGCTTGAGTGAAAGCTGAAGCACTTGGGGTCGGAGGAAGGCACCCCTCTGGGACTCTTGATAAGCATGGATAATGGACCTTCCCTTCTCAGAGGGGCAGGAAGCTCTGCTCTGAGGTTTCTTTCTCTCATGTGAAGTCAAGGAAATCTTTGCTTGGTGTCAAGAAATGAGGCTTGCTCCCTCTGCAGAGCTCCAGAAGTGAAAAGCCCTTTGTAGTGTTGCCAGTTATAGGATTGTTGCCCATGTTTCAGATGTCTTTGAGGCCATGTAGTACTGTGTCTGCCAGCTGGGAGCAAGCTAAGACACAACTATCTGCCTCCCAAGCTCTCAAGTCTCATGCATTAACTATGAGGCTGGAAATCATTTCCACCTCTCATCCTCACAGCTGAGGCCATGCCTGACCTATTCTGCCATCTTACCTGGTGCATGCAGTCACAAAGCGAGGGAAACATGGGCATTGCATTAGAGTTGGGACCAGGCTTGCCAAATGTGTTGGTGTCTAACCTTGTGGGAGTGAAGAAAGAAGAAAAGCTCCAGGCTTTGCCTGTGACAGGTTTGCAGCAATATTGCTGTGGAAGTGATGAGACCAGCATCAGAGCTGACATCTTAGGTTCTTGGTAACTACATCTGTCATGAGGATCCCTTCTCATTTCTATGGCAGACAGAGCCACTTTCCAGTGCCTTGTGCCTGGCTGTTGCTTTCCTTAAGTTATTAATGCTCTCATTAGTCCGTTAGTGCTGACTGTGGATCCCTGGATGGCCTGACTAGATGTGTGTGTGAATGTGTTAATACCTATGGAGCAAGAAGCTGTTTGTCCATGAACAGCACTCATTTTTTATAGCTGGGACACAATCAGTGAGTTATATAAATGGACTGTAGGTGGTTTTGCTTGCAGCTTGCAACTTTATGTGTCTTAGAAGCTAATCCTCTCATTAGAAATCTGTTTTCTGCAATGCATGGCTTGCTTTGTACTTGGGCTCACCTTGTGCAGAGAGTCCTGGCTGCTTGGCTTGCTGGACGCTTGCTTCGGAGACAACCGCAGCAAGGAACAGGTCTTTTACCACTTAGTGATCTTAATTTGGAGAGAAAGGACAGCTCACAGCAGTTTGCACCAAAAGATTAGGTAATTGTTGAGGCAATTCCTGTTTGACAATCGACCACCAGTATGTGGAAACCAGAGCTTCAGTGTGAGCGGTCCTGCTGCGTCCTTCTCAGTGTGCTTCATCTGATGTCTCTTCTGAAGGCGTGGGTGGGATCCGGTTGTGATAAGTGCCTCACAGATTCTGTACACTTCTGACTGGCTCACTGGGCTTTGGGCTATTAATTTAGTCACATCAATTATATTTTCCAGTACCCTAGAGGCTTTGCTGACTAACGAGAAGACTTCTTGTAGCCAACCATCCACTGATTGAGACATAGAAGCCCTATTTCATCATCTCCATCTTTAATTGAGCCTTTGCTGGGCAATCTGGTTAATGATTCCAATTACTTTTCATTATTTGTAAGCAAGATTGCTGAAGTATGAATGCATAAGCAAATCTTCACATCTGCATGCAAGTCAAGACTGGAGCTTAAATACCAGTGATTATCTAATGCAAAATAAGTATTTCCATATTTTTTCCCCCAAAAGTATTCAAACCACCCCACCCCACCCCCCCCAGCTGCATACATTCTGCTGCTTTTAAGTATCAGAATCCCAGACAACAGGGGGATCCCTGGATGTGGGGTTTGCCACATAATAATGCTTTGATTTGCTCTTGAAGCTGTTGTTGATATTTACTGGTGCTAATCCCTGAGGCCTACAAACAGAGTTGCAGGTTTGGGGCTCTCATGTGTGCAAGGTGTCTCTTTTTTGTCATGCCTGGGAAATTAACTTTCTTTTCCACACTGTAATAGAAGAGGAGTGAGCGAGCCTTACTGGAAGAGGAATACAGCATCATTAAAATAAAGATGTGCCTTTTTAAACGTAAATGTACAGCAAATGCTTAAACTTGAACCATTTCCTAGTGCCTTGCTGGACAAGAGAGAAGATGGGGAAGGGGTTGGGAGGTAAGGATAGAAGAGAGAAAGGTTTACTAGTGCAGTGTTTGTGTTTGTGTGTGTTTTTTAAAATGTCTGACTTGAAGTGCAAAATGTGTGTGAACTACAGTAATTCCCAAGCTCCTGGGTTTCCTCTCTTCAGTGACTATCATTAAGGACTCTGAGGGATTGTCATTCCTATTAGGAAGACTTGGAAAGGATGACAGCTCCCTCTGGGCACACTAATAACTACAGCTAGGCCAGAGGATGTCTTAGCTCACCTCGTGGTGAAGGCTCGTGCATTTCACCAGCATGCAAGATCCTGCAATCTGTTTTCTAAGTACCCAGATCAGAAATCATAAGCAGTCCCAAAGCCCCATCAAAAGTGAAGCAGAAGTGCTTTCAGAAAGCCTTCCACCCCTGGGAAACTTCTAAAGGGTGTGTTCAAATCTCTAATACAGAAGTAGCAAGAAAGCAGTTTCTCAGCTTAACTTTCTCCCTGCTTTGTTTTACAGCAGTCTATGCACAGAGCTTTGCTTTTCTCTGTTGGAGAGTTCCACTCAGGAAACTTCCCTCCTCCCTGCTGCACTGAGACATCAGTGTACTGAAAGTCAAACAGGTACCACCAGCAACTGGCACTGCAGGAACACAGGGCTCTCTAGCCACTGTGGGATCATTATGGTAGCTATGCTAGCTTACAGCACTGAGGAGAGAGATCTCCTGGAAGTCATATTGGGCCATCGTGTGACTGCTCTGTAAAAAGGGAAAAGCTTTCATTTTCAATTGTCTTTCAGGATGTGGACAGACACATGAATAGTTTTGACTGGAGAGAACAGGCTGCCTCTAGCAGTCAGCCTGTCACACTTTCAGTCAAAAGAGCCCTGGTGTCTGAAACAGTCTGGCTTTGCTAGCACAAGGGATTCAGGCATACCTTGCATCACGCCCATCTGCTGTGCTTCATGTTGCTACTCGCCTGTATTTCTAACCACTTTCAACAGAGGAGCCTGGTGGTGCCCAAGCTGGTCCTTATCTGACAAGAGGCAATCTGGGTTTCCATTTTAACAATCATTTAGCATGCAAAGCTTCTTAAATATTGAGCAAACTATTGCCAACCCGGTGAGTAGCTTGAAGTTAATGTCAGTCTGTGGGGGTAAGATTAAAAGGTCTTTCACAGGATACATAGCAAAAGGGGAGCTGGACTGGGAATCAGGAGCGCTGCATCATGCTCCCAGTCTAGCAGTAGCCTATTGCTTGATCTTAAGCCAGGGAAGTCTGTGTGCTGCCACTTCCCAGCCTGTGTAAGATTTATCTTTAAGTGCTCTGTTTGCTGAGTGTTGAGTCCATATTTTAAAAGAAGCTGCAAGTCCTCACCTGATTCAAGTGGAGAGGAAAAGAGAGGTGCAGTGGGTGGAGAATGGGAAAGCTGAGACCTGAAATTTCCATCAGCATTCAACACACAGTTGTCAATTCATTTCATATTCCTCATTAACAAGATTGGTTTATTCACATCAAAAATGCAAAGCATGACAGAAATGCAACTCCCACTCTGCTCCTTTGCAGTGTCATGCTTTAGCCTGGAGATCTCTGTATGAAGCTAAGCAACAACAGATTATGGAAATCCTAACAGAAAAAAAACCTATGTCTGGGTTTTAACTCTGCCTCTGCTAGCTGAGATGCTCCTTTACTCACTGCATTTGAGCTTTCTTGATGCTTTTGTATAACCCAAAAGGCTCCAATGTTTCCAGCAGATGTGAGGCATTTGGGAGTTTTAGATAAAGCCACTGGATCTATGTGGTCTCAAATTTACCGGTTCAGCTCCAGAGGGGAAAAAAAACCACCACCAAGTCCTAATCCAAATTAGTGAGCAAGAAAATATGAACTTGAGCTGCAAAGGAAGATAAAAACTGATCAAGCTAACAGAGTGAAAAGTTAGCCTGTAGGATAACAATAACAAATAGCTTTAGCCTCTAGGGTGGAGAAGGGAATTGGTTTCAAAATGCATTCTCCAGGATCTCAGTGATAAGGTCTAAGTTTGTCTATTCCTTGTACTGCATGCATTTATCTGTGAAACTGGATGGTGCCTCTTGAATCAGTGTGTATTTATTTTGTGCATATTAGGACCAACAGCCTAATATCTCGAGGGATTGGGGGGGGTTGGGGGGAGGGTGGCAAAGGACTTGTAGCACTTTAATGTAGTAGCTTTCATAAATTGGGACTCATTGATAGAACACCTAGTGTTTTTAAAGTTGAATGGACTTCCTTTTATAATATATTTAAAATAAATTTTTAATGTGTTTTCTGAAAACTCTCTGTGCAGAATGACTCTCTCTGCCTGCCTTGCTCCAGTGATTGACTCCCTTCTCTCTCCTTAGGACAGTAAGTTTAGTTACTAGTCTGGTGGTTCCCCAGCACAGGCTTCCCACCACATCAGGCACTGCTCTCCTCCAGTCCTCTTGGGAAACATCCTTCTCAGCTGCCCTTTGTACAGGACAGAAGTTGCAGGGCTTGCTGCCTTCACAAAGCTCATGCCTGAGTGCTGTGTTGGATGCATGTCGCACATTAAGGCAGCTGAGGGCTGCAGAGGTGCCTGTGGGCCTCTCTCTCTCTTCCCCTCACTGCTGCTTCCAGAACAACTCATCATGCCCCACATTGCAGCCCTGCTGCAGAGAACCCTGACGCACCTCAGCTCAGACAAGTTGTAACAAAGAATGGCAGCCACAAAGAGAAGGGATGTGAGGAGCAATGTAGAGATGTGGACAAAGCTGGAGGAGACATGGAGGGAAGACCTGTTCATGCAGGGAGGCACCCCGTGCCCAAGGGTGCAGTCCTGCAGGGACCATGACCATGGTGGATGGATGCTCCTGAGGCATAGTAGCCATGGAACCAGTGGGTAGGGCGCCCTGGGAAACAGAGAGGAGCAAAGATAGCTGCAGACTTGACTGTGACCTCCTGCACCAACCTGTCACCTCACTGAATGCATGGGGAGAAACCACAAATGAGCTGCAGCAAAGGGGAGGTGTACACTAGGAATGGTGGAGGACTTCAGTGTGTTTGCTTTTTACTCAATTCCCAAAGCAGTGATTAGGAGTTTGAGCAAGTAAGTAAAAATGCCCCAAGTTCATAGCATTGCAGATGACACTGCTAAGTGACTGCCTCATGGTCAAGCTACAACTGGTGTTCCACAGGGAAGAGCTTTTGAGTGGATCTGGCTGCTGCTCTGTGGGGTTGAGCCCTTCAGAAACAGGGCTAGGGTGGGACTCTCAAGCACTCTTGTCCCCCTGACCAAATACTGCAATGCTGTCATACCTGGATGGTGACACTCTGCAGTCTTTGAAGCATGGGCCTTGCTTTGCTTTCAGGTGCTGAGCCTTGCAGATGGGGCCCTCAAAGCTGACACCCTGGGCAGCCGCCACCATTTCTGAGACACTTCTCAGGCTGAGCCTGCCACCAGCCACCAAAAGCTTTTCCCAGAGGCAGTTTGTGTGTTCACTGCTGAGATGTGCAGCTGTGAGAACAGAGCATTGCAATTACCTAATCCTGTTGGTGTATCTTGTCTGAGCTACCTTCTCCTGCAGTTTGGGGGAGCTCAGCATTGCACAACTTTTGCCCAGCTTTGAGCAGGATAAAGTTGCCACTGCCCTTACTCTGCACATCTGCCTTGAGAAGCAGCCACTGGTGGATCTGTTCTACACCTTGGTCTTCAGGGTAGGGCTTTGAACAGCTCTCTGCCCTCTTTGTGTTCCAAACTTTGAGTGGGGAAAGCAATCTTCCAGCCCAAGAGAAGGTAAGTTGACTGGCATTGCTCATGGCCCTGTCCCATGTTCCCCTTGGGACCTTCTGTGCTTTTTACTCTCACCATTTCTTCTGGGGGCCTTCCCAACTCTTGTTTTTACTTAACTCTGTGGAGCGAAAAACAGTGAAATAAGCAGAGAGGAGACAAAAATTGCATGTGTGAAAGTCTGCATGTGGAGAAATCAGCACTTGTGGAAGGACAGGCCTGGATAACTGCAAGGCATGATCCTCAGGAAAGACTGCCGTGGTTCTTGGCCACAGGAACATTTCCCAGGGGAAGTATGTGCCAAAAGCTGTGATAGTTTAAGCTTTTTAGCAGGTTTGATATGTGCCACCCTCCAAAAATGCTGAGGAGAGTGGGAGTGTGGAGGAAGGTGCTAGGGCAGTGTTTCCATTGGACCCCAAGGTACAGAAAATGGAGATGGTCTGACTAAAGGTAGAAAAGGGCTTCCTCTCAGGCCATCTTTGGCAGCACAGACCTTTTGGAGAGCAGTATTTCTGTCCCGAGGACCCCGAATGGCTCCATTAAAACAGGAAGTTCCAGGTGAGAGCTACCTTGCAGATTTGTCTTTAGAGGGTAGTGCTGCTCCAGCTAAGATTTACAGGCCTGTGCAGGTTCCCCTAATTTGATTAGAGGGCTGGCTTGGATGGGCAGGCTATTACAGCTTCAAAGGCACTAAAGCTGCCTAGGTGCTGATGGGTTTATGAAACATTGTTTCTCACTTCATTGCAGCTCCCACAAAGAATTATTAGATCAGGTTAGTGATAGATACCTAATAAAGAATGTCTCTGTGAGGCAGTTTGTTTCACAGCGAGCGAGTTCCAGACTAGCAGACTGTGAAATCTTGAGGTTCCCATGAGGATAAATATGCTGAAATAAACTGCATTACATGAACACCTGGGAGAAAAAAAAAAAGGTGTCATTGTGTTAGCCTGAGCTGGTGGTACTGAAGTAGCAAACAGTGGCAAAGCAGTGTGGTTTGGGTTTGTTGGGGTGTTTTTCCTCCCCGTCTTAGTAGACGTTGCAAAACAACTTCAAATCTTTCCATTTGCATGAGGTGAGATCAAATGCAACCTGAGGAGAAGCATCAACCTCTTCTGGCTTGGGTGGTGCCTGTTTCCCCAGCACCTCCCAGCCCCTCTTGGAGGACTCCAGGGAGCACCTGCAGAACATCCTCCCCATGAGGACAGCAGGAAGTCCTGTATGTTATGATCGTGTTCTCTTTCGTCTACTTCCCTGCTGCTATTCTCATCTGTCCCTACAGTCTGTGCTTTCGGCTTCCTGAATGTTGATAGTCCTGCCCTATTTCCTCAGCCTGCTATTTGATCGTTATCTGTAACGTTAAGATAAACCTAGAAAGCTTGCTGTCGGGAGCTCCGAGATCACTGTCAGCCTGCTGGTGTTTTCCCTCTCCCAAACCCAAAGGAATAGCCGTATGTTGGTTTTTTTTCCGGGAGGGTATTGCTTCAGGCAGGCAGATCCCAGGCAATCTGGCCAGGGGCTTTTATAAACGGTGGTATCTTGCTTCTTTAAATCTCTTTGGCTCTTTGCTAACTGCTCGTTGGCCGGTGGGTGAAGTCGCACTCGCTTCCCCAACCCCGCCACTGGAGTGGCCGGCGCCTGGAAGCGGCGTGCCCGGGAGAGTGCACTGTGGTTCTCTTCAGAAGTCACACCACTCGCACGGACAAACGGGAATTGCTAATTGCCGGAAGGCACCAGCAGTAAAACCTAAGTCAAGAGGCAGAACTGTTAAGGAAGAGCATTAAGTCCCTGCCCTCCAGATTTACGAGACGCGTGTGCTGTTGGAAGGACTGCCTGAAAAAATACAGATTTTTAGCGTTTCTCGGTCTTGCGGGGAGCAGGCAGCACAGGCAGGCTGCAAGGTGCCTGCGTCAGTGTGACTGCGGAGGAAGCGGATCTGATGACCGCGGGCTTCGAGGAGTCTCTTTATTGCAAAGGTATTTTGTGTGTGTGAGTCAGCACAGCTCATCCCGTGCTCACGCACGTTGTTCCATGTGCGGGATTGCAGACTTTGAAGTAATTTTAGTCCACAGAACCGTTTTTGGTTGTTTGTTGGGTTTTGTTGAGGTTTGTTGGATTGGTTTTTTTTCTGTTTGTGCAGAAAGTCTTTTCTCCAGGAGGATGAAATCCGTTTCCATTTACAGCTGCCCACGCAGCTCTGACAATAGCATATGCTGCCTGGTATTGCAGAGGTCACAGCATTTCCAGAAGTAACATCTTTTCTTCACAGACCAGGAGGAATTCCTTCTCCTCCCCTCCTCCTTTTCTCACTTTTTTTCCCCTCCTTCCCCTGAAACTGAAAGAAATGCAAAGCTGCAAATCAGATTGCTTTGAAAAATACTTTCCCAAGTCTTAAGTTTTTTTTCACTGTCCCCATCTTGTAACTAGGAAGGAAAAATGAATTCGTTAATGATGTTTCAGCCAGAGACTCCTACTTGAGATCAGGAGGCGTATAAAGGCTGATGTAGCTAAGAACAGGCGTGTGTAGAGTATGTCGATGTGAGTTCTGTGCAAGGGACTGGGCGAGCGCTGCAGGTTTCAGCTGTTACGCGAGCGATGCCGGTTCGGCTTTGGTCGGTTGGAGAAACTCTGGCTAAGGCGGGGGAGTGCCGTGGCGGGAAGCTTGTGTTGGGCTAGGCGGGCGTCTGTGCAGCAGCCGGAGCCCGGGGATCGCTCCCCATCTCCTCCCGATGGGACAAGGCCGTGCGGCCGCTCCGGGACGAAGAAAGACGCCGGGTTTCCGCAGCCGCCGCAGGAGCAGAGTGGCAGTGAGCAGCCGGGCGGTGAAGGAGGGGCCGGCAGGGACATCGCCAGGGACGCCAAGCCCGCGTCCCTGGCCGCTCCGCCAGCGGGCAAGGCGGAGGAGCACTGCGGTGCCCTGGCAACGGCGCGCGGCCCCCCGCCCTCCCGCGCCTCTCTCCCGGCGACCTTCCGGCTGCCGGTCGAACGCGGAGGCGGGCCGGGGCCGGGCGGCCGTTGCAGACAGGCAGCGGCTCTAGCCAATAGACGCGCGGAGCGGCGGCACCGCGCTCCGCCCCTCGAGCCGCACCGCCCAACCAGCGCCCCGCCTGCTAGGCGGGGGGGCGGGATTTCCGCTGCCGGGGAGGCGGTTTTGTGTGTGTGTGAGCGGTGCGTGCGGGGTCCCGGCTCCCCCGCGGGCGGCGGCGCTTGGGGGGTCCGGGCCGGCGTCCGCGGCCACCGCTGAGGGGTGGCGGCGGGCGGCCCTCCCGGCGGCGCGGTCCTCCCGGCGGCGCGGTCCTTTCCGCCGGCACTGAGCGGGATCCCCGCCGTGAGGGGCCCCCTGTGAGACTGGGGGGGCCCCCGCGGGGGTGGCGGGGTCCCCCCGAGGGCGCGGGGTGGCTCGGCGGCGACAGCGGCAGTTTCCGCGGTTCTCGGCTCCCCGGGCACGGTGAGGGGCGGGCAGGTGGGCGATGAATGGTTTCAGCACCGAGGAGGACAGCCGGGATGGGCCTCCCGCAGCCCCCTTTTACGGCCAGAGCTGCTGCCTCATCGACGACGGGGACCGCTGCGTGCGCCCCGCCGGCAACGCGTCCTTCAGTAAGAGGATCCAGAAGAGCATCTCACAGAAGAAGCTGAAGCTGGACATCGACAAAAGTGTGAGTCGCGGCCTCCGCCGGTCTTGCCCCCCGCCGCCGAGCCCCCCCGAGGAGCCGGCCGGGCGCGCCTTGCCGTCCCCAGCCCGGCACCGCACTGCGGTCCCTCCCGGGAGGCCGCGCTCCCGGCGCCGCGGGCGGGCAGGCAGCGGAAAGTTGCTTCTCCGCACGGCAAGTTGAGCTTTGTAGCTGCCCTTGGGGGGTTCATTGAACCCCCTGCGGGCTGTAAGGAGAGGGGGTGCGAGGGGCGATGGTTTGTGCTGCCTGCTCGGTTCCTCTGGACCGTGTTTCCCTGTCCTCGGCGTTACTACGCTACGGTAGGAGAAGAACATGCTGAGGGAAGATGCGGCTTTTCCTCATGGCACTAACGATCTGCTGAGGCGTGATGAAGCAGCACTAAACCGGTGCTTTTTGGAGGAAAGCTCTCGTGCTGTGGGGAGCAGATGATGTTCAGGGGGAGCAACGGAGCGAACTGTCTTTGCTTTGGTGGCAATTTGGTGCTATTTTAATTTCACTTTCGTATTGCAAACCGTAGGTGAAAGCAACGATAGGATTCTCGTTGCAATGAGACGCCACTGACGTTACTCTTCCAATTAGCAAGAATGTGCGTTGTAGTGGAGGAGATCCCCGTTGTATCTAAAGGGAAGGGCGAGGTGTGCCAGCTCGTAGCAGGGCACTCGTGTGCCTGCTTGCTGGTCGGCGCAGAACAGCCCCATTTGCTGCTGACCGCTTAATGACATCAAGTGACAGCTGTCAGCTCTAGATAGAAACGGGTTGTTTGTCGAGTAGATAAATAGGTAGAGGGGAGGCAGCCCGTCAAGATGACAGATTAGAGAAGGAATTTCTCAGAAGTGACTTGGTTACCTGATCTTTGAAGATTAAAACCTGAAAAAACAAGGTGAAGTTTTGAGTTGATCTGTTTGGCAGCTTCCCCGGTTGGTCAGCTCGGTCCCTTCTGCACAGCTGAAATACAGCATGTCACAGGAAGAGAGTGACTCGATTTGAAATAGAATCATAGTCTTTAAAAAATGGAATATTTCTGCTGGTTGTAGTCCTCATCAAGTTTGTCTGCTGCTGTAGCCATTTCTTTCTGTGTAGAGGTGATTCTTTGTTGACAGATGTAAGGCTTTAGAAATAAAAAGAGGCAGTCAGACTCACGAACTTGAAATGAAGGGAAAAGATGAAGTGGGCTGCATAAAGAGATTTCTATTATAGGTACCCAATAATTTCTGATCACTTGTTGTACACATGCAAACTCTAGTGGGGTACTGCTTGTTAAGAAGGGGGGGCCATGGCAGGATAAAGCACAGGAGAGGAGGTGTTTTCTTTTCATTTACTTATTTTAATTGAGGTAATTAGCCAGCTTTTATTTGACTAAGACTTTTAAACCCTTGCATTAATTGTCTGCTAATGTTCTGCACTACTCAGACCTGAAAGTTCACAAGAGTGAATAGTATTTTTATTAGTAGTTACCTGCTAGTAAGTCCTGAAGCAAATGTCCTTCCTCCAGACAATTACTTTGTTGGTTTTTTCCTGAAGTATGATTGCAGCCACAAAAAAAGAAGTATATTATCAGCAGAGGTTCAGGTTCAGCTGGAGCTCTCAAGTCCTTCATTCTCCTTGCCTCTAGTCTTTGTAATGTAAATTATCTCTAACTCCAGAGTCCGATATCAGGCCTGGGGTTTAAGATTAGAAATTCCTTAATGTCATGAGGCAGTCAGTCATGAGGGATGCACTCTGATACCGGTGTCGAAGTGGCTGCTGTTGAATGCTGCTTCTGCAGCACCTGTTTTGATTGCTTTTTCTTCACCCCTTCTGGTTCTTAGGTGAGACATCTGTACATTTGTGATTTTCACAAGAACTTCATTCAAAGCGTCCGAAACAAAAGGAAGAGGAAGACGAGTGATGATGGGGGTGACTCTCCTGAGCATGAGACGGATGTCCCGGAGGTCAGTAGGTGCCGAGTGGCTCTGGGCTGTTTTACCAGTTTTCAGCATCTTGCAGTTTCACTTGGATGTCTTCATGTAGCAGAAAATGCATACATGTGGAATTGCAGTGCCAGTGAAACTGCTGGAGTGGCAGTGGCTCTCACTTTGCAGGAAGACTTCTTATTTCCCCCACCCTGGTTTGTGGTAACCTGAATTTTCATTTTCATTCCTGCAGGAATTCTTTGCCCATAGGAAATGTTACACTTTACATAAGAAGAAGTATGGTGGGCTAACAGTTTTGTGTCTGTACTGCTTCCCAGAAAGCTGTTAGAACAATATTTGATACTAACTCTTTTAAAATAAATATTTCTTTTAAAATACACTTTTTTTTTTAAGTAAAAATGAGATTTTTTGCTGTTGACAGAGGTCTCAATATGGTTCTTCGTTACCTGGCACACACCATTTTGCAAATACACCAGAGAATTCCACAGCTCACTCTCTGTCTGTTTGGTTATTTGATATCCAGGGATATTAAGCCTCTCACAGACCTTTACATAGATGGTATTTTTGGAGCTATTTAAAACCAGCTCCCAACGATTTGTGACCTCTTTTTATTTTCAGGCAATAGGCCTGAGGGAGGTTTTCTGTGTTACAGGACTCTAGAATAATCTCCTCTCTGTGCCACTGTGGGCTGTGTTTGCTTTGGTGATGTTTCTGGTACTGTTGACATTGCACAAAGTTGTGCAGAGGTGATACTTGCGGAGGAGCTGAGTTCTGGCCACGTCAGCAGAGCCCTCTGCTGGAAATGCCACCCGTGCTGGCAAAAAACATTTCATTTCGGGGGGGGGGGGGGAAACCACCCAAAGAAACAAAAAACCCAGCAAGAATCATTTTGTCAGCAGAGCTGTATCCACAAACCTCCTGAGTGGAGGTGTTGAAAGTGTAGCAAGTTTTCCATTTTGGGGGGGTTTAGGATACATTATCTTCTGGTGCAGCTGTGTTGGCTTTCTGCAAGGTTCTCCCTCAAAACTTTCCCATGGAGGCTTTACATGAGTTGCCAGGTGAAGCCCCAGCTGGCACCTAACCCTGTTGGTGCTGTAGAGCAGACAGGGTATTTGGTGGTGAAAAACTGAGGGGTGCTCTTCACCTAACTGAACAGGGAGCTCTGCAGTGTGTCATGCTTAATGTCATTTTCTGCTTGGTTTTCAGCAGATTCCTTTTGTCTTTGAAGCATGGCATTTCCCACATGATCTTCATCTTCCTTCCTGTACTCTCCCCCCCCCACACACCCCTTGCTTTTAAACTGTGCAGTTCCCATTTAAGTATCTGAATTTCATTTCTTCTCTGTACTCTGTTTTATGTCAGAAGCCATTTGTTCGGTGCCTGCTAAATTGATATTTCATGTGTGAGCTTTCTAAACCTTTGGGGAACAAAAGGTTCCCCTTTGCTTGGAGGTTGCAGAGGTATAATTGAGAGCAGAAATTGGCCAGCAATTCTGTTGACAGCATGCGAACCAGAACAAAATTTTCTATTTCCCTGGGGCTGTTTTGGTCCTTTAGTATTAAAAACCACAAAATAGACTTAGATTTGTCAGTGAGGCAAACTGGTGTGGTGCTGAATGCAGGCAAAGAGCAGTCCTGTTGAGGAGGAAATCATTATTTTCAGATAACTCTACTTTTCTGCCTAATAGAAGCTAAAGGCAGTGCTCATCCTGTCTTCTCTGCATCACTTCCAGGTTGACTTGTTCCAGCTCCAAGTGAACACGCTGCGACGCTACAAGAGACATTACAAGTTGCAGACGAGGCCTGGACTCAACAAGGCTCAGCTAGCAGAAGTAAGTGACAACAGAGGTAGCCTCATCTCTGTTATTAAAAAGGTTTTAATCTCCTGTGCTGAAGTGCACATTCCTCAGATATTAATACCTGTCAGGACTCTCTTGCTAGCAGGTACCACGTGCACTGCGAAAGGTTTCAGGGGATGATGCCAACAGAAAGCTGTGTGCTTGCTTTCACCTGAGGCAGTGGTGGAAGACAGGGCAGCTGGCTCTTGCAAGCATGTTTTAGTAACTTGCTTTATTTCCGTTCCCTCCTTGTTCACAGTCACAATCTGTTACTTCTAGGGAGCAGAAACAGAACCTGGTTTCCCATGGCCTGGTTGTAAGCTGAAGACGCCTGTTCAGCTGGAACTCAGACTTACACACAGCTAGTCACCTTAAATACCCCTGTTAGTTTTTCTTCCCTCACTTGAACTGGCTGGAATTGCTTATTATTAAAGGCAGAAGCACTGACCATGACTTCAGATTCCTTGTTTCCCTCCCTTGTCCTGATGTCTTGTTATTCTTTATTAAGTCAATGAAAGGCTGTTTCCTTAAGGGCCTGCAGTGCTGCTTTCTCACCATATGGGGTACTTGTTAAGAACTTTCTCTCTCTTTGTTATTTGGGCTAGTTCTGCTTGTTGTGCATCTGCTCTGCTTTCTTTCCTGGCTTGATCTGAAGGCATTTTGTGGGAAAATGCCTTCTCTAAACTTGAAAAAAACTGTAGCAGTTACTGAATGATAATGAGGTTGATTTTGTAAGCTGAGACTTTCACAATCCTCTGCCCAAAACTCTGTGTTCTGCTTTTGCTTTAAAGAACAAAAACTGGCAGACCAACAAAGACAGCAAGGCACTGTTTTGCTGTCTTTGAAAGTCAAATAGGGAATAAACATACAGAATATAGAGCATGTGTAGTGCAGTGCATGTAAGAGTGAGTTGAACCAAGCAGGGTGGGTGTATGTCCTCATTAGCAGTTCTGATTTCTCATATTCTAACTTACTGGTTTGTAGTCTCTCAACTACCTCCTGCCATGAAGGACTTAGAATGTGCCCAGGAGGAAAAAAAAAAAAACAAGCAAGCAAACAAAAAACTACTATGCAAGCAGAAAATAAAGGGAGCCTAACTTAAAGTTGTCACACACTTCCCAGATTTCCTGTGAAGTCTGAGCAGCTTTGACCCTACGCTGGATCCTCGTCCAGCTCCCATGCTTGAATCACTGCTGCCTGAGGCTCTTAGACTCCTGCTGCTACCCCACCGTAAGGAAAACTCAAACTTCCATAAATCTTCTTGGAGTGACTTGTTGCTGAGCCTGCATCAAAATCCAGTTCTGGAGCTGTGTTGGGTACCCAAAAAAAACCACACCACCGTCTTCCATTTGAGAAGCAGGTCTCATCCAGCTCCAACATATGTTTTCTACATCTTGAGGAAAAAGCAGCTAATGGTTCAGGGCTTCTGCTAGTGTCAGCGAGGGGTAGCCCTAACCAAATCCTAAGCTCCCCACTGCAAATCCTCCGCTGTTCCTTTCAGTGAAAGCTTACACAGGGCATTTTCCTCTGGACTCTAAAACTTTGCTGCATCTGTTTCACTTAGCAAAGTGTTTGAGTATTTCTGACGCTCCTTGAAAACACTGAGGTGCAGGGAAAAACCTGCTCTCCAAATAATCTCGGCATGAAATGTGTCGCTTAGGAGAGGCTCCGCTGCTCTGGCAGGAGGATGTTCTGGCTTCCAAATTCCGCTTGTAGGTTGGCTGCAAATGCTGCTGACACAGCAAGACTCTGCTGTGTTCAGACACTCATTCCAGCTGTAAAGAGAGAGAGAGAGAGGTAAATGAGGACTGACAGTTTGAATTGGTGCATGTTTGACTAAAAGTCTATGACGCTGAGTGGCCGTCAAATCGTTTTGGGGAAGCGAAGAGAAGCCCTGCTCTGATTGTTTCTACTTCTTAATCTCAGAATTTCTGTCTCTTTGCATGTTGTCCTTCTAGACTGTCAGTCGTCACTTCAGGAACATTCCTGTGAACGAGAAGGAGACACTTGCATATTTCATCTACATGGTAAAGAACAACAAGAGCAGGCTGGACCAGAAATCAGAAGGTAGCAAGCAGCTAGAATGAAGATTAGCAGGAGCTGGAATAAGAGAGAGACCTTGCAGGAACAGACGGTATTGTGTATTTGAGGTATATAAAAGAAAACTGTTGAAGCATATTGTACATTGTTGGGGTTTTTTAAATGCAGTTAAGTCTGGATGACAGGAAAAAAAAAATTACACAGACATTCTTATCAGGAGTATCTGCAGACATGTGCCCAGCATGCTTCTGAAGACTTCTTCCTCTCATTTCAAAGTTGCTTTGAGACAAAGAAGCGAGGATAATGAGGAAACCAAGTAGACTGGCAGGACTGTGGAGTTTGTCAACTCAGCGTTTTGAACCGTTTCTGGAGATCTGCCTCTCGGTGCAATTCAGAGCACAGATGGAATTTTGTCACCGAGTTCAGCCTGCGTCCCCAGCCAGCACACCGTTCGTCCTGGCACGGGACTGGAACAGCGGCAGAGAGAAAATCCATTCTCGAGCTGCACGGGTCCGAAGTTTGTCTGAAGCTTGCTCCCCACCGACACTTGCTCTGTCTTGCCTTGAGTCAGTGCTTCAAGTCCCAAACTTCTACAAATGCTCCAGCTCACCAAATCCACTCTAGTGAACACTACTTGATTAGTCTGAAATTGGTTGGCTTTTTTTAAGCATTTTTTTCCCTCCCACTCCCTTCTGACGTGGACGCCGAACAGCTGTCTGCCATCTCTTTTTCTAGCTTCTTTTATTTAATAACTCACAAATGAATTGTCTGTAATCATTTTAAAACTTCTGCCTTTCCTCAGAGTGTGGTATTAAGGCAAGTGCAGCTGCTTGGCTGGCTTTGGTCTTGTTGGTAGAAATGCTTGTTTAATTCACTTACATGTATTTCCCTTGTGTGCAGGGCTCAGTGATGGCAGGTGACACAGTGGCTTAAGACATCTGCCTCAATCTCTGTGTCACATCAGGTATGGGTCACAAGTGACGTGAATTTTGTGCTGAAGCTTTTCTTTAGCAGCTGTCCCAAAACTGCTGTGTGGATTAGTGGGCTTGTCTCCGTGTAGTGTAAAGCAGACTTTGGGGGTGTAGCTCCATAACTGACTGGAGCATGATGCATTTCATCTGTGGGCACAGAGGACTGAAGCACTTGCCTTTGGTGAGCATTGTGTGTTCTTCCCTAGGAGCTGTGTGAGTGAAGGGTGGCATGCTGATGCTCTTCAACTGGGCGCTGTAGGAAGAGATTGCTCTGACTTTGTTATATAAAGCCAAGGTGCCCTTACAAATAGCACAGAGGTTATTGTGGCAAAAGGAGCTTATGAAAGTGGTGGTGGTGACTGACTGTTCTCCAGTGACCTCAAATTCTGTTCAGGGGGATCTCATCACTTAAAGCACCACTCTTGTTTCTTTGCTGTCCTAACCCGTGTCTCCATTCTATTACAAGATGCCAAGACTCCACATAGAGAGTGTATTCTCAACAAGCCTTAAGCAACAAACTGAACAGTAGAAAACTTTGGCTAGCATTTTGTCCATGGCAGGTTTTAATATTCCAAAACTGGATGAAGCTTTGCTGAAGAGCTAAATACACAGGTCACAATCCCAGCTTAGTACTGCATCATGTTCTGTAAGGCATGAGGGGTTCACCAAGTGAAGCCCTCGTTGAAGCTCTCCCAGGGCTTCTTTAAAAATCAAGTCACAATTCCAAGCAAGTTCTTCACTTCAGCTCTGGAGTGTTTGCTAGTACTCCAAAACCCATGTTCAACACACTTCACCCTGTCTAAGTCTTGTGTCATAGGCAGAGTTCCTCTGTTGTGCTACACGTCCCCTTTGTGAAGTTTGGGGGAGTGCAATTGTTTCAGCACTTCCTTGTTCGATTCGGTATGGATTTTGAGAACATCAGACCAGAGGAAGGTTCAAGGACTGAGGAGAGAATGCCTTGTGTCAATATCTCATGAATGTTTAAAGCTTTCCTGATTCCGCTCTTCCTTTCCTTATTGGAAGGGTAGAGTAATTCCCACGTCGGCCAACGTGATCTGGCTTCTCTCATTCAGGACAGACAGCTACAAGGGTACATTCTCTGACTGCATGCTGACCTTCAAAGTGCTCATGGGATCAGAGGATATTACCAAGGGAAAATTGAGTTTCTGACTTGAGAGGGCTGCGCCTCCTTGTGACTTCTAGACCAAAACTGTAAAAATGTCGTTTGTTTTGGGAGTATTTTTGTTGGTGGTGTTGTTGTGTCTTTGTTTTATTTCTGAGAGTAAATAAATCTGTTGGGGTGTTTTTGGCAGCCAGCAGCAAAAATGATTCTTTTCAAGGAAACAATGGTGGCAGGTTCCATCTGTTCAGGTGCATTCGCTGGAATGCTTTTGTGCAGAGGTGGTATCTCCAGGAACATTATTTTTTCTTTCTTTTTTTTTTTCTTCTTTTTTGTTTCTTTTCTTTTTTTTTTTCCCCCCTTTTTCTTTTTGTTTTCTGAAAATAGTGAATGGATGTGGAATGTGGTTTCACTCTTGAAGCAATTATACTTTTGTGAAGAAAATGAGGAAGAGGTGGCGAGGAAGAGATGGTGACGAAGAGATGACGAGGAAGAGATGCTTACCAGCCATTAGCAGCAGTTTATAAGGTGGAAAGCTTGGAGGCAAGGCACCAAAGAAACAGAAGAATCTTTGGCTGTCAGACCCCACGGCCTTATAAACCCTTGCAAATGCCTTATTACCTTGCTAGAGCAAACTGCCTTGAGCACAAAGGAAGCTGATGTCTTGTCGGAAGGCTCAGCCGCTCGGCGGCTGCGGCGCCAGGAGCCGAACCCACACGTCGATTCAGTAGCAATATCCATGTTCAGGGTGCCTGTGAGTCTTGAAAAGCATTTAGTGTCTAATGAGCAGAAAAACGCAACAATGCAATCATCCTTCTGTCTGATACCATTCTGTCTGTTGGAGTCCTTATGCTGCATGCCAATTAAAACAAGGAAAAAAAAAAAAAGGAAGAAAAGAGGAAAAAAAAAGAAAAAGGGAGAGACAAAAACCAAACCCACAGAACACTTTTCCAACTTCCCATTTTAAACTTCAAACTTAAATGTGTTTGAGCCTCACACTTGTGATGCCACGAGGTGGGCCGTGCTCTCAGCACTTTTAGGTGGGACTTGTTGGGAAGGTGGAAGACCCAAGGTTATTTTATTTATTTTTACTTTGTCCTTTTACATTTTGCTTTTCACAGATGGGCCTTAAATTCTGTCTAGCTTTGAACCATGGAGCACAAGCCTTGGGGGCATGGAGGATGACCAGATGGCATCTTCCATTTAGACATAGTGGAAGCTTAGTTCTTACAAGCCTGCATAGGTGACATTCACCCTGGGGCAGAGGAACCCTCTTTGAAGCCCTCCAGCCATTATATAGCCTAATTCAATTACATAGCTTGACTCAATTGCCACTGAAGAGTTGCATTAGCTTCATTAGACTTCTGACTAGATCCAAAGCCATTAGTATGAAATCCAAATAATGTGGAAACATCTCTTGCAGACACTTAATTTCATCCTCTGCTCACTTTAAGGGAAGAAGAGGAAATCATTGCTGGTAGTTATCAGCTTGAGCTCAGCTCAGGGGAGGTGGAAGCGTGTGAAGACTTGAGCCGGTGGCAATCTGATGGCTGGAAAGTGCAAATATGTCAAAGGAGGCTGTGTTAGAGTGCAGGGATGTAACATTTCTGCACCTCCAAGAGTGGTGTGTATCAACCTGGAGTAAACAGGTGCATTAAAAGCTAATGTTTCTTTTGCCAGGCACTTTAGATGCTCAGCCTGAGAAGAGCAGAGCGGGCTGGTTTGTACCACTTGTCCCCAGTACTCTGGTGTCCCAGTTGTCCTTAGGAATGTGGCTGTAAACCACTAGATACCCTGGTGTGCAAGACTTGACCAAAACATGCCAAGTCTGGCGTTTAAAACCAGTCTGAAGTGCGAACTGGATTTGGAGAGGCTTTGAAAACAAGTCCACAGTAAGTGTGAGCTTTCAAGCGGGTCATGATGGCACAGAGACTGACAAAACAGGACATGGCCCACAGAGAGACTGAACAAATCAGGCTTCCACAGTCAGCAGCGTGGAGGAAGATTTGTTCTGTGTTAGCTCTTGTAATGGATGTTTTATGAGAGGGGAGGAAGGGGGGGAGCTGTGCACTTTACATCTTTTGGTTGAGCCAAATGTAAATACCAATGGGAGATCTTCAGCGGTAACTGCAGTTGGAGGGGAGCGAAATGGTCTGCTGAGGGACTGTTTATTTAAGTTCACAGATCATTATACTTCCCTAGAGCACTAGAGTCACTTTGCAAGAGTGGTAATACAAGGTAGCCTCCCATACAGAAGGAGTCCTTGTACTGCCCAGAGTATTGACTGAAGAGTCCCAAAGGTGAAGGAATGTTATTGATGCCTCACTCCTCTTGTCACTGATGCTCTTTAGCTATCTCTAGCTTGTGGAGTTAGGGAGTTTTCATTTTCCACTTTCAAAGTGCAAATGAACTGTTAGGATGTAAGAATCTACTTGCACTTTTCACAGCTATCCCTGGTTTTGCAGTTTTGCCTTGCCTGTGAACACATCTGTTTGGAATGAATTGAATGGATGAAGAAAGTGTGTGGGGAGGTGTCCCGCCTTAAACCTGAATTTCTCTTGCAAGCAACTCTGCAGACCATCCTGCACATCAGCAGGCTCCAGGAGCCTCTTAGCTGAGCCTGAACAGGGTTGGGTTTACTCCTGTCCTAGCTTCAGCTCTGCTCTGGAGTGCAGGGGATGGGAGTGGCAGGTAACTTGTGGAATGGCTTGGAGTCTTTTAGCAGGCTTGCTGGGAGAGAAAAACTGTGTTCCCTCTTCTGTTTCTGGCCTCCATGTGTTGTGCTGATCTTATGCCAAATGTTTTGGACACCTTGTATTTTTAACCCTGTAATATAGCTGTGTATTGTTAAAGCAACTTAGTAACTTATAGCAAAAACTGTAGAACTCATTTCTCTGAGGTGTAGGAAATGTCTCCTGCTTCCACTGTGTATGGGACTTTAACTCTGTACTATCCGACAAAGAGAAAAAGCTGAATTTCACTTTAATAAATGATCTATCGAGCAGCACAGCCTACATGCCCTTTTATTTGCCTTTCTGCCCTTAGCACTTTTGTCTCCAGAGCTAATGGAATTCTGCTTTGCATGGACTTTCTGTGCCAGGCCCCTCTGATTCACTGTCATCTCCCACCCACCTCCCCAGGGCTGAAGATACTGCAGCCGCGGAGCAGAGAACAGCGCTGCCGACTGGGATGTGTCAAGCCTGAAGCAGAGCAGTCAGGTGATGGGATGTTTTGTGACAGACTCCTGTGGGCTGCACAGATGCAAATCATGGAGTCTTTTGAATGTCACAAAAAGATGACTCACAATGAAGCTGGAGGTTGTTGGAGAGCCACGTGACCATGCATTGTGGGGAGCGTTGGGCTTTGCAGTGATGAGGGGTTTGGGGTTTCTCTCACACACTCTGTATCATGGACAGTCACTGGAGTGCAGCATCTCAGCTGATTTCATGTTTCCTAGTGAAACTTCTTTGGGTCTAATTCAGCCTTGTGCTTCTGCTGCCATCTGAAGCACACCCTTGGCTACATTTCATGCATGACTTCCAGCACCTGTTGTCCAGAGTCCAAGCTTCATGCCCAGCTGGCAAGGTAAATGTTACTCCGGAGTGATGCTGACATGCAGCGCGCCAGTGTTCAACAGTGAAGCTCAAGAGCTTTTTCATGTAGTGCTTTATTTAATTTTCCCCTCACATTTCTGTTCCTCCTGGCCATCAACCTTACAGGCAAAGATGCCTCACTTGTTTTTGCAGAAGTGAGGAAACTGAGGTTTGAATACATGTTCTGAACCCTGTCATGGCATTTCCTAAGGCTCTGCTGGCACTGTCTGAGGCATGCTTTAGCCCTGGTTTCTAGCCAGGAGAGAGGTTGTAGTGTAGCTTTGCAGACACTTGGGCTCTTACAGAGGAGGGTGATAGGATGTTGAGAGCTTTACACTAAAAATACCTGACATGAATTTATCACTGTCAAATTCACTCACACTGTTGATGTGCAGTAAAGGTTTGCACAGATGATTTTTCCTGAAAATCCCACACCATCTGTATCTTTATTCCTTGTTGCTGTCCTACAACCCAGTCACTTGTCTCCTCAGTTCATGGCAACAGCTAAAATGCTTTCTGGGAATAGGGTGTCAGCTTGTCTTGCTGCTGTGTGGAGACTTCCAGCCATGCATAATGTGCCTATTTATACTGCCAGTAGTGCAGGAGACACATGGTCCCTCCTGCCCTACACCCCAGGCTTTTGGTAGCAAGGGAGTAGGTAGGGACTGCAGAGGAGACCTGAGAGAGCTGAAGGTATTCTTCGCTCTGCTGTGAGAAACAATCCCTGGTTAGTAGTTATGTTTGACTCATGTTCTGTCAGCTGGCCTTGATGTCTTGGATTGCCTTGGGGAAACTGAGCTGGCATGTCAGAAACAGATCCATGTCCTCAGTGCCTGCATTTGTGGATGTGCCTGAAGGCTTTTGCAATGTACCAGGATCTTTTTGTGTAGGGCAGCATTTTGGTATGCTACAAGGGTGTTGTCACTCTCAGGGAGCTCTCACTTGAAGCTAAGACCAGAGGTGGCACAGGTGGGTGCCACTGAAGAAGGAGCAAGTGTGAATCCCTTCACAGGACATCACCTGTGTGCGTTGTCAAGCTTTTTCAGGAGGCATCAGAGACAGATCTTCAGGGCAGGACAAGGGCAGCATATCCCGGTGGAAGGGGAAAGCCATGGCAATTGCATTCCCAAATTGGTGAGTGGCTCTTCTGCCAGCACTGCAAGGTGTCCTGCCCGGGAGGGAGAGGCAGAATGGCTGAAGTAGAACAGCTGTATGCAGCAACCTGTTGTGCAAGTGCTGGCTTTATCATCAGAGGACAGACTGGAAACTCCAGGGACAGAAATCAGCTCTGCTGGTTAATCTGTGATTCGCACAGACTAATGAATAACGCTGCTTAATCTGGGGTTTGCTTCACGCCGAGAAACCAACAGATGATTTCAAGCTCAAAACCAAGGAGGAGTCAGCTCGATCTTTTTAACGTAGTCATGCTGGGAAACTAAGCCCCCAGCAGACTGAGCTGATGGCCCCGACGCGCACATCCATCCCTCTCCCGGCTCCCCGCTGCCATGCGAGGGCAGTGTTCGCTCAGCAACCCGCGCCGTGGGTGCTCCCCAGCCGCACCTCGGAACCCAGGGCGGCTGGAGCGGGACCAGAGCCGCTTTCCTGTCCCAAAGATGCCTCCTCGGTAGGAGCTGGCTGTGCTCGTCACATACCGGAACCGGGATTATAGTGCAGCGGGATGCGGAGATCATAAAAATGGTTTGTTTGGGGTTGGGTTTTTTTTCTCCCTGGTTGGACGTTGAAATTGAACACGTCCGATTCCCTGCGTGAGACGGCCCGCGGCCGCCTCACAACGCTGATGGAAACCAGGCTTCGCTTCTCCGCTCCCCAGCTGAAAGGGCAGCACGGAGCACTGGGGGAAAATGTGAATGTGGATTTAATGATTTTATTTTTCCGTGTTTGAGAAGGCTGAGTGTACAAGGCAGAGCTTTAGGGCTTGCTTTGCTTTTTTTCTGTTTCCCCTGTATCCAGTACAGGGTGGCTGTACGGCTCTGCCAGCATTCAGTTTCCCTTTGCCAGGAGCTGGAATTGACTTCACATCTCTTATCCTTACAGGCAGTGTTGGCTTCTTCCCTAAGCCCCCTCATGTGCTTTGACTTCATTGGTTTTGGAACTTTCTCCAAGATCTATTCCCTTTACCTGTTGCAGGAAGTATTCCATGATCCCTGTGGCATTCTCAGCAGGGAGCACCAAGGCACCTGTGGGGAAAAGCAGAGACTTGGAGGCAGGAGAAGAGAGAGTGGTGTCAGGTAGGTAAAATAGCTCCACAGTTTCTCCTAGCTCACATATGGGCTGCCAGGAACCAGAAAGCACAGTCATGGACACCACATCAGCAAGCTCACTAACCCAGGTTGTGGTCACAAAGCAGAAAGAAAACCCCAAGTGCAAGAGTTGTCTGAGCACTGCATATACCTCTTCCTGGTCTTGCTGCCTGTGCTGGCAAGTCCATCTTGAGAAAAGGTGGTGGGTCCTGGAACCAGCTCATTCATAGCTCAGTTTGGTGCTTAGGTTTTTACCAGCTCCTGTGCCTGTTGAGCAGACAGCAGGCCAGCAGCCATGGGCTGGCAGGCAGCCCTGAGCAATCTGATCTCCTATTTAGTGGCTTGCTGTCCAAATTGCAGGCCCCTCGTTGGGCTAGGGTGGGAAAGGTAGGAGCCACATCCAGCCTCTTTTTATGGAGATGTGGGGGAAATAGCTCAGCACCTTCCTATCCCTGCCCAGCCACAGAGGGCAGACAGGATCCCTGTAGATGTCCTGAAACAGAACTGTTCAGCTCTTCTCTGCCCAGTCTGCCCTGGAAGGATATTTCTACGCTACTGGTTGATGTTCTCATTGCTCCATACCAATCTTCCCAACAGAACCAGATTCTTTCATTTTTTACTGGAATTTCCACTAGTTTACTGGCCATGGCCTCTGACCACCATGTAAAAAGCAGAGCACTTGGTGCACTGCTGCTGACCTTGACCCACCTCAGTCCTCTGTGTCTGTTTTCCCAAGGATCAAAAGCAGGTTGAGAGCTCTTCATTGGTGCAGTGATAGCACTGGGCACAGACAGGACTTTTCTTATTGGACTAGCACTAACTACAGTGCCAGGGAGCTTCTCTCCCTCGCCAGGCTATTCCTTGCCCTCCTTCCTTTTCCTCATCTTGTTTTCCCCACTCTTCCCTGCTGCTCCTCTGCTCTGAGTCCTCAATGCTCTCCCCTAAGCAGGCCAGCAAAGGTATCTCCACAAAAGCCTTCCCACCTCTTTATGCCATGCTCCTAGAAATGGGAACTTTAAAGGGCATTGTATGTGGACCTGCGTGGGTTTAGCCCTAAGGAGCTGGCTTGGTGCCTGGATGGATGAATTGCTGAACACAGCAGTCCAGGCTTGAGTTTGAGTCAAGCTGATGAGCTTCAATGTAATGCCTGCCCTTCCATTCTCCATCATACACTGGACCACAGCAGGGGAAGCTCAACAGTGAAGGTGAGCACTGGAGGGAGTTTCAGGGTTGACACAAACTTTGTGCACTGGCTCAGACTTGTAACTTCTTCCAGCTTCTCAGTTTGGGAAGGAGCTCCTGGCTGAGGCAATTAAACCAGCCTGCTGTGGCACTCAGGTCTTCCCTGGCTGCTCCTGCAGGTCAGTTACAGGCCATGAGAATTTTGTCAAGGTAGCTGCAGTCTAAGGGGAAAAAAACCAACCTAAAAACTCCCTTTTCCTCTCAATTCCTCACCTTTCAGCCACTGGTGACGCCATAAATTCCCCTACTTCTCTGGTTACTGTAAAGTTTTTCAGGGTGGTCAGGACCTGAATTCCTCACACAAAAGAACAAGCAGGGGGAAAAGGAAACTTTGCAGGCAAGGACCTTCCCTGCCTCAGAGATCCTGCACAAGGAATCAGTGAGGCTCCAAGAGTGTGCCCTTGTCGTGCAGTCCCTCAGCTCAAGGTTGTTGGGTTACTGCCTGTCTTGCTCTCCTCTCACCAGTGAATATCCTTCTCCCAGCCTGCACTTCCCATTGTGCTCCAGCAGGTCCATCTGGCTACTTGGCCCCTCAGCTTTACAGGCTCCTGGGGCTGCTGCAGCTCCAGGTTTGCTGTTGCAAAGGTCTTGTAAGAGGACTAAATTCTCACTTCTGACAACACCCCACTCTGCGGAAAGAGTCCTCATGAAGCGAAGTAACAGGGGCTGGCTTTGCAGTGCTAGGGGCCTGGGGTGGAGGGTGAGTGTGTCTGTTGTTTGAAGGATGATCTTGGGAAGGCTGGACGAGGGATGCAGTGATCTTGGTCTTAAAAGAATCATAGAATCAACCAAGTTGGAAAACACTTCAGAGATCATCAAGTCCAACCTATCACCCAACATATCATGACAGCTAAACCATGGCTCCAGGTGCCACATCCAATCCTTTTTTGAACACCTCCAGAGACAGTGACTCCACCACCTCCCTGGGCAGCACATTCCAATGGCAAATCTCTCTTTCTGGGAAGAACTTTCTCCTCACCTCCAGCCTGAACTTTTCCTGGCACAGCTTGAGACTGTGTCCTCTTGTTCTGGTGCTGGTTGCCTGGGAGAAGAGATCAATTTCCACCTGGCTACAACCTCCCTTCAGGTAGTTGTAGAGAGAAAGAAGGTCTCCCCTGAGCCTCCTCTTCTCCAGGCTAAGCAACCCCAGCTCCCTCAGCCTCTCCTCACAGGGCTGTGCTCCAGACCTCTCCCCATCCTCATTGCCCTTCTCTGGACACGTTCAAGAGTCTCAATGTCCTTCTTAAACTGAGTGGCCCAGAACTGAACACAGGACTCCAGGTGTGTCTCATGTTCCATATCCAAACACTTGGATGTCTTCTCCCAGCACAAGCAGCTGTATGGAGAAACACACCCTAGAATAAAAGAAAACAAAGGAAAAAGGCATTGTAGCCTTCATCTCTTTGTGGCTGCAGAGCCTTCCCATGCTTGGACATTCGTCTTTAGAGCTATGGCCTGGAAATGATTTTTCTCTTTAGATTGGTCTCAGAATCACATGACTCCAGAATCATGGAGATTTGAGGAAGAACTACTGCATGTCATGAACTTTACTGCTGAGGGGGCCTCCTCTATTGGACAGAAAACCTTCCCACCTGAGCAGTACTTCCAGGAGACAGTCTGACTTGGGAGTCAGCAACTGGGCTGAGAGGCTCCGAGTGTTAGGAGAGGATCAAAAAGCTCCCCTGGTAGTAAATCTTTCACCTGCCATGTTACTCACTGGGGCTTGTGGCCATTCCTCTGAGGTCAGCACTGGGTCAGGATTTCTCCTGTCTCTTTAGCCCCCAAACCTGGAGATTTTTGTCTTATCTTTGACGCCATCTTGACACCGAAAACAAATTATGGCCCAATTACCCTTTCTGTGAGGGGCTGGGGCTACCTTAAATAGCCAGAACTATCAGGAGCCTCCTTAAGAGTGGGTAACTACAGTGTGGGGCGGGGGGACAAGGACTCAAGGGGATCCCCTGCGTGGGGCTGCCTTTGTCCTGCTACCTGGCATGGCAGTAGGGCACATTCTATCCAGCTCCATCCCACCCTGTCCAACTCACTCTGTCCCACCCATGCTGCACCCTGAGGCTCTAGAGAGGCCAGAGCAGAGATGGGGCTCGGTGCTGCTCCCTGACAGCTCCTGCCTGGGAGGGTTCCCTTTGCCCATGCCCTCCCCAGCCCTGTGTCACTGGCTGGGACCAGGCCAGAGAGGCCTCATGACAGGAGACAGCAGCCCTGGCCCTGGCCATGACCTTTGGGGTGACCTTGAGTGAGTCCCTGCTGGGGCTGGGGGCTGGCTGTGCCTCTCGTCCCGAGCTGGGACATTTTGGCACTCGCCCCAAAGAAAGGCACAGAGCAGCATCGTGGCTGAGCTGCTGTAACAGCTGCCCTGAAACTTCAAAAGGTCCTTTTGCTTCCCCTCTTCCAGTGCCGCCCAAGCACACCGCTCTGCCCTGTGCCTCAGCCGAGCTCGCCTGGAGCTGTGATGTCCACCTTAAACGAGCAGCAGCTGTGGGTGTGCTGGGCTGTGTCCCAGTCCACAGACTGCACCATGCCCGTCTGAAGGTGCTGCCCGAACCTCCTTCCCCAGGCAAGGTGGTGGTTGGGGGTGTGTGGAGCCAGGTCCTTTCCAGGATCCAGCCAAGGAGCAAGGAAGTGGAGCTGCGTAGAAATATCAGAGGCACCCCTGGCCTTCCAAGGTGTGGTCCAGGTACCCTCCAGTGCAGGGTGAGTGGGTGGCTGGGAGTTCCTTCCCCCTTTTTTTCCTTCTTTTTTTTTTTCCCTTTTTCTTTTTTTTTTTCTTTTTTTTTTTGTCAGATTGGTATTTTATTTGGCTCCATACTGTCTACCGAGCTGTCCAGTGTAACCCTTCCCTTGCTGCTTCTGAGATAAGAATAGGCTCCCCTGAGATCAGATAAATAGGCCCATAAATACCTGCAATAACAACAAGCAGGGTCTGAGCTTGGCAGAAAGGGAGACAAAAAAATGCAAAAAAAGGCACAGAAGGAGCCGTTTCTTTGCAGTTAAACCCCCAGGAGTGCAGAGCACAGGGTGGGAAGCACCCTACAACCCCTCTGCCCCCTTGGCCAGGCAGAGAGGTGAGGGGCCAGGCAGCGCCGCTGGGTCCCCTCTGTGTCCCTGCTGGCTAGATTCCAGCGGCTGGGACACCGCACGTATGATGTGGCCCCGGGGCCAAGTGATCCCTGCGAGTGCGTGCTTCTGCCCGGACAACCGCCAGCTCAGGTCTGCCTGCCCGGAGCATGCAGCTTCCCAACGGAACCAAGTTCATGGCAGGGTCGAGCCGTAGGTGTGTGCTGCGCCACCTCCCCCGGCCGATGAGCTGGGCTCTCAGATGGCCAAAAATTCAAAGCTAGTGGCCATCCCGTTCTTCCGTCCGGGTTTGGTGTAGCCAGCGCCGGGAGCCCTGCAGCTGACTGCTCGGACACCTCTCCCAGGTCTGCTGCCTGAAGAAGGGAGGCTGTCGCTGCTCAGGGCTCCCGCTCCTGCTGCATCTCCTCTGTCTGTGGGGTGAATGAGGTAACCCCATCCTAGGCTGGCGCCGGTGCTGAGCTCAACATAACACATCTTCCCGGCCCGGAAGCCTGTGCGGTGCCGAGGTGGGGACGGAGCTCACTGCTTGCAAAGCCACCCCCGGCAAAGCCTGCGTTTTGAGGGGCAGCACAGCCCCGGGCTACAGGAAATGTTTTGTGTTGAGTTTTCTATCACCCACTCTCCCGAAATGCTGAGCCAGAATCACAGGGCAATTCCCTCGCTAGGCAGGGAAACCCTTTGCAGATTACGGAGAGCGTTTTCGCTTGGAAAACCACGAAGGAGTAAGGGAGGCTAGCACGGGACAGACCCTTCCCAGAAGTTTTCATCCAGCAGGTACCTCCACCAGAAACTTGTGGTAAGAAAAGCAACAATCCAGTGGGTGCAGGCGAAACGTAGCGCGACTGCACAGGGTGTCCCCTTCCCAGGAGAAAATCTGGAAAACCCTACGGAAAAACCCACCGGAGGGTTTTGGTAAGGTAGTGGAGAGTCCCCAGGCTGCAAACGATGTGCCCCAGAGAGCCTGGTGTGCTGGGACCGAGGAAGCCGACTCCTGGGCAAAGTTGCTCCTGCCTTACCCGAGTCCCCATTTAACCCTTTCTCTCACCTGATGCCGAGGGACAGCCCCGGCCGGTGTCGTATGGATACAGGGATATGGGCTGGCATGTCTGGGCAGGATTGGGCCTGGACACACTTACAGGGTGCTGGGTTACAGCGATAGTGACGGCTTGGTTGCTTCTCTGTAAAAGCACGGCCCTTTAAAGGACTGTGAAATTCAGCCATCAAATAGGCTGTTCGGGGCCGATTTTCTGTAAATGTTCCTTCTTTTTTGTTTTGTTTCTTTTCGTTTTGATTTAGTTTGGTATCTTTTTTCTTTTTCCTGCCACGTGTTTAGGTTTAGAAATGCCCTCTTCTAATTTCAGCCACGGCCCGGGTGCTGTGCTAAACTTTTTGCATCCTGAAGAAAGCCGCAGCTCTGCGGGCATGGTTCTGCTCAGGCAATCCATTTCCATCTCAGCCTCCTTCAAACAGAGCAGAAAACAGCGCAGGAGCAGGGTGAGTGGCCGTGTGTGGTGGGTTGCATTTCCCCCCTCCCAACATTAACTTTGCCAGACCAGCTGGAAGCCAATGAAAACTACCACACTGTGCGGCTGCTCCAAACCAGGGAGAGCTGATTCTGCGAGGTTTAACCATGCTGGCTTTTCCCCCAGTGTCTCTGTGTCCATCCATCTGTATTTGTACACACACAGAGAGCAGTTATAAACCCCAAGGAGAGCTGGTGTGGTTTTGGTGTGTGCAGCTGCACACACACAGGTTGGTGATCGTGTCAGTGGTTTACGGATGTCACAGCATTGTTCCTACAGAGTGTTTTAGCTGCAAGCAAAATGTTGTTCTAATATAGCAAATTTAATGCTCCCAGCTGAGCCCTCAGATCAGCCCCACAACAGCATGTGACTCTTCCCCATGCTGGTGTTCTCTGCCCCAAGCAGCCAGCCAAGCATCAGAATTTATCCTGGTGTCTCTGGGAATGGTGGTATGGCCAGGCTGGGAAGGCAGGATCAGGCCCTGAGCCCTCAACACAGGTTGTGGAAGCTGCCAGTCACAGAACTGCATGTGCCCAGAATAAAAGAAGGAGGAATGATGTTTAATTGTTGATGATTATTAAGGGATTATGCCCAGAAGGTGACAGAGGTGATTTGGGGCTGCATGAGCATTGGTGTGTCTGAGGCTGGTTCAAAGAGCAGGGAAGGAATGATGTTCCTTCAAAACGCAGCCGAGACAGTGCCTAAGAGGAGATCTCTGTGAGAAGGTGCTGCTGGTGCCAGAGCTGTGAAATGAAGCCAAGCCCTGGGTCTCTGTGTGGCAGCAATAAACTGGGGTTCCACAGCTCTGCAATACTTGTGCCACCCAGCCACTGGGAAGGCCTGATCCTGCCATCCTTCCCTGAGCCAAAACCAGTCTGGTCCCACTAGCTGACACCCTGGGTCGGGAGGGAAAGGGCTGTAGGGCAGGGGCAGACTTCGTGCCCTGGAGATACACACTGGCAGCGCCCTGACAACTCCTGGGGTGAGCAAGCACAGCATGAAGAAGTCTCGAAGGATCCCATGGAATTGCCCAATCCACACGGGAGGGAATTCCCTCTCATGGATCAGCCCCACAGCAGGACACTGACTTCGGGGAAGTCCTTAATCCCGCAGAACCCCTTGCCCAGACGCAGCAGAAGTATCTCTGGAGCGGGGGAAAGCAGAGGGGCTGGGCCCGAGGCTGCTTGCTTAAAGTTTAAATTTTATTTAGTATTTTGTTTTTAATTATTCCGTTTTAAATACGTGGTGTGGCGCGCCCGGTCCCTCGGGAAGTGGTCATGCAGATCTGAGGTAGAAATCCCGGCAGAGGAGTGTTCCCAAATGAACCTCTAGGTAGTTTCATCACAGCCACACGTCGGTCAAGCAGCGGACAAGGATGGGGACAGGGACGGGGTGGGGGCTCGTATTTACAACAGCAAACGAATCAAACCGTTTCAGCCCGGCCCGGGAGGGCAGGAGCCGCAGATCGCTGCTGACAGCGGGAAGGAGCAATGATTACTGCAAACGGGGGAAGGAGCGAAGGGGTAAAATGGCCCGGCCGGTCCGCGCTGCCGACAGGGCGGGCAGAATCCGGCCCCGCAAGGCCCTTCTCTTCTCTCCCGCAGGGCATCCGTCTCGGCGGGGGGGACCCGGGCCGGGTACCCGTATCCTGCGCCTGGATGGGCTCCGGGGGCCGGGCCGGGCTCTCTCCGACATTGCACATGGTGGGGCTAGCGGGGATCGCCGTCGGGGCGAGGGGGAAGCCCTCAGGGGTTCAGTTCCAGAGCCCAGACCTGCTGAGGCCAGCCCGTCCGGCCCTTCAGCTTCTTCTCACCGTGGCCCAAAGGCTGCGAGTAGACCTCGGGCTGCTGCGGGAGAGGAGACGGAGAGAGAGGTAGGGGGAGAATGGAGCGGTCGGGAGTGGAGGTCTCGGGACGTCGCCCGCACCTTGCGCCCGCCGCGGGACTGGGCTCCGTCCAAGCATAAAGAGGGGTTTGAGATCCCCAGCGCCCCACCCCGCCCGCGGTAGCAAGGGGTGAAGCGGCTGCCCCTGCTCCGAAAAGCACCCGCGCCCGCTCGTCCAGGGAAAGCGGCCAGGACGAAGGGTCAGGAGGCTATGCTCCGACGGTCCCGGGATTTATCCCTCGGGCAAAGCGTCCCGAAACCCGTCCGGCCTGGCGGGAAACTTTCTCTGGTGAGGTGTCCCCCACGAGTGAGTTTTTTAAATTATTTTTAAGGTGGGGGGGGGAAAGGAAAAAAAAAAAAAAAGACCCCAGCAGGGCCGGGAAAGGTGTTTTGGTTTTTTACCCCAGCCCAAGGACTTTCCCCTCTCGCTCCCGGCCCGGAGAGAATGGGGCAGCGGGGGCCCGGCCCGTCTCTTACCGTCTCCCTTTTCCTCTTGTTCTCCCTGCCCTCAGCCTTCTTGATCTCGGCTTTGAAGCCCTCGGTGTCCCCGGGCTGGCTGTCTTTGGCCAGTACCTCCATTAGGTAGGCGATGTAGCTGGTGGCCAGACGCAGGGTCTTGATCTTGGAAAGCTTGGTGTCGGCGGGCACGTTGGGGATGCACTCGCGGAGCTCGGCGAAAGCGCTATTGATGCTCTCCGTCCTCCGTCGCTCTTTTTTGGGTCCCCCGACCCCTTTCCGCCGGCCTAGACGGCCGCTGAGAGCCTCTAGCCGTCCCTGTCCGGCCGGGCCGTACTCGGCAGGGCCGTAGCTAGGGCTTTGCCCGGCGAGCTCGGGGGTCACCTCTGCAGGATTGAGCACCCAGCCGGGGAAGTAGGCGCGGTCCTGGTGGCACCGCGCGGCGGGCCCGAAGAGGAAGGGGTCGTGCAGCATGTGGTGGTGATGGTGGTGATGGTGGTGGTGCTGGTAGCCCCCCACCAGGTTCATGGTCGGCCCCGCTGGCCCTGGGGGCCGCGTTCAGCAGCTCTCCATAGCCGGTCGGGAAGAGCTCCCCGCCGGGCGGGCACGGCGAGCAGCGGCGGCGGTGTGGGGCTGCGACGGTGGCGGCTGGCTTTGGGGTTTGGGGGTTGTTGTTTTGTTGGGTTCTGTTGCTTTAGGTTTTTTTTTAACCCCTTCTGGAGCCTCCAATCCTGCCTTTATATAGGGCCGGGAGCCCCCCCGCCGCGGAGCCAATGGGCAGGGGAGGATGCTCGGGGGCCCCGGGGGGAGCGGGGCGGCAGAGGGGGCGTGCGCCGCGCTGGGGACTCGGTTTATTTGGGCTCACACCTCCGCTCCTTGCTCTCGCCTCCCGCTTGCTACGTGCTCGCAGGAGTGACCCGAGGGGGGACCCCAGCCCCCGCCCCGTCGTTCTTCGTTTCCCTCCGCTTTCCTATTCCCCGATCGGGGGCGTCCGAGCTTCCCCCGGGGGCCAAGGGGCGGCAGTGGATGCGGAGGAGTCGCGGGTGCTCGGAGCCCCGACGGCCGGGCCGGGCAGTGTGGGCGCTGCGAGGCTACAGTGTCCCGGGGGCTTCTGCTACCCGAAAGCCGGAGTCGCTGGCGGGGGCAGCGTTCGGTCTCTTCCCCATAGGAGTCGGACTCAGCCCTGTGGGAGTGGGACCGGCCGGGCAGCGCAGGGCGCTCGTTGCCGCGACTGGAGCCAGGACATGAACAGTGTCTACCGAGGGAGGTGGGTGATGGGGGAGAGACGGAGGAGAAGGCAGCGAAGCTGGGAACAGACCTGTCACCCCCGGGCTGGTCACTGAGGGGGCAGTGGTGTTGGCACGGGGGCTCCCTGTGCGTGGAGCATGTTGCCCATAAGTGCTCGGTACACAGAATCGTGTTACACAAGCATCTTGTGCCCACTGTGTACTCTGCAGGCTGCAGGCATGTGCAGCACACACCCCGGCTGCACGGCCACACGCTGCGTGCACACGTGTGCAGCTACACCACACGTGTGCAGCTACACCACCCGTGTGCTGCTTGTGCAAATGCACTGGGTGCTTTGCCACAGCTGCAGAGGCGCTGCACACCCTGCACAGCTATCTGTGCTCTGCATGCACACCACAAAAGCATTGCACACGTGCACTGAACTGCACCCATGTATGTTACACACACACACCCCAGCAGCACACATATGCCACACATGACATATGTGTATAAATCACACACGTATATGTAAAATACACATAAAATAGTCACATGTGTGTGCTGCCTACACTGGGTACAGACGCACTGCGTGTGTAGTGTATAAGCACACGTGTACACTGCACATCTGTGCTGCTCAAACACAGCACACACACACACAAATATGTTAAAATTGTATTATATAGACACACAAACCTATTTATAATGGGGCAGTGAGGACCTGCCCTGCCTTTCCCTCTCCCAACCTGGCCACTAAAGGGCTGGAGGGGTCCCATTGGGTTTGGGGGTCTTGTACTTCACCACAGCTCCCAAACCTGAGCCCAGCGTGAAGCCCTACAACGGGCAGCGTGTTCCACTCCTTTCCGCACCCACGGGAGACAGATCCCCAGGGTGACAGCTCCCAGATCCTGTCTGGGTGACATTGGGGCTGCCCCCTGCTCTTGCTGCAGCTACTCCCGGTGAGGACAGCCCGGGCACGGCGGTGGCGATCACAGCGTGGCGGGGCAGGAAGGGGCTTTGGGCCCAAGGTATGTTAGCGATTAACGGCGCTTTGCAGCGATTCATCTTGCAGCGGAGGGTGGAAACGTTGGAGGGTTGTTTGCAGGCGCTTGTATTAATCATCCAGGCTAACACACCATTAACGTCCTCCTGCATTTTAAAGATGACAAATTTTATTTGACTTCTCTCAATCACGGTTCCCGGGCGGATTCGGGAGCCACTTAAATGCCTCGGATTTTCCATCGTTAGTTGTTACAAGGCGAGTTGCAAAGGCAGGAGGCCGGGGGGGCCAGGGCAGGGTGCGAGCGGGTCTCCGGTTCTGCTGGGCCCCGGCAGTCGGGGCAGGGGGCGGCTCTACTGGATCTGCCCAGCTCGGCTCCCCCCCTGCTTTGTTCTTAGCTGCTGGAAAGCACCCCCCGCTTCCCCACCCCCTTTAAACAAGCACCCTGCAAACATTTGCTAGTGATTACTCTCCCGTTAGAGCCAGGCCTTCGGTAGGGCGTTGTGTCCCCCGTTTCCTCCAAAACACTCATGGCCGGGTGGGATCTCTGAGTCCAGCTTCGAGCCAGTGGGGGCCAGTGCCTAGCCAACCAGGAGAGGCTCAGGGGTCCTGCTTCATGCCTTGTCCCCCTCCTTCATCCTCGTACCAGCACAGCATTACCTGCAGTGCCCTGCTCTCCTTACAAACCAGTCAGGCTCCCCCACAGAGCCCCTCCCCAGCCTTATAAAACCTTTGATCCACCAAACTGCCAGGCTGAGGTCTGTGCCACCCGACTCCAACCCTGGAAAACACCCACTGAAAACATCCTCTTCCCAAAAAAGTACCTTCTCCATCCCTATAGCCCTGCATTGCACAGTCCCCTCACAGCCACATCCAGCTAAGAGCCCTGCACCAGAGCCACCTCCATCCAGCCTCTGACCATTAAGCCTCGTAAGACCAGCCCAAGCCTGGGCATTATCTTACTTTCTCCCCCCCCCCCCACGGGAGGTCCCTGGACCCTGCACAGTTTGGACGTGCTCAGCTGAGCAAATAGTGGGACCAGCAGGCTGATTTTCCTTTGGAAAATCGTTCTAATCTTTCGTGTTTTAATAAAATAATAAAACCAGAGCCTTTTCACGCCAACACCTTCTAAATCAAACCAGACTGCCTTTGTCATGGGGTCCAAATGTAGCACTTCTCAAACTTTTGGTGAGTTTCTTTAATTTCACGTCTCCCCACTCACATGAAGGGGGTGGGGGTGGGGGGGGGTGGGGTGGGAAACGCCAAGAGGTTCAGATTAGGCAATTTATGGCTGGCGTGGCAGGAGGAACCATGTTTCTCTCCACCTGTTTTCCTTCAAATCCTTCCCAGAGAAATATTTCTTGCCTTCATGGCTGGGCAATGGTGAGGAGGGGGTGAGGTTACACCAGGTTCCACAGCCCCCAGCATCACAGCTCCAGCAGGAGCCACTGAGCTCCACACCCAACCCCTGCCCTGGGATGGGAGCTGTTGATTTGGCCCCGGCCCCTCGGCCACCTCCTTATCAGCGCCCAGTGAGCGGCAGCCCAGGGTGTCCTGTGACTTTGACGCCAGCTCTGCTCCCCCCCTCTGGCTCCCTTATCTAAATAGGAGCGTAAATCAGGGCCTTGGCAGATGCCCTGGCAGGACAGGGACTCCATAAAAAGGGGCTCTGCTCCAGCTCTGTTTACATTGCAGCCCCATAAAATATTCTCCTTGTCTTCCCTGCTAGCGTCTCCCTAGAGCATCCCGGCACCCTCCTGCGCCTGCATCCCCCCTGCCCCAGGCTTCACCGCAGCCTTGGGCTGCAGTCAGGATGATCCCAGCCAGGACACCCCATGGCCCCTCCCTGTGTCCCCCATCAGCTTATGCCCCAAGGTACCTCTGCATCCAGACCCCCCTGCAACATTCACCACAGGCATGGAGGGAGGCTGAGCCACCTCCCTGGGGCAGCTGGGTTGTGTCTAAAGGTGCCCCTGGGTATTTATAGCACTTGCCCAAAATAATGCAATAATAATCACTCAGCACCTCCCTAACAGTTCTGCTCCTGGAGGCCTGGAGGGGCATGGTCACAAAAAGCCCTGGGAAACTGAGGCACAGCCTGAGTCTGCTTCAGGGAGAGGTGCATAGAGCTGGCTACATGTGTATCACTGCTCAGGGCTGGGGGGGAGGGGGATTATTTTCCTCCCAGTGACTTAAAGAGGGAAAGAACCTGCAGAAATGAATGAAATCAAGTTGTTGGCAATGAACCTAGCTGTGGGGTCATGGCCGAGGCTGGGATGCAAATGCCACAGCTGTGCAAGACCATTCAGGGCAACTCTGCTTCCCAAGATTTGCGGCATGGGTCTTGCTGCACCAGCATGGGTTTTGTAGGGGCGAGTGGGCTGCTGGGATGCACGGGAGCTCACACGTACCAGTGCTCCTGCACAATGCCCAGTGCCCCAAAACTACAGGATCATGCTGCACAAGCAACCCCAGCTGAGGTTCAAGCTGTCAAAGCCCCACTGGAGGAGCAAGAGGAAGGAAGTGGGAGTGAAGTGGGTACCCATGGTGGCTGCGCTCCTGTTCTCCGCAGCAATCCGTGGCATCTTCTCTGTACACACACCTCCCCGTGTGCGACGTAAAGGATGGTCGCAAGCCTTGCCTCTCGAGAAATACAACCTATTTATGGCCAAGCAGCCACTGCCCTGTCTGGATAAATCAAAAGGAAAACAAAGCTTTATGGAAAGAAAAAAAAAACCCATCAACCAACAAACTGATTAAATTTTCCATGTGCTCCTGAAGGGATGCGCTGTTTGTTTTCCCTTTCCTCTCCGTCCTCTCTCCGCTCCCGCTCCGCAAGTGACATCGTGTTTACCAAGGCTTTTGTGTCGTCAGAGCGAAGTCACAGCTCGGCTTCCTCTCCTGTGTATTTTATGTAGATGGATGTGTCTGCGAGGAGCACTCAAACTAAACAGAGCAGGGGTTTATAGGAAAATGGTATTTATTTGAGAAATCGTAGCTCAGCCTTTGGGCCAAGCCGGGCTCCACGTTTATTGCCGCTAATGGGGTGTGGCGGCCGTAAATTAACCTGGAAAATTGCTGCGGCCCTATCAACAAGGGCTCCTTGTGCTGACGGGGCAGAGCGGGGCAGCCGCTCCCCGAAGGCTCCTCGTGTCACGGTGCAATTAGATTTGGATGCGAACAAGAGGCGAAAGGGGAAGGCAGTGGCAGCCTTGCGGCTCTCCGCTGGAACCGGCACCCAAATCGTTACTCCCGAGTCCTACTTTTAAGGCAGCGCTGGTTTCACATCACCAGGGATATCAGTGGAAGGAGGCTTTACCTGCCAGCAAGGGAATCTCTCTTTATGTTACATTAGGGGATGATGGAAAAGATGAGTCTGTGAGCTCTGACTGGAAGCCCAGGTGACCCATGTGCAGGGAGCGCTGGTCCACTTGCTGCCCAGTTGATCTCTTGTAATCCAGAAGGAACTTCTGAACTGAAGCAGGAGTGATGCTTCTGTCCTAAATCCTCTTCTTTCCCCACTCAGATGCCCTGCTGAGACCAGCACTGACCCCCAACCCCCTGAGGCCAGTTGCTGACCCCACGATAGGAGATGACACCGTCTCCAATCCTCTGGTTTGGGTGCTGACCCATGGTGGCACCTTCGCACTCGTGGGGAGAAGAGCTCCTGGCTGATGCAGGTCTGTGACGAAAACCAGTGCCTTCCCCTCCTCCGTCCACTTTCCACTCCTGAAGCAAATTTACAAGGGCTCTAAAATGTCCTGCTCCAGGGCATCAGCCAACTGCTAATGGCTGGGGATTGGGAAAGACATTTCCTCTGTGCGAGAAGGATTGCATAAGCGCTTATTAAGGCAGCTCCTGGCGTCTTCGTCTCAAGCATCTGGTTTGGGGCATGGCTGGAGACAAACTGCTGGATCAGGATGGGGTAGAGCTGTGCTTGCTGCTTCCAGCTTTCCCTTCATCTGGTGCAGGTTCATGTCATCTCATGTGTGCTGGTGGGGAAAAGGGAGGTGGGTCATGACATGAGATGTGTCTTTCTCTCCCTCTCTTTGCTCTCATAGAATCATAGAATGCTAGGGGTTGGAAGGAACCTCCAGAGATCATGGAGTCCAACACCTCTGCAGAGCAGGACCTCTAAAGGCAGGTCACACAGGAATGTGTCCAGGCAGGTTTTGAAGATCTCCAGAGAAGGAGACTCCACTCTCCATCTCATCCTGGTGATGCCACCGTGAGGACTGGCCTTCACACATTTTACTCTATTGGCTTTAGCTTTGCAATGCAGCACAAGGAGGCTCTCATTGAACTCAGGACCTTTCCCATCCCAGGTACCACAATGCCACATGTGCACAAGGGATTTCCCCATCCCTGGCCATGCTGCCATCCCACCTGAGAGAGAGGCTTCCCTCCTGCCCCATTGGCACTGTGCCTGGTGCCGGGTCTGACCTGGTTGGGCTCCTCCTGTCCTGCACCATGTTTGCCTGCCATTGCATGTAATTGGCCTTGTGGGTGGGAGAAGGCTGGTGACAGTGGTTCAGGTCACCAAAACAGATGGGGATGCTCTGACAGGGCTCTGCTGTGCCGCAGGCTCAGAGCAATGCACTAGCACCGGGGAGCAGCTGGAGCCAGGGAGCAGACCACATATCCCTGTGGCGGGACCCTGTCCCTGTGTCAACACTTCCCACCCTTCCTCTCTGTGCAGATCCACCCTGGGCTTTTTTGTAATAATTTTGTCTGTGAGTTTTCTGGGGCAGTTCCAGTTCTCTTCTCACAGTTCCCTGTGCCAGGTCTGGCTCTGCCTTCCCAGATCTGCCAGGCTAGGAGGATAAGGACAATTGGTGATACCTTAACATCCTCGCTATCCTCACCTCTCCCAAAATCCCAGGGTTCCTCTCTCCCCAGGTGCAGGAGTTGCTACTCCACTCCCAGGGGAGCAAGGGGGCTGTTTGTCCCCTGGTTTCCTCCAGGAGGTCCATGCAGCACCTGGGCTGGCCATCAGGTTACAGCCAGAGTCACAGGATGGATTTTTTCAAGGCTGGGTTTCTTCTCTGCAGGATGAGGTGGCTTTAAAAATTAACAAGCATCTGTTAAGAGTTGTTTTGGGGTGTTTATTTTTTAACAACTGAAAATTATTTGGGGGCTGGGGGTTTTAAATCATTTTAGTACTTTTTTTCCACCCTTTCCCCTGATTTTATAAACGGGAGGTGACAGAAGGAGGAGGGCAGCCGGCATCAGATTGGGGATGCAACGATTTTCCTTTTTAGGATGCAAATTCTGGAGGGTAGAGCTGGGGGTCAGTTATTTGTGTTGTTTCCTTAGGTTTTGCTTTACAGACCCCTAAAATAACCTAGGGAGAAGAAGGGGAAACCTGTAGACCCGTAGGGCAGCTGCTTCTACAGTTAAAACCAGCATTGACACACAGTCACTGCTGGCTGCAGGCTGTATCCAGCCCTCTGCCTCATTTGCCAGAGCCTATTTTGCTGGAGCCCTCCTCTGCTGGCTCTGGAATGTGCTCCTGAAATACACAATCCCAAATGCAATGCAGAGCCACCAGCCCCACAGTGGGCTGGGGGACACCCTCTGATACCTGCCACCCTCTGATACCTGCCACCCTCTGTCCATTTATGCAGCAGTGATGTTCTCCTAGTGTGGGTTCTTTGGTCTTAAAACCCCATCTCTTTGATGAAAGGTATTTTGGTTTGATGAAAGCTGCCTCAGTTTCATTCCCTATCATCCAGGCAGCTCCTGGATTTTGGGTACAGGGTGATGCTTTGCCTCTCCAGGGCTTGCTATCCTCCACCCCAAGCACAGATGTACAGGTGCTTCCAGGGCACCCATGGGCATGGGGGGTGGTGGGGATGTTTTGAGAAGAAAAGCTCAGATGCATTGGGTGCATTGGGTCCTACTGTCCATGTGGTCCACCGTGGACATTGCCTTGCTTTGCTTTCAGGGAGTCATGAAATGGGGATGTGGTGTGTAAAGTGAATCCAGACCTGCAGAGAATAATGACTTTATTTGTTGTATGTCAATATATGACTCCTCCTAACGTGCTCTGGAGACACAAAACTGTTTGAAATGGAGCTTATTGGAAGGAAAAAACTGTCTCCTGTAAAAATGCCAATCCCTCCCTAGTTCTCAAAACTGAAACAAAATAGTTTGCTTTGAACTGAAGACATTTCAGCTCTTGGCTCCTTGTTTCCCAAGAAGAGCACTGAACATAAAGGAAAAACAAGCCTTCCCCATTAAAACACACTTAAGTGAAACTCCAGTTTTCTCTTAAACTTTGCTTGGAAACATTCAGAGCAACTTCGTGTGAACCAGCTCTGCCCTTTGAGAAACCATTAAAATAAAAGCAGACCAACCCAAAATAGCCATTTCTGCAAGAAGCATCTCCTTGGGACAAAAAAGGGGTTGTTTTGCACCATAAACCCAATGCCTCTCAGGGAAGCTGTATGAAATCCACCATACTGGTGCTGGTGGTGGAGCAGCTCTGGGGATGTTTTGCAGGACATGACCAAAGCTGGTGGGGTGCTGGAGTGGTGAGAGCCACCACCAGTGTTTCACTGCTGGTTGTCCCAGCTGGTGGAGTATCTCCTGCTTCAGCACAATGTATTTTCCAAGCAGGCTGATTGCTTGTACAGTGCAAATGTTGACATATTTTGTAGCAGCATTTGGCCCTGCTCTGAGCTTGCCCCAGGGCTCCTGTGAGCCAGGGATGCTCACCTCAGGACAAGCAAAACCCCTTCCCCAAGGAGATGTCAAGGCTCTTCATAAAGTCCTTTTCTTTCCCTGACTCCATGTTACACCCAAAGCACAGGAAAAAAAAAATCATGGTAAATTCTAAGGCAGAAATAGACACAGCAGCAATCCTGATGTGATATTTAAGTATGACTACATATGTGTATGTGGTGCCTGAACGTGCATGGTGCTGCTTTTCCAGCTAGTGGCATTGAACTGCAATTGAGACACAGACATTTCTATCCCAGGGTCTTTAGAATGAATCTTTGACATGCAGCTGCCCCTCATCTGCAGCAAGCCCAGCCCAGAGAGACCTTGCTGGAGTGCCCAGCCCGACACCCATGCAGCTGGGCAAAAGTTATTACTCATGGATTTGTGCAAACCTGCCAGTTTATAAGGGAAACTGGGATCTCTCTGGACAACCACTCCTCCTTGCTGTGACTCTCCAGGAGGAAGCTGTCTCAGCCTCATCCACTCTGTGTGGCATCAGGATGGGAGAATGGAGGTTCTATGTAGCTGGGTGACAGCAAGCACCTACTGCCATGTCCTCACCACGCTGAGAGATGCTGCACACACACCCCCCTGCTTTCCTCAGGAGGGGACGAGCAGAGAAGGGGTCACAGTGCTGTGAAACTGCAGTTTTAGAGGGTGGTGGTTGTTTTGTTGAACTGAAATGGCAAGAAACATCTTGCCTGAAGATGACAGGCTTAATTTGCAGTGTCATTAACCAGAGCCGAAACTCTAGCTGGGCTGGGTCTCCTGTGTGCAGCACTCTTGCTTCCCGTGCTGCAGCTGAGCTTTCTCTGATTCTGGCAGATAAAGGCCTTTGTGGATGCATTTTCTTCACTCAGACCTTGTTTTTTGTCACATGGAGGTTATTGTTTAGTGTCTGGGATGAAGAAGGTGTTTCTTCCTTCTCACACACATCCACAGTGGGTGAATGTCTCCCCATAATGCTCTGGCTCCCTAGCACATTTGTGCTGCCCCATGGATTTGCAGAGGGTTCAAAAGAGGATAAAGCATGACCCCCCCAGGAAGCACCCCTTCTATCCAAGAGAACAACTCCTCTTTCTGAGCTGGCCACAGCCTGGAAATTTCATGGAAATATACCCCAGGATCTGACCCAGGGCTGATGTAGTGAGCCTAGTGTGAGCTGCAGTTGGACAGTGGGACCAGGGAAACCTACAAAAGCCCCATAACCACCCATCTCTTGGTCCTGGCTGCAGCTGCAAACCACATTGCCAGTTAAAATCAGCTGCTGAGACCCAAACATGTTGGATGTGGAGAGCAGCCCCCAGCTGGGTGAGGTGTGCTGCAGCCTTTGGCCACGTCAGTGGCTCTGCTGGGATTACAGACACCAGCACTTCAACACAAACCATGTCTTTTTATTGAACAGAGTTGCTCTGGGTTCTGAGCAGCCCCTGCATCGGTGGGCAGAGAGCTGGAGGCGCAGTGGAGCCGAGCGTGCTGCCTGCCTGCGCCGGGCTCAGAGCACGGTAGGAAAAAATACCGCAATAGGCAAAGCATCTCCCATTTGCCCCTAAGCTCCAGCCCTTCCTGTGCTGATAAGGAGCCCAGTAAATCTCCCTACAGCACTGAGACATTTTTTTGTCCCCCTCTCCTGCCCTCGCAGTGGTGCCTTGTCAGAGAGGGCTGTTTGTGGGAGCTGTGGTGGGGCTGCCCTGCTCGCCCCTCAGCAGGGAAATACCCTAAAGCAGTGCAGCGCCCTCAGAATCCCAGCCGGCTCTGGAGGCCCCCGAGCCCTGCCTTGTGGTGTGGGAAGGAATCTGGGTGCAGGCAGGGGCTGTCTCCTCTCTAATTGCCCCCCTGGAGCCCTATGGCTGAGCCACTTGCTGATATCTTAGGCCATCACAGCCGGTGCTGGGCTGACTCAGGCGAGATGTAGACTGATACAGCCCCTCTGTCCTGTGCTGGTGCAGGGCAGGAGAGTGGGAGGAAACTCAAGAGTATACATGTCTGAAGCCTCCCTCATCTTAGTGCTTCAGCTGAGACAGGGAGCTTGGACAATAAGCAGGCTCCCATCAGTAGGCTCGTGCCCAGTCCTGGACCATATGAACTCAAGTCATCTACTAGATGTGGCTCGTGGCTTGTGGCTGATGCCTGGCACTGACCTGGGAGAGGTTGAGCCTGCTTAAACCCAGGTAGGTTGTGGTGTTCCTGGTCTAAAAAAGCAGCTCTGTGTGTCCTTGGCAGCAGGATAGGATTCTCTTAATTTGGGAGTCAAGGTGGGACCACAGGGCTAATGATTTCCCATGCAGGAAATGGGCTCAACACCACCTCCTGGTTCCCCTCTCAGAGGTGACAAAGAGCCAGGACTCCATTTTTGCCCCACCATCCTGCTGTCCTCTCCACACAGCCAGGCCCCTGCTCCCAAATCACCTGCAACAAATGCCACCACGCCATGGCTGGGCTGCTGCCCCACTGGGACCTTCCTCCCTCCTGCACCAGCAAACGCTGTTGGTTTTCCTCTTTCTCTCCCAAATCCATCATAAATTTCCCATTGCTGACTCCACTAACGCCATGTTCCCATTAAATCTTGCAGGCTGATTACATCTGTCAGTGTCACTGTCTGGGGCTGGAATGTGTCACCCTGCTCCAGAGGAGTAATTTATTTAGCTGGAGCAGAGCATTTCAGGACAAAGTGCTGGGTTAGATCACGGTGGGACAGTTTTCCTGCGGTGGCAAGCGCCAATCCATCTCGCGCAGCAGGAGGAAAGAGTTGCTGCTGGATTCTTTCCTATTTATTTTTCCTAAACAGAGGGCTGAGGAGTGCAAGAGTCGCCTACCAGCAGGATCCTGCACTTTGCTGGAGTGTCCTAAGGAAAGGAAGTTTGCTTAAAATGTCTCCAAAGCCCCTGAGTCTGGAGCAGACTGTTTTCATCACCCTCCCCGTCCTGCCTCGCTGTTTCAGTGAAGACTCTTGAAATGCCCAGCACCGTGGCTGGGTGTACTTCAGGGACCCTGCTGTGTGGTGGCAAGGGTGGGGGCTTGTAGTGTCTGGGACGTCCAGAGTAGTGGAAGAAGCGTGCACAACTGCATCACAGCGTGGCCTGTCCTGCAACATCGGTAGGGTAGTGCTCGTTGTGACAGCATGGTGACAATGGGGAGAAGTCTGCTTTGGTGTCCCCATGCCCACACCACACACACAAGGTCCCTAATGCTGAGGAGGGCCTCTCTTGTAAGTATTAGAAGTGATGATGAGGCATTCAGGGGGAAACCATACAATGGAATTGTTAGGCGCCTGCTCTCGTTACCTGTGTAAGTGTGCAGCTGCCTGCAGGGAGCCTGGGTGCTGGGAAAGACTCCGACCTGACTGCGTCCTCCCCCAACCCTGCCTGATGAGAGCTTATCCCTGCAGTGGCAGGGATGTGTCTTTGGGGATGTGTGTGGAGTGATGGAGATGAGGAGCTGAAGGGATGGTTGGTCACTGCAAAGAGAGACCCTTTCTGGACCAGCTGTGCAGCAGGAGGAAGTCATCCTCATCTGCCTCCCTTTGGGATGCCCACATGGGTACTCACCATGCCACTGGTACCAGGTCTCCTGTTGCTTTTTCCCAGCTACCTGTGCTAATGGCTTTTGGGGGGAGACTCAGCTGTGCTGGGAAGAGCCTCTCCTCGGGGTGCTGCCCGGTGACCTGCATATGGTAGGGGTGGAAGAGACAGTCAGTCTGTATTGCTTTGTTTATAAGAACATATTTGCAGTGATTGATGTCCGAGCTGGGGAAGTATGCTCGCAAGTGAGACTTTAAAACATGAATCAAACAATGTTTGGAATACGTGCGCTGCTCTGTCAAACATTTCTCGGCGCTTGGAGTCTGCAGAGCCTGCGCGTCCAGAGGTACCGGTGCCTGCGCGGAGGTGTCTGGAGGGGAAGCGGCCGCCCGGCTGCCAGGGGGAGCGCAGGCATCTTTCAGCCTCAGCACCACCTCTCCGCACAAAGAGGCCGCTGGGGACGGGTCGGGGTTTGCGCCCGCAGCCACTCTGCCGAGGGGTGCGTGCAGAGGTGTCCCGTTAAGCGCCGTCCATCATGGGACATTCCTTTACAGGACGCTCCTTACTGCTAAATTGTCCCCCGGGGCTGCCGAGGAATGAAAGCAGCCCTGGAGGACAGAGTCAGCTTTCAGGCTTCCTTCCCTTCCAGATAACCCGGCTGCCCGTGGAGAGAAGAAAGGTCTGGAAGGGGCGGGCTGTACCCAGATGTTCACTAAGTGCATTAAGACCCTCAGCCAGAGGAGCACATGCTTCGGGTTAAGTCCCTGAGCAGTCCCAGCTGCAGCAGTATTAATGAAGTCTTCAGTTCATCTCTTGCTGAATGCTCTTCCTGATAAGGGCTGGAGTGGTTTGTAGGGAACAGGGAATCTTCTCAGGGTTTCTCTTTATGTCTCTTCCTTGGGAAGTCCTGCATGGGCATTCCTCTGTACTGGCATCACTACTGCCACCATACCTCCTTTGCCCATGAGGTTTCACAGTTAAGGGAATCTCCCACACCCGTTGTGCAGGGGTCTTGGATCTGGCCCCACATTTCCTGGAGCTCTCTTTTCTTCTTTGTCCATAGGGGTATTATCCCTTCCCGTTGCCCACTCATCTCAGCAGAAACAGCTGCTGAAATCGCTGCCAGCTCTTGAGACATGTCTGCCCCAGCTGCCCTATCCCACTTTCTCCAAGTCTCAGGGGACACCTTGTCCTCCTAGCCCCCAGCCAGCCCTGGGTCACTGCTTCACCAGAGGAGTTCCAGGCCTGTCAGCTGAGTTGGACAGTGCCTTCAGCCTCAGAGACACACACACACATGACCCAATGGCACCAGGTGACATGCCATGCTCAGAGGAGCAGCCTTGTCCCAGCAAACTGTCTTGGGGAGCAAATACCTGGGGCGGTGCCAAACTCCCCCTTCCTGGGAGAGGGATGGATGGGTTGGAGACAGTCTCAGGGCGTGGGTGCCAGTTGGCTGCCATTCACTAGCCATAAATGAAGTTTCCAGCCCTAGACTGGGTGAGGACATTTGGGCTGAGAGGAACACCAGAAACTGGGCATCTCTCCAGGACGGGCAGACCTTCCTCTTCCTGTCTGCCTGCGGGGACAGTGGCTCTGCCTGTCTCATTCCTCCACCCAGCATTTATTTATTTATTTTGTTTCCCAGGAACCCCAACAAAACCACTCAAAAGTCATTTCTGATCAATGAAAACCAGAAGGACCTCCACTCCTCCACCCAAGCACACCACCCTTACGTGAAGCCTCTTTAGCTGCATGCATGGCAAATGCATCCCACGAGCAGATCCCCTTCTCTCACGGGTCCGCTTGCGTTGCTTTTTTAAGCACAAGGGAGATTTATTCACTCTGTGGGCATTTTTAAAGGGTATTTGCTTTATAGCTGGGCTTCTCCTGCTTAGGAGAGATTAGGAGATCGTATTTCATGACTTGTCGTGGATCCCCTTCCTCAAGCTCTAATGAACTATGGATGAGTGACCGTGGTAATCCAGTCTGAAGGAGCTCGTTAAAGTTGCTGAGTCCATTACAATAACTGGCTACAACTGATCAGATTACTTCTTTAAATTGCTGATACCACTGGTGGAGGAAGGCCTGCTCTTACCCCAGCGTGGACAGCAGGGGCTTTGCTCTGGGCTGCGTGAGTGCTGAGCTCTCTCCTCGTGCATCGCTAATGAGGCACAATTCAATTAACTCCCATTGCAGGAAGGCCACGGGATTTCCATTTGCTGCTTTGCTTGGCCAACCCCAGCCAGAGTGGGCAACTTCACATAGTGCTGTTGCCAAGTGACTGGTGTGATAAATGACCCAGCCATCTCCCTGTTGGAAATAGATTGGGGGATAGAGCTGGCAAGCAGCTACCTGGGGCCAAATGCCCTTTGAAGAGCAGCCTGTAGCACCTTCCTACCACCTGCCCCATCATACACTCGCTGAAGTGGCATCATGCTCTCCCTGTGGCAGCACAGCCCCAGAGCTGCAGGGTGAAGCCTAGCCCAGTGTCCTGGTAAAATGGAACCCAGCACACCAGTAAAATGATGGCAGCCCCACTGGCAGTAGGGGTCTGCTGTTCCACCCCACACTGAGGTGGTTCTCCCGACCCCTGCCCACATCCCTTCCTTATTGAAAGCAGAAGCCTTGCAAATATTCAGGGTGGGGAGAGCGGGGGGGAAAGGCCAGATCCATCTGCAAAAACACAGGCAGAAATGTTTCTTTGTCTTGGGAAGTGTCAGCAAAAGAAATTCCCTTTGAGGATAGGTTTATGTTTGCAAGACTTCAAACCCCTCATCTGGACAATAACAGCTTCTGTCTAAGGGAATCAGGCCCGTAAGGTACTGACCAAGCCTGGAGTATTAGACATTAGGACAGTAATTAGGGCTCTGGTGCTGATAAGGGTGCAGACCTCAACCACCTTCTGCTCTGCTCATGCCAGAGGAGTGAGTGTGCATCACACCCAGCAGTTTCAGGGCTCTCAGCAGAGCAGCAGCGCCGGGGGATGTAAACAATCCATGGTCTGGCCGAGCCAGGGCTCTCCATAGCCGACATGCCAGTGAGCCCTGGCAGGAGGAGCAGTGAGGGCAACCACTGACCCTGGAGACCACTTGGCACTGGCATCCCACACTCGGGAAAAAGGGGCATGTGCTCATCAGTGGTGGCAAACAGGTCCCCCCCTGGGAGCATCACATCAAACTTTACTTAGTACGGGGGGGAAAAAGATGACTTTTTCTTATCTTGGCTGTCCAAGCCCTTCCAAAGCCCAGCAGCTGCTGCTTAGCCATGGGTTTGCTGTAGGATTCCAGCTCCTGCCAGCATATGTGTCTCTGACATGCCAGTGCCCCCAGACATATTCAGGACCAGAATAAAAAAAGCTGGACCCTGAGCTTCACAGCTGCCAGCCCTGAGAAAACTGACCCCTGCCTTCGCTGCCTTCTTAGTCAACTGGCAGGGAGCTCTGGGGCTGGCAAAGATGCTCATGCCAGGGCCATGCAGGCCCAGGCTGCAGAAGAGGAGGGTGATGCCCAGGGGCCGCTGGGGAATTCTGATCATCTCATTAACTCATGAGAACAGCAGAAAATAATTGCTCATGGCTCAATGCAGCCCATCTGTGTGGGATTTTCTCCATAATAAGTGCATACAGCCTGGTTTTAATGTTTTTCAACTCTTTTTAAACTGAAACATTTCCTAGTGCCGAAGCCTGGGCAGAAATCAGTTCCAGCCCTAAGGGCAGGGGGGGGTGGGGTGGGATTTAGAGGCACAAGTTTCAGGCTGACTTTTTAAGAGGTTTCGTACAAACTATCCTGCCATAATGCTCGTGTAATTGATGCTTTTGAGTAGTCCAAGGAGGCTGAAGTCCTCTGAGGCTTTGAAAGTATGTTTTACAGTATTTTCTGATGTGATACACTAAACCCCTCCCCCCCCCCCCCCCAATCATGAGTCAGGCAAGCAAAGCTCCTGAGACCAACTGAAAATTATTTACACACACACACACACACACCCCTTTTTAAGTGATGGCATTTAAAGCTTTTCAAAATGCTGTTTGGTTGGTTCTTGTTTTGTTGTTTTTTTTTAGCAAAAGTTGATTTTTCACAGTTGTAAGATCTCTGCTAGTTTTGGTGTAAAACCTGCCCTGCAGCCAGCTGGGTGAGGCTGGGCTGTGCTCTCCTGCAGAAGTCTTGGAAGCAGCAGCTGATTTGCCTGATTGGCTTGCAAGATGCTGTTTGAGGCTTAGCTCTGGCCAAGCAGCAAGTGGCTGTGGGGAGTCTGGGTCATCAGGTGTGATGAGGTGATGGGCTTGGTCCTTTCCAGAGCCTGATGCTCTCAGTCCATGCAAGCCAAGCAGGTAACTGGAGCAGTTTCCAAGAGTAAGAGAACCTCACGGGCATCTTGCACACACACACACAGAGGCAGACACAGACAGACACACACTGACACACACTCTTGTTAAAGGCAGCTCTATTAAAGTGATGCTCTGACCTCTGCCAAAAATCTGTCCTAATCTTTTCCTCACATGATGAAATGCTGGGCATTTATTGCAGCTTTGCTCTGCCTCCTTCCCCGCCTCCCCCCAAAGCACATGGGGCTGCATACCCTGCCCACCTCACAGCTCAGCCCCACCACCACCAGCCCCAGTCCCCATCCTATCTGGTAGCTGGGGAGGGAGGGAGCTATAACCCTCCTAATCCCTTATCAGGTTTGTATGCTTAATCCCCTTTCCAAGTGGTGCTGAGTTAACTGCCTCCTTTTACTAGAGCATTGTTAGGGCAGGAGCAATGCACCCAATGAGGGTCCTGAGGGCCCGCTGCCAGGCCCCTCCATACCTGGACCATGTGAGGATGCCAAAGCCTGGTAGCAGCCAGCCCTGGTCATTTTGTCCTGACATTTCTTCTTGAGCAAACCCCACTCCCTCTTGTCCCCATTATCCTCCCCAACCCAGGGCTCCCACGGGCATAGCAGTGCCCACTCCAAGGACCCCTCAACAACATGGGCTCATCGGGGCAGCCAGGAACTATTCTGGGGGGGGGAGATTTTCCTGGGCCATCATTGGAAGGCTTGAACACCACAGGAGTACAAATCTGGCCTGAAGCATTTCAAATATGCCTGCCATGGGCTGCAGTGCAGAGCCTGCCTTAAGTGGGCAAGGGATTTAGTAATCACAGCCTCCCTTTGTCCTGCCAAGGGCACAGGAACCCAGCTCTGGCCACTACAAAATACTTGCTGGAGGCTGAATGTTGCACAGTTTTCCACCTACTCCTGAAACCTACAGTGAGAAACCAGGACTGAGCCTGGGCTGCTGCACATATCCTGGCTTGGGCTGACATGGTGAGGGGGCTTGTGGGGTTTGCCAGGGGTTATTTGTTATTTGGATGATAATGTCCTGGGGAAAACTATTGTGATTATTGATTATCTCTCTGAGAGAGAGGTGCAGGAAATGGGAAAACTGGATTTTTTGGGAAGCTGGTTCAGTGCTGCAGCACCACACCACTCTTGGGGGTTCTTCCAGCATGGTGGAGAAGTAGCTAGCACCAAGCCAAGTCCCATGTTGTGGAAGCTGCCACCAAAACCAAGAGTTTCTCTTTGCCACACACTTACTGAATGGTCTGGGTTTCACAGCTCTCCCCAGAAATATGTGATGGGGAAAGATGGAAATGCTGGTGCAGGAAAGCTACTGAGGAATTCTGTTTAAAGGCTGCAAAGTGTTTTGGGTGATCTCAGTAGTTTTGGTCCAGTTTGGTTTTGGAGGAGATACTTTCCAGCTTTTAACAATTTTTGCTTAGCCTCTTCAAATCACAGAAAGTCAAGTAATTTAGGGTGAAGAGGAAACCTCTCCCAGACATGGCAAACCCAAGCCATGTTTTAAAATGGCACTTGGGCTCTGTCAGCTTGGAGGCCAGACAATCACTCTGGCCTCACCAAAGCTGTTCAGAGTCTGAGTGGAATGTATAAGTAATTTCATTTACCCCTCAATTTGCACTTTTTTATAGTGAATATACACTTCTCCCACTAGCCTTTTGTTGCTAATGGGTGAGGCCAATTTGGGCCATGGGAATGAAGGGTGGCAGTGGAATTTTTCCCTGCATAGCTTTGCAAACACAAGGGGACTCTGTGAACAGTGATGTGTCCAGCACAGCCTGGCCAGCCCCTACAGTATGGAGACACACTGGGAACAGAGTGATCCATTGTGGAAATCAGTGGCATATGCTAGGAAAGGTGTGATGCATTCCAGGAAAGGATGACACACTGGGAATGAGTTAACACACACCAGGATGGTGGAGGCACACATGCTAGGAAGAGTATGACACACAGCAGGAACAGGTGACACTTGCAGAGAAGGGGGTGACAGATATCTTGAAGGGAGTTATGGGTATTGTGAAGGGGTTGACCCATTGGGAAGAGAGTGATCTGTTGGGTGTGACCCATGCCAGGGAGCAGCCTATTCCCACCAGAAGTACAGGGCAGGACAAGTCCCAGCCCAGGATCTGCAGACGCCGTGGGGCAGCCAGGACAGCACTGGTATGCAGAAGCACGGCTGGATCCCGCAGTTTCAGGCCATCTTGGCTGTCACACATGCCCATGTGTGGAGCAGTGCTGACACAGAGGGCGGCAGCATGGAGCTGCTGTTTCCCTCTGCCCAGCAGCAGTGCCCACCGCTGGTGCTGGAGCTGTGGCTAAGGTCCTTTCACCGTGTATTATACAAATAATATAAATAACTCCTCCCCGGACTTCAAACATGCCACTTCAGATGTATGGTGGGAGATTACAGAGTTTGTTAAAGCTCAGCTCTTCAATCATCCAGGCAGCTTCGAGGCTGCTCACTAAAATACAGATCAATGCTTCAATTTTATGGGAGGGCTGTCCCATGTGACCAGACTCAAATCCCTTATTTTATGGCTTGCTTATACATTCCTGGTGAAAAATGGTTTACATTTTGGGCCCCGGGAGCTCTCCTAAATCAGCTGCCAGGTTTTTGCAGCTGGTAGTAAAGGGAAGTGCTGTCATCGGGCTGCCCGGAGGTGAACAAACGAGCCGCCACGCACAGGACTGACGGCTCACCCCGAGCCCTGCGCCAGCTCCCTGCCTGCTACTGTGGCAAGGACACCGCTCCAGCCAGGGGGCACTGGACACGGCACCCTGGGCACCCACGCAGCGCCACTCACCCTATGGTAGCATCTGCTGTGGGAGACCCCAAAGCTTCGGGGCTCTGGAGACATGCGGATGGAAGGGTTAACCCGGGCTGGACGGCTGGAGAGGAGAGGGATGCTAATCCCCCGGCTCTGGCCGCCGCTAATTATTTGCTGATTCAGCTGCCTAGCTGAGCCCAGCCCCGCAGCGGGGCCTTGGGCCACGCTTGCTGTCAGCGCCGGGGCTGCTGGGGTCTCACCGTCGCCTGTTTTCTCTCAGGAGGCAGAGCAGAGCTTGGTGCCTGAGCCTTGGCTGCCCGGCTGCCTTGAGAGCAGCAGCGTGTCACAAGCAGGGAAGCCAAGGCACAGCTTACCCCTGGGCAGACACCAAGGAGTAGTGATTTTATCCTTTCTCATCTTTCTGCAGAGCTTCAGCCCTTGCCTTCACCAGTGAGCATCGAGAAAAGGGGCCAAGGCACTGCAGAAGCTTGGTCCCCTTGAAGGACCCCAAACTTTGGTGAGGATCAGTGCTTCTTCTAGAAGCCCACCATGATGGCTCAAGGACCACAGGGACATGCTGCAGGGGCAGAACACAGCAGCATGTTCCCACCTTTGCTGACGGCATGTCCTTCCCTCCGTTAACAAGCACAGAAAGCTTCCAGTGATTCCCAGCAGCAAAGTCCCTTGTGATTACCACTAATGAAGTCCCCTCCAAAGTCCATAAACCCCACTTTGTTGGCTGCCACCTTGCCTGGGCAGCTTCAGCTTTGAGTTATAGCCAGGCCACTTAGCTCTCACTGGCCAAGCAGAGCTCATAGTCGGTAGCAGGTGAGGGCTGTAACTTTCTGCTGTACAAACACCTCCTTGCCCCAGCTCCATCCCCACGGTGCAGCTGCTCTGCTGGAGAACAAACCTTTGGGATGTGGCCAGCAGAGGTGGAAGGAGCCCAAAGGATGAAGGCAGGAACTTGGTTGTTCTGGTGGGATCATGAACCCAAGTAAATCGTCAGCAAGGTCTGAAAGTGGCCTTGTGAGGATGGCTGAGCTCATGGGGGACACAGCTTTTCCCTCTTGCTTTCTGCTGAGGATCTTGGCATGGGAGCAGAGGCCCAAGACCAAGCCCACTCCCAGCTGTCCTGCATGAGATGGTTTGTCTTCTAATGGGCTTACCACAAGTTTAACCCTGGAGTGGCCATCCTCCCAGCCCAGCAGCTGAAACTGGCTCTACAAGGAGTGTGCTGCCTCCAGCAAGCCCCAAAGCAGAGCAGAGTTGCTGCTTTCCAACACAGCTGTCTTACAGTACCCATATCTGTGGTGGGGTGGTTGGATGAGTTGGGTCTGAAATCCATCTGGGCTGAGTTCCTCCAGCTCCTGCCCAAGTGATCTTCAGTGGTACCCAGGCAGCACCTTCAGAAAACCCAACTCCTCTTGCTGAGGCATCCAAAGCAAGATAAAACCAGCCCTCAGCTCCTGGCCTCACAGTGTTGAGGTGCTGGTCACCTGCTCCAGGCATGGCTGGGCAGGGTTCTCTGTCCCCCTACTTTGGGCAAGATTTCAGTAAAATGCCAGCTGATCTTAGCCCTTATTAAACAAAGCAGCAATTCCACCTCGAGGAAAGCACACAGCATCCTCCTGCTTCCAGCTCTTTCAGGGATGGCTGGGATTTTTATTCCTCTTGCAAATGGTAGCTTCATAAAGTGGAGGAAAAAAGAGAAGAAGAAAGGGGGGGAAAAAAAAGCATATTCATCTTCCTTTGAAAACACTGTAAATAAATCACTTCACTCCCAGGGATAAGCTCTGCCTTCTCTTTGCGGTTGACTCCTGCCAGTGCTAATTGGAGCCAATAGGCACATCATGAGAGGAGCAACCCCCTTTACAGGCAACACTTCAGCCTGGCGAGCATGTTTACAGCCTTATTTCAAAGCCTTAAGGAGGAGGGATCTGTCATAAACCCTGGCAGCTTTTGCTGAGCAAACAGTGCTGCTAGAATATTTAAAACCCCAGTGTTTGGGTGGAAAAATATAGAAAACACATGTGTTTCCATGCTGCTGCTGAGAGCTGGGCTTGTGGCGATGCAGCCCAGCCAGGGAGCCTGGCAGGTCCCCAGGCTACAAAGAGCCATTCCTGACAGGGATGGGGGTCCGGTACCTGAGGACACCAACAGGTCTGAGTGACCCTGAGACCCTCACCCTGCTCATGCTGGGGGATACAGTGCAGGGCTCAGGGATGCATATTCCCTCTGCTGTCCTCCTCTTAAAATGAGCTCTCCAATTTTGAAGACGATGGTTTAGAAGAAAACCACCTTTCCCAGACAGCAAAAGAGCTTGGGGTTGGGGTGGTTTGTTAAAGAAAGAGGTGTCTTGGGGAAACTATGGAAAGTAGTAAAGATGTTTTCAGGATTAGTTTTATCTGAAGGAAATAAGGAGAGATTTCCTGCATCAAAGACATCAGTAAGGTTTACAGGGAATGTACTGGGCAGGGGTTAGGGAACAGGTGAAGGAGACACCCTCTGGGTACGGGATGGGGTGACCATGGCCCCTCAGGCCAGAGAAGCAGCAGGACTGGCTGCAGGCCCTGCCACCCGCTCAGCACAGCTGCCTTGTCAATAGCACTTGGGCATAAAGTAAGTGCAAATAATCAGCAATAAATCAGCTCTTCCTTGTGCAGACCCCCCTGATGGTGCCCTTCGCCAGCCTCCCTGTGCACAGTAGCCAGCAGTGCAATTTCCCACCCTCAGCAGGGTTAGGACCGACCTGTCCCAGCAGGTTAGAGGGTGGGAGGTTGGCAGGACTCCAACAGGGACACAGCTCTGCCACAAGGCTTCCCCCAAAGATGAATGGCTGCCAGTTTGCTTAATCCAGCCACTTTGGAAAAATTGTTTGTTCTCATCCTGTTTGAAACAGCTTCAAAGTGGCTCCAGTCTAGACTGTGCCAAGATAAATTACAAACCCAAAGCACTGATATAAACCATAGGGGAAGGAGTCATTTGCTCTAATGTAATTAAAACAAGGTATGGTAATGTATGTAAGTATGTATATGTGCAGGCACACTCACTTCTGGCAGGGCAGCAGAGATCCTGCCAGCCTACTCCCAGCAAAGACTGAACCATCCCCATGTGGCTGGGGGCTTCTGCTCCCTTTAAAAAGGGGTTGAGCAGGGACACCACTCCCCCAGCACTTGACAGCCAGTCAGGCTGTGGCAGGAACCTTTGACATCACTGCCTCTGGTATAAAAGGTGAAGGGGCTGAGCTCTTCTGCTGATGGGTGGCAGCAACTGGTGGTTGCCAATGCCTGTGACCCTGGTGCGTGGTGGTTGGTCGGTCATGCCTTATGACCTTGGTGCATGATGGCTGCTTGTGACCATGATCCTGGCTCATTGGAAGAGCTGGTGTGTAGTGTCATTCCTGGAAGCAATGTGAATGGCTCTGGAAGGGTGGCAGCATGCCAAGGGCACCCAGGCCATAGTCATGGTAAGAAGAGAAAGGCAGAAGAAGGGCTGCCCCAATGCAAGAAACAGAGCAGGGACTGTGAGTGTTCTAGCATCAGGATGTGATCAGACTCTTCCTCCACACCTCCTGTGAGGGAAGCTGATGAAAAAGAGCCTTTTCTCCACAAAAGGTGTAGAGGGTGAAATAAACACATCCTCCTTCACCTGGTATGGATTTGATTTGTGATGAACTAGGTTAAAAAAAAGATCATTAAATACAACTCAAGTGAACTCGGTGGGGACCTCCTTATGCCTTAAGTCTCTCCTCATTTACTGACAATGAGGAGGGAGAAGAGAAAAGAAATGGAAAGAACAGGCCCTTAAATTTGGGGAGAAGGATATTAAATCAAATTAAGATAAAAGAAATTGAATTTTGAATCATTTTGTTGACAAATAAATACAAGAGTCCTTGCTCAATGATGCTTATGGAACCATAAGACATCTTTAAAATCATTAATGATCTTTGATTTTTCAGCGTGGCTTGGCATATAGGCAAAGCTCCACGAAATCTAACCCTATGAGGAGGAAAAGAGGGAAATACCAGCAAAGAGGTTTGTCATTTTGTTTCAACAGCATTATTACACTTTGAAATTAAGAGATGTGTGTCTCCAGCTGGGAGTTACCCTGTGTGTAAGCATGTGTGTATGCACACACGTGTGTGAGCACATACACGTTGCTATACATCATCCCCCGCTACCACATTCCTGTTCTCCCCAAGGCTACCGCTCCGCTGCAGCCTGGCTTTAACTTCCCTCTGATCTCCTCTCTGGGCTTTTTTTCCCTTCAGCTTGCAGCAGTAGATCATCCAAACACCACCTCAGGTGTGAGATGCTTCACCCCTGTGTTAACTGCCACACAGTTCTTTTTCTGAGATGTCTTCTCCCCTGGTGCTGCCCAGATGCCGACCCGAAGGCACGGCGGCAGTTCAACCCCACAGCCGTGGTGTTCCGATGTGATGTCTGACAGACGCGTGTGGAGTTTCAGCTCATGCCACAAGAGGTCTCACGGATTTCACTGGGAACATCAGAGGAATAAAATCCCAGTTAATGCGAGCAGTGGTAACTAACGCTCGGGGAACCCCTCCAAGGCAGATGGAGCATGCTTGTGGCTGGGCTTTTACTCTCCTCAGGAGCAGCTCTAAATGTTCCACCTGACAGCCCACAAGCTGGTCTCCAAAGCGATTTTATGCTACTTTATGCCTGGTGAGAGAGCTGCATGTGAAAAGCAATGGCCCTCGCTGATCCCTGCAGATCTCTCCAAATACATTTTTATGGGATGCTTGGAGAGCCTGTGGGTGCAGAGAGCCCGTGGCCATGGGGTGTGACCCTACCTGAGGCTGAGTTGCTGCTTTTGTCATATTGTGCCCATCCCAGCAGGGCAAGCTGCTTTGCTCCCTGCCTACATGCTGTTTGCATCCCATAGGTCAGAGCCACAGCTCCATGTGGGCAAATCATGGGCCTGGCACCACATCCCGCCCAAGCTCCCCGCTTAAGACTGCACCCACACTCCCAGCACCCACTTTCCCAGCACCTATGCGGGCTCTGCAGCTGCCTAAGTTTCTGCTCCACGCTTTGAAGTCCCCAAGGAGCAGAGTTGTTGTTTGTGTTTGCAGCTGTGGCTTATCGCCGCGATGCCTCCTGCCTGTCTCTCGCCGCACGGCCCCGGCCCGCCGTCCGTGCAGCCAGGGACTGCCGGGCTGCCAGCACCAGCTGATAAGGATGATGGATGAGGAAGAGGCTGGCTCCACCACGGCCGGACTCTGCCTGGGACCCAGAGCCGGCCCAGCACTCCCTGAACCCAGAGGAATGTCTGTTCTAGGGATGGAGAACCTGCACTGGGTGGCTCCACCAGCCCTGGCAGCGGGTGTCAGTACCCCACAATGGCAGCCTCAGATCAGCCAGGGTCCTTTCCACGTACTGTTGCCTGTGGAGCACAGTGGGCAGTGCAGATCCAAATCCACAGCCTGGGGAGCTGGTGGCAGGGAGAAGATGCCTCCCATCCTACTTTATCTCCAGGGTTGCTCTGCAGCCCACACTGGTCCCCTCCCTGGGATGAGGACAGTGGCACCTTGGCAGGTGATGGAGGGAGACAGCCACTGCGCTGCCAGGGTAGTGTCACATCTACTAATAGCACCCTGATGGCACAGGGAGGTTTGCATGGGGTGGTCTTTGCTTTTCATGCCAGAGGGGTGTTTTTGTTTAAATTAAGCTCCCTGGGGTGGGAGCAGAACTGAGTGGGCTCTGCACACCCTGGTCCCTGAGGTAGGGTGCAGTGGCTACTTCGCATCCAGAGGCAGAATTGAGAGGTCCCTGCCCTAGGTTTAGGGCACCCCAGATGGAGAACAATGCTGCATCACATCCCTTCATTTCTGGGTCTCCTCAACATTTGGGAAGCTCTTTGCAGTGATTTTCAGAGCTGAGCTGCTGCTAATACACCTAGAGCAACTCCCTCCAAGCCAAGGGAAATATTTGAATGCAGCTACTCCAAGGATCATGTTGTAGTTTCTTTGCAATGCCATTATTGCTTCTTTCCCTTACCAGGACTTTTATTTGCCTCTATTTGACCCAAACTTTTCTTCCTTTTACATTCATTTCCCATTCTCTTTCTCCCAATCTGTGCCACAGAGGACTAAACACCACTGCTCTCAGGATCGAGCTGCAGAAAGCAGCCAGCCCAAATCCCCTTCCCCTGGCAGGAGTCTGGATTTTGGTCCCCTCTGACAGGCAGCATAAAAAAGAGCCCAGAGATTAATGCTAGACCATTCCCCAAGCATCACTCCCTGGGCCATGCCAAATGCAGACCCAGGATAAAACACTCTAATTGCAGCACCTCTGTCAGACAATGGAAAAATCGGATGCCTTTCCACGCCAGCCTCATTACAAGGATTTCTTAAATGGAGGTTGTGCTTGTAATTAAATAGCCATATCTTGGCTCCCTAAGACAGGAGGAAAAGGCAATTTGAAAATGTATTAAAACAAGGAGTTTGGCAATTCTCCTGGATTTACAACCATTTGTGGATTTAAATTGTTCCATTTCAAATCTGTGTGCTTGTGTGCTCGCTTTCAATGGAATTAAAGAAAGATGTGCAAGATGGAGGGAAAGCAGTGCTTTCCTGGATGCTTTTCCCTTGCTGGATATCAAGAGAAGGGGTAACACTGGGCTTGGAGAACTTATTGCTAGCAGTGTGTTTTCCAGGCTGCTCTGTGTGGTTGATGCTGTGGCTGACTCAGTCGATGAGCACAGGAAAGAAAGAAGCCCTGTTAACACCAAATTTTCCAGAGTTTTTCAGCCTGGCTTCTGGTTTTACACTCACTTCCTGCACTTCTTGCCATGCTCCTGCCACCAGTGGGACCAGCTCCCCGAGCACCAGCTCTGACTGCCTGGGGTTAGCCAGGCTCCTCTCCTCCGCCTGCTTTTTCTGCAGGGATGTCACATTAAAAATAATAGTCTAAAAGTTGACACCAAAGGACTCCTTAGGCACCAGGCCTTTATTCACACCCTTTGGTTTGGCACAAAACATGGGTAATATCACCATTACACAAGTTTCCACAGCTACAGTGAGAAACACATCAGATACTTGAGAACTGCAGGAAAACCCAACACCTCTTTTACTCCAAGAGAAGAGCAAAACCACCCTTACGCTCTCTTTAGACAGCAGTTCTGGTGCTAGGAAGGTTTGTCTTGGTGATAGCAACCAAAGCTTCTCACTTGACCATGTGTAACTGCTGGGGAGGTAGAGTCCAACAGCACCTCATAAAGATAACCTCTCTTTCAGGTAGCTCCAGGAAAAGAGCCACCTCTTTGCAGAGCACTTCCACACCTTTGCCTGTTTGTGCATTTATTAGTCACTTACTGTAAACCCAAGTAACAGAAAAATCCTCTCCCTGCTCCCTCAGACTCCTCTGGCATCATGTGTGCACTTGTGCCAGTGGGCAGCTGAGAGTTGAACAGGAGATGAACTACAAGATTGCTTACTTTGGGTAGCAGGGAGGATGGAGTAGCTTGAATCCAGCCCAAATCCTGTGCTCTGTGGACCTGACATAAGCATTTAAGCCTTTGGTTGGGATCTGGTGATAGAAGAGGGCTGGAAAGCACATTTCTTCTGTGGTTAAAGGTCCTTTTGTCGGTCCATAAATCCAGAGGGAGGTCTGTTTATACTGTTTACTGCAGTTACCTAACCTGTGAGCCTCTGTGTAAATCATGGCAAGCTGTGATTTAGAGGGGAGCTGGTTTCCCCGTGGCGTGTGCACCATGTTCCTGCCCAGACCCCCACACAGGCATGGTGCTCTTCCAGAAGCTGGGAGATAAGAGCAGTAAAAGCCACAGCTCTCTCTCCAGCACCACTACCACTTCCATATACTTTTTTTGGGGGCATGATCATACATTGCTGCTAACTGATGGAAAGAGGAACTCAAGCTCAAACCCTTTTATTCCCTCCCCCCCTCACCTTATTTTTAGGAAGCCTGGGGCTCCCTGGCTGCAATGTCCCATTTCCACCCTGTCACCCCCAGGGATGACCAAGCATCACTATCTGATGTGGTTTGGCCAGACGAGAAGGTGGCTGGGGTGATAACCTCCCTGTGGGTGCCCTGCACAGGCAGCTGGTAACCCAACCTTCCTCACCTGAGAGGTGCTGACTCCCTGGAGCCAAAATTGTCGGCCAGATAAGGGAGTGACTCCCAGATAACGGCGCCAGCTGCTCCCTATGAGTCCCCAGCCCTTAGGGGAAATCGTCTGTGTTGTCTGTGGGTAGAGCATGAGGAGCAAGAGGAAAAGGAGGTTTTGGGAAAATGAAAGGGAAAAAAGACATTTTGGAAACCCCAGCCCTGGCATGCTGGGCTTGGACTTGCAGGTTTGGTAATCCCTGAGGGATGATGCAAAGCTGGAGGACTGTGGCCAGCTCAGCCTAGGGGAAGCGAGCCCCCAGCCCAAGGGGTTCCCCACTTCCTACAGCCTGGGCTGTATTTTCCAGGGTCCCTTCAGCCCTTTCTCTGCCTCCTCCCACCCACCTCCATTAAGGAGCTGCAGGATTCCCTTGGCCTTCTCCGTTGGGACAGTGCTGCCAGTTTTGATGCAAACCATTGCGCTCCCTCGAGCCCTCCCTGTTTCCAGGCTGGAGCAGTGGAGGGGAGGATCAGCCTGGGTCCTCGCTGTTTAGTCTACCGATCAGATTGGTGACGAGGAGTCTAGCAGTGGGCAGAAAGCACTTCAAGGATTGCTCAGATGCTGGCTTTGAGCTATTTGCTTGGTGGATCTCTCTTTCTTAAATCTTAAAGCAGGGGGAAGAGGAGGGTGATTGGCAGAGGAGTGAGTGAAAAATGTTATATCCCTGGCGTTGAATTCTGGGAAGCCAGAGAGGGCTTCCTGCTGACCTCAGGTGTGGAGGGATTTGGGATGTTGGTCACAGGGAAAAGTAAAGTCAGGAGGCAGCTGGACAAAGCACAGAATCTTCTGGGCAGGCTGAGCTGGCTACCTCCACCTTCAGATTGGAGCATCCTTGACTGAAAAGCTGGACAGGCAGCATGTGGCTCTGGACATACAGATGTGCATGCAGATATGAGTGTGCATTTTGTGGCCTCTAGCATGAAGGGTGAGGGTCTGAGGACCCTCCAGCCCGAAGCCCACAGGCAGCTTGGTCTCAGCTGCAATCATGATGAAGTGTGATATCCTGTCTTGACTTCAGATACTGGGCTCAGTTTGGGGGCCCCCATTACAAGAAAGACACTGAAGTGCTGGGGCATGGCCAAAGAAGCACAACAACACTGGTAAGGGTTCTAGAGCACAAGTCCTGTGAGAAGCAAGTGAGGGAACTGGAGCTGTTTAGTCTGGAGAAAAGGAGGCTGAAGGGAGACCCTATGACTCTCTACATCTACCTGAAGGGTCAGTCTCTTCTACCAAATAGTAAGAGATCGGACAAGAGGAAGCAGCCTCAAGTTGTGTCAGGTGAGGTTTAGGTCAGATATCAGGAAAAATTTCCAAAGGGTTGTCAAGCCCTGGAAAAGGCTGCTCAGGAAAGTAGTTGAGTCACCATCCCTGAAGGTATTTAAAAGATGTGTAGATGTGGTGTTTAGTGGCATGGTTTAGTGGTGGACTTGGCTGTGTTAGGCTAAGGACTGGACTCAGTGGTCTTAAAGGTCTTCTCCAACCTAAACAATCCTACAATTCTATTACTTCAAGGCTAGAAGTGTGGTGGATCCCAAGCCCCATATCCACCAATGGATGAACCTTGTTTGCTGAAATCAGAGCTGCATTTCTGAGTGAAACAGATGGCAAAGTGCTTTGCATGAAATGCAGCCCTGGTTTCCAGCATCACTGAGAGGCACATCAAGTCCAGAGTGTACCAACGTGGGAGACCAGGTGGCCATCCCTCACTTGAATCCTGAAAGTGATCTGCCTGGCTTCACCTCATGTGTGCACTCACGTGCGTAGGCAAAGCAAGCAGCTTAGGGTGGTTTTCAGGGCACTGAGGTTCCTCCTTTGAAGACCAATCAAAGTGAGTCCCACAGGGCTCAGAACTGCTTTCACAGGGTGGGATGCAGATGCCCAGAGGAGTCAGCACAGCAGCAGGGATGACGAAACAGATGGTCTGACCTGGCCAAAGAGATGGGGTTTGTTTTCTGACCTGGCCAAAGAGATGGGGTTTGTTTTCTCTAGAAAGCTGGAGACAGAGTAGGACATGATAAGAGCCTCCCAAGACCTCTGAGACAACAGTGATCAATTGGTCTCAGGGTCTGCTGGAGCTGGGCCAAGATTTAATCAACTTAATTTGCAATGAGAAAGCTCAAAGGTTAGATATTAAGACAAATGACTCAAGCACCACAGGAGGACAGTCAAGCCTGGGCCAGGTTATGTGAAAGGTATTTCATAAAACTGAGCTGGCTGAGGCTGTGTGAGGAGCAGTCAGGTGCAGGCATGGGGCTTAGAAGAGCTTTAATTCCCCAAGCTTGGCAGCCAGACAGGGAACACCCAGTGATGCCACGCACTGAGGACACCCCCGTTCTGCATCCCTGGCTGTCCCTTTCCCACCAGCTCCATCTGCTTACATAACTTGCTGACCCAAACCCTCCATCCCTCTGCCACAGCACAGCACGGACCAGGCAATGTCCCCCCAGCAGCTCCTGCCCTGTGGTGGGAAGAGGACCAACGAAACCTCTCCAGGTCCTCCCGCGCCCCACAGCACTGCTTCAGAGGTGGCATTTCTAAGCCTAAAAGAGGGGAAACTGAGAGAATTTTAGACACTTACAAGCTATTTTACAGGAATTTTCTAAGCCTCATCTTGGGCTGGTGCCTTTTGGCATTTTAAAGAGAAAAATTATGAGAGGACTGAAGCTCATTAAAATCCCCAAGTCGCCCACTCCTGCGAGAACAGCCCTGCTTGTTCCAGGCTGGCTTTTATGGCTGTTATATGTGTATGATAAAAACTGGCTGGGGCTAGCAACAGAGTGGTGTGGCCATTGCCATGTCCCAAACCGCATGTTTGTGGGTGTGCTGGAGATTTGCTGAAGCTGCCTGACTTTGCAAAGCTTTCATTCAAACAGAGAGGGTGGGGGGCAGTGCTTGTGCGGGGCTTCGATGCTTGGTTTTTTTCTCGTGATGTTAGATCTCTGGTTAAATAAGCAGAATTAATCAAGATGAGTTAAAAAGAAAAGCACTTTTCTCCCTTTCTGGAGGGTGGCTTCAAGGCTGCAAGGAGCACACAGACTCTGTAGCCACCAGCTGCTGCAGGAAAGCTCCCAAATCTGGCATCTCCCCAAGCCCACGCTCCTGTCCGCATCGTTTAGGTTGGTGCCTGCTGTCTGCTGGTGACTAAGGAGGTTTATCTTGCAGGGCTTTGCAATCAAAGGGCTGCGATAGGCAGGGAAGGATTAACCCCAGAAGGGGAGGAAAATCCCTTGCCGGCCTCCTGCCCTGTACATCAAACGCGGCGGTCCCGCGGCTAATCTGCAGCGCAGCCCAGCAGTTAATCATGGAGGAGCCCGACCCTTTGAGATGGAGGAGACCTGACATACAGCTCCTCCATCCGCTGACCAGGCTACCATGGGACCCTCCATGCAGCAACCCCCCAGGCTCTCCCGGCTCTCACTGATGCCCATCATCACCCTCCTCTGGGCAACTGTCCCGAGTTCTTCCCATGTCAGAACCGCTGGGGCTGTGTCCGTTTGGCATCGCGGTTTGTGCAAAGGGAGCCTGATGGGACGTTTAGTCCTGTGGCCATGGGACAAGTCGGGGATGGAGCGTCGGACATAGCCACTCTGGCTGCCAGGACTCCCATCCCACCCGGCCACGGGCAGGTCCAGCTACTCGGCTGGCCACCGAGCCCTTCTGCAGCCCTGGCTCGGCCTTGGCCTCAGCACTGTGGGAATCAGGTGCAGGGTGGCCAGGGGACCAAGCAGGTCGTTAGCTCCATCTGTTGACAGGCAAACACAGCAGCCAGCACCCGTGCTGAGCTGGGAGAGCTGCTCTGCGCTGCTGAGGTGCGGTGCAATGCAGTGCAGGGCAGCGCAGGGGTGCAGTGTCCCCTGGAACCGGGGTGCAGCAATCTTTAGGAGCAAACTACAGCAGAAGCAGCGGTGGTGAAACCCAAGGCGAGGTGAGCTGGCTTCAAGCAGGATGTGTCAGGGATGGTGGTGAGAACGGGGCACTATGGAGCACGGAGGGGTTGGGCTTTGGGGACAGCCCTGTCTTGCACCCCTTGACTCCCCAGCTGGAGGTAAGAGCCTGGGGGAAAATTTGGACTGGCAAGGCTTTTGAGACCACCCTGGCACCTGCCCTTCAGCCTCCTCTGCCTCATTTGATGGCCCTGTACGTGGCTTTCTCCCATTATGGTTTCCACCCCATGAACTAATATTTATTGCTGATGATCCTTTTGAAGCTTTTCCCAATTACCATAAGAGGCAGCAGCCAGAAGCACAAATCTGACAATCCAGTGTGTTTATGAGCTTGCTGCTTCTAGTGTTCCACCCTTGCTTTTGGACCAACCTGTTCTACATCCCTCCAGTACTGAGTTCTGCATCACATCTGCTGCAGGCTGATGGCAGCATGTGGTAATGTCATCTGGGCAATGCCACCAGGCCACATAGGTCTCCAAGATTAATCCCCACCAAGAATTCAGAGGAGCATGAAGGTGGCCCTGGGAGCTGGATGGATGGATGTATCAACTAGAGTGACAGATCTAACACCTTGGTGCCTTGCTGAACACAAGGGTGCATGTGTTCTCTGTGCTGCAGGGACTTTCCAACCATGGGTGATAGTCACCTGGCCACAGACATCCCTGGGCAGGGAGTTACGTGGACCGGCTTCAGGGCGCAGCCAGGACGACTTGACTGAGCCAAGCCTGTGGAGGAGCCATTGACCACAGTCCACATGTGCCACCACCTGGACGTTCTGTGTAAGCGACTGGAAACCAGTGGACCCCGCGGCAGAAAGGCTGATGTTAAGTACCCCTGGGACTCACCTCCTGGTACACCGGGGCCCAAAGAGACACCGGGACTCAGAGAGGGAGTCCTGGATAAGGGGTGCAGTGGAGTGAATTAACCATGCAACCCTAACGCCCCTGCCAGCCCTGGGCACATCCTCCCAGCTGTTTTGGGTGGGGGTTGGCTCTCCTGTCCCAGAGTAGCACAGACCACGACAGGGAGCAGTTAGAACAGTTCCACTAAATTCTGTCCACGTTTGCAGAGAGCACGAACCCTTTGGGCTTTTTCATCATCAGGTTTCCAACAACCCACCCTTCCAGGGGGCAGCTGGGGCTGGTGGCTGCTGGGGTGTCTGTGGGGGCTGAGATTTGGGGAAATGGGGGGGTTGGAATTGTCTCTCACTGGCTTTGAGAGCAGAGGGCACAGAAACAAACAACTGCCTCTTTTGGGCCCCCATGTTACATGGATTTGATAAATGTGGGTACATTTCTTCCAGACAAAGGCGTTTGCAGCTACAAGCACACAAAGGCTATCACTAGCACTGCCTGGTGCTGGCACTGTGTGATGCTGGCTCTGGGACCTGAGATGCTATCTTGGGGACTAGCTGGCAGTCCCAGGCAGAGCCAGGGCATATCAACCTGCACTGCACTGAGGACACCTTGCAAACATCCCATCGTGTTCCTGAGATTTATTTCTGGGCTAAAGCCAGGCAGGAAGAGGCTTTCTGCAGGCAGCTGCCTGCCAGCAGAGATTTCCCCACCCCAGACTAGATGCTCTTCAACCTCTTTGTCCCCTCGGGTCGAACATTTCCCCTTTGAAAGAGGGAACGGGTTGGTTTTAATGGTTTATTGGGGTGAAAGGAATAGTCTTCTGCTAAGAAAATCAGTTGTTCTGGGTTTCTCCCAGAGCTGGGAGGTGTTTGGTCCGGGCTCACTGGGCGGCAGATGGCAGCAAAGTAGGGCTTGGGCTGAGCCTCTGCTCCCCAGGGTTCTCCAGCTCCTCAGTCTAAGCCCGGAAGAAGCCACCGGCAGCATTTCCTTCCAAACTGATTTTTCTTGTGGGGCTAGGGACCTTTTCCCCCGTCTCTGCTGTGCCCTGGTTCCTTTCCCATCAGGTAAGGCAAAGAATATTGGCAAATTCAAGCTGGCTCTGGTCTGGTCCCCCTCCCCAGCCGACTCAAAACCACCACTGTGACCTCACCAGGATAACATGGGGCATGATGACAGTTCAGATCTCTCTCTTCCTGCCCCATCCTGGGGTCTCAGCCTTCCCAGGAAGGATAAGCAATTCCCTCTGCATCAAGTGGTGGTTTCTGGTCCCTCTCCAGAGAGAACCCCTAGGGCCAGGAAGGGGCAGAAAGCCTCCCCCCCACCCCAACACTCTCTGAGAAAATTAAAAACCCAGCAAAGCAGAAGGCTTTGAGAGCTGTAAACAGGTTTACAGTGGGGTTTCCATGGCTTGTGCCTGATGGCTGGGAGCACAGCCAGAGCCCATGGGGGCGCATGGCTGGCCAAGGCAGCCAAAGCTCTCTCTTGGCATCCAGCACCAGGATGATGCTGGAAGGGAGCCAAGGACATCCCCCCTCTTCTCAGGGCGCTCTGGGGTGCCTGTTTACAAGTGTGGGTGATTTTGTTGAGTCACAGATCAGGGCTGGCAAGCACCCAGCACTGCACCACCAGCTGGACTGAGGCTTGGGGTTGTGCCACCCTCAAAGAAGCAGTGAGGGGAAAAACTGTAACCCCTGGCAGAGAGCTGAAAGCATCTTCTCCAGCCTGTCTGGCTCCTCTAACACACTGCTTGGTCAAAAACAAACAAACCAACCAGTTGAAATAAAATAAAATATGGGAGAGAACGATGACTTTGTGAGTGTGGAGCCCTTACTGATGGAGCAGCTCCTCCCAGAAGGGTGGGCATGGGGATGGGGTCAGGCTGTCCCCAGAGCCATGGTAGGGGCTGCAAAGCTGTGACTAGGACCTGCTTCAGTACTATACAATTTTAGGAAGCCCAAGCCTGGCCATGGGTGCACATGAAGGCTGCTGCAAGCAAGCAGCAATTCTCCAAGCCTGCAAGTGCCTCTGAGTCAGAGTGGATGTGGTGGGACTGCCAAGGGATGCTGGTGGTGAAGGATCTGCAGCCCCCAGTGTTGAGCCACTGCATATCTCTCTCTTTTACTCCCTGGCTTTTCTTTCCCTTGGAACAGCAACAGGGGGATTTCTCCTACAAGGACCCAGGGCAAGGGAGGGAGAACCAGCACTGTTTCCAAAGTGCAAACCAGGCAGAGAAACTCACCACAGCTGCATGGCTTCCTGGGCTGCACCACCACCTGCCGTGGTGGGAAATTCCCTCTGTCAGAGGCAGCCCCCTCTCTCCCTTGCAGCTCTGCCTCCTGGGGTGCCCCATTATCTCCAGTACCGGGGTCCTGGGTGCCTGTGTCACTCCACCCAGCCTGGCTTGCTGGAGATGCAGTTAAGAGCCAGGGCTGCCCTCTCCTGATTACACACATGGGTGCTGGGGCTTTTATCATGGGCAAAGCCCTGCTGGCTCATTCTGTCCCCCTGGCTGCTCCTGAGAGCTCTGTGCTCACAGCCTGGCTTCACTATCTCCTCTTTTCACCCGAACCACACAACCTGCAGCCTGCCTATCTGAAAAGCAACACCAAGCAGGACAGGGCCCTGGCCTCTGCCCAGGGGAAAGTGCCATTTGCTGCTACTTGGGGAACTGGTTCTTCCAGGGAAGGACAGATCCTGATTACTCTCAGGCCGATTTTGTGACCCACTGAACGCTAGCAGCTGCTGCTGGGACAGGACAGGTCCAGCCCAGGAACCAGCTCCAAGCCCTGCCCTGTTCCTGGGAGCAGGATGAAGGGGGTAGGATTGTCTTCTAGCAGCCAGCAGACCTTGCAGATGGGATGAAAAAGGCTATGCAGTGTGTTAGAAATTGTTTAAATGTGAGCATCCAACCTGACTACAATTTCCCTGGGGGGTTTTCTCATGTTTGGGCTCTCACACAACCAAGAAGGTCACTAGAGAGCAGCTTCACCAGGCAAAGCACCCAAACCAGCAGGACATGGGGAAGCTCCACCAAAGCATCCCTAACTGCCCTGTGAAACAATGGTGCCACCCCAAATAGTCCCCAAAGAGCAGTTGGGGCCCCTGTGTCAGTCACTGGATCCCTTGCTTGAAAAGAAGACATCATGAAAGTATTTGGGCCCTAGGGAACATGGGAAGGGGGAGACAGGCTGAAGAGCTCTAGGAAGAGATATCCGAGTTTGAAGATCAAGCAAGTGATGTCCCCAATTGCCCTGCAGTTAGTGAACACCTGTGGCTGGATGCTCCAGCCTCCACCAGTGTTATCAGCAATCAGAACATGCTGTCACCACGTGCAGGAAGGCAGGAGGTGTCTCAATGAGGATCGCTGAAGTAAATGATTAAATTAAGAGCTAAGGCAGTACAGCTGCAGGAATGACTGGGGCTGGAGCAGGAATTGCAGCACAACGTGGAGCAGGATGGCTGGAGGGAGCAAGTCAGCAAAACCACCTGCCAGCCCTCTGGGAAGAGGAACAGAGGAGCTGGGGATCTGGCACGTGAGCAGTGACTGACATTGTCCTCGTCTTTCCCCTCTCTGATGACCCTGTCCCACCAGGCAGAAGAGTCAAAAGCATCCTGTGATGTGGCTTTTGTCTTCCTCTGGGGTTATACTGGGGAGGTCTTGTGCTTCACCAGCATTAACTGTGCCTGGCTGCCCTGCAGGCTCCAGCTGCCACCCTGCTCCAGGCTCTGGGCCACTATCACGTGCTCCTCCCCAGTCGAATAAACTGTGGAGATGTTTTGGTTTGGCACGAGCTTTGGTTTGGCATCTTTAGGGGAGGAATTACAAAACAGCAAGATAAGGCTGATAGGCTGGAAGTGAGCTCAAAAAACCCTCTCTTTCAAGTGTAAAAAGGGCTCTCCTAGCCGGCAGACTTGTGGGGTGATCTTGGTTTAGGACATAAATCGCTGGCAGGGCTTTCCGGAGAGCTGGAAAGCTCTCGGTGCTGCCTTGGGGTGGTTTTGTGCCAACCTCATGCTGGCTCTACTGAAACAGAGACAAGATTTTGCTGTGCTAGCAGGAGTTTGTAAGCAACTTGCAGGGGTGGAGAGGGCCAATATGTTCTATTTCCTCTGTTTGTTTGTTTTTCCTCTGATGATAGAGAGGACTTGAAAGGTGTCTGTCTGTGAAAAGGACAAGCCATGTCTGGTTCCTGTTGATTCCTGTTGTCCTGGCTCTGCTTGCCATTGGAAGAAAACGTTTGTAGAAACAAACAAGAGGCATAAAAATCAAACAGACTGAAGCACAGGTGAGAAGTTCTGGCTCTGACTGTACACAGTTTCACATTGCATTTATTCTGTTCATGATTTAACTTCAAAGCCTAACAAGCAGCCTGGTAGGAGGTCAGACCCTTGCAGGCCAGCACTGTGCCTCTCAGTGGATAAGGAAAGCTCTTGTATCACCATGAAATCAGGAAGCCAAAATATAACAACATCCATCTGCAAGTTCCACATTTCTGGCCTGAGATACCTACCATCCAGCATGGTTGCAGCTGGTCAGTGGTTGTCACTACTGCAACATCCTCCACCACTTAACACCCTCAGCACTTCTTTATTTGCTTGATATAATTGCAAAAATGAATGCATTGATGCAGAACTTAGCCACTGCATTCCCAGCTATGTAATTAAACTTCCCATCCCACGTTAATTTCCACTGACAGCACTGGAACCAGAGGATGTCTTGGATCTCTAGGGTGGGCTTCTCTTTTTGTTGTTGCTCCCTTGGCTGTGAAGAAACTTAGGAGCTCACTGGGAAGTACAGGGACAGAAGAAGAAAGGGCAAGACTTAAGTCATAAAACAGAGACTCTCACAGCCTGGACTCCTGGTCCAGTGGCTCTTCGTGGGCAGTGGATTCAGGATTCTCCCAGATGCTTTACCAGAATGTGTCTGTGAGCATCCTGTGGTCTTGCTTGCCCCCTGGAGCTGGGACAGCAGATACATTCTGTCCTGAGGTTAGTCAGAGATACTCTGGCTGATAGCCTTTGCAGCTGCAAATCTTGATGAGTCTTTCCTGAGCAACAGCTTTGGGCTGACTCTTTAAAAACACAGAGTAATTCTTTTCCGTCGCTCGAAGCTCCCTACAACCTTCTAGGCACTACAGCATTATCTGGTATCCCCAGTCTGGGTCTCTGTGAGGAGGAAGCAGGGTGATGAGGGGGCTCCCCTTTGCCCAGGCCAATCTCAGTCTGCATCCCCACACCTGTCATGCTGCTAGCTGCTCAGCTGAACTGAGGGCTGACACAGACGCGGCATGTCCACCCCTCTGCAACCCATTCTCATTCCTGATGACCTCTCTGGGGACAAAGCATGAACATGAGCCCTTTTAGCTGTTGTGTTTGTATACACAGGCCTGCTGCTGACACAGATCTCTTAATCCCCCTGCCTGTGTCCCATGGACCGTGCTTGTACAGCGGTGGCCACGGCTGGGTGCTGGCACTGCACTTTACAGAAGCCTTTTTACCTCTGACTTGCTGATCAGCTGCTGACAGGGTGTTATCGGGAGGCTGGGGCGGCTCGGTGGTGCCATTTGGCTAAGGGGACTGTCCCCAGACTGACGTGGTGGCACCAGGGCAGTCTGGAAGGGGAGAGAAGCCAGTATGCGCTGTTCTGTGCTTTGGCATTGCTTTGCTTCCAGTTTATCATCTCTCCCACTTCGTGTGCCTCCAGCTTGGAGCTGGAGGTGGCTCAGCTCGTGATTCAGAAGGCTGATGTTTCCTTTGCACCACCAAAATATTTGGGAAAGCAAACACAAAATTGGCGAGGCTGGGTGGGAGTTACAGCTTGCTGCAGGGCACAAAAGGAGAGGAGGGGCTGCTCAGAGCAGCCTGGAACTGTGGCCCCAGGGTGCTGGGTGTAACTGGCAGAGCAGTGCTGGCTGGTGGGGAAGTGTCTGTGCAGGATGGACAATTCCCCAAAAGACAGCATGGGTAGGAAAGCCAGCAGAACCAGCTCAGCATAGAAACCTCTCTGCAGCTGAAGCAGGGACAGGAGCAGAAAGGTGCACAGGGGAGGAAGATCCTTGTGGCACCAAGAGCACAACAGTCCCACACAACACATCCCTGCGGTTAAAGGGAGATCATTTAGTTGCTCCTGGGGGTCAGGCAGAGCTGATGTGGAGGTGTCCCCACTTCAGCCTCTTTGTTCACATGTGTGATGCAGCTTTTGGTCTAAGAGAGACCCCCTGACCTACTCCTGCAGGAGTCTGAACTCTTGCACACAAAGTAAACAAACATTTAATGTTTCCTCTCACTGTTTCTCAGTTTCTTAGCCATTTGAGGAGGAGAACAGCACCCATTGGATCCCTATGTATAGAAGCACAGAATCAGAGAATGCTTTGGTTGGAAGGGACCTTTAAAGGTCACCTAGTTCAACCCTTCTGCCACAAGCAGGAATATCTTCAACCTGATCAGATTGCTCAGAGCCCCCATCCAACCTGACCTGGAACATTTGAGAGTGCCCATTGGAATGTGCTGCCTGGGGAGGTGGTGGAGTTGCCATCATTGGGGGTGTTTAGGAGGAGACTTGATGGGGTGCTTGGTGCCGTGGTTTAGTTGATTAGATGGTGTTGGATGATGGGTTGGATGCAATAATCTTGAAGGTCTCTTCCAATCTGGTCTGGTCTGGTCTGGTCTGGTCTGGTCTGGTCTGGTCTGGTCTGGTCTATTCTATTCTATTCTATTCTATTCTATTCTATTCTATTCTATTCTATTCTATTTCCAGGGATAGGGCATCTACCACCTCTCTGGGCAACATGGACCTGTGTTTCAGCACCCTAAGTGTGAAAAATGTCTTACTTATACCTAGTCTAAATATCTATGTACACTGTGAACTGTATGTTGTAGCATATAGGAAATATCTAAGTATTGGTGCAGTGCACAGATCCTGACGTGTGGCCTGCCAGAGAAACACCCAGCAGTGATTGAATTCTGCTGTGGCTCAGGCTAAGATTTGAAAGGCAAAGCCCAGGGCTTGGCTTTGACTGCAGAGGGGTGAAACAGTATTGAAATAACTGCCAGGCACTGAAAGGAGCAGGAGTCCCATGGGAAAAGAGAGAATTTGTGGCCGTGCGTAGCTGATGGTTTTATTGTGGATGTACAACCTGCCAAAGGAGTGAATGAAGCTGCTGGGAGTTGCTTCAGATTTAGTATTTCATAACTTTGGTGGCTGACTCCAAGCCTTTTGGCTTTTAATTAATCTTAGGAGCTTAAAGGAAAATATCCCAGCAATTCCACCCATAAATCTTATTGATTCCCACCTTGAGTCTTTGGGAGCTTTTAGGACACTGCCACTACTTGAATTAACTGAGCTCTAAAAAGCAGTTGCTGGCTGATGGCTCCCTGCACATTAGGCACAAGGCAGAAAGATGTGTGATCTCAGCACTCTGGCACATGGCAGAGAAACACAAACTCCCAGGACTCACAGCACATTGCCTGCACACCATGTTTCTCTGTGGCAATGGCACATCCCTGACTGGGTTGAGCCAGGATCCTCCAGGGCTGCTGGGACCTGGGAGGGATGCAGGCCATTTCATCTAAGGGATGGAAAGCTTAAGGCTTTTTGAAGAAGGATGCTAGAGCATTCATACCTCATTTCTCTTTGTAGAAATGCATGAAATATTTTTGCTGAAGTTTCTGATGGCAGAGGGGTGGCATAGAGGGTAAACATCCATCAAAGAAAACATCAGCCTTGGTGGTCAGCTGATGATCTTTGAGGTCTCTTCCAACCTTAGTGATGCTGTGATACTGTGATACCTGGAAACTGAAAAGGCTTAGGGGACTTGTTAAGTAACCTGGGCTAATATATCTGCAGCAAACTGCACAAAGTGAGAAATTGTGGTCCAGAGGAGGTATTGCTCTCTCCAGCCAACGTCATCATCAACTAGAAAATAGGGGTGCTTTCAGGGTTTTACTTGAGCAAGCTAGGTTATTTATTGACTTTGGGAGTGTCCCACAAGAACTGTGCCTTTTGGAAGGAAAAATTGTGACTATCAAAGCAGTTATGCACCATTCAATACTCCCTCCTCCCTCAATCCACTTGTTTAAAACATGCAAAAACAGCATAGCAGACTTCAGATTTTTAACTATGGGATATTTACTCTTATTTAAATCTAACCTTTTCATGCCAGGAAATCCCATACAGCACACTTTTGACACCAACACATTTGCAGCACCGCTTCCCAGTGAGCAGAAGATGGAAGCTGTGAGGTGCCAGCAGCTCTGCAGAGCTGATGGGAGATGGTTTCTGCTCTGTGCATGGTGTGAGTACCCTGAGTAGAATGATGTCTTCAGCTGGGCTGCAACATTCAACTGCTGAGCCCCTGGGTCGTGAAGTCCTGCAAAGTGGAAGCACTTTTTAATGGGGATGTAATGGAACTCATTAGTGTCTGCTGCTTTATTACACAGGTTGAAAATTACTTGTTAGTGTGAATGCATTCAGCCTTCATGCTGGTTCTTCATATGCTTTGCTGGAAGGGTACAAGTGTGTTTATCTTGGAGCCAGGGAGTAGCTTCTGTCTCTGTGGATCGAACAGCTGCAGATGGCAGAAGCCCAAGGGACTGTGAGCACTTGGTGTGCTCTCATCACCTTGCCCTACCAGAAGAAATGGAGGCTTTGCTGTTCTGGCTGCATTTTTTTTGCATGGCCCCTCTCCCCAGAGCAGGGGTGTGAGCTTTGGGGTTAAAAACCCAGAGCGAAGAGATCTCAAAAGCTGGTTCCAAGAAGGTGATATTGGAACAGCTCTCTGCTAGAAACCTGAAGGAACTGGCACTTTCTTCTGGTTTTGAGCTAAAGAAGGTGGAAACACCAGTATTTGAGGTAGTAGAATAAAATATTGGGGCATTTCATTTAAAAAGTACTCAAGAGCTTTTAGTGGTCACAGTATGCCACTAATAGGTGTCTTCTGGGGTTGGAAGGCACCTGTCATGGCAGGGTGACAGGGAGTTGCTGGCAGTCTCCTATTAGCCCCACTCACTGCTGAGGCTACAAAACTGGGACTGATATTTGGGCTTCCACTGTTCTGTGACAGAAAACCTGATCCAAAGCAAAAGGGCTGGGAGGCAGCACAGGCAGCTGCTTGGCATGGCTCAGGTAGGCCTGGGGACACATCTGGGTTGAAGGGTGAGGCAAAGGAGAAGCCTTGAGGATGATGGTTAGGTGCTTTTGTTGAATTTGGGGAAAGTGGTAAATCGTGCTGCAGAAATGCAGTGACACCTTGGCTGCTTCTCAGTAAGCCCCTGGAGCTGAGGAGCAGAATATCCCAGTACTGTAGACACGGGATGGAGCAGGGCAAAGTGGGTCAGGCAGAGGTGAGGACACTGGAGGAGCGAAGTGCATGGAGCTTGCTAGACATGGCAGGTGTGTTCCCACCAGCAGGAGCTGGTGCACGCTCAGCTTCCCTTCATGTGAAGGATGGGCGTTTGAGTGCTGACCAGCCAAGCCCATTTGTCCCTATGGCTGGTGCAGGAAGGTTACACAGATGCTTTCCTTTCTCCTCCCTCACCCATGCATTTATTTTCTAACACTTAAAACTCTGCTGAACTTTGGCCTGGCTGGACATCGAGCAAGCATTGAGGGTGAGACTCGCTCTTTTGCCTGGCAGCTCTGGAGCCAGTCTGGCCCTCAGCCACTGTGGACACTTTCCTGATCATGTGGCAGGCAGAGCAGCATCATAAAGGGACAGAGTGAATGCTGTGCCCTGGCTGGGGGTCAGGAACCCAACCAGATTGCATGTCCCCCACCTTTCCCAACCAGCAATGGGTTGTGTTCCACATCCAAGAGCCTGCTCCTAGAGAGGATAACACAAGCCTGGTGGAAGGGAAGGTGGCCTGAACTGATGGGAGTTGTGCAGCCCCCAAAAGAGTGCAGAGACACCCCAGCAAATAGAGACTGGGCTATATGTGGTACAGGACACAGCTTGTGTTACTGCAGCTCAGGTGTCAGTGCATCCCTGCTGGCTATTCAGCCAGGACAGGGAACGGCTCTTCTGGAATTACATATAAGCTTCCTATTGGAATTTTGCCAGCCAAATTCTCAAATGTAGTTGGGATGTAGCACATCCTGGCGATCCCCAAGGTTGTGGCACACTAGTGTGCTGAGACAAGAGGTTGGCTCCTGAGGGATGTGGAGAGTCAGGATGGGCTCAGTGGAGCAAGCTCAACATCCTGAGACTCCCTCTGTGGATCTGCCAGCACCTTGACACTTTTGCCCTTCTAAATGGAGTGCTGAGCTCATGTTTGCCTCTTGCCCTCTTCTTGCCTTCTAGCAGCAACACTGTGAAATGAGCTTTTCATCCTTCTCCACGCACCATCAGCCAGCAGCTACAGCTTCAGTGCTTTGTCATGCTGCCGAGTCTCCTGTGGGATTTGCACTGAGAGGGCTGCAGGACATGCTGGGGCTTCCAGATGGACCTTTCCAGGGAGCAGTGGAGCACCATGCTCACTGGAAAGGCCAGGAGAGGTTTGATAGGAATAAAAGAGGCATAGACTAGGGGACACAGTGAGAGAGGCAGGTTGGGCTAGGTGGTACCGGCAGTGCAGGCTGCTTTTGGATGCGTGGAATTTGTGTGCGTTTACACACAGGGTTTGGACTCCTGCTGACCACAAGAATTAGGGGACAAATACTGAGGATGTCAAAGGCAGTGAGGACCCAGCGAGACCTCACCAGCTGGAGATCAGTTAAACATTTCACACTCTCAGACGAAGATCTGTGGTTGTTGCCCAGATCAGGACACCGGGAGTTTCCCCAGCACAGACTTATTTCCCAGGACACGCACCGAGTCCCTTCCACTGGAGACCGAATCACCCGAAGCCGCCCGGTCCGTTATATTCGGGAGTGGGTATCGAAAAGCATCCCCATGCCGCGGCTCGGGGCCGAAGCGTGTCACAACACCCTCGTTACTCCCCGGTTCACTGCTCTACTCCTGTTTCTGCAGCAGTGCGCCGTTGCCGAGGCGGCGGCTCCGGGGCTCCCCGGTGCGTTTCAGAGCTTCCCCAGCCGGCAGCGGCGCCCCGGCACACGCCCAGAGCGCCACCCGGCACCGGGGACAGCCCCGCACTCAAGGCCCCTTTAAGGGTCCCCCCCCCTCTACGCGGCCGGGCGTTGCATCAGGCACGTGCGCGCCGCCGGCCGGCCCGCGAGGGCGCGCCCCTCCCCGCCCCTCCCCTCGGCGGTGGCGCGCTCGGACGGGCGGGCCGGCGCGGCGCGCGCCCCCGCGGCAGTCGCGTGGTCCCCGCGCGTCTCCATATTGCGGCGGCGGCGAAGGGGGGGGTGGGCAGCGCGCGGCGGCAGCGGCGGCGGGGGGGGGGACTCCAGAGCTCCCCGGCGGGGCGGGGGCGCGCAGATGGCGACGCAGGTGGAGGCGCTGCTGCCCGGCGCCCCGCTGCTGCCCGCCGAGGAGCGCGCCCTGGTGCTGAAGCCGCCGCAGGACGGTGGCCGGGAGAAGGGCGAGCCACCCATGGGCCCCGACGGCGGCCCCGCGGCACCGCGGCCGCCCAGCGCTAAGCAGCAGAAGGAGGAGAGCAACAACCAGGAGAAGGAGAGCCTGCTGAGGGCGGGTGGGGAAGCGGAGGACGGCGGCGAGGCGGGCGGCGCGGGGCGCCGGGAGTTCATCGAGGCCCCGCCGCCCAAGGTGAACCCCTGGACGAAGAACGCGCCCGCCGCCGCGCCGGTGGTGAACGGGCAGTCGCCTCCAGGTGGGTACCGGGAGTTGCAGTGAGGTGAGGGGGTAACGACAGAGGCGGTGGTGGAGAGAGTTCGTTGCGCCGCCGACCGCGCCCCGGCCGGCCGCGCCATGCGGCACGGCGTGGGGACGGCGCCGCGCTTGCGGCCTGCCGGCGAGCGGGACTGCGGCCGGCATGAGGGGAGGGCGGCGAAGGGAGGGAGCGGCGGGGTGTTTGTGTGGGGGGTCGGTGGAAGTAGGAAACGGCAGCACCGTCCGTGGCCATGAGGCGGGGAGCGCGTGTGCGGGGGAGGGGAGCTGGGCCCGGCCCGGGCAGCGGCCATGAGGCGGCGGTGGCGGAGGGGGGGAGGTGGGGGCCGGCGAGGGCTTGGCAGCGGCGGGGCGGGCCCGGGCTCTTGGCGGCCGGAGGCGCTCGGTGGCCGGGCCTTGGTGATGGGGCACGCGGCAACGGCCCCGCTCCAAGCTCCAACCCCACCTTCCCCGCCTCAGCTCCCAGCATTCCGCCGCAGCGCAGGCAACGTGGTCGCTTCCCCCGGGAGCGCGGCCCGGCCCTCGCCGCACCCCGCCACCGCCCCCCCGGGAGGGCCTTCCGCGGCCTGGCGCTGCCCACGTGTGCGGCGGCTGTTCCCCGGCGCGCAGGCCGCGCCGCCTTTCTCTGCCGACTCATGGCGGCAGGGTCGGGGGCTGCTGCGGCGGCCCGGCGCGGCTCTGCCTCTGCTCGCTTGCAGCTGCGAACAGCGATTGTCAGCAGCGAAGCGTGCACGGCTTTGAGGTGTGGGGGGTGTCCGCAAAAGGGAGTCGCGTGGGGAAGCGTCCAGTGGGGCGACACCGTCTAAGTCGAGGTTTTAACCTTCTGCTGCCATCAGCAAAAGCTGGAATTGCAGAACAACCATTTCCTCGGAAGTTGGGATAAAACGTTGCTATTGCCAGGGCATCGCTCACACCTGCTTCAAGTCAGTCGGTACTAAGAGGAACACAGAAGTTTTCACCGAGTGTCTTGTTTGGGAAAGAATTTTTCCAGCCTGCCTTTATTAACTCTAAAATCACACTGCCAGATATGACATCAGATTCTCAATTACTGTATGTGCTAGTGTTTTGCAATAACTGTTACTGCCTGGCATGATGATTCATCAGAGGTATTGATCTTTGGAAGATGAACAGCTCTGCAATTTGCACCTGGAAAGCTGTCATCTTAATGGGGAGTGTAGAGGAGAAGTTAATTGTGCCAGGTAAAAGTCCGTGTTCATAATGTTAGGTGGTTTGTCTTTGCACACACCAACATAAGCAAAGCCTAACAAAATCTGGGACAGCGTTGCTGTCCACATTTGTCTCTTGTGGTGTGACATAAAACTGGTCACGTCGCTCCTTTGTGTGAAAGCTGCACTCCACTGCTCCATTGCGCTGCCTGCTCCGGTAACAGTCCCCAGAAATAAACCAAAAGATGCACCACTGAAGGTTGAATGTTTCTGTTTGAGGCTCACATTCATAGTGTGTTTGGATTCATTACCAGGCCAGTTGCAAAGGTGGGTGCCTTGTCTAAGCTAGCAGAGACGAAGCACTCAGCCCAGCATATGGAGGAGGATGATTTGGGCTTTTTTGAGGGCGAGAGCGTGTCAGTAACATGTCCACCCTATGGTAGGGCATGGGAGTAATGTTGCAACACTCCGAATTTTCTTGGGCTGAGCACAATTGTCATGGTGTTCCTGAAGGCGTTTCAATAATGGAATTGGTTAGTGGTGTGTTTTGGGATGCTTGGCAGCAGCAACTGCAGCGCCCAGACGCTGCTGCTTCTTGGCTCTCCTCTCTTGGGGCATTGTTTCTTTTGCTGCCAGTTCGTTAGCAGAAGAGAAAACGTGTAAAATAAACACGGCTGGTGAGCTCTCACGAGAGGCAGGCTGGCAGCTGACCTTGCCAGGCAGTTCCTTGCCCTAGTACCTTCTTGTGGTGTCCACAGTGAGTTGTGCCCTCACTGCTTTGAGTAGAGGATTTCTTTTGGCAGATGCTTACCAAAAAAATCACAAAAAAGATCTGGGGTGTGAGTTTTTGTGAAGGGATGGTGCTGATGAGGTGTGCTGTCGTGTTGCCATGACCCTCCAGGCCTAGGGAAAGCCACTCTTTTGTATACTTAAAGCAGGTTGAGAGCTTCTAAACTCTGGACAGTTGTCTCTGGATGGTTTTGGGTTTTCAGCAGACCTTGCAAAACCATGGCTCACGATCTAGCAGTGTTCCCAGAGCACTGCTTGTGTGCTAGAGGTACTAAATGTTTCTAGCCCTGATCCTCCCAGAGGTAATGAGGAGACCCAGGGAGCTTGGTGAGGGGAGACCAGGGAGCTTGGTGAGGACAGCAGTGTAAAGATAAACAGATCTCTCTCTGACTTGTTTTACAGGCTTTGAAAGCCCTAATTTTTTATAATGATTCTATTAATTGTAGACCCACAGAACAGATTTAATGGGCAAGACCTACCTCTGTAATGGTCTGTGTTGGAACTGCTGCTTACAAAAGGAAAGAAAGGCCTTGAGCTGTGGCCTAGAGGAAACAGCCATCTTTTGAGATATTTCTGAGGTCTGTCTGTGTCAGAAAATGGATAGGGAAGTTTGAACTGTTTGACTTGCTGCAGCATGGGAGGGCTGATGTAGGGACTGATGAACGGTGTCCTGATGGATCAGGATTTATCTTCAGAAGTCAGTGTCTTGCTTACCTGCTGCAGCGTTTTTATGCTCAGGGTTGGCAGTGAGGGTGTTTGAGTAAATGTTTTTGCTTTTGCAGAAAGGAGGACTACTGAAGTGAAGCCACTCCTGGCTTCTTAATCCCTTCCCCCAAAAGCACAGTGGCGTGGCAGTAAGTGGAGCAACCATTAGATCAAGTTAGACAACAGTGATACTGCTGATGCTGTAAGCAGAGGCTGAGGCTCAGCTGGAGTGGCACACCAGTGAATTTCCTGGTGGCTTGACAAGACATGTGTTGTATTTCTATTCATGTGCCTTTCAGAGTCAGGGTACAAGGGATCAGAGGGGATCCTTTGAGTCCTGAGATAACCCATCCCATGTGGCAAGGCTTGTACTTGACACTGCTTACTGCTTTTGAGGGGATCCTGGCACTGGTAACTATGCCTCATTTTTACTCTCTAATGATCTAGTAACAAGGTCTGCGTGACTGTCCTCTCCTTACACGTTCTCTTATCATGTAAATAAATGCGGCCAGCAGCCTGACTGGCAAAGGCATGATGGTAGTGTGTGTGTCTGCAGTAGCAAAGGAAGCATTTTCTGGCAAAAACAGCTTTGCACTTTTGGCTTTAAACCAAACTCGGAGTATTTTCTCCAGTTCTTCCACAGAGGAGAAGGGTGGCTTGCAGTTAAAGGCAGCTTGACCTTCTGGAACATGTTGTACTCCTCCACTGTGCCCTGCACCCGGGCTGGTGCTGATGCAAGCATTGGTGCAGACAGGTGTTAACAGCACCCTGTTTTCAAAACCTGCTGGAGTTTTTTCAAGAAATGTTGCATCAAGGCACTTGGCACTTCTTAATTTTTAAAGCCATTGACATCTTGAAAGCGAGAACACGCAGGTTCTAATGCCTGGCGCTGCAACTGCCAAGCTTCGCCTGTACTAACTTTTATGCTGGTTTTGCAAACACTCAAGCGGGAGAAATCAATGTCTTTCCTAGTGGAGATGCAAGAGGTGTTTGAGTTTGTTGAGTAGAGTTTCTTGCTTGCCATTTGGCACATGCACTGGGCGGGTACGCAGTACTTTCCAGAAGGCACACCTTAGTTGCTAGCAGCAAGCACCAGAGGTTAGTCGACTATTGTTCAGAGAGAGTGCGTGTTGATTTATGCCAGAGCAGAGGCTGGGCTGGCTACCAGTACTGAGGAGAAGGCAGAGGAAGATTCATTAGCTTCTCACCCCTTGCTGACTAAGTCCCCATAGGGCTTTCCTTGAAACCAGCCTCCAGTAGAGGAGATAAGATGTATGGGAAACTTATTTTACCTTTGGCATTTCTTTGTGTTTGGAGTACACGTGTGCATCTGCCTGCTTGGGTATCCAGCTTGGTAGTGCTGCACACACCTATTTCCAAAGTGTTGGGCAATTCTCTCTCTGTCGTGGCATGTAATTATGGACCTCTCCTGGCTGTTTGTTGCAACAGAGCTATCGCAGCAGGAGTCCTTCCCCCCCCAGCCCTGCCCCAGGTTTCCTCCCTGAAATACTGTTTTGTTCCCATCCCACAACTCAAGTTTGAGTAACTCTTCCCATCTTACTATGAGAGGACGAGCGTAACTGGAGCTCACTGCTCCAAAAAATGTGAAGCTTTAACTCCTCTGTACACCTTTGCCCTTCAGCTTTGTGCTGGACCTTTGCCCTGTTCTGCACTGTTTGTTTCGGGAAGGCTGGGGAATGCAGCACAGCTCCTGAGAGCTGACTCACTGGTCCTGGTTGCTGGGCTTCAGCACTTGCTTCTGCTGTGACTTCCAGTTCTAGATTTCCAGGTCCAAGGTGTTGCTAGAGGATTCTCACCAAACACCTTCTTACCCTTTAAACTTTTTTGCCTGTGGTGCCAAGGTGGTTTCCCTTGGGATTGTATCTGGGATTACTGGTTTGGGATGAAGACGGTACTTGGGTCGCTTGTGAAGACAAATCAAGTGCAAAAAGCAGGGCCAGGAAGGGGGGCACTGGGGCTGCAATGCTTTTCTCTCCCTTCCAAATTATGATACCTGATCCTTTTGCTGTGTTTTTGCTTTTGCTGTGAGATTATCCTCAGGAGAACACCAAATGTCAGCTTGGATGGACTTAGGTTGCTCTTAGTGTACTTGAAACTACTTTGCAATGAATCTCTGACACCACCTTGGTGGTGATGCTTGTTTGTCTAAACAAGAAGTGAGCATGTTAGCTGTCCTGTCTAGGCCAGGATGAGTATTTGGATCCTTAAAGTTACTACAGCTGCAAACAGCAAGGGCTTAAAAATAATAAAAAAAAGAATCTTAGTGAAAATTTAAATACATTTGAATGCACACACAGGATTGTGGAGTCCTTTATGGTGGTGCATCTCACAGAGGAGCTCTGTTCCCATCTCAATAACCACATAAGTGGAGGTATGGTGGCCTCACTGTAGATCTGGCAGGTAACCCATAGGAGACCTGAGAAGGCTTTTTTTCTTTGCTTTGTTCTTACCCTAAGTCCAGTTGGGAGTGGTGAGTTTTGTGCATTCCAGCCATGGTATGTATTTACATTATGGTCTTTAAAGTGTTATTTGTTTCCTGGTCATGTTGGCATTGGAACCTTTACTGACTTCTTACCAGTGGCTTTAGACTTCATGCTGCTGGCTCTGTCAAGTCTGTGGTCTGCTGTGCACACAGGGAACCTGGGGAAAGAGGTGGTACAACCTTGGTGATACCTGCTGGGTAGTGGTAAAGCCATCTAAGTGGAGCTTTGCATGGGCAAGAAGTGAGCTTCTGGGGTTGGGTAAAGTTCTGGGTACTCTGTGCATGTGTGGGCAAGTGATGCAGCTGCATGACCTGAGCAGGTCAGAGAAAAAGTAAAAGCAAAGCTTTGAAGAAGTGAATGTAGTGCAGTGAGAACTTAAGAGCAGCTACTTGAGTATTTAGGAAACAGTAACTGGTGACCAGAACAAATAGGAACTGGGCTTGGCCTCAACTAAATCAATTATCAGACTTCTTGGGGTCAGGGCTGGTCTGGATTGTTTGGTTGAAAGGAGAAGCGGGTGTTGTGCATGGGAAGGTACAACAGCTGTGGAGTAGAAAACAGATCTGCTGGTGGCAATTCTAATACTGCACAAGATACATGGGATTTTTTGGGCAGGCTTGTGGAAACAGTGGTCAAGTCAAGTGACAACATGTTTCTAAACAGAGGCTCATCCTGTAATTGCAGGTTCCCAGTAATCCTCCTAATTGAACTTCCCTCTACCAGAGCATGTGCTAGTGCTACAGTTTGGGAGCCCTCTGTGGGCAGGATTGCCTTTCCTGAGTACACTGGTGTGTGATGTGCTGTACCTCTGTTGGGATTTCTGTTGCACCGGGCTGCTGGTGCTGGTTGAGCTGCCAGAGCCACCGTTAGCAAGTTGTCTGGCCCGGCTTCTGTGTTACACTCGCTGTGAATCTTCCCGGGATCAAGAGCTCTTCCCACAGCATTAAAGCTGCGTGTGCTGGGGGATATGCTGTTGTCACGTGCAAGGAGATGGAGGAAGGGCTGCAAACTGGCTGATCTAATACCTGCATTATCAGTGGTTTACCTTCAGTGTCCTTCTGGAGCAAAGCTGACTTAGGAGCAGCTTGCCTCATCACTTCCATGGATTGCAGCGCTGTGTAAGGACACACAGAGTGCTTCAGCAGTGGTTGTGATTTGGGTTTTTTTTTGGTTTTGAGTCATCCTGTTACTTTGTGTGGTCACAAGTTGGAAGGGTTGGTAGACAGCTCTGCTGTGCATAGCTTGGGGCTGATGGTCTGCAGGAGGTGACCATGATGGCCCTGGCAGGGTGAGGGGTCAGGTGGAAAGCCCTGTTTGCTTTAGAAATGACCAATGGAGGTAGCCCTTCGTGTGACTAAGGTCTGCCAGTGCCATTCAGTCTGGCTCTGGTGACATTCAGAAGTGACACAGGCACCTTTTCTTCACTTGATCTAGAAGATGGTGCTCTGGATCCCTCAGGAGCGCACGTGGCATGCAGCTTGCTCCAACCTTTGCTCCTAGGGAAGCACATTCACTTCCTGCCAGGCACCCCTTGAAGTGGTTGGAAACAGGTCTACAACCTGCTGCTATAGCAAGCAGAGCTGGCCTGTGACCTGGCCACGTGCTCACAGGTGCTTCTCTCCACTGCACTCCTGTCTTGCTTCCCAAAGTTGACCTGGCCTCTGTTGGGCCCTAGGAGAGGCATCCCTGCCCCCTGAGGAAGGCGATGGAGGTGGCTTAGTATCTGTGGTGCTCCACTGTGTTATTTGTTTGGTCTGTGGTGGGTTCTGTGGAGATGCCCTGGTGACAGTGAGACCAGTAGTTAGGGGGCACTGGGAAGAAGTGGGGGCTCGGATGGGACTTGTGAACTTCACGTGTCCTTGACACATGAGCCAGAGTTAAACCGTGATTGGAAAGCTGGGCAGTGGGTGGAAATGTGCAGTGTGTCCTTCCCGCTGGGTGCCAGTGCAGCCAGGAGGTGCCCTGTGAGCCTGGGGGCAGCCTGGTGCTGCTCCCCTCTTCCCTGCCCAGGTATGGGGGTGCAGCCCCAGAGGCTGGGGGTGGTGGGAGGCAGCAGAGTCCTTCCCGAGCACAGTGCTGAGCACGTTTTTCCAGCTGAGCGGCAGCGTGTGCCGCGCTCCTGCAGAGTGACTCTGCAGTCTGCAGGGCATGGCTGCGCGCTGGAAGGGAGCTGCCGGCAGCAGGGAGGGCGCAGGGGCTGCTTATCTCTTCTTCTTTCCTGGTAGTCATTTGACTTCTTTTGACTTGCCTGATGGATGCATGCATGGAGGGAACAGAGGGTTTTCAGAGCAGGATGTGTTAAGAGGTTTTAGTAAGTCTGAAATGCTGAGAGAAGGGGTGAGTTTTTCCGGACTAAATCTGTGGGGAAACAAGTATGAAATTGGAAAAGCCACAAAAATGAGGAAAGGTTAGGGTGTTGGTGATGGGAAAGTAACAGATACTGGTGTCTTACCTGCCTGCTAACTGGGAGGTGCTGCCAGAAGGTGAGTACATTGTTAAATGCTTAGCACTAAGCAGATTATTTGTGATACATATTCAGCCTTTGCACTAAATCCAATCTGGATTTCTTTTTTTGTTGTGGGTTTTTTTTCCCCCTCTCCTTACTTTAACTGTGCTTTTGAAAACTTCTGGTCAGTGGTGCAAATGAGTGATTATTAATTTACCAAATGTTAATTACCAAGCTGTCTGGTTTGCACACTTACAGATGGTGAAGCTAGTGATGGAATGAAATACTGAGCGCCTACGGTTAATAAGCAACACTCAAATGTTTGATAAGCCAACCTTTGCTTCAAACTACTGCAAATTCATTTATTCAGATTCTCCAAGGCCAGATCTTCCTTTTTTCTTTTTTTTTTTTTTGTATTAAAAGTTGCAAAAGAAACCCTGAATTGATTCCTGGAAGACACTTAGGATTCTTTCTCCAATCATTTTAAACTTTTGCTGTAGCCCTCCCAAACACTCACAAAGCCCACCTAGCTGAGTAGCAATGTCTGTTCATGTCAACTCTTCCAGCCACCCACAAGCCTACTGAAAGTAAGGACTTGACCATAATTAAAAATAGCAATGCTCTAGGCCTCACCTAGCACAAAAAGAACTATTAAAAGGAGTGGCTGAAGCCCTTTGCCCTATGTACCTCCAGGTGGGCTCATGTTGGCAAGTCAGCTGCAAGGCTGTGGAAGGGAGCAAGTGAATGGAAAAACAAGGATTTAAGTGTAAACAGTAACAACAGTATATGTAATGCTGAGAAATTCTTGAACTGGAGCAGCAAATACTGAAATGTGGCTAATGGTGTCCCATAAATACTCTCTAGAGGTTTTACTCTTGACTGAAGCAGATGTGATAGGGTATTTGTGCACAAGATCCCACCCAACAAGGCAGAAAAGTGAATTGGAGGTGTCTTCACCATGTGCTCAGATGACAAAGCATGGGATTTTGCTGGCTGTAATCATATCAAATTTCACTTCCTTAGTCCCAGCTAAACCTTGAGAGCTCAGGGGAATACCTAATGTGATCTAATGCATCTTCGGAGTGCTCAGAAGTCCTCTGCCGCTGCAGAGGGTCTTGCACTGAACAAAAGGGGGATTGATTTCTTTTGGCCTCCCAATCTCAGGTGAAGTCTTCTGGCTCTCCTTTTGTTTTGATTGGTGAGTGACAGATGTGGCATTTGCACACTGTACAGGGAGGAATTTGCTGTAAGTGATCCATGTTTTCCAAATGAAAAATTAAATCTGTAAGTAGAGCTACGAAGATGACTTAGAAGAGACATGGCAGATCACGGGCAGACAGCCCACTTGACTTCAGTTGGAACTCAAATCACACTTGATCTAATCAACAGCAGAGAAGTGGAACCAAGCAAGGATGGAGTTTGGAGGGTGATTGGAAAAGCTGTGTATTTGATTAAAACCAACCAGATAGCCTGGACTGGAGAGGGGGAACATCTCAGACTGTGAATCTGGTGATTTCTTCAGTCAAGGGATTTAATTAGGCTGTCTTTGCTGTGCTGCCTTGTGTATCCTACAGTCCCCCCTGCTTGGCCTTCTGCCTGCAGCCTTGAGGTGGAGAATGCCTTGCAATTTTCAGTTCCTGGGGTTTTCACATGCATTTATGGCAGCCCCTCCTGATGTTATGGGACATATCCATGATACTGGGACTTATGAGAAGCAGGAGGGATGCTTTTTCATGCAGAGGCTGGATTTCTGTCTATGGTAACGGATACTCTATAGGGAGACGGTTCTGTCTTGCTAGCTGCTTACTGAGCTGTCCTTAGGCAGAGCTTTGCTGTGGTGTCTGAGGCTGCCTGCCCTTGATGCACACACAGAAAAGCGTGCTGCAGCGCAATGTGAGATGACCCTGTCAGAGGGATGTGCCAGTCTGTGTTGGTTTCCACAGCGTGGGATCCAGTTGGCTTCTGGGCTGCACTAAAATGGTTCTTGTGTTCCAGTGAATCTGAGACACACTGATTTTGCTTGATCACACTTGGACTTTTAGTTCTTGTTCAATGTCCAGTACCTTAAAGAGCAATTTGTGGAGGGTGGCTGTGATTGCTGGGCTCAGTCTCATGTAAGGTTGGAGGGCTGGAGGCATCCAGTGGTGTCACTTCAGGCTTCCTGGTGATTAAGGGATGTGAGGCAGAGAGCTGGGTCACCAGCTGCTACAGGGGAACTGTAATGGGACACCTCTGATGTGCCTTGTACATTCTCTGCTGCTTTTTGTCTCATGTGAATTGGCGTGTTCAGTCTATGGGAGTTTTGCTGCTTGTCTGTTTTGGAGATGGGGGGCAAGGGGTTAATGGGAGAGAACACCCAGTGTTTGTTCTCTCCAGTGCAAGCACTGATAAGTGGATGGGAGAAAAAACAGCAGTGACCTTACAGTTATTCTTTGTGTGCCTGTGCATATGCAAGTGTTGGACTTGCAAGGCTGTCTGTTTGGAGAGCTCTCAGGTGTTTTCTGGTCAGACTGAGTAGGTGTGCGTTCCCCGCAACTCCACTGGCATCTGGTGCTCAGAGAAGAGACCTGGACCCTCTTCCAGGCAGATACCTGACAGGTTCTTTTGCCAGGCACAGTGCTGGTCCCAGTGGTGACTATCTTCAGCTGCAGTTGCAGCCTTGCTTGGTCAGCTCTGCTCCCCTTCTGTCTGGAAGAAACTGAATGTCAGCATTAAGCTACTAGCTTAATGTGTGGCATGAAGTTAAAGCTAAGGAGCTATCTTTGACAAATAATGCTCAGATTTGGGAGTAGGTGATTTTTGCCAGGGGTGTTCTTCTTGCAGCTTGGTGATACTGGAATTCTTCATCCCTTTCCAAGTATGTGAAGTTAGCAGCAGCACCCCAGCTGAGTTGCACCAAAACCATGGCCGTTTATACACTGAAAACCCATTTCAAGCATTTGTTTCCACATGTTTTGTGGGAAACAAATGTCAGCTCACACTGGCTGCAGCTCTTCAGCTTAGTGTAGGTATTGAGGGTGTCTGAGAAGAAACAGAAGATGGAGAGAACAGGACTACTTACCAAGGATCTAATGATCTGGATACCCTTGTGGAGAAACTGGTTTGGAAGCTGATAAATGCTTCTGTAGCTTTTTATCTTCTTTCACAGATCTTAGTGGTGTCTTAGGACCTACCCACCATCATGTGAGGTTGATCCATCTGGCTTGAATCTTTTACCCATACGAAGCTTCTCTTTGGGGAGGTAAAGATACTTCTTACAGTTGAGTGTTGTTGAGAGTTGTGAGAGGGGTTTGCCTGGACCTGGCAGCTGGAAAGGGTTGGGAAGATCTGGATGGCTGAGAGCTGGACCCTCCCCGAGCCTGCTCAGCAAGTAGTGAAGGAGGGGGAGCAGGAAGCAAGCAAGATCTCAGGAGTGACATAATTTGCCATGCTAATCTTTGGGGTTGGGGTTTCTTGCTTTGCTACTTTTTCCTCGCAGGCCTCGCCCCCTCTCCTCTGAGCATTGCTTTGAAGAGGCTTGTAACTGTCTTGGGAACCTGTGCAGACACTGCCTTGGCCTCTGAGGGGGAGCTGGGTGATACAGATTTGAGCTGAGAAGTTGCCTGGGGATGGGGAAGAGATTCAGATGGCACTGGTCTTTCTGCAGCAGATGCTGGACTCTGTAATTTGGAGCTTTCCGCTGCCTGTGCTGTTGGCGGTGGGAGAATCGCTGTTGTAGCCAGAAGAGCTGAATTGTCCTTGCCGGGTGGCAGGTCAGGTTAGGAGGAAAGATCCCTGGAGATCCTGCTATCTGCCAGCATTTCCTTTCCTCATCCCTCTCCTGGGAAACTAGCACAGCCCTGCAAGCTTTTGAGCTGTCACAACCGAGTTCTGGTCACGTCTCTGCTGCTGAGTCCTGTGTGACCTTGGAGAGGTCATTTTTTTGATGATGTCCGAGTCCTTTGTCTGCAAAACGTGGAGGGATGATTTAGTTACAACTGCATGGGTCCAAAGCCAGAACAAATCAGCTGTTGTCTTCTCATAGCAGTGGCAGTGTGGCTGAGCGGTGTGTCCTGCTGGGTGCAGCTGAGGAGCATCCTGTCATGTGTACTTGTACCTGTGTGTGCCCAGGAGCAGCCCTTGCTCAGCACACTGGTACCAGTCAGTGAGCTTTGGTGGCTGGCAGACGACACAAAGCACATTGAGGTCGTTTCTCCCCCAGTTTGGAGAGCAGAATGGTATCTGGTAGTGGGGAGGGTGGGCAGCGGGGTGCAGGGAGCTGGCTGCCACTGCCTGCAGCCCTGCCCCTCTCGGCAGTTAGGGCTGTGGGTTGCTTAATAACGAGTCAGCGTTTCTCTTGCATCAGGGTTAATGAGCTGCTCCTTAGCTGCTGTCTCTCAGACCCTGCTGGGAAGAAGCAACATCTGTGGCACAGAAGGGGTGCTGGTGGTGGAGGGGCTGGGGACAGGCAATGAGTGCTGGAGGTCCCTTCCCAGCTGTAGCTCCAGAGCTGGGAGAAGGCAGGCTTCCTGTCAGGGCTTTGGGTTTGACTCTGAAGTGTGGCTGGTGGAGGAGGCCAGTTATCAGCATGCTTCTGGAGTGAGTGGGGGAGATCTGGGCTTGTAAATGGGGTAGCATTTCTGGACCTGTCCCAGATACCTGAATAGCAGCAGTGGCCAGATAGCCCCTAGGGAGGGAGTATGTGTGTGGCTGCATCAGCTTTTCTCTTTAAATGCCCCATTTTAGCATATAGTTGTCTCCTGTGTTTTAAAAATACTGTCAGGCAAAAATTGGGATTCTGTATCCACCCCCCAGCATCACCTCAAATAAGGGCTGCCCTCAATTTGGTTTTGTCTCCTGGGCTTATTTTTACAGCAGCTCTGGGTATTGGTGTTCAGAGCAAGCGCCTCTGTCCTGCATCTGCGCCCTTACATGACAGCACAGAAGGGGATGCTCCGTGCCCATCCCCACATCCTGCTGGCCCTTGACCTCCTCCTGCTGGCTCCTTCCTCTGCCTCCCTTTGCTGATAACAGGAGATTCATGGAGAGTGGTTTCCACTGAGGTGATGTAGGCTCTGTGGATAATGTACAGAGCTGAGGAGGATGGGAAAGGGCTCGGGACATAGCTGGCTTGCCAGAGACTGGTGCTGTGATCAAGTGCTCACTGGTTCCTGTGATGAGTATAATCCCTGTGTTTAGACACCAAGTCTTTCTCCTTTCAGCCTGTACTGAGAAGTGTCTGTATGCAAGAAGGGGAAGGAAATGTGAGACCACAGAGCCCAAATGTTATGAGTCTTCCTTGCTTGCAACTCGGTATTGCCTCTTGGTCCTTTCCATTTGGCTGGTTGGAGGTTATTCTGTATCATCCCAGTGTGGTGGGCTGGATTTGGCTGGAAGATATGGTGCAGGCAGGGGCAGAGCTGCTCCACTCCATGTGAGTGCCTGCTGCTGGACAACTGGCTGGTTGGATGGTGGAAAGCTGCTTTGGAATGTTACTCTGAGGTTTGGCCTGCATCAGGATACCTGGCATTGGGGTGTCTTGTGGGAAGGTGGTGTGTATGGTGGGAGCAATCAGTGAGATTGGGTTGCTGGCTTTGGTTTTTCATGCTGGCACATTGCCTCAGGAAAATCCCAGTCTGCTCTTTGCCTGGGTCCTTCATGGTTGACTGTTCTTATTTATCTGAAATTTTTAAACCTGGGGAGCACTGGGAAGGGAGCTCAACTGGACAGGCAGCCTCAGTCTTGCAGTGTGCTAGGTGGACTCCTTGGGGAACAGCCCAAAGGGTTTATCTTTGCCAGCCACACACATTTCTGCCTCTTTCCCCACCATGGCTTTCTTGGGAAAAGCAAGCTGCCTGATTTAGACTTCTCTTGGGCACCTCAGGTGCTGCCCTTAATTGGCAGGCTAATTTCTAATCTAGTCACTTGTGCTTGCAAGGGAAGAAGATGTCCCAAAGGGTGGTTGTGCTTGATGGTCCCTGACCCACCCTGCTTCATCTGTCTCCTCTTGGCCTCCCTATTATTCAAACGAGCAGGTCCTGCACACTGCTTGTTTTGTGCTTGTTCTTGGCAGTGTGGAAAGCTGCCTGCAAGCCCTCTGCTCTTGGGTCTCTACTCTGGAGTCAAATCTCTGTTAATAGTAGCTGTGATGAGTTAGACAAGCTCAGTCTTCCCAAACAGGAAAGCTGAAGACTAGAGGCAGGTGTCTTTTCTCAACAGGAGTTGTGCTGGCAAGCCTCTCATGGTGAATGTGAGCAATACCTGCCCGTGGTCATTGTGTGTGGTCCTTGCTTTCTACTGATCTAAGCAGCTGAGGACCTTCCACTGCTGTTCTAGCACACTCAGGGGCAAATCTGTTGCTGAGTGGTTGTGGTTTCTAGAAGGGGATAGCTGGACCTGTTGTGGATGACTGGTTGTGCAAATGGTTGGCCAAGCTGTGGTGTGCATTTGATGAAGAGTTGCTTGGACAGCCTAGCAGGAATGCAAACTGGAGAACTGTACCTGGCAGGGGTATGGAAAGGAGGCTGGTTGCCAAGGCCTGTAGCTCTTGGCTGGCACAAAGGAATTCCTGTCCTCTGCCACTGTAGTAGTAGTCTTAGTTGTTAATTTGGGGCTTTGGTAATAGCTGGTACAGCTAGCTGGTCCAAACAGGTAACATGCATTAACCAGTACATGGTGCTCTGTGGAGAAGTTGTCTAAATGTTACCCAAGTAGGAGGATGCAGAACTTGCCTCTTGTTTGGGATCTTTCAGACCGAGTACAGGGTATTTCTACTCCCTGTTGTGGGAGCCTGACCTCATCAGCAACCATCACAGAAGTACAAGATGTTTAGGTCTACCTGGATGATGTGTTGGTGGAGGATTGCAGTAGAATGTGGAGTCTGCAGAGCATCCAGGCTGGTGCTTGGAGGTTTTTCTGGGTGTGTTGTTTTTACCCTCAGATGTGCCTTCAGCATGGCCACAGCTCATAACCTTGTGTAACAGCAGAGTTCTTGGCATTTTCTTTTTTCCCTCCACCCTTGCTTCTGCTGCTCATAGGTGGGGTGAAAGCATCCCTGCCTGAGGATGCCTTGAACATGGTGCACTGTTACAGGCAGATAACAGGAGCTCTTTGGTAGAGGCACATTTTTGCTGCTTCTGCATTAATTGAGCTCAGGCCAGAGAGCTTTGTTCCTTCCAAGGGGTTAGTCCTTGCTGCAGCTCTCATGACTTTACAGCTGAATGTGTGTCTTGGGCAGCTGATAAGCAGGAGCCAGGGGCCTGCCTGCCCCTGTTCTAGGAGGACCTTGGCTTGCAGCAAGCCTTCCTTCCTTCTCTTCCAAGTTCCTTGAAGAAAACAGTGTATTGCTCTCAAAAGTGCTGTTTTGATAGCTTTTGGGGAGCCTCTATCAACAGAGTTTCTCCACACATGCTGTCATGCATGCTCCTAAAAGTCTTTCAACTAATCTTTCCCAGCTACTTCAGTGAACTCCTAACAATAAATAGGGTCATCAGGAGAAGGACCTGTACCTCTAACTGGAAAGAGCATGGGAGGGTTGAGTGATCTGACTGAGCATCTGAAACTGCCCATACTCCAGCAGCCCTGCTCAACATGCTGTCCTGGCTGGCAGAACCACATGAGATGGAAAGGACAAGGCAGAAGTGTTCCACCAGAGTGATGCATGATGTGCTAAGGCACTGAGCATCCATTTAGGTGGTAGATGCATGATTCTGGCTGCCTGTTTTCTGGTATGGGTGCTGTTGATATTATTGCTCTGAAGACCAAGAACCATCAGGAAAATGCTCACTTTGCTTTGGCTGCCACCTGCATCCCTTGGTGGGACACAGTGTTAGAGGTTCTCTGTACGGGTTTCCATTTGATATTGCTGGCCAGGGGTAGTGTGAGAGTGCCTTGGACTAGGTCTTGCTGTGCAGCTTTCTGTTAGAAGCCAATATAGAAGATTATTTATGAGAACAATACACTCAGATAAACACTGTCTCCCTCAAAAGTCTTTCTCACAGAAAGTGGTTGAATTGAGGTAGGTTCCAAGCTGGATTGATGTTTAACTTGGGATACTAAGAAAATACTTCCTCTGTTTAGCTAAAGCAAACAAACCAAGAGAGGAGGAACCTTTTAAATATGATCTGCACTCCAGCTGTAACCAATACTGATCCTTTCTTTTTCTTCTTGTCTCTTACAGATATATTTCCAACGGATGGCCAGGCTGGTATGTATTATTTGGAGTTCTTCAAACCTCCTGCTCCCATGCCATCTCTGCACTTCTTTCTGATGCTACAGGACTATGAAACAGACATTCATTAAAAAACCCAGAAATTCCCAAGCCAAAAACACTCCTCAGAGAAAACCAAACAAAGAAGTCCTAGTACTTGGCCATTGCTGCATGGCAGTGACATGTTGGGTGCTGTGCTGTAGTGATGGCTGCAGCTGCTGGAGGATTTCTTTCCTGCCATGTGTTGTAGAGTGGCAAATTTGGGTGTTCAGTGTTTAAACAGTCTGGGAATTTGTAGGTCTTGATCATCACATAAAACTGACAACACTGATGCATCAAGATGCAAATGTAACTCAGAATCACTGCTCTTTGTGTGTTGTATACAGCTTGATGTGTCTGTCTCTGAGATGTACATTTGAATGGTGCTTAGAAAAGGTCCCTTTGGGGCTGGCTGTGCTGCTGCTGCTGAGTATCACTGTTGAAGACAGCTGAGATCCACCCTGCATTGCCATCTACAAAAGACCAATGAAAACTTCCTGGCCCCAGGGTTCAGCCTTTCTAGGATGGACCCTGTAGAAATGGACTGGGGTCCTAATGAGAGAGGGAAGGCTTCTTTGGATGCAAGTCCAAAAGTTGGGAAGAGGATATAGATTTTTAAAGCAGGTATTGATGATCTCAGTTCTTGCCTTTCCTAAACTGCCAGAATCTCTTTATCCAAATTGATGTTGAAGTGCCAAGACTGAAGGAAAAGTTTGTTTCAGACAGTGATACCAAGACCAGCCAGTAAGATCCTGTTGCCTTGTGGAGGTGTCCCATAGCAGAAGCACTGAGAATGGGGGTCAGTGCCTGGCTTGGCCTTGTGTGACCTCAAATGTATCACTGTGCTCAAGCCCTGCCTGCATCTTTGGCTTTGCATGGGATCACATTTCCCCAGTTCACATGATAGTGTGAGGATAAATTGCTGCTGATTGTGGAGGTATTGTGTGATCAGGATTTGGAAGAGTTGAAATCATCTCCATTGTTTTGAAGTTGGGGTGTGTGTGTGTGTTCATGTTCCCATGGTACAGAACTAGATCCACTGGGGCATTGCAGAAGATGCCTCTGCAGGTGTTGGATAAGTAATCCAAGTAGTAACCCAACCCATTTGTAGGTCTTTCATGATTCTCTTGCTTTCAGGACATGTGTGGAAAGCAAAATACTAATGGTTTTGAAGCACAATATTCCCATGTATTGACATCATGAGAGGCTTTTCTCCATCCTGCTGAAGGTCTGCCTTCATTGCATGTTTGATTAGGTTTTTTTTGACTGCTTGTTCTGCAGACTTGGAGATCTCCTTTGGTTGGCACAGCTCCATTCTCTCCAGCCTGTTGGGGACCTTCACAGCTGCCTCCAGGGTGGGGCATGAGTGTGCATCTGCAGGAGATGATAGCATTTCACTGGGTGTATGTTACATGTCAGTAGCATTGCAGAAAATGGTACCTACAGAGCTGGGAGGTTTTTTACAGTTCTGTGGGTTTGAGAAGTGAAAGCTTAAACAGGATTCCTCTGAAGGGTAGCTGTGCAGGACTCTGCACAGCCTTTACTATGCCTTCTTCAGAAAAGCCCTAAAGCTGGTGCCATGCTTTTTCTTCCCATGCACTGTGCTTATTGGGAAGCCCTGATATCTCAAAACACAGTGAAGTGTGGATACAGCAGGCAAAGGCAGGGGAGCACCACTGGTGGGGGGCAGCAGGCTCTTCTGGAGCCTATCTGCTCCTAGCATTGGAGCTGTTGTACACTCCTGAGGCCGCTGGCTTTGACTGCCTTTGCTGAGGTTTTTTATTTGCTCAGGTCTGTTAGGGCTAATCACCAGGGCTCCCATATCTGTGTCAGTGGCTAGATTTTGTTTTGTTTTGTTTTAAGATTAATCTTGTAAAGCCAGGTGGTTTCCTCTTTTGGTGAGAAGTATATTCTTCCACCCAAGAGTGGTGATGGAGGATGCTGAGTTGCAGGAACAGACTTGGGACCTGCATAGGTGGTGAGCCTGAGCCAAAAATCAGCCATTTTGTAGGCACAGGAGCTGTAGTGTGCCCCAAAGCATGTCCCCACTTGTTGGTTTATGGAAGCTGGAGGCGTTCTGCCCCCAGCCTGGTGTCACGTGCCGGTGCTATGGAGGTGGAAGGGCAGCAGTGTTTGCGTCCTGGTTACCTAACAGCGTCTGGAAATAAAGCTGCTCTTGGAGATCAGTGACAGCAGTTCCTCCATCCTCTCCTGCATCCAGCAAGTAGGATCCAGCAGCTGTAGGGTGCTTTTCAGAAGAAGCCACTTCAAACCTTTGGATCTGGGGTTCAGATGGAAAGATGAGAGACTTTAACACCCTTGAGAGGAGCAAGGCTGGGCTCGGCTTGGTGGTGTAGCGGCAGAGCAGAGGGATGGACTCTCATATAGCCACTTCTGTTAGAGGAGTGCTACAAGGGCACATCTCCACCTGGGCCTCTGTGGACATGGTGGCCATGAACACCTAACCTCTCTGGGAGCCTGCCTTTGCTGTCCACCTCCCAGGACTTGGTCCACGTGGGGTGGTGAAGTTTGCTGCCTGCTATTTGATGAAGTACTTTCACTTCCTTTAAACGGATCTCCTGCTAACTTTTAAGTGCTGTTCCTGTGTCCTGCCAGCCTGCTGCCCTCTTCTCACTGGTGGAGGAGGACCCCAGCCTCTTTAGTCTCACCTCTTAAGAGGTTGCCTCTGGGTGATTTAACTGCTTTCCTGTGTGCATCGGTACTGTGCACCTGTAACACTGCTGTGCCCTTGCTGAGCTGCAGAGACCAGAGCTGACTGCAGGGTGGAGCTGTGAATTCGTTGGTGTTCTGCAGAGCAGTAAGTGATGCTCTGCCTTGCTCTCACTGCTCTTGATTATTTTCTTTAAATCTTCTACTGCACCCTGAGCTGATAATTTTGGAGAATTGTCAGCAGTGGCTGAGTACCTTTCTTGAGTAACAGATGCCACTTTGAATTAGACACTGTGAACGTTCCATAAAGAGATGTGGGTGATGCTCCCACTGCAAGGAAGCAGGTTTTAGTCCTTTGTAAAGAGAAGGGGAGGAAGTGGATCTTCTAAAAGTGCTGTCTCTCACTCTTTTGTGGCTGAGTATTCCTGACTTCTTTGGAAAGCTCTCTGATTAGGACATTTTTTAATGCTGAATATTGAGACAGAGGAAGCAGCCCCCTGTAGCAGTGGAATTACCTGGATTGGAGAGTAGTTTATGCAGCAGGATGGGCAGCATTTGTTGTGTCAGTTTCACTGTATCTGGCTTACGGTGGGAAGAATAAGTGAGGATGTTGTGTCTTGTTTGGAAAGCATGCCCTGGAGTTAGCTCAGCTGAGGAACCTTAAGGAGCCTTCCTGCCTGCTCCCAAAGATTGCAAGGATATTTGGCTGCCCTGTTCCTGCCACGGTTCTAGTGCTCTGGTTTTGCCAATAAAAGGAATACACTATACCTGTGCTTAGTGTAATCCAGCTGTAGGATTTCTTCAGCTCATTTCTGGAGACATCCTGCTTAGTGGGTGACCAAGGTCTGGCCTCCCAAATTCCTGGGAATGCTTGCTGCATCCGGGCCTACCACCAAGTTGCTGTTGCTTTCCTCTACCCAAGAGACGGGGCTGCATTTCTGCCGGGTGGCGATTTTTGTCTTCCTTGAGGGTGTGAGCTGAGGTCTTGCACAGACTCCTTCTGTTGTATGTCACTGGCGAGGCAGGTTGGCAGCTGACCTAGTACAAGATTTGCAGGCAAGGCCTAGCAGTTGCTTTGCAAATGGCCACTGCACAGGGGAGGAAACAAGTAGGCAAAGTCTCGTGCAGGAGGCACAGTGGTGAGGAACCAGGAACGATGTTATTTAAATTACATCATTGTCTCCTTTCTAGGAACTCAGTCTCTGGCTCCCTCCTTTGAGATGACAGGTTTTCCAGAAGCATGCTTTGTGCAGAGGTTGCACTTTTGCCTTGTATGACCCTTTGCCCCCCTCCCCTGGCGTGGGTGGAAGCCACGCAGTCCTCTCGTCAAGAGCACAAACGTTGGGAGCTGGAGGGTCTTGTGCCAGGCGCTTGGCTCTCAATGCCTGTCTCTTCCTTGTTAAATACTTACAGTGAGATGTACCAGATGCTTCCCAGGGAGAGTTTTGTCATCTTCCAAGTCCCCAGATGCAGCTGTAGGAGTCTGACAGCCATTCAAGGGATCAGTCAGCCTGGTGCCCTGTGTTCGGCAGGGATGTGGTGACCTCGCTGCAGGCGCCGCTTGCGCTCTCATCAGCCGCAGCGGGAGGCAGGCAGAGAGCACCCCTCTGCTGATGGCAAGAGATTAATGATGGCTGGTCCTCAGGACTCTTTGGATTTTTATGTTGTTTTTTTTTTCTCCTTCTTCCTTTGGAGTTCTTCTGCTGCAGCATGAGGGGGAGTGGGTGATGCTCTTGGCTTTCACTGCCACACACCTCTTTCTGGGGCCTTCTCCATGTGGTGATGCGTGGGACCGCTGCACAGCTGCCTTTGCTCCCTCTCTGTTCTCAGCCTGCCTGTGTCTGTCTTGCCCACCCAGCCACGGTGTGGAGAGAAAGCTGGCTGAGCCAGAGGTGGGCTGAGCCAGGTGAGCCAAACTCTCATCAGCAGGTGTGAGCATCACCAGCCCTGACTGTGCAGAGGCCAGCAGCCGGAGTGTCACTGCTGAATGCCACTCCTGTCCTGGTCACACTGGTCAGATTCCCAGTGTGCCTCCCACTTTCAAGATAAGGTCTAGGACCTTGGGCTGGACCCTGTTTGTTGCTTTTGGTGCTTATCAGCTTTTACACACAAGGTGACCCGCAGAGCAGCCCTGAAGATGGGAAGGGAGGCCCAGCCTGGGCTCTGCACTGGTGTATGTGCACACTGGGCTGCCTCTTGTGCCCCGTGTCCCCAGCCTCTTGGCGTCACAGCTCCTGGCTGCATGAGGGACTTCCCGGGTGCCATGGAGGGAGGATCTCTGGAGGTGGCAGGCAGGCTTCTCCGAGTGGGGGGGAGCAGGGAGGGGCAGGCTGGCTAGGTCATCGTTTTTCCAACTAAATATAGTTGTCTGTGCTTTCATAAGGGCAGGATTGCTGCACCACGTGACTGCCTTATCCCTCCCGGCCGGCAGCTCCGAGTAGGGGATCGTGTGTCTGAATGGGTAATAATTAACTGTTAACTAGCTTTTCATTAGAGCCTGGCAGAACCAGCAGAGCCATGCAGCAGAGCTAAGCAGGAGCAGGGAAACTGCTCCTGCTTCCTCCTGGAGGCTGCACCACCCCCCTTTAATTTGCAAATCAGTTGTCCCCAGAGGTGAGTGGGTTGGGGTGGGTGTTTTTGCTGTGTTTTATAAGGAGTCCTGCCATGCCTGATGTGTGTATCCTTGCTGTCTTGGAATTCCTCTTCATGTCACCCCTCCTTCTCCCCCACCAATGATTTGGTCCTTTTAGGTCATGAACTATATCATCTGTTCTCCAAGCCAGCCTGGAGGACAGCCTGACCCTCTGGCTCCTCCACAATTCAGCCTGCCTGCATGGCCTGGGCCCCTGCTTTCCCTTTCCCAGTGCTGAGGTGTCCTTGCTGTGCCTCACTGTCCTGAGTGGCAGCTGGATCAACTTGTGCCTTTTCTCAGGGACTCCAGCCTGCCTGTGACTGCCTGCTGTGGCCTTTGACTGGGAGTGTTGCTGGCTTTTCCTGCCCCTCTCCCTGAACTGTTTAACCTGACAGAGTGTTTGCAAGGTGTCCTTGGAGGCTTTTCTGTCTTCTGTGATGGCAGAGGAGTTGCTGGTGAAGTGCTCTGCTGGCTGCACACTTATCTGCACCAGACAAGCTGGGTCAGGCCCTGGTGCTGGAGTGTTCTCTCCTGTAGCAGTAGTGGGGTGAGGGGTGCTTTTCTCCATGCTAAGGGAGAGCAGGGTGGTTCAGCAGCTCTGGAGGTCTGAGTCAGCCCAGCTCCCTCATTTTGGCACTTCTGGAGTCCAGTCAGCCGGGTGACCTTGGCTGTGTCCCCAGTGCAGTGCATCCACTAGCTTTCCCAGCAGAAAGCCCTCAGTTCAGGGCCCAGTTTTCCACAGAAAATTGTAGGAGTTCCTGTGCCCTCACATTCTGCATGAGCCTGGCATCCCAGGGATCAGTGTGGTGGTGTGAGTGTGGATCATGTGTCAAAAGTTTCCTAGAAATCCTCTTCAGGGAAGAGCATTGCTTGAAAAGGCAGTGGAAAGATGTTACTTGCCCTTAAGAGAGTTCATCTGCTACCTTTAATAGTAGCTGTGTGTGCCAGGAAGAGCCCAGGGTGCCCTTGCTGACACTGTTAATGTTAGAAATGCCTGGTAGCATTTGTTAGGCCACTGCTTGTCTGGAGTGTAGCTTGGCCACAAGTTGAAGGGTTTCTGTCTTGGACTGAGAGGCTTCAGGGGGGATGGTTATGCATCTTTGGTAGGTTCAGACCCTGCAGATAGCTTGTGTGCAGAGCTTGTAACAGTTATGTGCATTTAGAAAGCTCCCTGCGACCAAAACTGAGTTTTCCATCCTGTGCCACTGCTTGCTCCAAAGGTCTCTGTGCTGTGGGTAGGGTACTGTCAGCAGAGACATGCTCTGCAAGTGTATTGAGCTGCTTTGCTTCCCCCTGCTTGGGACCTCTTTGGAGCATCAGCCAAGCAGTGGGAGGACTTGGGGAGCTGGGAATGTAACTCAGGTGCTCACTCTCCCAGCCTGTGAGAGCATTGTCCTGGCACGCGGTGTTGAGCCTCCCTGTCCCCCTGGCCTCTCCCTGCGTTTTTCCAGGGCAGACTCCCCAGCTCTTGGAGCCTGCCTGGGGCACCCAGGTGGGAGTGTTCTCAGGGTCTGTGGAGCTGTCAGATGCCCTTTTTGAAGTTATTTTTAGCGAGTGATCTTTGCAGCAGGCGCAGAGCTTACATTGCAGGGAAGTGTAGGCAGCTCCCTGTTCCCTTTGCTCTTACAGTAGGGCTTGCAAGCTGGAGCTGAGTGCTGAGGAGCTGCAGAAGATTGCTTGGAGGGCTTTGAGCCACGGTGCCTGGAGCTTGTCACTTGGCTGCTGCTGAACAGGCTTCCCACATACTTTGAGTCCAGATCTCTCCTGTCCATGCACCTCAGCATCCAGTCTTCTGCTTGGTCCTGACCTTGCCTATTCTGCTGTAGTTTTTCTTGCATGTGCAGGAAACTTGTGGTGCTGCAGGGGTGTTGCAAATATCCCTCTTTGTATAAAGAAGGCCAGATGCTGTGCTGACAGCTGGGAGCTGGGAGACCACATGCTACGAGCAACTGGGCCAGCTGTGATTCTCTGCAGTTCCCAGGAGTGAGTTGGAGTTGGGGAGGGCTCCTTTATGCTGGGAGCTGTCCTTCTGATAACATCTCATTTAAAGCTCTTGGAGAACTCTATCCAGTGCTTCACTGAATCCCCCTCCAGGCACCCACCTCCAGCTATAACTGCAATCTGGTGGGAAGCAGAGCCCTAAAACATGGCATACTTAAAGGAGGTGCAGTCTGCCTGCCCAGTTTGCCCTGAGCCTTGCTACTTTCATGGACCTTATGATGTCTTCAGCAAAATGGCAGTGAGCCTAGCAGTCAGTGCTATAAATCTCAGGCCCTTCTGCTCTTGCAGGGAGCTGCAGAGACAAGTGTTTCTCCTCTCAGTCTGGTGTTAGCTCTGACACGTGGCTGAGGCTGGTGCTGGGAGCAGTTCCTTGGGAGGCAGGCAGAGGTGGAAGCTGCTATTTGATCTCTGGGAATATCCACATCTCTCTGCACCCAAGGGGGGGGCTACCAAATCGCTCCCTGGGGAGACTGATGTCCCCTCCTGTCTGCCTGTTCCTCCCAGCCCCTTTGCAACAGCAGGCAACAGACCCTTATTGTAGTCTTACTGATGAAGAAATAGGTGCAGCAGCCATGGGAGATGTCAGAAAGCATTTGCCTGTTCCTCAAGGCTTCTGCCTCCCAATTCAGGGGAACTCTCCATGGGACCAGCTCTCAGTAGGAAAATCCTTCAGCACCATCTGCAGCAGGCAGGCTGCTGGTGGGAGGGGATAGGCTGTTGTTAGCTTGCAGGTCACATCTGGCCTGCAGTACTGATCTGCAAATGTCTCTGGAGAAGGTGTGGTGGTGGAGAGCATGAAGCTCCCCAGCTGTGTCTTCTGATGGCCTGGTCAGGCTCAAATGGAGGTCAAATGCATGGGCAGTGATGAATGCCACAGAAGAGCCTCAAGCAGTGGCTTGTCCTTGCAGCTTTCCAGATCAGGCTGCCCTGGAAGGAGCTTGTTTGAGGCCTGGAGGAAGGACAGGGGCAGAGTTGGTGCCCTCAGTTTCTCATGTTGGCAAGGTGGGGATAGACCTTTGTGTGGCTGTTCTCTTTTGGCTCCCTAGACCTTCTGTGGGGCCACAGTGGGGTCCTGGCAGGCTTAGCTGTGGCTGTCTGCTTGCTGGGGCATTCTTTCTTACAGGGATTGCTTGTAGGTTAGTTCTGTCCCACCATGCCTGTCCTGTCTGTCATACTCTAGGAGGGACTCTCAGCCTCTGTGAAGGACTCTAAAGGAGCTAGGTATGTCCAGGGGAAGGAGCTAATTCCCAGCCTGGTTTCTTTGCCTGGACAATGAGCATGTTTATACAAATAGCCTAATGGTTTCTGCTGGGTGTCCATTGGTTTCCTCAGGAGGTTAATACAGATCCTTTTCCTTGCCATGTCTTTTTGCCTGGGACGCTTCCCTCTCTCACTTGCAACCTGCCCAGCTCCTCAGGCTGCTCAGGGCTCAGCTTGCCCTTGCTCAGGCTGCACATCCTCTTTTTCATCACCTTGAAGAAGCATTGCCAGAGCAGGTGTCCTGTCATGTTGCTTATGAGCTGCACATGCACCATGACTGTGCTGTGGAGCACAGGAAGGAGGGAAAATCATCCAGAAACTGTCAAGCAGTGAGGCAGATCCCACTGGACTGCTTGGCTGGCTGCCCTGCTGGCACCCTCAGATTCCTGCCAGGGCTCAGGAAACTGGGGATACCAGTTCAGCTCTTTGAGCCCCAGCAGGACCAGCAGGAATGTGCCCCTGCCTCAGCCTCTCCAGCACAAAGTCCAGGCACTTGGCTTCACAACTGCCTTCATCAGCAGTTTCTCCTAGGTGCTAGGCTGTAGGCTGGAGTGGCTTGGGAGCAGGCTGGCTCCCTTCCATTGACTTCACTGTTGGGGAAGGAGGGCTCTGCTGTGTTGGGGACAGAGTGTGTGCCAGAGCTGAGGACCCTGTATTCCTGCTGGGAGCCTGGGCTGCTCTCTGAGGCTGTCCCTGCTGGTGCTGAGATGCTCTGAGCCTTGGTCAGTGTTGCATATGAGTCCATTACATGAAGACATCAGGAGCAGGCTCTAGAGCTTTCTTGCTGGAGGTGCAGGTGTTTCTGCAGCATAAGGCCAGGTCTCTTCCCAGCCCTGCAAATTTATTCCACTTTCATGTCTTCTCTAGAAACCCACTGCAAGCTGCACTGGGTGTAAGGAAAGGCAGGGAACCAGGGCAGCAGGCATGAGGTTTGATTTTTCCCAGGTAAGGTAGTAAATATGTGTCTTAGGCTGACCTTGGTGATCCAACAGCATGTGTACCTCTTGGGATAGAGGATCCCACTTGGCTGTGGAGCTGCTGTTGCCCTGGCTGTCTGCTCTTTGTGCAGCAGCTCTCCTTCCAGGTAGGTGTTTGCTCACCCAGATGCCCCTTGGAGTTTCCTGCCTTAAGGGCAGCTGTGAGCTGGAAGGAGAGCACAGGGTGTCTGCACAGCTTTGCCCTTCTTGGTGTGCTGGGGAGCAGGGGTAGAAAGCCAATGAATGCTTTGGCCATGCCTGAGTGGTGGGAGGGGTTTGGCTGCAACACTGGCATCAGGGTTGTGATGCTGCCATCTGTGCCTTGCCCCCTCAGTCCTTAAGAAGCTCCTCGTGCTGGGCAGCCCCACGGGCAGACAGTTTGGTTCTGGCTGCGGGCAGCAGGTCCATTCCTCGCTGTGCCAGCATCTGCCCTGTGGCTGTAGGCAAAACTGCTCCTTCCTTCCCTGTCCACTGTCTCCTTTGTTTTGTCTGTCCCCTTGAATGGAGGGACCCTGGTTTTGGTGGGGGAGAGCTGTTGGGCAGTGCTGGGACAGCTGAAAACTACTTAGTGCCACCTAATCAATGCACAAGGAGGCTTGTGAAATGCCAGGAGGTCTGAGGTATCCATCAGCGGCTTTTAAGGGTTCTGCTACCAACAGGGCAGTATCTGGTATCTGTTGCTAGCACTATTTGTCCTGAGCCTCCTATGTGGGGAGGAGCAACACCTACTTGCTCCCTATTTCACGGGGTTATGTGCTGAAGGGGAGCAGGGTTTTCCTGCAGTGGCATTTGGTAGGGATGCTTTCAGCTGTGCACCACAAGATGTGGTGTCCTCCCTGTAGGAAGGTTTTCTTCTGAAGCCTGAGCACCTGTGTTAGCCTGTATGTGTTATGGATGTGTTGTTTTGGGGTTTGGTGTTTTTAAAACCACCTGGATTTGCTGCAGTCTGTAAAGGAGCATGAAGAGCAGTTTAGGGCTGTGACTGCCAGCAGCTTGGCTACAGAACCACTGATGGATGGGAGCTGGGGCACTTGGTTAGGTTGGCATGCCCTGGAGCATACCAGGCATGCACAGTTTCTGCTTGCCTTGGCTCTTGTGTCTCTCTCTCTCTGTCTGCTAGCACCATTGTACCCTCTTGGTCTACTGTCTCGATCTGAGCAACCAGGACTCGGAGATTTCAACTCCATCCACAGTGGCAAGAGCCTCCTGCAGCTCCCGGCGTGGTGCTGGCCTGGTTGTGCTCCCCAGAGCAGCCTCCTGCCAGGCTGCATTGCCAGGGCTGCGGCACTTTGTGTTTTGTCTTCCACTGAGCTCTGCAAATGCTAATTAGGCTTCTCAGCACCTCAGCTAGATAAGGGATCCCTGCTCCTATCTTGCAGATAAGGAAAGCAGCAGAACTTGTTTTAATCTCCTCCCTCCCCCGCAAAGATGATGTGGCACCCACCTCTGCTGCCAGTGTCCCTGTGTCCTTTTTCACTGGAGGTTGTGAAGGGGCCTCTCCTTGACTGCTCCCCCAAAAGGAACAATATCTGTGGTCATGAGGTACCTGAGCTAAAGCAGCTGGAGTCCAGGGCTGCATGCCATTGCTGTAAACTCCAGGGCTGCAGTGTGTTGGGAACCTGTGGGATGCTTGCAGTGAGAGAGGGAGCCTCATGCTCCCCCATCCACAATGATCAATGCCCAAAGCAGGCTGCAGAGCAAGTTCAGGTGTTTTTTTTCCCCACAGTGCCAGGTAATGTCAGTGATGCTGGATCAGGCAGAGGTGCTCCATACCTGTGGAAAGCCAGGGTGGTTGTGGGCTTTTGCTGTAGTACTTGGTGGTGCCTTTTGAAGCTATATTTAGTTGGTGACATCTGTGGGGGTTGAGTGGAGGATTTTTGGGGCTGTTCTGGAAGTGCTCACTCCTCACAGTAGCAGGAAAGTTTGAAAGCCTTGTGGCAAGCGTTGTGCTGTGGAGCTGAGATTCTCAGTGAGATGCATGTGGAGTTATTGAGGGTCACATGGGACTGTTGCTTACTGGGGGAGGCAGTGCAGGTGGGCTGGGGTAGTCCTGGGGGAAAGGGGAGGATCTGGGGACCTAGCTGAGAGTTTGGGGCTCTCCTAGGGGTGGAATGCCCATGCAGGAGCCTTAGGCGAGGGGACCAAGAAAGGCGAGTGCACATGGCTCTGGGCTCCATCCTGCTATAACCTGACTGTGCTTTATTGACACTTCAAAGCTTCTAACTCTGAGCAAGACTGGGCCAGCAGAATGAGTCACAGGTTTCAAGGCTAGGAAGGAGACCAGTTCTGATCAGCTAGGCAAAGTTGTCCTACTGTAAGCAGGAGATCAAAGTCAGCTTTGAGTGGAGCTGGGTAGGCTATTCAGGATGTTCTCCAGGGCATCCCCAGCTAGACTCTGCCTGCCTCAAGGCCCTTTTCTTCACCTCCCTTCTGCCCTCACTCCCCACCCCAAGCCCAGTCTGGGGTGCTATTCTTTGAAACCAAGCCAGGGGAGTCAGCAGAAACACTTGCCCCTGCCCAGTGCGTGGCAGGTGGCTCTCCATTCCCTGTGGAGCAGCGCTGTCAGGTAGGAGACCTTCACTCATGGTCCTTTCAGGGCTGATACATGCTAAGCAGCGGCATGCTGCTCTGTTGGACTCTGTGTGTGCCCTGCATGATTTCCTAAGTGTGACACCTTGCAGCCAAACCTGAAAGGGAGAGAACAAGTCAGATTTCTGCTTGTCAGGAGGTTGGGGTGTTGGCAGGAGCCAAGATGGGTCATGGTGGGGCTGAGGTCCTCACATGCTGCAAGTCTTGTGTGAGGTGGTGTGAACCCCAGCAGTTGCACTCTGGTATCTTGAAACACCTTGGAGGCACTCAGGTGCCTAAGTCCTTACGGCTGTAGCAGTATTTAGGCACTGCCCAGACGTGGCTCCTTCTCTCTCTGTGTTCCTCTTGTGCACGAGACGAGCTGCACCCATGTGCCACAGGCTTGTGTGTTCCTCTGTCAGGGCCCTCCTCTGCTCCCTGGAGCCTTTTGGCCGCAGTGGTGTGATGCTGGGTCTTGTACGTTCAAGGGCATGTTTGTTTTGCTGTGCATAACAGCAGATCAAGTTCTGCATGATGCTTTACAGAGGAAGCTGAGCTCCACGCCACCCCTCCTCCCTGGCTGGCAAGACCGAGTGGGGAGTGCTGACCTAAGTCAGGGAGGCTGTGGCAGGATGGGGTTAAAGGTCCATTTCTTGGCAGCCTGGATTGATAAGGAGTTCCCTGATCTTGATGGGGCCCTCGTGAGACTCGGTTCAGAAGCTGTCTCTGTTTTCTGTTCACTTTTTCACTGTCTTTTAACAGCTTTGTTCTTCTCCTTTTGCAGAGCACACAATTCCTGCGAAAGTGGTGAGGGCTGCCAACCCCAGACAGCGGAAAGGAAGCAAGGTAGGGCTGTGCCTGCTGGCCCCCTTGCTGGCCACCAGCTTCTGCTGCACTTGTCAGCACCACCTCAGCATCTTGAAGTCTCTTGGACAGATTGCTTCCTTCACGAGGCTGGTTGTGGAAAGGTTGATATGCTGGCCTGGTTTCCTGCAGGAGCATGGAGGACAACATCCTGATTCTCCAGCTTCTCTTTAGCATTTGAATAGTCTTGCTTGCTCTCTGGCCTGGTGTTCTGCCCAGCCTCTTGAAGAGAGGCACTTGAATGTGGAAAGTTTCCCCACCACATTCCAAGGACATCCCCATTTCCATATGGGCTTAGATAGTGCCCTGCTTTGCAGTGCAGACAGGACAATGGTGTTGCAGAGCCTTGTGTCTGCAGAGCCTTCCTTACCTGTGCAGTTTGTTCTGCACAGGCAGAGCCAGGGTAATTGATTTCAAACAAAGCAACTCCTTTGAAGGAATCAGGGCAGTCTGTTCCAAGGGATCAACCTGGGGTGGAGGGACAGTTATTTCTAAGGAGATTGGGCACAGTTATGTGTATGGGCTGTTGGTGTTGGCTCCCAGCAGCCACTGAGGACGCATCTGAAACTTGCTGGGACTTTCCTTAGCTGTTCACTTGGCGGGGGGGTAGGAGGGCCCTGGGGATGATGGTGCTCCTGTCTGTAAAACAGGCATGGGCCTGCACTGCAGGTGGCTTTCCCAGGAAACCTGCTTCCTGGAGAGAGGGGCATGTCACTTGTGTGTAGAGATGTGATCTCCTGGGGGACTCAGTGACTCCTCCTAAAATCCATGTAGAAATAATAAACCCTGTAAGGGCAAAGAGGATTTTCTGTGCCCAGCTAATCTTAAACTCAGTGCCTCTGTGTTGTTCATCATGTACCTGGACAGCTGTTTGGGTCCTGTCCTCGCTGTCCTGCAGGTCATCAGATACCTGCTTGAATCTCCCCATCAGTTCTTCTACATGATCCCTTGCTTTGTTGTTGCCAGCACTTGGTAGCAGTTGGGTGCTTAGTGAAGCTACACCTGCCTGTAGCCTGCCAATAGGTGCAGGCAGCTTCTTTAACAGGATGTGGTTGGATTTAGGATGCTGATAGCTGAGTGCTTTCCCTGTCCAAGGAAATAGGCCTAGGATAAGAGAGTTACCTCAGGTGACTTTGTCCCAAATACTGCTGCTGGGATAAAAAGCTAGGTGGGAGCTGGGTGGCTGGCAGCTTTCAAGGCTGGGGGCAGCTTTCAAGGCTGGGGGCAGCTTGTCTGCAGTTCTTTGGGATTCATTCAGCAGCCCTGTTTGGGTGGGGGGAGGGGCTGTCCATATGCAGTTTGGGTGTTACCCCCCAAACCTGGGGATAGCCATCTTGCAGGACACTGGTGACTGACAGTATGGCTGAAAGGGCTTCTGACTGTTGATGCAGGGAATGGCACCCACTGTTTGTGTACTAATGTGACTTTTCTCCTTGGCTACAAGGTTGGTGACTTCGGTGATGCCACAAATTGGCCAACACCTGGAGAGATAGCCCACAAGAGTGTCCAGGTGAGAACTCAGAATTGCTCCAGCAAGCAAGGCCAGGCCCTTGCAGACCTCCCTATCCCTCTGCAGTGCTGGGAGTGCTGTCAGAGCCAGGCCATGTGGGGTTCTGAGTGTCAGCACGGAGGCAGCCAGGAATAGCGTGCAGGGGATTTCCTTTTAGGGCTGCCTTGTGTATTGGGCTCCCTCCTTGGTGCTATTCTGGGAGCATGAAGCTGGGTCTGAACCCCTGGTCTGGGTGGAGCAGGTAGGGCAGCTCCTGGACCTGCTCTTTGCAGAGCTGCATAGTGCAAGAAGGGGCCTGAGCAAAAGTCAAGACTTGCACAGGAGAAATTGCAAATATCTAAGAAAGGGCCAGTGTGCCCAAGGAGCATGGCCTTCCACTCCTGCTGTGCCTGTGGGTGTCAGTGAAACCTTTCTATTTTTGAATGCTTCTTTGCCAGCTCCTGGCTGTCTCAGTGCTTGGGAGTCATTCACCCTTTTGCCATTGGGGTAGTCCAGTCCTTTGTTAGGACACCTTCATCCAGGAGTACCAGGCCTCAGGGAATGCTGTGCTCGGGGCTTGTGTCTCAGCTTGAGCTCTTTCCATCATCTGTAGAGGCCTTACCCTGCTCAGATAAAAGCCCTTGCCTGGGAATAGGATGTCTGTAGGAGGCACAGAGCAGGATGCTTCCAGCCTAGTGCGTGGTTCACCTGTTGTTGGGGGCTGCCTCCAGCTCTTCATTTCTCTCACCTCTGGAATCTGTCCTGCACTGGTGTGTCTGCAGCAGCCACACAAAGCACCATCCCTCCGGAAGCTGCCTGTCAAGAAAGACATGAAAGAGCAGGAGAAAGGGGATGGGAGCGATGGCAAAGAGAGCCTGAAAACCAAATCGGATGAGTCTGGGGAGGAGAAGAATGGTGACGATGATAACCAGAAGTCAGCCCAGAAGAAGAAAGGTATGGCAGGGACAGTCCCCTGGGCTCAGATGGTTTCCTCCTGCAACCCACAGCCAGATGGAAGCATCCACTGACTTCCCTCAGGGCTTTGATGCAGGACATGGGCCCAGCGTGGGGACAGTTGTGGTGAAAAGGTGTTTGTACACTCCATGGAGTGTCATTTTGGTGGGAGCAGGTGGAGCAGAGCCCGAGCAGGGACGTCTGTGTGAGGAGCACGGCAGGAGTGTTCCTCCCACGTGCACTCCCATGTTGGCACAGAAAGGCCTCTGGCTGTGGATTGCATCAGCCATGGTTAACACATGGGTTCAGCGTGGCCTCAGCCTTAGCGGGCAGAAAGGGGTAGAGGAAGGACAACTGCTGTGTTGCAGTGGGGGAGTTTGGTGTTATGTCCCTCCATGCCTGAGAGTCGTGGTTAGAGCCTTTCTACATCCATTGAGGCCTGGAGGGATGTTTGAGGACAGAGTTGGTCCAGAAAGCCCTGCTGTTTTTTCTCCTCTGCGTGTGGGGGCTGTGTGGCAAGAGGGGGCTGTGGAGGAAGCAGCAGACACTCGGTGAACCTGTGTCATGCCCAAACCCTGTCTTTTTGCAGGCAACAAACACAAGTGGGTCCCTTTGCAGATAGACATGAAGTCGGAGGTGCCTAGGGACAAAACAGCCTCTCGGAACAACCGGCAAAATGAGCAGCACAGGCACCCCTCCAACACCCGCAGCGAGCTGAAAGGTGGGAGCCCAGGCTGGGGACCCCCTCTGCCTGCCCTGGCTGTGGGGCAGAGCAAGCCCTGCTGCCCAGGCATGGCGTGGGGTGGTGGGCACACGTCCTCCCTTCGAGGGGCCCTGGGTGCAGCGGGATTGCTCCAGGGAAGTGCTTTCAACCATTAACACTGTTCCTGTCTCTCCTTCCCCCTGTGCTTCAGGCTGGCACCCTGACAACAAGCATGAGCGCAGCTGGCAGGACCACGACGAAACCTCCAGCGTGAAGAGCGAGGGAGGAGCTGTGCGAGGGACCTTCCGGGGCCGAGGCCGGGGCCGCGGCAGGGGCCGGGGCCGAGGCAGAGGAGGTGACCGTTTTATGTGTGGTCCTGTGACAGGAAGGAGAGATCAGGGCATGTGTCAAAGAGTGCAGGGGTCTGTACCTGCGTGAGAGAGATCTGGGGCTCCAAAGCAGGCTGGGGAGGACAGAGCACTCTAGAGATACAGGGAAATAGTGTGCCAGGTCATCCCAGCTGGTAAGTTGAGCTGCTTTTAATAAAAGCAAATTGTACTTATTAGTGTTTTAATAAAGGCAAACATCTTTCTGTTAATGAGGCCAAGCTCTTCCATTTGTTTTCTGTCCCTTGCAGAACCCCTACACGCAGGAATTGAAGCATTCTTATATTCTGCATAGGCTTTGTCACGTTAAGAGCCAAGCAGGAGTCATGGCTTGGATGGGGAAGAGGATCTGCTCTAGCAGTCAGTGTCTGTGGTAGCCCTGAGAAAGCTTCAGTGTAGGGCTTTCCTGTGTCACCTAGGCTACCCAGTTGCTCCTGGGTAAGAGGGCTCCTGGCCTGTCTTTAGCTTGGTCTGTTGAAACTTCGCTGGGATCTCTTCTGCAGCAAAAGCTGAGATCAGGAGGGTGGGGGCTGTGAATGAGTGTTCCCCATTATGGACTGCCATGAGGGCCCCAGAAAAAGCGCAGAGGGAGCAGTTCATGCAGGAGTCCAGCCCCATCTGGCCTGTCTAGCAGTAAAACGGGCTCTGTGCTTACCCCTGCTGGTGTCTCACAGGGCACTTCGACTACCAGTATGGGTACCGGAAATTCGAGGGCTCGGACGGCTCCCGCACCCAGAAGTACGCCAGCAACATCACTTACTACTTCGACAACATCAGCAGCGCCGAGCTCTACAGCGTGGACCAGGAACTGCTCAAAGACTACATCAAGCGGCAGATGTGAGCACCACCCCTTGTCTGAGCACTGGTGGCTGGGGGGATGTTTGCAGGTGCCCTTCCCAGAGACTGCATAGCTAATCCCGTGGCTAGGGATAGAGCTGAGGTACAGTGACTCACGGCACAGGCTTGCCCCGTGTCTGGGCTCCCCAGATAGCAGAAGTGTGTGTGGGGGTTATTTCCTTGGGGTGCCCAGACAAAAGTGGCTTTGGGCTGGTTTTCACTGTCACGTTGTCCTTGCAGAGAATACTACTTCAGCGTGGACAACCTGGAGCGAGACTTCTTCCTGCGCCGCAAGATGGACTCGGATGGCTTCCTTCCCATCACCCTGATTGCCAGCTTCCACCGGGTGCAGGCACTGACCACTGACATCAGCCTCATCATTAAGGTGAGGGCAAGGAAAAATGGACCTGACTTCTTGTTCTGATTCCTGACACTCCTGTCAGGCCTGTTTTTCTAGATGGGCTATGAGTGACATGCAGGTGGTGCCCTTCCCTTGTCCTCGATGTGATCCCTTCTCCTCTTGGTCCTTTCTGGAGGGAGGTCTGGGGCTGAGCCACTCAATGTGCCAAAGCAGAGCCCTAAGATAACAGAGTATTACTTGGTTCCAGGCCCTGAAGGACAGCAAGGTGGTGGAAATTGTGGATGAGAAGATCAGGAGAAAAGAGCAGCCAGAAAAATGGGCTCTGCCTGGCCCTCCTATGGCTGACTACACGCAGACGGACTTCTCACAGTTCATCAACTGCCCGGAGTTTGTGCCCCGGCAGAGCTTCCAGAAGGAGACAGGTGAGCACATGGGGAATGTGGAGGGAGGTGTGGGCTGCAGTGTTGGTACTGCAAGGCAGGAATGTTCACCAGGGCATGACTCATTTGCCTTCTGTTTGTGGTGGGAGCTGATACAGGCTCAGACTCCCAGAATACTGCTGCTTCTGCACTAGAAAAACCTGAATGAGATTGAGTCTCTAGAGGCTGAAAGAATTCCACATGCTTTACTGCTGCTGTGCAGAGCAGAGGACACTCATGAACCCAGTTTGTTCTTAGTGAGTTAGGGCACAAATGGGGCAGCAGGTAGGGAGCTGTCAGACTGCTGGGGAAGGATTTGTTGTCCTTTATGGGCTTCCCCCTGCTCTTGTCACTTCATCTGTGGGGGCTGACAGAAGCCCAGGGCTGGGCCTGAGTAGCCAAGTGGAGGATCTTCTCGGTGCTGCTCTAGTTTTTGGTAGGAGAAAAATCTGTTTCTACTGTCTTGGGAAGGTTTCCCTGAGAGCAGCAAAGAACCTCCTTTAGGGCTTTGTGTGTCTGGGAAATCATCACCTGCAGAGCTCTGTGGCCACCACCAGCATCACAACCTTAACTGGAGATGTTTGGCTTTGTTGCTTTTACCCCTCTCCCCTTTATCCCCACCCCGGCACTTGTGGGCAATGTGCTGGTAAGCCTTAGCCACTGGGTGCTAGCTAGACCTTCAGGCTGTTTAATAACACAACCCCTAGGCGTCTTCCCTTCCTCCCTCTAAAGCACCTTGTGGCTTTTGTTACTCTAGAGTCTGCTCCTGGCTCCCCGCGTCCCACCAGTCCAGTCCCTGCCAAAACAGAGGAGGTCAGTAACCTGAAGACGATGCCCAAGGGCCTGTCTGCAAGTCTGCCAGACCTGGATTCAGAGACGTGGATTGAAGTGAAGAAGAGACCCCGACCCTCCCCAGCTAGGCCCAAGGTAGGTGGATATGTAGGACCTGTTGGGCTGGGGGTCTCCCAGTGTTTTGGATCAGGAAGCAGCAGATTTCAGATCAGATGTGGTCTGTTGGTCATGGGAGTGATGTTGTAGTTCCTCCTGGCCCTATCTGACCCGCTTTGGAATTTCTCCTCAGTGGTGTAAATGAAGTGTTCTCCCCAGATGGGCAGCTTCCAGCTGCAGCAGGGAAACTAGGGGCAGCGGTTAGGCCTCTAAGCAGTAGGGTTGTGTCTGTCTTGTTCCTGTAGAAACCGGAGGAGTCCAAGACACCGCAACAGCAAAAGCAAAAGGACCAAGATGAACCCGAGGAGCTGGACTTCCTCTTCGACGAGGAGATGGAGCAGATGGACGGCCGCAAGAACACCTTCACCGACTGGTCGGACGAGGATTCGGATTACGAGATCGACGACCGCGACGTCAACAAGATCCTCATCGTGACACAGACCCCTCCCTACCTGCGCCGCCACCCTGGCGGGGATCGGACTGGCAACCACACCTCCAGGGCTAAAATGAGCTCGGAGCTGGCCAAGGTGATCAACGATGGGCTCTACTACTACGAGCAGGACCTGTGGACGGAGCAGTTCGAGCCGGAGTACTCGCAGATCAAGGTGAGAGCAGCTGAGCCGAGGAGGGGAGCGTGTGGGGAGCCTCGTGTGCAGCAGAGGATCTCTGCCTCCTTGGCGTGGGTACAGCTAAGCTGGGATTAGTCCTGTTGCGGAGCTCGGGATTCCGGCTCCCAGCATCATGCCCTGCTGCATTAGGGTTAAACATAGCTCTGTAACGTGGTGTAAGGCTGCAGCCAGGTAAATAAAGTGCTAGTAAGGAGGTGTCCTGGAACATGGAGCCCATTGCTCTACTGTGTGACAGAGTTTTCTCGGACAGTGGTAGATCTAGGGGGTGAAACTGGGTCTGTGCAGTGTTTATAGTGCCCATGTTGCATGGCATGGTCCCTTGGAGACTGCCCTTACTGGGACAGGTTCATAGCTGGCTGGCTGAGCTGCACTTGGCCTGTGGTGTTCTCCATTTTTTGTGCCAGTTTGCATAGATTCTAGCTTTTTATAGAAAATCCATCTGCTGCTTTGAAACATTTGAGTCCCAGCTTGGTGACTCTGATGGGTTAGAGACTTGCCTAGGCTGCTTCACTAAAGTAAGTAAATTTGGCCTGTTGGAGCTACCAGCTGGTCTCGGTGTTCCTTGTCTGGTATCTGTCACACAGCTGAAGCTGTGCTGCTTTCTGGGGTGGCAGAAGCTGAGGGTGTGGGGAGTGCAGGTGGCAGTGGGACAGTATGTGCTGGGTCCCTCAATTACATGAGAGCATTGTGCTCCACTGCTGGTGTGGCTGTGAGAACACAGGGAGGAGACTTTGGGGACACAAGAAGGTGGTGGGGGCCAATTGTGGGTTCTGGAGCTTGCCTTCAGCTTTGTTGCACCAATCCTGACCTGAATTGGTAAAAGCCTAAAAAAAGCAGGCAGTGGTGAATGGAGCTACCTTGTAGGATCCTTGAAAGCTTAGGAGGAGCAGAGTGGTTCACATCTGGCCCATGGCAGTGCCCAGTTCTGTCTGCTGCATCTCCCCTTCCTACTGCTGCACAGCAGGTTGCCCTTCTGGGCACCCAGGCTCCTTGGCTGCACGTGGTGCTCAGCTGTTGCACAAGCAGAGCGGTGGTCATGATGGGATGAGGGGGGAAAAGAGGGCAATTGGTTGCTTCATCATCTTCCTCTCCCAATGCAGCAAGAGGTGGAGAACTTCAAGAAGGTGAATATGATCAGCAGAGAGCAGTTTGACACCCTAACCCCAGAGCCCCCTGTGGATCCAAACCAGGAAGTTCCTCCTGGTCCCCCCAGGTACCAGCAAGGTAAGAGAGGGCACAAGGTGGGGGTGATACTGAATTTATTCCTATTCTGCCTGATGAGAGGCCCTCAGAGCTTGGGTAGTAGCGGAAGAGAAGGAATCAGAGTCACAGGGATGCAGGGTTATCTTTCCCAGTTTTTCTCCCATTGGAAGGTTTAGAGCTTCAGAAGGGGTGGCCCAAAAGCAAAGGCATCCCACTTGAATGAAGAAACCTTGGTAGACCGGTGTAGCTCCCTGGCTTTCCTCATGGAGCCTCTCTATACCAGGAAAGCATCTGCCTGCTATGCCATGCCTGCCTCTGTGTGGCACTTTGTGCCCTGCCCTTCTCTCGGGGGTGGGATTTGTCACCGCTGTTAGCCACTAGGAATAAGATGCCTTGTGTGGGATCACTGGAAGCTCAGTCCTTGGATCTGCTGCTGGGTTCAGGCTGTCTGGCCAAGCTGGAGACATGCTGAATTGGCAGCTGCTTGTCTCCAGAGAGCTGGGATGTGTCCCTGCTGGATCCCATCTGGCTAGGTGGATGTCCCTTGGCTGTAGTGACACTCGTGCTCAGAGCTCAGCTGACCTGGAGGGTTCTCTCTGCAGTACCTACAGACGCTTTGGCTAACAAGTTGTTTGGAGTCCCTGAGCCTTCCACCATCGCCCGGTCTTTGCCTACAACAGTACCAGAGTCACCCAACTACCGTAATGCCAGGACCCCCCGGACCCCTCGCACGCCTCAGCTGAAGGACCCAACACAGACGCCTCGTTTCTACCCAGTGGTGAAAGAGGGCAGGACGATAGATGCCAAGGTGGGACCAGGGCTGAGGTGCAGGGTGGGAGCGGAGAGGAAAGGGAGGTGTCGCTGACGCACCATGTCTTGCAGACTCCGCGGAAGAGGAAGACGAGGCACAGCTCCAACCCTCCCATGGAGTGCCACGTGGGCTGGGTGATGGACTCCCGGGAGCACAGGCCCCGAACGGCCTCTATCAGGTACCAGAGACCGGCATGTGGGGTCAGGCAGAGCCAGCAGTGGGACAAGGAGTCAGTGTGGGAGGGAAGGGGAAAGGTACTGCCCGGTCTTGGCAGGGGAGGTCTCTTGTTAGGTGGCTGCAGAAAATACTGAGACCCAACTTGTCCCTCCTGGAAAGTGCTGAGAAAAGTCTGAAGCCTTGGACTAACAAGTTGAGACTTGTTTGGAAACACTGGTTCCCTTCCTAGTAGGATACCTGGTGGCTCAGGTCCCAAACTCAGAGTAGACAGTCACAGGGGAGGTGGTGGGACCAGCAGGCACATGCTGTGGTGTGGAGTGTGACCACACTCTGCTGGCAGCTGGCTGGTGCCAAGGAAGGGGGTTGACAGGAATCTCTCGTGCCCAGCTCCAGCCCCTCGGAGGGGACCCCGGCCGTCGGAAGCTACGGCTGCACCCCGCAGTCCCTGCCCAAGTTCCAACACCCTTCCCACGAGCTGCTCAAGGAGAATGGCTTCACACAACACGTCTACCACAAGTACCGTCGGCGCTGCCTTAACGGTAGGGACACCAGCAGGGTAGGGACGCTGGCACGTCAGGTGTGGGGCAGGTGTCTGTGCTCTGCTGCCTGGGGGAGCTCATACACCGGGGTAAGAAGAGTCCTACAGGACAGCCTTGATGCTAGCAATGTCTTCCCACAGTTTGTGCTGAGCATGAGCTGTGGCTCAGGCTGTCCAGCACTGGGGGTGGGTGTAGTCACGGTGCCACAGGGTCCTCCTGCAGATGAGGACCCATGCAAGAGCTGGCTCCGTGGGGGAAGATCTGCCTTGTAACCCTCCCCTCTCCCCAAACCAGAGCGGAAACGCCTGGGCATCGGTCAGTCCCAGGAGATGAACACGCTCTTCCGGTTCTGGTCCTTCTTCCTCCGAGATCACTTCAACAAGAAAATGTATGAGGAGTTCAAGCAACTGGCTGTGGAGGATGGCAAGGAGGGATACAGGTAGGAGATGAGGAGCAGAGTGGCCTGTTCTGGGAGGGGAGTGGCAGGGAAGGGGTTTGGCCTTTTGCAGGGCTCACAACAAAACAAAGGCAACATCTTTGCCTTGCTCGAAGGTAGGAGTGGGGTCACCCATAGTCACCTCCTGCTGCTGGTAAAGCAGGGCTCTTTGCTCAAGAGCCTCTGCCCGAGTGTTGCGTGTGCTGATGCCTGAGCAGCACGTGGTGTGTGCTGTGTTCCAGGTACGGTCTGGAGTGCCTTTTCAGATACTACAGCTATGGCCTGGAGAAGAAATTCCGGCCAGATATATTTAAGGACTTCCAAGAAGAAACCATCAAGGATTATGAAGCTGGTAGGTGCTTCATGTGGCCTCCTCTGGGATTGGCAGTGATGTAGCTCAGCTGCATGGTCACCCCTAGACCACTTCTTGTGACTGGGCAAGCCATACCATGATGTTACGTTAATGTGTGTGGCTGGGACAGGTGGGATGTCCCCTTGCTCATGTCACAGAGAAGGTTGATTGGATGCTCACTGTCCTAAAGTCTGCTGGGAGGATGGGGTGGTGATGAAGATGGGCAGTGGGAGGTTGTAGCTCTCCCAAAACATTTCTCTAGTGACACCAGTTCCTCTTAAGATTTCTCAAGGTCTTGCAGTGTGGCTGAGCCTTGTCAACATCAGGCTAGATAAGCCTTGGTTATCTCTTGTCAAGAGGGCTGCCCATTACTTGTGTAGCTTGCTTCCATCCAGGTTTTCTGTCTTGCCTTGGTTGTGCCCACAAGAGGTGAGGGTCCATGGGGCAAGCAGTAGGAAAGCCTGAAGGAAAGGGTTCTGATGTCTGGTTTGGTTTTGTTCCCCTCCAGGACAGCTCTATGGGCTGGAAAAGTTCTGGGCCTTCTTAAAATATTCCAAAGCCAAAAATCTGGACATTAACAGCAAACTGCAAGAATACCTCAGCAAGTTCAAGCGCCTCGAGGACTTCCGAGTGGATGTGAGTAGACAAAAGGCCATACTGGTGGCCCCTTCAAACACCCCTCGGCCCTGAGTTGGCCAGGAGGGTGTTGGAGGCCGGTCCCTAAGCCGTACTAAGCAGGGGAGTTGGTGACGCCTAGTGGCTTGCCGTGTAATTTGCAGCCGGGCGAGGAGCAAACTGCAGGGTTTGCCCGTTGCAAATCCACTTCAGAGCAGCTCTCTGGGGAGCTGGATGAACCCATCTTCCCTCATGACCTGAGGAGGGGAGTGGAAAGTAACCCTTGATGAGTTGAATGGAGCTTCAGCTCCTGGACTTCTAAGCTGTGTCTCTGAGAAGAAGGTGCCTAAGAGCAAGTTGTCACCTTTGTGCTTGACTAAAAGTCAGTCTGTCTTTCTGTCAGCAAGTCTGGCAGTGGTAGATTTGGAGAGGAGGGTGTGAGGTAAATATGTTTGTTCTATATGGGACAGGGAGAGAAGTTGCAACTGGAGGTTTGCCAGAGGGCTGTTCCTAGTATCAGTCAGGGTTGGAAGGGACCACAAGGATCATCTATGGGCAGGGACACCTCACACTAGATCAGGTTGGCCAGAGCCTCATCCAGCCTGGGCTTAAACACCTCCAGGGACAGGGCCTCAACCACCTCCCTGGACAACCCATTCCAGGGCTTCACCACTCACATGGTGAAGAACTTCCTCCTCACATCCAGCCTGAATCTCCCCACCTCCAGCTTCATTCCATTCCCCCTAGTCCTATCACTACCTGAGATCCTGAGAAGTCCCTCCCCAGCCTTCTTGTAGCCCCCTTCAGATACTGGAAGGCCACAATGAGGTCACCTCGGAGCCTTCTCTTCTCCAGACTGAACAGCCCCAACTCCTTCAGTCTGTCCTCATAGGAGAGGTGCTCCAGCCCTCTGATCATCCTCGTGGCCCTGATCCAGGGGGAGGGCATCTGCATTTTGGGGTAGCTGTGCTGATACTGAGGGGCTTCTCTTCCAGCCACCCATGGGGGAGGAAGGTGGACACAAGAGATACCCTACAACGTCGGGGGGAGACGGCCGGAAGCGCTACCCATCCCAGTCTTCCAGCAAAACGGTCAGCCAGTGCCCAGCCAGCCAAGCCCACGCCTCAGCCAGCCAGCCTGCACAAGAGGATGCCAAAAACCTGAGCCAGCAATCCCCTGCCCCATCGGCTGCAGAAGCGCAGACAGTGGGGAAGTAGAGAGGCTGCAGTGTCTGCTTTCTGCTGGGGGATGGGGTGGGGTGGGTTGGTGGGGGAGATTGGCTTGGAGAAGGGAAGACCTGAGGGGGTGGGCAGGAGGGGAGCTGGAAAGTGGGTGCCCAGGAATGGGCTGCTTGGGAGAAACTTCAGCGCACATGATTTTTTCTCTTGGGGCTGGAAAGCAAAGACGATCTGCATCTAAAACACCGTTCTGCTATTACAACCCTGACCAGAGCCAGACCCGCTCCCAGCAGACCCACCCTTTGCTTTCCCTCCCCTCCTGTGCACACACTCATGTCTTAGTGTCCCTTCAAGGAAAAGAAACAAACAAACAACACCGATGTTGTGGCTGGGTTGGAAAGGGGAGATTTTTTTATTATTATATATATATATATCAAGTTTTAAATTATTGCTAGAGGTTCGTCTGGATTTACCAAAACAAGTCTGCTCTGTGCAGTCCCAACGACTCCCCTCTGTGTTCCCCCTCGGCTCGCAGGGCAGCCTGCTCAGGAAGCTCGGAGGAGAGAGGTTCCCCGCAGGGGGGACTGGAGCCTCTGATCTCCATGACCTGGCTGACGTCTCCCATTCCACGGACGGCGGCGCCTCTCCGACGCCGACCGTCGCGAGAGCATCGCCCTCTTCATCCCCCTGCTCCCTTCTCCCCAGCGTCTTCACCTCCAACCTTCCTGAGGGTCTGGCTCTCCCTCTGCCCCGCCTCTCCCTTTCTTCATGGACAATGTGGAAGTCAACCAAAGGACCTTGGCCCAAGGACAGGCTTGTTCTGACTCCTTCCTGCGAGGACGGCTGGTGGGAGGCCTGCAGGCACCTGGACTCGAGCCTGCACGGACAGTGCACCCGCTGCCCCAGGAACGCCCGTCGTGAGCAAAGACAGGACTTTGCTGAAGGAGGTTTTCTCTTCCTTATCCCTTGGAAAAATGAAACAATGACAAAAAAAAAAAAAAAAAAATCAAAACCACAAACTCCTCTTAAAAAAAAAAAAAAAGAAAAGAAAAAAAACCCCAACAAAAAAACCTTATAAAAAGACACATCTTCCTTTGCTTTCTTCCTTGGAAATATTATTGAAGAGAGGAAAAAAAAACACAGAAAAAAACTAAAAAAGGAACAAAACAAACAAAAAAAACCCACCACACACACACACACAAAAAAAGTTGCCTTATGGTGGAGCTGGCCCGGGGAGGCTCTCTGGCTTCCTGCACCCTGGGGCGCGCTGGGCTCTCGGCTCCCCCGGCCCAGAGACTCCTCATGGCATTGCTGCCGAGCTGATCTTCCCTGCGGCCTTTCCTCTGACCCTGCAGTTTGCTCGGACGCCTCCCGCCTCCCCCCGTCGTGGAGACCGCCCCCTGCCGGCCCAGATTCTCGTGGGGGAAGGTGCTGAGGGCAGTCACATCAGACTCGTGCTGACTGAGCAGCTGAAGCCGCTGTGTTGTGTATATACCATTGTAGCATCCTCCCTGCCACAGCGACTGGGTGCGGGGCCTCGCTTGCACCCCTGAGCCTTCTCCAAGCAGGCTGGGGCAGGAGTGTTGGTCTGCTCCAGCCTGTGCCTCCAGCATGGTCAGGGGGATGAGTGGAGAGATTGTCACAGCAGCTGGAGGGACTGGTCCTTGCTGCTAGCAAGTGGGAGGGCTGGCACGTTCTTGGTGCCGCTTGATGCTGTAGGCTGCCGGGGAGCGATGCAGCCCTAGGGAGCTTCCTTGCCTGCAGCCCTCACTGGCCAGGGGCTGTTGGTGGGACTTGAGCTGGGTGTGAGCAGGACACCTGCTCTCACCTGGCTTTCCTCATGCATCGTGTCTTGGTGAGCGGCTGCTTGGAGTCTTGTGCTCAGGGCAGTGTCCCTGTGCATCTCCCAAGGGCTGAGGTAACACCGTGCTGCTCCCTGTTCAGCTGAGGCAAGGTGGTGGCTGCAGAGCTGCTGTGGTTTTCACTCTGCTCTTCTGCCCAGTACCAGGTGGGCTTTGGCAGGCCAACCTTTCCCAGGCTCGTGAGATCGGCTCCCTTAGAGGGGGCATGTGTCAGAGAGGCAAGATCTGTTCCTGGGGCCCAGAAGTAGGTGAAAAGTCATACTCCCACCAAGCATGTAAGGATAGAAGCTCAGCCAGAGCCACTTGCCTTGGTGCCACTGTGCTTCATCTCTGGGACTGGGATACCAGCTGTGTAGATGGCTTGGTTGTGGCTGTGGCACCCCAGCCTCCTGATCTGCAAAGCCTGCTCCTGTGTGCAGTGCAGAGCTACTCAGAGATGTAGCTCTGTGGCATCACAAGCAGCATTTTCCCAAAGTATGATCCAGTGCTGTGTCTCAGCTGTGAGGAGAAGTCATCTCTCCAGAGCTGTCCCCGTATGGCTGCAGGGCTGGCAGATAAGAGCAGCCAGGAGCTGAAAGCGGAGATCAAGAAGGCAAGCTTGGGCACGCTGTTGTTTGCTAGTGGCTGAGATGCACTCAGGGCCCTGGCTGAAGTTACTTTCCCAAACTGACACTGTGTTGAAGGTGCTGCTTTAGTAGATTGGGGGCTGGACTGGTCCGTGTGGAGCAGCTTCATGAACTGCTGCTAGAATCAAAAGCACAGCTGGGGCTGAGTGAGGCTGGGTAGCTGCTACTCTGCTGCTTCCTGGTGGTGTGAGCCCATCCTGGTCTAGGCAGCCCTGCCACATCGCCCTGCGGCTGGGCACCAACTTGTCTGAGTTGTGGCCTGCTCCATTGGCAGCAGCAGTGCTCTGGGCTTGTGGGTGCAGACTAGGCCAGATGGGCAAGTAACATTAGTACAGTGCTGTGGCTGTGACTGTTATCTCTGGATTTCCCCTTGTGAGCTGGAGTCGGGTCTCTGAGGTTATGGATGCAGCTGGGTTTGCCCCTGGTTTGGGAAGGGGGGGCCTGGGAGGATGGCGATGGGGTTGATCAAGGGCATTTGCTGGGGGTTTGCAAGTGGAGCGGGTGAGGGTGTGCCGTGGGTGGTCCTTGCTGCTGTGTCCCTGTGCTCCTCTTGTTGGTGCATGTTCTCCTTTAAAGAAAGCTGTCTGTTTTAGCAACAAACGAAGCAGGAAATGAGGAGGAACGGGCTCCTGCTGCAGAGAGCTGTTGCTTGTGGAGCAGAATGTGGAATTGTTTGGGTGGTAGAAGAGGTGAAAATTTCCCAGAGAATTTCCTGCAATCTGAATTGATTTCATTTTTAATTTTTTTTTTTTTAAATTTCTAAGGCTGAGCCTCTAGTCTTGGCATGGAAGAGTTCCCTGAACCCCCACACCTGCTGAGTCAGGGGCTTGTCCCATCAGAGGTTGAGGCTCCTGTATGAACCCCCCATTTCCCAGAGGAAGACGGGTCAGAAGAGCACTCTGTCATCCTGCTGCCCTTGTGGACTCTGTGCCTTGTTTTACTGTTCGGGCAACAGTGTAGCCAGGGAGCAAAGGAAAGATGGACGTGACAGCCTGAGGCAGCTGTTGCTTGCTGCTGCCTGTCTTCCCCTGGACTGAGGGAACGTGGGGTGGTTTGCTTCTGCTCTCTGCTGGGACATGATGCCCGCCGTGAGCTGACGGTGTGAGTGGTGGCAGAGAGCAGGGAGCTGCATGGGGCTCTGCTTACAGGGCAGCGTCCTGCATCCCTGTGCTTGCGTGGTGGCCATGGCGAGGTCATAGTCTGTGACAAGCTGAGGAGGGGCTGGCCATGGTGAGGCTTTCTCTTGTCCTGCAGTTTGCCTGGGATCAGGTCTGCAGAGGCTTCTGGTCTCTTGCTGTGTAGCTGCATACAGAAGCATCACGCACAGCTGGCACCACCGTGAGACAAAGGGGCAGCTGTCCAGAGAGGAGTTTTGCTTTTGAGGAAGCTTTTGAGCTCCTGCCAAGGAGGGAGTTTGGCCTTGCTTTTAGCTTGGATGCTTCACCATGATCATGTTTGTTTGGTTTTTTTTTCTTTTTTAATATTGGTGGTCTGAGCATTTGGGCACAGGTACTTCTGCCAGTGCTGCTCCATCCTGCAGCTCGTGGGGGCTGGAGCCCAGCCACTGGCACGGCCAGAGGGAGCTCCAGCTGCTTTTGGAAGGGCTGGGGGAGGCCATTGGGCCCTCGGGCAGAGCAGGGCGAGCGCTCCCCATCTCACCCTTCTCCTTAGGAGATCCCAGGCCCCTATAGCTCCCCAGCCCGTCTCTGGGATACAGGTGGTTGCAGTGGGTACAGAGCTCTGGCGCGGGGTGGGGAGCGGAGGCGGAGGTCAGGTTTCAGAGGAGGCTTCGTTGCTTTGCCACACTCGTTTTGGGGAGGGGGGAAGTTGAAAAAGTAATAATCCTGCTGCTCTGTTCGCCTGTCTGTCCCTCCTCCTGCTGCCCCCCTCGCACCCCCTATGGCAGCTTGTCACTGTAGCCCTTGGGGTCCCTCCAGTCTTGGCAAGGGCCTGTCCTGCTGGAGACTGGTCACTGTACTGTAACAGAACTGCGTTAACCTCCGCATCCTGCCAGGCGCACGGCAGCAGCGCAGAGGGGGCCTTCTAGCTGTTAATGCCTTCCCAGCTGTTTATTGAAAGAAGGAAAAAAAAAAAAAAGAAATAAAATATAAAAAAAGAAGGAAAAAAAAAAAGTGTAAATGTAGCAAGCTGTGTTTGCAATGCTTATTTTCTCCTGTCTCCTCTGAGACCGGTTATGTCACTTTGTCACTGTTCGGAATGGATGCTAGGCTCTTTTTAAGCGAGGGTTGCTACACTTGATGTTAAATGCCTGACTGACTCTTGTTTCTGGGTTTTCCTGAAGTCTCCAAAACAGGTAACAGGTGGATTCCCCTCTTTGTTTTTCCCTCTTGTAAAAGCAAACGTTCATCTCGGTGGCGAGGAGCAGGTGGCTGGAGGGCAGCGTCTCAATGAGTAGTTTACAGTTTCACTTTCTGCAGACACTTGAACATAGGACCGATGTATCTGTGATGAGCACATCCCTCGGTGGGAGGCTCCAGAGGAGCAGGGAGTGCCCTGGGCCCTGGCTAGACCCCTGCAGCATGTGGAGTGTGTTCAGGCCACCCCCCGGGGTGCCCACGCTGGCTCCCTGCAACTTGCTCTCCAGGTGCCAGCCCTGCATGGGGGCTGGGCTCGTGCCAGTGGTGCCACTCACAAGAGTGGGTTCTTGACACCACTTGGTCTCTTGAGCCTCCCCATTGCAGCCCTGCTCCCTCTCCTCCTCCCAGCCTGTCCCAGTCCCGTTGGGGTCAGAAACTTGGATCTGTGGCTCAAACCCCTGCTGAGCTGTGCCCTGGCGAGGGTGGCCCTCTGCTCACTTGCCTGGAGCAAAGAGGGGGGGGGGTGGTTCGATGTGCTGGCCCTTCTCAAACCCTGTGTGTCCCAACCTCAGCCTTCTGTTTCCCCAAACTAGAAAGTGTGTGCAACCTTCTTCAGCTGCATTTATTGTAGAGACAGACTTAAAATGACTCATCACAGACCATGTATCACTTGGGAGGAAAATCTTGTTAATAAGGCCCGCTGTACATGATCCATCCTCTGTCTATAGGACATAATCTTTGACCCATGTGCTAGGATCATCATCACATATTAAAGGAAAAGAGAAAAATGTAAAATACTTGAATGAGAGCTTGTATTATAACATTAATATTATTCAGAGTATCTGCTTTCTAGGCTGATGTGATTCTCATTATTCTAGTAATGCTTTAGTCCTTTGTAATTTGTGGTAATTATGCTTTTTCCTTTTTAATACAAAAAAAAATGTATAAAAATAAAAACTTCAAAAGGCAATGCAGCCTGGGTTTTGTCTTTGCTGGCCTGCCCTCTCCAGGGCCTGTGGGCGGATGAGCACGCTGGGTTCAGCCCTGGGTGCTCCTAGGGACTGGGTGCAGGAAGTGTTGGTTCCGTGGGCAAGTGCTGGGCTTGACAGCAGGTGAGTGCAGCATGGGTCAGCCTTGTGTATCCCCTCCCTGGAGGGCTTTCTTAGGACAGGGGTCTGGCAGAGGTGAAAGGCAGGTGTCTAGTTTTTGTCCCAGGATTGAGGGAGGATTGAGACTTGGAGCTCTGCAGCATGTCTCCAGATGGGCTGTGTAGGTGCTTATGGCTACTTTTTATTGGGTGCTTTCTTACTGGGTTTCACTGCTCTCCACACAGCTCAGGGTAGAAGGGACTCTCCTTTCCTTGGGAGGTCTCTTCATGTAGTTTATCAACATACAGTTAGTTTTGGTTTGTGCATCCTTTGTTGTGTGGTGAGGCTCAGTAGGAAGAGGTCATGTACCAGAGCTTCTGCCATCAGCTCCCAGATCAGCTTCCCTGTCCCACGAGGGGAAAACAGCTTTAGGATTGCAGACAGTAGTTCAGATTTGCACTGACCTCTTGCATGAAGAACTGCTTGGGGGAAGTCAGGCCTCTGTGTGTGCAGGGGAGAGGGCTTCTAAAGCTGACTTTCCATGGGGCTGCCCCCCATATCCCACGTGTTCTGAGTCTCAGAAAAACAGTGGATTTTATCCTATCATATAGAGTGATCTTGCTGCTGTTTCTGTGGAGTGATGCTGAAAGGCCAAGGCATGGCCTGTAAAGACTGAAGGATTAAAACCTTAATACTGAGAACTCCCCAAAGCCATGTGGCCCAAAATGAGTCTGGTTTGCAAGCAGGCAGCTAGAGTCAGGGAGCAGTGCAGGTAATTATGGCTAAACCCCCTCTAAACATCATTTTAAAACAGTTTTCTGGAGCAGGGAGGGAGTTGTGCCTTAGGTAAGAAATAAGAGGCAACAGAAGTGCAGTCATTTCAAGCAGCATGTTCAGCATCAGCTAGGTGTGAACAACAACAACAACTTGTTCCCAGTCCAGTATTATTTGGCATCACTCATTGTCTCTTGCTCTGCAAGAACTGCAGGCTGCTGGCCTCACTCTGCCTTCTTGGGTGTATCAGGGATGCTTTCTGAGAGTGGCGTGAGGCCAAGGAGGACCTTGTGTCTCTCGTAGGCTTTGGTTTGTCTGAACACTGTATCTGTTCCATGCAGATAATCCAGCACTCCCAGGACTCCATAGCACTGGTTGAACCTGGAAACCAGAGAATAATCATCACTGGACGTGATGGGTTACTTAGACCTTGCTATTTCCATGTCCTTGCAGAGCCCTGATAAGCCATCCATGTGGTTTCTGCCACTGCCCCCATCTCCCTTGCAGCTGTAGCAAAGCTTGGGTGAAACTTCCTTCCTCTCTGGTGCTGCCATACCCACAAATGGTGGCATTCAACAAGTTGTCTCTCCTGGGCAGCTCAGAGCTGCAGGAGCAGCTGGACAGCCATATTGCCATGGTTTAGTTGTTTAGGTGGGTTGGATTGGTTGAGGGGCTGGACATGATGATCTTGAAGGTCTCTTCCAAACTGGTCTGGTCATATTCTATTCTATTCTATTTCTTTCTTTTCTATTCTATTCTATTTCTTTTCTATTCTATTTCTTTTCTATTCTATTCTATTGTCTGGCCGCACTGTCCTGGGACACAGAGCTGCCATCTTCCAGCACTGAGGCACCAGCACAGCCACTCTGCCACAAGAGTCCTTCAGCTCTGCAGTGACCCAGGTCCTGGCATGAGCTGAGCTTTGGAGGAAACAGCTGATAAGAAGAACTGGCACCATGGTTTGGGTGTTGTCCAGTGTTTGGGTGGCAATAAAGCTGCCACACTGGCTGCTTCTGCAGGAGGGGCAAATTGTTCAAGGGAGTGTGTGTGAATTGGGCAGGCACCTGTGCAACAGGAACACTTCTTCCACTGCCATGGTATGTACCCCTGTGCAACCTGCTGAGACTGCTCAGACACTGCTGCTTCAACCTGCTGCTTCAGACACTACATGCTCTCCTCCCATGTCAGCCTGGGAAACCTGAAACACCCAGCCCTGGCTGCAGTGTTTGTGCTTTGGAGAAACTTTCCAGCTCAGCTGGTGGAGGAGGGTAGATGTCAGTGAGGTGTCTGCATGGGCAGTGAACTTCAGTCTTCTCAAATCCCAGCCTCTGCTTAACTGCTTTGAGAACTGACAGCTTCTAGCCTGCTATCAGGCAAGCTGGAGGGATAGGCTGCTCCTGCTTGTACTTGACTTCTGCAAACCCACTTGCCCCTCAAAAAGGAGCTGTGCCCATCAGTGGTGCCAGGGAGCAGGCAGGAGGGGAAGGGGGAGCTGAGCATACTTGAGGTGGTGGAAGTCGTGGAACTCCGGCGAGGGCAGGAAGGGCAGGTGGTAGCCACAGTGTGAAATGCTTGTTGTTATGAGAGCAAGGGAGAACCATGCAGAAATGGAGACAATGTGGGATCCCATGATCATTGGACCAGTCATGACAGGCAGCGTGTTGGAGATCTGGAAGCGAGAAGCAAACTCCTTTATTAACTGGTTCACAAGAACCAGACTCCCCTCTAGGAGCTGCATTCCTTCACCTGGGTGATAGATCAGGTCAGTTTTGTGCAACAGCATAATGGGTAGATCCCTCTGCAAATATCTTGATGGAATTGTATAATCATCAAAGAAACTATTTGTTCTGAGCTCACTGTTTGACTCACTGCAAAACACAGTCACAAGCTCCCTAAGCTCACAGTGGAAGTTAGACATGATATCAAACAAGGGGTGTAAGGATGGCATGATTCCAGTAAATCACCCTGGAGTCAGGTCTGAATTTCAGCTTCACCTTGGAATAATGCTGGAGTGGCTCTTAGGGAAACCAGCTGTAAGAGGGCATGGCCTGGGGCCACGTGCAGGCAGGGCAGTGATGTCATGATGCTGGATACATGGCTTTGTTGTGTCCTACCAGTGGCTGTCGCTGCCCAGACCAAGCTTATTGTCAGTCTGCTGCCCAAAGGCTGCCAGGGAGACTCTCAGAGCTGGTGCTGCAGCCCAGGGCTATATTGTTAACAGCAGAGTCCTTGTAAGTGGAATCTTCTGGGTGTGGGATGTGTTTTCCTGAGATCTCAGCTGGAGCAGTGCTGGCAGCCACTTCTGCTAATACTGATGCCAGCCACCAGCAGGAAATTCATGGCAGAGTTCTGAGCCTATGCAGTAAACCCAGACTCTGCAAATGTTGCATCTTGTGCTGAAAGCACTGCCTGTGTTCCCAACCTTTTCTGTGCTCAAGGAGGCACCATTCAGTCAGCTGCATATCTGTGGCAGGCCCCTGGATCTGTGCTCTTAAAGCACTGGAGTACAGCATACACAAGTACTGCAACCCTTCTACAGCCAAGCTTCTTGGCAAAGCAAGTAGCTTCCTCTTCCTAAGGGAGAAGAAGAGTCTAAGGGTGCTTTTTCTTTTCTTCAGCTGCCACTCCTCATCCCATGGAAATCACACTCCATGCAGAATCTGGGGGATTATCACAGAGGAATGCACTTACTATGTGTTCTAGTGGGTGAGCATAAATGGAGACCACGCCAATGGGGGCTGTCCATTCGTGGTGCTTCTTGTGAATGTGCTTATACAGGACTGGGTGGTGAACAAGCCTAAGCAGAGAAGAGAGAGAGGCAGGTTTTGAGTTCCACATGGAAGGAACATACAGCAGAAAGCTGCAGTGTCAGGGGCCAGGCCCTGTTTTGTAGGTGCTGGACAAGTGAACTGTCACTGACTTGTTGAGCTTTTTTCTTCCAGGATAGTCAGCCCTATTCTTTTCTTCTCAAAGAATGCTTTTGTGTAAAGCTGCCTGCTGTTTGTTCCTTCACGTCTGAGCTGTTCCACCTTTGTAATTTTACCCATTTCTGCTTAGTCCAGTTAGTGGCAGCACCAAAGCCTTGTGCTGTAATAGGTGGATTTCAGGACCTCTAAGTCTTTCCATATAAATACAAGAGTGGTGGGAGAGAAAGGAATATGACTACTGCTGTTGCAGGAGATGGGTATAAGCCTAAAGGCATGGAGAAAACCCACAGTGCTCTGTTTCTGTGCAAAGCTCACCTGTGTGAATAATAGAAGAGAATTTCCTCTACCAAGGTAAAGATGCTTAGCTCCACAAGAAACCAGGAGAAAGTGGGTAATTCCTTGCTGAAAGTGTTGCCCCACCATTGCATGACATAAAACATGGGCACAAGCATGGGAAAGGAGACAAAGAACTGATTACACAGTGCTGTGTAGATGGCTTGACGTAATTTCTTTGTGTCCACCTGCAAAAGAGAAGTCAGGACTTGAGGCTGAGTCAGAAGCAATGCAGGTTTGAGTTGGAAGGATAAAGGGCTTTAAGATTTGTAGGCAGTTTCCACATTAGCTTTGGAATGAACTCTTTTTATCAAGCAGTCAACCCAGATCTGATCAGGAGCTAATTACAAGATCTGCCTTCCTCTCTGCAGGGGATATACAAGACTTGGCTTGATTCTCCTTGAATCCTATTTGGTTCCAAGAGAAAAGCCTAACAGGTTCTTCTCCCCACTCCTAGCCTAAGAGACTGCAGGGAGTGTTTAGCCAGCAGAAGAGGCAGAGTGGTAAGTACTTACAGGATCGTTCTTGCCCATCTGGATGCGATAGCGAGTAATGAAAGTTGGCTTTCCTGTCACGTCAGCCACCAGGAGGAGTCCATTGAAGCACCAGAAAGCCAGGCCAGGCATCAAGGCAGCCCCTGTGGCATGAGCAAAGGGCAGAGCTTTGTGAATAAACTGAGAGGTGTAGCTACATTGGAAACAAAAGATAGCATAGTATCCAGAGGACCTTGCTAGGCCCCAGATGTGCCAGGTGTATATCCCCTGCCCTGAGGTGCTTTAAAATGGAACATGTGTAAATTCTGAGATCCAGGTATGACCTGGGGAATGAGGACGAGAGCAGAGCAGAGCAATGTCTCAAAAGTTGAAACTTGTCACAACTGAGGCTAAGAAAAGACTTCTCTGGGTGTCTGGGGGATCTGTCATGGGTGGTTTCTAAATACAGGCAGGATAAGGTTGAGCCCTTGCAAAATCCCCACCAGGCCTGTTCACCAGCTGTTACTCACAGGCAGAGAAGAGTCCTGTAGGTGCTGCAGCAAGAGTGAAATTCACTAATTTTCCTTTAACTTGCAGTAATTAGTTCTAATGAGTCACTGAGTTCTCACAGGAGGAAAGTGTCTTCACAGAGAAACCATTTCAGCAGCAGCACAAACGTAAACTTTTTAATCTGTCTAGGGGAGGTCTAATGGTGAAGCAGTCCAAAGGCAGCACAGTTGGACCACATCAGCTGGGGCTGGCTTTGAAGCCTACATGTGTTGTGGGAGGGTGAATGAGGTTAGGAAGGCATGTCCATGTCCCCTTTTCAGATGTAATACAGGGATGGTTCCTCCTGTAGCAGAGAGCTGTTAAGACTCACCAAGGAGAAAGATGGTCCACTCATCTCCCTCGTAATGGTAGTAGAGTTTTAGCCATGTTTTTTGCCAGAACTGGCCTGGAGTGTTCCAGAAATTCTGCACAAACCTGTGGGAATATGTGTTCTTAGTTGCCCATCTTTTCATCATCCACTTTTTTAGCCTCTCCCCAGAAAAGCTTCTCCTTAAGCCCCTTTGAATAAGCTTACCAAGAAACAGAGTTCACTAAGGCAGTGAACATGAGCAGGCCTGTAGCAAAGACGTAGGCAGAGATCTTTAGGGCATTCCAGAGCTTGTCTTCCTGTGAACAAGCAACAAGAATAAACACATGCTGCTGTGTCCTGCACCAGCACTGTTCACATTTGAAATGCAGGAGGTGAAGGCAGTCCTGTGATGGCCTGGTTTTGTTCCACAAACTCTCAAGAGAACACAGTAACAAAGTTGTTAGAGGACAGTGCATGTAGTTGAGGCAGGGAGCACACACACATCTATCTGCCAGGCTTACAGAGACCTGAAGTGTCACTGATGTGGACATTCTCTGGAATAACTAATGAGAGAGAGAGAGACCAATGATAGTTTTGTTTCCCTCTTTGTTTTCATTTCACAGACTTATCAGTACCTGGAGCACTCTTACTGGCTTCTGGATAACTTGGAGCAGCAGGAAAAGAAGACCTGTGGGTAAGGAATGATGCTCCATCTCAACACCTCCCTCACTCTGTACTTTCTCCCTGCCAGTGTACAGTATGCTCTCTCCCCACAGCAGTCAAACTGCTGTGCTCAAATGATCTAAGAGCTCCAGTTAATCCAGAACCATTCCTCTCAACTTTCCTCTTTGCTTTGAAGGCAGGTTCTGAAGTAAGGCTCACATGCTCAGAAGCTTGCCTTTTTCTCCCCCTAAGTATAACAGAGGTTTAATCCAGGATATTACCTTTCCTTCCTGCTGTGCCTCTGGGGCATTGCAGGTACAACTTGGCTCTAGTACTGAGAGTACAACTTGGCTAGCAGGTACCATGTGCCATCCATGTAGAACAACTGCACATTAACAAGGAGCTAAAACACTCAGCTTCTCACAAGCATAAGGTTCTCTGAATCCCTGCTCTCAGTCACACAAAAAAAGGAAGTCACAAAAATGCTGCAGTTCTTCCTGTGTACAGCAGAAGGGCAGCTGTGATGTTAGTGTGACTCTTGCCACAGTAAGGATTTTAACTATCCAAAGTAACTGCAAGAGACGGAAAACTGCCAGCAAGACCTTGTGATTCCAGGAGTAATTACATTCAAGAAGCAGTATCCAATATAGCTGAGCATTTAAATGTCCAAACCCAGGCTGTGCAGCAGATACAGGACAAAAGTATCATTAAGTGGCTGCCTTTTTTAAAACAGCTCAGGTTGGGACTGATTCTGGAATTCAGCAGCCTTAGTTTGGGTTTTCTTGGATAAATAAGCATTATCTTTAGCTGCAGGATAAATGTTTGGGTTTGTTTTGTTTTTTTGAAAGAAATCAAAGCAATGCTAATATAATAAGAGTGTAATAACCATCCAGTGTCCTGTTCATTGTTCTGGCCTTCCTGTTTGTTAACTGTGCTGTTGTGCTGCACAAACAGACTGGAGTGAAAACAGTGTGATTCATAGCTGCCGTGTCTTGCTTGTCTCCTGTTGGAGAGGATGAACAAGAGAGGCAGCTCATTAATAGACCTTAAATGCAGGTTTGTTCAGGATAAGTCAATATAAAGGTATCCTCTCTCCATGGTGATCAGAGCTTCTCTAAGATTCTGTAACAGCTATAGAACATTAAACATTGCCTGGAAGTCGTCAGCAGTATTTATCTGTCCCAGGACAGAACTTTGCTCATTGGCACTGAACATTCAAGCAAACAATTATTTCCTCTTATCATTTCTCTCTCTTTTTTTTTAATCAAGTTAGCATCTGTGAAAGAAGTAATTTGAAGGCCTCTTGACCTACACCTTGATGTCTGTGACCCCTGTAGGATTATAGCAGAAGAGATGCAATCAGTTGCCAGCATCTTCACTGAGTGTACTGAGCTACAAATGCAAGGCTGGCGAAATCCACCTGTTCCAGCTTCAGATAAGGCATGATGGATTCTGGGCTGGAGGTCTGCTCTCTGAGCAGTTTCATGCTTTCCATTGCATCCATGTTATGCCTCATGTGTGCTGATGTGAGAGAAGACTTTCTTCATCTTTAGAGCCTGGAACAGTGTCTCCACATTCCTTAGGAAAAAAGGTTACAAAAGCTACATATACCTAGAGCTTTTCAACAGACTTCTGTCCTATGAATCCTTGTTTCTTCTGGGATGAAGTAAGAATGTGCCTGAGGAAACCTCTGATGTTTTGCAAATGCCAGAATTTTCAGTTAGACTAATCAGCATTTCAGATTCTTCAGCACCTTCCAGCTGAACAACTCAAAGTTCCAAAAACTAGTAACTCCTGCTACTCACTGAACAGGACAGAGAGCAGCTAAAAATGTTTTAAAAGCCATTTGGGTAGAAACTGTCTTGCTTTGAGGCTGTGTTTCTATTGCATGTAATGAAGGGATTATGGGAATGAGTCCCACACAGTATAATTACATGAGCTGTGGAAGCAGGGAAGTTTACACAGAAAATAAACAAATCTTGCTCATCAAGTCCAAGTGCTACCACCCTGTTTCTCTTCATGCCAACAGCTCCAGCACAGCAGTTTCCAACTCTGACCTGTGGATTGCTTGACATCTTGCATTAAAAGGCTTGTACAGGTTGGCTAATTCCTAAAGTATAGAAGCAATGGTTTAGCAGGACCACTTTGAGGACTGGGCCCAGTCAGAGGGCACGGCTTCTGGGTGTTGTGGTCTCTTGCCATGCAAGCAAAGCTAAAAGGCCCTCTTCCACTTGGTGCTGTAGCTGCAGCCCACTGGAAGGGAAAACATGCTGGGAAGATGTTGCTGCAGTGCTAAGAGGTGAGTTCCTAGCTGTGCCAAAGTGATCAGAGTGCAGATGTGCCTGTCACTTCTCTTAGAAGATGGTTCAACACCTCCAGCCTTCCAAAGCACCTGCATAACATTTTCTTTTCAAGATGACCCTGAATCTTTACCTGCTTCTGATGCTCAGCCATGGTGGAATATCCAGAGTCTTTTTTCATCTGAAATAAAAAGTGATGTAAGTAAGTGAACCTTGTATAGCTGGAAAGTGGAAGAATATGCTGCTGACAACAGCAAATCCCCTCAACTTGCAGTTCAGCTGCCACACTGAAGTATTTACTCTCTATTCTGTCCTGCTCCCTACTTCATGCTGGCCCTTGCACAAAGCTGAGCTCCTGAGAGAAAAATCTCCTTATGTCCTGATGAGTTAGTATTGTCCCACAAGACTAATAGGGATACAAGGGCAACAAAGAAAAATGGCAGAAGAGCCAAACCCAAAGCTTCTGATGTTTGCACTGGTATGGTATGGCTCCCTCCTCTCATCTGGCCCAGGAATACACTGCACTCAGTAGGAGCTCCAGCCCTTCACAGACTGCAAGGAAATGATGATATGGGACCTGCCTTCTTCCAGAACTATGTCATGCTGCTAAACTAATGAGCATGAAATAAAAAATCTGACTACAAGGATGAGAGTTTGTGCCATGAAGAATTAACACAGTAGAGCCCCACATGGCAGAGGAACTGTAAACTACAGCTTGAGAACACGGTAAGTGAGAAAATCATCTTTGTTTCACATCCCACTATAGTCAATTTGAGGGTTTAAAGTCCTTAAACTGGCAGGTGGCCACCTGGTAATAAATCTCCCAGCATTTGGTTCTGTCTTGACCATTTGTTCCAAGTTTTGGTTAAAATACAAAAATCAAACCCAAGCTTTAAGTAGCTTCTGGGGGCTTCACTGCTGTCCATGGCTATGGAAAGACTTCTGTGCTTCAGGAGGTAGTGTGGCTGTCCTAGGGATTATTACACATCTGGGTTCATATTGCTGCACTCCCACCAAAAATCATAATTAGTTAACATTTCTCATGTTTTTCTTGGCTTCACCCAGTCTCTAAGAACAAACACATACATTGTAATAACATGAAGGCCCTATTACTGAGGACTGCAGAATTTAATCCATTCTGCTTTTCACACAGAGGAATATGGAAGCACACTGAAGCACAGACAAACTGTTGCCTAAGGTGATAAAGGAAAGCACAAAGAAGGCAGAAAGACACCTGTCTGAGGCATGAAGGAAACCAGTTGAGGAATGATTCTTTAGAAAGATGTTCTGTTACCTTTCTGATGGTAGCACACCTCTTAGGGGTACTCTTCTTGCAGTGCTTCAGAAAGGAGGAATACACTGCCAAAAAGAAGTCCCTGTATTAGCCAGGAGGTTCCACTTAAGCTTTGAAATGACAGCTTTCTGGGCATCCTCTGACAAGGAGCTCTGGCTATTTACAGGAGTTTCCAGCCCTGCTTCCTTAAGTTTTGTGTCAGTATGCAGGTCAAAGGGCATGAGACAAAAACATTGGACACCTTTCAGCTTGGGCTCCTGCTTACTCAGGGGCAGAAAAGGACAAGCAGTCCACCAAACTACATATTTTAGTGGAAGAAAACAATATTAAACTGTTCTGGGAAATAAGCCCCACCCCCCCCTCCCCCCCAGTCAGACAAAACATTAGCTGACACTAGGCTTGCATGTACTTGTGGGAGAAATGCTAACAGTTGGTAGCAGCTTTAAAAAAACACTAAGTTAACTTTGTCTCCTTTGGCCACAAAACCAGCGGTGTGAGAGGTGCTCTAAGGTGCTATTGCTTCACATGAGGACCTGCTAATAAAGTCAGTGGCTTCCCCCCAGATCTAGAGCTCCTCACCATTAGATTTTGTGAGCTACTAGAGCCAGCTGATGACATTTGTGCGTGTTGTTTTTCTTTCCAATGCATCAAGCTTGCCAACCACAACCTTGATGAAAGAATGTACTCTAACATATCTGATGAAGAACACATACAAGCAGCAATTGCAAATAAGCTGCTAGCCTGAATAGAACAGCCTAAATAACTTGCCACAGGACAAACTGATCTTATCTTCATTTTCAAAAGGTTTCCCAACCACAGGGATGCATTTTTTTATGTTATGTAACATGCACTGTAAGCCCATCTTGTCACAGAGGTAGTCTCAGTGCAGCTGTGCCCACTGTCTGCAACAAAACAGTACCAATGCTCAAAATATGTCAAGGTGGAACAATCCCTTCCTTCTGGGGGCTCTGCTCCATTCCAGCTTTCTTAGCAGTTTGTGCAGAGCCTTGAACAGTTGAGTCCCAGGCTGAGGCTGCCCAAGTGCCTATTTCTGCTGGTATTGTACCCAATGCTGTACTGCAGTGCATCCTCCTCCTGACACCAGCCAGCCCTGCTGCTGGCAGGGGCATCTCAGTAACAGGGTACATCTGCTGTGATGCCCTGGCTGCCTACCACAGCTTCTTGGTATTCCTTTTTCACTCCTGCTTGAATCTTCTGTTGTAGACCTTGCTTCACTGGAATCAACCCTGAGAGTGCACAGGCACTGGAAAACAGCTGATCCTGAGAGAAAAAAAGTCTACAACTACCCATGAGAGTATAGAGCATATAGAAAGGAAAATGTAAAGACAACTTACCTGGTCACCTGCAAAGCTGCATATCGTCCACACTGTGTGCACAGACAGTGCTAGTCGTTGTGTTTGGTGGTGTCCTACTGTGCCAAGCACTGCAGAGACCTGAAGGCAACCACAGTGCCTGGAAAGGCTTATAATTGTACTTTACACAGACATGTGATGTTGCCTTTTAATGATTTCCTCAGTTTCTATTCTATCTTTTCAAGATAGTACACTCATGAACTCTGGCTGCCCATTCTTTGCACATCTCCTGCTGATAGTAGCCTAGGAGAGGTCCTTTGTGCCTATTCAGAGCCCAGAGTTCAACTCCTCACCTTTCACTACTGCTGTGGAAACTTTATGAGGGTTTAGGCAAAGGCAACAGGGGTGTGTTTCCAGGCAGGAGCCAGCTGTCCCCTCCCAGACATGTCATGTGAGGCCAGTGCCATGTCACTGTTAGCACTGGCAGTGTTCCCTGGGCATGTGTGCATGCTGTCACTCCACTGAGCATTTGGAATACATCTCTGCAGGTGAGAGTTTTGCATCAAGAGTTAATTGCTGCATCAGGAAAAAAAGCAAACTAAACCCACCCACACCTTAAAGATCAGTAGTTTTCATAGTGCACTGGCTCCTGGTTTGAGCACAAACTAGCTGGTGCCGTAGGTCAGAGATGTATTTGTTGAAAGCAGTAAGGCTTACTGTGGAATTTGGCAAGAAAGGCCCAGAAGTCCAGTTTTCATTGTGGTGTACTAAGCCTACAAATGACACCAGTGCTGTTGCTACATAGTGCCCTCAACCTGCCACTGGTATTGGTTCCATCTGCAAGGATAAGATGCAAATAGGTTAGCAAATGCGCTGTTTACAGACCAGAAAGTCTGTAATTATGGGATTGCAGAAAGCAAGGTGCAATGCAGCGGCACCGCTCTTTTTTATGCAAATGTGGCCCAAATTTATGCTCCTTGCCTAACATACAGTGCTCTGCTGTGAACTACAGTCTGAGAACAGAGGGTGTTGCTCCACACCAGAACTTGGCAGATTTCTGTTTCCACAGAATGCAAACCAAGGAATAGCAGCCTCACAGTCAGCCTTGTACGGCCACTCGCAGGTGAAGCAACACACACTCTTGTTTGGGAAGCAACACCTCAAGCAAGCAGCAGCTAGAGCTGCAGAGAGAGCTGCGAGCATGAAGAGAGATGGTGCCCTTGGTTTCTTGTACCCACCATAACATTTGTATTTTTACCAATGAACTTCTACCTGGAAGGAGAGTATTCCCATAACTCCCCTCCCAGCCTCAAACGGGTTGCCCTCCAGCTTACCTAGTGTGGTAAACATTTGCTGTTGCTTCATTTCAGCTCTGAGACTGTGCTACTGTTTCCACTGACACTTTCTCTTGACTAACAATTCCCTAGTGGGGAGAGAGGTTGTAATTCGTAGCTCTTGCTACTAATTGTTATTTATCAGAGACAGCAGACTCAACATAGAGGAATGCTATTCCTTCAAACTATTTGCACACATGCACAGGAGGAAGTGCAAATTGGCATTTCAAGAGAGGAGTGCCACCTGAATGTGGCCCTGAGCTCATCTCTATTTTGTACTTGGCCTTGCACCTGGGGGGGACTGCTCACCCAGCAGCCAGAAGCAGGAGATAAACCAGTGGATTTCATAGACCTCAGTGGTTCTTTTCCACCACTGTTCAGTCATCTCTGAAATATTTATACCCAATAGGTGCAGAGAGCTCAGCATATTAGTCATAAGGATGTAAAAGTAATTTACCTTCTGGTGCAAGTCTGTGTCTCGTGCGGGCTGGCAGTAATCTGTAAGCTGCTTCTGTCTGTTGGCAAGCTCCTGCTCCACGCTGGCCTCTTCACCACAGATCCTCCAACACTAATAAAATCTTTGCTGAAGCATGAAAGACATCTGATTTCTTCTCAGCAGAAAGGCTTTTTTGATCAGCTACTTCATAATATATCTTCTCTGTTCACTCCCCACAGCTCTTGTAATAGTCACTGTCTGTTTCGCTGTTTGAAAGAAGGAAACCCCAAACCAAAACACATTAGAAAGAGACAAGCAAAGAACTATCTTTCAGGATTGCACAAACCCACACTGACAGCACAGTTCCTCTAACTTTAAAGAGGAATCTCAACTCAGCAGATCTCATCTAATCCTCATTTCCTTGCATTCTGAACTACTTTCCCAGCCACCTGCCAGGGCACACATGTGCCACCACCTAGCACTGCAGTGCTAGGCTCTGGAAACTTCTGATGGAGCAATGGAAGGGTCAGGCAGATGGAAATGATGGCTCAAACATGTTCTGCATTTTCTAACTCTCGAGTCACATGTAAAGATTGTCATGAGTAAGTTTTCTGCAGTTGTGGTGCTGCTATTAAGCAGTCACAAGTGCTTCAAGAAGGCGTGACCCAGGACACACAGCTCAAGCTGACTAATGTCAAAATGCTGAGCTAAGGCCCTTTATTCTACCTTATGATGTAACAGGTCTATGCACACAAACTGTTTGTTTACTCTGGTCTTAACAGAACCATGTAGAGGAGGTGAAGGCTCTTCAAGCACCTGCTTTGGAGTGCTAGACTTGGAAGAAAGTTTGACTTCCAAATACAAGCACTTGGGGACTTTTCTTTTAAAGAGCAGCATGCCTTTTCCAGCTATTTTTCAGCTTTATTACCCACGATTGAAAATGTTCTGCTTGAGCAAAAGATGTTCCCAGATCTCACCACCAGTGCTTGTAAACATGCCCAAGTAGTTTGTTTGTTTGTTTGAACTGCATCCAAACTGCTAAACATTACAAATGTAATTTATCACAAGTGGATTATTTCATGCAATACTTTATTAGAGTAGCAAGGTACTCTACTTTAGTATCCTGAGAAGAGTCATCCACCTTTTTCCCCTGGATTCAATATACTGTCAAGCATTGAGCTCTTGAGGAATAAAAATAATTCTAGCCTTGTATTTGCAATGTGTTGTAATATAACTTGCTGTATTTATCTGCTGATCACCTATGTTTTCTTGCACAAAGTCCCAAACTCAAGTGACCAGGGGAAGAAAGGTGATTACTTTCTGCCAGTCTAGCACGTTGCATAACATATAACTTACACAACCCAAGAGACTGCAGAGCTGAGAAGGCAGTAAGGATAGGAAGATAAACTTTGAATCAAGATAATGCTCAGTAATGGGATACCATAAGATGCTGACAGCACCAAGGTCACTTGGAGAGAGAGAAGTACTCAGAAAAAGCTCATGTTCTCTAAAAGTTATGTTTCTGCTGAGGTGTGAACACTAAACCTGAGACATTGAACTATGTCTGAAGTGTAAAAGATACCAAGATTTGTTTTTCCAGATACTTGTACCAAAATGATAGTCATGGAACTAAGATTCAGTGAAAGACTCTCAAATGGTGGGTAGATCACAATCCTGCAGCAGCACCAGAACTGCAGTATCTTATAACAGATGTGACCCTGTCCGGAAGACTGTCAGTCTAAAAGAAATTAAACACTGTCGAAGCTTAATTACTACACGAGCTTCGGTATCTGCCATCAGTGTCAGCCAGCAAAGCAAGCGCTGGCAGCTGTTACGCAAGAAGTTACATTATGCTGCTTTGCTGGAGACAAAGTTCTACTGCTAATGTAACTTAAATAGCATTTCTATATAATGAAAGAACAGGAGAAGCCAGCAGAAGCTTGCAGGCATAATAGGTACTTGGAACGATAGCTTCTAAGCTTCTCGACTAAGGAGCTTGCTATGCACTGCAGTATCTGAGGCACGCGTGCCAGGAGAGCAGAATGGCCTCGAAAAGCACACACTGCACTACACTGCACCCTCACCCGGCTCCGCAGCCCCGCGCGTCCATGGCTGGGCCTGTGCAGCAAGGCCTGGCAGCAGCGAGGAGCCCTCTGTCTCAGCAGCTCAAGCCTGAGAGAGGCCGCGGCCTAAGGGCCTCTGCTGGGACCCTTTGCTGAGGGAGGGGTGCACGCTGTTTCTGTCGAGGACGTTCATCCAGGACCCAGCACCATCCCTGTCTCAAGGAACCTCGCTGCGGGATTGCTAGGGGCTCTCCATGCCGCCAAAGTGGCACCAAGCCTATGTTCATCCAGCCTCGACACCGCCGTTCCCGCAGGGAGAGGATGGCATCCCACTGCCTTATCGCTCCCTCCACCGACGGGCTTTGGACTCGTCCTCCGCTCTCACAGCAGCGAGGCCGGGCGAGCTCATTACCCGTGCTGGGGGCGGGAGGCAGACGGACACCCCCAGCGGCTCTGCGCAGGCGCGCCTTGGGCAGAACCCCGCGTGGCGCTCCGCTTCCCCCGCCTGCTTCCCTGGCCCCGCCCCTTCCCGGGAGCGCGCCTGGCCCCGAGAGCGGCTCGCGCGCAGTAACGTACCTCTCCGCGCACCCCGGCCGCTTCGCCATAGCTCTCGCGAGAGGAAAAGCTTTTCCCCGGAAGTCCCGCCCCCTCCCCCGGAGGCCGCATCGCGCCTGCGCCGAGGCGAGAGGCCCCGGCCCCGGCTTCCGGGCAGGTAGCGTGGGGGCAGGGAAGGCGATGGGGAGTGCCGGAGCAGACGAGTCGCGGGGGGGACTGAGGGCTAGAGCGGCCGGGCGGCCCGGTTCCCGGGAGCGCGAGCGGCGGGGCCTGGCGGCGCGCGAGCAGGTGCGGGGGGGGGCGGCCCCGGGACGCTGGGCGGGACGCCCCGGGCTGAGGGGACGGTGATTAGGGGGAAAACCCTCTCGTTTCCTCACCGGGAAGAGCCGCGGCCGGGCGGGCCTAGCTCTGTGTGGGACTGGCGGCCGCGGCGCGAGGCTCCATGCCGCGCGACGGGCCCGGCCCAGAGGCAACGGGGCCTTTGTCGGCGGGCTGAGGGAAGCGGGACACCCCCCGTGGCGGGCTGGGCTGTTGCGGTTGTGCTGAGTCCCGCCGCAGGCAGCCTCAGGGCGCGCAGGGTCCGGCCGTGCTTGGAGCGTTTGAGCCTGGCCTACAGAAACGTGGAGTAGTTTCGCCCGTGTTGTTGTTTGCAGCGGCAAACAAGCGGGGATCTGGTCTTGGTGTGTCGCTGCTGGAGCTGCCGCTAGTCTGAAATACCAGTGTGCTCCGATAATGTAATCATGAGGGAAGCCGATATTGATAAATGCCTGTGAAGCATTCTGGCTTACTGCTCCTAATAGTATGGCGATAGTTGGGTATTAAATAGGAGGATTTTTGGCTTGTACGTCTTGCACCCAAAGTTTCAGAGCTTGTGCCGGGAGAAAAAAGGCAGGGAGAAGGAAAAAAGGGACTGTTGACTGTGCATCCAACTTTTGAATGGATGCTCAAGATTTTCTTCTTACTCCACTCGTTTACAGGAAGCGATAAAAGCGAGAAACAACTTGGTGTAAACTCTAAATGGGCTGTTTGAAGTTGGAAACAGAAGTGTGCCTGACTCTAAACAGAGCATTTGTTCCTACACATTGGTCTTTCTTTCTGTAAAGCATTATTTATTTGTTTAATGCAGCACGTGGATAAGATTGCACAGCTTGCAGTGGTACACTGTCCTCTGAATTCACCATCATCTGACTTTACTCTGGTCCCTGCAAGATGCCAGCAGCCCTTGCAGAGAACAGCCAGGTTATCTGTGAAGTATGGGCAAACAATCTGGAAGAAGAGATGAGGAAAATTCGAGAAATTGTTCTAAGTTACAGCTACATTGCAATGGTAAATATTTTATGTGCCATCTAACTGCCTTAATCAATGGATTTATTGGTTTTTTGGATAGGGGAACAAGTTCATTCCTGAATGAGAAATAATTTCCTCCTGCCCCTATTCAAACTGAGCTAGAAGTTCAATGGTGAAAAATTAGAAAGCAGTTTAGCAGAAGCTTTATAGAATTTAATACAAGTAGTGTTGAGTATGGACTGAACTGAAGATGAGAAAGAGAGATTTGCTTAGTATTTAGGTATGCCAGTATGTTTGGAAGGCTTATTTACACAAACCAGAATGTTCCCCATATGGTGAGAATCTCTTCCCTGCCCTCACAAGTCTGCATGTGCTTGGCAGGAGCCAGTTAGTTACACAAATAACTGGTTTTAGTTATGATATTGTAAGTTAAGCCAACTTTGCTTAGAAACACTAAATTCAAGATAATAGAAGTCCTTAAGTGTTGCATAAAACCAGGGCCCCCTGCAGAGTGTGCAGTGTTTCACTGTAGGGCGTCACTGTATATGTGAATATGAAGGTTTTGTTACCATGTGTTGGGGCAGGTGCTTCTTGCTTCTGTTTGATGTCCCTGGAAGTGTCCTTAGAACCTGTTTTAGTGGCTGTGCTGGAAGTGTGGACAAAAATAATCTTGGGCAACGGATGAGTTCTGTCAGCTGCACAGCACACGAGTTTTTGCATGTGCTTTAGTTAGTTCAAGTTATGTGACTTAAACTGTGAGGAAAAAAATAGTCTGAAAGTTTGGTTTTCAGCAGAGACCTCACAGTCAGTGGCCAAGTAAAATGTGCTTTGTCTAATACATGGTTGCTCTGTTGAGGTTGATTGATCACGGCTCAAAAACTGTCTGGACACCGAACCATTGAATGAAGATGATCAGAGTGCTAAATTTAACTTGTGTTTAGAACAGGAAGGAACACTGGATAACTAAATAAAAGCCTATTTTAGTAGATATGGGGGAAATGAAGGGGTTAGTCCTTTGTGAGGAAGATGTAAGATTACGCAGTGGTGTTTATTGGATGACTTGGTAATGAACAAAACTGTAGGAAGGGAGACTTGTAATAAATGGGTGAATGCAATAGTTAATGAGTTGTGCAGGTTTTGGTTGTTTTTTTTTTAGTGTCTGACTTGTAGCAGTTTAAAATACATGTGGTTGTGTAAAAGGGGGGGGAAAAAAAGTGTAATTTGTAAAGCAGAAGTCACAGAACGGAGTGCTGAGACCTGAATGGAAGTCACAGAATGGAGTGCTGCCAGTGTGGATAGGTGATCACACTGAATAGGTGTGGTCACTAACAGAGTGATACTCGTAACTCCTAATGGAGTCAGTACTGAAAAAAGGTTTTCCCTCCTCTCCCAGGACACAGAGTTTCCTGGAGTTGTTGTAAGACCAATTGGTGAATTCCGCAGTTCCATAGACTACCAATATCAGCTCCTTCGGTGTAACGTTGACCTACTGAAAATTATCCAGCTGGGCCTGACTTTCACCAATGAGAAAGGAGAATATCCTTCTGGCATCAACACCTGGCAGTTCAACTTCAAATTCAACCTTACGTAAGTCTCTTCAGCTAGGGAGTAATCGCCTGGTCTCTTCAGCTGGTGGCACTTTCCTTTGGCAAATGCAGGTGTCATAGAATCACAGAAGCATAGAATTGTTAGGGTTGGAAGGGAACTCAAGAATCATAGAACCAATAAGGTTGGAAAAGACCTCAGAGATCATCAAGTCCAACCTATCACCCAACATCTCATGACTACTAACCCACGGCTTCAAGTGCCACATCCAATCCCTTTTTGAACACCTCCAGGGACGGTGACTCTGCCACCTCCCTGGGCAGCACATTCCAATGGCCAGTAACTCTTCCTGTGAAGAACTCTCTCCTTACCTCGAGCCTAAACTTCACCTGGAAGTTCAAGGATCACCTAGTTCCAACCCCCCTGCCACAGGCAGGGACACCTCACACTAGATCAGGTTGCTCACAGCCACACCCCGTCTGGCCTTAAAAACTCTGGGGATGAGGCTTCCACCACCTCCCTGGGCAGCCCGACCTTGTGTTCCTCGGAATAATTAAACCCCCCAGATTCTAACAGAGATTTTGTGGAATCTGTTTTGCTGTGACAGAAGTTTGCAGTGTTTCTTGGAAGTCAAAGGCACGATAAAGTCCTATCCTCAGTACTTTTTCCTGTGGTAAATAGCTTGTGCCCAACACTTGTATGTGCCTTAAACTTTATTTCCTAGAACAATGCCATGGTCTTAAACTTTATACATATTTCTTATATTTTTATATACTGTATAAATAAATTCCACCTCTTTCTGCTAAAAAAAAAATAAGATCTGCACAGTCTTCAGCAAAAAAAATAAAGAAGGTATCTCTTTAAAGATGATGCTAACTATAAGTTGGGATCTAGAAGAAAAAATATTGGTGTAACCATCACAGCTGTTCAGGGAAGTGAATCTTGTTCAGTGGAGTGTGGCAGTTTTTGTTGTCTTCTTCATACAGGTTTCATTGTCCCTTCCCCTGTAATGTAAAGACAAACTCGGCATCATCACCACAGAGCTGCCTGGAAATAAAGAGAGGCTTTATCTGGAGCAGCCACCCCTCAGTAGAAAATCAGTATCTTTATGGAATTGGCATTGGAAAACATTTTTTAAATTCCTATTTAATATGTGCAGATTGTGCAGGTTTTTTAAGCCCCAAAGTCACAAATTTGTGAGCCCCTTTGAGGGGGCACTTCACCAGAGTGAAGTGGTTTTCACAGTGCGATCACGTCACTTGGCTGTCTCACTTGGCATGAATTTGACTTATGTGTAGTCACGTTCTTCCTTCCCCTGCCACCCTCAAATGAAACACAAGTCAGGTTCCTGCTCAGCTCTCCACCAAGCACATCATCACTCCTTCCCGTCCTCCTGCCTTAGTCAAGTATTACTCAATTTTGTTTACTTGCAGCGATGGAACAGAAGGCGATGACGAGGTGGTGTGTGCTGTGAAGTGAAAATAAAATGTAGACGGGAAGGATGCTGGGTGCTTTAGAGTTGCACTTCTTCCTGTTTGGGAGAACTCCCCTCTTCTCTCTGCCCTCATACATGGTGCAGCTGTTCACCTTGCAGAAGTGGTATTTTTCAAAGTGTCATTCAGTTCTGTGGAGGTGGACTCTTTGGAACAGAATTAGCTAGTTACGATCACAGAGCAGCTTGCCATGGAAGTAGAAGGCTGCAGCAGTGGTAGTAAAACTGATTCAGTTGGACTTTTCCAGGGAGAAAAACGTGGTTGTGCCAGGTTTTGAAGTACAGTGTCGGGAGAGCTTTCCTGAAATGAGCTTTACTTGGTAGCACCTTGAGTACAAAGCTGCTTTTCTCCTTCAGGGAGGACATGTACTCTCAGGATTCCATAGACCTCCTTGCCAGTTCTGGGCTGCAATTCCAGAAGCACGAAGAAGAAGGGATCGATACCCTGCATTTTGCTGAGCTGCTTATGACATCTGGGGTTGTCCTTAGTGACAGTGTGAAATGGCTGTCCTTCCACAGGTAGGTCTGAGATGGGCACTGACACTCTGAAGGGAGAAATCTCTTCTTGATTGAAATGCTGCTGCTTTTGCCTATGGAGGCTGAGACAGATATTAAGGAGACAAATTGGTAGCTTTGCAGTTGTTAAAACAAGCTAAAAGATGCAAAGGCTAAGTGTAAGCAGTAAGGACATTGTATTTTGTACTAGAGCTTAATGTGGTCTGAATTTTGTGTATGTGTTGCTTGCAAATCCTCTCACTGTTAGTCTTCTCTATGGTAAGAGTTGTTAACAAGTTGAAATGTGGTTTCTGCACGTAATGAATTGTGTGCATTGTGAAGTAGAGGGTTTGTTTCTTCTTCCTTACAGTATTGTTTATGTAGAAGAAGAAATGTGTGCAGTCAAGATGCCTTGCCTGTAGTGTTTCAAGCAACTTGATTACAAAGCCTCTAGTCCTTGTTACTGCAAATGAAAGGTCTCAAGGGAAGATGAAGTGGTGGCAACAGATACTTAGAGGATTTCCTGCTTTTCATTATTGCCCATAGCTACAGAAACTTGCAGTGTTGGGAAGAGAAGTATGTGCTTCCCAGTGCCTTAGCTGTTCTGCAAGAGGTTAGTGGAGACATGCAGGGAGCACTCAAAAGTCTTTTCATAGATGATCAGGATGAATTCTGGCTCTGATACAGAGTAGTTTTATGAATGTCAGAAAAAATCTTAAGGTCTCAAAGCTACAGCATGTCAAACTCTTGTGAAAAGTGAGATTCTGGTCCTAAGTATAGGTCAGTAATAGACCTGCTTAATCTGGTTTCTTTGGTTTTGTTCTCAGTGGTTATGACTTTGGCTACATGGTGAAGTTGTTGACAGATTCCAGGTTACCAGAAGAGGAACATGAATTTTTCCATATCTTGAACCTTTTCTTCCCATCTATATATGATGTAAAGTACTTAATGAAGAGCTGCAAAAACCTCAAGGTACTTTTTTCTCCCCAGTAAGCAAGTAATGGATGGGTACATACAACAAGCCAAGGGCAGAACTGCTGCACCTAAGAAGGCTTAAAACTGGAACATATATAAAGGCTAGGAGTTGCACAAGCATCTGTGACTAAGTTTGTCTAATAGATATGGCCTCCTCAGTTCTAGGCTTATCAATATTTATATTCCTTCAGTATGTATATAAACCTTTTCTGGTTTGTGTAATTCCAGAGGCTAATCATAATTCAGCATACTTCACTTCCCTTTTCAAGGTGGAGTTTCTTCTTACATGAACTACTACCTGACTTTATAAACTGGTAGATACTCAAAGGGCTGAAAGTAATTTATCTACTGAATCACAGCCTTGGCTGAGGAAAAGTGGGAGAAGGGTCTAGCATTTTTAACATATGAATGTACCCACAGTCACCTTGGGTATCTGCAGCAAGAAAACAAGGGCACCTTGAGAAGAGTATCTGTGTGTTCAAGAACATATATTTACCAGTGCTTCAGTAACAGCTGGGGTGTCTGTACTGCTGGAGTCTGCATGCATTCATTCTAGTCAGTGTTTACCCTCTTGTTCTAGACAAACATGGCAATTTTGGCAAGAGATGGATCTTAGAAGATAAAATCTGTTCTGTTGTTGCTGTAGGGTGGCCTTCAAGAAGTGGCAGATCAGCTGGATTTGCAGCGAATTGGACGACAGCACCAGGCAGGATCAGACTCTCTTCTCACGGGAATGGCATTCTTCAGAATGAAAGAGGTACTGCAGTAGTGTGCTTTACAGGTTGTCTTTCTCCAGTTCCTACTCATAAATGTCAAGATGCAAAATGTGTTGGGGTTTTTTTGTTTGTTCTGTTGTTGTTGTTGTTTTTTAGCCTTGTGGCCACCACACTTCAAACTGTCAGTAATAGGAATTATTGATATTGGCACAGACTTCTGTTTGCTCCTGTGTTTTGCATGCTGTGCCTTAGAGGTGGCTGACTTCAAATGAGCTGTTTAATCAACAGTGGGTGTTTTCTGATTTAGAGGCACAACTAAACAAACAATACCCGTTTCTTCCCTTTTTTTTGTTGTTGTTTTATCTGCAGTTGTTTTTTGAGGATACAATTGATGATGCAAAATATTGTGGGCGGCTGTATGGCCTTGGGACAGGAGTGGCTCAGAAACAAAATGAAGATGTGGACTCAGCCCAGGAGAAAATGAGCATTTTGGCTATTATCAACAACATGCAGCCATGAGAAGTGGTACCCCTCGGCAGAACATAGTTACCATATTGGCAGCTGCTGTCCTCAACCATTTTCCCTAATAGTTTCTCAAACAAAAGGCATCTACAGTATACAGCCTGCAGTTTTGCTGACGAGCTGCATCTTCATCTGAAACCCAGAAGAAGAGAACTGACTGAACTCCTAATGCCAGCATTTGTGGTTTGCCATCTTTTTAATACCAAGGGCAAAAAACAGAACCTACTCTGTATACCTCTGGTTTTTTTCTTCTTTATACTGTACAGAATCTGCAAGGAAGACTTAAGGGTAGAATATTCAGTAGAGCTAAGGGTCTGGAAATCCAGTGAAAATGGACACAGACATGCACACAAATTTGCAAAATGTGCTTTATAAAGCTTCTTTTAAAACTTCTGCATGTTGTGAGGGTGACTGCTTCACCTCATGTTTGGCTTATTTTATCTTTGTGTAGTCTGTGAAAATTGCTCCCTTTGATCACTGCAGAGGTTTGGGAATGGATGACATTAAAAATGATCCTTGCAGCTAAAAATAATTCAGAGATTTGCTTTAACAACAATGGCAGTGGATATTACTGGAGCTGATTTGATCACCTCTCTGTAGTTTCTAATTCTCTAGGGTTGATACAGGTTTGACCCATACTGAGCATCAGCTTAGTTCTTAAGGGTATTAATAAACTGTTCTGGAAATAGATTAAAGAGGCCAAAAAGTTCACCTTTGAGAAGGGACTGGACCAGTACTCTAGTACTCTGACTTCAGTTTTCTTCAGCTTAACCTACTCATTATTGCAACACAAATAGTTCAGCAGATGGATAAATATTTGTTCCTCTTCTCCCCAGTCCCCTTCCTTTTCAGCCCCAATTTTAGTATATGCTTAATAACAGGCAAACCAGCTCCATTTCTCTTCATTATAAGCATCTGAAAAGTAGTTAAGAGGATGGAAGAACAACTTGGGATTTTGACTTCTTTAAAAATGAGCTTTGCTTTTTGTTCTTTCCCAACAGCTCTGTCATGGCATTTATTAAAAACCAAGAAAACAAACAAACCAAAAACCATCCCAACCACCAAAACCAAAAACCCTTTTGGACATGGCAAACTTAAAAAAAACAACTTAAGACTTTTGTCTTGCATTTTAAACAAGCTTAAACAATCCATTATTAGGAGTTGAGGTTTAGAGCTGGTATTTAAAATGCTTGTAAATACTCGTTTTTAATTTTTTGTAAAATAAATCTTTTAAAACCAGGCCTTGGTTTGGATTGTCCATCAAGCACTAAAATTCCCAAAGTTCAGGCTTTGGAATCAAAAATGCTCAAGTTTCTTTCTTCTTCTACCATTTTATGATGTGCTGTTGGGGTAGTTCTTACTAAAACCTGCTGCTGAGCTTCTTTTACAGTGGAGCTGAAGATTTCTTTGGGGGACTCGTGGTGTTCTTTTGCTGCTTGTTTCTCAGCACAGCTGGCAGTACTGTGGAGTATTCTGTCAGTGCAGCATAGAAGTGCCCAATCTGTTTGCTCATCTATCCTGTGTGAATTTTTCCTGCTCCAGTTGCTTTAGTATGTAGAAGGCTGTTTGGTTAAGCGTTAGCTCCCCCTCCTGGTTTTCAAGGGCTTGGTACATGATTTAACAAGGCCAAGTTACCACTAACACAGCTAGAGAAAACTTTCAGTGTAAACCTAGTGCTCTTCATGTTGTTCTATCACTATCAAGTCTGCCTTTTAGCTGGAAGAATCTGGAACAGCTCTTGTTCTAAAAGAAAAAAAATGTATAATCCACCTCTTGTCCTTTTTTCCTTCATCTTTATTGTAGTTGAAAACTTCTTAAATTCATGACACCCCACTTCCTTCCTACCTTTTTTTTTTTCTGCTGAATTAGAGGAAGCTGTTGTAACAAATTCTTAAGACAGGTGCAGTGGTCACTAAGACTAATGTAGCTTTGTTCTCTTAGCAAGAGTTTTTTCTAACAAGACAGGCAAAGCTGTAAGCTTGGTCAAAATGTTGCATGTTCAAGACTCCAGAATCAAGGATTGCTTCTGGCACCTTTTGGAGGAACTTGTTGCTACCTCAAATTTACCAACTGCAAACAAAAATCAATTCTTCAGACATGGGACTTCTCTTGAGCTGGAGAAATCTCTCTCTTGCTAGTCATGCTGGAAACATGCTTGCCCTCCCCCTTTTAGATTGTACAGGTGGTTTCACCACCCAAAGCTAAGTCATAGCACATACTTGTTTCATTTACTGAGTTTATTTTCTGCAGTGCATTTAACAAAAAACAAACCAAAACCAACCAACCAGCAAACTACCCAGGCTTAGTTTTAATGCATTTGCCCTTGATTGACACTGATTTCTAGCCCTCAAATTAAATGCTAATTCATGGTGGTAGAAGACTTTATTTAAAGGAGGGAAAATAAACTCACAAGGGAAGAACAACACTGGCTTAAGGGTCAGTTTACTTACAGAAACCATTGTTTTTTTCCTGAGGTCCTACTGCTCTTCCACTGCTGAAAGACTGATAGAGCTGCTTAAAACTGTTTCTCTTACATGGAAATGGCAAGAGCTTTCATTAACACACCTTCCAAGAAGTAAGATGGGACAAAAATCTTGTATCCAGTTCAAGGCCTCCTGCTTTTCAATTTTCTAGCACAATCTTAAGCAGCTGCTGACAACATATGAGTAGTTTTATCCAAAGTAACCACAGCCTTCAAAACAAGCCTTCACTTCAAGAAAGAACAGCCTTGGTGTTAAGTAGCTGCATGCAGCTCAAGGGAGACAGGCTGGTTTCACAATGTCATGTCAAGAACCTCCTGCCAGCCTTTTTGTAAGTACTAGCACTACCATGTTTCCTAAGGAGATCCAGAGCCTGTTGGTGCAGCTCAGGAGGGCACTGGGATTCAAGGTGGAGGAGCACAAGGCAGCACTCCAGCACATCGGGGAACGGGAAGACCTGCACAGAAAGGAACATAAGGTGATTGATGTCTGTTCTTTCAGCTATAATTGTTCAAGTACAACATATTCAGGCAGGCACTGCTTTAGAGTATCTTTGGTATACAGACAGGCATGAGTGAGATGTTTCTATCTCTTCTTCCAGTGCATTAGCTCCTGTTTAACCAGGTTTGCCTCCTTCTGCACAATCACTATGATTAGTTGTGTTACAGACTAGAGAACAGAAGGGTCCAAGACAGCCAAGGACATGTTCTTTTCATTGGTGATTTGTAGTCTCTACAGCTCCTTATCTGTAAAGGCACTTTTATACCTTAAACTTCTGATTTCACTCTTTATCAAAACTGGTTTTGCATACAGAATTTTAAGCAAGGGGTTACTTTTAAAATGCATGGGAGAGATTGCTACAGAATATCCCACCGAGCTCCCCCATGCAGAAGCTTTACCCACCCCTTTCCAACTACATGGAGGAAGTTAAAAACATCACCCTGCTGCCCTCTTGTCAATTTGCTCTCAAAGCTTCCCTAGGATCACAAAGAAAATCTCTGTTCCTTGCCTTCTGTATGAAAGGGATTCTGTGATGAGGCTGCCCTTACAAAAAATCTGTCTCTTTTTTTCAGAACCACCTCTTCATTCTCTTCTGAAAACTTACCTTTAAGCTGTCTGGAAATTCTGCTAGTTTCTGCTTTGCTTTTAGGAGCTGCTTTGTTAGGTCAGGGAGTGTAATTGCTTCCTTTACTTCACCTTCACTGTCAAGAGAAGAGAGATGTCATGAGTAACTTTCTCAAATGACAGCATAGCATCCCTCCTGTACAGGGAGCATAGAGTTAGACACTCCAGCTCCTTCTTGCCAAAGGCCCAAATTATTAACAGAGAGACAGGCCTCTTAGATCATGCTTGTCCTTTTCATTATCCTCCCCTTTTCAAGCTACTCTGTTTATTCACTGTACAAACATGCCCTGCATGTGAGAAAGTTACTCAGCTGTAATAAGTTCATGCACATGGTAGTTCAGCCCCAGGGAAATGCAAGTCTTCTGAGCTGTAAATGAAGTGTCCCTGGGTGACAAGCCAGAGATCAGAGGCAATCTGAGCTAAACAAGAAATGTGCTGCACAAACACAGGCTAAAAGCACTCCTTTTTAGTCCATTCATGTTCTAAAGCTTACCAATTCATCTGGTTGCTGTCAGAGCATGGTTTGTCTGATTCTGTCTCTGAACTCTGCTGCAGGTTGCTTTCCTGGGTGTTTCCATCTGTATTTTCCTGGAGATTGTTCCTCTGCTGCTGATGCTGGTGGATCATATCTGCTAAAATCTGCTGGACCTCAGCTATATCTCTCTGGGTGTTCTGCAGAGCAGCAAACTCTTCTGAAAGAAGCACTTTGCAGCCAATCAGTTTTGACTGCTTGTCCACCAAATCACCCAAGCTGGTTTTTGAATCACTTTTGGCCTCATGCCTGTGAACTTCAGTTGTATTGCAGTGGTTTTCATCCATCTCAGTTGCAGCTTGATCAGGAGTTTCTTCAGAGGAGAACTGACCTGAAACATAATCCTTCTCAAGAGCTGTCTGCTCACCGGGACACGGCACGGGATCCGAAACAGCCTTCTGCAAGACAATGGAGTCTTTGGGTAGCTTCCACCACAGGGCATACAGCAGTCCATAAGCCACAAAGGCCTCTAAACTTCTGCAAGCATCCATGCTCTGAGAATCTGTGCTGTCCAGTTTGTGTCTCAGGTTATTGCAGCCTAATAATGAGAAGAGGATTACAAACAATTTGCAGAGACTTCCAAAGGAAAAGACCAATCCTAGTAAATGAATTACCATCTTGGAGACCCCAACCAGAGATTTACTCAGATGCTGCCACAGTGGTGCAGGAAGCAGAAAAAGGAAGGCAGACACCTTTGGCATCTTTTTAAACACAATACTCCATTCTAGCTAGCATGAGACTCCATGTTCTCATTATCTACAGCAAAATACCTTGGTACCCAGGCTACATGTCAGGGTATTCACATGATCAAGAACTGCAAAAAGCAATTCTTACTCTGCAGAGAAGGAAGGTAAGGGCAGCTTGGAAGGACTGTGACTATGAGATGAATGCAGCTTTTCAATGTCCTGATCTCCCTTACAGAAGAGAATTTGTTCAGTTTTCTGCATCAGCCATACCAGCTGACACTGCTGAGCTTCCTTCCAGACCCAGGGATTTTGATGGTCCAGCAGGCCTTGTACTGGCCAAATCCCAGTGGTTTCTATATATGAGGGCACATCTTGCTCCTTCTAAACATGATAATGTAACAGTAATGGACACACAGCTGTGCTTACAAGGAAGATGCTCCAAGCTGTTGGTGCCAGGAGAAGCACATGAAGAGACCTACCTTCGGGAAGGATGATACTGCAAATCTCTTGCATCAGAGTGAAATTACCAGCATCATAACTGCGAGTCACAGCTCCCATAATACTTTTCACTGCCTCATTCCAGGTTGCAGTCTGATAGCTCAGGGCTGCAAGGGTCAGGTCGTGGGAGATATGGAAAAGCACCTGGAGGAAGCACCACAGAACATAGTTTTAATGCCAAGAATGAATTGCACACTGCTTGTGACCATTGTGGAAGAGCTCAGAAGCACATGACTTAACCAAAAGCAATTTTAACAACAATGCAAGGTACATTGACTCCTTTGTTCAGGAAACTGAGCACTTCTACATTACTTGTATCTGTAAAATCAGCAGCTGTGCTTCCATGTATCCTACCAACACATGAAAAGCAGGATGAAGATGAGAGATGTCAGTGACTCAGTGCAGTCACAGAAAAGAAGAGCACCAGGCTGTGAACAGATCTTCTGAACTCCAGGGTATTTCAACAAGCAGCAGCCCTGCCTCTCCCAGCAGTCCAACCCTGAATCACTGCTGAGACTACTCAGCTATGCTGACCTCTCCCACCCAGCCAGCACATCTCACTGCTCAGCACTGACACCGTGCACCAGTTCTTAGCCTGCACAGAAAGCAATGCAGAAACAAGCTGTCCCAGCTGCCTAGGACACTACTTCTCCCAGACTATAGCCTCATCCTGCAGCAGGGTGCAGATATCAGTCCCTGGTAGCAGCTGGCACACCACCACGAAGTGGCTGAGTTTTCCTGTGCATACAAATCCAAATGCTTTTACCTGCTTTGGGTGTGTGTTTCTGGTAGATGGAGGATGCTCAATACTGTGCAGCTGCTCCCGTGCACACGAGATTTGTTCAGTGGTGTCCATGCCGAATACATTCTGCCACACTTCTATCACCATGTCCAAAAATGAGGCCTTTCTGTTCAGCTCCCAGCTGTGGTAACAGGGAGGCACAGGGCTCTTTCGGTCACAGGGATTTCTTTCACTAAGGCACTTGCAAAGCAGTTCGTTAAGGCAGAAGACGAGTCTTTGTCCCTTTAACAACAACAACAACAAAAAGGCACTGAGCTGCTGCTGCTACTAAAAGAAAAAACAATCCCTTTCTGACCACAGCAGGTAAGACAAGTTTAGGAACATCATGGCTAGTAGAAGCTGCTTGGTGATAGACTGGTTCACAATTGCAGCTTCTAAAGGAACAATGCTGATAGAGATTCAGAGGTCAGAAGGACATTTCTGAACACGTCAAGGGAGCCTTCTGCTTCTCAGCCTGCACAAAACCCAAGTTACTGGATTAAACCTTCAGCAGATGGATTTAAGAGTCAGCTTGTTTGCTTCTTCAATGGAAACATCAAGTACTTTCCTGCACTTCTTTTCATGACTGGTATTATGTATTTTTTAAAAAACCAAAACCAACCTAAAAAAACAAATCCCTCTTTTTTTCAATTACTCTCACATAATTAACAAGCATAGAGCCTACAAGCCTTCCTTCCAGGGGCCCTCTGCCTCTGCAAAGGCACATGGATTTTGGCAGGATCACTGCAATAGACTTACAGAAAAATACTGCGAGACTCGAAGGACTACCCGTGGACTAGTGACAGATGGGAAGCTCATCAAGTTAATCTGGAGACAGTGCTAAAGAGAGCAGCAAGGAAATGCTCAGACTCACAAATAATGTTTTATGTTGCTGAAGGACTTCCTGAGCTCCCACCCAGTTCCTGGATAACAGCAAGTCCTGGGCACATCTGAAAGACAAAGTTGCTGACAACTCCTCCTCTCCAGATATCAGCGCAAGCTCAGCAGCAGTTTTAAGGGACGTTGCATCCCCCTTTTTTGCCAGCACCTTAACTGCATCATAAGGTGAGGAAGCCCCCAGATAACTGAAAGATAAGAGCAAATTGACATGATTAGTACTGCAGCACTGCTTTTAAACTGGATTACAACCCACTGGCACTGACACACAAAGGAAGATAAACCTGCATCATCCACAGGTTCTCAGAGCTCTCATCGCTTTGCCTTACCAAAGTTTCCTGCAGTCATACAATGCCTGATTTGATGCAGGGTTACAAAGGGAAAGTCACATGGCCTAATAACGCATACTTCTGGTGGTGTGCACACCATGCACAGCTTGGATTCAGAAGAGAAAGTTTGTATGCAGTAGTTTATCCCTACTGCATTTCTCTGGGTTTCAGCTGAACCTTTTCACAAGCGTGAACACCCTCAAAAAAGCCAGGACTAAAACCAGCATCAAAGGACACTGTGCCAGACAAAATATTTCAAGCCTTATTGGTAATGTTGGTAGTAACAAATTTGAAACACTCTGGTGTTGAGGAAGGATAACCCAATGATTAGGGTATCAGCCAAGGCCTCAAGAAGCTCAGGATGAACTGTGTTGCACTGCACGTTTCCAGTGGAAAGGTTGGAAACATCACAGTCTTTTCATATACATCCTAACCTCAGTCTTGCTGGACTAGTTTCCAAAGACTACCAGTGATGTCTACAGGAAGATATGGCTCTATTATGGCATTTGGACCTTCTGCTCTGAAGTGCCATCTGGAGCTTCTAGCAGGAGTCCAGTGAGATTAGGCTCAGAAAGGACCTTAGAGAAATAATGACCAGACCAGTTAACAGATTTCAGCTACTAAAAAACCCAAGAACTGTCTTTGTTTCAGATATGGAACAAATTCTGTCTTCTTCCCAGTACCACTCACCATTTGGCAGCCATGGAATAATGACCATCTTTCTCTAACAGAGCTGCCCAGCTGGTGTAGAGATCCTTCAGGATTGGATCTTCTGGCCGCAGCCTGGCCTTAGCAATTACAATTGCTTCCCTAATGCACGTAAGAGAAAGCAGACAGAAAAGTTAAGTGTGTACAAAAAGCCAACCAAAGTGTCAAAATATACCAAACATAGCCAAACATATAGCAACCTGTAAAAATTGTTCACTTTCAGGAGCTCGACAGCCTCGTACACTTTATGGATGGACAGGAGGTGGGAGGCAGCCTTCACATACTGCTCCTGAAAACACAGCTGCTTTGCAAAGGCTTCTACTGTCCAAACCCAGGCCTGGTACCCCACTGCAGAAGAGAAAGCAGTATCATTAGAATCAAAAGTGTAAAGCTGGGAGAATTACTGTGGGATGACAGGGTCATTGGTTTCATCACCCTTGTCTGCCCTAGATTAGCTTCTTGCTTCTTAACTACCCTAATACAAGTCACTGAGGCAATGAAACAGGGCAAAGCTAGAGCTTGAACACACCTGTAGGACTTCACTGCTGGTAAAACAGCTTAAAAGCATATTTAAGCAACAGCAAGGTGGAAGGACTGCTACGTGTTACAAAGAACCAACTTTGTGCTTGGAAGGATGGATCTGCTCCTTCAAGAAGTCCCAAAGGAAACAACCCTTATTTCCTGCTATCCCAGCCCAAAGGTGCTTGTGGAAACATTTATGTCTTTGTCATAAAAAGGACATGTTTTGTGGTTGATTTTTGTTATCAAGGAGTTAAAGAAGCAACTTCCTCCCAGTCAGGAACAATCATTAAGTTTCTAATCCAGAACAATCAGAACAAGGCTACCCCTGGCAGCTAATTCTGTCTACTTATGTGTTAGAAGAACAACCATACCCATTGGCGAGATTGCCACCAGCTGGTCTGTCAGCTCTCCCCTCTCAGCAGCTGCCTGGAGGACACCCTTCATATCTCCTTTCCACAACATGAGCTGCTGAAAGAGATCTGGATGCCCATTCTCCAGGTGATTTTTTCCTGTTGGAAGCAAACAACACTTCCTATCAGCCTGAGTGCAGCAGCATTATTTACTACAGTAAAGTAACTTGGCAGTAGTGAGGATTATTCAAGGTTTTGCAGGTTTGCATCTGAAAGATGTAAAAACTGTTCTGGGAAAAAGATGTCTTTCCTTTTCACACAGACCAGCATTCTTAATCCTGCACTTCAATCCACAGTGAAAGAAAATTCAAAGAGTTTTCCTAATTGGCTTTCTCCTTGAATGCAGCAGTTAACAATAGGCATACTGTGAAGTGGATTCATTATTCCACTTACCTTCCACATCTATCATCTTGTGCAGAGAAGCCCTGTCTGCAAACAGCCCCAAGTGGATGCGATCCTTGAGGTCAGGGGATGCATCTTCATTATCATCTAAACCAGAGGAAAAGAATAAATATTTAAGATTTGGTACAAGACTGGGAACTGGAACCTGCCAGGTCACTCTCCCACTCCATTACACTCAACTGTTGGTAAGTACTTTTGCCTTCTACTTTCTTTCCTGTACAATTTGCAGATCAACACTTAGAGCTCCCATCTCAGTTTGAGTAGAAGAACCATGTTTTGTGCAGAACATTTAGTCTGAACCAAACACAGCATGTTCCTTCACATGATCTAAGGAACAGTACTGTGAGAGTACAAACATCTCCCTCATGGTTTATTTTCTTCTGCCCCTATTAGATTTTTGAAGGTGAAAACCTCTTTGCATGTATGCAGATAACTCCACACTATCTCCACAACATAGGATCCTACTCAAAACCTCTCTGGAGTGGCTACAGAGTGCTAAGACACAATCTCAAAGGTCTCTTCCAATCTGATTTATCCCATCCTATCCCATCACACTGCTAAAGAACTAGGATAAGAGACCACAAGTCACACACTTTGATAAAGGATGAAAAAACCCCACAAACCAATAGATGCTTGTGGTGGTCAAAGTCTAGCCCTTAGACACAGGCTTCTGAACACTTTAGAGCACCCACCCTCCAAATAGTTCAGTTTTAGGCTGATACCTTTGGTTTTCAGACATGCAGCCAGCCTCAAGCAGTCTTGATGCAATTCATCTTTTGACCTGTGATCCATGAATGTGCTGAAGGGTAGAACAGAACGAGGCTTCCTCTTCTTTAAAGAGGTATCAGGAGCTAAAAAACATAAAAAGAAAAGAAAATACCACATTTAAGTCACTGCTGCAGTTAAAAGTGTCTCCTGCAACAGAAGTCTGCAACACATTCTGAACCCTCCTCTTCCTCACACAGGATGCTTAAGTCCTATGTGCATCTCCATTATGGCAATTCTGACTTTTGAACACTGATCACTTTGCATATTCTTCTGCCCATCCTGCCTAGGATTAAACCAGCAATTAAAAGGCAGGACCTAAGCCCACAATAAACAACTACTCAACTGACCTGAGAAACAGGGCAAATAAAAGCAGCAGTATTAGAACATCTAAGAGACTTTAAAAGCATGCTCTCTTCTTTCTCTGGCACTTAATTTGGTGTCATATTAGGAAGGGAGGCTGCAGCCAAACAGAAGCCTACATTATGGAACTCTGCCGTGAGGCAGGACTATTGGAAGTCCCTGAAACATACTAACTTGGTTTCTCTTTAGGTGGTTCCTTTTTCACAGGAGCTTTCTGGGTCACAAAAGGCTTTGGCAAGCTGAATGAAGAATAATCATATGCAGATGAAGATGTATCCTTGGACACTGGAGGTAAGTGATAAAAGAAAAAGGATAAACAATACATGGGAAAGTCCACAGCAGAATACTTGAAACACTTCCATTCTATCACAATGACTTTGAAATATACAGAACAAGCTTTGCTTTGCTTTGCCATAGAACTTAACAGCCTTTTAGGGAAAGGAAATATTAACAAAGTATCATAAAGCAGTCAGAAAGCTAAACAAGGTGTCAACAGACACCAACAAAGATCCACCAGGATTGTAAGATCTATCACCAGAAGGCAACACTGGTCAAAAAATGATGGCCCAACACTGTAAATTTGTTCACCAGGCCAGGATCTTATTTAAAGACAATCAAACCTAAACTAGTTTATTCCAGAACTGTATTTTCTTCAAGTGAGCTACTTCAAGGAGACCATCTTAGAAGAAAATATTAAACTTGGTGATGCTCTGAGGGCTAAACTGCTTGGGACCCATTGAACAAAGATGATTTGATTATTACCACTCATGGAGACTTTATTAGGCACCTCTGTCCCCTGAGCTTCTTTTTCCCCTTCATGGTCTGACACTCCATTTTCCTCTAGCAACATTTCCTTCAGGCTCTCATCTCCATTCGTGGCATCACTTAGCTCCTGCTTGCCTGAGCTCTTTTCGACAGGCTTTTTCTTCTTCTTAGTTTTGACTTTTGGCTGTGTACTTTTTTTTTTCTCCCATTCTGTCCTCTTTTTGCCTGTAAAAGGTTGCAAAAGTTACCCTGATATTACCTGCTGAGATAGTATTGTAGCTGTCCGTCCCTCAAGATCAAGACTGTTTCCAAACAGGCAGATTTGAATTCAGCTTAAGAACTAATCATACCATTTCAACATGACAAACCTCTGTTTCCCAGCTCCAGCATCATAGAATCAACCAGGTTGGAAGAGACCTCTGAGATCATCCAGTCCAACCTATCACCCAGCCCTATGCAATCAACTACACCATGCACTAAGTGCCTCATCCAGTCTTTTCATGAAGGTCTCAAAGGATGGTGACTCCACCACCTCCCTGGGCAGCCCATTCCAATGGCAAATCACTCTCTCTGTAAAGAATTTCTTCCTAATATCCAGCCTGAACCTCCCCTGGCACAACTTGAGACTGTGTCCCCTCGTTCTGTTGCTGGTTGCCTGGGAGAACAGACCGACCACCACCTGGCTACAACCAGGTAGTTGTAGAGAGCAGTAAGGTCTCCCCCTGAGCCTCCTCTTCTCCAGGCTAAACACCCCCAGCTCCCTTAGCCTCTCCTGATAGGACTCCTCATCTTCAGGAAAGCATCATCTGCTTGACTATACCTACCCTGAGGAGGCCTTGTATGCTCCTGCTTTGAGATGTGCCACTTATGAACTGAAAAATCATCTGCTCCTGTATAAACAGCATCTGAATCCACTGGTGACCACTGGACACTCAGCAGCCGGCCCTGGTGCCCTCGGTAGTTGGAGAGTGGCTCTTCCTTCATAACATCCCATACCTTATAAGCAAGAAAGAAAAGCAATTGCTCAGATAGTTTCATCTTCCCCCTATGCTTTTTCTTTTCAGTGATTTGCACTTGTGCAAAATTCTCTTTCAGGGTGTTTGCACCAACATGCAAATGGAGAAAAGCCAGGGCTCCCTTTGTTTGCATCAGTACATTTGCGTAACAGCTTTCTCTTTGAAGGATCCAAAAGGATTATATGATACTGATGGACTTAGAAACCAACTTGCAAGTTGCAAAAGCATCCCACTACCTGCTGTCCAGAATGAGGAGATGGTTATCAAGGGAAAACCTGCAGTACTTCAACAGCTTATCTCACACAAGAAGCTTTGCTGTTTAGTTGGTCTGGTTCCATCACACTATAGAATGGGATTACTTGAAACTAAAAGAAGTATCACTTTTGAGTGGCTGTGGAACAATACCTGTGCAGTGCCATCATAGCAAGCAGACACCAATCTTCCCTCATGGTGGGGGCTCCAAGAAAGGCTTGTGATTTTAGCTGTGTGCCCAGCCAGAGTTCGAAAAGGCTCTGTTATGGTCACAGGAGTTTCCGAAGTGCTCTCTAAAACCAAACAGAAATCCATCAAGCATGGCCAGCAAGACAGACCAGAAGTAAACCAAATCAAGATGTCAAGGCTAGGAATATAATCTGCAAACTCTTACCTATGACACTCTTCAGGTTATGCACATAAATAATGGCATTGACTGAGCCTGAAGCTATCAAGTAACTCAGCTCTGGCTGGCTCCCATGCTCATGATGCCAACGGATGGCGTTAATCAGTTTATGATGCTGCTGGATAGTGCAGAGCAACTTCAAGTTTGGTGGCTGAAATATTTCAATGGAGCTGAAATGCAAGAACAACAGTGTAAGAATTCCACTAGTCTGTGAAAATGGGTATTCTGTTGTTCTTCTGCATGAGCAGAGTAACAGCTTGAAAGGGAGTTAAATGAGATTTGATTTTCTGGATGCAACTCAAACCTCTCATTTAGTTCATGAGTAAAAGTGGGTTTCAACCATGGGTGGATCCTTGAGAAACAATGGAACATGATGATGTGAAACCTCCATGCCAAGAGCAGCTAAACCAAGTAACAGCAATGAATGCTGCATTATCACAGTTCAAAAACATTGGCAGCGAAAGGACAGAGACTACCCAGGGCAACAGAAAGTACTTTTGCTTCACTACAGTGATTCTAGTCAGGATCAGCACAAACACAGCCTTAACCTACAAGGGAAACATACCCATCTTCATTGCCAAGAGCCAAGAGTTTGCCATCTGGTTTCCAGCTGATCTCTGTACGGGCAGGCAGTTTGTGCTGTAGAAAGAAGACACAATTATTGCCAACAACTCTTAAACCTCTCTCTCACCTGCCTTTGACAGAGCAAGACTGGCAACTGGACAGACTGGCAATGAGGTCTGCAAAACAAAAGTCACAGAAGGGTCCACTGCATTTTGTAGCAGTGACATCAGCCTAAGCAGGAAGGGGAATGAACTGATGCAAGAACCAGTGATTATTTTTATCAGTTCAGTGACATGGTTCAGTGGAAATTTGTCTGGATTCCAACAGGACCTTGATATTCAATCTTCTTAGGCTCCTTGGAAGACTCCTGACATTGTGAGCATATTCTGTCATCCTTAATTATTTCTATCCTTTCTAATTCAGGTGAAGGCTACTTGCAAATTAGATGCCTATACCAGATCATCTCATTGCCTGTGGCATTAGTCTCTTAACCCCCAGTGAGTCTTCTGCTCTAGGAAGAAGCCAAAACCCAACTGATATAAATCAACAGACTCTGACTGACGTCAGCTGATACATGCTGACTAAAAGCAACTCAAGATCTAAACCACTTTGTGTATTTTGTACATTCAGCTAAAAAATGACTGATCATACTTGAGAAGATGTTATGGTCATTTATCACCAAGCACTCTGCATTAGCTGCAGCATAAATGGAAACAGATTCCTACAAAAGGATGGCTGTCTTTACTGCAGTATCTATTTTCAAAAGTTAATGTTTGAAAGCAGAGAACTAAAGTTGAGAGAGTTCATTCATGCATGTCCACCACTTGATCTAAGCTCTGGTATTATTCAGAATATTATTCAAAGTGCTTTGAAATCTGGGTGTGAATTAATTATGTTAAAGAGCCACACACAGCCTGAAAAACCAGAGCCTGTGTTTCAATTCTTTTCTGGTCATACAAACTAAACAGCAGAAAATGAAATAACTGATGCCAGGAACAGGCATGCCACAGTGACAGTGGGGGGGAAAAAAAGATCCTTTTTCAGAGACAAACACACAAACTATGTCACAGAAAGTATAGTTACTAAGAATCCATTACAAGCCACCCAAAAACCATACTCACTTTAATTGAATTAGTGTCTCGGATAACTTTGTTGATGTCAGTTGCCTCTCCACTGAGATTCCAGGGGTTGTGTTGAAAAACAATACCTTCTCCAGCACAACTATATAAAGTTACAGAGGGCTGTTCACCTTCTCCTCCTATCCATCAGAGAAGAAAAAGCTCAATATACTGTGTTTTTCATCAGTCTCAGAAGTCATCACGCCTACTATAAATCAAAACATTCTTTTAAGAGGCTGTGTAGCTGCTTTGATTGCCTGTGATCTGGCAGCAAGATACTTCTCACAAACCTCTGCAACAACCTCTCATTTCTACCAACAGATCTCTCCTTAGCACAATCACTGCAAGCATTAAAATTCCCTTTGGTGTTTGGTACTTAAGAAAAAAAAAATGCAGTTGTGTAAGAGCAGCTAATGGAGCTCTCCTGTTTGGTTTAAATTGCAGAAATGGACAGCTGGAGCAAAGGAACCCATGCTGGATGTGACAGTTACTGGTCTATAATACCCTGAGGTAAGTGCAGAGGTGTGGTACTCTACACTCCCACCTACTTCCTGAAGCTACTAGAATTAAAAAACTAGAAGGGATTGTTTTGCTCTCTTGCAAAAGTGTGAACAATTCCTCAAGCAGAATACATATAAGAACGCTGCTAGAAAGGATTGATACCAAGCAAATGGGGCTCTTTTTCCATTTCATGGCATGTGTGTACTCTGCAGCTTTACAACAAGGCACCCAAAGACTCACCAGAAGACAGAGGAGGAGTTGGAGGTCCCCAGGCTAATGCATATACAGTGCACTTGTGGTAAGTACTGGAGATCTGAGGTGGCTTATTCCTAGCACTGGGCAGAAGATAAGGAGGCAGGAACAGTCAGATTTCAGCAATGGAATTAAAGCAATGCATTTCCAGTAGTAAAAACAGACACCAGATGCTAGACCATAATAAAGCAATGAGTCAGCCAAGCCTTCCTTAGCATTTCCTGTAGGACACTACTGAAAACACAACAGAACTGTCCTGATGACTTGCACCTGCTTGTTGCTCTTCATTTTTCTGAGAATGACTTTCTGGCTAAAGTTCTCCTTAACTGATGACTTCCCACAGTTACCTCTGGTCATGCCACTTGATTAAGATTACCTTAGAAGCTACCAGTCATAATGGAGAGATGCAAAGATGTACTGAAAATCCACCTATTTGACTGATTTTAATTTAATCCTGCTCCTGACTTTCTTACCTGCTGGAGAAAGTGTCAAATATGCCAACTTTTCCATCATCTGTTCCAAAAGCCAAGCAGCCTTCCTTAGTTGGATGCCAGGCTAACTAGAAGCAAAACAGAAAGAGACTCATACTGGCACAAGCAATTGACACATTATTTCTGATTTATAAACAAGAGGAAAACATTGGAACTGGTGAGCAAACACCACCCCTTACACCTTACCCTTCAAACTATACAGCCATTTGATCTGTCCCCTCTACTATTAGTATTAGAGATTCCCCTCCATCCACTGTGGGATGAGATGAAATGGACTAAAAGGCAGTAACCTCTGGCTACCTGAAGACATCCATGCTGGTTTTTGTGTATATCAAGCTTCCCAGCAGGGCAAAAGAAACCACAGATGAAGCCAGAAAGGATCACAAAGGAGCATAAAAGTGAAAATGTAATTAACAGTCAGCTGACTTTCACTACATGTACTATAAACACCTAGGGCTGTAAAAAGGTCCAAAAAAAAGGTCTAAAAATGTTTTGCCAAATTCTAAGATGCCTTGAATGAAGTACAAAAGGAGTAATTTGAGTTGGGAAAAGTCTTCTTCAGAGTGAAAGAGAAATATTCTTTGGAGAGAAAAACAGAGCGAGGGGAGGAAAAGAGACAGGAGGAAAAGGGAATCAAAAGCACACTTACTGCTGTAACCTTGGACTTTATGCTTTGCCAGAAGGTTTTCACATCGTAGATATTGTTCATGGACAAAGTATTCCACACCCGGATCATGCTGTCTCCAACACCAATGGCAAGAGAGCCCGTGTCCACAGGGGAGAAGGCGAGACTATAGACAAATCCCCCAAGTGAGGGCATGGTCCAGCAACATTCAAGAGTTGAGAGGTCCCAGCATTTCACCTGAAGAATGTTTAAGGAACAAGGAATGGTTAATTGTCCTGACTGGTAAGACAAAGAAAACCAAAACATGACTGAGATGAAAAATCAAAGGGTCACATTCAAGGCTTGACAGCAGTGTGTGACCTGCACCCAGAGGGCTGTGTCACAGACAGGGCTGCAGGAGTTAGAAGACTGTAATGGAACGGGCAAAAAAGATTCTATTTTGATATTATGGCCCTCCACTGGCTTCAAAATAGGTGATCTACTACCTGTAAAAGACTATCATTTCTTTTTTAATAGATGCTTTAGTTTGTACAAGTTATTTTAAGAAGGAAAAAAAAAAAAGGCCTTTTCAAATTGAAACATACAGGAAAAAAAGAGATGGCAAACTCCCTTTATTAAATGCTTACTATTGAGTGCATAATGTCATAGCCATTCACTCCACCGTGGTAAGAGAGTGAGCTTATAAACGGGCAAAAACATATGCACCCTGTGCTCCAAACCAATTTTAAGCAATGACGTTTTAAAATGCTGCAATGAACCCACCCTAGAGGAAAAGTGGTGGCCCTGTATGGGGTAGCCTCACTCAGTCTGAGCCTACAGGCTACTTTTATGTTAATGTTATAAATGGCTCTTACATCTCTGTCCATTGAAATGGATAAAAGGAGCTCTTTGTCTTGATGCTTCACAGGACTCAGGTTGAACACAATGCGGGAGTGGTTTTGTCCTTCTGAAGATCCTAGAAGCGTCCACTTGCGTTTTCCAGGTTGGGTCAAATCCCAGAGCAGCAATTCTCCTCTGCAAAATTTCAAGTGTGTACTTCACTGTTCGCTTCAAAAGAATGTAAGTTACACATAGACTGTATTACACAAATACATACTGCAAGTGTAATGCAGGTAGACACACATCTACTACACGTGCACATGTGTGCATGAATACAGACATGCAAACACAACCCTGTAAATGGCATCACAGCTACCACACTGCAAACTGCTGTGCTCCTTTTCTCCCATTAGATGGGCAAACCTACCGTTAGCAGTCAACATTGATTGTTGAATTATGGGACAAACAGTGGTTTTCTATTACTGAACCCCCACTTTAACTGTCTTCTCTCAAGTGATACTGGAAGGAAGCAGGTGTCAAAGTTTCCCGGCCAGCTCTTTGTCAAGTGTTAATCTGCGGTACTCAGGCTGCTGTGTGCCCTACTTACCCGAAAGAGCTGGACACAATGTCCGTGGATCGACCAGAAGGCCAGTGAACAGTCAGCCAAATGCGCTCCTTAACAGCAGGATCCACAGCTCCACCTCTTCTCTTCGTGGGTGGCAACTTCAAAGTCATTACACCTACGGAACCAAGAGGGATCATCTAGACCTACTACATCAAAATTCTCTTGAGACAAAAAGAAGTCTTTTGAATCTGATGCTTTGGGTAGGCTTCCCATGCTTTAACAAGTCAGCAGATGAAGGCTGCAGTGAGAGAAGACCTCACCCACCATACTGTTGTGCATCACATTATTATCTTACTTACTTCTGCCTCTAGTACAGCTCCAGATTCGTATGGTCTGATCTTTGCTCCCCGAAGCCAAGTAACAGCCTTTCTTTGTGGTTGTGTCCTGTGTCATCTCCCCATTTGGAACTTTGCTTTCCTCTGAAGAAGCTGCTGAATACCATTGAAGTTGTGTTATTACACTTTAAAATTCAAAACTTAATCTAAGTTAACTAAAAATGTAGTTGTTTGTATCAGAACATATTTAACTTATCAGTTGCCTTTGCTTAGTTGCACTCTGGAAGGTATTAAATTTTATTAAAGGACATTTACATAAACTGAAAATTACTTCACAAACTATTAATTACTTCTACAAACCTTGGAGCTCATCCTGCCAAGCAGGTAACCTTTCCTCACCGGGCACAGGGCACCAGGCCAGACAATGTATTTCATCGTCGTGGCCTCTTAGCCGATGAAGTACTTCTCTTTTCCTGCTGATGTCAATTATAACCACCATGCCATCCTTGTAGCTAAAAACAGAAGAGAATGAAGAGATTCTCAGATCTTTGTGAAGTAACACCTAAGCCAATTGCTGAGCTCTTTACCAGGACCACTATTTCCTTATTAACAGATGGAGAAGCCAATTCTCAGGAAGCAATGGAACTAGCAAACTAATAGTCAACAGGACCTCCAGTATAGCACTGGTGTACCTGCAGCTGCCTTTTCAAGAAGTGCAAGCAGCATATTTGGCTTCAGGAATGACAATGATTCATTATCAATACAGCTTCCAGTCAACTGTAATTAAAACCCACCAGTTTTAAGAAGCTTCAAAGATGCAAACCAAACCCAGACCCTTACGTTGTTACAGATTTCTGTGTCTTCACAGGTCTACCAAATCCAACTAAACAGCCACTAAAACCTCTTCAAATCAACCTTGCAAACAGTACAGCCAACATTCACTGTAAGATTCTTGCAGAAGAATGGAAAACAAAATGTAATGAATATTTACCCAATCGCCACCACGTTTTCATTGTGAGGAGAACAAGTGAGACAAAAAATCGTCCGAGGCTCTGGGAAGAACTGCTGGCTGTCACTTCTGTTCTGCCAGTAACAAACGACGACACCTTTTTCATCACCGGATACAATCAGATCTTTCACAAGGGGCGACCAGTGCAACGCCGAGATCACGTTCTAAAGAAAGGGGATTGGAGACACTTAAAGCTCTCTGACCACCGTCTAACAGGGAATAATGAGTAGAAAATAATCGGTGAGTGCTCCCCAGCGTCAGCTCAATTACTTTAAAGCATTTCAGTTCTGCTGGGCTTTGGCATAATTGAGTGACAGTAACTGTCCAAATCTCTGTTCTTACTCTGTCCTGTGTGGAACAGTAACTTGCTGAAAAGATGAAAGTGAGCTAAGTGCAACGAGTACTCATTGCGATCATAATTGCTTCCTGAGGCTTTGAAGGTAACCCACAATTTAAGATGATGTAACAACGCTGCAGTCCTCGGGGTACAGCAAAAAGCTGCCCAGAAGCGTTCAAAGGCTTTGATTTCCCCGGGTTTCAAATTCACCTTTGGTTCCAGTAACATCACCTTTGTGTGCAAGACCTACAAACCCCCCACCCTGCGAGCTCCTTCTGTCCCACCCTATCGGTCCCCGGGGCAGCAGTTCCCGGCGGACACCCTACCTGGTGCAAGCTGTACTCCACCACCGGAGCCAACGTCTCCGTGTCCCAGATTTTGACGCTCCCGTCGTCGGAGCTGGTGGCGCAGAGGCTGCTCTGCCCCGGGCAGTGGCAAAACGCGAACCCAGAGATCCTGTCCGTGTGCCCGATGAGCTCCCCTACACGGACAGCAAGACACCGTGATGGGACCCCCGTGAGCCAACCGTATCTTCCCAAATCCACCCCCATGTCCCCACCCCGGGGCTTCCGCCGGCCCCCACGTGCCTGAGGGGATCTCGGCGGCTCAGCGGCCCCGCGTGGGCAGGGCGATGCTATAAAATACGCGGGGCGAAGGTCCCGCGTGGCCGAGGCCCCCGCAGGACAAGGTTGCGCCGGTACCGTAAAACGTGGGTGCGGCAACGGCGCCGCCGCCGACATCCAGCAAGCAGACGCGGTGCCTCGCCGCGAAGCCGAAGAGGCGGCCGTCACTGCTGGCGTCGCTACAGCGGCTGCTGTACCAGTTGGGCGAGGCGGGTAGCACCCGCACGCCCTCCGCCGCCATCGCCCCGAGCCGCTCCGGGCCACCCCACAGCGCCGCGGGCTCTGCCGCCAAGCGCCGCGCACGCCGTCGCAAACAACGAGCCTCGCCGAGCGTGCCTGCCGTAAAGCGAGACGGGGAAGATGGCTGCGCGCTGGGCGCTCGGTGTGGGTGAGTGTGGGGGCACAGCGGAGCGCTGGTTTCGGGGGGCGGCTCTCGTCTGCTTACTCTTGCTGGTTATGTCTTTTCTTTCCAGGTAGTGCCTGGGCGCGCGGCCTCCTCAGCAGGACGCAGCCGGAGAGGTGAGTTTGGCTCTGCCGTCAACCTGGAGCGGGCTCTGCCCTCCTGGGCACTGAGGCACGGCCCGACGCGCCTCGCTCAGGGGCTCCCTGAGGCTGGTGGCACGGGTCTCCTGGCTCAGCCTGCTTACTGGGTTCTCACACTACCTTGGAGCTGCGGGGAATGCTCTGTGCCCCTGTAGTGTCTCTCCATGTATTCGAAGATTGTGGCCTGCTGGCATTTCTCCCCTGACCTCATTCCATCGGATATTCGTGTTCCTCTGGCTGACCTGTTGCTCCCCTCTACCCTTTCCCCAGTCATTGTTTTTCTGCGGTTGCTGGTCTTTCCTCTTAGTCTGGCGGAATATCAGAGCTCTGCTGGGGGAGTATTGATCAGTGCTGACTGTATCCTTGACTTCAGAAAGGTTGCAACGTGCAGAGCTTAGGTCTGTGCTAGAGCAAAGTAAATTCCAGAGACCTGTCTCACTGAGAAGAAACAGACTTACATTGATCTGTACTTTGCTTTACTGCCTTGTAGCTAAACAGGGTGATGCATTGTTTCTTTTACTTAATTCTTCTGGTTTATATATTATTGACTATGCATGATTCTAGAAAGCTTTAGTTTCATGTTCCCCTTACTGACCCATGCAGAATGTACTTGTGTTTGTCGATGGTCGCTAATTTCTTCTGCTTACAATGCGTTTGTGCCCTTTTTGCCTCCTAAAGAGAAATAGCAGTTGCTCTTCACATGAGGGTCGAGTTACCTTACAGTAGGAGTGTAAGACTGATTGTTTGTCAAATATGCTAATGTGCTCGGCTAATACCAGGAAGACTTTATCACTACTTGTGTTGTTAACTTACAAAGTTATATTAATGTATGTGTTAAGTGCCTTCCTGTGTTAACTGATGAAACTGCAGCTAGTGATGATGAATTGTTTGTTTCAGTGGATGAGATTTCGAAGTGTTAAACTGAGTTTGGTAAAGATCTGAAAAAAATATTCCCTATTGTTTGACCTCATGTACAATATACAAACCTCGTTTGCTAGTCATTTTAAAAATGCTTTGCACAGCTTGGCTACCCTCAGGAAGCTTTTCCAGCCTTAGTAAAACTCGTAGTATCTAGTCTTGAATTCCCTTGTTCTTTGTAGTTAGGAGTGGGCACCCAGTTCTTCCTCATCTAGTCAGCAGGGGGCAAAAGGTAGCTTGTTCTTTCTTCTGCATCTGAGCTGTTTGCTATCGAGTTTGGCTTATGTGGATTTGATTGCCTTTTGGAAGTATCTTTCCTTTCAAATTTCAGAATGTTGACTGTGACTGTGTCTTTGTGTGACAATTGAGGGACACTGGATGTGGAATCTCATGCTATGCCAGTGTCACTTGTAGTTTATGGTTTGCTTTAGAAAGCCTGAGGCTTCTTGTAGAATTCTAGTCCAGATAAACGGAGCAGGGACAAAGAACTCTTGTGCTCAGCAGCAAAGACTGTGGTCATGTCTTGCAGGTGGCTGGCATCCAGTAGCCTTCTTCCTTTGTCATGCATCCACACAAGTACATATCTGCAGAAATCTGCAAAATGGGAGAAAAAGAACAGGATTGTTTACCCTCCCCAGCTTCCTGGAGAGCCTCGCAGACCAGCTGTAAGGATTACACCTGTGCATTTCTTTGCCTGCTTGTGTTAGGCCATTTCTGAACAGTTTTGTAATTGTTCTTCATTAGGAATTAATGTGTTGTGGCATCTGTTGGCACACTCCTCAGCAAAAGTATTTGCATTTCAAAAGAGCAGGCATTTTTTTTTCAGACCATGACCTAAGGACATGGGACTGCATGCAGTGCACTGTGCTGACTAACACAGTGGATGTGAAAATGCAGTTATCGACCAACTCGCTTATTGAATCAGTTTCTTACCTGTTCATAAAGAATGCCATCTCTTTCAAATTTGTATTGATGTTCAAGTTTACTGGCTAATTTTGGTCCCTGGTGGTACAGTTACAGTGTTAAATGAGTCTGTGGAGACAGCTCTTCGTGCCAGTCAAACTGGAAACCGCCTTCATTTCTGCAAAGTTAATTAAGTTCATTCTGGTAATATTTAGTTGCTGTCTCAGCAAGCTGACTTGGCAACAGAGTAGTATTTTGGAGGCTGAATGGATCTGTCAGTGTTAGACTGCTTGTAAAGCTGAAGAGGAGGAAAGGAAAAGATGATAAAAAAAAAAAATATCTCATCCTTCTCAGAAACTTCTATTTATAAACTAAATCCCTTAAGATGGTTTTCAAATTTTCTGTGTGCTAGCTGCATTTTTTTTTTAATGTGTTCACTTCCACATGTCAGAAGTATGGCTGATTTGTTATGTTCATGGTGTAGTAGAGGGAGTCACACCTACTTTATTCCTAGTAAGAAAGCAGATTGTGGAGCAGATGTGTGTGCTCCTTTCTTGCTTTCACAGCATTACTAACGCCTTGTTTCTGCACCTAGGAAGTGTATCACTGTCGGAGGGATATAAAATACAGCCATGAAAAGATGTGGTATCTGGCAACACTGGTAAGCAAAAAGTACTTTGTACTCTAGCTGCACTAGATTAGCTATATAGACCTGCACTAGATTATATGGTTATGTGGCCCTGCTCTGGCAGGTGGGTTGGACTTAATGATATCATAGTATCAGTCAGGGTTGGAAGGGACCACAAGGATCATCTAGTTCCAACCCCCCTGCCATGGGCAGGGACACCCCACACTAGATCAGGCTGACCAGAGCCTTGTCCAGCCTGGGCTTAAACACTTCCAGAGACGGGGCCCCAACCACCTTCCTGGACAACTCATTCCAGGGCTTCACCACTCTCATGGTGAAGAACTTCCTCCTCACGTCCAGCCTGAATCTCCCCACCTCCAGCTTCATTCCATTCCCCCTAGTCCTATCGCTACCTGACATCCTGAGAAGTCCCTCCCCAGCCTCCATATCTGGAGGTCCCTTCCAACCCCTAACATCCTGTGATGCTGTGGTCCTGTATCTGTTAGAATGCAAAATGTAATGTCTGTATTTGCCCTACCAGCCTAGTGCAGGTACAATCCAATGAGCATCTTCATTGTGGCACCCTGGGGAAGGGCATGCCTCTGTGTAGGCCAACAGTTCTTTGTGGTTTGGTTTAGCTGTTTTATCCAAGTATGCCCTCAGATGGGTACCCAGGATCACAGGCAGATTATGCACTGTGGAAGAATTTCCATGTGCTGTAGCAGCTGGCAGAGGGAACTTTGAAGGGTAATGTTTTTAACAAGATTCATTCAGGACTTAGCTCAGGAGTTTGTATGTAAGATACTACATTGAAGAAATGCTAATTAAGGAAACTGCACTCTTTTGATTTTCTCTTTATCATGGCAAAATGACTTAAATAGTGTGTTGTGAATAAGAGAAGGGAAATATTTGTAATTACAGGAGTTAACCTTAACACTTTGATTGCAGATAAAAGGAATGTCCATTGATCAGGCTCTTGCTCAGCTGGAATTCAGTGATAAAAAGGGAGCAAAAGTGATCAAAGAGGTATGTAGTGCTCTTCTTTAACACTGCTGCCTTCATGAAAACTTAATATCTTCCACCAGAAGTTTGGAGATGTTTCTATACTTGTCCATCTTCCTATTTAGCCCATTTGGAACACATTCACACAGCACAGTTTGGTAGCAGTCATGTAGTATTGTGACTTAAGAATACGCAGGGGTCACTTGTGCTGGCTGTTTGAACTTGTAGTGATAATAAATCACATGTGGGCACTCTCTCCAACAGTACTTGGTATTAAATGGTAAGTAATGCAGAGTCCTTGTCAGTGATGGCTGCTACATCTATGTACTTTGGGTCTTAAAATTGTAAGAGACAAAGGATCATCAGGGAATGGACTCAGTCCTGTAGAGGCCTGAAAGCTTTTCACACACTGTAGTTGTTAGGTGTATCATATTAGTCATTTTCTTGGTCAAAGCATTGTTTTCTGGCAATACAATGACAAAGCAATGTCCAGGGTTAGCTGAAAATATTGAATGGCTTAAGTTCCTTTTGTGCACCTTTTGGATTTTTTGATAGTTTATCTAATTAAACAAAGGTCTATGGATGGAAGGTGGACAGAAGCTGATGAGAACCATCTTTTCCACTCCCTTTCTTCCCCAAAGTGTAAAACAAGTTGTATTGTAGCTTTTTTTCCAGTCCATATGCAAAGAATGTTGTCTGAAAGGTATTTGTCTGTTTGAAATGTGGGTTTCTATAAAACACTTTTTCTGTACCTGTTTCTTCCATGTAATCTAGAGATCAGCAATAACATTGCTTAAATTCCTGCTCAGTGTTTCTTCTCCTTTTGTTGCAGGTTCTGTTGGAAGCACAGGAAATGGCAGTAAGGAATCACAATGTTGAGTTCAAATCAAATTTGCATATAGGTACATTTGATTTCTTATTTCACTGCAGAAAAATGTCACCCTACCCTATGAAAAATTTTTTACACTTAATAACATTTTATTGCTTCTAATCAGCAGAAATGACCAGAGGATAGTTTCTAGTAAATGGGCTGCCCAGGGAGGTGTTTTGGAAGAGACTGAATGGGGTGCTTGGTGCCATGGTTTAGTTGATTAGATAGTGTTGGGTGATAGGTTGGACTTGATGATCTCAAAGGTCTCTTCCAACTTGGTCTACCCCTATCCCATCCCTATCCCATCCTATCCTATTCTATTCTCACCTTTACCAAAACAGGAAAGGCATCTGCAGCAGCACCACTGAAGTTAGTGTGGCTCCTGAGCCTTTGGCCATGAGTTTGTTGTAGTTGGCGTCTCACTATTGTTCTTCTGGCATCTGCAAGATGCATTGGGTTTAAGGTTTATTCATCTGAGAGTGGACTTTCTGCTGCCTCTGTGAACAGAGAGCCCTGATTCTTGACATGATTCTGAAAGACTAGACAAGAAGCTGGAAATTTTAATGACTTTTTGATGTTGCCAACAAACATAGATGCTGGAGGCCTCATCTGTGGCTAGTACTACTAGATTTGCAGGATAGCAATCTACACTTCTGCAAGAAACAGTATGAAAGTAAAGTTCTTGACAATAGATTTCTTAATAAAAAGACTTTTTATTCAGATGATTACAGGGTAACTGTAGCACTTCCTTGCCTAGAAATATAGTTGAGAGAAACTTACTTGTAGGGTTTGTTTATTTTAGGCCCAAAGTAAAAAACTTCCAAATAAGATATAGATGTTAAGCTGACCTCATAAGCTTAAAGTAACCTGGACTGTAGAGCAGATTTGATTAGAATTCTTTGGAGTCCTCCAGGCTTTTACCATAAGAAGGTTTATCTGCTAGAGCAGCACTGGATGTGTAGATAATGAAAATACCTCTGATGAATGCAATAAAGGGAGAAGGGCCGGGGCAAGGGGAAATGAAGTCTGTAGTACTGCAACAGAAATTCATGACACAAACTACTGAAAAGCAGTGGAATTAATACCACCTTCAGAAGAGCTATTTTATCTAGTAAGTGTTCAGTGTAGCTTCTTTTGGGTTTGTCCTTTACCACATATTTATCTTTGCACACATGCTATCTAGGTTCATCTCTTTGGTGCTCTTGAATAGTGCGAATTCGACTCACGGTTTCCTCTGTAGCAGTATCTGCTAAATGCAGTGGAGGAAAGGTGGTGGAGAGAATCTGAAGTAGAATTAACTTTTCATAAGCAGTCATGAAAGATCCCCTGGCAAGGCAGTGTTTCAGCTGCAGATGTGTGACAGTATTCTTGACTGAGTTGTCTCCTCTCCCTCCTGCCTTTTTCCTTCAGCTGTGTCAGCCACGGGCAGAGGCCACTATGTGAAGCGGATCCGTTACCATGGCAAGGGCATGTTTGGCATCATGAAGATCTCCAGGTGCCATTACTTTGTGAAGCTGGTGGAAGGTCCTCCTCCTCCTCCAGAGCCACCAAAGACTGGTTTTGACCAAGCAAAAGAATATTTGCAGCAGCTGCGAAGCAGAACCCTCGTTCATACTCTGTGACAAACTCTTGTGGCTATATAGGTATCTCTTGTTTGACAATGTAAATGTATAACAGAAAAATTCAAATCATGGTTTTAGTTATGTTTTTGATTATACAAGAATCATCATAGACTTTTTGCTTGGGTGTCAAGCCATGGGTTTGGAAGAATCTTGGAAAGGCAGCATCAGATGTTACTTTTGCTGAGATATTTGGACCACAGCATTCCAGCTCTACCCTGGACTATCAAATCTAGAACACATGGTGCCATTGTAAAGCTTGTAAGCAACTGCAGTTGTCCTCAGATTCACACAGCTGTCTCTTACCTATGGTTGGGTCCTCTGTTGTAAAAATGTGCTTGACAGTCGTGCTGCAAAGTCAAGACCTGGACTAGAACTTGATACCTCAAAGTAGCTACAACGGTGTAACAAAACAAGTAACAATAAGAGCTGAGATTTTCAGGCACCAGTTTATGCTTTCTTTTTCTGTCGTGCTCTTTCCTTACAGCCTTCTGTTGTGCGTCTTGGGCATCGTGTCTGGGAGTGGGGAACAGAAACTGCATTTGAAGTTCATGTTTTGGCAGTCGGTAGGTGGCGATGTTTAGTTTGCCAGAGGGAAGCAGCAGTGAAAACTCCCAGCCTGTAGAAACTCTTCTTGATTCTGACCATGGCATTAATAGTCATAAATGTGTGCAAGGAGTCCAGGCTCCTCTCTGGAAGCTCAGTATGGGCAACAGGCACAACATGGACAAAAGCTTCTCTTGGTGAAGAGTGAACCAGCTAATCTCCACTGTCTGGAAACAGACTGCTTTTATAATGTGGAAGGAAGTAAAATGCTGTGTGGTTTTAATATGGAATGGCTTGTTGCATACACAAATCAGACTTTCAGTTCTCTGAAAACAATCCCATTTTGAAGACAAAAAGACTGAGGTTAGTAAGGGGAATCTCATTTCACTCAGGCAGATTTTCAACTCGGCCAGAGATCATGAACATCAACATAAAAAGAGAATCAGCAGTTGCTTGTTTATGCAAATGACTGATACTTAGACCTTTCTTTTCTATTCTGGGAATGTTAGAATGGATTCTAGAGACAGATTGCTTACTTCATTTGGGTCTTCTTACTACACCAGCTAGCAGAAGCTTTTCTTACATGTCTTTGCTTTGATCAGTACTTGAGTGATGGTGAAGGGACAGTTTCTATAAAGAAACAAATTGCTTTGTTGACTGAATGAAGGTGATCCAGCTGTTTCCTTTGGCTGCCAAATAAAGGGTCTGCTAATGTTCCAAGAGTGTTAAGAGACTGAAGTTACAGAAGGTACACACCTAGCTCAGTACCATGAGTGGGTGGTCATTTGCTGTCTGTGTTCTGCAGCACAGTTACAGATCTGAATCCATGATTTATAACTTGTGTCTGAAAGGTATGCATCCTGGTAAAACCCTCTATGTAATGTTTGAAGAGCTGTTGCTGGTGTGCTGTGATAAACAGCTGTGCTTTGCTTGCCAGTTGCTGTTAAAGTCTTTTCTCATACTGCATCTCTTGCAAGTTGTAGCAAACTTGAATGCCTTAATCTTTCAGGGGGTCACTGATCTTGGAGAAGACTAGAGAATTGCAAAATAATCCAAGTACTTGTCATGTAAGCATGTGAAACCTGGCTTCTAGATATGTTACTCCAGTAGCAGTTTCTCCTACATGCTATAGATTTTGCTTCAGATAGATCCCTTCTGGATCTGCAGACAAGGTTTTGTCCTCACAGATACCATTGCTCTAGCTATGAATCTTCAGGCAGTGAGAGAAGTGAGGATGTGACTGATGTCTCTTCCAGCTGCTTTATGGTGCAGCAGGTGGCTCTGACACTCCTTTAAACAAACAGACCTGGGCTTCCAAAAAAAATTTCAGTCAAAAAGTATGCTTGTTGCTTGCCATTATTGCCTGAACCTCTGAAAAATGCAGTAAGATCTAGTGATGGAAGTTTTTACTGTCAGATTCTGTAGGTAAATAAAACCTGGGAGCTTTCATTCTGCTGTGCTTTCTTAGTAATTAGCACATCTGCACTTCAGTTAGATATTTGATACCTATTCCAACAGCAAATTCCATGCTAACTGCAGCAAGTCTTTAGCAGAAGAAGATAATTTATTACTGTGACCACCCCCCCAGTAAAAGAACACTCTTGAACAAGCCACCACCAGAGGGGAGGGAGCTGGGCACCTGGGCCTCTACTTGTTGCTGATTTTATTCGTAACGTCTGGGGGCACTGTAAATTCACCACTGGTGTGTGTATGTGCTGATGTTACAGAAACTAGAGAGGCAGCAAGTATGCCTGAAGGTGTTGTAAGACTTCAGGGAAATCTGAAGAGAGGAGAACTGTGAGCTGTGCTCAGCAATGTGAGATTTAATTGAGGAAAACTTAAAAATGAGCAGCTGGGCTTGTGGATAAACATTTTAAAGCACCCAGTGAGAAAGTGGAAGCACTTTTGGCAGCCAGCCCTGATGTCTTTTGGGATGTGGGCTATTTTTATTATTTTTCTTTTTGACTTTTCAAAAGTCCTGTGAAGCTATTGAGGTAGTTCATCAAAGGTGGAGTAAAGAAAGACTGATGAATGTAGTTATAAAATGATCATCAGCCTCTTTAAAAATGTGGAATGCAAGTGTGATAGACAGCAACTGGACAGTTAGGGACTTCTGATGCTGGTCAGGTCTGTGCTGTTGTGAGGTGGACAGTGTTAGGGCTCAGGTCATCCCTGGGCACAGATAGGCATTAGGGCCACGAGGATGAGCAGAGGGCTGGAGCACCTCTCCTATGAGGACAGACTGAAGGAGTTGGGGCTGTTCAGTCTGGAGAAGAGAAGGCTCCGAGGTGATCTAATTGTGGCCTTCCAGTATCTGAAGAGGGCCTACAAGAAGGCTGGGGAGGGACTTCTCAGGATGTCAGGTAGTGATAGGACTAGGGGGAATGGAATGAAGCTGGAGGTGGGGAGATTCAGGCTGGAGGTGAGGAGGAAGTTTTTCACCATGAGAGCGGTGAAGCCCTGGAATGGGTTGTCCAGGGAGGTGGTTGGGGCCCCATCCCTGGAGGTGTTTAAGCCCAGGCTGGACAGGACTCTGGCCAGCCTGATCTAGTGTGGGGTTTCCCTGCCCATGGCAGGGGAGTTGGAACTAGATGATCCTTGTGGTCCCTTCCAACCCTGACTGACACTATGATAGGCATGTTCTGCCCTGTGATTCAGCTGTGTTACTTTACCTGGCGTGAACTTGATGAAGGTCACGCAGCACAGTTCTTCTGACAACCCATTTGCACAAAGGGGAGTGTCTAACAGTCCTGCCATTGGAGTGAAGGAACAGCAGGAATCACTGTTTGCTTTGTGCCAGTCCCTGGGAAAACCCATTGCTGAGATGCTGTAAGGTCACTTGCAAACTGAAGCCTCCTTTAAATAGGAATAAGGTTACTCCTAACGACCTTAATGAACCATAGAAATAGTGTGGCATTCTTCATCATGAGCTGTGGTCTAGCTGAAAATGCTCCTGAGTCAGGATTTGCAGAGGACAAGTCTATTGCTGAATGGCATCTACCCAGCCATACTTCAGAATTAAAATTTGAAAGAATTACTAATTAAACAAAATGAGACACTGCAGTAGCAGTAATGATGATGATGACATAAGCTCCTGATTGCTGGAGCCTTACCTAGGGAAAATAACTTGAGGGGAAGATTTCAGGAACTGACTTTTGAGACTGAAGTAAGGAGCAAGATCTCTCTTGAGAGAAGTTAGCAAAGGCAGAGCTCATTTTGTATTTGCTCTGTAACATCAGCACTCCCTTCTTGTTTCAGGGAAGTTAGACACTAACACAGAGGGCAGGCTGCCATTGAAGAGAACAAACCAAGGAGAGTGCAACTTTACACCAGGCACATTAGGCACCCACCTCAGAGTATTAGCTGAGGAAATTAATCTGAAAGTCCATGTAATGCACTTGAACAGAGTGTTCTTGAAACTAAAGACAAAATGTGGGGCAGAGCATCTAACTCCTGCATCTGAGTGCTAATTTGTGTTTGTTGCACAGTAGTACAGTCATTGGGCTGTGAGGTAAAATGAATGTGCCATGCTTGAGCCTGGATTCACTCCCTTTTTCATCCTTTCAAGAAGAATGGAGGTTTAAACCATACTTGTGGTCATGTGATGCCTTTATTTTAATGTAGCATGAAGTTGGGACCATTGTCAGCACTGCATCAAGTCACCCACAAAGCTGGAAATCCAGCCACCTCTCTGGTAGCCTCTACTTAGTGCTATGCTGCTCTTCCTCTGAAAACTTCTTGCAAAGCCCAGCCTGAGCCTGCCCAGGCTGTCCCCTCTTGTACTTTGTTCCCTGGTGCAGCTGAGAAGTGGTTGACTCTGTCACTCTGTAACTCCTTTTGCTACCTGATCACCCTGAAATGCATTTTCTTGGCTGGATGAGCAAGCCTGGCTTCAACCTCTGCTGGTTAATCTAGTCCTCTACCTCTTGTGTTGTACCCTTTCCAGTTTCCCCATCTCTGTTGCAATGTGTGACTTAAACCCAGACTTGATGTTCCAGGTACAGCTTCACCAGCACTAATGAGAGGGAGATAACTTCCCTTGGCTGTCTGGCCACGCTTTTAATGGAGCCAAGAGTGCAGTTTGCTGTATCTGATGGCAGCAGGTTGTTGGCTCCCATTCAGCTTGGTGTTCATGCAAGTCCCAGGCCCTTTTTATGTGGATCTTCAGAACTGCAGTAAGTACCTGTGGCACCTGTGTTCCAGCTCTTGTTGCCTTTCTGTGGGGACTCCTTTACCATTTAGAGAATTCTGTTGAGGATGATAATTTTATTTCATAGTAGAAAAGCTGCAAAACAGTTTTCTGGCTTGTGTTATTAATCAAACTCCTAAGCTAGCTAAGAGTGGAGTAAAGGCATTTGTACATGCTGTTGTGGTAAACTCCATCAATGTGTGCTGCTAATAAGCAGTGAAATGTGTCTACATCTCTCCTATTGATTATCTCCTTCAGAGCAAGACAAACATAGGTCCTTACTGTATCCTGGCCATATAAATTAAAACCCCAATTAAATTAGAGTGGGTTGTGAGGTGCACTGCACTGGGCCATTAAAGGATTGCTATTCACAACCAGCTCTTCTAGATGCCACCTGATTCCTTACCTTCTTTTTTCCTCACTTAAAATTCCCCATAGTGCATTAAGGTGAACTCAGTAGTTAGTAAATTTTCCCCTGTGTAGTTTACAAGCTCAAGGTTATGGGCTAGAACAAGCAGTGTCATGCTATAAATCAGGTGTAATGGAACAGCTTGAGAGAATGCACAGAACTCCTACTTCCTCTCACACAGTGTGTCCTAAAACTCTGAAGGCAGAGTTGGCACAAACCCAGAAACCCCCACAAATGGCTGATTAAATTGTTAGTAATGAGCTTTGTCCTGTTACCCTCTCTCTCCTGGAGTTTGAGTTCCCTGCATTACTCCAGTAGAGCAAGGTGTGCTAAAAGGGCTGCAAATGAGAGGAGACACAAGTTTTCACCAGAAGGGTGTGTAGCTGGACCCCACTGTGGTGCAGTATGGAGGTGGAACATCTGCCTTGTGGTAGTTCCCCTTCCAGTATTCTGCCTCTGTGCTATATCGCAGCTTTAGCTTTCAGCCATTCCTTATGGTTTTTATCCTCTCCTTGTGGTTCTTATCCTCTCCACTGGCTTGGAAAGTCCTTTTCTGGTTTTTTTCTTTCAGGCCTGCAGCGTGTCACTAGCTCAGGGGTCTGAGCATTGGGCTGCCTGAAGAAGAGACCCTGCCTGCACAGAGGAAGGCAGTCCTGAGTTAGCCAGGGTCCCCCTGGCAGGGCTAGGCTCAGGGGTTTACTGGGATTAGTGTTGTGCTGGAAGATTGTCTGGATGGGTTGTCAGCTTGGAGCACAGGCTGAAGTAGTGGTCTGTGACTGAGGTGCCCTGAGTTGGAGCTTGTAGCATGGTTCCTGTGAGAGGGCAAGCTGGAGATCCTGAACCAGAAAGGTTCAGTCACCAGGGGTGACTTCTATACAGGGCTGATATTGTAGAAGTGGAAGAATCATGGAATCAATAAGGTTGGAAAAGGCCTTAAAGAAGTGTGATATAATAATAAATCCATGCACATGCTTCAGCTGTGGTTTGTCTGCCTGGTCTATGTGAATTGGGGAGGCCTCCCCCCCTTCCCCCCCAAAGACCCCTGTTGATAGCAACCTCTTAAATTAACACTGTTGGTAAGTTTCATCCTGAGTGTGCTCAGGGCCTTAGGTAAACATAGAAATGTGGCTGCAGACAGGTGAATGAGGGAAGACAAATGGCACCCTCTTGACAGAGGCATAGCTGGAGAAACTGGAGTGTGAAACAAACAGAGCTGTGTTGCCCTTAAAAGAGGAAAGTGAGTCCACAGTCAGTGAAGGGAAGGGACAAAGTAATGTGGAACTTGGGCTGACAGGAATCAAGAATAAGGGTCAGAAGTTTGGTGCAGTTGCAACTCTCTTACTTAGGAAAGTCAGTACAAATTTGTGTCCAAGATGAAAGGCAGCACCATCTGAACTGTTGGCTGAGTAGCTGGAAATGTCTGGGTTTGTCTCTAGCATGTCACATTTCAAAGCAGAGATTCCCACCTGTTCTCACCAAGTCCTAGATATTTCAGAGATACTCTTCCTTTTGCTCTTATTATCTTTTTAGGGTGCTGTGCAGATGGATGCTTGGAAAGCAATTATTTTTCCTCTTCTCCATCTGTTTTGATGCTGGTCCTGCCTGTGGTTTTGAAGGCTTTCAGAGTCTGTGCAGGGAATGCATTTGTCTTCCTAGTGTTGAGAGATTTATGTTTTTAATGGCTATTTGTTTTATCTCTCACATGCTAGATTTATTCACTTGATAATCTCAATCTCTCAGCAGCACAGGCAATCTTCTCCTGTCCTGCTTCAGCATGCAGGGATTTTATTCATTTAACAGTTTGGGGTTTGGATCAGATAGCCATTAGAGGCAAATCCTGCAGGGTGCTGAGTGTGCTCAACACCAGTGAAACCCAGAGCAGCAGTAACTTGCAGGGAGCCTGCAGCTCCTTTTAGGACTGTGCTCTTAGAAGCTTTCTTTACACAGAAAATATGTGAATATGCTCCTGTGTGGTGCATGTCTTTCCTTCCCAGACCATGCCCTTCTTCAATATGATTTCTTACTGGTAACTGAGACTTCTTGATTAAATGTTTGCAATGGCTGCCTGTGCTCAGTGAATCACTTCTGGATCTTTTAGGAATAGTTATGATTTGGGGTGTCTCTGCTTTGATACAAAACAAAGGCAACCTCCCTTCTTCAAGATGTGCTTTGTTAAAGTCAGTTGGAAGTTAGAGGGGAGAAAAAGCAAACAAAAACCACTTCCATGAAGTGACACGTCTGTCCCACTCCAGCACAGTACAATAACCTCAGTATCATTGTCCCTGAACATAAGGCAGTAACATTTTTCTGTCTACAGCAAGAAAAAAACCCCAAACCCGGGGCTTTTTTCTATTGTTTTTGTTCTCTAACACACAAGCTTCCAAATTATGACTGCTTTTAAAATAATGCCTCATTTAGATCCTTTATCAGACAACATTGTGCCTGCTTGCTCTGAAGTAAGTGTCAGATGACACTTTTGCTCCTGATGGCAACCATGGAGGCCAAAACTCTAGATATCAGAAGCAGGCTAATAATAAATCTTTCCAATATGGAAAAATAGCAGGGGGCTAGAGGTGATGACCCAGGGGGGCAGCATAAACCTACAAGGTGAAATGCACCAGCAGCCCCCCACAGCAGACAGTTCCTTGGCACAGCTGTGACTTTGGCAAGCCAAAGCACTGACAGAGTAAACATTTTGTGGCAACTGTGCAAAGCAGGCAGCCAATTATTTTGCTAATGATTGCTTCGCGGTGCTCTCCTCCTCCTTCATCTGCCCTACAGAGGAAAACTTTCTCCCCTGCACTCTGTCCTCTCAGACAGTGGCATAAATGGTAAAAACTGTGGTTTGGACACTGCAGCAGCCTGTGCTGTGTGAAACTCAGCTCTGTAATTGTGGCCATCCTCTAGGTTGCCTCCTTCTCCAGGTTTTATTTGTAGATCCTGTCTGTGATTGTGATAGCTGTAGCAGGGATAATCTAGAACTTCCATCTCCACTGACTCCTCCTTGAGCTGTGAAAGTGATAGAAGAGTTAAAGCTTTCAGAGCATTTCTAACTGCTCAGCAAGGACTTTGCATAAGGAGGTAGTGAGCTTCTGCTGACTCCTTTGCACAGCTGGTCCAGGTTGACTCCAGTGGTTTCAGCTAGGGAAAATAAAACCAGTTTGTGTGACCATTAAATTCTGTCAGGCCCATGGGGAAGTTTAGGGCTATAACAATGTATATAGGCAAACCCAAAGAAAGAAAATGTGTTGTCACATGTGAGTGTGTCAGGAACAGTGGTGGTTTTTCCTGCTTGAAGGTATGCTCTTGATTCAGTGAGCTGAAGGTTAGTTGTTGTGCTCCCAACAGGAGTAGCATGGCAGGAATCCTGACTTAAAGCAGGTGTGGAAGCTCAGGGTTCACCTCCAGTTTTAGTGAATCCTGTAGGTTGAATCTGGGTGTTCAAGTTGTGCTACTGACACTGTGGATAGCAGATCAAATTATTCTGGAAACAATTCTCAGCCTCCTTAGCAGTCATCTAGTACTGTTGTCTGAAGAGTGTATTGGAAGACTTCTGGTCAATATGACCATGGCATCATTCTGACCTTAATCCTGATAGATACAATGATAAATACAAACTGAGCTCCATTCTGCTGGTAGTAGATTGCTACCAGCTTCTGAGCCACCTAAAGTAAAGTTAGGGGGAGTGTTCAGCAGTGAAAAGGTAGCTTCAGAGGCTGTACTCCATCAGTTTTAAAAGGATAGGGGTATAGCTTCTTAATTGAAGGCTATCCTCTACCTCACAACTCATGTCAGCTATGGAATCCAATAGAGCATTTTCATCCAGTGACAGTGATGAAGTGGTTATTAAATGCAATAGAAATCATTCAGGCCCATTTTGATTAAAAGCTTCGTTTATCTCTAGTTTTCTATGGTCTTGGGAAGGAGCTCATCAGAAACACAGAACTAGGGAGAGAAATGCTCCCCTGCTTTGCTGTTTTGCAGGGCCAGGGCCTTCAAGCACATCAAGGGAGGTATTTGCATCTAAAGCAAAGGGTTGATACATTAGAAGTGCTGTGTCCGTAAGGAGTGGGGAGGGGATTGTCCCCTTGTACTCAGCTCTGGTGAGGCCCCACCTTGAGTATTGTGTCCAGTTTTGGGCACCTTAATACAAGAGAGATGTGGAGGTGCTGGAGCAAGTGCCGAGAAGGGCAACAAAGCTGGGGAAGGGCCTGGAGAATAAACCTTGTGAAGAGTGACTGAGGGAGCTGGGGCTGTTTTGTTTGGAAAAGAGGAGGCTGAGGGGAGACCTCATTGCTCTCTACAACTACCTGAAAGGACGTTGTGGTGAGGCTGGTGCTGGTCTCTTCTCACAGGAAATTAGTGACAGAACAAGAGGGAATGGCCTCAAGCTGCCACTGGGGAAGTTTAGACTGGACATTAGGAAGATTTTTTTTTATCCCAGCAAGAGTGGTCAGGCATTGGAATGAGCTGCCCAGGGAGGTGGTTGAGTCACCAGCCCTCAATGTGTTTAAAGGTCGTTTGGATGTGGTGCTTGGGGATGTGGTTTAGGGGTGAACCTTGTACAGCAGGGTCAATGGTTGGACTTGGTGATCCTGAGGCTCTTTTCCATCCTGAATGTTTCTGTGATTCTGTGATCATCTAAATCTTTGTGCCCAGAGAAGGGCAACAAAGCTGGGGAGGGGTTTGGAGCACAAGCCCTATGAGGAGAGGCTGAGGGAGCTGGGGTTGCTTAGCCTGGAGAAGAGGAGGCTCAGAGGAGACCTTACTGCTGTCTACCTGAAGGGAGGTTGTAGCCAGGTGGGGGTTGGTCTCTTCTCAAAGACAACCACCAACAGAACAAGAGGACACAGTTTCACACTGTGCCAGGGGAGGTTTAGGCTGTAGGTTAGGAAGAAATTCTTCACAGAAAGCGAGATTGGCCATTGGAATGTGCTGCTCAGGGAGGTGGTGGAGTCACCATCACTGGAGGTGTTTAGGAAGAGAGTGGATGTGGCACTTGGTGCCATGGTTTAGTTGATTAGATGGTGTTGGGTGATAGGTTGGACTTGATGATCTCGAAGGTCTTTTCCAACCTGGTTTATTCTATTCTGTTCTCTTCTCTATTCTCTTCTCTATTCTCTTCTCTATTCTCTTCTCTATTCTCTTCTCTATTCTCTTCTCTATTCTCTTCTCTTCTCTATTCTCTTCTCTATTCTCTTCTCTATTCTCTTCTCTATTCTCTTCTCTATTCTCTTCTCTATTCTCTTCTCTATTCTCTTCTCTATTCTCTTCTCTATTCTCTTCTCTTCATCCTGAGTGGTTGAGATACCTCTTCCCTCCATCTTGGTTATGGGGCTTTTGAGCAATGATCCAGAGGGATTAAACCTCGTGGAAATGTCATCTTTTGGGTACTCATCATGGAATAAAGCAGCAAGCAGTTGAGAAATAACCATTGCTTTGTACATAACACATGCCAGAGAAAGAGCCTGAAAACATGTCAGTGCCCTTCTATGAGCCAGCTCTTTTGAATGCTAACAGAATAGATTAATTTCTATCAACTGAAAGGCATTTAAAAACTTGATCTTCTCTTTGCCCCAGAAGTACTCTGCTGATAAGGAACAAATTAAAAATGCAGAGTTTTCAAATGGCAAAAAATGCTGCCTGTTTCAAATGAAGTTGGGCTTTTTATGTCTGGCATTTTGGATTTACAGGGGGGGGGGGGGGCGGGAAACATACCAACAAACCCAACCCCAAAACCCCTAAAATATTAAGTGCACATAAAAAATGATTACTGTGGATGGTGAAGACATCAAAGTTTGGCATCAAAGTTAAACGAAAGCACTTGGAAGTCTGTTTGTTTGATCTGTACATAAATAAGCTAAAAATGAAGCCAGGGCTTTATTTTTTTAATGTATTTATTTATTTATTTTTTTCTCCACACAGCTGAAACTGGGTAGCCAAATTCCCCTGCATCCCAGGGATTCCCAAACTAGGTGAGATCCAAACACCTTCATTGTTTCGTGGTGTTTGTTTTGCATCTGCCCAGCACACTCCTGTGCACCAGGGAAAAATGAGCTGGCAGAAGACACAAGTCAGATGCTCTTGTAAAATGCTTTGGAGTTCATATGGAGAGTGGGCAGACACTCAGGTGCTGAAATAAAACTCTCTTTCTTCTTCTAATCATGGAATGAGGACTATCAAAATTAGAGGACACAGTCTCAGGCTGCGCCATTGGAGGTTTAGGCTGGATGTTAGGAACAAGTTCTATACAGAGAGAGTGATTGCCCATTGGAATGGGCTGCCTGGGGAGGTGGTGGAGTCACCATCACTGGAGGTGTTCAGGAGGAGACTTGATGGTGCTTGGTGCCATGGTTTAGTTGTTTAGGTGGGTTGGATTGGTTGATGGGTTGGACACAATGATCTTGAAGGTCTCTTCCAACCTGGTCTATTCCATTCCATTCTATTCTATTCTATTCTATTCCATTCCATTCTATTCTGTTCTATTCCATTCTATTCTAGAATGAAGGTAATTGATGACTTCTTAACCTTGTTGAAGCTAAGGCTTAGAGAATTAACTGTAGTCATCTTGGTTGTGTTTCACCAGGGGAGGCTTAGGCTGGATGTTAGGAAGAAGTTCTTCACAGGAGGACTGATTGGCCATTGGAATGTGCTGCCCAGGGAGGTGGTGGAGTCACCATCACTGGAAGAGTTTAAGAAGAGACTGGATGAGGCACTTGGTGCCATGATTTTGTTGATTTGATGGTGTTGGACTCGATGATGTATTGATTAGATAGCTTGGACCTCAAAGGTCTTTTCCAACCTGGTAAATTCTGTTTCTGTTTCACCCTCAGACATCCACTCCTGGGCTGGCAAGGTGTGATTTAGGAATACAGGTCAGAGCTCTCTTAATTTAGAATAGAATAGAATTAACCAGGTTGGGAAAGACCTTCAAGATCATCAAGTCCAACCTATCACCCAAAACCATCTAATCAACTAAACCATGGCACCAAGTGCCTCCTCCAGTCTCTTCCTAAACACCTCCAGTGATGGTGACTCCACCACCTCCCTGGGCAGCACATTCCAATGGCCAATCACTCTCTATGTGAGGAATTTCTTCCTAACCTCCAGCCTAAACCTCCCTGGCACAGCTTGAGACTGTGTCCTCTTGTTCTGGTGCTGGTTGCCTGGGAGAAGAGACCAACCCCCACCTGGCTACAACCTCCCTTCAGGTAGTTGTAGAGAGCAAGAAGGTCTCCTCTGAGCCTCCTGCTCTCCAGGCTAAGCAACCTTATCTCCCTTAGCCTCTCCTCATAGGGCTGTGCTCCAAACCCCTCCCCAGCTTTGTTGTCAGATGGGCATCTACTGCAGAAGTGAGCCACATGATGTCCATTTCAGTTTGCTCTATAAAAAAAAACCCAAGCCAAGAAACAAACTCGAGGTGTGTAATGTGTGAGGAAAAAAATGGGACCTGATGACCTTAGTGCCTTTTGCCAAAGGACCCCACTGTGCCTTGCAGTGGTTAACTCGTACAGTAATCTGTGTGGTGCAGAGGAATTGCTCTGCACCCTGGGAGGTCTTTTGGTGCAGTGCAAATCTAAGACTTTTATCTACAGAGAGGCAAGCTTCAGCTGATTTACTTTGAGAGCTGGAATTTGTAAGCAACCAGAAGGAAAACTTCAAAGGGGACCACCTTGACTCCTGTGATTGCTGTTTAGTGGCCTGGACCTTATGGGAACAGCAGACTTTAAGCACTTGAGGATGTATGACAGTAAAGCCTGCTCTCAAAACCACTACCAATTTATCCTGCTTCATTGGGCCTCTAAGCACAGACCTTTCACCAGTCACCTAAGCTGGAGTTGCGTGTGCCTCTGGTGCAGGAAGATGTTCTGCTTTGAAAAACAACTTGAAAGGTCACACATTACCTGACACAGGAGAATGTGCTGCTTCTTCACTCTGGCCTCTCTTTGTGGCCCTGGAGTTAAATATACATCTTCCCTAGGAAGGCAGATTAGATCAGGGGGTTACACCTGACCCTGTGCCTTTAGAGCTGATGATTTTGAGGCCTCTTCTGAAACTGCTGTGTGAGAGCCCTGCGGGACAACCAGCAAGGCAAGTCTTAGTGGAGGACTTGTGCACCTCCAGCTTGTAAAGGTATTTTTCACAGCTTAGAAAGTCAAAATTGGCCTCCCACCATGTTGTCTTCCATTCAACAGTTCCACAACATGTCAGCAAAACCAATTCATTATCTTGTTAAGGAGGGGTTTTCTTTTTCTTCTGAAGAACCTTCCTCTGTCAGGTGTTAGGAGCAGAAACCTCAAATCTCTGGGTGACTTTATTTTCTTGCTATGAGTGGGAGTGCAGGGAGGATGCTCTTTATGAAAATAGCTATTATATAGATGAGAAAAAAATATTAAAACCCCCAACACCTTCCCTTGGAGGGAAAAGACAGCCTGCATCCTCTCAGAGGGGTGGCAGGCTGCTGTTTGGCACTGTGGTCTGCCATTTAGGCAACCATGAGAGGGTGACTGTGCTTCCGAATAGAATAGAATAGACCAGGTTGGAAGAGACCTTCGAGATCATCACATCCAACCTATCACCCAACACCATCTAATCAACTAAACCATGGCACCAAGCATCCTATCAAGTCTCTTCCTAAACACCTCCAATGATGGTGACTCCACCACCTCCCTGGGCAGCACATTCCAATGGCCAATCACTCTCTCTATGAAGAATTTCTTCCTAATTTCCAGCCTAAACCTCCCCTGGCACAGCTTGAGACTGTGTCCCCTTGTTCTGGTGCTGGTTGCCTGGGGGAAGAGACCAACCTCTGCCTGTCTACAACCTCCCTTCAGGCAGTTGTAGAGAGTAAGAAGGTCTCCCCTGAGCCTCCTCTTCTCCAGGCTAAGCAACCCCAGCTCCCTCAGCCTCTCTTCACAGGGCTGTGCTCCAGACCCCTCCCCAGCTTTGTTGCCCTTCTCTGGACACCTTCCAGCAACTCAACATCTTTCCTAAACTGAGGGGCCCAGAACTGGACACAGGACTCAAGGTGTGGCCTAACCAGTGCAGTGTACAGGGGCAGAATGACCTCCCTGCTCCTGTTGCCACATGGATGGTAGGGATGTATTCAACGCCCCCTGCCACAGCCTGATGCTGTGGCTGGTTGGCTTCCCCTCACTGAGACTGAAATGAGCTTTCCAACCTGCTTTCCTGGCCCTTGCAGGTGTGTTTGTTGTAGCTGCCACTTAATGATGTCTGGTTTATTTTCATTTCCTACCAACTGTTGCATTTCCCACTGCTTCCGTTAGGCACAAGGTTAATTTCATAGGGGTGTGCAAAGCATCCCAAGGGAGGGCTGAAGGAAGCAGGCTGCAGAAATGGGCAGTGTTGGCGCGTCACTGTGTGGAAATGGAGAGCAGGCTATCAGTGCATGCAAGCCTTTCTCAGGTTTGAAATTAGCTCAGATATGCAGAGGGTTCTGCTTTATGGACTGCAGGAAAAAAAAACCAGGAGGAGTCAATGTTATCACCTGCATCTCCCTTATCTGGGAAAGCTGCTCTGCAAGTGCAATAAATCTGTTTTCGTATGAATGCAAGAGAGCTCTTGGAATCATCTCATTCCAGCCTTCCTTGTTATTTTTAATGGATTCCAGGAGGAGCTGGTTGCTATGTATAGCTTCTTTTTTTTTAACACACAAATCTGGGTTTGAACCCAGCTGAATATTCAGTCCAATTAAAAGCCAAGTCTCTGCTAAAACAAAGGCAAGGGGAACAGTGGGGAAGGCTTTCATGCAAATGAGCAAGCCAACAAAAACAGGAGGACTGAATGTTTGTTCTTCATGCATATTCTTAGATGTAATGATTGTGATTTCATTCCTCAAAACTGCCTGCTTTAAGGAGAAATGATTACATTCTAATAAGTACTTGTTTATTAAACTTGCAGTAACTGCAGTTGAATATGAATTATTAAAATGTCTGTGAGGTGCAGAATTGTTTTTCTTTTGCCAGGTGCCTGTGAAAAATGAAAACAACAGGAGAACGTGCAGCAAAGCAGAAGAGGCGAAGTGTGAAGCAAGAGCTGGCCCTGGATCGATGGGCTGAGTCCTGCTGGCCACAAGACAGGATTCTTGAAGTCTGCCAGCCAAGCCAGAGCTCTGAGTGCCATCACCCCCAGGGCAGCCCCTGCCCTGTGCTGCCCGAGGAAGCAAGCTGACAGTTTACTGCTCTCAGCAACTTGGGCAAGGCTGAGGCAATTTTTTTCTCTTGAGAAGGAAGGGGAAATTTTGAGGGGAATGAGAATGCCAGGAGGACAAATGTGACAGGGGGGGAGTTGCAGCACATGACAAAGAGAAAAGAGGGAAAAGGGGATGGCATGTGAGGACAGGTAACATCTATTTGTAAAGGACATGGTGTACCCTGCCATTTCTTGAGCACTCAAAGAGTTTTGGAAGGGAAGCAAGAGCAGAGCAAGGGAAGTCTGGAGAACCTGGTGGATTTCCCCTTGTAAGAGGTTAATGGCTTAGCCCTTAAAAAGTACCAGAAAGTGCAGGGAGTTTTATGTGACAGCTTTGACACATTCTGGCAGTAAATGCAATGTGAAGACATTTCCTCCACTTGCTTTAAGCCTTTGCCTTTACTCTGTCACTCTAGGAAACTCATTGCACATAAGAGAAAAAGAGAGGACGTGAATTTCTGTTGCAAAATATTTGTGGTGTTCTTTAGCACAGTTTACCACAGACAGGAAGTCAATGCCTTTGCACTCCGAGCATCCCCCAGACTTCCCAGCAGTGTCAGGACCTGCTGACCAGATTTGACAGATGAGAACAAGTGTGGGAGAGAACAAAGTTTATAGAAAATCAGTGACAAGCTATGATGGCATCTAGAAGAGAGTCCTTGTACTGGTCCTACTCCAGAAAAATACCCAACTGGAGTTCCCATCTTCCTGCTGCATGAAGTCCATCAGTCACTAGACACAGCTGATGGGGGTAGACTATGGAGAAATATGGGACCCAAGTATCCTGAGCAGGTGTTCCAGCTGTTTTCAGTGGGGCATAATGTGATTAAAAGTCTCATTTCACCAGCATCTATCCAATCATAGAATCACAGAATGGTCTGGGTTGGAAGGGACCTCCAAAGGTCATGTAGCCCAACCCTCTGTGCAATAAGCAGGGATGATTTGAGGTTGCCCAGAGCCCTGTTGAGCCTCACCTTGAATGTCTTCAGGGATGGGGCCCCAACTACCTTTCTGGGCAATCTGTTCCACTACCCTCAAGGTAGAGAAACTGAAGTTTTTCAAGCTGCCTGCTGTGTAGTCCTGCTTCTGTCAGAGTCTCCCAGCAGAAAAACAAGTTTTAGCCCAGTGCTGTCTGCACATTATTGTTTTCTTCAGGGTGTTCACACTCTTAACATTTATAATTCAAGCATCTTCAGAAAGAAGTGACAGTCTTTCTTCTACAAAATAAAGGGTAACATGATGTGTGCTAATTACAGTTTTCTTCTACCAAATAGAGAGTAACATGACTTGTGTTAATTATTCCTTCCTGCTTACTCACTTACCAGATCATGTTTTTAGTGCCTTGGGCCAAAAGGGGTCATTACAGCATGCAGCCTAATGACCTGACCAAAAAAAGTGAGTGAGGGAGGATGAGTCCTCTGCTGAGCTTTCTGAAGTCAGTAATGGCTGCCTTGGGAATTCTACAAAGCAACAGCTCAGAAAACAAACAGAATTGTTCAGTGATGGAGATCACTCTCGTGACATCTATGCTATTACAAAGATTTACAGCTGGAATAATTTGATCTGGGTTGTTCCCTTTCCCCCATTGACTCACATTTTGGAAGGCAGTCAGACCCTGGGAGTTGGGTTTCGCTTAATTGAAGCACCAGAACATATTAAGTGGAACAACTAATGGGGACGGAGCTTTTCCCTTCCTTCCAGACTGGGTTATCAATTATGAATTGGCGGCAATCTGAGATCAAAGGGCTTCCATTTTTACAGCTGAATTTGAGGGTTTGGAAGTGAACAGATGAAATGCAGTTAATGACTTGTTAAGGCAGAGACAGGAGGCAACTGACAGGGGTGGAGTGAAGTGTTTGCTTTAATATGTTTCTGAACAGGGATGTGCATCACTGGAGGTGTTTAGGAAGAGACTGGATGGGGCGCTTGGTGCCATGGTTTAGTTGATTAGGTGGTGTTGGGTGATAGGTTGGACTTGATGATCTCAAAGGTCTCTTCCAGCCTGGTTAATTCAATTCTACTTCACTTCTACTCTACTCCTACTCTACTCTACTTCTATTCTACTTCTATTCTACTCTACTCCCATTCTACTCTACTCCTACTCTACTCCTATTCTACTCTACTCCTACTCTACTCCACTCCTACTCTACTCCACTCCTACTCTACTCCTATTCTACTCTACTCCTACTCTACTCTACTTCTATTCTACTTCTATTCTACTCCTATTCTACTCCACTCCTATTCTACTCCACTCCTACCCTACTCTACTCCTACTCTACTCCTATTCTACTCTAAAGTGTAACCCTGGACACTGAGATCAAGTCTCTCCTCCAAAATGATGCTGTTGGTTCCTCTTGCTGGGCATGGCAGATGGGAAGCTGATCTGGAGCTTTCTTCTGAACGCTGTGCATGACCTAGCTGTTGAGCCACGCTACTGAAACGTGTTGGGTTACCGTGCGTTTGCTCTACGAAGGACAGGTTTGCATTAATATGACAAGCTCTGCTGCTGCAGAGAAAATGCAGCAACAACAGTTCAACACATGTTTAAAAGAAAATAGGTGAGGGTTTTCATTTAAAAAGTGATTACAACCTAATGGAGTGACCTTCAGAAAAAGCAGTCCAAGGCAGGGCTTAGCCACACAGAAACATTTTCTTCTGGTGTATCAGCGAAGGCAAGTCAGGTTGTCAGACTCTCCTTCCTTCTTATTCCAGCAGCAGTTGTGATAGTAAATTCATTATTTTCATAATTGCTCCATTATAATTTAGTAATAGGTTCACATTCATTTCAAAAGTCTTACTATGAGGCATTACCCAGCCACAATAATAAACAATTAAAGTTAAATTAATCTAAAATCCTCCTTACAAGGCATTACCCAAACAAAGTAAGTAGCATGAAATTTATCTAACATCCTATTAAAAATCATGACTTTGAGGCCAAGAAAAAATATTGTGCTTAAAAGCACATGATATAATGGACTTTTTCTGATGTACTTCTGAAGTGAGAGCAGAGGGGCAGACATAGTGCTGAATCAGAGACACTGGGTACCCACAGAGGCTTCACCTCCCCAAGGCTGGTCTCACAGAATTGTCAGGCTTAGAAGGGCCCTCAATGATCATCTAGTTCCAACCCCACTGCCATGGATGAAGATGCTTTCCACTAGATATGTGGCCCAGAGCCCCATCCAGCCTGGCCTTAAAATCTTCCAGGGATGAGGCTGCTACCACATCTTTGGGCAACCTGTTCCAGTGTCTGCCACCCTTATGGTGAAGAACTTCTTCCTAACATCTAATCTTAATCTACTCTCCTCTAGCTTGGATCCATTCCCCCAGCAGCAGCTCACTCAAGCCCCTTCCTCTCATCCAGCCTGTCTTTCCTTTCCAAATACTTTCTTCTAGGAATTCAGTGATGTTATTACACCACTCTCTCACATTTGCCAGGGCAGACAAGACTCCTTGGGAACCTTCTTTAAAGGCTTCTGCTGCCTTCAAGCCTCAGGGTTAAGAAACTCCCCTAGCTGCAGGGAAGTACCATGGCTGGGATCTTCTCCCTGCCAGCCACAGCAGCAAACATCAGCCTCACCTGCGCAGGTTTCCACCCCCACAGAGCCCAAGTTCTCCAGCTGTGGGAATCAGCTCTCAGCCCCTGATCACACAGACTTTTTCACCTGGTTCAACCTAGGTCCTGCTTACTGAGAACCAGAATGTTTCAAGGATAAAAGGCTTTTTAGCAGATGCCTGATGCACTTGTCTGCTTTGTCAGTCTTCATGCATTTTCCTTGCAGAGATCACAGTGGATTGCTAAACGTTCTCTAAGGTTTCTGAGATGTTGGTGGCACAACCTACTGCCTTGAATTATAAAGTGCTTTAGTGTTTGCAGTGCCAGCTGGAGGCAGAGGCCAAATGAATAAACTGCTTCAGGTTTTATTAAAAAAAAAAAATCAGGTTCTATTCTTTTGTCTTGAGGACTTTAAACCCTTTTTTTGGGTTTGTTTTAGGCTTTTTAATGATCAATGGCTTCTCCCCCCACCCCTGAATTTCACTTTTGATTTGAGCAAGCTGTAGTGCTGCACAGGTGTGTCCTGTTGCTCTGAGTAGCACAAAGCATTGTGGGTGTCTCTGGCTTTAAGGATGAACACCTGGAGATGAAAACACCTCCCTCTGTGAGACAGCAAGGGATCTGTTTAAGCCAGGACTTGTTTTTTTCTCTCTCTGTTGGCCCTTTGGGTCTAGCTGGCTAGCTTAGAGGAGGGTGTGAAGACAAGCAACCTCTGAGGTAGAGGGATCTTGTTTGAGAAGAGGATGAGATCTCTGTGGTACTTGGCTTTTCATAAACCTGCCTGGCTCATTGCTTTTGGTGTCGTGGGAGCATTGCCTGGACAATGGAGGCAGGTAAGTTGTATAACCTTACAGTTAAGCCCATCTCAGAGGCTGCTAGTTGCTTACCTCTTTGCAGTACCTGCTATCCTTAATGCTTTTGTAAAGGGCCTTCTTCAGTGGGTTTTGGGCTTTGAGCCTAAAGGAAGGGTCCCTGCACAGAGGGAGCCCTGTGAACCTCCATGCTGCTGGCCTTACCCAGCCTGGCCTGGAGGTAGAGGAATGCAGCTCTACATAGAGTACAAGCAAAGCTGTTGGGTTTGGTGGGCTGTAGGGTTTGGTGTTAGTCTGGGGCCTTAAGCACAGCTCCTTATCTCTGCCCTCTGTACAACTCTGCATCCTCTGAGCTCTTCCCTTGTGCTGCCAGAATATGCAGCAGTTTCATCCCCTGGAGCATGCCAGCAATGTGAGTGAGTAGGTCCTATCCCCCCTGTTTGCTGTTTGTTTTATTTGGTGTGTTGTTAACCTTTACTCAGTGCACTTATTTACTTCAGGTTTTAATGGTGTGATAAGGTCACAACAAATTTAGTGGGAGGCATTTTAAGCACTTACAGCAATAAATCACAGTGTACATCACCCTTGTGCCATTTATCCAGAACCAGAGAAATCCAATTTGGTCCATAATATGAAGGCCAAATAAAGCCAGGTATCATAGTGAGAAAGCTTTGATGTATGGCTCTGAAAGAACCTGCACACTTCTCCCCTATAAATTAACAGCTATTTTGCAGAGCTGACAAGTAGCTGATATTCTTGGAACTGGTCCTATTTGTGGTTTCACCCCACCCCACCCCCTCTTCCATTCCAGTCTCTTGATCTTTCCCTTTAGAAAATCTAAAGAGAAGAAAAAGCAGTCTGTTCTCTACTGTAGGTTTAAAAACACTGGTGGTATGGACACCTCCCACTAGTGCAATGAACTTGCTGGTAGTGCAAGAAGCCCTAAAACCACAGGGACTCCTCTCTGCAGGAATGTGTTCTTATCTATTCCTTTATATACTGAATTATTTTTTTCTTAGACCAGACAGCCTTTGCAGGTAGGATCAAACCAGCCTGCAGGTCATCCAGAGGGCTGCAGAGTCCTAGTGACCAGAAATGAATAGTAGCAGGCTCTATTCAAAAGCAGTAGATAAAGCACAAGGGACTGTGTTGCGGGCCACTAAACTGTGCTGGCCGGGAAGTGGGTTTGGTAACCTGGCATATATAGCCTGCTTTAATTCCTGGTGCTTTATGGCCCCTGCAGTACCCCAGGAGGCCTGCTGGTTGTCTGACCTTACCCCTGCCTTTAGTCCAGCAAAATTGAAAGGGTGTTTGAAAGAGGAGGGAGGAAGGGATTAGTTGCAGGCACTAGTGTCAAGCTCCTGAACTCTCTAAATGACCCCAAAGCAGATTGATTTTGCTGATGTGGAAAGCCTAGCAACCACTTGGCTTTAAAGCTAACATTAAAAATTAAATGCCAGTTTCCATGCTGTTAAAGGGGGAACAAAAAATAATGTTGCACCTTACCCTACTCAGAGAGGAGAAAAAGATGGAGACTCTTGTAGAGTTCAGCAATGCCATGACTGTGAAGTGCAAAAGTGATGTGAGGAGGAAGGATGACTGGGGTGGGGTTTTTTCAGGTTTCTCCTTCATCTGGGTAGTGAGAGAAGGGGTGGGGGTGGGGGAAACCCCCAACACTCTGAGTGAGTGGCAGTGCTGTGATACCTGCTCTCTGCCAAACTTGCCAGAGACCAGTGTCTGTCTGGGCTGTGTGAGCAGCACACCTGATGGATGCTCCAACAGCCTCCGTAAAGATAGGCAAGTCAGGGTTTGCCAAGCACTGCTGCCTCTCATTCAGTATCAAATACTCCTTGCAAGAGCAGCTCCCTGAGAGATAGATTAAAAAGCAGCAAGAGCTCATCAAAATCCAGATGCATCTTTGATTTTAATGTAAATAAAACATTGTCATTATGGAAAGCTAAGAGGGAGTGGATGGATTTTTCTGGGGCTGTAGGTGAGGTGGATTTCCCTCTCACCACCACAGGGGTGTTTTGGGTACGTGTAACCATTGCTGCTTCTGCCATTTCAACTTTCAGTCCTTGCCCAATGCCTTTCTGAGGACTGCAGCTTCTGGAAATGTCTGATTTGTTTGGTTTTTAGAGGTGTGACCCTCCTACTTTCATCTGCCCAGCTGAACGCTGAATACATGACCTATCTGCAGCAGGATGGGAGAAAAGCCAAACTCTTTTTTAGCCATCAAACCTGAGGACTTTTAGCTAGGTGTGTGTATTTTTGGAGCAGAGGTTGACAACATTGAATGGATGAGGAGCTGATGCACAGGACCTGCGTAACCTAATGGAGGTCCTATGAGAGAATATGAAAGGGGTTAATCCCTGCTGTGAAACATAGAATCAGAGAGTTGTTAGGGTTGGAAAGGACCTCAAGGATCAGCCACTTCTGACCCCCCGCTACCATGGGCAGGGACATCTCACACTAGATCAGGTTGCCCAGAGCCACATCCAGCCTGGCCTTAAAAACCTCCAGGGATGAGGCTTCCACCACCTCCCTGGGCAACCTATTCTAGTGCCTCACCACCCTCATGGTGAAGAACTTCTTCCTAACATCCAATCTGAATCCACCCATTTCTACTTTTTTTCCCCATTCCCCCTAGTCCTAGACCTCAAAAAGTCCCTCCCCAGCTTTCTTGTAGCCCCCTTCAGACACTGGAAAGCCACAATTAGGTCTCCTCAGAGCCTTCTCTTCTCCAGACTGAACAGCCCCAACTCTCCCAGCCTGTCCTCACAGGAGATGTGCTCCAGCCCTCTGATCATCCTTGTGAGGGACAGAGGCTTAATAAAGTAGATGTGCCCTGGCTGCAACCTGCCATAAGTACAAACTACAGCTGTCACTGATGAAGACTAGATAAGAGCAACAGAGGCAGTGGGCAGTGGAGCACTTGCTCTTCAACAGGGTCTGTGCCTCCATCCAGAGCACTGGGTACCAGCCACGTGCACTCTGTCACAGGCTGAAGGCTGCAGCTCCAGAGCACTTTGCATGCAGTATACTCTCTCTGGGTCTTTAGTGCCTAACTATGCTAATGATCCTCTTTGGCTTTTTGCTGACTACCTACATCCATAACTTCTCTGCTCTAGTGAAAATCTGCTTAGGGCACAGCCATGTTGTAAAGTCAAGCTGCAGCTCCAACATGTCTAATCCTGAAAGAGGCATTTGTTCAAAGAGAGATCCATTTCCCTAGGAAATGTGCTTTGATTTGGTAAACACAAAATGTATTCATCTGACAGGTCACTGTTTCACCCCTTTTTGGTGCAGTAAAAGTTTGTTCTTTTAATAGGTTTATTGCTTTTCACTTACTCATTTCCAAAGGACTCACTTGAGTGCTGCAGCTCTGATCTGGAGCTCAGAAAATTAATTCTTTTTTAATGGTAGTCCATTCCTTTCACAGGTCCTCATTTTAAGTGCAGCTCAGCTGTATTACAAATAACAGTATGTGGTCCTATGGGGAGTACCAAGCCTCTAATTTAATATTGTACTAGAGGTCTTAGAATGTCAGTGCAAAGTGAGCTTTTTCTTTCTTGAGCCCCACTCTGTGTCCCAAGAGAGGCCACAGGATACCAGGCTGGCTGTTGTCAGTGTGGCTGGATGCTGCTGGGTGTGTGCTCTGTTCTTCTGGCTTTGGATTTTCTGGTTTTGAGCCTCATTAATAGAAATGAATGTCCAAAAGGAATGCTTATTTCAGGACTCAGCTTGAGTGATGACCCTCATGACCTATAAAGGTCCCTTCTGATCCAAACTTGTCTATGACTCTGTAATAAAGTGTTACTGCCAGGGTTTCCTGGTAAGACACTCTGCTCTGAAGGCACCAGAACCCACAGAGATCCAGCCCATAATATGTCCTAAACTCTCTGTGCTGATATGCATACGGTCCCTGGTAGATCACAGTAGGCTTCACCCACACCTCAGGAGAGGACATGTGAGTTTCTAAGGTGAGACTTTAGTATGGTGCTGTATGTGCCATCCCCTTTGTGTCTACCCCTCCATGCAGTGCTTTGAGAGAGTCTGAGGGACAAAACCTCACAAATCTTGGTTTGGTGCCTGTAAAATGGATTGAAATGACAAGGAATGAGAGCCTTATCAGTTATAATAGAAAATGACCCCCACTTGGGCCTGGGGTTAAAACCACTCAGCATCTCACAGCGGCACTGAACCCATCACCTCATTCATCTCCAGGATGAATTGAAACTCTGGAGAGCTCTTTCCTGCAGCTTCATTTTTTTGCAGTACTATTTCACTTCCTAACTTCCTCCTTTGGCTAATTTTCTCTGGGTAGGTTTCCTCCCTGTTGTTGACAGAGGGTGACCCAGATCTGGATGTAGTCTATCTGGACTTCAGCAAGGCCTTTGACACCGTCCCCCACAGCAAACTGCTGGCTAAGCTGTCAGCTCGTGGTTTGGACCACAACACTCTGTGCTGGGTTAGGAACTGGCTGGAGGGCCGAGCCCAGAGAGTGGTGGTGAATGGTGCCACATCCGGCTGGCGGCCAGTCACCAGTGGTGTCCCCCAGGGATCAGTGCTGGGCCCCATCCTCTTTAACATCTTCATTGATGATCTGGATGAGGGGGTTGAGTCAGTCATCAGCAAGTTTGCAGATGACACCAAGTTGGGAACAGATGTTAGTCAGTTAGAGGGTAGAAAGGCTCTGCAGAGGGACCTTGACCGACTGGACAGATGGGCAGAGTCCAATGGGATGGCATTTAATAAGTCCAAGTGCCGGGTGCTGCACTTTGGCCACGGCAACCCCATGCAGAGCTACAGGCTGGGGTCAGAGTGGCTGGAGAGCTGCCAAACGGAGAGGGACCTGGGGGTGCTGATTGACACCCGCCTAAACATGAGCCAGCAGTGTGCCCAGGTGGCCAAGAGGGCCAATGGCATCCTGGCCTGTATTAGGAATAGTGTGGCCAGCAGGAGCAGGGAGGTCATTGTGCCCCTGTACTCTGCATTGGTTAGGCCACACCTTGAGTGCTGTGTCCAGTTCTGGGCCCCTCAGTTTAGGAAGGACATCGAGACACTTGAACGTGTCCAGAGAAGGGCAACAAGGCTGGTGAGAGGCCTTGAGCACAAGCCCTATGAGGAGAGGCTGAGGGAGCTGGGATTGTTTAGCCTGGAGAAGAGAAGGATCAGAGGCGACCTCATTGCCCTCTACAACTACCTGAAGGGTGGTTGTAGCCAGGTGGGGGTTGGTCTCTTCTCCCAGGCAACCAGCACCAGAACAAGGGGACACAGTCTCAAGTTGTGTCAGGGGAGGTTTAGACTCGAGGTGAGGAAAAAGTTCTTCACTGAGCGAGTCATTCGTCATTGGAATGGGCTGCCCAGGGAGGTGGTGGAGTCGCCGTCCCTGGAGGTGTTCAAGGGGAGATTGGACGTGGCGCTTGGTGCTATGATCTAGTTGTGAGGTCTGTTGGAACAGGTTGGACTTGATGATCCTTGGGGTCTCTTCCAACCTTAGTTACTGTGATACTGTGATACTGTGGTGCTGCTTTTCTGGAGAAAGCAGCCAAGCTGATTCTACTTATTCTCCATGCTGTTTAAAAGTAGGCATGGTTCAGCAGAACTCGGCTACCTTGCCCTTGAGACTAAATCCCAAGCTCTGAGATGCATCTTTACTGTTGTGCTTCATGCTCTACGGACTGAAGCGTCCATCAGGATTTCTCATGAGCTGTGAGGATGAGCTGATGCTCTCCACCTCTCCTCAATGTGCTGACAGTGCTCAAATGCTGACTGGCTCAATTTAATTCTGCTTGTGCCAAGTTATCTCAGCCCATGTGAAATTTGAGCCCCTGTTTATTTTGCAGGACTGTATGCACCGACAGCAAGCAGTGGTTTGGACTGCAGGAAAAGGGAAAAATGACCTGGGTAGTCAAGATAAAGGGCAAGAAACAAAAATGTGTGCTCTCTTCTATAGGGAAGCTAGAGAAGAGGAGCAGCTTTCTCTGGTGAAATTGCTGAGAGCCCTAGCAATTGCTTTGAGGCTACTGCCTGGTGCTGCAGGAAGCAAATGTGATGCTCCTGGGTGGAGTTCTGTGACTCTTTGGCTGAGGTGGAGTGTAAAAGCAAGTGTTATTGTCTGAACAGCTCAGTCTTGTGTTTGAAACAGCTCTTCATTATTATTTACTCTGGTACCATTCCTGCACTGTCAGCACTGCATTTCCCAGCCTTTTGATGCAGGATGAGAATGTCCTGTTCCCGTCTGCAGGGCTGGTGGTCAGGGGCAAGCGAGCTCCAATGGGAGCACGTAGAATTGATGTGCTCCTTGGAGAAAGAGGAAAATGGCACAGTTTCAGGATGTCATTTGTCATGATGCTTGTAATTGCTGCCTTCCTTTGAAAGACTTTGTGAAAGCGTGGACAGACAGACACACACCCTCAGCACTCGGCTGTTTTCAGGAGGCACATGGTGAGTGGCTGATGGGACAGAAAGAAGGGAACCAAAGTTCCCCCCAATGGTGAATTGCTTCTCCCATTAACAGCAGCTCTCCCTTTCAAGGTGACTTTATTAATTAGGCCCTTTATCATCTCTTACATCACAGGGGAAACTGAAAAGATATCAGCAACTGTGTGTGGCTCTGGCTGCAGCAGAAACAGACAGCTACCATCTGCAAAATTGAGCACTCTCCATCAAAAATTAATTAAATTAGCCCAGATTCTGTAAGTAATACAACTAGATCTCTCTGGTACCTCCCAAGAGAAGCACATTCTAAGTCAAGTGCACCCAGAGACTATATTTGGAAGTGAGGCAATTGTTGGTTTAATTTAGCCATCAAATTAATTTCACGGAAGCAGCAAACGCCAATCACTGGAGCGGGTGTCAGCGGTGTGTAGCACACAGCCTGCTCTGGTTCTGGTGGGGCTGTGGAGGAGGCAATGAGAGGACAGACAGACTGCCCAAGCTGTGTGACCACTGGCAGTCTCCAGAAGCAGCCCATGAATCTGCTCTCCTCCTGTTTTTCTCGATGGGGATTTTGTTGTGCCCTCAGCACAACAGCGCTGAAGAGGCGCAATCAAAGGGCAGCTGCTTTAGCTGGTGCAGCTGACCTATTGCCTGAGCTCCAGAGAGCATGAGAGATTAAGACCAGGCACTGGCCAAGGCTACTAGACAACAATTTGATCATCAGTCACTGAAGAGAAATAGTCATGACACCTACAGTAGAGTCTGATAGCAGACAGTTTGACTACAGCCCTAAGCCTCACTATGAAATGCATTAAGGGACCTGTCACAAGCAGTTTGCTGGTTTGCTCATCCCCTGCCCTGCAGACAGCTCTGTGCCCAATGGCTTATTTGTAGTGGTTAGTTTTTTTAAATAACCATACACCCTTCTGTCTGCTGGAGAAAGCAGGATGAGATGTGGAGATAGCTTTTGTGTGATTAAGGGACACTCACTACCCTCCCTGCTGCAGCTGTTTTCCTTCATGGACTCTGACCAGTTCCTGAGAAGATGCTGCCTTCTGTGCTTCACACAGCAGAACAAATGTGCTCTCCATAAACCTGCTGTCTGTTCCACCAAAACCCAGTGTGACTGCTCAGGTAGTTACAGAGGCTGGAGGCCTGCATGTGCCTTGGTCTTTAACCAGTTGCTTGCCAGAACTTCTGGAAAAGCTGTGCATGTGTGCTGTGTGCTTGATTGGTTTTAGAAGTTTATTCATTATGGAAGTCAAGCATGACTTGAAACACAATCACAGATACTTCATTGACCTCAGGAGGGTACCCATCTTTCTGCAAAACCCTGACAGTCTGACAGGTGCAAAAAGTACTGGTGTAGGGAAAAGATATTCTCTAATTATTTTAAAATCAATATGGATGTCTCAGCTCAGAAATTACCAGAATAGAATTAACCAGGTTGGAAAAGACCTTCGAGATCATTGAGTCCAACCTATCCCCCAACACCAACTAATCAACTAAACCATGGCACCAAGCACCCCAGCCGGTCTCTTCCTGAATACCTCCAGTGATGGTGACTCCACCACCTTCCTGGGCAGCCCATTCCAATGGCAAATCTCTCTGTGAAGAATTTCTTCTTAACATCCAGCCTAAACCTCCCCTGGCAAACCTACTCTGGTACTGAGAGGCTCTCTTCCAGCTAAAGTATCCCTGGGTTTACTACTTATTTTGTTGGAATCTGTACAGCCATCCTTAGAGACTTTCTGATGGGGTGCCATGGTTCAGTTGATTAGATGGTGTTGGATGATGGGTTGGACAGGATGGTCTCGAAGGTCTCTTCCAACCTGGTCTGGTCTATTCTATTCTCTATAGAGAATGTATAGAACCCAATGCAGCCTCTTTTAGCCTCATGAAGCCTCTATGGAAATCCATGTATGCAGACCTGCTCTCTCCTTCTGCTGACTTGGTCTGCATCTCACTCTCTTACAGGAATCAGAAGGGGTTTTAAATATTTCCATTTTGGTATCTGTATCAGCTGCACTGCTGTTCTAAGAACTTGCCTTCTCTAGGCTCTTTGGGAGACAGCTCATGTTTCCTTGCACCCTGCTGGATGTGCTTGTTCCATCTATATTCAGCTTGTCCTAAATGTGATTCACTTCTTGACTGCTTGCCACCTGTTGATGGACCATTTTTATTTGATGCCTCTCTTTTCTACAGTTGCTTTCCAGAAGGCATTTTATTTGCTGCTTAGCACTTGCACCTAGATTTTTAGCACTGATGTTAGGTTTAAGTGCTAGCGTTAATCTGTGTGTCTCTCCAACACTAGTGGCCACATCTCCATCCTGTCCTCCCCACGATGTGATTGCTTTGATCTTCAATCTCCTTATATTGATGTTTCCATGCAGGATTTTCTGTGTGGTATGGCTGGTAACTTAGCTTCTTGAAAAAGCTTTCTGCCATGGAGGTGTTTCTTGATATCCAGTCTCTAAGGATTAAACATAAGATTAGTCATGAGGTCTGTGGTGATGGGTTGGACTTGATGATCTTTGAGCTGTCTTCCAACCTTGGTGATTCTGTGATATGTATGTGTAGCCATAGCTGACTTGCTGTTTTATTTTGCTGAGCTGTTTACCATGTTTGTAGCCAGCTGAAGGAATGGCACAGTGACTCCATGTCATTAGCCAGCTCTAGGACTTGTAGGTGTTCCTCTTGGACTGCCATAGGGTTCTGCTGCATGTCTCTGGGCTCCCTTTCTTTCTCTTGTCTGGGCCAATGAGCAATAAAGGTCCAAGCAGAAAAACTGGTTATTCATTCTTGTGATGCTTCACATCTGAACACTTAGATATGCTTCAGGGTGGGGAAGAAACTCTGAGCCTCTTGCTGTTAGTGTTTTGAGATCTTTGGGTGATGGATAAAAGTAAACTTTTCTTGCTTTAAATGTTTTTATTTGGCTGAAGAAACCAACACTATAGGCTTTCCTTCACTGTTTATCACATTAGAGAAAGTCTTAGGTCCAGATGTGTAGTCAGAGATGTAATCCTGTGATCTCTGTGTTTGAAACTTCAAATCGGGTAGCCTTTTCTGTCCAGGCTTGAAGTGAAATAAGAGCAGAAGGCACACTTGGGGGTACATATTCCATGCTCTGTATGGGGATTTCAGCCATCCATGTGATTGCTGTTAATGGTAATGATGGTTGTGAATCTACATTCTCAAGTATAAGGTTGCACAATTACCCCTTTGGTGCTATTAGAGCATCTCTTGAGGCTTCCTCTTCATTTTTTTTTTGCCATCAGCCAGAGCACCTGCCTCTCCTTCAAAGCCCACCATGAGATCCACTTCACCTCTCTCTTGTATAACAGGTCCCATTATCTGGGGTATTTCACTGGTGTTTACCTTAAGGAGATCCAAGGAATCCTGCCAAGGCACAATAATCAAAAGTAGGAGGGACAGTTAAAAGTAACTGTAAATCGGTTTCTTCTTTGATATGCTGAGCAAGGCCCTGTCAAGTTCACTTCCACTCCCTACATGGGTCCTAAGTGATCATTCCTGTATCTGCAGGAAGAGTTTCTACTGGCAGTTTAGTTACCCATTCACAATTTGGTCACTTCACCAGCAGGAACTGTTGGGGACTGCCAGGCTCTCCACCCAGGGGTTCATCTATGCATCTGAGGTGAAGAGTGGTGGTCATCAATTGATCTGTACACAGCAGGAGCTACCTGGTAGCATTTCTATTGAAGGATGTCCCTGCCCATTGCAGAGGAGCTGGATCTTCAAAGGTCCTTCCACCCAAGCTATTCTCTGATCTCTGTCACTGTCCAACATTCCCATTCTTGGAGCAGTCAGTGGTTGTGGTCCATTGTCTCCAGGTTATTTCACTGTGTCCAGGGGGAGTTCCTGGACCACCCAGGGCAGTGATGGCAGTGCACACAGTTATGTTCCTGTTACTGCTTGGATTTCTTACTTAAATGCCAGTTCTTATTAACTGCCATAGAACTTGCCACAGGTTGGATTCTAGGTTTTGTGTCTGTTAGACTCACCACGAGGTCCTTGTACTTTCCCACCTATGTGGGTCCAGAACCAGGCAGAAAGCCTTTTGCTTGCTTTAAAGGCTGTTAAATAACGTGGTGCACTGCTTTTGCCTGACACTTTGGCTCAGCATAGTTTCTTTCCTGGGTGAATTAACCTGTGTTGAACTTGATCATCTGAAACTAGATGATGTTTTTGCCAAGTCTCTCTGTTAAAATTCATGGTTTGCTCATGCCATTAGTCCCTGCAGCTATGTAGGATTAACTGGTGGCTCTCAGTAATCACTTAACCAAGAGTGGGGTAAGCCTTGTGCCAGGGAAGATGCTGAATGGAATGTGGATGGCAGAAGATGACTCTTCCCTTGCATTCCCTTTCTTGCATTCCTGACCAGACCTCAAAGTCACTTGTGTTCTTCCTCAGTGAATTTTAATACAGTGATGCCTGCAGAGTCTCTGATCATAGTAGAGTGAGAAAAAAACCCCATACAACAGACATTCCATAGTTTCACAAAGCTTTCTTTGCTATTGTTTTTACCCCTCTTGCTGGATTCTTTTCTACCACCCAGCACCAATGTGATGAGGTGTGGCACTTTAATGCTGTTAACAATGTTTGATATTCTGAGCTTGGTCTCCCTGGGAAATATCTAGTGTGGGGGGTCCCTGCCCATGGCAGGGGGGTTGAAACTAGATGATCCTTCCAACCCTGACTGATTCTATGATCATTATTGCATCAAAAGCCACCTGGCACAGAAGAGCAAAGGTGACCTGTGGCTCCATCAGTAGTTGTAAGGCTCAGTGATGCTTTGCTTCCCCACAGCTGAGCAGTGAGCCAAGGAATCAGCACATCAGCTTTGCTTTACCAGATGACTTTTTCCATACCTTTTTGTGTGTCAACTTGTTGATCAGACTCAGCATGACCACCACAGACAGATAATCTTGTCTTTCTAAGAGTGCTTGGGTGGTGCTAAAAGGTTACAGGACCACAGGATGTTAGGGGTTGGAAGGGACCTCTGGAGATGGAGTCCAACCCTGTTATACATCTGTACAGAGCCCAGAGTTTCGACCAGAGGCATGATCCAAGCTGGCTTTGGAGTTTGTTTTGTAATGTGTCTGTCCTTCAGCTTGATGCAGATGTGATGAGATGTCTATGGAAAACTATGGCAAAGGACTTCTGATTTTGGGATGCCAGCTTCATGCTAGCTATGATCTGCTTCACAGCATTGGAACTACATTGATGCAATCTACTCAAGTCATTGGTGTTACAGCATGGAGGGCTCTGACCCTACCTGCAATCTCTTTGCCCACTTAAGTGTGTTTACCTAGCTTTGCCAAGAAGATGGTGTGTGAAAATTGCTTTTATTGCCAGAAAAAGGAGTTTGCAATAAAACCTGTCTCCTTGGGTGCACTAATTTGATTTTACAAAGAAAGAACATATTGTTTTAATTAATCATATGAAAGCAAAATTAGCATGATGATGTGAGAGGGGCTGTAAATCATTCTGATCCACATCATTGAACAAAGAGCACTTAGTTATTCCAGAGTTGTTAAAGATTTTATCTACCCAAGTGAAAATTCAATTAGCACAAACCAGTCTCATATAAAACTAAGGATTCTGACTGTAGGAGGAAAAAAAAATAAACCACCACCCCACCTTGGTGTGTGAATGCTACCTTGTGCCTGCTTGATAAATTACTGTAATTAACTGCATCCCATGCAAGCTAAACAGAATTTACTGAAATGTTGTTGCACACAAGGAATATCTCCTCCCTTGTTCCTGGGTAGAAATTCCAATAGTCTCCATAATGCTCCTATGAACATCCTATTCTGCATCAAAGTGAAAAAAAAAACCAAAGCAAAACACTGCCAACAGACAGCTCTAAGACTCACTGCCTTGGGTTTTCTTTTCTCCCCTCCCCTCCCCTCCTGATGCATTAGAAACAGGCACTGCACTTACCATGTTTCAATTAAGCAACTTGAATTCAATTAGTTAACCCAAGACATTAGCAGTGATAGACAATCTAAGAACAAAATGAGTTTTCTCTAGACAAAGATCTGGATTCCTTTTCCTGGTCCAGCAGAGAGACTTGCAGAGGTGTTTAAAGAAAAGGGCAGAAGTGGTGGGTGTAGCAAATGATGCCAGAATGCATCATCTTAATGGAAAAATAACTATACAAATAAACGGCTTTGTTCTTGCACACGCATTTCCTCACCTGGTGATCATGTTTGGCAGGTTTTGCCTGAGTTCTCCTGTGAGGAAAATCTGCTGTCAGTGTCTGCAGGGTCAGGCTCTCTGCTGGTGTGTGTGTGTGAAGTGACATTGATACAGTCCCTGACTTTGGGGCTGCTTTCTGTGCTACTGTCACCCTGTGCTGCTCTTTGTTTGCCTTGCAAAACACCTTCTTCAGCAAATAGTAGTGGCCTGCTCCGGTGAGAGTAGCCAAGCAGAGCTGAAGTAACAGTTTTTAAGTGTTTTCTTATTCCAGGGAGGGTTTTCTGGCTTCTGTGCAGAAGGGGTCAGGCAGAACATGAAATGTTCCATAGGCAGATTTGTGCTTTTGGGGAACATCACCAGTGACAGCCCCAAACATCCTGTAGAATACTTTGCTATGGTCTGGGACACGTGTATCAAAGAAGGCAGCCTTTCAAGGTCTTGAATGTAGCTACTACATGTTCTTGCTGGGAATGTGGTTGTTTAAGGTATGTTCAGGTAGTCTCTGGTGTCATTTCTTCATCTTTTCAGTGGTCTTTCCCACAGTGAAATATGGGGAAAAAACATGATTAAAAAAAAGTGAAATCTGAAGGAAGAAGATGCAAATGAAACCTTCCCCTTGCTTTGGATGTGAAATGTGTCCCTCCCCTCTTTCAGTGGCTTGCTTTGGTTGGGTTGTTTGAGTAGTTTTGACTTCCTTTCGAATTTAACTTTGTTGTCCAAAGTTGAATCTGCAGATAGCTCTGTTTGCCAAAAGTGACACCTGTTAAGGGTCTTCACCTGTGCAGCAGTGTCACACCAGACTGCCTGGCTTACAGGGCCTCTCTTGCTTTTAGGGCTGAAAATGAAAAACCTGAATGCAAGTAAGCCTTGAGCTGTAAAAGGGACTGATTTGTGTCCCTGGACTCCTAACCCTGCAACCAAACCTAATGACAGATCTTGGCATGCATGTTAATCAAGAGAGTAAGCTTTCTGGATGAGATCCCTACCCATCACTGCACCATATCCACTGTAATGATCCTCCCTATTTGAGTCGGAGTGGGGGAAAAAACCCTTACAAACTGTAGAACTGCCTCTGCTGCTTTCTATGGCACCTGAATGTGCCTTGGACATCTCCCAAACATCTAATGACCTGGTCTGATTCTACTTCTGTTACAGCTCAAGCACTGGAAGTGCTGGGGGCAGATCCTCAGCTGGAGTAAATGAGCATTGCTCTGATTACAGTCAAAGGTCTCTGCCAGTCAGCGCTGGCAGAGGAGCTGCCTTCTGTTCTGTAAAGAAAAACGTGGGCAAATGTAACTGGCAGCAAATAGGATACAAATGAGTGTAAATTTAGGCAAGGCAGGTAAAAGTGTGGCAGGGGGAGTGAGAGGGTAGTAGCAAACACTTGAAGCAAGTGTCGCTGCTGTTTAGATTATTTAAGTGAAGACATTTACCTGCAGCACAAGTGAGAATTCTGTCTGTGTGGCTACATGTAAGTTGGTTCCCTCAGAGGTGAGCAGGGAGGGAAATTCCCTTTCTACTTTAAACAAAAAGAACAAATAAAACCAAGTTGAAAGAAGTCCCAGGAATGAGGAAACCCCCATGCCATTTGGGGGCAAGGGGGAGGCTGCTGGGCTATAACTGTTACACCCCCTGCACGATCTGCTCCCCTCGCCCCAGCCCACAGCAGCTCTGCGTCTCTTTCTAGGGCAAATTGCTGTTTCTCAGCGGCTCGTTTTCCCTGCCAGTTTAATTTCAAGTCAGTTGGATTTCAGGCTTCCTCCTTTTAATCCCCACTTATTTCTTTAAACAGAAACAGTCAACTGTTTGGGGGGCAAGGTGGATTAGTGGAAGCGCTGCATGCATTGGCAGTGAGCAATCTCTTGGTGTGGGCAAACTCCAGCGTGTTCCCTCCCGGTGCCAGATTAGCTCTGCTGCTCCCTGAGGAGCAAATGAGGAAATGGGTTACTGCTAATGCTGTTTAATTTTGTTTCTCTGAGATGAGCTGTGGCTGCATTTGGTCTGTGGGTAGCTGGGCTATACTCAGCTTGCCTTTCAGTAGCTGGAGGATGGGGGTAATGCTTTTACAGAGCTGAAGTGGGTTGTTGTGGACATTTCCCCCCCCTTTTTGGATGTCAACCTTTATTCTTCATTAAGTTCATTGTATCTGAGTGAGACTTATAGGATTGAGAAGCTAATCTGTTATACTTGTTTAAAGCCCACAGTGGTACTGCATGGGATGGGTGATTGTGCAACCACCTGCCTTACTCGTTCCAGGCTCAGGGCAAAGTTTTGGGAAGTAGTTTTGTTAATTACACCTTTAATGAAGTCTGTTCCCTTCACTGAGTTCTGAGTGCTTTTAGACATGCTGCCTGTCTCTAAATGAGAAGGGTTAGGACTAGCAGTTGGTTGGCTTTTGTGCAGATGAGGCATGCAAAGGATTTATTTGGAAATAGAAAAGATGCAGCAAGTCCTCTCCCTCTCTCTCTTCTCTTCTACTCCAGCTAAGGCTTTGCAAGTAAATTGCTGAAAATGTCAGTCTAGCAAACCTCTGCCATGACTTTGTGTTCTTCTGGGTGTTCACACCTGTCTGGGTGGCAGTGGGTGCCAGTGGCTATGCCTGACTCTGCAGCTGCTTGCTGGTTTTCCATGAGACAGGAAAATAAACTGCTGTGACTGGGTCACATCTGCCCCTGTAACAGGGGGTTGAACACATCCCTACCACCCATGTGCCCAGCAGGAGCAGGGAGGTCATTCTGCCGCTGTGCACTGCACTGGTTAGGCCACACCTTGAGTCCTGTGTGCAGTTCTGGGCCCCTCAGTTTAGGAAGGATGTTGACTTGCTGGAACGTGTCCAGAGAAGGGCAACAAAGGTGGTGAGGGGTTTGGAACACAAGCCCCATGAGGAGAGGCTGAGGGAGCTGGGGGTGTTTAAGCTGGAGAAGAGGAGGCTCAGAGGAGACCTTATCACTCTCTACAACTACCTGAAGGGAGGTTGTAGCCAGGCAGGGACTGGTCTCTTCTCCCAGGCACCCAGCACCAGAACAAGGGGACACAGTCTCAAGCTGTGCCAGGGGAGGTTTAGACTGGATGTTAGGAAGAAATTCTTCATAGAGTGATTGGCCATTGGAATGTGCTGCCCAGGGAGGTGGTGGAGTCGCCATCATTGAAGGTGTTTAGGAGGAGACTTGATAGGGTGCTTGGTGTCATGGTTTAGTTGATTACATGGTGTTGGATGATGGGTTGGATGTGATGATCTTGAAGGTCTCTTCCAGTCTGGTTTATTCTATTCTATTTTAAAGCAAGTGGTCAAAGTCTGAGTGCTTGTGGTCACACTGCTGTGCCAGCCCATGCAGGTAGCTGTTCTTTTTAACTGTCAAGCAATGCCAAGGTGTGCCATGGCTGCCCTCCCCAGCTTCTGCACTGATTTAGAAGTCAATCTGGTACTGAGTAGTTTATTCACCCTTTCCTCTTTGCCTCTCCTTAAACTTTCTTGGTCTGTCTTCTGAACTAATGTGAACTTGTATAATTTTACTGGCTGTCAAGCTGTGGTGGAGTTCATCCGGCTAGTCAGTTTTTGTTTTGCAAAATGAGTTAGGTAAGGATAGATTTAAGTGACTGTGGAAGTCAGAAATGAAACATTAAGTTCTCATTAGCCAGAATAATACAGCAGCTCTGCTGTAATGTGCAGAATCTTCACAGAGTCAACAAGATGAACACGAGGAAGTTTTGCAGCGACTTCTTGCCAAGGGGGTGGTGATGGGATGGTCACTTGTCATCAATATGCCTTCATTGGAAAGGGCATCCTTCTTGGTCAGAGCTACAGAGCGTGACTGGGAGGCTGTTCCTGGCTCTCAGGAGCAGAATCAGCACTTTTGATGCATCTCCAAGGCATTTGGCTGCTCTCCCTTTCCTTTTGCTAAAGGGTTCCCTTCCCCACCCTGTCACTGCAGGCTTCCCACCAGGGAAGGCAAAAACTTTTCCTTCCTTTACAAATAAAAAAGAAGGTAATGGGGAAAATTAAAGAGGCCAGAACTAGCAACAATCTGTGTAGCAAACTGGGACTGAGTCTGTGCAGATTGGTGTGGGTTTGAGCACTTTTGAGCTATGCTGTTTTGTGGGTTTTTTTTTCCTATCATTATCACAAATGTTACCATGATAAAAATAAAGCTTTCTGTTGGGATGAATGAAGAGCCAGGTTTGATATCAGAGTTAAGGTAGCATTTTAATGTTGTATTGGGTTTAGCAGCCTAAAAAAAATATGGGTTTGGGGGTCCCACTTCTATCCATTTAGAGTTTATAGCTCTAATATGGAAGTGACTGCTGTGGAGGCTAAAGCAAAGTCTTATATCTGGGAGGCTGGAGCTCTGCTTCTGCAGAGAGGATGAACAGTTGTGAATGTCGAGCTGCAGGCTGTGAGCAGAAAGGTGATCGAATCCCTGCGAGACAAGCAGCTGGAGCTGCGCTGATGGACAGCTGGGGGCATGCATCTGGAGGTGGATAAGTCCCATCTATAAATAATTGCTGAGGAGTACAGCACACGGGATGCAAAGGACAGAAAACGGTGCCAAGGACAAAAATGCACAACTGGGGAATACGCTGAAAGAGTGGAAATGAATCATGTGGTGAAAAACAAACCAGAACAGGGAAGGTTCTGGGGTTACAGCAAATAATGATGCACTTTTCCTGTGGAGTGCCTCAGATGAAAGGCACTTGGTGAAAGTGCTTTATAAGCTGTATAGTGGATTAAATTCCTACTGAGGCCCATGGAATTGTCCCCATTTATTTTTTTTAATGAGTTGATTTGGGCCTTGCAAGCCACAATTTGATCCTTTGTGCTGTGTGGATGTTTTCTTAGTCTGTTGGGGAAATACATCAGCTGGCTTTAGCTGGACAGTTTGAGCACTAGGGCTGTGTTAATTGTGAGTTAGGGTGTTCCCGTTGCTGTTTCAGATCAAGTTATCATGGGATCAGGAACTTCTTTGTCTGCCACAGTTTTAAAAAGGATTTCTGCTACCAGCAGAGAGAATGTCACAGTGCAGTGCTGGTTAAGGTTGTAGCTGGGGGAGCAATACTTGAAGGAAAGATTGGATAGCAGGGAAAACTGAACTCATCTGCAAATGTGGGGAGAACTCGAAATAGAATAGAATTAACCAGGTTGGAAGAGACCTTTGAGAACATTGAGTCCAACCTATCATCCAACACCATCTAATTAACTAAACCATGGCACCAAGCATCCCATCCAGTCTCTTCCTAAACACCTCCAGTGGTGGTAACTCCACCACCTCCCTGGGCAGCACATTCCAATGGCCAATCTCTCTGGGAAGAACTTCTTCCTAACATCCAGCCTAAACCTCCCCTGGTGCAGTTTGAGACTGTGTCCTCTTGTTCTGGTGCTGGCTGCCTGGGAGAAGAGACCAGCCCCCACCTGGCTACAACCTCCCTTCAGGTACTTGTGGAGAGCAATAAGGTCTCCCCTGAGCCTCCTCTTCTCCAGGCTAAGCAACCCCATCTCCCTCAGCCTCTCCTCACAGAGCTGTGCTCCAAACCCCTCCCCAGCTTTGTTGCCCTTCTCTGGACACATTCCAGCAACTCAACATCTTTCCTAAATTGGGGGGCCCAGAACTAGACACAGGACTCAAGGTGTGGCCTAACCAGTGCTGAGTACAGGGCAGAATGACCTCCCTGCTCCTGATGCAGGCCAGGATGCCATTGGCCTTCTTGGCCACCTGGGCACACTGCTGGCTCATGTTCAGCCTACTATCAACCAGTACTTCTAGGTCCCTTTCTGCCTGGCCGCTCTCCAGCCACTCTGACCCCAGCCTGTAGCACTGCATGGGGTTGTTGTGGCCAATGTGTAGAACCCAGCACTTAGATGTGTTCAATCTCATGCCATTGGAAGATGTTTTCAGCTGGGAAACTAAGCCAGGGAGAGTGTGTGTGTCTTGCCAAAGCAAGACTCCCCAACCTTTTGCTTCAAAACAGCATAAAAAACCATGCCTAGAATATTTTACATAGGTCCTGGATCTAGTTCTTTCATCTGTGAATGATACCAAGCAATTAACTTGTCAAATATTTACAGCTGACTCAAAAAGATAAATATTTTTTTAGCCTTGAAATGGAAAAGACCATTTTGCACTCAGGTCTTTAAAAATGCCAGACATCCCCTGGCAGTAGTAGAATCTGAGGCAGCAGAATGCCCTTAGCAGGGGTCAAGTTTGGAGCCCCATCTCCAAGTGCTGCTGGATCCTTAACTCTTGCAGGTGGTTTCCACCCCACACCCCTAGACCTTCAGTTTAGGACTCTGACACCTCTGGGGTTTCCTTCTTTTCCTCCCACTGAAAGGATTTCTGTTTAAAGTTTACTGTGACCAGGTAGCACATAATTGCAGATCTGAATGTAAATCATATGAAGGCACCTGGGGCTTGAGTTCTACTGTCAATAAATAATCGGGAGAATCTGGGAGCTGTGGTGCTGTGAGCAGTATCTGTGGGCTAAAGGGGTAGGACACAAAAGGTGCAGTGAAGCAGGAGAGTGGGGGGGGGGGGGAAATAACTAATTAATGCTTATTGAATAAAACTATTCTGCTCTTGATCTGTGGGAATTAGATTTAGGAAGAATTAGATTTAGAAGAGACTCAAGCAAGCTGATTTGGTGACATGGGTTTTGGTGTAGCACTGAGGCTGGTGGTGTTTGCAGAAGCACAGACACCAAGGTCATGTCTTTGAACTACACATGTTTTTTGATGGGAATGGAAATGAAAGACGTTCCTGGTGTCTTTGAACTGCTATCAAAACCAAGAGCTAGAGGTCCTGGAGTGACAGTGAGGGAATGGATGCGTTCGAAGCGTTCGTGTCAAACGCTTCCTCAGCTGGGCAGAGCTCCATGCCGCACAAGGAATCGGCTGCATAAAAATACCCTGCAAGAAAATGCTCAAAGGGAGCAGAGAGAGTTTGTGCTAGGACAACAGTACTTCAATGTGTAAATTTAATCTGGCATTGTGTGTGGAGTGATGGCCAGGCTGGCTTCCCCAAGGTCTGCTCTGGAAAGCAGTAGCAGCTGCATCTTGAAGACACCGAAAGAGGAAATGGGACCAGAGAGGTTATCTGAGCGCTCTTGGCAGGGGAGGGATGCTCCTTTTCCATGCAGGTAGTATTGTAGAGGAGACTGGAGAGATGGGTGAGGTGAGAGAGGTGATGGGAGATATGTTATGTGTACTGGTTTCTGTGCTAGCTCTGCTCTTTTGCCATTTGTCCTGGAGTTTTCACCCCGTCTCAGATCCCTGCAGCACAGCTGCTTGCTGTGTCAGCATTTCTCCTTGCTGCAACACATGATGGCCATATGTCTAGCTGTATGGAGGGACTCCAGCATACAGCTGTTGCTGGGGATGTGCCTCTGTGCAGGGCTGCTTATGGGACTCTGCTATGGCTTCTTGTTTCTTGGGGGATCTAATGAGTCTGCAACAGTGGGTCCTGGAACAAAGAGAATGCATGATGTAAACGCAGCACAAGGAGGGTGTTTGATAAACTGTGGCTCAGTTTTGACACCTCAAAGCCAGGTATTTAGAATGCCCAATAATTTTTCCCTACTCTGGTCAGCAGTACAGAGCATGGCTGTGACAGGACCTCTGCTGAGACCACTACCTGTTTCATCCAGCTAGCTATGGCTAACCTTTTCCTGGGTATTGAAGCTCAGCTGAAGCAGAGTCCTCCTAAACTTAGCCGAGCTTCGATTGTGAATCTGTTGGATTATTCACACTCATTGACCTTTCCTGGCCACTTCCTTGGTATGTCTTCCTCCTGCCTGTGATTCCATCTGCATTATCCATCCACCTATCATGCACTGTCAGTAGAAGGGGTTGTCACTCTTGATGACTGACAAAAGGAAGGGCATTTGTCCTTTTGTCTATCAGTGTGATAAGCAAATCCAGTGCCAGTCATTTGCATGCAGAGAGGACTGTTTCATTAAGAATTTCATTAAGATGGTAATGTTTAATGTTTCCTGGAAAAAATGAGTTTTTAGGTTCTTCAATTATATAATTAAAGTCAGAGAATTAGGGAAGATTGCAAGCTGCTTGCATAATGTGGGCAAGTTTAATGGTAAAACTTGTAAATAAGTTCAAAGGAAATGAGCTTGTTTTATGTTACTTGCCTTGAATGGAGTTCATCTCCTGCAAGGGTGAGGGATATGGAAGAGGGCAGATGGGGAGTTAACAGGCTTTGGCAGAGGAATGTATTAGCAGACAGATCTCATTTTCCTCTGAGTTTGAGCAACAGGACACAGGTGACCTGGTAAAACACAGAAAGCACTGCTGGGTGGCCAGGCTCAGCCAGCCTGCTGCATGAGCTGCACTGGTCAGCTCTCTGGAACTCTGCTGTGCAGAGGCTGAGAGCTAAGAACACTGCTTCCACTTGATTTAGCACAGCACTAGGTGACAAAGGCATTGGCCTGGTATTTTGCAAACTTGCATTGATTTGTTCCCTGTGATGCCACAGCTCTGCTCCCACCAGGAGCGGGGCTGGAATGGTGCATGTATGTCGTGTTAGAGCTGGCTGAGTGCTCTGTGTGTGCAAGGCAGGAGCAACCCACGCTGCCCTGAGTGCAGGCCAAAAGCACATGCATGGCCAGGCTTGTACACTGAAGGTGTGTGAGATGTGTACACATCCATATGGACCTATCTACATGCCTACACAACTTATGTGTGTGTAGGTATGTCTGAGAAGAACAAATTCAAACACTGGAGCACTAACTCCTTAAGGTAACAGAATATGTCCTGTCTGCGTTGCTCTACAACAGGTTTCCTGCAGGCCTAAACTTGAGACAAGTAGGAATGGTTTAAGAGGGATTCTTTCTTCTACAGAGGACAAACTCTTAAAGATAACTGAGCCTCACCAACAGAATTTCCACTGCAGCAGGTTGAAGTGCTGTCTCCCCAGTTTACCCAAATTCTGCGCCCTAGGAGGGTCTCTTAGTCATGCTTTGGGTCTCCCAGAGTTGGGAGCTGAAAGTGGAGATCATTAGCATCCAGATGGTTCATTAGACTCCTTGACTCCTGTCCTGCACCAAAACTAGTTACTGTTCAAGTGAGACATCTGACAGGGAGCTGCTTTTCTCCTGCTTGCTGAGGGTTACCATCTCCATATAGTTATTCCAGAAGATCTCTGAATCTTTCTGTAATATCCTTTAAATGACAGCCCTGAAGAGGGACATGAAAAAGGAATTTAATAGGGAGAATTCCCAGCAGAAGCTCAAGCAATAATGACTTGAAAAGAGAATGGTGACCCAGCAGTGCTGCAGCAATGTCATGTATTGTGTGCCTCTCCTTTTCACGCTTTATACACCTTAAGGAGATGACCATTTTGGATGCACCATTATTCTTCACAAGAAAGATCCATGTTTGAGTGATGTGAGAATAACAGCTCTTTCCTTTTCTTTGTTTTTCTTCACCCCCTCAGTGTTCCAGTTTAGTTCTTTTGAACGCTGGCCAGTGTATTAATATTTCATATGGAAAAATCATTCATAGGGATGAATTTATTCAACATCCTTTTCTTCACTGAGCTTGTGAAAGATCCACCAAAATTCCCTTAACTCTGATCAAGGTTTCCCCCTTGCCACCTCTAGATTTTTGCCACCACACTCTGGGTTGTGGGATAGTTTGGACCATTTAATTTGGAGTTATGTGGTCATGAGGTCTTGAGTGACAGGTTGGACTTGATGATCTTTGAGGTCTTTTCCAACTCCATTGATTCTATGATTGTAAGCTACGCTTTTAGACACAAGATGAGGCTGGATATTGGCTAGTGCCAATAGTCTGGTCTTGGTAGCAGGGTCCTTTAGTCCCCTAGTAGGCTTATGCCTCACTATCTATTCCCTGGTTTTGCAGATTAACACTTCCCCCCCTCTTTTGCCCAGCCTCTGTGCATTCAGTGCATTGACAGGAATGATGCATAGGTCTCTTACTATTATTTATCTGTAATGTACTGTGGGTCAATGAATCACATATTTGCTTTCTGCCTGAAAAATACTTGCCTGCAGGGAGAAATATCCCTGGTCATTAGCAGTCAAAGAATTGTATGTCCTAAGAGTTTACTACTGGGTCAATAGCAATGTGTCTGGGCATTATGCTGGACAAAAGGGGGATTACTGGGTTATTGAATGGGAGGTGAGTGATTATTGATTGAAGTATTTGTGTTTTGCAATAGCTTTGAATAAAAGCATACCATGCACGTTGATGCCTCCCACGTTTCCTGGGTTGTCTCTGTGGCAATAGAAACACTCCTGTTGCGTTGCCCAATAACAGTGATGCTGTTCACCTGGTAAGTTTCATAATGGAGCCTGAGCACAGCATTTCAGACTTCATTTGCTGGCTCCAAGCTCTTCCCAATGAAACTGTGCAAATCCTGGATGTGCCATCCGGATGCGCCCATGACCTTGGGACCAGCGAGGGCCAGCCCTTCCCTGCAGCTCAGTCTGTCAGTGATCTGGAGCAGCTCTCTGCTTTAGCACCGCTGTTCATTGAGCATTTCCATATTTACTGTCATCATAGTGTTGCTAAGAGCGGGAATGTGTTTTGCTTCCTGAATTCCCTGAAGGAATTGGCATCCTTACTGCAAAGTGGTTGAGAATGGTGCATAGATGGGGAAGATTGATGAGCAGTAAGTAAAATATTTAAAGACGTGTGTAAGACAAGCTTTGCATGGGATCCATTTATCATCTCGAGTGGATTTCATCTCCAAGCTGAATTCAGGCTTTTAAAGGAGAAAACAAGAGGTTTTGCTCTCAGAGCTGCAGCTTTAGAGGACTTCAAGGAGCAGCAGCCCCAGCAAAATTAGTCTATCTCTGGATCTTTATTGAACTGGTAGTGGTTACACATTTATTGCTGCAAAGGCTTGGTTGCTGCTGATGGCGAGAGGGACACAATCAGACATTTCCACAGAGTAATTACTTTGGTGTGGAGGCAACAAAGTTGTTCCAAGGTCGTGTTGTCACATCAGAGCAGGCTGTTTCCTGCATCTCATTTTTGTGCCCACACACAAAGAGAAGCTTTTCTGGGTGATATTTATAGAGAAGTCCTACAGTCATTTTAATTATGCACAACATACTGATGCCTGCTTCACTGATCATAATTGCAGCTCTGACCTGTTTTAGTTTGTGATTTAGATGCTTTCTCTTAAGCATTGCTCTGGGGTATGATTTACAGTGGCAGGTACTGGAAGTGAGGAGACAGCCATTGATAATGCTGCTTCAGCTGGTGGAGGCTGAAATGTGCTGTGGGCTGTCACTGAAGGGCCTCTACATGTTCTTGAGGGAAGTGTTGCCATGTTTCAAACAGCTGGGAGGGGAGAGACCTATGCCTGCCTGTTCCATCCTGCCCTGATAACCTGTCTTGTCCACCCCTTCCAGCTCTGTTTCCCCTCCTAGTGTTTGCCAGCATTGAAAAGTCCCCAGCCAAAACCTCCACACTCTGTCTATTCCTGCTGAGTTTTTCTTTTCTGATTTAAGTGATTGCTTACATGAAGGCAGGTCCAGGAGCAATGTGAACATTCTTCCCTATGCAGCCTTCTGCACTGTAGTGTCCAAGCAAAGCATTCCAAGCGCTACTGCAGCCCCCATTCCTTTTTGTCACATTAAAGATTCACTACCTAGAGAAATCAATTTCTTGTAAAACAAGGAAATGTGGGAATGTGGCATCTCATGAGCAGCAGTGCTGCCAGCTTGCATATCATAGCAAAAATACCCCCAGGCAGAGTCTGGGAAGACTTAGCTTTTTTAATCCCTTGTCTTGTTATGCCACTCGTTCATTTACCATCAGAGGTGTCAGAAGACAAGTCCCATGGGCCTTCTGCACTGCTTGGCAACAAAGTGTTTGTCACCTAATGCTTTTAAGTGGTTATGCAAGAGTGTTTAGGAGAGAAGATGACCCATTTCTATCTTTCAGAAGTCTTCTTGCTAGTAGGGATTTCTGCTGATGGAAGCAAGCCAGGAGCAACTGTGTCCAGTTCTGGGCCCCTCATTTAGGAAGGACATCGAGACACTTGAACGTGTCCAGAGAAGGGCAACAAGACTGGTGAGAGGCCTTGAGCACAAGCCCTATGAGGAGAGGCTGAGGGAGCTGGGATTGTTTAGCCTGGAGAAGAGAAGGATCAGAGGCGACCTCATTGCCCTCTACAACTACCTGAAGGGTGGTTGTAGCCAGGTGGGGGTTGGTCTCTTCTCCCAGGCAACCAGCACCAGAACAAGGGGACACAGTCTCAAGTTGTGTCAGGGGAGGTTTAGACTCGAGGTGAGGAAAAAGTTCTTCACTGAGCGAGTCATTCGTCATTGGAATGTGCTGCCCAGGGAGGTGGTGGAGTCGCCGTCCCTGGAGGTGTTCAAGGGGAGATTGGACGTGGCGCTTGGTGCTATGATCTAGTTGTGAGGTCTGTTGGAACAGGTTGGACTTGATGATCCTTGGGGTCTCTTCCAACCTTAGTTACTGTGATACTGTGTGATACTGTGTAACAGTCATATGGGAGAGCTCCTTTTCCCTTTGGGAGAGCTCCTTTTCCATGGAGCACTGTCTGCAGAGTCCTCTTTCAGTCACTTTAGCCCCACTAACAAGTGAGGGCTTGCATCTGCTCTTTCAATGAAGGAAAGTTCTATTGTGTTCATGTCCACTATAACTAACACTCTGGGACCTGGCCTGTCTGTACACAGACTCTGTGCTGGTTCTTGCAAGCTGAGTCTTAACCTTAAACCACAATAATTCTGTGTCTTAGGATAACAAATAAGACTATTCTAGCTGCAGCAAAGCCTTGGAGTGTTCCACAGTGTAAAAGCATCCTAGTCAACGAAGTGAACTGGGCTCCTCCATGTCAACAGGCAGATACAGAGTAGGGGCTGGTCCCTGTGTGAGCTGGGAGCAGTTCAGTTCTAGCTCTGTGTGCTCCCCCTCTTTTTTAACTCCCTCTAAAAAACCCCATCAAAACAAAACCAAACACCCCCCCCACCCCTGCAACCCCCAAACAGATTTAACATTTCCTCTTAATTCTTCAGCAAAAAAACCAACTGGTGATGGTGGGGTAGACTAGGGAACCACATCCAGAAGAAAGAAGTCTAATCAAGTGAGGAGAATTGTGGCTTGTTGCTGGCTTTGTTTCTCCCCCAGCACCCCTCTGAGAGTATTCCTCTCCTTGACTGCTTTTCTTTGTATGGCTTCCTGTGGCATTTTAAAGACACGTGGCAAGGCTTAAATCTGGTAGGAAAGGTGATGTTGAATAACCTAACACTTGAATCGCTGTGGAAGTGTTCAGCGTGGGGCACCTAACAGCCCACTGGAGTGGGTGATAGCTTTCCTCACCTTCAGGTTAATGGTTTGTATTGCTCTTAACTGCTCTGAAATGGGTTTAATGCCATGTGCTGAATCCAGTTTGGAGAAGAAGCCATAGTAAGAGAGGAAATGCTGACACATCTTTCAGTCAAGTTGTTGTGTTTGGTTGGGGTTGGGTTTTTTGTTTGTTTGTGGTTGGTTTATTTTTTTTCTTCTTGATTTTCATTTTCCTGCTGGGGAAAAAAAACAAACCCTCAGGAAGTGTTTGCCTTATTCTATAGTTGTCCTAAACTACTTTTGCTAATTCTTTAGCACCAGCTGAACTGAAATTTCCCCTTGTCTCAGTGTATCTCAGCAATGAATCTTTGTCCCAGGTTCATTGCACTGGAGTGAGGGAATTAGGAGTAGTCATCACTCCATGCTGACCTGAGCTGTGACATTTATTTAAGCTACTGAGTTGCTATGATTGTTCCTTATTGTGTGAGAGTAAACAGCAAACCAAGGAATCTTCTGTATCCCCTCTCCTTCTCTGCTTGAATCACATCTGCTTCACAAAGCTTGTGAAAAGCTCTGCCCCACTACTGACACACTGCATGGTGACAATTTAGCTTATAATAATAAAAGGGTGACTTGAGAAACCCTCAGTAAGAAAGGAAAAATACCTGGAGTCCAAAGTGACAATGTAGCAACCTTGGACTGATGTCTCCTCTTCTCCTCATAAAGCTGCACCCTGCAGCAAAGATGTTAAGCTGTTGTTTCATCCAGGCAGAGTCTGGTTTGCAGACCCAACTGCTCCTCAACCTGGTTCTTAACAGGGAGGCAGATGATTAGTCTTAGTGGTGGGTAGACCTGTTCTTAATGGGTGAGGGTGTAAAATAAACAGCTGGGCATTGCAGATTGGTTTTCCTACTTGGGCTCTTTCTGCACTGAAGCATGAAGTCTGCAGTTGCCAAAAGCAAACACCTCACTTGGTGTGTCTCAGATCAAACTGCATCACAAGTGGCAGATCTTTGAAGCAGATGTGACAGTTACAATAGGACATGTCACCCAGCTGGTGCCATCAGGACCTGGTGTGACAGTCACAGTGCATGATGGGGCTGGCAATAGACAGGAGAGCCCCTGAGAACTTCTTAGCACAAAACCAGCTCATGAATGATTGATCATCAGTGTATGAGCACTGCACAAAGTGTTTGCGCCAGCTTGGCTGAATTGAGTTCACCCTGACTAACACTGCAAGGAGATAAGTCCTGGTTACTGACCTGAGGGAGACTGTTACTGGTTGACTTCGCAGGATCCTGCTTGTTCCAGAGCTTAGACCTTGGAGCGTGGTGTAACTGCACCATGTCTGAGGAGATCTCGTGCAGTCCCTGGTGCTGGGAGCTTGTTTCAGATGGCTGCTCTAACAGGTGATTGTGCCACCTTTGAAGCCCTGATGGTAAAAATAGCCATATGCAGTATCAAAGTTGAGCAAATGGATTTTGTAAGTAGTGTGTGAGAGATTATCTTGAGAAGCTGAAGCCTGGGAAGTGGGTTGCTGTTTTCTTGTTGTTGTTGTTTATAACTTGGTATCCAACATGTCCTTGCTACCTTGTTTGGATCAAGCGGGAATTATCTGGAAGTTAGGAGGCTGATCTCATGCAAGAAACATTTCATTGTCCTTTAGTTTCTGTCCTTGCAACCTCGAAGTGCTCTCAAGATGTTGTGTGACATCTGTCTCTCTGTATAATGGAAAGAAGTCTGAATGTTGGATAGATGTCTCTGATATGAGGTGTCAGAATGAAATGGGATAATCAGGGTGTGATGAAAACTCAGGCCATTTCCTTTGCCATCTTGTGCAGCTGAGAGGATTCTTTATTTTGAGGTGTATTTCCTGCTTTTAGCAAAAATAATTTCTTGTTCTTACTTTAGGTATTAACAGGTCACTTGAGATCAGCAGGAGACAAGCAGGAAGCAGCTTCTGAGCTTTGGTGCTCTTGCAGTAGGAGCACTGCAAGACCTGCTCTGTCTGGAGAAACCTTCCCCTACCACAGGCTTGGGTTTGGTCCTGATTCAAATTCAGGTGGGGCCCAGGTTTTAAAAGCATAAAGCCTTCTGGGACAACCTGCCTCCACCACCTTTGTTGCAGCTTCTATGCTGGCATTTAGTTTTTGGAAGTCACCAGAACACTGTCTGTTTGCATCACTGGGAACCCTGGGGTTGTCAGGCTCTTAATTCCAGCACACAACAACACGCTGGCAGAAGAGTTAGGAGAAGTGGCAGTGGCATCAGCAGGACAGGTATTGAGGGGCTGTTAAAAGAGAGCCTTCCCCAGCTTGCAGAAACTGCATGGCTCACTTTCCCCTTCCTCTTTGACAGTAGTGCACCATCAGCTGAAAGCCAAGAGCTCTTTATTGATTATTACAGATCGTCATTAACCAGCACATGCTGAACAGAGGCATTGAAGTAGAGAGTGAAAATCTGGCTTTTGACTCCTGGGACTGATTTTCCAGGAAGGTGAAAGCAAACCTGTGACAGCTAACAAATTGGCAAATTCCTGATGTGTCACACATCACTGCCAGGCTGTGGAGAAGCTCAAGGGGATCTGATGCAGAAATATGACCCCTCAGCAGACCTCCTAGGTTGTCAGTATTCTTGTGGATGGGCCAAGGTGTAAGACTAGCCAGGTAATGCAACAGGCTGCAAGCCTGGCACCTTGAGAAAGCTCATCCTGCAGAAGCACTCAGGAATAGGTGATGCTACTTTGAGTGTGCTGAAACTGCAGTGTAGCAGCTGATAGCCAAAAAGCAACTTGAACAGTAGTGATGTGGGAACTGCTGGCTCAAAAGGTGGTGGTATTTGCAGAGATATTGTTTGAATTCATTTTACTCTTTCTCTACTGGTCTGTTCCATAGTTATGCTGAAAAAATAGGCACTATATGCACTCTCAATTAAGCTTTTTATTCATGGTGACTACCTGCTGGTGAGCTTTAGTAACAATTATCTTCCTCCCAAAGTATAGGACTGCAGACAAAGTATAGGACGGCAGAGGAACAGGACTGGTTTCCTTGTTTTGTTTCGCAGGATCACAGAATGTTAGGGGTTGGAAGGGACCTCAAAAGATCATCCAGTCCAACCCCCCTGCCAGGGCAGGATCACTGAAGGTAGGCCACACAGGAATGCATTCAGGAATGTTTCAAATGTCTCCAGAAAAGGAAACTCCACAGCCTCTCTGGGCAGCCCATTCCAGCATTTTGCCACCCTCGCAGTGAAAAAGATCTTCCTCGTGTTCACGTGGAACCTCTTATGCTCCAGCTTGCACCCATTGCCCCTTGTTCTGTCATTGGACATCACCGAGAAGAGCCTGCCTCTGTCCTCCTGTTTGCAGAAACATGAGTTTGGACACCAATTAGATGCATCCTTTCAGTAGTGGTGCCAGAGATTTTTATCTTCATGCCCATGATCTCCAAGCCAGGCCTTCAGGTGGTGGGAATGGCAGCCGCCGAGGCTGTCACTGCTGCTTGCTGCTTGCCACCTTATTGGACTGTAATCTGTAAGGAAAGGTACCAGTATGGGCAGGTGTTAGAGCAACTTACTAATTTTTATCAGAGGATAAATGTTTTCATTTATTCTCTGTCACAGAAGAAGCCTTGGTTACTCTTTGGGAAAATTGAACGGAGATAATAGGTTTCTGCTAATGCTCCTCTTCAATCTTGCTTACTCAGAGCCAGTCCCATCTCTGCAACGGGGATACCAGCTTGTCTGTTGAGCATATCACTGCCAAAGCAAACTCTGGCAATCTAATGATATTACATATTGCTCTCAAAGATGGAGAAAACATTTGTAATACTCTGGCTTATCACTAAGCTGCCCAGTCATGAGAGAACCTGCAAGCTGATGAATTCAAATAACAGGGGGGGGGAAGGAAATAACAGGAAGAGAAAAATGTTGTAAGAAATCTCTGCTTGGTGCTGACTTTTCCTGTCTGAAAGACCAATGCTTTGGCTAGGTCAGGACGAGTGGAATAGTACCCCTGAGATGTGATTTCATGCAATATTTGTAGAGATATTGTTTAAATTAATTTTACTCTTTCTCTACTGGTCTGTTCCATAGTAATGCTGGAAAAAATAGGCACTGTATGCACTCTCAGCTAAGTGGTTTTTTTTATTCATGGTGGCTACCTGCTGGTGAGCTTTAGTAACAATTATCTTCCTCCCAAAGCATAGGACTGCAGAGCAAGAGATTAGATTGGTTCTGTGACTTTGCAAGCAACTTTCTTTCTAACCTTGGATGAACCCTTTGATCACAATTATGCCCCAGTTCACCAGGGCTATTAAGTTTAATGATATTTGTTTTAAATTGTATTATTAAATATTGTGGTATTAGTGGATGCTCTGATGCAAGCCTGCCTCTTCAATTCAGCAGATCTGCACTCAGAGAGCTTTTGCTGACTTTGGTGCCAGCCATTGGGGTTTTGAGCTATTGGGTTACTGTGGGCCACCTTTCTTGATTGTCTGAACCAAGTACAAGTTTTCATATGGCCTGTGGGCCATATGCAATATATGGGGCTGAGGGAGCTCAGAGCAGTACCTCTGCTTGGAGGTGACACCACAGCTCCTGTGGCAGTATTGCAAATGGGCTGGGTAGGATGTAGAATCATAGAATCAATAAGGTTGAAAAAGATCTCAGGGATCGTCAAGTCCAACCTATCACCCAACACTTCATGACTACTAAACCATGGCTTCAAGTGCCATGTCCAATCCCCTCTTGAACACCTCCAGGGACGGTGACTCCACCACCTCCCTGGGCAGCACATTCCAATGGCTAACAACTCTCTCTGGAAAGAACTTTCTCCTCACCTCGAGCTTAAACTCCTTGTGGTACAGCTTGAGGCTGTGTCCTCTTGTTCTGGTGCTGGTTGCCTGGGAGAAGAGACCAACCCCCACCTGTCTACAACCTCCCTTCAGGTAGTTGTAGAGAGCAATAAGGTCTCCCCTGAGCCTCCTATTCTGCAGGCTAAGGGGGGCTTCATAGTCACCCGGTCATGGACTGCATCTGTTTTGGTCCCTGTCCACCTAGGTCTGTAGCTATGGCCTGAGAACTGCTCCCCATCACACCAGGAACATTGCTCAGGGCAGGGTAGTTTCTGGTGTTTAAGAATCAAAAGCCTCACGCTAAGCGCAGCTCTGGGGCAAGGTGGTTTTGCAGTGTCTGTGTTACCTCTGTTAATGGGTTTGATGCCTTTAGTCAGATTGAACTTATGCCTTCTGCCAACAGGAAAAATGAAAAGACCTCCACCATGCCTATTGTGTTTGACATGAAGTTCACAAAGAACAGAAACCACTAGTGCAGCCCTGACCTCCCATCTTTGGGTATTCCTGCCTCCTTACTACAGCAGTATCTGGATAAAGCTGTCTAATTCCTTGGGGGATCTCCTTCCCAGGCTGTCCCCAAGTCAGCCAATGCATCTACCTTGTATGTACAGTTGATAAGCCATGCAAGGGATATCCTCTTGCTCCACCTCCATGTTTTCCCTGGTTCCTGTTCAACGAGAGGACCTGAGGTTTTAAGAGGGGGTTCCCAGAAAAGATCAATCAGCACAGTGAACCCTGTGGTTTCCTCCCTATCGCTCACTGGAAGGGGACACCACATTCTAGATATCAGATTTAATTGCTTTCTGAATGGCAACACATTAGGTTTAATTGCCCATAAAATTGAGGTGCAGATATTTTAGGTCCAAAACAATTTTCCAGCTCAGTAATCTATATGTGACCAACCTCTTGGCACAGGATCTTATGTTTCCAAAGGCACTTCAGTGTGCAACAGTTACACACGTGTCCATCAAAACATTTTTACCTGGAAGAACTACTTCTGCATTTGGCAGCTTTTGGGTTGCAACCCAAAAAAGCAGGAGTCTGGCTCTTGGCTAGCTTGCATCTGAAATATCATCTAGGATTGCTAAGTAGATGTAAAACCCACTGGGCCAGAACAGTAGTGTTACCTTTTATCTTTTAGATGATTACTCTTGTAAAAAGTAAAAGTGGAAAAACCCAAGCCCATTAAAACAGATGGCATCAATCTTCTTCTAACTCTGTTATTAAAATAAATAAGGCAGATCAAATCTAGAGAGAGTGACTGCAGAGAAACTTCAATCTACCTCTGAAATCTTACTCCCTATCGAACTTGTGTGCTCTCTATAATAGAAACAGGATGAAAAGAGGGTCCTGAAAGATCCTATATTTTTCCTTTTTTATTTGTTTTAGGTTTTTTCCCCCTCAACCCTGCTTTCAGCCATTGGGTTCTCTTGACAAGGGTCTATCTGGGGCAAATCTATCTGGACACTTTCAGCTGCATGTGGGATCTTCAGTTTAATATGTTGTCATCTGCAGGGGCTGTGGAAAGCATCCACGTGGGCAGCGCTTCAATTGCATTAAAGTGTGGCTGAGATGAAGCTCAGTAAAATGAAAATAGGTCCATTCCACCTTCTTTTGTGGTGATTTGGTTGGTTGTTTGTTGTTCTTTTCCCACACACAAGTCTTGTATATCCCTTGGAGCTTGTCACTCCAAACTCCCACACGCACACTTCAAAGTTTCAGGAAGGAAACACTGGTAATTATCTGAATAAGAATACCTTTAATTAGATGATGTTGGCAGTATTAAGGTTTCTAAAGAGTCTGAGAGATGAGTTTCATCTCTGGGGCAAAAATCTTGTACAGTGAGAGTTATGAGCCATCTGTCCATGAACAAGCCACAGTACTGGGAGTCCATGGCAATGCATCTTGCACCTTCAGCTACCCACTATGGAACAATTCATCCTTTGCTTGGAAGGGAAATGGTAGATCCTAGTCTTACTTTGTTCAGCTAGGACTCTGCTCCCATTTCATCCCCTGTCTGTGGGAAGAAAATGCAGCAGAGCCCTTTATGCATGATGGCCCTGAATTCAAGGAATTAGATAGGTACAGAGCAGATGAGCTCAAGCACAAAAGCACATTAGTATTTCCATGGTGGCTGGCAAGGCTTCTGCTTGCGCTGAGCTGCAGCTTTGCTTATGCCTCCCCTGTATCTCAAAACCATCATGAGTTTTCCTATTGCCTTCCCTATAAATCATTCTTTGTCGAGCAAGCTGCATACCTCGCTGAGCAAAAGCTGAACATTCCCTCCTTAATCTGGTGTATGTATTATTCTGCTAATGCTCATCTAGCTACTTTGATTTTTTTCCCCCCTCAAGGTCATTAGTCACTTGCCACAATGGTAAAACGTGATGAACAACCCTATGAAAAGTTCAATGAAATGAATAAGTAGCTTTAAACTATTTTATGGAAATCATAAGGGAAGGCAGCAGTAAACTAGGAAGTGTGTTTCATGTAGATGAGTTTTCAGTTATTAACCTTGCAAGGCTGAAATTCAGTCGCTCTGCACTGTTCTTTAGATACCCTCACAGAATTACTCCTAACAATCAAGAATTTCCTTTCTTATTTTCTCATACTCTTTAGTTTCTCAGATAAGACATGGGTGGTAAGTGGAATTTCCCTGCCTCTGAGAAATAATGCTGGGCCTCTCATGTTTGTTTTTAATCACTTCAGAGCTTTCCCCCATAAGCCACAGAGTAGATGAGTAATGAACTGGTTTCAGCTGGAGCTGTTCTACTCAATACACAACATACTATGATGAGGTAATAAATTCACAGCAAAAAGAGCTTATCATAGCAGTGGGTTTCCTGACATAATGAGTCCCTGGCTCTTCAGTGGCAAAGGTGCTATAAAGATATCAACTCTGATGTTTATATTTACTTAGAACAGTAAGTAAATGAAGGAGGTGCAGCTGAAGGCCAGTATAAGAGAATGACCTGTGGCATCATGCAAACAAATGATCCACTACCTTGCCATGGTCAACACATCAGTTTTCTCCTGTAGCAAAAGCCCTAAAGACACATTAGGTGTGTTTTCTAATGAAGAGGAGTCCAGTGAGACCTGCTTTGCTCTGAGGTTTTGGGTGAAGGTTGTTCTGGCTGGGTAAAACATAGCACTTATGAGCAGACATAAAAGTGAATATTACTTTTGCTTTGGTTTGGGGTTGGGTTTTTTGGTTCTTCCTGCTGCCTTTGAAGGCTTTCAAATTCCAGTGTTTTCACTTCCTGCAAATTTTTTGTTTCTTTAGCTGCTGCAATGCACCTGAAGGTGTGGTTTGCCCTTCTGGGAAGGCTCAGCATGAGTGCACTAATCTATCTGAATCCCAAGGGCTTACTGGGTTAAGTCATGTATGGCTCTCTATTCACCTGTGCATAGGAGTGAAATTGTGCAGTAACTCTAAATGAGTAGGAACCTCAGCATTGCCAGATATTTACTTTTCTTCTGATTATATCCATAATCTTATGCTATTTCACTTCATGGATAAATCTCATCAAAAGACTGTTTCAAAACTGCACTGTTCTGTATTAAAAGAAAAAAATTTTCTACCCTTCATGGTATATAAGAAGTCTTGAGAGCACAGTCTCCCATATAACTGAGAACAGAACTGGTTTTGGTTATCATGGCTGAAACCACTGTAATTTGTTGAATCTGGAAGGTTCAAGTTTTAGAATCATAGAATGGTCTGGGTTGGACCTCCGAAGGTCATCTAGTCCAATTTCCCCTGCAGTCAGCAAGGGAATCCTCAACTAGATCAGGTTGCCCAGAGCCCTGTTGAGCCTCACTTTGAATATCTCCATGGATAGGGTGCCAACTACCTCTCTGGGCAGCCTCTTCAAGGGTTCCACCAACCTCATGGTTAAGAACTTGTTCCTAACATCTAATCTAAATCTTCTTCTCTAGTTTGAAGCCATTGAGCCTTGTCCTATCACCACAGGTCTTTGTAAACAGTTTTGGGCCTGTTTATTGGTGACATCTGCTATGACACTTCCCTGCCTTCTGGTTCACGCACTTCTGCAATGGTAAAAGGGCATCTGAGCCACTTGTGAAATTCTGGTGGACTGCTTGATGGCAACAGAGTTGGCATACACAAGTGATAGAGCATATCTTGGTCAGAGATGATGGCATAGCTGTACAGGTGACCTCCTCAGAGCTGAAGGGTGGTATTTGGGCTGGGGATGCCAGATATAATCATCTTGGAAATCTGTGATTCTCAATGCATGATGTGTGGAATTGTATAGCCATGCAAATAAATGAAGGCTACCCCCCCCTCCCCCCCCAATTTGATGGAGCCAATGTGCTAAACCAGCAGTGTTTTGGAGTTGACTGCTCCCAGTCTTGGAGTGATCAGCACTGGCTGGGGCCAAATGAGCTGCTGTCTGGACAGGGCTGGTGAAGAAACATCTCTGTTTGTTTCTACTGTGGTTACAAGTGGCTTGAGTTTTCTAGAGATGGTTTCTTGTTGTCAAATTATCAGTTATTATATTGTTGTTGAAATGCTAGACTGAATATCTCAAGTGCCACTCGAGTCGTAGCCGCAGATTTGTTGGTGAGGGATGGAGGCAGTGAGGGAACACAATGCTCGCCCAGGGAGAGGTTGAAACTGTCACTTCAGTCTTTAATGGAGACAGGAAAGGTAATTAACAGGCAGTGTTGTATACAGATTCGTATTTCATGGGGAAGATGACTCATTTTGGCTCTCAGCAAGTATGAGAATGAAATTAAACCAATGCCTGGTGCCATGCCAGCAACTTTGGCATTTTAAAAATATTTTCCCTCCGTGTCCCACCAAAAGCTCACTATATTTTCAGAATCACTGTGTGCTTTCTGGGAGCAGGATTTTCCAGGCTCTCTCTGTAGGTGAAATACAGCTTTTCTTTTCATACCTGCATCCAAATTCATTCATTTAGCAACCTCGCTGTGCATTAGCTGTGTGATTCCTATGTGCCTCAGTCAGTTCCCACAGGGTCTTGAAACTGTGCTAACTCAAGGTTAGATTTACTGGGGCAGGGGAGTTTGTGGAAGGATAAAACAGGGTACACATGGAGAAATACTGAGTGATTCTTTCCATTGGGATCACGCTGCTTACAGTTTTCTCCTGCATCCCTGATGGCCAGGATGGCAACCATGCTATGCCTGGAGCTGGTCTCCATCTGCAAAGGATTGTAGGGTGTTTGTGTGTGTAATAGGTCAGTGGAATACTCCATTAGAGCTGCAGTTTATGCAGCAGTCTGGACAAAAGTGCAGTGAGTGAGATGCAAGACAAATTAGAGTTTAGAGCAATGGTGTGGATTTACTCTCTTACTCTTTTGGGGAAGTGATCAATGACAAAGGACTCCAGTTAGACCTGGCTTGTCCTCTCTTCCCTTTCTTTACATCCTGCAAGTCTTCCCTTTATATATTTTTTTTTTTCCCCCCCCTCTGAATATATTTCCATACATGTGCCTGTAGAGGGGTAGATGGATATCATCCCCACTGAGAGACACTCAATTCAGCATTCAGGTCTACCTTGCCCAAGGATCAGTGAGGAACATTACTGGTCAGTAGGATGAAAGGCAGAAGGCAATGTCCTGCATTCTTGAGGAGGCAATTTCCTAAATGCCATGACAGATCAGAGGGGAATTGCTGCTGAGTGTGCCACGTGCACTGAGCTAGAGGGACAAGCAGCAGCAGCTAAGGATGGGACGGGCTTCCCTGCTACATGTGGCAGCTTTGGGCAGCGATGTGACTGTACCTCTGCTGTCCGCAGTTTCTCCATGGTCACTTGTGTTAACACTAAGCAGGCTTTGAACACACGAGTTCCAATTCCACTATGGAATCAGAAAACTGTAATCAATCTAACTGACAGTCAGAAAGGTCTATTTAAATTGCAGAACTTTTCTTCCTTGCACTCTTACCAAAATCAGCTTCAACAAATTGGGAGGAGTATAGAACCAGATACTGAACTCATGTGCTGACATGTTAAACAATTTCAGCTTAAGCTACATTTTGTGCCTCTTCCTTTATTTTGTGGTATGGTCTGACCTGGTTTTTGGTCCAAGGGAATCCCACTATTTACCCTTCACAACTGTAAAGGACTATCCATGGCCTTTTTACTGCTCAGGAAATGGAACAAGCAGCCAGAAATGAGACCTAACATTGGAATGTCTTAGAACATCTCAAAACATCTTTACGTTGTGAACTTTTGGTAAAAGGTGGTAGGGACCTTGGGGGGGTTGATCTATTTATATCTTTTTGGGGGGGGAAATAACATCCATAAATAAACCTCTAGTGATGGACTCATTCATTACCTCTTTCCCCTTCCATTTCCAAAATAGCAACCCAGATCCAGCCCCCCCACCAGCTTTACCACAGCAGGAGCAGAATTTAGATAATGAGGGCATGAGGAAAAGGTTACCAAACAAAGCTAAAGGAGTTAAATTTAGAGAAGAAAGAGCTAACAGGTGGCCAGAGAAAAGGGAGGGAGGAAGACTTTGGAGAGGCAGTGAATAGAAATGTGATTGCATTCGTTATGAGGTTTTTATAATAGGGGAATGTTGGGAGTAAAATAAACTCTCTGAAGAACTATTTAAAAATGTATTGTTTGCAGAAAACTGTAATCAATCTAACTGACAGTCAGAAAGGTCTATTTAAATTGCAGAGCTTTTCTTCCTTGCACTCTTCCAGAATCAGCTTCAACAAACTGGGAGGAGTATAGAACCAGATACCGAACTTCTGTGCTGACATGTTAAGCAACTTAAGTTTAAACTACATTTTGTGCCTCTTCCTTTACTTTGTGGTATGGTCTGACCTGGTTTTGGTCCAAGGGTTTGTCTTGGGGTATTTACACCAAGATCTAAGCACCTTTCAGATCTTTCCTTGCTTGTGTGTCTTCATATTAAGTGATCGTTGTTTCAGTTTGGAGATGTTTGGGGCTTGTTTTCTTTTTCCTTAATGCTGACTTCTATCAAAGACCAGTTTAAAAACCAGGAATCACAAAGTCATCTCCCACTGCTTTCATTTGCAGTGATAGTGTTGATTACAGCTGTGCTCCATAGTCTGATTCTGAAGCCAGAGATTAATTGTCCAGGTGGGAGACTGACATGTATCTAAAGAAAGAAACAGAAGTTTGGCCAGTATGCTTCTGTGCAATGCCCTTGGGTTTATTCCTAAAGGCGTTGGAAGATATTGTCTGAAGGAAGGATTTGGCTCTTGCTGTGGTGGCTAACTTAATGCTGGATTTCTTTAATTGGTACCAAGGCTTTCTTAATTTTTTCTTTTATACAATTTTTGATGCTAACTCTTTATCTTGACCACAGAGTTAGTTGCCAGGTTTGGGTGGGTTGGTATGTTTTTTTTTTAGACTGGAGAAATGTGATTTATAGTTAGCGTTAGTCACCGGCAGTGCTGCTTTGGTCTATTCATCAGTAATGGGAAGAAAAGGATTTCCCTCTGGAAGCACCTTGCTCTTCATAGATAGAGCCTAAATGAATTTTCATATGTAAATATTCACGTTGCAGGTATTTGAAGTTGGGCAGATGACTCCCACATGAAGTGCTCACTGAGCTGAGCTGGAATTTGTGAGTCTGTCGCACACCATTCAGAGGTTTTTTGTCAGTATAGCAGTATTAAGCCCTTAGGTAATGTATTATTGTTTTTACTTAGTGGAAATCCTCTAAGGATTACGTTCTTTCCTCTTGTAGAGTCTGACTAGATTAAGGAGGTGTATTATGAAAGTGCTGTATCACTACTTGGGTCTGTCTGAAGGGATAACTTCCTGTTTCTCCTGTTCCTGAACCCCGATCAGTCGTGCAGTGATATGGCCAGGGTGTTTCTGTGTCACCTAGATGTGGCTGGTGTGTCAGAACACAGCATTATCCTGAAGACAGGGTTTCTGTCTCTTTTCATGATTCAGGGACAACCTCTTGAGTTTCATCTTTGACATGATGGCAACTGGCACAGTTTTCAGAAATATTGATTCTGAACAGGAGCATTTAGAAAGTGCCACAGCCATTGTTACAATGGGGACAACCACAAGGTTTTCTTTTCCTTGCCTTTATTACTCCCTAGAAAACATAGCCCTGGCTACCTCAGCCCCTTGAAAAGGTAAAGCACAGCAGAGAGCCTCTGTTCTTCACTTGGTGGAAACATTTTTATTTTGGACATCCTTTTTATTCAGAGGACTGCCTCAGATAGCCTTTCGTTCTAATTCTGTCCTGACTTTGATTGATGCTATCTTGCTATTTGGGGATTGACTAATTAAGGCTAGCCTATCCAAAATCAGTTTGCTTTGCTTGTTGTGTTGGCCTTTTTGTTTTACCTTTTTTGTTAGGGTGGGGTTTTTCCACTCACTAATTATTTTGAGCTTGAAATGGAGCAGGGCACGCTCTTGTACAACTTCTTTTAGAGTATTTCCTTTCCCAGTGCTAAAACCAAGTCAGATTAAAACTCTTTTCTTTTACTTTAGAGTTTTACCTGGTCCAGTCTAGCTGTCCTTGTTCAACCACATCACCTTTTTTTTTTTTTTCAGATTACTGTGTTGCTAATCATATTATTGATTACCTCTTTCCTCCCATTCATCCTTTTGTTTTTCAGTCTTGTTAACCAGTAGCTTGAAATTCCGCTAGAGTGGTTTGCATAGCATATCCTTGACATTACACTTGGAAACTTGGACAGTTACTTTAGAGGCATTCTTGGAGGTCATTACAGTTTTTGTCAGGAACAGTTTAATTCTCTGCCATTTTCCTCTTTTGTTATTATTGTGGATTGTCATGGGAGCAGGTTAATTTGGTCCAATTTCCTCCTCATGTTCTGTCCCTCGTCTCATGAATACAAACACGTGAAAGCTGGACTCTGCAGAAGATTAAACCTGTGGTGACAAGTAATTCCTGTGACAGAGGGTTTAATGAGAGGAGAGGAAGACCTTAAAATATCTTCTTTCACTTAATAAGCATAATCTAAGCAGTGGAGGACAGCTCTGACCTCTCTGCTAGTCGTGTTATGAGCCATGATGGGACTGGCCTTTGGGTATGTATGTTTGGGAAAGTGACTCCTTGGGCAGACAAAATTGAGCTCTAATTCTTTGAAAAGCTAAGAAAGCTCCTCAGAAGTGATCTAGGAGAAAATGGCCTCCAGGCAGCAGGACCACTGACCCATTGTGGCATGTGAAGTGTTGGTTTCTGCAGCCTTCCCTTGCACAGAGGATTACCTCTGCCTTGTCCTCTGCACCTGCTTGCTCCTAAGGATGATATGGAAGTAGCCATCATCTGTCTACTACATCTAGTAACAGAGGTGTAGAAAAAGGCACAAGAAGTAAATAGATGTTGAGCCAGTCTCAGATAAAGCTTTCCAGCTTTTGGCAGTTGCTGGTTTAAAAGCTTTCCAGCCATAACCTTAGGTATGAAGTCTTCATGACTTTGTCTAGTCCCTTATAAAATCCTTTCAAAACCCTTTGTCTTGTGCAATAACTTGTGTCAAGGAGTTCCATAAATTAACTGTGTAAAAAAGCACTTTATTTAATTTGTCAGACATGCTGCCTGATCATTTAATTAAATTCTACCCCTCACCCCCATTTATTAAGTTGGGAGTAGTTGCCCTCTCACTACCTTTCCACTCCTGATTTTACAGATCTGTTACTCCTCCATCACTCTCTCCAGAGAGACCCCTTAAAGAAATTCAGACCTGTTAAATAGGAGAGGCCAGCTCAGAGCTGCACTTCAGGGTCAGATTCATCAGGCAGTGCTCTGGACCCTAAAGGGAGGATTCTAGCAATGAATGTAGCACAACAGAGGTTACCTGCAATAGGAAGCATTTACCACAGACTTGCCTTTCACACATACAATTTCAGGCAGCCATAAGCATGTTTATTAGGCTAAGATGACTATTTGGTTTTTTTTGTACAATAGGAAGCAGTGAATTTGCTGTCACTTGCCAGAAATATCTACTCATCACCCTGGGGAGAAAATACTTATCTTATGGGAGTTTATTGATGGCAGGTTTCTGGTTATTTAGCTCTGACCCAGAACTGGCTTTCTCCTGGCTCATCCCTAAACCCTAGCATCTTTCAACCAGAAGGGCAAAGAAAGTAACATAAAGAAAAATGGATGCCACATTTTGATGAGATTGTCTGGCATGTCACATAGATGTCCATGTGACCTTATCTCAGCAGGCTGGGCAAGCCTTTCTCCTCTGTTTGCATCTCACTGACTTCAGTAAAGGTCAGACACTAAAATCCGTATGCTTATGGTTTCTCCCTGGATCAGGATGAGAGTCATCACCTTGCAGGTAGCTCATTTGTTGTGCATGTAACCTTGAGTCTGGAGGTTTTCCTGGCCCTGACCTTCTGGATGAGCTTGGGTAAAAGTCCCTGCCCTGCTCTGTGCTTCCAGGCTCTCTGTTTGTCAGTTGGGGCAGCAAGTGCTCTGCCTCCTTGCAATCTGCAGTGAAAGATCTCTGTGTAAATTGAGTGCTACTAAAAGACTGTCATGGCAGCAGCTTGGAGATCACACCTAGTATCTAAGAGGCTTTTGTTGTTGGAAACTGGCTCCTTTATATGTGAAGCAATCAGAAGTTTTATAAGCAGAATGTGGGGTGGGTTTTTTTTGGTTGGTTTGGTTTTGCTGTTGATGGCTTTGTTTTGTTGTTGTTGGGTCTTTTTTCTTCCCCAGGTCTGGATACTCCCAAAAGCAAAAACATTTCCATCAGGTATTAAAATCTGCCTTTTGCTTTCAGCAGCAGGCAAGGACGTGTGTTATTACTGTACTTGGACAAAATGTCACTCAGGATAATACAGAGCTGCAGACAAGCATTGCTTTAAAAGCAGGCCCTTGTCTCTCTGTATTTCCTCAGCACACTGAACATCTGGCTAAGCTCCAGGAACTTTCCAAACACAAACAAGCATTTATGTATTAAGCCTTTTTATCAGGCTATGCTCTGTCTGAGCTGGGATGTGGGCAGCCTTTCTAATAAGGCATATGCAGAATAGTTAATGGCTTTCCCATCAACCTGTGCAAGAAAAATACCCAAACTTTGAAATATTAAATCACTAAAAGTTTGGTTGTTTTTTTCAGAAGTGAGTCACTGTCTTCCTTTCACTGAGAAGTATTAGAAGAATGAGCCAGTTAGGGGTTGGATAAAACCCCTCATTACTTGTACTGAGTAAATGGGTTGTTGTATGTCTGTGGTGAGAACATGAGAAGCAGGTTGAGGCTTTTTGGATGTGGCTGGTGCTGGAATGACCTTTGGCAGCACTGGTCCATCACTGTCCCCTGGTCAGCAGGTGATGGTCCCACCAGCTTCCAGGCAGTGGTTACTAACCAAACTAATAATGCTTGTTGCCAGCATTTCAGGCCAGCAGTTTAGGATTCCTACATGTGATTCTAACAGGACACTATCTCCATTTAATAGCAAGGGTGAGTGGGGTATGGGAATGGCACCACCCTCTGTCATTGCTGGTCCACCAACCCAGTGCAGTGGGTGACTGCCCTGGAACAGCTGCAATCGCCCTGGCATTTTGAGTTGATGAAGTTTGAATTGCTGGTGCTCAAGCTGAGCATGTTACAAACTCTCATAAAGGGTTTTAGGGCTTTTACTCTGCTTGCTTCTCCACCAGACTCACTGAAATGAAAAAGAGATGCATTTAAAATATATATATTTAAATATGTAGATGTACTTGAGATTTGAAGATGCAATCTGTTGTTCTGTACTTAGTTTGTGCTTTGTGTTAGTGGAATGATCTCCAAACTAAGCTGCTAACTCTGAATGCATACCACAGCAAAACCTTCCCTCGAGTAGTGCCTTGAAATAAAGCCTCATCAGCTGCAACATGTTCTTTGTGTTCAAAATGTTTGCCATTTTGACTCATTTCCCACACATTTAGAGGTCATACGCCATCTCCTCTGGCCTCAGACAGCAGGAGATAGTCATCAAAAGAGAAGTTTCAGTCTACATGTTTGGCTCTTTGGATTTAAATTCCACTTGCTTCAAATAGCATCTGAAAGGATCAAATTCATGTTTTCATTAAGTAGTTACTGAATAATGCCTTGTAACTCCTTGAGGAGCCCAACAGAAATGGGCTGCATGGGCACAGCTATTAAAGAGGACAGGTTCAGGGTCACACAACTGCATTTCCTATGCTCCCTTCATCAGGAACCTTATTGCTAAAACAGCTCAGAAAGGGACATGATAGCTGTGGGGGAAAACTAGCAGTGAGCTCTGTAGTGCAGGGGTGATGGTTGTAGCTGTTTGGGAAGGAGGATCAGAACCATCCACCAGGTCTTGTGCGTGTCCAGGTTGGAGATTTGTGAGAGCTGTGTGAGGAGGGCCTTGCTCAGTGAGCTGCTCTCACAGAAATGGGTTCATGTGCTGAATGAATGTGGCTTTGAGGAGTAGTCTTTGATACTGCACACTGTTTCTGGAAAAATCAAATCTTTGGGTTCAACCACAGTTCATTTTTAAACCTCTGAGGTATAGTGGAGTTCAGCATGCCTCTCTTTCTTTCCAGAAGTTCTGGTGGGTTTTTATTCCTCACCCTTGTTTCTTTCTGGTCCCTGTGAGCATGCAGCTCTCCTTGTATCTAGAGATCAAAAAATCCTGTATATATGACAGGGCTATTGAAAGTAAAAAGGAGATAAAAGACTGATAGCTGGGAATAAAGCCAATGTTGTGATTTCTCAAAATGCATCCTTCTGAAGAGTAAGTGCTTCGAAAAGGCACCAGATGTGTGTGTGTGTTTAATATAGCTTTGACTAGAGGGAAGTGGTAAAGATGGTTATCTCTAGAAAAAGGGATTCAGGGCAGATAGGAAGGGATGAGGACATGAAGACTAAACGTTCCCCTTTCTTTGTACTTACTCTTTTCAGCGAGGGGAGGAACATTTCAGCCAATTCATCTTTGGGCCAGAGCAGCTGTGGCTAGTAGACATACACTTTAAACTCTCTCAACATTAGCCTTTCTTCTTAAATCTGGAGGAGATGCCCTTAGCATCTGCTGTGCCATGGGATTGCCGTCTCTTGCTCACTGGGATTCCTTCGCATCTGCTTGAGGCAGCGAACATCCCCTGCAGAGCAGATTTCTCGGTCTGGCAGGAAAGAAGAAAGAAGTGACACTCAGCTGGCTCTCCCTCTCCTACTGTTTTGCTGAGAATTGCAAAGACACCACTTTGGGAAATGTGGAGCTGCCAAGGTTTCTTCTCCAACATTTAGATTTGGAGGGCCTGTCTGCAAGATAGGGCAATGTTGCAGCACAGGTCAGCTTGGTCCCAGGGTTGATACTGGAATTTAGCAGCCAGTTCAGTCCTCCCAGGGACCTCTTCCTTCCCTTCCTCTTCCCCATTATAGGGGCTCTCAGATGCCACTCAGTTTGCTGATGCGCTTAGCATGACCTCTGAGAATCTCTTCTTCAGCAGGGACCTAAGTCCAAGGAGAGCTCATAGACGTGACCTAGGCTGCAGTGGGACAAGTCCTAATGCTCTGTGCCAGCAATCCCCATGCTAAATGGTTTGTGGGCACACAGCTGATGTGACCTCGCTGAGATCAGAGGAGCTGTGGCAGGAGACGTTTCTGCTCAGCAGCTGTGAATTATGTGCATTGCTGGCACCACAGAGACCTGATTCTGTTTCTGAACACGTCTCTGCTGGCAGGATGAGCTGTGAACAAAACAAGGTGCTGGGAAGGAAAGAAGAGTCAGCTCGGTGGTCTGGGAAGGCAGAGGATTAATTCTTTTGGAGTCACTGTTGGGAGCAGCTCAAATTGCAAACCGAAGCTGTTAAAGCTGAAGCAGCCTGGTGATTGCCCCAGGGGTCAAGGGGCCACTCTGCTTCTCGGTGCTAAACCAGTTGTGCTCTGTGCTACTTCGAGTGAGGGAGGGACTCCCTTTCTGTGTCAGTCATTTCTTCTCTAAGGGAAAAAGGGAAAGATGAGTAAGGGAGGGAGCAGGAATCTCCTAGAAAACCTAGGAGACCTGCTGGATCGTGAGCCAGCTGGGGCACATTAGCAGTCTGAGTGTTGCTGTTTGTGGGTGTATTGTTAAGGAAATGTTTCTAAATAATAGATCTGTTGCAATTTTTCTTGTCTGTATAGAAAGCTTTCTTAAGCATGAGTTCTCCCAGGACGTTTAGTGCTTTGCTTTTCTTTGGACAAACATAGAAGGATAAAATGGATCCATCACAAAAGCCCCCAAAAGCTGCTGCTTTCACCAGCAGAGCTGGCTGTCACCTGGGATGGCCAGGAGCATCACTCATGGAGCATCTCAGTAATTGGACTTTGCCAAGGAAGAAGTAAATAAAAGGTACCTAGTGAAGATTGCTCCAATAGCATGGATTTCACAAATTGAAAACATATTAGTTTCTGACAGCTCTGTTCTTCTATAGATAAAACAACTACATTCCCAGGAGCTCTGGGCTTGAAGTTTTAAACCTCTTTCCTTCTGGTGAATTCTTTGTGCATCTAAAGAAGCCTTCTGGAGCCTGATTTTTTGCACTCTTTTGCACCTTGGTTTATCATTCATACCAACGCCAGGCAGGCTCAAAATGTTCCTTTGCATCAAATCTGGCAGCATTTCACATCCAGTTGGCACTGGGGTGTGTTTACATCTCTTACTCCACTGGGTATGAGACAGTAACACATTTGGCCCTCTAGATATTGTTTTCAACTTTCCCAGGGGGAGGTTTAGGCTGGATGTTAGGAAGAAATTCTACACAGAAAGAGAGATTGGCCTTTGGAATGTGCTGCCCAGGGAGGTGGTGGAGTCACCATCACTGGAGGTGTTTAGGAAGAGACTGGATGAGGCACTTGGTGCCATGGTTTAGTTGATTAGATGGTGCTGGGTGATAGGTTGGACTTGATGATCTCAAAGGTCTCTTCCAACCTGGTTAATTCTGTATTCAAGACAACCCAAGGTTATTCTCTGGGACTCTACAAGATTTCAAGTTGGTTGTTCTTTAATTGCCCAGTGCCTGATGATAAAAGTGGGAAAAAACCCCACAACAAAACCACCCCTTTGCTGAAGTTTTGAAGATCAAAAAATGTCAGGTGCCTCTTAGAAACAGAGTTTCACTTCAAGTTCGTGGCTGCTCTGTCTTGCCAGCCTGTGCACAGCATCCTCCAGACTAGGAAAGGTTGTGAGGAAGGAGACTGTTGTGCCTAGCATCTCATAAGGGCTCTTTCTCAGGCTGGTGGAAAGTTCAGTGCTTTGCATCAGTCTGTCAATACATATTTGAGTCAATAGGTGCTTTTTTTCCTCTCCATGTGGATGAATTTGGCTCATGGGTTTTCCAGTAAATCACTGGAAAACTATTTATGACTTGGCCTTCTTTGTACAACTTCTACTCCAACTGCCAATTACACCAAATAGAAAAACTGACAGCAGGGCAGATCTATGCTCCTTGTCTCAGTATAAATTGGAGCCATTTTTTTGCCTAGTAATGGGTGGCAGCCAGCCCTTCCCAATGCCTGCAAGAAATGGAGGTTAGGTGCAAGGTCATCCTGTTAGCAGGCAGAGATGAGTGGAGCATGACAAACTTGGGAGGCAAACATGATAATGTGCCAGGCTCTAGCTAGGCAGCTTTGGGGTGAGCCTTCTCTCCTCAGTTTGGATCTGCTGAAAGGAGAGAAGCCCAACACCGGCATTGCTTTTACAAGCTCTGGCCCACAAGGATGCTAGCAATGCCTGTTGGGCAATGATGAAGACAGGACAGAGAAACTGGATCAGTGCTAGCTTTTGCATGAGGTATGGGGGCAAACTGAGCACCTCTAGCTACTTCTGGATAGCCTGAAGCCACCAGGCTTTCCCCTGCTCTGAGCCTTGCCGAGCCAGTCCAGTTTGTCCTTGTTCTGGAAATCAAATCTATGTGCTGGGCAGGGTTAGGTAACCACCGTGGTACAGAAAGAACCTACTTGTGCTTCCCAGTGACAGCCTCCCCTGAAAGGGGGAGAGGAGGTTTGGCACTCCTTTTGCTGCATTGCTAAGAACAAGTCTCCAGTCACTTTCAAACCTCATCTGGACAGCAGCTGGGGATACTAGAGAGGAAGCTGGACCCCTGGGAACAGTGTCATCTAGCCCTGGCTTTTAAGTAGCTGCTCTCTAACCAAGATGAGAAATTCTCTGGCCAGTCCCTCACTTCTTTCTTGGCCGCAGAAAGCATCGGTGCAGTCTGTAGAGACATGGAGACAAAGCAGAGGGGAAGGAGCAGAGGATGTGAGGGAAGGATTTTGTATGACAAAGTCATGCACAGAATCAATTTAAAAGCAGGAGCCGAAGCGAAGTACCTTTAGGGGAACCCAGGGAGCCATCCCTAGAACCTCTGCTGTCTGGAAAGGCAGTTTTTGTGCTGTGGCACACAAAGGAAGAAACAATCAGGACTTTCTCCTCTCTTCTAATGACAGTGCTCAGCTCTTAACACTTCGGCTGTGAATAGGCAGCCCCAGCACAGGTTACAGAAACTGCTGTGTTGTGTTCACTGTAACTTTGCAAAGCCCTGCTCTGATCCATCCTGGCTGTGGCTCTGCACTGCAATGGTGGCTCTGGAGAGTTGCTATGGGATTTAATGGGTCGTAGGGGCTTGTGTGTGTGGCTTGGGTTTGTTTTTTCTGGGGCTGTTCGTGATCAGCAGTTAGAGGAGCGTTACAGCAGCTCACCTGTACTTGGAAATAGCTGAAAGCAGTTTTTGGGAAGCTGTTGTGCTGCTCGTTAGGGCTGGGACATCCCTTGAAAATGTTCTAGCCTTATGTAATTCCTGTTTAGCCTGTAGGGAGTGGATTCGCATCTTGGGCAACCTGCACTGCAGAGAGGAACCCAAGAATCCATTTTTACTAAGCCCTTCCAGTCACTGCTAGTTGGCTTCAAAACCTTCAGCTTATGATTATTTTTTATTATATCAATGTTTATATGCTAGTGTGTGTGCTATGGACCAGATGGTACAACTGTTGTTACCTGCATTGCAGATATCATTTGGCCCAACTGATGGTGTAAGTCACCCCCAAGTGTCTCCCAGGTGTCAGAGTTAAATGGTAGCTTTTGTGAATATTACTTTTTTCCCCTCCTCAGAGGTGAAACAGGGCAAAAATGATACAGTGAAAGGGGAAGAAAAAAAAAGGTAACTAACCAGCACTGCTCATACAAGGCTAATCCTTGGCTGCAGCTTTGAGCTGTTGCAGCATCCTTCAGACTTCACCAGTCATCCTAAAAAAGAACAGGTCCCAGTCACCCACGATAGGATTAGGAGAGTACAGAGGCATAGAGCCCATGACACTTTTTCAATCCTTTCCATCCCTGTGAGCTGCTCTGTGCAAAGATATCCTCTAGACGAGGCTGGGCAGAGAGGCAAGGTTGAAGACAGCAGGAAACTTCAGTCCTGCTCATAGTGTTATGTTCCCCAGCTATTCCTCACAAGGGGGATTTAGTTGTGGTCACTTTGAAAATAGGCACCTGCACTGCTTCAGCAGCTGTTGTAGCTGTGTGATGCCTAATATACCTGACATGTTCTAATGGATGATAGGCAAAAAAAGAAATCAGGAAGGCAGGATGAAATGACCTGTAATCACAGTTGCTATCACTCATGATTTTATCAGATGTCTTAGGGTATTTGGTAACATTTGAGCCCTGTGATTACACAAGACTTCTCATTTGCAAGGGGAGGTGGGGAACAAATATTTCAAAAGCAAAATACTATGGTGTGATGCTTAAGACTCAATCAGGAGTCCACAGAAAAGAGTTTAGGCACCCTTTGTCTGCCACAGGCTTAGCTTGTAAGCTTCACAGGAGTCTGAAGCTGTTTCAGACTTAATCAAAGAAGTGTGGGCTGCCCCTCTTGAGAATAAACTGGTATAAATGCAGCTGGTGGAGAGGAGAGGCTACCTGGAAATCAATGTAAAGACTTTAGTCCTTTCCCTGGTTATTTGTGGCTTTTTCCCAGGTGTGGTGACTGTCTTGGGGGAAACCAGAAAATGGCTTTTAGAACAAATGAGACAAACAGTCATGTAAAGATCAAGGATGCTTGAAATGAAATGTAACATCCTTGCACTCCTCCCTTTAATGCATTGGAAAATAACTGCAAAAGGAGAAATATGAAGTGCAATGAATTTTGACTCCTTCAATACTTGCTTAAAGGAACGAGCATTTTTGCTGGGACTTGGGTTTCAGGAGTAATTGCTGTGTTAACCTTGCCACGTTATATGTTCCCTCTGATCTCTTGCAGTGTAATTGTTGTATCGCTATGGTCAGCTGCATTCCCTCTTTCTGCAAGTGCTTTATGCTTCCCCTGCAGTAGGAATGCTGAATTCAGGATCCACCTTTCAAAAACAAGTCGGAAAGAGCATCTGCATACAAATGGCTCTGAAATAAGGGAGCTTTTCTTCTTGAGCACAGAGGTCTTTTGAGCTGTAGTACTACCATGAATATTTTCTTTGCTTGGTTTTTCTAGCAAAGCAAGTAGGAAAGAGCCCATTTGCACTGAGATGAGAAGAGCCTGGCAATCGGATTAGATCTGGATGTAGGACTACTGGAGACTGTTTCCACCTCTGCTACAGTCCCCATGGGTAACCAACACGATGGATGAATCAAGGCATGAGGCATTTCAGTGGTCAATCCCAAACGCTAAGGCTAGGCAGGAGCATGACTCAGTTCTTTCTGACAGCCTCACTGCTACACTTGTGTGTGAAAGTGCTTCTGTGTTCTCCATCAGCACTTCTTTTTTTTGCCCATATGTTACTGAAGGGATGGAAGAATTTCTGAAGGGCAGGAGTTTTGTCCCTTTCCTGGGCCTGTGATATCTCTGAAGGAGTAGAGGCAACTCACACTACCATCTCTGCTGTATGTCCTACAAAGTCATTAGGTTATTTGCAGCCAATGTTGCCTTACAGTTTGGGTGTTTTTTTTGTCCTTGATGTCTGCAATGCATCCAAGTTTAGGCTGAGCCTTTCAAAGTGACAGCTTGGAACTGGGCACCCACATCCTAGATTTGCTGGAATTTGGCATCATTGTGCAGCTCTACTTTGGTGATGCTTTTGGTGTATTTCATCCCAGCAGGATGAATGCAGGAGAGATGTAGAAGCGCTGGAGCCAATGCAGAGGAGGGCAAGGCAGCTCTGAAGGTCCTGGAGAATAAATCTTGTGAGGAATGACTGAGGGAGCTGGGGCTGCTCAGTTTGGAAAAGTGGAGGCTGCGGGGAGACCTCATTGCTCTCCACAACTGCCTGAAAGGGCATTGTAGAGAGACTGGTGCTGGTCTCTTCTCACAGGTAATTAGTGATAGAACAGGAGGGAATGGCCTCGAGCTACAGCAGGGTAGGCTTAGAGAGAACAGTAGGAAAAAAAATTCACAGAAAGAGTGGTGAAGCATTGGAATGTGCTGCCCAGGAAGGTGGTTGAGTCACCAACCCCGGATGTGTTTGAATGTGGTGCTTGGGGATGTAGTTCAGGGTATGTAGTGTATGATTACAAGTTGGACTTGGTAATCCTGAGGGTCTGTTCCCACCTGAATGTTTCTGTGATTCACATAGCACACATTCTCTGGGTCCAGATAATAAAACATGCCAGGGAACTAATGTTCTCCTCTCCTTCTCAGCTGCAAAGTTTCAGTTCCTGACCCTTCCTCAATGACAGAAATTTAAAGTAGATGGAACTGAGTGGTTTTGTATCTGGACAGATCTCCTCAGCCTTTGGACTGTCAAATGTTGCCTACTCAAAGATGAAAGGCTGACACTGGTTTTAGCTCTATTTGTGTAAGTGGGGGTCTGAAGTATTTGTGGGAGCTACGGGAAAGGTTTGTAACCAACACTTTCTCTAACATTTAACTAGAGTGGAAATACTCAGAAACTGAATTTTGTAGCTCTTCACTTAATTAAAAGTGGGCCTGATCCAGCTCAATCCTGAATCCCCCAATCTCCCTTCAAATTCAAGCAGATCTGCTTATTTCCTGCAGCCTTTTTGCCATAGTTGGGGGGAGCTTGGGCTGCTCAGCCTAAGCTGGAGGCTCAGGCACTTCAGGCTGGAGTTTCACAAAGAAAGTTGTGTCTTTTATTTGCATTTGCTTGTTGGGGGATATCTAGCTAGAACTGATGTGCTCAGGGCATTCATTCTTTTCCATTTCTTTCTGTTTTGTGTAACTCATGTTTTCCTCATGCTTCAAATCTGTCCTAACAACATCAGCAACAAAGTTTCTCATTTACTTACGCTTTCATGAAGTTTCAATGCCTGTTAGTTCACAGAGCATGAAAAAGCTGAATGCTATTATATTTCCTATTTACTCTTTGCAGTTATAATACCCCTCTTAATGATGTGAAATATAAATGAATTATGTGCCCTCATTTGTGGTGGCAAGATGCTATTATGAATAATGCAAATGGATGCTTGTGAGGTGGTAGATGAGATCATTATTTTCTTTTTGAGGGGAAATGACAGGAAGAGTGGAAGAAAAGAATGGAATGAAAGAATGGTTATGGTTGGCTTGTGGTGTGCAGTAAGATTGTGGCTGAGTTGTACAGAACTCTTTATACACTCACCACTTATTTATTTATTTAAACCTTTTGTCTTTAAAACTGCTTACATTCCAAAATGCCATCCTGGTGTTACCTCTGCTTTCCTGTTAGAAAGGAGAAATACATTTTAAAACTAAATTTCATCTCAGAATCTGTTTGCTGCAGGAAAATGAGAAACTTGACATATAAATCTTCTGCAGGGACTGTGGGGAGAAATGTTTTCTGCAGGATATAGAGTGCAGGACTGGTTTGGAAATCAGTGGAACAACAAAGTTGATTCCTTATAGCTAGGGTTCCATAAATAATTCATTTAGTGTTGTAATTTATCATTACTTACTACTACTAATATAAAGGTAACTTTTATATATTTGCTTCTTAAAATGTTTGCCAGCAGTATCAAAGTAACCAAGCTGGTGAGGGGTTTGGAGCACAGCCCTGTGAGGAGAGGCTGAGGGAGCTGGGGTTGCTTAGCCTGAAGAAGTGGAGGCTCAGGGCAGACCTTATTGCCGCCTAAAACTACCTGAAGGGAGGTTGTAGACAGGCTGGGGCTGGTCTCTTCTCCCAGGCAACCAGCACCAGAACAAGAGGACACAGTCTCAAGCTGCACCAGGGGAGGTGTAGACTGGATGTTAGGAAGAAGTTCTTCATAGAGAGAGTGATTGGCCATTGGAATGGGCTGCCTGGGGAGGTGGTGGAGTCGCTGTCTTTGGAGGCGTTCAGGAGGAGACTTGATGGGGTGCTTGGTGCCATGGTGTAGTTGATTAGATGGTGTTGGATGATAGGTTGGACGTGATGATCTTGAAGGTCTTTTCCAACCTGGTTTATTCTATTCTATAACTGCCTCCTTAATTGTAAGTACATGGAGAGTCACATCTGATTGTACAATACCTCTGCAAGGCTTGGGCTATATCTCTCTCCCCTGAGCAAAAATTTGCTGCTGCTTTTAAAAATGAGAAAGATAACCTGAAAGCATCTGAGCAAGGAAAGGGGAAAAAAAAAATAGCCCAATCCTATTAATTTCAGGGCAGGATATGTGGTTCATATTATTCTCTTAAGTATTTTGTTGAATTGCAGCTCCAGTTGTAAGATCTTGAGTGATGAGGGTCTAAATACATTCTTTCCAGCTTTATTCTCTACTAACTGTAATAGAACGGATCATAATTCTTTATTATGTCTTAAGTGTCAATAAAATCCTTTTATTTTTCCAGAAGAAATACATATGTTAAAAGCTTTCTGAATTTTGCAAGTATTACATTAAAAGATCATCTTTCTTGTTCTTTTTTGGCACAGCTTTTTTTTTTTGGTCTCCCGCTTCCCTTTTATTCCTCATTGCCAGGTTTGACTGCTGGGCTCAGGCGCCGGAGTTTATCAAAGTAACAAATGTTTTGGTTTAGGTAAGCGTGAACATCAGCTGTGAAATGATGAAATGAAAGCAGGAGTGGAAAAAATAGTTCCCTGAACATCAGCAACTAGAGTGAGGACTGGGATTTTATTTATGGGGGGGTGTTTTTTGGTGGGTTTTAAACTGCCCGTTGCATTCTCCCCCTGTACACTGCACTGGTCAGGCCACACCTTGAGTACTGTGTCCAGTTCTGCGCCCCTCAGTTCAGGAAAGATGTTGACTTGCTGGAACATGTCCAGACAAGGGCAACAAAGTTGGTTAGGAGTTTGGAACACAAGCCCTGTGAGGAGAGGCTGAGGGAGCTGGGGTTGCTTAGCCTGGAGAAGAGGAGGCTTAGGGGAGACCTTCTTGCTGTCTGCAACTACCTGAAGGGAGGTTGTAGCCAGGACGAGGCTGGTCTCCTCTCCCAGGCAACCAGCACCAGAACAGGAGGATACAGTCTCAAGCTGTGCCAGGGGAGGTTTAGGCTGGATGTAAGGAAGAAGTTCTACACAGAGAGAGTGATTGGCCATTGGAATGTGCTGCCCAGGGAGGTGATGGAGTCACCATCACTGGAGGTGTTCAGAAGGAGACTTGATAGGATGCTTGGTTGCATGGTTTAGTTGATTAGGTGGTGTTGGATGATAGGTTGGACGTGATGATCTTGAAGATCTCTTCCAATCTAGTTTATTCTATTCTATTCTACTAAACCATCCTATTTAGCTGGCATGAGCAAATCCTGCAGCACTTCCTCATGCTTGCATGTAGGAGGAAGATTTGTCTTTGAGCAGCTTTGAGGAGGCTATGGTCGGTCCTTGGGTTAGGAATGTACATCTTATCAGGAACGAAGTGTGGCTTTGAGGTTTCTTAGAGTAACTCATGGCTGTATTATGTGGTCATAGAATCGTAGAATGACTCAGGTTAGAAGAGACCTTAGAGATCATCTAATCCAACTTCCCTGCCATGGACAGGGACACCTCATCCAACCCGGCCTTGAGCATCTCCAGGGAGGGGGCATACACAACCTCTCTGGACAATCCCTTCCAGAGTCTTGCCATCCTTGGAGTGAAGAATTTCTCCCTGAGATCCAATTTAAACCTATTCTCTTTCAATTTAAATTAATTTCTTGTCCTATTGGTGGACACTCTTGTAAAACATCCCTCTCCAACCTTCCTGTAGGTTCCATTCAGTTACTGGAAGGAAGTTATAAGGTCCCCCCCAGAATCTTGTCTTCTCCATGCTGAACAATCCCAGTTCCCTTAGCCTATCCTCACAACAGAGGTGTTCCAGCCCCTGGATCATCTTTGTGGCCCTCCTCTGGACTCTTGTGAAGCAACAAGGTTCGTTTCAGGATTTTGGAGTCTCTAGATGCAGTCTGAGCCCTCTGTGCTCTGGAGCAGCAAGCTGTGCCTCTGCAGCTCTGTGAAGGAGTCATTTAAACCTCTGGCGAGTTCACAGTCGTCTATTTTCCTGTATCTAGCACCGCGATGATGTATACGGTCTCGAGTATGCAATGAGTTGTTAAGTTTACCCAGCGAAGCCAATTCAGTACTACAAGGATCAGCTAAAGATGTATTTGGGGCTGCTGATGTGTTACAGCAATAGACACGGTGGTGCTTTTTGCCAGGCTGGGCGAGTTCAGGGACGTTTTGTCTTCTGCGCTCTCTCTCTCTTTCTGCTGGGCCTGCAGGAGAGGGAATTCGATCAGCGTGCTTTTCAGATGATGATGATAGAAGAAAAAGACTGCCATGAAATCACAACAAGGATCCTCTCCCCCTCTTTTTCTTGCACTCTACCTTCATTTATCTCGGCAAGCTGGAATTGCAGTCCCATTGCTATTAACCTTTCGACTGCTGGCATTTTACCCAGAGCGCTCGGCCCCAGCTGGCAGCGGGAAGGAGAGGATTTGAGCAGCTCCACAGTGATGAATTGGTGTTGGCACCTCGCTCAACGGCTACTCTCCAGGAAGTGCAAAATGCCTCGTGCAGTTCAGCAGTCTTAATACTGCCTCTGCCCAGGTAGCCACTTGCAAAAGCCTGAAATCCAGGGGCAAAGAAGAGAAGGGAGAAAACTTGCAGCACTGGAAGGCTTGTTTCACTTGGTGCCCTCCACAGCCAGCTGCTTTGCCACTGTACAGGGAGACAAACTTCCTCAGCTGTCATGGCAGCAGCTGCCTTCCAGTGGGTGCTGATGAATCAGGTCGGGTGACTTTGCTTTCTGCTGAGGGGCCGTTGCAGGAGGGGAGCACTAAGTCAGCACATCTCTCCCAAGCACTAACTGCTTCTTTCTCAAACCTGGCACTCTGCTCTAGATAGGAATCGTTTTCCAGGCTGTGCCATCAGGTTTCAAGGTGGACGGCAGTGTTGGTGTTTGTGCTGTCATGATGCCTTGGGTCCTCCCCAGGGCACCTCAACATGGATACACAGCACGATGCTCAGTGCTGTGTTGGCTGGGTCTTGGCTGTGTAATTGCCAGTCCTGCCATCTGCTAGGCACAGGGCAGGGAACATTTTGTACTGGCTTTCTCTGGCCTGTCAGCGTAGCGGGTGGCAGGAGGTATCATAAAACACGGAGGTGTGATGAAGCCTGGTTGTGTTGCCTGGCAGGGAAGGGAGGTTGGCTTCTAGGGGTCCAGCCCTTGGGAGCTGCTGGCAGATCTGCCTGTGACATCAACCGTCATGCCGTGAGTCTGCTGGGCCCTCACAGGTACGTGGCTGGGCACGAGCAGCCTGCGTTCTGCTACGCTCATCATTCTGCTCCTCAGGATCACACTAGATAAATGTCAACAAATGACTCTGTCTCCAGTTAATGAAGAGAGGCTTTTGTTTTAAAGAGCTAATTGTCCATTTCTTCAGCATAAGAAATGCAGGGCTTTTTTTTTTCCTCTCTCCAGAAATGTGACAGACCTTACAGATGTGCAGATGTGGTGGGCAACATCTATTATTTAACTTTCATTAGCATTAATATGAATTAAATTGATGGCATTTGTCAGGATGCTGTTGTATCTTGTAGCAGATGCCTTAGGGAGCAGCTTTTTGAAAGAGGAGAATTTCAGGAAAAGAAAAGTTGGTTTAGTGGCTTGAAGGAGAGGACTGTGGAGAGTTTAGGTCTCTGAAGTGAGAGCTGGATTTGTTTCTCGTGTAAATATTGCAAGACCAGAGTTTCTCTCGAATTTGCTTCCTATTTAAACAGCTTCCTGAAGTGTCTGGATTTTCAAAACAGATCTGGTAACCCAAACTAGACATGAGTTTGATGCTCTTGTGTCCCTTTTTGGGGAAACATTGTAAACAGAACAGGTAGCAGGTAAGACTTCTCCCAGGCAGCCAGTACCAGAACAAGAGGACATAGTCTTAGGCTGCACCAGGGGACGTTTAGGTTGGATGTGAGGAAGAAGTTCTATACAGAGAGAGTGATTGCCCATTGGAATGGGCTGCCTGGGGAGGTGGTGGAATCACCATCACTGGAGGTGTTCAGGAGGAGACTTGATGGGGTGCTTGGTGCCATGGGTTAGTTGTTTAGGTGGGTTGTATTGGTTGAGGGGCTGGACGCGATGATCTTGAAGGTTTCTTCCAACCTGGTCTGGTCTGGTCTGGTCTATGCAACACTGGTCAGCTCTAGCCAAGAAGTTCCAGCTGTGATTTCCATGTTCTATAGACCTGATGGTACAGTGACCTAACTGGGATTTCTCAGTCTTACTGGAGCTTGAGGATGGCTATGTAGGAAAGAATTTGTCTGATGAGATCTTGATACCTGATTTTTGGATTATGAAGGTTGCAGACATGACATTGAGCCATCAAATGGCATTGTTGCCTGAGCAGGCTGGTGGTTTAGAGGCTGGATGATCTGTATCCAGTAACTGTAAATGTTCCCCTGTTGCTTTCAGCTGCTGAGAGCAGGTGAGGAGGAAATTAAAAACCAGCTTGAATAGAAGAGTTTTACTTTAAAGACTGAGGTGGTGGAAGGTGACTGAGTGGAGGTACTGCAGCAGGAACAGATTCCTACCTCTGCTGGCTTCTGCAGATGTGTGGCCACATCCTCCCTGGGGGCTATGCCCAGCCAGTGTGTGTAGTATTGCCTGCCTTATTTGTTGTTTGTGTGGACTTGGTGACTCACAGAGCAGGCAGGAGACCTCTCTCTTATTCCCTTGCACAATTTCAGAAAAATAAACTCTTTTCTAAGTGGAGTTAAAGAAATAAGAGAAAATAAGATGGGAGTGACCCATGATGAGAGAGATTAACCCAAACTCCTGGTTACAGTAGTGCAGATCTCACTGCAAGTGGCAGATTTCATCTGCCATCCTCTCCTTTTTCTTCTGGTGTTCATTTTATTTGCTGGAGATTCAGTACTCCTTTAACAAAAGCATTGGCTTGCACAAGAGGCTGTGTGAGAGAGCCTCAAATGATACCCAGTTAATTGGTGCTAGGCTAAAAGCGAAAGATGACCCCAAAATGTAAGTTATTGCAAGCTCATACCTAAACCACTTGGGCAATAGATGGTTGCAGTTAGCAGACAGCTGTGCTGTTGGGAGCAGGTATCAGTCTAGCCTTGCTCAGACTGAGGCTGTAGATAAGGAGTCTCTGTGTGCCTGCCAAGAAAGTGCATGAGTGTTTCTTCTGTTGACACAAGAGAGCTGCTCAGTCCCCTGTGGCTCCATTCCTTGGACATGAATGTTGGTGACAGTACTTTGGGTGTAGATTTGGGTTTATTTCCAAAGGTTGTGTGGAGATTGTTGAGAATCACATGGAGGCTTTTCATTGAACATGATATAGTAGCAACTTTCTGAACTCTCTTGTTCCAGAGTAGGGCTTGAACTGCTAAGGAAGAAACTTCCTACCTCATTGTAAATCCCCCAGATCCCACAGTTACATTTTTAATATCTACTACTACTACAGCAGAAAAAATCTATGGCCATGGACCACTTCTTTCTGATTCTTATGTAGCTCTGGGGGAGTGTTCCCATTAAAAAGTGAGAAGTTCTGGCTGCCCCTTTGGTTTACATATTCTATCCATGTCCAGTAGCAGCTCCTGTAAATGCTGGGGCAGCTGCAGGTAAAGCTGGAGTTTCTCTCAGTGGTGGGAGCTCTTGTGAAAAGCAAACTCCCCAAACTGAAATCACTTAACAGTATAAGCTGAAAGGTCAACAACCTGCCAAAATCTTCACAGCACTGATTTTTTTCAAGTCATTGTTCACACCAGGATGAACTCTATATGGATTCAATCTTTTTATAGCTCCTAAATACTAATATTGTTCTTTTTTCCTGGGCCTTGTATCCAAGCACACAACAATAAGAAAAAGATTTGTGAGAGGCTCTTGAAGTTTCATCTTCTGGGGTAAGAGATGAGAGATGTTTCCTTTGGCTTGCTTGCTTGCTGAGGCGCACAGGGGTGTCACCTTCTCCAAGCTGGCCTGAAACAAGTGCAATGTACCAGGCCAATGAGGTCTGGGAAACCCTGAAGAAATACTTATGCTGTCTTTGAGCTCTTTATAGACATGTAAGGAGTCTTCTGGACAAAGCTGGGGGCTTTGGGGTCCTTTGTCTGTCTGCAGCTCCTCTGCAAGATCACCAGGTGTGTGGTGCTGAAGAAGTATAGCTAATGCTTGCCTTCAGGTGTAGTGAGGGTCAAATATGTTGAGATTCATGAATGAACAGCCCTTTACAAATATTGAGGCTTTGCAAATTCCTGAGAAAACAATTCATTTAACATTATCAACACTTTGGTGGGGTGGGGGGAAGGCGGGGAGATGTGGAAAAAGGAGCTGACTAGACCTGTTTAATGACAGAAGCTCACTTCTGTGTCAAGGTTCTTGATTGGTAAAGGCAGAGTTCAATTTTCTTCTCTGCATTAACATAATTTATTCAATGTGAGACCACTGCCATGGTGGAGCTGTCCCTGAAACAGGCAGCAACCAGCAGGCACTCCTGGGCATGACAGAGGCTCCAAGCAGGAGCTTAACTCACATTGCTTGCATCCCATGCAGGGGTTCTCCTTTATATCAGCAGGTTTAGGATTACCTTGATGTGGAATGAGAAAACTTTTTAAATCCTTGAGAGACTCCATAAGTTTCTGAGTTTGCTGTCTTCAAATTAGTACCAAATCTGTGGCATGAGACGAAATCTCTCAGTTTTGGAACACAGTAGACCTGGACTCATGCAAGAAACTAGATATGGGTTTATAGTCTCTTAAGTTCAAGCTTGTTTGAGGAAAACTTCTCACTGAACTTCCACTCTCTGTAAAACAACATGTTTGGCATGTAGTAACCTGGTATAACATCCAATGGGTAATTTGTTCTGACAATTTTTATGAGCAGGAAAAAAAACCAACCCAGACCTCATCAAATGTGTGTTTCACTTTCTGACCCTTCTCTGTGGTTCATTTACCTCCTGGAAGAACCACCTGCTTTCTGCTTTGATGCTCCATTTGCAATACTTGAGGGAGGAATAATCATAGTGGCATACAGCCACTGGTTAACTTCTCTCCAGATGTGTGCTCCAGATGGCTATCCTGAGAATCCGACCCAGATTTCCTGTTTAACACTGGCAGGCTTGATTCAAACTGAAACGCAGTCTTCTGCTGTACTTTCCTCCCTTCTAACTGGTAGCATCCATCTAGTGGTGTGAGCCAAGCACAGTCCATGGGAAGCTCCACTAGTTGTGTTTTTTGTGTGTTAGATGTTTTCAGTGCTACGCCAGTAGCATTGAAGATGAGGCTATTAGCCTCTTAATGCCTGTCTCCATCTACACAAGCGGCTCCAATTTCACGCATTTCATGAAGATCAGAACCGACCCTCTGAATCCTGAAGTGTTGGCACTGGGCAAACTGAGCAAATGTGGATACCTGTTCATAAGCATTCACTGGGTTCACACAAAATAGCAGCTTCTCTCTTTGTTGCCTCTCTCACGTTTTCTATTCCATCTCTTTGAACAATAGCACTGGCCTCTTGATTCCTGAGCTCTCTCAGGATGTTATTTGTTTATCAGCTTTCTTTAGTAACAAGCAGTGTAGCTGAGTGATATAATTTAGCTTTGTGATGTCCTGACCATAGTAGAATGCAAAGTGGCTCCTCTTATTTCTCTGGAGTTCAGGAAAGCTGCAACAAAAGGAAGAAAGCAAGTCATGCTCTCTCAGTGTGATCACTTCTCTATCCCTGCCTGCTTCCTAACAAAGGTCTTGAGTTTCTTTTTTTAACACAGAATCATATTATTTTTCCCCCCTCAAGTTCTGCTGATTATCTAGAGCTAGGCTGAGCATCCTCCTCTCAAATCACATCCCCTGCAGATGTGATACTAGGCATAACAAAACATCAGATCACTCTGTGTTGGTGCTTTAGGCTCGGGATCAAGTAACCTTAGGGCATAGTGTGAGTCCTCTGCAAGAGAACATCTCTGCTGTAGCACCACAATGGAGTGCTGCAGGTCACTGTGTGAAGCCTGGAGCGCCCTGACAAGCTTTTTAAGAGTAGATCCATTGCTCACTTCCCAGGTTACAACATACAGGGCTAGGAAAATGATTACAGCATTTGGAGGTAATGCTGCTGGATTAGGGGAGCCTCAACTGATACTTTCTGGATGAAGTCAAATCTTTAAAGCTAACAAAGCTTCTCGAGCAGTGGGCTGCTCTGACACTGCTCATGTCTGCAGGAATTCAGAACATTAGGACATTACAGCCAGCAGAGGCAGAGGGGATGCTTGCTCTGTGTTGTAACTTCTAAAAAGCTTCATCCCTGATGCTGTGTTTCCCAGCTCCCTTCTGGGACCTAGTGAGAGGGTGCAGCAATTACTTGGAGGGTGTAAAATCTGGTCAAAGCTGGTCAGAGCTCCCTAAAGCATGAGTGAGTCACAGGACCAAGGGAATCGTGATTGTAGCTTGAAAACCAGGACTTTGGGGATCTGCATTCCTCTGCATGTGATGCCACAGGAAGGGAGCATGTATTCTATTGTTACTACTTGCTGCTCTGATGCACTTCTTCCCATCAAGTCCTTAGAAGTGCTTTTAACACTTTATTCCAGGAAATATGCCAAGAAAGGGCAACTATATTGATTATTTATAAGCCTTCTTATGGCCTTCCTTATTTTACCGCCTGGAGTCCATCAGGGTAGGCATTTATGTACTGCTCTGACCTTTTTCTGCCAGCTGAAAGAACACAGATCCTCTGGTTCTCCATTGACCTTCCAGTGTGCTCTCTCTTGGGAAGACAGAAATAAGATGCTCCAATGATGCTCTAAGGAAGAATCATAAGAACAATTTTTTTCCCCCCTCTCTCATTAAAAGCTCCACTGTAAGTATTCATAATTGACAAAGAAACAGGTTTTGTAGACTTCTTGCTTCCTTTGTTGTGGGTGTCCCCTCAGCTCAGGGTGATAGGAGTCATTTTTATTTGTATGAAGTCACTCTCCAGAATGTTTTCAGTGTCTCCTGTGAACAGAAGAAAAACTCTTATGGCAAAGACTCCATTAATCTTTGCTGCCCTGATCTAGATTGACTTATTCAGTGCATGAACTAGATCATTAGCAACACCAGGGATTTCCCCTCATCCTGTGGTGGAGAGATCAGTGGAAATAATAAACAAGTGTGAGTGAATGTGGAGGCTGATTAGCATAGGCACATATTTTCATGCTTGCAGACCTTTGTAATATCTCCCCTGGCATTAGGTGCTGCTTATTGACTCTTGTGTTGCAAAAGGTCAGTAGTATCCCCACTCCCCAGGGCCACTGCTTATCATAGATGGGATTTATGTCTGTCTAAATTTCAAGCAACTTTGACCTTTTTGTTATCTTTGTATCTGTGCAATTCAATGTTTTCTTGGAGGGTGGATGGAAGAAGAGCTCTTCCGTCAGCCTTTCCAAGAGTCGCCCAGGGGAGTTGGGCTTTTCTCTTTTGCAAAGGCCAAGTTATCTCCTTCAAGGCATAATTTCCCTGAAAATAGAATAATTTAAAACCTAATTTTCTTACTTTAAAAATTTGGACTATTTTGTGTGTGGGTGAGGCAGATGCAGATGTTTTCAGACGCTTGGGAACTGCTCACTGGTTAGTTGAAAACATTTCGCTATTTGCATGCTTGGTTTTGAGGTGTGTGAAATAAATGGAATCATAAATCACTCCTTTAAATATTCTATTTGGTGCTGGGTGACTGGAAATAACAGATGGATGCTTACAGGCGGGATTTAATTTTGCTCTAAGTTAGCAATGGGTTAGAAACCAGCAGATCTTAGCCCCCTAAAGCTTTGGCTCTATTTGCATCTGTCTTGGGAACTCTGTGAGGTGTAAGACTTGCATTAACTGGGTAACAGCTGTAACCCCAGATCAGAGTAAACTTCAACATTGGGACAGTTCAGGTCCAGGGGAACACCTCTCAGTGTTCTGCTTGGAGTTTGGAGGTATTTAAACAGTGGGGGTGGGGCTCTAATTTCTGCCTTTTTCAAAAGCTTGTTGAAAATAAAAAAACCTGGAGAAGAGAAGGGGGGGACCCAAATTCCCCTAGTACAGATCAGATAGGTCAGAGATGTAAAGCTCACTTGCACACTACCAAGTTCCCCCTGGCAGTGATTGCAAGTCAGTCTCGCTCCACAGAGGGAGATAAGGCTGAATGCTGGCTGTAAATGCCTGCACTAGCCAGACATTCATGTGATAGCCTCGTTGTCTTCAGCTGTGCCAATACTTTTTATGCAAGAAAGGAGAGAAAGGGAGAAAAGAGATTGTGATCCTCTGCCAGGAGGCTTGTGCTCTCTGCATAGCTCCCTTTGCATGGAAGGCTGCTTCAGGGTGAGATTAAGTCATGAGGAGGGATTGCATGGGACAAGAAGAGAAGCAGTGTTACCCTGTGTTTCTTGCAGGAACAGAAGTTAATAGAGATGTAGAATTGTTCCCAGCAGCCAGCCCACTAGACTTAAATCAAACTTAAATTGCAAATCCCAGCTAATGGGAGCAGGTCTCCCTCAAGCAGGAGAAACATGGCTCGCAGCAGTGTCCAGAACTTGGACCACTGTGCAAACACCTTCTCTTCAGGTGGCTGGGGCTCTGAGCATGCCTCTGTGTGCCCTGCTCATGGTGCTCACCAGTTCTTGTTGCAATGCTAAAGCTGCTGAGCTTGAGAAGTGCCTGTTGCTGTGCCAAATTCCTCTTCTGTTGTGCTGTGTGCCTCGGCATGCCTTGTGTTCCCAAAGGCTGCACTGCAGGTATCTTCATAATGATGCTAGGATGCATCTTTGGAAGCAGATTTGCCATTCCTGGGAATCTGGGACTGGGCAACTGTGGTGATGTCTGGGACTGCAGAGGGATACAAAGCTCTAATAATTGATGAAAAAGATCATTTGTCTTGCACATTCTCCTAATTTTCCTTGCATCCACTGTGCACAGAACTCGGGACCAGTTTGTCAGGCTCCTTTCAGCAAGCTTCTGCTAACATCTTTGAGGCAAATCGAATTTCTAGATATTTACCCATTTGCTTACCTGCTTTTTCTAGTAATAGGATCCCTGGTAACATGAAAATTGAGAAACCCACAAATTATTTAATAGCAGACCTGTGGCTCTCATTTCCATTTGCCAAGTCACTGTCAAGTTCAGTGCAAACATTTAGTTTTTCTTTTAGCTGAAGGTGAAAGAGTCTCTCCAGCAGTAATCCTGCAGAGCCCAGTGTACACACTTCATTTTCCTTGCTGGGCCTGCAAGGCCAGCTCAGTGACATTTGGCTCAGAGAACTCTTTCCAAGCACATTTAAAGTTCAACCTTGACTGCAAGGATTCTCCATCACAACAGCATCTTCATTACTACCACCTTGCAGAAGAGGGAAGAGAAGGAATGGCACCGTTGAGGTCAATTTGCAGGCGCAGTGCTCCTGGCTAGCTGAATAAACTGCGTTTCGAGATGGTGCTGATGATTTTGCTTGTATCCACCAGAGAAAGGTTATTGAGCATTCAGTAAATCTCCTGGGGATCAGTTATAAAGAATGGTATTTACAGGAGGGTAAACCATAAATCTTTATGACCTTCTTGCAGTTAGCAGCATTTAAAGTTGCATTATTCTTTTCTTCTCCCGTAGACAAGGCTTTGATAAAACTATCCATCAGTTAACTTAAATAATCTATGGGCAACTGGGTCTTTGCTGGAGAAAAGGAGAAATGACTTAGTTGAATTTTAACTTGCTTGTTTAGTCTACTTCTTGCCATTTTTCTTTAATTATTTTTTTTTCCAGGAGATTAAAGATGAATTTAATGTTTTGATGGATGCTCTGAGGAACATTTACCTTGACAGGAGTCAAAAAAAGCCCCCCTTAGGTCACTGTTGCCTTCCTTTCTGATCTTCATGTCAGATCAGTGATGACAACAGGACTGTGGAGAGTTGAACAAGGGAATCTCTGTCATTCAAATTGTTGCATGCTTGATCCCTGCTGTTATGTTTGCATGAATTTCGCATGCACAGTGTGTGTCTCCAATTGTTACAAATTAGCACCTGGCATTTTTCAGGCTAGCTGGGCTAACCTCCACCTTAAATAATTCACATGTTCATTACTTTGATTTTTCTGCTCAGTTGTGAAGTTTTTATTACTTACTTAGTAGGAAATTAAAAACTGACTCCTGGTCCTTGCTCTTCCATCAGTCTCAGTCAATGCCATGATGTCTTGTCAATTGAGTTGCCCTGGCTTTTTAAGACTTACTGATTGCACGTCTTGAAAATCCACACACTACTTCTGTTCAAGCCCTATAAATGTGTCCAGCATGGATACTTTCCTTTTATGTCTATATTTAAGCCAAATATTTAGAAAAAGGCTATTTAAAACCAAATACTGATGTACTAAGCTACAGTGGTGCATTAAGCTACACTGATGCACTGTAGCATGGAGGTAGGTAGGTAGGTAAGAAGGAACTTCCTCTGGTCTTGTTCATTTCTGTTCCTGTACAGGAATATTTATGCCTCTATAGAACATCTTTGTGCTAGTAAAATTGCATTCACATTTATGTTGTTAAGCTGGTGTAGTTCTATCAGTGAGCAGATGTAACTCTGTTGGAGGAGTTCAAACAGGACCACCTCTTCCACAAACCTTGAGATGTGTATGGAGGCCTGGTTGCTCTGTACTCCTCCAGCTGCAGGATCTGGCAGAGGTCTCTCATAGAACAGAATAGAATTAATCAGGTTGGAAAAGACAAATTAGCTTGAGCACAGAGGAAACATTAGCAGCTGATGGGAGACTGGCATTGCTCTGTATTGAATATATTGCCTTTTTTTTTTTTAAGAAGCAAATGTCACAGCAGGAAATCTTCCAAATCACTGTCTTTCTGAAGTAGCAGTTGTAGGCTGTGGGTGCTGGAGGACAGAGCTCCCATACGTGGAGTCACGTTCGATTCCTTACCAAAAGAGACATTCTGTATTTCAAAAGCTTCTGTAGCTTGAGAGCAGACAGTTTTGTTTTGTCATTTGCAAATTATGCAGAGCAAAAACTTTCAGGAATAGCTGGTAATGTACAAACATTTACCATCTGGAACAAGGTTAATCCATATATTTGTTTGAAAGGCGTGCACACGTTGCTCCAAGGGTCTGGTTTGTGACGCCTTTAAGTGACTTGCTTACGTCCTGCTGAAGCCGAAGAAATACTGTAAGTACAGATGGAGCCAGCTTTTCCTATCAACTTCTGCTCAGGTGTGATTTGTAAATGAGGTATTTTGGCTGGGGGGAAGGCTTTCTCTGGAGAAGCTAGTGGTGACACATGGCGCAATCGTTTATGGCTCTCTCGGGCATTGTGTGGGAAAGTTTCACAGCACGACAATAGGGGAATTAACTGAGGCTGATAATGGAGTAATCAGGAGGGCATGGCACAGCGTGGACACACTTGGTAGTGCCTCCAAGTTCTTTGTGCCCCTTGCTTTAAAGTTAAACAGATGGCTGGTTGGAGTTGCTTTCTCCCCCTTCCCTCCTCAGGTGTTCATTTTATGCTAAAGGCAGCCATCTGCTGAGGACTGTTGACTCGAACCTGTGGAAAACAAATACTGAGCAGGTTTCACTCTACTGTAAGTCACTTTTAAGCTTGGAACGTGATACTGAGGTGTGGCCATGCTCCTGTTTGTGTCTTTCTTCTGTGACACAGGAATGTATATTTAATATCCTAATTGTGTGGTTAGGAAGGAGTAGTTCTGAAATGTTAGTTCATGACACATGTTTTTTGTTCCTATCCAGAGGGAAAGCCATGCCCTCTAATGAGTATCTTACTGTGCTCCTTTGTAGAGTGCAGCTGGACTCCTCTTTATTTGCCCTTTTTGTTGTAAATTCATCTGCCAGTGCTCCTTTTGCTTGTGACTATCTGAAGGCAGACAAGAGTTTCCTGAAAGCTCCTGCTCTATGTGAATGAAGGTTCCATGTCCTTTTTTCACCTGCAGCTTGCTCATTTAAGCAAATGCAGCACCACACAATTCTCAGGCTCCAAAGGAAAAGCCTCATTATTTCCTTTAGTCTTCCAGATCCCTGAGGATCTTTCCCTGTGTCTATGCCTTTGTTCCTGTCCTCTGTGGCAGACACCAGGCTCCTGGTAGGACAAGTCTGACTGGTCTTTTCATTGGTGATTTGCTTCCAGCTCTAAAATACACTGACTCTGGGGTTGAAACCGTACAGCATTGTGGGAACAATGTTATCCCAGTGCTGCATGCCTCTGCTCCTTTCTGTTGAGATTTGTGCCCAGGTTCATGCCCTGCCAGGCTCTGTGCTGGTGGCCTTGCTCCCTGCTTTGTGCACAAGGGTGCAGCTCGCACTCTCAAGCTCAGGTTTCTGCAGGAATGGAAGCATGAAATACTGAGGCATGTGTGAATGCAAACAGATGCAAAGAATAAGGCTCAGAGCTTTAGGATCTGGCTCTTTGGAAATGCAGCCAGTTGGGCTAGATGCACCTCAGGTGTGGGCTGTGGGCTTAAATTCACCACTGCTCTAAGCTGCTTGCAGTGCTCTGTGATATGCTCACGGATGATTCTTAGGCAGAAATCATGGGCATGAGGGACCTACATCTGCTAACGCTAGCAGACACCCTGACCTGATGGTTTTGTATGCGTGTAGGCATGTAAATAGGATGATCATTCCTGGTCTTCTTACACAGAGTGAATGAATTAAATATTGAAAATATTTGTCACAGATTCTGCCTTGAACAGAAAAATTCCTTTGTCACCACCACTCTCTCTCCCTTGTATTATAAATGGCACAGCTACTCCAGAATGGAGAGCACCTGTAAAATAATGAGCACTGCTGTCCATCAGTTCCTAGCAGCAGGTCAGGAGAGATGTGAGATTGCTGCAATTGGCTGAAAACTTTGTGGAGAAAAATCATAATGGGGGTAAAGGACAGCAAATAGGAAAAGAAGGCAGCCAACAAAGTACAAAAGGAACATGACTGAAGAGAGGAGAAAAGCAGAATTTCAGTGGAAAACAGTTTAGCAAAAGCCTGTTGGAATGGGCTGAGTTTGCAGGTAAGAGGTGCTCTCTACTTCCCTGTTAGAATCACATTTTGATTCTTTTGTCAGCTTCTTTGTGCAGCTCTGCTACCTCTTCTCAGGATTAAGACAGTCTCCCCAAATGAGCACAACTAATCCTTGCTTGCCTACTTAATGTGTTCTCCTCGCTTTCTCCCCCCGCTATTTTTTTTCTCCTTCTGTAGAGCATCTTTTGAGAGTGCTGTTGGCTCCTTTGCAGTTCTTAATTCAGACCTTCGAAGCTGGAGGGCGGGGTGGGGGTGGGAGGGAAGAGTCTGAACAGCAGCCAGTGGTGCAGGAATTTCCTCAGCTTTACTCCTGGGTCTGCGTGGTGCTAGATAATTCATTTTCTCACCTCGGTGCCAGAGGTCCTGTGGTTACCTGTCCCTGAGAAGGTGAAGCAATGTTTGCATGAGGCTTGTAAGGTGCCGAGTGTCGGGAACAGCGTTAGTTTGAGATTAGCCACTGCAGCACAACCACTGTGGTGGCAGAGCTACAGCTCAGAGGACGATCTCTTCCAAACCTGGAGTGCTGCAAGTGAGAGCAGTAGAGGAAATTGACCATTTCCTGATGTTTCCAGTGTTCACAGTACTCAAAACGTTGCCCGTGTCTGTTACCTCTGCAAAAAGCAGAGCAGCATGCTGTGTAGAGGGGAATACTGTGTATGGATGTGGCAATGTCTGGTGTAAACTCATTTGCTCAGATTTCTCTGAGGACCAGCAAGCTCCTTTTGAGGGATTTCTTGGGCTGACAATTGATTTGGTGTTGGAGGAGAGATGAACTGTGACTTCTCTGATGTGTCACTCACCTGATTCAGCAAACAGCAAAGATTCATCTTTAGGTGTGGACTCTTGAGGCAAGATCCAAGCAACATTCTTAGCTATGAACCAGCTACCTTGCTGTCAGGTGAAAGGACTGTGCAGTCCAGCAGCCTCTCTGACTTTTTCAGCCTAGAGTCTGTGTATCTAGCAGGTCATGTTGCAATGCTAAGATAGTGTTCACCAGTGAAGAGACAGCTGTCTTTCTTCAGCTGGCTCTGGTAAGAAAGGTTTTTCTGCACTTCAGACCCAATTACTTTGAGAGATGGTCTTAAATGCAAAGACATCCATATCCTAATTGCCTTATGACCAAATGTAAATTTTTGGAGTTGCCTGCTGACTCCACCAGCTGGGGAAGCTGGAAAATGAGTGGTGGTGGAGCAAGGCTTGAGTGATCCAGGAGAGAAGTCTCTTGGTCTTCCTGTTAGGATATGTAGTTTGGCACTTTTCCAGAGGTAAGCTCTTTGCTGCAGGTGACTTGGCCATTCTCTGCAGCAGTGAGGAGAGGTGCAGAGTACTAGCTTCAGTTTTGTGATACCAGTGAAATGTGGTAAGTTAATCTTGACCCATGAAGACTTGTACAAACAGGAAGAAAGCTGAATAAAAAGTAATTTGACAGGTGAGCTTCTATTCTGTTTCCTGTGTGAAGATGTTTTCTTTACTTTGATTGCATTTGGGAAGGAAGAGTTTTGTGCTGGGAGCATACTAAGCACAGTATTGCACTCCAGCTCCCACCCCATGAATTGTGACAGCACAGAACATCATCCCAGGACAGATGCTACCCCATTGCAGTTGGTACCAAGAATTGAATTTGTGTGTGTTCTCCTGTAGTTCATCTCACTGGATGGGCTTTCTGTGGAAATGTAATTCTCAGTAGCATGTCTCCAGACAGATGTCAGTATTGCCTCAGGAAGCTGCAGTGGGCATGTCTGGAAGTGCTAGGCAGTGGGTAGGATTGGAGAATAGGGTTTAAAGTCTGGACTGTTTGCTTTATTTCTACTTCAATGGAAGGTTTATTCTGTATGGTGTCTGCTCCATGGTGTTTGGACTGTGTGATCTGTCAGTTGATCTCCATGTTTAGTAAAAAAATCAGCAAAACAAATCCCAACAAGCAACTGCAGAGCGATGCAGGCTCATACCACGTCTCCTGTAAGCAATCAAAAGTGAACTGCTGGTTCACGTGGGACTGTTTCTGCCTTGATGATTTCTTAATGCCTTTTGTTTTCTTCAAAGGTTAATCTCCTTTAGCTACCTTGTGATATCTGGCCCCTTTCCACATGCACCTGCTTTTCTCAACTGGGTCTTCAGGAGTGACCTTATAACTCTGTAGACAAACACGATCATTGTTGATCTGTCAAATCCAATATCCCTTTGCTTAAATGTTAGGTGAATTCATGTTATTGCTTTGGGAGGGAATAATCCAGAAGGGAATTCATTTTACAGAGAGGTCTTCTGCTTTGCTAAAGGGCTGTTGGTTGGATGAGTCACCTGCCTATCATCATCCCAGTTGGTTTGCTTCTTCATTTGTTCATGCATCCATTTGTCTCTTGCACTTAGACTAAGAAGTAAAGTCTGATCCTTCCATCTGAGAGTTGGTAATCCTTGCTTACAACCAATGAGAGTGTCTCTGACTTAGCAGTGCTGTATTCACATGCCTGAGGCTTTACTGTGTAAGGATGCTGCAAATAAAAGACAGCAGATGAAGGCTAGTTATCATTTGGACCTTGCTGCTTCTTCAGTTGCTTATAACAGCAGCTTTAGAAGCCAGGGAAGTGAACAGTAGGGACACCAAATAAGAGTTAAGCAAGCTAAAACCTCTACAACCAGCTGTAACTGGCTGTGCTGCTGGAGGCTTTAGGGAACCAGTGTGTGTGACTCTGATCTCTGCTGTTCAGACCTCTAGAGCACTGCCAGCACTGTAGATTAATGACTACTCTACTAAACATTATCATAGGCTCTTCTTTCTAGGAGCAGATAGAGTACACTGAGCTTAATGGAATAAATAACCATTGCAACAGAGTGCCTGAAAAGGAAGTTTGTTAATACAGTGACATTTAATGATATCTTTTATGGCTGTATAGTCTGAAAAAAACCCTAAACAGACAGAAACCCCCACAAATATTTTCTAGCTGGCTGTTGGTCTGGCTTGACTAGAAGAGGAATACACATGCATCTAGTGTCCAGGGTTTGTAAGCTCTTACCTGAGTAACCAAGCTGTGCAAGAACACTTCTCTGGAAGCAGGATCTGTTTGTTTGAGCTGCCGAGGTGATGGACTCCACATTCCAGAGAGCTTGATGTCACCTTTGGCGCCTTATTTAGCATCTTCTGCTCTATGATTTCAACAGCACTTTGCACAGTCTCCTTTTAAAAGTGCCCTTTAAACGTTTAGCTGAGGAGTAGAAACATCTTAATGCTTGCTGGCTGTGCATTCAGCTCAGACAATTGTTTCTGGCTATAGAAAATAGCTGTAAATAAATCAAGATCACCAGCACTTTAAGCATGGGCTGTTTCTTTCATGGGCATCCATGTGGAGGCCAGCCAACCCAATGGAGTCCAGCTACATAATGGAGCTGCTACTCAATGCAGGAATATAAATATTAACAAGTGCAAAAAGGTTTCTCAGAGGGCTAGAGAACCAGAAGTCTCCTGAGGTGAAATGACTTCATTTGATTGTGAGAAGAGGCAGGGAGCCAAGCACCCATGATGAGCTCACTGTTCTTCAAAAGTGTTTACAGCTTCGGGTCACTTGTCAGGTAAAAACTCAGAATGTGCCTTTGTGTGTAACTATTTGTCACCTTGTTTGTACAAACCCTCTCTCTGTTCTGGCATTCTGTGCCCAGATTCGGTCCAGACAGGATGTGATACAATATTTTTTGAATGGGTTTAAAAAAAACCAAGCAAACAAAAAAGGTGGCATTAAGGATATGTGTGCATTTATTTGCTTAGAAGCTGATCTGGTGTTCCAGGATGCATGTTTGCTTTAATGGGACAGAAACAGGGTGTAGGCTCAGTGCTTTGTACCCTGTGATGACTGAAGGTAAGCTGGGCTTGTGTGTTTGAAAATGTCCAGGGAGTTTCAAGCTGTGCCAGGGGAGGTTTAGGCTGGATGTTAGGAAGAAATTCTGCATAGAGAGTGATTGCCCATTGGAATGGGCTGCCTGGGGAGGTGGTGGAGTCACCATCATTGGAGGTGTTTAGGAGGAGACTTGATAGGGTGCTTGGTGCCATGGGTTAGTTGATTAGGTGGTGTCGGCTGATAGGTTGGACGCGATGATCTTGAAGGTCTCTTCCAACCTGGTCTGGTCTGGTCCTGTTCTGTTCCATTCTTTCTGTTCCATTCTTTCTGTTCCATTCTTTCTGTTCCATTCTTTCTGTTCCATTCTTTCTGTTCCATTCTTTCTGTTCCATTCTTTCTGTTCCATTCTTTCTGTTCCATTCTTTCTGTTCCATTCTTTCTGTTCCATTCTTTCTGTTCCATTCGCTTACAGCTGTTAGAGCAACAGTGGAGGATGTGGGTGCCTCTGCATCATGACCATTCAGAATAAATGTCAAGTGAACCAGCCTATCTGCTCTTCCTTTTCTATTTTCTTGCCTCTCCTCTTCATCATTTTTCCCAGTAACAGGGAGATTGCTGAAAGCTACTGTCTGCTTAAATGCAAATTATTAGAGACATCCAGTGGTCATTTAGCTGTCTGTTCTTTTGTAGGCTCCAGATATAAAAGACAGGTGTGTGGATATTAAGTCCTTGCCTGTGGGAAGAAGGAAACTGTGGGTTTGCCTCAAAGTTTCTCAGAATATTTTTATTCTGATATTCTGGGCACCTTTTTTTGTTTCCTCGAGGTGGTTTGGAAGCTTCAGGCAGTTTTGTGGTGAGGGTTTTTTGGTGGTAGTCATTTTTAGAGGGATTGTTTTGCTTCCTCTGACCTGATTAACAAAGTAATTTTAATACATTCATCTGCTAGCAACAGGACTCTGTGAACTGGACAGATTGGGGACCTGGAGTGACCTGGAAAACAATTTGTTGTGAATTCCCTGGAGGAATGTTAAAATTTCAGTAGATTGCTCTCTGCTCAACTCTACAAGTTGTGAGTCATTAGGGATGGACTCATTCTGTAAGAAGAGCATTCTGTGGTTAAAAATTCATCCTGCTAAATATTACAAGAGAAAATATTGATAAACATGGAACTTCTCAGTAGCCATAGGTACTCAACTTCTTCCAACTTTATGACAAATGCATACCAGGGGAGCTGAGGCATATTTTCATGAACATCTGTGCAGTTGGAACACTTGAAGCTACTGTGTTGTTAGCAGCAGAGCTTGGAGGACCTTGGGTTTTGTGGAAGTGCTTTGTAAGATGCTGCACAGTGGGCAGCAGCAGTTGGTCTCTGCCCTAGAAAAAAATCTTAGCTCAGCTTTTGCAAGCCCAGTCACAATGTTGCCTTGCTTTTTTTCTTTCATCTAGAAAGGCAAAACATCTGTGCCAGCACAGTGGGAACAACCTAGTCTCAACCTCAGTTACTTCTCAGCATGTCTTTGTGCCAGCTTAGATGTCTTCTACCACGTGCAGCACCGAAGGCAGAGAGCCTTTCTGTCTTGCTGACAAAAATGCATGTATTGATTGGCACATGAAATTGCAGCAAGTGGCATTTATTCCATTTTATTCTACACTTGGTAGCAGTAGAGTTGTATGCACCAAGTCAGTGATGCTATCAGCATTTACTGTGCTTTGAGTACAGATGTTTGCTGGTGCATCCTCCTCTGCCAGATGCTTGTAAAAACCTGTCACCAGGTTATAACATACAATAATATTATATTATACATTGTATATAATATTACATAAAAGGAAGGGGAAGAATGCTATAGGAAGGGGAAGAATGCTATAGGATATTATAAAGTATCCTATGTTTCCAATATTAAAAGAAACTTCAAAAATCATTCCTCTAACTGAAACATTTAAAGAATCTGTTTGGATGGTGCCCTGAGCTTTGAGAGCGATGAATATGGTACTGTGGAAAGGGCTGAAGTAAAGTTTATTGTTTGTGGAGGCAACAGTACTTGAGAGAGATTAGAGAAGTAACTAAACCCAATGGTGGAGGCTAATAATTGGGAGGAGGTTAAAAAATGGAGCTGTTTGGGAATGATTCCTGTTGAAACAGAGGCAGCTGCTTAACAGAATGAGGGTTTCAAAAGCAAAAACTTAGGGGACTGAAGAAAAGTAAATAAATACATTTCCTCACAGAAAGAGTTATTGGCCATTGGAATGGGCTGCCCAGGGAGGCGGTGGAATCGCCATCACTGGAAGTAGAGACTGGATGAGGCACTTGGTGCCATGGTTTAGTTGATTAGATGGTGTTGGGTGATAGGTTGGACATGATGATTTCAAAGGTCTTTTCCAACCTGGCTAATTCTGTTCTCTTCCAAAAGAACTCTGTTTAATGACTGCACAGAGCAAGTGATAAAGTGATATCTAAAGGTGCTGACACCTGCTTGTTGGCTACCTGTGACTTGTGCCACAGTCAGGAATGATGAGCATCTTGGACTGAGATTCCCAAAGAACCAGGAATTATGTGACTGTAATTTTTCTCTCCTGTTAGGAAGGGCCATATCTGTATGGAAGCCAAGAACTTCCCAAGGAGGGAATTACTTCAAAGGTCAAGCTCATGCTCATTTTGTGTGCAGCCTCACTTATAGTCCCACTCAGCCCCACTGCAGCAACAGGCTGTAGATATCTGCCACACCTCCATTATTTTTTGGGGCCATGGGTGTCCTGGGAACCATAGCTTTTATTTCAAATTCCCTGGGTTTTGATTTGAGTTAGTTGGAATATAAATACAATTAGGCTTAGCAGAATACCTCTGACTTCGATTTTTGCCCTCTCATTTATGCTCCAGGCAATATGCTTTAGGCACCAGCTAAAGTGAGATCTAAACTATTAAAAAGCCCACAGGTCCTAACTCAAAACTGTTTCATGTTTAAAGGGAGAGGCTGAGTTATCAATGCTTTGTAGTGATGCCTGCTCAGTGGGGATGATACATTGAAACTTGCACCGGGTTTGGATCCTCTTCTACAGCCACAAAGAAGGCAAAAGGATTGAAGTCCAATTTGAACTGAATGAGTGAGTTTGTGGAATGCATAGTAAATTGTACCTGGAGAGCTGAAAAGACTTATTTCTATTCTATGTTTTACATGACTTCAAAACCCCAGACTCATCCACAAAAACTTAAGTTTAGAATTTTAGCATGTATCATAGAATTAATAAGGTTGGAAAAGACCTCAGAGATCAAGTCCAACCTATCACCCAACACCTCAGGACTAACTAAACCATGGCTTCAAGTGCTATGTCCAATCCCTTTTTGAACATCTCCAGGGACAGTGACTCCACCACTTCCCTGGGCAGCACATTCCAATGGCCAATTACTCTTTCTGGGAAGAACTTTCTCCTCACCTCCAACCTAAACTTCCCCTGGCTCAGCTTGAGACTGTGTCCTCTTGTTCTGGTGCTGGTTGGCTAGGAGAAGAGACCAACCCCCACATGGCTACACCCTCCCTTCAGGTAGTTGTAGAGAGCAATAAGGTCTCCCCTGAGCTTCCTCTTCTCCAGGCTAAACAACTCCAGCTCTCTTAGCCTCTCCTCACAGGGCTTGTGCTTGAGACCTCTCACCAGCATCCGAGCTTTGCATACAGAAGTAATTTTGTGTAGTTGGGGGCTTATGTTGTCCCTGGATACAAATGAAGCTATAAAAGCAACCTAAGAAGTTCCTAGAAGGAAGGCTGCCGCTTCTGCAGCGCTGCACTGTCACTCTGCCTGGTTCCATGGTATTTACAAACCACGGTCTGAGCGGAGATGCCTCAGTTTTACTCGCTGTTGCTTGGCTGTTTTTGCAGTCATATGATTCAGGGTGTCATTTTCTTATTCAGCCCAATTTGCATTGCTGCTATCACTTTTTACAGCTATCTATTTCAGGCGATGCCCACTCGCTGCATTAGCCTGTAAATGCAGACATCAGCTACTGCAACTTCCCAGAGACTGATTTTATGCAACTTAACTGGAAATAAAACGATACCAATAAAAACTTTTTCTTACTTTGCCTTGACAAACTGCAGGCAAAGTCTGCCTTGCATCTTATGATGGCTTCTCCTTTAGTCTGTGAAAGGTCCTATTTTCCTAGGAAAAAGGGAAGTGTGGAGCACTGCTCGTGGTGTGTTGGGATGCAGCAGAATCTGTAGCCCTGTAAATAAGGGGCTATTGCTCTCAACTGGAGTCATAAACTCTTCCACATTTCTTTTTTTCAATTACCAGCAGTTGCCATCATTTGAAAGGTGGTAGCAGAGCTCTAGCTGAGCAAAACAGTTTTAAAAATGAGAGAGAGAGAGAGAGAACAGTTCTTCCCTGATTCTTATTTCTAGTGGGAGGGCAGGGGATAAAAAAGAATTAGCATCCAGCACGGCTGAGCACAGGAGGTCTCTGACCTTGGCAGACTCGGTGTTTGAACTGAACAGTCCTCATAAGCTTTGTAGGAATTAGTTATGCAGGAAATAGGTGGAGAGAGGATGTGAAAGATATTGCCTAATGAAAACTCCTTATGAACGTGAGCAACTGGCAACCCCGCCTGTTAATGAGTGGTGCTGCAATCAGAAAACAACGTGGTGGGAAGGTAAATGATAGTAACCACCATGTGGAGAGGTGATAGAGGAAGGAATAGGTTTGATTAGACTGTTTAGGACTGGAAAACCAGACACAGAAGCTCTTCTTCAAGAAAGGAAAGTCATTCCTGTAGTAAAAACCTCTTTCATTTTCTCATGTGTTAGCTGATTAGTGACCTTTCTTTTATGCTACTTTCTTTGCTTTACCTCAGACCAAGGATTATTTCCCCTCCCTTTCCTTTCAGATATGATCACTGTTGTTGTTTATGTAGCAGTAGCCATGTTCAGAGGGGTAATGAAACACCAGCAAAGCTCCAGTTTGCTGAGATAGAGACATGTGATACATACGTGCTGGAACATGTCCAGATAAGGGCCACGAGGATGATTAGAAGGCTGGAGCACCTCTCATATGAGGACAGACTGAGGGAGATGGGGCTATTCAGTCTGGAGAAGAGAAGGCTCTGAGGAGACTTAATTGTGGCCTTCCAATATCTGAAGAGGGCTACAAGAAAGATGGTGAGGGACTTTTTAGGGTGTCAGGGAGTGATAGGACTAGGGGGGGTGGAGCAAAACTAGAAGTGAGTAGATTCAGACTGGATGTTAGGGAAAAGTGCTTCACCATGAGGGTGGTGAGACACTGGCACAGGTTGCCCAGGGAGGTGGTGGCTAGGGGCAACCTGATGTAGTGTGAGGTGTCCCTGCCCATGGCAGGGGGGGTTGGAACTAGATGATCCTTGAGGTCCCTTCCAACCCTAACAGTTCCATGATTCTATAGGATAACAGTAAAAGCATTGTAACATACTTAAAAAACCCACAACCACCACCACCAAAAACATGGCAAAAGATTAGGGTTTAGTTATTGATTTCCAGTGATTTTCTTTGTAGTATTTCTTATGCTGTCTCTGCATCAGAATATCTATTTTTCATGTGTGTGTGATTGCCGTTTGCTTTGCCATTAGGAAATCCAAAGATCAAATGTCCTTAAAACTGCAGAGAATGTTCAATCCTGAAAATGAAATCGATGCTGGGCTGCTCCGTTGTGACTCAGTGGCAGTGTGAATGTACATTGAGCAACCCCAGGGACAGCATGGCTGTGACAAATGCCCCTCCTTGGCCTGGGAAAGCCAGTTGAGGGGTCTTGAAAGTTTGTCTCTGACATAGACTGGAGAGAGCTGTGCAAGAACTGGATTCAGCTGGCAGTGTCATTCAGTATATCCATATCGGCATGATGGCATTTGACCAAACAATCACATGTAATACATCTTGTCACAGCTTATTCTTGCTTTACATGGTCCTCTTGGCTCTTCCTCTGAACAATGGTGATGCCTCCAACAAAAAAAAAGAGCTGCATTCTCCTTTATTTATTTATTTTTAGTTTCCCTTCATCAACAGCCTTTCAATTTCTGCAGAGAAATTCTGGGTTTGCAAATTACTGAATCTAAAGCTGGAGCTCAGGGAAAGTCCTCGTAATCACAGCACAAGTCACACAGGGGCCCTCAGCTGCTCATTTAGGGAGAAATAATAACTAGCAGGTTCAGAAAATGCTCAGCAGGGAGAAACTTGTTTGTGGAAGGAAGTTAGTCTAGAAGAGAGACGGCAGCCCCGTGCTTACTGCTCACTCAGTCTCCCATCAAAACCAAGCCCAAATCGAAAGTGTTGCCTTCAAAGTCTGCTGTGGATGCTGAAGTTCTGTGTGTTCTTGCTTTTGAAAATCCCTTCATTTGTAGCATCTGAGAAAGAGCTCACAAGGAAGCCACCGAGCTGGCACTCGGTATGTTACTGGTACAGTAATGTGGTTGCTGTAGCACAAAGGGATGAAAGAAGGTATTCACAATAAGGAGAAGACCATGTGCTCAGGGTTCACCCGTTGCACCTTTATTCCCTTTCTTTCTCTGCAGTCTTTGTTTTCAAACAGGTTTTCAGTGAGGTTGTTGCAGGAAACCCCCTGCATGACATGATCAGCTTTTTGTTGTTGTCGTGTGACTGATGGACAAATTTGCCCTCAGTCTCTTTGCTGAAGAAATCTTAGGCCCACTAAGATGGATTTTATTTCACCTGTTTATGATTTAGCTCTCTATTGCCTGCTTACTGTCTTTTCTTTTCCTGATGGCCACTCCCTGCTTCTCAAAGGTTTAGGCTGGGGCCAGGAGCACTTCTTTGTGGGTCAGACATACTTTTCAATTTTGCTGGCTTTTGTATCACGCCTTTTATCAGCGCAGTCTGTCTTTATCTGCTAGGCTGTAGGATAGAAATTATGCTAAAAAATTAAACTCATCTTCCACTTGAATATACTCTTTTTATCGTGCATTTAGCTGATGATTTTTCATGTTAGCTGCCTCCTGGGGCCTGGAGCATCTCTCTTTCAAGGAGAGGCTGGGAAACGTGAGGCTCTTTAGCCTGGAAAAGACTGAGAGGGGAACTTACAAATGCACATAAATATCTAGAAAATCATGAGGATGGGGCAGGGCTCTTTTCAGTGGGCAATGGGTGCAAACTAGCACAGAGGAGGTTTCACTTCAACTTAAGCAGAAACTTCTTTATTGCAAGGGTAATGGAACCCTGGTCCAGGCTCCCTGAGAGGTTGTGGAGTCGTCTTCTCTGGAGACATTCAAACCCCACCTGGACATGATCCCGTGCAACCTGATCTAGGTGTACTGCATTAGCAGGGAGGTAGGATTAGATGATGTCCAGAGCCCTTTCCAACCTGTATCATTCTGGTTCTCTCTGCTGCTCCACCTGAGCAGAGGCACTTCTGGCAGGCTCCTACTATTCACCTGAGTCCAGTTCAGGCTGAAACACTTGCAGAAGAATTCCAGTGGAAAACAAAACCAAAACCAGCAAACACCACCACTTGTCCAAGAGTAAAAAGAAGGTGATAGCAGAAGAAACAGAGATTTCCTCCTTTCCCTTTGAGTACAAAACTGTTCTGAGTGATTTTTGTGTTTCAGTTTAGTATTTGTATTTTCCTTTTCCGTCTCAGCCGTTAGTGGAATACTGCCTCCAAGACTTGGCCTGGAGCACCAGAAATGAAGAGGCAGCAGTAGCAGGTGAAAGAAAAGGCCAAGAATAGACAAATATTTTTGTCTCCATTTGTTCTGTTTTCAGCATCTTGTCACAGCCCTGCTCTGGGGTGAACATTTCCAGTCCATTTTTTCTGTACGTGTTCTTCATCCTTCAGCTTTAGTGCCAGAACCTGAAGCAACCCTCTGGGATTAGGAGAAGGACTTTAATTGGCTGGTTTTATATCAGCTCAAAGAAAAATTATATTTTTATCATCAGGCCAGTAACAATGCTTTGGCAGTTATCTATCACTGTAGACTGACAAGCTGGTTTTCTTTAGTCCCCCAGCCCCCTCCACCCTCCCTGCTGTGAAGGAGAAAGCCAGAGAAGCTGCAGCATCCTAATTTTCCAGATGACAGTGCTCACAAGCCTCCCAGGGAGCTTCAGACGGATCTGATCCCAGCTGTGTTTGGCTCCCCTCAGCTTGTGGAGGCTCAGCCAGGAGGTTGCTGCTTCCTCTGGAGGAATGTGCTCCCTCTACACTGGCCTATAATAAACAGGGGAGCTGCCTCAGCCCCTCCGAGCAAACAAGGGACAATAATTGTAATAAAGCATCAATATGCCAGAAGTTGGCCAGGTTACCAGGGCACACACTGGCAGAGCTGTGAAGCGGAGGATGAAGTTCAAACTGCTTGCAGATATTTACAGGCTTCACATTGTTTTCCAGAATAAATGACTTGGTGGGGGTTTTACCCAGGAAAGCAGGTGGAAGACAGCTCCTCAGCCCCTTCCCTGAGACAGCCTGACCATAGTCCAGCTCTTCAGCAGGGTCCTAAATAGCAAAGCAGACATGGATGAGGAAGGAAAGGGAAGGATCCCCATTAAGCAAATGGATTAAATAAACCTTTTTTCTTCAACTTTTAAAGCCATTTTCTCTGCATAGAATTGCAGCATCTTCCCCAGGTTTTAGGATCATAGAACCGTCAGGGCTGGAAGGGACCTCAAGGATCGTTCAGTTCCAACCCCACTGCCATGGGTAGGGACATGCTTTGTTCTTTGATTCTAGAATGGGATTTTAAAGATCAGTTCAATGTTCTTGGTGGTTGAGATGTCACCCCTTCCTTTGACTGAGCAGGCCCAGCTCATGCTCTTTGCTAATTCTGCCTGCAAACCTGTAGTGCTACTTGAAGTCAGCAAACCCTTCCCAAGGAAGTCAAAGGCATCTTTAGAGAGAAAGTATAAAAGCTGCTTTACAGAGGCTATTAATGCTTTTCTGAGCAACAGATCTGATACATGTTTTCTTATTAATATACAATCCCAGCAATTCTCCCCCACCACTCCTCAGGTCTCTTTTTCCCCTTTGAGACACACATTTGGTGCTAACCCACAACATTAATTTCTCCTGTCCTGTGCCATTTTTACCCATTGCTTTTCCTGTTATCAGATGCATGTCTCTGATTGACAGAATTACTAATCCATTATAATCATATTTTCATAATTAGTCCCACTGAGCCTCCAATGGCTGCACACAAGCATAGGTAAACCACAGCCTGCCACAATATGTTTTTACACACTGACAGCTCAGTGTGAAGGAAATGTCTGTCTGGTTCCTGCAATGGTTTTAAGAGCTGCTGCTTGATTTTCCTTTTAGTCTTCCTTTTCTCTCACTCATTTTATTCTCTCCCCCCCCACTGCCCGCCCAAGTCATTGCCAATGTGGACCCTTTGTTGATTATAAGTCACCATTATCAACTTCTAATCCTTAAGAATGTCAGGAAATATTGGAGATTGGAACTTCAAAGTCACTTCTGAATAAAAACACATGGAAATGCATCAATTATTCACCAGGTTAAGCCTGAGCAGACATAGATGCCAATACCTGTTTGTTTGCCTGATGGAGGAAAGATTGCCAAAGCTTTCAGATTTGTCTTTTTGCATCTTTCACATCATGTCCTTATGGCTGTGTCCTACGTGCCATGCAGCCTTGTGTCCCATCCAGCCTTTTCTCAGTCTTGGATGACTTTGAGGAATTAGCTCACTGCTTGGCACCTCATTCTGGGTTTGGTTCTGCCATTGGTCATGGAAGCTTGTGGGGACAGTCCAGCAGCATCCATCTGAAGGACTCTTGGGCAGCAAACACTAACTCAGTTACTCTGCACGGACCTTGTGCCATTCCCTGCTGCTTACCCTATTCCTCTGGACTTTGCAACCATCTGGACTACTGTGTGACTTCACTGTTGATTTCAACAGCTTTCTGAAATTTGTTTCTTTTTCCTAACAAGATTAGTCTAAATCTTGGGTGGTACTTGAAGTATCCTCTTTTAATGATTGCACAAATCCCAGTTAATAACCCCCAAATAAGGTAGTTGAAAAAATATATATATAAACCTGCTTGAAAATGATGCTTTGGCTGGGCCAAAATCTTCACTGTTTAGAATATTCTCATAAACAAAAGGTTTGCAAAAGTTCCTCTCGATTCAGCCTGCCCTGACGTTTCTTCCCTCTGTACCAAATCTTTCCCAACAACTTAAGGGTTTCAGCCATTAAATCTGAGCACCTTATCTGCCCTGCAAGTTCTTGATTAGGTTGGAGAGCTGCAGTCCCTAGGCAACAAGAAGTGAAGCATCCGATGCGTTCATTGATAGAAAGATAAATCACTGCTGTAGGCATCGTAAGGAGTTCCCTGACTGCAGGGAAAGCTGAGGTCCAGAGGGGAGCAACAAGGACTTTGCATGTGAAAATCAGCCACCTTCTTAATTACTGCCATCATTAATCATCTGCACGTGTCATAAGCTCTATTCTGATCACGCAGTGGGGAAGTAGGACAGCGGGAAAGGTAACTTAGAAGGGCTGTGTCTGGCTCTGTGTTTTGATCAGCAGACAGCTCAGCTGGTCAGAATTGCAGACATAACCTCCTGCTACCTCTGTAACCTTCAGGCTGCTGCAGGGGAAAATGAGCTTCCACTTCATTTTCTGTCTCTGGCTTCCCTGGGACTCACAGCTGTTGAGACACCCTGCATCTGAATCATCCAGGTGACAGGATGCAAAATCCCCATATCTCCAAAGCCAGCATTAGATGGTGGAGAGCTCACCCGGGACTCTCTCTAAGTGCTCTTGTCTGCTGCAGCTGCTCCCTGCATTGCTCATGGCTCCTGTATCAGCAGGGTATGTGAATCAAGCACATCAGTGGAACCAGTGCTCTAAGGGCTTTCCTAGAGGGTGTTGGGAGGAGGGCACCTCTTTTCCTGCCTCCCTTAAACAAGACAAAGGAGATGACTTCTCTCTAACTCCCACATCCTCTTGTTATTATGTTATCTGAGATCCTATCTTCCATCATCCAACACCACAGAGCAACTTTACAGGCTTTAAAGTGAACATATGGTAGTGTGAAGCTTAAGTAATGACAGAGTACTGTGCTGAGCTGGGTGGGTTTTGCTGACACATTCATTTCCAGTAAGGCACAGGGGACTCCAGATGAGACAAATCCCTCCTTAGGATACTTTTCTGCAAAGATGCCCAGCACTAATTCCTCAGCCCCAGAAGTCTGATTTGATTTTCTCTCCTTTTTGTATTGGATTTACTTGCTTTGGTGAGGTTTTGGTCACTGGAGTGCTACAGGAAGGGAGGATCCCCTCTCTGAGGAAGGGGCCCATGCTGGAGGAGTTCATGGAGAACTGTTTTCCATGGGAGGGACCCCACAATGTGGCAAAGGAAGAGGTTGAGGAGTTCTCCCCTTGAGGAGGAAGGAGCAGAAGAGACCCCATGTAATGGACTGACCACAACCCCATTCCTCTGTGCTGGCTGGGGCTGAAGTTGAGCCTGGGGAGAAGGGAAGGGTGGGACAAGGTGTTTTTAAGGTTTAGGTTTTATTTCTCCTTATCCTACTTTAATACTTTGGTCATAAGTTAGAATAATATTCCCTCAAGTTCAGTCCAGTTGGTAATTGGTGAATTATCTCAACCTATGAGCCTTTTGATCTATCATCTCTCCTCTATTCAGTTGAGGAAGGGTGTGTTAGAGAAGCTGTGGTGGGCAACTGGTGTCCAGCCAAGGTTAACCCACGACAGTTTTACAATCTCATAGCTTCAATAGTGCAGTTTATGTGCTCTCTCTAGTAGTCTTAAGGTCTGAGCTGCACTGTTAAGCTGGGGACAGAAGCACCTCTGGGCCATGGTTTGCCAGCACTTTTTCTTAGTAATGAGATAAGATGCAACACACAACCAACAGAAAATAAGATTGCCTTCCCTTGCACTTTGTGGCCAGAGCAGAACCAGCAGAATTGGGTGAAACACCTTTTTGTGTGGTGAAGCTCCAGGTATAGCACTGTGAGATGCTTAAGTAGAAGGGATGCAGGCTCTGATCTCTGAAGCCGCATTGCTGTTGCATGGCCTTCTGTGCATTTGTGATCTGATACTTGCCTTTGGTCTCACCATGACACAGCAGTTGAGTTTACAGCTCCCTAGAGGCCTGTATGACATATCATGTGGCCTGCCTTCTGCAGAGTTACCAGTCTTTGTTCTGGAAGATATTAGAAAGAATTTTCTTGTGCCTAATCCAGCTTAGCTGGAAAATGGCTTTTAAATTACCTTTCAAAAGGGGCAAAGAGCAGTGGGTATTTCTGTACTGCTGAACATCCTCAGAAACTGTGGTAGCATGGAGAACTTTGGCTTTTGGCTTATTGTGCCTTGCAGTTGCAAAGCAGATGTTTTGAAGTGTGAGACGTTTAGGACCTATGTAAGCTGCGGCAAGGTCTTCACTGCTGCTGATCTAATTAACTGGGGAGATGGTCTGACACTCTCTAGGGGCTGCACATGGTAAAAAGATACTGAAACAACAGGAAAGCAGCATCTTGGCTTTTCTAGTGAAAGTCATAGGTGAGCATGGTTAACAAAGCCTGTGCTGGTTTTTGATGGAAAACTCAGGCCTTGAAGTCTTTCATGAATAAATTCATTATCAAATCCCTTAAAAGGGTCTAACTCAATTTTCCTTCCCATTACCCCCAAAATGGATTCTAGCACAAAGCCATGCAAGAGGAGTAAGGAGGGCAAAACCTGACCAGAACCTGCCAGTATCTTTTTTCTCAGTTGGATGGGAGGTGAGGCTGTGTATGTGACAGGGGGTGATTGCATCCTGCTGTATCTGTACGTGCAGAGCACAGGGATGGGCTGCTCAGAACAGCTACTGTCCCTGGTGCTCTTTCTAGCTTTGTGTTATGACCTGAAGACAAGGATTGAAGGTGTGAGCTGGTAGTGCTGCTTCTTCTCTCTCCTTGTTAGTATCAAGACTTTTAGCAGTAATGTCACCTTTGTGGGAAGAAAAATTGTATGGCGTAGTATTTGTCTACTGGCACATAGCCTTTCAAGAAGACTAGGAGGCAAACTTTAGTTTCAGTGCCTGGAGTCAGAACTGCTCTATCTACATAGAATCATAGAATCAATGAGGTTGGAAAAGACCTCAAGGATCATCAAGTCCAACCTGTCACCCAAGACCTCATGACTACTAAACCATGGCACCAAGCAACACGTCCAATCCCCTCATCTAGGGTACTGAGAGAATAGCTCTGGAAAATTCTTCATGAAGCAAAAAGTGGATATGGTCCTTCCAGAATAATGCATTTTCATGGGCTGTGTGGACATGCAAGGGTTGGTTTTCCTTTCTCCTACCCCAGGACTGCAGCAGTGAATCTCTCTACCTGCTGTGGGAAAGCCATGGATGGCTGAAATTTCGAGGAGAACTCAGCTCAGAATTGTATCAGTAGGTGTGTTAGATGCTGAATAATGTATCCTGGCAGCAATGCTTCAGTCAGTGACACAAATGTGACATTTGCCTGCATCATGTCTTTTTTCATCCACCTCCCTTTAGATCAAGGAGGCTTAAAAATCTCTCTGGTGTTCTGGATGGCTGGTCATCTGTGGAAAGGGGGCCAGGTGAAGGGGAAATGGCTGTGACAGTTGCATCAAAACACCCTCAGAGAAACAAACAGATCCCAAATGTGAACACAGCCCTTTCCCCAACAGCTTGTATGTGATGTGCAGCCATGAAATATAGCAGAAAATGAGAGCAATGTGGCATGATGGACACTGAAGTTTGAGTGATTTGAGGATCATAGAATCAATAAGGTTGGAAGAGACCTCAAAGATCATCAAGTCCAACCTGTCACCCAAGGCCTCATGACTACTAAACCGTGGCACTAAGTGCCACGTCCAATCCCCTCCTGAGGAGGCTCAGGGGAGACCTTATTGCTCTCTACAATTACCTGAAGGGTGGTTGTAGCCAGGTAGGGGTTGGTCTCTTCTCCCAGCCAACCAGCACCAGAACAAGAGGACACAGTCTCAAGCTGTGCCAGGGGAAGTTTAGGCTGGAGGTGAGGAGAAAGTTCTTCCCAGAAAGAGTAATTGGCCACTGGAATGTGCTGCCCAGGGAAGTGGTGGAGTCACCATCCCTGGAGATGTTCAAGAGGTGATTGGACATCATGGCCACATGATTCCCATTGAAACTGCATGGGGTAATGACATGTAGAGTTAGATCTGAAGCAGCATCACAGAGGAAAGTTTTGTTGTGATGAATGAGATGGCAACATAAGTTCTTGGGGTGGCTGGTAGCTAGAAAGTTTCTTTTTCTAAGGTTGAGAAAATGATCAAGAGGAGGAGTAGGTAGAGCCAAAATACCCTACACATCTGTAATTTATGCTTAATTAAACACACTGCTTGGCAGTCCCTCAGAGCAATTTGGGTACTCTGTATATCTTGACTTAAATTATGTAGGCAATAATACTTCTGTACCAGAGGCAATGAAATCTGTTCTTGGTTAAACTGGGTCAACATCAGGGTTCAGCACATCAGCTTTTGGTGAAAGTTCAGGAACAGATTCACAAATTTGCCTTCAGGGCAGTTGTTTTGTGCTGGCCTTGCTGTCCATCAGAAGTCATCTGGATGACTTCTGATTTTTGTCTTCTGCAGAGAACGAAAAAGAGTTTGCTAACCTGTGAACTAACAGGAGCAGGTCCTGAGCCAGCCCACCCCAACTGTCAGCCTCAATCTTTTCCCTTCCTTCTTTAAACTCTACAAATTTATCCTTTCTACATGTTTCCTGAGGGAGTAATCATAAAATCATAGAATTGTTAGGGTTGGAAGGGACCTCAAGGATCATCTAGTTCCAACTCCCTGCCATGGGCAGGGACACCTCACACTAGATCCAAGCCCCATCCAGACTGGCCTTAAAAAACCTCCGGGAACGAGGCTCCTACCACATCTGCCATTGTCCTAACAATGTTCTCACTGCTTTTCATAGACCATAGATCTAGATGAAAATAGACCTGAATAGAAGAGCTAAGTGAATTGCTTCCTAGAATAGAATAGACCAGACCAGGTTGGGAGAGACCTTCAAGATCATTACATCCAACCCATCAACCAATCCAACCTACCTAATCAACTAAACCATGGCACCAAGCACCCCATCAAGTCTCCTCCTGAACACCTCCAATGATGGTGACTCCACACCTCCCCAGGCAGCCCATTCCAATGGGCAGTCACTCTCTCTGTGTAGAACTTCTTCCTAACATCCAGCCTAATGGTGACCTCTGGCCATTCTCCAGCTGGGTCCCACTTCTCAGAGAGGATTACCCATGCAGGGGTACTCAGGTAGTGGGGAAAAAACTGTGGGGGAAGAAACTTTGTATGGTTTGTTTTCCTGGTTGCTCTGCAAGGCAGAGTAGTGCTGGGCTGCCCAGTTGCTTGACATGACAAACAGAAAATGGGCAGACAAACCAAGCAAAGGTGATTTGGTCAGATGAAAGCTATTGCAAATAAACTTCCCAAAGTGAGGAAACTAACTTAGCTGTGTGTTTGTCAGCCTGTCAGTTTGTCTCCCACCCTCCATGTCAGCCTGTCCAAGCACTGAGCACTGTGGTGATTGCTTCCATTTACACTGTTTACAGAGATGGAAAAGTTGGTATTTGCCTCTGCATCAAAGTGAGGGAACTGGAGAAGCAGAAAGTGTGCAGAGCAGTTCCCAGAACCACAGGCACCGAGGGATAATTATAAAGAATACCAAAGGCATTGCAGAAAAACTAATTGTAATAAATTGGCTCAGAACCCTAAAACTTTGGTTGTGCATTGCAGCAAAACAGGAATTAATTCCTGGGAGCAGAAAAGGCCCCAGGTTGGCAGAAGGCTAATGCAATTGGCTCTGGGTGAGTTCAGACAGCACTGGCATCTCAGTGCCTTGGCATTTGAGAGGGTAACAAAGAAATGAGAGCCTGCCCTGCCAGCCACAGCACTAGAACTGATTGGATTTGGTGCATGTTAAAGCAACAGTGATCCTACTGTGTGGCCTCTGGATGCTCATAGAAGTGAGCAAATGTAGATAATCACACAGCAAGAGCCATGGTGAAGGAAAGGCCAACGAGGCCCCAAGCTGGGAGAGTCAGAATAGGCTCTAGCTACAGGAAATATGGGATTGCTGCCTGAGAGGTGGGGCTCCATCTGCACTAGGAGAATTGCAGGCATCAGGCTTTGTCTTGTCCAACAATTACTAAAATAGATTAGCAAAGAAGCTAGAGCACATCCTGGAGATGTTTTTATGGTATGCTGGGTTGGGTTGAGCTTTTAAATTTGGTTTGATTGGGAGTGTTTTGAGTTTTGTGGGGTTTGGGTGAGTGGTTTTGTTTGTTTTGTTCTCCTTTTGTTTTGGGTTTCCTTTTTTGGTGGCTGGTTTGGTTTTAAACTGTAGCTACTCTATCCTTCCAAGAACTAAATGCTGCAGTAAGAAAGGTGGAGGTATTGGTCATAGATTGCTGAAAGGGCTGCACTTAAGGAAGTCTGAATTAGTTTACTGCTGGGGAAGGTGATCTGGGGTAATCCACATAAATTAATTTAAAACATTTTCCTTCTTTGTCTCAGCCTGGCTTGTGGTGAAGACATGACTCAATGCAGGGTTTTCCATGCTTTATAAGCCCTGAAAGAATTAGATGTCATAACCATCTACTCAGAAATAATAATGGGTGGACTGAATATGACACTTCAAATTTGCCACTGGAATAAAAGTATCTCCTGTACTAGTGCAGTCCAGCCCTGTGGGCTGTAGTGTCCTACACCATTCTTGCTTCTTTTGAAACCCCCTTACATTGGGCTAGACACCCTACAGTAAATGGAGGCTTTTTTTGTGTGTCTTTGTCAATACATGGAAGAGTTGATGTGCTGACTGGAGATGGGATACCCCCATTTTTGCAGCCTTTCATATCTACTTAGTTAAAACAAACAAACAAGAAAACCCCCAACCAAGTTTCTTCCATTCTTTCTCTTGGTCTACTTTTGGCAGTCTCCTTGGGGCTATCTGAAGCCTGCTTTGTTTCTTTGTGAATCATTTGCTGCCCAGGGTCTGGAATACCAGATCTGTAGTTTTGGCAGTCTGTGAAACAGAAAGCAGATTGCTCCTGGAATCCTGGGTGTACCCAGAGTGATGCAGTGCTCCAAGCAAGGGCTGCACAGGAAGGAGATGCAGAGCTTCTGCTGTGTGCTCAGTCATGCAGGTGCCAATGCTGCAAGAAGAGAAAGTCAGCACTTTCTCTTACATCTTGTGTAGGTAAAGGGCAAACAGTTGCGAGTATTAGAGAGGTCATCTTCACATTTCATGTAGCAACACCAAATTTCTTCTGAAGATCCCATGTTGCATTATGTATATTCAATCAGCTGTGCTGGCAAAAGCTCCTGTGTCCTGAGACCCCCAAGAGATGTTGATATGCATGGACTGGGTTCTTCTCTACCACCTAGCATCCACCAATGGGATTTCAAACCTTCATGGCAGGAGTTAGTTGATCTCTTTATGTATAGCTGAATCATTTGTCACCATTGTGAATAATCTGCTCTTGGATAACTGCTGCTAACTGCACCTGGACCCTGCTGTTTGTGCATTATCTGTGCTCTAGTTGCTGACTTCTTGCTCTTGATAAACAGATATTCCCTCCATGCATTTACCTCAGAAGGGGCCTCAGGAAAATGTATTTTAAGTGCATGTATTCTTTCTAAGCTTGTCTCGGTTAACTCTGGAGAGAATTTGGGGGGGGGGGGGGGGGGGGGGCAGGAACAGAGACGATTTCACTAACTGCATTGGCTTCACAAGAGACACAGTGGATCTCTGACTCAGTTACCAAGGGGTTATGCAGATTTTTATTGCATTTTAATCTGCAAATCGAAGGCTAGTTATTCCACTTGAGCTATTGTGTCAGGAGCACAACTTGGGGAAATCTCTCAGGGTTGCTGTATGCTACATTCTACCAGGGAGCTGGTAGAAGCCTCACCCCTGGGGGTTTTAAAGGCCAGGTTGGATGTGGCTCTGAGCAACCTGATGTAGTGTGAGGTGTCCCTGCCCATGGCAGGGAGGCTGGAACTAGATGATCCTTGAGGTCCCTTCCAACCCTAACAATTCTATGATTCTACATCCCCAGGTTTCAGTGTCAGTTGCCCTGTTTGGACTGTCTCTGTCCTTTTCTGGAATGATATCATACTTAAGAGCAGCTCTGTGCTGGGGAGGGTGTCATGACTCTCCAAATGCTTTTGGGGCTGGTTGCTGGTCCTGCAGACCCACACTGAAGATTCACAGACTCCAAATGTTGCATTTTCTTTTCATTCTGCTACTGCAGAGCTAACAGGCTGGTGCACTAATCTGGTGTGCAGATGTCTGTGGTGCCTGAGAAGAGTTTTTTTCACCCTCAGTAATTCAGAGGTGCATTTGTAATCAGGCCTGTGACAAACTGCTACAACCTGACAGTTCTTAACAATCGTAGGAAAATAACTATGCCATGTGTTCAGGGGAAAAAAAAAAACACCCAGGTCTTCTGTGGTCCAGTAACTTTCCAGACTACTGCAGTGGTATGAAATCACCACCACAAAATGCATCCCTAAATAAAAGAGTAGACACTTCTCTGGTTTAAGTGCATTTCTAAAGCAGATCTCCTGGATAGCTGTTAAATGCACGAACGTTACGCCGGCGTTTCGTCTTCAAACATTGTCATCTTACTGCTTTATCTAGAGGAGAGTAGAAATTATCCTTTAATTGCAACTAATTTCATGGCATTGGTTATGCAGTATTTCAGTTCACACACAGCATGACAAAGCTTAAGAGTTTTAGCATAGTCTTATTGTGCATCACTGATTCATCTTTTCGTCCTGGAGTGCTGAGTCTTTTCTCAGCCCCTGCTAAAAGCAGGTAAAAGACAATCAGCTGGAGCTGTTTAGACTGCCTCAGTCTGAAAAAACCTTAAATGGGAATACAGGGAGGCATGGCCAAGGTAGGTTGTGCTCATACTTCTGCCGTGCTGCTCCTGAGAAGGGAGAGGAAGGCATGGGAATAAAAAGCTTGTCATTATCAAAACACAACACTAGAACGTGGAGAGGTGGAGTAATTTATCTTTAAGTAACAGGCTGACCTATTCAGAACTGTAATTTTAATGTAAAGCTAACCTTTGAAAATAGATCAAGTGATATAAATTATTAAGGAGCAGACATTCGCCAGATAGATGGTCTCTATTAGTAATTTTATGCATGAATGGTTGTCTTCAGAGGTAGAGTTACTGTCTGCTGAGGAAGAAAGTGCAAAAGCAGGCTACCTTAAGATGCTGTGTAAGACCGACTCTTAATCAGTGTTTCTCTAATCCAATACAAAAAGAAACCCCCCAAAAAACAAACCAAACCAACAAAAAACCAAAACAAAACCCCAAAGGCTGAAGTGAGGTCATCTCTCTTGCTATCCAGCATGCTGGAGTGGGATGCAAATGATCATCATAGAAACATAGGCTTAGGTTGGAAGGGATCTCAGACATCATCTATTCCAACCTCCCTGCCATGGGCATGAATGCCTCTCAACTAGACTCATCTGCTCAAGGCCTTATCTAACTTGGCCTTGAATACCCCCAGGGAGGAGGCATCCACAACCTGCAGAGTCTCACCACCCTTGTACTGAAGAACTTCCTAAATGGTGCAAGCTTCAATTTCCAGATTTGTCAAAAGCTTCTTTTATGGCCACATCTAACAGTACTGTGATCTTCTCCAGAATACAGAATGAACCAGGTTGGAAAAGATCTTCAAGATCATTGAGTCCAATCTATCATCCAACACCATCTAATCAACTAAACTATGGCACTAAGTGCCTCATCCAGTCTTACTTTAAACACCTCCAGTGATGGTGACTCTACCACCTCCCTGGGTGGCACATTCCAATGGCCAATCTCTCTTTCTGCAAAGAATTTCTTCCTAACATCCAGCCTAAACCTCCCCTGGCACAGCTTGAGACTGTGTCTTCTTATTCTCTCACAGGTTGCTTGGGAGAAGAGACCAACCCCCACCTGGCTTCCGTCTCCCTTCAGGTAGCTGTAGATGGCAATAAGATCTCCCCTGAGCCTCGCCTTCTCCAGGCTAAACACCCCCAGCTCTCTCACTGCTCCTCACAGGGCTTGTGCTCTGCATGTGCTCTGCATGTACAAAAGGATATCTAAAAAGATAACCATCTCTCACATTCTTTTTGTCTGTTTAGACAATCATAAGCCAGAGTCTGGATGTTTGAAACCCCTTTGCTTTGCTGCTTTGAACAGAATGCCTCCTGCTTGTGTTGAAGTGATACAGGTTAACACATTGAACAACAGGAAAAGATAAGCATTTGGTGTACTAATTTCAGGAGCAACTGTTTTCAGGAGCCTGGAACCCTTCTACACTATATTGATGTTTCAATTTGTACAGAGTAGCAGCTGCCCTTAATGATAAAGGAAAGCAACTGCTCTACTCTGCTCTCTTGATGATTTGACATGGCAGCAGTTGTCTTGTGGAATGTAACATGACAACTTGAAATAATGATATGTAGATATGATGCCACAGACATGTCATGAAATAACATGAACTACTGAAAATGCTAGGAGGAGGAAAACATCATCAGAGCAAACACACTGAGACAAAAAGATGCCACTGTAAGGTTGTGAGGAATATGCCAGTTTACATGATCCATATTAGAACTGTTTGACTTAGATGGTCTTTTATAACTGGGCTTTTAAAAATCAGTGCAGTCATTGGCAGAGTTAGAGTACCTTGTCAGATAAAAAAAGTAGGATGATTTCCCAGCACCTGCATTGCTTTTTAGCATAAACTTTGATTATGGACAAGTGTGTGTGACTATGCCCAAGTGCTCATGAAGGCTACTCCCCTATTAACAATTAATACATCTCAATACAACTGTTGAACTAAAAGCTGCTGAAGGTCACTCCCCTATTAACAATTAATACATCTCAATACATCTGTTGAACAAAAAGCTGCTGAAGGTCCAGGCCCCGCTCTACATTGCATTTCAGAGGATTTACTTCAGATATTTGTAGTCTAACTTGTCTGCTGCCCACTATTTGCTTGAGGGCAGTAGATGAGTTCCTGGAGTGCGTCTTCTGGAGGGGAGGTTGTAGCCAGGTGGGGGTTGGTCTCTTCTCCCAGGCAAACACCACCAGAGCAAGAGGACACAGTCTCAAGCTGCACCAGGGGAGGTTTAGGCTGGATGTTAGGAAGAAGTTCTTCATAGAAAGGGCAATTGCCCATTGGAATGTGCTGCCCAGGGAGGTGGTGGAGTCCCCATCACTGGAGGTGTTTAGGAAGAGACTGGATGGGGCACTTGGTGCCATGGTTTAGTTGATTAGATAATGTTGGATGTTAGGTTGGACTCGATGATCTTGAAGGTCTCTTCCAACCTGGTTTACTCTACTCCTATTCTAGTCTAGTCTAGTCTACTTTTATCCCAAATTAAAATGGGCTGCTCCAAGCTCAAGCTGTGATGGGAACCAAAGCCCAGTAAGTGGAGATAACTAGGAGAGCATCTTCAAAAGCACTCTGTTGATCCACAGTGTTGCACTAACACACACACACACATGACCAAACACATCTGGGCACTCTGAGCTCTTCCAAAAGATGAGCCAAATTGTTTATTCAGTCAATCAGATTAATCCTGTTGGAGGTAAGAGAATTATCATTGTGCTGATTAGAATTGGATCAGTGGATGATCCTTTTATTTAGGAGCTTCCTCCATCCAATTGGCTTAGCTCATTAAAAAAAAAAAAAAAAGAAAGAAAAAGGGAGGGGGGAAAAGGGGAAAAAAAAAAAAGGGAAATTGGTTCTGAACCATGTCTGATGTTGGGTAATGGAAAAGCTAAATCCTGACTCCTTTGAATAATTTGTATTGCAAATAGTATTCATGGGGGCCCCTTAGACACTGTGCTGGACAAACCTTTATGCCAATATCTATTCTGAACTTTCTTCTCCCATCCCTGCACTCTTTGGCCTTCTCTTTCTGTAGGAGGAGAGACTGTGCTTCTATGAAGGCTTCTGCTGAACAAAAGCAATTGACTCTGAAAGTTGTGCTCTAACATCAAACCCTCAGACTTTTCAAAGCATTGCTCAGGGTTTTAGATGTGAGGCTCTTATTGAATTTAATTGGAGCTGTGCAGCTGTACCAAGGCTTTCAAGATGCACACCCTGAAATATTCATGCTGCCTTTCTCTCTCTCCTTTCTCTCAGCCACATTTGTTAAAGTTTAAAGGAAGTGGCTCCCAGTTCTTGTAGGTGCAAATTTGTACTTGCATAGTCTATGAAGACATTAGCATTTAGACATTGAACACCCTTGATTTGTATGAACCAGTCACTCGGTAAACAACTGAAGTAGCTGCATACATGCTGTCAGTTAATTCTGGCTGCAAAACAGGATTCCTTTTTTTTTAAAGTCAGGCCCTGTCTGCTCTTCTGTTATTCACACACACAAAATGATTTCAACTCCAGCATCTTTAAAATCCCCCCCTGTCCAGGCAGAGGTTTTGCATCGCCGGTTGCTTTGCCCTCAGTTCACAGGATCCCAAAGGTTGTTCAGGGCTGCTTTGCTTTCCTTTCCTTCCAGGCAGGATGCATGATACAAGGCAGAGGTAGGGTATTAAAATATGGATGTGTTCCTTCAGTTTGTGTGGCACTCTTGAGCAGATAGTCTAGGGGCAGAGCTTGGCTTTCTGAGATGGGTTTGTTCAGTGTCTAAGGGTAGTCCAGTGCTAGGCACAAGCACACTACAATGTCAGAAGGGTGATATGTCATAATAAGGAGGATATCACTCATTATAGAGCTATAGATGTAGTGGGTATCTACCCCAGGGGAATCTCATCTTGAGAAACTATTTCAGAAATAATTGTACTCTCTTCTTCTGACTTAAATATAGAGCCTCAAGAATCACCCATCATCTTATTTTCAAGCTTATCCATCTCTGAGGGTTGCTTAACGTGGAAGAGTTTCTAATTAGCCAACTGCAAAGCAAATGTGCTAAAAGAAGCAGGAGTGCTTCTGTTTATAGGAGGAAGCCCAGGAGAAAATAGCACGAGAGCAGCTTTCTAGTCTCTACCTTTCTGCTGATAAGCGGCGTAGCCTTCAATCAGTAACCTGTTGTAGTATTAGCCTGCCCATCAGCAAAATGGGTATAAGGGTAAAAGTATGAGTAATGAAGGGCAGCCTATGGCAAAAGGTGACTTTTTCATGGCACTCACCATTTTAGAGTTGCAAGCATGTGCTTCATAATTTCCTCCTCGTTAGCTGTACTGAATTAACTGACCACATGCGTGGCCCTAATCTATTGCAAACAGAGTAAAATGCATTATCTCAAAACACCATGAGGGCAAGCTGGCTGATAAGCAGAAAATCAGAAAGATCTGATTACTCATTTGTTTGTAATTAATGTTTCTGGGCTGATCTGAGGCCTTCAGAAGAAAAGGATATTAGGAGGACTTCTTGTACTTCGGCTCATTGTTGTCAGGCATTGTAAAATCTCTTGCACGAACAGACTACAGAAATACTGGTTTATCTTTCAGCCTGGGAAGGATTTGCCTCATCAGCAAGGTGCTGCTGTTTGAGCTGCCTGCCTTTCTAATTGAATTTTGAATATGACAGACTCATCACTAACAGCATGGCAGACTTTCCCCAGTTTGTTTTGGATAATTTTGTCTCTCTGCTGCAGGGCTCTTTCTTTTGCATACTGTTGGGAATACCCAGTGAGGGGGGAAAAAAAAAATGGAGATTGTGACATAGAATTACATAGCTCCCTGCAACAAGCTGACCATAACCAAGTCCATTCTCTGTGACTGTCTCTGTGACTGTCTTGGACTGCTTCTGATTTCACTTGTCACGTGTTTAGCTTGGCAATTATTTTGTATAGATAGACCTGTAGCGTTAATTTCCTGCTTTGATGATGCTACTCTTCAGGAATATTAATGAGTGGCTTTTTGTATGTGGCATCTTTAAAACCTTCCATTGCTGGCATTTTCATTTCTTTTTTTGCTTTTCCAAATGGTGAAAGAGCACTGCTGAAGGCCTCTTGAGTAAACAGTGTTTAAAGTTAGTCCATGCGTTTTAATTAGCAAATAAATACATAGATAAGGATGAAAGATTTGTTTTCCTCAGGCAAAGCACAAGAACATCAGGCCCAGAGGTAGCTTAGTTCAACTCCAGGGAGATTACATTTATATCTCCTCATCTAAATCTTAGGAATGCCTTTCTGATACAAGCAGGACAAATTAAGGCAAGATAAAGGTGTCTTCTCTGCTGGAGGTTTAAGGTCCTTTTTCCTGCACATTATTAAGGTGTCCTACACAGGAAGGGGGGAGGAAAAATAAGAAAGCAAGCAAAACTAGAAGAAGAAAACTGCAGCTTAATCCATGTGTGAGACTGATAGTTAAAATAACCCTCATACAGTTGCTTGTAGAAGTGTGTTGATTGTGCTTCCTGGCCAGGAACCAGTGGCTCCATGAGGCATATTTACATGTTTTAATTATAAAAAAAAATCAATTTTCTGTGTTAGCAAGTTTCTGCAGCTGAGAGAACCACTTTTGTGTAGTTGTAAGTTAGTCATTTTAACTTCTTAAGGAGGTTATTTTTGGGGGGTTAGATGGGTGGGGGATTTTGTTTGGTTGGTTTTTTGTTAAATTGAGGGTTTTTTTTTTTAACCTCTTTTGAGAGGTTAAATGGCCATTCTGAAGCTCCACACCGTATAGATGAGCCCTCCCATGCTATGCAAAGGGTATGTTTTGAGGCAAGAAGTTAGCAATGACTCAGAGGCAAGAATTTTTTTCAGAGCCTCCATCAGTCTAGTGACTTGAGCTCTAAGCAAGGATTACTGTTTGCTTAGGAGCAGCTTAAAGACTGAAAGAAGATAAAGCCATGCATGGAAAAGTCTGATGAGAGATGATTTGCTGTGAGTTACTTTCCCTAGCTGCTGCAGCATTCCCTCTCTGTCTGAAAGGGTATGGAGATTGATGTGCTTAGAGATCAAGTGTTGTTGTTGCTGGAGAATCTCAGGAGGACATAGAAGGTGCTGCATATGCAGAGCTCCTCACAGGGCTACAGCTCATTTCCACATCATTTTCTAATGAGGCCATCCACTCGGGAACAAGGAAATCTGGATGACTTGGCTGAGATCAGATGGAAGGCACACAAACCCGTCAGAGGCACCAGAAGGTCTCCCGGTTCCCAGCGCTAGGGATGCTGCTGCTTCCTCTTCATTCTGTCTTTCAGAAGCAGCTGGACTTGCTTGTGCCAAAACAGAACGAATGACTGAAAGAAAATGATGAGATTTTTCTAAATGCCTACCTTGAGACCATTGTCAGCACAGTTCAGATAAAGATGTCTGTTAGGTTGGAGATAAAGGAACTCATTGTACCTTGCAGAGTTCATTGTGTAGGAGCTGGTCTTAAAAGGTGTCTGGTTCTGTGCTGGTGACAGACAGCACATAGACCCTGCACTACCCATTTTGTTTTGCCTCAAGAGGAGGCTGAATATGCAACAGAACTTGATTGAGAGCCTGTGATAGCAGAATAAACTCGTGTGGAGTTATTGTGCATTATTCAATGAAGCAAAACAGTTTTGAAAGGCATCATCTCCAAGTGCAGGCAAGTTTGATTTGATTTCCAGATCCCAGACAGGTTCTTTAGTAGTACTAAGCCCAAGACCCAAATGGGAAAAGGACACTGTCTGCTCTCTGGGTTGTGCACTGATCAAAGCAAGCCTGTGGGCTGCTCTAATTAATCTCTCCCTTGCTTTGGGACATTCAGAGCAAGGAGGGAGGCAGGCTGGCAGCCAAAACAAGTAGGTCTGTGCCAGGCAATGTTGGTGGGGTCTGTGGCTTTACCTCCCAGCTGCTTTGCTGTGCTGATGCCATTCGAATGGGGCAACCCAGAGCTGAAATGTGTGAGCCTTCACATGAAAGGCTCTGGCAAACCCATGCCAGGGCTGTAACCATTATTGTGTGGTGCACAGAGAGGAGGCAGATTTGTTAAAGAGACCACAGAGTGGAAGAGCCTTCAACTTCCTAAGCAGAAGCCTTTTTATAGAAGCCTCTGCCATTTACTGGTCGTTTGTTGTGGTCTTCTGAGAAATAAGTCAGTACTGTCTCCAACCTAATTACCAGTGTAAAAGACAATTTATCATTTACCAAAGCTTTAACTGCTTTTTTCAGCCTTGCATGGCCTCTTGGTTGATAGCTGGAATTGTGTATAAGATTGCCATTTCCTAAGGGGAAGCTAAGAAAAAGAAAGAAAGAAAAAGAAAGAAAAGAGAGGAATAAAAAAGTTCGAGTTCCAATTCTGTGCTTTGCTGTCTGTCTGATATTTTTACCTGAAGCTCATAGTAGTTCTCATTTAGAAATCAGGGAAAACAAAATCTCATTTAAGAAGGCTGTGTTTGTGCTCATATCTGTAAAAAAAATGTTGCCCCTGAGAATGAAGATGCAGCTTGCTGTAGCCTAAAAAGCAAGAGTCAGCAGGAGAAATAGCTCACTAGAAAAAAAAAATCTGAGACATAATTATTAATTAAGCTATGAAAAAAAAGGGGTTTGGTGTGCAGAAATCTCTGGCTTTTTTCCCCCTCAGTTTTATCCCTGGTTTCTTCTTCTGCACTTGGAGTGCGCAAGCCACGATCTGTTATATATATTTTTTGTTTTGCAGATCAAACAACCAGCAGAAAAGAGGTCACACATTTTGCTAGATCCCACAAAGAAAGAAATATTCAAACTGCTGTAGCCATGCCTCAAATTTGATTATGGGGAATTAAATTTCTTCAAAACAAATGGCTTGCTTTTACCTCTCAGCACTTCCCATTCAATTAGCAAGTTGCTTATATTAACTGGGTTGACAGACGATATTACTGATCTTATCAACTTTCACTTGTGTGTACAGGGCCTTATTAATTCCTTGTTTGCTTACGAACTTCTTTGTCAACAGCAAAATTGGTGAGTAAATATGGACCATATGTGTCATGGTAATGCCTTGTTTGCTTTGCTTATCAGCGAATAACAAACTTTTGGCAAACAAATAAGAGCAGCGAGGGAGCAGGTGGGTCTTAGAGGTTTCTTTTGCCACCGTTGGCACTTGGTCGTGTTGCTAAGTTACAGCAGTTTCTGGCTTCTACTTTAGAGAGTAGAAATTGTTTTTAAATTTATAATGAACACAGTACCAGGGACTCCCAAAGCTGCTCTGGAAGCAGCTGTAATACAGGGAGGATTTTGAATGTGGTCTGAAGGCCAATGCTGCCAAGCACTGATCTGATACGAAACCAGCTCCCACCATTGCATTACAATTACAGCGTTGTGCACGTTATTAATGGTTTTTAAATCAAATGCCTTACAAATAGCAAACAGCAGTAATTAACTGCTAAATAGGGTGGTACCTGCCTGTGACTTTCAGAGTATAGGCTGAACATGGTTGTTTTCCTGAGAACGTGGGAAGGAAGCAAAAAATCTTCAAACGAACACCTCTGAAGAAAATATTCTCAGAATAAATTATAGTTCCTTACTGGAAACATAGCTCTCTCTACCACTAGACAAAAGTTTTTATTCCTCATGTTGCAACAGGGATTTCATTATTACTGCTGAGCTGATAACAAGCAGCAGCACCCACATCCCTAAGTAAGAACTTTGAACTTACTGCCAGATCATATGTACTGGTCCCAGCTATTCATTCTTTTGAGGTACCGAACAGGAAACTGGATGGTACCACATAAGGTTCAGTTGCTCTGGTGCCATTACAAAGGCTAAAGCTCTAAACTGAAAAATGGAATCGGGTTTCATACTGGAACTGGAAAATACATAGAGATTTTTATTGATATTCCACTTGTTGAGTGGAAAATGTAATTTTCCTGCTGGTTAGGAGTTGCACTCCACCATCTGTTGCTGGGCAGTGTAAGCTCTTTGAAAGCTGGAGTTCAGCTCCTCTTGGCTTCCAGCTTAACCTGCCTCTCTAGTGGAGGAGAGGAGTCCAGGGGGTCAGATGGTGGCAGCATATGACACAAAGCTGCTGGGAGACATTGGAGGATGGCCTGCATCCAGGGAGATGAGCACAGTGTAGCTTAATGCAGAAAATCACCAAGTAATGTGCTTTGGCAGCAAATTGTCTGAGTGCTGTGAAATCGTACAGGGCAGTGAGAGGGAAAAGAATGCCCTGTAGCAGGCAACTGAGACCCAGAGAGAGGGGCAGGAAAACAATGTGTCAATGGGGTGAAAAAAAGAGGGGAATTTCTGCCCATTGTCTCAGCTTCTGGTTTAATTAGTTAATAGTTTTCAGGCAAGGAGATGAACTCAGCATAGTGTTTGCCAGAGTTAGGCAGCGTTGGTAGATCCCAGTGCAGCAGGAGGTGGGACCTTGACAGTGTGTTCTCTAGTCTGAGCCCTTCTACCTGAAGTTACTCTTTCATTCAGTGTTTCTTTTTTCTTGCTGAAATAGATCCTGGGTGAAGGGGTTTATTTTTATTTTCTCTTGTTTCACCTTACTTCATGATTTTGTTTCACCTTACTTCATGATTTTGTTTCACCTTACTTCATGATTTTGTTTCACCTTACTTCATGATTTTGTTTTATTTAATTAATTCATTCCATTATTTTATATTAAGAGTTTCAGCTCTGCCTCTGATGAAGTCTATAGGTGACCTATTCCTGCTTAAGATATTTCCATGCAGCTGAAGCAAATATTCTTTATTCATGCAAGGGAAATGCTTCTCTCTCCTCTTTTTTTTGGGGGCGGGGAAGGAAGCTGATAAAAGACTGGCAATGATTATTTTTTTTTCTGGATACCTCGATTTTCTTTCAGGCTGGGTTGTCTAAATTCTAGATACTTATATGTAAGAGCAGAAAGCATATGAAGCCTCAGAGACCCAGCTGGGGAGAAACACTAAGCCCCGGGACACCTGTCTAAGGGAAAAACCAGAATGGCTGCAAAGATGACACTAGTACTAAGCATTTCTTTTGCAGATGGTTACAGGTATAGACTGACTTGCACACGGACTACCTGAGATACTTCTCCTTTCGTGCCCCCAGGAGCCCGCTGGGATGTCTGATTCATCCCTGCAGGCTGAGACAGAAACGTCAGGCTCTGAAAAATAGATTTCAAGGGGATTTAACTTGTCTCAGCATGGCACTCTTCAGGACAGCTAGCCCTCTGAAGAAATAACCATAATTGTGCCAGGCTTCTCAAAGGAGGCTGTGCTGGGTTTCTAGCCTCCCCAGGGATCTGGGCTCCTTATTCAGTGACATGGCTTTAGAAACATCCTTTCTTCTTAAAACAGATGAAGTCAACAGGGGGTCTGCAAAAACAAGCTTTTGAAAGAGAGTCAGTAAATGTAGTGGAGAGCAGGAAAGTTTCCATATGGTTTTAAGTGTGCCCCTCTGGAGCCTAAGGCCATTATGCCTGCGCTGAAACTATAGGTAAGCCTCTAAATTGCAGAGAGAGGGTCTGGTCAAGTCTCTGTCCTTCTGTGTTCAGCATCATTGGGGTATTACAAACAAAAACGAGTGAGGCCAATCACAGCAGAGTTGCTGTGGGTAAACCAGAGGGAGACCCAGCGACCAGAGACGGGTCTGGCTGTCTTTTGGGTTTTCTTTTCCTTCCTATAGAGTACAGAGAAATTCTTGTGCCTCCTGCAGGTTTGTTAGATGCAAACCATAACTCTGTAATCTCAGAATAGACCCAGTTTAGACCTCCTATCACCTGTCACTCATCACCAGCACTGTCCCTCCAGGCAAAGCTGTGGTAGGGCAGTGCTGCAGGAGCCATCTGTAAAGCTGTGAGTGGGGAAGCAGTGCAAAAGGATGATTATTCACAGGTTTTTACAGTAAAGGAGTTTGAGAATATCTGAATCTCCCAGCAGGTTAAAATCTCAGAAGCAGCATTATTTCCACCTAGTGCAGAACTCAAATGTGGAGTTTGTTACTGTGTGATTTGGTGGGGTTAAAAAGTTTAGGTAACTTCCAAAAGCCAGTGGGAAACCTGGAAGGAAAATGCACTGGCTGGTAAGCAGTGATGCAGAAAAGTCTGGCACTGTAACTTCTACCAGTCCTTCACCAGGGGAGGATCACTTTAGACCTTTTTTTCTCTACACACCTGCGGTTGATGCGTTAGATCACAGGTACCCATAAACCAGTATGACAAATTCCATGTTTCTTCTGCTGTCTTTAAAGCAAGAAACTATGGGGACTGAGATTATTTTAGACTTCTTCTGATGTTCAGCCTCAGGCCAAAAATTGGCCATGAAGAAAGAAGGGCAAGTATATGCATGTGGTAGTTGTCACCATCATTTGCTATGGAACCATCTGGCAAACCATTTAATTCAGGACTCAGTTTGTAAAATAACACCTGTATGACCATGTAGTCTTTGTACTGAGAGATGGGATAACTGATGGAGCCCCATAAGATGGCTTAGGTTGGTTGGTAACTTGGCCATGTAAGAAGATTAGCAGCTGGCCTTGCTCATCTTGCCAGACCAGAACCATGACCAGCATATTTCAGAGGCTGCTACATGCAGCAGCAGTTCATACAAGATGCTTGCTGTGTCACAGATCCAAAGTAAAGCCTATTAGCCTCAGCCTTATGAAAGAGGTTAAGATAAACCCATCTTCATCTTTGTTGTGAGCCAAGAATGAGTGTATGGGCAGCTACTGCAGATCAACCAGCGTGTGGTAACTCATTGTACTGCCATAGCTTGATCATGCTGCTGAGCCCTTGAACTTCTCTGCTTTCTGCATGGATCTTCCTTTACTGCTGAGCTCATAGCTCCTCTTTACTTTTCAGTGAGCAGTTCCACTGGTGTTTTCTGCCTTCCTCTCCCTTTACCTGCAATTCCTTTGACATTTGTCTGAAATACACCTCGAATCCCAGTGCCAGGATATAGAAACTGGTAGATCTTGTTGTTCTTGACCTTTTTTTGGAACCTCACAAGGAACAGCCCTGAAGCAGTTTGCTCTGAAGTACACTGACCCATTTATATCTGTGACAGATGCCTGGGAGGTACCAAGATGCAGGTTTCCCACCTTGGGTAGGAGCAAAGGTCTGTGCTCATTCAGCCCTATGGAGGGTTAATTATTGTTTTGCTTAAAAAAGCATTTGGTTGCCCTTAGGTGTAGGAATTTATTTAAGCCTTATCTGCATAATTATCATGTTTATTGCTCAACACAGCTGGGTGGATATGAAGAGTATGCAGTTTTTGATACACACTTTATGTCAGAACCATTACAAGGGAAATGATCATCTCTTACAGCCCCTGCAAAGAGGCTGGCAGTAATAGTTTTCTGACTTTAAAAAACAAATCCTGGGATCAGATTTATTGGACCCATTTACATATTTTTGATGCTAAAGCTTTTCCTCTCTGGAAATGTGTGCTGTGGTGATGAACTGCCAGGATTTTGAAGGGTGATTGGTGACCCGAGGTGCTTTGCTTAATAGACTCAAATTGCAGAGAGGAGGGAACTGCATCACATGAAAGTCATACAACTCTTTCAGGAACTCCTGTCAGGCACCCAAAAATCACCATTTGTCTTCAGAAATCATAGCCACTTCTAGCATCTTTGTTGTTGAGTTGTTCCACATAAGAATTCTGGAGTAGCCAGGAAAAGTGTACAGAGCATCTTCATCTGTGGCTTTTATTTTTGTTCTCCAAATCTTGCAAGATGTCTGTTGCTTTATTTGAAACCATGGAATGTTGTATCCTTTAGAGAGGAACCTTTATGAGGCATTGGTGGGTGTTTCTGGGTTTGCAATACGTTACAAGCATTTAAGCGGCTCAGCTTTGACTCATTCATTAGAGAGTGCTTACTATTTCAAATTCCTGTTATTCCACGAGGCAGCACACTGCAGTCTGAGGGCTCCCTGGTCCAGCCTGCAGTCTGCAGAAGTCTTGCAGATACCTGCATCGCTCAACCCTGGGGCAGTGGCTGGCTCACACGCTGGTGTGACTGCCAGCGACCTGGAATGACACTGGAAAATGAGTATGAGATGCACACAAGTGCAAGCAAGGGCAGGGATCTCTGTTGTGTATTTTAGCCACTGACAACCCGTTTTCTGTCCAAAGCAGGGGGGGGGTGTTGGTGCTGTACTGGCAAAATGAACATTTAGGATTGTTGTCACACAGCTGTATTATCACCAGATAACATCTGATCTCAGCCACTGGGTGATGAAATGAGAATACAAAAGACCTAATAAAGTCACATTTCAGTCACTATCACCTCCATCAGTGATGTGAGAGCATTTAATTTGAAACCCTGATGGTGTGCTGTAGGAGTGGGTACCAATCAGTCTGTTGTCATTAGCTGGAGTGCTAGCTGCTTTTATTTTCTGTTTGTTATACAAATGAACCTTTTAGTTGCAATTGGTAAGAACACAAACGTGGTCAAGTGATAAGATGGAACTTCTGCACAAAAGCCAAAATAGTTAGAAGGGAGGGAGGCAAACACCCATCAATTATGACTTTTCTCCTTCGCTCCACTAATCTCTCCTTGTTCCATAGATGATAAATTGCCCATCACTCCCTTTCATTGGGAAACATCTCTTCCTGTGCTAACATCTTGCCCCTACTCCTCAGTCACTCAACTGCCTTCTCTCCTTTAGACCAAAGGAGATCAGTATCTCTAGTCAGACAAATTGCTTTTGACTTGCTTATTCTGAAGAAGCATTTGTGTGTAACTTCCAACTCTATGAGCTGGTCTTGAAAGTAACATTATCTCCACTCACAAACGTTAACCTGGCTCTCAATTATAGCTTAGACCCTGTAAAACAGGTGATGTCGGGTAGCTACTGAAGCTCTTACATGTATAAAAATCCCTTTGGCGGTGAAAAAAACCTCCTGGGCCACACAGCACAGGAACTTTTATCCTACAGGTTGTGAAATTAGGAGAAGAGTATAGAAAGTATGTGATTGTCATTGTCTCTCCAGAATGCTTTTTCAATACAAAGGCATTTTAGAGCTGAGCAGTTGTTTAATCTCCTTTCCCACTTCTGCTTTACAGTTCTGCACTACAACACAAGTGTGAACAACTCGTTGGATGGGCCAGGGGATGGATGTCAAAATCAGGAGTCTGAGCCTGGGCTGTGAACTTGGGACTCTCTCAAGCTGAAGGATGAAGTACTCTCAGAAGAACTTAAGGTAAGTGTTTTAATTGCTCCTTGCCAGTGCCATACGACTGGGCAGGCACACGGGGAGCAGAGCTTGTCAGCCCTGCTGCAGGCTATGCTGTGTTCTCTGCAAAAGTGACAGATGAGAGTTCTCACTAGGAGCTTACATATTTGGCACTAGAGTTTAGCAAGGTTTGCAAACACAGGACTAAGCCTCTCTTTCACACACTTCTGATTGTGTTTTTTTTTTAACCAAATGTTTTACAGTCTTTTGTTGTTGTTGTTTTTCTGATATTTACCCCAAATTCACTTACTGTCATTGTGATTCCAAAGTCTTGGGATGCTTTCGTTACTCTTAGCAAACTAACTGTGGTATGAAGAGTAATGTTACATTCCCAAAAGGCTTTACTCAGCCCTTACAGAACTATCATCCCAGCTCATCTTGTTAATTTGCCATCACAGACCATTCTTTTGGGGTGCTGATAAGCTTAGAGAGGTCTTTAGTTTGTCAAAAGTTCTTCCTCTCTTCTGTGTCTACACTCTGTCACATTTCTTCCCCATAGGATAAACAAACATATGGCCTCAAATTAGGATCGGTGAGATGTGACCATTTTCCCTGTTGAGTAGTACCTTACTCCAGATGAGATCTCATTGGAGCAAAAATAACCCCATGGAGAGAGGCAGAGGAGCTGCTCTTTGGATTGCTTTTTTTCTCATGTTCTGATATGTAGGTAGCTGCATGGTGAAATAGGTGTTGTTTTGTGAAGAGACTGATGAAATACTGGAACAGGTTGCCCAGGGATGTGTTTGAGGCACCATCCCTGGAGATAGCCAAGATCATATCTGATATGGCCCTGGGCAGCTTAATCTATTTGAAGGTGTCCCTGCTCACTGCAGGGGGATTGGACAAGACGACCTTTGAGGGTGCTTTCCAACCCAGTGTAATCTGTGAATCTGTAGACAGCAGTCAGTGGCTAAGTCTATCTTAAACCTTCTTTGTGAGGGATGGCTGCTCAGTTGAGTTCCATAGATGGGAGACTATGCAAGTGCCACCTCTGAACCTCTCTCTCATACTCTAGACCTTTATGTTAAGGACTGGAATTCCTTGTGTGAAGGTGACAGATCTGGGTCACATTAGGAGAAAAAGTATTTGGTTTGGTCAGAGTAATAGACAAATGTGGAAGATGGGAAGAATGAAGGCCATGACAGTTTTGCATTGATGATAAAGAGTTGTTTTCCTGCAGTCTACTGAAGGAGAAACTTCTGAGACATTTAAGGCATGCTCCTCACTAACTACTTTCACAAATAGATCTTCCTTCCTGCCTTTAAAGTCTAGCACTGCAACCCTCTGACAGCTTACATTACATTCAGCAGGACCGTGCAGTATTACATCATGTCATGTTGGTTTCTTTCCTTCACTGCTTGGTACTAACAGGAGGTGACATTACATGAGTGAGCTAATGTAGCTAAAGTAGCTGTGATGGTGTGAACTGTGAACTGAACTGGAGTCAAGAGGGTGGAAAAAAAATGCAGCAAAGAGAAAATCTCCTGCTCTTTGGAAAGTGCACTGGTTTTACAAGTAATAGGATTCAAAGCAGGTATTGCAGAATTATTAGCAGAGTTTTCAGTGGTTCTTTTTTTTGGGGAGAGGGAGACTTAGCATGATCTGTTTCTGGCTGTTCAGGGTTTATTACCTGAAAGTAATTACCAATGGCTTATAGAGTGTTCTTAAACATTCACTTCGCTTGCTGGTTTAGGCAATTAGCCTCTGAAGGCTTGTGTTATCATTTCTGCACCTTGGCCAGCTAAAAATGAACAATAAGCAAACAAAAGATTTTGAGTTCTTTTTGCTAATCACAGGCCTCCTCTTAAGGAAACACTCATGACCAGTGATGGTTAAATCTACAAAAAAAAAAAAATGCCCTCAGGAAGAATTTGCTGATGTTGTTATCAAAAATGTCTTGAAATCTTATGATGATTCCAACAGCTTTAGGAAAGGCACCATCACTATGGGCTCTTGGGAGAGCAAGCTGTTACCTCCTACCCAGGTGGCCAAGAAGGCCAATGGCATCCTGGCCTCTATCAGGAACAGAGTGACCAGCAGGAGCAGGGAAGTCATTGTGCTCCTGTAGTCAGCACTGGTTAGGACACACCTTGAGTCCTGTGTCCAGTTCTGGGCCCCTCAGTTTAGGAAAGAGGTTGACTTGTTGGAATGTGTCCAGAGAAGGGCAACAAAGCTGGGGGGAGGGGTTTGGAGCACAGCCCTATGAGGAGAGGCTGAGGGAGCTGGGGTTGCTTAGCCTGGAGAAGAGGAGGCTCAGGGCAGACCTTATTGGTGTCTACAGCTACCTGAAGGGGAGATTGTAGCCAGGTGGGGGTTGGTCTCTTCTTCCAGGCAACCAGCACCAGAACAAGAGGACACAGTCTCAAGCTGCACCAGGGGAGGTTTAGGCTGGATGTTAGGAAGAAGTGCTTCACAGAAAGGGTGATTGGCCATTGGAATGTGCTGCCTGGGGAGGTGGTGGAGTCGCCATCACTGGAGGCATTTGAGAAGAGACTGGATGGGATGCTTGGTGCCATGGTTTAGTTGATAGGTGGTGTTGGATGATAGGTTGGATGTGATGATCTTGAAGGTCTCTTCCTGCCTGGACCATTCCATTCCATTCCATTCCATTCCATTCCATTCCATTCCAGTGTTAGGAGCAGTGTTTTCCCATGCTCTTAGTCAGACAACTCCAGATGCAGCTGCCCCAAGTAGTGAGTTTTCTCTCCAATGCCAGAGTTTTGTGCTCAGTGTCATTGATATTAACCTGCACCTTTTTGCTATGTACCAATTCTCTCTCTGCCTTAGCTAAGAGTCCTTTTAGTAAAGATAATCTTCCAACATTTGGGCCCAGGCTGCAGGTCTGCTTGATTCAGAACAGCGAAACTATTTCAAATATCTCCTTGGCTGGATGGTGTGTTGGGCTAGGTTTCAGCTCTGTGCTGGATCAAGGAATATTTACTTTTATTGAGTAAATAAAAAAATCTCCTTAGAGATGTATTTTTGGTGAGGTGGTATAAATGTCATACCTCATTTGAGTGGAGTTCTGGTCTGGAGCAGGTTTTTGAATGTGGCCACTACAAGACGGTTACATTTCTCAGATTTGACCACAGGCTCTGTACTGGATGTGGGAAATCTTTCTTACTTAAGGACTTGTCCAAACTGACATATCTCTAAGAGATTTTGAATCACAGTCTGTTAATAAAAAGCCCACTGTTCTTTAATTCTAAAAATAAATCCTTTAGAACTTCCTTTATTCTGAATTCTTATCGCTTTTTAAGTTCCATGTGGAGAGCTCCTCTGATTTCAGACATCTATCTCCATGCTTGTTACCATATTCTTGATAAAGACCTCAGAGAAGAGCAATAAAGTAGTTTTGAGCACAAATACATGTAAACACACAAAATAAAGACTGCACAGTGTGGTGTCTGAGTAAAGAATGATTAAGTAGTGGGAAACAGCTAAGAAGATCTTAGAAGCACCTGCCAGAAGCGAGCTTTGGGGAGGAAAGAATTATTTACAGGTAGAAAGTATAAGGGCTCTTATAACATGATGAAACAAAGGAAAACTTGTTTCAAGTATCAGCCAAACTTGTGACAGTGAGATGTATTATGTTATGATATAGTCTCCCTGGGCAAGTGGCAGTAGTTCAGTGTCTGGCACATTTAAAACTAGACTAGACAAGACACTCAAAAATGAATAATAAGGAACAATCCCATGGTGACAGGAAGATGAACTGGAAGACCCAAGTGATTGCTACCAATCTCAAGATTCCATGCTATCACTCCACCTATGTAGAACCCAGGAAAAGGGATGCTGTCATGCAAAGTTAAGAGGTTTAACTATGTGTAGTAATCATGTCTTGGCTGAGATGAAAGGGGAGATGAAGATTTCAGTAAGCTTAACTCTCTTGTGATGTGGTCAGATGCCGTGAGCAGCACTCAGTGCACCGAAGGGTAAATGTGTTCCTGCTGTGACCTACAGCCACCTTCTCTGTCCCTGCTCCCTGTGGCTCCTCTCTGCCACCCTGCTCTGAATCCTCTCATGCCTCCTGGCCCAGTGTCCTGCCCTCTCTAACCCTCCCTGTCACCTAATAAAATCTACATAAGACATTAAAGCTTTTCAGCAGGACTTTTATGATTCTTCTTTCTGCCAGCCAACAGCGGATCTCAGTAGCTGTGTCCCAGTTGGGTCAATTCTGCCTTCAGGGTTGTTAGAATGGACCAAGATACACTTCTTGCACCCAGGACAGAGGAGAGTCCTTGTTGTCTCACTTGAAGGGAGCATCTCCAGCTCTTTTCAAGATAAGCAAGGACTGAGAGATGTTTGATGTAGCTCAGTTTTAAAGGTAAGAGCTTGCTGGTCCCAGCCTGCTGCTATGATAGTTAGAGGAGGCTAACACTCTCATCACTGATGCATAATTTCAGGCAAGGACATTGTGATCAGTGTAGTATTTCATGGAGACTAAATACTTTGATTTAACCTTATTTTAACCTTTGCATGGCTGTAGAAGGCTGTTGGTTTGAAGAGATCCCAAGGGTGTGTTGAAACTGTCCATGTGAGAGAGTTCACTTTATAAATATAAACAGGCAGGCAGTTTTCTTGGAAACTACTTAAATTATTTAGCAATAAAAGGTACTTTTGATTTTAGGAGAGCATTGCAGATTGATAAGCTGACTTTGGAAAGGTCAGCAGCTATGGCTTAATTGCTCCAGGGCCCCCTCTAATGATCTCTCTGGTTTGCCTTGTGCCCTGGAGCACCCCTGTGGGAGCAGGGCTGGTGGGTCACAGGAGCAGCAGCCTTCAGGGGCAGATGTGCTGATGCTGTTAGAAAAAGTGATAGCAGGCTCAATTTTCAAACCTCATAATCCAACAGGCCTCAAGTTGTTGTCTGAATCTAAAAGACCCTCAAACAGCTCTTGTGCAGACACTGTGGAAGTCCAGCCTGTAAAGGAAACTTGTTTAGAATCTTCCATTGTCTTTTCTTTCCCCTCCCTTCCTGTTTTACCTTTCCCCCTGGTACTCCCTGAGTTAACCCTGATTTGCTCTCAGACCAGTTATTTCACACCTGCTCTCGTCTCACTGGCCCTTTATTTTTTTGGACTAAAAATGTCAATTATGGGCACAATAATTCATTGCTGAAGAGACTTGCACAGCTCTCTAAATCCCTCATGTGTGCAATTCTTTTAACTAAAATTGCATTTCACTTGCACATTTCCCAGGTCTCTGGCAGGTGACACTACTCTGAGAGTGATGGAATTCTGTTTTTCCAGACTCATGGAAGGCTTCCTGCAATCAGGAACATCTCTCACCACATGAAGCTATCAGTTTCGTGGGGTTTTCATTAGGAAGCATTAGGCTCTCTTGGAGGCTGCACGACTCAGTAATTTCAGTAGTTGGGACTTGGCTGTTTCCTTATTGCTGACTTGCAAATTTGGGGTTTTGCTGAGCGATAACTTTTGATTTGTGCCAAGTTGTGACCTGTAAAATTAGTGTTGTGCAAGTCAGCTTGCTGAGAGCTGGAATTGACAGAATCACAGAAGCATTCAGGCTGGAAAAGACCCTCAGGATCACCAAGTCCAACCCATAACCCTACTCGACGAAGTTCATCCCTAAACCATATGCACAAGCACCACATCCAAACTACCTTTAAACACCCAGGGTTGGTGACTCAGCCACCTCCCTGGGCAGCTCATTCCAATGCCTGGACACTCTTTTCTGTGAAATATTTTTTCCTAATGTCCAATCTAAACCTGCCCAGTTGTAGCTTGAGACCATTCCCTCAAATATCTGAGCTGCTTGGGTTTCTGAGATTCAATGATAGAATTTCTTTTCTTTTTAAGCTCTTAAACTTGCTTCCCAAACAGACCTCAGTTGAAGTTTAATGCTAACAAACATGTACTCTTTCTTTTAAATCATAGAATCAACCAGGTTGGAAGAGACCTCCAAGATAATCCAGTCCAACCTGTCACCCAGCCCTATCCCATCAGCTAGACCATGGCACTAAGTGCCTCATCCAGGCTTTTCTTGAAGGTCTCCAGGGATGGCAACTCCACCACCTCCCTGAGCAGCCCACTGCAGTGGCAAATCACTCTCTCTGTGAAGAACTTCTTCCTAATATCCAGCCTGAACCTCCCCTAAATAAGTGAGTAACTGCCCTAAACCTTCTAAGGAGAGTAGCTGTTCCTGGAGCTGAGGCTCAAGGTGAGGACAAAGTCCTTCACAGAAAGAGTAATTGGCCATTGGAATGTGCTGCCCAGGGAGGTGGTGGAGTCATTGTCCCTGCAGGTGTTCAAAAAAGGATTGGATGTGGCACTTGAAGCCATGGTTTAGTTAGTCATGAGGTGTTAGGGATTAGGTAACAGGTTGGACTTGATGATCTCTGTGGTCTTTTCCAACCTGGTTGATTCTATGATTTACCATTGGGAAAGGAAATACCTGCACTGATTTCAAAGGATGCTGGATTGGGCTTCATAGGAATCTTCTGTATTTTATGTACTTAGAACCTGGTCCATTGCTCTGGAGGTAAGACCAAAATATTAGACAAGCTCACCATGCACGCTGAATGGTGATGCTCAGACTTTCTGAGAAGCCATAGAAAACTGCAAATGGATCTTTAACTTTGCTCCAGAGCCTCCTTTGAGACGACCCATTTTGAGAGCACAGGTGAGCGGCCAGCATCCAGGGCTAAAGAGCGCTGAATTGCACAAATGGTCCTGATGTCAGCCAAGTGAACTGGATCATCCAATTATTTTCAATTACAATTCTGATCCTTCCCTTAATGTTTTCCTATGCTGATATCTGTGTTGGCAATGTTGCCAGCTCTGGCTTTATGATCCCCCTTGCTGCAACGTGCTGTGCTTAATTGCTTCGCCCCTGTAACAGAAGACATTTTGAACAATTAGATGATAATATGGAAGCAGGAAAGGAAAATAGCTCAAGATACTTCCATTTTAATTATGCTGATAGTGCACCCTATGGTTTTGAATCAATGCTGGAATAATGTTCTTCTGATAGTCTTCAATAACTTTAAACGAGATCTAATAAATTTGTGGTTTTATGCGAAGTTTAGAAGGGGGAAAAAAAATATATCCCATGTTGTTGATTTTATTTTCAATTGGAATTCACAGCTCCCCTGATTTGTGCATTTGTGTTCTAATTGGATGTCCAACCCCACTGAACAAATCACTTAAATGCCTTAATTACTATACTGGAAGGTATTACACCTCGAGCATATATTTAGTATCTTTCTGAGTTGCTGCCTGGTGCAAACCCAACCCTCTTGCATTTTAGAAATAGGAAGAATTATGGTTGGGGCTTTTGTTTTGTTTTGTTTTGCTTCAATGGCATCCTGGCCTCTATCAGGAACAGTGTGGCCAGCAGGAGCAGGGAGGTCATTCTGCCCCTGTACACTGCACTGGTTGGCCACACCTTGAGTCCTGTGTCCAGTTCTGGGCCCCTCAGTTTTAGGAAAGATGTTGACTTGCTGGAACGTGTCCTGAGAAGGGCAACAAAGCTGGGGAGGGGTTTGGAGCACAGCCCTGTGAGGAGAGGCTGAGGGAGCTGGGATTGCTTAACCTGGAGAAGAGGAGGCTCAGGGGAGACCTTATTGGTGTCTACAGCTACCTGAAGGGAAGTTGTAGCCAGCTGGGTGCTGGTCTCTTCTCCCAGGCAACCAGCACCAGAACAAGAGAACACAGTCTCAAGCTGCACCAGGGGAGGTTCAGGCTGGATGTTAGGAAGAAGTTCTTCACAGAAAGAGTGATTGGCCATTGGAATGTTCTGCCCAGGAAAGTGGTGGAGTCACCATCATTGGTGGTGGTTAGGAGGAGACTTGATGCGGTGCTTGGTGCCATGGTTTAGATGATTAGATGGTGTTGGATGATAGGTTGGACTTGATGATCTTGAAGGTCTCTTCCAACCTGGTCTGGTCTGGTCTATTCTATTCTATTCTAGTCTCCACTTATTTTAATCTTTTTTTTTTTTTTTTCCTTTTTTTTTGTAATTAAAGCTACTAAATTACCAGTAAGCAGAGCAGACTCTTTGCAAGTAGCAAGGAAGACTGGCATCCTAAAATGCCTGCCCAGCTGCTTTGTTCTTTGAAATTAAATAAAGCTAATTTTGGAAGGGCTGCCACTGAGCCATGCTGACGCTCACACTACTGCTCTATTGTGCTATCCACAGGTGCATTTTTAGCTCCTTAAATCTTTTTTCATCAATGTCACAGCAATGAAGCCAGCAGCACGAAAACAGCTAGTTTTCCAAGATGAGATAGGAAGCAAACATCTTAATCCCTTTATTATGCAGTTTACAAGGAATTACCATAATTTTTAAACTGTTACTTATGACAGCTCTTCTAATGTATAAAAACCTCCAAAACATTTGAGGCACTTGGATAGCCTCTGTAAGCTGCTCCTGTAGTCTTAGGATAAATAAACAAATAAAGGGGGGGAAAAAATGTAAACAGGATTTTAAAGCTCAGAGGATGTGATAAAAAACCAAGTTCCACCACTGGGAAATGTTTAGGGGTATTTAAGGAGATACCTGAGTGTGCCATGCTTGGCTGCTAGTGAACTCACAAAGGGTCACGCTGGGATACCACTAAACAAAGCTTCCTGTCAAGTATTTTAAACTCTCAAGTCTTGGCAGGGAAATGTCTGGAAGTTTATGACAGAATCATTAGATTTCAGGTGTTTGAATGGTTTCTGACTGTCCAAATTGAGCTTTGCAAGACTCAACACTTCTTTTCTCTTCATGTAACTGCTGGCAGAAATTGTCTTCAAAAGCCTTAGTTTAGTGTTGAGCACTCTGGGGAATATTTGGTTCAGTGAGGGTTTTGTGCTGGTAAATCTGCTTCTGAAAGCTCAAATTCAAATTTGTGGAGGAGCAAGGAAAAGAAAGGTCTGAATAAATTCCCAGTGCCTATGGGACAGCAATATGGTTGGCCAGGTTTGTGCTCATATGTAGCATCCCTGCCAAGCCCTTTGGATGTATCTGCTGGCTGGTTGATTGTGGTCCATATGAGCAATATATCAGCTTGCCTAAGGAGCCAGAAAAATGACTTTCAGTGGGTTCAAATCATTACAAAATGAACATGGCTTTAAAATAAATTCTTTGCTCACTGGGTGATTAGTACTTTGAAATTCCTGGGTTCTTAATAACATCTGGCCTGTGACACCTGCTAAAATAAGGCAGTTCTCTGGTTACTGTTTTAGACAGGACAAGTTTTTACAATCTATCTGAAAACAAAAACAGTTTCAGCAGAGGACGTATAAATGGTCACCCAATTTCACACCCATGCACATATAAATGTTCAAGATGCATGGTCAGTTGAGGCTTTTGAAAAGCAAGTGAATGATAGGCATCAGCCTTTGAAAAGGAGTCTGATGAGGAGAGGCTGAAGGAGCTGGGGTTGCTTAGCCTGGAGAAGAGGAGGCTCAGGGGAGAGCCTATTGCTGTCTACAACTACCTGAAGGGAAGCTGTAGCCAGGTGGGGGCTGGTCTCTTCTCCCAGGCAACCAGCACCAGAACAAGAGGACACAGTCTCAAGCTGAGCCAGGGGAAGTTTAGGTTGGAGGTGAGGAGAAAGTTCTTCCCAGAAAGAGAGATTGGCCATTGGAATGTGCTGCCCAGGGAGGTGGTGGAGTCACCATCACTGGAGGTGTTTAGGAAGAGACTTGATAGGGTGCTTGGTGCCATGGTTTAGTTGATTAGATGGTGTTGGATGATAGGTTGGACTCAATGATCTCCAAGGTCTCTTCCAAGCTGGTTTATGCTATGCTATGCAACATTGGCTACCAAATAAAGAAGGCTCCAAAGTTGTTAGTCAGTGAAACACTATGCTAGCTCAGGCTAAACCAACATGATTATTTTTTTTGCTGTTCAGTGTTGTGGTTTGACCTGAATTCTCCAAAACTGAGTGTTACACCACTTCTGCTTAGATGGTTATAGCTTGTCAAATGGTTTTACAAACATTAATATGTTAAGCAAACCTCTGTGCCACTTGCTGTGCAGCTGAACATAGATCCCAGTTATTTAGGCAATAGTGCTCTTGCTGTAATGTCTAGACTGGCTTCTTCTCAGTAATTCACTTTGCCCACAGGATCCCTTGAGTAAAAGTTTTGGAAAAGAAACTGAAGATCTGTTTGGTTTACAATGAGCAGGTAAACAAATGCCTCTGCTTCCCAGACTGAAAGCTGTTTTCTGCTAGGCAGCAGATGTAGCTGTCAGTGGGGAAAATTATTTGATATGGCCCAAGTTTCTCAACCACAGCACAAGTGAAGTGCTTCCTGTAATATGGAGCACTTACAGATAATATTTGTAGAGTAATTGCTATGCAATCACTGCTCCACTGCCAAAGATTTCCATCAGTTGTCATGAATCTTGCAGTAAAAATCCTATTGGGGACAGTGGGATTGAAAACCTTACAAGTGTTTGTGAACATCACATGAGGTCAGTTGGTTTGATTTGACTTGAGGTGGGTATTCAATATGCTGGTGAGATTGCCTGGTGCTCAGAGCATTTCCATTTCAAATCTGAAAAGTGGGAAGCTCCTCAGATGAAAACTTAGTGGGAAGCTGGAATGCAATTGCCTGTATTCGTGGTGCCTAGAAAGATACAAGAACCTATTGTCCTTTGAGTGAGTCCGTGTGTTGTCCTCATTCAGAAAGGGAACAAGAAATTAAGATCCAAAGTACTGGTTTGGGGTTTTTTTTTTTTTGCTACACAGCATGTGTTTTATAAGCATTGCAGCCTTTTCTTGTCATTAGTGGAAATTAGATTCATCTTGGCAAATCCAACTTAACTTTCCTTTGACTTTTTCATGTATCAGTAGTAAAATCCTGTATCTAATCTAAATCAAATCTTTAGTATCTTTGATTTTTTTTCTTATCTAATGTTGAACAATGGCTGTATTTAATTTTAGCTCTGAGTGTTCATTGATTTCTTCTGCCTAATGATAAATATTTGCTCTTCTCTCTGCGTCCCCCCAGTGGGGGAAGGATCATAATAATCATCATAACTTCTAGCTTGTGTAATCTAACTTTTTTTGGCAACTTCCGCTTGAAAGCAGTGAGAAAAGGGATCCACTGTCAGCTGCTTTTATGACTTTTAGAAAGTTGAGCCCTGGGTGTGGTTTCCCCACTGTTCTGCAAGCTGTGCACTTTCCTGAGTCTCTTGTGCTGAGTCGCCAAAACCGGGATCTCATCATGTAGCTTTTGCTGTCTACATTACCCAGCTACATGATAGTTGGTGTTTTACTCTCTAAACTGAGCTGTCAGAGTAGTGAGCTGATTGCTTCTCATTAAGGTCCTCCAAAATGCTCGGCTCTGTTTGGAGGAATTTGCTGTAAGGTGGCTGCAACTTTCCTTGACCTTTAATTCAATTTATTTTGTTTTCCTTCTACCAAGGTTCTCAAAGTCAGCAAAAGAAATGTTTTTTGTGGGGCTGATTAAAATGAGGAAGTGTCTCACTTAAACAAGGGTGTAAGTTAGGTGAGGGACTTCTTTGGCAGAAGAAATTCAGCAGAGATAAAAGCTGCCGTGCAGCAAAAACTGGCTGGTGTGAAATGAATTTTAATGGAAAAGGGAATTTTGGTCCCATTTTCATGGGAAGATGTCTTCTTTGCCAGTTATGACATTCAGTGCAGAGAGCAGCCATGGCTAAAAGTGGTCAAGGGGGACTGGTCTGTCCAGAGGAGGGGACCTTGCAGAGAAGGTGGGCTGGGGCTGGCTGCCTTGGCCCGCAAGAGCACTCCTGAATGGTGGTGGTAATTTTTGCTAAGGGAGCAGCAAAACCTAAATGCTGTCACTGCTGTTATTCCCATTAATATTTCTTTTTGTGGAACTGAGTTTTTGATTTGCTCCTTCGACTTCTTTGGTCCCTAGCAAAGTTTTTTGCGACGTCCAGAGAAGGCTTTGCTTTTGGGATGGTGTAGCTCTACCTCTGACTGCGTGATGTGGAGTTACCATGTGTGAAGCACTTTGGGCTTATTAATTTCAGTCCTACTCAGTCATCCAACCTTCTAGACTGGCTATGCATGTGCACAGTGTGTTCTCTGAGGGTTATATCATGCAAGTTGGTATATATAATGAGAATTGATGTTAGGAAGAAGTTCTGAACAGAGAGTGTGATTGCCCATTGGAATGGGCTGCCCGTGGAGGTGGTGGAGTCACCATCATTGGAGATGTTCAGGAGGAGACTTGATGGGGTGCTTGGTGCCATGGTTTAGTTGATTAGGTGGGTTGGATTGGTTGATGGGTTGGATGCAATGATCTTGAAGGTCTCTTCCAACCTGGTCTGGTCTACTCTACTCTACTCTACTCTACTCTACTCTACTCTACTCTACTCTACTCTACTCTACTCTACTCTACTCTACTCTACTCCTACTCTACTCTACTCCTACTCTACTCTACTCCTACTCTACTCTACTCCTACTCTACTCCTACTCTACTCTACTCCTACTCTACTCTACTCCTACTCTACTCTACTCTACTCTACTCTACTCTACTCTACTCTACTCTTTACATCCCACTAAGCCTTTTCATTTTATTTTTTTTCCCTTCCCAGTTATTCCTTTCTCTCGATGTCCTTGACAAATTTCCAGGGGCTCCCTTCTCAAAGAGAGCTATTGGAAAATTGCTTCCCAATGACCTGGAAATTGCTAGCATTTTCTTCATAATGGTGGTTTTTTTCCCCCCCCCTGAAGCTTTATAATCTAGTGTCCAACCTACATCCAAGAATTGGAAAGATCCATTTTTGTATTCGTAGTGTCAGCTCTGTTGTAAGCTGGTGTTGTTCCCATACCCTTGGTAAAATTCCAGTGGGGATTTGTGCATTGTGTTCGAGGGGATTGCTTGATTCTTCCCTTCACTGATCTGCTTTTCTTATCGATATTCGCCACGCTCCAGCAATGTTATATTTGCTCTTTCTGCAGAACACCAACTTCTGGTCTGAAATTTCTGTATTTTATGCTCCACTGAGGTAAGGAATGGATTTCCTCTTGTACAGCAGAGATCTATACAAATATCCTCTCCCTGCCACTTGGAGGAATCTAACAGCTAAAGCACTTCATTAGCTGAGTACCACAGTGGCTGCTGTTTTCTGCTGGCAGAAAGTGAGCTGGAAGAAGCATTAAGCATTTGTTTCACACTTCGCTTTCGGTGCACCCACAAAAATAAGCTCAGATTCAGCTCTTTCCAGAGCTGTGCTGGAAAAGGCTGGCATTTTTATTTAAAACAGGAATGCACATTTGCATTCAGTGGCTGCAGAATTCGGTGAGATAAAATGTGGAACATGAACTTGCAGAAATCAATTCTGTGGTTGAAGAAGAATCGATGACCCTAAACAGAACAAGAAATAAGAGTAGCACTCTTGGAAGTGTTTGCACTGTCACTCTAGAGCAGCTATGAACACAAGGCAAGTGGGATGCTATTTACTTATACCACCACATGATCCTTTCACACACATGCAAGGAACCATGCTTTTAGGGAAAATTCAAGGCTTTGTGGCTACATAGGCAAACATTCTCTGGGAAAAAATATAATATACCATAGCTGATTAGCTCTGGAGCACATGACAGTAGAAGCAGGGTGTGAGATCCTTTGGAAACAAATTAGTTAAATTTTATTGAAAATTATTGATTTTCCTGGTCAGAGGTTAACAAAGTTTGTCTTTCATTTAGCTTCCCAGCTCTTGGGAGAATAATGAAATTACCTGAAGACATAGACCATTCAATTAAAATCAACAGATGAGGCAAGCATATTAGAGTTGATTTTTGGTACTCTATCCATTTCCACACCTCCACACCCCCACACCCCCTGTATTTTGGTACCTTGGGCTTTTGAAGAAGTGTGTTGAAGGGATGGTTTCTGAAACAAGGAATCTATCAGTTTGTTTTCTCTATATATGAGCCTCTAATGACTTACTGATAGGAATGTACCCTAGAGACAAAATTATGAGCACTAGACTGACAGATCAAGAAAAGTGTGCTGGGGAGAGGGGATACATATAGAAGAGAGTAGGGTAGAGAGAAATTATCAGATGGCAGGGGTTGGTTGGTTGGGGGTTTTTTTGCACTTAAATCATTACCAGTTTCTCTAATGCATTACATACAGACGAAAAATGCCTTTCCCCACTTCATGTTTAATTTCTGGGGCTGTGTGAATATATAAAAAAGCCAAAGGATGCCCTGAGCAATAAGCTGCCTGAGGGCTGCAGCACTGGTGCCTGCCTCTTCTTTCTGCTAAGCCTCTGCCTCTCATTCCAGCAGCAAAATGCCTTTTCTCTACAAAATGTGAAGGAACTTAATATCTGTGAGATTCCTGCACCTCTACCAAATTCAGGGAAAGGGGTAAAACACTCCTTGTAAGAGAAGATGGTACAGTTTTCTGTCTTTTTGCTTTGATCCATGTTGCTCCAGTAAAAACAGTTTGCTCCAGAACTTGGAGACCACCAGAGCACCACATGCCTGTGCCATGCACCTTCTCAGTGCTGGATAATGTCACTTACATATGGCAAGGGAACTAACTAACCTTCCAGCTGGTGTTGTACTCTAATCAGGCTCCCAGAGATTGAGGGAAACCCTGGCTGTCTCTCTGTGGCAACTGTTCCACTGCCTTCTCTCTCAGCTATACTGAGTGTCAGAGGTGTTGGTGGGACTCCAGGGGAAACCTGAGGACTCAGGATGGCATACCATGTGTAATATCTGCTTCTGCTCAGAGGAGCTGCTTTACGCAGACCCAGAAGTCACTTCTGTCCAAAAAGTTTCCCAAACTGCTCTACTACCCTGGTGTAAACAGAAAGTGAATGTGCCAGACACAAAACAGAAGTGCTTGATAGGTGTGTGTATGTGTATAGAAAGTATCACTTCCTGGTGGCTTTCTCTTGCTTATTTCATTCTTTTCTACCCCAGCTGTGCCTGACTCCATCCTGCCGAACTGCAGTGGCACACATTATCCTCTTGTGTGTGAATCCTCTTGTTACCCTCTTGTGTATCAACTGAGGTCTCTCAAAAGCTGTGCCAGGGAGGTTTAGGCTGGATGTTAGGAAGAAGTTCTTCATAGAAAGGGTGATTGGCCATTGGAAAGGGCTGCCTAGGGAGATGGTAGAGTCACCATTACTGGAAGTGTTTAGGAAGAGACTGGATGGGGCACTTGGTGCATTGGTTTAGTTGATTAGATGGTGTTGGGTGATAGGTCAGACCTGATGATCTCAAAGGTCTCTTCCAATTCTAGTCTATTGTATTCTAAAAAGGATTGATTTGCTAAGTAACTGAGAAAAGGGGAGCTGAGGAAATTTAACCTTAGCAGTAGTTAAACCAGTTGGTATAGAGCAGTTATTCATAGGAGCAGAGCTATGGGTCGGAAGGTACTTAAAAGTGGGTGCCGATAAAATCCCAGCAGTTGCTCAGTGCCCCACCAGCATTCTGGATGGATGAACACAGAACAACACACTCCTGGGTGAATTTATAAAGCAAATATTTTGACAAAGAAATTTAATGAGAGCCTATGGGGCTTAGTAAATGAGATTTGTGGTGGTTTGAAGGGATCATTGAACATGTTGATCCCTAAGGAGTTCTCTCTCCCTCTTTCCCCACTCCCCTTATGCCTCCTCCTTGCATGATGGGGCCAAACCATGCTGCAAGTTTGTTTTAACGAATCCCACAGCTCTGCTGCTCCAAAAGACAAGGCTAGGTGGGATCTCACCATGGTGAGTGCCTGGGGTGTGCTCTACATCCTGTTGCATACTGTGAGTGAGAAGCAGCATCAGGCAGAGTAAACGGACAGGCAGTGACTATGTACTGTAACTGTTCCAGGTGATGATCTGAGAGTTTGCACGGAGGTCTGGGCACTGTGCTTGATATTGCTTGAGCCAGGAGCACTATTCCAGCCCAGCAAGGTGTTTCTGGGGGTCAGCACAGACAATTGATGTTTCTGCAGCATTTTTGACCTTTTGCACAAAGGAGTAGTGAAGGTGCCAAATGACTGCAAGCCGGTTTTTGTCCTCTCTGTGGGCAGAGGTAGCAAAGAGGATTGTTTCCTCTGAAATCAAGCTGATTTCTTCACAAAAGGCTGCAGGGAAACCTAAAAAAAAATAAAAAATAAAGGCACAAGATATTTGGGACTTAAAATTCCACTGCTGTGGGGTACCAGAAGCTGTCAGATAACCAATGAGGAAGCTGTTAGACTGAATCAGACTGGAGTGGCTGGTGGCTTGCTTTTCTGGCTGGTGACCTATACCACACAGGCCAAATCTGAGTTTGATGTAAGGTCTGTAAAGCTTAAACTCATGAAGTAAACTTTGGACCATGGGACAAACCAGGGTCATGTCAGGGACGTACAGACCCACACCACTAACTGGGATGATGAGACTTAGTGCTGTGCAACTGCCTACTAATAACAACTAGCTGCCAAAAAGTGCTGCTGCCTGAAAGTTGGTGAACCTTTGTGAGAGTCTGCATGTTGCACATTAGGTTTTGAAAGTGCCGTCTCTTTCAGTTCATGTGATTCCTGTCAAATATTTCCTATTACACTGAGAACTTTTTTTTTGTTTTCCATGTAAAGCAAAGTATTTGCCATTTTTCAGGCTGAAATCTTCCCAGGTTCAACATAGGTCATGTCCTTCATCCTTCAAGGGTACCCAGAATGAGCTGGAAACTCATGCTGTAGGCAAAGACAGGTGGAGTGTTCAATCACTTGTGAGGTCACTGTGAGACCAGGCTGTAAGTTGTTGGGCAGAGTGTGGAGGATCTGGCTGCACTCCCATTGTTACTGGCAGTGAAGTTGTTCTGTCCTTCACTCCCTGGCCCATGTGGATGTTTGTGAAAGTGCCACATTGTTGGGAGAGTTGATAATCTTCATATAATTTGAAAGATTTGCTAACATTTGCCAAAGAAATGATTGTTTTGAAGGTTTTTCCCTTTTGTGTTCAGCTTCAGCAACCTTGGCATGGTCCAAAAGATGGATTTCCATAGATCTCCTGTGCAGACAACCCCTATTCTCTGAATAATCAAGAGCTACAAGGAAACTAAATTAGTTCTCTCAGAAGCTGAGTCTCTTTCTTAATGTGATTTCATTCCTAGGGCATCCACAATGGCAGAACACTGTGCAAAAAATCAGTATTCATGCTCTATCCTTCAACAGTTACCATGTGTGAATGTCATGAATGCTATTTCACCATCATGAAGATTAACCAAATGAAATAGAAAGGTCAAATACTAAAAAACAATTAAATGAGCATTCCCATCTACTGAAAAAATCAATCAAGAATGAAATTTGGTTTTCCACTTCCAGTAACCTCAAACATATTTCAATGTATATCTTTGAAGAGCTGCAAAGACAAACTGCTCCTTTCCCACCCCTCCAACAAAACACACTTTGGTAGCAATGAAAAAGTAATAGTTTTGTTTCAGAAATGCCAAGCACCAGCACCTTCCATGCTATTCACAACAGGTTTCTCAGAGAACTTCATACAGACTCATAAAAGCTTTCTGCTTTGCACATTTTGCTGACACAGTTTGAGGTTTCTCTCATTCTGTGACACTGGCCACTCCCAAGGGGAAAGGGTCCATGTGGCCCCAGGTCCTCTTCCCAGGAATGAAGAGAATAACAAAACCAGTTGTTTAAGAAAGCTGGGTTGCTTAGCCTGGAGAAGAGGAGGCTCAGAGGAGACCTTATTGCTGTCTGCAACTACCTGAAGGGAGGTTGTAGCCAGGTGGGGCTTGGTCTCTTCTCCCAGGCAACCAGCACCAGAACAAGAGGAGACAGACTCAAGCTGCACCAGGGGAGGTTTAGGCTGGATGTTAGGAAGATATTCTTCCCAGAAAGAGTGATTGGCCATTGGAATGTGCTGCCCAGGGCGGTGGTGGAGTCACCATCACTGGAGGTGTTTAGGAAGAGACTGCATGGGGCACTCAGTGCCATGGTTTAGTTTATTAGATAGTGTTGGATGATAGGTTGGACTCGATGATCTCAAAGGTCTCTGCCAACCTGGTTAATTCTATTCTATTCCATTGGGAAACAGGCAGCAAGACATATGTAGAGAAATCTTCCTCCTCCCATTTTCCTTTGCTAATGTAGAGCTCATTGGTTTGCATGTGCAGATATTTTCCCCATCATGTAATACTTTCTCCAGCAAAAGTGGGACTTCATCTACCATTTTATCATCCAGTTGCTTAGTACTGCAAGTTCCTTATGCAACAGTTCACTGCCAACTTTAGATTTGATTATCCTGAATGATTTTGTCTCCCCTGCAAACTTTGTCTTTTCACTATTCATCTCTTTTTCCGGATCATTTATGAATAGAAGTGTACATTTTCTAGCCCTTAATGATCCACCTTCAGAAACATTGATTTCTGCCACTGAAATTTGCCTTTTAAAAAAGCATTACAGAGTTCAATAGGAATAGCCAACTCTCACAGAATGGTTTTTCTTGGCTGGTTCATGGAATAGGTATTTTCAGTGGCAAAAGGACATCAAACACCACCATTGTCAGCATCTACACTGTAATTTTTTTGATAGGCAAGAGCTGAGCTGTATGTGTGGAAGAGGCTGATACTGAATGAGTTTAGTGGTGCATAAAAGTGTCTTACCTAAGAATAGAGTTGTTGTTTAGTTTGGGGTTTGCTTGTTTGTTTTGTCTGGATTTTTGTTGTTGGTTTAGTTTGGTTTGGTTTGTAACTTTCCCCACCCCTGATGACAGGAAAATAGCCCCAAATTCAGAACCCCAACCCTTTCTTTCCACCTGTATATTTATTTTCTTCAGGTTTGAGAGGTTTTTGTTTTGGTTTGGTTTTCATTCACTGTGACAGACTTGTGCTCTCTTTCAAAGCAGTAAAACTTCTGCCCCTAAGCTTGGCAGAAACAAGCAATGTGGTTTTACTGAGCTGCCCTGTCTAAATGCCTGGGTTTGAGCACAAGATCATAGAAGCACAGAACTGTTAGGGTTGGAAGTGACCTCAAGATACAGCATTGCTGATCAAAATAGTTATTTCCTTAGAGATAAAATTTCTTGGAAATTCTTTTCCACTGTCAAAGCCCATTGCTTCAGTAAAAGATGTGGTGATTCACTTTGTCTTGTGCACCAAGACAGATCTCTTTTTTGACATCCAGGGACAAGAGATACAGGCACAGAATACAGAATTAACCAGGTTGGAAAAGACCTTTGAGATCATCAAGTCCAACTTATCACCCAACACCATCTAATCAACTAAACCATGGCACCAAGTGCCTCATTCAGTCTCTTCTTAAACACTTCCAGTGATGGTGACTCCACCACCTCCCTGGGTAGCCCAATCCAATGGCCAATCTCTCTTTCTGTGAAGAATTTCTTCCTGACATCCAGCCTAAACCTCCCCTGGCACAGCTTGAGGCTGTGTCCTCTCATTCTGTCGCAGGTTGTCTGGGAGAAGAGAAGATTTCAGACTCAAAGCCACCAAATAGGGACTTTGAAGCCCAAACTTGTTCATTACTTACCAATGATTCTGAATTGCAATTTAGCTTCATAGTGGCTAACAAAAGAGGAAAACCAGAGCTAAAGAGGCTTGTGGAGCAGTTCTGAAAATCAGTGTGGAGTTACCCAGGAATCTTCAAAATTAACAACTCTTCTTTTCTCCCTTAAATTCTGTTTCTGTACCCTTGTTCCAACCAGGATTTCAGTTTTGGCACAATGTGTTTTCCCTCATGCCTGAGAGCTGTGAAAAATGCTTTTCCTAAACTTTTGTCCCAAACTATTGCTGATAAGCTACAGGTCAGTTCCCCATCTCAGCACTCCTGTAAAGAAAAATCTGAGTTCTGGTGTCATTCAGCCAGCAGCTGGGTGATGATCACAGTTAATGCCAAGTGTGTCAAGGTTACTTGTCTGGAGCACACCATAATAAGCCCTACCTTGACAAGATTAAACCATATTCAATCCTTGTTACAAGGGAGCACAATTCACTGCAGACACAGACCATTCTGAGAAGGCTCTCAGGTCTCGAATTTATTTGTGTGGCTTACACAATTAGTTCAAAGGACTGAAAATATGAAAGTGCTATGCCAGCGTTCCCTGGCCACTTAACAGTCCACTGTTGTGGTTTAAAGTAGCTTATCTGAGCCTTTCTTTCACTTTTACTCCAACAGACGAGCAACATTAGCTATTATGTGAGTGTTACTGCCTAAATAATCCAAGGGAAGCAGTAAGTTGGCACTAATAATAACTTCACCTCTCTAGAAGCTGATTAGAAAATATTCCAGGATTTTAGAGTGGCAGATAGTTGCATGATGACTAAGAAACATGAATGCTTTTATACCATGTGCAACACAAAAGGGTAGGCACAGTTAACAATCAGGTTACAGCTGCCCCAGTGAGGTCAGTCACAGTTTTTGCACTGGCAGCAGTCAAGCTGTCGTTTGACCCTGCAAGTTTAACGTGGTAGTGATGTTTTGTCATTAACACCTTGGCTTTGTCAGCTGAGAATGAATCAGTTCTGCGTTAGTGCTTTCCGAGCCTCAGAGCAGTTTTCAGTGGAGTTGCAGTCCTCCAGCTTCAGCCTGAATCGGATTACCTTACGCATGCGAGTCCATCCACCAGAACAGTAATTCCACTGTGGTGACTCTGCCTTGCCTCTAATCCTGTTTTCCATGCTGTAACTCAGCTAACTTTTTAGCAGTTATTCCTGACTTAATTTGCTATGCTTGTTGCATCTTGTTCCTCTATCCTGAGTGGGGGCAGAGCTATTGTTTTTTGTGGGAGACTCAGCAACGGGAGCCAGAGGAGCAGAATTCCTTGTTTTCTGTAGAGAAACTCACAAAATCCCTCCTGTAGTCCTTTGCTGGTTCAGGTGCAGAGCTCTTTGGTCTCATTCCTGGTCAAGATCAAAGACACTTCCCGAAAGAAGTCAGGCAGAGTCCCTGATCAGGGCTGGTGCCATTGATCCCATTGGGAAAAGGCTCGGCGCTCACGTTGTGACATCCCTACGCGTGTGCCAGCCGAAGGTGACACGTCTTTGGCTTTAAGACAAGGCTATCAGCGCCATCTAGTTAGCTGGGGAGTTTGGTGCAAAACCGTTTTAAGCAAAGGTGACACTTCTGGCATTAGCTGTGACAGCTGACCTTTCTTTAGATCATTGCACTCCTAATGGATCTCTTAACATAAGTGGCACTGACACATGACAGAAGTCCTTAGGCGTTCAGACGCTCTGCACAAGTCCATTAGACGTTACAGTCTGCTGTCAGCTACAGTCAAATCCTGCAGCTGCTGCTGGGGAAATGGGGCATTTCTGCAGGTGATGGCAAGAATATGTCACCAAACCAGTAGTCTGTGTGGTTGGGGTGGCTGACAACTCTGTCAAGTGCTCTCAGCTGAAGAAATCTGCCTTCCTGGATTGGAAGGGACAACCATGAGAGAGAACAGCTAAGGCAGGCACAGTTATTTTTCTTTTGTGGCTTGGAGATACAGTTAACTTTCCTGGTTATGCTCTCATGCTTTTCAGACAGCCCCAGTAAGACACTGGCCTGAAAGGTCACGTACAGGACTAGACTTCCTATAGCTCAGTAAGCACACGGCAGGTGTGTAGCTGAATGCATGCTAATGTGTAGGGAATACGCTCAGAGGATTGGCTTAGGGCATGACATTGCTTTGTGCTCCCTCCAGAGCCCATCTCTAGCATTATTTGTGTGAAAGAAAGTTAAATATGTTCTGCTTGTGAAATTTTGTCATGTTTCCCTTCTCTTACCTGACAGCACTGGTGCGAATCCTGACTGTGAAATTCTCCATTCTTCCAAAGGGACCTCCTGGCTCTTACTTCTTTAGCTTCTCTGTAAAGCTAGTTTAGAAGGCCTCTGCTCTTGCCTTTGCAGGTCCTCCTTTAACGTTTCCTGCTGAACTGGTGCCCAGTGGGATGCCCTGGCTAAATGGTGGCTCATTAGTTGTGGGGAGTAACTCTTTCAGTATTGCTTGAAATTGTTTCCATGATATAAAATTAAAGTGTGTCATAGCAATCAGCACACTTAATGCATTAGTTCAGGAACAGGAGAGTGATGGGGTGTTTTAACAAGAAGTTTCCACTGGCTGGCCACCTTCATAAACATCACTATTACCAGGGCTGGGGATGGTCATTGAAGCAGATCTTTCGATGTCTAGCTTGAAGGCATTGTCTGCTACAGTGAGGCTATGACCATTAAAAGATCCAGAGATCCCCTGAACCACATGTACCTAGTTAATCAATTAGCTGTTATGTAATTAATCTTCCTGGATTAAGTGGGAAGCCCTGTTATGGGCTGTAGATTAAGGAGTGTTTTTTTGTGCTGTGGCTTTCCTCAGACTATGGTCAAAGCTCTGTAGCTGTTTTAAGAATCCCATTTGTGAGCCTTAAATATTATTTGTGGCAAGGGTAAGAGAATATTCATTCAATACCTGTCAGCTTTCTGCATAACAGCACCGATGAGAGATGAGTCCAGTTACTGAATCACAGAGATTGGAAAAGGCTGCAACAGTGATTGACTGAAATTTGAACTATCATTCACAAACAGACTCTTTAAAGTAGAAGATGATGCACACAACCTTCTGTTTTCCCTTGGTAATACTTGAGGATAAAATATTTGTAATTTGAGTCTCATGCTTCATGAATTACAGTTTCTGCAGCAAACAGCAATGAAAGAATTGTCCTCCTTCCTTTCAATGCTGCCAACCATGTATTTCCTCCTCCTTTTCCTATAGCTCTAACATTTGTGCGGTCTCTTGGAGAGTTAGTTGTATCTCTCCATTGATCTAATTAAAACTATGCCCAGCAAAAAAAAAGTTTAGCTTTCAATCAGCCAATGGAAGCAATGCAGTGTGCAGCTAACCCTGGAGAAGTGAAGGGCTGGAGCTCTAACAGAGAGCAAACAGGAGAGACAGGGCAGCCCCTTCTGGTTATCCTTACAGGTAGATCAACTGTGAAGTTTCACCTGGACTTTAAGGATTGGGGATTCTTGGCTAAACAGGGACTTGCCTTGAAGTTTCTTTTAATGAATATATCATAGAATCAACAAGGTTGGAAAAGACCTCACAGATCATCAAGTCCAACCTGTCACCCAACACCTCATGACTACTAAACCATGGCTTCAAGTGCCACATCCAATTCCTTTTTGAACACCTCCAGGGATGGTGACTCCACCAGCTCCCAGGGCTGCACATTCCAAAGTCCAATTACTCTTTCTGGGAAGAACTTTCTCCTCACCTCCAGCCTAAACCTCCCCTGGCACAGCTAGAGACTGTGTCTTCTTGTTCTGGTGCTGGTTGCCTGGGAGAAGAGACCAACCCCCAGCTGGCTACAACCTCCCTTCAGGGAGTTGTAGTGAGCAATAAGGTCACCCCTGAGCTTCCTCTTCTCCAGGCTAAACATCCCCAGCTCCCTTAGCCTCTCTTCAGAGGGCTTGTGCTTGAGGTCTCTCCCCAGCCTCGTAGCCCTTCTCTGGACATGTTCAAGAGCCTCAATATCCTTCTTAAACTGAGGGACCCAGAACTGGACACAGTACTCAAGGTGTGCCCAAACCAGTGCTGAGTACAGGGGCACAATAACAGCCCTGCTCCTGTGTCCCCCAGGGATCAGTTCTGGGCCCCATCCTGTTCAATATCTTTATTGATAATCTGGATGAGGGGATTGAGTCAGTCAGTCATTAAATTTGCAGATGACACCAAGTCAGGAGCAGGTGTTGATCTGTTAGAGGGTTGAAGGGCTCTCCAGAGGGACCTGAACAGATGGACAGAGTCCAATGTGATTGCATTCAACAAGTCCAAGTCCCAGGCGTTGCACTTTGGTCACAACAACTCCATGCAGTGCTACAGGCTGGGGTTGGAGTGGCTGGAGAGCAGCCAGATGGAAAGGGACCTAGGGGTACTGATTGACAGCTGGCTGAACATGAGCCAGCAGTGTGCCCAGGCGGCCAAGAAGGCCAATGGCATCCTGGCCTGCATCAGAAATAGTGTCACTATTGGTTCTGTAGTATAATAGGCTGCTGTCATCATATACACAAGTAATGAGTAACTTCTTCCACGATGTGTGCATAAAAGTGCTTGTGCAGGTAAAATTAACGCTCTCATATTCCAGCAAGATGAGTTGGAAAGCCAAGCCTTCAGAAGAGTTACATTTTTGTTGTTCTTCTAAGCAGAAGTTGACTCCAGAGTGCAAGTAATTTTTTGCAGTACCTGGAACAGCTGAGTGCTTTTTGCTTCAATGGGATAGGCCTGAGCACGCTGCACCTCCAGAGTGCACAAAGTGAATGCATTGATGCTTTCCAGAACAGGTTCAGAGTGGCAGAGGTACTTTACTCACTATTTCTACCTGTTCTAAGGAAACTGGCTCAGGTGCTACGAAGGAATGCAACTCCCTGTCTTCTCCTCAAGAGTCTAAAGGCATTAGTGCATTTTTCTAAATGAAATATGTTCACTTCATATCACATTACAATACATCACGTTGTAAAACAACATGACAGTATGTCAGGATGTGACAAACAACTGGTGCAGTGCATCAAGAAATTCAAATGAAAATTAGTTCAGACCATTTTTCTTCCCATCAGCTGAAAGAATGAGTTCAATCTGATGTTTGTCGATCAGTTAAGTAACGGAGAGGAACTGTGTGTCTTCATCCTTCTCCAGCTCCTAACAGGTGGTCTGTCTTGGTGGGCACCTTTGGACATGCTTAATTGCCTGTAGTGATCAGATTCTTTAAGGACATAGTATGCAGGTTTGGGGAAAGGAAAATGGTCACTTATCATTAACCTCAACTGCTTTCTGAGATGGGTTTTGGTAGTCCCAAAGGAAATATTTATGTATATGCATGCATAAATATGCAGTCACCCCAAGTGCTCTGCAATGCTAAATTGACATCTGGTTTCCTAAGAGCTTCCAACTTTCAGCCTCTCTTGCTTGATCTGCTGCTGGGCTCTCTGGGTTAATTTTTGTTCTTAATTATTTGGGGAGTAAACAATTTCAGTTCCTTAGAAACTATTTCCTTTTTTTCCCCCCTGGTAAACAAAGAGCAGAATCCGACCTGTAAATCCTGTATTCTAGAAATTATATCCAGCCAATATTATAGAAGATTGGGACAATTTCTCCTAATACTATGCTGCAATGAAAAATGGTCATTTCTTGCATCTTGTGCCTTAGTTAAGAAACTAGAATCTTAGTTAAGATTCAGAGCTCATCCCTGTTTCTGAGTCCATGACTGCTTATTTCATTAAGGAAGCGTTATGAAAAGTTTCAGGCAAGGCTTTGAAAAAGTCAAAGTTTTTTTTGTGAAGTTGGTTTTCAGGACTTTGCTGACTCTTTGGAAGGCTTTCAGGCCTGATTTTCATTTACAGACTGCGCTGATTTTCATTATGTGATTCTCATCTAGATATTTTATAATTCCATTTTTAATTGACTTTGAGTTAAGTATCCATTTTTTCATTCAAAATCAGTCTCTTATCAAAAAAACTCTTTAGCCAGCCTAGATGGCACTTAATTTACCATTTCAGCAGTTTCTTGCAAGAGAGATATTATGTAAAGTGATTTCAAATGTTCATATTTTACAAGCTTGGGGGGAAAAATGAACTTTAGAAAGTAATTATTTGAGAAACAACTTATGAAGCTTGTTTCAAAAGTCACTGGCAGGAGACAGACAAACAGCATGTTTGCACAAGCTTTGCTTCTGTAGATGAAGACATAAGGTCTCAAAACAGCTGTACATATGGCAAATGTCTGGTTTGGTATGGAAGAGTGTGGGAGCTGCAGCATATTTTTACATCAAAGACTTCAGAAGAACCCAAAGCAGTACAATTTCATTTTATACACAGAATTGGGATATTTAACATCTGTGTTGTATTCAAAATCAGTATTTATTTATAATTTGGGGGAGAGGGGGGTTACTTGAGCCTTTGATATAACTTCAGTTGATGTTTTCTGTCTCCCTCAAAGAGATGAAAGCAGGTAGATATGATAGCTCATGCCCTCTTCCTTATAAATTTAAATGGCATCAACCTCTGACAGATGATCCTCAACTTCCTCCCAGTTTAGTGGGTGGCTAATAAGCTCAATTCTGGGGAAAATTTTGAAGGGAAAAAAACCCTCTCAGGGTGGAACTTCACTTGAGTCTTACAATAACAACTGGGAGCTTCCTTAGAGCTGAGGAAGGCTGTAGTGATCACAGGCGTTGGAATAGCATGTCCTTCCCTCAGGAATATGGAAGGCTGTGCTGTAAATATCACTGCTGTTCCAGGAATCTTGGAGAACTGAGATTTACAGAGTTCCAGTGTGTTTTTCAGTAAGCAGCCTCACTTTTTGAAGACAAACCTTTCACCTGCACCTATAAATGCAAAACTCCAACTTGTTCATCGAACTACTGATTGCAAATTTCTGGCATGTTGCTCTGCAGGTATAGAATTGTGAGGAGGGTAATTGAAGGGCTGCTTAGTGCTCAGTCCTTTGGAAAATGCATTGTTTTGTGCACTCAGAAGTGACCATTTTCTACCTTTAATCTATTATCTATAAAATAAGTGTTCATTCAGGTAATACATTGCATTGGATGCTTTCTGGAGATTATAAAAAGAGATTATTCTAATCACTGTGGATGTTTTCTCATTTGGTGTATGGGAGATAACAGGGCAGATCTGGAATGGGATGTGCTGGAGAAGGACCAGGGTGTGATTGCTTTTCTTTAGAGGACCCTGTGGAAATGCCTCTTTCAATAGTACTTTGCGCTTGAGACCTCTCAAGTACTTTGCAAATTAGGAGAGCAGTGGCAAAGGGGTGCAGCTACCACCTGTTTGCTCCAGATGTCATATTCCTAGGTTTATCAAAAATTAGGCAGTCATAGCTTCATGGGCTGTACATAATGAAATTCATTGAACTGTTTTCACATCCTAGCAGGGCAGGCAAGCTGCTGAAGCACACCTGCCTCTCACTGAACCAAGGAAGTTATCTCTGCAAGGACAAATTTCCCCATGCTTTAGGGGCAGAGAGGGTACACCTTCTGTCCCCTTTGAGAGGTTTTTGGGAGAAAACTCAGTAAAATCACCCTTGCAAATGTTTGAGTGATATTTGGAATAAATGGAGTCATTTGGCTGCAACTTTGTAAAGGTTTTCCTTTTTTCTCTTTGTCATTAAGTGTGCTATCATGCAGAGTAGTTTGGTCCCTGTTGAAGACAGTCCCTAAATGTCAAACTTTAAAAGACACAGTTCTTTAATTAGCAAGGCCATTTTATTCTACAGATGCTCCTTAAAAGCTTCCCTAGACCCCATAATTTCTGCTCTGATAGACTGAGATTTTTTTTTTTCTATATACACTTCTAAATGTCTTTGTTTCTTTTGTAATGGATTAAATTAAGTTTTAACAAGGCTTATGGAGAGATTCCTCATCATTAAAATAACAAATGGTTGAAAAGCTGCCTTCTGTCTTGCAGAAATCTAACAGCATTAGTGGACCATAATCCAGCTGGTAACTGATTGCTGAACAACTGCAAAATCTTTCATACTTTGAGGTGCTATCAGTACATAAAATATGTTTTCATGAAGTTTATTGAGCAGCTTATTAGCAGAGGTTAAGGCAATGGAGCTTCACAAATTCCATTTAGCATTCACAAATATTTTATCTGAGAGCTTCATATTTTTCAATTGGGTTTTAATTGGGTTTCTTTTATCTATTCTGGATATGTCAAGGTAATATTTCCTGGAAGATATGCAACATTTCCTAGTTCTGACTTGGTGGTTTCTTTGCTTCTAACCTGATTTGAGAAACTAAAGATGTTTGTAGCATCCCAATATTAATTGTTTTGTTTTGTTCTTATTGTAAGGTACCTGTTTCATCAGAAGGATTCTCTCCCTAGAACTTTTGCAAAGAATTAAAATGTTGCTGACACTGTCCCAGTTATTCTGTCCTCATTTTACCACCTCCCTTAAAACCCTCTCCAGTGACTGTGCTCCATCTTAGCTGACTTGTCCAGGAACATTTCCTTCCCAGGTGGAAGCTGCCTTCTCCATTGCATTGAAGATTTTTGTTGCCATTCTTGTAATGTTAAGCTGACACATTGCTAGGATTTCCTCAGGCCAAGGGGAAGCACTGGGTGATGCAGGGCTGCATGCTCTCTCTGCTTCCCAGATACAGAAGAAACAAGGGATGCAGTTGTAGAAAAGGCACATGTGCATCCTCCAGCAATTTCTGTCCGCTCTTACAGTTTCTTGGGCTTATGGGCACCCAAGCACAAACTTAAGTTGTCTTGAGGCTATACTTGTTCAAATCACAGATCAGCAAGGAGAAATGCTCCAACCCCCTGCATCTATTTGAAGGACAAGACTGGAGCAGAGTGCTGGGAAACATGACCTTTGTTATCTCTCTCTGTTTTTAGACAGCCAGCACCCCTCCATCAGGCAACTGGCTGGAAGCAATCAGTTGCAGCTCTTGCTTGGTCGATCTGTCTGTCTGTATCCTTTGATTGTGAGATCTACAGCCTGTGGATGCCCTTTTTAATCCATCCTATTTTACACAAGTCAAAGCCCTTCTTCTAGCTACCATTACTGTCTCATCCAAATATCTTTTCAGAGAGTGTCAGTCTGTTCTCTAGTTTAATCTAGTGATCAAGCCCTTTCTAGTGTGTTAGCAACAGCATAAAGCATTTCTTGACACGTCTTATGCCTTCTGGACACTGAGTGCTTGACAGCGAGTTTTATGGATTGTTGGCAATGCAAGTTAAGAGTGCTCAGTTCACAGCTGAAGAATGGCATCACACAATTTCCTTCTGGAACTGCAATTTCCCTTTGTTTTCTTTAGTATTGATAAGTGGGATGGGTCCTGCTTACATGCTGTGCACACCAAAGGAAAACCAGTGAAGGGGAACTTTGCTATTCTTTTTCATGCTGCCAGGATATCAGACCTCAGAGTTCAACTTACTGGATCCAATACAGCCTTGTCTATACAGAAATTTCCAAGATCTGTATTCACCTTCTGCCTCATCCATTTGTCCATCCTGGATATACATAGAGAAACACCCTGGTACCATCAGGTTTTTACAGTTGAGCACATATGTATGACTTTCTCCCCCATCCAGAACTGAGAAGCCCCATTCTCAGGTGGAATTTAATGCTACTGAGACTGGAAATTACCAAAGGAACTTCCCAAATCTCTTTGGAACTTCATTGTCCTCAGACTTTTAGGGTCAGTAATCAATCCTCACTACAGAAAGGCAGTCTGCTGTCACAGCTCAGCTGAAGGAATTTGACAATCTAATAGAACTAAGCACAGCTTATGCTCTTCCTTAAACAGGAAGAAACTGTACATTACAGCTCTGCAAATTTTTGTTACAAAAGCTCTTGGATTTTGAAAATGATTCTTTATTTCTCAGGTAAGCAGCTGCCTGCACAGATGATTTAAAAATATTTTCACTGCATTCTGGCTCTCAGATGCAGAGACATAAAATTTGAGGTATTTTTACCATCCAGGATTTACATTTGAAACCATTTCATTAATTTGATGTTAGAGACTATAAATGTCCTTTTAAATTTTGATTGAAAGGCTGTATGAAAACCTGTAACTATTAAGTATTATCCCTGATGTGCCTTTCTGATATGTCACTATCACAAAACTACAAAAAAAATTAAAATAAAAAGAGGTTTTTAGGTTTCTCTGGAGGTGCTCTGAGAGAGGTCTGTGTAAGAAAGCTCCAAGGTCAGTGCAGTGCTGTTTAGGAACGCCTTTAAAAACATGACTGGCAAGAGATCTTCCAAAAAGTAGAAGTCTCTGCACAGATAAAATATGACAGCCCTGTCTACTGTGATTATTTCAGTTCTGTGGGTCATCAGTCATTCCCAGTCATTCCCTTTGACTTTTGGAGTCACCCTCACCACGATTCCTCTCCAGTGCTTGCCCACCCAGGGGCAATCTCCAGAAGAGGATCTCATTCAACCTCTTGGTCTTGCCTCTCCTCCATTTGATTCCTTTGCCTGACTTCCTGTGTGCCCCAGATAACAAAATTGAATGTTACCTGTCTTCACCTTGAAAGGCAAAGGTGTTGTGGTAGTTTTAAGCTAAGCCTTTAAAAGAGATAAGATATTAGAGACAAGAAGAATGTTCATCTCTGCTCTTCCTCTCCCAGCTTACATTTCCTTTCATGAGATGAAGTCCCTTGTAAGTATGTGTATTTATTTATTTATTTTATGCTAAGACAGATCACAGCCATACTGTGCTTTCTTCTTTCCTCTCTCACGTCCCCATGATGGTCTTCAAATGCCAAAGGGAAATCATTAGTTTTATCTCCTTGAAGAACCTTGCTCTCTTTTGTTCAAGGCCTGGGTGCCACCTGGCATCTGCTCTACTGGGGGTCTCTGAGCAACAGGAGGTGGTTTTCTGTGTCCAGAGAAGAAAATGGAAGCATTTATTTGTTCTTCCTCAAGTAGTTCTAAGCTGTGTTCTGTGTTCAAATGTAGGTTGTAGAACTTTTAAAATCAGGAATGCAAGTCCATTCACTGTCTCATTATGAGAGTGGAAAGTGGAGAGAGTTCAAGGGATGAGGGAAAGGCAACAAAGAAGTCTTTGTGTTTAGTATTAATCAGTGTGGCAAGCAGTGGAGATACCAGGGTGCCTAAATGTATCTATTCCTGAGGAAGTACCATTAATTGTTTGGCAGGAATGCTGGTTGACTTGCTTTTGGAATTAAGGATGTGGGGAAGAAAAAAGGACAATCTTGATAGCATCTCCCTCAGATAGCATGCACAGATAATACCTGTATTCACAGCATTGTGATTGTTTCCTCTTAAAATCCCTGAAGTTTCTCAGTAGTCTCTCAGTGAACCTAGTAGTTATCAACACTGGAAGAATCTGTATCTTTCTGCTGTGGTCCTCTCTCTTATGCCTGCCCTGACCTCAAGATGGATGACAACCATAAGGAACTGTTTGAGACATTATTTGCCTGCCTGCTGTTGGATTTGGAGACAGCTGCTGCTGTTGCAGCTTGCTAGGAGTACATCCTGTTCCTCTCTCCAGTGCCAGCTTCCTTTTGGTAAGCAGGATGTCAGCCACCAGCTTGGATGAAGAAATGGTTCGTCAAGCTCGGTAGCATGTCAACTTCCAGGCATTTTGGTAAATACCTGAGCTGCCCAATGAGCTGATGGCACATTCCTCTCTGCTGAGGAGTCATATCTAATTATGCAGTTTTCCAATGAAGAAAGGTGAATCTGGTAAAAAATCAGAAACCTGAGACCGTGAGCTGAGAGGAGGTACATGTTAGTCCTGCCCTATGCATCAAGGTTTCTTGGTTTCTACATGTGACATTCTGCCATCCCATGAGTCCAGAGAGATTGCCAGGAGAAAAGGATGTGAATCTTCTCTCAGTGACATGCCTGCCTGTCTCAGAGAGTTTGCCAGAACTACTCCTCTCTTCTTGAGAAGCACATCAGGAAAGAAGTGCATTTCAGGTGCCTGTCACTCGTGGCAGTGGTAACAAGCCGTGCATTTCTCACTGTTATTGATCATGGAAAATGCTTTTAAATTATCCAAGAGCCCCCCAGATCTTTGCTGTGTTCTTGCAGGTGTAAGAAAATTGACAAAGGCACTGTTCTTCCTTTGCTGCTTCCTATTGCACTAAATTCACCTTGTGTTTAACGTCTTTGCTGGGAAGCACTGAAGGATTATAGTAGTAATGAGGATAATTCATAAAGGAGCTTTGTGCCATTGAGAGCTATTAGTGCCTGAACTACAGTGGGGGCTGTCCTGAAGTGGGTGGAACACACTTCCCCATGAACTTCTGAGTGTGCATGGCTGGGACTTATCACATAGAAGTTCTTAATAGCATTAGTGACTCAGGAACAGCATTTCAAGCCTGCTCCTCGATGCTGCTGCTGTAATTGAGCATGCTCTTTATTTATAGGCTTCCAAATTAAGCATTCATTTATGCTGTGTTTGGAATAAATGGAATCAACAACATGCCTTTTGGTGAAAAGAGCCACAGATGCAAACAGAAGCATTCACAGCTTTCAAGTCTTGTGTTTGTTTACGTCAGTGAATGTGGACTGTTAGAGCAACTTCCACCACTGATTATATTCAATTAAAGCTTCAGGCACTTTAAGAGGAAACGGCCACAATACTGTGATCAGGCATATTATAGCCTTTGGATGCAAATTAGCTACCAACCTTTAAAACAACAGATTCACAGGATCTGCTTCAAATTAACTGCCAACTGGCCACAAGCACCTCCAGCTCTTGAAGTCTGCCTCCATGGCTGAAGGAAAAGGTATTGTGAGTCTGCCCAAGTTGTTGGGCTGTAGGTGGCACTCTGCCTGGGAAGAAAAAGGAAAGTAAACAAGATTCTTAAATGTCCTTCATGAAGCATCCTTCAAGAACCTTTTCAAGAGAATCTTCTCAGTACAGATGCTGGATGCAAAGTGAGATCAGGTCCAGCTTAGAGGCCATCTTTTTCTCCAGCAATCATCCCTGAGCATGAGGCAGCCCACAAACACTGCAGTCAGGCAAGAGGAGAGTGGGAAGCCAGGTTCAGATTACATGAATTTACTCCAGGAGGACCTGCAGTGTAGTCCTAAAACAGCATGATGATATGGGACTGAAATGGATAAGATTGATGGTGTTCAGGACCAGGTGTTGATCAGTTAGAGGGTAGAAGAGCTCTCCAGAGAGATCTTGACTGGCTGGACAGATGGGCAGAGTCCAACATGATGGCATTCAACAAGTCTAAGTGCTGGGTGCTGCACTTTGGTCATAACAACCCCATGCAGTGCTGGAGGCTGGGGTTGGAGTGGCTGGAGAGCAGCCAGGCAGAAAGGGACCGGGGAGTACTGGTTGATAGTAGGTTGAACATAAGCCAGTAGTGTGCCCAGGTGGCCAAGAAGGCCAATGGCATCCTGGCCTGTATCAAGAATAGTGTGGCCAGCAGAAGCATGGAAGACATTGTGCTCCTGTACTCAGAACTGGTTAGGCTGCACCTTGAGTCCTGTGTCCAGTTCTGGGCCCCTCAGTTTAAGAAGGACATTGAGACTCTTGGATGTGTCCAGAGAAGGGCAACGAGGCTGGGGAGAGGCCTCGAGCACAGCCCTATGAGGAGAGGCTGAAGGAGCTGGGGTTGCTTAGCCTGGAGAAGAGGAGGCTCAGGGGAGACCTTATTGCTGTCTACAACTACCTGAAGGGTGATTGTAGCCAGGAGGGGGTTGGTCTCTTCTCCCAGGCTACCAGCCCCAGAACAAGAGGACACAGTCTCAAGCTGTGCCAGGGGAAGTTTAGGCTGGAAGTGAGGAGAAAGTTCTTCACAGAGAGAGTTGTTGGCCATTGGAATGTGCTGCCCAGAGAGGTGGTGGAGTTGCCGTCCCTGGAGGTGTTCCAGAGGGGATTGGACATGGCGCTTGGTACCATGGTGTAGTAGGCATGAGGTGCTGGGTGACAGGTTGGACTTGATGACCTCTGAGGTCTTTTCCAACCTTATTGATTCTATGATTCTATTCTATGATTCTTGGACTGAGGTTCTGCAAGGCAGTAAGAGGCAGAAAAAAACCCTACTTGTTGCTTTTTGCATTGGGCAATACTTACTGTGAGATTCTGTAGGCACTTAAGCATTCTGTAAGCATATGAGTAAAAGAAAATATGGTCTTTAACGTTCCTTCAAGACATAAGCACCATTTCTCAGATTTGTGTCTAGTGCATAGCCAGCAGAGAGAAATCATTTTTCATTCTTCTTTACTATTAGATCTCCTGCCACAGAAACTTCAGATGTTTAACAGTTTGTGCATTTATATTTTTTTTAAGGCAGCAAGACAGAGCCGTTTATTCCCACAAGAAAAGCCCTAGTAAATTTTGCCACTTGGTGTTTTCATTCCTAATACACACTATTTCTTAGAATTTCTTAGGGGAATCAAAGTAATTTGCCTATTTGATATTATCTCCAGTAAACCTAAATAAAAGAAACTTGAGCCAGATCTCCTGTGGCTCTGCTAGATTTACTGTTCCTTGTGCCACAGTCACAAAATAACAGGCATAGAGTTGGCAAAGAATATTTCATTTTTCTTCTCCAAGAGTGTTTGATGTGCATAAAACTTAACTTGACAAGGACTGCTGCTTAAATTCAGGATGGTTTTAGAGGCCATCAGGAGAAGCCTTTGTTAAAAAAAGCCCAGTGTTTGCATATCATCTCAGGTACCAATATGCAGAATGTATGGAGAAAGGATGAGTTGCTTATTTTGGTGCCAGAGCTTAGGCCAGAATAGAGTCCAGTGGAGTAGCTGTCATTAATTTGCAGGAATGAGTAAGTACCATTAGTGCAGTCACCATGTCAAAAAATAGACTTGATCCAAATCAGTAATAGCTGCCAAGAATAGAAAGAAGTAGCATGTGAGCTTGTGAATACCTAGGTGTTTTCCTGAAATGAGGAAGATTTTGAGTAGAAGAAAGTTTCATATCAGATATGGCCCATCACTTTGCAAATTCTGGCTGGCAGTTGCATCAGACTGAAACACACTGTGCAGACTGTCTCTGCATCAGAATTTCATTCGTTTCCTGCAGGAAAAGGAAACTGTTTTCCAGATAACAGCTCTCGCAACGATAAATCATAAACGTTAGAATGAGAAGTTTATTCATCTTCGTGCTGGGCTGTTTAGCACTGTGACAGGATGCAATAACTCTCTGTGGTCAGATTTCTATTAATTTTGTGTGAAATTGCTTGGTGCTTAAATAGCATAATGATGGGGGCCAAATAGGAGTTGCAAGGGAACAGCCAACAACTGAAAGAAGCTGTTTGGCATCATCAAGGTGGTGCCAGCTTTTAAGATAGCTCTGTTTTCCTGTGTACTTCACGCACCGCAAGGGGAACCTTGGGACGAAAGATAGAACAGTGCGTGAGGTTAGCAAAAGCACATTTAGAATCATAGAATCAATAAGGTTGGAAAGACCTCAATGATCATCAAGTCCAACCTATCACCTAACACCTCGTGACTACTAAACCACGGCTTCAAGTGCCACATCCAATCCCTTTTTGAGCACCTCCAGGGACAGTGACTCCACCATCTTCCTGGGCAGCACATTCCAATGGCCAACAACTCTCTCTGTGAAGAACTTGCTCCTCACTTCAAGCTCACTTCGAGCCTAAAATTCCCCTGGCACAGCTTGAGACTGTGTCCTCTTGTTCTGGTGCTGGTTGCCTGGGAGAAGAGACCAACCCCCTCCTGGCTACAACCTCCCTTCAGGTAGTTGTAGAGAGCAATAAGGTCTCCCCTGAGCTTCCTCTTCTCCAGGCGAAGCAACCCCAGCTCCCTCAGCCTCTCCTCACAGGGCTGTGCACCAAACACCTCTCCAGCCTTGTTGCCCTTCTCTGGACACGTCCAAGAGTCTCAATGTCCTTCTTAAATTGAGGGACCCAGAACTGGACACAGTACTCAAGGTGCAGGCTAACCAGCGCTGAGTCCAGGGGCACAATGACTTCCCTGCTCCTGCTGGCCACACTGCTCCTGATACAGGCCAGGATGGCATTTGCCTTCTTGGCCACCTGGGCACACTGCTGCCCCCCCCCCCCCCCCCCCCCCCAATGTCCACCACAAAGTCTCTTCATAGCTCTGCTTGTAGCTCTTAGTTTGTCTTCATCTTAAAACACAATAGATTACTTAATTTCTCCAGCTGTGTAGACTGTAGAGCCATACCAGTAGTTTTATGTTGAAGTTCAATGCAATAAGCAATCTTTTAGAGGATGAACAGCAATAAACAGCATGCAATATTTAAAGACAGATGCCCTACTATGACCTGCAGTGGGGTGGTTTTGACAGTGTAGCCAAAATGATGTTAAGATGCTTAATATTTAATTTGAAAGTTATGAACAGTGTTATGCTATCCAGCCATTAACATCATCCCTAGTGAGGCAAACTGGGTTTTTTACCAGACAAGTAATTTTTTTTTCAGGCCTCTTGTCCTTAAAAAAGATGACAAAAGCAAATATTTTGCAAAGATTATGCATGAATATAGGCTGTGCTAGGAATTGGTCTATCAGCTTGACCCTGTGTTGATCGCTGTGTGTGTCACACAGCTATGAAGAGCCACAGCTCCACATTTAGAGCGGCGCAAGCTCTAAGAGAAGAAAACACCATATCACATTTGCTGGAAATCAGTGGTCATTTCTGATTCAGCTGCCACTGTCATGCTTTTGTGTTTGTTTTCTGCAAATGTTTCTGTGCCCAAGCTTTACTAATGAGATGATGTCCAGGAAGTAAGTATTTATCTAAAAGAGTCCCTGAAATCCGATTGTGAAATCCATCATGATGTTTGGCCTTGACAGTTTAGAATAGAATAGAATAGAATAAACCAGGTTGGAAGAGACCTTCAAGATCATCGCGTCCAACCCATCAACCAATCCAACACCACTTAAACAACTAACCCATGGCACCAAGCACCCCATCAAGTCTTCTCCTGAAAACCTCCAATGATGGTGACTCCACCACCTCCCCAGGCAGCCCATTCCAATGTGCAATCACTCTCTCTGTATAGAACTTTTTCCTAACATCCAGCCTGAACCTCCCCTGGCGCAGCCTGAGACTGTGTCCTCTTGTTCTGGTACTGGCTGCCTGGGAGAAGAGACCAACATCTGTCTGGCTACAACCTCCCTTCAGGTAGTTGTAGAGAGCAATAAGGTCACCCCTGAGTCTCCCCTTCTCCAGGCTAAGCAACCCCAGCTCCCTCAGCCTCTCCTCGTAGGGCTTGTGTTCCAAACCCCTCACCAACTTTGTTGCTCTTTGTTGTGACCACTGAAACCCAAAATCCAGACTGGAAGTTCCAGGCAGTCATACAACTTTTATGTAAATTACAGCATAAAAGAGGAATTATAAAACATTGATTGCAATGTTCATTATTCAGTTGATCTGCCAACCAAGATTATTTGCTGCTGACAGGCATAAGCAGAAGCACACATCTAAGTGCTGGGTTCTACACATTGGCTACAAAAACCCCATGCAGTGCTACAGGCTGGGGTCAGAGTGACTGGAAAGCAGCCAGGCAGAAAGGGACCTGGGGATACTGGTTGATAGTAGGCTAAACATCAGCCAGCAGTGTGCCCAGGTGGCCAAGAAGGCAAATGGCTTCCTGGTCTGTATCAGGAACAGTGTGGCCAGCAGGAGCAGGGAAGTCATTGTGCCCCTGTACTCAGCACTGGTTAGGTCACACCTTGAGTCCTGTGTCCAGTTCTGGGCTCCTCAGTTTAGGAAAGAGGTTGACTTGCTGGAATGTGTCCAGAGAAGGGCAACAAAGCTGGGGAGGGGTTAGGAGCACAAGCCCTATGAAGAGAGGCTGAGGGAGCTGGGGTTGCTTAGCCTGGAGAAGAAGAGGCTCAGGGGAGACCTTCTTCTTGGCTACAACTACCTGAAGGGAGGTTGTAGCCAGGTGGGGGTTGGTCTCTTCTCCCAGGTAACCAGCACCAGAACAAGAGGACACAGTCTCAAGCTGCATCCAGAGAGGTTTAGGCTGGATGTTAGGAAGAAGTCCTTCACAGAAAGAGCGATTGGCCATTGGAATGGGCTTCCTAGGGAGGTCCTGGAGTCACCATTACTGGAGGTGTTCAGGAAGAGACTGGATGGGGTGCTTGGTGCTGTGGTTTAGTTGATTAGTGTCGGATGATAGGTTGGACTTGATGATCTCAAAGGTCTCTTCCAACCTGGTTAATTCTATTCTATTCTATACTGAAGTGACTGGATGGCCACCAAGGGGAAATGCCTGAGGGAAACTGGGTATGGGACGTCTTTAAAGATAGTTCAGATGCTGTAGAGCCTTTTTCAGTGACAGGTGAAACCAAAATGCAAAATGTTATCAAAAAAAGCAACTTTTTGCCCTTAAATAGATTTGATTTCCTTCATTCCAGAAGGGACTAGGATGTTCAGCTAATCTCACTAGTTGTAAAGTACAGGCCACGTAGCTTACCATTCATGCATTTGCACTGGGCATCTGGCTCCTGAATAAGACCAAAGGCATCCACTCCTTGCCTAAACCAGAATACACTGTTGTTCCCTTTTAAGCAGAGGGATGGAGGCTTTTGGATCTTGCTCCAAAGGTTTAAGTGCTCTGCTCTTTTTCATGTGTGTGAAGTCCATGCTGTATGCTATCTACCTGGGAAAGGTGGACATCAATAGGATCCATACTGCAGCCATGAGACAAGCTCAGCTTAGAATGATAATTTCAGGGCAACTTAAAAAAAGAGCGTGTTTTCCTTTTTGTGGGGAAGCTTTGAAAGAGACCTTACAATGTTGTTCTCTGAGTGATAAAGTACAGGCACAGTATAAGAAACTCATAGTGGAAAAAACATAAGGAGGAGAAAACTTGGCAGAAGCAACAATCCATAATTTAGAAATGATGCCTTCTTATCACACTCTGCAAATATCATTCCTACTGGGGACTTAAATTACTGCACATCGAAAATGTAGGCAAAGACAGCAAAATGATGACACAGAAGAAGTCCTTCTTTCACATATCTGTGTGGATGCATTCCCCTGGCTACGTGCACAGCTGCATTAAAGCCTGTGAGCTCAGTGCCTGTGCTGCTGCAGTTCGTATGTGTGCACTAGGGCACGTGAGTGTTTTCCATCTCTCATGCCAGGAAACTTCTCCCATGCAGAATTGTCCTTGCTCACAAGCTTTTCTTGCTTTGTCTTCCTAGTGAGAAAAGATCATAAAATCTTAGAATTGTCAGGGTTGGAAGGGATCTCAAAGGCCATCCAATTTGAACCCCCTGCCATGGGTGGGGACACCTCATACTAGCTCAGGTTGCTCAGAGCCACATCCAGCCTGGCCTTAAAAACCTCCAGCGATGGGGCTTCCACCACCTCCCTGGGCAACCAGTTCCATTGTCTCGCCACTCTCATGGGGAAGAACTTCTTCCTAACATCCAATCTGAATCTATCCATTTCTAGTTTTTTTCCATTCCACCCAGTCCTATCACTTCCTGACACCCTAAAAAGTCCCTCCCCAGCTTTCTTGTAGCCCCCTTAAGATACTGAAAGGCCACAATAAGGTCTCCTCGGAGCCTTTTCTTCTCTAGACTGAACAACCCTCCCTCAGTCTCTCCTTATAGGAGAGGAGCTCCAGCCCTCTGATCATCCTCATGGTCCTTCTCTGGACACACCCCAGCACATCCAGATCCTTCCTGTAATAGGGGCTCCAGAACTGGATGCGGTACTCCAGGTGGGGTCCCACCAGAGTGGAGTAGAGGGGGAGAATCACCTCTCTTGCCCTGCAGGCTATGATAGAGGTCAGATAGGTGCTCAACATTAATGCAAAATGTTTTCAAGTAGTAGACTAAGGAAAGTGATATAAACCGTGGATGTGGAGTAACTAAAGGCTTCTCATTAAAGCAGGCAGAAATTTGGTGCAATTGCCTTTAGTCCAGGTTGTCAGCTTCTGCAGATGCAGTTAATTTGTGCTATAAGAGCAATTCACAGCTCTGAACAAGGAATAGCTGCCTGAGGTCTCATGCACAGGCATAACAAGGAGTTTCCTCTTCTAAGAAATGTTGGAAAATGTAACCCAGCAGGTTCAGATGGAACTGTATTTCCCTGCTTTAGCTCCCACATGCTTAGGTGTAAGCCATCTCTATGCCAAGACTCACCTGGGCAGGCCCGTGTCCAGGTTCGTATCTGCATTTGGGAGCACAACCACCTTACTTCAGCCCTGTTGCTACGTTAGTGTACCGTTCTTATCCCAGAGCTGGATCACATCTGGCTGGATCACAGCAGCTGCAGGGCTTAGGTCCTCCAGCACCCACCTCAGAGTTGTGCCTTCGGGAAGATTTCAGATACAGCTTAATTTTCAAGGGCAAGGGCAGAAAAACGTTTGCGTTAAAAGCGTTTCTTAATTAACTTCATCGGAGTAAATAATTCACAGTGAATAATTAAGTGACAAATTTAGCCTGTCTCGGTTTCTTTCTCTATCTCTCTCTCCTTTTTTTTTTTTTATTTCCTGTGCACAAAGCGTCCTTGAACAGATTGCAGGTTTCTTAACTTGCTGCAGGAGTGTGTCTGGTATTTTATCTGCCTTTCTCTTTTTTTATTGGGTTGTTTGGAACAGGTCTGTTCCCTGCTTGCTTTACTGAAAGTTTTAAAGGCAGGAATCGAAGACTAGAAATAGTGCTCTCTGCAGGGCAATTTGAGGACCCACGCCAGGGGGAAAAGCACTAAGGAATTTACAAGATTTAAACACTTTTATAGGTGAAGCTCTCTTCAGTGTGATCATTTTATGTCTGTACATAACAGACAAAGACAATGATATTTCCTTTGGTGAAGTCCTTTGGTTTGGACTTGTCTTAGAAGAAGCTGATTGCAGTATTGTGCCAGATTGTTGGGCATTTGGTAATAAGAGAAACTGCTTTGTTCCAAACCTGAAAAGTATTCTTCTGGATCTTCACAGACCTTTTTCTGGCTGAAATCTCTTGGCAGAAATCAAGCCCATTGCTAAACAGAGCCTCACCCTGTGCAGAGGTAATGTCATTAGTCGGTCCAAAATGGCCCTGCAAGGACAGCATTATCACAGCAACTGTGCGCTGCGAGGACAACCAGCCAAGTCTTGGCAGGTTATTCCATCGAGAGGGTGGGCACCTGTCTTTTAGTTGGGAAATCATTGCTTTAGGGGATTAGATACTCACTGATGGCTTAACCCATCTGTTTTTTGTGGTGCTGCTTTAGCAGCAATACCATCCAAATGCAGCAGCTCCTCTTGCTTGTTTGCAGACAGACAGATGCAGAAATATCTGCCTCCTGCCTACATTAGCAGAACATTTTGCATAAATCTCTTCTGGGCACATCACTGTGAATGGGCCCTGGAGCATAACCCAGCTGACTGGCAGTTCTGTGTGCTCAGCTGATACTGTAATTTCACCTGTTGCTTTGGGAGGCAGCAAAGAGAAGGAGGCCAAGAGGTTGCAGGTCTGGTTGATGTAAAAATGGGGCAAAAAAGTGGGATACCCCAGTGTCCACAGTCAGGGACTGTGGCAGGAGATCTTTCTGGGCTGGTTAAAAGTACTTCTGAACTCCTGATGAGTACCATTTCCACACCTTGTCACAGGGCTGCAGGCACTGCTCAGGTGGAGGCATGATCCCAGCTTCAGCCCTCTGAGCTCCGACTTAGAACAATAAAGAAGAAAAATGCCCCAAACCTAAAGTGCTCCTTGCTGAATTAGCATAATGTAAAGAAAAGATAAAGTAGGGCATTTGCAGCTGCTTTACACATGGTAACTGTGGCAGGGTATTTTAGCATCCTGCTGGAGATGCTAGCCCCACAGCATCACGTAGCTGCTAGGAGAAAACTCTTAGTGATAGCAGTTAATGAACGTTGTTCCTCACACAGGAAAACCAACAGAGAACAGCATATGGACTCTGTGACAGGAGTGACTGTAGGGTGCTGGACTCCACTGACTTGATAGTTTTCCTTACATCCTACTTAGCTGTAAAACCCTAATAAAGAAGAAAGAGGCCATTATATTAATGGCATTATGGAGATTGCAGCATGATGTCTAGGACCCATGGGGATTTCTCTGATGTCCAGAATAAATGCTTTACTACTCTAATGACCATAAATGATCTCTTTCCAAACCTGGTATTGACGAAATAGCTTTAATATTTCAACATCAATACTCTGAGCTTTGCTGAGCGGTGACATTAATCTGATATCGTGTAGCACATGGGGAAGAGCAGTGGGGGAAAAAAAAAAAGAAGAAATATGCTGCAACTTAGGAAGTTGTGCAGCTTTCTAGCCTGACAGCAGCTTTCATGCTATTTTCCCACCAAGTGGAAACAAGTCGTGGGATACAAATGACATTTTCTTTTCAAACCTGATGGAAGGAACTCACAGGTGGTTGGAAGCTGCTTATAACTTCAAAGGGCACAGCGTAAACAGAGGAAGTTTTTGGAGAAGTTGCTGTGCCACACTCCTGTGTTTGCTTCTGTCAGGTTACAAGCTTGCTTTCCTTTTTTTTTTTTCTTTTCCTTTTTTTTTTGTTCCCCTGGCAAACGTTTTTGATTACTTAGCATATCTTAATTAATATGCAAACACAGACATGGATTCTTGCTGCATGAGAACAGAGGCATTGGCTGATTTATGATTTTAATCAGGTCAGCCTTAGCTGATATGCAGTAAGAAATAATTAGCTAGCTGTTTGTACACAGAATTGCATTGTACCCAACCCAGAGGAGACAGCTTTTCCTGACACTTCAATCCCCTGCTGGCTTTGTTTTCATAGCTTTCCGTCTCATCTCGAAATAGGAGCGTGTAATAGTTTTCCACCTCTGAGATCATTGCCCTCTATTCTTGACTAAGGGCAGGTAGGCCATTTGCAGGCCTTTGGAAGCAGTTTGATACACAGCCGTCTGAAATACTGAGATATGAGTTTGACTAGTAGTCACAGTAGCCAAAAGACATTGTTCAAGAAAGTCTCATTCTGGATATTCAGTAGCAGCTCTCAGTCTTTGCTGCATTGGGCATTAGCAGTGCATTTGAAATACGCCTCCAAATTTCTTCAGTATGCCCAAGGGCTCAGAAGTGTCACAGAGACACATTGGTATTGACTGGTCTGAACTGGGACACAGACCCCAGATTCTCCCAGAAAGAGAAGTATTGAAGCCACAGTGAAAATGACTGTTTCCTTTGCTCAGCCCTCAAAATCCCAGCTGTGCCAGGGTCTCTAAGCTGCAGAACCCAGCTAGGTGGTAATCAATTAAGCTGCTCTATCTGTCCTGTGGAAAGAGAGGTTTAGCCTGCAAGGTTATCAGCTTAATCATTCTTACCAGTAGCTGAATGTGAATTTTGTGTGCCTGGCACTGCCTCTGTAGCTCCTGGACATTATATGCCATGCTGTACCATATGGGAGAGTAAAGTCTGTGTCTAAGTGGCTCTTGTTGCTTCTATGCAAACGTAAGGAATTGTGCAAACTACCCAAACTTCTCTGAGATCTTGACTTTCATTAACCCTTTGTGAAAACCTGTAAGCTTGGAGACCAGACAGATGAGTAGGTTTCTAGTACTGCATCTCTGCAAACTAGTTGATGTATTTGGCACCAGCCAACAGACATCAAAACACTTGTACAGATGTGAGGGTCTGTCTAGACTGGATAATTGCTTTCCCTTTTGGCTTGATTTCACCAGTTGACAAGTTGGGTAACATTTAACCTTGAATTCTGGAGGCACAGTCACTGCCCAAGCCCTCCTAATGAGGAGCCATCTAACAAGTTGACAAGACAAGGCCATGCTAATCTGAGTCTTCTGCCTCTGAGCCTGGTCACACTGCGGTCAACGCTGATGTATTTGCATTAATCCTATTTCTGTCCATACATCTTAATTCACCCCGAGAGCACTGCTAAGTTCTTTTGTTAATCGTTTTCTTCGTCTCCCCCTGTGAAGTGAAGTTCATTCTGTGAGCGACGCCGATGCAGCCAGGTTAATAACTATTGATGTCGCCATGTTAATAACCATCTTGCTGCCATGAATCTGAGCCTCCCCCTGACAAGGTGGTGGACATCACCTACTTAATCATTACATCTCCCTGTCCATGGATCTCCGTTTGCCCTGTGAAATTTTAATCATTCTGACTACTAATCGCGATCATTTCTCACTGTCCAAGGGTGTGAGTTCACCCTATGAACAGCTCCAGTGTCCTTGTTAATCATTGTAATCTCTTACTGCTCACAAACTGCAAAACACAGGGGTGTCTCTGCTGATTGCTTCAATACCTCCCTGGCTGGAGGCTGGAAGAGCTCCCCATGCTTTACAGGGGATGCTCAGGGCACTTTATTCTCCTTCTGCCCCCCAGTTCTGGAGCCACTGCAAATCCTTCTCTTCAAGAGGCAAAGTTTTCCTGGCAGCCGCCTACATGCAACCAGCTGTGTGCAACCTCTCTAAAGTGACATGTTGAATAACAGAGTGAGTCTGCATGCAGAGCAGCCAGGCTCTGTTGGCTGAATGGTGCTTTCCTGAAAGGTGAGCTCAGAGCACAGAGATAAGCATTAACTCAATGAGACATTTCTGTTCATTCTGCTGAGATGCACCATTGTACTGGGTAGGTCTGATAGGACTGTAAAACTAAATAGGTGTTGATGTGGTGCTACACGCTGTTCCCTTATGTTGGTTCCAGCATGGTGCCCAGTGCTTTTAATGAACACTTACAGCTGTTAATGCCTTAGCCTGTAACATCCTGAATCATTGCAGGAACCTAATGGACAATGAGAGGGAAGATCAATCACAATTTTAGGGCATTGTAAAGTCCCAACACGTTTTCCACCAGAATATGGTCCTGGTTGAAGCCTGGAAAGGATATAAAGGAGTTTATTGAAACAGTACAACTTGTAGACATTGTGCAAACTGAAGCCCAGATCTTTAATACAGGTACACACACTGCAGTGAAGACTCCGGAACTTCTTGTAGTATTTTAACAACAAACTTGCTTCATTTTCAGCAGATTTCTTCCACGCGCTCTGTACAGCTCTCCCCACAGTTCCTCAAAGTGTTGGTTTCGCCTCTGAAAACCCAGCTACCTTCAGGTGCACACAGAATTAAGAAACAGCCTTGAAAGAAACTACTGAATGCAGCTCTGTGAGCCAAAGAAGCAGAAATAACAGTGTGATGCAAAATCTAAAAGGAGCCATCTCCATCTTCAGAGAGCCCCAGGATGGTGTTACCAGTCAATTTTTGGAGGCAGCAGGCAAAGGTTGTCTTCCCCACTGAATCCTGAGTGATTGATTTTTCCTAGAGACTTTCATTTGGGCAGCTTACTGCAATTTTATTAGATGAGACAGTAGACTTGTCAAGATTTTGTTTCTTTTTTTTTTTTTTTCATTTTCCTCCCTATCATCCCAAGATTGGTTGGGGAGTTTAGATTAATAAACAGAGAAGCAGTTAGGCTGATTAAAAGTGGCATATGTTCTGCTGTGGTGGAGGCAGGCTCAAGGGTGTTTCATGTCTGTGTTTTGAGAATAAGAAGCCACTGTCACTCTTGGGTATGATGGTAAATAGCAGTTTTTTTTTCCCCAGTGAAATATTGGAAGTGCTTTCATGCAGATGATGTTGTGCTTTATAAAAATCCAAGGGAAGGAAAGGCTATTGTCTTGGAAAACAAACGAATGTAAAAGTTGGAGGGAGGGAGATTCACCTCAGTGAAGCTAATTAGCATTAAAATAAAGCAGGCTATGAAAAGGTGAAACTAAGTGCTGCAGAAATGCTGAATTAAAGGGACAGCGGTTAACAAAGACTGAGCTTGCAAAGGTTCATGAAGGTATTTCCTATCACTGTAATCAGAGCAGCAGGGCAAACCAGTGCTGCTGCTTTAGAACAGTTCCAGGTGTGAAGGAAGCAGATTCATCCTTATATTTGCTCATGTTAAGACTGTCCACAGCCTGGTTGTGGTGGTTAGAGCAGATGCAGGGAAGCTGGAGCAGATGCAGGGAAGCTGGAGCAGATGCAGTGAAGCTGGAGCAGGCCCGTTTCTGGGTAATGAGAAATGAAAACCCTCCCACCCCTGGGCTGCCCCCTCTGCAAAGGGAGGCCAGTAAACATCACAGCTTTTCGTTATTGTTTGTAAATGTCTCAACACAAAGTATCTTCTAGGACCTAACTTCTGGCACACCCTGAGCAAACAGCTCCCAGTCTCTTCCTGCCCTGGTCAGCCCCGAAGTGAATCAGCCCAGACTCAGCTTCCCAAACAGTTCCCTTCCTTCCCACAGATTTAAAACATCTCCATCACTGTGCACAGGCAGGGATAGAACAATTTTAAAAGGAGCTTAGGAACAGAAATCTCATTTATAAAGACAATTTCAGCCATGCCTGCACTGCAATAAAGCCCAGGACTAGGAGTCAGACTGCTGTTTATATTCACCTTAAATCTGAAAATGTGAGCTTTTAAATTTTTTTTATTCCTTCTAACCAGGCCAGGAAACTTTTTCTGAGCCAAGATCAGAGCACCCTGACTATATTAACCACATGTAGTTCATCCCAAGAAGAGCGACAAGAAATACTTATCTCAAAAAACATGAAAGCTGGAAAAAAGAAGAGGCAGCAGGGACATGAAATATGAACTTTTCTCTTATGTGTAGCTGCATGAGAACAGAAATGTTGAAGTTCTGAGTTTGGGGTGGGCTGTTCTGGATAACTCCCCTGGTTTCAGATGGAGATCTACTGCAGATAAGCTCATACAGGCATTAGTCTTATTCCTTGCTTCATTAACGCCTTTTAATCCTACTGCTACAATTGTGTGTCCCCCAGATTACCCTTCCCACACCTTGGGCAGTGTTTTCTCTGTGTTATGGTAGATCAGAGAGATGCTCAAGTAGATCAGACAAGTCCTTAAGTAACTTGCTGCTCAGCTCAGCCGCATCTAGAGAGCTGGGAGTTGGGCTGACACTTCTTGAAAGCCATCAAGCAGGGATAGTGGTGCCCTGAGTTGTGATGGGATTAATTGAGAGCCAAGTATTGGGGTGTTTTCAGGGCTAAAGGGTGATACATAAAGCCCAACCAAAATGATTCTATGGTTAGTGCCAAAAGGATATATTTTTTTGACTGGCAAATAATCATAGATGTGGTGCCGTGGGATTCAAACACAGAGGTATGGTGCTAAGGGATGTGGTTTAGTACCAGACTTGGTAGTTAGTTAATGATTGGACTTGGTGATCTGAAAGGTCTCTACCACCCAAAAATGATTTGATACTTCTGTGATCATTCACTATTGTCTACATCACAGTTTTTCTCTTGGGCAGTTGTATTTATATCACAACCCCTAACAATAAAGGTAGGTAAGGCAGGGAATAAGCTTAAGGCTATTGGAGGGGTGGAGGTGGTATGGTTGGCTTTTGGTGGTTTTTTAATGACAATGATCTTCTGGGACTCTGCTACATTTTGGGTCTTCACTCTTTAGGTGTTATCTGTGGCAACTGCCAGCTGATGGTGGCAGCAGATGTGGAGGATTTCAGTCTTCTTGTGTTCAGTGCTTAGGGTGGACGTGACAGGAGTGTGTTTACAAGGTTTTCCCTTCTGTGACATTAATTGCAGGCTGGTCTGCTGTTACATGTACCATATACAGAGGTAGGAGTTTACAGTCCCCAGGACTGAACATAAATTAACTCTCCTCTGGTTTGGTGAGGTTTTTCTAGTAGAGATTACAGCAAGATCTGTGTGATAATTCAAGTGTAATAACTTCTTGTCCCAAGATGGGGTTGACTTGTGAAATCTATTAAGCCATGTGGTTCTGGCTCTGTTAGTACACTCTTGAAGATAAAAGCTTTTTAGTTGTTTGGTTCAAAGCAAATGTTGATTTGTTATCAACAACCTAGACTCCCCAATTACCAGCATTTTGAATCTGCAGATAGCTCGAACTAGAAAACATTCCTATGTTGACCATGGTTTATGGGGAAAAGCCAAGCACAGTACTTAATCCAGACCCCACAATTTCCTCCATTTGAAACCTTGAACTAGCTAAAAAATCAAAACATAAAAGAAGACAAAGTATCATCTGATTTAAGAGACTGGAAGGATTTTCTCTGAGTATAACAGTTTCCTGACACCACCTCAGGCTTTGATTCCACAATCCCCTGCTCCTATCTCTGTTTAAAACAAAGACTTTCCAAGTTACTAAATCGTGCACTTCCCTTGTCCTTCTCCCTGAGAGCTCTGCAGACATGCTGTCGCTGGACACCGGCACCAGGTCATGCCGTCCAACAAGTGTGCTCATGCTGGTGCCATGTGCAACCCACCCCTTCTCCAGCCCTTCTCAGCTGCAGGCCAGACACAGGCTCCCCACTCTTGTGTGGGTGTTTCTCTGACTTCCAGGATCCTCTTTCTAAGCTGTCCCTCTACAACTACTTGAAAGGTGGTTGTAGCCAGGAAAGGGGTTGGTCTCTTCTCCCAAGCAACCAGCACCAGAACAAGGGGACACAGTCTCAAGCTGTGCCAGGGGAAGTTTAGGCTTGAGGTGAGGAGAAAGTTCTTCACCAAGAGAGTCATTAGTCATTGGAATGGGCTGCCTGGGGAGGTGGTGGAGTGACCATCCCTGGAGGTGTTCAAGAGGGGATTGGACGTGGCACTTGGTGCCATGGTTTAGTCATGAAGTGTTGGGTGACAGGTTGGACTCGAGGATCCTCGAGGTCTCTTCCAACATTGGTGATACTGTGATACTGTCCAGGACAAAGATAATGAGACCAGTGTGTTTTATGCAGTGCTGCCTCTGTCTGTTTTCCAGCTTTGGACTTCTTCACGGAGGAAAAAAGAAACAATTGTGCAAAAAAGGAAAAGAATGGGGAAATAGCTATCAACTAGGTTACGTGGAACAAATATCTGTAGGAGTTTCATGCAAATGGAAATGAGGAGCCTCTTGAGAAAAATACAGATTTTGTTTTGATTTTATATTAAAACTCCCACATTCAGTGGAAATTTGCTTGGATTTGCACAGGATGCTGCTCCATTGCTTTAAAAGAAAATATCATTTCCAAGCTGCATTATCTGCGGGGATGAATAATTTTCTTGATTTTTAATGGCTTTTATCCAGGAGAAAATCAGGCCAGTCTTACTTAACCAAATCACAACTTGGACTGTGGGCCTGGAAGCAGAATCCATTTGGATGTTTTAACCTCCAGTGAATAGGAAATAGAGAATGTTTGGTGTCACGCAGTGCAACATAAAACAATATGTGTAATGAGCTGATTTGAAATGCAGCTTTAAAAACAAAAATCGCTTTCCTTTTTCTCACAATCCATCAAGGCATCAATAGGTCTTTCATTGCTTTCACACATTATTATTAATAGCGCAGAAAATTGCAGATCATGGAGCTTGGGGGCTCCATAAGTTTTCTATGGAGACTGCAGGAAAAGTAAAAAGGAAAGTTTCATGTGTGGCTGGACAGATGGGCAGAGTCCAACATGATGGCATTCAACAAGTCCAAGTGCCGGGTGCTGCACTTTGGTCACAACAACCCCATGCAGCACTACAGGCTGGGGTCGGAGTGGCTGGAGAGCAGCCAAACGGAAAGGGACCTGGGGGTACTAATTGACAGCTGGCTGGACATGAGCCAGCAGTGTGCCCAGGTGGTCAAGAAGGCTAATGGCATCCTGGCCTGTATCAGGAATAGTGTGGCCAACAGGAGCAGGGAAATCATTGTGCCCCTGTACTCAGCACTGGTTAGGCTACACCTTGAGTCCTGTGTCCAGCTCTGGGCCCCTCAGTTTAAGAAGGATGTTGAGACTCTTGAACGTGTCCAGAGAAGGGCAACGAGGCTGGGGAGAGGCCTCAAGCACAGCCCTATGACAAGAGGCTGAGGGAGCTGGAATTGTTTAGACTGGGGAAGAGGAGACTCAGGGGAGACCTTATTGTTGTCTACAACTACCTGAAGGGTGGTTGTAGCCAGGAGGGGGTTGGTCTCTTCTCCTAGGTAACCATCACCAGAATGAGAGGACACAGTCTCAAGCTGTGCCAGGGGAAGTTTAGGCTGGAGGTGAGGAGAAAGTTCTTCACATTGGAATGTGCTGCCCAAGGAGATGGTGGAGTCACCATCCCTGGAGGTGCTCAAAAAGGGATTGGACGTGGGACTTGAAGCCATGGACTTGATGATCTTTGAGGTCTTTTCCAACCTTATTGATTCTATGATTCTGTCATAAAAGGCAAGAGAGGTGGGCAGTGTGGGAAGCACCCTGACTGATGAGCCTTTGACCACACAGAGATGCTCAGACTTTGTCCAAAATAATTATACCTGTAAATTAACTAAATCCAGTGAAACTCCATGTGAGCTTTCCAGTTCACACTTGTGAGTGCCTTTGAATACACTTGGTGTAATGTACCTCTAAAAAAATAAATAAGATGAATTCTAGTGCAGCCTTTCCTAATCAGAACTTAAACTGACCACAGTCCTGCTTAATACGGTCAAGGAATCAGTTTCAAAAGTTAATTTGGATTTGTTTTCCTGAGGGTTCCTATGTGTGCAAATGCTGATGCCTGTCAGCAAGTCCACACAGCCTTAAAGCCATATTTTCCAGTGGTTCCTTGTCTGTTTATATTTCCTCCTGCCACGTAGTAAGTGTCATACCTACCTCCCTCCCCACCCCCCCCCCCCCCCCAGCACAAACCTCTACCCAGGGAGCTTGGTGCGTTTTCCTTCCTGCTGTTGAATGCCATTCTAAATTCATTACAAAATATAAACAAAAGCTTTTTCTTTTGTTCCTGATGTCAGATCTTATATTCTTTTGAACTGTAGCAACTGCGTACCCAGCGAAGAAATTGCATTTTGACTTTGAGATCTCTGCTGATTACTAACCTATTTGTAAGGAGCACTACAGACTGCAGGAGTGTTTTATAGCTTTTAAGAAGATGCTTCTCTGGATGGGTCAATTTAAAGACCCATTAATAGAGATTAAAGAAAGTTCATGATCTCCTTCAGATTCTAGATGTTTCTGTCAGCCAACAAAGCATAAAAGCATAACTACATTTCACAATATTAATGACCAGCTGTAAAAACCTGACATAACACTTTGATAGCTCTGTAACTAATCTTTATTATTATCAAGTCACAATGGTTTGCATCAAATATGTATCATCTGTAGTTAACTTTAAAACTTGTACAAGTTGATGGTGTGGAATGCTGTTGTAGAGTAATTAAGTTTATAAATATATGGGTTTGTTTGAAATGCTCAGTACTTTTATGAAGGATGCAAGAACTTCGACTGAAGTCAACACTGCTCATCAAACTTTGCCTGCTGGAACAGCTATGAGAGTGTATCTCAGTTCACAGGTGGAAGCAGAGCCTGAGAGATGAATTATGGCTTTGCCTGTGATGTTAGCTTAGGGCACAAACCTGTCTGCTGGGATGGTTAAGTGAGCTTATCAGTCACTTGACCTATTAACAGAGCTTAAAATTCTCTAATGCTTGACTTGAAGGGATGCAGTGTTGCCTTGAACTTCTGGAAATGCAGCTTTCAGAGGTCTTGCATAGTCAGTCTTCTGGCGATTTTTTGTTCTTGAGGAAATAAGAGGGAAGGGGGAGAGGGAATGGAGGGAAGGCTGAAAGAAGAGCTCTGTAGACTAACTGGTAATAGACTATGGGTAAGCAAAATGGGCAGAATCACAGTGCTTTGGCTAAATTATTGCCCAATGGAAGTGCTTGAGAGACAATTAAAGGCTATTTTAGACTGCTTCACCATGTTTATTCTGAGTGACTTGCGATAAAAAGGAGCAGGAGAGGGAACTGGTACAGGCTCATCAGCAACTGCTTTTCTTCCTTTACCAGAGCAAAATCTACCCTCTGGCTGGTGCTTCGACAGCAATATATACTTTGCCTTCACCTCTTGTTTAAAGATCTCGGGCATGTTTCGCACAGTAATGTCTTGGCCCCTCTGGGGCTACTTTTGCAGCGAGTCACAGGGAAGGCAAAGGGGCCTCCTCTGTGTCCTTGGCACTGCTGGTTGGGACATAACGATACTGCACTGGCAAACCTGGCTGGCTACACTGTAAAGACTTGAAATAGCTCCTGCAGAGCTGGAGTGGATGGGGATGATTGAAATATTTGCTTGGAGCTGCTGTAATTGTCCCAGCGGTGGCCCTGAAATAAAAGTCATTGCTTGTGCATGAACTTGAACCACTTAAAAGTATTGCAAAGATCTGATCCTGTGCTAGACGTATTGGTGCTGGGCTTTAGAGGGGAATACAGAGTATCCTGTGTATTCCTGAGAGATTTCCCTCCCCCACTGTGCCGTGTTTCCAGCTGACTGGTAATAATGATGCAGAAGTATGAATGAGCTGATCGAGCACCGACTGCACCCTTTTAACAATGTAAGGAAAAAATCTGGCCAACTGGAGACATCACAAATTGGAGCTTAATTACAGTGCATTGAAAAAATGCAGGAAGAGCTCAAATAATGATGATTTCTGGGCTTTCAAAAGAAAGGGGGGCCTGGCTGAAGTAATTTCAGTTCATTACAGACTTTCTGAACCTGCCTTGCTTAAGTGAGCTTAATTTTTTTTTCACCTGTCACTTATTTGCTTTTGAGAAGCATAATTGCAGCTAAGAGCTGAAACAGGAGAACATTGTTTTGGTTTGGTTTGTTGTGTTGTTGTTGTGTTGGGTTTTTTTCCCCCTGTGCAAACATTAAAAAACAAAGGGGGAAAGGAAAGACTATTTTTGAGACAGGCTTTGCCACACAGACGCCTGGCCCCTTTTAGGTTTCCTTTCTTTATCTTAATATCTTAAAAATACATACATCTCTGGGGGAAGCTTAATAAGAAACAGCCAGCTGAAGCAAAGATTTTAGGAGAAAAAAGAAGTCAGGGGACTTGTGCTGTAGAGACAGCAGTTCAAACAGTGACAAGGAGGACACAGCTGTGCACATCAGACATCCACAGCTGGGGAAGTGGAAAGAGAATATTCCCACATCTTCCCTTATAAATCATCCCTCACCTTTCAGATGCCTGAGTTTTCTGTTGTGTTGAATAATTTCATATACAGGGAGAGGTATTTGCATTGTTCTCTTCCTGCTGTTTGTGATATCTAGGTCAGTTTTACCTACCACAGCAACAAAAAATCACTGCAGATTGCTTCACTGTCCTTCCTAGCAGAGTGTTTTTCTTACCCTTCAAAATCAGGCATCCTCCATCAGGAGAACAAGGGAGGCCTTAGCAGCAGGTGCATAAACCAATATACAGAGAAAGCTGAGAGGGAAAAGCAGCACAGACTTAGTCTTCAAAAGACTCCTGCTAGGAAGGTCTACAGAGAAGGTGGAAGCAGTATTGTTTTAAAAGCACCTCTCTGGACCTCAGCTGAGCAATAAACCAAGCCAGACGTGGGCACTCACTATAACTCTTTTGGGAGAGAGCATAAAAGAGCATAGCACTGAATCTTCTCCAGCTTCAGGAATTACTGATTTCCTCTCTATTCTTAACCACAGCTGAAGACGGAGCAGCAAAGATGCTGTTTATGCTGGTTCTTAAGGTTTGAATGCAATGACCGAAACAGTTCTAACAGAGGAACTGTTCCATGCAAATACAAAATAGCTAGATCAAAAGAGTGTGCTTAAATTTTCCAGGGAGCTCTGCAAACTTGGTGCTATATCATAGAATCACATCAGCAGTTCAAATGTTGAATATTCAGATTCCTGTTTTAACTAAGAATTATCTTGGAGGCTTTCAGTGTTCACATCTTCCTGGGGTGTGATTCAGAATAGCAGCTCATAAAATCTGGGAGAGGCTGATCTATATCTGCCTTTTGTTTTGGTTTGGGGGTTTTTGTGATTGTTGTTTTTTTTTTTTTGGTGGAGGGGGTGGCTTTTAAAATTTATTAAGTATTAATGAGAAAAATAACAGAAACGAAAATATTCTGAAGTCGTGAAGGCTCCCCAGAAAGAAGAGTTAGACCTCATAACTGTTGTCAAGTTTAGAGTTAATTCTTTTTAATGCTTCACTTGGGGAAAAAAAAAAAAAACAAACAGTAAAAAGACAGATTAGGTCTATGCTTTGTAGTTATAAACACCCTGAAGACATTAGATACCAATATATAACAATGAACCGTTTCAGTTTCTGAGAGAAGCCCATTTTGAGAAAGCATTTTTAGTGCTTCAAGTCAGTGTTGATCAACAAGAAAATTCACTGCAGGAAAACATTTCAATATTACCAGAAAGTAGAAATCAGAGTCATCTGAACTTGCTGCTCCCCCAGAATCTGTCATCTTCCATTATGTGCAAAGTAGGCTTTAGCAGAGGGAAACGTAATTATTACCACACAAAATAACAGAGTATTGACACCCTGCCACTGGATCAATCACATCTGCTCTGTAGGCTCGGTTAATAAATCCTTGTGTTAAAATATGATGTCTTCTTACAGGACACATTTATTTTCTCACAGCATTTGTTTTGATAATTTCTCATGCCAGGAAGTTGTGTGCCCCTGCTCTTTTTCTCACGCTGCATGCACACCTTGCATAAGGGCCGTTTTAGAAGGGCTGCGCATCTCCGCATTAGTGTCTGCCTGTCCTTGGGCGATGAGGGATGAGTGGCAGAACAGTTTGAAACCTGCAGCAGGGTGCCTTAAGGCAGCCTAATTATCTCATGTCTGGGTTCATATCTACAGTAATCTAGACAAGTTTCTAATTTGTTTTTCAGTACTGTAGGATGAGTCAATTCTAATTAAACATTGGCCATTGCATAACATGGCCAGGGAGCCAAACGAGATCATGGTCTGCCATAACTACCTGTTGTTGTCAGCTTTTCTTAGCCGTGTATCTATTTGTAACCAGCATGGTTACTGGTGTTTAACCAGTATGGTTACAAACGTGCAGTAATGGTTGGGGCAGATATTATTCTGGGACATTTAGGGCAACACTTGTGTTCTGTCATGCCAGAGGACTGTCTGTGAGTGCAGAGAGCTGTGGAGATGCCACTGGTCAGTTTCCTCTGTCTAAAGTATACAGGTCAAAATCTTGCTCTCATTTATACCAGGTCTCAGACTTATGAGTTTACCTTTTCTTGTCTATGTAACAGTCAATCTCAAGTCCCCTACTGAAGCTTTCTTGATGCCTCAACAGCCCAGGAACCTCACACCAGCAATGAAGTGCTGATGAATTTCTCATTCCAGGGTGGCAGGAACTAATGGAACTAATGTCACAGTATTTTCTGCTCTATCATAAGCTTGGTGGCAAGGCACTTCAGATTATTGTTCCCTCATGTAAAGAATCAAGTGACTAACTGAATTATGTATGGGAGGGCATTGGAGATGCCTGATGGTTTATGGATGTTTCCAAAAGTCACGTCTGTTCTGTCCCTTTCTCTTCTCCATCACCAGCCACAGGCATGCCATCACAGATCATTGTCCTTTGCTCTGGTTACTGGATACTGCACAATCAATGAGGTCTCTCCAGATCCTTCTCTCATCACCCTCCATGCTATTTCTCCTTTTCCATTGCATATTATCTTCCCCACTCATTCCAGCCCCAGTGTATCAGTCCTCTGTTCCCATATGACTCCCACTAATTACAGTGCTATCTTGCTGCTTAATGCTGTCATCTCTTTTCCAGCTACTTCTTTAAAAAGGCTGTTAGTTAGCTAGGAATATATCATCCTTCAGCTCTGGACCCAAAGTCCACTCAGTAAGCATTTTATACAGTCTTAAAAAAATGAGGAGAGAAAAAGAAAACAGCAGAGGAATACAAAAAGGGTCCCCTGGGAGTAAGGTTGTCAGAAAGTCATGGCTACTTCATAACTCTGGGCATTAGTCATTTTTCTTACCATGGGTGGTCCCACTATGGGCTGAATTTTGAAAGGTTTTTTATGCTGTTCAGCAAAGATGTGACATTGCAGAGAGCTGGAGGAGAGGTGAGACCTGCAGGTGCTAGCACTGCCATGCCATGAGAGGGATGACTCTTTCTCACACACTTTTGAGCATGCTTGTTCTTGCAGTTGCTTTGGTGCTTTGTGGGAAGCCCTAGCCCTGCTGAGAGGAGAGCAGCTGGGCTTGGAGAAGGGGTGAATGAGAAGTTTCACCGTTTGTGTGGCTGCTACCAATGGCTGCTCTCGTTGCCATGCCTCAGCTCCAGCAGAAGGACCACCACCAAAACTAAAAGAGGTGACCAAAGGACAGATCTGAGGCTTTGCTAGTGTGTATGGGCTGTGCTATGGGCTGTGATTCCTACCTGGACCAACTCTCTCCATTTCTCCCTTCCTGGGGAGGGGACAGAGCTCAGCCCCTAGCAGGTACCAGCACAAGAGGACACTGCACCAGGGGAGGTTTAGGCTGGATGTTAGGAAGAAGTTCTTCACAGAAAGAGTGATTGGCCATTGCAATGTGCTGTCCAGGGAGGTGGTGGAGTCACCATCACTGGAGGTGTTTAAGAGGGGACTGGATGAGGCACTTAGTGCCATGGTTTAGTTGATAAGATGGTGTTGGGTGATAGGTTGGACTTGATGATCTGTTCTGTTCTGTTCTATTCTATTCTATTCTTTACCTAAGTGTGTGTGTGCTCAGCATATCACAGACCCTGCTGCTCTCAGACCCGGCTGTGTAACAGTGATGATCCATTATGGTTTTAACCCAGGTGCTAGGAGGTTCTTGCAGGGAAGTGAAAGGATTTTGGAAGCTGACAGTTATGCACAGGGAGGCTGGGAGGGCATCACCCACTGCAGTAGAGTGGTGCTTCTGGAGGAAGTTCCTCCTGCTGAGAAGCTCCTCCAACAACACAGACTTCCCAGCGGGATATGTGAGGCTCCCTCCTGAGCTGTGCTGCTGCAGGTTGCCTTTGAGGACACTGGTTCAGGTCTCTTCTCACCTGTCTGTGGTCTGGAGGTAGATGTAGCCTTTATCTTGAACCAGAAGAAAACCTGTAGTCCAATTGATTGTAATTTTTTTGGTAGTTATTTTCTTAGCCCTGGTTTTGTGCTGTGTCATTTTTGCATCTGCATTGCCAAAATACAACATTTCTGTAAAGGACCAGAGGAGCTTGCTCCCTTAGATACTGATTTTTCACTTGTGTCCAAGCCCAGTTTCTTGTCTGTTTACAGCTTCACTGACCCAAGAGAGCAATTGACCAACAAGATATATCTTAAAGTAGAAAAAGGTAAATTATGTGGGCCTGATTAGTTGCTGCAGTAATTCAGATGAATGAAGTAAGAACAATGTTGGACCTGCTGGTGATGGTTGGATGAAAGAATTGTCACTGCTCCAGAGTGTGGAAGATGTTACCTGTTGATTTTTTGAAGGCTATTTAAAACCTACTAGATTGAGTGGTAGCAACAAAATCTGGATGTGTGGTTCCTTCCTATTCTGTTACCCAAGCAGGTTGTGAGGCAGTATGATCCCATTTTATCCCCCTCCTTAAGTGAGACAGAGCATCATGGGCATCTCTCCTCCTGGAAAGGCCCAGAAAAGCTGAAGGCAGAGGAAGCATGCAGCTGCAGAGTCTTTCTTTAGCCAGGCCTCATCTGCTGTGGCTCTGGTGGCTGTCAAGCCCATTGCAAAGCAGACTTGCCCACCCAGATATCTGAGCCTCTTGGTTTTGCGTGCCCAGATACGATGCTGGTCCCAAATGGCTGTGTTTAGCTGCGTCCCTCCTGAATTCAAATTATGCCCACAAGCAGTATTGTGCATTTACTGAAGCTCATTAGAATGAAATGGGAAATACACATATTTCAGATGTGTTTTATTTGGAATACTAATCTTATTTTAGAATTCACGTTAAGCTATTGAGTCCTTGGCAGCTAATGTGAAAACACAGTGAATCATAATGAAATACGGTGCTACTGTATTCCATTATACACCACACCAGCATGACAGCAGCTTTTTCTCTTACTGAAAATAGGATTGCTTACATTTTATTTTTATTTATCTGGGGGGGAACAAGTAGGAAAGCATTTCATACTAAAACTCAGCCACCAGCTCATATTTTGCTGTATATACTGTGGGGCAGGGGGAAGGGAACAGATGACAGCACAAAACTCGAACAAGTATTTCAGTGCCTGGTACTTCCACACTGGACAGTCTGCACCTCAGTGCTGCAGAGGGTCACATAGCAATGTTGCAAGTGTTAGGCTGGGGGCTGCAATATACAGCACATCAGCCAGAGAAGAGATCCCAACACACACTGTATGTCATCACAGCTCAGAAGGTAAAGAATACCGTGGAGATATAGAGGAATATGGCTGACACCACTTTATGGCAAGCAGTTGCTATACAGTTGTGTGTAACTCTCAGGTGTCAACACACTGCAGCCTTCATTCTCTGCCCTCTTGTGGAAACAAGCAGCTGTGGAATAAGGATTACAGAGTACACAAACTGGTGTAAAGCTGCTCCTATCCCTTTCCCGGGCAGATATATAACTGTGGTTAAAGGCTGAGGCTTAGTTGCTTTGGGAACTACAATTCAGAGGTACTGATGAAGCAGAGGAGAAATATATAGCATCCTGAGTGGGCTGAATCATCCCAGTTGTTTCACTCCCTTTTATGCTGAAACATTTTATTTTTAACAAACAGCCTTAGAAACAGAGATTTAAGTCCCAATAATAGCATGATGAGAATGAATTTGTCTCGTAACAGCAGAGAGTGCCGTGAAAATGCATTATGCTTGCCATGGTGATTACTAATTTTAAGAAGGTAGATTATACCAACTGCCCTATATTTTTTTCCTTCCTGTTTTCAAGAGTGATGCTTGTATGGAACACAGCAGAGAAAATATCAGGCTTTAAGAATCAGGAAAAAAACCAAACTGTAATAAGCAGAAGCATAGGGAAAAAAAATAAACATAGGGGTGTTTTATTTGTATTGTGGTTCAAACCAGCTCCAAGTTGCCTGCAGGCTACTGACTCCTTTCCTCAAAGATAAGTCAAGAGTGATTGATCTCAAAGGAAATATTGAGGATGGTCAGGACAGGATGCAGTGTATATTCTTTATTCTCCTGCCCAAGATCTCAGTCATAAGTTACTTTTTCTCTGGACTTCAGTTTTCGGTTTGCTCTGCTTGCTGTGTCCTTCATCCTGCTAGCTAAGCATCTGAAATACTCCTTTGTCCTGTCTCCTTCCTCTGCTTCATTAAAGAAGTGAAAAAGAGGGAGATGCTACACAGATGAAATAGGAATTATAAGAGTGGAAGGGACCTTGGGAGATCATCTAATCCATCTCACTGCCTCAGAGGAGGTGAACATGTAATTAACTGCTCCTAGTGGCTGGCTGGCTGATCTGTTCTTCAAAACTTACTGCATGGGGATTTTCATCACCTAAGAGTTTAGCCCAGTATTTCACTAGTTTCATGCTAGAGAGTTTTCCTTAATCTCTAACTAAAATCTTCTTTACTTTTATTTAAGACCTTGGGACTTATTCTCATGCTTTTCTCCTGGTTCTTGAGAACTTGGTTTGTTTCTGCTGGACTTCTCATTGGTCTGTAAACTTTCAAAATAAGCTCAGGTGAAATTTGTCAATGTTGGCCCCAGTGCTGGAAGGAAGAGAATAATTATTTATGTATCATTTCCAGCTGATGGCTGAACCTGTAACTTAAAGACATTCAGGACTTAGAATCAATCATAGAATCAATAAGGTTGGAAAAGACCTCAAAGATCATCAAGTCCAACCTGCCACCCAAGACCTCATGACTACTAAACCATGGCTTCAAGTGCCACTTCTGCAGTTTGGTCACTAGGCTTTTGATTTCAGATAATTCCCTAAATAGTACTCTTAAATTTTCAATCTTCCCTTTTGGAAGTAGGGAACTTTTCTTGGAACTGGAGACTTTTTCTTTAAATTTGCTTTTAATCTTAAGAGAATAAACTCATGTTGATTCACTTGGAACAAAATGATTTTTTAGAAGTAAAGTTCCTGTCTGAATTTATTGCTCCCTTGAAGCCATGAACGAAGCATCCTTTTTTCACTTAGAATCCAGGCAACAAAGAGATGTGCTGACAATCACAATCAAGTGGCTGAGGCCTACTGTAATAAGTAGCATTTATTTTCAAATTTCCATCTGGAACATTAAAGCCTTCCTACTACAATTCCTGTCACCACAACTCCAGTGCCATTCCTATCTCTAATAACATCGTGCAGATTTCTGTTCATATCATGTCAGATACAACTGCAACTCATCTTGTTTTTCATCTCTGTCTTCAAAGAAGACATTATTGTTCTGAAGATGCAATGATCAGCTTATTTGAAGTGTCCTAAAGAGATATTGGCTCTTTTAACACCGGTTTTAACAGCTCTTTAATTACTTAGGATTTTGTCATGCAACATGTGAAGTCGTGTACACGTCATGGGTAAGTTCTGACTTTCCCTCAAGCTGCTAAAACAAAAAGGAGTTGTGTACAGAAAGCTGCCTCAGGTGACCTGCTGCTGTGTACCTAAGCATAACCCCAAGGGAGAGTGTTGCTCACAAAGAATTTGGGCTCTTCTATGATACTGTATGGATTTCAGGACCAGTGGAAATACCTGGCTGTATGTCCACTTGACCTTGCTTAACTCTCCTGAAATGCCTTTCAGCTCTCTGCAGGAAGCTAGCAGAGGTTCCCAGACTTCTCCATGCTCAGAATATGTTGTTCTACCTGAACATGCACCTGAATGTGCTTTAAGAATCTTCACTTCCCTTTCTTACCCTTACCCTTACCTCTTTCTCTGGGCTCCTTTTCCCCAGCTTGCTGCTTATGTTTTTCCTGATGAACACTAGCGTCCCTGCTTTATAAACCAAACAAGGCTGGCCAGAGATTTGTCCATTGCTGGCATAGAAGTGCTAATTTATCAGCCTTATCTAACTAGTGACAGTCCAATATTTATGTAGCTGGAGAGACATTTTGTTGTTTATTGGAGACAAAACTCCCATCTCAAGTCCACAGATGATTTTGCCTAAATAAATGTCGTATGGTAGCTGCAGATAAAAGTAATCGTCTGTCTACTTTAAGTAAAAGATGTAAGAGGGATTTTGTAGCTTTGTGAACTGACTCTTGCTAAAAAAAAGAGCAAAGTTTAACTCATGTTAAACAACCTAATCCAGGTTTATTTAAAATGATGAGGGTTTGTGCATGGCAGCCACATCCAGATGTTCTTTCTTGCCCTTTTCTGGTACTTCCGTGCGGGCAGTCCAGTGAATGGTGGCAGAGAGGGCAGCACAACCCTGGGCTGTATAGTGACAGCCACAGCTCCTGACCAACAGAGCTGAGACTTACAGAGATTGGTGTGATCATGGGGTGTCCTTCTACCATCAACAGAAGGGCAAATCTGGCCAACAAGCAGCAGGAAAGATGAGCTGCAATGCAAAGTGCCTGTGTGTTTCCAGTTTTCATGCAGGATGACTGCGTTTGACTCCAGAGATTGGTGCTTGTTTGCCTGTTAATCCCAGCACAGTTTGCTTAGGTCTTAGTGAAAGATGCTCGTGGAGGAAACAGCAGGAGACTGCACTGCTGTGGGGCAGCCAGGCAGCACTGATGAGGTGTGGGTTCGTTAGCCTGGCAAGGAGCCATACTAACACAGCTCTCTTGTATGGGGATTCTCAGCTAGTTTGTCTACCCAACTTCCTCTGCACCTGCAGAGGAACAGATCTTTTTTGTCCTGAGGACAAAACAGATCTTTTTGGTCCTGAGGACTCCAGATCTGGACACAGTATTCCAGGTGGTGTCTCATGAGAGTGGACTAGAGGAGCAGAATCATTCTGCTTCTTTTGATGAGGCCCAGGGTACTGTTGCAACCACACATTGCTGGCCCATATTCAGGTTTTCATCCAATATCCCCAAATCCTTCTCCTCAAGGCTGCTCTCAACCCACTTATCACCTGTGTCCAGATACAAGTTGGTAGTTTCATTATTCAGAAACCTCCCTAAAGAACAAAATTATATAGATTTCCTATCTGTTTCTCAGTTCTATTAGGAATCAGTTGCATATTCATCACAAGCTGCATAGCTTAGCAGCAGCATCAGCAAGGGAAAGAACTGTATTCCATTTCCTTTGAAATTTTGTCTACTGCAGCATGGTTTGAGCACTTAGTTTACAAGTCAGTATGTTATAGAATGTTTTCTAAGACAATAAAATCCTTAAATGTCATCTGATAGGAAGGTTGCAGAAGTACTAGGATTTTAAAGTACCCAAGTGCCACCATTTTAAAAGATGGAGGATGAAAGTCAACAGCAACAGAAGAGCTGTTTAACTGGCCTGTCAAGCTGGTTTTATGGTTTGTTTCAGTCCCTGTAGTGAATTGTCACATTTAGCCTGCCATATATAAGTGTGTAGTGAGCATATAAAGTGTTCTGATTCCCAGGTTGGTTTAGATTATTTTATTTGGTAGGGTTCCATGGGAATCATAGGACCTTAGCATTGGATAGTTAAGATCGTCGAGCATGGGAGCTTTGTTTTGTTATAATAGTGTAGTGCTCATTGACATTCCACATGAAAATCATAGAAAATGGAAGAGTCATGTGGTTTGTTTGGTGTTTTTTTTTTCACTCTCTGAATTTCCAAGCATTGGTATGAAGCAAAGCCCAGTTCAATGGGACACCTTCCACTGGATGAGGCTGCTCAAGGCCTCGTCCAGCCTGGTCTTGAACATCTCCAGGCAGGGAGCATCCATAACCTCCAAGGGCATCCTGTTCCAGTGTCTCACTACCCTCACTGTAAAGCATTTACTTCTAATATCCAATTTGGATCTACCCTCCTTAAGTTTCAGTCCATTCCCTCTCATCCTTGTGGTCCCTTCCAACCCTGACTGATACTATGATACTATCCTATCAAAACAAGCCATTGTATGAAGTCCCTGGCTTTCTTGTAGGTCCCCTTAGGGTACTGGAAGACTGCTCTAAGGTTTCCATGGAGCCTTGTCTTCTCTAGGTTGAACAGCCCAAACTCTTGCAGCCTGTCCCCATAGGGAATGCTCTCCAGCTCTCTGATCACCTTCATGGCCCCCTTTTGGAGCTGCTTCAGCAGTTTCATATCTTTCATATATTTGGGGCACCAGAACTGGATGTAGTGCTCCAGTTGTGGTCTCATGAGAGCATAATAGAGGAGGGAAAGTACCTGCTGGTCATACTTCTTGTGGTGCAGCCCAGGACATGGTTGGTGTCCTGGGCTGCAAGGGCACCTTGCTGGCTCATGTCGAGTTTTTTACCAACTGACACCCCCAAGTCTTTCCCCTTCTTGTCCTTATGCTGAAATAAACCACAACAAATAGCAGCAGCAGCAGACGGGCCCCACAGCCTTGCTCTGCCAAGCTTTGCCAGGCTCATTGCCTGTTTAGACAAGACCTGGGTGCACAAAGCCTGATAGCTCATAGGGCCAGGCATGCAGGGCCAGGCCAGGCACACAAGGCTGCTGCACACAAGGCTGCTGCACACATCCTCTTCTAATCTCAGCTGCTGATTAAGGAAAAAAAAAGTCTAAAATGTGTACCTCACACTGTGAATATGGGCTCAGATACCCCAGAGTTCTGCAGGGTCTAACCTTCCCCTGACTTCTCTGAGAATTTAAACCTTCAACACATCCTTATATGTTTGATGGTTTGGAGTCCAGAGTGCATGTAGCATCCTGTGAGAAGCAAATATGTACATATGACATCCTAGAAAAACAATGGCAGCAAAGAACTAAGATGCTGAGCAACCTTTGTTTATTATTTGAGGACACAGTCTCAAGCTGCACCAGGGGAGGTTTAGACTGGATGTTAGGAAGAAATTCTTCATAGAGAGAGTGATTGCCCATTGGAATGGGCTGCCCGGGGAGGTGGTGGAGTCACCATCACTGGAGGTGTTTAGGAGGAGACTTGATGGGGTGCTTGGTGCCATGGTTTAGTTGATTAGATGATGTTGGATGATGGGTTGGACATGATGATCTTGAAGGTCTCTTCCAACCTGGTCTGGTCTGGTCTGGTCTATCCTATCCTATCCTATCCTATCCTATCCTATCCTATCCTATCCTATCCTATCCTATCCTATCCTATCCTATCCTATCCTATCCTATCCTATCCTATCCTATCCTATCTTATCCTATCCTATCCTATCCTATCCTATCCTATCCTATCCTATCCTAATCTTACCTGACTTTTTGCATAGGAGGTAAGGTTTTGTCATGACAGTCCAACTGCTCTTTACTTTTCCCCAGGTTTCCTGGAGATATTCTAGCCCCTTTTATCCTTACAGCACAGTTGGGCTGGAGTGACATGAAAAGGGACAGGAAGGTCTCTGATGAGAATAAGAAAGGTTGCCCTGTCAGGTGTGATTAACACCAACATGGTTAAACACCTTACCGACGAAGACCTGCAGGATGTGCATGAAATATTAAAAAGCCATTCTCTTTGCAGTCATGCCCTCTTGGTAAATGATAATTTCAGTAAATTAAGCAGAATGCTGATGAAAAATTTAATGTGGTGGAATCTGGCAGTTCTGACAGCAGCCCAGCAAAGCCTACAGTGACCCCTGGCAGACTCTTCCTTTTGATGACATGATGCAGCCGCGAAACACAGCCACGTCCATCCTACCGTACGCTGCACGCCAGAAGTCAGTGATTACAATTAGAATTAAATGGTTCTCAAATAGTCACAACAAAGGCAGATTTCCTTGGCATTATCTTTCTCTGATGGAAAAACCCCCTACAAGAAAGTTCCCCGATCATAATGAGATTACAGGCTGCTTTCTGCTCTCGCGTTAGCTGCAGAGCGTGTGACAAGATGAGCTGTGAGCAAAGGCAGCCTACACCATGTGCCGTGAACGCTACAATACAGAACCTCTTCACTAGCACTGGAGTCAGGGCTCTCAAGCTGTCATGTACAGATCTGGTTATAATGAGCAGAGCATTAGTAATAGAGGCTGAAATTTTCAAGCTGCCTAAGGGATTTAGATGCTCGGTTCCCATTAAATTTAATGGGATGTGTGCCTCAAAATCCCACCCACAATAAATTTTTACCAGCCATTCTTCAGACAGGAGAAGGAGACAGGAGAGAAAGATGGAAAGAATCAGGTTTAAGAGTGTTTCATACTGGTACTGAAGGCCAGATGGGTGTTGTAAAATAGTATCCAAAAGGGGACTGGAATGAAATACTGAACAGGGGTCACTTCTAATACTCAGGTAATTTGGGTCTGGACACCAGTCTGCCCTGTGAGGTGGATACGAACATAATGCTCTCTGCGCTTTGAGGGTTCTATTTCTGGACTGCAGACCTACTTGGAGTCATTAAAGCACATTTAAAAATGAAAATTAGGTAGAGAGACTTAGAAGGGATAGCAGTGGTCTTTGGAGATATATATAGGAAGGGAATGAAAGGAAGCTGTGTTACACCAGTTCGCTTCTCTAATTAAGTCCGGTTGAATTTACTTCTTCAACCAGATTTATCTGTATTTAAATCAGGTGCATTAAGTCAAAAATGCTGAAGATCAACATGTTTCCTTAGTAACTGGTGGTACTTTGCTTCCAGGAAGGCACAAGGTCCTAGGGTCAGCTCTAACCTACCTCACTCTCAGTTTCCTCTACAGAGTAGGAAAAGAGAGAGGTAGAGAGTGATGTAGCAATGGCTCAATTCTTGCCCCTGGGGAGGTGAGGGCTTCATCTCATTTAACTTCAACCACTCACGTGTTAGGCACTATTCTCTTAGAACTCTGCTTAATCTTCATCCCTAGATTGGCACATGCTTCCAGTAGGAAAGTCCTTAATCTAAAGTTACATAGTTAAGACAGGTGCTCTAACAGAAGCCTACAGTGACATGGTGCTGGCTCAAAAGAAAGATGAGCAGTAGCTAGGATACCCCAACAGTCAGGTAAGTGTAAATACCTTTGGGTAGCAGTTGCACTTTCAGTGTTTCCATTTGCTTTAACTGAGACATTCACTAATTCCCATACTGGTCATCTGTTTTGCCTGTTATTCCCCTACAAGAACCCTAGGTTAGCAGCAGAAAACACAGCTCAGGTGTCCATACTTCCAGATTTCAACCCATGACTTGTATTTCCCTTCTTTTCCCCCAAAGAAGAGTCAGTTTCAAGATGGTTTAAGTTTCCCTTTGGTTTTTTTTTTTTTTTCTTTCCCCCTTCTCTTTGTTGTCTATTTCCAAGGCTTGATTTCCGTCTGGACATAAATAAGGGTAAAATGCTCTCTCCACTCTGTGTTTGCCCTGCCTGTTTAGTGTGAGCGATGTGGAGGAGGGTAGGAGGGATTCCAGGCAACCTGCTGCAATGTGGCATCTGGAGACGCAAACTTGGAGGGGTTCCCAGGAAGGGAATATAACATTTGGCAAGGAAAGAAGGAACTTAGATGAGCTAGGACTGTGAGGTTTCCCCCCCCTCTTCTATCTGCATCCTGTTGCTTATTTCTGAATATTTGTTTTATTCCCCAGCCATATTAGAAGTGTAAATTACACAGATGAGCTAATGAGATCATCTATGTCTGTGCCATTTGGGGAAGAGGGAAACATGGAGATGCTTTCTCCTTTCTACCCTTTCTAATCTTTATTTTGAGACTAACCTTTATTTTGAGACTAGATGCTCAGATTCTTCATACTCAGTCCTGCAAGCCTAGGACAGATCCGACTGCTTTGCTTCTATGACTTGATACATATTTCTCCTTTATGTGGCACATCATTCATCCCAAACATTGTTGTGTTATGCTATATGTATGGCTAAAGTTCTAGTCCAGGAAAATTTTGGGGTTTATAGAAACAAGACCTGGATTCTGCCCACAAAAAGCTTTAGGCTCAATAAATATTATGAGTCACCATAAGGAAGAAGGGGTTGCTAGCAATCTCCTTGTTCTTTTTGTCCCTAAATTCTCTTGAGCGATGACTGTAGGCAGTACTGGGTAAATGTTCAGCTGGCATAAATGTAGGCACCTTCATTGCAGCTTTGCTGATTTATTGGGATGTGACCCTATGTTTGCAATTAAGATTATGTCCATGGAACAGATGGGTCAGAGTGATGCATTTGCCTTTATGAGGCACTGAATCAGCTTCACCACAATAGATCATTCATATCACAAATTGGTGCCTTGCTGTTTTAAATAGCAGTAGTGCAAGGAGGAATTTCTTGCAGCAGTTGACAACTTGCACACTTTAGTACATGAAGTTGCTTCTCTTGCTAAATGTTGATTTGTGTGGAAGGGAAGCAAGTCTGTAGGATGTTTTTAGTTTCTGTGCTGAAATTGCAATCCTGTTTTTAAACAGAGGTTGAAAGATGCTAAGTTAGTAAAAAGCCTGTTAGTGGAAGAGTAAAGACAGTTATTTATTCAGAAACAGTTTGTACAGTTTGGTTGTGACTCCCTCCATGGAGGCACTGCCATTGCTTTCCTCCTCACTCTTGGTACTTGCCTCAAATGTAAATTTTCACAGATACACAAACTCCAATTGGGAAATACTTCATGAGTTACTTAGCTGAGACAGGGATATAATTACTTGAGTTTTCTGATGATAGAGATGTGTAGTAAGTGGCTAGATAAGGGACATCTCCATGGCATCTTCAGGTTATTGTCTTATTCCCCATTACTTGCTGTTTTTAAACATGCTTTCCTGGTAGCTGGAAGATGTTTCTTCTGCTTAGGCCAGAACTGGTGATGCTGCTGCCTTTTGCTCCTTGAATGGAGCAGAATAAATGGAGTTTGGTTCATTCATCTCAATTGTCAGTAGATGTGAGGAGACACAAAAAGGAAGCACTTACAAAGGGAGATCTGCAAGATCAAGATACAATTATAAAAAGATAAAATATCTTCTGTAGCACAGATCTTTCTTCTTAGCTTTGCTCCCCAACAAGCTATCTTACTTTCCCTCCTCTCTCAACTTACAGGTAAGCTTAAAAACAAAGTAAAATGTGCCATCCCAAACTGGAATGCCCAGTCCTTTTCTTCCAAGCTTTGCTTTCTCATGTCTTGCACTGGAACACCATACAGGAGAGAGGGAAGAGGCAGAAGAATGAGTTATCTCTTTTAGTTTTTCTCCTTAAGATCCCTTGACAAACACTTTCATGGTAAACCTTAATATCTGGCTTCAGGCTGCTTTTCTGTTTGGATGCCTTCTGCATGACAACACATGACAACACTGAGAGCAAAACTGGGGAAGGCAGTGGTAAAGCTGAGCAACCATGCTCAGGGTCCCTTCATATACTAGGACCAAGCTACTGATATTTTGAACAGCATCAACAAGTTAAAAAATATTGAGTAGGAGAGGAACAAATCCCTTCCAAACAGAAGGGCCACATCTTGTCACTGTGACTTCTAAGCCCTGGAAGAGGAAATGTTAAAGCAGAAGTAATGTCAGGAAGGGATGGCTGTGAGCCATGACCAAGCCCTTTGAGGAAAAGCCCTGCTTCTTTTACAATCTGAGTGGTCTCTCCTACCAACCAGACCACTCTGTTTCCCATTTATTCCTCTGAGGAAGTTACAGAGAATAGTACCATGAGCTCAGAGTGAGGGTTTCCCTCCTTAATCTGAAGCACAGTCAGAGCTCTCTCTGCATTTGAGTCATCAGAATTCAGAATGCAGCAACAATAATTCAGATTTGAACATACTAATTGCACCAGGTCAAGGTAACAGTTGTTTTTTGCATGGATCATTACAGAATATTTTCTGTGGGTGTTTGTAGCAAGCAAATCATAGGATACAGTTGTTGCTATAGCAATAAGCCTCCTTTAGTGAATGAGGTGGGGCAGCCCCCCTCAGACAGACCAGCACACTCCCACCAATTATCACTGCAATGTAGGTACCTGACACGCTTTATTTACCAGGGATGTGACAGGTATTGATAAACCCTGAATTCTAGGAGCAAATGGATCCTGTGGGATTTATATATTTCTGAAAATCCTCCTTTACTTGAGGCTTGAGTCACCAGCAAATCTCAAATTTGCTGACTGTAATTGCATTAATTACACTAATGAGCAATCTTTTTTCAGCTGTGTTTGATCTGGGTGTGGGATATGTAATTCAGGTGTGTGTGGCACGTTGCATTTTAATTTGGAAGCTCAGAGAAACACCGTGACTTGGATGCTCTCTGCAAGCAGTCTGGATCAACTGAAATAACACATTAACTCCAGCCTTAATTCCCATGGGGAAGATTCAGTAAATTATGCTTGAAATATTTCATCTAGAAGAGAAAAAAATTAAAGCATAAGAAAGGCTATAATAATAACAACTTCATCCTGGTGTCAGCTAGGACACCGGGAGACTATATTGGTTCATATAGTGATTGTGGTGTGTAGCCTTCATGGAATGAATATTGGCTTTAAATAGCTGGTGGGCAGGACTGCCTGACACACGCTGTGTGAGACATCTCATAAGTAGGACATCAGACTGTTGGAGTGGGGCCAGAGGAGGGCCACAAGGATGATTGAAGAGCTGGGGCATCTGTGCTATGAGGATAGGCTGAGGGAGACCTTATAGCTGCCTTCCAACACCTGAAGGGAGCCTGCAGGAAAGCTGGAGAGGGACTTTTCATAAGGGTGTCTAGTGACAGAACTAAGGGGAATGGTTTTAAGCTTCAAGTGGATCTTATAGGAACCATCTAATTTATAGTGATGATGGAGTGGTGGCTGGTAGAGAAACAGAATGAAAGAGAAAAGCAGTTGTAAAATTGCTGCTTTTTGTGATCTGCTTACGCTTGCCTGTAAGTATTTATTATCCTAGATGGAAATCTAAGTGATTCTCCTTGATGTACTCCAGCACTAATAAAGGAATTTTTGCAGTATTATTATAGCAATTTTAAATCAATTCACTCAGCGAACGCTGTTGGGCTCCAGAAGACAATTATGGATATCACTTAAAAAACCCCAGATAATGCAAATCTGGACCTGTGTTTTCATCCCTATGCAGAGAGCAATATAGAAATCACAGCAGATGAAAAGCACATTAGAAAACTGGAGGAGGTGTGGAGGAAGGGGACTAGCCTGAAAGGTGATGTTTCTGCCGCAAGGTTTTCTTCAGGCTTTGGAGCATTACTGACACTCTGCCACCTGCTTTGCTTTCCTGTCCAGCTCTCAAGTGGCCTTCTGGCAGAAGCATCACATCTTATCATGGCTTTGCTTTCTAGAACAGGTCTTGCTAAGGATCATGATGAAAGCATCCAGGAGCCATGTCTGGACCTTGGGTGAATTAAAAGATTCTGCCTGAGGTTAATGATGGGTTCATCCTTTGAGACCAACAAAAAGCCAGAAACTGATAAATATAAAGCACATTTCCACCATGGAAGGTAGATGCCTACTTCTTTAATATTGTGTTTCATTCCCTAGGCACTGAAGGGCCACATAATTTTCAGTTCCTTCTGCCACCACATCCTTTGCAAAAGTGATTTTTTTTTTCTTCACGTTGTTAAATCTCCTGGGAGCATTAAAAGAATTTCTATTATAGTGGCTGGAAAGAGTAGCTGTTTTTTAATTCTTAAATTCCTCTCTTTTACAGGGAGAAGCTTTGAGGGATTTCTGGGTGTTAACTGAATTTGAATGCAGGGAGGTCCCTAAAAACAAGAAATAAAGATAATTTGCTCTTTACCCTAGGAATTTGATAAAAGCATTACCTAAAACAGGGGATATAGCAAACAAGTGCAGGTAAAAAGTCTGTGAAAAACAAGCAAAATAGTGCCTTTTTGTGTTTTTTTGTTTTTTTTTTTTCCCTTAGGCTCTCCTTTTTTTTTGCAAGATCACACTTTTTCCTTACAAATGTGGTTCTGATGCCTGTTAATTGCCACACATTTGGGCAGGAGGAGTTTGAAGTTTCAAGGCAGATAATACCATGCCAACACTATGATAAACAACCAAGCAACTATACTTTATCTTTGGTAAAAGATAAGCTGGAATGAAGAGTGTGATTAACAGTTGTGTTCAAGATTTATCTAATCAACTTAGAGAGCAGGTCCCTGTATTGTCTCAATTGAATAGTTAAGGTAAACTTGCAAGTTCAAGCAGGTTTGACCTCAACATACTTGCTGTGCAGCCACTGAACTTCTTTTGATTACTCCCTGTGAAGTTTTATAGGCTAATGAAACAAATACAAGTGGGAAGACAGAACATAAAATATAATTGCTTTTTCCTCCAGTCACCCCTGCCAGAAGCTATGTTATCACACAAGATGTGTCCTGGTCCCTGTCACTGTGCACCGAGCCAGGATAGGTGAGCTGGAGCATAAACGGTGCTGCAGAAAAAAGGTGAAGAGTGTTCATGGGCTTTTTTGGTCCTGATCAAATAAGTTTTACCTGCTCCTCAATCCAGAGTGTGTGTGCTTGGGGCACCTGACTTTTAAATATCAGTTCTGATATTTTTCCATTCAAAGAATATACATGTGCAGGCAGGGAGGGGCAGGAACATAAAGCTGACAAGCAAGTCCTTTGTGGTTACTGATCAGCTTAGATCCATCAGGCTCAGTGCAGAGGCTCTGATACAGTCACTCAGATGGTAGTGCCAACTCTCAGTGAAGTGAGAAGGCACACATCAAGAAGAAGTAAGATAGTGTGAAAAGCAATGACGTCAGTAATAATTGCAGTAGTAAAACATTTTAGACCACTTCCAGAGAAACTTGCTCTGCTCTCCTTCCACTTCTATTCCCCCCCATACGTACTGGAGTGATGAAATCCTTCCATCAGTCTTGTGTTGCCTGCAATGAGGTGAAATTGTTCAGCCATCCTTGGGTCAGAATAAGCAGAGCTGCTGTCACATTGCACCCACTGCAAAGTGGTTCCATTATTTATCCCCGATGGAGATGTGTACAATGGAGAGAGGGGAGAACGATTGTATATAAATGTTGCAATACACACAATTCCCACTTGGAATTGATTTTCCTGTGTGAGATACACTGTTTTGTTGAAACAGGGAGAATGGTATCATTTTAAACCTGAGTCCTGTAAGAGGAACTAAACAGGAAAAATAAGAGCTAAGAAAGTGGAGGTGTTCTCTCAAGGGTGCTATTAATTGTTTCGTTAGGAAAATGGAGTCTTGCTGTGCACCTTCTTGACCTCGTGAAACAAGACTTCCTGTATCTTCCCACCGTAATATATGTAGCGCTGAGGCCCTCCAGCTCTTTGTCTCTGCATTCAGCACCAGTTTGGCTTACTTGTTGCAAGCGGAGGTTACCTCTGACAGAACTGTCAACTGAAATTTATCCTGATCCCTGTACCTTCTCCAGGAGACCCCATATTTATAGTAAAGTACACGCAGCTCACAAGCATTGGTTTTCAAAACCCCTTTGACAGCAAATAATAAATATAAAATAATACACAATCCAATATGCAATTGACTTATATGCCTCCCAGTCAATGTAAGTGTTATCCAGCATACATAATTACATTGCAGACAGCATATCCTTTACCTGGGAATGACATACTCTGATAAAAACAATTAGTCATAACACCACCACCACCCCTAAATATGCACCACTGGGTGCCTTGTCTAAATCTGGCTATGAGGAATGAATGTGAAATTAGCATTCGATTAGAAGTGAAGGAAATGCAGGATGTGAATGTAAAGCAAAGGACTATATCAGTGTCTAAATACAAATGTGACATTTGTATGGCTGTATAAGTAGTTTCCTTGTGCAGCATTGCTCAGGCAGAAGATCTGCAGCAGGAATACGAGAGTGTGGTTTTCCGAAGGGTAGGAGAGGTCTCAATCTAAGATTGTTTTCTCAAGGGGAAGATCAGTTCTTCTGTTCCCATCCTCTTTCCTCTGGGATCAGCAGGGACCTGGGAGCACTGCAGTTTTTCCTCCCTGTCTTGTTTATCTATCATCACTGTACAAGATTCATAACAAGTAGGGTTCCTCTCATGTTTTTCCCCTTACATTTTCTTCCCTCAGATTTTTCATAGAGTTCAAAGTGGAGCTTACTACGTCTTCTGAATGATTTTGCAATATTTGCCTTTATCTCTTGCTCTTCCTCCCCAAAATGTAGAGTGATGAAGTGTGGGAGTATTGACCATCCTTTACCCACAGGCAGGCATCATCAAAAGAGCATGGGGCCAGGCCATACAACTGGTTCATGCCACTTAGGATCTGATGGCAGCTTTCAGGCTTTGTTGCCTTGTCACCCAATAGTTCCTCATCTCTCCCAGGGGTTGCTGGTGTGCTCAGAAGTACCATGCACCCATGCAGCCCCTTTTCATGAGCTGGGCTATGAGAGCTATTGATAACATTTTTCTTGTTTTCCTAACTTCATACTCTGAGCATTACTCTGAAAACAAGATGATATCTCCACTTCCCTGTTGGTTTTGACCATGAGAATCAAGGCAGATGGACCTGACATTTTTCTTCCTCTGATTTGTCTCCATTCAAGACTGAGAGTATATCTTTGAGCTGCTGTATTTATTACCAATTATGCTGAAACAAGAAGGCAAGGTATGCAGCTTGTCAGGGTAGATGGCATTAAAGCTAAATTCACAGGATTTGCTTTAGGTATGTCTGATGCCATCCTCAAATCAAATCAATTTGGGATCTAAGAAAAATTATCATTTTAGAGAAATGACATTGTCCTTTGCCACCTTCCAAGGCTTTCAAGGAAAGTTTGCACTTGTAACAGCTAACTTTGCCACATACTTGACCTTAAATCCAACCATTTGCATGCTGCTTCCCAAAATAAGCATCAGTTAGGTTTGGGAGAATGCCTTAAGGGAGTGCAAGCCAAATTGTACCAGTTGCAAAGATGCCGTTTCAAAAGTCAGCTTTATGGGTGAATCTTCCCATCACTGTTAACGTTTAACATATCCCCCTAAGCCTGGATGCTCTTTGAAGCAAGTTACCAGCTTAATTGGGACTGTTTAATAAAATTTAATGCCTTTTTTTTTTTTTTTTTTTTGGTTAATGAAGAAAGATGAAAAGTTGCCTGGGGGGGGAATCTTCAGCACAAGGTATTTAAAGAAATTATTCTTTGGGAACGTCGATCTCGTCTCGTTCGCCACAAATCATTTAATGAAATAACATTAGCATTTCACTCCTGGTTACGTTCACTTCTCCCCTCTGCACACATCTCTTTTTAGTTTTGTTTCTTTTTCTCCTCTTCAAGGGAAAAAAACAAAGCACAGCAAGGTTCTTGAGCAGCAACCTTGTGCTATGAGCGACAATTAATACTGTCTCGTTCTTGCAAATGGGGCAGAGGGGGTTGGGGGGGAGGGCATAGTTTTCTTTCAGGCAATTAGGTAAATAGCTTTCTCTAGCGTTTACTAATGCTGATCTAAAGTTTAACAGGCTTGGCTTTGCCAGTTACACAATTACTGCAAACTTGGGCATCTGCAGCCAGCCTCCAGATAAAAAGCAGCCCTATCACTGTTTCCCGTAGGCAATTACCTAAAACAGGAGATGGCTTTCTGCTCCAGATGTAGATACTGAGTGCTCTCCCTTTTGATTAAAGAGTTATTTGAGTCCTGCTGTCAGTGCCTATGTTTGTCACTGAAAGGCTCGGCATCAGCGCCTGGGTCTGTGAATGGGAAGAAGAGGCATTAGTTTTTCCCTGCAATTTCCTTAAAAGCCTCATTTCTCCATAACAATCTGTTAGGATGTAACTGTTGTGTTTTGAACTAGAGAAGGGAATATTATGACTTCTTTTCCTTGACAAATCATTGTCTCATTTCCCTCTTTGCCTCTTCATCTGTTGTTATCTCGGGTCTGGTTTCTTTCTCTTCTGTACTAATTGTTCAGGTTTTCTTTGTGACCCAGCTGATGAATGGCTTTGAGTGGTGTCAGCAAATCTCTTCATGTTACTGCACATAGAATCAGGTGGAGGGAGAGGGATGGTCTGTAGAAGAAGTGGGGTGAAATACAAATCCAGTCCACTAGGTTTCCCATCCAAGACAAAAATCTGTCTGTTCTAGGTCTGCCTTGCTCTTGTCTTACTCTTTTGAGCAGGTCATATTTTAGTACATTAGACTGTTCTTCATATATTTGTTAGTACTCCCCCTCTTTTCAGGAAGAAAAGAAAACAACAGGATGTAATTTCCATAGAACCTGGCTCAGCCACATCTTTTTCTCTGGCTTTTCCCCCTGATTTCAAGGCTCTGTTATTTTCTGTAACACTGCAACATGATCTTCATAACACTGCAAAAAGATCTTCATGGTTCTTGTAAGATTTAGGAGACAGTGGGTTGTATGAGAATTTCCTGGGTGATCTCCAGGGTTTTGCCTTACATTCAAATCATCACACACATCAATAGGAAAGAGAAAGGAAGGAAACAGCAAGGAAGGAAACAGCATGTTAGTTTGACTCCTCCAAACTCAGTGGCAAAAGTTATCCTTCAGCACAGAGGGAAGTTAATACACATCCTGGGATCTGAGTTGTGATGCTGAGATTCCTCCTCTGTCTATGGTCCCATTGATTTTAAGGTTCTCTTGAAGGACTAGGATATAGCTTTGCATTAATATAATGTTTGTTGACCTTTTCCAAAAAGGAGACCTATTTTTAAAATATGTGGAATTGATATACACACACAGAGAGAAATGTGTGTGTGTGTGTGTGTGTGTGTGTGTTTTTATGCTCAAGAGAAAACATGCATCTCTGCACCCCAGGAAACAAAGCAGGCTCAAGCAGAGAAGGAAATGTCTGTCTTTATTCAGATCTAAAGTTCTTCAGGATCCTTCTGTCATTTGTGAGCTATCTGCAACAGTTGTACATTCAACAGGTAACTCAATAAACCTCAAGCTCAGCCCTCCTCCGCTCTGCCAACTCTGTTCTTTCCACCAGGCTGATCCACAAAGACACCCCCGTACATCCATCCCAGCCCTGCCTGGATATCTGCTTCAGAAAGGGTTCTCCAGCTGAGTAAGAAGTCAGTCAATTAACTAAAGTGGTAAAACAAGCACAGTGCTTGAAAAACACTCTTGTGCTTCTTAATGAGGACTCATAATAACTATACTGGATTCCCCTCCCCCCCCCCTCCTTTTATATTTATCAAGGTATGATTTAATTGTCATGAACATTCAGAAGATAAGGGGGAAAAAAAAGTCACCTCAACTCAATCTGACAGAAAATTCTGGGGGGGGTTAGGTACTCTGTAGTAGTGATTCATGCATTTGCAGCTGGGATAATAATAGTCTAATACCTTGATCATATTGCATTTTACATAATTTTACATAATTGTTCATAAGGGCTACAATTATTGCAACTGTGAAGTGTAAAATTACAGGAAGAGAATGAAAAACCCAACTCAAACTAATATGTTTAGTCTGATTTTTCTTGTACTAATTACTACTGGGAAAACACATATTTTAACCTAGCAGTGTTTGAATGGTTTTGTAGCACGGTGCTGCCATGAATGAAACAGTATAAAAACCAGAGTGTTTGTCATCCCAAGTGCTAAATTACTGAGCCCTGTTAAGTGTGTTCACAGGGCCATGGAGGTATCCTGGCTTTCTGAAATATTTCTAGCAAAGAGACTGTGGTTGCTAGAGGTTTGAAGTACAGATTGTGCTCACCTGTTTGGTTATAGAATGTGCTAATGTTACTGCTTTCTGCTATACTAAAAGGCATTCTGGCTGTCAGTGTCATGAGGAATATGCTGGGTTTGTGTTATTTTTGACCATTTTCTTATTGCTCTAATTGTTCCTCGGTGTTCCTGAGGAAAAGCAACATTTAGCTGTAGGAAAGAAGGTGAAAATCACTCCTTTGGAGCACAAAAGCAGGCTTGAGGAATGAGAAGCTGGGACAGATGAAATATCCATGCAAAAATTCCTACCATGGCTGGGCTTCCTGTGTGAAGGTTTGTGCTCACACAGGCTCTAGCTAGCCATGTGCTGCTGTGTGTCCTGCCCCCTTTGGATGGGGCGCTTGGTGCCATGGTTTAGTTGATTAGATAGGGTTGGACAATAGGTTGGACTCGATGATCTTGAAGGTCTTTTCCAACCTGGCTTACTCTACTCTACTCTACTCCTCTCTGGGTAGCTATTAGTAGCTATTCTCTTCTCTTCTGTTCTGTTCCTTTCTGCAGATGGGAGGCTGTAGTAGCTGTTTGGGAGGCACCTAGAGCACCAGGAATTATGACAGCGCCTGGTTCATTATTTGCACCCTCGCCAAACTGCTCTCTCAAAACAGCCTGGCCAGGAAATCCCGCTGAAGTAACAAACACCATGAATGGAAACTGTGTGCTGAGGGTGAGGCAGGGTCTGAGGTCATGGAGAAATGGGGTCAAGTGATGAGGCTAGCAAAGATCTGACCACTTGACTACTGTCCAGGAACCAGAATCACACAGCCCCTTCTGCACAAAGTTCAGTGCTTTGGCTGAAGATGTGGCTGATGATAGGCTCACATTAATATGCCAACCTCAACACTGAAGCCATTGAAATGCAAGGACATGTGTGCCTCTAATTGTTCTGTGGAGAGCAGACTGCTGGGAGCACTAACTTTTTAAATTGCCTCCACTAGTTTCCTCAGAGCTTTACTACCAGAGCTGTCACCACCATTTAAAGTTGTGAAAAGACCAGCCTTCTAGACTGAGGTGGAAACAGGCCTTGGGCATGGCCTTCACCCTGTGCAAGGAATGAATTTTGCCTAGAAAGCTGCAAAACCATGAAAAGTGTTAAGGGCACACCAACTGAAATTCAAGACTTTTTCCAATTCAAAAGAACAAGCTGAGGCAGCAAGAGAGAGGCAGGCTTCTGGTGCACTGAAAACTGCTCATTTGCCTTCTTAGTAGTTTATTGGAACAGCCTTCAGGTGTGATTAGTTTTTTCTGGTTCAGAAAGACCCTCTGGCTTGTTGCTGAGTGGATCAGGACACAGATTTCTGTACTGCGCTGAAGTTTGTTCCTGAGGTGTCAGGAAAATACCACCTTCTCTGCATCATTTTCTCTGTGAGGTCACGAGCAGGAGGAGATTAGATGCTGTGAGCACTGACTTGCTGTCTTCATAGGGAAAGATTTTCAGAAGGATTTACTCAGGCCTGTCATTACATTTCTGTTCTTCATTGGTTCCTGCAGTAATGGGAGTGGAGAAGATTAATAAACCACGACAGCCAGAACAGAAAGGCCACCATGGTAATCAAGTCTGCATGAGGGTTTGAGCAAAGAGCTCATTTTCAGAACAATATCTTGACTTTAAAATCCTCCAGGATGGATTAAAACAGAATTTGCTCAGTCCAATATCTTTAGGAGTCTGAATGACCATCAAAGCAAAGGCTTCATGGTGGCACTTCTCCAGCTGTGTTATCTTGAAGTTAACCAATTTCCTCTTTTCCCATTTTCCCATCCCTCAAAGGCAAACAGTAAATGCACTGCTGGTGCAACGCTTGGACTTCTCAGGACCTGCTGTTCTGGCAGATCAGAAATAGATTTCTGTGCCCCTCTTATGTCAGTCTTCAATCTCTGGAGATTGACCTGCACAAGTTTAAATTAGTTTGTTCAGACAGTGTGTAAAAATCAAAATAGTCAGCTCATGTGCAATGGTCAGTGTGCCTAGTGCTGCCTCCTGCAGTAGTTCTTTGTGGCCCCACAGCCAGGCTGAATCTGTAAACTGCTTTTGCTAGTGAGGGCTCAGCTCTGGAGGTGTCTTCATGATGGGCTGGGCATAGGAGACTGATGCTCAGATGGGATCTGGAGCACCTTGCAGAAGATGTCAGCAGGGGGATCTGCATCATTCTCCTCTGCATTTTCCTCTACGAGTTATTCTTCACTTCTCCCATCCCCATGATGACTGCTGACACACAGTGTTTTCCATTTGACTGACAGTGGCATTTGTCTGTACCAAAGTCCTTCAAGCTCTATCAGATGGTACTTAAGGAAGGAGTAAAAACCCATCATCCCTGTCTAATGTGGGACATTGTGTGTCCCCTGTGTATATGCTGACCCTGAGTAGGGTCATGAAACAGAATGTACTCCTGAGCACATTGCCATTTGTCCATGGCACAAAGGTTTGGCAAACAGCGATACTAGGTCAGATCTTAAAGACACCACAGCTGCATTCACTGCATGTCACCAAAGCATTCACTTCATCCCTTTGTGGGATCAGCACTTGTCTTATTCAGTATGACAGCTCCTTTGAGCTATCAGAATGATGGGAAGCAACCAAAGTGAGGAAAGCCTCTGGCACCCCATTAAAAGAAAACAATAATTCTTTAAATTTAATTTCTTTCTTTGATTGCGTGGTCTGAAGCACTTGTTGGCTGTGCCCACATCCTGAGATTTCATCCTGCTGAGGAGTGAGCACCCACCTTTCCCCACCTCGTGTGCTCAGCCCGCCTTGCACGGCCATACACAGGGCAGATTAGCACAAACCGCTTGCCGGGGCCGCGCGTTTCCCTGTTAGCAGCACGCGTAGCTGGCAACACTGCGTCGTAGTCCTTAGTTACACATAAAGTTCTTCGGAAGCAGAAAGACAAAGGCAATCTTCTTTGTCGTCATTCTCGGTTATTTCAAAATTGCTACCCACAGCAGAGCATCATCAGTCATTAGAGTCACACACAGGAGCATTATATCCACTTTGCGGTCTCCCAGCTCCATCGCCAAGGACATCACAGTCACAATGAGACATAATCAGTGTGCTGCTGCCAATTTCGAGACATTGTAATTTAGCAAAAAATTTCCTGTGTTCAGAGCCCTCTGAAGTTGGAGGAGCTGCTCTGAATTTCTCTGCGTTCCTTTCACCAATGGCATGGAGGGAGGAATAAGGCATGAGGGGCCTCTTTAGCATGCCACCGTTACGCCTATGAATTGCAGGGCACGTGTGCTGCATAATATCAGGCGTGACTGGTACAACAAGGGACAACAGGGGAGAGCTGAGGAAAGCCTCAACCTTCAGTGACCTTGCTGTTGTGAATTGTTAACTTACTTCACTCCCTGTCGCAGCTGTGATAATAAAATACTACACAAACCCACTCTCTTGCTTAGAAGTTTTGGGAAGCAGCTTGAAGCGACACAGCTGTGAGACAGCTGATCTGGCTCCTCAGGTTCTTCCGGGCAGCATTTAGCTGGTCTGATCTTTATTCCTGAGTAGTGACAGCTTGATGGGTGGCAGCAGTGAAATCACACCCCTCTATGCCTCGCCTTTCCTGTGCACAGCTGTATTAACCTAGTGCTTAGTGAGCTAAGGTTGTTTCTAAATGCTCTGTTAAGAGCTGGGTAGCATTGACCACTCGCTGCAGGCTGGGAATTCATTAGCGCTGTGTCTCATGATAACATTTTGTAGCACACAACCATTTGAAAGGTATTTTTCACTTTGAAAAAAGAAATCTACTGATACTGGGGCTGAAGAAATTCTTTATGATGTCTACAGGGAAATTAAAAGAAAAAAATGTGAATTTTCACAGCCTGGAAGTGTGGCTCTCCTCAATCTTTTCTGCCCATTTCAACAAAAAACATTGCTTCCAGTTATCCCCTTCCAGCCCAGCCAGGTTGGGTCATTATCATTTTTGATTACCAGAACTTTGACTTTATTTACCCTCCCCAAAATGCTTATGAGCATTTGGACATGTATTTAAAGTATGCAAAGTGCTTCGGGGTCCTTTGCATACTTGAGCATGAAGGGATATAAAAATGAATGCAGACAGATTTATTGCAGCCTAATTTAATAAAAATGTCAACAAATAAATGCATGTTTGACAGGGGAATAAATATCAAACAGGAGCGAAGCAGACAGTGGAATAGGTTGTAAGAAATTAACATGAAACGTTTTGGTTTGACAGCAACTATAAAACAAAATTGTACTTTGGAGACTTGGGGAGAGATGTAGCAGAGGTGTGCTTCCAGGGCACGCAGAACCAGCTGACACAAGCTGGGCACAGGGAGATGGGTTCAGGATGAGACCACACAGCAGCAGAGGGGAATGGTTTGTGATCTGTGGCTTCCATTTGTAAACTGACATTTAATGTAAGAGGAGCAAGATGCTGCCTTGAATGGCTTTCCAAAGCAGGGCTGTGAGTTGTGCCTTCATGTTGCTTAGCAGCAGCATGCCAGCCCCAGTCTAAACTGGCCGTCTTGCTGCTTCTGCCTGGTGCTTGGGCTTGTTTGGCCCCCATGACTCCAGCTTCATGTATCTGTGCTTCAAGGGAGAGGCAGGGAAAACACGTAATCTGTGTTTGGCATCTTGGCTGGCTGAGTGTTAGCTTACAGAGTGATTTGCCCAGGGTGAAATAGGAAGAAGAAGCTGAATCGATTCTCTTGGTATCCCACATGCTCACACCACTTGCATTTTAAATTTTTCATCCTCCAGTGTCCCTTCCTTGTGCCTGCTTGTGCTGCCCTTAATGCCAGCTGCCTTTCAGGACTTTGGCCAAGCCAAGTAGCAGCCGTCCCACTCCTCTCAGGTTCCACAGCCAAGCAATTTCACCAGCTCCAGTTTTGAGCTAAGCCTTGTCTAAAGGGAACATGAAGTGTTTCAGCTGTGGGGCCTATTTCCGTGTCAGGCAGACTTAAGGAGAGTTGTACTTGGAGAATTTGAGGATATGAATACTAGAAAGCAGATCCATAGCGCAGCAGCTGACTGTGATGCTAATGGACTCTTCTAGTGCTCTCCATTGATTTCATTGAAAGCATGAGAGCTAGGATGCTGTTCCTAAAGAAAGCACACAGTATTTTTTTCTGTAGTGGTGAAATAGCTGTTCAGGCACCTTGCAATATTTGCTTTTAACTTTGCCTTTTTCATTATTTTTTTGGTGTGGTATTCCCTTTCACCTTCCTCTTTTGGGCTTCAGTTTCTCATGAGGTCCCCAGGCAATTACTGAGGCTGTGGTTGCCACAAGCATTGTTCTCTTCTCTTTATTGCAGAAATGCACTCAAATCCTGGGAGAGATTTTGTTTTAATGGCACTGTTGATATACAGGGCTTATTCCTCCTCAAGCATTACAAAGAGATTTTGAAAACATGCTTGTACATCTTGATACCCCTACTAAGCTTGTGAAATGCCCAACGTACGTGATGTGCCAGGGGAAGTTTAGGCTCGAGGTGAGGAGAAAGTTCTTCACTGAGAGAGTCATTTACCATTGGAATGTGCTGTCCAGGGAGCTGGTGGAGTCACCATCCCTGGAGGTGTTCAAGAGGGGATTGGACGTGGTCCTTGGTGCCATGGTTTAGTCATGAGGTCTGTGGTGACAGGTTGGACTTGATGATCTTTGAGGTCTCTTCCAACCTTGGTGATTCTGTGATTCTGTGTTTCTTGACATTTCTTGACATTTCACATCCACTGTCATATTTTCACTGGAGGCATAGAATCACCATTCACCAAATCAGAGATCGTGTCTCAATGTGTGCACGCAGAAATTGAAAGTAACCAGTAACAGGGCTAAAAAAAGTGCAGTGGCTAATGGGATGGAGTATGTGGGAACAGAGTTTGCATCACCATAAGTAGCATAAAAGCTTCAAGTTTTCCATACCACAAGTTAGGGGGAGAGTGGGGGGGATGGGGTGTGGAGTGGAAACTTTTGGTCCTAAAGTTCTGGAAGAACTGATGTGTGAAATTGCAAATCTGGTAGTAAGAGTTTTTAATAAATCTATCAACTCAAGGGTGGCACTGTGTGACTGAAGAATAGCAATCACACTATCTGTATTTAAGAAAGAGAGAGAAATAGGCAGATCAGTCTGTACAGACCCTTTGGCCTGACATCAGCTCTACAAAACCAAAAATTTTATGCCCACTGTTGGGATGACTTGTGCAAAGGACACAAGCTACTGCAAGAAAAGTGTCAGCTGTATGGATAAGGAGCTGGTAACACCCTCACTTGATGCAGCCACTTGTGGAATATATGTGCTCAAGAAATAGTAGAATAGAATAGCATAGAATAGAAATAGCATAAACCAGGTTGGAGGAGACCTTTGAGATCATCGAATCCAACCTATCACCCAACACCATCTAATCAACTAAACCATGGCACCAAGCACCCCATCCAGTCTCTTCCTAAGCACCTCCAGTGATGGTGACTCCACCATTTCCCTGGGCAGCCCATTCTAATGGCCAATCACTCTTTCTATGAAGAACTTCTTCCTACCACCCAGCCTAAACCTCCCCTGGTGCAGCTTGAGACTGTGTCCTCCTGTTCTACTGCTGGCCACCTGGGAGAAGAGACCAACCCCCACCTGGGTGCAACCTCCCTTCAGGTAGTTGTAGGCAGCAGTAAGGTCTCCTCTGAGCCTCCTCTTCTCCAGGCTAAGCAACCCCAGCTCCCTCAGCCTCTCCTCATAGGGCTTGTGATCCAAACCCCTCACCAGCTTAAAGGTGAACATATTACAGAGATCAGGCAAATGGAGATCCTGATTTACAAGAGAAGACAAAAGGCACGTGGCTTGTTGATCGTAGCAAAAGGAAGGCTTAACAAGGTTATGATTGCTGTCCACAAAAAGATGAGGGAGGAAAGAGAACTGTTTGCACTGGAGAACAGTGTTATCATATGAATGAAGGGGCATGAATAAACTCATGCTAGAGATCAAAAGAAGTTTTCTAGCCATTAGGACAGGGAGGCTGAGGAAGGTTTTTTGGTAGGAATGGCAAGGAACAAAACCCCAACTACTTGTAAGCTACAGCTCAGTAGTTTTATGGAGAGGTAATCCAGTGTAGTGCATATGATCGCAGGGACTGCACTTGGTGACCCCAGGGATGACTTCCAATCTTTGCAAAGATGCAGGACCTTATTTCAGTGTCCTCATTAAACTTTCTGTGTATTTCCTTTTCTTTATCTTCCTTTAAAAAAAGGATTATCCTGTAATAAACAGGGTGGTGCCATCTGCCAGAGTCTCTGGCACAGAAGGGAGGCATTGCTGTTTCATGTTAGTTTGCTGTATTGAGGAGGGTGGGGAGAAGGATTTGGGGCTGCTTCCATCTGGCACTGGGGCTGATTGAAGGTGAGAGGCTGATCTCTTGAAATTCAGTGAAAAATTATGGGTAAGGCAGATATAAGTTGTGAAGCGCCTTAAAAATACCGACCAAGCAGCTTAGGTTTGATGTGGCCGCTGAAGGGAGGTGAGAGGAGGCTGTCAAGAAGGGAAGGGCATAGTCTGAAGTGAAGCTAAGAAAATTGTCTGTACAGTGGTGATCTCAGAGGATACAAACAGGGCAAAATGGCAGTTTTCTATGCTAGAGAAAAGAAAATTAGCGTTGATCTGTGGTATAAAATGATGAGAACCCAGGTGAGGTGTTTAGCTGTGTGGGGCGAAGGATGACCCTGTTTCATCAAGGGGAGCTGGTGTGATGTTACATTGATCTACTGAGAGCACACAGTGCAAATAAAAAATGATGCTTAGGTTCCAAAACTGAGAGAAACTGAAATATTTCCCCAAGGCAATAGTCCACTTCCAGCACTGACTGTGCTACTTCTGTTCAAATGGGGATTAGCAGAGAAGCACTCACTACCCACATGCCATGCATGTGCCACACACAACACCCATGTGCTGCCCACACACTGCCCATGCCCTGTACATATGCTGCACACATGTGGCTATGCTGGGCAGAACTTGCTTTTAGAGCACTTGAAGTACAGCTGCTGCAAGCTCAGTCTGCTTCAGGGAGAGGAAGATCACTGGGAGGCTGGAAATGTGCTACTGAACCCCATCCTCCGGCACCAGGAGGCATGCCGTGTCTGCATTGAGTTACTCACTTTTCTGTTCTTCTTCAGAGGTAAGGACACAGAGCAGCTTCTGATGTCTTTCTGAAGTGCCAAAATTCTGATTTCATTATTCACAAGTCTCTCTGCTGCAGACTTCTCTTGTCTTTCCTGGTCAAGACTGTAAGATTTCTGTTTTGTACAATAGTTGCTATGAAAAGTCTTCTCAATTGTCACCCACACCCTGTTGTCCTTCTGGTGTTTCTCCTTCATTTTGCAAAGGTTTTTCTGTAATGCTGCTGGTCCAAAATTAAGAGCATGATAAAGTGGATGATTCAAATGGCACTGAAAGCTTTGTGCAGGCATGCTCAGTCAGGCCTTCATTAGCTTAGCTTAAACCACTCGAGGCTACTTTGATTCTCAGCAAGTTCATAGAGGATTTTTTTGGATTAATTTCCCTACATATCTCCATCCAAGCAAGCCCTAAAAAAATCAGCATATACAACATGCCTTCAGGAAAGGAGCTTTTCTAGGGATGAAGAATACCTCCTAAGAGCTGAAAGACTATGGGCATGAACTAGCAAATGGGATTGACAAGAGGGTGGCAATGGGCAACCACAGCCTTTCTCTCTCCTGCAGAAAAGCATTCTCCTGAGTAGGCAAAGGCTCAGACTCAAAAAGAAAAGGAGATGGCAAATAAAAAAAATCTAGAATATGGCCTGTGACAAATATCAGTTTCTGAGCTTTAAACATCTGCTCATGTTACTATTTGACAATACAGACACTGCTTCTTCTCTCAGTTTCCCCAGGTGTAAAATTGGGTGAAAGACACTGATCTCCTTTGGTAAGAGATTTTGATACTAAACAAAGTGTTCCAAGTGTTCATTATCACCATCCTATTAATGCCACTGCTGTTATCATTCCATGGCTTACTTTACCGGAGTAATGACCCATTAATATCATTTTGTTGGCTGTATAGATGATCTTCCAAAGCAGCAGTCAAATGTGCCATGAAGAGCTCAAGACAACTTACTGTTCTAATTTATAAGCAGATAGAACCAGTAAGAAATAGGAGATTGAAATGAAGCAATGGTCGAGCAGGTTTTTACATAGAGAGCTATAATCTCAGCTTGCTGTCTCTCCAACCATCAGTACCTCTGCATGCACCTCTGCAGACAGGGAAGCAGCTTCTGTTTCTGTTGTGCATCCACTGCTTTCACAAACATTTAATCTATGCTTAGAAAAAAATAATCTTCAGCAGAAGACCCCTGTTTGTTCATCCTGAAGACGTAAGTGACATATCCTGTAACTCCTGAGACTGCTTCCTAGGGATGCTGAGGAAGAACTAGTACAGCACTTTTAGGCGGTTACATGCAAGACCAAGTATGTTTTAAGAGTGATGTCAAAATAGCTAACACAGATGCTGTGTTCCTGATTACAGAAACACTGTGATATACTTTCCCTCCTAGCAGGGAGAGTTTAATAGTAACCCTCCCTGCCCAGACACTGCTGAATGTTTCATCAGCAGAGAAATGCAAAGTCGGCTTTTCCAGCGGAGACTGCAGAGGTGATGAGGGGGTCTGTGATGAGGGAAAATATTTATTCTGTCTCAGCACAATAGCTCAGCCAAAAAATTCCCCCCCCCCCCCAAAAAAAAACCCTAAACAAGCAAAAAAAAAAAAAAAGAATAAAAACCCCCCAAAAAACCCCAAATAAACAGAGACAAACAAAAAAACACCCCAAAAAACAAAGCAAACAAAAAAAATACACCTGCAAACCAACCCAAAATCAACACAAAACCAACTAACCAACCAAAAAATTGAAGCTCAAATGAAGTGTCCAGTACTGAAATATGAAAAAAAAAAAAAAAAGAAAATAATATGCCCACAGTTTATGGAGCACAGTGTTGGGATGTATTTAGCAAGTTAAATATACATTTATTCTAATAAAAAGAACAGCACAATTCAAGGTAATGTTATTCCTTGATTTTATTTACCTGCTTAAGTGATAAGGCAACGCAATTAATGATATCTCTTGCCAAATCTGGAACAGAAAGAGATACAAAAATTAGATCCTCCTGCTATGAGATCATAGAATCAATAAGGTTGGAAAAGACCTCAAAGATCTTCGAGTCCAACCTGTCACTCAACACCTCATGACTAACTAAACCATGGCTTCAAGTGCCACATCCAATCCCTTTTTGAAGACCTCCAGGGATGGTGACTCCACCACCTCCCTGGGCAGCACATTCCAATGGGTAATGACTCTCTCTCTGTGAAGAAATTTCTCCTTACCTTGACCCTAAACTTCCCCTGGCACAGTTTGAGACTGTGTCTTCTTGTTCTGGTGCTGGTTGCCTGGGAGAAGAGACCAACCTGGCTACAACCTCCCTTCAGGTAGTTGTAGAGAGCCTTTGAACAAAGGAGGGATTTCGAAAGATAAATTCCCAATGGAGATTTCCCATTGATTTTTTTGGTTATGTTAACTATAACGACCTCCTGATTTCCAGTTCCAGAATGTGAGGCCCCATTGTGATGTGTGGTGCTTGGTGTATCTGCAGCTCTGCAGAAAGGATGGGCTGCATTTCCAGTTATATTTTGTCATCATTTTCTTTCCCTCTTTCTCATTTGTAAACGTCAGAAGTCCAAGACGGAATGCGCTGCTTTGCCTTCCCCTTTCCCTGCTGACTTCATTCCCCTGATCAAAGCAAAAATAAAGTCGGCCTGGTTTGTTTAATAGAGAAGGTCTTACACAGTCATGCCTTTTTGTTTGCTGACATAATTGAGGAGAAGATAGCTTTGGGAATAGTGCTTCTTAATTGCTCTCACAGACACTGCAAGACACTCAGGGTAAGGCCAGGCTAAATTCAGCCGGTTGTGGATTTTTGAAAAGCCTTGGTAACAGAGCAGTCAAAAAACCCCAACCCAGGCCCTTATATAACCAGCAAAGTAACCTTCATCTCTGCATTGGCTTTGCTCTGCCTAGAAATTCCTCACAATGAGGTGGGGAAATAGTGCAGCGGAGGCATTTCTGCCCCATCTCCATGGCTCTCTGGTGGGCACAGAGAAAGAAGGGGTGGAACTGAGCATCTCGCTGTAACTTCTCCTCTATTATAAAGTTTAACCTTTTAATAAAGCATATGTATGGCAGTAAAAGCTTCCTTCCTAATGAGTAGTGGAGTGCAGAAAGCGCCGCTTCTCAAAGGAAGGCCAAGCTGTAACCCTCTTGATTTCAAATCAAAGGTTGGCTGTGACTCCTCAATCCCTCACAGCCCAGAAGAAGTCAGCTGAGTTGCTAATTAGAGCACTGGTTGCTTTTTTAAATTTTCTTTTTTATTATTTTTTTTTTTTTTTGTATTTGAAACCCTGAAATGAAGGGCAGGTCTGCTCTGTATGTTGTGACAGTGAAGAGACCTCAGATTTCTGGCTGAGGCTTTTAGATGAAAGAAACGGAGAAGGGCTTCCTGGGAACAGATTGCCCTGGCTGTCGAATGGATGAGCCTGCACCAACTCACAACAATACTAAGTGCAGTATTGTCCTTGCCCTGTGGGACTGCAGGTTAGAGCCTGGGAACTGGGCTCTGATTTTAATGATGCTATTAATGAATTCTCAGATTGAAGCTCTCCTAAGAAATGGGTTTTAGCTCCGTGAAATGATTCTGTTTTCTCCTGTTTAATAGGTAGGATTCAAACATAGTGTTGATAAGTATTCCTACACTGGGGAGAAGAGGGAGATATTTTATGTGACAATGGGGACAAAAGGCACATTCTTTTCCTATTATATTCATTACAGTTTCTTTTGTTTACAAGACTGTCTTACTCCATCAGAGGTATGGCAAATTGTCTCCTAAAGGTAGCAATGAATTCACTAGATGTACACCTAAACCTTGACAATTATTCTCTTTTGCTATATATTTTTTAAAGCTTTGAAGAACATTAATCACACAGCTGAGGAAAAGCATATGAGCTGCTCTGTATCAATCTTAGAAAGATCTCATGTATTAAGAAGCTCTCCACCATCAAAAAAAACCCACAAATGGCTAAGCAGCTCAACATGTCCCTGTGGTAAAAATGAGAGAGGCAAGCCACCAGCAGCCCTGAGTTAGCTGGGTAAAAGTACACACCTAAAGTCAAGTATCTGGTTTCCCCAATGCTGCTCACAGCTTGGTTCTCTGTGCTTGTTTTTGGGCTTTGCAAAGGAAAAATACCTGTGAGCAGATGCATGAACATATCCTTCTCCAAGCCATCTTCTTCTGAAGCAGTCTCAATGCTTGTTTTTCCTGGATGTACATCACAAATAACCCTGGGCAGGTGTTAGAAGGTGTTAGAAGACTCCATGAGGAGGTGGTGGACTCGCCATCACTGGAGGTGTTCAGGAAGAGACTTGATAGGGTGCTTGGTTGCATGGTTTAGTTGGTTGGGTCATGTTGGATGATAGGTTGGACACGATGATCTTGAAGGTCTCTTCCAACCTGGTCTGGTCTGGTCTATTCTATTCTTTCTATTCTATTCTAATCTATTCTATTTTTCATAGTGCAAGACTGGTTGAGAAATGCAGGTTGCTCACTATTTCTGTAACAAACTCAGTGCCCTAAACCCATTTTTGGGGTTGCTGCTTGGTGGAAGGTCTGTGGGTTGGAGGCTACCATTTGTATGTTAATTTATTGCACCAAAATCACCACCCAAACAGCACTGACAATACTACAGTAAATAATGTTGAATTTTAACACTTGGCACATCCTTGAATGCCTTCCTGCAGTAGACTGAAAAGCTTGACCAGAGCTGTAATAGGAAACTATCATAGTTCAAGCTAAAAGGAAACACTCCATCTTTTGAAACTTCCTATTGCTAGAACTTATCAAACACACAGCTTCAAAAAGACAGGAAGATGGAAGGTTGGGAGGGGATCTTCTTTCCCCCCCCTCCCCTAGACTTTCTCCTTTATTTTGCTGGAAATGACAGCTGAGCATAAACACTGGCTCTCCACAAGTCTGCAAGGATGAGAGACGTTTTAACAGGGATAATTTTCTCCTAGACTTTTGCACGTATGCCAGCAATAGGAAAGAATTAACAAAAAGACAGTGGGATGACTCCTCTGTTATGTCCTTATCCCTTGGGACTCAAAAGCTCTGGCATGGTTAAAAAGTATTTTCTCGTTTAAAAAAAAAAAAAAGGCTGTTAAAAAAAAAAAAAGAAAGAAAAAAGAAAACCAAAGCCAGATTTAAGCTTTGCAATTTTTCTTGGCAGCAGCACAGAAATCTCCCTTTTTCTGCTTTGGAGGCTTTCCAAAAGTGTGGTTTTGTTTTTGTTTTAATGGGCCTTCAAACTGGCCTTCACTTTGAACAGATATTTTAGCTGCATCACAGTAACTGGGAGCAGGGAACCTTTATTCAGCGTGGCTGCTTCTCTTCAGTTGCCCAGCAATCTATTTTTGGTTCACTGTCACAGAGCATCATTATTGATGATCTAGAAGAAAATATCCAAATGTTAATGACAAAAATTACAGACTACGGAAAAACATGCAGATGAGTAAATAATGAATTGGTTCCTCAAAGTGATCTGGATCCAATGAGCAATGCTCATTTGAACAAGAGAAAATACGAGGTCCAGGAACCAAGAAAATAGGTCATGCTTCCTGGCTGAGGTGGCTGTATTTCTGAAATGATAAACACCTCAATATGAGCTGGTGGCAGTGGCTGAGAAATTAAATAGGAACCTTGAATGTGTGAACTGAGGAAGAATGGGTTCATGCAGATATTACCACTACACAGAGCAATAAAGACAGGCCATTTTTGCAATGATATGTGACAAATTTTTAATATAAATACAAGAATGGTTTGAGTACTAGAAGTCCTGCTTTGTAGACTAAAAGTGGCTCCATCTCTTTACCTTCTTCAAGGAGCCAATAGGAATCCTACAAGTACTGGCACCGAGGAGGTGTACTGGCAGGAAAGGACCCTTGGATGGAGGATGTCACAGCATGATCTCAGTCTAGCAGCTGCTGTGAGGAACACACATAATAGAAAAAAGGCAAATGGATTTAGTAATCAGCAGCTCACATGGTGGATTTCTCACCTTTGAATAAATATTTTAAATGGATTTGGGCATCTTTCTCAAAATTATAGTAGCATTCAGCCCAAAATTGTGAGATCTTCAGCAAAGTCACTGCCTGGTGGTTTCTTTGTCGCCCTCTGAACATCTGGAGCTCTTGGCTCAAGCTGTAGATGTAGTGTCTCTCTCAGGCTGCTCTTACCCATGATCCAAGAGAAGGAAGTATGTTTTCAGTTTGTTCAGCTTCACGAAGAGAGGGGAAAAACCCAGGGAGTTTCAACTACTGCTTTCATGCAGGAGGAACCTCCAGGGTCAAGCTGTACCCCCCAGAACTGCACTGTACCTCCAACAAGTTGGGAGCAGACACAAGGCACTGGCTGACTGTGGCCATCCTGCCTGCTGCCTCCCATCACCTGGAAACATTTGAGCGCATTCTTTTAGGCTTAATGTAAAGCAACTTGCATCAGGCAATCAGTGATGGCAAGCAGATAAGTCCTTCCCTTTTGTGGTGAAGACAACTATTAGAAATATTCCTCTTTAAAGAAAGTGCTCTTTCAGACATGTGCTTTGGATTTAGGGACTCTGCACAGTCCTTCATCTGTCAGCTTCCTCCTGCGTTCCTCACATTTGATGGTTCACTGCTTTTAGATTTGTTTCTGCCTAGCTATCTGTTCCTGTTCTCCTGTGACTAATATTTAGTTGTACGGTACCACCGAGAGCCTCTGCAAGGTGGTAGCACAGCATGCATGGGACTCAGGGGAATTCTGAAATGACCCTTTTAAAAAACAATGGCATAAAATAAATTAGAAGAAGGAAGCAGCTTTTGGGAAGGCTTGGTGCTTAGAGCAGCAGCCACAGCGAGAAGAAGTTCACTGTTTCAGAAGGGGTTTTGCTCCACCTGAAGTTGATGGGGGCAATTTTCTTGAGTCACAGGTACCACCTCTCTGTTCCTCCTCCTGATCTCCAGTCTTTGTTTCATCTTCAAAACTAGAGTGCTTTGGTTGCCTGTTTTAAAGTTACTGGTGACCTGATGCTAGATGGCGTGGTGCATAGTCAAAGGTTGCAGCTGCCTGATGTTCACAGCTGCTCTGGTGCTGATAGAGCAAAGGGCAGAAGCAAATCATGTGCAGAAGAGAGTGGCCAAGCCCTGTTTCTTTAGGGGTCAGCTCAAGGATGAAGGTAAGGAATGATTCCCCATTAAATAGAACACTGTGATTTTAATATATGGCTGGAGACCTTGCAGGCAGATCCAGCCAAGCATCTTCATTCTCTCTCTTTCTCGTCTCTACTACTAATGTGCTCACAGAGAGGTGCAGCCCCTCCAGTGTGCAGAGTAATCAGAGGATGAATGTTGCATTTACAAGGAAGCCTTACAAGGAAGTTGTAGCATGTACCAGAGGTGGCATATGGAGGATAGAAAGCTCAGAATAAATTATTTTAGGCAGAAACTTAGTGTTTAATATGTTTGTAAAGAGTCTAGTGAGTGTCTGGGTTCTCCCTGGGCAGAGTAATAATTGCACTTTTGCTTTTCTCTCTTATATTTACAATCCAGAACAGTTAGCCCTTGAGTAAGAGTAAACTGCACCTCCATCATATTTCCATTTGGGTTATGAATATTTCACACACCTGCAGTCTCAAAAGCACATAATTACAGAACCACACTCAGACAGGGACTGAATAAACACTGTTGCTGATTCTTAATGAGCCATTAATCAGATGTTTAACTACAGGTAATTCCCTGGAGTCCTGGTGTCCCAAGAAAAATCTGTATTCCCTCTAAGTCATAGAGAAGCAGATGACTTATAAACAGAACACTGCGAGCTGCAGACTGAATGCACAACATTGGCTTCTCCTAATGGTGGAAGGGAAAATCACAGAATCATAGGATGTTAGGAGTTGGAAGAGACCTTCAAAGGTCAAGTCCAACCCCCCTGCCAGAGCAGGACCATAGAATCTAGCACAGGTCACACAGGAACACATCCAGACGGGTCTTGGAAGGCTCCAGAGAAGGAGACTCCACAGCCTCTCAATTTCATTTGGGAGTTTAAGTCTCACTGCCAAGAGCCATGGGCTCCAATGTCAGATAAAGACTTCGTAGTAGCTAGAGACTAGTGTTTCAGTTGTTGCCTTATTCTGGCAAGAAACTCTGCCTCTTGCGAGCTGGCGTTACCTGCTCTTCATGGACGGGGATAAGGCTGTGATTCTTCACGCAGTGTGAAGTCTTCCTCTGGAATCCACTATCAAAGGAGGGTGTGTATTCCAGCTGCATCCTAACAAGGGCTGGATAATTTCACGGCCACTGCTATTTGTAGCTTTGCATGGTAAATTAAAGATAATAAAATCATGTATTTCACAGCGTACAAGAAACTCTGCAGGGGTTAGGAAGGAAAATTTTTTCCACCAGCAATATTGTATTGCTGCTTAGCTGGGCCGAAATGGGCATTTCTTTCACGGGGAAAATCACCATTTCAAAATTCTGTTTCATTTAAAATGGGCCCAGTGTTACACTTGGAGCATGAGAGCATGGGCTGAGCAGTCTTTGTTCGGAAGCACGGCAGTCTTCCGCTAGAACGGATCGAGACATAGAATACATAGAATAAACCAGGTTGGAAGAGACCTTCAAGATCATCGCGTCCAACCCATCAACCAATCCAACACCACCTAAACAACTAACCCACGGCACCAAGCACCCCATCAAGTCTTCTCCTGAAAGCCTCCAATGATGGCGACTCCACCACCTCCCCAGGCAGCCCATTCCAATGGGCAGTCACTCTTTCTGTATAGAACTTTTTCCTAACATCTAGCCTGAACCTCCCCTGGTGCAGCCTGAGACTGTGTCCTCTTGTTCTGGTGCTGGCTGCCTGGGAGAAGAGACCCACATCCGTCTGTCTACAACCTCCTTTCAGGTAGTTGTAGAGAGCAATAAGGTCACCCCTGAGTCTCCCCTTCTCCAGGCTAAGCAACCCCAGCTCCCTCAGCCTCTCCTCATAGGGCTTGTGTTCCAAACCCCTCACCAACTTTGTTGCTCTTAAATGTTTCTGTTTTAAAAGAACACAGCAGAAAGGTTTTCCTAACTTCTAAACTTGTGTCAAAATGTGTCCCCTTTCACTGCCAATTTTGTTGGCACTAAAATGCCACATTGCACGAAGACAGCTTGGTGAGTTCCTGAGGCTCATGACAGACCTGCTGTAAACAGCATTTCGTAAGGGACACGACCGTTTTGAGAGCTTATCAGTTTCTCCTTGTAAAACAGTTGCCCATTTTCGTATGAGCCAACTGGTGACTGTAGTTGGTTTTCCTCTGAAGAGCCTTCACACAGAGATGAAGCCAACCTACACATGTTAGATATTAGAAGAGCTCTGGGTTATTAACTATGGAGAACAAAAGGTTTTAGACGATCTCTCCATCTGTTTCTCCCTCCTGTGCCAGAGACACAGCGTAGCAGACCGTATCTTCACAGACAATTTCCAGGTGGGAAATGTGCATACAAAGGGCATATACATCAGCTTCTATACCTCTTTCCAGAGTCTAAGCTCCTTCCATCACAGCTGAAGGAGCTGTATCACAACAGCAGACATCCATAAAGCTGGCAATTAGAGTCTTGTTCATGCTTCTACTGCCTAGTTGTTATTTCCTCAAAGGATGCTCAGTTTAGCAGAGTAGTTATATAACAACTTAATAATTAAATACTCATTGACACTCCATGCCTGCCTATTTTTTGGTGGGGATGTGTTTGAGGGATTGCCTGAGGGAAGAATTAAAGTGCTTGTACTTGCCTTCTTGCAGGGAGATGTGGTCTGTGTTCCCTTCTTCCCTTCTTGTAGAGACTGGACTGAAGGAGGCTGTTGGAAGCTTCTAGGCTGCCAGACACTGCACCATTTTACAGCCACATCTGAAGTGCTCACAAACCCAGAAGGGAATAGTTGAAGAGGATACATAGGTCTGCTCAGTAGCCACCAGCAGAGCTGTCCCAGCAAGCACATCCCATCAATATGTATGTTAAAGAATATTGATATGGCAAAAATAAGCAAAGTTCATTTAAGGGAAAGGTGTTATTCTTCATCCCCTCCCATCAGAAGCATGACTTGCTGTCAGCAGACATTAGACATGCTGCTGCTTCTTCATAGCTGGGGGTGCTGCAGCAGAGTCAGAGGTTATAACACACAATAGCCCTGTCCCACACTCACAGGTGCAATCACCATCTTTATTTTGCTTCCTGCCTGCTGTTTGGAGCAGCTTTCAGAGCTGGCATCTCCTCCTCTGCTGAACAGAGGTGATAAGAAACCTGCCACCTTAGAGGCCTGTAGCTAGAGGAAACAGTTTCAGATGTGGAGTTGTGATCACACTTTGCAGTGTGATGAGCATGAGTATCCTGTTGGCTAATGAGGTTGCTGTGATTCATGGACTGGTGTCACCTCCTCTTGCCATGGATGAGGCATCTTAGGTTGTGAAGAGTGGTAATGGTAGGGGAAAAGGATGTGGTAAAGGGGGAAAATGACACCAACTAACAGAGGAGGCATTACTGGCTTCAGACTTGCTTCTGCAGACAGAAAGGTGAGAAAACCCTTGTCTGGGCTGGGCTGTTGTACAGTAAGATCTGTGTGTGGCCACTTCATGTGCAAGCAGAGGTGAAGTGCTCTGGAAAAAACTTAGGAGTATGATGCAAAAGTCTTGTTAGGCTTTTCTTGATGAAACAGCACTTGTCATACAAATGGGAAGACAAATCATTCATCATTGCTGAGTTTACCTGCCAGAAGAGCTATAAATTTTCTTCTTGTTTTGTATCCACAAATCTTAATGTTCACTGTGATGTGTCTAGATGGCTTCTCTCTGGGAAAAAAACACAACCCAAACCACAAAACAACCCACCAAAAAATCCCCAAACAAAACCAAATCCCACTTTTGAACATAATAAATGATTCTCTGGCATATTTATAAAAAATACATAAATGCCAACATCTCCTTTAAAGTTATAATTCAGTGGTTTAAAACCAACATATGCACACTGGGTGAATGATTGTGGATAATTCTCTCTAAATTAAAAGCCAGCCAGACAGGGCATTGGGGTGTTATGCAAATGGCTGAAGAGCAATTATCTGCCTTCATTGCAGGCTTAATTTATGAACTAGATCTATTACTTTTTTGAATAGAATAGAATAGAGCCAGTTGGAAGAGACCTTTGAGATCATTGTGTCCAACCTATCATCCAACACTATCTAATCAACTAAACCATGGCACCAAGCACCCCATCCAGTCTCTTCCTAAGCACCTCCAGTGATGGTGACTCCACCACCTCCCTGGGCAGCAGATTCCAATAGGCAATCACTCTCTCTGTGAAGAATTTCTTCCTAACATCCAGCCTAAACCTCCCCTGGCACAGCTTGAGAGTGTGTCCTCTTGTTCTGGTGCTGGTTGCCTGGGAGAAGAGACCAATCCCCACCTGGCTACAACCTCCTTTCATGCAGCAATAAGGTCTCCCCTGAGCCTCCTCTTCTCCAGGCTGAACAACCCCAGCTCTCTCAGCCTCTCCTCATAGGGCTTGTGCTCCAAACCCCTCATTATCTTTATTGCCCTCAATTACTGCATATCCTACTTCTTCCTGTGTCAATAGCTGTGTCTAAGGAGAAGGCAGATGACCCAAAACACCACTTTGCATGTGCAAATCAAATATTTGCAAATATCAGTCTGAAACTCTTTCCACTTGCTGCTTTGTACCCAGTAGCAGCTGATCCTGGAAGAAAAGCGACTAGAATGACACAGCAGTTGACAGTGAAACCCTGTATTGGGAAATCCATGCCTGAGCTTCGTGTTTCTCTCTGCCATGTTTTGGCAGGTCAGCCACAAAAGATGCTCCCCAGTCCACATTCCTACTGCCTCCTTCGTCATGGCCCTACCCAACACCCCTTGCCCTTCACTGCCTCTCAGGCAATGGGTGCAGAGAGACAGCACACAAACCCAAGCATTAGGGGCTGCAATGGTGCTCCCGAAACAGGTGTGAGATAGCAGCAGAAATAAAAGGGCCAAAAATGGTATCATGCACAGTATGTCTTGAATTTCAAATTATTGGCCCCTGCTGCATCCTAGGTGCTGCCAGTAACTTTTTTCAGACTTGTTTGGAGGACATAACTGGGTGTCCTTCACCTGGAACTCTGCAGTCCCATAAAAAGATCCTTTACTTGGAGACTCTGATTCCACATAATTATTTTTTCCCTTCTAAATTGCAGGTTAGGGATTCCCTCAGCTACTGCAACTGAGAACTGAGGAGAGTGATCTAAATTTGAGTATCAAATTACAGACGAGTGATAAGACCTAAAACCATCTTAATACATAATATATAATGTGTTTAACACATTCCCAAGAAATATGTTTAGCACTGCTAGATCACACATCATAAAATTAAGTTATGAACCACCGAAATCATAGCAATTCAGCTTCTTGCCGTTGCAACACAACAAGAGAAGCTGATATTTTAGCTCTGATTTTCCAAGCTGCATCTATCATTATTGAGGCTTTTTTGCCTGCATGCTTTTTTTGGACATCTATTTATTTTTTCCCCCGAACCACAGATGTTTGCCCTGTATTGTATTCCTATGAACAGACCAGCCAAATAAGCATCCAGCTGCCTTGTGCATGCAAGTGCAATCATTTTGCATGTAAGGAAAGGAAAACCAAAAAAACCCCCAACCAACGAAAAATGAACCAGCCAGCCCCATCACTGAGGAAAATGTCAGCTGAAATATAAAGAAGAGAAGAATCTGTGGGTGAACGTGCATTTGGTGCTAGGCGCCCGATCTCGGAGATTTTGGCCCTTTAACGTCAGATTGATGCGGAACAGTTCTCAGTTTTGACGTCGTGTTGGATTCATCAGAGATGTTCCCATCTTCACAGGGAGGGAAAGCCGGTGTCTGGCTCAGCAGGCAGCAAAGTAAAGCAGCAAAGACTGGAGGAAGTCTGATATGTCTTCTTAACAGTACAGCCGTTTGGGATTTCAGTATGTAAAGCTTTTGATTTGTCATGTGTTATCTTTGCCCTCAGATGCCCCTCTGCCACATTTCACAGAATCACAGAACCAGAATCACAGAACCACACCAAGTTTGGAAGAAACCTCAAAGATCATCAGGTCCAACCTGTCACCATCAGCCCTTGCCCTCTCACAAGAGGCCCTGCTCAAAAGTCTGTCCCCAGCTGTCTGAAAGGCAGAACCTTCAAATTATCCAGTTCCAACACCCCCCCCTGCCTTGGGCAGGGACACCTCCCACCAGCCCAGGTTGCTCAAGGTCCCATCCAGCCTGGCCTTGAACACCTCCAGGGAGGGGACATCCACAATCTCCCCTGATGTCCTGAAAGGCCACCAGAAGGTCTCCCTGGAGCCTCCTCTCCTCCAGGCTGAACCACCCCAACTCTCTCAGCTTGTCCTTGAAGGAGAGCTGACCCAGCCCTCACTCCCATCTCAAACTGGCATTTTCTGTCCTCCCCCCAGCTAGCAGAGGAAACATAACTTGAAGCTTGAGGAGGGGAGAGGGGATTTGCTCCTCTTCATCCATTCCAAGTTCAGCTCCAGATGATACTCATTTGTTTTTCATTTCAAGGGTGTTCTGAGAGGTGCAGGGATCCCTCAAATACTTGAAGTTGAATAGATTAACACAGCATCGTCTGCTGCACACAACAGGATGAAGCAGGGCAAAAGTTTGGGCTGCATGTAGCATGGGGACATGAAGAGTGGAGTTTAATTCTGAACTAATTTTAAAATAATGGAATTTGATTTTCTATGCTCTTAATTCTGCCTAAGAGAACAATGGAATCAAATTCCTTTAGACAAGGCACATTACGGCCCCAAATATTTAAATAGACTTGGAGTGTCACTGAGGGCTGAGCCTGCCTACGTAAATAAGCGGCAGCAATCCTCAGATGCTCGTGAAGGGGAACTCTGGGCATCACTTACAACGGCACAGAAGAGAACAGAATCAAGGCCTTTGTGTTCAGTAATTTTGACACACTAATGTATTCAGCTCTCAATCACCTAGGCATCAAAGCAATTAAGCATAGGTTTTCTGCAGTGCATCTTAATTGTGCAGTCTTCATTGCAGATGATAGATGATCAAGCTCACATGGCAATGCAGAGCACAAGGCAGGGATGTCTGTGCCCCCAGCTACTGCCTCTTGGTTCAGGCTCTCCTTCCTTGCAGACAGTGTTTGGTGCTCAGAGACATGTACCCTCGACCTGCTTCCCATTCAGTGTCTTAGATCCCATTATTGGTATTGTTTGGCCTTGAAACACCCTTTATTTTTTTATTTTTTATTTTATCTTTAAGTAGATTAAGAAGAAAGCTTCTTGGAGGGCTTAAAAGACTGTATGCTAAAGATGATTTCTGCAACCTGATATGGATTACCATAGTTACTCTGTCTGAGCATGGCAGCTTTCCAACTCCTCTGCCAGGAATGATCTAAAAGCTTTTCTTTTATTGTGTCTTGAGGTGAGAGTCTGGTTTTAAAAAGCTTTCAGAATTCTAATTCTTTCCTCCAGTTCGTTGGCAGGGGGAGTCCGGCGCTGCTCCATCCGAACACTGATAACCTACAAACAGCGCGTTCGGGATCTCTGATTGTGCATGTCCAATCACTTAGTTAATTGAGAACACAGAGACCTGCAGCTCATGGCATCCTGATTATCTCTTTGATCTTTTATTCCTCCAGCCTCTTTCCAGGCATATTGTTTAGGGCTTGTGGTGCTCTGCCTTCTTCGTGCAACGTGTGCGTTTGCTGGGCCAGATCTGCAGTTAGCAAGAGCAGCAGAATGTAAAGGGCAGTCTCTTGAGTCTTGTTATCTTCTTATGCACAGTAATAGCACAGTCTGCATGCCATTCATGATTTTTATTTAATAGAGTTTCCTGGTGTGTATTTTAGGATTCATTTAAAAATACATCAGTGATTAGCAGGGTAGGAAGAAGAAACTGAGCCAAAAATTCTCTCTAAACCCAGACCATTAACTATCTTCTTCTGCCTGCAGCTGACACTTAGGACTATTCTTAAATCACTTTAAGTAATTTTTAAAAATCACTTCAAAAAAAAGAAAAAAAGGAGTCTGAGGGATAGACTATTGGGTGGATTGCCTGATGCCAACATGAGTTGGTTGAGGAAGCTGAGCCCAAAGTTAATGTTGAATTAATGTTGATTAGTGATTAGAATGAAACTGGAAATGACTGACTGTGTGTGGAATATCTCAGCACCACTCACGGCACTTTCTTAAGGCTGAAAAATCCAGGTTACTTTATATAACCTCAATTTCTTCCTTGGGTTTTTAACTGGGGCTTTGCAGTAGAGCTTCTCAACATGGTATGGACTATTCTGATCACATCTGGGGCAGGGAGTATTTCTTTCCACTTTATGTCTCTATTTGGAAACATTCAAGATCAGCCAGGAAGCATGAAGCTGAGGTTGGGACATACCTCTTTCTCAAATCAGTTATTTATCCATGAGACTATTTTTTAATCCTGCTTTACTGTCTGGAAATAATGACTTATCGCTCTAGATGACAAACAATTCCTTCTTCTTCCTCACCACTGCTTACCCCTTTTCATAGCACTGTCTTTCCTGACTTCAACCGGTGGGTTAAAGCCTGTGCAAAAATCCAGGTTATAGTGAAATGTCAGCACACAAAACCTGTCCAAGGTGTCTGGATTGCTGATACAAACATGCTGCACATTCATCAATCTCCCTCCTGAAATCAATAAGAGCACTCAGCTCCCTGTATGAGGGGTCCCAGCAGAGCCTTCCCTCTAAGACCTGTGCTCAGATCTTTCTGTTTGGCCCTAGTGTCCTCTGAGCTGAGGCTGTTCACCGCAGGGAACGGCAGAGCTGGTTCAGCCATTTACCATCAGGTCCACCAAGCTCAGCATGGAAGACATTTAAAATGCCATGAATATTTAAAACAAACAAAAAGCAAGCCCTCAAGCATCTTTCTTTTCCAAATCATGAAAACTGAGACCAAATGCAGATGCAGGTAGTTTACTTAATTAAAATCAAGCCTTCTTTTCCTTTTCCAGCAGCAACCCATTTAATGCCTGTGGCAAGATTCATCACCTGGAGGCTGTTTTTTATGAGAATTGACAAAGATCATTCAGGAGTCAGCATTTTACTAAAAGGTAAGTTATAAGTCTAGTGGCTTGCATATAATTATAAGCAATTCTGTTCTTTCTTTCTCCTCACCCCCCCCACCTTCTTTTCATTGGGATTTTGAGTTCCTGACAGCAGAGCAAATGAGGTATGCTTGTGAAGTATGAAGGTTTCAGTTCTATACCTTGCTTTGCTCCCTGCCTCAGCTTCATTTTGCATGATTTCTGAATAACAGCAGGAGCACTGAGAAACCATTGTGTCTTTATATGCAAAACACACAGCTCTCCACTTGAGGTTTCGTTATTATTTGATGAGGTTGGCAACAGAGGTTCTGGCAGGACAAAATGAACTTTAAAAATAAAGGAGTTGGGTGGGGAATGGGCAAAGACAATGAGGTTCATAGATACCTTTAGGCTCCTTCAAATAACCTGGGGTGGAATAAAAAAGGGGTGGATACAAAGAAATTCTCTAGGCAGCTGGATGGCTTCCTAAACATGGCTGTCCTTCAGCCCATAGAATTATGGCTCTAGCTTTGTACCAATGTAGTTAAAGAGCGGATGTGTCTGGGTCCCTGAATCACAAGACCACGTGCAGGAACCACTGTGTGCTGCCAGGTGCATGCAGAAATGCCTCAACTCACATCTTTTTCCTTTTGCAAAGAAAATTACACCAAAGTTTCTTGATTTTGTTTACCTGTGTACCTTATGAGTGCTATAAGGCATTGTAAGGAGGGTAGGTATGAAAGGTACTGAGAGGAGCAGGGTCCTCTGCCCCTGTGGTTAGACATCTGGTCCCATCAAAGCCGAGTTTACCTGTGAAAGCTTCCACAAGAGACCAAATCCAGTCCAGTCTTCCTGAAAGTAAAGAGCTGCCTTGTGAACGAGCTAAGGCTCACCCAGTCATACAAAATGTGTTTATATCAATTTTAGAGAGAAGGTTGCTATGAGGAAGTATATCCTAAGACTCAGGCAGGCTAGTTAGTTTGTCATCATTTTGGGTTAAATAATTCAAAAGCTGATGCAAAGGTAAATTAGTGAGTAGTCTAAATGAGATGGGTTTATGGCAAACCATGTCAAAGAAACCTAATTTTCAGTCTGATTATATTACATGTTTGGTTGACAGAAATGACTGTATAAATTTAGTGCATTTAGACTTTTGTAAGGTGTTTTACTTGGCACTGAATAGCTGCTGATTAAGCATTACCTCTATTCAGTAACATTAGAATACACATCAAATGAATCACAAAGTGCCTGGCAGAGCTTAACAAGCAGCTGTTGATGGAGAATCAGGACAGAGTGGACCTGTGGTTTCTGGAGCACCTTAGGGTTAAGTGTAAGTACCAAAGCTTTCCATTGTTGCAAAACATAAGCACAATGACCAAGAGAGTGGTGTACAGTGAAAAGGAAAGGAAACTGGCACTAGGGAAGGTAGATCTTTCAGTAAAGAGGATGAGGAGTCCATCAAACTACGTGTTGGTCTCTGCAAGGGCACAGCCCTGCATGCAAGGGCACAAGTAGTGCTCATGGGATGGAGAGAGCCAAGCTCCAAAAAGCCTTTGTGCATCGATCCCACTGTGATGACCTGACAAAAGGAATTTATGTGGCCTGTAAATATATAAACAAGAGAGCAGTCAATAACAGGAAAAGAGGTAATTTTACTTTTATCTGCAACATCATTAAACCTGGTCTCAAATAGCAAAATGCTATGGTGAAACTTTGAAAGGATACAGAAAAGTTGGAGAATGGGTAGGAAAGAATGGCTAGAATGATTTCACAGTCTAACTAAAGGTCTGAAAGGTTTTGTTCACCCAAAAAAAAGGGTCTGAGGTGATTTTTGTTTTGTCTGTGACTCTATTTCTGGGAAGAAAATACTCTGTCATAAAAGGAGGAAAATATGAAAGAAGAGCTCACATCTGAAAGCTGAACCAGATATCATTAAATGAGATGTGGGTTTTAGTGGGGGATTTTCAGCTCTGTGTTTTCGTTGGGTTTTGGTTATGGTGTGTGGATTTTGTTTGTTTGTTTACCTGGAAGGTGATTTTAGTCATTTGAGCAAATTATCCAGAGGGAACAACAACAAAACATTCTCTGCTTTTTGATGGCTCCAGAGTAAAACTTTCTGCTTTTCTCCACTATTGACTTTGTCAGGCTTTGTGGCTCCATTCAATTAGAAATAGCTGGGTAAACTACAGTGATTTGTTGTAAGGTCAAATGAAGATCTAATGAGTCTTCCTGGCCTTCAAGTTGATAAAACTGTAACTGCATATGAACTCACTGATATTAAAACCTCTCTTATCTGTTCTTGAAAAGAAAAACCCTACCAGTGTTATTAGCTCCCTCATGTGCGACAGTTGTTGCTCATACATTTTTAATGTTTTAATCTGGAAAGCTCATTGACATTTTGTTGGGAAACACACAGTGCTGCTCAGCAATGGAGCGCATTTGTTCCTGTAGCTGCACCGTCTGGGGCAGGGAGAGCAATGGGGTTGCCTGGGTGTGCTCTGCCCTGTCCAGCTGCAGAGGCTTGGCAGGATTTCTTCAGGTGCCTGAACTGCTTCACTGCCATCAACGTGGTTTGTGCTGAGCTGATTGTCGAGCCTGTCTTGGGCTGCTCAAGCACAACCAGGGCTCAGCTCTCTGCTCATCAGCAGCGACAGATAAACTTATGACAGAAGGAAGAGATTTATGATGCAAACATGATTCCAACATCAAACCCTAAAGATTTAGAGGCAAAAGGAACAACTGCAGTTACAAAAAATGTAAGAAATGTTTCCCTATAGGGAGCAGGGGATGAATTCACCATGGCTTGGCCCAGCTGTCTCTGCCATCTTCCCTGAGCTGCAGGGCTCTGTTTCTGAGGTTAAAGCAGTCATCTAGTTCTCAGCAGACGGGAGTCAATGTCTTCCTGCTCTTCAGCTGTTAACCACCCTGAACATAACTGCTTCTTGTCAAACATCCCACATTTGGACACAAATTCTGCAGTGCTCTTACTCCCACAGCCTTGTCAGCAGGGATTGCTGTCGTCCTGTGGTCAAGCTCCTTCAGGCACACAGCTAGCAAAGTTTTGGCTTAGATTATCTCAGCTCCAGCTGAGAGTGTAGGATGTTCTTTATAGATTTTCCCCTTGTACCTTGATGACCTACCCACTTCTAGCAACCAAACCTCCAATTCATCCATGTGCCACATAGCTTGCAGTGACCTTAGGGGCCACAGTTACTACAGCTAGAAGCAGCAGTCACAAGATCCAAGGGCAGTGCCTCTAAGTGGCAAGAAGAGGGTGTTGCAGGGGAGCCTTTAAATTCTAAAGTGGAACTATAATTAGCTGTAATCATACCCAGACTAACTTCTCTGCTATAATTCTCAGCAGGAAAACAATTATATTGCAGCAGTATAACCCGACAGACACACTGAAAATACAAAACATCCTTTGGAAATATATGCTCCATATTCTAAATACACTTAGAATTAAGGCAAACAAGCAACAACTAAAAATAATATATTGGGGTTCAACGGTAGACATGCAGAGGAGTTGGGGTTTTTTTCCCCCCTTCTGCTTCTACTTTCTGGTTTGGCAGACATACAGAGGTTCTGTGTTAGTGAAAATGTTAATGGCATGCTCAGGGTATCATTGGAGGAATGGCAGGGTGGAATACAGAATTAACAGAATACAGGTTGGGAAAAACCATCAAGATCCCAAGCCCAACCTAAACTTCCCCTCATGCTTGGTCTGTCACTCCCTGTAGTGGCTGGTTACTTCTGTCCTTCTGAGATGAAAGAAGGTGTGAAGTGTGGAGTCTGAGTGGATTTTTGGCCTGGGAGAGGACAGCAGGACTCCTGAAGCACAAAGCCAGGTCTGCTGCTGGTGCTTGAAAGACACAACAGCTCTGCTCAGCTGGAAGGCTGCATACCCTTAGTATGTGTTGGTCACTAGAGGGGAATAGAGGACCACAGAGCTTGTGGGTCAAAATCCCAACTGCTTCAGGGGCTACCTGCCTGAAATCTTGCTGCTTCTGCTACAGAAGAACCTGGAGAATCAGGTAGATACATAAGGGAAAGGATCCATGGATTTATATATATATATATACACACACACCATTATTTGGTGAAGACCCAGGGTTGGTGTTTGGGACATTTTGCCTTTCCTTTCCCCTGTACATTCAGGACATGGCAGATGGTGGGTTTAAGTGGTAAGATGACGATTTGCCAGGGGTTATTTTAGATTACTAGGCTTGAAATGCATTTCTGAGCTCTGTTCAGAGAGCCTAGAACACATGCAAATGTACTTTTTTAGGAGCCTCATTCATCTTTTGAGGGGTTTTATGCAGCACGTGTCCCTAAGCTGCTCAAAGAAGGACAATTCGATCATTTGCTGCTGCCTAGAAGCTGAGCCATATAGACTGGGATAGTTTCTTAGTTTCTATCATCCCTGAAGAAGTGAGGCAGGGGATGGGAGTAAAGGAAAAAAAAAAAGGCCAAATAAAAGCAAGGCTCTAAAGAAATAGATTTGGAAATCTGCAAAGTTCTCTGGAAACAGGTATCATCTTTATATATATTTTAGTCATTCTGTTCAATGTGATGGCTTTGTAAATCTACAGCAAGGTTTTCATTACCCATCAAATACTTGAGGTGTTTTTCTGATGGGGGGAAGACACAAGTTGATGTGGTTATATCAACCATGATATGGTTTCACGTGTTGCAGTGCTTGATACTGATTCTGTTGAAGAATGTTAAAGTTATTGCAGGGTGTTCTATCATCATCATCTCCTGTCAGCATCCATCCTATTCCACTGGTGTTAGTGGACATCCATGCAGTGCTACAGGGTATGATCAGAGTGGCTGGAGAGTGGCCAGGCAGAGAGGGACCTGGGGGTACTGGTTGATGGTAGGCTGAACATGAGCCAGCAGTGTGCCCAGGTGGCCAAGAGGGCCAATGGCATCCTGGCCTGTATCAGGAACAGTGTGGCCAGCAGGAGCAGGGAGGTCATTGTGCCCCTGTACTCTGCACTGGTTAGACCACACCTTGAGTTCTGTGTCCAGCTCTGGGCCACTCAGTTTAGGAAAGATGTTGACTTGCTGGAATGTGTCCAGAGAAGGGCAGCAAAGTTGGTGAGGGGTTTGGAGCACAGCCCTGTGACGAGAGGCTGAGGGAGATGGGCTTGATCGGCCTGGAGAAGAGGAGGCTCAGGGGAGACCTTATTGCTGTCAACAACTACCTGAAGGGAGGTTGTAGACAGGACGGGGCTGGTCTCTTCTCCCAGGCAACCAGCACCAGAACAAGTGGACACAGTCTCAAGCTGCACCAGGGGAGGTTTAGACTGGATGCTAGGAAGAAATTCTTCACAGAGAGAGTGATTGCCCATTGGAATGTGCTGCCCAGGGAGGTGGTGGAGTCACCATCATTGGAGGTGTTTAGGAGGAGATTTGATAGGGTGTTTGGTTGCATGGTTTAGTTGATTAGATGGTGTTGGATGATAGGTTGGACATGATGATCTTGAAGGTCTCTTCCAACCTGGTCTATTCTATTCTATTCCATTCCATTCTATTCTGTTCTAGGATCTAAGGACAGTCAGGTGAGCTAAGGTTAAAAAGGGTGAGCGTCCCTCATGGATGGAAGTGTTGCCCAAGGCAGAAGATAAGGACAATGCCTTTCTTCAAAGTCAGAGATAACAAAAATTTCATATTTTGGAAAAAAAAATGGAAGAAAAAGGAGAGAGAAACAGGAAAGGAATAAAAGAGAGATCTCCCAGAAATCACAAAGCCAAGCCTAGCAGCTCTTTACTGCAGCTCTCAAAAGTTTAGAAGTGCAGCCCATAACAATGAAATGTATGGCTTGGGGGTGAGAGCTAAATCAGGCTCCTAGCACAGACCAAAATGTTGTTCTGGAGATATGTTTGTCGCTGCAAGTTATGGCTGTGAAATAAACAAGGGGGAACACCCCTGATGTTTAACAGCTACTGCACAACCACTCAGCTAACTTCTACCTTCTTTATGGAAGCTGATATGGGGAACATGTGGTAGATTTCTCTATGCTAGCAGGTTATAAACCTGAGTTTCCCCTGTATAGGCCTCTTTACCATGCTTGCTTTTTCTTACTGTGTGTAAGCAAGGAAGACAGGTTCAAGATGGAGCTTTAGATGTATAATCATTGAATTTCCATTCATGTTTTCAGTGAAAACACAAGTTTATGTGTACTAGAGCAGGAGCTTGCAAGAGTACAATCATTCTGTACACAGGTGTAAAAATACAGGCTTGTGCATACATGTGTGCCACAAATACAAATAAACATTATTATGCTACACATCTCTAGAGCTTCTGGTCAGAAGAGAACATTGATTCTCCTGTGCACTTGTGCATTGGCCACAACACCCCCCTTCAGTGCTACAGGCTGGGGTCAGAGTGGCTGGAGAGCAGCCAGGCTGAAAGGGACCTGGGGGTACTGGTTGATGGTAGGCTGAACATGAGCCAGAAGCATGCCTAGGTGGCCAAGAAGGCCAATGGCCTGAATCAGGAATAGTGTGGTCAGTAGGAGCAGGGATGTCATTTTGCCCCTGTACTCTGCACTGGTTAGGCCACACCTTGAGTCCTGTGTCCAGTTCTGGGCCCCTCAGTTTAGGAAAGATGTTGACTTGCTGGAATGTGTCCAGAGAAGGGCAATAAAGATGGTGAGGGGTTTGGAGCACAGCCCTGTGAGGAGAGGCTGAGGGAGCTGGGGCTGCTTAGCCTGGAGAAGAGGAGGCTCAGGGGTGACCTTATTGCTGTCAACAGCTATCTGAAGGGAGGCTGTAGCCAGGTGGGGGTTGGTCTCTTCTTCCAGGCAACCACCAACAGAACAAGAGGACACAGTCTCAGGCTGTGCCAGGGGAGGCTTAGACTGGATGTTAGGAAGAAGTTCTTAACAGAAAGAGTGATTTGCCATTGGAATGTGCTACCCAGGGAGGTGGTGGAGTCACCATCAGTGGAAGTGTTTAAGAACAGACTGGATGAGGCACTTAGTGCCATGGTTTCATTGATTAGACAGTGTTGGATGATAGGTTGGACTCAAGGATCTTGAAGGTCTCTTCCAACCTGGTTGATTCTATTCTATTCTATTCTATTCTATTCTATTCTATTCTATTCTATTCTATTCTATTCTATTCTATTCTATTCTATCTGCTTTGCACTGATTAATTTACTCAGAGTAACAGGAAGACACAAACAACACATGGGGTATGAAGGAAACTAAGTATTGTCTTTACATTTTGCCTATATATATACCGTTAGCTTCACACAAAGCATGACTCACTAGCAGCAGGTGTCCTGCTGTTATGTTAGGCAGATTAGTAATGATAGGGAGGGGGCTGCTCTCCCTACATGGCATCCCTGAGGGAAGCTAAAATTAGTTCAGAGACTTCCAGTGAAGTAAAAGTATTTGTGGGCATTGAATGAAGTCTGCTTCTGAAGGTAAGAATCAGAGCTGAGCTGTTTAATCTGCCATTCCCTTTTTTTTCCTGCATGAATCTTGCCTTGGCAGTTGATCAGCAAATGTTATCTGGCACGAGGCTGGGAGTTTGGAATGATAAACAGTTGCTTTCCGTGTTTGTGGAAACAGGGTAGGGATTGAACAGTTAAAGGAAATCAGCGCAACAGAGAGCATTTGCAGCTGAGGCAGAGACAACAAAGGAATGTGTCTCAGTTAGAAACAGTTGCCTTTTTTTCCTCCCTCTCTCTCTCTCTCTCTGTTTTTGTGTGTCTATCTCCGAGTTATTAGAGAATCTGAGCGGCATATGAGCAATCACAGCATGTGACTCTGCTCCCAGTAGCAGACAAGCTATAGCTGGCAGTCACACCCACCGTGAGACAGGTCCAGTAAGCAAAGTTTTCCACAAAGTTATTGGAGCAGCAGAACGTGCAAAGAGAAGAACTGTTCGTACTTCTAAGATGCCTGCAAATAGGGGTGGCAATGTGTGCACCGTGGAAGTGTGGCTGGGGAGACTGTTTAGCCTTGCTGGTAAATACCTGTGTATCTTTATAGCCAGACCCACTGACAGGCAGATTAGTGCCTAAAAGAACAAATAATATTTCCAAGGAAAACTGTGAAAGACAAGTTATGTGTGAGTGTGTGTGTGTTTGTGTGTGTGTGCATCCACACCTGAATGTGTGCAGGGAGATTATGAGTTACTGCCAGCAGAAAAGCCCCACAAGCTTCTCATGGAGCCACCACCTTCACGGCTTTGTGCAGCGCAGAAACAGAGAAGGGCTGAATCTCACTTCTGAAAAATGAGATACAAGGGCTGCTTGTTACGCCAGAATAACCTCACAGGTCGTGATGGATTTCCTCTGATTTCTAGAGTGGCATCACCAATATTGGTAACAAGTGATTTCTGCGTTGAGGAAATGGAATGAAAATCTGACAGCCTCACACAGCTCTGAGGACAGTGATGTGTGTCACACATCCACATGAGCATACATGGGCACCTCCCTGGAAAGCTGCTGGCCCTGCCTCTGAGCCTTGATATATAAAGATATTGTGTGTCTGTCTCCTTCTCTGCCCTTATTTAATGCTGATTTTGGCAAATGAGCTCCCAAGGGATGAACGTGCCTGGGGCCAGGCTGCAGTGCTGTGAGGGCAGAGATGGTGCCACTTGGATTCTCATGGGGCTCCCACTGCCTGAGCTCCTTCAGCAGCTGTTGAGACTTAGCAGATCCTCAGATACCTGGGCTGTTCCTAGTAATTCCCTCAGTACTGGCACAGGAAAAGGGGGATGACCAGCAAATGGCAGAAGCAGTCTAAATTTAGCTCCCTGATGTTGGGCCAGCTTCTGCTAACATCAGCGTCAATGGCAAAAGCGATGTTAATTTGAGTGGGAAAAGGGCTGAACCCAAATTAATATAAGCTGGCCTGTGTAATTATCTTTATTGGCTGATAGGGAAGGAAGACCTTATTCACTCAGTGCATTCCTATGGCTGCCTGGCTGTGCTCCAGTGATGCACCAGGCTGCGAGCAGACGGGCTGGGAGAGGGGGACAGGAGTGCTGATCCCTTCCTGAGGGGCTGGAATTCACTGTCACCCCCCAAATGATTAAATTCTGCTTATTTCAGACCAGCAGGTAATGGAGCAACATGCACAAATGTGGTGGGTAGGATTTAGCTCTGTGTGCTTGTGGAAAAACTTTTCCTGTTAAGTCCAAACTTCAAAACCCCGGTCCCTGTGGACAGCCATAGAGGAATGCGTGTAGGGTTCAGTCAGCGTTAAACACTGCATTTCTAGACTGGTAAAAAGAGCAACAGCTGAAGAAAAGGGCTACACGTTTAGGAGCACAAGAAGACAGCTCAGCATTGCTAAGAGCTAGGCATGGACAGAAAACAATTGGCAGTACAGAGAATCTGCTGGGGCTGGCAGCCTGAAATCAACTCCACCATAATTGTTTTCTTCTCCAGTAAACCAATGTATTGATTAGGGTAAGCAGAAAGGATCAGTCCCGATGGAGCTCTGCTGGGCATTTTACCACACTGCTTAGTTCAAATGGTCACTGTTGGTATTCATGTGTTTTCCCCTGCTGAGCAAAGTGGATGTGACAGAAGACAATGTAATTTAGGGTTCTTTCTCTGAGCATGAATTTCTGCGTGTGATTTCATATGCACACACTTGCAAATTTATGGGGAGTCCCAAAATCTAATTTCCATTGTGCAAACTCCTGTTTAGCACAAACTTAATTTTGCAATCTTAAAATAAATTCTCACGAGACAGTATTATTATGGCATATTGGAACAAAGCAGACATTTTAGCAGAAGCATGCCAAGAGCATTTGTCCTGAGAGCACACACCAATGTTCTCTTTCTGCTAGGGAAATATACACCTTTCTTCACATTAAAAGTGGTGAGTAGAAGAGGTTGCCCAGGGAGGTCATGGATGCTCTCTTCCTGGAGGTGTTGAAGGCCAAGTTGGATGAGGCCTTCAGCAATTTGGTCTGGTGGAGGTTGTCCCTGTCTTGTCCCTTCGTGGGGCTGGAACTAGATGATCCATAAGGTCCCTTCCAACTGAAACCATTCAATGAATCTATGAAATCACCAGTTAAAGCACTGTAGGCCCAAGGTGGCATGGAAATGTAGAGTAATCCCTGACCCTCCCCTGGGTTCTCCAATGTTCTTGAATGTCCCCACTTGCTATGAGAGGGTATACAAATGATTTGCAACTGAGAGGACTCTGGCTTGTTTAATCCCCTTAATAATAATTAATGACATGGACATTGAGATGTAAACCATGCCAGGCAAGTTCATAGGAAGGAGAGCACCATGGTGGATGCCGTCAGTAATCTCCCTGCAAAGACTACAGTGATTCTTTGGGCCAGTCTTCTTTAGCTGGCCATCTGCTTTGCATTCCCTGGTGGTACTTTGGTTTGGATCTCCAGTTTGTTTGTCATTTCAGTCTCCCACTTTATTATTTCCAGAGCCAAGTGAACTGCTGCCAAAGCCAATGCAATGAGATTGCATCATGAGCTTTGTGACATGGTATACTTTAATTTTTTTTTTTTTTTAATCTTGAAGCCTCAGCTCCTGGAATTAGTTGATTATGTTAGAATCCCAGTAGTCATTAAAAAATCAGGGCAAGGAAAAAAAGTGGATCGGTGCTCCTTAAAAAATAAGTTAAAAAAGAGATTCCTACAGACCTAGTAATTGCAAACCAAATAAAAAGAGGCTCTATGTTTTTTTCTTCCCCTTTCTTTTTGTTTTCTTCCCAACATCAGAGTATCTTACAGGCAACCATCTTACTTCTGAGTCTTTCACACACAGTTTTTGAGTGCTGGGCACTGGCAAGCCTGAGCAGCAGCTGTTAGTTTCTAAAGGCAGGGGAAATAAGTAGAGTCAGCACTAACAGAAGTTACTTTCCCTTTGTCTGCGCTGCCTTTTCCTCTGACCCTGCAACATGCTCCTGCCTGTGGTCAGTGCAGCACTGGAACCCACTGCAGCAGCTCAAACAGCTCATGTCCCAGTAACTCCCAGAGCAAAACAAGTGTTTGTGTTAACCAGAACTGTGATTCCCTTGAGGTCAGGAGCAACAGCTGCTGCTGTCACTGACCCCGTACCTTTAAATACTCTCAACTGCAGTCCTACAGCATTTGTGTGTTCAAGGCACATCTGAAATGTGATTAGGGCTTGACCAGTGATGGAATGGAGACTGTTGCTCTTGCCCCAACTTGGAGATGTATTTGAGGTGCAATTATTAGAGCTGAGAAGGGTTTCTTATTTATATTTCAGTTTACACTTTTATTCCCATTTTTATTTTTCTGTGGGATAAAAGGTGACATTTGAGACTGATTTTAACAAAATATGGTTTTGGTCTGGATTTTTCATCACTCTGGGCTGGGGCCTTAGGGAAACATATTTGCTTTTATTGCTTTTTTTCCCCAGTAACTAAATGGAATTAGCATTCCCTGCCATTGCTGGCCAACTGGATACAGTGCAGAGTTCAACTAAGTGCAAACAAAGGACAACAACTGTCATGAATCTGCAGCAGGAAAGTACTAAAAATTAAAAGAATAACAATAGAGAAAATGAAGAGCCATAGGTCAAATATGCTGCTGGCCCAGCTTGATGAAATGTGTGGTGCTTGATACTTGCCAGTTTTGCTGATGTGCTTTAATTTTCTTTTGGTCTGTCAAATTTCTTCAGTACTTCCACAGCGTTTGTAGCTGGAGATGAGATGAAAACAGGTTCCATATAACCTACCAGATGTAGAAGGAGTACATCTATAGAGGCACCAGTATAAGGCAGGACCTCTGTGCCCTTTCCAGGTGCTGTTCAAAGCATGTGTTCTTGTCTGCAAGCTTTTTAGATGGGCCAGAAAACAGCTTCACTATACCTTCAAGCTGTGTGACCCTCAGACAGAAAAGATCAACTTTTTTCTACTTCATTAAATTTTATCTGATGCTGTTTTAGTGATGGTGAGGTTCAGTGGCACAGAAGTAGCTCAGTGAGTCACAAAGACCCAAACCAACTCTTGATAAACCTATTCTATTCTGTCAATGATAAGCTTTATAGTTTATTATCAGTAACTCAATTAAATTGACAGAAGCAATCCCTCTGATTTGTGTATCCATACTTCCCCTTGAGTTGTTCCAAAGTTCATCAGTAATCACTCTTCTTCCTCAGAAAAGAATCAAAGTCTTTAACCTAGAAAGGAAGGAAGGAAGGAGATCTGAAATAGCATAATATCTGCAGCTTAGGTTTTGGTTTTTAACTGTACTCTCTGCTTAATGTCATATAGTTGGGCACTGGCTTTATAGATCTCTAACGAACAAAACCCAGGCACTTTATTGGCAAAACAACCAACTTTCTAAGGTAGAAGAAAAGTGTTTCCACTGATCTCCAACACATGAAATGCAAAGGGAAGATGAGACATGTTGCTCCCGAAATCTGCATCTCACTCTCTGGGGGCAGCTGATGCTTTTGCAAGACTGGGAACTCAGGGACCAGCTAGACCTAAGGGCTGGGGTATTGAGGCTATTTCATTGCAGCCAGAAACCGGATGAGCTGGTGATCTGATTGGGGTTAAATGAACAATAAGCCTTGCTTCCTTGATTTTTGTGGGATCCTTTGGAAAAACTGCACTGGCTTACCTTAACCCTCCCAAGGGGTGGCAGGGAAGGATGGCCCTGGAAGCAATCTCTTGTGCCAGCTATGCACAGGTCAGGTCCGTTCAGTTGAAGGGGGGGCTGTGTGAAGTATGTGTGCTGCACGTTGTGGCTGCTGCAGCCTGTTCCCCCCGGGGCCATCCGCTTCCTCAGCTCCTGGCCATCTCCTTGGAGAGAGAGGCTGCTTGGCTGCTGGCCACGGTCTCCTTTGCTGAAAGGCTTTGGCAGGGAGACAACGGAGACAAGGAGGAGGAGGAGGAAAAAGGGAGGAAGAGAGAATAAAGGTGGGGGAAAAATACGGGAGGTGGTGGGGAAAGGGAGGGGGAAAGAGGGGCAGGGAAAATGGAGATGGGGAAAAAGGGAGGGAATGGAGAGAAGGCAAAAAAGAGGAGAGATGAGGAAAAGGGAGAAAAGTGTGTGAGGATTGGGGGGGATAGGCAAGGAGGGGAAAGGAGAAAAGCAGAGTGAAAGGCAAAGAGAAATAAAAGAGGAGAAATGGACAAGGGAAAAGACGTGAGGAGAGCGGAGCCTTCCTGCCGCATGCAGCCGGTGCCGGGGAACCGGTGCCGACAAGAGGCGCGGGCGGAGCGGGGCGGGCACAGCCGGGTCCGGGCCCGCCCCCCTCCCACCGCCCCCCCTCCGGGGCCGGGGCGCCGCGGCCGCGTGTCGGAGGCGGCGCGGCTCTGCGCCGCGGCGTGAGGCAGCGCCGCGCCCCCGCTGCCGGAGGAGCCGCTCCGCCGCCGGCCCCGCGCTCGCGCTCCCGCCCCCGCCCCCGGCCGCGGCGGCCCCGGCGGCATGATCTCCTGAGGGGCCGAGCCTGCCCGTGCCCCGAGCCCGCCCCGCCGCACAGGTGAGTGCCGCGACGGACCGACCCACCCGCGGGGATGCCCGGGCGGCGCTGCCCCTGCCCAGCCCCGCGCTCCGACTTGGTGGAGTTTCGGGGTCTGGATAGAGATGCCGTTAGTGGGGAGCAGCATCCCTTCGGGTACCTTCGGCCGGCCCGGGTACATCTTGCCGTGTCCCCGCGCTTCCTTCCCTCGCAGCGCGGTGGCTCCGTGTGTGCGTTCCCGGAGGGAAAAGTGGCTCTTGGCAGCGAAGGATACTGCCTGGTACTCTAGAGGCTCGGCTGAGCTGTTGGGAGGGGGGTGCGTGTGTGCCGTGTCTGGGGTGGTGGCGAAGCTGCCGTGGCTGTGGGAAAGGACTTTCCGAAGTGCCCCGCCGAGGCTTGGGCTTCGTGGGGCTGCCGGCTGGACAGAGCTGCTGGGCTGAATGTTAAACGTGTGCGGGAGCTGCGGTGAGGGGAACTAGCTCGGCACCCCGGGAGCAGCAGGTGAAAACGGGCAGAAAGCTGGTAGAATCGGGGAGGGGAAACAAAAACCAAAAACCTGTGGGATCGCCCAACTGGGTGACAGATGCGGCTGTGTGGTACCGAGGGCTGCAGCTGGGGCGAGGGTGGGTCACCAACAGGTGCAACGGCTGCTCCGGAGGGTGTGCCCCGACCCCCGGGTCGCTCCCGCAGAGCCGCTGTCGGGGGTCGGATTTGGGGAGTCGCGCTGGACCGCTCCGGCCTTGAGCCCCGGCTCCGTAGAGGGGCTTGCGCTTCGCTGTGGGAGCTCTTGGTGGGGCAAACTTACGTGAACGAAACACTGCTTCCGCGGGAGGCTGAGGCTTAAGGCTTGCATGCATTGGTTATTATTTTTCCCCTGTTGGGAGAATGCATTCAGGAACAAAAACTTTCTAAGAAAAGTAAGGGGTTTCCAATGAGAAGTGTCTTTCTCCAAGTGGTGCAGAATTCTACAGCCTTGTTGGTTGTATTTACAAGGCATTTTAGTTTTCTGGGGGTCTTCTTAAGGAGCGGCAAATCCTGCAGAAGATATGTTTTGGTCTGCAGCATTAAGAATGTTCTTGCTTTGCTTTGGCATTTACCAATTTCAAGCATAACCTGTAAAAGACAAACAAGAAAGTCAGGGTATAAAGCCCATAGATCCAAGTACTCCTTGTTAAATCAACTTTTAAAACGGGCTTTCCCTAGACAGCAATTCACATTCTTCAAGGGGAGAAAGGATGGGTGAAATTGAATTGTCCAAATTAAGTCAAAATGAATTGCTTAATATTCAGCGGGGTTGATAAATGAACCATTAAATCAACACTTGCATAGTGCCTCATTGAAAAGAAGAATGAGCAACTCTCAGCTGTGTGCTGGGCAGAATAGGTCAGGCAGTGACGTTACTACAGAAGTGTGTGGAGCCGAGTCCTCCTCCTGCTAACAGATGTGATTTGCTCTGTGACACATAGACATGGGCATGAGCAGTCGTGCCCTGTGCTATGAGGAGCAACATCTGCTATAAATGACCATAATTGTCCCAGCTTCATCTCAGTGGAGTGAAGTCTTGGTTATGTTTCCTCTGGCGTAAATTAACAGGATTCCATTGACTTCTCCTGCTGATGTGTGTCTGTTGACCAACTCACTGTTGTGTTTCAAAGTATTTTTATTATTATTATTTTTTTTTTCTTAAGGAAGAGCTGTAGTTTTGAATGCCAGTTTGAGGGGAAAAAAAATGATACTGATAAATGGAAAAATAAGAGTCATCATTCTGAAACGAGCCAGACAGGATTCCTTCTAAGTAAAAGCTCTTTTGAGAGCATTCCCTCTCAGTAGCCGCGCATGAGCTTTGCTTCTAAAACTTTCCATTACCATAGGTGATGGCTGTATTCTGTTTGCCACTGAAAAATTACCTTTGGCTTTGCCCCTTGAAATCCTTGTGCTGGAGTGCGCTGGGGATGTTGACTCAATCCTTATTGTGCCTTCTGGAAACTTCGAACACTTTGTTTGAAGAATCGTAGATTAAATGACCCTGATGTTTAGCACCTCTTTGCTTTTGCAGGTAGCTTAGAGTAGCTAGTCTTGCTTAAAGCTTTTAACACTTAGAAAGTGACAGCTCTTTGTTTTGTTAGTTCAAACTGAGCATTACAAAGAGGGAATTAGAAAGATACTTTCTTTTTTTTTTTTTTTAAGATGCTTACAGAAACAAATTATCCAGGCTGCAGCTGAAGGTGGGATTGTAATTTGATTCACACGTGAGAAAGCTCCTTGCCTACATTTTGTTTGGCTGGGAGAGAGAGAGTGAGTCTGTATCTGCACCTTTAGGCATGCAGGGCCATCATTTATTTGGGGGCTTATGATTTTATAGAAGTGTGTTACATAAAGTGGTCTGCTGCCCTTTAAGGTGATGAGTGTGGCCATAATACATATGCACAGATCCTGCGGGTGCTGGGTTATTAGCTGGGTGCACTAGAAGTTGCTTGAACGCATCGAGAGCTTTGTATCATCTGTGGTGAAGCAGATGGAAAAGTAGGTGTGTTACCCTCATGGGAGAGGAGATTCTGGATCTGGAAATGCCTTTAGGTAGCGTCTGACAGCGGTGTGCGTTTTTCACGTGTTTTGCTGTTCCTGAGTTGCAGGGTAGCTGTGGGTATTTTTGTTCAGCAGCAACCTGTGGTTAGTTAGTCTTTCTTTGCTTCTAATCATCCTCAAAAAGAAAAGAAGTTAAAAAAAAAACCAAAGAAAAGTTTCACTGGAAGCCTACCATGCCTTGCAATGTTACCCTGCTGCTTCTGTTTCCTTGCTTGCTATTTTTCTTTGAAATCATAATCATAGAATCATAATGCATTTCTTTAGTTCTTTTGATAAAGACTGTAACTTGATCTTGCTGGGAAGTGGTCACTCTGTGCTGAGCAAGTGCTGGCAATCGTATTGACTTATTTGGGGAATACTGGAGGAAAAATAGAAAAGATTCACTTGCATTGATTAAAACCTCCAGGGTAATCTTCTAACACTGCAGTTCTCTAGGTGAAAAATTAACTTTCTCTGCTGTCTACTCCTGCTTTTAATTTCATTTGTGAGAATCTTAGGCTCTGTTATCAGTTTACATTGAGTCCCTCAAGTGTGCTTGAAGTGGAAAGCATTTCAATCTAGAAGCTCACACAGACCATCACCCTCAGAGTCCACATTTGTCTCTGGCCACCAGCAGATATTTCTTGATACCACTGACCCCCAGAAGAGTAACAGAGGCAGGTTTTGCACCAGCTCATGGTTCCTCACCCAGGAAATGCTTCCTGAGTGATAGTAAAAAAACCCCAATTAACAGCTACCTTGATGCTTTTCTGGAGGTTTGGCAAGATAGTACTTTAGGAGTAGCTGAACAACAAACTTTGATTTATGAGGTATCAAAAATGTATGCATTTTGGACGTGGAGCCTTCTCCATTTCAGCTGCCACTGTCCAGCACAACATGCAGCCAACAGCTTGTCTCTCATTGATTTTAGTAAGAGATTTTTGCTGAATATGCCTGGAGTAATTTGAAAACAGTTAACTTGTGGGGGGGACAGTAGGTTACTAAACCAAACCACTCCACAAGTTCTTTTTAAATAACTCTGAAAAAATCTTAGGTCTCAGCTATTTTTTATGGTCCCTGAGTTTGAGATGGATCCTGTGGGAAATTTGGTGTTGGTTGGTTGGTTTGTTTTCAGTTTGGGGCTAAATATTTGAAGAAAAAAAAGGATGTTTTTTCTCAGCCCACTGATCAAGGGCTGGTATAGGTGTGACTTGGGTGTCTGTGCACTTTCCTTGTGAATTCTTCTCTTTCTTTCCTTCTGCCTCAATCAGCTGTGCCCAATACAGGCCAGGTCTGGGTGAGCTGTTATCTGACTCATTTTGAGGTAGTTCAAAAGGATCCCATTCACATTACCAGGCACTGGGTCATCCCTGAAATCCTGCCAGTCTGGTGTCAAGCCTTGTCTTTTTTCTTTTCTCCCTTCCCCTCTGCCCCCTTGATTTCTGCTATTCTGTTGAATTTGAGCAGACCAAGTGAAAATGGATCTGTTTGGTCTTTAAAATATTGGGGTTTTGTTTCTTAAATGGAGGATCTTGCTTTTCACTAGAGGTGGAGCACTGGGGTATTTACCCACTCTCTCTGCTTAGCAGGGAAGGATACTGGTTCCTCACAGAGGTGAAAACTTTGTTGAATCTCAGCATCACACTCAGTTTAGCCTGAGCATCTGATAGGTACACTGGGATCTTTATTAGTTTTTACTTTTGAATTTTATGATGATTTTAAGAATCTGGTGCTACACAGAAAGCTGTCTCAATCTACTGCATCAGAAAGTGGTAAGCTGGTAGTATTGGGTTGTGGTGCTATCCCTGTTGCCCTTATTTGTCTCAAAGGAGCTGTGGGGCTTGTCAGGGTGGGTGTTGGTGAACTACTGTGAATACATAAGAACAGTGCTGGGTCCACATCCAGGGAGATGTTGTCCACTGCTGGGATGAGCCAAGATCTGCTAGGATCACCCCAGTGGCTGAACTGCTGGTATAGTGTTTTCCTCTGTTCCTTGTATGGAAGGTGTCAGTGCTAACACAGGTCTGTTTCTTTGGACATGTGTCAACCAGGGCTAACCACTCACTTAAAACCATCCCTGCCTTCTCAGGGGGTTGGTCATCATCTGATGTACTGGTTTTGACACATGAGCGGGTGGATACCTGCATTATGGGGGCTTGTATCAGCTCAGTTACTGCTCTGAAGACCTGCTCAACCCACCAAACTATGGTGGTTAGCAGCTATGGCCTGGGTTGGTGCACATTTCTGTGGGTGAGGTGGGAGCATAGGGCTAAGTAAAGCTCTGTGGTGTTTATTTCCTTTTTTTCTACTGTTGGCCTGAGAAATAAAGACTGTTCCCTTGCAATACTGACACGTCTGAAGAACCTCTTGCTGCAAGGCAGCGCCGTTATTCTCTGTAGTGCTTGGATTGCTCAGCAGAGGGAGAGCAGACCGTATCGCACAAGCACCCAAAAATGCCAGCAGCCAAAGCCACATCGCTCTGACTGACAGCAGGGAAGGACTCCCAAAGCCTCCCTCCCTGCTTCAATATTGTGTGGTGTTGCTGTTGTGGTTTTTTTTTCCTTTTTCTCTTTTTTCCCTTTTCTCTCATCCCATCTTGTTTTAAAGCTCAGAGTTAAGCTATGATTTTTCACCTCTTGATCAAAAGTAGCTGCCTCAATCTCTAGGTTAATAGACTAATTCAGATGGCAGAGTAGATGGCTGTGATAAAAAAGATGTGTCCAAATCCGAGAAGCAGCATGCTTGAACCATCTTGTGTATTCCAAGTGCTTCCTAAATATTTAGGCCCTTTCCTAAATATTTAGGGAGAAATACAAGAGTTGACCTTTAGTTCCTGAAGATTTACCAAACGTTCAGAGACAAGCAAAACAAAAAAGAACGAAACCAAAACATAACCCTTAAGTTAGCTGAAATTCAAGCACCAAGTTCTCCACATGACTTTTCTCCAGGCCAGACGGTCACAAATCAGCGTAGCTCCATTGACTTCCTTGATGCTGTGCCACTTCTGCCACTGGCTAGAGGGCTGGCTTTTTTGGGGTGGCCTTTTTAGGGTGGAAGTTTGATGAAAAGTTTGTCCCTGAAGTTTTTGTCTTTACTTATTTCATATTTTTTGAGGGTGGGAAAAGTATTTGGTTAAAGAGTAAAATTTATGCTGCTGGGGCAGTATTTTCAGTCAACATTTCCTTCCCCATAGCATACTGTGTGGAAATCCAGGAGATTTAGACATGCCTCTTTTTTTTGGTCAGAGATGTCAGTTAAATGTGATAAGAAAACAACTGTTAAAACACTGCCAGATAAAGGCAAGATAAGAAGCATGAAGGGGAAAAAAGCCCAGTGATGGGTTCCTCCAAGTGGATTGCATAAGGCAGTGTTTTGGAGACCTGGTTTGTTCCCCATCTGCCACCAACACAGCAGGTGCCATGGTCAGCTTCAGAGCTTGTATTCCTCAGAGCAGGGAGTGTTTGTGCTCTGACACCACTTAAATCAATGAGGTGCCATTTACTGAGGCTTTTAGTAAGTGGAGCAGATCAAGCTGCTTACTCTGGTAGCATGAGGAGTTTAAGTGGAGTGAAGCTCCAAGCACTCTCCCCTGCTTGATCAAAGGGCACGACCCAACTCTGCACCAGGCATTTTCTAAATAAATGGAAGTGTTCTTTTAAAGCATGAGATGAGAGTAAGTGGAGGATGATGCTAAGGGCCTTAACCCTCTTTTAGACAGGGAAATGTGCCCAATTGGTAAATGTGGAATGTACTGCTCAGCAAGCAAAGAGGAGGTATCTCCTCTTGGAGGTATCTGTGAGCCAGGGAGGATAGTCAGCCTCCCAGGGAAGAATCTTCTGTGCTGGCTTGTGAAAACAAATAAAAACCAAAGCCAGTCTTGAGTTTACTTCCAGTTTCTTGCCCCCTCTGCAAAACTTGTTAGGAAGTATTTCAGCTCCTGTTAGAAAGCAGTCTCCAGCCTGCTTTCACCCTGTCTCTGACAGATCCTTCCCAGCACGCAAGCTGCCTGTATGGTCGCACCAGCTCTGCCAGGAGCAGGCAGTGGGGGCAACCATGTTGAGCCAGTGCTATTAACAGCAGGAGAAACACCTCTCACCAGAGGAGAGTTCATCTCTGCAGGATAATGAGCTCTGGCTTGCTCAGGACTGAATTGCTGCTGTATGGATCACACCAAAGCACAAATGAACATGCAGCACTGGGCCTTTCCTACAGCCTCTTTTATACATAGTGAATAGCTAATTGAATGAGAGCTCTTTGGAGCTATTGGACTGCTGCTAGCCTGACTTATTGTGGAAGAATCTTGTGCAGTTTGTCTTGCTCCACTAACTTTTTGAAGTCTTTCAAAGCTGTGCGTTGCGGCAACCCCCAGCTTCTAGTCTGACTTTAACAGTATTGCAAGTGTGAGCTCTGAAGAGTGGAGTTGGGGAGTAAAGCTTGAGCTATACTGAGCATGGTTCAGAATGTATAGCCATGGTGTGGGGTATGAGAGTCTTTCCATGACTTAAATGACATCTTTTATATATATATAAATTACAAAATGGCTTTTGCAGAATGCATGAACTAGGGGTTTTTTTTTTTGAGTGTCAGCATGGGCAGCCTTGCTCTTCTTGCAACTTACTTTAGGGATAAAATGTGTTGTAGGTGGCTTTTCTACCTTATGCTACCTGTCTGAAGGAGGGTAAAATTCACTGTTCGCACTGTCACGTTCAGGTAAAACGTTTACCCTGAATTTTAGCAGCTCTGTGTTAGCAAGTTTACAGATATTCCAATGTTGAAATTGCATCTTTCATTATACGTGACTTCTTTGAGAGTGAAACCAGCATCTACCTTATTTAACTTGACTACTTTTAATTTTGTTTCGGTCAAACCAAAGAAGAATCACAGCCCTTACAGGCTTCAGCTCAGTTTTCTGCTTACACGTTGGTCCTGAATAACTGAATTATTTTGCAGTTTTGTTCACAAAGCTTGCCCTAGCATTTTGTAGAATGTCATTAGCTGTGTTACTGTTTCACTGCAGGCACTGGAAAATCCGTTTTACCTGTGCCTGCATAGCAGTGTGCTACAAAAGGCTTCCCTCGCATGTAGTGAAACATGATTAACTTGGGGGGGAGGGAGGGATTATGGTGAAGTTGCAGTGCTTTGATGGGATGATTATTTTATGCTTTGCCAAACACTGATATTTAACAGGAGAAATATCTCAATGAGATATTTGAGAGCAAGTTACAGATTTGAGTTGGCTAATAGGGGTGAGGCCAATCCCTATTATAATAGAATAGAATAAACCAGGTTGGAAGAGACGTTCAAGATCATCACATCCAACCTATCATCCAACACCACCTAATCAACTAAACCATGCAACCAAGCACCCCATCAAGTCTCCTCTTAAACACCTCCAATGATGGTGACTCCACCACCTCCCCAGGCAGCCCATTCCAATGGCTTTAGTGCCACTCCTGTTAATGAAAATGCTGGGAATGGCATCAGACATGCGGTAATTACTTACTGGCAGATGATGGTTTTTGAAGGTGTGAATAAAAGATCTGATGCATCGATTGGATTGCCTGAAAAACAAATCTGCTAGGTAGTCTTTTTTTTTTTTCTTGTTCTCTTTCATCCCCCAAGGAGCTCTTTGGCTGCTGAGCAACAGGTATTTTGAAATTCTTCTACCCAAGTTGGTATCTCAATGGCAGCTAAGGCATGGACCCTTACAATAGAATTAACCAGGTTGGAAAAGACCTTCAAGATCATCAAGTCCAACCTATCTAGTCAACTGAACCATGGCACCAAGTGCCTTATCCAGTCTCTTCTTAAACACCTCCAGTGATGGTGACTTGACCACCTCCCTGGGCAGCTCATTCCAATGATCAATCTCTCTTTCTGTGAAAAAACTTCTTCCTAACATCCAGCTTAATCCTCCCCTGGTGCAGCTTGAGGCTGTGTCCTCTTGTTCTGGTTGCCTGGGACAAGAGACCAACCCCCACCTGGCTGCAGGTAGTTGTACCCTTCAGGTAGTTGTAGTAGGTACACTTCAGGTAGTTGTAGGGAGCAATAAGGTCTCCCCTGAGCCTCCTCTTCTGCAGGCTAAGCAGCCCCAGCTCCTTCAGTCTCTCCTCATAGGGCTTGTGCTCCAAACCCCTCCCCAGCTTTGTTGCCCTTCTCTGGACATGTTCTAGCAACTCAACATCTTTCCTAAACTGAGGTGCCCAGAACTGGACACAGGACTCGAGGTGTGGCCTAACCAGTGCAGGCTGGTGTTATATAGATGCTATTACATGCTTGGCAAATAATTGAAGGTGGGCACTATGTTTATTGGTTTAGACGAAAAAAACCCAAACCTTGTACTCACTAATTCTAGATGATCCTTGGGGTGTCCTCCAACCCTGACAATTCTGTGATTCTGTGTAATTCTTGAGGCCCAGAAAGAGTAATTCGCCATTGGAACGTGCTGCCCAGGGAGGTGGTGGAGTCACCGTCCCTGGAGGTGTTCAAGAGGGGATTGGATGTGGCACTTGAAGCTATGGTTTAGTTAGTCATGAGGTGTTAGGCATTAGGTAATAGGTTGGACTTGATGATCTCTGAGGTCTTTTCCAACTTTATTGATTCTATGACTCTGTGATCTAAGTGCATACCCCTGACCATGTCACATCATTCCCCTGCTTGTTAACTCCTTCGGGGAAGTCTTAACAGATTTGTTCCGCGTGACTGCGGTCGGCAAAATGTGTGACTCTTCCTGAGTATATAATTCACTCATTCTGTTCTTTATTATATTCTCTATCATTTTTCCTTGTACTGAAGTTAAAACTCAGTGGTCTGTGTCTTTGAACATTTGGCTTTTTAATGAAGTATTCAACTGCGGGAAGCCAATGACAGAAGTGTTTCACATAATATTGTGTGTGTAGTGTGATTTTATTTCTTCCCCCTCTTTTTTCTTTTTGTCCTCACTCTGAATTTCAGCATTGCAGCTTTGTTCAGAGTTTGTGAGGTCAGAACCAGAAAGCATGAAAATGATGCATCTGCATCACCGGTACGTCACCGTGGTCTTATCGTGCTGCACTGCGTGGCACTGCCAAATTTCACCATGGAAATTGTCAAAGCAGTGTCCCGGGGTTTACAAGACAGACTTTATCAATTGTAATGAGCTTTAATGTATTTATTGTGAGGAATAAATTAAACACTAGAACTAATGTTGACTGAAACCAAATGTATTACAGTTGTAAGCCGTTCTTGTCTGTGACAGTACCAAGGCATAGGGCTCTCTGTATGCCCAGGAAAGGAACTTTAATGAGTGTTTCACATTTTGAAGGTTCCAGAAATAATCTTAAAAGTTGGGAAGAGACTTTCTTTTACTCCCTTCATCTTTGCTCATTCTCTGCACAGCCCTAGCAGAATACCAGTACTGCAGGCGTCTGATGTCAGGATTTGTCAGTAGCCTTGTACTGTAACTCTGTTTTACGGAAAATTTAACGTTAGAAGCTTCTCTGTGTTCTCAGCAGGAGAGTCTGAAATATATATATGAAGTCTTGTAAGGAAAAGTGGGAGAAAACTGTAGTCCTCGTAAGTGCCTGCCTCAGAAGGGGCAGGCTGACATTCTTGGATCTTTCCTTTTGTTTTGCACTGTTGGTCTCTCCTGAAGCACCAGGTTGTTGTGGGTACATGCTCCTTGTGACCTTTTGTGCCAAGGCTAATAGAGCTATCAAACCTCTCCGCTCTAGCGGCAGAAAGCATTTACTCACTAAATTGTCATCCTATTCACCAAAGGGCGAGGAAAGCCTTGCCCAGAGGTTATGGGAGTATTAGGTGTAAATCAGCACAATCTCCCAGTTTTGTCTGATCAAGAGTTTTCTCTCTGGTTCACGGTGGTGACCTTGCATTAAGAAGGGGCATATATATAGTTATTTTTTGGGGGTAGAAGTACATGCTGTCCTCTTAATGATGAGACATGGGCCACCTGTTTTGGCAGTAAGCAGATTTTTAAAGAGATTCATGTAATAGCCTCAAAATCTTGTGATAAAATTGGAACAGTCAGTCCGTGGAAAACTTCCCCACAAAATTATATGATAATTCCACTTAATTTTGTTGCTCTTCATTCCCTCGTTTTGGGGATTTGCTGTGCCTCAATTGCACACCTGCTGTTAGAAGAGGAACAGCTTTTCTCTTTCATGGACCAGCTGCAATCTCAGTCCTGTGATCCACCCTGGGGTAGTGGCAGCTGAAAGAAATAAAATTTCCACTTTGCTGGTCCCAAGAAGGCAGAGAGCCCTGTGTGTGACAGTAACTCAACTTGTTCTTTGACGTTGCTCTAGAGCTTCCAAATGCAATCTGCCTGTGTTGCTGCCCTTGTGGTGTGCCTCCAAAACTGAGAGAGATGTCTCTGGTCACTCCTTGCTATGCTGGGTACCTGTTGGTGCAACTTAAGCAGCCTATTGCAAATTGCTCATCTTGTCTTGCACCTGAAATTCAAGCCTGGGTTTTCTCCAAATGGGTGGCCACTCCATAGAGCATTTATCAAATTGTAGATGCCTTAATCTGGTGGCAAAAAAAGAGAATTCCTTTTTTTCCCCTCCACACATCCCCCTTACTAAGTTGCTCAGGCTTTTTCATGGTTTTGCTCCTACTTTTTCTTTTTTCTTTTCCTCATCACCTTAGAGCTATGAATTTGTTTCAAATAAGTTCCTAAAGACAGCCCCTTGAGAAGGTTAACAAGAGGCCATCATGGATCACAAGTTCAACTGAGCTCAGGATAGAAGATGAACTTGCAGTCATCAGCAGGGTTTTTATGCTGCCAGCCAGCCAGTGTTTGTCTGCTTCATTTCATTCCAGAGCTACTTGCTTGTCCTTAAACTATATTTCATGACCCCTCATACAGATGACCACAGTTATAATCTTCTGTATTGAGGGGTGGAAATACTACGTGAAGATGGAAATAGGATGCAAAATATGACACATTCTTGAGTGAGGTCAGTTAGAAACATGGTTTAGAGAAGTCACAGTAGGCAACTTGACTGCTTCTGAGGAGGACTATCCCAACAGGGAAGAGGAAAGAGAACTGGCCTGTTGCTCTACTCACTGAGATTAAAAGAGCCTGTGTTGGGTTTGTAGGGCTGCTTGTCCAGTCAGTTCATGGTGCTTAAGCCTTGCTGGTGCTGCACTGACTTTGATAGGTCAAGAGGAAATGGCCAGGGGAGGTTTCTATTAGATATTAAGGAAAAAAATTCTTTACTGGAAGAGTGATCAAGCATTGGAACAGGCTGCCCAGGATAAGAGGTGGAGTCACCAGCCTTGGAAGTGTTCAAAAAACATGTAGACATGGCACTCTGGGATACGGTCTAGTGGGGCTAAGTGGTGTTGGATGGACTTGATGATCTTGGAGGTCTTTTGCAACCTTAATGATTCTCTGATTCTAAAGAGGGGTGGAACCCAGCAGCATTAGTATCTCATTGTGCAGAGAAACCATCCAGCTTCACTGCATCAGCTCTTTGATGGGAAATGGAAACATTTAAGTGCTTCACTGGGAGAAATTAATGAGCTCTTCTTCCCAATGTAGAAATGGCTTGATTTACCACTTTGAAATAGATGTGCGGGGCTGAAGGGCTGCATGTGTGCTTGCTTGTTCTGGGCTGTGCTGCCCAGCTGCTGGCAGGGCTGTGGCACTGCCCTGGCAGCTGCCTTGGTGCAAAGTGTGTGGGTTGTGAGCTGCTTCTTGAAGGTGTTGCCTGAATATACACCTGGTGCTTTTGATCACGCCTGCTTTTGCTGGGTTTCATTGCACTTGTATAAACAAGAAAATCATGGCATCAGATTTTTACACAGCAGGGCTGATATTGGCAGTAGTACCTTGTTAAAATGAAGGACTGCCTGTTTTATAACAGATAGTGTGAGCCCAACCTGCATTTTCCGCTTTCTGACAATATCCTGTACCAGATAAAGTCCAGTGAGAGTTATGTGCAAGTTCAGTTACTTTAATACCATTTTTCAAGAACTGCTGTGCTTAAAAGGAGTTTTTGTTAGCAGGGGAAAGGTGAGAGTTTGGTGTTTGCTTTCTTTTAAAGTTGTACAATAACCGAGGAGTCCTTTCAAAGGATGGATGCGACACAGACATTAAAAAAGGAATATGGTTTTGTTTGCACACGTCCTGTTGGCATGAAATTTGCTTTGTCCATGTTTATGGCAAAGATATATCTCTTTCTAGATCTATTTTAGAGGCTGAAATATCAAATATATGAATGTAGCATGCTGCAGATAGTAAATTTTGACTGTAAGCTCATAGATGGTTCAGAGTATCGTGTGCCTTAGCTACAGCATTGCCCTCTCAAAAAGAGAGAAAACTCTTCAGACAGTTGTCACTACAGTTAAGCAAAAGTTTAAAAGCAGTATTGGGAACCCAGATCCCCAGAGTGTGGAATGAAAATTAGCTGTATTCATATTGAAGTTCAGGGTGTCAGATTTGGGAGCCTCAAGGCCATGGACAGTCACTAGAGCCTCCACAGAGTGAGTCAAAGCTCTGAATTTAGAACCTGATCCTCTCCAGTTATGTGAGGAGTTGAAATTCCTGGCTTGGGTGTTTAAATTAGCTGCTTAGATGGAATTGATTCCCCACCTCTTGCCCTTTACATCTTTGAAAACAGTTTCCTTCCCCCCTCCCCCCCCCCCCCCCCCCCCCCTTTTTTTTTTTATAAATTAAATTATCCAGGATGAATTAATGATAATAGATATGGATAATGGAGGAAGGTCTATGTAGTAAAACTGTGGACAGAATCACTTCCCTCTTTATTGAAAAATTGCATCTTGTTTCTGTTTTGTGCCCTGGTGGATCAGGCTTTGATTTTCAGACCCTGGAACTCTGGAGGGGGAGCCCCATAGTAGGAGATGTACTTTCCATGGGCAGGAGCTAATTAGCTGTAATTAGATTCCTTAATTATTATTTTTTTTACTCATATATGAAATATCCCTAATTCCTTCATTTTTTCCCCCCCAGGCATTTTATTCAGATTCTGATTAATAACCAAGGATGGAAATACTTTAGTGTATGAGTACTGTACCAGCACCGTGCCCTAGGGATGTACCTAGAAAGTGTGAGGGGGGTGGGGGAAGCTTTCAGCATGGGGTCTGGCTCTCAGTACTTTCTGCAGTGGTCATTGCTTGAGAGGGGCTGGGAGTCAGTGGACATTCAATACCCACAGTGGGCTGGGAAGTCTCTTCACCAAGAACTGCCAGTGCCATGGAGCCAATAACTGTGCACAGCCCCAAAGGGGAAAAAGGAGCACTGGTTGTAGGGTAAGCAAGTGGAGGGAGAGTAGCAGTAGGTTCCTCATTTGTTTTGGTCCTTTTTTGGCCCAACATTGATATTGAGGCACTTCCCAGAGAGAAGAAAGAACTGGAGAGAGATGATTTTGTGTGTGTTTGTTTTCTTTCTTTTTTCTCCCCCGAGTGTTTTCAAAAATGGGAAGTTAGGGGTTTTGCTTTTAAGGTGGGGGTTGTGTGTTGATCTGGAATGGCAGTGGTTTATGCAGGTGCTTGTGCTTCAGTCACCTCTTGGTAATACAAGACAGCGTGTAAGGTCGTGCACTGAAGGACATGTAAGGATTTGTCCTTTAAGCTGGAAGCTCTGCAGTTAGAAGCAAGAGAGGAGTAAAACATGTATTGGCCAGTCCGTGACCGCTGTCTGAAATGAAGCTGTGGAAGGTTAAAGGTAGACAGCAGATCAGCTTTTCTGGTGCTGGCAGTGGAATTATCCCTGGTGATGTCTCCACTGGAATAGTGTTGGTATTTGGAGTGGCTGTCTTTCAAGACAGATGAACCTAAACATGGGCAGCACCACAGGAGAATTGGTGGTATGATGAAAGGCCTAGAAAGGAGCCCTGACAGGAGATGAGTAAAGGAGAATGAAAGCTGAAAAGAATCCTGATCACTAATTAAAAATGTACTGAAGGGGAGTACAAATGAGGGGGAAAAAAAATAGTAGTAAATAAGTTAAAGTAATGGAGCAAGAATAAAAGAGGTACTTTGGCTATGAATCAATTTGGACTAGAAATGAGGACTATAATTAGTAGAGCAACATACTTTGAAGAGTGGGTAATGGGGTGTAGCTCATGGGAAGGTTAAGGAAGATGATGGCCCTTGAGAGAACCTTGCCCCTGGGAGGCTTTGCTGCTTCTAAATAAGGTATTTGTTGATGCATCTTCCAACCAACAAGCTAGTGGCTTTTCCCCATTCCATTTCCAAATTGCACATTTTTTTCATTAAAAAAACCACACCACAAAACAGTTCACAATCTGCAGTGCCTTAAGATTATGTTGTTCACCTTTACAGGCATGTGTTGTCCATCCAGAAAAGCCATGCTTGTTTTTGCTGTGTATAACTGTGTGGATAGTAGTGATGTTGTCTTTGACTTGCCAGCTGGAGAGCACCAGAAGGGTGTAGTTTCTCTGCCCCAGCTTACCTCTGCAGCCTGGGCTCTCTTCCCAAGGCAGGGATACATTTCTGGTTATCCCATTCCTGAGAACTGAGCTCTTCTGTTTACAGAGACAATGGGTCCTTTTCTGTCACATTCATTTATTTTGAGTGCAGATAGTGAAATCCCAGTCTGCTTTTGTGTTTTGATAGGACTGGATGACAGAGCTGTTGTGTTCAGGGGAGGAAGGCTCAGATAAAGCAGCTTTGGGTGCCCATGCTTGAATTCTCCCCTGCACAGTGCTCCATCCTCTCTGATCGAGACATAGCAAGGCAGCAAAATCAAGATTCCTGCACAGGCTGCAAATTGAAGAAACCATTTCTTAGTTTCTGCCTTTATCTCCCAAAAGGATAGAAGGGCATGGAGCAAGCCATGCAAAAACTGATTTGCATTTCCATTAAAACTAGATAATGCCAGAAGTGAAAGTTAATATGCAGCTGTGTAACAAGGCTTGGAGAATGACAGCATCATCATTAAGATCACAGAAAATAAAGGTCAACACAAAGAAAATATTTGGATGTCAAATCAATGGAGGTTGTGCAGAAGATGATCAGTCTGTCCTCAGGTTAGCTTTCTGTGTGCTTCCTGATTCAGGCCAGTTCCTAGTGTTTATTTTAGCTATGTACATGGGTTCTAATAGTTTGTTGTTTGCTTGGGTTTTTTTTAAACTGAATTAGGCTAGAAATCCTGTGCATTCCTTTCCAGAAGTTTTAGCTAACATTGCCTGGTGTTCAGTGAATAATGGCAATCAATAACAGGAAATGAAATCCAAGAATTCTCTTTTTCTGTGCCTAATTAACCCTGAGAATTAGCTCCCTGTGTTGCAGCTTTCTTAACCAAGATGAGTGAGGAGCACAGGTAGCATTAATGCTAGCATGGCATGAGCAGCTTAGAACACGTTTTGATGGCTCTTTGGTATTTTGGATCAGTAATACGTTTTTTGGCAGAGCCTGATGTCAGGAATGAACAATCTTTTTGAGCAGCCAATTAAAATAATGACTTGGATGGCAAGTTCCTCTCCTTTTTCCTCCTGTGTATGGCTGAACCCTTCCTATCAAAGAAGTTGTATCTTAATTGGCAATCCGCCCCCCCTGCATCTGCTCACTCTATCACCCCCTGCAGAGAGGCACAGTGCTTAATTAAAAGGGAGTTTGTGTTTGTTTATCTCTGGAATTTCATTTGTGCTTTTGTAGATGTTTCAAAGGTGGATGAGTTTGTAGAGACCTTGCTATGTAATTAATCCTGTAATGCTATTACTTTAGGAGAAGAAAAAAACAACCCCAAACCAAGGCAAGAGCTGAATTCATTGGAGATGAGAAGTCCCAGAGTTGTCAAATTTGATCTGTGCTGTGGAAAGAGGAGTGTGGTAAGATCCATCAGAGGAGCCAGTGTTATTAGGAGGGTGATATGACCACTGTGAAAAGGAAGGAGGTGGCTCCTGGAAGTGGCAAGGTTGATCTGCCTTCAAAGAAATTTTAGTCTGTGGCCACTCAAATGGGCCTTTATGTGGGGGAGTGTTTTATAGTCATCAAACAAACTGAAGCAGTCAACTCCTTACTTCTAGGTCTATAGTTTTATAACTGTGTGGGTCTCGGGCACTTTGAGGCTGCACGTCATCTTTAGCTCTCTAAATTACTTGCATAGGACTCTGCGCTTTTGTCATCAAAATTTTAATTAAAATCACTGCTGAGGTGTGATGGGATCCCCTGAGACAGAAGGGAGCTTCTTCACATGCTTTCAAATACCAGTGGTCTGGAAAATGTTGCTCTTCATTTTAAGAGAAAATGAGTGAATGAGGTTCTTGGGAGCAGCGTTTTCCCAATACTGTAGTTTTTTTGCTACTTCATATCCTCCTCCTTGTTCTGCTCAAAGGAACCAGTCCACTGACTAGACTTGGGGAACTGCTTACAGAACACTCTTCCTACCAGAGTCCTTGTAGGATTAATGGTGACCTTGAGCTGGACAAGCTGCTCCTGTGCCTGTTTCTTCTGCAGAGGTGTTCAGCTTCCGCCTTAGGTGTTCACCTTCTGCCATGCAAGGTCTTGCATTTCTTCAACTCTTTGTGAGGCTAAAGGGTAGTTGGTATTTCACACCACTGGGCTTTAGATGCTGCTTAAAATCAGGTGAAAAAAAAATGCCCAATCATTTGGAGTTGGGTTTCTTCCCCCTCTTTTATTCTCTCCACCTAGGCTTTAGTCAGAAGACTGCTTAACACAGCCACTTATTTGCCAAGGCTGGAACAAGTGTAAGCACAGTTGTGGCTGCTAACAGTGGCACACAGATATTTCATATAACCCTAAGGGACAACATTGTAGTTTCTTACATCCAACAATGCTAATGCCCCATGATTACTACTGTGCCACATAGCTGCGTGAGGACTGATAGTGCATAACTGTGACTGCTCTGACATTAAGATGTGTATGAAGGGAGAGATTCCATTTGAATGAAAAGCTGCTGAGCATCTGGGATTGACTCAGTGATGTTCTTTCACATCTACTTGCCTGATGCTTGGCACAATGTAGCGTGTTGCAGTCCCTTCTAGACTTCAGCAGTGCTGAACCATGAGCACAGCACACTGAAGGGAACAAAATAAAGGGGGGAGGGGAGGGAGAGGGAGTTAATTGATTTTATGCTGGTGGTATGGAGTGGAAATAAAGCTGCTGGATAGATTTGTAGCACTTACTCTACCTCCACTGGCTCATTAAATATGGTGAACCTAAGCAAAGGAGGTCGCTCTCTTGCTTTTCCCCAAGTTCAGAGTGATTTAGCTAAAGTGGTCCTGTGATGATCTGTCTGGCATGTGGTTGGAGCAGGGACTGGAGCGTGAAGTAGAAAGTCCTTGGGTATGTTGTACTCTATGCTGTGTTTCTGCTCCCCTGAGCCACAGAATTTTAACTGCATGTCTAGTGTAGTTAGTGCAGAGGCAAATCAGTCCCTTGGTATGCTTGCTCAGGTAGGGGAGGAGGAAGTTGAAAACCAGAACATTAATTGCCTGAAATAGTGGTGGTAGTTTTAATTTGTTTTGTTTGTTTGATTCAGGTTTTTGGGAGTGGAGGAGTGTGTAAAAAGAGAAGGCCTTCTGGAGCGGTAGTGCTGCAAAAGGAGTAGGAAACCATTGAACAAATGGATTTTCTGTTTGCTCTGTGCACTGAGCTTTTCACTTTCGTTAGGAACATATTAGACTCATGGAGATGACCAGTGAAATTGTCTTGACAAAGATTTCTGCCAGGAGATCAAAATAAGTAAGTTTAAGGAAGACTGACTGGAAAGACTCAACCAATTACAAGCTTCCCCAACCTCCTCGCTTAGTTTCCTCACAAGCTTAATGTGAGAGGAGGAGGAGGAGGAACACACCTTCATCAGAATGCTGCACAGGGGAACAGGGTTGCTATTAAAAGCCCAATAATGACTTGTATCAGTTTATGCAGGTTTGCACTGCTGGGTTACTCTGTGCCTGGCACTTGACAAAGCACAGATAACATTTAAATCAGGCAGTAAGTGTAATTAAGTACTACCCTTCAGCGCATCTCTCCTTTTAAGACATTTTTATACGCCGTGATTTAGAACATGACAATTGGGTGAGATTAAAGCAGCAAATTGTGCCTATAAAGCAAGCCCTGAGAATAGCAGGAGACTGTAAAATTTTATAAAGGGGAATACAGCACATGCCTCCAATCCGATAAAACTTTTGTGAGCTGGGAGATTAACTGTGAAATACAAATAAGGCGACACCACACGCGCAGCCTTCCGATAGTAAACTGCTTGTTGTTGTAACAACTGATTTCCTCTCCCCACAAGATTGCTTGCTTAACTCTCCCAGAAAATCTCACCATGTGACTGATTCATTAACCACTGGAGGTGTGGTAAGCAGGTAGGAAGTCAGACAGCAGTGATGTTGCTGTAAAGAAAGCAGTAGTGTACCTGCAGTGGGAAAGATCACCCGAGCTGAAACACAGGCAGTCAAGCTTGTGATTGGTTTCTTCCCCAGCTTCAGATAAGTTGCATTTGCAAAGGGGAAAAAAAAATAATAATAAAAAATCCTCACCTTATTTCAAATCTTTAATAAGACTCAGTGGAAGGTTTTCTTGGGGAACAAAAATGTTGCTTTATTTGAGAAGTCTAAAATGTTGTCTTCTGTGCTGCTTGAGTGTTTGGCTGTTCAGTTTCTGCAGCACTTTGAATGCATCAGAGCATCTTCATCAGCTGCGTTTGGCAAAGCTTATAGAAGAGGCTCTGAGCCTTCCAGAAGTTTCTTACTTTGTACTTCTCAAAGCTGATTGGACACAAATAACTTCCACAAATCACTCTAAAGTTGTCATTTATAGTATCTGAAAGGCAGAGACTCCCTTGGTATTACTGCTCTTGGTGGCTTCTGCTGTTGCCCATGTGTTATGGCATTGCCCTTCACAGTTTTTATTAATGATCTCATGTGTTCTCCCTTCTTTTCACTCATACTCATCCTGCCTCATTCAGTCTTGCACTGGGAGTTTATTTTTTAGTTTATTAACATAATTACCATTTATTAAGAGACACTGATTCTAAATATGTTCAACCTAAATGCCTGGTGAAGAGATGCAGAAGCCCGAAGTCTGCTCGTTTCTTCCCACCTGCATTAGTTGTAGAGTCAAATTGTGTTGCTTTGTAGATCATTCTGTTAGTCACATTAGAAGGAAGATGGTGCATGTGGAATGGGGAGGAGAACGATGGCTGGCTTCTCTGACCACCTTGGCTCTGCATAAATCCCAAACAACTTTACAACACTTGGCTTGGGTGATGTATTACGTAAGAAAATAGCAAAACTGGAAGCAGAGGTTTAAATTATTCTGCAAGGACAATATTGCTGCTCTGTAATAGAATAGTTGGGTTTCAAATGCTGAGCAGGCATGGCATTATGAACAGAATCTAATGCCAAGCCTTGGACAAATAACAGTGAGGAAGGAAAGGGAGAAGAAACAAGTGGGAACCTGTGATGAAAATACAGCCATGTTGACAGCTAACTGTTCTTTGGGCATGTCGTGCTCAGCCCTTGTTTTGATAGGGGAGGTGTTTACACATTCTATGCTGCTTTTATGCTTGGCTTCCTTTTGACTTTTGGATTTATTATTTGGTGCCATATGCCATATTTGTTTGAGGTTGTTTTGATATTGTTAGGGAGATATCAATACTTCTGCATCAACATTATAAAAGTTTTGGTATATAGAAATGTTGACCTTTTCTTCTTGCTTGGTTTGAAAAGTCAGTTCAAAATGGCAAGGTTTCATACAGAATGGAAAATCCCTTTTCTGTGAGAGGCAGGTAACTGCAGCCAAAACAGGAGATCATATCTCATGATCCCATATTTCATCTACAACTTGCTCTCCTGAAGAGGATAGGAATTTACTTCTTTATCTCCTGCATGTCCAGGAAGGTCCTGAGTGGTTTCACTGCTGCAGCTCTTCTTGGCATTTGCCTCCAATCAGAGTATCATTGGCTCACTGAATCAAACCAGAACAGTTAAAACATTTCAAAACATCTGTAGGAAGTCATTAACATAGAAAAGATTTTTGGAAATGGAAGTCCCAAATATTCAAGACAATGTTCTGACAAGCTGTCAGTGAACAGCATGTTGCTTCTGATCCCGATGGGAAAGCAGCTGCCTCTCACACCCATTGAGCCACATCTGCTGCAGGCAGAGCTCTGATGAACTTCAGACTGGATCTCAATACCAGCTGTATGTGATCTATCTTTAACTCTTAATTTGCCCAATAACTAAGTTTACAGCTCATTGTGTTCATGCTCAGGGGAAGCTTTCCCCACCTGATGACATTGATAGCATTTTTTTCCTATCCATGCTTTTTGCTTGAGTGAAATGAGCCCTCAGTTTTCCATGAGAAGGGTTCTGTCTCTGTTTTGGTGGGGCTGAACTGGTCTTTGGGATTTTGCCTCTACTGTTCACACACACATATATATATATATATATATGTTAGCACCTATAGTCAGTACCAAAAAATTAGGCACCCAGCCCATTGTGAACTCCAGAGTAAAGTGGACCTCAGTTGAAACTGCAACCTGAGAGTTACCTAAGCTGACTTGTTTGACTGGGACCAGAATCCTTTAATACTTTTTTTCCCCCCCCTCTATGTTTCCCCCCCAGGTTTTAGTGATGTTTTTTTGTTGCATCATCTACCTTTCAAAATAATCAGCTTAATTTTTCTTTTTCCTTTAGAGATAGTAGGGAGTAAGCACAGAAACAAGTGGAACATTTGTTCTGTTTGGGGTGAAAAGGTTTCATCTCAAATATTTGACCTATAAGCTGTATTTGATTTATCTGTGTGCTTTATTCCTATTTGTTTTCTTATTTGAATGGGTTTATAATTGGACTACTGGGATGCCTCTGCTTGTTGATTGTAAAAAAACAAAACCAGAAAAAAGCCAAACAATGTATTTTCTTCTCAAGGTGATGCTCATCTTTTTTTTAGCTTACAATTAAAGCTCCTGAGAGTGAGCAAATTGGGCAGAGGTTAAAATCAGTGAATTGCTCTGCTTTAACTTCAGCAGAAGGTGCAGCAGCAGGAATGTTGGTATTCCACCTCTGGTTGGGATTTGTATGTCTAATGCTGTTAAAATTAATGGGAGTTAGGCAAGCAAATCCTCTGTCCATAGATGGGGAAAATAGACCTATTAATTGAAACTGCAGCTCAGCAGCTCTAAAGGTTCTTTTCGGCTTTTCCTAGCAAGCATGTGAGCACTTCTGGGCTCATGAATACATTTTAATACTGCTGGCTGTGAATCCTGTTTGGGCTGAAGAACTGAATATAGCTGGAGTTGTCCATGTCAACTAGGCTTTATGAGGAGGTACTGTATTGCTTACCCTGTGTTACAGCATCAGAGGAGCTTTTGACGTTATGACTGCTGGATTTACTGAAACTTCACAATGCTAATTCATGGCACTTCACTCCAAATAACTTTCTTTCCCCTACCCCAGAGTTCTCTCTCAAGTGCCAGGTGCTGCACTTTGTCTACAATAACCCCATGCAGTGCTAGAGGCTGGGGTCAGAGTGGCTGGAGGGCAGCCAAACAGAAAGGGACCTAAGGGTACTGATTGACAGCTGGCTGAACATGAGCCAGCAGTGTGCCCAGGTGGCCAAGAAGGCCAATGGCATCCTGGCCTGCATCAGAAATAGTGTGGCCAGCAGGAGCAGGGAAGTCATTCTGCCCCTGTACTCAGCACTGGTTAAGCCACACCTTGAGTCCTGTGTCCAGTTCTGGGTCCCTCAATTTAAGAAGGACATTTTGATTCTTGAACATGTCCAGAGAAGGGCAAGGAGGCTGGGGAGAGGCCTCGAGCACAAGCCCTACAAGGAGAGGCTGAGGGAGCTGGGGTTGCTTAGCCTGGAGAAGAGGAGGCTCAGGGGAAACCTTATTCCTGTCTGCCACTACCTGAAGGGAGGTTGGAGCCAGGAGGGGGTTTGTCTCTTCTCCCAGGCAACCAGCACCAGAACAAGAGGACACAGTCTCAAACTGTGCCAGGGGAGGTTTAGGCTCGAGGTGAGGAGGAAGTTCTTCACAGAGAGAGTTGTTAGCCATTGGAATGTGCTGCCCAGGGAGGTGGTGGAGTCACCATCCCTGGAGGTGTTCAAGAGGGGATTGGATGTGGCACTTGAAGCCATGGTTTAGTTAGTCATGAGGTCTTGGGTGCCAGGTTGGACTTTATGATCTCTGAGGTCTTTTCCAACCTTATTGATTCTGTGATTCTATTTCATGGCTGGTGAGGACTTATTGAAGCTGATCTATTGCTTGAGGAAAGTGATGCAGAAGTTAAAAGTTTTGAACCTTGTCAGTGCCAATTTGTCTGGCATCCTGGTCACTCCTTTATGTATGGGTTTTGGGGATTATTGCTTAATTAAAGCCTTAATTTAGATCAAGAATAACTCTTCAGTTATTTAAGACTAAGAATACTGATGGCTCAGGTGTTTTTGGCTACAAAGCAAACAGCAGTTGTGAGATGGCCTTATAGATAATTTTTGGTCTCTCTCTCTTTGGCTGCAAGTTGTGAGATAGGCTTGTCTCATATAAATAATTGTAGGTGTCCCTCTGTCATGCTGTATGTATGTTTGGGCAGGGTTTTGCCCTTTGAGATCTTTCTGCATGAAATAATGTATACTATTAAAACTTTAATAGTTTGTGTAGCCATGTTAATACTTGATTTATGGGTTAAATAAATATGTACAGGAAGTATGTGCAAGGCACAGTATAAAGCCAGAACATGAACTTGAGTCAAAATCTTCTTCCATTCTGGGTTCAGTTTGAAAACTTCTGCATTAAACTTTCTGTCCTTCCACAATCCAGATAAAAATATTTGGTGGGGGTTTTTTTGTTGTTGTTAAGTATCATGTGAAGAGGAAGTTTTATTTTGAGTAATTCCCTTTACTGTCTTCATTGCAGTGATAAAAACCTCTACTCAGTGCTAGGCTGCAAGTCCCTAGGAGTCACCAATAAATCATTTCACTTAAAGATGTGCTTTACTACTTAAGGGTTGTCTCACTGAGACTCAATTCTCTAACCATGTAAAAATGTTATCTGTTTCTGGGAAGAGCAATTTGTTGCTAGTCTTCCTTTTGGGACTGGATACCTTTGTGATACAGAGGAAGGAAAGAAGGTGCACATGCATAAGGTATTTACATTCTTAATATACATTCTTCATATTATTTAATAAAAGCAGTAAAACATGTTAGTTGAAGCATTATGATACCATCATATATTGCTTACCTACTGCTGCAAATTGAGTTATGTTGCTCTTCTGTAATTGGTTTTGAAGAAGCTGTGTTTGAACACCAGTCATTAAAGGCCCAGAAAGCAATCAAAAAGCCTGGGCAAATATTTCAGCACACTTGGGTTCCTTGGATTTCATTAACACTAGGTATTACATGTCCTTTCAGGACAAAATTACTTTTGCCTTGGAATCTGTGATGAACAAATCATGAGCTTCATGGTTCTCTGATAATTTTGTTCATGTCTGCCTGTTTCAAATGAGACCCCCTTTAAGTGGCTTTCATGTAAGGTTGAAGCCAAACAGCAGAAGGTTGAAGTATCTGCCCTGGTATCTCATATGCTTTTTCCTTATGGCATGCATGCTAAGCACTAGCATCTCACACCTTTTTACATCTGAATACATTTATGTGATCATATCTAGGCAAAAAGATTTTGGTGGGGAGGAGAAGAATAAGCTATGTCTCTTCTCAAAGAAGCTTTGTAATGTAGGAGGATGGAAGAGTGGTCACTAGGTGTGTTGGGAGAAATGCAATGGGAAGTCATTTGGAATTTACATTGATATCCTAAAACCTGGAAAAGGCAATCCCTTCTTGTGCAGGTTATCCATTTTTTTTCTTCAAAACATGCTTAATTTCTGTAGAGAAACCTATTGCATCAAATTCAGCTGAAAGCAAAAGTGCACCTACAGTTTGTTCAAAATAAATAGCTAGCCATTATCATCATCATCATCAAAAGCAGGCTGAGTGATCAACACTTCTGGGAATTAGTTTGCTTAAAAACCCCTCTCCTGAATGTGTTGAAGCCAAAGTGTCAGGCCTAGCATGTCTCCACTTAATGCCAAATCAAGTAGACCAGACCACTGCTTCTTTTCTCTGTCAGTGAACTTGTATCTCCATTGCCATAAATGAAACTAATCATTCTTGCCTTGTCCTTGAGGGACCAGCTGTTTCTCCTCCTCATTTTAGTCACTTTACACATTTGATGATGGCTCTTGCATGCTTTCCTGGTCTTCTTTTTTCTACCTTGCTTGTTTGGTTATTTGTTTCATTTAACATGAATGTTTCATTTAACTTGTTGGTGCATTTGAAGTGCTTTCTGCTGTGCTCTCCCTCATTTGACTACAACTGTTTAATGAGCAGTGTATAAAACTGAACACTTCCTGCCATCCAAAGTTACTTCAGTGCTTAGGAGATAAAGATGTTGTGACATGAAACATGGCTTAGATGGCTCTGACGCAGTGTTTGTGGTAGCAGCGCTTCAAAAACGTGACCGTAAGCACTGTTAAGAATTTGACTTGTAGTTGCTCAGTGGCACAGTACTGTATATCCTCTAGCTAGGAGGAGGGTATAGAGAAACCTAACTATGAGATGGGAAGCGAGTACACCTTTTAAATCCAAGCACCCATCTTCTACACAATGTAGACCAGCCAGCAGGCAATCCTGCTATTGGGTTCATAATTTCTGGTTGAGCCTGAACACAGCTTTGCAAAGCACATCTCTCTCTGCTGTAATATATGCAGTGAAGAAACATCTCCAAAAAGAGCATTTAATGAAAGGGAGTGGGAGGCAGCCCAATCATGGCAATTATTCTGTGTTTGTCTGTACCCTTTGGGTACTCTCAGGACAACTAGCAGTGTGTTAGCGACTAGACTGATCATAAGCTGAAGAGAAATAGACATTTCTGAGCCAAGATAGCAGAACTAAAAGTTTGTTTATTTTTGGAAGGATTTTAATGCCAACTGGCAGCACAAACTTGGCTAGGTTAAGGGTCTGGTGCGACTGCAATAAAACATAAGGATCCTGAATTTAGCAAAGGAGCAACAGGAATTATTATTGGTATTGTTGCTGGGGAGTGCAGATGCAGTCTGGCATTTTATCAGCATAATCTTGGTTTGAACTTCATGAATAAAATTTAATATAGGGAGTTTGGAATTGCTGGTATTGAATTTATACCCAGGGAGCAGGTACATTTAATTTCAGTAAGTACATTGCACTCCTCCTCCTCATTTGTGTAATTTGAATGTTAACTGTTTAGCATCCATCAGGTTTTAATCTTCCAGAAAATTTTTCTGGCAGAGATTAGATGTTGTGATATTTTCTTCCTGTGTTATCATTCTCTACAAATGAAAACACGGATTAGTTTTCAATCTGCTGGTTAAATGCTTCAAGTGGAAACATTCCTCATTATGATTTTTTTTTTCCAAATGAAAAGGAAGTGCTTTTGCTCTGCCATTCCTGAGTCTAGAAAATTATTAGCTGCACACTGAGTGAAGAAATAACCCATAAAGTTATGTTACCTCAGCCAAACCTAGCATGAGCTGATGTGAGAAATAAAAATGCCAAAGGGAAATATGGCAGAAATAAGGGATGATGTTGAGGAGTCTGAATGGTGAAATACATTTGATCTAAGTTATTGCTGATTGTTTTGATTTTTATTTTTTTCCTAAAGCTCCACTTGAACTGATGTTTTGACTCCTGTAGAAGCTGTACTTGACAATAGAGTCCTCATCCAGTAAAGCAGCTCCTCTTGCAATTGGATTTTTCTTCTTAACTCACAGTATCACATTATAACTAAGGTTGGAAGAGACCTCGAGGATCATCGAGTCCAACCTGTCACCACAGACCTCATGACTAGACCATGGCACCAAGTGCCACGTCCAATCTCCTCTTGAACACCTCCAGGGATGGTGACTCCACCACCTCCCTGGGCAGCACATTCCAATGATGAACGACTCTCTCAGTGAAGAACTTTCTCCTCACCTCGAGTCTAAACCTCCCCTGGCGCAGCTTGAGACTGTGGCCCCTTGTTCTGGTGCTGGTTGCCTGGGAGAATAGACCAACCCCTTCCTGGCCACAACCACCTTTCAGGTAGTTGTAGAGGGCAATGAGGTCACCCCTGAGCCTCCTCTTCTCCAGGCTAAACAATCCCAGCTCCCTCAGCCTCTCCTCATAGGGCTGTGCTCAAGGCCTCTCCCCGGCCTCGTTGCCCTTCTCTGGACACGTTCAAGTGTCTCAATGTCCTTCTTAAACTGAGGGGCCCTTTTTCCTTTCTCTAACGTCTTACTGCTTTCAAGAGCCTATTCATCTGCATTGATATAATCAGAATCATAGGACATTTTTCTGTAGTGTATATAATGCAATTTTGGGGACTTGGTGCTGATCTAAATCCTCCCCAGCTGAGAAAATTTACCATTTATTATAGGATTATTTTTTTTTTAAGTATGTAAAACTGCAGCAGAGATCTGGATGTGTTGGAGTGTGTTCCATCTGATTTGTTTCTTTTTCAGGATTAGTGTTTTCAGTAATGGTGCTGTAGGGTGAACTGAGGAAGCCCAAACAGTGGGCAACAGGACTACGGTGCAATGCTTGGCCAGCCCTCTGTGCCAAAACCTTGTGACTGTAGATGTGCTTGCTCTGGCATTGGCTCAGTGGGGAAGCCTGTGAGGTTGGACTGGTGACTTCAAATTTCAGTCTTGCTTGCCAGGTATTATTTCCTCTAATTTTACAATAAGCTTCAAACAACTTGGTTTAATTAACTAGCAACTGATAGAGAAATGAATAATCTCTCTCTGTCCAATCACATCCGCTTCCCGGAGCAATGAAGCTAAGTAATCTGGTGATAAAAATAGGAGACAATGCAGAGGATCTGCTCTGTGGTAGACAGCAGATAGAGCCAAGGTGCTTAGCTTGGACCTAATTCTGTGTTTCAGGTTATTATTCTAATGACTGAAGTGAAAGCCTCTGAATTATGATGTTGTTCCCTAAATCCTCCTGTAGCTTGCTGATGGTTTCAGCTGCAAGTAGCAGAAAGCTGTGATTCTTCTTTTTTTTTTCCTTTTAAATTTAAATAATTAAAGGAAAAATGTTTAGCCATCTTAGATTGGCAGCATTTCTGCATTAATTTATCAAAGAATTGAGTTGTTGCTAGATTTCTGTCCTTCTGTTTTAGTAATTTGCTCCTGACTATGGTTAATCTGGATTTGCACAGTGGGAAGTAAAGAGGGGCTGGTGGTGTCCTTTGTGTGCTCTGCTGTGTAGTCCAGATGAATGCCCCTGGGTGTGCCAAGACCTACTGTTAGAATAGAATAGAATTAACCAGGTTGGAGAACACCTTTGAGGTCATCAAGTCCAACCTGTCACCCAACGCATTCTAATCAACTAAACCATGGCACCAAGTGCCTCATCCAGTCTCCAGTCATCCAGTGACTCCACCACCTCCCTGGGCAGCACATTCCAATGGCCAATCACTCTATCTGTGAAGAACTTCTTCCTAACATCCAACCTCCCCTGGCACAGCTTGAGACTGTGTCCTCTTGTTCTGGTGCTGCTTGCCTGGGAGAAGAGACCAGCCCCCACCTGGCTACAACCTCCCTTCAGGTAGTTGTAGACAGCAAGAAGGTCTCCCCTGAGTCTCCTCTTCTCTAGGCTAAGCAACCCCAGCTCCCTCAGCCTCTCCTCATAGTGCTGTGCTCCAAACCCCTCCCCAGCTTTGTTGCCCTTCTGGACACAATTCAACATCTTTCCTAAACTGAGGGCCCCAGAACTGGACACAGTACTCAAGGTGTGGTCTAACCAGTGCTGAGTACAGGGGCAGAATGACTTCCCTGCTCGCCACACTGTTCCTGCAGGTGTTTTTGTGCAAGGAACTCACAGGCTGGTAGAAGGATGTGGGTCCATGATTAACTGAGAGGAACTCCAGTCATGACATGTGTGTCACAGGCTGAAAGCTTGACCCTGAGCTGCTGCTTAAATCTATTTCCAAATTCACAATTATTCTGTGGAGCTCTGTAATCTTACCAAGTTCTCTGAGTGTACTCTTCTGCATAATGTTGAGTGAGCTTGTTCCATGAGTCAGTGGAGCTGAGCAGATTGCATGAGGATGAGACACCTGGCTGGATCTCCTCCAGATCTGAGAGGACTTGAATCCTGGCAAAGTTTCTCTCAGCTTCACTGGGAAGAGTTGAATGCTTGGGGAGTTTGCTGCAGTTCTGGCTCATCATTAAAAAGGATGATCAGGAATAGGAGGAATCTGCTTATGGACTGGAATCCCAAACAGAAGAACCTAAGGTCCTAAAGAATGGAGAATTACACACCTTGAAGGCAGAATGGTAATCTTTAGGAGAGATAATCAGCTTTTGTGTGTTAGCTATCATCAGCCCAGAGGGGAACCGTTTTTGCAGTTTGCCTGCACTTCAGCCAGTAGGTATCGGTGTATGGATTTCATTGTAGTTCAGTTGATGAGAACATTAGATAACCAGAGAGCCTGTAGGTACAGCTTGCACATTTCAGGTTAAAAGATCAAGTTTTGTAAAATCCCCACCTCGCTCTCTCTGCCTGATAAGGTCTATAAAAATATTTTTAGACTCTTACAGGCTTCACAATCCTCTTCATGTGTGAGAAATTTTCTCTAAGCAGACCATTTTCCTGGTGATGGTTATGCTCTAGTACTCTGCCTTCTGTTCCAAAATGCAGAGCACTACTAATGAAAAAGAAAGTAATTTAAGCTCTTTTTCATATGGTTTACATTGATTGTTGGTACCTTTCTGGAAAAAGTCTTCTCTTCCCCATCCTGCACTACAGAGAATGTAAAATACCTAATGAAGTGTTCCTGTGAACCCAGTAGCAGTGCATGTTGCCTTTCTTTTGACCTCTTCTAACCCACATCCCTGTGCTTTTATCTTTCGTTTAGATTCCTCTCTTTTCTTCAGTAAAGCTCATCACAGGAAGAGCTTTAGAGGAAGTCTGTTTTGTAATGCAGATGTTCAAGGAAGGGATGGGACTGAAGTGGTGTGGGATGTGTGCCATGTTGGAGGATCAGCTCTGATTTTATAACAAATTTGCAGTCCTTTTTAACCCTGTCAGTTACTGAGTTTCGGAAGCTGTTGCACATGGGCTTCATTCTTGTGTTTAATGGCCCAGTCTGTGAGGGGATTTCTTTTTCCTAAATGCTATTAGTGCTCTTTCTGTTATGCTGGTTCCATGGCCAAAAGTTTGGTTCTCTATTGCTGAGTCTTGTCCTGGGGCACAGTGACAGGTGCACAGTGAGGAAGCTGGGGAGGGACTTTTTAGGGTGTTAGGGAGTGACAGGACTAGGGGGAATGCAAAAAAACTAGAATTGGGTAGGTTCAGATTGGATGTTAGGAAGAAGTTCTTCCCCATGAGGGTGGTGAGACACTGGAACAGGTTGCCCAGGGAGGTGTGGAAGCCTCATCCCTAGTGGTTTTTAAGGCCAGGCTGGATGTGGCTCTGAGCAACCTTATGTAGTGTGAGGTGTCCCTGCCCATGGCAGAGGAGTTGGAACTAGATGATCCTTGAGGTCCCTTCCAACCCTAACAATTCTATGATTCTATGCTGGTTCCTTTTATGAAGCACATGGGAGGAGTTGTGGAGAAGGGTCTTGCCCAGAGCCAGTTGCTGGCAAAGCCAAATGCCCTTCAGTTAAGAGAATTCACTCAGGCTAGTGACTGTGGGAACACACTGAAAAAATATCCTGGTCAAAAAGCAAAGTGCCTTTAATGAGTGAGGTCACTTTCTTCCTGTGAGATCTGTTCTATGTGCAGCTGTGCTTCATCTAGATGACTCCACTGATAATATCTTGTGTTTCCTGCTTGGAAAGAGCATAACTGCAACTCCTGGTGGCCCAGGCGTTGGTCAGGGTGGACTGTGTTCACCAGCCCGGTGCAGGGGCTGGTCTGAGAGGGAGGGAGGTTGGGTGCAGATGGGGGTTCCCATGTAGATCCCAGCCAGAGGGGATCCCTCCTGCGCCCCTCATTCCACTGAGGTCTTTTTCATTAATGCTGTACTTTCATTCCCTGCCTTTTGGCATACTTAAATCAAATTAAAGTTAAGGGCAGAGTTCCAGCAGACTTCTGGTTTAGGTCTGGTCCTTCATCATTTAAAGTCTAAAATGCCCTGTAGAAAACGAATGCTTTATGTACACCAATTGCAGTCCCATTTGCTACACAGATAATAATAAACCATTCCCAGGATTAGGGAAGGTTTCTTTCTGTATTAAAATAACACCATGGGGAAAAGCTGTCTGCTTTCACTTGCTGAACTGCACAGTCAGTGTCTCTTCCAGCTTGGATTCCTGCTAGAGCTCTGGCTCAGGACTTTCTCCTGACCCTTACAGACTGTTATTAATGTTTGGGTTGTGCATGGAGGAAATGCAGAGTGTCCTTCACAGGGGCAGATGGGGATTAATACACTGTAGTAAGGGAGTCTTGTGCAAAGGTTCATTTTGTCAGGGGCAGTATTGAGACATGGAACATTGTCACATCTGCTGGAAGGGTGGATGTGCTTTCTTTTAAACATGGCTGTGGTAACTCGTGCTAGGATTTGCTTTTCTCTTCCCCCCCCTCCCCTCTCTGCTTATTACAGATACTGAGCACAATTTTCAGGTGTGGACCATTTTAGTCTAGCATCTCCTTGGATAAGTATCCAGCCTCTAAAATCAAAAACACCTCCTCCTTGTTTTTTACGCTGTTTGACTTGCTAACTTGCCTCACACCTCAGCCTCTTCCTGGGATTATTTCCCTGGGGTGATTCTGCAGTTTCGAAGCTATGAGGATGTTGAATGGTTTGGTGTTTGTGGTTTTTTTTTTTTGTTCCCTTCTTTCTAGAAGAGGTGTACTGGTCCCCAGCTGCACAAGCCATAAATAATGCATGAGGAGTTTATTTGCTTGTGCGTGGGAGAAATCTTTGCTTCCCATTCAGTGTTGGTCATGTCCTTTCTCTTGCCTGTATTTCTTTTTCCTCTCCTCTGTCTTTTTTTGAGCATCTGAGCAGGACATGAATTCACTTGCCTTTGCCAGCCAGGGTGATTTTTTCAAGCTTAGTGTTTCACTCACTTCTGAGTTTGACTTGATACCCAGTTTTGATTCTTAGTGTTGCTAGGAGTGTTGAAACACTGTGGTGATTTTGAGCAGCACAGAGGGAGCAGATGTCCCCTGGTGATGGTCTCCACTGAGGAACAAGGGTGATTGAAGACCATCTAACCAGTGAAAAAAATATCAGAGTGCCATAGGAAAGCACTGTGATACAGCAGCACTACTTCAGTGATCATAGCTATCTTACTGTCTTTGTGACCAACACACATTGCAGGCACTGTTATGCATCTGAAAATCAAGTTGGTTGACTTGCTGGGAGATCCACCTGTGTTCCAGTATAGGGAACCAGTCCCTTAAGTGCAAATGAAGAGAGACCATGACTTCAGAACTGAATGAGCTGGAGAAGCTCATTTTTAGTATGTGCAGAATTAATTTGATTGATCATATTTGACACCAGTCAGGGAAGAGAAAGATATTCAAGCTGAGAGCAAGAAGACATTCCAAGCTTTTTTTTCCCTCTCTTCTGTATGATGAATGCTTTTTCACTCAGCTGTCACAGTCCTCTAATGAATGCTTTTCCTCCATTCCATTTTACAAAATGAGATTCTCTCTGTAACACAATCCACAACTTAAAAATTACTTTTGTGACGTACTTTAGTGGTGGCAGTTTCAAAGCCTGGGGAGATGGCGCTGGAAGAAGCTTCTAATCTAATAATGAAATGTGTACAGTGCACACGGAAGAGAGGACTAGCTGGAATCAGCTTATTTTTCTTTCTTGTCTCCTGCTTCTTCAGCTATTTCTGGTATCTTCCCCTTTTAATTGCAGGGCAGAGCTGAGGAATGTAGAATTGTGGTTGTCAGAAAAAAACCTAGAAGAAAAGGTCTATTTCCATAATCTTGTAGCTGCTTCTGTTGCAGAAGCCTGCTGAAATCACTGCATCCTCATCTCAGAAATGAAAAGCATAGTCTGCTTCATCTTTAACTGCTGTCAAACGTTTAAGCTTTCCTTTTCCCAGCACTTACTCAGAACACATTTTCAGTTCAGCTAGGAATGTTATTGCTAACTGATGAACAAGCCTGAATACTGAACGTGGCGAACGATTGACATTTGTAAAGTTAATCATAGAAACTTTTCATCCAGAAGATGCTGAGGCTGCTCTGGATGCTGATATACCATCTGACACCGGCAGCAAAGAGCACTGTACAATGTCAGTTCAAGATGAGTGGCTATAAAACAGCAAAAAATGAGAAATATGATTCCCATGACACTAAGTCATCATTTGAGTTGGGCAGACTTTCCTGGCTGGGAGGCTGCTAACAAAAAGACACGTTCTCGCTAATACCTGCACGCTCAAAGTGCTGTAGTTTGAACTCCTCCTGCACAAAGTTTGAAAACCCACATCAGTGAGAAACTACCCAACTAATTCAACAGCACCAGCTGTTTGTTTTGGGGGTTTGGTTTGTTGGTTTCTTTTTTTTTTTTTTCCCCCCTTCTTGTGAAAGGCTGAGGGAGCTGGGGTTAGAATCCTAGAAACAAGGTTGGAAAAGACCTCAAAGATCACCAAGTCCAACCTGTCACCCAAGACCTCATGCCTATTAGACCATGGCACCAAGTGCCATGTCCAATCCCCTCTTGAACACCTCCAGGGATGGTGACTCCACCACCTCCCTGGGCAGCACATTCCAACGGCTAACCACTCTCTCTGTGAAGTACTTTCTCCTCACCTCGAGCTTAAACTTCCCCTGGCACAGCTTGAGACTGTGTCCTCTTGTTCTGGTTGCCTGGGAGAAGAGACCAACCCCCACCTGGCTACAACCTCCCTTCAGGTAGTTGTACACAGCAATAAGGTCACCCCTGAGCCTCCTCTTTTCCGGGCTTAACAGTACCAGCTCCCTCAGCCTCTCCTCGTAGGGCTTGTGCTCGAGGCCTCTCCCCAGCCTCCTTGCCCTTCTCTGGACATATTCAAGAATCTCAATGTCCTTCTTAAATTGAGGGACCCAGAACTGGACACAGGACTCAAGGTGTGGCTTAACCAATGCTGAGTACAGGGGTACAATGATTTCCCTGCTCGCCACTCTATTCTTGATGCAGGCCAGGATGCCGTTGGCCTTCTTGACCACCTGGGCACACTGCTGGCTCATGTTCAGCCTGGAGAAGAGAAGGCTTCAAGACCACCTAATAGCGACTTTCCAGTACCTGAAGGGAGCCTGTGAGAAAGATGGAGAGAGACTGTTTACTAAGGCCTGCAGTGATAGAATGTGGGGCAGTGACTTCAGGCTAGAGAAGGGCAGATTTAGATTGGATGTTAGAACAAGTTCTGCACCATGAGGGTAGTGGAATGTTGGAAGAGGTTGTCCAGAGAGGTGGTTAGGGCTCCATCCCTGCAGATATTCAAGGTGAGGCTTGACAAGGCCCTGGGCAACCTGATCTAGTTGAGGATGCCCCTGCCAACAGCAGAGGGTCTTGGGCTGCATGACCTTTGGAGGTCCCTTCCAACCATTCTGTGATTGTATGAAAGTAATATATTTTTGGAGAAAGAAATAGAATTAATAATAGTGTTAGCAAAGAGGGTGAGGATTTGGGTACAATTTATAATATTAGAGATGGAGAGGAAAGAATTGAAACAAAGTGATTTTTTGCTTTAGAAAGGCAATTAGTTCAGAGAGAATTTGGCTCCTAAACCCATTTGTTTCTCTTGAAATGCTGTGCTTTGATTTCTGAAGCCTTGCTTAAGGCCTACATTGCAGGTGCTGCCATAGTTGTAGTCATTCTGTGCTCTCCTGAATGTGGCACTGAGACCAGGGTCCTGATCCCATTTTCTTGACTCAGATTGAACATTTTGCTTTTTGAATAATTGAATAGTTTTCAATGCGACTGACAGAGATGTTGAATTTTCCCAGGCTTCCATCAGCAGGAATGGCAGGAGTCAAGTGGAAGAGTCTTGACTGCTTTCACTCTTCCTCATTGTTTGTGGTGGGACAGCAAGCAAGAGTTTTCTTCCTGAATGAAGAATTTATGTTGGTTTTCTAGCTGTGACTTGGTATGATTTCCCTTTAGTTGGCTTTAGTGGCTACCCCAGTTCTCCTTATCAATTGTTCCTTTTGACTTAAAAAATCTCTTTTTTGTTCTTGAAGAGCTTCCTACAAATATGTTTTCTGCTAGGTGAGATCATCTAGTGAAGAGCCTTGTCAGCTCTCACCATGCTGGTAGCAGATGCTACCTCTGGGCTCTGGGCTTAAGTGTTGCTTACACACGCTTCAGATCCTGCAGCACGAAGTGGGGAGAGTAATTGAAAGGGTGACACTCATGCTTAACAATGTCTTTTTTTATTGTAACATGCACTGAAATGAGCTGCTGCTCTGATATAGGTGATGCTGGGATACAAACTGTTAGAGATCTCAGTGCTTTCTAGGGTAACTATTTCCCCCTTCATTCCCATTTTTGGTGAAAACTGCCCTGCTATGAAGAACAACTTCATTAGCAGCCTTTCCAGTATTGTGTAATCACTTCTGTATTTAACCTTCCTCTGCTGAGATGCTTGAAAAAAATGTTTATTTGTACTAACTGGAGTGATGATAAGACAGGAGGCTTTTAAGTGATGTTCTAAATGGCTTTTCACATTTCACACAGCCTTGGCTGATGTGAGGGCTAAGAGTCCTTCCAGGAGTCAATAGGTTATTCACTGTCCCATTTTTTGTACCTAGCTACTGGCCTCTTCTCTCTGAATGATGCCATCTCCATGAGAATTTCTGCCTCTTCCTTATCCTTGACATTTTTCCATAGAAAGAATTGTCTTTAGCTGGCCCCTTGCTTGTGCTTCACAGTGTATGTAGGATGCTCTACAGCTGAACACACAGGCATGGGAGGACTATCTCTTGTGGGCTGAAAGCATTTCTCTCAAAGAAGCAGTGAGCTTTAAATCTATTGATGAAGATCCTCACATTGAAACAAGTGCTCCATTACAAAGGATAGATTGGCTTTTCTGTGCTGGGCTCCTCTGCCTGTGAACTTTGAGACAATCTAATTAACAAGAGTATTGTGAAGACTTTCAGTGGTTAATTACATCAGTTCTGGAAGCTGAACAGCTTTGAGGTTCTTAATATTTTCAGTAGCTTTTACAAGCTCAAACATTTAGACGAAGCACAAGTACAAATCCCATGAATGCCTCCTATGAAAAAGAACAACCACAAAAAACAAAACCAACCCACAAACTCCTGTCTTTGGCTTATAGAAAATCATAGAATCAATAAGCTTGGAAAAGACCTCAGAGATCATCAAGTCCAACCTGTCACCCAACACCTCATGACTAACTAAACCGTGGCTTCACGTGCCACATCCAATCCCTTTTTGAAGACCTCCAGGGATGGGGACTCCACCACCTCCCTGGGCAGCACATTCCAATGTTCCCTTTAATTTTTTTTAAACATCTAAAGATGTCCTAAGGTTTACTATTATTTTTTAATTAAAATTGATCAGTTTAGAACAGAATTAACCAGGTTGGAAAAGACCTTCAAGATCATCAAGTCTAACACCATCTAATCAACTAAACCACGGTGCTAAGTGCCTCATCCAGCCTCTTTTTAAACGCTTCCAGTGATGGTGACTCCACCATCTCCCTGAGCAGCCCATTCCAATGACCCATCTGTCTTTCTGTAAAGAACTTCTTCCCAACATCCAGCCAAAAGCTCCCCTGGCACAGAGTCCTTAGAAAAAAAATAAATAATAAAAATCCTTAAAATTCTAGACATCAGGGTAACAAATTTAAAAGATTTATAGGTACTGGATTTCAAGCTCTGTAATTCAACACTTTTTGGTTGGTTGTTACTTCTGTCTGTCTGTACTGAGCATTTTTATTCACTATCTGCTGTCAGATTGTCCTGGGCTGTGTGGAATTTGCTAAGCCCTTTCAGTAATATACATACATAGAATACACCAGGTTGGAAGAGACCTTCAAGATCATCGCGTCCAACCCATCAACCAATCCAACACCACCTAAACAACTAACCCACGGCACCAAGCACCCCATCAAGTCTTCTCCTGAAAACCTCCAATGATGGCTACTCCACCACCTCCCCAGGCAGCCCATTCCAATGGGCAATCACTCTCTCTGTATAGAACTAATAACTGCATTAGTGTCCTGCCCTGGTATTCTGGCAGATTTGTCAGAGGGCACTTTTTCCAGAAGCTTAATACAAGAGGCAACAAAAAGAATGCTTTATCTTAACAGAGCCACAACTTCGCTGTCAACTATAAAAGAAGAGCCAACAGATTCCAGCTTAGATTCAAAGTCAGCTGCAAATAGAGGCTAATATTCCCGTAGGTGCAGGGCATCCCTCTGAAGAGAAATAGTTGAGAATGCAAATGGCTGAAAGAGTTCAGAGTGAAATACTTTGTATTTCGCAAGCACTGTGGTTTCGTGTGCCCTGGGTCAGCTCTTAGGAGATTTGCAGAGAAGCATTCTGGAGGACCTATGGCAAATTTCCACATGCTGTCTTCAGAATCCTCCCTTTTTCTTTGCAGGCAGAGTCACTCTTATGAAGGACTCCTCTGGGGAGAATGGGTAGCAGGTGCCAGTATAGCCCCACCATGCAGCATGACAGCACAGTGCAAACAATGGAGAAGAGAAGGAGAAAAGCAACTCTTTATTTTTTTTCTTTCTTTTTCCTCCCTGCTCAGAGCTGTCACATCAGCTCTTCCAGTTGTGAAGGCATCTTTGACAGGACATCACATCTTAATAATGCCAGCCTTTGTCTTGACCACAGCTTATATAAGTAGGCATGGGGTAATAATCAGTTCAGACTCTGCTGGGAGGCCATCAGCTGGATGAGGAACAATTGATCTTCCAGGAAGAGCAATACAATTAGAGGCACACCACATAAGGTAGCAAACAAGGTAGAGTAGAATTGGAAAGCGGCATATTTGCATCAGGTAAGAACAAGAGGATACTGGAACTAAGGTTCTGTCTGGAGAAAATGCATCCAAAATCTACTTTAGAGGAGCTGGGTTCACCACAGCTGTTGTCTTTGAAGGATGTGATAGAATTAATGGCTGTCCTCCTCCAGTTTTACTGATAAATCCATGTGCCAGTGGAGAAACCAGTCACACAGATGGTACCATTAAACTCCTTGTACTAATTGGCTTAAGTTGACAAAATAGTTTATGTCCCTAACTCACATTCAAGGCAGTCTAGAAGTTCACAGAAGTTCACAGAAAGTTACTTATTTTTGTGCCTTCTATCTGCCTGTCATTTCTTTCTTGGGGCATTGAAAATGAGGATAGATTTGAGAAGGATGAACATAAAGGGGTAAAAGCGAGGGAAGTCGTAAGTTATTTGCCACAATAACCCCATGCAGAGCTACAGGCTGGGGTCAGAGTGGCTGGAGAGCTGCCAAATAGAAAGGGACCTGGGGGTGTTGATTGACAGCCAGCTGAACATGAGCCAGCAGTGTGCCCAGGTAGCCAAGAAGGCCAATGGCATGCTGGCCTGCATCAAGACTAGTGTGGCCAGCAGAAGCAGGGAAGTCATTGTGCCCCTGTACTCAGCACTGGTTAGGCCACACCTTGAGTCCTGTGTCCAATTCTGGGTCCCTCAGTTTAAGAAGGACATTGAGATTCTTGAATATGTGCAGAGAAGGGCAAGGAGGCTGGGGAGAGGCCTCGAGCACAAGCCCTAGGAGGAGAGGCTGAGGGAGCTGGGATTGTTTAACCTAGTGAAGAGGAGGCTCAGGGGAGACCTTGCTGTCTACAACTCCCTGAAGAGTGGCTGTAGCCAGGAGGGGGTTGGTCTCTTCTCACAGAGAGAGTTGTTAGCCATTGGAATGTGCTGCCCAGGGAGGTGGTGGAGTCCCCATCCCTGGAAGTGTTCAAGAGGGGATTGGACGTGGCACTTGGTGCCATGGTTTAGTCGTGTGGACTGTGGTGACAGCTTGGACTTTATGATCTTTGAGGTCTCTTCCAACCTTGGTGATTCTGTGAAGTTGCAGTGACCAGTTTAAGGACTCTGACATTTAGCATGGTGTAGAAGGCCAAAGTGTTCTGACCTGAGCAGGTGGCAGCTATTTATTTTATTTTATGATTTTATTTTTTCAAAAAGTCTGTTGGGGTCCTGGGTTGGAAAAAGGGAAGATAGGAGAAGCAAACAGCCAGCAAAGAGTCCTACTGACAGGCAAGAGCAATTCCAGCTCCAGGACTTAATGAGTGAAAAAAAACCACCCCATTGTTTAACCTAGTAGTGGGCAACACTTGAGAAGAAAAGCTCTTGAAATAAGACTTAGAATGGTTTTGAAGATGCCATTAAAGCCTGTCTGGTCTTCAATGTTGAATTTGAGGAAAGAAGAGGAAGGGGCAGGGGGGGGAGGGGTAGTTTGAAGCAGTGGTCTGATGCTTTTGAGGATTTACATTCAAAGGGAAGAAAGGGGTGTACAAAGAGAGAGGTTCTCAAATTCTATTCATGACATTTTATCTCCAAATGTCAAGTGCTAAAGCTCTGGAAATACTGCTTACATGGTGGGTGCAGTGCTGCATAATTGAAGCCACTGGAGAGTTAAGGAAATCTGTACTTTCTGGCCTTTATTTATTTAAAAATAAAAACTTTGGCAACACTCTCTGTGCTGCTGAGTACACATGGCACTAAATCTCAGTCCAAAGTACTGAGAGTTCAAGGGCTGAGCGGAGATGCTCCCTGTGGCACCGCTCCTCCTCATCTCAGGTTAACCTTTGCTGGCCTTTGCTCTTGCTTTATTTCCATTGCCATTTCCTGAATTCCTGGAGTCAAAGACTGATATAAATTAGTTTGGAAACCAGGGAATGTATGTGTTTAGTTGGTACATGTAAAAGACGGTGGAGATGCTTATCCCTGTTTCTGCCGCCGAGGAAATGGTAATCACTATGTGTTGAAATATTTAAACTGAGAAGCCTGGAAGGGTCCTAGCTCAGCAAAAGTTGAAATCTTACATTCATCCCTGGTAAGCTTTGGGGAAGGACAATTAGTCAACCTCAGCCTGGCTTTATTTTTCATGCTGAGCATCTCCACACAAAAGCAGCAGCATCAGTGTGTTGGGTTGGCCACCTCTGATTTTTATGTTGCTTTCCCTATGCTGTTAAGAGAGGTAGCAGGAACAAATGTTCCTGCATGACAGTCACAACCATGATGGTTGGTAGCACCTTTGAGAATCATTCCATACTTGTAATTTTCTGAGGCATCACAACACAGTGCCATCACCAATATAGCTTTGGCAGATGAAGGTAACCAAAAGTTTCTCGACTAAGGAATGATCCCTTTTGTCAGGGTATTTGTCTCCTGATTTCAAGTTCTGACCCAGAAACTGATGAGTCTTTGGAATCTTCATCTCCTGGGGACCCCACAGAAATGCACCTACTGTTGTATAGAATTGCATCTGAGACAATCTGATCGAGAAATAGCTGCTGAAGTCTCCCCACACACCTGTCATTCCCCAAGACTTAACTCTGGAGAGAAATTGTCCTCCAGAAATGTTACTGGCTTGTCTGCAGAAATAGTATTCAGAAGAAACAAACATGTGGGAGATGCTTTCCTGGTATTGGAGGAAGGCCTATTTGTGTCTAGTACATTAAAAAGATTGTTTGAGAGCGGTTCATCCATGTGTGAAGTTGCCCCTATCATTCTGCCAAGGCCGGGGAGCTCAGGGAGATCTGCTGGCAGTGGTGCTAGGGGCTCTTTCATCAATCCAATTTTTCCAAGATGCTGGAGGTCAGAGAGGAGCAGATACGTAATTTGCTTGTCTGAACCAGTTCTTCTGCCATGTTTTGTTTAACTAGGGAATTTTCCCGCTGCGTGCGGAACTTCCACAGACAAAATATCGACACTGCGTGATTTCAGGAGGAGAACTCAGCCTTCTCGCTCCACAATTTGCATTATGCAAAAGTCTGAGACAAAGAGGGGGGAGTGCAACGTGTTGCAGGCTCTCTCCTTTGGAAGCTCTTCAGCATGACAAATGGTGCAGCATACAGTACAATTTACAACGAGCCTTCTGAGTTGTTTACTTTTATATAATTACACAGCTTGGACTTCTTTTTTCCTTTTGGTAAGGAGAGCATTGTGTGAAGCAGATTTGTGTCTTTGCATTCTAACTTTACCAGCTTTCCCTTCCTCCCCCCCTGCCCCCAATTCAGTGCATGTGTTGGATGAAAAAAAAAAATATCACTTTTTCTCTTGGTTGAACTGAAATAAATGTATTCATTATAGCAACTCAGAAGAGGATTGTGCATAGATTATTCTTTCTTCTCTCAAGTTAAATATTTAATTGCTTTGATTTTGTTTTATTCCTATCCCAGGAAAAAAAAAACATGCTGATGGCACTGGTATGTTCCTTTAGGCATTCTTTTCCATGTAGTGTATGCTGCTTCATACCTTGCACAACCTGACATATCCTGACCCTGTCCTTGCTGGCCAGCACTCTGCTTTAGATATTTCACTTCCTAAAGTTTTAAGGAGAAGGGTGTGTGTATATATGTGTGTGTGTGCGCGCCTGGAGCACCTCTCCTGTGAGGACAGACTGAGGGAGTTGGGGCTGTGCAGTCTGGAGAAGAGAAGGCTCTGAGGAGACCTAATTGTGGCCTTCCAATATCTGAAGGGGGCCGACAAGAAAGCTGGGGAGGGACTTTTGAGAGTGTCAGGGAGTGATAGGACCAGGGGGAGTGGAGAAAAGATAGAAATGGGTAGATTCAGATTGGATGTTAGGAAGAAGTTCTTCACCTTGAGGGGTGAGGCACTGGAACAGGTTGCCCAGAGAGGTGGTGGCAGCCTCATCCCTGGAGGTTTTTAAGGCCAGGCTGAATGTAGCTGTGAGGAACCTGATGTAGTGTGAGGTGTCCTTGCCCATGGCAAGGGTGTTGAAAGTATATGATACTTGAGGTCCCTTCCTAACAATTCTATGATTCTATGGTATATGTATATAGATATACACACAAAAATATAAATAAACCCCTTGGCTTTCACTTCAACTTTGAAAGCTCTTTGTTTTCTTTCAGCTCCAGCAAACTGGATTGAATTGTAACTATATTGAATGCACTCCTATAGCACCTTCCCTCAGGGATCTAAACCAATTTTCTCACCACTGCTAAATGCTGAGCTTTCCCTATACACTCACAAAGCAAGATGCTGCTATCTGGGTTGTAGGGTAGAAAAATTAAGGAATATGTTGAATGCAACGTGTTGGAAGAGAAAGGGATAAGTTTTTTTAGCTCTTGGATTTGAATAATGTGCATTCACATGTAACTCTAATGTGCCAAAATGAAGTGCAGTGTTTACACACGCAGCAATACAACTGCATTTTTGCTCAGAATTTAGCATAGATTGTTTTGATAGTGCAGGAAGAAATGACTAAAACATCTTAAAGGACTTTTCCAACCAAAACAATTCTATGGTTCTATGAAAATAAGAGAGGAACAGTAATAGGGTTTTTTGGCAAATATGAAGTGTATTCTCTGTGTGACTCCTGATCAGTTGTAGCTTAACCAGTCACAGTGTGGACCCCAGGGTCTGGAAAAGGTGAGTTTAAAAGTCAATTCAGCAAAAAAAGAAGGGAGAGAACAGCTCCAGTTCCCAGGTGTTTGGCCACTATTTGGTTGTTAAACTCTGGCCAAGGCCTATGGAAGTACAAAGAGGTGCTGCTGTGCTGAAAACAAGGGAGGTCTGCCCATCCGTCATGTTGTCCTAATTTTAGAGGGTGGATAGAAGCTCTTCTACCCCTCCCCAAAGGAGTAGAAGAAAAGTGTTCCACACAGGATTGGAAAGAATTGGGACTTTAAATGGAAGTACTATTCACAACTGTATAGAACAGTACAAAGCTATACAAAATACACAAAAATCATATTCAGCCTTGGTCCAGTTCTCCATCCTGGGCTTACCAAAACCTCACTAGGCCAGAACCTTTCCAAAACCTCCCCCCCAGCTCAATGCTCCCCACCCCTATACCTCCCTACCCAGGCTGAGTGATGCAGCTCTGCCAAGGTGGAAGCCAGGCTACAAATATCCCCCACAAGAGCTAAGATGTGGCTGGGAGGAGAGAGGGAGAAAAGGGGCAGAGTAGTCTGTGCTGTCCATTTATAAAGGGGAGATGCAGGAATTATGGGATGAGATAACAAAAGATTACATTTTTCCAGTGTCCACTTCCTGGGCTGTCTGATTCCTGGGGGAGTTTTCCTCTCTATGGCTCTTAAACCCATAACATGTCTTGCATGAAGGTTGGAGAATGCGTTGGCAAGGACAGAAGCTTTGATTGCCAGATTTTTTGTTCAGTTTCTGGTATAAACTTTCTGTGTGTTTAACAAAGAAAGGACACAATGGCATTAACCACCCTTTGGTGATTCCACGGTGGTTGTGTTCCTAATAAACTGTAAAAAGCAAGCTGACTGCAGGAAGGTTGATGGCTAGGTTAATATACACCCTAGTGCAGTCGTTTTAAAATAATCCAAGCAAAGAAAGGAGATTTATATAAAAGTACATTTCCATTACTTGTGCCTCTGGCACACTGATCTCTCATCTAGCACAGCAAAAACCCAGAGACATTTTTCTTGTTGCTTTTTGTAAGTTACATAGCCTTTAGTATTGCTTCCCTTTGTTAATTATTGACAGGTTACTTGTTGAGTAAAAGACATGATTGATTCAAATGAGGCTTGATTGAAAAAACACCCCAACCTTCAAGAACATAGCAGGAGTTTTGTGATATTTATTTATTTATATATATTTAAAAATATCTACTTTTTGAGCCTCTTGATCATCAGTTAGAATTTTGATAAGTAGAGTGGGATGCACTCTATGGGTTTCTTTAGAACAAGAGGACACAGTCTCAAGCTGTGCCAGGGGAGGTTTAGGCTGGATGTTAGGAAGAAGTTCTTCATGGAGAGAGTGATTGCCCATTGGAATGGGCTGCCCAGGGAAGTGGTGGAATCATCATCACTGGAGGTGTTTAGGAGGAGACTTGATGGAGTGCTTTGTGCCATGGTTTAGTTGATTAGATGGTGTTGGATGATAGGTTGGACACGATGATCTTGAAGGTCTCTTCCAACCTGGTCTCGTCTGGTCTGGTCTGGTCCTATTCTATTCTATTCTATTCTATTCTAGTCTATTCTATCTGTATTGTTTTTCTTAGCTGGAAAAGCAGAACACTAAGACAAGCCAAGTTTTTGGATCAGTGAAAGAAATCCACTTTGAGTCAAGGAAGCCAAGCTACAGTTTCAGTGGGGGTTCATGTTTGTATTCTCTTTTGGTTGGCTTTTTGGTTTTGTTTGATTTGTTTGCTTGTTTGTTTAGGCTTTTGGTTTTGCTTGGTTATGGGTTTTGTGCTTCCCCCAGGAGACTCAAGATGACTCTTTAGACACCACAGGTGTGGCAGCACATCTTAACCCTCTCCTTGTTTTTTAAGAGCTTAGCACCTCATAAGCATGTAAGTAGAGTTACTGCTTGGAAAGCTTGGCTATGGAAGTAGAAGCAGCTTTCTTCTAAAAATCTCTCTCTGTCTTAGTTAATCCCATGATAATCCAAAAGGGCCAAGACCCCAAGTATTTTGTATTCCCATTACTTTGAATGGGAACTAAGAAGTTTGGCATTTGGCTTGCTTATTGAGCCAGGCACTTCTATTGTGTAGGGCCATTAATTTCAGTCCTGCTAAATGTGTATTCCTAATTGCACTAAGTCCAAGTATGTGGAGATCAGAGGAAGGAACTGACCCAGAAGGGGAGATACTTGGTATTTGTGTGCTTTGGAGCTGTGGGATTGAATGATTGTATCATCTTGGATGTGACCTTCAGATTGGTAAAGCGAATGTATAGCTTTTAAGAGATACGTGGTGTAATTAATAATTAATCAGGGTGCTTTGTTTTGCATATTTTTGAATTCTACAGTCAAGGCTTGTGTGGATAGTGGATGCTTTTTGATTTATTTCTTCTGCAGCTCATCTTTGCTGACTGCATCCATTTGCTCCCTGATGTCTGTAGGCTCTAATAAATTGAGGAGTTTAGGCAGACAGCTCCTTAGGCAAGAGCTCTCCCTTGACTGGTAATGCTGTTGGGATCTGCCTGGACTATAAAAGGCTCAGAAAAGGGGGCAAGCTTTTGGCTGAAAGGCATAAGAGAAGTGTAACAGCTTTGATGTCTCCCCTCCTTCCCTTTTCTTGGATGTTTAATTGGCATTAGGAAACAGAGCAGGTCATTGGATTCGTAAGGGGGGAAAAAAAGAAAGACTGAGTCAGAAGTACTCCTAGGAAGATCACTGATGGTAGTGCTTGTACTGATGCGAATTCCAAGATGTTTAGCAGGTTATAAACATCCTTTAGCTGTCAGAGTGATGTGATAAAGCAAAACCCTGAATTCTCATTGTAGAAAATATGATTGTTCATGTATTTGGGGAGAACAGCTTGATGATTTGCTTGCTTTGAATGTGAATGCACAACCCCCACCCCACTGAACAAACAAGAAGACCCCCACAGCTTTGATTCTCATGATGCTGCTGTCTTGTGTAAATATCTAGAGGGAACTGGTTTATGATATCCTGTTTATAATTTCATGTTTATTAAGAGAATATATCTTTCACCAGCTCCTGCTTCTTTATGCTCAAAAGCCTGCTTGACCCATTCTTAATGCCATAACATTACAGGTCAAAGAAGAGATCCTGTATAAAGAATCCCCAGGAATTTGCCTGGCAGTATTGGCACCAAGCTAACATGTTTCTGTTGACTGGAGTACTTGGCTTTTTATGCTGTCATTATCTAGAGACTTACCACTTGAAGTCATGGTGGACAGGCACTTTATTTATTTTTTTTTTTTCTGCTATATCTGAATATTTTCTGCTGGCACAAGAGCTTCTGGCTTGAAAGGGGAAAGTTTAGAAAGATGAGAGCTGCTGAGCACCATAGTTCCAATATCCTCACTGAAATACAAGCACTGTGGAATTGTGATTCTCCCTTCCTTCGTCTTTAGGTAGAAGAGAGGATCTTCAGGATTATTCATCTGTAGATGGGACAGATCTGTTCAAATTTCTGTCCTCTTATCATGATGCTACCTTCAGTATCCATTCCAAAAATCGATGCTGTAAACTAAATAGAGTAATAGGAGCAGCAGCTGCCAGAATTAAAACAAGGCCAAGGTTGGGTCACTCTGGACATTGCTGTATTTTTCTCCTGCCGTGCAGAGAGGGCAACACCCATGTCCCTGTCCATGGAGAATAGGGGATGGGGAATGAGAGGAGAAATAAGGATGGTGGGCTTCAGATGCAGTAGGTGAGATTTACCTCAGTGACAAAGGATTCAAGTTTCAAGGATGAAATCCTGTGTTAGATTGCTCATGGGGGGTTGTGACACCTCCATCAATGTGGGTTAGAAAAACATCTGTCAGGAATGATATCTGGAGAGCTGCGCCTGCCTTGGGGCATGGAGATGGACTAGATGACCTCTTGAGGTCCCTTCCAGCCCTGTTTTCTATGATCTGTAATCCAAGACTTTATATTACTCATCCCTTGAAGCCCCAAAGGTGACAGAACTATCACACTTCATTTTTACCCTTACACAGTCTTTTTTTTCTGGATGGTTTTTACTCATTCTGAGAGACTGGCTTCAATTACATTTGTCATATTATCCTCCTTTCTTAGAGCCTCTATTTTATTTTATTTTATTTTTTTTCAGTCCATCCCCTCTAGGCCTTTTCTCTCTGGGTTTTAAATGGATCCTACTCAGTTCCAAACTTTCTGAAAGCGAAACTCACTCAAAACTTAGATCTATTTTGTGGATTTGAAATTAAGACAAAACGAGTTAGAGGACCTCTGTGTACCAATGCCATGCTGAGTGCTGCAACAGATGCAGGGATAGGAAGTGGTTTTCCCTTGCTGAAGTTAAGATAAATGCAGACAGGAGCAGATGATGAGCTGGGGAGCTGCCCAGGACAGAAGCTATTTTGTTTGTACAGGACTTGGTACAGTGTGACCCTGAGCCTTGAGTAAGGGCTGCTCTAATAACCTTACTTAATGATGGGAAGCACACGAGATACCAGACACATGAGTACAGTCTGCACGTGGCATTGCTGTAAGGCATAAAAGAGCTGAGGTTTGTGCTCTAAGGTGATTATGTGATGATTTAAGGGTGGTTTAAACCCACAGCGAGCTAAAGGATAGCCAAGAGTGTGATCCTGTAAGTGATGGATTTTTATTCAGGTATCATAGTGGCAATAAGTTCCCCATGCAGCTGCACAGCCCTTTCTCCCTGACACAGCTGGATGTTTCATGAGCTGGTGTGAAACAGTAAGCTCCCATTATATTTGCCCCTTTTCATCTCTTCCTGAAGTAGTAGGAAATTTATTCTGTTAGTGGTGTGTGATGGTTTTAGAGTGCTTTCCTTGCAGGTTTGCTTTAGGGCTTCCCCATCTCTCGATTTGGGTTAGTAAAGTGGAAGATTGCACAATAAAAGTGAGATGTCAGGCTCAAGGTAAACAAACATCCTGCTGTATTGCATGGTAGCTTTCCCAGTCTGCTCCTGGATGCCTTGGTCTGTGAAATAGGCGTGTTAGTTCTCCACTTATCTGACTGCAATTGCTACAATTGGAGTTACAGAGAGGAAGGTGAGTGCCCCACTCCTGCGTTCTGTGCTGGGGGAGGAACATCACGCTCAGGACATCATGCTCATTTCACCAGCAGTCCAAGACTTTGTTGGCTTTCCTCCTTCTGTTGGCCTTCTTCCTCTTCCCATATGCTTTAAACTGACAGTCAGAAGATGAGAAATCCCTGGAGCCGCTTTACACAGGGCTGCACAATGTAGTGATTCACCTAAATGTTTTATGTTCCCCTGAATATTTTATGTTCAGTAAATGGATGCACATTTGCAGCAGTGGAGCAGAGGTGGAGTGCCACGTGGGAGTCGGGCAGGCACAGTACTGCCATGTGAAACCTAGGCTGGTCACAGCTTGAGTGCATGGGGCAATGTATTTTCAGGGTTTTCAAGCTTTATTTGGGAAATATGTAAATCATTGTATTATCATCTCTCCCTCCTCCTGACTTTTAAAACGTTGGCTAATCCCTTTGTGTTACTTTTTCTCAGAGGAGCTGAATTTTTTTGTAACTAATTATTCTATGCTCAGCTATCTGTTGAGTGCTATTTCCTCCATGGTTGAATTTGATGCATTCTATTTAATTATACAGTTTAAAACCAAGAAAGGATGGGGAAACTCACTTTGGTAGCTCCAGGCTGCAGGAGCTGCCATGCCTGCTTCGATCTATCTGCTCCCTCTAAAGGGGCTGGTTGCTGGAACCCATGGACCCCTTCAGGAAAGTTATGAAGGCAGAGTTGGAGAAGTGTGTCTTCGTGGAAACTTTGATTAATTTTTCAAGGGGTGACCAGAGCTGCTGTGTTACAGAGCTGTCAGATACCATATGTCCAGAAGCCCTGTCATCTGAATTTCAAAGTTGGAGCCATATTGTAAGAGACTTGCCCTTTTCATCCTGTCTGGTCTGTGGGGGAGTGTCACTGGGACTGAACCCTGTTTGGCTGTATGAAGGAAGTGTGCCAGGCATCCTTTGCCAGGGACTTTGAGTTTAAATCTATTTCAGGCCTTTAAAAAGGTCAGTCGAGGCTGCTAGCCAGAACCTGTATCTTAATTCAATGCTATTAGAATCACAGAAAAGTAAAATCCCCAGTCTTGGGCTGGAGGGCAGGCAGGGAGGGAAGCATCAGCCACTTTATAAACTGCAGAGCGTCCTTTCAGCACAAACTGCTCCTGCAGTCTGAAGCAAGCAGCCGTGTCCCTGTGCACTGGGAAGGTTGCTCAGTCTCTGTTGTAGTCTTTGTGCTCCACCAGTGGGGATCTGATTGCTGATCTGGGGCTTGAAGAAGCTGATTTCCTTTGTTTGCCAAGAGGGTCAGGATATGTTGCTTAGTTTGTCTTAGCCGTTAGGTGTTTTACCTTTCTGAGGTGAGGTTTCTGGCTGCTAGCTCCTCACGTCTGTAATATTTGTGCTGTTGCTCTGCACTGAGGCAAAAGAGAAGCAGCACTAGCATGGAAGTTTTGGGTCTGGGTTAGGGGGTATTGCATTGTTGGCTATGGTTGACCAATCTGGTCATGATGCTTCTGTGGCCCATTCCTATCCTCTGCTGATGACCCCAAAGGTGGGTACCCAACTTGCTCTTGGTGTGTATCATTTGAGATACTTAATTGCCCTAGTGAAAAACTTCTGTGGACTCCTACCAGAGTAACAGGAGCTTCGTTTCTCATTTATTCCTACCCTTCTGTAATCCTTCAGTTTGTGCTCTAATTTGTAATCTAACATGCATTCTTTTCAAATTGGAAGGGGCTGACATCAGTGGTTTGAAGCCAAGGGAAAGATTTCTTCTAACGGTAATCAGTCTGGCTAATTTCCCAGAGCCAGGAGTACAGGACAGAGTCTCTTGTCCCGTAGTTGAGTCTAATTTAATAATACTTCATTGAACTGCAATGCAAGTTTGATTCTGGCTTTTGACTAGTATCTTGGAATGCAGGGTTTTCTGGTCTGGAAAATATGGTATTTGTTTTGTGTTACCATGTTGGGAGGGATTTCATTTTGTTGGCTTCTTAATCAAATCACACAATGAATGCGAAAAACAGCTGTAATGTGCTTTCTCATTGATTATTTTCATAGGAAAGCCCTGTGATCTGAAGAGCAAAAAGTTTGTATTCACTTGCCATCTTGAAAGTGGGTCTTGGTTGTAGTCTTGTAGGTTTTTAAAAATTGAATCAGCAGAAATTATGTTTAGAATAGAATTAACCAGGTTGGAAAAGACCTTCAAGATCATCACATCCAACACTATCTAATCAACTAAACCATGGCACCAAGCGCCCCATCCAGTCTCTTCCTAAACACCTCCAGTGATGGTGACTCCACCACCTCCCTGGGCAGCCCATTCCAATGGCAAATCACTCTTTCTGTGAAGAACTTCTTCCTAACATCCAGCCTAAACCTCCCCCTGGTGCAGCTTGAGACTGTGTCCTCTTGTTCTGGTGCTGGTTGCCTGGGAGAAGAGACCAGCCCCCACCTGGCTGAAACCTCCCTTCAGGTAATTGTAGATGGCAATAAGGTCTCCCCCGATCCTCCTCTTCTCCAGGCTAAGCAACCCCAGCTCCCTCAGCCTCTCCTCACAGGGCTGTGCTCCAAACCCCTCCCCAGCTTTGTTGCCCTTCTCTGGACAGGCTCCAGCAAGTCAACATCTTTCCTAAACTGAGGGCCCCAGCACTGGACACAGTACTCAAGGTGTGGCCTGAGCAGTGCAGTGTACAGGGGCAGAATGACCTCCCTGCTTCTGCTGGCCACACTGTTCCTGATGCAGGCCAGGATGCCATTGGCCTTCTTTGCCACCTGGGCACACTGCTGTCTCATGTTCAGCCTACTGTCAACCAGTACCCCCAGGTCCCTTTCTGTCTGCTCTCCAGCCACTCTGACCCCAGCCTGTAGTTTATATTCACTTGCTGTCTTACTAATGGATCTCAGCTTTAATTCTTCTGGTTTTCCAAACAGATTAACTAGGATTTGATTAAAGCATGCAGTCCCAGCTTCATTCTTTTCTAATGTGCTCAAATTTTCATATGCCAGTGCAAAGTTTTGGTAATATTAGCCTCTTATCTATCAGATCCTTGTTTCTCAAAGTATTTTGAGAGTTTTCTGTTAAGTTTGTACCTTTTTATTAAAATCCTGTCTGTTAGTAAAATGTATGTGCCAAGTTTGTGGTTAACTGCTGGATTAACTGTGAGGTTATAATTAAATGGAAAGGATATTTGGTAGCTCTGTATTGTGCAGTAAAAACATAGCTGTTGCAATAGGGATCCTGGCTACTAATGCACTTATCTCCTGGTAAGTAATCACTGCTTTTATTCATCTCACTCTTTTTGGCTGGATGAAATCCAGCTTGGTGTGATAGCAGGTGGAAACAAGCAAGGATTTGAGTGCTAGAGCGTCTATGAAGTACACTGTGGAAGGAGTTTTGCAGAACAGAAGATCTGTCTTGGCTGGCAGTTGATAGCCTCTCTGGTTGAGCTGGGAAGACTGCATGGGCTGTCTTCACCTCATGTCAAGCACACAAAGGCAAAGGCAGGACAGCACAGTGGCCACTGCTTGCATGCTGCGTGCATGCTGTAAATCAGTGGTTAAACACATCTAAGGAATGAGGTCAACTTGCCAGCACCAGTGCCTGCTCCAGCAGTTCTCCCAGCCTTTTACAGATAGAAATGAAGCATTGACACCTTTCCATCATCTTGCACCTCCTTCTTTTCCATAGCACTAAGTACCTTCTAGAAATAGATTGTGCCTAGAATAGCCTTGAGAGTTTCCTTTTAAAATGTAGTTTACCCTTCTCCTTGTATGTGCTTGTTGCTGAAAGCAATGCTAAAAAACCCCACAACACCTCCATAAGACAAAAAAAACCCCAAACCAACAAAGAGTTGTGTGGGTTTGTTTGTTTGTTTGGTTTGTTCTGTTTTAAAGCAATTCTGAGGTGTGTCCAGCTAGCAGAGGTACCGGAGAAGCCATTGCAGTGTTTTACTTGTCTTACTGCAAAGGGGTAATTCTGAGGGTAATTTTTGTCTCCTGTGTCCATTGTCAGGGAGCACGAGTTCTTCTTTCTCACTTGGAGCTGTTTTTTCACATGTCTGCAGGAGCAAGGACACCCCTTCTGAGGGACAGAAAAAGTGAGGGACTTGCAGATTTCCATAGTGGTTGGCACTGGCCTTTGCAGGTGCATAGAAATCGTGGACCTCTTCCAGGTACTTGTAAAAAAATACTCAAACATCTCAAGTCACAGTGAACTACCATACCAAGGCTCCTGCTGTACATGTACAGGGCTTTCCAAACCATCTCCTTAAATCCTTCATCCTGAAATTTCACATCTGTGTCTGGCTTCTCTGCTGTCGGTGGGCTCTGAGCACCAGTGCCAGGGTGCCTCTGCTTGGAGCAGATCACAGGATTGTGGTTGGGTGGTACCACAGTATGATGTGATGTGAAATTGTATACCATTGCTCAGTTTTTCAGAGGGAAAACCAGTGGTGAGTTAGCTGCCTGGATTTTGTACACAGCTGAGGCTGAAAAGAAGTTTGAAAATTTCTGGAAGGAGCATGAGTTGTGTTTTGCATGCAGGGAGCAGTACTGTTCCTACTGTAAAGATTTGAAGTCCAGTGTTTACCACTGCCTAGATGCGCCTTCATTTTGCTTTACTGTTATCAAAGTGGAAACTGATAAAGCCAAGCTAAATCCCAAGAGAAACCTGAGGAGATTTCAAGAAGCACTTGCCATATTTCATGTTTGCCACACAGTGACTTTGGCTGAATGGCCCAGGCTGACAGCATGAGCGTTGCTGCTGCTGGTTTGATGCATGGCTGGTGACTCTGTTTCTAAAGGTCACATCTGGGGAGCAATCCCCTTCTGTGTGCTGGCAACTTCAGCATTAAGTTTTGCCTTGAAGCTCTGGTTTTGCTTTCTTTGTTGCCTTGAGTTGCCTCTCCATTAGCCAGTTGAATAAAGAGGATAACAGTGGAATTGGACAAAATGAGTATTGCAGTTCTCTAATGGTTTCGTAAGGAATGTGTGGACACCTGCAGTAGCGTGGGGTAGAGCAGAGCACAGAGTGGGAGTAAGGTCAGGATAGACTGAAATGATTTAAGGACATGCAATCAAAAGCAAATGATCATTTTAGAGGTAAAATCTACCACTTAGGCTAAAAGTTAATGTCAGTTCTTGCAAGCTGTAACAATACCCTGCCTATTATGAAGACTGGCACTGCTTACCAAAGCGAGATGCTTAAACCATCCTGTAAGTGGCTGCTAGTGAAGTCAATGCAGTAAATATCAGTGAGGTCAGGCTGCTGACCTTCAAAAAGAGTTTTCTCTTCTGGAGGAGTAACTCCTGAAAAAGCAAATTGTTAACTCTGGTGGTTTGTTGGAGGGTTTTTTTGGGTGTTTTGTAGTGTGCAGTGTTCATAGTTTTATAGTCTGTCCCCACTGCAGGCACAACATCAGCCGTTTCCACCCAGAGTGTGCATGGGAGGTTTGGACCAAAAGGCCTTAAACTATATTAGTTTGGAAATTAAGGATCAATGGTGTAACAAAGTCCATGAAATAGATTAAAAAGGAATTATTTGAAAGAGTGTGTGACTTGCTAGTACCGTGAACAGAGCGAGGCCGTACAGGTAATCAGTTTTGGGGAGGTTTTACAAAATGGCACGGCTCACTACATGGCTGAGCTTAATTTAGTAATAGATCAGTGTCCTTTCTTTTAGGCAGCGATGGTATTTAAGTAGAGCATTCATTATATCATAACAGATCCTCTAAAAGCTAAATAATTGAAGACGGGCACTGGAAAAACAGCGAATACACATTAAGAGTTTCAAAGACTGCTATTGCTGAAAGCCACCTAATTGTGTCCTGCTGCAATTAATAATCATCTTAATGGCTTTGCATATTTATGGATATATAAAAATAAGACAATCAACAGGCCTGGATAAAATGTTGGTTCATAAACTTTATTACCGAATAGTAATTAAGCATGAGTCTAATCACAGCATCATTTGTCACTGTGGGTAGGTTTAGGTGGGATAGGAAAGTTGGAGAAAGAAAATGTGACTGTTCAGAGAATTACCTGGCATCTAAGATTTCAAATCACAGAGATTTAAAATGAGGCCTATGTTTGTTTCTCACTTCGTTACCTGTATCACGGTGTTTTGACTTGGTGTAGCCCAAGTACATGGAAGGTCATCAGTTCTCATCCCCCTGTCCCCTGCAAGATGGCTGCTGAAGTTTTTGGCTGCTTTCTTTTAGCCTGTATTGAACAGGAGGTCATGCTGAAGGGCTGGAGAAGACCCTCCTGGCTATTAAAAAGGCTGTTAAATCTCTGAGGTTGAGGTTAAAATTTGCCTAATAGGTATGCAAACATAAACTCAGGATAAGGCCACAGAGAATATTGCTTGAAGTTTTGGCCCCAATGGAAGTACTGTCTGCTTACATCCATGCAACTGAGAGGTGAACATGACTGGCTGAGGTTTCTCTTCAATCTGCACAGTAACTGCTCACTCTCATTAGGATTTCTTTTTTTCCCCCTTTACAGCCCCGTGCTTTACAAAATGTTCCTGCTTTGTTTTGACTTGACCTTTCATAGTCACTAAAAATCAATAGACTTTAATGCATTTATTAAATAAGGAGGATTCTAGGGATTAACATGCAAGGTTCACTGCTGTAGCAAGAGGAGAAGGTAAAGAGTTGAATATTACTTTGCACTCTGCTCTTTTTCTAGTAAGAGCTGGTGAATGCCCACTGATCAGGCAGCTCAAACCCCACTTCTTTCCTTCAGACAAGGAAGCTTGCTCGTATCTTTGTCCCTTTTTCTATCTTTTCTCCTAGGAAGGGAAATTACTTCTTTTTTTCTGCTTTGGTTGGACTGTACTTGAGTAAAGGGACTTCAAACACAGCTGGATACCATTTGAGCTTCAAAGAAACCGAGTATTTATTATGAAACGTGCTTTGTGGGTGCCATACAGACTTTTACACCCTTCAGGTCCTGGCAGTTATGGAGGATATGATCCAACTGATAAAAGGATGTCATATTTTTGATGTTTGTAAAGGCCTTTCAAATGGAAGCTCTCATTTAGAAGTAACTGACAGAGTATAACAGGAGAACGTTGTTCTCTTTTTAAAGTTGTCCTTTGAGGTAGGGCTTGCCATCCACATTGTTGAGCAGGGAGATTATGCCTGGCACCCTAGATGGATGCTTATCAGATAAACCAATAGCTTGAAAGCTCTTTTTTGGTTGCAGGTTTCGAATCTTTTCAACATTCATGTCAGCAGTTTCTGCACTCAGCTTTTCTTTAGCCTTAATGTCTAGTACCACCTGTGATCATCTGCATGCAGATACCCTTTCAGATTCATAAAGTGGCCTTCTTACAGCTGTGCTGCCTTGCAGTGATATCACACTGACTGTCCTGGCACAGGAAAGATAATTTACTTGGGAGAACCAGCAGCTTCTGTAGTACAGAACTTTCAATATCAGTACTTTCCTTCTGACCTGTGTGACTTCTTTGAGATGAGCAAGTAAATGAGTTTAGTAAAAGCTCAAGGTGCCATGCTGAGTAACTTCAGGAGAAGAAGTTGGATGAGTTTTGCCTGCGTCATTGACACTCAGAAGTTCCTGAATTCCTAAACTGTTTAGCTGTGGGGATATCAGTGGCTGTATTTACAGCTGTGGTTGTGAAGATGGAAGTAACTGAAGATTCACTGACTGTAGAGAAGTCTTTTGGTAAATAATGTTTAGCATAAGCAGAGCTCTCTCTCCCATCTTTTGTAACCCTGAGCCGTCGATCATCTTGTGCTGTGTTGTAGTTTCTGTTTCCAAGATGGCACTGATTTTTGTGTGACTTCTGTGTTCAGTTTATTATTCCATAGAATGATTCTACTTACATAGCCTTCTTGTTTCTAAGCTTGGCTGCCCATATTTGTGCAAATCTGTGATTTACACATAAATAAAGGAGTGGTGTTCTTTAGGATACCATCAAAGCTATGTGTGCATATCATTACAGAAAGCTAATCCTGGACATTTTTTTAGGTCTTTTGGAGAAAGAGTAAGAAAAAGCTAAGCATGTTCTTACTGTGTTCTAGTCTGTAGCCTCAAACATGTAGATATTAACAAATAACAGAATACAGAATTAACCAGGTTGGAAAGACCTTCGAGATCATCAAGTCCAACCTATCATCCAACACCACCCAATCAACTGAACCATGGCACCAAGCACCCCATCCAGTCTCTTCCTAAACACCTCCAGTGATGGTGACTCCACCACCTCCCTGGGCAGCACATTCCAATAGCAAATCAGTCTTTCTGTGAAGAACTTCTTCCTAACATCCAGCCTAAACCTCCCCTGGTGCAGATTGAGATTGTGTCCTCTTGTTCTGGTGCTGGTTGCCTGGGAGAAGAGATCAACTCCTACCTGGCTGCAACCTCCCTTCAGGTGGTTGCAGATGGCAATAAGGTCTCCTCTGAGCCTCCTCTTCTCCAGGCTAAGCAACCCCAGCTCCCTCAGCCTCTCCTCACAGGGCTGTGCTCCAAACCCCTTCCCAGCTTTGTTGCCCTTCTCTGGACACGTTCCCGCAAGTCAACATCTTTCCTAAACTGAGGGCCCCAGCACTGGACACAGTACTCAAGGTGTGGCCTAACCAGTGCTGAGTACAGGGAGAGAATTCCTTGCTCCTGCTGGCCACACTATTCCTGATAGAGGCCAAGATGCCACTGGCCTGCTTTGCCACTTGGGCACACTGCTTTCTCATGTTCAGCCTATTATCAATCAGTACCCCTAGGTCCCTTTCTGCCTGGCCACTCTCCAGCCACTCTGACCCCAGCCTGTGGCACTGCATGGGGTTGTTGTAGCCAATGTGTAGAACCCGGCACTCGGATGTGTTAAATCTCATGCCATGGGTGCTCACCTGCATGCCCATGTTCATGATTTTGAACATGTATTCAAGGTGAGATTTTCTTTAGCATATTATCACTGATGTCCTGATGCATCTTTTCTCTAACTATCTGTCACAAGGGCTTTTTATGCCTCTTACGTATGTGTGCTCCTAAGGGAAATATTGTGCCCGTTTAAAGCCAATTCTCTTATGTAAATGATACTGGGAAAGGTGCCAGTATTGAGAGGGTTACAAACTGACCCCCACCTGTGGCCAAAGAAAAAGAAATACCCAAACCCCAAATCTGGGAATGACAAGCTACTTACGGCATGATCTGCTACCATGTATTAAAACCAGAGTACGTATGTGAAGAGTTTTCTTTCAGTACGTGACAACTCTCACACAATGGGATCTTGATGTGTCAACATGCATTCAGATCTCAGCATGTTAAGAATGATTCGGAAGGAAGCAGTGTCAAACCATATTGGTCAAATTTTTTGTGTTTCAAGATTTAATTCTAATTTGATTCCCCCTTAGCAGCTCTATAGGGAACAAATCTTTGGGTAGTGGTTTGGGTTTTTTTTTAAACAGAGCCAACAACAACAATAACAACAAAAACCCCCACAAAAATCCCTTCAAAAACCCCCAAAACAAACCATCACCACAAGCAAGAATCTAAATAAATTCTTATACTAAATGCATCAGAAGCAGAATTTCAGAACATCTTTGCTTTCTTGGGACATAATCATGTCTGATCTGCAGTAACAGAAGAGTGATAGATGTGTACACAGAGGTGCTTAGATGATCAGCAATTGATTGCTTCCTTCTTAAAGAGCAAACTTCTTGTATTCCAAAATGTGAGAGGGCTTTGCTTTTTATGGGGTCAGCATTGATTGTACATAAAGCATGTGATAGAAGGTGTCTGGAAATGGTAATTAAAATTGTAGAGTTTCAAAAGTGAGCATTGATTATATTTCAGGGCCTTACCTCTCAGTTAAAAGTTAGAGTAAACAACAGTCATTCAGTTAGAATGCTCTGAGACTTTTGCATCAGAAGGAGAGGGCTTGAAATGACAATTCAAGTCCTACCTTTGTATTTGTTCTAGTGAAAAGTAGAACATTAAAGATCAGTTACTTCTAGGAGAGGAGTTTGCCTGGTTTCTTCCTGTTCAACTTAGACTAATAATGTTTTGGTGATTAGAACAGTTAATGAAGTACTACTGTGAAACACTACTTAGGTACCCAAAATGAGCCCTCTAGTGCTAGACTCATCCAGTAGGCAGGGAAAAAGAGATCACGTTGCTTAAGTGACCAAAAGTTGGCCTCAGATGTTATACAAATGGGGGATCTGAAGTAAGGTCCATCTTCTAGATAGACCTTTTTTTCAGAAGACTTTTTTTCTTGAAGAAGAAGAAAGAAGTTTTAGAGGGTTTTTTTTTCAGTTTCACTAAGCCAATAAAAGCTGAGGCTTATAGTGGAGAAATACGCACAGTCCTACTTGCAGCACAGCTCTGCAGTCTCCATTGCAAGGTGGTTGGCTTCCTGTAGTTTCATCCAGATTGGGATGTCATCCTGACACCTTCCTCCTGACACAAGTGCTGAAGGAAGAATCGATACGTCTCGTGTAGCAGCCACCTCAACTTGAAACATGCCCAATTGCTTGGTGCAGGTTGAAGGAGGGTCACGTCTAGCCGGCACCTTTGGCTTTTCTCATTGTGCCATTATTGTGGCAGCTTGCTGTGTTTAATGCCAATTAGTGTAGCAAGGCCATTCAGATGAGGTTGAATGCCACCCTGTTGAAGGCAGCCTGGGTTGGTAATAACTCAGTTACAATGATGCCCTTATTCTTTCAAGGCAAAAGAGCAGTTCCTAGGGATTTTGTGTGGCATTTCTCTTTCTGCCTCCTTTTGCTGCCTACATCACACATTCTGTCAAACAGTCCCAAAATGGTTTTTTTTTAAGTTTTGGTGGCATATAGGCAGGAATAATGTCTGATTGTTGATCTTGAATCATTGAATATCTGCCCTACAAAGGTCACATTAGTAATTTAGAAGCACAAATGGTGTAATATCTAATTCCTAGAGACAAGTTTGTTCCATTTCTTTTTTTTTATTTTTGCAGAGAAGTGTACAAAGAAACTAATGAAAATACTAACTGCCTTTGGAAAGAAAGTTATTAATGGTCCTCATGTTTATGTATCTGCTGCTGTATGCATGAGCATTCAGTACATAAGTATCCAAGTCTCTGCCTTGTAGGACCTGGACTTCAGACTGTCTTATGTCCATAATAAATGATCAGCATTAAATGATCAGATGGGAGTAACAGGCTCTGTAGGGCTTGTTTCCCTTCCATGCATTTTGGATTACCCAACAGTGGTACTTGCATTATTTGGAATGACCTTGGCTGTGAGGTATGTTCCAGTGCAGAGAGTTTGCAGCAAGAAAAGCTGTGTAAGCCAAGTTAATATGAGCATGGAAACATGTCGTACTTGAGGTATTTTGATGTGATTGCTCACAACTGCCTGTGTGTTTGATGACTGGACTAGGAGACAGTGTCATCCCTGCAAAAGGGAATGTGGGGCCTTTAATGCAGTTATACCCCTTTTCTGAGATAGAAGCTGTGTGAGGAAAAGGTTTTATCCCTTCTACGCTGGCATCAGGAGTGCAAAATCCTGTTCTGTAAGGCTCAGTGACTGTGAGCGAGCTTCTCAAAACCTGTCTTGCTGCAGTCAGGGTTTTATTTATTACTAGAGGAACTCTAACATCTCAAATGCAACTGCTGTGATTCATTATTAAACAGCAGAGTTTTCAGCTTGGGTTTTAAACCTGGTGTTTTTAAGTCTGCAGCCTCTCATCTGAAGGACGTGGTTGAGAGGAGCTTCCTTAGTGTTTAATGTGCGGGACTGGTACATCCCAATTGATGTTTGTCTTCAGAAGCTTCTAATTAGGACACAGTGATTTGATTTTTTTTCAGGAGGTATCTTTTGAGTTGCCTGAAATAACAGGACAACCACAAGGATGGTGCAGAGCAGGTATCACAGGCTACTGTCATCTTTGCAACTGTCTGAAGTGTTTTGGTGGTAAGTCAACCCACACGTTTGAATAAATATATCCATATATTTATTTTTTTTTTACTTAATTTATGATTTTCATGCTGAAAGGGCTGTGAAGTTTGAGGTATAATGAGTGGCTTCAATTTTTTGGTTTTGTTTGCCCTGGCATGAGCATTTTCAGAAAAACTGAATGATGTTTTAAGCAACTGCCCCGCAGGATGTGGAGCCATTTAAGTATTATTTATATAACTTTACAACGGAACAGGAGCAAGGAGGCAAGAGAGCAAAGTGTAAAGTGGCCTCTCGGGGGGTAATGATATGCTATGTGTGGCAGAGCAAAGGAGGCAAGTGTTTGAAATCACTGCAGTCAGTCTAGGATGTGTGAATGAAGACGAGAATTGCACTGCATGTAGTTTTCTGCCACAGCTGAAAGGCTGTTGGTGTTAGCTCACAGAGTGTTCTGTTCGGTAACTACACTTTTGTGATCCCAAATTCTGGTTGCAGAAGTGAGACCTTACAATTGACAAACAAATTTCAGAGGGAGCTCCTGAACGATGCTGTGGAGATGGACAGGCTCTCAGCTGGGAAGGCTGCTGCTTGGTTCTGTGAAGCAGTGATCATGTTGAAACATGATTCTGCCAGAAACTTAGGCAATACTTCTATAATCTCCTTTCCAATGAGAAAAGCAGCATGGTTTTGGATTGTGGAAAGATCAGTTTTCCTATTTTTGTGATTAATATTTGGAGGCACCTTGAGCTCTCTCATTCCAGAACCAATGAGGGACATCTCTGGAGATTCAGGTCTTGAATTGGCAACACATCACGTACGGGATGTGGCACTTCAAAACCTGAAGCTGTTGAGTGATGCAAGTGCTGTGTGGCTTGGGCTGTGTGACCATGTAGTGATTAGTGGGGTCCTACACATGGCACTGGGCTCTTTCTTTGCAAATAGTCTGTGAAAGTGAGGAAGGATTTTGAAGCAAAGCAGATGTGAGCCTCTGCACCTGTGAATCCATTGTTACTCCCTGACATCAAGCTCCTCTGTCAGGAGGTAGAAACACAGAGACTTTCTGTTTCTTCTGAAGTTACCTCATGAGGGTTTTGGTCTGGTATGTGGGCAGCTGAGAAAAAGTCTCGTTATTTTACAGGACTCTTGGAACAGTTTGGAATAGCTTCCAAATGCAAATCAGTGGCTTGTTCCCCAGAACACTAGTGAGGAACTTCAGTCACTGCTCTTGCACCGGTTCTTCAGAGCTGACTCACAAAAAGCAGTTAGAGCATTGTGGGTAGTCTCCAGATAGCTTTACTGCTCTGCCAGTACAATGCAGAATTTACTTATCGAGTTTTAAATTATCATCTCTACACTTGTGAAGACCTTGTTTATTTTGCAAAGCCACTTGCCTGGTCAGAAGAAAATCATCCCTTTTTACCCCCTCTTCCTTTCCCTCTGTCATCCAAAGTGGCATGATCTGCACTGGTTAGGCCACACCTTGATTACTGTGTCCAGTTCTGGACCCCTCAGTTTAGGAAGGATGTTGACTTGCTGGAGCATGTCCAGAGAAGGGCAGCGAAGTTGGTGAGGGGTTTGGAACACAAGCCCTATGAGAAGAGACTGAGGGAGCTGGGGTTGCTTAGCCTGGAGAAGAGGAGACTCAGGGGTGACCTTATTGCTCTCTACAACTACCTTAAGGGAGGTTGTAGACAGGTGGATGTTGGTCTCTTCTCCCAGGCAGCCAGCACCAGAACAAGAGGACACAGTCTCAAGCTGCACCAGGGGAGGTTTAGACTGGATGTTAGGAAGAAGTTCTACACAGAGAGAGTGATTGCCCATTGGAATGGGCTGCCCGGGGAGGTGGTAGTCACCATCATTGGAGGTGTTTAGAAGGAGACTTGATGGGGTGCTTGGTGCCATGGTTTAGTTGATTAGGTGGTGTTGGATTAGTTGATAGGTTGGACACGATGATCTTGAAGGTCTCTTCCCGTCTGGTCTATTCTATTCTATTCACCACATCTCTTTTCCTCACTCTCCCCAAAGTGCAGGCTTCTTTTCAATGGGAATTACAGAATTGCAGGTAGCCTCTTTTTCTCATCTTTCCTTTTGCCAAACAATTTCATGTAATTACAATCTGTTTGTGGGATTTGTTGAACCTTGCAGGATGAAGCGTGTGCAATGCCTTCTGCTTCTCCTCCCCTGGAAATACCCTTTCAAGTTGGCTTTGTCTGCAGCGTATCTGCTGTAGCAGATACTCTCTCCATGTTGTGCTGGTGGCTCTCTTCGGCAGTCTGTTACCTTTGAAAGCTCTAAAATGATGACAGAGTGGGAAGAGGAATAAAAGACTACTTCAGCATTTCTTACAAGGCCATAGTCACATGTGTTAGGTGTGTTATGGGGAACATGCTCTGGAACGTGTAATGGCTTATTGCTGATGTTTTAGTAGAGCCATAGGGAACCTAATGCAGAAATAAATAAATTCCTTCTGAAGTGCTGGCCCCTTCTGATATCACACTCTTCATGATCTGCATTTTCCAAGGTGTCTAGCCTCCACTGCCATTTCCCCAGCTTTGGGGGCAGGAAGGGGATAACTGTGACTGTAAGACAAAAGTGTCTGAATTTTGGCACTTAACTACAACCTTTTTTTCTCCTCCTCTAATTCCCTTGTTTATTGAAGTGTGGGGGTTTTGCTATGTTTTGTTTTTTTTTAATGGTCTTCTTTTTGCTCCAGAAGACAAAACTCCAGATTAAGTAATGTTACTCATGGGAGCTCTTGTGATGGTTATTAGCTTCTCTTGAAATACTGAATTGTTCTGTTTCACAAACTGTAAAGCTGGCAAACAGGGATGTGGGGATACAAATTTGTGCAGTAGTGTTGATTCAACCAGTGCTTGAGGAAGATATTTGAGTGTTTGGGGCTTTTTTTGTTTGTTTTGGTTGGGGGGTTTTGTGGTTTTTGTTAGTTTGGGGTTTTTCAATTCTTCACTCTTTGAGGCTTATAATTATATTGTAACATCTTCCCAGTTTGAAAGGGACCGTGAGCAAATAGATGGTGTGAGAGAGTAGCAAAGTGTGAAGTGATTCTTCTGTTATAGTTTCTGTGATGACTGCACAGGAGGAACTTTGTAACACAGGTCAGATGCACCATTTCCTTCCAGCCATGAGTATCCACCTGGGAACCAAAGCAACCTGTAAGTCATGTGTGTGGTTTGAAGCGAGAAAGCCGATTTTAAATGTACAGTCACTTTTAGTGCTTAATTTATGAATGCCTTTATTAGCTCAGCAAACAGAACCTGCAGGAGCAAAGCAGATTGCTTCTGCTGTGGCACTGTAAAAGAACTTGGGTTTTGTGACTTAGTTAAAAGGAATTTATGTGAAAATAACCTGCGAGGGAAAAATAAATTACATGCACGATTCAGTAATTCACAGTGTCTGTGAGCTTGTCTACACGGCACAGGTTCTGTCTTGGGGGAAAAAGAAAATTGCAGCTAATTCGCGACAGAACTATGAATGCTGAGGAGAAGGAATGAGTAAAATGGATAAGAAGGAATTCTTCATTCCAGGAATGTGTAGTGCTCTTTTCAAAGACATTTTTTTTTTTCCATTCAGTTGTATTTTGCTGCTTCACACTTTCCAGGCTCCCTGTGTGAGCATTTGAGCTTTAGCTCCTGGAGGAGATGATGCAACTCTGCTGCTCTTGAGATATATATATATATTTTCCCACCCCCCATCCTGTGGGATAGAATCTTAGAATCAACAAGGTTGGGAAAGACCTCAAAGATCATCAAGTCCAACCTGGCACCCAAGATCTCCTGACTACTAGACCATGGCACCAAGTGCCACGTCCAATCCCCTCCTGAACACCTCCAGGGACGGTGACTCCACCACCTCCCTGGGCAGCCCATTCCAATAGTAAATCAGTCTTTCTGTGAAGAACTTCATCCTAACATCCAGCCTAAACCTCCCCTGGCACAGCTTGAGACTGTGTCCTCTTCTTCTGTTGGTGGTTGCCTGGGAGAAGAGACCAACCCCCTCCTGGCTACAACCTCCCTTCAGGTAGTTGTAGCCAAGAAGGTGGTCTCCCCTGAGCCTCTTCTTATCCAGGCTAAACAATCCCAGCTCCTTCAGCCTCTCCTCATAGGGCTTGTGCTTGAGGCCTCTCCTCACACTTGTTGCCCTTCATTCAAGAGTCTCAATGTCCTTCTTAAATTGAGTGGCCCAAACTGGACACAGGACTCAAGGTGTGCCCAAACCAGTGCTGAGTACAGGGACAGAATGACTTCCCTGCTCCTGCTGGCCACACTATTCTTGATGCAGGCCAGGATGCCATTGGCCTTCTTGGCCACCTGGGCACACTGCTGGCTCATGTTCATAAAGGTTAAAGATGACTGGTTAGGCTGTTGGGTTTTTCCTGTATCAAAAGTTGACTTAAAATGCTATCATTGTTCTGATCCATTTGCCTTTTTTCTCAGTTATGGTCTTTCTGTTGTACAGTTGCAAATTAGCACATTCCATTGTGTTTGCAGTTAACATCTTAGTGAAAATTCCTGTGTCAGTGCAGTTGTCCAACAAGGTGGCGGGGGGAAGGGGAAAGATAGATTGCTCTGAGGTAGCTCAAGGAAGAGAAGAATACATTATGGAACCAGGGCTCATGAATTAATTTTAAATACTTTGAATCAGGTATGCTAAATAAACAGTATTGTGTTTCAGAGAAATCTCTCAAATGTTTGTGTGATTCCCTCAGCGTGCCTCTGGAAAGCTTTGTGGTTATGTAGGTTTGAAGAAGAGAGAAACCAATATCTTGGAAAAAAACCCAAACAAAACACTTGCCCTGAAAGAAAACTCAGTAGATATTATTGGCTGCATTCTACTTCCAGTCTCTCCAGATGTTTGTGGAAATTTAAGTGGATTTAAGCACCCTGAAGAAAGGTGTGGTTGGTGAAGTCAACTAGATTCAGGGGTGGGCATGCAGCTTTCTGCAGCCTGTTTTAGAGCTTCATTAATACATAGTTTTCCTGCTTAGTGTTCTTGCTCTCATTAAAGCTGCTTTGTTGGGAAGAAAGTGGCAACTTTTCTTTCAACTTTATTCCTTCGACGCTGCGTATGAACAGTTTCAAATGTACTGCACTTCAGCAGTGCAGTGTAGTGTGCAGGTTGGTCAGCAAGGAGTCTGAACTTGTCAGAAAGAAATGTGAAATTTGGTTGGTTTTTTTCCTCCCTTTTCCTTGAGTCTTTCAGGTTTGTTTTTTTTTCTTTCCCCCCTGTGTGGGCTCTGTCATAGCAATTGCCGTGTGGTAATTTATTACCAAGTGTTAGGTGGTAGTGGTGATTATTTCAAAGATAGGGTGATCTAGAAGAGACAGCTTGCACAGGAAAAGCAGTCAGTCATATTAACAAAACTGGCAATAAATGCCACAAAACATCATCATCATTTTATGCCCCTTTTGGACATGCTGTTGAGCTAGATGAACTATGTCCTTGTTTGTGTTTCAGAGAAGAAATCTGAAATATAGTCACTTCAGGGAAAATGCAAGTGCCTTGATTTATTGATGTTATTTTATCAATTTTGCACAGGTTTTGCAGGGAGGAGGAAAGGAAGGAAGATTAGCAATTTCAGATGAAGACAGGCAGAAACGTTCACAAATGCCTGTCACACCCCAAAAGCAGTAATCAAATTACTGCCGTGAAGCAAAGTGATATAATTGATTATGAAACTTGAAATCAGTGCCTAGAGCATTAGGAAAGCTGACAGTATGAGCCAGTGTACGTTAAAAGAAGAGTGGGTGCAAATCTATTCAAATATGTTTTTAAGGAGAAGGAATCTTCTGCAGCAGGGTGCTCCATCAGTCAGTTATGGGCACGAACAAAACGTTGCACTGGTGATTGATAGTGTTGGGTGGGGCTATTAACACGATTAGAGTTCAGAGTTTAATTCAATTCCCTCTTTGAAAGAGAGGAATTATCTCCTGTAAAGACTCATATCAGTTGTTTCAAATGGTGTGTGAGGACCCTTCTGGGTTAAGCTGGAGGAACTGTTTCAAAGCAGTTAGAGAGGCAATGGAGATGCATGTTCCTTTTTAGAGATACAACATCCACAACCAAGTAATTTCTCTTTAAAGGGAGAAACTACTTAACAGGAGTCGTGGATAACTTGGTGACTTCTGTTTCCCACACTATCAAATATGTCATCATCTCTCCTTTCAGCAAAACCAGAATCTGTGTGGTTCAAGAGCACTTCTTTTTAAGCAGATGGGAGCATGTGTAATGCTCTCATCACAGCAGGGTTTCTGGCGTCATTTGTGCATTGGAGGATCCCTCTTGCTCCAGTTGTAGAGACTGGTTTTGATTTGAATGTCACTAGTTGGGATGCCAGCTGCTGCTGCATCCAGAGTCAATAGGTGTTTGCCTTAGGCCTTTTCCCCTAAATCTCTGAGTTCACATGACTCTGCAGTCTCTGAAAGTAATTGATATTACCACAACACTTCAGCACCATTTTTCAATATGAAAGACCAAACTTGGCAAAACGTAGGTGAGAGCAACTCATAAAATTCATTGAAGACAGGTAGCATTTGGGTTAGCAACCAAGACAATCCAGGTACAAGCCACAATTCTGCTGTTGCTGTTTATCACGAGAGGAGAAGGATGAGGTTGCTGTTCTCACTGCTTGGAGCAGCATTGACTTGCTGTCCCTGTAGATACCATCTCCCTGGGCAAAGTAAGCAGGAGCAGGTCTAATTCTGTCTGGACTGGACCCAATGCATGTCTTCAGTGAGTGAGAGGAGGCGGAATATAGGCTGGTGGCAGGAGGTGTAGGAGTCTCAGCCTGGCTCATGTCCCTGGAAGCTTCTGCCTAACTCAAGGGTTAGCTCTGGCTGCTGCACAGAAAATTCCTTGCTTGCACTTGGCTTACTGTTTGGTAGCACAGTTGCCCATCTCCTGGTATGTGACCCAACATAATTGATATGTCTCATCACCTGTGCTGGTAAACTCAAATGTTAAGATGAAAATGTTGTCAGTTACAGTTATCTTAGCCTCATCCTAACTGATGAGAACCATTCTCTTGGCACAGATTTAAAGTTGTTTGACTTTCTTAGTAGGAAGAAGAAAAGAGGGGGGGAAAAAAAGCCAAGAGGTGCTCCATTCTCAGTATTGAATGACTTAATTTGTTGTGATGATGCTAAAACTGTCTCCTGGAAGTCTTGTTCTGATTGTCTTGGTGTCCTTTGTCCTTATGAGAGTAATATTTGCATGGTTTGTCACAATTGTTACAGTACTGCCTGCACAGAGACCCCAGGAGTTAGGCATGGCATCGTTACCCTCATTGTAAGGATGAGAAATGAAGCCCAGAGAAGATTCTAGTTTCAGTGCTGTGGAAGCAAGAGGCTCCACAGGAAAGGGAACTAATCTCCCCAGAAGCAAGACTAGTCTAGGTAAAAAATGAGAGTCTCATTGCTTCCTTCATTAGGAAATCTGTTGGCAGTCCCAAGCCCTAGTGACTTTAGACATTTGCCACCCAAATCTGTAAATCTGCTTTTTGAATGTAGTTTCTTTTCTCTGTTTGCCCTGCAGAACTGCTGCTTGCTATCTTGGGCATCCTCCTCTTTCTCAGTTTTCAATTAATCTCTCCCCACTCATCTCAGTCTGTTCCTCTGGCTGGCACAGAGCTCTCCCGACAACTCTCATCTGTGGGAGGGAAGTGTGATTTAATGGGGAGGAAAGAGAATCTGAGTGCTTATGGCTATGAGTAATATTTGAGCTGTAGGTTTTATTGCCACATACACCTCACCTTGCTTAAAGCCTGCTCCAGTATCTCAGGAGAACTCGTCCATCTCTTGCAGCTTGCTTTACACTTTTCTGGACTGACTTGTTGGCTTCATCTTCTGCCTCTATGAGTAAAACTTCAGGCAGATGCGGTGCTCTTGCTCTGACCTTCAGTATTGCTCCAACAGCTGATAGGAAATGCCATACAAACCTTGATGCAATTTTCCAAGGCTGCTGTAGGCAAAGTGTCTTACTAATGGAGGAACCACAGGGGATTCTGATTGCACTGTTGCTTCTGATTGTCACACTGGCTTTAAAGATAAGTTATGCTTGGGGCAGTCTGGCCATATCTTCCCATGTGTTTCATTTGGGTATAAAATAATCCACACCTAGATGCTTTTCTATTATCAAAGCATTTTAAATCATTTTGGAATTAAAAGCTCTCTGTGTGAGATTAGTCTCCTAGGAGAGTGTTTGGTGAGGCAGTAACCTGAATTGAATCTGTAGAGCGAAGAAGTTTCGTATGTGGGTAGCTGGGGCTGAAACTGAATGTTTGATGGGAAATTGTTGCTGGGAGGCTGGGCGGGGAAGGTATTTCCAAGAAGGGGTTTGGATGGAAGTCCAAGAACTGGTCTTCCTGTCTACTAAGAACTGTGTGTACTAGGTGGGCTGGACATCATCTGGCAAATGGAGAGGTGGAAGCCCTGTACTGTAGCAAGCAAATAATTATGCTTTGTGTGAAGAGAGGGGGGAAAAAAACTAATCTCAAATGATTTTCCTAGTCTAAATACTTGGTTTCAACACAGCTGGGGTGATTGCAACTTTCAAAGAGCATTTTCCCCAGGATGAGGTTTCAGCTGGCATGAAAGCCAGCATTTGACATCTTTTTCATATAATGACCATATTAACAAAAGAAGACCTCGCTGCTGGCTGCCTTTGTAAAACAACTCCCGTGTAGTTCTTCATGCTCTCAACTCTGGTGCGTGACTTGAAGTCAGCTCAAAACTCCTGCCGGAATGCAAGCAGGTCAGCTTGTACGTGCACAGGGAGCATTAGACAGAATGCCACATGGCTTGACAAAGGCCCTTTGCAATTCCTCTTTTCTGTTGCACTGAGCAGTTCTAGTACACCGGTGTTTGCTCACTGCAACATTTAATGTTCCTGTCCGATAAGCAGAGAGAAAAGTGTTGTACTCAGCTCCAGACACTCAGACATCCAACCTGAGGTGCTGCAGTATGTGCTATAAAGCCTCCAGTTATTAGAAGTTCCTTTGTCATTAACAATGTTTTAATTGTTTTTGTTAACTCTGACTTCAGCTACTTGCTGAGGGCTAAATATTCTTATATCACTGAAAACTAACCTCATTGGCTGCAAGGTACTATCCAGAGGCTGCTTTAAAAATAAAATGTCTAGAGAGTGGTTTATGGTGCTGTGTAATTTAAATAGGCATCTGGATTTCTTCTGTCTCTAGGAAGAGTGCAAGGGATAGGGCAGGGCTGCATAGAGAAGGAGCTAATCTATGTTTTGAACCATTCCCCCAATGCAGCCTGGTGGGGTGTGTATGTGGGAGGAGATTTCTAAGTAGGAAACTGTGCTGTGAGGAATCCTAGGAGCCAAGAGGATTGTGTAAATATTTTCCTCTTTAAAGCAGAGTTGGTTTTCTCTGCTGAGAAAACTCACTTTGCTTATAAGGGAACACAGTTCATGAACTGTGATGACTGGAGAAGCAGCAGAGGGATGGGATTGTTGATCAGCAACAAACCCCAAAGAACATTTCTGTAAGGTTTTGATTTATTTTTATCTTGGTGCCATCATTCAGCTACAGCTGACTGCAGGTGTAAGGAAGCAGAGAAATTGTGAACAGAGCATAAATAGGAGAATTAACTTTCATTTCTGTGAATGTAGTCTGGATAGGTGAGAAAAAGGAGCGTGAGGTAAGTGCTAGACATTGACTTCATTACACTTTACATTTTATTAATAAACATTCTTGAAAATGACATTTCCCTTAGCACCTTATTGTAAACTGCTGCTGAGGCTACAGGGGTCATATTCCCTACTGGTTAGAAATCAGCGTAGCTGAATTAAAATCATGATGATTTTCCACCAGCCTCAGAAGCTGCTCCAGTTGGATGAGGGAAACTTATCTCTCTTTGTCAGACCCAATTGCAGGAGTGGGCTTTGCTCTTCTCTGCATATCGCTGTGGCAGATAACAGGCCTTTAATTTAGTGGAGAAAGGCATATGAATAACCAACAGCTCAAAATGAAGGCCAGACAAATTACAATTAAAAGTTAGATACTTTGCCAGGTGGTGGAAGATGATGTAACGTAAGACCCAGCTACTGACTTGATAGAATAGAATGGAATGAACCAGGTTGCAAAAGACCTTTGAGATCATTGAGTCCAACCTATCATCCAACACCATCTAATCAACTAAACCATGGCACCAAGCACCCCATCCAGTCTCTTTCTAAACACCTCCAGTGATGGTGACTCCGCCACCTCCCTGGGCAGCCCATTCCAATGGGCAATCTCTCCTGTGAAGAACTTCTTCCTAACATCCAGCCTAAACCTCCCCTGGCACAGCTTGAGACTGTGTCCTCTTGTTCTGTTGCTGGTTGTCTAGGAGAAGAGACCAACCCCCACCTGGCTGCAACCTCCCTTCAGGCAGTTTTAGACAGCAATAAGGTCTCCCCTGAGCCTCCTCTTCTCCAGGCTAAGCAACCCCAGCTCCCTCAGCCTCTCTTCATAGGGCTTGTGCTCAAGACCTTTCACCAGCTTTGTTGCCCTTCTCTGGACACGATCCAGCAACTCAACATCTTTCCTAAACTGAGGGGGGCCCAGAACATTGCATTTCTTTTGACATTTGCAGCTCATGAGAGGATGCCTTTCTGGGAGACTTTTGGTTGGACTGAAGATATCAGCCCCTAAACTGAGCGGCCCAGCCCCTCGTTTCTTGGTTTGTTTCTGAAGAATTCTAAATTTTCTTTCAGAGAAACCCAGTGCCTCTGACTGCTGAGCTTCTGGTCACAGGAGTTAGTAAAAGCCTAAAGGGGGCAAAATTATATTTATTGAAGATTACTGTTTCTTCCACTTCAGTAGGAAACCAAATTTCAAAAGGAGATGTCTTTCCTGGCTGTGAAGTCATTAAAAAACATAAAAATTATTGGGGTGCTTTTCAGCTGCACTGATTTGATCATCTTTATATGGAGTAGAAAAGCATATCTTGGTAGGGTTTATTTAATAGAACTCTACCGGCCCTGCTTGTGCACATGAACTGAAAATCTGGCTCTCTTGCAATCCTGGTCAAAATTGAGAAGTGTCTCCAGAATGTCATACAGCATCTGTTATTACCTGTTCTTTCTTCTATTTGTGCACACAGACCCCTTAGCAGGAGAATATATATCTGGGAAGCGACCTCCTGGGTCTTTGGATCCATCATAAACAATCACATCCCATAAGCCCTTTCATTAACAGATCAAACTCCATTTTAGAAGTGCAAACACTTTTTGTCCCGACTGCTACTGGAAAACCGATACAGACCCTTGCAGATTTCTAGCAGGTGTTTACTTATAGCTGGTTTGCACCCCCTGGTTTTTATGCCAATGCTGTCCTCCAGATTTTGCCTCCAGGGGTGTTTGCTTCTCTGATGTATCCATAAGCAGAATTTAAACCGTCTCCCAGTCTTCCTTTGGTCAGGCCAGCGACGATCATCCTCTTAGCCCTTTCCACCCACTCCAGAGATAAAACTGAAATTGCCTGCATGTGACTTTCTTCTCAGTGGTTGCTGAGAAAAAAACTAAGGGAAACTTTAAAGGACAGCTAAACTGAGAATCTTTTTAAATTTCACTTCTATTTCATGGTCTTTTAAAGAAAGCCATCAGCTTTTTGTTTTGTTGAAGCCATGGCTGCTGATAACCTTCAAGCTCAGCAATTTGAAGGCTGTGGAGGTTTTTTTTTTCTTTGTCCATCCTAGGGGCTCCTTGATGAAAAAGTTAGAGGAGAGAATTTGGAATGTGTTTCTCATGTAGTAGAAGTAATTTGTGGGGGGTACTGCAGAAAAGACTGCTAGAAGAATATTGTAGCCAGCAGGAGCAGGGAAGTCATTGTGCCCCCTGTACTCAGCACTGGTTAGACCACACCTTGTGTACTGTGTCCAGTTCTGGGCCCCTCAATTTAAGAAGGACATTGAGACACTTGAATGTGTCCAGAGAAGGGCAACAGGGCTGGGGAGAGGCCTCGAGCACAAGCCCTATGAGGAGAGGCTGAGGGAGCTGGGATTTTTTAGGTCTCCATGTGACATAACCTGATTACTAAATGTTTCTGTGGGTTCCAAACATGGAATTGGCAAAATGCATTAGTGGTCCTCTCATACAAAGCAACATCTCCTCGCTCAAGAAGCTCTTGGGCCACAATTTGGGATCATTTTGAGACAGTATCATGATATTTGTGTCCTGTTATATTTATTCTTGATCAAGTAGTATTTGTGACAGTCCAGAATGTTTAGTTCAACAAACCTTTGGGCTCATTGAACCAGATGTTTTTAATGTGGTTTTGTATGTGGTGTATGTTCTTATTTGTCTTCTTGAAAACAGTATCACAGTATCACTAAGGTTGGAAGAGACCTCAAAGATCATCGAGTCCAACCAGTCACCACAGACCTCCTGACTAGACCATGGCACCAAGTGCCACGTCCAATCCCCTCTTGAACACCTCCAGGGATGGTGACTCCACCACCTCCCTGGGCAGCCCATTCCAAACAAGTGTTAAAAATTAGGTGACTCTGTTGATGCTTAATATTTCCATTTAAATGCTGTGTGATTTGTTGTCTAACATGCAAGTTGACCCTCAACTTTCCAACTGAAATCTTTAATGCTGAAGAAATCCAAAGCTGTCTTGCTTGTAATAGGTTTTATGGGAACAACTGCTGGAAGAATTAGATAAAGAACACTGGAAACATGGAGAGGGGAAGAAGTATTACGTTTTGTATTTGAGCTCAAGCCTCTATGTTTGATTGCAGGAAGACATTTGAAAATAGCTATACCAGAGCTCTGAAGGATTCTTCAACCTACTGATAGGAGCTCTGGGAACTGGGCTGTAAACTCCTTGAAACCAGAACAGATGTTTTGGTACATAGCTTCAAAGCTTTGAAAGACTGCTTTCCCCACGTGCCTATTTATGTGAGGAGACTTTTAAGAGCTGCTGAATAAATTTTATTATCTTTTCTACAAAAGCACTATCCACATGGCAGGGGCAGACTTTCAACAGTCATGGGCTCAGAAGTGAAACAAGAACAGCATAATGCAGACCCAATTGAACAGAAATGGAACAGAAACAGGAGAGGTGCATGTCAGCCTGTTTAGGACCCAGGGAGTTGAGGGTTTTGAGATGCATCAATAGCTTCTTCATGAAGATAAGTAAACACAAGAGAGTTGAGTCTGCTTCAACTCTGCTACATTAAATAGAATTCTTAATGTTGGGGAAGAATATAGATGACTAACAATCCAGATGTTAGCCATGTTGTTTTATGTGCATTTAGAAATGCATCTGACAGTGTTGAGAGTGAGTTGAGAACCTACAGAGTTTGGAATAGAGAAACATATCAGGAAAAAGGAGTAAATTTAACTTACCCTCTATCATTTCACTCCTTCCTACATACTAATTAACTAGCTATGTACTGGAGCCACACAGTATAACAGTATAGCTAAGGCTGGAAGAGACCCCAAGGATCATCGAGTCCAACCTGTCTCCACAGACCTCACGACTAGACCATGGCACCAAGTGCCACGTCCAATCTCCTCTTGAACACCTTTGCTGCCTTTGCTGTGATTGTGCCTTGGAAACTATAGTCCTTGCTGTAGGAGTTTATCAAACTTTTAAAAGAGAAGACAAAGGAAAACTTCTAGAAATCAGAGGCTGAGACATAAGAAATAAGATCAACTGTTACCCTATTTTTGACCTGGAAGCCTAGAGTGTTTCTCAACACCTATCACCTTCTGTTACTCGGACAAGCAAAACCCCAATACTGCACTGTTATGATAGGTTCATTTGCAGTTGTGCTAGGGTTTATACTTTCTGGGGGCAAAACCCTTCTAAATTCAGGTAGTAGTTTTGCTAGTAATGTGTGTGTATTTTTCTGCAGCCAGGAGCAACCTGCAACCAGGTCGAATCATTTTAGGAGGGCTCTCTTTCCTTACCCTTTCCTTGTTACAATTTGGAGTGCTTGTTCTCCTCTTATTTAGGCTTTTGCTTGCTGCATGTCGTTGCAATGAATTGAGAAAAAAACCAACAAAGGAAATATTTTTATCATAAAGATTTCTCATTTTGACAATTTGAGGCAGCTGTGGAATTGCTTTGTGGGTTTTTTTTTTGTTGCTGTTTTGTTTGGGGTTTTTTGTTTTGTTGTAGGGGTTTTGTTGTTGTTTTGTTGTGGGTTTTTTGTTTGTAGTATCAGTCAGGGTTGGAAGAGACCACAAGGATCATCTAGTTCCAATCCCCCTGCCATGGGCAGGGACACCTCACACTAGATCAGGCTGGCCAGAGCCTCATCCAGCCTGGGCTTAAACACCTCCAGGGTCGGGGCCTCAACCACCTCCCTAGACAACCCATTCCAGGGCTTCACTACTCTCATGGTGAAGAACTTCTTCCTCACATCCAGCCTGAATCTCCCCACCTCCAGCTTCATTCCATTCCCCCTAGTCCTATCACTACCTGAGATCCTGAGAAGTCCCTCCCCAGCCTTCTTGTAGGCCCCCTTCAGATACTGGAAGGCCACAATTAGGTCACCTCGGAGCCTTCTTTTCTCCAGACTGTTGTTGTGTTTGGGGTTTTTTGTTTGTTTTGTTGTGGGGTTTTTGTTGTGTTTTTCCCTTCCCCCCCCCCGCCTTTTTTTTTTAACTTTGTTTAGCTGGTTTTTTCCCCAAAGGAATGTGCCCTTCAATCACACAACTGCCAGAAACTCTGGTCCCATTTTTAAACTATCAAAGGCAGGATGGAGTTTATTTGCAAGGTCAAGATCTACTTATAAGTAATAGCACTTCCCGTGGGGAAAAACACTAACCCAATTTGTGAAAGTTATTTTACTTGATGGTCAAATAAACTCAATAGCACGTCAAGAGCAGGGTACCTGGCTGTGATGTGACACAAGCAGCAGCACTTAGGCGGGAGGCTTTGTTTTCCTTACGAATCTATTGATGGATTTATTTTGTTTCTGGTTTTTTTTTCCATGTGGATTTTTGACTTCTGAAATCATAGCTTTGGCATTCTAAGGGACAAAGAAATTAAACTGTAGGGTAAAAGAACAAGCCCAAACCGGCTCCAAAAATACAGGAGGCATGGCAGCAGAAGGGTCTGCTCAGAGCAGATTATAACCCTTCAAGTTGCCAGAGCCTCTTTAGCAGCTACTTCGCATTGTGGGTTTATCTGGCAGAAGGAAGATGACAGGGTTGCCAGCCTGCCTAATGATCTTCATCTAACATTTACCTTATTGAGAGGGGAATAATTCGGTTAAATTAACATCCTAGCATATTTGCTGTCCAGCTAGTTGATGAATTAAATAGCCTGAAGAAAATGTTTTATGACTCGTTTACCCATAAAATTTGCTGGATTTTTCATGCAAAAGGAAATGACTTTTCAGTGGTTGTGCGCTGCAATGCCCTATACCCCTTGGCTGTAAAAATAAATGTATGTATACCTATTTATATATGAAAATAACAACCTTAAATAAAAGCCCTGTGTCTTTGGGAGGTAGGAGAGCACAGAAGCAGACTCCGCTCTTGGCGCGACCCCGGCTCATGCAGCACCGGTGCTTTGCCACATGGCGTGTGCCTCCTGCTTGGAGGAAGCGCAGACCATTAATGACAACCTACAAGTCTGTGACACTGGGATCACTCAATCAATCAAATGTGGCACCTCTGCCAGCCCAGCCAGCTGTCCTCTTCCATCAGTGTCCAGAAATGCCGCACTGAAGGCCACAGTTGCCAGTTGCCATCCTCAAATAACCACTGGGTCTGCCCCAGGATAAATGTAGTTAGGGAACCTGTTTAGATTGAATTTTCTGTCTTGACAGTCCCTTTTGAGTTTCAGTTTAGAAAAGGAGAACAAACAAATTACAGGCTAATAAACAAAGCCATGCATCTCTAACAAGGAATACGAGCCTGGGGCTTTGCACTTACCTGTTGTAGACCTGTTGTGAGACATCACCCTAAGTACCTGTGACAGCAGAAGATGTTGTGATGTTGATGTGCTGTGCTTGGGTTGACCAAAACTTGTGACTGAAGTCTGTGGTGCAGAGATCCACTAACCCACTGAAATGTTACATTGATTCTATTACTGTGTGCTAAAGAAGTCAAGAAGACCAAGACTTAGTTTTCTGAGAAAATATATTGTGAACATGCTTGTTAGAATGTTCCATAAGCAAATTTGCTTTCTCTTGGGCCTTTCCAGTTTGAAAGGGAAATGAGCACTAGGCAGATGTGGAGAGCTTTTCTGTTTGTCTTAGCTAAGCTTCTGGTTCTGCTGTACCCCCTGAAAGACTCCATATGTGAGAGGTTGACCATAAAGGATTGAACCAGAGTTTTTCAGGGCTGTGAGCAAGGACACTTCTGCATTCATAAGTCTTGAGGATGCCAAAGCTGCAGAGCTTCAGCATGTTAGGCTTGAGGAGCTTGCACGTACAAGAGGATTGGGCAGAAGGAAGATCCAGGCAGTCAGGGTTTTACAGTGGAAACCTGTGTTTCAAGGCAAAATAATTTTCTTCCTCTGCTGTGGCTGCCAGACTGATATGTAGTAGATGATACAAACTGTTTTCACAAGGAGTCTGCTGCTGCTCTGGATTGCAGTGGTTTGAGTGCAGCAGGTTGCCCTTGTATGTCTGTATCAAGTTTTCCTCTGCTATTATTATCACTAGATCTGTGTCCTCACTTGTTTTGTTGGGGTTTTTTTCCTTCTCCTTTCTAGGCTGCTCATTCTTATTCTCCAGCAGTCACTTGCAATTTTCCAGGTTGAAAAAAAAGAAAAGTGAAGCTCCTTTGAAAAAAATGGGAGGGGACATCCCCAGGTTGAAAGTGGCCCTGAGCACGGCCGATGGCACAGGGCCTTTAATTTACTAACTGTCAATGGTTTGATGGCAATTCAACATGACTGGTGATTGCCTGCGTCGTGTTACTGCTGGGGCTGAAAAAGGCTACCTTTGGAAGACAGAAAACTCAGCAACACACAGGACAATCTCCTGTGACCTAATAATTTCCCCCCCACCCAAAAAAAAACACCTCCTCATTTGCTGAGGAGCATAAACCCCTGAGAAAAAAACCCAACAACAGCTTATGGTTGTGCATATGCTTATTTATATAACTGTTACTAATAGGTCAAAGCAGAGGAGTGGTGTTTGGGGCTGAATTTGCCAGACAACATTTTGTACCAGTTTTCATGGCTGCAAAATAATACTTAATTTTAACCACTACAAGATACCTGTTTTTCAAGATACCCACTTTTGCTGCCTACAAATCCCTGAAGGCAGGTTGTAGCCGGGTGGGGGCTGGTCTCTCTTCCCAGGCAACCAGCTCCAGAACAAGAGGACACAGTCTCAAGCTGTGCCAGGGGAGGTTTAGGCTGGATGTTAGGAAGAAGTTTTTCATAGAAAGGGTGATTGGCCATTGGAATGTGCTGCCCAGGGAGGTGGTAGAGTCACCATCACTGGAGGTGTTTAGGAAGAGACTGGATGGGGTGCTTGGTGCCATGGTTTAGTTGATTAGATAGCATTGGATGATAGGTTGGACTCAATGATCTCAAAGGTCTCTTCCAACCTTATTAATTCCATTCCATTCCAATGAGAGATTTTTCTCATGTTCATCATCTGAGTTCAGCCCAGCACTAAAGTCTTTCTCTCTCTTTCTGATGTTTGTTATGGGACTACTTAGAAGTGTGTGGTCCTACATGAGCTGGAGAGCAATGGTTAAGAGAAAGAAAACACCAAAACAAACAACAACAACAAAAAACAACCCCAAAAGCCATCTGGTTCTCATTAATTTGCTGAACTGATCAGAACGTTTTCTGAGAGAGACCACACTGTGTGTAGGGACAGTAGAAGCAGAGGCTTTTCCATTTATGCTAACAGCTCAGTTAAGTGAATGCAAACTCACCTGCCAAAGAATGATTGTGTTTCTAAAAACAAATTTGGGGTCCAAGCTCCTTACATAACATTAGACTTTATGGTCTTTAATCTATAGACAGCATTGTAGGTAGGCAGTGGCAGTCTTAGCTTCTTCGCATTGCCATATGAGTGCTTATGGAGGGAATAATTATTTTTTGTGTTATTGAGCTAGGATCTTGCTTACTTTTTGAAGAAAGAAGTTTATATTTCACTAAACCCCTTGATTTTAGAGGTGCATATCCACAACTTAAACTGAGCCGTGCTTCCAGTCAGTTTTGGCCCAGGCAGGCTTTGGAGCTTCTGCGGGTGGCTGTACTTCAGATGTGCTGCCTCCCTTTTAACATTTGGCTTTTAGGCCTTGTCTTCTGGGCTTTTGTGGGTACAGAGCAAAATTTGTTTAAACACTGGTGTGTGTGCTGTCACTGGCAGCCTGAGTGGTTTCCTGGCTCCTGCAGTCCTACGTGGCCCATCTGTTGGCTGGTGTGAGCATTACTGTACATGACTTGCATTGCACTTGCTGCTGCTGCTGAATCTATCAAAGAGATTACTGGCTTGCTAAAGATGATCTTATAGACTCTGCAGCTGGTTTGTTTAAAACTAGATTACTGTCACATTTTGAAACATTTAGCAGCGCTGGACCAATGAGTAATTATAATTTAAAGAGGCTGACTGCATTTAATCAGGTTTTAGGAGATGAGATGTAATCAGACATAAGAGGTTGAGAAGGCTGATCTTGATGATGAATATCTAATACAGGGCCTGCCTGAACTATAGCACATTTTCTCTGGCCACAATTCCTTCACAATAATGAAGAGTTCGCAAAAGTTAAGTCAAGCAGGTGTAAAATATTTTGTGCAAGGAACCTTGCACAAATAGAAATTGTATGAGATTTATGTCAATATGAAAATTCAAAGAGTTAGTTTTAAAGCCATTTTCTTAATATGTAAGAAAAGAGAATTATGAAATTACTTTGAATAAGGAGGATTCTCTTGTGAGCTGGGCATTGAAGCAGGTCTCTGGATGATTGTTTCTGGTGTAGACCTCCAGCATGTACTTAACTGGAGAGCTCTTGGGCAGGTGTTACAACTTCCCTGACCCTCAATTCTCCAGCTGCAACATGGTCAAGCTAAAACTTTCCTACTCTCTTTTTTGTCTGCTTTGCATGTTATTGTTATAGCTAGAGGAGTGTTGACTTTATATACAGAAAGGCCAGCTGAGGTAGATGCTGTGCAGATGCATGCTACGACAGTGTCTGTCTCGATATTGCCAGTCTCAATCAAGCACATTATGTTGCTTCCACCTTTAACCTCCCCAAGCTCAATAAAGCGCACACATTCTACACCCCCAATTCTCAGTCTTATGCAAGGACAGGGATAGAGCTACGAGCAGAGTTTGTGTGATGAAAAATCTTTTGTTCTTTATAAATGGAAGCAGTGCTTTAAGTGAACAAACCCCCAAACAGCTCTATGAGCTGACAATGGGAAATTCATGCTTGTGTAGAAAAAGCCTGACTCACCTCTGTGTGTTTTAGGTTGCAGCAGATTTTTGCCTTTGTTTTCTTCAGCAAGGCAACAGTTGTAAATATTTTGCTCTTTCTACTGAATTGATTTTGAGAGGTGCTGCTATTGGCACACCTCCTGCTGGTGGTGCTGGTAGAGCTCTGCTGGGTTTTGGAGGGAGTTTTGTCTCACACCTCTCTTTAAAGAGGATTTGATGTGACAATACAGAAGGATCAAACCCTGTAGAGGTCCTTTAAAAACACTTCAAAATGTGGGGTGCCTGAGATGCTTTTGCCCCCTATAAACCCTCTTTCAGCTTGAACAACTGGTGTGGAAATAAAAGGTAGCTCTGTTCCCTGCCTCATTCAGGTCAGGTCCTTTACTCTGCAAGAAGAAGGGATAAACTCTATTAACTGTTGACATCAAGGTTCACTGTAAAAGACAAATATGCCATAGGAGTGCGATGAGAGGAATTGGGCTGGGATAGAGATTTTTAATCAGCATCAAGCCTGACAGTAAACTAACACTGCAAGCAGCTGAATGATTGAGAGTCCTGAAAAGATGAAATATTCAGTAAATGCCATATTTTGTATAATGCTCTATCAGTTGCTGAAGCTGTGGCTTCACTCCCTTTCCTCAACCAAAATCAGAAATGCCTTGTTCTAGTCTAGCTTTGTGATATGCTTTTGTTGTAGTGCTCAGGAATGATGGGGCTTCACGGTGACTGTCTTTAAATCATGGTGCATACATTACAGGCTTGGTTGCCAAAAACAACATTAGGAGTTCTGGAGTGCTACTTTTTGTTGTTATTCCATCAATATTGTAAAGGTCTACTTAAGATTAAATTCTTCTTATGCCATACACTGTGTTTCAATCCAAGTCATTGTGAATCACAAAGGGAGATGTGGCATCCCTGCAGATTCTCCTACCTGCAGATTTATGATAGAGAGGGATCCATAGCCAGCTTAGGTTCACTGAGATGTTTGCAGTAAATTTAAATTTAGCTTAGCTTTAGCCAACAAAAGCTGCCTAGTCTGTTGTTGTTGTTTTATATTCCCTCTGCAGATATTGGAAATAAAGGCACCTCCAGATGCCACTGAATCTGTTTAGACTTCTGTCTTAGGGTATAATGAATGCTCACTAGAAATGGCAGTCTTTCTCCATTTGCTCCAAAAGGAGGCTCAGTAATCATTTTGAATAGGTGACTATCCTGTAGGTGGGTAAGGGTGAGCACAATTAGCCTTATCTCAAGTATGACAGTATCACAGTATGGTAGAGGTTGGAAAGGACCTCCAGAATAACCCCAGGTTCTGAGCTCCAGGTGACCACCACGCTCTTTTCCAGTGCTCTGAGAATGTAACAGCGCACACATTTAACTACCAAAATTATTTAGACACCAGGGGTGGTGTTGGAACTTCCAAAGTCTTTACTTTGCATTTTCTCCCCAAGACACTGGGTTTTAGCCCTACTTTGTATTTTGTATCAGCAGCGTTGGGAGGTGCCAATTGTGTCTCGTTTTGTTAGGTGTAGAGCACAGTCCTATTCATTTGTAGGTTTCTTCATGTTTCTAATAGTGGGTAGCATGCCGAGCTAATTAATGGGCTGTGAGAAGAAGTCACTGATGAATACAGACTGAATATCTTTAGATGAAAAAGCTGTGAGTTTCCTGTTGAGTGTAAAGAACAATCCTCCTGAAGCTTTGATGTGCAACCAGATGCAGCCTGTAGAAGCAACAAAATCAAGGGTTAGAGGGGAGTGAAATGAGCTCAGTTGACTCTTACTTGCTATGTATATACTTCTAGAAATTATTATTACCTTGTGGGTAGCTAATTAAGTGCAGAGGTGCTTAATTTTTGCTCCCTAATTATACAGGTTGGCACAACAACTTTCATTAGCTTATTCAGGGTTTTCCTGGATTGGGCAAGGAGATTGAGATCTTGTATTTTCAACATGTCAACTTGTTGTCATGCCTAGCTATGCAGAAATTAAGCAGGGAGAACTGAAGGGCCACTCTCAAATGGAGTTCTTAATAGTAATTCACTTAAGGAGTTCAGATATTTTTAGCTGTTTTATTTTCTCATGGGAAATATCAATGTGGGTGGAATAGTTGTTGATGGAGAATCTCAGGATTGGATTGTTGATGCTCAAGGCTCTAGCTCTTCTGTTTAAAATGATATGAAATATAACTGTTTGAACAGACATGAAATGCAGAAGGGAGCTACTAACCCATTTCTGTTTAAACTGGTTTTCTGTTTCGAGGCTAGAGTGGGTAGCACAGAATTGGTCACTTATTTGTCCTACTGACTTGGGATTCAGGCAGAGCTGGTTTATGAGCAGATACACATTTCATCAGTAGGAGTATTTCTTCTTATATTGAGTACAGGGGCTGTTCTCCAACCTACAGTTCAGATTCATGTCCCTGTTGCACATCCATCTTATGAAAGAGGTGCATGCCCTTGATATTTTCCACCAGATATAGCTCATGACAAACATCTGCCTTCTCATAGGGAAACATAGGCTTCAATTAGGCAAGAATTTCAGCCTGGCATGGTTCCTCCATCTAGATCTCTGCCCTTTCTCTGGTGCAGAGGAAGGAGGTATACAAGGAACAGAAAGCTGGAGAGAAGAGATGAGAACATTTTCATCATCAGGGGTAGTCTATTCTGTTGCAAGAGAGTTGTGAAATTACTGCTTGAGTATTTGTTCCAGGCATCACACCTGGATGGAGATCCTTCATTTGGTATAAGGTTTCTTCCCGATTTCAGTATATAAACTGGACTTGCTAGCATGGTTTGGTACTGAATGGGAGAGAATATCACAGTTATTCTTTGTGGACCTTAATTTTGATATCTGCATGAATTTGTACTCTGAAATGCTACCTTGGTGGAAAACAAATGGTCTCATCATTTGCCATGTACAGTGAGAAATACTCAGTGTTGGATGGAGTTCAGCTGCAGGTTTTTGAGCTAATCCTAGATTTCTTTTTGCTGTACTTGCTGCATTGACTGGTCATTATTGATATCTTCATCTTCCCCCTGCTCCCTCCTTGACTCTTTGGGAAGGTCACATGCCTGGGATTTACAGCTTGCTTTTTTTTTGAGGGGGTATATGGTGGCTCTTGTAGCAGAGATGAATGAGGAGGGAAGTTCTTATGCGTTCCTCTGCCTGGAAAGTTAGTCAAGGTTAGAGAACTCGGGTGACTTTTATTGTTACCTTTTCCTACAACAGCCTCTCAGTGTGAAATGTTCACTAAAATATAAACCCTCAGAACAGTGGCAGCTAACTGGAAATGGAACTGAAGGGACTAGCATGGAGATACAAATTGCTTATTGTCTATGATATTTGTCTACTTAAAGCCCACTTCTCTCTTGAGAGCCTGGCTTACTTAAAGAAGAATTGCTACACTCTGAGAGAAGTTTCCTATACCTTAACAGTGCTACAGAAACATGTTGTGAAACCAGCTGCCATGAAATTGAATTACAGGTGTTGTATTCCTCACGGCTTAAATTGCTCTATTATATCACAGGCCTCATCGTTTTGTTTTGAACAAATAACTGCAATTTCATAGGAGCCTAAGAGATGACGGTATAAGCAGTCAGGGGTTGTTTAAGGCTTCTCTGATGATGGAAAATTGGTCTTATCCATCTAAAATGTGTCATCTTTGTCAAAATGCATGTGCAGTGAATGGAAAAGGAAAACTGCTTCCTCATGGCATCTTTTTCCCAAGTTTGTTTTTATACATATTTTATTTTCTTCTCTGGGTAAAACAAATCCCCTGCAGGTTTTGAGGCTAGCCAAAGCAATATGACCATTCATACTTAACTCAGACACAGCTTCCATACATCAAATTATGGCACTGGATGAAGTCAGATATTTTTCTTGCTTCACTTTCAATTTGCTGGAATTAGAAAGCTGGTGAGGGACTTTTCAGGGTGTCAGGTACTGATAGGACTAGGGGGAATGGAACAAAAATAGAAATGGGTAGATTTAGATTGGATGTTCAGAAGAAGTTCTTCCCCATGAAGGTGGTGAGACACTGGCACAGGTTGCCCAGGGAGGTGGTGAAAGCCTTATCCCTGGAGATTTTTAAGGCCAGGCTGCATGTGGCCCTGAGCAACTTGATGTAGTGTGAGGTGTCCATGCCCATGGCAGGGGTGTTGGAACTAGATGATCCTTGAGGTCCCTTCCAACCCTAACAATTCTATGATTCTATAAGTACATGGTTGCTGAACCCAAAACTTCTGAGGTTTGTATGGAATTAGAGTTTGAAAGGTCCTTCCAAGATATTTTTAGAACAACAGTGCAGAAAAAATAATTATTCTTTCAGACCAGACTTTCAAACTATTTTACCTCGGTTTAAATTCCATATTGCTGCTCTGTATGTGCCCACTCTGTGCTCTGTTTTCTCCATCTCACTTCACCATGCAGAGCACTTTTCTCTCTAGTACTTAGCAGTTTACCCTGGAGCTTCATGTATGTGAATTGCTGCAGTTGGGTTAGAGACAGCATAATTCCCACAGAAAAGGGATGCATGCAAAAAGCTTGGACTTGAAAATCAACCTTGATTTCCCTACTACCTATCCAGGTCTGTGTTATGTTCCCATGGACACTGTACTGAACTTCAGAAGGAGAACCTGCTGTGTCATAGGACTCAGAACAAGCTTTATTAATGTCCTAGACCTGTTTCTAGTTACAAGATTTGGAAAGATGTTACATCTCTGTATTCCTCCAATTGTCTCAGACTTTACTGAAATAAGCAGGCCAAGAAGGATAGCAAGAGGTCAGTTTGTCCTCTTGCCTGAAGGCAGGACCTGTTCTTCCAGGTCCTGCTTTATTCTTGACAGATGGCTGTCCAACTGAGTGATCGAGATTTCCTTACTTGCTTCAAAGTGTCATTTGTGAAAAGGCAATTAAATCTGCTTGAATGATCTTACTTTGCCCATATTCCATTAGCAATTAGGATCAGCTTTCTTGCTTGTTTCAGGGTGGTGGGGTCTTTCGTGTGCAGGCTTTTTGCTTGTGCCATTTTGGATTAGCAGTAGTTGCTTGACTACTGGTTTCAGATGTGGTTTTTCAACACCTGCTTTTAGCCAGGGTTTGAGTCGGGCCTCTGATGCTCTCTCCACTTGACTGGAGGTAGTAGGCAAATTCCCCTTACCTTTCAGAAAATACTGTTTCATGACCATCTTTTAAAAAGGAAAGAAAAAAGGAGGAGGCAGTTTTTGGAGTGGATTCATTTGAATGCATGGTTTTGCTCACAGACCTTACGTAATTACTTCCACTGAATCTTTTCCTCTTGTCACTTGAAGCGAGATGGGAGAAGATAGAACTGCTTCACAAAGTTCTGTGAAAAATTAATGTGTGCTGTAATGTAGAAGATGTTCTGCTGAAGGGCATTTAAATGTTATGTTTTTGTTTCCTGCAAATTCTATTTTAAGAGAAACCAAATATCTAGCCAGGACTATTTAAAAAATGCAGTGAAGTGCTGCTGGATACTGAAAGGAAAGAGGAGAAAGGGGTGGCATAGACTGCACAGGCTAATGAGGGTACACAAGCCCAATGATGCAAAATTGCAAATTGCACAAATTAGAAAGCGCTGCCCCTTGATTTCAGTCCTGCTTTTAGCACTCTCAGGATGGCTCCAGAGCTGCAATGTCAGATCAGGATTCAGATGTGCTGGCAAAGTCGTGTGGTTGGTGTTGTTCACAGAAATCTGCAAAGCCTCTGCATGACTCCAGGCAGCACTGGCACAAGATGAGTTGGTACCATGTGTTGACAGAAACCTTTTCATACTCTGTACTGCACTGTTGGATTAAGTTCCCAGGGAGCAGCCTAGGGAATAAACTTGTGGGATCTTATGGAAATGACATGTTGTGGTGTAACACCGCAACAGCTACAAGTTCTCTTGCCTGGTGCATCCTTGATTGTCTGCTGTTGGAGGTAAGGTGGTGCATAAGTGGTGATAGAGATTCACCTTCTCTGGTGCATTAGGGAGATGCTATTTGGGCTTCTGCTTGAGCCAAGGAAGTGTCTGGAGTAGCTGCTGTGCTGCAGGGTAAGTGTCCTAACCTGCGTAAAGTGGTTGATGGAGTACTAAAATCAGAATCTGGGGCTGGAGGTAACAGAAAGTTAGGTGTTTTTGCAAAGGAGTGTTCACAAAGTGTTGGTAGAAACACATTCTGCTTTACTCTCTCACTGGCTGCACTTCCTGACTCTCAGAAGCTGCCAACAGAGGTGTCAAGTCTGTGAAGTGTTAATAAAGCTCTAACCAGAGCAATGAACTGTAACCAAAAATCTGAGATCTTTTCCCATGACTTTTGCCAAGAATTCAAGCAAAAGTGTAAAAATGTCTTTTATTTTGTAACTGGTGTAAATTTCTGCTCCTAAAATCCATCCCTATGAGCATGTCTGTCTTACTTTGGGGATGTTGGTTGCTCCTTCTCCTTTAGCTCATCGAGGTCAAGGATGAGCAAGCAGCCTTAGCTTTGGTCCTATCTGTTTTGCTAATGGCAAGATACCTGATAGCCTGCTGCAGCTTGGAGATGTCATAACCAGATATTTCTTGTGTTGATGGCTGGCTATTCATCTTGGTAAACGGGGATAATTCAGGGGAAGTGTTAGGTTTCCTTTTCCTTTAGAAAAGAACAAAGCGTTTGGCATTGAATGCAAAATCATTTGAGATAAGTGATGAGGTTACTCAAGTCAAAGCAGAATAAAAACTAGGAAAGATGTAATTCATTGTTTTATTTTTTTTTTTTCCAAGCTGCTGACATGATGAGAGAGTTGCTAATGCAGTATGAAGTACAAATGATATGCAAAATTCCCTGATAACTACCTGGGAATTCTCATTCCATCAGCAACTTTTGTGTTATCATAAATGAGACAGCTTGAAAGGCACTTGTTGCGTTTTGTATTGCATGCATAAGTCATTTGTACTTCAAATGAACTGCCCCAGATTGTTTTTGATGTATTTTTTTTCCCCCTGCATGGCTTTCATAAGCAATGGAACAATGCTGAATTACTGCTCTCTTTCACGTTTAACAATTCAAGCACTGCAGAGTGAAGAGACATATGACAAATGAGCACCTCGGTGCGAGCTGCTTAGCAATTGGGCTTGTGAAAACGAGATTTCAGAGAGTCAGCCCAGGATGTCTGATCCCCTTTGAAAATCACTGAATGTCTAGATTTTAATTGTAATATGTTTTTGTGTCCTGATTACCCCTGGTGCTTTGGAGCTCAGAGCCTGAATATCTATGAAATGTGTTTCTGTGTCTGTTGTGAGCCTCAGGCTCAACCACCATGGCTAGTTTCTATCTGTGAAAGATCTGGGGAGGCAGAGGAGAAGCAGGTTTCCTTTGTGGGCTCCAGAGAGCACTGTAGTCTCTTGTGCACACAGGCAGTACAGATGCAATCATATCCTACATCACTCCTTCATGAGTGATGGTAGGCTGCTGGGGCTGCGCTGTGCAGGGTGTGTGTCTCTGCCTGATTCCCTGCCAGGAGGCAGGGGTTGTGGGCACACACACCACATGGGAGCCTGGCCATGCCCATGCTGTCTGCTACAGATTGCACAAACCCTGCCTTCTGGATCCTTACATAGGGCCCACTTTTCTTCCGTGTTTCTTGAAGCTAGCACTGTCTATGGTAGCGTGAGCACATTTGTGCTGACCACTCAGGCCAACTTTGGAGCCTATACAGCGATTCTAAGATTATGTGGTGTAGGGTTTTCAGGCCAGGTTACCTGAAGCAGAGTGAGCTGTGTTGCAGTCTGTCACGGGGGTGCTTTAGAAGAAACTGAAGGGCAAATGTTGGATGGCATGAGATGTGCAAGCCCTCCCTAGAAAGCAGTGACCTTTATCATAATCTTCTTCCATAGTCTGTTGCAGGGGCTGTGTCAGATGAAACACTCACAGCAACATCCAGTCAGAGTTTTGTGGAAATAGGTTGTTCCCCACAGAACATACTGGGAGGAAGCTGCTGTGACTGCAGCACGAACGGTCAGAGGCCACGAGCTCTGAAGCGAAGCAGAGTGTGAACCGTATTGATGAGTGCAGTTTAGTCTTCATCCAGGAGGTGAAATAGAGCTAATGAAGTCTCTCCAAAGCTTTAGGGCTTGATTCTCAGCTATTGGAAATCAGCACAGTTCGGTATAACTAAGGTTGAGGACTTTTATCTCTTTGCAGTGTACAACAGATGATTAAGTACGAATGCACGTTGAGGTGATGCGGAGAGTATGTGGGGATGAAGCAGGAAATGTGCCTAAATCTACAGTTTAGTCAAGCCATGCCATTTATCTCTCCATCTCCACTCCAGTATCTCTATTAATCTGGAAAGTGCTCCTTGCTGAATATGATGAATGTATAGAAGTCCAGAAAGGCTGAGGATGCTCATGGCTGCCATGTTAAAAATAATTACCTGGTGTTTCTAGCCCAGATACAGTCCTGGAAAGCATGAAAAGGGCCTGGGATGTGCACTGGTGGTGTTAGGAGAGGTCAGCAGGAGGTAGATGCTCACAAACTAATTGGGCTTCCGGGATTCTCTTTTAAGGAGTGCCTTTATATAAAACAGTGTACACATCCAGGACACAGCTGCTGCTCTAGCAGTTGTTTCCTAAACTGACAGTTGTTTGAAGATAAGAGATGTTTTTATTTCACTGAAGCTCTTTTTCTCCAAGTCCAAAGGAACCTGAAAAATATTATCTCATGGAAAAAAATACCTTTGGGTCTGCATGTGAAAAGGGTGAGTGTGCTGTGCAGTGCTAGCAGGGATGTGATGCATGCCTCATTCTCCTTTCTGGGTGCTGTTTGTGGAGAAGAAAAACTGGCTTGAAATGCAAAGGATGCAAGCAGCTGCAGGTTTTATCTAACATGGTACAAAGTGGCCCATTGTGAATTGAGTGAGGTGTTGCTACCTGGGGGAGGCACTTCATCCTCCCTGTGTGGCTGGGATGATAGAAATGTTGTGTGTTGACTTTTAATGAATATTCATCAGTTGTGTGTATGTGGAGGGCTTCATAGCCTGTCATTACTGCCTTATCTTATACATTAGGGAGAGAAGGCGGCTCCCACATTTGGTATCTGATGTTAGGCAGGGCAAAATACCTTAGCCTGGGAGCCTGGAAGGGCTAAGGTTTGCTGGGTATGAAAGAGAGCTCTGCACTGCTCAGAGAATACCAAACAGGCAGTGTCCAAGGTCAAGCAAACACAGGAAAATAAAAAAGAATACTGAGTAGGCAGTAAATATTGTACTTAGGAGGCTTCTCTTCTCATCCTATAAATTTATGGCCTCGGTGCCTGCACTTGCCATCTCACATCACTTGTTCTGGACCTGCCTAGGTGACTGTGTCCTGACACTTTTCATTGTTTATAATTCTGTCATGCCAGCATAACACACATACCATCTTGTGGCACCTTTTAAAGCTCCCCAAAAGTTGCTTCTTTCCCCCCCACCCCTGCTTGTGTCACATATTCCCAGCACTCTTACGGTCTCTGCTTGCCTCCTGCTTCATTCTTATCAGTGCTCTTCCACAAACACCTGGAACTTTTGTCTTTGAGACATCCAGAGACACTTGAGTTCTGCCATCTTACGCAATTGTTTGAAGTTTGTGAAGAGTCTTTTTATCCACCTAACTTAAATGGAAGTGGTTTATGTAGTCTGGACCCTGATGCGTTGAGTCCCACCAGATGACAATGGCACAGAGCCTTGTCCAGGCCAGTGATGGTGTTGCACAGCAGCCATGTGGTTGGGGAGGTTCTTACTGTCCCTCAAATGGGTGGAAAGAGAGAGTGCTCTCTGATTGCTGGAAGAAGCTGAATTTAGATTAGACAATAGTAAGAAATTTTTCCCCATGAGGGTGTTGAGGCACTGGAACAGATTGCCCAGAGAAGTTGTGGAGGCTGTAGCCCTGGAAGTATTCAAAGCCAGCTTGGGTGGAGCCTTGAGCAGCCTGGTGTCCCTGCCAGTGGCAGGGGGCTTGGACTAGATGACTTTTAAGATTTCTTCCAACCCAAACCATTTTATGATGCTGCTGCACTAAAAATCTGAATTTGCTTCAGAGTCATGGATAACAAAGATCTTTTCACAGTGGCAAATTTGCAGGGTAGAGCACTTGTGAAATCCAGATAGTAGCTTTTTCTGAATATGGGGCTCAGACATTCAGAGTCATTTGTCACTTGGCCCCAGCAGTGCTTCTTTGGAAAGGAGGGGTTGGTTCTTCTGGGCTTCCACAGCAGTGTCTTGAGACTGGTGCCCCACTGTCAGATGGGGTTTGTGAGCTCTGGATATGCAGGAATGAAACCTGGCTTCACCATTGCTGGGCTGAGAAAATAATTTCAGCACCAGGGGCTCCCTACTCTTTCCTCCTAGGTGAAGCAGCATTTAATTGGCTTGTCTGATGCAAAGTGCAGAGTGACTTACAGATTAAACTAAAGTCCATCCTGAAACAAGATCACTCCACTGAGTACTCCCATAGCATTGCTTCATGCAGTATTACGGTGTCCTTCTTATGGTGAGGGGAAGTGCTGGGGTGAAGAATGGAAGAATATAAAGCAATCTTCCTCCATAAAACACCTACTGAAGTGGGGGAGCCAGATTTGTCTTCACCTGTTTATTGCAATATGTCTTGCTTGTGACATTGTTTGGAGGGTAACTTTACATCCCAGCTGATTACTCCTTTTCTTTTTCTAATACTTAGTGTTTGGATAAAAATGCCTTCCCCCCCCCCCCCCCCCCGCCCTTCTTTGGATTAACAGCAAGTCATGGTTTCTTTGCTGTGTAAGAGAGGTGGTTTTAATTTTCTATGCTGCAAATCACCCAGCAGCTGTTTAAAAGGAAAATCTGCTTTGTAAGAAAAACAGAGCAAACCAACAATTATCAGTAGCTAAAAAGTACTCACAGCATCTGCTGCCTAACTGTATCCATGCTGCAGTTAACAAGTAGCCATAAAAGCACATCAGCATTCACCTCCATTGTTTTTCATTGTTTTTTTTTTTCTCATTATATATCTTTATTGTTCTTTCAAGTGGGTTTTGTAAAAGTAAAGACTAATAATAAATGAACAGCCAGCTCTATAAGCTGTGAAGTCTATCAGAGATGGCTGATTTTTTAAGCATGCCAAGAAATTGATACAAAATTATAGTATTTCCAGGGGGGTAAAAAAAAAATGCATATAAGCATTGATTCCTCTCACACCTGTTCAGCCACCTAAAGTTTAATTGCTCATGGTTTTGTGTTCGAGTGCCTCTTCCCTCATTCCTGTCATGCTGTTCAATTTGAGAGCTCTGTGTTACTATATTCATATTTCTCACGTGTTGCTAGAGAGATCTGGAGGTGTTGCTCATCGAGTTATTACAGTGCAATATTGTACCAGCCCCTGAGTTTTATTTTAAACCTGTTTCAACTTTCAGTCTAAAGCAGTCAGGGGCTGGTTTAACTGGATGAGGGAGGCAGCTCCTTATGCACATTCTCAGCTTGCTTGCCCCTCTGCGTGAGAGCACAGTTGCAAGCACACAGAGTCTGACCTGTCTCTTCAGTGCCCACATAGCCTCTGGCAGTAATTTAGCTAATTAGCTTAAACATAACATCTGAACTTAGATGAACTCCTGAGCGAAGGTAAAGTGTGGGGCTCCCGGTTTCACACTGCCTGCCAACATTAGTGTGTGCAAGGTCAGCCTGGTGGTAATTTTCCTAATTTGTAGAGCAGAATAGGAGAAGACTCCTTCTGTCTGCCCCTTGCAAGCAGTTGATTGAAGGGTATGATGTTCATACACATGTGCAGAAATGCCCTCCCCATACAGATGGTGTATCACTTAAACTGGTACTCTGGTTGATGCTGATTATTTGCTGAGCTTGAAGTGTGTTTTAATTTCTTTGTGCTGTATTTTTTTCCTTCTTTTTTTTTTCCCTTCTTATTTTTTTTGTGGGGTTTTTGTTTTGTTTTATTTTGGTGATGATGGGAAGATGGCATATAATGTATACTTGTCTCTTGATTCCACAGTATTAAGTGTAAGGTCTGTATATAAATGCAGCTAATGAAATTGGGGACTGTGTGGCCTCCAACCATTTAAAATAATGGCATGAGCAATCTCACTCCATTACCTTTGAGTGGAAGCAGTTCATGCTAAAGTGCTGGTTCCCTGAGGAGCCAGGGAGCCCTGATTGAATCTTACTCGCAAAATGGACAGAGAAGACAAGTTTGTTGCAAGGCAGATGACAGCTCTGACTCAACAGAAACTGCAGTGCTTGGGAGGAGGGTTGCCTTTAGCCTGTAAATACATCTTTCTTCCTTTTTCTTTCATTGCTCTCTTGCAAGCTCTGCAGCAAAGGTATCTGCCTGGTGTTTGTTTCCCAAAGGCACTGAGGCGCAGTACCTGTCTGTGGTACCAGCAGGGCTGTGCTGGGTGGTGCTGTTCTGTTCTGGTGCAAAGCCTTTGGGTTTTCATCCCTCCAGCTACTTGGTTCAGAACAAATAGTTTCACCAGGAGAAATTATCCAGAATTAAAAGCTTTGTCCTGTCTTCTGGCATGATTTTATCAGAAAGTTGATTTAAATGTGTGGAGGTTTTCTTGACTGCCATGAAGCATTGAGAGGTCCTCCTAGTAGTGGCATGGTCTGGCTCTGGCCCGGGTGCTTTAGAAAATGAATCTCTTTCCACCCCTCACCCCCCTATTGTCATGTATCTCAAAATACAGAAGTTGTTGGGAGACACTTGACAAATCAGTTTTGACACAGGTTGATGAGCTGATGTGTGTCTTGCTGCAGTCTGTCCATCTGGAGTGGTGCCCATCCCTGATGAACGCTGTTTTCTCAAGGAGGCCATCCCCTCATGGCTGTTTGGCAAGCAGCGCTTATTTTCTCACCACCACTGGTCAGTCAGTATCTGGATGAGAAGCCTGAAAATTCATGGTGCTCCTGTTCTTAGCTCAGGATTCACTGCAGATTTTTAGTCTGCTTCTATTTCTGCTGGAAAAAAAAGGTACCTGGGGAGTATTTTTGCACTCTGGGGAAATTGCTGTGCAACAACCAGCAATGTACTGCATCCCAGCTCTCGTGGAGGCAAAAATAACATTGCTTCCAACAAAGACCTGCAACATTTGAATGTAAATACATCTGACAAAAGTGTGACTGCATGCATATCAGGACAGGACAGTGCTTGACTGCAATCATGCAGACCGACTAGGAGAAACAAGACTCACAATTAAGTAGAACGCTACAGAAATAGGCTTGCAGGCTACCGGCCTGTATCAAGAGGAAACAGGACTTCTGCAAGACAAATAGCAGTTCCCAAGTGCTTATCTGGCAAAAACATATTGAACAAAATAAACCTGACTCTTTCCAGTGAACATTTCGTGCTGACGAGAAAGCTTGGTGATATCTTCAGTGATGGAAAATAACCAGAAAGAGAGAAATATGGGAGGGAGAGAGGAGCAGAGTCGGAGATGCAAGTCTGAAAGAGATGCAAGGCACCATGCAGCAATGAAACTGCAGCTTTGCCATGAATCCCTTCACTCCTCATCCATCACAGTGTTGACAGAGACTTGAGTGATGTGGGAAGCTGCTGAACAGAGCAGCAAGGCACATCTTCTTGGACCTGTGTCACTTTGTACCCAGTGGATCATCCCTCTGTGTCTCTCTGTTGCAAACTTTGTATTTTCTGTAGTGGCACAGGGAGAGGCAGACTCAACCTTCAGAGAAACCCTGGCTGTTACTTTATATAGTCTTCAGAAAAGAGCCTTGTGCTCATCCAAACTCAGTCTGAGAGTACTTTTTTACATGAAGCTTTTCCACAGCTTTCCAGGCCTGGGAGAATTTTACCAAAAGAAACAATGCAAATCCAAGGAATTTAGATTTGAGATTAAGTAAGGCATAAACCTCAATGAGAATAGAACAGAATAGAATAAACCAGGTTGAAAGAGACCTTCAAGGTCATCACGTCCAGCCCATCATCCAACACGATGTAATCAACTAAACCATGGCACAAAACACCCCATCAAGTCTCCTCCTAAACACTTCCAGTGATGGTGACTCCACCACCTCCCCAAGCAATCCATTCCAATGGGCAATCACTCTCTCTATGAAGAATTTCTTCCTAACATCCAGTCTAAACCTCCCCTGGCACAGCTTGAGACTGTGCCCTCTTGTTCTGGTGCTGGTTGCCTGGGAGAAGAGACCAGCCCCCGCCTGTCTACAGCCTCCCTTCAGGTAGTCATAGAGAGCAATAAGGTCTCCCCTGAGCCTCCTCTTCTCCAGGCTAGAAGGTTATTTTGCTGTTCAGTTCTATCATACTGGGGAATTTATCAGAACTGCTCTCCCGTGTAGTTTAGAAACATATGGTGAACTTTTGCATGTGTATAGTGGTACTTCTGAATTTTCTGGAGTTGGAGCATTATAGGATTTGTGGGGAATCTTGAAGTCCTCCCACTTCTGTGTGTTTTATTGGAAGTAGCACATGAACAATGTCCCACAGATGCAGGTTGTAGAGCCTCATGTTGTTTTGGTGAAGCCTGAGTGTTTCAGCCTTGAGATTCACTTTGGGGAAGGGAGAAGGAAGAAGGAACACTTCATACAACTTTGATATTCTGACTGTAGGTGCTGTAGTTTATAGGTTCATTTAGCCTGGCATGCTCACTGGGGTGAACTCAAAAATCCTTAGATGATACATCGTGTGTTGGTGTATGGACAGCCTTACATTTGTATGCTGTTTGAAAAATGTGGTGGTTTTAATGTGTAATTGGCAATTATCTCATGCTTTTATAATCAGCTTTGCGGGGGTAAAATGCAGCTAAATCCAGTGGAGTCCTGTCCTAGTGTTAGGCAGTTGCTTCATTTAATCACAGCTGTAAGGAAGTGCCTGTTTCTCTTCTCAGTTTGTTTCCACTTCAGTTTCTTTTGCCTTTGAAGATGTTGATGGCTGCTGGGTTGGGGGAATCACTTAGCATTTCCATCTTGTGAGAGGCATGGTAAAATACAGGATAACACAAAGACTCCTGAAGCTGTGATTCACCCTCTCAGATCATATTAGGATTTGGATTTCAGTTGTGTTATGGACAAGAGTTATACTTAAAATAGATTTCTGAACTGTTTTTAAGTTTGATGTGCCTTGGATCTGAGCTCTTGGTTCAAAACTATTTGAACCTCTGGTTAATAACTGTTGAAGGGATGGAAATATAATCCAGTGTCCATATGAACTGCTACTGCCAGTTTGAACATCTGTAATATTTAGCACACCATGGAATTGCCAAGACTGAAAAATACAGGGTTTCTGTGTTTGAGGGCAACTCCTTGTCTTGGCTAAACAGGTAGTCTAGAATGGTGGGGGGGAACCCCCCAACCTCCAAAACAAACCCAAAACCCCCAAATCCCACCTCACCCCTTCCTCCCTCACCCAAACCCAAGACTTCAAATATTAAGCCTAGATCAAATCTTGAGGCTTTCACCTTTTCTATTTGTGTGTTAGGGTTTTGTTCTGACCTGATGAAATGGGCATAAATCAGGGCAGCAGTTTCCTATCACTGTCTTTTGGGTGGACTCACCTTTCAGGCTGTCCATCATGTTTTGTGGTTTCCTCCTGTTTTCCACCCATTTCACACTGCTTGGTTTCTGATCTTTCCTTACAAGCATCTACTTTATTTTAATCTTCTTGACAGGACCCTCTTACCTGTTCTTGCTGAGCTCCATTTAACCCAGTCTGCCTTGAGCAGATTTGTGTTTCTGCTTTCTCTCCAGGTTACACTATGAGCATCTCCCCCTGCCATTGAAGTGTCATGTTTTGATAACGTTTTGACCCTTGCATTTAAGGTTTCTGTTGGAAATATGAAACCTGAAGGTGGCCACTGGTGGGAAGCTCCATTGGTTCAGTCTTCCACTCTCCCTCCAAATCCAATCCTTGCCTACACCAGTCTGAAACTTCCTCCTTTGTCTTTCTTCTGTTAAAACAAACAAAGCAAACCAAAACAACATACCTTTTTTTTCCCTTCTGTTTAAGTCATGGGAAGAGGAATTTAATGACTTGGTTTTGAGGATGGTAGAGCACTGGAAAAAGTTGTGGAGTCTCTGTATTCAAAACCTGCCTGGATATGTTCCTGTGTGGTTTAGTCTAGGTGATCCTGCTCTAGCAGGAAGGTTGGACTAGATGATCTTCACAAGTCCCTTCCAACCCCTGTCATTTTGTGATTCAGTGACATGTTACTGGAAGTTTCCAAGAACATTCCCTGTGTTAGCATCTTCCCAAGGGCCTAAGGATTGGCCCTCTTGAGTGACAGTTCAATCATCGGGGAATTAGACTTTCTGCTTTATACAGCAGGGAGCAAGATACATCCTGCTAAATGTGAGTTTGGTCTCTTGGAGATTAAGGTGCAGGTGAAGGGTGACAGTAGATGTTTTCTGCAGGAGAAGGCATCTTCCAGTGTGCTATGGAAGTGCTTGGGGATGACCTAAGACCACAGTGCGCTGCAAATTCTCATCAGTCTAGAGGGTTTAAAACCACTCAAGGGCTGAAATATTTCCACTTAGCTGGAACAGAAGAGATTTTTAACCCACCTCAGGCATTTTCTTTTCAAAATCCACTTTGTCAAAGTGTGACTTGGCTCTTGCATTACTGAGTCTTTTATTTCATGGACTCCTACCTGTGTTGGGCAGAGTTTGCAGAGGAGCTTACCTTAGCATTGGGCAGTATGCTTGGGGCTGGCCACAGCATCCTGCGTCCTGCCGAGCTGGCCTTCTCCTTTTGAACATCAGACTGGTTGTGGGCTTTGGGAGAGTGGTATAAAATGATTTTATAGAAATGAATTATCAAAGGGTTGGTGGCCAGCAGCCTCTGTCTGAAGCCTCTCTCGTGGAGCATGTGAAGATTGATGGGGGGTTCTCATAACTGCTGAAACGTGTTTCAGTGGCAGCCCCACTGCCTTCACTGCATGTGTAAGCATATGAGTCTAAGATCATTTTTTTAGCAACTGAAACATATTCCTGGGGGAGCTTGAAGTGGTCAAAATGTGGAGCCTTATTTTTAAGCTTCCTAAAGCCCCACATGCTGTAAAGAATATATGAAATTAAAGCATTCACACTTTCTTACTGTTATTATTTTTCCAACATACAGTATAAAGAAGAGATTTTACTTTCCTTTTCTCCTCTCCCTTGTGCCTTTTCTCCTCTCCCTCGTGGCTGAATCCTTCACAGCAAAGAACTGCACTTTCTTTTCTAATGCTTTCCATTTGACATACACCTTTGAGTGACAATTTCCATCCTTTCCTGACAAATACAGAATATTCTTTTCAGAAAGCATTTGAGTACTGTTTTAAAATAAAGTTGAATTTCCATCTCAATGTAATTAAGCTGTGTGAAGTCAGAAGGAAATGGGACAGGAGTAATGAACCTGGTATGTTATTTCCTTCTTTTTTCCTTGGAGGTATTTAAAAAGCAAAAGCCTCAAACAAAGTACCCCTGGCAAGGAAGCTGTAGTGTCTGATGCAGAAAGGGGTAAAGGCTTTAGTACAAATGAAGGAGACTTATTTTCTCCTTGATCAACACAAAGAGGTCACTCTGAGACCTTGGCACTGGGGTTGACTCATGTGGTATAGATTTGTGAAATTGCAGCGTGATTCTTCACTTCTTAATAAGCAGAAAATTGCACAAGAACTTTGACAAATTAGCATTGCTATCCAGTGACCTACCTAGGGGCAAAAAAAGGAGGAAAAACCCATGAGAGTGGGATGATTAATTGGATAAAACATTACATTGTTTAAAAAAACACCTCAATGCAGAGTCCTGTTGAAAACATGTGTCCACTGACAGTGTCAACACTTCTTTCATTTACTGTATTCAAGCCCTGTGTAATCCACAAAGAGGTAATGGTCTGCTCTTCAGCTGTAGGTGTAGCCTGGAGAAGAGGAGGCTCAAGGGAGACCTTATTGCTCTCTACAACTACCTGAAGGGAGGTTGTAGCCAGGTGGGGGTTGGTCTCTTCTCCCAGGCAACCAGCACCAGAACAAGAAGACAGTCTCAAGCTGCACCAGGGGAGGTTTAGGCTGGATGTTAGGAAGAAGTTCTTCACAGAAAGAGTGATTGGCCATTGGAATGTGCTGCCTGGGGAGGTGGTGGAGTCACCATCACTGGAGGTGTTTAGGAGGAGACTGGATGGGATGCTTGGTGCCATGGTTTAGTTGAGTAGATGGTGTTGGATGATAGGTTGGACACGATAATCTCAAAGGTCTCTTCCAACCTGGTTTATTCTATTCTATTCTTTATCCTAGTAGCAGTTTTCCTCTCTGTTAATGTGAGTGTTAGCTATGAGCAAGCAACTGTGGTTAAAATTTCTCTTTATTCCAGACAAAGCATATAATTAGCTGAAGTTTATACTTTCCTAAGGTCTCTGCCTTTTGTTCCCTCTCCTCGTTATCACAACAGCATGCTATGGCCCAGCAGCAGCAAGATATTTTGCACGTATGATGCTCTGCATGTTTAGAGTTGACTGTTGTCCAAATGTGCCTACAATGATAGGTAGGTGCCCTGTTTTATTCCTATGATGAATGTGAGCTTTCCATTTCTCCCCAGAAAAAAACACCAACTGACCAACCAAAAAAAACCTTTACTTGTTTGGCTTTTTTTAACACAGCAAGCTGGCTGACATGTGCTGGGTCAGTACACAAGCGTATTCCTTCTCATGCAGCACAGGGACTGACTCTGTCCTGACTTTGGGTGACTTCTAAGATACCTGCATAGTTTGAGTTTCATTGCATCTTCCCCCTGCCCCCCCCCCATATACCTTGCCTAGTCCTCTATTTGTCCTTCTAGCCTGAAAAACACATTAGTAAATAGTTTCAGTACTCTGTTTGCCTGCATAAAGTGTAAACTGCATCAGGATTTGGTTTGGAGTTACCACTCACTAGACCCTGTTTGGCATGTGACCTGAACACATTTTATGTACAGGAAAACATGCAAAAAGATCTTGAACTTGTAGAAGATGATGAGCTTCCTGTAACTCAAATATTGGTGACTACTTATTGCATCTTAGCTGTCCCCTACTTTTCATCAAAGTACTGTTTCTCGTTGCTGGTTTTTGCTCTTTTGGTGACTCAGAGACGTAGTTGGGAGCTGTAATTTGCAGCAATTTCTTTCAGAGCAAACAATGCAAGGTTTTTTTGGTGGGTTTTTTTTTTGATGTTTAGCTGGACTGTTTCAAGGTAGCTTTGGCTGTGATTCTGGTATCTGGTGCAGTGCTGGTAGAAGAGTGGGTAGGAGGCTGGGACATAAATGGAGAGGAGCGGGAGAGAGGTGGCTCAGAAGCATGCAAAACCATGGAGCACTTGGCAGCTACATTTATCCTCTTAGGGGATACAAAGCTCTGTGTGTTGCTCTGCTTCACTGGAAAATAAGCTACATTGTAAAGTAGGAAGATTAGGTTAAAAGTGCTTTGACAGATTAAAAAAATTGATTTTCAAAACAGGGATTTGGGTGGGTTTTTTATTTTTTGATGGGAGGAAATGTTGATTATGCTTTGTTCCTCACCAAAAGTGGGGAGTGAAAGAAGCAGTGGTACATCTGCACATTTGTTTTTGTCATTTTCCTTTCCCACTCCTCTTTAGGACCAAACCAAGAAATGACTCATTTATTTGTTCTCCAGGTTTAGCCCAAGCTGGCTGTGCCTTTCAGGAGAATCCAGAGATAGTTAAACATATTCCTGGGCCTTAATGCAACAGTTTATGTAACATAATTTTGTTTTATTTAATTTCATTCTATTTTTTTCAATGTTTAGTCCAGAGGCAGACTTTCTCAGACTATCCTTTTTATTTTTTGTTGTTATGATACTTTCAAATGCATAGTACTAGGGAAGTCCTGTACCCCAGGAGTATGTGGATTCACTTTCCAAACACAGCAGTATCCAGCACTGTGAGAAGCTATATGTGAGCAGTTTGCATGCATCTATCCCTGTTCTTGTCCTTCATACAAACTCAGCTTTCTGGCCAAAACCATTTCTGTATGCATGCTTTGACCATTACCAGCACATAATTCTGGGAGTGTATAGGCACTTGTGGTCCACCAGCCCCAAACAGCTGTGGATTTCCTCCTCTCTTTTTTAATTACCACATATCCCTGTATCAAATAACTTATTTTAATTCTTAAATAGAATAGAATAGAATTAACCAGGTTGGAAAAAACCTTTGAGATCATCAAGTCCAACCTGTCATCCAACACCATCTAATCAACTAAACCATGGCACCAAGCACCCCATCCAGTCTCTTCCTAAACACCTCCAGTGATGGTGACTCCATCACCTCCCTGGGCAGCCCATTCCAATGGCCAGTCTCTCTTTCTATGAAGAACTTCTTCCTAACATCCAGCCTGAACCTCCCCTGGTGCAGCTTGAGACTGTGCCCTCTTGTTCTAAAGGTATTTAATAATTAAATAAATTAATAGAACTAATTTTCCCTCTTTGAGCATCCTGAGTTGCACAAGTGGGCTCCAGGTAATGTGAGGTAAAGCAACACATGCAGGCACTGTAGCTCTTTTATTGAGCAGCTGGAAACAAGGGAAGCATGCTGCTCATTGCATCGTACCTTGGGCTATATGGGTATAGACAGGGTGTTAAAGATCATCCCTTCCCTGTGCACCCATCCTGAGAAGGGCAGGGAGCAAAGGTGCTTCTTGGAAACCCTTGCTGTGCACTTGTCTTTAGCTGGCTGCTATGTTGGCTGAAGGTCTGCTGTTTAATTCTCTTTTGCCAGTCAGCTTTCAGCACAAGACCAACAGCAGCCCGACTTCAGTCTGCAGAGTTGAGCATGGGCTGTTCTCAATCTGTTGGTTTTGGAAGTTCACTGTCATTCAGCTCCCAAATGCATGACAAGATGCAGGTAGATAATATTGTCTGGTATTTTAAATAATACTCAAGATGCTGAAAAGCTGCAGGAGGAATTAAGGAAAAGGACAGGTTATTCTCTATGAGACCGGAGCAGCTGGTGAGGGAATGTGGCTGCGTCTCAGCAAGGCTGGTACCAATCCTCATTTCCTCAAAAATTCAAAAAGAATGTAATTATGATTTGTGTGATTCTCTACCTCCCAATGATCTGTGAGAATAAATCTGCTAAGGATGATGAGGTGCTTATGGATATTAATGGGGCTGAACAAGGCTTTTCAGGCAGGGAGGTGGTAATGTGCTGGAAACAGGGGAATGCAAGGTAACTTTTTAATATTTTTCCATAGCAGAAATTTGCACTCGTGCCACAAGGTCAAAAATTGTTGCCCCTCTCACCTGACTAAATTGTTCCAGTGCAAGGCCAGTGAAGCAGGAAAAACAACTTTCTTCAGCTCTACCCAGTTTCTCTGCCTCAGGATAAAATAAAGCACTGGAGTATTCTGGCTGCCTCGTGCAGCCACTCCTTCCTCCACCAGCCATCTTGGGGAGTGCAGAGGAACCAATCTTTCTCTGTGAGAAATCTGAGTGTTAATAATTTCTGGCAAGTGTTGTGCTGAAGCAGACAATTTTGTAAGGCCAGCCAGGCGTGCTGAGTAGTTCCAGTGGACAAGGCAAGGAAAACACTTCATTCATGTTTGAATTCCTCGCCGCTTCGCAGGCTCCTGGGGCAGCGGCACGAGCCAGGGCAGATCGGTTTCATGTGGCTGCTTTCCCTGGGAAATGCCTCCAGCAGCAGTCTGGTACATGGCAGCAGCTGCTCATTTCTGTGAGAATACCCCCTGCATTGTGGGTATTTTTTAAACAGTTTTTAAGTGAGTGAAAGAGGCAAAGATAACCAGCCTTAATCATGCCTCATGATGGGCTATCTTTTCCCCTAATATCAGTAAGTGGATGTAAAGTGTAGGCTAGGTGTTTGTTTGCTAAATGTAAGCCTGGCTAGTTATTTTTTCATTAGTTAGGTTTAAAATGAGACTTTCCTCCTCCCACCATTTTTCTTCACAGCATTTTCAAGCAGTTTTTCAGATGAATGATAGCAATTGGGTTGGTTTTTTCCCACCAGTCAAACATTGTTACGATGCAGAGTGTTTACTCTGTTCTCAGTACTGTTGTATTTAAAAGTACCTAGGGAAAGAAAAAGCAAGGTGGAGTAAAAATTCCAGCATTTCATTGTGATATTTTCCATTTTTTGGGGGGGGAAAAAAAATAAATCAGTGTTTTACAACTAAGTCTCACTTGAAATTGCTGCTGCTTGCCTGATCCTCAGGGGGATTTCTCGAGTACGATTGCCCTTGACACATAAAGGATCTTTCCTCCCTGGCAGACACGAGATGTGTGAGAAATGAGTATCTGTGCCATGAGAATATTATTAACTATATTGCTTGAATCTGGGAAGACCTTTTCCTATTCTTTAGGGATGACATCTTAGAGATCTACCCTATTGATTCACCTCTTAAGTCTAAGCTACTCCAGGGTAAGCATGTGTGTGTGAGCTCTGGGATAACAAGCTGCTGTATCCTAGTTAATCCACAGTACCTGCCCATGGGTAAATACAAGGCAATTCAGGGCTGCCTAGTTTAGGGTTATGAAAATATTTGTAATCATAAATATCTTTTTAATATCAGCATACTTTTCCTGGGCTAACTAGCTCCAAAGGTTTATGGGACCATTCTATACCTCCATTGCATTGCATAAGTAGGACATAAACACCCAATGAGGTCTCTTTTAGTTGTTATATTCGCAATGCAAAGGATATTTTTGTAATGGATATCCCTGAACATTGTTGAAAGGAGTAGAATAGTTCTATTTAAAAAATATAATGTATTCTGTGCCAGAAGAGAGCAACACAGTGCAGTTCAATCCTGTGTCAATATTTGTATATAAATAGAATAGTCATTTTAAACTAATAACTCCAAGGAGAGTCGATTTTCTTTGTGTAAAGATTTTACAGGTACTGGCTTTCACCTTGCAGTTGCTTCAGCAGTGCATTCACGTTGTAATTTTATTTGCATGGCACTAGGAGATGGCAGTGGCAGAGGAAACAGTCAGCATTTCTCACTTCATGAAGACAACAATTGAAATACTCACAGGTATTTTGCTAGTGACACTTTTTCTGCCTCCCTTTTCTCTTTCTGAGTGGATCCCTGATTGATATTATTGCCCGGTTTTCAGAAGGGCAGTGTCTGGTAATTCACACTTCACTAAGTTTCTAATTAAGGTAGAAAAGCTGTAAAGTGAGAGCAAATTTCATTAAGAAAATTAATATCCTTTCACAGCTAATTTTTTTTTTCTTTTAATAATGCAATGCCTAGATGCTCTCTACCCTCAAACAGATTTCTTTCAGGAATCCAGCGTTGGTGTTTAATATGATATTTAATTTTTGTTTATCTCTCTTTTTTTTTATTTAGAAGGAAAGTGAAGGTGACACATTACTGTAATATTTCCAGATTGCTGCATTATTCATACGAGGTGATAGGGTGCTTTGTATTTATCCTGGCAGTTCTGAGTGACCATTATTAACAATTAAATTGGAAATAATCTTCCTTACGGGCTGTAGAAGTAAATCTGTGCATCAGAGGCACTTTTTGAGAGCTGTATCCAACTTTCTGTACAGAGTTTTACCAGGCCAAGCAGGATAATACAAATGATTGATGCCTAGGCTGAGCTGTTCAGCTTCTTGTAATTCTTCTCCTCCCTATAATTTCCCTTTGCTCTCACCTTATGTCATATAAGGTGGTAGCAAAATAGCTGTCCTAGGATCTAATAAGGGATATTTTGTCAGCATATGGTGGTAGTCTTAACTGGAGTATGCTTGGAATACCAATAGCTCTTTCTCCTGCTGCTGCTGCCGCGGAATGCAGGTGGTAGGGATGACTGCCAGGCAAACCCCCAGCATCGCTTGAGACAGACACAGCAGAGCATATCCCAGATGCAAACTCTAGCTGGTGAGATGCTTCTCCTCCTCTAAACCAAGCTGATTTTTAAATTTCACTTTCTTTTTATCGGTATTAAAGCACAACTGTTAAGAGTGAAAATCACGTCTATAATGCAAGCCTTGAAACAATTTGCATCCTGAAAATGAAGTGTGAGCCTAAGCTGGTTGGTAGATCAAAGCCTGGTGGGGTTTGGGCATGTGAGCTGCTGACTTTGGTTAGCAGCTGAGAAGCTGAGTGGCATCACCAGCAGGACACGCACACAGGCACACAGCTCTCGTGGGCTGGTTGCAAATGAAGTGGGTTATTGTTTAAGTAGTGACTCCCAGGATACTGCTGTGGCATTTCTTCTCAAATCCTGGTGTGTGGCATAATAATGTATATGTTTGAGGTATAGAAACAATGTCCATGAATATCTGAACAAGTCAACTGCTCAGAGAGCGTTTAAATGAGCAAAATAAAGAAGTGTGTGAACTGGGACGTGATCAAGAGGAAGGGACATGAGTGTAAGGAAGGAACAAAGTGGCACTGAGGATCTTAAGGAAGGGACATGTGAAGATTTCTATAAAGCTGTAATTTTTATTTTCTTATTACCCAAACAGTCACCTTTTTGACCAGTAATGAGCTTGGGTTTAGTTAACTGCAGCCAGTTAGCCTTTTGCACACTCAGCAATTCACCTGTCTCTGAGGAGCAGGAGCACGTACGTGTGGCTGATTCTTCTCACGCAGCTTGAGCAGAGCAAACAGCCCCAGTATGGCTCTTCTGGGACTCTGACATGAAATCTGCTTCATTTCCTTACAAGATTTAAATGCTGCCTTCAGATACACACATGTGAATTCTTGCTGGAGTTCCTGCTCCTGCAGTCGCTAGGTGCTACAAATGCATTCGGATTTGGCACCTTCAGTGGTATGATGTAATTAATGAGAGCTCAGATCTAGTCCCTTAGAGGATTCTTAAAATTTTAGGCTCATTTAACTTTTGAGGCAATGACAGATAAAATTAAAATCCTGCTTGAAGAAGTGCAGAGTGGCTGTTTTTATTTGTTTTAGTCCCATATTCCTGTAATCCAGCCTTTCATGAGTAAGCATATCAGAATGAATCCTGCAGTGTTGATCTTTTCTGGAAAGGGATTGCTGTAAGTTGGCTAAGGAAAAAAAAAACCCAACTGAATTATTAAATAGTTTTCTAAATACACTGCATCTCAGAATGAAATTAATAGAGTGGTAGACACAATTGTTACACTGAGGCTGAAGACTGAGATTTGCAGATGGACTGGAAATTATTTTTGTATAGAAGAACAGCATGAGTCTGTGAAATGCTTCTGTTCAATAAGCCCCTTGCTGAAGGCACCAGAATTGGTTTTTCTCTGTGTGGGAATGCTTTGTGATCTTGCATTGACTTTTTTCACCAGAAGGAACCTGAATTTTATTTCAGCCATGATGTCAAAAAAGCCTTTCAATTTGTAAAGACAAGCTCATGAAAGACTCTAATGTTTTTGTGTATTACTTTAATGATGGGGATAAATTGTCTTCTATAAAAGATGTGTAACAGGCTACAAATGATATTGGAGCTGGAGGGGTTTGTCCTGTCTGTGTAGATATCTGGCTCTAACTAGCTAAACCAAGCACATGGATGGCCATTAAGACACTGGAATTGCCATTCTGTTGGTCATATCGTGTGGTGCCTCGGGACTGCTGCTGGTTTGTTTGCATAACTTCCACTCTCCCTGTCTTTTAATCTTCTTTAGAAACATCACATTTCATAACAAGAGTGCCTGGCAGGATGGTGTGTGGTGTTTGGAACCACTCCTGGTTCTACTGGAAATCTCAGGTGGCTGGCAAAGGTGACATTGGAAAAACAGCCAACAGACTTCTCAGAATTAATTTACTTGCGAGGCTTGAGATGGAGAAGAAATTTTTCTCTAGATCAGAGGCAAGAGCTGTGTTCAGGTTTCTTTTTCTTTTCTTTTCTTGATGCCTTTTTGGGATTATGTGGGCAGTTTCATCTAAACAACTTCTTTCTGCTGATCAGAGAGAATGGATTGAATTGGAAGGTCTTTTTTAAAGATCATCTAGTCCAAGTTCCCCGCAAGGAGCAGGGACATCTTCAACTAGATCAGGTTGCTCAGATCCCCACCCTACCTGACTTTGAATGTTTCCAAGGATGGAAACATCTCTGTGCCCAGAGAGTTTCACCACACTCATATATATAAAAAATGAGATCATCTGTATAGCTAGTCTAAATCTATCTTCTTTTGTTTTAGAACCATCACCCCTTGTCCTTTTGCTACAGGCCTTGCTAAGATGACTGCATCTTTCTTTAGGTTGCTATAAGTACTGAAAGGTTGTAGTAAGGGCTCCCAGAGTCTTCTCCAGGATAAACAACACCAACTCTCAGTCTGTTCTTGCAGCAGAGGAGTTCCAGAGGAGATGATCCTCCTCTGGGCCCACTCCAATGGATTAATGTTTTTCTTCTGCTGATGTATGTTGTTTCCTAGGTACTAATTTGCTGTTCTCCATTCTGTGGGTGGGAAACAGGAGGGGTAGTGGCGGTTTTGGGATGATGTGACTGAACATTGCTGATTGGCAGGGCCCAGACCTGTCCTGGTCCTGCTTTGTGTTCCTGCAGTCACCTCTAAATGTAGAAATCACAGTTGACAGCTGTGGTATTTTAAGAGAGTGCTGCTGTCCCCTCGCCATGAAATGTTGCTATTCAGGGTACTTATGTGCTGGTGTAATTAAATCAAAGAGCAGAGATTTGATGGTAGGAATAGCATCTGTAAAATTGTATTTGTTTGGTGACAGGAGTGATGGAAATCCTTGGCAGTGCCATGGTAATCACCACAGACAGTTAATGACAGTGGTTGTGTGCTGTATCAACTAAGTATTAAAAATGGATCTTATTAAATATGAATCTGTGCCCGGTTGCTTAATGTGTGTTTGATCAATGCTTATAAACATAATACATCGTTCAATTGTGTTAAATTTAAGTTAATTTAACAATTAATCTTCACTTAATTAGAACTCTAATTTTGGCAACCTCCTGTTTAATGATTACTGTAGACTCTTTAAAGCAGTCAAGCCAAATGTTCCTGATTTTATTTATTCTTTTAGTTTTGTTTTGTTATCTTTTCTTTTATTTTTACTGCTTTTCCTTTTTTTTTTTTTTTTTTTGAGAGGAAGCACCTCTTAAGGTAAAAACTGGAGAAATAATTTAAAGTGTGTGTAGCTAAAATATTGCTCTGGACAGCTGACCTGGCTTTGAAAGCATTTTGTGCTACATCGCAAGTACATAAATATCTTTTACTCTTTGAAACTTATTGTTCATGGAGCCTTTATGGCAAACAAGCCCATTCATACTGTTTAGAGAGTGAGTGCAGAGCTGCAGAGGTGAAGCAAGCTTTATTAATCCCATCTCTGGTCCTGCAGCCCTAATTGAATTTTGACATGGCTACTGGGAAACCACTGCCTTTTTCTCAACTGAATGTTTCCTTTTCTGAAGCACTAACGGCATGAGATTTAACACATCCAAGTGCCGGGTTCTGCACATTGGGCAGAGCAACCCCATGCAGTGCTACAGGCTGGGGTCAGAGTGGCTGGAGAGCAGCCAGGTGGAGAGGGACCTGGGGGTGCTAGTTGATGTGAACATGAGCCTGCAGTGTGCCCAGGTGACCAAGAGGGCCAATATCATCGTGGCCTGTATCAGGAACAGTGTGGCCAGCAGGAGCAGGGAGGTCATTCTGCCCCCGTACTCAGCACTGGTTAGGTCACACCTTGAGTCCTGTGTCCAGTTTCTGGGCCCTTCAGTTTATGAAAGATGCTGAGTTGCTGGAATGCGTCCAGAGAAGGGCAACAAAGTTGTTGAGAGGTTTGAAGCACAAGCCCTGTGAGGAGAGGCGGAGCTGGGGTTGCTTAGCCTGGAGAAGAGGAGGCTCAGGGGAGACCTTATTGTTCTCTACAACTACCTGAAGGGAGGTTGTAGACTGGAGGGGGCGGGTCTCTTCTCCCAGGCAACCAGCAGCAGAACAAGAGGATACAGTCTCAAGCTGCGCCAGGGGCAGCTTAGACTGGATGTTAGGAAGAAATTCTTCATAGAGAGAGTGATTGCCCATTGGAATGTGCTGCCTGGGGAGGTGGTGGAGTCACCATCATTGGAGGTGTTTAGGAGGAGACTTGATGGGGTGCTTGGTGCCATGGTTTAGTTGATTAGATGGTGTTGGGTGATGGGTTGGACTCAATGATCTTGAAGGTTTCTTCCAACCTGGTTCGGTTCTATTCTATTCTAGAGAGAGCACTGAAAATGCAAACTGCTTTTTGGTGTGAGAAACTAAGGTTGAAACTCCTCAGGAAGAATTCAGTGAACATTAAAGAAAGAGTTATCTAAATTATGGCGAAAAGGCAATAAATCACTGTGATTGGTACTCGTTCTGAACTTCATCTCATTTAAAGATTTTTTTTTTTTGTGAGTGTGTTGACAGAATTAAAATATGAATTTGGTTTTCAATGACTCTCTTTCAGCTGCACTTGATGTTTCTGCCTGAGTTTTTTATAGATTTTGTCACTTTAAAAAATGAATTACTAAGGGCAGCATTTTAATGATCTGATTTTCTTTTCCATTTAAACTTCCAGACTGAATTTCGTGTAAAGATCATATCTACCATAGATTTGATTATTGGATGCAGATCAGTCATCTGAAGGTGTCTGTATCATCTGTCACGTAGATTGGAGAAGGAAGTTCAGAAATTAGTTATCTGCTGCTCCTCATTTTGAGTTATCCCACTTGGGTGCAGCACAGCTCAGGTGAGCAAATCTGCCCTGCATGCACCACTGCACCTGCAAGGTGGCTGTGGAGCTGGCTGAGAAAGAAGGGTGGCTTGAGGCAAGATTAGCTCCATTAAGTGTAAAATAAATGCAACAGAGTAAAGTATTTCCAGATCTTAAATCTCCAAAAATAAAAGCACATGCCAAAGTCATACTGCATTGTGTTAATATATGGATGGTCTTAGGAAAGGAAGCAGGATTATCCTTCTCAAAGACCTTGCCCAAGGAGTCCCTCAGGCAATATATTTCCTTGTAAACTACAATCGCTTCATTTCCAGCACAGTCAGAAAAGTAACAAAGGGATCTCTTTGGTGAGGTTTTGCTGTGCAGAGCATGGACAACCCTTTGGTCTTGTACAGCCACAAGTAATATCTAGCTCTATAGCAACTTGACACATCTTCAGCTGGTGCCACTTCTTCTAGTCTTTCCTAAAACTAAAATATTCCTTAAACTTTTTACTGTGATGTAAACTGCTAAGTCAGGCTCATAGCCATGGCAGACCAAGGCAATCCCCTCACGAAGGAAATGCACCTGCAGCATGCTACAGAAAGGATTGCTAAGTGATGGTTGATTGTTTTCATGTTCTAGACTTGCCTATGCTGGTTTTATGTCCTGCAGAGCTTTCTGTTCCAGCATACGTAAAAACCAAAATGCCAGATGCATGTGATGGAAGAGTTCTTGATGGTCTTGTAGCTGCTGCATCTGATGTCAGAGGTGGCAGACATCATCTGTGGAAATGGGAACTGGGGGGAAAAGAGATGAAATGTGGGACAGTGGAACCATTTTTAGCTTAATAAGAAGCACTAGCTGTAAAGATTTCAATCACATCCAGGCCACTCTGCTTTGGAAGATTGGGTGCAGCCAGGGTGCACACCCAAGATCTGGAATACAGCCTTGGTTTCTGTGTCCCTGACACTTCATTCCACACAGAGTGAGAGCTTCTTAATTAGGCCTGTTCCACAGGAGCACTTACTCTCCACTAATGTCATGAATTTTCTGTAAGTAAAAGTGTAATACAATAATTGTGGTGCATGATAGGCATGTTTAGATAACCCTCCTATTTTTTTTTTTAGGAAGTGCAGCACTTCAAAGACAACTTATCCCAAGGTGTCCCTTAAACTTTTCTTTTTTTATTACCCTCTGGATTACTCTCCTATCTTCTTCCTTTGATATGTTAATTTAGTAATTTTCCCTATCAGGACTCATTGGTCCTGCTTTTTTCTTCTTTCTTTCTTTCTTTTTTTTTTTTTTTCCTTTCCTTTTTTTTTTTTTTTTCCTCCTTTCTTTCTTTCTTTTTTTTTTTAAATAAGTAATTTAATTTGTGGAGAGTTAATGCTTATCAGTCTTGTTTTACTATTTGAGAATTTCTGTGACCATTTGTCTTCCTTGAAATGAAAATCTCCTTGCTCTTCTGACTGACTTCTTTTGTGTTTACCAGTACATTATGTACATACTTGTAAATTACTTTGAAACCTTAACCACGTCAAATTTGCTCCCAATTCATTAGAGCTTTACTCTTGTGGAAAACAAACACTTGTGGGAATTGAAAGCATGGTCACAAATAATAGCCTCTGGCATTAGGTGCCTTGATTTTGGCCAAAAGCCTCACCTGTCAGATTTCACCACAACTTGTACAGCATATGAGAGCTGAGTTGTTTTTCATCAGCTCTACAGCAAATTACAATGAATTAATTTACAGCTCAGTGTTTAAACCCTTTGAGCAATACTTTTAAATATCTGTCTGCTGTTGTCTCAAAAATTGGGTATCCACTTCTGCCACCTGCTCACAGCCTGGGTGATGCTGCTTCTGCAGGGCTGGGCTTGCCTCATCCTGAATTGTAAAACAGTTTTGTCTTTTGTGCTTCAAATTTAGCGAAGCTCGTATGGTTCAGCAAGAGCTTAATTATATTTACTGTAGAGTTCAGCCAGCTCTTCCAGGATGTTGGTTTTTTTTTTTTCTTTTTTCCTTTTTCCCCCCCATGGTACTGCAGAAACATGCTGGCAATACAGCTGAAAATATCACTGCTTAATTCCTTCCCAGCAGACCGTGGTGCCTTTGTAATTCCAGTGGTGCTGATGTGCTAATATAGCTGAGCTTCAGCAACCAAAGAAGAGAGGAGGAGGGAAAGCCCAGATTTAGAAGTTCATTGACATGTGGCCCTTCATGTTACTACAGTGATCCCAGTGAGATGCTGCTATTAGTAGACTCAGAGGGTTCGTGTAGTCACAGTGGTGACTGAAATGTAGCAAAGAGGTAGCAGGGTTTAAATCAGCTTTAGCGGATACCGGTACTGCTCTGTCCATCAGCGTGGAGTCGCCTCCCTCGGTTCTCTGTGGGCTTGCTTTCACGGTATTGCTGGGGTTTGCCTTTTTCTGTATCATACTGAGGTATTTAACCAATATTTTTGAGCTTGTTAAAAGTGTGCTGTGTCTTTGCCTCTGGGCACTTGAATAGCAATTAACAGTATCAGTATATAATGAGGTACTCTGTATAGGTTGAATGATAAAACCTTTCTTCTCCTCTTACGTGTCTAGCAAACATCACATGAAATTTAAACCTCTTGGATTAGTTTGTTATTTATGTTTGGTTGGGTTTTTTTAACCACCCTTGTGCTTTTTTGTCGGTGTGAGTGAATCTTGGTGTCCAGGGATTATCAGTCATACTGATGGAATTGTGTGTGTGTGGTTTGTTGGTGCTGAAATTCACTGCTGAATATCTCATTGTATGGCTGGCTACCCATCAGAAGACAAAGTTGGACGAGCCCTGAACTTTGGGGCTAGCTTAGCTTTGCTGAACTACATCTTTTAGGGCCAGAGCTATATTCAAGAGCTGTACTCAAGGGCACAGGAAGTTTGCATCTGCAGATGGATTTCAAATCTTATCTCTTATCCGTGAGCTACTCTGTTCTACTGTGTGGTTGCTTTGACAGGCAAGACAGAGATTTTGTAATTAGGATCCTTCCATCATATGGTGTCCCTGCTGCGTTTCAGCGCCAGCTGTCTTCCTGGGGCTGAGGAAGCTTTGCTTTTACCATGCTTCACACAGCATTAAACTGTGTAGAAAAGGCTAAATATTGTAGGCCAGATGCTGCTTTCCCTTTGCCTTTTATCAGCCTAGAGAGTAATTTCGCTCCTGGGATGGCACTTTGCTCATGTTAACTGGTGCATGACTGCACGAGGCTCCTGTTCCTCCCCAGTCCCCCAGATCTTCTGGCACGGAGCAGACTGTTTGCAGAGGATTAGTTCTGTACTGCACTGATTGTGTGGGACCGCTTTTCCTTTACCATGTTGGGGGGGGGTTTGGAGGATTTCATTCTAGGTGCAGTACAAAGGCATAGTGCTTTCCTTTTTATCTTTCTTTCCTTTTTTGGTTTTGAATCCTTAAAACAGGAACGACAATGAGATCTTTTCTACACTACCATGTTACTTGACTGAAGCTAACTTCTCTAGATGTTTGTCTAATAAAATGGAGGTTTTCTGAAATATTCACAACACTAAGAGGCATTCTTTGAAGATGAACTCCTCCTACCCACTTTCCTTCTCCATTTCTATTTGGAGATGCTCCTTACCCTGCTTTTATCCTGTGAGGGAGGAATTTTCTGAGCCTGAAATGAAGAAGCAGCCCCTGAGGGGACTTTAATACAGAGAGGTTACAACTCAGACAATAATTTGGGTCAATTTAAATGGCATGTGGGTGTGGGTTTAAATAAATAGCTTTAACCTTTAGCTTACTGATGGAAGTGAAAATAGATACAGGGTTGGGCACATTGGAAGAAATGTGTACCTTTGCTGCCAGCATTACTTTGAATAAATAGATCACTCTTCAGGGCTGTCAAGCCAGCACCTTCACCAGTAGGAGGGAAGAAGATTATTTCTTTCTTTTCCTTTTTTTAACCAGCAGCCAAGTCTAAACAAAGCTGTTTCTATGTTTTGATGGCTTTGCATTCACAAGCCTGTACTTTGCAATTTGTTTCTATCAACTGGACTTCAATTAATATTCATAGGTCTTTGTGGTCGTGTAATTGGCCAGTTACACCTGTATGTAGACTTTCCCATACCAGGTACATCCTCAAGGCAAGGCTTAGAGCATGTGTTGGTCATTACTGAATGTTACTACCTTGTTTCAGCCAGGCTCTCTGGTACCTTTTTTTTAACCCCACTGTTTGTGACTCAAGACCTAGAGTAGAGCTCATCAAAGTATTTTCTTAGTTTACAGGACAAAAAGCAGTAGATGTTCTCTAGCTTAGTAATAGTCCTTTCTAGTCTGAGCTCTGTCACTGCTATTGCCCAGGAGTAGGTATGAGCTGCTGTAGCTTGCATCTACAGGAGGAGAGAATTGCAAGCAGTACTATTATGCTAACATGCAAACATTTATCTGGAAAACAAACCTGAACTTCATAATTATTTTAAGCACCTAACTGCATGAAAATTGCATCCAGAGCATTGTAATGAGAAGTAGTTATGTGGCAGTTACTCAAACACACACAGAGTTGATTTACAGTCAATTTTCAAGTTAGTTAGTGTGAAGAAACGGGAAAGTTGCTCTTTTTCTGAGTGAAAAATCTGTTTAAAAATCTAATAAATGAAAAGAACCATAGAACAGATGTAATGGAAATGTTTAAAGGTTTCAAAGTGTAGCTGAAGCCAAGTTCCACTTGAGCTCCATTTCACTGCTGTACAGCTCCAGGCCCCAGTCAACCCAGTTGATGGACACCTCAAGCAGTGATCAGAAGCCCTGGGAGTCCATGTCATACCAGAGGCAGCCTGGAAGTCACAGCTCTTTGATTGCTGTCCCAGGACTGCTGAGCTGCTGGGTTCTGCCTCTGTGGCACAAGCTGTGACAACTGCAGCACAAGATGGATCTTCAGACTCATGGTTTTGAAAGAGAGAAAAGGTGGCTTGTATGACCCCAAAAGACTCAGATCCCTGTGGCTTCCTTGGCTTCCTTGCCAGGCTGTGAAAGTACTCAGAAATACAGAAAACAACCAGATGAGTAGCTTGGTAACAGTGAACCTCTTGAGGAAAAAAGAGGATGTTGCTGAGTTTCAAAGGCCTGGGGAAACATGGGATGTGGTTTAATCTTCTCCATGTATCAGGTGCTGCTTGGAAGCTGAAGGTGGGTTGGTATTTTAGCACTAAATAGCTGCGTTGTAAATGTTCATTACATCTTGCATCACTAACCCAGTCAAGTCACTGAGAGTCCTCACTCCTTAAAGCTAGAACTGCATTTTCTTTGCAGAGACCAGCAGTATTTAACAGCAGCCTATGTCACCCACCCCTAGTGATGATTGAAGATGGGCAGCAGGGGAATTGCCTAGATAAATAAGATTCTGATAAAGAACCACCAACTTCAGATCTCGTAGAGACAGTGAGATTTCTTGGAGGAGTACAAAGCTATTTTCAGCCACTGCTTTGCTCCTGTAGCGTAAATGTAGGCATGATAAAATATGCAGATAGCGTTTCAGAGTAACCATCTTCTGAGAGGTAGTAATGGCAAAGAAAAATTGAGTCGTAAGTTTGGCGTAGGCTGCAGTTTTAGTGCCATTTCCTTCTGCAGGCTGTTACTGCTGGCTATACCTGCTGAGGAGCAGATGTGTAGTTACAAAGCATGCCAAGGACAAATAAATGTGTTTTCACCTTTTGTGCTTGCATAGATTGTTACTCCCTTGCAAATGGGTCGTAGCCTCGTGTTCCGTGAAACGCGTCGTGGTCTCGACCCTGTGTAACTGTGTCACGCCGTGACAGTGTGAAGCTCTGTGGGAAGATGCTTTGGCATACATTCCCATAGAGAAATACCTTAATTTTGCCTATTCAAAACAGATTGGAGCTGATTCATTCACGTATGAGCAAATTTTGCAAGGAACTTCATACGAGAGCAGCACATTGTTCATGAGTCTCTGGTTCCATATTTTGTGGGTGTGGGAGGAGCTGTGGAGTGGTAGAGGCTGCAACAAGGAGCCACCAAGGACAAAAGCTCAAGAGCTGAAGGCGAAAGGGTTGGACCCCATTTTACAGCACTAACACTGTTCACCCTACAGTGGTAAGGATTGAAAGGGAGATGCTTGGGAGAGATAGACAAGTTCTTCCTTTTCAGGTTACCTGCCAGCTCCTTGGTGGATCCAGATGAGGAAGACTAGCTCAGGTGGTTTAGTTATTCTACAACTGTTTGCCACTGAAACATATGCTTTTGCTACTGCCTGATTCAGGTTTCTGGTCTAAACAGAGCACTTATCTGATCTACTGTGGCAGACTTCAAATTCTAAATATCATATAGCATAATCCATAAGGACACAGCTATATCACCTGCAAGGTTTTATCTTCCATGCCCTGGGCGGTTTTCTGACTCCATGTTCATCCCTTGGAGACTTCTATGGTGCTTATCAGTGGAGTATTTGGGGATCTATACAGCCAACATGTGCCAGCCACAGTAAGCACTGAAGGCCAGTTGGTGTGTTATCTTCATCCATAATTCTTGCATTAAAAGTGTTTAGGAGCAGTGTTCTTTTCCTTGATAGCAGCGTGGTTAAACTTGTGTGTATAGGTACATATTTGTATATATGCGTAGGGAACAGTCCGCCAGCTGTTTGTATGCAACTTGATCTAGTGTGAGGTGTCCCTGCCCGTGGCAGGGGATTTGGAACTAGATGATCCTTGAGGTCCCTTCCAACCCTAACAATTCTATTATTCTATTCTATGATTCTATGTATGAACTTATGTGTGAGCCTGTGTAGGGACAGGTGGAGGGCAATATGTCTGATACACAGCTTGGGCAGGTGTGAATTGTCAGTTCGCTCCAGAGAATATAAATGCACGTGTTAGTATGTGTAGTTGTAACAAGTTACCACACATACCAGAAAGATGGATATTGCTGTAATGCAGTAGTGCACCCTGGGGCTTCAGAGGCAGTCCTGGCTAAACCACTTGATGTGCAGAAATCAGCAACTGATTTGCCCACCAACACTGAACACTCAGGATGGAATGGGAAGGGTGAGTTCAGGGTGGGAGATGTTGATTATTCATGTAAACAATTTGTATTAAGTAGGCACTTTCTTGTTGGTTCCTTTGATTTTTTTTTTTTAGACAGGGCAATTATGGATACAGTCTTAACAAGGATGAGAAAGGGCTTCAGGGGTTATAAACTAGGAGGACAGGTTAAGAAAATTATGTTTATATTTATTAGAATAGAAGAGATTAAGAGGGGTCACGACCAAAGTGTACAAAATCCAAAAGGTATTGAAGAATGATGCTTCCAGAATATTCATGAGAGAAACTCTGAAGGCAGGTTAGGTGGAGGGCAGGTGGCATTTTGATTGGAATTGGTCATGGGACATTTTTACAAGGTTATTGCTCTCAGTGAGGAAAATAACTGAGGCTGATCGGTAGGCTGTAGGAAGACAGCTTAAGATACAGATATGTTGATGGCTAGAAGTACAGGATACGTCACACAGCTTCTTTTAGAAGTGTCAGAGCAGGTTGAATTTGGGTAGAGGAAGAATGAGTAAAAAGAGACTGAGTTTTTGAGCTTGTTTGGAATAAAAGATGGACTGCAAAATAATTGGGTGAGGGAAAACCCCACACTTGGAGATGCTTTGTGAAATGTATTAATTAAAGCAGTGCTGTGGAGCTGAGGCATTTGGGACCTCTATTGCACAAAGACTAGGTAATTTGGGGGGCATAGCACAGCATAGAAATGAGACCTCTGATCAGTTATTTCCCCTGTGTATCCCTGATTCCTCCTGCCAGGACAGTGTCAGCCTCTCTGTGAGCTCTTCCAGGTGAGGATCCTGTGTCTCTGCATCTTTCATCTATAGCCCTTTATAGGGATGAGTTCAGTATTCTCTGTGCCTGTTGGGTACCATGTTTTGCACAATGTATATGACTAGCTCAAGTGTAAGGCACAGGTAGTCAAGTCCCTGAAAGCCATGGACAATCTGGAGACAATTTAGCCCTGCCAGTCTAAATACAGTCTGCATACAGTCTGTTTCTCAGATTTCTTTTATGGCACGATGTCAATTTGTTTCCCCAGAATTCCAGTCAAGATTTAAAGACAAAGCTTTGCTAATCAATGCAACTCGTAGCATTCCAAACCAGAATAGCTGAACATGAAATAAATTGCTGGTTCCTGAATCTGTTAAGTGACTACAGCCCAAGAAGAGAAAGCAGTTATTTTTAGACTATTTTTGTTGAAATTGAAGATCTTTTGTGAAGGAGATTGAAGTGATGATTTGAGGAAATGCATTTAACTAAGATTAAGGAAGCTGACAAGCTCCTACCAAACTCATTCTTGAGATGCAGCCTTGAGTTAGCTACAGCGAATAATTGGCTGGAGATGTGGATGTGTTGCTGTCCCCCTTCTACTCACTGCATATGGTGAGGAGGGGTGAAGAGTGAAAATCTGAGAGGCTTTTGGTTCAGCCCTTCCCCATGAGATACGCAGTCTAGCTGTGCATCACTTAGTGGGTGGATGAATGTTGGCATAGTAAGATACATTACCTGTGCTGGAGTGGTGCACATGGGAAGCATCATGTGGCTTCCAGAGCGCCTCTGCATCCAAAGTTTGTAGCCAAGCTCTTTCTGAAGTCAGTATATCTAAACCTAGTATGAAAACCTTGCTGAAAATAATTTCATAAGGAACTGGCATGGCTGCACCAGGGGCTTTTCACTAATGTGAATACAAACCTGGCAAGCAAAAGATGTGTGGCTACAAAGAACACCACTTGTGCAGTCATGTAGGCTAAAATCAGGACTGAGAGGCAGTTGGTTGCTGCTATAATGGGTTATGAAATTACAAAAGCACAGGGAGTAAGAGGAAGACAAAACTCCAACGGTAAGAAAGAGAAGCAAATAAATGGACTAGACAGAGAAGACAGAAATACCAAGTGCCATTATTTTGCACTGCTCTCCTCAGAAAGGTTAATAATTGTGTCAGATCTGTAACAGTGTTGCCTGTAACAAGGGGTTGCAAGCAAAGGCAAGAACAAGATAAGAAGTATTTAGATAAGTGTGATATATTTGGGTCAGTATGGCCTTCTGAAATATACCCACCAAATTATTTACAGCAGCTCTCAGAAGCTTATGGAGAAGAGGGCAAGTGTCAGAAATCTGGAGAAAAGCAAACACAGTACCTTGTCAGCACAGGGAACGGTACAAGGGAAACAGGTTTGGAAATACTCAAAAAGATACAGAGCAAATTATTGAACTTGGACATACCTGTGAGCAGCAAATAATATCTGACATGCTTTAACTTGTTTTGAGCCCAAACTAATCTAATTTCCTTCTGTGGCTGGGTGTCTAATCCAAAAGAGAGGAAAGCAGAAGCTCTTTGTCTTTAGCCAGGAGTCTGATGCTCACTTAAGCGCCATATTCACCTATCTGAAGCAAAGATGAGCTTCAGCTTGTAGCTTTCAAACTTTCTGAGTAGTGGATTGGTAGAAGCTTTTAGCAGAGGTGCACATTCCCAGGTAGCAAGGAATTCACTGACCAATAACTGCTGGTGGTTGCACACCTGACTTGAACAGAATCTTAAGAGCTCTCATTGATATTTAACTCAAATGTCATTGGACATTTTGAGCATAGTGTGAGAAGGATCTGTCTTAATAATTGCTTGTTGGATCTGTCTTAATAATTGCTTGTTGGATCTGTCTTAATAATTGCTTGTTGGTGGGCCAGAAAGTACATTCCCCAAGTGGGGATGAGCCCCAGTCATTAAAAGGAAAACCCAGTTATACACATGCAAAATAAGAATTGTCTGTCTAGGGACCATTGCTTGAGAGAGCTCAGAGGATGTCACTGTGGGCCCCCCCAAACTGTTGGATGGCCAACAGAAGCTGTTGTGATATGGTGTTCCTAAAGGATGTAGGCAAACTTAGAGGGAAGTGACAAAACCTGCACTGGTACTACTAGTATTAGTCTGTGGTCTTCTGTGCTCTATACAATGCTGCAACATTACTGAAGAAGAGAGGCAGCCTGGGGAAGATGGAGGGGACAATGCTAGCATGTTCAGGACTATTTCAGAGCAGCTGCTTAAACCAGAATTATGGCTTCTTGTTGCCAGACTCAAAGGTGTGCCTCAATGCTGAAATGTCAACATCTTTACGCACAAACGCATGGCATGGAGGGATTTGTGCGCTCATAAATCCAGTTGTGGCCCTGATTTAGGAAAGCATCGAAGCAGCTGCTTAACTTTTTCTCTGACAGGTTTTAAGCAGGTGCTAAAAGCTCTTCCCTGACTGAATTGATTTTCTGAATCAAGACCCAATCAAACATAAGGTTGTGTTAGTTAACAGATATATGCAGTAGCACAAATTCTCTGAAGGGGGAGGGAAATATGCATTAAGGTGTTTTAAAATGTCTATTTTTATAAATGCTTTCTCTTAATGGAAATTGCTGTGTACAGCACTATACCCTTCTTCTTTGCTCTCTCTCCACGATCCCGTTCCCCTGTGTATTTACCATGAAAGAGTTTTGCCTTGAGCAATCGCCTGTACTGCAGTGAAGTATCACATACAGAAAACTTCCCTAACATCGTATGAAAAGGTGGTGGGCGGAGGATGGGAATCTAGAGGTAAGCCTTTAAAAAGTTGTCTTAAAGATAATTCTTTTTAAACATTCCTCAGGCTTCTGCAAAAAAAAAAAAAAAAGAAAAAGAAAAGTTGCAGAGTAGACATTCCAGCATGTTACACAAGCACTGGATTTATGCTCTGTAATAAATGTAACCATAGGGTGCTGCATGGTTGTAATGATAGCAAGCGATAGTAAAATTAGGAGAATTAATAATGACCCAGCTGGGATAATTTAGCACTGCGATAACTAAACTCTAACCTAATACTGTGTGTATTCACAGAGTATTTACAAAGCATATTGAATGTGAGAGTCTGAAGGGAATCTTCTATAGAAAACAAAGTGAAACCCTAATCATAAACAAATGCCATAGCATGTCATTAAGAGGATTAAGTGGCTTGAAATTGATGTCTAAGGCATTTTGGTTGATTGTTGCTAAAAATACCACATGCTTTGCAATTATCTTCTGTTTGCCATCCTCCCTTCTGCTACTTGTCTGTCATGCAGCATTATCCTTGTTTACCAGCACTGCCTTGTACCAGGTCTTTATCTGTGAGGTTTGCTGCTTCGTGCCAGACCTGATTTGGATATTGCAGTCTGATGTGCTGGCACCTGTTGGTGCCAAACCATTAATACCTTAATAATGGTGAGGGAGAGACCAGGTTCAGCAGTCAGTGGGCTGAAACCAAGACAGAACAGCATAAGACTTCTAGGGTTTGTTAAAATTTAAAAAAAAGCGACATTTCAGTGAAGCATTACACAAATGCCTGGAGAAGGGGAGACTCAGGGGAGGCCTTATTGCTCTCTACAACTACCTGAAGGGAGGTTGTAGCCAGGTGGGGGCTGGTCTCTTCTGCTAGGCAACCAGCACCAGAACAAGAGGACAGAGTCTCAAGCTGTGCCATGGGAAGTTTAGGCTGGAGGTGAGAAGGAAGTTCTTCACAGGGAGAGTTGTTAGCCATTGGAATGGGCTGCCCAGGGAGGTGGTGGAGTCACCATCCCTGGAGGTGTTCAAAACTGGATTGGACATGGCACTTGGAGCCATGGTTTAGTAGTCATGATGAGGCTGGATGAGGTACTTAGTGCCATGGTTTAGTTGATTAGATGGTGTTGGGTGACAGGTTGGACTTGACTATCTTTGAGGTCTTTTCCAACCCTATTGATTCTATGATTCTATGAAATGAATGAGTTGTGTATGGGTTTTAACTCATAGGAGCTTTCTCAACAATTGATTTTTATGAGACTGACTTTTGGGTCAATTATTTTATTTGTAAAGTAACGGTATTTTAAAGGTGGGGAAAAAAATATCCTTCTCTGCCCTGCTTAGTGATTCCTTGCTATTATCTCCTTGGGCTGTGGTTTGTTGGAAGGGAGCAGCCACAGATGTAGTTTAGACAAGTCAAACATTGCTGAGGCAAAGCTTTAAAAGCACTGTCATTGCATCCTGGTGCCATCACTGGAGGTGTTTAGGAGGAGACTTGATGGGGTGCTTGGTGCCATGGTTTAGTTGATTAGGTGGAGTTGGATGATGGGTTGGACACGATGATCTCGAAGGTCTCTTCCAACCTGGTCTGGTCCATTCCATTCCATTCCATTCCATTCCATTCCATTCCATTCCATTCCATTCCATTCCATTCCATTCTCCAACCTTTTGGTCAGTGTGAGATATTGATATTTGAATCCAAGTAATCTTTCCCCACGACTGAGGTTCACACATTCTATATCACTGGCTCTGCTGCTGGGCTGCAGACAGCAGCAGAGGAGTTTCAGGGGGAAAAAAAATAAAGGGCAGGAAAGTTTTAAGCTGTGATTCGATTCATTTCTTCTCACATAAGATGAGCTGCTGAATTTGCTGACCTAATGTCTCCTCCTTGGACACTTCTGCCCTTTCTTTGCAGTACAATTACACCATGGTTGGAAGTTTAGACTGTATTCTAGACCTAATCATCCTGTTCTGAGGACAACTATATAAAGAAATACTGAATGTAATAGCTACTGTCTCTGTGAGCTCTGTCTCAGGCATGGCTTTTCCATTCAGTTTTTCTTGTGCACTCTGCAAGACCAAGTATCAGTAGATCTGAGTCAAAGGGGACTTTCTCTGAAGTATGGTCAAAAGTGAAGATCACATCAGCCTCTTCTGCCTCGTGCTGGTGGCCATGCTACTGCAGCAATCCAGTCACCCTCTGGGGAAGTTGCATAGTAGCCAGGTGAGGGTCGGTCTCTTCTCTCAGGCAACCAGTGACAGAACAAGAGGACACAGTCTCAGGCTGTGCCAAGGGAGATTTTGGCTGGATGTTAGGAAGAAGTTCTTCACAGAAAGAGAGATTGGCCATTGGAATGGGCTGCCCAGGGAGGTGGTGGTGTCCCTATCACTGGATGTGTTTTAAAAGAGGCTGGATGAGGCACTTGGTGCCATGGTTTAGTTGATTAGATGGTGTTGGGTGATAGGTTGGACTTGATGATCTCAAAGGCCTTTTCCAACCTGGTTAATTCTGTATTCTGTATTTGAGGAACACAGGCAGTAAGAGAAGGTATCTGCTTTTAGCTGGAGATGAAAGATGCTGTCACATGGAATTAGAATTTCTGTCTAGACAGCAATCAAAATTAGCCTTTCATCATACATTAAGGTAACACTTAAACTGTTCTGTAAGCACTACTAACTTAATTGTATTATTTTGTGGATGCATGCATAAATGAATATTGAATATATTAGTTATCTTGCATATGGAAATGAAGCCAAAATATTAGAATGGAGGTTCCTCACTACTAGGTGTTTCTTAACAGCCCTGCTATTCTGGCTGTATTTTGAGCTACCATGTTTCTCCTTTTTTGGTTGATTTCACCCCGTGTAGCCCTATGTTCAGTGACCATTTAAATGATCAGGTGAGATGCGGTCTTCATAAATTCTTACAGGCCAGTGCAAGTCCATCATGCTGTACAAAGGCTTTTGGGTAGAGAGCAGTAAAGGAAGGAGGTTGCTCTGAGTCACAGCTGACATCTTTATCAAGGAGGAAAAATAATACCTTTGAAAATACTATATTTACAGGCTATAAACGAAGGAAATGCACTTGTACATCAGAGCAATCCATTAAACACACACAACCCACAGAGATACAGCAGCATCATTCCTGTATAAATCAGTTCCTAAAGTCGTTCTGAATTTTTTGGCAGACTTATGAAGCCAATTAGCTCGGTAATAAATATTCAACTTTAATGGGCAAGTAAATAATTAATGTTATTGCCTTTGTAAATTTAGCTTTTCAGTTATAAATTAACATAATTAAGAGAGTAATGTTTCAGTACACATTTTACCAGCCAAGTCTAAATCATGCAATTAAACTGTAGGTTTTTTCACGTGAAATGAGTTGAGTTTATAATGATAAACTGTAGGCATAAATTTGGTTTTCGTGGTCAGATGCATTGCTACAGCACGTAGGAAAATATTCAGCAGTAAGATGTAATCAAGTATGTATTTGAAGACCCATTAATATATACTGTAACTGCTTCTTCTTGTCCTTCCACAGCGCAATAGAAAGGGGAAAGCACACTTCCCATCAGTCTCTGGCACTGGGATAATTGCCTGTGTATAATTGTAATGGCCACTGTAAAATGGTTATTGCAGGGTAGTGCTTGTTCCATCTCTTTGTTGGATTGCTAGCAGAAACACAATGTGTGGTATGCATCTGAAAAGATAAAAATTCTTCTGTAGTTATTAACTTAAACTCCAGACAGCTCACGTGTTTTTCCCTCTCTTCTTATTACTTCATATTTTTTCTGATAGGTGTGTACCCTATTCCTATGTCATCCTTCAGGCTTAGAGAGGAATCAGAGCAGTAATGCTTTTCTTAAGAAGAACAGATGAGCTAGTAAGGATATGCAACTATTTGCACTCTGGATACAGGTCAGAGCTGGCAAGATGCAGCCCTTTTAGGTGCTGTTCCAGAAGAGCAGAGTGTGTGACTGTAACTTAAGGTTGGCTCAAAAGTTGAGGATGTTGCATCAAGAATTCTGAAGCTGCTTCACAGACAGAGGGTTTAGGAGCATCTGAAATGATATGGTCTATGAAACATAGAAGCTTCAGGGACATAAGACTATGAACTTGGTTGGGATTTTCTCTCTCTTTTGTGTGTGTGTGTGTGGTGGTGTGTGTTTGTTTTTATTGGAAATATCACAGGGCTTTTCACTTTCTTTGAATGGTGTCCGTTTGTGACTTTCAAAATACTGCTTTTCATAGGAAGAACCCTGAAGAAGTGACTTTAGCATGCATGTGAAAGCTTTATGCATACATAGAATACATATACATAGAATAAACCAGGTTGGAAGAGACCTTCAAGATCATCGTGTCCAACCCATCAACCAATCCAACACCACCTAAACAACTAACCCATGGCACCAAGCACCCCATCAAGTCTTCTCCTGAAAACCTCCAATGATGGTGACTCCACCACCTCCCCAGGCAGCCCATTCCAATGGGCAATCACTCTTTCTGTATAGAACTTTTTCCTAACATCTAGCCTGAACCTCCCCTGGCGCAGCCTGAGATTGTGTCCTCTTGTTCTGGTACTGGCTGCCTGGGAGAAGAGACCAACGTCCGTCTGTCTACAGCCTCCCTTCAGGTAGTTGTAGAGAGTGATAAGGTCACCCCTGAGTCTCCTTTTCTCCAGGCTGACATGCACATGCTCACACGCTCAGGAAAACCTGGAAGCCTGAAAAATGTACCTCCCATCAAAGAAGTCTTGAAAGCCCTCACTGAAAACCCAGACCTACAGATATTTCTGGTATGGTAGGCTTGACCAATTATAATTCAGCAGGGGCTGAGCAGTCTATTCATAGCTTATCAAAATGTTTCCAAGAGCAGCATTTTGCAAACTGCCAAAAGTTTGCAGATTTGTCATGAGAAGACTTCTTTGATGGGCAGGCTTGCCCACATCCAAACCTGTTCACTGACATTTCTGCAAGCTGTGATTTCATTGTCATTTCATGTCCCGGAACCCAGAGGGCAAATTTATCAATGGCGAAAGCCCACCAAAGTCAGCGAAGTTACACCAGAGATAAATTCAGGTCAGTGAACTTTATTTTAGTAGTGTTCAAAGCATTTGCAGCGCTATGCAAATAGATAGCTGTAGGCGCTTTTGCAGTATCCAGTTGTTTAAGGGTGAGCAGACTGACACAAATTTACCCTTGAGATGAATCTGTGCTAATTGACTTAAATCTGTGCAGAACTGCAGGATGCTTTTGATGGTGCTATTATTTGGGGGGGGTGGGGGGGTGTTAGAAGGACTTCAAAAAAGAGGCAAAGCCCAGTAAACTCTCAGGCATGATTTCTATGGGGTCATATTTCCAAAGAGATTTGAATTGAAGGCAATTACTGCTGGCAGGATGAACTGAGGGTGGAAGAGAGGAGATCAAACCACCTGATGGCACCGGCAGTTATCTTGTAAGCTAACTTTTGTCTGTCAGTGTGCATCTGGAGGAGACAAAAGTTTTTATCAGTGGTAAGACCAATTCCTGTTTCAAATTCTGCCCTCATGACTAGTTTGCATCTGTATTTTGTTATTATACTTTGGCCATGACTTGATTCAGACAGGGTTCAGGTGACTTGCATAGTTTCCTTGCCGAGGGTGGCTAAGTGAGTCTTTTCATCTCGTGCCAAGCTCTGCCTGGGCTTAGTGACATATTTCTGGCTGGGGTCTACTAATCATGGACTTCAAATGGAGTCAGCAATCTTGAGCAGTGTCTGAAGAGAATTCAGCGTGTTTCATAACAAGGTTATTCTAAACTCCTTTACATTTGATAGTCTACTTTTAGCTGCTTTGCTTTTGAGCACAAATAGAAAGATTGCTCTGAGACTACTGAGCACCTAATGAGATCGAAGGCAGCTCAGATCCTTGCTGGCTCCGCTGTGCAGCCTGCCGAGAGCTGTGTTTCTGTTCCGTTCGTTAGGATTTACAGCGCGTGAAGGAAGCCAGCCTTCCCCGACTGAAGCAGTGTGACACTGCCTTATTTTATGGCTGAGCAAGACTATTTCAGATAGCTTGGTGAAGTCCATCTAACCTTCTCTCTCGAGCAGGCAGCAGGAGATGTTCACATGGGTGAACTCAAGATCTTTCTCTTGTGGAGTCTGAGGCAGGGATGCTTGCTGCATCAATATTGGATTAGCTATTGCTCTGTAGCTTTTATTGAAGGTTTTCTGTGGTTCAGCATGTAAGAGTAGATGGCTGGCCCAAAAAGCACAGACTTGAAGCAGTGTATGCTTTTGGAAAGGGGAGAAGACATTAAGGGAGTCTTGATTTGCAAATGCAAATCAATGGCTGTGTATCAAAAGACTAACTTCTGGGGCTTGCGTGTGCTCCCTTTTATGATCATTTTTAACATGCATGAACTGACTCCCAAGTCCTGACACTTTTTAGAAAGCTCTGTCACCCTCCTGCAGTCCAAGGTCCACTCTGGCCTCTTCTTGGCTCTCCAGTGCACTCACCCAGCCTTTATAATCCTCGTGGGCTGTTTCAGGTGTCTATCCACCCCTGCCTTCTCCCTGATGCACTGTCAGAGCCCTGTGTGCCCTCTTCTGTACCCTTTGGCTTTGTTCTTCTTGTGCCAGGGGCTGAAATTAAAGCAATTAGAGGTTTTAGAGATTTGCCACTTTTATTCTGGTTTCCCTCAGAAGTTGAGTTGAATTTTCCTTTTTCTTTTCAACTACATGATCCACATAGGAAAAGCTGCATTTCAAAAGTGAGCCTGATAATTTTCAAGTGAATCTGATGTGCTTTTCAGACTAGTGTATCAAGTGTATCACTAGTGAGTGAGGCTGCTTTTGGGTGTCATTTATGGACTTAGTTGACCCTGGCTTGCAAGAGTGTCAAACTATGGCAAGGGGTGGCAATTCCACCAGCACACTGTATAACATTGAACAAAGTTTACAGTGTGACTGAAATCAACTGTTTCTCCTCATATAACTACTTTTGGCTTATAGCATCACAGGAGGATTGCGTTCAGACTCTCAGGAGATGCACCAGAGTTTGATGCTGTGTGTGGCTTTTAAAATCAAAACATTGTGAATAACAATCTGAATTTATAATGAAAAACCCTGCTCAGACTCTGGGTTGACAAGTGACTGACAGCTGTGTGTCCTCCAGGTGCCACAGAATCCAATATACTTGTATTTTCTCTAACATTTGGTACACCAGCTTATCCCAATATGTTCCACAGAGATAAACAATAAAGTTACAGAGTTAAATACAGAACTTCAGAGATAAGCAACTTTAGCGAAGGACGAAAGGTTTGCTTTGCAATGACATTTAACAGCAGATGGAGATATGCATTTACTTACTCATTTTTCCAGCAGAAATTGGGTTAGAAATGACAGTAACACAAAGCAGAGTATCTCTGAACAGTGACAGATTAGGGCAGCAAAAATAGTTGTTTCTTATGACCAGTCTTAATGCAGGCCAGTAATAAATCTCACCGATTCCAGTGAGAGCAGAGTGAGGCTGGTGCCAGAACTGCTGCAGAATTTCTTGTGAAGTATTCAAAAGAGAATTCCTGAACAAAAATGAAATAAATTATATATATATGTATGTGTGTGTGTGTCTGGGTATGTATATATATATATATATATCTGTGTGTGTGTATGTATGTATCCTGGAGAAGAGGAGGCTCAGGGCAGACCTTGTTGCTGTCTACAACTACCCGAAGAGCTGGTCTCTTCTCCCAGGCAACCAGCACCAGAGCAAGAAGACACAGTCTCAAGCTGCACCAGGGGAGGTTTAGGCTGGATGTTAGGAAGAAGTTCTTCATAGAAAGAGAGATTGGCCATTGGAATGCGCTGCCCAGGGAAGTGGTGGAGTCACCATCACTGGAGGTGTTTAGGAAGAGTCTGGATGGGGTGCTTGGTGCCATGGTTTAATTGATTAGATAGCGTTGGATGATAGGTTGGACTCGATGATCTCAATGGTCTCTTCCAACCTGGTCTGATCTGGTCTAGTCCTATTCTATTCTATTCTATTCTATTCTATTCTATTCTATTCTATTCTGTTTTGTTCTATTCTATTCTATATATTGCTAAAGGAAGCTGGAAATGTGTCTGAAGATACAGAGAAATTGGTTTTGGGTGGCAAAACACAAATGCACAGATTTCAAATTAGCTGAAATAGTGGTCAAGCTACCTTTGAGAAAGAGAAACAGAAAGAGAACTACAGTATGGTTATAAAAAATTAATGTTTTCATGTCCTGATCCTGTAACACAGACCATTTACATGCTATATAGTTGTGGTAATGGGATCCAAAGGTGGTTGAACTTCCAGCATTCTTCATCCTCAAAAGTACCTCAATTCCAGAATATAGAAAGCATCCCCAAAGAGTCCCAGTGTACTAGATTTGCAAGTGTAGAAGTTCATCTTGTCACTTGAAAATGATGTTGGGATTTATTCTCTGATTACCTTTTTTTTCCTTCTTTTTTTTTTTTTTTTTAATGTATTGCTGCATATCTTGACAACTTTTGTTTCCCTTGGATCAGCTGAGGTTTTCACAGCACTTCCTGCCTCTGATGTTGTGGTTGCTGAGCGGAGCTCTCTCCCTGGTGACACCTTCGCAGAGGTTTGTAGGTATAAGAGCCACAGGAGGAGAGGGGCAGCTGGAAAGGATATAAATCTGTCTAGACTTCTGCAAAAAGTCTGTCCCTGGCTAACCTGAAAAAGGGGATAAAGAAAGAGGATAAGGGAAAATAAAGGCCCTGGCTTCACCTTACCAATGAATTCAGGGTTCTGCCATCCTAAATTTGGAAATGAAGCCCTTTAGCAGGCTGGGAAACAAATTGATGCTGCTACAGTGCACTTTGGGCTGGAGAAATGTGTCAAATTTGCTGTGAATAAACCTGATGCAGCCAGGTACACCAGCACACTTGATGTAAAAGTGGGGCTTGCGGTTTAACTGTGATACCAACATGTGACATGGTTGTTTTATGTTTAGGCTCTGATTTGAAGCTAGAGTAAGAGGAAAACCCAGTTACGTATTGCCGTATCAGCAGAGGTTGTATCATGCAGCTGCTGCTCAATTATTTCCAAGATCTGACCAGTTAAATGCAAGCTGTTGAGGAAGTCAGTTAAGCATTGCTTTTACTTTCCTCCCACAAATGTGCTTCCAGCTCTTTGAAAGCATTATTTGACAAGGACATATGCACTGCTATAACTTTATCATTGCTTTCAGTTGCACTGACAGAAGAAACAATAATCTCTTGAAAGAGCTTCAGTACAAGGGCACATGTAAACTTATGAATCTAAGGAGCCCAAGAGATCTTATTTTATAGTGTAACCAGACTGCAGTAGTAGTAATAATAATAAAAAACCTTAATAGTATAATGCAGTGTTAGCAGCTAGACAGGTGGATGATAGCCCTCAACTTAATGCTTTTGAACTTGAGGAGCAGCCTTTGCTAATGTAAGCTCCTTGCTTCAGCAGGTGTGTTTTATCTCAGACTGGAAGTATTTCTACTGCATTTCATGGACTTCAGTTTCAGAAATTATTCACACATACACAACAGCAGCCAGACTTGTGCAGTGTCTTAGCATTTTCTATCATGGCAAGCTATTGCACCTCTTAATGTAATATTAATACTATTACAATGCATGGTTAGCTGCTGCTCTGATTTCCTTTGTCCAGGACACCCTAAGTTCATACTCATATGACAAAAAACCCCAGCAATCATCTTCAGCAACATCACAGCATTCCATTATGTTCATCTCAGTCAATGTATTCTTCATTTTACTATTGCCTGCATTCTTTCATTAGTTTCCCAAGGAGGTCCATCACACCACCAGCCTCCACCAAATTTTCTAATCATGGATTTTATTACTTGAATTGCAGTTCTGCTAGTTCACTCTTTTGTTAGTAGAGAAGGGGAAAAAAAAAACCCATCCTCAAAACAGCTGCATGCCAGTAGTGCTGACAACTTCTGTTTTATTTATGTTTTGTACTGAGCTATTGTGAATGATGAAGTATGTCTGGGACACGGCTGTGGGGGATGCTCTATGTGTTATAGTTGGAAAGGTGCCAAAGTAGCATTGCCACCAATTTTTTACCATTAGCCTTCTGGAAGGAAGGATTCAAAGTCTCATTTTATTCCCTTTTTCACCAGTGTCACCTTTACACTTAAATTAATGTGAGATCTTTACTAGAGATGGAGCTGATAGGATGAGTTGTTGATCCTTGACGTGGCAGGAGCAGAGGAACAAATCGTATGAAATGCAGTAGCAAACTTGTCTCAGCCCTTGAGCTGAGGAGCCAGGAGCATCCTTTGACAGAACTGAATACCTTTGCTTTTGGATGAAGCTAGTGTGGTGGATTGCATTTGGCCTGAAGTTCAGGAGAAGACAGTTAGCTCAATCCTGAGGATATGGCAAAATGCAGCAGTTGCCTGCTCAGCTGTAGGGGAGTAATGTCCAAGGCTGTAATTAGAAGATATACCTGCTAATGAATTGGCTGTGTTCAGAATCTGCTGTGGGATCTTTTTTCCTACACTTACAGAGGAAGCTGACCTTGTTAAATACTTAGCAATAAAAATGTGTTTTCCCTAGCCTGTTCCACAGCCTGTCTTCTGGCTCTGCCAGCAGAGCTCCTCTGTGTTAGAATAGAGTAGAATAGAATAGAGTAGACTAGAATAGAATAGAATAAACCAGGTTGGAATAGACCTTCAAGATCGAGTCCAATCCATCATCCAACACCACCTAATCAACTAAACCATGCAACCAAGCACCCCATCAAGTCTCCTCCTAAACACCTCCAGTGATGGTGACTCCACCACCTCCCCAGGCAGCCCATTCCAATGGGCAATCACTCTCTCTATGGAGAATTTCTTCCTAACATCCAGTCTAAACCTCCCCTGGCATAGCTTGAGACTGTGTCCTCTTGTTCTGGTGCTGGTTGCCTGGGAGAAGAGACCAACCCCTGCCTGTGAACCCAAGTTTAGTAGGAAAATTAGGAGACTGTATGTGAACGTGTTACATATACCTGAGCGTGTCCCGTTTGTCTGCATGGATGCACACACATACAGAGTTTTGATGTCTTAATGATCAAAGTAGCAGAGAAAAGAGAAGAAATTTAATATTAAAGCAAGGAGATACAGTTTCAATTATTTTTAAGTCAACAGACTTTAAATATTTAATCTTCCCTATGCCCAACTAATTTCTTCGATTGTAGTTTAGGTAGATTGCAATTAATTTTTGATGAAACAAACTAATACTAATTTGAATATCTACTGTACTGCAATATTTGTTTGCTGCTGTGTTGTTCAGCTTCTAGACACTTCTTTTGCCTTTGGTGAAGTTTCAAATGCTCACTAATATTGTCATACTTAGCCACAAGGCCCAAGCTGCACCTTAAGCTGCGTGTCTAAGGATGACTGTGCTGGGTCAGAGAAGGGTCCAGCCAGCTCCTGCCCTCAGCCTGACAGTGATCAATAGCTGATGTCTAAAGAATAGTATAAGAAGAGGGTAAAGGTACAGCAAGGCTTCCTGTGAGAGACTCTCCTGGCCTTCATTGATCTGTGGTTTGGGAACATCTTGAGATAGAAGTGGTGTCTTCAAATTTAATATTTCATTTGGTTTGTTACATCTAAAGTGTATAGTTATTTTGTATAATTCATGCTTTCTGTCAGTAAAGGACTGAGACTCCTCCAAGGGAAATACTCTCTTTTTACTGGAAAAATGTCTCATCTGCCTTTTCTGATTAATGAGAACATCTATGGCTGCTTTTGCGACTTGAAGACTCGTCTGATACCACTTAACTATGTTAATTTAGTAATACTCAATCCAGGGCACCAGAAACTGAATGCAAAAAACTCAAGTGGTGGGATAATGCACGTAATTTGTAGCTTGTTTGGCAGTTACCTCCCCTCATCTGCTCAAATAAGAATGGGGGAGAGCACAGAACTTTAGAACCCAAACTAATGAAAATGGTGGAATTTCTAGCATGTGGGGCATTTCTGTAAGTGTAGAGTTGATTTTGGATCAGCAGTGCCCGCTCCTGTAGCAGCTGCAGACTGAAATGAACGGATTTTTCTCAGGGATAGTGCTGTCTGTCTCACTCTGCTTCCATTGGACAGTTCTGGGGCTCTGGGCTTGGGCAGTTGTTCCAGCAGTCAACCATGAGCCCAGGCTTTTCTGTCCCTCCAAGCAACTGCTCACTAGAGCTGCCCAAAGTCAAGAAGGTCTGAGATGGCATCTCCAGAGATCTGTGTTAGGCTGTCCAGATTCCTTGACTGTTAGAGGGAAACCACTTACCTGCTAGCTCACTGACCACCAAGTCAGCAGTGTGAAGGGGTTATTCTGCAACATCATGCAGGTTTGGGTCACAGGACTGGCAAACATTTTATTTGTTGACAATTTATTTTCTTTTTCCCCCTAAAGGTTCTGACTCAATATAAATTATAGCTTGCATTATTTTTTAGCAGTCTTTTACCTTACTACATTGCTGACTGGGAACAGTCCCTGGCCTGCCACCCTCCCTTTCTCCCCTTGTATGGTGTGAAGCACATCATCAGAGTGTGGAGGAAGCACTTTGCATTCATACCAGAGCATCTGTACCTTGCTGCTCATGGGAATCCTGGCCACAAATTTAATTTCATTATGCCATACAACGTCTCTTGTATCAGAGAGATGGGAATGGTGCACAGTCGTTGCATTTTGTCACGACCAAAGTTGTTTTCCCCTTTATGTCCATGTCCAAACATCTTGTTACTTCCCATCCTCCCACATCACTGCATGTTAGCAGTGTGCTTCCAGCCTGGATCAGTTAATTGCTTGGCAGCAGTGTTTCCCAGCTCGCTGCTGCTGTGTTCCCAATGCCATAATAGTAATAGCTGGGACTGAGAGCAGCTTTTCTTGGTTTGGCTTTTTTTATTGTGGTCAAGAGCTGGCACTGCCTGCTTCTGCCTGTACTGTCACTTATAAGCCACCCAGCAATGCAGAAATTCAGACAGCAGAGAAACTATCCACACATGCAGCAGCACAGTGAAGGAATGTGCCAACTCCTTATCAAAGAAATTTGCTTTTGATGAACTTTGGCAAGCTGTGCTAAAGAGGTGCTTTCAGAAACATCTTTTCCAACCTACTACTAGACTCCTGCCATGATGATCTAGTCCTGTTGTTGTTACTTCTACTTCTCAACTCAGCTGATGCTGTAGGTAATGCACAAAAATCTAGCACTGATTTTTCTTTGAGACTATTTTGCATTAATATTTACGAGCAAAAATGAAAAAGTAAATGTAACTCTGGTCTCCAGAGATAGAAAGCCCTTAAAAGCTGTAGAGTTAGGTCTTGCTGCTACCTGGAGATCAAACTGCTGCAGCATCAGCCATTTCTATGCCTATAAGTCATTCAGCAGCCATTTCGGCTGGCAGTCTGATTTTTCATGGATAGCCTAGAAGAAGACAGGAACTGTGAAGGTCCAATTTTGTCCTTCATGTGTGAGTTCAAAAGAGACAGAAAGCCTGGAAATGTGTACCAAGAATTGCAAAGCTAGGCTCTGCCACCCTGACTCCTGTTGTGGGCATCTCTCAAGTTGCTCCACTTGCTGAGCCTTTAAGTATGGTGCATCATGTAAACCCCTTCTACAAGGACAAGTGAAGAAATTAGTGCTAAATAAAACGTATTCATTTGATGGTTCTCTTCTGTGTGACCATGGTTGCTATGTGGACTTTTGGTAAACATTATGTATATATAAAGTTTTTTAAAAGCACTCTGATGATAACTTTCAATGTGGGCAGTTTTGCATAAAGATTACCGAAATCTTCCTTCTTGGAAGCCCCAAACTTAATGTGTTTTCCAGCTAGCTGTAACCTGTTCATGGATTCAGGATTTTTTGTGACAATGGAATGGGATTTTGTGGGATTTTGAGCTGCCACAGGGTTTCTCCTGTGCAGGAGATGTATAAGAAATAAATATGTCTGTATATTTTTTTTTTTTTTATCCTCTGGTCTTTTTGCATTTCTAGGCAAAGTTAGAGTATGCTCATGGCTGCTATGCTGAGTTAGTGTTAGAAAACCCTCTCTGAGCCTGGTTTAAGAACATGTGCATATACTCTACCTAGAGAGGTTGGATCCTTTGCTTGGTCCTCACGTGCTTTATGCTGCCTTGCCTGGTCTCATTTCACAGGCTGTGTTGTCTAGGTGGGGGAAGGATGTGTGTTTTCCAACATACCAGCAATTAGAGATGATAAATGCCCTGACAGTGATGAGCATATGAACAACTTCTTGATTTGTGGTTGCTGACAGCATTGCTGCCACGCGGTCATCTCCTTGGCTGTCTTCTTACCTGGGTGTCCACAATGAGGCCTCCACATCCATGTTCAGCGCTAGGGTCTGACCTTTTGGAAACACTGAGCACATCTAGCAGTGATGGTGAACTAGAAACCATGGTGATGCTGATCTCTCACCCTCCCAGGAAAGCTCATGCCCTTTACCTGTCACTGATAATTGCTTTAGAGACCAAACATAGGGAACTTATTGCTGCATGTAAGGTCCTGATGTGGTTGCCTGTTTAGAAGCTTTGAATTCCTTGATTGAGAACCATTTTAACAGTGCAAAGTATTAAGACTGAGATGATGTCTCTGCTTTTAATATGAAAGTCCTGTTATTTTGCAGAAATGCCATAATGAATAAAAAATATTCCCTATGGAGCAGTATATTACTTAACTTTCTTATTGCAATATTGGACTGGAATAAAAAGCAGCCAGGCTGGCATTCACTTCCTGGTGTAGGAACACTATTAAAGTACTGTAAAGCAAGAATAGCTTCGCACCACAGTTCTTGAATACAAAGTTTGCCCTCCAAAGGTGCCACGCATGATGGATTGTCACAGACTCTTTGTCCTACCTTGACATTTCATTCCTGTCCGATGTTGTCTTATGTTTTGCTCTGAATCTGCCAAACAACTGACCCTAGAATTTAATGCCACACCTTCTTTTTCCTCTTTCTGAACAGCACATTTTGCAGCTGAGGCTCTGAAATACTGGAGGACACTGCATCTTCCTCAGGGACACGGACAAGGGGGAGCTGGAGCCTCTGGGGAGCTCAGAAAGGAATTGTGCCTGGTGGTTGCCTGAGGAACTTACCTGCACACCAATGTTGCTCTGAAAAGAGTTGTGTCCCACATTCAGATTTGGTAAGGTATGTCATTTCCCCCCTGCTCTTTCCTGTTGGTCTTTTCCGACTATCTATATCTGGGGAAAATACACAACTAGCAGCCTTTGTGTTTGTTGCTATATATGTGCCATGCTCATGCTGCCTCTGTAAGTAACCTTTGCTCTTGCTGGATTTGGAGATTGTTCATAAAGAATGAAGTGTTTTTAAAGTTTGGGCTTGAGGGTGTGTGTGCTTGTATCAAGTGTGTTACTGAACAAAATGCCTGTGGTGGTTTTTCACTGTTGGTGATGCACGCTTGGTGACAGACATCTGCATTTTGGAAGTCCTGCTTTTTTTGTGTTTCACTAATGGCTGCAGTTCAGAGGGGCAGACATGAAAAAAAGAAAACCAAAATAAAATGAATGATGCTGAAGCAGCCCATTTGTAGCACAGCCCTGTGCTTTCCTTTGTGCTTTGGATACTCTCGTTGCTTGCCGTGAACGGGAAAAAATACCAATTAATTGCTTAATTGTTTGTGACTCCTTTGCTGTGTGGCACTGGCAATTTTTGCATGTGTGGAGATTCTTATAGCCACACGAATGTTGCCTTGGTTATGCCATAAATGCAGCAAGGCAATATGCAATTATCTTTTTAGAAAGAAATCGAGGAATGTATTGTAGACAAAGCTCGTGCTGTAGAAACGTTTAGAGTAATGTAGCCTCTGTTTCTCTGTCTTGTCTTATCTAGGCCAAGATATTTTTGTGAAGGCAAAGTTTTGCTGATAAAAAAAAATAAAATTAAAAAAATCCCCAGATTTATAGCACTGGTTCTCAAATCTCAGAAGAACGGTATCAGGTGATGCTATCCTTTTCCAGTTTACACGCGGGTATTGACTTTTCTTACGTGGCTGAACTAGCAGCATAATCTTGATGTGGAAAGTACAGCAACACCATAACACCTGCACTTGGTATTAGTGAAGGGGTGTAAACAAAAAGAAGAGAAAATAAATCTCTAAGAAGTCAGAAGGCATCCAGGTGAGTGTGCATTCATTCTCCTGCTGTTGGTCTGGTTGCACCAGCAGTCTTACCTGTGGATGTTGTAAGCTCAAACTCCAGTGCCTCGGCAGAGCTGTCTTGGTCTGGAGCTTACCTGTCTCCAATGACTGCAGGAAAGGTTGCTGGGAATAGTTTAAATTAGGTGCTTAACTTTTAAATGTTGAGGGTCAGGCAAAGTCTGTTCCAACTGCAGCATATGCTGTAATTTGTACAGGCATTTTGAGAAGACAACACTGTTGTCAGGAGGAGAGGTTCCCATCATTAAATCCGCTGCAGTGCTTGCTCCGTTTACCTGCCTGCTCTGGTGGCACCTGGTGTCTAGAAGGGGAGGTTGTTAAACATTGCTTATGCTTTTGTTTCAGTTCTGTTTATTTCCCAACTTTTGCTCTTGTGATTATAATATCTAAAGAGGGAGGCTGTGGGAGAGGTATTTTGTAATCAAGAGGGCTTCTTGACTCTTCTGGAGAAATATTTCGTGCTATTATAATGTAGAGATCACAGCAATTTGCTCCTTCCCTGTGTAAGTGTGAGATTTGTATGTGAAAGGGTGCCCCAGGCTGTTCTGGGCTCTGCACCAAGGTGGTTCATTGGTGTGACTATGGTGCTGACCTGGACTTGGGTGGGACAGTGGTTAGACAAACTCTCCACATCCTTCCCACCTGAGCTGGTCCAACTGTCAGTCTAAGATTCATGTCTCAGACTGCAGCATGAGTAGTACACTGGTGCAGAAGTTGTGGAGGACTTTGTAGAGCCTCACACTTTGGGATGGCAAAGAGCATTTCCCATATGATTGATACATGCAAAATTATTGAGGTGTTCTGCTCTAGGTTGGACTTTGGTTATATTTCTACATTTTACTTTGTGACTGTCAGATCTAAAAGCTTGGCTCTTATTTGAGGAACGCTCACATTTGAACTTCAAGAAGAATGTTGTAGATTGAGATGACTGTGCTGAAGTTTAGAGTTGGGAGCACTGCTATGGTCCATTCAAGTAGCTGAGACCTGGTTTTTATCCTCTCTGTTCATCTTGGGGGTTTCTGCAAACTTACCAGAATAATTGACTACCATCAACTGTCTGTTCCCATGACACCCTTGTAAAACAGAAGAGCTACTTTTCCTCATTTTACAGATGATAGATTAGGAAAGAGTCACTTCTGGGTCACTTTTAAGCAATAAAATCTGAGTCTGATTTGTGTGGAATGAGTGTTGCAAAAAGTGCATCCAATACCCACAGCTGGAGGCACAGACAGCCTTGGCTGAGCAGCTGAGTCTGTGGGGCAAAGCATGAGATCTAGATGTGGATCTGTTTGAGGTCTCTGCTCTGAGCTAAGCCAGGTTCTTCCTTGTGCCCTGCTTTCCCAAGCAGAGGGTTTTTTGATCACACTAGCACCAAATGACATCAGAAGGTGCATTTACTCCATTTCTCTGCTGGAAATGACAACATGTGTCCAAATAATGTTGGCTGAACTCATTCATCTTTGCTCGTGTGAGTCAGGAAAATCCCCTTTTAACAGCGTTTCTGCAGTGGTGGTGATGGCAATTTTATTGTGCGAGGAACTAATTTAAATGGATCTCTAAATAACATAGAGCAATTTTATTTTTTCTCTTTACTTCTTAAATTGCTCCTTTTTTTTCAGATTAGTAGAATCCAGTTAGTAAAATGCTCTGTTCTGCTGATAAAAAAGCACATTTAATAAATATGTAAGAGAAAAAACTTTAAGTAGCCATTAAACATAGTTAATAAATTTTATCTTGCAAGTCGACTTGGGAAAAACCCTGTTAATTTAATGTGTTTTATGGATCTTGTAGCAATTAATTGTCTTCATTACATGGGCATAAATCCTCCATGTAATTCACCTCTTTCAGATTAATTGCTGTGGAACTTTCCTCTTTGTTTTGTTTAGGCTGTAATATTATTTATCTCTTTTTTAAACGTTGGTTCTCAACACCACACTTTTGGCCGTTCTCAAACGTTCCTTGAATCAGTTGAAGTCAATCAAATCTCTCTGCATTACAGGGCAGTGCAGAGGTGGTGCTGCATCTGTGATGGGTTGATACAGGGGACTTGGAATTCAAGCCCTACTTGGCCTACAGCAGAGTAGTGGGCAGGTGTCCTTTTCTTACACCCTGCATTATGTGGTTTGATAAAAAGTCATATTTTTTTCCCTTCAAATATGTCCTCCTCCTTATTTGTTTCTGAGTTAATAAATAAGACACTGATTTTTATGTGCCTGGGGTTTTGGATATCGAAATAAGACATTAATGCAACTTCTTAGCGACTTGAGAAAGGGTGCAGGTCTGCTGGTTGTGGCTGAAAATAGGACATTGTTAGAAAGAAAAGTTCACGTGGAGCGTCGTGGGATGTCTGCATGAATTCCCCAAGTAAAATTCAAAGCTTTATTTTGAATGAAGCCTTCCTTCTTCTTTACTGGATTTTGCACACCAAACAGAAAAGCAGGGCAGCAGGCAGGATCCCTTTTTACCTGCGGCTTCTATCAGCGCGCACACCGTGCTCGCTCGCTTGACTAACGGTCATGCAAATGTTTTCGAGTGTTTCTCTGAACTGTTGTGCCAGGGTGAGAGAATAAAATGGCTATGATGTTTGCATGTTTTGTTGCAAGATCAGCAGACTGGCTGTTAACGTATCAATTCCCTTGATGACACCACTTTTGCAGCCCTACTCACTCAGCTTCTCCTGACAGGGCTTTTATTGAATCCATCAGCCTGACACATATCAAAGCACAATTTCTGATAACAAATAATCTTGGTGTAAAATGAATTAGAAAGCTGATATCAGCAGCAGAACTGAGTTGAATTTCTGAAAGAAAATAAGAAACTCCAAAACTAACATAAGATTCTTGGAATATCAGTCACAGAGCTGTAATATAATAGTCCTTTACCTGTACTCTTGAAGTACTGAGAAGTCAGCGTGGGTCTGCCCAAAGTCATACAAATGGGCTTGTTGCTGGACTGTCAGCCTGTGGCTCTGCCTTCTGGAGTCTGGTATTTGTAGCGTTGCTTCAGAGAACGTGCTGAAATAGTGGTTTATTTTCTTCTGGAGAGCTTTCTCTTGTGAGCACCAATGACCTCCTTGTAATGACTTTGCACTCTGGTCGTTGAGGAATTTGGGGACTGAGGAGTAGAAAATGCTAAGCGTGAATGAAGTACACCTTCACCTTTCTCTCAGAACCTGAAGCAATTTGAAGCCTCTTGTCCTCTGCAGAGCTGCTGCTTGGCAGCCTATGGGCCGTGTTTTGGGCAGAGTTCAACTGAGGTGGAAGCAGCCCTGTGTTTCTTCAGGCTGCAGAGCTGTTGAAATTAGCTGGCTGAAAACCTTCTTCTGAGAATGCATTTCCATAGCTGCTTACACCCTTCTCCTGTCTTGCTCTCCCCACCCTCCTCTTTCATCCACTTCATTTTTGTGTGTCTCAGATGATAAGCAGCTTCAGGCAGGGTGGCCTTTGCACTGCTGCTGCTCTCACTGTGCCCAAGCTCACGTCTTATTTTTTTGGCTAGCACATGCTGTAAAGTCTTAGCTTATACTAATCATGCTTTTAGTTCTGTGGCATGTCTGCTTTTTGGATAGGTATACACTGGCAGTTTGTAACATAGCAGAGCTGATGGCCAACAGCTGATGTAGAAAATTAATTATGAACTACCATCCTCCTGGATGTAGTTAAAGCAGTTCTGCTTTCCAAGCCTTAATGCAACCTCCTAGTAAAAAGGAGAATCATAGCATGGTTTGGGTTGGAAGGGATCTTAAAGATGATTTACTTCCAAGCCCTCTGCAGCGACATCTCCTACCAGACCATGTTCTTGAGTAGTGGGAATGTCGAACATGCAACTGATCACTCAGGATGCTCTAGAGCCCTTACTACTCTGTCTGCAGCTGTGACACCACACAGGCAGTAATTTTTACCTTTCATTGGACAAATGTTAGCTTAATTGTGCATCCTAGGTGATACAGCCCTCTGTGTGTGATAAGGAAGTCAGCCATATCCCATATGCAGTCAGGGAGGAACACTTTCTGTTTCTTTGTAGTGTTGACTTGGTAACATTTGGGTTCAGATGAGCTACAGCTTATTATAGTTTCACCCTTCAGGATGCCATATTTATTTCATAGTGATCCACAAATACTGGTCTGTGATGTAGAAGGGGGAGAACTGGACAGACACTGTGTAGACTTGGGAATGGAATTACCTGGAGGAACAGTTTTGGCCCTGAACAACCTCTGTCTTAAGGATGACAGAGATAATTGCTGGAAGCCCTGACATAGTGTGTACTTCAGGAACTGTGATGGTCTCATAATTGCATGCTGGGTCCTATTTAGCACTGCAGAACCAGCACAGAAGGATTTAAGTGCTGGAGATGCCCATCCATAGATAGCTCTGTAGGATGCATGAATGAACTTCAGTGAAAGAGTTAAGATTTTAGAAAGCCTTGAGGACTTTTTTTTGAAGTGACTGTTTAGGGCCAAGCTAAAGAACTTTCCTCAGTGAAGCCTCTGCATAGTCCAAAGGATGTTGAAGTGTACAATGGAAACAGCCTTGCAAAGCCACAACAGTGACTGGTGTGAAGTGTTATGGAGATACTTCACTGTATTAACAGTATTTTCTTAGACCAGAAGAATCCTTTCCACTGTTCAACTTTTCAGTTAAGGTACCAGAAGTCCCTACTTTTCATTATAAAAGTGTTCAATTTATTGTCACAGTTGCTGCCTAATGGGATGGTTCACTTGAAGGGTGGTGCTCTAAGAAATAGCTAGGATTTTGTAAAGGGCCAAATTGCTACCTGGTGGTAGCAACTGACTCCAGTCATGATGGTATGGCTTCTAGTTTCCTCTTTCTGAGCTCTGCCTCCTAATCAACACAAACCTCTTTCTGGTGCTGTCATGCTGGAATTTTGCAGCCAGGAGACTGTGTTTGGAAGCACAGAGCTGTTGTACAATTTCTTTAGATGTGCTGCAAATAATTATGAATATGTTTAATGAAGGGAAACTGAAACATACTGAAAACATTTGGATATAAGAGAGAATGTGTGCAGCCAAGCATTAGCTGTGAGCAGAAAGTTCTTGTTGGCATCATTTAATGGGAGCTTTCCAGCTTGTGTTTTCTGCGGTTGTTATATAGAAAACAGCAAAGACTAGGAAGTAAGGCTAGCTGGGAGTGAAAAGAAGCAGCTGATGTCTTTCTCCTCTGGAGAAAAGGGAGAGTGAAATGAGCAGCATTTCTGTTGATGGGCTAATGCCCCCATCCATCTTTGCATCCCAGTTACTGGGAAGTGGCCAGCAGAGACCTTGATGGCAGAGACCACTGGCACCCTCTAAGCAAGGTGGCAGCTTACTCCCTCACCACAGCAAATGCCATCACTTGTTTTCTCCTGACTAGTCAGTTGAGAATAGAGAGATTTAAAAAAAACAACACAAAAACAACAACAAAAACCTCAAACAAACAAACAAAACCCCCATAACCAAACAGGACATACTTTTTTTCCCTGCCTCTGCTAGGTGGAGTAAGTAGATCTATTTATATCTCACCAGACAAGCTTGGTGCCTTTTAACATTAGTGTATGCCTTTTCTCCCATCTCAGAAACTGTCCCCTGATCTTTTGGGGGATTCCCCACTTCCTCTCTTTCCAGTGCTGCTGTTTCTTCCAGTCTTAATGCCATGTGAGAAGGAACTCTTGGGGTTTGCAGCATCTGTCATAAAGGCATGGGCTGGGGGACCAACAAGCTGATGTGCACTCAAGCTGTGTTGTGATGATGCCATAACCTGTGCAGATGGAGTTGCTGAGAACCAAAAGCATTTGGACTAAAGACTGTGAAAGGCAATGTGAGGCTTAGGAGCATGCCATTATCCTGGCAGACCTCCTGTCTCTGTCAGGTTCTTCAGGCTTTCAGCTTCTCTCCTCCTGCCCAGCAATATTCTGGAAGGTTTTCACCAGCATGCTGGGATAGAGAAAATAAAGAGAATTCAGGAAGATTTTTACTGACTCTTTGTGGTTTATTTATGAAATTGGGTGGGAGAAGAGGTGCTGACTAGCATTGCAGCTGAGGGAATCTTCCCAAGTGTTACTGAGTTTGTGGCTGAAGTAGGAAGGATGTCAGTCCTTCTCTGCTCTGTTGTGCTTTCCCAGGGGTGTCAGCAAAGCATGGACAGCCATGCTATGCCTGTGCTTTCATTCCATACTTTAAGGGCTTTTCTCCTGGGATTTTGACTACCTCTTGGTCTCTGACAAATGTGGCTCACTGCCTTGTAACTGATGAACACCACTGCAGAGGAAGGTGCTGCTTTCCGACTGGACATGACCCTGTGACCATGGTGGGACCTACCATGAATTAACTCACAGGACAGGCCAAATGGTGGATGCTCAATTGCATAGCCTGGCATACCACAAACTGGTGCCACTCTTTTGAGATGAGTCCACATTAAGATGGCAGCAGGACTGGGCTGGGCATGCTGAGTAGCAGTCCCTGTGCCTTGGGCAAGCACTATATATTTGCTGGGTTGGAGACCAAGTGTGCTGTATATTGGGCTGGCCCTTCTTGAGAAGGGGGACCAATTGTGTGGGAATAAGGAAGCTCCTTCTCTTCTGCCTTAGGATTTGTGTTTGTGTGTGGCCCACCATGATCACACTGTATCATCATTCCATGTTCCAAAAAGGCCATATACTCCTGTTTGCTGTACTGGAGTTGATGGCCAGGGAGGTAAGAGGACACGCACTGCAGTTTGCTCAGACTAATATCTCTCTCTTCCCTTTAAGACCAGCTGAGAGTTTGCCCTGCAATGCTCTCAAAAGCAAAGGCAGTGAATCAACAACAAAACAAGCCTGTCTCATTAGCAAGGCTCCTAGGCACCTCTCCTTGGCTCAAGAAGAAGGGAAAGGGGGGTGGGCAGCCCTGCACACCGCTCACTTTCTGTCTGGGAGGAATTTCTAGTTGTTAATGATTAATTCAAATGTTTCTTGTCTTGAGTACAGTGTGCAGAGAGTGATAAATCTGTGATGGGTTAGAGGTTGAGGTTGCTCAGTGCTGACAATTAGTATGAGCCACAGGCTTTGCTTTCATTGGCATTTTCGCAGCATTAACCTAGACCCTGTCAATTAAAATCCAGACACATTTTGATGAGGGACATCTTCTTCTAATGATAATTGTAATAATATCACATTTATTCATTTAAAACCTGTCAGGCTAGCCATGTTTCCTGGAAAATAACTGCCCATGTTTCACATTTCCTAAATACCTAGGAAATACCTTTCAGTCTTTTGAGCTGACATTTCATCAAAAATAACTAAAAGCAAATGAGGCTACAGTTGTTCATCTTTGAGCACTTACAGACTTCAATCAAAAGTAATTTGACTTTATCTGCTAAAATAAGCAGGTTTATCTGCCTTCACTTTGAAGGCTAATAAACATTTGATAATTGCTTAAAGTTGATGATGGGGATTTATACTATTTATTATTGGCTTTTCTGTTTGACAGCTGAGCTCTGGAGCATGTCTTAGGCAGTGATCCATTTATGTAGCTCACCTGTTCATTAGATGGAGGAGGAAGCCTGGGAATAAAGGTTGATTAAGGAACTTCTCTGAGTTGCACAAGAAGTCTGCAGCAGAATAAGCCCCAGAAACCCTGTGTGTGTTCTAGTACATTAACTGCAGTGGTTTGTTTTGTTGTGGTTTGTTTTTTTTCTCAACTGTGTTTATATGTCTGTAAATATTGTATTTAAAATCTCTGTCAGGCCATAAAAATGAGTATTTAATAGTTAGAATGGGAGTGATATATCAAATATCAATTGAAAATCCACTGTGGTTTTATTTTAGCATGACATGAAAAACAACAAAGTGAAAATCATGTTTAGTTTTGCATGGAAAAATGCTTTTCATTTTCCTGAGAGGTGGCTGATAAATGAAATCTTTTATGAAGTGCTAGAGCAGGGAAGCAAAAAGCTTTACAAGTAACACTGCATCTAGAGATCTTGTGTTATGTTCAGTCTGTGCTGGTCCATACAGGTGGGAAGTACTGCAATTCTTTTTCTTTAAGCATTCTCTTGCTTCATGCTAAGGAGTGGATCACTGGCATTTAGGCCAGATCACATAGATTTAGAATAGAATAGAATAGAATAGAATAAACCAGATTGGAAGAGACCTTCAAGATCATTGTGTCCAACCTATCATCCAACACCACCCAACCAACTAAACCATGCAACCAAGCACCCTATCAAGTCTCCTCCTGAACACCTCCAGTGATGGTGACTCCACCACCTCCTCGGGTAGCCCATTCCAATGGGCAATCACTCTCTCTGTGTAAAACTTCCTCCTAACCTCCAGCCTAAACCTCCCCTGGTGCAGCCTGAGACTGTGTCCTCTTCTGGTACTGGTTGCCTGGGAGAAGAGACCAACCTCTGCCTGTCTACAACCCCCCTTCAGGTAGTTGTAGACAGCAATAAGGTCACCCCTGCGTCTCCTCTTCTCCAGGCTAAGCAACCCCAGCTCCCTCCTTTATTTGTCATCTTACTCCTTTAAAGTCTTAAGTTTTCCAAACAGGCAGCACTTGTGTATTGAAAAACCTCATCAGTATTATAAATGGCTGCCTTCTCTGGTCCTTCTCTGAAAAGTGTAGAAGAAAGAACTCTGATTAATTAAAAGCCCTTCCAGGTGATGCCATAACAATAATAAGAATAAGCCTGGCTTATTTCTATAGCAACTGGAGTAATGCCACCAGTTGCAGTACAAAATTCAGGACATAGCCTGGACTCTGACTAGGAAAGCCAGGTACAAAATAACTGCATTGAAATGAGAAATAATAACTGGAAGTACATGGACTTGTGCTGCCATGACTGCATTCTGAAGTTAATAGTTGTGCTTGTAGTAAGTACAAATACTAATCCACCTCCTCTCTGGTGTGGCTCTTTTTTTCCTCTTTCCAGTATGAACTGGCAAACCTGTAATCTGCATTCTGGTGTGTATAGGAATGGCACTGACAGCAGCATAACTTGGAGGCTGTAAATATTACTACATATTTTTCCAGTGAGCCTTTGGCAGCTGAGCTGTGTGTGTATGCCTCTCATTACTCTTGTTTTTTAAGGGTGCATTTACAAAGCATTAGAGGTGATCAGTAAAAGCAAACCTACCTTTGCAAGTTAAATGGGCCTGATTTGAAGCTACCAGGGTTAAAGGGATTCAGATTTGCTACCAGTGATTTAAGAGCGGGCGAGGTCCATTTACACACTATTTCTTTTCTACTTTTGACATGTGAATTGCACTTGAAAATTTGTCACATTGCACATTTGTGCATGGGAGTTACAGCTAGCACTTTTACTGGGCATGCAAGGGCTGCCTTCTTACCTGGCAATTCACTGTAGCTTGCAGAAAAAAGCAATGTAATTAATAGATATGGAACACGCCTAACTCTGCAGGGTCTCCACGAACTTTGAATCCTAGCTACCAAGAGATAGCTTCATGGTGTTCCTGCTGCAGAGGTCTAAGATGCTGTTGGCTCTTTTTGTTATGCAGGTGGAGTTGTTCTGAAGATTTATTCCATGGAGACCTCGCTGAAAACATGTAGTATGTTATAAAATGTTCTGTGTAGGCTTTTGAAAGGGAAACAACTCTTCCCAGCACCCAACTATTTAGCTGGGTCCCTGCTGCCACAGAGAACAGATCTGGAAGGGAGCTCAGTGCTATGACTTCTCCTACCCACCTGGCTGTAGACACTGCACTGCAGTGCTGCAGAAGCAACCTTTTTCTTTTTTTACCATTGATTGCTCATTTTCTAATGGCTATATTTGTCCTTTGACCCCTTGGTGTCAACGTGGAAATGGAGGCTGGAAGGGCAGCGCATGTCTGGCTGGCCACGAGGAAGGAATGTACTGTACAACAGTCTTTTCTTTTTCCCTCATGACTTTGAAGCATTTAATTTAAGAACCCAAAAGGCAGGTGGAGTGGTCTTGTGTCAGGAAAGACAGGTTTGGTTATACAAATTAAATATTGACTTAAAATCAGTTTGAAAGGTATAGTAATAAGTAGGTCATTGAGGCAAATGTGCTGAAATAAAACCTGCCAGCAAGAGTGCTGTGTCCTGCAGATGTTATCTTTGTTATGGAGAACTGACTTAGGATGTTTCAGAAGTTTTTGGTGATGATTATTTGTCATAACTGTCCAACAATCTGTTGGGCTAGTTTTTATTACTGTGGGTATGTGGTGTGGTGCCTCTGGATGTTGTAGCTGAGATCAGGCATAGTGAGTTTGCTGATGGTGTGTCTCACCTGCACAAGACAATTCTGTTCCAGCCATTCTTATTCTCCTTGGCATGATTCACACTTGGAGCAAGAGGTGTGTGGACTAACTAAAAGCTATCAGAAGGCACTGTTGCTCAAATACTGATGGATGCCTCTATTTTTTAGATGGATTCTGTATGTGTTGGTTTCAACTTTAGAGTTGTGTGCATACTCTTGGTATACTCTTTGGAGTAGTTTATTAATAAACATTATTATTAATGAGCCATTTTGTTCATAAATGGTTTTATCAGTCTCTATGACCAGTTTGAGCCCTGTGATGTGCTGGAGGGCACCATGCATAACAGTCCTTGGCCCAAGCTGGTTTTGTGTTTAAACCCCCCAAGTATAGTGGGTGAGGGAGAGAGGATTGCCAGCAAGTGTGGAGACGACAGATGGAGCACAGCAGCAAAGATGAAGGATGTGCAGAGCTCCGTGTGTTGCAGGGCACAGATGATCAAAACTCTTCTTTGTTGTGGTGCCTGTACAAGGCTCACAGCAATCAGGGATTTGGTTTGCTGAGACTAACTCCTGCCTTGTTAACTACCACTTCTTGATTATTTCTGTCTATACCCATCTGCTGCCCTTTTTTTTCTGTTAGAGCTGCAAATTCCTTAGGGTTCAGACAGCTTTTTATTTTTGTGTTTGTGCAGTACTGAATTCAGTGGAGTTATGGTCCAGGGTTAAGGCTAGTAGCTGTTAGCAGTGGCATTTACATGGGAAAATAAGACTCTAGGAAAACAATGATTTTCAATTTCAGATGGTCTTTATTTGCATTCCAACATCTGCTGGTTCTTTGAAACTGAAAAATTATTTAAATAAACAATGCATGATTCAGTACAGACTGGGAGATGAGGTGCTAGAAAGCAGCCCTGTGGAAAAGGATTTGGGGTTGCTGATGGATGGGGGTGCTGCACATGAGCAGGCAGTGTGAGCTTGCGGCCCTGAAGGCCAGTCACATCCTGGGCTGCATCAAAAGACGCATTGCCAGCAGATCCGGAGAGGTGATTCTACCACTTTGCTCTGGTGAGACCTCACCTAGATTGCTATGTACAGATCTGGAGCCCTCAATAGAGGAGGGATGTGGACCTGATGGAGAGGGTCCAGAGGAGGGCTAAATAAATGATCAGGAGGTTGGAGCACCTCTCCTATGAGGACTGGCTGAGGGAGTTGGGGTTATTCAGCCTGGAGAGGAGGAGGCTGAAGGGAGACCTAATAGCAGTACCTGAAGGGGGCTACAGGAAGGATGGAGACTGTTTGCAAAGGCTGCAGTGACAGGATGAGGGGCGATGGCTTCAAACTAGAGAAGGGCAGATTTAGACTGAATATCATGAAAAAGTGCTTTACTGTGAGGGTAGTGGAGCACTGGAACAGGTTGCCCAGGGAGGTGGTTGAATCCCCTTCCCTGGAGATATTCAAGGTAAGGCTCAAAAGGGCTCTGGACAGCCTGATCTAGTTGAGGATGTCCCTGCTGACTGTGGGGGGGGTCAGACTAGATGACCTTTGGAGGTCCCTTCCAGCCAGGACCATTCTATAATTTTATGAAAATGATTATTACAGTGTTCTCTACCACAAATAGTTCTGTGCAGGAAATGCTTGCCTTTTTTTTTTTTGTTTTTCCTCATTCCCCCCCCCCCCTTTTTTCTTTTTTCCCTCTTTTGTTTCTTTTTCCTTTTCCTTTTTTCTTCTTTTCCCTTTTCCCCCCTCTTTTTTCCTCTTTTTTTTCCTCTTTTTTCCCTCTTTTTTCCTCTTTTTTCCCTCTTTTTTCCTCTTTTTTCCCTCTTTTTTCTCTTTTTTTCCCTCTTTTTTCTCTTTTTTTCATTTTCTCCTTTTTTCCCTCTTTTTTCCTCTTTTTTCCCTCTTTTTTCCTCCTTTTTCCTCCTTTTTCCTCTTGTTTGTTTTTCTTTTTCTTCCCCCCCATATGTAGTCATTTATATATCTCCATTTGACTGGCAAATCAATTTTATCCTACAGCCTGCTGGCTCTTGCTTTTCTAGATGCTTACTCATATTTAACATAGCTCTGCCACCTATTTGCATACGTAAATACACCCTTGTTTTTCACACCTGTTGGCATTCTTTTAATTATGTATTGACCCCGAGGCTGCTGGCTTTGAGGCCTGTTCAGCCGCAGATAGCCGGGTGCTATGCATTGTTCTTCTTTCCCAAGACCTCAGCCCGCCTGGCACTGCCCTGCCAGCTGAAGTTTCCCCCCCTCCTGGCACATCGCCACAGCTAAGTGCCTTTCAGCGCGTTCTCGGCTACGATCCTGAGCTGATTTCTGGGCTGCAATTCACCGCCACGGTTATCGTATCAAAAGGGGGAGCGATTTACATTTCCCGCACGTCTCGGCGTTGCCAGCCTGAGAGAATGCTGCAGAGAGAAAGTTAACACAATTTGATCAAATAAGGAGAATGAGCCTGTTTACACTGTTGCATCTCAGGCGCTGGAGGAATTTGATGCAGGCGCAAAGTTGGCACTAAGTACAGATTAGGCTGTGCAGAGTTTAATTTGGTGTTTGGGTTTGGGGTTTATTTTGGGCTCCTGGGGAGAAAAATAGGAAGATTGTGCCTAAAGGCTGGGCATGTGGAGTGCTGTTTGCTTGCTTTGGTGTGGCCTTTCTCTTTATCTTGATTTCATATTGTGTTACCCCTAAAAGTCTCTCTCTTCTCTAGCTATTCATCCAGAGTAATGTCTGCATAATACATTACCTTTGTTTGCATCAGACCCCTTCAGCCTTTTGCAGTTCCATCTCTGAGAAGGCATCGAGCAGTCGCTCCAACATCATTTGTACAAAGTGAAACGCTTAATGTTGAGATATTTTCAGCACGTCCATACTGGAAATGCCATATGAAAGGCAGGGCTGCAGCCTGTGCTGCTGATTCACGTTCAGCTGCCTCTATTTGTATGCAGAAACAGACTTAGTGGCAGCTTCGCATTTGTTTCCTCTGTATCAATTACTTATCAGTAATACATAAACCAGATTAAGCAATTGGCGGTAGGTTGCAGTGCTGAGAGTGTTGTCAAGCCTCCCCTGTCCAAAGGGGCACTTTGCTGGGACATGGGTTGAAAGGTCTCTTTTCAGACTGGACATATTTGAGTTTGGAGAGGCAAGGGATGTATCTGATATTGGTGACTGAACTGGTGATGTTACTCATCTCTGAGCCAGATTCCTGCAGACTTGTCTAACTTTGGCTTTTTTCCTATTTTTTTATGAGCACCTTTCTTGGATGTATTTGCTGTGCTGCAATGAAGAGCTATGTAAAAGAAAAACCTAGTGAAAACATAGTGGGCAAAGTGCTCTCAAATTTATTATGTCTTATCTTTCTTATTTGAGGATTTGATGTTGTGTACTTGCAGCTGCAAATATAAGAATATGTACCAATATCATAAGCCTGCCAGGACTGGTGACAGCTCCTCTGCAGGGTTTGTAGTCCTGCTTCAGAGTTGTGTTAGGAATTGGTGAGTAGAGGTCAGTAAAATTCACCTTCAGGCTTTTCAGGACAGGATATTCTTTTCTGCCTCTTCCATCTTGCTTTTCTTCCCTGCATCTCAGCAAAGAAATATCTTTGTTCATATCTATATTTTACTTGGTTTTAAATGATTGAAGCTTTGCCTAGTTCTCCCTTAACTTTAGCAGTTTAAAAGCAGATCATAGAGAATGACCACACCAGGAAAATATTACTGTGCCACCTTGATTAGCTTATGAGCCTGACCTCCTCATCCTCTTAACTTTGACTACTGCTTCTTGTCATCTTTGATTTCATCTTTTTCTCTTCCATTTCCACCCCCCACCCCACCCCCCCCACACACCTTTTCCTTGACTGTCTATGAAGATTTGAACTGCCTGATACTATCACCTCACCACGCTGTTTCAATCTTAATGCAGGTGCCCTGGGAAGAGATTACATTCACCCTTGAAACTGATACAGCTCTTTTAATGTATGATGTCCAAAGAAAAGACTCTTTCTAATTCTGGATCCTGGAAATTAAAGGCAATGCATGCACATGTTGCTTTGTCCAGATGCCGTGTAAACTTCAGTGCAGGTAAAACCATAGTGTGGCATGCAGCTAGTCAGGGCACTTCTCTGCATAACTCACCCCAGAAAAAAGGGATATTCTGTATCTTTCTGTCCATCTCAGTTTGGTGGTTTTTTGTTGGTGGTGTTTTTTGGTTGCTTGGTTGTTTTCTCTTGGTTTTGGTTTGGTTTATTCCCCCCCCCCCCCCCTTATTCTGCTTTTTTAAGAACTGATTTCCTTAGGGAATTTTTAATGTTCAGGGCTTTTTACCGTGATGTTTTGGACAATGATGTGACAACACAAGTGCATCTATTACTCTTCCCCTGGAAGCTGACTAAAGGGAAGGACTTGATGGATAATGGCCACATTTTCCAGCAGAGCCTGATGTACATGTGAGAAGAATGACTGAGTGACCTGCATATAAAACTAAACTATGTCAGGCACAAAGTCTGAGGGCACAACTAGGAGAGAAGTCTGGGAACAGCTAGCCTTTTGTCATGAGTTCCTTATTTTGCTCCCCTTCTCTCTGTTGCTGGAGATGTGGTGCTTTCTGTGTTGTCGCAGTGCAGGCTGTAGTGTGGGAATTGGCTTCACGGGGATGGAAGGCGAAGGGCAGCAGGGTTGTGTGGCACAGGGAGCTTTGAGAAAGGAGGTTGTGCAACTGAAAACAGAGCATCACTTCACCTTTGGCTGCTGAAGAAAGCTGATTCTCCTTTGCCTTGAGTAGTCAGTTTACACTTGTGCAAATTGAATGTAAACCAGTACTGGCTGAAGCTTAAATGTGGTGATGCTGTGGGTACCTACTGCCTTTGGGGAAAAAGAGAGAGGGCTGGAAGCTGTGAGGGCCACTTGAGCATCATTTCCTACCAGGGCTCCTTTCTCTAACAGGTGAGGCATGCTGACTTGATGCTGTGTGTTGGGTGCTTTGCTGGGTGTTGTAGACCTTTAGTTGAATCTGATACCGCTTTGCTTTATATTCCACAGCACAGACTTGCTAAAGCTGACTTTGAATTCACAGTGGGGGTGGGTGTGGGGAAGAAGGAAGGCTACAGGGGGGAAGGGATGGCTTTCTTCTCCCTGCCCCCCCATACTTAGGCATGGTCCCTGGAGCACTAACTTGCAACTCTTTCCATTTTCTATCTCTGCAAGACTACTGTGAGAAATGATCAATGATTTCAAGAGCTTTCATGCAGTTAGAGAAGGAAAAGTGTAAGAGTGCTTCTACCAAAAGCAAAGAAGGAGGGTAAGACCAGTTGCATTTTGCACCTGGAGCACTAGGGCGTGGGAGAAGGGTAGTTGGCAGTTCTGCCTTCAGCTGTATCATTCTCATGGGCAGCACATCAGGAGTCTGTGAAAAGTAAGGAATCTCTAGGCTTTGCCTTGCTGAACTGCTCAGGAATGACTAATGACTAATTATTAGATGGGGTTTTAGGCTCAGGGAGTAACTTACAGGTAAGATTTCCATGGCTTAGTGAAGTCCATATCATTCGTGATGCTGCAACAGCCTGAGTCTTTGCATCAGCAGAAGATGGTACTACAAGCAGACCTTGAGTGTTCACTTTCTATAGAGGATACACTCGTAAGCTTCTGTAAATGAGTGGGAAATTGCAGTGTGTGGACAGCAGAAAGTAAATGAATTGAAAAACAGAGCCCAGGTTGACGATCTCTTTCTGGAACATATTGTCTGTGAGTGATTCATCTGGCTTCTGTGCTTTGGATTTTCATCTTTCCAGGGCTTCTCCCTCAATTGGCATTTTGGGAAGACTAGTACTTTGCCAAATGTGAGGTATTCGGAGGCCACACAAGAGACACCAGAGAACCTCCCTACGTGAAGTGTAGCTGTGCCAGAGAAATCAAAGTGCCTTGCCTGCTGTCATATTTATCCTTCAGTTTGCATAAGGCAGCAATGTCTGCAAACCTTCCTTTCCTTTACCTAATGTAGATGATAACTGTAATAATGTTTACTCAAGTGAAAGGGGATGCTGCAGCTTTGATTGACATCTGCAAGTAATTCTTTGCATGGTTTGAACAACAACAACAACAACAACAACAAGCCATGAAAGTGTTCTGCAAAGAAATGATGATATCCCTTGTGCCTTATTACAGAACATTTTGCCAAGAAACTTGTGGCTATAACAAGGAGGCTGATATCCTTCCACACTGTCACAGCATTGAAACCTAACTGCCCCCTGGGTTTCTCAATTATCTCCAGCAGAGCTGTCATGTTGCCCCTTTGGAAAAATGAGCTGACACCCCATGGAAAAACTTCAAAAGGGCTTTTTTTTTCCCTTCCAAACAGTCTCTGGTATGTTTACCAAACTTGAGTATTGCTCTGTATTGGGCCCCTGTTGCTTCTCTATCACGAGATAAGCGATTATTCAGGTTTCCTGTCACACTTGTGCATTACTGCGCTGGGGCTCCTGCCAATGGTTTGTACTTGCTGCCTACATATGTAAGAGTATTATTTAATAGTTGCAGCTGGAACAGGGGCTCTGTGTTCCCCAGGAAGTAATCCTCCCTCTCGCTGCAGGAAAGGTGTCCCCGGGGCCAGTGCTGCCTCCTCTTGTGCCTCTGTAAAATGGGAAGGGCGATGTTGACCTTTCCCTATTGCCCACTCTGAGTGCTTCATCCTGGAACAGCACTTTGCCACTGTTCCAAATGGGATCATTTTCCACCAAAAAAATAAAGAGGAAAAAGTAATACAAGATTTGTGAAAATAGCTCATTTTCTAGCTTCTAAACAGCACAAGAACTCTCTTCCCAAATAACTGCATATGGTTTTCCCTGTAATTGAAGATATTTCTAACCTATGGTGCGCCTTAGAAGACCCCAGTTGATAAGGAGGATTTTCAAAACATTAATGACCCATCTCTCTGTGGCTCTCATTGACCTAATTTCCCAAGGAGACACATGAACTACATAGGCAGACCCTGCCAAGCTGTGGCATGGTGGCCATCTGAACTCCTGTGTAGCCCCAACCATAGCACCAACACAGTTTTAAGGCTCAGTGAGCCGTGCTGGGCTGAGCAGAATCATTACACTTGAGCCATTTTTGGTGGCTCAGGAGAGAAAATGGTTTAATTCTAGGTTCCAGTTGCCATTCTACACTCCTGCAAGTGTTAAAAGGAGATTTTTACAATGGCCAAAATGGATAGGAAAGAGAAACAATATTTCAGAACTTTGGAAAAGCTTCAGAAGGACCTGCATTTGATAAAATGCTTTCTGGGTGGTGTTGCTGCCTAGCATACAGGAGATAATTAATGGCTGTCCAGAGTGAATTCAGGGCAGGGGTAGAGTTAATGGTGTTGCAGGGCATTGACCTCATAGCCTGGTCCAGAGCTGATGGAGATGAGGGGATGGTGAGGTATTGGAACAGGCTGCCCAGGGGGTGGTAGAGTCACCATCCCTGGAGGTGTTCAAAAGCCGTATAGGCATGGCACTTTGGGACGTGGTCTAGTGGTCATGGAGATGTTGGGTAAATGGTTGGACTTGATGATCTTAGATATCTTTTCCAACCCTAATGACTCTATGGACAAAGAGACTGGGGATATTTCCTCACCAGGACTTGTACTCAGCCTGTTTCTGGAGCCTGCTGGATGTGGGCCCTAGCATGGCTCCTTCCCTGGTGCAGTGGGCGACTGAAGATGACAAAAATTTGGATAGACTGGTTTGGTTTGAAAACAAGTCCTCCCTTTCCCCCAAATGTTTTCTTTTTTTGAAGAGAGAAAAACAAGCAGAAAGCTAAAAACTGCACAGTGATAACAAGGCAGTGATGCCAAGCCAGAAGGCTTTGAGCTGTGTGGCACTAGGTGGTTATGTTTGTGCAAATGAATTGCTAAAAATGAAAAAAAAAAATCTCCTAGCCCCTTGGAAGCCATGGTAAGAGTAAAACAGCCAAAAAGGGAAGGAGAAAAATACCCTGAACTGATTGAAAAATACTGCATGGTGTCACCTTGGGGAGAATCAATTGCCTATAGGGGACCCACCATGAGCTCCTCTTAGGAAAGGGTTTTGCTTGAGGTCAGACATGGCACAAGAGAGCACGTGGTCTTCATCCAACCAGCCCACCTGTACAGCATCTGGAAGGTGGAAGGAGGGTATTTTAGCTTTTCTGGAGGTGGAGAGGGAATTAGTCACTGCCAGCATGAACTAACAACCCTGTACATGTGTCGTGCAGGTGCATGTACAGGGGGAGAGGCTGGGACTGCTGCAAGGGTAAGATGCAGCAGGGTGACAGCTGGCAGATGTGCATTGGGGTGATGACAATCCTGTAAATGGAAATGCTTGCAAGTGAGAAAAGATGAAAGTGTATAAGTGCTTGTAGGATCCTTGTTATCATGTTAGCTTGCATCTGTAGGGACAAAATAGCCAGGCATGCATGGAAAGTAAACAAACACAGCATGTATAAATCATGTGTGGAAGAGAAGCTTCTGAATGCAGTTGCCATCTTTATTTAAAAACCTGCTACTTAGGCAAATTATTATCACTCTAGTGACACTAACTAATCCTTCTGTAATTAGGATGGGAAATAGGAATATATTCCATGGAAATGATCGTGCTGTTTCACCAGTCCAATTGTACAGCAGTCTTCTCAAAGAATAAGCTGTCATTTGCCCAGAGCTTTTTGGAAGGCTGTAATTTAGCTGGTTGGGGGGAAAAAAAAAGGAAATCAAGAAAATGTCCCTGGAGAACTCTATGCTGAGTTGAGAAAACTAAGTTTAGAATAATATAATTAGTAATGTTTTCACTGCTTTTACTGTGTTTTGTCTTAGCATTGCTGATTAGTAAATAGTTCTCTCAGCATCATTGGTGTCCTGTGAGCTCAGCCCTTCTCTAGACTCAAGGAAGCCACATGGCCTCTGATTTACCATAGGTGATGCTACTGATTCCTTTGAATCTAGCAAAGTGCAGCCATGCTCTTCCTGGATTTCAGAGAGAACTATTTATCAGGTGGTTTTCAAGAGTCTAAACCATAGATGAACTTCTGTGTGCCTGTGGTTACAGCTTTGGTGAATGGGACATGTTGGAGAAATACACTGTTTTAAGAGGAAAAAAACCAACTATATTTTGAATATGTTTCTATCTTGTCTAACAAGTGATGGCAACAAACTATTGCTTAGGTAATTAAAATTGGTACTTAATCAGTAACCACACTTATTTCTCATCAAAATTACCCTTTTTGACTTTTTTGCTCTTGTGAACATTAGGACTACTTTAGGGAAATGCTGTAAATTGCACTTGTGAAAACACTGAGGAGCTGCAGTTTTGGTGTAAAGTCTCCTCTGGTATCCAGCACTGGGTGAACCCCACATAGCCTAGAATACCTGACATTAAATATACTGTTTGTCAAAATAAGTGAAGGAGTGGTAGGAGAAGTGGTTCAGAGAGTGATGGCCACAACCATGTGAGATGAGGAGTGGAGCTCCTGAGGCTAGGAGCATTAAACTTGCCCCTTCTGAGCTGTAAACCTGTAGCTATGACTCCTGTGCTTTTATCTGCTCCTAAACATGGGATCAGCTCCTCTGTCCAGGGAAACTTGCTTCATAATGCCAGGTTCAGTATTTTGTGCAGACCTTGATAATTAAGTGAGCTTGTTCTTTGGCTTCGTTCTCTGTGGGGAGTAGATTAAGATCACCAGACATATTTCATTCACAGCCCAAAACACGTTTAATATCTGTTTTGGAGGAGTGAGGCAAATACAATTCCTACCTTACATTGTCTGCTCCTATTGATGCAGGTCACTGTCAATGAAAAATTCTCTCACTAACCTTTAAAAATGTGGTTTTCTGTAATTTTCATTCTGCTGAAGGGTAAAGCTGTATACAGTAATTGAATCGGTGGTGCATGCAGACTGAAATTTTGCAGCCTGAAATTATGGGGCTGTAATGGATTGTCTCTGTTTTCCAATCTGTGTCCCCTCTCTTGTATTTTCTTTCTCTGCTTTTCCATCTTCTCTTATTTCTTGGGGTTGGAATTGGTATCTGAAAAGGTTGAGTGGTTTAGTGAGGAAAGCTGAAATTGTGATTAAGGAAGGCCTAGATTTGTAATCTGTTCTGAACTCTTTGCCTCCAGATGTTGTGGTCATCAGTGCTGGCTAACCTAGGTTGAAGCAAGGATCTTGCTAAAAACCTCCAAAATTGAAAAAGGAATGTAAATCTTCAGTAGAGTAGAGCACCTCATAGAGGTGCTGCCAGAGGGCCCCTAAATGTAGGGGTTGAATGCTGGAATGTGTTCAAATCCCTGGGATGACAGTGCTAAGTCAAACTGTTGTCTTTTTCAGCATGTTCAAACAGCATCACACCTTCACTCGGGCTTAAAGAGAAGTGATGAGTGTCCACACAGAGATCAGACTCAAACATGTGCCTGTGCTTGCCATGCATGCTGCAGATGTGAATATTCTCCCATGGGCAAGCACCCGTGGGGTGGTCATGTCTGCAGCAAGGGCCAGTTCCCCTCTTTGGAAATCAACAGTGAGAACATGGACATCTGTGTCTTCCTCTTCAGATTTCAATACTTTATTTCATTTGTTGGTTTGGGGTTTTTTGCCTGTTGTATAGAATTGTTAGGGTTGGAAAAGATCTCCAAGATCATCCAGTCTGTCTGCCAAGCCAACACCACCATGCCCACTAAACCATGTTCCAAAGTTCCCTGTCTGTATGTTTATTCAACACCTCCAGGGCTGACAACTTCACAACCTCCCTGAGAAAGGGAACGCTTCCCTGTAACGCAGAGGTTGTTCAGTCTCTTGCTTTAGGATGTGTTCCTTCCTGATAAAATCCCTAATTACAACACATTTCTTAGCAGCCAAAATTGCTTGATGGTTTTTGCTTCAGTTTGGGAAAGTTTGCTGGAGCATACAAGTTGGGCTGGTAGCAGATATGGTCTCAGTCAAGCTTCCTTTACCCCAGACTATGGGAATGTCTTGTACATCTTTTCAGCTTTAACATGAATTATTTCAAATCATCTCTTCTCCTTACTAGGATATCAGGGGAGTGAACCATTGAACAAAGATGCTCTTTCCTTTTTATTTTGGTGGTTTCTTTTTTATCTTGTTTTGCTCTTACCTTTCTAAAGTCACAAGCCAAAAGCTTACCTCAAGTGGTGCAATAGTAGATAGATCTAGGCTGACTAGCTTCTAGGCAGCCTGGAATTAAATCCCCAATTTATTTAGCAACTACTAAACCAACAGAAACAGCTTTCCAAATGCCAGATCAATTGTGGATGTTGGAACAAGAAATTGAGTTTCATTAGGGTTTGTCAGTGTGAAATAGAAATCATGTCTTGGACAACATGATGGCTAAGAGCCTGGCCCTGTGAGCAGGCCCTCAGGAGCCTGGTTTTGGTAGAGCTGTGGCCAAAGGGCATAGCTTAGGATTTCAAGGAAAGCAACAAGTTTCAGAATATTTTTTTCCCCCCTGTTTTTAGAGAACAGTTTGCTATGCTTCACATTTTGAGAGGGAGAGGTTACACCAAACAGATACAATGCTGTGATCAAATTCTCTTAGTGCGGGAGATAATCCAACAAAGCTCTGAATACTGCCTAGTCAGGTGAAAGACAATAGAAAACAATTGCAAATGATGGTTCCCTCCTGATACTGAACTGCATGTCTCCTGACACCTTGTCTTCTCAAAACTTTCCCTCTGAAATCTTTCATCTCCCTGCTCTTAGAGATGCCCTACATGAGTCCTTTTTTTGCCATTGCTCTGCTTGCCACTGCACTAGGTTGAACCAACCTTTCCAGGGTTGTCCTTTGCTGCCAGCAGTAATAAAACCTGGTGTATTTGCCAGAAAGGGTCACAAAAGGCCTGAACTGATTTCTGTTATAAAAACCAAATTCAACCATTTAATTTATTTATTTATTTACTTTTTTTCCCCCCTGGTAAGAGCAGGAGAAGAGCAACTTTTCAGCATTAGGGCTGAAGGTTTTAGATCCAGATGAGTGGCTCTGCTTTCATTAGCAAATATCTTTCATTTTCAAAAAAACAAATAAAATCATTAACAGTTCCCTCCTTTTGGTGTTTCTGCCTCATATGCCTGTGTCACAGCCTTTTTTTCCTTGTAATTAATCAACCCATATCTCTCATGCAGCTTGGCTTGTCAGCAGGGATTAAAGCCTGACAGTATTTAATCATCTTGTATTTTATAGAAGACTAACAATCTCTCTTTGCTTTCTCTTCCCTCCTTTCCCTTTAATTTCCTTGGGTTTTTTTCTTGGTATGTAGCAGAGTGTCTGCTCTGACTGTCTGAAGTTTTTATACAGGGAGTGACAGGTATAAAATTCTTTTCTTGCCTCTTTTCTTCTGTGACCTGTGTAATTCCCTCATGAGATCATTTGCTGTGACATTTTGGGTATACCATGACCTACTCTGTTAGCACAGAGATCCACCAGACGCTGAGGCTGAAGGAGTATATATTAAATCATATTTTACCATGACTTCTTTTTTTTTCCCTCAGCAATACATCAAAGCTGGGAGCCAAGTGGGTTGAATAACTATACCAATTATTATTTGATGTTCTGGGGTTATTTAGTAGACTGAATGGTTTCTATTATATGTGACCAACTTGGACACTAGCTCGGATTAATTTTATTCGTTTAGGTATCTCATAAAATTAGGGATCTCAACATCTGACCTATTCACAGAGATCCTCTTCATAATGAAGAAAGGGGAACAGTTCCTTCCTTCAGGCACAATACTTCTACTTTAAGGTATACATCTCAGTGGATTGGATGACTCATATTCTAGGTCTTATTTGCCTTCATTGACTGTAAAGGGTATTTAAATAACTTGTCCAAATAGAGATGTTTTCATTATAGATTCAGACTGAGATGAACTGCATGATGAGTCTTAAGTCACTGCCACATCCTCAGGATGGTTATCCATTCCTGCCCCACCATGGTATGGTATGGGAGACCAGGGAATGAGCTGTGCATGGTGCCACTGTCTTGGATTTGGAGGAGCTCCAGGAGACCCCCTTAGCTGAGTGCTGTGAAACACAGAGGTATGGAGCTGAGGAGTCAGCTCTCTGTAAGGGAAATGTTCCATCCTCTTTCATTGCCATTTTCCCAGAGTATATATTACTATGTCTTCAGACTTAAGTCAAAACAATCACTATGTTAATTTAATTAGACACCCTTTTTAGCATGGGTGATGTCAGATATTATAGGGTCTGTAGATTGAATTGATTGAATGTATTCCATTTCATCTGAATTTGTAGGTTAAGTAGGGCTGACCCCAGCTAGCTTTTGTATGGGAGGTTGCCAAGGAATTCCAGGTACCATCGATGCAAACAGTGTTTTGCTCACCCCCTACCAAATATCATGCCACTGAAATGTGTTTGCTTTCTTCTGCTTTGCTGCTATTGCTCTATTGATGGATGAAAATTGGAGAAGGAAAGGGAGAGGGGAAGAGACTTAAAACAATAAAAAAGCAAATTATTTTCATGTTCTAGGTGAATGTTTTCTCCCTGTAGAAGAAAGCCCTATTTATAATAAGGTTGCAGTGCAGGGAGAGGTTGGAAGAGGTATCAGTGTAAAATCTTTTATGAATGCTGCTGAAATGCTGATCATTTTTTCTCCCCATTCAGTTAACACTACTTAACTTTCGCTGATTCTTGCTATAGGAAACAAAAAACAACACAACAAAAAAACTAAGCAAACAAACCAAAATACAGGAAAAAACCAAAACCAACCAACAAACACAACATCAAACAAACAAACAAAGGCCCTCAACCCTCCAAAAAACAAAATCCAGAATCATTGCTGAAAACTAAATGTGTTTCTTGGTTGGTTCGAAAGTAGTACAATAAGGTAAGGATAATGAAAAGAACAAACTGATCAGAAGACAGTAAAGAATGTAGTGTTTGCTGGTTTCTTTTAATTCTGACATGGCCAACTTAGGGTCAGCAGACTGAAAATCTACACCTACAAGCAACCAAGTAGCTCTTAAGTGGAATTAGCATGTGCAGGGATCCCATGGGACAAATACTTGTTTTGCGTTGTATGGGCTGTCAAACTGATGAGCAGAAAAGTACTTTTTGACCTCAGACCTTTCTGATCAATACAGTGTGCTTCATTTGCCTTCCAGAGCTGAACCAAATGCGCATTTATCTTTTATGGGAAATTACAAAGCGAGCAGGTTAAGGTAAAAGGTAACCATGGAATCAGAAGTTGGTGCATGTTTTAAAGGAGAGGATTTATGATACCTAAACCACAGTTTATAAAATAAAGAGCATGAGCAATGGGTTTTGAGCATATTTACCAAGCAAAAAAAAAAAAAAAAAGAGATAGAAAGATGTAAAATAAAAATGAGGAAGTGATAAATGCAGACATCGTTTAATTAAGAAAATGAATTCTACAAGCAGAGTGATACAGAAAGGAAACATCCGTTACCGGGGAAGGGGCGCTGAGAGAAAGGACATTTGTCATCTCAAGTGACAATCAGATGAGTTTCAAACAGAGCAGGGCAAAGAAGGTAAAGATATGCAAGAGAAGAATATGAGACAAGAAGAATTGAAGGAATACAGAGCAGGCTTTTGCAGGTCTGTTGGCCTGATTTATGTTTTCACATCTTTCTTAGCACACAAACATCCCTGAAATGAAGAGCCTCTTTTGCTCTCATTATTGTACATTCCTGTGGGCACCATGTTGGGTAAATCTGATCAATAGCCGAATCTGAAACCAGGTATGGGACTGGGTAGAAGGCTGTTCAGCAGCTGAAAGCTGAGCCATGTTGGAGAGGCTTGTTCCCTGCCTCCTTTCCAAAGGGCTGTGGAGAAGGCAACAGCTGAGTGAGTGTTTTGCTCTGCTCTGAGCTCAGGGTCATGCTCAAACCCATGGTCTGCAGAGCAGAACTGTCAGTAACGGCTCAAGAATGCAGCATTCTCCCATAGCTGCCCTGATCCTTTTGCCATGGCTTGTCCTAAAAAAAACCTCAAAAAATCAACCTGAATGTATCCTGAATGCAGATGAGAAAATGTTGCTTCTTCCAGGGGCAATTTGTATTGCTGAGTTATTTCTCTACACTGAAATAATGTGTTTGGGTAACAGGGCATCGAGTGCCATCGTTTAGCTTCTGGCCAAATGTTCATGTTTTGAGAAAAAAAGCTTGTTGGGTTTTTATTATTATTATTAATTTTTTTTTTTACTCTAACAGTTTACAGTGGCATAATTGGCAGGGTGGCTTGAAATAAGAATAACGAGAAATCGTAACAAAATGTGTGAACTGTTTGTTGTTGCTGCAATTGAGATGGTCCTGCTGGCTTCTGTCATCAGTGGGCTCTTGGATATCTTCTCACTTTTGTTCAGGAAGAGTAATTCAGCACCAGGTTTGGAAGGGAGGTGTCAGCCAGGCTCGTGTTTCAGCTCAGCTCAGGTCCCTTGGAAGAGCATCTGACTGGTGATCAAACATGAAACAGGTACCCAGACATCGTGATTAAGCAGCGTGTCACAAACGGGGACAAGGGACATCAGTGCTCCCCAGGTGTGCTCTCACCCCTCAGCTTAACACCCACTCCTCACAGGTACCAGTACTTGAAACTAGGTCCCTAGATACTCTACAGAAAATGAGTCAGGGACATCACCCCACCAGGCTGCTTCAGTTTCTAGAAGCGTAGTGTGTTTTGATGATTTTATTGAGACTTAGAAGCAGAAGCAAATTCATTCAAGATTAATGTCAGCTGTGAGCATATTTGTTCAGGGCTTGCTTCTTGTTCCTGGAGGTTTTGGGGTGCTTTTTTGTGTGTTGTATGATTAAACTATTAAAGATACTTTTGTTTGTAACACCCTTTCAACTGATAATGTTAGGCAGAAACTGAATGCCCTTCAGGACAAGGGGCTGTTCAGTCCCAGGTCAAATAGGGTTTTAAGCTGCAAAAGCTGAGTGATTTTTGTATCAAATACCGTGGCTGTGGTTTGGATCCAGCTCCTAGCAGCTATGCACCTGTGATTAGTGCTGAAAAAGAGACAAAAAAATCAAACTCTCCTCAATTCAACAGAGGTCAGTTACAACCCTTGGGGCTGGACTCTGAGAAAGTTTTCAGGACTGCAATCCTTGGACATTTCCCTTCTTTGGGGAATAAAATATAGTTACCATTTTTTTTCTTGTGAAATGGTGGAAAATGTAAGTTGTTCAATATTTAGTTTGTCATCTTTTTCTTTTATTCTACCTATCTTATTAAACGTTGCAACCAATAAACCCCACCAAAAATAGTTGTTTTGGGTATATAAACCAATAAGATATGTTCAGTTTGAAGTCAGCAACTGCAAACTGTGATTGCTTTGTGTAGAAAGGCTACAGGGAGGACCTGTGTGGTGATGTTAGGCAGGACAGCTTTGATGCTTCTAGGCTCCCTTCTCTGTGTTTTAAAGATTAATTATCTCTTTGAGCTATTAGGCTGGAGTCGCTCTGCTCTCTGTGGTACACACCATAGGTAAAGATTTTATGGTCTGTAGCTCTGCTGCTTCAATCATGTTTATACATCATCTATTTCAAATTAGCGAGACTTAGCAGGAGTCCAGAAATTTGCATCTGCTCCAGCATCAGGGCTGACACTGACAAAACCAGCTAAGAACTGGAATAGTATTGGTTAAATGACATTCCTGCATTCAGAGGACACCTTTAGCTCGCTTTTTCTGTAACCACACCAACTATGTAGCAAAAAAAAAACCACAGTAAGAATGTGTTAACATGGAAGCTACTTCAATGTAGAGCAGTAGGGAGGGGGTTTTCAGTTGCTGTGGGTTACTGTAGCTGCCTGGAGCTGTGTTGGGTTACAGTGCCCGGTGATCTGCTTACTGGCATTCCGTGTCATGCCAGGGACCTGCCTGAACAATACATTAATTATACATTCCTGTGCATTTCTGCCTCAGATTAACATGCTGCCTTAATCTTTCAGTTTGGTTATGCAGTTTCCTAGATGAAGTATCGCTTGCATTCTCCCCGTTAATGAAAACCCACACATAATCCCCATGTCCTAAGTACCTGTCCTGATTATCTACTGCATTCATAAGCACTACTAGCAGAATTATTTTGCCTAGTTAAGGTATTATTTGGTATTTATTCTAATTGCCAGTGTTGCTATTTTAAAGCTGCTAATCCATCGGTGGATGTTCTGTTTGTAATCCTTATTGCCATCCCTCGGCAAGCGTCGGGTTGCCTGCTTTACAGACCCATTAGGAGTATCTGCACAGACGGAACTGTTTTCCGGGGCCGGCCCCGTGATTCCATATGGTGCACATTAATCACAATTTAGCTGTGTAAACAAGGACTTCTATTTTATGCTGCATATGGTTGCCCAGCTTAGGTTGAATGAAAGATTTCATTTTGGTAAGTTGTATAAACACACCTGAGACACTGAAAACAATGGAACGTGGCCCCATGCTATAGAATACATCCGTTTGCTAATTAAAAGTCTGCTCTCATGGCTGTTGATCATTACTTTTTATATTGCCCTGGAATGCTATTAAGCAGGTCTGGATGCAGTGGTGTGTGGTTTATTGTTTTTCTGTGGTGCTTTCCCCCCCCACCCCCCAAATTGTTTCCTGCCTGTTTTGTCTGTGATTTCATTGGGTAGCTTTTTCTTTTTCAGTCATGGTTTTCAGAGAGTAAATCTGCAAGTATTGTTTATATTTGAAAAGTTCTCCATTGTATGTTTATTTATTTGAACAGCTTGGATTTAATAGCTGTTTTGTGTTTGGAATAAACAAGTGGGGGGGGGGGGGGGGAAAGAGAGAAAAAAAGGACTAAGAGTCAACAACAAGAAAAATAAACCCCAAATCCTCAGAGAAATAAGTAACAAAACTGTGTATCTTGTAACCCAGAAAATTCATCACTCCTTTTGTCCGTGTGTATGCTCCTGTTATTATTTAGCTTTGATTCACGTGTACTTCAGAGACTCTGTCATGCTTACTCTAGGTAGGAGCTATCAATAGAGCTAGTACAACAAGACAGATGAAACACAACCTGTCTCAAGTATTCAGCTGTCTTTTTTTCCCCCTACAATATTGCAAATAGATAAGCTGCAGCATGTTACTTGGGCATCAAGTTATTCAGATTTAAGAAAAGCCTGGTATTAATAAGGATTAGAAGAACATCTAAGGTTGCAAAAGCAAAGGCATAATACTTGTATAGCAACCAAAGAAATTGAAAAGGATAGAAATATGCCATTTCTAGAGAATTAATCATGGAATCTTAGAATCAACCAGGTTGGAAGAGACCTCCAACATAATCCAGTCCAACCTATCACCCAGCCCTATCCAATCAACTAGACCATGGCGCCAAGTGCCTCATCCAGTCTTTTCTTGAAGATCTCTAGGGACAGCGACTCCACCACCTCCCTGGGCAGTCTGTTCCAATGACCAATCTCTCTTTCTGTGAAGAACTTCTTCCTACTGTCCAGCCTGAACCTCCCCTGGCTCAACTTGAGACTGTGTCCCCTTGTTCTGGTGCTGGTTGCCTGGAAGAACAGACCAACCCCCACCTAGCCACAACCTCCCTTCAGGTACAGAATCATTAACACTGGAAGTTTGGAAGAGGCTTTCCCAGGAAGTTGGTTACCGGATGCCTTCAACATTTTCTCCTCCACCACATGCCACATACCTTACATTGTTAGCTGAGATGGTTATGCCCTTGCTTGGTCAAACACAGCTGCAGCTTTCAGTGTACAGCCTGCTTTTGTTGAAACACATGGATTGGCCAAATTCTTGGCTTTATAGTCAGAGGAAAAAATAGGTTATGCTCAGTGCTGTCCTTCTGGATTAATAATGCTAAGAGAGGAGAAAGTTCTTCACTGAGAGAGTTGTTAGCCATTGGAATGGGCTGCCCAGGGAGGTGGTGGAGTCACCATCCCTGGAGGTGTTCAAGAGGGGATTGGATGTGGCACTTGGTGCCATGGTTTAGTCATGAGGTCTGTGGTGACAGGTTGGACTTGATGACCTTTGAGGTCTCTTCCAACCTTGGTGATTCTGTGAGTGCAAGGTGCCTTTGATTCTAACTGATGTTAGAGGTGCAGTGGTAGCACCTAGAGGTCCATCCCATGAGGCAGCAGGGAAGCTCCATACATGCTGCAGATAACAGGAATGTCTGGCTGTGAGAAGGGGAGAGTACCATAAGTCATTATTGCCTCTCTTGTGTAATTATGACTGAAGAACAGCTTAAGAATTTTATGTATGTGACTATAGAACAGCTGTCTTTCTATGCAGGTATGTTTTAAACTGTTTGCTGTGACCAAGCAAGGCTCCTTTCTACTGTATTCTCAACCTTTTCTCCTCCCATCACTTTTAGCAATTCTTAGGTGCAAGCACACAAACCCCATAGTTTTAATCAATAGGGTGGGTTTTTTTGGCAAAATCCATAAAACAAACCAGTCACTTTACAGAACTCTGGACAAATAATTTAGACTACAAGTCCTGACACAACTTCTATTTAATCTTGGCTGGAGGATGATGCTCTCACATGCAAAGTGGAGTTGTTTTGCATTGACATTTAAATACAATCATAGGAGTAGATGGTTGAGAGCCCAAAATGAGAATCACAAGCAACTGAGAAGAGCCGAAGGGAAGGACTGCAGTGATTGCAAATGAGGCCTGTCCAGGAGGTAATGTGATTAGTGTTTTCTAAGAGCAGAGTATGTTGCAGAAATCAAATGAAGCCTGGAGTGAGGTGGAGGTGGGTGGGAAATCCCATAGTTCCTCCAGTTTTATCTAATAAGTGATTTATCATTTTCAGATGGGGGTTGGTTTTTTGGATGGGGTTTTTTTGGTTGTTTCCCCCCCACCCCCCCTCCTTTTTTTTTTCCCTTTCTGGTCTTGTGCTGAGGATGTTTGAGAGTTATTATGAGATTTTAAAGAATGCTGAGTTTTTGATCTTGTCACAACTGAAAATACTTTATAAATGTCAGAGTTGGTGCATGAAAATCTGGGACACTACTCAGCTGCTTTGCTTGCAGAGCTCAGCTAATGAGGCCACAGGAGAGCAGGCTGCTGAGCAGCCTGGCGTGGTGGTCCTGCCTCAGTGAGCTTCATGCTTCAGCACGCCTTCAGAAAGTGGGGAGGAGCTTAATGTGTAATGGCAAACAAATTGCCAACCTTAAATATTAATAAATGTTTGCATCCCTGTCATGCTTGGGAATGTTTCATATGATGGAGGATCTTGTGGTGTGTTGCTGAGTTGTGGTTAGTTCATTCTGTTCCACTTCTCAGATGTTGGGGCAGATGTGTCGAGGGCTTGTTGGACCAAGGCCCATGTGTTGGTGGTTTAACCTGTCTGCTTCATCCAAACTTCATCAGAGCAGGGCAAGATAACCAGAGCAAGGCATCTGGAAGAGCCACATGGGGACTGAAGCTGTAGTGAAAGGTTTGTTAGCTTTGTGGAGGTTTCTTCTAACCTAAGATAAGCCAAATAAGCAGTGTTGTGTGGGGAACATCTTAGATTAGGTTAGCAGGCACGGAAAAGGTCATGTGTTTAAAGTTAAATGAAACATGCTAAGTTTGTGTGGACAATTTTTTGGGGGGAGTTTCATAAATGTGTAACTATTTAAATGCTCTGTGAGGAGCTTGCTTTTTTAAGAACAGTGAGTAAAAATTTTCAACAGTCTATTCAAGAGGACCGTGAGAGTTTTTACAGGAGATCCCACAGCTGCCCATTCATATACTTGAATAGCTGATTGGTATCAAAGTCTGGCAAAACCACTTTGTGAAGACACTGAGCATGGACAGCGAATGTTTTCTGGTTTAATGGAGATGCATACTGATGACTAGCTCAGGTTCCAGGTTGGAAGGAAGAATGAGACGAAACAGCCTCTGGGTTCAGCAGTGTACAGAGGCCCAAATCTTAAGCTGGCAGGCAAATTTCCTAAGTTCAAGAAAACTTCATATGTGCTTGAATTTTTCACAAGAAATGGTGTTGGACTGAATTGTGATCCACAATGCCACCAGCACCACTGGAACCTCTGTGTTGCCTTCCTCTGCCAACGTGTGTCTTTACTGATCCTGAAAGGCTCAGAAGAAAAAAGCCTGGCTTGAAGGGATAATAGGAACCTACAGCAATGCAATTCAGATACACAGAGTACATCTGGACACAGAAAGGCTTGCTGTGTGAAAACGAGGTTAAATAAGCTACTGAAGTTGATGCCATAGCTTTGAGGTTTGCCAAATGTCATAGCACAATAATTGACTTTTTACTTCTGCTTTTCAATCTTGGGAGTAGGATATGATTTTTCTAATGCACTCAAGGGATCTGAGTGCTAGTTTATCCTGCCTAGAAATTAGAAACTCAGATTCCTCATAGGTCTTTGGAAATGGCAGGTGTAAAACAGAAACTGCTGATGGTGTAGTAGAAAATGTTCTGGTTTGTTCTGTAAAATGGAGTTTCTGACTGGTTGATTAAATAGGTGATAGCACAGGGCTTTGTTGATGTCATCATTTCTTGAGTGGTGATTCTGAGCATTTTAACACAACATCCATTTGAGGTGTAATTCAGTGTATATGCTGGGAAGGAATTCAGGTGATGCTTGGGATCTTGTCTGTCGGTCTTTGCTGCGCAAATTTGTTGAGTTTGGATTTTGATGACTGAGGATGAAGGCTGTGGTAGTTTGGCAACAGGAGCCCTGTTTAAAAGTTGCTGCTCTAGATTCCCTAGAGGACCAGGAATTTGGGGAGATGAATGGGTTTCAGTCACTCTAGCTGTGTCTCTTAAGTCTCTTGTGGTGAGGGAGCATGCAAACAATGATTTGGAGTTTATTTTCGCTACAAAATGGATCTTTGATCCCTAGGCAATAAACAGTAAAAGAAAGAGGCAGCAAAGAATCAACTATCACAGGAGCTCACATTAAAACAAAGCCTGAAGTTTCTGTGGGGAATTTTGTATGGCTTTGCAGAAGCAGAATCTCAGATGCATCAAGCCCTTGCAGTGTGTTATTTTTTAACAATTACGAGTCCAAATACATGCAATTACCGACAGGAGGACTTTTGTCAGGAATGACTGCACCAATTTTAATTTAATGTACTCAGCCTTGTAATTGTTTGTTGGGGTTTTTTTTGTTGTTGTGGTTGGTTTTGTATTTTTTAATCTTGCTGTGCCAATGACAGCGTTGGTGGGGTTTGTTTTTTTTTGGCTGCATAGGTTTTATGTTTTGTATCTCCCACAAATCACACATTTAAGACAGTTCTGTTTTGCAACAGCTCTGAAATGCTGGCTTATTAGGAAGCCAGTCCACGCCAGATTATTTTAATATTGATAGACTGTGTCAACAGCTGAGGTAAAGATGCGTTCCTCGTGCTGTTTTGTTAAGGTTTAGTGGGACTAAATCACAAAACATTGCTTGGCTTGGAAATTGAATCGAAAAGATCCATCTACATTAAGATTACTTGTTTAGAGAAAGCTACTCTTGCATGCTGAAGATTTTTGATGGGTTTCGTTCACGTTTTGGGTGCCTGAACAATAGCAGGCCACACACTTGGGTACTTGTGTCCAGTTCTGGGCCCCTCAATTTAAGAAGGATATTGAGACAATTGAACGTGTCCAGAGAAGGGCAACGAGGCTGGGGAGAGGTCTCGAGCACAAGCCCGATGAGGAGAGGCTGAGGCAGCTGGGGATGTTTAGCTCGGAGAAAAGGAGGCTCAGGGGAGACCTCATTGCTCTCTACAACTACCTGAAAGGAAGTTGTAGCCAGGAGGTGATTGGTCTCTTCTCCAAGGCAACCAGCACCAGAACAAGAGGACACAGTCTTAAGCTGCACCAGGGGAAGTTTAGGCTCGAGGTGAGGAGAAAGTTCTGCACAGAAAGAGTAATTAGCCATGGGAATGTTCTGCCCAGGGAGGTGATGGAATCCCTGTCCCTGGAGGTGTTCAAAAAAGAATTGGATGTGGCACTTGGTGCCATGGTTTAGTTAGTCATGAGGTGTTGGGTGGTAGGTTGGACTTGATGATCTCTGAGGTCTTTTCCAACCTTATTGATTCTATGAAGTGCCTCAGGGCACCAGTACTCTGCTGAGCTGCAATCTTACTTTAAAAAAGATATTTTTAATCTTTGCTTCCCAAAGCTCTGGGTTTGTCATAAACAGGAGACAGGGAAGCAAACTTGAATTTAGAGTTATACATAGCATTAATTTTCTGTGCAACATAACCAAGAGCTACTAGACCTGCTGGTGACAAATGGTGCCTACTTGCTCTTATTCATCCTTTTCACACTGCACATGATTATAAGGTCTAGTTCTGCAGACAGCTGGGCAGTGGGGTTTAGGTTTTTGTGGTTCTGGGTGGTTTTTTACTTGCTTTGTTCCAAGACACTTGCATGTCCCTTATTTCATTCTGGCACTTGTAATATGAAACTTGCCAGATTTTTATCCTGGGTTTGATGAACGGTTGCTTATGGGGTGTGTGAACAGACAGTGTGCCACGTTTCTGCCTGCTGTTGGAAGTGCCTTTCAGCCTCTTGCACCTGGGCCTCCAGCAGCTTATGCTTGCTTACAGGAGATTACAAAGAGTAGGTAGAAAAAAACCAAGGCTTCTGTCAGGGGTTTTAAATGCAATCCTGTGGTCTGCACTTTCTCTGGAAATTTTGTAGGGTTCTGTCAGGCAAATCGAGTTGATCATTACTGGCTATGACTTCTTCTGTAGAACAGATTACTGGGTATTTCAGCATGTGGCATGTTACAGTGCTTGAAGTTAGCTGACTAATGATCTGCATAATCATATATATATTCCTCTAGCAGAGACACAACTCTACACTTCTAGCTGGAATTACTCAATATATAACTCTCTCTGTAGTCTCAATAGCTTAAAACAAAACAAAACAAAAAAAATCCAAAAAAGAAACATAAAATAAAAAGAAAGAAGTTCCATTCACTGTGATAAAAAAATAAATCAATAACTCCTCCTGGAATCTGGACTAAGAAGAAATAGTTGGATATACCTTGCAAGCTATATTTTAGAAATTAGGAGAAGCCTGTCTCATTGTCTTTCATGCTGTATGTCAGGCCTGTGACATTGTTCCTTTGTGTCTCCTAGCAAGTGTTTTACATTCAAGAAGCTTACATGCCTAGGGGAAAAAAAGGGAAAAAAAAGAACCAGGGTAAAAGACAATTGCAGTGACACAGGTTAAACTAACAGAGGCTGTGGTTCAGAGAAGGTGTGGAAATGTATTTACACTTCCTGTGTGCTAGTGATTCTTGCCTGGACCACAGCCTGCTGGATCAATACTGCTGCTTTTCAGCAGGTTTCCCTCATGCCACCCCTGGCTGGATGCCTGCCCAAGCGCTGGATTCCTCTACACATCACTTGTGACTTGGATAGCTCAAGAACTTTCTAGTTCTGAATGGAAATAGAAAACCTAAAATGCCTGCATCTGCTCTGCTTCATCCCCACCTAGCAGCTGGTCCTTTATACCTTTAGAAATTGTCAAAATTTGCTGGCTTCACAGTGGTTGCCCAGGGACAGCAAACATGACTGAGGGTCTGCTCCTTCCTGCAGCTTTGGGTAGGGATGCAGCTAAGATGGCAAAACCATGCCTGTCCTTGCCGGGGAAGAACTTGAGCCTTGTTGCCCCTCAGGTCTTTGCTACTTCGTAAATCCTTGGGGTTTATGCTGGTAACTCACTGGAGTAATTTTATGTGCTTCCTGTTTTGCCTTTACAGTAGGCAGGGAAACTTGCACAGACACAGAAGTTATCCACCATCCTTGATCTACTACTTCTCACTGTGGGTCTTATTTATGGATAGAGGAATTCATATCTGCAGAGAAATGCCAATTAATGTGCTTGACCCATGGCTGGAGATGTATTTGGAAGACTAATCTTGAGCGCCAGAACCAAGTTTGGTTTAGGTATGCTGATATACCGAAGTGGGAAAAGTTGTGTTGAATCTTAGGAGATGATTTGCCCAGCTGGGCTTTTAAAAAATTTTCTCCCACTTTTTTTGTTGGCAAAAGAAGAATTCTTTGTGAAAGAAAAATTGAGTCTCATGGTCTTATTTGGCGTGCTAAAACAGAAGTATTGATTTCGTAAATACAGACAGCGTCCAACTTGAGTACTTTCCTTTGATGTACGTTGACTTCATTCCTCAGTTGTTAATGGACAGAATTTTTTTAAGCAAAGTGAGATTGTTTATTTTGACTGATTCTATCCAGCAGTGATATTTTGCTCTGAGGAGGCAGGAAGAAATTCCCCAACCGTTTAATACTCGGTTTGTATTTAGCTGCTAGTGAGAGTCATTGGCGGAAGGGTGCAAGACCCTCAGTCTTTAACACCTGCATATAAAAGTCTCCGAGAGACACATCCTGCACTTTTTCTCAGCTGCAGGTCCATCCCCCAGTGTGTATTTCTGTGTGAATTACAGCCAAACTCTAGGAACTGGCCAGTGCTTTGCTACCTTCCGCTGACAGCTTTCAGCGTTCTCAGATATAGTTTCGCCTCGTGCATACTGTAGCTGTCGGCGTGATTCAGAGCCTCTGGAAGGAGAGCTTCCTCCTGTATTTGTTATTTGCTTAGCTAGGCTTTGACTTTATGGCTATGTATTTCAGAATCTTTTATGCCAGGGAATCATTTATATGTCAGAGAAACAGGAAGGCACCTTGGAGCTTGCTGCATGTCTTGATTGTTTTTTAACCTTAGCCCGGTGTGATATTCTCTCTCAAAGAATATTCTCACATAATCCTGCAGGGAAGAATAAGGGTAACATGGTTGCCTGGCATTAATAGTGTAAATCAGAAGTACATGATGACAAGTCTGAGGAATGTACTAAAAATAACAATAAGACAGGCTTGTTTCTGAACAGTAAATGCCATCAAGCTTTGCTTTGAGTTCTGACATCTATCTAAAATCTGTACCCACGACTCACAGTTGTTTGTCAAGGGGCTCTTTGCTTGTTTTGCACTTCGGTGGAGCTGACTTTATGTGCTAGTCCTGATGATGTGCTCCCCAGAGGTATTCCTTGCCCAGGCTGTAGGAGAATGTTTCTGTGAACCCAAAGAGAAATAATGTGAAAAACATGGCCAGTACTGCCCCGGGGCATTCCTATCCCTGGGAGAAAAGCTAGGACCTGGGAGGGAAGATGGCCCATTTCCTATAATTGCAAACACTAGAGTACATTTTCACAAGCAGCAAAGCTAGAAGCAGCCTGAACTCCTTCTCAAGCCCACCTTACATGGGACAAGGGTAGAATACATAGAATACATAGAATAAACCAGGTTGGAAGAGACCTTCAAGATCATCGCGTCCAACCCATCAACCAATCCAACACCGCCCAAGCAACTAACCCACAGCACCAAGGGTAGCTGTGAAGGGATTACAGTGAGGATTTCTGGAGGAAAGCTTTGCAGTGGGGCTTTTCTAAGGATTTTGGAAGTCCTGTGTACAGTTCTACCTGCTGGTTTCCTTCTGGAACTCTGTATCACCTTGGCAGGTACAAAGATATGGTACACCCATCCCTGTCCAGGTCAGGTTGCTCACTGGAGCCTATGCAAGGCAGCTGTAGTAAAAATTGGTTGTAGTTTTCCCCCCTGGGTGCTGCAGAGTGGGGCAGGGGGACGTCACTGGGGACAAGAGCATCACGAATGCCAGGCATAGGGGTTTGGACTGCGTATTCCATGATACCTTAAGGTATTGTCATTTGCCTGGTGGGAGGGGACATAAATACCTTAATTTATAACTGCATTAGTGGTGCTTGATTCACATTTCCATTCACAGGTTCTGAGGAGAAAATGTTTGCATTTAATCTTTTTAAAATTGGGGAATATAGATATGTGGAATTGCCTGAGAGTCCCTTCAATATGTAAAGGCAAATCATATGCTAAAATAAATGTCCGACAGTTGCTGAAGTGGTGACAAGAAGTTCCATCCAAGGCACTGTGACTTTCTTGTGCTGTGCAATCCAAAACCAGCCCAAAGCAATACATTCACTGGCAGCTCTGATAAAAACTTTGCACAGTCCTGCTGTATTGCAGTGACCCCAAGAAAACATGAAGCACAAACAGGTTCAGAACTTGATGTGGCCAATGGATGGTGGTTTCCTCAGGGCTTCTGGCAGTCAGAGAGATGGGGGAAACATCTGCTTCAAACCCCTGTAATATGTCTACTTTGGATGAACCCATGTGAGTAGACTGAACCTGATGAGGGGTTTCAGTCTGAACAGATGTGGCTGGTATCTAGAAAGCTGCCTGGAAGTGAGCATTGGAAGTACTATATATCATCTGTTTTTTCCCCTCTTTGATGTGAGTGTTGAACTATTTTAAGTCCATGGCCATTCTGAGATGGTAAAAGTGAGAAAATGATAAAAGCAGATGCTGGAAATCATAATAATACAGCATGGTCCTGACAAATCAACACGAAGTAAATTGATAAGCTTCAGTCTGCTCTTGGAAGAGAGCTGCCCCAGCAAGCCTCAAAGGCAGGCTGGCTAATTTAACCATGAACCTAATCAGCTAGTTCTTTCTAATTACCATGCAGGGAATGAATGTCTCAAAACTACTTCTTCAGTATGTGCCTATCTCTTTTGGCAACTGGTTTCTGGGGCCTGGTGGACTAAAACTTGGAAGCTCATTGGGACAGCCCATGCAACCCCCTGACCTAAATATGCTTCATTTCCACATGAGACTAATTAGAAAGTGGACACAAACAATGGGTTGCATGAATATCTCTAGGAAATTGGGTTAAAAATGTCAAGCTTTGATCAGTTTCCACCCAAGTTGCAGAATAGCTTGCTGACAAGGCAGCCCATAGCATGGGGGTCTTAATTGCCATCCAGAGCTGATGATTCACAGATTTTTCTCTTTCCATTCCCTTTTCCTCAGCAGATCCTAGATGCCCTGTTGACAACTGAAGTCCAACAGCTTGAACCCTGAACTATTTATCTGTCCTTCAAAATCCTCCTGGCCTCCTCCTTTTCCTGTTAGTGTTGACAGCTCCACTGCAGCCCTGTGTCCCACAGACTCGCTACGGTGGTGTCACTTCTCAATCCTCCCCCATCTGCAAGGTTTTGTGACATGTTTCTCCTTTTCTGTGCAGCATGCCTTGAATGTGTCTTCCCTCCCTTTTTTTCTGCCACTGACACAAACTATAAAATCCACCTCTGTGGCTTTTCTGACTTTTTGGGTTGTCTCTCCATGTGTAAATTCAGGAAGATCTGCTACAACTTGCATTCCCATCCCTTTTCCACTCTTGCTTAGGAACACAGGCTTTAGTACTAATCCAAACATGAGGCTTCTTGGGTCCTTCATGCTTTTGCTTCGCTTCAGTGATAGATGCCAAGATGATTTTTTTCCCCCTTTTTTAATTGTTATTATTTTTGCAGAATACAGGAGATGGTGAAATATGAGTTGCCATTAGTTTGTTTGAATTTCACAAGTGGGCATTGCTGTCTGCTGGGAAGGCTTCAGAGATTTGTGTAAATCAATCAACCTTTGAGATACTTAAGTGAAAAATAATTATTAAGGAAAAAAAGAAGTCAGCTGGGAATATTTCTGCCCTGAATTGCACACACAAGGCCTTTTCAAACAGCCATAGCACATTCAAATCTCACTTTTTAATACTTCAGCCTTAGGCCACTATATTTATATCAGGGATCCCCCAGAGAGAAGTATGTGGTCATGCTCAGTGTGTGCAGGGGAAATGCAGTGATTCTGGGCTGTATTTATTTGCAACTCTTGGTCAACCATAATTTGCATAACACTAACCATATAAAACTCTTGCATGAGTTTGCATTAGATAGCAGGTGTTGTTTATTTAGAGGCATCTACATATATATATATATATATATTCATATAAATGAGAGGCACACAAATAAGCTCTTTGTATTTCATAGGGTTGCCAGGGTAGCAGTAGCAAAATACAGCGAATCAACAGTGAGATGTGCAAGAATGAATACAGACTATGCCCAGAGGCTATGGAAGGCACCAGGACACATTTCAGGCTTTATCAGCAGCGAGGCAAACATTTGCACGGCCCTGAAAAAGCTTCTGGCTTTGCAATGAACTGCCATAAAAAGGCGTAATTAAAAGTTGCATTCTGTTTGAGCCTTTTCTAACACTCAGTAATCAAACACCATAATCAGAATGAATTATTGCATTTGTATTCTGCCACACAGTGACAAAAGATGCATGGCTTGGCTTATAGCCTTAGCCTGATTTATTAGGTCTCATTTCCAAAACTGGCACAAAAAGTGAGTCAGGTTCCTCAGGGACCTGTTGCATCTAGGCGGTGGTACCTTTAAGATGCATGTGCTGCTTCTGTGTGTTTGCTGTTATTTAGGACAAACTCCCAGGATAGGGGTTTTTTTTAAATCCAATTGGAGTGTGCAGACAAGATGAAGTTTAAGCTGAAGAAGGGTTGATCAGGACATTGATACTCACCCTTCACTGGTGCTGGCAGCTTCATTTTGAAGGTCTCTTCCAACCTGCTCTGTTCTATCCTGTTCTGTTCTGTTCTGTCCTGTTCTGTTCTGTTCTGTCCTGTTCTGTTCTACTCTATCCTGTCCTGTCCTGTCCTATCCTATCCTATCCTATCCTATCCTATCCTATCCTATCCTATCCTATCCTATCCTATCCTATCCTATCCTATCCTATCCTATCCTATCCTATCCCATCCTATCCCATTCCATCCCATCCCATCCCATCCTATCCCATCCTAATCTCTGATGTGACCTATGAATAAACCCACAGGATTAGTGGGACACACTGAGCTGCCAAGTCTCTTGCAGCAAGACAGAGAAGCCTTTATGTTCAGGGTATTAAAATCAACCCCTGAAGTATAGCATTGCTAGTTGATTGCAAAATGATTTCTGCATGGGAACATACTGTTTGTCTGTGTTGCAAACTACTTTCCCTACCCATTCCAACACATAACTGGGATGTGATGACCAAGAATTACTTAATTTGGAATCAGTGGAAGTCTTCTGCAAAACAGGAGAACGAAAGCAGAAATCCAAAGGCAATAGTTTGATGTAAAAGTTATGCTTTTAGGAAGCAGCAAGTTGTGCTTAGTCCAGTGAGCTTTTTAGGGTATCTGGTAAAGCATCAGTCCAGCTCTGTCTGTTCTGAAGGACACACTGTGACATGTACTGGCATTCATTTGGATCCAGAAATTACCAGGAAGTTGCAGACAGTCTGTTTCCATGTGCTTTTCAGTAGATTTGTGACAGGCAAATAAAAATAAACCATGGGGAAAAGAAAAAGAAGAAAGTAGAAAATATGCTGCAACTGTTAGAAATGTATGGGAGTAATAGTCTACAGCAGGCAATACAAACACTTGGCAAAACAAACTCAGTGTTGGGCTGTGGCTGATGATTTCATGATTGACAGTTGCTGGTTGTTTGAACAACAGCCACTTTTCTACCAGAGTCTGCCAGAGCTTTCAGGAAGGTTTTTCTTACTCGGTTATGAATTTTCTATTCTGCCTGGTTTCTGTCCAAAACAGTTTGGAAAGCTAAGTTCCTACCTCAAACCCTAAAACTGTAGGTCAGATCCAAAGAGCTGGGACTCCAGTAGAGAAGGAGGAATTTCTGAAGAGGTTTTAGAGCTTTCTCTTGGTTGTCTTTCTCCATGATCCTCCTTCATGCCCAACCACAGTCTCAGATTTCAGCTCCACGGGCAGAGCTGTATGTCTGTAGCTCCCTCTCCAATCAGATTAGCGCAGGTTAATGATCTCCAGCATCTCAAAACAGGTAACTCCCTGACTTCCGGTGATGCCAACCGTTTAGCTGGTGCCACTCATTTGTTGTCACCTTGCTCTGCCTGGTGTGGCAAGCTGAATCCATGTGAGCCGTTTTGAGAAGGCACAGAGTAAACTTGTTTGATGCTCTGCCCAGGGGCTGTGATTTATTTGCCCTCAAGTGTTTATGAAATGTAAAACTGCCCAGCTCTACTCAACCGTACACAATGCCCAGGCACTTAATCTCCTGCCACCAGTTCAAATGCTGGGACTTGGTGAGCACACCCAGCTTCTTAAAATGCAGGCCTTAAGAGGCAAAAGTTTTTTATTGAAATGAAGAGCTGCCTCTGAACTTTGATTTAAACTTGTAACTGTCACCTGGGTTTTGACAGATGGGTAATGAAAGATCAAGACAAATGCTGGTAGGAGTCTTTTGAGATGTGCTGCTATTAGCATTTGCTCTGAGCATATTTTAAAGAGAACATAAGACTAACAATTTAATGTCTGTTAGTCATCTCACACTGGAGAACTCCTGCCAGAGGAGGTGAAATGTGTAACTCAAAATTCATGAGACAGGGGATTGGTAATGAGGAAGAAACACAGGAAGGCACCAAAAGATGAGCTATAGCCCTGAACCAGGAAAAGAATACAAATGAAGAGACAGATCAAGTCACTGTTCTCAGATATGGGGCTAAGAGTCAAAGCTGCATTTCCTGGGTATGGGCTAGGATAAAACACCTGTAATGAAGTCTCTTCTGGATATGTCATTAGCTACAGATGCATAGGATGTGGTGGAGGAAATAAGATGTTTCTTAGAGTGACTGTTAAAGTTGTCAGTGCAGAGTGGTACAGAATAATGCAGATAAGCTGCTTAAGTCACCCCTGGATGGTAGATTAGTTGCACCTCTGCTTACTGTGCTTCTGGCTTTTACATATTCTTTAATACAACACTTTTACAAGGGCTCAGAATGTGATATTTTAACATGCTCCAGTAGTCCCATATTCCATAAGTAATGAAGTGCCAGTGAAGTCAGTGAAATCGTCTTTTGAGGAGGGAGTCGCTCCACAAAACCGACTCCTCTCCTCTGTTAAATTTCATTGAATTCATCTCCTGTAGCACTGAGATGTCTCACAAGCTGCTAAACTCTGTCCTGAAACAAGCCAAGTAATTTCTCTTTGTGCCAGTCTATGTGTATCACTGATAGCATAAATCTGCATGTGCCACGGTGATCTGTGCCCAGGTGTGTGAGACCAACCAAAAGATTTATACTATTTTGTGCTTTCCTCTTTCACCCTGCAATGCCCCATTTCCACAGAGAATTGAAAAGAAGAGGCTGTCTTGGACAGAGGAACTGTGCTAAATTGTGTGCTTCTCCTCTCCAAGACCTGCCGGAGACCTGTTGGAAATCGCTTAGGAAGAGAAGGCAGCTCAGAGCGATGCTGACTGTGGTTGTCCTTTGCACATAACTCTGATGGCAGTGCCAGGCCTGCCACACCTGGCACTTCTGGTGCAACTGGTGCCACCTGGCCCTTGGGCAGTAGTGCAGGATGGGACAGGGGCAAACCAACTCTGGAACGGGTCAGGAAGTACAGACATTGTGGGGTGTTTTAGTTCCAGCTCCTGTCCTGGGTGACTGGATCCTCAGTCCCCATAGGAGCACACGTGCTCCTCTACTGAATCCTCCTTTTCCTGCCATCAGGGCTTCTGTGCCTTTGAGAGGATCCAAAGCAAGAACAAGTTTAACTACAATAATTTTCTGAAAGACACAGGCTTTTCAGTTCACTTCTCTCTCAGTGTTTCCTGACAGTGTCATCAATGTATTTTCTAACAGCATGTCTGTCATAAAATAATAGATCAGTGTGCGAAAACCTTCAGACCCTGGCAAAAGTGCTGGAGGTCACCTCTTTGGAGCTATCAGCGTAATTCAGAGCCAGTGACATCCACAGATTAATTGTCCTTTTATTGATTCTGAATTGACTCCCTTAATGAAGGGGATTGCCACTTGATTGCATGATTGGCTTTGCCGTTTTCAAATTATTAAAGCAAAAGCCTGAAAGTTAAATCTTTTGCCGTGCACAGACACTTCCTTGGAAAACGTTCTGAGACATTGAACAGACCTACTTGCCTACAGTTTAAAAATCCCTACACAGCTTAGATTAATTGGAATGATTATTTTGGTATAAAATGCAGAGAAGACCGAGGACTTGCAGCATCTGAGGCCACAGAGGCAGTGAGGGGCCCTGTCTGTATGTGACACTGCAATAGAGATGATTTCCTCAGAGGAACTAAAATAACCAGCAGCTTGGAGAAAAACATTCCCTTTTCACATAGCTTGTCAATATGTTAAGTGCTCTGGAGAGAGTGCTTTTGTGCTTCTGCAGACATTAAATCCTGTACATTTCATGGGCTGTGACAGTCCTGTTTTCAAATGTTTTAAGCATTGATTGTACTCAGGATGCCATACTTTGTGGTGCAAATGCTGCTGAAGGGATGGATAATGCTGATGCTAGGGAGAAGGGGTTGAAGCGTTTTGCTTGAGTACCAGCCTGCAGTTCTTCCCTTGAGCTGTTCTTTGCATGGTTGTCTAGACCATAGAGGAAGCACAGAGATTTGGGAAAGGAAGATAAAATCCATAGTTAAAAGTTTTAAAATTCCTAATAATTTCTCCCAGACCTTCCCCCATGAAATTTAAGGTGGTGGCAGTTTGGGGTGGTTCTGGTATGGGGTTTTCCTCTCTTTGAACAAGGAAACAGATGATGTTGAAGTGAAGGCAGTTAGCCCTCAGACCATAAAGCGGATGGGGTTTTTGTTCTTTGAAAGGTTTTGACCAAGCTGGGTGGGGAAAAGACAGGAACATTCTCCAGGCTGCTCTCATTTGCTGATTTCCCCTGGGTGACAATACGTATGTCATCAAAACTGCAGTTCTGACAGGGTGAAGGGTGAGTTTCTTGGGATGAAGTTGAAGTGTGGGACAGGTGTGGTGCTCTGTGAAGCTCTTCTTCTGGGAAGCAACAACCTGATAGGAAAGCCAAGAAAAAAGGCCATTGTTGCATATCTCCTACTGCTATTTCTGAGAATGCAGTTCCCCCTGGACCTCTGACTCACACTGAATAAGACTTTCTTGTGCTTTCTTCCTTCTTCACCCTGCTGCCTCTTGTGTTGGATCGTGCACCTGCTCCAGCTGTGCAGTACAAACAATTGGTATTGGAAAAGCATTGTTCAGGATAAAGCTGTCCAGGGTCACCTTCTGATATATTGTAGTTGCCTTAGAGACTGTAACTAAGGAGAGTAACTTGTGGTTTTGCTCTCATCCCAAGGCACTGCCTACGGTGAATGTAGGACAACACAGAGCAAGTTGGACATACTAGTTATCTGCAAAGTTTTAGGAGAGTCATCACTGCAGGTGGTGTGCAGTAGCATGGTTGTTTTCTGCTCTTCCCATCTGCAGGATGGACCATCAGAAGAGTGCTTTGCTCTCTGGGGGACAGATCAGGTGCAATCCCTGCTGCTTACTGTTAGTCAGAAGCAAAGCACACCCTTCCCACCACCGACTCTGCTTTTATGAAATGAAAAGTATCCTGCAAATGTGTTATTCATTTTTTTAAGAGATAAATGTTGGAGCTAAAGATGTGGTTGTAGTCCGAAGGGTTTCCAATACATTTCCATGCATAATAGTTTTCTGAGTGTGTGTATATATATTCCCCAGTAAATACACGTTCCATTTAGAATTACTTTATATAGTTATAATGAGGCTGTTGTGATAAAAGGTGATTTGTTTCTTTAATGGTTTCAGTTCTAGCAGGCTAACAAAAGCATGGGTTTGATCTTCACTGGATGCAAATCAGCACAGCCCTGTTAAACATCTAACTCAGGATCCAGCTCAACTCATGTCTGCTATTCTTTTCTGTATTATGTAGGTGGATGCAATTGGCCAGCCTGCCCTACCTAAAACCAGAACTTAAAACTTACAAAGGCAACAGTGGTCTGACATCAGCAGCTTAACTGCAGGTGTCCAGATTGCCTTTCTTCCAGGTGATCTTCCAACTGTAAGCATTGGTTAGAAATGCTCATGGGTGCTGCAGGCGGGTGCCCTTCGGGCATCATGTGCTGCCCCGTTTAGGCTGGAAGGCTTCCCAAGCCTCTTCATGACATGATTCTGCTCGCCATCTTGCTAGGCATGCTGGGAGATGCCCTCAGGTGGACATGCCAGGATTGTGGCTGTGCTATACTTGATAGTGCAGTATGAATGTGATGGCGAAACTGCACGTATTGAACCAGAGAGGGAACAGGTGAGGTTACCTGCGCTGGCTTTTGTCACTCTCTGGATATGTTCAGAAAAGCTGGGTCTGCATGCTCAGGCTTAACTGGCATTTAATAGTTTGAGGAGGAAGAGAGCTGCAGAAAAATGCCCTGTGGCTGCAGTCATCTTTAGCAACATCTCAAAACTGCAGCCATGATTCAAATAAGCTTGGTTCTATTTTTTGCCTTTTGAGGCCCTTCTGTTTCCTCTTCAGTCTTTTGCCATAGATTATACCAAAAATCCTCGCTGAAACATTTGGTTCTCTGAAGTTATCTTGGAGCAAATACAGTACAAACCCCACATGTTGCAGAATTTCCTTGGGGTTCACTGCATTGATGACATCACAGGATCCTGTGATGGTCCATCCCAGGGCAGCTTCTTCAGAGGAAACCCAGCAAGCCCAGCCTGTGTTTGAGACAGGTTTGATTATGCAGAAAAAAAACCCAGGGAAATGCAACTGGACCAAGAATCCTCAGGAGAGTAACAAATCCTAGCTGAAGACAGACAGTGTGGCCAGTTGTTTAAAGACTGTCATCTTCATATTTATAGCTTTTCACAAACTTATCTGCATCAAACATAAGTGAAGGTCATTACTTGGTTGCAGCTGTAAGGGAAGAAATTGTATGCACCTATCATGTATAATGCAATGAGAATGTGTCTTTTTCCTTCCCTGGTGGCTGAGCTAGGAAAGACGATAAGCCTTCTACAGCTGGTAGCCCAAGATGATGCCTTTAGGTTAAACAAGAGAAACTCTCCCTTTCAGGCTTCAGGTCCATAAATTATTGAGTTGCTTTGATAAATCCATGTGAATTCAGTAAGGTGCTTAAGTACAACTTTGCTATTAGGCACATTAATGAGCCTTAAGCAGATGTGGATTTACAGGTCTGGGTCCTTCTTCTCCCATTAGGATGGCGCAAAATGCCTCACAGACAGGTATCTCTGCTCAGACACTTGATGTGAATGTCCTGAGCTGGCCATGCAGTACTGTCCCCCATCCCAGCTGCTGTTTGGATCCCACCCACTAATATGCTCTGCTTGTGGAGCAGTTATTCCTGGAGGTCCTGGGTTATGAAATGTGTAAGAATTGTTACACCAGTCTGGAAAAGGTATAAGAAGTTTCTTTTTCATCTGTCACTTGTAGCGGATGCTGTCATACAAGAAGTAAACAGGATGGATGAAGTGATCCATCCCAGGCCACATGCTCCTACTTTATGACAGTTTGTACTTCAGAAGGACTTTCTGAGCCAGCAATCACATTTAGACCACCACGGACATGCCCTCTCAGAGTGAGTTTAACTCCCTTTGAAAACCATTTAAACTTTTCAATAGTTCATGAGCTTGGAAAACATCCATTGGGATGATGGGTTTGCTAATTACAACAGTTGCTGGTTATATATTTTGAAACTGATGCAGTTTGCTTCTGTAGTCAGCCAGAGACCTGAGGCTGAAAGCAGGTAGGAAAATAGCAGGATTTTGCCATCTGCTCATCCTGCAGTCCATTGTTTTCAGTAAGTGGCAGTCCATTGCATTAATTGTCTCTTGTTGCATGTACAATACCGAGCTGTATTGGCATACATTTTTTGCTAATAGAAAATGTCAGAGTGTAAGTACTGTGATCTAATTGCATTGGCCAATTTCCATCACAAGCATTAATTTATCGTAATGCTGTTTGGAAACCTCAATGAATTGCTGACGTGAGATCTGCCAGCTGCTGGAGGTAATTCGCCTCATGCCATGTACTGCTGTTACTGTGTTGTTGGAGCAGGAGTGCTACAAGGGCTGCGTGGAAGCGGCGTGTCTAAGCATTTAGGAATAGCAAACAGATTATTTTTCGTATGTGGAGCCAGGGCAGGAAGCAGCAGTGCTGATTTGCATTGGGAAAGATTGCAGAACAGGGCTTTTGGAACTTCATTCCAAAGCTGCTGCAGTTTCGGTGTAAGCTAGCCCTGGGTTTAGTGTAAGCCCTGCAGACTCCAGCAGGTCTGGGATGTTCCACCCTAGCATCAAATATTGCAGAGCTGCATGAAGGGAGAGGATGATTTGCATTCAAACAGCAGCAATTAAACTAGGGGTGCAAATTATAATGAGACTGAGCCAAGGCCACATGTCAGTGCATTAGACATCTAGTTCACATATAATCATAAATCTTCTGTATGAAGGCTATAAAACTCTTTCCACCAATATTTGTCTGCCTGGAAAATCTATGAAGCATTAGCAGCAGCTTGAAGCTATGAAGAGGAACCACTCAGCTTAATTTACATGTGAAATATATACAGTACAAGCTGCAGAAAAGATCTCTTGATGTTTTCCCATGATATAAATATTTGATGTTGTTTAGATTTCTTTCCTGTTCTTTTATGGAGGGTTTTCTACTCAATTAAACTTGGGTGGAAGCACATTTTCTGCCCAGTTTTGTACCAGAGTGCTGGAGGCTGATCCAAATGAGCAGAATAAAAAATTAAATTTATTATTTAAAATGAGATTTACAGCTATTTTCTCTTTGGAGAATGTGTTGGTTTATTGATTTCTTCAAAATAAAAAATACTGAGGGGGACTATTAGAAGCTGTAAGGTGGTGAATGCAATTCCTGGCAAGTTTATTATTCCATTGCTCCGAAAAGAATTTGTTCAGCTAATTCCTGTTCTTGCTGATAGGAAGTAAATATGTGAAAGCCTCTCTGCATTGATGGAGAGAATTGTCCTCTTCCTTCCCTATGCCACAGCAGTATAGAGAGTGCAAAATAGTCTCTAGGGAATTTTTTTTCTTTACATGGTCTTCTTTTGGCCTGATTCCTAACATGAGAAGAGCAGCCTTGCTGAGTCCAGCAAGCCTGTCCTTAAGGTTCTGAAGAAACATAGTTGATGTAACATGTCAGGGCCCAGTCCTGAGCTGTGCAGACATATCTTCAATCTGTATCTGATTTTACTTTGCATAGGAGTCAGTCAAGAGAAATTGGCTGAGGGTAGATGTATGAAACTCATGGGAACTTGATCACAGCATAGTTTGCCATGACATTTGGTTGAAAATGAATCAGAAAAATAGGGTTGCAGGGATAAATCCTCCTCATGTGAGGAGGAGGATTCTCCTTGTGAGAGAATTTTTTGAACTACAGAAGTATTTCTGTAACTTGAGTGAGTAGATTTCACAGAATATATCCAGTTGGAAGAGAGATCAAAGATCATCCAGTCCAACCCTCAACCCAGCCTGCTTATTCCCATACCCAGAAGTGCCATTGAGAGGGAGTAATTGTAGTATGTGTCTTTTAGAGGAGGTAGAACAGCATGGATTGGATTGGATTGGAATGGAATGGAATGGAATGGAATGGAATGGAATAGAATGGAATGGAATAGAATAGAATAGATGAGACCAGGTTGGAAGAAATCTTCAAGATCATCGTATCCAACCCATCATCCAACACCATCTAATCAGCTAAACCATGGCATCAAGCACCCCATCAAGTCTCCTCCTAAACACCTCTAATGATGGCAACTCCACCACCTCCCCGGGCAGCCCATTCCAATGGCCAATCACTCTCTCTATGAAGAATTTCTTCCTAACATCCAGTCCGAACCTCCCCTGGCTCAGCTTGAGACTGTGTCCTCTTGTTCTGGTTGCAGGAAACCCCTGCTTTCCCTGCTCAAGGTCATAATTTAATGATTTTCTTTATATATGCATATACCATAGCTATGCAAAGGGCAGAGGAAAGAAATTCCTGGATGTGTGGTACAGTCAAAATCGGCTGTGCAACAGCGCAAGTCAAGTTCCAAAGATTCTGCATGTTCTTGTAATAGTTCAGGAGACTCCAAAACAAATCCCATTGCAAAGAAATGCAAAAAAAACCCAACCCACCCAAAAAGGCATGGAAACTGCTGATACCTGCCACTTGCATCTAAATAATACTGATTCCAGTGGCAAACATATAACTAAATTTCTGGCACCAGCACTTTCACTACAGCAAAGCAATGTTTTAACAGTATCCCTAATCAGCATACACAACAAAACAGAAACTCAGCTCAGTGCTGCTTAGCTTGATGCTTTTTATTATTTTTTTTTTCCCTTTTAATACAGTGTTTCATAAATAACTTTAGGAAGTGAATCTGATGATGATAATAATTATACTACTGCTGTATGCAGTTAAAGACTTCTTCCAGAATAACAAATAACGTGCTAGAAAATCTCTCAGAGCTCCCTGTGCCTGCCTACACTAATAATACAGTAGTGCTGTGTGTGTACATAGCCTTTTTAAAGGCACTTTCATGTTAATTATCTAATTAAGCCTTACAATTCTCTTTGAAAGTAAGTATTATTATACGTACTTTATGGAGGTGGGAACTGAAAAATAAAGGCTTGATGTCATCTTATGTAATGTTATACATCTTGCTGAAGGGTTTAGTTGGGAACACAGGCAGCCAAAATTCTCCTTTAGAGAGATTAGGACTCTGCAGGGGGTGATTTAAGCCACCTGAGCTCTCCTTGACTTCTGCTGAGACCTGCCTTGGAGTCAGCTGGTGGGAGCATTGGTAGGTTAGGTCTGAGCTCACTGTCCTCAGTGCTTTACTGGCTAAAACTTAGGAGGGATTAAAACCAAAAAGCCCCAAAGTCAAATCAATACATTTCTGAATTTGTCTGTCACAATAGTCCAGTGTCCAAATAATTTTTATCACCTTTCTTAGTTGGAAAAGGTCCTAACGCTTGTAGGGTCCACTCACAATGGAGATGGCCTACAGGGTCTTAGGCATAAACCCAGCAACACACAAAAGGCTTTTCAAAAGCCTGTGGCAGAGTTCCACATTTACCTGCCACATTGTGAGAAAGCATCTTGAATCCTTATGTGTAGAGAGAATGAGAAGATGGAAAGAGAGGCTTCCTTCACTCTTTCCATTAGGAGTGCCTAAATTTCCATATCCCTCAGCTGGGAGCCCCCTCTCAGGACTGTGAGCAGCAAAGGATCTCAGTGGGGTCATGTGGCTTGTTCATACGACAGCCCTCAGGCTAACTTCAGCACACGTGGAGCTAATTTTCAGCTCAGTATCTGAGGCAATGCTCTGGTATGTATTTGGTGGCACAAAATTTTTCAGGGAGAAATCTCTCTAACCTTCCTCCTCCTGCTTGGCAAGCAGCATCCACCCTAGCTGGCTTGCTGCGGTGTTTGCAGTGTTTAGAAACCACTTGCATAAGCGTCTGTGACAGTGTTAGATGTACAGTCCTCGGTGAGGTTTCCAAATGATTTTTTAAAACCCCTAGGAGCAGAGATGCTTAACATAAGGAAAGAAATACATTCTGTAGATGATAGTTTGTGGTGATGTCTGCTTGATGGAGTGGTCTGTGACTTTTCATGGGCTGTGGGTATGATAGCGAAGGAGCAACGCTCCGTAGGTAGTGGCAGGCTTTGCCCTTTGTACTGTTTTGGTAGCAGCTTCTTGATTTCTCATTGCTGTGGGGAATCTCACATGCAAAAAGCGGGTTGTGGGCTACTGCTTTAAAAGCTCTGACTTTCCTGTGCAAATTCAATAAATAATTCATGAGGTGATTGTGGCTGATAGAGCTTTCTCCTGTGCTTACAATGATTCAGACATCACTTTTTATCTTTTCAAAGTTCCAATGCCTTAAATTTCCAACCCTCTGACTTCCAGTGGAGGTTTGGATGCTTAAGCAAAGACTGGGCTGCCTGGGGAGGTGGTGGAGTCACCATCCCTGGAGGTGTTCAGAAAAGGATTGGACATGGCACTTGAAGCCATGGTTTAGTTAGTCATGAGATGTTAGGTATTAGGTAATAGGTTGGACTTGATGATCTCTGAGGTCTTTTCCAACCTGATTGATTCTATGATTCTTTGATTATAACCAACTTAAGCTGTGGCTGACCTGAGAAAGTGCAGTGATGGAGGAGTTCCATGTCCCTGACATGGAGCAGTCATGTCCATGCATGACCAGGGAAAACCACTCTAACTGGGAGCAATTCCCTTGGCGTGAAGGAATCAGGCTGTAAACAGTGGTGACCCCATCCCTGCCAGGATTTCTGTCCCTTCCAGTAGGTAGATTTGAGGCAGTAGAGGTTTCAGCCACAACTGCTACGTCTGCCACTGTCACAGTTATCGTGGCAGTGCCACCAAGAGAAGTGTGGTCTTGTGGGCCAGGAGGAAAGTCTCCCATTAAACCTGCACATTACATCAGGAAATGGGCCATTTAATGGCACTGCTTCAACCAAGGATCTTTTTCTTTTCTCTCTCTCTTTTTTTATTTTTAATCTACATTGAACTGCTTCAAATACAGAAAAAGAGAATATTATAATGCTCTTATGTTCAGAAAAGCAGGTGAGTCCTCAAGGAGGAGCCTGGTGCAGGGGTTATTAGTATTTGCTGTTCCCCTGAAGACTTCAAGGGAAGTATGTGCAAAGCTGAAAAGGTAGCAGAGCTTTTCAGTCTCCTTTCAACTGCTTGCTGCAGGGGAAACCACAAGGACTTTCTTCTCATGTTGACTGCTGTAATGATGTGCTGTACTATTGAGCTTCCAGGTCTAGCTGACGTGGATCAATTATTTGAGTTTGATGGGCCACCTGCTCAGGAAACTTCTGTAGTATTTATAAAGAAGCTGGCAGTGCTCTCCTGGCAGGAGATACTTTTATATTCCCTCCTATGGAAGTGCTGTCCAGGTTGAATTATAAAGTGAATTGCTGTCATGCTGGCAACGGGACATTATTTGGGTTTTCAAGTACCACAGTATGACTTCCTCAGTGCGTAGTACTGGATAGATAATTAGCTTAAAGCGTGTGCTGAAACGTGAGACCAGGAGAATTCTACTTTGCACAGAAAGGGTCCTTTAGAAACACTCCTGTATATGTCAATACAGGGTAAAGCATATAGATTATTGCAGAGTATCATCAACAGCTTGTGGGTGGGAGCATCAGTTGTGACAGCTGCGTTTTTGCAACAACTCAGTTTTTGTCAACACGCTTTCTATGTGAGATATCATCCCTGCTTCTCAGCAGCCAACCACTCTGCTGTTTACCTGCAGTGGGGGAAGCATCCTGCTTGCGCAGGTACCTGGCTACACGTGCAGCTCCTTTACAGGTGTTTCTCTACCAGGCATTACACAATGCAGAAAGGGAACATGCAGCATCCTTCATTCTTAGAAGGGGAGATATTTCTGTTTCTGTGTGGCCAGTGAGCGAATCAAGAGTATAAAGTTACCCAGGTTTTTTGGTAAGATTGTGTTCGTTGCTGGGGCAGAATTTGAACGTCTGCAGTTTCTTCCAGTGCTGAAATTCTTGGCACTTTTCTTGCCATAACAAGGATTTGATTGGCATCCTTTTCCTTCTAATGGCATATGGATGTTTTAAATATTTTCTTTGGAAGCATCTGGTCACTTTAACCGAAAGAGACCTCCCATTGGGATTAATTTTATTAATTTAAATAGCAGCTATTAGTTTTTGTTAGCTTAGAGCATAGTATGAAATTACCTTTTTTTGAACGTGCCTGCTTTGTGCTTTCTGTCCTTTCCACATTCAGTCATGAAAAAGATTCTGTTTTGGCTCCTGTGAACAACCTTTTATGTGGAAGACCCTTTTTATGGTATCTTTCTGCATAAGGCAGGTGTGGGAAAAAAAGCCCAAACCTGACCGCTTCAGTTGTCTCATTAAATGGAAGAGTTGTACTCCTGAAGCTGCAGCATGTGGAGATCAGAGTCCTCTAAAACACAGAAGTGGAAATATTTATGGGTTTAGGTGTTGGCTTTTTTTAGCTTGTTCAGCTTCACTTCAAAGAAAGTGAAGATGTATATATAATGTATATATTGGCTCTGCACAATTACCTGACAGGACATTGTGGGCTCCTCTCACAGGTAATTAGTGATAGAACAAGAGGGAACAGCCTCAAGCAGTGAGTGAGTAGGTTTAGACTGGACAGTAGGAAAAAAAATTTTCCCAACAAGAGTGGTCAGGGATTGGAATGTGCTGCCCAGGGAGGTGGTAGAGTCACCAACCCTGGAGGTGTTTAAAGGTGGTTTGGATGTGGTGCTTGGGGATACGGTTTAGCAGTGACCCTTGTAGAGCAGGGTTAATGGTTTGACTTGATGATCCTGAGGGTCTTCCTCAACCTGAATGTTTCTGTGATAGGTACTGGTTATTTTCCTGTGGGGGAGGGGGGAAAAAAACCCACCACCAAGAAACCAACAGTGTGACCAGATTCCATTTGGGCTCCACTATGTTAAATCAGAGCCGACCTGAAACCATGTTAGTATTCCTGACATTTCATCAAAGCACTGATTTGGCAGCTCTTGACATTTGGATCAGTGACTAAACTTGTTTTTCTGTTGATAGCAAGTCATCCCCAGTTAGAGCAAAACGTGGCTCCTAGACCCGACACATCTTGCTTTGCATTTGAAAATAAATCCTAACATTACAAGGTCATTTGAAAGCTGTCACTGGGAAAAGGATTTTGCTCTTAACCCTTATCTGGGTCAGTGCTTCTTCACATTTCTGTGGTCTTTACTGGAGGATCTGAAAATTCTTTATAAATATTAGATAATCTCTCTACTGATTTTTGGTAAAACAGTATTTTTTTTCCCTTCATTCCATACTTCAGGCTCAGGGAAGTGACTTGCCCAAAAGGAGTCTATTGGTGGAGCTCTGGATGAAATTAATTCCACTCCTAGGCTGGCCTGTCAGTGCTGTGGTATTTTATTAAAAGCATGCATTAACTGGTTCTGCTGATTCCAGCTTGAAATGGGATATAATTATGCTTTGTAAACAAGCTCAGGAACTGACAGGAGGGAGAGATTATTATTAAGTTAGAAAACAGTGTGTAATTTTTTCCAGAGTAAAGCAGAAAGGATTAGAGCGTCAAGCCACCGCCTTTACCACCCTAACAGTGGGGGCTGAATGCCAGCATGAGCAGGGTCCAGTTCGGTTATGGCCTTTAAGGGGTGTTTTCATCCTCTTGGCAACACCAAGGGGTGCAGTCCTAGCACAGGTAGGTATCTCAGACATTTCTGGAGCGCCTGAGGAGTGACATTGGTGGCTACACTACCAAACTCCTGGTTTTAAAGAGAGGCAGAAAACGATCCTGGGAAGGCTGGCTTTATTAATTGTGCGATTCTAATCTCACGCACAATTGTCTGCATAATAGTTGTGTTATTCATATAACACATTCTCTTCTTCTGGCTGCAGCTTAAACAGCCTCTTCATTGATGCCTGATTGGCAGTTTTGCAATGTGTGATGGAATTCAGCTCGGCCCTGGATGGTGGGCCTGGAGTGAACGGCTCCTCTCAGCAGGAACATATTTTTTTCTGTAATATATCACTTTTGCATCAGCGATTCTCCACATGAACTCCTTGCTTTTGATTTCCTATTTGCAATATCAGCTTTTTCAGACAAAATCAATGATGAGCAGTGTAATTAATTTTTACGTGTTTTAATTAAGTTTTCAGCTGCTCCAATACTTTTCATTATCTGAGTGTGATCTCTTGCTGCAACCAAACATTGCAATGAAAAACCTGTTGATTTTAAAAAGTCCCCTGCAAGTTGTTAAACTAATTAAAGTTCAGTGATGCAAAGTAAAGATACCATATACAGCACAAAGAAGTGTCAGGTAGAGCTGAGGTATAAAGAAGGTCTCCAGAGCCTACAAGAGCTCTCAGATGCTGTCGCTCCTACAGTGGTTTGTGTGTCATCTCATCATCCTTCTGATATTTGATGTCATTTTCACATCGCTGTGAGGCAGCACAGTGAGTGCCTCGGTGAGGTTTGTGGTCCTCAGCATGCTTCTGCAGGTCTAAGGTGCATAATATGCACTAAGGTGCATACTATGAGTATGTGTGGTGGGTTGAAGTTTCCCCCCATAAATGCTAGAAGGACAGGAGGGCACCAAGAGAGGAAAAGGAAGCTGAAGGTGATTGAGTCTTTCAAAGATATTTCCTTGGGGCAGTTCTGCCTCTTGGCTCTGGAAGCTGGTGCTGGGTGGATCAGTGCTGGTGAGTTCCCAGTGCAGGGTAGCAAATGTTATTTTCGTGGAACACCAAACTGAAACTTGTCTGATAGAAGATATTAGTATCATGATCATGAGGCTGAATAGAATTAACCAGGTTGGAAAAGACCTTCAAGATCATCAAGTCCAACCTATCACCCAACACCATCTGATCAACTAAACCACAGCACTAAGAGCTTCACCCAGTCCCCTCTTAAACACCTGCAGTGATGGTGACTCCACCACCTCTCTGGGCAGTACATTCCAATGGCCAATCTCTCTTTCTGTGAAGAATTTCTTCCTAACATCCAGCCTAAACCTCCCCTGGCACAGCAAATGACACATTGATGTCTTCATGAGCTGAATTTGCAGGTTGAACTGAGATCACCAATATTAGTATGGGCTGGTACAGAAAGCTGTTCATTCCTGGCAACTTTTGAAACTGTGTTGCAGAAAAATACTGGGTTTAACTTGCTGCTAAATAGGAAAATAAATAGATAAATAAATTATGGTGCCTTGATTCTGCTGGGTTTTTCTTTTAGAGGAACTCAACTCACTCTGTTCCACTGGTAAATTAATCTGTTCACTGGATTCTTGGGTAGAAGACAGACATTGCTTAGGTATTGCCTGCTTAATGATACCCTGTAATTTTGATTGGCAGGGGAATGTGCATTGAAAAGCAGCTGGAACTGTCTGTCAACTAGTTTAAAAAGTAGGGAAGAATTTCTGTCTTCTGCATCTACTTGCTGTGCTGAACCTTGCCCAACTAGGAGGTTGATACATAGATGGAGGGTGAATGCAAGCAACCTTCACCCTGTTTTGAACAGTCAGAAAGGAACTGCTGCATCTGTGTGCAGCAAACATGAAGCTCCCCCTCCAAATCTGAGGGTAAAGCATGAAGAGTTTCTGTGTAAGGCATTAATTGGGATCCTTGTCTGCAAGAGTGCATGTGAGGATGCTTTTATTGTATTACCTGGAGATTCTTTTGGTGTGCTTGGTTTTTATGTGTGATTTTTATAATTGGATGTTCAGTGTTTCAGTAAATTGTGCAAAACTCTGAATTGTGAAGGTAAATGCACTTTCAGTGACTTCTGAGGAGGAGAAGTAACAATGAACACATTAAGTTGAAAGCTGTGAGCTGCAAAGAGAAAAATATTGAACATTAATGGCACTGTGTGAAGTTAGAAGCCATTAAAATGGGCTGGAAAACAGTTTGTGCAGGGAGAAGCCGACACTCTCAAGGCCACCTGCAGCACCACGATATTTGCCTGTTATTCATACCCCATCTTTGTGCACAGTGTTCAGCCATTCTGTTGCTATTCCTGCTCTGTCTCCTCTCGATCACACTGGTGGTGTAGGGGACAAGGAGAAGGACAAGACTCTCAAAACTTCTTGCTTTTTGCCAGCAGCTGCTATTTCCTGGGAGTTTCACCCCAGGATGCTCTTCCCAATGACAAAAGCAGAACATTTTTGCAGATTTTCAGTGTTTGCTGAGGAGCCCTGAGCCACTGACTGGTGAGCGAATACTAGAGGCAGATGGACGTGAAAACTTGGGAAGAGGGTTAGTGAACATCACCAGCTCAGCAGGCTTGCCCAGGTCAAGGTAATACATCCTTCCTTTGATTAGCTTTACTCCAAGGGTTGTTGCCAAAAGGGAATAGAAGGGGAAGGTGCTGAAGGGAAAGGAGAATGTGAGCTGTGGAGACAAACTGAGGCTGGTGCCATGATGTGCTGTTTGCAGGCAAATTACAGCTCTGGCTTTGACTGCAGCTCTCTTTTCAAAACTTTTAAATGGGCATAAAGTGCCATACAAAATAAGTAGGATTCTCCATTCAAATCAAGGAGTGTACCTTCCAGAGAGATTTAAATAACTGTCCTTTCAGAAATGTCTGTGCAACATGACTTGGGTGATTTACCTTATAATGGCTCAAAGCCAGGAGCATAATGAAATTGTGAGCAGAAAAAATTACTCCAGTGCTTTCCCCCTTTTGCTATCTGCTGATTTATTGGAAATGTTTTTCCTTCAAATAATCATCTCATTAACCCATGTGCTGCCAGCGCTCGGGGAAAGAAAAGACAGGCAAACCAAAGGCAGTGAATGCTGTTCCATAAGAGCGGGGAGAGCCAATAGGCTTAAGCATGGTTGCACTGCATGTTTGCAATTTTGGATACAGGGAGGGAAAAACCAAAACAAAACACAAAAAACCCACCTTACAGTCTCAAGCATAATTGTTACTCTGGGGAGCTTGAAGCTTAAAAGCCCAACAGGTAGGAAATAAAAGTTTTGTGATGGCATGTCTTGGCCTTCCTGACACAGGCTCTTTAAACCTTAGACTTACATTGTGATAATAATGAAATATTCCTCCCCAGTATTGATTCTGTGCCTGGTTTGGGACTGTCTGTGCATCCTCTTTCTGCAGTTCAGGAACATGGGTTTAGATCATCATCACTAAATTTCATGAGTGGCTACATCCGGCTAGTGTCATGCAGGCACTGACTGTGGTAGAGATGAGACAAAGCAGAGAGACCAGCACCACATTCATATGGCCTTTGTGGTGCCTTAGAGCTGTTAGCTCCCAGAAAGAAAAGGACAGAAGGAGGGGACCTCAGACCTGGCAGGGAGGCTTTGCTGTAACACACTTGCTTCCAGCTCCCAATACAAAAGCCTGGCTGCCTGCAATCCATTTTTATAAGAGAGAGAAAATAAATTGCTGCTGTTGAACATTTTATTTGCACTTGCAGAATATTCATCCATGGAGCAAAGGAAGCACCAGAGGAGTGTGATGAGGGCTTGCTTTTTCTTAACAAGCCAGTAGGAAGTAATGCCAGAATCAGACACAGCAGAAGATTTTTGACAACATGGAAATTCCTCTTTGTGCATTGCCAACTAACTCCAGCTCAGTGCAATTCCTCTCACCTTGAATCAACAGTAGCTCCTAGCACTGCTGCAATGTCTTAATCAGTGGCTATTCAGTGCAGCTTCCTCATTTGAAACTTTCCATTGTAGTGACAGACTTAGTGTGGTGGCTAAATAGCTCTTGTTTCTGTCCTGGTAGATCAGAGACAATGGCAGAATTTTCTGGGTACTACTTTCCTTGGTTGATATGTGTGAGTACTTCTTAAAGCTATGAGGCTGTTGGTTGGTTTTTGGGGGTGGGGGGAGGAAGGTCAAATTGATACAGAGAGTTGGTTTTGATCTGAATAGTATCCAGAAAATCAGGTTCTTTCTCTCAGAGTTTCTGGAGTATTTTCCTGAAGAGGTATTAGGGTCTAAAAGTCTTAATTTGTTTTGTTAGTTTTGGGTAAGTTTAGCTACTGGAAGAAATGAGCTTGTGTCTGAAATAACAGGCACAGAGATAGACGATGTTCTTTTGGAAATGGAAGGTTTCTCTAAGTCTTTCAAAGTGGTTGAGGTCCACATTGTGCTCTGCTGGTTTCAGATACTGTTTTGTCCCTCTGTCACTTTCTGTGTACACATGTATCTGCATCAGCAGATGGAGACCGTGTCCATGGCGCAGCAGTGGCAGATTTTATAGCTGCATCTATTTCTCACTGTCTTGAAGACTGCACAGGCATCTGCTATTTATTTCTGGTAGACATCCAAAAGGAAAGTTGAAAGATAGAAAAAAGGACCTAACTTCAGGTTTTGAGAAGTGCATAGGCTAATGACAAGGTCATGGCCACGCTTTCCTGTCTCAGTGTTTTAGGGTCCTTTGTTCCTTACAGAACTCTGTAAAATTATACCTAGATTTGTTACATATTTTGGCCTCTTTTTGTGCCCAAGCTATGGCAGAAATGGATTTTAATGCTGTGAAGTCACACTGATTTCACAGCTTTCTGCATACATGTGAAGGGTACATGTTTGAGAATCCATCAAAATCTACACAAAGCAAGTCCCAAAACATGAGCTGAAGCCTTTACAAGTAGACTTTAAAAAAGTTTTCTAAGAGGCTGTAAGCTTTGCAAAAGCTGAGACAAGAGCTGGTCACTGCAGCTCACAGGAGAATGATGATAGTTAGACGTCTTATAAATAGGTGTCGTGCCTCAAAGTTGTATTGGAAGGGAAATCAGCAAGGTGTGTGTTTTTTTTCCCCTGCAACCTTGCCAATTCAAAGGGCTAAATATTTGCATTCATGGATGCTCTGAAAAAGAAAAAAAAAAAAAAGGAAAGAGCAAGATTTTGAATTTGATGCTTGCTTAGAAAACCAAACCTGGGGTTTATGCACAGATTCTAACTTAACCTCTGTTGTATTTGGTGTTTTATTTGACTTTTTTTTTTCCCCTGCTACTTCCACTGATGCCTGGTAGATGGCATTAGTGTGTAGTGAATTTCTGAAGTCCTTTTCTCATTGGAGGGGGTTGATTTTTCATCCATTTTACAGCTAATAATGCTGTCTTATTCAGGCTAAAGCATTTTTAAAGCTCTTTTTTTTTTTTTTTTTTCCTTTTTAATCAGCGTTTCAGTTATGTTTTCACTAAATGCTTGTATCATTCCATGTGCCTCTCTTCCTCCTCCTTGTGCCATCTAATTATTATTTCTTCTGGAGGACATCAATCACTGAGAAAGAAAACAAACTTGGTATCTTCAGCTGACTCTGGATTTAGCAGCTCTGCTATGTTGTGCGTTGTTCAGATGCAGTGCAATATTTATTCTGTATTCTTCAGGCTTAGAAATGGGGACAGCACTCAGAAGGAAGAAAAAGTTCTCACACAGAAAGAAAAGAAGGTCAGATACTCAGAGCAGTAAATAAAGATGCTTATATATATGAGGTTGAAGGCATATTGGGCCACTCCAGAGAGACAGCAGAAAGGAGCTCCATAAATATCTTTTGGTTCTTTTAGTACACATAAGCATTTTTAGTTAGCTTTCTGCACTCACAAGAAAACTATTAAGACTTCTGTGACACAAAGGGCCATTTTGCATAGGAAAACTGGTGATCGTTTATACCTCCTAGGGATTTTCTCTGTCTCGATCAATGGGAAAGTTTGATCCGCAAGTAAGCTATGACAATAGGGTTTATGAGTCTACCAGTAGCTTTAGCTTCATTGGTGCTCCCCTAAGTAAGGCACCTTTTGTGCTGAAATGTACATATTTCACAGGCAACCTGTGACAAAACAAGAGGACACAGTCTCAAGCTGTGCCAGGGGAGGTTTAGGCTGGATGTTAGGAAGAAGTTCTTCAGAGAAAGAGAGATTTGCCATTGGAATGTGCTGCCCAGGGAGGTGATGGAGTTACCATCCCTGGATTGTTTAAAAAGAGACTGGATGAGGCACTTAGTGCCATGTTTTAGTTGGTTAGATGGTGTTGGGTGATAGGTTGGACTTGATGATCTCAAAGGTCTTTTCCAACCTGGTTAATTCTGTATTCTGCATATTCATCCTTGCTTTTAGCTTCAAGAAGCAGCTAACTTTTTGAGCAAATGTTTTGGCTAAATGCTGGTTGTAAGACATTTGGAGCAGCGAGCTATGAGACTACTCCTGTTCCCCACCATCACCTCATTCTTCCCACCATGGAAACAAGACTTCTTATTTTCTTCATAAATAGCCAGGCTTCTGAGAAAAATCACCAGTTCCATAACTGAGTTCTTCCCAGAACAAGCCACATAACAGTCGCAGAAGGGAAATTTGCAGTGATGGGGAACTGTTTTGTGGGCAAAGTAATGATTTCAAATAATCCTCAAGAGGTGTCTGCTTATGAAGACTATCCTTGCCAGATCAGATGTGCTTGATAGCAAAAGACTACTAAATGATAGAGATCTCTTTGAGATTAGTTTTCTATAAAGAGTATACAGATGCAACACATGCTAAGCACCAGGTTTCATTGAATCCATCTAATTATGAGCAAATGATCAGCATAATTTTCTTGCATTTTCAACCACATATTCTTGAGAGGGAAGTATTTAAGGTAATTATAAAGAAATGCCAGCACATAATTGTGACAGATTTTATGTTTAAGGATTCCTTGGATTCATCTTTATAGAAAAATACAAATAATTTAGGATAGACAGGGTTAAACTCTCTTGGGACCCCAGCATTAGGAGCATTATCATGGTGCAAACCTGTTGGCCCTTACTCTCTAGGCATGGTCTTAGCCTTCATGCCTGGACTGACTATTCAAACATTGTGCTGTGTGCTCCAGGTAGAGAGTTTGGCCCTTACTCTCACAGCTTTAAGGCTGGGAGGAGATCAAATGGGCAACCTGACTTATTTTTCAAAGTAGATGAAAGGATGGAGAAAGCATAAGGCTGAGGGGCTGCTGATGCTCATTGAAAGAGACAGTGAAGCAGCTTTTTGTTGAAATATTTTATTCATGGGTTATTGCAGGTGTCTGTGGATAGAATGGCATGTAATTTGAGTCATATCAAATGCTCATGTAAGCATCTATTACTGAAAGTACTTCAAACATGACTTGTGCTCCAGTGTTTTGCTTGCACAGAGGCTGTAGCCTGCTTGGTTCATCCACTGACCCAGGAGCCTCTGGTTCCACCTCTGGCAGCGTAGGGCAGCTGTGGATCTCAACCAGAGCTGTGCTGATTATTGCACAGGATGATGTGGTCATCTGACCCTTGGCAAGAGTAAAGGATTACTTGACCTTTGTAAGACTAATGTGGCAAAATGTCTTTTCCCCAGTGCTGAAGCAAGTTCAGGGTTCATTGCACCACCACAGAATCGATGGGGCCCAAATTTGGCGCAGTGACAATCTCTTATCGTAAGGTGCTCAAAAATCCCTTACTGATGTGTGAGGCTTAAGCATTACTTAAAGATTTACTGCTCCCTGCATTGCAGTGAATGAGAAGATGTAGCACATGTATTGTGGTAGCCACCTTTTTTTTGTTTTTTAAATAGCTTCTAAAACATGTTGGTTTAGAGAGCACATGGGCTGAGAGATGTCTCAAGCGCTCTCTGTTGCAAAATACACAGCCAGCTTGAGTGTATAGCAGATGAGGATAGTGTGTGGGTGTATTTCTGTCCTTTTGCCTGCAACAACCTGTAACTTTCAGCATAAAGGTGTCATTTCTCTTAGGAAGACAGCAGCAGGGCTTTCTGAAACCTATCAAAGAAAGATTGACTAATTTCACATGGGGATTACCATCTGTCTGAAATGTGTGCCGACCTGCTGTAGCACAACAACATTTACTTGTTTTCCAAGGCTAGCAGATGGAGGTGCCCTTGCTGGAGTTTCTCTGAACCTCCCCAGTTTGTTGTTTTCCTTCTCTCTCCCATCCCCTCTTTATGGTGGTCTTCTATTATTATTTGCAGGCAGATTGTCTTACAACTGTTATTGCACCTTTGCTTGGCCTCTGTCATATCTTACACAGTTACTGAAATAGTGCTGGTGGACTGCTATCCAGTGTAAAAATAGCTCATTGTTGTAATGCAGAGCATTAAAATTCATGGACTGTAGCTGGGCTGTTTCTTGCACTTTCTGGACAGGCCTGTTAACCTTTGAGAGATTTGCCATGGAGTTCCAGCTGTAGAATAATAAAAACAAGTAAGTGAAAGGGAGCCCTACTGAAACAGAGGAAGTTTATGTGTTGGGATGATAAACACACGTGCTCCCAGCAGCATTCCCTGCAAACACACTTTCCCCCACCAGCTCTCCTATAGAGCCTCACTACCCACATGATTTAGGTTAAGAGTAGTGCAGCTTGCCTTGCTTGTTGCATTGCAGGCAGATCAGTTCAACCTCTGTGTAGCAGTAGGGGTGGAGACTTCTCTAACACCGTGCTAAGTTGCTCCTGATTTTCTGTGATGATGATAAATAGCTGAAGGGGCGAAAGGAGGAGGCTTTGCTCAGCAGTGCTAATGCAAATACAGAGCAGTGCTGCTTCCTACAAGGGGGCAGATGCTCGCTTGCTAGAGCAGCATGCTGAGAGACACTTAACTTCTGGCCTTTCCAGATAGGAGCTGTTGCTGCAGAATTCACATCTAACCCCACTGTAACGATATTTTACTTGTTACTTAAATACCACTTTGCTTAAATATATATGTGTGTTTCCACACATCATTGAGAGTAAATGCTGTGTTGGTTTCCCTCATGCTGATCTTCTGCAAGGTAGGGACTTTAAAAATCACTGAGCCTTTTTTTTTGGTCATCTTTCCATTTGGAAACAGGTTTAGAGGGAGAGGGATTTAATTCTTCACTTAGCATATTTCCTGCCATAGTGGAGGGAGAAGTGTACTCCAGCTTCAGTATGTCCCCAACCCACAGACCCTGGGAGGACAGAACTGGTCTGAATGGTGAGAATAAGGCACTTGGACAAAAAGGCACTTAGGGAAAAAAAACACAAAATGAAGTAATGGATATGGGGAAATGGGGAGATTCAGATTGGATGGTAGGAAGTTCTTCACCATGAGGGTGGTGAAACACTGGAACAGGTTGCCCAGAGAGGTGTTGTAAGCCCCATCCCTGGAGGCTTTTAAGGCCAGGCTGGATGTGGCTCTGGGCAACCTGATAAAGTGTGAGGTGCCCCTGCCCATGGCAGGGGTGTTGGAACTAGATAATCCTTGAGGTCCCTTCCAACCCTGACAATTCTATGATTCTAAACTGCTTTTAATTACCAGTTAGTGATCTCTGAGTGAGAGGTAACATGATAATTGTGCTACGTTTTAAGAAGCATCTTCATAAACTTGTGTCATCATTTTGGGAGAAAAGTGGGCAGGTGAGGTCCCTCACATTTTAGAGGGAAACAGCTCTCTTACCTTCCTGACAGCTACTTTGCCCAAAAAGTAAGCGTGGATGCAAGATACAAAGCAGCTCTCTCGCTCTCTCTCTTTCCTTTTCTCTCAGTGTCTTTGTGATTCTCATTGGACAGTATCAGGAAATCCAGGACCATATTTTTAGCCTAAGAGAATGGAGAATTTAGGGCAGAAATAATGTTAACATTAACATTAGCACTGATGGAATTTCACTCCAAAATATATGAATGAGACAAGGCATTCCCTGTATCCTACTAACCAAAGAAGATCTCATTGCTGCCAACCTGTAGGCTACATTCACACACTTGGAGAAGGAGTCTCACAAGAAGTCACTCATTTTTCTGCCATGTAGAAGCAAATATCACAAGAGGGATGCCATTCCATTCCTCCACATCTGCAGGAAAGATTTCTGTGGTGTAGTGATGCTGCAGGCTGCTGGGGTCACTGTGCTCACAGCTAATCCAAGTCTGTAATTACAAGGTTATAGGATAAAAAGGTGGTGCCAAGAAGCAAATTGTGTGTTGACTGTCCTCTCCACAGAGGAAGGGATGAGAAGTTTGGTTTTCTCTCCCATACTCTTATGGGGCTGAACATTTTTGCAGTCATCCTTGGCAGGAGTCTTCAGAAGAGGCAGCAGCCCTCTCTGACACTGCAGGGAGGACTAAGCCTTACCAGCTGCTGAGTTAGATAAACATTTAGAAAAGGCCAGCAGAGCAAGAGCAAGTGGTCTCAGCAGCTTTCATGCATATTGCAGCCCTTATGGCTGCAGTTGAACACAAGCAAAACCACTGGCCCGGGCTCTAAGACAGTGGTTGAGTATGAGAAAGCACAAGGAATCCTCTCAGAAATAGAGAGGCAATAGCTGCAGTGATAAAGGGATTTCCCAATTAAATGGCTTTTTACCCTTTGCGACATCCTGCCAATAACTGAAGCAGAGATGCTGAGATTGAAAGGCCCTCGAGTATATCTCTGTAGATAAATCTGAGTCTAGAATTTTTGCACAATGGTCTTTTCATGGTCCTTGGAGTAAATATCCTCACAGATATGCCTCTACCATATTGAGTTCTCTGGCAAAGGTCAGGCGTGATTACTGACACACAAACATGCATTTCTTTCTCAGGCCATTGCAACTTCTTCCCTTCTCTCTGGCTGACACATTCTACAGAATCTCAGTGTACTTTAATCTTCTTATCAATTTGCTTTTTAAACCTTCCTCCTCATTCTGTGTTGAGACTCAAAATATGTAAGTGTGCATTTATATATAAACACAATCATTCTTTTTCCCCCACTGTATCTCCACGTATCTGCATGCTGTCATGAGCTGCTTTATGAACTGCATGCCTCTTATCACCTCTTGCAGAATGTAAGCAGAGCTAAGGTATTTGCAAAATTTGGACAAAGATTGCCCATCAGTTTGAGTCTCCAAACTGCTGTCTCCTTGCTTCTTGTTCTAGAGTGGAAGTTGTGCATCAGTTTTTTAGAATCATAGAATGGTTTGGGTTTGAAGGGATCTTTAAAGGTCATTAGTCCAATTGCCCTGCAGTGAGCAGGAGCATCTTCAGCTAGATCAGGTCTAACCTGACCTTGGATGTTTACATGGTTACAGGGTTTCTGTCACCTCTCTGGGCAACCTGGGCCAGTGTTTTACCACCCTCATTGTAAAAAAAAATCCCAAACCAAACAACAAAACATATTTCTTAAATCTAATCTCTGTATATCTAGTTTTATATCAGTCTGTGCATCTCCTTTTGGCCTGCTGGCAAGTGGCTAATGTCATGGGAAGAGGGCAAGAGTTCTCCTTTGGCTCAGATATTATCTATGAAGGTCACTGCTGCTCATCTGAGGAAGCTCACAGGATCATACAAAAGTCCTGCTGTCCAGAAGGTCACGCCACACACAGCTCATTAAAACAGATGGCAATGTCCAGGGCTGCTCATGGACTGACAGTCTGCCTTGTTAGTGTTCTGCAAGAGTCCTGCTAATTGCTTCATCAAGATACAGATACGCTGCCTATGAATATTGTTCAATAGAGCCAAATTTGGGTGCACTGGTGGTGTTAAACTTTGTGATATAATAGGGTATCTAAGTGTAGAGAACAAGCAGAGCTGCTTTCTTGACAGAGTAAAAATAGCTGGGAGCACAGAGGGAGGGATGGTGATAAGCACGGACTGCTGAGCAGCTCTGCTTGACCAGCAACCATGCTCTGCCTTAAATGTAAGCAGCAAGGCATAGCCGTACTCCAAAAATCCCCACCACGATAGACCTGTCAGAGAAACTGAAGGTTTTCCCCCAGAAGATGATTATTGCAGGCTGAGGTGAAGATTTGTCTGCGTTGGGGCATGTATCTAACTGAAGCTTAGCGAACAGCTATGTGAGAACCGAGGGTAAGGCTGCTCAGATAAGAGTAATAAATTTGGATACCGTTAAGACTTTAATAGAAGTATAATTATTGGCCTGGCCAGCTGAACATTTACTCTTATATCTGTATGAAATTAATCTTCACTGTTACTTTTTTCCTTTCTTGCATTTCTTATGCCAGAGGGGTAGAAGCCAGGGAAGTGGCACACCTTTGCGTGGTGGCACTCATCCTGCTTCCTTGCTGGGCTGCAAATGAGGAAGCTCTATTGTTTTTAAATGAAGACATTTCTGATTATTGATAAATAACTTCTGGATGGGGAGTATGACACATGCTGACTGGAAGAACAGGGCTCTGTAATAGTAATATTGCCTTGAAATTACAGCCCACGTAGTTTGAGAGTGATTCAGGATAATTACATTAATGTTGCTGGAGAAATGAAAAGGAACACTTTCCATTTTACCTATTAACAAGCTCTACTGGCCTTAAATTATTTCTGAGAAGAGCCTGCAAATGGCTGAAATCATCAGAATAATTGCAAAGCAGTGGTTGGGGCTGGGTGGGGGGAGGGCTGGCTGAGATCCTGGATGTGGCTCTTTGGCCAAAAGGTAAACACTGCTGAAAAGCAGCACGGCACAGAGCTTTCTGATTAGGTGCACTGCAGTCTGCAAATGGGCTCAGGGTGTCTGCAGGTCTTGGACCCTAAGGAAAAAAACAGCCGTTAGGAGTAGGTTGCTCTCAATGCAGGTGTTACACATCAACAAGAGCAACACTAAGCATGAGCCTGCTGTTGCTCTGACACACTGGATACTTGAATTTCCATCCCTCCCCCCCCCCCTTCCTTTTCTACAGCTCTCCTGAGCCTATGCAGTGGAAGATCTCTGCCTTTGTTGATGACTTTTTGCCTCTTAGATCCTTGTCTCGTAGTAGCAGCAGAGATGTGGATGTTACTAAACTCTAGGTGGTGAGCAGCAGCTCTCCAGGTCTGGCCTCTCCTAAGTCTGAGTCCTTCACCTGAACTCACCTTGTCTTTTCAGCCTTGAGCAAGTGACACTGACTGCTGCCCTGCCCTCCTGTTTCCCAGCTCACCTGTACATTTACTGTGGCACCCGGCACCAGCACTTTTAATTGTGTTTCCCTTGCTTCGTTTGCACTATCCTTTTGTTTGCTAACTCAGGTGAATAGAAGAGCCAAAATATACTACTTGGATCTGAATAACTTAGTTGTGTGTGAAGCAAAGTCTCCACTTCACGGTCACCTCTGCTGTTACTGGAGTTTCCCATATGCAGGAAATTCAGAGCATCCTGGAAAGCCTGTCTGCAAGAGCAAGGCTGCCATAGCATTAGCTCTGCCCCTCTTTGTCTTTAGTTTCCAAGAATTAGAAGATGGTGCATCTCATAACCAGTCCTATATTTATAGCTTCTTACTCAAATGTAGCCATGTTTATCTGCTCTAAGGAAACTAGAGCAGTGGGTGAGGATGTAGGCGCTGCAGGTCTGGCTGCTTCCAGTGCATGGCTGCATGCACAGACAGTCAGTTACTCTCCAGGCACAGTCACAACAGGCTCCTTACAGCTGAACACACACACACACACACGAGTGCTTTTTCATTTTCTCCCATTTCCTTTTCACTTGTCCAACAAGCCCATCTCAGCCCTGTGTGTGATTACCTGATGACCTGTGTGCCTTCATTCATTCGCAGCTGCAGAACTTAAATAGGATTTTGTCCCCTGCCATCAAATCAGACCTTTGCTTCCTGTGCTCACACACACAGAGGGATGGGTTTTCTCCCTCCAGTGAAGCATTCTTCTCCTACAACTACTGCCATTAGCTAAACATATTTGGGGAACTCTCACCTCCCCTCTCTTTCTCTTTACATTGCCTTCCATCCTCTCTGGATGCTCAGGGCTCAGCAAATCCATCAGGAATGCCAATAGCTGCCTTCTGATCTAAAAGAGTTAATTTTATAATCAATAAACTACCTTAATTCTGCATTTAAGGACACGGCTCTCGTGTGAGTCTTGCCTTCTCCCTTTCCACACAGCTATGCAAGAGACGTATTAGAAGAGTCCAAGGCTGCAGGTGATTTAAGATAACAATAATGAGGCTGAGGATTTTGTTCCATTGAGATTCTTAAAATATTTGGAGGTTTATATTTATTCTGATGTGATATTTCAAAACATTTAATGGATTAAAAGAGAGTTGTTGGGGAGAAAGCTGGAACAAGGGGATTGCTTCATTATCTCGTTCAGATATTAAAGTTTTCATTTAGACTGTTTCCTCCACCCCAGCTGCACACACACCTGCACTTGCACACTGATTCTTTCTGCATATTTGTTTTGCCCTGATTTTCTCAGGAAGCTGCAGGAATGTTTGAGCCAGGTCCCTGGAAATCTGCATGGCATGAAAATTCCAGGTTTCCTTTTCTGTGTGAATAGATATTATCAGTCAAAGGGAATTAGCTAGGAATATCATTAATAGCAAATACAAAATAATTTGCAACTGTTTCTAGAAAATGCCAAAATGCAGCACAGAATGGTAGGAGTTGGAAGAGACCTCTGGTCCATCTAGTCCAACCCCCCTGCTAATGCAGTTATGCCTAGATCAGGTTGCACAGAATCATGTCCAGGTAGGTTTTGAAAGCCTCCAGAAAGGAAGACTCTACAGCCTGTCTGGACAGTGTTCCAATGCTCTGTCACCCTTGGAGTAAAGAGGTTTTTCCTTACATTTAGGTGGAACTTCCTCTGTGCTAAGTTTGTACCTCTTGCCCCTTGTGCTGTCACTGGGCACCACTGAATAGTGCCCAGCCCCTTCCTCTTGATCTCTACCCTTTAGAGAATCACAGAGTTTCACAGAATTTCAGGGGATGGAAGTGACCTCAAGAGATCATCTAGTCCAACCCCCCCTGCCAGAGCAGGATCACCTACACCAGGTTACGCAGGAATGCATCCAGGCGAGTTTTGAATATCTCCAGAGAGGGAGACTCTACAACCTCCCTGGGCAGCTTGTTCACCCTCACAGTGAAAATTTTTTTCCTCCTATTTACATGAAACTTCCTATGCCTTAACTTCCACCCATGGCCCCTTGTGCTGTCATTGAGCACCACCGAGAAGAGCCCGGCTACATCCTCTTGGGACTCACCCTTTGCATATTTATGAACATTGATGAGGTCATTTTAGATATTGATAAACATTGATAAGATCCCCTCTCAGTCTTCTTCAGGCTGAAGCCCCAGGGCTCTCAGCTTTTCCTTGTATGTGAGGTGCTCCAGTCCCCTCATTGTCTTTGCAGCTCACTATTGGACTCTTCCCCTGTCTCTCTTGAACTGGAGGGTTCAGAACTGGACACAGTGCACCAGATGAGGCCTCAATAGGGCAGAGTAGAAGGGAAAGAGAAACTCCCATGATCTGATGGTTACAATTTGATTTGTTTATTTTTTTAAATGCATAATGAAGGACAGGTATAAATGGTTAAGAGGAATTTTTCCTTCCTACCCTTTGTATGTCTCATGTATTTCTTGGTGTAGAAAGTCATGGGATCAGATGGAGTGGATCTTCTGGAAGAAATGGAAGTCCTTACAATTTGCAGTCTGCAGCTGCAGTGATGCTGGAGCTCTGAATGGGAGGTAATTTGTTTCTATCTTTCCCAAAGAGCTCTAGTAAGGTTTATTTTTATTTTTACCTTTTTTTGATCCTCATAACCCTGCCAGTACTGAGAAGTAATAGCAGTTACACAGATAGTTATGTTGACATCAAGTTAGGTTTTCCACTTGCGAGGTTCCTATATTTTTGGTAGCACAGGTGTTAATACAAATGATAGCTCAATAGCAGAAAAACAGAACAGTCCCTGAGCCACAGTTCTGATGCCTGGAGCACCTTTAAACCCCATACCCAAATGAGAAAGAGATAAAAACAACCTAGTCAAAGTGGCTTAGTTTGAAGGAGCACTTTATATGTTACTTGATGACAAAATAGTTAGTCATTAATGCAGTTTACAGTAAGATACCCTAAAGTTATCAGTGAGGTTGGTGTGATGCCTGACAGATTTAATGTAAATATTTATAGACTTGGCCTACTAATTATGCCAGTGGAAAAAATGCAGTATTAATGCTGTCACCTCTGCATGTCTCTACCTGCCAGCACACTGCTAGCTCGCATAAATATTCTGAAAATAGAAAGTATGGCTCATAAACAGAAGAGATCATTTACATTTTTAATAAGGGATTAAGTTATCTCCAGCAGTGCTTTCCAGCTTGTGGTCCACAGACGTATGGACTATTCCCAAGGGAACTGGGAAAAATGACAGAAAAGAGAGTTAGGTGTAGGGTGCATAGAAACCTCTCTCTCTGAACCTGTTACAGGGGTGTGCACCTCCTTAGACCAATAATTAGGGGTTCAGATGAAGGCAGATTTGAAAAACACTGAGTTGCCATATTTATGTGAAGAACTGAACAACTGCAAAGTACTGCAGTGCCATGTGGGAAATGATTTGACTGTTGGTCCTGCCAGAGCCAGGCTGCTGTAGGAAGTCCTGGACTGCAAAGCACTGAAGCATGTGCTTAACTCAAAACACATGTCTGTCCACTGAAGTTACCGCCTGTCACCAAACCTAACTGGTTTGCTGAGGAAAGACCATGAGGAAATTTAAGACAGAAGGCAAACAGCTCTGCTGATGCCTGATTGTCTTGAAAATCTAATTATGTGAATCTGTGGTTCACATTTCCCTGTTTCAGTTTATTTATACTAAGAGACCTCAAAGGCTTTAGGCGCCTTTGGTTTCGGCTGTTACTGGGTGCCAATCCAAAGAGTATTATCATTGCCATTGCAGCCAGTTAAGGAGACTCTCCTGCATTGACAGCTCTGCTGTCTTCTGCTGTCCAAAAGTCTGTGGTTTCTTTTCTGGCACAAACTGACTCCTCACAAGCTGTGCAAATAAATCTGAAATGCTATCACCAGTGGTAGTGTGGGGCTTGTGTGCATGCCTTTCCCTTGGCTTATAGTCCTGAAAACTGAGGCACAAAGACTGCAATATATTTACATATATTCATGTAGTCTTCTGCAACGTAGCATCGCAACCCATGTACATCCCCACTGACTTCAGTGCACTTCATTGCTGGTCCATGTTGCCAGAATCTGGCCTGTATTATGTGGGCCACATTGCTGACTGACATATGGCTCTTGGCAGGAGCTATGGACAGGACATTTTGGTAGTAGGGCAGGCTGCAGGGGAAAACCACTCGCAGTGTTACCACAACAGTTCTCAGAACAGGCTGGATGGATGGAGTACTGCAGGCTTTCCATATAGGCAGACCATGCAGTTTTCCTAAGGTCTCATTGCCAGTGTGTGTAAGGCAGATCTTGCCTTCCAGTGCATAAATGAGGCTGTGCTGTGGACCTAATCTACAGCCCATGGAAGTCAACAAGCTTCCCACTGCCTTCAATGAGCTCTGGATCAGACCATACATAAGGCTCCAAATTATTTCCAATCCCTAGCCACATTTGACTCTTGTAAACACTTCATCTGGCTGCCACACCTCTGTAAATCACAGAACAGAACAACCCAGTGGAAGTGGAGTGCACAGGATTGAAAAGGAACATTAAGTGGGAAAAATATAACTCTCTCTCTTTAAACTGTCTCTTTTTCTATATTGTTACCTTGACAACTCTGCTGCTGTGTTTCATCTTTGGTGGGACTTAGCTGTGGTGGTATAAGGGGGACATCCATGTGTGTTTCATCTACTCCGGCTCTGCTTCAGGGGCACATGCCAGGAGCAGGGCACCTCAACCTGCAGAGCCCACGTTTGGTGCTTTGACCCATGGTGCTGTCTGGAAATGATTACAGATATTAAGAACTGGGACCCGTTCTGACTAAAGGTATAACATTATGTCTTCTATTTCTTTTCCTTAAGCCAACGCCAGAGCAACGTTAATGCTCTGTAAAAGGGAGATGCAAGGTGCTTAAAATATTTTTAAGGGCTTGGACAGCTGGAAAGCAGAGAGGGATGAAAGTACTCAAAAATAGTTATATTATTTTTAGTATAAGCAGATACAGGAGTGTGTGTCAAGATTAGGATAGAATTCTGATGTGCTGAGCTGAATCTAGAGATGCTAAAAATATGCTTTCTTTTCTCACAGTTTTTATAAGAAACAGAGGCAAAGGTAAGAAGAGAGTAGTGGTGAACTGAAATTTGAATTCCTGTGTTTACTTGCTTGCTGGGGTTCGGTAAAGCTGTCTGTTCACCTGGGCTCCCATCACCACTGGTACTAGCAAAGCAGATGAGACAGGGTAAGGTGTTATCTGTGGGAATGGGATCCCTCCCACCCCATTTTTCCTCTTCCCAAACAAAATCACCACCCACAAAGTCCTTTTATTCATTTTAACTGAAATGGCTAGCTGTAGAGCTGCAAAGGCAAGACCTGCAGGCTGGAGGTCTGGGTACAAATGGGGGGGGGGGGGTCTCTGTCTGAATTTGTGCATGGAGAAGGGGGCTTTTAACACAAAACACATCTGTTTGCAATTGCGATCTGGAGCCAGCCCAGTAGCTGTAACTTGGCCTGACAAAGCCTTATTGAAGTACAGACAGTGTGGTTTCAAAGCAGTTAGAAAAAGAACGGGAATGCTGTTCAGGAAATTCTTCAGGCATGGGCAGGGACTTGGCTGCAGTTCTGCTGTTGGAAAATCTGACAGGGGCAGCTCATGAGCGCAGGCCGGGCCTCGTGCTGCTCTGAAAGCCGTGCTGCATCTTCTCCCCAGCCTCCAGAACCCCTCCAAGTCTGCATCTGTCTTCCAAGGCAGAGGTAAGAGCTGCATAGCTCCTTGCTGCTGCGGCCGGGGTGATTTGCTATTCTTTTGTGCTCCTGCAAAGAGGCTTCTTGCTTTCAGACCGTTTAGAGGGGAGAAAGAAAATAATTGAAAATGGGAAGTTGTGGCATATTCCTGAAGGGATGGGAGAAGTTTGAGGCTGGGTGGTGGTTTCTGGCTAACTTTGCTTCAGTAGTAAGTGGGAAGGCAAAGCAACTCCTTCTGCGTGAACGCTGAAACAAAATCATTCTTAACTTTTTCATTTGGGGCAATAAATAAGAATATAAACTGCAGCCACAGAAAGGGTGGCTCTGTACCATGTGTCACGTACAGATTTTAATGCAAAGTGCAATTCAGTCATATAAATGCATTTATTTGTACAGTGTATTATAGTTGTTCAATGAGTTGAAAGTGTGTTTGTCTGGGGGTTGTTGGGCAATTCCTGGTACAGCCAGCTTGTGAAGAGGGGTGATAAGTCAGTAATAATCGCTGCCTTGTGATTTCTCAGCATATTTTTTTTTCTGTATTTTATAAAGCATGAGATAACTGCAACAGACAGCACAGTCAGAAACCATGTAGAGCAGATTAGAGGGAAAATCATTAATTTAAGGGCTGTTCTCTCTGCAACTGCTGATTTGCGTTTCTTTCCCCAAATAACTTGAGAAACATTTATGACAAAAGCTCTCTTTCTCTTTAGGAGCCTGACAGATTTAAGCAATGCTCTCTCATCCTTTTAGTTGCAGCATTAAAGCTTGTCTTGCCTTTGCAGAGATACCAGCACCTTATATGGCAGGCTTGTGTTTGGGAGTTAGGGTAGGGTGCACTCGTCAAGGCGGATGGAGGTGTCAGGAGCAGCCCGCTCATGTAGCTTCACAAACTTCCTTGCCTCTGCCGGTGCCTCTTCCTTGAGTTTCCACAGTGATGTTATTTGATGTGTTGAGAATGCTTTTTAGATGTGTTTTCTAGTGGTGGTGTGTGGTGTTTTCTTCTTTCGACAAGGAATGAATCAAGGATATTAAATTATACAGTGGGACAGCGCTAAACGTTTCTGGCTTAGCAGACCCCACAGTTTGCTTTGACTGCAGCCAGAGGGACTGCACGTGCAGGGGGCTCAGTCACTCATCTTGGCAATCAAAAAACTTCAGTGACAAAGTGAGGTTCACCCTCTCAGTGCATCAGATCCAGAGTTTTCTCCCAGTAATGCTGGTGAAGTGTGTACGCAGGTAGCTCCAAAGGATAGTGGCAGACAGCAAACCCTATGTGGACAGAATAGGATTCAGTGGATTTTGGACTTCAATGGGAATGTTATCTAGCCCAATACAAACAGATTTGATGTGACGGAAGGGAAAAGAGAAAGGTGTTTTGGGAGTGTCTTCTCCTTGCCACCTTATCTGCTTTTTCCTGTGAAAGTGATGGTGAGCTGAAATGGGTTGGTTTAAGCCAAGTGAGGAACTTTGCTGATTTGGGAAGACATGGATGTACTGTAGCATCCATGAGGCTAATAGGGATGAAGGATATTAAGAGGAAGGACAGAGATGAGCTGTGGAAGAGAGGCATGTGATGAAAGTGAAGAGGCTTGATAAGCTCAAAGTTTGCTTTGCAGAAAATACACCTGTGGTGAAAATGCTGTGTTAAATGAAGGCTTCCTGTGATCTAGGCTGCTTGAGCCTTCACAGGCTGCCATCTTACCCTGCTGACTTAGAGTTCTATTGCTCTTCTCAGCAGCTGATAATTTAGGCATCCAGTCAGCCTATTACCTTCTTCACTGCTAGTTATAAGCTTATAAAAAAATTTAAAAAAAGAAAATTCGGGTTTCTTCTTCTGATCATGCAGCAACCCAGCTCCCAGTTCTGATCATCAGTGAAGAGCCAGAGAGATAAAGAGACTGGAATACATCTGTCTTAGCAAGAAGGAGCTGGGGCTGTGCTTTAGGGGTACTCCTGCCCCACATCTGGGTGAAATGAGCAGTGCAGGGTTTTCATGAGGTATGGGAACAGTCTGGATCATGGGATGCCTAAGTGCCTAGCAATGCTGTTCATTGTACCCATTCTTTACAGGACCCCAGCTGGAGTCACTGGTGCATGGGTGTGAATTCAGGCAGGGCAGACTCAGAGGCTCTTTGCAACACCCTTAGCTAAATTTGATCAAGGGAGGTGATGTTTTCCTCTCTAACTCTGGCAGCTGTTCCTGAGCCTTCCCCTGTCAGCAGTGACCTTTTTGCAGCTCCACCCATGTCAAGTATTCAAGCTTCGTATCCAAAAGGACTGAAGTGTGTCTACATATATGGGCAGAATCTTATGCACCTAAAGTTAAATTGGAGGATCTCTTGATCTTGGAAGATAAGAGAAGCATTAGCACACCCTAACACATACATGCCTTCTCCTGGTCCCTCCTAAGAGCAAACTAGAAAGCATTTCTGTGCAAATGATTAAATGGATAAAGCACGGTAAGCACATCATTTGGAGGAAAGATGGTGGAGGGAAGATGCAGCAGAACAAGTTTTAACTGGCACAAGCAGGAACACTGCAGAGACTGTGCTCTGGATCCTGGCACATGCTCAAGCCCACAGTTCTTAATTTGTGCCATGCCAGTTGGATTCCGACAGTATAAATCCATATTACGATCCTGCTTTGCACATTCCTACATCCATATCTCTTTCTTGGTACTGTGGAGCGAGAGTGTGTTGGGGCAGAAGTCTTCAAAGTATCACCTCCTGTAGCTTGCTTTCTGATTCAAGCTCAGTTGATTCTATTTCTCTTGCTGTTCCCGTAGCCTCCTGCAGTCACACCTGCTGCTGGCTATTTTAGTGTAGTTCTCGTATTTGTTCATCCTGCTTTGAGACACTCCGGTGGGAAAGAGCATTTATAAACTTGGCACAGATGGACATAGGCTCATGATTGCTTCACATCATCTGAGTGGCGCAGAGGAACCAGGGTGTGAATGCAGCAAAGCCAGTACAATGTTTGCATGCAGTGTGAATACATCGCTGCGAATCGTGGGGCACTTTGTGGAAGACATTCTTTGTTGACTGGCTTGATGCAGAAGAGAAGTCACTGCAGAAACTTTTCTCTCCCTTGTTAACTGCTCTTTCCATTTTCTCATTAATTCTGAAAAAAAAAACCACCCAAATAATGAGATAAGGAAACTATCACCAAAAAAAGTCTAAAACTTAGGAGAAACACTCCTAAGTAAGAAAGCAGTCACGTTTCTCCTCTTCTTAGAGGAGAGAAGCAATAGTATCATTACATTGCTCACAGACTCTTGCACCATCACAAGAAAATACCACTTCTGGTTTGCAAGATGTTGTTCAGAGGTGGAGCTACTTGTTATTTTGTTTTGTTCTGGCAAGCTGCGTTATGTTTCAAGTTTTACTGTAGGTGCTCCTTGAATGCAGATCAGTGATGGAGCAGAGCAGAAATCCCAAGATCAGCTTTTCAGTCGTTCATCTACTCAAAGATCCTGGTTTATAAACTGAGGCTTTTGCAGTGGCCTTGCCCTCAAGCACGTTTACTGTCAAAATGATGTCAGCCCTAGCAGCTGGGGAAATTACATGAGGTCTCAGGATGCTAGAGGTAGGGGGTAGCCTGGAGCATTGAGGGAGCTGCATTAGAGGTGCTTTACGAGGAGATGAATCCCCAGCTGTCTGTGCTGAATGAGTTCAACTTCCTCAAGATACAAGCATGTGGACAGGAAAAGTGATATTTCCCCATGGACCAGGCAAAGCATGCACCGGTGGACTGTGCAGTCCTGTGCAGACCAGTCAGAGCTTGTTGATGTGCTTGTTCATGCTGGAATCAGTCTAGATGCTTGAAGAACTCTACAGGTGATGTACCTCACTGAAAGAAACTAGTCAGAAAGGAAGAGAATATTATTTGGAAAGTTTCCTTTCTTTTTGTGTCACTTTGGTCACATATCCCATTGCAGTAAAACCTGAGAAGTGAGCATTGAGTGATGATGGTGTTCCCAAGTCATGGAAGGCCAGAGCAGAAAGATTTCAGCTCTGGGGACTCCAGTGGCAGTGACAGAGGCTATGCTGACACAACCATCGAGGAACAAGAGCCCAAGTTCATGGCTTAGATGGCACTGAAGAAAACTACTATAAGGTTTAACTACTCCAGCAAATATTTTATCCTTTGGGCTATTCCACAGTGCTCAGCCCTTGATGGCCAAGCTACAAGTGAGAAGAGTGAGGAGTCATTTTCCAGAGCATGATGCTTTTATGGAGACCCAGGCTATGGACTGGCCTGTGTACAGGGCCACAAATCAATTTTGGGTCACAACACTGGTGGATTAATGGGCCTGGTGGTGTCAAGCTTGAGAGAGAGTTTTGTGAGGAGTGGAGAGGCAAAATGTCTTGTTGATATATGGCTCAAAACACTCGTCTTCATGCCAGATTTTGTTCCCAGTCACGCTCCAGAAACGTCTGTTCTTTTGAACCTGGTGGATAGTGTGGACTTAGAGAGAAATTAAAGAGGATGAATCTGCAGAGCATTTACAGCTAGTGAATACAAGTGCATTGCCTCCCAGTGATACAGCAGAGACCACCTCTGAAGGGTTTTTAGGTTTGTTTGAGGGTTTTGTGTTTGGTTTTGTTTGGTTGGTGGCTTTTTTTTTTCCTCATTGGAGCCCAAACCAAAAGCTTTCTATCAGGAAAAAAAACAACCAACCAACCGAAGAAAACCCCAAAACACAAAACCTCCCACATAACCCAAACCAATAAGAACAAACAAACCAAAACCCAGTAATAAAGATGTTGGTGGGACAGACACACAGACAGAGCAGATGTAGGAAATGCAGGTCCAAGGCCTGAGGGAATTTGAACCCCTATCTGATCTCTAGAAACGTGTTCCCATCCATGTGCTATGGGTTAGCCTGGGGTCAGATGCTCTTGGGTTTGCTGATGAAGTTGTTACACCTTGGTACCAAGCAGAAAGGGAGGAGAGATACCGTGTTGGCTGTGCATAGCTCAGGGGCTTTGGGTCTGTGCTGTAGTGAGTGGTTTTGATGAGCTCTAGGGCATTTTCAGCAGCAAATTTCAAGTGGGGTCATAAGACAGATGCTGTCTTCCCAGATTGCAACCCTTTTAGCTTTAAATTGTTCTATTACTAAGCATACATCATTCAAGGGCTGATCAAAGAAACCCCCATGGCACAGAAACATTATTGATTCCTTTTGTTGTGCCTCACCCTATTCATAGCCCTCACTGAGCCTACAAAGCCGGCATGGCCAAGGGATGTTACAGCTCTGATGTTTGCAAAGGAAAGGTGTTTATCCATCCCTGTGCATATAAAACACTTCTTCTGCCTGATGAATCATTAATCAGGGTTGTGCCACCTGAGTGAGAAGCTTTCTGTCAGGCTGGGAGGACGTAGTGGAAAGGAGAGAGACATGCAATAAAGGTTTGCCATAACCAGTGGGGTCTGATGCGGTTTTTGGAAGCTCAGTGCCAGTTCCGCTCTGTGATGCCTTTCAGCGGAGCCTGGTTTCAGCTTTACTGACAGAACGTGCTGAAGCTCCTTTGCCAGTAGTACTCAGTCTGTGTGGGTCAGGGGATGTGGTGACATGACTCTTCCAGTGGTCTTAAAAAAAACAAATAAATCTTTCCTGTCATGGACCGTATCTCTAAGGTGTGCTAAGGCAAAAGGATAAATAGCTTTTCTAACTGGGCTGGATTTTGCTTCATGCCCTTTTTGCACTGTTCATGTACACACAGTGTAGAGCTCATATGCAAAACTTAGTACCTCTATTTTTTTTTACCTAATTTTTGTGCAGTGGCAAAAATTCCGTGGAGAATTACCCAGGTTCCAGGCTAGACTTTTGTAGCCATGGTAATATTGTCTGTGGGTAAACTGTGAAGATTTGGTATGCTGCATTTTTTTGTGTTATAAAATGGGATTGTACATGTGCAGAGGGTGCTCCAGGGCTGTGCACGGGTGTCTTTGAGCCCTCTCACGTCAGGCAGACACTTTCAGATGTGACTTCTGGAAGGAGTGCTTCGCTCTCCAATGTCTGTATTTGTTTCAGTATTATCTTTTCACCACTGTCATGAAATGAGGTGGTGGTTCCTATTATTTTCCTGAAGAAGAAGAGGAAAATCCAATTAAGCAACAAGCAGCCTTCCCCCTTCAGTAATTGAAAGGTGGGGGAGGACTTTGCCGGTGCAACCACATGGATGTCCTTTCATACTAATACTATTTATTTTTTGTGTGCCTTAGTTCTTTTTAATGCTTGAGTCAGGAGAACTAGCTAAAATGCAAATTATGACTAGCATACTTTTCCCTCCCATACAGAGCAGATTATTGATATGAGGTATAGCTGGTTCCCCACATAGTTGCCACACTTTGAGTCCTGTGTCCAGTTGTGGGCCCCTCAGTTTAGGAAAGATGTTGAGTAGCTGGAACGTGTTCAGAGAAGGGCAACAAAGCTGGGGAGGGGTCTGGAGCACAAGCCCTGTGAGGAGAGGCTGAGGGAGCTGGGGTTGCTTAGCCTGGAGAGGAGGAGGCTCAGGGGAGACTTTATTGCTGTCTACAACTACCTGAAGGGAGGTTGTAGCCAGGAGCAGGTTGGTCTCTTCTCCCAGGCAACCAGCACCAGAACAAGAGAACACAGTCTCAGGCTACACCGGGGGAGGTTTAGGCTGGATGTTAGGAAGAATTCTTCATAGAGAGAGTGATTGGCCATTGGAATGTGCTGCCCAGGGAGGTGGTGGAGTCACCATCATTGGAGGTGTTTAGGAAGAGACTTGATGGAGTGCTTGGTGCCATGGTTTAGTTGATTAGATGATGTTGGGTGATAGGTTGGACTTGATGATCTCAAAGGTCTTTTCCAACCTGGTTAATTCTGTATTCTGCCTTGCAAGCCACCTTATTCTAGTCACTCAGCACTCTGTCCATCATTCTGTCTTCCCTTCCTAGAGAACTACAGACACAAGCATCTTCATTTGATTTTTCACAGTTCAGGAGGGAAGTGCTAGGTGGAAATCATATATAGCTTTAGATACAGCTGTGTGAGAGTTTGTATGGAAGGGGTGTGCTTTCTATGATTCCCCTGTTATTTTCTTGTTATATATTTATGCTGCCTCACTAACTCACGCTCCTCCTGCGTGTTGTAGTACTTTAGTTGCTCTGTCTCTGCTAGGACACTTGTGAGCTAAATATTTTATCAGAATCAGAGAAATGTTCCAAATCAGACTGCTGTGTGGACACAAGTTGCTCTTTGTTGTTATGTTCTGTTCCTATAAAGTCTTTTGATGTCTGCAAAGTTTTGCCCCAGCTGGATAGGCTATTTTCTTCATCCTAGAGACTGCAGATAAAGAAAAGATTGGGGGGAGGGGGGAACCAAAACAAAGCAAAAAAAACCAAATGAAAAACCCACCAGGAGAGAGAGTAGGAAGTTTTGCAATAAAGAGATATTTTGAGCTGGGTATTTCATACTGTTTCTTATTGGTCAAGCCTCTTTCATGATTTGGGAGGTTCAGCAGTGCAATTTATTCGTTTTCTCCAAAGGAGAGGCTGCATTTATTATGTGCTTTCCAGGATCCCCTGTTAAAATATTAGGCAATAAAATCCTTGACTGTACAGTAGTTGTGGTTGTAATTTCCCCCAGGTAGTGGAAACTCTGTAATTTATTGTTCTTTAAGTTTTCCCTTTGCACATATCAGAGTGGTTGTAGCAGTGTAAAAAGAGCTGTTTTTTTCTCCAAGTGAGTGTATTTGTTGGTGACCCAGCTTGGGTCTGATGAGCTCTGTGCTGCAAAGCCTTCCACAGTTGCTGACTTGGCATCCACAAGCAAAAATACTGGTGCAGACAGAGTTGGATCTGTTGTAACCAACTTCTTTGCCCCCTATTGGTAAAAGCTGTGGATGTGTCTGGGCTGCAAGTGGGTTTGCTATATAGATACCACCCTGGCCAGTCTGAACTGGAGGGGTGATAGATGGTGACCCTGCTGACACTACTGAAAACTTCTCTTTAGTACAGATGGAAATTTTTTTGGTGGTGTACTTTCAATGGACATTGGCTAAACTGGCTGAGCCAACCCTGATTAAGAGCAAGCCTTTTTTACCAGGAGCTCTTCCTGACACGATATGACTGTTGCAGATCTTGGCAATAGCTGGGACTGGGGCATTCTGAGGTTGTCAATGAGGCCTGGTATGGAGGGATGTTAAATCCTTTTTTTAGACCAGTTGAGAAAGCTGGAAAAAGCAGACAGGCTTGGAGGCGTGGATGGGCTGTCTGCAACTCGCCTTGTTCTAGTCTGAGTTTAGTAAGGACAGGCATCACCTTTGCTCAGAAGGAGGGAGGTGTTCAAGAGGGATGTGGCACTTGGTGCCATGGTTTAGTCATGAGGTCTGTGGTGACAAGTCAGACTTGATGATCTTTGAGGTCTCTTCCAACCTTGGTGATTCTGTGATTCTGAGGGAGCTTGGCCTGGCAGCTGCCTGCAGATGGGCAGTGCTGGTGCCCTGAGTTGTCTCTTGTGGGTATCCTTTGCAGCACCCTGCTATGCACAGGTCAGACTTGCTTTTTCTCCTTGGTGGACTGTAGCCCTCAAGCATAGAGGGGGAAATTCTCTTTGAAATACAGTGATACAGAAACCTGAGGAGGACCTAATCTGTTACTGGTTTTAAAAATCTTGCTGATCTTACGCTTGCTGATATTAGAGAAAGAGGCAGGTGGGCAGCTCTACCTTCTGGAGGGGCATCGTTGTTGGGATGAGAGCAGAGGTGTGAGCACACCAGCCTCCTTGGGCTAAAGAGCCTTCCTGGATAGGCTTCTAATTTATAGGTGTAGACTGGGAAAGATTCAGTGCTTCTGATCTGAAAAGAATTTAGTGCCTGAATAGATTTATTTAGCGCCCGTTTCACTCTAGATGAGGGGTGAAAGTGCATGGAAGGAGAGATGGCTGATCTCTTATGCTGCAGGTGACAACATTAAAAAAGGTTAGAAAACACAGTTCTTAGCAAATTCTAGAGCAGTGGAAGGTAAAAAAGAGTAACTGGTTCTTCAGGCAGCCTTTGTCTCCAATGTGTGGGCTTCAGCACTGCGGCAGCAAAGCTGAAGTGTTAAATTCATCCCTGGTGCAACACTACTGGAATAAAAGTTACACCATCGAGAAACTCACCTTACATTGGTTTGAAATGGGCTCTGCCCTGCCACTGACTGCATGCTGTATTTTATTAGCTGCTGGAGTATGGAGCTATTAGCAAAAAAGTAAGGAAAAAGCCAGGAAAGTAATGGTAAACAAACATAAGCTGCTATCAAGGAGCATCTAATTTCTACCATTGTCTCATTCCACCCTCACAGATCACACTCCTACAGAGAGGAACTTGTATTATTTCCTCTTGCTCTGTGAATTTTATAATTGACTGCTTGCAAATGTTGATGCCAGAACCCTGAGGAAGAGGCCCGTGGTGTTGAATCAGTAGTGCAAGAACACATTGGGTGGCTTCTTATCTGTCTAGAGTCTAAAATGCAAAGCATTCAGCCAACTATGTGTTATTAGAGATGATAAGATATCCTGAGCCTGTGTGTCAAAAAAAGTCTGACAACCTAAGAAGCTGATCCCTGGGGGAAGCCTGTGGACGTGGATGTGGCTTTTGCACACCCCAGTGTGAAAGATGAGAAGGGGAACACTTCCATTTGCATGGCACAGAACACCTCCATGAGCACAACTTGGTGCACACGCAGCCATTGTGGGGTGGCTGTGTTCAGGGCCCCCATCCCAGATGGTTGCAGTGTCACTTGAAAGCACCTCTCCCTTTCCAGCCACATCCTTGACTGCCCAGAGCTAGATGGATACTGGGTTTGTAGGAGGGGGCATGGTGAGGACCGTTCTTCCTGGAGATGCTGCTGCACTGCTTTCCTCAGCACCAGCTTTTCTTCATTCCCTCTTTCCTTGGTTTTGGCCCCAATGTTGTCCTAGCATGCCATATCCACCCAGACTACCAGAATCATGTTAGACCAGCACAGATCTTTGATGATAATTTGTTCATGACATGGCAGCTGGGCAACCTTGTGCTTCAGGCTTGCTTGGTGAAGAAAGATTGGGGTGTGGAAAGGGGGGAAGGCAAACATTTCCCCTTCACTTCTTTTGTTTGCCTTTTTTTCTTTGCCTGGAAGGAATGATTTTCTTTGAGACTATATTTTTTTTATTATTATTTTATTTTATTATTTCTTTAAATTAAAACCTCTGAGAAGTAATATTGCATCTTCCAAACAAACTGCTGAACTCAACTGCTTTTACCAAATGCATGCAAAATTTTCCCCTCAGGATCCTTAGAGGCCCTGGAGTGCCTGCCTTGCAAAACCTGGGGCGGTGAACAGAGCCAGTCAAGAGTGATCTCCATAGGATACCTTCAGACAGTGTGCTCACATGTATTTATAAATGTGTCTATACATTTAACACCTAAAATTCTTTAGTGTGTGTGTGTGTGTGTGGTTTTTGTTACGTTCCTGCATGCGGTAAGCAGAAAGGAAAAATAATGCAGAACCAAGATATCGAAAGAGACGCTGCCCAGCTGGTAAACTCTGGAAAGAAAAAACAAACCCCTCTAAGAGGCACAGACACAAGCAGTTCTTATCATCAGCTCTCTCGTGCTGTTTTATACCCATGGTTGTTTCTTTGTGATCGTTTCAGATGCCTCAGGAACAGTACGCGCACCGGAGCACGATGCAGACCTCGGAAGGACCCCAGGTATACAAAGTGGGGATTTATGGCTGGAGGAAGAGATGCCTCTATTTCTTTGTGCTGCTCCTAATGATTTTAATCCTGGTGAACCTTGCTATGACCATCTGGATTCTGAAGGTTATGAACTTCACAACTGTAAGTAGGGGTTACCCTGGAAGGTCTGGGGAGGGTGATGGTGTTTCCTCTGAGCGTGGCTTCCGCTGCAGCTTCGATAATGGGGTGGTTTAGTTGCCATGGATCGCCGTTACCACAGGGAGAAACAAATTTACCCAATGATTGTCTTCATGTGCTGGAGATGTCTGCAGCATTGTCAGGCTGAGGAATCTGCTCAGCATTGCAAATCATGTGCCTCCTACCTGCTATATATATACAGGCAGATACGTAAACAATATTCCCTCCCCCAATTTTCGGTTATAAAGTGTTGTATTAATGAAATACTTCAGTTTGAACTGGGCTGTGGGAATGTGTTTGAGCCTTTCTTTTACACTTTTTCTGCCTTTTTTGTTTTGGTTTGGTTTGGGTTTTTTTGATGACTGGAAAGTCAAGAAACTTGATTTGCCTTTTTCTTAGGGAAAATTCATGTTGTTCCTTAATAAAATGCTTCCAGAAGTTTCATGAGGGAAAATAAAACTTTAGGGTGGCTCTCTGAGTGTGCTATTTAGGTAGACCATATCTTTATTCTCATTGTGCTGTGGATGGTGCACATCAGCCTTTCCAGTAATGCTCCCCTGCTGCACAGATCCTCTGGCCAGAGTGAGCTTTCCAGAAGCCCCTAGAAAAATGTTGGGCATCTGTAATAGGAGGTGGATTACAGTGGGGCAGGTGGTGCCTTCCGCACTCAGAGTGCTCTCTGCATCACCTGAACTCTGTTCAAACACTTTTCAAGATGGTAAGGAGTGCCTTGACCTTGAGTTACCTTTTTAAATGACATGCTTCACTACTCCTGTTCAAACAGCCTGCCAGTCAGGACTTGATGAACCAGGCACACCCCACTTCCAGGGCTAGTGAGCTTTCATGTATGGCAGGCTCTAGTTTTTCAGTAGGTAATTTGAACAAGTAGGGTGATTGACATGAAATCATTGGTCCTCTCTTCTTCAAAGCAATCATTGCACCTTGGTCAGATGGGCTTATTTTAGGCTCATTTGAGTCTCCAGTAGAGTCTAAGTTTGAGGCTTTAATCCTGGATTTACTTCATGAGAGAGCTGTAAGGCTAAATTCTCCTAGACTACTTTCAAGGACTTGACCAGCCAGGCTCCAGTGTCAGCAGCATGTTTGAAGTCTCTCAGCATTTCTTTCCTGCTTTGGTCTTGTGAAGCCCTAAATAGCTGTGTACAACATTATGTCATTAATGGGCCATGAGAAGTTGAGTAAACAATCTCTGACTTAGTGTGTCCAGCAGACAAAATGCTGTGTCAGGGGAACACGTAGCATTCATTTTCTCTAACCAGCATGCTGACAAGGTGTGCAGAAGATTGCAATGCTTGTGTGCTTAGGGAGCAAGCAATTATAAAGTAGCAATCCACAAAAAGCTCCAATGAGTGGGTGAAGAGTGAGCCAAACTGGAGCAATTAATGCTGAACCAGGCCAGTTATTTAATCTAGTGAAATTGATGCCATTTTGATACACATTTTGGGCTGAACTGTGGGTTTTAGATGAAAGTAGTTTAAAAAATAGGTATTTGTGAGGTGATGGAAGACTTGGTCATAGGCTTATCATACAGACAGTGGCATGGGTGTCATCACCTTTCAGGAATGCAACTTTGCTATGTCAGACCCATGCTTTCTGCTATTTGGTGATGGTGGTCAGTCAGCTCCAAGTTGCTTGGGAAGTCAGGTGAGCTTCTCTGCTTCTTTCTCCTTCAGTGCTATGTTTGGCAGGCCATCTGCTGAGGGGATACATACAGAAACCTCCCACTTTCCAGCAGCTCTCTTCATCCCACATGGGCCTTTTTGTTTTTGATACACTGATCTTCAAGCTCTTGTCTGATTCTGTTTCCTTAAACAGTCACTTGCTCTCTGAGTCACTGGGGATTAGTCCAGGGTGAGGTATATTTGTATATGGTTTTAGTTAATTCATATCTTCTGATGTTAGTAGGCGATGAACAGCACTCGGTGCTAAAAAGACAGATGGTAGCCCTGAATCCTGCAGTGGGAACCACTTTGTGGTTATAGGCATGGCCACACTGTTCAGGGTGTGTGTCTCTGACACAGCCAATTGGAAAAAAGTAGAAGAACAAGGCATGTAAAATGTGATTCTTGCCCCAGTATGCACCCATTCATCTCCTGGTCTCCTGCAGCCTCGCCAGCTGCTTTGGATCCTGCTCTGCAATCCCTCCTGCACCATTCCCTGAGGCTGAGAAAACCACTTTGCTAAGTGAAATTTTAGAGGCAGACTTTTATCTCTAAACAACAAATGTAGGAAAATTCTCAAATGAGGAGATGTAAATATGGAAAAATCTTTAATTTGTTCCTGTTCTGATAAGAGGAGCTGAGAGGCCTTGTGGGGCTGGGGAATGATTTGAGTAGTCAGTAAGCAATAGCTGCTGCTTAACAGGTTTGAGCTATGAGGGTGCTTGCAGAGCAAAAAAAGGAGGGGAAAGTTTGTAGTTCTGTTGTTCTGTGTTTCCAGTACCTTCCCACCCCTGAGCTCTCCTCTCAGAACCTGAGTCTATTCAATGCCACGGAACAGTTCTGACACTTACCAGAATTTAATGAGTGCTCATTATAGCCAAAAAGTGTTCACAGTATTTTAATGAGCACAGCAAACCTGCTCAAGAAAATTCAGGGATGTTTAAAATGCTGATAATGGGGAGTGGAGCAGGAGGAGGGGATGCAGTAAGACAATCGTGAGGGGTAAAAAACACACCACCTTCTCAGGCACATTGTAGCAGCATCCATCCACTCCAATTCCACCTCCCTTTCTATCCCTTCTGCATGCCCCACTGGCTCATGCTCCAGGAACAAATTCCTGTAAAATCAAACCATGACATTCCAATCCATGGCTTTTAATAAGCAAGGCATCACTAATTTATTCTAGGTTTTGCTTTTATCTGATTGTTCAAGGCTTAGACAAATTGATATGTGCCTGTTGCCTTTTACACGGTGCTGTCAAAGCAGTGTCATGTCTGCATGGGGCCAGTTGGTCATCATCTGCTCTATCCTCTGGTACCGTCATCCACTTCTCGTGTAGTATTTCATCCTCAACTTGCTTTTAAATGCCTTTATCAGGCACAGGTTGTAGAAGAGACAGGCCTAGAGGGGCCTCAAACATCACCTGCCTGTCTCACAGCTGGTTGCTATAGCCTGGTCCATTTATCCCATTCATTTACATCAGGGCTGTTCAGCTCTGGAACTGTGGGAAGCTCTTTGAAGGTTGCTACCTCAAAACCTTACTTTGATTCTTAAGCCAAACCACAGAATTAATCTGGACCAAAGCCACGAGTTTGGGTTGAAACCCAAATGCACCCTCATGGTGTCCTAACCTAACTGAGGTAGAAACCACCATTCATCATTCAACTTTCTGATGATATATAGTAAAGGGAACTCCACTTCATTCAGATCTTGGACATGCCTGGTAGAAGTATGTGGTTTGCCCACCAAACCACTGAGGAATTCTTGCTTTTCCTTTGCCCTTCCCTGATGTTTCTATCCATAGCTGCAGCCTGTTTGTGTGTTTTGGATTGTATGCTCTCTGGGATAGAAGCTGTTTGCATGTGGCATTCTGCACTCTTACATACACTAGCAGGTTCTGCTGTGCTGTAAACCATAATACATGGGAAATAATATCTTTCCCCTAATCAGCTTGCAAGGCTTGAAATTCCTGGAGAACCATCATCTATGAATCATCCAAAGTGTAAGCTCCAGCTTTGGTGTTCGGGAGGCCCTTTATAAGAGAAAAAACTTTCCAAACTGGGAGAGCATGTGCTACTTCCAGATCTGTGCAAATCCACTGCTTGTGCTGTCTCTCCGTGCACCTCTAAGGAAGTGCAATGTAGAAATAGGCAAGCAATGACCCTTTTCATTCCATCCTCCTTAAGATGCAGAGAGAGGGGAATCTTCCCCTCCTGACCTGGTCAGGCTGAAGTTGGGGTTCTCCCTAACCACAACATATGCAAACTCTGCCTTTTCCTTCCAGAACCACACAAGAGTTTTTTGAAGGTTTGTGTCCTTTAGCATGAGATTCAGCCATATTTTCTTACATTTTAATTGAACAGGAATAAATGACTGCCATTGCTCAGATTTTCTCTTACTGCAGGCTGCATTCATAGCTGAAGGGGTGTGTTTTAGCATTGTTGAATGAAATGTTAGCAATTTAGAGAGATAAAATGCTGCTCTAGGTGGCACAAATGCTAAATATCATTATTATCTTACTTTTTTTATTAAAAGTTGATAAGAAAAATGAGCTTTTAAAGTTTGGTTATGAACAGTTATTTCCAATACAATTACTCCCTCTTGTGTGTAAACTACCTGCCACATTTTAATTACAGGAAAACAGTAGGGTAATAACACAGCAGTAAAGATTGATTCAGGTTAGGAAAGCTCATTGCTCTAACAGGCAGGATTCTTGTATTAATGATTTAAAGGAGCAGACTTTGGTTTTTGTTGTGTTGGGTGTTGGGGTTTTTTAATGAAAATATTGCCTCAGAAGAAAATGACTCTGCAGTTTATATTCACTTTTCTCTGGAGTTTCCTTAGGTGTAATGGTAAGGCCAAAATGAGAATAAAATTCTTTAGGTGTAATGGTAAGGCCAAAATGAGAATAAAATTCTTCAGGTGTAATAAGGCCAAAATGAGTATAAAATTCTTTAGGTGTAATAAGGCCAAAATGAGAATAAAATTCTTTAGGTGTAATTCTTTAGGTGTAAGGCCAACATGAGAAAAAAATCTGATCTGCTTTTCAGCTTCTGCTTTGCAGGGCAGTTGTAATCAGTCAGCTAAAACAGTTTAGAGTTAGAATTAGTATTACTATATCCTTACTGAGGAAAGAATGAAAGCCTTTTTCTTTTTTTCCTTCTGTCTCACCCTCACACACACATGCATACAAAATTGTGCACTCTTCCAGCCTAATTCATGCAGCTCTTCTTATAAAACAAGTAATTGTTTTGAGACTGCCTGCATGACCCAAGAGCTTAGTGTGCTTCCCTTCTTTCCTCGTTGACTGCGTCAATATAAAGATACTAATCTTTTAGTGATCTCACATCATCAGCAATACTATGAGTGACTGCACTGTTAAGTTGAAGAAGTTTCTGTTGGGTGAAATCCTTACCCCATGGAATTTAGTAGGCATCTTGCCTTTGACATCAATGGATCAAATCCTTCACCATAATGCTTTTTACTTACAGTTTTTACAGCAAATTGTAACTCCCTTCCTCCTGGACTGGGGAATAAATGTGTTATGGCTTTCTTTTACTCCTTTTAGAGATCTGAATTTCATTCCTAGATAGTTCCTGTTTCTCTAGGAAAAGCAATTGGTATTAGTTACCTTTTATTAAAGATAGCATAGAATACCTTTTTGCCATCAGTCTTTTGGAGTTTAGAATAATATAGTCAGTTTTAATGTGATATTGCATGACGGTTTTATGTTTGACCCCTTCATTGACGTGTTCTCCAGAGTGTCAAGCATTTGGTACTGATGTCTTGCTGAGTTATTGTGCACTGGTTTCTTCTAGTGCTATACCTTTTAAAACTCAGTCTCTGATAATACTTGATTTTTATTATCCTAATACTACATTTTCTCAGCCAGCACAAGTGGTTAAGGCTTTCATCTTCCTTGTTACAAAAAAGTACTTAAAGGACTCCATATTCTTACCTCGCTGCCTCTACTCTCTTCTGAACCATTGGGTTTTTCAGAGACCTGCCATGTCATTGAATGTGCTTACAGATGTCATGGGAGCAAAAGAAAGAGTGAAATAGGCAGTCTTTCACTAGTACCACTGAACCAAGCTGGGTATGCTGTACTGCAATCATTTAGATAATCCTTTGTTTTTATCCTTTGACTGTTGCACAAGGCAGCCTGTGGTATACAGATGTTACAATGGCACAGAAACCTTTTCCCTCAAATATTTTGGGTTGGGTTTTGTGGAGAGCTGAGACTTAGGTGATTGTGCTACCATCTCAATGGACAGAATTCCAGCTCTTTCTCTTCTCAGTTGTGTCTAAGCCACTGTTCATACTCAAGCCATGTGAACAAAAGTACGTGCCCAGGAGGCAGGAATATCTCAACCACATTTAGAATCATAGAATCATTTATTTTTTCCAGAGGCAGAATAAATCAATCTTATTTATTGGTGTCCCTACTGCAGAAGTGCTGCATAAGCTGTGTGCTTAACTACTCATCAGGAGCAAGTGAGATTGTAAATGTCCCCATACCAGAAAAAGTTTTTATTAGTGTTTTCCTACTGGACATCAGATAATGTAGCCCTGACAGAGAGAGACCCTAGGACCCAGCATCTCTTGGTTAGTACTGCTTCTGATTTGAAGAAAATGGTAGAAAACTCAGCAACACCCCTCTCCTCATGCTTGCAGTTCAGTGCATGGGTGCAGGCAAAACATCATCTGGCAGATTTGCTGTGTGGGCCATGCTGAGCCTCTATAACCTGTCTTGTGCCTATCTCCACAGCAGGAAAATACATTGCTGCATTAAAATACATTATGACTTGCTTTGATCCCTCCAAGAGCAGAGGGATAAAAATAGGTGGAGAAAGTGGGGAGAGCAGCAGAGATTTGGGTGGTTTTCAGTGTGAGGTTGAGTTTTTGCTCCCTGGCGTAATGCTTCATTTCCAGGCAGTTCTGCCTGTGAGCAGAGAGAGTCTCATGTGCCGGTGCCCCACATCCCTGCTGTGCTGCATGATGGGAAGTTCTATCAGACTGGGCAGAGCTGCTTCATGGTGTGACACCAGCAGGACCCAGCAAACTGCAAAAGGTCATGGGTGGGCTGTGCAGGGAGATGAGTCATAAACTCTTGATCCCAGATTCCCCCCTTCTGCCACCTTCCTCCAGAGGAGATTGTTCGCAGCTTCTCTTTCATCTGAAGAAATAAGATATTTCACATTAGCATTTGTCTCAGTGCCAACAAAAGATTTTCAGACTAGCAGTTCTGAAGCAGAGAGAGATTCATCTCTTAGAGAACATGTAAAAGGTATTATTATGAACGTGCAAAGGAACAAAAACATGCTCACTGCTAAAATGTTGATAATCAGTTACTCCTCTGAAGAGCTTACAATCTGATCCCTCCCCATAGTCTCACTCTACAGTAGGAGAAATGATTTAATTGGGGATTAAAAAAAAAACACACACACAAAAAACAAGCAAGCAAACAAACAAAACCAACAACCAAAAAAACAACCAACCCAAACCAGATGTGCCAAGCTGAGCTGTACAGTAAATTTTCCACTCCTCCTTCTGTTGTTCCTAGTGCTTTTTCCTTCCTTCTGAGCTTCCCAACATCACTCCTGAACTCTTGGCACAACAGGGAGCAATGACCTTCTCAGCTTTGAAAACCTAAAAGCCATTGCTGTAACAAAAATAGAAATCTTCTGAAGCACCTCTTCTGCCTGGTTGCCTGAAGACTGAGGTGCTGCTTGGGGTAGGCTCCATGCCTCCTTCAACTTGTCCTGGAACTACAAAGCCATCGGCTTTTCAGAAAGCTGCTTCTTAAAATGTTTTGTGGCATTTCCTGCTGTTTGCCTCTTGGGTTGTAGGGTAATTCATGGAAAGGGGGTAGAAGCGGCTCTCCTTCACACTGAACTGGCATTCACAGCTCAGAGTACTGAGCAGCAGCAACCTTCACTTTGGGGTGAAGCCCCAGCTTGTGGGCTAACTGCTGCCTGTTATCTAGGATAAGCTTATGTTTGACTAAACAAAAGGAGTAAGAAAAAAGTGGCATATTGTCTCTGCAGTTATGTGCATTTACTTTTCATATCTGTCAGAACCTGCTCTAAAGACTAATGGTTTTGAGGACAGAATTACAGACCTGTGGTTGTGAGGAGTCTGTCTGTCCCCTCCTCTCCTGCAGATTCTCTTCTATCTGTTCTGCTTATTCGCTCCCATACCTGATCTGATTGATGTATTTAAAATACTTGCTGCCATTTCATGTGCCTGTTCTTCCAGAGCTCTGCTATGGAGATGAACTTGAATATACCATTTGAATTCATCATAGCTTGCATTTTAGTTCTGGTCATTTCCACTTCAATTACATCTTCCCCATTACCCATCCTGCCTTCGCTGCCATGGTCAACAGTAAGATGAACTGAAGTAATTATTTGTATTGAGGCCTGAGCTTCTATGGGTCTACACTTCAGTGCACTTGCATGAAGGACGACCTGTTAACACTGAAATTATGTGGTTGCAGACAGATTTATAGAAGAGAAATAGATTTACACAGGTAATTCAGCCTTGACCTCTTCAGTCCTCATTACTTTGCATCCGCCCAACACTACTGCCCACCTCTTTCCTTTTTAAATGAGATCCAGTAACTAATAATGAAATTATGGCAATCTGCTATATGAAATTTGTGATTATTTGCATTTAATTAGAGGCTTCTCTTGAGAAAATGAAGGGTGGCTTAACCTCAGAGAAGCTTCTGCATCTCCAGTAATTGCTTCTAATTGAAGTCTTTAGAATTTCCACCCCACCAGAAGAAAAAAGAAGGGGGGGGGGGGAAGGAGGTGGAGGAAGAAGCAACAAACCCAAACTTGAAAGTTTACACCCACACACAAGGTCCCTGAAAATTATTTTATCTTTATGCAATTAAGGTGACTGAGAGTTCTCATGAATGATTATTTAGTGTGAGTTAACCAGCTGAAATTAAAGTGTAATTACTCAGAAGCCTGGTTTGTGCTGTGTTTTAGAAGTCCAGGGGTACAAGTCCATCCTCTCAAACTGGAAATGTTGTGCAGTGATGTCCTCTACAGGGGGGTACAGGTGCATATCTTGCCTATGTCCTTCTGATGGTTGAATTTCCATCACAAGTTTCTAGCTTCACGCAGTTCTTGTTGATCTCTCATGGTATTTTAGTTCTTTTAGAGAAAAATTGCAAGCCTGTTGGCTTAGTGTGTCCTGCAAAGCACAGGAGAAGAGGGACTTTGCAAGGTTGAGGTGTGTGGGGCTAAGCAGCAGCACTGCCTCTGGGGTTGCGAACATCTCGAACATCTGCCTGCTCCTTCACCTGTACCGTGCCCAAGGCCACAGGGCTTAGTCATAGTTCCTGAACCAAGTGGATCTTCCTTGTGACAAACTACTTATTGTTTGGCACTTGGTGTTGGCATGGGAATACACGGGCTTGGGCAAGCTTCCCAGTTACTTGCCAGCACCTTGTCATGGTAATCCTGGTGGAGGAAGTGTTCCCCTAAAGCAGGCTGAACGTTTAGTAAACTACCCATCTGTTACATGGCTGTTAGGAACCTAGGTGCCTCCTCTCACCTAGGTGCCACAGTGCCTGCTTGGCACAGAGAGGTGAGCTGTGGCTGGAGAGGCATGGTGGGGCCTTGTGCATGCTGTGTCCGGGGAGGAGCACAGCACCTCACATTAAAGCCGCCACCTCAGGCTCAAGCGTGCGGCGCTTCAATTACACATTCTGCCTAATTACAACTATCAGCGTTTCCGTGCTGCTTCTGGCAGCACAGTCGCTCTGATTGCACCCTTCAGCTCTATTAAAATCCCTCCTTGTATAACAGATCTGAAAACAGGCATGACAGAAATGAAAGGGTGTGTGTTGTAGCAGCAGACAGGGCCATTTTCTACTGTTTATTCTACCAATGCTGAAAACCACATTGAGCTTTCCTGTGTTCTTGCGCCGCACATTAACGCCTTGTGTCACACCAGTCAGCACAAACGCACGCCTGATGTCTGCCTTTCATTGCCCTGAAGGTTGTGTTTAATGCATGCTGAAACACACAAAAAACTGTCTGGATGGACTGAAATCTTTCAGGATGACCTCTTAGAGGGCTACAGGTGAAATGTCAGAAATGGAAACGTCATTGTTTGGCAGGAGCAGATTTGTCATACTTTTTGAAGCTGCAGCTCCAGTTAAATACATGAAAGTGTATGTGACCCGCCTCTAACATGCCTGACAAAGTGCACTTCTTCATTTTAGGGGGAAAAATAATGTACTTTAGTTCTCTGTACAGAGCCCCCAAACTACTTCTATATCGTGCAGTCATGCAGATGTGTGTAGGTGCCGATTGTGGTTCAGGTTATTTAGTAGGGTGGTATTGTTTCTGACAACAAATACTTTATCTTTCAAAACAAGACTTAAAAGAATTTAGTGGTAGGAAATTAAGAAATCAAATGCCTTTTGCAGACTTTATTCCCTCTGAATGCTAGAAAGCAAATTCCTGTAATTACCTATTTGTGCACACAAACCACTTTAGAATCAAGCACTCGTTTATGGAGAGTTGTCGTAGGCTGAGACTATGATAAGGTCTGCAGCAAAACTTTGAACCTTGTGAAGGGGAGGAACTTTAACCTGAGCAGCTGATTGCTGGGTTATAGGAAGATTGGGTGGCTCCCAGCAATTCTGCTGTGGTTTTACAGAAGACTGTATTGTCTAGACGGGAGAATAATTCAGTTCACCAGCAGGTACAGGTTATAAGGCAAATTTCATCTTTATTTGAAGTTACATGTCAAGACCTATTGACCAAAGGTATTTGTCTTTGTTAGTATTACAAAGGATTCAGTCTTGCACATTGCACAAGAAAAGCTCTGTATGTTCAAAGGCAGATGTATTTAATTCCTTTCCTCTTCCCAGTGGAGCTACATTTACTGTCATTACACCTTTCTTCTAATAGGAAGCTGTTCTGCAGAGCAGTTTACCTTGTCAGTCCTTTATTTGAGCTGAAAATGAGAAGATTTCACTTATGCTGGGCTAAAATAACAATTCTTTGAGTGGAAAGACTGATGCCAGTGAAGACCCCAGTGCCACCATTGTGCTCACGATGTCAGGTGCCCTGCAGGTCAGCAGGAGCTGCGGTGTCCTGTGCTCCCTGACCCACGGGAGCAGCACTGTGGTTGTGTTTCCCATCCTCCTAGGTACCAACTCACTGTAACTCGTAACAAATTTGCACTCACCAAAATGACATTAAGAGATTGCCCTCCAGGAGCAGCCTGCATGAGCTTCCCACTTTGGGGGAATAATCTGTGCTGCAGGTGGGGTCAGAGCCTGGGGCTGGGAAGGCACTTAATTGCATATTTCCTGAGAGTATACTAAGTAAACATGGAGTAGCCTGTAGTTTGATGCATGACTTGATTCTCTTCTTACAGGGATGTAACCTAGTGGCATTACTTCAGGTTTACACTGGTATAAATGGGAGAAGAACAGGCTGGCAGCATACAGCTCCAGAAGGCAAGGCTGGAAAGGAAATTATTTTAAAGTTTGAAATATAGACAATATCTGGAAAGAAATTTGTATCCTGGTTTGGGGAGGGTTTTTTGACTTTTCTTTTTTCTCCTCACAGAGGAAAAAAAGACTGCTGCTTTAGGTTGGTAATCATCTGTAGAGTGACACGTTAAATGGATTTCACTAACCTATTAAGTTTGTCAGTTTGAAACAAATACATAGATGCTACAAGAATTTATGCAGTACAAAACACAGAAAAGGACCCAGGAGAGCTCTGTGGACAGAAATAGCTGGAAACAACTACAAATCTGTGCTCTGAAATCTTACAGCAGTAGGCACCCAGCTTCAGAAACACGGCACAGAAACTTGGAAATGGTAGACAATTATACGTGAACTCTAGTAAATGAGAGTCAACTCATCTGCTGTATTCATTTCTTTCTTTCCTTTTCCTAATTTCACATGTTCCTGTCCTTAAAATTATTCCATCCAGTAAGAAATGTGAAGTTAAATGGCTAAATTCACTGCTCAGTCACAATTAGCATGGATATTCCTATAGGATCAGCTGGCTGAAATGCTTACTGAAAAGGAGAGTAGAGAGATGATGAGATTCATGGTGGGGAAATGACCACCATTCATCCAAAATGTTTTCAGTAACAGCACCAGGAAGGGAATACACTGGTGCAGTCTGTAGTTCTTGTTTTTGTTTTAAAGGTCTTTAATGAGCCATGTGTGCAATGCATTTCACCCTGGGAAATCCCACTGAAATCTGGCACTTGGATTTTATATCTCGTACTGCTATATTTAGAGCAGAAAGCAGATCTCCCAGCGTGACTCCTTCTGGCTTATAGAAGCCCTGTGAATTGTCTTAGTAATATACACTAATCAGTCACCAAAGCTGCCAGCCCCCCATGAAAATCCTTTAAAATGACAAAAAGGGAAACAGAGCAGGTTGCCTGTACTGCCAGGCTGCCATCATGCCAGCTGGTCATCATGTTTGTGCTGTGGGGATGGGGGATAGATGACCTCGAGGCATGTGATGTGGACTTCCTTACTGTGGCCTACTGCTCAATCACTTTTCAGTGCCTCTTTTTTATCATATGGCTAAGGAGTCCAATCAGAGATATCTCTATTCAGTTTTAATGAGTAAATTAGAAGGTTTAAAATTTTGCAGTTGATGGTAGTCTCAAAGTGTGCATGTTCCCCTCCTCCTTGTCCATCCTTGTTCTCTTATAAAAGTAATCACAGAACATTAGGGGTTGGAAGTAACCTTGAAAGATCATCTAGCCCAACCCCTCTGCCAGAGCAGAATCACCTAGAGAAGGTCACACAGGACACACAGGTGGGTTTTGAATGTCTCCAGAGAAGGAGACTCCAGCTCATTCCAATGTTTTGTCATCCTCACAGTGAAGTTTTTCCTCATGTTCACATGGAACCTTCTGTGCTCCAGCTAGCAGCCATTGCCCCTCATCCTATCATTGGGCATCCCTGAGAAGAGCCTGGTTAATGGCCAGTTTGCTGGGTTTATTTTCAAGAAGCTCTCATCCTTCTTGGCCTTAGTTCCATTACAAGCCATTCACAGCCATGCCAAGTCAGGAATTCAGCACCATCTTGTTAGAATCAAAGAATAACACCTTCCTTTTCAATACAGTGTTTTTCCTATACTGATGTTGGTCAGTCTGGCTGTACCTAGATTTCTGCAGTAGAAGTGCCAGTGCTTTGTGTTAAATGTGGTGCCATGTATGTTCTTACATTATGGGGAAGGGAGAAAGGTAGCACACGTCAGTATTTGCAGAGTAATGAGAGAATATGACATTTTTATATTCTGGTATTTTGAGATGTATTTCAGGTGTTTTATGTCCTTTCTGAACTTGTCTATATAGGGGGAAAAAAAAAAGCTTAAGACTTAGGAGCCACAAAATGACTACAGCTCGATGGAAATGACATTCAAAATCCACTAAAATAAGCAGAGAACATGTCCATCCTAGCAGCTTTTTGTTATCTTTCACAGTTCTTTGATAGGGATGTAATTTTCTGTAATCACTCAGAAAGATGGCTGGATATTTTTTCTATTAAGTTCTGAAGGACTTAAACCTTTTCTGGCTTACTTTTGCTATTTTTTATGTTTATATACAACAGTATAATGCATCAGCATTTTTATATGTTTCTCGTATAAAAATGAGCCACGCTTGTAGAGGCTGTCAGGCTTTCTATTCCAGAGAATAACTGGAGCATCACTGTAAGTTGACACCTGCCTAAACCTCATACATAAATGCTGAAATGTCTTATTTTATGGGCCTGTTGCTATTTAATAGCTAAGCTGTGCCCTTTTCTTAATTTACTTTCACTGTCCAGAAGTACATTAATATTGAGAGGCGCCGCTGCAAAGGTTCCAGGGTAGCTCTGCTGTTTTCATGGGTGCCCTGAAGTCCGCAAAGCTGTGTGTTGGCTAAGGAACTGACCACACTGTGATAATTAACTGGTGAGTTAGAAATGGTATGGAGACCAGTCTACAGTGCTGAAACCTTCTTTCAGCAGGTTTCTCCTACCAGGGACTGAAATATAAAATGATTACTTTTTTTGCTCTCTTGTCTGTATTTAGCCTCAGGAGGTTCCTGATAGGTTTGGGCTATTAAAGACAGCAGTAAATGCCTAGCTGGGAGTGATCTGGCATTCATAACTGTAAGCTATTTAGAAAATCAGAAAAGCTGAATGGATTTCCTTCCTTTTTTTTTTTTCCTTTCAAGAGAACAGCTACAAGAGCAGAAGGCACTGCCTGCCTTTCAGGTGAATTCCACTGTAGATGATAAATTGTGTCTGAACTGAACCAAAATGTTCCTAATGGCCCTAGTCAAAAGGCCCATTACAGGATGTCTAACTCACTTAAATTCCTTTCTGCTTTAAATTGTTAATGATTAAGTATTTTAGGGCTAAAGTGATGTGTGCTTAAAGGGCACTTTGCTTTAAAGTTAGCCAAACTTAAAAATGAGCACCTGAACTGAGGTATACAGGCTTGCGCACATGACCTTCTTCTGGCAGTGAAATCAGAATATTGTCACTGCAGCTGAGTAATTTTGTGGATATTTACAGGGTACCAGGAAGGTTTACAGAAAAGGAAGCAGAGGAACATTGTGGGGCAGCTTTGGTTTGCCCTTGTGTTTTTTTACATCACATTTCTGATGTTGCAGAAAGTAAGTTTATTTGGTCTTTTTGTTAATGACATTTGGAGAAGTAAACCATATGGTAAAACAGAGAACATTTTCCCAAAGGAACAATTGCAAAGTTGTAAGTCACCAGAGGTCCTGACCTCTGCAGTTAGTTGATTTTGAGTATGGTTTTGCTGCAATGGAGGTGCTTGATCTGTCTAGCAATCACAAAGTTTTGGACTCCTACCCAGTTCTGTGCTACTGCCTACCTGGCTGATGACCAGTGAGTGATGTTAACTTACGGTGTAGAAATGGTGTAGAAACATGTAGTGGATACCTGTTCAGCATAATCAGCTGTAGGAACTTCTCCATTTCTCAGGTTATTAATATCTTCTGACAGTGAATCACGGAACATTTCGAGTCACTTTGTATGGTCCTAGCACTTAGAGAACCTGTGTACTTGCAGCAGCCATGCTCCTGTGGATATCAATGGCTGCAGGTCCAGTTTTGCTTTCATTGCGCTAGGGAATGAGGCTTATTGGACATGAGGCTTGTCTTCTAATCCTTTTCCTTGAGTGTCACCGGTATGCTGATTCAGTGTTTTCACACACTGTCTTCTGCTCAAGCCAAATCAGATGTGACAATAAGATGCAGCATCTGATATCAGTCTCACACATGTCTTCCTTCAGTCAGGGCATCGATTCAGGGCCAGCAAGCAGCACACACACACGAGCAGCTACTAAGCAGGACTGACTTCATGATGAAATATATGTGCATGCCTGATGTATGCACATGGAAGTGAATAAGATTGCAGAGAAAGCTGAAAGAGCATGTTTTCCAAAACATCTACATTACTACTTGTGTTGTCCAGACAGGTTCCGGGCAGCTAGGACTGTAACACTGCCATCTTCTGTCATTTTTTTAGTGCAGAATGAAGGATGTATTCTCTATACATTTCAAAATAGCCATTTTTCTTTGTTCTTTTTCCTTCATGATGATGTAGCTTCCCACTTGGGATTTTAAGCAAACGTTGTTCCCAGCTTGTTTGGGATGCTGTTAATGTGAATTTCTGGCCCAGCACACTACAAATGTCTGGCTCCTTTAGAATATTTCTATTCCCCACTGCCTCACTTCCCCTTTGATATCTGATGAGTCAGCAGGTCTTTAATTGCTGCTCCTCTTAGCTGGGAGTGCTCTCGCTCAATATGTTAAATATTTGATTGCCCCAGATTTCCTGATAGATCAGGGCACACACTGGGATGCAGAAATTCCCGGTGCAAAACCTGTTGCCCCTCCAGACAGCAGGCTTGGGAGCTCAGCCTGAGGCCCTGTCAGGGAATTATGGTCTGGCACCCGTGGGGACCGTGGGGAGCTGTGCAAACCGGGTGGCTCAGGCTGTTGGGAGCCAGTTTTGCAGGGCAGCAGCTGTGTTCAGGGAGACTTGTTGGGAGAAGGTCTGCAGGTCATCTGGGAGGTCCCTTTGTGGCCAGGAGATGAGTGTGGCAAGATGTTCTGCTCTCAGCTGCTCCCAGGACTCCTTTTTGCTCTCCTATAAAGAAGCCATGTAGACATACCCACTGGGATACTCCTGTGCTTGGTGAGTTGTGGAGTGTGCCTTCAGGGACTCAGTAAGATGGGCTATTACAGCCAATAAAATTATCTTCTCGTAGCTTTCCTGACTATTATGCATGCATTTCATACTCAGCGAGCTGAAATAAGGGCACTTTTAATAGCACTTTCCAAGTATTTTAAATGAATGTGTTATGTAGGAACAACGTCTCATGTTTGCATAACAAAGGCTGGCTTCTATGTAGGGCTCTGACTGGCACTACCACTGGGCAGAGTTGGGTCTTCAGCCTTGCAAATGGCTTCTTGAGAGGAGAAGCCCAGTTCAGCATTCACAGACATGCAATACCTGCTCACAGAAAGCTGGGACTTGCTGACTCTAAATGCCTTCACACTTTGGGGAGGTATCTCTCCACAAGAAGCTGTGTGGGAATGTGCAGACTCTCACATCATGGCAAAGCATGAACAGTTCTGAGGATCATCGGCAACACAGGTTCAAGGCAGTAGCTGCAATGCAGAGTGTGGAGGAGAACCTCTCAAATGTACCTCTCTGCATCTTCCCCTGAGCTCATAGTCCTCTCACTGCCTGGGTGTTTCGCATGGAGTCATATTAGGAGTTATATAGAACACAGAAAAATGCAGAAGGCAGTGCACACTTAGCACACACATTCGGTTACTTTGCTTGTGGGTGGCACCGGAGAGAAGAGCCTGGTCAGAATAATGAGGAAAGGAAGAGCCCTACAGCCTCACTTTGTCAGTCTTAGTAGCCTGGTCTTAATGTGGAGGAGCTGCAATGGCATGAAAAGAATTGCAGAAGTTTCCCTCCCACTGAGTCAAAGAGAAGGAATCTCACTCCCACTTGGAAGGGTGAAACAAATGTAGCTGCTATTACAGCAGAGCAAGCCAACTCCAGAACTATCGTTCTGTAGAGCAGACCTCTTAAGTGGACCTTTAGATTAAGAAAAATAGGTGCAGAATGAAATTCTGTCCTGAAGCAAACTCGGCAGCACTGCAGCAGCAAGACAGAAGAACCCTATGAATAGATAAGTGGCGTTTTCCCACATTATTCAAAGTGCCCACTTGCTGAACAAATGAAGCAGAAAGTTCGTGGTGGATGAGGAATGGTGAGAGAACAGTCCATTGGCATAGAGCCTTGACTTCCACCAGGCCATTAATATCAGGGGTGTTTATGACCTTCCAGTCAACCAAGAGAGAATAACTCATCAGCAGTCAGGTTCAATCAGCTGATGTTTCCAAGATTAAAGGCTTTCTTGCAGACCCGATCTGATTGCCGATTTTATGGTGAACCCTCTCTGTCCTTATAATTTTCAGTGTTCAGGCCACTGCAGGTTTTGAGCTCCCTTGTGTCAGTTATATACAAAGAGAAAGCTGACAAGAAATGTGGGCAAGCTTGAAAGTCTTCCTTTGCTCTGAACAATGCAGATGATTCCTGCTGTGATGCCGTGTGAAAGATATCCTTCCTTTCAGTGTCTGGATTCTGCAGATGCCCTTGATATGGAACAGTTGCCCTCATGCCCCTTCAGCCACAGAGAGTTCTCCAGGAGTTCCTGCCTGGACTATCTTACATGACTGGTGGAACAGCTAGTTAGTGAAGAAAACACTATTTGCCTTCAGGGACCAGATTGGGCATTGCCCCCTGGCACTGCAAGGCTTCATTTTTTTGAAGTAAGCCACTTGCAAACTTGTCTGATCTCTTCATTAATGAAAACCAGTTGATGGTCCAGTCCTGTCCAAGGTAGTTGAGCACACAGGGAAAGCTTAGTGACTGCCAGCTTTAAGCACAGGCCAAAGCTCCAGGCTCTTAGAGCAGGAATACATACTGCGTTCTAGATTAGAAAATTAGAGAAAGAGTTTGCCACTGTAGACAAATATCTCAGCTCTCAAGAGCAGATTTGTAATGGAGGTAGGCTTCCAGTCACCTACTCAGTGGCCATGTCAGGGAAGATTTCCATAGAGCCAGTTTGCCTGTCTCCTGTTGATAAAAATAATTGGAATTATTGGACCTTCAAAGCTGTGGGGAAAGTAATGGATGACCAGCTGCACTTCAAATGAAAAAGTAATCTGCAGAATAATTATTGCCAGTCAACACAAGCCCAGCTGTGAAATATTAATGGGTTGCTTGATCAGTCTATACAGAGCTCTCAATCCTCCTCCCAGAGAGCAACACAAACCCAGCAAATGGCTCAAGATTCGTCATCAGCCAAATTATTGACAGGGGCAGAATAAGATGTTCTAATATGGTGTTTTGCTACAAACAAGTAACAGCTCTTGGGTCCTAATAGGAAACTTCTTCATAATGTTTGTAAGTTTGGAGCTGATCTGTCTTTAGCCTCTCCAAGCACCCTTGGGTTGGACAAGCAGAGGCATCCTCATGCTCTGCAGATCTGTGCATGACACTGCTGTAAAACTCAGCAGTGTATGACAGTCTCAGGGAAGAAAAAAAATGAACAGAGGGCTTTCTATATTTAACACTAACCCATGTGCCTTAGAAAATGTTTGAACAGAACATATAGAGCTCGCAAAGGCTGACACTGGCACCCTGATCCGGCAAAGGACTGTACTTCAGGCGTGTGAACAGTCCCGTTTGCTTCAGAGAGACTTTGCATAAGCTTGAGCACTTGGTGAGATTGAAGTCTACGGAGTAGGAGTTCATAAATAAAAAGAGAAAGCTCTGCACTAGATTTCTCTTCCTGAGGCCTTGAACTTAAGGGAAGTTCAGCTTCAAAATGGGAAGCCAATAGGGAATGAACGCAGGTTACTCTGATCACAAGTGCTGCGAGGTTTTGATCGTGCCATGACATATGGTTCACTTGCTGCATTTGTTAATGGGAATGATCATTTCTTTGGGTGTCTCTTCTCTGTCTACCTCCTTCTGGTCCCAGCGGATATGTGCATCTCAGACTTCATCTTCCCACATTGCCTAGATGTGGGAACAGTGCAATGCCAAACCTCAGAGAAAAGTCTGGATCATCTCTGAAGGGGATTTCAGCTTTGTGATTGGGGTCTGCCTTCACTATATGTTGCAAGAGACTAAATGGGAGCATGGAACAGGATCTGCAGGTAATCTTGCAGGGCTTCATGGGCACAGACAGTTCTTTCTTTGGACAGTGCCAGAGTAGGATGTACATCCATAATAAATGAACTCTGAGCAACAAGAGAGACACAAGAAGGTGCCAAAACCTGTCTGCATTCCCAAGAGGACTGTGGGGTTTCTGTTATCGACCTATTTTGATGTCTAATTGCAAGGGAGGGGGAGTTCCTTAGTGTCTTCTGAATAGCCAAGAGAGAGAATTGGAATCCTTCAGAAAATGGCTCAGGGCACATATTTCTGCACTGAGTGGCACTGGGGGGAATGTCTCGAGCCACCTAATTTAAGCACATGAGAGTTAGGTCCTAAATTTAGTTTGAAGATTCCCAATGTGTCAACTTCAAAAAATTCTTTTTTAAGACTAGAAAACCCTGAGTTCAAAACTGACTCTTTTTGCTGCAAGAGTTGAGGGCTTTGGGTCTCTGCAGTCACACTGTACAGCTTTGAATATGGATGATTTCTGTCTTCCAGAGAAGCAAGTGGCCCAAACATCACAAGGGGTAGTGCTGAGGTTCCACTTCTTCCTGCAGGTCTATAGCCAGCCTTCTGTGTAACCTCACATTATTTATTTCTTTTAAATCCTTCCTAACCTGCAGCAGATTGCCACTATGAGTTTTTGTGAGGTTTTTTGAGACAGCTTTTGTATAATAAGGTGCTTTATTATTGTTATCATCATCATAGCAAACCTAGGCTCAGATTTCAATATTAGCCTCAATAGTCTAGTTGGCTGGATATGGAAAAGAAGTGGTGGAGTCACCATCACTGGAGGTGTTTAAGAGGAGACTGGATGAGGCACTTGGTGCCATGGTTTAGTTGATTAGATGGTGTTGGGTGATAGGTCAGACCTGATGATCTTGAAGGTCTTTTCCAATCTGGCCTGGCCTGGCCTGGCCTATTCTATTCTATTCTATTCTATTCTATTCTATTCTATTCTATTCTATTCTACCATACAGGCAGCTTTGCTTTTCTGAGTAATGTGTGCTGGAGGGGCAGAGTCTGAAGGCAATGTCAGAAAGCCTGTTGAGCCACATGTTAGAGACAACTGCTTTAGGTATTATTGCATTATAAATAGCAGCTAATAATAGCAGCATAACAGCAAGGTTCTCAGCTGATATAAATTGGAAACTATAATTCCATAGAAGTTAATGGAGCTCAACTGATTTACACTAGTTGGTTGTCTGGCCCCTAGCAAATGATTCTAAGTCTGATAAAATTAAATGAGATTCAAAGCTCCCTCATATAAAAGAATATTAAACCCTATCTCTGCTGTCAGATTTTTGCATGGCTGTCAGGCTTTGTAGCTGGGGCTTTAAGATCCTGTTTAAAGTTCCTGATTTTATTATTTGATACTTCCCACACACACTTCTCTATCTTTTATTTTGTTTAGTTAGTTAAATCTTTACTTCCCCAGGGAAAAAAAATAAAAAAGAATTAGAAAAATCACCTGTTTTGATGGATCATTAGGTGCCATTTGTTAGTATTCACAAGCTGTTGGCAGAGATCTTAAAGCCTTTGAGATTTGTGCCCTTTAATTTCAGTTCAAAATGCAAATAGACGTTAAACACATCTGTTCGGTATCCACATTGGAGAGGTCTGCAGCCTCAGTGATTTTCCCTTGTTCTCAGTAAAGTACAGTAAATTTTGTTTAATGTAACTGCCTCCAGCCTATAAATTAAAACAAACAAACAAAACAACAAAACCGAGCAAAACAAACAAACAAAATACCCCACCACAACACACACCAAAAAGCAGGTCTTCAAACCCGGGGAATGTAAAGTCTCAGCTTTGAATTAGTTTATGTGCTGTCTTTGCTGTTGCCCAGCTTGGATGTGTTACAGGCAGTGGGCTGATGTACAGCATTGACTCAACAAGGTGACTGGTCCCAGGGAGGGTTACACAATGGTCAGAAGTGGTGGGAAGCTTTAGAAGAGGTTCATCCTTTGAAGATTTCTTGCTTATCTCTCATCTACCGGCATAAAGGCACAAAGCACCGTTCCCTCTCTTGGTTCTGTCACGAGGAACCAAACTTGGTGAAATGCTTTTAATAGCAGGTTTCAGAAATCCAGACTGGCTTGACAGAACTGGGTCGAGGACTGGTGGGGTGTGCTGTGCCCTGCGTGGGGGTGGACCGAGGAGCGGCTGAGCGTGGGTGGGTGTAAGGTGCCGACTTCACAGCCGCTCGGCTTTGTGCAGAACAGCACATCTGACCGCGGCGTCTGTTTGGAGGAATATATTTGGAGCTGCTGGGTTTGAAACAGAAACCCAACCTAGCCGTGGCCCTGTGAGTCACTGCTGCACTCTTACCTGTATGTCTGAATCAGAACAAAGTCACTTGAAAGAGCTTCAGTGCAAAACTTTCCTGAGAATTAGGACTACTAGAAAGAGCCACAGGAAGGATCTCTAAACAAGGACTAAGGGGAATGGATCCGTGCTAGAGGCTGGATGTGGCTCTGGGCAACCTGATCTAGTGGAAAGTGTCCCTGCCCATGGCAGAGGGGTTGGAACTAGATGATTCTTGAGGTCCCTTCCAGCCTGACAATTCTGTGATTCTGTGAAGTCCCAGGGCTCAGACTACTAAGATGGCTGGAAAGCACCTGTCACTTGAGGCCATGCTGCTGTGAATAGTTTTGGGCACAGGTGATGATGTGAGATAAAACGCCAGAGAAAAACTGTAAAGCTGAAACTATGGATTTGTTTTCTGTACTACATTGTTGTGTACTGAAGTCTCCACTGAAGGAGAAGGTAAATGGAATCATCAAGATCATCTCTAGTGAATTTGATTAAAAATATAATATGTGTTTAAAAATTCATGGCACAGACCCACGTTTGTTCATGCAGACATGCAGGGTATGATCATGCAGCCTGCTTGTTGTAGGAAACCAGCATTAAAAGTTGCATCCATTCTTGTTTCAGTTAGAAGGTCTTAGTGCAATTCTTTTGTGTGAAAACTTTCTCCCTGAATTCATTTCTCCAGTCAGTCTGTTGTACAAACTGCTTCCCATTGTGTCATTTCTGTTTGATTCACTCATACAGCTAAAATCTGGGAGTAGATGAGAGAGACTAAAACATAGCCTGATTCACATATATTTTTCCTGATTCTGGTAGTGAGCTCAGAAAATCTACATTCTTTGAAAATACAGAGTGTGGGATTTCCAAAGGCATAAAAACATCCCTAGTGCATCCTGCTGTAAGGGAGAAATGGCATGCCTAGGTCACTGGATGAAACACTCTTGACTCCAAGCTGCAGCTGCAGGATGGACTGTGTTTCTCCTAAGCCCCTCCTAAAGTCATAGTTTGTTGGTGAGGAAAGTTCATAATTGGTGCAAGTAAATTTACAGCAAACAGCAATGAAATATGTGTATATAAAAGAAAATATCATGTGCAAGCCTAATGGAAAACAAACCCTACCCAGGTCCCTAGAAATTGTAAGTTACTGGGTTTTGTAAGACTAAGCAAAAATGCAGCAATACTTTGTGCTAAGACTGTCAAATTACTTTGTGTGAATAAAGGTAACAAGATTTGGGCAACACTAGGAGGGAGACAGGGAAATTAATTTTCTTGGTGTGCTGCCTGTAACTTTCAAACAATTCTGGGAGACTCCAGATAAGGGCCGATGAGACTTGTTCTGGGAACAAAATGATGTTAACCAATCTGCAAGTAAACTCCGGCTTGGCACTCCACTTGTCATTATTCAATCTGTCCTGACGAATAACACAGATAAAAGGATACTCTAGTCCCATGATGCAGAGGAGTGATACACACAGTGAATCATAATCAAGCCAGGGACTCATTTTTTAAACTATTTTCCAGGTAAGAAAAGCAGTTACCAGCTTTTCAATGGCATCATAAATTATTTGTTCTCTTTTGGCAAAAATGCTTGCTTGCATCTCATAAGCAAAATCATCTGGGCTTTGGAGAAATTATTTAAGACTCATTTTAGTGTGTGTTGTTGTTTTTTGTTTAGCCAAGCTCCGGGCCAAGTGTAATTTACTCAATTTTAATTAGTCCAGAACTGTGAAATGGGCACACAGAGCCAAACTGCTTTTGGAATGTATTGCTCAGTTCATAAAAATGAATCTACAAATCCCCAAATCTGTCTCTCAGCCTGTACTTCAGATCACTGCTAGTCCGAAGTTTTGCTTTTGAAAGATATTATTTCATTGTTACTAAATGTATTCTTAAGTTAGGCATTGGCTCTCCTCATTGAATACATGTTAAGAAATGTGGCTTTTTGTTTCTTTTTAACCAGGTTGTAGACTTGCTTATGATAAAGGTATTACAAATAATGCTTTCAGGGGTTGTAATGCACCTCCAAAGACAGGTGGAACACATTTACTCTAACTGGAGTACAAGGGCTCCTCTGCTGTCTTCTTGAAGCAAAAAAAAAAAAAAAGAAGAGAAGACAAAGCACAGCTCCTAGAAATCTGAATAGATTTTCTAATGATGTTTCTGAATACGTTTTGGTGGAGCAGCAGCCAGCTGTGATTTTCCACAAACAGGCAGCTTTTGGCATCCTTACGTGCTGGTGATGTTCACCAAGTTCACTTCAGTCGTCAGCTCTTGCTGCTCTCTTCCCTCCAGCCGTTGCCTTGAGCCCAGTTGTGCTGCCCTCAGCATTTCTGAGCTTATACCGAAGAAATACGATGCTCCATTAGGGCACGCATTAAGGAAGGCATTGCCTTCTTTTTCCTGTGGTAGAGAAATTATATATTAAGTCGTCTAGACCAAAGACATAAATATTTGATTTTCATGGAGTCTCTGTATTAACAAAAAGCAGGCAGAGTTCACTTTTGTTTCGTTAGTTGAAATAAGCGAAGGCAATCTCAGTTCATAAACACAGAGCTTGATTCTATTGGCACAGCTTTAAAATATATTTAAAATCTTGTTACTTGGGGTCTGTAAACAAAATATAGTTCTTTTATCTAATTTATGTTGTCAAGAGCAAAGTAATTTACATAAGAGGTTCGATAGACTATCAGGAAACAGCTATACTTTCAGGGAGAAAAGCCTATTAGATCTTAATCCATCTGATAAGCATATTACTTCCACCAAAGCCAAACTGCTTTCGTATTCTGTATAAATAATTCCATTTAGTGTAATTGATTATTTTACAGCAGGAACCAAGATAGATATTGTTGGAGGAGAATCAGCCTATTAGTCATGTTTTGGAGGTTGTGCTGGAGAAGACAGATTTCGATAAGCTGAAGCTAGTCTGAGCGATTTGCAGAGCAGATCACTAGCCAAGCTGTCATTGTGCAGCTTCTGTTCGCTCTCAAATATCGGCTGAGCTATTGTAGTGCAGTACAAGATAATAGCAGTAGCTGCAAGCAGAAAGCAACTTCAAACTGATGTAGCAAGCTAGCAGCGTGCCTTGGTCTGGGAGGATGAGATACCTATGGATACCTTTGGAAATTGTTAGGCAGCAGAAAAGCTGTGAAAGGCAAGCTTTGTTAGTTTCTGCAAAAGCGTGCTTTACAGGTGCTGCAGGTTGCAGAGTATTTCAGGAACACTTGGTCCCTGGTCTGGGCATAACTGGTGGGTACTCCAGCAGCCAGCTGCTCACCAGTGGTAAGGCAGGATGCCCCAGTGGTGTTTTGAAAAGAGTTGTCCAGACGTGAGTTGAAATGGGCTTGCAGCAATGCACAGGCATGTAGTGATAGGACCAGCAGCAGTAGTTTTAACCTGGAGCAGGGTGGATTTAGGCTGGACATTGGGAGGAAATTCTTTACAATGAGGGTAGTGAAACACTGGAACAGGTTATCCAGAGAGGTGGTGGAGACACCATCCCTGGAGACATCCCTGAGCAACCTGATCTGCTTAAAGATGTCCCTGCTCACTGTGGCATTGGACTAGACCACCTTCAAAGGTCCCTTCCAACCCGATGCATTTTATGACTACTTATTTTATGTGTGGTTGTTTTTTTTAGTGTAATGAAAAGGTTGCATGAAAGTACAGTGTCTATTTTGTCTTGCTCTTTCCTTCTTGTCTCTGCTTTTAGGTTTTTTTCATGCCTACATAATACTTTTTTCCTAGCTGCATCATTACATTTTTGCCTCCTGTTTATTGCATTCCCACAGCAAATGGAATCACACGCTCGTGGTGAAATGTGTTGCTGTCAAAGAGCACGAAGCCCTGTTTGTGTGTGAGGACTTCTAAAGCTTCTGTTTAAAAGAGCAGGCTGTGTTTAAACATAAGTGTAATCCATGTGTGGTGACATTTCAAGGTTATGGAAATCCAGAATGGTTTTTCGCACTCAATATTTAAACTTAAGCAATGAGAACAACAGCGCTCTTCGGCGTGGTGGGCTGCCACAGCAGGTTAATGCACCTTTAGCAGAAAAATAATTGGAAAGAGTGGTTCCTTGAGGGAATGCTAAGCATGTTTTTAATTGTGGTACAAATATGTTGTTGTCTTTATAATTCAAGTTATAGATGCGTGGGAGGTCACAGGGTGCCAGAGGACCTGCCATCATGATATATTGTTCCTCAAAGCAGCCCTGAAAAACGGATGTAGCCCCATCAAAGTTGTGAAAGCTCTTTACCAACTCACTTAAAGCAGGTGGAGAATTAGAATCGGAGGCATAGTAGTTCCTTACAAAGGTAAGGGGGTTATTTGCATAAATTCAAAATGTCTCCCAGAACCAAATAAAGTAAATGTAGTAGTTCATGATGAGACAGGGAGAGGAAAAGAATACAATGTGGTTGAACAGTTTGAAACAGGATTGTTTTTCAAGTTGGTGTGCTGGGTCGTGTTGCCCACAGGCTAAGTGGTGCTGGAGACTGAAGTTCGTATTTCAGCTAAGTTCAGTTATTAGACAGACATTGAATGAGCTTCTCTTGCAACTGTGGCAGCAGCTCAGACCCTTGTGATGAGGAGAAAGTGGTTCTGGAGAAATACTCCCAAGTGACATCATGTCAAACCATTAGCAGTGTCAATTTTAAAACAGAAAAGCAAATTGTTCTCCTATTTCTAAGAGTGCATTTGTTCCATCTCCCCTGTGTGCAGGGGCTTTTGTGCTCTATCCTGCAAGGAGGGGAAGATGTGATAAAGTGACTCGGGTAAGCAGTTATTGATTTTATATGGGAACACATGGATGAATTTGGTTGGGATGAATAGGGAATCAGAAATCAATTAATGACTGATTATTGTTTCTTCCACAAATTGATTTCAGATTTTGGCAGCCTTTAGGGAATGTTCTGCCAGGTTCAGTGTTAAAAACCAGGCAAGAATATGTCTGACTTTGTTAGGCCTCATTATTTGCTATAGTTTTAAGTACCTGAAGTAGAAAGAGGTGAACAAATCAGACCTTTGCCATCTTGTGCCTTCTTTTTTTTTTTTTATACTAATTTTCAATGTTAATCATCTTTCCTTTCTAATTACTTGTTTAACATGTGCAGTACCAGTTTGGATGTAGATCTTTCTTCTTTTTTCACATGTGGTTGCTCTGTTTTAAGTGCTCATCTCTCTCCATGAATTACACAAGGGTTCACGATCAGATTCCAAAAACTCGTGTGACTTTATTATACATCATCCTGTTGAGGAACTCTTAGTCAGCCCCATGAACTGCCTGATCTCTCTGACTGTTGTGGGAAGGACAAAACCGAGAAGCTTGGAAAGTGCAGCCAGGAGGAATCTGCAAGCAGCAAGATGGGGGTCAGGTGTGCTTAGGTACTGAAAGCCTTCTGCAAACTGTGAGCCTTCCTGCAGGGTAAATTAAAAATAGCCTGCACAGAGGAGATCTTTTATACCCAGAGAAACGAATACAGTAACTTCTGAAGGGATTAATTACTCCAGTGTGCTTAAAAAGAAAGTAAAAATATTTACTTTTGAAATTATAGGAACTTAGGAGCCGTGTATGTTAGGAAAGCAGAATTCACCAGAGGAGCTCAGTGAGAGCTGAGAACATGTAAATATTACCCAGCAGCTCTATAAACAGGAAAAGTTAAACATGCCTTTGTAGATGGGTAATTGTTAAATACTCTAAACTGCCTTATGAAAGGTTTTTCTTTAAGGAATGAAGGCGGACTTCTTGGTAAAGTACCTAAAAGCAGGAACCGTAGTCTCATGGCAACACTTTGCCCCTGATGTGGCCTAAGAAATCTTATTTCACATAATGTGAGCCAAAATCCAACCCAGCAAAACCTTATTCTAAATAAATATGTTTGTAGCTGAACTCAGTAAGGTCTCAGAATTTTGAAATGTAAAATGTGTTGAGCACATAAGCAGAAACATGGATCGGTTATTGTAAAATGCAGACATTTCACAGTGTATCAAATGCCAGAGCATTTGCTTATGCTTACACATTTAGTGATTTTTCTAAATAAGCTTTCTAGCCATTTAGGGCTCTCAACAAGGCAACAGTGTCTCTGTACCCCCTGCCCTGAACTGCCAGCCCCACACTCTGCTTGCAGGGTCAAGGCATCCCTCCCTGGTGCATGCAGATGAGCAGAGGTTGCATTGAAGTGTCCAGGTTATACTCCGGACTACCTAGTCATAAATTGTACTTGATTCTGGAGTTCTTGTCAGGAGCAAAGCTAGATCCTCAATCTAAATATCTCTAAAAATTTAGTGTTGCCATCTTTTGGGGGGATTATGGGGTGTGCCATGTAGGTTATCACTGCTGCCCTGTGTGGAAGTGCTGAAGCAAAATATAACTATTGCTATTGCTTATCAAGACCAGCTGTAAATATGAAAACATTTATGTAGTGTACAGCATTAAAACAAGTTGTTTCTTAAGTGAAATGGACTTGGTTAGCCAGGAAAACAGTGGAGCATGTGGGCAAAGGGCATGTAATGGCCTTCCTTACTTACAGTGGGCATGTTTGTAAAGGCCATGTAATGTCCTTCCTTACTTACCAGAGGTAGGACGTAGGTGAATGAGTCTTTTCCCTGTTTCAGTGAATTATGGTAAGTAGTAATAGAAGAAAGGTGGTTCTTTCACTAGGTGCCACCCTTTTGGTCAAGCCCACCTGAGACACAACCTCCCGGCCCAGATGTGCCTCAGCAAAGCATTCAGATATGTTTTCAGGTCTTACCATGTGATAACAAAACCCAAAGACTAGGCTGTACAGCTACATGCTGCTTGTCCACCACAAATGCAAGATAATTCATGTTAGCTTAACCCTGTTAAACTAAAGAATACACTTTATAGTTACCCAGCTTTTACCACAGGTTACAAATATGAACAGGCATGATAAAATGCCTCGATAGACCTTCACCACTGCATTTGGCTCCACTGACTTATCTGCGTGCCCAGGTCTTTATTGCACAGATTTAGACATGGCTTTATCTGGCTGCAAACATCCAGCACTTAGGCCTCCAGTCTGATTTTCTCTCGAAAATTTTAGACTGCAGCCTTTGAAAGGGGACAGAATTATCAATTATTTGATAAAGATAATAGCCTTTTTGGGACAGGGATAATAATGAAAGTAATTACTAATGGAGGTTTGGCAGATTAAATGGACTCTCCAGAAGACATGAGATACAGTTCTTCTCTGTGTCATTATGGGTAGTGAAATATTTGAATGGTTTTCAACAATATCCATCAGGCCCTCTTTTTATTTTCCATGTAGCCATTCACCTCAAGCAGTCCATGAATAAGAAAGAAAGAAAGAAAAAAATTAGTATCTAATTTAAAAGGCTGGACTATATTCTTGCAGTGTCCTCAGGGTTTTGATAGCACCTTTAAGGCCCAGCTCCTCTTACTTAATAAATCCTGGATGTAAAACCTCACTTACACACATCATATTAAAAAAAAAAGCCTGGAACATTAACTTTAAGGAGAGTGACTTCTACAAGCTCATTTTTCACTAACTTTCCTCGCTGTAGAAACATACATTACATAAGTGTGGAATGAAAGTTTTTGCCCTGTGGCAATGGGATATTACTTTTACTGCTCTGACTTCAGAAGTGAGGCTATAATGTGGGGGAAAATGAATATCAGTGTCACAGAACAGCCAAAATAATGTTGAAGTGCTTTTTTTTTTAGCATTACATTTTTGAATCGCACTTAGATACGAGGAAGCCAGCGCCTCGGCCGTGCACATGGGGCTGTGCCCCGTTGATCCTCAGCGTGGGTTTTTATCAGCTATGAGCACACAGAGTAAGTTTGTCCTGTTCAGTGGGGGGACACTCCCACAAAGGGGGTCTGCGGGAGTGCTTAGCTCCCTTAGGGATGCAAAGGATATTACAGTATCACAGTATAACTAAGGTTGGAAGAGACCCCAAGGATCATCACGTCCAACCTGTCTCGACAGACCTCACGACTAGACCATGGCACCAAGTGCCACGTCCAATCTCCTCTTGAACACCTCCAGGGACTGTGACTCCACCACCTCCCTGGGCAGCACATTCCAATGACGAATGACTCGCTCAGTGAAGAACCTTCTCCTCACTTTGAGTCTAAACCTCCCCTGGCGCAGCTTGAGACTGTGTTCCCTTGTTCTGGTGCTGGTTGCCTGGGAGAAGAGACCAACCCCCTCCTGTCTACAATTACCTTTCAGGTAGTTGTAGAGGGCAGTGAGGTCACCCCTGAGCCTTCTCTTCTCCAGGCTAAACAATCCCAGCTCCCTCAGCCTCTCCTCATAGGGCTTATGCTCAAGGCCTCTCACCAGCCTTATTGCCCTTAATTCTACTACAGGTCGCTGGAGAAAGAGGACTAATGACTTTTGCGTGCTCAGGAGGAGCTTGGATGTGAGCTAAGCTGTGTTAAATGCAATGATGTTACTGCATTTACAGCAGTTCATGCAATATTTAAGCTGTGTGTTCACTTTTCTTATTAACTGTGTTCATGTGACCTTTTTTGCCTTCTGTCCTTCACAAATGTATTTGAATGAAGATAGCTCTGAGCCCCATCAAGAGCATGGAGAGGAATCCTGCTCTTGCAGTGTTTACCACTGAGCTGGCATGCCTGGGCCCCCATTTATCCCTTCTTGGCTTTCAGTTTTACAGTAAATACCCTGTGGTTAGGCTGGACGGGAGCAGTGGTGACATCAGTATGAGGTGTGTTTAGCTGGCCACAGGCAGCTCCAGCATGACTTTCAGAGACACATTGCTGTGTTGGCACGGCCATGTTCCACTGCTGGCTTAATTCCCTTTGGGCAGCCAGAGCAGGGCCAAGAGAATAGAGCACCCAGCGAGTCCTGACCCAGGATTTTAATGCTGCTTCCCTTCATTATATATTTCATTTCTTCTTGACTTATGCCCCATGGTATGTATTATATTGATATCTTTTCTTGAGTTCTCTGACTGTACAGTGATCTGTCTTCTCTCGCTTTCCTGACCACTCGCAGAGCATGTCATTATTAGCTCCTTGTCTCCTCTTTTTTCCCTTTTCATGTTGCTGTCCTTCCTTTTTTCTCTTACTGCTGCCTCATTCAATAACTCACTCTCTTCCCAGTGTCCTGGCTTGCCAAATACAACATGATAGAGCAACCCTTTTGCAATATGTTGTGATGTAATCAATTTCTTCTGTTTCACAGCTAACTTGAATAAGCTGCTTTTTATACAAAATTGATTTTTCTCTTTATGGTGACTGATGCTAGCATCTCATCTTTTCCTGGTTTTAACAGTTACATGTACATCAGGGGGTATTTCCTAAAAAAGGCTTTCCCTCATTTTCAATCAATATTTTAAGAGCTGCAGCAGACATATTTCCTCGTGAGATATTTGCATAACATCTTGCTGAAGCTACCACATACTTTCATCAAATTCCAGGGCAACAACTTACTGCCCCACAAAATACATGTGGTGCATTTTACAGTCGTTCTAGGATATTGCCACATGAAAATGCAGTGTAGAGTAGAGTAGAATAGAATAGAATAGAATTGAATTGAATTGAATTGAATTGAATTGAATTGAATTGACCAGGTTGGAAAAGACCTTCAAGATCAAGTCCAACCTACCATCCAACACTATCTAATCAACTAAACCATGGCACCAAGCACCTCTTGAACACCTCCAGGGATGGGGACTCCACCACCTCCCTGGGCAGCCCATTCCAATGGCCAGTCACTCTTTCTATGAAGAACTTCTTCCTAACATCCAGGCTAAACCTTCCCTGGTGCAGCTTGGGACTGTGTCCTCTTGTTCTGGTGCTGGCCACCCAGGAGAAGAGACCAACCCCCACCTGGCTACAACCTCCCTTCAGGTAGTTGCAAACAGCAAACACACAAAACACATAAGCTGTACCTCCAGTCGACCTTACCCAGCCACCTCCTTGTCTATCAGCTCATCTATCCCAAAAATGTTCAGCCAGGTTCCCCCTGAGGTCAGCAACAGAGTTCTAGACTGTCTCCGATCACTTTGAATTAGCGGCATAATGAATTTAATTAAACTCTATTAATGTCGCGTTGGGCTTTGAGCCATGATTTTAAGAAATCAGGAGGGAATCAAGCTGCCAACATTTCTCAAAGTAAGTCTCAGACAAATTTGCAAATGTAATGAAAAGTAATTAGAAATACAAACAGGAAAATGTAGTGGTGTTAACATGGCTGAGTTAGACCACGGACCTAAAGGAAGAAATATTACACATCTGATGTGAGATTGCCTTTGCCAGTTTTCAGGTATCCAAAGAGAGAATTGTTTTAGCACATCCCACAGCAGACATCTGATTTGGGCAGGATGAATCACCCTCCCTGCTATTTTCGTTGGCTACAGAGATAACCTGAGCACCTTACTGAGACTGTGCACCAAATGTTGAGGTGACTCATGTTTTATGAAGGTAATCTTGGCCTCATCTTGAAAGGGCAAGAGCACAGGGACCTTGCAGGCAAAAGGGCAAAGTGCCATGCAACTTGTTTGGAGTGAGTGTCTTATCCCTTACTCAGGTAAAGAGGACAGCATAAGAAAGTACTAAATGTCCTGACCCGATGCTAATTTCTAAGCTGAAATTTCACAGTTGTCGTTAAAATGCCAGTGTCCTCTCTGCTTTGGACATTCAGGTTGATTTTTGGTGCTAAGAATTTTGTTTCAAGTGGTTTTAAATTTTCAGCTCACTATGTATACCGTATTTTTGGACACTTCAGTGCTATTTGAGTGTTTGAGTTTGCCTCGTTATGGACACTCAGAAAAGCCATCTCCTGATCCAGGCTGCTTTGAAGTTTCAGAGTGGTTTTGCCTGTGAGTTTACTTTGATCACACACATTCTGTAATTTCAGAGATTAAGAGATTTAGATTTAGGGGGTGCAAGTTGTCATCTTGCATTCAGAGGGCTCTTTTGAAAATGGCAGAGGTGGCCACTGCTGGCCATTTGTGCTGCTGGCAATATCCTTGAATGTTAATTCCAGACTAACACAGGTCACACCTGATACGGGAGGAAAACTCCCTGCTTGTAGCGAATCAGTCCTTCACTGTGAACCATCAACACACAGGCCTGAGAAATGAGATATGGTATTGCCAGGGGTAATTTGAGAGCTTGGGAGAAGCAAACTGAGAGCAGTTATATGAATATTATGATCCAGGAACTCTGTTATCTACTAGGTGCATCCATATCGATAAATGGTTATTATTCTGTTCTAGCTGGCTGACATTTATGGTTTTCAGGATTTAGGCTGGGGGTTTCAGTTCAGTTAAATCAGATGTCTGCAAATAAGCATCTGTTATGCTTAAGTTTCCCAGAGCCCTTCTTTCAAACCTGTTATTTTCTCTGAATCAAATGCTTAGTTCAGCAGAGCCTGAAAATGAAAACAAACTCCAAATGGTCTCCACAGGATGTTTTGGGAAAAATATCTTTTTGACAAGATAAGAGCAAACTATGACTGGGATAAAATGCCTGCGCCAATTTTTAGTATTTATCCACAGCTTTCTAGGAAGTGATTAACAGGGAAAAAAAAAAAAAGCTAGTTATGGTCTGTTAAACTATGCTGCAGGTCTTGAATTTTAGTTTAGGTTCTCTTGTAGTCAGGAGAATAAATGCTGTGAGGGAGGGCGATGCTATCATGCTTTCCCACTTCCTGATTTCTTCCATGTTAGGTTGGGGTTTTCATCCACTGCTGGTAGATGATGTCTGGGTAGGGGCTGTCCCTACCTCACCTCCCTAGCCCTTGGTTCCATGAACTCTCAGCCATCATGAAGGGATGCTTCTGGCTTGTTAGAGCACCCTGTCTTGGTATATTCAAGGATGCTCTTGGATAAAAGATGCTCTGACCTTTCTGTCTCAGTTTTCTCTCATGTTGATTCAGCTACTGTGAACTGGGGGGGGAATTCTGTGGTGATGGGGGGAAAAGTCAAATGTACCTTTTGTAACAATCCCCAGAAGCATTCTCTCACTCCATGCAGATGTTGGATTTCCTATAATGCCATACATAAAATAACATGAAAATTTTCCTAATACTTTGAAGGGCTTCTAGATAGAGGAACAGATATCTTAGTTGAAGAATGCCATTTACTGATGTGAGACTTCAAGGTCTTTGATAGAGAAAGAACAAAGCGAATGAAAGCAAAAAGTCAAAACAGCTGGAGAGTTTGTGATAAATATTATTCTGTATCAGCTTCACTGGCAGAGGTTTTCCAGAGCCTCACATACTGATTTATAGTGCAGACTTCAATAATTATCACCAGAAATTTGAGCTGTACATCTTCCCAAAGCTTATTCGGTAAAAATGTTATTTTAGTCACATTTTTACCTTTGCATTAGATGGAATCTGATCTAATGGCCACTGCAAACAATCCTGTCAGGTTCACTGAGTTGTGGACACTCAGTCACAGGTTTTGGTGGATTTTAATATAATCTATTTTGAATGTAATTGTTCAGCTTATTTCATTTTACTTTGAAATTGATTTGAATTTACTCATTTAGCCTTTTACAGGTGGATGGGTGGTGTTTGCATGAGAAGCCGGTCAGGAATGAAGCAAGGTGATACCACCCCGCAAATAATCAATAGTAGTCACAGTATTAGCAGGGTCTATTGAATTGTCTTCAAGGGCCTTCTCTAATTGTCTCTGCAAACTGAATTAGCAAGATGGTTTCACTAACTAACTTTTTTTTTTAGTGGCAGCTGCCAACCCAATTATATATATTCATTAGCTCTGGTATGATTTCATTAACCAATGTACACTAAGTGCCTGTTAAGCAACTTGTGCTTATGTTCCTAGACAAGCAGTGATGCATCTTCTGGTCAGCATGCTTATTAGCTCATTGGTCTGGATAAACTGGGTTTTATTTCTATTTCCAGTTTGTCATTACTTGTGTACTGTTCTAGCTGAAGGATGAATGGGAAAAGGTAATTAAGCTGGTTAGGTTTAATTATTTTTTGTTTCAACTGTCTCTCAGAACCACAAACCTGGCCAACCAGGCAAATGAGCACTAATGAGTGAAGCCACATGATTAAAACATCTGTCACTGTCCTACCGGGTCGATTGAAAGCTGGGATTGGCTGCCTGCTCCAAGTGCACCGATTGCTATGGAAAGCCAAATAAGCCAGAGTTAATGTTCTTCTAATCCTTTGCCTGTTGAGTTGACAGTGATGGGTGGCAAACATGCACCAATGAGCAGTAATGAAGTCACTTTTAGATTGGTTCAGCACAGGTTTCTCAGGCTAATTAGGTAGACAAAAATGTTAATTTAATCAAAGGAACATGGATTCATTAAAGAAGGCGTGTAAGATAACTGAAGGAGAGAATTAGCTCAGTCAAGAGGTAGACTGTAGCTCCTGACTAAATTGTCCAAATTATAAGAAGAATAATATACTTATGTACAATTTATTTCTTTATATGTTTTTAAAATACATAATATACAGATCCATGCTTTTGTCTCTGGGAGCCAGTGGATTTGCATCAGGAATCAAAACCATCTCCCTGTAGTCATGTATAGTAGCAAGGGGAGGGGGCAGTTAGGACTCGGAGAGGGAGAAAGCAGAGAGTGAATGAGATGTTCATTCCACATTCCAGATGGCACCAACCACATTACCACATTATTGCTCAAATGAGCTCATTAGCTTCTTACTTCATGGGACTTTATTTAGTAGCAGCGTAGCTTGGCTGTGTTTGATTTTGCTTGGTCTTCCTTGCAACAGAACTAGTGTGCAAGTCACAAATGAAACAATCTTGTTCATAGAATAGAATATAGAATAGAATAGAATTAACCAGGTTGGAAAAGACCTTTGAGATCATTGAGTCCAACCTATCATCCAACACCATCTAATCAACTAAACCATGGCACCAAGTGCCTCATCCAGTCTCTTCCCAAACACCTCCAGTGATGGTGACTCCACCACCTCCCTGGGCAACCCATTCCAATGGCCAGTCAAGCTTTCTATGAAGAACTTCTTCCTAACATCCAGGCTAAACCTCCCCTGGTGCAGCTTGAGACTGTGTCCTCTTGTTCTGGTGCTGGTTGCTTGGGAGAAGAGACCAACCCCCACCTGACTGCAACCTCCCTTCAGGTAGTTGTAGAGAGCAATGAGGTCAACCCTGAGCCTCTTCTTCTCCAGGCTAAGCAATCCCAGCTCCCTCAGCCTCTTCTCGTAGGGCTTATGTTCCAAGTCCCTCCCCAGCTTTGCTGCCCTTCTCTGGACTCATTCCAGCAAGTCAACATCTTTCCTAAACTGAGGGGCCCAAAACTGGACACAGGACTCAAGTTGTGGCCTAACCAGTGCTGAGTACAGGGCAGAATGACCTCCCTGCTTTTGCTGGCCACATTATAGAGGCCAGGATGCCATTGGCCTTCTTGGCCACCTGGGCACACTGCTGGCTCATGTTCAGCCCACTATCAACCCTGATGGAGGTGTCTTGAGTGTTCTTTGGGGGCAGATCAGGAAGAAACAAGAAATAGAGATTTTTTCAACCATTAAGAAGTAAAGTGCAGTGTAGATTGTCTCACCTTATCTGGTTCTGTCTTATCTAACCCAATAAAAAGGAAAGATGACTCTCCAAGATTGCTTTGCTACTGTGCCACAGGAAATAATTATAACATTGTATTAGACTTGTGTAAAAAATTTAACCTTCCCCCACGTTTAGGTTTTGGATTCATTCAAGAAATGTGGATGACAGTTTATGTTAGGAGATTTAGACCTTTTTGGTGTAAATGGACTGTTGGCTGGCTGAATGTGGCTCTTATCCTGAAAACCCACTGCCTGCCTTAAGCTCTCTCCATCCCAGCACACAGAGAAGCTGATGCTGATTGATGCAGCAATTCCCAGAACATGATAGTGTCTGTAGTTGTACAAAGACTCATGGTGACCCATGAGAAAGACATCTGGGAAAGACACAGGTGCAGTCTCAGTGTTTGACACAGCCAGTTCTGAGGGACTGGCCAGAGCAAATTCTATTTATTTATCTAGAACATAAATATTTAAAACATTTCTAAGTGTGTGGTGTTTTAGATGAAAGAGCAATTCTCAGCTCTTGCTCTGGGAGGGTATATTTGCCATATTTCTTTAAAGGCCTGGCTTTTTTTTTTTTCTTACTCTTTGGGCAGGATGGAGAAAGTTCAGTGGGTGTTATGGGTCAGTTACATATTTCTACCTGGGTCTCTGGTTCATTGTTTGGGAAGGTGATCCTGCTCTGCAGGGGAGGTTGGACTGGATGATCTTTCAAGGTCCCTTCCAGCCTCTGAAATTCTGTGATTCTGTGAAGATGGTCGGAGAGAAGGAGTGCTGGCACACGCTGGCATACATGGGTTAGTTTGCTTTATAACATAATTTTCAGTGTAATGGGTAATGGGCCTGCTTTAATTCCTTTAATGTTTGTTGTGTTGTGAAGCAAAGTGAACAACCAGCCTTTTTATTGTTTGTTTGTTTAGTCCCTGCTTTCTGGGATGGCTCTTGTAGGACAGCAGATGTTAGGAAGAAGATTGAGGTAGAAATTAAGGTTTCTTGTTATAAGTAACAGTTGTTATGCTTTGTAATAGAGGTTTCATTTCTGTGGTTAAACAGTGTAAACAGTTTTCATTAGCATCTAAATTTAACACCATTTTCAGGAACACGCAAGTTCTGGTAAGTGAAGACAATGATTGATATTGATCTAACAATGAAGGAAGAAACAATTAAAACACTGGCAATTGGGAGAGAGAGATGAAGATGAAGCTTTTTAATTTGGAGTAAATGAATCAGCAACATGCATTACTTGGTTTGGAAATGTAGACATTTTTTTATATTTTCTTTAATGCTTATGAATAAATTATCCTGCAGCTGTACCATAAGATGTCAACAGAACCCATGTAATTGGGACACACATGGGTAAAGCATCCCTGGAGAGATGGCTGAAGGCATCCAAACTGAATTCTTGCTAGTGAAATACAGAGATGTTTCAAGCTAGTCACGGTATGTGCTCCTTAGACTTTTGCCTCAGCCATTTTATGAGGGTTTTCAGGTAGTTGGTGTTAGCCTGTTCTACAAAACACAGATCCTCTGAATGGTTTGTGTTTGCAGCCTCCACATTTGAAGTGCAAAGTCCTAGTCATCCTTTCCAGATTAATAGGAAATGTATCATTTTGAGAAAGGGAATCTTAACTAACTTTCAGTTTTAGCTACAGGCACCTAAATCATTTTGTAGATTTGATTGTAGCTCCTGATGCTTTGCAGGTTGATTTACATGACATACCTTGCATGTGGGAGCTGAATTTGTGCTACTGGGACAACCCTCATTTGGGGAAAGATAATGGAATTTTTTTCCCCTAGGGACTGTACAGGGAGGTCTTCTGCACTGGGAGAAAGACATACCCTACATTGTTTGGTTTGTGGGGTTTTTTTTGCCTTGAAAGAGGGGATTGGTCTTTCCTTTATTAGGGGATTTGAGACATTGGAAAGATTTTGAGAAGACCAGTGTCATTTAGCTCCTGCTTCCAAAGGTGCTGTCATGGAAAGGAGGAGATGCTGGCTGGCTGTGTACAGCTTGGAAATTTTCCCCTTCTATTATGCTGATATTAGAGATTGGCAAGAGCTGATGCTGATGGGAGTCTTGTGTGAAATTCACTGCGAGTTGCTGTGGCGTTTTGGCTGCATTAATAGTGCTAACCATATGCTATGCAGCTCAGCACAGCTCTGTTGTGGCCTCTACTTGGCTTGGCTTTTCTCCTTGGCACCAGAGGTGTTATAATTCATTACTGTATCAAGGAGAAGGAAGGGGGGGAAGGAAGTCTGTTGGCTCGAAGGGAGTCCTAGGGTCAATGGCATTGAGAAGTCAGCTAGTGTAATGGATAAAACATGGCCTTGATGACTGATGCTCGTCCCAGCTCTCCAAATCAGGACTTCTCCAGCCCTGGAGCTCAGTGCAGCATCTCTGTGTGTGCTCACTGAATAGCAATGCCCTGCAAGGGAGACAGAGTAATGAGTAGGGGGCTAGAATCCATTCTGCAGCATGCAAGATCCTATCTCTTGACAGAGTGTCTTCATACTGTCCTACCCCACTTCTGTGTAATGTGGCTCAGGGAGAGGATGAGCTGTGTATTGCTTGTGATATCTGTTGCCCCAGTGAGTGTGAGCAGATGCATTTTTGCATGAGTGTTAACTAAGCAACTGATCTTCATGTTCTGTCATTCTGTGAATCAGAAACAAAGAAATCTGCTGCTATTCCTATGTATTTTTTTATTTTAAACATACTTGTGAAGCTGCCTTTTCTAATGCTTCCTTCTGTTTTCCTTCTAATGTTTTTGTTCTGTTTCTTCCATTCCCATTGCCCATCAGGCAACCACTGAGATGCAGAGGTGCATTCTGAGCTGATGGTGCCACTTCTATTTCCCTGTGTTGACAAGCATCATAACCAGGAGCACCCTGCAAGGTGCTCTGGCAGAAGTTGGGTAGGCTTCCACACATACACATCCATGTGGAAATGTAAAACTTCAACAAGTTTGCAAAATTCTCTCATGGAATAGACTAAAGAATATTAGGAGCAAATGTGTGCTTGTGATATCTTTGCTTTGTTGATGGAGCAACAAAACTCTCCTCTGGGGCAAAGAGCTTTTCACAGGGTGATTGTTAGATGGGGAGCTGCTGGGGTGGGATTCCTCCTCACATCCCCAGTTCACATCAGGAGAGCTTTAGAGTGCTAGTTGGATACAAGAAATTTCAGAGTTCACAATTACTCTTTGTTCATCTGATATAAGTGCCCAGGAGGGACTCCATTAGTTCCAGGAGGACATATTGAGTAGAAAGACATTCAACTGGCATTCATTACTTTTAAAAACATTGCTACCGCTTCGCCTTTGGTCTTAGCTCTGACTAATTATTTTTTTCTTACCTTTAATGTGGGGATTATGTTAAATTATATATATATTAAAAAAAAAAAAACCACACAGAAAAATACATTAGTTCTTTTATGAAGTTGCCTTAACTGTCTTCTTTTCAAAGACTGTGAAGGTATCAATCACTTAAAATCTTTTAAATACATTTCAGTGCTGCAGAGGGATGCCAGCATATTGCTCATGCAGTGGTGTGCATTATTATTAAAAAGCTTTAGTTTCATGCTGTGATGACTGCCTGAGATCTCTGTCAATTGTTCTTAGCTAGCTCCTAAACTATTGTTTATCAGAATTGCTGTAGCTTTTGAAAAGAAAAACTCTGGCCATGCTCTCTTTCTGCTAGCAGGAGCCAAAAAAAATCCAAACACATGAAATGGGTAGGATCCCTTTCTGAAATGGCTAAAAACATAGGAAATGAAAGGTACCTTTCTATGACAAGACTGGGGGGGAAAAAAAAAATCTTTAAAACATTTGCAAATTAGATAACCCTAAAGTTTTTCAGAGTGTCCTTCTGAAATAATCAGCTCAAATGCATGCTGTTCTTTCCATCTGAACAAATGGTTTATAGATATATATATATATATAGAGAGAGAGAGAAAGATTGATAGAGAGATTGATAGAGAGATAGATAGAGAGACAGATAGATAGATATGGCAGGGAACATCTTTGGCCAAGTCCAGTAATAGTAATGTTAATGCCAGTGTGCTTTATTGCAAGAAGGAAATGGCATCACTCCAATTACCTGTATAAGAGATTTTTAAAAGTCCTCATAGGAAAAAATTTAAGGGTAACCATGAAGTTGTTCTTTCCCAACTGGATGTAATCAGGTACCCACAGGACATGGTATGGCTTAGTTAATTGTTAAGTACATTGTGTTTCTAGGAGGGTTTTCTGCACTAGTGTTTAGGGGCATCCTGGAATTCAAGGCAATTGAATAGCAATTAATTTGAGTTAATGAACATGCATTTTTTGGGAAGACACAGTTAATGGATCAGCCCAGAACGAACCACAGTTAAGCACACACCTGTTTGTTTTGCTGAACATCTACTGTATATAAGGTCATTAATTAACAGGCATTCGTTTCTATTCCCATTCCAACCCAAAGACACTCTGTAGAGAAATCCAGGGACAGCTGTTGATGGTTCATGGCTAGGACAATTAAAAATATTGCCTCTGTTAACCATGGTGCAAGCTTTTATTAACTGCAGGTCTTTAAAAGAGTGTGAGCAATAAACAGCAGTTTGAAGTCAGCAAAGTGGAATAATTCTGACATTTGTGAATTCACTGAACCACTGAACTCACTGAGGAGAGGTTGAGGGAGCTGAGGTTGAGGGAGCTGGGGTTGTTTAGCCTGGAGAACAGGAGGCTCAGGGGAGCCATCTACAACTACCTGGGTCTCTTCTCCCGGGCGGCCAGCACCAGAACAAGAGGACACAGTCTCAAGCTGCACCAGGGGAGGTTTAGCCTGGATGTTAAGAAGTTCTTCATAGAAAGAGTGATTGGCCATTGGAATGGGCTGCCCAGGGAGGTGGTGGAGTCGCCATCACTGGAGGTGTTTAGGAAGAGACTGGATGAGGCATGCTCATTGGTGCCATGCTTTAGTTGATTAGATGGTGTTGTGTGATAGGTTGGACTCAATGCTCTCAAAGGCCTTTTCCAACCTGGTTTATTCTATTCTATTCTATTCTATTCTATTCTATTCTATTCTATTCTATTCTATTCTATTCTATTCTATTCTATTCTATCCTATTCTATTCTATTCAATATGGAGACTGGCTTTCATCAAAATTTCCGACAATAGGGAGGAGAAAGCCCATTTCAGCAGTGCCACCCTCTCCCTTTCTGCATAGTGTCAGCTCCTTGCAGAGGTGAATGCTTGAACACATACAGCCATTGACTGGTGAGTCAGGGTCTGTATTCATCAGCTGAAAGAGAACCTGGTGATCAAATGTTTGCTGTTTGGTCAGAAAATAAAAGGCAGTTTTATGCCGAAATTCCTTGAGTGATTGTAGAGACAGATAAGATGTTTCTTGGAACATGGAAGAACACAAATATTTGAACACGGTCCCAAATACAGCTGGGAGCCAAAACACAGAGAGCTTACAGAATTAAGTGACTCCTTTTGAAAGATTTATAGTGAGCTTAACAAGACACTAATAATGTACAAAGTCAATAGCAGGAGGAGAATTTATAAAGCAAATGTCTAAGTAAGTTGTTTGCCTTATGCAAAAGTTAAGTAAACAAAATTGTATTTTTCAGTGATTTACGAATCTCTGTCTTGTTCTAACAAACAAGATATTCTTTAGGGGGGGAGGAAAAAAACAACAACATCATCAGATTCAGCAGAAAAAGGAACCCTTAAAAATTAGTTGCTATGCAGGCAAAGCAATTACTTTTAATTTTATAGCGAAGCCGAGTTCAGTTCATTCAGTGCAAATGAGAAACTGCTGCAAGATTCTTCTTAGAAGTTCAGTCCACCCACGGACCTGACTTGTTTGTTCAACTGTGGCTGCATTTATTCTTCACAGCCCTTTTAAAGTAAAAATGTAGTTTCACTGGAAAAGGACAGCATGTAATGAAATGATGACACGAGGCCTGCGGGAAATGAAATAGTGGAAGGCTCATATGGATAAATTTGTACTGTACAGCACAGTTCTGTGTAGGGAGCCACAAGGTCACTTATTTAGAGCTCAGTGGAGTTTTGCACTAATGGAGTTTTAGTGCTGCCTCTGCCAGCTCCTCCACCACAGGTGTCTACGTGGCACTGGGCAGTGCCATGCGGGCATACTGATGTGGATTTGAAGGACCACGGTCCCTTGGCAAGGGTTAGCAAAGTGGTGTGCATGGTTTGTAGGTGAGGTCTGGAGAGAAATGGAGGATTTGGAGATGCTTAGCCCTGTTGAGCTCAGTGAGCATGTTAAAGTGGCAGTGTCCCTCTTCCCACCTATCACCTGCCTCTGTACTGTGGTTCCAGTGCCCTTTTCCCAGCCCTATGGGACATGTCCTCCAAATTCATGCTGGAGAGCTTGAAAGCCCTGTGAAGCTATGGGGCAGGTGTGCCTGTAGTCCATGAGATGATCAGTTTGGCCACACATGGTCCAAAACCTTCAGGCAAAAGAGGTTTGGACTCTGATCATCTTGAGCCATGAATTACTGTAAGAAAATAGATATTAGCAGAGGATCCTCTTTTATGTCACAAAAAACAGTTAACAAAACTGTAAACAAAACAATTATTGGGTGACAAAAATTCTTGCTGAAGGTGATTTAAGTGGTCTTTGGCACACCCTTGGTATTGCTTAATCTGAGCCAAGGAAAAGGCTATGAACTTAATTTTTCAAATGCAATTAATGTGTTTCATTTCAGTTACTTGCACATCATTCAGGGAGCTGTCTTGAAAGAGACAAATTAATAACTATTAAGAATTTTATACCCTGTTATTTTCTCTATTTACTGATGTTAATTTCCATCACTTCTCCAGAAATACTTAGTCTGATGTTTAACAAATGAAGCTATTATTATCTTAACTTATGTAAGATTGTCTTCCCCTGTGCCAGTGATTGAGAAAGGAAAACCAAACCACAAAACCCAGCACAAGCCTTTAGCAGGACTTGAACAGACTGATTGCATGGCTTTATAGTAGATATTCAAGGCATTTCCCTATATGGTAGACACAGAGCTCTCAAGGAATAGATAGAGGCAACGAAGCTGAGAAACACTGAGATTCAAGAAATGCTGAAGGAGGGGTGGGTTTGAGTCAGAAAGATTTGGGGGTTGATTTTTCTATTAAATATTTGCCCTAGACACATCAGTAAGCTTTGAAAATACAGGTTGTTAGAGTTTTGCAGCTGAATCCCAATTTTCTTTCTGTTTGGTTTTTTTGGTTGGGTTGTGGGGTTTTTTTTTGAGTAGCAGAAGTACTCCCTGTCTCTCTATAATTACTGGTTTAATGTTTGTTTTCCTTCAGTTGAGTCTGCCTTTTGAGATACTCCTTTAGTTCTTTCATCATTTCACAGAAATTAAAATTCTTCCCAAAATAACTGAAACTATCCTTAAGTTCCATACAAAGGCTTTTCAGCTCTCAAAATTATCTTCTCTTAAATAAGGCCTTTACCGTTACAATGACTTCCAATGCCACTTCTCAGGGGCTGTTGAATTTCTTCTTTTTTCTTTTGGAAAGGATGTTGTTGACCACTGGCAAATACTTAAGTAGTTTTTCATTTGATAGACGTATCCTGTACTAAGGCAATGACTTGTCTTTTACAAAATAGGATAGGGTAGGGTAGGATAGGGTAGGATAGGATGGAATGGAATGGAATGGAATGGAATGGAATGGAATGGAATAGACCAGGTTGGAAGAGACCTTCAAGATCATCACGTCCAACCCATCATGCAACACCATCTAATCAACTAAACCATGGCACCAAGCACCCCATCAATTCTCATCCTAAGCACCTCCAGTGATGGCAACTCCACCACCTCCCCAGGCAGCACATTCCAATGGGTAATCACTCTCTCTATGAAGAATTTCTTCCTAACATCCAGTCTAAACCTCCCCTGGCACAGCTTCAGACTGTGTCCTCTTGTTCTGATTAGGACTTCAAACAAAGTCTTTCTCCAACCAAGGATTTCCAACATTTTGATCCTGCAGCATTTGATACCCAGTGTTGGAAATAAACATTATGACATAATCTATCAGCATTTGGAGGAATAAACATTATTTTCTGGGGAATGTCTCCTACAGAAGCTTGGAACACTAATTTAAGTACCTAATTTTTGTCAGGCATTTCAGAATTAATTGGCAAATGTTCCATAGTGTGTTTCATATGAGCTGGTTCCATTCCCTGGGTTAGGATTACAGTATCACAGTATCACTAAGGTTGGAAGAGACCTCAAAGATCATTGAGTCTAACCTGTCACCACAGACCTCATGACTAGACCATGGCACCAAGTGCCACGTCCAATCCCCTCTTGAACACCTCCAGGGATGGTGACTCCACCACCTCCCTGCGCAGCACATTCTAATGACAAATGACTCTCTCAGTGAAGAACTTTCTCCTCAAATCCAGCCTAAACTTCCCCTGGCACAGCTTGAGACTGTGTCCCCTTGTTCTGGTGCTGGTTGCTAGAGAGAAGACACCAACCCCTTCCTGGCTGCAACCATCTTTCAGGTAGTTGTAGAGAGTAATGTGGTCACCCCTGAGACTCTTCTTCCAGATATTATTTTTTTTTGTGAGAATTTCCCAGAAATACCCAGTGTATTTCACTGTTTGCCAAGACAGATAAAGCCTTTAAAGCCCCACCAATAACTAGGAAAAAAGGGGGGGGGGAAAGTCTGTTTTATTTTTTCATACCTTGAGAGAGAAAATAGCCATGGTATGTAGCCATAGTGATAGCTATTAAATGTATGTTTCTTAGAGTGTCAGCAAAGGCAGGCTTGAAATAACCAATTAGAATAACCACCTATAACACTTGTGGTAGTGCCTCTTCCTGAATTACAGGTCACTGACCACGTGTGTCATAGTTACTGTCATTAGTAGTCCCATTTGAGAAAGCTATTTGTAGGTGCAATATTTAACCCAAGCATGTGAGGACTTCGCAGGGTATTTTGACAGCTGGCATTGAGTAATACATTCAAAAGCATATCACCAGTAATCCATCTCAATTCCTTGTTTATTATCTTTGCAGCTCTCTAGCAGTTTTGTCAATAAGGTATTGCTTCTAGCAGTGTGACTTTATTCTTACATTAATACCCCAAATTTATCATAAGGTTCTTCGGTCACCAGAATGTCCTGTTGAACCATTTAAGCTCCTGAAACTACATTCTTTATCTGTAGCCTGGGAAAAAAAATAGGTTTTTGCCCAGGTCCTGGAGTGTTTTGAGATTAAATTCACTCAAGTTGTCAAGTAGGTCAGTGATGAAAGCTAGAACAAGAGAGAGAAAGCTTGGTTTGGATTCAGGTGGATGGGGAGGGAAGGAGGTAACAGTCATGCAGAGCCCCTGCCTCACTGCCACAGCCGTGTTCCAGGCATGGTGCTGATGTGTCGCCTCGGTGCAGAGAGGGAAAGATATCTCATGGCTTCAGGCAATCTGAAACACAGGCTCTGGATGCTCAGCCAAAGGGCAGCCATAAGGAGATGGGTTTTGCTCTATGCTTTGTGTTCTTTTAAGGGATAAAAATTCCTTCTTGAGCAGTTTTTGGTCCCTACCCAAGTGCGGTGGTTAGCAATAATCTGTTGTTATCCCCTGATGGTTCTTCTTTTGGAAAGCAAAGTCTTATCCAAGCAATAAAAAACACAGGCTATGAAAACAACCAAAAAGCTATAAGAAATATCTCAGTTGCTCTGAGAGCCCTGGCCAGACCATGATGGAGAGCTCGGTCTCTCTTGCTGCATCTGAGCCAGCCAACTACCTACGAAAGGGTGTGTGGAGGAGCATACTGGTGTGTTTCCAACCAGCATCTCTTGCTGATCTAAAGCATTTCACTGAGTTCATCATCCTGACATGATTTTAATGCAGCCTGATCCTGCTGCCATCTGCCCCCGTGCTGTGATCTGACTGCAAGCGTGCCGAGCACCAGTCAGGGCTGCCCCATGGGACCAGGGAGCTGCTTGCAGCGAGGGCTGTATCCTCCTCCTGTGACTTGTTTGGTTATTTCCTTTGGAAAGCTCCCGGGGAGCATAACCAAGGGCTTATGCTGAACTTTGCACTTGAGACTGGAGACCATAACATGTTTAAACACACTCTGCTCACTCTTTCTCATTCTGCCAGGCTAAAAGAGAGTGGACATCACTTTGTACTCATGCTGGTGTTCCTGCAGAACTGTGTCCACAAGCAGCTCATGTCTGAAACGCACATGTCCTGGCAGAGGATTCAGAGGTGTTTCCTGGTAAAGGAAGTCTTGATCTGAGACACTTAGTATTGATTTTGAAAGATATCATTATTCAGATGATCGTGGTGCTAGTGAAAAAGATTCAAAAAGCTGAGGCAAGGTTACACAGAGCAGATAACTAAACAAACTTGCAGACTGAGTTACTTAATTTGTTCCTGCCAGTGGCATGTTTTATAAAGGAGCAGAGGAAGGAAGAATTGCTAATACCACCCCCCAAAAAAAAAATTGTATTTCTGTAATGAAGTGCACACAGGGCTATGTTTTCAAAAGGCCAAAGTGTGGTAGGAGCAATCACTTCCCTGTGACTTTAAGACTCCAAGGCTCTCCGTTTTAAGAAGTGTTTTAAAAAAAGGTGTTGTGTTTTGTTCTGTTGTAGTCTGCCAGTGCCAGTTGTATATTTTTGTATGTGAGTCTTGGCTGTGTCACATAACTGCCTGATTTGCATACACATAATATTCCTGACTTCCAAGAGAATCTCTTGGCATCTGGCAAAAGTCCCCTGTGACTCAGTAAGCTCCCACTCAATAAATAATTTGAAATGAAAAACACCCCACGCCTGAGTTCTAGATGTGAGGGGGGAAAGGCCACTTTTGCCTTTATTTTCCTCAAAAAGGACTCAGTAGAAAAGATTATCTCAATGTTTTCCAGTTACTTCGCAGCTCAAGAAGTACACACTATGATGATGATCATTTTGGAAATTATAACAGGAAGGACTGTCTTGCAGGATGTCTCTGGACTTGGGTTAGAATCAATCATAGAGCACTTTGGGTCGGAATGGACCTTTAAAGGTCATCTAGTCCAACCCCTATGCAGTAAGCAGGGACATCTTTAGGCTTGGGGTGAGGAGAAAGTTCTTCACTGAGAGAGTCATTAGCCATTGGAATGTGCTGCCAGGGAGGTGGTGGAGTCACTGTCCCTGGAGGTGTTCAAGAGGGGATTGGATGTGGCACTTGGTGCCATGGTTTAGTCATGAGGTCTGTGGTGACGAGTTGGACTTGATGATCTTTGAGGTCTCTTCCAACCTTAGTGATTCTGTGATTCTATAATCTTCAACTGAATCAGGTGTCTCAGAGCCCCATGTAGCCTGACCTTGGAGGTCTCCAGGGATGGAGCCTTCACCACCTCCTTGAGCAACCTGTTCAAGTCTTCCACCACCCTCATAGTGAAGGGTTGATGACTAGCAAGCTCTTAGTACCCTTGCTCTGTAATAATGATTATTTTTAGTCTAGTAAACACTTTTGAACGTGCACTAAAATGTGGGGAAGGCAGTGGGCATTAAGCATAATGCATCTTCTGACAAGGAAGCAGAGGAATGCAAACCACAGGGAGAAGAGAGAGAAGCTGAAGTCTGAATTGTTGGCATTTGAAAGCTGCTAAAATTAACCTGTTGTTTCTTAGGAGCAGGATATATATAGTTTCTTAGCTGCAGTGCTGTGACAAAAACAAGGTGCTAGAGAGAAAACTTGGGAACTCTTCCTTTAATACATCTTTCTGGAGTGACTGTCGATGGATGCCTGACTTTGTGCCTCAGTTTCCCCTAAGATGGTGTTCATGTGCATGCACATGGCATAGGCTGCGTCATGCAGGGAGGTGAGAGTGGCTATAGGGTTGGTTATGTGGCTGTGTGTTCATTCTGATCTTAAATACTCTGGGGCTGGGAGTTTGGGGAGGATTAAATGATGACAACTGCTACTTATCCTCTGACCCCCCTACTTATCCTCTGACCCCCCCCATAGCTGCTCCTGGGCCATCACAGCCTGTGATGCAAAAACCCTACATTTCCAGCCACTTTGCTCTAGGGCAGTACCAGGTGGGTGTAAACTGGTGGAGCTATTTGAAATCAGTAGATACACTCCACAGATCTGATCTCATTCTATGCCCACCATTTGTGGTGGCAAAAAACATACTCATGTATTTTCTTCTATGAATAATTATTTGCTGGCAATTGTTCAAAAAGCAATAGAAGCAATATACTGATTCCAGCCTCTTTGGGAGCAGCACTTGCAGTTCTCTTATTTCTTTGTTGTCCCCAGAGCCTCCCTTGCTAACAACAATGTCATATATACACTGTAGATAAGTCTGGAAGACAGCTTAAATTATTTCTCAGTATATTCTGATCGTGGAAGAGCAAAATCATATATTTTTTGGTGACACATACAGCTATAAAAATTCCTTAGCCGTGAGGGCAGCTTCTTAACAAGGGAACTATGGATTCCTCTTAACACAGAGAATTTGATTTTATAGCAAATTCCTTTTTAGCTACCTGTGCAAATAAATTGAATCTCCCCAATCTCCTATCTCTTATTGAAAGTAGGAGTCTTGATTAAAAAAAAATAATAATAAAAAAGAAATCATTAAAATAATCCCTGGAGCCCCTCTGCATCAGTATGGTCAGGACCACGTTTTTGAAGTATATTTTGTGGTGTGTTTATTGTTTTGCCTGGCAGCCCATTTATTTTCAGTTTGAATACTGTTGCATGCTACAGACAACTAGGTTTATCACAGTTATCTATAGGCTTCCAGAAAAGACACCTAAGTCACCTTGGAGAAGGTCCATAACAGCTGGGAGAAAGCACTTCCAGGGAGTGATTTGGGGGCTAGGTGGAGTCTGTGACCATTTTCTCTCTCCTGACTGCAGAGTTAGCATGGATTGATTATCTTCCAAATGCAGCCTCATCAGTTACATGCTTAATATTAGCTGAATCTGGGCTTAGAAGTGATTAATTGAGGTGCAGGGAAAATATTCTTCCCCATTCACCCTGTCTTCTCCAGGCTTTTGGAAACAGAGGAGATAATAGTGGAGGAGAGTAAATGAAGCAACTGAAAATAGGAATTCACATCGTGATTAGCCTACCTTCCGAGGCTGATGTTGCCATAGCAGCCAGTACATAATGCAGGTGCAGTGGGTTCTGAGAAGGTCAGTTCAACAGGCACTTTGTTCAAGTTTCCCTGTAGACTGTAAATCAGTCTGCTGAGATGGGATCCTCAGAAGTGCTTTATATATGGGACGTCTGAGAGTGGCCACAGCCCTACTGAGTCTCACCATCTATGCTTATACATTGTGATACCCTCTTGATTGTTGGCATGAATGTTGAGCAGGGGTTTGAAGTCAAAGCTTGTTCACGTGAGCCTTATTTCTTTGAACAGAGCTGGTATTGTGCTCTAATTAGTGCCCCTGAGTTGTTTCAGCACGTTCACATCAGGAGAAAAATGACCCAATAATTGGCCCCATTTTCAAGAGCTCACCCTCAGAAATGCCATGTGAGACCTGGTACTTTCCTTTCCCACAACCAGTCCTTAACCTACCAGCTTCACTGCTGATTGAGGGGAATTGCTAAATACTGGATTACTCAGAAAAATCTTACTTCATAATGTAGGTACAGAACTTGCAGGATGGTTCCACTGAGATAGAGAAAGGAGGGGGGGGGGGGGGGGGTGGAAATTTTATACATCTCCTTCTCCCTGGAAAATTCTTCCAACAATATAAAGATAAGTGAGTTCAGTTCAGCCCTGGTGTAACCTGGAGGAGTGATGCTACAGAGGATGTCATGTCCAAGATCTTTGTAGTCTTTAATAATAATGATAATGATGATAATGATGATGATGATGATGATGATAATGATAATAATGATAATAATGATAATAATAATAATAAATAATAATAATAATAGTTTATTCCTTCCTTCATTTGGTGATTGACAGACTATCACAATTCAGGAGCATTAGACCATCATTTATAAAACCTGCTTCTGAAATCCTTCAAACTGTACAGTGGATTTATCTGCCAGTTTTATTGTTAAATTTCCTAGGCTCTCCTTTTTTTTCCCCCCCACTTCTGAGTGAGCACAAATTTCTGCAGGATAGGGCTTTTCTCTTGTAGTTAACATAATTATGGTAATGAGCCAGACTAAAAAAAGATACAGAATTCAAGGGATGCCTTTGGAATATATGTTGATGATGAGATGTGAAACCTTACTCTTTGTGTTGGAGCGAAAAAGCAGGAAAATGTTCAAGAGAACATGGCTCATTTTACAGCGCTCAGTGCCAAAGTGCTGCATAACAGGGAATTGGGAGGCATGAAAGGCAAATTTTGATCTCTTCCCTGCTGTACCAATGGAAATGGAAATTATTACCCTAGAGAGGAATTCTGCATATGATGGTTGTGTTGTAGTAACAATGTTGGGATTCATCATCCTCTCCCCAGAAGGTCTGCTAATCTTTTTTTTTTCCCTGCAAAACTGTTCTCTCAAATAGGGTGCTTATTTTGTAGCAATACCGGTTTTGTTGTGTCACACATGATCATACTTTGAGTAAACACACTAGCAGTTTGCTTTGAAAAGAAATACTTCTTGCCTAAAGTAGTTCCAACAATATGCAGTAAATCCAGAACTGAGCTTTCTTCAAGCTCTGCCTGAATGATTTGTTTGGAAATTATTCCAGCACTGGTCTGAAATTCTTTCAAGCAACAGGATTTTGTTGCTTCAGTCAGTTGTAGCTTGTTTGGAACAGCAATTGGAAAACCACATTTGCTCCTGTTCTTCCTGCTGCTCAAGGTGTGTTTCCTTAATTTCCACTAAAGCAAATGTGTGAGTTTCTTTTGCACTCAGTGACAATTTCATAGGGCTCTTCAAGCAGTCTTCTTGATAAATGGCAGTGGCTTTGGTGAGCACTCGATCAGTATGGAAGACAGAAGGAAAGGCACTATGGCAACATGTCCATGGATGAGGTCTCTAATGTCATTGTGGCATGTAAGTCTGATGGGAATGAAGTTGAGATTTTCTGCATCTTAGCTCACACAACTTTCACAGCAGATTCTAGAGGTCATTTTCCATTGGGTGACTCCCACAGTTGGTCTCTGCTCATTCAACTCCATGTTCCCCTGTGACTGATTACTGCAGTGCCAGAGATTATATAGAGGTTCTTCTCACAGACTGTCACCAGTTTCTGGAAGGAGCACTGTGAGCTCCTTGCTAATCTTGTAATTGATAATGTTGGTTTAGTGCATCAATTAAGCTGCAAAGATTTTAGCTTCACTTCATCGGTCCCACTCCTTCCCTGGAGGGGGCGCGCATACTGCCTTATAGTAACGCAAGGTGCTTGGGGTCACTTTCCTCACCCACTGATGTCTCAGCACTGTGCCTATCACCTTTAAATGAAAACACTTAGTACCAGTAAGACATCTGACAGGGACATCTAAGGTCAATAAGCAGGCAGAAGGGAAGGGAGATGAATGGCAGTTGTGTTCATGAGACCTCATAGTGGAATTTAAAGCACAAGCATGTATCTGTGCATACAGGGACATGATATATATGCAGTGTAACACTATGTTAGCTTGGTTGTCTGCTGACCGTACATGAGGTCCCCCAGTAAGGTCTTATGTCAGAGGAAGAAGCTGTCACATATTGTCTTCTTACCTTAAAGCATGTGTTGTTCCAGACTGTGCTATGTAACCAGCTTTAACTGGTGCTGCTCGTAGGAGTTCAGGCTCTCCTGGCTTCCATAGGATGATATTGCTGCTCGTCCACAACTGGATACTGGGGTCTTTATTGAGATGACAAATTAATTGAAGAGAATTAGGAGAAGAAGGAAAAGCAGATGCTTTTAGAGCAAGTAGGTGTTTGAGGCTGTAAAAAACTTGCAACAGTGTGTGTTTGTACAGACTTCCTTTAAATCTGTGGAATCTAAAACATTTTAATGTCAAGTCAGGGGCAGAACAGCTCAGAAATCTTCCCAGTTGAGGATGAAAAAGACAGGTCACTTGCATTTGCTTTCCCCCTCTCCCCCTCCCCCCCCCACTTTGGATCTATTGAGCTGTGTAATAACTTGCACATACCTGGAAGCGATGCACAGCACAGCAATCAATAATACAGGCAATGATAATCAGGTGTTTCAGCCATCTGACATGAGCAGTCTCCAAAGATAATTCTCTCCCACAGGACATTGCCAAACACAACTTCAGTTTATTCCTAGCAAAAAAAGTAAATGCTTGCCTGCCGTGCAGAGGCAAACCTTGCCAGCAGTTTTACTCAAAAGTGAAAAGGAATGGAGGTGCAGGGAAAATATATGGGCAAACACCTACTGGTGCCAATGGTGGCCAGCAGACAGCCGGAGTGCTTTGTGTTCCCTGTCCCTGGTGTCCCTAAAATCCTTAGAAAGACCTCAGGAAACAGCAAATTTGCCTCTGTTCAGAAATGCCAGGAAAACAGAGGAAGTTTAGAGGAGTGTGAGGCTGAATTTATTATTTGGAAAGAGCGAAGCATCCTGGCATGAAGGGCCACAGTGAATTCATGTTATCACCACCTTGGTTCTTGACTAGATTAAGCTGTGGCACAAGCCCAGCCTGATCTAATAAAGCTATCCACAGATGGCAGATGCCACTGCAAACTGCTCCTCTTCCTATGTGTAAGCAGTCCAGGCTGGTGCAGCTAATACCACTTCCAAGTACTTACCACAGCAGTTTTGTGCCTCTGGTTAAGCTGGCTGGTTTTTCTTATCCTGTGTACATGAATCTCCCTGCTACCAGCCACACAATTAAAAGTAAAATAAATAAAGTAACCCACAACAGTTGCAAAAGAAAACAAAAAACATCTATGTTTGACCTACATGTATAGCCACACTGCTAACCAAAAAACAAAGAGGAGCCTTGGTGATAGCAGCAGTGTTGGGCTTCAACACTAACACCATCATTTTGTAACTGGTTGTGAAAGTGAGTTGCTTCTCAAGCTACTAACAGCAAAACAAATTCTTTGTCCTTCAGCATCACCAAAATGACGTTTATGGTATTCAGGATTTTTCCATCACTGTCCCCTTTCAAGACAGAGCAGTCAACAATAGCATTTAATTTTTTATGCCTTCCCATTACAAGACATTCATAAAAGGAGGGTGGGCAGAAATGAGAAAACTGGTGTGAAAGGTTTCACCATGCCCTACCAAAAAAGCCAAGGATTCAAAGCAGGTGTTAGTGGAAAGCTCTTGCATCTGTGCCTGCTGCTGGGGGCTTGCTTCTTTGAAGCTCCTACAAAGCTGGCTTGTGCCTTACACAATGAAATCATTCACTGTCTGCTGAGGAGTTTGCTAATAAAAAGGGGAGAAACAGCAATTGTCAGATGTTAGTGCATCAAATAATCAATATTGCTTGGGTTTTTTTCCCCTTAATCACAAGCAGTGGAGTGGCAGATAAGGATATATACCACCACAGGCAGAATGCTTAATGAAAATTCGGGGTCTCTGTCACTCTGGGCAGCTTTCTGCTACATTCATAGGTCACAGTCCATGGAATTTCATAGGAACATTCCTATACATTTTCTGTAGCAGGGTATGAAATGATACAGTTTAGGGAGGATGAAGATGCTTTATCCAAAACAACATGTAAGGTAGTCTTTCAGTGATTTACCTCTAATGTTTCTATGTTTTGGGCTCTCTATATAAATTCCCCAAGCTGCTTATTTTGTTTCTAATGGATGATAAGGTTATACTATAAGAGACCAGAATACTTATTAACTTCAAACTCATATGACAAAACTTTGCTTGTTTTTTCACCTGCTGACCTTGACTCTCACCACAAAAAACTGTCACCTTGAATCATCAGAAACATGAGCAGCAGAGAGTTAATCGTGGGGAAGAGTCAGTGCTAAGCATTGCATCCAGATCCCAGACACCAGGGAAGTCAAGAGATAACTTCTGGTGGGTGCAGCTTTCATTAGTTGTGTCAGCTGCAGGAGGAGGGAAAAGTGAGCGAAGATCTCAGGTTGGGGAGGATCAAAGGTGGAGAAGAACAGCGCAGGGAAGTGCCTCTCTTTCTCCAGCCCATTGGTTTTGTAAGAGACTGTACCTGGTTGTAGTACATTGTCCCATAGGCATGATACCTCTTTGGGGATGTATGGGACCTGCCAGCTGTGAGCTAAATGTAAGATCTGTATGTGTGGTTTTCATATGTAAAAATCCAGGGAGGGGCACTTGGGAGACAGAGGATGAAGGAGAGAAAGGAAGGGAAACACCCAAGAGAGGAACGGAGTGGAATGCTGCATTTGTATCACTACTCTGGACAGAATATATTGTGAGCTGGTTTGCCATAACTTCAGTGGTGATTTGACAAGTCCCTTTATCCATTGGCCCATGTTGCTGGTAAAGTATTGCCCCACTTCAGCTCAGGAGTAAGCCCTGGAAGTGGTCAGGATTGAGTATCTTCAGAGGTGGTCATCCTTGCAACTATATGTGGTATATATCAGCTTGTATGACCTGCAACTTTCCTTAATGAAACCAGAGAAGAGTCTGCAGTGTGAAAGCCCTCAGGGCTTGTAACCTTACTGAAATACCTGTTTTGAGAAAAAAATTGTAGAGGATTTTTAGCAGCAGGGAACGTGTGAGGATCTGCAGAAAGCTGTAATAATTCCTGCTCGCTCAAACCGCAAAGCATACCGCTATCAAAATTTAATCTGGGCTCTTCGGTGCATAATCATATTTCACTCATTTTCCTTCATCCTTGTGCTTGAGATAAATGAACCCATTCTGTCCCACTACCAAGCCAGAATTCATAAGACAATAATTTACACCCGGGACAAGGAATGCAGCAAGTGGCACTTCGTGACCTATCTCTCATTCTCCTCCCTTCACCAATCAGTAGCATTTTCAGCGTGTGTCTCTACTGAAAGTTTGCTTACAGCTTTCATTGCAAAATGAGGTGACAGTGGTCATTTTATCACCCAGCACTCCTAAGCCTGCTTTTGTTCATAAGACACCATGCTATGGCAAGAACCACCTTTACTCGGCAGGGTACGCCCTGGGAATGATGATGCTTGTTGGAACAGGATAACTTCTGGCAAGTGACCAGCGTCACTGCCAAGCTGTGCTATGTCTTTGATTTTTATTCCTCCAAATACCTTTTGGCAATAGTTAAATCAAATCTGTTTGGGGTACCCATTCATCTCTAGTGACAGCAGTTCCACTTGTGGTGCTGGAGGTACACGCTCAGTGGAGGAAGGAAGTAGATAGAGGTGTTTCATTTTTTGCAGCTGGATTAAAAACATGTAAGAACTTTTATTCAAACATGTGTTTTTCCTGGATTCTCCTGGTCTTCCCTTGATCTTCTTAGGGCTTCTATATGAGTATATAACCCTTTCCTGTAAAATCCCTGAAACATCCATGAGTTAGGTGCTGAGGTGTCTCTTTTGATTTGGACTTTGGTGTTTAAGGACATGTCTAGCAGCACTTAAGAAAAAGGCAAGGCTTTCACTGAGTCCTTAAACTGTGCAATGAGATGCCATGAAAGCAGTATGGCATTTCCATATTTATAGATCAGTAATTCCTCCAAATTACTACTCCTGCCATCCTGTAGCGTTCATGACCCTTGTTTCAACGTGTGTCTCACTGTAACATGAATCCTATTGCCTGGAAGTGCTGATGTGTGTGTCCCTCATTGCAGTCTCCTCCCCCCATGTACTCTCCATTTATCCTAGGGTTTATGATTATTGTATCTTTCCTTATCTTGGAGTTCTTGAGGTACCACATAACATTATCCTCTGCTTCACTAGCTTGGAGAAATGAGTGAGAAAAAAAGGCCACAAGTGGAAAGATTCCTTCAGGGATATGCTTGAGAGTTGTTGCAGCAGTCCTTGACTACTCGACTCTTGATATTTACCCAATTTTAATTTGCACACACATAGACATAGCTTTTGCTAGCATCACTCTCAAATCCTAGTGATGTCAAATTTATGCTAAAAGGTGTTCTTCAGGCCATCTTTCTCTCAGAAACAAAACCCAAACAGCAACTTACCTCAATCCTTGGAGGCCGACAATTACTCTGAATCTTAGTAGTGTCATAGCATTTGATGTGGTTTTGGTTGTACATTTACCTGTGCAATTCTTTATCCACACCAGCTTTCTTACACACACGTTCCTTTCTACATAATTGCAGCCTAAATGAGCCTAAATCCCTCATCTTAGTAGTAAGCTTTGACTTTCACAGCTTAAAGGTGAAACACAGTTTGGTCCAATTCTGCTCTTTGCCGATGTATCCCTACTCCTGTCTTACTGCATAAAAAAACGTAAGAGAAACTCATATAAAATTTTGACATGTATTTTGTTTGCTATTATGGCTTGTCAGATGTTTTATTATATCTTGTATACACGTAACTAAACCATTTTTAAAGCAAAGAGACTATCTGCAGTCATGTGCTGAAGGCCTGCAGCCAACACTACAGGCCGTTTGTCAGGAAGATTTTTTGCCATGGGAGCACAGGGAGCAGTGGAGACCGAGGAGCCTGGGAAGGCTGGGGAGAGAGGGTGAGGACAGGTAGCTGCAACTATGAAATCCAGATAAAGAGAGCACAATAATGCATGTTACATCAGTCAATGCCTGGCCAATGGGCTTTGCAAAGGTTGTTTGAAGGGCACGAAAAATGTCCCAGGAGACCCAAACATTTGTTGGCAGATTGATGGCATGTGCTTGGGCTGTGCAAGCAGCAGAGCGAGGGCTCCAATCCTGAGCTGATCAGCTCGGGAGAGAAAGGTCAGAAGTTAGCCCAACACAGGAGAGCAGTCTAGTGCAAAGATATTTCTGTTGGAGCAATGCTTCTCCCAGAGCAAACAGTTGCATAAATATATACTCCCATAAAGCTGGGTGGCATCTTAACAGTATCAAAAGTGCAGGAAAGACTGTGAGACTAGAAACTGATCCACAGGTTTCCACATCTTTTCTTTACTTTTGCTGTAAGAGCTGATAGCCCTAGAGCAATCCCACCAAAGAGTCCATGTTTTGTGGAGATTTCCCCAAATAACAGGAGCGAACCACATTTTATTGCGAGACTCCTATGCAGCCAAACCTTATGTTGTCGGTTCAGTGGAATTAATCACATATTCTCTACATGGAGTTCAGTAGAATTAATCACATAGTCTTTACATGGATTTGCTATGAATGAGAAGGTATATTAAGGTACAGGCAGGCGGTGAATATTACAGTTAATAGTTTCCTGTTAACACAGAGCATCGCTGCATCTCTTTGAGTAGAGATGACTAGCTTAAAAGAACATCTTTCATCTGTGTAAATGGTTTACTGGGGGGCATTGCAGATTCTTCTGAATAGAAGTTATTTTATTATTATTTTTTTTTCCCCAGAGAAGCAGAGCTAAAAGGATAACACAAGTAATTGCATTTTCTAGTGCCTCCCAGTGCTTTACATGTTATGCTCCGGGGCAGGGGGGAAAACAGCTACTCTTGGCAGCCTCATGAATTGAGTAATTGTAACTAATGGAGTTATTTCTTTTTGTCTGTGTTTCAGGATGGAATGGGGAACCTGAGAATCACAGAAAAGGGTCTAAAACTTGAAGGAGATTCAGAGTTCTTGAAACCTCTCTACGCCAAAGAAATCCGGTCAAGACCAGTAAGTTGATGGGAACGGAATAAGCATGTTTCTGTAACAGTAAGACATCATGAAGTGGCAGGGTGCTGTGGTTATTGGATAAATTACTTTGACCACTCTATACAAATGCAATTTGGGCAGTGAGATAGTGGATGTCCTTTGAGGACTTAATCTGGGTACTATATCCTCTGGGCGTTGGGAAAGTTGATATTCATGGGTTTAGTTTGTGCAAACCAGTGCTTCCAGGACCTCTGAGGTTTCAGATTGTGTTTTTGTCTGCTTTTGTGATAAATCATCAATGACCCTCAACAGGAGACCTAGAATTTGAGAGGTAGAGGGATGGCAAGCAGTTGGGAAATCCAGCTCATGTTTAACTAGTTGCTTCTCAGAGAGCAGATAGGTGATCAGCGCCTGATCTGATGTTAGCTGGCACAATAAACCCCTACGATGAGCTCAGTCCCATTTGATGTTCTGTTTTAAAATTATGTGCAGTTGAAAATCAGTGCTGCTAAGAGAGACTGCCTGACAAAAGTGGCAAAGATGTTAACAACTGGAAATGAGAAAGAACCCAAGTGTGATTGAAATAGCATTTTCATAGCAGCACTTCACTGGCTGTCAGTGAACTTTTGCTCTTTCCAATGCAATTCTGTTTGTCCTGAGCAGCTTTGGAATTGAAACAGTTACAGAGTTTCCAGGATCCTTCTCAGAAGACCTTGTCTTCCTTGTTTCCTGATCCAAAGTACTAATTTGAGTCAGATACTAACCTTCCATCTTTATAACAGTGCCAGATAGCTAATTAAATAAAGTTAACATCCCTTTATCTCAGCATTTCAGTGCTCTCGTAGCCATTGCAACTTGTAGCACAATCAACACACCAGCCAGTACAATGTCTGATTTAGTTATTGAAGGTTGTAACCTCTGTAAGATGGCTAGGAATTGATTTGAACAAGCATAATCATTTAGGAAGAAAAGCTAATAAGAAGATGTTCGTATCTATAAACGTTCTCATCCCTGAATTAAAGCAGAACTGTAGAACCTTAAATGTCATACCCTTGGTAATATAAAATGTGTAGGAAAGCTGCAGCGCTCAGTTTGATAAATAGACTGACAAATTGCTGCTTGCATTTCTTTTCTTTTTTCTAGTTAGAATTCTGGAAATAATATTTGATTACTAAGAGACCTGAGAACCACTTCTTGCTACTATGGAGTTTACTGGGTTTGTATTATCATATTGATCTACATTTTAATATGGCAAGGAGGACAAAAGGTGTCCCCTTCTTGAGGTTATGAAACTAGTTTCCACACCATTGACAGTTTAATGAATGCAAGGAACAAGAAATATTTGTATAAGGTAAGGCCTGTGTGTCTGTTCCTTGCTTTCCCCCTCCTCCAGGATTACTTTTGTTGTTAGCCAGAGAATGATGTAGCTGCAAGCCAGAAGGTCTGATCCACAGCCCAGTGGGTTAAAGCATCCCTGCTGGCTTCAGTAGAGGAAACTGTGTTAACTACATGGTTACATAAGCCATGTATATAGTTTCTCTGACTTCTTGGTGGAGTTAAACAGGAATAGCCTGGGCCTGGCTCACAATAATGCTGGAATTACTATTGAGGTGGGGACAATAGGGGCAATCCTAATGATCTCAATCAACTTCTGCTTTTTTTGTGCTGTGTGTGAATTTGGCCTCTTGTAAGCAAAGGAAGGGGCTGCAGTCAATCAAAGGATGATAGTTACAGGCTATTTAAAAAATATTGTTACACAATCAATGCAACATTTCTTTGAAGAGCAGTAGTATGACCTACTATTCTCTTGGAGGGAAGCAGTTCCTGAACTTGATGAATTCTGCTAAAATAAAGTGCCAAACTCAGCGTTCTGTAGTACAGATGAACACATCCGTACTAATTCCACAGTAATCTTCTTTGGGTTTTCAGAAGTCTATAATGCAGCTTTAAATATGCAAAGTGTAACAGAAACAATGTGACAAATAATGTAAAAAGAGCATCCCAGAAAAAAAAGCTGACATATAATATTTTTCATATGTTTAATTAACATAAGACTTGTGTACAGTAATAGATAATGGTTTTACTTAAAGTTCAAAAGACTTTTGGATACTGCTTATTTATAGAAGACTTTCATTTTAAAGAACACCAAGCCAACAAATTTCATTTTGCTGTCAGTCTGTGTAGAGGATAAAGGGGGTGCTGGTGCTGCATGGAAGTGGCAGAGGAGGCGTTTTGTCTAAGTGGCTGCAGTCCTATGACCTCTGTGGACTGCATTTTTCCACTGGTGCGTCTCGCAGTACTGCTCCCCATGCTGCCCTGCTGCAGGCAGAGCTGGGCAATCCCTGCTGACATATCTCCAGAACATCAGTTGTGATAATTCTTGAATGCCCAAATTTGCCACTGGTGCTTTTTCTTTGCTGCTGCATCTTTTAAGTCCCAGGAAGGTGGTAATTAAAATGACACAGGGACTTGCTTTGCTAAAAGCTGTGTCTTCTGATTTAAGGATAGCTTTGGATTCCTGCTTTTAAGTGGATTTCTTTTTCAAATTAATTTGGCAGGAAGGGAAGACCAAGGTGTAGAGAGGACCAAAAGCCTTCAGATATCCCCAGAGGTTGGCTCTGTGGGAACCTCTGTATTTCTGTAATTCATCCTTTAAGGAGCTCTATCAAATTCTGCTTCCTTTATTGCCTTCTAGACAGCATAGTTGCATTTAGCTGTGCTCCTTTTGGAAGGTAACTCATTGCACTTGGAATTGCAACCAAGAGGAACTGTTGTACTGTGACATGCAATTGATGACTACCCCAACAAAGACATCTTTCTGGGAGTTCCTTCAAAAATGTTAGCAGGAGGATGGGGCTGATGTGCTTTGGTCCTGTGCTGGAGACTTTCTATTAGAATCACTGACATGAACTGGCTTCTTAAAACTGTTTCCAGTTTCTGTCTGCATCACCACTGCCTCCTGTCACAGGAATAATACCCCCCAGGCTTGCTTTATTTCGCTCATTCAGGGGTGCCATCCCATCTTCCTCCTTCATCATATAATCACAGGGTCTCTCTCGTTTCCCCATCCTAGTCCTGGCTCAGTACAACTGGGTTTGTAGTGCCTATTTCTAAGCATCAGCACTTACAACTGAACATAGCCTTGTTACTGCATGAGCCTGAAGTTGATCTGGAGATTAATGAATAGTAAGTGATGTTAGCAGCATTTGCATCCTTGTAGTCTTATTTTAAAGAAATAAGATAGAGGCATTCCCTTTTCCAGGAGGGTTCAGAGCATCTTAAACTCCCAGCAGAACATATTGCACACTAAAGAGTATTTTCCATGCCACTTGCATGGAACATGAGCATCTTGCTGCCTTTAATTAAGAAGTTAACTGGACCATGAAGTATTGCCTGTGTAAATAAAAGTGATTTGTACTTAGTCAAGAAGGTGCATTAGGAATCCTTGCATTTCTTTACTTGCACATAAATTATGGAGATTATTAAAAATTGGAAGGGTCATCTATAAACCCATCTGCAGCTCAGCTGCACTGTCACTCTCAAAATGTAGCTGTCTTTCTAACTGGTGTGATTTATTGTGGACTATCATGTGAACCATCTGCTTGCTTATAAATCAGACAAACTTTGACTGAAAGTTGCACGCAGCAGCACAAATTGTTAATTTTATGTGCTGGAAAGCAATGGCAACAGTTTTGTGGTCTTTCAGTCTTCATTGCTTTAATTTGAATAGAAATGGAAGACTGGAAATTTTCCTGCCTTTGTTGAGACGAGCTGCTCTCAAGCAGGTTTCTTGAAACTTGAGATGAGCACAGATTTAGCTTTCTTAGTGCACTTGGAGTGTTTTGAAGCTTGCCACATCCAACTTAAAAGGGCAAGGCAGAGAAGAAACTGTTTTCTATCCCAGTAACAACAGAAATAAAACCCTGTGCTGTGATTATACAGGAAAATCAAGTGAATTACTTCTCTCAAGAGCTGTGTGACAACCAGTGTGATGATAATCTTAGCTTCAGGAAGCAGAGAAAGACGTTGCTGTGATAGGATTAGGACGAGTTTGCCCTTTCAATGTTTATTTCAAGTGCAGAGCTAGAAAAAAAAATCAAACTCAGTTTGCAAATGTTTACACCTGGGCTTAAATTTTCTTATCCTGAATCCATTTAAAGACAAGAGTATGGATTTGCCTGACAAAGAGTTTTTTGCAGTGTAAAGCTCTTGACTGGGGTCCTCTTTGTTCAGCTCTCATGCTGGTGGGAGAGCCTGAGAACACAGATCTGGCATAGGCACCATCCTTTCTTGTCTGTCTTGTGTTGCCTGGGGGAGCTCTAAGCTGTTCTGTGTTGCACAACTAAAAGTGATGACAAAATGGGCTGCCCAGGGAGGTGGTGGAGTTACCATCACTGGAGGTGTTTAGGAAGAGACTAGATGGGGTGCTTGGTGCCATGGTTTAGTTGATTAGATAGTGTTGGATGACAGGTTGGACTTGATGATCTCAAAGGTCTCTTTCAACCTGGTTAATTCTATTGTATTCTATTCTAAAATTCACTGAAGAGATTTTGAGGAGATTTTAAGTGTCTCTTAGTGTATTTAGCTAGTTTTGTGTTGCAGGTTGGCTTCCCATTATTTGTAATCAGTGAAAGAAGAATTTTTAAAAATAATCCTATACATCAATTTAAAAAGCACCTTTTCTGGAATTTCCCTTTCTTTGGGTGATAGTAGAGGTCCCTATCCTGTTCAGTGTGTGAGTGTCTCACTGAGAGCAGCATGCTAGCTCAGAGCATTGGAGCAAGCCTGGTCTTGTTTGAAGGTGTACTAAATAAGTCGTGACTACAGAGGGAGAAGGACTGGGCCTGACATCAACACTTGGCTCTGGTTCTGCAAGAGCATCTGTTTGGCCTTAAAGCTCTACAGTTGTGAATTAAGGTTGATAACTAGTATTCCCTTTACTTGTGTTTAGTAAATTCTCATCATCATAAAAGCTAGACCAGCGAGTGTATAAAATATGCTTGCCTGTACTTTACATTTTCCCCAGCCAGTATTTGAATGATAGAAACTTTAAAGGAAGCTTTTAAGAGCGATAAATAATTATTTTGCCAATGCACTTGTCTCACTGTGTTCATTTCTGGAAGAAGAGTGGGGCAATTTCAAAGCACAGGAGCAGCTCTGTAATGGGCATGTTCTTTTATATTATTTGCTCTGCAGGTCTGCCCGCCTCAAAGCTAAAAATACGCGCCGAAAAACAATAAACCATCTATTTGGATTAAACAATGACATGCGCCCACACTGGGGCATTACCTGCCTTGTAGCCATAAATACATATTTATAAACAATATAACATACTAATTTGGAGGAAAAGGCAACATTCACCCCTGAGGAAAGGCAATGCAGATGGCAAGATAATTGCGACTTTGTGCGATGCTCAAACTGTGCAGCAGAAATCTAGCTTTCAGTAAAGGCGCAGATAGATAGCGTGACAGAAGGCTGCTGGTTTTTTGAGGAAGGGGGAAGAATAATTCCTTTTCTTCCTTTGTCAGAGTTTACAGAGCAATAAAAGGATATTGAATTAGTTCCTGATGATTTGGTCTAGCAAAGTGCTTAAGGATTTCAGCATGCTTACTGAAACCGTCACAGGGTGGAAATGAAGTTTGTCTCCCCATGCTACTGTCACTTAGCAGTCCCTGCACACTCCCACAACCTCTTTGGCTATTACTCCTGCCAGCACTTAACTCTTCCATTAGTGACTGGTTCTTCAAAAAAGAGAGAAATCTAATTTTTTTTTTTGCACTGTGTGATATGAGTGAGTGAGTAAGAGCTCATGGAAATGTTGATCTTCTGGCATTTGCCTCTGGAGCAGTTCAGCTGTCAGCACAGGTTCGGGTAGAAAAAGCTCCTACTATCCGAAGTCCACTTCTGAAGCAAGATACCACCTGTAACTGCATCTTCATAGCTTACAGCTCCTTGGTCGATTTTTGGCAGCAGATGTGAAAATATTGCTTAAGAGCCCTAAAATTTTTCTAAAAGAACAAGGTAGCTACTAATGGCACAGCCAACAAAAGAAAGCTCACAGCCGTGCCTGGCCAGCTCCCATTCTCCCTATAGGGTTTGTTAAGCATTGGCTGTGGCACCACTCCAGATGCCTAGTTGTTAGATTCTATGCCCATGTGCTTGTGTTACAGCCTTCTCTCAGTTTGGTCAGTTTGTCTTGCTTGCCCGACAGCTATCAACAGACAGAAGAGCTGGCTGTCAGCAGGACAAGCAGTGAAAATAAACAGAAGCAGCCAAGCAAGTTGGGAAAAAAAAGCATCATTTTGGCAGAAGTGTCTTCACCTGATGTACAGCTATTGGTGCCATCACCATCCAAAGCAGATTTGAGTCTGCATATGGCAGTCAGCTGTGAGTGTCCAGTGGGATTTATAAAATTGATATGCTTTCCTCTTTATACATTTCATTCTTAAGCAATAAAATCCAGAGAGCCTACTTCAGAGTGAACCTTAGTTGCTCCAGTGCTTTGGGGGCAGTTATTGGCTCTGTGGTATTTCCAGTGTCCTGTAAAGGTGGAAGTTTAAGTAAATTTTAAAGCAACGGTGAAAACATTTTCCTTTACTTTCATAGTGAGGTTAGCCAGAAGTCTCTCAGCTTTGAATTTTGAAGGGAATCTTCTAGGCTGGCTGAAGAGGTACTTCAAATAACACCAGAATTAAACCTTACTCTGTCTGTTCCCTGTTGGAGCTGGTGTTACCTGCCATATACTGAGAGCACAACAGCAAACTAAGGCTGGTGAGAGGTCTTGAGTGCAAGCCCCATGAGGAGAGGCTGAGGGAGCTGGGGTTGTTTAGCCTGGAGAAGAGGCTCAGGGGAGACATTATTTCTCTCTGCAACTACCTGAAAGGAGGTTGTAGCCAGGTAGGGGTTGGTCTCTTCTTCAAGGCAACCAGAACCAGAACAAGAGGACACAGTCTCAAGCTGCACCAGGGGAAGTTTAGTCTGGAGGTGAGTAGAAAGTTCTTCACAGAAAGAGCAATTGGCCACTGGAATGTGCTGCCCAGGGAGGTGGTGGAGTCACCATCCCTGGAGGTATTCAAAATAAGGATTGGACAGGGCACTTGGGGCCATGGTTTAGTTAGTCATGAGGTGTTAGGCTTTAGGTAACAGGCTGGACTTGATGATCTCTGCGATCTTTTCCAACCTGGTTGATTCTATGATTCTATCCCACCAGCTGCAAAATCAGAGTATCCCAAAGAAGAGCAAGAGAGGGAGCTCTGAAGTAAACAAACTTCTTGAAATGACTCCGCAAGTTGCATTTCAAAGCAAAATCTCGTGGAGGCTGCCTATGGCATTTTGAAAAGGATTTCATTAAATGTTGCTAACTTGTCATAAGCTCTCTTAAATGGAAGGGTAATGGCTCATAACATTTGTAAGCTTTTTAATTTCATGCAATATGAGCAGTGTAATCAACACCTATTAAAGTCAATCAGCTGTGCCAAGTGGGCTACCTACCTCGGCTTTTTATCTATATTTTCATCGTGGGTACACCTCTGAACTAACTCTGGGAACAGCATGATTGTACTTGCTTATGCTAACATCAGTGGAGGTCTCAGGTCCAGAAAACCCAATATGGTCATTGCAGAAGTATCTGAACCCAGGAGCTGAATAACCACTTTGTAGTTAGTGACTGCTTCCACCTTCTAAGGAGGGAGTTTGGGCCATGCTCTTCATAGCTAACAGCTCCAGAGCTAAACATGAAGGAAAGGGAGAATTTCTCAAATTATCTCCCAATGTGTTTGGCTTTTTCCCTTTGACAGGTGAAATTTCTCTGCTTGAGCTGATTGTGTAAGGAGAGGGGAGGCATTCACATCATGTGTTTGTTTTGCTGTACTGATCCAGTCCCCATCTCCTCTTTGTTTTAAACATCTGTACCTGTATCTGTGGTCATAAAAACAAGTGATGTGCATCACAGCTCAAAGTAAGCCACTGAGCTGAGGCTGGGTGCTCTGTGGTCTCTAAGCTTTTCCACTGCTTTTTTGCCATGATCCCAGAATCTGCTTGCATTTCAACTGTGAGGGGGAGGGCAGTGGGGCTGAATTTTGTGGTGGGGCTGTATTTCTACAGAAATGTTGCTAATCAGCTAACATATTTTCAATTGAGTTGTGAGCCTTGAGACAGGAGCTCTGGCACTAGAACCTAAGGGGCTGGAATAGATGTTTGATTTAGTTTATTCCCCCAAAAGGGAAAAGAAACAGAATTATTGATTTTAAAGTTGAGAGAAAAAAATGGCTGAGCTGAATGAATTTGGCAGGCAGTTTCTTGCCTTCCTTGGACATGCACCACTTCTCTAGTTTCTGTTATTTCAGCTTCAGTTTGGCATCTTGAATTTGCATGCTACTTCTATGAGTTATATTGGAAGCTGCTCTGAAGCTCATTTTTCCTAATTAGCCATTTATTATGGCCTTTCAGTATTCATACAGGCTTCAGGAGCTGTACATCATCCTTATTTTTCTATGTTTAATCTTATATTAAGGGGGGGGAGGGGGGGAAAAGGCAGCAAGGGGGGTTTTCAGAGGGATTCATGAGTGCAGGACACATCAGTCTCACCTGCTGATTATGGGATTTCTGTTGCTGACTTGTATTGCCAGACAGGTATTACTGTTAAAAGAGAAGCTCTGCTGGTAGTTGACTACAGCTGACCTGAGCCTACCTGTGGGATTGAATGCATTTGTGGAGTAGCCTTGAATTCTCAGTCTAAAACTTGATCCAGATTCCATCTTAACAAGCTGTAGCCTCAGAAAGACATAAGCTTTACAAAGCACCTGAAACAGCTTGGGGAAAAACGTGCGCGATTGTATGGCAGCATTGCTCTCTCAAGGGCAAAGGCCTTGAGTTTAAGGATTTACTATGTCTAGACATTGCTGCTGACAGTCAGGATTCTGGCTGCTGTGGAAAAGCTGAAATGTTAAAACAACTTCTTAATACTAAAAATGAAAAAGCAATAAAACTTTGTACAGTACGGATAGAGAGAAGGTAGAGAGAAACAGATAAAGGAAACAGTAAAAGACAAATAGCAAGAGCCAATTATAAAGAAAAAGAATGTCTGATATTTCTGAGAATCCTCAAGAGCAGAGCTTCATGTCTTCTTACAGGATGGCAAACACTTCTCCAACTCTTCTACTGATCAAAACTACTTCAGCTGCAGTTATGTGTTTTATAAGGCAATAGTTACTTGACAAGACAAGCTGTGCTGTCATTAGGAAGTTCAGGCACACACAACTGGTTTTACAGACAGTTTGGTTTGTGTGTTCTTTGATTTGCAAGAGAAAAGGAAAGCCAGACCTTCCAGGTTTCATTTACCCATTGCTGTGCCAGTAATAAGAGTTTCTCTGATTGTTATGTTTCTAGAAGACAGATGTTGGATTTGGAGAAAGAAGAACTCAGAGCAGAACAAGAACAACTCTAAATTTGATTCTGTTCTTTTAGGGCAAATTGGTTGAGGGTCTTGGGAAAACTGACTTGCTGCTTTTGAAAGAAAAGATAAGATTTCTTTGGCTGTTCACATCTCCCAAGTTGAAGCATCTCTATTTTTGATCTCTCTTTGTCTAAGACTGTGCCTGGCTGTCTACTCCCACGTACACCAGTGTCTATCAAGAAGGGAGAGTCCCATGCCAGCACAGTGTTGGAGTGCAGGACACTACTACTGTCCATGTGGGATAAATCTAGCCACAGCACAGGAATTCTGATTTGTCAGTGTATCGTTGATTTAGGCTTCAGTCCAGCTAGATATTAAATTATGTGCATAATTTATGGGCATAAGTAATTTCACTGACAGCAGTAAGACTATTCACATTCAGAGAGTTGGGTGTTCATTGTGGTGTTTGCTGGATTGTGCCCTGTAATTTCTCAATATGATGCGTGTGTGGCAGAGCAAAGCCACTGGCAGGTGTCTGTCCTGCTGTCCTCTATACAAACATGGGGACAGATGCTCCCCTTTTCTCCAGAAGGTTTTATCTGTTCAATAGGTAGACAGAGAGTGGAACAAGAGACAGGGACCAGGGTGAGCGAAGCCTCTTGCTCATTCACTTCTACAGCAGCTGAGGACTGGTGTGAGGAGTTCTGTGTTCATGTGTATGCTCATTTTGGCAGATCACATGCCTCAAGTGTAAAAGAGTGTGGAACAGAGATGGAAGGTATTTTCAAGTAAAACCTCCCTTTGCAAGGAGGTGAAGGAAAGCAATTTCCATGGTGCCCTTTTTTGGTTGGTTGGTTTTTCTTTTGTTTTTACTTTTTACTGATGGTTCTCAGCATTAATGTGAAATGTTGCATGTCCATTGATTTCCTCTTGATCTGCTGTGACTGAGTCCAGTGGTTTTAATTCCAGTTCAAGGCTCCAGTCTGGCCTTGAAATTTTCTGAGGCAGGCTGTATGAAGAAGTCTGCTTCTTCTTTCCCTCTGAAAGGGAATAACCTGTGGAAGACAAAGAAAATTCAAGGTATGTCAGCTCACAGTATTTCTTCTGTTTGTCCATCAGTGAATGATCCTTCTTTGCCATCCTTACATAAAATGAAGGGTTGGACTAAATGATCCTTGAGGTCCCTGCCAGTCTGGTATTCTGTGAATCTGTGAAAATAACAGGAGATTAATCAAAATTTTCCTTGAGCAGGAGTGAAGCTCTTTAGCTTTTGCCTTCTTACCACTGAGTTCCCCAGCTAGCATCAACTGTACAAGTGCTGCCATCATCCAGCTTCCCCCAGAAATATCCCTTATGAAGGCAGAAACTCGTCTTCCTTCAGCAAGACCTTTATGATCTGCAAGGGGAGGTTTTATGTAAAATGTATTTCAAATGCAGAAGTGCTAAAATTTTATTTTTAATTCACTGCCTGTTTATGACAATGATGAGTAAATGAACACTGAGATTTGCACAGTATCTCGGTCAGTGCAGGATATTTTGCTGGATTCTTAATTTGCAGTCTAAAGCTAGGCAATGAAAATTGCTTTTGTGATCTAGGCTTTTCTCTTTCTCTCAAGCTACGGCTTGAATCTCTTCTTATAGTACTTTATCTCCTTGAGCAAAACGATATCATTTTATTCTCTCTCTCTTGCTTTAAACAAGGCATGGATTCGTCATGGGGCATTTAATGAATAAAAGTGGTTAGCATCTGAGTTCTGCCTCTCTACCAAGAGACCAGCAGCAGCTGCAAAAGATTGCCTGTGGCACCCTGAATGGGTGGCTACTGATTTGGAGAGAAGCTTGCTGTTCACTGAATCATCCGTATCACTCTTCACAGTGCCTGGAAAGTCTTCTTTTCCAAGTATTAATGCAAGCTGAGCCTGCCTCTTGGATGTGATCTGACAGGAGTGCAGCCCAAGGCAGCACAGCTGAAGAGTATGATGTGTTTTTTCCAATGAGAAACTTTGTAAGACATCAATATTTAAAACCAGAGAAATAAATAAAATTACAGACAGTGAGGTTGCTTGTGGAGAGAAGAGAGGGCATTTGTCTGACAGAACAAGCATGTCTCTCTACCAAGGTTTCCAGTTCTTTGGCTACTGTCTGTCTTTTGATTAGGTTGATCTATTAAAGTGTGAACAGTTCATTGTTTTTCTAAAAATAATATATTTTTTTCTAAGTGAATTGTGCAGGTTAGAAGTACAAAATGGGCACAGCTGTTCACCTCCTTGGAGCAGCTGATACTTTTCTTTCAGCCGATTCACTGTTGGTGTAGAACAACACAAGCGAAGCCACACAGTGAATGGCCAAATAATCCATAATCCAATTGCAGACTAATTGCTGTAAAAGGTCAAGATCAAGTGATCAGCCTGAACTGATTTAATGAGTTGATTGGGTGGGGTGAACCTGAACATGTTTCCTCTGATACTTCCTGTGGTTGAGTGTTCAGAGCGTGTCCTCTCCAGTTCTTTGCAGAACATCCTTCACTGTCTAAATGAGGTAAAGGCCACACAGGGTAATGGCATGTATGTTGTCAATGCTGATGGCTTGACAGGCACCTTCTACTGCATATTTACTGTTGCTTCAAGCCAAAATATTTTATCTGTATTCTGCTACCTCTTGAAATCCTCAGCTCCTGCTATATAGTTACTTCTGCTGTATATATTTCTTTAAGATCCCAACTGTTAGTTATAAATGATGAACTTTGATACTGGTGCACAGTTGGGAGAGCAGCAAGCTTTTTTTTTCCTCTCTGCAACATTATCTATTATGCAGCATTCTAGGAAATAGAAGAAGCAGGACCATGTACCCTTTCCTGGTAGGAACCGCTGGTCAAGTGTCTTCACAGATCAGTTTTGTGGCTCCAGAGTTTTGAAAGAACTCCAGGAATAAAAACATCATGAAGCAGATGCCTTCTATTTAGAAGTGGAGACAAGCAGACAGGCTGAGCTACCCTGGTGATTGCCCAAATAGTAAATCAGGGTTCTTGACTTTTATATGCCTCCCAGTGCTCTATTTTACCTTCACACATCCTAATCTTTTTGGCTGCTTTTGCCGTTACTCACCATTTCCCCAAACAACATTCCTGTCTTCTTCCAGGTGTGGAAAAAGCATCTGCTGCTCTTTGTGCAAGCCTGACATCTCTCGAAACACCATTCCCCAGTGGTGATGCCTAGGGATGTATTTTTGCTCTTCAGCCCTATGCCATGACAATACCTTGTGTTCCCCTCCTCTCTTCACCTCAAGTGTGTCTCTTGAACGCCAGCCACGAGATACAGTCAAATCCCAACACAAAGCACCTTGCTCCTGCTCATGCAATCATCCCACTGATCAGACCTCTGCTGTCATTCTATCTGTGTAGGTATGACTCTTGTGTAGCATCGTCCAGCATGATTTAGCATCTTTCTTCCAGATCAATCCAATTTCATGTCACATGCTTAGCTGCATCTGTCATTCTACCTTTTCAAGTGTACTGCTGCCTTGGCTGTTAGACGTTCAGCCTCTGTGAGAGGGATGGAGATTTGCAGCTCTTCCTCTCCAAGCCAGTTCCTGCCTGACACTAACTCACACATGGACTGTTACAGCACTGCAGGTTGGTTTGGCCCCTGTGTTTATTTCTATAGGGAAGCCTCTGCCTAATCTTGTAAACTAATGGAGCATCCTTCTTAAAGCTGAGTACTGAAGAAGAAACAGCAGAAAAAGTGGTTAGGTAAATACAGTCCAAAAAGTAGCTGCATAAAAGTTTCTGTGACCTCATAGCCTGTTATCATAATTAAAGCAGGTCAAAATTTTTTTGTATCAAAGGTACAGTTGTGGGCCCAGCCTTTCTTTTCTGTCCTTCCTGTTTTCCCAGATATGCTCCTACAGAGTTAACAGAGTATATTTCTACGACATATATTCCTACAACAAGGCCAAAATACAGTTTTCATCAATCACTTTATGGCTGTTTCAAGCCTGTCACACCAGTGTATGTGCTTACAGAGGCTCAGAAAGAAGAAAAAGGAAAAAAGAAAAAAGAAGTGCAGGGAAACCACAAATAAAGGCAAGCATTTGAATAGAAAACCTGAGCTTTCTATCACCAGGAGTGGTCAGATGATATTTCTTTGTGTCTTGTACAGTGGCAAGGACACAGTCTCCAATGAATACATAATTGCAGATCCAGAAAATGAAGTTATTACTTCCACAAAACTATTGAAAAGGAGAGCCCACTGAGCCCTATGGAGCACAGCAAACCTGAAGGGCAGGTCTCATAAAGAGCCACCTTATAATTGCAATAGAAGCCCCAAAACAAAACCACTTTGATTGCAGGAACATGTCCAGGCTGAACCTTGTCATTTCACAGGCCAGATGCATTGGAGAGAACTCCATTGGGTAATCACAGAAGTGAGGATGGCCTTCTGCATCCTGCCTCCCAGCCATAACCGTGCTGTAATATAGTTGCTTTTGTAGTGTAATTGCTTTCTCTGCAGGGCTTCTTCCTATTGATTCTGCTTGTGTGGATTTAAATTGTTTGCGGGTTGGAACTAGACTCAAGTTGGTCTGCATCTCTGCCTTTCTGTGCTAGGCAGTCACGTGGCGGCTCTATCTCAGAGACTTTAATGAGGTCCAGATAGCATCACTCCTTGGCCTGCCCCTATGTGTTTGATGTGAGGAAAGAGGCTGGATCAGATAAGTTCAGAACATCAATAAATACGTGTATTTTGTTTGGTGACACTTGTTCAATTTGAATCTTTTTTTCCCAGGAAGCAGCTTGTGTTGTGTCGGTTTTTCTCCGCGTGCTGTGTAAATGCTCTGCATCTGCAACTGTCGAGGATGGTGCCATCCCATAGCAATGCCATCTGCTGCTTCACAAAGTGCTTTTTGCGTGGATAAAAAATGTGAGGTGTTACTCATAATTAGGCAAATCACATGCTGTGATCTGTGATTGATTTGATTTCTGTTGCTGGCTACCTCGCATATGTCTATGTGTCCATAAGTATTGTCTACATATCAGCATATGGATGCAGATGAATCAGAGACTCATGAATTCTTTTTTCCCAATCCAGACAGATGGAAATGTTTTCCCTCCTTCTTATTAGCAGCAGCTGAATTTCAGTAACGCTAGGGGCCTCTGCTAGGATCTTGCCTGCATTTCATGCTGTACATGCATACGTAAGCTGGCTGGGCCATTTATAATCCAATACAAGAAGTGAGCGATCTGTGACAGGCAGCAAAGGAAAGTTATAAGTTCAATGCAATGTTCACAGATAGCCACATAAAACCTTCCTGGAGAAAAATATCTGGATATATGATTTGGCATCGTGCAGTGCAGTAAGAGAATGCCTAAAAGGTGTGCTGCGAGCATGCTAGAACCCAAGTGTCTGCTGAATCAGGCTTCAGGAAGATATTACTGTGCCTTTCTTTGTATTAACCATATGTACTCTTTAATATGCATTCACCTCACTAACTGAGATCCTAGATGTTTGTGCCTGTACTATGTTCCAAGTAATGCTGACAGTAAGAGAAAGTAACTCAGAAATTACCAGTTCCCTATAATTTTATTATTGTCTTCAAATGCCTTTTATAGATAGTGAGGTATGATTTACCAGCAGTTTCAAAGGATGTTTAAGGCAGGCAGTAGGCATACTAGAAGGGCCATAAAAATGAAAACACATGAACAGAGGTCTGCACGCTTGTCTGGAGTAAAAGTTACGAGCAGTGCTGTAGCGATATAGCTGGATGATTTAGAATATTTTAAACCTCAGCAGAGCTCTCTTCTTTCCTCTCCCTCTCTCCTATGATCCTGTGCCTATCTACAGCATGTTCACTTCAGCAGGAGATCTTTCACCACTGGAGTCTGACCATAACTAGGATAGCCCGAGGCAGAAAATAGGCTGTAACTAAGCACAAATCCATAGTCCAGCTGCTGCAACACCTCCTATAGATAAGGATCAGATCAGCACAAGCTGTCCCTGAGCAGCAACTGCAGTTTGGTAATTGTGCAGAAGAATTCAAGTAAATTGAAATGGTTGATAAATACTTGGTTTATTTTTACTGGAAGTAATGAAAGCAGTGTGCTCAGAACGTAGGACTGCTGTTCTTTAAAGGCCTTACAGTTTCTTTCTTGAGTCCTGCTTAGTTTATACAAGGGAGAGCCATTCCCCAGTGAGGCAAAGTTAATCATCAGCGCACATTTCATCGACTCTGGCATAACACCTTTGGATGAACTCTGTGTGCACTGAAGTGGTTGAAGCATTTTCAGAATTATTTGGTTATTTTTCAAGTTGTGCTATTCTCATAATTTCAGCTATTTGAGGATGTCTTGCTGGAGGACTCCTGGTCATGAGTACTTAATGTATCTGATACTTAACGTTTCAGATTTTTTCCAAGGCCAGTAATGCTCAGTTCAGTCCTGCCAATGCAGAAAGTTTTGTGACTGTGCAGCAGCCTTCAGATGTTACTAGTCTGTATTTCTTACCCCCATGGATACCAGAACTCCAACGTGTGTGGTTGCATTTTATATTGATGTGTGTGTCTACCAGTTTTATCATATTTTAATCCTTTTCCTTGTAAGTCAGTGGAGTAAAGAAAAAAGAATAGCAAAGAAGTGAAGGCAGATGTAACAACTTGGGGATTATTTTTTTTTTTTGGTGATGTTTTTAATGTCAGCAGACATGGTGTAATTTAATTTTCAGAAGAATCTCAGCTGCAAAGCAGCTGATTAGGTGTCTTGAGGAAACAGCCACTCTCTCAGAGCACAGAGAGTGAATATTAGAGATGTTCTTCTAAAGAGAGAAAACCCTGGTTTGCCAGAAATAAATCACTTTGAGGGATACAAACCCTCTTGGGTAGCCATCCAAAAGCAGAACCCAGTCATTTTGATCTCACATCACAGACCTGCCTTCTTTGCACTTTAAAAAGAAGAGTCAGAGTTGTAATTGCCTTAATGCAGCTGTGGGAAATTTATCTTTTGTTTCTATTGTTATTAAAATGAGCTTCAAGAAATGCCATAAAAGAGGAGGATTTGTAATATCGGACATAAAACTCCAGCCTGTTCACTATCTATGCCATTAAAATGTGTCACATTGGGTGGTTTGGACATTCTCAGCTTCAGGGTACTGTAAAACATATCTTTCTGCAAAGGTGACTGTACTTGGTTTGCATTGAAAGAAGTTGATGGGTTTTTTTTGTTTAAGCATTTGAATCCTTAATAAAACATCAGCAGCTGGAACGCAGTGTGCTAAGCTCACGATGTCTGAGTGCTAGGTGCAGATCAGGGCTGTATCAGCTCAGTTCCTGCATGACCTAACCACATTACAGTGGTGAAAGAAGTTTGTTTCCTGGAAAAGGAGGCAGACTGCATGCTCTTCTCTCTCCCTTGGACCTGTTGCCTCCTTCCTAAAAGCAACCAACTTTTGACACAAGGATGGCACATGCCTGGACATTTTGTAGCATTCGTTTTAATCTGTTTGCTACCAATTCCATTCATGGTTTGGTTTCATTCTGCTATGAAAAGCTTACACTGTCAAATTAGAAGCTTTATTGAAGAGAGGAACATGTTACATTCAACTGCTTGAAGGACAAAATCAAGGTCAGAAGATACTCAGTGATTAAACAACAAAAAGTACATTCAAATCATATTAAGAGATGTTTTCAATCTGGCACCTAGGGATTTAGCTACATGACTTTAATTTTTGTGCCAGAAGGCTTCTGGATGAAATCCTGTTCTTGCTGTGAGGAGTTAGATCAGAAACAGGAGGAAGACTTACTTGGTTTACTTTTGAAATAGAAACAGTAATATTTGGCTTGCAAGTTTGGCCTGAAGTCTAGATTTTGTGTTGATGCAGGTGAAAGCCAGGCTGCTCTTCCAAGCAGGATCTTAAGAATGGGGTTCACTAGGTGCTCTCAGGTTGCCAGAGCCGAGGATAGGTACTGTCCAGTGTTCTATCTGCTCTTCAGGAGGTGCACAATGTCCTACTGAGGTTTCCTTTGATGCCAACTGATCAATGTAGCATCTGTTACCAGTTCTGAAGTTTTTCTACTCTGTTGTTTCCTTTCAAGTCTCTCTTTTATGGGAGAAGCTGTGAGCCTTTCCAGCATCAAATCCTCCCTAAAGGAGTTTCTGCTTTCAAGGCAGGAGTAGGGGAAAGAAACGAACACCCATGGTCAGGTCTGCTGTTTCTGACTGTGTGCTCACAGCATGTTCTGGAGATCTTTGTGGTTAGGAAACTCTGCATTTAGCGTCATGCTGTGAGGCTATTACTGGTGCAAGCTGTATGGGAACATGCAAAACTGGGAATACTAATTTAAGCACGTCTGTGTCAACTGACCAAAAATGACAGAATAAGGGTTAAAAAAGTCAGCTTTCCTGGTAAGTCTCAGACATGCCTGACAACTGCAAAAATAAACTTGTGTGCAGTGCTGTGTCCCAGGCAATGTGTGCAGGTGGGTCTGGTTACATGAGGAAGTACTGCAGATGTGATCTTCTTGTGTATTTTCATTAACTGATTTTGGTGAAGTTTACTGATTTTGATGAAGAACATTCCAGGTGCCCAGAAATTGTTACTTTATGTCTCAGTTCTTGGGCAATAAATGCTTACCACTCCACAACGCACCAAACTGTGAAACGGCACCGCCTGCAGCTGTGAGATTTTCCTACCAAAGGAAAATGCAATGCAGGAGACCAAGTATCATTGCTTTTATTCCTATTATCACAGTTACTGCAAGTACAGTCAGACTGATTGCACTTTAGGAAAGGAATATATTATAACCCACCTGAATACTTCTCCTCTATCAGCAGCTCCTGAAAACAGGATGCAAGGGTGCAGGCAAGTGGCTGTGCTGCTTCTGGCTGTGGGCCAGGTGAAGGAGAGTTGTTGTTGTCCTATTGGGCTGGCTGTTTGATTTGCAGGAAACAAACTTTTGCCTTCTGACAGTCTAGCTGTGTATGGAGCTGTGGTTGCTTTCAGCAGTGTCAGAAGTAGCGCTGAGCAGTAAGAGTGCTGTGAGTGGCTTCTCCATAGACTGCTCCTTGCCAACGTGAATTGTGTTTTAATATTTCAGTTTTTCCCATTACTTTGTCAAGCCTGCAGGAAATTCACCACATCCTTTATTTCCACGAGCTTCACTTGCACTTGCTGTGTGAAGCCTTTGAATCCACAGGATCAAATCCAAGCTACTCCTCTGGACCACTCAAATTAGAAACACACTGACTGTGAAGCATTATTTTAAAATTGCCAGTTAAGATTTAAAAGGATTTCCAAATATTTTTAATAATTCCCTAAACCACTCTAAGGACATCTGCTAAAGAACTGAATTGCCTTAAAGCCAGCACTGGTTGCGATTGCTTCGGCTGCAAATTAAGGCTGTCATTTGAAGTGCTTTTTTCTTTTGTACTCTCTGATACAGAAGTTTTTAGCATCACTTCCTAAGTGAGACGAGGAAAGACAGCTAGTGAGCTGTTAGGGTTTGTTTTGCCATGTGTTTGACCCGGCAAACAATCAGCTCATGCCTTTTCCAAAGTGTTCTTTGTTTTGTTGGGTACCTCACTGCTTCATGAGGAAAGAGGCTATTCTGTTTTGCCATGGTTTTGCACTTTTCCCATTATTTATTCTGCAGCATGTGTCCAGTGTTTTAATATATCTAGTACCAACTTCTTCTTTGTGTCCACAAACATTTGCATTATTGTTAAGCCATTGGGTCTGCTAATGAGGGGCTGTAGTAAGAGGTGGAATGAGGTATTTACTATGTAGGATTTCCTGCACAGATGAATAGTAGACTCATGGTAGACAGGAAGTAGATAACTGACCCGAATAGAATAGAACAGAACAGGTTGGAAGAGACCTTCAAGATCATAATGTCCAACCTATCATCCAACACCACCTAATCAACTAAACCATGGAACCAAGCATCCTGTCAAGCCTCACCCTGAACACCCCCAGCGACAGTGACCCCACCACCTCCTCGGGCAGCCCATTCCAATGGGCAATCACTCTCTCTGTGTAAAACTTCCTCCTAACCTCCAGCCTAAATAATAGTCCTTAAATAGTCCTTAAAAGATCCCAGTGTCACCTGCCCAACCCCCCCACCCCAAAATGGACCTGCAGACCAGAGTAGGGGAGGATCATCCATTGGTGTCCTGCAAGGAAAATGATTGAAATAAATCAGAAGCAAACAGGAAAACATATAGGAGAAAAACACACTCTGCTCCCATAGATGTCTCTACCTTAGTTTAGTTTCTCCAGTCAGATGATCAAAGGAACCACTGGAAAGAAAGAATAATGTCAGAAAGGAAGTCAGAAAGGAAGTGACCACTGATTCAATGTGCAAAGTTCATAGGAAGTTGTAGCTGAGTGCAGTGCAATGGGATGGATAAGGTGAACATGAACTGGGACTCTGCTAACAGTCCACAGTTAATAGAGGGTTGTTTTAAGAAGGTTAAAGTCCTAACAGCTGAGTCTGGGCATAAAGAGCAATCAGTGGCAGCATGTGGACTGGGGCTGAGATCCGCTCCTGCAAAGAGAGGTGCAAGGAAACCTTGTTGTCATGTCTATGATGAGAGGAAGAAGAACAAATGACAGAGGAAAAGATTTCTCAGTACATCCAATAGCATGCAGGCACAGAAATAGGTTGGGCTGTTGTGAGATTGCTGATATCAGATGGATTTTAGCTCACATGTGCTTTTCTGAAGAATTGGCTTGAGCCTTTTAGAGAGAAACGAGATAGACAAAACAAAATAACATTGTTTACTCTAATTTTTTGAATCCAATAAAATATTTTATGCAGTTTTCCTTTCATTTCCACTTTCTTCACATCAATGCCAAGAGTAAAATGTATTTATTTCTTTAATATTGTTTATCTGGAAAGATTTAGAACCGGATTGTTGCGCATTATACTTCCAAAGTGTGGCATTCCTCATATTTACAGTGTTATAATTAGTCAGACATGCTTATTTATTGCATGCTGATATGTTAATTCTAGGTCTGTTGGGTGTTATGACAGTTTATGAGACTATTGCTTCACTACATAATCATTTTTGTGGTGATAATGCCATACAGATCGAGATTTCCACTTGCTCTCATGCACCAGAATGCTAGATTTTGTTTCATGAGAGCATGAAAGCGTTAAGAGAAGTGAAAGGTTTTGTCTTTTCGGTGGTAATTGCTAACTGCTCCAAGAGTTTTGTGATGCTTTGATGATTTTCTAATCTGTGATTGAAGGAAGCTGATGTCACCACCAAGCTTGCAACAGAGGAAACATTTTCCAAATGCTCAGTGTGTGAAAGATGTCAGTGTTATTACCTTTGTAAACAGGAGATGATGGACAGAAAGTCTGCACAATTTTCAGCGAAAGGGAGTAATTTTTTCAGCTCTTTTTCATTTCTTAATGGAAGAAGAATTATGGAAATGAGAGCGGGCATTGCACTAAGTGCCTGAAACGGTCCTTCCCTGCAGACCAATAAAAATATAACTCTTCCATTAGGGAAATTTAGTTTTTTGAAGGCTGCCTGAATCTGAGCTCTGAATCAGTCAATGAGATTACTGTGCTGGGGTAAGCGTTTCAAGGTTTGATTATGTATTTTAAGGCTTGTAGGTGGATACCAGCTCTTAGCTTGTCATGTAAGACTTCTACAGAACAACTTTTTCTGTGACTCTTATGTTAACCACCTGGCTTATCTTGTAGTACTTCTGTAGTGCAGTCTCCTGTTAGGCAGATCAGTAACAGAGTCTCAAAACCATGGGGACTAAATGATTTTCCACTTGCATTTGGACTAGAAGGTTTCCTGGCCTTTTCAAAACATTCTAGCTACCTGTGTAACTCCATAAACAAAGTAAAAAATGTGACCTTCCTGTGCTTTTTGTGGCACATTTGCAGTGGTTATAGTCTCACCTGTGATTGTAGATGATGCAGATTGTAGCTGCCTGCCTTCAAAAATATCCTCCGTCCCTGGAGATGTTCAAGAGGGGATTGGATGTGGCACTTGAAGCCATGGCTTAGTTAGTCAGGAGGCATTGGTTGATGAGTTGGACTTGACCATCTCTCAGATCTTTTCCAACCTTATTCATTCTATGGTTCTATGATTCTATTTGTGAGATGAAAATGTGATAGTAAACTGCTAACACTGGGGCTGTTCACATTAGGAGCCTGCCCAGTATGATGGAGAATTTGTATCAGAACAAATGGGTATTCAGGTCAAACTAGATGACCTCTGGAGGTCCCCTCCAGCCTGGACCATTCTATGATTCTAAGTGAAGCCATCTTTTTTGGTTGTTTCTTTTTTTGTCTTTTCTCCTGTGCTGTTAAACATACAGCAGTTAAATCAACATTAATTTCTAGGTTCTAGATGATCACAATAAAAATTAATTTAAAAGAGCAAAATCAATACCACAGCTACTTATTTCTATCTCACTAATCGTATTTCAGTTTCACTGACTGTGTTACTTAAGCTATCAAACACATAACAGAGGTATGTGAGGATGATTTGCCCTCATTTACTGTATGAGGAGACAGGGACACCAAGAGCTTCTGAAACTTGTCCAAAGTCTGGTAGTCATTAAGTGGAATCCCTTTTTATTATTATTATTATTTATTTAGTTGTAAATAGTCTAAAGGTAACATAAGACCCTGCTCCATAGGGGTTGGACTGGATGACCTTTGGAGGTCCCTTTCAACCCAAACCATTCTGTGATTCTATAACAGTGTTATAACTGATCCAATAAACCTCATTTCCCCCTTTTTGCTGAAGGACTGATCCCACAGGTGCATGCAGCACCAATAGTTAAGGCAACACACGTAGTTACTGTGAATATTTGGGCCACCTGTGGGGATGGTTTTGGTTTAGTTTTCTGAGGTTTATTTTCTGCACAGACTACTGGGAGTAATTTACCCATCGCTGGCAGTGTTTCTAGTCCATGACAGGACTCCCACAAGTGCATTTTTTGTGGTGTTTTCTATGCAGGCACCCTAGTCCTTCTGCCACGATGCAGAAAAATGGCATTTTAATTAATAGTTATTAATTGTGTTCCTCATGAACTTGGGAGACAAAGAGAACATGGCTGACCTGCCCATTCCTCTGTCCCCATCCTTACGATTCCAAATGGAAAGATTTTGAAACACTGGGAAAAAGACTTTGGTAGAGGAAGCATGTGGACATAAAATTTTAAACTCCATGCTGACTTTTCTTTGCTATTGTATGCCACTACCAATCCTGTGGTTTACTCAGTTGACTTTAATCAGCTGCCTTCTTTAGACATCATGAAGAGATACTGGCAGTGAATTTCCACCTTGCGTGTTAGAATTTTGGCTGATTGAAGTTGAGGTCACCCTGTGCTAATGCTGTGGGTGGCTAATAGGCCCTGAGAATCCAGCTGTGTGGACTGGGGCTGCCTGGAGAAAACAAAAGTTGCCAGTTGTCTTGCATGTATTTGCACACAGAAGGAGCCAGATGGTTTTCTCTGTGGGTTTTCTTGGACTTCACTCTGCAGGAGAAATACCTGAGATGGATGCTGCCAGGTAGCTGTGTGGCTGTGTGCTGACAGCTGCTCTAGCTCTTCTCCCAGAGGTATAAAATTGTGAAAATATGTAGAAACCTGTGTGGTCAAGTGGGGCATGGGGAAAACTTATGTGTCTCTAGATGGAATGGGATGGGTCTGGTCCCAAGCAGCATCCCAGTCTGGAATGTGATGGTGGTACATTCTGACTGCTTTTAGGATGTTGGGTAGTGATAGGACTGGGGGGAATGGAGCAAAACTAGGAATGAATAGATTTAGATTGCATGTGAGGAAGCTTCCAACCTTAGTGATACTGTGATACCATGAGGGTGGTGAGATACTGGAACAGGTTGCCCAGGGAGGTGATAGAAACCCCATCCCTGGAGGTTTTTAAGGGCAGGCTGGATGTGGCTCTGAGCAACCTGATCTAGCGTGAGGTGTCCCTGCCCATGGCAGGGGGATTGGAGCTGGATGATCTTTACAGTCCCTTCCAACCCTGTCAATTCTGTGAGATCAAAGGCACTTTGTACAACTTAATATGACTTTGTCGTTTACAGTGCTTGGTCCTGGCTCACTCATGTGGCCATGTGGTAGGCAGACACAGTCACCCATTGGAACCATCTGAAGCTGTGCAATATTGCAGATTTGACTCTGAGATGGACTGCTGCTGTCAGCACCCCCCTCCCAAAACACTGTGATCATTGTGAGGCTTAGGTCAGGTCCTGTATCAAATGCACATCTTAAAATAACAAGTTGGTTGGCTCATACTGGCAGTAAAGCTAACTGTCCCTTAAACCAAGGCTTGTCTCAGGGACATTATCTGGGCCAAACAGAAGTGTGGACTATGGTTTTGTCCTGGACAATAAAAGTTGATGCAGAGTAGCCTGCTCTTCAACCACACACCCAATCTTGGGACACTGGCAAAAGCCCAGCAGTGTTAGGCAAAGCTCTGGGTGCCTCAGGCAGACTGGTCTCGGGCAACTGTCCCTTGTCTCATGTGTTTGCTCTTGTGGTCTTGTTCCAGGGCAATCCACTGTACTTCCAGTCTGCCAGAAATGTGACAGTGAACATCCTCAATGAGAAGACTAAAGTCCTTACTCGCCTTGTAACAGGTAAGGAGGGGGAAAGGCTGTGTGGAAGAATTATGGGGGGATGAAAGCAGGTGTGTTGTGGGATGCTGTGCTGGCTTTAGACAGCACACAGGAGAGGAGCCCAGGTCTCTTGTGAAGTACAAATGAAAACTTTGCTCCACTTTGTAGAAACAAAGCTAGAGACATGAAAGCCATGCTGGAGAGGCAGCTGGCTGGTGCTTTCTGATAACGAAGCAGACCATCGTTTTCATTTGAAAGCCAATCCAGAGGCAGAAAGGTTAGTTGTACGACTTCAGGGTCAAGAAGAACATATGCAGACTGACATTTCTGTTGTAACAGGCACAGGCTTTTCCTGACACTTCTAACATTCCTGAGTTCTTGGGAACTCTGCAGATTAACTGTGGCAGGGTTGGGACGCTTTGCAATTTAGAGCTCTCTGTGCCTTTCTGCTGCTGAAGAACACTCTCATGCTCCCAAACGTGAGTGTGTTTGATAGGGAAATTGGTGTTTCATAAATCCCAGGTGCACGGCAAGCCTTTGAAAGAATGCATGTGTAATTTGGGTTGAAAGAGCCTAATGCATTATATATGGTAATATATAATATACATGGGATATCTATTTATTTATCAAGATTTATCTGGGGTCCGGGAGAAGTATTGCTGTGTGGCAGAGCCAGTAATCCATAAACATGTTGTCTCTGTGTGAGAGTAGGTTGTTTGGTTTGCTTATATAACATCTTGCCCTCTAGTCACAGTATTAAATAATTAAATATGCAGCTTCAGTAAGCAATGATTTAAGCAGCGTGCATGAAAATTGCCGTGAGGAAGGAAATAAATTCAACCCCAAGCTCCCAGATTCTCACATTCAGAGTGAACATGTTTAGTTTGTTGGTTCTCCATATATTTTGAAGGAAGTGTTTGGTTCACTTGAGCACCTTGATGTCACAAGAGCATGGGAGGACGCAGCCAGTGACATCTCCTGCAGCAATGTTTAGGTTGCTGAGTTCTGCATTCGGCAGCAGCTTTGGTTTCAGAGTGGAGTAGAGATGTGGTCCCACAAAGTGCATGCTGCACTGAGGAGTAGGGAGGCAGTTAATTAGCAAGATACAAATCAGACTTGCAGCTTGAAAGTACTGGATTTTCTCAGAACAGCTGCAAGATTTTTAAGTGTTTCCAGGGATCTCAGCATAGCCTCACTTTTCTGGAGCGTGAATTATGCACGTCATTCTTTGTGTGCCCTTGTGCCAGTACAGACCTGTGCAGGCAAAGGTGGGCATAGATGGAGTTAGAAACTGCCTATATTAGAAAACATTGGTCTTCAGGTCTTATTTTTCTTGTCTCTTGAGAAATGAGACTAGTCATGAAGATGACCAGAATTAATGCAAAGTCAGATCAGCTGCCTTGTGCAGTAACATATTCCAGGGAGGCTGTGACTGGGACTGAGCTGCACAGAGCTGTTAGATGGTGATTTGTCCAAAGTTTAGCTTAGATTGGTAACCAAGCGGTCTGTTCTTTGTAGCCTTTGAGCCACAGACCTGCACAGAATTGCTATGCAGGCAGCTGATGTTTATCAGGCTCCACAACAAATCACATTGCCAGAGGCTTTCCAGCACTTTGGTGTTCAGCAGCCTGCAGGAGAAGTAACAGAACTGAGATAAGAGCATGAAGGAAAGTTTCACTTAGCTAAAAGTTCACTGAAATGTGGGAGAGCCTGAACGTACTTGAAATGGTTTGACAGAAAACATTTGCCCCTGAATTGGTATTTGTCTTTTTTCCTTTTTGTTGTTGTTAATTGGACTATGCATGACAGTGATGATATTTCAATCCAGATATATTTAATAGGCAGGAACCCAGGAATCTTTCACACCACAGCATCAGTCCAAGCAAAATGGACTCGGGAACTCTTCATGCCTCTTACAGCTGCACCAATACTCTCAAAGCATGGCTGGGTGTATTCATTGTTATTTCCCATGTGAGTGCCTTTTTGTCAGAATTACCCAGCTATGCCAGCTTTAATGGTGATTTTAGGTCGTACACAAGCATTAACGAAAACAGAAGTAGAAATAGTTGAGGAGTTGTTATTTGGGTAGAAAACAGTGCCTTTTTCTAATGAGGGGTCACCCTCTGAAAAGCACAGACTTCCTTGTATGATGTGTCAGATGCAGTTTGTATCTGCCAGAGCTGTTAGGGTAATCGCAGCAGATGGATTTATTAAATGTATGTTGTAATTTTCCCTAAAAGGTGGTGCTAAATCTCTTATTCCCTCCAGGTCCCCAAGCAGTGGAAGCACACAGCCAAAAATTTGAGGTGAAAACCCTCTCTGGAAAATTGCTGTTTTCTGCAGATGACAACGAAGTGGTGGTTGGAGCGGAGAGATTGAGAGTTTTAGGTAAAATATGATTCTTTAAGTCACTGTTTTATTATGCACCTCTTCAAATTTTAGTAGACTTTTGCCTGATTTTCCTTCATGCTTGCAGAAGGCTTCTTTTGGGGATAAAGCCTTTCACTGTCTATTGCTTTGACTCTTTCCCAAGCAGATAGTGGCCAGGAGTTTCTGTCTGAGGGGCTTCTTCATTTGCACAATATATTATTTCCCCTCCAGAAAAGAAGAAATCCCCTGGAAGTGGTTTGTCTGTCTGACTCAGTAAAGTAACTTTAAAACCAGCTTTGGAAACTGAACAACTTTATCTTTTGGGTCTGAAATGAAGGACACTGGGGGATCACTCTTAAGGATTCAGTCACTGTGCACAGGGAAACCTCAGGTTTTTTTTATCACTCTGCTTTCACCAGCTCCCCCTTTATTCTAAAGCAAACACAAAGGAGGAGGTCTGCAGTGAAATTTCAGCATGAATTAACACCCCAAATAAATTATCCAAAGAGTTTGATGGCCTAACAATCTTCCCTTAGCCACATGTATGGATTCATCCTCTCTGAGCTGTCTTTATCTATGCTGTAGGTAGGGTTAAGTGTCCTGTGCACCAGAGAGGAGCCCAATGCTATTACTTCCCCTCCTGCCTTTCAAGACAGACAGGGCAACCTGAGCTCTTTCGCCTGTGCAGGATCTCCCTCCCCAGCTGTCCTGCCTGTGAGGCTTTGCATCAGTAGTTCCTAAGAGAAACTGGGTTTAGCCTTGGAGTTTGGGAGGTGGGGGTTACTTATTGTTTGTTTGGATTTGTGTTTTATAATTAGAGAAAAGAAACAGTTACAGTAATAGTAGTAAGATTTTAAAATGTATTTGAGAGTTACATCTAATTATCTACTAGGAACTTGAATTCTTTTGCTCCCCAGTTCAGTCCCTGCTCTTTGTCTGATTTGTTTATGAATGTTTTGGTGTAGGACCAGACAGGGTGGTTCAGCATTGCTAGCAGTTACTCACATAACAGTGCCACTGGTCTCTGTGGGTGCACTGATACCTGCTTTTTAATGGTTTGATTTGGATGCCTCTGTTGGTTCTAAATTGTTCCTTACTTCTCTAGTAAGCATCTTAAACCAGAGATCAACGAAGGAGCTTAGAATAACACAGAGTTATTCTTGTTGTTGTTATTATTTCTACATATTGCTTAGCATGTTATTGATACATTATGTATAGTCTAGAGGAGCTTAAAATGAGTAACTCAGAGTCTAACCATCATGAATGGAACTTTGTATCCAACCCTTAGCATTCTTTTTCACCTGATGTCATGCTGTCCTAGATCCTATTTGTAGACAGGCCATGCCTAGCTCTTTGCAGGTCACTGTTGTTACATACTGGACTAGTTCAGTCACCAGCTATAAAAAGGATAAATGCTGAACTTCACATCAACAGTATCTTTTTTTAGCCTAAAACTTTGAAAAGGCCCATTCAACATTTTATTTTTTTCCAGTGTTACAAAGCTGGGGAACATTTGTCTTGATCCATGTTGTACCACAAATCTCCCTTCACACTGCACCCTTCAGAGCTAATTAAATGTACGGTCTTTGTGCAGGGTAAGTCAAGTCAGGAAGCAGCTATTTTAAAGTGTTTTCTTGGAGACCTTAAAATGAGAGAGATTTATATCACTGATTCTTAAAAATAATAAAAAAGAAGAAAAAATACTGAAACTTTCCCTTACAAGTTTCCAGTACTCCTCCTCAGATTACAAGCTTATAAAAATATTGCTTTGTATTTACTTTGTAGTTTGGAGAAAGCAGCAATTATTTTTTATAGCTAGTTAGAGTTTTCTGCCTTGTTTTAGTCTCCAGAATGAACAGCTTCAAAAATACTGCCGTCCACTGTAGTGTGCTTTCATTTTTATCTGCAGCTGAGTGTTTCTTGGGGTTTACTAGGCTTATGCATACCTATCAGAAAACAAAGGGTAGAATGTTACCAGTGGTGATGTTACGTGGCAAGTATTTCAGTGACCTTGAGCTGAAATGCTTTCAGAGTTCATGGTTGGCTTTGTTTTTCTCCAGCTTCTCTTCCCCAATCTAATTTTATCTCCAAAAGTGTTTGCCATGGCTGTTTGCCACGCTGGGAAGTGTCACACCATATGTTCGCGTTTCTTCCCATGATTTTGGCTGCACTTGAGACTAGTCCAACTTGTAGTACACAGACAAATTCCTTTGATCATTTCTCTGGTGTTGGGGAATCTCAGGTGCTGTCAGTATGTGTCTGCTGACACCTATCTGCACTATGTAAATAACCTCAACTCGTTCATGCTATTGCTGAACACGTACTTGTTGTAGAAGGAAGTGTCTGTCTGCTATTTGGCATCAAAGTCCTCCCACAGAGGTTAGAGCAGCAGTTATTGGGCTTGTGGCTAGCTTTTAATCCTGGCAATGATAATTACTTTTTCTTTTTCTTTCTCTTTTTTTTTTTTCCTTTGTATGCTCTTCAAAGTTGATTCTGAAAGTTTGTTTTGCAAAGTAACGCTGGAACCTTGTCATCAGAAAAGAGGTGCTGGAATCCAGCAAGGCCTTTGATACTGTCCCCCAGAGCAAACTCCTGGCCAAGCTGTCAGCTCATGGCTTGGACGGCAGCACTATGTGCTGGGTTAGGAGATGGCTGGAGGGCCGAGCCCAGAGAGTGATGGTGAATGGTGTCACATCTGGCTGGCAGCCAGGCACTAGTGGTGTCCCCCAGGGATCAGTGCTGGGCCTCATGCTCTTTAATATCTTTATCGATGATCTGGATGAGGGCGTTGAGTCCATCATCAGTAAGTTTGCGGATGACACCAAGCTGGGGGCAGGAGTTGATCTGTTAGAGGGTAGGAGAGCTCTGCTGAGGGACCTTGACAGACTGGACAGATGGGCAGAGTCCAATGGCATGAGCTTTAACACATCTAAGTGCCAGGTTCTACACATTGGCCACAACAACCCCATGCAGAGCTACAGGCTGGGATCAGAGTGGCTGGAGAGCTGCCAGGCAGAAAGGGACCTGGGGTACTGGTTGATAGTAAGATGAACATGAGCCAGCAGGGCACCCAGGTGGCCAAGAAGGCCAATGGCATCCTGGCCTGTATCAGAAATAGTGTAGCCAGCAGGAGCAGGGAGGTCATTCTGCCCCTGTACTCAGCACTGGTTAGGCTACACCTTGAGTCCTGTGTCCAGTTCTGGAACCTCAGTTTAGGAAAGATGTTGACTTGCTGGAACATGTCCAGAGAAGGGCAAGAAAACTGGTGAGGGGTTTGGAGCACAAGCCCTACAAGGAGAGGCTGAGGGAGCTGGGATTCCTTAGCCTGGAGAAGAGGAGGCTTAGGAAAGACCTTATTGCCATCTACAACTACCTGAAGGGAGATTGTAGCCAGGAGGGGGTTGGTCTCTTCTCCCAGGCAACCAGCACCAGAACAAGAGGACACAGTCTCAAGCTGTGCCAGGGGAGGTTTAGGCTGGAGGTGAGGAGAAAGTTTTTCACAGAGAGAGTTGTTAGCCATTGGAATGGGCTGCCCAGGGAGCTGGTGGAGTCACCATCCCTGGAGGTGTTTAGGAGGAGATTGGATGTGGCACTTGGTGCCCTGGTTTAGTAATCATGAGGTGTTGGGTGACAGGTTGGACTTGATTTTTGAGGTTTCTTCCAACCTTATTGATTCTATGATTCTACGTGCAAGCCTTCCCTGTGCTGGCCATAGCAAGGATCAGCAGTGCCCTTTGGCAAACAGAAGGTAGACATCGGCTAGTGCCTCACTGGCTGGCCCCTGGTGGCTCATAAACACGCAGGGCTCATTCCAGCCGATGAAAGAGGCTGTTTTAATGGAATTGGTATGTGGTACGTCATGCAGCAGTTCCCCTTCCCACCCCCGCTCCCAGAAATGAAACATGTTCAAGACTGTCTGAAAAATGGTGCATAAGAACTAGTCTGTAGTTAAAAGAGCGCTGAAAACTAACTTTGATATATATTAATTACCAATTTCGCTTAATCGCACAGCGAACATTGGAGCATTTATAAACAGAAGACAATCATAAAGCATTATTCTGACTCTTAATTAGCTCTATTTATTCTCCAGATTAGTTTTTAAATATGCCCTCTAGATGCCACTTGATACTAATTAACAGACTTACATTATTATCTCTATAGAAAAGCATTTTTAATTACATCTAAAGCAATTGAAATTAGCATAACTTTTTGCAGAAATTAAACTCTGGTCAGATGCTTCATTCAGCCTTAGAAGACAACATCTGATGACATCCCAGTGTCAGTTCTCCCAAGGGCCTTGACATCTCTTTTTCTTTTTTATGGGTTTTTTTTTGAGAGATTGATTATTTTTGAAGTCTATTTTCAGGGAAAGTCTTTTTGTTTCTTTTTTTTTCCCTTTCTTTCTTTTTAGATTTTTTTTTTTAAGTTTATTTTGAGGGAAACTTTTTTCTTTTTCTTTTTCTTTCTTCTCTTTCCTTTTTTGATTTTTTTTTTAAGTTTATTTTTGGGGGAACTTTTTTCCTTTTTTTTCCTTTCTTTTTTCTTCTTTTTTTTTCTTTCTATTTTTTTTTCTTCCTTTTTTCTTTCTTTTTTCCCTTTCTTTTTTTCCCTTTCTTTTTTTCCCTTTCTTTTTTCCCCTTTCTTTTTTCCCCTTTCTTTTTTTACCTTTCTTTTTTTACCTTTCTTTTTTTACCTTTCTTTTTTTACCTTTTTTTTCCTTTCTTTTTTCTTCTTTTTTCTTTCTTTTCTTTTTTCTTTCTTTTTTCTTTCTTTTCTCTTTTCTTTTTTCTTTCTTTTTTTCTTTCTTTTTTCTTTCTTTTTTCTTTCTTTTGTCTTTCTTTTGTCTTTCTTTTGTCTTTATTTTCAGGGGAACTTTTTTTTTCATTTTTGAGATTATTTGTTGAAGTTGAATTTTGGGGAAGTTCTTTTTTTTAGATTATTTTTTGAAGTGTATTTTCAGGGAAACTTGCCAGTATATTCTGGTGTGTAATATCAATACCAATTGTTTTATTTTTATTTTTTATGTAAGAGTAGATATTGCTGGGGATCCATATACATTGCAGTGAGCTGAGAGAACAATCCAAAGACACCTTCCTGCAGCTTAACAGCAAAAAGTCCCTGGTTTTGAGTGGTGGAGGAAGGTTTGCATGGGAGGTTGGGTTTGCATGGGGTGGCTGCTGTCCTGTTACAGCTCAAACACACTTTTTGACTACTCTTAAGATTGCCATTTTGCTGTTCGGTGAGGATGGGATTAGTCATAAAACCACAAGACCTTTTTTCTCTAACAGAAGAATACAGAGATTGTTCCCACTATGGGTCCCTGAAAAATGTCTCTCTCTCCTAGATGTTCACACTGCCATGGCATAACCTTTCCTTCTACAGATAAAGATAAAAAATAGTCTCAAGGCTTTCTCTGTGACAAACCCTAACTTAAACCAGCTGTGTTTAGAGTGGCATATATTTCCCACATCACAGTCCTCCCTTGTACCACAGCTGGCTAAAACATACCTTTGATCTCACCAACCCCTTGCATGCCCTCCCTTCAAATAATTAGCCACTAGCTCTGTTTCTACCTTGTAGCTTTTTATTGCCTCTGGGCCATGAACTGTGTGGAGCATGCAAATATTGACCACAGGTTAGACTTTCAGGAGCAGGAACAGGCTGCCCAGGGAGATCGTGGAGTCTCTCTGGAGATGTTCAAAACTCACCTGGATGCGTTCCTGTGTAATCTGGTGTAGGTGATCTGCTCTGGCAGGGGGGGTTGGACTAGAAGATCTTTCAAGGTTCCTTCCAGTCCCTGAAATTCTGTGATTATTTTGGGAGCCTTTTTTATTTTTCTTTTTCCTTTCTAATTTCTCCCCAGGTGCCTGGGATTGCACCTGAAAAGCAGCTGTTGAAATGTTATTGCAAACTTATTAATTCAGGTTGGAGTAATTAATTGCAAGGCAAGTTTCCAGCATTTCATGAGTGAGCTGTATATACAGGACCTTAGTGGAGCAACACCACCAATAAAAGCAATATATGCCAGGGTCATGGTGGGGTATCACTGCGTGACTGTCTTGTAGAAAGCTCTTTTAAATGGGAGGGTTTGGTTAGAATTTTCTGTTGTTGGTGGCAAAGGGAGCAACCTGCTCTGTAGTTGGAGAACATAGAGTGCTAGGTTTCATTGGTGAGCTAATGTCTGTGCAGGCTGGCCCAGCTGTCTCTACAGCTTCACATCTATAAATGTTTTCAGGGAGTTTGTATTAACTTGATCTGGGAGGAATCCTGCAAAGCTGTGGCTGCAATGCCAGGCTAGTCCCTTCCAGCTTGTGTTTGTTGCTATATTTACAGCAGAGTAACTTTAATGAGTGCAAGAGTAGTTACATTTAATTAAAATAATCCACAAGGCTCTTTGGTTCCAGGCATTTCAGAGGCTGGTGTAAGCTAGGAATCTAACAACTTCCAGGAATTACCACCCGCTTTTGCTGCATGCATCCTTGTTCAGAAGTGATTATTTATGGACCAGGACATGCACAGTTGCCCTTTACAACGGCCATTATGATTTCAAAATGGCATTTTGCTGACTTGTTTGTGGCAGAGGGAACAACCCTTGTAGCCAAGTGTTGAAATCAGGCTTGGTCCAAAGGACATGGAGCTTTCTGGCCTCACCATTGTGCCTGCTGCAACTTTACACCTGAGGATAAATGCCAAACTTGAATCCCTGTGTTGTGTGTTCTGTATGTTTTCCTGAAAAACATGTCCTGACTACAGGTCTGTAAATAGCTTTCCCAAAGGAGTATTGGTGCTACAAGACTCACTGCTTAGCAAATTGAAATATTTTCTTTCCATGGTCCTTTTCCTTTACAAAAGCAACAGAGAGGAAGTTGCCTCTGACTCAGAGATGGCTCAGTGGTGTAGAAGCATGGCCATGGAACCTTGCTGGGGCACCTCGCTGTGCTTCTGGAAGTTAACACTATACCACCAGCCTGGGGTCAGAGGCCTTTCCCAGGGAAGTTCATGCTGTTGCAAATGAGCTCCTGCTTGCCCAGGCTGCTTTAAAGGCACCTGGAGAAGAAGTTACTCCAGAACTCTCTTCTGTGCTCTCAGTAAAAGAAAAGAGCATGCCACAACCATGCTGCTCGCAAGACTTGGACAGGCATTTGACCTTTTGCTGAAGATGTATGAACTTCTTTAGGAAGCAGCTACGAGGATTCACTACCACACTGCCTATAGGTAATTAAGCAGTAATGCTAACGCAGTTCTGGAGTGCTTGCCAAGCTGTCATGTAGTCATTGGGCCTGTGGAAAAGGAAGAGAGAATAAAATGAGGAAAGTAGGGGAAAATGCTGACAAATGAAGATACCAGGTTTTAGCACTGGCACTAGCAAGACTGGAAACAGCCTCCACTGTCTGTAGCTTTCAGATATGGCTACAGAGGTTCATCAGATTCCTTTGCACTCACTGTAGAGCTGTGGTGCTGGGCAAAAAAACAGGTTTAGCAAAATGAAAGAGCAGTGATTAAAGCCACAAGAAAAATTCTTTTTTTACTCTCAGTTCAGAATTGCCTTATTTCTGTATCAATGTAAAAGCCAGGAGTGATAAAGTGATTTAATCTGGAATCAGCAGTGACAAAGAATTAACAAGCTATACAGAAAAAAATTATTTTGATTGAATTGGGTGGAGACTTCCCCCCGCCCCCGCCCCCAGAGGCTGGGGTGGGATTTCAGATACTTTCTTCCAAATAAATGTGTGGGTTTTTTCCTATTGTGTAAGGGAAGAAATGAAAATGACCAGATCTTGAAGACAATTCTTGAATGAATGCTTCTGATTGCTTTGCTACCTTGAGAGCAATAGCCATTGACACTGCTGTGCATTTCTTTGAATGGCAAATTCAACTAACATTTGCCCTCCTTCTTCAAAATCCACTCACCCAGATTGTAAACTCCTCTTTTGCTGGAGAGAGAGAGTCAAGAGGCAGACACACTGAGAAGTTTTCCTTGTGTTTGCTTTTACTTCAAAGTACATCCCAGGCAAAAAGGACAGCATTTATGTAAAGTGTATAGGCTTTGAGTCCAGGCTGAAATGTGTGTTCAGATTGTGTTACCTTAATCCTGTTGAAGGAAAAAGAAGAATCATCCACCATCAGATTAATATTGATTAAATGTCACAAGGATTATGAAAGAAACATACTGTACACTTACCAAACGCTGAAATCAAGTTTAAAAGTGTGGCAGATTTATATTCTATTTCCTAAGTGTCTTCCCCAGCCTTCACAAGCTGATCTGCTTGAAGCTCACATAATATTCTCCTTGATAAATTTCCACTGTGTATTCCTACTTCAGGTGCTTTTCTGAGTTTCTTTGCAACTTGGCATGAGAATGCCAAGAAGAGCTTCAAAGAAATTCAGTGATGACATTGCTATTGTTGGGCTGCAGAAAAAACAAGTGTTGAAAGACCCCAAAACTAGCCAAGAAGGAAATGTCTAGAGGTCAGCATAAGTTATGACAACCTTTATTTCTATGACTTTTATTAGTTTGGATGCAAGCCCTTCTGTTCTTCTGAGTTATTCCCTTTATATTTCTCAGGCATTCCACCAGTGCAGCTAGGCTGTTGAAGATCAGCATGTGTCTACAGACACAAGCACCACTAATGACTACATGCTTACCTTGCAGCTCAGCTTACTGTTAGCAAGTTTTCTGGCTTAAAACTGAGGTCCATTTATTTCTTGGGACTATGAGTCAGAGAACTTCTTCTCCTCCACCCAGTAGGGCTGGCAGTGCTGGTGTCACAAGGAGTTCTCATCTGACCTAACTCAAACACAGCCCAGTGGCTAGGGATTGACTCACTTCCCATGTGCCTACAGTGCCAAGACCCACATCTAAAAGATTCTAAGAAAATTATACTGCATTTTTATTATAAAGACTTCTATTGATGCTGCACATGATTTCATTACATAGATTGCCCATCCAAGAACAACTCCCCGGTACTTTGATAATGAAAGTGGACAGACAGACAGACCTGTGCAGAGAACTATTTTTCTTGTATCCTAGAAAGAAACATGAATGAAGCCTTATGGCTTTTGTTCAGTGCACTGGCTTAACTGAGCCAGGCTCTTATTGTTTGGCCTTGAAGTGGAGTTCCTATTGATTTCAGCCTTGATGGGATTCAAGGGGAGCAACAGCAATTATTATGTCCATCCATTTAAAACATAAATTAAGGACGGATAAGGCTTTTAAAGCTAGCAATTAGAAGGAGCAGGCATAAATCATTTTTACTTGTATTGTATTTACTTCCTGGGCATCTGTTTGCATAGACACCTTTCTGAGGCTGTCGCATATTACCCTGTTGAGACCTGGAGAGGAGAGAACCTCATCAGATGGCTGCTTTCGTGGACAAATCACTGAATGTGTCCTGATCAATAATAGCAGTAATAGAGGTAGTTTATGGGGATCACCAGCATGCTGTACATTGCCTCTTGGAAAAAAATCATAGCAAATCCTTCTTCTTCTCCCCTCATTTGGACAGTACTGCATTAAGGCAGAGTGCTAAAGCGATGGGGCACTTAAGACAACTTAATCAGCAAGTTTGACACGGTGCTCTGAGATGCCAATTTCATTATTAAACAGTGATGTGCATCACTAAATGTGTACTATGGGTCTGGAATTACTACTGAAAGAACACACAGAGTGGGGAAGAAATGTGTTTTCTGGGAAGAAAAGAAAAAAGAAAGTAAGGAATAGCTAGCCAGGTGCATCTGTACCTGAGCAGAAACCTGATTTCTCTCCTTCACGTTCTGCTCCCCCCCAAGTGCTGTTCAGCTGATTGCCACCTACCCTTGGCAGCAGGAGCATCAATCATTAATCTAAAAATACCTCTCATCACATTGCATTTGAGCGCTTCTTCTCTCCCTTCCAGCTGATAGCAGTAGAAGCCTAGAGCAAGTTTTGTGCAGAGGGATAGTATGTTATCACTATCTTGCCATGACAGCTGGATTCTGTTGCTGGCCAGCGGGAGCAGGGATGGCCCTTGCCTATGCACCAGGGAAGGTACCAGGACAGTGTCAAGCAGCTCAAGTACTTCTGCAGCACACAAGGAAAGTGAGAGGCAGCTTGGAGAGCTGAGCTGTTGATGCCCACTTTCCTCTGTTTGGATTTGTTGCTGGTTAGCAAGATAAGTGTTGTAGCTGACATGTGTTCATTTCCTGAAGCATTTGTAACTCCTCTCCTACAGAGCTCCTGACATCCAGGCAGTGTTGAACTCGCACCAAGGCCCTTGCCTTGGTGGGGTGTTAGTAATCTCCTGGTCTTTTCTCACGAGGCTCATGAGATTGATCAACAAAATCTCCATTTAGATGAAGAAGACTAATTGTCCAAAAGGCACTCCACAGGAGACTGGCAGACCAACATTCACATACAGAACTTAATGCTTCTGCATTGTTCCAGTGAGAAACTGGGATTTAAAACAAAAAAAAAAAACCACCTTGTTTTATGCTGTGTCTTGAATTCAGTTGTAGAGCAAGGTGATTGCCAAAATCCCAGCCCACTGACTCTTTTTGTTGCTTCCATGTTGGAAGAGGGCAGATTGCTGTGCCAGACACTTGCTCTGCAGCAAAAAAGAAGAGTGTCTTCAGACGATGCAGACCAGTGATGCTGGAGAGTCTTGTAGCAGGTGCAAAAAGGAAAGAGAAAAGCAAGAAGAAAATCCAGAAGCTGGATGTCATTCCAGCAACTCACTTGCAATGGTCCAAACCACATCCAGGCTTGTCTCCTGGATGGGACAGTTTCTCAAACTGTGCCAGGGGAAGTTTAGGCTTGAGGTGAGGAGAAAGTTCTTCACAGAGTCGTTGGCCATTGGAATGTGCTGCCAGGGAGGTGGTGAAGTCACCGTGCCTGGAGGTGTTCAAAAAGGGATTGGATGTGGCACTTGGTGCCATGGTTTAGTAGTCATGAGGTGTTGGGTGATAGGTTGAACTTGATGATCTTTGAGGTCTTTTCCAACCTTACTGATTCTATGATTCTAGGAACCCACTAGTGCCCTAGAAGATGCAGACTCATTTGGCAGACCTGTTCTCCTTCAGTCTTTCCTTGGAATCTCAAATTAAATGAGAGAAAAACACACACACAAAAAATAATCCCCCAAACCCTGAAATTGAACTGTAAAGGTTTCCTTGCTATAGGACTCTTGATTTTCCTTCTTGCATCAAGTGAACATATATAGGGGTCTTGGACATTTCCACACCTTATGCACTAGAAAGGAAGCAGAAAAACAAATGTCCACTCTTAGAGAGAATCTTTATCCTCAGTTTAGGAGGGAAGTCCTCTGTTTAGGAGGTTTAGACTGGAGGTTAGGAGGAAGTTTTTCACAGAGAGAGTGATTGCCCATCGGAATGGGCTGCCTGAGGAGGTGGTGGAGTCACCATCACTGGAGGTGTTCAGGAGGAGACTTGATAGGGTGCTTGGTTGCATGGTCTAGTTGATTAGGTGGTGTTGGATGATAGGTTGGACACGATGATCTTGAAGGTCTCTTCCAACCTCATCTGGTCTATTCTATTCTATTCTATTCTCTTTATGGTGATTCCAAACACTTCAGGTAGATCCTGTCACATGCTTTGTAAGTTCCTGACTGATTGTGTGGAATGAAGTTATCGGGCAGAGAACCAGCTAATGGAAACACATTGATGAAATCATTTTTGAGGGACATTAAATGGAACTTAAAATAAAGCTGAAATGGCTTTATGGATTTTTCAGTCAAACTGTTTATGAACATTTATCGGTGGTAAATTACCCAGTGTCAGAAGAGGGAGTCAGTAGGTATGGCTTTTAATAGAAGTCACTCTGATATGATTCTGTGAGGAAGAATAATTTATTGCCTAGGGATGTACAACAGAGTATGCTTAAATACAAATTATATGATTGTTTTCTCCTAAGTGTCTTTGGCTGTTTGTAGGTAAGTTACTCTTAGCAGCAGCAGAGAGTCTCATAAGGTGAAGGAAAAACAATAAATTTCAGTACTTTGCAATGAAATAGGAATTTTGTGTTATGGATTTTTCGTGGTAGATGGCAGGTATTTTAATAACAGATCACTCAGGAAGCCGGAGCTGTGTGGTACAATAATAACATTAATTTCCATTTCCTTTATTCCAAATAAAGAGAGAGGAGGGATGTCATAGCTTTGGGTGAGAAGGAAGATTATAGCAGCTAATTCTTGAACTGTTGGAGCTGTGCACTACCGTTTGCCAAACCCCATCATTCTTCAGGTAGAGGAAAGTGAAAATAAGACTAGAGGAGTGCAAGACTGGAAGGCGCTTTCTGGTCCTGCCGATCTTGTCCCCTGGTTTTCAGACACCATCTCTTATAATCATGAGTTTTTCAGATTCTCTCTCCCAACTAACTGAAAAGCTGCTCCCATTTTTGCTGCTCTTTTGGCCAGAAAACACTTCCCAAATATATTTGAGACTAGTTTATTGCCACTTGCTCTCGTGCCAACAGTAGCATTATATTCAATATTATCCCGTTCATATCCCTCCTTATCCATCATGCTGTTAAGCTAAAAAAGCCAAGTGCTTCTAGTCTTCTTTTGTAGGATAGACTTCTGTTCTTGCAGTCTTGACAGTATTTCTTTTCTGTACAGTCCCATCAGTGAGGGTGATCTGGAAGCTACAGAGTAGTTCAAGGATTCTCTGATAATTCTTAAAATAGTGTGATTGTTTTCATGTTCCTGTTAGACTTGCATTTGCCTTTCAGTTTAATGTCATGTTTGCCCTTCCCTTGGCCATGTCCTGCTGCCATGAATCATGACTAGCACTTAGCCTTTCTCTAGGGACATTCCCATCCTGGAAGCATCCAACACAAAGAAATTTGTACTGCTTTCTAAACACACAACTTTGGACTTCAGATTTATACACTTCACACTCTGTCTCTTCTTCCATTCCCTGAGGTCAAACATTTGTTTATCCATGACATCACAGTTCTCTTTTGCAGAGCCAGAGTAGCTCAATTCAATGTCAACAGCACATTTCCATAAAACTTTCCCTGTTCTTTTTGGCCAAAGCCTTTATTAAAACCACCAAATGAGGTCACTTTCTCTGGCCTTAATGCTTTCACTTACCATTCAGCAATGATGCTATCAGAGGCTGAATGGGGACTGCCGTGGTGTCCAAGAGCCAGACTTTGACACAAATGTCCACTGTAGCTGAATCTGTCCAAGGCAGTTGTTTCCATCAGGAGGCACCACAGGAACTGATCTCCAGGCAGAGACTGAAACTCTTCAGTGTAGAAGAGAGAGGGCTGGAATGGGCACATTTGAGGTCTATAAAATTTCCAGTAGCATGGAAAGAAGAGGATGGTTATTTACTGGTTTTCACAGTCCAAGGCAGAACAAGCATCCTGTGGAATCATCAGGCAGCGGAAAAAACTTGTCCAGAGTATTTAATTAATCTGTGAGGCCCCTGCTACAGAAATGGAGACACTTAAAATGATAATCAGGTGAGGTGAAGAAAGCTTATCAGTGTCTCTCCAGTGGCTGGGTGATGGCCAGCTCAAGGAGGCCCCCAGCTGCTGACAGCCTTGACTCAAGGGAGGGATGTCTCAGACCTGGTCCCTCAGCATCCCCTCGTGGCTGATGTCCTACTCAGTGACAGAGACAGGGGGCCCTTGGGGAATTCTTGTGTTCTTAAAACTCTAAGGCAAGAAACCTTATCAAGGCAGGTGGAGTTCACCTCTAATTCCTATTAGAGAAGAGAAACAGAAGGATTTAGAAATCTTATTCCTGTTCCCAGTGGATAAGGGACTCTTCCATGGGTGTGGGAACGAAGAAAACAGGAACAAAGGATTTAAGAACTGTGTGCAGGGAAAGGAGAAAGCTATGGAGGAAGGAATAGCAGCCTCGTTTATTTTCAGCCATCCTGAAATGATCCCATTGAAGTCTTCATTGACTTTGTTTCCAAAGTTGTTTCCTTCACTCACATTATATAACCAAAGCCTGGGAAAGCCCGAGTCACTAGAAATATGCTAAAATCTCTCTGTGTTCTGCAGGCATTTCTGGTGATGTGCAGACCGTTATTTGGGGCTCTGCATAACTGAACTAGCAGACCTAAAGCATGCAAAAAATGAATTCAAATTACAAGCATCAAGTCACCATTTAAGTTACGGAGGTGGAAAAGGTACAATACCTCCGTGCAGCTCTCCATCTGCATTTCCTCACCTTCCTGCCCTCCACAAAACATTGGTTTATTATGCAGGTATCTGCCAGCTGCATCTTTTGCTAAGTTTCGTTGCAAAGCAAATAGCCAAGGCAATCGTTGTGGATAAGGAGAGACTTAAATCATTGGGAAACTGTTGAGGGAAGACAGATCTGATAATAATAACCTTCATGGCTGGCAAGTTACAGCTGCTTTTGACAACTTGTAACAGTGAAGGCTTGTAGCAAAGTTAAGAGCTAAATATCTGTATTGTGCCATAGGATCAATTTCAATTCCCAAGTATAAAGCTTCAAACTTCAGACTACTTTTATGGCCTTTGAGATTACTTTGTTTTTCTCTGGGTTAGGTTTTTTTTTGGTAAAGGTTAGAGTGCTTATTTTCATTCTGAGTTGTTGGGTTTTATTATGTTAACACAGTGAGGTAGCTTGGAGAAACTAAACTAATAATCACAGAGTAGAATCACAGGTACGGTAATGAAGCTGTTTCAGTGCAAAGGAAGTGCAGCCTTATTGAAGCCACAGGTGTTTCTCACTTCCAGCAGAGGTTGCAGAAGGGTGTTGTATTAACGTGTTTTGCATCATCTCAGAACATTTTCTATTCTACAGTGGTGACTTCCAGACTGCACAGAGGTAACAATTACACTAGCATGTGTTAAAGGAGAGCTAAACCAGTACATATTGAAGGTCCCATCAGGATCTGTAGTTTGTACTGGTGCTATTTGGGTGCTGACACTGAAATGGCTGTGGTGGCTACAGGTGATAAGTGGCTAACTGGTCACAGTGTGTCTGAATGCAAGACCACAGGCCTAGATTTAAGAATACAGATCATCTTTGCTCATTGGCTAGGCAGCTGTGTATTAGAGAAAAATGAACCTTAATTTCCAGTACACTGCTGTGTGTAAGGCAGTTAGACCTATCCTTAGCTGTGCTTAGTGTCAAAGGGAGGGAGAGGATGACGTTCTGCAGTACAGGGTGGCAGTGACAGCAGCTGTGTCCCAAGAGAGCACTTTAAAAGTAGAATGGGTTCAGAAAAGAGCAATGAGAAGTCCAGAAAGTCAGCTTCACAGTGAATGATTGAATGATTCAGAAAGCTGTGACTTTTCAGAGAAGGCTGGGATGGTTGGGTCACTACCAATAACTATCTCCACAAGGCGGAGAGCCTGCTCAAGCGGACCCAACTGACTGGCAGGTGAGGACATGAGAAGATTTAGTGGCTGAAAGCTGAAATTAGACCAATTCAGATTAGATGTACGTCTTTAGAATTAATGGAAAGTCTTACCAGAGGATGGCACGGGCTGCCTTTGACTTAAAGCAACAATATAGGGAGAGCATTTCTTTTCAGAGAGACACAGCGTGGCTCAGTCACAATATGTGGACCTGATGCAGGGATGACTGGGTGAAATGGCCCAACATGGGCTTTGCAGGTGGTCATAGAAGAGGACTGCAGTGGTCTGAAACTTAGGAAAGCTGTGCACATTACCTAGGAGTTTACAGCTCGTGATGTAAAAACACTCAGCAAATAGGGAAATAAGCAGAGTGACTTCTGGGTCACACATCAAACCAGTGGTCAGACTTGGACTAGAGCAGAGTCTGCTGCTTGGTTGTTTTGCATTTCATCAGGTGGGCACCTCTCTCCTTTTCCCCAGGCAGGAGCACAGCCTGACTGGAGAGACATTTGCAGTGATCAAGCTGCAACTTGGGTTTGTCTTTTGAGTATCTCTCAGAGCTTAGCAAAAGAAATAAAGTCATGACATGCATCCAGGTTCATTAGTAAGCAGTGTGGCTGGATTAGATGCCTGGTTACCAAACTTTTACAAGCTCCATACGTCCGGTGGGGCAGCAAACGCTTCCCAGATTTGGGGAGCAAGCAGCTGCTCTTACACCTAGAACTGCAGTTTACAGGCTAGTCCTAGTTGTAATCAAGGCAACCAATTTCAGATAATCAAGATCTGTCTTTTCCCAGGGACAGAGTGATGTGTGCAAGAGAGAAATGGGGTCAGGCAATGGGTTAAATTGCACCTAGGTTTGATTTGATCACTCCCCTGATAACAGCTTATAATGTTTACAATTTGTCTTCTGTTTGTTTTGTGATTTCAGGAGCAGAAGGCACAGTGTTCCCTAAATCTATAGAAACTCCCAATGTCAGGGCAGACCCCTTCAAGGAACTAAGGTAAACTTTGGAATATGGTTTCATGCTAACTCAGTGGCACCTTGATGGAGTTGTGCATACTGCTGGGCATCATTTCTGCTTTCACATAAGAGCTTGGGGATTCACTTGGAAAGGCGTCACTAAGAGGATGCCTTGGAAGAGAAGGGACTTGTTATGTTTACATGTAAGATGACCAAGGTAAAGGCAATCATGGGTCGTTAGAGCATTGTTTCTTCTCTGTAACATGCTCTGCATACTCTGGGCTCAGCATTTGAAAAAGCAAATAGTGAAAGCTTTTCCTGGTTTTGCAGAGAGAACTGGAGTCTGTGCTGAATCACAGGCAGTAGCAACAGGCAAAAGGATAATGCTTTCCAGCATTATTTGTCTTGCAGAAGTGCAAACCCTCCATGACCTACGCGGGGTCTGGCATGCATGTAACTACTCACAGTCACAGAGATCCCTCTTGCTGACAACATTATATCAGGAGGGAATAAAGAGCACAGCTCCTTGGAACCAGCTCTGCCTTCAAGTATTATTTATTTAAAAAACAAAACCCAAAAAACAAAAGCAGTGTGGCACTGCAGGGTAGTTTGGATGTCTAGTCTCTGAAAAGAGACTAATCATATGGCCTAATAAATTATTGAATCTCTTGGGATCTTATGACCCAGATGGCTGTAGGGGTTTGCCATCAATGCTCTAATTATCCTTCCTTAGAAAAAGAGAGAGAGAAAAGGTGAAAAAGTCTCCAGAAAGACATCTTGTCCTCAGGTCTTGGGCTGAAAACCCTCCTTTCCTGCAAGCTGCTGGGGATGAAGCAATCTGCAGACAGCTGAAGTTGTGCACCAGCACTGCAGATTTACTGCAGATGCACTGAGATGGGAGAGCACCTCTCATTAACTCTCTCTCCTCTGGTACTAGGGACAGTTATGGCCCAGCTAGATCACTGTGGAAGATGACAAATATCCTGGCTGCCTCCTCTATCTCTATCTTTCAGTTTCTCTCTGGAAACACTCTAATTGTTCCCATTTTGCACTCTGGGGATCGTATGTCAGACAACAAGTGCAGTGGTAGTGTGATTCATTTTGTTATGGAAGTTTGTTCCCTTTCTCCATGCGGTGACTTTAACCCTGCCTTGTGGTTTTCCCAATCTTGGTACACTTCCTTTTAAAAAAAAAGAAAGGGGAAACAGAGTCTTTGCTCAGCCTGAAGTGCTGCTGCCAGGACCTGCTGTGGGTGGCAGAAGCCCCAGGAGGGCAGGGTGCAATGGTGCTGAGCACCAGTACCCTCTGTTTCCCTAGAGAGAGGCAGCAAACAAAGTGAGGAGTGAGTTGGTGGATTTGTAGGTGAGGTTCAGGTGACAAAGGCTTTCTGGCACAGCACATATTCACTGATAGATTAGACAACAAGCAAACAAACAGGGCTAGATCATGGTTAAAATATCCAGTAGCATCTAAGTAACTCAGTCAACGAGGTCCCACTTTCAACAGTGCAAAAGAGATGGAAGGTTTAGGTCCAAGTGTGTGATCAGTTAGGACATTTCTAAACATGGGAGGGCAATTTAATCCAAATAATTATAGGGTGTCACATTAGAGGGGACAAATGTGAATTAAAATGGCCTTAATCTGATTGAGTATGCTTCTGTTCCAAAGGGAATTAAGCTAAATGAAATTGAAAAGAATTAATGGCAGCATCCATGCGAGGGGTGGCTGAGTATATTTGATTTGCTTTAAATTCATGTTTGTTTTATGTAGAGAGCTGTTAGACAACTGACTTTGAAAATAGTGGACTGGGTGAAAATAATCCTGTGAAAATCTGGTGGGTTTTTTCCTTTCCTGTTTTTTTTTTTTTTTTGTTTAAGGAAAATCATTGAATAGTATTTACCTTGTAAAATGTAGTCCCACAGATCCTAAAACATTTTGTGTGTTCCTGAAAAATTCATCTTGGCAAAACTAAGGTTTTTTTTTTTCCCCCCATCCTGAGAAGAAAAGAGCCAGTGGAAGCACTGTGTAGAGAAGGCAAGGTTTTCCAAGAGCAAAAAACTCTATTCCAGAACCTGAGGGTACTGGACTAGGACCTGGGGGTACTGGTTGACAGTAGGCTGAACATGAGCCTGCAGTGTGCCCAGGCAGCCAAGAAGGCCAATGGCATCCTGGCTTGTATCAGGAACAGTGTGGCCAGCAGGAACAGGGAGGTTATTCTGCCCCTGTACACTGCACTGGTTAGACCAAACCTTGAGTTCTGTGTCCAGTTCTGGGGCCCTCAGTTTAGAAAAGATGTTGACTTGCTGAAACATGCTCAGGGAAGGGCAACAAACTTGGTGAGGGGTTTGGGGCACAAGCCCTGTGAGGAGAGACTGAGGGAGCTGGGGTTGCTTAGCCTGGAGAAGAGGAGGCTCAGGGGAGACCCTCTTGCTCTCTACAACTACCTGAAGGGAGGTTGTAGCCAGGTGGAGGTTGGTCTCTTCTCCCAGGCAACCAGCACCAGAACAAGAGGACACAGTCTCAAGCTGCACCAGGGGAGGTTTAGACTGGATGCTAGGAAGAAATTCTTCATAGAGAGAGTGATTGGCCATTGGAATGGGCTGCCCAGGGGGGTGGTGGAGTCACCACCATTGGAGGTGTTTAGGAGGAGACTTGATGAGGTGCTTGGTTGCATGGTCTAGTTGATTAGATGGTGTTGGATGATGGGTTGGGCGCAATGATCTTGAAGGTCTCTTCCAACCTGGTCTGGTCTGGTCTATTCTATTCTATTCTATTCTATTCTATTCTATTCTATTCTATTCTATTCTATTCTATTCTATTCTATTCTTCCTCAAACCAAGAACCATCCCTTTCTCTCCCTACATACTGGAGGACTGGCTGCTTCTTAGGTAAAATGGTGTCTTTTGGGTGCAGTACAGAGTTAATAGAGAAAAATAATCTTACTCTGAGGGACATTTTTTTTGCTACCTTCCTGTTTTGATAGCAGACTGTGTGCATAAGGTGTCCTTTTGGCCTATTTAAAAAGATGCTGCAGTAAAATGGAGCTGAATGAGATGGCAGCCAATGGGTCCCAAGCTGTCATACATTGCTGGGAAAGCAGCACTGTAAACATGCACTCAGTAGCTGGCTTGACTCTGAAAGACCTTTTTCTGTGGTAAATAGTGCAAACTTTCTTTTCCTCCTAACGCCAAAGTTCTCAGGGTGGGAAAGTGCACATTCAGCTATCGCAGGCTGTCGCCAGGCACCAACCTCCAGCACTCTTTCTGGACCAAATGGTTACAATTAGTTAGTGATTTATCCATTTGCTCTTTTCAGTACCATCCTGACTCCCACTTTTCTGTTAGGGGACTTCAAAATAAGGTGACAGCGACTGTCACTGTTGGAAAGAGAGGAGACCAACTGCTCCTGTCACCACTGGGAGTCAGACCATCTGTATGTCTTCCTTTCCCTTCCTCTTCTCCTCAACAGACAGACTGATGTCCCCTCAAGATAGGCAGTATGCTATCGTGCCAGTCATCTCTGTTTCTTTCCTTCTTCTCCTCCCATCTCCCAAAGGCCTCCACTCATGCCCATGTGTCACTAAGACTGACATGCTCCGAGCGACAGCACGCATGTTCTTAACAGACTTTCTGATCTCCATTTAGCTGATCTTCAGTTCATATAGCCTAATGCATTTATTAGTAACTGCCTGCTCAACAAAATGGTCACTGTCCTGGAGAACAGACAAGGTGTGGTCCTCTTTTCTGAGTGACCTTTTTAAAACACAATGCAATGGTTTAGGTGGAGAAAATGCAGGTGGCAATATGTGCATAACTTTTTCCTTACATGCTAAACCCATCACAAGGCTGCAAGGATTGGTTTGGTGTTTGAGACAGGTCTGGACTTTGCAGCTGGTTCTTCTTAGAAGGTGCTTTCCTGTGCTGCAGACTGACTCACATGTCCTAAACCAATCCTGTTCAGCATCAGTTATAGTGGGAATGTCAGAGCACATAAATGTCTTGTTTACTGCAGGGTGCTGTTTAGCCTAGGCTCATGTGTCCTATTTGGGATTTAGACTATTCTTTAATAATCATCTAATAACAAGAGGTGGTTGAAAACCTACTTTATATACCCTGTGAACTTTTCCATGCTTTTCTTTATTTAAAGTAAATTTAGACTCAGGACAGTTTTGGTAGCTGTTCACTGAGTTCTAAACTGGACAAAGAGAGCAAAAAGGAAAGCAAGCAAATTCAAATTGTTTTCAAATTCTTGGAATGTTTAACATTGCCATCCAATATCAACCCTAAATAGTTTAGGGCAGTGGGGGGAGCTTGGGAGGTTTGTTTTGGACACTGAGCTGTTTGCACTCATCTTCACTGGCTCTTTTTCATGCAGGTTGGTGTCTTTGACATATGGTAATGTGTTTGCCTATGTGTAAAAGTTGAATTCAAAATGACCTTTTCCCACCAGATTATTTTAGTAGCATCCAAGTAACATGTCAAGAGCCTGTCTGGAGAGCCTCTCCTTGACACTGGCAGGAATCACACGCCTTTCTCTGTTTATTTTCTTCCAAAAGGCAAATATATGCCAAAGAGGCTAACAGAAGTTGTCTGACAAACATGAGATCAGCAGCCTTCTGCGGTGAGGGATAAAGGCTAGACTAGCCAGTGAGGAGCAGGGCAAACAGTTTGAGGGAAAGGGATTAAAAAGTGAGTGATCCAATATAAGAAAAAATATCAGGAGGATGTTCTTAACTGATTAGTGCTGGAAGCTGTGAGGCTGTACGCCAGGTGGTCACTGTTACAGCATCTATCTCATCCCTGGGTCAGGAGCCTAGCATAAACGCCTCCTCGGTATCCACATCATGCTGGGCAGGAGCCCTCAGAGCATGGAAACCTGCTTTAGGGCATTTCTGTTCCCAGAGTTAAATAAATAAATAAATAAAAAATCAGACAGCATGCAATTCACTCCATGAGGGGAAGCACACACCTGGAATTCCTCCATGCTTATTGTAGGTTAAAAATGCAGTAAACTGCTCACCCAAGGCCAGGAAGCCAAGGGACGACTGGTTTCTCCTGTAATGCACAAATACAGTTAAAGGAGAATTAATCCCTTGGGCTTGAAAAGGTAATTTTTGACCAAAGTTAATTATGAAGCACTCAAAGTACCAAATGGCAGATGAAATGTACTTGCAGCTTGATTTTATTAGTGCAATTTTACCTTACCATGTACAGCACTGAACTATCCAAATAGTCCAAGTGAGACCCATTGTAGCAAAAAGCAATTTAAATACGGTGCTGAGCTAATGTAACAATGCTCATTTTGCAAAACAATAATTCTTTATCAAATTAAGGTTTCTCTCAGCTGCATTTCACAAGGCAGCAGAGGCATTTTCAGTAAGTGTGAACACAAATAATGTTTCTGTCTAAGACCCATTACATTAATAAAGATTAAGAGACCAAAAATTTGAGGGAACACACACACACAAAAAAAATGAATGGTATGAAAGAGGAAGTAATTGGTGAGGAAGGGAAATCATTTGTAAAGGCCAGGGTGTGATACTGAAACACAGCAAACACTTGGGGATTCCTATGAGGTGTCAGCAAGGGGGAAATGGCCAATGTAGCCTTGTATCTGGCTAGGGTTATTTTCCACCTGATTTACCAGAAAGGATACAGTTGTTTTCTCTGTCATACCAGTCCAATCACAACAATTTTGGCAGTCCCACCAGTTTAAAAGACAGCAGATGAGCTGCTGGGATGAGCTTTACTTTCCACGTTGTAACAAATACAGTTATTTTCACATGACACAGGTGGGTTAGATTTCTATGACTGTCTCCACAAAAGTCAACCCATACTTGTCAGTGTACAACTAAAATTGGAGAACAGTTTCTAGCCTTCAAGCTACTTCAGTGCTAATTAAAGCAAGTTCAGGCTCATTCACTAATATAGTAGACTTCATAAGTTTCTTTTTAACATCAGAGGTCCTTATCACTCTCCATTTTCTAATCCAGGAGAACACATCTGATCTAACAATTGTGCCCTGACAGCTAAGGCTTCCTGAAATGTTTGCTCTTGGATGAAACTTTCTCAGAGTAGAATTCACACTGGTTTTACAGCCACAGCCACTTTACTTTAGCCTTTCCTCCTGTTGACATACCTTCAAAGCTGCTGCCTGTTCATCTATTATAGAAGACAAGCCACAGTCCTTCCAAATTAAAGGCAGGCTTTCCATAGGCTTCTTGTAGGCAGTGTATTAAGATCTATTTATACCATTGGATATAAGGCTTGGAGTTAAGGAGGCAGTTGACTGCTGGGGCTTTCCATCTGTTAGAGTGTTTCTATTGCAAAAAGGAGAAGAGAGGGTTTGCTGTTCCCTTTCCTTACCCCAGCAAATCTTCTCTTAATGGCCTTCATCGCTTTCACACCTGGCACCAGAAAGGGAGGATTTAGCTCTTTGTGTCCTTTCCTTCCTTGTTTTTAACAGGTGAAGCCCAGATTTGGATGAGATGCTCAGGAGGCACACGCCTGGGAAATGGCAGAGGCATTGACAGAGCTTTGCTGATTTATCCCGGCTGGATAAATCATGGCCCTGCCCTGTTCACAGCACCGCTAATAGCATCTGTCCATACACAGGCAGATCCTCTTCAAAGAGGGCTAATGGAGGGTGAAAGCAGGCTTGGCAGGAAGGGGAGCTTGGCAGGATGTTATTTTGAACACAGTATATCGCTGAAGTAAAAAATGAGGTAGACTGAAGCTAGGGAAAAGAAACAAAGCAGTCGGACTTGGTGGTTGAGCAGCCTGCAGTAGGGTAAGTGGCTCTTCCAGGATGCACTTGTATTTGTGTGAGGGCAAGAGAATGCATGTTCTGCCAGAGCTATGGAGCCCTTCACCTCTAAACAAGAGTAGGAATAGGGAAGTAAAAAGCACATTCCTAAAGGAAATTGCTGCCAAACAGCTGTGCTTATGGGATAGAGAGCTGTAGGAAGATCCCTCTTGTTTAGTGATTGGTAGGAGAATACACAAGACTCCTTTGCATATTTGCATCTGGAGCACTGGCTCCAGACAAGAGACCAGTTTAACTTTTTCTGGACCCTGAATAAAATACAGCAGTCTGGTTCATTATTCTCTCTCTACATTTATTCTGTAGGGGTTTCCTAAGGCAAACAAAGCCTTTTTCTGGGAGATACTAATCATCAATCCTGACTGTTATCTCAGATTGAATATCTCTCTTGTATACAAGATCTGTATCCTGCCTAGGTGTGCTGCATCGAGGATTGTCATTAGCTTTCAACAGCAGAATGTTGCTTGCTCCATAATCAGAGCATTCATCTAACCTTCGAGTGCTTTTCACAAAGGTGCACGAGCCAGAAGTCCTCTGGCACCTGAGAGAAACCCTATCTGTGTGACCAATCTGTACACTCAAACATGCACATAAAACCATTTGAATAACAAAAATGTGAGCTTTTTCTGCCCACCCCCCTGCTTTTTTTTTTCCTTAACTCTCTGTGCAGCACACCGTTAACCTTGAGTAGAAAATAGATGCTAATAAATGCAAGGTCTTAAAAATGTGAATTATAGCCATTTCACACTCCATGGCAGACTCACACTGGTGAAATGGCTTAATACTTAATTACAATGCTTGTCCTTCTCTCAAGTGCAGATGACATTCCTCAGATAGATTTTGCAATGACATCTGTGGAAATAAGTTGCAAAACTAATCAGTTGTTTGTAGAATGCAGACTATTGACTGGGCACTGATTAAAAGGATGTGGTGACACATCTAACACCGATGTATCTCTGATGTCTCTCTCTAGCAGGTTAGTCTGGTCCCTGAGGTGGTGTGTTTTTGGGGAGGTCTTACAGAAAATTATGAAAATACCCCTTTTAACATCTAGAATGCAGGTGTTTGTAGAAAATGTTGCCTTCCATTTGCATTTTGATAATGATTAAGGAGGGCTGCCACGTTCCACATACCTTCCTGCTGGTGGCCTGGGAGAAACACCTCTTCTGCAGGCTTTAAGGGCTATTTTGGGGTGTCAACTGTAATAGGATACGCAGGTTATTGACTAACGGCAGCAGTAAGTAACTTTTAAGCAGTTAAGTGCTTAAAAGCAACAGTTACCCAGAAAGAAGGGCAGGCAGCTCAGTTTCAGTGCCAGTTGGGCTACATATTTGCCTTGCAGCAGAGTCTGGCTAGTGCTGCTGTGATGTAGGAGATGCTGCACCATGAATGGAATGGTGTGCTGCTCTAGGATGTGTAATGCTCTGTGAAAGGCTCAGTAACTATTGTTTTATCATAACATTTGAACTCAAGGTAGAGCTATTGGCACCAAGGATACTGAGCATGAAATACAAAAGTAAATAGAAAGGTGGCAAGGAGAGCACCTTACCCACCTATCACTGTGATCCCAATCCTTTGCAAATACTGTGATATTTAGAATGTAATCATGTTTAAAATGACTGAATAGCTCAGAAGAGGAGATTTTCCTTTGAACACTGTTCTTATCTTAAAGAAATGAGAGGAATGTAATCCACTGAGCACCATGTTTGCTTTTTGGGGTAGGAAAATACATGGTTTTCTTTAACATTTCTCTCTAGCCCTTTATACTTCTCTCTAGCTGCCTATCTCGCCTTTCTGAACACCAAAGTGAAGAGCAAAGCAGGCAAAAGAAATATCTTTTCCTTACTCAGCACTCAGTGCCTGCCTGTAAGGGAGGAATGTCTCTGCACTGAGGCTTCACACTCTAATCTGAGCGCCCTCTGCAACCAGCAGTCCCAGTGCCTGCAGCCCTGCAGAGCCCACACAGGAACTGCAGTCGGTGCCTCACCTGCTGAAGAGCAGCAGTTCTGAACCAACTTCCTTCAACCCAAGCATTTAACATGGTCTTCTCATTAACCTGGCACCAAACAGGGAAGGACAGAGTCAGGACTCCTGCCCAAGTGAGGGGTTCCCCAGGGTTTTGTTTCCTACAGCCATCTTCTGATGCCAGAGGGTTTGGCTGTATGAAGGGAGGAGTACTGCTTGTTCAGTGTGAGTGAGGAGCTTTGAGCAATATGAGGTCCACTGTGATTAGAAAGGACACTTCTACAAATACACTAATTGTACTTTAGACTGTAGTCAGGAATCAATAGCTGTTGCATAACCCTATTAAAGAGAGGAGGAAAATGTCTCCATAATTATAATGGGATTCTTTCTTTTGAAAGCAGTATTTTATGTCCTTATTAAGAGAAATCATAAATATTCACTGTGCCTACAGAACCTTTATTCTGAATTTATGTTTTGGGAGGAATATAGCTGTTTTCTGTAGGCCAGACAGGAGTAGCTATGTCATTTCCTCATGACTTGAATTGATTTTATCTTTTTAATGTGTGGTGGCTGCTGCAGCTCTATCTCTTATGTATATTTTGCAGTACAGAATTTTCCTGTGAGTTATTGTGACGCCTCTGGCTGTTTTGAATAGCAATAATGTCTGACCAGGTAGTGTTGCTGAGTTTGTACTAGAAGAACAACTAGAGGAACAACTAGAGGAAAGGAGGCTGTAGGCAGGTGGGGATTGGTCTCTTCTCCCAGGCAACCAGCACCAGACCAAGAGGACACAGTCTCAAGCTGCACCAGGGGAAGTTTAGGCTTGAGGTAAGGAGAAAGTTCTTCACTGAAAGACTAATTTGCCATTAGAATGTGCTGCCCAGGGAGGTGGTGGAGTCACTGTCCCTGGAGGCATTCAAAAAAGAATTGGATGCAACATTTGAAGCCATGGTTTAGTTGTCATGAGATGTTAGGTATTAGGTAATAGGTTGGACTTGATCTCTGAAGTATTTTCCAACCTGGTTGAATTCTGTGATTCTGTGAATCCAACTCCCTGCTCTCAAATGGACTCTGCTCTGCTTCTCCCTACAAAGACAACACATGGCTAATGAGAACCCCTTTCTAAATATGCCTGTGCAGTCTAACCCCTGTCCATCTTTGGGGATCCTTGCACAGCCCAAAGTTGTTCCCCTGGCCTGTACTTGCTCTAGAATGATGATGCTGTAATATTAGTGGTGTGAGCACTGGCTGTGTGCTGCTCTGCACTTTCTGGGGTCAGCACTGTTGGACTGGAGATGGTCAATGACCCATCTTTCACCCTATGCAGGCTCATGGTGCATGAAGGAAGGAAATGGAAATGCAGAAGCTACTTGTGCCAGCAGCACAGGCAGAAGCTGGCAAGTGATTCCCCTTTCTTTTCTCTTAGTAATGTTGAGAACCTGTGAGCTTTACCGCCTCATTTCCAGATTCTGCTGACACTTCTGAAGCTGCCAGTACCCTGCTCTGGTTTCCAGCTGAGTTGGCACTGGAGTAACTCACTGAATACAGCAGCATTTTTTTGAGGCCAAATGTGTGAAAGCACCATATTAAAGGTGGACCATTGCTGGTTTGAAAGGCAGAGTGACAGCCACCCTTTCATCCATCAGCAGAGGTGGCTGCCATAAATGCATAGCTCACTACATACACGTGGCTTTGCTGGCAAGTAAAATAACACCATGTTAGCCTTCAGCTACACAAGGACATTGTGTCCTTGAATGGAAAGAAGAATCCCATTTACAGGCTTGTGCTTCACATGGGGGTGTGGGTCTTGCAGATGAAGCAGAAATGTGACTGCAGCCCAGTAATGGCCGAAAAGCAGGTGAGTGGCTCCAAGAAAGCCTGAAAAACATTTTCAGCTGTACAACTTGGTCCTCCAGAGAGAAGGAGCAAATCTCCTGGAGTGTGAGCAGTAGCTGCAGAAGGAGAGGAGCTTTCCCCCAGCTTAGGATAACAGGAATGGGTATCAGGCTGTTGGGAGTCACCTGGCAGCTCTTTTTCCAGATGAAACTCAGATGCAGTTCTGGTGTTTCTCGTGTTGAGTTGACTGCAGTTTGTGAGTTATCTCTTGATTTTCATGATACAAAAAGCAAAAACACATTCTCTCCTTCTTTGCCTGGTTTCATGTCATTAAGGATGGCTGTGGAAAGGCTGGCTGAGGACATGTTGTAAAGTGACATGAGAGAATCAAGCAAGAAAGTAAACAAAAAAAAAACCCCAAACTTAGGCCATTAAGGATCATAAAAGAGGTTGTAAAGCAGAGGGGAAATGGCCTCCCAGTGAGTCTGAGAACAGCTGAGAGGACTGGATAATGAGGGGATGTGCTGCTGTAAGGAGATGTTCCCTGCCAGTGAACTCAGTGAAAATATGCTTATATTTGATATAATAAGGGCAAAAAAAGCAAGACACAAAGGGTTTATGCTGCTGGTGCTGAACTGTGTGACAGTGATAAAAATGTCGTGTCCTGTCCACTTCCTTATGCATTAACATTTTAAAAGACAGAGAAAGAAGTAAAATGTCAGTTTAATTTTGTTTTTTCTTTATTTAGTAAGGATTTGGTGTCTTAACTTTAATGAAGGAGTAATAAATATAAATGGATATTAATGGAAGGTTATTAGAGCTGTTCATTTTGATAGAAAATATGCGGTATCTTCTCGTGCAGTGCCAGAGGTTAAAGATTATTATTGCTTCCTAAGGTTTCTGAAATTAAACTCCCTCTCATATGACCCACAAGGTATGATTGAAAATGTGTGCATGTGAAGTGGCTTGCAATAAATTCATATTGCAATAAAAGTCTCTTCAGGGGGAAAAAAACACCAGGATATCTTACAAGAATCAGCTGAGGAGCTCTGTCTAAATATGGAAGCTTTCTTATAAGCCTGAAGAATTTAATTCTGGTAGCTCAAGTGATGACCAAAAAAGTGCTGCCAAAAGGATCACCTGGAAAGCACACAGAAACTTGTGAAAAGGTCCTGAGCTTTCAGCCAGGGGTTGAAACCCATAGTTCTCTGGGTTATAATCTACTTTGCTTTAACAAACTTTTGACTGGTTTATATGTGTCTAATGAATTACAAATGACATTTCTGACAGAGCCTTTTAGGGTACAAAAATTAAGTCCTTCATTATGCTGTGTGCTTCTACATAAAGCCTCCAAACCTCTCAGTACCAGCTAATCAGTTCTTGTTCCTTTGGGGCAGAAGGAACTGTACTGGGAGCACAGTTGAAGGAGCCAGGACAATGCCAGGAGATCTGGGCAATGCACTTCTACCCTTCACCAAATCTAAACCTTTAGGGGTGCGTTGTACTGCAGGCATTGGCTTTATTCACTAACAGTTTTTAAAGTACAGGAACTTTGGTGATGTGGGATTACTGATGCAGTTTTGGTGTTAGTAGGCTAAATCCTGTAGGCAATGCTTTGCCTTTATTAAAATATAAAAAAAAAGCCAAAGTTCCCATGAAGTCATGAGGTAATGCTGAGCTTACACAGCCTCTTATGTCTCTTGGTCACTTCTCTATAATTTATTTCAAGTTCATGAGGTCTTCTTGTAAACACATTGTACATGTTTCTGCATGAGCTGCACATCTGGAAACAACCTGGGTCCTGAATGCAGCCCTGATAGCAGCCTTAGTGTGGGACTTGGGCTGTCTGTGCCCTGCATACTTCCATAATCGCTCAGTTTTCACTGTAGGGGATCAAACTGCTTGTGTCAAGAAGGGAGTAGTCATTTGCTTAGGCTCAGTTCCTCATGTCCACCATCAGTTCATGCCTAATTCTTTGCAAAAAAAAAAAGTCTTACTGAAGTCATCAAGGGCAATAATGGTAAAGAGAGTGGAAAATGGACCACTAAATCTCTCTTAGTCCTTTCCTGCTTTTTCCTGCTTAGCATGTGACAAATTTTCTAAAATACCCACTAAATATGTTGATTTTATGGGTTCTCAGTTGAGCAGTGGGGTGGCATTTAATCTTTTCATCCACTGGCTTTGTTCTGAACAGTGAGAAAGGACCAAGCTATGACTTTGTCAGAACATTTTTGCAGAGCTCTGAGGTGCGTGGCATTCAAGCAACATCACACCAGAGTCTAAATCTATGAGTCTAGAGGTTAGTTACAGATAGAAAGAATAAATCAAGCAATAAAGGATGCCTATAAAAAGGGATGCTGCCTCTTAAATGAAGACACTTTAGAGTTCATCATAAACCTCTGACATATATTCAGTCACTCTGCCTGCCGTCACAGCCTGAAATGTATTTCAAGGTGCCTGCATGGTTTTTTGATGTAACCTTTAATAAATGCATGCACATTTTCCATGATGTTGCATCATACCCTGTGAACTGATGTGATCTGAAAGGGGAATCGATGTCATTGCAATGGGAGTTCTGCAGGCAAAGGTGCTCAGACACACAGCAGAAGTGTTTCGCTGACTCCTGGCATATGGCAGAATGTTTGTGCAATACCAAAGTGAGTGCTGGTTTCACAATCGCCATTTTGAGGAAGCTTTCCTCTAGCTGGATGCCAGTTCTCTGTTTCTAAGTGAAGGAAAGCTTCACTGTTTCCTTAGTGCCTGGCTTTCCTAGTCCATGCTATGGTGGATTACAGCACTGGCTAACCTGTCGGTGGGACTGAATGATCCTACAACGAATTAAATGTTTATGTGATTTGAATTTCTAGAGGGAAAAAAGAGCCTCCACATAAACAGAATAAACATCTTTGGCTATGCTTTTACTTAGAGTGATGAACAGCAAAATTAGCCTTTAAGAGCTAGGCTGAAATTTCAGCAGTACCACTGAATACTTACATATAATGGTTCTCTTGCTCCTCAAATGGAGATTATGGCCCTCTTCAAAGAGTGATTGTGAGCATTTTGTAGGACCAATCCTTTAAATTGGCCATCCCTTAATATTTAGTGGCTGTCAGGAATTAACGGCGTGGCATTGATTTATGGAGCTATCCAGAGCACTTCTGCAGAGCTTCCTTCTTTTCAGAGATAAGTATTCTGGGAACCTGCTAGTATATGTGTTATCCATCAGGACCCGTCAGCCACTCTCCATGTGGTTTGCTGCAGTTAGTAAAATGCAAAATTCTTCTAAAAAGTGTCATTTCCTACAGTCTAAGAAGTGCACTTTCTGCCAGAGAGATTAGCAGTGAAGCAGGGCAGGCAATACTTATTGTTAGTTGATACTTCCAAAAGCATCTTAAGGCATGTGAGCACCTGAGAGATTCACTTTTTCATAGTACTTGCTTTCTCACAGTGTGGTGATCCATGCCCTATCAATATCAAAGGGTCACAAGCTGGTCATTTGAAAAAAAAAAGAAAAAAAGGGCAGAAAATCTTGCATTTTGACATTTTCTACTTTGTTTAAGAAAAAAAGAAAAACTAAACAAAACCCAACCCAAATAAATTAGGAGGAATCAGAACTTCAAAAGAAAAAGTAGCTAACGCTTGAAGTGCTTGTGAGCACTACAGGAATGTGCAAGCTTTGCAGGTCTGACTCAGCTGCTTGAAAACTGATGGGATCTACTTTCAGTGAAAGGCTAGAGGCATAAGAGACGAGACTGGGATAGTCAGTTACTGCATTGACCATAGTGCAGTGTCTCCTTCTGCTGTGCCACTGAACTTGACTTCAAACCTTGTCAGGACTGCCATGTTATCTGACAGACCTCTGTATAGATGTGGTAAGGGAGGAGTGATACTGTGATATTTTATTGGCTTATCTGTTTTCTTTTGGCATTGAAGTTACCACAATACCAGAGTCTGCAGAGTTTGATGTACATGAGTTGAAGACTTTGAGTAGTGTAGAAAGTGTAAACAGGTAGACTGTATGTTACTTTCCATCTGAATGATTACTGGTTTACCCTGGGTGGTTGAACAGCTGTTTTCCATTCCAAACCTTAATATACTCATGGAGATGGTGAGGTCATTGTGGTTTTGAGGGCTGTAACTTTGAGTGATCTGTGGGCAGTGCTGGATTGGACCATATGTAAATTCCACTCTTCTGTGATGTGCGAGACCCTGATCACCAGGGATTTAAGGAAGCTGTGTGTGGATGGGCAGCCAGCAAGCACACCATGCTGTGCTATTGAGCAAGTCACTCAGAAATACTCTGGCAGCTTTCCCTTTAGCACAGCTCAACTTTTCCTGCTGTGCACTCTGCTAATATAAATATTCCTGAGCTGCTTTTATATATGCTCAGGCCACCAGCATGTGTCTCTACATTTTTCCAGAAACCCTTCCATTTTTTATATTGAAACAGGAGAGTTTAGAGCTATTTGAGTTCTGTTTCTGCATTCACAGTCCAGTGCACGGTGAGAGCAAGAGCTGGGTATTGCAGTCACAGAACAAGCTTCATTCAGCTCCCCAGGTGCATCCACCAGGTCCTCACCCTTTTGGAGTGGGATGCCAAAGGTCTTCTGTTTCCACAGCAACCCCTGTGACACTCTCAGTGCACAATGCTAAGCACTACAGAAATAATTGCACTGGCTTTGACGCTGGAAGAGGGACAGCCCAGGTACTTGGCAACTTTGCCTGGGATGATTTAGCCTCCTACATTGCATGTTGCTCCATGTAGAAATGAACTCTCTGAGAGATGCTCCCTGCTCTGTGGGTCTGAGCTCCAGGGCTGATGTTCCTGTTCCTCAAGAGTAAGTCTACACAACACAAATGTGACAGGCCCTGCTAGTGGCTTTGACATCTCCAACAGCAGAAAGAGCTGGTAAATTTGCCTCAGAAGAGCTCATGGTCTCATTTGCCAAGCCTAGTGCCTATAGTGTAGCCTAGTTCACTCTCAGTGGAAAGCAAATAGAAAAATCATTTTTGCGGCGCTGAGCAGTGTTTATCTTCCAGGTTGGCTGGCCTACAGTGACATTAGTGTCCCCAGAGCTTCTGAACTTAATCATTTCCAGTTGCTGCTTGCCTGCTTGAAGCACTCCTAGTCCACCCTCCAGTGTGTTCTTCCTGTCAGTCACTATGGGAACAGCAATCAAAAGCTCATATTTATGGCTCTGTAGATGTCCAAGGTCACAGAGCACAGGTCTAGTGGGAGCAATTAAAACAGACCTGTCCAGTTACATCTCTTTAAACTCTTCCTACATTATACCTCTAACTAGAGCAGTAAAGCTAAAGCAGCATGACTGTCAGGATGTGACTGCTTTATAAAAGATATCCTTTGGAGGAGGTAAAGACACTCTGTATGCTGCCATTTGTAGAACCATACTAGGAGTGTAGTCACATTGCTGGGTGAAATCTGTCCCCCAGGTTTCATGCCCACTGCCAGAGCTGCACCCTGCCAGACCCTGTGGCCCTGAGCAGGCATTCCCGCTGGAGAAGCTCAGCAGGTTCCTACCACAGGTGCTGCTGGGGTGAAGTTGTTTGAATGCTTTTGAAGTGGCAGAGGATGCCTGTGCTGGTTTGGGGGTTTTGTTGTTTCAACGGTTTGCCCTGAGTACTTGGTTACTGTCATCAAATGAAAACTAAAAATGGCAAATGTTCATTTTTAGGATAAAAGCAAATGGTGTTTCTACCTGGTGACTTCTCTGTGGACACAGGAGAAAAGGAGGACTGTGAGAATCACTGGAGTAAGATGAAGGGGAAAACTGCAGTGGACTTAATATCTGAGGGACAGAAAAGTAACTCTTTGGCTATTTCCAAGATTTGTAAGAGGCAGCTGTCTCCCTCTCTCCTCCTGTTTATGCCAGAGTCAGGTTTTGTTGAAAGGCTTGTGTGATAGGACTCATGATCCCATTGGCAGGGTTTTTTACCCACAGAAAATTGTCCAGATTCCATGTGCATTGGAACCTAAACAAAGTTCTTCCTTGTTTTATTTTCCCTCCTGCTACTTAGCAGGCAATCAATATATAGTGTTAAGATGTCTGCAACAAGACACCTTGAGGGTGCAGGCAGTTGAGAAACAGCAAGGAATTCCAGGGGGGGTGGAAATTAATACCCTGCAGCTTTGATTGTTATTGGGTTTGAAGACTGTAAAATAACCATGATCTTTTCTTTTTCCTTTTCCAATTTGTCTTTGTTATTATTATTTTTATTTTGTTTGACCATGCTAAGAATTGAGGCTGATTTTAAGGTCAGATTTCCTTTCCTGTGTTAGGTTCCCAAGGTAACTCTACTGACTTGTTTTAAAGGCAGTACTTGGGAAGTCAGTGGGGTTATCTCTGTGAAACCTGGGGCTATTCCCACCACACCAGACTATCTGGAGAAGTTCTTTGTCCAGGTAATGGTTCAGGACCATGCTCTACAACGCAGGTGGCAGTCTGCTACGAAAAGGATTTTCAGATGAGTTGCCTTGGGCGCTAGGAGAAGTCAGCAGCAAAGAGTTGCATGTATCACTTTCCTGTGTTGGGCAGAATTGCATCCCCACCACTACTGTACTGCAGTAAACCCAGGGAGCATAGAATGTGCTTGCACGTGGCCATGGAGGCAGTTCATCACAGGCCTGGAAACCGAATTCCAGTGCTTCAACCACGAAGCCAGTTCTCCTACCTGCCTGCCTCTCTTTTTAAAATCAAAATGAAATGAAGTAAAATGAAGTGAAATTCCCAGCTAAAAAAAAACCTCTTCTAGGAAGGGGCTTTGCCTCTGAGTGGTATGGAGGCTTTTCTGACATTGGTTCATTTTTTTAAATCCCTTTCATTTCACCTCCATTTGACCTCTTCCATTAGCAGCTGTAATTCTCTCTTTGTTATTCGCTAAAAAGTCATATAAGTGAAGTTATTACAGTCAAACCACAAACTTGCCCAAGGAAAGATGGAAGGAACCTCATGGAAGTCAGGGAACGCTGAGCATTTTCTTTAAAGACTGCCAAACATTGCCTTAAAATGTATGTTTTACTCAGGAGTGATTATATGCATAAGATAAACAGAAAACAGTTTCATTTTTAGTTGAGGAGAAATTGATGCTAGGAATTTTCAAAACAGACTATTCCTAGAATTAAAGTAGTCCCTTTAGAGACATCTCTATACTCTTCTTTTCAGCAAGATGGGGTTGGTTTTTTGTTTTGTGTTTCCCAGTCTCTTTCTGCTCCATTCCTCCTTCCACCCACCCACAAAATCACGGTAATGTTCCTCTCTGCAGCATTTCCCAACCTATTTTCCTTTCCATATTTGAAGGCAAGAAATGAGCTGGACATCTGAAATAGCTTTAAGGTTTTCAGGTTTTAGGCTATCAAAGATCTGTGAGACAAACTTCTTCTAACACTTTCCATCCTTCCTGTTGTCCTGCCAAACTCCTCAATGGTGAAATGGCAGTCAGTCACATGGAGGAGCACTGAGCCCCCCTGTCAGCCTCAGCTGTCTTGCCCATTCCTTGGTTTGTCTTGGTGTTCCTCCAGAGAAGATGTTTGGTTTTCATCTCTTTGTATTCCCTGGTGCACAGTGTGAGTTGTACCAAGGAAAATTCTGCATATTGTCAAAACAGGTTACAAAGCAGTGCTTATAAAGGAGGGATGCAGACAAAGCTTACATCGCTGGATGCTTATGAAAAATTGTTTGTCTGGTTAAAAAGCAGGTTTCAGTTCAGCTAGGTTTGATACAGGAATGAGCAAATGGCTTCCAAGCTGGTTTATGCCAGAAATCAGACTGGAGACTGGTTGGTGCCCTATTCAGCAGTAGGACTCTGACCTAAACAGCACCTCTTTGTTATCTCAGCTTCAGCAACTAGTAAAAAGTTGGGGTAGACCTCATTGCTGCCTACAACTACCTGAGGGAAGGTTGTAGCCAGGTGGGGGTCAGTCTGTTCTCCCAGGCAACCAGCAACAGAACGAGGGGACAAAGTCTCAAGTTGTGCCAAGGGAGGTTCAGGCTGGATAGTAGGAAGAAGTTCTTCACAGAAAGAGTGATTTGCCATTGGAATGTGCTGCCCAGGGAGGTGGTGGAGTCGCTGTCCCTGGTGATCTTCAAGAAAAGACTGGATGAGGCACTTAGTGCCATGGTCTAGTTAGTTGGATAGGGCTGGGTGATAGGTTGGACTGAATGATCTTGGAGGTCTCTTCCAACCTGGTTGATTCTATGATTTGGTCAGATTTCATGATTGTCAGTGGTTTTGATACTGTAAAAGGTATTTCTTCTCACTGGAGCAAAGTCTCTGTGAGTGGTTGGACTGTCTCATACAAAGAAGTGTGTGCATGCTTGTGGTTAATTGAGGCTGGTTTGTGTCTGCCATGCAGCAGGGCAGGGAATTGCAGCTGGAAATGGGAAATGTGCTTCCAACCAGGGAGAAAAGCTGTGAAGAAATGGTGTGGAGGGTGAAAAGCCTGCCTAACTGTGGGCAGTAGCCCAACACATTTGAAAACAGGATGGTGCAGCATTGTGGCATAATAATGGTCTGGATATGAGGAGCTTGGATTATTTCTCTGGTATTATGCATGCAGACATACAACTGTACTGCTGGTGTAAATTGTGGCTGTGAAAGAGGCCACAACTTTGGCATAGGCATCCCTTTAAATGTATAATTTATGCATATTTGCCATTTTTTAAGTACAATGGGGAGAGCAAATGGTACATCTTCTGCACAAAAATGAAGAGTAAGCGAGAACCTGTTGTGTATCCTATATAGCTCTGATCAGAGAGGGGAAATTACTCCAGATTTGTGGTTGACAAGCTTCAGAAAAGATTCAACAGAGTGTGAAAATTGACATTTAGCAAACAGCAATACAGCCTTTATTATTTCGTGAAGCTGCTTGAAATAAACTGCAGGTTTTAAGCAAACTGTTTGGTCAGTTGTTATATTGGATGTTGCTTGTCTCATTACTGCAGTTAATTAAAAGGGGAACAAAAAGTCAAAGCCAGAGTCAATAAGTTTGTTAATAAAGATTTAATTTGGTGGAATCATTATAAATTGACTGTACAGTGAATGGATATGCCACAGGAGTATGAGTGTCTGAAGGTCTATAAATGGCTTTTCAGAAATAGCTGTCAGGTTGTAGCCAATTTGTCGTGCTAAATAAGCTCTGCAAATCCACTTAGGCAAGTGCCTGCGTGTTTCCAAAGGGTATCACCACCGAGTATGTGATGCATACAGACACACCTTCTTTTCTTTCTTCCCCAGCAGGTTTTCTTTTATTCTACCATGTCAAATCTTTTTTTTTTTTTCCTCCTTTTCTTTTAGTTTTGTTAGCTCTCTGTTTCTCGTTGTAAGTGATTTAGTATTAAGTCCAGTCTTTATAGAAAGAACAGAAAAATCATCTCAGAGATGAGCAAAAGTGAATCATGACTGCAGAAAGCACTGAAGGCTGAAACCTGTGCACTCTCCACGTGAGATTTTAATCTACCTGACCCTTTTCCTTGCTGTCTGACCAAATGGCAGGTAAAAAATCCCATGACAGACTTCAAAAAAAAGTTTAAAATGGAAACACAGACCAACATTTCATAAAGCAGTTCTGATGTAGAAGAAAGCACAAAAGTACAGAGGATAATGACTGCAACATTTGCATAGCACTGCACCCCTGCCAGTAATCCTCTCATTTGGCCACACTGGGTTACCACAAGAAAGTAATTTCTCTGTCAGTGATGACATGCTGCTCTGCTCAGCAGGAGAATTTAACACCCTGCAAACCAGACATGGGTCATGCCACCTTCTTCCAAAGTGGAGCAAAACTGCAAACTGTTGGAGTAGTGAACAGTTGGCCCAAATTGCCTCGTTGGTCACATACTGACTGTGCATGAAGATAATTGTAGAGCTCTGTGTATTCTCTATGGTAGCAAATGTTCTAGGGGTTAATCTAGCAAGCTTTAGCTGATTCAACTACCATCTTTCCATCAGATTTTATAATTTTAGACCAACTAAGGTGGCCTTTGTCCTCCTGCCACCATCCAGAAGCCAGTATAAACTTGAGGAAAAGGCCCTTTTTAAGCCTCAGGTGTTGCTGCAGGGTAGCTGTCCCTCTACCCACTCCAATGGCTTAGAGCTGCTAGGAGATTCAGTGGCCCCACAGACCTACTTGGTGATGTGTTCATCTCTCTTGTGTTCCTGTTAGACATCAGGTAGCAAGTGGCCCCAGTGAAGAGCTGCAGCACTTTGTTTCCGTTTCTTTTTTTCCCTCCCTGGGTTGGTGACAGTATGTCAAGATAATACCCAATCTTAGCAGCCTCTTCTGTAATTCTGTTTGAAAGGGTTTCTTCCAATTTATGCCTTTTAATTACAGGCTTTCAACCTTTAATTAGAAACTTACACCAGCCCAACCTTTGTTTCTGAAAAATGCATTTGTGGTTTAGGCAATTATGGTAACATGAAAAGTAATTATTTTCCTCCATGTTTGAAATGATCTTGCTCATTAATGCACCCCACAGGCAGAGCTTTTTAATTTATCTTTGTTTTCCATGCGTTTTATTTTCTTGCAATAAGTTATGTAACAAGGTATATCAGACAAGGGGGTTGGTGGGGGGAAAGGGTCGTTTATATATAGTAGATCTGGCATATGGAATCACAGAATCACAGAACTATCAGGGTTAGAAAGGACCTCAAGGATCATCTAGTACCAACCCCCCTGCCATGGACAGGGACACCCCTCACTAGATCAGGTTGCTCAGAGCCACATCCAGCCTGGCCTTAAAAACCTCCAGGGATGAGGCTTCTACCACCTCCCTGGGCAACCTGTGCCAGTGTCTCACCATCCTCATGGGGAAGAATTTCTTCCTACCATCCAATCTGAATCTACCCATTTGGAGTCTGTTTCTTTGCCACACTGGCTGTGCAGAGAAGCTGTAGTCAGTGGGAGCAGAGGTATGGCCATGCTGTAGCTCCAAACCCTCTGCTTAGCACACACAGACATGAAGGAATGTCCAGACCACTGCTTGACCAGTTTTGACCCAGACTACATAAGTTGTGATGAGAAACATTTGGTAGTGAGGTTTTTTTTGCAATCAAATTCATTGCAGACTCTTAAGTTCCAGCAAGTGGCATCAATATCAGTGCTAGGGCTTAGTTTGAGCTCAGCTTGCTCTGTGATAATGTCATTTACTATCCCACTTCTGATCAGGCCAGGAGAGGGAATGTCTGTCCTTTGCTTTTCCCTCCAGCCAGAGCTGACTCTCTGCTCCCTGTATTTCATAATGTCTCATATGGCTGGTTCCTGGCAGAGCCTGTATTAAAATCCAGGGCTATACCTTACAGGCTGAATCTTCTCAGTCTGACCTGTGTACAGTTGCTGTGGTTTTATTAGTCACAGCCGTGCTCTCAGCTGATAACACCACTGCCAAGGGGTGTGCATGGGGCACTCTGCCTGCTCAGGATGCAGCCCCCAACCACACAGCATCTTCCTCTGCTACATGAAGGTTTCCCACCATGGGATACACTGGTGACTCTGAATGTTCCAACTTGCCAATTAAGGCCAAAAGATTGAGCACAGCAGGAGAGAGTTAATCCTGCAGACAGCTCTCTGCTTGGGTCTGTCAGGCACAGGAGGGATTCAGAGCAAGACCAATCTGCTCACAACCCATTGGGTAAGGAGACTTGAAGTCATCCCTACACTTAAAACAGGAATAATTCATTTTGCATCCCTGAATCCCTTCCCTGGCCACTTAAATACATCAGCTTCTTAAAGCACATCTGTATTTACCACACATCGTTCTCAACTATCTCCCAATTTCTATGATAATTTCCTTCCTTGATTTATAAGCAACAGAATTTTTTAATTATCCAGATGATTTTAATTTTCTCAGCCATACCTCTACTTTGTTAAACATTAATCTCGTACTTTTTTTCTTTGACAGTCTCTACCCTTCCCCACGTCTTGAGTTCATAATGAAACTAGGTCTCAATAGTATTACATAGTACTAATTTCTCCCTATATTAGACGTTTTCTGTCTGATCTCTGCTTTTCCTTATATTTGCAAACCATTTCAGAGGTTATTTTAAAAGCCAAAATTAACACCTAAACCTTATAACATTTAGGACAGGTCGTACTTGAACATGTCCAGAGAAGTGCAGCAAGGCTGGTGAGAGGTCTTGCGTATAAGCATGATGAGGGAGCTGGGGTTGTTTAGCCTGGAGAAGAGGCTCAGGGGAGACCTTATTGCTCTCTACAACTACCTGAAAGGAGGTTGTAGACAGGTGGGGGTTGGTCTCTTCTCCCAGGCAACCACCAACAGAACAAGAGGACACAGTCTCAACCTGCCCCAGGGGAAGTTTGGGCTTAAGGTGAGGAGAAATTTCTTCACAGAAAGAGTAATTTGCCATTGGAATGCGCTGCCCAGGGAGGTGGTGGAGTGGTGGAGTCTCTTGAAGCCATGGTTTAGTTAGCCATGAGGTGTGAGGTAATAGGTTGGACTTGATGATCTCTGAGGTGTTTTCCAACCTTGTTGATTCTATGATTCTATATGTGACAGAACAAGAGGACACAGTCTCAAGCTGCACCAGGGGAGGTTTAGGCTGGATGTTAGGAAGAAATTCTTCATAGAAAGAGAGATTGGCCATTGGAATGTGCTGCCCAGGGAGGTGGTGGAGTCACCATCACTGGAAGTGTTTAAAAAGAGGCTGGATGAGGCACTTAGCACCATGGTTTAGTTGATTAGATGGTGTTGGGTGATGGAGACTCGATGATCTCAAAGGTCTTTTCCAACCTGGTTAATTCTGTATTCTGTATATAATTGCATCTTCTTCAGCAATTCTCATGCTGTAGCATGGGAGCCAATTGCAAAGAATTTAAAACTGTATTTTGATTCATCCATGTTTTCCTAGTTTACTGCTTTTTAGTACTCTGAATATGCCTCAGCTAGTGCAAAGTGTTCTGGAAGACTACAAGAGGGCATTTGCAGGGTGCTGGCAGTCAGTGTGTGCTTGAATTCTTGCTGAGGAAGGACTTTTTTTTTTAGAGAAAAAAAAAGATAAAATGAAAACTGGTTCTCATCTGCTTAGTCCTGCAAGCCAGTACCATACCTACAAACACCTTTGATTCCTCTTTTGTGTAGACCCATTCAAATCTTCTTGAGCATTAGTTGAGACTCTTCCTAATGCTGGCCTTGCCCTGCTCCCCAGTGGTTTCAGACTGCTCTGTTGTTACTCAATTAGCCTTCCCCCTGAAGCTGTACTCTGAAGAGATAGTAAGACATTTCCAGTTTGTAGTCAGAGAGTACTGTTTTCACACGGACTCTCTTTAGGAAAAGTTCACTAAGCACAGGACCTGTGGTTCAAACTAGGTGAAAAATGTCTTGACTGGTTCATTTGGCACTAAGCTAAAGGTAGCAAAACGAGCAGCAGATTTATTGCACTTCTTGGGATGAAGCACCTCCTTTTGTATTGCAGCTGTTAGAGCTCTACTTAAATAAATAAACAAATAAATAATAAAAAGGAGAGGGAGAAAGTTGTAAAAGGACATTTAAGGCATTAGCTTGAGATTGAATTAGCAGAGCTGAAGCAGAGAGAAATAGTCAGGATGTGATCGATTCAGTGCTCCAGGAGATGAGGATGGAGCAAGCACACAGGTACCCACACACACTCACACCTTCATCTGTCCATCAGCGACTGCAGCACTTCCAGGATCCAAGCAGGACTACTTATTCAGCTTGTTCACTAGGCTCTCTGGGCAAGGAAATATTAAAGCTTATGAACAATGTTAAGCACAAGGCTAATTCATATTATTTCTGTAATTTCTTTTTCTCTTTACTCAGCTTTGTACCAAATTTCTTTAGCAGCTGTGTTGCCCAAATAGAGAGAAGCAAAGATGTTGCACTCTTTGCCATTTGAACCAAACATCTTTAGCTCAATTACAAAAATACAGTTTCCAATAAAGCATAGAATCATAGAATCAATAAGGTTGGAAGAGACCTCAAAGACCATCAAGTCCAACCTGTCACCACAGACCTCATGACTACTAGACCATGGCACCAAGTGCCACATCCAGTCCCCTCTTGAACACCTCCAGGGACGGTGACTCCACCACCTCCCTGGGCAGCACATTCCAATGGCTAACAACTCTCTCTGTGAAGAACTTTCTCTTCACCTCCAGCCTAAACTTCCCCTGGCACAGCTTGAGACTGTGTCCTCTTGTTCTGCTGCTGCTTGCCTGGCAGAAGAGACCAACCCCCACCTGGCTACAACCTCCCTTAAGGTAGCTGTAGAGAGCAATAAGGTCTCCCCTGAGCCTCCTCTTCTCCAGGCTAAGCAATCCATCATTGCACCTTGTCTGGCAGGTCTCTGGCAGATTTAACTGGATTTTCCATAGGAATTAACCATGGTTTGTGGATAATAGCTAAAGAATTTTCATTCATTGTACACTAGCTCATGTTCAGAATTACTTGAGGCTTTGGACCACTAGCCATAGAAATCTGTTGGAGAGTATGGATGAACTGGAATTCTCATCTGTTAAAATTGCAGCATACACACTGGAAACTGTACAGTGATAACATGTTCTTAATCCAAACAGCATTTATAGCAATAGGCAGGATTTACAATGGGATGACATGATAATAATATATCCTTGTTTACTTCTGTAATTAATGTTTCTGAAGAAAATACCCTGGAAACCTTCCATAAGCAAGATTTATTTCTGTTGATTGAGACTGCAATCAGATGGCCCTATTCAAACACTAATTGGTGTGCTTCATTAAAATGTAATTGAAAAGAAGATTTGTGTCAACACTAGGCGATAAATAACACAGATACATATTTTCTGATTAGTGAGAATCTCTTCTGTAAGCTCTCAGAGTGCTTACTGCCTTTTGTGCTGGGCCATGCATGTCATACTTTGTCAAAATCATGGTATGGTGGGAACACACATCATGCACATCCTCTTTTGGCTTTTAATCTCTCATTCTGATGAGAGCCAGCTCCCTTTTTTTCCCCTCTTTCTTGTTTTGTATTAAGCTCACTGTTGTTGCTATATATTAGCTTATTTTGTTCTCATGAAATGGCAGTATCTTCTAGTAAGAAGGAGATCTAGTGACAAAGGATAGAGCTCCAGGGTAGAGCCTTTTGCTCTTTGGGAGATGACAAGACTGCTTAAAATTGCAATCAGTTGAGGTTTTCATCAGGTGAGTCCAAACTTTTCCTGTTCCAATACCAGCAAAGGTAAGACAAATTAAGTAATAAGAATAATAAAAGTCATCCTAGATCTAGAAACTAAGCACACTTTCTTTGCAAGTCAGTGAAAGCTAATTAACTTTCAGTTCTTATTGTGATTTTTTTTTCTATGAATATTGATACAGAAGATAACATTCAAATAATAGAGTCAGAAATGTAAGTACCTGTGAATGGGTGATCCCATTGATTTCACTGAAGCAAGGGAGGTAAAACTGAGAATGAATTTCAACCTGAGATGCTGGTTCATTACCACCAAATTGATGGAGCCCTACGTTTACTTGCTAGCATAATTTACCAACTGTATGAGATGTAAGCAGGCACAGTGGTAACATTGGCTAATTTTATGCTCAAAGTGAAATCTTATAGCTGGTCAGATGGATACCATAAGAAATAATTAGAGCCATTAGAAATAATGGGCTACAGCTGCAGTAATACATGCTGTATGCTCAGTCCAGAGGTTTTTAGCAAAATTAAATTAGCTCATGTTACCTCAGTGCTGCATCATATGCTTCCTCTTGAGAGTGAACTCAGAAGGAGCATACAAGCATTGCTACCTCCTGAGAGTAAATGTCTCTTTCCATTTCCATACTGCAAGAAAAATTTGTGCCCTTCCACAGGATTCTTCCTGTGGAAGACAAGAAGTTCTGAAGCTTGAGGCCATTCCTTGTTGGGGGAGGAAAAAAGAAAACAAAAAAAAAAAGAAGGAAAAGTAATAAATAATTTCAAAGCGCCAGCAATAGGTCCCCAGCTCACATTAACTCCTTTCATCCAGCACCAGAACAAGAGGACACAGTCTCAAGCTGTGCCAGGGAAGGTTTAGGCTGGATGTTAGGAAGAAGTTCTTCACAGAAAGAGTGATTGGCCATTGGAATGTGCTGCCCAGGGAGGTGGTGGAGTCACCATCACTGGAGGTGTTTAGGAAGAGATTGGATGGGGCACTAGGTGCCATGGTTTAGTTGACTAGATAGTGTTGGATGATAGGTTGGACTCGATGATCTCAAAGGTCTTTTCCAACCTGGTCTGGATTATTCTATTCTATTCTATTCTATTCTATTCTATTCTATTCTATTCTATTCTGTTCTGTTCTGTTCTGTTCTGTTCTGTTCTGTTCTGTTCTGTTCTGCTCTGCTCTGCTCTGCTCTGCTCTGCTCTGCTCTGCTCTGCTCTGCTCTGCTCTGCTCTGCTCTGCTCTGCTCTGCTCTGTTCTGTCCCGTTCTGTCCCTCTGCTGTGCTGCAGCTTTTGGTACCAGCAATGAATTGCAAGTACAGAGAAGGACAACAAAGTTGGTGAGGGGTTTGAAACACAAGCCCTATGAGGAGAGGCTGAGGGAGCTGGGGTTGCTTAGCCTGGGGAAGAGGAGGCTCAGAGGAGACCTTATTGCTCTCTACAACTACCTGAAGGGAGGTTGTAGACAGGCAGGGGCTGGTCTCTTCTCCCAGGCAACCAGCAACAGAACAAGAGGACACAGTCTCAAGCTGCACCAGGAGAGCTTTAGACTGGATGTTAGGAAGAAATTCTTCATAGAGAGAGTGATTGGCCATTGGAATGGGCTGCCTGGGGAAGTGGTGGAGTCACCACCATTGGGGGTGTTCAGGAGGAGACTTGATAGGGTGCTTGGTTGCATGGTTTAGTTGATTAGATGGTGTTGGATGATGGGTTGGATGCAATGATCTTGAAGGTCTCTTCCAACCTGGTTTATTCTATTCTATTCCAGTTTGCAAGAGTGCTGGACCCTGGCAAACATTTTTCCTTCCTGAATTTTATTTTGGGTTTTTTTAAAAGGAAATTCTGTCCATTTTGTTGTAAGCACATCAGCAGCCCCTAGCTGCTGGTGGTGCTGCCATCACATCTGTAATATCCTCTCTTCTCCCAAATTCCAAAGGCAGGTCATAATAGCGAGGAAAACAGCACATTATCCTAGAGGGGGTGAAGGGAGGGATGAGAAGGAAATATAATCCACGGTACTGGAGTGATTAATGTGGCTGTTTATGATGAAGAAACTGAAAACTGGAAATCTGGGTAAGTAACGATCTTTCCAAGTGAATGACTTCCACTGAAACCACAATACAAACTCCTGTGCTGACCTCCTTTAAATTACTGCTGAAGTTTTCAAAGCAAAGCAGGGATGGCACAGAAAATTTTTCCTCCCTTGTTGATTCCCAGGAGCACAACATTTGCAGTGATAGCTGGAGAGGAGTCACTGTGACATGCCCACATGTCATCACCTCTCTTTAAAATGTGAGATGCTTCGGTGATAGGTATGAGTAAAAGGGCTTAAGAGGCACATTTAGCACTGTCTATTAAGCATGGTGTGCTGGAGAAAGGCTTCCCCTGCATACATCATCTCACACATTGATATGCAGGCCAAGTGTGCTCAGTGGGAGGAACAAGACCAACAGTATTTTTGATGAAGGTAAGAGCCTAATATTGCAGCTTTGGAAAGATCAGTTATCCATCTGCCAACCATCTATCTCTGGCTATGGTACTTACCTGCCCTCAGTTATTGCAGTGTGTAACTGCCTCACAACCGCTAATATATTTATCTTTTTATCCTCCCTGTGGAGTTGGGAAGTGCTATTACCTCTGTTGCAGAACTAAGAACTGAGATTAAGGGTCAGATTTGTTATGGCATTTAGGTGCTCAATGGGATTTTCAAGAGTCCCTAACACTTGTTGTAGGAAGTGAATCCTGGGTACTGTGATAGTTCTGAAAATCCTGTTAATTGTGCCTTTTCTTGTACAATTTTGGACTTACATGACACCTACCAGGAGACTGTAGGTGAGACAGGAGCAGTTTTATGGTAGTATCTGAAGGGAGGTTGTAGCCAGGTGGGGGTTGGTCTCTTCTCCCAGGCAACCAGCACCAGAACAAGAGGACACAGTCTCAAGCTGTGCCAGGGGAGTTTTAGGCTGGAAGTTAGGAAGAAGTTCTTCACAGAAAGAGAGATTGGCCATTGGAATGTGCTGCCCAGGGAGGTGGTGGAGTCATCATTACTGGAGCTATTTAGGAAGAGATTGGATGGGGCGCTTGGTGCCATGGTTTAGTTGATTAGATGGTGTTGGGTGATAGGTTGGACTTGATGATCTCACAGGTCTTTTCCAACCTGGTTAATTCTACCCTACCCTACTCTCTTCTCTACTCTACTCTACTCTACTCTACTCTACTCTACTCTATTCCAGTCTATTCCAGTCTAGTCTAGTCTGTTCTGTTCTATTCTATTCTGTTCTATTCTATTCTACCTCAGTCTTGAATTCAGCAAGCTGCTACTCTGTGGATAGTGGTGAATTTACTTTCCTTGCCCAGCTCTATGAAAGAAGTGAGGATCTAGTCCTAGAAATACTGGAGCAAAAATAAGCAGCACCCATGGACAATAAAAAGGGCTTATGTGCCAATTGCTGGGATGGAAAATTCAAGAGCAGGAGCAAATAATGAAACTATCTATATTCACGCTGCCACCTTTCCAGCCTACTGCTGTAAGTACAGGCTTACACCTAGCCACGAGATGTGAATCCTACTGAAAGCTCCAGAGTATCTCAGTGGAAAACAAATGTTGATTTTGAACAAATTATCTGTTCATCGCTGAATCATTTTCTTTCATTATTAGTCTCCAAATTGGTTCTGCTCTGGAAGACAGAATTAGGTTTAAAAACAAAGTGTCTCTTAAACACTTGCTTCAAATGAAAGTATTCAGTAAACATTACTCAAACCCCCTGGAGCATAAAATCCTCAACTGCTTTCTCTGGCTTTGCATAGATTTTTTGACTCCTGGTTTAAAGACAAGTGTCTCAGGGATTCATTTGGGATATCAGAAAATAATCAAATTAAATCCTTTACAATCATCTGCCCCTCGAATGCCAAGGGCAAAAAACATTACTAAGACCTTTCTGTCCTCATTTACAGTAGCATAAATTGGGACAAAAGTCCCATGCAAACAGTAACACCAAATTGAACATATAAGAGAGAGGACGGTCAGACTTCAAACCCATGGCACAAGTACAAAGCCGTGTAGGCTACAAGCCCAAGTTTCTCATGGCTGAAAGAGTTGTACCTTGCTGTTATAGTATTTGCAGTCATTTCCATAGTTTTAAGGTTCAAAGTGGTATTTTTAACATTAAAGGTTTGAGTTAATTCAGCATATCAGCAGGATTGCAACTGTCTGAGCTAGCGATTTAGGATGGCAGAGTGAGGGTTAGCTCAGCTAACTAAAACACATGGGCTGCAGGGAACAGGGTGGGTTGCAAAGCAGCAGCAAAGCCCCAGTGCTACATGCTTGTCCCATGTTACTATTGGGAGGTGCTTAAGAGGGTTCTTCATGCCTCCATGAGGCAAGAAGCTTTAGAGGGCCTCAGACAGGTCTAATTGCATGGATTTTCATTAGCATTTGTACAAAGATGTTATGCTGCCTGTAGGTTTTCGTTGGTTAGAGAGAGAGAGAACACTACTCGGTCGTTTACCTGCACTAGATAATATGGTCCTGCTCTGGCAAGGGGATTGGACTCGACGAGCTCCAGAGATCTCTTCCAAACCCTAACATCCTCTGAGCCTGTGATTTTCTTAGGTATGAAAAGAGAAGGAAACTGTGGGACAGTGTTATCTAACAGACTCTCAGGTAGTTGCTCAAAGCATGAATTTAACTTGGTTTGATGTTAGGGGGACCTGTGTGCACATGGGAAAGGAGAAGGTCCCTCTTAATGCTTCTTCACTGTGGGAAGACATTCACCAACTTCCCAGCTCTCCACACTCTCCAGTAAAACACTGATGTGGGACTGGGTGGCTGCTCCAATACAGAGCAGGAACTGAATGCTGCTGCTGCAAATGAGGGCATTTGCACTGTGGTGTCTGAACACTGTTCTGCACTTACAAGATTTATTTCTCAGTGGGCAGAAGAGCTACAAGATTAACAGATGAACAAATATATTGAGACAGCCAAGACACCAAAGAAATTAAAGAGTCGCTGAGTTGTTGGAGAACTGAAGAATCACCTGGCCATGGTTCTGTGGATTATTTTATCCTTAGATTAGCTCAGATGTCTTGGGGTTTGGACACATCCTTTGGTGAATTTAACTACAATGACTTAAGACATTACTGACCTCAGCTCTCTGCTTCTTCTCTGGAGCAACCTGCCTCTGGAACAGAGGTGGCAGGAGGGAGTATGTGTCTGCATCTTAGCCACTGCAGCCTGGATTCTGGGGACTTAGAGCGAGCAGATTGTCCTTCGTATTTCAGGGTAGATACCAGCTTGTGATCGGCCCCACAAAGAATGAGAACATGCATCTCTAGGGATGGTATGGGGCAGTTAAGCCACCATAATGAATGCCACCAGAGTGCATGTGCTGTGTGCTGTGGCTCTTTTTACCATAAAGAAATTCTGACAGATAGTGGAAGGGCAGTTATTGCAGTTGGAAGGTCAGAGGGAGTCATTTGCCAAGTAGCACTATTTAATGTCAATCACTCTTTGCAAGGTTTTTCTCCTCCATGCAATCTACAATTCAATCAGGTAAAAAAAAATATAAAATGTATCAACAGTCTTAGTCTTAGGTTCCTTGTACAAGAACCAGCCAAGAGGGCGATAGCAGTGGAAGGATCAGAAGAAGGTTTATGTAAGATGTAGCTTCCCTACAGAGAGTAAAGAAAAAGCAGCTCAGAAAGATTGTGCAGAGGCTGCTAACCATGAGACCATGCTCGTTCCTTGGGCTGCATATGCCTCAGTTCTTCACTGAAATTTAGATTTAGTTGAGTCTGCCAGGAAATTACAGATGAGTTTGGGTTCATGAGGGAAAGGTGCTCAAAAAGCAGCCATGACGGCACCAACAAGGAGGAGAGTTGAAAAGTGCCATGCAGTGCCTTTGCTTTATTGAACTGTTGGCTGCAATAAATACAGCTGAATTCCCTCAGTCTCCCATAATGCTGTCTCAGTACCAGCAGGAGTCCATTTAAGAATACACTTGCTTGCACAAATGATTATATACAAAGAGCAGAGAAACAGCTGAAGTGCCTCTGCAGTAATGCAAGTAAATCCTAAAAGCTGCCCAAGTAACCCCAGTGGTTGTGTGATGCCCTCTGTTTCAGTTTTGTTAGTGCTGTCTGCCCAAAGCAGTAGAAGCAGAAGAGTGTCTGCTCTCTCTGCCTGCTTCCTTCACCTGAGGAGATCAGAGTCTAGACTTTGTGACAGTACAGTAAATAAATGGTGATGAAACCAACTAAGAGGATATTCCCAAAGAGGAAGAATTGGTTTTTATTATCATTTTCAATACAGAAAGTCATAAGAGACTGTATTATAGAGAACAGAAGAGACAAGTATAATGCAAACCTATGAATGGATTATCAGCATGGAAGAGTGAACCTCCTACTTCTGCATCTTACAAGGTTAAACCCAAATGCCTGAACCAAATGGTTTAGCTGTGTTAGTGCTATGACAGGGTTGTCATATCCCTGGGTGCTGTATTCATGGCTAGGAGGGGGTCAAAGCACTGAAGAGGGGGCCCTGGCCCTGACCAGGAATTTTGAGGTCTTCAGCTGGGTCGTTTTCATCGCTTTTCTTATGTCTTCAAACCCTTCCAGTCTTCATACTGTAGGGAGTCTGGAGAACTAATTTGTTCCTGCTTGAACAGTGCCTTGAGTAAGACAAGTGCTTGCACTCTCTGTGTAGGTATTACAGCTTTGCTAATACCACAGTTAGCACTGATGAGTTAGAAATCTGAACTTGCATATGAGTGAGCTGATCATAGCAGGTTTATTGCACCCCAATATCTTGCCCCAGCATTTAAAGCATAGCAAAGTCGATGTGCACCGTAAGCAGGTTGGATTTGTGATGTGTTCTACCACAGTGGGCATGAGTTCTTCCCACTGACTAAAGCAGGCATGCGTCTGAACATCAGCAGGTCCTAAGGTGCCATGCAGTGGACAGTGTGCAAGATGCCAGCCTGAGATGAAGCATGACTGTAGAACACACTGAGCTCTCTAACTCCCCTTTCTCTTACAGGTTGGAGTCGCCTACACGCGCGCTGGTGATGGAGGCTCCAAAAGGCATCGAGATCAACGCCGAGGCTGGCAGCTTGAAAGCCACTTGCAGGACAGAGCTCAGGCTGGAATCCAAAGATGGAGAGGTAAGTGGAAGTCATCAAGACTTGCAGCAAAAACAAACTAAGCTACAAATCCCCTCCAGGTTTATATCCTTCTGAGTCACTGAGCTGCTCCACTTGAGCCACTGGCGTGGAGGCACTGGTGAAGCAGGACTCCCTAGCTTAGTTTCTGCTAGCAGTGATTGGACATATCATATGCAAACAAGCCCCACTCTGTGGCAAAGGCTGATTCATTATTTTTAAAGTGCTTGGATAATAGCATCTGTTGTTCAAGCAGATTTATGCAGCTGTAAAATACACAGTGCTCCTAAATTCTTTGTTTCCTTGTCACTTTAAAACAAGATTTACTTGGCCAACATAATTAAATCTTTTATCATACCTTTTTTTATATAAGAAGAGCTTAATATACCTTTATTGATCTGAAAAGCTTTTGCAGTTGATGTTTTCATTATGGGAAGAAAGGGAACATCGAGAGGCACAGGTCACTGCACTGGGGAAGCTTCCAAAGGGAAGCTTAAGAGTAACTAAAACTGATTACAAAACAAAAGTAAAATAGATGCTGAGTTAAGCATCTTCTGGTGTCTCAAAGATACATGGGCTTATGGTTCTCATCCCCTCCTCCTGCCATAATGATAGAAGACATCAAAGGATGTGGCTGAGGAGCTTCTGGTGGGGAACCCTCCAAGAGCCTCAGCAGGATCTTCCTGTTGAACTGAAACTTCCCAGCAACAGGGCTCCGACACAAGGCCACATTTTGCTATCTTAGTGTCAGGTATAATATATAGAATGGGCTTTTTATTGCAATTTCTGTCCTAAGCATTTGCATTTTAAGGCATTCCATACCCAGACCGTGGGTGTTAACAAATAAAACCTCTCCAAAATACAGCCCCTCTACCTAATGTACTGTAATTGAAACATTTGCCTTAACGTTTTTAACACTAAGTTGCTTTAAAAATGCATACATTGACCTGTCTCTTTCAGGAGATTAGATAGTTGGATACTAAACTGGGGGCTTACTGTAATTGCAAGATAAGAGCAAATACTCTCAGCCACCCTGTAATATTCTGGTGTGCAGGTTATGGCTCTGTGCTCTTCTCAGTGATGCCACATGTCTAAGAGCTGCCACATGTTCACTTTTATGCTCTGTTTTAGAAGGAGAAGTTCAGGTCTCTTGTGGCATGGAAGTTATTTTTAACATACATAAAAGTGTTACATGTGTGCATAAAATATAAATAAAAGGCAGTGCTGTGAGCCTGCAAGGTAGCAACGGGATCACAGAAGTCCTGGTGAAGGAGTAGAGTCTTTGTGTGGAAGTGAACTATACGTGCTCCTCACCCAGCGGTGGGCTACCTTTGGGTGGGTTCACTCCTACACAGATGTGCCCCAATAAGCTGCAAGCCAAGGAAACATGGTTGGCAGATAAGCAGAAACAAGCTGGAGGTCTTAGGTAGCTCATGGTAAAGGCAGGTTATATGCTCACCCAGCTTAGTATCACTTTCCCATCCTAACAGACTTGCCTACCCAGTCTTTGTAGCCGCTGAGTTGTCCGAAGGAAGCTTCTTTAAACACAAGATCAAAAAAATTACAGCTCTCCACTAACTCTCTCTCTCTCTTTCTCTCCCTCCATCCAACTTCAGATAACGTTGAACTCTGCAAAAATCAAACTACCTAACTTGCCTCAAGGATCTTCCTCTTCTGCAGGGTCCAGGCAAAAAATCTACGAGCTCTGTGTGTGCCCCAATGGGAGGTTATTTCTGTCTCAGGCAGGAACCAGCTCGACCTGCCAGATAAATACGAGCGTCTGCCTTTGAGAGACAATTTGCGGTGGGGGCATCACAGGCAGCACAAAAGCCAGTTCTGGTCTCACAGATTGCAGCTGCCAACTATTTTTACTAGAACACAGAAAGCCTATCAAAGACTTTTTTTTTTGGTGTGTGCGCGCGCGTGTGTGTGAATATCTATATAAAAAGAAGAAAATATATATATAAAATATATATATATATATCCTCTGTGTAAAATGATGTTTCAGTACAAGGAATCCCAGGGTGACCCTGTTACATTTGTGTAGCATTTCTCTTTCCCACACCAAAATTTACTGGTACAATCTGCTCAATTGGATTCGATGCTCCTCTGGACCCTTCTGTACGAGTATAGTTTACTGATCACCCCTCGGTTTTTCGGTCGTGTTCTCAAAGCAATAGGATTGCTGTCTGGGCAACACCCCGGTAGGCCCAGCAATATACAAAGGGAAGAGCAGCATCTCTGATTATTTTTGCACCACTGAATCAGTGGCATAAGGAAAATAAACAAAATAACCCCAACAAAATAGCCAGATTGCTAGAGTAATCTGAGATAACCTGAGGTGAAATTACACTCTTCGTTTTTCACCTGAAGCGTGGTTGCCTGTTGTGAGAGATGGATTGCACTTGGGCAGTAGAAAAGTCTAGATCTTGCTGGAACAGTCATGTATTTTTCTAGAGAGGTTTGAGACTTGTCTGTGCATGGCCAAGGCAGCCTTGTGCTATTCAGATGTGACACATTAGCTCTAACCCTACCCTAAAGTCACCTATGTGCTAACAAAATTGGCATTGCCTCTGGTTCTTGGAAGGCAAAAGTTGTGACCCTGAACCTCTTTACTTAACTGGTGTCCTGGATCCACTAGCATCTTTGGTTTTCAGAAGATGTGGTGTGGAGATTTAAAATTTGGATGTTGCCTATCAATACCTATAGAAACAGAGAAAATGACCTGTGGTTGTACCCACAGAAACAGAGACATTCATCCAAACCGAGTGTGTAATACAGGTGCTGTACCAGAGTTTCTGTCATCTTTCTTTTCAGGATATACCATCCAAGGTCACTTGGATTTGGTGGAGATTGCAATTTTCAGAGATGCTGACAATGAGACAGCTATTTTTTATCATTTATAAAGATTGTTACAAAGCCAGGTTACTGGAAAGCAATGGCTTTGGATGGTGGTTCCCCTAGAACCTGAGCCCCAAAAACTTTGTGGATGATTTTTTTTTTTCATGGTTGCAAGTTTTCCTTATTTTTTCAAGTCTAGGAGCCACTTACAGGCAGGATAAAACACAAAGTCTTACCTGGTAACATTACTTCCACTGCTCAAGTTTTGAACAATAACAAGAAGAGCCCAGATCATTGGATTCTGACCCATAATTGCATCCACATGCATGTAAAAAGCCTTGGAAAAAAAACCCCACAAATATACTAATTACTGCAAAAGTAGCCAAGTTGCAGTAAAACTTTCAAGGACCAGAAGGTTTCTAAGCCACCAAGATGCTCTTGAAAATATTACCTCATGTGCAACTGTGACAGATCTGTGCCCATCCATTGTGGTACCTAAGCCAAGCTGGTGGTCTTCAAGCTATCTTCAAGATCAAATATAGCTGACAGAAAGAGTCAGAAACAATTTATCCCTTTCCATTTTTAACAGATTCCATGTATTTTCATGTGGTCTGGAGAGTACCAGGGTTTGATTGTTTTGTTGTTTTCTTTGTTTGTTTGTTTGTTTTTAAAGTGAATTGTTCTGTCTTAACCCAAACCTGACTGCACTCATAGGGAAGATTTCTATGGAGTTTAGATTAGATGTGTTGCTGCCTAACAAAGCAGCACTCCCTTAAAAATTTATTCCTGAAATAGGATTGAACGATCTACTTTTATTTCAGTAATGCTTTCTGATTACTTAATGAACTCAAACTACTTGTTAATGAGTGGTTCCTGTAATTATTACGTCTTGAGTCAATGTTTGAATGCAAAGGGTCACCCAGGATAATAATTGTATTGGGACACAGGACTTTACCATCTCTGTTCAAAGAGGGGAATTGTGCCTATGCCTTAAGTCAATGCACTCAGCAAGGAGAAGCACATCATATTTATCTTGTTCTTAAAACTAGTTTATTTGGGGGGGGGGGGGGGGGGGGAAAGGAGGGTGTCTTGGGAACTGATTGTGCAACTTAAAACAGATATTAATGAAATGCATTAAGACTGTAGGGGCATCTAGAGTGATACAGACTTTTTTTTTTTACTGTGTTAAATATAGCAAAATACTGTTTGTGTACGTTACCTCTGGGACTGCAACTCAAGTCCCACTCATAGTCCTGCACTTGCTGTAGAGTTTCTTTTCCCTGTTTCATTTAATATCAGACACAACTCTTAGAGCAAGAATGGTCCTATTCGTAAACAAATCTCAAGTGAGCAGTTGTGAAGACAGGTGCTGCAGGAAGAGAATCGGAATTACAGAATGGTTTTGGTTGGAAGGAACCTTAAAGATCATCTACTTGCATCAACCCTGCCGTGGGCAAGAACCTTAAAGATCATCTAGTTGCATCATCCCTGCCACAGGCAGTGACACCTTCCACTAGACCAGGTTGCTCAAAGTCCCATCCAACCTGGCCTTGAACACTTCCAGGGATGGGGCAATGACAGCTTCTCTGGGCAACCTGTTCCAGGGTCTCACCATCCTCGCAGTGAAGAATTTCTTCCTTAGATCTAATCTAGATCTACCCTCTTCCAGTTCAAAGCCATCGCCCTGTACAGAAAATGAGTCACATTAACTTTCCAATCCCTGGGAGTGTTAATGCTGGTGAGAAAGGCAGGGCTGGACACTGGGACTGACCCAGCAGGGATGCTGCATCCTGATTTCCATGCTCCCCTCCCAAGAGGCCCACAAATCTGTCCTCATCCCCATGCACTCCCTGGCTGCTCTGTGGAGGATTTCCATTCCAACTAATTAATTGTGAGTGTCTGGTCTTCTCAGCTGGGTTCTTGGATAAGGTTATCACCTATCATGGAGGCCATAAAACTGCTGAAGGACTTTCAGCCATTTATTTTGGTCTGAGTTTCTGTGGGGTTGCTGTTAGGGAACAATCTTATGCATCTGTGCCACACTGCAGATGCTTCTCTGAGATGAGCAAAGGGTACCTTAACTATGTTTACATGAAGGAATTCTGGTTGTTCCAGTATATTTTACAATTATGTTTCCATGTTAAAAAGCATAACAATTTATGTTGTGTTTAAAGACAAGGAGCTGTTGCTAGAAAGTTTGAACCTATAGAGAGAGTCCTAAATCATTTGAGCCCCACTTGAGTTTTAAGAGAGCAGTTTAGATGATGCTGACTGTGCTTCAGTTGGCCACCTGATTAGCTCCCTGCTGCTCAGTGAGCAGCAAACCAGAGCAGACAGGACTGTGTGTCTGAGAGCCTGTGGAGGGGGGGAATCACAGGCATTTTGTTTAAAAACCAACATGCAAACTCATCCAGCTATCTCGGGCTTGAGTTTGTTGTTGGAGTGACTGACTCACCTGTTGGACAAGGCAAATGCACAAGGGTCCCTTTTCCTCCCCCCTTCCCAGAAATCCCTCACAGTTGCTGTACCTGTAGGGTTGGGTTTCCCTGAGTTCTTTTAAACTGGAGCCTCCTTGGCTGGAATTTCATCAGTATGCTCTATCTGCTGTCGATCAAATGACAAAACCAGACAAAAGTTAGTGTATTTCTTTGTGAACCAGGCCTGCAGTTCTGTTCAGCTGGGCGTTTGCTGTTTGGAGAGATGCAGTTTGATTTGAATCAGAGTTCAGTTTTACCTACTAATGCTAAGGCAAGGCTTGGGTGGATGGTGAATTTGTTTCTACTGAGATCAGTGCAAGCGATGCCAACGACTTTGTGGCCTGAGCTGGGACAAGAGCTGGATAGGTGACAATCCAGGGCTGTGAGGGCAGTAGAAGCACTGCCAGCCCTTGGGGTGGCTGTGGGACTGACCCCTGCCTTGCACTGTGTGCAGGTCTGCACTGCAGATTTGAGCACTAAAACCCCATTGAAATGCTAATCAAGGGCCTGTGATAGTATAATGTCAAAACACCTTAGGCAACCATGAATACTGCAGCATTCATAAATGCCTTTATGTGTTGTAACTCTTAACTTTATAGGGCTTTGAAACCTTGTTAAATTTCCTTTAAATGCAACATTCTCATGAGCAGTCAGGAAATAGGCATCAGTACCTTACCCATATATAGTGTACAACCCTTCTGCTATCACAGGTGAGTTTCTAAAGGAAAAAGCCTTTTCCCTTAGTGAATGCAGCAGATTCTAAGACTGGCTAAACAACTGCATCCATTCTCCAAGTTTCTTTGTGGTGGCTTTGTTTTGCAGTATATTACCTTTTGAAGTACATTACCGAGGGAGTCAGTTGAAATGGGTAGCTCGAGAGTACAAAGAAATGTTAACACTAAAAGAAGTCATCAAAAAAGGGAAGCCAACAACTCCTAAAATATGTATGAGGCCTCTCTCCTACATAAACATTTTTTAGAAAACTAAGCATGTGCAAAAGTGATTTGTATTTGGTTAGCTCAGGCATGTGCTGTCAAACAGCTGTATTTTGAAGTGTGGGCTTTCTTTTTTTCTTTCTAATCACAAACATCACGTTGCACAAACAAAAAAAGTTTAAGACCTAAGCCTAAAAATACCATCTGCCATATACAGTATGAAAAAAAAATATTATGTCTAAGTAAGAAGAAAGAAAAAAACCCAAACAAAACTCCCTAGAAATTGCTCCAAGGTTAAAGAGAGATCCCTGTGGAACTTGGGAAGATGTCGGGTTAGTTCACATCATACCTAGTTTGCAGATGCAGATGTTCTTGAAGGAAATTAGCTTTTGTGGTCACAATACACAGATAAATACACAGATAAATATGTATATATATATGTCTGTATCCATCCTCACATAGACCTTCTTACAACAAAAGCCAGTTTTCTTCAGAGCTTTTTTTTTGTTAATGGCTTTAAGTTTCACGCTGCAAAAGAAAAGCAAGACAAAGACCAAAGACTTAATAGAAATTCATCCCTTCTCTAGTTGCCCTCACGCCTGAAATGCATTAACTTTAATGGTGCTTGGGTTTTTGTTTTTGGTTTTTTTTTTAACTGGGCAGGAAACATTCAGGTTTATCATAAAGCTGCATTTGAGGGAGTAAAGTGGCAGGAAGACTCTAAACTTCATTAACGGGGAGAAAAAGGAAATAATATGTGGAGAAATCTTTAAGGGCAAGGTAACCTGAGACTGGAAATGTGAAGAAATAACTCAAAAGGCTAAAAGGCATCACCTTGGGCTGAAAGAATGAGTAAATGGATTAAAAGCTACTGGCTGCTCACTTACCTGCACTTGAGCATTAGCCAATGAGGAGATCCAGTGGCTGCTCTGGGAAGAAGAGTAACTGTGCCGCAATGATTTAACTTTACAAGTGCACACAGTGAAAACAACATCAGCAACGACAACAACAAAGTTAGAGGCTGTGCTCTTTTTATCTTTTATGGCTGACATTTTCAATTTTGAAATGTCACCATCCAGAATTCGCCCTAGCAAGCACAGGACGCATTCCTGGGAAGCTTTGCCAAGCACTGGATTGGCGCTTGTGGAATGAAAATACCAGCCTTTTGATTGCCATTGCTGCTGAGGAGCACACTGCTGGCAACCACTTCTGCTTTCCCCATTTTAACCTTTCTCCTCAGTTCTGAAATTGCTGTGTAATATCTGGGTGGTTGGTGTCCTGCCATACCACAGGGCTGTGTGCAGGTGGTCAGCAGCTCCCCCCCTCCATGTCCTCCTTGTGTCACTTCGCGGTCTCACATATCCCTGAAACCAAAACTTGTGTGTAGCAGTGGCATTAAGGTGAAATTGGAGACCTTTAGGTAAATTCTGCACAGCAATTGCTGTGTTTTCACAGCTGATGTAGCTGAGTTTATGCCTGTGAGTGGAGCAGGGTTAAACACTAACATGGCACTGATGAGATTATTCAAGCAAGAGTGGAATGAATTAAACAGGGCAGGTAGGAGGAAAAGGAAAGAGAGAGAGACATCACCCTAATCACAGTAATGCAGCAAACCTCTCTGTCTGTTTACACTATTATACTTTAAATTAATAATCTCCATTTTACTAAATATGCTAGCAATTATACTTGATCTTTCATGGCACACAGTGGAATTACTGTCACTGAAACCACTTACAGCTTGGGCTGTTTGAGATTGCTAGGGTGTTGTTTCCATCCACAATAACCACAGTGGCTTGGGGCTTTGATGAAAATTGTAGTGAATAGCTTGTATTTAGAAAGCTTTTAAGTCTGCTGTGGTTGAGAAGCCCATGGTTATGCACAGACAGCCCTGAGGCTTTATCATTCCAGACTCTCTTGTCCTGCCACTCGAATTGCATTGTGCCCTTGTGAAGAGCCACACACTTTCTACAGAGAGGAAAAGATGGATGGATGTTTAAGCTCTCTGAAGTGAAGAAGAAAACAAAATCTTAGTGCACCACTGAGATTTCCCATCCAAGTCACTTCAAACTAGAGGTGTGAGTCCTTGAAAAATTAATGTGCTACAAGTGCAATTCCTGCAGGAAAGTTAGCACTGGTGCTACTCCAGGAAGTGTCTCACCTTATTACAGCCTGAAGCCAGCAGTCACTGGGATTCTTTGCCACCAGCTGGTAGCCATGGGTGCAGAGGCAGCCAGATTTCCCTTGAGGCAACTCATCTCCATAGATTGAGCTTTGTTTGGTTTTAATGAGTATTTTAAAGATAGGAAGGACATGTCCACTGTGAAGTGATAGTAATTGCATGTTGGGCTCGTATTTAGTTGGTAGACTCTCTCTGCCAGCAAGAGAAAAAAAAAACAGAAGGAGAAATCTGGGCAAAAGTGTTGCTTGTGCATTGTTCCCTGCTACCAAATGCCTCAGATAAAAACACACAGCCTTAGTCTGAAAGTCTTTTCTTTGAAGATTAAAAAGGGCTTTTTGGAGCCTTTCATCTGATCCTACCCAAATGGAAAGGTCTCACCATTTCCAGCCTATCTTCTGTTACAGGAATAGGCCCGTGGCAAAGCACAGGTCATGTGCATCTTTGCATGTAAGAGGAATTTTAAATTGCATTGTACTCTCATTTCTGCCCCATTGAAAAGGCTTAATCACCAGTCAGAGATAAAGCGTTTCCAAAGCCTGCTGCTGCTAAATGCTTTATCACTTTCTAAAGCAGTGTAGTTTCTTTGATATTTAAAAAAACTCCCTCATAACAAAGTCCTTGAAACATCTTGAGGCAGGCTCACGCTGGAGAGCAAAAGAAGAATTGTTTCTGGGTGGTTCTGGTTTTGTCAAAGGCCAGATTGGAGGTGAAAAAGTGTTGCCATTAGAGTTCCCCACACACTGGTTTAGCTGCAGACACCACCACACCCCCCAGCATCACAGCTAGATTGTTCTAGGGAAGCTGCCTCAGAGCAAAACCAAAACCTGATCATTTTGTCTTCATCTGAGTCTTCCTCTGGGCTCACACACTTGGTATTGGTGCTGTTATTGATGTAGCAGATAACGAAACACTTGGGCAGTATCAGTGATTTTACAGACGATAAGTACCTGCAGTCTGAGTGGTATCAATCATGCTGGTAGTTGTTGGCTGCTGTTTATAACAAGCTTCTGACCACCTTGAAAGCATTGGCAGGAACGCCAGAAGGAGCTGCTTTGTCCTGTTGGTACAGCATGCAAGGGGATGCCATGGAGATGGTACACTGCCTCTGCTTAGGAAGCCTGCTGGGTGAGGGGAGCTGGTGAGTGGCTTCGCCCTTTCTCATTTATCACCAGGTCCTCTTCACTACAAATAGCAGCAAGACACAATGCTTGCCTTGGGAAACTGGGCTGGAGCAGTGCAACAAGACCATTCACAGCATAGGTATTTGACTGTCACTGGTATAAATCAGGACCTGGCTCCATTTAATTCACTGGTAGCCTGCACCAGCTGAGGTTTTGGCCCTAAAATTTTACCACCTCTCGTGAAATCCAAAGGAAGAGTTCAGCTGTCTTGTCTTAACTACAGTCCAGGTGCTTCTGGTGTCAGCCTGGGACGTGGGGTCCTTGTGCCTCTGCAGGTGGGTGCAGGTAAAGAGCTGTCACTGCCAGCTCAAGCTGCTGCCTGAAAATGGAAGTGTGTTCATCCATGCTGCTGTGTTATGCATGAAGAAAGTCTTGCTGGGCAGGTACCAGGGGTCTGCTGGTCCCATTAGTGGTAGGACAGGGCTGCACTGTTTGTAGGCAGATGCTGGCGGAAGAATTCACTTACTTTTTGTGGATGATCAGGGTGAGCACAGAAGTTAAGATGAACTAATTCTGCCTTTGCTCAGCAGAGGAAGAGCATGCCAGAGACCTCCTAAAGGGCAGATCTGAGCAGTTATCATATACTGTGTTTATTCCTCCCTAGGTCAGAGCTTTCCCTGAGCTGCAAGCCCAGTGTTGGTCTGGACCTGCACTATGCAGTAATTTGGGTTCAGGAAAGGGATGGACATGCTGGATCTGACTCAGATTCCTTTGGGTTTTGGTTTTGGGGTTTGGTTGGGTGTTGTTTTTTTTTTGCCCACCACTTATTTCAGTTAGTTTCCTTGTGCACGAATGCCAATAGAATTGCTGATATGAACCCACAAATGCTCCATGTAGGTCGACCCAGCAGCACAGCAGCATTCAGTGTGAGCTGAAGCAAAACCTCCTTCATCTACAGCAGCAGCATAAAAGGCATGACCCATGTGCTCGAGCAGTTTTCTTCTGTGATGGTGAAATACCTTGTCTGACCTCTACTCTGACAACCACCAATGACCTTGCTCATGTAAACAGGACAAAAAAATGAAGTTTAAAGTTTGATCGCAGTTCTCATTAAGGAATTCAGATTTGTTTGGCTTTTTGTTTTTGTTTTCCTTTTCTTTTTCTTTTTAATTTATGTATGTGTGTGGTTGTGTGGGAAAATATAAAGCTCTTTTTTTTTTTTCTTTTTTGTATCAAATAACATCAATCCTTGCACACTCTATGCAAAATTTTGTAAGCATTGCAATAATGCTATGAATTACACAAGGAACTATTTTAACTTTATTACACTTTCTGTATAAAAAAAGAATTAAAATAAAAAAGTTTGTATTTAAATGATTTCAACTGCAATCTTGTAAAATATATTAATAAAATAATGATTGTTAAGAAGGAAAGAGATGTTGAGGGGTTTTTGGTGGGTTGTGTGGGTTGGGGGGGGAAGGGGTGGTGGTGGGGAGGGAATGGCAAACATGAATAGAATAGAATAGAATAGAATAGAATAGAATAGAATAGAATAGAATAGACCAGACCAGACCAGGTTGGAAGAGACCTTCAAGATCATTGTGTCCAACACCTCTGAATCATATCTCAAACCTCCCTATGGATTAGATATGCCTGTAGGATATGCCTGTATATAGAATAGAATAGAATAGAATAGAATAGAATAGACCATACCATGTTGGAAGAGACCTTCAAGATCATCGTGTCCAACCTATCATCCAACACCACCTAATCAACTAAACCATGCAACCAAGCACCCTATCAAGTCTCCTCCTGAACACCTCCAATGATGGTGACTCCACCACCTCCTCAGGCAGCCCATTCCAATGGGCAATCACTCTCTCTGTGTGGAATTTCCTCCTTACCTCCAGCCTAAACCTCCCCTGGTGCAGCTTGAGACTGTGTCCTCTTGTTCTGGTGCTGGTTGCCTGGGAGAAGAGACCAACCTCCACCTGTCTACAACCTCCCTTCAGGTAGTTGTAGAGAGCAATAAGGTCTCCCCTGAGCCTCTTCTTCTCCAGGCTAAGCAACCCCAGCTCCCTCAGTCTCTCCTCACAGGGCTTGTGTTCCAAACCCCTCACCAACTTTGTTGCCCTTCTCAGGACACCTTCCAGCAACTCAACATCTTTCCTAAACTGAGGGGCCCAAGGACTCCAGGAGTGCCCTACCAGGCAGGCCAGGATGCCATTGGCTCTCTTGGCTGCCTGGGCACACTGCAGGCTCATGTTCAGCCTACCATCAACCAGTACCCCCAGATCTCTCTCTACCTGGCCGCTCTTCAGCCACTCTGACCTCAGCCTGTAGCACTGCATGGGGTTGCTGTGGCCAATGTGCAGAACCCGGCACTTGGATGTGTTCAATCTCATACCGTTGGATTCTGCTCATCTGTCCAGCCTGTCAAGGTCCTTCTGCAAAGCCCCTGTATATATCTGTATGTCCTTAGGATATGCCAGGCTGGATCACACAAGTGATCCATTTCACAGCAACAGGGCCCAGGATTTATTCATGTCATAAACGCTGTAGGAGATGGAATGAGAATCCCTGTGGCTGGCTGTTGGAAGAAAACCTGTCGTCAGCAATGCAAGAAATCTTCCCTTTGGGGAAAGTTGAGTTACTGTCTTGCTTACAGTTTGTTGAACTTCTCACCCTTGTCCTAGCATTAGAGACTCACATGCAAGAAGTTTTGCAGGCATTGAGATGCTGCCTGAGCATCATAAAGCTCTTGAAGAGGATGACTCACGGACAGAGAGGGGAATCTGGTGCTGCGTGTGCTCCTAACCAGCAGGAACCCAAGGTATCCCAAGAGGAAGCAGAGCCAAGTGAAGCCCCAACCTGCACACACTGTAGGGAGCACCAGCTCAAGGCAGCCTGGAAAACCAGACCAAAAAAAAAAAACAAAACTATTTTAAAAAACCAGGAGCCTGAACCAGCTCCCAGAAAGCCTCTTGAAAAAAACCTCTGGCTGCTTTAACGAGCCATCAGTTTCATTTTAATTGGCTAACTAATCAGCCGCTCACGAGTGACTCTGCACATGCCAGGCAATCACTTCTGAGGGCATTTTGCAGGAGCTGGGTTTTTAAATATGAATTTGTTCACCTCGGATTTTGTCAGTAAATGAGAGCATTGATTGAGGCTCATTAGCTGAACGGAGAGCAGGGATTCAATCCAGCTGAAAAGCTGTGCCTGCCTTCCAAGTGCACAGAGAGTTCGAGCCCAGGCCTCACAGCTGAGACACTGCCAGGAGCCAGGCTGTGGGCACGCTTGTTTACCAGTTTGCAGGGGCTGCTGTTTGCCCAGCTCCAAGTAAGTTCACTCAGTGCTCTTTGAGGGGCAGGCACAGTGTTTTGCTCACTCACTGGGTTTTGCTCTGTTTGCCTGCCTTCTTTTTTTTTTCCCCAATATAAAAAAAACCCACCTCTTTCAGCTGAACTTCAGCTGCAGTTCTTGGCCTGAAGTTGGCATTTCTAACAAGCTGAGAAGGAAATAATTCATGAATTAACCCCTGTTAAGAAGCACGTTGACAAGAACTTCACAGCGCCTTCAGGAGATGCAGCTCAGTGTAGTTGCAAGGGTAGAATAGAATAGAATAGACCAGACCAGACCAGACCAGGTTGGAAGAGACCTTCAAGATCATCGCCTCCAACCTATCAACCAATCCAACACCACCTAATCAACTAACCCATGGCACCAAGCACCCCATCAAGTCTCCTCCTGAACACCTCCAGGGACGGTGACTCCACCACCTCCCTGGGCAGCACTTTCCAATGGGCAATCACTCGCTCTGTATAGAACTTCTTCCTAACATCCAGCCTCAACCTCCCCTGGCGCAGCCTGAAACTGTGTCCTCTTGTTCTGGTGCTGGCTGCCTGGGAGAAGAGCCCAACAGCCACCAGCTCCTCCCCCAGTACCATCAGACTCCTCATCAGCTGTAAATGTGATTTAAGCAGCAAGCAGTTATGAAAATCAGCCTTAACAGCAGCATAGTCACAGTTCCCCCCACACTAGCACTGCTTTGTGTGGTGGTGCTCAGGAGCAGCAATATGTTAACCATTTTTAAAGCTTGGGAAGCTGTAGTTAAAACCAGGATTTGTCTTTCCAACATTGACTCCTGGGAAAATTATCAACAGGTAATTTCTCCCCAGGTATCTTGCCTTTCAATTTTGGTGGGGGGGGGGGTTTATGGCCTTTCTTTCCTTTCTACCCCAGAGGTAATTCACTGCTTCATTTTGTTTTCCTAAGTAGCAAATAGAAAAGATGAACCAAGAAAGAAAAAAAAAAAACAAAAAAGGACTTATAAAAGAATCCTAGAGATTAAATGAGTCCATTTCTTCCTCTGTAAAATAATAACTGCAACAGTTTAAAATCTTAGTGTAGCTAGGGGTTTGTATTTATCATCTAAGCCCTGCACAGATAAGCTACTGCTGCTGTGGTAAATAGGGGTGAATATTTTTATGTGTATGAACAGTGTCCAAAGATCAGTGATGAGATGTGATCTGTTCTCCTTTTTTTTTCCCCCCCCTCCCGTTCTATGACCTTGATTCTTCTTTCTTTAAACTGAGCAGAAAAAAAAAAAAATCTTCCTGAATTTAGTGATGAAGGTTCAGACCTAAATAGCTCCAGTGCCAAATGTATCCCAGAGGAAAATTATATGGCCTCATTTAATAGAGAAAATACAAGAAGTCTGGCCAGCAGCTAGCACTTGGCTCTTTTCTGCAGTCCTTTCAGAATAAAAAGCAGCATGTAGGTAGTCTTTAAGTATTTGATTCACACTCTTGGGCTATTGTAATATACATTACTGAGACTATCTGCACTTTTGCAAAATTGGGGTTTGTGAATAGCCCTTCACATAGCAGCTCTGCTGCAGGCCATCAACTAGACTTGTGTAACATCAGCTGTGGTATTTTCCCCTTCACACCTACAGGGATAATTTTTTTTTTACCCTACTTCTAGGCCTTGCTTTCAGCCTCCTAAGCAGCAGGGCAATGGAGGCAGGCAAGCCCACTGCCTCCTCACTGAGGAATGCGTGTGGCCATCTGCTCTGCTCCATTCAGTAGGAGCATGTAGGGAGGGGAAAAGCACAAAACATCTTCTTACTCTCTGAAATGAGCCCATTTGGCTGGGTTTTGTGCTGCCCTCACTGCAGCACACAGCTGCAGGGCAGAGTTGGTGGGCAGCCCAGGCCCCTGCCAGGAATGAATCTCTCCAGGGGCTCCCACTTCTCATTCCTCAACAGCCCAGTTCCCGTGCCACTGACTGACTCAGGCTAGGAAACAGCATAAGCCCTCGGTGGTGCTTGGGATTTCAGCACCTTGTAAAACAACAAATACTCCCACATTACCTGGCCAAACCTGCCCAACAACTTGAGTTTAGCAGCTGAGAGCTCCAAGGCAGCCAGAGGGTGCTGAACATGATTGAGATGGGATTTTTACTCATTAAATGTGGGGCTTACAGCTGCTGTGCAACACTGAGGAGGTCTACCAAAAATAAAAAAGGAAAAAAAGAAGCAGCCAAGCAGCAGGACATGACCGTGCCAAAAAGCGGTGCTGGATCTCTGTATGGATGCAGCTCTTGACCTGAGCATCACCCCTCCTTCATCCAACCAATATCCACATCTCCTGCCCTGGGAATGAGGTTTACATGGAAGCTGCTGTAGCTGGGGTTGGCTGCACCATGCCCCAACAGCTGCAATCTGCTGCATCCCCAGTGCATTCAGGATGGAGGCAGGGAGATGAGGGAATGACACCCTCCCCCCAGCATGGCAGGATGGAGCCATGCAAGCACATAGGATACTCCACAGCAAGACATTCGCCCCTTGCCATAGCAAGAATTGTGTCAGGAGGAGCGAGATATGGTTCTTCACTCCAATGTGTCCCACACAATATATTTATATGGGTTTCAATGCTCTTAGAGGAGCAAACTGAGGAGACCCCAGGGGTGAAACAAGCAGTGGTAGAGCTGACATTGGTCCCAGAGAGAAGGCCACATTTATCTTAATGCTCCCCCAAAAAAACAAGCCTAGCTTTGCAAACCAGGCTGATGAAAAACTTCTCATTGCTTTCCAGTTTCAGCAGGCTTAGGAAAAATAACTGACTGATTGGGAAGCAGGGGAAAGACAGAGAAAGAGAGTGTGTGTGTGTGTGTGAGAGAGAGAGAGTGAGTGTGGATGGGGATGGCAGAAGATACATTTCTGAATAATGCGTTATTTTTGTGTCAGTTGCAACAACTCCCCAAAGCATTTGGGTATTTCAACAAACCCCAATCTCAAAACAAGAGTTTTTGCAATGCAATCATCTTGAACCACAATAACTAAATTTGAAAATAACCATTGTCTGCTAGAAAGACATTAAACCATCTATAGTGGAACCATCAGGCTGGGAATGCTGGGGGAGCTCTGCACACACACACACACAAACGATTAACAACAAGGAAAGAGAGGAGAAAGGCACTGTCACTTCCAAGAAAACCCACAACTTACCACCTACACAGTGAACTTTTAAGCACAGAATGCAACCTCCCATGAATTATTTATGAATTAATTTGCAATGAACATTTTAGCAGTCAAAGGAAACATAAACTGGCAGCACAGCCCTGCCTGGGGTGACGACAAGGGACACGAGCGTGCTGTTCCTGTGGCAAGCAGACATTTAGCAGTACACAGGGTGAGCTGCACACTAAGAACATTTAAGACAATAAACAAATATCCAATTCCTAGCAAACACCAGCCTGGTATGCTAATATCCCAACATACCCTCTGACACCCCCTGTGCCCACCACCTCAGACCTTTGCCCCACTACTCTGTTTTTATGCTATGCTAAAGCACAGGTACAGCAAGCTGCTGCTTCGAGGCTAATAATGGGACCAAGTAAATCAGGAGATACAAAAGCCAAACCCTGCTTTTAAACTAATTCTTTACAGCCAGGCTATAAAAGACCCTGTCCCTGCCCAGCACTGGAAGAATAACTAATAATAAATAATAATAGTAGTAGTGTTAAATAATTATAAAATAATAGTAATAGTAGTAATAATAATAATAAATAATAATGCTTCTGCCCTCAGAAGACTATTTTCAACCCTACTTCTCATGACAGCTGCAAGGAAGACTGAGATAAGCCTATGAAGGTGCAGGAATGGACATGGCAGGGTAAACAATTAATTCATTAAATTGCAATGAATTATTTGCAATTAAAAAAACCCACATTTATAAGCTGCTAAATTCCATTACCATTACCTGGCCTATATAAAGTGACCCCTAATTGCACATGAAAGGGGCTGTCTTTTTATGTTTTCATCACACTGCATAAAAAAATAACTAGGTGAGGAGCACATTGCAGCAGGCAGAAAGCTGAGCGCTCCAATGCACATGTAATAGCAGGCTGGGGTGCAGCAGAAACCTGGATGCAACAGGAATACATGCAGCACCTCTGAGAATGCAGGGACCTCTGAGAAACCGTGGTTCTCCATCAGATGTGAAGCTGATCTAATGCTGTAATGGCTTTGGTGTCACGGGCACCAGAATTCACTGCCAGACAGGTGTAAAGTTACACTGACTCCAGCAAATAACTGCATCTGACCTGACCACAGCTGCTCAATTTATGAGAGCAGTTAGGACTTGAGGATGTTGTTATTTTACTATTGACAGAATTGAAAGAGCATGCTCTATCACACGTGCCTGACTCTTGCCTTAGGAGAACCTAAAGAGAATCCAGAGATGTTAAATTCACTTCCTACCACCTCAAGGAATGGAGAATTATCAGAGAATCACTGAGCCTGCAGCACCCAAACACCCTCAGCCCACTACCAGCCTTCCACATGATGTTGTGCAGGACCCCAATGTACTTGACCAGCTGCTCCTGAACAAGAGAGTTAAAAGCCATCATAGTAACACCTAGGCTCCACATCCAGAAATACTCTGGCAGCTCTAGACACAATTGCTCTCTGGTCAAATTTAGAAAAGAATACACTCCACAGAAGGTATCACAACAGAGTGACCCTGGAATTGTCCTGGCTCACTTGGGTTTGCTCTAGACTGAGAGTACATCCTATGTAATGTCCTTGTACAATACTCAGTTGGATAAAGAAATGGTCAATTCCAAGTATGATCCTTGCTGAACTGCAAAAATCCATTGGGGAGTTATTTCCCACCATGGGAACTCCCAGCTCTTGGAGTTTTTGCACCCATGAGAAATTAAACATGGTGCATTGCTCTGGATTCCTTTAACCCAGGAAGCCAAGTGGAATCTCCTGGGGTAGTTTGCTTGCATTGGAGAAGAAAACTAAAAGGTGGCAGTTTTCACTGAAAAAAAAACCAAACCACAAATAAATTCCCAAACTTGGACAAAGTTAAACACAGGATTGAGAGTCTGTTGTTTACACTGAATACACAGAAACCCAGCAGAGCAAAGGCAGTCATCCTCCACCAAAACAGCAGCAGACAACCTTGCTCAGCAAACCAGGCCAGGATGTCAGGTGTGTACAACCCCCAGCATCATCTTACACCAGGCAGCAGCATTCACCCTCAGCACCTCTAGGCTGATGCTGCTGTGCACCATTCAGACATCCCTGCCCTGCCAGGCTCCACGCTGTGATTAGTGAGAACTCAGAGCTGGAGTGGGGAACTACAAGGCTTTAATATAGCAACAGGTCAACTAACAGGCATCAGAAGCTTCTTGGCACAAGAAAATGGCCTGTCTGCATTAGACTGCTAACAACTACCTTTGATTTGCATTTCCCAGGGGCCATTGTTTCAGCTTAAGGCTTTTAAGATCCACAGAATCACCAAAGTTGGAAGAGACCTCAAAGATCAAGTCCAACCTGTCACCACAGACCTCATGACTAAACCATAGCACCAACTGCCACATTCAATCCCCTCTTGAACCCCTCCAAGGATGGCGACTCCACCACCTCCCTGGGCAGCACATTCCAATGGCTAATAACTCTCTCAATGAGGAGCATTCTCCTCACCTCAAGCCTAAACTTCCCCTGGCACAGCTTGAGACTGTGTCCTCTTGTTCTGGTGCTGGTTGCCTGGGAGAAGAGACCAACCCCCTCCCGGCACTTGACTTTAGCAAAAACCCCTTCAAACAGCAAGACTCAAGCGAAACAACAGCTGAAAGAATTACTGATGACATTTTATTTCCTGATCCAGAAGTGCCACAACTAGGTGTGATTCAGTGGGAACATTCATAGAATCATAGAATTGTTTTGGTTGGACAACACCTCTAAGACCATTGAGCGCAACTGTTGACCTAACACCACCATGGCCATTAAATCATGTCTCAAAGTGCCATTCATGTACTTAAGGAGCAGCAGCTACTGGAAGGATGCAAACAGCTCCCTTTCAGGGGTGGATGTGGCCATGCCAGCATGAGCAGGGATGGGAAATTTCTGTTCACCAGCATGAGAGAAATTTGCAGGGATTATTAATTGTTTGTTTGTTTGTTTCCCCACATGCTGCATGGAAGCATGGAGAGGAATTCCCAGAAGAATTAAGTTGGTTTTTTTTCCCCCCTCTTTTGGCACTGGAGCTGGTTTTCAGGACTTCACTCAGCATTCTGATAGGAGATTGTTCTGCCTGGAGTCAGAGTTCTAAAGCTTTATGTGGAAAACAAGGTCCGTTCAGCCATGTCAACTATTTAAAAGCCCAGAGACAAAGTGTGCTGAAGGAGTAAGGGGAGCATATGAAAGTCAGAGGTGAGATTGGAAAAGCCCTTTTCTTCCACTTAGGTTCGAGACCACACTAAATCACTTCAGATATTGGTTGGGAAAAGGCCGCACAAATCATAGAGGAGGCGCTGGCAGTTTGCTCATTGGAGCACAAGCTCTGTCAATGGCATCATTTGGATGTTTAAAGCCCTTGGCTCTAATTGTAGCATGGCCATGCTTGAATAAACAGTACTAGAATTACAGTCATTGTGGAAAATGGGATGGATTATGTCCCAGTCTGCCTGAGAGGGGAAGCTACTTCTAGCTTGGCTGGGCGGGGAGCTGTCTCAGAAAGCCTCTGACACCCTGACACCTCTCTGGAATTATTTCTCACAAGATGAAAAGGCTGATTAGGTGCAAAGAGAGAGGCTAAAGCAGACTGAAATATCCCTTATGCAAGTGCTCCATTTAAAGGCAAGTGCATGCAGCCTAAAATGATGGACTTGCAGCCTCTTCAGCAGTCAGTTCTCCAGAAGGTGGGAAGTCAATGGCATCTGCTGCCCCCTCAGAAGGGAGCAAGACTCCTGAGCATCAGGAATAACTCCCACTTGCGCTCAGTCAAGTCCCAGGCTGGGTGCATGGCTAGAGCAAGACTCTGCTGCCTAGACACAAGTCTCACCCAACTTACCTCTAACCTTGTGATACTTCAGTAATGTGCTTAGTGAATGCCAGATGGATGGCTGAATCCTACAACAGGAAAAGCCACAGGAGGTGCTGAGAGGCTCAGCTCCCCAGGTCTTTATCTTTGTAGATAAGCAAATTCTGAATCTTTGGAAGAAAGTGTCTCTACCCACTGATTATTGATCACTGAAGCCAAGAACTATGCCCTGGACATCTGCTGCTGCATGGCAGATGTGAAGACAGTGTCAAAAAGGAAGAACAGGGTTCGAAGACAATTAAATATCACCACTGTAATGAGAACTGGTATACTGTCTGGCTACTCCTTCTTCTTTCATGCACAGAAAGATAAATTTTATGGAGTGGCTTCCTTGAAAGACTTGCTACTTGTTACTACTGGGAGTCAAAAGTTAAACACAGTGAAGGGAACGCATGTAACACTAATGCATGTTGGAAGAACATCAAACTAAAAGGACTTTCATTGCTATTTCTCATTCCTCTTCCCTTTCTGGCCAGATGGAGCATTTCCTTTGCCCATTTGCTGGGGACAAGTGAGGAAGCAAGGAGCTCTCAACAATGGTACTATCCCAGAAATAACAAGAAACAGGAGAGTTGGAGATCTCCAGTGTTTAGACTTTTAAGATATTACAAAGGAAGGAAAAAACCACCACAACCAAGCAGTAGTAGGGGTAATTGAACACAAGTGCGAGTTTAGCTCCTGTGTCCAAGAATAGAGTAGAATTAACCAGATTGGAAAAGACCTTTGAGATCTTCAAGTCCAACCTACCACCCAACACTATTTAATCAACTAAACCATAGCACCAAGCACCCCATCAAATCTCTTCTTAAACACCTCCAGTGCTGGTGACTCCACCACCTCCCTGGGCAGCACATTCCAATGGCCAATCACTCTTTCTATGAAGAACTTCTTCCTAATATCCAGCCTAAACCTCCCCTGGTGCAACTTGAGACTGTCCTCTTGGGATTTGCACCAGAAGAGAGAGAACCTAGGGAGGTGAAGATAAAGTCATGGGTGCAGAAGATGCTCCATTCTTTGTACTGCCTGTTTTTTTCCACCAAAATGTTACTGTAGTACCTCTGTTTTCTCCCTGGTGCACCTCCTAAGGTGGTCCTCTCAGCCAGACACTAAGTAAAAAAATACATCTGTAACTTGCACCCCAGGTAATGAGATGCCAGGCACATGGAACACCTGATAGGCAATGTTCTAAGTTCTCTGTTAATTACCAATGTTTGCTTAGCAAATAGCTGTTAAAATGCCTCAGTTCACCAACTTTTCTGGGACAGCTCTGCATTTCCCAGATGTTCAGCAGGCAAAAGATTGACAGATGCCTTCCTCTGATTATTTTCCTTGTAACTGGCAGAAGGCTGGAAATGTTGACTTGACATTTCCTGCAGTAGAGTCTTCAGACATCAGATCAGACACCTCTGAGATGCAAAAAGTTGCTTTCCAAAATGATAAAGGCAAGCAGATGAAGTTAATGTGGAAACAGCATTTTTCCAGTCCCCAGCTAAACATGAAACCAATGTGAAGAGCTACATAGAGAAAACTTCTAGTTGTATGGATACTGACTCAGAAGCTCATTTGAGTTTGCCTAGTACTAGCCTGAAAATTCAGAGAGATCCGAGTTCCCACCAAGGTGGAATTGACATTTGACATATAGTTGAGTAGGGCAAAAGAGATGAACTTCTCCTTTCAGGCCCTGAAACATCTTGCCTCTGCCAATACTTCACATGCTGTCTATCAGAGCAGCTACTAGCTGGCACAGACTTGGAGAAGCTTCCTTGTAGGATAAAACATTATCATTCAGCAAGGTGCCTTTACTTCTGGCTTGTAGTTGCAAAGTGGACCTCAGGCCATGTTGGTGAGTTTTCAGTCTTATGATAAAATTAGAGCAAACTCTTTGAGGAAGATTAACTCTGAGACCAAAGCATGAGGCTAGAGTCCAGGAAACCTTGTGCTTAGAACAATTCATAGAATCAATAAGGTTGGAAAAGACCTCAGAGATCATCATGTCCAACCTGTCACCCAAGACCTCATGACTACTAAACCATGGCACTGAGTGCCACATCCAATCCCCTCTTGAACACCTCCATATAAGCCATTTAGAATCTTTGTTTGCAGCTCTGTTCTGGGATTATGACATTTCTTGGGCTATTCTTCTCTGATACACAGTGAAATAATTAGCACAATCAGGCTTCAGACAACCTGACTACAGAAACTTTTCCTAGTTCTGCTCCAGTATCTGTCATATTAGGAGAAATGCCTGCTTACAGCCCTCTTGGCAGGGGTTAACACAGAACCCTTCCATTTGCAACTGACCTGAGCATTAGGTAATGCAGAAGCTGTTTGTCTGAAAGGCTTAGAGAAAAATCTGGTGAAAGCAGACGTTGAGAAAAGAAGAAATGAAACAGAGAACATTACTAGAGGATACCTGCAGCAGTTATCTTTTGCTGCAATCTTGCATTGACAGAGCTTTGAGACACCTCTGAATCGACAATCTGCTTCCCACCTTGTCTAATCTACAGGCTTTTTATACTTGGTGTCTGGCTGAAACTTAGAAAAGAAACTTATATTTACCCAGAACAATTACAAAAGGAATTATTCCTGTTGCCATGGAAGCTGACCTTCTACCTTAAAGCAGAAAGGCTGTCAGACCATATAATTTTCATTGTCAGCTACAACCCATCAAGCAGTGACTTTGCCTTCCACATGGTGCTAAAAAGAAAAGGATAATCCATGTGATGAAGCCGAACTTTCATTCCTAAAACTTCATCAGTACCTCTGCACTGACTGAAGCTTTGATAAACTGTTCTGCCTCACAAAACCAAAGCATTTCATTATTTCCTCCAGAGCTTCCTAAACTAAAGTGCTTGCAGATCATCACAGTTCCACAAGCTGCTCTATTTCGGCACGAGTGGTATTTGATGGCTGAGCTGCTCAATTAGCACTTGCAAGCAACTGTAAGCAAATGCTCCCACAAACACCAGTTTTGTAGGCCCTGCTCTCTAAAGTAACCTGTAAGTAAAGATGCAAAACTTTGTCAGATGGTCTACATCATGCTGAGTAAATACTAAATGGAAGATACCAGTTCCAAGAGTAGGGGAGGAGGTGGGGAAGCTGTTTTCTGAGATGGCTGAGCTACCCCTTTTTCAGAGTCCACAACTTTGAGGTCTGAGGTGCACATCAGCTCCCTTTAAGCTGCCCAGAGAGCTTGCCACACACTGCTTGGGAATACCAAATCCTGCTTGGAGTGTATTATGTAGCTTTTGGCAGGCATACTGTGGCTGCTCTTACTGCATATAAACCAGAGGGATTTCTTCCTTGGGCACATCAGTCTGGTTCCCACCCAGGCATAGTAAGTTTCCTGAGGTTCAGTTCAGAGAATAATGTTCTTATTAACATGGGCCTGTCATAGAATTATCACAAGTTTAATAAATTAACCTCCCTAATGCTGGTTCCAGAGCGGGGGGGAGGGGAGAGAGGGAAAGAAGAAGAAGGGAGGGGGCAGAAGAAGAAGAAGAAAGGGGGGGGGGGGGGGGGCAGAAGAAGGGGGGGGGCAGAAGAAGAAGAAGAAAGGGGGGGGGCAGAAGAAGAAGAAGAAGAAGGGGGGAGGGCAGAAGAAGAAGAAGAAGAAGGGGGGAGGGCAGAAGAAGAAGAAGGGGGGAGGGCAGAAGAAGAAGAAGGGGGGAGGGCAGAAGAAGAAGAAGGGGGGAAGGCAGAAGAAGAAGAAGGGGGGGCAGAAGAAGAAGAAGAAGGGGGGGCAGAAGAAGAAGAAGAAGGGGGGGCAGAAGACGAAGAAGGGGGGGGGCAGAAGAAGAAGAAGAAGGGGGGGGGGGGCAGAAGACGAAGGGGAACCCAAACAGCACTGCAACACCCCCATCCCCCCAACAACAAAACCAAAGCCCAAGAAAATAAAAGATAACTCATAGTAAAGAACAGTTTTGTTGCTCTTATTTGAGTGTCAGCTAGGTGAAATATGAAAGGGAATTTTAAAAATTATTTTCTGTCCTCTGTAGTTAGTGCCTGGTGAACAGATCTTCAGCAAATATTCATAGCAATGAAACATTTATAGGCATGCTGCTTAGGTTTGTCTAGAGATTTTTTTCCCAGCCATGTTTCAGAGCTAACATCCAGGTGTCATTAGCCTATTCTGAAAACTCCTGACCAGCACATCCTTAAAAGCAGCACATAGCAAATTCTTTCTGATCATGTAGCAGATGTGATAGAAATGTAGAGTGTCTAAATTTCCAGTAATAAATAAGATTCCATAGCCAGGATCACAATTTGTGACTGCAAAATTTCTGCTGGCTTCAGAGAAAATGGAATTTGGATCTCTGAAGCATGAGTAGAGCAACCATAAGATTTCTGCAAAGGGACCCCTCTCTAGAAAGACAACTTAGAATCATAGAATCAACAAGGTTGGAAAAGACCTCAAAGATCATCAAGTCCCACCTGTCACCGCAGACCTCATGACTACTAGACCATGGCACTAAGTGCCATGTCCAGTCCCCTCTTGAACACTTCCAAGGATGGTGACTCCACCACCTCCCTGGGCAGCCCATTCCAATGGCTAACAACTCTCTCTGTGAAAGAACTTTCTCCTTGCCTCGAGCCTAAACTTCCCCTGGCAAAGCCTGAGACTGTGTCCTCTCGTTCTGGTGCTGGTCGCCTTCGACCAGCCCCCTCCTGGCTACAACCTCCCTTCAGGTAGTTGTAGACAGAAATGAGCCTCCTCTACTCCAGGCTAAACAATCCCATCTCCTTCAGCCTCTCCTCCTAGGGCTTGTGCTTGAGGCCTCTCCCCAGCTTTGTTGCCCTTCTCAGGACACATTCAAGAGTCTCAAAGTCTTTCTTAAATTGAGGGGCCCAGAACTGGACACAGTACTCAAGGTGTGGCCTAACCAATGCTGAGTACAGGGGCACAATGACTTCCCTTCTCCTGCTGGCCACACTGTTCTTGATGCAGGCCAGGATGCCATTTGCCTTCTCGGCCACCTAGGCACACAGCTGGCTCATGTTCAGCCAGCCGTCAATCAGTATCCCCAGGTCCCTTCTAGAACTATCTTGTTTAGTGTTTGGGCCAGAAGGAAGCCACAGGTGAAAGTGTTTCTGACTACATCCAGTGGAAGTGATCTGTCATCCATGCATCCTGCTTTTATCTAACCAGTCTCCTTACTAGCACTCATCACCATGGTATCTGAACAGCTTCAGCTGGAGGTGTTATTCCAATTACTTTAGTCTAGCTGCTGACATGTGAGAGCAAAAATGTGAGATTCTGTTAGGAAAATAATTCTCCAATTAGTTGCTCCCTCTTTGTCTCACAGCACAGAAAGTCACACTGTGAAGGTTTCCAGCGCTTGCTCTCTGTGGTTGTGTCTCCTCTTTTCTTTTTCATTGTTGCCACTGTGATGTTGACACAGAAGTTTGGCAGTCTCCCATCTGAATCACATGTTGGAGCTCAAGCTATTTATGATAGCTGATACAAATCAAATACCTCCTGTGTACATTAGCCATTGCTCAGACAAATTGCTATCTTCTTCCGTGCTGACCCAAATCTATGTAGGACGCAGAGAAAACATTTTTGTTCTGCATCCTGGCTGCTAATTGAAATAGGAAAAATCCTGAGAAAGAAGAGCTGTAAATACAGACCAAGTCTGAAGGAACTGCTGCTCTCTGATCACATACAGACTGCTTCTTTCTCAGCAGCTCTCTTGGATTTAGAACAGGTTTCATGACTGACAAAATATTTCACCCAGTCATAGTATAAGAAAGAATTATAAACACCTTTGGAGACTGTTCCCAAGCTAAATCTTGGTGTACTAACCTACTAGCTTAAAAATCAGGTATCTTGCTTAAAGGTGGGCTAATTAGCACTTCAAGCTTTGCACTGTGAACCCTCCTATGCCATTAGCAATTGCAATTACTTGTGCTTGAAATTAGTGACTGGAAACCACCTAAACTTCAGCAAATGAAACAACAAGGAGGTAAGCAGACTAAAGAGCAATGCTTCACCACCTGCAACCAGACTTTCTCCTTGACTCACGTCCTCTGTGTTGGAGGACACAAGCTGTTGTCTTCCCCTTGCTCAAACAGCACCCAGATTCTCCAGATGAGTGGATCTGATCTGGTGAATGTAATTTGTGGCATCTTAAAATAGCCTGACTGTTTGGACAAGACTTAAAGATGCTAAGGTTCTGTGTCAAGCAATCCCCACCGAGCATGGCTATACAAAAAAGCAAAGACTGTTAAATCACCTGAAGGACCATGCTACAGCAGAGCTCCTGAAAGCACAGACTTCAAGCCTAGTTCAGCCCACAGGAGCACCTCACCTGGACAGTACCAAGGTGAGACATGTGATTCCTCTATGAGATCCAGTATGTCTCACCAGTTTTTGATCAGAAGAGTGCTTCCAGTCACAGAACCCAGTGGCTGGGAAGTGTGCTGCACTTGTTAGACCTGGAGCAGTGCCCCATTTTCTTGCTAAATGAGTCTTCATAAGCTTCTCCAGCAGGCATCTGCTCATTTTTGATGGGCTCCTACAGTAGAATTAGCTGTTCTCTAAAAATCAATGCTCCTTTTGGGATATGCTAGGCTTGGCTGGGACAGAGTTGATTTTTTTCACAGTAGCTGGTTTGGATTTGTGCTGGGAACAACACTGGTAACAGAGGGATGTTTTTGTCATTGCTAAGTAGTGATTACGCAGAGTCAAGGCCTTTTCTGCTCCTCACTCCATCCCACAGCAAGTAGGCTGGAGGTACACAAGAAGGTGGAATGGGACACAGCCAGGACAGCTGATCCAAATTGACCAAAGGGATATTCTATACCCTATGACACCCTGCTCAGTATATAAAGCTGAGGGAAGGAGAAATAGGAGGAAGACATTCAGAGTGATGGTCTTTGTCTTCCTCATGGGCAGTGGTGAATGAATTCCTTGTTTTGCTTTGCTGGTATCCACAGTGTCAGCTTTATCTATCAAACTGGTTTTGTCTCTAGTCCCCAAGTTTTCTCACTTTCACACTTCTGATTCTCAGAGGGGAGTGAGCAAGTGACTGTGTGGGGCTGGGGTTAAACCACAACATGAGGGCTGGAGAAGACAGGAGGGTGTTGGGACTTTGTTCATTGGAGATTCTCTTTACTAAAGCATTTTTCCTTCTCTCCACAGGCTAAAATGCCTTATGACAAACCAGCACTTTGTCATGTATGCACACATACATACACAGACACTCATCAGTAATATGCCCCTAGGGTTGAAATCCATCTGTGAGAAACCACTTGCAGTTTTCCAGTCAACCTCTCACCAGAAGAGCAAATAAACTGTGTTTATGCATAGGAGGCAGGAGTCAGCCTCATCACTGTAAGTTGTTTGGACAGTATAGGGGAAAAGCACAATCATGCATCCTGCCATGACAGAGCTCATTTGCAATCCCTGTCTGGCCACGCCACATCCAGGCTCCCACTGCTCTTTGTGGGAGCACCTGTCAGTAATCTCATGTCATAAACCCTCATATAAAATGATCAAATGAAAAGGAGGAGTTAATTCTTCTAACATCATGAGCTATGCCTGTGAAGCCTCAAGCCTTAACCACAACTAAGCAATGGGAATGCCTGCTCTGAGGCCATCACTCCTGAGAGGAGACAGCAAACACCGCTGATGTTCCAGAGCTGTTACAGTTACGTCCTGCTTACTGCAGTTTCTCACTTAAACATGACTGCTTGTGCTGAGCAGTAAAGCATCTACAGCAGAACCCATTCTGTTTAATGTACTATCTGAAAAAGAAATGGCTTTGAAGCTTTGTAGATCATTACAGCTGGTGAAAAGGATTAGCTGATGATTTTGTGAATGAGATGGATTAGGAGATGTGCTGGAATACAGCTTTACTGGCTCAGAAGAGGCTGACACTTCAGAATCACCAATTCTTGCTTTCTCTTTGGGAGAAGGAAAAAAAAACACAAACCAAACCAAACCAAGACCAAAAATCAAAACCCCAACTCCAAACAAAACAAACCCAAACCCAACCCCAAACAGAACAAACCCAAAGAAACACAAACACCAGAACAAACTCAAACCATGTAAGGGCTAAATCCTGGTTCTGTCATGGGTAGCAGCAGATATCTGTTCTCCTTAACTCTCTCCTGGTATGGCAGAACCTGACCTGACCAGTGCAACACTGTGCTGCTGTTTGCTTTGCTGATAATGCCAGTATTAGTAAATAAAACTCATCATTTGTATAAGGAAATTGCAAATCCCTTTCTACAGTGAGATCCAGCACAGAACCTCACAGCATGTAAGGCACTCAATCTATTTTGGGGTTAAATGAAACATTTTGATTCACTGATAGCACCTCTCTCCAATAGCTACCAGAAAAGTAGAAAGGAGAACTGCCAAGCTCTTTATACCACTGACCCCATCTCCTGGAATAGAAGCAGAGCTTTTGGGTATTGACTTTCAGAACCATGTTAATATTGATGAAGAGTTGTTTACTTCTCGAGCCTGATGGACAAATAGCATCTCTTCCAGGACTAGGGGGGTTTTGCTGTGGAGTGTCAGCCAAGGTTCAGCTGACTGAAGGAAGGTGCTTCTGCTGTTAAGGAGTTGATACCTGAACAACTTTAACATACATAAGGTCAAGTATCTCTCCCAGTGTAGGCATGGAGCTCCTTAGATGAATAATGAGCAGGAAGAAGTGACAGAGTGTTCTGAAAAGAATATATGAAACCAAAGTGAAGAATCAAGGGGTTTGCTGATCAGAATCCTTTCCAATAACCTCCTTTTTTTTGTTGTTAAAAATAAGTGTGACTGACCTTGAAACCCTTCTCAAGGAAGCTTCTCCTTTGAGAAGTCACCTTCAGATTGGCAAGTGTTGAAGCTTTAGTGTTCTGTAGTAACACCTCCTCCACCACCTCCACTCCTCAAATGTAATTAAATTCAGTTTAAAATTTTAAACAGCTGAAAGTTAAATCATGTATTTGGGGGTTATTTCTACAATTCCTTTGGCAGCTCCAAATGTGTGGGATGATTTAGTGTTGAAACTATTCAGATTTAACTTTTTTCCCCAAATAGGGATAAGTAGGAATCCAATGGCATTACAAGACCTGCAAAGATTGCAGTGTTGTCACCACAAGTATGTGAATACAACTGGAATGGGTACACTATCACTTCTAAACCTGCTTATCCTTTCTAATTAGCTCAGCTTGAGAGAGTCTGTCAGGGTGAAACATGCTGGTGTCTCTCCACAGTCTGTTACTTGTCGTGTCTTGTGTCAAGTCCTACCACTGAGACAAGAAGTTCAAGCTGGCAAGCAGAAAAGGTCAATCAATCAATGGCCACCATAATGTTATAGCTGATCTAACTTGCTCTGAGTTCTTGAAAGCAACTTCAGACAGGTGAGTTTTCCTCTGGCTCTGCAGGAAAGGGTGGCAACTCCCTGGAAATGGCTTTACAAAACCCAAACCAAGCCCCCAAATTCTGCACCAGCAACAGGTATTGAAGAGGGACTGTTATCTGTGTCTGACTTCTCCACATGTCATTTATCTGGATCCTACCCTAATCTTTCATTTCCCTGTGCAGACTCCATGGTTCTTCACATCTTACTTCACTGGAAGGACAGTGAGCCCCTGATTTCCCTGGGCTGCATAATTCACATTGCAGTTGAAGGATTACTGCTCCCATCACAGCAGGTCAGTTCTTCCCATTAGCAAGCAGCAGGAGAGCCCAGCCCCTGAATCCTGCTTTATTTTGCTTTTAATGGTACAGTGCAGAAAGCAGACTTAGATGGAACCTGTCACTACACCTTGCTTTTTTTCTTTTTTAATTGTTTTTCCATTTTTTTCCCCCCCCGGGAACCAAGGAGTTAAGAAACCTCTATTTTTTTGATAAGTTGTGGGTGTTTTTCTGACAGCCTCCATGTCTTGTACACTTGTACCATACTTAAGGTAGATAAAAGTACAAATATTTTGCATAATTACATGGATGTTAACATTCACAGTGCCTGTGGCATCAGTTCTAATTTAGTGAAGTGAATCAGTTCCTTTTCCTAACAATTCATCAGCGCTGTGCCAAAGAGAAAGACTGCATCGTGCTTGGCTGTTACCACACATGAATATTAGCAATTCTAATTACAAAATTCCTTTTAAGTGTTGTTCTGCTGGGAAAAAAAAAAAAAAGCATTTAAAAAATAAAATAAAATCAAACTTTTTAGAGATACAGAAGTTTCTCCTCAAAGCTCAGCCTTGACATAAAACAGTCAGAAACTGCAGTAACAGAATCAAATGCTAACTGTGGACGAAGATGTAAGAGTTGCCATAGTTTTCTCTCCATGCCACTGCCCTGGTCTGGTTTACCTAGCCACAGATAATCTGGACACTATTAGCACAGCACAAGAGTGGAAAGTGGCTTCCACAAGAGTGGAAAGTGGCTTACAGAATTTTTGCCTCAAAAAAAAATGAGGCAGAAGGACAAATTCCTAGAAAGTAGCAGGGAAATGCCTGAAAAACAGTGGAGAAAAATCCTAGGAAGTAGCAGGAAAATGCCTGGGAAACAGTGGAGAAAAATCAGTGGAGAAAAATCCTAGAAAGTAGCAGGAAAATGGCTGGGAAACAGTGGAGAAAATCCTTGAAAGTAGCAGGGAAATGCCTGAAAAACAGTGGAGAAAAATCCTAGGAAGTAGCAGGAAAATGCCTGGGAAACAGTGGAGAAAAATCCTAGAAAGTAGCAGGAAAATGGCTGGGAAACAGTGGAGAAAAATCCTAGAAAGTAGCAGGAAAATGGCTGGGAAACAGTGGAGAAAATCCTTGAAAGTAGCAGGGAAATGCCTGAAAAACAGTGGAGAAAAATCCTAGAAAGTAGCAGGAAAATGCCTGGGAAACAGTGGAGAAAAATCCTAGAAAGTAGCAGGAAAATGCCTGGGAAACAGTGGAGAAAAATCAGTGGAGAAAAATCCTAGAAAGTAGCAGGAAAATGCCTGAAAAACAGTGGAGAAAAATCCTAGAAAGTAGCAGGAAAATGGCTGGGAAACAGTGGAGAAAAATCCTAGGAAGTAGCAGGAAAATGGCTGGGAAACAGTGGAGAAAAATCCTAGAAAGTAGCAGGAAAATGGCTGGGAAACAGTGGAGAAAATCCTTGACAGTAGCAGGGAAATGCCTAGGAAGGTGTAGGGAAACTACCAGAAAGAATGGGGAAATTTCACCCCAAATTTCCAGAAAGCAGCTGAAAAAGTCCTTCAACAACAGAAAACTCCTAGAAAGCAGTAAGGAAATTTTCTTAGAAGGTTTGATGTCAGCTTCTAGAAATCTAAGGATAGATGCCTGAAAAGTACCAGGTAAAGTCTTTGAAAGTGGTGGTGGGGAAAACTTCAAGAAATCCCCAGCAAAATTCCTAGAAAACAATGGGTTCATTTTCAATTAACTTGATTAATTAATTTCATTTTATAGAAAACAACTAAACTGGAAAACACCAATTGAATTCCTAGAAAGGGCAGGAAAATCCCTGGAAAACACAGGGAGAAGTCACAAAAAGCCATGGAAATCTTCCTAGAAAGCACATGCTTAAAAAGAGTGAGAAAATGACCTACAAAGGCAGAGAAAAATCCACCTGAAACGCAGCTGGGAGAAGTCCTAAAAAGTAGCAGGAAATTCCCTGGAAAGAACTAGGAAACTTCCTAGTTCAATGGAGTTGCTGGAGAGTACTATGTGAATCGATAGGAAAACTCTAGATTGAGGAATTCCTGGAAAACCAGGGAAATTGCCCAAACCTTCCAAAACAAAGGTTCCTGGAAAGCAACTGTTACATCCTCAGAAAATTGCAGAGAGGTTTTGAGTGGAGGGAGTCCTGGAAAGGGATGCGAAATGCTTAGAAAAGATCTAGACTGAGGCACTGCTGGAAAGCCATGGTCTAGTGGAAGGTGACCCTGCCCATGGCAGGGGGGTTGGAAGGAACTCTTCATAGAGAGAGTAATTGGCTATTGGAATGGGCTGCCCAGGGAGGTGGTGGAGTCACCATCACTAGAAGTGTTTAGGAGACTTGATGGGTTGCTTGGTGCCATGGTTTCATTGATTAGATAGTGTTGAATGATGGGTTGGACACAATGATCTCAAAGGTCTCTTCCAACCTGGTCTATTCTATTCTATTCTATTCTAACTAGGTGATCTTTAAGGTCCCCTCCATCCCAAACCATTCTATGATTCTGTGATGTGGAGAGAGGACCTAGACTGGGACATCCCTCAAAGGCTGTGTGAAATCCCTAGTACATTTTCCTTGGAGATATTTTTCTTCAGGCACAGCAAAACTTTATTCTCCCAGTATATTGCAGAGCACTTTAGGAGGGGAAGCAGCCAGAGCAAAGCATGTGGTTCCCTCTGACACAGCAACAACTCTGCTGCATAAGGGCTGTCATCCTGGAGGAATGAAGAGAAGCAGCAGCAAGCCCTGGTGGTACCTGCTAAATATTTGCAATTTTTCTGCTGCAAAACATGGGGTAGGACAGCCATTTGGAGAAGGAGAGTGCAGAGCTGTCTGAGGGGCTTTTGTTGACTTATGTCAAATTAATTCCTAAGTGTGGTGCAAGAAGATAAACGACTCACTCATCAGAACTTACCCTTTATGGAGAGCCAGTCTTATTCCTAATGAGGTCTCTCTGTGTCATGCAGCTAAACAGATTCCAAAAAAGCCTTGGCAGAGGAGAGCCTCGGTGTGAGCTGGAGCTCCCACCCCAGGGTGCTGAGCAGCAGCATGAGCTGAGTATGCCAATACTCCACCAGGCAGCACTGGGCACAGCTGGGCAGCCTGGGAGTCAGACAGCCTGCTGCTGTGGGTGCACAAATTTTTAATCTCTTCCCTCTCTTATTCTGCTCCTCCTTGTCCATTATTTCTTTCCTTTTTACTCCTTTCATTCCTTTGTTGTTGTTTTTTTTAACAAGCTAAGAATTTGGAGTGAAGTGGAGGCATCATGAGGTGGTAAGGGTGGCTTTATAGAACCGGTGTGCCTGAAGGCACATGAGATCTATCTTGAGCCTGGTGCAGTAGCCTCTCTGGGAGCTGTCAGACCAGCTAAGGTCTGGTCATCCCAGCTTTTCCCTTCCAATTGCCTTCTGTCACATCTGGCCATTACAATCAACTCCTTAACCTTGATGATTTCTCTGATTCTAGCAGAGCATCTGAGCTACTGATGAGGAAAGTGTTCAACACTGTACAAAAAGACCAGAGTTTTGTGCCTGTCAGGTCTGCCACAGAGATGGGCACGGAAGGAGGGAGGTGCTCAGCCCATCAAGCCAACAGGCAGTACCTGCCCTCTGCCACCACTCTGCCACCCTTTCTCTGCTCAAGTGCTGCACATGGCTTTGATTTTATGCTTCCTACGTTATACCCTGTGGCTAGCCGTTTGGTTTATGCAAGGGGGAATTGTGTCTATATTCACATATAAATTGAAAAGGCATTAAAGCTGTCAGTTATCCGGGTTTATGTACATATTTTACTTCTGCTTCACATTCAGCTCTTTCACAGCCACAACATTTTGTGTTCTTTATATGAAAATTAATAAAAAATTGGATCATCATGGAAGATTTCATTTCCTTAAGCTAGCAGTGCTGAGAAAGAAAAAAAATTCCATCTGCTTTATGTCACCTCAGTTTCAATCAGTCAAAAGTAAATTTCCATCAACTCAATCCATATACTTTTCCTCTCTGTTTACTCTTCCTGTGCTGCATGGAATCAAGCTAAACCACAGGAAGGTTTTTTTTATGGACTTTTTAGATTAGTGCACACAGCGTTACACACAGGCAGGGAACACATCTTGCTCATACCCTTCTGTTACCTGCCCAGTGGAGCCACTGAATGGCATTTCACACACACCTTATTTCCCATTTAGATTTATGCAGCTTCTGTTTACAGCCTTTGAATTCTACTTCTACTATTCCCCTTCAATCAAAAAACTTTTCTGCCCTCTGTTGTTACTTACAGGCTGTGACTGGGTCAGCTCTTAACCTACCCTTGGATAAAACCCCAAAGGTCTTAGCTTCTTCAGCTCTGCACATTTGTGTCTTCAAGTTTTTCTTTTTTTTTTATAGAACAGAATGGAACAGAACAGGTTGGAAAAGACCTTTGAGATCACTGAGTCCAATCACCCAACACTATCTAATCAACTAAACTATGGCACCAAGCACCCCATCCAGTCTCTTCTTAAACACCTCCAGTGATGGTGACACCACCACCTCCCTGGGCAGCACATTCCAATGGCAAATCACTCTTTCTATGAAGAACATCTTCCAAACACCCACCCTAAACCTCCCCTGGCACAGCTTGAGACTGTGTCCTCTTGTTCTTGTGAAACCAGAACATGATTTGATAATGATGATGGGCAGACATGATTTGCCTATGATTTGATGGGCAGTCTTGGCAAGGTGGATCTGTCCTAAACACTGTGTTCCCTTGCTGACTTCTTTGGGATGATGAGTCCCACCACCTCCCTCTCCTACTTGATAATTGCATTTGCTCCACTAACTGCTGTTGGTTTCCTTCCTTCCATGACCCCAACACAGTTCACAAGAAAAAATAAATCTTCATGTGGACACTAAGAAATGAAAGAAATCTGTCTGCCTATCTAGTGCTAGGGAACTCTGACTTTGACAGTCCCACAGATATCACCCATGTGATAGGGACCTTTTGCGTCACACACCCAGTACATCAGGCTGCAGAAGCAGCAGCTAAGAGGTCTAATTCTCATTATGCCTTTAGGGAAACTAAGAAAAACCTTGGTGGCATGTATTCTGAGGGACTGGTGCTGTGGAGAGCTGCTCCTCAAAGCCAAAGTGCAAAGGACAAACATTAAGCCTGAAAATGTTTCCAGCACCGAGCCAGGAGTGCCAGATTGCTGCTGCTCGGGGTCAGCTGTAAGGCCAGTTGTGAAGTTCCAAGCAAGCCAAGCACAGATTGTGTTTGTGCAAATGCTGTGGAATTCACCTGCTTTTCCCACCTGCAGCTCAGTGTTTTTGTCAAAAAGACTCTTCTGATTCCTTTCCATGGCTCTCCCACTGCTAGCCATTACATGCAAGTTATTTGCTCTCAGTAATTGAGAAGGGATGGGCCGGGCAAGCAAGTCACTCACTTTTTGTTCAGAATCCTTTTTGTGCCCTTCTGGTTTAGTTAAATTTGGTCAGGCTTTTCTGCTGCCCTTTGGACCGTAGCAAATAACTCATCACTTCAGATTTGGGACGGTTCAAAGAAAAGGAACTGTACTGCCACCTTCAGCAGCAAGACTAAAATGTGCCTAAAAGGTGTCCTCCCTCAGCCTCAGGGATCTGGGTCTGCAGGCTGAGTATCAAGCAGGAATTTTCATTTGTTCCATACAGAGATCTAACTTCCAGGGAAATGACCTCATGCAAAACCAGTGAGGACAGTGCTTTTTAAATGTGGGGATCTCTGTGTTGCTATTGTCCTATGATGTTGACTGAATGAGGGCAGACTGTGATGATTGCAGGAAGCCCACAGTGAGCTCCAGCCAGATGTGTGCGCACAGATTTTGGATTGCATCTGCTGAGCCCAGCAGTGGCTTTGCCACTGCCCAGCTGCGCTTGGATAGACAGCATGCTTCAGCCAGCCTGCCCCTGGCATCCCACAGGTGAGCAGTCCCAGGGGTTTCAATCCCTGCAGCTGGATCACCTCTTCCTCCAGCAGCTATGGGGAAAAGCTGGGCTCACAATGATACTGCAAAGACCATCACTTCTGAATAATGTCACAGAGGAGTGAAAATGAGATTACCATTGTCAGCCCCTTGCTCACATAGCACCTCTGCTGAGCACGTCTTTTTGTCTCCTTGGGTCTCAAGTGGCTTTTTTCCATCAAGCTCTTGTCATTGCCCAGACAGAGAAGGGCTAAGATTAAGACCCAACACTGCTACTCCTGTTCTGACCTGCAGGACTGCAATTTCTGCCTTTAGCTTTCAGAAGAATAAGCAGTGATTGCACTTGGAGCTGTTACTGCCTTCAATCTTTGTTTAATATCAATTTGCTAATGTTAATCTTTCTTATTCAGTGAAAATAGACTTACACAGTAAAACCTTAGTTATGCTTTCTGTCAATCAGTGAGCAATTAATGGTCAATCAGCATTATACTCTGTAGTCAAAAGTAGCACAGAAGAATGAGCACAACACAGCCATAGTGAGAAAAAGACACCAGCCTGCCTAGATTGTACATACACACAAATATAGCCTTTTTAACCCCATTTTTTCCTGAAGCATAACAGTGCAGAGCATTTCTAACTTGCCCAGCATATCCCAGCTTTCCTATCTCTAAGCCCAGGCTTTGCAACAAGACATGGTGACAGAGAGAATCCACAAGATCTTTTTAACAGCCTATTGGGCTCACCTCAGCTCCAGCATCTGATCACAAACCCTCCTGCACTGGTCCTCAGAGACAGCTTTTTACTAGCACTGAAGCTACAACCAACCGGTCTCTAAAGACACAACTCACCTTCATTTACAGGCCGGCACAAATCCCCTTGCACTATTTGGGAGAGATTGTGCAGCTCTCACAGAGCATCTCCACAGAGCAAGAAGCCCTGGGGATGTGGCATAAAGCAGTATGCAGAGCAATGTCTTCTGGGAGGAAGATGCTCTGATCAAACCATGCAAGCAGGATCAAGGACATATGCACAGAAAGGATATGCCAATTAACTGGCAAACACAAGCAGCTGCAAGGTTCTGTAAAACATCCTCTACCAGAAAAAACCCAAAATCCCATTTCATTAAAGTTCAGACCTTCTGTGGACATTTGCTCACTAATGATTTTTCATTAAAGGAAAACACAGGCCATCCCATAAACATCTTGGTAACATCTGTCTTCTATTCTGAAAATGTCAAGATGGAACACTTCAGCTGCTTCAGCAGCAGTGTGGTAGAGCTCTTCGTGCCAGTATTTATTTTGCATTATAGAAAAGACCAAATGTTTCAACTTACCAGCCCACTCCTTCCCCCTCCTCACACCCCCCTCACCCCCAGAATAAAAACCACACCCAAAACCACCAACCAAAAGCTTTAGCTTTGTGGGACATGATCCTATTGCAAAATGAGCTCTAAAGGTTCAAGTATTGGTGGGGGGAATCATATCCCAGGTTTGACAATCCAATCCCATCTTTGCCCATGCCACTAACAACGGGAGCAAAAGCATCTTACTGAAAGACAGGATCACCACACCAGGAGAACACAAATCTTCTTCAACCACAAGCCTGGTTCAGGTTCACACAAGAAGAGCCAAACAGACCTAAGTCTTTGCAAACTCACTGAGGTCAATAATGCAATGTTTGGTTATCCTCATCTGGGAGATCAGATCAGAAGCAGGAAATCCCAGAGGCCATCAAACCCATTTTTCCTTCTGTTGCAGAATCCAGTGCTGTCCCAAGCCTCCATCAGCTTGTTCCAATGAACTTGTAGTTAGAAAGCAGTCACAGAATCAATCAACCAGGTTGGAAAAGACCTCAGAGATCAAGTCCAACCTATTACCTAATAACCTAACACCTCGTGACAACTAAATCATGGCTCCAACAGGCAACCTAAAAAGCTACTGCAAATCAGAAGAACCCATCCAGATTATGGCCCTTTTTTAAATGCTGGAGAATTCAAAGTGTACAACTGGGTCCTTTTCACTCTTTAACATGCCTTTCCAGCAAGTATATGGCTTTAAATGTGCCTTCCCCAGAAGCAAGTCAAACAGAAAATTGCCTTGCCTGCTTTACACAGATGCAGAAAGGAAGCCAGCAAAAAAAACCCTTACCTAAAATGTTGGGGGGAGTATGGCACTGAACAGAAGGACTGGCAGCACTGTGAAACTTTGGGGAGAGCCAGAAGAAAGGAAAGATACAAGTGGGCTAAATCAAGCTACAAAAATGCAGTTTAACCGCACGGCACTGTTAGCATTTCAGCAAGCTACTGATGCATCTTGAGGCCAAGAAGTTAAAATGCATCAATTCAGATGTTGTGGTAAACCCTGGAAGATAAGTGTGGCTGTGTGGGACTAAGCCTAGTTCCCTCATGGTGAGTTGTGCTTCAGTTAGTCACTGAGTGCATTGAGCCATGATCTAAATTCTGCATGAGCATCTGAAGAGTAGAGCTTAAAAATTCAGCCAGTTCTACCCCTGTGAATTTATAAAAGGGTACAAATCGTGGGAGAATTCAGGCTGGGAGAGCCCTCAGATACCTCTAGTCTGGCTTCCTGTCCAGAGTTGGGTAGGTGTGCTAAGGGCTTCATCCAGCTGGTTCTTGAACACCTCCTTGGCTAGAAATCCAAGCCACTGTGTCAGCCTGTCCTGGTAGACAACAGAACTCCATGAACTCTGATAAAACAAAAGCAGTCTGCACCTCACCACACACCTGTTTGCTCTGTAGCTCTGATTTTTAGCTGGTGCTGGAGGTCCAAAGGTGAGGTTCAGCAAGTCAGGCAATATGGGACAGGGATCCAGCTGCCTCAGCTCCGTGTATACAGTTTCATATCAACAAGAGACACAAATGGGTGGAACCAGCACTGAGGTGATGCTTTATGACTAAAGACTGAACACTGTCAGAATTTGAGTTTTCAAGACCCTCTGCTCTCTGCTATGACAGGGCACCACCAGCCTAAGAAACCAAACATCATTCCCTGATGGTTTAACCGTTGGACTCAATGATCTTTAAGGTCTTTTCCAACCAAAACAATTCTGTGGCTCCACGAAATTGTGTGACCCATAGTCTGACTCCAAACACTAGCAGACAAGTAAGGAATGGAAGCCAGCCTGGAAATCAGACTGGAAACATACAAGGTGGCAGCTTCAACTCCATCAAAAGGAAGCATTTAACTGTTAGAGATCTGCCTGGAATGGTCCTAAATTCAAATGAATATTGTCTTTTTGCCACTGTTTTCCCCTCATTTATTTTCTGTGCTAACAACTAACAGAAGGAAAAGGAAGAAAAGAGAGGTAAAACAATGAAAGAACAGCCTTGCATCGATTTGGAAGTAAAAAGGTAAGTTTAACCAAAAATTAAAGCTATTTAAGTAAAAGGAAGGTTTCAGAGGTATAAGGGAAAAGGGATAAAATAAAAATACATACAAAACCAGATGCAGCTGGCAAAGGATTCTCTGAATGGAAGATGGAGTCTCTTCAGATGCAGTCCCCTTAGGTATCCGGGACCATGTGGATCAGACAACACGGTTAACAGTCAATAGCTGCAGGGGGTCAGAGAGCTGAAGGCAGGTGAGGCAGGTAAGCAATTGCCCCTCTTAAATAGGGTTGTGGAGAGGAAGAGGGAATGGAATAACCTTTGACCCAGGGGCCCCTCCCCCTGGGAGGGGGTAAGGTTTCTTTGCCCACCTGGGGCTAGTTTTCTTCCAGCCCATCCCTCCTGGGCTGGGCTTAACCCAGCACACTACCTACCTATCCGTCCCCCTGCTATCTCCACCAGAAGAGCCTGTCCACAACCCTGCTTGCTTGGCAGTTTTCCACATTTTAGCCATTTATTTTTTTTTTTTTGGGGGGGGGGGGAGTGGGGGAGAGCTTCTGGGTGGATCAGTGATGTCACATGGGGGGGTTGATGATGCAGCAGAGGAGCAGGTGAGTGAGGGATGGGAGAAGCCTCCCAAAAAGGGTACTTTCAGCCCTAGATGCTTGAAATGCATGAAAATTCTTGGAGGGGATTGAAAAATATTTAAAACGGGAAGCATGGGTGTGAGGTGTTCCAAGAGAAAAAAAAATCTCCCATGTTTATCTGGATGTTGAAGAATTGTCCTAATTTATATGTGGGGGAAAAATACTTTGAAATTACTCCCCTGTATCTCCTCTATCATATAGAGGCGTTTAGAGTATCACAGAAGATGTCACAGAATACAACTGGTTGGAAGAGACCTCAAAGATCATCCAGTCCAACCCTAAGATCATCCAGACCAACCCTAAGATCATCCAGTCCATACAAATATGAACTCTGTAGGTACAGATTACAAATGCTGGATTTATCCTTTGTGTGTGGCTTATTGTTGTTGTTGTAGTTGTCGTTGTTGTAGTTGTCGTTGTTGCTGTTTGTTTGTTTGTTTAACTGGAAACAGATGAACAGCGCCAGCTGAGCGGCTCCACACACACGCACGGGGCGTGCTCAGTGCTGCCACCTCGCGTTGAATTTGCGACACTGCAGCTGTGCAACGCCTTGCGCCTGCCCGTAAGTGCGTAGTGCTGCCCTCTTGTGTTTAACTGGCGGCACTGCGGTTCCTCGGAGCTGCTGCCTTGAACGCCTTAAATGCCTGAAGATTCTTGGGGGTGCCTGTAGGGGAGGAGGGGGAAGCGATTAAAAATGAATTAAACTTGTAGCTATTAGCGTGAGGAGTTAGGCAGACAGAAATCTCTTGGTTTCTACATAGATATTAAAAGTATGTATTCGTTTATACTTTAAAAAAATATTTTAAAATTAAAAACAAAAAACCCCACATTTATCTACTATATTCTAAGGAGTATTTTAGCAGGTCAGAGCCCGTGCTGCAACGGGACCGGCGCGTTCGCGGGGGGGGGGGGTTGCCGCGGGCACCGTAGAAGCTCTCGTTGCCATGGGGCAGGAGCTGCGCTTTGCTACGGACGCCGCTCATGCGCCCTATGGCAGCGCGTTGCTACGGGTTCGGCGCGACCGCTCTGCCTCCTCGTCTCTGTGCCCGCGGCTGCTGTACCCTCCGGGCTCCGCGCTCGGTCCTCCACTGTAGCTCTGCCCACCACCTTATAACGTAAGCATGCCCCGCGGCTGCTATGTTGGTGCTCCGTAGTGTAGCTGCCAGGCGTCCCCCGCCTATAGCAGGTGGGTTGAAGTAGGTGATCTTTGAGGTGCCTTCAAACCTGAGCCATTCTATGAACCTAGATTGCCACCTTAGGTGGCCAGGTTTGGTGCTAGCAAGTTGGGCTACGCTCAGCCTTGGCAAAACTTTGCCGTCGCGAATGCAGCTTGCATTGATCTGCAGATTGCAGAATGCATTGATCTGCAGATTGCAGAATGCATTGATCTGCAGATTGCAGAATGCATTGATTTTGATGACTCCCCAGCAGTCAGTGTTTACACATTCTGTTGCTTATATGCAAATAATCAGCTGACTTTTAGAGTGCTGTTAAGTAGACAACGTTTGGAAAGTTACACCAGTTGCCTGGTAAAGCCACATACAATATCAGGAATACAGTTTGTGATGTAACACATGGAAAGAAAGAATGCTTCTCCATGTCAATAATCACTAGGAAGAAGCTGCTCTGCTATAGTGCCTTCACTTCTGGAAACTTACAAAAGAGTAGGACAAAATTGGAGAAAGAAGTCTAATAATGTAGCATTAGTACAGAATCAAACCCATTTGTATCTGTGATGCCTCAAGAGAATTAATTGTTGCTTGAGTTTTACTTGCACTTTCAACTTGCACATTTACAAAAAGAAAACCTTACAAATCTTGTTGTAGAAGTACCTCTGACAGCCAGAAAAGCTCTGTGCAAAAACTAGCACTTTTTACCCACAGATCATGCTCCAGTTGATACTGAGCCCTAACCCCCACCCTAGATGCATAATAAAAATGTCATTACTGTCCTTAGGTTTAAGATAACACAGGGATATATATGTATATACACACACATATATATAAAAAACTTGTACCTGACCTTCCAGATGTGACATTCCAGATTAATTTTCAATTCTCTCAGAAAGGAAAAATATGAATAAATAGATAAATAAATAAAGGCAGAGGAAGCACAGCAAAATGCCTTTATAATCATTGTTGCTTCTGCCAGAAAAACTCCCCATCCCAAACCAAAAAGAGACAGGTTCACCATGTCTCATAAAACCTCGTGCCCTACACTCCAGCTTACCATGCTGAATATCTCTTTAAGAGCTCAGACTTAAGAGCACTCTCCTCTTAAATTTTGCAGAGGCATCATATGCAGAGCTCCAGGGGTTACAAACACTGTCTCGGGGGCAAAATGCCATGAAATAAGATCACACAGCCAGACACAGCTTATAAACAAGAAAATCTGAATTCTCAGCAAAGCCTGGGATTTGTCAAAGCACCCATGGACACATGAGAAAGCCCACATGTTTGATGCTTTGCTCCTAGAAACTCTTTGCTAGGAAAGAAAATGCTGCAGCCACAGCACTGCTCCCTGCATCCAGGTTTGCAGCGAGACAATTCTGGAGACTGCTCAAAGGAAAACTGCAATGTTACAATCAGATACCTTTTCCATTTCTATTATTGTTTGCTTCCAGATAAAGCAAGGTATGACAAATCAATTTGAAAATAGCTTTTAATGTACCTCCAAGCCTTCCTGGAGTTTAACTGCTCATTTCCTCCCTCACAGATGCTGCTCACACCACTACATTGGGCAAGGCAGTCTGAGCACCCCCCTCCATTGCAAGTCAGCATTTACTATGCATTTCTTCATTAAAGGAGACTTTAGAAGTTGCTCTGGAGAAAAAAGGGAATGGAACAAGCAAGAAGGAATCATTGCCTCATCAGCACCAGCAGATGTCAAGCAGCAGGGACAGATATAGGTATGTGTACCTACAGAATTATAGCATCATAGGATATCTCAGGTTGGAAGGGACCCATAAGGATTGCAGAGACAAATTGCCTGCTCCTTACAGGACTACCAAAAAGTACATCACATGGCTAACAGTGTCACCCAGCCCTTCCTTCAACTCTGACAGGCTTTGTAGATAGATTAGATGCACAGATTAGAGAGAGAAAGAGAGATTAGATAGATGGTTCACTGCAATTTGTCCCCTCCTCAGGACTTTTCCCTTTCCTACAGGAGAGGCATGAGCCCTCCCATCTCCTCCACTCCTCTGGCATCATGACTCTAACCTGTCAAAGACTGTTCACTGCATTTTACATAACTTCATTGGTCTGACTTTCCAACTGGTTAACAGCCCTTATCAGCAAATAAAAGACTCCAGAAGCAGATGAGCAAAGTGATTGAGAAAGCCATAAAAACTGAAAAGGGAAAGCTGTCTGTAGTTAAAGCAAGCCTCAGCTCCTGCTCCCCAGCAAACTGTCCCAGTAAATACAGAGAACTAGCAGGTTTATTACCCTCCCTCTGATTGTATGTCATTATTACAGCATTGTTTTCCCACATACCAATTCCTCCTTAGCTCCCACTTGCAATAAAAAGCAGAGCTTTGGGTTCTTTTTAAAGATTAATAGACCCAGTTGCCCTCACACTCTAAACTTGTGAAGTGGCTGAATATCACTTTCAAAATTCCATATTCAAGGCCCTGGCAGTTATCTGCTGGGGCTTGAAGTCAACTAAGTCATGAGTTACAGTAGGGATGCATGGAGGGAAAAGGTTGGCTGAGGACTAGGATCACTGTGGAGAAATGAGACCTGTGGAAGGACTATTCCTTTAAAAAGAAACTCCAACCCCAGCAGTTGCTTCTGATGCAAACAAACAAACCACAAAATTAAAAACAGCTTCCTCAGAAGTTTACAAAAGAAAAACATGGAATTTGGCACAGAGTGCCTTGAGGCTGAATCTATCTGTGTTCTGTTTTGAAAACAATTAGGAAGCAATACCCAAACCAAAGCACAAAGTCTGTTGCTGAAACTTGTTCATTCAAGTGGGAGAAATACTCCCCTCGAGATTTGATTTGCATAGCCTGGAGTAGGATGAGGGTGGGAAGCCACGTGCCCAGCACTGTGCACAGGTGGCATGGATCTTTTGGGTGGAAAAAAAAACCCAGAAACTTGGTTACTTCCTTTTGGTGATAGGAGACACTTTGCAAACACACACTTGCAAGCAAGGGTTGATTTTGATTTGGCTTTCCCAGCCACAGGAGGTTTGCTGATTGCTCTTGTCCCTCATCATCCCTGCACAGCATCCATGCAGAGGCTTGCTATGCAGCTGCAAGGTCCACAGAGCTGCAGCAGGGTCCACAGACCCATCCCACGGTGCTCCTTCAGCTGTCAGGCTGGGCACAGGCTGACAATTTATGAAAAAAAACCTCACTACATCAAGCCTTGCTGCTCACAAGGTTTGAGAGGGCAAGAGGGCAACCCTTACAATCCCAACATAACACAAAGAGCTAGTAGGAAGACCTGCTAGGGCAGCACAGGGAACTCTTCATGTCCCCAGGCTTGGTGTCCAGTTTGAATGCTGGCCATGGGCCTGGCCAATTCCCTGGGCAGAGCAAGCTGGGACTCCTTGCTGGCACAACTTTGAAGGGAGGGACAAGAGAAAATAAATCTGTCTAACATGACCTTCACTACAAGCCAGTGTCAGTTACAACAGAGGAAATACATTCAAATGGAACAGCAGCAAGTCCACGGGCCCTAGAAGCTCTCTTGCCAACGCAGAAATGCTTCATTTTAGCTCTGGCTATGATGTCTGCATTTAGTATTCATTGCTGTGTCGCTGATCCTCATGAATTCCTCCCATGTGTATGTGTCTCTCTCATCCATTTCTATCAACATCCCACTGTAATTTATTATTAGTTAAGAATTAATAGACACTTGGAAGTATAATGTTACATTTTTCTCTTATCTTCTGGTGCTCAGAAGCATTTCATGCAGCAGATCAAGCATTAAATCTGTCATGTAAACACATTATTTTGTCATGTAATGCATTATGATCGCAGACTACCAGGAAAATGAAAAGCACTTAATGGTTTGTGTTTGATGTGTACTGTCAACAGAACTCAGGAAGGATTTATAAGGTGTTGCAGTTTAATGAGTACCTGTTTAATAGGGTTTGCTGTATCATTCGAGAACGTGACTTTACAGGAGACATGTGATACAATGAATTTCAATGTGAATTATAAAGCTCAATCTAGATCTCCAGGCTTCCACACAGCAAAGATAATAAGATCCAAGGAGCTGTTTATAAGCAATAAATCATGACCTTTCCTCGTTTTTCTCCTGGAATATTCCTCTCTCCTCCATCAGGTTTTATGAAGCTTCAGGCATCATGTCTGAAAGTGCCATCCAGTATCTCTGAATTATAAAATTCAATTTTTTTTTCCTCTGGAATAACTCAGCTACAGACAGGAAATGAATGAACTAAAGGGGGAAGAGCAAGCTGATAAATATGAACCTACCAGACACCCAGTCAGTCACTGACAAGCCTGGCAAAGTTTAAAGGAAAAGAAACAAACAAAAGAGTTTGGTGATGGCTTGGGAAAGCTTCAGTGAGAGGATATCTAGGGGGAATCTCAACCCAGCAGACTCCTAACAATCCCTTCCCCCTGCCTCCCCCCCAATACTTGGCCAGAGGTATCACAACAACAGCTCCAGAAAAGGCAAAACTCTGAACACAGGTGGATTTTCCTCTTCCTTTCCTCCCCAGGATGCTGCAGGGAGCAAACCCAAACAAAATGGAATGTGAGATGGCAAAACCCAGAGAGGAGCCTGAAGGCAAATCCTAATCCCATCGTCAGTCCACAGAAGAACCACTCAAGCAGTGTATATGCAGCTGAGGGGGAGGCCCTGTAGCTTCCCAGCACCTTGCTTCCAGTATTTTAATTGGTACAGACTGTTCTGGTGACATTGCTGTGACAGGACCTCCGTGGGCTTTGTAATCTGCATACTCACACTGGGCATCTCTCAGTAAGCTTAATGAAACCAGCTCCATTCCTCTTCAGCACTGGAGAGGTTTCATTCCACATGAAGTCTGTCTGAAGAAGGCAACCACAGCAGAGAAGGTTTCCAGGGAAAGCAGAGGCACATAGACAGCATCTGTATGTACTCAGCTTACTCAGCTGTAGGCTTTGTGCTCCTCTCACTCCTGCTGTATGTTTATTGCACAGTTATGGTACTAGAAACCACTCAGGAAGGATGAACACATCCCCCAGCTTTGTAAACTAAGGGATCTAGAGAGAAAATAAATGATCAGCTTGGTCAGAAATAGCACTGAAATCCACAGTCAGGGACCTCTCATTAATCAATCCTAAAATTGTAATGTCCTTCTGCAAGTTGCAAATCCTCTGCCTGCTCTGTTCTCTGCAATCCTTCCTGTGCTGTGATACAGCCAGCAAAGGGCCTGTAGAGATGCTGATCTCTACATCAACGATGCTGATGGTGTTCAGAGCATGACCATTAACACTGGAGCCTCAGTGTGGAACATGCTTGCCAGAAGTGCAGGTAGACTGAAAAACCTCAGCAGATTGATGACATCTTTGCCCACAGCTAAGAAGCTAGCTTTCTACAGAGACAGTGTGATGATCTTTAGTAGAGCTCTGCACTTAGTAGCCTACTACATAATCTCAACCATTAATGATGCAACTAGGAAAAAAATAACACCATAACACCAACACCCTGTTCAAGAGAAGAAGATGAAGACTTGATCCCAGCTGAAGGACAATCCACTGTTACTAATTTCAGAGACAGCCATGCTCTCCAGAACTGGTCCATCTAGGACAGAACCTGCACATCTCACAAGGCAATGAGGTGTTATACACACAGGACATTTTCTTCAGCAGTCCTGTTTGACCTAACTGTACTGTGAAAGCCACACAACAGACACAAAGCCACATACTGTGAGTCCCTACGATACGGACTCAGGGTCTTGCACATAGTTAGCAATGCCCAACTGAGTTCAGAAGTTCCCCCACAAAAGAGCATCCCACACCTTTCCTCAGGTGGGCTGGGACACCTTCTGGACCTGCCCTATCCTCCCTTCCTTGACTATGGAAGGAGCCAAAAGCAACAACCTACCAAGTGGATCCAAGCTAGAGGTCCTCTTGACCTCAGGTTACTCAGTTCACAGGATAAAGCCTTAAAAACTTCTCTTTAGAGGGGTTTGGTTAGAATTCATTGAGACCTGATGCAATTAAATGCTCTAAGTTATTAATATTAACAAGATTTACTGCTCCCCATTTACAAATGATTTGCATTTTTATGCATTCTTTTAGCATGGATCATCACGAATTTCTTTGGTATTCATGAGGTTGCAATTTGTGTATTTCCATAATTACCTCATCATAGTCTCCATTAGATAATGGACCAAGGACATAAAACACCAAGCAGAATTCAAAAGCAGCATCAACTCACCACTCCATCAAGAGACTGATTTCCCCTTGTCCTTGAAGCAGAGCTCACAGGAATGTCCTGGGAGAGCTCAGTCCTGGCATGAGCTGATGTCTACAGGCTGAAATTAAAAATACAAGCAACACAACAGTGCTGGATCGTTATGGTCTTTGGGAGTTTCCTTACTCCCCTGCTAAGGTCCATTGGTAAGTTCTCTGCACACAGCTCCCTTGGGCTTCATAGAACTACACCACATGTATTACAAGCCAAGAAGCCACAGTTATTTCAGTTCCAGTTTTTAAAGTAGGACACAATTGAGATCTGAAGGGCTCACACAACACCTTCTGCACACCAGGTCCAAAAAAGTCTTGGACAAACAGTCCCCCACACTAATGCACTGCCATTGCATCCCCCGAGGGAAAATTTGCATCCAAAACTAACCCAACCCAAATTTCATGGATAATTCACTAGTGCACTGGAGAGAGAGACTGAGGAAGAAGGAGAGATGAATTTCATGTACATAAAATCCTTTTTATGTACTTAGGAACGGATATGAACAGCTTTAAAATTCCATTGCTGGGCAAGTGATCTAAAACGCCCAATAAATAATTCATCCCTGCGACATACATCACTGTGCAGCCTGCTCTGTGATGCAGGCCATGGCAGGAGGGGGGTGTCTCACTTTGTCAAAGAGAGACAACTTAATTCAGTGCAAAGTGAATAACCCAAAATCCCATAAATGATTCATCACCGGATTAAAAGCTATAGATTTCTCCACTGAAATTCTCGGCCCCGTATTAAATATGCAGATGATTGTGTGGTGTATGTTAACTACTGGGTGGCTTAGTTAAGCATGACACCAGCTCTGGTGTTTGAGAGCAGCTCTGAAACCCTGAATCTTCATTAGATGTACATCTAAGCATGAAAAGGGGTAACTTTCAAGGATTCAAGGTTCATTAACATCAACAGAATTATAGAGCATACACATGAAGGAGGAGAGCCGTGCCTGGGTAGCTTTTGTTTCAGAAAACATAACTACAGGCAGGAATTATTCCCTGGTTTGGATTACCTACCCTACTCCTCTTTTCCTAGGCTTTAAATAAATAAATAAAATCACACCTAAACCCCTTTCATTTTTCCTTGAAATAGTTTTGTTTTAAAAAAAAAAAACCACACAACAATAAAAAAAACCCCACAGAAGCCTGCATTTCTGAAACAGCAGCAGCATGCAGCTTCTTCCATTCTTTAAAGGAAAAGAAATCATGTGGGGAAGTGGAGGATTTCCCCTTCCCTTTGGAGAAGGCTCCATGCTTGAAAGGCTAAAGAAAGTCAATGAACTTCTACCAAAGATCATTTCCCAGCAACCTTGTCCCCAGTCCTTCTAATGCTTTTTGCACACTTCAGTTTGCATCTATCTTCCCAGCGTCTTTGGGGCCTCCTATCTCAGAGGGCTCTTAAACTGAGGTACGAGGTGAGGAGACAAAGCTTCCTACCGAAGGCTGTTACGTAGGAAGCCCCAGGCTAATCTCAGCATTTCTGTCAGTTCTGAGCACTCCCCAAAGCCATCATCTGGAGGGCTCTGTGCAAACGGTCACCACCCTTTCTTACAAACTTGATAGCAGGAGGGAGTGGATGCTGAGATGAGCTAAAGGATGGTTAGTAGTGGATGTTTCTTTTGCCAAGTCACTTCTGGCACAGTGACTGCAGGAGGTGTTGAGCCTTGAGGGTTTATGTTTTAAAATAGCAAGAGAAATCAAAGCCATGCTGCTCCCAGCGGGGGTTGGGCCTCGGGAGCACCAATTACAGCACCAGGAACACCTGTTACTGAGACTTGCAAAAAACTTGTGTTGCTGGAGGACACATAAGCCAGAGCCCCGGCCAAGCATGCTGAAAGCGTGTGTTGGAGCCAGCTACGAGATGAGGTCCTGGCCGGTACCTTCATGGTGACTGGAGGAGGCTGCATTTGTTCTGCTTGGTGGCAGCAAATCAGCAATGCCTTTACAACCTCTTCTAATCGCTCCAGCACTTCCTCTGCAGCTCAATTTTGCCATCTGCTGTCACGCTTGCAGCAGCACATCCCAGTTCCTCTTTCTACCAGGCTAAAATTTTCCACTTTTTCATGCATTCATCTCACACTGGGTGGTTATCTCTGTTCTTGCCCCAAGTCCCATGACGCTATTTATTCTTATTTCTAATTTCCTATGTACTCAGCCACACTCTCCCCTTCTGCTTTCCCTTTCTTAAGCTCCAATTAGATTCCACTTTTGGAACCCAGAGATTTATTTATATTAACCTTAAAAAATGCCTAGAAAAGCACATTGCAGCTAAGAAACAAACACAGAAACGTAATGAAATGTGCTGCTGAGTTGGAAAGGGACCATCAGAGCAGTCAGCTCCACTAAAGTCTATTAAGAGAGGTCTCTTATTAATCTCAAAATGATATTTAATTCATTCCTCTGGTTTCTTTTTAAAGGATTTGTATTCCTAACTCAGCACTTGCCTTCTTCTTTTTGTTGTTGTTGCTGTTTGGTTTTGTTTTAATATCTCCTCCTGTTTTCTCATTAGCCAATCCCATGTCTCAAAATATTCCAATCTCCCTTTTTAATTGCTTTTCTGTACCTCCCCCATACTGATCATGTAGTTCAGCCATTATCTCCTCACGTCAGACCTTCTTACCCAATTTAATTGGTCCTTTTGCTACAGACAATTGTCCACAAAGTGCTGAAGTCCAGTGAAAATTATTACTTGGACCAAAAGCTAAATCCTTCTTTAATTAACCACCTTGCTCCATGGAGCAGAGCCAGACTCCCCAGATATAACACCATTTAGGCTTGACACGGACTCTGAACAAATTAAACCCTGCTTCGTTCTAACCACAGGCTCCCAGTGCAAGCCCATCAATGCTGCAATAACTCCAGCAGCTCAGAGCACCGGGGGGAGGAGTTAAACCTGGGTGATTCCAGGTCTTAGCACTTAGCAGCGTAAGAGATAGCAGGATGAAAGGTCTGGGAGGCTGGGGAGGACTGGAGGCTTTGGGGAAATGCGTGGCAGTTACAAAGCCAATGGCTCTGTTTGTTAGCAGCAATCTGGGAGGGGTGGGAGGCAGTGAGGGCAGACTTTGCAGGGAGATCTACTTCAGAGAGTAAAAAGAGCAGCAACAAGTTGCATCAATGGGACTCTCAAGGCAAACTGCACGCCACGCACAACGCAACAGCTGGAGCCTCACAGCTGCCAGGGGGCAGCTTTTGTCCAAGTTTGCCGAAACCGGCCCCGTAGAACTTCACAGCTAAAACTCTGTGTGTTGGTTATAGCTGCTTACTGGAAGGTTTTCTGGGCTGCACAATGTTTCCTCAAGTGCATTACTTCTTTTTCCTTCCAAGGTAAAGGTCTTAAAGACTAACATTTCTAGATGCCAATGATATACTCTCTGACAGCCTTTTCTTTCTAAAAAATCTGCTTTCATCCAGTTTTTCTTCACTAGACCCAGAAAATGCATTCTGGGGCTTCTCCTGCTTTTGGAAAACATCATTTCTTTTTCCTCTAGATACATTTTTAAAGCATTCCCTTTAACCTTTTATTGAGCACACTGACAGCCAGGGTCAGTTCCTCAGAAATTACTTCAATGTATTTCCATTTAAAAATAACTGTCCCAGATTCCTTGCTTCCAGTTGCTACTCTGAGCCTAAACCTCAGCCTCAGTAATTGTGTTGACTAAAAAGATAGATAGAAAAAAGCTCAGAGACATAACTTACACTCAGAGCTCCCCTACAGGATTCCTGGACTGCATTTCCACATGGCTGATCAGATCAAATTATTTTGTTGACTCCTATTTCTTCTGCCCTTGTGCAGCTCCCCAAAGCAGGACCTTCAAGTACAGCCAGCACCACAGCAAACACACCAGGACCTTCCCCAGCAAGAACCAGCCCTGCTCTGAAGAAGTCATTAGTGCAGAGCTAATTAATAAGAGCAAAAGGATTGGCCCAGCCCTTGCCAATTGGAAATTGCAATTGCTGGTTTAATTAGCAAGTTTGCTTGGGGGAATAAGAAACAAAAAAGAAGAGGAAGAAAAGGAAGGTTTGTGGTTGATTTTGTTTGTTGGGGTTTTTTTGTTTGTTTGTTGGGTTTTTTTTATTGTTGTGGTGTTTTTAAGGAGTACATCAAAACTGTTTGGGTTTTATTTTTCCCCTCTTTTATTCCTTAGAGATTCTGGGGGGATTCGTGCCTGGAAGCAGTGACAGGCACCAGGCTCAGGGACTCCGCACATGCTGAGTACTGGGTTAGTAGCAGCTGCATTAACCAGCATGGGACAGACAAGAGGTCTCAGCTGAGCAAACCCAACTTGGGAGCCTGCAGCCACATCCTCTGTTTAGGGACTCTCCTCTGCCTCCCACAATGCCACCAGATCAGGGGACAGAACAGGATCTTGAGCCCAGGGCCAAAGGAGAAGGACTGACAGCCCCTAACTCACGGTCTGCAAGAAGATGCTGTAGAGCCATAAAGTCTCACCGCAGCCCTGAGCATGACTAGCAGGGAAAACCAGAGCTGCCACATGATGGTTTCTGCTGATCGGATGCTATCCCCACAGTGTGCTCTTGAATACTTTGAACTTGAAGTACTCAAGTTGCCGTTGTCTGAACTTGCCCTAGCAGGGCTCAGTGAACCCAGGCATGGAGATTGTACATGTCATGTATTTGATTCTTCTCCCATGCTGTGTTCCCATAATCACTGCAGCAGGGTTAGTGAGGACCTCAAGGAGATACAAAAAGGGGGAGGGTGTGAAGTCCCTTTTAGGATTATTTCCCTGCAAGTTGGTCTTCTGGGCATATTCCCACCTCTGGAAATGCTGCACCACTTCATTGGAGAGCTGAGACAGCACATCAGTCATTTCAGCACCTGGGGAATCACTAATCCCGTTCAAATGCCTCAAGATGTGGCATAAAAAAATACAATTGCTAGTGGTAAATTACAAAGTTTATTAATAAAGTCTCCACAGGTCATTCAAACATGCTGAATCACAGGCAGCATTGGTACCCCTTAAGTAATCTGCATTTTTGATTTATACTTACAGCATTCTTGTGGCTTAATTTTTTGCCTTGGTTATATAAAGGCAATAAGAGCTTTATTTACTGATTTTTTTTTTTTTAAGTATTACTATTTTTTTCCCCTTTTTGGCAGTTATAATTTAGGCAGCATTCTACATTATTTCTTCTCTCTTCAGTTTCTCGCAGTATAAGTTTTATTCAGGGAAGAGCATTAGTAAAAATGGAGGAAAACAAATGAGTTCTGTAGCATGGTGTTAGTAAGAAGGTAGATCCCAGAAACTCCTCTGAATAATGCATAATCACCTCCTCAAAGAGACTTCTTTATGCAAAGAGTTTCAAAGGTGGCATGGCAAAATTTGCACACAGATTTTGATTTTTCACAGATGAAGCTTTGGGTTTTGGTTGACAGCCACTGGTATTTTGAGGGCTCATAAGCATCTCTCAATGTAGCATGAAACAAGCCCTTTCAATTTTCCATGGCTTCTCCAGAGGCTGTAGGAGCTTGTTCACAGGGAAAGCATGCTGTTTTCTCCTTCAGGGCCACTGAAGACTTTCTCAAGGTCTCCTGCTGGTCGAAGGCTGTAGTGAGAAGCATAGGTCTCTATGGATGGGCCACAAGCACATCGCTGCATCCTTTCTTATTCCTAACATCAGCATATTCTCATTGAAGCAGAGACCAGAAGCGACTGAGTCTCTCAACTTCAATGGCTCAGTGCCTACTTTTTACACTAAAGAATTATTTACTTTGCTCACTTTCTTCTAATGGACAGGAAAGGGCTCTGGCAGCTGGAGGGTAAACATCATGAGCTGCAAAAAAGATTCCTTGGCCTCCAGTCTTTGTCTCCTTGGTGAGGTGTGCAGGAGGGCACAATCTACCATTGAAAATTGCTGTTCTATGGCAAAGGGATGATACTTCATTGGACTACCATGTGGTTTGCCTAGAGAAAATCCTTTCTTCAAGATAAGCCAATACACATGAACTTACCAGTTACACCTCCACAGAGTGAGTCATCACACTTCTGTATTTCATATCTGCCTCAAAATTATCACCTCAATCATCTCAGACACTTCAGTGCGACCCAAGGAGTGTGAGAGAGGGTGCAGTGGCCCCATGAGAGCTGGAAGACCTTTCTAGTGGTGGAAAGCTTGGTTTGACACACTGCTGCAGTATACCCTTCATGGAGGACTGTCCATACATCTCCCTTCTGAGCAATCATTGTGCCAGATGATCATCATAACGATTTATCACTTCATTTCATTAAAATAACCCCACTAGGGTCATGCCCTGCTACTTGATCAAAGAATAAAGCAGATTAGGGACTTCCTTAAACCGAGGTCATTACACAACAGTAAATATCACTTGCTGAAGTTCTCCAGTGCTCTGGATGTCTGTGAATTGCTACCTGGAAGAAGTATCCAGGAACCATTCTTTGATTTTATGGAGTGATGTTATCTGAAGCTTGCTCAGATGAGACAACTTTGGTAGTCAGCACCACAAGCCAATATTACACCCACTGCAATTAATGGCCAATGCCTTCCTGCCTCTAAGAAAAATTACACTGGAACTATTAATAGGAAATTACAAAATGGATTACCTTTTCATTATAAACTTCTTTGTGTGCTTACCTAGAAGCAAAATAATATTAATGTCACAATGACAAAAAGAAATCTATAATTCTAATGAATTCATCAAATGAGTTCAGAAGCAAAGACAGCAAGTTGCACAATTTCTCTGGGCTGAACAGGAAAGAAAGGTTCTCATTCTGACATGTTGTGTCAATGTCTGGCAGGAGCAATTCCAGGAAAATACAACAAGGGCCAACAAGATGAACCAGACCTGCAGCATGTGAGTGAACAGGCTCTTTGCACAGGCTTCCTCCTGCTTCATCCCCACCAACTCATGCTCCCTGGTCTCCTCATGGTGGTACAGTCCTGGAGTAAGGGCAGCAACCCCCATAAAATGAACCAAGGGGCCATGGCAGATTTACAGAAGGTTAACCAGAGGCACAGAAGGACATCTGCACTAGGCCAGCATTAGAAACATTAATCAATTATGTGCTTAGGGATACTTACGTTTCCAAAACAGCAATGAGAGCATCAGTATGAAAAGAATGGATGCTGCTGTGAGGCCGGCAATGAGAATGGCATGGCTGGGAAACTGGAAGGCAGAAAACAAAAACTGAAAGGGCTTTAGAAACATGTTCACTTCAGACCTGCTCACACAGGAGTGCATTGCCCTTCTGGCTAAGAGCTCTGAAATATCCATCCTGGGCTGGATTTTGCAATGCTTTTCTGAGCTTCCCAGTTCAAAGTATGAAGAAAACGAGCCAAGCTGATCATGATAAACAACAGTCATTACCTGTTAAGTACTTAATAAAACTTCTTCTGATGTATTTGAGCCTAGATCCATCCCACTTACCATGAATTCATTAATAATGTCTAAATGTAGTCACCCTCATCCTTCTCCTAATTACAGAAAAGGAAGTGTAATAACCCTCCTAAGTTGCCTTTTGCCTTGTCACACCCCAAGGATGCTATTGCTGCCTCTCTTTCAGGAGAGTCATGGGGATGAGGTTTTTCTGAAGTGTTCAGCCCAGTTGGTCACTGGCTTTGGTTTTATCCACTGGAAAGGTGAATAGATGGTTCCTGAGCTACTTCTAAAGAGTTCAAGCTACTGTTCTTTTAGTATGAATAGGCTGGATGTTAGGAAGAAGTTCTTCATAGACAGAGTGACTGGCCATTGGAATGGGCTGCCCAGGGAGGTGGTGGAGTCACCATCACTGAAGGTGTTTAGGAAGAGACTGGATGGGGTGCTTGGTGCCATGGTTTAGTTGATTAGATGGTGTTGGATGATAGGTTGGACTCGATGATCTCAAAGGTCTCTTCCAACCTGGTTCATTCTATTCAAATACATCAAAATTCACTAGCATGTCCTGCTATCCTTATGGCTTTGAGTTAAACACTCTTGAAACTTAGATAAGTTTTACCTTATCTCCATTGTCATCATGTTTCTCAGCCTTCTCATCTGAACTTACTGAAATCTCTGAAAATAAGAGAGAATGAAATTATTACTGGCACACTCACCTGAAGGATTGAGGGACACTGTGGTTGTCACTGCTCTAGTCAAGCAGTAGCAAATTCCCAGGCAATGAGGAGGGCAAAATGTGGCCCTGAATAGCAGAAATACAACTCCTTGTAGCCAAAAGGGATCAATCTGTTTCCACCACAATAGTGGAAACTAATGCTACATCAGGCAGCCATTGGGAAATGCCAGTCTTCATCAAGGAAAGAGGATTCCCAGGAATGGCACATGAAGCAAGGCAGTAAAAATCTGTCTGCTGTGAAGGAGTTTTCAATTCTCTAATCATAACTGAATGCTGCAGAGAGCAGAGATAGTAAACAAGGTACAAATCTAAGTGAGGTACAAATCTAAGTGGGGGAACATTACAATAAGGATGAAGTTGATCCATTTAGTGCATTATTTCACAGAGCAAGAGGGGTCTGAGTTAAGAACTTGGCTTGTGGCTTTTACTAGACAGTGCTCAATTGTGCTGCAGCATTTTCACACCTTATGACAGTTTGGCTCACAGAAGCAGCGTAACACAAGTCCTTGCATGAGTGGGAGTGTGACTCACACAGCCATGGTACAGTTTTTGCCGTTATTGCCTTTGTGGTCACAGCCACAATTTAACTTGCCCCCAGATTCCCAGAGGTAAGACCTTTTGCAAAACTTGTTATTTACACTGGCACAACCTAGGCATTCTCTGGAACCCTCTCAGAAAGATGATGACTGAGACAGGGTGAGAAACCCTCACAAATGCTCAAGAGACCAGTTTAGTCTCTTCTGTGAGCTTTCTCCAAGGGCATAAAGGGACAGTTGCTTTAACTCTCTTTCTGCTGTAAGCCTCCAGGTCTAGGGAAACAAAAAAGGGGTGGAGCTAAAATCTAAATATTGTGTTTTCAAGAACAAAGACATCTTTGGCACTAGCTGAAACTAAAAGGACTCTCTTAACATCCAGATATGTCATCCTTGAGTTTTAGCTTTCCTATTTTTAAGTCCTTGTTTGAGGGCATGTGATGGGTAGACTATTAATAACTTGAGCCATTCTACTTTTATACTTGAATGAGAGACATAAAGTGCAAACTTCAGGTAAGTTTGTTCATTTCTCAGCTATGCTGTGATTTTGTATACCAATGCCTTTTCTCTTGATGGAATGACTGACAGGTGTGGTAATTGCCTGCTGCTTTGCATCATAACCAGGGACTCATGTTGAGCACTGGAGACCTGAGCTTGCAGCCTCATCTAGCTGCATATATTCAGTGAGGCTCAAAGCAAACAGCACTCCAGGAGGATTTAAAATTTAAAGCTCAATGAACTCACAGTGATGACAAATCACATATCTGAGAATTCATCTTAGATGGTGACAAAGACCAGTTCTTAACTTCTCTCAGACCTCAGACACTTGACAGTAGTGAGTGACTCAAAATCTGCTTTCCTTGTATGCTTAAAACCATCTTTTTCTCAGCTGCTCTCACATCCTGATTTCAAACCATTTCTGTGTGGACTCCAAATACCTCTTACTTCCAGGTGCAATGAAGAGCTATCGGTACTTATTTGGTGCTCTCTGAAGAATAGCCAATACTTTAGTTTATGACAGCTTCATTTCTCTGAACATGTAGCTTCTGACCTTGCAACATTATCCTACTCACCTGTAATTGGCAGATCTTCCACCATGAGAGAAGTGTGAGCACTTTCAGTTTCCTCTGCAGGGATTATTTCAGCAGTCACTGAAAGAGGGTAAAAAGGAATGCTTATACAGATCACTGATTAGGAGGGTTTTCACGTGGCATTCAAAATTGCTTGCATGATTCTGCATCTGCAACTAAGGGGTGAAAAATCTGCACCTCAGTTTTGACATCTGCAGCTCAGCCTACCTAGATAACTTTACTAGTATAGACAGCTTTACTAGTTAGATGTTTGTTCAGCTGTAGATGAAATGAGTTGTTACCAAGTTTAACTAGGACATGTTGCTACAGCTGGGAGACAAGAGAGGACACAGAAAAGTTGTCCTCAGAGGTTCAGATCGGAAAGAACTTCACGTGATACAAGACCCCAAAATGTACAAAAATCAGCCTTGTGTGCAGCCTGTGAAGAAGAAGTCACTCACGTGGCTAAAGTAGAAATACAGGAATGGTTTGGATGATCATAGGTCACTAACAAATAATAACAGCAGCCTTTGTGTGTGGTGACAATGTAAGGACTCAAGTTTAAGCATGGTTTCAATTCTCACTGACTTGATTGCTCAAGCAGAATGAGTTCTAAACTAACATCTACAGCAGACCATTTCGATTGCCCTTCCAAAATCAATAGGAAAAAATTAGTACATAGTTAAGGTGAATCTCTCTTACTCCATCCCAGGTGCAGGACTTTCTGTTATACCTCAGGAAGTTTCTGGCACATTATTTCACCAGCCTGTGAAAACTCCTCTGAATACAAGCCTGACCCTCTGCTATCTTCATAGAATCATAGAATCAACAAGGTTGGAAAAGACCTCAAGGATCATCAGGTCCAACCTGTCACCCAACACCTCATGACTACTAGACCATGGCACCTAGTGCCACATCCAATCCCCTCTTGAACACCTCCAGGGATGGTGACTCCACCACTTCCCTGGGCAGCACATTCCAATGGCTAACAACTCTCTCTGTGAAGAACTTCTCCTCACTTCCACCACCATCTTGGCCATGCACCCCACTTTGGCATCATCCACAATATTGTGTTTCCTTTAATCTACTGAGGAGTACTTATAGGCATCTCAGAGGAAAATTCCCAGAAGTATCTGGAGAGTGTCTATGATGCCAGAGTCAGGCTAACACAGACCATACCTGCTGAACAGAAAAAAAAGAACGGATTAGTGCTGCTTATCTTTCATACCTCCAGGCAGAGGGACAGACTCTGTTGGGAAGAGCATGTCATAATCTTCAGTCCTCATGTCATGTGCTTGGAAAAGAGTTGAAAACTCTGGGGAAGTACTAATTGCCACTGTAGTTTCTTGAAAAGCATCATTTTCTGTCACAGCAAATGTTGGGGGAGCAGTGGTCTCCAGCGTAATAAGTGGAGACTCAGTGGAGTCAGTTTTTGCTTCTGGGATGGTGGTTGTCAGGAGGACAGCAATCTCTGCTGTTGTTTGGTGATCAGAGGTTGTTTGGGGAGCAACAGTTGTGGTTTTAAAATGTCTGGTGGTTGTCCTTCTCGTGGTGGTTGTCCTTCTCGTGGTGGTTGTCCTTCTCGTGGTGGTTGTCATCACTGGAGGGGCTGCATGGAGAAAGCATAGCCAAGAGAAAAGCTAGATTAGAGCATTCACAACCCAGCCTGAGGAAAGGCAGCCAAGAAATGAATGGATGAATATTATCTAGCTGCTAAAATACTAAGAATTGAGATGGCAGAGTCACTATTTAAAAAGGTTGTTTTACCAGCAGAAAACATGCCCCAGCCAGAGCACATTTGGGGCTTTTCTTTTTTGGTGGTTTGTTTGTTTGTTGTTTTGGTCTCAAACTCTCAAACACCACCTCCTTGACCCTCTTAGAGAAATGGAAGGACCAGAACTTTGTGTGGTAGAATGGAAAAACTTACAAACTTCATGAGTTTTTTCTTTTCAATGTCCTCATGAAAATAAAATAAATAAAATAGCTCTTTTTTTCTTTTTTTCAGTCACAAGCTTCTTGCCAATCTTTTCAACCAGTGCATTTCCACAACCCCTGTTGCCTTTCAACTCAAGAGACAGACATAGGATTGCAGAATTTTTCCTTCACTTTCCTGATCCACAATTTATAACTGGAACAGTGTGGTGGGTTGAAGTTTCCCCCCCTCCCCCAATGTTAACTTTGCCAGACCAACTCAGTTAGAAGCAAATGAAGCTGTATTTACAAGCAGCACCTACACTCTACAATGGAATGCAATGAATCACAGAATCACCAAGGTTGGAAGAGACCTCAAAGATCATCAGGTCCAACCTGTCACCACAGACCTCATGACTAAACCATGGCACCAAGAATACAGGATTTGTAATATTATACAGATATTCACAATTAATGAACAGCATAAGGACCCCCCTGGCCAAGGACCAGAGGAAGCTACTAGCTTCTTCCCCCCAGTCTTCCCCTTTCCCCCCTGTACAAAAGGGACAAAAGAGCAGAGGAGTTAGACTTAGCCAAGGCCAAGCCAAAAGCATGCAGATTATCTCTTCTAAGTGAAGCAAAACCAGACAAGATCAGAAGAGAGGAGAAAAGAGGAAGAATTGTTATGGTACAGCTCCTCTTATTCTAGATATTTATCTAATGAATTTGTTTAGAATAATCTTTTGTTTTCCTTCTTACACCCAATAGTGATTTATTTATATTTTTCTACTTTTCTGCTCAAAATCTGTAACTAAATTTTAAAGGCATAGCCTAAACCCACCACAAACAGGCTGCCCAGGGAGGTGGTAGAAGCTCCATTCCTGGAGGTTTTTAAGGCCAGGCTGGATGTGGCTCTGAGCAACCTGATCTAGTGTGAGGGGTCCCTGCCCATGGTAAAGGGGTTGGAACTAGATGATCCTTGAGGTCCCTTCCAACCCTAACAATTCTGTGATTCTATGATACAAGAGTGCTGTGTACACCAGCACCAACTGTGCTCCTGAACACTCTGTGTGTGGGGGGTGGGAATGCCATCTTTTTGCCTCTGCTTTGCAAAGCACAGACTTTGCAAGACCTTTTCCTTAGCCTGCAACTCAGCAAAATAAAAGGAAGGGGAATTTTGTGGTTCTGTAAAAACTCCTTCAAGATAAAATTTCTCAACATGTGGGCTTTCTTATGACATGTACTAAACCAAAGTCTTTTTGGTGTTGAGGTGAACCCCAAAGGAAAGACTGAGTCTTATTGCAAGGGTGCTTTAAATGATAAATTTCTCATTTCATTCCATCATTTTGTTAAGTGTCAAATATAGTTACACAATGAGAAATTAAATATTTCATTTAAAAGTAAAACAACAACAACAAAAAGGTAAAATTTACTATTTTCTCACCAAAATTGTGAGTCAAATTGGCAACTGGTTGCAGATCTCTCATGAAAACTATGTCATTAAGGGAAAACTTTTTGGCCAAAATGAACAAACCAACCAAGCAAAACTCCACTTTTAAACTCCTATTAGGCCACACCTTGAGTACTGTGTTCAGTTCTGGGCCCCTCAGTTTAAGAAGGACATTGAGTCTCTTGCACATGTCCAGAGAAGGGCAACGAGGCTTGGGAGAGACTTCGAGCACAAGCCCTATGAGGAGAGGCTGGGGGAGCTGGGATTGTTTAGCCTGGAGAAGAGGAGGCTCCAGGGAGACTTTATTGCTGTCTACAACTACCTGAAGGGTAGCCAGGAGGGGGTTGGTCTCCAGCACCAGAACCAGCACCAGAATGAGAGGACACAGTCTCAAGTTGTGCCAGGGGAAGTTTAGGCTGGAGGTGAGGAGAAAGTTCTTCACAGAGAGAGTTGTTAGCCATTGGAATGTGCTGCCCAGGGAGGTGGTGAAGTCACCATCCCTGGAGGTGTTCAAGAGGGGATTGGATGTGGCACTTGGTGCCATGGTCTAGTAGTCATGAGGTCTTGGGTGACAGGTTGGACTCAATGATCTTTGAGGTCTTTTCCAACCTTGTTGATTCTATAAGTTTCTCCCTGCTGGCTCTATCACAAAGGTCCTCAAACTCACCTGTGACCACCTCCAGCTGTATGTTCTGTTTGATGTCATTGAACCAGCCTGGGATCTCCACACGACAGCAGTAAGTGCCTGCATCTTCTGCCTTCACTCTCCGGATCGTCAGAGACACGTCTCCGTGGGCAATATAGCCCCGGAGATTGTATTCCTGAGACTGTCTGAACGTCACCCTGTTCCCAGTGGTGTGCAAAATTTTGTTGTTGCACTTGGAATTTGGGCATGGGCCTCTGCCCCAGCACATGTCAGAGATATCCTTATGTTGTGCCACCCGGTAGAAGCAAGGCAACCGAGCGCTTTGCCCGATCACTGCTCTAACAACAACTTCAGATGCGGCATGGGCTGTAAGGAAGAAGAAGGAAAGATGAATGCTGGCAGTCTCCAATGCATGACTCTACCTAAACAACACAATGAGGCAGGAAAAGAAACACTCCTGCCTACAGGCAACCAACAGTTACTAATACCCCAAGCCTTCTCCCGAAGCAGCTAATGGCTTAGGGTACTATAGGCAATAGCCAGGAGCTTGCAGACAGTGGCTTGGTGCTGGAGGGGCTCCATGCTCTGGCCCCAGTCACCATCACCTACGTGGTGAGGGAAGCTGAGGTCTTTTGATGGCAGCCTGAGTGAAGACTAGACCTGTGAGAATGGAATCTGGGAACTCTACTCCTGTTCCATCTCCCTTCTAAGAGACTGTTTGAAAGTTGTTCAGAAACCTGGTGTGAAATGCATCTGGTTTTCTCAGTCCACAATCACCTCCTTCAAAAAGAAAATGCTGTCATGGTTGCCTTTCTCTGACAGTGTAAATAGCAGGTTCCAAAACACCTATTCATGTGTGAAATTAGGGCCTAATTAAGCTGGCAGAGCAGTAGGATCTAACTATGGGAACCTGTTCTCAGAAAGTGCACTGCTTTTTCTCTGAGCAAGCCCTGCCAGCTATTCCACTTATCTTGCAGAGCACTGTGCAAGATTTAACTGCTCACATTATGCTGATGTTAAAAAGACCATATGCACTTTTCCTTGTGCACTGACTCTTAATGACGAGCTTTAACTGGTCTTTACAGCCAACACACATCTTGGCCTCCAGTTTGAATCTTTGCTACACATTGTTCCTCCTTGAACTGCCTATTCAGTTCCCAGATTGTCCTAAAAGGGATTTCTTCTTCATGAAAGGCACTATAGCAAAAAATAGCTTGCTATGAACAAACAAATACTTTCTGGCTTACAGTCACCTAGTCTGTGTTGATCCTCCTACCCTGTTGCCTTTTCCCCCCCCATGTTATCATTTACACATGCTGGAGCAGGAACTAAAGGACCTGGGGAGCATCCAAATCTGGTCCTCTGCTTCAGCAGGATGATCATCCCACAGATCTGATGTCTCATGACCAGCTTGCTTACTCCAAAGAGGACTTAGAGCAGTTGCTGCTATTATCACCAGCTTCAGCCCTGGTTTGCCAAACATTTCTCTGTTGCCAGCTGTTTGAACGCCTTTTCTTTTTGGCGCCACTCCCAGAGAGCAAACAGATGCTTCCAACTGCGTCCATGTCTCTTTTGTTCTGTCTTTAATGGGCTATTCCCCAGGTGAGGTTTTAGTCTGTGGCAGGCTGTCTCGTGACTTGTTATTGGGATGACATTTCAGCTTCATTATTGCTTATCCCATTTGCAAGAGAAGCCAACCGGTTCAGGTTTCCACAGCTCCAAATGCTAGAGGAGCAGAGGCAGATAAAACAACATGCAATGTGGTGTGAAGGACAGAAGCTCTCCCTTTTTTTGCCAAAAAAAATGAGCTCCTGAATCCAGGATAAGGCTTTGCAAGATGGCTGCTTTAGTCCTTGTAAAGGGTAAGTTCATTTGCCTTGTTACAGCAAAAGAAGCAAACAGCCTCTTTCTGTGACAACAGAACAGCACAGGTCCTCCAGCTGAGCTTGATACCATCCCAAGGGGATATGGGGTTAGTCACTAAGCAGGTCAATGCACAGTTTCCAGTCACCCCAGCAAGGCTGTGTACAAAACCAAGACCATATTGAACTGCTCCTGTAGTTAAGGTCACTACTGCTTGAGGAAAAATGGGCTTAGTTTCTATGCTCATTTCATCCCAATCCCACAGATCAGAAAAGTATCTTCATTAAGTCAGCCTTTAACCAACTAAAATTTGCTGCCTCTTCTCCTTGAAAGAAGCATAGCTCTGAATCTATTAAATCAATAAATAGATGAAATAAATAAATAAATGCCCAGAGGAAGAAGCAAGACAGAAGGCTCCAGAGTGTCTCCAGTGCAGTTTCCCATCCGTATTGGTGCTAGAAAGTCACAGGTTTTGCAGTTTCAAATCCTCTTTTAATAATCTATGTGAAGCTCTTATTGCTAACATCTGCCTGCACTGCAGGTTGGTAGCCTCTTCCACAGACATTTTCTAAAAGAAGTAGTGAAAAAAAAAAAAGAAAAGTAATAATAATTAGGAGGTTGCTGAGACATCCTAGAGTCTGTGGCAATGACCCTTCTCAGCATCCATATTTGATCCGAGGCACCCTGAGTATCAGCTATGCCTGGGCAGTCCCAGTGAAGTCAGTGGGGCTTGGAGCCCTACATTTTTAATCCAAGTGAGAGAGAAATGGACTGCAGATATCAAATATATCTTCCAAAATAGAAAAGAGTATTCTTAATTGCTCAGATCACACAGGTACACACATATTTTATACAGTCTCTCTTGAACCAACCCTCAGCAGCAGCAGTATTAAGCAGCAACAGCAATAGCTGCTGTTGTGGTGGTCTTCTGTCCTGCAGCCTTGCCACTGGATGGACAGACATAGAATCATAGAATTGTTAGGGTTGGAAGGGACCTCAAGGATCATCTAGTTCCAACCCCCCTGCCATGGGCAGGGACCCCTTACACTAGATCAGGTTGCTCAGGGTCACATCCAGCCTGGCCTTAAAAACCTCCAGGGATGAGGCTTCCACCACCTCCCTGGGCAACCTGTGCCAGTGTCTCACCACCCTCATGGTGAAAAACTTCCTAGCATCCAATCTGAATCTACCCATTCCTATTTTTTTTTCCATTCCCACTGGTCCTATCATTACCTGATACCCTAAAAACTCCCTCACCAGCTTTCTTGTCTCTCCTCCAGCCAAGAAAGCTGCTTGAAAAATAATGGTTATTTCCTTGATCTATTTCTGGAATATTTTTTTCTTCTTTATAGAAGACACCTGACATCTTTTCCCTATCAACCCTAATTTTTATTCTTTCTTCTTGAAGCTTCTGTACGGATGAAAGTGCAGAGAAAATGACTAAGAAACAGAAAAAAAAGCATTTAACTGCCCATTCTCTGCTGGTTTCCTGAGTCTCAAACTACCCATTCTCAGCATGTAGCTGAGTTAAAGAGAAGGTAACAAGAATCCATTCTCTCCCTTTGGTAGCTCTGCATATAAGAACTTTTTTGAAATAAGAGCAAATGGAGGCAAGTGCCTCGAATTTATTTTGAGGCTGAAGATATGGCAAGGAAAGAGCCCTCCTGTTTCTTCTGCTGAGAGTGGCAAAAGACAAAAAAAAAAATACTTTGGAATTCTTTGGGCTACAGCAAAAGGGCTGGCAAAGCTCAACTTGTGCAGCAGACACCATGGGGGTTGTGTTACTTAGCTTTATCAGGGCAGGGATCACCTCTTGCCGCTCGGGGCATCTCACTGCTGAGCAGACTTTTCCATTGCTTTTCAAATCTATTTAAGGACACTGCAGTCACTGTAGCAGTTATTGTAGTATTTCATCCTGGCACAGATGAGCCATTCATATTTAGGCACCTGAGACAGAATTTCCTGAAATGCCCAAGCGATTTAAAAGCACAACTCCCACTAGGAGTTTATGTCCCACAGAAAGTGGGTGAACCCACATTCCTGAGCCACTGCAGGCAATTTGGAAACTGTATTATTGATGCTTAAAAGCTCATTCAGAAATGTATCTGACACCAACCACTCTTGCAAGACCCAGTCTGCCAAGTTAATCGTCTTTGACCTCTCTCTCTTTCAGGATTCAGATTTTTACATGGATGAACTGAACATGTGGGAGTAAAAGGAGAAGAATCTCCAGCCCTGCTTTCCCATGCTCAGTTCATAGCAGCAGACAGCCCTCAGAGTTCCAGAATACCCTTTCTTTGTCATGTATTCATTACACTGCATTCAGCACTGTAGTGTGGTGGGGAGACAGATGAAGAGGAAAAGCCAGTAGTACACTTTTAAGAGTAAGAAAGAAATGAGATAATCTGGGGGGACAAGGAAATTAATCAAGCCTGTACACAGAAGAAACCACAAACATCCTTTAAAAAAACAAAAAAAGAAATGACAGATGAAATAAAATAACAATTTCTCAATCAGTATTAACTCAGTAAGGTAAAAAATCTTTTAAAGTTCTGACTACAATTCCAACCTTTTTTTACCATTTTGTTTTCACAAAAGAAGGGTCACTGCTGCTAATTTTACAGAATTCTTGTCTCCTGAGCAAGAACACAAAGAGCAGGTGAAGACTCACCTATAAAGATCTGCATCATAATCCAGTGAAACAGCAGAAAATGGGACATTTTAGCTGCTGGAGACTCCAGGGCAGTGACTGGAAGGAGAGAAATCTGTACTTTGCAGAGGTGCTGAGTGAGCTCCACTGGAGTCTCATTTCTCCATTTCCAGATTTTATGTACCACAACTGCTTCCTTCCTATGCTTCCGGATAGAGGCCAGTCAAGAGGTGATTCTCCAGCTGGATTTGGCAATGGTGCAGCTTCACTCTGAGTACTGTGTGCAGTTCTGGGACCCACAATTTAAGAAGGATGTTAAGGTCCTTGAATGTATCCAAAGGATGCCAGCAAATCACTGGAAGTGTTCAGGAGGAGACTTGATAGGGTGCTTGGTTGCATGGTTTAGTTGGTTGGGTGGTGTTAGATGATAGGTTGGACACAATGATCTTGAAGGTCTCTTCCAACCTGGTCTAGTCCTATTCTATTCTATTCTATTCTATTCTATTCTATTCTATTCTATTCTATTCTATTCTATTCTATCCTATCCTATCCTATCCTACTCAAAGCTGTTGAAAGGGCTGGAAAGAATGTCCAATAAGGAGCAGCTAAGAACTCTGGGTTTGGCTAGTTTGGAGGACAATTGGCTGAAGGGTGACTTTGTTGCTCCTAATGGCTTTCAGAGGCTGGAATGTGGAGAGGGAGATGCTGATCTCTGTGATATCTTAGAACATGATGTGTGGGAATGGTTCAAAGCGGTGCCAGGGGAGGCTAACACTGAAACAAGCTTCCTAGAGAGGTGGTCAATGCCCCAAGCCTGTCAGTGTTGAAGAGGCATTTGGACAATGTCCTCACTAGCATGCACTAAGTTTTGTTCAGCACAGTGGTCGGGCAATGGGAGTAGATGATTAACTGAACTATTGTATTCTATGCCATTCTATTCCATTCACCTTCCTCTTCCAAGACACTCAGCGTGGTGCTAGCTCCAGAGATTTCAATATACTATTCTTTTTTTGCCTTTGCATGGAACAAAAGGCACATTACCATTCTGTGGTGCCGAGCAGCAAGACCAAGCTCTGTGCTTTTACACTCCAAAAGACTTGGTTTAGTCTCCACCTCTGATTTTATCTGAACTTGCACTTTTAAATCTCTTGATTTCCTCTGATTCTGCCTTCTGCTTTAAGACTTCCCTCTCTATTTCACCAGCTTCTTATTTTCTATTTGCAAAACCAGCCTTGGAAACGCTCTCACAAACGTTCTCTTGCCAGAAAAATGTCCTTCCACATGATTTGCAACACAATCTCCAAGAAATACTTTTTAAACCTTCTGACATTTTTTTTTTTTATGCTTTCAAACAAATTGATAGAAGTTGTTATCTGTAAGTTCTGCTCTGGAAAAGATCAGCAATAAAGCAAAAGTAATTCAGAGCATTAAGGTTAGGAATGAAGAATTGCAGACAGACAAAATTCTGTGCAAATAAATGTAGCATGGTGCAAATGGGAGAAGCAATTTCAAGTTCCAATGATAAAATGATGGACTTTAACCAGACATTACCCCTCCAGAAAGGAGATTTTTGGCTTACCATGAGTAGTGAAGTCCATGAAAATATCACCCCTCTGCTTGGTAGAATTAAAAAAAGGCAAATTGGATTTTAGCAGTTATTAGTAAAGCAGTAGAAACCAGCAGAATACAGCATTACACCACTGTACAAACATACCTTGGATCATATGCATGTTTCTAGTCCCTTCAAACTGTATGTTAGATCCAGACAGGGTTCCAGGAAGGGCAAAAAGAATGGTGGCAGGTATGCAAGAGCTTCTACAGCAGGATTAGATAGGTAGCCCAGTTGGAGTAAACCCAGAAAACCTAAGTGGCACCATGAACAGGGCCACGAAATCTTGAGTAGCACAGGAAGGTTGGAGAGGAATTAGCTATTTGATATCCCCTCTCAAGACAGCATTAGTGATGGACTCTTGTGCTCACAGACCTGCTGGACTCAGTAGTACATCAGAGTCAGAGGCTATATCTGATTAGCATCCTCACCTACCACCCTATCACTGTGTTATACCCCAACAGACTAGGCTCCAGCAAAGTCAGGATGCCTGCTTTCTTTCACCAGCATGTAGCCAGCAGCATGAAGCTCAGAGAACTATTCTGAGCTTATGTTCAATCAAAGTGATGCCACTTGGCTGCTCTGTCCCTTCACATGCCCCTTCAGGGCAGCAGGACAGACAGAACAATACAGCAGTGTCTTACTGTCAACGCTTAAGGCAGGTTAACCAGCAGTCAGTAAAATATTCAATCTGCTGTATTCTACCAGGTATATCCCATAGAGTGCCAAGTACACACAGCCCCAGCTGTTCTGTGAACAGAACTAATGAAACCTGATGCATCCAATATCCTGGAGACCTTTTGCCTGCCATGATCCCAGTTTCTCCTCTGTCTCCCATTGCTCACCGTTTAGCAGTGGCTGCAAGCCCACGCTCAGCTGATGCCAATGCAGGGAGCAGCTGAATCCCACCTGGGACACAAATTTGAATCTCTATCCAGCTCCCAGTTTCCATGAAGTTTGTCAAAACAGTATGTTGCAGGTGGCTAGGGAAGGAAGAGGATGAATAACAGCATCATGTCAACTTTGTTTCTTTAGCAAGGCCTGGCTAAATGCAGCACAGTGAGTTGAAAAAGGCCCCTCAAAATCCAAGCTTCCTGGGAAGAGCCAGAAAAACACAGCTTGCTGTCTGCACCTATACTGCTATCTAGTGGCTTCTTGCAGGCACAAAAGGAAAGGCAGGGAGCCATCTCAAAAAAATTAGTTTGCAGCCCTATCATGGTCAATATGCTGCCAGTCTGTGTGCTGCTGGATCATCTCTTAGCAGGTGAATGGACTCAACCTACACATCTCTGGAGCTCATCTTGAAATGCCTGTTCCAACATCCACTGACACGAGTGGAAGTCATGCAAAAGTAGAGAGCTTCTGCCTGCATGTGTTTTGTATGTGATGTAGCAGATCCAAGGCAAGGTTCTTGCCCTGCACAGCCTTTGCAGTCTGTTTACCAAGTAACTGCTCAAGAGGAAGTAAACATTAAGCAAGATTTTGGTTATCAGATATTCCATAAATTTATTTTGCATGAAAATTCTCTGGTAGAAGATTAGTCTGAATCAGTCTGCAATATTTGACAAAAATCCTTTTAGGCAAGCAGTTTTCCTGATTAGGAGTCTTCAAGGGTGGTCCTCAAGCTCCCTAAGAACATGAATAGCTGGAATTAGATAATTGTGGAAGTCACATACTTGTCTAACTCTGATCCCAGTAGAGATTGGTTTGGTAAAAGTTGCAGAAAGCAGAAATTGCTGAAGATGTTTTCTGAGACCAAGTTCAGAGAGCAGATCAAACTTCCTCCAGATTCAGCCATGGGCTAGAGTCCACAGCAGCAACATGCTCGGCCAAGCAGCGGAAAAGCCAGGTCTGCGGTGGGGTCAGTCACTTCAGCACTTGTTACTGACAGCCAAATGCAAAACCACAGCTTGCAGGTTCTTTCTGGTTTCGGTACTTTCTTGCACAAGGCAACATGTGACATGAAGACAGAAAATGGCAGAGCTAGTTTCCTGCATTGCTTTTCCTAGCCTAGCAATCAGTAATCACCTAATATCTGAGTTCTTCAGTCAACAATGAATTTACCTCCACACTTTTAACTTCCAAAGCATGCTCCAACAGACAGCTCCAAGACAACACACCAGACGAGTGAAAATACAAAGCACACCAGGTTCACCTATCTCAATTTGCTTTGCATTTCTTCCTTCCTCAATAGAACAAGGAGCCTTTCCCCCCTTCATGAGTCATTGCAAGCACACTCACTTGCAGTATCTCACCTTAATCAAGCTCTCCAGGACTTCTTGGACAAACTCAAGCTGAAGAAGAAAGCTTACAGATCATGGAATGAGGGTCTGGTGACTTGGGAGGAATATAAGGCTGTTGTCAGAGGATGTAGGAAGGTAACTAGGGAAGCTAAGACTTCCTTGTAATTAAACCTTGCAGAAGAGGTCAAGCACAACAGAGAGGGCTTCTTTAAATACATTGCAGACAAAACTGACACTAGAGGCAATGTAGGCCCACTGCTGAATGAGGTGGATGCCTTAGTAACAGAGAATAAAGTGAAGGCAGAGCTATTGAATGCCTTTTTTGTCTCTGTCTATACTGATGGAGACTGTCCTGAGGAGTACCAGACTCCTGAGGCCCCAGACCAAGTCACAATAAAGGAGTTCACCTTGGTTGATGAGGACAGGATTAGGGATCAGTTAAGCAATCTGGACATCCATAAATACGCAGGTCCTGATAAGATGCACCCACAGGTGCTGAGGGAGCTGGTGGAAGTCATTGCTACGCCACTCTCTATCATCTTTGGTAATTCATGGGCAACAGTAGTGGTGCCTGAGGACTGGAGGAAAGAAAATGTCACTACAGTCTTCAGAAAAGACTAAAAAGAGGACCCAAGTAACTATAGACTGGTCAGCCTCACCACCATCCCTGGAAAGATGCTGTCTCCAGGCCTATCAAGGATAAGAGGGTCACTGGGAGCACTCAACATGGTTTTACCAAGGGGAAGTCATGTTTAACAAACCTGATAATGTTCTATCAGGACATAGCCAGGTGGATAGGTGATGGTAGTGCAGCAGATGTGGTTTATCTTGATCTCAGGAAAGCATTTGATACCATCTCCCACAGCATTCTCACAGCTAAACCGAGGGAGCATGATCTGCATGATTGGATAGTGAGGTGGGTTGTTAACTGGTTGAAGGAAAGATGTCAGAGAGTTGTGGTCAGTGGGATGGAGTCTAGTTATCATTATCATGGCAGCTATGAGATTGCTTCTGGACTCTTGTAGCTGACAGATGCGATACACAGTAAAGACAAACCTTTTTAAAACATGTGTGGCTTTCCTTTCGTGATGGAGTAGCCATTCTGGCACTTCCTCCTTTCTTCCCCAAAAGAGAATTTGAGGCAGGTAATAAATATAATGGGAAATTATTTTAGAGTTTGATAAGGGGATTCTGGTAATTTCCATTCAAGCCAGTGGGGGTTTCTGTTTCTGGAACACACTGATAAAGTTTTTAATTAAAAGTGCAGCTTTTTTTTGTTTTATTAAAATGATGTGAATAATGCTTCAGTGTTAGGCAACAAAGCTGGGGAGGGGGTTGGAACACAAGCCCTATGAGGAGAGGCTGAGGGAGCTGGGGTTGCTTAACCTGGAGAAGAGGAGGCTCAGAGGAGACCTTATTGCTGTCCACAACTGCCTGAAGGGAGGCTGTAGCCAGGTGGGGGTTGGTCTCTTCTCCCAGGCAATCAGCACCAGAACAAGAAGACAGTCTCAAGCTGTGCCAGGGGAGGTTTAGGCTGGATGTTAGGAAGAAGTTCTTCACAGAAAGAGTGATTGGCCATTGGAATGAGCTGCCCAGAGAGGTGGTGGAGTCACCATCACTGGAAGTGTTTAGCAACAGACTTGATGGGGTGCTTGGTGCCATGGTTTAGTTGATTAGATAGTGTTGGGTGATAGGTTGGACTTGATGATCTCAAAGGTCTCTTCCAACCTGCTTAATTCTATTCTATTCCAGTCACATTTAGCTGCCAAGCAGCTAATATTTTGCAAACTATTGAATGTCCCAGTGATGACGAAGGCAAGCAGGCATCCAGTCCTTAGTGTATTATATAAATGTTTTCTTCTGCATGGATCTCATCTTCCAGGGCGCTATGGTTCCCTGAACCTCCTGGCTTCCAAAACGCAATGAAGCTGCAGAAAGAGTGAAAGCCACGTGGTTAAACGAAAAAGAGGCAACAGGAACACACAAGAGCAGATAAGTAAATCAACCAGCTCAGTGGAAAATTGTAATAGATGCAAAAGCACTCATTTAAACATGACTGATAATGAATCATTTTTCCATTTATGAGATAACCCACACTTGAATTTTGCATGCCCCCTAATGTAATGAACTGACAGTGACACTCATTTTTGCTCACTAATTAATGACAAGTAGCAGGAATTGTTTGGTTTTCAGTGTTTCCTATAAATGGTAAGTAGCAGGAACTATTATTTTTGTTCAGTGTTTCCTATAAATTTGAGATTAAAAAAGAAAGTCAAAGTCTATGGTGGAATAGTCAGCATGCTGACAACATTTTCTTGCTGCAACCTAATTTGTCCTGTTAGCTAAAGCAGAAACAGAGCACTTACTTTGCAAAGTCACTTGTCTTCTTTGTATTGGATAAATGTTCTAAGGTCCATCCAGAATCAAAATAAAGGAAAAAGAAAGAAAATAAGTAATTTTCTGTAAGCTATCAGAAGTTAATAAAGTAACAGGTTCAAAAAGTCAACTCAAGGGTAAGAAACTAAATAAGGGAACTGTAAACAAATGTTTTCAGCATAGGAAATCCCCATTGTTTCCAGGAGATCTAATTCATATGGCTTAGACTGACCACAAGCCTCTATGCAAGAAGTCAAATACACAGAAGAGTGGATACAGTTATGAAACCAGTGCCCCTCCTATTATTGGGAATGACTGGGACATTGCAGCAACTGAGGAATGGGTAGTAGGAAAAAAGTAGGGCAGGAGAGGTGGGGTTGTACCATGCATCTCCTCATCAGCCCCTGGGTCGACTGGTTGCTAAGGAGTCTGAGATGAAAAAATAACATTGGCACCTTGCCCTTCTGTGCTTCAGGGGCTAAAGGTGGGGAGCTGAGCAAGCAACCACAGAGCAAGGCACAGGGTAAAGCCATCACAGACCTTAGCTCACTTCCCTGAAGCAGAAGACTTGTGGCATTCTGCCATGGCTGTGATTAGATGTACCTTGAATAACCACTTGTGAAAAGTACTTACGTCTAATGAGGAACAGAGCCAAAATAAGGCCAGCTAGCAGTACTGCACATAAACCAATCCCAATGTATAATCCATGTTCTGAATACTGCTGCCTGGGAAGCGATACAGACAGGTTCTGTCAAACACAAACCACATGAGCATTAGTGACACTGTAAGCAACAAGGACATACAGTACCCAAAGGTCATTTGTGTGTTTTGCAACCCTGCAGTAAAATTACACTTGAGAGCAGGAGCCTAATGTGAGGTACAGGACTAGTTTCAAGTAGAATCACTTTAACAGTTGTGTGAATCATACAATCATAGATACATTAAGGTTGGAAAAGAACTCTGAGGTCATGCAGTCTGACCATCAAACCAACACCCCCATGCCCACTAAACCATGTCCTGAAGGGCCATGTCTACACATTTTTTTAACACCTCCAAGGATGGCGACTCCACCACCTCCCTGAGCATGTTGTTGAACATATTATTTTTTGAGATTACCAAAGGATCTGAAGTTATGACAAATCCCATTTGTTCAGGTTTAATACTGTTCACTGAAGATATTCTTTTTTATGATTAAAGTGAAGGTATTATTTTTTATTATTAAAATATCTTCTGCTATCCCACCCTTTTGTCAGCTTGTTCAGTAGTTCTTCAAGGCTTTATACCAATAAGCAAATATGCCTTCTCCTTAGATTGGTCTTTATTCAGGCAAAACTTTCTGACGCCAGCCATTAGATATCTAACCTCTCATTAGAAATCCTGGAAAGGTGGTGAAACACAGTATGGCTCCTGACTTACAGCCTGCACATGCAGCAGTACAAATGCCCACAGCAGTATACCACAGCAGACCTTCCCAAAGGCTAGCTCGGCTGTCTTGTCTTCCATATAAAATGTGGGTGATGTTACTGCCTGTCATCCTGCAGTATGTGCTGGAGGACTCAGCAGGACAGACAAAGAGCTGCCTCTTTGAACTTCACTGTACAGGGAGCACAGGACATCCCTGTGCTGCCAGGTTGCCCAGTTTCAACTCTTCCCCATATCCTGCTGTACCTGCAGGTTTGCAGTCACATCCAAGCAGTCCAAGGTGCTTGAGCAGGGATGAGAGGCCTGAAAGGCAACAGAGATTGCTAAAGCTCTTCCTGCGCTAGTAGGAAGTGCTTTATGCAGGCAAAGCAGTTTTCTCCCCTCTTTCACAAGCACTGAATTTGCAGACTGAATATTTTTTTTTTCCCTAGCAATTGCACTTCAGGAGTACAAGTGAAGTGCAGGCATGACCCAATAGCCTCTCATTTCTGTGCAGTTTGTCTAACTATGCTACAGCACAACAGAGATACTTACAGTCTGAGGAGCTTCCGAAGCAGAGAGCGATGGCGACGTTCCTGCAGTGGTAAAGGATGATTCACTGGTGCTCCCCTGAGCTGAGCAAAGGCAAGAAAAACACATCACTTGCACAGGGAACCATTCTGCCTTGACAGAGATGAATTTGTACTGCTAACTTGGGACCACCAAGCTTAAGTATCTCTTGGTCAGGAGTCTCAGGTCTGTGTATCATAAAGCAGTTGGTGTCTTCAGGGGCAGCACAGAACTCTGAATATTGGAGCCTCTGGCACCCTTTTCAGAGCTTTGAATTCCTTCCAGGAAAAGACTTAGCTCTTGTTGTTATCTCAGTACAGGGCCTAGAAGGAAAGAGCAACCAAGGTAGGCAACTTTTTTGGAACCAAGAAGAGGCAGTGGCTGCCTAAGCAAACTTTCTGATTCAAACTAATTAAGGTTAGCTCAGGACCTTGAAGGAGCAAGTGGTACAGTTAGACAAAGCTAGTGATGCTTATAAAGTCCCAGACAGCTATATAATAGACTAACCACAGTGTGATATGTTTGCATAAGGACCTGCAGTATACTTTGAGATCATTTAGCAGAGCAAAGCTTTTGCAGTATTTAAAGTTCAGAATTACAAACTTCTGTCTTCCATATCATCAGTCTCCATTTCTCCACATGTTGTCAGATTCTATACAGCCCTCCTGAAAACAAAATCTCCTGTTCACATTAGGACAATCCCAGCTGGTTCCTTTGATATTTTAAGTTGTTGCCCTTGTCCCAGAAGCATTATTCTGAAGAGGACAGGATCAACTGCTTCACTGTTCTCTTCCTTTGGACTGCTGGAGTAGTCCTACATCAGAGAAACATGGCCACCTGCCTTTCCCAGTTTCCCTCTGTATGAACCTGCACCTATTCACCTGTATTCTGAAAACATACAAAATTGTTCCACCAGCAGCTAAGGACCATGTCAAAGGGTTAAGAAAACCTGTGAGTGGTAAGAGTGGAAGCCATGCTGTTTGCAACCAGAACAGAAACAGTCTGAGAAAGTTTCACTTCTGCTTCTAAAAAGGAAATGCAACTGCTGTAACATTTTAGAGTTGCTTGGCTGGAGAAAGAAATCCCTGCTATCTGGCATCCCTATTTTTTTTCCTTGAAAATCCAGGGAATAGTCTATCATTACACTATGAGCTCTCTCTTGCGTATTGAAATTAAAGTTGTCTTTTTCAGACTTAAAAAAATATGTTGCTGAGTGGGCATACAATAGAAGTCTATAAACTTGTGAGTGGGATGGGGAAACTGCATAAGGAATAGTTTTTCACAGTCTCTTCCACTAAAAAGAGGAGCCTCACATTATTGAATATGCATAGGCTACACAGGACATGAAACATAATATACCAGGGTGGAAGAATCCCTTGCCATTGTATCATAAAATGACTGCCCTGTTTCTATGATGCTCCATTTGCTGCTGTCTGCCACTGCGATGGGATCCAGAGTCAGATGCACTTTTGAGCTAGCCAAATAAAACAGTTCTATGTTATAGAGTGACAAATACATTTATTAAATAGTGGGCACACCCAGCTCCTAAAGATTGGTGGTTTACTGTACACAGTATGCATTTCCAGAAGACAAGATAAGATTTCATGCAGCAAAGAAAACAACACACAAAAACAGCCACAAGAAAAACAATGCTCACAGCACCAATGAAGCATCAACTTAAACAAAAGACCTGGAAGCAACCTTCTCATGTTCTTTCTGTTGAACTCTCTATATACTGCCAGGCAGAATTTAAATCCAAGCTCTGATCTCTGGTTCTCTGGCAATGTTTAGTGAATTTTAGCCAAGACATTTCTATGATCATTTTGCTTCTTTCCTAAGATCCCCATTTGCAGTATAGTTTATATACGCTATTGAGATGAATACTTGGATAAAAGTTACCTGAGGTCTGTTCAGAGGTGTGAGTGTGAGGACTTGCAGTAGAGATCCTAGCTGATGTTAAAAAAATAAAACAAAACCAACATATGTTATAGTTGACCTTAGTGTGCATTAATATAGTGAAAAAGAGAAAGTGTTTCTATAATAAAAACTTGCTAGCACCAGCTGCACAAGTACATCTCTCAGCCACTTGTTCCCTTTATTATTATGCTTTCTACAAGGAGAAAAACTAAAAATGAAAAGGAAGAGTTGATTTAAAAAAAAAAAAAAAAGGAAGGAAAGAAAAAGTTGTCTGTACTGATTTTGTGGGCTTTACTCTGGAATCAAGGAGGGAAAATGAAGCACCATTTTCTATGAAAAGGGTACAAGCACAGCGCTTTAATTAATTATTCTATGCTGTCCTTCCCCTTAAATTCTTCAGTGGTGCTTCTAAGAAATCTCAGTGGCACTGTGTACCATGCAAAAAGCACCTCTGTACTCACCTTTCTCTATCACAACGTTGAGATTATTTTTCTGATCATTGAACAGCCCTCGGACCTCCACACGGCAGCAGTATGTCCCACTGTCTGCTTCCTCAGCATTCACAATGGTGAGGGACACGTCGCCCGTCAGCAGGTTCCCTTTCAACGTGTACCTATGGTTGTACTGCTCCGTCACCTTCCATCCATCTGTCCAGATAATGGTCTGATCACATTTTGAAGTGGGGCAGCTGCCACGACCCCAGCACATTGATGTGATGTCTTGTGTCTTCTCAACACTGTAAAAGCAGGGCACAGTGACATTCTGACCAACATTTCCTCTCACTGCTGAACCTGATACTGTGGGGCCTGTGGACAAAAAGACAAATGCTATTGTTGAGCACAGTGCATGCAAGTGGAAAACTTCTCACATACCTGGCATGACCCAGTACCTCCCATCTCACAAACAGCACCAGGCACTGCTGGATTGGGATTTCCACAAACAGATGTGAATCCCAGCAGGGCTGACACAGTGAGGAGCAATGGTTGAGTCAGTGATTTCTTCAGATTGTGTCTATAGCTAGAGAAAGAAGAAACTCACTTTTTGCAGCATCTGCAGCCAGGCAGAGAGGTGAAGAGAGGAAAAGAGTTTGGATCTGCACAACTCTTTAGCCACATCTGGTCTGCTAGCTCTCTTTTTTTTTTTCCCTTAGTTCAGATTTAATACAAGTGATTTATAGGGGAACAATAAGACACTGACTTCCATTAAAACCACTGTGGGAAATTCAAGCCACTGAACAGCAGGTTCCATCACAATGGTCACTGCTGAACACATTTCCCTTTTTATTTTTTACCCCCAATGACAGATTTTTGTCTCTTTCTCTCAGAAGATGTTTTTCAGATAAATTTTATACCCTCTTTTTTTCACTGCCTTGTTTTCTTCCCTCATGCAGTTTCTAACTGGTTTGGTTCCCATTAAAAGCAATTTTTCACATTTCCAGAAGGCTCTATCATGCTATTCAGTGAAAACAGCAAGACCCAGCAGCCAGAAGCCTATTCATGTTTATTTTGCTGTATTTGGACCTCTTCAGTCAATATTCCTTTCAAGGAGGGTTTTAATAAAAGCTATATTTAGTGGCAGCCAAAATAATTTGTGCTCTGGTGATCCAGTCACAGCTATCTTCTAGCCAACTTTCTTCCAGGTTACACAGCAGGGCTCCTGCTTGCTTGTACTTCAAAGAAAGCTTGTGTATACTTTCCACTGCCTGTTTCCCTTCAAATTCAGTAACATAGGACCATAGTGTAAATATTTTGATCTATCCATTTAAACACTGCAGGGGTAGAATTCTCTGCAGCAGCTATAGGCAACAAATGATCTCTAGTAATAAAGTCTAGCCCAGTCTATAATTAGGAAGGGAGCTCCCAAGGTCCACCAACATGCACAAGTGACTCCCAAGCACTGTATAGCTTGAGTGCAATTATCCCTTGTGAAAAATCTGCTTTCCTCAGCTCAGTTAAAAACAAGTCTGCATCCACAGGCTTTGCCACAACAGCATACTAGAAACAAATCTCTGAAAATAATGGATTTTATTTAATATATATCTAAAAAAATAAGCTTTACATGAATGTCATCATAAAAAGCTTCATCACCAACTAAATAATGTCTGAAAGATCCCTTTTATTTCTGCAGAACATACTCTACCACTACATTCTTAATGTTTATCTACCTAGACTTGTACCACTCAGCATCCTGTTGGTTTTAGTGCTCTTGCCTTTAACAAGAGCACTATTTTCCTAGGGAGACTGCTTCCTCAGGAAATACAAAGGAGAAAATACCAATTTGTCCCAATAAAATCTCATGTTGGCTAAAAATCTACCATAAGCCACAGCTGACCTTTTTCTTGTCATCCTAAGGGCTCATCTTCACAAAGCCTGATGAGATGAAATATCCTTGGTTTATATCTGTTCTGAAATGCTTTCAAGTTCTCTGCTCATCTCAGATCATTATTATCTGAAAACTGCCCAAAAGATCACTCACTGACAAGACTACAGACAGCCCAAGAAGCAGCATCTTTAAAACCATCATATCCTCAACATGATTGTGTGTTAAAGAGATAAGACCACCAGAAGGTTATTGAGCCACTGTGATAAAGTACTATTCCATAACACAAGACTGCAGTTCCTGTGCCACATGGCCACTCTTCCCATTTTAACAGAACATCTCCTCACAACCCTCTGAAGTATTGCTGCACGTTACTTCCATCCACCTTAACTTATAGATACTGCTTCATTACCTGTAAACAGGATCAGAAGAATCCAGTTCGTACAGAAGTAAGACATTGTGGCTGAAGGCAAGGAACAGCACTCCTCTTCACCCCTCAGGCACCTGTATTCAAGAAAACCTTTTTGGTAAACTTCTGGTTTTACTTCTTAGCGCACATCCTCAGACACACCCGAGAATGCCCTTCGGTCTCATCCAGATTGCCCTTCCGGTGCTTAGGCTGTCAGTCTCTAGCAGCACAGCCAAGTGCTGTTGGTATCATTCACAGCTGAATTCTTGCTGACTGTGGTTTGACTGAAAGGATACAACATTTGGCACTACTTCAAAAAGCTACTTCTCGTTTTTTCCAGATCTGCCTGATTACAGTAGACAAAACTACTGTCAGCATCACCAAGCTGATACAGCCATCAGTAACCCACTGCCCCATATTGCACCCCACACTTTTTTTTGTGCTATACTAGACAGAATTCGGGTAAGAGATTACATAAAATACATAATAAAAGGTCTTGAGAAAACAAGACTCCTGGGAAGAAGCATTCAAGCATTTAATCATCAGCTTCTGGTTCTAACAGAAGCAGCTCAGAGCATCTCTAGGCAGATGCAGTTTGCTTTGGTGGCTCTAATGTGGCAGGATCAGCAAGCAGTTCTTGTGTTAAACAGTTGTATTCTAAGAGAGTTGCAGTCTTTCATCATCTGACCCTTCAAAATGTGTGAATGTGGGCTTTTGCTGTATAAAGTAACACACAAAGAATACAGAGGTCTTTTTAAAAGGTTCAAGGCTTGCTTTGACATAATACTGCTGAAATGCAGCTTTTGAGGAACGGTGTCCCCTGGCCACTCTGTCCCTCTCTGTATTTGGATCGAAGGCAAACAAACTTCTTGGCTGAAGTAACTTTAATCTACTTTACACTGGTTTATACAGGAAAATTTTGTTGCAAGGAGTTATTTTTATCAATAACTGAAATAACACAAGTGCTTCCAGAAGCACACCCAAAACCATACATTGGGCTAGAACCAGAAGCAACAGAGCTACCTGGCACTGAGAGCCACCAGTGACAGTTTGTTTCAGCAAAAAGAAGGAAAGCCAAAAAATTAAAGTAGCCAAGAGACAAACACTAACAACATGCTTGTAGAGAGAACTTAGAGAAGGGGGATAAAAGGGGATTTTTACATGCGCTGGCTGGAAGCAGGATTCTAAAGAAAATGCTTCCTCTTTGCTCCTCCTGTTTCTGGAGAAACAGGAAACTGCAGGCAGCTGCTACAGAAACAACTCTGATATTTGATGGCAGGATCCTGAAACTGTTCTGCACTAATGGAAAAGGCAGGGCAAAGCAGCTCTAAGCAGAAGCTGTGTGACCCCACTTACCATAGCTATGCCATCATACTGGTGGCTCAGCAGGTGACACATCCCTGCGTGTACAGAATGCTTTGGCCTGTCCACAAAGCCACTCTTTTGGCTGTGAAAAGCCCAGGAAGCCTCTCACAGCTTTCTAAGGGTTTGCATTAAACTGGGGTGGGGTGGGGGAATATACTAACAAAATTTTTAAATTATTCATGAAACTTTTTGGAAAGTAAAAGCAGCCTTAAGTGGTTTTTAAATCCCATGATCCCTATTTACCTCAGTGGTTGCACAAGCAAGTCCACTGCAATCGGTAGCTACTGCTGCTAGGACTTAGCTTCTGCAGCATTTTGAAACAACGGCACCCAAGTCTGTAACTTTACTGAGAGCATAAAAATGTCCCCCAAAAATCAGCAGAAAAACACCAAGTAGCTAAGACAGTTCTTTTTGAAGGGCAAAGTTAAAAGACCCCTGGCAAACTGTAGCTCCACAGTGCATGACTTCTCTCATCCGGGAGGCACTAAATGTTGTCTCACGTGGAAGACAGAAGAAACATTTGCAAAGTAGGCACCAAATTAATTCTGCTCACTTGGAACTACTTTAGTTACCTACAAGCAATAGTCTGGAGAGAAGGAAGGAAACAGTGGTGGCTCAATAAAGGATAAAAGTGTTAACTTTGCAAAATTATTTATACATTTCTAAAAAAAAAAAAAAACAAAACCAGCAACCATGTTTCTACTTCTTTATTGCTACTTGTGATGTCATGCACACTTAAAATAGCAGATGATGTTCTCCAATGAGTCACAAACTTGCTTCAGTTCATCTTTATCTGCCCTGAGTTCAGTCCCCAACACACAATGGCCAGATACTTTTGCCTGCTCATTTAAGTAACGTTCCTGAAAACAACACAATTAGCAAATGAGTCAGACATGGCTTATTAGATCACATTTTAAATCTGAGTTTGTTCCAAGTTCCTTCACCCATAAAGTTTACCTGGCTTTGTGGTGCTGTACGTACTTCAGACAACATCCATCCTGTGGTGTGAAACCACAAAGAGACGGGAGTAGGATTTCCCTGACAGAAGGGACAGAGCAAAGAAGCCACTATTTCATTACCAAATCAGTGTTTTTCTCTTGTTTTGGGGGGGGATGACACAACTCAAACGTTCTTTAAACATGTTTGATGCAGGTTTTATTTGATGTATGTTCTCTACTAGGACAAGGGCTAATTATGCAGACTGCCTCCTGAGAAAAATGCTCAGCTGGGCACAGAACCCACCTAAAGGGCAAATACAGAGCACCTGCACTACAAAGTGAGTCACTCCATGCATACATATTAGCTGCAAAGTATCAGCAAGTCTAAGCACCTCTGTGATGAGAGACTACTTTTTCCTAAGCTGATTGTGAATTACATCTAAGAAAATAAAAATCCAATTATTTTTAATTCATTTAGTTCTTTTGAGACTCCCTAGAGCGTGTTTCTGTATGTCAAATTACACAACATAACATCTGCAATGAAGGAATTCTTAGGTTCTCTTGAGTAGAGTTATACCACGAATAAAACACCTAGGAAGGAATGGATTTTGCAGACTTCACACATTTTATTTTAATATTGAATTACACATTCCTGGAAGGAGCCACTGAAACTGTACACAACTAGCACTTACTTGAAATGCAGGAACTGCCAAATGCAATTCCTTCTGGTCAGAGCCCTGACTGGCTTCACACTATAAAGCAAGTGGGGGGAAAAAAATAACAAAGCAACATACTCAACAAAAGTAGAATGTGTCAAAGTGTAACAGAAAACATTTTCATCTGCCCAGTCACTCACAACCTCCAACAGGCACACAATAAACACCTTGTCTGCTTGTCCAATGCAAACCATTCTGCCTCTCACTGTAAGTAGTGTTTTCCTCACGTCATTTCATCAATAATGCTACACATAGCTGCATCTTTGTCCAAAACCTGATCTCTCTTGCCACCAGAACGCTCTCTCTGCATTTCACTCTGCCCAAGACAGTTGCTGCTATCATCTATATCCATTTTCTCCACTTTCACTCGCAGTCCTCCCTCTGAATGAGGCAGATCATCAGGCAAGGAAGCCAGGCAGTTCTGAATCATCTCTACAACTCGCTCCAGATGCTTCTGAAATCGCTCTGCTGTTTCCAGACGCTGACGTTTCTGCACCTCCATCATGACTCTTAGTGTCTCCCTAGCTTGGTGAGGCCGATACTCATTTATAAGATGATGGACATGAACGAAAAGCAGTTTCAAGTCTTCCAGTTTTTCCTCTCGCTTTATACTCCCTGGACTCCTTATCAAGATATCCAAAAGATCCAGAAAGTTAACCAGGATTGACATATTAAGTTTTCTTAATTCCTTCTTGTGATCAAACTGCATAGGATGCAACCGTTCAATACCTTGGCTTTCCAAGGGTCGAATAATCAGATCATCACATTGAAACTGATTACCAAACATCATATAGCTGTCTTTCACAGGTGGAGGTGGCTTTGGAGCCAGGCCTTTACGGATATTTTCATCAGTATATTCTTTTATGTACTGCATTGGAGGCGGAGGAAGAGCACTCACTTGCTGAGGTTCACCCATTCTTGCCAGGCAAAAATACCTAGAGAATGTCCCAAGAAATATACATTTAACAAACTGCAAGACGACTTTATCATGTAAAGAGAAACAAAGGCAACATAAAATAGCTGGCTGTGAGAAAACGGGCCAGAAGAAAGCCATCTCAATATGTAGAACACAAGAATCTCCCGAATACATCCATGTTAGCTTTTCCTCAAGCTATATTTTTAGCAGGATTAACATCACTAGACTCATATAAAGCATTCATTTCCCAAACCAGGACAGACCAGCCTGTAGCCAGAGCTGCCACTAGAAGGGGGATCCTCTTTCTTAGCTGAGGCCTGGCCCATTAGCACAGCGCCCCACGAGAGGGGAAACCGCGCACTGCGCCGGCGGGCAAGTATCGCCATGGGATACTACGCGCCCCCGCCGCGGCTCCGCAGCCGCCGCCGACCTGCCCTGATGTGGGCCAGGCCAGGCTCTGGGAAGGCCCAAGTCTCGCCGCGGGGCTCGCCAGGACACTGATAAAGAGAGACAAGGCAGGGTTGCCCCTACAGAAAGACCCCACTGGCGACTGAACCACGTACTCGGCAGAAGAAACCCCCCTCAGCACAGCCAAGAAGCCACCAGTCCTCACCTGCCCGCCGAGCCTCCTCAGCGAAACCACCACCACCACCACGCCGCTTCCGGCTCCGGCCCGCTTCCCTTCCCATCTATTGGCTCGCCGGCTTCGGGGCGGCACGCACTGATTGGTCCTGCCGAACACCAGTCAGAAGCTTGCTCCACTCAGCGCAGGGGTTCGCTGGGGAGGCGGTGCCAGGAGCCGAGGGTCGGGGCAAGCCATTAGTCCCTGAGGGGCGTGGCGTGTTGCCCGTGGAGGGCGTGGCTGGGTTCTGTAGCCTGGCTGTGGTGCCGTAGGGTGCTGCGCTGTGTCGGGACGTGGCAGCGCGCAGTCCCCGCGGGGCCGGGCACCACATCCCACCTGCTATTCTGGGGCTTCCTCACCAGAAACCCCTCCTAAGGCGCAAAGTTGCCCGAAGAGATGGTTGATACCCCATTCCTGCAAGCACGATCAAGCTCTGAGCAACCCGATTTAGTTGAAGATGTCCCAGCTCACTGCAGGGGCTTTGGACTAATCTACCTTTAAAAGTCCTTTCCAACTCAAAACGTTATATGATTCTATGTAGTATGTAGTAATGGCATTGTGTGTACTGCTTTCACACATGAGAAGCGTGGGCATTACCCGTGTCAGAGTGGTTGCATCCTCCTATCATCTGGATGCACTAAACATGACCACGTAAAGACTAACAAACAGCTGGGTTCCACTGCTTGCCTTTTCTTCCTTTTTTTCCTTTTTTAATTTCTAGGTGGAATTGAAATAAAAATTTACGATTTTTCATCTGGTGAATCATGGGGAGATGGGCTTGCTGGAGTCACCTCTAAACGAATTTCTCCCTGCAACGGCCAACAAAAGAATTTTGGACACTTAGCTATTTCTGTTCTGTTTTCTCTCTTCCTCAGCAGATGGCAGCAATGGCCTGTGTCTGACAAGGTCCTACACATGCAATATCATTTACAGATTCACTTTCAAGATCGATCATTTCACCTCCCAAAAAATTTGAGTTGAATGAGAATTACTTTGGATCCTCTTAATTATTTCTAATACAGTGAAATATAAGTTCAGGGATATTTTGTTGTTGTTGTCGTCTTTGTTTGGAGTTTGTTTGTTTGATTTTTTTTTCCCCCTAAGTAACTAATCCTATATCTGTGCTGTTTTCCAAAAGAGGGTATTCTCATCATTTGGTAATGGCTTACAACTTTGCTTTTAGGAAAACTGTCAGTAAAGTGGTCTGAGCACAATCTGTAATTGTTGATAGACTCTGGGCTGACTGGTCTGATGCCATCTGATATCTGATGCAGTATCTTTCAGTATCTTTTTTTTTTCTTTCCTTTTCTGTCCTTGAAGGCTATTCTTCTACTTAAAAAGCAAGACAAAGGTCCATACATTAAGGATTTTGTGGTGCCCCAAGATGTGAATTAATCTAGTGTTCTTTTCAGAAATGCATCCATATGGACTGAAATGTCACAAGTGTGAATGGCTTGCTCAGACCCAGGAGCCTGGGTACAGAAAGCTCTTATTCTTTGTGCAGAAATTCCTAACAGGCAGCCACAGTGGGCACCACAGTGCAGAAGAAACCTAACAGGATAAGGTGGTTTGCCCGTGGTGGTTTGTTCAGGTTTCAGCATTTCAGCACTGGACCTGGGCTAAGCAGCCCTTTGAAATGAAGGAGTTGTGCTAATGCACGATCTGCTAGTAAGAGCCAGCTTAAGAAAACTGGAGTGGTTAGAATGAAGAAGTTTTAAAAGTTGCCACCAGTTGCCGCTTTTCCCCCACAGGTATAGAACTTAACAGTCTGCAGAGTGAAGGAGTTCTTTGGGTGCAGGCATTGAACTGGGGCCGTGGTTGTCTCTGGTGCCGTGGGCTGCAGTCGTTCAGACTCTCCATATTAAGCCACAACATCCTTTGGGATCAGCAGGACGGTTTTAAGAGACCTTTAATCTTTATTCTATATAATCAAAATTATTTTACCACATTGCTTCTTTCATCAGCCAGTGATCTTGTCAGTTGAGAATCTGAACAATCAAGAGCAGAAAATTGTGTACTATCAGCCACAAGGATCCAAGATGACTTTTTTTATCATTATTGATTTGGATTAGTTTGTTTCTTTCTTCTCATCCCCCCTCCACCCCCTCCATGGTGGTTGTTTCTAAGTACCACTTCAACATGTATGAATAAACCTTCTGAAGAAGCAAAAGTACCCCAGGATGCAGGTCTTAACAAGGCACATAAATATGGAACTGAGAACAGGGTTGCAAGCACGGTTGCAGTTCAATGCTGCAGCTACAAAGTTTTCTGATTTGGAACAGGAGATCTTATTCCTTTACCCTCCTACCCTACACTTTCCTTCTAGTCTCACTGCTATTTCTTCCAGCACCCCACTTCTGGCTGTGCACTCCTTTCTTCTCACTACTTGTGCCATCACTGTCAGGCACTGGGTTGCAAAGTAAACTGATGCAATTCCAAATGCCCCGGAAAACATTACTGTCATTTTTCTGGATGAAGATTTCAGTTCTTCTAGTAAGTTAAGTCCCTGAGCTGTCTATCCTGTGAGCATCAGGGTGAGCTTTTAAGAGAGGAGAACCCACAGGCAGAAGGAAGGGAGGGTGTTGGGAGACTGATTTTCCTTGTTTCTGTGACAGCAGGCTCTTATCTTGTCTCATATCATCTTGTTGCACCATACCTTGAAAGACAGGCAAGGAATAAAAAGCACCACCTCCAGAGGTGTACAAGAAACTACATGTACTGGGAAGTACTAACACACCTTTGGTTTTAGTGGACTTTCCAGAGTTTGATTTGACATTCATTTAACAGGAGCTGAGCTAGATTCTCTAGTGTCTTGCACTGAGTGAACTGTGCAGCAAGGATGTAAAATGCTGTGACTTCAAATAGTAGGAGACAGCAGAAGGCCAAGCACTTGGGGTTTTTTATGTGATCTTGAGTCATTTTCTCAGTCTGCATGCAGTGACCAAGACAGAGGGGATATAACATCACACTCATGAAAGTAAAAAAGAAAGCGTGTCGGTCTCATTCTTGGTAGTATGTCTGATTCTCAGAAGACATGGGAATGACCTTTTACAGCCTGGGGGGAAGTGATAACATTTCTCTTTTCAGTGATTCCAAATGAGAAATTAAGAATGGGGATGAGTGTCATGCATAGCACTCTCCAATTTGCTTTCTGCTACATTTCATCTCCTTTCTGAAATCAGGATGCTGTCCAGTTCAAGCCTTCCATCAACAATACAGCACAATTCCTACAGCTTCTCCAAACTATGGGGATGAACTTAGACACCTTCAGCAGATGGTGAATGAATACAATGATATTCTCTGCCTCAAAGACACAGCATCTTAATTTATTGCTTTAGTTAAGTTTATTTTGGTTTTGTTCATAACTAATTGTAGGCAAACTGGCATCTTTCATTCCCAGGCATTCCAGTTCTTTTAATTCAGCAGCACTGTGTACAGTGTGTGCCATTGCTTATTTTATTGCTAAAAGAAGTTATTCTAGCAGAATTTGAATCCAAGCATTGTACAAGCACAGTAAATACAAACCCATTTCCATGCATAGTCTTAGAACAGTGCTGCTGTCTTCTGTGCTGGAACATATTTCTTCCATTTTTTGATTGCTACCACACTATATAGTATGGTGGGGTTTTCCCCATGTTGTCTGAAATAAATAAGCCCAAAATGAAACTCAGTTGTAATCTCTTCTTGGGCTTAGCTTAAGTGTTATATCTTACAGCAATCAACTCAGGAATTTCCTTTTTTGGTGATTGTTACAGGCTTTGTTGCAGGATATACCAGGGAGGAGGAGAAGAGAAAATGAGCCTGTTGGGGGTGAAGGGGACTTAAGCAAGCTTTATGTCTCCATCTGCTCTGGTTAATTCCCATCTCCCTGTCTCCTGCTGTGGCTTTGGGAGTTAATGAATTTGCAGTACAGTGCTGCCTTTTCTTTCTGACTCCTCAGACTAAAGTATCAGCTGCTGCCTATTGGTGCACCTGTGAATATAGGAACAAAGTATAATGTTCCCATCATGTTAAAACTGGGGCACCAATCCTCAAAGCACACCACAGTTGAACTGTTTCTTACTATACAGCCCAGTAGCTGATTCAAACAGATTCAAATCTCAGCAAAGAGCCTACATGGTTATTTAGCAGTGAAACAGCTATCTCACTACTGGTTTTTAAACTGCTATGGTTCAAAATCCAGGCACATTCTGATAGAATCAGTCAGCTCATAGTCATAATGTTGTTTCTGGAAGCAATGCTTTTACCTGATTTTTAAGCCAGACATTACTGTTGGATCTTTACTTGCAGAGGGTCTGCTGCATCCTTAGCAGCCTGCAGTAACTGCCTGCTCTAACTTGTAAATGAACATGTCTCAAAAAACGTGCCTGTATGGCATGAAGAAGTAATCCCTACCCAGTCATCAGCAACCTGGGTAGTTGCAAACGTGTCATGTTGCCAGGATAAATGGTGAGATTTGCAGCACGGCAGTTTTGCCAGCAGTGTAAGTCACACCTTTGTCTTCAGAAAGAAATAGTAACAGACAGCATGATAGACAGGCACTAAAAAAAGGAGCTGGAACAAAATCTCAGTTTGGGTATGACCCAATGAAACTAAGGTTTCCTTTCTGTATTTTATTGCCTAAGAGAGAAGAGCTGAGCAAAGGATTATTTGTACCTTCATCACAGAAGAGCCAGTCCTAACCCCGTGTGAGTTCACCAGTATTAAACATATTCTCTATGTTAATGCCAACAGCAGTAAGCCTGGAAGCAATTCACTTCAGGAATTCCAATTATGGATAATTCACTGCATCCTCCTAGCAGATGCTCAGAAAAAGGCATCTACTTTTCCAGGGCTCCCAAACAGCTCACAGGAGCATCTTGCTCTGGTTCTATGAGAGCAACTCCCTTGCTCACTGGGAGCAGTGTGAGCAGATTCAAAGGTGCAGTTGTAAAACCTAGAGGAAAGCTGTAGGCATCTGGCTCATAAAGACCAGAGCAATTCTTCCCTTTTTTCTGCAGCTTTCTGTCTTGCTTTTTGGGTCCACTGGAGACATGTTTATTGGGGTGATAATCAACTGCCAAAGAAGCCAGACAGCTGAGTAGCTTAAATAGAGTTTCTCACACTCTAAAAGAAGCTGAAGTAGAAAACAGGTTGATTTCTGGAAGCTTGAAAGTTAAATTATGATCATTGTGTTGTACAGCTGGTGAAAGGAAAGAGCTGGCACCCAGGCAGTAAACCTGGCCCAAATACTACATATGGCAGAAGTATACAGGTCATTGTATAGGGTGAAGGGATGGTTGTAGCCTTCTGGTCTATTGTGTTTTTTTGGCTTTTTTCTTTTTCTTTTTCTTTTTTAAAACCCCAAAACTTTCTATATTTAACTTTCTACATTTCTTTGCCACCTTCAGGACATGAGCATTGTTATCAGAGCAGGATGTGCGGGTGGGGAGATTTCCACAGTTTGCATTAATAAAAGTGTGAACTGCATAATTTGGGTAAATCCCCTAAGAGAAAAATCCAACCCCTAAAAAAAAACCAAAACCAAACGTTTTCCAGAGCAGAAATAGAGCAATTTGCAGGAGGTTGCAAGGGAAGAACTAAGGTGATTAAAAGAAAAAAAAAAAAAATTAAAATGAACCCACTGAGGCCACAGTTGGTAACAGCTTATCTGTAACCTCACCTTGCCCGGCACAGAGGAGTATTTAGCACACAAAGTAGCTCAGACTTCTATCTGGAGAGGAGAAGGCTCTGAAGAGATCTTGTTGTGGCCTTCCAGTATCTTAAGGGGGCCCTCAAGAAAGCTGCTGAAGGACTATTTGGGATGTCAGGTAGTGATAGGACTAGGGGAAATGGAGCAAAACTACAAGTGGGTACCTTCAGATTGGATGTTAGGAAGAAGTTCTTCCCCATGAGGGTGGTGAGACACTTGAACAGGTTGCCCGAGGAGGTGGTGGAAGCCTCATCCCTGCAAGTTTTTAAGGCCAGGCTGGATGTCACTCTGAGCAACCTGGTCTAGTGTGAAGTGTCCCTGCCCACAACAAGGGGCTTGGAACTAAATGATCCTTGAGGTCCCTTCCAACACTGACAATTCTATGATTCTATGCTCTGAAACATTTAATATATTTCAGATTTTCCTGAATATGGATAGTAAAGTGTCAAAGGATGCATGGTAGCACACTCTTAGAAGCACTTGAGCAGACAAGATGTAGGATCCCTAAAAAATTCATCAGGCTGTGCCTCCTTGTCTTAAGGGACAGACTTAGAGTAGTTTTAACATATTTAGGACAGTTAGATTAAATTCTATTCTATTAAGGATACAGAATTTCTGTATCATGCAATATATAGTGGTGCCACTAGCCTTGAAGATAAGGAGTGTGCTCATGTGTTCAGTACATCACTGTACCACCAAGCAAGGTCAAGTTCCAGAAATAAGATAACTATTTTAGATATTCCATCCCATCCAAGGAGCCTTCTCAGGAAGACTATATAGTTTGTGTGTAGAACTCTACAAGACTTGTCCTCACATCTTCCAGTCATCTGCAGCCAATTTGGTCCTAGACAAGTGGTGTATTTCTCCCTAACTCTGTCTATGTATTTCTCTCTCCTGCTCTACTGCAGAAGGGTCTTGAAGCCCTGGAATGGCTAAGGCTTTGTTTAAAAATGTTATAAACTGTTAGTCATCCAGGTGGATGATAACATATGATTTATGTCTACAGTCCATGTCTTGAAAGTAAGAAAGAATTGTATTTAAAAACTGGATAAGAATTTATGATTGTTGAAATTAAATGAAATTAAAATATACATAAGCAGGTTACTCTCTCACAAATAAAAAGACAATTCTTCATTCATGTTTTTGTGTATACATATATGTCATCCTGGCTATGTATTTATTAGATTTAGAGAGCATTCATATTCTGATTTTGGCTTGCTACACTTAAATATCTGTGTGTTTGCTATGCATGGGTGAAGTTGAAAAAGGGGTTGAAGTAAAAAAGGAGCATGAAGGTGTAGATCTGTGGCAAGAGTGGATACTAAAATATGTCAGTCCCTGCCTCCCTCCCCAGTTCAACAGTGAAGAGTTACCAGTTGATAAAGATACTGCAGAACAGAACTAGCAGCTCTCACTGAAATCAGCTCCTGTGTTTATATCAGTGGGACCCAAACCAGCTGCAATGACATAACTCCTTCCTTACGGTCGTTCTTACTTTTATCCCTATCTAATATCTTAGCTGTGACCCATCATCAGTTTTAACTCAACATTCAAAACTCAGAATGGCTGATCCTGCCTGCTAAATTCTTCTTGCTCCAGTATAACTACCAGATTCTTTATTGCTCCAGAGCAAAATCTGTTATTGTTTTCTTACAACTGTGTGTGTCTTTCACCATGTGTTGCATCAAATCTGTAGCTTCTCTTCCACGGCAGCTCATCCTGTCCAATTCTCCCTCTTTTGCTCCTCATTTCTCACTTGCCTTGTCCTGCACATCCCTTCCCATCCGAGCTCCTAAAGCACGTCACATCATACCACTTTGTTACACTAAACAAAGTGCAGTTGCTAAGCCCCTATCTGAACATTTGATCGAATTGCTCCCCTCTTCTAACTCTTATCCCTCTGCTCTTATCTAATCAAGAAGAAGAAATCAAGATGCCAGTCAATACATTAAAATAATTTCTTAGCTCTCCCCCCACTACTTATCACCCTTGCTTAATGTCTACTTGCCCCACATCCGCTCATCTCCATCAGCATTGCTCCCCTTAGAGGTCTATGTGATGGCGTCTCGTCTCTTTCCTGCCCTGTATGCCTTGCTTTTTCTGCAGAGCTGCAGTGTCACACCCTTGCATTTCTATTTATATTCAGTTTTCTGAGAAGACAACATGCATACCTATCTTGGCAGGCTGCAAGCCCCCTTGGCTCAAGCCACAAAGACTTTTGAGAAAGTCCTTAACACGCTACAGCTGGTGCAAAGAAGAGACTAGAAAGAGTAATGTAGTCCTAAAGAACTGTTCATAGCTAGAAATGCAATGATGTTACAAACTGGTGATAGATTTATCTATACTGATAAAAGTCAGGCAAAATGCTATTAAGAGCAACAGCCCTTTAGGAGGGATTCCCTGTTGCTAGCAGAGCAAAGTCCATACAGTTTGTCAGGGTACAGTTTGTCGACTTTCCATGTTTTGGTGTGTTAGTTACAAGTAAGGATCTCAGAGCATGATTTAAACCAGCAGATTCTCAAGAGTGGGGAAAATTATGCACATGCAAAAGCAGTTCTGTCTTTTAGAGCTGTAGGCAGCTAAACAAGGTCTGTTAAGTATCCAAATTGCTGTTTACACAGCCTGCAGTTTTAGAAAATTCATGGCAGATGCTGCAATTTTTATGCATGTGCATTGCATGAGGCAAGAATGGGAAATTTGGCCCAAATATAGATTCTAGTCTGCAAAAGATACGAAATCCCCCTGGGCAGCAGTGATCATTGTTCAGGAGATCACAGACTTTCATCATCTCTCCTGTTCAACCACAAGGGTTCCTTGTAACTCGGTCAGTTTGCCAAGAAATGAAACATAGTTTTGCCAGATTAATATTTCAATATATGATGTATCCCATTTTCAGCAAGATCACTGCATATATAGATAGATAGAGATAGATAGATTCATAGATAGAGTGATTGATTGATTAACTGATGTCTCAACTGCCAAACAGCTTTTGTTTGTCGTTGTTTCTGTTCCATGCTACTGCATTGCTTTTAGCAAATCCTCTTACAGATCTGCACACCGAGTGCTCTCTTCAAATTGTATTTTTGTGGCAACTGCATGTTCTCAATTAGCACTGGACAAAATTGGTAAAGGAATGCTTGATGATCCCTGGAACATGCTGCCTAAACAATATAACACAAAACAGCCAGGAAGGGATATGCCACCTCTCTTTTTTGGAAGGGATAACCAATACATTCCATAGAGAAATGTAATTTCTAAATCTGTCTACAAACTGACCTATAAAGCCCAAGTCTTCATTTAAACAGTCTTGGAAATTCTGATATTTGCTCAGACATTTTTTTCCTCCTGAACTGAATTTAATATAATGAAATAACTTCTTTGGGGCTTGGAAACAACTCTAAAAATACACCAGCATCAGGGAGCCATGTCCTTATATACTAATGTTACATTGAACTAAAGCCAGAAGTCAGGACTAGTGAATTATTTAGATTGAAATAATTTCCAGAAAGCACCTAATTAATGAAAATAACTTCTCTTGCAGTTTCCTCCCATTCCACCAGACTCCATCTCTGCAGTCCTCAACAGCATCAGAAGGTATACAATCACTAAGAAAAAATAAACTATTAAAAAAGGGAAGAGCAGAGAAAAAAAAAAAACAACAAAACCCAGCCTGCATTTGTTTTTAAACATCACAGTGCAGTTGTACTGACTGCATTGAGTACATATTCTTTTGTTTATAATTCCAGATCTACCCAGGTGCAGACTGCCCTGAATGGTGCCCTGAAGTCCTGATTGTCCTCGTTTCACTGCTGATTGCACTTGTATCGATTGTGCCTGTGCCTCCTGGAATATCCAGCCATAGACTCACTGGAGTGCACCTGCAGCAGTCAATAGTTACCAGTGATAATTGACTAGGTATCAGTTATTGCAACCATTTGCTTTCAGTTTAAATATTTAGCAACTACAAATATTCGTCACTCCTTACACAAGTATATCCTGAATGTCATTTTCTTTGCTTACAGAGTAGGAACTCTCATTTTATGTGGGAAACTTAGTCAAAAGAAAATGCATGAAATCTCTGGGAGTCACAGTGAACTGTTAAATACTCTAAAGGGGAGGGCACCACTATTCCTTTGAAACAGAAATATGGGTGTACGACCTACTTCTAAAGAGGACAGTAGAGAAACTTACCCTATACATCCATGCTCATTTCATGCATTCATATCTGTATTTACTTGATAGACAAGTAGGAGACAGATGCTTAATCATGTCACACCTCTTTAATCAATCCTTAATCATTGATTCACTGAATGTCCCTCAAGTGTTATTTTTTCCACAACATTTGCCTTAGCGTATATTTCGACATGTGCTGTTCAGTTTATGACTTCAGAGAGGATGTGGTTATGGTTTGGCAGAAAGGAAGCTTTGCTGTAGATGGGAAGATAAAGCTCAAAGCACCTACACTGCCTTTTGAATACCTTTAAAACAAAAACTAAAAAGAGAAAGAATTAACTGTCTTCTTCTCCTGTCTCTTTCTTGGACAGACACTCGGTGCATACTGCATCTCATGTCCTGGGACACAACCATTCTCGACTCAGCCATGAATAACTGTGTGCTCCTGGAGGAACTGCTGATCAAAAAATCCCAGCAAAAGAGAAGGACTTCACCCTCCAACTTCAAAGTGCGCTTCTTTGTCTTAACCAAATCCAAACTGGCTTACTATGAACATCGCCATGGGGTACGTCAGCCATCTTCTCTTTCTTAACAGAGCAATGGAGGGAAGGGTGAAGTTTGCTAAGAGAAGGAAAGGATGCTAATGGAAGGAGGGGTGAAGTTTACTAAGAGAAGGGAAGGATGCTAATGGAAAGAAGGGTAAAGTTTGCTAAGGGAAGGATGCTAATGGAAGGAAGGGTGAAGTTTGCTAAGGGAAGGATGCTAATGGAGGGAAGGGTGCCCTGTGTTGAATTTTATTTGCTTAACTTCTCTGGACCATGCTGTAGTTATATCTGCTGAAAGTTGCAAAGTGGCCACATGGGTCATTTAAAGCTTCTGATCAGTGAGCATTTGGTGTGCATGGAGGAAAAAGATTGTGTTGCTATTATATAGAATGGATCTGGTTTTGTTGTAGGCATTCAGCACGGGCTGGTGTAACCAGTCTGGGTAACAGATGTGTGAGTGTATGCCTGGCAGCTCACATGTACAGGGGTGAGCTGGAGTGCTGTACTGAGAAGATCACAAGTGTACACTAATTACATCTGCAAAGAAAGTCATCCACAGATCTCCAGCCTCTCATTCTTTTCTTCAGAGCAGCAGTGTGGTGGCTGGTAGGAGACCAGTCATATTTTTTAATTAGCTCATCTGCCATGAGTAACAGGTCTAGTCTTCAGAGTTAACTTCAGAAGAGATCTGATGATGAGATCCATGCTCAGACTTGGCATTGTATCCCTAAGGTTACATTTCTTAGATTTGCTAAATATGAAAAAAAAATGGAAGTCATTCTGCACTCCCCATTGTGCTAAGTGTTCTGGTGAAGCATGGATTATTTCCCTCTTCTATTTAGCTGGATGTTTGCTGAGCCTCATTACGACTGTAAATAATATTGCTTGTTTTCCAACAGTCACTGAACATGCTGTTAATCCATTATGTTTAGGCACTGTTACTGGGGATCATGTTGCCTTGCTGTTCAGCAGTGGTGACTTCAGACCATCTGATCTCGCTCACTTGCAGAAAATTAAGTTAAAATTGAACCCAACACAAAAATCAAAGTATGATGTGCCCTCGAATCATAACACAATTGAGGTTAGATATCAGCTTTAGGGGTTAATAGTCATTTTCACTTCCAAGTTACTGCTCTCAAATATGACCCAACCTAATGCTTTTCTTGCTTTTATTTTATGGTCCATGTTTTCCTTACCTCCATATTTAAACAGGGAAATATTTATTGCTGCATACTGTGCATGCATTTGCTTTGACATTCTCCTCAAACTGCTTTCAGATGCCATTATTTTAAGATTTGTAATTCCATTATAATTGTCCCAGTTAAATGTTCTGGGTAAAATGTTCAAAAGTATTTAAATTGTTCTACTGTGTCGGTTTCCAGATATTTACACATCATTTTCTTTGGTTCTTTTTGTGTCTTGGTGGACTTGAGATGAATTCAGCATGCACTCTGCCTACATACTCCTGCTGATTTGCAGTAGGTGTCTCTCAGCATCTCTAGGCACTGAAATAGTTTGGAAAATCTGACTCAGTGACTTTCACTGGGGCATAGATTTCACGTGCTATACGAGTGCCTTTGGAAATTTTATCCCCTGGACTTCCTAAAGGTCAGTTAGGCCAGATGGGAGTTTGGTATATTGGCTGCCTTACGTCATTTAGGAAAGATGTTGAGTTGCTCGAACATGTCCAGAGAAGGGCAACAAAGCTGGGGAGTGTTTTGGAGCACAAGCTCTATGAGGAGAGGCTGAGGGAGCTGGGGTTGCTTAGCCTGGAGAGGAAGAGGCTCAGAGGAGACTTTATTGCTGTCTACCACTACCTGAAAGGAGGTTGTAGCCAGGTGGCAGCTGGTCTCTTCTCCCAGGCAACCAGCACCAGAACAAGAGGACACAGTCTCAAGCTATGCCAGGGGAGGTTTAAGCTGGATGTTAGGAAGAAATTCTTCACAGAAAGAGAGATTGGCCATTGGATTGGGCTACCCAGGGAGGTGGTGGAGTCACCATCACTGGAGGTTTTTAAGAGGAGACTGGATGAGGCACTTAGTGCCATGGTTTAGTTGATTAGATGGTGTTGGGTGATAGGTTGGACTCGATGATCTCAAAGGTCTTTTCCAACCTGGTTAATTCTGTATCCTGTATTCTGTATATTATCAGTTACAAACATGTACACATATTTAGGCTGGATATTAGGAAATATTTCTTCACTGAAAGGGTTATAAAACATTGGAATAGTCTGCCCATAGCAGTGATGGTGTCACCATCACTGGAGGTGTTTAAGCAGCATGTGAATCTGGTGCTTAGTTACATGGTTTAATGGTGACCTTGCAGTGCTGGGTTGAAGGCTGGACCTTGAAGATCTTGAAGATCTCTTCCAACCAAAGACATTCTGTGATTCTGTGATACACAAGTACACATAAACACTCATGTACCTTTAGGCTCTTACACACATTTTAGGGATAATGGCTATATCATAGAATCATAGAATCAATAGAATAGAATCATAGAATCAAAGGTGGAAAAGACCTCAAAGATCATCAAGTCCAACCTGTCACCCAAGACCTCATGACTACTAAACCATGGCACCAAGTGCCATGTCCAATCCCCTCTTGAATGATAGGGCTGGTTTTCCATGAAATGTTTTTTTTTTTTCTGATACAAATTGTTAAAATCAAGTTGTTACATGAACAGAACAAAATGGGGAGAAAAGAGTTTGCCCTATGAAATGCTTCCAGAACTGATCCTCAGCCTCTTCAGTAATCTTCCCTAAAATCAGACCATCCTGGTGTGACCTCTGCATAGTCACATCATCGCTGTTAAGGACAGGAAGGTTAGGGCAGCTTGTGCAAGCACCATCTTGTTTTGTGCTGAGAACAGAGTGAACCCCCAGCAACTGAGTTCAGAGGCAGTGATGGGGGAGTTACAGTACCTGCCTGACACATGGGCTGTACCTGTCCCTGTGTGTGAACTGGAACCAGAGGGCATGAGCCTGTGTTGGATTCAGTGGTGTATAGTCTTCATTCTCTAGTGCAGGACCTGGCACAGGTTTGGCTGTGCTCTGCAGAGGCTTACCAGACAACCTGTGGGGCTGGCAGGGGTTAGCACAGGTCATCACCTTTGCCAGCAGGCAGTTTGCTTGTGGTCTCCCTGCTCTGGAGGCTTAGGGCAAAGCGGTAAGGACATTGCTGTTCTCCGCTGGCCGCAGTGATGGAGAGTATCCCTAGGCATGCATAGAGTGCACTGCACAAATGGGGCCAGCAACTGCCTTGCCTTTTAAATTATACCTTTCTCAATAGAAATCTCTGTGGATGTTTGCTCTAAGAGTTTTCAGAGAGTTTCTTTAAGAATTTGTTACCAAGTGGTCCAGCAGCTTTGTGTATTCGGAGTTCAGTGCTGTACAGTACACACTTCTCTGGTCCCCAGTCAGTGACAACAGCCTATGCATAAAGTCAGGTAAAACAATTAGCAAACTGCTTAATGGTTTGAGAAGTCTCACTGATTTCAGCTGGGTGGCTTAAAGTCAAACATACACTCATGTGTTAAGCCCAGGTTTATGTTTTGCCTGTGTTTAAGAGAGTTTAGCACCCAGTCCCTTTCTCTGCATTTTGATGATGTGGGTATAAAAACATCATAGAATCATAGAATCAACCAGGTTGGAAAAGACCTCAGAGATCATCAAGTCCAGCCTGTTACCTAATACCTAACACCTCATGACAACTGAACCATGGCTTTGAGTGCCACATCCAATCCTTTTTTGGATGTTTAAATGTTTCTTATAGCAGTTCAAAGCAAGGAAATAAACAGGTCAAGGGGATACAAGGATGATTCTGTGAATTCTACCAAAACCTATCCAGACAACCAACATCATAAAGGCAAATTTTTGCAGTCAGTGTAACAGCATTTTCATCATCACAGCCACAGCTAGACAGAAAGCGCTGTTCTCCTCAGGGGCCAAGCACGCAGTCGTTGTTAATGTTAATGAAAGATATTTACATATCACGTTAGGAGAATGAGCCCCCAATAACTGACAACAATAAGAAGCTGTGTTTTCTAGCATTCATTACTCAGTGCACAATGCAGGGCTGTCTTAACATAAAGCCCTGATAACAGGCACATGTATTCAGCCCCCGTCTGTACTAAAATACATCAGAAGTGCCTTTATTGTAACATGCTAATCACTTCCACGGGCAAAAATTCTTCATTTCCAGCATCTGATTTTATAGCTACTGTACATGTGAATAAAGGAGCACATGGGAATAATCACTTTAACTGTTTCAATGAACTTGATCCTCACCAGGATAACTGATAATGCAGACACTATGTGATACTCTCAGGGTGCCAGTACACTTACAGTACCACAGAAGAAGCAGACAAGTGGATCCCTGTGGAGAGATGTCTAGGACAGAGGTTCAAACATCCTTACTTAGACTTGCCAAAACCACTTCAACTGGTGAATTACCCATATCCCATCCACCTAACCGCTTACAGCGGTTGGTAAATCCTTCAGGTCATCAGATAGGAGAGCGAAGACAGAGAGTTTAGTGTTTCAGTCACTAAGTAGAGGTTCTTACACAATCTTCAGCCTATCACATTCCTACCTGGGGACAGCAAGAAACAAGCATTTCTCCCTGTATTTCAAGCTGACTGGAGTCTAAAAGTGGCACAGATGTCTGAGGCTGATGCCACGCTTAGTGAATAGGCCACTGTCTTCAAGGCTGGTATCCTACTAATGAGGTGGCTTTACCATTACATGATCTCTGCATCAGAGCTGCTCATCTTGGCACGGCTCAGACTTGCAGAGTACTTGGGGCTGTGTGTATCAACTACAGAGAAGTGCTCCATGTCAGTATGCCACAGTCTTCCCTCTTCATACAGGTCTTCCCATACAGGTCTTCTGAGGAGTTACCAGGGCTAGGAAGTTACACCTAACACCTGGGAAGTGCAGGCACATAAATGTCTTTAAGTTTTGTATCTTTGTGCACTTGTGGGCTATTGCTAGTCCAGCTTATAAAGGCAGGAATGAAAGGCACAGATGGAAAAGGACTGGGTCCCCTTGTTATTTACATCAGCACTATTCTTCCTGCACTGGTCAGATGCTCAAGAGGTCACGTAGCATGAGTCAGCCTTGTCCTGGGCTCTTTCATTCAGATCTTTCATATTCAGATATATTCAGATATAAAGATGGCACTTCAGTGTGTCTTGAAATTTGCTTTCAGTCTCTTGTTACAGGAGAACAAAGGAATAAATTTGGCTGAAAAGCCTTTTATCAGCCTCCTAAAAAATACTTCAGCTGCTTCTGTTGCATTATCTACATGTTGAGTTACTCCTAACAGCCCAGCTACCCACAGTAACAAAAGCAACACTTTGTTCCTCGTCCAACAGTCAATTTTACCTTGATGATTCTACACAGTATCTGACTTCAAAAGACTTGGTTTTTCCCCCAAAACTCTGTTGCAAACAGATTAAGATTTTTCTTCTGAACATCTCCACTTTGATGTTCCTGTTAATTAGAGTGACCATTCCTACCATTTCCCATTGTTTTGTGCATTCTGAATTCCTTCACATCCCTGAAGTTATAATCCTTGTCTAAAGTGAATTTAATGCTGGTTTTAAAGACAACCTTCCAAATAAATACTTATCTGATTAGATACTTCATAACCTCCTACCAAAGGAAAAATGTCCAGCTGCAACTGGGGAGCAAATGGACCTTGTGGTGGGAGGAAGGACTCCATACCCAATGGGAGACACAGTGAGGTTAGAGAGGAGACCACACTACTCTCTGATATAAGGTGCCTGGCTGGGCTGGGAGAAGCAGACAGCATTTTAAAGAGATGATGCACAGGTGATAGAGATGAGCTACAGGGGGGTAGGGAGGTGAAAACAAACACCCTGTGACTTTGGGCAGAGAAATCCCAGCTGTGGTGTGGAGAGCCCTTGGTGTGAGCACTGCTGAGGAGTTTGGGACTGCATGAGTCTGAATTACTTCAGCAGCACAAAAGAAGCAAGACACCCATTCTTATACAGCTTTTGAACCAAGCTGGCTTTATGAAACATGTCGTGCTGCCTTTCTGCCTGCCAGACAATGCTGCCTGCTCTCCCATCTTCCTTGAAATTAGGCTCTGCCCATCCCTGCCTTACCTCTTACTAGTATTTGGGCTCTCTCCCTTCCCTGCTTTCAGAACTGGTACTACTATTTTTTTTATTTACTTATTTTTTGCCAGAACCCTTTGGTAAATGCAGTGAGGTTCAGCAAAGCCTGTAAGCATCCACCATGGGACTTTCAGCCTAAATAGTTTGGTACAGAGCATTTGATGAATGAGCTTCACAAATAGCAACAACAGCAAAGTGCTAGCCAGAAAGCAGCGAATTTCTCAGATTGCACAACTCCATATCTTACAAGATCTTAGACATCCACAGAGCCTGAGGGTGCAGAGGCACGGTCAGGAAGTGTGCTCAAAAGCAGATCTGTGTGACCTGCAGCGACTGCTGACAGCTTGCTGCATACTTCCCATGGTCTCCACGTAAGGTCCCTTCCCCTGCTGCAGACCATGGGCAGGTGAAAAGCTGTTTATTTTCTTGAGTGGCCATGCTGCCATGATTTGGGTGAGTATCAGAGTTGGTGGTTGTGTAGTCCCAGCACATGGCAGATGCCAGGTGGCTCCTTCCCCAAGCATGCACAGTGAGATGCCGTCTTGTGTTTTAGGGAAGGGCTATCTGAATTATCTCATAGTCAATTGTCCTAGTGTTTAAGGCAAATAAGGACCATTGTGGTCCTCTAGTTTATGCAGCAGACACAAAGTAAAGGATTAATCAATGAAGGAGCTGCTGAAGCTGTGTGACAAGAGGAGGTGAGACACCAGAGTTGAAGACAGTAATGAGTTGGGCTTGTGATGCAGCTGGTTCCATTCAGAGCTGTTAGTTCTCCTTCCCAGAACTGTCAATATTGCAGATAATGGATCAAAAGAAATAAACCAGGACAGAGGGATCAGCAGCACACTGTACTTCTCATGGGACAGCAGCATGCCTTGGTTATCTTTCCACACACATTACACAATAAGACCACTGATGATTTTTCTGACCAACCAGCTAAAACATCTACTTTATCATACTCTGGGCAGACTGACAACAACAAATGGAGATCTGTCAGCATGTTTTGGCTCACCCTCTTAAGAACAAGTCTCTGAGGTTTTTTGGAGAGCATTTTCTTAAGAGGCTTTTCCTCTCCGCTCCCTTCCAAATGGCCCAGTTGCTTTTGTTGGATTAAAGTGCAGTCAGACATCTCAAAAGCAGGGATAGGTTTAGCTTCCAGCCCAGTTTCTGGGTAATGCCTGGTTTGTGAGTAGTCATTCCAGTTTTTTCTGCTGCTGTGGGTCTGTAATTGCCTTGTATCAGCAAAGTCCCATCTGCTGAGGATCTGCTGGGCAAGGCACTGGCTGAGAGATGCACCCTGACATTGCACTGAGAGATTAAGGGGAGCTATTGCTGAAATTACATCATTGGGTCATGAGAGCTGTGGGATCACTGCACAAAGCTCCTTGAGAAGTCTGTACCTTCTCTTCCAGCAGAGTCCAGAGTGGCATCAACAAAAACCAGTCTGCCATAAAAGGACAAAATGTGACTGGCACAGCATTGCTTCCTAAAGCCTCAGAGGAGGAGTGCATGTGGTTAAGCCTTTAGACATCCAAGGAATAAGAAGGATGGTTCAATGCTAGCAAAATTGAAGGTTCTTATAGGAAATAAATGTCTTTGCATCTCTTCAAAAGGGTAGAAGTCCCAGGGGCAGAAGAGATGATAGAGGAGATTGTGGAGAAGAGACAGAGGAAGCCAAGTCTGGAAGAAAGATGTGAATAGATAATAATTAAAGAAAATACACAGTGGAAATGGGGTGCGGTGAAACCTTCTGAGACTTGGCAATACTCTTGATAGTTAATTGGTATTTACATATAGGAGTGCTTTACAGCCTTGGGTTTACTGATACAAAAAAATCCCACTCCACACCATAGTGCTACACAGGCAGATGTCTACAGGAGACAGTCCTGGCAGTAAATCCAGAGGCACTGGTTAAACTGCAAGCAAATACAAGTACAAAACCCAAATACACCAGCAAAGTCCAGCAAGAGTCAATGTGAGACCACACTGTCATAATTTCCCTCTTTACTTAGGTCCAAGTATGCAAAGGCAAAATAGCCATTTGTGCAAGAATGAGGTTCGAGGAGCCTGGGGCCCTCTCTGTTGAGGCTGTTTGACACAACACTGTGGCAAACCTCATCCCATCTCCAGTGGCATCAGCTGCTTCCCTTGTTCAGGCTAAATTTAATGATGAAAGGTAGCAGTGGAGCAGCATGGGGGTCAGCACAGTGGTGGGGACAGCCACTGCCAGAGGGGCAGATCTGTAGAGACAGGGTGGCATATGCAGCAAGGGGCAAGAAGGGAGCTGGAGAGTGAAGGACACAAAGGTTGGCCAGAATGAGGGAGGGTGAGAACTTGCTGTGTCTCCGAGTGATAACCCATGAGAGTTACAATGCTGTTACTTTCCTGTTGTCAGTTGCCTGTGTTTCAAAAACAGAAGCTTTTACAGTGTTTGGGGGGGTGGTTCTTAAGTCTTGCCAATTTCTGTCATGCTGTTGCAAAGCTGAGCTGGGGGACAGTGAATGTCTAATCCCAACTGAAAACAAATCAAAACAGGAAACCAGTTTGCCTCCGAAGAGGCTATGAATCCTTCAGAAGTGTGCACCAGATACTGAGCCTCAGCTCAGCTCCTCCCTGCCCTGTGCCAGCATCTGCCTCACCCTGCTCTTGCAAAAGCTGAGTGTCACAGGCTGAGGAGCTGCAGGGTGAGGGCTCAGTAGGAAAGAGGGTACGCCAAGGTAGCCAGGACACTTGGATGCCTGTCCTTTTCTTACCCTTTCCTAACTACCCTTTCCTAACTAACTGTTTCCTAGCTATCTGGTATATGATGAATAATAACACAGCAGAAGCTGCCAGAGAAAAACTTGTCAGCAGTTTTTTGAGCATATTATTTGTTTCAAAATTTCCTGTTGTTTTTTCTCCTTAGCTAAAACCCCAATACACAACAAAACCAGAAAAGTGTTTTGTTCCCTGGAAAATAGAAATGGGTAGCTTCAGATTGGATGTTAGGAAGAAGTTTTTCACCATGAAGATGGGGAGACACTGGAACAGGATGCCCAGGGAGGTGGTAGAAGCCCCATCCCTGGAAGTTTTTAAGGCCAGGCTGGATGTGGCCCTGAGCAACCTGATCTAGTGTGAGGTGCCCCTGCTCATGGCAGGGGGATTGGAACTAGGTGATCCTTGAGGTCCCTTCCAACCCTAACAATTCTATGATTCCATAAAATAGATGCAGTACAAATGTTACAGTTGAGATGAAATGCAAAGTTTTCAAATCCTCTGTACCCAAATTTCCCCTCTTTAATAAAATGTTTGTTGTTTCATAGCTTTTCAGTATGAAAGAGGAGAGTTAGTTAACTGAACACTTCATGAAAAATAATTCTGATTAGTTAAAGTGATTGCCCATTGGAATGGGCTGCCTGGGGAGGTGGTGGAGTCACCATCGTTGGAGGTGTTCAGGAGGAGACTTGATGGGGTGCTTGGTGCCATGGTTTAGTTGATTAGGTGGATTGGATTGGTTGATAGGTTGGACACTATGATCTTGAAGGTCTCTTCCAACCTGGTCTATTCTATTCAATTCTAGCTTTTAATTTTGCTGGAAGATAAAAATAGAACCTGAATTACAGAATCACAGAATTTTTGAGGCTGGAAAAGACCTCTGAGGTCATCAAGCCCAGCCTATGACCTAACACCACAACAGCTAAACCATGCCACCAAGTGCCACATCCAATCTTTTCTTAAAGACCTCCAGTGATGGCAACTCCACCACCTCCCTGGGCAGTCCATTCCAGTGCCTAATCAAAGGTTTTGATTGCTTCACTAAGAATCTATGTGCTTAGCTGAAATATATGTCTGTGTATATATGTGTGTATGTGCAGTCTGTATCGAGGTGCCTTGTATGAGAATGATTTGTTATGCTTTTCAGTGTCTTACATAATTTGCTTCTGCTCCATTAAAATGAAATCTCCTCTGGACATGACAGCCTTCTCTAATTTTTCACTCAATCCACAATCATTAGTATTAACCAAGGGCTTTTCTCTGTCTTTTAGAAAAAAAGGACTTTGAAGGGTTCTGTGGAGCTTTCCAGAATTAAATGTGTGGAAATTGTGAAAAGTGATATCATCATTCCCTGTCAGTATAAATACCCTTTCCAGGTGAGTCTGTCTGTTGAACATACTGATAGAGGTATCACTTCATTTGGTATTTCAATACAATTCTCCCTCACAGTGCAGCCATTCATGAACCAAACATGGGAATGAATAGCAACAAAGGAAGAAACAGCAGATCAAGGTGTGAAATGAACTGGAGAATCAGAACCTGAGCATTATTGCAAGATTCATAAACTCTTAATGCCCGTTGGTTTTAAATTGGAAAGGACCATTAGATCTTCTATCACATTTAACACAACACTCAGCTATCCCACTAACTCAGGTTCAGAGAAAGCTTGTCTTTCACTCAGGGAACACCCAGGGTTTTGGCCAATTTACCTGTGTGGTGTTGAAACTAAATGCATTCAGTGGCCCTCATATCAGAAACTGGTGAATGAGACAGCTCCAGGCAAGAACAGAGAGGGCTTTCACTGTTGAGATGGCTTAATGAACAAGAGGTGGACAGTGCTAGCTCTTGGATGAGGAACAAGTCATCTAGTGTTAATTATTAACACATATGAGACACATTTACATTGCCATGTAAACAGACATGCCACAGAATATTTGCTGCTACTGCAACACAAATTCCCAGCATGGTATCTTATTCCCTGTGATGCCATTTATCAGAATATGATCATATTGTTGATGGTATTTTTCTTTAACATTATGATGTATGGTTTTCAGTGAATGCAGGGCTATCTCTGTGCATAGATGGCTTTAAAAGAGTGAATTGTCTGGGCTCAGATTTGCAGGTAAAAGCTAATAATTGTGAGCCATGAACACAATAAATGTTGAAAAGATGGGTAACTTTATAAAAAGTCAAAAGCATGGAGCAAGATTTCCTTTTTCTTTCTTTAGATTTTGTCATTCTTGTTGTCTCAAAGCCAGCATCATTTTGCAGGCTTGGCTTGGTGCTGTCATTCTGACAAATGATGAAGGAGCTTGTAGAGTTCTCTGTAAATCTTCGTTTGAGGCAGTAAAAGTACATGCCTACCATGCTCTCTGTTGCCTTGCAAACATCAGAAGGGAGAGGAAATCATTTCCCCAACTAGGTAGGTCAGGAAACCCTCCCTCCAGCTTGTGGTGTTCCTCAGCCAAGATCATAAAAATTGACCTAGAATATTAGAAAATGTTGCTCTATTGCGATCTTGTTTACAGGCATTTGGCTGCAAATGGCTCTTGATGAGCAGCCTGACAGGAAGGCTGTTGACTGGGGCTGGGTAGGAGCCATCTGACTGTAAGAAATCTTGGTGAGGGTTCCTCAACGGCTCTTGAGTGAACTTGGACTAAAGAAGGACAAATGCTTAGATCTGTTTGTTTCCAAATCTGTCTCTCCATATCTCCAGTGCTTGTAAGAACAGCAAAATAAAGTGAAGCCAGTGGCCAGTATTGGTGGACCAGTCCTGATGAGCAGTGCTCTGCTGAGGTCGTGGTAATCCCTCCATCTTGTAGCACATCAGAATTTTATCCCACTGCCTGTTTTGTGGTGTTTTGTGAAATTATGTTGTCTGGATTTTTTAAAAAAACACCTCATCTGCACTCAGCTGTAAATCTTTTGTGGAACCACCAGTGGCTTTTTGGTTTTGGGTGGCTCCTCTGGCAAATGAGCCCCTTGCAGAAAGGCATGAAATGAGCGGGTGTGTGCAGTTGTGCATGCTCGTGGCTACCTCTTTTGGAGATCTGCTCACTGTATACTTCAGAATTTGCCTTGGATTGTCAGAACATTATACAGACATAACAATAATAACAACAGGAGTGGCTTTAAGTAAGTGGGAATTATTCCTCCCCTCTTTCTGTTTTTTTGGAAAAGAGGTTATAATTTGTCTTTCCATAGCATGCAAAGCAACTGAGTCACATGGATGGCTGGTTGTGCCTGCGAGGGCTTCAGGCCAAGAGATAGCAAATGTTTCCTGTTCTTTAAACACTAATCAACACTGCCTCATCTATGCCCCTGGAGAACCTTTAAAAACCAGCTGCTCTCTCATAGAAACCTCTGTTTAAAAGACACTGGTCAAATATTTCAAAGCATCACAGAATCACCAAGGTTGGAAGAGACCTCAAAGATCATCAAGTCCAACCTGTCACCACAGACCTCGTGACTAAACCATGGCACCTAGTGCCACGTCCAATCCCCTCTTGAACACCTCCAGGGATGGTGACTCCACCACCTCCCTGGGCAGCACATTCCAATGGCTAATGACTCTCTCTGTGAAGAACTGTCTCCTCACCTCATCTGTGCATCAAAGAGGCCAGGTCCCACCTGGAATTAAATTTCAAAGATAAATACTGGAAAAGAAATATAGATTATGTGTTACACCAAACTTTGGGCCTGAATGTAGGCATCTGATTCAATTTCTGAGCAATTTTGTTTCTGGAGCTCTTCACACATGTTCTTTACTTCTTTTCCTTCTTTTGTTCATCATAAAGGCCATACAGCATCTTGCCTCCTCGATGTTCATCTACTCCATCTCATTTCCCCCTTCTAATCCTATTGAAAGCTATTCAAAACTTTGAAGAATACTAGTGATGCAAAGAATCTCCAGGGAGTTGCTTGAGATTTATACAGACACAAGAAAAGCTAAATTTGGCTCTTAAATCTTAAGTGAAGGTATCTTACAAGAAGCTGCTAAGAAACAGATGCTGTGTCCCCAGAGAAGCTTTAGAAGCCTAAACTGCAGTCAACAAGTAACAGGCTGAATCCTCTGCAGATTGAAATTGCTACATCTCCATTGATTTCACTGGCATGTCTTAATGGTATAAAGTTGATGGAAAACACTGCTTGTCTAGACTGCTTTCTTGATCAGGGTATCTACCCTCTATTTTCAACCATCATAAGTCTAAGAGATGCTTCAGCACAGTCCCTGTTACTTTGCTTCCCCACATCACCATTTTGCACGCAGCTTGTTGGTACGAGGGCTGCTGCCTCTTTTCTTCAGGGCCCAGGACTGCTTCTAATATCTGTCTCCCTTCTTTACTCCCCAACCCAGATTGTCCACGATAACTACATACTCTATGTGTTTGCACCCAACCGTGAGAGCCGGCAGAGATGGGTCTTTACCCTGAAGGAAGGTAATAAAACCGCTGTGCTCGCCAAATTGTTGCAGCTACTTATGCCAGAGCAGTTTTCTCACAATGCAGAGAAGATGTAATGGAGGAGACTGTATTATATCTAAGCATGAAAAGCGGGAATTGGGAATGAGGCTTTTTGATTGCTTTTAAATTTGGTGGGGGTGTTTTCAGCAGCAGTGGAAATTTTGGACATGGAATGCTTTATTTGCCTCTTTCTAGGAGAAGCTGTTAACATGTTACATAATTTGAGGGTTCTTTTGCTGGAAGAGATGAAGATATTTCCATGGCAAATTTTTTTGATTAAAATAATATTTTCTGCATAGAAGATTTAGCTCTTATTAATATATTTTGTTGTTGTTTTTTTAGAGGTTCATGATTATTAAGTAACATTTTTGTGGGGAGCTTTCATTTCCTCTTCACCTCCTCAATTGTGCTGTGGTTGGCTGCAATGATTCTGAAGTGAAGGCACAATAACCACTACAGGCAGAAATGAAGCAGAATCTAAACACTGGAAAGTTCATGCACTTAGCTCTTGCAACCAGTTATTCACATTCTGCAGTACACCTGCTCCAAGCTTCTACTTTATCACCTGTTTGTGTTCAACATTTTGAGATGGTTCCCTCCCTTGCACAATAAGAACAGGCCAGCAGATTTTTTTTTGCTCCTTTTAGGAACGCTATCATTGCAGAGAGCTTCAAAAAGAACATTTAATTACTCATGCAGACATTGAATACTGGTTTATTGCTGCTCAATGCCAGCTTGTACAGCTCCTTCTGAGCACTAAGCCAAAGCAGTAAGTGTCCATGTCCTACATATATACACACTGTGGAGCTGTGGTCTTTCATGAGAACCATCAGTACATGAGCTCCCAGATTTTTTAATGAGACCTTCCTTCTGTGGTTTTGGTGTTTACCAGTTTAAAGAGAGAGTCCCTTTGACAGGATTCCATTCTCCTGCAGTAGAGAGGTATGGTGTCCATCAGAAGCAGTAAGGCTATTCCTACGGGTCAGTTGTGGCATTCACTCCTTTCAGGAAAAAAAGAAAACATCAATGGAGGAAGCTGATAATATTCACCAGAGCTTGGTTTGACAAGAATAAGAAGCTTCTTTGAACTGCAGATTATTTCCATTCAGTTCTAGATGTCTTTCAGAGCTGATGTGAATGCAAATAAATTCCTTTCCCCCCTCCATTTTCTTTCACATCCTTTTTTTTCCAGAAACCAGAAATAACAACAGTTTGGTTTCAAAGTGTCATCCAGATTTTTGGATAGATGGCAAATGGAGATGCTGTGCTCAGACAGAGAAGATGGCAGCTGGCTGCGTGGAGTATGACCCCAGCAAAAATGGTACAGGATTTGTCCTTCAAAATATTTATTCATAGAATCATAGAATTAACAAGGTTGGAAAAGACCTTGGAGATCATCAAGTCCAACCTGTCACCCAAGACCTCATGGCTACTCGACCATGGCACCAAGTGCCACATCCAATCCCCTCTTGAACACCTCTAGGGATGGGGACTCCACCACCTCCCTGGGCAGCCCATTCCAATGGCTATCAACTCTCTCTGTAAAGAACTTTCTCCTCACCTTGAGCCTAAAGTTCCCCTGGCACAGCTTGAGACCGTGTCCTCTCGTTCTGGTGCTGTTGCCTGGGAGGAGAGACCAACCCCCTCCTGGCTACAACCTCCCATTCCTAGCATAAGTGAGGTATCAAATCTGTCTTGTACAGAACATCATGTTAACTTTCCATCAAAAGACATGTTGCTGGCTTCTTGTGATATTCTGGTTTATCATTTACTGTATATTATGCTCTCTGTTTTGAATTAATATTATCCATGTGTGTGATGCTTGGTGCTGTCTTTGGACTCAGATGGAGAACTAAGAAGTTGATCAGCTGCAGTTGGTCAATAAGCCATGATAACAACTTCCTTCAAACACTTGCTGTGTGTCCTATTTCGTCCTAACCATGTTTTCTCCATGGCTTCAATGGCCAAGCATACTTTTTACTTTGTCTCCTGAAAAATCACATTCAATCACCCAAGACACTTTTACCGTATATCTGAATATTTCCCTAAGCAATCTTTACTCCAGTTTTGAATCCATGCTGTGTTGCTGTGTGGCTGAAATTCTCTTTGTTGGGTGCAGGATGTTGGCATATCTTGCTCTAAAAAACCAAGGCATTCTAGTCACTGGGTTTGTATCACCTTTATTAATTCATTACTTTGATGGGTTCTCCAGTTTTTGCCTAGATGTACTTCAAATTAACTTTCTTTATTTCATTTCAGCCTCAATGAAGCCTCTTCCTCCCACTCCTGAAGATAACCGGGTGAGTGCAATGAGGCAAGCTGAGCTATCCTTAATGTCCTGTGTGTTTAGCTAGCAGAGGTGAATATATCTTCATTAAGGTTCACCACAGTGCAGTGACCTAGAATATTACCTGTGATAATGTTACCTGGGGGTTTCTGTATACCTTTGCCATATTTTTTTTTCATAGGCTATAAACCAGCAGCATCCAAGTAGAGTTAGGTTCAATCCTGCAAAGACAGCTTGGTTTCACAAATACCTTTCCAATGGTGAATGAAGTTTCAACTGTGTTTTTTTTCCCCTGTCTATAGAAAGGGAAACCGGGGAAGTAGGAGGGATATGAGAAGAGCTGCTGTGATGAGAACAGAGAAGTGATTTTACAAACCCACTTGTGGATAGGGCAAAATGTCATTAGCTTATTATTTAATTAGAAAGGAGAAGCTGGGTGGTTGTTAGGGTGAGTGCCTTACTGGAGGGCAGCAGGGAGGCCACAGAGATTTTATCAGTGGAGGCTTTTAAGAGGAGTTTAGGAAACATCTGTGAAGAACAGATCAGACAGAGGTGGTCCTGCTCTAAGAAGGAGTAGAAAACTATTTTCTGTGCAACTACATTTTTCTTTTTCCTATGAAATTCATTGTTTGATGGTGCTGAAAATTCTCATGTTGCCCCCCATAGCTCATTAGACACCCTGGAGCGCTTCTCTAGCTTTGAGGCTTTTGAACCCAGAGTTCTGCCAGAGAAATATCATTGTAGAGAGCATGCCTTTGGGTTTTATGAATATGAATATGATGAGTCATTTTCCTAATTTGTGCAGAAACTGTTGCTGGACCCAAAGGAAGCCATAGTCATGGCCATATACGACTATGAAGCTCAGAATCCACAGGAGCTGACATTACAATGTAATGAGGAATATTATGTGATTGACAGCTCCGAGGAACATTGGTGGCTGATTCAAGATAAGAATGGGTAAGTCCCTTTTCAGCAGCCAATTTGCAAATCACTTCTAAATCAAATTTGTTTTTCCATTAATACATATGCTGGCCTCCAGTATAACTTTTGTGAAGCATCCTCTGATATGCAGGAAAAAAGTGATGGAAGTTTTTTATGGTAACTTTTGATGTTGCTGGTATTCAGGCAGCTAAAGAAAAAGGATCTGAAAACTAATTTAAAACAAAACCAAACTCAAACCAGTCTTTAGCTCAGGCTGATATTCAGAGTATAAAATTTGTGACCATTTTGAAACTCTCCAAGTTTCAAGCTGCAATCAGTTGTTTTCTTCTCCATTAACCCTACTCAACACGTAACAATCAGCATTTTTATCATGCAAAGAGCAGGCAGAGCTTTCAGGGCTGACTCCCACATACACAGAGAAAATCCTGCCTGTTCTCACCATGTTGTGTTTTAACAGGCATGAAGGCTACGTGCCAAGCAGCTACCTGGCGGAAAAATCACCCGAGAATCTGCAAATATATGAGTAAGTTGTGCCTGTGTTTTTCTGGTACCTCCAAGTGCTCTGGGTTTGTTTTAGAAGCCACAAGCCTGAAATGTCCCTACCCCACATAATCTCTTGCTGCTAGTGCTGAGGGCTCGATTCAGAAGCTTTTCAGCACAAGCTTCCCTAGCCTAGAAATGCTGAATTGGAATCTTTTGATGTTTTCAGATGGTACAATAAGAACATCAGCAGAAGCAGAGCAGAAACGCTCCTCAGGGATGAGGTAAACCAGTGTTATATGTGGGGTGGATGGGCAATAATAATTAATTAATGGAAAATGAGGAGAAGCCTGTGAGGGCTGCTTTGTGTAAGAGAGAGCTGAACCTTGGGTTCCTGCTGTGTTGCTGTCCTTGGCTTTTCTTAGTGTGTGATGCAAGATAAAGCACCACTAGCAACCCCCCCTTACCTGCACGGCAGCTGAGCATGGGCAGGGAGCTATGACATCCTCCCTCAAACACACCCAGCAGCTGGGGCTGATGGATAACACTGTTTCAGAACACCATGTCAGTTGAAAACTGTGCTTTTAGCTCATCTTTTCTATCTCTGCAGGTGGCCTGTGGATGCCAGTAGTTTTCTGAAAATCTAACTAATCTTGTGCTGAAATGTTTTGGGTGAAAGCCAAGGGTAGGGGTTTGGGGACTGTTGTTTCAGTTTGCTGAGGGTGTGCACATGAGCACACATCTTTAATTTTTCAGCTGAGCCAGAGTTTTCCAGTGAGGACTACAGTGAAAATAAGAATGCATTCTTGTTCAAACTTTCCACACAAACACAACACCACCTTATTTTCAAATCAGCTCTTGCACTAACAGGAGTCCCAAATTAAGTGTGTTTCTTGGAATTATAGTATTTTATGAAAGTAAAAATGTTTTTCTGTGGGTTTAGAGATTCTCTTAGTTCCTACAAACTCCTTTAGAACATGTCCACACATGGTTTATTGATCTCACTTTTTCCCTTTGGTCCTACCAACACAACTTTTCTGTGGCAGCTACCCCCATATGGCTGCAGGGCTTTCTAGTTCAAAACCTCACAGCCTCCACAGCTCCTCCAGCACTGTGGTCAAGCTCATGAGTGATCTGACCAAGCTTGCTGTTAAGTGAGATGTAAAGGCAAGAGCAGTGCTTAAAGAAAGTCAGGAGTATGCTGTCTCAAATACTCCCCTGCTTGTGCAAGCAACCCCACACAGCCAGTCCTAACAGCTCTCACTTTCCACAATGTAGATGCCTCTACAGCAGCATCTGGAGATGGTGTTTACAGCTTCACTGTGCTAAATATTGTGTACTGCAAATAGGGTACATGTTATGCTGACGCATTTAAGAGACAACCCTGGAAGGCTGAGGAAAGGAGGGAACAAACTAATCAGGCACTTGGTGGCAGATGAAGTATCTGCAAACAAAAATAACAAAATCATAAAATGGTTTGAGTTGGAAGGGACCTTTGAATGTCATCTAGTGACAGTGCAGTGAGTGAGGACATCTCTAGCCAGATCAGGTTGCTCAGAGCCCCATCCAACCTGACCTGCAATGTTTCCAGGGCTGGGGCACCAACCACCTCTCTAGGCAACCTGGGACAGTGTCTCCCCAACCTCATAATGAAAGATTTCTTCCTTATATCTAATCTAATCTAAATCTTCCTTCTTTTAGTTTAAAGCCATCATCCTCTGTCCTGTCACAACAGGCTCTGCTAAAAAGTCTGTCCCCATCTTTCTTATAGACCTCCTTTAAGTACTGAAAGGCCTGTATAAGGTCTTCCCAGTACATTATCAATGTATATCTCAGCACAGTACACCATATCCCATCCAAACTGTGATGTTAAATCTTCTCTGACATCTGATCCCTTAGTGCTTGGCTCTGCCAGATTGTGCCCCATGTTACACTTTAGAATTCAGATGAGCAGTAAACAATTACAGCAAAAGAATATTCAAAAAGGAAAATTGTTCTGTGAGTGCAGAGTGGAGGAGGTCTGCTTTCCTACACATTTATGTTCATATGCTGGATGACTGGGTCACCTCTGAAATGGCAGGATCTTGACCATCTTTTCCCATTTGTGGTACACTGACAAATTATCTTTCATACACTTCCATATGGAATCCTTGGTGTTGAATAAATTTCTCTGCAGCTCCTGTTCTGCAGCTACTCTCTGGATAGAGGCACTCAAAGAGGTTTGCCTTTTCTCCTGGCTGTCCATTTCACTGAACTTGTGTGTAATTAATATCATCAGTGTTTTGTCAGATAAGGTTGGAAGCAATCAATGGGTTCAGAATTTCCAGAGGAGAGGTTAGGAGGGACAGAGAGACACATGCTCATGTACCCACACCCACACATACTCAGCACAAGCAGCGTAAGTCTCATTTCCTCAGGAAACTGAGCTAAAAATACATGGCACCCAAAAGAGACCAGCTGGGTGTACCTGCAGACCCTGGGCAGCCATCAGGGCTGGCTCATGGCTCCTTTTTTTCCTCCATATATAGCACATCCTCACGACTGAGTGCAGACAGGGCTGGAACAAGCAGAGCTTTGCCCCCAGCCTGCTTCTTTTTCTCCATTACGTCTCTAACCAGCTTTCTCTCCTTTGCTCTTCTTACAGGGTAGGGAAGGTGCCTTCATGGTGAGAGATTCCAGACAGCCTGGCGTGTACACAGTCTCTGTTTTCACCAAAGCATTAAGGTACAGCTGAGCTCAGCAGCTTTTCCCATCAATTACATCAATGAAATGGCTTCTATGAGAGTGTGATCTCTGTTGTTTTGGCATTGCACAGAGAGAGCAGAAGGCTCATGAAAATGATAGAGTAAAACACTTCCAAAAAAGGCAGAAGAGTTAGCTGCCATTCACATAGTCTATGAAAGGCTCCACTTCTCCCTGCATCTAAATATATGCCTATAAATAGTCTCTGAGAAATCACTGGCTTTGCAATTTCGATGGAATTGTCCCTCCAGTTGAAGTGTTGGCAGCATCCACATGGGCTGTATGCTGGACTCATCAGAGGTGGGTAATACAAGAGCAGTGAAAGGGTTTCAGTGATGGGGCAGACAGTTTTGTTTCGGAAAGAAGAGGCAGAGAAACTTGGTGCTGAACCTGCTCTTATCAGGAAATCTCAGCCTTTCTAGAGATGAGACCATGTATGAGTGAGTGAGAGGCAGAACTCAGAAGTACCCTGCTTTCATTAGCAATTGCAGCTCATTTCCTGCTTCCACTTGTTCTGCACAGGGAAGGTTCCCCTTTGCCCACTTGCTCCTGTTTGATTTAGTCTCCAAATTCCTGTCCTTATGCTGCAACCTGGTCTCTCAAAGAAGACCTCCTCTTTTTCAGCACGGACAACAATCCTGTTATAAAGCATTATCACATCAATGAGACAACTGACTTTCCCAAGAGGTATTACTTGGCAGAAAAGCACGTGTTTGACTGCATCCCTGAACTCATCAACTATCACCAGCACAATGCAGGAGGTAAGGGAAGGCTGAGGCCAACCAAGGAAGTTGCTGGCTTACCATTCAGCAATGAAGGAAGGCTCCCAAGCCCTCTGTCCTTACCATGAAATGTTAAATGGCATCACCTTTTCTTCCACTTATCCTGGCACTGATCATCTCAGGCCAGCTTACAGCACTTCATCATGATTCTGGCCTTCCTTCCGAAGCTGACTGTGACCAACATGGGTGTCACAACAATATACTATAGAGAGTCCTTTCATTCCTGGGGGCCCATAGAAGTATGTCACCACTGCCAGATCAAACTACCCATTTCAATTATGTTGCAGGGCCTTCTTGCCCAGGAGGTGATATACCCATGGGCTTTGATTTGACACAGTTAGGGACGTGGCTAGGATCCATAACCATGAGAATCACCCAAAGACTCCCATCCCCACAGTCCAAAAGTACCAAGGGGAACCCTGGGCTTCAAATATAGCTTACAAATAAAAGATATAATTTGGAATTTCACCAGAGTTAACAGAGACTCACTGCTCACATTTGATGACAGAATGAAAATGGGAAATGAGCCGAAACTGCTCAGAACAGGCTTCCTTCTAGTGGGCAGGAAACTGCAGTCTGAATAGAGGCTCAGCTGCCCTCAAGTGGAGCTGGGAACTCAGTACAGTAGATCTGCTTCCAGTACCAGACTGCCTTCTAGGGTAGACAGAAACTTTCCCCATGACTGTGGCTGTACCTAGCACTGAGCTCTCCCTCTGTTACTCAGGTCTCGTCACTCGTTTGCGGTACGCGGTGTCCTCCTGGAGAAAAAAGGCCCCAATCACTGCCGGGCTGAGCTATGGTATGGTGCTCTCACATATCCTCACTGATTAGCTGGGTGATCCTGAATATCCCCATGGATACTGATGAATATTCATGTGCCTGTTACCACAATAACTACTTTTCCTGAGATCGTTGCAATGTCCTGTTCACTATATTGTCATTGTTGTCATTACCATTGATAATTGAATGAACTGATCATGCAGTGCCTTGAGGGTGATGAGAACTCCAGGGTCTCAACAAAGTCAAGCATTTAAGACTGAAATGAATACCGAGCAAATGTGATGGGAGTAGGAGCACAGCATAACTTCATAAAAGCTGAGAGCACCCTGAAAGGTGCCTCTGTTTGCATATTGTTGTCTGCAGAATTTTGCTGGCATCATCTCTTGGAGACATCAAAGTAACCTGAAAGCCTGTTGTGCTTGGAAGTGCACAATATACATGGTAGAAACAAACCTTCCTGAGGAACTGGATAGACAAGATACATGGGGGGAGGGGGGCCAGAGAAAAGGGATGTTGTTGTTCCTACTCTTGAACATGACCTGCAGCATGAACTAGCCAAATGAGCTCCCAAAGGTCAGACAGACAATTTGAGGGAGAGCCAGAAAGTCTCACTTTGAATTCTGCCTCATTGTTTAACCCACAAAAGCTTTTTGTTTCACATTTTACTGCTAGATCCTTACTCTTTCTCCCTTACAATCAACAGGAAAATTTGTCATTAAACCTTCTGAGCTCACTAGTGTACAGGAAATTGGCAGTGGTCAGTTTGGGGTAGTCTACCTTGGCTACTGGCAGGAGAAGACTAAAGTAGCCATAAAGACCATTCGTGAAGGAGCAATGTCTGAAGAGGATTTCATTGAGGAGGCTAAAGTCTTAATGTAAGTAATAGATTCACCAAGAAAATGCAACCCTGTAGGGTTCGTAAGACTGGACCAAAATGTTGTGACAGTGTTCAGGAATGTGATTGGGGAATCTAAACTTGGATTATCTACTTGGGTATCTGAATAATAGAGAGAGACCAGTAAGCTCTGGTGGTTACAAGGGAAGGCAAATCAAAGTGCAGGTGCATTACTGTGCTTCTAAGTCTATCAATATCCAGAATCATCTTCCAGATCTCTGCTGTTCTCAAAGACAGGGTTGACTGATGGTGTGTTTTAGAGAGCAGAGAAGTCTTAGTCAAAAACAATTAGATGGAGAATCTCTTAAAATTTGAGGGAAATTTTACTGAAAAAACTCATATTTCTTTCTTGTTATTATTTGTTTTGGTTTTGCTTTGCACAACTGGAAATATTTCTTTTGGGGTTTCAGGACCTTGTGTTTTTTTACACATCTCTCTTTAACACAGAAATAAATGGATTGTAGTTTTTATTTGATTGGCCGATTTTCCTTGAAGAAAAGTCTCTTGGTAACCATTAACCATCAAAATAGGATGATGCTTACTGCTACTTGACATTAGGCTAGGTCTACCTATTTTCTTCTTCCTGCTTTCATAACTGGGCTTTGGAGATTGAAGGGTGCAGCAGGGTGGCAGAGGCAGCTGTATGTAACACACTTGCTGTAAGGATAGAAGGCACTGAGCCTCTTTTCCATCTCCCTCCCTGTCCCACAGGAAGCTGTCTCACCCCAAGCTAGTCCAGCTTTATGGTGTGTGCTTTGAGAACACCCCCCTATGCCTGGTGTTTGAATTCATGGAGAATGGCTGCTTGTCTGACTACCTCAGGAGCCAGAGGGGCAGTTTTTCAAGGGAAACCCTGCTGGGGATGTGCCAAGATGTGTGTGAAGGAATGGCTTATCTGGAACAAAACTCTGTCATCCACAGAGACCTGGTGAGTTGGTCTCACACAGACCTTTTCCCTGCTTCAGACGGGCTTTGTCCTGCACTTTCTCCCATCCTTAATTTCAACTTTCACATTTGCCCTGCCTCTTTATTGACAATGGATCCAGTACCTCTCCTTATTGCAGAAGCAGCACCAATACTTTTAAAAAAAAAAAGAAAAAAAAAAAAGAAAGAAAAAAGAGAACAACAACAAAAAAAGAAAAAAGCATTCCCTGGAGCACTATTAACCTGTTTCCCTTAATTGTGTTTGGGAGTGAAGAAACAAGGCCATGAATTTGGCTTCTTTCTCTGAGTGGACTCTTTTGTTCCTCAAGAGCCCCAGCCCCTACAGTTCCTGGGTACTGACCACTCTTCATGTATAAAACCAGCAAAGATGCCCTAAAGCCCTGCTCTAATATGTGTATAAAAGTGCACTGCTGATAAAATACTTTTAGTTACATGGTGTTCAGTCAAACTGCATCAGGCACTGCTGCTGTTTTGTTAAGGGAGCAAGGACTGTGAGTAGCTGTGGATATTTTAGGATCTTTGCCCTTTCTGGGCAACAAAAGCCTGCAAATCAGACTGATGGCTGAACACATTTCTTGGCAACAGGAACATGCTGGCTGCAAAATGTACTGAAAGCATGAGAACCTGAAGTTTTCACCATCTTTGTATGGTACAACGTCACTTTGATCCTCTTTAGAAGTACTGACTGCTCTGCCAGTAGAAAACCAGTTGAGTGGCTGTGATAGCCTTTCAGCTCTCACCTTTGCACCTTCTTTTCTTGCAGGCTGCTAGGAATTGCCTGGTGGGGGAATCCCATGTGGTCAAAGTGTCTGACTTTGGCATGTCAAGGTAATGGCACTAAGGCTGCACATCCTCCTGTGGGTCTATCATGAGATGGAGTGGATTACCCAGCAGACTCTTTTCTTTTCCAGGATTGTCCTTGATGATCAGTATACCAGCTCCACTGGTACCAAGTTTCCAGTCAAGTGGTCTGCTCCAGAAGTTTTCTCCTACAGCAACTACAGCACCAAATCTGATGTTTGGTCATTTGGTAAGAGCCTCTTGTCAGAAATGATAAAAATTCAACACACACCAGCTCAGGAAACCTAGGGGCTCAGACCTCAAGTAAAATCTTCTAGGCACTACAATCTCTCAGCTCCAAGGATGTCTTGCCTCACTAATGCAAGCCTAAATGATTTAAGTGAAAGAAGGAAAAGGATAGTAAACTCCCTAGCTACCTAAGAGCACTGCAAACACTGCCCATTTAATGTATTATACCTGAACAATGCTTCATAAGATCAAAAAATGAACTCTGTTTCATGCAGGTCTAGCAAGAGTGTCCAAAAAAAACCCCAAAGGTTGGAGAGTCACTAACAAGATTATCTAATGCAAGGAAAGGCATGTAGGCACTGTCTCTCTGCATGTCATTGCTGGGCACTGATGCTTCACTCAGACCCTCTGCCCTCCTAAGTTTGCTCTGCTGGCTCCATTTGCTTTACGCCCATCTGAAAATATTATTTGACTGTTTGCATTTTCCCACCTCATTTCCTGCTCCCCAATGCATTGTTCCATGAGTTGCCTCTGTTCTTTGGTCTCCCTTCTGGACACTGGCAGATAAGAAAACAGTTGTATATTTTTTTTCCCCAAAGTGGTTGGCAGTGGAGATAACAAAGGCTACCCCCCGGCCTCTTGATCCAGCACACTGATGTGTCTGGCCCATCTCCAGCTCACATGCAAATCGTGGTCCTGTAGAATGAATCAGGGCAGTGTGCTGTGCACAGCACACAGTCAATGGGGTGCCACTCAGCCCTGGGCCTAGCAGTAAATAATGCAGGATTATAACCTTTGCTGGTCTGCACTTGTGAATTCTGTGCTCCCCTCTCCCTTTACTGTCTTCTGCTGCGTTGAAGTTGTGCGTTCATGCGGTGGGTTACAGGCAACGCAGTGGGAGCTCCAAGCGCCTTTGCAAACCTGGCGATGTTTCAGAGAGCACCATTCCTCTTTCCAAATCTCCTGGCACGAGGAAGAGGCTTATCAGCACTCACAACATCTTAACAAGGGGCAATGTTTGCCAGTGGAGCTGTCTCTCACACCTCACAGCACAGCAGCAGTGACGTGGGGAGAGATGCTACTTTGATAAGAATGTTCCTCTGCTTCGCAAATCAGAGACTGCCCTGTACACTGCCAGGCAAATGCTTCCAAAAGGGTGCTCAGTTTGATTTACAGTCAAGCCAGGCCTGATGAAGTTGGCTCACTCCAGTTCCAGGCTGAATGAAGTACCGGTGAGCTTTGTTTGCACTGGCCAGTCCTCCTTTGTGCAATGTGCAGACAGCAGTGTTGTACATCTGTCAGACCTGTTATCTCTCCATCCAGTGGGGTTTGCAAAAGACGATTCCTCTGTCATGTCATGGTCTCATGACTGCAAGAAGCTTTCTGCTCTGCTACTCTGCAGTCCATTCATCTCTTCTGCCAGGCCTGAAATCCTGCTGTGCCCAAGAGAACAAAATGGGTGTGAGAAATTCCCAGTGCAGGAAGATGGAAGGTGGCCATGCCCCTGCTGAGGATTTTATTTGCTTCTTTGTGATTTTTCTCATTTGTTTGCTTTAGGAGTGCTGATGTGGGAGGTGTTCAGTGAAGGTAAAATCCCCTATGAGAACCGTACCAATGGAGAAGTGGTGGAAGAAATCAATGCAGGATTTCGGCTCTACAAACCCAAGCTGGCCTCCAAGGCAATTTATGAGGTCATGAGCCACTGCTGGAAGATGGTGAGTATTGTCATGGAAGAACCCTGGCTCTGAAATAAAAGAGCTTTCTTCCCCTTGGTTTTCAGGAGGAGAGAGAGATATACACATCACATGTTAGCACAAAGTAAATCCTTGAGGCAAAGCAATCTGTAGCTTTCATCTGCACTAGCAAGACAACTCTAGGCTCTTTGCCTTTTATTTAAGCTGCTGGTTCTATAGAGTGTGCTAACATCACCAAGAAGTCTGTGTAGTGCACCTAACTCTAGTTCAAGTTTGCTTCCTAAGAAGGCTGTGTTTTGCTAGTGATGGTAAAAGTGACAGTCAACCCATTACAAGGTACTTAGTGTCCACTAGGCAAAATTCACTGCTAGTAGGAAAGAAACATTGCACAGAAGGAAGTTCATTCTTCTGCTGGCACTTTCTCTATAACAATAGATTGTATTTTTGTTAATACTCAGTTTCTTCACAAGGTTTTCCTTCCTAACCCTGCCATTCCCCTCAAGCTGACATTAATGTACTCCCTCTCTCTTCTCTCCCTCCTCAGAGGAAAGATGACCGACCCTCCTTTTCTGTTCTGCTCTATCAGCTGAGTGAAATCTCGGAGTTTGATCTGTAATCATTGCAGCCTCCACTAAGTGAAGCTAACAGAGTCCTGAGAGGGCAGATGGCTGGATTTTCCCTACACAAAGCATTACCAGGAATCCTCTCATCACAGACACTTGCCATATGCCTGGGGAGAAGGAGAGGGCAGAGTCTGGTATTTGCAGACAGACAAGACAGCCCCAGGTCTTTCCAGAGCCTAGACAGACACAGGCTTTGGTTTGGCTAAGAATGTGGTTTGCATCTTGCAAGCAGAAACAGCAACTCAGAAGTCTGGAACCACACAATCCATCAAGTGTATTTCTCCTGAAGATACAGCATCAAAACTAAGAGAGCTGACATTGCTGTTCCAGTTCTGTTCATTTCCAAATGAAGATCTTCCCTGGGGAAAAAACCCCAAAGCTCTCTTTAACTGAGGAGGAGTGTTTAGACACTTCCTTGGCTCTCTAATTCAGAGTGGGCTTGACCTGAAAGCTCTGAGCAGGAATAAGTCTGGAACACATGGGACTATTTCTAATGCTGATATTTTGAGATTGTTTTGTTCTTCCTCTGTATGATTTTCCCTCAAACTGTGGCATAACCAGAACTGGATTCTGTTGGCCAGTAACCTGAAGAGTGGTCTGCGTGTGCATGCACGTTTGTAAGGAAGGATGACAAAAAGTGAAATCTTGACAAGGAGTCTTGAAACTGAGTGGGTAAATGAGACACTGATGAAAAAGGAGACATTCTTGGAGGGGGAAAGTCAAAGCTGAAAGTTTCTAATTATTTTTTTTCTTCAGTCTTGCTACATTAGAAGATAAATACCATGACCTCCATCCAATTTCTTTGAATGGAGCATGGAAGACTGAGCAGTGCAGAGTGCTATGTGTTTGTAGTCCAGGACAAGACAGCAACCTACTCCTGAACTGGTGCATTTGGAAGGAAGGAGCCAGAGGGCTCAGAACAGTAGCCATGAGGAGAAAACATGCAGAGTATGTGCTCAGTGCACCAGTGATAATGAGAAGAGTTTTCTCATACTTCAAAGAGTAACTGAATCATCACAAGTAAAGACTATTCCATCTCTTCTGTTACCAAATGGACTGATCAAAGAAAAAGTCTTATGTAGATGGACTGCCAGGGTACTTGCTCCATGAGGGTTCCACATTATGTGGTGACAGCAAAAGAAGGTACAAACAATATCCATCTCCTGGTATTTCAATGAAAATCTGGGTTTTCACGGCAAAACAAAGACTGATTTGACATAACTGGCCTCAGAACCAAAAGTGTGGGTGTTGGTGCACTGCAGAACATGTAAACAAGACCAGAACTTTCTGCTAAGTATTAACAAGAACTAGAGAAGTCAAGAGGACTCACAGATGATAAGTGCATGTATGCAGTATGTATTTTTGATGCTTCGGTGTTTGGGCAGGTGAGAACATGAGTAAACCTCAGGTGACAGCAGTCTACAAAAACTCTGAGGTGCAATCTTCCAGCAGCAATCTCTCTTATCATCACAGAAGTCAGGTTCAGATATGTTTGCCAACAAAAATGGAACAAGGAAACAATGTAATCCCATGATCTCACATACTGTGTGTAAAAATATTTCTTCATAGAAGGAGGCTTAGTGTTTTGTATTTTTCAGACCCATGGTTCCATGGTAGCTTGTAGGAGCCAGAATATCTTTTCAGTTGTATAGGTACAGGCAAGGCATTAGTTCCTGCCTTGTGTGTCCTCACATTTCACTTTGATTCCACATTCTTTTCTTTGATTCCACATTCTTTTCTTTGGTTTGCTCCTACAAATATGCAGAACAACTCTCCCAGACAAGGAGAATCCTATCATTCAGATTGAAGGTTGTCAATCCTAAATGCAGGATCAGAGTGCTTCAAATCAGGCTTGCTGCCAAAATCTCTTGGTAGTCTGAACCAATATGTGGAATATGAGCATCTATAAACAGATTCTGAATTTCTGCCTACAGTGAATTTAAGCTGTTTATCTTTGTCCCTCTAATCCTTCAGTCTGAGTAAGCCTGTTGTCACATCCTGGTGATGTTAAATATGGCATTTAGCCAGTGAAGTTTGAGGACAGCCAGCTACAGATGGCCACAAACTGTATTTTCTCCCTGTCTTGATTGCACTTAGTCCATACAACCACAGGATACTCTGAAATTATTCTTCCCTATGCACAGACACTCTGTGGCAGAGATATCTGCAGACACTTGTGGCTCTCTGCCCCCTCCATCCTTGGAGGAACCAGGGGTCTGTAGCTCTTGAAGAGGTTGCTATTAAGTAGCAGCAATATTGCTGTGCTAGGTAATGTTTCTGAGATTGTATTTATACTTGGATGTGTAATATTTATTAGCTAGAGAGTGTTGCATAAAATAATATGGTGATGTTTCATGTTTTCTTTTGCAGCACTTCTATGTAAACTATATGTGTTTTAACTAACAATAAAATGTTGAGGCCCTATTGTGGCTTTCACTACATGTGTGCACTTACAATCATACAGCTTGCTCTTCCTCCAAATCCTCCTCAGCAAGAAGAGGCTGCTTCTGCCTTTCTGAAATACTTCTGTTCCCCAGAACGACATCTGTGTTTCAGAGGTGGATTATGTGCTGGGTTTACAGGGGTAGGAAGTATTCAGACTCCCTGCAAATTGGGTCATTTACCACACAGACACATGGATTTGTAAGTCCATCCTTTGTGGTGGCTTTAAATTATCTGAATCTTCATAAAAAGAGGTAGTAATCTCTGAGTGCTACCAGAGGGTGTTTCCCCACAATTAGTGACAGGAGCCTTCAGGAGTCTCCAAAGGCCAGTGCTGTACTAAGATAATTGCTTGATACAGCCTTCTCCCACCATCCCAGCTTCTATGGCAAGTTTAGGCCTGCACCCTTCATGTACCTTAACTAGAGAGATTCCCTGCAAAGTAGACGTGAGAATATCAGTCTCCCATCATGAAGTGGATAATTCTTTGATGCATACCCCTTCCCTATTTCTTTGGAAAGTATTTGCAATGTGCTGAATGGTTTAGACCATTCCCCCTTTGCCAGTTTTTATCCTCTCTGCTTGGCAGCATTTCAGGGAGGTGGGAGGTTGTGATTGCCCCTGTTTTTACTGGTTATCAGAGATGATGGATACACAACTATGCCTATGCCTATATGGCACATTTGGCTGGAGCCAAGGCACACAGCACTGTCCCAGCATGTCCTCAACCTGCTGCTGTGATGGCTGGGCACTGGCACAGCCAGGCTGGTGTCCCAGCTGGAAAAAGGCACTCAAGCAGCAACCTCATCAACAAAGAGCAGCTGATGCTTCTCAGTTGAGACCAGGGGCAAGAGTGCAGCAACCTCAGCCATAAAAAGCTCTTTTCTGTGCATGTGTTGGGAAGTAGGGGTTAGCTTGTTCCAAGAATCTCCTGACACCTTTTTTAATGAAGTTGTTTCTATGTGATGTTTGGCTTTGTCCTCTCTGAATGCTGTACTTGTCAGCATGGCAGGATTCAGGTGGATGGCTCAGCTAAATCTCACTTGGCAGCCACTTCAACTTTATGTGCATTCTTGTGATCACCTCACCATCATGTTATCTCTGTCCTCCACACACAACCAGCTGTGTGTGTAGCTGCATGGAGCCTGCCCCTCACTGCCATTCTTGCCAGCCTGAAGAGAGATCTGCAGGACAACTACAATAGGTTTGTTCTATTATTCTATAAGATAATGCTGAGTAGAAAATTAAAACAATATCATAACACTCATGGGATTCCCATCCCCCTGGGCCTGGCTGATAATGGGAACAGATTAAAAAATCCACAGCATTTTTCTCTGCCAGAGTTGTCTTGAGCTGACCTTGCTTCATCCAAAGCCTAAGAGCAGTATTAGCTGTTAAATCTTTTGGACCTGTGGTAACTATGTTTACTAAGTTTATTCTGACAAGCAATAAATAGTAAATAGAGGAATGAAGCCTACAAAATCTTCCAGGTAAAGGTGAGACAGGATGCTATACAAGGGAGGAAGAGCCTACTCTCAGAGATTATATTAATAGATTTTTTTTCTCCAGGCATGGATAGTTCCTAAGACTGTCTTGCTGATTATAGTTTGCAGACCCTGGTGCCTTCAGCCCATGGCATCCTTACAACTTAGAGGAACAGAGACACAGCGTAAACCAAGCTTCCCTGCAGAACCAACATATACCCATGAGCAGCAAGCTCAGCACCCCACTAGCATGGACAACAAAGCACAGGAAAGGGACACTGCCACGACCACCAAACAAATATATCCTCGGTATCCACCAATGTCTTTCAACAGACAGCTGCATCAGAAGCTGAGAGGGCTGCAGAGAAATAAAGGCAGGGTCCATACAGGTTTTTGTCAATTACCACGAGGTGATTTCTTCTGAAAGCTGTAAGAGGCCCAGTTTGGATTTTACAGTAGGTCTGAATAGCTGTATTGGAACTATAAAAAGAAGCATGAGCAGAAGGACTGGAAACTTGTCCCTGAAGAAATGCCAGATGCCAAAAATGCCAAAAGGAAGATCTTTTGGATGTGGTGCTGACTCAGAAGATGCTTGGAGCTGTGAGCAAAGGCACTGCCTTCTGGTTTTGGTCCCTAACACGCTCAGTGATTCAAGGTTTTCTATGTATTCTGCAAGCAGGGCTTTCATTAAGCTGGTAGGTGCAACCCAAGGATGGTACCGGTCCTCCGCAGGGAAGAGGCTGAATGTCTGAGACCCAGCCGGCTCAGCACTGGGGAGCCGGGAATCCCAACCAGGTTCTCCCTTCTCCAGGGACCCCGAAGGCGCTCACCCACGGTCGGGCCTTCGGGGGACCGCAACAGCCGCCCCCAGCCCTGTCCCCTCCGCGCACCGGGGAGGGAACCGGTGGCCCTCCCCATCCCCCTCACCGGCGACATCCCCGCGGGCCCGGCAGAAGGGCCACGCTGCACGGGGGATGCAGCCCCCGGCCCCGCCGCGCATCCCCCAGCGCTGCCCGGGGGAGGAGCCGCCCGTGCGGCTCCAGCCCCTTCCCGCGGCGGGGGCCGGGGCTCCCCCCGCCGCCGTGCGGAGGGGCCGGCGGAGAGCCGCGGAAGTGCACTTGCTGCAGCCATTTCCTGCTCTTTGTGCGGGCGAGCGCGGAGCATCCCGCGGCGCGGAGCGGAGCATCGCACCCCGCAGAGCGCCAGGTGAGCAGAGCGGGGGTGGGCGCGGAGGCTGTGCGGGAGCTGTGCGGGGGCCTCACCCCCTCCATGCACCCGGGCTGCGCGGAGCTGTGTCCGCCGCCGAGCACGGTGCTGCCCGAGGCGGGCTCAGCGCGGGCGGCGGGGGAGCAGCGGCGGGGCAGGTGCTGCCGCCCCGGGGCAGAGCGGGAGCGGGAGGCCCGGGCGGGCCGGGATGTGCGGGGATGTATCCCACAATGCTTAGAGCTACCTGCAGCCTTCGGCTTCTCCGCAGCCGCTGCAAGGCGCCGGGGGAAGAAAATAGCGCAAATCCTCCTCTCCCAGACCCCGCATCCCGGCTCCGCGCCCCCAGGGACCGGGAGAAAGGACCGAGCCCCGGGCCCGGCGGACGCTGCAGGCCCCGCTGCGGGCAACAGCGGCAACGCGAATCCCAGCCGGGGTCGCAGTGATGCTCGGCGCAGGGAGGAAGGGGAATGGAAGCAATGGAGGAACGGCAGCGCCGGGCTTGGGGCCGAAGGTGGCCCCGGCGGGTGCTCCAGACCAGCGCCCGCATCACCCTGGCGTGAAAACATGGTGTCCCTGGGGGAGGCGGGGGAAGGAGGAAGCGATGGGGTCTGAGCCGGGGTTGGGAGCTGCAGCCGCAGGTTCGTGCTTTGGTGTCGGCTAGAGTCGGCAAAACGGTTCCCTTCCCAAAGCGCCGGGTTTGCCGTGCGTGAGACCGCTCAGGAGCAAGGTGCGCCCCGGGCAGCGTTCCTTTGTATCGGATTTACCACCCGAAGACGCTGGAAATGCGTGGTGCCAGCCGCATCCCACCTGGGGAGGAGTAGATGAATTTGGCAGGAAATTTCCGTGAATCGGAAGACCCGGGAAGGAATAAGAAGGAAAAGAGCCGCATACTAAAAGCTCCCTGCATCCTCAAGGCTGTTTTGGAGAAGGGGGAAGGGTGGCAGTTGTGTGTGCTGTCAAAGGACACAGCCAGCAGCAGAGCTTGTCCCCCTTCGCCATCTGCCGCTTTCCACGGGGGGTTCCTGACTGAGGGGTTTGAATCACAACGGTCTCAAAGAATTAGGCTGAGTCGCTAAACCCTCTGCACCTCTTCTGCCCTACACAGACACCAAAAGAAAAAGCAGCCTCATGTTGTGTGTGATGACAGTTGTCTGGGGTTAGTCACTGAGATGGGTGACTAGCCCGGTGTTTTTGTGGCTGTCACAGCTATAGAATTCTACAGTAAATCTCTGCACAGGATAATTCTTTTCTCCTTGTCTCTGCACAGTTAATTGTTATTAATGAAGTCTGAGGAATATGGAAAATTCTTCCGTTTTCTGGCCAGGGTCTCTCAAGCAAAGCAGACTTCGCTGGTTTCATTGTAATAACCTTACTAACAAACAGTTAGCATCTTTGCATGAAAAATAATGAAGATTGATTTTGGAAGAGCAGTAATTGGCCAACTGTTAACAGTGCTGCCCTTTATCATGTAGTTTGCTGAGAAGCTCTGTAGCTGTCGGTAGTGGGGCTGCATGTAAACTTGCTTTGTGTTTCTCAACTACGTTGGAAATACAACGTCCTGTACCTGCCTCCTTCCTTCACCCTCTTTCTTTTCTTAGAAAAAGAAAAAAATATTAAATTATTCTAAAAGAAATAAATTCCTATATAATTGTGTTGCTGAGAGACAAGGACAGTGTAAACGACTGGAGTTCAGCCCTAATGGAACAGCAGAATATAAGATAGAGTGCAGATACAAAAAAACCCAGCTTCAAGAGTCATGCTGTTTTGCTTCCCTTTTTATGAGAAGGGTAATTTCATGGTTATTAACATCTGTGTCTGTGTAGGGCAGGAGCCCAGCTCTGCCAGGCTTGCTTATCCTGGCTGTGTTTATTTCCTCCTGCAAAGAGCCTCCTGTCTGTGGTGGTGGTTGCAATTACCAGCAGTTCTTAGAGTACAAGAGAAGGGGTCAATGACATGGATCCTAAAACACAGAGAACTTTAATCCTGTGCACTTTAGGCAAGGGTTAAACTAAACTTTTGCACCCTGAAGTTAATCTCCTTGACTAAAAATACATTGGTGGCCAGAAGCATTTATCCTCCTATTGCTGTGAGGCTGTGGGTACCAGAAACACTCTGCTTTCATGCACTGGAGACATCAGTCTGCTGCACTACTTAATGGTTCCTGACCACTGGTTAAAAGCTATTTTAAAGTAAGAAGGAGAAGCATTATCACAAGATCAAACATAAATTGACTTTCCCAGGTTACTCAGGGACTGTAGAGGAATCCTAGGTCCTTAGGAAGTGACCAGGAAAAGTTTGTTCTCCTCTACATTGCCATTTCCCCAGCAACAGTAATTTTACTGCTCATTTCACCCTTCACTTACAGGGCTTAGACTTTGTCTTTCTGCCAGTCTCCAGGGTAGTTCCCATTCTTCCTTTCCTTTTCTTGGTAGCTACTGCATCTCCAGCATGCATGTATGCTGTAGGAGCAGGTGAGCTGAAAAGCTGAAACAGCCTGTGCCTTTTCCCCAAAGCTCTTGGCTTCAGAGCAGAGCTTACCTGCATGCAACATATTCATTGTGGCCCTGCTTTTGGAACTCTTTGTTTCCCCAAGCTGCTCAATTAATAAAGTAATCTTTGTTCCTCTCACTGCAAAGAGAATGACACTGCATCAATACTTCTAGACAAGCATTTTGGTGGGGAAGGTAGGATCTGCCCTGGAATGTCCATCATCACTCCTTCTCAAAGCCTTCCTATGCTGCCTGTTAAATCTGGCTCCCAGGCCCCTGCCACAACAGAGTCACAATATCAGGAACTCTTCATTTCCATTTTGGGGTGGTGGGGCCATGCCACATGGACCCCATGTGGCCAGTTCCCTGTGGTGTCCAGAAGTCCCATTGTCTCAGTGTGGTCCTTTGGTTTTAGAAGCTGTAAGAGATGACCAAAGGGTTTGCAACTGAGAGATGAGATGGGGAGAGGAAGTTTCTGCAGCAGATGGGCAGAAAGTGTGGGCAGCACTGCACTCATTAGCACTGACGCTCATTAGCAGAAGAGGTAATCAGCCTGGTGGCTGCATCCCTCTCCAGGGTTTCATTGAGGTGGGGTTGGCTCTTTCCAGGCTCATGTTTAGTTTTGCCAAAACATGGAGGACTCAAGGGACTTTAATTTATCTGACCAGGAGCAGGATATGGAGAAGAACATAGCTTTGTGAGACAGCTCCCAGCAGCCTGCATGGCTGTGTCTGAGTCAGCGCAGGCAGGACATGGCTTCCTGTGTGCAAGGGAAAGCCTTGCCCTGATGGGCACACGTTAGAGCATCAAAAAAATCCTCTTTCTGGGCAGGCTGCTGCACAGCTCCCCGGGCAGTTCTGTCCCCAGCCCCATGGCTATGTGTACCGCTGCTGCAAGCACAGGCTGAATGATTGCTTCCCGCTGTGGCTGCCTCTGCCCTGGGGCCCAGGTGGTGGATGGTGGTTAAGGCTTAATAAAGACTTTCTGATGAGTGTCCCCAGGGATCCTTGACTTCCCTGGGTTGGAGCCGCTTGGTTGCTGCCACATTACCTGACAGCTGTTCCCTTGTCACTGGACTGAGGGGATGATGCTGGATTTGCAGCCCTACATTTGTGTTAGAAACCTCATTGCAGCAAGGTGAGGGAGGGTGGCCTGAGTCTGTGGCTGTAGTATTTCCCCTTTTGTCTCCTGGACAGCTCCCATAATGGGGAGACATCACTCAGTACCTCCTGGACTGGGCCAAGCAATCACTGATGCCTTCAGAGCCTTTGTACCAGTGCTCAACCCCTCTAACTACTACATGGGCAGTAGACCTTAACCAAGAACAGGGACCTCGCCTGCTCTACAGCCACCCCAATGTGCAAGTGAGGGACCATGGCACAGGCATCTTACAGAGATCACTCAAAGCTGCTCCTCCATGGGTGATCTGGATTGAGGATCCCAGTCCTTGTGCAATGAGCCCCTTCATCATGTGCTCCACCCGTGAGGTTGCTGTCTGTCACAGTATGCTACAGCCATGAGACCCAGGGGAAGTCCTCACAGACCACAGTTTTGCCTATAGCCTCTGCTGATTTTGTTACAGGGCTTAAGAAAGTGTAGAACAGAAATTTGGAGTCCTTGTGAGGAGTCATCTGTTAAAACCACAAAGTCTGTATAGTTTTTCCATCTGCATCCAGATTCTTGCACTCTGCTCAGTCATGGCAAAGAACCAGGTGGGCCAACAGCTGATTGCACCACTTGCTCTCTATGGCTTGGTACTTCCTTTTCTGTTCTTTTGTTTCCTCACACTGCCTCCCTTCCTCTGTTGGAGTGCAAGATCTTGGGGGCAGGGGCTGGCTTAGTCTTGCAGGTTTGTGCACTGCCTGGCAGTGTTATATCTGTGACTGTTATTTTCTGGTGTCACCCAAACAACAGCAATAACTTTGTCCCTTGAATTGCTGAGCTTTTTGCATGTCACAGAGTTATTGAGGAAGCATTTTTGGCTACAGCAAACTGCCAGCACATTGCATAAGTGGTCACAGAGTTTGAAGAGAAGACTGAGGAGGGATCTTACCAATGCTTATAATTACTTGAAGGGTGTCAGGAGGATAGGGCCAGTCTTTTTTGGGTGGTGCCCAGTGACAGAACAAGGTTATGGGGGCAAGCTTGAACATAGGAAGTTCCATTTAAACATGAGGAGGAACTTCTTTACTTTGAGAGTGATGGAGCACTGGAAGAGGCTGCCCAGAGAGGTGGTGGAGTCTCCCATCTCTGCAGTCATTCAAAGCCTGCCTGGATGCCATCCTGTGCAACTTGTTCAAGGTGAAATTGCTCTGGCAGGGGGGTTGGAGTAAATGATGTCCAGAGGTCCCTTCTAACCCCTATCATTCTGTGTGATTCTGTGACTTACAAAAGAATGAGAAATTAGCCTGAATAAATAGTCACAGCTCGCAAAGCTGTAAAATGGAAGGGTTTGGTCTTCCCAAGCCATAAGTAGGTAATGATGCAAGTGAAACTACGAGAGGTGTTCTTCTGGGAGCCCAGAGGCAAGTCTTCAGGCCCTGGAGGATGGTGGGTAGAGAGGAGAATGGTGGTGAGCAGCTAAGGAGGTCCATGGGACTGGGCAAGTGGAGCTGCCTGCCTGGCAGGTAGGAGGGCAGGGTGCTCGCAGGCAGGGAGGAAGCTGCTTCTGCCTGTGGCTGCCAGCACTGTAATGTCTGGGTTTGACAGTTGCTACAATTTGTAACAGGAAACCATTTTAACAAAAAGAGATGAAGGAGGAAACACAAATTTGAGCATGTAGGAAAAGGCCTGCTTGAGATTTTTTTTTCCCAAGCACTTATTTCATGGTACTTCAGCTGCAGGCATAACCAAGCCTGTTTCTTAGCTGCTTAGTACCTTGGGGAGTTATTTGTGGAGGTGGAATGGGTTTTACCAGCCTCATGCATATTCTTGCAGCCCATGTGTGCAGGCATCAACAATGACAAGAGACACAGTGCAGACTCATCCTTCTTATCACCCAACATGAAGCCACTCCTGGACTGCACACAGCATGCCTCCCCCTTGGCTGTGGTCCTTGCTGGGAGTACGTGTGCCTGTCTATGGGTGTCCCAAAGCCATTGTCTTCCTGTGCTCCCAGCACTGGGAATGAAAAGCAAATGTATATTCTTGGAAACAGTGATTCAGTTGAAAAAGAAAAAAAGGACCTAAGGGATTTGCAGCTGATGATCAGCTGAATATTATGTGACCAGAGTAAGTGGTGTGATTGTACACAAGGAGGAAGGTTACCTAGCTGTTGTATCTGGTGCTCACACAGACGCTGCTGGAGCACCATGTCCTGCTCCAGTGTCTGCACTTCAGCAAAAGAAGTTGCAAAACTGGATTAGGCTTACAGAAAAAGCGGAGAGGTGATTAAAGGATTGGAAAATGTGCTCTTTAACAAGGGAGGCAAAGAGCTCAGCCCTCTTGCCTGGGCCAAAGTGAAGGTTGCTGGGTGTTTTAGTGAAAAGTATGAGTGTCTGGATGGAAACTTTGATAGCTTTCAGGTTAGAGTGTTGAAACTCCATGGCTCACATTTGAAACTGGACAGGCTCTAAGTGAGGAAAAAGTCACTGGGGAAGTGATTTGCTAATCAAATGACATGTCAATATTTAAAGGGAATTCTCTCTCTGCAAGTGTGGAAATGTAGCAGGGTGTTTTTCTAGGAGGCAAATGCTTTAGGTCAGCCACAGCTGTTGCACATGGATTAGGTATTAACTGGGGAAGCCCTGTGGCTGTGATTATACAAGTGCTCAGCCTGGGTGACAGCAGCCCTCCCTCCATACTTGTGCACTTACAGCCAAGTTAAATGAAAGGATCTAAGGGACACAGATTTGTCTTGAGGCTCCCATTAAGGTAAGTGCCAGGGAGCTCTCAGAAACACTTCCCTTTACTTTTCATTTTGTGTGCAGCTGGCACCATTAGGAGCTCCACAGCAGGCTGGGACTGGGCAGGGGACACCTCATATGTGGTAAAAGCAGGAAATTTTTAACTTCTTTTTTTTTGCTGCTTGCAGTGCCACAGCCTGCCTGTGCAGGCTTTCCAGTTCACCTTTGAGAATGCAACTTGTTGTTTACAGTTTCCAGCACCATTCATGTGTGTGAGGAGGAGAGCATGTGAGTGTCAGCATTGGTCATACTTTCATAATCGTGCTGTTTTGAGAGAGAGTTTGGATGGCACAGCTCTGTGTTTCAGAGCACATGCTCTCACTCAGCCCTGCCAAAGCTGCACTGCAGCACCCAGCTGTGGCTGGCTGAAGCAGTTTGCACAGAGTTAAGCAGAGAAGGGCCTGAGCAGGTAGTTGTATTCCTCTTACTCTGCATTCCCACTCTGCTGTTGATTCACAGAAGGAGAGATGACGTAGAGAGATGAGGGTTAAATAGCTAAGAAAAGGAGAACAAGATAAACCAAGATCAAGTCTCCTGAAGTGCCGGGTAGTTGTGGTTCTGTCCTTTGGTACTTTGCCACTCAGCCTTGTTCCTGCTGTCTGTCTTATCACCCTCTCTTTTCCTTTGGATTTAGTGCGGAGACTGAACATCCGGAACCATGACGACTCACGTCACCTTAGAGGATGCCTTGTCCAATGTGGACTTACTGGAGGAGCTGCCTCTCCCAGACCAGCAGCCATGCATCGAACCACCTCCATCCTCCATCATGTACCAGGTACCTTCAGCTCCCAGAGGTGGTAGGACAGGGGGGGTTGTTCTTGTAGCTCATGCAAAGCAGTGAGGCACATAGTGCTTTGAGAATGAGCTGAAAACATCCTGGGTACACTGTATTTAAGGAAATCTTCAGAACAGATCTAGCAACAAATCAGTCCCCAAAGGCTTTAAAAGGGAAGCAATAAAGATTGGTGAAAGGGATCTTTGAGGCTGAGAAAGACAGACCTTAAAAAAAAAAGGACTAGAGTGCATGAACTAGTAAGAAGCAGGAGATAAGATTTGTGATAACAGCAGAAAGTTCTCAGCAATATTTTATTATAGACATATTTCTGTGCTTCCTTTCTATGGCAGTGCGTGCATCTAAGTAGGTCAGAACCAAAGTTCTGCCTGACTTTGGCCAGCCTGTGTCTCCAGCACAGCTGGAGCTGTTGGTCTGGGGAACTGATGCCATGCAAGGGAGGGCAGTTGCCACAATCGCTCCTCTGCCTTGAACAACCACTGATTTAGCTGCAGCTGCACTGACCAAGCAGAGCTTGGCATGAGCCCAGGGTAAGGCTCAAACTCGCTGCTTTTGGATCTGCAGTGGGGTGCCTCAGCTTCCTGGCCACTACACCACACCCTGCCCTATAGCACACACCCAGGGTTAAATATAATATGGGGTTGCTTTCACCATCCTGTCGCTCTTGAATTCATGGCTTACCCACAGCAGTGTTTAAATACAGCCATGCAGTGATTGCTGTGCCATGTATCAGGGGTCTGAAATTACAGTATCTCTTTCAGCAGGTCAGGCTGCAGGCTCCTGCAGTAGCTTCAGTAGCTCCTTCAGGAGTGTTGATATCTCTCTGGGTTACGAGACCTAAAGGCAGTTCTGGGCTGTTGAAGTATCAAGTCTCTCTGGAAAATCTTTATATAATTTTTGGTTACCTTTCCTTCAGATAATTTTTACTCTTTGCTGGCTTGTGTCCTGTGAGGGGCTCAGGGTGCAGCCTTACGGCACTGACTCCTTTCAGGGCCATGAGTGTGTGCACACTGCCAGGCCTAAAAAAACTCATCTAAACTGGATCTGGAGATGCCAGCCAAGCCTGTTTCCTTCTCATACTTGGTTTTGTGTGGCTCTCTCCCTTGGTAGCCAGAAATGCATATGGACTCTCAGCTTTTCTTGTCATATATTATGTCCTGGAGGCACTAAAAAGAGTAGCCCTGTGGCCATGGGTCCATACCCCTGGCTTTCCTACTCAGAAAATCAGTTACTGAGGTGTATGTGGCTGCTGCAATGCTAATGTCATTGCAAAGAGCAGCTCTGGGTATCTGGGACTTCTGTATGCTTTGCCCTTCAGCAGATACCATCAGTCAGCCTTCGTGGAGGAAATTACCCAGGCCCAGAGCGTGTGAACAGGAACTCAGTGCAGAGCGGCTGAGAAGCTGCTTTTCATCCCCTGCCCTGCTTTGCACTTTCTTGCTCCCTTGTCCTAACCCAAAGCAGTAGCTCAGCTTTCAAAACAACTGCTCATCCCAAACTATTTGCTTGCAAGAGCAACACTAGCACTGATAATAGCATCTGGATGAATGCTGACTTTCGTATTTATGTTTTCCAGACATCTCGTTCCTTGCCCTTTCTGTGTGTTTATTCTTTGCAATTCCTGCTGACAGGATGTGGTCTTCCCCTAGCAGCCAGGGTACAAATATAAATTAATGAGGCTGCATCTGTCTTTGAGTTACCAAGCTACAATCCTTAGAAATTAGGTTTGCTCTCCAGTGTGGCTGCAGTTCCCTGTAGCTGATCCCCCACCTGAGCTTGGCTTAATTCTACAAGAGTTTGTCAACCTTGATTGCCATATTTTCACACATAAAGCCCACAGGATTTCCTCTAACGAATACACGTGGTTCAGAAACATCTCAGGCTGCACTTACTAATCTATTTCAGACCTAGAGGTGCAGCGCCTCAAATTGTACACAAGCTGCTCTCATGCCCCAGGAGCCCTACTGATTCTGCTTTGTGCTAACACATCCCATGCTGGACTGTATGAGGTGAGCAAACAGCTAGCTGTATTGTAATCCCCATCTCTCCATTTCACCCACAGGCTAATTTTGACACCAACTTTGAAGACAGAAATGCCTTTGTGACTGGCATTGCCAGGTACATCGAGCAGGCAACAGTGCACTCCAGCATGGTAAGTCCCTTGGACACTGCCCCAGCGATGCTGAGCCTCCAGTGTGTGCTGTGCCCCAGTAACACCTCTCTGTCTCCCAGAATGAAATGCTGGAGGAAGGCCATGAGTATGCTGTGATGCTTTACACTTGGAGGAGCTGCTCACGAGCCATCCCTCAGGTACTCAAGCCCTTCCCAGAACACCCACTTGGTTTTGTCTTCTGTGTGGGTCTGTTTGTACTGGAGACAGGGGAACAAAATGCAGATGACGCTGAAGTAGATGGAAGGGTTGAAGAGAAACCACTGACTCTGAATTGTCCTCTTCCCCACCAAAGTCTTAACCACTGTCCTCAGCACCTAGTAGCCATTTCAGAAGCAGATCTATAGTGCTGACCCCAAAGGTTGTCTGCTCTGTACCCTCATAGGGGTGAAAGCCCTGACACCTCCTAGCAGTGCCTCATAGCTCAGTCACATTCACCACAGGCCAGCTGCCTTTACAATTCCTGGTTTCAGCAGCCCTTCCCCTGCTCCTCAGAAACAATTGCTCCTGAAGTTATTCCATCCCTGCAGCACCAGCTTGTTTGCCCTACACTGCTAACAGGACTCAGCTGAACACACCAGTACTGTACTTGCTCTCCCTGACTTGCAGAGAGCAGATTAGGCAGCTGGGGCAGACTTCAGCATCCCAGACTGCTGCCCAGTCTCTCAGGTACTCTCTCTGCTTTCCCTGGAAGCCCCAGAATTGTAGATGTTGTGTGAGGATACATCGAGGAGCACTTTGATGTGCCAATAACATTTCTCCAAATGCCCTTTTTTACTGCTGATAACCTGAGGATCCTGATCTTCCCCCACTATTTAACCATTCTCCTCATCTACTGCTAGTTCTGCTTCAACTGCCTTCTAGCCCTCCTCTCTCCAACCTGAATTTTGATGGCCTTACCCTGCAGACATCTCCAGACATGAATAAGGTTGCCCATGTGGCCCAGTGATCATGATTCAGCCTCCAGCTCAGAGCTCATCTTCTGCAGTATGAGCACATGCTGGTTCATTGCAAAAATGCTGACTGACAATGCACTGGGGCAAGTGCAATGTGCTTCCATGAACCAGTGCTTCCATGGAGCCAGGAAAAAATATTTCCACATGGCTGGCAATGCCCATGTTTGTGATTCCCTGGGAGAGGTCAAACCTCCGTTCCCCTCAGGTTATTCTCTCTCCATGGTCTCATGAGACCCAGCCATAGGGAGATTTCTGTTGCTGATTGGGTAATTGCTTATCTCCCATTTATATTTGATGCTGTGCTGCTGTTGCCTCTCCTGGCTATGCTAGCAGAAGGCAGTGGATGGCTGAGCTGATGACAAAACAGTGCTACAGATAATCTGTTTTGGCATTTTAGTGTTCTCCCATCCCAGTCAATCCCATGGTTTGTACCTCTTCAAGCACAGCTGGTGGGGTCCCTGCAGTCTGTCCCATCCTGGGCCCCAGGCAGGCAGTGCTGTGTGTGAGAGGAGCAGACAGCACCGTGGCAAGGGTTCATTTACAGATTCACCAGATTTGATCTTGCAGTGACCCTGTGCTTTGCCATGGGGCACATGGCTGCAGCCTGTTCTCAGCCCCTCAGCCTGGATGCTTAGCCATGGACACCTGCCTGTGCTGCACCAGAGACTGTGGCTTTACAGGGGAAGAACAGAGCCTACAGCTAAATACATACCATTCCTCTCTAATGCAAGCTGCATCCTCATGGCCTGTCAGTATTGCTTGACTGCAATATGAAATACCAGGGCAGGGGCATTAAATTCCCCACTACAGAAAAGGCAAAGCTACTTTTGCATCTTCCCAGATGGAAAGCCAGCTGATTTGTCCCCTCTTGCACTGTGCATCAGCTGCTGGGTTACTAAATTTGCACCAGAGCTGTCAGCCCCATCGAAGCCTTGTGTCAACAACAACTGGAAACAAAACCAGAGAACAGCAGGATGCATTGCCTTGGGCATTTGGGGTTTTCCTTGGAAGTTTGGTAATGACTCTGAATAACTGTTTGGAAATGAGAAGAATGGCCACTAAGTCATTAAGTTTAGCTTCCTAGGATTCCAGTGAAGGTGACTCACTTCACTGCTACTAGCCACATACAATATGAGCATCTTATAACAAGTCAGCAACAGAACCAAAATTATCTCAGTGAGGCGACAATGGAGCCGTAGCCTGGTACCTTGTGTGTCCATGGGACTTTGCCACACAGAGTCTCAGATAATTTTATGATGAAAGATTCCCATCTTGTGTAGCAAGTCCAGGCTCCATATTGTATGTGTTCTACCTCAGACAAATGCATTAGGAGACTTTGATATCGCAGAGTCAGGAGAGAGTTTCACATCTGAGAAATAGCCCTTTCTGCTGTCACCTACAAGCTGCCTCTCAGGTCCCTCTATTGCTCTCAGGTGGGGACAGGATTCATTGTGAAAAAAGCAACAGATGGTGGCTGTTGCAGTCCACAGCTCTGCTAGAGACTGTGCTGCTGACAGGGGTGACTTGTCTTTGCAACACAGGTAAAATGTAATGAGCAGCCAAACCGAGTGGAGATCTATGAGAAGACAGTGGAAGTCCTGGAGCCAGAGGTCACCAAGCTTATGAAGTTCATGTATTTTCAGGTGAGTGGTCAAGGATAAAGGCACCAAGAATTTATTACCTTGGTCTTAACTTACCCTACACAGGCCTATGCTATCCTTAAGCTGCCAGGCCAGCTTGGAGAAGCCCTGAGCCCCTTCATAGGTCTCTTGCAGCTACCTGCAGATAACTGAGACCTGTCTGAAGGAGAATGTTGCTCATCCCCAAAATTTTGTATGCATGTTGGGAATGAGCACTCATTGGCCCTTGAAGTTCATGGAGGACCAGAGTCCCCACTGTGTGGAGCTAATGGGTGGCACAGGCTCCTGTTTTTTCTGGGGTGGTGGCTGGTGGATGTGAGTTGCCATTTATTCACTGGTGCCAGCACAGTTCAGTCTTCTGCTCTTACCTCTGAAGTAAAGCCAGGAAGAGCTGAGAGCTGATGATGCAGCTGGTGCCTGGGGTGGAATGCAGCCATGCATCTGGACACCCTCCTGCTGTGCCACCCAGAACAGTCTCCTGAACTCAACAGTCAGCTGGCAAGGAGCATTGAAGCTTACATTTAGCAATTGCTACACTTAAGGCACTTGACAAAATAATGCACTTAGATCCCAGAAGAGCGATGACCATATGGAAAACACTGAGCTGCTGTGGGCTACGGAGACCTCTGCCCATCACTCCCTGTGTTCATAACTGGCTGCAGTTGAGTTTCACCATCATTTTTAGGTTTTATGTCCTATTATGCCCCATCTAAAAAATTGAAGCCTGACCTTGCAGAAAGTGCTGCCTTCTGAGCAGGCACACATAGAGGGTTTGAGTCCCTTTCTGGCCTCCAGCACTGAGGATGTTTGCCTGCAGTTGTTTGTAACGCTGCTTAGCTTCGTGGTGACAGTGGAGAGGGACCCAGGACCCTCCATCCCCACGAGAAAATGCTTTTGTTAAGGCAGTGGTGGATGGGTGGGTGCAGAGGAGTCCCAGTGGTGGTGCAGTGCCCGTGCATGAGGCAGTGCTGGGATGACCCTGTCCTGCTGCCTTCCAGCGCAAGGCTATCGAGCGGTTCTGCAGCGAGGTGAAGCGCCTGTGCCACGCCGAGCGCAGGAAGGACTTTGTCTCTGAAGCCTATCTCCTCACCCTGGGCAAGTTCATTAACATGTTTGCTGTCCTGGATGAGCTGAAGAACATGAAATGCAGCGTCAAAAATGACCATTCTGCCTACAAAAGGTGAGAGGGGGCAAAGCAGCAGGAATGGGGACAGGACTGTGCCCGGTATGCAAGGGAGCGCCTGGGCTCTCCTACAGCAAGGTCAGGAGGACATCGGGAGGCTAAAGGTTGGGGGGTTGTGCTGCTGTAGGTTCTCTTTTTGAGTTTAGGCAAATCTCTGAGCCCTGTTGTGTTTCAGTTCCTTGTTGGTAAAACACAGAGCAGGGCTGTACTGCAGAGGTGGCTGGGGCTGCTGTATTGTGGCTGCAGGTCAGACAGGCAGGGTGGGTGGTGAGTGATCCTTGATGATGTTGGATTTCTCCCTTCCAGAGCTGCCCAGTTTCTACGGAAGATGGCAGACCCTCAGTCGATCCAGGAGTCCCAGAACCTCTCCATGTTCCTGGCAAACCACAACCGCATCACGCAGGCAGGTCCTTTCGTATCCAAACTACTTAACTCTTCCCTGTGTAGAGAGACAATGATCTCTTCAAGGCTGACAAGCACTTCAGACCAAATTGTGATGATAGCTGTTGGGTCATTGACACTAATTGATGGTCTTTTGGTCAGGCCATCTAATTCTAGCAGTATCTTCTCGTGGGTCATTTTGGGTGCCTTGAAAGGTCTTTGTCAAGACAAAGATGAAGGTCTAAAAGAGGCTAGAAGAGATGTTGGAGGAGGTTCTGCCAGAACCTTTTCCCCTGGTTTTCCCAGGAAGTCCGTCCAATCCCTCTCTGTGACTGCATGGGGACTGCAGATCAGCCCCCATGGCTCTCCACCCTCCACAGGTTCTATAGCTTCTACTAATTAGGTAAAATAATGCACAGAGACCTGAGAAAGTCAGAAACTCTGCTTCTGAGGCATATTTCTTCACATCTCACTGCCTGATGTTTGGCTGTTGTGATCAGTCTGAAGGGGAGAGCTGTCCTGCAGATGGAGAGTTGTTCATTACAGGTGGTACCTTGAGGTCAGTCTTCTTTCAGTGACATAAGAAAAGTACCCAACAAGATTTGAAGAAACCTTCTCATTCTACTCTTAATCCTTCAAATATGTTTCTCCCCTGTTTTTTGCTGTTCCTCTGTCCATGTGGCTAATGTGGTCCCTGTTGATGTTTCAGTGTCTGCACCAACAACTAGAGGTTATCCCTGGCTATGAGGAACTGCTGGCTGATATTGTCAACATCTGTGTGGATTACTATGAAAACAAGATGTACCTCACTCCCAGTGAGAAACACATGCTCCTAAAGGTGAGGTTCAGCCATGCTTATGGGGCTAGGTGCTTGCATAGTTTCACTTCTGTTTTAGTAAAATGAAATTCCCTCCCAGGACACTTTTCTCTTCATTTTCTTATTTTCCCCTGCTTTGGGTTCCCATGCAGCCCTTCCCTGCAGAGCCAGCATCCTCCGGACGCACGAGTTGCTATGAGATGGGAGGGCTCTCTGCATGAGGCAGGAAAGCTCCCTTCCCCCTCTTCCTGCTTCCCTTCTGATCTCTCTTACTTTGTGTCTTCCACTGTGATATCTCAGTCCTCTCCTTTTCTCCCACTTTGCCTCTTCTTTATAGCTCAACAGACTGGATGTGGCTGTGGCTCAGAGATGTCCAACCCCAGTGTTCTGAAGTGGCACCTCTGGCAGTACCATGAGCTGCTTCTGTTCCTGCTGTAACCATTTCTCTGCTGTCCTTTTTTGGCTTTCTCCCATATTCACAATCAAAAGTGTTCCTTCCTCTCTCTCTTTACCCAGCTCTTCCCCATCTCTGCTTCTGTCTTTTCCTCCAATCCCTCCCAAGGCTTCCAGTAGCTCTGCCTGCCTGGGGATAAGCACGTGCACTGTGATGGTCTCCAGCTGGTGGATGAGAGCACTGATGGGTGTCCTGTGCTCTTCAAAGCTGGAAGGGATTTTTTTGTTGTGCATGGATGTGCAGGATCATGCTCATGAGCTTGACCTGGGTAACTGTGTAGGACATGCCAAAATCACAACCAACTTCGGAACTCTGAACTTCCTTCTTGATACCCCTTCCTAACAATAATTCCTTGCTGAAGGCAGTTATTCCAGGTTTAGTTTCCCAACTCCAAAGAGCCCTCAAGGTGAACATGCCAAGGTATCTGCTTGTTTTGATTATTTTTTCCTTATTTTCAGTCAGTCAGTACAGTAATTGCAGTCCCTGTTGCCATAAGAACTTCATTACCATGGTATGAGTCAGCTGAGGTTCTTTGCAGCATAGTGTGGGTAGCTTGAATATCTGTAATGATTTGTACTGAATATCTGTAATGATTTGTACTGAATTAAAGGGAAAAAATGAATTAAAAAATTTTAAGTTATTTCAGTTCTTCTCTAGAGTAAATGTTTGCCTTTGGGTGGAGTTGTTGTTCAGGTTGTTGTTTGGGAAGGAGGAGGAAAAAATTATCAAAGTAATCCATCACATGTCCTCTGTCTACCATGTACATCCTCACAGATATGGGCAGGTTTTATACAGTCTTCTGATGAGTGTGAGGTGGGACAGGAGCTGAAATGGTCTTTCCTCATGCTAAGTGATGGAAAACTTGACTTGTGCTACTTCATGCTAATGAAATGCAACCCTTCTGTCTTCTCCAGGTGATGGGGTTTGGCCTGTATCTCATGGATGGGAATGTCAGCAACATTTACAAGTTGGATGCCAAGAAGAGAATCAACCTTAGCAAAATAGACAAATTCTTCAAGGTCAGTGGCCCGTCTGGTGAGGTTGAGGTTTATTGCAGGCCAGTGAATTACTGTACCATGAGTACCATTGCCTGTGCTACCAAAATAACCCCAAATCACAGGAATCATCTTCAGGTCCAAAAAACCCAGCAGGTAAAGAAATGATCTAGGCCAAAGGATGAGGAATGGGATTGCTGTGAACATGCATGGGCACAGAGCTGCGCCACGGGTGAGATGAGCAATGCCAGCCCGTGGTGCCAACAGAGCTGTGGATGGGTGAGTGGTGGCTGGGACTGGCTCTGCTGCTATGGCACTGGAGCTGGGGAGCTGGTGGGAGCTGAGGACCCTACACCCATGCTGGGAAGCCAGCTGCCAGTGCAGCTCTGCCTGCATCCTGCCAAATGACAAAGGATGGGAATGGCACGTGGGTTATCTGTTTTGTGGATGAAGGGTGTGCCAGACTGGCATCACTTCTGTCTCTGCACATTTCTGAGACAGCTTTGCAGTCTCTGGAGGATCACTGTGATTTCAGGCCACCAGCAAACGTGACTGGTTTGCTGAGATCTGTGTGGTTGATGGTTGCACTCCCCTTTCCCTCATCAAGCTGCTGAGGATGCAGCTGGCCAGCCAATGTGTGATCTAGCAGTCTTCCTTTGAGTGTAAACTGTGCTCTGGTAGGATAGGAAAAGTTTCTTGGGGAGCTTGTGTCAGCTGAGACCCAAGGTGCTCAGTGACTTTCTCATAGGGCCCACCTCTTGGTTTGATGAACCATTTTTGTCTTATCTGAGATGTGGGGTTTGGGGAAAGGCCCATAAGAAGTGGATACACCCAGTGACAGGGTGGGAAGCAGCTGTGCAGCCCTCCTCTGCCCAATCACATGTGCAGCTGAGTCCAGCCATAGGTTGGTCCGCAGCTGGAGGCCAGGCTGTGTTGCCCTGGGGCCACTCAGTGTGAGATATCCCATAATAACCCCTTGCTCCTCACCAAAACCTGGTGTGTGCAAGCCACCTGCCACCCGTGGCAGATGGAGAGAGGGGCTGAGACCCCACACAGCACCATTCACCATGGGAAGTGACATCTCCTCGCTGTTGCTTCTGCACACAGGCTGGGTCTAAGAAGCATTTTAGGTGTGGAGCAGGTCAGCTCTCGGAGGCATGGTGGGAGCTGGCAAGGAACAAATGTATTGGCAGCAAAAATAACAGTGTAGCAGGAGGACAGCAGAATAACTTCCCAGATGGAGCAATTAGTTTTCTTTTAGACCTACTGAGCTTGAGCGGACCTTCCAGAGTCCTTTTGCTTCCACTGTATTAATCTTTCTCCTGAGATGAAAAGATTAGTTTTTGTTATCAGCATTTGCTTCACATCAGGGAAAATGAGAAGGTGATGATTTTGAAGGGGTCACAGAGCACTTTGTCCCCATTACTCTTGCAGCAAAGTGGATTCTCCATGCAGCTTTATCCAGAGAGCTGCTGAGGAGCCAGAAAGAAGAGGTCAGTTGTGATGATGGTAGAGGATGCCTTCCTGCTTACTCCTGACTTGCAGTTTATAGATGATGTGCTGGGTCTGTGCAAGGGGAGGGAACGGGGGAGCCCAGATAGCTGAAAGATTGATGTACCACCTGCTGCATCTCACCCTGAGTGAGGGAGGACCTATTTACCCCAATTTGCATCATCTCCTGGGACCAGCCCTGACAGGGGTCTACTGCAGACAGACACCCTAGTGGTATGAACAGGGTGTCCTCATGGATGCTACTGGGGATACTGCTAAGGCATGCAGCTCTGCAAAGGTGATTTATCATGGCACCCCTTGGAGTCTACCAAGTTTTCTGTGGCTCAGCTTTGCTAATTCAGTCTCAGTTTAAATCAAGCTCTCAGTGTAACCAGAGTGTGATCATCTTTGTGTATTCAGACAGATTTGCTGTTCATTGCAAAGTGCTGTGGGCTATAAGAGAATCAGGTGAAATATGTTTCATTGCATGGAATAACTATCTTCTTCCCAGCTTTTTTTCCATCTTCTCTTCTCCAACATATGCTGTGGTCTCACCTAATCAGTTAAGTACCACTTCTAGACTATCAGATCTCAATAAGAAAAAGCCAACTGCTCCTCTTACTACATCTTCTTACTGCCCTCTGATTAAATTTCTAGTGGATTGCCCAGGAATTTGAGTAGTGAGAATGAACTACCCCTTCATTTAAACCTTTTATGAAAGCGCCACCGGGAATCCCTGGTGACAGCGTTATACATCCTCCACAGGGGTCAGCCTGAGAAGAGAAGCAGGTGATAACAGGACAAGAAATTTGCCACCACCTTCCCTGAATTATAGAGCAAGGCTTTTGTAGCTGGGTGAAGTAGAAGCTTCATGTTTTATTGAAGCAATGTCAGTAGCTTTTGGTTGAACTTTGGTTGCAGCTGAAAGTTTGGTGGTACTTCTGGTGCACTGTGAATTTATTTCTCGTCCAAATACTCCTGAGGTACATAGGGTGAACAAAGCCTGTGTCTTTGTAGAGAAGTTTTAAGGCACATCACACACAGCAGAAGTGCCAAAGCATAGGCTGAGTCTGTGGGGAAAGATGCCACGTGCCTGGGAATCCAGGCAGCAAAGCAGCCTACAGCTCCCCTCCGAAGGGAGCTGCAGCACCTTGCTGCCAAAATAGCAGTGTGCTGGCTTTTGTCCTGCTCTTCTCTTGAAGGATTATGGTGGGAGGCAGTAAGCCCTGCTCAGGAACACAATTCTGTATCTGTTGTAAAAAGAGCCTTTCCTCTGGCCAGTTACAGCACTGAACTGTCATGGCATAGTGTTTGTTGGTGAGGCCAGGGCACCAGGGCTCTTGCAGGAACTGAGTTTCCTCGCACAGAAAGCCTTGTGATTGTTTTCAGTCACTGCCTAGGTATGAAATGACCCTGGGTCCAGGTTTGCACCTTGCTTTAAACAGCCTGGCACTTTCCATCGCCTCAGGGATGCAGGATGCAGTTTCCCTTGTGTTGCAGTGGGGCCACAGGCTCTCTCTCGGCCATGTTTCAACCATCTTTTGTTTTCTTTTCCAGCAGCTGCAGGTGGTTCCTTTATTCGGCGATATGCAGATAGAACTGGCCAGATACATTAAGACCAGTGCTCACTATGAGGAGAACAAATCCAAGTGAGTGCCTGCCGTAATGTCTCTTGGCTTCTGTGTGTGTCCCGAAAGCTGTGGGAGCTATAACTCCCCAGCATGTGTGAGGTCTGTGCACGGGTACCTGTGTGTGTCCCTGTGAGGTGTGAGTCCTGGCGTGCCAGCTCTCTGTGTCCCTCCCTGGCCCTGCATGGGAAGATGTCCTCGCCAGCCCCTGACTCCGTGTGTGTGCAGCCAGCTCTTAATCGATGTGTAGCCATACCCCTGGGTGCAGGCAGGGGAGAGGGCACGTCTGTACCTCAGCACCCACTGGCAGGGGCTGAGAGGGTGCTCGGTGGCTGGCAGTGAGGCAGGAGGAAGGGCAGGAGGCTGGTGCATGATTTGGGGCAGCCACTGAGTGCCTGTGAGGTGTGCACGCCCAGTGTGTGAGTGTGAGCAGCGTGTCCCTGCTCTGGAGAGATTTTAATCCACATTTTTCATCTCAGGGACAAAATCCTCCAGAGCATGAACACAGCAGTGGACCTTTTTGCAGTAGCCAGGGCATCTCCTCCTAGCTCAGGCAGGGCTCATAAGGAAAGGCAGCAGGAATGAAGGGTGAACTAGGGACTCAGATGCACTCAAGATGAAGGAATACTGCAGGAGAAGGGCAGAAATGGAGTGTTTATGGGAAAGCTGAGGAGTGGTGTGGAAGTGTAAAGCACTGCTTCCCAGCCTTTCTTCACAGGCAGTTCGCTGCTCCCACCAGATGAATTTTCAGGTGTTGTTTCAGATCATACCAGATGTGTGAGGGCCCCCTTGTCTTTGTAGCTTTGCATTGTGCTCAGTTACTGCTAGAACTGGTGTTAGGTTTGGATATCCTTGGAATGGTGTTTGCAGCCACATGTAAGCAGAGCCCATGTGAGCTGTGTCTGGCTGTAATCACAGGATGTTAAGGGTTGGAAGGGATCTCTGGAGATCTTCGAGTCCAGCTTTCACCAATGAGTGACCTTTCACCCATGGGACCATGTGGTGTGGAAGTCAGATTTCTCCAGCGTCGTGAGAAGCAGCCAAGCCGAGTTGGCTCTTCAGCAGGGCAGGAACTAATCTGCAGTCTTGCGTCTCTGCTTCTGTTTTTCGCTCATCCCCTTCCACCTCGGAGGGTCCAGCTTTTCTGCTCACCATGTCACTCACCCAAGAACAGCCCTCCCCTGCCCTCCCCAAAGGCTGGTTGAAAAGTGCAGATAAATTGTTCCTGAGAAATTTGAAGACAATGTGGCAAACATTTCCTGAGCAAAAGGGTTTCGCTGAAAATTGGACAATAAAAGTCCACAAAATGTACATTGAAAGCCTATAAACGTTTGCATATTTTTATCCTAAATCCTTCAGAAAGCACATTTCAACGACACATGTGTCAGCTGCATTCATAGCCTCATCTCAAAACCAAGGTAGCTCACGGGCTGTTCACCTGTGCACAACTTTAATGTCTGTCTTGAACTCTGTCTCACCAGGTCTGTGTGCCGTGCCGTGCTAACCAGCGTTCCTTCCTCACTCACTTGCTTTCCCAGCAAATTGCATGGGACTCCCAGCACTAACTCTGCCAAGGTGGTTCCATGTTAACCCCATGTCTTACTAATACTGTTTTTGTCACTTTCTTTTCCTCCCTGTCTCCATGAAAGTGGAGTTACTTGGTGTTTTCCCTGCATGGCGCTTTGTTTCCACTGTGGCCTAGGCTGTGTGTGGCAGGGAGGGCTGGTGCAGCCCTGGCCGTTCCTGCTACCCTGCCCATTGTCTGGTGGGCAGCACAGGACATTGGAACGGGTAAGAGTTGAGTGATGGGACTGTGGGAGGATGGATTTTGCAAGGGATGGCATGGCCCAGCACTTCCAGGACTTTCCAGCACCACTAATACTGGCAACAGATGATTCAGTTACCTGCAGGAATATGTCTTCATGTCTATGTCCCTATCAGGCAGGTTTCTCACCTTCCTTTTGTACAGCTGATCTAGATTGGAGAAGATCATAGAATCACAGAATGGTCTGGGTTGGAAAGGACCTCCAAAGATCATCTAGTCCAACCCCCTCTGCAGTAAGCAGGGGCATCCTCAACTAGACTGTCTTAAGTTGGACAGCTCCTCAGGGGGTCCTGAACATTTGTATTGTGATCACAGTAAGGCACAAGAGTCTCACTGACAGAAATCTGCTTGCACAGAGTGTTTTGATGGAGCTGTTTTGTTTCTCTGTGGCTAATACAGATGGGGAGAAAGGAGATGTTAAGTTAAACAGACCCTACCCACATTATTTCTTCATGTGCCTTTGGAAGGGGAGCACTGCCTTCTTTTAGGATGCCATTACACTGTTATATGGGGCAGGTGGCTCAATGTAAATGAAAATCTAGTTCATTTAGTCATGTTCTGAGCTGGTAGTGTGAGCCAGAACCAAAAATGGAGTGGGAGGGATATTCCCTTGCTGGCCCCTTGCAGACTCTTTCCATGAGCCAGCCATTTCAGACCTGAAAGGATAACCTCTAAGGGGATGTTTGTCATGGAAGGTTTAGCAGAAAGGATGCAAGAGATGAGGAGTTTTCACAGTTCATTCTTCCTTGAAAGCTTGTTCAGTGCTGGCCTGGGAAATAATCCATCTCTGCCCATTAAGATAGGTGAGCCCAACATGGAGAGCAGCCTTCAAAGTGGATGGGGTATAGTTGTTCAGGCTGAAAGATGAAGCAAATGTCCCCATCACGCTGTGTGAGACCGCTTCTGAAGACTCCACACACCAGGGGACACGCGATGGCAGCCTGTCTCGGTGGTTGTCTTATTTGTCCTGAAGGTGGCATATCTTGAGCACATTGCAGGGAAGAGAACAGTTGAGAGCGAGGCTTTGTCCCTGGAGCTGTCTGAGTGTCCTATCTTTTAAACCCTTGCTTTTTTGCCCAGGTGGACATGCACTCAGAGCAGCATAAGTCCCCAGTACAACATCTGTGAGCAGATGGTCCAGATTCGAGATGACCACATCCGCTTCATCTCAGAGCTTGCTCGCTACAGCAACAGTGAGGTAAGCTCAGAGGAGACTCACCATAATCAGGACTGTTGGATGGACAAGGCTGGGAGAGGACAAGTGTAGTAGGTGTATGGTCTGCCAAGGATTTACAGTGAGGAGGGAAGAACGACAGAGATGAAAGAAAGAAACCACTTCTCAATCTGGCAGTATCTAATGAATTTATGAGAGGCCTCTGCAGGTGCAAATCACGTGCTCCAGAAAAGTCACTGCAACAGCTTCTGCTCTTTGAGCACAGCTTTGTTGAAATAACTAGCAGGGGGAAAAAAATGCAACTAAATGTTTATTAGCTGTGTGGCAGAACCCTCATGACTTGCAAATAGGTCTTTTCTGGTCAGGGCATTGAGGGAAGTGGATGAGGGTATTGCTGTTCTTTCCATTACTGCATGTCAGTGCCCTCTCTGGTGTCGTTGTGACTGGTTTTTGCAAATGTGTGACCCTCCTTCACCAGTGTTGGTTAGATGAATTGTTAGCATTCTCAGCCCTTTGCTTTTGGGAGACTGTGGGCTTTTAAGGTTTTGAACTTCAAATCAGTGAAGATTTCAGTAGTACCAGATATCAAAAAAGAATGGGAAAGTGGAATGAAACCAGTCAGTTGTTTTCTCTGAGGTGACGTGTCAGACTCATTTTTCTGCAGGAAATAAATTGACTGCCTGAGTAAAAAAGGCCTTGCCAAGCTAAACCCCTTTTCCTGAGGGATAATATGTGCAGTGCTCAACTTTAACTTGATTGTAGGTCACACAGAATTCATTTCAGCTGGGATTTGAGAGAGAGATCTCTAGCTGATGTTTGGCTTAATAAAGCCTCCGCAGCAAGTTGCTGAATCTAGCCCTGATGTAATGCAACGTTCTCCAGGTGGTCACTGGCTCAGGACTGGACAGCCAGAAATCAGATGAAGAATACAGAGAGCTCTTCGATCTCGCTTTACGGGGACTGCAGCTGTTGTCCAAGTGGAGTGCTCATGTCATGGAAGTGGTAAGATCAGGCAGTTAATGACCCTGATTATCCTCTATAGTAAATGGAGAAAGAGAGCTTTATCATCTCGCCCTGAACCACCCTTTGAGGTGCTGAAGTGTCCCCACCAATGTTAGAGCAGGTCCGAGTGACTGTTCTCCTAACCAGAACGCTTCGGTTAAGTACTGAAAGCTGTTTGGGGTGAGTCTGGGTCTTGAGCAACTAAAACTGTAATTCAGATGATTGATGGAAGTACTTAATTTGTAAAATTTCCAATTGTCACAAGTCCATGAATGTCAAAAGTCCAGTCTGACTGGCAGTCTCCCAAATAAACAGACACAGTATTTGGTGCAGTGATCATAAGGCCAGGAATAAGCACAGATTCTGCTCCTAAAAGAATGCCAAACAGCTGTAGTAATGTCTAGGGACGTAGGGCTGACATAGGGCCCTCTTCAGTCTTTCCAGCCTGGATTCTTACTCATTGCCATGTTGACGGTGTCTCCTTCCATCTTCTAGTACTCCTGGAAGCTGGTTCACCCCACAGATAAATTCTGTAACAAGGATTGCCCAGGAACAGCAGAAGAGTATGAGAGAGCCACCCGGTACAACTACACCAGTGAAGAGAAGTTTGCCTTTGTGGAGGTAGGTGCCAACTGCACTAGAATAAGCCAGGGTTGTTTTCCTGTTCATGTTCCTTAGGCCAGGGAGAGAGGAGAGAAGGTCATCTGAGCCAGTTCCTCATCCCTGTGGTCCACAATACGGGTTTCCAGATCCCTGTGGCTCTTAATTTAACCAGAAATAAGGGCAAATTAAGTTCTTAGCAGCTCCTGATGGCACAGAAACACTACACCAATGCAATTCTCCTCTAATTTCCTGATCCTGCTCTTAGGCTGTGTTTGTGTGCTGGAGAAGGACAGAGGTGAATCTCTATGTTCTCTTAATATTGTGGTATTAAGCCTGAGAAAGGTGTTGAGGGCTCCTGAAATAAACAGAAGGCTGTGGGCTTGCAGAGCAGTGGGAGCAAGATCAGAAGCTATGCCCAAAGGCTGTGCAAACACAAGGCATCCTTGACCAGTCCCTAGGACCCATCAACTCTTGGTCTGACTGTCTGTGGACAGTCCTCCAAGCCAGGCTGTGAGAGGTATTCACACCTTCATCTTTTGCACAGTCCAAGGTGGTTTGAACATTGCCTTAATTTTTTGGATCTTTCCTTTCTGGGAACTGTCAGTGTACTCTTGTACTAGGAAGGCTGTGCCATGGCGTGGATGGAGGTCTCTGCAAGCCATGCAGTTGCACCCATGGGTGGAGCACATGTGTGTTCCTGGGATTGTGTTATTGAAGATATCGAGAGATCAGGAGGGGAAACAGAGCCTGCCAAGGGACAGAGGCCATTTGCAAGAAACAAAGTGGTGCAAATGCCCTCTTCACCTTCTTGTGATCTGCAAAGCAGCAAACATCAAAAACAAGTCAGCTACCTAATTACAGGACATAGAATAGAATAGCATTAACCAGGTTGGAAGAGACTTTTGAGATCATCGTGTCCAACCTATCATCCAACACCATCTAATCAACTAAACCATGGCACCAAGCACCCCATCAAGTTTCTTCCTGAACACCTCCAGTGATGGTGACTCCACCATCTCCCTGGGCAGCCCATTCCAATGGCCAATAGCTCTTTCTATGAAGAACTTCTTCCTAATATCCAGCCTAAATTCATTTAGTCCCAAATTCTCTTGCTGTTGGATTTACAGACCTTTTCATAGAGTGGAAAAACAGCAAACACATCAGGTTTTCATTTCTGCTTCAGGTAATTGCCATGATCAAAGGTTTGCAAGTGCTGATGGGCCGGATGGAGAGCGTCTTTAACCAAGCCATCCGCAACACTATTTACGCAGCCCTGCAGGACTTTGCCCAGGTGACCCTGCGAGAGCCACTCAGGCAGGCAGTCAGGAAGAAGAAGAATGTTCTCATCAGGTCAGTCTGTCCTTGGATGGAATACAAAGCCCATGTATTTATTTAACACGTTTGTACTATAAGCACATGGCCCTGCATATACCTTGGGGGTATATGACTAGTCAACAAACCCTGGCCAGTAGCTCCTTCCAGGGTAGTTTATGGGCATGTCTCTTCCAGTGATGACAGTGTACGTCCCCACCTCAGATACTTTTCCTCCTATATCTGCACAGCAGTGAATGTTTTCATCTTGAAGCAGAATCAAGCTTAAGCACTGCTTTCCCACCCACTCCAGTGTCCTTCAGGCAATTCGGAAGACAATCTGTGACTGGGAGGGAGGGCGAGAGCCTCCGAATGATCCTTGCCTGAGAGGTGAGAAGGATCCTAAAGGTGGATTTGATATTAAAGTCCCACGACGAGCAGTAGGACCATCAAGTACACAGGTATGTAAATGTTTGTCTCCTGTATAGGGAATTAAGGGTCTTAGGGCCATGTAGGAGTCTCCAACCCTGTGAATTTGCTGTTTCCATGCTCTGTTCCACAAAGTCCTCACACTGTTACATGTTGCTTTGCTGCCTAATTTGTTGTATTGCTTCCAAACCCTCTAATTATTTCTAGCTCAGAAAGACAGTGGCTTATAGGTGCAGAGAGCAGCAGCCACCTGGGAGAAGTTCTTTTTTGCTTCAGAGCATGATGGCTGTGTGCTGTGTGGCTCATGGGAGAGCAGTAACTGCAGGTCAACTTTCTTCCAAAGCTTTACATGGTGCGGACCATGCTGGAGTCCCTCATAGCAGACAAGAGTGGATCAAAGAAGACTCTGAGGAGCAGCTTGGATGGGCCAATAGTCTTGGCCATTGAGGAGTTCCACAAGCAGTCCTTCTTCTTCACCCACCTTCTCAACATCAGTGGTAAGGTTATGGCAAGGGGAAGCTTGAATCCAACTCTTGCATGCACAGAAAGGCAAAGGTAGATCAGTTTTTCTCCTCATGACCAATGTAGAAGATTTTCCCTGATTTTTCTCAGAAACCCTACTTCTGCCTGATTCTGGCATGCTTCTAGGTAGTAACCATTATGTGAACAGGAATGAGTCAGCAATAGCAAACAGCCACATGTGGTAGTTTATTTTCTAGGACTTAAATTGTTTTCCTGTCCATGACAAAATTCTGAGCCACTGGTCACGGAAGAAATCTTCCAGAGTAACTCTGAGCCATTGAAAGGTTATCCCTGGAGCTGTAGAGCAAAAGGAATGATCCCTTCTTTCTTCTTTCATTACAAAGTGCTCAGGCAGCGTGGTCACGATCTGGATTTAAAAACAGAGACACACTAGAGAAATGTTCCATACTCAAAACCAGTTCACTATGAGGCTGCAGCAGGTGCCTCCTATGCACTTCCCTCACTGCTATCCCTGTAGGGGTAACATGGGTTCCCTCCTGCTGGGGGAATTTCCTCTGTGTTTCAGAAGCTCTGCAGCAGTGCTGTGACTTGTCCCAGCTCTGGTTCCGGGAATTCTTCCTGGAGCTGACCATGGGCCGCCGCATCCAGTTCCCCATCGAAATGTCCATGCCCTGGATCCTCACAGACCATATTCTGGAAACCAAAGAACCCTCCATGATGGAGTAAGAGCTGATGGGCTGTGTTGGGACTGTGCATGCACTGGGGCTTGGGATCTTGCTTTAGAGAAGGTTAGGCTGGTGATGAACAGTCTTTTTGACGTGGGAGGGAAAATAGATGTTCCTTGACTTGTTGTCACATGAATGTGTCCTGTGGGAATACCTCATTACCAGACACACATGGGTGGCTTCCTGGCACTGGCACTTGTTTATGTGTCATAAACCAGCAGTTGTTAACTGTTGTACTCTGATGTGGGCACAACCTTGTGGTACTGTCATGTGTGTGCAGCAGCCAGCATGGGCAACCAAAGGGATTTGAGCCCTGGCTAAAGCACCTGAACTCTTTTTTTTATGTACCTAATAAATGCTGAGAGAAATTGCTGTTATACAAGTTTAATTATGTTCATAATATGTTCCTCATTAGGAAAACTTTGTTTTCCATTTTACAGCCATTGTCAGAGCACTCTGTGGAATAAGGGCTGGATAAAAGCTTTTTTAAAAGCTTGGAGCACAAGCCCTATGAGGAGAGACTGAGGGAGCTGGGGTTGCTTAGCCTGGAGAGGAGGAGACTCAGGGGTGACCTTATTGCTCTCTACAACTACCTGAAGGGGGGTTGTAGTGAGGCAGAGATTGGTCTCTTCTCCCAGGCAACCAGTACCAGAACAAGAGGACACAGTCTCAGGCTGCATCAGGGGAGGTTTAGGCTGGAGGTTAGGAGGAAGTTTTACACAGAGAGAGTGATTGCCCATTGGAATGGGCTGCCTGAGGAGGTGGTGGGGTCGCCGTCACTGGGGGTGTTCAGGGCGAGGCTTGACAGGATGCTTGGTTCCATGGTTTAGTTGATTAGGTGGTGTTGGATGATAGGTTGGACACGATGATCTTGAAGGTCTCTTCCAACCTGGTCTATTCTATTCTATTCTATTCTATTCTATTCTATTCTATTCTATTCTATTCTATTCTATTCTAAGGGCAGAGAAGGAACAGGGTGAACAAGTCACAGTTCGCTCAAATTCAGATCTGTTCTAGCAGCTGCCAGCAGGACAGAAGGAGCAAAAGGGAGTATGTGAGGCAGTGGAAGTAATAGGAGTGAAGTCAGAGAAAAGCCATTTTTTTCACCAAGCAGGACACATGCATTGACAACATTTTATGCTGATATGTTCCAAAGTTAATTTAAGACATGATCTATCTTCTAACCCTCAGATACGTACTGTATCCCTTGGACCTCTATAATGACAGCGCATACTATGCCTTGACCAAGTTCAAAAAGCAGTTCCTGTATGATGAAATTGAAGCTGAAGTAAGTTCTTCTTGTCTATATTGTATGGAAGCACTTCACTGGGGTCACATTGTCCTTTTTGCCAGCTCAACCCAGCAGTTCAGTGAATTCATTATAGGCATTTCCTGAACAAAAAATCTTATCAGACTGAGTTTTCAGAAGATCAGAATTTCCAGAGAGCTTACAGACTGCTGATTGAGGGCTTCATCTCAGCTTATCTGCAGAACTGTGGAAGCCAGACAACTGTCAAACACTGGGGTCATAGAAGTCTGCCTGATGGGAAGAGGGTTATGAGATACCAGACTAAAGAGAAACTGGAGATCCTTGAGAGGAGGATGCCTGGGGATGGAGGACCAGGACCTACAAGAACATGCAGAAACTATATGAGAAATGTCACTGCAGTTTTTCTTCTTACCTTTAGCATGTGAGAACTGCAGTGTGGGTTTTAGATAGTGTGACATATGTGTGTGTATTAAATTAGAGCTCTGTGAGAAGCTGTATTGATCTTGGCTGTGTAGGAAGGAGCTGCTCTGTGCTGGTGACATCCTCCTAAGGTCTTGTTTTTCTCCCCCAGGTCAACTTGTGCTTTGATCAATTTGTGTACAAGCTGGCAGATCAGATCTTTGCCTATTATAAAGCAATGGCTGGCAGGTAGGAAAACCTGACTGCTGATGATGACTGATGATACTACTGCATCCAAATTGCTGTTAACCAAAAGATTCCCCTCAGGGAGTAGCCACTGCAAGCATACATAAAGAAAGAGATCATCCCTGTCCCACAGAGGTGGCTGTCCAGTGCAGACCAGGAAAATGAATTAATGGTGGCAGGAAGACAAGGGGAAACATGGAAAAAAAATAGTAATTAGCTTCCTAAGTAGCTGTCTGACCACAATTTGTGAGAGCAGCAGAAAAGCACACTGAACTATTGAAGATATATTCTTGCTTGACTTTTTGTGTACTTTGACTGTTCGTGTACCAGGCAGATGAGTAGAAACCTCCCATCTCAATGAATCTTTTCCTCACCCTAGTAAAGCAGCAGGACTCATTAAAGCTAGAAGGGTGCTCAGTGTGTTAGCTCACACGTCAGAGCAGCTAACTGTAGGACTTCTGCAGTCCCTTGCTTGTTTGAGGAGATGGGTCCTTTTTGACAATGTGAAGAACGTGGATTAACTCTAATGAGAGTCTTCCTCTCGTGTCCCCAAAGGTGAACCAAGTCTTCAGTGTAACTCTTTGAAGAGTTTTGTCTCTAGACCATATTTGACCTTAGAGAAGGAAAAAAACTGCCATCACCAACCAAATGTTCCCACAGCAGATCTTCAAGGAGGAGCACACCTGTGGGACCACCTCAGTACCTGGCACTGCTGATAGCTTTCAGCACAATCTTTTGCGCTTTTGCACGTTTCATCTATAAAAGCCAGGAATGATCCTCAACAGTACATCAGTCCCCAGATAACAGCCACTGTAATTTAGTGGTGTAACTGGAGTTGTTAGTGTGTGGCATTCAGAGCAAGGTGACACGGTTTAGTGGTAGTAGCTTAGCAATAGCGGTGGGATTGCAAGCTCTAGGCAAGCAGTTGGATTCAATAATTTTAAAGGTCTCTTCCAACCTCAACAGTTCTATGATTCTGTGAAAAGAAGGATGAAAACAACTCTGGAAAAAAAATACAGAGAGAAACTGATAATGTATGTTCCTTTTCTTCTGACACTGCTTCACATTTTCAGTGTTTTGTTGGACAAACGTTTCCGGGCTGAATGTAAGAATTACGGAGTGATTATTCCATACCCACCATCCAACCGCTACGAAACACTGCTCAAACAGAGGCACGTCCAGGTACTACTCATAGTTCTTGATCTACTATCCTATTGTTGGTGGCTGGCATCCTAGTTCTGGTCTCAGTCAAGGTCAGTGCTGGAATGAGAAGTGGTGAATCTCTTTCTGACACACCACACTCAGGGGACAAGGAGTTACACTCCACATTTCCTCTTTGCTTAATGGTAAATTCAGCCGAGGTGTTTGCATCACCACTTTCACATTCAAGAAGATTGGGATGCTTAGTTTTAGTTTGTGTCTGTTAAAAGAGAAATAAAGTACCTTTTCCCCATGTGTATCTAACATGCAAATATGTTCTTTTTGCAGTTGCTAGGCAGATCAATTGACCTGAACAGGCTCATTACCCAGCGTATCTCAGCAGCGATGTACAAATCGTTAGACCAGGCCATTAGCCGCTTTGAGAGCGAGGACCTGACATCCATAGTGGTAAGAACTGTTATTGACTGCAAGTGTAAGTAGAAAAATACACTGCTATGAATGCACAGTCAACTGTCTCCTACTCAAGTCCCATCTACAGTAGGTTTCAGCCAGCCATGCATTCTCCTTTATGCTGCTGAGTCTCTACTATTTCTGTCTATGCAGCTTTAATTGCATTATTACTGGACCATTAAGTATCTGCATGTATCACAAAGTGACAGCAGTTAGGTTTTCAGAGCTCATGCTAGAGACTTCTGTAACCTGGGAGAAGTAAATCTTGGCTTAATTCTCCCTGTTAGATGGAGATGGCTGAGACATTGTGTGTGTACAGGATTTGCTGCCTTCGATACAATACAGGAGCACTAGAGTCAAGTAGTGTAGCATTACCACCTCTGGAGGATTCTGGTGTGAAAGCTAGCCACTGCTCAGTGGGGAACAGATGAGTTTTACTTTGTGCAGAGTTAGGAGATACTGGACCAGGACCCCTTCAGTGGAAGTGATACTAGCCTCGGGCCACTGATTTCAATTGATGTCTGTAGCATTTGTTACATCTCACCGGGAAAATTCCATGTGGGTGTGGATATAAAATCGTTCCTCTGTTGATGAAATCAGCTGTTTCTCTTGTCATCTTGGTAATATGTTGCATGTGCTGCTGCTTTGTGTGCTGCAGGAGCTGGAGTGGCTCTTGGAGATTAATCGCCTGACGCACAGGTTGCTGTGCAAGCACATGACTTTGGACAGCTTTGATGCCATGTTCCGGGAGGCCAACCACAACGTCTCCGCACCCTACGGGCGCATCACCCTCCATGTCTTCTGGGAGCTCAACTTCGACTTTCTTCCCAACTACTGCTACAATGGATCCACCAACAGGTGAGGAATAAAAACAAGACAGGGGCACCTGCTTTTCTTTCCAAAATGCCAAACCTGCCACATAAAATTCACATGCATTGAGGTGAGACTTTCATTCTCTGTGGAATGTGAAAGTCGCAGTTAAAGTGAGGCCCATCAGCTCCCCTTGGTCTGGAAAATGTTAGTAACAAATTCAGGCAGCAAAGCTGGAAGGAACTGCAAGCAACTGAGCTAGTTTAGTTTAGAGGGTTGGTTTACTGTGCCACAGACTTGTGGCAACTACTCATATATGTGTATCTTGCTTGCCCTAAATGAGAAGAAACTCCACTTTGGGTATGTTAAACTGACATTATTTACACCACTAGTGGACTGGGGCAAGAGTTTGCATTCCAGTTCACGTAGCTTGAGTGATGAAGTGCTGATTGCAGTTTACCCCAGCCCATGCCATACCTGCACTCAGCGCAATTAACTGTGCTCTGCCAATTTCTTCCCCATCTCCCCTGCCTACCACAGGTTTGTGAGGACAGCAATCCCCTTCACGCAGGAACCCCAACGGGACAAGCCAGCCAATGTTCAGCCATATTACCTCTATGGATCCAAGGTCAGTAAGTGAGCCACAACCAGCCAGAAGGGGTGGATGGTGGAAGCATTTATTTAGGAAGAAAGAAATGCAAGAACTAGGACATTAACAGAATAGCAGGTGCAAATGTGCAGGGCCACGTTGCTGTCTGAAACGGAAAAGCCATGCAAGAAGCAGATTCAGTGTGCTGTTTTTATTGTTTTCCCATAGTCTTCTCCATAACATGCCTATGCTAGGAGATGCTGACACTGCTCTGTGCTTGGTGTTGGCCCTGACAGCAAGGGAAATCCATCTAAATGCACAGAGAGGAGAGCAAATTTGAGCTCTAAAGCAGTGCTCCTTCCCAAGGAAGATACCACTTCAGGAATCTCATTTGTAGTTCAGAATGGGAATTCCAGGCATACTCATGTGTGCAAATACAGAGTACTTGCTACTGAGAAAAAGCTCTTTTGTCAGGCCATGATGACTCTGCATACAGGCATTATGAGGGCTTGGGGTGTGATGCTAATGGAGAATCACTCAAGAGTGAAACTACTTGAGTGGAGTTTCTTTTGTGCATGTTGATTGATGACTCTGGAGTGAACCTACAGCACTGGTGCAGATTGGCTAGTGACACTGCAGTCAACCCAGCCCGCAGGGACCTGACTTGGTTTCTTTTTACAAGACCTCAGCAAATGAGAATATTTTTGCCACTTGACAAGAATCTTTCTCCCTTCAACATGTTCTGGTACAAACAGCCTCCATGGACACACCGGCAGTCCTGTGGGCAAGAGCTAGGAAGGAGCAGCATGAACCAAACCTCCAAGCAGGGTGTCCCTTTATTTTGTTCTCATTGAAGGCCATGCTGTGGCAAGATGGCTCTTTTGTCATCACTGGTTTTATAGGAAAAAAAGCACTGAGGGGAGCTATATGGGCTCTCCCTCATAAAACTGGAGCTTCTCATTAGCACAGTTGTCATGGGGACTTCCAGAAGCTCCTCTCTCAGTCTGTCATTTGGTGGCCCCTCTGGTGAGCTGCTCCCTTCACCCATGTCTTCAGGGCTGGTGTCAGGATGCTTCAGCCTCGCAGCCCGGTGGCACCGTGCTGACCAGAACTGCAGGCAGCCATAGGCCAGGAGAGCAGTGAAGCAGAGGAGCAGCAGGCTGCTCACCATCCACATGGAAGGGGTCGGTTCATGCTTAGAGCCACCAAAAACCAGAGGGGTTTTGTCCAGAGTGTGGAAGGTGGTGCAGTGGTTGCTGGAGGGGTAAGAGTTCTTGCAGGTGATGCAGAGGACGTAGATGGTGGATGGTGTGAGTTGATGGAGGACAAGGGAGCTGAGGGGGTGCGGAACGCGCTCCTCACGGTGGAAGTTCTGGCGTAGGTAGCCAGCAAAGACACTGTTCCAGTTGGGGCGGTACATGACGTGGTAATAGTTCTCTGGACAGGGGTTGTTCATGGCCCAGGAGACGGTGGCACTGGTGTAAGTGATGTTGTGTACCTCTATGTCCATCGTGCCCCTGAAACCAGATGCAGGGAGAGGCTGAGTTTCCCTATTTGTGCCCAGGCTCAGAGGCTGCCAGCATCAGTGAAGATTTTCCACAGGCTTTACTGGCCCTTAGACTAGACTCAGGACTATGCCTGCCTATCTTAGAGTAGATGCTAGGTCTTGGATGAAATTACAAAAGATCCTGCTGGTGCCCAGACCTGCTTCATAACAGAAAAGAGCCAACTCGGACACAGGGCAGACTTCATGCTCTAGTTCATAGTATCATAGTATCAATCAGGGTTGGAAGGGACCACAAGGATCATCTAGTTCCAACCCCCCTACCATGGACAGAGACACCTCACACTAGATCAGGCTGGCCAGAGCCTCATCCAGCCTGGTCTTAAACACTTCCAGGGATGGGGCCTCAACCACCTCCCTGGACACCCCATTCCAGTTAGACTAGTTGGCCAGGAAGCTTTATTAGCTTTTTTTGTTTCCTGTGCAAATGTGATTTACATAAACTGATCATGAAACTAGCTCAAACTAACCTGGTGAAATTCCCAATTCATATTTTGATTTTACACCTAAATGCTGCTTTGAAAGCTGCATAATGATTAATTCACTGGTTTAAGTTGTCTCTGCATTTTCTGTACCTTACTTGTTGCTATATAAACTCTCTCTGTTCCAGCAGCATTGTAGTATCAGGATCTTAAATGTGAAATCTGAAGATTGGTGACATATGAAATCAATGCCTTTAGGGAAATACAAATACATGAAGTACAAAGCTCTCCTCCATATAAAAGACACTAACCACTCACAAATTCCTATTTAGTGACAGCCTCAAGTACTTCAGTACCTCACTCCTTTTAGATCCCCAAAGTGCTCTGTGAGCCCCACCACAGTGTTCTCTCCCCACCGCCCAAGTGCTCCGCACAAGAGCTGCATGCAATAGAACCACTTTGTTTTCCTCCTCCTTCCTCTCTCTTTTACTACAACTAACTTTCCTTCAATCCACTCAAGAACCAGCTCATCTTAATGCCCATTTTAGCCATGCTTAGCTGAAGAGCAGTACAGCCCATGCTCCCATGGCTGAGCCCTCCCAGAGCCGCGGGTAGCCGCTTACCTCCCCAGGCAGGTCGGCGGTAGCCTGTTGGTGCTGGTGAGCAGCGTGGCCGCAAGCAGGCAGTGCCTTCCCCTCTTCTCACTGCTCACCTCCCTCCTGCCTCTGCTAAATCCCGTCCTCACACACTGCCTTGTATTATACCCATCGGGAGCTCCGTCATCTCTCACCATAGCAACCAACAAGAAAGGATGGGCAGGCATCTTTGAGTGATTTGGGAATGTTATCCCTAAAAGCCACTGTGTCTCTAAGGAGGAAAAAACAAGCCAAGTAGTTTTGTTTGCTGCCTTGTTTGGGTTGGCTGATGTTTTCTGGGGTTTTTTTCCCCCCTATCACACTGTCCCCTGAGCTGGGTCTGGGGTTAGAATAGAATAGAATAGAAATATTGGCACATGGTATGAGATCTGTGATCCTCCCCTGTGGTACACATTGATACTTCACTCAGGGACTTAAGCCAAAAGTGAGCAGGAGATTTTCATTGCTGGTGCCTCAGCAATGACCATTAGTTTTTAATATTTTCTGAGCTGGGTGATGGGAACTGGGTTTTCAACTCCCATGGCAGAGAGACAAGACAGGTCCAAGACAGGTCCTACTTTGAACATCACAGCCTTATGGATGACTCAGGGATGTCCCCTGTCTGGTGAGAGGGCAGGAGGGAGAGGGGCAAAGCCAGTGCCAGTGTTTTTGGGGGAGAAGCTTGAGACTGTGGCAAGGATGGAACAGATGTGGCACTGGGCCTCGTGAGGAGAGGCTCTGAACAAGCAACTTGCTGCTCTCTGAAACCAAAATGTTTGAGAGAGGAACTTTCACAGAAGAAATATTGGTTCTGAATCTGGAGTTACTCATTCTATGTGTTTCCTGGAAAGGTGCTTGCAACATTGCAAAGATCGTCTAAATAACAGTGATGAGATGATGCAAACTGCATCAGAAAAGGGCTGTTACAAGCCTGGGGAGTATATGTGACCCTTGCTTTTGATTTATGTTTTACAGTGCTGGGTGTGTTGGTTTTGTTTTCCAAGATCTGTATTTCCTTCTGTCACTGAGTAAGCTGCAGCTGCCAGTGAGCTGAAAACAATTATAGGCAGGGATGGAAACAAGTGCTCCCAGATGGCTTCCTTTTACATGGCTTGGTCCACCTTACAAGAGCAGGGAAGATAGAGAGCTCTTAGCTGGTCTCATGCTGTGAGTAAAGTACATCCCTGTCTGTATGGAGACAGCTGAGGATACAAATCTGTGCTTCAGAAAAGTGATAGTACAAGGTGGTAACATTTTCATGAGAGAACTGCTTTCTTATGGGGTTTATCAGTGTTCACTGTGTTCAACACTGTGTATCAGTGTTGCTTTGAGATTAAATTTCAGCTGTTCACAAGTAAGATGTGTTAGCAGGAAGAGAGGAAAAGGAGGAAAACAACAATAGCTGGACTGGGCCAGCTAAGGCTCCTGCTGACCTTTCTGCATACCACAATCAATACCACTAGCTCAAAAGGAACCTTAGCAAAGCTTTCAATGGTGTTGCTATTACCTGCTCCAAAATCAAGATTGTACCACTTTATGCTAGTGACTGAGCTTGAAATTCTCATTTCCCAGGATGAGAAGATGCCAAAACCATGCCAGTTCTAGGCCTGCTCCAGCACTGGTGTTCACTATCACTGTGTGGACCTGACCATGGTCCTGCTTGGGACCCTTCACTCCTCACTGTAGGATGCAAACAGCCAGTGCGCTCCAGTGGCCAGCAGAAATTGAGCCATTTCTGTCATTCAGCCACTTATAAAACACAGCAGGTTGCCAAGTCTCCCACAAAGAGACTGCAAGATTACCAGCAACCCAGTACTTACTGCTTGTTAACCCCTTCTTAGCTCTCTAAATGCTTTAGGTTTGGCTTCATTTATGTGTTTTCATGAGTACTTCTGTTTTTCATGGCACTGCTGGATACAGGGTCCCTCTGGACTTGCTGGAAATCCCCCTGCTTCCCTTTCCCTGGTTGAATTTCTTTCCTGTTTATTTAACAAGTGTGCAGGCAGGTGAAACCTGCAGCACCATGAACACTGCCAGCGCTTGTAAAAATAGTTATGGTGTGTGAATGGGATGGAGCAGCCTCTGTTTTCTGCTGCTGTGTTAAGGAGCTGTGGTTGCTGCAGGAGGTGTTGGCAGTGGGGGCTGCTGATCCCCTCCACCCTGTGGGCTGTGCTACCTGGCCTGCCGTGGCCATTTGCTTCTTGTATGTAAGAGCAGTGTGTACAGACCCTGCAAATCGGTAGCTGGTGTAGTGAGGCATTATGCTGAGACACAGACTATGTACAAACACAGTCTCCATGCAGTATATAAACATGCCTGCTGCACTCTGCCTGTCCTGTCCACCCCAGCTAGGAAATCTGTTGTGGTTTTTGCGTGATAGTCTTAGCAGCTGGCTGATCCACCTGAACGTGATAACAGCTCTATTGGGACAGTAAAGATAGCTTCTGGCAGGGGAAGGAACCAGGCCATATTCAGGCTGTTTGACTTAGGAGATCCTCCATTGACCATACTGGTCAAAATTGTGTTTAACTTTCTAAGGCACCATCTTGGCTGTTGTGCTGCAGTTAGATTGGCTGGGAGCCTGGAGAAGTCTCGGGCTGTGTGCAAGTCCTTTTTTGTCCTCTTTTAGTAGCTCTTCATTTTTCAGAGGGGATTCTGACAGAGGCAGTATTGTCTGTCTATTACCTGTCTCTCTGATCCATCCTACCAGATTAAACTGTCCCTGCCATTCCTCAGGAGAGCTCAAACAGGTTTGGATGATGTCCAGCAACAAGCTCAAAGACATGGAAATGACATCTGCATTTTGTTTTGCTTCATTTGTTGTTGAACCTGCTCCAGAGCATCCATAATAACCTCCTGAGCTCCCAAAGCAACGTAGGGGCCTTCCCCACAAGCTCCCAAGTACAGAAGGCTGTCCCTGAGATCTAGGCACAGTGCGGGACACCTGGTCTCTATGGGACACCAGGAACTTTGCCCTGCACTGCAAATCCCAGCCTGCCTGCACTCACAGCCCCAAAACCTGCCCATTTGGCCCCAAACAAAAGATGAGGCAAACCTCCACAGTGTCTTCAGCAGCTGCTGCTCCCAAGAGCAGCAAGATCAGGGGCTTTGCTTTGGCTCTCCAAGGGGGTGGAAGTGGCTGCCCCACATGGGGGAAACAAGCCGAGCTATGCAGCCAGCTTGTACCTTCAGCTGTTTTGTCTTAAAATACCCACTGGTGTCATTTTTTACATCCTACAGTCTTTCCCCCAAGCTGTGTATTCTCACCCTTAAATGGAGTTATATTTTTAATTGCTGGCAGAGCAGTATTATTAGACACAAGCCTGCTGCTAATGCGCTGTGTGGCTCTGCAGAGAGCTCGATGAACCTACCTCATCTTGCAGACAAGCAGGGATGAATCATCCTGCTCATCTGCAGTCAATGCACATCCTAAAATGGGTCTTCTCCTGATCAGGCTTATTGCTGAGACCCCTACTTGAGGGGAAAGCCCATTTGAAAGCTTCTCTCTAGCCCCATTATCTTGCTGAGAGCTAAGAAAGTGCAGGAGGTGAGTGGTTGCGTGGCAGCACTGGACACTCACTGTCTGTACAGCAAAATGTCAGCCCTGTCATGAGGAAAATCTGCCCAGTTGCTCCACAATTGAGTACTGGTGGTAGCCAATTTCAGGGGACCATGGCACATGTACAGAGGACCTATTTCCTAGCCATGGAGTAGCAAAGAAGCTTGCAGAAATGAGTGTGGATTCACAAGCCCACTTAAATGGGGATATTTAGTTCCCCCTCTAGTCTGGATGAGCCACCAGTGTGCTAAAACATGGAGAAATAACAGAGCATATAGGGAGGCATGGAAAGAAGGTGCAAGGAGCTATCCTGGGGCTGCCTGGATCACCCCTGTAGCACAGTGTTTCCTGAGGACACCTGGGGCTAGAACAACACTTTGCAAAAGCCATAGCAACAGAAGACCATGGGAGTATGGCTGGGCTGCGGTTTCCCTCTGGGGTAGTCGTCAGCCATTTGGCAGATGTTCCAGGTTGGGTGTTATCTGATGTTTAAACAGTCATGTTTATTAAAAAAAACCCAAACTATTGCTGGTTTTCACATGTGTCAGTTTGTATATCTAGTGACTCTGGATCAGCCTCTACCAAGCAGATATTTAAAGACCTAGTTATCTAACAATGCAGATAAGCACCTAAGCAGGATGCTGTAATGCCATTCTCTTAACTGGAGTTGGCATCCAAGGAGCTTTGAAGGTAGGCTTCTGTCTGCCTAAATAATTTTTAAACTCTGGCCCATACTTACTCAGGGCCCCTTAGTTTAGTTTTAGTTTAGTTTAGCTTAGTTTAGTTTTGATGGGAAGGAAAGTTCAGGCTTGTTGTGAGGGTGTTACAGAGCCTCCAAAGGTGTAGCTTTTCTGCACGTAATAGTGTTAAAGGGTTTTTTTCAACTACCAGGACCAGGAGAAGCAGACAGCAGAAGACTTTCTAACTGTATCTTCTTTCTGCTTTTTCAGAGTAGCTAGGAATTACAGTAGGCAATAAGCTGCTGAACCAGAGCAGTGGGGATGTAGCAAAAGGAGGCGCAATTAATTAACTGATTAAAGCAACTGACAAGCCTGTGAAAGTGAGCAGTGCATCAGTCTGCTGAAATGCTGTCACTGAGAGCAAAATCATAGAATCATAGAATCAATAAGGTTGGAAGAGACCTCAAAGATCATCAAGTCCAACCTGTCACCCAAGACTTTATGACTACTAACTAAATCATGCCACCAAGTGCCACGTCCAATCCCCTCTTGAACACCTCCAGGGATGGTGACTCCACCACCTCCCTGGGCAGCTAACAACTCTCTCTGTGAAGAACTTTCTCCTAACCTCAAGCCTAAACTTGCACCCTCAACTCTTCAGTGCATTGGTCCCTTTCCTCCCTTGTTCCATTAAGGGCAAGGAAGGGAACCCCTGGAGCATGGGATCTGCAGTACCTGGAGTATGGGATCTGTGCCTCTAGCACGCAGCCTTCCACAAGAAGCAACATCAGCCTTGCACGGTGCTTTTGGGTTAGAGTTTAGTGTGGTGCTTTATCCTTGTTTAAGACAGATGTAGGCATGAACCAGGGGATTATCTGTTTTGCTGGAAGGGGCCCTACATGCCAGAATTTTTTCAAGATTATGCCTTTTTGCTGTTTACTGAGGCTGCAGTTATAGATGTGGTGGAGGGAGAGCAGCCCTTCTCTCTTGGGCAGAAACATGATGCCAACACTTCTGTTGCAGAGCCTGAGATGAGCATGTGGTGTCTCAGCTAAATCTGATGTTCAGGATTTTTTGAGGGTTTTTTTGCACATCCACAAGTTAGTTAATTCCCCCTACTTCTGTTTCCTTATTATCAAATGGATCCTATAAACGTTCCAGGGATAAAACATGGCCACAATTTCCACATTTCCAAGATTACACTGACAGCATACATTCCTGAAAATCACTTTCTGATTTCTGATGCAAGAAGTTGGGGTGGGACTGGGGGAAGAGGCAGAGCCTTGGGTTCTATTCTCTGTAGACCAGGGTTGAAATCTTGCCCTTTTCACAGTCCCATGGGAATGTCTGTTAAGTATAGAGGCTGATGCAGAGCTTTTCAGGATGCAAAAAGGATACTTTTTTATGCTTCATCCAGCTCCCCTCAAGCTCAGATTCTGATCTTCCTACTTTTCTTAGTAAACCTCATTTAAAGCAAGTGCCCATACTAAAAAAATATCTAACTGGTTACCTGTATATAAAGCTTTTTCTTTTAGTAGAGAATAATTTGGGGTTAAAGAGGCAAAGGACCAGTGAACTGAAATCATTTAGTGGAAATGTATGAGAGAGTAAATTACCTTGGAAATTAAACCAGTGTTGCTGCATATCAGGATAATAAACCTTGTGAGGTAAGTGGCTGGACAGCAGCCAAGCAGAAAGGGACCTGGGGGTACTGGTTGATAGTAGGCTGAACACGAGCTAGCAGTGTGCCCAGGTGGCCAAGAAGGCCAATGGCATCTTGGCCTGTATCAGGAACAGTGTGGCCAGCAGGAGCAGGGAGCTCATTCTGCCCCTGTACACTGCACTGGTTAGGCCACACCTTGAGTCCTGTGTCCAGTTCTGGGCCCCTCAGTTTAGGACAGATGTTGACTTGCTGGAACGTGTCCAGGGAAGAGCAACAAAGCTGATGAGGAGTTTGGAGCACAAGCCCTATGAGGAGAGGCTGAGGCAGCTGGGGTTGCTTAGCCTGGAGAAGAGGAGGCTCAGGGGAGACCTTATTGCTGTCTACAGCTACCTGAAGGGAGGTTATAGCCAGGAGGGGGTTGGTCTCTTCTCCCAGGCAACCAGCACCAGAACAAGAGGACACAGTCTCAAGCTGCACCAGGGGAGGTTTAGGCTGGATGTTAGGAAGAAGCTCTTCCTAGAAAGAGAGATTGGCCATTGGAATGTGCTGCCCAGGGAGGTGGTGGAGTCATCATCACTGGAGTTGCTTAGGAAGAGACTGGATGGGGTGCTTGGTGCCATGGTTTAGTTGACTAGATAGTGTTGGGTGATAGGTTGGATTTAATGATCTCAAAGACCTTTCCAACCTGGTTAATTCTATTCTATTCTATGTTGAGATTAGAATATATCTGCCTATGCAGGAAGAAAAGCAATCTCCTCTGCCACAAGGAGTAAAAGAAATGGGAACTGTCATGGGTGTTATTATTTCTCCTTCTCTTCCTTAAAAATTATTTGGAGTGATGGAGCATGATACTCTGAGAAGAGAATTACTTACAGCTCCTGTCTAACTGTCATTGTGCTTTTAATTTCTCAGCCTCTCAACATTGCCTACAGTCACATCTATAGCTCCTACCGCAATTTCGTGGGGCCACCTCATTTCAAGACGATCTGCAGGCTTCTTGGCTATCAAGGCATCGCAGTGGTCATGGAAGAGCTGCTGAAGATCGTCAAGAGCCTGGTAATTCTGAGCTTAACTCTGGCAATGGAGAAACCTCGCCTTGAGAGATGCAGGCTGGACAGTCAGCCTGGGCTTTGGGTTCAAGGTGTTTACATCAGGACACTTTCAAGTCCCTTGAAGCAGCCTGAAACACTTGTATTAACCATCTAATTTTCACTGTTGCTGAGGAATCCCACTGGTTCCTGTGAGATGATGGAGTGTTTCCACCATCTCAAAGTGATCAGCCACCTACATCTGGGGGTGGGGGAGCTGGCATGCTGCTTTGTGAAAAGCCACTAGGAAGGGTGGGACATGACACTTGCAGTCCCTAAGCACTGCCTGTGCTGCAGTCTGGGAGACCTCAGAGAGATGTGCTCGTGCTCAGCAATAGCAAAAGAGCACTCTGTCTCATCGCCTTGTGACACCCCTAGAAAGCTGCAGGAAGGTAGAGAGTAGGCAGCAACACTGATGAAACCAACTTTCTGAGGCTTTATAAGAAAACTCCTGCCATAGGTCAGTCCTTATTCAGCCATTGGGTATTCTGAAGCCAGGCTGCCAATAGCCCTCTCTGCTTTCCAGTGCTCCTTTTTCAGACAAGGAATGTGATGGCCAGAGGGAAATGATCCCATGTGCTCCCTAAGGACACTAAGAAGGGATGAGAGAGTGTGCAAGACTTTCTTTTTCACGTTCTGCTTTTCTCCTAAAGCCCTCACTTTAGTGGACAGATCTTTTTCATTCATTATAAACATTTCAATTCTGGTTTGACTGCAATGATGTCATTTTGAACTTGTCCAACAAAGCCATTTAAAACTGAAAATCTCAAGTGTGCATACAGTTTCCCTGCTGCAAAGCACCATAGTTCCTGAGGATGCAATTTGTGTCACCATTAAACATGCTGTAGCTGGTGTGTGACAGCAGACAGCATGCAGCACAAAGACAAAAATCTTATGTTTGGCTACATAGTGTTTAGTGCCTAATCCCCTGTAATGTGTCCACAGGATGCAGGTGTAGAACTCCAAATGACAGCAAGCTCTTTTCACTAAGAAATACACTTTGCTCTTGTCTATATTAGTTCAAAACATCAGATCTGCAGAAACTTGTTCTACATGCACATAAATTCATTTTCTAAACTTGGAGTATCTAGTGACCATTCCTCAGGTGGAAGCAGCATTTCCTGTGCTGGGGAATGACTCCTTTAGTGGCTCTAGTGAAGCGCTTTTTGGATTAAGAGCACAAGTCCAGCTGGATCTAAGACTGAGCCTTGTTTGGATTTCATCTGCAAACAATGCAAACACAGCAAGCTGTATTTTGAAGTCAAAAAATCCATGCAGCTGTGATGTATTATTTGGGAGGAAGCTGTAAAAGCACTCTTAACTCCATATACTTGAGCAGAATTTTATATTTGAGTTAAATCCAAATGAAGCAAGTTCTTGGATTCCAGCTGATGTTTCATCCTGTGCTGTCAGATGTGAACCCATCCATGACCAGGCTGTTTCAAAACCAATGCCAGGAGAAGCCATCATTCCAGTTTAACCTCCCTTTGTCTCTGACAGCTACAAGGCACCATCCTGCAGTACGTGAAGACTCTGATTGAAGTAATGCCCAAGATATGCCGCTTGCCAAGACATGAATATGGCTCTCCAGGTAGGTGCTGGAGATAGTTACTTGAGCAAGAGCTCACCCCCATGTTGGTACAGCAGCTGCCCAGGCATACACTAGCTATTAAACAAGGTTTGTCACCTGGCACACCAGCACAACATGCAGCTGGCCTTGCTGAGACACGCTTGCAGCTGCTTTGCTGTTGACATTGGAACATCTATAGGAAACTTCACCAGGAGCTCTCCTGCTGGAAATTTCCCTTTGAACACACAGATGGCTGACAAGGGAATGTCTCCTGGTAGGTTCTGGTTTGTTTTCAGGACTTTGTAAGCTTTTGTTGTGGTGAATTCATTGGTATTTTTCAAAAGCTCTATTTAGTTGATGCAAAGATTTTTTTGCAGCATGACTACAGCCTACCATTACCCCTCTGAGGAGGAGATCAACAACTCCATATGAATGACAGCCTTTTTCCCAAGGGTTACTGAAAGCACCATGTGCTGGTTGTTGTCAAAGCCACTCTTCATCTATCCACTTAGGCTGCAATTTGTGGTTACGGAAATACAGGCACTGATTAATTGTCTCTTCACCCTAGTTATCAGAGGGTGATTCTGCTCTCACTTTTCTGACTGTCCTTGCTTGTCTTTTAAGGGATCCTGGAGTTTTTCCACCATCAGCTGAAGGATATCATTGAGTATGCAGAGCTGAAGACTGATGTGTTCCAGAGCCTCAGAGAAGTGGGCAATGCCATTCTCTTCTGCCTCCTTATTGAGCAGGCTTTGGTAAGGCAAAAATCCCTGCACCAACAGATCATACTTGCCAGCTCAAGAGTATAAGTGGAAGTGGGTTCTCCAGCAGAAGAGTTTGGGAAATGTTCTTTTCCAGCTTCTCATGTGCTCAGGGTCTATCTCTGGGGCTGTGTCTGCGGCCATGCCCATGGGGACAGTGTGCATTGGTGCTTGGTCACTGGCATCTGGGATTGCTGAAAGAGAATCTGAATACTGGAAGATCTAAATTTAATTCTTGGACCCAAAGCTACCCCTTGTTTGTCCATCACAGAAATAAAACCAACTGGAGCTTATTTCTAGATTGTAAGCTCTCTGGGGCAGGAATCAACACCTTTCTGTACACATATTTGTACAGTGAGAAGCAGATTGAGCCCTTTGCTCTTTTGGGGTGCCAGTGCAATGAAAAAGCACTGATTGATGCTAATGGTGATAGGGATAAAGTAATCCAATGAGAAGGGAAACTCAGCAGAGATGATGACCTATTTCCTATGATTTATCTTCATTGAAAACTTAGCTGGAGTGACAACTTGGTATTGCCCCCTACACAAGTGTTTAGCACATGCACAAGTCTCTCAGGTCGAGTGATGCCCATCTGGTAGAGGGCAAAAGCTATGGCTCGGTGCCCCACATCTTCTTAGCTTCTAAGGTTCTCACACAACAAAATTACTTCTGAATGAATTAATCTCACAGACTGGCCTGGAGCCAACTGAAGTGTGTTCAACACCACAATTTTGTATGAAAAAACGCATGTTTCACATCAGAATGGTTTTAGGAGGGCTGTTTGAGTTTTTGCAGAAACCTTTCAGAAAGACTTCCCTAGCATAAGGTAGAGTTCCAAGCAAAGTCAGAAGGTTTTGTTCTGAAGAAAACAAGAAGGAGGCTCAAAGATTCCGAATTTTACCAACCACAGAGTGCAGGGAAAAGTGAAAATCTCTACCTGTCATCAAAATGGATTATTTTTGCCTTTACCTTTTAACCTTAGTTCCTGGTGAGGTGCATCAAACACGTTCACTGAGCAGTAGTTGCATAAGGTGAAGAAAACTAAGGAGATGTTTATCACCTGTCACCTAGGCTTTATTTTGTAGAATGACTAAAGTTGCCAACTATATGCTGGCAGTTTCTGCTCCTTTTGTGGCTTTGTCACTGCTTTCTGCTATTCTCAGTGTTGGATTTTATGCTGGATGTACTGTATTCACCTTTTCTGTCCCATCTTTAAATAGACACTTAAGGGACCCATGGTGATTTCTTATAGAAATCCTTAATTTCAATGCAAAAATGTTCCTTCAGTCTCAGGAACTGTACATCAGCAGCATACTGGCATTTTAGAATAGCAGAAAATAAAAGAAGATGGTGGGAATTTGGGGATCCCTTTAGGAAGGCTGCCCATCAAAGTCCACATCTGTCTATTTTCCATGCCAGCCAAAGTCTCTCCCTCTCTGATTCCCTGTTTTCCACGCAGAAATAGATTCAGAAGGTAAAAGCTTTTTTGCATGCAGCAGGTACTGGAGGATCTTGGATGTGTAGAGCCATCACGTAATGAGATTGTCTCTCTAATGGGGCTCTTATGCAGCAGGAGCTATTGCTTTTCCAGTGCAGTTATCTTCATAGCTGTCAGAGTGATCTAAGGCTGGTGGCATTTGCTGGCAGAGACAGCTCTAGTGAAGATGTGTGGTCTGCTCCATTCTACCCTCTTTCTATTGTTTTCATTTGAGGAATGAGGGGTTAATTGGGACTACATTTCTAAGCAGAATTCTTACTCTTAGGTATTGGGCCTTGAGGAGGAGATCTATTACTAAGATGACTGATTTTGGGACAGGTATCAGGTGAATGCAGGCTGCAGATGGTGAAAATACTCCCTTTATCAGAGGGGAACAGCAGTGAAAGAACAGTAATCTGGGAAACAAATAGTGTTTTGCAATCAAAGTAACCAAGGTGACAGGCACACTCTGTTAGCATCAGCATCTCTCTGCCCTTGGAGGCACCCCCAAGACTGCTCCTGTCCCTCCAGCACTGTGTCACAAACTGCACTCCCACAAACTTGCTCTCATTCCAGCATCCATGCGCCAGTACAGCCTCCTGCAGCTCCATGCTATGCTGTCCTCTCGCTCCTGGCTGGAAGGTGGGGTACCCACCCGTGCATCCCAAAGAGACCTAGCTGAGTCATTCCATCTGGCCCCCAAGTATCTTTTGCTGCGCTGCCATGCCCTGTTTTCAAGTGTGTCTAAATCTCTACAATAAGCTCAGAACTGAAAGCATGTCCTAGAAATGGACTTCTGTAGGAGCAAACGAATGCCTTGTTGTGACGCAATGCCTCTGTGTTAAACGGCTTTGGTTTCCTTGCTGCTGTTTCCCATTGCAGACTTGTATACAATGTATTGTCAGCCATCACTCCTCAGTCTCCACCTGCCTATTTCTAGGTTTTTCCTCTTTGTGCATCTATGTTTGGGATTATTTTTTCTCAAGTGCATCAGCATGCATTCTCTCAGGTGGCATCTCATGATGTTATTCCTCTCTGGACTTCTGTATTACTCTCCCTGGTGCCTACACTAGTGGGATTCTGATGTGATAGCCCTGGCTGAGACCACCATGTGAACAACCAAATAATTTCAGGCCAATGTGTTATGTATCTGTTTGCAGTAGAGCCATGCATCAGTATATTTTACATGTACACGTCCTGAAATAAGTCAAAGGGTAGTTTCCACCTGGACATTGTAAAAGTAAACAGCAGGAAGTCATCAGGGTAAGATGAAACTGAAACCTCTATGTTGTTTATCCTCTCTGACCTGCAGTGCTAGTAAATGAGACTGAGTATAAACAAAGCTCTAGCCTTGTACAGGCAGGAAGTAACTTACTTGAGTTAAGGAAACTTCCTGGTTTAAATTGAGAGGTATTTCTTGCAGTTGTATTTCATTTAGCTTCAAACCATTGGAGTCACTACTAAGCTGGGTTGGATTTGAATAGGTGCCATAGACATGAATTGTTGTAGTGTTGCCCAGGCCTCTGAGCCATTCACTCAACCCCCTACAGGTATTTTTTAACTTACTTTATCTTTCTTTCTTCCTGCCTCAGTCCCAGGAAGAAGTTTGTGATTTGCTGCATGCTGCTCCCTTCCAAAATATTTTGCCCAGGGTCTACATCAAAGGTAAGAAGCTGAGAGGGAAGCAGTGGACAGACTCAGAGGTCTCTGCCCAGAAGCTGTTTCTCTCCCATTTCTGTTGAGGATTAGTTCTGGCCCTGCTTCCCCCTCGAAACAGATCAGTGGATACAGCCAAATATCAGGTGGAAACAAGTGCCAGGGTTGCATTTTCTGTAGCATAGTCAGACTGAAACCTTAGTCAGTTTGGGGGTTCCCTTAAGGTTTTACAGGCATTTCACAGCCTCTTTGGAGAATGACAGCATGAAATGTCCATCTCAACAGGAGCAATCAGTAACAGGAACATGCTTTTGGACATGTGTGATTAAGCTGCTGCTGGTACTGCAATCGCACATCGCTCCCTTCTCCGCATCACCGGTTCCCTCATTTGCTGTCGGTTTGGCTCTCTGATCCAGTCTGGTTGGACGGTTGCTGGGGGGCAGCTCTGAGCAAACTCGGCGGAAATTGCAGGTCTCCACTTCCTCCTCTCATTTCACTGTTTGCTGCTCGCTTGACAGAAGGAGAACGCTTGGAGGTGCGCATGAAGCGTCTCGAAGCCAAGTATGCCCCACTTCACCTGGTTCCCTTAATAGAGAGGCTGGGCACTCCGCAGGTAAGGATTGCATTGAAAGGGATGGCTTGTTGGAACTTCATAGCAGTCCCCAGATGGCCTTTTGGGCCTTGGGAAAGTGATTTTATTTTTTTTTTTTTACCTTTCTCTTCCCCCCCCCCCCAAAACATCAGTCAGAGAAGAAAATCAGAATCCTTCCCCTAGCAGATGCTTTGGAGGGAAATTTGTGAGCGAGTCCAGAGATGGTGTGTTGGTGCCTCCAGTCTGGAGGGCTGGCAGGGAGCTGGAAGGCAAGGCAAGCGTGTGAGAAGCCAGCTCTGAAAAACTCTCCTTCTCCATTTTAAAAAACTGGAGAATAGCTGGGATGGTTTGAGGAGAAACTTGAAGGGCTGTGCCTGACTCAAATCAGTTGCCATCACTTGCGGTGATCCCATTTTAGGGCTGCAGTGTGGTCCATTTTTAAGCTCATCCATGTGAAGGAATACATCTGAGAATGGTTTCCCTTCTAGCACATGCTTAGAGCTTCAGCACATGCTTAAAATTTCAGCTCCATTTAAGTATCTTCTTGAGATGGGTATCAGCTTGGAAAAGATCTCTTCTGCAGAAATTGACTACCATTAAAATTACCTCCATAGACTGATCAATGTAAGGGGCAAAATATGATCTCCGTTGATATCAGTAGGCAAACTTCCACTGCCTGCTTAGTGGGGCTGATAGGATAAAAATCATTCAAAGCATTGAAGAAATCCACACCCTTTTTCTGTAATGTATTGCTGAGGGAAGGGACACTCAGTTGTATGAGGTGACAGATCTATGGCTTGTAGAAGGTTGGGGGCGGGTGGGGGTTGTTTTTCTGATGGATCAAGGACATTTTGAACTTTGCTTCATTTGAAATCATGTGAAACAAAGGAATTGGCTGAGTTAACTGAGGGCTTTGTCTTACTTTGTAGGCAGTTCTCTCACTTTCCATTGACTGTTTTTTGAAGGAGACACTCGAGAAAAAGAATTCACCTCTGTGTTTTTGTGTCTTTGTGTCGGTCTCTCTCTCCTTCTTTCCATGCAAAATCATCATTGAAATCTGCTATTAGAGTCCACTTGTTGCTTATCCCTGCCATAGTTATGGTGATGATTAAAACAAAAGGTATTTCATGTCCTGCTGAAAGTTAATTTTGCTGTAAACTTTTCCCATGCTCATCACACAGGTACAAATTGAGTGTCAGATCTTTTTTGAGCTCAGATGTAAAGGAACACAAGAGTCGCTTTCTGTAGGTGCTTCCATAGCTTCTAAGCTTGCTCCTTATGCAGTTTTGGACATACATTTGGAAATGCAGTTTTGGACACAGGCCATATGGGATTTTTTTTCCTGCAGACACAGAAGTGCCTTTAAGCAATTGTCCAGAATCTGAGCAGGAGTTGCCAGCTAGATGCCACCCCCAAAACGTGGCCCTATGCATTTCATGTAACTACATGCTGTGAAGGGGCTGGGCCAGAGGCCGCTGTAGTTGGTGAGGATCTGTCAGTCTTTGCAGGTTTTGGGTATGGTGCTTGGAAGTTCGCCAGTTAACAAGCTGTAAAAGAGGAGTGGCACATCTGGATTTGTGCAATGGCAGGAAAATTGTCAGTGATTGTTGTAAGTAATTGGTTTGCACTGGGAATGCAGAAGCAGCTCTTTAATAGGTGATTCATAGAGTAGTCCCTTTAAATGCCAGTCACAAGGTTCTTTAGTAAGAATTCTCAGAAGTGCTTGGTGAGTCTGGGTTTTTTCACTGAAAGAAATGGGATCCTTCCCTTTGGACGACAGAGGGAACAGCTCAGCCAGTGGCATCCTTTGACAACTTAGCTCAAGAGCACCCTTCCTCTCCTGATTTTAGAAATCAGTGGGACCCTAGACTGTGAGACAGATCTGGCAACAATTGTCTAATGATTGTCCAGCTGCCTTCACCATGTTAGTTATCCAGCCAACAGCAGTAGTCCTGTATCAAAGACTGGGATGATGATGATGAATTTTGAACCAAAGTCTGCCTGTGAATGCACATAAATGAGTGGCACTAAATCCTTTGACAGACAGATAGCTCCCTGTCTAGATGAAGATTTCTTCAGAAACAGCATACTAAGGTCATTGGACTAGTAGAAAAGTATCTGTTCTATCACTAGATCTTAGCAAACAGTAGTGCTAACACCTACTCTAGATTTGAAATGGCTTTACTTCTACCGTGTCCCCATTTTGCCATTGTAGTCTACCGTGCTACCATGCTGATCTGTACCCATAAGAGCTTGGGGCAGGTGAGGAGAGGGAAAGTGCACAGCCTTCAGCTATAGATACAGGCTGGATAAAATAAATATTTACTTCCTAAGCAAACACATGCAAGTGGGTGCTGTGAAACCAGTGATATAATTCTTGTGTTTAACAGTTCTAGGGATCCCAAACCTAATCTGGCCACTGCACAGCAATCCAGCTTTCCCTTGATGTTTGCTATTAGTTGAACATTAAGTGATCCAAGGTTCCCAGAACATCCTCAAAATTGTGACACAAGCAGGAACTGTAACACAATTTCAGTAGCCACCAAACTGAAAATGCTTTAGGGTACTGATAGCAAAAGCTAGCAGCCAGGAAAGGGGCTGTGCAGGCATGCTCACAATTTTTTTACAGTGGAATAAAGATGACCCAGGTACACTGAGCATAATTCATGTTCTGTCATCCAGCCAGGACACCTGTGTGCCTGTTACAGCAGATGCCCTGAGCCCCATCATGATTAATTGTAATGTTTATAGGCATTACAGGGACAGCTGGAAATGGAACAAATGCTTAAAATCTACTTAAAGCTCCAGGAAGTCCTCTGGGATAGACAGGGGCTCAGTAAATGTCAAGCTTGCCTCTGCTAAAGTGGTGAGGGGGATAGAAGGCTCTGTCTATGAGGTCAGGGTGCTGGGGCAAGCACAGCAGAGCCAGAGCCTCCCACAGCCACCAGCACGACTCTGACAGGAGTCAGCTCCCATTTCCTGTGTTATTTTTGGCAGCACTGCCACAAAAATCAGCAATGCTGCTGGAAATGATGGGAAACGGGGCACCTAAGAAGATATCAGGGCAGCCAGCAACCTCCATGCTCACACCCAAGCCCCACTCAGTAGGCTGCATGGGGTCAGTGCTCCATGCCAGGGGGAAGCCCTTTGTGCTTATTTAAAATGTCCTTTTCATTTTTTTCTTCTTCTGGGTGAGCAACGGGGCTGAAATGAAGTCAACTCTCTTAAGTTTTCTCTAGTGTAAAAGCTAAATGAGCTCCACCCAAAGGAGCCACTCCAGATTTGTACGTGTAAATCCCAGAGGGGATGCCACAGACATTCTCCTCCTGTGTGAAACTTCCACATCTGGAAAAAAAATGATTCTGCTTTCTTATAAACCACAGGTTTTCCAGTATTAAGGTTCTGGTGGCTTCTCATCTTCCTCAGAGCTTTTTAATACTAAGTACAAAAGAAATCAAGCAAGCTGTAGACTACCTATATTGTAAAGAGATGATGGCAATGTCCTGGGAAGTAAAATGTCCCTGTTGTCTCCTGTCTTATTTTCATAACCTGCAGAAATGATGAGATGAAACCCACCCACGCTGAGTAGCACCAACGGGACAGTGTGCTAGCAGAATTAAGGATCAGTATTTCTGATCAGAGCTTTGCCTTCAGCTTTTGGGTTCTGAAGTACATGTTATTCTTTCAAAAGTTACTTAGCTTGGTGTCATACAAATGAGCACAACATTAAGGCTTCTTCCCTCTGAGGGATGAGCATTCTCTGGTGGGGAGTGCCATGGGAGCAGCCATCAGAGGTAAGGTTGGACCTCGCATGGGACGTGTGTGAATGTTGAAAGAGCCAGGGAGACTGGGAAGCGTTAAGTCCGACGAGAGGATCCAACTGTATTACTTCATCACTTCTGTTTCTTTGATTGTCCTCCTCCTCCTCAGCAAATAGCCATCGCCCGGGAGGGTGACTTGCTGACCAAGGAGCGTTTATGCTGCGGGCTGTCCATGTTTGAGGTGATCCTGACGCGAATCAGGAGCTACCTGCAGGACCCGATCTGGCGCGGGCCGCCCCCGACAAACGGCGTCATGCATGTGGACGAGTGCGTGGAGTTCCACCGGCTCTGGAGTGCCATGCAGTTCGTGTACTGCATCCCCGTGGGCACCAACGAGTTCACTGCAGAGTGAGTGTCCTTCAGCTGCCTTTGTCATTAATGCTTCTCACGAGTTTGTGGGGCCAGCCAGCCCCTGGGATGCTTTGAGAGCCTCAGCCATTGTAGAGGGGGAACGTGAGTCCGTGATCAAAGGACTTGATTGTGCCTGGACATAAAGAGATGCCCAGAGCACTTTCTATCTGAACAGCTGGTGAAAAGAGCAAAGTAAAGTGACATGCCAAGTTGATGTGCAGAAGGAGAAGGTCAATAACCCAAGTCAGAGGCTAAGTCCTCAATCCATTTTACCCTGTGGTGCACCCTTCACAGCCTGCCCCTCATGTAATTCTGCATATCTCAGCTTCCAAGTTCATTTTCTCTAGGTGTATACGCCTTTTCTAGGAATTCATGAAGGAAAGTTCCTGGTGCTATGGTAGGACTTCTCTTACTTAACTCTGTCCTGTCATCTCTCCCCAATCCATCATCTTGTCCTCCTTCCAGGCAGTGCTTTGGAGATGGTCTGAACTGGGCAGGTTGTTCTATCATTGTTCTCCTTGGACAGCAACGGCGCTTTGACCTCTTTGACTTCTGCTACCATCTGCTGAAGGTGCAGAGGCAGGATGGGAAGGATGAGATCATTAAAAATGTGGTAAGTTGAATGATGAGAACCCAAAGGGCTTGAACGAGCACACTTCTCTGTTTTCTGTCTTGCTTTGACCAAACTCGTAAGTGGCAGCCATGCTTGGTGTTAAATCTTACCCAAACTGAACTCATTCACTGTGAGATTTCCATCTTCAGTCTCAGCAGAGAGGCCAAAGTTTTAGTTGACTTGACAATCGAATCTTTTTTTCTCCCAAAGCTTTTCCCTTCTTCCTGGGGTTGGGCAGCTGGACCTGAGAAGCTGATATTTCCAGCAACCATCCTGTGATCTCAGTGGCTTTATTGATAAGTAGCTGGGAGTCTAGACTTTAGAATGGTTAACTTAGGACCACTCACTAACTTTGTTAATGCTCTGTCTTGAGTCATCAAACCCTATAATGAAGTGAGTCACTGGTCCCTGGGAGGTGCTAAGTGGAACTGTAACACGTGTTAAAGCTGCTTTTCTTCAGCAGAAGTTTGCAGCAGCAGGGCAGAGGCACTGGTACTTTCTAGCCGATCAGGTGATATAAGACTCTCTTCCTCTGTTGTTTTTCTCCTTCACCATCCCTCCAGCCCTTGAAGAAGATGGCTGACAGGATCAGGAAGTACCAGATCCTAAACAACGAGATTTTTGCCATCCTGAACAAGTACATGAAGTCAGTGGAAACAGACAGTTCCACAGTGGAGCACGTGCGCTGCTTCCAGCCCCCCATCCACCAGTCGCTGGCCACCACCTGCTAGTGTGGACATTGACCCTGTATGGGTTGGGAAGGGAGAAGGGACTGAACCCAGAACAGCTGGGAGGGATAAACTCGATGGTGTGAAACCTGGCAACGAAGCAAGACTGGGTATGCCTACTACACCCAAGGACACATCTTCCCCCCAGCCCTGTTTGAGTGCATGTTCTTCTGTGCCATCCCTGTGATCGGTTGTACTTGTAGCTTTCAGACTTGGGGGTGGGTGGGCGTGGGTGGGCAAAATGTGCTTTTCTTCCATGAAGTGGTCTGGTTTGTCCCTGTGATTCATCCAAGTGAGCACATCACTCTGAAGCCATATTGCAGCCCCGAATGTGGGGGTCCTGGTGGAGGAGCTCTGCGCATCCGCAGCACCAGGAACTCACTCCCACCACACAAGCAATGGGGCAAATCAACACCCCCAGTGACATGTGCCACCAGCCACCAAGCAGGAGGAGCTGAAGACAAGCCCCTGATTCACTCTTCTGGGGGAAGAAGGAATGAAGGCAAAATGGCACCTGTGCCAGCACCTTGAGGATCAAGTGATGGGCACAGAGGAGCTGTGTTGAACTTGTCTTGGGTGGCTGCATGCCCAGGCTGGAGCTAGCTTCATGCTCTCTGCCATTGGACCTTCTGGCATCTGTTAAGGAGACCTTTGGCATTTTGGGTTTTGGAATTGTAGTGATGCAGTCACCAAATGCTCAGCACTTCAGAGAGGTGGAGAAAAAGAAAATGGCTTATCTTTTTCCCTGCTATGGAACATCCACTTTAATGTAAAGGGTCCTCCCCTGAAGACATCTTTTATGGACTAAAGATTTATTATGGACTACAGAAGAGGTTGCATTCACGTGAATGTGCTCTTGAATATATTAGTTTGGGTGGAAAGAATCATTGCTCCTGAGAGAAGGCAAGGGTAGTTACCTTAAACATAGTTTATCATTAGCTAAGGACAAGAGCTGGCTGTGTAATTTTCATGTGGTCAGGGATGCTAATTTCCCTTGTTCTAGACAAATTCCTAGGGGCACAGTGACCAAATACTATCTTTAGAGAATGGTAACTCTTAGCATGGCTTAGGAAACTTCCCATCACTCAGAGACTGATATTGTTATGAAGAGATAAAATACATGATAAGCATTGAAAAATACCCAGTTTTCCAGGTTTAAAAGCATTCAGAGGGAATTAAAAGTATTCAGAGTCTGTTTCCTTTTCCCACTCAGCTAGTCTAAGATCCCCAGATAATGAGAGTAATTTCAGTCGGAACTTCAAGGAGGATTTCATAGCCTATGGTGTTCCCTGCTTCCCCTCAGTTGTGTCATTGAAGTGATACAAATGCTTGTACTTGAAGTTAAAGCAGATCCAACCTCATGCTCCAAGAGAAAAATCATTCTAGTCTCACCACTAGCAATATTCTAATTTCTCAGCTTTAGCCAGGTCCCAGCAGACAATTGCTGTTCCAGTATACAGATGTGATAATGTATGTATTTCCCTTCCACGCATTTCATCGTGCTTGTAAACTGCATGCTATTACAGATGTTTGAAAGGCAGAGCCTGGGCATTTGTTCTCTCAGAAGGAACATATTATTTAATTAGAAGTGCCCCAGCTGGAGTATTTTGTCTCAGAAAACAACAGCCAGCAGCCTACCATTAGCAAGAGATTTCCCAGACACTCACCACTTACTCCCCTGATAATCAATGAATCCCCAACACGTGAAAAGTGCTGGACATTGTCACACCTTGAGTTTCCTTTCATTACCAAGACAGACATTTAAACTGCAGGGAGGAGATTGTGCAGCATAGTAATCGGAAAGTAAAATGAAATCTTAGGAAGTCTGGCTGAAATCTTTGAGTGGCAGGGAAGAACCCAGCCTGGCAAAGCAAGTTTTTCCCTCCATGGCATGAGGAAGAGCAGCAGAAGAGCATCTGGGACTCAGTGACACTGCAAGGCTCTTGCTCCCTATTTACTCTTACACTAAGGATGTCAGTTCTGGTTTTCCATCATGTTCCAGCACTTCTACACTACTGGAGTGAGGGTATCTACAGATATATATTTTTAAAAGGAAGAGGAGAATCAAGCACTTTATTTTTTGTGTAAAACAAGATATGAGGAAGATAGATCCAGCTAAGATCCTATTTTCCATGACCTAAATAGTAAGTGCTTGTTATTTTGGTATGACAGTGTTGCTGGAAAGGTGGCACAAGTCCCTGTCTGGCTCCCAGAGCCACCTCTGGGCACAGCACAAATTAAATGTCCTGCTGCATCTGACATGTTGTGGGATGTTGGAGTCCTCTCAGAAACCAGCACGAGCAAGAAGTTACTACAAAAGAATGAACTGCCCCACATTGCCCAGTCTGAGCTGCCTAGACAAAACAGGATATTATCAGGTGAATTTAAATGCCTCTTTTCATCTGTTTAGGTCTGAAGTGAATCATGAGATATTTTACCTAAACATGAATATCACTCTGCATTCCTATGCTGTAGTTCTGCCATAATAATCCTCTGAAAGCCTGCAAAACACAGTGGCATGCCCACAAAAGAACAGGTAGATGAAATCTCTTTTTTTTAACCCCCAGCAGTTCTGAGGGCAACAAATGAAAAGTTCAATCCCTTCAGTTTCTGAGGGCTGAAATGTTTTTGAGCAAAATGGCCAAAGTGCATGAAGAACATGTAAAGTGTTTGACTGTAGAGTGTATGCAGATGTTTTGCATTGTTGCTCAAGTAGTATGAGATATCAGCTAGGAATAATCTTCTGGTCTTAATTTCTGAGATTTGATGTTACTGTCCTTTTATCATCTAAAGGATACAAACAGTCTTTAGCTTGGGTTCTCTAACCCTCCTTGACTGTGTATGAGAAAGAGGTCCAGGCTTAGGTCTTTAAATAAATCCATGAAAAGAGGATTCCCCCCCTCCTCTTTTTGGTGGGTTTTTTTTTATGTTAATGGGAATAGGGAGCAAATTTGTAGAGCTAAGTAGTAGAGATTGCCACAGGGTCAGGCATATTCTCAACACTTGCAGACCTTCTGCCAAGTTTGGGTGTCTTTCTTGCAGGTAGGCTTTAATCCTATATTTTTACAGCCTTTTACAATCTGCAGATCCCTGAGAGTTTTCCCTAGGGAAATGTGGACTCCTGTCTGGATACTTTAAGTCCACTGGCAATGGGCTTGCTTATTTTTCTGCTTACTCTGAAGTAGTCTGCAAACTCCCCAGGATTTACCAGCCACCGCTTGGAATGTCTACTTCAAAGACAAGTTGTTGGCTCAATACAGGAATTACAAGGAGGAGAAATGATGGCCTGTGTCATGGATGAAGTCAAGACAAGGTTATTTTCACATTCCCTCTGGCTTTGACGTTATGAGACAAGACTATTAGCAGAGCACGTGCCTTTTGTGGACGATGCTGCACTTGACTTTCAATGGTACAACAGACAGGGGAAGCAAACTAGCTGAAGCTCAGCACTTCAGTGGTGTTCCTTTTAAACTCTGACAGCACTTATTAGCACCGATCAACATGTTAGTCCTTTTTCCTCCTGCATTCCTCCGGTCCGGTAGGTTCATGTGTGTTTGAGAACAAAAGTGTAAAAAAAAAAAAAAACCCAACAAAAAAAACCACCAAGAAAATATGAAAATATTCTCCAAAACTCTTGTCAAATGTACCATATTTGTATGAAAAGCTGCTTGAGTTATTTTGTACAATGACTTTTATTTATGGTGAGGTATATTTAATGCTCGTGAGCTGATAACGGTGTTACATTTTTGATCCATATTTGCTATGCAGCTGGAGATGACATTTTGATTTTTGTATTATTCTTTTTTTTTTTTGCTGTTGTCCTATTAAAAAAAATAAATAAATTAGCTAACAGAAGCTTCCATCCCCATTAGAAATGCTTCTGCAAGAGTAAAGCATCTGGTACACGGTGATGCGCCCCATAACACATCCACCGACAATATGTACAACAAATGTGGGATGACTTTTGTGACAAAGAGAAATAAAACTTGGGCTCATTCATTAAATGGGCAGACTTCACCTCGTGGTGTCATTGCAATTATTTGGAGAGAGCCTCTGATTGCAGCTGGCACAAAGAGAAAGCTAAAAGGAATAACGACTACATGTGTTGATTTAGTCTTTCCCCCCCCCCCAAACCAAAAATAAAATTGAAAAAAAAAAAAAAAAATCACAAGAAAAATTGAAGCTTTGTGGCCAGCACCAAAGCAATCAATGAAAATTTCCCCATCAAAAAGTTACTGATTTTGGAGACAAACATCCTTCCACGAGAGACTGTCATTTGCAAACTTATTTTAGTATAAATGGGCTGGGGGAGGGGAAATTACAGTTCTTTTTAGTAGCATTTGACAGGCTCCGCTCAAAACAAAGCTCAGCTGAGGAGCTAATTTCCTCTTGTTACCACAGCCTTGTCAAGTCCACAGGGGCCTTTTTTCCCCCAGGAGACTCTCCTTGCTATTTCTTCCCCAAGTTTTCATTTGAAACCATTCTTAGATTTGTGTTAAAAGCACTGAAGGAGCAGCCATGGTTGCTGACTGCAGAAGGAGCAGTGGGAAGCAAGGGGAAAAAGACCTTTGGGGACCTGAGGAATTAGGATGAAACAAATGGATCCATGGAAGTGGGAGCACCTAGGTTTCATCAGCTCTAGACAAAATAACTGTAATTGGTGTTCCCTTTCATAGCTTCTTCCCAAGATTTCCTCATGGAAACAGCTTCTTAGCTTAAAAGAAGTGAAATTGCAGTGATTCTCCACATAAAATTGGTAGTGAACTTTACTCCATGGCTAGGCAGCTCTGTTTGATCATTCCAAAATGCTTTAAGTCCCTGGATATATGATGTGCCAACAGCTTTGTGCACCACATACTCCTGTAGCTATTTGCCTGATGGCTGCAAGTTGCCCGATATTTACTGATTTCAACATGGTTCTGCAACAGGGAAGAGCAGAGGAGAGTAGGGCTTTCTCCCCGACTCACTGATACTGGGCAGGGTGTTTGGTTTTGATCCCTTCCTCCATCAAGATTTAGTGGGTTCCCCCCCCCCCTTTTTTTCTTTTTTTCCTTTTTTCTTGTTTTTAAACTAATTTTGTGTGCTGTCTCTTGGATACCTCAGTACAAACATCAGCCCTAAGAAGTGCCAAGTGCTTACAGGCTGCATGGTGTCACCTGGAGCCAGCAGCAGTAATACTTGCTTTGAGTATCAGAGGCCAACTCTGAATTTTGACAACCAACCCCAAGGGATCAGCATTAAAGACAGAAGCCCACATCTTTGTTCTTCCTCATGCTTCTGTTTAAGACTAGGCTGGACAAGAGTTTCAGCAGCCTGGTCTATTGTGAGTTGTCTACTCTTTAAGGTTCCTTCCAATTCAAGCTGTTCTATGATACATCTGCATCTTCAGATTATAGGCACTTCATCCATGCAAAGAACAGTTCATTAATGATTGTTTTATTCTTTCAAAATCATAACAAAATGACTCTTTTTGTGACTCCTTCCTGCAAGCCAAGGGTGCCTCTCACATGAAGTTTTGCTTCATTTAAAGTTCTGTTGCAAACACCTGGCAGATAAGGTCTGCAAACAAATGATCTGCTGGTAACTGTGTTCCTCCCCTGGCACCCCCTGCTGCTCTGATGCCTTCTGGCCTCCCATGCCCTCTGAACATCCACCACCTATCCATCACCAACCGACCACTCCTGTTCTGCCAACATACATGGTTTATGGAGCCACAATGACCTGCATCACTGAACTGATCTGGATAAAAATCTGTCAGCCCTGGGAGAAACAATTTGGGGTGTGTTTAATGGCCTAAAGACCTTGGATCACTCAGCTGCTCCTCAGCACAGACCTACAGGTGTGCACTGGCACAAGGAGGGCAGTACACCAAGGGTGGGTACCCACCATAGGTGTGACAGTCTTGGGATCTCTGTGTTAGTCTGAACTCCTGTAGCACAAAATGACAGCCTCAGCCACTACAGATATGATTATCTTGAGACAGACTGAAGTAAAAGCTGTCTGCTCAAAAAAGTCCAGCCCTTAAAGCTTTGAGCATCCTTTCATGTAGTGCTGCAACCATCTGAACATGAGGCAATTTCCTTAACCCCTACATCATCAGGTCATTGTCAGAAAGTTTTACCCTCTCTTTGAAGAAGCAAACATCTCCTTGGAGCCCTGCCAACTACCCAAAGCCATAGCTGAGTACTGCAACTTTTTTCCCCTCAGTTTCCACAGGAAAGATGCCTAACAAATATCCAAGGGCAAATGTTCTTATCACCTACTGGCAGGCTACTTTCACCATTATTTGTAACAGTGGACAATTGATACCCAGTATCTTTCCATCATATTTTTCCAGACCAGAAGAGATGAGCAAAGAAGAGCAAGGGAAAGGAAAGCCTTTTGATGTTGCTAAGGAGGTTATTTGTATGCAAAGCTCTCTTGCTCTACCCCCTGGATTCCAGTCAAAATTTTTGGCCTGGAAACCAGTCTTTCAGGAGGAACTACATTGTTAGAAGATGAGCTGCTAAGGAAGACTCCCTGATTTCTGATGAGTTATTTTTAAGGAAACATCTGATGTATCAACCCTTGAGGTCACAGCTTGGAGCTAAATTCCCTTAATTACAGCCTTCCCATTAAAATGAGGATATGAAGCAATGAAGGAGGCATTGGTTCCATCCCTGTTTTATTGTTATCAGTCTCAACTTGCCCTTGAATAAGCATAGCAGGCAATTCCATGCCAATCCTACCTGGCTTTTATCTCCCATATTGCCACATGCAGCCTTGCTAAATCCATCAAATGCAACTCCTGTGACTTTGGGATTTTATACACCACACCCCCACAGCCCCTGCACCAGAGAGATACATGACACACTTGGATCCCGTGGTTGATTGTGAGATCTGACTGAAGCCTCTCCCACGGTGGTGACAACTAGGCATGCTCCTGCTCGCATTGCAGTGTCCTCTCCTTTTGTGACCTCTTTCCTGTCATGTCTCCACTCTTCCCAGAACATAAGAGAGCTTCCTTTGGAGATCTTACCCCTTGACAAATTTGGCAAAAGTGGCTTGTGGGGTCAAACATCTTTTGAGGATAAAGGTGGACATGTAAACAGCAGCCTATTTTCCTTCCAGAAATCAAGCTGAAGGATGAAGGTAAAATTGTGACTCAGAATGCCTTTTGCTCTTGACTGCACCACCCCCTCTCCTGTGGCTGTACCCCCAAGTTTAACCCATTTAACCCCAAGTCCCTTCCATAAAAATTGGCTCCTTCCCTAACACCTCTTTGTGCACCACTGCTCTCTGCACAGATGTCGACAATGCTCACCCACAAAAGCTTGGGAATTATTTTGGACACAGTTTAGCCACTGATAACCACATCAACATCAGGATTCCCCAGCTACAAGCAAGACTTCAGAGTGTTGGAAAAGGTCCAGCAAAGGGGAGAGCCCCACAGTACTGCTGAGCATCAAAGTGAGCAGACAGAGCAGCCTGGGACCAGGGGACACAAATTCCAGCAAGCTGTAAACACTTGTCCCGCTCCACCACCATCACTTCAGTTTCTGCAATCAGCTTTACATTTGCATGAGCAACTCTTAACCAACATCAGTGAGTAAATTTACCAAATAAAGGCCAAATCCTTCCACCATTTGTCTTCCTCAGGGTGCCTTTTGCCCACCTAACATATAACAGCAGCAGAAGTTGCTCCCAGATCCCTGGTAAATTAGCACACATCCTATTTCCTGCATCAAAACCTGTTGCCACACGATTTGGATTGATCATCAAGTGCTTCTGGGATAAAGGGGAAGACATGGGGTTTGGCTGGCACAGTCTCTCCCAGGCAGTGACCCACAGGTCTGTGACTGATGAACAGACCTGATTACAGCCGAATGACTCACAGAGCACTTAAACATTTCATTTGCTGGGAAAACAATTGTACAGAGATAGGATCAGGTGCTGAGTGAAGGAGCCATATGGTGCTAGCAATGCTGCAATGCTTACATTTTAGGAGGGAAGAAAAATAAGTACATTTTCAGACACATTCAGAGCCTGCAGATCTTGCCTCTTTATACTGTGCTGTAACAGATTTCATTTCTACTTATAAATGTGGGCTTGCTGACAGAAAGTTGTTGGATTTACTGTTGGGTTTACTTATCTCTGCTGACCTACATCAAAATCTGCCTAATGGCTCCTGCTGCAAGGAAAGGGCTTGTACCAGCAGTAGGTTTCTGCATACACACATTCACCATGCACAAACACAGGAAGGGAGGACATTGGCACAAGAGGGTGGATATAAAGGCAGAACACACTGGTGTGCAACAAAGCTCTGAAACATTCACACACTATTCTTAGCAAGAGAGGCTTTGGCTGCAGCCCATAGCATGGGCTATGATGAGGCCTGCCAACTAAGCAGTTACAAGATAAAAGGGTATAAAATCAGTCTAAGTGATGGAAGAACCTACAGACTGCAGCTGACTTTCTCAGGGCTGGAACTCAGTGTGGAGGCAGCTATGTTTTAAACTACAGCTGCTGATGGCAAAATTGTGTCCTGGACTTCTAGCCCTGTGTTACACAACACGTTACAACACAAGCGTGCCCTTGGCGTCACATTCATCTCCTGTTGATATTTCTTTCCCAAGTGCACCTTTGCCAGGAGCCTGGCCTTTCCCACTACGATTCAAAAGTCAGGAAGGATCATTAGGGAAATTTGGTGCAACCTTCAGCAGGGAACATGCCTTTGTCCAGTAAGTACATGATGCTGGGAACCCAACACTTCCATTAGGATATATCCATCTTCCTTAGACACATGGATGTTTCTTGACCCCTCAGTCCTACAACCTGCTGCACACAGCTACAATGCTAAGTGGAGAATAAACACCCATTCTTGAGGCAATAGGACACTTTCTGAAATGTTTCCTTCCTATTAGGACACTTTCTGAAATGTCTCCTTCCTACACAACTGCAGTGACAGCCTCTTTAGCAAGAGGAAATACTTTTGGGAGCACAAACACTATTCAGGATTTAATGTCTCTTGTTTACTTTTCATTTCTACTCTGCACATATACAAAGTCCAAAGCTTTGCACGGTGCACAATCCACTAAGCATACACCCAGTGCCCCACAGCTCAGCCACTGCATCTGGGCTCCCACACTACCTAACCAGAAGCACAACCACCTGCTCCAACAGCACCTGCCCCAAGTTAAAAAAAGCCATTCCAGAAGAGAGATCCCTCTTTGGGCTGAGCCAGGGAAGCCTCGTCCCGAATCTGTGCAAAAGCTGTTTTGAACCCCGCGCTGCTGCCACCACACCCTTCCTCTTCTGCCCCTCCGGCCCCCGAGCGGGCAGGGCCAGGGCAGCAATGGGGCTCTGCAACGGGGATTGGGGCGCAGGGGGAGGTGGTTTTCTCATGGGAGCGTGCAGGGCTTGGGCAGGCATCTGCTGCCGGTGCGCCGAGCCCAGGGGAGGAGGAGGAGCCGGGCGGGCAGGTGTGCGGGCAGCCCGGCCCCAGCCCGCCAGCAGCTGCTTCTGCACTCGGTCCCTGCCGCGATGCTTTGAGCCGTCCCAAAGACGAACGAGATGGAGCCGCTGGAATGGAACAGCAGCTGCAGCAACGGTGGGTGCACCCCGGCACGGCGAGGGGAGCGGGACAAGCCCCGGGGGTCAGCCCGACGGGAAAGTTCCCCAGGAGGGAGGCGGCAGCCCGGGCTCCCTGCACCGGGGCTAACTCTACTGGACCCCGGTCTCATCCACCCCGCCCAGCTTTGGGGCTGTTTCCTGGGTTTGAGATTTCTTTTCCTTGTTCTGAGGTCTGTAAGGGAATTGGAAAACTCCCTTAATCTATAAGCCACACACAGCCGGCTCTGCCAGCCTTAGAGAGAAGCTAGAACCTATTTTTTGTTCCTTTAAAGATTACCTAATCCAATTGGTAATCACCTCAATCCCGCTGCTTTATGCTTGTGCCCACTAGCACATTGCAGACACTTTTATCTAGCAGAGGAGGCAGCGTGTCCCCTCTGTTCCCCAGGAGTTATTTCCACATCAAGGATGTTTGGCTATTAGAAAATAAACCTATTAGGGAAGCTCTGGAAACTTATCTAGAAAGCCACTGGTTTGTGTTTGGTGGGGGTTCTTTTGTGTGGTTGGTTTTTTGTTTGTTTTCCTCCATTAGGAGAAGTTTATATCCACTACGGATCCAAATCCTCTGGCACATATGCAGGGGGCACAAGGTGAAGGTGCAGAAGTCCTAAAGTGGTCTCTTGGTTCAGGAAAAGATAGGACACTGGCCAGCATCACTAGCCAGTTTCACTGTTACATACCCCTGCCAGCTGAGACACAAATACTTGCTCCATAATTCCTACTTGATTTCAGGCAGAAAATTAAAGTCTTTTACTACAAAGGGACTTTTGTAACACTCCACCTGGCTGTTCCATCCCCTACTATTGCAGTCATGCTGCCTTTACTACGCTTGGAGTAAAGACTGCAACAGGGAGATGTGCTGGGTGTGGTAGAAGTGTAAGGGTAGGAAGAAACTCAGCAGTTTTCCCACCCACACACAGCAGCACACCTTGGCTAGAGATGCAGGGATTTGGTGCCTTTGTTAACAGCAGAAAATTGCCTTCTTTTAGTCCTTCCATGCTGGCAGGACTTGGCATATTTTATGAGCACTCACTCTACAAATTGGTAGAATAAAACCATTAGGCAGTAGAAGCATCTATGAAACTTTGGTGCAGACTCAGCCTGTTGTCTTACAAGCAATCTTGTGGCTCCCCTCTGTACACAGAGCTGGACGTAGTTACAAAGTACTGGCATCACTTCACATTAAACCCAGAGTTTCAACCTACAGACAGGCTGGCAGATGAAAGGGTTAGTTGGCTGGAAAACACCAAAGCCTTTGAATCAGCAAGGCTGAGTGTTGATAAGATATAATTCAAACTCATAACACTGGAGTTTGGTGGAGAGACTCAAGTAGATATTTGGGAATTCAAATTACACTTACTACAGTAGTTCTTATTTCAATTAAATCATACAATTGCTTCATTTGGAAAGGACTTCTGAGATCTTCAAGTCCAATCATCAACCTAACCCCACCATGACCATTAAACCATGTTCCAGAGTGCCATGTCTACAAGTTTTGTGAACACTTCTAGGGATGGTGACTCCCTTCCAGCTCGGTGTATAAGACTGGCAAACATGCTCAGTGTCAATGCTCTGCTTGAACTATGCTCCACAGATCTGTCTCTCAACACCTTGCCATTTCCACATGCAAGTAAAGAGGCATCCTGAGGTTTTGAGAGCTGATGGGATTTGTTAGGGTGTCAGCATGGATAGCTACTCAAAGAAACATCAAAATGAGTGCAAAGAGCAATAGAGGCACTGTTGATTGTCATTGCAGTAATATGCTCTTTTATCTCCCTCGTGGTCTCACAGGGTCTCTGGTCACCCTTTCATGCCTTTCCCACCGGGTTGTGTGCCAGGTGATTGGAGATGCTGACCCAGCTGACTTTGCCCAGGACAATGGGACTTCAAATAACTTCTGGGTAACTCGGCTGGAAAGCAATTATGGATTCTACATTGGCCTGGGCTTGGCTGTTTTCTCCAGCTTCCTCATTGGAAGCAGTGTCATCCTCAAGAAGAAGGGCCTGCTGCGGCTGGTGGAGAAGGGAGGCACTAGGGCAGGTAAGACTTTTGTGGGGGGCAGGACGGAGGAAGTCTACCTGTTCCCAGAAGCACACACGTCAGACTCCAGCACCTGTATGGCAAGGGTATACCTCTGGGTACACATCAGCCTTCTATCAGCAGTGTAAGACAGACCGTTTCCACATGTATGTTAAGATGTGCTGGAGCTGGGGAGCTCATTTAGAGCCCTGCATTGGAAGAACTCAGCTGAAAGCAGCAGTCCCATCATGAGCCAAAAATAGCAAGTCACAGGCAGTGTGTGGTCAGATGTGCACCCACCAGATGAATGCATGCTGGTCACAACTCTTGCATGGGAAAACTGAGGCCAGGAGACTGTTGAAAGCTCTTTGAAACTGGCCCCTTTGCACAAAAAATGCAAGTGATCAAGTGATCCCTGTGCCACAGACTGGAGCAGAAGAGCACAGCTCCATGACCTTGGTCTTGCTCTTACTGATGCACTAGACATTTTTACTACCAAGGCACTGGGATGAGGCCCCATGTGCTTTAATTCCATCAGCAAGAGCCAGTTGTTAATGCAGGGCTGAACGCCTGTGATCTGTGTCAACCCTGCCTGTGGTTTGCACAGAGGATGCTTCTGAGGTATGTTGCTCAACAATTGTAGATAACTTTCCTCTGACACCAAGCTCTTAGGGCAAGGCCTGTGTTTGTGTGCACATATATATGGATGGGAGATGATAGAGGAGCATTGCCTACAGCAGAATTGCACTGTGGAATTGGACGCATCCCATCACCGCTGCAAACACTCACTTTAGCAACAGTGTAAATCCAACCTGGTAACTGACCTACTTGCATAACTATAAACCAAAATAGGGGTAATTAAAATGCTACCACTTCCCAGCTCTAGGAACAATTCTTAAATCATTCTACCAAGTCATTTTACTGTGCAGGGAACGAAGTGCCTGTCCAGAGCCAAGCAGCAGCCGAGTAGCGAAGCTACCAAAGGCACCTGAGCCATAGTCCAGCCTCTAGTCCGTCACCATCCCCCACCATTAGCCTGGCTACATGCAGCTGCTGAACTCACATAGGTTTGCTTTTCACCTTCTGTGCACACTGAAATATCAGTATTACTCCAGTTGTAGATGTCTCTCTGCTCCTTCCTTCCATGAACTCCTCCCACAACAGAGTCAAAGGGAACAAAAGCAAACACTACCCTATTTTTTCCAGGATGTTTAAACCAGGAATTAGAGATTAATGACAGAAAACTGCAGCTGACAAAAAGGGTTCTTAGGAAAAGAAAAACAACAAACCAACCAACCCCGAAACAAGTCAGCAGTTTCAAGGAATGCCAAAGCATGACATTTGAACTCCAGCATTTGTGAACTTGAGAAACCAGAAGAGGCTGAATTCTAGCAAATTCCTGGCCACCTTTTCATTCTCCCTTTCCCTATCTTGACCTTGAATCTCTCAGTCCAAGTGTTTCACCCCTGCTATCTGAGCACATCACTTTTCTGCAAGGCAGATCAAACACTGCTGCTGCTGACAGCTCCAGTCAGGGCAGGTGCATCAAAACCGTGGGCTCTCTCTGAGAGAGTTCAGGGTTCATATTGTCAGCAGGCTCAGGCCCCTAAAGGCTAACAGCCTGTGGGATAAGACCAGAACTGGATTAGTTCCCAACACTATATCCATCCTCCCTCTTTTAGATGCACACGTTGAGTGTTGCAACACCAGGAATCATTTTTCACCAGAAACTCTCACTCGCATTGTGCCTGTTCCGCATAAAGTCAATATTAGGATTTCTGGCAGCTCATGTTGAAGCCTTATGATGTGCCACCGTGATACAAAAGGAGCAGATACCTTCTGGGACAGGATGCAGGAAGCCTTCACCACAACCTCAAAGCAACACAAACTAATGCACCACATGCTTGTACAGAGCAGCAAACCAGCATTCCCCACTTCATCTTTCACAGCTACAACCCCCACTAGAGCTGAAGTTTGAAAAACTCTGCCTTACCTTAGTGGCCACGCAGAAGACTCCACAGCAAGCTGGTTCAATGCCAGCTGAAGCACAGGATCCTCACAGGCAGGTTGCAGGGTGGCAGTATCCCAAGGAGCAGCCTTGCAGTGAGGGGCATCCAGCACAAAGCAGCTTCTGCCATCATTTGTTCCTCTGCTGCAGGAGCACCCCCACAGCAAATAGGCAAGCAGAACATGCAAGATGAAACATGAGCAGTCCGTGGGAGCTCAGCTGGGGTTGAACTGGGTTTAGGGGCTGCTGCACCCTGATGAACCAGTGAGAACAGCTCTTGGGGATGAAGGATAGCCCCAGGGTCTATGCTGCAGCGAAGCAGGCTGCACTCCAGGCTGATAATCTCTGTAGCTTTGGGGCAGTGGGTGACATTCCCATTGCCACCCAGGATAAAACAACTATTTTACTACATTTGTCCTTTTCATTATTGTTGTGATTTTATTTATTGTCCAGCCTTAAGTGCCAGCTTTTGCTAATTCCTTGACTCAACATCATTTCCATGCCACATCTGCATGTTCTGTCCTTACAGGAAGTTTTCATTGGCACATTCTTCCCCTTGCAATTTTTCCCTCTCCAGAAGGACTTTTCCCATCTCTTACTCTGAGGACCGTGGTTGTTAACTCTTGTGCTTTACTTTCCCAGGAGATGGAGGCCACGGCTACCTGAAGGACTGGCTCTGGTGGGCTGGATTGTTAACCAGTAAGTAAAAGCTGTTTCCTTGGGTTTACAGCTTTTCCTGGGTCTGTGCCTGTCAATCAGGTGTGAAATGAGCCTTGTGTCTTAAAGTCCTTTTTCCAGCAAGGTGTCCCCTCATCATTAGAGGTACCTTAAGCAGAGTGGAGGCAGGGAGCCATGCAGGCTCTCCAGCACCATCTTCCTGCAGGCCTGGTAGAACTTGCTAGCTCAGTTTTACCTGACCAAAAGCATGAAAAGCCAGGTTTTAATAAAGCAGCAGTCTGGCTCTGCCGGTAGGACCAGGCACAGGGCAAACAGCCTCCCACGCATGCCCCAGGATAGGTTACTGCTGCAGCACAAGGGAGATAGCAAGGAGATGTTGGTAGCAGCTTCTTTCTTAAGAATAGAGCAAGCCTTCTTTCTATGCTGCAGCAGAACAGTGTCTTCTCAAACTGGACTCACAGCAGTGCAAAGGGCAGCCTTTTGTAGCTCCCACTGCTGCAGCTCAAGGTGCCCCCAACTTGCTTTGCCCTTGCAACTCCTGTTCCACAACCACCATAACACAGCCCGTAAACACACACAGAGTACTCACTGTTCAAGAAAACAGGGACAGCTCAACCAGAAAGAAACTCCACAGCCCCAAGGAGACATTTTGTAGGTGAGGAGAAGCTTCCCAACAGCTCCCACAACTAATCAGCAAAATACATTGCAGCTGCCCAGCTGGGCTGGTTTAATGAGTTAATTTGTGTCTGCTGTGACACGGCCAAGCCCTGGCACCCCCAGCCCCTGCCCATGTGGGTGCAAGGCTCCAAGAATGCCTCCCAGCTTGCATTCATTTCTATTAGAAAGATTTTCACCCACTACCCATCCCCCTTTAGCTGCAGTATGAAACCCCCCATAATGAAGCCCACTCTCTAGCTGACATCTTCCTGGTTAGCAAGCCCACAAGAGAAAACACAAAAAGTATGCTTTAACTCACTGGTATTTATTTTTCTTGTGTTTGTTTAGTGGGTGGAGGGGAAGCTGCCAACTTTGCCGCCTATGCCTTTGCTCCTGCAACTATTGTCACGCCTCTGGGGGCTCTGAGCGTGCTCATAAGGTGATTTATGTGTCTCTAGTTTGCAGTTTGCTTTGTCTGTTTGCCTGTTTGTTTTGTAAGACAGAAAGACTTGGAAGTGCTGCTAGTATGATTTATTCTGCCTACAGGGGGAAAAAAAGGTCTCAGTGTTTGCCAAAAGCCACTCCAACTGTTGTCCTTTGGGGGGATCTTTTGGAAACCACTGGATTAAGTAGTGTGCCCTTCTGGAAGTGCTTCCTGTGGATAGCAGCCACACACACTTCAGGTTAAATTATTGCAAATGTCAGTGTTCCTTCCTCCCTGATTGCAGCCCTTCAGCCAATCCAAGGTTGATTTCTTTGTTTTTATTCCTATAGGAAACTCTGCCAAACGGTCTAAAACTCAAACATATCAGACTTGTTTTGAAACTTGGCTTTTGTTTGCTTTTTATTTTCTAGGCTTTTAGGGTGCTCTGTTGTTGTGTCTTTGTACTTCTGTTTGTTGCCAAAGGGGCTGAAACCCTATTTTGTATGTTTTATTTTTAAAGAGGAGATTGTGGTTAAAATACGTGACTCCAGGTACTGAAGGTTTGGCAGAAAGTGACATGTGTAAGCACACTGGGAGCTGGGACTGCTCTGGTGTCTTGCCCCAAAGCTTTCTGGAGAATAAATAAATAATTTTGAAGATCTATCTAGAGCTCCCAGTACTTCCAGAGTTTATCTGGGGCTTAATGGTTCTGATGATTCAGTCCTTTTGTTGTTAGGCTGAGGTTTTTTCCTCTCTCACACTGATCCCTGAAGCAGCTTCCTCGGGCACTAAAGGCTTCACAGTGCTCAACAGCTCATGAGTGAATATGTAGACCCTGGAAATATTTCTGAGGATGTGCTAACACATTCAGCATTTTTTCACCTTGCCTGATACATGAGCTGTGATCTATAGATCACACTTGCATCTCTGCAGGTTCAGCTGTCAGCAGAAGCAATGTGTGTGTGTATTAACACACTGGGATCTAATAAATTTACTTCAGACTTGTATCACAAGAAGGCATTCTTTACCTTATTTTATCTACTGTTCCTTCTTTAAAGACCTTTAAAGCATCATCTGATGTTCTGTCCTGTGCAGTGCCATCCTGTCTTCATATTTGCTTGGAGAGCGGCTCAACCTGCTGGGAAAGTTGGGCTGCATGCTCAGCCTCGTGGGCAGCACTGTGATGGTCATACATGCCCCCGAGGATGAGGAGGTCACCACTCTGGATGAAATGTTGTCTAAGCTGAAAGAGCCAGGTACACAGGAGGTCGTGCTTTTCTCTCCTGGGGCAGGATAGTTCACACTGCTCCCCATGCCCACTGCCTTGTCTCCTTTTTCCAGGTTTCCTCGCTTATGCTGCGATCCTCTTGGCTGCTTGCCTCATCCTGATCTTCTACCTCGCACCCCGCTATGGCCAAAGCAACATCCTCATCTACCTCACCATCTGCTCCGTTATCGGCGCCTTCTCCGTGTCCTCAGTCAAGGGCCTGGGTATTGCCATCAAGGGCTTCTTTGCTGGCCAGCCTGTTCTGCAGCACCCTTTGACATGGATCCTGGTCGTCACGCTGGTGGCATCCATCACTACACAAATCAACTACCTCAATAAGTCTCTGGACATTTTCAACACCTCTTTGGTGTTTCCTATCTACTATGTGCTGTTCACCACTATCGTCGTCACAACTTCCATCATCCTCTTCAAGGAGTGGGTCACCATGACTGTAACTGACATCATTGGGACAGTTTGTGGCTTCCTCACCATCATATTGGGGGTGTTCTTGCTCCATGCCTTCAAAGACATGGATGTCAGTTTATGGAATCTACCACAAGTTCTTCAGAGTGGAGAGCAAGCTCCGGTCACCCGAGACGACAAGAACATCCTGATAGAGGTGGACAACTCCAGCATCACCCCCGAGGATAAACCCAAAGTATTTATGATCTACACCTAGTGCATTATACACAAGGCTCTGGAGGTTGGGGCAGGGGCTTGATGTCAATATCCCAGATGGTAGTGAACAATTTAAAATGGGAAAAGCAGGGCAAAACCCAACAGTGGCTTATCTGACACTTGGTTGAGTTGAGCCAAGTCTTTCTCTGGGCTTTAGAATTGAATCAGTGTAGCAGCAGGGGTATGCTTAATCCTCATTGGGCTTCAGCGCATGCAACCACTTGAAGTACGATATTCTTGTGGCAAAGCCCCTTCCCATTTCTTACTCTTGGGACTAATGTTTATTCTTGCACTCCTTCCCCTGGGTGGCCATTGATGTGCTTATTTCCAGGCCCTGACTGAGTAATTGATCAGTAGTTTTTGTCTTTTCTTTTTCTTCTAGACACTTGCATGAACTCAGCATTACACACCAGCATCTCAAATGGAGCTGAGGGACAAGGACTGAATGGTGCACGCCTGCTAACCAGACTCTGCTCTTCCATGTTTAATCACTTGCTCTGCAAATCTGAGATGAGGATATTGGTGAATACGGGCAAAACACGGTGAATTTTGGAGGAGCTGCCCATTTAGGCTCTGTGGCAAAACCCAAGCCAGGAAGTGTTTCTACAGGACCATGACAAATTTTTATCAGCTTTTGGGTTTGTGAGGTGCAGGAGTTTCCCTCCAGCACACTGCTAATTAGTTCTATGTGGGTCTTTGCTTGTTTGTTTGGGATTTTTTCTGTAGCAGCTGTGATGCTCAGGCTATGTTGATGTGGTTGATGAAGCCACTGGGCTGGAGCCAGACCTCACCCAAGCAAGGATCAGCCCCTACTTAAGCTAGGAAGTTCTGGCAGAGTAAATCCCATATTACCCTACCATCTTCAAGACTTTTTGTGGTCTGTGAAAAACTTTGCAGCCTGAAAGACCAAGTGGCTGTAAATTTTATATGCTTTTTTCCTTAGAAAATGTCTTGACTTTGGAGAGCCTCCTGAATCTTTGAGCCCCAGGACCTGTCTTGCTATCATTTAAGCCTGAATTTTATTTCTTTTGTTTGGAGGAAGATTTGAGATAAACTGGCATAAGTAAGTGATGCTTTGCAGAGCTGTAGGGGTGCAGTTTATTCCAGAGTGGTCCCATTCACCACTCTCCATCACGCTCAATATAGCATGGATGTTACTGGAGTCTTGAATCATAGAATCAATCAATAAGGTTGGAAAAGACCTCAGAGATCATCAAGTTCAACCTGTCACTTAAGACCTCCTGACAACTAAATCATGGCTCCAAGTGCCACATCCAATCCCCTCTTGAGCACCTCCAGGGATGGGGACTCCACCACCTCCCTGGGCAGCCCATTCCAATGGCTAACAACTCTCTCTGGGAAGAACTTTCTCCTCACCTCCAGCCTAAACCTCCCCTGGCACAGCTTGAGACTGTGTCCTCTTGTTCTGGTGCTGCTTGCCTGGGAGAAGAGACCAACCCCCACCTGGCTACAACCTCCCTTCAGGTAGTTGTAGGAGTACCCAGACAGCAGTGGGATCCTCACAGATCAACTTGAAACCCTCATGGAACTGTATCAGTGGTGAGGATGAAGGGATGGCAGAAACAACACTGAGCTGAAGGTGAAAAAGGAAAGTATTACTGCAGCTGAAAGTTTCTCCCTCTTGCTGCTATGACTTGTCACACAGGGAGCCTGGAACTCATTTGCTCCTGGCAAATCCTAGACTAGGAACAGCAAAATCTGAGCCCGCTCTAGCAAGGTTTACCAAGCTAGTTCAGTCCAGAGGCAGTTGTGTTTGGGTTAGTCCTGGACCACAGCACACACTGCTGCTGCCTGAGATGCTGGCCGGATTATACCTGGGTCTGGACATCACTAAGCAAATGCAACTTGGGGCTCGTGGGGAGAGGAATATGTAATCTCTTATTCTGTGATTCTGTGAAGACATTTCAGTACTTTTGTAGAAAGAGAAATAAAGGCTTCTTGATAATAAAAAAAATTCCTAAACAAACCAGCCAAAAAATAATTCAAAACCCCCCCAAACCATAACCCCCAAACCTAACCTTTGCAGGTGGATCTGAAAGTTCAACGATTCTCTGTTCTTATGGATACAGCAGAAAAGAGAACCAGGCTGAAGGACAGCCAGGTTCTGCAGAGAGGACATCTGGGGCAGAGCTTGAAACAGCAGCGCCCTCCTTTGGCAGCAGCAAAGAATCCCAGTAATTCCCTTCTAGCTTTGTTTTTGGCATCCTAATTGGTGCAATGCTTTATGCACTTTGTTTTAGGAACAGATTCATTTAGAAATAGACTCCTCACTGCCTAGAACTGCATTTCACACAAGCCCTTCCTCCAGCTCTCCTGCCATCTCTGGACAAGACATGAACCAAAAATATTACACAGCAGCAGAGTATTTGTTAACCACAACTGACAAATTTATTAAAACTAGGCAGAAGGCACAATGAATTGCATTCTTCAAGTATTTGCATAGATGCACAGGGAGCATTATTGTAAACCATTCCTATGTGGACACACGAGAAAGTGAGATGCATTTTTGGTGTGTGGTCTCCCAGGTAGCATTTTCTTTTTGAAAAGGAATATTAAAAACAAAACAAAACACAAAATCAATCGCATTTTACCCTCATTTTCTCCTCCTGCAGTTCCTCTCTTCTTATTCACTTAAATTGCACACATATAAAAAAATAATATTAAAAGGATTTGTTTACAAACTGCCTTTTGGAGGCTTTATGGTATTCCAGCAACGATGTTTTTTCCATTAGGATCTGGGCATATCCAGTTGTTCTCTGAGATTTGTGGCTCTGGGGGAATTTATTCACTTTTTTAAAGCTTGATCCCATATTCACATGATGTGCTGTCAGAATATTCTTAGTGATGTTGGGTGGTCATTTGGTAAAGCTCAGGGCCTGTAGCAGAAGTGTGCTGCTGACTTCAGCAAGGGCTCAGATAGGAGATCAAGTTCTCGTGGTTGAATCTGTGCTACTACAGGGTACATACAGCATGTGCCCAGCTTACTGCACAGCCACGTTACCTGCACACCCCAACAGACAGCAAACTTGGGGTTGTTTGAATGTAGATTGCTTACATGTAATGTAATCCAACTATAGGAAGAAACAACAAATAGAAAGCTGAAGTCAGATGGCTGAAATCGGGGATCTTTGCCATCCCTGATTCCAGAGAGAAGTATTTTAGGTTGGTTTGTTTTCCAGGCATATAGAAGGTTTTAAAAGGCCCAAAATGATCAAGATAAGGAATAATCAGCCAGAAATTCAAGATACAGCCTGTGTGCTGTTTCCTTGTGGAGAAAGAGGTAGTAAAGTTGTGAAAACTAGAGTGGGTTAAGTCATCCTACAGATACTCTGCTACACAACTACAAATCTAATGAGTGCTCAGGGTTTAATCAGGCGTTTTTCAGTCTCTTTAGGGAAAGAGAACTATCAGACAAGACTTCTTCTCTATGCCAATAATACAGTTTCTCACATGTGCAGCAGCAATCACACTGTTTGAGGATTTGTCTGCAATAAATCAGACAACGGAGCTGTTGTTGTAGCCATAGCTCCAGAATTCCTTGTGTTCTCCTAGGAAATCATTTCAAGGAAAAAAAATAAACAACAACAAAAAAATTGGCATAACAAAAGGTTGTCATTTAAAATCCTGAGGGAAAAAAAAAAAAAAAGGAAAAATGTACAAAAGCCCAAACCATTAGGAGAAAAGAAACTAATTCATAAGGGAGGATTCTTGGGGTCAGAACCATCAGCTGCATAAAGTGCACGCAGACAGCTCTCTCCATCCACATTGTGGAAGAAACCTTGGAGTAAATGAGCTGCCCTAGAAAAGCACCATGTGTTGCATCAATCTTTCTGCAGTTTTACCACCTGGGCAATTTTAAGGTAGCTTTTTCACTGGTATGAGGAGCAGAGGGGCCATGCTGACTTACTGCTCAGCACAGACCAAAGCCTGAGGAGACATGTGCAAAAGTGTCTACTGATTATCCATGGTACCGTATGCTGGAGAGGAGGTTTCAGCACTGGCTTTTGCTCTGTATCTTGGCCAGGGTTTCCCTGTCGTACCTTGACTGTGTCCCAGTGACATGGATGAAGGTGCACAGGCCACTGTGCACAGGGGATGCTGTCAGGTCCTACAGCACTGAGGCAAGACAAGTGAGTGCTGGAGGACAGACAGCTTGCAATGCTCTTGCTGAAAATGGTTATATGGGGAAAAAAAATCAGTCTGTTAAATCTAATCCAAATCCACAATGCCCCACAAATTGTATTAACCAGGAATATTTCCATGTTTTGCTCCCTGTCGTAGCCCCACTTACCACCCACTGTAAACTGAGAATGAGCTGAAGAAAGTTATCAAGAGCTGCCTTCTGCTCTCCCAAGAGGCAGCAGTTTCTGTATAGCACCAACATATGCTCCTGCAGCTGCATGGATGGGCTGAGGAAGCCAAAAGGGTTGGGTCTTACATGAAAGCAAGCCCATCAGGGCCAGCGCTTGCACTTAATGCTTGTTGTTCCTCATAACCCTTAAATAAGTGATTAAAAACATGTGAAACCCCCAGCACCCCATCCCTGCATTGGATATTGCACAACAATATTTAAATACCGTATAAACAAGTCATCCCTACATGGAAAAGGCCATCACAGAGCACGCTGAGGCCAGCTTGGCACGTACCAGCACCATCCCTGGGCGCGCTCCTGCCAAGCCGGACAGCAGCTCATTGAGTCACATAGGAAACAGGTGAGGTTAAAGGAGAGGAACCAAAATGCTGTCTGTGGCAGTGAATATTTTTTGGGGTGAGGAAGGCAGTCCAGTCCCCTGTGAAGGACAGAGCAGGTCAGGAACAGACTGCTTCATGAGTGCCCACGGGAGCCCGGATGTCCCACTTTGAAGACGTTCACTGCTCCAGCTGTCCTGACACCAGTGTTCTGGGTGAGAGGGAAAACAGGGACAAGAGAGAGGAGTGAGCACTGATGAAAGAGCAAAGCTACCCTCTGCCTGTCCTGGAGCTGAGTTTAGAGCCAGCCAGAGGAAGCCTGTCTCTGTTCACATTCTTTCACACCCAAATCCATCACACAGGAAACTCTCCCTCTAGAAGCACAGCGAAGCTCATGCAGTTCTCTCTTTCACAGCTAGCCTCGAGTATAGTTCAGGCTGGAAGCAGCACTTGGGGCATGTGGAGTAGGAGTGTTTTGTATCAAGGGGTCCAGTTTGCAGGGAGCTGAACTCAACAACTGAAATTCCTGATAAACTGTCCTAATCAAGGGCAATTTTGGGAAACACTCCCTGCAGAGAAAGCACCTCCTTACCCATGGCTAGAAAGGATTTCTGTTTCTTACCAGTGTCTTCAAGAATTGCATGGACCTTCCTGTTTTTCTGCTCTTCACTAACCATTCTGAGTCACTCACACACACCCCTTGACCCCCCCCACCTTGCTCAGCCTCACTCACACAAATGGCTTCTCTGAGGAAGTGCTCAGGGATGTGAAGAACTCGATTCACTGTTTTGCTTAATAAGAGCAGGTTAAAACAGAGATATTTGTAACAATGGTAATCAACCAAACAGCCTCTCAATTTCCACCCACCAGGGCTGTGCATGAAGGTGTCTGCAGTCTGATAGCAAAGTTACTCCCTTCTGAACACTGGGGTGAGGGGGTGCTGCTGTGCTCCCCATCACTGCACTTGGAGCCTACCTCTGCAGCAGGCTGGAGCCGTCCTGGGGTTCTGTGATGTGCAGGAGGCAGTGAGGTGGCAGAGCTGTTCCCTGGCCAGGCTCTAGGTCTAGCTGGGACAGGATCAGCTGGCAGAGCTCTTTGGGGTGGCTGGGGCCTAGAAATATCCTACACAGGAAGAAAACAGTTTTGAGTTCTTAGCCTGGAAAGACACTCAGCCTGAGAACAGAGAAAAACTTTGCATTCACTTTACATGACCTGAACTTCTGGTTATGGCCACAGGCCCTTCAGACCTCTTGACTCTTGTGGATTTTTTGTAGGTCTGAGACAGCAGCCTGGGTATGCAGCTGCACACCTCAAGGTCTCTGGTTTGGAGTTAGCTCCAGGAATACTACAATCTAATGGCTGATTTACAAAGAACAGAAGAAACCTTGCAGACTGGGCAGAAGTCCACACAACTCAGTCTACAGCATCCCTGCTTGAGACAAAGGATTGAAGTGACACACCTAAAACCATGCTTGCAAAGACCTCTCCCTCTCTGAAGCAAGGTGGGAGGGAGCACAGGTGGCTGCCATCATGGCTAATTGTATTACACAGGTGATTAGTGGTTTTCAACATCTATGAGTTTTTCACCCATCAAGGCTCATGAAAACAGATGGCCTGAGGCTGCTGGGCAGCTGGCTTCAAGGCAACCAAACAAGGTAAAAGGGGTTACCTTGCTCTGCCTCCTAAATAGAGCTATAGGCTGAAGACACATTATGTGCTGGCTGCTAGAAAATGCAGAAGTTTTAAGCCTTGCATTTTGCAGGTAATAGGAAGGCTATGTTCCAGAGTCTTTCGGTGAGCCCCATTACTGATGCACCTGAAAGCAAGTTCCACATGCATACACTCACAGTGTGATTGCCCATACAAATGCCTGTAAGCCCTATAGACATCTATACATGAGCCTATACAAACACATACATGAAGCCCTGCAGCCACCTACAATGGCTTATGGCTTTGTTTGTGCACACAGCTGTCCCTTGTAGGATACTCAGAGCATTACATTTTCCATTTGTCTAATGAGTTTCAGCGCAAAGCACACCCCTGGGGAGAAGTTCCCCACACAAGAACTAACTGCCTGCTGTTGCTTAGTCCCTGTGCTAAGTCTCTGGCTTACAGGCGCTGCTCTAATAAACACAGCTGCACTCACAGCTTGGAGGGCACCCAAAAAACCCTTCAGTGTCCTTAGACTATGCATAAACGCAACGCTCCACGGCTGCATTGGCCGATGCTTGAGGATCTATTGCTCTCCAAGGACCTTGCCCTGTGACTGCAGGAAGGATAAAGCAGACTAAATTCCACCACCAACCGCTGGGTCCAAAGAGCTCCTATAGGGATTGCAAGAGAGCACATCTGGCAGACACTGCAAACATCTAGGAAGGAGGCTGACACTAGCAGACAGTGACATTATTTCCCATGTACTTTCTACATCTTGTGGCCCTCCTCCAACTCAGAAGGGGCAAGGTTTCTTTTGGAAATCCTAGGAAAATTGTTCCATCTAGTAGGTCTGGCTGAGCTAAGGAGACTGGATGGTCGGGGAGGGAACACAATAGAGATTGTGGGGATCTTGTCAACAACCAGCTGGGAAGGATACCTATTCCTTATTGACTACAGTCAGCTTCCTCCTTTTGTTTGAGTTTTCTTTCCTGCTGAAGTGCCAGCTGTTCACAGGAACAATGGACCTAGAAACAAATCTCATTTGCTAAAATATTTTGGGTTTGTTTTTCCTTTATGTCCTTCAGAGAGAGGCTGCCTTGGAGCTAGCCTCCTGCTATCCTCTGTAGTTGAGCCCTTTGCTTCTTTACCGGCCCTAAACTAATAAAGCTAGTAGAGAAATGTTTTAAGTCAGTATGAGTGATTTGCCACCTTTTCCATAAGAACATGGGGTCTGTACTAAGCTCTGAACAAAATTACAGTGTAAGTAAATCAAAACCCTTTCCTTATAACTCTCAGCCTCATGGCTAGGATGCTCACATAATATAAAGTCATTTTGGATTAAGTCTAATGTTTTCTCTGCAATATGCTAAAGGTCCTACTTCTGTTCCACATCAACATTTGTCTGAGGCACCCAAGGCTTTAGCCAAGAAATAGCCAAGTGTAAGGTAGCTGGGGTATCATCCCAAGGAATGAAGATCTTGCACTCAGTACTGAACATCAGACCTAGCACTGACTGACAATCTCAGAAGGGGATTAAGTACATGCAATGGTCAGGAAGAGCTAGGCTTGCTTAGGGAAAAATCTGTACAGTCCTGTAGTTCCTGGAAATTATCTATTTGATTTGCAGATGAAAATGTGTAGTAGTCCTTGGAAAAGTGAATGTTGCTTTGTGATCCAAGCTGACTTTAGGTTCAGGTCAGAGCAAGCAGGAGACCTGAATTAAAATTAATTGTGAATTAATTAATTAGTTGTGCATGCTAGTGTCCAGCACTGCCATTGTCAGCTATGCTACAAAGCGAGGAGGACCATTGGTAATTGCCCTGTAGCAAGCTAGAGCACACACTGCATGGTAATTCCTGCACTCCCACCAGTGTTAAGAGAGGCTTCACCAACCTCATTCAGAACAACCCTCCCATCAAACCACATCTGGGCAGCTGTGCAACTCCTTACCTGAGAGACAGGGGGTTTGGGAGCAGGAGGGGCTGGCCTGCTCGGGGGTGGCCGCCTGGGAATGTCCTTCACAGGTGCCGGCTGTGCTGGCCCAGCAGGTTGTCCCACACCACAGCTGTAGCTAGTGGAGAAGGTGGATGGCTTCTGTGTGTTCGTTTGGAGCCCTGGAGGTTGCTGAGGAGGAGGTTTTGATGGGATTTCAGGGAAGCCAATCACCTGTGCAGAAGAACCACAAGCCCTGGAGTTACGCATTTCCACTTTAAACCACCTCTTTATTCTTGAGCCACGCTTTTGAGAACCTCCATGGGGTCTATGAGCCACATAGGAGAAATACTGCCCTGCAACACCAGTATGTGTTGTATATGTCTAGTAGGTGTTGATTAGATAGGGTGGGACAATTTGGGATCATGAGGCAAAAATGGAAATCAAGAAAACAGAGTAGTTCTGGCATTAGAGTTATAAGTGCCACTTCCAAATAAACCCAGGGTTTGCAAGTTCTACAGTTTTGACAGGGAGATACGGCAGGAAGATCTATCCTCAGGAGAGACAAGTGGCTACATAGGCCTGGTCAAATCCCAGCTCCTGCCTTTAAGGAAACTGCTAGAAACAGATACTGCCTTCACCCTCCACTGACTTCTAGCCATGGATGACATTTGTCTATTTGTCCAACCCCTAGGCAAAACTATTCCCTTATGGCAGTGTGAAAGGGAACCAGATCCCACATCTCAGGGCAGCTGCTTCTCATCCCAGGCAGGTGGAAAGGTGACCTTGCCCCTACCTTCCTCTGCTGCTGGGGAGTTTTCAACTTGAAGGCAGGGTTTGCATGCCCATTTCCAGATGTGTCACTGGCAATGAGAAAAAGAAAAGAATGTGTTATTTCCTTGATATGTTTTCATCTTTTTCTCCTCTGTATTTTCCACTATATTTTGACTGAATTAAAAAATAAAGAGAAGCAAATACTGACTAGACCAATAAACCCATTTAGTTATATTCCTCACAGCCTTTGCAATTTATCTTCAGTCCTGATGCTGAAAGAGGGGGGGAGGGTGTGTAAGCAGACAAGGTACTGACAATTTACCTGAATTGTGGGGTTTTCTTTAGAGAACAGATGGCAAGTTTATTCCAGCACTTGAAATAATAGAATAAAAACAGGATTCCAATGAGAAGGAGAATGGGAGCCAGGATTGCAAGAGTTATCACAACTGCTGAAGGACCTGAGGGTAAGAAAGAGGAGTTAGTTAAATTGAAAACTCTCTGCTCCCATACTAATTCAATTCCTTCTGAAGTGCCACCATAGCAGAGTTGGTCCCATTTACCTTCAGGCATGGGAGGACCACTGTCCAGGCTTCCTCCCCTACCCTGCTTGTTGCAAAATGGGGGGGCCCACCCCTGGTTGCAGTGGCAGTTCTTGTTGTTATTGCAGACCTGGAGGAGGAAGACTCAGATTTTAGTGCCAGCTCCTAAAGAATCTGCAAGCTAAAAAAAACCAACACCAAAACCACACACACACACACAAAAAAAAAACCCCAACCAACCAACCAAAAAACCCTGCCAAAAAAACCAACAAACCAACAAGCCCTTGCTGGATAAAAAATAATGAAGAAGCCCAAGTCCAGTGTGAACCTGATATCAGGTAGCACAGTGTCAGAACTGAGCTGGACAACCACCTACAGCTGAATGGAGGGCAGCCCCTCCTGCTTCAGCCTGAAATGGCGAGGAAAAGGAGGACACCTACTCCATTGCCATGGCACTTCTTACTACAGCTCTCAGAATCAAAGATGTTGGAGGTGTTCTGGCAGCGTCCCTCAAAGCAAACCTGCAGAGAAAGGATCCAAAAAATCAGCATTAGCTCTTTGGGTTATATACCACACTACTGCCTTTTGTGACTTGCAGGGTCCTAGACAATTTGGCAGTACAATACCCTGGGGGGAACAACAGGCCATGAAGTTAAGCTGGTTCCCAAGCAAACATGCAATTGCTACCCTACATCCCAGCTGACAAGAATCCAAGCTCAGAAGCTGACAGATTGGCCATGCCCATGTGGCAAGTCCCTGAAGGAGCTCTTGTTGAGTTCTAATTCCATGCCTCCCCTCTAAGCAACACAACCAAAACCAACTAACAAATCTTATATATAGCACTGGCCCTGAGCTTTGTCTGGCAAAGACTTATGGTATAGCCTTTAGAGTCTATTCTTCCATTGCTTCTCAGAAGCCTTTGAGAATTTATTTTTATGACAAACATAAAAATCCCCTAGAAAGGCATTAGACATAAATGAATGGCTTGAAAATCACAAAGCACTTTTCCAGCACTTTCCTGAACCTTCCCCCAGGCCATTACAGGCAGTACTATACCTACATGATGGCTCCCACATTTTGTTCCAGTCAACACCAGGCCAGGATCCAGCATCTCCTTCTCTTCACTCTCAGATCTGTACACATGGGTCCCTCGGCACCTCAGCTGCATCCTCTGTGTGCGGATGGTTGTGTCAATGGCCACCGCGTTGGACTGCAGGGGTTTGGAAGCAGAGCTCTGGCACTGGATCTTCCCACATTTAGCATCTCTGATTTCAAAGGAAAGGCTAAAGTGATTATTCTGCCTTGCTGAATGTTTTGCAGGCATCACTTCTACTCATAAGTAAAAGCAGCAGTGTTGAGTCACTGTTCAACAACAGAAGAGCAAGCACCTCCCAAGAGCTAGCCCAAGCAACAGTTTCTGATGGGTACCGGTGGGATCATTTCACTGTCCCCATAGGTAGGCAAAATCACAGAGAAGAGTAAGATTTTTTTGTTTCAGTTAAAGAGCTATATTTAACTTATGGATTTTAAAATCTCCTCTTCTTTTGCTTTGAAAAAAAAACATCAGTTAGATGTTTGAAAATGCAAAAGGCAGGGAAAATGATAAACTTCAAGCTTCGGTCATACGGGCTCTAAGTCCAACAAGGATGCAGCTGGTTTCCCAGGAGGGAGAGGGAGGGAGTGAAACCAAAGCATGGATCAGTTTTATCTACTGGCCCCTATTTTTTAAATACAGGAGAACATCTCCAAGGAGCAACTCTTGGCTGCTTTCTACCTCATCTCACACTTCTTGTAGCTGCCATAGATGTCCTTCCCGCAGTTCCCATAGATGTCTCCAGCAGCATTAACCTTCTCAAAGCAGGCATCTGGTGCTGGCCTTGCTCCTGCATGGAAAAGACTCTTGTGGCTGATTCCTGTGGAGCCTGGCAGCCCATCTCACCCCACACCAACCACTCGGTTGTTGGCTTTTTCTTTTCTGGGATGGTTTGAGCATGGGAAATTTCGGTGCCTCCTCCAAGTGAGCAAGGTAGGATGCCACATAACATTTCCTGCTTAAAGGACAAGATGTTTCACTGCAAGCTGTGCCCTTACCAGGCCCCCAGAGCTGCACACACTGGTCTTGGTATGTGAGGCACATGCCACTGTAGCAATAGGCCCTTCCTCCATCGCAGGAAGCCCCATCAATTAGGTAAGAATTGAGAGGGCAAAATGGTGACTCGCCAGTGCAGTATTCTGGGAGGTCACAGAGTCCTGATCTTTCCCTGCAGAGAGTTCCTGGAGACATCAGCTAAAAAGACAGAAAGGGTGGGGGAAAAATCCCTGAATTACTACTTGGCCTCTTTGTGGGTTTACGTCTGCACAATGTCTGCCTGTAGATAAGATAAAAATATTGCATGTCTCTCCTCATCCTCCTTGTCTTAGGCTTTTTGAGGCCAGCAGTGTTCCAAGTGACACTGTAACTTCATTAACAGGGTGACCTCTGGAGAATCAAATTAATGGCTGTATCCCTTCCCCAGGCAGCAATGAGATCATGCACAGAAAGTAAGGCTGCCAAATCTCAAGGGGACAACAATCCACCTCCCTCTAACCTAAGGTAGGAATCGATTTACCTAAACTACTTCTGACAGATGTTTGTGTAATCTAGCCTCCCTGTCTGGAAAGTTTGTTTCAGTGTTTCCCCATCATTTCTGCTGGAGACATTTTTCTGGTGCATAGCTTATATCTCCCTTGCTTACAAGTTTACCCAGTCCACTTCTGTTCTGTCCACCATGGACATGGTGAAGAGAAAGGCGTACACAGTTACAACCAGGAGGTCTTCTAAGCCTCTTGTGAAAGGAGTAAGTCTGGATTGATTCCTAGACAATTGTTTTCCACACACTCAGGATAAGTCTGTAAGAGTGCATGGCCAACAGGCAAACACAAATATGAGCTCAATATATATGCCTATATTCATTTTGGAGCAAATTTGTTGTCAGACCTTGAGATCTTTGGCTCCAAAAGCAGAAACACATTTTAACCAGCCTCTATAAGGAAAGCTGAGATTTAAAATATGTAAGCACATGTAAATAATCCTTTTTGCTAGGATCAAGCACCTGGGATAAAGGAATTCAACTGCATCCCAGAAAATAGGGTTCAGAGCAGAGATGGCATACAGCCTAATCCCCTCAGGAAGTGTTTGCTTTAAGAGTTCTGTTTAGATTCCTTGTAGAGCCAAAGGAAAGAAATATTCACACTGATTCCTCCCATCTAAGTGTTTGAGAGAGACACTGTGACTTCATTCCAGCAGCATTCACAGCTCATCTTGTGATAACAAAGTCAATTAAATTTGTCAGCTTAGTGAAAGGACCTCAACAGTCCAATTGCACCTGTAGCTGTTCTACTTAAAAATCAGGCCAGGCTTGCAGGTGATGAGCTTAACTCCATGTTTGGCTGTGTTTGCTCCCTTTCCCACTCCATTTTTCAGCCTCACACTTTCATCTCCACTATTCCCTCCCCTCCCTTAGGAAAACCCAAAGATCCCACCTTGCACTGATGGCAGCAGCTGCCATGGGCACACTCAGCACCCAGCTTCAGGGAGCAGGTGCTAGCATCACAGCAGGGGTTTTTGCACTCCTGGAAGACAGCAAGATGAAGCAGTTTACAAGGCAGATACTCAAGACAAGAACATGCAATAGCACTGAAGTGTGAGGCTGATGCTAACCTTGTACATGATTAATTACATGCAAACAATTTAAGAGCCTTCCTCCTCCTATATACTTGTGATACCCAGTGTGTACAGTGCATGCTGTATAAATGCATCCAATTCTCCTGCACAAACAATAGCTGTTTACAGATCACATCACTGCATTTGCAACATACATAACAAAACCTTTGTGTGCCACTAAACCCCAAATGGTTGGATCTAAACAATTGTTACCTCCACCTCTCCACAGTCACACTCTTCTCCTTCTTCCAAGTAGCCATTCCCACATTTCTTCCCACCATACATCTTTTTGGTATCTGGCATATTGGACAGACACATTCCTCCACCAGACTGCAGATACTTCTCCAGCTCTTTTCTGTTGCACTGGTTGAACACCTTGGGGAACGGGTGCCTGAATATGGACAGTGTAGAAAAAACATCAACACACATCTGGGCAATGGCTTAGAGAACCAAAAAGAGCATGAGCAAATCCTGACCAGTGCCAGAGGACAAAGGTCACTGAAGCCTATGAATTGTGCTAAGGTAGATCACGATTTCCTATCCCTGTTCAAAATCAGATCCAGCAGGATTACATTTGAAGAGAAGGTGAGATTGCACTGCAAGACTGTCTAGCCTTAAAAAAAACCCAAATGACATAGAAACAAAATATGTTGAGTTAGCTTTGACTTTGACAGCTGACAAGTGTGTCCATCCTTACCTGCTCAATACTGAAGCTGTGGCTTATTCCTAACTGCTTGAATGAGACAGAGAATACAGCACTTGGACTGTGAATAACTGCTTGTGAGTCTAACTGCTAAAAATAATAGTTCCTTTTCCCTATCTACTGCCTCACTGCAAAGGATGTGAGTAGTTGCTGTTGCATGAATTATTAATCTCTGCTGCCACAGTACCAGGACCTAGGCACTCTGCATGTGACTGTGCGTGTGTGCATTCAGGTTGCGTGTTCTGCTTGCATGCCATAATGTTTTCACTTCTCACCTAAATGTTTTTGCTTCTTTGGAGGGAATGGTAAGCATAGAAGAAGATATCTACACAGAAAATTTTGTTGAGACCTCCTAAATCCCAAGAAGGAAGGCTCGAGGAAACAGGGAATGCAGCTTGAAGTGAATGGGTTTGTCTGACATTTTTACGTGACTGAAATACAGAAGCTGTTATGGTTCCCCATCTAAAATGAGCTCTGGAATCCCTGTGGGTTTCCTGAGCCACCCTCAATTCCACTTTGTCTCAAAGGCAGCTATTTCTTCATTTTTAAACACAGGCTTCCTGTGGATCACTGAAACCGAGCAGTATTAAGACAACATGCAGTCTATCTGATTTCATGTCTCCTACCTTAGAAACACAGCCCTGTTGCTGTGCTTTTTTATAAAGCCCAACAAAGTTCTTTCCTGAAGCAATTCTTTTCCCTCTCATTACCACATTATAACATACACAAGCTTTTGCACAAGATGCTTTAGAAATCTTATTAACCACCTACACATCTCTTATGTAACACAGAAATAAACCCCATGTAAAAAGCTCTACATGCCAAGTCCCACATGTTCTGCTCATCCCTCATGCTGCTGTACTCGCTGGCAATAGGCAGTCCAGGTTTTGCAGTACTGAACATTTAGCCAATTGCTCCCAATAAACAAGCCAGGGTTTTCCCAGCAGTATTTTCTCTATGAAGACACTGGGTCCAGAAGGCAGCAACAGACCCACCTTCAGTCTGCATTTCTGGCTCTCAGTCCACCAAGACTCTTGTGAAAAAGCCCTTCGAATTTCTCCTTGAGACTCTATAAAATGAACTCACCCAGTTGCAGAAGCCATGATGCAGCCTCCATCTGCTGCAGGAGTAGTACAGCAGCCAGCTGAATCATGATTCATGCCAAAATTGTGTCCCATCTCATGGGCAATGGTAGCAGCAACACCAATGGCATTATCAGAGTGATCCTGTGCAAGGGCAAAGATGTATGTCACCATTTTACCTGTGCATCTCTCAATGAAGTAATCAGCAGCTATCATTACATGTAGAGAACATATGCTGAAGCTGCTCCTGCCCATGAGCAGGTGAGCCAAAGGCCTTCACAGGAAATATTTTCTTTCTAGCCTTTAGGAGGCCTCTACTATTCACTGCTTGCAAGAAATACCATATTAGGTATTAGCAATTGCTTACCATGTTTACTCCTCCTGACTGGAAATCAGAGCACATGGCCATCACAGGAGCCAAACCTACTGTGGTACCTTGGAAGGGCACACCCCTAAAAATCAACCCAAAAGACCATGAAATGCCTTTGAGGCACTTGAGAAGGCAAAGCAAAGACACACATTTTGCAGCCCACAGCTTTATACATCCATCAGTGTCAGGTGAATAAATTTTCTTTAGTTGTATCTTCAAAAACATTATAGCAGAGCTATGAAGCCTTAAGACATATTTTTCTTGGACTTAATACTTTGGTTTATGGGCCAGCCAGCCAATCCTATTTTTTTATAATGGTCTGGTGCCAAAAAGTGCTCCTGCTGAGCTTTGCAACAATCACAGAAAAGACCATTTCTGGATCCTTAATTTGGTCCTGCCTGTGAATACTTAATGTACCTTAAGCCTAATATTTGCCAGTTTAGGATTCAGGGACTTCACAGAGTAGTAGGTAACACCTCTCAGGTGCAGCTATGCTTGGCTCCTGCCTGGCAAGCTGGAATTGTGCACCCTCCCTGCTGGCAAGCCTTGGAAACTGTGCTCAGGGCATGACCAGGTGAACATGAAATACAGTAATGTTAAAGAGGAAAAAGCCCTCAACCAAAGAAGGGAAAAGGCAAATGTATGTCTGTATTTCAGCTCTACAGGTTTCTCCTCTGACATCACTATTTACTGGTAGATTAATTACCATGGAAGAGGTAAGGAGGTCTAAGAAATGCTGTAAATTTTTCTTGCAGTGACATCTGCACTGCTGGCCATAGCTACTGGCCTAAGGCGATGAGTAGGATGAGCCACAGACCATTAGGTAGTTCCCAGCACCGTGTCCCTTGTGCCTCAGTGGGATGAGTTAGGAACAGATGCCTTCCACAAAGGGCTTAGCTCCCCTTTGCAGGTTTTCCTTGTGCTTCACATTTTCTTGCCATTGCACATGCAGCTGTGAGAGATCATGTGCAGCTGCTTGTGATATGCAATTTGATGAATGTGTATTGAGTCTGCTGCAGGGCCTGGGACCTCCACTTTTCTTAATGTACTTGTGGTCTGGGTGCCAGAGCTTAATGCTGGCTGAGTGGCCAGCACATAAACCTGCCACTCTGAATCTTAGAATGATTTAGTCTTACATGCTGATTTCCCACCCACCCAACCCACTTGTCAGGAACAACTTACTTCAGGAGAAATAAACTTACGTGATTAGCTGAGCATTATCGTGCTTCCTGTACGCCCGCTCCTTACTGCTCCAGGCCAGAAAGGACTTCAGGGTGGAGTAGGGATTCTCACTTACATCACATTTATTCCAGTTACTCCAGATCTCCAGCCCCACCAAGGCAATCCTGATATTCAAAGATCTGTAAAACTAAGATACAGGAAGGAAAGGGGACAACAAAATGAGCACATGAACTAATTAATTTTACTCTGCTTTAAGTCTTGAATAGAAACCCTGCTAAATCCTACTGCAGATACACATATCCAGAGAAGATGCTCCCCCTGGAAATTCATTGCCACTTGGCACCACAGCTCTGCAGAGAGAGAAATGAGAGCCACTCACAAACCTAAACTCGACTGAAACAGAGACATTAGACTTCCATTTTAAAATAAATGACAAAGAGATAATCTAGAGGAAAAAAGACTGGAGACTGACATCATCTTTATCTCTAGATGTGTCAAAATTCCTGAAAAGAGGAAGGAAATAATCTGCTGCTCACATTGAATACAAACAGAACAAGTCTTCATGGGCAGCAGGGTGAAGTGAGTGCTGGAAGGAGTTTGAAGGGAGGAGTATGAAGAGAGTAGGTATGAAAAGCAGTGATCTTTGCTTCAGTAGCACTGGGCACCACTGCAAGGATCACCTTTGAAGGCTCCTTCTAGGTCCACTTACCAAGATTTCTAGCATGTGATGTGATTACCTTAGTCCCTTGTCAAACAGCTTTACTTAGGTGACATGGTTACTACAGATGTATTAAAACACACATGTACATGTTGGCTCTAAAGTAAGGAATGGCTTTTTCCCCACTTCATCCCTGATGTCCCACAACAAAATTGCTTGGCGGATGCCCTTCAATCCCCAAGCCACTGAGAACTGCCAAAACATTATTCTCTCTCCCAGGAAGGCACTTTTCCTCTGTTACAATTAATTCTGATAATTCAGGATTTGCTTTTTGCTTCCTTCAGTTCACACACACTTGATCTCACCTTATCTACGTAATTAGCAGCCTCCAGTAATTTAAGCCTTGTTGCTTCAATGTTGAAGTGGTGCTTCTGAAACTGAACAAAATGAACACATCAGGCAGCACAAAGATAACTATAAAGGGCTGAAATGTGTTTAAACAAGTCACATTACTCTGGGAACAGGGAGGTAACTGTGAAGTGAAGCCCAAAAGCCTTCCTCCACTGTACACCTGATTTTAAGCCCACCCCTACATATATGTTCAACATTCATCCCTGGCATCCCACTGCAGCAATGTCACTCATGCAGTGGTAGTAACACAGGGGAGCAACCCAAACTTATCAGTCCCCAAAGTGAGGGGCTGACAAAGAACTGACAAATGTGCCAGGTTAAATATATATATATGGTAACATGAGTTCATGTGTAAGGTCAAGGCTGCTGCAGCTCATCACATCTCACTCATCCAACAAACTTGCCTATTAAAACCACTTGGCAATGAACAGGTTAATTTTAGGAAACTGATTCCAGGAATTAATGCTGCAAAATGTTTAGGTTTTTGTTTAACAGATGACAAAACCTGGGAGTATTCTTCCAGCAAGGGGGACAGTAAAGGAAGGGCAGTCAGCAGCGACACTGCCAGGGTGCCTACCCCAGCTTGTCTAATGGTGAACAACATATGGCAGTTCCTGGCTGTAATATGCTCTGTCATAGCTTCCCTCATCTCCTGCTGCCTAATAGAGAAACCAAAGTAGGTTCTGCCTTTTTAGGTTGTTCAGAAGAAATTATAGCCCAGAGCACTACATGGCTTTCACTATTGGAGTTTCAAGTTGTAAATTATGAATAAGAGCAGCTTGACTCCAGTTTGTGCTGGAGATTAAATGTTCAGCAAAACACTGCACAGTCTGCACTGTCAGTGAGTACGTCTGCTGTGCTGACCAAGCTGGGGATGGGGGAGGGATTGCTGATTTCACTGGGTTTCTTCCAGCTCTATTCTATGATCTGGAGCCTTAAAAATGTCTATTTATATATCTGCTACCAGCTCAGAGTAGAGGATAATGGCAGTTATCTTCTCTAGAGATTAGGTGTACTGCAGAGTTAGAAGCACATCGTTCTTGGAAACCCACAAATCACCCTAGGCTGAAGGCAGTTTCTCCCATCAATAACTAGGGCTGACCATTGGTAACTCGGGCATCCAGAACTGACCACCAACACTAGACCTCTGTCCAAATCACAGCCTGTATCTTTCCCCTGGCCAACAGTGACTGACAGTGGTGGCAGAGGGATCATGGCTGTTAGGACAAAAGTGACCAAGACGCAGCCTTTCGTCTGCTGGTGAGGGTAGGACCTGAGAGTAGGCAAGAGAGACCCTGAGCACCAGCTGCAACCACCAAGGAGGTTCTGCAGGTAGGATGCTTGCTCTGGGTCACAATCCCATTTCTTACCTCTGCATAATCAGCCACAAGCAGAAGCTCCACATACTTCGTAGCCTGCAGAGTCTCCCGTTTCACCTGCAGCAGCAGCAACACAGGTTATTTCCTCAACATCCCCCAAGAAACTCTTGGTAAAATCTATAGTCAGGTATTTTTTTCCTGCTTGTATTTCACAGGCCATTCACCCCACCCCTTCACACACTGGGACCTCCAGATATTATTGCCTTACAGTCACCAAGTATCACAAGTCCTTTTAGCTACTGCAAGTGCTCATGTGCCTACCCTCAGCCAGCCCATTTGTTCTACATAAACATATCTGTACCGGAACAGCTACAGCCTGGTTTCCTCACACTACACAGCAGTCCCAAACACTTAAATTTATTTCCCTGTTGGAGCCATCATTTGACAATCAGTTTGTTAAAACCCATCTTGAATATTTACTACATTTCACTGTTTGAGGCATGCTCCCAGAGAACAGCAGTCCCCTCCCTCTTAGAAAAGGTAGGAAATTTGGGGCATCATGCACGGACCCAGTCTGGGCTCTGCTCACCCGCTGATGAGGTGGTTTCATCCCAGTTGTGAAGTCCCTGAGCCAGTCTTCAGCTGCATCCCCAGTGCCCTGGTAGCCACAGGCTCCTCCCTGCAACCTCAGGTTGTCCAGCCTGTAAATTAAGTGCTGGTCTGGGCTGTCAGGAGCTGGTTCTAAGATATAGCTGGAATTGCTGTTTAGCATGATAAGTCCTCTGTTGAAGCAGGAAGCAATAAGAGGGAAAGTTAATTACTATCACAGCAACCAGAGACAAATTATTCTTCTGATGCTGAGCTCCCATCTGACCCTGGCAAGGCACTCACCAGGCCATTCAGTTAATTATATAAAAGGATGGGAATGCTTTTAGTTGAGAGAGCAGATTCCTGTGCTTGCATATATTAAAATCTATGCAGTGGGCCTCACACATTCAATTAAGGGCTATTGGTGCCTGTGATGCAAGTACTAATCTGAGAAGTATTGATTTTTTGAAGTCTAGCTTTTTGTTTAGGAGCTGTGGACACTTTTCAACTAATTAAGGAAATTTGTATTTAACAGAACTGGCCTTAAAATTGCAAAGATTTTGTTTGTCCGCAGGAAAAAACCCAAACCACACAGTTCTCTCTGGGACACACACAGCCATATGGTTCTGGTTTTCTCAATAAGCATGCTACAGGCAGGAGAGCTATGTTTAATGTCTATTAGAAGATGTGTGTCTCGATGGGCAGCATGCCTCCTGGTGAGGCTCAGAGTGAAAGCAGCCACGTGCTCAGCACCTGTGCCCTCCCAGCAAGTAGAAAACCATGCTGAGACATTACCAGCACAAGCTGACAGCTCAGGGGTGCAGGAACCCTACTGCATGTGCACACCCAGACAGTTCTATCTCCTCAGCAGCTGGAAGGCAGAGCCCCAGAAAACACAGGCATGCAGAAGCAAGGACCACCTGTGCCTAGCTTTGCTTTTGGATTGTTTATTGCAAGCCACAGGTGGCTGCACTGTCCTGTTTATCTTGCTGGGCTCTTTGGCCTGTGCTACATTCACTTTAGATGTCTCAGGTTTGCTTTGGCCCAGGCTGTTTCCTGGCTGGAGCTGGTCCCATCAGCACAGCTTCCAATCATTGCTCATGGGCAGATGACCACTAATATCAATAAAGCCCATGTGGTGTTTTGGAAACAAACTCTGAGCTGGTGCAAATGAATGAAGCTCCTTGGTCACAATGAGCTGCTTCTTTTACTCCTGCTGAGGACACAAAACGTCTTTTCCTGCCAAAGACTCCGTTACTACTCAAGTGAAGGTTTTAAATGCATAACACACACAGCCCTGGCACCACCCAGGGAGAATGCAGGGGGCAAAGCTCAGGAGGAAGTTCAGACCTGAAGACACTGCTTCAAAGTGACCTTATTCCTCTCTACAACTACGTGAAGGGGGGTTGTAGTGAGGCAGAGGTTGGTCTCTTCTCCCAGGCAACCAGTACCAGAACAAGAGGACACAGTCTCAGGCTGCGTCAGGGGAGGTTTAGGCTGGAGGTTAGGAGGAAGTTTTACACAGAGAGAGTGATTGCCCATTGGAATGGGCTGCCCGAGGAGGTGGTGGGGTCGCTGTCAGTGGGGGTGTTCAGGGCGAGGCTTGACAGGATGCTTGGTTGCATGGTTTAGTTGATTGGGTAGTGTTGGACGATAGGTTGGACATGATGATCTCGAAGGTCTCTTCCAACCTGGTTTATTCTATTCTATTCTATTCTATTCTAAAGTGCTCATAAAATCTTGCTAATTGAGAGGCTGAGAGAAGGAGAGTATTGGGCTGGGACATGGTAAGTCCTGTCCCCATCTCTGTAAGGGATGCAGCCTTGAGTCACCAATAAGTCTTTTTCTCGAATGGACTAGAGCTAAACTCACTTACTGCATGAGTCCACCTTGCCAGCACAAAGGAGGAAGGAGTCTGGGAGCTGGCTAAGAGGCCACAGTTACTAATGATACCCAAATGTCTGCACTGTCCCCAGCATCTTTCCTTTTATGCCCAGGACTCATGGTGGGGTGACATTTGAGAAAAGGTCTATCTGCCCAGAAAGAAACACAGCAAGTGAGCTGCTGGGTAGCAAAGCTCATGTGCCAGCAGGCTGAGGAGCCCAGCAGAAGCATTCCCACAGCTCTGGCACCACCAGGCACTTACCGCAGCCCTCGGCAGGTGCTAAGCATGACACTGGAGTGCTCCTGGCCCCGCACGACCCCGTGGTAGAAGCAGTGCTCCTGGAAGGCAGAGGGGAGTGGGGCTGGCAATGCAGTTTGGGGCTGGCCATGTGCTATATTTAGGCATTGCTGAATCCCACACGAGCGTGGCCAATACTCCAGCAATTGTTCTCTTTCCACAGCGCTTGGCAGTTGACTATCAGAGCTAAATCTCTGTGAGGCTGCATGGAAATTTGGCCTTTCAGCTGCCACGCACAGCCTGTGCAAGTGCATCAAACAGCTCCTTGTTGCCAGTAAAAATTGAGACCTTTGAATCCCCAAGGAAGCAACTCGGATCGCTGCAGCACTAAGGCGAATCCAAAGCTCTCTGCCTGTAATGGGAGCTGCCTATCGATGGCAGCTGGCCCCGGGTCAGGCCCCAAAGGATGTGCCTTCAGCCCCAGCGAGGATGATGCCACAGGCAATGGGGAAGTCCCCTGTCTGTGGGCTCCTGGCAAGACAAAGGCAGCCTCTGGCAGGGACAAGGAGGCTTTGGGGCAAAAACACCAACATATTCATCACATCATTTCCCCTCACCCTGGGGCAGCATTAGGAAAGATGATCTCATGGGGGTTTTATCTCTTATTTTCGCATCACAACCAATGCAGATCTTTGTGCCACTGCAGCAGAGTCAGCCACAGCCCGTGTGAGAGCAGTAATTTATGGGAATTTTACTGAACAGGAGCCAGCTTACATGAGCTGGGTTTCCCAAAGGGCAGGAATGTCCCCAGCATGGAGTACCCAGTGGCAAAACTAAAAGCAAAAGGATGAGTGGCAGGAGACATAACCATTTCCCCAGCACCCAGAGATGGGGGAGCAACACTGACAGCTGACCATGGCTCTCACAGCAGCACTTGGGCAGAACAGAAGGACAGGTTTACTATTTTGGGGAGGTGGAGACACCACCTTACTGGATCCCCCCAGGTCAGGAAGCCAGACTGCGTTCCCTTAGAGCTGTGGGGATCTGCAGCCTCAAAGACAGCTCTGGAGAAAGAAGCCCTCCTGTTTCTCTAATCCCTCTGCCTGATGGTCTCCCCTGCACGTAGTGGGAAAGAAAGCATCCCCTGCACTCACCGTGTGGGCCAGAGGGATGGTCTGGGTCTGTCCAGTCTGGCTGTAATGAGTCTCTGTGTAGCCTGGGGTGAAGAGGTTTCTGCGAACGTGGTAGAAGGTATCAAAGATAGGGGTTAAAAAAAATAAATAAAGACAGTAAGACTTTTCTTTAGACCTGGATTTCTGCTTCTTGGGTGTGCGAGAACATTAGCTAGATCCAGGTTTTTCTGAGGTCAGCATTCCTGTTGCTGTGAACCACTGTTGCAGACTCGGGCTGGTCACTATTTGCTACTGGTAGCGTGAAACTAACTGCAACAGAGAGAGGGAGGGCAGGAAACAGGTATTTGCGAGACACCAGCTGTGCTGCATCTCTGCATTCTGCTCTGAACCAGCACTTCCCATCTGTGAAGCACTTGTTAACATGCTGTCCCCAGGGATGTAGCAGCTAATGGCTGCCTGGTGGCACAGGAGCCACCAGAGCTGCTGCGGGACTGGTGCTGCAGGCTGTGCTACCCTGTGCACAGTGTGCTGTGACGACAGAGGCTCACAAGGTGGAAGCAGAGCTGACCTTGCCACATCCATCTGTCTGCTGCTCATGGAGCACATTCACTTCTGAAAGGGTGGAGCAAACCATCTTCCTAAGTGCTGTTTCAAGCCATTTACTAAATAGAAACAATAAAGGGGAGCCTGAGTACAGTTAGATGCTGAGATCCAGCTCCAACAGCTGCAAGTGAACAACTCCATTTTAATGAGGGAACTTAAAAAAACCCAAACAACTAAACAAAACAAACCCCAAACCAACAACAAAAGCAACAAACCCCACACACAAACCAACAAATAAAACCTACCAACCAACACCCACAAACAAACAAAACCCAAACACCCAGAAACCAAATATCAGCATTGTTTACTGGGTACAAGTCTCTCTGCAGTTTCCTTCACCCCTGCAAGTTATGCCCCAGATGTACTGGCATTAGACTAAAATCATCTGGTTCAGCGTAGCTAGCACACCACAAGCCAGTGCAGGACATGTCAAGGCATTTGTGTGAATAATCAGCTCAAATCCAGACTCTTTCCAGTATGCAAACCTGACTACAATTAAACCTGCATTTCAACTTCAGCCCAGAAGCCAATTCTCATCTTTTTCCTAGGAAAATGCTGATTCCCCAATGTGAATTTTTTTCATGCCATCCTCATATAGACAACATTCTCCCTGTCTTCTGCCCAGGATCAGACCAAGTCTATAAAAGGAGCTCCTGTGCACTGAATAGTAAGCATTTTGATTTTATTCCAGAGGAAACAGCCTTCCCCTTCTTTTTAAACATCTGCATTTGCTAAACAGCGGTGCAAAAAAGTACAGTAAGTCAAAATCTGGGCCAAACCAAGAAGGTCATATCCTGTGTCTATCTGAGCAGCCACAAAATGTAGCTTTAAAACAGCTTTTAAAAAACAATGGCCTCGTTTCAAAAACCTTGGAGAAGGATCACAGAACACATCCCATCTATGAAACACACTTCTGCAGCCACCCCACAGTGCTGCCAGGCCACCAAAGTGCCACACTTGCCATGCCACGAGGATGCCACATGCATCCTGGGCAGGGGGATGCCAGCAACAATGCAGTTGTAGTTCATTCTTTCTGTATCCCTCTTTAATAGTTCAAAAACCTGCTGCATGAAACTATCTGCAAGAAAGATAAAGTTTGCTTCTTGATTTCTTTAGGCTAGATGAAGAAATCTGTATCAGAAGCAACTCTGCGGACTTTTCTCATCTGACTTGGGTTTTGGTATGTGGCAGTCAGGTCTAATCTAACTTGAAAGCCTTTCTGTTTAAATAAGGGATTGGGTGCTTGGGATATCCAATTAAATTAGACCAGAGCAACAGGAAACACCACCTTTTATCAGTGTTTGAAAGTGCTTCCCTCATCTGGCATCCAAAGGCTCAGACACCTGAACAAGTACTGATGGCTTAGTGTCAGACAAACACCCATGCTGCTGTTGGATTGGATAGCATTTGATGTTGGGAATACAATAGCTTTTATCTCCACCTTCAAAGTTCACTGCAGCCCTTGAAAGCTCATTTTGTTTCTTTCTGATGTGTAAATGCTCATCACTTGATCCTGTCAGTGATCAGAGGACAAGATTGCTGCATTCTGTAAACTGAAGATAGGGACAGAAGCACCATCCCACAGAAAAAAAACAACTCCCTTCATCTCCCTGACTGCAGCAGCCTGCTCAGCAGGAGGCTGCATGAAGTTTATCAACAGATTGCATTAACTTCCAGGAAATTGACTTTAGCAACGTGCCCTGGCAGGTATCTGGTCAGTGTAAGTCTGTCATCTTGAGAGTGTACAGTAAACCAGTGTGCATCTGCCTAGTGCTCCTAAAGCCAGAATTAGACACCAGCCCATGGATTTCCAGTAGCTGAGGCTCGCACAGCCTACTTGTTCCATTCCCAAACAAGCATGCTTATGTTTTCTTCCCACTCCTTTATTCTTAGAAAGCACTCACTATGAATAGCCATTTTATCTCTTCTCCAGCACTGGCCATAAAACTTCGGTGCTTTCATGCCTGCCCATCCCCACGGCACTGGTGCCCAGTCCCAGCACCAAGCTGGGCCATGCTGAGCACCATAGCCCAGCACACTAGGTTTTGGGGCACAGGATGATGCTACACCACACATGTGCACATCACTTCCAACCTGCAGAGTGAGGGTCTAGCCCCTTCTAGAGTGAATTACAAAGATGAGAGGTCTGCCTGTATTTAAGGGGCACTTCTACAGCTGCTGAGCTGAAAGCATGAACCATCTGACTAAGCAGTGCCAGGTGTGAGTTTCAAGCCTCTTTCCATCAGTTGACTCCTATCCTACATTGCAGGTTCTCTATAAAATTTCCAGATTCTTATTTTGAGCTTGCAATAAGCCTGTTTTGAAGTCTCTTCCCTGCCTTAACAGAGGGCAGCCCTGGGGCTCTTGCAGCATTGCTGAGAAAGGCTATCACAGTGTAATGCTTGGTGTGTGGTGGGGAGAGCGGTGAGGAAAGAGGAAAAACAACAGCAGGTCTTGCAACACCCTTGGGGTGCTATAGCACTTTGTGCCTGTGAAAGTTCATTTCCAGCCCAACTCACTTCCTCAGCCAGCATCAAGCTTTCCACCAAACTGTAAATAAATAAAAAAGAAGCTTTCTTTTCATCTCAAAGTGCACCAGAGTTACACCTGCCAGTTTTGTCTCTCCTTGCTATATGTGCCAGTTGTTGGATAAACAAGAGAGATTTGAGATACATGTACCTCAAAACCTTATCTGCCATCATTTTTGGACAGCATCACTGCCAGGCTGAATAGCTGATTCCAGGGAAGTTCAGCCCTGCAAAGTGTTGAAGGTCCTGCTTCACCATTTCCAGAAAAGCACAGAGCTCACCTCCTTGCTGGAGAAGGAAAGCCTGGAAAAAACCAGCATGATCCATCCTGTCTTCACTATTACATTATATGCCTCAGTGACTACCTCTCCAGCAGCTAGAGATGAAGCTGCAAAAGTTTGAATGCAAAAAGGTCATTTAAAGGCTTCTGAAATCCAGTCAGGCAGCTGACAAGATTGCTAGCACACATCATCTTCCTAAAAGGCAGCATGGAGTTCCTCATTAGGGAAGCTATCAGCATGAAGAATTGATTATGTCTGAGAAAAGCCATTTTTGGATGGGAGGACTCTCCCTTGCTAGATCTTATTCACAGCTGCAGCCATGAGGGGCTGTTTGAGGCCAGGGTAAGTTACACACCAGTGTTCAGGGTGTTCCAGAGAAGCCTTCACACCTTTCCAACAGTGGCCAGCTTTCAGCAAGATCAGTTGTTCCCTAATATCCAGCTCGGCATCTAGCTCAGGGTGGGACAGCCTGCTCTTGGCAGGATTTGCTCCCCAGAAAACCTTGGGAGCTGAGTTCAATACAAGTGAGGAAGCCAAATGAAGGAAGAGTGGCTCAGTGCCATAATGTACAGATGGCTTGAGACTGTTTCTGCTGATGACCAGTGTGGAGTGATCTTGGTCCTGCTCCAGCCTGTCAATGATATCATTGTTTGAAACAAAACCCTCCTCCCCACACTGCTCTGCTGCTCTCGGGAAGCCCTGGGCCATGCAGATCTGACATCACAGGGCAATGTGGCTCTGTTTGGCCACATCGAGATGCTGTGCCAGGGAGTTTGCATGCTTCACATGAACTGATGGCAATCAGTGGGAGAGGCAGGCTGAGGACATGGGGCAAAAATCAAGCTTTCTTAGTGGGCAGCTGCCCCTGTGACACTGGGGAACAGTGCAAGTGACCTCCAGCTCATGTGGACACCATAGAGGTGTGGAGAAGCAGCTGAGGGGAGGGGCTGCACAGCACATCAAAACACACCCAAAAACAGCAGAAGGAAAGCTGGGGCCTTTCTAACACAACCAGGTTCATTTGAGGCAGTGTACATTTGCCTGCTGCTCTGGAGAGCCTCACCTCTATTTTCCTGTTAAATGGGAGCAGTTTTCTCTCACCTGTGAGCATCATTTGTTAGCACAAGTCAGAGAGCTCAGAGCCCTCCATCCCAGGTGACTGCTGTGAACATGCTCAGCTCCACCAGCCCGAGACCACTCATGGGCACTGGGAGGGCCCTGGTGGCATTGTGGTGCTCTTGCTAATTGGAGCAAGGATCGTTTTTTATAATTTGGTCCCATGAGCAACTTTGTTGGGGTTCATTTTACATGGGGACTAGTCTGTATGGACAGCTGCCAATTTGAAAACGCCCATAAGTATCTAAGAAACATATAGTTCTTATTTCCTCACAAACCCCAAATGCTAAATGGTCCATGAAGCTCTTGTGAGAAACAGATTCTTAATTTTTCAGTCATGGGGCCAAGAGAAATGAAGTCTGCAATCTCTTACATCTCTTTCCCCATCTCTTTCCTCAAATCACAATAAATCTATCCAGACAGGCTGCCAGCATCTTGCGGTGGAGGGAATTGACTCCCCCAAGAAAGTTTAGACATCAGTTTTCCATCTACAATTTGTGGCCCCACTCCGCTGTTTCTCAACAGGATCCAAGTAGGGTAAGAAGGAGAATGTGATCCCTTACCTCCCAGTCACTTGAATGCTCCCTAAAGTCAGAAATGATTATCAAATCCTGATGTGACCCCCATCTTGAACACCACCAACACATGATCCATGGCAACACAAACAGGCAGGCCTGCTTTCCACATCCCCCACTAGTGGGAAATCAGAGACTTCACCTCTCTGGAATCCTCCAGCCAAAACTTGTCACTTCATAAAAATCAGTGAAATCCAAACTACTTTTTTTCTTGGTGAGTTTCATCCAGACAAAGCCTGGAGCTGCTAAGCTGCCTTCCTCAAGAGCTTTTGCTGATATGTCTGAGAACATGTTTATTGTGTGAACAGCAGCACTTTGGAAAGAACAAGCACCTTCCCAGCTATTGAGGTGGAACTAAACTAGCTGTTTGTAATGTCTGGGAAAAATTTACAGGCTAAAGACTCTCCATCTCCTTTTGCCACCCACATCATCTGCAACAGTCACTGTGTAAATCATGTTACAGGACCCAAGCAACATTTGCTCCTCTGCTTACCAATGGGAACCATAAATGTTGCCTGGAGAGGAAAAAGGAAATAAAATAAATGGGAAACTGGCTGAAAATGAGTCAGGGACCAAAAGATTTAATGGACTCCATTTCCTCATCTCTTCCTCCCTGCCCCATACAAAGAAGCCACTTGAATATCCCAAGGGAACTGGGAGGCTGAGATGCAGCCATGGCTTTCCAATCCTGTTTTTCTGATGACTCCAAGAGACAGTAGAGCAGGATAAACTCAGTTTCCCTCCTTCACATAACCCTTAGCCCCTCCCCATGCAGGAAGCCCGTTAGACACTGATGATGTGTAGCCCATCAGCGGAATAATTTCATACATCCTTCCTGCTTGGAGGTGGGCAGCAACCTCCCCTCCTCCTCACTCACTGGGTAGAAGAGGCTCTAGACATGAGCAAAAGCAGGAAACCGTGAAATACAAGTGACAGAGATCTCTTATCAGACTGCTTATCAGAGCATCAAAAAGGGCTGGAGTGCCCAGGTGGGGCCAGAAGCCTGGAAATGATGCTGCTCCCTATCAGTTTCAATTGCCTAAAAATAGCTCTCTGGATTGTTCCCAAAGTCAGGCCAGATAAGCTTTGGATTTTCTTTGCAGTGTCCTCAGCCAGCTGCTGCACATCCCCACTGGTATTCTGCCACCAAGTGTCCCACACCATCATGGTTGCTGCAGGCAGTGGCAGTCAAAATATGAGGCCAGAGCAAGCAGCCAGGTTCTGCTGGGATACCCGCACAGGCAGGGATGTCTCCTGGAGAAGGTGATTACTCCTGAAGAAGCTTCCACTGCCCCTTGCAGCTGAGTGGATCTTCCCAAGTTCACTGTCCCCATGAGAGGCAGAAAGAGGAAGGTGAGAAGAGGGAAGAAAAGCCTTGTTGATACTTTCCCTGCACTCAGGTGAGAAGACAAATTCCATGCAGGCTCCTGCTGTGCAAACATGAGCTCTCCTCTTCACTAGAAAGAAAAAGCTCACACCAGGCATTGCTGCCACGCACATTCAGAGTGTCTCAGCATCCCCTCCCTGCCTGACTCAAAGCTGTTTTTTATTAAGAAATGCAAATGCCTTTTTAAAAGTCACTTTTCATCCAAGGTTTGCAACTCAGATTCTTCCGTTCCTAAGCCCCAGCCAAATCTAAAGCTGCTTTATAGGCATCTCTCCACATATATTTGTTGTTTGTGCAGCTTTGAGCTTTTCAATCCCACAGCTGCAGGACATGGTTTTGAGTCATTTAAAACAAGCTGAAGTCATTTAGGAGATAATTTTATCATTGCTCAGAAACGTGAACCAGTGTTGTGAACTCTGCTTGGAACTACGGCGTGGTTCCGCCTTATCACACTCCTGAGCAGGAAATAATGCAATACTATGCTAACTGCTAATGCAATAATTGTGTTCATAGATATGTGAAACCCAGACTCAGGCATGTGCTAAGCTTAGTACAAGCTACAGAGCTGTGCACAGTTCTGAAGAAAGACATGCAATAACTTCCGTGCTGCACCTCTGAGGGTGAACACAATGTCCTTTTTATATGGAGTATGAAATCAGGCTTGGTGTGAACATTACTTCCACATATTGAAAACAGCACATTTCTTGCAAGCTAGTGCATCCCTAACAAAGCCATACAGATGATGACTCTTTTTTTCTCCTCCTTTCAAAGCAAGCTCATTCTCATCAGCTTCGTGTCTGCATAAAAAGAGTAGTGGATGTGTAAGGAGGCTGCCTAATTCACTGACAACGTCATTTGCAATAGTTTCCCTAGCGTGGCATACCTCCTTTCTACCTTTGGGAACCATTGGGTAGATCATATCCCAACCAGACTTGAATTTTGCCAATCATTTCATGCTTATTTTGAGTGGTGGAAGTCTGAGATGTGGCTGTGAGAGTACAGCAGGAGCCAGCACCCCTGCACTGAGCCCAGGACTGAGGGGATGCAGAGAGCACCAATCTCAACGGCAAAATGGGTTTCCAGAAGATCCTCTAAAGTGCATCAATTACATGACCCAGAATTCTGGGGCTTATTTTCATGTCAATAGCCCCAGATATCTTCCTTAAAGCTGCAGTACTATTATATTCCCTTTCACGTGAACTTGAAACCAGGAACAGCCAGGTTTCAGATGGCTTTGGATGGACACTTCCCACTTGGGGAATTTCACTTTCTCTTCCATTGAGTGCCCAAAAAATTCTGCAGTGAAGTCACTGATGCTGCAACTACTCAGTACCCTAAACCTCATCTAAAATCTCAGTCTTCTCTGTAAGATAAACACTAGCAGTGGTGAGCTCCTGGATGCTAGGGAGCAACCCCAGGCTGGCAACCTGAGCAACAAGGCTGGACTCTTCCTCGCTGCATGTTTTAATAAGGACATCAGTTTGTCTTCACTTAGAAGTACTCTATGGATGTTGATAATTACAGCATGCACAGGGCTCCTAGAGACAGCATAGTTTTGTTTGCTTCATCATCTCTCTTCTAATTTGTCTCTAAACTACTTCTGCACCTTCACAAGTCTCTGAAAAGCTGTAGCTCTCCAGAGCCTCTCATCTACTCGAGTTCAGATTTGCACTTTGGGATTGTATCACCACATTCCCTGAACAAGGACTCAAGGCCTGGCAAGGCTCCCATGTGAAGCACTGATGCCTATGAATCTCTTGCATTTTCCACACACACAAAAAAAAAAGAGTCAAAATCAGAATCTCCAAACCACTTGCTGTATTTCATCAGTCCTGGTAAGGAGATTCTTCCCACAGGGGAAGTGTGAGAGCACACTTAAATCTGTGTGTATACATCTCGATGCATGAAAACGTGTTTCAGGAAATAAACACAATGGAAGGCTTCTATTATTGTAATTCTGTTTACTAACACCAGCAATGAGCTTGCACTGGAAATAGCACAGCTCCCACAAGACACCTGGAGGTTAAGTCATCATGCTTGAAGCACAAATGGATTAATTCAGCAAGGATCCTTATCCTGCCGGCTTCTACTGTGCCAGAAATAAATTCACCTTTGCATAGCAACTGTGGAATAGGCAAGACCTGACAGTCCTTCCACCAGGAAGGAGACCTCCAGCAGTATTAGCAGTTGTGTAGCTTCCAGCTTCAGCTTAAAGTCTGGCTTTGCTGACCGCTGCCATCAGCAACACCTATTTTTCCTGCATTAGACAGGACTGAGTTAGCAGTGCTTATGCTATCTGGTCTCATCCACCACTCTCCATTTTTCCAGTTGAGAAATGCCAAAACACACAGAATTTATAGCTGGTTCTGTTTAGCTCTACACAGGTGCCTGAATGCCTGGGAAATGTGTCCAGCTTTTGCACTCCCCATAGCTTATGTAGCCTGTGACAGAAAATTCCTCACAGGATATATTCATCTTTCATCAGATTTCAGTCTTTAATGCAGGCTGACCAGAAAAATCTGGTTTTCCCCCCAAATGGCCCTGAATGTCCCTTAATTTTATGTACTGACATCTAAATACTAAGATCTTCTGACACTTTACTCTTTCAGGAGGAAAACAGAGACCCCAAACTCTGTGGTTGGGATGGCTGATTCTAGCAGACAAACATTTGGTTGTGTTTCCATAGGCAGATCTTCAGATCCATTTAAAAATTAATAAAACAGCAAGAGTGCAAGGGGACTGCTCAAAGACAAGCTTCATGCAGCTAAATTTCCAGCTGCTGTTCCCCCACAGGAAACTAATGTACTCAAAGGGCAGAGAGCCTATGGAGCAGTCTGCAGACCAGAATCCTTCTACCTGTCTCTGTCTCCTGCAGGTTCAGCTAAATTCAATGTACATCATGCCCTGTTACACCACACAGCATTGCTGTATCACGCCTGAGAGGAGGCTGCATTTCAGTTAAGGCAGTCTACTTTAGCACAAAGGGCACTAATGGAATTGAAACTGTCAGACCATTTCTCCTAGGAAACAGAGCAGGACCTCTTTGGATCATAGCAAATGATATCCTCATTAGACTCACACTGACTCTAAAGCATTCAGCCATTTGGTAAATAATGGACTTCATATCAGCAATGTTTTCTAATTAGTAGTAAGAATTATGATGCAAAAATAAGTAGACACACTGAGGGGCAGGTCACCATCTGCTTTTTGCTGACAAAGCTGTTACAGTCAGTGCTGCTTGGCTGATTAACATCAGTGGGGACTCAGACCTGGAATAACCTTGAAATCCAGAAAAGGACTTCCTCATCCTGCCATTATTAAGACCCTGTTGAAGTCAGTGGAGGTTTTCCTGTTGACTTCACTGTAATCCTAATTCATTATTTTAGTGTGACTGCAATTAAGACACAAGCACACTTACCCATTTTTCTCCAGTTCCAAGATGAGCTCCTGGCCTTCTGCCTTTACTGTAAGTTCAGCTCTGAATGGATGCTGCGTGCGAAAGAGACAGTGCCTGTTACTCATACATCATCATAATTATGAACACATCCAGAAACATAAATCATTCCACTGGAAACTGCAGTTGACCTTAAACCACTCCTCACTTTCCTCCTACCTTTAGACCTGCAGTGCTGACAAAGGGAAGAAACGGGCCACAGTGGCTCCCAGCTCCAGACAGGCTGCTGCATCTCTTTGGCACAATCATGCATCTCAGTGGACACTGATCAGGGGCTGTGCCCAGATGCCACAATGCAGAGCCAAGAAGCACTACAGTCATGCTGGAGGGATGCTGCAACTGAGCTAATGATCCTGGTGTCTCAGGAGGGATAATGGGCTCAGACAAAGCAACAAGTCCTGCTGCTGGAGTGCTGAGAGGAGCAGCTGGGTGGGAGGGATACACTACACTCTGTTCTCTACACTGTACTCAGGATCACAGCACAGCACAAATGACAATAAAAGGCATACAATGGAGTCCCTTAGACATCTTAGGCTGTAGCTGTTGTTCAGATAGTATTTCACAGCTGCTCTTATATTAGTCCCAGCCTGCCAAGGCACTGGGAACCATGACAGCAACTTTCTAATGTGTTTCAACACAAGGACACAGCCCTGGTTTGCCGTCTGCCTACGTCGGTTCCCCAAGGCCTACTTGTGTTAACAGAAGGAACTCCAATTTCTTAATGCAATGGCAAATGCATACATTAAACTCAACATCTAAGGGGGAAAAAAAATTTAAACAATGAAAACACACAAAACCCCACTGGGGACCAAAAGTATAGAACATGCTTCCTAGACAACCAACTTTAAGGTCTCCAGTTTTACCTCCCTCAAAACAAGACCACAAGCTAAGACCTGGTGGGGATTTCTGAGTCTGAGTGCTTTCACATATAGGAAATGGATGAATAAACTTCCCAGAAGAGAAATTATCCATCTGATAAGAACAGACTTCTCTATTCAGCTGAAAGAAAAAAAACAAAACAGCAACAAGCCATAAAAGCTGGTGAGATGATTAACTCAAACCATTTCCTAATTCAGTGCTGGAGAAGATTTTGCAGAAGAGGTCTACTGAAAGCACAATAAAGCAAAGCTGACTGAGTAGGATGTTCTGATGAAAAATGTCAGCCCAGTGATACACTAGCTTGCCACCTCAATTCCAAGCTCAGTTACAAACTTCTCATTTTACCACCTCCCTGCTCATATTCTGCATTTTGTTCATCTTTCTTTTCCATTTCCAGGACGTTGCCCTAGGCCCACACAGATGATGCAAAAGAAGTTAACACATTTACAATGGTGGTTAATTCCACAGGGCTGCGTTTAGTTTACTGAAGCACAGGTGCTCAGTGCATCTCAGAGTGGGTCTATTGCTCTGCTGACTAACATGTAAGCAGTGGTGGTTACCTCACCTGTATCTTGGGGAGATCTGAGGATCTCCACCACCATCAAAGTCTCTTCACAAAGGGTGTGCAAGCATCATTAGACTCGGCAACACTTTCCCTCTCCTTCAATAATCCTAGGACTTCAGAGTCCATCAATTGATGTGTAAGTGAAACATTCCAGCTGTACATTAGCTTTGCTAGCACTGGTTGTAAAGCCAACAGGAATTTGCCTGAAACAAACCAAGTACAACCCCCGAGACCCAGCAAATCTGTATAAAGGGAAAGGCTGTCCGAATGTATTTGTAGCACTACCAATAACATGAAGGACCAAAACTTCCATGCAGTATTCCAAGGATATTTTAAAGAGAGTTAAGACCATGGGAGAGTCATTGTAGTGCCATTTATTTTTTTTAATGACAGAATAAAAACTTTTATAAAGTCTCACCTATAGAGAGGAGCTAAATCCCATACTAACTAATCCCCATCTCTTGGGGAGATGCCATGATTTGTCTTTAGTATAACACTGCAGCTTCCCTTTTTCTGGTTCACAATGTAAACAACACCCTCTGGATTTTCCTCTTTCATTTGATTATGCAACTGATAACTTCTTGATTGTGGTAATGCAAATCCTGGGAAGCTGCGCAGCGGTTTGTGGTTGATGTTCAAGCCTGAAACCCCAGTATTTCTCAGAATGGCTGCAGATTACTGCCATGCCACTTCAGCTGTCCACAGAAGAGAAGTGGGGGTAAGACCTGTACTGATACGCATGGTGTGCAAGACACAGACAGACCTGAGCTCAGGGTGACTTTTCTTAGTGAAGCACCCTCGCAGTTCGGAACCATCACCTCCAAAAGCTGATGCCTCTATTCTGCTCCTCATTGCATCGCTGCGCTTCCCTTTCAGACATTCAGATCAAGCAGACCCGATCCAGGTTTGAAGGCATGGCAGAGAGCGAACCATCAGAAACCTCTGCACAGTGACCGCAAGCCACCCGACGCGGTCTCGGGCTCCGTGCCCGAGATGTGCCAGTTTTCCCAGCCCTTCTCGGCACCCGGCGGCGCCGCAGCAGCTGCCCGTGCTGCAGATGGGCTTACCGCGGCTTGTCACAGACCTCAGCTTAAAAAACACCCCAAAAGGCACATGGCGAGGTCCTGCCCTGACCGTGACATCGTTCCTCCCCTGGAAACGACACGGGGCTTTGAAAGCAAAACACGAACAAGGAGCCGGGCGTGACCTACCTTCTCGCTGCTGGGGCTCCCCGGGGCTGCCCAGCGCGGCACCACCACCTCGGGCTGCGGCTCCGAGCCGGCGACGACCCCTCCCGCTGGGGAGACACAAGAGGAGCCGCTCATTACCCACCCACGGGAGCTCCAGAACACGGGGCCGGGGCGGGTGGGGAGAGCCCTGCGCTGGCTGTAAGGGAAGCAGGAGGATCCCTCCCCACCAAAGCATCCACCCGTTCTGCCTCCCTCCCTCCCCGGGGGCTCATGCAGCCAGAGGCATATGTGCAGGGTGGGGGGCGGCCGGCGCAGCCCTTCCCGAGCCGGGCACCCTGCACTCACGGGGCGGCCGTAGCAGCAGCGAGAGTGCGATACCGCAGAGCAGCCCCCGGCCCCGCATGGCTCCGGGCAGCACACGGCGCTCCGCCGCCGCCCCGCCGTATATAAAACCGCCCGGCGCGACTTTCTCCTCCCACCACCGGCCCGAGATCCGCTTCTGCAGCCCCCTGCCTGGGGGAGGGGGTGGACAGGAGTGTCTCCTCCTCTTCTTCCTCCACCTCACGCTGGGTAGCACCTCGGAGATGCCCCTCGCGTGCAATAGAAGCTCTGTCCTGGGCGTGGGGATGTGAGGCTGGGCTGTCCTCCCAGCACCTCAAGCATCTCCATGGGGATCCCTATGAAAACCCTCTTTCCCTCTCCCCCCGCCCTAGCTCTTTTGCACGGAAATCTGTTGTACCTTAAAAGCTAGCGAAGAGGAGGGGACCTGGTGGAAGGCAGCAGCCAAATCGTTGTGAAGAGGCTCCTGTAGGAGATGTGCTATGGCTTTATTTGTTTGTTATATTTGTATGTAATCCTAGCAAACCTTTCATGGTTCCAGAGCCATCCTGAATCCCTCAGCTCCTGGGAAACGCATTGCCCCTGGACAACTGAAGGGATATAGGATGAAATTTATTGTGCCCATATAAATGGGCAGAAGCAACAAGCTGTCCACTGTCTCTTTAAGGCTGGGGAAGGGCATGGGAGCATCCACAGCTCAGATTTCTTGTGCTGCTCTTCCGTGATGTCCACTCACTCCCATAAAGCTCCCAGAGAAGCATCCCTTTCTTCTCCTGCATCCTTCAGCACTAACACAAGGCTGTGGTATACACACCACCTCTTTGCTAGACCTCTGCTCTTCACAAATATGAGCACCCAAAGGACTGCCAGATGCAGTGCCTCACTGCTGGGTTAGCCACTGTAGCTCAAGGTTGCACCATGAAAGTCCAAGTTAGCAGGGCTGTGTTCAGGTCACCAGTTGCAAAAACATGAGCTCTGTGATGCTGTAGATGCTTCCTGAACACGCTGAGCCCATGAAAACCAGCTGCCTTCCCCTGTGTCAGATTATTTCTGCTATGACTCTCAGTTAGCTCAACTGTAACCACACTACCATTTTCATGACAAGCATTTTTATGGGGTCAGTTCAGAGTGGCAGGAAAAAGCATTGCCTCTTAAGCATACTCTTTAGGCAGCCATTGATCCACATTATCAACAGAACCCTTTCCATTCATCTCTGTACTTAAAGTGGCTGTGTAGGTGAACCACCAGGAAATCAGCTTAAGAAATGTGGAGAGTTTTCACCTGGCTATGTTTCAGAGGATATCAGTAAATTAGGCTGGCAGGAAATGAATGTTTCATTCAGAATAATAATAATAATAATAATGATATTGTCTCTTGCCCAGGGGTTTATTTATGCTATTGAAACCACTGAGCTCTCTTACTGAAAGTCTTTGCTAACCCATGCCAGTGTGCCCAAAGGAAACATGGCTGTTTTGGTTTAAGGCTTTCATATATGCCCCTTCTCTCCCTCAGCACTTCACACACGGCACCTTTATGATCTTGTGAAAGTCACCCTGGCAGAAGAAAGCTAGGACCTCCTGGGGACAGCTAGAGAGAATTATCAGGGTGAGCAGACTATGAACGACATTTTAGCTGATCCACAGACAGGTCACAACTTTTTGTCACACAACTAAATCATGTTATTTCCCAGAATAAAAATCCAGGGACCAGATTCCAGCTCTCTCCTAATCATGTGGAGTACCTTGAAGAGAAAACTTGACATTTTTGTGAACTCTCCCATTTATTTATAGCTGCCTGTAATATAGAAGAAAACAATGGCACAATTGTTGATGCCTTTATTATAAATAAGTAAAAATGCAACCCCAATTTAGACACAGATTTAGCTGTTTGCTTTCATCCCTGCATAAAATTTCCTTCTGCACAAAGGAAAAAAAAAATACTTCGATGAGGAACATGTATATTTGCATGGAAAGATTGCCACAAACCTTCTCAGCACAACAAATCCTTCCAGGGACCGCTCCATATATTTCTCTAAAAGAAGATCAGCTCAAAACCCCAACCAACCAAACACAAAAAAACCCAAAGAAAAAAAACCCCAAACATTACATGGAATAAAGGAGCCTTATCTTAAGACTGGTAAAATGCTCAGGCCAATTACTATCTGCTTGTGATGTCTGTCACCACCCAAATATCATAACAATGAAATACATGCAATATTTGCATTTCTTATGGAGGGGTATTTTTATCTTTGGAATTTGGTAATACGAGAATTGATATCTCAATTTATAATCACCAGAAACTCCCTCCATAAAAATATAGCCACAGACTGTGCAGTGGCTATATATAGTTTAATCTATATTTGTATGATATATCACTTACAGTACTCAGACATCGCTGCACGGAAAGATTCAGGGTATTCTGCCCTTACTAACAGTGCTCGGATGCTGTAACGCTACCTGCCTCTGGCACAGAATGAGTCAGATCCTGCCCTGACCCATCTCTTCAAAAAGCTCTTACTGGAGTCAATGGGACATTTGCCTGATTCACAGAGAAAGGTCAAGCTTTTGGTTATCTGGGAATTACACAGACTCAGACTCATTTCCTCCAGGATCCCAACTGCTCGATTAAAAGTATCAACTGGGAATTCGGGAGCCTGTGCTCTGTTCCCTTATCAGTTACATCCGCTGTGATCAAGGGATGGACACACCTGCAGCCTCCATGCAGCACCCAGGGCATGGTCAGTATATGAGATCGTTCAGTAGGCTTGAAAATGAGGTGTTTCAGTTTCCCTAGGGCAAAGCTGATGAGAAAGATTTTGAAGGGGAGTTTCAGCACATACTCAACAGTTGGCAAGATGAATTAACACTGTCGTCGTTAGGTGGAAAGCAAAAGATGAAGAGATGGGAGAGATCTCACTATGTTCATAGTAAATTAGGAGTTAGCCACCTAGAAGGAAATAGAAAGCTAGATCCACAGAGGACAGTGCCTGTTGAAGAAACAGATTTATGCAGAGAATGACTTGGATATATGTATCAGACTAAAAGCTCAGTAATATTTCATTGGAAGTCTCTCTTCAGAAATAGGAGCTGTTGTTGAATGAACTGCTCTGAAAAGACTCCTGCTGACACTGGAGAAAATATTACTGAGAATCCAAGTCTTAGCAGGAGAAGGTAGAAGACTTTTTGTCCTGCCTAGCCTCTGCTTTACAGATACTCATGCTGATAAAAGAAATTTTCTGTCTTAGGCTGACTTGAGCGGGATGTGAAAACTTCCATTTTGCAGAACATTTTTCTCCCTCAGATGATCAAAGGAGGAAGGCTGTGAAGGGAACTGGCGATTTAACAGCGAACCTCTTTATTCTGAGTCTGAACAGTTGAGAACAGCTTTGGCTGGCCCAGAATATACTGTTTAGCTTTGGTTTTCCACCACCCATGCAGGACAGCAGGAATACTTAGAAGAGCTCTAGAGCAGCTGCCCAGCCAAAGAGGGAGAAGTGCTGTAAGATGATCAGGTACGAGACAAGGGCTTGTCCCAATGTGCTGTCACTGAAATCATATCAAAGCACTGTCTATGATTTTTTTGAAGGGTGGGTCACTGCTGCTGCTTTTGCTTCATTCCTACAGGCAAGTAAACTTAATGGCAGAAGACTTTTAACTCTTTTTAACTGCATTTGTACATCTGTAGTGCTCCCCTCCACACTTGCCTGCAAGCTTCTCCAACACAACAGCGAGAGAAGGGGAACAGGTATAATGGTGCCAGGGCTTTTAATAACATCCAGTCCATAAATCCAGTAATTTGGAAGTAAAAAAAATACCAGTCTCTGCAAATGGATAGCCTCAGGCAGTGATGCACTGGGTAGCACTACAGTCTTCAGACTTCTGCAGCAGCGGGAAAAAATAAACTTTGTTCAGAAAAATTTGCATCCCATTTGGTTTTCAGGCTAAGAAGCATGCAAGGCAATTTTTAGTTTAGACTAAAGTAAACATCAGAGAAAGAAGAAAATAATTACAAGAGAGCAGAATATGTCTCTCACGTCTCACTCTCTGCCCTGCCATGAAGCAGGGCACCAAGGGACTGGGCCTGCCTATGACCCACTTCACACATTGCAAGAAGAGAAATACCAGCACAGCTAGCTGGCACGTCAGGAATCTGCATTTAGGAGATAAGTTTGAAGGTGGCTTTACAATGACCTAGAAATGGGAGCTAAAAAACTCTTCTGTCACAAGATAATGCCCCGTGTGGGCTGCCAGTGCATGCTACAGAATGATTCAGAGGAAGCTGGGTTTGGATGAGTAGATTGTATAATTTTCGCTTCTGTTGTAGACAAGACCTAATAGTCTCAAAATGAGCTCAGCTGAAGGCTGGGTCCAGTGCTGTAGATCCCACATGACCAATTCAGGATTTCAGCTCTAGCTGGAAGGAAAGGAGTGACCAGGCCGAAATTTTGTTTGCTCACTAATATATATTTAGGATGTGTTAAACCTGTCTTCTCTTCTCCTGGCCTTACTGGTTTGTGTGCAGTTCTGGGCCCCTCAGTTTAAGAAGGACATTGAGACACTTGAACGTGTCCAGAGAAGGGCAACAAGGCTGGGGAGAGGCCTTGAGCATAAGCCCTATGAGGAGAGGCTGAGGGAGCTGGGATTGTTTACCTTGGAGAAGAGGAGGCTCAGGGGAGACCTTATTGCTCTCTACAACTACCTGAAGGGTGGTTGTAGCCAGGAGGGAGTTGGTCTCTTCTCTGAAGCAACCAGCACCAGAACAAGAGGACACAGTCTCAAGATGCACCAGAGGAAGTTTAGGCTCGAGGTGAGGAGAAAGTTCTTCACTGAGAGAGTCATTAGCCATTGGAATGTGCTGCCCAGGGAGGTGGTGGAGTCACCATCCCTGGAGGTGTTCAAGAGGAGATTGGATGTGGCACTTGGTGCCATGGTTTAGTCCTGAGGTCTGTGGTGACGGGTTGGACTTGATGATCTTTGCGGTCTCTTCAACCTTGGTGATTCTGTGATTCAGTAAACAGAGTAAGTATCTATTGAGGATATCACACTGTCTTTTCATACATGAACAGCATAGGTCCCATTAGCAGATGGATGCTGCATAGCCAAGTGCTGAATCCCTTGTCCCACTGAAGCTCACACTGAGCTGTCAGCACTGAGTTCACAAGAGCAGGGTAAAACTGAGTACCCCTGAGGCACCTCCCTTCAAATGGTGCCGGACACCCCCATATAGGAAGAAGGAAATTTGTATTATCCATGGCAAGCAATAATTCTAGGTTCTGGTGCATTAAACTATGTCTTATATCCTACTCCATAGAGTATAAAAAGAAAAATGGGAGAAGAGGAAAGTTAGATCTAGAGAATAATCCCACAAACAGCTGTTTTATACCTTGAAACACACTTGCGTAGGAATTAGTACATTTGCCCACACACATTCCCAGGCCAGATCAGCTTTCAGTGAGAAGATAATTTAGAAATGAACAGGCTTTTTCTACTATTTATAAGACTTTCCTCTTCATGATTCCTCTGCATTGCAAGTGCAGGGGGCTGTTTGTAACAGTTGCAACATGTAGGGCGGACAGGATTTGTTCATGCTTTCGTGTTCTTTAACGCTCAAACAAGAGGTTTCAGTCTTGGGACTTGGAAAATGTTATGAGCCTACAGAAGTAGGAAAGCATGAAAATGTTGATAAGAGACTGAAAAGTTATAGTGAAATCAACTCAAAGGCTGTCTACTCTACATTGATTTAGGACTATCTTTTGAGGCATATGGAAGCTTGATTTGTACCTGTCTTTGTCAATAACACTGTCTTGATGGATACTGGGAACCTAGGGCTCAGGTTTGACAGGATGCTCAGGGCCCAACAGTTCTATTGTGACAACCCATAAAATATAAGATGTCCTACATGAGATGGGCAGCCTAGCATCCTCTGAACCATTCCTCAGCATCCTCTCACAGATTAGGATGGATGGACTTCTCCATACACAGCTTCCAGCTTTCCCCACATTTCTGTGGTAGCTGAATTCACACAATTATACATGCACACATATATACACCAGAGAGCAGGGAAGTCATTCTGCCCCTGTACACTGCACTGGTTAGGCCACACCTTGAGTACTGTGTCCAGTTCTGGGCCCCTCAGTTTAGGAAGGAGGTTGACTTGCTGGAACGAGTCCAGAGAAGGGCAACAAAGTTGGTGAGGGGTTTGGAACACAAGCCCTATGAGGAGAGGCTGAAGGAGCTGGGGTTGTTTAGCCTGGAGAAGAGGAGGCTCAGGGGAGACCTTATTGCTCTCTACAACTACCTGAAGGGAGATTGTGGACAGGCGGAGGTTGGTCTCTTCTCCCAGGCAACCAGCACCAGAACAAGAGGACACAGTCTCAAGCTGTGCCAGGAGAGGTTTAGGTTGGAGGTTAGGAAGAAATTCTGCACAGAGAGAGTGATTGCCCATTGGAATGGGCTGCCTGGGGAGGTGGTGGAGTCACCATCACTGGAGGTGTTTAGGAGGAGACTTGACAGGGTGCTTGGTTGCATGGTTTAGTTGATTAGGTGGGTTGGATGGTGGGTTGGATGGTAGGTTGGATGCAATGATCTTGAAGGTCTCTTCCAACCTGGTCTATTCTATTCCATTCCATTCCATTCCATTCCATTCCATTCCATTCCATTCCATTCCATTCCATTCCTTTCCATTCTATTCTATTCTATTCTATTCTATTCTATTCTATTCTATTCTATTCTATTCTATTCTATTCTATATTGTCTGGAAAACTGACTACAGCTCATCATTCCAGCCATGATGCAGCTTAGATGCACAGTAAGCCTGTGAGTTACATGAATTAGGATCTGCCTGTCCCCACTCAACATCCACGGTTTAAAATGAAGCACTAGAGGTATATTGTTCAGGTGAGTTTATTCAAATACAACAATAGCAACATAACAAGATTCACAGAAGAAAATGACCCTCTGTTCCAAAAAATGGGGGGGAAAGTAACATTAACTACACATTTTGGCCAAAAGATTTTGAATTTCCTTACTATTTGAGTTCGGCACAGAGAATCTCCCTGTTTAAAAGCCTTTGATACATCTCAGAGAGTTTGGTATTGTCTGGAGAAGTCTTTGCAGCACTAACTACACTCAGGGATAAAGTCATAGACCAGTAGTGTAAGTCACAGGGCCAGAGCTCATATGATTTCCTCTCTCTGGGTGCCACCATGCCTCACCACACCTTCTGGACAATCCCATTTCGATTAATGGCACTTGTTTCAGACCAAGATATTACTGAAACTGATGTAAATTGTTAATGTGTTATATAGCAGTTTTATTACAAACAAGACACTACAGTTACAAATAAACCAAATTAAACTTAAAACTAGCTCATCATGGGAAAAATATAAAGCACTGCAGAATAACTGACTTCACTCTCCAGGCCTTAGAGTATTTTACTGCAGTAAGAATTACATTACAGTCATAAACAAGAACTATTTCACTTGCTAAAGCTTCTAAAGTAATGCTTACAAATTATGGCAAATGCTATCAAAGGGCCTATTTTTGCATTAAAAAGATGTCCTTAAACACACCTTTCCTCAGGAAAGCACATTATCACATGCTTAGATCTAAACTCCTGTGTAGGTGGTCTCCTGAGACAGAGCCCAAACAATGCCCTGATGAAGCTGGTGAAACTCCAGAGGCTTTTGACCTCCCCAGATCTATATGTGATCTTTCAAAACGCAAAAAGGTCATCAGACTTCAAAATGACCTCTCCAGATCTCTCAAGCTACACAGATCTTCCATTGAACACACTGAAGTCAGTGTTGAAGAAAGCATTAATAACATTCTACAATATTTGATTTGTCTGGTTTTTAAGTTGGTTTTAAAATTACAGTTCTTGCAACAACTTTACTTCTTCCTCATCACTGTCAGTTACATTGACTAGGTGGATGCTGGAGGGAGATGAAGTGATTGACAAAACCTCCTCCAATACTTCAACATCCAGCTGTGGTAGAGGGCTGGAATACTGATCTGTGTTGCAGCTGCTGTGACATGGCACTGGTTCAAGGTTCTCATGTATATTCTCCTTTGGGTATTCCTTGAAAGGATAGCCTCTGCCTAAAGGTGAAAACATCACCTCCTGTCTTTGGTATCTGTCTTCATAAAAGCCAAGGCATTCAGGCACTGGGCTGGAGAAGTTCCCAAAGCCAAATGGAGGCCGGCTGAATGGACATGTGCTGCAATGAAAGAGATTGAAAGTTGGCTTTCAGAAATGCAGATTGCCTGGACATCCATTCAGCTAAGAAAGACACTCATGGTCTGTGCTAGTCAGCTCACCCTGTTGAAATACCCCAAACATGCAGATTTAAAAACCATGCCTAAATTAAATCGGGACCACAACCAGAGTCATGCACAGATTCCATAGCTGTGCACGTGCAGCTCTCCATGCCAGATACAGGCATGACAAGCACAAAAGTATTTATCAATGAAATAACACCATGGAAAACCCAGCATCTGATCAGCCTGCAGGATGATGACCAACATAGTCAGAATAGTAAAACAAATTATCAACAATCAGTTTGTGTTATTTCTGTGGCAGAGCTGGCATAAAATGCTCTTATCTCTTCTCTGAGTGAACTCTTGCATCTGTTACACTGCTATTGAACAGGAGGAGGGAATCCTTGTGCCCCATATGTGGTTGTCAATGTTACTGTTTAAAGAATGTGCAGTAATGAATTTTTAAAAAGCAGCTCCATAGTAGGTTGCAGGAAGTTACAGTGTCAGATGTAACTGTGTTCCTCTGGTGTCAGAAACTGGAATTCCTATTCTGATGCAGAATGTCAGGTATTGTAATTTACAGTGTCACAGAAATTGATTACATTGTTAAGAACACAAAGCATGTGAAGAAGTTACAGAACTCTACAGTGCAGACACTGTATGTCCATTGAGGTTTTGAGGAGATTGTTCACCTTCCTAAGGGAACATTTACAATGTATAAATCTGCATACATTCATTTGCACTGCCAGTGCCAGTCAGGAAATATTCTGAGTTTTGCGTATTTTCTGAGATTCTGGTATGCAAGAAACAAGTTTATAGGATTGTGGACTTATAAATCATTGGATTAGAAAGATCCTGGCACTAGCAGAGCTGCCAGCCTTCAGAAGTCCATTGATGTGTATGGACTCAGAACAGTCTTTTAGGGTACAAAACACTCCTTTTCCTCATCGGCTTCAAAAAGTGTCTCATTTCAGCGATCAAGGGCTAAGCAAAGTTCATGCTTAGCAGTTTGGGGAATATGTGTCCTGTGACCTCAAAACTAGAAATAACTTATACTGCACTCAGCAGCTCATAAAGTTCTTCTGAGTGTCATGAGTCATCATCAGCCTAATTTATGACCATGTAGGCTTGTTGCCACAGGAACATATTGGTTGTTGCTACTGGTAGGAATGAGCAGTGTATAAAGGGGCAGATTTTAAGTCTTAATAGCCGTAACAATTTGCTCTGCTTGATATTGCACAGCCATGAAAGAAAAGATGATGCCTTACAATGAATAAGCATCAGCAGGCCATCAGATGACTTGTTTTTGAGCAGCACATCTGCTGCTGGGAGGGCACTGATGCTTTCTGTGCATGCATAGCTTAGGAAATACACATGGGACAGTATGTGTTAGCTTGTAAATTCTTTGATTAGGTGATCTCTGATTGACTGCTCAGAGACTGCAGAGGAACTTATGTAAGAATTCTGAAGACATTTCCCACCAGGCTGGATTTCAGAAATACTGCTAGCTATGACAGCTGCAATCATAGTAGCTAGGAGACATTTCCCACACCTACTTTAATTCTATCCAATACTTTTTGAAATACATTTATACAATCTCTACCCAAGGCTTTTCTGCAGAGATCAACCGCACTTAGATGCATAAAGTAGAGAGAAAATACTTCTATTGACCGTGGTCTCGGGAGTGCCAATTACTGCAACAGTATTATGGAGCCCTCAGTAACTGGGCATATCGAATGGCAGGTCGGCAGGTCCCACCACCATAGCAGCTATAGGAAGGTAAGAGCATCTCTCTTTCTGAATGCTCCATCTGCTTTCAGTAAGTCAAAAGACTCTCTGCCTTTTGTAATTTGTTCTTACTGGTATTGAAATGAAGGGTTTCATTACCTTGAAGGGAAATAGTGAGGTCCAGGCACAATGTAAGGGTGGTAGAATGGAAACCGAGGAGGTACTCCAAACAGGCTGGCTGGCTGACCAATGGGAGGAGACTCATAGATATGTGAGGGAAGAAAAGGAGTAGCTTGGGGAAGAGGTACAGGTCTAGGAAACATGGGAAGCCCTAGGTACTCCTTTGGGGGCTCAATATTACAGACAGAAAATCTGCCGTTAGTGGTGGTTATGTTACTTGGGTTTCTGCTAAAGCTCTCAGTGAAAACTGGTGTAAGTCTCTTCGGAGAGCAACTGAGCCCAGATGATGCATTAAAAGTTTCTCTCTGAGCAGGTTCAGCAACATGCTGTGGTGAAATTACGGGGTACAGGGGTAGGGTTGGAGCTGGAACAACCACTGATGTGGTGCTTGTACTAGTAGTCTGGAAAAAAGTAATTGGACCAGCACGTTGAAGGGAAGGAGCTGGCAGACGGATGGCAGGAGGAGCCCCACCTTTAGGAAACAGAACAGTTATTTATTAGACATGAATGAAGGAAGAGACTTCATGAACAGCAGCATAACAAACCACAGCCAGAGACAACCATTTCCCCCAAAACACATTCTGTCATGACTTCCCTGCAACTCAGTCACACATCACTTGGTCTGCATGTATTCTGACAGATGGGTTTGGACCCACATTCAAGCTTCCTTCTACAGAAACCTTGGGAGAAGAAGGAACTCACTAGTGTGTGTTGAGGCTATGAGGGTGGTATGGGCTGTGTCTTCTGATATAGTCATAGAATGAGGCTGGTGTTTAGTGCCTGAAGCTCAGAAGACCTCCTAAATCTACCAGCTGAGTTGGAGTGAGCCAAATTCTTAACCAATATGTGTGGTGCCAAAGCAGCAGTGAGGAACAGAAGCCACTGTTAAAACATCCTGCTCTCCAGTATGTTTTCTTATGTTTCACCACGCTAATCTCTGAAACATTTTGCTGACCATACACTTGAATGTACATTTTTAAATCACACATCATCTCAAAAGGGCTGCCTTTATACAGGAAGATTTCAAAACACATTGCATAAGTATTTTTCAAACCCAACTACTTAGGCCAATAGTCTAAATTCTGAGTCAACAGAATTAATCTACATTTTTACAGTTTATATTTAAGAATAATTTCAACCAGAACAGGGTAGTAAACTCTGGAATGAAACACAGTAGCATCTGAGGACAACATAATGTTATAAAATGAAAACCAAGAATACTTTATTCAGTCAAATTTACAGATGGGTTTGAGAAAGGATCACATTACTAACTCAGAACTTCACCAGAACTAAGGTGAGTGTTCACTTTTATCTCTGAATATTACCAAACAGCATAAACAGGTATTTCATTTTCTTCTTCAGGTTTAGTAAGGCAGTGCTGAACACTACTGCAGTTAAGAGCTGGTGGGAGAAGATAGATGTCAGGTGGAGACAGAACAAGAAACAGCTGTAGCTTAACAGGAAGTGAGTGCTGAGTAATAGAGATACAAAAAGACCAAGAGAGAGCAGGAGGTAACCAGGAGCTACAAAGAAAATAGCAGAGACTTGTGGGCAGTGAAGATGCCAGAAGAATTTAAGAGGCAGCGGAAATAGTAGGTAGAGACTAGGAGGCAGAGGTGCAGTGCAGAGGAGAACCAACAGAAACAGTGGTGTCGGCAAAGACTGAGGGATTGTTTTAACTACATCTACACTACCATATGTATAACTTTTACTACAATAGATAAATCCTGAATTTTTAAAATAATTCACTACTGAAAACTCACAGACTGCATGTCCAATACTGGTCTGAACGCTGGGGATGACAACTGAACAAGCAGGTGGCTGGAAGGGACAAACGGCAGCTGGATTTGTAGGAAGGATGCTCTGAGAAGCGCTGGAAAACACAGCAGAGACAGGCAGAGGAAAACGCTTCCTTTTGCCTTGGCGTGGTTGATAAACCCAGCCTGTCAGAGATGGAAAAAAACCAGAAGATGCAGACATCCATTTCTGGGGATGGTCTCATTCTTCATGTCAAGCTATGATACCTGTAATCCTGTAGTATCTAAAACAAAGTAGACCAAAACCTGTTTCTATAGTCAATGGCAATACTCCTCTTGTTTCAGCGAGCTAGCAAATGGGGCATTTTATCAGAGGTGGAAATAAAATGGACATATTTGGGCATTGCTTTGTGTTACTAAATTGTTAACTGTGAGACAAAGAAGTAGAGAACAGGGGGGAGTGATGTGGCACAGCTGAGGGAAGCATGTTAAGGAGAACATGACACTGTACAATGAGCTCTCAGTGCAGAAGAAAGCCATGACTGTATTCAAAACAGAGACCTTTCCTGTTTCCTTAACCCATTCATTCTCACACACCTGTAAGTTACAAGATACAATGGAAAATAAAAACTACTAGGAATCCTATACAGATTTGGGAGGAGTTACATCCGCCTCTGACATAACACTAACCAAAGACTAACAGATGTATTCTGAATTGACAGTCTCAGTCTCTTACACAGACTAACTCTTAATGCCACATAAAAGGAAGCCTTTCTTTTTCTTTCTTGAAGGGTGTAAGAAGAGAGGGAGGGTGCTACTTTTTTCTTTCACTTGCTCGTGACAGATCAGTCAGATCTTGTCTAGCAGGATTAGACATAACCATGAATTAGCAGGAGTATGGTGACAGAGAAAGGACCACAACACCTGGTATCTCAACAGTTTTTGAAAGCATTCAGAGTACTTATGTTCTGGTTTACTGATCTGCACTGCTAGGGGTTAATTTGTTCAGGGTACAAGTTTTTAACTCTTTTGACAAAAGGCTGAGAAACGTCTTCCACACTTTTATTTGGGAATCCCACAGAATACAATACTCTTTACACTTCCTGGGGCATTTCCCTTTCCTGCTTCTAAGGAATGGATGCATGTGTCACCACAGGCCACCTGGACAGCTCTTTCTGGAGCATGCAAAATGAAGCAGCAAGCCATACTCACACTAAACTCACTATCTGGCTGTTAAAACTACTAAAGCATTCAGAAGAGCTGCTGTAGCTGTGGTGATCTAAGACCATAAGAAACATTAGAGGTTATGAAAGATGAAACATTGTTTTGGATGCTTAAAAAAATTAATGTGCATTCAGGCACTGGAAAGCTGACAGAAGGAGGGCCATGTGCTTGGCAGTTTTGTAATGTTTTTGGAACTCTCTTACTTGCTGTAATGAAAGAGATCCATTTCTCACTAAACCTTCCACTTCTAAAGCATTCATGTAAATAAATAGGTGTTTACCGGGAAACTCCTCTCTGTGCTTTTGTTTAATTTTATGAGCTTCATCATAATAGGGCTGCTTCTGCTCTTCAGTCAGTTTGCTCCACTCCAGTCCAAGCTGAACACTGATTTCTGCATTATTTGCATTAGGGTTGGCTCTCGCTAGGGCAGGCCGATGGATCCTGGCCCACACCATAAACGCGTTCATCGGACGCTTTACGTGGCCACTTTTGTCCTTGCCAAATGGAGTATCTGGCATTCCTAGGCAACAAAACCAGGAAAGACCATCATCTTCCAAGCAATAGAAGCAACACAAGTACATCAAGAGGGTATTTGGCAACAGTCAAAAGAAATCACTGCAGCTTTGGAACACACAAAACTCAGTGCCCATTTGGAAAACAGTTCCTAGAAACATATCAAAGGGTGAAGGAGTATCACAGAATCAGGGAATGGTAGGGGTTGGAAAGGACCTCGAATGATCATCTAGTCCAACTCCCCCGCCAGAGCAGAATCATCTAGAGCAGATCACACAGGAACACATCCAGGTGCGTTTTGAGTATCTCCAGAGAAGGACACTTCACAACCCCCCTGGGCAGCCTGTTCCAGTATTCCATCACCCTCACAGTGAAAATTTTTTTCCTCATGTTACATGGAACTTTCTAGGCTCCACTGACCTTCACTGAACCATGGCCTAACAAATAATTTACCTGCTCTGTTACATGCTATTAAAAACCCCCATATATCCCAAACACAAACCATATGGGACTGCTAAAACACTAGTTCAGCTTTCATTTGGCTAAATTGCTTTCTTATGAATTTAGAAACTTACACATTTATCAGCTAAACATTGTACAGTGTAGTTTGTCACTGCAAATTTGTCATCACCACCCAAACTATGGAGCCAAAGCCCCAACAATTCAGGGACCAGATCTGATGACCGTGTAACAGTTTAGTCCTACACATGTGCAGTTGCTGACTTTTCAGCTAAGGTTATGGTCCCACACCTGTGGGTTCTTCACCAAGGCTATGGCCCCACACCTGTGGGCTCTTCAGCTAAGGCTATGGCCCCACACCTGTGGGCTCTTCAGCTAAGGCTATGGCTCCACACCTGTGGGCTCTTCAGCTAAGGCTATGGCTGTGCTGAGTTTCTAGGGGGCTTGTGTTTGCTTTTTTCCTCTCACTTTTCTCAGATTAAGACACATTTTCCTGGAGGAACCTGTGGTTGCAAATGACTTGTTACATGACACCCAGCTTTGGCTCTTTGGAAACACAGATTTCATTTTAACTGAGCTAGTGGCATGATGAACCCACAACCCCTTACAACTGATCCCTGAGCAAGAATTTTCCTGAAAGGTAAAAGCCTTATATAGTCTTTTAACACCTCATTTTAAGACATTAAACAACTCTGTGTATCCCTGAACACTACAGAGTTTAGTGTAGTCAGGGAGCAAGTGGACAAAACTGCACTGATTTTAACTAACCACTGGAGAACTCTGTGCTCCCAACGTGATTATGTGTTATGCTGAAGAGGAAAGTTGTCTAGCAAAGGTTTTCTAACACAACCTTTCCCTTTGTGGTCTCCTATCTGGCAACCTGTCAGAACTGAGTGCCTCTTCCTGAACCCTGGCAAGCTCTCACAGCAGAATACCTGAATCAGAGGGCAGTACTGTGAGGGGCACATTTCTAGTTTCAATCTTTACTGGAGGTGCCAGTACAGGCTGTAATTTAAGTGGCATTTGTTTCTCTGTCACTTGAGTCACACGCATCAGCTCTGGTAGCACAGGGCCATGGATCTGTATGCGGGTCCCAGGAGGCAAGGGCTGGAGCACCATTGGAATCTTCCGATCTTCAGCGAGGATCCCAAACCCCTGACGCTGTTGCACTTTGATGGCATCAGTGCTGGCATGAGCAGGCCCACAAAGGGAGCCAGCCGGAGCATCCTCCCTTTTTGGGCCATCTCCCTTTTCCATCTTCACCCTCCAGGTCTCAGAAGCCACCTCAGGGGTTTCCACTTTGATAGCGCTCCAGGGCTTCTTTCCATTTTCCCACTCCTCCAGCACCTTCACCTCGTTCTGGCTTTCTACACCGCCCCATTTGTGGTCCCCATCTCTCTTGATGGTGCCGTGGGCCTCCTCTTTAACTGTCTCCGGGGCTGGGAAACACCTGAACCGGGCGCCTGACTCTCTCCTGTCCGGGGCATCTCCCACCTCCGGGTCGGGCTTCTCGACTTTGATTAATGGGACCTTAGCCTCCTCCTTCGGGGCGGGCGGCGGCAGTGGGGGGCGGCGGACGCGCGGGGGCGGTTTTGGGGGAGCCCTGGAGCGCAGCGGTCGCTCCCTCACCACCCCCTCCATCCCGCCGCGGCCGGTTGCCGCTTGCGGACGTTGGGCCAACGCTCGCCGCGGCCTCGCGCAGTCGTCCGCCAACCGCCGCGCACCGATCCCTCCTCGTGCCCCGGCGGCACAGCACGGCCGCCATGGGGACCGCTGGCAGAGCCGCCGCGCGCCAGCCACCAGCCGCGGGGCCCGCTGCAACCACAGAGAGGTCCGCCAAGGCGCCCAGAACGGCCTGCCGCTGCCGCTTCCGCTTCCGCCCTGGCCATGCTGGGCTGTTGGCGGGCTGCATCGGCCATCACTACGGGGAGCGGGTGGTGGGCGCCCTGCGTGTGCGGCCGCCGTCGCCTCTTCTCCATGGCGAAAAGTAAGTTCGAGTACGTGCGGGACTTCGAGGCGGATGACACCTGTCTGCCCAACTGCTGGATCGTGGTCCGGCTGGACGGCCGCAACTTCCACAGGTGAAGGCCGGGCGGGCAGCCAATGGCTGGGGCACTTATAGCGCTGTGGTTGCTATGGCGACGCCTCAGCGGGCGGGAGGAAGGACGGGCTGGGTATGGTGGGGCCCGTGAGGAAGCATCTGGGGCTGGGGTACTGCGGAGCCCGGGCTGGGTGCGACTAGTCCTTTGGTAGAAGTTTCAGCGGCCTCATGGCGCTGAGGATGCGAGCTCCGAGTGCTGTCGTGGGAAGAGGGATCCCGGCTGGTGCCTTGCTGTTTTTGCGGTTTTGGCTGTTCCCTGCGTGAATTCAGCAGGGGCTGTGGTTACTAAACCTCTTTTCCCCAATCCACACGAACCTTTAACTCAGCCTCTCCAAGTTACTGCGGGTGTTTGTTTTCAAGAGCCACGGGCGGCTTCAGAACCGTGCCTTCGGCAGGATGGTAGGGAAGTGATATACCAATGCCTTGGGTGTGCCGGGGGAAGGTCAGCAGCTGGTATACAGGGATATTTGTTTGCGTTTGGAATCAGCGGCCATATGACATTCACCTTTCTTTGGGATAAATAAGAGCACAGTTCTCTCGAGCGAGAGACTGGTCAGTGACACATTTTTGCTGGAGATTTGATCTCTTGCTCTGGTAAAGCTCTCAAGTTTTGACAAATTCATTGATAATGTTGCCCTTAACTGGACTGAGAATACAATAAGCCCCTGGAGAAAGTGAGTTTAGAAAAAGTAGTATTTGTCACACTTTTCCAAATGAAATATGGAAACCAGTCATTTTGCAAGACTGGTTAGTGTGAGATACTGATGGGAAGGAGAATGAGTTATGCAGAGTGTATAAAAAGAGCTATTTGTTACTACCTTTCATACCTGGAGGGATGTCTGTATCAGTATTGTGTTTGTGCCAGGATGCTGGAAATCAATATGTGAGGAAAATGAATGGATTTTTATTTTAGTAGCTTTTTAAGGGATTCTTACTCAACCACTTTTGTTTTAAAGGTTCTCTGAGCAGCATGAGTTCAAAAAACCGAATGATGAGCGTGCTCTTCAACTGATGACCCGGTGTGCCCAGACAGTGATGCAAGAATTGGAGGATATTGCTATTGCTTATGGACAGAGTGATGAATATAGTTTTGTTTTCAAGAAGAAGAGTAGATGGTTTAAAAGAAGAGCAAGGTAACAGCTGCTTTGATATGGAAGTGAACTTGTTTTTAACATCACTGTAATTCTTTAGATTTGCCTTTATTTTGCACACAGAAGTAGGACTGTATTTGGATGCACACATGACAGTTAGTTGAGGTTCTTCATATGAACTCTTTGCATGTGATCTTTCAGGAAAATATGCTCAGTGGTGCAGAGAGTTTTTAAAAAGTTTTGATAAAGCAAATGATGTTTTAACAAAATGTTACCACACCAAATCTCTTTCACTTGATTCTCAGTACTTCTGTTCTTCAAAGACTATGCTGTTGCTGCTCTGTTAGTCCATTATTTAAGAAATGCTGCCCTCCACCAGACTTACTGATAACTCAGATAATCACAGATACATAGTAATACATATTTCTTTCTTTTTTCCTTTTGCTTTGTGTTTGCAAGTAAGTTCATGACCCATGTGGTCTCCCAGTTTGCCTCAAGTTACGTTTTTTATTGGAAGGATTACTTCAAGGACCAGCAGCTTCTGTACCCACCAGGCTTTGATGGACGAATTGTGTTGTATCCCAGCAACCAAAATTTAAAGGACTACCTGAGCTGGAGACAAGCAGATTGTAAGCATTTCTTAAAAATGGAGATTTGTGCCCTTAGTTTTCTTCCTCTCCAAATGGAAATGCATTTAGTGCAAGTGTATTTGTATGTAGGTACCAGGGAAAGAACAGCAGACAGGGTGGTGGTTTTAAATACATAACATTTCAATCATATTGGGCTTTATATGAACACAGAATGTTGGCTGAAATTATGAGTCTTTGGGCTGTAGTTAGATTTGTTACATTCTGGGAGTGAATTCAATACAGAAAACATTAGAATTATAAATAAACTGAATCTATTATTTTCTGTGCCCCACATTTGTTTAGCCAAGGTAATAATCTCTGGTGAAGAGATGTGAGTGTTCAAATTCACACCATGTAGCAATCAAAAGTGCTCTATCTTCCATACTAGAATAGACCATTGGATTTTCTTTCCAGGCTTTGTTTAGTACCTAGTCCCTGCTGCTCAAATAAAGATAATTTATTTTACATGTAAATGCCCTTCATGCTCTGCACTGCCTTTTCAGAGTTATAATGAAATGTATCTTGTAGTCATTCTTCCCATAAGCAGTACCTTCAAAATTGATCAGAAAGATTGTATCTTCTCTAGCAACTGATACTATTAACTCCTCTTTAATCCTGGCTGTTTCTTGGATACAATTCTGGAAACAAAGCTGGTTTTTTTCCTTAGTAATCATTCTACTAAATACTCTTTCTCACTCTTTTTTTTTTCTGTAGGCCATATTAATAACCTTTATAATACAGTGTTTTGGATGCTTGTACAGCGAAGTGGTTTGACACCAGTGCAAGCACAGGATAGGCTCCAGGTAAGAGTCTCTTCAGGTCATGTTTTTTTTCCAGCTACAAAGAAAGTAGTTAAGATTTGCAAACTGGAATCTTGCTTCCCCAGCAGCACTGTTTGGCTTGTGTTCTTATAATAATTCTGTGGCTGTAGATTCAACAACTTCTTGAATTGTCTCTGTGTCAGTACAATTAGCAAATAGTATATTTCTTGTCCAATATTGGCAGAATTTTAATTTCTTAGTTAGCAAGTTCAGAGAGAAACATCATGTAAATGTCCAGTATCCTTATGCACTAAGTACAGTAGCAGGATTCAGCTGCTATTTCTTTCTAGTCCCTTCTGTAGTATTTTGTCTCATTGTGCAAACTTCAGCAGATATTTCTGTTTTCTCCTGGAGTCTGCTGAATTTCTTCTATTTGTCTTGAAAATGTAATAAAAAGCCTCTCTACTTTTACTATCTTCATTTGGCAGTAGTTCTTCTGTTGGGAGAGATAATTAACCCTTGTAATGTAAAGGTGAAAAAACTGTCTTAATGTCAATATTCAGCCGTCTTCTACCCTAATGATTCAGTTTGTTTATTTGTTTTCTATACTTCTAATTTGCTCTCAGGGTACTTTGGCTGGAGATAAGAATGAAATCTTGTTTTCTGAATTCAACATCAATTACAACAATGAACCTTTGATGTATAGAAAAGGAACTGTCTTAATATGGCAGAAGGTAAAAAACTGTATTACCACATGCTTCATGCTTGTGTTTAAATAGGTGCACTGTGATGTTACAAGCTACACAAGTCTATGGATAAATGTATTTGAAAACTAACCATAGTTACCACATAAGGATGTGTATGATGACTAATTGTTTTGCAGGTGTTTTTTTGATGCTTGTGTCTGTGAGCACAGTAGAAAGTCTAGTCAGTGATGTCTAGCTCAGATCTGAACTGGGACTGTTGAGGCAAAATGTTAATCAACTAATGCCAATGTATATGTAGAATTTCATAAGACTGATGTATTTGATAGATAAATCTCCCGTGTATAATGAATCATACAGTTGGCTCCCTAGTGTTACCAGCTTTGACAATTAAGGAAGTATTCTGCTTCCTGAAAAATTACATTTTAATGACTGTTGTCAATTTGATAAATCAGGGTCTCTGCCAGGCACTTCACAGGACTAGATTCCAAGTATTTCCACTGCAAAGGAATTACTTCTGTTCAGCAAAGTAGCTCAAGCTCATAGTATGGTTTTACTCTTTTTCTATTTCTGTAAAGGGGCATGCTAAGGATTGCAGCTATTAGTGGGGAATTCTTTTTAATGGTAACTTGCAAATGTTCATGCTAGGATTACATCATTGATACAGAATTAGTGAAAGAAATTCCTATCCTGTATTTTGTATGAGATGAGACCCCAGAAAATCATAAATGTTTATGACCTTAGTGTCCTTCTGTACTATAAGATCTTAGCTAGAAATATCATAGAATGGCTTAGGTTGAAAGGGACCTCAGAGATCATCTACTCCAATTCCCCTGCCATGGGCAGGGATGCCTCTCAGCTAGACTTGGTTGCCCAAGGCCTCATCCAGTCTGGCCTTAAACACCTCCACAACCACTCTGGGCAACCTATTCCAACATCTCACCACCCTTGTACTGACTATGTGTGTTTTGTGTTACGAGGATCCCTGAAAACATATTCCACTTGTTTTTTATGCTTTTTGTTTGGTTGTTTTTTGTTAATTGTAGACATTTCTGAGGTTTCTCATTTGCTTTAGCTCCAGATTAGATGTTGTACTTTATTCAAGAACACTTGCAAGCAGTTATATGAATTGGCAGATAATTTCTTCAAGCCATGTGATGATGTCACACAGTTTCAACTGCTTGTGTGTTAGTCTTTGATTTGAGAATTGACTCTCTTTCAAAAGACGCAGTGTTCAAATTCTGTGGTATGCCATATGATTGGTAGTTGCTTTTGTTGTAGCTTTGCTTCTTGTCCATTTGTGAATCCCCTCTGGAGTCCTGCATGTCTGCTAATGTGTCAACTGTATTTTCAGATTAATGAAGTCGTGACTAAGAAAACAAAACTGCCAAAGGAAGCAGAAGAGAAGGAAGTTGAAGTGACCCGGGCTAAGACTAAAGTTGTTCCCCTGCACTGTGACATTATTGGGGACCAGTTCTGGGAGGAATATCCTGAGATTCTGTCTGAGGATAGCTGATACCTCTAATGAGCATTGACTGGTAGTTTACATTTTGTTCTGCTTGGGTTGCTGACAAGTGAGGAGTGTCTGGCAGGGTTAACTTGTACCTGGCTGCAACAGCTGAGTTGGTTTTAGCACTGTTGTCCCCTGAAAAAAAGACACTGGTATGTTGTCTCACACACAAGGATATGCCCATATGGAAAATCTACAATCACATAATCTTTTGAATGTTCAGATCTCCTTATAAATTAAGACTGCTCCTTCCTTGTACTTGCATATTTGTAGTAAAAGCACCCATACATTTTGTGCATTTCTATAGCATTTAAACCATGAGGTATTCTGCTGAACTGCCCAAGTATAAACAAGTTTGCATCATTGAACAGTTAACAGCAAAGGAGAAAGTAATTCTTGACTTTAGTTTCAAGTGAGATGGACCAGAATACTGCAATTGACATTTAGTGTTAAATCTCAAGGCCAGTGTGTTCAGTGACAAATTGTTCAACTGCCTGGTATCTCTGATTCTCACAGGAAGGAAATGGGGTAGCCCAACAGTTTCCTGTGATTGATTTTCAAAGCCCTTGTCAAATGTGCAGGGGTTTTATACTTTTTAAAAATAATAAAATAACAATAATTTATTCCCTGCTCTGTTTATTAGTTGGCTTTTCTCATTCCTGGGACTACTACTTGGTTGAAGTTCCAAGCAGTGCAGTTAACCATAAAGCTACAGTACAGACATGAATTTTGTTAGGACATGGGTAGACACTGTGGTGTCATCATCTGTAGCCTGAGAAGTTATCTCCTGCTGTGCAGTTAAGTGGAAGGTAGCAATGCTGGGGAAACAACCTATTTCAGTACAGAAATACAACTATCATGGTATAAGGGGTATTTATAAGGATACTTTTACTCCTTTTAACCACAGTGGTTTCCAAATCATGGTGCTAGAACAGTAATAGGGCAGGCTGTTGCTAAGGGAGAGATAGTCAGCAGTTGGGATTGGCCATAAAAATGGAAAGCAAGGATCAAATGTGACTGAAGAAGTGTACTGCGTTAGTTTCCCAGGAATTTGTGTAGCAGCCTACTCTCTGTTCCCTGTTTTCTTCCCTCAAGAAGAATTTACATGTTAAGAAGATGTATATTTTGGAGGTTTGGGTGTTTTTTTTTTAATCACTAAAGAGGTAGTGATGTAATTGACTACTTTGTAATTTCTTTCTGAGAAAAAACACTGAGTCTGTGCATTCATAATAGCACAGGGCTTCCTTTCTACTGCTGTGTGCTAATACCTGCAGTTAAGTACATGCAATAACAGCATGCATTTCATTTTGAGTCTGTAGAATGGGCTGTGTAATTCCCAGGAAGAGGAGATGAGGGTGAGAGCATGATTCTGAATGACTCATTGCACCACCAAGAACTTCCTGTCTATCTGTCTGGGGATTTTGTCTTGTAAACACAAATATCGTTTAGATGACTTTGAAGTGTCATCTATGATTATCTGGTGTTGGACTTTGGACATTATATATTAAAGCAACTGTTCCAGAGGTGATAACTTTTGGATTTTGCAGCATGAGTAAAGATTAAAAAAAAAAAGTGGCAAATATGATTCATGCTTGGATGTTAATATATTAATATCACCTATCACCCAACACCATCTAATCAACTAAACCATGGCACCAAGTGCCCCATCCAGTCTCTTCCTAAACACCTCCAGTGATGGTGACTCCACCACCTCTGTGGGCAGCACATTCCAATGGCCAATCTCTCTTTCTGGGAAGAACTTCTTCCTAACATCCAGGCTAAACCTCCCCTGGTGCAGCTGGAGACTGTGTCTCAAGTATATGTAGGGTTATGATCATATGTATTATGACTACTTGATACATAAATGTATTGTAGAATGTACATACATTGTGTGTGTATAAAAAAAAGTATCTGTATTAGGTCTTTGATCCTCAGAGTGTTTTCTAATTCACTCATCCTTACAATAGTATGTAATAAGTAAACATACCTGTTTATATATGGATGCAGACCTTTAAACCAAGATAGAAATTGTGTGTACAGCCATGACTTTTAATTTGTATTAATGTAAATGACAGAGAAATTTACTCCTCCTGGTACCCTCATGCATGAAAAGTCGTATGTGACTTTGTAGGGGAAATCTTCTCAAAGTTCAGGAAGCAAACTGGTGTTAGTGGCACACAGCACCTGTGTCCTGTTTCTGTAGCTGCAGAAGCCCCATACTGTGACCCACAGAAGAAATAGGTGTTTCCTCTGAAGCTGGTCCACAGCCTCTCCTGTTGCTGTAACAGGAAGCATTAAGTGTATAGGAACCCGTTAGGAAAGGTTAGTGGTGGATGGTGGAATCCGCTACAGTAAAACCACTCTGCAGCATTAAAACAGTTGCCCTGCATTCTTCTGAGAAACGTTTCTGCACTGTATAACCTTTTACAGGTTAAACCGGAAATAATATCGCAACCACGTTTTAAAAGGCAAATTACATCGCAACCACCTTTTGCGCAGGAGCCGTGTCATTGCTTGGGGACCAGGCAAGGTGGCCTCTGGTCCCTGCTCGGGGCAGCACTCCCAGAAGAGCCGGGGGCGCTCCGCGGGGGGCTGCAGGGGAAGGCCTCAGTACAGCGACCAGAGGTGGAGCTGCACCGTAACTTCAGATGTAGCCACGAGGGAAGCCACACCAATACCGGAGGATCTGCTTTGCCGGTGTGTCTTCCCTGTCATGCCGTGGGCGGAGCAGCTCCACCTCTCGGAGCCCGTCTCGGGCGGTGCTCCGCGGCCTCCCCTCCCCGTGCTGTCCTTGCCGCGCCGCCCGGACCTTCCTTAGCTGGCGGGCCCGCGGGGACTCGCCGGGCGGTGCGGTAGCGGCCCCTGGCGGTGGCGGGCTGGGCCGCTGCCCGCAGCCTGCCATGGAGGAGGACGAAGGGGCTGCGGGAGGCGCGGAGCAGCGGCGCCGCCGGCCGGGGGCCGAGCGCTCCCCCAGCCCCAGCCGCCTGGATGTGAGCTCCAGCCGTTTCGACCCGCTGCTGGCTCTCTACTCTGCCAACACGCCGCTCCCCTTCCCCGCCGCGCCCTGCTTCAACAACCTCGCCGAGTACGAGAGCTTCCAGCGCGGCCTGCTCCGCCCGCGCGGTCGTCGTGCCGCTCCCTCCCGCCGCGGCCCCTCCGCCTCCCGCGCCGCCCGCCGCGGCCCGCCCGCCGCCGATCCCGAGCGCATCCAGCGCCTCCGCAGCCTCATGGTGAACGCGGGCCCCGAGCAGGAGGCAGCCGAGGGCGGCACAGCGGCCCGGCGCCGGCGAGCGCCGCGCAACGTCCTCACCAGGATGCCCCGTAAGGGCGCGGGCGGGAGAACGGCCTGAGGGAGCGCGGCCCGGCTGGAGGGGAGGTGGGGAGAGGCGACAGCTTGAAGGGTGCTGGGGTGGGTAAGGGGAGAGTGGTGGGGGTTGGAGTATGGGTTGAGGAAGCGGCCTGAGGGTAGAGGAATGTCGGAGGGTGTGAGGGCGTGGGCTGGGCCCGCCCTGGGTGCGGGGTTGAGGTGAGGTGGAGGGATGCGGGCTGGGCCCGGATGTGGGGTTGGGATGCGGTTTAGAGCAGTTAGGAGGAAGTGGTTGGGTGACGGCAGGGTGTGCGTTGCTCAGAAGGATTGACGGACTTCGGGTGGAAGATGGTAACTTGCGTGTGAGGTGTAAGACTGTAATACTGTGTGTAGAAAAGAGGAATAGTGTGTTCCACAGAACTTCTTACGTTGACATCCTCATCTGTTACTTGGTTAGTTACATACATCCTCTTGATTTTGAGGAAGAAGGATGAGAAACTGCTCTGCTTTCAAAAGCTCTGTTCTTAAACCAGGGATGGGGTTGGAGCCTGACCAGCTTCTGGTTAAATCATAACTGCAACACGCGTCTGTACCACACTGCTATATCTTGGTTACTGAGTGTGCATCCTAGGGACACAAACAGTGCTGGCATTTCTAGTAACATGATGGTAGAACAGTGGATTGAGGTGGATGACAGCTGTGTGTTACTGAGTTCATCAGCTCTTGATGATGGTACAAGTTGCTTGTATATCTTTATGTATGCACTCAGGGTAATAGCCTCTATGTGTAAAGGGATGCAGCTCGTGCATCTACATCAAGACTCAGATGGCATTGAGGTGTAGCTTTAGTGCACTTAGTTAAAAACACTGGGTTTAGGACTCCAAGTATCTCTTCTAGTCACTGGCATCACCTTAATGTACATATCATAAAACATCAAAGCCCAGAATGTTCAATTCTGAATGCCCAGGGCAGAACTTTCTGACACCAAAATGTATTCATTGCCATAGGTGCTGCAGGGTGACCTTATTGCTCTCTACAACTACCTGAAGGGGGGTTGTAGACAGGCAGAGGTTGGTCTCTTCTCCCAGGCAACCAGTACCAGAACAAGAGGACACCGTCTCAGGCTGCGTCAGGGGAGGTTTAGGCTGGAGGTTAGGAGGAAGTTTTACACAGAGAGAGTGATTGCCCACTGGAATGGGCTGCCTGAGGAGGTGGTGGGGTCGCCGACGCTGGGGGTGTTCAGGGCGAGGCTTGACAGGATGCTTGGTTGTATGGTTTAGTTGATTAGGTGGTGTCGGATGATAGGTTGGACATGATGATCTCGAAGGTCTCTTCCAACCTGGTTAATTCTATTCTATTCTATTCTAAATACCATGTCAAATCAGCAGTCTGCTCAAGTATAGAGGTTCTGTTGGTGTGGGGCTTCCAAAAGTTAACCTTAATTATTGATTTAGGATCTTAATATAAAATATCTCTGTTTGGATTACTGTGATGGAAATGGAAAAAAGAACAAAAACACCTCTGTAAAAGTGAACTTTAATGGTGGCCTAGCAAATAAATAACAGGCTTCCATTGAGAGCATGCATTGAATATCCAGAAGTGTAGGGCTGGGCAGCATGGACTTTGAAGACAGACAACTGACTTAGGAAGTGTTATTCAGCAGTCTGGAGAGTTTTAAGAATAATTTATAGCCATAATTGTGTGCTTTGCCAGTAAACAGGAGGCCTGTGCACTGCAGGTGAGCCAGCATTTGAAACTTGGATTCTAAGATGGTAGCTGCCTTTGAAAGTAATGGTGATGCATGGTTTGCTGTGATCTGCAGCTGTGATGCTGTGCTGCCAGGCAGCTGTGACAAGGCACAATGTGCTCCTTAATGCAGTGGATCAGTGATGTAAAATGGAGCCAAAAATTTCCCTGTCATGAGGGAAATTTTCACATGTAGCCATGGAAGTAGGAGGGAAGCTACTTTAGTGGTGCCTCTTTTGGATAGGTTCAGGAGAAACTGTTCATCATTACTTTGCATTTACCAAGGGGCAGAGAACTCCTGTGCAAGTGGTTACTGCAGAAAGGCCTTTGATAGTGTTTTGAGCTGCTTTGACTGTTCTAACTTGCTTTGCTTGTTTATGTTGTTTAAATCTTGCCTCTTAATAAAGTCTACCCTGAGGGCAGGGGGCTGAATTTAACCAGAGTTTGGGTTTTTGTTTTCTCCCTCCTGGGGTGCTTGCCCTCTGGCTTACAGTAGTTTTCTAGTCATTCTTCAGAATTCGTGTGCTTATTATATACAACTAAGGATTGGAGTTGAGTACAAAACAAGAGGCAGCTGCTCTTTTATCTGTGGATTGAAAAAGTGTTAATACTGGTACTTCACAGCATCCAAAGCCATGGGCAAACCTAGCTGCATGCAGAGCTGGGTCATTGCAGGCTTTGATGCTTGCACAGGAGATGTGTTGGGAGAACAAATTCCTTGTGTGGCTGTTTTTATTTTTTCAGAGAGATGGATGTTAAATTGTTGGAAACTTTTGGGATGATGTGTCCTGCCTTTTTGTTCAGGTGAAGCTGGAGGCTTGCTCTGGTGAAGCCAAAACCTTACACACCAGGGAAGAGTGGGAAGATTTGGTAGAGCTGTGAAGTGGTGTTTTCCACCGGGCCTAATGCAAAGGTGTCGTTGGAAATAGACTGTACTTGGATTTTTAGAAAGAGTTTTAAAAGCCCTTGTGTGAAGGGAACACTGGATTCTAAAATAGGAAAAAGGATCTGGATGTAAAATGATGCTGCAAATTCTTAGGGTTGGTTATAAGAAATACTGTTGGCTGATTCATAGCATCAGTCTGATGTAGTGATGGTGTTATCTGGGTTCCTGTGATGGACCTCTGCATTCAGAACGTTAGTTTGTCATCAGTTTGGCTGAAGAAGGCACAGAGACCCATGAAAAGGCCTTCCTCACGAGCAAAGCTGAGGGCTACTGAGACAGCTTATCTTTATGTGACAGCAATTTTCTCCAGCAAACCACCTGGAGAGAATCATAGAATCAATAAGGTTGGAAAAGACCTCCTTATTGAGAGGGCTGACAAGAAGACAGTAGATCTCAAAAAAATAAATGTGATTAGGTTACTTCAGAGGAAAATGCTTTGGATTTCCCTGCTGTGGCTAAGATTTGCCACGCAGCCCAGTGCTGAGGATCTGCTGCTATGTGATGACATTTTACACTCAAGGATTCATCTTCTAGTGTGCAAATCAAACCTTGATAATGTAGTTCCTTAAGCACAAGGAGAGAGATCATCTCTGACTCATATACTCAATGAGTGTGAAGAACTGTGTGAGATTTTAGATTCTTAGTAAGAATTGTACAGCAGTCCCAGGGCTATGTTTGCACAAGCAAATGGGGAGCTGTGATTTTACCACTGTAACAGCTTTGCCATGGTGAGGGTGGATGTTGTGAAGTAAATAATAGCTACCCCTCTAGGTAATTTACCCTTGCAGAGATCTCTAGTGTGCAGATAAGGCTTGTGTGTGCCAGGTAAGCTTTATGTTTTACTGAATTCCTTTGAGTTTGTATTGACTAAAAGCAGCATTTTTCTGTGCTTTAGTGTTGGTTTCATTGGTGGCAGCTGCTTACAGTCATTTTATTTCTGTGCCAAAGACTTGTACATCTTTGAAGGGTATTCAGCTGGCTGCTGAAAGTCCTAATTAAAACAATCCATTTTCATCAATTTAAACAGATCCAATTGAGTTAGTTGAAGAGCTTTGAGTCATTGTTTCAGAAATCTCCTTGAAAAGAAATGGACCACATTTGATACAATACTATCTTAACAGAGGGTAACTAAACTGAGGTAGCCTTCACTAGGCATTTGTCTTCTCTGCAGAACTCTCCCTGCCTGTGTGAGCTCTCTGAACCACTTCTATTTGATACCTAGTGTGGGTTTGTTTTTTAGAATGTAGCAAAGAGATTTTTCAGCTAAGGCTGATTTGTCTGTGGGTTATGAAAGCAAAACCTTCATGTTTTCCAGAGTCTTTGCTGCTCCCACTGTGAGAAGAGTTTTGATGGGGTAGTGATTACAACTGCAGCCCATTGCTTTTCTCTAGGGCTTCTGATTTCTGTTGCTGTGAAGACGTTGTACCAAGATCTGCCATACTTCTGCACAGAGTAGATTTCTTTATCTCATTCATACATATGCATGTGTATATCTATATCTATCTTTTAACTATATTGTGTTGAAGCCCAGTGATTCTCTTTCTGTTTTAGTCCATGAAGGCAGCCCTCTGGGAGAACTTCATCGCTGTGTCCGAGATGGTGTAAAAATCAACGTCCATATCCGCACTTTCAAAGGGCTTCGTGGAGTCTGCACAGGGTTTTTGGTTGCATTTGACAAATTCTGGAATATGGTAATTATTTTTCCAGCCTTTATTTAGAACTGCTGTATGGAAAATGTGAAATTTGCAACAGGTGTAAGCAAACTACATTTTGAGAAGGTTAATCATGTTTCATAAAGCTAATGCGCTCTGGCAGTTAGTGCTGGCTTTCAGGCGTAAGTGGTGCTTGGTGTGGGATTGCTACATCTAAGAGGTGCCTCGCCATTTTAGATTGGTTTTAGGTGAGAGGGGAGCTTTGAAGAATTCCCAACATCTCCAAAGGTTTGTATAAGAACACAGAAAGGTGTGATATGAAGAGTAGCAGAAACTTCCAAAGTTTTCTCTGTAAAATCCAATCTTACAGTGGTAGCCACTACTATTGTGTTTTTCTTGTGTTGGTTTTTTTTTCTGGGGTGTGAGTGGCAAAAGCTTCTCCTTGTGTTCTACCTCATAAGATCTTAAAGAGAATGGATAGAAAATCAGCTATTAAGTATTTGTGAGCCTGGAGCTGTGGAAAGTTTGGAAATGGTGTGTGGGGAAAGGATTTTGCAGGCAAGGCTCACAAGAATTTTGAAAGTTGTACAGAATGGATGCTAGGCTTGGCTGTTGCTTTTATACCTCAGTACAACTTAGATGATTAAGAAGCCAGCTCCAAAGCGCAGCTTGTCCTAGTTTGAGTTTTCCCTCAGAACATAATTTCATAGTGCTGTGACACAGTCCAAAACTTCCTTATGTTTTCTTTTAATTTTGACCTTTCCATTTCTGTTATCTTCTAGGCCCTGACAGACGTGGATGAGACATACAGGAAACCAGTAATGGGCAAAGCTTTCTATGCAGAGCCTCAGCTCACACTAACCAGGGTAGGTACCCATCTCCTTTTTCTTTTGCCAGTATTTCCTTTTTCAAAGCAGTAGAAGTGGAGCATTGATTGGAAAATTATATTTACATTTGAATGTTTAACCTTCTTTTATTACAGATTACTCCAAAATAACTGGGGAGGGGGGAAAAAACGGATTTCCTGATCTTTTTAAAGTGCTTTGGCCATAGCTCAGTGTTACAGAAGTTCTACTTTAGAGCTTCTACTCTCAGATCACAGTTGCTGCCACTGCTTAGTGCAATATACTGACCTTCTATAAGCTCAGTGCATGGTTTTTGATGTGTTTGTTCTGTGGATTTTTTTCACCTGTGGCTGATAGAGTCCATGCTTGTCCTGCCAAGCAGCTTGGCTGTGGTGCTGACACTGATGGACCAACAGTCTATGTCTGCAGCCAACGACACAGTGCATTGCCTTGGTCACTTGAACTTCTAGGTGCTATGAAGCCCAAGATTCTTCATCTTGCACCAAAGCAAGACACTTTGTAGGATCCAGCTGCAAAAAAAACCAAAAACCCCCAAAACAAACCAAAAAAGGATGTTTATGAAGTTAAGAACTGAGGAGATGATAGATGAACTTCTGAACAATGAAGGAGAAAAACTGCGGTAGGGCTGTTCCTGTTGAATGGCATAGCTCTGGGCCTTTTGAACATCAGAGAAGCATCACAAAAACTTCTAAACAGTTTCATTGTGAGGAATTTACTTTCAGATTCCTGCCATTTAAATCTCTTCTGATAGACCCCACCCTTCCTTTTTTAAAGATCAGTTAAAAATAATCAACTTGTCATTGTTCCTTTAGCTCACTCTCACAGGGCCTGGCTTTCCATCCTGTTGCTGGGAAGGGACAGGCTGAGAATCCTTTTCTTTTGTCAGTATTTTGTAAATGTTTGCCCTCTGCCAGAATGAAAAGCAGCCCCCTGTGTTCTTAGATCAATGAGTCCATACGGTGCTTTGGGTCTGCTGCTATAGCCTTTGTCTCTTGTTTGTGGTCCTCTCACTTCCCAAAATGCCCACATGGCATCTTTCAGTCTGGGGGAACACAAAAGGTCCATAATTTTTCAAGCATACACTCCTTGCTGATTGAGGCCCCTTACAGGGATTCATGTCCTGCTTTGAGGTGGCCCCTTGTCACAGGCGTTCTTGTCCTGTCTGAGGACACAAGCATGGTACCTTTCTGTTCCTGACCAAAGCTGAATGCTACTGCCCATCAGTATTGCTCCCCAGCTTAAATTTCTTGGTGCACGCATGCACATGCAAGAGATCTGTTCACTTTGTGTCACTGTTTGACTTTGGCAAGAGAGCAAAGTCTTCATTGCTGGGAAAGGTTCTCCACTGCTTGTGCATTATGAGCTCTGATTCGGGACCATAAACGCAAATGCTCCATAGGAATGCTGAGCAAGCAGCCTCTCTGCTTTCCTGAACACAGTGATAAACACAAATGTTCTCTTACAGCTCTTTGATAGACTCAAACTGCAGGAGTCCTCAGCGAAGAAAGGAGCTGACTCAAAGACTGCTTCAGAGGAGCTAGCCCTGACAAAGGACTCTCAGGCGCTGGGATTGAAAGCTGGATCAGGACGAGGGAGAGCAGAAGATGAGCGCGAGAGGCAGAAACGCCTGGGCAGAGCCGGAGAAAAGAAGATGCCAGGTGACACTTTGCATCTGGCTGCCAGAGGTGAAGCTGATGTGGGCAGCGGGACTGCCCACACAGAGGGTGCCAGTGCTGGGGGCGCCCGTGCAAGAAGCCAGTCACGGAAGAAAAGGCGGCCCAAGGTGGATTATCAACAGGTGTTCACACGCCACATCAACCAGATTTTTATTCGAGGAGAGAATGTCTTGCTTGTCCATTTAGCACATTGAATTGGCTGAGCCTTCATCAGTGTATGTATTTGATAGCATGAATTGCTGCTGCAGCTCTCGTTGCTATTTAGTGTTCTTGTTATGTATGATGGTACTGTGACTGGTTTCCCATTGGTAGGGGAAATAATTGTTACTGGAGCAGCCTGAGCCAAAGGGACTCTCCTTGGATCTCTCTTGGGGGTCTCAGGACAAGGTCAGCAATGCAGCTGTTTCTGAGAGATGAGGGAGGTAAGCACAGCTCCTTCGAAAGAAGCTGAATGGAGAGGGTTGGAAGAGAATTTTGGTGTACTCGGTTATAGGAGCTATTTGTAGCGCAAATTTAAGGAGCTTGAGATGAGATCTCCACCTGAAATGAATCACAAATGCTATTTTGCATCTTGTGAGTTATCTCAAGAGAAGATTGCTGATGAAACTAAGAGTTTACCTGCTGTTGGTACACAGATATCTTCTTTTCCAGACTGATTTTGATAGTCACTTACTCTGTATAGGTGTAGTGACAAACTACTGATGGCTGTTAGCCTCTTTTTTATAGTTAGCTCTCTAGTTCCCTGTGTGATGGAAAACCTCCTCATTGTAAACTGCTCTTTTCCTGTGAATGATGGCAGGATGTTAGTTTTCAGTATTTAAACTTAGGCTTCTGTTTGTACTTCAGTGCTTCAGCCCTCTGTCACCAGCGGGCAGATAATGTAGCTGATCTGGGGACCTCCAAGTCTGGAGGTTATCTGTGAGTGTTGTGGGAAGAGATGGGGAGTTATACTTTTACATTTCACCCATTTGCTACTTAGTGTAATTGTGAAGTTTGCAGAGGTGTAGATTTTCTGCTCAGATCTAAGTGTTTGTGCTGAGCACAACTGTACTGTATCTAAGCCCCTTTCTATTGAAACTAGAGGTGCTGTGTCTCCAGCCGTTCTCATGGAGCAGAGATCTTCATGAGTCTTGCCTATCCATGTGAATAATGCATCATCTAACTCCAGCTGAACTGAGCTTTGAAGCTGTGCCTGAACATACTCTGCAGTATAAAAATCAAACTCAGCTCATCAGTGTTGTTATTGTAGCGAGGTTGTTAAGCTACTATAGATCAGGCCAAGCTTCTGCTGATATAAACAGCTTTCCAAGGAAGCTACATGCCAGAAGTTTGAGGTTAAATGAAGATATTATATTATCCAGTCTGTTCCCCTAGTTGTCAAATGACACTAGATTTTACACTGCTATTCCTGAATTCATCTCAAGTACCTTATGCTTTGCAGCAGCTCCGTGTGTTTAAGATGAAGCTGAGAAATTGCTTTATAGTAGGTCTTGTATGGCATATAGAGGTCAGCTGTACTCTCAGTGACATGTATTTCTGTTGCTGCAAATGCTGCTTGCTTGTCATTAGGGGTATGTCTGGTGTTTGGGTGAATTGCAGAAATCATTTAGCAGGAGTTCCTGGACACACAAAGCAGCTGTATGCCTCTGGGGGAGCCTGAAACTTTCATGTCAACTTTTCAGATGGCATGGGACTTGGATCAACACACAGCCACTGAACTGCAAACCCAAGTTCACCCTGGGACAGAAGTGCCTCAGAATAAAAAGTACTATTGAGGCAAAACAATTTCATCAGGAGTGGAGAAAAGAAAAAGAGGAAAGAGTATCTACAGTGTCTTATTGTACATAGCTTTATTGCTGTAATCCCTCCCTGCTACGAACTGAGTCTAGGTACTGAAAAGATTCTTCTCTTGGGGGTTCCTGTTTCCTCTCCTTTTGTGCTGTTCTTGCTGTTCATGTGGTCTGCAGTTCTTCCCCCTTGGTTTATTGTTGTTGTTTTTTTCCCTTCTCCTGTAAGTACTTTGTCTCCTCAGGGCATTCTAAACTGGTTTAGGAAGATTGTTCATATGTTCACCCCTAGTTGTCCTGGCTCACTGAACCTTTCCTGGTTGTCTCTCTGTGTGGTTGCCAAGTAATCAGAACCTCCAAAAATTATGAGAAATGTGTGAGGCTAGAAAGAAGGGGCTTATTCCTGCTCCTGACTTCTCAGAAGCATTTATTGCAAGTGATTATTTCCCCCCACCTCTGCTTTCTGACTGTTCTGTTTATATTTCAGTTGCTTGGGAAAACTTACCTCTGCCTTTTCCATTCATGCCAAAGGCTACTGGTTTTGAGCTCTCCTCTTTGCTTCAGACTTGACCAAAGGTTGTCAGAATTCCACTCAGGCCTATGTGCTGTGGCATCTAATTGAATTCTTGCTTTTCTTTACCTCATATTCTTAATTCCCTCTGTCTGCCTCATTTACACTGCCTAGTGCATTAAGTGAGCTACAACTACCATATATGTTCTTGTGGCTGTAGTGCCCTCTTTCCTTGTCAGTTGTCACCTCAGCAAGTTCTCAGTTGCTACTAGAGGTCTCTGCTTTCATCACAAGTTTTTCTTTGAAATCTTGCAGGTTCTTAATTGCTTCACATCTACAAGTTTCTTTTTTTATGTGTTAAGAAAACTGCTGGTGCTTAGACTTGCATTGGTGCCTTGATTTTTATATCATCACTGACCTGTTCTTCCAAAATCACCACCTCAGTTGACAAACCTGGTTGAGACTTATACAGTTTGTTTACCTTTTTTTGCTCTACCTCATTAGTAAACAGTCCCTCCTCTATTCTCATTGTTGTCTCCTCCATGGAGTTGGTTAAAATTCTTTCTTCCAGTTCAGATTTATTGGCTTATTTGGTCATTCTTCATTTGTTTCCTATTTCCCTCTCCACTGTCAGTATTTCCAAGCTGCTTCCTAAATACAGCCTCTTTTACAAACTTGGATCTTCCACAATGTCTTCCTTTTCCCTTCTCTTTCTGATGTTTTTAAAGCCCCTTATCAAAATCTTATTTTATGAATTTTGTCTCTTCCAGGCATCATGATTGTGACTGAGCAAGTGATGCTGTATGTGTGTGGTCACTTGCACATTGAACACTTCAGATAAGTTGCTCTTTAAATAAAGCTGAATGTGATATTCTGAAATGAAGTCTTCTACCTCATTAAGTATTTGTGTAAACCTGTTTTAAAAAAAATCCAAACAAAAGCTCAACCAACCCTTGGAAGCAAAGGAGCTTTGGTTTGGTTTACTGCTTCTTTCCATGCTTTTCCTTTTTCCAAACTCAGCGTACAATCTGGGTTCATAGCTCAAAAAGCTGTGTGCTCCTCACCATTCCTCTGTTGCTGTGGTGTCCAAAGATGGTGTGAGCATGGACACCTGAAGTCATGATGCTAAAGAATGAAGAGTAGGAGGCAATCTTCAGGGATCTGTGGGAGAGTGAGCAAGCTTTGGGTCAGACAGAACTCAGCAAAGGATCCTGGTTGCATTGTGTCCAGCATTTCTAGGGCATTGTTCAGCCTGGTGCTCAGCAGTGATTCCTAAAGCATGTTTATGGCAAGGGTCTGAATTCCTGCAAGGAGCAGTTTTCTGAACTAACCTTTGAAGAGCTGTTGTGAGAATTGATTAGAATAATTTCTAAATGGCAGACAAATATGAAACTTGTGAAACAATGCAGGAACAATGTGATGCAGTGGTCTTAGGTGATGATGTCACAGATCTCATTGTGCCATTATGTATCCCTTCATTAAGGAGCCAAGTCTCATAGTTACTTTGAGAGGTCATTTTATTTGTAGATTGAGAGAATTCTAGGGACCTTTGCAGATAGTCTCAATGGGGTTTTCATGGAACCACAGCATAGAACTTTGCCACACTGTGGGGAAGGAGAGAAACTGGTAGGGAGAATCAGGCTGAGCACTGCAGCTTTACCCTGCAGTTATGGGTACTGTGGCTGGGATTGTTTCTTGGGGACTTTTTTTTGCATGGGTGCTTCATTTTTACCCAACACTTCTCAAAAAAGGGCTGTGGTGGTAGGATACATAAGGCCACAGGGGGAAAAAAAGGAGCTTGTCAAAAGTATGGTTTTAATGCCTTCTCTCAACTGACTTGTCCAGCTTGCTAATTGTCTGGAAGGTTGTTGTTTTTCTGATTTAGAGACAGGTACTTAGCATGTCCTCACCAGGTGATTACTGAAGTAGTCAGTGAGTGCTGTTTTCCATCTGCTTCTTGTCCTTCAGTTTCTGGATTCATTGTTTATGATGCAGCTTTCCCTTCTGTGTCATTTGGAAGCAGGGCAAGGTCTCTCAGCAGGAGCAGGCTTGACTGCTCACTGTTTGGTTTTTTTCCCCCTCTTCCCTAAGGAATGTTACCCTCTAGTATTGCATCCTAATAGCCTTTGACTATCCTTGATTTTCATACTGTTCTCCACAGAATTCTGGAATTACTTGGTCAGAAGAATTAGTTATCTTGGATCAGTTGGAATAAGCTGATTGTTTTTCTGTTTCCTGGTTTCTTATTTTTTAACTCCACTTCCTGACCACAGGCCTAGGGTTTCCTAGTGTGCTGTAGCAATCGCCTGTTTGCACCTCTGAATCCCTGTGGGTGAAGAAGTATCCAGGTGAAAAGAAACAGAGGTAAAAAGATGCCTGATTTGTTGAATTTGACATTCTGTCCAACAAGCTGCCCACACTTACCCTTTCTGTTGCTTACTGGCATGACCTGACTGGGACAGGTGGAAACAATTATTTCATCCAGAATCTTGAACAAAAGTGGAAAGGCAGCAGGGTCAGCAAACTGAAAACACTCTGAGCTTCTGAAGATCTCCAGATAACCACCATCTTAAACTGCAAGCTCTGCACCTGGATGTTCTGACTTACAACCTAAGATGAAATTGGCAACAGCTAGATATAACAGGTTAAAACTTGCTTGGAAAGAAAAAAACCTCACCACTGCTTTTTTTAAACCACAACTTTTTTCTGTGTACCAGCAGGAAAAAGCATCGATTGTTACCTGGTAGAAAAGCTGTGGGGAAAACCCTTACTATTTAAGAGCACCCTTATCAGTCTGATGGTTTTCCTCCAGCTGGGACTACAGGATCAGTGCACTTGATGAACTCTGTTCCTAATGGGGGAAAAAAGTGCATAATCCACTGTAAGTATAACATGGAGCTCTCGGGGCATTTTTCCAGCTGTAGGCTGTCATGGCAGGGGCACAAGGTGGGAAAGTAGGCAAAGAAAAAGAAGAGAGGAATTACTTCACTCATTGGTATCTCCTTGAATTGGAAGCTTGCTTTCCAACCTGTATATTCTGGCATAATCTGGCCAGCATTTGGCAGTTTGCTCTGCAGGTGAAGGGGGAGTTTGCAGAGACAGATCCCAGGGTGGCCTCTGTTACGTTGTGAGCATTTCACAGCGCAGGAACTGCACCCCAGAAGTTTGCCACACTCCATCCCCGGGAACCAACATGCTTGATCCTGACTCTAAAATTTTGCAGAGGAAACCCAGTGGGAGAAAAAACAAGTAAGCAAATTGCCCCTTCTGAGGCAGGAGGCTTGGTTATCCTTGTTAGCTTCCTGGGGGTGCAGGAGAAAGGACTACTTTAGTGGAGGAATATCAGATGGCTTGTCTCGTGATGTTTGCAAGTCCTTTTAGATGTCGCTGTAAGTGCTCTTGCTCTTAGCTGGTAGAAGTGAAGGCCTGTCAGGGAAGGAAAATGCCTTCTGATGTTCCTGGATAACTATTTTATTAGCTGTTAGCTTCACAGTGTACACTTGGATGACTTAGCTGAAGAAAATTGGTACACCTGAGACTTCCAGTCAGTCTTGTATTCGTTTAGAATGAAAAGTAGTTTGATCAGTTTGTGCAAAAACATATCCATCCTTTTTTCCTCTCAAAAGATCAGTGCTCTCCCTCAGGAAAGAAATGAAAGCTGCTCCTGCTCCTGTAGCGATCGCTTCTGATTTCCACTGCTTCAGAGCAAAGTGCAGCTGTGTCATTGTATCTTCAGCGTGACAGATCATTCTGAAACAGAAAATGAGAGAAGTGTTTGTTTTCTTTAACACTAAGTAGGCATTAGGAGGGGAGCAGCTGTGTTGACCTCTTTTCAGGTGGTGCATGCATCCACTGTAGCTGCATGGATTTGGACTTGTTAACCAATCATTTGTCTCTAAAACTTCCTTAGCGAAGCGCAGAGAGCAGTGTGACCCTGCTAGACTGGGGTGGGACTGGAAGTCAGGTGCTGACAAATTTCTGCTCTCTCTACTGCCACTTGCTCACTCAATGGCCTTGGCAAGTCACTTCCCTCCCTTTCCCTTTGCTCCACAGCTGTAACACATCTGAGAGCAACCCTTGCCTGTGGCAGGGAGCTGGGGAAGCTGTGAGTGCTCTACAAGTGCTAAGTGTTGTTACTAACACTACATCAGGTCAGGTAGCGCAGATCCCTCAATCTTCTGCCCTCTTCAGGCACTTGACTGTTAGCCTTGTGTCTCAGCACACCACGGGTGTGCAGGATATCAGGTACAATGATGCACTTCACTCTTGGAACTACTTCTGTCTTCAAGGCCAGATTTGGTGAGTTCAGTATCTGTCTCACAGCTGCAATACTGTGTTTTGGTCAAACAGTGATGAGTGAGAGTGTAAGTTCTTTGTAATTCTTTCTCTGTCTTCCTAAATACTTTATTTCTTAGGAAGCTGATGCTGCTATGAACATATTGAACAATACTGAATTTGCAATATTCTGCTTTCCAGATAGAAATGTTTACATTTCAAATTGCTAAGAGTGCAATGCAATAAATATAACCCTGTAACAGTTTGCTTCAAAGTCTTTGGTGGGTTCTTTGTGCGCTGTCAATATGCTCCTGGGAGTGATGAAGCTGCTACTGCAGCAGTTAGGACAGATGCCTGGATGTGGAGACCACCAGCCTTGAATGCTAGCACTGCTACCTGGTTACTTGATTTGGGGACAAACTTGTCATCTGTGTATTCAAAGATATATTGATCTGCAATATCAGCTGTCTTTTAGAGGTGCAGAAAAGTGAACTTCACGTTGGAGAATGTAAGAACTCAACAACCTCTTACTGTAGTGTGTGGTCTTCCACCATGGCATCAGGAGATGGTTTTCCAGGAATCAGGAAGGTCCAGAGACAGAATCCAAGCATCTGGTCCGATGTGTTCATAGCCAGTGGAGAACCTGAGCTCCACAAACCTATCTACCCCCAAGGTAACTGATGCTGATGTATTGGGATCAGAGATGCTGGGTGTACGGATGCTGCTTCCCAGAGAAGGTAACATACCTGAGTGCTGGAATTCAGGTGTTTGTGAAGGAGTAACTCCCATTACACCCTAGGCACTGTTCAGAGAACAAAATCTGCAGTTTACAGCCAGGAGTGGCAATGTGGGGAAGCTTGTAATGAGAAGGAGCAGACAGGGAATTCACAGAAGGTCTGCAACCCACTGACCTTCATTTGCATTTTAAAGTGGTGTTTTACACGGGGAGTCTGCTCTGGTTTTCCAGTGTCTGATGTTTCCCTGATGTCTTACAAGATGATTTGCAGCCAGGGTGGCAGTAGACTCCCTGCTCTTTGGAGTGCAGCTGTGTCTGTTTAATTTGCAGTGGCAAAGGACATGAGTTTTCCTTTGAAAAGGTGCTTAAGGGTGGGTGAGTGTTCAGATACCTTCCTGAATTGGAGTCAAAGCTGTTGACTGAATAGTTCTGCTCCACAGCTTTTGGGGAAACAATGTTCTATACTGCCACTAACCCCCTTACCTGGGCTTTTCTTGTTGTGTTTTACTGGGCAAGAACATTAAAGATTATCCAGTAACTATATTTTTTAGCATGGAAAGGGCTGTTAAAACAGTGCAGCTGAACTAAAGACTCCATCTCCTGTGCTGAGGTAGCAGATTGGAGCTTTTGGGCCCTTTCTGTGCTGCTGTGAGTGAAATCAGAGGGCTAGGTTAGCTCCTGAGGTGGGTGTGAAGCACCCATCCAACCCTCTCCACCTGCTCCAGCATGAGTGCAGTCATGTCTCACCTTGCTCCAGCTGCTCATCAAGCAAATACCTCTGCTTGCTTTGTTAGCTTTGGAAGATTTGTGGTAGGGTTTTTTTTTGCATGCAGGTGACACATGTGACAGAATGTAAACTGACATTCTTCTCCAACTGGAGTATTGCTCAAATTAAGGAAAAAAGGAGAGCTGGAGTGGTCAGAAAGAGGAAGAAATTCCAGTTCTGATTATAGCTGCTTTCCTGGAGTTGCAAAATGTTTTAAATTCCTCTTTCTGCTGTTGCTTTGCCCCTGTTTTGAGCAGAGAGCTGGATTTTTTGGAAAGATAACAGAGAAGACCTCCCTCATAGCTAGAAAGGCACAGTCACTTCTTGTCGCCATGCTGAGGCAGTTTTCTTTCCTGATCAGAAACTGCCTGTACTCTCTGAACAGTGCTCAGCTCCGAGCTGTATCTCCTTGCTGTGAATGATTTATTATCCCACACAACTAACTTGTGCCCCACAGCTCGCCTCGTTCTTACTGGGAAGAACTGGAAACGCTGCGGCCACCCCGGGGCGGCGTCCTCCGCGCTCCTGCTCCCGCTCCCCACCAGGTGGCAGCAGGCGGAAGGGAAACCCCGGGGCTGGCGGCGGGGCGGGCAGGGCTCCGGCTCCCGGGGACGGCGAATTTCCCTCAAACCGCTGTCCTGGCAACCCGCTGGAGTGCAGGAGCCCCTGCGGGTGGTGGTGGGGCTCACCACCAGCTTCTGGCCCATGGCAGGGTGCGTAGGGGGTGGCTGTGCTGCTCTGCTCACTTTGGGTCTCCAGGTGCCACCTGTGACTGTGGAAGTGAGACACCTCCCGCTGGTGGGAGGTGAGACAGGGGCAGCCAAAAATCCCGAGTGGACCCTTGGGGTATGTGCAGGCTGTTTCCTAGCTCAGGCCCAGGAGTCTGGGTGCTCATCAGATGCTGCATCTGCTGCTCTGTGGTGCCTGGAGCAGGCCCAAAATGCGGCACCCCTCGTGTGAATGGTTACGTGTTGGAGCTCTGCAGAACTTCACTTCCCACCTTTTGAGGCAAAGCAAGCAAATGTTCAGAAACATCCTAAAGATATCAAAGTGGTGGAAGGAGCCAACTGGAGGAAAACTTGTTTTAGTTGCTTGGAGGCTCTGAAATGGGAGGAGTGGGAAGCTGGAAAAGGTGGTGGTGGTGGGAACGGACACTTTTTACAGGACCTCCTTGTATCCAGAGCTTTGCTGAGAGGCATTTCCAAACACAGGGATTACCAGGTTCAAAACAATGCTCGGGGGAATACATTTATGCCTCTCTTGCCACCTTCTCTAACACCTTGTGAATGTGGCTAGGAGCAGGAATGTGCCTGTCCTGGTGTTTTATGGAAGTTAAGGTTTTGGTGCAGATGCTGTAACAGGCCCTGTGATGGGAAGATACTCCCAACAGCAACTCTTCCAGCATTGTTTGGAGTTGTCTTTGGGGTGAATCAGTATTTTGACAGGCTTGAAAAGCTGTTTGTATGTGAGATAACACTGTGTGAGCTAGTTAACGCAAAGGGAGCATGTGACAGCTTACAGTTAGTTCTTGCTCAGGGGGTTGAGTTTCATGGCTAAAACATGCCAGCCAAGTTTGCTCAGTCATGTCTGAAAGCCAGAGGGGCAGCACTCACAGCCCAGCTGCTCTGGAAGGTTTTTGGCCAAGTGGGCTGTTCCCTGCAGCCCAGCCACGAGCTGCAGGAGTAGGTGTGTGAGGCAAGTCCTCAGCTTGCCCTCCTGCAACCTCTGTAAAAATTGAAGTGTTTAAACCTGAGAGCAAGGAGTCCTTTGGAGGACTGTCTCACAGGGAAGGGGTCTCTTCTGGACTGGGTTTTTCAGAGCAGGCTGTTAGGGATGGGCACACGGTGTGAGACCATTACCCACTGTGGGTCAGCAGAGGGTTACTTGGTGAGAAGCAGCAGCTCTGTTTGCTTCTCAAAGGGCAAGTGTTTCCAGTGTGCTGTAAATCAGATGCCTCCAAATTAACTGTCTGTAATTGTGCAGAATACACTGGTCTGAGGGTGCACCTGCAGGCTGGTGTCACCTGGCCTGGGCTCACATTGAGATGAACTTTGGCAGGTGATGGTGCAGCGCTGAGGTGAAAGTGGGCGGTGGAGTCAAGATGCATTGGAACGGATCACAGATGATGCAACTTTTGTTCTAAACAGAGCCTGAGGGTGTGAAGTGATGTCAAGTCCAGTCTCCTCCAGCTGGCCTTTGGCCCTTGGGGTGCTGCTTGTGCTGCAGTGGTGTTTGCATGCACCCAGCCTGGTTTACAAAGCTGCTTTGCATCCGGGTCTGCCTGCCCTCCTCACGTGCTGACAGCTCCATGCGGGTAAGAGAGCCAGGGCATATTCATTAATTTTTATTAAAAGCAGCCCTGTGCTTGTCATTCCTTGTTGGGTCAAAAGGCTCTGAAGTCACCCCTTCCTCAGCTTGCTGTTTTAATTAAAAACACAGCCCCTGAGAAGAGGCTTGTGCTGTCTCCAACTCTCCCAGACATGGCAAGCGTTAGTGCAGCAGAGTGTGAATCGATAGCCGAGAGCCATCCTCTACCCTGGCCTCACATCTATTACCAAGTGTAAACTAATGAACAAAGAGCTGGTGTTTGTCACTATATCCAGTGTAAGGGCTTTCAAAAAGTGCTGCAGGCTGACATGGAAAGATTGCAAAAGGCTGCAGCCCTTGACCTCAATAAATGCTTCAAAGGAAGATCCTGAAAAGTTTTTCTGCAGCACAAAAAAAGAAATTCTCCGTGGTAATGTAGCAGCCAGCACACTTTAATAGCTAAAACTACATCAAGGCTTCTGCTGACTGGGTGAAATGGTATCTTTGTTTTGCATGTAAATGCTTTTTTGCTCCATTAAAAAAAAAGAACCTGAGTCTTACAAATTGAAGGTGCCAGCCTATACAAGCAGCCCATCTGTGGCAACTGAGCCGGGCAGTGTGTGTGGGAAGGAGGAGCTGGGAAACCAGAGCTACACAGGTGCCAGTCGCTGCCTTCCTGTGCAGGGCTGGCATGCTGCAGTCCCAAGGACCCTGCTCCTCTCGGTAAAAAAGGTGGGAAAATCAACTGCTCAGGCACCCTCCTGTGCTGTGAGTCTCTCTCTGTCCCTGGAGTGGCAGAAGCCTGGGGGGCAGGCAGGAACGCAGGGACTGTGCAGCGGAGGGAGGAGGCAGCACTGCGACGCACAGTGCAGCTCTAGGGGAAGAGCCTGCTGAGCTCACAGTGCTGGTGCTGCTCGCTTGGCCGTTGCCGTGGCTTTGGCCAGCTTCCCTCCCACAAGCCTTGGGCTGCTCCAGCTGTTCAGCTGCCTGCTGTCAGGGCTGCGCTTCAGCACCCACCAGGTCTTTTGCTTTGCCTGCAGTGCCAGGACGGGCAGCATTCCTGAGGCTGGGAACCAGGCACTGGCTGCTGGTGAGAGGGAAGACCAGGGCAGCTCTCTGGCCAAAGCAGTTTATCTGTAATTAAGCTGAAAACTGTCATCCTGTCTCACCTCCTGCCTGCAGCCTGCTCAAGGCCTTGAATGCAGGCCAGGGGCAGCTGACCCTTGCTGTACCCAGTGGTGCAGGCAGAGCAGGGAGCTCCCATCAGTGAGAGTTTTCCAAACCTCTGTTGACTGCAAATGCTTAAGGTCTCCCACGAGCTGCAAGCCCCAGTGTAGGGAGTGGAAGGTGATAAGGACCTGGGTTGGCTCTTCCCCACAGCCCAAAGATAATGTCCATGGGACAAGGGTCAGGTACGACTGCCTGTCAGTGGCTGTCTCATCACTCAGTCCTCCCAAGCACTGTTGTGGACCTGAATCCAAGTGATTGGGAAGGAAAGTGGCCCCATAATAGTTGTAGCTATAAGGCAAAAATGAAGAATGTCCCAGCACCAGGTAGGGAGGGTCTATGGGCATCAAACTGGGCTAGAAAAACACCTGGAGGCCACTTTAGGAAGGTCAAGGTGGAGGCAGATGCTTTATCTTCTACTTTTTATAGCTCAGTGGGACCTGAGAAGATGTGGCCTGCTTGCCAGCAGGGCAAGGGCCAGGGGGCAGAGGGAGACAGGGGAAGAACTGGATTTCCTGGCTCTTAGGAATTTAACCCTTAGCGTCCTTTCATTCTGGATTTTGTTTTCAAATAGAAAATGGGGAAGGATTTTGGTAACCTCATAGTATCACCAACAGTTTGTTAAAAGACTAATTGCCAAGTAGCTTATGCATGGGGGACCATTAGTAATTCTGTAGCTATGCAAATTAAAACAGTGATGTATGATTTATAGCTTTAATAATGTTCTGAAGGCTCTTAAATTTTAATCACTTGCAACATCCTTTTTAATATTCAATTACTTTATTAACTAATTAGGTCACTTGCTGAAAAAGCACATAAGGCTGGTGCTATTTTAATATCAGCTGAACATCACAAAATACCTTTGAAATGGTGTAAATGGTTTATTTATTTTAAATAGATCATTAAGATGCTATAATTAATAAATCAATTAAAGGGGGGTTGGGAAAAAGAAGACTCTGAGAAATTGATAGATGCCAAACCACAGCAGCAGTGGCTTCTCTGCTTGCTTTGTGAATGTTCACAGGGATGCTGCACCCTGTGAACGTGGCCACTGAAGCACCTTCCTGGATAATTCGTATTCAGCTGAAGGGATAAGGTTCAAGATATGCTCAGTTCATTAGAGATGCTTTCTTTTGTCGGTTTGAATTTGGCTTTCTGATTGATAAAAGCTCCACAAATGACCTTGAAAAGTTAAAGTGTTTAAAAGGACAGCCCTCCTTTACAGCTGCTTCTTTTGTCTGTCCCCCCCAAAAAGGGAAAAAGAATAAAAAAGAAAGATAAAACCATAACATCTTAGTCCTGCTAATGCTGGGCTGAAAGGCAGAGCTCCTGTGGAAGGGAAGTACCATGGCCGCACCCAAAGAGTGGCTGGCGATGGGTCCACCTCCCAGTGGAGGCCAGGGACAAGCAGAGTCCCTCAGGGATCAGTGCTGGGACCAGGCTTGTTCAACATCTTTGTGGGTGCCATGGACAGTGGCATTGAGTGCACCTTCAGCAAGTTTGCTGATGACACCAAGCTGTGTGGTGCAGCAGACATGCTGGAGGGAAGGGATCCATCCAGAGGCACCTGGACAGGCTGGAGAGGTGGGCACAAGCCAACTTCATGAGGTTCAAAAAGACCAAGTGCAGGGTCCTGCATCTGGGTCGAGGTAAGCCCAGGCACAAATCCAGGCTGGGCAGTGACTGGCTGGAAAGCAGCCCTGAGGAGAGAGACTTGGGGGTGCTGGTGGAGGAGAAGCTCAACAGGAGCTCTCAGTGTGCACTTGCAGCCCGGAAAGCCAATCAGATCCTGGGATGCAGCAAGATAAGTGTGGCCAGCAGGGCAAGGGAGGGGATTCTCCCCCTCTACTCAGCTCTGGTGAGACCCCACCTGGAGTACTGCATCCAGTTCTGGAGCCCCTATTACAAGAGGGATATGGAGGTGCTGGAAGGTGTCCAGAGAAGGGCCATGAGGATGATCAGAGGGCTGGAGCACCGCTCCTGTGAGGACAGACTGAAGGAGTTGGGGCTGTTCAGTCTGGAGAAGAGAAGGCTCTGAGGTGACCTAATTGTAGCCTTCCAGTATCTGAAGGGGGCTACAAGAAGGCTGGGGAGGGACTTCTCAGGATCTCAGGTAGTGATAGGACTAGGGGGAACGGAATGAAGCTGGAGGTGGGGAGGTTCAGGCCGAATGTGAGGAGGAAGTTCTTCACCATGAGAGTGGTGAAGCCCTGGAATGGGTTGTCCAGGCAGGTGGTTGAGATCCCATCCCTGGAGGTGTTTAAGACCAGGCTGGACAAGGCTCCGGCCAGCCTGATCTAACGTGGGGTGTCCCTGTCCATGGCAGGGGGGTTGGAACTAGATGAACCCTGACTGATACTATGAAGCTGAGCTGCCCAGCAGTGACCTACCTGTTGTACAAACAGAGCAGGATTGCTCTTGCCCAGAGACACAGGAGCTGTGGCAGTGCAGCAGCACTCACACCTGAAGCAAGAATGGGAAACTGTAGCCCTGCAAAACCCACAGAGATGCTGCAAAGCCCACAGGATGCTGTGCCGGAGCGCAGAGTTTGCCACCTCCGGTTCACACCCACCCTCCGTGGAAAACCTGAAGTGTGAGAAGTTAACTTTGTCACCAGTGTGGCTGCAACTCGGGAACGGAACTTGAAGTAAGTAAGTAAGAGTAAGGCAAATGCTCATCCAGGAACTGAGTCAATCTTTTTAGCAGATTTTGGTGATACAAAGTGCAAGAGCTGGAAAAGAGCTGCAGTCATTACAGAGCAGCCTTCTTCCCCTTTTACCTTCTCTTGCTTCCATTGTCTCACCACTAACACCTGTAAATCAGGGAGCACAAAGCTTTATGCTTACAGTGACCTTTCTGCTAAACTCAAGACTGCCCTTTACAACTGAGTGGCAAAAGAATTTCCGTATCTCAGAGTTTCTTGGGAACTAAAATGTGTGTGGCTCTAAAGCAGTCTTGTACCTTGCCTGGTCTCTGTTAGTTCCAGTTCCCCAGAATCAAAAAAATCAAAGCTCTGTCCCAGGGGAGCCAGAGGTTGACAGAAACTTGTACCATTGCTGGGGCTTTAGGTAAGATCAGAGGTTTTATTCTCAGCAGAATCCTACCTAGTTAGCATTTCTCATCAAAATGATTATTGCTGCTTCATGAGGCTTCTGCTGAGTGTGACTACCCATTGAAAGGAAGAACACACCAGACTCACCTAGCCTGGATCAGACACTGTGCAAGAAGGGATAAGGATCCTAAAATAATGCTAAACCCACTTCAGATGGTATGGGAGCTGCCACAGGAAACAAAGGTGCAGAACAACACAAATATAAGATACCAAAGGTTGCTACAGGATGGGACAACATAGGATGTTCCACACCTTGGAACAAGCACAGATGCAGCTCTTAAGGGGTCAGAGATAGTTACACAGTCAAATGAGGTCATCATCCTGTTGTACAACACGGCTCAGGGGCTGTTCCTAGTCCCCACACAAGCCCCAGGTCTCAGTGAAATAAGTGGATTTTTATCAGGTTCCTGTAACTTCTCCCCAGTCCTTTATTCACATCATCAATTCCTGTGGCGCTCAGATCATTTGTGTAGGAACCCCCACATCCTCCTCTGTCAAGCCAACAAAATTCAGACTAGCTGCAGTGGCAAATAAAAGGGCACCAGTGCCTCAAACACAACTGGTACCAAGAGAAATGAGGAGCTAAAACACAGGAGAAACCACCCAGGCTCTGTGAGTCCAGCCCTCTCCCTCCACCCTTTGCCATGAAGGCTGCAGCCGCCACAGAGCCACTGGTAGCGAGGAGCGACGGTTAACCTCCCCAGCTCGATTCAATGTGACAGTGACACTTCACAGCACATTGCATCCAATCTCATTTGAAGCTGACAAAGATTGTTTCTGTTTTATATCTATTGGTTTATTAATGGCCTACAGCCTCTTAAGCAGATGCATATTCATTAGATAGCCAGCTGTTAGGAGGTTCCCAGATGTCGAAAGTAGCTCTGTCTTGGAATGCATTCTCTTTTTCCCTTATCATGAAACAAAGTAATTGTAGCTCTATTAAAGAACCAGTTAATTACTGAACCAGTAGCTTATGGCATGATTAAAAAAAATATCTGCAAATTTGTGAGGAGTAAAGACATTTTTGAAAACAGATGAGCTGAGCCTCTGCTGTGATCTGCACATGCAGAGCATACACAGACCTGGACTACTCCGTGTGAAGAACCCTCAGCTGCAGATGCACTGAGTTCTGCCAGGGCACCTTCCTTCATTTTCTGCATTCTTCAGTGTTTCTCTTGCCTCTTGTCCTTCCCAGTCTGCACAGTGGCTGCAGAAGCACCTGAGAGACACATCTCAATTTTCAAAGGTCATTTTAGATGAAGGAGCAAACTTCCAGCTAGATAAAACTGTAACCAGATCATTGAACAAGCTGTACAGATTGACTTACCAATTCCACAGGCCATGCCTTTCAGTCTCACAACATTAACCAGGCTCACCTACTTGTCTTTGCAACTTACTATTTTTTCCTGCCTTCCTTCTTTCACCACACCCCTAAAAGCAGCTCCCAAAAGCAGGTTTTTGCAGCATGGCTAGAACAACCACCCTCCTGCCACCACCTCCTGGAAGCCCTTCTCCCACTTAAGTGTTTAAAATGTTAAAGCCAGCTCCAAAACAGAGTGGTTTGGGCAGAGAGGTTCCCACTGATTGTGTTTCTGGGAACAAACTGTGTGATGAACTGTGGTTCATGTTGTCCCAAAGCAGAAGCCTCAAGGAGCAGGCAGCATGGTGCTGCTTTGCCCCCAGGCCTACTGCTGAAGGAGGTGGGTGCCCTGGTGACATCAAGAACAAAAAGGCAGAGCTACTGCATGCCTTGTCTGTACTGCTGGAGGCTATCCTCAGGGGGCTCAAAGCAAGTCAGGACAAAGGAGGAGTTTGCCTTGGTTGATGAGGACTGGGTTAGGGATCAGTTAAGCAATCTGGACATCCATAAATCCATGGGTCCTGATGGGGTGCACCCATGGGTGCTGAGGGAGCTGTTGGAAGTCATTGCTGGGCCACTCTGTCATCTTTGGTAATTTGTAGGAAACAGGAGAGATGCCTGAGGACTGGAGGAAAGAAAATGTCACTACAGTCTTCAAGAAAGGACAAGGAGGACCCAGGTAACTATAGACTGGTCAGCCTCACCTCCATCCCTGGAAAGGTGCTGTCTCCAGGCATATCAGGGATAAGAGGGTCACTGGGAGCAGTCAACATGGTTTTACCAAGGGGAAGTCATGCTCAACCAACCTGATAGTGTGCTATCAGGACATAACCAGGTGGATAGATAATGGTAGCACAGTGGATGTGGTTTATCTTCATCTCAGGAAAGCATTCGACACCATCTCCCACAGCATCCTCACAGCTAAACTGAGGAAGTGTGGTCTGGATGATTGAGTAGTGAGATGTGCTGAGAACTGGCTGAAGGAAAGAAGTCAGAGAGGTTCTCCTCTCCTTCTGTTCTGCCCTGGTGAGGCTGCATCTTGAACATTGTGTCCAGTTCTGAGCCCCTCAGTTCAGGAAGGACCTCATGGAATTGCTTGAAAGGGTCCAGTGCAAAGCCACAAAGATGCTAAAGGGAGTAGAACATCTCCCTTCTGAGGAAAGGCTGCGGGAGCTGGGGCTCTTCAGCTTCAGGGAGACTGCAGGTTGACCTCATTCATGTTTATAAAGATTAAAAGGGTGAGCATCAGGAGGATGGAGCCAGGCTCTTCTCAGAGATGTCCAATGACAGGGCAAGGGGCAATAGGTGCAAGCTTGAGCAGCAGAGGGTCCACATGAAGATAAGGAAAAGCTTTCTCATTGTGAAGGTGACAGAACACTGAAGAGGCTGCCCAGAGAGGTTGTAGAGTATCCTTCTCTGGAGACATTCAAAACTCACCTGCATACATTCCTGTGTGACCTACTCTAGGTGATCCTGCTCTGGCAGGGGCTTTGGACTAGAGGATTATTCAAGGTCCCTTCCAACCACTAACATTCTGTAATTCTGTGAAGAACCAGCCACAATCCAATCCCCAACAGAGGAAGAAGAGGGCAGCTTCTGTTCCCACGCTGCAGGCAGAGCTCCTTGGGGGAATAATTGGCAGCATGCAGGTATTTGCTATTTAGTTTTCAATTCTGTCATTCATACTTCTAGCTTTTGCCTCAAAGATACTCAAGTCTGCCAGCAGGTACCTGGAGCTGTACAGCAAGTGATTTCTCACTGTGCTGACAGAGCTCAGTTTCTTTCAACAAAACCCCAAAAAAGTTTCAAGTGAAACAATTTTAACTTGTGTGCAAAGCCATTGGGTTTGCCTGAAACAGCTCTGAATTTTTTTGTCAGGAATGGCTTGGGATAGAACCTGAGGGGGAAGAACAGCAAAATAAAATTAAACCCCCAAACCACATCTCCATGAAGAGCTTTAATCAGCAGCAAGCCATGGCACTATAAAGTGTCATGTGCTATAAAAGTGTTTACAGTCATGCACACAGGAACGTGGAGGCAATTTTGTAGAGCGACTGCTGGAGCAAAGGCCTCTGAGAATAAAAGTGTCTTTAGATATTTGTTATCCTGTTATAGTTGGTATCACCTTGAGTATACAATGCCTGCCTGCATTATGTAAACACTTCATTGATAAATCCCTCCCCCACCTCCCTGAAGCTGTGTCAGACTCTTCTTAGCTGACAAATACGGCTGAAACAGATGCTGCTATAAATACCCTTGTTTAGCTGCTTTGAAGAGAACTCCTTTTGTAGAACATGGTGGATGCTCTACTTACCACTGAACTTGCACCTGTCCTGCAATTTATTACTCCTCTGTACACATCCAGATGCACTTTTGGAATGATTCTGTAAGACACACACACCTTGTTGGATTCCAGTGCCCCTTTCTCAGCTAGAGACATCCTTTAGGGAGGATTTTCACCCATTTTAACACAAGTCTTTAAAAGATCAGAAGCTGCAGATTCCAGAGGTGGCAAAACTTTACCTCTTCTGACTACACAGTTAATCCCCTCTCCATATAACTTCATCTATTTTTGCCTCTTTCTATATATATATATATACTATACATATTCCCCCTCTCTATATGTACTCTCTGTAGGCTCCCAACTCCCGTGACAGTTGCTGCTTTTCATCTTGGTACGAAGAGACCAGGCAGCTACACTGACAACAGTCACAGGCCTTACAGTCTGGGGTTTTAAAACACTACCATGAGAAAATAGACACTTTTTAATTATTATTTTAAAATATACAGAGCACAACTTGTGAATAGTCTGGGGGCAGACCAGATTTTGGCCAAGGGGCAGTAGTGGAAAGCCAAAGGCCTGCCAGTCTGAGAGCACACCACGTTGTCAAGTGCTATGGAGCACACAGCCAAACGTAGACTTCTGGGCAGTTGGCAGTTACAGCTGCACCTGGCATTATAAAATGAAGACAGGAGCTGTACTAACAGAGCAGCATGACTGAGGTTCTGTCCAAGTTAGATTAGGCAGCAGCAAACACAACCCATTTTATAGTCAGGCTTTTTTCTAAAGACGTAACCCACACTCTGCCAAGCACTGCTACCAGCGATCCATCTCCTTTAACTGGGGGTGAGAATGGGATAAAACTTCCATGCAACAGGCTTGCTCACTGCAGGCTGAAGATACATGGGAAGTTCTGATGGAATCTGTCTGGATTTTCTGTTCTGATGTTGATTTTGGTTCAGAGGATTAGTTCTCATCTACCTGCTGACAGTCAGCTTGCTGAAAACCTCCTTTTCACACTCCATACAGCCATCTTAATTATGAAGATACTGATCCATAAGATGAACAGTCTATGGTAGGAGCAGTGACTCAGTTCAGTAGAACTGCTCCATAAGCCTACGGACTCTTCATTAAGGTACAAAGGACACAACCACAGAGGTCCAGTCTAACCTGAGCAAATCCACTGGACTTACTCTCACCGCTGACAGATACGCCTCACTATAATTAGTCTGTTGGACAGAAGCCAAATCGCTGCTTCCTCTGAAGCAATGTGAGCAACCCAAACAAGGCCATTCTTTCAATTCAAACCTATTGAAGCAGCTAAACCTCCTTTAAAAGGAAGCCTTCTGAATAGACTCACCCCGCTCAGAAAGCCTGGCGAGAAGCGCCGCACCCCTTCAGCGCCACTAAAGACGGCACCGCTGACTGCAGCTTTCGTTTGCCTTGCCACCCGTCTACCACCCCAGGAACAAGCCTTCTTCTTACCACAGTTTTGCTTATATTGAACCCGTTGGAGTCCTCCCATCTGTTAGAAGCAGAGGTTTTGAAGATGATTATTCCAAATAAGTGTAAAGGCTTCAGCAGAGGAAGCAGAGCGATCTCTCCTACTCAGCCGCCCGAGCCTGCCTTGATTACTTTGATGTAACAACACTTGAAAGCCCCTATTCTTTGAAACTAATTTAAACACATTGAATTGTTGAAAGATTAAAAACCGCAGTCAGCTAATTACACTCACTCTCATCTCTTATTCAGCAAATGAATCACTTTTCATTACCACTTAGCTGAAGTACATGAATTTCTGCCTAATTAGAAATGTTGTAGATGGAGCATTAGCAAGGCTGGAGCGGGTCAGGATATCTTGCCTGCTTCATTTTTAATTCCTAACAGTAGAGCCAGATAGGAAAGGCTTCAGATAAGAAGTCATTAAACAATTTTAAATTATTTATAAAAATTACTTTGCCCAAATTATAATTATTTTTTTTTTCTTCCCCCCCCCACCCCCAAATGCTCTCATAAATGTCAAATGGAATGAAAGGAAAAGCAGCCCAACATTGATTTTAATGAACGTTTTAATGTTATGTATAACAGAACATTATGAATACAATGGAAACAAAGTTTTTATCAATTTAATAATAATAATAATAATTAAAAAAAAAAAAAGAAATCCAACAGAAGAAAACCAAAAATAAAAAAAAAAAAGAAAAGGGAGGCAATAAATTTCATACCTATAGCATAGTGCTTATTCTTAACAATAGTCCCAGCTTGTGAATATAAGGTCTTTGTATTCCAGATCCTAGAATCATGATTCATGTGAACATAAATGCAGAATTACAGAAGAAAAAGCAACACCACCCACCTCCCCCCCACCCCAGAACCCCCAGTTCATTCTTTTGTTTTCAGTAAATCAGTAAAATCTTTGACTGCTACAGGCTTCCTTTATTAATATATATATTTTATTTATTTTTTTTTTTTACTCCTCTATTGGATTCCACAGCTGCTAATGCCATATTTACACAAAAGAATCACCAAATGTTGTATAAAAGCTAAAACCCAATGCTGCTGGGTTAGGCAGGGCTACAGAGTTACATAACTGAAGTGTAATTCTCCCCTTTTGTTGGAGGTGGTGGTTTTGGTAACGATGCAAACCTATTTTTGCTCTTTGACTGCTGCTGACGGCCTGAACCAGTGGCTCCACAGGGATACTGGTGGTACAAAGGATGCCAAGTGCCACTGTAAAAAGAACTGCAAGAAAGTGCACATACTCTGGAGTTTTCTGAAAGGAAACCTTCCAGCGGTCTCGGGTAAAGCATTTCCCAGACTCGCACTGGATCTCGGATATAACAATAGACCCCAAAAATCTCTGATCACCAAATTGCTGAGAGAGGATTTTCACAATAAAAATTTGGGTAATATAGCAGTGTGGCTGGAACATTAGCAAAAGTATATATACATTCCAGGTCCCTTTGAATTAGCCATAATCACATATGCAAGCCATTTTTTTTTTTTTTTTTGGACAAAAATATATATTCTTATAAAAAACTGATCATAGTACTTGAGTGACTTCAATTGTGGACTCAGTGGTAGTAAAAGGAATGATCCAATTATGACAAAGGGAAAAAGAAAGTCAAGCTCTTCAAGAGAAAAAGAAAAGTATAAAATTAGATTCCAACATTTTTCCCCCAGCCCCCAATTCCAGTCTTCCATCATCGCAAAGTTAAAATTGGTTCTGCTGCCTAGGAAAGGTGTTTGGATGGTCTCAATACAAATTATTGTTGCAAAAATCATCTAACCACGTTCCTTAGAAGAACCTTTCACCTCTCCAGAATTTGAACCCTAGTTATTTCAACACTTAGAAAATAGCTTTTGGTTCTTTATGCAGAGACTTTAACTGAGAAAGAAAAAAACAACGAGAGGAAAAAAAAAAAAAGGAAAGTATTGATCAGTGTTTTCCATCCTTTCCCCAGCTATATTTGTGCAGCTAAAAATCCTTCATTCAGTCTGCCCATTCCTTTAATCTGATTTTAATCTTATGTATTTTACAATCTTTATTTGCTAAAATTGGCAAAATTTGCAAAGGCATCTTGCTTGGGTTGTACAGTCCCAGGAGTCAGAGAGGTCATAGCGATGTTGGGTACCCCCATTCCTATTGTGCCTGTCAAACCCATTCCTGTAGCTGCCACTCCCATGTTCATGTTCATTCCCATCATTCCTTGGTTCATCATAGGTGTAGGTCCCATGGAGGTCATTCCCATCGTACCTGACATCACAGTGGGCATTCCCATCCCCACAGGCATGGGTCCTCCCATCAACGGGCCTGTCTGGGGTCGGACAGGCATCATGTTAGGCTGAGGACTGAGGTTCACGGCTGCAAAGTTTTGAGTCATGACATTCATGGGTTGTTGCATATCTGCCAGAAGAACAGGACACAAAAATCAGTAATCAGAAGCTGATGCTGAAGATGTTAATGTATTTTAAGACATGTATGTAGCAACTGCTGTGAACAGAGGCATGAAGGCCAAACGTGTAGCTCTTTTGGTCCTTTCTCCATTTTCTGTGTGAAGACACAGAAAACTCTAGCATAAATTTTAAGCAGCATTTTATAACAACAGATGCTTCTATGCAGCTTCTGGAGAGGTTCTGGAGATCAGGAAGCCTGAAATCAAGACAAAATAAGGGTGCAAGCCCCACAATATAAAGCATGAACTGATACCAACCTCCTAGCATATCAGGTTCCATTTAGAAACTAACACTTGTGTCAGAACCATTGCAGTAGTTTAAGAACAAATTACTGGAAAACAGCAACTGAGAAAATACTCCACTTCCAGGACAAGCTGCTGAACACATGCAAGGTTAAGCATGCAAGCAAAACAGGGCAATATTCACTTACTTTGTTGCTGCATCATGGTATTAAGTGTTGGTTGCTGGGGTTTGGAAGGCTGCATCCCAGGTACTAAATTGTCCAAACTAATATTTACACTGGGATCTGACCAAGTTGAGGGTAGAGTCTTGCTTGCATTCTTCTGGACCATCTCTGTGCTTGCATTATAAAGAGGGTTAGGCTTCGGCATCATGGTGTTCACACTTTGCAGAGGCTAAAAGAGAGAAGCTTTGTTGGGATCCACTTGAAATAATTTACTAATAGGAGTCAGAACTAAAACAAGTGCTATGGCCGAAGAGATTTCTAGCCATGAGCTTCAGCTCTTTCACACCAGCATTGCCACATGCTGTTACACCATTAGAATGGGTTAAATGAGCATTTTGTAAGCTAGCATCAGGCTCCCAAATCAGTATGTGGAATGACAGTGATCATCTCCAGTCAAGTTTTGACTGCACATTCTGTGGAAGAAGGCTTTCAACTTAAACATATTATCAACCTCTTCCTCCCCAACAAATCAGCAACCTTTCACAGAACAATGAAGACCATCTCAAGAGAAGACTTATAAAAAGAGGCTTTTCAGGAGAAGCAGACACCTTCTCTTTTTAGGAGGCTACTCAAATATTTCTGGACAAAACTTTCTTATGAGATGTTGATCACAACATCTGAGTGATCAGGTACAGATTCCAGGAATGGAATGGATTAATTTTCAGTGTCATGATTAAGAAGGAGGCAAAGGATTAATTGAGAAGAGTCATTAGCAAACTGTACAAATAGCAGCATACCTGTGACCTTGACATGGGTAAACTGACGCCCATAGCATTGGAGTTCATCATGGAGAAATTCATACTTAGTGAGGAGGTCATGGATGTCTGAGAGGGGCCCATCAAATCAAAAAGATCAGTAGAATTTGAAGCAGCTGGAGGCTGGCTAGAAGCTGGCTGTGAGCTACTGAAGAGCTCTAGAGCTTGCTGCTGTGTCGTGCCGCTGAAGAGCTCTCCAGATGAAGCACTGGGACAAGGAGAAGCTTGGTTGAAGGCACTCCAGTCACCAAAGTCTCCATTTCCACTTGTTGCTGTACCTGAAAGACAACAGTGCGGGAGGAAGGAAGGCAGAGAGAAGAAAGGCAGAGGATTTAGAGAAAGGCACTGAGCAAATGCCATATTCCATGAACTGAAACAAATGAGAGCTGATCTGTGTCCGTCCAGATTAACATCTGCAGGTAGAACCTCCATCTGGACATCATTCCCTCTCATGAATATTCCAACAATTTTAACAAGGTAGCAAAAGAAATATGAAACACCCATGCACAGAAAGTAGGAGAATGTTTGATGGCATGTCACCTGTGGAGGCAAGACAAGCAGGGACAGGTTTTCTTTAGCTGAAATACAACAGGAAGGTAACAGGCACAGATTGGAGGCTGTAGTCAAAACACCACCCAGAACTTTGGTAATATTTAACAACTTTTTAACTCAGCACTCTGGTATTTGCAGAGAGAGCAGTTCCCAGCAAGGAGTCACTTGATAAAACAAATTCCATCACAATACATCAAAGACAGTGACTTCAAAATTTGGTTAGATACAGTTAGTAGCTCTTTGTACAAAGTAACGCCGAGAGAAAGAAACCCCCAGAACTCTGAAAGCAGGTTGCAGAGAGTTTGTTGGAGGTGAAGGAAGAATTTCTTCCCATCACATGAAGTGCTCATGCAAAACATTAAGTTTTCTAAATTTGATTCCTGAACTAAATGCTTTGGCTTGTTGAAGCAGAAACTCAGTCTTGGATCTAAGCAATTCTCGGCAGCAGCTTTGCCGAGTTCTTCCTTTCTCTCTTAGAAGCTGTTTCACTTCACTATAGCAGGGGGTTTGTTGACAAACATTTGAAACAAAACAGCAACTGACAGCCCTCCCTGTATCTTACTGTGAGGAGTCTAATGGTAGAAATTGTTCATGGACAGTTGCAAGGGAACCCATTTCAGGATCCCAGATGCCCAGAGACATAAACCAGTGAACAGAAACTGTGTTGCAACCTTGGAGTCAAAGAGGAGACGTTATCTCCCTTAAAAGCATGTTTTTTCTATTAAGGAGAAAAGGCTTACCTCACAAGAGTGATTACAAAAGCAGCTACAGGAGACACTGGAAATTAAGCAACACCATTTAAACAGCTCTCACTGCTACAGAGTGAATCTTGTTCCAAGTCTGGACCAGGTCAGTTATTTGACTGCAGCACTTTTGGTACTTCAGCTAAGTCTCAAGCAATGTCACTGCCATATGAAATGAACTCCGAGTTCTAATGAACAGTTCAACCATCCCTTGAATTTCTTTTGATGAGTGAATGAAGGCTCAAAGATGTCAAAGCTGAGGTAGATGAATCCAGTGCCAGTTTCCACTGCCTAATCTACACAACAGCTGGTTCTATACTGACCAGCCACAGCAATGATTCTACCCACTCAAAAGGTATCTGCAGTCTTTTATATTCCATGTAAGTATCAACATACACCTTCAACCTTTAGTCATCTTTTACCTTCACCTACACAGCAGGATTTAAAGAATAGTAGGAGAGTAAATCTGTTCAGAAAATCCAAGTATTGCCAACAACTTCAGTGCATGAAGCAGACTAATATTCATTAGCTCAGGGCCTTACTGGAACATTTGCTTTGATCTCCCTCACAAAGAGGGGCTATATTAGAATGTTTCAATTAGTATTACATATTAAAAATTAAAACCTACTTTAAATATTCCTGATAGATAAGTAAATGCTGAGTGTGCTGCTTCTATGTTCAGACCTGTGCACTGAGTACCAATAATGGAAGTGGGGGTAAGGGATAAGGTTTTGCCCCTTCAGTGGAACTTCAAAGATGATTAATCAAGAAGGAAGATTCCTAGAGGGGCTTACGCTGTTCAGGAATGATTAATCATTTCACAGGACTCCTTGTCCCTTGCATAATGGTGATTGGAACAGATTAATCATGTTAATGCAGATAAAGGATTGTATCAGTTTAGACTGTATTAACACACCAATTATTTGCATAGTAGGCGGCTTTGTGTTTGCAAAACAACTTCATTTTGACCAAGAAAGTCTGTATAAAAACTAGAGTAGCTCTTCCCTACCAAGCAAATTAAAGGTGATTTAACTAACCCATGCCCAGTACAGTCTTCCTAACACAGCAAAATAAAGGCAGAGATATAAACACACTGACTAAGAGCTGGCTCACAGGTGGGTTTGCTGTTCAACCTCTTTTCTGTTCTGTTCTTATTCTGGACATAATCCTAGAGCCCTGCTGAGAGCCCCCAGTCAAACACCACTATTGCCTGAATTAACTTCAGCAAAGACAGCCAGCCAGTTCCCTCCACTCCATGTTTGTTTGAAGCACTGTCCTGTCTGAGTGGCACCATAGGGTCCTAAAAACATTCCACCAGAAGGAAGTTGATTGCTTTAAGTAGCTTCCCAGTATGTTTTTCTTTTACAGTTCAGTTTTAAAGGAAAATGTTTCTCAGTCTGTGGCCATGGCTACAGAACAGCTTGTATGCTGGCATGCAAAGTGACTGCACATGCACTCAGCCAACTCTGTGGATACATGACAGCTCTAAACTGCATGCCATGCAACCAGGACACAACTGAGTGCTGGCCCAACAAGCATGACTAAAATCTTGCTCTTGTGATTAGCAGGCACTTGTTCATGCTTGACTTAAGTGAGATCTGGATATCTTTTATTTAACAGGCTTCTCTAAAAGGGAGAGACTGCAACAAACTGTTATCTAGCCAAGCTAAAGTGAAGCATTGGTCAGCCTCATCCCACAAATGGACATGAGCAACTGCAAAAGCCATTGGCAAGGTGTAGGGAGAACACAACTTCACTGAATTCCCTTCCAACACAGGAGGCCTTCAGTAACCCAGGCATCATTGGAAGCTTTTAGAACAGCTTATTTCAGGCTCCCCTCATTATGCCACCCAATACCAACATAATGATGTCTAAATAATTACAGACTTTTGGGTTTTTGTGTGGCTCAGTTGGTAGCACATAAGACCTTTAATGGGGAAGGTCGTGAGTTCAAGCCTGCAGTGGGCACTAGTGTCCTCCCTACTCTAGTCATGAGGTCTGTGGTGACAGGTTGGACTCGATGATCTTTGAGGTCTCTTCCAACCTTAGTGATACTGAATACTGAATATTACTAATCTTAGGAGATGGGAAGAAGCCCAGATCAGCTTTAGGTACTCTTTATTGTCCTATCACGGGTAGGCTGCTATTTTCCATTGAACATGATCTCACCTTTTCACTTTGTTCAACTTACCCATTCAATTTACTGCCCTGCCCCTATCACTACAGTTCATAAGACCATTCTGAATCCTCTGCACAGATCTGGAAACTATAAAAAGCAGCATAAACCCCTTCTAGCAAATCTGCAGTTCAGAGCATTATCACAAGCAAGAAAACCAGACTATCAAGTCCTTCATGCAAGTCTTTTTATCCCACCAAGGTATTTGAATGACTTTTTAATATAATGAATACCTACCTGTATCTGAGAAGCTTCCAAACTGTTACTTGAAGCATCAGAAAAATGACTTTATTGCAAATAAAATAGTTGAATAACTTTACATGAAACGTCAAGAAGACCATAATGGTTAATTATCTGAGTGGTCCTATCTCTGCAGCCAATTTTCCAGTCATTTTGGACACGCAAATATTGCCATCTTGCAACACTGATTGCTGTAGATCTCTAATTAAAATAGCACCTTACCCAGACCTGCAATGCTGGGAGGTGATGGATTCTTTTTTCAATTGTTTGGTGGCCAGAGACTCAGGGGTGACCTTATTGCTCTCTACAGCTACCTGAAGGGGGGTTGTAGTGAGGCAGAGGTTGGTCTCTTCTCCCAGGCAACCAGTACCAGAACAAGAGGACACAGTCTCAGGCTGTGTCAGGGGAGGTTTAGGCTGGAGGTTAGGAGGAAGTTTTACACAGAGAGAGTGATTGCCCATTGGAATGGGCTGCCTGAGGAGGTGGTGGGGTCGCCGTCACTGGGGGTGTTCAGGGCGAGGCTTGACAGGATGCTTGGTACCATGGTTTAGTTGATTAGGTGGTGTTGGATGATAGGTTGGACACGATGATCTTGAAGGTCTCTTCCAACCTGGTTTATTCTATTCTATTCAGACCCATGTGTTTATTTCAGGTTGCACTCTTCCACTCTAGGAGTCACATCTTAGTGCATTTCAAAATTAGACTTGGAGCTATGCTTTAAGTCTTATTATATGCTTGTATCAATAGATGAACAGGGATATGTGCAACTCCTACTAACATTTGTCTGAAATACAGTTCATTGAAAGTTTCAGGTCCAATAAGCCATGTGCTGTGCCAGACAGCATCTAGCTTCCTTACTACAGCACTTGTGGTCCAGTTACATGAAAATAGTTTGCCCAGGAAAGGGAAAGGGCTTTCAGTAATGCCATGTGGCATCACTTCCCCTCTATGTGCCCATAAACAGCATTTCAACCTGTAAATTAATCCTACCTTGTGATGCTGGGAAACTTGCTGAGGCAGCAGCTGAACTAAAATCAGCAAATCCTCCAAATGGGTCACCTGAGCCACCTAGAAAGAGAAGCAAGACAAATGTTGCAGGACTGTGCAAAGATCCAATGCAGCAACTACAGGTGGGATTTATTAAGAAAAGACCCTGTGTTGTTGAGTATCTTGCATAATCCTGGCTGCATCAGAAATAGTGTGGCCAGCAGGAGCAGGGAAGTCATTCTGCTCTTGTACTCAGCACTGGTTAGGCCACACCTTGAGTACTGTGTCCAGTTCTGGGCTCCTCAGTTTAAGGATATTGAGATTCTTGAATGCATCCAGAGAAGGGCAACGAGACTGGGGAGAGGTCTTGAGCACAAGACCTATGAGAAGAGGCTTAAGGGAGCTGGGGTTGTTTAGCCTGGAGAAGAGAAGGCTCAGGGGAGACCTTATTGCTCTCTACAACTACCTGAAGGGAGGTTGCAGACAGATGGGGGTTGGAATTTTCTCCCAGGCAACCAGCACCAGAACAAGAGGACACAGTCTCAAGCTGCACCAGGGGAGGTTTAGGCTTGAAGTGAGGAGAAAGATCTTCACATAAAGAGAGATTGGCCATTGGGATGTGCTGCCCAGGGAGGTGGTGGAGTCCCCGTCCCTGGAGGTGTTCAAAAAGGGATTGGACATGGCACTTGAAGGCATGGTTTACTTAGACATGCGATGTTGGGTGATAGGTTGGACTTGATCTGAGGTCTTTTCCAACCTTATTCTATGATTCTACGACACTGATTCCCCTAAGTTGGCATTGCTTTTCCTGTTCATCACCATAGCACATTTTACAAGCCGGAGCAACAATGAACTGGCTTCTTTCCAGCTGCTTTGCAGACTGTGCCCTTTTCTTTTCCAAGCTAGAAGCCAGGGGTTCGCCATCTCTAAAACCAAACTCAGAAAGACTGCGAAGGTTCTCAAGTTTTTCCTAGCGAGGGATGCCGCTAGTTTGGCAGCTTGCAAAGTCAGAACTTTGGAAGTGCAATGTATAAGCACCAAACATTCTTCCTGGATAAAACCAAGTGCATTTATTATGCTTACGATGAAAACCCGCACGTCGCCTTTTATTTGCTTTTTGTGTTACTTAAAGCATGACTGATTCTGCAGCGATCTTGGGCTGGGATTTCAAGGACAGAGCTTGCATTTGTGTTCATTTTTTTATAAGTTTGCTCCCTTTCTACAGCAGGAACATTAACTTTTCCAGCCAGACATTTGTATGCAGCATATAAATTATTAACTTCGGGATACAGCACAGTAACAATTTTCCACGGGGGAAAAAAACCAAACAAACAGAGCTAAGGTATAAAAGCAGAAAGAAAGATTTAAGAATCATATTGGAAGGCTCTTTTTTTCTGTTGTTTTAATAAACAAAACGAACAGTTTACAAAACCCAAAGATATAAAGCACCCTATTGTCATTGGTACTGACTTTAAATAGGTATTCCACCGACCTGAGAAAGCCAAGAAGCTGACCTTATTTGTTTGTCCTCAAAGACTTCACCTCCAAGCAGCCCCACCCTTAGAAGAAGCTGCAGCAGTTCAATTATTTTGCTTTTAGTGTTATGCGTACATTATATAGGTTACATCACAGCTGCTTAGCCTGCAGTGCTTAGAAACTAGCCAGGTGGGACTGGAACATCTGTGCTGCACTCAAACACCACCAGGGACAGCTTCCAACATCTGGTGCCATTTCTGAATTGTCTTATCGCTGCAAGACATTCTGCCCCATCTGCTACTCTCAACTGGGTTAATTAAACTAGAACCATCTCCTTTTTAATAAATGGCTAGCAGTAATAAAAAGGAACCATTCACTTTCTAATACATGTGTACTTGTATTTCTTTTTAATGTTACTTTACTGTAGACATTGCCAGGAAAGCAACTGCTCTTCCAAGGGGAAAATGTCTTTTCTTGCTGAGCGCATAGCATACAATAGAAAACACCCGAAGATGGCTGCTGATTTTTTCAGTAATAACAGCACTGCTGAAATCCTTTCAGCACCTTTTTAAGAGGGGAAAAGATTTCACACAAAGATCAGTTTCTTCAGTTCAAACTCTGAAGTGAGTAAATAAGCAACTTCTGCATGTGTACATACAAGTTTAGACTGACTGCAAGTTGAAAGTGAAAAAGCGCAGGGCAAGGCAGTGAAGTGGCAAGCTGAAAAACTGCTCTGATCATCGTTACTCTGCCTGCTGCAGTGGACATCTCCAAATCATTTTGTCATCATGCGTCCTTACAGAGTTCAAGAGAGGTTAATGGTTTGAGTTTTTTGTTTTTTTTATCAGAATGAGCAACAGAGATGGCACTCTGGACTACCAGCCTACAAAAAATAAGTACATAAAAATCAATGCTCTCATGCTATGCCTCTGAGCCCTGGGCTGCTGGAGAAAGTACCTGGGGATTAATTTAATTTAAAACCCAGAGTTAGGTTCAAACTCAATAACCCCTTAACATTTTCAGTCAAGTCAACTTTTCCTCCACCTCTACTGCCTGTTTTCAAACGAAACAGAGTTCCAGAGAGAGATGGCAGTGCTTAAGCTGAATGCAGGAACTCTCTAAAGCAAGGTATCACCAGCTAAGATTAAAAGAACCTCATCTCTACTAACACCAGCAAGTCTAAGCACAGATTCTACGTCTCAGCTTGCTCCTTTATGGTGACCAGCCGCCCCCCTCACATATGAATTGTGTTGCTTTAGTAATGTCTAACCCCTCAAGCCTTGCCAACCTTCTTCCACATCTCTGCACCTGAAAATACATAGATAAGCAAATCTGGAGTTCCCTGAATTCACACGACTTTCCTGCCAGCTCCTTCACAGCACAGATCAAAGGCTGCATTTGACCCTTTCCCTGTGTCTTGCCTGACACTGGGAATGTTCCCACACCCTGTGCTGCAAGGAACAGTGGTCATAACAAGTGACCTGCACGTGAAGGACAGTGCTAATCTTCTCAACATGAGCTATCCTCAAAGATTCCCATACGAGATCTGTAACTACAAATGAACCCTTTCCATCTGCCTTCCCAGGTCAGCAAAGAGGTTATTTAGCAGGACCAGCTGCTAATAAGCCTCTCCTCAACACCATTTCTAAATGCTGCTTTGCAAAAAGAAAAAAAAAGGCAAAAAGTAGAAGTTAAAAAGGAAAGAAAAAAGGGCAAAAAAAGCTTTCTACAGCAAAGAACCACACTGATGAATGATTCAAATACACTGGAATGTGGAAGCTGCCATAGTTCTGCTTGAAATACAGGCAGGCTCAATTTGAAGGGAAAACAACTATTCTCAATGTGATTTTATTTTTGTACATGACAATAAAGAGCATACTCCCATGTACATAAATAAACCCCCCCAAAGCCTCTAAATCTCTTTTCCCCTAAGAACTGCATTGAAGTGATATTGATTTGGGGTAGCGATTCTGATCCAAGGATCTCACAGACATGTGGCAACTCCAATGCACAATGAACACCTTTGTGATGAACTTAATAAACCAGGAAATGATGCAAAATAACTTGTTCCTTAAATATGGGGGCATTTGTGCATAAAAGAACAGAGTCATGGAATAACAATCATTTCTTAAACACTAAGAATTAGGATGTGTTTCAGATACAAACTTTACCTATTTCCCCCCAAAATGAAGGTGTACAAAGTTTTTTAAAGAGAAGTCAGAAATAAAGACTGAGACAGATATCTCATACTAAATTACCATGACAATTTCTCCCTCCCCTCCAACAGAGTTTTGATGGGATTTTATGTTCTATTAAATACTTACCTAATTATCATTTTGGTAGCCTAGTGATGAAAGGAACTGTGTCATACAGAGAGTTCATAATAACTGGCTTTACTCATAGACTGTAATAAAAATATCTAGTGTGATGTATCACAGGGGTTCTCTCAATGATGCATCAAGACATGGCACAGCTTCAGACAGGAGTGAGAGCAGCCTTTGCACATGCATGAATGCAGCCACCTTGCAACATAAGAGGGACTTCAGCCACTTCAGTTTTGGTATGGTCTCTATGGTTTTACATTGTCTTGACAACAAAGACTGGAGCAGAGTACCTATCCCTAGAACACACTTCTGCAAATAAGGTGAATGTTATTCTACACAGAAGAAAAGTTGCTTATTTATAATGGAGAGAAGTTACATGGAAGGATTCTACCTATGAAAACACACAGGCTTGTATTTTGTTTACTGCTCAAAGTGATCTCTAAACAAAAATTCTGCCCACTCCCAACTGTGCCATTGTACCACAACTCTCTCTTCTATTCCATGCTAGCCACAATCGGAACTGTTGATAGTAAGAATCCATAAGCACAGTAACAAATCTTCAAAGTTTCAGGTTTTAAAATGCAAACCACCAAGCCCCTGAACTCCTCTATCAATCCCGAGTGCAATGCATGGAATATTAACACACTCCTAAAGGAAGCTGCAGTTTGAGTGTAAGGGTAAATCCATATGAAGGTTAATGCACATAAACTGAACAGCACATTTAGAGAGCAAAGGGATAGGTTTTACAATGAGTAATTTCACTTTTAGGCAGCAATTTCTTTTTTGGTATTAGGGTTGGGATCAGCCAAGTGCCATGATAAAATGGGATTAAGAAAGAAGTTTTCCATATGCTTTAGATGAAACCTTACATGAAGATGATCCAGCTGCCTGGCCTGTGAGAAATGTTGGAATGTGAATGTATTGCACTTGCTTTTAGAGTTCACTATCAATAACTGTGTTACAAACACAGCTTCTGACAGACTGATCTGACAGCTAATCTTTGTGCTGCTAACATCCATTGGCCCCATGCAATAGCACATTAAGTATCCTAGAAACTCTTGTAGCAAGATACTGTAAGAAACACAAGCTGTCAGTTCTCACTTTGTCTACTGCTTTTTAACTATATAACAACATACAGCTTTATCCTCAGAATTGGTTCAAAATAGGCATTAAGAAAATAAAACCAAAACATGCCTACCTGTTGAGGCTGGCTGGCTAGTTCCATCAAACAGCAGATCAACCAGGTCATTAGATGACTTGCTGCCAGAGGGTACAGAAGCCTGAAGAAGAAATTACACAACAGATCTCCTATCACAATGTCATCACTCATCTCAGATGACTTTGGGAAGTTTTCTGGGGTTTTTATTTTGCTTTGGAGAGGTGGCAGATTTGTCTTTGAACCCAACAATCACTAATACATGGCTGAATCTAAAATCAAATACTGAAGAGCTAGTGGCTCAGGAGGGTTATAAGAACTGAAGATTTTGGTAACTTTTCATTATGTGTGCAGGTTTTTGTATTTTATCATTGCTTTCCTGAAGAGAGTAAAACACAGTACTGACTATATTAATGAAATTCTACACCATAAAGCAATCACACAATCAGCTATAATTAAACTGCTCCACAGCCTTTGAAACTCCCAACTAAACACCTCTGATAAAACAGTTCTCATGAAGGCGGCGTAACAAACAATCCTGAACTAGAAATTGTCACAGATCAGAAGAAAAGAGGTTTCAAAATCACTTGCTATTGTGCTCTTCTGCTGTCTCACCTTTGCTGTAGACTGTGCATTATGAGCAGCAGCATTCTGTTCTGGACTGGCTTTGTCCCCTGTATAATGTGCTGCTGCTCCCAAGTCAATGGTTTTTGAAGGATTTGCTGTGCGTTTGTGTCTGGTGGTTGTAGTTTCTGTAGCCTGTGTGATATGAATGTGTTTTGTTGTCACAGTCTCCTCTTCATCTTTAAATTCAGCTTTGGGAGATTTACCTCTTCTTGATTTTTCCTCATCACTGTCACTGGAGAAACAAAAGCAATAGAACACTATTCGTGATGGACTTCTCAGTCACTTAAGTGGACACTGGGCTTAAGCCACAGGTTTTGTTTACTGTAGGTCCTTGTAGTGATGGTTCATAATAGACACACTGCTTCTTCCTACATTTGAGAAAGGAAATGTTTTACCCTTACATAATGCTTCCACATAACAGAGCCCAGCACCTACTGCGCAAAAGCGACAGGGAAAAGTGAGTTCTGTTAAACACGAAATGCAAGACCATGGCAGAGGAGAACAGCAACTCAGTCTTCCAATACAGTACCTTTAATTGCCTTCTGACAGAACTCCCCCACACATTACGTAACACTCCAGCAACAACAAGTGAAGCTGGCAGGTCTGCTCAGTATTTACACCGGGAGACAGAACGCAGTGAACCGAGCACAGGTACCAGCTTTCAGGTTTCACGGATTCCATTCCCATTTCAACTCCTTTCCCTTCCCAGAGAAAACAGGCTTTTATACTCTTTCAGATGTTTGTGGAAAAATAACATTTACAGAATTATGCAATGAAATTATACCATTCTTTTTCCATCAGAGAACACACAGTTGTTCTGGAAATGTAAAAGAACAAAAGTGTCACCATTGTACGTGAAAACTTTTTAGATGTCACCGTGTAATGCTGTTTCAGCTGGTACATTTTCTACTCCCTTATTTAAAGCCTTTCACAAACAAACCAATTGCCCCCTACCAACACTCACGTTGCCAGTTGCCATCAAGATGAGATTTGTACATAACAAAGTGAAAATTACTGTAGAGAAAGCTTAAATATATTGAAACCTATTTTGAAATAGTAATTCCCTTAGCAACGCAGCTGAAAGTGGAAGGGTTTTATATTTTAATAATGCATTAGAATACTAAAACTGCAAAATTTAAGAAAGGCTGTCCCTTTGTCAGTGGGAATATGACAGTAACTGCAATATACTCTGGAGGGTAGCCTTTGTTCTCTGTTAACAATAGTGGGCTTTTTGGAATATATTGCATGTGTCATTTCCTCTACACATTACCTCCTTACCACTGGGGATGGCTCAATTCATTACCATCAGGGAACAGAAAAGCTCACTCCCTCTTTTCAATGTTCTACTTTTAAAAAAGAAAATGTCATAGCTGCTGGCCAGCCCAGTGTCTACTGGCATTTGCTTGAGCCAGCCTTACACAGACAAGTGAGCTCAAATGGCACCACCTAACCTTAGCCTTCCAAAGCACTTCGACCAACTGACTTACGCTAACAGCACGTCTGCTGCTCCAGTGCTGGATTTCTGCTGAGAGCCCAACTGTGTGCACCAGTACAGCAGAGGGTATGGCTGGTCACATTGCCATTAATGATACCAGGATTTTAACACAAACCCCCAGAGAACACTAATCTGCAGGCTAGCAGGGTACATCCTAAAAGCCTCAGAAGAGTGTGGATGATGTTACCTTTTAGATGGAGTTTGAAAGTATCTAAGACAAGAACAAGCACAATTAAGGCTTGGCCTCTTAAAACCTGCTGCAATGTATTTCTTGTCATCACTGCAGAGCCTGCCTAGTCCATATAAATATCCTGTGGATTGAGGAAGTGACTGATAGCCACAAGAGTCTGATCATGCAGCTATTCCTACAGACCTGGTAGAAATCAATCTCAACACTGTAAGAATAAAAATTAGTGAGTCTTTGGTCATCTACAGCAAAAGAAGTGCCTAAAAGCTTTGGAGAAAAGAAATTAAGCACATATGCAAGAAAGCAAGACAAATACTGCAACACTCAATTTTCTGTGACAACCTGTGCTGCTTCCAAACTATCTCGGGAGATCTGCTTTATATTTTTCTTTAACGGTCACATTAACAAGAACAACAACAACAAAAAAAGTAATTACAGATTAATGTTCCCTTGAAGTCTCTGTGCTCAGAATAGTAAAATTGCAGTGCTCCACCTGAGAATTGCAGAATGAATTCAGAAATCAAAACTAGAGCTAGCATTGCACCAAATAATTTTTACAGCTTCTCAAAGGACGTACATGGCTGCAACGTCCAGAAATCAAAGCATGGATACATGGTTCTTCTACTGTGCCTTAAGGTTGTGGATGTTTTTTGATCATTCTTTAAAAGGCAAGGAAATTAGTTTACTGATACTTTAACTGAATGATACCCTGCTACAGAAATAATCCTTCACATGGAAGTTGTTGCATCTTTCTATCGATATACTGGAAGATTTGCTTGCTTTCTATTCTGTTGCTTGCGTCAACCTTTCTAAACGTCAGAGAGACAAAGACTGACAATTTTAAGGATTCTTATGAAAAAAGTGTAGTGTTTTACAAGAATCTTTGTGTATCTGCAGGTAGTTTAGAAAACAGAACTGCAGCATACCAGGCTGGACTCGGAGAAGCAATGGGTTTATTTGCTCAAGACCTAAGAACTAACAAGCACCATAAAAGAAAAACAAGATGTTTTCCCACCCATAGGATATTGTTTCTGGTCTTCTATGCTACCAGGGGATAATCCAATTTGCCCACAGCGGTGCTAACACTTTTATTCTAAAGACCCAAACTAGCAAACTGGGCTCCTCCAGCTAGTTGTGTGAACTGCAGTTTCACTGACATCTACTGTAAACTCAAGCCAGCTATATCACAGGTCAAGCTCTAAGCTAACTCACGCATTCTTTCTTTCTCTGCAGACTACTAGTTTCATCAGTAGGGTCAGAATACAGAAGTTTGGCCAAGTTGTTCTGGTCTGTATAGTGGAGGTAAAGATTGTGTTTGCCAAATTCCATTAACCACTGTAAGATGTGTTGGTCATGTTTCTTCTTTGTGTTTCTAGACCTTTATTAGCTTTACAGTACCTAAAGTAATAGTGATTTATAAAGCTGAGAAGACAGAAACAATAGACCATACAACAGCTGACTTGCCAGCTGAGCAAGTATCACCATTTAGAATAGAATAGAATTAACCAGGTTGGAAAAGACCTTTGAGATCAAGTCCAACCTATCATCCAACACCATCTAATCAACTAAACCATGGCACCAAGTGCCTCAGCCAGTCTCTTCCCAAACACCTCCAGTGATGGTGACTCCACCACCCTGGGCAGCCCGTTCCAATGGCCAATCACTCTCTATGAAGAACTTCTTCCTACCATCCAGCCTAAACCTCCCCTGGTGCAGCTTAAGACTGTGTTCTCTTGTTCTGGTGCTGGTTGCCTGGGAGAAGAGACCACTCCCCACCTGGCTACAACCACCCTTCAGGTAGTTGTAGAGTGCAATAAGGTCTCCTCTGAGCCTCCTCTTCTCCAGGCTAAGCAACCCCAGCTCCCTCAGCTTCTCCTTTTAGGGCTGTGCTCCAAACCCCTTACCAACTTTGTTGCCCTTCTCTGGAAACATTCCAGCAGCTCAACATCTTTCTTAAACTGAGGGGCCCAGAACTGGACACAGTACTCAAGGTGTGGCCTAGCCAGTCCTGAGTACAGGGGCAGAATGACTTCCCTGCTCCTGCTGGTCAGGAGAAACGACAATTTAATTCAACATTATTATACAGCTGGAGGCTACAAATAAAGTAGTCCATTTTGGAGGCTTCTTTCATGTCAAAAACCGAACAAACAATCAAAAAAAACAACACCCAACAAAACCCACACCAAACAAAAAAACCCCAACCCAAAACCAAGCAAACCCCACAGACCTGCACAGATTTCACAAAGCATTTACAAAAGAATGTTATGTTGTTGTGAGCTTGTCACATACTTCAAATGTCATGTTTCTTTCAATTTCAACACTTATACTTCATATGAAGTACAGTATTCTGTTAATGCAACATGAATTATGAGGTTTGTATTTACAGTTAAGTAGACAGGTATTTTATAACCTGGAGTTCCAAATTCTTGGATTCTTTGATGCCTGTCTCCAAAAGAAACTCCTTCAACACTGACTAAATACCTCCCATGTTACTCAACCATGTCAAGAGAAGCCAAAAGGAAATTTCAGGTTGATAGCCAAAGCAATGTTATTGCTGCAACCTGGACTCCTTATGGTGGAGTAACTTGCAGCTACCAAATCAGTTTTGCTCATGCATGTCCCCCTCAAAAAATCCTCCTTTTAGTCCAAGCCTTGAGTTTATTACTTTCATAAATTTTAAAGCAAATCCCACGCTTCAGATTTGCCCAAAAAAAAAGAAAAAGGAAAACAAAACAAAACAAACCAGCAAGGACCAAGCTTACAGGAAAAAACAAACAAAACAACCCCAAAAAGTTATATTTGGCAGAGAAAAAGATCAGTGTCACTTAGGGGAGAGATATAGTGGAGAAGCCCTCAAAATAAGCTGCTTTTTATTAAAGCCTAGACTGCAGAGAAGACTGCCTAAAACACTGGAAGGTGCAAGACTTGATACCAGCGTAAATAAGAGACCAGAAGCCATTCAGAAATAAAGAAATCAAGATAAAAATAAATATTTACTGTACATCCTCTCCATGAAATGTGGACAGTGAGCTTCACAGATGCCATGTGACAAGTTGCTTTTGAAAGGCAAGTACAGCAAAGCACACAGCAATATGCCATTGTTAAATCTGAAATTGTTTGCTTTTCTTCTGATCCCTTCTTTGTAGTCTCTTGATAGTAAGTTCTAAGAGGGAACCCTGATGTGTGCAAATACCACCAGTTTTATGATTTATTAATGCCCCAGCAAGAAGACTGTATTACCTTTTTTTCTCAGAAATGCTACCATTATAATTACTTTTTGTTTCTCTGCAAAATAGCTTGACTTTGGTAATATATACACATGTGCATGTGTATTTTTATAGACACACATAAAAATGTGTGTGTGACTCTATCTGAAGATATTCCTGTAAAAAATATTAATCAAATCTCAGTGCAAATCTGAATTTTAAGTTGTTACCCAAAAGGGAATTATTTCAATATACTCCAGCACTTTCTCTACAGCAATTTCAGATTCTGTTAAGTGTGAATTTGATCTCTGGATAATAAAATTCAGTGCACCTGTTGAAGTGTGATGTATGTAAAGTTTTTTTCTGCAGGCAAAGCAGGGTAGGTTATAGTCCTTACTGAAAAAAAAACCCACCAACCTAACCCAATATGATGGCCAGATGTAAAATACAAATTTCTTGAGAAGGTTCAGCTGAAATGGACATTTCCCCCCCGCCCAGTAAGTCACCTTCAGTCTGCTCTTTCTGAATCAGCTCAGGGAAGAAGCACTGTGCCAAGGGAGGTCTGAGCAATTGTACATCTCCCTCCTCTTTAGCACTTCAGTATTCAGAGTAACTGCAGTGTTACATGGCACCATCCAGTACACTGGCACAAGGAAGACCACTGAATTGCTGAGACAAGGAAAAGCTTAGGAAATTTCAGCCAAATTCCCTGCTTTGCCAGCAGCTATCTAAGCTAGGGGCAGTAATGGAAGGCAGCCAAGAGCAGTTAACTACTGACAGAACTACATTATTCCCCCAAGGCCAGTAAGAGCTGCGCAAGAAATCCAGGAAGCAGGTAGTGAACCCAAACATGCCGCCAGAGAGACAAAAGGAACGGCAGAGTATTGTAACTGATCATCAGCAACATCAAACAGCTTTGCCATAGCAATTTCAAAGGATAAATTCATGTGAAAATAACTCTAGTACCTGCATCTTTCTGGAGAGTCTTCTCTATCTTTCCTTCGGAACTTGCTGATGGTATCATCGATCGTGCTTCCAATTTTGTCACTCAGCTCACCTAACTTATCACTGAAAGGAAAAGCTGGTTTTTTATCCCATTCTTCATCCCATTTTGACTTGGGCTCAGGATCGTATCTTTCACCTGTGTAAGGCATTAAGATAAGAAATACTAAAGATTACAGGAAAAAAATAATAATAAATGCCTGTGGAGTTTCTGGAATCACCCTCAAGCCCCCCTGCCCTACATACATCAACCTCCCAAGTTTTCAAAGCAAACTGAGAGCTCCCACAGTGCTGAATCAACACTATTACAGCAAGGCACAGCATGTAACGCCAGTCATTAAGTGGCAGGAATGCAGATTCAAAGACTTTTGTTTATGACAACAACACAATCTTAATGCACTGCACAGTGCAGAACACGAGGAAACTGTCGGACTCTGCTGGAGAAGCACAAGAGGCACAATCAACCCTGGCTGCATAAAGCAGCTTACCAGACATGGGATGTGCCGGCTGTGAAACAGTCACTCAATTCATGGTATTCCATTCTTGGCCAAGCCATGTGCTCAGAGGGAAACCAAAGATTTTTAGTTTTTTTAAATAGACTGACATCTATAAATCCATAGAAGCATGGTACCAAAATACTGGAAGGCCGAAGTGTGCAGTGCATGATAACTTCCTGTTACTTCTTTTCTACACACTGATTAAAAGAACCCCACTCATTTTGAATGAGATGAAAAAAAGAAAAGGCAGTTAAGCAACTCACCTTTTCAGCAGGCACTGAGAACCCTGGACATCTCTACTAAATACTAGCATCAAGAAACAGAAGCCATTTTTTTCGCCTAATCAAGTATTTAAGATGTCCATACTGATATCTTAGCTTACAAACAGCTGGCAGTTTGACTTCCAATAAGTACATTTGCTGTACAATCTCATTAAAGTTTAAAAAAAAAAGACTTAAGCTTGGGTTTATTTTTATGCACCCACTCATCCTGAGTTTAATTTTAAAACGCAAACCAAAACCCAAACCAAACCCTCAACCCACACCACTTACATTTTAACAAAGACTTAACTGTCAGAAGCGCACACAGAGCACACTTGACTAACTTAGATTGTGGTCTTTGATCAGACCTTCTGCTGAAAATAAAACCACCCAACACAGCTCAGGGTCTAGACAACACTTTTAGGGGGGAAAAAAAGGCATTTTTTGAGCCATCACACCCAGGAAACAAGGCATTTTTTTTGTAGCATTCAAACATGTGAGCCACTAGTTGAATCTTTTTTTCCACGTAAGCCAAGTAAAATTGAGTTGTAGAAAGGAAGAATGGTGAAAAATTCATTACTTCAAGTTACATACAAATGATATTATTGCTTAGGAAATGTTCAAGATGTATTCAATTCAGCTACTTTTTATAAAAAGAAAATGATGGATTCCAGCACTGCAGGGTGCAACTTCTCAGTCATATCTGTCTAAAGGTATCATTGACCAGAGGATGTATTTTTCTTACTAAGTAAGTACAAGCCTCCAATTACATTTATTTAGATCCACAAAGGAGAAACTTTTTCAAAGTGGAGAACCGGTCAACAATTGGCAAGATAACCCAGCAAGCTCTTTATCATTGAAAAAGGAGAAATTGCTAAGAAATGTACTACTGTTAAATTTTGCAAGAGAGTAAAATGGCCTTATTTCAGTTTATGTCAGGCTTTCAAGCATTTTAATGTGGACTCCATTAGAAGGCTTCTTTGAGTGATAGGAATTTTAAAATTAAAAAAGAACTCAGCATATTCAAGGGAAGAAAAAGTTAAAACTCTGAAAATACAAGCATTTTGTGTTTAAATAACTAAAATATTTCTAGGTTAGAAGTCTGACCTGGGGAAAAGTTAGTATTGTGCTGCCAGAAGGATTTTTCCTTTTTAACTTTACTTAAAAACTGAAGGGATAATTAAAAATCCTTTACCATGAAAATGAAATCCAAGACAAAGGAGATAGTCCTTTAAATTAAGAAAACTTGAATGATAACTAAAGAGCATATAGAAAAAGACTTCTACCTAGCATACCAGGATAGATCACGATTCTGTATAGAGCAAGTCAAAAGATAAGCTCAATGAAAGAACAGAGGAACGTGTTCTTGAAAGTACAAATGAAGTGACTCATAAGTGCTTCCTAAAAGGAGAACCACCAGATTCCAGGCAGGTAGCAAAAGCCTAAAAGAACATAATAAAACAAGACATATCCTGCCATGGAGATGGAGATTTTCAACCAGTCTGCACATGAGGAAAAAGAAAGAACAGAGGAGCACAGAAGTTACCTGCCCAAAACACAAGAGAGCAAATCTAAGTTTAAGGTTCACACTGAAGAGTAAAAGGAATACATAGCACCAGAGGTGGACAGGTGAATTTTAGGTCCTGCACAGTTGCTACTCAGATCTTTCACCAAATCCTTCTCTCAGACATCACTGACTCTAGCAAAGCAGAGCCTTATGCCACTATGGCTTTGGGACTCATCCCTTAATGAAAGTGGCCAAGGATTTATTCAGGCCAATGAAAACACAAATATCTCAAGACTGATAGCTGAATCACAGATGTAAAAGCCAGTTCAAGCTCAGAAACCTATAGCAGGGACTGAGGAGCAAGGAGGAAGCTGGGCACTTGCACTTGATAAGCAAAACACAGTACTGGTTGTGTGCCCTCCTTAAAGACAAACTGAAGACATTACATCCTCTAAGGCCAAGATCTTACAAATACAGTGTGCTGAAGATCCAAATAGTCTGACATGAAGAACATCAGCTGCCTCAGCAAAACAGGCAGATTTGTTTGTGGAAGCAAGGGTACACCAGATTACTGCTCAACAGCATTCAGGTGTGGTTTGTATGTTTTTAAATTAAAGTACCTCAGTAATGAAGGTCCTGTTGCATGTACCAGATCCCAGCTAGATACAGGGCTGGCACCTTGTGCAATAGTGGCTGATATTTGTGATGGCCAAATTCTCTTATTTTCAGAATTTTGAAAATTTGATGTCAAGTCTTCTAATTTGCTATGAAAAAGCTTCTTCACTGGCAGCTGCAATTCTCTGCCATTTAGGGATGAGCACTGGTGCACCAAATTTCTAGCCCACATCCGGGTCTGCTGTGCAACCAACATCAAGCTGCAAGCTTAGTCTGCACTAAGTAATTTGATATTACCTCTGGGAGCTCTCCTTCAGAAAAGCACATGGGACCCACAGTACTAACCAAACAAGATTAAGAAAACACACAAACTGAGACAGTAACAGCTGTATTGCTAAAGCAAGCTCCATCACTTCCAAGCTACTTAGCACATACATTTAAGGTCAGATCTGGCATACATCAGAATCCACACAGATATCTTTCAAGTGTCCAAACTTGGGAAACCAAGAATTCTAATGCCACATGGCATGTACATTGTTTAACCCAAACAATCTTACTGCCCTAAAAGTCCTAATCCAGATTAGCCTATGGTTCTAACAGAGGTTAGCAGGAGCAGGTGAAGCAATTCCTGTGCTGTGGTGGATGGCAAGTATAATCACTTTTTTGTTTGTTTTTTAAAGACTAAAAAAGTCCCTTAGAAATATGGGCATATATCTGCTTCTGCTACAGCAGCATTCATGTCACAATGAGGCTGCCTAGGGATAAAAAAAAACCAAGACAGCTAAATTTTGGCAAAGCTAGTGCATTAATGTCATTTGTACAAGTTTCTAGATAGTTACAACCTAAAAAAGATTAACTTGAAGATTTTAAAAAGCAATTAATTTGAATTTTTATGGGGGAAAAACATGCAAGATTTCTTTTGTAACAGTCACACTGATGCTTAAAGAAAAAGCATCTGAAGGAGCATCTAAGAAATCCTTTATCTGTATTATCCAAGCCAAGTTAAGTTGAGATCGCCAATCCTTGACCAAGGAAGTACTCACTGTATCTGAACCCTCCAACACTGTCTGAAGAGACCCCAATGTATTTGTCTTTGTTCTTCTTTGCTTTCTTCCTCTCCTCCCGAAGACGATCATCATCTTGAGCAAATTCAACCATTTCTTTTACCTTCTGGCGTATGTTTATACCTTGGTCTTTACCATTTTCATCTGCACAGGGTATGTAGGAAGAAGGGGACAAAGGAAAAAAAATAAATAAATCAGAGGCAGCAATACTGAGTATCACACCCATAAGAAACCCTGAATTATGAATGCAGCAGTCAGGGAAAGATCTTGGGGCTACCAAGGTTCTGCTACATTTGTTTAAAAGGGACCAAATATTTTGTCTCAACACAAGTTTTCATCCACAGATGAACAGCAGTTTCTAAATACACCATTCAGTGAAAGCCTCTGACTGCTGCTGAAACACTGAAAACATTAGCAAAGACTGAAACAAAGATTGTGGTGGGGTTTTTTTTAACCCTTTAAAAACACAGCCCCTTTTCCTCAGTCCTTTTAGTCCATTGTTTTGCAAGTTTAATTGCAAGAACTCAAGACTCCTTGCAAAGCTGAATTTCTTTCTTTTTTTTTTGCTTTCAATGGGATGATGCACTACAAGCTAAGTGTGCTCCCTTCCCAGCCTTTTTCACATTCAAAACACACACAGGCTTTGCTGTCTTTGCACTGTAAATATTATTTGGTGGGAGGGGAAAAAAAAAAAAAAACCCCACCACCAAACCCCAGCTTCAAACAGATGTGTGTGTTTTGGAGCTCTAACCTTTTCTTCCCATATGATTAAAGCTATTCCTTTACGGACACCACAGGGGACCAGTCTCTAGTGCATATTTTAATATAAACCCGAACACTCATGTTGTGTTGGTTCTGTTGTTATTAGCCAGTCTTTTCTGCAAGTTCTTGTCTTCACTAATTAATACTCTAGGGTCCCACGTCTTGGATTCTGCACTCTTCACACAACTGGCAACAGTCACATTCTAATTAGACTGGGGAAGCTTCTAAGCTGGTTCAGGTGACTGACAACTCCAACTACTGTTTTAATTTGCTTATAAGATTTTTCTATTGCTCACCTACAAAGTGGTAATTTTCCAGGGATCGCAAATCATAAATGTGTTCTCTGGCACTTGTAACAACACGCTCTGATCCATTCCTTATGAGGTAAGCTAGGAGCAGCAAAGACTATAAAAATACAAAGCACCTTATGATTGCATGAACAAAAGCTCTATCTTCTTTTTTTTTTAGGGGAAGGGGGACAAAAAAATAAATCATCAATGCAAGACCAAACCTCCTCCCTCCCCAAATTAGTAATCAGTCATAAAAGTAGAAACACTTTCCTCTTTAGAGAAATACTTATGGAGTTCACACACACAAAAAGAAAACCCCAAATGTTTTCCCTACATGCACCTTTGGCTCTTGAGAATATCAAAACTATATTTGCCAAACTCTAATTTGTTATTACTAAATCACAAGTAGTTGCCTTCATCAGCTACAGCTTATTTTATAAGATAGCAATAGTAAACTGAGAGACAAAGTTGACCCTGCTGAATAAAGGACTTTCTTTTGCCTCTTTTCCCCCACAACTTTCCAATGGTTTTCACTGGAAAGCAACTCCTACAGACATTTAAGAAGCCTTCTGCAGGATGCACTGGATATACAAACCTGCATTTCAGGACAATTTTAAGCAAGCAACGAAACAAGTGAAGATGAAATAGTACTTCAATTGCAATGAGTTTTAGGTTGAGGATTTCTATTGCGGGGAAAAACAAAGAAAAAAATAGGAAAAGAAAAAAAGAAAAGAAAAGACAAAAAACAAAAAAAAAGGAAAAAGAAGAATTCACTTTCTCCAAAGTAGTGCCTTTATCAGCTAAAACTATCATATTTCAACCTACCCAAACCTGATAAACAATTCCAAGCAGTCTTTATAACATTAAGTAGCTATGTGTGATAGTATTAAATATTAATTTATATTGTACTTTGGGGAAAACAATTACTCTGAATACAAAACATCAAGCACCTGTGAAAAGCATAAACCATGCCTCTGAATTCATTCTGTCTTGTTACAAAAGCCTGGCATCAAGGAAAACGAAATATAAGCTAGTCCAATACATCCATTCTAAAAAATGAGGTTATATTTGCATAATTCAGTGAACACTGAACACCACAAAGTGCAACATGATATAATCTTAAGCAAAAAAGTTCCTGCACCATACTAATTAGCCAGAGAGAAGAATAATGCAAATGATTCAGGTCTGTTTTCAAAACAAGGAGGACAAAAGCTTCACATGGGATCTCAAAGAAAATTTGCTACATTCAAAGCTAAACTGTAAATTTTTAGATCCTTGTGAATTGGCAGAAAATTAGTTTCCTTTTTATTTCAGGTACACTTGAACTCGTTCAAAAACATTTTCCTGATAGCACAATAACTCATCCTCTGCTTCTCATGAAGCACCATAACAACTCCTTTGGGTAGCTTCAAAATGTGCATGCTACTCCAGTTCTTGAATATCAGCAAAATGTAATTGCTCCATTATGTTCGTTAAGTAGCACCTCAGACACACTTTTAAACCCAAAAATGCCTTTTCTTTCTCTTCTCCCACATAAAGCATCTAAAAGACATCTTTGAATTATCAACAGAATTATAAAGCATATAGATAGAAAAAGTCTTACAGGTTGCTAGTGGAGTAAGTGATATAGCAGTATCTAAAAGACGACACATCAAACAAGCATTATGTCCTTCATAGACCCATACAAAATCTTGAACACTTCCAGACACACCTTATAAACTCTCCTCCAGTTCTTTTTATTGTCTTTCAGCATTCGGGTCCAAAGCATGTTCATAAGTTCTGGAAACTGTTCATACATAAACGTAGCCCTAAAGAATTAAACAAAAGGAGTAAAGATACTCAATTCTCCCCCGTTTGCCACAATAGCTTGCTAAGACTCAGGGCTGACAGTAGATGGCAGCCTTGATCTAAGCCCATTCGTACTGGATGACATTCCAAGGGAAAAAGCTATCCCTATTTTCTTACTCTTAACAGAAGTCATCTACATAGCAGCACTAGAAAAGAAAAAAAAAGTAATTGTAAAAAATCTGAGGCAGTAAACGAATCTTCACTAATTTATAATGAAAATAATGCTTAACGTGAATAACCATTGTAACTAGTCAAACCTGACACTTCCAGAGTCATTTTAACTGAAAATAAAAAGTTCAAGGAAGAATATGACGTGTTTAGCTTCATTGAAAAAAGTCACAGGAAAGCAGGTTGAAAATAAACACTCCAAGGAAGTGAGATACATTCGAAGAACTGCGAGGCTACATAAATAAAAATCAAGAATTTAACAAATATTTTCACCTCGTTTTGTTTGGCAGTTTCCAATACATTCCAAGCTCATTCGTTAAAAGAGTAAGACTTTATTTACAGCAGCTTTGCAGCACTACCAGTCAGCATGCTGTAGAGTTGATTTAGCAGCAAATTTCACATTCCTCTATAAAATGCACCTTTCTTTTCTTCATCACTGAGCCAAATTATCACTTACTTGGCAATCTCTCCCATGAGTTGCCCTGAAGGTCCCCATGGATCGTCATTGGTTGCTTCTCGAACCTTAGACTCGATTTCTGAATAATTCATAACCACATTGGTGCTGCAAAGGAAAAAAATTAACACACATGAAGATTAGCATCAAAACTAAGAAACGCATGAAAACTTAATAATGACACCAGTGCGCATCTCGCTTAATGAGATACCTCTACAGGGTGGGAAAGAAAACATCTTTAGTGTAGAAGCTACCCCGAGGACACTACACAACACATTTAAGTTATCCTTAAGAAGGTTTTACTATTCTATTAGTCTTCAAGAATATAGATGAGAAACTAGGGATTACATTACAGCTGGATTCAGTCCAGTAAAAATGGCTTTGGGTCAAATTAAAATCCAAGCTCAATCCCCAGAGTCAAAGCTGATAGCTTCTCCAACCAGATATGGTTTGCTTACAGGTTTGTATGGTCTACAGTTATTTGCAAGGGGCTTTATAACTCAATCAGAAACACATTTTTGTTTTGTTTTTTTTGAATGGTGAATGCTACAAAACAAACTCAGGAATACCAGCACCAGGTGTTGCTGAAAAAAAAAACAAACAACCAAAGGAAAGAAAGAAAAAATTAAATAGAAAAAAAAAAAATCACATAGAAGACTGAAGCAAAGAAGATGAGATTCACTAGAAGGTGTTTCCTAGTTTGAATTTATTTAATTAAGGGAAAACAGTAAAAGAAGAAAAGCTGCAGAGCACTCAGTTATGATTAAAGCCATGCAAACACTGCGAGGAGCTCTGGCTGTCTCTACACAGAAAAACCTAACCTGGAAAAAGGAAGCAATTTTTCTGTATCAGTTATACTAAAACAGTCAACATGGGATTTATTTAAATTTTTTATTGAATCTTTCCAGCTGGTGACCTTCAACTATAAGCCCAGCAACCTCCTTTGTGCCTCTAGAAGCATCCAGATACATTTGCTAACACAATTATTTTCATCACATCTTCAGGTAAGTGAGTACACTCAAAATATTCATTGGGAGAATGCTTGAAAACAGCTCTCTAGTTTTGGAGCAATATAGCACATAACATAATGAAAACATCAGTAAGAGGAAACCTAGTGGCCTCTGCTTTCCCTCCTGAATTTGCTGGGTATCAAAATAACATGCTTACACCTATTGGATCAAAAGTTTGAACGCTCACTTAACTGTTAAAAGTACATTGTACAACTGGTTTCAGATGCTAAAAACCCTGTTAAGTTGACTGTGTACAACACAAACCATCACATAAAGTCTAACTGATTTAACTGCAGGAAGATCTAAATGATCTTACAATACAATGTGGCAGAGGCATTTGCTGCTTAAAAACCACCTCTGGACCTGAAAGGACTAGAAAAACAAGAAACCAAAAAAAAACCCACTATGAAAACAAGTATTAAGATGCTTAACAGTCATCCCTCTGTCCATGTAGGAGTTGGCACAAAACACCATTCAAGCAATACTCAATCAATTTTATTTGGCATAAGGATAGCAAAGATCTTGAAACTGGGAGTTATGAGCAGCAGAAACAAGAATGAGATCCCCTTAAGTCTGAAAGTGGACACAGAAGGTAATTGTTAAAACAGAATAAAACTCCTGGACTTAATCTTGGATTCTCAGCATGAGAATTCCTGCTGTCAGATCCTGATGTATGATTTTATTCAACTTTGTGTCTAAAAGAGAGCGTAAGCTACATGACTGAATAAATAATCAGCAAGCTAACAGAATCTATCTATACTAAAAACAACAACAAAAAAAAGAAAGGTAGGAACACAGCAGTAGTTAGGAACAACAGCAATTAAGGTTTTACAAATTCATTTATGCTAAACACACCTCAAGCTTCTGTTCCTGACATTTGCTTTAGCACACAGACAAACGTAAGCTCATACCATCTTTATTTCCCATATGCATGGAACGCTTTAAAACAACACAAGCCCAACGCGACAGGCTCCAGCGCTCCGCAGCTCTCGGCACACTGCTTCCCTTGTCCCGAGCAAGGAAAGGAGGGAGTTGAATGGAAAGGTTCTGTTTGTTTTTACAACCCCTCCTTAAGCGCTTGGTTGAGAGACTTGATGGAGAGTTGGGGAGGAAGCATAAAACGAAGCATTTCCTTCATTTCTCAGAGCAAAGAGTTTCAGAATGAAGATGAAAAAAAAATTGCAAGAAAAGATGCAAACTTACCGGACCGAAAAAAAAAGAAAGGCAACATTAGGTGTGGAAGAGCTTGAAGTGCATGGCTTCGAGGGCACTGGGGTTAAAAGGGGGGAAAACAGGAGAACAAGGGAAATGAAGTAATGCCAAAAGAAAGAAAGAAGGTGCAGTTGAAGCCCTCTAAGCACAGAAACAGCTCTATTTCTAAAACCCTGCTGCGGTGAAGTTCTTGTCCACAGTAAGCAGGAGAAAGCTCTTTTACAAACGCCTAGATGAGATCTAAAGGCACAAAGAGTTCCAAAACAAAGTATCTTTAAGCCACATTTAATTCAGCAACAAATGTAAAGCTGAAGGGAAAGAAAAAAATAAAACAACCCACCACCCTTGTATAGTTTGGCATCATTCCAGGTCACTTAAAAATAACCATTTCTAAAAAGGTGGAAATCCAGTTTTATTCTTCCTTTCCCATGTTTTCTATGGCCCTCATTCCATGCCCTACCCATGATTCCTGTGACCTCTGCAACAACAAAATAATTTACGTCCAGATGTGAAGGGAAAAAGTGACTAGCTTGATTGCCAAGACTTCCTGTGATTGATATAAATTTAATATCCGAGGACACTTTCAGACACCAGAGGGGGCACTCTGATTAGTTTACACTGGGCAGCTTCCAGGGAATCGTGCTGGATCGCATGGACGCGGTCTGCGTTGCCAACAAATGGACGTACAACGCTCAAGACAGACAGAAAGTACCTTCACAGCCAGTGTTTAAGACACCCTGGTATTGGTGAGACTACATCTGGATTTACCCCAAACTCTTCGCTGCAACCCTGCGCAAGTGAAATCTTGTGACAAACACGTTTACAGAAACTTTTGACATGGACATAAGCATTAAATAAGTGTATTTTGAAAGTCACACCCAAAATAAAAGGCATGACAAATAAATGAGTTAACATTACCACCAAACTGTTGATAATTTTTACTGCAGGTAATTTTTACTCTTTATTGTACACCTTTAAACTTATTTCAGTATTGTTTCTTTTACAAAAACCAGAACTGTTCAGAAAAGCCAAGAGAGGGCACTGTCACATCTCTGTGAGACAGGGAGTATGGTGACAGTGAGCAATGAGAGCACTCAGCTTTAAATCTGTGTATCTACAGGTTATAGCAACACTGACTGGGCAGCTGAAGTCTGAGACCAAATTCCTCCACGTGAATAAATGGGCATTGCTAGTGAAAAACCAGTAGGTAAGAATATCCAATCACTTCCAACTGTGTCAGACAAGAAGACAAACTTCCTCTTCCATGAAAAAAGTTGCAAGATTTACATGCATTCAAAATACGTTAAAATACAGTTTATAGAAACTGAACCACAGGTAAAGTACTTCCAGTATTTTAGGGGTAATTTTGCCTGCATTTTTCAGAGAAAAATACTTCAAAGAATGCAAACAATTTTAAACAAATTTTATTCTAAGTTACATTTTGAGATTTGAGATAAAGCTGTCATCTGGATCCAAGTGCCACATCCTGTAATGTGCTAAAACGCCAGAAATAAGCAAGAGGCAGAGAGGAAAGGAATGTAAGGGGTGAAGAAGTACTGCACATACCTCAAATCTGAGGTAAAAGTAACATTTCGGTGGTGTTAGGGAGAGCAAGCAGACAAGCAAAGGGGACAAGAAATTCTGCACCTTCCCACATGAAACTAAGGGAACCAGAGAAGCCAAGATCCACCCAATAAAAGTTTAACAAGTATCTGCCACTTCAGCCTTTTCAGTTTTAAGTGTGAAAAGCATTTTAGCTTGCAGGCATAAAGGTCTCAGACTGTCCTCTGAGCACTATTCTTTGAAACATGGAAATGAATGATACCTTGTAGATGGCCTGCTTGAAGATAAAACCTTACAGACTGACAAAACACTGCACAGGATGACATACCAAAAATAAGGCATATTGTAAGAGGGGTCCTGTCTTTCCACTCTCTTATCAGTAGATACTAAATGCAACCCACATAAACACCAATGAGTAATAAATACATCTGTGGAAAATATCTATGTGTGGTTGATTTCAGCATACTCCAGAACAAGGCTCTAACAGACACCTTTTGGCTACTCTGCTCGGGCTTCTGCCTTTACACAGCAACACATGAATCAAGCTACTAAAGCTCAGGAACAGAGAGGATGAGGTGCACTCTGCTCTCAGGAACACATCAGTGCTTCTGCAGTATATTTTCCATAAAACAGAGACAAAATAAACACTGACAAAGGCAGCTTTCCTCTTCCAGACTAAAAAAAGGAATTAAAAAAATAATTACTTTGATGCCAGGAAATAAAATCTTTGTATTTCCACCCAGCATTCTATGGAAAAAAACACTAAATAATCACATCATCATATTTGTTCCAGAGTGAAGATTTTTCATTGTTCAGGACCACAAGGCATTCTCTATAGATTGATATGCTGTAAATAAGTCAGCTCAATAATCTGTTAGGAAATTATCATCACCTATAAAATACTACACAACTGCAGCTATGCTGCTTCCAGTAACAGCTTTGAACTGGTAACATTACAACCAGCTTTGCTGTGCCTGAACTAATTATTGCACATCAATCATTGCTGGTTTGACACTGGGAAAAAATCCCTCTCTCTCTATCATACCCCTCGAACGCCTTGGAAACATGGATGTAGAAACATGAACATAGCAACAGAAATGAGTCTACTGCAGCTAATCTCTACTCTAAAATTAACCACCAAACTCTCAGGTTAACACTCAAACAACATTTGATAACATTGATTTACATACACTACCAGGAAACCTCTTAAAGAAGGTGGTGCAATTTTTGTCTCTGTTCATTTGATTGAACACTTTGGTTAGACCCCTGGATGCAGCACATAGCCCTAGTAAGAGTAAGCAGTTCAATGTCTGTGATATTCCCAAAAGAATATCATAGGTATTCTACCTCATGCTCCCCAGCATCTTCTGTATCTTCCAGACTTTTTCCATGGTCAGTGGTGTTTTGTTCCCTCATTACTCTGACAATACACCCAAGTGCATCCAAACACAACTCCTAAAGGAAGCTTAAGAGTTCACTGCTTGATTTTGGGAGCAATATTCTTTCGAAGAAAGCATTCCTAAGATAAGTGTTCAACAGGAAAGATGCAACCCACAAAGTTTCAGATCTTCCGATGACACAAGAACTTAGCATTTCATATTTATGCTCAAATAGCAGCAGAGTCTTAAATATGCAGAAACCTTTAAACAGCACATGCATATGAAACTGCAATAAAGAAAAGCAGGTATTTATACATCAAAGAGTAATAAATATCCATCCATCCATCCAGAATGAAACTTACTTCAAAAAATATCCATCCATCCATTCAGGATGGAACCTACTTTAAAATGTATTAAGGAATTGGGAAGCCTAACAGATCTTAGTCGATGTATCTGCACAAACTTGAAAGCCTTGAATATGCCTTGGGGCAAGAGTCAGACCACTCCATTAAAAGCACCATTAGGATTAGAGTTGCTATTGATGTGGGTGGTGTCACTGAGGACACAAGTACAATTCTGGACATTAAATCTACAGAAGATTTGTGAAATGCCATGTCTAATCTTGTGAAAACTAAAATAAACAGAAGTCACAGAGAGGGTACATTACAACAGTTTCTTTATAGTGATGATAAAGATATTGGATTGGACAGGGTAAGCCTAATTAGAAACACTTCTCAAACCTCTGGGAAGCTGCCCACTGTGCCAAGGGACTAAGCAGCAGGAACAAGATACCTGGTTACCCAGTTAAAAATTTTTTTCAATGTACATTTCAAACCAATTACAATATCATGTATACATGGGACTCCTATGTGCATAATATTATGCCTTTAACTATTACTCCAAGGACATCACTGGATTATGCACCTTCTGTTTTCCTTTTTTTTAATTTTACAACTGGGAACACTAAAATACTAAAAGCTGAGATGAGAAACTTCCTACATTTTACCACCATTAACAGTTTCCAATGAGACACCATTCTGCAAGTATCTGTTTAAAGACTAAGCACAGAAGAAAGAAACCCTGAAAGTCAAGCATTGCACACGTGGATGTCTACTGCACACAAAGCCTGAACATTTCTGCTACTCAAACAGCAACACTAAAGAAATGACATCTTTTAAAGAAAAAAAAAGGTCTCTTTGAGGGGAAGGGATCTGGGTGAACAAAGGACAACAGAAACCATTACTGTATAGCACAACACAGTACTAAAGTCTGTCAAGAAACAAGTATTTTAACCTTTTGTTATTTAAGGCGCCAAAACAAACACAGTCATTCTATCTTTTAAATAGCCATGTGCTTAGCATTAACATTTCAACATGCAGTCTCCTATAATAATACTTGAATCTCATTCTTTCAGTGATGTTGTTGGTGACTTAATTTTTAGAAAGCCTTTGCCACATTTCCTATGATTTTCACAGTGAATAAAGGCAAAGTGAACTTCAGATTTGCTCCATGACGGAACAGATTTTACTGCCTCAGAATAAAATCTCGTCACCTCACTTGGTGACATAGCAAAAGAGATGTTTGCACTAATTCTCTAAAGTGCACATAGGAAAAACACACAAAACAGTAAGAATACACTTGTGCAGCTCTGTGTTGTGCTTCTTAGATTTAAAAGTGAACAGACTGCATTGTCCAACCAGAAAGGACCACAAATGGCATCTGAAAAATAGTGAAGAAACCATCAAGCATTAATGAAGTCTGCTTTAAGTCTAACTGAATAAGGAAAAAACATATGTGGCTGGCTCACAGATTTGTCTTGCACATCTCCATCTAAACATTGCTGTGATTTCCATGCCATAGCAGACAGATAAGAGTAGCAGTGCTTTCTCATAAAGATGGTTTGCTATCAGCATGGCAGTAGCTTCAAGTAAACCTCTGAACAAAGGCAGCAGTAAGTTACATCTGGAGGCTGAGCTAATGCTCAACTCCTACAGCTGAAGTGCTGGCTTTGTCTTCCAGCAGCTTATTCGCTCCTAACAGTTGGGCTGTCTGCTCCCTTTCAGCTGAGAAGCTAGCAGTCTTCCACTACAAGATGAGACAGGGACCCGCCAGCTATTGTTCATCTCCTCCATGGGGCATGTTTTACGAATGCCACCCAAACAAAACAGCAGCAATTTATTGCCAGATTTACCAAAAATCAGTATGAAGTCTGAAACCTTAAAGGAAAAAAAAGTATAGAGTAGCTTTGCTTTTAGACACTTGAGACTGCATCCATATTTGGCTTTTAAAAATGAATGAATGCACTATAAAATAAACATTAGGAGAAGAGATAAGGCTGATCCTAGAAACATTTTCACAATACACAGTTATCTATAAGACCCCTACCCCAAGACACACATGCATTTAAGATGGAAGCCTTTGGAGGGAGCACCATCCTCTGTCTTCACCATGAAGTTATGCATCTAATCTGGTTTTAGAATGTAGATTAAAAGGTTCCTGTAAAATAAGACTGGAAAAAGATGGAAAGGTTTCTGAGAATGCCAAGAAGTTATTGTAATGCTAAATGATCAATTTTTAAGCTGTGTGCAGAAGTTAGTTTCAACAGCTGAGAGTATATAGTAAATAAAAACCCTTGCCTGGGTACAGGCCACATCTTCCCTGCTCCCAGGTGTGGAAATCTCAGCATATATTAAATTGTTAATTAGTTTCCAGAAACATTTTTTCCAATTAAAAAAATCATTTAATACTTATTCATCTGGGCATGAAATACTTTCAACAAGCATTTGAATTGGTGAGCTAAAAAAGAAACGATCCCAATGCACACAGCACCACCTCCCAAACCAGCAGGGGCCAGCACACCATGCAAGGAGCACCTCCTATAAAGGGGCATCGTGCGTTAACTCCACTTATTTCCATGAGCATCACTTCCTTCAGGCTCTGAGGTATTAAAGCTGATTTGAGACAAAGTCAAACCAAAAGATACATTGCAGCACCGTATTTCACTGCCCTGTGACAGCCTGTCACTCCCCTTAGAAAGCCCAACAAGCAGTCTGGTTCACAGAGGGCAGAAAGATATCATTCACTCACCTGTTTTCCCAAACAATGTAACTAGCATTCAAGAATTTATGTACCTATGGTTACTTATGTCAGAGAAAAATATATTAATCCTCTTCAAAATAAAGATGGTACTGGTCTTGCCCTCAGTAAACTCACACATTCAGTATCAGACAGCATCCCCCTCCTTGCCTGGTGAAGACGTACTAACTAAAAAACATGTAACAAACTTAATGTATTTTCATTTTGCTCCTGTCAGTAATGTCACTTTTGTTATAAAACATGCAGCTTAGATTTAGAGCCTTACAGATGAAACATATGGATACCAAATATGAAGCCAGCAGTCCACATTCTACGAAGAAACAGATGGGTACCCATCTGCCAAAATGCCTGGTGAAAATACCTCAGGTTACCCAGAGGTAACAGTGCAACATCAGCTGAGACTTGACTGTTTGAAGTTACTTTTTTAAGCCACTCCTCAGAAGCATTACAAATATGACACCAGTCAGTTTAGTACATGAATACCAGGTATTATTACAGACCTTCTATGCAAGTTGCAATTATGCTCTAACCAACGACACCATCTTCTTTAGGGTACAGTAGGATCTGAAATACATTTTCAGCTTTTCAAGTTAAGTTTCATAATTTATGTGGCAGATGTGCAAGGCAAACTGCACAGAAAGAGATAAGCCAAGAAAAACATCCTGATGGCCACAAATGAATTACAACTTGTGGGAGGAAGGAACTATAAAGCTATTTCCTGTGCCTTACAACTTCTAATCACAAAAGACTACCAAGTAAACAAGATAACCCAAAATCCACCACACACACACAAACACTTTCAAAAAGAACAGTGACTTTAAGAACTGAAGCCTGTTACTCAGAGGATCTCCCACTTAAAGAAATCAGGACTGCACACTGCTGAGGCCTTCCCTTTCAATGTTTCCTCCCTCTCAAAAGTTACCCAATTGCAGCTTGTTATATTCTTAATGTTTTTGTAATTGCTATGCTACAGCTGAAGTAGTTTTTACAGATGTTTGGAACATGAGGCAACTAATTACATGGTAGTTTTAAAGCATATTTATGCAAGGAATGAACACTTTAACCCCAAAGTTGATTTAAGACTCATTTCATCTCTCCTATTGCAGACTCCCTGCAGCATGTAAGTGTCGAACTTTTGTATACTTATATAAAACCATTCCTCGTGGTTTACACCAACAGATACATGGTTGCTTCAAATATCTTTTTGTCAGCAACTGTAGTGTAGCAATATGGGGTAGCAGAAGACTTCCCAAACTCAATGGATTTGGTATTTTAACACTCTTGACTGTGGGTTTGTACCACCTCTATAAACAGTATTTCTTTATTTAAAGGCCAGGCCCATTTCCCTTACTTTTCCATTCTTTGGGGCATGTTTTGGTTCCAAACACCCCTTTTAACTCTTCAGTTGGCACCCTCTAAATGATCAGAAGATCTTAATTTCAAATATATATTTCTACAGTTCCATTATTAATGGCTTAGTAAGTTGTAATTCTGCTTGTTATGCTTCATTCAACCTTCTTTGAAAGAATCATAGAATCAATAAAGTTGGAAAAAGAACATCAAGTCCAACCTGTCACCCAACACCTCATGACTACTAAACCATGGCTTCAAGTGCCATGACCAATCACTTTTTTAGCACTCCAGGGATGGTGACCCCACCACCTCCCTGGGCAGCACATTCCAATGGCAAACAACTCTTTCTGTGAAGAACTTTCTCCTCACCTCAAGCCTAAAAGCCTTTAAAAGGTGACTCATCAACATAAAAGTTGTACTCTAGCAAGTAATCGAAATGCTTCCTTTCAACTCACACTGTAAGAAAATCACAACAGTATTTTCATTTGTTTTCAGTATTACTTTTAGGTCAAATTAAGTTCAAATTTTAGTTGAAATTAGAGTACAATTATACCCACACAAATCTGATTAATCTTAGCATGAAAACAAATTTCACAAACAACTGGGGAAAGAAGTTGCTTTTGAAGCAACATGTGACACTTTAGAATAGAATAAACCAGGTTGGAAAAGACCTTCGAGATCATCACATCCAACCTAGCACCCAACACCATCTAATCAACTAAACCATGGCACCAAGTGCCTCATCCAGTTTCTTCTTAAACACTTTCAGTGATGGTGACTCCACCACCTCCCTGGGCAGCCCATTCCAATGGCAAATCACTCTTTCTGTGAAGAACGTCTTCCTAATTTCCAGCCTAAACCTCCCCTGGTGCAGCTTGAGTCTGTGTCCTCTTGTCCTGTTGATGGTTGCCTGGGAGAAGTGGGATAGGTGCATGCTAAAACAGCAGCCCTGGTTGTGATCCAGACAGAAAGGTAATGCTGTTACTGCCCACTGCAAGTTTTCAGTCTCCTTGCAATCACGTGAGCCTCTATCTCACAAATCAGATTGTAGTCATTGCTCCTATTGCTGTGGATTTAGTTACTTTCAAAGTTAAATACACAATGTTTAAACATAAGCAGCCATAGAGTAAAAAAGAGAACTGGAATTACAAAACTTGGATAACCTTTTGTAACTGCAGAACTAAAAGAGATTTCCATACACACGTTGTAACCCCATGGCAGTCCTCAGACTTACTCTGCTACTCTGCTCCTTATACTTCAAATGTTTTTCTTGTGTAGCAAACAAGCTGCAGCAATTTAAAAAAATATTACTTGGAGTTAATTCCATTTCTTCACAGGATTCAGTAAGATTGTTCTTCCTTCTTCAAGACTCAAAAGCCACTCTGTATCTTCTGTTATGTACTGCACGTTTAATTTTTCCATACTTGTGACCCAGTCAGGTAACATGACTTACACTGAAAACAAATGCATAACCAAGTAGGACAAGGTGCAAGAGAAATAGAATTAAAACCACATTTTCTGTAGAGAGCTTTATATATGAATACTAGCACAAAAAAGTCAATCTCAGTAAGCACTGCTAGATAATTAGAACGTACACCTAAACTTTAAATACATTATTGTGAAAGAAAGACTGAAACACTCTTCACAATAGCTTGCATTTTTCCACCAACATTCCTCTGTACTTGGTTGCATTCATATAATTTCAGGAGTAACTTTCCCTGAAAAGAGAAATCCTGTTTCAAGTGTTTATAATGCTGCATAAGCCACCTTCTCAGTGAGGTCTCTACTTCTCTCTTTGGATGCACAAAGCACTAAGATACCATATTCAAGACCATAGCTCTAGTATTTTAACTATACAGAAACCTTCAACAGAGACTCACAAGTACTCACAAGCCAGCCAGTGAGCTTTCAGGATAAGGGGACAATATTTGAATGTTGAGAGGAGTATTCAAAGAAGTAACAAAAAGGGTAAAAGTTTTCAGAGGACAAGCAATGTCATTCAACACAGGGCAAAAGTAGACTTGTAAGCTGTGTTAACTTCAACCCACTTGTGTACCTCCAACTTCCTTTTTTTTGTATCATAAAAAAAATAATTCTCAATAACAAAAGCTTTCCTTACTTGAAGAATTGTTTCAAATACACCAACTGACAGTATTTGGTGTGGGCAGAAGAATGCACGTGCAATAATATGGAGTTTAATATTGACAAAACCCACACATCCCCAACATTAATGGGCCATACCTAACGATCCTTGCAGCTTCAGCTATCCCTTCATTGCAACCTGAGTACTATTAAAACATTGCCCTAATTCCAAATTTATTATGAATTAAGGATTACTCTAAACACATGGTAGCTGTTCCACTAGGGAAGGCTGATTAAAGTTTAAACAATGCAGGCACCGAAGCTTTTAACACACAAACTGATCATTCTTTGCTGCTATATAATCACTTTGGCATTGTGACGTCCCATGCACCCCTGTACTTCACAGCATCAATCATCTTCTGTAATCAGTTTGAGAGGTGCAGATAACTCCTCTAAGCCAACAGTAAGCACCTGTTTTACAAGCTTTTCTCTCAGGAGATCCACAGGAAAGGTACAAGTAACATTACCAGACCTGCCCGGAGTCCTGCTGTGAAAGCAGTACCCTTGCTCCCTCCAGCCTGTCCGATGACTCTAATCCGTCAGTTCCTCTCCCTGTCCCTTCAGGGTCAAGGCAACCAGAATCAGACAACAGCCCCCTGACTGCACATAAACTGTATGTGACAACTTTTACAACACAATTTGCACTCTAGTCCTAGCACCCAGACTAGCTTTGAAGGGCTTGCAGATTCTATCTGCCTTCCAACTATAGAGCTATGACTCTGTACAGCTTCACAATTCACCTGCAATGGAGCAAAGTATTCATGTCATATGACTATGGAAGTGTGAGAGGTGTATTTCATCAACAACAGAATCTAGAAGTATGGTCCAGGTAGCAGAAAAAGGAAGTAACAAGAAAACCTTCAACTATTGTTAAAACCTTGTGTCCTGGAAAATGCCTTAAGACTGAGGCAGAAGCTGCATTGCATTTTTCAGAGCATGAGAAAGGAAGAGGAAGCAACAGTTTACATTAAGTTATCAAATTGCAGGCTCATAACCAGTTGTTCTCCTTCATTTATTCAAATGTCCTTCTGTGGAATGGCCATGCAGGAGGTATTCAGCAGGCAAGAGACACTTGAGACTATTATCTTCAACTTTGTTTTTCTGAAGTGAAGTGCATTATCAATTACTGATCTTATTTCTAAACACACTGCAATTAATTTTGTTGTTTACTAAACCCCCATACTCAACATCAGACTTCAGGCCTCTTATTTCCTGAAAATAATTATAACAAAATCAGAATATGAATATTGATTTTGCTACAGAGAAGCTGATCAGCTTTTCTTCTCAAAACTGGCTTCTTACAGTCTGTTTACTTACTATTTGAAGCTGAAAGCAAGAAATATTTCACTACTCTATGCATCTGCAGTGTTTCATTTCATATCCAATCCAGAAGTACTATTACATCTGTCAGGCTACCTAAGGAAGACACTGTCTTTAAGACTACATGGAGTATGCCTAGATGCAAGAACCTTGTTTCTTGACTCCACTACAAACAGCCGTAAGAGGAACACAATCAGGCCCTTCAAATTCGTTTTTCACTCTCTCCAAAAGCATCACCTTTTTCTTAGGAAGTTAGTAAAAAACTAAGCCAGTCACTGCACCCCACCTCGCTAACAACATCTTATAAATTAAAGTGCAATCAAGAGTCTGCAGTCTCAGAGTGAGTCTTCTGTCATTTTTCAGCATAATCAGGGCTCTGCAAGTGGAAACCTATTCAGTATTGTAATCTCTGGTGGTGTCAAAAGATGCCTATTATATCGTGTAAAAAAGTAAAGGCAAGCATGCAGTGATAATTCTGCAGAATAAACTGAGAGCATCCAACAGTTTACAGCTGGGACAAAAGTCAAGGGGATTCCCTGCTGTGCCCTCACCTTTTGCCTTCACATCTAGTGGCCGTAACAGTGCTCTTTGACTTCTTGCTTCCAATGTGTTTTGAACCATGCATGTTGTATGCCTTTCACAAGTTGTTCTTTATACTTGTTGATTTCTTTCTTTTATTTTCTTTTCCTTTTTTTTTTAAATAAGAAAGCTCTAAACTTTGCATTTCCTTTAAATGGGTGTTTCAGCTTTCTGAAACATGTGGTTTTGTTTTATTTCCTTAACCCTCCTTTTCACCAACAATCTTATTCATCATCATCTGAGAAGTGGTAATAGTTTCATTATGAATCACCAATATAGCATTTTCAGTATTTCCACATTACCTGCAAGGATTACATTCTCATCATGCCCTTGGAACCCTTTTTAAAAAGAAATCCAAAACTTACTGATTTTTATGTAAGCAGCACCCCTTTTTTTTTTTTTCTTTATGTTTCTGTTGCTTACAAAAAGACCTTGAGTCAAAGTGCTTTACATTCAGTATTAGGGTGGCTCTGGAAGTAATCTCCTGAACCAGACTCAATGCAGGGGGCTCAGGATGAAGTCAAGGTTCACCACTTGTCTTCTTCACCAGCTCTTTGGTAAGCCAAGCCCTGACCATCTAGATGCATACTGTTCTCAGCACAAGATGCTGATGCAATGTGTATCTAACCTATATAGGATACATTAAGTCACCCATTGCTATCACATTTCCTGCCCACATTGCCTCTCTGTCATCCATGGGGGGGTGGGAGGATATCAAGCACTGCAGTCCCCTTCCTGCTCTTGCTGTGTCCTCACGCCTTTAGTACTGAATTTTCAGGTCTTCAGGACTGACTGGCTGACACAGTGTGCTTGTTACTTTGGTTTGAAAAGGTTTCCTTCAGCATGTTGCTATTTCCATGCCTGTGTTATTTTGTGTTTGGTCTGTACCAGAGTCCTGCTAATCATACCATTTTAACAAGGGGCACAGAGAGCAAACTTCTCCAAAATTTTCTGAATTCCACCTTTACTCTTCAGTCTTGTAAAATTCTGCCTTGTGTCAAGACAAATACCCTTTATAACACCTCGTACAATGGACCTGTGTCTACTTTTATTACTATTTACCAAGTCTTTTAGGACCATTACTGGATATGTTTTAGTCCTCTTTGCCACAAACAAGTACTTGATTTCAGGTGCTTCCTTAGGAAGACAAAACTGAAGTTGCTCACTAAACCATTCCAGAACAAATGCTACAAGGAAAGTGCATCAGGAAAGCAAACATCACTATTCCCAGAACACACTGGGATAGAAAAATACTTAACACAGAATTTAAATCTATTCAAATGCTGCTCCCAGGAATGACACACTTACTTCATTTTCAACTTATTATACTGCAGCTGGCAAATTAACCAAAAAGAACTGCTTAAAAAACAAAAAATTCTGATCTTTTCCTTTTTCAGACTGTTCATCTTTTAATAAACCTGAATTACTCTGTTTCTTCCCTGCTACAAGCGTATCTAAGAATAAAAAGCAGTCATCATAATCCTAAATAGACTACATTAGCTTAATACCCATTTTCTTTTGTCATTCAATTTGCCATGAAGGCAGGTCACAACCTAGAAATCCTTCTACTACTGTATTAAGCAGTTAGACAAAGTAACTTTGCCTAATAGTTAATGGCAGAGTGTTCTTTTACAGCTATTCACAGCAGAGTATCCACAACCAGGTGCAAGCAGTAAGAACACATCATTCAGAGTAAGTATTACACTAGCAATGACATTACCATTCATTATTTCATTAAAATTTTCAAACTAGGATCTCACAGTAAACAAAAAGGGTAGCTTGGCAAACTAAAACCCCACCAGTTCACAAACATGTGTTTTTACTCAAAGCAAGGCTCTTTTTGGAAGGTCTCTGGCAAATTACACACAAATTAACTTTCAAAATGCCAAGCCATGTTTATTTGTGAAGGATAATGATGTTTCCTCTCCTTTCATAGGTATCATTTGTTAAACTGGTTCCTCCAGGAGATCAAGTAACTCTCAGGTCCTAAAAAGGTAACAAGAGCTGTTGCATTTGCCTTGGAGCCCCACTTTCTAGTTCCTGTCCACAGATAGATGACAATTTCAAATTACACTGTGTATTTACAACAAACCAATTTCACTATGATTCAGTACAGGAACTATTTCCTTATTTACTCACCAATGATAATATTAATGGATTTTTATCATCTGGTGTCTGCAGCTACAGAAGCAAATTACAGTTACCATGTAACTAACAAAAACCTGACACTGGAAGTCTAAAGGCTGAGACACTCCACTTCCCAATTAGAAGTCTGTTAGCACTATTTTCAAGCTGTCTCAAGAAATGCAATCATCTGTTCTGTAGCAAGGAGAGATAAACCACTGCGATAGAAGTTAACTCATTTAGACAATAAACACCTTTGAACAGCAGGGTTTTTCCCCCCCCATCTCTTTGCATGATCAAATGGAGGAATAGTTAAAATGAATTTTAAACCTCAACAAAACAAGGAATAATTAAGAGTGAGAGCAATCATTAATGTATCAGCTCTAACAGCAGAGATAAGTTACCAAGAATATAATTTATTTTTCAGAAGATGCATCCACTGCAACTCCAATTAAGTTATCCAAGGTTATCAAAAGCCTTTTTCTTCTCTTGGCATGCAAAATGGACTTGGAGAAACCTTCAACTAAGTAATCTCATGGAACACAAAACACACATCTCCCAAGAATCACCTAGGGATGTATTTGTTTACTAAGTATAAAGTTATGTCCTGAGAGGAAACACTGAACAGTTTGTAATGTACATTAGGATGCTTCTAAACAGCTTGACAGGATGGGGAGAGCAACCAACAAGAAAAAACATTTATTGTTATGACTCAGAATGGAGTTGAGAAAAAACTACTCCCTAACTCCCAATAGGTCTCATTACTATTATAACAGATTAAAAAACTGCAGGTCAGTCTCATTAAGCAAGTTGAATATACACTAATATTTCTAATTGTATCCCAAATGAACCAGTTAGTATCTATTAAGCATGTAGTCAATATTTAACTGGTTAGGATGGGTTACTATTCAGATGAGGGAAAGCAAAGAAAGAGTACAGCAACCGTGAGGTAGTTGCTCAAAATACTTTTGCAGATACCATTAACAGTGTGGTTTTAAATAATAAAGTTACATAAAATAGTATTAATGAAGAAGAGTCCCAGAGCTTGTGGTGTCATCAGCTGCTGCTAACCCAGCACACAGCCAAAATCAGTGACGAACCCTAAAAGCTTGGAGATTTTTTTTAAGCTGTATCAGCAAGATAGCACAAGGAAATACTGAACTGCACAGCTCCGGCATGAAGAGGGTAAAACCAGTGAGTGGCCAGGTATAAAAGTGCAACATTTTCTCTTACTGGAAGAATGACCTTATAGCTCCTCAACCTACTTGTGAAATCACATGCTAAGGGTGTACTTTAAACACTAGAGCTGTACTTTGCCTTTCTTTGCCCCCAGTCACTTATTCTTACCCAAATATCCATTCCTTCCTCAATGCCAGTACAAATATTTGTATGACTATGGAGTTAACTACACTAGGCAACTGATCCAGTGGAGAAATAAATTGGCAAAAACAACTGGTTGGTCCAAGAGAGAGAAATTCTCTCATCAAGCAGAAATGCCAGTGCCAGCAAAAGCGAGAGAGAAGTGTGCAGTCTGTGGCAGACTGAAGGCTGTGAAACCTCTTCTACCACCAGCCTACGCCTACACTGACTGTGAAACTACAGCCTCAGATTTCATGGCTTAGGCTGTGTTTTCATGTTTTTCATCATGCTACTGGCATTTGAGACTTCATGGCAACTATCTCAGATTCAACAATAAACCAGTGAGAGAAATTCCAAAAGTTCCAAAATGACACAGTTCTTAAGAGGACCACATTTTTGTGTGCTAAACCTACCATCCTACGAGACAGTGTTTCACTCATTCTCCAAGGTCTTGTCTTGCCATTTTTACAAAAGCTTATCATTTTCACTCAACTACAGAGAGCAATTCAAAACTTGAAATGAATGGAGGCAGATGAGAGAAACAAGAATCAGATTAGAATTCCAAGACTGCATTTCAAGATTATTGCAGCGCTTACAGTTGCACCTTGAGGCAAGCCTGAGGACAGAAAGCAGTAGTGTGCTCACATTTGCACAATGCTTTGGAAGTAATTATACCTTGTATATGAAAGAATTATGCAAATCAGCTAATATTTTATAATTGACTAGCTGGCAACACAACCAAGAGGAATTAGCATAGAACTGAGTTAAGCATCTTGATCCCTTTGACCACAGTTGCACACAGTGATGTAGGTAAGGCTCTTATCTTTGACCAGCTTCATTTATTTCCTAAGCAGGAGCCTAGTCTTGTGTCAGGCAAGGCAATGTAAAGCTAAGCTTTAAAAATACTTCAAGTATATAGAAGCTGTCAGTCAAGCACACATCATTTACATTCTCTGAAAAAACACAAGGCCAACACCTTAGCTAACCTTATGCATCACAATACCAACTATTGCTAGCTTCTGCAGGGTGTAAAGGGTAATAATGCACTTGAAAGAACACTAACAAAAGCACCACTTGAAGGGGTGTGTTGATGAAACCTGTGTTTGGTGACAACACAGGTTCATTATGCTCTTAGTATATACATCAGCTTGTAATATTTGCCTACTTTGGATTGCTCCACCAATTAAATATTCAAACAGGAGACTGACACGGCTATGTACATGAGATAAAAAAGAGTGATAACTTCAAAGATGTTTGGCACCAGTATGAAATTACATGGCCCAAAGACTAGAACCATTTTTATTTCTTTAAGAAACTTTCCAAAACTTGCTGTTTTTAATGAGGAAGGATAAAAGCCCTAAGAAATAAATGCTGTGACAAGTGGTAGCAGGCACAGACACACACTGCTGCAGAGCCAAATGATATGTTCAAATAGTCTTTCTTTGCACTCCCAAGACTATTTCTTCTCTCACTCTCTAGTAACCAGGCAGAGGACAAGACCTTATAGGGCTGGAGAAAATAATCATCACCTTGCTTGTAATAATGATACAAAATGCTGTTCTTAAAGCAGTTATCAGCAGGACATCTCTTAAGCAGCAATAGAAGGGTAACTCATGCAGTGAGGGTTAACTGTCCTCAACACAAAACGATGGAAGTGTTCACTGCTCTGAAGATCTTTCTTATGCAAAGCAAAATAAATCTTAAATATAAAGAAAACTAAATGATCCTGGAACTGGACCAAGGGAGTTTGTGAGAAGGTCAGGCAGCAATGGACTAACAAGTGTTAGACTGTTATTTACCCTTTTGCTGGATATATCATATGATGGATCATTTACCCTAATTTCTGCTATTACTAAATCAGCAAACATCACTTCACTGCAGAAAAGCTCAATAGCCTGGGTGGAGAAATCCATGAACCATTAGAAAACTGCCTGTAAACAAGAATAATTACAGCCATATTAAAAAAAATGTATACGGGCAAAACTCCAAGCTGAGCATACATAGGATCCTGCTTGTATGTTGGTTAAACATGAGCATACTACAGGAAATAAGCAACTGGAAGTTAACTGTAAGGCACGTAATTGTAGGGTAAGCTACTAGTGTGCATTTACCATATTAATAAGTATAATGCAGACACAGCATGAGCTAGCAGACAATAACATGAGACTGGAAGTCAGGAAATCCAGTTTTAACTGTTACCAACTCTCTTGACACAATTTTCTTTTTAGCCTTCTTCATTTGTGAAATAGAGGTAGTCCAGAAACCTCTCCTCAGATGAAGTGCAAGGTCTAATTTACATGCCATGCTGTAGGCTACAACAGCTAGGAACTGCAATGACAACTGAAGGAGTAATTCACCCTATTTTACCAATAATTTGCCCTTTACTTTACAGCCTGTACAATTAGAAGCACTAAAGAAAACACACTGTTTATTAACTAAAATAACTTCTCCCCTGCCTAGTTGTATTGGACAACAACAGCAGCTCCTCTAATCCTGCCTTTTCCACTAACACTAAAAATCCTTCCTCTTTGTATAGATGTAACATCAAAACAAGTAATAGAGGACACTAGTGGCTAACTACAAATAAATTCTCAAGTGTCATAAATGCTTCCAGCACTCAGCATCTGTACAAGCATTACAATCAGTTCTAAACAAGTTCTAAATGAGACAATTTGCTCTCCATTTAGAAACAGCTTAAAATATTACAGACTTGGGCAATTCGTCAAGCTCCCCAAATGTATGAAAACAGCTCTGTAACACTTCAACTCCCATTCTATAATATGGGTGAGCGCAAATACATTCCTGCTGGGTCACTAGAAAGGTGTGGCAAAGAGCAATACTAGCAAGCAGCTAGGACTCAACTAGGTGGACAAAACCAAACTGAAAGGGGCATGGAAAAAACCAGGAAGGCTGCTGTCCTTCTCTCAGTCCTGGCAAGAAATTCACAGGCTCTCTCTTTTAATTATACATCCAAGAAGCTCAAAAATTCAGCCATAACCATCTTGCCCACCTTAACTAATTCAAAGGAACATCTGGATCACACCATCCTTACTACATACAGACCTGTCACCCTCACCAAATTTTCAATTAGAGTGTTTCTCACCCTTTGATGTGTGGAAGGGGATTAAAACCAGCTCTCCCATTTACAGGTCATGCATGCAAGAGATCATAAAAGCCAAGGACAGCAATGAAATTTTAACGAAAGTGGCTCTAAAGTCTCATCACATTGTGACACAGGCAGCAACCTAATCTCAACTGGTCCAAAGGTCTTCCATCCTACTTACAGCATGCCCTACATGTCTGTGACAAACCAGTTAGCAAAATGTCACAAGGGGTCCAACCAGCCCTGCTAACTATGCATGCACAAATGCTGTCTTCTGCTTTAAGCAGAAGAATCTTGTGCTAGGTTAACATTCAGTAACATTTCAGGAAATGCAAGAATCTGCAGATTCTGCTTCAAGAAAAAGGAATTAAAACTAGAGAGAAAGAGAGAATGGCCTGGCTTTTGAACATGGCCACAAGACCAAACGAATATCTTCCTGTTTCTGCCAAGCTAAAAATTGTTTCAGCTAAAAACAGTTTCCCTAATATTCCTTGGTTTGTTTTGAAAAAGCCAAGGGGTTTTCTTTGCTCAACTCCCCTTTCACAGGGAACACAAAGCACAACAACATATACTTGTCTAAGAAGATTAAAATGAAGTTACTAAATTGCATAATACTCTAGATTTCCACAGCCAGGACTCCAGAACTACACCTCAGAGACTGCAACACATTTTGGCAGGTCTGTTCTCAGGCAGTGTGGAGATACTTGGCTGGGGCCTTTGCCAGTTTGACTACCAAAGCCCAGATGCACTTATACCAACAAATATATGACATTTTTCATGCAAGCTGCTTCTACACAGTACTGCTCAGCCTACAGATCCTCGGTCTCCTGCAGCTCAGAAGCAGCTCAAATGCAACCTTTATCCTCAAGTTTCATCATAACTATAGGGCTCTTTCATGGGAGTAACCTGAACCCCCCCCACTATGGCAGTCTCAGAACATCCAGAGCTACTGGCATCAGGTCATCCAGAGACAAAGCTGCAAACCCCATCATGCAGCACAGCAGTGGGATAGCTGGTGACCAGCACACTTCCCACCTGTCAAATGCTCTTAGAGCTCACACTCCCACCAGCTATCTAAAGCATGCGATGTGTGCTTCTGCAGTCTGTCACAATAACATTTCTCTCTGCAGCTTGTTAGGTCAGAAAGACTGGTCACTTCTTGCATGCTGAGGCTACAGATTTCTACTGCAGATCCCACCTAAATCTATGACAAAACAGAGTCTAACAAAAAGTCTACTACGTTACTTTAGAAGTGACTCAGAGCTGCCACCTGACTCAGTAACCTTGCGTCAAGCACCATCCTGGACCTTAGCCATCAGAAACTTCTGCCATTTAGAAAGAGTTTACTGTTATAAAGCAAACAGGTTGAGCACAGAGGCTTGCATTTCTTTTCCAATTCTTTTGTTTACTTTCCAATTCTGTTTTGACCTACAGGGGGAAAAGAACCCATACAAGTCAACATCTAGAAAGAAGCTCAAAGCTGCCTCAAGTTAATTTATACACATAATAAAACAACATGAAATCAAATTTATTCCATAAGAAAAAAGAAAATGTAGATCTACAACTTTTAAACTACAAGCTAAAAAAAGAAGAGAAATCCAGCAATTTACACACACCTGAAGAACTCACACACGCTGCAGTATCTGGGAAGCAACCAGAACGTGGAAGAAGTTTGACATTTATTTAGAGACTGCAAGAATAAGCAAATCCTACTAGGTATAGACAGGCTTTATTAGTTATTTTGTTTAGGCTCCAAATTTATTCACAATGCTGTTACAAAAATGAGGTATTAGTGTTCAATTGCAACTAATAAAGGCACTTAAAATATATGGAGGGGGAGTTATATCAGCAACTCAGAACAATGAGGTTAACAAAAGGGAGAACAAGACACAAAGTATCTTTTCAAATCTTAGAACAGTCTAAATCTAATACTCCAGTGTAATCTTCCTAACTTTCATATATAATAGGCTCACCATTCATTACCAAAAATAACTGTCCTATGCATGAAAGAATGCAGCTCTGTACTTTTGAGTTGCTAGAAAATGCTACAATACAGAGGTGATTCGAGTGGGAACTATAAAGCAAACTGACCTAATGAACTTGGTTTCATCAGTATGATAGAAACTGAGCAAATACCAAATACTTCAATAATACCAAATACAAACCACTTTTTCCTATTTGGCACTTGTTAACTTTTTTTGGTTCTAAAACTTTGAATAATTATAATAGGTTACCAATTTTGACTTAGTTTTTTTTTGCTGTTAAAGTACCCTACAGACATTAAAACCAGTAATTAATAGGCTCACTTACAAAGAAAAAAAAAAAAAAAGCCTGAGAATTGTTTAACAAAAGGCCTGTACCTTGAAATATCTGACCTAACCAAGCTCTCAGCCACCTGAAGTCCAAATAAGGATAAACAAACCCACAGATGCGTAAGAGGAAATTCTAAGTATCAGCTGAACCAAGATGCAGAGCAAGCAACCACTACATTAAAAATACCAAGGTTGGAAATTTTCAAGCCATTTGCACATTTTCAAGAAGCCCATATAATCATGCTCTTTTTTAAAGGGAAGAGAGTTTCTTGCTAAAGTTCAGCATGTTCCTGCTACAGTATCAGCTGTTATTTATGAGGCATATAACATCACTTAGCCTCTTCTGCGGAGAATTTTCTAAACCATGGCCGTAAGACAGAAGACATTATGACAAAACTGCACCAAACATAATGGGACTATTGATTGTGATGTCGCTAAATACTATTTACTCTGTGGGCTCCATTTCCCCCTTGTTCCATTATGGTTGTTTTAAATACACAATCTGCTTTATTTGGAAAATGTTATTCCCAGAAAGTGAAATTTATTGAAACAAACACTGTTTTATTATTTGAAAATGTCCACTTCTTCCACCTGTTTTGAAAATGAAATGTCTTTTTTTTTACACCAAATTTTGATGAACTGCTTTGGCTTAGTAGGTTATGAAATATCCTTAGAAGTAAACATTTTAAGAATAGTGACAGTGTTCTCATGCCATAATGATCATCAATCCTACGTAAATAAAAGTACACAAGCAAAAGCCAGAAAGTATTTGCCTCCCCTGAAAGTGTCCTTTCAGGTCCTAGAACCTGAGACAGGGTTGCTCTGCTACATCCTTCATTTGTCACATTATTGAAACTATTTCAGCAAGGAATGAATGTGCATGCAAGAGGCTGTATAAAGTAAAGAATCTCCTCAAGAGAAGTCTTATTCATAGCAGTTTTTAAATGCCATTAGATTATTTTCTTAGAACAGTGTCTGTCCGTTATACAGCACCATAAAATAAATACTTGTTTATAATGAATAAGCTCCAATTTCTCTTCAGTTTGGTAACTTAATATGTAAAAAGCAGGCCAGTTTAAGAACTGTTTGGAGAAATAAATTATTTCCAAACTGGAACTTCAATTCTGAAAGACCTGCCCTTTGACTTCTAATACAACTATTAGTTCACAATCTCATCTGGTATATACCATCTACAGACCTTCAGCCAGTTATACCTTCAAGTAATCCACAATTCATAGGAAAGTGCTCCAAGTTTGTTCCTTAAAATTTATTATTTAAGAAGGCAAAACGTAAATGGTAAAGTTCTCCACCCTATCAAATTGTTCTCATGGCAAAAATGAAGGAGTGGCTGAGAGACGAAAAACAACACCACATCCTCATGCTCCAACACAGTGAACACGATAACCAAGGCCATAGCCAAGTTTGCAGTGGGAGGAGGTTCCAGCGAAGGAAACAAGCTCGCACGTATCTGAGTTTCTTAAATGTTTAAGGGGTGGGACAGAGCATTTCACTTCTTTACCACGCTCCACCTTTGAAAGGCCTAGGGGGTAGTGAGTCAATAACAATCTAAGTAGGGACCTGTCCTTAGGGAGGAGGAAAACACTTAGACAGCATGTGGCAACTTTGAAATCACTCCAAAAATTTACTGCTGTACAGGTGGTTTTTTCACTCCCCTCCTCTGAGTGACTTGTCTGTTTGTTCTTAAGGGGCCATGGCAGGAGCCAATACAACAGAGACAGAGTTTAAGGGATCATATACCAAAATGGGCACACCCGCCCGGGGCCCTGGCAGAGAAGGGACTACTCAAAGAAGAAAAGCAGGTCGCCAAGAGCTGGAAGGGCCCAGATAAGGCCAGGAGGGGCGGGAAAGCAGCTGGCCATAATGGAAAGGCCACGGACTACCTGGAAAGCAGCCCCTGCCTGTTGGAGGGGCTAAACCTACAGCAGGAGGACGAGGACAGGGCCACACCGGACAGTCACTAGGGAAGCAGGGACAGAGGCGTGGAGGGGGAGAGGGAAAAGGGATCAGCTGGGCACGGAGTGGGTGTGAGACAGCCACCTCAGCAGGGGGAGGGGCAGCGGCCATGTTGTGACTGGGGCGGGGGGAACAAGGGCCCGATTTAGGGGCCAGGACCGAGCCGCCCCCGGTCCCCCGCAACGCCCTCCCGCACCGCACCGTACTTACGCCTTGTCCACCAGCTCCCGCACTTTCCACATATTCAGCATGGTGCCGACTGCCTGGAGACCTCCCCGGCCTCGCTGCCCTCCACTGCCGGCCCCAGGAGGCCCCTCTTGCCGCGCTCCGGGCAGCCGCCGCCGTGCCGCCGAGCCAGGCCCGCTCCGGCTCGCCGCCGCCTCTGCCAAGAGAGGGACGCGGCGCCGCTCCCGGAAATGGAGGGTCTCGTGGCCGCGCGGCCTGCCGGGAGGTGTAGTCTTCCCCACGACGGGCCGGGGAGGCCGAGCCGTCCAGCAAAGCCTGCTGGGAGCCGAGCGCCGGCCGGCCGCGGAGCCTGCCGGGAGCTTTACTCTCCGGTGCGGAGCGCTGGTGCTGCCTGCAGGGGCTGGCGGGAGTTGGAGTGCTTTGCCTCTCCCTCAGAGGAGGGCGGGTCGACAGAGGACCGAGGCTGGGCTGTCGTGCCATGCCCTGCCCTGTTCTGTCCTGCTCTCCTCTCCTCTCTCATCGCGAGGGCTTCATAGACACTGTCGCACAGCAATGGAACTGAGACTTTAAGCCCTTCTCAGCTTGGGGTACAGGTAACAGCCCAGATCTGGTGCACCCTCATACTGCTGCAGCATCTGGCCTGTAATGAACTTCGCGACCCGCAGCTATATGTGGCACAGGAGGGAGAAAGGTCTATGCAAATATCTGGTTAAAACACATAACACAGGTGTACACCTCATGTCTGTATACGGTTTTATACCTGGCTTTTACAGCAAGGAACTCGAGCAGCATTGCGTCTTTGTGACTGTGTTTGCTGATCCATGGTGTATGGCGTGCAGTGAATTTTGGGTGGACTTTCCAACTCCTCTTGCATGCCAAGACCAGTATTTCTGCACAAGATTTCAGGTATGAAAACAGATGAAAGGGTGCAGCGTGTGCACTGAGGTAGCAGAGTCCATCAGTGCACAACACTTGTCTCTACACTTTGAGAAAGACCACACCAATTGACAAAAAGCCAAGGAACAATCACATACATTAAAGCTGTCTCAGGGGAATGTGAACTGTCAACAAGCATAGCAAGACCATCTTCAAATATTGCCTACACAGGGTATTGGAAAGGAATCACAGCTCCCTGGGCAGAATGAAAACAGTGAAGTTAGTGAAGTTATTTTATAATCAGGATTGTCAGGCAGTTTCATTACATACATTTGCGTTTCTTCTCTAGCAACTTGTTTTTAATGTATGTGGAATGACCAATCATGATGGAGGATTATATTTTTTTCTGAGAAGAAGTAGAAATCTATTTGCTTTCCTTTTGCCTGCCACAGGAAATTGAGTGTCTGAGTGGTATGGTTTGTCCATAATATAGTCTTGATAGATATTTCTTGTTTGCATACACGTGTCTTAAATGAGCATACTTTGCCTAAAGGCAATATACATCTGCAAACTTCTACCCAAATGCAGTATGTATTTGTAAACTTTTTGTCTTTTAATTGTTTAGTTAGAACATAGTGGGGGGGGAGGGGGGAAGCCATGAGAAAGATGAGTTGCAACTGCACTTGCTATTGCTCATATAAGACACCTCTTTTAAAAACTGGTGGTTCTCTGATCTATTAAGGCAAGCCAAAGAGCTGATCATGCCTGTTTTCTGATATCACAGTTTGTCTTTTTTATAGAGATATTTTCATAGCTTCTGTCTCCTGAACATCTCAGTGAAATTTATGTAAGAATCTCCTCAATGAATCAAGTCCAGCATCCTCTCACTAACACTAATGAGTACTCAATGTTCATGTAAAGAATGCAAGTACTGGTGAATGTGGATAGATCACTCTCCAGATATATCTTTCCCAATTTCAGTTTTCTGTGGCTTAGGGGCTTAATTCTGGAGTATTGATGCTAAAGCTTTCTGGTTGGAAGCACTGGGTAGACCTTTTGTTTTGTTTTGTTGGTTTTTTTTTAAATGAATTTAACTGATTGCTTTTCAAATCCTTGTAGATAGCTTACACAGCACCTTGTGGCAATGATGTAGCTGTGTGGGGGAAAAAAAAGTTCCTTTTGTATGCGTTAAATCTTCTACATAATAGCATTGCTAGTTTAGGTATTACAGGAATTACTATATAACAGTTCCCTATCGCTCCTTTCCTTGACAGCTGTGAATTTAGAATGGGTAGATTTCTGGTTGCACTGTTTTCTTCACTGTGCCTAAGACTTGCAATATATTTAGTTTCACCTTATCTAGAAGTTTCCAATTCTACTCTGTTGTTTTGAAACTGAAGGGGGAGAACCAGCACTGCATGCAGTAGTGAAGATACTGAACAGCCTAATGATTTTTTCCCCCTCCATTATCTTCATAAGATTTCTTAACCACAGTTAAGAACTTGACCGCAGTTAAGAACTTGCTCTTTGATATCTGCCCTTCATTTATCTCTTTTTTTCCTGTGAGTAAACTGAGGACACTGGTCTTCAAGAGCAGAAGACATTTATAATCCCTATTTCAAGAAGAAATAAAATATTATAATTGGAGCTTGCAGAAATAGAAGGTTTCCAATTTGCTAGAAATGTTATTTTTGAATCTGGCTTCAGTTGATTTGGATCAAAATCAAATTTCTGATGAACTGCAAGTTCCCCAGATTCTGCTGTGGTGCAATGAAAGTGATGTTCTTGTTAGTGCTGGTTTGCCTCGAGCAGCTGCAGGCGGCCCCCAGAGTTCTGAGTGCTGGAACAGACCTGACAACATCATGATGGGCTGGAAGAGGCAGTTTCCAGGGCCCAAACTCTCGCCACACCTCAAGATGCACATATCCCCAAAGCAAAACCCACCCATTCCTCCTTGTTTTCTCATCAGGGATGACATTTGAACCCAAACAGTTAGGGGTCAATAAGCCAACAGGATTTGGTGGATTTGTTTGTTTGATTTTTTTTTTTCACAAATCTTTGTTACCACATGGAAAAATAAATAAAAATAGATTCACTATCATCATCCACTTCAGAAAAAGAGAATAGTAACAATAGAGTATTTTAGATACAGGAGCAGGAGAATAACAGTGCATGCAGAAGGCAGAATGAAGCTGGAATTTTAAAGCAGTTAAGATGAAGGTGCGTGTCTTTCAAGCATTACTAGCTATGTCTGGATGCAGTAATGGGGCAAGGAGAGACGACTGGCATTTATTGTCAATTTTAAGGTATAGTAAAAAGCAGGTCTTTATGTGAGATTGAATGCAACATGACTGACAGTAATTTTGCCATCCCCATTCTGTCAGCTACTGATAAAGTGCATGAGCATATGTATAATTTCTGAATGATGTGAAGACACTTTTTGGTTCATAAGTAGTTCCTTTAAAAGAGGGATCTGATGGGTGTAGGTAGAGGGTAATGCAGTTTCAAAGCAATGCAATATTCAGCATAACAGGTTGTAGTTGTACCATATATCATGTAGAGGAACTGTACTTTATTATAATTTGAGCCATCAATTACAGGAGAAGCAGTTAAAGAAATTGAACTAATTTGAACACTGCAATAGAGTTTGCACCTGGCTCTTCCAGAAGTTAATATGGGCCATTTGGTGCACAAAAAGTCTTCCACATTCCAAATGCCTGGAGAGCAATATTGTTGTTAATATCAACCATATTAATGAATAATAGAGAGATGTCCAACTCAGTGGTTAAATTACAATTAAAATAAAGGGGGGGGGGAAAGAAGAATGTCAAGGAAAATCACATTGCAGCAGAGGAGGGAGGCAGTGGCACAGACTGAGACAAACTTTTCATTTAAAGCAGTGTTTATTTCCATGATTTCTTAAAGCCCTACTTTTTACCCATTTACACAGCTGAAGCCTGCATTTCATAAAGCCTGTTTGTTCTAAGAATTAGTCAATAGGGCAGAAATAACATTGAAATAATGTCCTCTGCTTCCAGGCTGGGTAGCATCCCAAGCTTTCCTGAACATTTGCAGCTTCTCCAAATCCAAATCTAGCTTTCTGTAACACATCCCATACACACAAACATATCATGTTACAAACAGAAGGTTGCTAGGTGCCTTCAGAAATTCTCTTCCTGCTCTGCCATGGAATGATTCTGCTTCTGTTAACAATGGCAAAATCCCCCAGTTGCTTCCATGGTTGTAAAACTGCTTCCACCTCTCCGAATTTGAGCCCATATTGGAAGGAGACAATCTTGGGGTGCAGGCAGTAAGAGGGAATACTGGCAGTGAATCCTTGCTTTGGAAAGTGTGTGGAGTGAAAAAAGTGTGTGAGTGAAAAAGGAGTCTGGCAGTCATGTATGCTGTTCCAATTTTATCCCTCCTAACACTGATGTCTTCCCTCCTGCTCTGGGGTGTTACACACATTTCCTGACAGCATTTGCATGGTCAGGACCTGTCTGGTTTGCTATAAAGGAGTGTAGGTAGCAAACTTCAAGGTTTTTAAAATGAAAATGGTCCTATTTTAAGCTTTAGAGCCAAGACTACAACTGCCCATGCTGTTTGTGGAAGACAGGGTGTACCAGACAGAGGTGATGACTTAGGAGCTGGGAGGACAAATCTGCCACTCAGGCAGTTTCTTCTGCCAAGATAACACAAGCAGTTTTTTGCAGGGAGGCTGTACTGAACGTCAACATCAGTCTGCATTCAGTCCTAATGCTGTTTTATTTCCTAGCTTGAGGAAATGGAGGTTGCTTCCATACTGTGGGCATACTGTGGATTCTACTCTGTCTCCTTACAATCTTTTCAGTTGAACCGTTTCACTTAGAGGAGGCAGAAGTGGTTAGTTCTCAAAGTGAAATACAAATATATTCAAAATTCTTACAAGTTTCTTGGAAATAAAAGACAGAATAGGAAAAACCTTATTGTTACTGCTCCTGAAAAAGTAGTGTAAGCTGAGCTTAGCCCTTGATGGAAAGCATTTAAGGTCAAGGTTCTCTTCTTAAGGTTCTCCATTGTCCAGTAAGCAGTAAATTCTGGCTTTTCCTGTGCTTAGGGCAATCACAATGTTGCTCTTTGTTGTGGATTCCCTGATGTTAGAAAGGGATGAATTCCTGCTGCCAAAATATTGCCATTTAATTATCAAGCCAATCAACTGTGAGACAGATGTCCCCTGGGAAGCAGTCTTCATTAATTCCTCTTTTTTACAGAGCTACTTGGGTTTTTTTTTTTGTTGTTGTTTCTTATTTTCTCCCACATTAGCAATTAATGTTGGGGGGGAATTTTCAACCCACCACAGCAGTGAATGCATGGCTCCAAATGAGGATGAAAATGTGGGGTTTGGGGATTGCCAGCTCATGGTAGATCTTATGTTCTGAACTTTCCTTCAGGCTGATGGTGTAGCATTATCTAACGCTTTCTTCATGGGGGTTTTGAAGCCACAGGTTTTAAAATTTTCCTGCTGTTAGAAGTGTAAAATATGGGGAAACCTTCTCTGAATTGTGTTCTGATGTCACAGCTACCTCTGTCATGTCCTGGGACATTTCTGTTAAGTGGCTGTGGTACTTTCCAAGGGAAATTTCATGAATTTGTATTTGAGAGCACCTCCTTAGAGTAGCATTCTCTCAGACAAATCACACATGATCTATATTCTCATGGAAACTCATCTCCAGATTCCTCAGTCTTTTATTTCAGCTCCAATATATTCTAAGAATCCAGAGCCCAGAGTCTTGCAGTTATTTGCCATTATGCAGCTGTTCAGCAAGTTCTTTTGTCCACTGACAACAATCCGTCTCTCTCTAGCATTTAAACTATACAGGAGGAGGAGAAAAGGACAGGCCACTGCCTGCTTTTTGTAACAGTCGGTCCTTGACAGGTTTGTCTTGGTTAGCAGTCTGGGTTTCAAGTTCCAAAATTCCTGTGAGAGTGGCCAGAGTTAGAAAACTGGTAGCAGAACAGGGCTGAACCAGAAGCACATGCCAGACTAGTGAGGTCAGAATTCTTGGGTATGGTTGCAGGCTGTAAGTGTTCCCATTTGTTACGTTTTCAGTTTGACTGTAGTCCAAGTCACTCAGCTTTATGCCGGATCCCAAGCCAGAAAGGTCTTATTTGCCTGATTTCCTCAGGATACAAACCTTCTGAGTTCTTTCTGTCTCTGTATTTGTGTCTCTGGTCCCCTTGCAATTACTACTGGGCTGATTTCAAACAAATTAGATAGAGGGGTTGCAGGCTTAAGGATATGAAGTTATGTTTTTGAAAATGCACAGCTGCATGGAGATACCATATGAATGCCTCTGTAAGCAAATAGTAGGAGTATAAAGCTGTAGTATGAGTTCAGTTGGATAGCTAGTAATCCCCCTTGGAGAGCACTGAAAGCAGCGTTCCCGCTTCTGAGGGCATTTGTTCACTCTTACACACAGGAATATCCAACAACAGGATACAAAACTATAGGAAAACAGATCTCCTTTACTACTCACTGAAGAATGTGTTTCTCTTTGGTCTGGATATTCTCATGTGTATTAATTAGCATCATAAATGCCTTACATGTCTCATCAGATATAGTGCCACTATGGCTTTCCATCAGCTGTCACCAATGAGAGGACAGAGTTGTAGTCATACTTCCTGCTTGACACTACTAAATCTCCCTAAACAGGTGAAAGAAATGGCATAGCTATGATACAGGGCAACTGCTGTTTGGTAAGCCAGTTAAACATTCCCAGTGAAATCACTGTGACTTTTTCTCTTAAAAACAGCCAAAAATTAGTCTCATTTTCATTTGGCTGGAAATTAAAACTGCCATGGCAACACTTCACTAGATGGTCTTCCAATTCCTTTTTCAGAATGCTTAGCTGGACTTGGATTAAAATACAGTAGATGGAGACATTTTCACAGACTGGCAGGCTGGGACTCACCAGCCTGGAATTATCCAGGCAGTTTTAGTCAGAGAAACTGGCTTTCTGTCTCAAAGTGGGAGACAATGCTTTAAAATGCTGTGGGTTTTCTTTTATTTTCTTCTCTTTTCTTCTCTTCTCTTTTGCTTTCTTTTCTTTTCTTTTCCTTTTCTACTCTTCTTTTCTTTTCTTTTCTTTTCTTTTCTTTTCTTTTCTTTTCTTTTCTTTTCTTTTCTTTTCTTTTCTTTTCTTTTCTTTTCTTTTCTTTTCTTTTCTTTTCTTTTCTTTTCTTTTCTTTTCTTTTCTTTTCTTTTCTCTTTTCTCTCCTTTCCTTTCCTTTCCTTTCCTTTCCTTTCCTTTCCTTTCCTTTCCTTTTCCTTTCCTTTTCCTTTCCTTTTCCTTTCCTTTTCCTTTCCTTTTCCTTTCCTTTTCCTTTCCTTTTCCTTTCCTTTTCCTTTCCTTTTCCTTTCCTTTTCCTTTCCTTTTCCTTTCCTTTTCCTTTCCTTTTCCTTTCCTTTTCCTTTCCTTTTCTTTTCCTTTTCTCTTCCCCACCACAATTTTTAAATAGATAATGTTCCAAATAAAAGAATGAAAATGCTGTTGTTCTTTTCTACATTCAAATAATCTTGCTAAAAGCTACTTAATGAGTTTCTTTTCTCTCTATTAATTCACATAATAATTTGTATCAAACAAGGGGAAAACAGTGAAACAGGGTTAAGTGCAAGTCCTGTAATGAAGGGTTCCCACCTGAGTACATTCTGGTAGGGGATGGACTTTAGTGAGTTTTACTTGCATGCTTCCCTCATTTTTATTTTCTAGTTCACTTGCTTGCATAGAATGTGGTTGGTTTGGTTTCTGTTGTTTTACAAAAATAAGGCTTTAGGTTGTTGGCTATTAGTATTTTACAAAAGCAAACTGCAAGCACCCTCACCAGCATGAAGTCTACAGAGGTTTTAATGAATGTAAAGGAAAGTTGGAAGAGCAAAATCAGTCTCAAAGGTGAAACTGTTGAGGTTTGTTGTGCAGTTGAGAGGAATGTCAGATGGAAAAAACCCCATAGATTCTTTTGCTGTCTGCAAGAACCTGACTTGATCCACTAGGATTTGAGTGGACATTTTCTTGCAGCGTTGAGTAGCACTATCCACGTTCATTTGCTACTGCTTCTTCCTCAGGATTATTTGGTACTGGTCACCATCAGGTAACAGATACTGAGTTAAGTAGATTGATCATCTCCAGTTCCAGAGTTGTTCTCTGAGGGTCTTGACAGTTCATTCTATATTGATTTTTTTTGTGTCTGGGACCTTTGAATTCTTAGATCCTGACAAAGAGTGTGAGAGCTGCCATCTACTCTACCTCTGATCTTGAGGATAGTTTTGGGAACAATGTGATGCTCATTTCCAACTTCCTGCCTCCTTCTTCAGAATAATTGCCAGACAGATGTAAAATCTTGCCTTGCACACAATACCACGCAGTAAAACAAGTATGTTGCACAAGACCATAATGCAGTGGCCTGGTTAATTTTGTACCAGTTGTTCTGCTGCTTTCTTCATTTGCAATACTTTCAGTTCCTCTCTTGTTCTCATTGGCTTGGCTTTTGTTTACTGTCTTCCCCTGCGTCATGAATTTATTGCATACATTTGGGTGAAGGCTGCAAGCTGAGTTGAGAGAGAAGATATTAGCAGCCCTTAAGCTTTGAGGTGCTTGTTCAGTAGAGATCATCAGTCTAGGAACTGCTGGCTGATTTGGAAGCCAGGAACAGGAAAAGCTAGGCTGCTAGCCTCAATAAAAGGTTTGTTACTGGGAAGGGAAAAATGATAAACCCAAACCCAAACAAAACCAAAGAGGGAAGAGCTCTGGAGAGGCAGTGGTTGTCAAAAAGCCTTCCCCATCAAACAGATTTCAGAGAACCATAGCAGACGGATTTTCAGTCCCAGTCAAATGCAAGAGTGTAGGAAGCTGACATGCTGTCCCTTGGAGAGCTGAGGTATTGACAAAAGACATGCAAACTTGAAAAATGTACATTTGTGGAAAAATCCATCCTGACAAGTGACTGCACTTAAGTCGCCAAATGGACTTCACCCATGGGACGAAACTCAATTATTGTTGCACATCCAATGAATCCATCCATGGAGAAAGCACATGGCCAATAAAAGGGAACCCTTCAGTAATCAGATCTTTCAAAAACTATTTAGCTCTTTGCCAGTGAGTACCTGCTCTAAGTGACATGTGCTTCCCTACAAACCTGCTCGGCTTCTTGACTCACTGGTTAGAAGTGCTGAGCCATTCTGAGCTGCTCTGGAGCACAAACACATCCCACACAAAGCCACTGAGAAGAGTTTCTCAAATCCTGTTGAGGAGACATCCAGCATAGCTTTTTCAGTTGCAACTTGTATTTAGTACATATGAAGGATTCTTTTGTGTTTGGGGATACTTTTATGATGCTGGCAGTAGAAGCTCTTCAACACTAAAAGGATTGCATTAAATGGTTCAGCCCAGAGAGTCTCAGTCAAGGCTCCATTAAGTAAGAAGCCTGCAAGCTGTAAGTCGTTAAGACAGTCTTCCATTCTGAGTGAGGAAGTGTCTAGTGAGCAGCTGCTGCTCAGAGTTTATCTTTCCATACCAATATTTACTAGGTGCCATCTCTCTTCTTTTGAGATTACATTATCCTTTGCACAATCTGTGTACTTTTTATTTGCCATCTTCTTGATTTCAGCGTGGCCACAGTTGTGATCATGAAAAAAATCCATCTTATTTTGGGTCATTTTTATTTTCTGCCTCATAAATGAAAGCCAGTCCCACTAATGGCACCTAAGCCATTTGTTTTAGGATGCACCTGCACTCTTATTTGTTTCATAACAAAAACATCTTTGTGAAACTGAAACACTGCAACTGTTGTTTGCAAAAAAACCCAGGCAACAGTGGCTGGCAATGTGCTTTTAAAAACATGGATATTAGGTGCAAGTGTTTCATCAGTCCACTTAGTTGCTATGGCCAAATTTGAAGCCTTTACTTCTTTAGCAGCCATCTAGTTCTCTGCTGTGTCTGTTTCCCTACATCTGTAGTGATGCTTTTTAGAAGATGTCATTCTCTAGAATAAATTTAATCCCCATTTTTTTGGGACAATTCAGAATGCAGTTTCCCTCAGATATGTGAAATTCCAGTTTCAGCACTGCATGCACACACATATGTGGACATGCACACAGACTTCTGCCCTCCACCCATCAATAAAAGGAAAAAATGCCTTGGGGACTAAGCTGAACTTTATTTATTTATTTATTTATTACTCCCATTGTTTCAGCTGAGCTTTTTTCATACTCTGTCTGCCTCTCTCTTTCTCTTTACAAGCTGGCAATTTGGTCTTGGAACGTTCTCTGAGCTGCCAAGCAACAGGCTTCTCCTTATTCTGATTTTCAGGGAAAACTGTAGCACATCCATTTACACTGTCACCCTGACATAAGTTTGAGCCCACTCTCAAGATGAAAGTTATCCGGCTCCATCAAATCAAACAACGGTGGTGAAGGACCAAGCATGAGCCACGAAGTCTTCACCATCCCAGCCTCAGGGCTGAAAGCTGGAGAAAACTGTTTTACATAGTTTTATTCATGTGATGTGAGTGGATATGAACAGCATACTGGATTTAACTCTTGTTTCAGCAGTAATTGCCCAGAACTTGATCATCCTGAAGCATTACATTTGAGTACTTTGATCTCACTCCGTAGCCAGCAATGCAAATGGCAATGCAGGGGGCATGTGGCCCAGCAAGCTTAAGTCCACATTCAAGCCTGCTCTTCATTATTGATATAATCCAAACCAAAGACTAGTTAACATTTCTAGTGATTGCATTAGCAATTTTATCTCAACAAAATAAGAATTCCACATTCTCTGGGGAATCTCCTTAGGGAACTGAAATATCTGCCTACAAAGCTAGTAACACATTTTCATGAAAACACTCTAGATTTGCTTCATGTTTATGACAAACCTTTATCACCCTCCAAGTCTATCTAGCAGAGTTGTTTCTCTATCTGACATTCTTTTCAGTATGTCTTCACAGATACAGTGACTCAGCACAACAAGAGCATAGTATGCAAGCCTACCATTAAGCAAATATTTTTCATTGTTTGCAGAATCCCTAGAATTCAGCAGAGGAATAGACTGGCATTTGAGCCAAGAAACATCTGAATGTCATGTAAAGTTCAGTTAATTATTTTCTAAATAGTCACCAGCACTACTGTAGCTTAGAGTAGGGTTCAACTGGTATTGTTGTGATCACACTGGAGCTTTTCAGAGGAGGGGAATGTTTGCTTTTGCTTCGGTCTCTGCTTAGTTTCACATTGTGACAAAGCCATTTCAGTAAAGGATGCAGCTCAAAGACTTAGTAAAAACATCGCTGTGGTCTTTTAAAAATTGCACCACTGTGCTTCCAGAGAATCAGCTTAGTCTGATTAGTACTCAGCACATATTCCATGTGCCCTTCAGCCAGAAGCAGGGAAACCATCTGTGGCCACAGCAAAATTCAAGTGAACTGCATCTTCATTGTAATCTCCTGGATCTATGTGGCAGCATAAAATAAAGTGGAAGTGCTTTTGAGTGCTTAGGTTAAATGCTACGAGGCTTGATCTTTCTGGCCCTACTCAGGACTGCCTGCCCTCTTCTAGTAGTGCTGAGGTGGTGGGAAGCTGAATAGAAGAGAGTTGTTCTGGAAGGAATGAGTCAACACTAGTGAACAACCTCTGAATGCACCTCGGCAGGTCTATTGCTTTAATGGCCGAGGTTCCAAAGGTAGCAAAGAATCACCTGAGTTGTAGTTCACACTCCAGATCTTGAGGTCTGCAAGATAAGCTGGATAGTCTGACTTTATTCTGTTACCCAAACCCTGAAAAGCAACCTAAGGAGCATGGGAGCACACCCTTGCCCAGGTTTACAAAGGTATTTAAGCATACAACGATGCAGACAGACACCTAATAGGATTTATAGAAGTGCCTATGGGAGTTTGGGACCTAATTCCCATTGGCTGTCAATGGGAATTAGATGTGTAATCTACTTAGGCAATTTGAAAATCCCACTGGCTGCATCTTTTCATGGCTAAGTACCATTACAAGCCTTAGCCTTAATGAATAGAATTATTATTATTATACTTGGTTTCATTTCTGAAACCCCCGATCTTGGTATGAAGGCCCAGGGAAAATCTACTTGACTTCAATTACAGATGGGTGCCATGGATATGAAGTGTCAGGAAGGAGTAACTGAGCTGCTGCAACAATCTTCATATCACTGTTGTGTCTGCAACCAGCCCAGAGAGCTCCCAGGGCTTGTGTGTTGGTCAGCTTGGCTTTAATATGTGGCATGCAAAAAAATGCAAGTGACTGGTGAAGGAAAATTCTGCTCACTCACAGCAAAGTAATAAAGAAAACAAAATCATAAGTGCCCAGAGGCTGTGACTAGCCAATTGAAAGGGTTTTATTTTTCCTGCAAAGAACAGCATTGGAATCTTTTCACCACTCCGTGGACTGAGTTATGTCCCATCTGGTGCTGGAGAGAATTCACAGCTTTGGGCAGTACAAGGACTCTTTGGTTACCCTCTTTCACTTATGCAACCCAGACACAGGCTGCAGCACAGAGTTTAACCAAACAACAGTCTATCCTTTCCCTTTTTCTTGTCAGGCTTGGACTCAAACAATAACCAAAATTTCCCTATCCATACAACTTTTCAAAAGCTGTGAAAAGCTTGATGTCCCTCGATTTCTACATGATGTCGTTTTCATTAAACTTAACTTGAACCTCTCATAATTCTTTATCCAATTAACTTTACATGCTTAGAGTTATGTTGTGCGAGGCAGTTCAGCAGACAAAAGGGTCTGAATGAATAATTGGAGCAGGAAATAGCTGGGATGGGTTGCTGCATTGTCTGAAGCTGCTAATTATTTATAGGGTTTCCATAAATGCATATGAACAAAACAAAGTGGTTGAAATGCTCTTTGAGCCTGGTAGTATTTGCAAATAGAGCCTGTGTTGAGTAAGAATGTTTTGACACTGAAAATGATAACAATCAAAAGCTCTTTTAAAATGTTATGTGTATTGCTGGGTGAGAACCTTTCTCTGAGTCAGTGGAGTCCTTAACCAGGCAGTGTGCTGTAGCTAGGGGCTATTGCACACAGGAGCTTACACTGGCTAAAAATCTGGCCAGATCTGGCACATGGTTATGAGCATTTTGTTATGTCTCACCAAGTGTGTAGAGTGGGTAGAGAGGAAACCTGGGGACTGCTAGAATAGATCCTGTTTGGAAAAGTGAGTCAGCACTTCAGAGTGTTTGACTAGAATTTTGCAAATGCTGCTTTGTACTATGTCATTGTTTACATTTCACACAGAGAGTGAATATAACAAGATAATATATGAGTGTATACCAGCCTGATGCTTAAAATGTAGGTTACTGCTCCAGTGTACCATGCCAGAGAACTTGTCATATTAGCATTTCTCATCTCCTGCCTAGCACTTTTACTATTTCATCACCTGCACACTCACAGAGCTGAACCCAGCCAATCTCCTGTGCAGGATGGACTCATTTGAGGTTCAGTGTAGCTGTTTGAATCAGAAAGAAAAGGGCGTGTACTGAATGTGGCTGTACTGCCCACTGACAGACCTCAAGGCAAAGAATGCACTGAATGTCCTGTGAAAATGGGCAAGTGCCTAGGTGCAGTCAGCACTGGGGACCCTGATTGTCTGAACAGTCACCAGGAACCCACTTAAGGCTTGGCTACAGCCAACTGAATTCAGTTTTACTGCAGACTGCAACTGCCTGATGAAATCTTGCCACAGCTAGAATTTCTTCCCAGCACACCCATTGCTGAGTAACAATGTGTGTCCTTTTCCAGAGAATGGGATCAGCCCAGTCTGGCTCTTGAGAAACACACCAGCTGCACTTGAGAGGGTGGTGGGGTGAATGTTAAAGGAGCTCTGTAGATCCAGCAGAATGCTGGGTTTCCATAGCTCAGGGCAATTAGGCAGTGTAATCCCTCAGCAAAAGAGACACCCTTGCCAGAGGCAATGGCATTTAGGTGCAAGGGGGATACACCATTGCAGGGAGGAGAGGGGATATGTGTGTAGAGAAGCTCATTGATCTGAAGGAATAAAGACAGTCAGCTTCTTTCTCTTTCTCTTCTCCTTCTTCTTTTTTTTTTTTTTTAATACATATTTTTAATTGTTTCTTGTAAGTCTATTTGATGCTAATGAACTGGAGGGATATTAGGACTAACTGCTTCCTGGCACAGAGTACACAGACATTGTGCAAGATCCCTTTCAGCTCAGCTTTGCTGACATGCTTGGTTCTGACCTCAAGCATCTCAAGTTTTTCCAGTTTGGAGTGCCTCTGCAAGTGAAAAGGCCTCTGCCAGTGAAATGGTGCCAAAATACCTGGGGAGCTGGGGCAGACTGGAAAGACTGGGTTGGTGTCTCTGTGATCTCAGGCAGGGGGTTGAGTTGCACTGCAACTCTGGAAGGCCAGTCTGCAGGAGAGAAGAAGCATCAGGTGGGATGAGGGAACACACTGACTGCCAGCAGGCAAATGGCTCAGTTCCTTTATTTCCAGTGGAAAATATTTCAATGACAATTTTTATTTTTCTTTTCATCAACATTTTTCTTAAGCTCCTTCTTGATTTTTTTTTTTTTCCTGAATAAAAAGAAATAATCCTTGACATAATAATGGCTGAATACTTCCATGAAAAAGCCATTTCCCACTAAGTGCCCCCTGCTCCTTTAGTAGACATTTTCCAACAAAAGGCTCTGGAATTTCATCTTCCCCTGCCTGTGCTCCAGATGACTTTTACTCAGGGTGGTTCATGTTCCTTCCAATCTCCACATATTTTGGCTTTTTTTTTTACTCTTAGCCTGATTCAGCATCCTTTGAAAAGAATGTGCATCTTCTTGGTGCCTCCATCAAGGCTGACTGAGCTGTGTTCACAGTACAGAGGAAGCACAGTTTCTAGTTTCTCCTCATCTCTTCCCCTCCTGGTAGTAGTGACCACAGCAATAACGCTCCTTCTACCTGGCTTTTGTTGGTCTTGATTGGCAAGCTACAGAACTAATTTTCCTGCCTTACAAGGAATTTTCCTCTCTCCCTCTGAATATACTTCTTAAACGTCAGACTCGGGATATTTCCTAAATTATTTTACTTTTCTTTCTTTTCACCCAGTTCTGCCTGTAATTAGTGAGACAATTGATCCATACAGGTTTATTTCTCTGTTTTCTCTGTTTTTTTTTTTTCTTCTTCATAATTTTATGTGGAGAGTGTCCTTGATAAAGTGTTTATTTGCCCATGCAGGATCTGTGTCCGTGTGTGAATGTGGGCACGTATGTGTAGCTTGTAGTATCTCTGTGAAACATCTCTCTTTCTTGGCTCTGCTGTTTGAACTGCACCTCACACCACACTGACTGACAACTGCAAAGACATTAGTTACTCTGTATGGGGGGGGGGGAAATCTGACACTCAACTGACATGGTCATTATTTTATGAATTTGCTTAGCTGGTGCTGTAAAGAACAGTTTACTTGTCCAGAGGTCTTTAAAGGAGCCACTGCCAGAGAGGCTGAGGGAGAATTTAATAACATGATTTGTTTGTGCTGTTTAAGAGTGCAACCACTGCAATGGTTTGGATGCTTTTTACTGAAATTGCTCTGAGAGATGTTAGTTTTGTTTGGAGGAGCACTGAGACTGGAAGCTTTACAAGGCCTGATACCCCCTGCTCCCTTGTTGCATGTTCAAGAGTTTTTAACTGCTGGAGTTCTTCCCAGCAGCTGAGGGGCTATTTGACATAAAGGAGACTTCACTCAACTTGAGCTCAAGGGGCCTGGGATTGATTTGAAAATCTATTTTTGACTAGCTGAATTTAGCTAGTCAAAGTTTACACAGCTGTGGACAAATCCAGCTGTGCTGGTAGAAGATGTTGCTGTTCCCAGGAGATCATCATCTACCTTGTCAGAGTTTATTGCCCCAGCCATTCAGCCAATCAGACATCCCATGAGTGATCCTGAATTCAAGCAATACCAGGTGGGTAGATGGATGGATGAATGGATCCAAATGATTTTGCAGGAAGCAAATGCAGCACACTCACATGAGCCTGCTCCAGCAGCACATCTAAGAGGGAATGGTGGTATACTCCAGTAGGCAGGTCAGTGTCACATAGCTGGGCACAGGGTCTCACACCAGCACAACTCCATGGAGAAGAGGACATCTTTCCCTGAATTAAGTCAGAACATAACCTTGCTCAGTTTCTGCTTCACTCCCTTCCCTGTATCATCAGGGCTGGTTAGATTAGAATTTGTGAATGTGTCTCTCACTCTGGGCACACTGTTGCAAACCGTGTGTTTAGCACTCATCCCACCCAACAGAGTACTGAGGAAGTACAAATCAGAGAGAGAAGAAAAATGTACATCTTTTGAGCATGACTGAAAGCATCAGACTCTGAGCAAAGGTTGCAGAGTGACATGGAAGCCAGCCAGAATTAGAATTGATTATTTTCAGGAGGCAGCTCCATTCTCCATCCTAGCTCTAGCTGGCTTGCTGTACCCTTGGAGCTATGCCTTCTCAATGCATACAGTGAAGGTTCTCTTTGAAGAATGAGGATGGAAAGGGATTAATCAATGCTTCCAGCAAACACAACATGGTACAGAAGAGAGAAAAGATTTGTCAAGCTTTAAAGTAGCTAAAAATTGGCAGCAGTAACAAAAAAGCCTTAAACTGATGGGCAAATATGGAAAGCAAACATACTTGCTCTGCTGAGCAGGGACAAATATAACTAGATAAACTAAGAGAAAGATTTCACTTTTGCCTAATCCTTATGGCATTTCCAGCCCACAGATTTCTGGGAATCTGGTGGAGGCCAAATCACATGACATTTCTAGCTAGATTTGCTGACCAAGGACTTTGGGATCAGCTCTGAACTTTGGACGATTAGTCAAAATGAAATGCTTTGGGCTTAGCTATTAACAGAGTGTCTGGAGCTCTGTGCTGTGAGAGTTGAGCACCAATCAGCTCTGTACATAGCCAGGTAGCCTGACTGATTCCTAACAGCCTTGCCCTTGTTGACTCAGCCTAGACTCCATAGACTCAGCCTAGACTATTAGACCCCAACCCTAGATGTCTAGTTTGTGTTTTGCCTAGCTCTCCTAGGGTAAAGGAGGTTAGTGAAAGAAGCTATCAAATATATGGTACTCTGAAACAGTGCTACAGAGATACCTGTTGTCATCTGCTCCTCACCTGTGAATTTACTAACTTCTGCTTCCTCTGTTCTTGCTCCACACTTTCAAGGTTCCATTGTCCCCAGTCCTGAGGAGTGAAGGCTGTGGCTTCATTTTTGTTTCTTCAAAATTTAGGACTGCAGCTATTGCCTCCAGTCCCAGGACCACCACTGAGCCTGGGCATGGTCTGTGCTGTTGCTATCCAGAGCTGCTCCACCACTCTTGTGTTAGGCTTTCCAGCACCACAGGCTCTAGTACTGCAGCATGGAGGCACCCAGCTTCAACCTGCAGGAGCTGGCTCATACCTGTTGCATTCAGGCTCCACGTTGGGCAAATGCAGCTGCAGCACTGGAACCTGAATGTCCTTGGAAGTGCTGTAGCCATGTACAAACAGCACTGCACTTCAGCAACTACCTATGGCTCAGGTAATGTGCAGTAATCTTCCTCTGGACATCTTGAAGTCAGCTGTGCTTGTCTGGGCACCTGTCACAGATACACAGAAGGACTCTCACTGGGAGTTGCCAGAGTGAGTACGGCTCAGGCACGCAACCTTCAGCAGGCTTGAGCGTACTTGGCAGGGGGTCAAGACTCTCCCAACAGCTGTGCCCCTTTGCTAATGCTTTGACAAATATGAGCATTTTTGCTTTTGTCACAAAATCCCCAGGCCTGTTGCTTTCATGTTTCTCAGGGCTTTAATTCCATGCCAGTATATTGGGCTGGAGGGAGAGAGGGAGAAGCAATGCTCCACAGATGGCCAAGGCTGGAATATCCTGGGAAGCATTAATCCTCTGAAGACAAATATTCCTTGAAGAGAGAGGTTTTAAATGTGTGCCGCATTGCTACAAACACTTTAAGCTGGCATAAGTCAGCCCTGCCTGCGACAACATCTTTCAGAGGGAGGTCCACCATTCTGCTTCCTTCTTCCTGGCCCAGGGCTGCTCCTTTCCCCATTCTGGCACCAGCTCACACGTGGTTGTGTAGTGAACCAGGCCAGGGAACTCTGCCAGGTTAAAACTAAACAATTTCCTTTTTCCCAGGTTAGTTTCAACCTGGATGAGTTCCCTGATGTGGTTCATTGCGGGGCCACAAGAACACTTGTGTTGGCACAAAGCAGGGAGTAGCAGAGGGAATGAAGAGGAATGTGGGCTGGGGATGAGGGGAGGGAAGGGCCTTTTCCTTTAGCTGGTCTGTGCCTGGCTTGGGGACTTGGTGTATCTGTGGTGTTAATTACTGAAAATGCTGAACTCCAAACTGTGTGTCACAGGTGAGAGATTTTCAGGAATAAAACCTTCTTTCTCCATTTTAAAATGGGTCCTTAGTGCTTAGGCTCTTATTAGATTAAAGTTTGTCAGGTTAGAGTCAAAACTGAGTGCCTAATGTTATTATGCCAAATAATTGACAGCCTACCTAAGCATGATAAAAGGAGACATGGAGGCATGGGGAAGGGAAAAAATGCTTCTAAATTTATACAGGAGATTAGGAACAGAGCTGCAATGACCTGGCATGTCTCCCTGCAGCTTGGTCCCCACCAGTGGCTTCTTCATCTCTTTGTAAGGCAAAGAGAAGGCTGAGTTGGTTGTCTGCCACACTGTGCTCAGTTCCCATGTGTGTTGATGCTCCATATTTGTTATGTATTTATTTAAATATCAAGGAGAATAAACCTTTGGAGTGGGAACTTGGTGAATAATTTGTCAGAAGTTGGCTCATTTACACTAATAAAATGTGAACTAGTTTCATTCATCTGAATGGATCTTTCTTTGGGTTCTCAGTACTGTAACTGAAAGCAGGATCAGCCCCACTGACTCTAGAGCAGTATTAGCAAGGGTTTGGCTGTACAAATCATACTACCGGTGTTCTGCCTAAGTTCATCTGAACCAGCCATTAAATTCTGGGGCACAAATGCTGCCTTTCAGTTATAGCTGTGCCCAACAGGAAGATATCAGAATCTGACCCTTATGGAAAAATGAACATCAGCAAAAGTTTCCACTGTTTGCTCCTTTGCAGTCCCCCAGAGTAAGAGACTTATTTCAGTCATGCTGGGCAGCCCCAAGGTCAGTGCAGGTGTTGTGGCTTTACAAGCTTTTTCTCTGACATGAAGATATGACATATTCATTATGATTGTTGTGTATGTAATTCACAATGAATCAGCTTCAGTCTGTCGCATTTTGAAGGTGAAGTTTTCACTGATCAGAGTCCAACGGCATGAGATTTAACACATCCAAGTGCTGGGTTCTGCACATTGGCCACAACAACCCCATGCAGTGCTACAGGCTGGGGTCAGAGTGGCTGGAGAGCAGCCAGGCAGAGAGGGACCTGGGGGTGCTGGTTGATGGTAGGCTGAACATGAGCCTGCAGTGTGCCCAGGCAGCCAGGAGGGCCAATGGCATCCTGGCCTGCATCGGGAACTGTGTGGCCAGCAGGAGCAGGGAGGTCATTCTGCCCCTGTACACTGCACTGGTTAGGCTGCACCTCAAGTACTGTGTCCAGTTCTGGGCCCCTCAGTTCAGGAAGGATGTTGACTTGCTGGAACGAGTCCAGAGAAGGGCAACAAAGTTGGTGAGGGGTTTGGAACACAAGCCTATGAGGAGAGGCTGAGGGAACTGGGGTTGCTTAGCCTGGGGAAGAGGAGGCTCAGGGGAGACCTTATTGCTCTCTACAACTACCGTAAGGGAGGTTGTAGACAGGCAGAAGTTGGTCTCTTCTCCCAAGCAACCAGCACCAGAAGACACAGTCTCAGGCTGCACCAGGGGAGGTTTAGGCTTGAGGTTAGGAGGAAGTTCTACACAGAGAGAGTGATTGCCCATTGGAATGGGCTGCCCGGGGAGGTGGTGGAGTCGCCATCACTGGAGGTGTTCAGGAGGAGACTTGATAGGGTGCTTGGTGCCATGGTTTAGTTGATTAGGTGGTGTTGGATGATAGGTTGGACACGATGATCTTGAGGGTCTCTTCCAACCTGGTTTATTCTATTCTATTCTATTCTATTCTATTCTATTCTATTCTATTCTATTCTATTCTATTCTATTCTATTCTATAGTATAAGAAATTTCCTTGTTTGAAGAAAAGAAAAAGGAGTCAATTTTAGTTACTTTCTTCTCCTTTTCTTTGCTTCCTTAGAGTGTTATTGTTTTCCACTGAGAAGATAATTTAAAGTGATACCAGCCCATATTCCCCATACCTTTTCCCACCTGAGGAGAGATGTACTCGAGCTGATTTGCATATTGATTGAATATATGTTCCTAGGATGGCCACACTGTGATGTCGTATCTCATTTGCAGCACGTTCCTGCTGGCTCTGCAGCTTGTTAAAAGAAAGACACTGTAAAAAGGGAAAAAAAAAATGCAGTGCATTATATGTGGACTACAAACATAAAAGTGACTGAGGTATGGAGGGAAAGGGATAGATTGGCAGCCTGGAGATATAATAAGCCATTAAACCATTTAAGGGAGGCCTCCTGAGTTTGTTGTTCAATTACTGTTACTGATGAAGAATGTCAATAATTATGATTTTCAACCCTGTATGACATTTACATTTGTAAAAGTTTCAGAGATTGGCTTTACTAACACCTAGTGAGGAGCTGAGATGAGGCTCAGAGTGCATCTTGTCACAGGAAAAATGTCTTATGCATATGTGCTCAGCTCATTCGAAGCCCGCAGCCTTTAGTCAACTCTGGCAAGCCTGAGCCAGTGGAAGCATTAGGATGGTCTGATCTCACATGTATGTCAGGGTCTGAGATGGATAGGTGGAATAGGGATGTTTACTCCTCACTGAGCCAGACATGGTGGATTACTTCTGTGTAATATAACTCCATGAAAACTCTGCTTAGGAATGAGAGAAAAGTGCTGATTTAACCCATTCGTCATCATCACCGTGGCCATAACTTGAATTCTTTGAGGAGAACCTTATGCATCTTTTCTATTTTATGAAAGTAACAGTTAGCCGAGACAACCTGATACAACACTTCATCTGTCATAACAGACAGGAGTGGTAGTTTTGCTGATAATAGAATGTCTGCATAGGACTTTTGTCGGTGGTTGAATTTCCTTCTGAGAGGCAGATTGGGTCAGCTCTGGAATTTGCCAGTTGTTAGTGATATGGCACTGTTTTGTATGCTCCTACTCCACATTCTTATTTAGCTCCTTATCTTCTACATTTAGAAAGCTGATGGGTTAAAAAGAATGTGGATTAATCCTTCAAAGAGTGCCATTAGCATCTCTTGTTTTACAGGTGTGTCACTAATGACGACTAAAATGGCCCTAGATGTTTGCAGGGATGGAGTTATTGTGATAAGAAAAGGTTAAGGGATTAATAAAGTGGGTGTCTAGAGGTTCTCTGGGACAAGTTCATGTAATCCCACAAACCAGCTTTTCTATAGCCCTTTATACCCAATGGAGATGTCAAAACAATTAAGATGATAAAAAAAAAAAAAAAGAGAGAAATTAAGGCAATTTTAAAATGCCATATAGTAATTTATCTGAAGGATCTCATCATTCCAGATTGATTTCCTATGCACTGTAATAGCATTGGTCCTTCTAACTGTCTTTGGCATTCAGATGGATGTTACAGCTGAAATCTGTAAGTGCTGGGTTAAATGGTAGCATAAGTTATTGGAAACTATAAATAAGGTCTCACTCCAATTTTAATCCTTCAGTGACACATCAAATAATAATCTGAGAAAACTCACATCTTAGTCAAACAAGATTAATTAGTACCAACAGCGATGCTTACAATGTTTTAGTTTCATATCAGGCAAAATGTCTGTACCTGAAGAAGAAATGATGGCCAAGTGTCCTCTCGTTCTGGTGCTGGTTGCCTGGGTCTCTTCTCCCACGCAACCAGCACCAGAACAAGAGGACACAGTCTCAAGCTGTGCCGGGGAGGTTTAGGCTGGATGTTAGGGAGAAGTTCTTCATAGGAATTGTGATTTGCCATTGGAATGTGCTGCCCAGGGAGGTGGTGGAGTCACCATCCCTGGAGGTGTTCAAGAGGAGATTGGACGTGGCACTTGGTGCCATGGTCTAGTCGTGAGGTCTGTCAAGACAGGTTGGACTTGATGATCCTTGGGGTCTCTTCCAACCTTAGTTATACTGTGATACTGTGATTCCAGAGGTCCCTTCCAAGCCTATCATTCTATGATGTGTTTCCTTTTTTATCCACCTCCACATACATTATTTTTCAACTTTTCCACCCAAATGCTGGTGCAGACATTGCCTTTATTTTGTTTCCTCAGCACCTGTCTAACAAGTACTGTTGGAGAGACAGGGAGAACATTTTATTTTTTAACAGCAACAACAAAAAAGGCTAAAGAAATATTTTTCAGAGGGGTGAGATGGTTTGTGTTAAATACTGCCAATGCTGAAAGATGCTGAAGGTTTCATGTGAGCGGTTTGGTGCAAGGTTCCCTCTTTCAACAACTCTGTGTCTCATACCCTGTTGTGTAATAACTTGAGCTGCCAAATATTTTGAAAAATAAACTGCCTAACTTGGATTCCTGTTAAGCAATCAGCTTTAATCCTCTGGAGAAAGAGTGAACAGCTTTGTTCCTCTTCGCTGAAGTCTGAGTTAACCTCCTTCATTTCTTTGTCAATAATAATTTTAGTTCATAGAGAAACCCTTTCCTTGTGCTTAAAGCTCTGCTTGGACACACAACAAGCTTCCCAGCTGCTTGGACACACTTCCCAGCTCCCAGTACAGTTGATCTGTCTGTTTCTATACCTCTTTAGCCAACCAACCGTGATCTTTATGATGGATTCTGAATACCCCAGGAAAGTAGCTGTACTTGGAGAGTGGTTCCACAGTTACCTTGAGCTGATTAAAATTCACACCATGCTTAGGCTGGTCTTGCTCACTTACCTCTGTCTGGAGACAGGTCTTTTGGAGAAGTAAGGATCACTTGGAGCATGTTTTCACAACAGCCTGGTCTGTGCTGGGACTGGCATAACTTCTAGCAGTGCATTCCCTCAACACTCATTATTGGTTCAGAGTACAACTTTGCAGAAGCTAATGACTTTTCTTTTTATAATGTTAATTTTCTGCCACCTTAGTGAGCTGAACTCATGCATGAGGGAGCCCAAAGAGCACCTGTTTCTGTGCCAAGAAAGAAATGGAATGTGCCCAAGACGTCAGTATCTACTAGGACAGACCTTGACAAAGAGGGTATGAGACCATCAGCATGAGAAATTAGTCTGACCCAGTCAGTCATCCTAGGACTTTCCTGTTTTGGTTACCCAGTACATTTGCAAATACACTTATATTTGCCTTTTTTTTCTTCTCTTTAAACACCTAGCTTTCTCATCTGGGACATTTCCTTCTTCTGAGAGTCATCACAGGCTCCATAGGGTTGCCAGTACACAGAGAAGAGGGTTGCTAGTACACAGAGAAGAGGGTTGCTAAAGGCACTTTCATACCTGCTAAAGAAAAATCATCAAAACTGGTCACTGGGGGAAATTATTTTCCCTTTGAAGTGAAAAGAGTTAAATCATGGTGGGTGCTTCCTGATATGAAATGCAGCCCATGAGAAGAGACAGCTGCAGGGAAGAGGGTGTCTCTTCTAAGGAGTATATCCACCTTCTAAGCATTAGATCTCTGCCTGCATCTGTCTTACAAGAGTATGCAAAAGATGACAAGTATCTTTTGCAAGAACTGCAGCCTGCCTGTTTCCTCTCCAAACCCAGGACTGTGAGACTATAGCTGGAGCAAAAGAATAAGGCCCTTGCAGAAAGAGAAAAAATCACTCCTTTGCATGGGAGTTACAGGCAGGACTTGGGGAAAGGGCTAATACCCATCAACACATTTTTGATGTCACTGTGCTGTTCCCCTCTATTTGAGCTGACAGCTGATGCCAAGGCTTGGCTACATCTCCCCTGCATTGAGAGGAGTTTGGATGTCAGATGCAAGGAGCTGGAGCAAGCTTGGGCAGCCAGCCGTGAGCAGAGTTAAACAGTGAGGAATGACTCTTTGCTCCGGGGTGTGAGGTGCCATTGCTGCTCTGACCTTTTGAATACAAAGCATTTGTCAGAAATCCAGAGAAAAGCAAGCCTAACCAGTCAGGGTGGCTCTGCTTTTCTTTTAAAGAGAAGCTCATGTATTCAAGCAGACACACCTACCCCCCAGGCCTGACCCAGACATTGTAGGCAAGAATCTCTGATGAAACTGGGGACACCATGTTGCCTCCCATTGGCAGAAGAAATGAACCTCACATCCTTCCATGGGCTCTTTGCTCATTCCAGCTGGGAGCCTAGTAAGGCTTGTAAAAGCCTAACATGATGTCAAAGGCACCATGAGATGGGGTGCAGGCAGCTTTAGTAAGGGTGTGTGTGAATCTTTCTTGTGGTTCATTCAGTTATCTTGTCCTGCACCTTGGAGCTTCATTGCCTGGAGTCTGACACACAGACAGTCTTCACAGGGTGTCTCTGAACACCTGGCTGACTCCTTGAGCCACCACTCTCAAATGCAGATCTTGTGCCTTGAGCTCTGGACTGAATCCCTGGTCAGCTCTTCCTTTGGCAGGCCAGTGCACCACAGTTTTTTGGTTATGGGGGTTCACAGCCTCACACCTTGGTGGTCATGGCAGGAGGCTGAGGATGTGAATGGCAGCACAGGGTCAGGAGAGGGAAGGTGAAGTTTATGCACCCTAAAATCCCTGTCAGTGGTACTTTTCTGTACCACAATTGAGAGTCTTGTCCATTCCATCTGGAGATCTGATACACAGCATGTATCTTCCCATTTGTGACAGGTGACAAGCTGCTCTGTATGGCAGAATGAGAAGGATGAATCACCCTTATGCCCCACCATGGCAAGTATGCTTTTTCCAAGCTTTTCCTTCCTTCTCTTTACTTTAAGCTTCTGCTGAGTAACCTCAGTAACCTCCCAGGCCCCTTGGAAACATTTGCAGGTTGCACACCATGGAGTAAATCAGCACATTCCAGTCTCACTTTTAACTCTGCTTTCCTCCACTAAGCCACTCAAGCACACAAATCTCCTCTGCAGATTAGAGAAGGCAGGACACCAGCTGGAAGGGCCCCCTCCTGTTTTCTGCACTTTTCTTCAGCAGCATGCTGAACAATTTGGCTTCCAAGCTGACCTTCAAGGCCACGTAGAGCTGCCTGTGAGTGGAATAACAGTTTTACAAGCCCAGCTGAACACGGAGCTGGCTCTTGTCTGGCCGCTCCGTGCTCGGCCCTGACATCTAGTGGAACAATGACACAAGAGCAGGTAAGAAGCTGAGCAGGAAACATCACTTTGCAAAGCTCAACGGAGCAGTCATTTCCTCGGGATGCTGCTTTCTTTTGTTGCACTTAATACCGCCAAAGCATTTGCCGTGTGAGAAGGAGCCTCCAACATGAACGAGGGGCAAACCTTTTGGATAGTAATTTTCCCCCCTCCCTTTTCCTCCAAATACGAGCTTCCTTTGATGCCTGGTGAATGGTCTTCTAGCCCCAGCAGTGACAAACATCAGTTTCACAGTTACTTCTTGATTAACACCATTAAAGGAAAACCAACTGTGACACGATCCCAAGAGACCATAGGGTAAAACTGTCAGAGAGCTCATAATAAACCCTGTGAAAAATGCAAAAGTGCTATGGGCTAAATTTTCCACCCGGCTTCTCAGAACACAGCTGTGCCACTTGTAAGTACAACTGTTTGCACATGCAACCCAGGCTCTGTTTTCACAGGTGAGAAAGGAGATCTCAGTTCATGGAAGCATTTTGTGTATGGAAAGCAGATTTTTTTCAACTGCTTGGCTGGAAGTGACGCACAGAATTGTCCTTCAGAAGGAAATGCAGAAATGCTTCACCTCAGCTGCGAGGACAACCAGGCAGTTTTGTGCTCTTGGAAGGTTGTTGAATGTTTGTGATGCCCTTTGTGTAGGAGCTGAAAGCATTGTGATGACAGTGATGATAAAGATGACCAGCTCTTTTGGAGGTACCACAGCAATCTTTATTTGTGACATTCTGAGAGGGCACATTTGTGGTGCTTGGTCACCAACACAGATCAACTGAGTTTCCCAAAGCCAGACAGCCCTGCGAGGGGTTGGGTCTGAGGGGTTCATGCTTGCTCAGACACAGGGTGGCAGTGGCCCTCCCACACACAAGTCAGAACTTTATGAAGTCCAAAACTCATTCTTTCAGCTCCGCCTTGGGGGCAGAGGCTTCCAGCAGGAGCACAGAGCAAGGGGCAGGGATGCCTTAAACGGCCTCAGGAACTTCCAGACAGGACTGGAGTACTCTTCAGAGACTCTTCAGAATGCTTGGTCATGCAAATGACTAACCCTGTTAACATTTATCAGCTATAATATCATCTGACTCTGTTTGTGAGGCACATCTTACTTCATCCCCGTTGCCAACAGAGTTGGTTACTGTGGCTGTGCTGATCGTTGGCAAACTAACTAAACTGCTTTCGGCTGTGTGTCTAGACCGTATGAGTCTGATCTGAGACAGCTGAAGTAGAATTGGAGCCAAGGCTTTTGTACTCTTTGAGGCTGCTACTTGATTTTCCATCAAAATGGGGCAGTGACATTCAGTGCCAGGGGACATGCCGAGTGCTCATTGTGTAGGGGGAGAGGCAGTGTCAGAAAGCTCCTGCGGAACGGCGGCATCTCTGCTGCTAATGTGCGGGGCAGTGCTGCCGTCTCAGGGCCGGGGCTTCTCCTGGTGGATTTACTCAGGATTCGCACAGTTTGATTACTGCACAAGCCTTAAACAGGGAATTCATTGAGACGTTAATAAATGGCCACTGCATGCTAATTGAATACCCACTTGATTGTTTAAAAAGTATTATGTGAAGTTTGTGTAATTGGTTACCTTGGTGCTGAATTAGCATATAAACCCTCCTGCAACTCTCACATGATTTAACGAGGCTGTTCTCCTGCGTGAATAAAAGAGTGAGTGAGGAGTGGAAACCTCTTTTCTGAGCCCAGAGATTCTTTAATAAGGTCAGGAATATTTCTGACACGTACTGAGTTACTCATGTTATGCAGGTCACTTTTTGACGACAGAGTGACCCTTGTGTATAATGAGGACTTTGGGATTGAAATGGATTCCTAGCTAACCCAGCATGTGACTGGATTTGGACCTGCAGTCGCACAGCAGCCTGTGGAAAAAAACCAAAGAGGTCACTACTCTGTCCTGACTGAACTCCTCTTTCTAATTGTCAAGCGCTGAAATGGACTGAGCTGTAATTCCGGCTGCAAAAGAATAGAAAAATATAAAAGGCAAATCAGTAATCTGGAAAAGGAGGATTTGGAGCTCCTCCTCACATTAATCCTGATGCCACTTCCATCTGGCAGGTCAGAGCTGTCTCATGTGTGGTCTGCCTTGGGTGTGATAGAAACCCAACATCAGTCCAGGGACAGCCTGGCCAAACCTCCTTTCCTCCAGCTATAACTCCCATCTCCTACTGTTCTGGCAGGAGAAAGGTAGAGTGTCTTAAGAGATTCTGATGGCCATTACAGGAATTGGCCTTGTGGTGTGCTGAACTGATTCCAGGGCCAGAGTATGTGGATGAAATGGAGCAAGTAAATGGGTTAGACCACAGCCAGTCTAGCAGTGTGTGTGGGAGAAGGGATACTACCCTGGAATGAACCCTCTTGCTAGAATGTATTAGGGTTCACTGGCAGTTGCTGTAAAGAACAGCCACATGGGCAGGGACTGAGAGATGTTTGCAGGGGTTGTGTAGTCACTTCTACTGCAGTCTTCTAGGTTGTGCTGATGGCAGTGTAGTCAGCTGTATAAGATTAAAATATGGATGCTAGGATTTGATGTAACTGAGCTCTGTGTTCCCCGTGTGGAAAGCAGATGTTCTCAAGTTTCCAGGTGTTGAGAAATGCTGTGTCAAGCCCGTGGAAGAGCTTGCCAGGTAGTTTGAAGATTGCCAGTTTTCTCATCTCCTGGGCACACTACCAAGCCAGTGTTCAATGCCTGGTACAAGGCAGACAAACATCTGTCAAGATTGATGTAGTCAGAGCTGCTCCTGCCTTGGGGCAGGCAAGATAGTCTAGGTGATCTCTCGAGGTCCTTTTCAGCCCTCATCTGAGACTGATTTCCTGGGGAAATGGTGCTTGTAAAGCCATTCTGCTTGTTTATCCTCCCCTCCCCAACAGGTTTGGAGCCAGTTGGCCAATTTCAAGCACATCTGAACTCAGAGATACTAAATTCCTAGAGCTTCATGAAAATCAGCAGCTTGGTAGAGAAGAAAGACCCAAATTAGTGCCCCCCACTAAGAAATGCAGTTATAGCTCATCTTATTTATTCAGAGAGAAAGGAGCCAGCTGGCCAGTCATCATATGTAATGGCCAACCTCTGGGCACAAATGGAGCCATGAAACACCCACAGCTCATACTGCCTTATGCTCAGCTAATAAAGGATGGAGGAGGCAACTGGAGAAGTTACTGTGTGGGACAGGAGGGAGAGGGTCATAGCAAGGGCTTGGGGGATGCAGGACACAAAGCTGGAGGGAACTGAGCTTCATTAGCTGCTTTGCTCTTCTAACAAGTTCTTGATGATTCCATGGGTTGTCCCACCCACCCTCTACAGTGTCTGTAAATGATCTTGTTCTTCAGTTGCTTGGCAGAAGATCTAACTTAAGAGAGAACAAGCAGGAACAACACATTGTCCAAAGTTGTCCAGCTTCCTCCATCTGGTGATTTCTGGTCTAACTCTATAGTCAGTGTGGTTTAGGAAATGTGAAGCAGCCCAGGAGTGTATAAGCACGTAGCAGGGGTAATTGCTGTGTGGAAAAGTAAGAAGAAAGGACAAAAAATGCCTCAGGTTCTGTGACTGTGCATATGCATGACTACTGAAGATTATACTACCTGTGCTCAGTGTGGGAAGGAAATAGAAAATGCACCTAGATTGATACACACACACACACTCCCCCCCCAGTGTCTGTATTCCCCTGATACGGGCTCTGTAGTAGAAAGAGAAAGCAGGTTCCTAGTGTCAGCATGAGCAGACAAGTCTACAAGTACAGGAACCAATTTTGAAAATACAGTTTCATTGTGTTCCTTCTGAAGGTCTGATTCCTTATCTCTTTCCCTCCTGCCCACTGGCCTGATTTTACATGCTTATCTGTTACATCCTCTTCCTACCAAATAAACCCCCCTTTTTTTTGGAGCCGGATGCGCACATGTGCCTGACTGCTGACCTCTACAAAGCTTTTTAAATGTCCCTAGCTGTAAACACACATTTAACTGACTGTTGCTTGAGTATTCTTCTTTATTTGCACTTATGGCAGAACCTTGCCACTTGGCAGACCAACTGAAATTGGATATCATGAGTAACAGGGTGGTTAGTTTGCTTCTGATCGTGGCGTGTCACACGCAGCCAGATTATCCTTCTCTGCACCACAGAGCCTTTGGGCAGGTTCTTGTCTGTGACTTACACCCATATCTGCTCAAACATATAAGGGTCAAAACACAAGCTGTGCTTTTGATCATGCCACAGATCATTCCCAGGAGGTGCAAACTCACCTGTGTGTGTTGATTCTTCCACAAAACCTCTTTCTCGGTTTGCCACCATGGCTTCCCTGCCAGCGTCAGAGAAGTAATCCCAAAGTGTCTGACCCCAGAAAAGCACAAGGAACACCAGGCATCAGTGGCTGCAGAAAGACTGAGGACTCAGAGCACTGTAAGAGAGGTCCAGATTTCCCTGTGGGCAACACATGTCCTTGAAGGCAAACAGCACCCTGTTTACTGAGCACCTCCAAAGGGAAACACATGCCAGACAAAGCTGAGGGTGTAGCTGAGCACTAAAATCAAGGTCTAACTACAGTGAAAACAAGCTCCAAGCTGGGAACAGTTCTTGCAGTAGAAAGAAAAAACAAGGAAGGGAAGGAAAAAGGTAGAAAGCTTCAAAGTGATGAAGTGGCTTGCTTGGGGTCACACAACAGGATAGCAACAGAAGTTGAACTGAGCTTTCCTGATGCTTGGTTTAGTGCTATTTCATCTCAAATGCCTGGCTTCCAGGATGTTGTGACTGCAGAGCCTACAGTCATGCCTATTACTATTTGTACTTCTGTTGAAGTAGGTTTCTGGATTTCACCCATGCTGGTCTATCCTCCTGGGAAGTCAAATGGAAATGCTAGTCTGTAACAATCTCATTCCCCTGGCAAATGCACTGGAATCACAGGCGTTTACATTAGCTAAATATAGCAAAGAGGGACCTGTGGTTGATCAGTATTTCTCCCATTAGTGCTGTAGGTGGAACTGCACTTAATAGGAATTACACTAAATGGATATAGGAGACATGGGGATAATTGACCAAACTTGTCTTAAATGTGTTTGTGGAGAGAAAGAAGCCGCAAAATGACAGGCATTTCCCCATTAGCCTCCACAGAGAAGTTAGCAGGCACCGTAGGCCAGATCCTCAGCTAGAGGGATTTGCCATTGCCTTTTTGTCTTCACTGGAACCAAGCTGATTTACCCCAGGTGCAAACACCATACTGCTGTCACCTGAAATATGAAATGTCTTGGGATCATGGGAAAGTGAGGGGAAGACATAACTACTCCCATCACAGGTTTATTGTCATGAGTTTGAGCTTTTAAAATGGGAATAACTGAACCTGCTAGTAGCAGAGTTGAGGCTGATATGCCCACTGGTGTAAATGAGCAAGCAGCTGCACGGCCAGCAATAGAATTCCATGTATTATGCCACCAAGTAATTTAACATTGAATATATTATTTTCTTAATATACAATGTATGCAAGCTGACAGGCTCATTTCCCAGAAGGTATTTTTTTAGTGCCAGTATACCTGAGGCTGCAAAACAGAAGTGTCTTTTCAGTCCTTCCTCTTTGCAAACACAAAGCTGTCCATTTAAATGAAAGGGGACTTAATGCACCATTTATAGCTGTGCATTTTGCACTGGTATTTGCATTCAACATTGATTCCCTTTTATTTCAAAGGAGGTAGTGACAGGATTTGTAAATTGTTCCCAGCCACTATCCACGTGAGTCTAAACATGAGAGGTTGTGTTTTTTTCATGGTCACCGCTGTGCTACACAGTAACCTCCATGTAATGGTTCTGGTCTCTGACCCCACTGCCAGTGAAGTCTTCTACAAACCTCTCTTTATACCACTGCATTCATCTTCTGATGACATGTATATTTCTCAGTCTCAGATAGATCTTTCTTTGAGGGGAGATTACACTGCAATGCATTGAGAGGGAGCTTCATATCGCTAATTCAGAAACAAGAAGCCTTAAAGGTTGAGTGTGCTGATAAGATTGAAAGAAGGATCATTATTTTTATGAAACTTTCTAGCCACCACAGTGACAAGGAAAAATAATATCTAGATATCAGTGTTGGGATTTCCCCCCCCACCCCAGTGTCATGCCAGTCTAATGATTCTAGGACCTGAGTCATGATTTTGGAATGCTCCATTGACTCCCTTGGAAATTAAGCACTTCATGTTGAAGTGCTTGTATAAGTCTTGTCTTGAGTAAGATTAGATTTATACTTGCACTTAAGTGCTTTCCTGAACAAGGTCCCAATTAAGTTTAATATGATCATTTTGTTTGCAAAGACAATCCCCCTTCACCAGTTGGCAGCAACCAGCTCCTGCAAATGCATTCATCCTTAGGAATGGACACAAATGCCTTTACCAAGACTCTCATACAAATAGAAAATTTCTCTTGAAGAGAAGCTGGATTTTCATCTTTTCTAATAAAAAAAAAAAAAAACAAAGAAAAAAAAAAAGAGGAAACCTGATTAAACTCTTTACATTCATAAGTGCCCTACTTTCAAATCAGACCTGACACTAAGTAGGTTAGTGGGAGGGGAGTTTTAACGAATTTCCTTTAACACAACTTGATGTGATCCTTTGACCTGAATTTTCAGACTTAATCTGCTTTAAAGAACATGCTTGACCCTAAACCTGACAGTAAAATTTACAGAAGAACTAAGCTGTTAATTTTGGCAACAATAGCACAACAATAACCCTCTCACCCCAAACACACACAACCCCCCAACCTGGGACTGTGCACAGTCAGTCTGTTAGGATGTTACTTGTGCACGTGTGTGCATGAGTGTGCTTCTGCAGATCCTTTTTCCCCCCCTTGTTTGTTTTTGGGTTTTTGGGTTGGTTTTTTTAAGAGGAAGAAAAGTTGCTATTGAAAGTGTTAAAGAAGCAAACCTGGGACTAAGCCCAATGCTACTGAAAGGGGCTTTTGATGATACACCCCCTGAAAAACTGCAGTCCTCCCATAAGTCATCAGATATGGTATTGCAAAGGCATTTAAATGTGAGGTCCTGTCAAGTTATGCGAAAGCCCCATGATATATGGCCCAAAGGAGTTTATCTTGCTCTGGGAAAAAAAGACCTTGGAACTGACACTTTATATTCCAAAGCCAATAAAAACATCTTAAAATAACGCCCCCTCCCTTCCTCAAAGAGTAACTGACAGTGAGAGAGAGAGCAGGGGTGGGAGAGCAGTGATCAGCAATGATTCAGTTTCTGGGTCTGAGAACTTTGTTGTGGGCAGTGCAACTCCAATGATTTATAATTAACTCCAACATGAAGAAGAAAATGCCAGGCTTTCATAACAGCACTACAAAAATAACCACATTCTCAGTGTTTGCAAAATTGGAAACAAATGTCCCAAGGAAAACAAGAGCTCTTTACAGCCTTATCCATGCTTTAGAGCAATTCAATCATGACCACGGATGATGAGCCAATATAATTTGTCATGGGAAATGCATCTGGGTAAAACAGGATTGCTCCATTACCCTTCCATCACTGTAACTGGATTGAAATCTCTTAAATTAAAAGCAGTTAAGACTTTTTCTTCTTTCTGGCAAAGAAATGTTGCCATCCTCTGTACCCCAAGGACCTGAAAGTGAAAAGTGATAGACTTAAATATATACACTTCTTGCTAGTGATACAAGATTCCTGGGTTCTGTCTGACCAGATGAGTGATCTTAGATAGGAGTTAAGTAAAGACACCTGATGGTTTTGGGGTCTGGGCCCAGTAGGTTCTGGTTTATGTGATTTTAAGTAGGGCATGTTATTTCAATTTGGCAAGATACTACTTTTAAACATGGGAGTAATCCCAGTACAGCTAGTGGGGCTACTAGGCAGAGATGTAAGCATCTTGCTGACTCAGGACCAAATTAGACAAGTAGCAGTTGGCGGAAAGGCCCCCAGAGAGTAACAGTGAAAATCCTGAACTGGGTCATGAGGAAGTAGTAAAGATGAAAAGTTTCTCCAAGGAGGTTTCATAAGGGAAGCCCCAAACAGATCATTGCTGGTTTCCATTATGTTAGCAGCAGTCTTGTGCTAATGGATATTTTTTTTTTCCTTAAAAATTAATCTCTGGGGTCCTGGGATTTTAGAAACCTCCTCTATTTCTGCATCTCTAGCTGTGAAAACTTCTAATTCTTAGAGTTGAAGGTGAAAAAAAATGGTGATATAATGTAGGGCCTGGCTACTTCTTCTCAAAAGCCAGTGTCTGTGCTGCAGAGAGGAGCAGAGACATGCAGAAAGGAATATGCAACAAAATATTACTTTTTAAATTCCTTTGTGAATCCTTAGTTTGTGGATCCTGAGGTGAGATATGTCAGGGACATGCTCAGCACTCCACACCTATATCCTCTGGGGGCTACACCATTTTTATTGATGTATTTCATGCTAAATACTTGCGCCCAGAATCTAGTCAAGCCAAGCAATGATGACAGCCCCTGACCAGGAGTGTTTACAGTAGAAAAAACCCAAATCAATAAAAGTCAGGGCTACTACACAACAGAGCAAGTGCAACACTGCCCTGACAAAGGAAGACAAAAGCAAATGTGTAATGAAAACATCCTCTCAATGTGTTTTTTATACTCCAGTGACCCTATAGCTAGCATTTATAACTAGAGCCCCCTATATAGCTGTCATTCCATTTCTGATAAGCCGTATCCCTGTTTAAGATGACAGTTTCTTTGGAGACACTTGAAAGGAAAATGCTGTGATTCTCAGCCATTATTATTTTGGACCAGATTTAACATTCTTCTTTCTTTTTTTTTTCCTTTTTTTTCCTTTCCCTTCTGTGCTCCAGCTGAACTCCTGTCAAATGCACCCATTGGAAACAATAAGATAAACCACCTCTGTCATTTACTTCCAGTGCAGGAAGTCTTAACTGTGCTCTCTGTTCATTAACACCCCTGGTTTTCAGAGCAACCATCCACAGAGCTGCTGCAGGATTCAGTGACTACAAGCCTGTGAAATCTGATTTTGATTCATGAGCTAAAATCTTGCTAGCATAGCCCTTGTAGAACTTGAAATGTACCTGTTTTCACCTGGTCTTGTGCCTACAGAGCCAATATTTGGAAGAATTTGCAGAAGAGGTGTAGAAATCTCTTGTTAAGGGGTACCTTTTTTAAAGTGGCTTTGCAGCAAGTGACTTTGACAAGATGATTTTTGTGTGGCTATTGTTTAGAGGTTGTTGTTAGACTTCTACATGGTTTGCTGTCTAGTACAAATTTTGTTGTTTTGCTGAATATCATAGAATCACAGAATGGTTTGAGATGGAAGGACCTCAAAGATCATAAAATCAGCAGTCACAGCCTCTCTTGGCAGCCTGTCCTAGTGCTTCAGCAGTCTCACAGTGAAGAGCTTCTTCCTTACATCTATTCTAAATCTACCTTCTTTCAGCTTAAATCCATTACTCCTTGTCCTGTCACTACAAGCACTTGTGAAAAGTCTTTCTCAAGATTTCTTATAGTCTCTCTTTAGGTACTGAAAGGCTGCTATAAGGTCTCCCCAGAGCCTTTAAGTGTGACTGGGAGGCTGAGGGAGCTGGGATTGTTTAGGCTGGAGAACAGGAGGCTCAGGGGTGACCTCATTGCTCTCTACAACTACCTTAAAGGTGGTTGTAGCCAGGAAGGGGTTGGTCTCTTCTCCCTGGCAACCAGCACCAGAACAAGAGGACACAGTCTCAAGCTGTGCCAGGGGAAGTTTAGGCTGGAGGTGAGGAGAAAGTTCTTCACCGAGCGAGTTGTTTGTCATTAGAATGGGCTGCCCAGGGAGGTGGTGGAGTCACTGTCCATGGAAGTGTTCAAAAGGGGATTGGATGTGGCACTTGGTGCCATGGTCTAGTCATGAGGTCTGTGATGACAGGTTGGACCTGATGATCTTTGAGGTCTCTTCCAACCTTGATGATACTGTGATACTGTGATCTCTGAGTTCTCCTAAGCTGTTAGAGCAATGCTTTCCTGCTGCTCATCTCTCTGCTGAGCTTTGCTAAGGATGCAAGTCCTAAGGTGGGGCTTGATGATTGAGAAACAAACTCCTGGCACTTGTGGAACTTAACTAGCTATAGGCCCTGGACAACTAGATGTATTTGGCCATATAGTGCTAATGTGACATGTGAACTCCTGTACATGTGTACTCCTGTGAATTTCAACCCGTTTTTCCCAGATGAGAATTGGTTCATTTTTTATTTCCCTATGCAAAAGGAGCTATTCTATTTTAGACCATGGAGATGATTGCATTGAAGCAGCTAAGGAGGAGCTTGGCAGTGAAAGACCATCCTAAATATGCCAAATAAAACTGGCCTTTGTTTTGTGCCATTTCCGGACTTTGCAACATTATAATAACAAATCCTGAAACCATATGACAGTAATACAGAGCATCTTTTTATGATAAACATAAGTAATGATCCTTGTCAAAGAGACACAGGAATGAGTAATACATGGCAATCTCCATTCAAAGGAAAAGAAAGAACAACTGTTGGGGGGGTGGGGGGGAAAGGGAAAAGTGGCATTTTCCTAAATCTCTGCATATCAGTGGCCATAAAGCAATAAAATTCCAGGATGCTGTGAGCTTAGGCTCACAGAGAAGTAAATGGGGGAAAAAAATGTTTGGAAAGACAATGTAACATTGTCTCATAATTTACAAACCCCTAATGATTTCCAAAGCTGGTATGCAAGATTTACCCTCCTTTTTTGGCATTCAGATTGACTCAGGGGCTTTTTCTTGCCAACTGGAACATTCTTTAGGTGTTTTTTTGCTTTGCATGAAGTTTGTTGAGATCCCATGCTTGCTATTATTCATACATTAATTTCTGGCACTGCAAAGGGTTTTAGGAAACCCAGTAAACCGCAAATGGACAGCTAATTCTTTGTAATTTTTCTTTCTTTCCTTCTTTTTTTCTTTCCTTCTTCTTTTCTTTCTTTTTTTTTTCTTTCTTTTTTTCCTTTCATTTTTTCTTTCCTTTTTTTTTTCTTTTTCTCTTTCCTTTTTTTAATTTCCTTTCCCCCCTTTTTTCTTTCCTTATTTTCTTTCCTTTTTTTCCTTTCCTTTTTTTCTTTCTTTTTTCCTTTCCTTTTTTTTAATTTCCATTTTAAAAATTTCCTTTTCCCCCCTTTTTTTCTTTCCTTTTTTCTTTCCTTTTTTTCTTTCCTTTTTTTTTAATTTCTTTTTTTCTTTCCTTTTTTTATTTCCATTTTTTAAATGTCCTCTTTTTCCCTTTTTTTCTTTCCTTTTTTTCTTTCCTTTTTTTCTTTCTTTTTTCCTTTCCTTTTTTTTTAATTTCCATTTTTAAAATTTCCTTTTCCCCCCTTTTTTTCTTTCCTTTTTTCTTTCCTTTTTTCTTTCCTTTTTTTTTAATTTCTTTTTTTCCTTTCCTTTTTTTATTTCCATTTTTAAAATTTCCTCTTTTTCCCTTTTTTCTTTCCTTTTTTCCTTTCATTTTTTCTTTCCTTTTTTTTTCCTTTTTCTCTTTCCTTTTTTTCTTTCCTTTATTTTAATTTCCTTTCCCCCCTTTTTTCTTTCCTTTTTTTTCCTTTCCTTTTTTTTTCTTTCCTTTTTTTTCTTTCATTTTTCTTTCCTTTTTCTTTCTTTCTTTTTTTTCCTTTCCTTTTATTTTAAATTTCTTTTTTTTTCCTTTCCTTTTTTTTATTTTCCTGTGGGGAAAAAAAAAAGAGCCCACACCACCACCAAAACCAACACAAAAGGCGAGGTGCTGGATCCACAGCATGAATTTATGTTTCCAATTGTTCTTCCTAACGTGTCAAAGAGATTTTATTGCAGTCGACAATCTTTATTGGGTCTGTTGGGCAGGGCCAGCCTCAGCACACATCACAGAGTGTGTCTGTGTAATACATGGAAACACATTTCCAGTGACTGGTGAAACGGAGGCACATCCCCAAAACAATGGCTCGGTTTCTGCTTGGGCTTTACTGGGAGATCAACAAGTTTTCTATATGAAAAAAACCCTCACTTCTGATAACACCATGGGGTCCTTAACTATTGTATGAAGTAAATGTCCACACCTGCAGTTAACTGAAATTTCAACCCACCAGACATTTTCATTGAAGAAGCAGAAGGGTTTGGTCACCAAGGTGTGCAATTGTGCAGGCAGATCGCCTGCCCCATGCACCAATGTGCACACAAACTGCTTTGGGAGATACAGTGGCACTTCTTAAAGCAACTGTACCTAGCAGGCTGTTGTGGGGCAGGCAACAGCAGAAAACATCATTAACAACCAGGGGAGAGCCTGTCACTTACAGCTCATTCCCCAAGACAAAGGAAAATGTGTGTCTAGTCCATTAGGCAACTGAGATGTGAAAATAGCTCCATTTTTCTTGGTGTGATGATACAGATTTAGAGCCTCATTTCCATTAAAATTACTGGGTTGAAATGTCCACACCAGATCCTTATTATGATTAATCTATATACAGGCAGGTATGTACATATAGTAGCTTTAGCTCATCTGTCTCTTGGCAGAGCTGGCTCAGATTCAAATTTGCTTTGGGAAACAGCAGGCAGGGATTGTAAAGTCCTTCTCTGCTTTGAGATTTTGCTCCAGAACTCAATGGTATTCAGGCACCAAATTCCCACTAAAATGTCAGATCCAGTGTATGTAAGTGTGCTGAGGAGCTGGGCATCGCAGCTCCAGTTCTAATGAACCTTCAAATGGTTTAGCTACTTAAAGAGCGACACTTGACTAGAGATCACAGGAGTCTTCCTGGCCATCTGGAAGCTGTGCTCATTCTCCTGCAGATTTTTCACTTTAAGGCTTTCATGCTACAGTTTGGGAAAGCTTCCTTCCCTTGAACACACAGAGGCTTCCTCAGGTTTGATGGGCATTGTTGTCAGAAAGAACAGATTTACTGACAGAAGGGATGAATGAACCTCCAGTATCCTTCTTAATAGACCTGCCTGGAGTTTTCTTAAGTGAGCTGACTAGTTTCAGCTCAAGCATTACTGCAATTAGGAAAATCCTTCTTTTTGACAAAAGAAAAGGATTAACAGAGAGCTTTTTTCCTTCCTCTTTTTTTTTTTCTTTTTTTTTCTTTTATTGCTTTTCTTTCTGAGTGTGTCCTATCAAGACTTGACCAGGCTTGCAACAGCATTTGGAATTACCAATGTAGCAGGAGCACTAATCCAGAGGCAAAACTCCTGCAAAGCTGTTTTCTTGGAATTCCTCGCCTTGCTTACAAGAGCCAAGTGCCTACAGGCTTAGCAGGTTATCCCCAGGCAGGAAATTTGCACAGGTCTGTAGATTCCTTTCAGCTGATGACAGAGACAGTAAATAATAGGTACCAGAGGTACGTATAAGTCACCCACAGTCCTCTCAGGTGAAATGGGGAAGGCTACTGCTGGGAAGAACTGCAGCAGAGATCAAGTAGAAGCTTGAGATTTTTCCAGCCTTCTATCCCTGTGTAACTTGTGGGCGTGCCTGGGCTTTGCTCTGTTGTGATTAGCTTTGTGATAGCTACTGCCTGAAGTTGCAGAGTCTGTGCACTCAGTGATGTGCCAGAGTTACAGATGCTTAACAAGATCTAACCCATTGGCTGAGCTCTCGTAACATTCACATATGCACTTGTAGCACGTTCCAGCAGCAAAGTAGTGCAGTCCAGTGTCAGTGCCTCTCCCTGAGGTCAAGTGGGATCAAATTATGTCACTGATGATGTTGACTTTGAGGTTGTGTGTGCTGAGCTCGTAGTTCAGCAGAGTGCAGTAATGTGTGGCATTAATGCATATTTGAGCCTCATGTCTGCCTTGTGTTGTGTGGATAACTGTGAAAGCTTTTAGAAGGAGACCTCATCTGCGAAAGACCCTTAAGGTAATGTGTAAGAAATGGTTGGAAATATGCTACCAGGAAGACCATGGAAAAACTGCACAACTATGGAGTCTAAGTGACCATGTATCTTATCACCACAATTACATGGATATACATGCCTTTCTCAGAAAAATACTCATTCCTTTCTCCAGCTTCCTCCTGTCCATTTCTTGTGTTTCTCAGTCTAGACTGAACAAAACATAATGGTATCCAGTGCACTACTGGACTGATAGCAGTGGATAGGCAGCTGTGGCTTAGCAAGAAATGATTAATTTTTCCAGAACACTGCACTGCTCTTTTATAAAACATATTAGTGTTGTTATAAATCAATGAACATGGTTTATAATAGCAATGATGCCCTTGAAATCTGTTAATACGGCAGTCAGTAGTGGTTTGCCAAAGCATTTAGTGCCCTTGGTTTCACCTTGGGCTATTAACTAACAAATCGGTTATTAGCCAGTGGTAATGACCAATTTTCTAGGGATGATTGCTTAAATATTGCCCACCTTGAAAAGAGAATTATTGCTCAACTGAAAACTGAACTCTTATTTTCAACTCGACAGAGCTAATGATCTTATCTGATTTCTTTATCTTCTTCTACCTACTTGAAGGTGGTCCGAGATCGTATAACTAGAGAACAGCTTCCCCTTCTGCCTTCTGTGACTTGAATCCAGGAAAAGTTCCATATTTAATATTTATTCCCTAAGCATCGGTGGATGAAGACAGATGGTAATGAAACCAGCGTTGCTGAAAGTGACCACAATGATAATAGATTCTTTATGATGTCCAGGAATTCTGGACTCTCAGTCTTGGCTTAAACGTAGCATGGCGCCAAGCCCGTCACCTTAAGCTTAGCATTCCTGTCATCTCCCTGACCTGTCTTTAGACCTGATGAGTGCAGGCTGCACTAAAGGCATCAATCTGTCTTTCTACCCCTATAAATGTTTTAAATACCCAAAGCTGGTCACAAGTGACATATTCTGCGAGAAAACCTCTGTGAGATGGAGGCTGGGAGGCAAAATAGCTAGATTAAAAAAAGAAAGACTATTTACTCTGGAGCTTGTTGGCTGTGCATGTTTGTTAACGTGTCATACTTTGAAGGTATATGCCCATGGTTTGTGCTTTCTGCTTCTTACTGTCTTCTCCCTAAAGCAGCAAGTTTTACTTTTCTTCTTTTTGAATCATGAACCTCTTCATTTGTTTTTGTTTTTTTTTTTTTTCAGGAGAAGTGGAGACAACTATCTTTTGCATTTAGCATATGTACACTGGAATTTTGTTTGTTAATGTTTGAGGATCCCCCAGGACCCACCCAACTCTGAGGACTAGAGGGTTTTGTCTAGATGCTCAGTTTCCCTCTTTGCTGCTGCTGAAGAGAAACTCTGCATTTCACACAGGAAAATGCCAAAGTGTGGCTGTAACCAGCAGTAGTTTAGACCTTAGGGTGGGCTTGGAACAAGAAGTCACAGGAAGAACTTGGGTAGCACATTTGGGTCCTTGAGCTCCTGTGGCCACTGATGCTCTCTTGCAGCTCACATGTGCTATCCTGCAGGGTGAGGTTTCTGCACTATGGCTTCCTGCCCAGCTGCAAGGCCAGGCCCACTCATATTAAGGTTAAAAAAGAAGTCTCTGATATGCACAGGCATGGAGAATATTGTATGCTTACCCAACTCTTCCTCCATCCGAAAGGTGTAAGTTAGAGTTTAAACCTGTTTTATGGCACCAAATGGGCTTGGCTTCTCCCTCCCTAGGAATCTCTGGCCTGCAGAAACAACATAGAATAGAATAGAATAGAATAGAATAGAATAGAGTAGAGTAGAGTAGAGTAGAGTAGAGTAGAGTAGAGTAGAGTAGAGTAGAGTAGAGTAGAGTAGAGTAGAATTAACCAGGTTGGAAGAGACCTTTGAGATCATCAAGTCCAACCTATCACCCAACACCATCTAATCAACTAAACCATGGCACCAAGTGCCTCATCCAGTCTCTTCCTAAACACCTCCAGTGATGGTGACTCCACCATCTCCCACTTAGAGAACATCCTGGCTGCCTTGTACTCCTTTGGGCTGCAAACTCCAAGGGGCAAGAGCAGCCCCCTCTGTCCCACATGAGACAGGCAGAAAAGGTGCAGCTACAGGAACCTCACACCCGGAGCAGGTGCCAAGGAGCAGGACAGACTGCTCTTGCATGCTCTTGGAGGAGTCCTCCAAGAGCATGCAAGAGGACTCCTCTTGAGGCTGCACAGGTTAGTCCTCTTCAGAGCAATGCTGTGACCTTATGACAGGTCCTTCTTGAGAGACTGATAAGACACAAAGCCATGCCTGCAGACCTACAGAGTCTTACTGTGCTGTACTGAGAAAAAACCCAACAGTCCAGAAAACAAATAACAGTGCTCTGTGGACAAGCAATTTCTTTTTTATATCATCTTCTACTTTTATTTAATTGAATATATCTTTTACATGAAGGCTGTGCAGTTTGTGGTATTGGAAACTGTATATGCAACTGAACTTAGTAAAATCAGTGGCAAAAAAAACCCCATGAACCCTAGCAGGTCAAGATGTATCTGTGGAATATTTAGGAGAAGTGGAGGAAATTTCTTAGCTAAAAGGGGAAAAAAGCTCACATGGCCATGCAGGAATTTCATATCTGTGTTCTGTGTGAATATTAGACAGTAGAGTTTTTTTATGGTTGGGCTTGATGATCTTAAAGGTCTTTTCCAATTTAAATAAATCCATGATTCTATGATTCTGTTTTATAAAATAACAGCATTTGAATCACTGCAAAAAGAGTGCCACGTGGGTGTAAGAAACTGTATCTTAGAGGGCAGCAATGGAAAAGCAGGCCCACTGAGCAGGGAATGATTCTTCTAAGATGCTGCTGGATAAATAAATAAACAGATTTTCTTTTTTCTTACTTTCCAAACAAGAGCAACATGCAGTGCTCTTCATCTGGCTGAGACAGCAGGAACAGTCTGCTGGGGACATTGGGGAGCATCTTTCTTGCCTCTACTCTCTCTGTTGCCAGTGTCAGGTCACCGGTGCTGGGTCTTGTTGAGATTCCCAGTTCAACAGGAGTAAATAATGGATGCTGCACCAGCTGGCTGGTTGGCCTTTAAAATTCTGTTTCTAAACACAGAATAAAAGCAGAAGACGATGAAGAAAATTCTCTCCTGTCCATATTCCTAAAACTGCTTCACTCTAAAGTATAAACCACAACTTCTACCTTGTGATGTGGTAAAAATACTTTCTTAGTCATCCTGTGCTGCGGAGACCTGCAATTGTCTGCTTTCTTCTGTAGATCCATTGGGTATGCCACTGTTTTATCCCTCGTAAAACACTTACAACCTGGTAACCATCAGCAGTGCGCTAAAAATCCAGTACTAACAAACCACAGGCTTGGTGCAGTCAGTGTGTGAAGGGGAAAGGAGTTGTACGATCATGTTGACACTGCTTTATCACAAGAGCCAAGGTATCTGTTCAGTGCATGCACCTTTCCAAAATCAACCTGCTTTGATGCTGCCCTCACTGAGAACAATTCCCACAGAGAATATCTATGCCAATACCAACAGAACTGGAACTCCTTGAACTCCTCCTTGAACTAAGTATCTTAAGCACAGGCACTTAGGAAGAGACATCCAATGTGATTTCCTTGTCCAGCCTGAAATACTTGAAGAATGCCTGCATTTGAGCACATGGATGCTGGGCCCTGTTTGAAAACCCACTAAGTGATTTCAGCCCTCAGAATAGAGGTCCTTATAATTGCTAGGCATTTTGGAAAGCCTGGTGACTGTTACCTTGTCAAACTTCTGAGTAACTGCATGGAGCAGGTAAAGCTCAACCATAATTAGGTTCTTGCTCTCCAGGCAGAACATGAAGTCTCAGGAGAGGCACTAAAATTTGGCATGACGAAGTGCAAAACAAATTAAATCATGGCCATGCGGTTGAAGTTCCCTGCTTTCAGTAATCCACAGTACACACAAATGCACCTTAACTTGCAAAATTTATTGCCACCAGCAGCATAGCCTCAAGAAATCGTGATTTTCTTCTGCTTTCAACTGACTTCTTGCAAGTCTTTATGGCACTTTCTATGTGCCTCAAACCCAAAAGAATAAATTAGCCCAATAGGTCACTAGAGAAAAGGTTTATACTATTCCTTTGGGTAGACAATCTGCTCACAGCTGAGGGGAGGGATGGGGCAGCTGTATGGCATTATCTGCCCAATGAAGATAGAACCTTTGTGAGAGAAACAGCCTAAAAAAAGAACCACATAAAAAAGGAAAAGAGGCCAGGGACCTTGTCAGAACTCTTTTACCCTAGTGAAGGTTTTCTTTCTCTTTCTGTTTTGACTTGTCTTTCCTTAAGGTGTTTCTAAGATGCTTTCAAAAGGTAGAATAATTTCCTTTCAGAAGTATTAGGGTTATGGTTAGGGTACTATGTACCTCTGTTCTTCTAAGTGTCCTCTGCAGAGCACAGAAAGGGAACTTACCCCAATTCTTTTTGATCTGAGTGTTGGCTGCATGTGTGTAGAGTTTCTACATAGGTGGGAAGCCTCATCCAAAGGCAGGCTGACCTCTTGAGACACATGGGCTGCAGGAACTTCTGCATTGGAAGAGCAGGCTTGAAGCTTTCTGATGATTTCTGTCTTGCTGTAGGGGGTAGAAAAAGCACTTGTGCAGCGAGGTTGTCCAAGAAATCCTGGAAATAAAGTATTCTGTGATGTGGTATGTTCTCCATTGCTGGAAACTTCTGTATTGCAATTGGATGACTTTCTAATAGATACTTAAATTCAGCTGCAGCTATTGGAGTTAGTGTAGAATTTATTTTAGAGAAACCCTGTGGCCTGTGTTATGTAGGAGACTAGACTGGGTGATCTGTAGCACCTTTTAGCACAACTGCCTAAATCTATAACTTACCAAGTTAAAAGCTAGTTTTGGCTTTCACGATGGCCAGGCTACCCACAGCAGTGTGAGTTTTCTAAACTGTACCCTAGAAAAGGCTGCCAAAACCTCCTGCTACAAGGAGCACAGGCAAATATACAGTGTGTTCTGTATATTTGTGGTGAGCAAAGTATAAATCTTCCCAGTGAAAGCAACTCCCAAGAAGTCTGTTTGCCGAATCACTTTCCTCCTTGGCTGGGAATTTAAGGGAACTTTATTTTTTACCATTTAAGTGAGAAAACAATTAAATTGATTCTCTAGTTCTGACCCCAGTTCTCCAAGGCACATGCTCTGGTCACCCTGGGTTTTGCACAACTTCACAGGGAAAATTTGGAACAAAAGCTTCAACTCTAAGGGCTTATCTGAGCAGGAAGTTAGTACAGAAAAAAGTTTGGGGTATGTTTTAGGCACTGTAACTGTTCTATGTCAACTCCCAGAGAGGGTAATCTTCTGTACTAAAGTGCCTTTGTGCAGTTTAGGCTGATCCACATCACAAATGGATTAATTTAAACTATATAAAAGGTACTTGTGGGTCAGGGCTTTGTGAAATGGCTACTGTGGGTGACATTTTCATACTCCTTTATTTTATGCTCCTCTGCTATATAGGCAAGTCCTTACTGGAGCAGCATTAACACTTGCTTAGAGTGGTTACAAAGAAAAGTATTGCATTTTCTCCTCTTTTAAAAGCCAGAATAAAGCAAATACACGATTCTCTTTTAGTAAAACAGACAGTGAGATATTTCAGGGCTCCTAGGGCAGACTCCTATGGTTCAAAAAGCCTCATAAGCAATGTTTACTGCAAACCTGTTTCTAAAGTAGCTTGGCAATGCCTTGCAAACTGGCAGAGTGGAGGCACCAAATGGCTGCTGAGCAACAAGCCTGTTAAGATCTTGATGGGAACATGCACCTGAATGACACTTACAGAAAACATTCATAAATCTGAGGGAACAAAGTCAAAAGTGCAAGCAACCTTCTCCAGCTAGTTGATAAAATTGTTCCCTTTGATATTTCATGTGCTGATTTCTCTATAATTTTTGCTAAAACTGTTCCAAGCAATGGTCATCCCAGTAATAGCTGAAGTGTGCATTGAATGTTGACCAGTACTAAAGGCTGTCAGGGAAGGAGGCTGGCTGTGAGGTAGTCATACTTACATGCATACCAGCAACGAAGGATCCGTTATCCCTACCCGCAGCATGCTTATGTCTAGTTAAGATTCGTGTGCTTTCTGCTGTGTACTGCAAGCTTTGATGCCCATGTGATGCCATGGCAGAGACACAGGAGTTCAGAACTGAAAGAGCAGATCCAGAATGACACAAATGCCAGAATGACACAAACATCTGGAAACTCCATTAGGAGTGTGGATTCCCAGATGGTGTTGAGAGGGGGGGGGAAAAAAATTGAGCGGCAGACACCAGACGGTCTCACCTTGCCTTGGCGGCTTGGGGAGAAAGGAGGTGGAGAGGTCAGCAGCAACAGCAAAACAATGAGGAAGGAAGATCTACTGAAGCTTGTCTCCATTCTCTCATCTCTTTCCACTGCCTTCCGCCGCTTTGGCCAGGTTGCCTGATGAATTTTCCTACTCTCAGCTCTTGGCTTTTTTCTTTGAAGTCATGCTGCGCTCTGCTCCCAGATGGCTTCTCCTATGCCCCTGTGCTTCCCCTCTGTCAAGCACATCATTAAAACTCATTCCTTCCAAAAGGTAATTTATACACTCATAACACTCCACATTAACTATCTGGGGATTTTCAAAGGGAAACAGTAGAAATCGTTTCCAAACATGCTAACTTTGCTATCGTTTCTAGTTCTACCGTTCTCCCTCCCCTTCCCCCATGTGTCTATTGGTTTTACTCAGTTTCAAGGACACCAGCCCCAAGGTGACACTTATTTCTTAAAAGCCTGGGAGACTGAAAAAGAGTATCTTCAAGTAAATATGATACATTACTCATTTGCAACAACTAATGAGCGGATGAAACTGCCAAGTAGAGTTTTGTCTTAACAGCCTGACTTGAGAACAGATTTTGATCTCCTACTTCAATACTGAAAGCTATTTTTTGTCTCTTAGTAACCATGCCAGTACGTGCTGTAAAAGGCAGCACATCCTATCTGTTGTGTTAATGGGGAGCCCACTGTTTCTGTAAAGAACTTCCTAAAAAGCCAAGAAGAGGTAAACAGTGAATTTGTCTTCCTCTAGTATTAATTTCTTCACCACCTGTCTGTATAGTATCTAATATGCTACTTGTATTATGTAGGTCATGAATAATAAAGTACTTTGGTTGGAGCTAAAGGGCAACAGGTAGGATGCTGAAGTCTGCAGTTTCTGTTGCAGGATAGACACTTGTGTTGTTTTCACAGAGCAAGTGACCAACAAAACCAACAACACTCTTGCGTGGCTTGTGGTGTGCCAAAGACCTTACAGTTTGTTTGCCCATGTGGCTGTGCTGTTAGGATAACATTTTCAGTGATGTCAGATGAAAAAAGCTTCACACTGATGCTCTGTGTCACTGGTGGTTGTTATTGTTTTATCATAAACTTGGTGATGATCTGCACCTTCACTCTGTGCTTCATCTAATGGTAAGCCACCTTCTTCCCACAGCCTGGGAAACCTCTGCTAGTTTTATTTAATACTTTTCCCTCTAGTGTGCCTTTTTTTTTGGTTTTGGTGGTTTCAGCAAAACCTTGAAGGTGAAGGTGAGACACATCAAATAAAGTACTCTTGCAGCAGTGCTGGTTCAACTAGGGAGAAAGGGGCAATGAAAATAGCATGAAAACACTTGATTGTGTTTCTAGCTTTGTTTGGCAGGTCAAAAGTCTTTGGAGAAAACACAGAGATGCCAAAGACCATAGTGAAGTTTGAGCTAAATAATAATAGGGTGTTCATTAGTCTTTAAAAGTAACTAATACTTTTAATGACTTCACATTAAACGTAACTAATACTTTTAATAATAGCTTGAAATGACAAATAGGTCCAAAGTGGGCAGATATGGAGCAGTTACTTTACTTCCCTTAAAAAGCAGAAGACAACACAACAAATACAATGTGTGACCAAGCAATAATATTCTATTTTATAGTCTCTTGCAATAAGTTAATCATGACTTTGTGGTGTTAAGGGCTCAGGACAGTCTTAAAAGAATGTGATCGTTTGGTTGTCCAGGGAACCATTTTTAAAGTGAGACTGGGCTTGCTCACAGGGTAGAGTCCTGAAATCACAGAAGCTGACCTGCAACAAAAACAAACAAAAAGGCTTTTTTGATTCTATCATAAACATTTGGCTGTAAATCATCACCAACCTCAGAACCCACTTACAAAAAATACGACGCTATTTGACATTTTTGTAGCAGTCAACTAGAAAGCTCGAGCTCTCAGATCATACAAATTTAGTTTAATGTAAAAGTACAGTAAGTTACCCAGTGCCTTTCATGATTATATCAACAGCACTTTCTGTTGGCTGACACATCAGGTTTGTTTAAAATCACTAGACCAAAGCAGACAGTCTTTCCTTCACTTCTTTTTTTCTTTTCTTTTCTTGTAATTTCTGAATTATCAATTACAGGATATTCTGAGAAGGCAGCAACAAAAAAAGCCCCAAACCCAAACAACAGAAGATGGGCAGTTTAAGTGCCAACTGTTAAATCATCAGTATTAACAACAAAATGGTACTTTATGACTTTGCAAATAAGCAGATTTACTAATCTGCAAACTGTCTTTCTTGCTTCTTGCTGTTTTCTTCCCCAGTGCAATTTATAAGAAGAAGCTGTCCAGCTGCATTTCAGGGATACAAGAGAAAGCAGCTTCTGTGTGAAAATTACAAATAGATTTCAATTTTCTTGCTGCCATTTTAACTAAACAGCCTGTTAACCTATTTAAATAGGAGAACATACTGTGTACTCCTGGACTAGAATACATCAAAAGTAATGTGATTATGTCTGTTTTGATACAACCCTATCTCACTGCTACCTAGATGCTCGTACATGAATGATACATGGAATTAGTTCCACATTTCTTCGCTTACAATTAGCATATTAATGTACCAGACAGATAATGCTAAAAGCCTGGATGCTTGAGCACACACAGTGCCTTCTTCATTGAGCTCCAACGCTCAGCCCCTGTGAGTCCTCAGGAATGTATCTGCACATGCTCTCTGCCTCTTGCGTGGCCTGAGAGCAGCCCTGACCTGTGGACCACAGCTGAGATACTTTTGGTGCTTATTTACTTTGTTGGCCTCAGAAATTCCACAGGGAAAAAAAAAAAAAAAAAGAGAGGCTCAGTGTCAGGCTGCCCACAATGGGGCCTTTGCTTTTCCTACGTGTGTGTTGATGTGTGTGTGGATGCACGTCACGGCTGCACGCATGCCTCGAGAGATGTGGAGACAGTCGAAGGGAGTTTCAGACACCCAGCTCTCACACACGTGTTTTTGATATATGCTTGTATGTATGTTTAACCTATGTAGAAAGTATGCATCTCTATGCACACAGGGCGTGTATTTTTCTGTCTGTACATGTACACTAGGCACTCTCCTATGACTTTATGTATCTCCCATGACTTCATAATATGCTAAGGATGCAGCATGGCTGGTGAAAGTTTCTAATCTTCAGTCTATCTTGGTGAAACACTAATGAATTTGTAAAAACAGGAAGCAGTGGAAAACAAATGAATTTCAGCTGGTGTTTGAAGAGCTGTCAGATCCCCTTGCTGAAATGTTTCAGAGGAACATCTTTCTGATAAAACCTCTGAGAAAAGTGGAGGAGTTTCAGAAGAGTGATTGGAAAAACAGGATGCCGACTGGCAGGCTTTGCTAATGCATTGCATCTGTAAAGACTCCAGCAACTGAACACAGCATTAGCTATGTGAGAGGCACGGAACTAGGGAAAGTTATTACATCTGAGCGTGATGGGAAGAAGGGGGAAGGGGAAAATCAGGCGGCTGCCTTTATGCATCTTGAGGTTTGCAGTTTTTTGAGCCTTTGACATTTTTCATTCCATCTACTTTGCTGTCAGCGTGCAGCCTTAACTCTAGCACTAATGAACAATGCTACTTTGCTGTCCAGTATCATCTTTCACCCGAGGCTCTCCAAATATTTCACAAACATTAAGGAAGCTTTGCAATATCAGCGTGAGACAAAGCTGGGACTTGCTGGCTTCACACAGGATGCTGTAGTGTCTGCACCTCATTGGCAGATGTTATCCTCATTTTGCAGTGGTTTAAATCATGGAATTGCAGGATCCTCAAGTTTCTTTTAATTTCCCCTTTTCTCCATTCCAGAATTTCTGTGACTGTTAAACTGACCTTCCGGTGCTGGCCACTGCTTTTGGGGGGCTATTTCTTCCACTGTCTAGTCTGTTGCTTTGTGTCTTAATTCCTTCTTGACTCATGCTCTTGAAAATCAAGATAGGGGAGTGAGACTGGAGTAGGGCCCACATGGATAAAGGAGCTCCAGGATATTCCTTGTTCCTTCAGTCTAGACATGCTTCAGAAAGCTAGAAATTGGGTCCTTAAAAACAGAGGGGTGTCAAAAATGTAGAGTGAAGTGACTCGGCAGCGAGCTTGAAGCAAATCGTAGCAGAACTATTGATTACTCAGCACCCGTCCTGGTTGTGTGGCTTCACCCACATCCGTTCAGTTCTGCTTTCACTGGAGTTGTCCCCCTGAGCTGAACTACCCTCTAAAGGACATGTGTGAGAGCAGGAAGCTGTCTGTAGGGTATCAGTCATGTGAGATGGTAATAAAACGTGTCAGCCTTACAACATACAACTTTTTGTATTTCCCTTCCTGCAGTCAGTTGCTTCTTGTTTCTTTGTGTTCGATCAATGTGTGATTCAGCAAAATGCTCACTCAGCAAAGGGCTGATACTTCTGCCTACAAAAAAAATCTCACCTCTATTCAGAGAATGACTCTGAGGATATGCACATGCCCTGTTTGAAGTCAGTGCACCCCATGCACTATGGTAGAGCTGAGAACTGCCTTTGGATGTCTTTCTTGGGCTATCACAAGCCTCTTTTGGGGCGTGCCTCCGAAAGTTGTAGGCTTTGTTTATTGCCTAAGCAGTTTCTAACATCCGAGTCACAGCAGCAGAACAGCAATTCCAAACATCCTGATCTCTGCAAGAGAATCTTACAGTGGGCCCAGGAAAGCCAAGGACGAAGCAGCAACTGGAGCAATGTAAACAGGAATACATCTTTAAAACAACAAGATGCAGAAAAATCTCTATCAAAGCTGGTCTTCATTAAAGCATTTCTCAGCTGTCTTTCTCAGCCATTCCCACTGCTGCTTCAGTGTATGCTAGTTCCTTCTGCTCCTACAGCCTTTCCCTGGAAGGCAGATGCTTTTGTGGGTAAAGCACCAGGCTGGGAGTTGGAAGATGTAGTTTTGCTACTGAGTTGGGCAAAAGCAGTGTCACGTTTCCCTTTTCAGCACCTCCCCTGTGATTCTTACCACCCCTAACTCCCAAAGGCCTGTGCTCAGGATTAGTTTGATGTACATGAGTCCCAGCAGCTGTAGTTGCTGGGTTTATGTGTGTGTGGAAAGCGTGAGGAGGGTCACGTGGACAGGCTGAGAGCAGCTCTTCCAGGCAGAACTTCTCCTTGAGGACACTATTCAGAGTACAGCTCAAAAACAAGTTGCTGCTCTCACTTCTGAATGTCAGGCAGTGTTTACAGAGATATAAAAATATTTTTTCAATCATATAAAAATATCCTATTCTTAATTTCTGTATGCTGTGCCACCTTTCATAACTAATTAATTAACCACCATGATGTCCTATGAAAAATGTAATTATCTCAGTTGTCATCCCATTTCAGAGGCAAGGAAAACCCTGGGGACACCTTGCTGTACTGTACCAGTGTTTCGTAGAGCTCTGTAAGCCTGTGCATCTCTTAAGCACAAGACTACATTTACAAATACCACCTTGGGTCTGGAAGGAAATATATGATGATATATAAGATGCACTTGGACTTACAGAGAAGAATGAGGTTTATACTTCTAACATAATACTTACCTGCCTATCTGTTGCTTTGCTTTGCTTTTGCTTTGATTCTTTGATTTGCTTTGGGGGGTGGGTGTCCAGTGGAGGGGGCCAATCTCTTTTTGGGTGTGTGCAATAATAAGACAAGGAACAACAGGTACAAGCTTGAACATAGATGATTTCACCTCAGCATGAGGAGAAACTTCTTTACAGTGAGGGTGACGGAGCACTGGAACAGGCTGCCCAGAGAGGTTGTGGAGTCTCCCTCTCTGGAAACATGCAAAACCTGCCTGGATGCATTCCTGTGCAGACTACCCTAGGTGAACCTGATTTTGGGAGGGGGGTTGGACCCAATGATCTCTGGAGGTCCCTTCCTACCTCTAATGTACTGTGATACTGTGATCTGCTTCATCTTACCAAGGCAACTGGCTTCCTAGGGCAAGGTCTGCCCTCTGTGAGCTGGCTAGGTGCTCTGTTCTAACATTCACTTTAACCCTGGCAGGTCCTTCATGTTTTGCAGTCATTACCTATTGTTTTTGACTGGATAAATGGCTTTGCTTCCTTTTTCTTTTTATTTATTGTATTTGGATGATCAATGGCTGTTTGAAAGGGCTATAATAACGATGAATTGGTATTTTATTCAGATAGATGATATTTTGATGGTAAAATCCACTTCTGTGAGAGATATTTTGTTAATCTGCCAAGAAATAAGGTAGAATTGTAGGCCATGTTATAGAAAGGTAACAGAGATGTCCAGTCACAGCTTTTCATAGCTGTGCTCCTAAAGGAGTCAGTGCAGAAATGGAAATTTGGAACAATGTAAAATCTTTAGGTTTCTTGGTCTAAGAGTCTAGACATTCGAGTTCAGAAGGATTTTAATTTTGGAACTCTGTTAGTATCTGTCACACACATCTGGCTTCACGCTGTCATTCTTTAGTGTTGTCTAATGCTGGCTTTGACTGGAGATCAGATATTAAATGAGAAGGACTTTGTTCTCAAGTGCTTGTGGGGTCATGTCCCTTGATGCTGGCTTCAACCCCATCTTGACTATTGGACCCCAGTGAACTCAGACTCTTGGAAATGTTCATGGGATGTGGGACATTAATGCTGTGAAATCTGTCATGCTGTGAAATCCTCTATTGTTCTAGATTTGAGTTTGAGGCCTTGAGAATTCTCCCCATCAGAAAAATTAATTTGCCAGATGTCTTGAACCCTGTGCATTGACAGTTCTATGGAAGGGTGGTTGTGGGGTTGTTTTTAAGCACAGGATGTTTATTTTTGGCAGCTTCAGTCATTTAATGATTTTCCTGCTCTAGCTACCTTCCAGAAAACTGATAAGTGTATGCTCTTCCCATCTTTTAAATGAGAGAAGAGACTCAGCACTGGGTCGTCTATGTATTTGGCTGGAGTCCACACACTATCTGAACATGGTGATCAGAGGAAGGCTCCAGTCCATATAGGTTACAGAATCTCTGAGTCTGCTCTTTTGCCTTCCCTCCCCCCCCATTATGGATTTAAAGGTTTAGCCCAGATTTCTAGTCTTTAAAGAAGCATGTGCGTCTGTTCATAACGGGAAGGAGAAATAGAACTTCAACTTGAAAACCCTCCAGTTCTAATAAGGGAAACAGCTTTCTCATAGGTTCCCACATCATCAGTCAGCTCATCACATGCATACTGCTGCAAGACATTTTTCTTGTAATGAATTGAATAATCACATCTGTTTCTCAAGCTTGAGAAAAGTTTAAAAAGTCATTAACATTCTCCTCTTTCCATCATTGGCAGCATCTACTTAAAAAAAAAATCCATTTATTTATTTATTTATTTAAAAGTCAGCATCTCAGCAGCACAAACACGTGTGCATGTGACCAGCTGTCTCTGTGGGTGTCTGTGGGGTATGGGGGTGTCTCTGTGTGTGTGGGTTCTTGTGTATGTATGGAGTGTGCATGTATCTGGGGTGTGAGGGTGTCTGGGGGGGGAGGAAAATAGGAGGGGGTTGTGTATGTGGGGTGTCTCTGTGTGTGTATGTGGGGGTGTGTGGATGTCTCTGTGTGTGCATGTGGGGTGTCTCTGTTGGGGGGGTGGGGGTGTGTAGGGGGGATGTGGCGGTATCTGTGTGCGGGGTGTGGGGGTGTCTGTGTGGAGGCTTTGTGCCAGCAGCTGCTATACCGTGTGCTGTGTGCACTGCCACGCAGACAGACTCACCTCTTAGCAGCAAAGCCTGTCCACTTGCAAGGGTGCACAGAGACGGGGTCTGGCTGCAGCAGTGCCTGCACACACCTGCTCTTCTCCGAGAATTCCATCTCTCTTGCTATCACAACCACGCAGGAAAGTTTGCGTGTGGCTGTGGAGCTGCTCTCAGGCAGATGCCGGCAGGAGACACGAGAGGGCAGGCGTTCCCTCTCCTGCCTCCCACTGCCTGGGAGCTCGCCTATTGTTATGTTTATGCAAACAGCCTTTGACATAATAGCTTTGAAACAGTTGAAAATTGGATTGTGCCTTTAGGCCAAACATTCAGACCACCACCTTGGCTATATTCATCTGCCACAGTAAATTGGGTTCAGCGTTGGCTCCACATACTGTATTTCAGGGAAAGATTACAGCTTGGCAATAACTTTTGTACAGGAAAGACAAATGCAAACTCCTGGCAGAACCATTGGAGCTGTTTAGTTGTGCAACCCCCTATCTGGAGGAATACAGATTGTGCTGAGAATTTCTTTGGACATCTGAGGAGCAAATAAAACAAATTCCCAAGCTGGAACCTCCATTCCTTTCTTTTTCAGCTTCTGAACACATTAAGGTTTAACCTCCTGAAATAAATACCTAATAAAGGATGAACCTATTACAAGAGTAAATTTACTGCCTGTTAGTTAGCAGAAATTCTTGCCATGCTCCCTTTAAGTAATAATGTTATTGGGATTGAACATTGTTTGACTGGTTAATGGTCCCTCTACTGCAAGACAGATTATATGCCAAATAAAAGTCTGAGCAAAGCCTGTCACAGGATTAAAGCCCACAGTCAAAACCACTTTTAACATAAAAGATGTGCTGAAAAGGAGAGGGTAACAGCCCCCCCAACAGGCAAGAATCTAAGCCATGACCTGAAAGGGAGACAACATTCTCTGTATTCACCCTAGTCAGTGTCACAATTCATTTTCTACAGGCTGTGTCGCAATTTTAGTGCACATTTAAGAAAGCAATGGTTTATTTGGGCCTGATCCCAGATACAATGTTCTAGTTTCAACCTTTTCCAATCCATCCTAGCAGATGTGATGTGTCCATGGAATTTGGGGCCATATTCTTTCTGTCTCCAAGAAAGGTGGAGATCCAAAGGAAAAGGAGGAGATGGTGGCAAGAGCTCTGAGGGCTGGCAGGAGTGATCTGAAGGTGATGTTAGGGTGGGAGCAAGGTGAAGGCTGGAGAGAGAAGAAAAGCAGCAATTCCTCTGGCACTCTTCCCTGCTGCATCTCTAGTTTCCATGGTGGTGCTGGCCCATCAGCGGATTAATGAGGCCATTGACTTTGCCAGGGGTGGAGAATATAAATAAAGGCATTTTCCTGGCCTAGCTCCCACTGAAATCTAATCCAGTGGGAAGCAAAAGGCTTAAGATGAAGGCTTTTTTAGCTCAGGTGGTAGCTGAGCTGCTGATAACTTTATTGTGTAAGCAAGGGGGTTTTCAATAACCATATTGGGCTTTCTGAATTCCTGCAGCCTTGCACACCAGAAGTACCTGGCGTGCAAATGAGGTGACACATGTATTGTTAGCAGGAATGAATAATAACGGGTGCAGTAGAAACACATTTCTTGCATGAGTACCTAAGTGTTTCCTGTGCTGGAGTTTGCCCAGATCTCCTTATGCAGGAGGTCTCCCAGTCAGATAATCTTAACTCTGCTTTATTCATTGCATATCCCAATACCTCAGCCCCTGCTTTTAAGGCTATGGAATGTGGTAGAATTTTACCTGCCTAACACATTGTTCATGCTTCTGAATGCAGAAGCAGTAGTTACACTTGAACAAGAAGTAAAGCAAGCATGAGAAACTCTGTTCTGCTACATCCCTGATAAGCTATGATGGGCCAGGTTCTGAGGCAAAAAACTCCATGTTCATCTTTGAAACAAACTCTGTCCATCTGCCCTGTGATGAGTAACCTGCAGTACCTTCCACAGACAAGAGACAGCACCTTAGCTGGAGTGGAAAAACAAGGGCATCACACAGACACAATGAGTTCACTTGACTCATTTTTTTTTCTCCCTCTAGCTTGCTCAGTCCCATTTTGCTGTCTTAAGCAACTTGGTTTTGCCTATGGGTAAACAATTTTGGTACTGGATTCTGCCAGACGTCAGAAGTCACTTGCTGAAAATGGATAGGAAGTCACACATCGTAGGAGAATCCTTTATTTCTGTAGTACTATGAAGAAGTTTTGCTGCTTGAAAAAACACTTGTTTTGAGCAAATAAATTAATCTTTTTTTCCTCCCACTATTGCCAGCTGTTTCCCCCAGAAAGAAAAAATCCCCCCCCCCAATTTATTAGGCCTCTCACACTAAATAGAGCAATATTTTTATGGCCAAAACTGAGTGAGCTGGCTGAGTTTTGCTATAGAAGACTCTGCTGTGCTAGGGCTCTTTGTCAGATATCACAGTCAGAAGTCATTTATTATCCTGCTCTCCTTTGGGAAGAGACTGGGGCAAAAGATCCAAATTCTACCTTTCCTTTTCCTCAAGTGTGTGTTTTTTAATCATCATTTATTAGCAGGATTATGGTAGCATCTAGGTAATCTTGCCAGGATCGGGGCATTATTATGATGAACAATGACAGAAGTCTATTCATTAGAGTCCAGAGAAATTGTTTTGCTTGGCTGTAAAAGCACTTGGGCCAAGGAGGTCAGACAGCTTTATTCAAAGTCTTCTGCCCGTGTTACCAACTCTCGTGATATTATCAAAGTCTCCCACCATTCTGGGCTTTTCAGTGAGCAGCACCTCCTGCTGTCATGTGAGTCCACAAGAAGCTCAGCCTTCATTAAATGAGAGAGATGATTCAAGCCCTGTTGATTTCCAGTAAAAAAGACTGAAAAATATGGGAAGCAGAAGGCAAAGAATTACCCTCTTGATATATAAAAAATGCATATATATATATAATTTTTTTTTGAGGTCAACTTTGTACTCTTTTGGTGCCTGACTCATTGGAGTCAGGATAGAAACAGACCTTGGAAGCTCTTAGCCCCATATTTTTCAGTCTGCAGGCTGCTGCAGAGGAGGAAGGCAGGTGTGAAACACCTCTTTGTGTGACTCAGGGACCCTTCCAAGGCATGAAGGATTCCTCATCATTTCAGGGAGGCAGAAAAGAGTGTGGGCTCAATACTCCATAGATAGTTACTTCATAAGGCAAGGATTTATTTCAGTGTACCCTACCCATCCCAAAAGGCTGGCTATTCTTTTTTCATTTAAAGGATGAAAAGTTGGGAGCCAAGAATAGGTAAAGGGAGAGGGGCTATGACAAAAATACTCTCCTCTTTCTGAAGATTGCCTTTACTGCAGCCAAGCACACATGAATGCCACTGACTGTATCTCATTTATCCTTGGTTTCTCCTTTCCCCTGTCTAGCCCCTTTGTCTCCTGTCTCTAGGCTTGTCAGATATATTTACCCATCCAGGCTCCCAGGCTTTTGCCCAACCCTAGCAATACTGAAAATGTTGTTTTTCAGGAAAGCTTAGAGCGGGCAGAAGAATGATCTGAATCAGAATTAACCCCCCAAAAAGCCATTTACTGGAGATTTTTTGATAGCCCAAATTTCAGTTTTGTTCCACTTTGGGGAGCTCCAAATAGAATCTCTTCTGCCAATGTGATCCCCAAAAGAGAAAAAACCCTGAATTCTTTTTTATTGTCCCTTTGAGCCACAAGTCAGGAGCCCTGAGGCCCTAACTGATGGGCAGAGCTTGCTGAAATGCAGATTGCCCCACTCATGGGAAACCAAAATTGTTGGAACAAATACTTGAACAAAACTCAGGAATGAGAAGGCTTTCCATGGATTGGAAATACCACTTGTCTGTTTTGTACTCAGAAGACTTCAATGCATTTGAGTTGATGGTTTTGGTTTTAGAAACAAAATAGCTGCCTGGTCTCCTGAGGCTGTGCCAGGAGTTCCCTGCTCCCAGGACCCCTTCCGTGCTGTTTTCACATTATTTTCCAACAGAAACCTATTTCACAGGAGAGTTTCCATCCAGTTCCACTGGGAACCTCCTCTCAGTCCTAACAAGCCTGGTACTACTAGGGGAATCACAGATCCCATTTTGAACTCTACTTAGTTGTTCTTGCTTGGACCTTTGCCTTGCCATCCCAAACTATGTGTGAATAAGGGTCCCACTATCTGAGTAAAAGATTCCAGATTCAGGGTCGTCCTTCCTATTCTGAGAGCCTACAAGAAGAACTTTTGGTCCTGTCCTTTCATGCAAATACTTTTTTTTTTTTCTTCCTTTCCCTTCCCTTTACAATTAATTAGCTAATAATTTTGCTACTGATCCATTCTTCATTAAAAAGCTGAATCCCTTTTGTTACATCTGGTCGGAACAAAGGTAGGAGAATTTATGTCTTAATTTTAGTTCATTATGGCAGAGAGCATCCCACCCCATCACTCTCCCTCTCCCCCTCCTCTTCCAAGCCCTCCCTTTTCCTTTAGAGGATCAGTTATCACTTTGCCCCTAAACTCCTCACACTCTGCAGAGGCATTGGAGGAGCCTTCGCTGCCCTTTATCTTCTACTGCCTCATTAAGAGAAATGAACCTGAGTCTGAGAGAAATGACACAAGGGAAATAAAAATGTAATCCCTTGGTGCCACCTATAATGAATTGTTATGAAAACCATGAAAATATCTGTCTGCAGATATTGTTCTTTGATTTGAAGTCAGTGTTGTAAGCGGTAATTTTTGTCATTAAAGCTGTTAATCTGCGCAGCGCTCCTCATAAGTTTTTATGAAGAAAAACAGCCCTGCTGCCTACATGCTCATGCAGGGAGCTTCTCAGCAGAGCTACATGAACAGGGTGCTTTTGAATAATTAGCTTTAATTATAGCCAAGATGGTTGTCTGTCTCAGAGATGGGACTGTTTCATGGCAGCTTGCTGTCCACTGTTGTGATGGGATGGAATGAACTGGTTCATCTGAACCTCAGTGGCACGTTGTTCTCCCACCTGGCTGATAGTGGGGTGTAGGCACATCCCATAGCACTGAGTCATGGGTGTGAGCAAGCAATTAACCACACTGATTGCCCCAACAATAAGCTCTTGCATTTGGGATGGGACCATAAGGCATCGTTGCATTCTAAGTAAAGATGAGTTGTAGAGAGCAGAGGAGTGCAAGGAGTATTATTCTTTTTCTCTCCTTCCACAACTGGCAGAGAGCTGACCTTCTTGCAACCCATCTTCACCTTCTTTTGCCACATCTGAGTTCTGCCCTGACATCCCAAATAGTTGCTTTTCATGCTGTGCATGTCAAGACAATGCTGCGGTGAAGACACGTCGGGGGGTGTGGAGGGTGGGGTGGTTCCTGCAGCCCCCTTCATCAATGCACTATGATTACTGTATGCATTTCCAGTGCAATCACCATATGCACTCCATTACTCCAAGGAGTGAGCACCCTGGGAAAACCCTAATGTTGGAGAGGAATGGAAGCATGGAAGTCTTCTGGTTTTTAGATTGCTCTGACTGAAAGGAATTACAGGCAGAAGTGTTTTGATGAGTAACTTCCAGGTCTTACTCAAGTTGCATTTTGTGTCTCCAGAGCAATTAACTGTAGCAAAAGAAGGTGCAAATGAATGTAGCTCAGCAGGTAAACCGGGGAGAGAGGAGGACATATAAGGCTCTGCCAAACCAGGAATCCATACAGCCTCCCTTCTTTAGACACAGCCTGCCACAGCCCCCTCTTTGGCCTTCACAAGTAGGGAAGTCATTTCTATGTAGCACAACTTAGAATTACTCTTCAGAGAAAACAGGATATAGGAGAGACTGTAATGCAAACTCAAAACTTTGATTAGCTGGAGGGAGCACTAAATCTAGGGCTGGCACCTGAGGCTGCTGCACCTTGTGAACTGGGAGAAAAAGCAACACACAGGGACCAGAAAGAGGCCCCTGTGCTGGTAGGATGGCCTCAGTTTGTCCTAGGGCTAAGGGCAATACCTATGTGAGCTGTGCCCCCCTGTGCATCACCAGGCAGGCTGTACTGGGAAGCCAGTTTTGCTGGATGCTTTGCTCCATTGCAGTTAGAGAAAGAAAATCCCAGTCAGATCATGAAGGTGTTAAGCCTCAAACCATAGAATTCAAAGCAGTCTCTAAGTATTAAAGATTTCAGAGGATAACTGAGTACAAGAGGAAAATCAGACTTTGGGAGGTTTTGTGCACCTCCTCAAAGAATTAGCTCTCTGCTGAAACTGTACTGTATGAACCTGCAGTTTGATCTCGTAAGGATTTCCTTATTCCCCTCAGAAATTAGGTAAAGTCTCAGTGCTGATTTACACTAGGCAGAGATTTGGCTCAGTGGCTTGAATTCCTGGATCTTAGCACAACCACAGACACCTCTGTGCTCTGCAAGCATTTAGATTCCCATTTGTGCAAAAGCTGAAGACTAAGACGGATCTCTACTGACTTTGCAGAAAGGCCACTGTGAAGTGCATGAGAATAAAGGCAACATCAGAGACTTCAAAATAGAAATAAAAGACCAGTAAAGAGAATGACTTAATAAATCTTTCAAGATACCAAGTTGATGGAATAATGAAAACAGCTAGCAGGGCTTACCATGGCCCCTGCACCTCAAAGGAAACCTCTTCCCCATTTGGTTTCTGCTTTCAAGACAAAAGGGATGTATATAGTTTATGATTCAAGGTGTAATACATTAATTGTCTTTTCTATTTGCATGCAACTGTCCACTCTCAAGTCCTGGGCTCTGGAACTAGGCAAGGTACAATGCAGGCTCTTCTGCAAAACAGATGCCTGCATGTAATGCCTATAATTTCTGTAGAGAAAGCCAATCATGTTTCCTGAAACTATCAAGAGCATCACTAGCACCAGCTCTTTTATATAGGCAACTTGGGGCTTTGTGAGTTCCCCAGAAGCAGCTGTTTATCTGCTCTGCTTCAAGGCAGAGGACTCCCAAATTTGGCAAATTATGCTTTACTCTCCAGACAGAAGAGCAGGACAGGACAGGCAATTCTTTCCTTGCTTCTAACATCCTACATTTCAGCAAGTATTTTCCAGCCTTTTTGGGGATGTAAGAACAAGATGATCAGAGAAGAGGGCTCTGCAGACACCATTAACATGGTAGGCTGAATCTGCTGACAATAAGTCAATGATTCTTTCTGACATGACTCTAAGAGTAGCAGAAGGACGTCTGTAGGATGACTCATGTTAATGGAAGAATGGTATGTATGACTTGAGATTTAGGACAGATGTCAGGTTCAGAGAAGTGTGGTGTAAGGAAGGTAATTTTTATTGGCATAGTAGCAGGAGACAACTTGTCAGAGTGATGTTGACTCCTTTTTTTTTGGTATTGTTTTGGAAAGTCGCTTGGGAAGATGGCAAATGGAAAGGGCAGAGGAAGACCTGACAACATCCCCTGTCAAATGGAAAAGGTTGGAGACAAATAGACCAGGTGGTGGTGGTGATTCTTCAGTTATCTTCAGTTTGCAAAGGAGCAGCCTTGGAAGAGTTGGGAAGAGAGCCACCAACAGATGATAAATATTTGTAAGTTTAGGTTTAAAATATCAGAGAGCAACCTACTAAGTTCAATTAGGCTTCTAATGAGGTCAGAAGATGCACTCTGATCGTGGGCTCCTGGGCTCATTTTTCCTGCCTTAGAAGAGGGATAAGTATTTCAGAACAGCTTCATGGTCCAAGAGAGGCCCACTGAAGACATTAAGCAAAACTGTGATACTTCCTTTCCTCTGTTCAAGAAGTGTACGTGGGTTGCATTCTTATATCCACTCTGGTAACTGTAACAGTAGGATCTGCAGTAATGATTAAAAAAGTCTTTGCATGAAGTCCAGTCTCCCCTCCCACCTCCTAAAAGCTGGGGTGAAGTTCTAACCAGCTGTCATCAGGAACAAGAGTTCCAACCAGACACCTTTAGCAGTATTAGCCTTATTTATGTAAAGTCAATTCTTAATTAATACCGATGTACATTCTAGGAGGCAAAGATCAGGGCTATCTACTTCCACATGTGACCTGCACACTATCCCAGACCTTATGCTTTACTGGTTGCCTCTCTGGGCACGTGGCATTTATCTGCTGCGATCTCTGACGCTTTTTGTCCCTTCTGTTCACAGAAACGACTGCAGCTGGAATTTGAGTGGAATTTCCTGCGCTCCCTGGTTTCCGTGTTCCCTCTTGCCACAGGGTCAGGACAGGAAGTGGGATTTTTCAGCATATTTTGAATGTAGTGTGGGAGACTTCAGACAAAAATGAGGTTAAAATTGTATCCACTGATGCATCTGCAGATGTGCCGGTGTTTGTTCCATTGTACTGCTGTTTATTGGGGTGTATGTTCTCCGGACACAATGGGATCCCCATTCATGATAAGGCTTCCAGACAGTTCTGCCTTATACAGATAACATTAGGAATGCCTAGAATAATTTGCAAGGTATTAGCTAAGTAATAAATTTCAAAAGGCTCCAATGAATAGGCAGAATTGTAATTTGCAAGTAGAGACGTCAGGACCTAAAACTGAGTGTGAGTAGTTGGCTTAGAAAGAGAGGAAGAACCCAGGACAAGAATCACATACCTTGAACTCCTGGCTGGTAGGCACCCAAGCATCTCTCTGTGCTTTCAGGTATGCCTGTAAGTGCCCTAAAAAGACATGTTTCTTTCTTGAGGTTATAACAGATTCCAGAGCCAGTGTGAGCTGAATAAACAGATAACACAGTACATTGTGTGTTACCTCTGGTTGCCATAGCAGAAAGACTCCTACAGACAAAGCCTGAACAGAAGCCTTTGAGTTGCATTGCCTCTTTTTGTGGATGGAAGAGAAGGAGCAGGATGATGTACAAAAGAAGGAGATGGATATAGTTTAGGACTTGAAAGCCACAAGGCTATATTACTTTTCTGCCTTCTCTGCTGTGACCTTGTGTTTGTTCCCCATCTGTGTTTCACCTCTCCTCACACAGCCATTACAGGGATGAATCTGTTGGAGGTTGTCAAGTGGCCAACATGCCAGGAGATTGGAAACCATAAAGTACCAGCCATTATGGAGGACTGTTCTGCATCATGTCTCTGTCCTCTGACGCCCACTGCAACCCTTGCAGTGCAAACACCCAGGGTCTGTGAGCTGTAAGGATGAACCAGCTTCCCATACTCTCACAGCAAGAGTCAGGCTCTGAGCCCTGGCCAGCAGAATCTGGCTGAGAAGCGTGGGAAACTTAACAGCAAGAGAGAAAATCTGCTCTATCAAGGGCTGTTTTCCTGGGGCTGCAATTTCTGATGCATCCAGCACATTTTTTGGGTAATCTGTACTCCTGGAGCAACATTGGAAAGAAAAGTATTTTATCTTCAAAAAAACAATTCGACCAACAAATTGAGAGGGTCATGTCAGTCACTAACAAAGTAAAAGGAGCTCCTCAGGACTCAGACTGCCACCTTTTGCTGAACCCATTAACTGTTTCCTCAATGGTAGAAGAGTGAAGTGGATTTTCTTCTTCATTACTTTTAGAGTGGGATATAGGTTTTTAAAGTGGATCCTTTCAGAAGAAAGGAATAAATTAATACTTTGGAGTTTTTTTCTCTAGGCTAATCTTTATGTCAATGCAGGAGATTCACTTCACCTTATTTTCTCTTCAACTCTCTATTTATTTAAGTTCAAAGTAGGCAGTTTTCTCCTTCAGTATCTCATTTTAACCACCTCATTTACTAGGAATATTGACTACAAGTCAGGCAGGAATGAACTTACGGGAAAAGCATTCATTTAGCTTGTGCAACACCTTGGAACAGCTCTTAAGGTGCAAATGGCTTTGACCCAGGTAAAGCACTTGGGACCTGCCTTCTGCAATCACTTATTCCAAAACTGTGATATTTATTTAGTCAACCAACACTTTCAGTCTTCCATTAACAGCTGGGACCCACTGGAAAATTACCCTAAGAAGCAGATGAACTTACGGGCTAGTCTTATCAAGCAAGTTCATGAGAACTCTACCAAATTTCTGCCTGTTCCTCCTTCCACCTTATCTCTTAGTCAGACACATGTCAAAGTGTGCTGGGCAGTAGCAGATATCTCATAAAGGCGTGACTAGAAGGACCATATAAGCCTGTTTCTAAAAGACCCTTCCTAGAAGCACCATGTGAATGGTTTTAACAAAGGCTGTGAGCTATTCCATGGATGAGGAATATGATCAAAGTGCACAAGGCTGTTTCAGGATGACCTCAAAATTCACTACAAGCATTGGTGTAGACAAATCCTGAATGGTAGGGAAGCAGCACATTTATCATGAATGAACATGAATCTTCAGTATTCTATGTATTCTAACATGAATCTTCAGTATTCCCATACTGGGTGCAGACTGTGTAGATGGAGACTGTCCAAACAAGCAAAACTATTCCTTGTCTTCTTGTTCAGTAATGGTTCCTGCTGCATAAAACCAATGACATTAGCTTCCTAATGGGCTAATGGGGTCTGAGAGGCAAGATGTCATTTCCACTAAAATATGTATACAAGTAGTGACCATTTTTCTTTGGCAATTGGAAAATCTTCAATGGAATTTTGGCCAATATTTGAGAGGGTTGACATATGGGATAAAGTCAGCATGAAGGGGGTTGTAATTTTAATACACTTTCCAGGAGGAAGCATCGAAATATTTAAGTTCTAACCAGCTATGGATTTTACTTGGTGCAAATACCATCTTTTTCTCCTTTACTTGCTAGAGCCATGACTGATAGAATGTCACAGGAAAACTGAATGGAATCATGGAATTGTTAGGGATGGAAGGGACCTCAAGGATCATCTAGTTAGACCATGAGGTGTACAGCACTGCTGATCAGCTGGGTTACAACTGTTGCCTGTGAATTACCTGCTGTATGCAGAATGTATTACTTCTGCTTCTTTCTCTTATGGCCCTGAATTAGGATTTTCTCCAACATTTCTACAGCCAGAACTCTACTATCTAGCTGTTTCTACATAACTGCATGTGCTTCACAATCACTTTAAAATTCTTATTTTCATCCCATTCCAGTGAGATAAACTCTAGTATACTTACTTAAGAAACAGGGAATTAAGGCCACAGAAGTATTAAGGGCTACAAAAGCATCCAGATATCTAGTTACTCTTTGGTTGCTGAAGAGAATTCACATGCTGATAGCTCTTTATGGGTTGGGGTCTGAAAAACTATTTGCAGACCCTAATTTTCAGGTGGAGATGGGTATTGCCTTACAAAACAAATGTATGAAATTTATGTGCTGTGTGAGTTTTCCAAAATTCTTCAGGCAGCTTGCAGCTAAGCAGGGCACCAGATTCCTATCTCCTGACACCGAGCTGCACTGCCTAATTGATGCATTTCATACTTGTAGGAATGTAGCCAATTTTTAATCTTTGATCTTGGTGTGAACTTACTTGATGTTATAAATGTTGAATTTTCAGTGTATTTTTGTACTGTTACAATTATGAAACTGACTCCTCATATTTATCTTCCTTCAGGAAACTGAGTAACATGATTATTGGAATCGGTTCTTTGAAGCCTGCCATCCAGCAGGATTTTTGTTTCGCTAGGCTGTCTCCAAGCAGTGACACCACGTCTAGGTCTCATCATAAGAGGCCTAATGAAAAAGCAAACCCAACAACCCATCATGAGGTTCATATGTCCTTTAGGATTCACTAATATCACAGTGAGTCAAGCTGCAGCGCTATCGTTTCGGCTGCTGTGTTTTATGGTCTCCCTGACCGAGTGAAGTCACCCGGTCATCTGCACAGAGGTGTGGGGTGAGCAGCATGCTGTCTCCTTGGAAACTGCAAAGTTGTGAGGGAGGCAGGAGTGCATGTCCCAGAAACCAAGAGGGTCTGTTAGGAGATCTCCATCCAGAATTTCACTGGAGGAAAGCATGTCTGATAACATGGCCTGCCAAGACTTTCATCTGACCTGCTGTCTCTGTCTCTTGCCCCTCTAAACTCCTGTTAAAAATATCAGCAGGTTTTGTCCTGTCTGGACATCCTGCCAGTAAGCTTTGGTAGCACAGGGAGCTGAAACACACAGGCATCCTGCTGCTGCCGTGCGCACAGTGGGCTGTCACCTAAAGCAGCACAAATCGTGCATGGACAACTAGCAGTTCAGCATCCTCTTTGGTGCCTCCTTTCAGAAGGCTCATCTTCCTCGCACTGTATATGATGAAAGATCCTGTGCATACAGCTATGGGGCTCCCAGGTGTAGGAGCAGTGTGTTAGAATAAGCTGTCAGTGCTGAATAGTTATCCTTTCACTGTAATAGTCTATAGAAAGGCACTGCCAGCTTTGAAAATCAGAATATGAGTTGTCTCTGGTTCCTCTGCTGAAGCTCTCCATTGTCACAGATTCTCCCTGTTTATCTGACTTTGTTTTATTGGTATTACAAGAGCACCTGGGAATCCCAGTTAAGACCTGCAGCCTTGCAAGGACAGGAAAGCCCTGGCCAGGTGCAGGACCAGCCCCAGAAAGCTCACCGGCTATGTGCCATGATGCAGTGATGGATGAATTGGACAAACTGGGCAGATGTGGGTCGGAAGCAGCTTACTGAGTTTAGCAGCAATGTTAGCTGGCTCCTTGGCTAACAGAAAGCAATGGGAACAATCTGTAAGCACTAAGCACAAGTAAAGATAGAGCTTAATAGAGGATAGGCATACTGGACAGGTTTTTGGCTTGAAAGGGTGGAGCAGTGTGGGAGAACACATGGCAGTACTTAAGGGGGAAGTTGGCTTGCAGCTTCTCAGACTTGTCTGGGACACAGTAAGCCCAGGAAGTTCCTAGTTGTTGTTTTTTTTTGGGTTGTTGTTTTTTTTTTTCCTGGAGGGAAAACAAATACCTTTTCAAAAACACACTGAGATTGAGTTCTACCAATTCTGTTTCACTGGTGGGCAGAAAAGTTTCCTAACTTTGTGGTGATTCATTTTATATTGCCTATGACATTTACGGCGATCAGAATGTTAAAATGTATCTTTTGGTGCAAGTTTTCAGACTTCATATAAAGCCACATTTTGAACACCACACATTGCAATTTTTTAAAGGAAAGCATTTCATCAAGAAACTCCTTGTCCATTTTCTTTGTTAGGTTTGCACAGGGAAAAAACTGTATTAAAAAGTGCTAAGTGCGTTGGATGCTTTGGCTATCAAAACTTTCCATGTTTGTTGAAAAGGTATTTTTTCCTGAGAAAGATTTTGATGAAAACACCTCAACTAACTCCTGAAATTAGAAAGAAATCATATTAAAGGAAATTTGGTAAAGTTTCCCAAAGGGAAACTAGTGTCAGTGTTGGAGAATTAAAAGCCAGGGACTCGGCCTTTTCTCAAACCACCGAACAGGGCTTCCTTGAACTTGTCTTGACTTTTCAATGCTGTGTCAGAGTATGGAGATTAGTGTTGGAAAACGTTCTGGAGACAGGAGTGAATGCTGCACTGTTTAAGAATGAAAAAACTTCAGACCAAGCCCTTTCCCCCCACCCCCCTCAGCTCTTGCTTCAGAGACAGGATATGTCTCGATTTCAGCAGCGCCTTGTGGCCCAAGCGCTGGACGGAGGTTCTCTGTGTAACAGGAGGCAGTTGCTTGCAGGCATCAAACAAAACAAAAAGGATGGAAAGAATGAAGAGGTTCAAGGACAGCTTCTGCTGATAGTGAAAGGAAATCTGAATATAAACTGAGGACAGAATATATAGTGGAGATTTCACTGAAACTGCCTAGAAGGCAGTGCAATCTCACTGCAGGAGGTGGTAAGGAACACTGAGCATCCAGGTCCAGGAAAGGAGCAGCATACTGGAGCTGCACTGGCAGAAGTGAATGAAGAAAAATTATGCTCTTTATTCGGAGGAAAATTTTGGATTGGAATGCAGTTCACTGCCTTAACTATTGAGGAAAGGAACACAGAAAGAGAGTGCTTCTGGGAGATTTCCATTAGAAATTGCAAAATCTTTTCCCCCCCTTTCTCTGCCCAATGCAATTAAACAGTAATAGAAGTGCGTTGCACAGTTTATGAAGCAATAATCCAGTTCCCAAATGGCTAAACCAGGAGACTGATGGCCAAGTCATTTATCCCAATGAGGAAAATAGATGATTGCTCAGGAAAGCAGCAGGATGGCATTGTTACAATTATTCTGCTGTCTGAGTTTATCAGTTCAAAAATCTAGATACAAATTCTTTCTCTGGGATCAGATTCTGCTTTCCTTGCTTGCATTGCCAGTCCTTGCTGCACGGAGTCCTGCTGACTTTGCCACAATTACCTGTGGAGCAAAGCACAGCTCTCAGTGACTAAGAGTGACAGGGCGAGGGTTTTAAGGCTGCAACAAAACATGGTAGCTAGTGAAGTCAGTGCAATTTTGGCTGGGATATGTGGAGACATAACATTATGAAGTAGGAATGTAACAGCTCTCATGTGACTGCACTGGGGATATTGTGCTTAGTTCTAAGCACCTCGTTAACAGAAACGTATTAACAAATTGGAGGGGATCCAAACAAGAGAAAGTCAGTTGTGTATGTTGATTTACGAATTAAGATGGACCTGAGTGGCTGATGTCCAATATGAATCCATACTGGAATGCCTCCAGATCTTGCAGATGTTTGTGGGTTCAGGACTTTATGATCCCAAGTCCAATGGAGTCAGGAGAAAGATTCCCATTGGCTCCACTGATCGCTAAATTTGAGTCTGCTTGAAGAAACCTTGGCTGAACAGTGATTAAGGCTAAGGATATATATATATATATATATATATAAAACTTGGAAAAAGAATAAATACAGGGGAATGTGATGTAAGCTTGGAACTATTAGAAGAGTGCAAATGCAAGGACCACTGTGTTGGCTGACATACTGGGAAAATGAACTGGGGACCTTCAGAGTTGGAAGCCAGAGCTTTTGAACACCATGAGCCAAGGTAGTCAGACTGCAGCATGGCCTTTTTCTCTGGATGTGGGAAGACAGCAGTGCCCTTGTAGATGGAATTCCCCTGGTCTGACAGGCATAAGGAACTCCTTAGCATTAATTGACAAAGATATTATTTTAGGAATAAGGTGATAAATTTAAGAAAGAACTGAGGTTTGAAGCCATTAAATGATGAACAGGAGTCTCACTACCTTTTTTTTGGTGTTTTTTTTTTGTTTTTTTTTTAAATAAGCTTTCTGCATGAAGAGCTTAGACAGCTACTCAGAAAGCAGATTGCCCTCGCTGATCATTCAGTTTTCAGTATCATAGGTCTAAGAAGTAACTCCTTTCTCCCTCACTGTACAAAAGCATCCTTTTCTTTGATTCTGAGATTGTACATTAGGATATGGTAATAATTAAAATTTCAGCTTGAGCTGAGTCTACCACACAGGTGCTAGTCTCTGCCCTAAAGCCACCTCCCTTTTAAATCTGCTGGTACAGCTGTGCGTTTCCTCCCTAACCCAGTTCTGGTGAAATGATCCTGACTAATCCTTCTACGCGCTGCTATGAAAAGTGTAGCTCATCTGGATGGTTTTGACAGAGACAGTGCCAACATAGAATCAATAAGGTTGGAAGAGACCTCAAAGATCATCAAGTCCAACCTGGACTTGCGCAGCCAGATCTGAAGGACAGCTGCTTTGGTGGGGAGGGCTTTCCAGGAATTTCATATCATAGAGATTTCCACCCTGTTTTTCGTTTGGGTTGAAGTTACCAGAGGGTACACAAGTTGTTAGATGGGAAGAATGACAGAGACATGATGATCTCACAAGCTTTCTTTTTTCCCTCCCTTAGTAAAATCAGGCAACAAGATTTTTATTTACATACTGCTGATGGTATACAAATCTAACCCAGGTGGAGAGCCCACTTGTTCCCAGAATACAAAGAAACTTCAGAGTAATTTATCTTAACAGCTCTATTGTTTCACAATCTGCATGTTTGCTGCTTGCTTTGTTCCCTTAGCTTGGCTGTAAAGCATGACCATAACCCAGTGTTGGTGCTGTGAGTCTTGCATTCAGATCCTTACCAACATCTGCTCGGTTTATCTTCCAAATGCCGCTTACAATATGAAATCGCATCCCAAACAAACGATATTTCTCTACAAATAAGGAACCAATTAATGTCACAGAGTTTAAACCAATATATTAAAAATAAAATAGAATTAAAAAAACAAAAACAAACCAACAAAAAAGCAAATGTCACTGAACTGATAGTGCTGCTAATGTCCACTGCGAGGCTGTTGGCTCCAGCCAGCGCATCCCGTGATTGAATTTCCTTAGCTCTGTATCAACAGGGGATCAGACAGGGCTTTTCTGATTGTTTTTTCCAAAGTACAAATGTGATGCTGGAAAGCCCCAGCGGATGTTGTTTCATGGCAGTGACATAAGATGGGGCTAAAATCTTTCCAAACTTAGCCCTGTAGGTGCCTTAGCAGACTTTGTAATATCACAGCAGGGAACAGCAACGTCACATCTGGAACATTATAAAATTGGCAACACTGCAAAGGCATTAGTAAACATTATTAAGAATTCCTTGCAGGCAATTAGACTGCAACAATATCTTTGGAGAAAGTTGATTTTTTTCTTCTTTTTTTTCCCCTCTTCCCCCCCCCCCCCCCCATTTTTTCCCCTTTTACATCTTTATTTCTATCTTACTAATGAGAGACTAATGAGCCACAGACTTGTTACCTAGGAGGAATATCTCAACAAAGCTCTAGTGAACTTAAACCTAGTGTTTACAGACTGATGGCTGAGCACATTCATTATATGTTTTTAAATGAGGAGGGACTAGAGTGAAAAAAAAAATAAATAAAAAAAGAGGAAACAAGTTGGTCCTTGCTAAGAGACTTCTGAAACTCTAAATGTCAGAGGTTTCCTAATGTCGAGGTTAGAGCCTTCCACTTTTCCCACCATTTAAGGCTAAGCACAGCTATGTGCAATTTTTGTGCCTTTCTGCTTTGCTGTTACCAAAATATTAGTCTTCACTGACCATTTCAAAACTGTTGGTCTCAATGATTTCAAGAGATGTTTGAGGTTTGGTTTATTTGTTGGGGGTCTTTTGTTTGTTGTTGTGTTCTTTTGGGGTTTCTTTTTTCTTCCTTAAGACACCTGGCTGGCAAGCGAGACCTTTATGGGCCCACTGTTTGTGCAGGTGTACACCGGCATAAGCCCACTGCAATCTCTCCCCGTTCACAGCCTTTTGTGATCACAGTATCTATCTTTTTTTCCAGGCTTCCTAATCTTAACTATCTGAAAGGCTGAAGATAAGACATTGGAGCATCTCAAGCAGAGCACACTTAGTTCCAGGCACAAGGAAATCACTCAGAGCTTATCAGTAGCTCTAGATACAGGCCTAGTGATTAGGGTCCATGGATGGGACTTGGGAGCCATGGCTGAAATGAGTTGCTCTGCTGCAGTGTTCACATGTGTCCCTGAGCAATCCATGCATGGATAGGTTTTTGAAAATACTCTCTCATACAGGCTGGAGGCCTAAATTCATCCTGAGACATCAGGCTGGGAGGCCATGGAGTGAGACAAACAGCTCTAAGATGTTTCCTTTAGGAGCACTGAACATAGAGACCTTTGCAACTGGATCCTATTCAGCATTTGAGCAAGCCCATGTCAATGAGGGGAATGTAGTCTCCAAAGAGTACAGTGACCCCCAACAGTGTGTGTGACCACAGTGTAAATCTGCTCACACCTTCCTTTCCTCTTCCCACCCCAGAAGATCTGTATGTGTTCAAGACATGACAAAAACCGCTTAACAGAGTCTTTGGTCACCGAGGCAGGGAGTGTGCAAACCTTTTTTGATTTAGAAACAGCTGTTTTGACATCATTCCCTTTGTGGGGATGCACAAAAGGTTTTGGGTTTGTTCCAGAACAAGTCAGGAAACCTTGAATGTTGCCACAGAAGAGCTCTTGTGCTGCTCACTTTCTCTTGGATTTTCCAGGGTTGTTTTCTCTTGGGACATCTGATTAACTTGTTTAAGTTGCCGGTTCCTCTGGCATCTTGAATCTTTCACCTTGACTCCCTTATCCTTGGCTTCCTCTTTTTCCCAGTCTGTATCCCACATGCTTGTTTGTTTTATCTGGTCCACCACAGAAGCCATTGTGTTCACTGGAAACTGATGTCCAGGACTTGGCACCCACTACAGGGCTAACCAAGGTCTGTAATGCAGGCCTTTGAACCCTTCACCCACAGGGCTTTACGTCAGCTGTGCAGGGGTGTAAACCTGCCATTTCCAAGCACAGGGTGGCTCTCCCACCTGTTCTGTCATTTCTCCACCTTATGTGCACTCACTCTGAGGACTGTAAGCAATTACTCTGCTAGGTACTAAATACAATATGCAGCACATGGTAGTGCAAAATTATGGAATTTGGGGCTTTTTAATGAGCTCAGGTGCAATACAAAAGAACTTTTTTTTTTTCTCCCCCCCTGTCCATAAAATTATATGGCTTGGAATCAGGGGTTTATATAGCCCTGGACAAAGCCATTTTATTTAAAGGGTGGGTATAGGGTAGGGGGTTGGGAATACAACAACAACAACACCCTAGCCCAGCACGATTATATGCAGATTTGTTCATAAATCTGGGCTGGAGCAGATGTGCTGCACATGTTGAAAATCCAGAGCATGTTGCTGGAACTTAAAACATAAACATGAACCTGTTTCCAAAGAGGAAAATCTGCTCACAGCAAGGAGCTGACCCCGTGCTTTAAACAAAGATCAAGTCCATTCTGCCTATTGTGCCTTTGCCATGTGTTTACTTTCCTTGCTTGGTGCCTAGGGTAGCTTAAGGAACAACCAGAAGAAAAGAAGCAATTTACCTAGTTCAGAAAAAAGCTAGTGGCACTCTGGGTGTAAGGAAACAAGAGGCAGGATGTGACCCAACTCATCCAGCTACCAAGGCTCCTATTAGCCAGGGTCAGCAGTATCATGCCAGATCTCTCATCTGTATTTTTAGATGCTTGAAGTCTTTTGCCCTGTAGCTAAATCTTGTAGAAAAACATAACTGCACTTCGCAGTGGGTAAGGCTGTAAGATAAAGTCTGCTTTAAACACAAACCTGTGCTCTGTAGGTAGTTGGAAGTGAAGTTCCTGTTGCCAACTGCGTGATTAAATTCCTTTGGAGTGTAGCAGGGCATGCTCTTGGAGACTCTGCACCCTGACTGAGTGCCACCATACTTGCTCTTTTTAATAGTGACATGCTGAAATGCTGCCAGCCCCTCCTATCCAAGGCTGTGAGCTTCCAGAGTTCAGCATGGTCTGATGCATGTTTGATACATGTGGTAGCATGTGATGTGTTTTTCTCTTTTCTTTGCTTTTTATTTGGTCACAAAGAGGTGGGGGTTGTTGGAGGGACACTGAGAATGCAAAGTGCTTTCTTCTGACCCTTGAAAAAGATTATCCCTCCAGGTAAGGGGCAAGGTGACATTCTGGATAATATGAGGCTGCATACATCCCATCTGCTCCCTCTGGGAGTTCAGACAAAGAAAAGAGTTCATTCTCCATCACCAGGCATGATGATGCTATGACCTACATGAATACAGAGGTTCCAACTCTCTTTCTTCTTCTGGAGGAAAGGTGATGGTGGATGTGGTCATCTGTGTGCATCTGTTCTCTTAACTCTCCATGAAAGATGCTGAATTGAAGCATGATGTTGGAATCTGCACTCATCCACTTATCCCACTGCCACAGACCAGGCTGCTGGCTGCCCTAGGAGTCACATACACATCTGTGCCACTACTTGCATTGGCAGTCAGCTGCAATACGCTGCTTATGGGAGGAGAACATTTGTCAGAGCCTGAGAAACCTGCACCTCTCTGGCAAACTGTTCATATTTTATTTTTCTTGAAAAGAAATTACTTAAAAATAGTCAAGTTGATGTAAATGTGTAGATGTGTAGATGTCAGAAAGAGGATGAGCAGTTTATGAAGGCAACAGTCACAACTAAAACATATCTCTTTGGTTAGTTGAAGGTACGAGAGATGTCTGTCTAGATGAGCCCCCTATGTACTGCCACTTTTCCTGCCCAACATCTTTGTTTGCTACTTGTACAGCCAGTCACTGGGCTGCTCTGCCAGAGGTACTATGAAAATGTGAGGTACCAAGGGCAGTGAGGCACCTCCATGCTTTGCTGAACAGCGTTGGACAGGCGTTGCGATGACTAATTGAAAATGGGTTTTCACACGTACAAACTCCATTAGCTAATCAAGTTTCCAACGGGTTTTACACTTTTTGAAGCCCAAAGGCTCCTACCACTGACAGTACACAGCCCAAGCACCTCACCACGCAGATGGAGCTAAAAGGGCTGTCAATGCTGACATGTTCACCTTAAACTGGAAAATTTTAAATGTTCCCAGTGGCCCAACTATTTGTCCTTCCACCTGACTACCATTCAATCCCTTGCCCACAAATATGGCAAGAGGAAGAAAAGATGCATTATTATTAATAAATGAATGGAGCTATTTGCTATTTATTATTTAAGCCCTCAATACTGGCAGGCTTTAGTGATACATGAAATATAGGCAAGTAATTTATTTATTAGGGAAAATAATGATTTTCCCCCCTGCCCCCCCGTTCTGGAGCCCTCTCTGACCCAAAGCAGCAGGGGGTTTATCAAATACAAATATGATGACTTGTAATTTTAGAGTCTTTCAGAGCACTGTAACTGACAACCTTTTAACATAAGTACATTGAACAAATAATTTATAGAAGTATTCTGGGAATATTTTAGGGTGTTTTATTACTACTTCTGAAAGCTATGGCATGTTATTGATTTTGGTGTATTAATATAACCTAAAAGTGAGGGCACATGCTTGCCTCCTAATCCAAATCAGCTTTGATGGCAACCCATATATTTTGCTGAAAGGAGCCTTGAACTAACGGCAGAGGTTAACAATTACACATCATAGCCAAAAGTTTAAGATAATGAATTTTGCTCATTACACACTGGCCAGCTTCAGCCACAGGAAGTTCCTCACTACTCCCTCCTTGATGTCTTATCCAAATTTCTCCAGTAGCTATTTGTCAGAATTTTGAAGCCTTATTCCTGCATTTGTGCCATGCAATTTACATTGTATTCATGAAGGCTTCCACTGAGGAGTTGTAATCATCGTTACTGTTTTCTGTATGCCATAAAAATAGTGAATTTCTCTTAAAATGGGCTTGCTTGCTTGCTTTATATTTTTCTGTATATGTGTGTGTGTGTATGCATGCACAGGCATAGGTGTATATATAACAATAGCTGTCTATACATTACTAGATGTGGGTATTTCTCTATTCTGTTCTTTGTTGTTTATGGACTATTGCTCCCAGGCTCTACAGAGATGTTCAGTCCCTGCGTTTGCTTCTCTCCACCTGTCCAAAGGGTTGAGAGCAGCTTCAGTGGATTGGTGCCTCTAGCCTTTGCTTTCCAGAGACCTAGGTACCTGTTTAATGAATCACAGAATAAGAGGGAATGGCCTCAAGCTGTGACTGGGTGGGTTTAGACTGTGTAATGGGTTGGGGCAGATCCCCTCCCCACCACAGGCAGAAATAACGACTCAGACAAACGGATTGCAAAAGTGATGAAAGTTTAAATAGAAAGCAGTGAATGTTACAGAAAACCCAAAGCGCAGTGACAAAGAAAGATCCCATCCCCACCTGAGGGTGCATGCAAAACCCCCAGGGCTCCTTCTTCCCCCTCCCTCTGCTGGGCTAGTCTCAGCTGGCCAGGCCTGAGACTGCCCATCCCCCTGTGGCCTTGGGCCTAATCAGGCCCATGGCCGGGAGATCTCTCCCCCAGTTACCAAGTCTCGGAGAGGGAAGGAAAGAGGAAGTGCCAGACTCCGCACTGGATCTTATAGTGGTGCAAAGAATTATGGTAGGAAATACACAATTTCCTGTGTCCATCCCTCTGGGCTGGACTTCTGGACACAGGAAGTGAATGCACCAGGGGGGCACCCAGCTCAAACTGCAACAGACTGGACAATAGGAAAAAAGTTTTCATGGAAAGAGTCATCAGGCATTGGAATGGGCTGCCCAGGGAGGTGGTTGAGTCACCAACCCTGGATGTGTTTACAGGTCGTTTGGGTATGCTTTAGGGTTGAACCTTGTAGAGTAGGGCTGTTGGTTGGACTTGGTGATCCTGAGGGTCTTTTCCAACATGAATGTTTCTGTGATTCTGTGATTCTGTTTCAGCTGGAACCTCCTAAGATCACAGAGTCTAACCATCAATGTAACACCACCATGGCCGTGAAACCATGTCCAGAAGTGCCATGTCTACGTGCTTCTCATAACACCTTCTGGGATAGTGACTCCACCAGCTCCCAGGGCAGCCTGTTCCAATGCCTGACCACTCTTGCAGTAAAGAAATTTTTCCTAACATCCAATCTAAACCTCCCCTGGCACAATTTGAGGCCATTTCTTCTCATTCCATGAACTAATACTAGGGAGAGAAGACCAACCCCCACCTCACTACAACCTCCTTTTAAGTAGTTGTAGTGAGCAATGAAGTCTCCCTGTTGCCCTCCTTCACAGCTGTCAGTATGGATACAGCAGTATCATGATACTAACACTGCTGCTTTAGGAGAGAAAGGCATGGGGCACTCACTGAGAAAGACCCTTTAAGTCTTAAGATACTGTTGTCACCAAAGCCAGAAAGACCCTTGCATACCTTTAAGGCATGATTTATGCTTCAAAAGCCTATGCATGGGGAAGTGGGTGAGGTGTACTGAGAAGTATGCACTAAAATAGCATTAAAATATATAGACTTTTATTCTTTTTTTGGGGGGTGTGGGGGTGGATGGTAAGGAATTAAATCAAAATAACTTTGGAGAGGAAGAAACCATACAGATCTTGAAGAGTGGAGAGCAGGCCATCTGGCTGAACATGCCACCCGTTAAAATGTACCTTAATCCCTACTTCCTGCTCTTTTACCATATGCTTTGCGGTGCGAAAAGTCAGGTACAAAGCGGTGCCCTTGAAAGAGAAGTTTAATTCCTGGTCACCTAAAAAGGTGACTCCTAATTAAATCCAAACAAGGCATTTTACACTCATCATAGTAGATTCACTCGAGTCTTTGTTTTCCAATAAAATGCACTTGTTCCTCCTGTCCTTGTGGCATCACCGATGTCAATTCCCACCCAAGAAGTTGCTGGAGGAAGGACTTTTTCCTTCAACTTTTAACACAGTTTAAAATTTGCTTTACTAGTGTGGGTGGTAAAATGCCAACAGCATTTGTGTCCTGGTGCTGTTAATGTCCTCATTCCCAAAGGAGTAGCACCACGGGCCTTGAGTTGCATTAGAAGTTCTGCCTGTATGCCTGTTTCCTTTGCAGTCAACATGTAATGATTTCTGAGGAGAAAGCCTGCACCAATGATTAAATGCAATGTTAAGCAATTGCACATCAAAAGTAATTCTTAGACCTGTTGCAGGCAGGGTTTTATCAGTACTGGTTTTGGAACATACTGAGCAGGGCTTGATACTGAGGAAAATTTCTTTAACTTTGTGATTTTCAAGCTTCCTAAATCCTTGAAGCTTTCAAAGCAAACCTTCAAACCCTGGCTGCTTCACTGGTCTTCCTGCAAGTTCATCCAGACTTTCAGTAACAGCTTTTGTGCTGGAACTTGTTGCTCAGGTTGTCAAAGAATTAGACCAAGACATGGAGCCTTTGGAAAAGGCTTTCAAACCCTCTAAAAGCTAATGGGAATCAAGGAACCTTGAAAATCTGTGACTAAGCTTAACCGCTCACATACTGCATCCCTTGCATAGGATAGTCAGGAACAGCAGAGGGACAAGCAAGCAGTTTGCCCCAGGTCCCATGTCTAGTGGGCTATTGTCTGGCCCACTACAGTCTCCTGCTTCTAACTTTCAGCAGACTGGATGAGCTACAGCACTCTTTTCCTCCAGGTGCACATGATACAGAGAGCTCCTGTTGTTGTTTTGGGTTCTTTATTTTTAGGCTCAGGAGATTTTATTGGGTTATTTTCCCACCCCGTGAACACAGGCACCGGGTAGTCAATAATGATTGCTCCATTAAAAAGGGAAAATAAAATCTTCAAGTGTTAGCTGCACACACTAAAAAGAAAATAAAAAGGAAAGGAGGAAGATGAAGAGAAAACCAGATGCCAAACATTGTTTTACATGTCACAGAAGCTGCTGTTCTATGGATTCATGTCTTCACAGGAGTAAAATGTTGCAGAAAAGGTGCATTGTATCACCTACTTCTCCAATTCTTTGATATTATCACCTCTGAAAATCAAAATATTTATTCATCAGCTACATTATCTTAATTTAACTTCTGACTTCTGACCTGAGAACATTTTTGATCCAGACAGGACTCTCGTGGGGGGCCAGGAATACAAGACAAATAGGCCTTCTACTTTCCTTTTGGCTACCAGACATCCTTCAGCTCAAAATCATGTTGCACCTGAATCTGTAGCCGAATGAACACTGGGACTTTAGTCCCCAAAAGGACAAGCTCCAATTCCTCCTCTCCCATTGCCTGGAAGTGTTTGGTTGGTGTTCAGCCTCTCCCTGGGCTATACCCTCCCTAAGACTGCTACTTCCCTGTCTCCACAAAAAGCAAAAAAAACCCAACCCCACCTCTTCTGCTCCTAAGCATTTGGTTCTGAGCACCAGTCACAACTGGTTTGTGTTCCCTGCTTGCTTCTGCCATTGAAGCTTTATTTAGGCTTGATAGTGAGCGAAACAGTCAGGTGTAAGATTTTTAGGTCTGCGCTCAGACGAATCATGCACGGTACATGCCGAGCAGCCCGAGTGTTTACAACAGCCTGTGACAGAATGTGTTACTCGTTGTGACTTGAAGCACAGCCATGGAAATATGGCACATTGCACAGAAATTGCTTTTGCAGCAAGCCGAAAGTCATGTCATTAGGGTCTGCTATTGGATTAACCCACCAGCGTGCAACCCGACCCGATACCAGCAGCGAGGACTTATTACTGGCAATGACTTTCCTTCACATCAGAGCTCATGGTGAAATCATGGAGGGTGTGGGTGGGTGTGCTTTTGTACATGTGTGTCTGTGTGTGCAACTGCTGTGAGGGACACAGAGAGTGACTGAGCTATACAGAAGCTGGGAGTGAGTTCCCGTGGTGCAGCACTGCATCCAGAGACCATTGTGGTGTGTCATGTCCTATCCTAGGGGATAAAATCTCCTCTTGTGGTGCTTACCCTCCAAATGATCTGTGTCTGGAAGGCACTTGGGGATGAAGGAGGGGTGCAATTTGTGTCCCATTTACAGAGTAACTGTGTGGGTCAGTGCTACGTCCCAAAGTCTTCTCCATTTAGTTCACCTGGCCTGTGAATACTCGGATTATGTCCTCTCTGTTGTTGCTGCCACCCAGTGTGACACTTAGTTGCTAAGCTGTATTTCGGAGGAGATATGAACACCTACCTGTCCAAGAGGAACTACACTGGGACGTCAGCCGTTCGGTTTGCATCCAGTCGGGCAGGCTGCCGATAGATGGCGCTGATCCTCAGCCACGCTTTGCCGACTGCTGCCTCTTTCTTACCTGAGACTAAAGCACCTAAAAGCTCTGTCCTCCACGGCCAGCTAGGATCAGATACAATTTGCCTCTTTAAGCCAGGCAAGTAGCTTAGAACAAACCAATATATTTCTGCTTTTCGTGCAGCTGTTTGTCCAACGTTCTGTCCCCCCCTTCACTCCAATCCTGTGACATATAAATAGTCATTTTGTCAGGAAATGTCAGTTTTTCTCAATTTCCAGCCTGTGGGTAACCAGATCACCACTTTACCTGGTGATAAAGAGTAAGTCAACTAATGAGGCAATTACCTAGTTATTATATGATAATGACTATGCACTTTCATGCTTGATGGCTTCAATGTAATTAAAAACTTTTAATATGTGCCTATTTGTGACCTGTAAAACAATTAGAAGGTTCTTAGGGTTTGAGCTTTTCTGTCACTGTTTGTTTTTTTTTATACAATATATATGCTTTCTTTTTGTTTGTTTTTGACTATGAGCCCTCTGATCTGAAAGCAGTAAAACTACACATGAGACTTAGAAATAGATTTGGCTCTATACTCTGGAGGAGATAGAGGGTTGCATCCTACAGACCAGTGACCATCGTGACCTGAGCTTTCTTCAGCAGGGCCAAGATTATTTGTTTTGGAGTAAATCAGAGTTAAGAGACACTGTAATTCTAATTTTTGATTTATCAGGAGATTTAGGCTGCTGCCAGAACAGTACTTCAATACTTTAATTTATATCTAAGCATGAATTTTCTTGAAGTTAAGTGGAACTGCTCATGTTAAGCATGTGCTTTAAAAATTGCTGAATCAGCTGGGTGCATCTACAAAGCTGCCTTTCCTTAAACTTTAAATCAACAAAAGGAATAGGCTTCATCTGACTAACATGCACCTTGTTGAGACTCTATCCTGACTGTCTCTGACACTGTTGAGGGATCAATAACTTCCTATTTCTTCAGAATATTTTGTTCCTGTGCTTGTTCCTGCAAGGGTCCTTTTCCTTCTTCTTTAGAAAGATGACCTTCCTCAACTGGTAATTTATTATTATTTTAAATCAGTACACACATAAACATTGCTATTTTAATTAGGGAGAAGCAAACAGAAGTCACAGGCTATAAGGCACTGGAAGTATGCTTGCTGCTCTCACATTTTAATTATTTATTGGAGTAAATAAAATTAAATATTTTCATAGCGATCCCGAACAGGATTTGAAGTAATTACTCTGTCAAATTCATCAAAAATTCTCTCATCAAAATAAAAACCTTGATGTCTTTGAATAATTTATAGTACAAATACACAGAAATTGTAAAGTATTATAAATAGAAAACTGGAGGGTAAGTGAACATGAATTAGTTAAGGGTTATGTTTCTGAAAGAGCCTGTCATAAGCTGTATAAATTTTTAATAAGTGTTTTTGAGGCCTAATTTTCAGTGCACACTCTATACCAACAACTACAGGAAATAACCCCAAAATGGTGATTTAGAAACACAGCTGTTTATGATAGAGGCCAGATTGTGACTCCTCTTCCTGGGCCTTTCTCTCATACAATTTGAACTAATGATGTTTGCTACTGAATGCCGATGGCTTAACATGAATCATCTGCCTAAATAGCAAATACATTAAGTCAACCCAATCTCTGTTATTATATATGAATACCAAATGCTGGGAGAATATCTGGCCTATTAAACCCCAAACTGTCGGGCGATGCAGCTGTACACCAACGACTTAACACCAACTTGCCTGTGCTCAGTCTTTCGATAGTGTTTCTTGTATAACTGATGCTCTTTCCTCCTTGTGCCGGACTGCAAGGGGCTGTTGGTCTTCCAGGGCACCAAGAGGGCCTGTTCTTGAAAGCTACCATTTCCCCACCAAGTGTAAAAGCAGCTGGAAGCACTCAACACCTGGCACGCTGATGGTAACTTTTGTATTTGGTTTCGTAATGCTGAAGGTGACTCTAGATGTTACTGGTACCAAGGATGTGTAAGAAACAAACCCTTTGATTTCAAGTCCTCTGACTTCACTTGGCCTTCTCCCCCCACCCCCCCCCCAAATTTTACTGAGTTCTGGACCAAGATTCTTTGCTAAAAGGCCTCCCATAAAACAAATCAGCAACAGATCTGGGCCTTTCCAGGATAAAGCCATTGTTCTCAGTGGATCTAAGATAACCACAGATATCAACAGCCTTTTAAAAAGACTCATGATAGACTAAAATAAAAAATTCTTTCTTCCCAGCCAAATGAAACCTGAGATTTATAGTGGGCTCTGGATCTAAGGCAGCAAAGGAAACCTGCTGCAGCTCCACTGATGCCGAGGGAGTTCTGGATGCAGTGGTGTAAGGCTGAGGTAATGCCACTGGAGTCAGTGGATTTGTTCTGACTTAATCCCATCGTAATGAAGCCTGGAAGTCTTGTTTGACTTCTTTGTTATAAAGATTATTAGGCAAATTCTACTTCTGTTCCTAAAAGTAGGAGTTAAAGAAAATAGATTTGGTGCTATTTGCTGTGAATTCTGTTTTAAGAGGGATCATATAATGGAGGCTTTCTTTCCTTGGCTTTCTTGTAGCATATCTCTGTTTTGGTAGACATGTCAGTTCAGATCATATCTGGATGAAACTTTGTTTTTTGAGAGCCAGTAGGAGGCATGCACTTTTTTTGATCAATATGCCTCACAGAAATAGATACAGGTAACGATTTTCAGACAGCTAAGCCAAGGAAGCTTTATCAGATGTAGAATATGCTATCTCATTTCATGCATGCATCTACCCCTGGCAAGGTTCTTTCTATTTCTGGGACCTAAAGGGCCTCAGTGAGGTAGCTCTGCTTGTAAATCTTTGCTACATCAGAAAGGTCAATATACAAGATGCAGAGCAGGCACAGGATGACAGGAAGTGGGAGCAGGATTTGAATGAGTTAAAAATTGCAATCCTTCTCTGCCAGAAAATGAAAAACCATGTAGGAAACTCATGGGAACTGTTAGGAAGTACTCAGGAAGCTTTGGAAAGCTTTGACTTACACAAACTTAAATGTAGCCTGAATTTTGCATTGATTCCCTGCACAAGGTGAAAAACACCCAGCTTGAGTATAGTACAAGACAAATGTATTGACTGCAGAGTAAACATAGGAATTTACTGCTGTACTATTTTCTTTCCCCTTTTCTCAGCCAAGATTTTCCTATCTGGCAGCATGAGCAATGCCACCAACATTTTGTGGAGGTTTTCGGTGAATCCAAACCCTGGAAGTTTAGTCCTCTGTGTAATTACCACCTGACTCAGTGTTCCTCATTCTGGATGATGTGGGCAACATTTGCCTAGCTACCCCAAAGTGTACATTATTTTATATCAGACTGACAGCAAACGAGTTTTTAATGACATTGAATTAAAGGGAAACCAGATGATCATTTTGCACTTAATTTTTACCTATAATAAAGCTTTCTGCTCTCATAAATCTCAGCTACCAAAGCCTGCACAGAGCACAGAGATGGAAGCTTCCATGTATTATTTGTTGGGACCTTCCTTTCTCTCTGTTTAATAATTGATAGGCACAATCGTTCCTCCTACTTCTTCACTGTAGTCAATAGCATGTCATCCTCTGCTGTCATCTCGGGTCACCTTCCTGAACTGCTTAGGTGTAGGAGTCAAGTTTGGTACAGACAAGTTAAAACTTTTGATAGTAGAAAGAGATATTCATTTAATATGTTGGTTGCTAATCATTATCAACCCATTTTAAAATGAGAAAGTAGCTCGTATGGGGAATCGCTTAATTTCCCTAAGCACATTTGGGTCTCACTTGCTTTAAAGACGTGCTCTTAGCTTGATTTTTCTCTTTGGGTTTGGGGTCTTTAACATTTCCTCTTCTGTTGCTTGTGGTTTCATTGTAACATTATTCTTATGGCTTTTCCTCTTCCATCTATTTCGCTTTCTACTCCGCAAGGATATTGTAGTTTTTTTGGCCGTCAAATGGAACCACAAAGGGACAAAAATCCCCGCAATTCTTTTTTCAAACTATGAATAGTTTTCCTTTAAAAAAAAAAAAAAAGGTAAAAAAAAAAAAAAGTTCTGGTTCATCTGCAGCCAAGTTTATTGGAAATGACAGCTCAAAAGTTCAGTGAATGAGTGAAGTTCCTAGAGATCAGAAGCCCTCTGCTGTTTCTACTGTTTCCAGGCCTCAATACAAGGGCACCTTTTGGAAGTTTCAAGGTCAGCTGTAGGTCTATTATTATGTTGAATGGAAAGGAAATAATTTTGCACTTGTATCCAACTTCTTGTCATCTTTCTCCTTACCCTACTTGGCTTCTTTGTAGTACTTGAAGGCCTCAGCTCCATCTCTTTTGGCCATTGTAAATGGTTTGATTGGTGTTGGCCATGTTATCCCTTCTTTCCTCTTTATAAAAAGCAAATGATCGTGTCTCATTGAAGAAACCATTATTGCCATCAAACAATCTGCCTTAATTTTCACCTTCTCTGAAAGTTTCAACTCCTCATCAACATTTCAGAAGGAAGTAACTGTGTTGGTTTTCAGTAACTCTGAGGAATCCTGCCAGTTCTGATCCACACTTTGGATAAGTCATAGCACAGAGACCACTTTGGACAAAGGATGCACTGGTCTTTTCCTTTCATTTTCCCCTCTTTGCTGCTTCTGGGTTTTTTTGAAGCATTTGTTCAAGCCCCCTGAAGCGAAAGCAGAGACATGAATCTATACAAAGTTCCATTAACCAACCATCTCTCCTAACTGGCAACATGGAACATTCTGGGATCAAAATTGTGTATACGTCAAGAATCACAGCTTTGTCTTCCTAAGAAGGTCTCAGGCTGGTGTGTTAAATCAAGCACTTGCAGAAAGCCCACCCACAGATAGTTTTTCTCAAACACCTCTTGGTGACTTTTCCTCCTTCTGTGTCCAGCAGAATATTGCCACCATTGGTACATTAGTCTGGCTCAGCCCTGTCTGACTGTCTGAAACACAACACCAATTCAGCAACTTGCTCCTTGCCCTACCTCCCTTGCTCTGATTCACAGCAAAGATAAACGGGACGCCAGGACATGTCACTCTCAGTTACTATTCCTGCCAATGACAGGTCTTAAACGAGGGCTCAGGATTAAAACCTAAGTGCTGTTATGCCTTAAAGCCCCTCCTGTGTTTTACTTGGCACACAGAAGTTAGTAGCAGCTTCTTAACTGCTAGGTTTTGCATATGGTCACCAGGGCTGAATTCAGGACAGCAGAGCAGCTTCAGCTTTTAGCTCTAATGATTTCCTTGGCATTTATGGAATACTCCTAACTGCCACTGGTGTTACATGGATGATGACTGGAGCCTTCTCCCATCCCAAAATCACGGTAATGATTCTCTCTTCAGCACTCACATAGCACTTTGATGCCTAAAGTGCAATGCACATCTGCCTAAAAGGTAAAGACTAAAGGCACTCTTCAAGTCTGAGGGTTTTAATTACAGGACAAAGGGAGCAATGGAGAAAAGAACAGACATATAGAGAAGAAGCTGTGTGAGAGCCTTTCCTGACAGTGGCAATTGTTTTAAATGCATGATGGAAGTGCCTTCATGCAGTCATGTGTTTATGACTATTACTGCCACGCTGGAAGAAGCAGTGGCAGCACCTGGTCTCAGGCAGTGCAGTGTCATATGGAAATTACTATTTAGAAAGATAGGAGAAGTCTCTGTTCTCTTCCTAGGAGAAAAGAAGTAATAGCACAAACTCAGACTGCTGGGCAAGCTTGCTGCCTGCTTCTGACCTGCCCAGAGAGTCTGGCAGGGTGTCTGGTGGGAGGAAGTCACATTAACTCCCAGGTACATATCAAGTGGATTATCAAAGAGCTTTTCATGACTTATAAAGCAGAACTTGGTTTGAGATTTGAGTGTTTATCTGAGCAGCTGTCTCCCTCTGTATGTGCCTAAGCACTGTTTGACATCATCCAAAGCTGTTTTACTGGTCATTCCAAAACAAACAAAGCACAAATAGGTTTAACACCTTTGGAAGGCAACTGCTTAGTTATTGTGCAGAATTCATTTTGGGCTGGGGATCTGTAAAGCTGAGTCAATAGACTGATTTGAATCTAAGCTGCAAGCTTACCTTTTAACCTTCTAATAGAGCCTTTTTTCAAACCACATATTATTGTGCCTTTATTGTCAACCTCCCTGCATGCATTTGCCTGAGAAATACTGTGGGCTCTTGCTTTGAAGTGACACTACCTAGAAAAGAGTTGGAAATAAAACCTGTGCTTCTGTCCCTGCTCTTCTTGCTTTATAGAGGGATATTCTTGTGCTGCTAACTTCAAGATCTGGAGCTCTTTCATATCCTTAGCATCCCCTGCCTCTGGTGGAGGAACTGACCATTGGGCACATATATCATTTTCCCTTGAGGAATCCAGGAGGGTTATACTAAGCAGCTGCTCCTCTCCAAGTCCTCTTTGTCTCTTGTGCAGCTGCTGCTGAAGTGCTGCTAGGTGATGACACTGGGGGCTCTGATGTCTTCAGCTTATCAAATAACCTGCATTAAACTACCATTGCTTTTAGAACAGTCTATGCTATGACTAAGAGGATTGACTTAAGGATGAAGGTTATCTGGCTGAAGGTCTGCTCAGGTCAGACAGAAAACACTTTCAGGAAAGAGGAAATGTCTGGTGAACTGGAAGCAAAGGGCAACAAGGGGAGCTGAATCCTTCCTTCCTATTTGCTACTTTCAGGATGTCAAATACAGTGACATGAAGTGTCCCAATTTCCTTTCCTAGAGTCTTCTTAGGCAGCATTTTATATCTGGGCTTACAGGCAGAGTGTCAGGACATTATTTTCTTATGAGGCATGGTCACTGCTTGTGTTTTTGAGTGGCTATGCACCCTGCATGGTTTAAGTGTAGCCTAAAAAGTCTTTAGGACTTTCAAGTCCTAAATACTCATCCAGAAAGTCAGGTTCATATTTAGAAGGTGCTTGTTTGCTTTAGCTGTTTTAATTTACTTGGATTTCCTTGGGGTGTGTCCTCAGAGACTTCATGTTACCATGCTTTGAGCAGGCAGTTGGGCAGGAGGGACACTGTGAGAATTCCTCTGTGTCTTCATTCTCCTCTGTTTCTCCCTGTTTCCCTCATGTCATAAATGTCCTTGCATTTCTTTAGCACTCTGGGAAAATAAGAGCAATATACTGGTGTAATTCCCTCAGATAAGAAGTTAACTGCCTGGGCTCCTTTGGCCAAAATTCAAGGTAGAGAATAAAGATTTGGGGTGCTTACCTTGAAATACCTTCAATAGCTGAAATACTGGGAGTTAAACTCAGGCCAGGGCTGCGTGACTCTCACCAAAAATTGGCCATCTGATAATCCAGGCTCTGCAAACTGAGCATTCCAGAAAAAGGAAACACTCTTGACCTTTCTGAAACTGTCAGTGTCACATTATAGGAACAGGGACATGCCAGTTTGTCTCTTGGCTTGGTAAGGTCCTTAGAATAGAATAGAATAGAATAGAATAGAATAGAATAGAATTAACCAGGTTGTTAGAGACCTTTGAGATCACCGAGTCCAACCTATCATCCAACACCACCTAATCAACTAAACCATGGCACTAAGCGCCCCATCAAGTCTCTTCCTAAACACCTCCAGTGATGGTGACTCCACCACCTCCCTGGGCAGCCCATTCCAATGGCCAATAGCTCTTTGCATGAAGAACTTCTTGTGTCCTTGTGTGACTTCCATTCCTGGGTCATCTTGTTACCTGGAGATCTTTTATATTTTTTATGTTCATGGGTCTGGATTCACACAACAGAGTATTTAATAGAAGTCAAGAGAATATAGCAGAATTCTTGACTAAAATGCTCTCTGTGGAGTCTTTGCTTGCATTTCTTCTAAAGTCAGTTTTGCTGGAAGTCTGGAAAGTGCAACCAAAATCCACCCCCCCCCCCCCAAACAGAGCACAAAACCAGGCACCAGAATAGATATATAACCCTTTCACCTTGTGTTCCCACATGGCAACACTCTACAGTTGCCACAGTGCCACTGCACTGGCTCTTTCGAATGATTCTGCCACCCCACACCATGATTAAGTATTGCTGTTATAAACCAGGTACCTCTCATGTTAATAACAACATCTGCTAATGAACAAATTGCTCATTAACCAAGAGTAGCAGTGGATTTCACCAGATTACAGCTCTGCAGGTCTTTTACGAAGGAGCTATCAACAAAACGTCGCGCCTTTTAAAAGATTCAGTCAGTGTTGAGTGCCTTATAGCAGTGGTTATCCCATACACTTCAGTATTATGTAAAAGCACTGTAAGATGATACTTTAAAAGAGCAGGTACTTTCCCATAGTATTTTACAGAATAAAATGTCTTTTCTATATATCATCTTTGAATGGATTCCTGAACAATGCACCAAAACTGAGCTATAAACACACTACTGTCATATAATAGACTCTACACTTTACAATACCTACAGGGAATCACTTTTAAAAGTCTGTAACATACAGTAGTCTTTTTATATGAGTGACTGAATCATATAAAAATAAAAATTGATAAAAAATAGTAATAAATCTGGATTTTATACCATGCACTGAGCAAAGTCTAAATTAAACTACTGTATTAAACCTTCTGTGAAGTAGACCTAATTAATTAAAAACACCAGGGTTAAGCAATTTAGCCATCAATCTCTTAGCTTAAGTGGGGGATGAGGTACATATGGTAGCTTGCTGAGGAAGAAAAATGAAAGACCTGTTCTCTCCAGACTCACACTGACATGATCTAGGGGAGGTTAAATATGAGCTGCTATTCCCAGGGAGACTTCTCCTACAGTTCCTCCAGCAAGATGACTTTCCCAAAGCCCTCGGCAAGTTGGAGTGTGTCACTTATCTCCTGCTTCCAGAACAGTGAGTGGAACAAAGTAGGCTCCCAACGCCTTTCTGAAGGAGCCAGATCTTGATTGAAGTGGCAGAGGGATTTCTCTGGGAGGTCAGACTAGGTACATACATTGCTGATACAATGGAGTTTGCCAGCACACCCAGGAAGGAAAAGGAGATACTGTTGTTTCCTTTCTCTCCAGAGACAGGTCCAGGCCCTAGGAGGATCACTCTTGCATGCTGGACACTGGGCCTGAGAGAGAGGAGCAGGACTGGAGGGGGACTAGCAGGACTGTTTCTTGGAAGGCAGCCTCAGCAGGAAGGCAGCCCAGTGACCTGATGGGTGGTTTCAGCTTCCAACTTGTCAGTGTGTTGAAGGTGGCAGCTCAAGAAACTGCTCGGTGAAACTTTTCCATTCAACACCCCACCCCCCCACCCCCCCCCCCATTCTCTCCAAGTGTCAACATTTTGGTCAAAATGGAAAGTTTTGTAAAAAAAAACAGATTATTTTTGTGGCAAGTTCTCTGTTTCTCATGGACTGAATGCCCAAGAGATGAAACTTCTAGGAGCTAGTTAATTTCTAAGTTCAGATCTGATGTGCCTTTTCACATGGCTCCCTCCAAAAAATGATGATGGAAGAAGAAAAATATGTTGCTGCCTATTGATGAATGGAAATAACCCAATGCTTCTTAGACCTATTTCTTCAGTAGTTGTCTCTTCACCATCGAAGAAGCTACGAATAAGAGATTTCCTAGGCTGTTCCTCAACAAGGGCACAGGCATTCAGCTGGGTTGCTGAGGGATGATGCTGTGGGTAGTGACTTGGCTGGGCTTTAGAGAGTTGTGTTTGGGAGCAGATCATGGAGCATCTTTCACTTTCCTGGGTTCCACAGTGAGAACTGTTGTTTGGTGCTCCTTATTGTATTTTTTTTTTTCCCAGTAAAATAATGTGTGGACAACAGTGTGCTTAGAATAGTGTTTTCATCATTTTCCACTCTTAACTGCATCCTATTTCCTAGAATCATGCAGCCCCCAAGGGTGATTGTACCATCGCCCCTCAAGATCCTGCAATTGCCCAAGAGAACTCTCAGTGAAGGACTTTGCATGGAAGTAGAAATAAAATCCAGTAGTATTTGGACTCAGATGTCAAAAAGTGATGCAAAATTAGAAGCAAGCCATACATTGCTTTGTGTTTGGCTCACAATTTCTCACATACCACACAGCTGGACTTTCTGAATGTGTAATGAGTGGAATGGAATAGAGTTAAGCAGGCACTGTGGAACACCTAAACAATTCCTGGTATTATACTATCAATTTAATATTTCTTCATCCATTTGTATCTCCTATGAAACCCTCAATTAATTTTGCATGCACATGCAGGTCATCTCCCCTCCTCGCCTCACTGCTACTTTTTATTGTGCCCTAGTTCTGACAACCTAAGGGCAAGGTTTTGTGTTGCACTGAGCTATCTGATGAAGAACTGCACCTAAAAATCAGACTGACTCCTGCCATATGCCAAAAAAATCCCCTTTGGATCAGAACTGGAAATTGTGTCCTTATGGGATAAGTCAATACAAGTGACTGATCCAGCAGAAAAATACTAATTTATTCTGCAAGTCAATCAGATGCCTGAGCTGATCAGTGCCCATAAGATGAACACATCCATCATGGAAGGGAGAGGCAGAGATGTGGTTGCATATAAAAGCTGAAGTGGGATCTCCCTTTGCCCAGGGACTTTCCATTTGCCCAAACTGGCTGTAATGGGAAGATGCACTCTCAGGAGCAGCAGAGATCTTCCACATGAAGTTCAGGAGTTAAGCTTGTTTGCAGGCTCTTGAGAAGGCAGAGGTATTTGTGGTGAGACGCACTTCAGAGTTCAAGTGGCATTGGGAACCCTCTGCATAACGTACAGCCCACTTGAGCTGAACTAGTGAATACAGGCAGCTGCTGGGAATCAGGTGGTGACTTTTAGCAGAGGAAAGCCCAAACCTTGAAGATCTTGCTCATTATTCAAACAAAGCCTTCACACTGTAGAAGAGAGGAAAACTAAAGAAGGAACTTGAGACTTGGCCTCCTATAAAACCCAAGTTTACAGGCACTTGTCTTTCAGAGATGCTTTTAGCCTTTTACCTCAGCATTGCTACAGCCTGAGCATCCTAAAATCAATACTCATAAAGGGGATTTTAGGCACATCAGCTAGCCCCCTCAGATAAGGTGGGATACATTTCTCATCTCAATAAAGAGAAATTAGACCCTCTTTAGCTTCATTCAATACGCCTAAAATCCTAATTGCCTCCTGCTGGTCTTCTTTGCCTGCACGGAAAGCCAAGAGTGACTGTTCCCAACTTTGGGGAACATTGCACACAATGAAAGCTGGCAGACCTATGTGATAGGGACTCAAGTTGCCATTTTTTGCAAATATCATGAACTTTAGAAGTGAATTCAGCACACACAAAATGCATTTGTCTGGAAAGAGTGCATGTAAGTCTCCTTTTAGTGTTATATAACTTCACTGCTGGCAAATTCTGGTGAATAAAAAAATAAAAGTGTTACCAGTGAAGCACTGGTCTTTCACATTTATAAACAATGAAGCCAGAACAGAGAGATCAACAGAGCAGTCTAAAAATGTATCTTGATGCGCCTGCAGGGACCTTTACAAAAAGTCACTATGATAAGGGAGTTTTGACATGACACAGTGAGCCACGAAGGAACTACTCTAAAAAGAAACAATACATTTGAATATGCAGACCAAGCACTAAGCAGTAACTCACCAAAAAGTACTACACTCAAATCTTATGCAGCTTAGAGCTAATTAGACCTATGCCTCAGAATGGCCCAAGCCTCACACAATGTGGCAATGGTTATGGTAATTATATTTTCCTTCTGTGTTGGGTTGTGAGTTATATGCATATTGCCTATAAATGCTAATGGGAGCTATGTATGTAAATCCCCTCCTCAATGAGGTGAGATTATGCCCTGATGTATCTTAAGTAGCATGTAAGTGCAGCAATTGGTGTGGTAACTACTCAAGACTGGAAAATGCAAACCTTTAAAGGGAAATGGCAGGTGTGTGGATAGGTTGCTAACTGGGGAAGATGGGAATAGGGACCTGAAAACCAGGAATTACCAGTGACCACACTGATTTTCTTAGCATGCATTTCCCATCCAATATAAGCAGTGGTAATGATACAAAAGCAGTATCAATTTCCAATACATAGTAAGAACTTCATCTGCATGGGTACATACTTTCAGACATTTATAAGTTATCTGATGTATGCCAGGACTGCAAAAGGTTAGACCCATTGGATATGATCTAATTGATGCTAGTCATGTCACCTGGACTGCAAAAAGTTACCATTTCTGATTGCATGACCATTCTTCCCATTGAGCAACTTCTTTACTGCCTGAAGACTAATTAAAGTGGTCCATTAGTGCCTAAGAAGCCAACTGTGCCCATAAGGACGTGAATAACACAGGAGATAACAATGTGCAAAGGGACATTCGTTCCTCCATCCCATAGTCTGCTGATTGTAGGGCTGGTCACACATTATATTATTTCTGTTAGGCCCTGACTTGTGCCTTGATGTGCAGCATCTCTGGATCCTCACTGCACCATTCATGTGTTTTAGCTCAAGGCTTTGGGCATAGCTCTGTTGCAACCACTGCCTTGGGTCTGGAAGCACTCACTCTTCTGAGAAACATGCAGAACACCAGATCTTCCACTTTCCCAGTCTATCACAGCTTTCCCCAGCATGCATGCTCCCATGCTTCTTTGAACAGACACAAATCTGACCTGCAGCAGGGTAGGTCCAAACCCATCTGAGTCTGAGCAGCTTACTGCTTTTCAATAGAAGCCTGTCCCAAACTGACCGATAAAGTTCAGTTCCCTGGGGAGGCAGAGGAGAAATTCCCTTTACTGGAGGCAGTCCCCACATCAAGGACCTAAATCAGAGTCATGTCAACTTGTCACACCACCCTCTGCAGCATTTGAGGCTCAGAAAGTTTCCAAGCTGTTTCCTGGTATCTGGCCTCAAGTGGCAGAGCTGGAGCAGGAAACGGAATGTCAGGGTCACACTGTCCCTGTGATCACTGCTGAGGTGATGGCAGAGGACTCCATCTCCTCTCCTGGTATCTGCTTTCCATTAGGAGGAATCCACTGACCTCAGCAAAGCAAAAATCTCTAATTTGCTATAGTACAAGTTTGAGGGGGATGGGCTCAGAGTGTGTTTGACAATAAATAACAGCAAATCACACAGGGGAGGTTTCCTGACCTGGATAAGGGCTTTGCTAGAGTGTGCTCTGAGACCACCAACTCCATGAAGTCTGGACTGGAGGGGAGAAGCTAGATTGTCTTTTGGAAAGTGTTCCTTCATACAAAGAAATTAGTGTCAGCTGAATGGCACAAACGAACTCCAAGGAGAATGGTCTTGAGCAGCACTTGAATAGCAATGTCTCCCATTCTGTCCCTTTATTTATATTACTCTGTTCTTATTCTAAGTATTTATTTACTGATTATGAGGGAAAACACACGACCTCACAGGACCCCCAGCAGGTGCTCACAGTCTCCACAGGCTCCCTGAACAACCATGGTATTCTCTCCCTGCCTTATTACAGTCCTTTCTCAAATGTGGGAATGTAGAGTTCAGACCCGCTGGAGTATTTGGGGGGATTGCAAGATATAAATAAGCCAGCTGGGGCTTCAACCCACCAGCTCAGCAACATTATATCGTGCTAGTCTTTGTTTTCACTGTATCACCTATTTTTCGGACCAGCGGTATAACCAAGTTGTAAACTGCACACCTTACAAATCAGTCTATCCTGACATTGCTGGAGCGTTCATTACAAGCTGTAAAAAAACACTAGCAAGGAAGGTTTCAGTTCTGCAGCCCAATTTTCCATTGCAATAACCCAATTAACTGGTGTGTGTTTGTTTTACAAAGCTCTAAGCTACAATAAACCATGCCGATACACAGGCTGCAGAAAGCTTCGTAATTAGGACAAGGTGTACAAATTAAACCACTCTTTTTAAACTTCAAACCAGCTAACTTCTGACATACTGTACTGCTGGGGCTTCTGGGACTAAACCCAATTAACATCTTAGTATTTTATAAGCATCGTTTTAATTGCATTTGTATGCAATCTTCTCTCCAAGAGCCTTTCAAGGTGCTAGCCCTTGTTCAGATTTTATTACTTTAGTGATTTAAATCTCCTCTATCTGCGCTTCCCGTTAATAATGACTAGTGCTGCTTCAAATGCCGGCCCAACATAAAACTGAGCTCTCCAAAGAATTATACTTTCAAACAGTTACATTTAACTTTATTATTACATTTTTAATTTTTTTTTTTCCCCCTCTCCCTCTGTTTGAACATTATGCTGTGAACCATTTTATCAAGCTGTCAGTGCAGGAAGAGTGAATGTTTTACTTCTCGGTGCTTTGCTATGGCACAGCCTCTTGGCCTACACATGACTCAGTTTGTGCTGCACGACAGTGTCTTAGACGAAAGAGCTTTTCTAGGAGCAGTTTCATGACTTGCATGTCCATGGATTTTCAAGATGCAAGGAGAGCAGGTGGGGCGGGGCGGGGGGGAGGTTTAACTCTATGACAGACAGCAAAAATCCAGACGCTCACACTGAGCTGCTTTTATCTTTTTTAGGCCAGGATCTGCCCTCCTTCCTTGCCCATCAGAAGTAAGCCCTGTGAAACTTTGCTTGTGTGAGTAGTTTTGCTAACTGTAATGAGATTGCTCAAGTTTGGACAAACTGGGCCTTGATGGGAGCGATGGAACATTCCATGGAAAAATTGATGCGCTCTATGGAATGTCAATTCCCATCACTATAATGTCTCTCTGTACGAAATGCTCTCAAGTGCTCTGTTTTCCTTCATGCATCTGCATCTTTTGGAAAGTGACCTTGATTTCAAAGATCAGGTAGGATTTGAAGAGAGCTGTAGAGACTTTAAGTAGTATAATGGAAAGCCCTTAGTCCGATTAATAAAATAATATATAAGATGTGTTTTGAGAGCCTTTTCCCAGCACATTATTATCCTGTTTCACATTCTTCAAAGGAGGGAAAGAAGAAACAGGAATGCATTGGGTCATATTGAAATGATGACATGAAAAAAAATGTTTACTTTAAAACACTTGCAGCCAAGCTCAAAATATTTTCCTCTTTGCAAAATGTAACTTAGGGTGAATACAGACTAATGCTACTCTCATTTAGGATTTCTCTTATGTAGATACAAATACTGGGTCTTAAAAATGCAGAAGGTTCCTCCTGAAATATTTTGAACCTTTTCACTTGATTGAGTGTCTTGTCAAACAAAACTGGCAGCAGATCTCTTGGAACTGCCTGAATCTATGCAGGTATGATTTCTATCGTGCCCTTATTATGTGTAGTCCATAATAAGGATGAGCATGTATAAATCATTTCTGGCTGGCACTTAGGATGCAATACTCAAAGGAGAAAGACATTTCTGTCTTCAAATGTCTAGCAATTTCTGATATTATATAGTAAGACTCCCCAGAACTGTGCAATCCTCAATTCCATGCAGCCCTCTTATGAAAGAATGAGACCTCCGTATCTTCCTTGCGAGCGCCACCAGTGAGATAAGAATTGTGCAGCTCAGATGTGTGCTGTGCTTCAGCCAGGGTGGCTATACAGAACTTTCATTTGCAAAGCCTTTGCTAACAAAATTGCAGGGAGATGAAGTGTTTTGCCTCTCTCTTTCCTATATACAATTATCTATGACTAAGCATTACTTTATATATAGTAGATTCTATAGTTATATATTACAGCAGCACGTTTCCCGCGGAGTGTTATTCTATGTGCACACCTATAATGTGCACTAAAATAAACACATATATGGCGTGAATATGTTTGTGTTTTCTTGGCAGCCATAATCTGGCTAAGCTTTGGCACTGCAAAACGTAACAGCAGATGAAATGACAGATGATCTGAAAAGTTCTAACAAATCATGAAATGCAGAGAGTTGGTCAAAACTAAAGAAGCCATTTTAAGACAACACTATAAAAAGATGCATGTTGTCTGTTTTCCACTACAGGATTTATAGTTGTTTTACACTCCAGCTCTTGAAGAATTTTTTCTGCAACATATTCTAAAAACTCCCAGTCCTCTTCCAGAATTCTTTTTCAAGATTTTCCTTCCCACCCCCCCCCCCCTTTTTTTCTTAAGGAGTCTAAGGGACTTGGAAAACAAATCTAAATATAATTCTGATCTAGTCTTTAACAACAGAACAGATACAGGGAATGCCAAGGAAAACAGATTACCTTAATTAAGTTAACATAATTTTACTTTAATGACAAACTTTGTTTCAGGGCAAAAAAGGGATTTATTTATTCATTTATTCATTTATTTACTTACATTAAAAGCATTTTGTGCAAAGTATTCCAACCACCGTGAAAACATAGAAGACTAGATATCTTCTATGAAAAAGTTCTTCACTCCAAGGTGATGAATGATACCTTTAGGATTGTAGTTACACCTAATAAAATGTTTATTTGTCAGGCTTTACACATTTTATGTCTGATTAATTTATACGCAAACACATGTGCTGTAGTGGAAAGAAATCTATACTGATAGCTTACTTGACTGATTCTGATTGTTTCCTAATAGGCAAACAACTCGAATTTCTCAATGAAGGGTTTAGTTGTTGGCAATCTGAAAAGCAGAGGGCATTTCAGACCAGGAGTTCAGTGTGTGGAGCTGTCAGAGTTGATATGCCTGAATTTTCGGTGAATTGGAGCGCCTTGTTCCTACCCAAGCCTGTTCTAAAGGGGGCTAAAGTCTTTTGGGAGCCAAGCTCTAGGGATTAAGGGGCAGAGAGCAAGAGAATATTTTATGCAAAAGAACCGTCTGTCGAGAGTGGAATAGAAAATTACACTTCCTTAATGACAAGCTTTGTGTAAAATACAGGGAGCCATGGGGAAGTATATTATTCTGTTTTCTTTCTTTCTGTACAGTGGAAAATAAGAGGTGTCACAGTGAATTATCATGTGCAGTGACCACTAATGCTCCTGTTTAGTGTACAATTGCCTGCCACATTACACACAATCACGTGTCATTATTATATTAACTGGGTTTATGTAATGCTCACCTGACTTCACCTAGCAGTGCTTGCATAATTATAGTAAAATAAAGAAGCTCCTTTGGCTATGGGAGGTTGCCTGTAATTCTGTTTTTCTACCTGTTTAATATGAAGGCACTGCAGCAAACCTCCCTCATCTTTATAAAAACCAAGGCTTTCTTAAAAACCTGTCAGAGGGAGATCCAACACTCCCTCATGCCAGTCCAGTGGATGCTGGATTAGTCCCTGACCTCCTTTGCCTTCCTTGCAGGTTCAGCAAATAAGAGTGCTTCCTGAGCAAACCAAAATAAAGCTACAAGGTTCCCACAGCAAAGGTTGTCTGTTGCATAGCTCTGTGTACAGCTTTGATAGCACAGTGATAAATAAATACAAGCAAATTAATTTGCAGTAATTGACAGAACAATTAGCAAAACTGCAGTTGCAGAATCTTTCCTGGTGGCAAGGGAAAGAAGCCAGTCACTTCCAGAACTCAGGTTTAATTTCCAGCTAAAAAGGCAATCCTTTTTGTGCAAGCTAAGACAATTCTCTAGGAAGGCATTAGGATACAGTCAATATAGAATCCAGTAATACCATTTCCAGAACTCCTTTTCAGAATAAAACTGCATTTTCATTGCAGTAGGAAATGTTGATAAGGACATTCTGGGATTTGAGCTACACTTCAGGCTCTATAGAAGAACAGGAAAAGCAAAAATTAGTCTGGTGATGCAATACTTGCTTGGGGGAATCAATATTCAGCTCCTGGCATGCACACTGTGATTCTGCATGTCAATAGCAGCTCCCTGACCCAGCCACTACTACCTTGCACTGTGTTGTGTTATCCACAAAGCACCACACCAACCCAGGAGAGCCAGCAACCCCAGCTGCTCCTCATGAGCAAGGACTCACTGTATGAAGTGCAAAGGAATCTCTTCCCACTGAGCATATGCCTTTATCATACTTTTAAAGACTAGGAACACAGCATGTGAAGTATCCCAGAAAATGCTGAGAAAGAGAAATCCAGAGAAATTGATATTTTCACTCCTGCTTCCCCTAGAATTAAATGTAGAAGGCAACTTCTGCACTTGGTTTCCAAGATCACCTCCAGTTCTACTTTCTCTGCTCAGCAAATGTCAGATGCAACTCTACCACTAATGTTACTGGAGTGCTTTTCGTTCTCTTGAGAAAAAGATTGAGGAGAGTGACAGGCAAAATGCTGGACAGGAATCAGAGGAGGTGAAAAGCCTTACTGCAATGACCAGGAAAGTATCTGGAAGAAGCAGCCAGTGTGACAGATCCACGGGTTACGTTGTCTAGGAAGAACACCTTATCTGCATTTGTCCTGGGTCTCCACCACCCAGTCATCTGGCTCCTATTGTAGAGCCCTGACTTAACAACAGCAGTGCAATGCCTCAGCCAAGTGCCCTGGCTCCCTGAGGTGTTGAGTGGTTTGTGTTTCCAAGTGTTACTTTAAGAAACCCAGAGAAGTTGAAGTGTGAAAGTTTTACGTTATGTGAGAGAAGAGGTCAGCAGGCATCTCAGCTAGGAAAGAAACAACTAGGTGTTTTATTTCCAAGGCTGATGGGGAGAACTTCAGAGCCACTCTTTCAGCAGAGGACTTTGTCCTGCAGACAATGAGGCTCCTCAAGAAAGGAAGAGGAGGAGGAAAACCATGACTTTTCAGTGGGCTACAAAAGCTTTCGTTTCAAAGGGTCAGGATGGACTTTGGAAAGGTCTTTTCATCCACCACCGTTGTCTGTGAGCTCACAAGGCCTAGCATAAGCTTCAACTGCATTCAGTGAAGAGATGGGGTGCCTCTCTTTTGTGGCAAACAGTGAGGTATAAGAGATGGGCTATCTTTCTCATGGGACAGGCAGTGATGAAATGTTCTGTTTGGCTCTTAAAGCTGTGAAGAGTACTGGTTGGGCTATCTGGTTTATAGAGGAGTCTGTCAGTCACAAGGTGGGTAGCCCATCAATTTCACCTCAGTATTGTGCTAGCACCCTTAGAAATGGGTGCTAGCCCCATCAACTTTACCCCGGACTCCTTAATTTAGGGTGAGAAACAGTGCAAGAAATCATGTTAGATTCAGATGTCTTTGGTGGCTAATAGCCAGCTTGGAAATAACACCCCCAATGTTCCATGGAGCAGGGGAGGTCAGTCCAGTCAACTTGCTTTACTACTATGCTAAGGCCTTGTAGTCATGAGACAGAAAAGGCAGCGGTACCACCTCCCACATTGGCAGGTGTGGCAGAGAAAAGAGCCAAAGTGTGAAAGGGATGGCACTACCTGCACAATTGTTTCATGGTTGTTTTATCTTTCAAATGTAGCTCTAATTTCTGAGGGAAGTATTTACAAAATAGCAATTCAATGTTTGGACCACCTAACAGAGCTTTTGTGGCTCTTCTCGATGCTTAGCAGACTCTGCAGCCTGGGGAAGCCTGACTTTTCCTTCTGTGAAATTCTTCTTCCCTCCTCCTCATCCTCTCCAATATTTGTCTGCAAAAGGACTACAAAATACTCCATTGAATTCACACTGGACGCCCAACGACTTGGTGAGCAACCACCTCACTGTCCTCAGCGGGGGATGGCTCTGCTGCTGTTTGCAATGATGTGCAGCTCATTTCACCACCTTATTCTCGTAGAGGGCACAAGCTCGACTGCAGGACGATGGCAGTCAAAGCAAAAAGTTGTGCAAAGGCGAGGCTGGGTTTTTCCCCTCTCTGACATTTCTTGCCCTTCCCTCTTCTCAGCGTGCACCGGGCATGTGTCACAAGTAGCTGCTGAACCAGATGGCCCCACAGCTCTGATCCGTCTGGTAGCTCCCGTGCGCCTATAACCGCTCGGGAAGGCAACCACGACAAAAGGAAAACAAACATGAAACCTGTCCCCGCAGTGAAGCGTCTCCGCCAGGGCCACGGCCGCTGGCAAAGGGGGTGGCGGGGCCGTTGGACGTGTCCCCGGGGAAGCGGTGGCAGTGCCGGAGGTGAAGCTGGCTCATGCGCGTTAACCGCGGCTTCAGCCCGGAGAGCCCCCGGCCGGGGAGTTATGCTGGCCGTGAATGCGGGGCGAGAGGTAAGAAAGCAGCCTTGTGGGTGCGAGGGCGGTTTGCGGGCTCTCCCGGGGCTGAGGAGGCAGTGCCCGGCTAGATGGCGCTGGCAGCCCAGGAACGGCCCCGCGCCACGGCCGCCCGGAACCAAGGGAAAGCAGCCCCGGCCCCGCGCTCCCCCAGGCCCCGCCAACACCCCTCTCTGAGCCCTACGCTCCCCACAGTCACCTCGCAACACCCCTTCCTGAGCCCTACTCCTCACAAACAGCCCCCAACACCTCTTCCTGAGCCCTATGTTCCCCACAACAACCTCCTCCACCCAACACCCTCTCTGGTCCCTACCGTCCCCCAGCCACCGCCCCAGCACCCTCCATAGATTCTAACAGATTGTGTCACACATCTGAAGTTACAGGGATTTGATATAAACCCACCATGCAGTAATTATGAGTGTAAAATACATTTGGGGGAAAACATTTTGCAGACTTGCCAAGACTAACAGCTTACAAATAAAGACCCATTCCTGCTCTGGCCTCGAGCTGTGCCCTGGAGAATTTGCACATGCATTTGAAATGAAACAATCCCCCTATCTCTGTGTTTACTAGGGGAAAAAGAAAACCCCAAACCCTTCCTTCCACAGGTCCTTCTATAAATGTGTTCCTGGTTCTGGGCAGTTTGCAGTCAGGCAGATGCTGCTGGTTTTTAATGTGAAATAATGCAAGGTTTTAAAGGAAAAAGTTGGCTGATAGAATTTGTTGGTGTGTTATTTATCCGGCTGGAGCTGCTGGTTGCAGCTGAGGGCCACATGAGCAGTCCTGCTGACTGCATAGCAAATTGGGGTTTGAAGGGCAGCTCTCACTGTATTACACCCCCAAAGAGGAGGGAAGGCAGGAAAGAGACAAGCAGGGTCAGAAGGGAGGGAGATGGAGACAGGACAACTAAGAAGGATTTAAAATGAAAAGAAACCAAATGGGAGGAGGGAAGAGGATGGAAGCGGGATGGGGAAGAGAACACAGATTAGAAGAGGATTAGAGGAGGAAGCAGTGAGAGAAATGAGCCCAAGGGAGGTGAGGGTGAGCTAGGAGCTAGGGAAGGGCCAGGGAGGCTGGGCAAGGGAAAGCTGGAGAAACGCTGAGGGAAGAGCAGAGGTGGTTGCAAGCAGAGACAAATGCAGCTGGAGGGAGACAGGCAAAGTGGTGGCAGACACAGAAACAGGGAAACACAGAGGAATTCGTACCTGAACCTACAGTTTCTAGTCCTTGAATCCTCAAGGAAGAAAACCACACTTTCAGGAGCTTCTTGACAGACTGTTGGATGCTGCTCTGCCATGTGTGTCCCTGAGGACTGGGCTGACCTCTTCCAGGGAAGTCCCTCTGACTAGTAACTGTGGTGAGGCATGGCGGTTAAGGCCCCAGTAGTCCCAGCAGAGATGTGAGTGTTTCCGTCAAAGGGCAATGTTTATGAAAATATTTGGAGCTTCACAGGAGATGCTCAGGGATGCTCCATGCAGAATGGACTTGGACCAGGGTCCACCATTTTGACAATAATGTGTGCAGCTCATTTTCTCTACTTTGTAGCCTACAAAGAGTAGCCACGTCCAATGCAGAGGATGGATGCTGTGCTGTGATGTTCAAGGCATGGTCTGTTGAATCCCATGGTATTCATAGGAAATTTCAAAGGGATTTGCAAAAGAAAATCAAGAGAAACAAGTTTACAGTCAGTCAGCTCACATGCAGTCATGTTTTTAGGGATGTGCTCAACTGCCCTGGCAGTTCTCTCATTCCGTCACATGTACCTTTTTTGTCTTGTGTCAATACACAACAACCCATCTGTTAGTTTTCTGTCCTCTGGGCTTCCTTCTCTTGCCAGTATGGTTACACAGTTATTCTGAGCTCAGGATCTGTTTTAGGGATGCTCATCCAGCAAACAGAAGTAGCATGAAGACATGGAGTAATCTGAAACCTGCTTGTGACTTTTTTGTTTGAGGTTCAAGCACAGCTTCAGAAGTGCCCACCCATGAACTCCCATGAGATGTGTCTTGTTCCTAGTGTTGCATATACTGCTGCTGGGTTGTGGCCATTGTAAGTAGGAACATGAGCACGTGCATCAACACGCTTCTTACAAAATGAATGTGTCTTTAAATAGAAAATGACCTGTTTGTGCAGCGTTGTTCAATGGCCAGCTTCTGGCATATTAATACCTTGTTTCTCAGTATATTAAACTGCCTTCCTTCCAATAGGAAATGAAGGATTTCTGTAAGATGCCAAATCCTCCCTGCCACGGTTCCATTTCTTCCCCACAGTCTTTGCTGTTGGAGGAGGAAGGAAGAATAAAAATAAAATAAAGAGAAAAAGAAAGAAAAAGAAGGAGAGGGGAGTTTGATGACCTAAGCATAGAGCAGTAGCTGAGATTGTTTTTGCTGGCCAACACATTTAGTGTTGCTGGTGCATTTGCTGCTTCCTTGAAAGGCCAGTGGGGGGGAAAAAAAGAGATTAAGGTCATCAAGATAATAGAAAGAATATTCAAACTGGAAGCAGAGGGGAAATATAGAAGGTCTGTTTTTCCAATAGTAAGTAATCAAAGTACAGGAGGATGTAATTTGCAGATTAGGAAAATGAACAAAGACTATAAAATTAACTCTATGACAGAGAGAAGAACAGTCCATTTGGAGGGGGGAATAAACCAACCCCCATAAAGCTTTATGGCTGATACAATCAGTATGTTGGTTTTAACTTAATAGGGAATATTAGCAAATAATCAACCACGGGTAGTCTTCAAGACCTGGTTGTGCTGTAATCTGGATTGGATATGACACACCACCCAAGCCTGGGGTTTCAGGGCAAGGAAACCTTCCCAGATTCCCTGTCCTAGCTGTGTGGGTGTGCTTGGGAATGGGGAGCAGGCAAGGAGTGTTAATGTGTGCCAAACCTGCCACTGACAGCTGTCAGTCATCCATCCTCTCTTCCTCTGGTGACTTTTCTCCAAGCAAACAAAGCCCAACCCGGTAAATGTGCTTCCTCCACAATGAAATCAAATTGTCTCTCGCACTCATGCCAGCCTGGGAGCAGCTCAGGGGGTGGATGGGAAACAAAAGCTTTTAATTAGCAAGGCGACTGCAAGTTAGTTACAGAGCAGGTTGCTATAACAGGGACCCCCCTATCTCAGAGTGATAGAAACTGTGCTCAGCTCTGTGCAGAAGAAACTGTAGACATCTCCAAGGGAAACTTCTCATTTTCCTCACAAGAGGAGCTGTTATCTTCTCTTGAATCAGTAGGCACTGAGCTCCTGGTCTGGCCCGAATGAATGATGTTGTCAAACTGGAGTAGAAAGAGATTTTTCTTTCACAGTCTTCTATCTAATCCTAATTTTATTCCCCTTGCTGTCATTCTTAATTCTCCTTCAAATTTTGTTTTAAGGTGAAGACAGGGGAAGGGAGGAATAAGTCTCACTTGGTAGATTCTGTTTGTGTTATTCATGTCTGTAAATAACATTTCCAGTAGCCTGTGAGCCTGCAACAAGTTTTATAGGACTCAAACACAGGGCCTCTGAGGAGCAGTAAGTCCAGAGCCATGTTCTCCAAAGAGCAAGTCTCCTAAGTCTCTTTGCTATTCTATTTTCTAGCAGAGAGGAAAAACACAAGGCAAATAAATGAATCTATACAAAAAAGGCAAGTGAGGGGCTGACTGTCCTCTTGTGAAATTCTAGGTAAATAATTAGGAATAGCACCAAAGGTTTTAATGAAGTTGCCTGGATATAAAACTGCTGTGAGATCAGGAATAAATCTCCCAGGCTGCTTACAAAGGAGGAAAAGCAAGCTTGCTCAGGAAGAAAGTTTGCTCAAGAATGGAATTCTCTTTATTGGTGTGGCACAGATCACACAACAAGATGCTGAAATTTGAACAGTTTTTTTGAATGTGCTTTTAAATAAAGTGTTTGATTGTGCCATCCCTGGGGTCTATACATTCTCGTCAGAAATCGAGAGCAAAACTCTGTAGGCTTGGGAAACATCAAGTGGCCTCAATAAAATACAAAGAGACTGAAACCATTGTTCAATAATACCAGACAAACGTGTCAGGATCCTAAAGAATTAAATATTAAGAATGGGAAAGTTCTGCTACTAATGATATTTCCCCAATATGCTTTATTATCCCTGGAGTTTTTCTCCAGGTGTTTACAGTACAAGGTGTTAGGAGTTGTGGATGAACTTCTGCTTTCTGGGAATTTGGAGTTAGGTCTTTGTAAAGCACTTGTCTTCAGCTTTGTGAGTTGGATCAATTGAAATTCAGGAAAAAAAAATAAAAATCTTTCCCTCACAAATTTTGAATTTCCTCATCAAAAAGAAAATGTCAAATAAACATTTGTCAAGCTTTGTGAAACCCTATTCAGTTATCAGGGAGAAAAAAAAAAGAAGAGTGCAAAAAAAAAACAATGTGCCTTTGAAGCTGTGCAACCTGCTTTCATTGTGCAAAACTTTCAGCATTAGTGGGACTAGATTTAGAATTAAGAATGTGGTTTTGTCCCACTGAAGTCTCTTTTATGCCACTTTTATGGTAGAGGTTTTGAAGCTTTGCTAGTTGTGTTTCATTAAATGGCTGCGCTTGTCACAGGGACGTACATCTTGCTCCTTTAATGGGTCGTCCTGCCCCTTGTGATTAGCAGGCAGAAGCAGTTTGATATATTTGTCAAAAAGACTGTCCTTTGTGAGCCAAAATAAAATGAATTCTCTGATATGCAAGAAGTTAAATACTTTTAAACTGGCTTGGCTTGGGATCTGACTACTTCTTTTACTAATACTTATTTTTAGATGGAATCAGTAGTCAGAGACCTTAAAGGCAAGGGCAAGATTTCAAACCAGATTTATGCACTACAACACTTATAAAAGTAAGTGTGTGTGTGTGTGTACACACATATGTCACTGCATTTATAGTGCCATGCTGGAGCTATCTGTGATGCTCCAGCTGCTATGGTCAGAATGCCATGCGGTCTTCAGTGCTTTTCACCTTCATCTCTCCCCTGGGAGTTAATAAAGTGCTGTTCTTCCTATTTTACAGATGGGGAACTAAGAGGTTCATAGGCTAGTAGGAAGATTGTGACAGTGTGAGGCACTGAGGACAACTTTTCCACAACAAAAAGCTGGATGTTTGAGTCTAGAGATCCAAATAATTTGGCTTCCTAAGTTTGAGGGAGGAAGGGTAATTCAGGAGGCAAAAGGTGTCTCAGGAAAGCTCAAAGTTTACCTGCAAGAGGCAGAGCCCTCAAAATAAATAGTAGTGGCAGGTGCCCCAGAACCCCAGCACTTCCTTACTATGAATGATTCTTTCAAGGGTATGCAGGGAGTGGAGGGAGAGTGCAGTTGTATAGGAGGGAAGGGAAAAGCTGCCCCTATGTCCTGGAGGGCAGGATCTTACCTTGTTTTGTAGCCTGGCAGTTCCCTTGCTTACCTCAAGAAGTGCTGGTGCTCATGTAGAAGAGCACATTTCCAGAAATGCCATTTAATGTCAATTACTAAAAGGAAGAAAAAAGAATGAATTCCAAGGCTTTCTGCAGGTGTTTTATAGCTCTCCATCTAGCCTACTAGGCATGTACCAGACACTTGTAGGGGCCATTCACTTTCCTGCATCGTGGACACTTCCCACTTGGAGCATCTCTTAATACTGACCTCTCCGTAAGCCTGGATGCCTGGAGCCGGCTTTGACTTGACAGAGTTAGACACTAACTTGACTGACAAGTTGTCCCACTGAAGAACCCTCTAAAAAGCGTGAAGAGGGTGAGTTAGCACCAATCTTCCCCACTAATGTTGTTGCCCTCCCCGGTGGCTTGACGCTGCATGTAGGTGTTGCACACATGATGGAGCAGTACTTGTCAGAGCCAAGTCAGCACAACAGATTACCTCCAGACAATCCTAATTTTCTGTGGCTGGAGTGACATTTCAGGCCTTTTTGCTTGGCAGAGGTGACACTAAGAGTATGATCCTTTTGAGGACCAGGGTGGGACCCTGGGCTCCATGCTGACCCCAGGTGCTGCTGTGGGTGTGTGCCTGGGAGAGGGACATAGTGCCCTTTTATGTTCATGCCACCATGGGTGAGGCTCCCTGCTTCCTGTGCTCAGCTCTGCCTTACCCTTGTTAGGTGTCCTGGCTAGCTAAACCATGACAGCCTAACCCCCTCTGTTTTGTTTGCATTATATTCACATAGTTTCTGAACCTTAAGGGTGATGAGTTTGCCAAGAAGCAGATGCTGCTGGTTCTGCTCTTATTTGCTACTTTAGGAGGTTGCAGGCAGTGAGCTGAGGCTGTAGAGGGGGAGAGCTGGGTTGTTACTGGGCTTCAGGCAGGCAGTGCTCACTGCAGCATGCGATACGGCGGTTCATAAAATGTGACATTCATGTTGGCGGGACACTGCTGTGAGCCTATTTTACTCCGTGATAAAGACTACATCTGTCAGGGTTCATCTCCTCCTTGCTGGGTCCATTGGACAATCAAGCAGGGCAAACTTGTTATATGCAGGGGACAGGACTGGCTCTGCGGCATGTGAACCCTAAGCCTGTGTTTAGGGGGTTATCCCTCGGAGGAGTTACTGCTGCACAAACTCTCTGCGCAGCCCAACTTGCAGAGAGCCTTATCCTGTGTGGTGCTGGGTGGGGACACCATCATCGAAACATCATTGGGAAGCAGTCAGCACTGCGGTTTCTCCAGGCTTGAAAGGAAAAACCCACTGTGAGTTTCAAAGCCAAGATTTTAGGAACAAGAATGAGCCTTTTAATTGCATTTTTCACTTAGGAATGTGAAGGAATCACTGTGAACCTTGAAAAGTTTGATATGTACCAGACCAGTAAATAGATTTGGCTTTGTTTTTTTAATGTTTTGCATACTTTGTTTTTCAAACTTTCACCGTCTCTGCTTTGTTTCAGTTAATGAAATTCTTCTATTGCAGCGCTGGGACTTTTAAAGCATTTTCGTAACCTCCTGTCTCGGTCTCCAAGGTATAAACATTATTTTATAATTAGCCTTCACAACTATGTTACACATTTGAAAAGGAGGGGGAAAAAAAAAATGTTTTTCCTCCATTTTTATATAGGAGAATTACAGTTTCTGTCTGGGGACTAAAAAGAATGTGTGTGTATGCGTGTGCAGGGGAGAGAGAGATTCAATCTGTCGAAATTTCATCTCCTGCCAGTTACACATGAAATCATCGTTTAGGAGACAGAGTGGGAAATTACTGAGTGCATTAGAAAAATCCTCACTCTATCCTTAATGAAACTGCTTTAAAATACAATGGGAGAAGGAAGACTGAGGCACACTGGTGTTCTACCCAAAAAACATGGGGGAAGAACATTGACTTTTCACCCCTGTTATGTAACTTGGCATCAAGCTCTCGCTAGCTGATACTGATGGGAACTAATTTGTCTCTTGGCCTTATTCCTGCCAATCCCCTATGGTGTTTTCTTATGGTGACTTCATATCAGAATAAAGCTGTCACCAAGGTAACCACATGTGCAGATGCACAATCATGGACATGCACTGTGTAATTAAGCCCAAGTATAAATAATAATATTCACTGTAGTGTAAAGTGCTTGAGCGATGTTGCTTGAGGAGCTCTCATGGTGTGTCTTTGGTAAAGGCTTAGCTTCACAGTGTTACAACATCGGGAAACTGAGTCACAGAGCAGGGAGGGGTCAAGGGCAGCCTCCCTGGTGCAGGGGGAGACACTGCATCAGTTGGAGTGGGGCAGTGCTGGAGGAGCACCTAGCTTTTTCCATAGGCATAACTTATTAATGCCGTCCCTGAGCTTTAAGCTCAGGTCCTTTGAAGTGTTTCTGCTGGTTTTACTCTCATTCAGGCAGATTTTTTTTGTGAATGCAATTAGTTGTAGACAGAAAAGCTTCTCCTCCACCCAGCCAGGATGGATATATGCAGATTCATGTATGGATCATTGCCTTGACTTCAGTAAAATTTGGATCCAGTCCCAACAATCTCTCCAATCTTTGCAGCAGGGAACAGCCCCCCCATGAAAGGAAGCTGCTTTGGAATGTTCTTGAAGTGGTAGCTCTCTGTGCTGTAATAAATTTGCAGGATGTTTTCACCAGAGGAAACAAATCCATAGGAGAAATATGGTCTAATGGCTCTTGAATTTTCTAATAAGGAACATGCCAAGTCTTTCCCAATAGAAATATCCCCCTGAATCTTTCATTCAGGTATATGACAGAAGCTTGAGTTATGGTACATTTCCAAAGGTTTGTGTTGTGTTTTTTTTTCCCATGGAGAAAGATGCTCAGACAAAGCCTAACCTAGACGGAAGCTTTTAGAGATGAAAGTGTGTTCCAAGGAGCAGGGAATATGTGGGAATCAAGTGGTTAATTCCTGTTTTCAGCAATGGCATAGGAAAAAAAAAATGCATGTAAGCATGGAAAAATATTAGTCTATCTCTTTTGAAAGCCTCCAAAAAGATTTGTCTGAAGCATGCATTTAAATGGGAAGGATCCAGGTGTTTTCAGAGCGCTTCTAGCCTCCAAGCAGGCCTGGGGCAAACCTGAGCATGCCGTATAATGTAACGAGGAACATCCCTCCATCCTTCAGTAGGAAAATGCAAATAGGCTCATTTCCTCTTTTGAGGAGGACTTTAGATAAGGCACTCCTGGAGCAAAGTAACCTGTTTGGTGTCTTCCCTGCCTGGAATATTACGGTGAGAGTGAAGCAAGTGACGCACACCGAGTCACAGAGCACAGGCTTGGCCTGCCCGTGCAGCTGCATGAGGAGGGAGGGCTACAGCTGCCCTCTGCCACCACTTATCCATAAGATGTGTCGGGTGCCAATTTTGCACCGCTCCTTCTGCCCTTCTGCCTTTCTCTGCCAGTACCCTTGTATGCATGAGCTGAGCTGCTGCTGTTTGGTAACAGCTGAAACTTGAAAATAAGTTGCCCAAGTGAGAAGTGCAGCACAGACCTGCACTCCCAGGGTCCTGTGTTCATGGAATAAAGCATCTGTGCTTTGCTGGAGCCTGTTTGCCTCCCACTCTCCCCCTCCTCCTCCCAACCCATCCCTTTCAAGGAAAGCGGCTGAAATATGTTTTGATTTCATTTTGCAAGTAGTCTTCCTAAAACATTTCTTTCCAGCCTTTTCTCTAAGTTTGTTTTCTTTGCTAGTTCAGCCTTTGAAAGAAACAACAACTTTCCCTTTTTTTTCTGTACCCATTAAGAATAATTTTTTTTTTCTTTTTCAAAAATGTAGGCAGAATCCAACAGCATAAACTTCATTGTGAGAGCTGGAATGGGAAGGGAGCTCTTCTGAAACATCCAGTCCTAGCTGTGACTGCTTAGTTGTGCAGGTAACCAGCAAATAATTAAGGCCAGCACAAAAATTCAGTATCAACTGGGTGACAACATTCCCTTTTTACCAAAGAAAACCCCAGGTGAAAAGAAGATGATCTTAATTATGATGTTTTTAGCAGACAGTTTACAAAGTTCACTTCTGCAGTGCTACAGGCTGGGGTCAGAGTGGCTGGAGAGCAGCCAGGCAGAGAGGGCCCTAGGGGTGCTGGTTGATGGTAGGCTGAACATGAGCCTGCAGTGTGCCCAGGCAGCCAGGAGGGCCAATGGCATCCTGGCCTGCATCAGGAACAGTGTGGCCAGCAGGAGAAGGGAGGTCATTCTGCCCCTGTACACTGCACTGGTTAGGCTGCACCTCTAGTACTGTGTCCAGTTCTGGGCCCCTCAGTTCAGGAAGGATGTTGACTTGCTGGAATGAGTCCAGAGAAGGGCAACAAAGTTGGTGAGGGGTTTGGAATGCAAGCCCTATGAGGAGAGACTGAGGGAGCTGGGGTTGTTTAGCCTGGAGAAGAGGAGGCTCAGGGGTGACCTCATTGCTCTCTACAACTACCAGAAAGGTGGTTGCAGCCAGGAAGGGGTTGGTCTCTTCTCTCTAGCAACCAGCACCAGAACAAGAGGACACAGCCTCAAGCTGCGCCAGGGGAAGTTTAGGCTGGAGGTGAGGAGAAAGTTCTTCACCGAGAGAGTCATTCATCATTGGAATGTGCTGCCCAGGGAGGTGGTGGAGTCACCGTCCCTGGAGGTGTTCAAGAGGGACACATGGCACTTGGTGCCATGGTCTAGTCATGAGGTCTGTGGTGACAGGTTGGACTCGATGATCTTTGAGGTCTCTTCCAACCTTAGTGATACTGTGATACTGTAATACGACTTCTGTCTACTAGAGTAAAAAACAAAAAGGACTAGGCTTGGATTCATCTTGCCTAACTAAGTGTTGATGTCTTTCATCAAAGCAGAATACTGGGTTTGCTATTTAGGGTTGCTCTGTTCAGTTTACAGGGCAGCCCTTCTAATTTTAAAAGCTGAAGTATTTTTCATATTGCTTTAAAAATACAGTGGCCAGTAAGCAACCAACAAGCCAGTAATACATCTGATTTAGAGAGGCATTTCAAAGGACTCAAAGAAAATGGGAAGCTAAGTGTCTCTGATATAAAATAAATCTTTTCAGTGAAAGTTTCCAGCTGCTTCTGAAATATAGGAAAATAAAAATTATCGCTGGCATTCACAAGCCAATTATTGAACTCAATGGCACAATTCTGAATTTCCCCTGATTTAATTAAGAGCAACATTTGGCCCTAGCTAGAAGCAATAATAAGTGCTCTTCATTAGGTGTTTTCAGGGTAATTTCTTAAGGGAAAAGATAGATGCTTCCAAACCTGCCATTTGTTGAACTGCTTCATGTAATATATTAGAGCCATTGATTAGCGTAATATAGGGAAAAGCAAAGCCTGATCGATCATCCATTGCAGTCAATGGGGGTCTTTGATTAAGTCCAAAAAAGGCAATATAAAATCATGGTAATTCCAGGCAATTCAGAGATGCACTCTTGGCTTGCATCCCTAATTCCACTTCAGGGTCTGTCAGTACCTAATCTGGACTTCCTGGGGAGCAGCAATTCCAGTGGTGGCTTTCAAGCTTGCAATGTTTTCCTTTTGTTCTACAGAGGAATGAAAATCAGACCGGATAAAGTCACGTGCTCTTAACTGAGACATGCTGAGGCGTTCGTTGGTTGTCAGGGGGATTTGTCTCATGGGAACATGGAAGAGAAGAGCCCTCCTAGGTCAGAAAGTGAAATCGCTGCCTATTGTGGGCAACCAAGTCTTGAAGTCCTGGTCTTCACCTCTCCGAAGGCAAGCTGAAGCTCAGAAACCCCAGCAATGTGTCTCCAGGAGATACTTTGACTTCTGTGCCAGTGTTGACATCCATACACCTCACTGTGCACTTTCAGTGTCATGAATGGCTCTTCCTTGAACCCTTCTGAGTGCTGTGGGCTTCGGGGAGGCAGTGTGTGGTCACAGCAGGTGTTAGCACATCCTTGCACAAGGTGGGATGTGACTGCTGCGAGCTGCTGCCTGTCGGCTCAGAGTGGTGATGAGGCTCATTATTGTTACATAATTAGTTTATTCAAAAAAAACCTTCAAAAATATTTAGCCTGTCTGTTTACTTCCACGTTTCCTGTGTTCAGATTGCTTTGCTTTACACCAGCACTTGAATTAACCTCATTATCCCTTCAACCAGTGGGTTTTTTCTTATGTGCCAATGGACCTAGTTTTTCATGGAGAGCATAGACACTTACCAATAAATGCTTACAGGTATTTACAAAAGAGTTGAGAGAATCGAGTGCCCAATTTCCTCTGCTGTTCATTTAGGATTAAGCTCTTACTTACCAAGTTGTTTTTGCACATTCTGCTGCACCCTTGGCTACCCAAGGACCTTTATGAACTGGCTCCATAAGCTTTTGGTCTGGCCCCTGTGTTTTTCTCTAACGTACAAAATGTTCCTTTCTAGTGAAGCACTGGTATGTGCTAGCTCTCTGTCTGGATATTGTGTGATGAGGAGGGGAGGGAAATGGCCAGTGACAATGATTTCTCTTGCTGATTGTGTTTTGGGGTTTTTTTTTTCTTTCCCCTTCACATAATTTAAATCAAAATATCTAAACCTCAGACCTGAAACCAACTTCACAGTCTTACTTTGTATGTAAAAATATTCCATTTAAATCAGCAGTAAAGCTAACATGAAAGTGCCAATAAATAATATATGCAAAGAGTTTTTTTTATCAATATATAAAGAAATGTGGAGTTGTGAAGCTGCTGAAAACAAGCATTAGGAAATGTAATGAAGCAAGAATTAGAACAGCATAGTTCCTCTGGCCATTATAAATGAGAACGCCAGGTACCTGGAGAACAGGAAAACTGATGAGTACAGTCTGTTCAGGAGAGAAGGAGGAAAATTTCCCCCAGGAACACATTTCAAATTACTTATTTATGAACTGATGAACTGGGAGGCCACCTATAGAGAGACAGGAGCAAGCAGTCTGCTGCAGACAGCTACAGAACTCCAGCTAATTGTGCTGCTGTTTTCTGTTATAACTCCTGCTCTCCAGCTGGGCTTTGGAGGCAGGAAATTTAGGCATTGACTAGAAGTTGCACTTTCCCTCCTTCTTGTTGGCATAAATATATACATGTATATTTTAATCTGCTGGAATAATTCAGAAAAGGTCTGGGAAAAGCTGCTGCTTTTGTCATGACAGTTAGGGGCGTTTGCATGGTAGGGCTTCCAAGGAAAAAAGTTCCTAAGCACAGGCTCATCCTTTGGTAAAGGTCACTTCAAAGTTCGAAGATATATGGCCTGAATTTGGAAATGTGAAGCGTGCCCTTTGTTTCCCTCTTTGCACATAACTTTCAGGGTATTAACTACACAGAAACAGAAACATGCAAATAAATACTACATGTATTAACTATGGAAATGCGTGGGGGTGTGCATGCAGATATACTTCATATAAATTCCCTACATAAATCCCTGCTGGCAGATATTCTTTTCTCTGTCCGTGCTCATATATACACAGACATTAAAATGCTATTTCATTTACACTGGTGTAATTATAGAATGACTCCAGAAATCAGAATGCAGCCCAAGTTATAAGAATTGTTTAAACATATCAGAAAATAAAAGAAATAGCTGTTGGTACTTGTTAACGTGATCTAATAAAATAGAGAAGAGATAGTTAATTTACTGCAAATATTCAGTGGTTGAAAATTACTTTCAGTACACCTCATAGCAGCGGAAGCACAGGAGTTCTTACCAGAGAATTTGGTTTCTCAGCTTAGAAAACAATTCAGATGTCTGATTTGTAGCAGGTAGAGAGAGACAGAGGTCTGTGAGGTTCCAAGATCGTTGGTATGGTTCAATAGACAGCCTGTGATTTGGTGTGTGGGCACTGCATGGTGGTAGTCAGTCATTTGACTCATGGCCCAGGAAAACTCCTTCAACTTTTGGTTCTCAAGACATGACATGCCCAGCCAGCCTTGAGGTCATATACAGAAGTGAAAACACCAGCGGACTGGGGAACAGTGAGGACAGCACCATATGAGCCTTCTGTGAGGAAATCAAACTTGCATGTCTTCAGTGAAAATCAGACCAAACACCTTGCTACTTTATCACTGAGGATGCTGTCGTCAGGGACCAGATGACTGAAGGGTTGGTAGCTGTGTATTGGGACCTTAAACTGTTCCTGGCATTCATGTGATGGCCAGCACAGGTCACAGGGCGCTTCACAGGTACAATGTCCTGCCTATGTGAACTGCCTCCTAAGAATTCAGCACTGGCTGCAGCTTTCAAATGCAGCTGGTTCAGGGTGCCCTGTATTTAGCCCTCTGCAAAATGATGAAGGCAAAGAGTGAAGGGGTGAGAGACACCTCTGAAAAAGGAGGGTCCACTCATTTGCCGTGTACTGGGTGATAAGATGTGCTTCATGAATACTGAAACCTGGTGCCTCAAAGAGATTTCGAAGAAATGTCAAAGATTCAAACCTGCCAAGTACCAAGGGTGGTTTCAGTGGGAGCTGGGAGTGCTCTGGTACCACACAGAGAGGGTGTTCCTTTTTTCTTCCCTGTGGGTACCTTGGTAAGCCAATATAGAGGAAATGTGTGATGCTGTTGCCAGTGCTGCATATGTTCCATGAACAGGGAAGACAGTTTCCCATGCTGTCATTTGTTGTAAAATGCTAACAAGAGTGGGGCTGGAGCGACACAGTAGATCTCTCCCTGCTCTTCATTGAGTTAGACACCAAGAACACTTAACAGTTTGCTGCAATAGGACCTACAAAAACTATTAACCCCAATAAAACCCTTGTAAGGATGTGCAGAGATAAAAGGGAACTTCAGCGAAGTGGGAATTGTTATAGCAATGAGACACAGAGAGAGAAGGGCATTAAGATTTATTGCAAATGACTCTAGTAGCAAGAGGTTCAAGCATTAGCTAATTTTTATTTGCTTCTTTTATCACACAAGTAGCCAAATTTAAAGAAAGCCAAGAATCAGGAATGACATTAACAGCACTGCAACGAGGAAACTCAAATACTTTAATTTTTGCTTTTGTTCTTAAAAATAAATAAATAAATAAATAAATATTCCTTCTGCTAAAATGAATATGTAACAGTGTCACACTTCAGTGAAACTTTTTCCTTTAAGTATTCAGAACATTTTGTGAGGCTGATCAATTGGGATTTTTTTTTCCTTCTTAATACCCTACTTGGTTACAGTGGCAGGTATTCACAAGTGACAATTATTTCAACATTAATTTGATAGCTCCCGACAGCCTCGGAGATGGGATAGAACCACCTGGAAGCTGGCATTTTGCATTGTACCACTCTGTCTATATAGTAACTGTCATCCTCCATTCAATATGGTAAATGCTATCTGCATACAGGCTTCTAAAAAGTTATAATTTCTTCCAAATGATTGAAACTCATAGATCTCTCTCTCTTTCTCTCTCCCTTTTCAAGCTACACCTGAGAGGTAGCAATGATGACAGGCTGGTTTAACGCAGCTCTTGCCGAGATTAAGTAGTTGTCAGACAGATATCATTGGAGACTAAGGGATTGCTTTTGGAAGTCATTCTGAATTGCTAACTAACCCTGAGCTCGTTCCTAGACGAGTGTCGATTCTTTTGTTTCCAGGGATTGACACATCTGCAATAACAATGGAGCATGCACTCCTCGCCTGATACCTTATTTGTGCTGGTCATCTTTCTATCTGGAGAAGAGGATCTAATGAATGCCTCTTTCACCACTGATTTGCAAAAGCAGAAACCACCCAGAGCTGCTATTTTTGGACTGATGGCTTAAGAAATTTGATTATTTATAGCTAGGTGAAAATGTTTGCAGCCGTATCGTCCGTCTGTTATAACAGACTTGTATATTGGATGGATCTTTGTGAAGGTTCAAAAATAATCTATCCACTGTCAGCTTTGCCACTTTTTAAGCAGGCTGTTTGGGAGGAATGTGTGTGTAACTGCCTGTTGTATTCTGCTCACCTCCCGTTTCATATACATCCAGTGACAGACAGCCCCCAATGAACAGGGAGTAGCTGAGGCTGACAGGTCAGCTGTAACACAACAAGTTGTCACTGTCATGGGAACATGGCAAGTGAAAAGTAGATGAAGTTGCCTAGAGGATGTTTTCATCAATTTAGTGTTATATACAAGCTAATAAATCTGCAGACACTCTGGTTTCACTACACACTCTGTGTGAGAGAGAAAATGACTGAGCTATGGCTAGGTTGGCATTTACTGGACCAGCTGCAGTAGCCACTTGAGCTAATAGTGTGAATGATTTAACTCCTTTCACTCCCTGCCTTTCCTAACAAAGTATTTCCCATGGGACTTCAGACTGAGAAGTTTATTTTTAAGCATGGGAAAGAGATTGACTCTCTAGAGAGCTTTGGAAGTTGCAAGCGGCTGCTTCTTCAGAAGATGATGAGTTTGGTGGGAGGTAAGGGGATGCCTCCACCACTGGAATCAGAAAAAGAAGCAATTTGTGGGACAGGGAAGAGCTCATTTGTCAGAAGCCCTGCTAAACACCTTGGACCCCCAGAACTGCCCACATTGGATGGTTAGACAGTCTTAAACTGATCAAAATTTCCAGGTCTTTGGCCTGAAATAATAGTAAAGGTGTGTAGTTTTAATCCTTCCACTCCCCAGATATTAAAAATACAAAGCCCAGCACAGCAGAAAGTAACACACTGAGTAATACAGATATTATAATAATTACCTGAGGAGCCCTGCTGGATGCTCTGCCATCATTCTGGATTACCTGCAACATCCATGCTAGCTTATTAAAGTATATTCTTTATAGAACAGCAGAGATTGTTCAGATTGTATGTTGAAGTGCCTCACCTTTATGGACAGCTTGTGGATAATTTGTAGCAAATACTGAAACTTCAAAATTGTGCTTTCTTGTGTCAGTTTAATAATTTGTACAGTGTCATTTCGCTTTCCTGCATGGCTGACCACTTTTTCAGCTGCCATAGTGGACAAATAGAGTGATACAATCAAAGAGTTTGCAATAGGCTTTCAATGACTTCTGATTATCTACATCTGTGGATAAACACAGGAAAATGTATTGCTCTAGGTTAAATTCCTGTACTATTTGGTTCAGCCACCTCTAACTTACTCCTAGCAGGTGTACTGAATAGTATCATGTGGTCTAGCACTTTTTATCTGCTGGAATCCATTGATTATTTCACTGCTCTCAGCTCTAGAAGGGTCTTGACTGAACCTTGTGCCAGCATCATGCAAATGGGTTCCACTGATTTCAAATACAAATTGCTAATATAGTCACTGTGGCATTATAATTTTGTTCAAAAGTAACCTAAAATACCCCATAATTTAAAACTTTTTTATGTCTGTAACTCTCATCTAGATGTCTTCTTGGTATTCAAGTCATTAACTCCCAGTTCAAAGTTATGTACATTGAACAACTTGGTGAATAGGGCTGAGATTGCAGTTAAATATGTAAATTCAACCTCAGTATTCTCCAAATGCTCTAGTAAATCAATGTTAATGACAGTAGTTTCCCATATAATGTATTTAATTCTTCCTCTTCAAAGCATTTTACAAAGAAACCCTGTTTTACAGTAAATAGCACAGAATTACAGAGCACAGGTAGCTCAGAGGGAAGAGGAAATGAGTGGCCTGGAAAGGACAAAAAAAAAAAAAAAAGAAAGACATTTAGAAATAAAAGAATTCTCATAAACAAAAAACCTGAACTTTTGAGCTGACTGTCTCTTGTTTAAAAATTGAAGACTCTAGAAAAATTTGGAAAGTTTTCCAGATTTCTACCTTAAGGTAGAAACATAACAAAAATGTGAGCCTGCAGGTACTTCAGGCAGAACTAAGGTTTCAAGTGGGCACCAGCACTGGCAACCAGATGCTGCCATGGCCTATAAACTTGTATTTGCTTTCTGGAATGTCACAGTCTCAAAAAGAAGAAAGGGAAAAACAGCCCATACTTGAAAAACATCTGAAAAGGCAAAAGCCCACACTGCTTCTGTCACTGTTTTACTCACACAACATTTCCTGTACCCACCCTGCAACAATGAAGCCTCCGCATGTGTAAACATGAAACTGAGACACTACTCAGAGACTGTTAAATGCTGTAGTCTGGCAAAGACTGGCTATGCTAAAATATTACTGCTCTGTATAATATTGCACACTATATACTCATCTGCCTATGTCAGTTGACAAAAGACAATAAACATAGTCATTAAAACAAAGAAAAAAAATTATGTATGGTTAAATGGTCTTAAATAAACCTACAGTGCTCTTAAATAAACCTACGGTGCTCTTAAATAAACCTACGGTGCCAGTGAATTTTGTGCCACCAAAAATTGTTTAATCCATCTACTTCAGTTGCAAATTGTTCCTTCAGATCTCAATTCCAAGGCAAGAAATGGCATTATGGGGTAATTTAATCTATCATGTGATTATGTTCTCCTAACCATTGCTTTAACACACCAGACTGAATTGTCTTTGTGAGTAGATCCAGTGCCACAAAAGAATCATGCGAGTGGGGACTTTGTCCCCCAAAATATATCAACTCAAAGGCATGCAAACCCCAGCAGATTTCCATTATAGCATACAGAAGGAAATGCATTTAAAGCCAGCTAAGCTTATGTATTTTAGAATTCCCTATCAGACAGTGCATGTCAGAAAAGATTTAAGGCCATGCTAACTTTTGCATGGGTCACTTTTTCTCCTCTCTGGCCTGCGGGCTGAACAGAAACAGTTATAGCACTGACATAAACCCATTTATTCTGCTTGCCCCTGTTCCTGCATTGAGTATAAAGCAGCTCATGAACCCCATATTTAAACTTTCTCTTCTGATTTTTTTCCCCCACTGATCCTTCCAGAAAATCATGTTATGGCAAATGAAGTTTCCTGGGGATTTTTCTTTTGGCAAGGAGAGGGTCTGAAATAGGTCAGTGACAGCTGAAAAAATTGCATTCACTTCATATTCATTCACTGAAGGAGACTGAAATTTCTCCTGAGCACTGCTTCAATTTCACTTATTCTTGCCCCAGGTTTCCTCCATTAGGACTTCTCAGGGCAAGAAGTGACTCAAAATACAATCAGTGTGGGACTTGTATAGTTAAAACCCAGTTTGCAACAACAACAAAAAATGGCTGTTGTTTTGTACCTCGCTGATAAATGGATACCTATTGTTCTTCTGCCCTGGAAATTAATAATAACTGGACCAGTTGCCTAAGAGACAGCCATTAGCAATCAGTACAAATTAATGTACTGCAGGAAATGCAGCAAAGAGATGTGTTTAAGTGTGTAGGGGCACCTTAACCACCCATCCAATACTGGTGAGTGCAGGCAGTCTCCAAGCCGTTATCTCTGCCGTGCAGTACAGATGCCCTGAGATACCGATAAGATGTTTTAACAAGTCAGGGGAGTCCCTACTAGATGGCCATAACTCAGTGAGGAGCACTGTGTTTTATGGGTTTCCTTTGGCTGGAAAGCATGCCTGCTCCCTTGGGCAGCCTCATAATCCAGGATTTTCCCAGGGAGAGGTAAATCTGGAAGTGCAGAGGGCCCAACATGGCAGCAGCTCTTTTGTTTCCCTCTAGCACTCCAGCTCTTCCTGCCTGCACGGCTGTGGCTCCTGCCCTAGGAAAGGTTCTCTCAGATGGGTTAGCTGTGTTTTAAAAGGTCCCTGAGTGCTTTTAAAACTGTCAGCACCATTATCATTCATGATGAAACTGGTTTTCAAGCCTGGCTTCTGTTTTTCCAGTGGACAGCTAAAGTCCCCCTAGATAATTACCTTGGTTGTGCAGGGGGTCTGGTTACCCCAGGCCAATTACTGGAGGTTTCTTTGTGCCGTGGATGCAGGGTGGCTCTGTGTACTATTGGCATGACTGCTCTGCCTGGCCCCAGGATGCTCCTGAGGGATACACCAGACTGTGCCAGTCCTGATCTTCAGTACAGAACTGGATCTGCACTGCAGGGATTCCTCTTCTGCAATGACAACTGCTAGGCCACCTGCAGAGTCTGCATCTTATTCTTGCCTTCTCCTGTTTCTCCATCCCTGATATGAGTGTGATTGTGTGTGAGTGCTTGCTGTCTGGGAGTGTGTGGGTGAGCCTGACGTCTGCCCTGTCCTGTGGTAGCACAAGCTGTCTTTAAATGATTACAAACAGTCATTAAATTATTTGATTTTACAGAGGTTCAGATGGACCCAGCAAGGACATAAGTACTGCAGGTGCATGAGGCTTCCACTGGCTGCCTTCCTTCTCTTTTCCTTCTGCCTCTTCATTTGCAGGAGAATTTCACCTCAATGTTGAATGCATGTGGTTCAGGAGTATAGCAAATCTGCAGCCAAATGCCCTCCCTGGGAAACTCACTGCAGCATGGGAATGACTGCTTCTCTACCTAGGTCAGAGCTAGACTGGTAACACATCTGTAAGTCCTCTTAAAGTTAGTGGGAATGGTGAATCAGTAAATGAGGACTGAATTTGGCATTTTACTATCCAAAGGCATAAGTGCTTTATGGAATAGATGGGGTAGGTGAGTAGTTAAGGGAAGCAGAGCTATGAGAAATAAGGAAGTTTTTAAAAAATGGAAGTTTGCAAATGCAAAACACTGATGAGCTGCTGGCAGCTATTGCTTCCTGTGAAATCTGGCAAATGGGCAGGATGCCTGAATCAAATTATCTTCTGATTTTGGGGGGGAGATAAAATATTAACAGCAGAGTGTCACCCACAGTTCTCTTCCAGCACAGCTAGAGAAAGCATCATCCAGGAATCTCTGGCCTTGAAAGGTAGTATGTTGGGAAAGGATATCTCCAAAAGTGGGTGGGTTTCTGTCAGATACCATCAACAGAGCAGTCACTCAGGGATGCCAAAAGGAGCTAGGCTCACAAAAGGGAACTCTACCACATCCTACTGGCAAATAACACCGAGTGAAGTTATTTTCCCAATAACCGCATTTTGAGTTGTTTTTTTCTAAAGTTTCTTGGAAAACTTCCTGTGTCGTTGGTGTCAGACAAACCAGATGGGAGCTCTGAATTGATGATCACATTTTGAGGCTGGAATGCAACATCTGGAGTTGATCAGCATTCCTTACAAACTGATCAATCATTAGGTGGAACTGATTACTACCATCTCCTCCTTTTGCTCTTGAATCACTTAGAACTGTTTTATTCCACCCCCCCACCCCCCCCTTCTTTTTATGAAAGACAGAAAGCATGAAACACAGCTGCTTCGTAGGGACTGAGGTTATGTGAGTCACAGTGACTAACTCATTACACATATCTCTTGTTGCAGTATCAAATGGAGCAGGGATGAGATAGATCTGCTCTAGTAAATATAAAATATCGTGGGTCATATTACTCAGCAACAGTGATTTTGCAGCAGCAGCAGTTTTGAAGTAAGACCTTTTCAATAAGTCACTATAGATAGAAAGATTAGGACTAATGCTGCTAGCGTCAGTGTCTGAGATCAGGGTTATTTAGGAGCGTGCCACGTTTGATACAAACAGCCTCGCCACGCCATGCTGTGCCAGCCTCGCCACAAGCTAAAACAGAGCTGCAAAACACCAACGGTATTTTCCACTCTCTGAAAAGTCTATCATCTTCCTTGCATTTGTCTTCCAGAAAAGAGAAAATGACAAGGCAATGTGCAAACCAGGCCACATGTGCGCTCCACTGTCTTCACATGTGTTTCATATATTGGCACTATTGTCAGACACAGCAACCACTTCCCAACTGGTGAGAAGAATCAGCTCCACCACTGCTCTCCGGGAGAACCACTGTCCTACTTCTCCCTATGCACCCCAGAGGTGTGCGGGAGGGCCACCAGCAACAGAAGAAGAGGACTCAGTCTTAAGCTGCACAGGGGGAATTTTAGGCTTGATCTTAGAAAGAAGTTCTTCACAGAAAGAGAAATTGCCCTTTGGAATGGGCTGCCCAGGGAGGTGGTGGGGTTGATGTCCTTGGAGGTGTTTAAGAAGAGACTGGATGAGGCACTTATTTGCCATGGTCAAGCTGATTAGTTAGGGTTGGGTGATCGGTTGGGACTCGATGATCTTGGAAGTATCTTCCAACCTGGTTGATTCTGTGACCTCTTGTATTGCAAATAAGCCATATAGCACAGCAAATCCACATCCCAGATCTGTGCCCATGGATTTCCAGCACCAGCATGTGGGTCTAGCAAGTGAAAGACTGAAAGAACATGCACAAGTCAAGCCAGATATTTGAGTGTCCTGTGCTCATCTTCACTGAGTTTGGACCTCCATATTCCAGCAGATATTCCTGCACTTAGTATGGATTGTGGAGATGGAGATAAATCTCTTGATTGAAAATGGACTGTGACTGAAATGGTACAAAATGTCCACTGTTTTAGGACTATCTTAATCTGATTAATTTGCTTTCACTTCTCCTATTGTTACCAACAAGAAAGCCAGGCCAGGAACTGTATCGTTCCTGGGTACTGTTACTATGAATCTTCTGGCTTCTTCTGGCGTACATCAGGAATTCCCCGCTGAAATCAGGGGAGGGTTTGAACAAGATCTTTTCTTAAGCCTGCTGATGGTTTTTCATAGAAAGTGCAAGCATTTTGTGGATTTTCCTGGATTTGAAACAAAGACCAAAGAAATGTGGTGTTTTCAAATGAGTTTCACGTTGAGGTTCTGGGTCTGTTCATCATTTCATGCCCAAAATAAAACGTAAGAAGTGCAAAACCAGAACTTGTGTCATGAAACGGAACAAAATGTTCCCACAAACTTCATGTGAAGGAAACAATAGAGTAACCTGCAAGCTTCATAGAGATGTGACCATGCAACTCTCTTCCTACTGCTGAGTCAGGGTTCCCACGATACTGCAGCCCTGGAAATGGACTGTACTGCTGAACCTCTGTGACCCAGGCTCTCCCATCTTTTCTTTGTGCTTTTGCCATTAACAATGAGTTCTGCAAGCTCTGAAGCCAGATCTGAGTTCCTGTGTGCTAGCGTAAAGCACTCCACCAACATCAAAGAATGTATAATTTTTTCATCAGTAAGCAGTTATGTGAATAATTTTCCTGATAAAGACACAAGCATTTGTTTTGAAAATAGCTGAATACTGATGAGGACAAGAGGTTATTTCTCTGGTTCTAAAAGAACAGAGCAAAAGGAGACAATAATTAGCACAGACATATTCAGTGACTCACCTAAGGCAAGTCAGGGAGATTTTGGCAAAACCAAAAGCCAAAGTCTGTTCCCTGGAGTGGCTGCCTTGTAACACAGGACCACGTCTGCAGATACCTCAATCCTGAATATGATGTGGTGCTTTTTCAGCTCTAGCATTTTTAAGAGCTCAGCTTTTCAAACTGTGTAATGTTATAGGAAAACAATAACCCTGCAGCAGTGGAGGCAGCTGTAAGCAAGGAAATGCAGTGCTGTTCCTGTGAATTCCTGCAGCCAGGATCTTCATGTGCTAGCTATCTGAGAGAGAGATGAGTTAAAACATTTAAATCAAAGTTAGGATTTTCCCAGGGAAAGGAAAAGGGTTATGCACAGTTTTATCCCTTTTAAAGTGACTTTGTTTATTATTCTGGAATTTATTGCAAATGTGTTTTAAAAGGGGATAATGAAGTAGCAGGAAAGATGACAAACATCTGATTATAGATAAAAGCTCCTTAAGAGCAGTGCCAACTAGACCAAAACAGGCAGAATTGTGTTCAGAGGCATTAGCTGGCATTGGCAGCCTGCTCCTCTGCAGAGCTTTGGTCCCATTCATGCCTAAGCTGATGATTTCCCCGAGAGGAGCGCCTGTCCTCACGGTGTCTGACACAAGCATCTGCCTTCTCTCCTAGCATCACTGTACACCCACGAATTTCCTGGCTGGGAGTGCACTTGGACGACTCACCCAGGATATCCCTCAGGGCTTTGTGTTTCAGGCAGCCTGGGAATTATGTGATTTAGGATTGACATACAGAGCAGTTTCCTGTAAGGGCAGTTGAGTCCACCACTGCCCCATTGTGGGGTGTAACAAAGCATCTCTTCGGTATGGAACAGGAAGACTTGGGTGCGTTTACTAAAGAAGCAGAAATACACATGCAATGTAAGCAGTAATGTGCACAAACAAGATACATCTGAGAGAGCACAACACATGGGAATCAAACATTCCTAGCTGAATGGCTTTACACCCCAAAGCTCCTTCAGCACTTGTATTCATAGTCATACTGTGCGTGAAATTCATCTGAATCTTGTTTCTTTGGCCTATGGGGTATTTTCATGTACAAATTAGGCTGGCCAACATTCCCTTTCTGCAAAAATTCCCAGGAGTGCAACTTAAATGTTATTAAAAAGCCTAATAAAAGAAGAGTGCACATTTAATAATGTTAGAATAACACAGCCATTGCAGCGTGGTGTGCCCGCAGTTCCAAGCAAAGTGAGAAGATGGAGGCACTAATGAACTTACTCAGAAAAAAAGCCCTCCATAATTATTTACAGCTAGGGAGGACCTAGTTGATGCCATGCAGAATGCACAGAAACATTTTCAGGACCCCCAGTTTGGACCCGTTTAATCAGGATCTGGGCACAGTCCCTGCTGAACAGGGAGCATCCTTTTTCCAGTGTGCAGTGCATGGAAAGCAGTGACCACTGAGGCCAGTGCAGTAATGTCTCCCCCCTCACAAGCCTTATCCCAATTTCCTTTGTCTCAGAGAGATGGTCACTGTAAATAGATGGTGCAAATACTGCACACTCATCAGCTACCTTGCTGTGATACTTCTCTGTGTACTTTCCTTTCACCTTTGACCTGTCACAAGAACATATCTTCCTGATGTGTATCCTTCCCCTACAATATGTCATGCTTTCCTCCCACTCACATATCCTAGAATGACTTTTCTCCAGGGCACAAGGTCTAACACAAGACCTAAGTATCAAGTCAGGCCCATCTCTTGAAGGGATTAGAGTTCTTTCATGACATTAATTAGCAACCACTCCTTCAGTGGGAGCAATGAAGCCGTGCATGAAACCAGGAGGGTGGGTGGCTTGGCTAAAGAGATGGGGAGAGAGGCTGCAGGGCACGACCTGCTTCAAACCACACTTCAGGTCTCCATAACCTTTACCCAAAGGCTCTACCCACCAGCCCACACTGTGTCCCCAGAGCAGAAAGCAATATCCTTGGAAAAGGAAAACCTTGTGAACCACAACCCACTGCAAAATAAATACCCTCTATAAGAAACAAACCTTTAGAAAACAAAACCAAACCTGGAACAGCAGGGCACTGAGTTTTGAATAGAAATGGATTTAGTTTGGCTGCAGCACAAGGACAGCAGGAGCGTTCAAAACGCTGCAAGCCACACACGGGAACTCTAGTGGGAACACTTCCTTCGAGGCAGGAATTCTCCTGCTCACAATGGCATTGTTATGCATTAAGGAAATTTTTTGTTCCTCTTGGGCTGTGGGGGTGTGATGGGAGAGGGGAAGGCTTGCTCACTCTGCCATGTGGTCACATCAGCTGGGGTTGCTTAGCCTGGAGAAGAGGAGGCTCAGAGGAGACCTTCTTGCTGTCTACAACTACCTGAAGGGAGGTTGTAGCCAGGTGGGTGTTGGTCTCTTCTCCCAAGCAACCAGCGCCAGAACAAGAGGACACAGTCTCAAGCTGCGCCAGGGGAAGTTTAGGCTGGAGGTGAGGAGAAAGTTCTTCACTGAGAGAGTCATTCACCATTGGACTGGGCTGCCCAGGGAGGTGGTTGAGTCACCGTCCCTGGAGGTGTTCAAGAGGGGACTGGACGTGGCACTTGGTGCCATGGTCTAGTCATGAGGTCTGTGGTGACAGGTTGGACTCGATGATCTTTGAGGTCTCTTCCAACCTTAGTGATACTGTGATACTATACTGTGATTATTTACTATTTTAAAAAATGGGACTACCAGCCAAGTGTGTCCATCGCCCATGAGAAACTTAGGAGCAGTGGAGGCAGGTCTACACGAGATGCTTGTGCAATTCTTCCCTTGCTTGTTAAAGAGCAGTCAAAGGCACTTCAGTGTTAAAATTTAATAGGATTGGGTTTGGTTACTTCAGGTAGACAAGATGACACTTCTTCCTGTAGGCTTTTTGTGCCTGGTAGAATCCAGCCACTGAGGGATTTTTTGGCTGCTTTTACATTTCAGCTCTAGCATTAACAAATGCAAAGGTAATGAGATTTTATGTCTTTTAAAAAACTAATTTTGCAGGTAAACTCCCCTGAATTCTTTGAACGCGTCACTCAAAATTTTATGGTCATATCCTCGGGGATTATTTCAAACACTTCAGGTTTGAAGAATATGTTTTCTTTGCAAGTGTTATTTGCAGTGAGTTTGGGAGAGAAAGGGTTAACTTTTTTTTTTTTTCCTGTGGCTTATATGTAAGTGAAATGACATTTTAACAATCTCCTTAGTATAGCCTTGCTGTGCTGGGACCTCTGTTGCCTGCTGTCTTACTTCTTGGCCTCTAAATAGAGAGTTATTTTCAATTTCTCCAGTTCCTAATGTTTTAAATGGAACTACTGTTCCCCTTAGAGCACCCAGTGGCTGGCTGGAGACCTTTATTGATATATATAAATTACTCCAGTCCCCAGGGCTGGCTACAGATCCAATCATATTGAGCTAATGCGCATATAAATAAAAACCTGGAAGTATGGTTTATGGCAATAAGTAGTGCAGTAGAAGTTTATACCATCCTGCAAAGACACCTTGATACATTGCTGATAATCTCTATAATGTATTTAAAGAGACAGTCTGTAGATTCCAGGCTGAAAACTTCACTCATCAGAGCCATAAATCTCAGTGAGCTTCTGTTGATTGGCCTGGAAAAGAAGGAATTTCCCAATCCAGGGAAGAGCCTAAATTGAAAGGGTGTTGGTCTTTTGCTGGAAGGCACCAAACAGGGTGATGCCGCTGTGTAAGTAAAGCGTATCAAGCCCAGCAGTCAGGCAAGGTTAAAGAAGTTCCCTGGTGTCTTGATGTTTGTCCAGTTGCCAGGTTTTGCAGCTCACAGATGATTCCTACTTTTGTGTAGAATGATTTACTGCCCTCTAAACAGAACAATAATAATCTGATGTCCAGCTGATAAAGCTGACAGCAGCTGAATTATTCAGGCAAGCAATCATTTCTCTAGGCAGGTGAAAACAAATTTCAAGGGTTAGGTTGAATTTTCTGGCTGAACCCTGAATGGAGAGTGCAGCAGGTAACAGTTTTCTGGTTGGGGCATCACTGGGACAATGAGTGACCCAGACAGTCACACTACTTGCCTCTTGCAGCATTGGGGAGGTAACACTGCAGCCTCAGAAAGGTGAAGCTACGCCTCACCATCTTCCAGACCTTTGGTGAATCTGAATCTCACTGGGTTTAAACACCTCAGCTCTGAATTATAATGGAATTAATTGTAATTAACATGCCAAAGGTGGGACAGTGGCATCCCAGGCAGAGCTAATCCTTACATCTCACCCGTGTCTCTTGTCTTCAGTGCTGGGCTCTGGGGAAGGGGCTGTCTTTTTTTTCCCTGCAGTGTCCAGCAGAATGACCACGCTGCTTTGTCACAGACAGCAAGGAGCAAACCTGAAGCTGCTAATGACAGTGACACTAATCCAGTAATCCCTCTTAGTAACCAGGAGTGCCTTGAGCAGAAAAGGTAGCAGTCAGTCCCATTATAATTCTTGGGAAGTTCCTAAAAAGGCCTGGGGATGACTGAAAGGAGTCAGAAGGGAACAGGACAGGTGCTGGTGTGGCAGCCCATGCCATTATCCCACACTTGCTCCCTGTTTGCTGTCTTGGAGTTGCTAGAAGCAGAGCAGTAGCTTTATTAATAAGCCACTGTAGCATGGCACGACAAAAGGGTCTTGAGGCAACTTTGGCAGGTGTAAGACAGGGCATTATATATATAACTGATGCTCGATGAGCACTGCAAGATACTGCCAACTTTACACAACTTTATTTCTTCATTTTCAGATCCTTCAGGCACCAATTTTACTGCTTCAGAAAAATGATTGTAACTTAAAGGAAAACTCCAGTATGAGCTGTCAAAGCAGCCTTTAGAAATACTTGTCACTCTCTCGGTATCATAGTCTGTGGAGCTGTCATTGCTGTCTCTGGGTGCTGCCATTTTAATGTCACCTTTTTGCTTTCCCTCTCAGAAAGTCATGGAGCAACCTTAAAAAAAAAAAAAAAGAAACTGAAAAGTTCTTGTTAAGTCTCCTGGAGTGTTGAGCCCAGCAGACTCCAATGAATGTGAGACCTATGGAGATTTACTCTAGAAAACTATCAGTAGTCAGCTGAGTACTTATAAACAGTGCAGAAGCATTAAGAATGAAAACGCAGCAGTCTTTGGAAGTGATTCTAGCTCTGAGTCTCAGTGGACAAGGTTTGGTGTGTTTAGCCTGGTGCCATGTCACCCTCTGATATTTAATGTCCTTGCTGTATTTAAAGTGTTGCCACACTTACATCTAAGGCAGTTTGACTGAAATTGGATGTAAAACTTTGTTTAGTTAATCTTGTGCGCGGCACTGCATGGCTACTTGCAGAACAATTTAAAGTTGCACAGTTTAATTTAGTAAGGAATCATGAAGGCAATTCAATTTAAAACCATTAAAACAATTTTAGAGTGCCTGCCCAAGGGTTTTGCATGTTTTCACTAAATGAGTTTTAAAAATACATTTAGTTAAACTGATGGAACTCTAAGTATCAATAAAGGCTTTATCTTGCAAACACTAATGCTTGTCTTCAACGAGTCCTTTGCATCTGCTTAGATGTCTGTCTCCAGGATTAGGGCATTATCAGTTAGTGCATTTAAGAAAAAGATGTGGTTTTGATCTCTTCCAAATGAACTCCTTTAAAGGAAAGTCTTTCCCTTTCTCTCCTGTGTTTTGGAGTGAGATGATCTGATCTTTGCTTCCCTGGGCTGAAATTTATGTGCTGAAACCTCAGACTTGCTTCTAAATCACATGAGCTTGACTGACAATGAGTAGGCATGGTGCCCAGCAACTTTTTCTCTCACAGTCCTACAGACCACAGTGAAAGTAAATATGGCAGAGTCTTTTCAAACCAAAGCAGTTCTTACTCCAAAGCAGTTCCAACCTGGTCTATTCTATTCTATTCTATTCTATTCTATTCTATTCTATTCTACTCATCCAAAACCTGGTAGGATCCATGCACCTATTTCTCCTCAACAGACCTCTCGTCTTTAGAGTTTCAGTAAGCCCACTTAACCACATGGTCAGTTGGAAAAAGGTTTGCTGTAGTTTCTGCATCTCATTTTCTTTCTCGCCTGTTCCAGGCAACTCATTTTGTGCAACTTATTTTTAGGACATTCTTTTTTGATGCCGGGATCTAGATTAGATGTGGGGAGAGTAGCTCTCGCTAGTCCAGTTCTCTGACATGCTTTCTCCTGTCTGCTGCACTGCTATGGGTCTGTTGATCTGTGCTTGAGAAGGACAAAATCAAGAAGGTAAAGTGAGGTGCATTTATGAAAAACAATGTTGCAACTCTTTCATGGTCCCAGTTTCTTCTCCCCTTCTGAATAAAATAGGAAACTGAGACAAGTAAATACAAGTTAGAAATTCAGAAAGACTTTTCACATCCCAGGATCCTTTGGCTCCCACAGAAACCTTCTGCAAGATCTCCAAGGGATTTGTGTATGATAAATGTTGAGGACAAGGGAACCAGCAGCTTTTCTTTCAATTAGCAACACAGCAGCAAAAGACTGGAAGGCACCTCCCGAGCCACTGAGTCCGGAGCTTTGTGGTTGCAAACAAACAATGGCACGTAATCCCTTTAATAAAATGATCACGTTCCACTTTGAAAGCCACTAGGTTTTGGAGGCAGGACTGATCCCTACTGCTAACCCTGTGAAGCCCAGAACAAATATCTGAGCTCAAGATAATGCTACTTACAACAGGATTAAATCCCTGCTGGGTGCCCTATAGTTGCAACCACAGGGGAACTCTGCCAGCAGCAGCATGGCTTTGGCACTCCATGTCCATGTAAGGCTAAAATTTGCTCTATTCTTCCTCATAATTAGGCGCAGTGACTAGACCAGGCTTTATATTGCATCATACTTGCTTCTATGCCGGGGCAGATGCAGCATTAAATGGAGGATTGAGCAGGCACATGACACGGGGACATGTGTGATGCAGACAGCACCAGAGGGATGCTCCATTTCTTTTACTGCCCTACAATTCCCTCTGCTCACTGTGGGTAGCAGCCATCCGTTGGGATTTTGTGTGCCCCTCTCCTTTCAGTGAGACTGGATTGTCATGTGGGAGAGACCTGTGTGGTGAATGGCATGCAGGCAAAGATAAATTCTTACTCTCCACTAGAGGTATTCCTTTTTCTTCTTCCCCTGAAGGACCTGATCCAGATGACGCTGAAATCTGCCAAACTCCTGGAGACAGATTTGGATTAGTGCCTGGGGCTCTTCTGCTGCTGGAATTCTTGCCTCAGATAAAGAAGGCAACCACATCCTTATACCATGCAAGTTGTTTAGTTTGGACTGTGGGAAGCAATCTGTCAAATGGGCAAAGGAGCTGTCATGAGCCAAAGGACTGGCAGGAGAGGTGGGATGACCCAGTGGTTAGGCTGTAATGGGTCCTGTAAGACTGTAAGGCAAACCCATGTTCTCTTATGGACATACCTTGTCCAGTTCAGTGTGGGGAGGGCTGGAGAAGGGTCTGCCCAGCCATACCTCCAGCATGGACCCAGAGCAGGAGCATCATATATGTGGGATGCTAATGAGATGCTGCAGCCCTTGCAACTCTGTGCTAAATGCCCTCCTGCCCTGTGTCCTAGGTGGAGGACAGATGTATTAGGGGATGCCACCCCACAATAGGAGTACAGAGAGACATAAGGAGGAGAGCACAGTCTGTGGGGCTCCTGGATATGGCCCAGCATCAAAGCTGAGTGCTGGCCTCGCTCACATGGCTGCAGTTAAGCCCACTCAATAAGAGTTTAAAGGTGCAGAATGAAGCAAAGGCAGCTGCAGGGCCATAATGTCACATCATGTGGGAGCTTGCATGGTTTCCGTGGCTGCCAGCTCTCTTCTGCTGTTTTTGATGCCCTAACCTGGTGACCTGAGCCCTGCCCCAATCTCCTCATATGCCTTTCTGAGCTGCAGCCTGCTTAGATGCCTTGTTTTCAAAAGAAAAGGGTTTTGGACAAACAGAAGTGCTGTTACTCCTCTTCCACCCTGAAAACCTCAGTCCTGTGGTGGCAGTAGGAAGCATGCATGGCAGTTGTAGCAGCAGGACCTGCAGACGTGGCCCTGCCTGGTGGTGGGGCAGTCTGTGGGGCTTTGGGGCAGCCCTTCATAGTATGGGGGGGGAGACACCAGGGCTGGGAATGGTGCAAGCACTGGCGGATGTGCTGAGTTTAAAGAAAGGTTATATAAGTGGGAGAGAGCAAGGGGTAGGAGGCATGCCATAACCACACACTTGTGTTGAAGATGAGCAATTTCATGCAAACTTGGTCCAAAAAGAAAAAAAACCTCAACAAACCAGAACATAAAACCTCAGTGACTTCAGTGGGAAGAGTCTCACCCTGTCTAGGACTTAATATGAGCCCCATCCCTCTCTGTGTGAAAGAGAGTTGCTTACATCCTCCACAAGCATTGCATTCACACAAAAGGAGGTAAGAGAGAAAGGCAATTAATATTATATACCATCTGGATTTCAGGGATCCACACTGTCTGTCTATATCCCTCAAGCCATCACAAGCAATCTACGAGCAGTCTCCACAAGCACACTCAGACCCCACCATTAACATAATTCTCTCTTTTATTCCTCATCATTATGGTACTGCATGCTACAGTCTTTAACATTATTTGTTTTATCCACTTTTCCGCATTTTAAAGCTCATACTATGCTGGCTAAAAAAAAAAAAAAAATGAAAAAAAAAAAAAGAAGCCCTTTTTCTCTCATCTGGTTTGATATTCATCTGTCCCTCATTGATTTGATTTTTTTTTCCTCCCCCTTTACCATAATTTTGGTTGGTGGTTCTTTTTTTTTTTTTTTTTTTTTTTTTTACCCAGAGAACATTGAGAACTCTGTCTCAAGGCTTCCAGATTAGACAGAAGACTGATAGGATAATGATGATAGTATGTTAAATGCTATCTATGTAAATCAGCTCTCTCCATCAATGGATACAAGATGCAGCTACATTAGATCCCTTTTTGACATACATTTTCATTTTTTAAGGAAGAGAATATTGGATTGTTATTAAGCTACTTTAGAAAAATCTTTGCATTACCAGGCACATTACTATTGTGCATAAAGTCATATTAAATTTTGGGATGATGTACAACATCATTTTCTTTTAAAGGCTGCTTTTAACCTCAAAGTATCTTCTTTTTAGCTTCTGCTGAGGGATTTGTTTATGATAACCAATGACTTGGGGGGAGGAGGGGGGGAAAGGGTGTTTTTTATTAAGCTTCTTGTAGTAGATAAATCTGAATTTCCACCTCTGATAGGAAACTGGCCCCAGCTAAGGGGAAAAAAAACTGCTGTTACATCTCATCTGTTTCAAATGCCTGGGAAAATAGCTCAGCAGATAGACTGAAAGTCAAATTCAGACTGCCTTGGACTCAGTTGGAAGCTAGTTGCAAAATCAAGACCCATTCACTGGAAAAATCGTGCCAGCTAACCCCTCCCATTTTGACTTTTTGTATGAAAAAGGCTATTTTTGTTTTCCTCTTTGAACTCCAAGATGAAGGAATGAATATATTCCCAACAATAATAAGGAGTAAAGTGGTGAAAATCATCTTGGTTTTATTCACTCCTGTGGACTCATGCTGATTTGCAGTGGCAGAGGAACTGGCCAGCTAAAAATATATCATTAAAATCATCTCCAGCCTGTCAGTAGTGTGGGGAACTTACCTCGACTGTAGGGTGGGCTTTGTTTACTAATTTATAAGAGAATGTACAGACTTAATTTTTTGTTTAAAGTTATCTTTGGCTGTGGTGGCCCAGAGCAAACTAAATCCAGATTATGCATTTATGTTTTTCCATGAGCAGCAGGGCTGATGAGCTGGGATTCCAGCATTTCTTTTCTACATTGACTCTCTAATGTCTAATAAAGGGTGAGTTTATTAGCGTTTTCTCTGTGGGAGACATTAATAAGAGCACTTTCCTCTACCAGAAACCTATCTTCATAAAACCTGCGTGAACTTCACATCTCTGAGACCTCATTTGCTCTGTCAAATTTTCTTTGGAATTAGCTGGTGCATCTGAAGTTATTAGATGGGGACCTGCAGATGTAAACACCCAGGGTTGCAGTGTGATAAATCTCCTTTCTCCATTAGAAGAACACCGAGAGTACAGCAGAAAAGAGAAAAACTGGTGGTACTGGTGATCAGAGGCATGACTGCCAGGCTAGTGGTGATCTGAGCAGAGGGACAACCTAAAGACAGCGCACAGCTGGGCAAATTTCAAGGCTTAGATCACATAAAACAGTGAAGTCTCCCTGCAAGCTAAGGCTTGGGGTGGAGGTTGTGGTGTGATAATCCAGGCTAGTGGTTCCACCTGATAAGATAGGAGGATTTAATAGGGCTGAGAGGAAAGTAGAGTTAGGAGGCAAGTTTGGTGAAGTTGGAGCAAGGGGCTTAGGAGAGTGACAGGCTTCAGGCAAGTAATTTCTGCACTCACCTTTCTAAATTCACCTGCTTTCCAGAAGGTCTTGTCTGCTGTTCATAAGTCCCCCTTCTCTGGGGCATGTCAAATGTTTGAGTGAACGGTGGGGGTGTTGGGTGGTTTCTGTTTGGTTTTGCTTTTTGGGGTTTTTGTTTGTTTGGCAGCAGGGGAGAGCTGTAGCTCAAAATATGGTGGCTAAGCTATCAGTGAAGAATGAAGAGTTAAGTAAAAATATAAGGCAGTTTGGTATTCATGTGAAATGTGTGTGTGTATTTGCGTGGACTCTTTGGCATAAGGCTATGATTTCACTGTGAGCATACAGTTTCAAGGCCAAGTTTTAGGTTGTGATTTTATGCATGCAGCATCTTCAATATATCTCAAGGATGCTGGACTGAATGCTGAGATTATCTTAGCAGTAGATATTAATTAGTAACTTGGGGGGGTGAGGGGGAATGGGGGACATGTGGGGTTTCTTAGACTAAGAACTCACTTCCGAGCACCCCAGACTAGATCTGAACCCAGCCCTGCAGTGCTGTCCATTACAGCTGTGCATCCAGCTGTGTGCCTGGGTTGCTACTGCAGGCAGGCACATATGCACTTAAACCATGGCCCACTGGTGCCATTATGTCAGAAGGGATCAGAGCTGGAGTCACTCTGAAGGCATAAGTATTTTTCTTAACACATCCTAAATGGCAAAATTCACATTGAATAATTTTGGTAATAAATGGCAACCTAAATATGTCAGGAATGATTTAGTACCCATGAACCATGTAGCTGAAATGTAGATGAGGCTAATTAGCTGACTCCTTATCCCAGCTTCCCCCTTTCCTTTTCCCTTTCTTCCCACCAAACCCCTGAGTTTTTCTCTGCTGTTTTCAGAACACAGAGGATTGGGTTACAGCTTTGGCTTTGCTCTGGTTATTTTGTCCATGTGTCCTATGCTTAACACAAACAAGGAGAGACAAGAGGCTCGAGAGCAAGGTAGGCAGCCAAATTCAGAGTGAGTAATGCAGGCGTCAAGGCAAAACGAGGTCAGAAAGAGCATTTGCAGGCAATGCTATGCAGAAAGGATGCTTCACTGCTACCTCTGTGCAAAGCACCTCCCATTAGCCACATGATGCTCTCACAACTTGTCCAGTTATTATACTCAGAGGTGAAGCAGGATCAAAAATTGATTGCTGACTAGGAGAGATTTCTAACGTACCTCTGCCTGGGACCAACTGCACTCCGCAGTTTGTGCTTTAGAGATGTGTGAATAATTAATTTTTCAGCTTGTTCACCATTTTCAGAGAGCACAAAGCAAGTTTTCTTCTGAAATAGCTCTCACCACTGTCATCTCTTCTGAAAACTATCACTTTGAATTATGTAAAACATGTTGTTCTGTTCTGTTTGGGGGGAAAAAAAAAAAGTATCCATCTCTATATAAAAAGCCTGAGTTTGAGCAAATCTGGTCTCAAAACCTTCCTGGTGAAATATGGAGCTGTAACATTCCATTTTCAAAATGTCAAACAAAATGATTGGACTTTTCCCTAAAAAATATTGGATAATTTTTGTCTGGAGCTGTCTGGGTAACCCTTAACTGCCTTTTCTGGATGAGTAAACTAACCTAGAAGCTTGTCACTCCCTCTGCACATGGGCAGAGTGCTCGCCTGGCTTAGCTGGACATGTGGATGACCTCAGAAAGATGCACAGGTGGCACTGCAGACTCATAGCCTCTGCATTTTCGATAGGCACATCACACAAAAAGGCTTATCCAGAGTAATTTGCAGTGCCAAGGTGAGGCACTGTGCCTCTCAGCCAAAGCACAGAGGGCTTGGAGGCATCTGTATATCCACACCCTCCCTTATTAACTCCTCTCCCAGGGAAGTGAGGTTAAGTTAGCACCCTAAAAAATACTGGGCGTGAAAAAGCAATGGCAAGGAAGAGAACCTATTTCTCTGGTATGAGGCAGTTTTACTTCCTTGAATGCTTCCCTTTCAGATCTGACTCTTGTCCACCTGTATGTGAGCACTGACACAGATACATCTTCAAATGTCTGTCATGCAGATGTGTGGTAGTTGCTGCCAGCAGCCACTGAATTTATGTTGCAGTGATGTTGCAGCAAGCCAAAAAGAAACCCCAAATAAACACAAACCAATCTGCATGAACTGGGGCTGGAGTGAAGGGTGCACCCTGAGTCAGAGTAGCATGTCCTGTTGCTCTTCTCCAGTTTTCAGCTTCTCTCAGGCCTGTTCTTCAGTTCTCTGGAAGAAGGAAGCAGGCTGCAATAGCCATCACGTGGTGCTAATGCTGCTGTCTCCCGGGTACAAGAACTGTCCTGGCTAAGGAATTACAATGAATAAGAGCAGGAAACAGCTCTTGCCAAACAGCTGGCTGGCATAAGGAGGAGCTCTTGCTGTTAGGAGAATGTGGGAAAAAAATACTTGTCTTGTGCCAGCTCTACTGAGCTACACAGCTGATCCCATGTCAGCCCCAGTGCTTCCAGTTCAAGAGACTGGAGAAGTGCTGCTGATTCAAAACTGAATCCTGCAGGTGTCACATCAAAGCGCAGATGTGGGACACCACAGGAAGGTGACCAGAACCCCTGTCTGAGCCACAAGGGCTGGTGGCAGTTGCAAATTCTGCCACTGAAGTAACTTGGATCCATGCTGGCTCCTGGTAGTTCTTTAACAGACACTGTTTAGAGACAGCCACTGGGACCCATGCTGCCCCAAGAGGGTCTCTGAGGGTTTCAGCTCCCAAATCCCATGCACTGGAGTAAGTGCCTGTTCCGAGCTGTGGAACAGAGTAAGCCCAGGCAGAGTGGAGGGACTGACTGAGATTTTAGCAACATGCTGCTGCTTCCACCTCCTGTGATCTGTGCTTCCGAGACCTGAGAGCCTTGAATGTAAACACACAAGTGTATCTTCTGATCCTTCTCAGAGCATTGTTTGTTTGAGGTCAACTTATCTCCTTTTCAAGAACAGGATGTTTAGGGGGAAAAAAAATAATATATAAAGCCTATCTGTAATAGCCTTAATTGTAAACCAGCTTCTATGCTTTCAGACTGGAACCTAATTAATCATTGGCTGTACAGAGAATTGATTAATTGCTTTGCTGCTCTTTACTCATATAAATCTTTGATTTAGTGATTACTGCATTTTGATTTATCACTTACTACGCAAGTAATCAATATTTATGATGAATGGAAAAATTCAAGTACCACCCATTTTGCAATGTTTTATATATATTATATGATATATAAACCACACGTTGTTTTCAGTGTCTATTTCTAATTATCCAGGCTGGGGATATGTGTATTTTCACTCTCAATGATGTCTGACAGTGTCTTAGAATGGTGTAAAACAGGAGTAACCCTGATGTAGTGACAAAGAAGAATCTGTGTTTTAGAGAAAGCGAGAAAAATATTCAAAGGGGGAAAAGAACTTGTGCAAATAAAAAAAATGACTGAAGAAAGGGCCTCATGTTTTTGCTAGAAACCCTTTTAGGGGCAGAGCTTTAACTGGTGTAAACTGGTATAGATCCTGGCCTAATTTTTGTTGCGTATCTTTCTTCAAAGTCCTTCAATCCAATGCGAATCTGATCTCGGGGATTATTACACAGGAGTCTGACTGTCTGCAGTCCTTCAGAATTACAAACTAATTGTGGGATAAGAGCTATATATAATTTACTAGCTATGGATTTGTTTTCCTGCTTTCAGAAGTCCCTTTTACCCTCCCCTGCTCCCTTCCCACTTCCTCAGCAACTGAACATTATTTGGGTGAGAATGGGACCAGAGTGGTGGTGACTCAGTAAAAGTGAACATGGTCACCGTGGACCCTGGGAAGGGAGAGTGGGTTAGTGGGAAAGAGCTCCATTCTGGGGGGCTGACATGTTTAGAAAATCTTTGGTTTCGAAACACAAGACACAATTGTTAATGCTTTTGCTCTGATCCCATGAATGATGAATAGATATTAGAGTAAATAGAATCTGCCTGGCCCATTGCTTCTTGAAAAAAAATACAAAGGATCTCATCAGCATGGCCCTCAGCCTTCTTCGAGAGCAGCATCTTCCTGCTGTCTTTGCTGTAGAGAACAAATCTCACCAGTGAGTCATTCAGCTGTGAGCCCTTGGCTGGATCCAAGGTCAACTGAAGCTGATGGAAGGAGACTCACGGTCTTCAAAGGATTTGCAATCGTGCTTGCAAATGCTCTCGGGAAGGAATGATCCCCTCTGCTGCTCCTATTGCCACAGAGCTGCTCATGCAGTGGGAAGCTCAAGAGAAAGCTAAAGCAAGGCTGTGTTCTGTGCCCTTTTTTAGGGTTTATGTTAAGGCTTTGATTCATTTGTGGGCTCCCACTTATGCAGTTAAAGGTCACATTGGCTCATCTTGAAGTTCTGATCGAGCTGGTCAACCAGTAGGCATCTCCCTCTTGCTGCTACACACCAGTTTTATTCCTGTCACAACAATAGTTGTCCCATCTTGCAGCAGGGAAATCACTCCAGCTCTTGTGACTGGACTTTGAAAAGTAATGTTCTTCTCCAGGGTTCTTGTGATAAAACTGGGAGATTTACTGTAATCCTGGTCCACAGATGGTGGCACAATATTTCTGAAAGGTTCAAGCTGTGACAAGGGTATTGAGAAACTTGAGTACAATACATAGACCACAGTCAGAGCCCTGTCCCATCTATCACAGGGAAGATCTCCATTCTTTCTGGCATGTCTGTCTAGATCAGAATGTCTTTATGGGAGCCTTCTAGTAGCTCCATGAAATCCTGATTTTATTTGAGAATTAGGAGTGGTGGCATAAAGTACACAGGGAGAAATGCAACCTCTCAGGTCTCCCACAGTGCTCCATATTTAGCTTAAACTATTTCACCAAACAAATCTGATCCTCACTAAAAGAAGAATGGTTGGTATTTTATGTAGGCCTATCAACCACCTGGAATACCTCAGTATAGTTGCCTTGATGTTCACATAACTATGGACAATTAATCTGACGCTCACTTGGAAAGATGCAACATTCTTCTGGGGAGGTGTGTTAAAGTGAGTCAGTGGCCTCTGTGTTGGCTGTTTAGTTTTGTTGGAATTTTGTTGCTTGTTTGTTTTGGTTTTTACCACCTCCCGTAGCTGCTCACATAAAACTAAGTGTTTACTGTGAGCAGAGGGGAGAGAGAAGCTCCTTGTCAGCATGTTCAGGCTCAGCTCTCCTGCTCCAAGCAGCCAGTAAGCCCAGCACTCCTCGTTATTTATTTTGTTCTGGGGCACTGTCCAAGAGTTATGACCAATGTTCTTTGGATGCTGATATATATTACATGTGCTTAGAGGAAACCCATTCATCTGTCCCTTGTCTCTCTCCCCCAGAGCCCGGATTTCCTTGATTGTAAAGCAAGATAAAGCTGCTATCTTGACTTTAAAGACTGAGAAGAAATGTGTTGAAGCTCTCCCTCTCTCTCTCTCCAGCATACTACACATGCCCCATGATGGACATATTTTCTTTCTCCCTTCAGCTTCCTCCATGCTTGTCTAAATGGCTGAGAGATTTTTTTTTTTTTTTTAGCTGAAGACTTAGGAGCCTCTTTACCTATTTGCTTTTGGATGAGGAAGGTAGAAGGTCAGTGTCCTGCTGGGTTTATCTCATCTCTCCTGAAGTGAAGTTGATCCCCTGCTGAGCAATAGTAGTCTGGCATGTGCAACGGTCAGGTTACAGCTCTGGCAGAACAGTTGGGTTATCCAAGTTTCACTTGTATTTATGGTATCCTACAAGCTAGAAGAAGACAAAAGGGCCCTGTTTTCCATTGTGCTATTGCACAATGCATGACAGCCACTGCTGTTGCATGTAGCGTGGAGAGCCCCAAGAACATGCATAGGTGCAATTAAAGGAGTGAAGAAGAAAAGTGGAAACAGAGCTAGAGAAGCTTTTGCAACTGGGGAAAAAAAAACCCAACACATAATAAATCCATGATCTATGCATAGCCCTAGGGCTTTATGACCATGAGCAGGCATGAGGGAATGAGTTGAACTTAGCCAAAGCCGTTAATTACCTGGCTGAGATCAAAAGCATAAGTGAGGGAGCATATTTACGATGCACCTTACAGGATATGTTTCAGCTTTTGAGATGTTTTAATTTTTTTATTTTTTTTTTTATTAATTGGTTTGATTAAATAGATTTAAAGAGCCCAGGCACAGGCTCCTAAATCATCCTCTCTATTGATCTAATGAAATACTCAATAAATTTACTAATATGGCTCCTTTGCTTTGTGCAGTCTGAAAGGAAACGCCACTCTAAATGGCGATAACTCAATGTGGAGCCTCGGCAGTGACTCATGGCGAGCAGGGAGGATGCTGGGATAAGGCTCTCTGCAACTTGCAGAAGAGCTCAGAGTTGAATGGAGGTTCCAGGCTCCTGCCTGCTCTGCCCCACACCCAGCTTTCTGTCGGCGACGGAGACTGAAGTCAATACAGATGACCAATATGATTGAGTATTGTTCCTTTATTGTTCCAGTATTGTACAAGTATAGTGTGAGCATAGCATCGTATAGTGCTAATTTAGAGCTAATATGGAGAGCTAATAATAGAGAGTGAGAGCGTATTAAGGGAACCTTTACAACTTGTATAAACTCGGAGAGCATCGTTGGCATAGCTTCATTGGTTCCCCACGAGTGATCACACATTGTACTGTTAGAGATTATTGGTCCAACTACTAATAACACGCGAGGTGGTGGATGCAGGTGCGTGTCCTGTTATTCCAAGATAACTCTCTATGTTTATAGCTACCAGTGCCCTGCTTTAGTTACATGCTGCAGGCACAGCACTGGTTTGCTACACTGCTAGCCGCTTATGCTGAGCATGGCCTACCACCATGTTGGGCTCCAGGCCTACACTGCCAGATTGCTCACACTGCTCGTCGCTGGCATTGCCACAGCTTTCCTGCCAGTTTTTCATTGTATTGACCAGCTTCTGCGCCTTCTAGATTTCCCTGACATTCACCAGCTTGCTAAAGTGCGTGATTGTTCAATATATGGCTCAGCTGAGACCTCCCCGAGTAGAGCTGTATTTTGGAGGTCTCTGCTTTATAAATACACCACACAATGTGTGGTCTAAATAAAATAAATCCTGCACAGCTCAGGGTAGACCTAATGTAGAAACTGTATGATGTTTATTCCCTCCTGATGCAATAAATTGAGAAAGACTGGATGGAAAGTTTGCAGTTTTTCAGTGTTCACTTAGAAAATCTAGAGGTTGGGCAAAGACCAGCCTTTCCTGCCCCAGGGTAGAAAGCTATTATCATGCAGTCTCTTTTGGATGCAGTTTTGCTGGCCGAGGATGTTACCATCTCTTGCTTCCCCCTTCCAGATCTGGCTGTTTCCCTACGCAGTATTCAGCTATTTGTATGGAGGAAGCTTAGACGTGTTTCTGCCTAAACGAACTAACTTAGTAAAGGCTTCTTAAACGGCTTCCCCAGGACGCAGTCACACAGATGATCCAGCTGGCATATCTGCAAAGAAGCAGCCTGGAGGTGGTGGCATAGCTGGTGCCTCCCTGAGTCAGCCTCCAGCCCCAGCCGCATACAGCACCTCAGCTGCCTTACCTGAATTGTTTAGCTATTTAAACTTTCTTGAGCTAAATAAGTTTGTGTCCAGTCCATTTAGCGTGAGTCTGGGAAATGCTGATGCAAACTGATCTGCTAGAAGCCAAGTCCAAACACATGCAGCCTGTCCATACAGAGCTCTGGAAATCTGGAGTTGAATTTTACCAAACAATTGCACGTCTTGCCAGCAGTTCTTGTGCGCAGCCATTGTTTCTGGCAAACATCAACAATTTCAGTCATATGTAGTGTTTGTGTCATGCTGGAATATAGTTTTAATAGTCTAATATGGGTCTTAATTTTTTATCTTCTCTATATTTCAATTAATAAATTGAGAACAATAGGTTTTGGAACACTGTGACTCAAAGCCAGTGTATGGCATCAGAACTCTCCCCATAAATTAGGGAAGTCTGTTTGGGCTCATCCAGACATCTCTGTGATTTCTCTCTTTTTTACTTATTCTTTTTATTATATTTTTCCCCTTTTCTCTTGCACTTTTCCCCCCTCCAACCTCTTCTCTGGGATGAAATTGATTTTTAACTATAAACATAAATCCTCGAGAAGAGAGCCCACTGGTGATGTATTTACTAATGGCTTTGAAAATCAGAACCAGAGAGAGGCAGGAAAGGAGGAGGATGGCAAAGACAAATATATTTGGAAACAGCCAGCTGAGGAACAAATTAAAAATGCCCTTTGAGTAAAAACAAAACAAACAAACAAAAGAGGCTGAAGAACACAACCTCAAATCTTTTGTCTGCTTTATTGAATCTGCATCCCCGGATCTTGGGAACTGCTTATGACTTTTGCCTGCTAGAAACTAATCCCTGACATTAAACAAAAGAGTTGGAGATTTCTTGGCCTCACAAAACTCAGTTCTTTCCTCTGAAGGGGTGCAGGTTTGTGCTGCATTGGGATACACCTCTGATTCTGAGAGTGAAAATGAGAAAGGCATTGAGTGTTGGTCACTAGCACAAGCAAGTGGGCCCTGGAGAGAGCCAGAAGCTCTTGCAGGACTTGGTCTGACCCCCCCAATCTTTTCCTGTTTCACCTCCTCTTTATTGCACACCTCACGGTGTGCGGCACTGGGGGCCGATGCATCTCCTACGTTCATACAAAGCAATTTTTCCGGTGACCCTTTGCAGCAGATGTCTCCATATGTTTAGTTTTCTTGCTTTTCTACTTGGAATTTTTTCTCCCTCCACGAACAACCATGCTGCCATTCCTTTTCAGGTGGTTACATGATACCCATGCTGCTGATGCTCCTTGTTTGCCATCTTCTTTGGTTTTGTCTTACACGAGCATCTATTGCCCTTCTGCATTTTCTCTCTGTAAGGGAACTGTGGCTTTTTAGAAATTATTCTAGAGACAAAGGTGGAAAAACAGTCTTGCTAGCACTGATACATTCAGCAATGTCTGCAGGTGGTAGGGATTGGGAAGAGAATCAGAGTGATGTCCCCTTCCCCCTCTGCCTGATGCAATATGGTACTGCCATTTAATTCCTTTTAACACTGCTGGATTATTCCCATATATATTAGCAGGAGCTGAAGGGACTTTTGTTTCTCCAAGAAATAAAATGAGGAGAACTTCATAAATACACCTGAAAATAATTTCTGAATTTACAAGGCAACATGCAGCTTCGCAACACGTGGTCAAATGTTGGCATTCCTGAAGCTAAACACAATAAAAAGGCATCCAGGAAGGAGCTGGGGAAGTTATCAGATTTCCATGTGGAAAAAAAACCCCAAAACAATCAACCAACCAAACAACAAAACAAAATGCAACCCACCACCCCACCCCAGTAGGATGCTCTAGCCCTGATCTCAGGGTGTGTAACTGTTGTGTGGATCACCAGGGGATATAACACCTAGGTGGAATGTGGTCCCAAGGAATTCACTGCTTGCCTGTGAAAGGAACCAAGAGCTGTAATCAACTTACTCCCTATATTTGCTCCTGCTGTTCACTAATGAGTGAAGACAAAGCAAACAGCACGCTTTCAACTCCATCAGACTGAGATATTTACCTGTAGCCAGTGAGTCCCTAATCAAAATTAAAGCAAACCAGGCAAAATTAGCTTGTTAGCATTTTTCTCTGTTAGCATTGGAGAAATGTCACTTTTAGCCTGGGGCAGTTTTGGTAGCTTTACCATGAAGGGAATAGCTGTTACACCAGCTACGTCCCTAAACATTTAGTCCTGGGCATTCAGATGTAGCAAGAGTGATGATGTGACACTTCTCTATTAATTTATGCAGAAAAGGAAGGAGGCTGGGGACAGGACAGACCAGTCCTTAGCTCAAAGCATAATGTAACTGGCAACTAACGAGCACTTTTGAGTCTTCTTTGATGTACAGATTTCTAACTTTTTTTCTAACAGAGATGACCCTTTGTAGAATAATTTCAAGGCAACTGGAAATAGATTTGTTTCTCTTAGTTATCATTTCTGTGTCCTCTGGGAACAGTCCCCACAGCCTAAAGATGTGATTCTTTTTCTTGTTTGTTGTGGCAACCAGCATGCAAGTTAGAGCTATTTTTGTGTATTGCTTTCTCCAAGCCCCCTTTCCAGCCAAAAGCAGAAAGTCTGCATTAGTCCTTAGAAAGAGGCCATATCTTGGGGAAGGATGGCAAATTGTTCAGAACCCAAGAGCTTGTAAGTCTTGCGTTCAGTTCCCACCTTTGCCACAGATTCCCAGTACTACCTCAGGCAAGTCCCTTGTCCACTTGATACTTGAGCTCCCTGGCTGTAAAAAGGAGAGAACTGGGACCTGTCCCAAAGCTAGGTATTGAGTAGATGTGCAAATGAGACACAATCCAGTTGTGGAGGCTGGTTAAACAGATGTGGTGATTTCGGGGATGACTTTTTTGACAAGTTTGCTGAAATTGCTCCTCAATCTACAAGATCTTCTGAGTTTGCAGGCCAGTGCATGAAGAAACAGACAAACTGTAAGTCAGCCTGCTTAAGGTGAACCTGTAGAAAATAAGATGGACTGGAAAACCCCAGAAATCTGGGTTAAATCAACAAGAAATAGTCTATGTGCACAACAGCTCTGGCATTCAGAGTTAAGGTGGAGAGAGTCCCTAACCTGTCTTTAACTCATGAGAAAGGACTTCAACACTGCACGCTGTCATCTACTACCAGAATACTGAAGACAACATCTTATTTAGACAGCAGCCAATTGAAATGTTAGCTCAAAGAGGGGGTTGTAAAAAGGTGGTGCCAAGTCCCAGTGCCTCCATTCATGATGTCAATGCCACAAACACAGTAACTTTGTGGTTGTGATTCACATCACCTCCAGTTTGAAATGTGAGGACAACATCCACGTCTCTGTAAGCAACTACTGCAGAAGTGGTAGTGACCATGTTGCTGTAGCTGTAACTGCACTAAATTTTACTAGGGCACTTCCAATTCCAGCAAAAACATCCTGGAAATTGGAGAGTTCATATTTAAGGCAGCTCTTTAAAGTGTTATTGCCTGTCTGCTTAGCTAACTCTCAACAGTAAATTCTCTCAACAGTAAATTGCATAGAAGGTATGGGACAGTGGAAAACCCATATGAAGGCTCTACTTTTTGTGGGGCAGGGCTCCTAGAGTGGAATAACACTGAGAAACCATTTCTCCTAGGGAGTGAAATCATGCTGCTGAGTTAATCACTGCATCAGAGCTAGTATCAGCCCTGATGAGACCCTGGACCAACCTGGACAGGGCAGCTGGGATGCTTGTTCCCCCTGTCAGGCTGATCCAGTCTAGAGGAGCCCCCATGGACAGAAGCAGAGAACTGAATCTTCCTGTCTCTTGGTGGTGTGCCACTCATAGAGACAGAAGGTCTATGCCAAATTGCTTTCTTTTAGAATGAAGCCCTGTCTTTGTTATTTGTCTAAAATGCAACCTTGGAATCAGCACATCCCTACACAGCCTCTATTTAATATATTTTAAATAACACTGGTGATATAAGGCACTTTTGGAATAACATTAACATCTGGGCTGACCCCACCTCCCTACCAAGTTTGAGTTTGATGTTAATTAAAACAGGCAAGTTATAAACCCCAGGAAATGGCAGCTGACCCTTGACTATGAATGTAATGCTGTAATAATATGCAGTAAAAAAGAGGCATCGGCAAACTGCTGCCCAGTTTGTTCCTAGAACGATGCTCGCTCTTTCTCACCACTGTGCTCCCTCACTCTGAGAAGTGAGACTATTACCTCACCAGCACCTTTTATGGGCTGCTCTCTGCTTTCAGGGTGGTAGGTGGCAGAGAGGCAGCCTGTGTGCTCTGAGTCACCCACAAGAAAGTTATCCTGGTGTGACAGGAGAAGCTGCCTCTTGGAAATCTGAAAATGATTTCCTGGCTGCATGCAGTCACCAAGGATCCCATGATGCTCTTCGTTTGGACAGGGTTAGCCAGAGCAGCCCTGATGTCTAGAAAAATCTGGAGGGTTGTTTTCCCCTTTCCATTCCATGTGCCAAACTGGGCATAAATGAGGAGGATGGCTCCAGGACAGATGGATATAAGCCTCACAGCCGAAGGCACAGTGAAGGTTTGCTATGTGCCACCTTCATCCTGGCTCTGCATGGGAGCAGCAAGAGGCTTCAGTCTTGCATGTGTCCACCACTGTAACTGGTGGTCCATTAGTGCAAGGAGGTAGGTGGCTATGATGGTGAGCCAGCTAACAGCTGAGAGTTGGGGTGGTGAGATTAGGTCAGGGTGGAACTGAAGAAACCCTTCAGACACATTGCCACATCTCTGACTAAGTATTAGATGTGATTTGGAAGTAATTAAAGGAATGTTTTTGTTGTTGTTGGAAAATGTAGTACTGTTGGAGCTGGAGTGTTTCCTCTCAAGATGTTGCTTTTTTGTCAAGCTATGAATGAAAAAACTCCCTAAACATAAAAACTCTCCTAAAACCAAACCAACCAAACAAAACCCCAAACCCAAAGGGCTCCTTTCCCTGCAGACCCCTCTGAGTAGACCCTATAGGTTTCAGTTCCTGTGGCACATCGGAATCCAGCCCAGCAGCATTCACAGGGTCCCAGGGAATGTCTTATTGTTTGTAAACAAATTAAACCAGCTTTGGAGCAGATATATTTTATCTTCTCTGTGAGCTGAAGGAACCAGGATATGAGCCTATGAAAGGCTGGGTTGTAATGGATACACCCTGTCCCTTCTCTTTTTGAGGCATGGGAAAGGTCAACTTTTGTCCTCTAAAATGTGTCACTGCTATAAATATGACTGCATAATTTATTGCAAATTGTTTAGCAAATTTATTGCAAACTATTAATAAACCTCCTTGAAACGGCACAATGAGTGTGTGCAATAAACAAGGAAAAATATTTTCTTGATTCAAACCACATTGGATGATGTTAAATTAATGTTGAATAGATACATTTTGAAGGCCTAGAGGGATGAGTGCAGCCAGCGACCGGATGCTGCATCGCTTGCCCAGAGCACACATGTCAGAAAATGTCGGGGAAGTGACCAAACCTTTTTGTCAATGGCTTAAAGCTGAGATAAGCCCCGAGTGTTTAAATTGGCAATTCTAATAGCTACCTGAATCCAATTCAATTCACAGCAGCTTGGCTTGTAAGGCAATCGGTGATACAGTGTTAATGCCAACTAATCTGATAAAAATTGACACAATGACAACGTTGGGCCATTAGTTACCAGCAGTTTTTATGTCTGTGTAAATCCATCGTGTTTTACAAGGTGCAGGGGATTCTGGGAATTCTTTTTTTTTTTTTTTGTTCCTTTCTTTATTTCCCCCCCCCAGAACCATGGGAATAAAGTGGTTTTGCTGGTGAAGCAAACTCATCCTCTTGCTAAACGCGCTGCCTCTGAGCGCGAGAGTGTTAAATGGCAAAATTCATCACAACTAATTTCTATTTGCCGTCTATTAGGCTACATTGTTTTGTCCTCAACGTCAGGTTAAATAATGAACCTCTTGGAATAGAGTAAATTAACCTCCACTTTATGTTCATGTCATTGTCAAATGGAAACATCACTTGTACAAATGAAAAAGATTCATTAGTAAAGCTAATGCATAGGCTCCACTCCAGTAAGAGATAAGAGCGATTGAGGCCTTGTCATAATGCAGTGTCGAACCACTGGCTTGTTATTTATGATGCCTGCCATAATCTTTGGAGATTATTTTCAGCAATGGTAATTAGCACACAATGCATCAGGAACAATTATGGAACAATGTCTTAGCTTGACAGGTATGCCACCCTGCTGCAGGCGAGCTATGATCCATGAGAAATTCAATCAAATCTGCATGCTGCAGGGAATTTATTAATATTTCTCCTTCTGAGGCAGTTTGAAAGGCAGCTATGCTTGGCTGGCCACCCCAAAAATACTTAGCAGTGTGATATGAGTGTGCTCCTTGTTAATACACACCTATCCGCACAGAGCCTTCCTATGCACTTATTGCTGGTTAAAATAATATCTGTGAGTTTGCTGTTTACCGTGGTGAAGAGAAAATTGCTACCTCTCCTAGCTGGCCACGGGGCCTCATTCAGGGTAGGTCGTTGGTAAAGGAGCTCTGTAACGAAGTGGCAAATTCCTGCACTGACACAAATCCTGTAAGTCTGGAAGCAGTGGGACTATGCTGATTTACAACTCCTTACATCCCTGCTTAGGAATCAAAGTGTCCTTGATGAAGGCAATTTTCCACTGAGTCGCACAAACGCGACGGTGTGGCAGTTCCTTGTTTCAGGCATCCAAACAACCCTCTGTGAAGCCTCTCCAAAGAGATCTGGAGCACCAACAGCACACAGAGGAGAAATGCTGTTGTATGTGGATGGCAAGTGTGGGACAGTTTTAAAGCTGGTCACTGAAGTAAATGAACTTCCTTGGAGCAATGGTAGTTTTTGGGCTCCCCAGGTGGGATCACAGTAGAGCAAGGGGAGTCTCTCATTTTTTTTTTGCCCTGTTTGAACTGCATAATAGCCTCTTGTCACAACAACAAAACCCCCTAAATGCAGCTCCTATCCCAGGATGCAGAACCCAGGGTGGGGCTGTGGGTGTTAGCAGCCCCTTCAGAGAACGATGGGAGAGGAGTGGAAACAGGGATGTGCCCTCAACAGAGCTGACTTTACAAACTATCTTCCCACTGGCAGCTCACATGATTCAGAGCAGCATCTCATTTTGCTGGGCTTTGGAAGGCTTGTCTCTTTTCCCAGTCTGTCTGGGCCAGCTTAAAGCTTCATAAAAGCCAGGCAGTAGCAGGAGGCCTGAAGAAAGAAAGGTGGAGTCAAATTTCTTGTGGGTTTGAGCAAGGTAGAAGCACAAATACATCTAGGAGTGTTGGCATAAGTACTAGGAACAGCAGAAAGTCTTGAACAAGAGAATCAAAGATTACTCTCCAACACTTTCTTTCCTGCATGTAGCTCTTTGTTCAGGCTTTTGCCCATGAAGGGGAGTCCAAAGAAGGCTGCAGCTCCTCTTTGCCCTGCTTGTGGTGGGAAGCAGAGCCTGGGATAACAAGTGCCTTGCCTTGCATATCTGCTCAGCCCCTGCCAACACTGCCTGCATTCAGCCTCATGTGGCAAAAAGAGGTGCTTTGCTCGTAGAGGGTGGGAGAAGACTCCTTCAGCCCTATAAATAAAGGATGTCTTTATTTGACCACATTGATGGTCAAAGCCCGACCTCAAGGAAATCAGGAGTAATACATTTGCTTCAGCAGAGCAATTCACACCCACATCCCTCCAGCCTGGCCCAGTCTGGAAGGTATAATGGGAATATTAGAGCTGATCTTCTCTGTTTGCATTCTCTTGGCTCATTGGGAAGAACTAAGGCTCTGCTGGGCAGTTCCCCAGAGACAAAAGCAGCTTCCAGTAAACAGAGCTTCCCACTTTCGATGCTGGTTTGAGTCTGAGTAACAAGTAGGGTGGCCACTGGTTTGCCTTGCTGCCTGACTACAGATGAACTTTAAAAGATGGACAATATCCTCTTCCCAGTCCTTGCCCAAACATCATTCACAGAGGGAGCCCTTGTCATTGTGGTATGCAAGCACTTTCCAGTGTGACACACGCAGAGATCATTTCTAACCTTTAAGTCCCAGCAGATGGTGGGTGGCAGATGGAGGATGGTGGGCACAGTCAACACTAGTAGAACTTTGCAAGGATAAGTTGCTTGAAAGTCCTGCTTAAGCAAGACAGGACTCAGTTCTGTACCTGCAGCTTTTTGCTGCAGCTTGCAAATTCCTGAGATCCAGGACCAGCCATCTGCAGTGGCTGTTAGTCTCTGTACCACCAGGTAACTCCAGCTGATCTGCCATGAACAATTTTTTTTCCATAGAGTTGTATCAAATTGCTGCCATGTGGATGCTCATCCTGACATGTGCCTGGCCAGCACAGAGCTAAAGTGAATACGTGGCACATGTGGTGGTTGTAGCCACCCCTCACAGTGTAGATGTAGCCTCTGTGGCTGCAGCTGTTTTTAGTACCTGCTGAATAATCCTTCTGGTATTTTAGAGACAACCTCACAGGCACTTTTTTTTTCTTCCCCTTCCCCCTAGTAGTGACATAAGGACCTTACAGCCAGCTTCTAGACCAGCCCAGGAATGCACAGCAGAAGTGTGGAGCCAAGCTGAGGTGAGGAGGTGCACAAATCATGTTCCAGTCTTTGGCAATACAGCTGTTTTCAGGCTTTGTTAAAAAAAATAACACCAGAAAGTCAGAGAGCACCTTGACCAGCTCTTATAAGACTTTGGCTTCAGGTTTTGTAGGTATGCAGATTGAGATAGCTTCCTGATAAATATTGTTTAACATCATCTTTGGTTACTAATAAGCTGGAGGATGCTTCGTCATCCTGGTTAGCTAAAAATGTATCAGTCTGCTTCTTTCTCCATGCAGAAATTCAAATGCTAACAGCATGTTTCTGCTCATTCTGCATCATTATTAATGATTTATCATTGTTGTCCTTTAATAGGCTTATATCATTATTAGGATTTCTTTTGTTCTTAATAACGCTTCAAGATCATGAAGAAAGAGAATCCGTGTGCACATGTCAGTGGGTGAAGAAACACTCTCAGAATAGGGGCACAGTTCTGGGTGGGTAGCAGGAGTGTGGGAGGGGGGTGCATTTAGAGGCACCAACCATTTAATAAAATAATCAGCCAGAAAGAAATTGTTGCTTTTTGTTTGTTTTAACATTATTTTCCATGGGGACTGCAGCTAGAGGCTGAAAGACATGTCTAAGTTGTTGGGGTTTTTGGGGGGTTTTGTGGTGTGTATTTTTTTTTCTAATGCAAACATTGTTTGGTATTTCTGTTGCACACAAGCTCTTTCCTTCCTCTTGTTTGCTATTTAAATGTATGGATGGCTTGTGATTAGGAGCAGGTGGAGGGGGAGATCAGGACAGAGTGATTTTAAGTCACTCCTCTTTTGTGCCACCATCTGTTCCTGGGCTGAAGTGAAACTGAATGCACAAAAAACTGATCGGCACCATAACTTTTCCAAAGAAAATGAGGATGATCAGGAGAATCCCAGGGGACATAGGCCTGATGGGAGAGGTCACACCCTCCTCCTCTATACCCTGACAGATTGCTGTGCTGCTTTTCTGCTTAGAACAGACCAGCCGCCATTTATTAATTATGGGGTTTTCTGCTGCTGAACCTAAAAATCAGGACCCCCCCCTGCGCTTGGTGCTGGATTAACATGAACTCAGCAGCAGCCCCTGGGCCCAAAGACCTTACAGTTTGCATGTAAGAATAAAGAAAACAGATGGACACAACAAACTGACTGCAGGAGCATGAAGTAACCATGAGACAATTATGATCCGTTAAACTATTCAGGTCAGGAAATGCACTGCAATACTATCCTCCATTGAAACACTAGAAGGATGCTAAATGGGCAGAGGGCAGAGTGTAATGATTAGATTTGGGACAATGGATCGAACTTTCTATTGCAGAGATTGCCACAGGATTTTTAATGACCAGTTGTGATCATGGCTTACGTTTTGCATACTGCCCACGGAAATTGTCTCTCCGGTTGCTTTGTACCTTCTTGGTGTGCGCCTCTTAAAGGCCCTTTAGGGCTGGTATCTAACACTCACATTAATTTTGATTAAATATTCTGCAATAATGAAGCAGCAATCAGTGCTAGCTGATCACTGCAGCCTGTGCATCCCAGAAGTTGAGAAACCAGCATTTGATTGCTGTGGTCATCTCTGAAAAAATACCTGCAGCTCCACATGCCTTAAAGTACTGGCAGTTGTTGGGAAATAGGGCTCAGGATGTTCCAAGAACATTTGTTCAGCATATCTATGAGCCAGATCAGGTGAGGGACCTTTAGAGGCACTGAAAAATACCTAGCTGAGCTGCAGAGATGGTGCTGTGGACATGGCACCTGGCAGAAGGAACCCTAGTGCTGGTTCCCACCCCAAATTTACAGCAGTAACTGTTTGACTTGGACAGGAGTACAGAATACAAGCAACTAGCCCAGAAGCTGGAGATAAGTGTGGTATGTGCAGATGTCTGTAGCCTTCCTGTGCTATTGCTGTGTTCAGGGACACCCTAAGCCCTTTGTGCTGCTCACTTGCCTTCTGGCACCAGCTGTTTGCTCAGTGCAGGGCAACAGTGATACCCAGCAGAGAAAATGAGGATGGGCATTCTTGAGGGACTGAAGATAGTATCAACCTATGAAGCTCATGAGTGCCGTCCGCTTCAAGGGAGGCTGAGGTCCTTCAGCAGCTGACTGTTGGGTCATAAGCAGACTTCTCTGAAGGTGATGCTGGCCTGAGATCATCAGTGATGCCTGATACAAACATCAAGTAAATAAGGACTGGAGCAACTGCCTGATGAGAAAAGAGCTGAGACAGCTGGGTCTGTTTAGCCTGGAGAAGAGGAGACTGAGGGGGGACCTCATTAATGCTTATAAATATCCAAAGGGTGAGTGTCAGGAGGATGGAGCCAGACTCTTCATAGTGGCGTCCAGTGACAGGACAAAAGGTAATGGACACAAACTAGAGCACGGGTAGTTCCATGGAAACATAAGGAAAAACTTCTTCACTTTGAGGGTGATGGAGCATGGGAACAGGCTGCCCAGAGAGGCTAGGGAGTCTCTGTCTCTGGAGGCATTCGAAACCCCCCTGCACATGTTCCTGTGTGATTTACTGTAGGTGAACCTGCTCTAGCAGGAAGGTTGGGTTAGGTGATCTTCAGAGGTCCCTTCTAACCCCTACCATTCAGTGATTCTGTGATGATGTCCCTTAGAGACTTTGAAGAGTTCATTAGTCAGAGCAGAGCACCTGCCTGTTGCTGAAGGAGCCTGTCCACACTGTGGGGTTCACTGGACTTTTACTCACCTTCTGTGAATGTTTGGGTTGGCTCCAACCGATTGTAGCTCTCCAGAGTTTCGCATGTTTCAATCAAGTATTCAGAGCTCTTCAGACTCCATGTTGGTCCATACAGCCAAACCCTGACAAAAACCATCTAATGCTTTTTACAAGTGTTTTCTTTTTAACGATTCTGGCCAGAGATGCCGAGTTGAAGAACCAAACTAATTTCATGTGCTTCTCCAACACCCCATTATGACATTTATGACATATTTTTCTGTTTAGAAGGATGATTTCTTCCAGATGCCAGCACATCTAAAACTACCTAATGAGATTTCCACAGATGTAGAGCTTAAAACCATCTACAGTATTTTTGTTTTTCTAAGTGATGATGCTTTCCAACTGAAACATTTCCCATACAAAGCACTAGAAGCAGTTGAATGTGTATCAGATTCATAGACAGAAGAACTTGTTCACTGCAAGGCAGATACTGTGACTGACTCTCAGCTTTTCTGCCACTTCATTTGAAATTAGTTTTATTTTCCTTGGTGATGGTCAAGATTTAAAGACCAATTTCAGATCAAGAGTTCAAGGTGGCAAGGAGTAATTCAGAGGCCCTGCAGCTCTTCCTTACACATTGCACCTTTGCACATTGCAAACAAGATACTATTTGCCATGTTTTACACTGTGACAATATAGGAACAGCAAGATGACATGACCAGTGGGTAAATCCTCTTTTCACCATGGGTAGGAGAAGCTTCTGTTTCCTTGCTGTTTCCTTGCCTTGTATTTTTGCCCTTTGGTGGAGAGTGATGATGAGTAGCTTGTGCAGGGTGGACTCTACCCCTCTCTACTTCCTGCTCTTCTTCCTTTCCCTAGCCTGGAGGACCCCAGGCTACTGTTACAGCACCAGACAAGGTACTGTGAAAGGTGATTTAGGGTCTCCAGAAGAAGCTGGCAAGAAGTAGTGTGGTGGTTGGTTATTTGATCTGAGCCTCAGCAAAGCAGGATGTTTACATCGCTGCTGGATGGTCATTTTCACTTTTGTTCTTCACACTTTTCTTTCCTAATGTAGCTGATGAAACCCATACTTTGTTCAGGATAAGGAAAAGCATCTGAAGCTTTGAGAACCATCCCCCTAGTGAATATGGAATAGCACAAGAGAAGGATTCTGTGCTGTTCTGTAGCCAGCACTGGGATTACTGCTGTGGGTGTGATACCCAGGATGTGGAGACATGAGAAAACTGTTTAACCATGTATTGAGTGGGTGTAAGTCTTACTATCTACTGTTTCCCCACAGTTCTTCTGCTTTCACACGGAACAATTATTATATTCTTTCAATGAAGAATGACCCCTATTACTCTTAAAATAAATTGCAGCATTGTCTGGAAATATTTAAGCTGAATCTCTCTCACTCATGTAAGAGCAGAACACCCACAACCAAGGAAGGGCTGTTCCAGCACTGAACTCAGCCTTGCAGATGTCTGTCACCTGTTTCTAAGGAAATGTGCAAGTGTTTGGGAACGAGCTGGGCTTCGTTGTTATTGTGGGAATCTGAAACCACTCTGAACTTTGCCCTTCTATCCCCTTTCCAAATTTCTTTTTTTACCAGAAGAGAAATTGCTAGGCTCATTCTTCACTAACTGGTTTGCATTAAGGGCTGTATTCTGCAAAATGCCAAGTGCTCTTCACTCTTGCCCAAGCCAGGACTCTTGCCCAAGTTGCTCAGGACCTTGTGAGAACTGAAGCATAAGATTAAAATTTGGACCATAAGCTAGAAAATCAAACCCCAGTTCGAGCTAACTGATCTCTTGAGACAACACCCCTACTCCTGGCTGGGGAAAGACGTCATTCAGTGTGACACATGGTATTAATACACAGGAACAGGCTGTACCTGCAGCAGTTATTCCATTTGTGGGGCTCACATCTCTTGCCCTGCTAGGCACTGTGCTGGGCAGGAAAGCAGTGAATAGTGTGTCTTCTGCATGCTAGTGGAGGCTGCTAAACAAAAAGCTACTGAGCTCTCATGGAGGGAGGCAGAGGATGGATGGCTGCAGAAGAGCACAGGCAACCTCATGGTTTGGATCTGGCCTCTGTCTTCTTTCTGAGCAGCCCACAGTTAGGTTACTCCCTTTCCTTTTTCCTACTGCATGCAACTCTTCACCATGGAATGGAATGGAAAGGAATGGAATGGAATGGAATGGAATGGAATGGAATGGAATAGAATAGAATAGAATAGAATAGAATAGAATAGAATAGACTAGACTAGAATAGAATAGAATAGAATAGAATAGAATAGAATAGAATTGAATTAACCAGGTTGGAAAAGACCTTTGAGATCATCAAGTCCAACCTATCACAGAACACCATCTAATCAACTAAACCATACTCAATCCATCAGCCTGGCAGGTCACTGCACTTCTCAGGAATGTGAATAAGAGAAAGCCTTAGCAAGTGGAAGACATGATATGATGCTTCCCAAATTTGTGCCACTGTTATGTAGGAGTGTCCTTAGCCACAGCACAACCATGTTTTGGAGAAGCCACTTTCCAGGCACCAGATGGTGTGGGCAGAGATCAACAGACTCCACTTCTCCATGGGACACACACACTGAGAAGCTGGATGTTGTTTTACAGGAGAGGTGCCCCACATCTGGTACAGCCTCATGGACACCAGATTTAATAAATTCAGAGCGAGATCAAGACAATTGTCCAAATGCTGTATTGGGTGGGACTGCCAGCTGAGATCATTTTGGATCCAGAAGCAGGTTCATGTCCCAGCTAACAAAAGAGGTATGGGTTTGCAGCTTGAATATCCGCCTACTGCTCGCTTAGTGGAATGTTTAGATGTTAGAAACCATCTTGAAGAAGGTGTGAATGTTGTGCACCTTTGCATTTTGTGGAACAAAATGGTTCCTGGTCAGCTGCCCTGTCAATTAAGAACTATACATCCACTACTTTGCACGATTAATCAGATGTCTCTGCATGTACATGATTTCCTGGTCTGAACTGGATGGATGCTGATGATAAAAGTTACCTTTGAATGACTTATTTTTATGACTGGTTGTGCTTGCGATGGACACAGTGCTTATGCTTACTGTGGAGGTTCCCTGAGAAATTACTCATTAATAAAAAGAAAACAATAATGTAGTAGTCATGAGGGGTTGGGTGATAGGTTGGACTTGATGATCTCTGAGGCCTTTTGCAACCTTATTGATTCTGTGATTCTATGTCAGGATGCGTGTGCTCTCCCAGCATATCGTTCCATGGCAGGCAGCAGTGTGTGCACAAATGTAGAGAGAAGGGGAAAAAAAAAAGGAAAAAAAAAAAAAAGCAATAGTAGGAAAAAGAATTATTTTTATGTGTACTTGTCTTAAGACATATTTTTCCATTTGGTAATTTGAAAAGAAAAAAAAAAAGAAGTAACCATCTGGAAAAAATCATATTATGGACAAGGCGTGTCATGACATTTACAGCAAACATTTTTGCTGCTAGTATCAAACCCAGCTCTTTACTCTATCAAGGGCTGAATATTCACATACACATAAATGTTCAGTAAATAAAAGGGCCTCTGCAGAACCTCAGTGCTGGGTGATTCTGCTCTCCCAGCATTCACATTCTCCTTTGTTTGTTGTTTTTTTTTTCCAAACCATGGTGGGTTTTGTTTTGCATCTCAGATGTAAGTGCCTGTAGCTCCTTTCTCTTTGCCCTTTGGTCTCAGGAGCATGACAATAAACAGCACTACAGTGGAAGAAGTCCTGATGTAAGTAAAGGTATCAGGAGGTTATGAGGTCATGAGCATAAATGAGGGAAAGTTTCTAAAGAAATCACTAAGATGATTTATAATCATGGGCAACCTACTTCAGCCAGAAGAAGAAATTAAATGTGTGCATTATGCACCAGTTTTTGAGAAGGAGCATAAAAAGAAACCAAAGAGCTCCTGTTATCTTCTAGATTGGTTGGAGCCTCCTAACCATGTTGTTGGTCCCTGCAAGCTGCCCTCTGGCAGCAGTGCTTAGGGCTGACTGACAGCTCCCCTTTCTCTAGCACTTCTGCTGAGGTCAAAGAGCCTTTGTTCAGGCTCAACCCTCTGTTTAAGTCTGGAGGCTAATGTATGGTTTACACGAGGCACAGGGTCTCTTCACATAGACAGATTGTATGTCCAGCTTCCACTTTGGGTTGTCTGCAGCCTCTGCATCCCACAGATGCTTTCTCTGTTGGTGTGTCTGGAGCACATTCTCAGGATGCTGCAATGTCAAGTATCTCTACAAGACTTATTTGCAGCCCTCTCCAAAGTGGCAGCTCTGAGGGTACCATTTCAGTAGGGAACAAGCTTTGCAAAGGTGACTGGAAGTGAGATGTCAGCATCTACGTAGGGGTGGCAGAAAGAAGGAAATGATGGCTTTGGTTTACAAAACAGGGACAGGAGCAGTGATGACACTGACAACCATATGTTCCCAGGGTGTGGGTGTTTGGATGCACAAGTTTCCCTGAGGCTAACCTCTGCCTGTCAAGAGGTTATGGGCTGTAACATGCACTGCCACTTGTAATGTCTAATTATCATATGTACTACAAACTCATACACATTACAGGCTTTAAATGGCCCTCTGAAAATAGGATTTAACTTAAACTCTAGAAACTGTCAACTACCTAAAAAGTTCTAGAAATTCTCCCTGTGTTTTGCACAGATTTTGAACTGCTGCTATGTACTATTTAACATAAACAAGGTAACTTGCAAGTATTATGGTTAATTTTAAATATACTTGCCTTTTAGCATCTTACAAGCACTGTCTTCTTAGGTGCCACCACAAAACATGGAGGGAGCAGACAGCAGCTGTTCTGTTTAGCCCAGGCTTAGAATCCCTGAGTACATCAAAATTTCCTTGAGATGATAACGTGGCAATTCTTAATCGCAGTGTGTTACTACTTTGCCATAAAGGAACAGTGATTCTTTCTCTGGGAGGAGGGCCAGTGGAAAGGAATCTTGTTAACAAAAGTCAATATCCACCAAATCTGAAATCAGATGATGCAACTACTGCAATTCAACTTGCTCATTAACAGGCCTGACCAATCAGTTCCATGTGCTCCCTGTTGTTAAATTGCCTCCATAAACAAACTGATTAATTGATTATTTATTTTTTTTCCCCCCAAGGCTTTATAATATATAAGCAGGTCAGGCAGCTATGATTTAATTTTGCTCATCTGCTCAGCACTGGCTTTGTAAATCAGTTTGGAATCCCATTGCTTCAAGGTCAGTAGCGTCACTTGCAAGCTCAGACAGAGAAGAGGATCCATAGAGAAATTTCAGTTCTCTGGGAAGATGGGGAGAGAGTGGGGGTGGGTTTCAGTGTGGGGTTGGAAACTATCTACCCTGTCCCTGAATTTGGAGGACTTGGATCAGAACCTGTTCTTATCGCTTCAGGTTGAAATGGGAATAGAGGAATAAAAGTACTTTCCTAATTTGGCTTTTTCTTCCAGCTGTTTCTGAGTGATATCTTGACTGAAAATCTGTTTGAATAAGCTAATACTAACCTGCTTCTGTGATGTGAGGCCAGATTCTAGTGAGACCAAAGTTTGAGGTTTTAGAGATGTCACATATGGCCTTGGGCCTCAGTTTGCTATTACATTTGTGTTTAATCTCGCCCATACAGAAGGGCTGCCTTTGCAGATAGTCCTGGTGACCCTATTGCTGGGCATGCTTAGAAGCTGGGTCTGTTTTGCTCAGCATGTATCTACTTGAGAATTCACCACAGTACTTTTGAAACTGTGCTCCTGAGGCCAGGCAGAAAGGCAGCCAGAGCCTGCTGCTCTTTCAAAGTCAGAAAACAGGAATGTTCTCACTGCACATGAAATAATTTATTTATTTTGAAAAATATATATGAAAAAAACATAGGCAGAAGAGAAACCGTGGAGTCTTCATCTGGTGAGCAGTTAGAAAAGAGACACAAAGGGCCAGGTCTGGAGCTAGCAGAGCCAAAAGGGAAAGAGGAACCACAGCTGCCTGTTATTGCTAATGATGCAGGATGATGCCAACTGGTTGCAGGTGACCCGTTTTATAACTTCCTTAAACCAAACTTCTCTTTCTGCCATTCTACCCTGCATGGTGGTTCGTTTGGAGAGGTAAGGCAAGCATCTTGCTGAATGGCTTTAGAGGCTTGTTACCATTAGCAGAATATTTAACTCCTTAGCCAAGTTTTTCTGGACTGCTATTTATTTACTGACTTAATGAGTCATAGCTGTATTGAACTAATCCTCAGCCTTAAAGCTGAGTGGGAAGTGGTTATGTTCAAGGACTTGTTGCTGCAGGACCAGTGCAAATGGCAATTGCTACTGTGGAAGCATGTGAAAGTGAGTGCTGGTGTGTGGCTTGGTGGGTTATTAATGGAAAAAAAGGTTAACAGCAATGGATGCTGGTATAGGAGAGTGGAAAGGTGGACTTGTGTCTATTAGATGCTCAAGTAAAGAGATCAAACCCAAAATGATTTGGGCCAAAATTTTGAACTCTTTCAGTTGCAGGAAGGTGTATTTCTTGAATCTAGCAACACACAACAAAATGAGTATCCAGCCAGTGGGTATTCTGGGTTAAAGCCTGCAATTTCAAAATATTAATAGCTTACATACTGGCATTTCAGATGCTTGTCTCCTTTCTATCCCTCTATGCCCCACTTAAGTGAAGAAGCCAGAGAATGCAGCAACTTCCATATATCTCCAGAATGGGTCCTCCTATATCTCCCTCAGTTTCACTTCTCCCTCAAAGTTGAAGTTGTGGGATTTGTGGGTGGTTTTTGGTGGTGTTTTGTTTTGTTTGCTTGATTTATAATTCTTCAACTGTACTCAAATTGGAAACCAGTAGAAATAAAACTGGAAAATAAGACAGTCAAAGTGGAGGGCAAAAATTGGTGACTATCAGTGATCCTGTCACGCTCAGTGGCAAAGCCTAGTATACACAAAAAAAGAAGAAGAAGAAAAAAGCTTTAAAAAAGACAGTAAATATTTCAAAGGGAATTTTTTGGGAGAAAAAACTATGGTATTTTTAAACAGTTGTGGGGTTTTTATTATTCTATTTGTTTAAATTGGTTCTAGTCCTATAAAGTTAGCTTAGAAGTGTTAGAGTCAAGAGGTTTGAAATGTAGCCTTTTGAGCAGTAAACTGAGTTTCCAGAAGGATTTAATGATCTTTGGTAAAGAAAGATTAATGCTACTTGGGAGTCAAGTTTTGGACTAGGCTTAGAGTTTAAGGCTGAAATCTTCCAAACTTTGGTTTTGTAGATTTTGGCTGCACAGCAGCAAATATTTTCCATTATCTCAGCTTGCAAAAGCATCATGAAAGAAGTTGTTCTAATGAGCTGTTGGTCCTTTTCCCATTTTAGGCCAGGTGCAAAACCAAAGCACCAGTGGCTAATTCTGACCTTGTGATCCAAGCCTGAATTTATCCCCAAAGTCAGAAGTGCTAATCTTCAAGATTTTGGCTTTTACCTATCTCCAGTGAAAATATGTTTTGCATGACTTCATCACTTAGCTAAGAAATGGAAGCAGTTGTTTGTTTCTTTCATTATTCTCAAAGTAATGAAAAGTTGATTCTCTCCATTGATGAAAAAATATTCTGAAGTAGATTTTTTTTGTTCCTACCAAGGGTTTTGTTATTGATCTTAACAATACTATTATGCCTGTCTTCAAAGTAATTCAAGGTAGTAATACATTTTCTCCATACATTTGAGGTCTTGCCAAACATTAATTGAATACCTCACCTAAAAACCATGAGAGTAAAGCTTGTGTGCTATAGCAGACATTAGTTTTACATTGGCTTTAAATGTAGGCAAACTAGGGCATGACATTGCCAAGGGATATGCAGCGCTCTCTGCCTCCTTACAACCAGCCAAAGACAAGTGTGCCAGAGTCCTGGAGCCAGTGCTGCTCTTGCCCTCAGCAGGACCATGCTGGTGATCTCAGAGCTGGTCTGGATCCCACCAGCTGGGACAGTCCTGGGCTTTACCATATTTCATAGAGCAAGCAGGACCCCAGAGCAGAATGCAACTGAAGAGTGACAGACTCGTGTATATTCAGGAGTAGGAAAAGAAAATCTTTCTGCTTCTACCCATTCTTTCTCAAGTTGTCAGCAAGAAGATTAGTTTATCTACAGGACATGGCTTACACCTCCTGCCATGTAAGGTGGCTATGGACTTCCCCTGGTACTTGCTAATTATTTGTCTGTTTCTCTTCTCTTGCCACTTTGACCCTTATATACATTTCTTGACTGTACTAGAAATTTCTTTCAAGTATCAAAGCAAAGAGCCTTAAAAGATCCCTTCAAATGCCAGAACCTCAGAAACAGTGGAGAAATGTAGTGTGACATTCAACTTAGGCATGTTTTTCCTTTGACTGTCTCTTTTCATCTCTAGAGGAAAGAGAAACCTTTCAATATGGGTCTTGTTGGGTGTTCATTTTCTTTTCAGAGGTAAGGCACTAACTCTGCCATCCTCAGGAGTGTTTGGCCTCTACCCCTCAAAAATTATGACAGGCAACCCCGCCCATCGTCGTTAATCTTAAACTTTGATTAGTGCACCAACAAAACCAACCTTTTCTTCTGGCACTGGTTGATATGCTGGACGTACGTCAGAAAGACAGGGGCCATCCATGTCTTATCTTACATTAAGAAGAGTTATCCAGAAATGCACTTTCATTACTGTGGCAGTCATGTCAAAAAGAATCGATTTATTGTCAGCCCATCTAACCTAACCATGTTAATAGACTCTTCAGACGTCTTCTCCTCATTTGTTTCCTACATGCCTATCAAAGAGACAAAGCAAGATGGTTACCAAGCTCTAGGGAGTGCTGTGTGTATGTGTTAAGAGAAGCCATGACTGCTTCTTGGGCTGCCTATAATGAAGTGAGATGGGGGTGTGGGAGAGGAATTGGGAAGAGTTTTCTCCAACACCATGACAGAGCTAAACTTCAGCTTCCTCTGCTGCTGTATGTTCAAACTGTAACAGCCCTACTGGGGATTAGTTAACAGTGAGGTTGGTTACTACATGGGTTAGCAATATCTGTAAAGGATTTACCTGGGTTTCACCTCTGCATGTTTACTTGTGGCTCTGATGCAGCTGAGGGCTTGAGCCTATGGTGCTTGGCGCTGCTGTGAAGGATAGATGTCCTCTGGAGCTGTCAGAAGGTGAATGTTTGATATTGGGCAGAAGTGTTTTCTATGCTGTGTCTTTGCCAAGTCAGTCACTGGGAAACCTATTCTGAGAAAGACTGCATTCCTGTTATGAATGAACTCTCCTTTTGCCAAAGTATGACTGGCTGTCTGGTGCTAATCAGCGGTAACAGGATGACCTTTGCAAGTGAATAGAGCAAAAGGCAATTTGTCTTATAGAACTTGTACAACTGTTTTGTTTAATGAAACAACATGATTATAATCTTCCCACAAAGGCACATAAACAATTAGAGTAAATCTCCCTCACATGTTGCTAGGTGTTTACATAACTCATCCTTCTCTCTTATCAAGCGATGTGTACAATGCACTCCTGACTCTGGCAGAACTTGGATCGTGTAAGCTTAATCAAACCTGATAAATAAATGTGTTTCCTATAATGCTGGAACAGTACCAACAGAAGTCAGCACACAATTATTTATGCACCCAGGCTCTCTTTTAAAAGAGGCTTCCAGCCACCAGTGTGCTGTACTGAAACAACCTGGGGGAATGCAGAAATTTATGCTGTTACGAAGGGCATAGATTCTACTCTCGTGGTGTCTGTTATATTCTTTGCTTACTCCAAACTGTCGGTTATGGGTTTGAGTTTGTTATCTGAAAGATGATCAAAAGGGCCAGGCTGTCAGCACTTCTATTTTATTTTATTTTTTAATTTCAAATTAAAGCTATCATGACATTATTTGTTTACAAGCATTTACTAAGCCTACACCAGAGAAAGCATGTGAAGATTGCCGCTGCCTACCTTGATGCTGTCCTGCTGTGTCTTGTCTTGGTTCACTCAAATGTCATTTCACAGGGACCGAACTGAATGCTCAAACTGCTCATATAACCCTGAGGTCTGAGTCTTACAAGTTTTCTTTTCTCTCTCTCTCTCTCTTTTTTTTTTCTCCTCCTTCCTACTTTATGTGGGAAAACTACAGAACCTACTTTCAGCACACAGGAAAATCTGTGTTAATGTGCCAACATCAAGTGAATTCCACGAGTCTTCTATTCATTAAACTCCCAGTTCCTCTGCATATAATTTATGTCAGTTCAGTTATGTTCCTCCAGGGTGTGCTACTAAAAGAAAAAAGAAACAGATATTTAGCCAAAAAGAGGTGTTTTTGGCTCCAGAAATCAACTTGCACCTCCTGACAAAGGAAAACCAGACATGTTTTGCCAAAAAAACAAATAACCAGGCCTATTATTTTAAAGCCTGCAGTTAGAAGGTATAACATTTACATTGTTCTTTAGTGATTCTCCTTCCTAACACATGTGCAAACCAACCAAACACAAGCCCTCCTTATTTCTCTCCATGATCAGCCTTGTACATACATGACCCTGCTCATGTATTTAGTGATGCCTTTATGCATGTAAAGGACTGTTCAGTGATGAATCTGACCCAGACCCTGGGTCCAAATACAGCACTGCAGCTGGGAGCAATTAACTTTGCACCCAGGTTTTGACTTGGGCTCTTGGATAGTGAAGCTGACTGTTGGACAGTGTGAGACAGACTGAGTCCAAAACTCTTAGCCAAATACATTAATGTTAAAAACAAAGGGCTAAATTACTTCTGCTCATGGAAAAGTACTTCTATGGTGAACAAAACTTTGAGATTCCTACTCCCTCTCGCCCCTTGTTCTGGCCCTCTCCCCAAAACCACCTGGGTCCTCCTGCGTTTCCTTGAAGCCTCAGGTTTCAGGGCTGGGGAGACCCTTTGAAGCTGATTTGCTGGGAATCATCAGGTTGCAAAGTGCCCTTTGTTAGACTCTCTAAGTTAATTATGCTAATTGGAGCCCTGAGATTCCTCAAACCTGACATGTTAAATACATTGTCTTCCTCTTTGGCAGCGCTTGGACCCAGCACTTTACAAGACACACTGTGGCCTGGGGATACAGGATCTGATGTACCTGTAGGGAGAGGGACTGTCTGCTGGTCTGCCTTGAGATGGGGGTGGGGGCAAGCAGGAGATGTGCTGTGAGAATATCTGAATTTGACTTCTGAGGTCCTGTCTGAATCCGTGCTACTTCCCTCCTTAAATTCTGTCAGGCTCTGAAGCCTCATCTATAAAAGAAAGTGAGCAACAGAGAAACTCTGAAGACAGGCTCTGAGTGGGTGGGAGACTTGATTAATTGCAATGTCAGACAAAAAGAGGACATATTTTAAAGTAACAGCAAGACCTTTCCACTAAAATAAAGTAATTCTTAAATCTGCTCTGCTACCTGGGCATTAATCTCTAGTCCCTCCTAGAAAGCCAATGGAGGCGATGAGAGTTGGCAGGGGGAAAGTGAGAGCAGGGTCTGGCCTGTGAGCATAGAAAGCAGCAGAATGAAGGAGAGGAGCACTTTCCCTTTCTCTGGGGCACTTCATTGACTGGCATTCAGCAAAATTCCTCCTGTTGGAGCAATATGCCCTACTCCATCCTCTATGGCCCCTGTCATTTATGCCTAGTGTGTGTGTTCCTTTCATGACACCTGTACAAATAACACTTCAAAACTAAATCTGTAAGGCGGGGAACTCCTGAGCTTTGTATGTATTGTCTTACTATTTAGAAGACTCATGTAAAAAACAATGACAGGGAGTGCAAACTGTTCAGAATTGTTTCCTCAATGAATTGCTTCCAGGAGAAGTCTCTAGTATAGAGTGTAAGGGAAACTCTATGGTAAAGAATTTAACTGTTGAGGTCAGAGTGCCCCTTCCTTCCCACCTGTCCATCCAATAAAATGTTACTCAAAAGAGGAGAGAGGGGAAAAAAAGCCTTCCTTACTTTTACTAGTTGTGTCCACAAAAGCCCCATCTCTAATCTCTCATGGGAGGAACTAAGGAGTAGCACTCTGTAATATTTAGAGATTTATAGAGCTGGAGAGAGTGAAAGCATTTAGTGTTAATGGGTAGCATCATTTGCAACAATTGTCTGTACTTTGAGAAGTTATATAGGTAAATCTTGCTGAATGCCAAATCCCATTCCAGTGGAAAGAGCGGTGTAGACTGCTGAAGAGAAAAATACATTTATCCAAACATGAGCAGATTAAGAGGTTGGAGTCCTTGGCAATTTAAATGCCACTTACCTTGCTCAGGTGCCCTAGTTTTGATTTAATTACCTTCTGATGCTTTTAAGATAAAGCCAGAGATAAAAAAAAAACAAAACGTGGTTTGGAGATTGCTGGTGTCAATGGGAGTTGCTTAATCTGCTTCAGGAGGCCTTGATGTCAAACTTAAGTGAAAAGATCTTCTGAACTGGGATGCAACCTATAGCTTACTGAGGCCACTGAGAAGACAGACACTAATTTTAGTGAGCTTTGAACCAGACCCTTAACATCATACCTAAACAGACTGCTGGCATGGTAGGACTTAAATGCATGTGCTCAGTCTCGGGAATCAAAGCTTAAAAACATGTTCAAAATGAATACCTCTATTTAATGAGACTCATCACCTGACAAATAACTCCTTAGATTTCAGCTGAACTAATCTCAACCTGATGGAGAATCACTTGGCCAGATATCTGAACAGCAGTCACTCCTTTAATAACTATTTATTAAAATACAACCTCTGGGCTGACTTTCTGGTTATTAAGATACAGGTTGAGGATGGGCTTCCCCCTGTTTGTGCTGATGGTATGGTACGTACTGTACACGCTGAAGGAAGTGCAGGGAAGAGCTCTCCTTTAGCTGTTAATCAGCTTACCAGTTCTTGCACAGAAAATGCTGTATTCTGGGCTGTGATCCTGGCAAATAACCAAAGGAGAAGTGGATTTTCAAATGCTTATTTTATTAATCTTTAAATATCGCCTCACTAGGGCTCCAGGTGCTGAGTGGTTTATAACACTCTAAATTGTAATCATGGATAATTTTTAATCCTGTGCATACATTCGCCTGCTGTAGCTGAATGAGGATCTTGCATACAGTAAATGGGGAAGAGCTGCCTACCAGCTCTGCTCCTAGTCGCTGGCACTGCAGCACAAAGGAAATTTCCTGCTAACCCATCAAGTCCTTGAATGATTTGTAAAATACCATAAGGGTCTGTGAGCATTTAAAAGGAGGTGAAAGATACAGAATTGCACGTTCCTGCCCCTGGCACATCAGCCAAGTGGGACCCAATCCAACCACCCCCTGTAGTTAAATAAAGAACTTGACTAATTTTTGGATCCAACCCAGGTAGTGCACTGCCTCACATTAAGAGCAGTTCCACTTATCTTGGAGTTGTATTTTCCTTACTTTGTTTCTGTGCAGACAGTTATTTGCTTGAGGACTGGAGGATTTGCAGACCAATGCATATTTCAGTTTTTCACTGCTATCTTCATGTTTCAGGCACATTTTTACAAGGAACTGAGGGGTGCTGTATTATGGCATTAAGTTTATTAGGTTGGCACAAGGTATTTATAGAGGGCCTCTTTTTGACTTTTATGAACTCAGGGATACAAGGCACAGACTGGATTCACCTATTGATGTGGCCTCCTTCCAGCAGAGGGAAACTGGTCTAAGTGATGATTTTCTTTCAGTTGCAGAAAGGATTGGATGCAGGTCCATTTGTCTGAGGAATATGTGTTGGCGGTGCAGGCATGGGGCTAGCAGCTGGCAGGGTTTTGGGGAGATGGGGGAGAATTTCATTGCAAATTGAATTATAAGAGGATCAGTGTGATAAAAGGAAGCCTCCTAATGGAGGTTAGTGCTCGCTCCCTGTGAAAAGCCATCAGGGTTTGGATGGCTGGCATTTCTAATTCTGTTAAGTGTCAAAATCGATGCTTGATGGGTCTGCAGGAGCCAGGCAATGGGCATGCCTGTGCTGACATACCAATTTGGTACAAGAAAGGGATGAGGAAGGGACTTCCCAGCTTAAGAGTGAGATGTCTCTTGAAATTTAATTTGCTTAACAAGGCTTTAAAAGCATTTTTTTTAAAAAATAATAATTAAATAACGAGGCCATTTCCACCCTCCTTCTAAAATAGACCTCAAGCTTCCTTTGCAGTTTTCCACTTGTAAGCGACACATGTAAGCACAGGGCCTGTTGTTGCAACCCTGGAATGCTCCCAAGCAAATGATGCTGCTTTAGTGAAAGCAAATGAAGAAAAAAGAGAATCCGTCAAGGGGAGAGAACAGTTTAATTGGATTAAAACCTAGGAGCGTGTACAGTAGGGGAGGAGAGAGCTCCTCTATCCCTGATTCGAGGAGATTACCGGTGGGTGAAGCGAGAGCCCTGCAACACAGCACAAGCAGCCATCCAAAGCCTGGAGCTAGCCATTGCAGGGGCCCCAGAGGAATTGCTGGTTCCTTTTGGGTGGCTGGGGAGTTCTGCCTAGAAAAGGGTGGCTGGCAGTGCTCATTAGAGGGAGTGCAGGTCTCCTCTGGCACTGAATGCAAATTAGGGAGCAATGTTTGTGTTGGTGCTTCATAAGCAGTCAAGTGGTTTGTCCAAAATACATTTTACTTTTTCACTAAGGGGCAGCCTGTAGAGTCAAGCCTGAGGTTTCTTATGCATTTCAAATTACTTACTCCTGCCCTGGTCTTTCATCCCCACACTGTTGGGTTTTGGTTTTGTTGTTTTGGTTTGTTTTTGTGGTTGGTGGGGTTTGTGTGTGTTTGGGTGGTTGGTTTGGTTTGTTTTTTAATAGCCCTGAGTTTTGTACTCATTTTAATAGGCTCTCAAGGCAGCAGAGACTCTTGCAGGGGAAGGTAGAGTTATGCTGTATAGCCAAGGTGAAAGGATAGAGAAAGTCACTTGGCATGGTATGCTTGGGTTTTAATTTGGGTGAAGAGGTTCTCTGCAAATTTAAAGTCCTGTTGTGAAGCCACAGGAGTTCTGGGGTCAAACCATTCCACCAAAATGTTCCTGAGCTCTCAGGCTGATATCTCGGTTTTGGACCCCATAGGCAAAATCTATGAACAGCTCAGCAGTTTAAAAGCTCTTCTCAGCAGTAGGTCTGGAGCCTTGGACATGTGGGTCCTGAACCATTTCTGGGCAATGCTTGGAATGCATGCTGGACCATGCCATTTTTACACTTCTTAAGCCTGGATCTTAACATAAACTGAAGTTTCGAAGCCTGGGATGTAGTGCTGAGTTGGTCCTGAAATGCTGCTACCCCTCACCACTCTCATGCCGCTAGAAAGGGTGGAAAGTAAAACTCAGATGGGTAGTTGAACAATGAAGTAGGGACAGGAAGCAAGAAGTTTTGCAGGTTGGTTTGGGGGAAGGGGCTTTGATTTGAATACGAAGAAGCATTTGGAGCCAAACCAGCAGCAGATTGTGGTACCTTCTTAATTCTGTGAGCCACACATGAATGACCTTTTTGTCTGTCTCCGCCTGCTTGCAGTGGGGGGCTCTCCCCCCTGCCTTTGCCCACCACACACACTCATTGATAATATACATGTGCTAAATAGGATTAACTCTCCCTCATCTGCATGAGTTGTTTCTCTCCCTTGCTCCTCTCAGCCCAGCTTCCCCCTCTCCCTGCCCGCACCCTTCAGCCCCCCAGCTCCTTCTGGAGCTCCATGTGGGCCTTGTGTGGAGTTTAGCTCTCTCATTGTAGGGCAGCTGGTAATGGGAGTGGAGCTGAAAAGCCGGCTGTCAGGCTCAGTGCTCAGGAAGAATAGGCGGACGTCTGCTCCGCAGCTTTCCCTTTGATAGCCGAGGATAATCCCTGCTATGAGAAGGCTGAGTCAAATGGAAAGGGAGAGTGAGCCCAGCGCCCTCCCACAGCCCCGAAGCAGCACAAATTGCAAATCCTGGGATCTGAGAGGAGATTGCTCATCACACTAAGCACCTTGTGATGAATCCATTTCTTCCTGGAGATGTCTTTTTCTGGGAGGGAGGGAGGAAGGGCGCTGAAGCTGGCTCTCTGGAGTAAAGGTGCCCTTTTGGCAGCCTGAGCAGAGGGCTGGGAATAGCTCTTTTCTCCCCAAGAGACAGAGACAGGGTGCAGGAGGGGAGGACTGTGGCCCCTCCAGCCCTGCTTTCACTGGGAAACATTCCTGGCTGCCATGTGCAATTAGGCAGTGAAGAGAGAATGGGAAATAAACTCGCTTAAGACAGCCTGGATCAGACCTCCCAGGTTTCTTCTCTAGCAGGAGCCATCCTATCCTTGAGTTGGGAAACCAGTGAGGGGAGAGATCTCAGGATGGGGATCTGGGATGTGGGGTGGCTGCTAGGAGCGACTCCAAGGGAGATGCATTGGGGTTTGAGGGCCACTTATACAGCTCTGGCTTGAGGCTCTCACAGCTGGTTTAGGAATTGGGTTAGAGGCAGCTTCAGTGGGGGAAATACTGCTGCAGAGGTGGGAGATTGTTGTTTGAATCTAAGCCCCAGTGTGTGAGATGTGTTTATTGATATCCCATCAGTTAGGGAGTCATCCTAGGTCCCTTTCCAGCTGAAGCCGTCTCAAAACATGGGTTTTCATAGCTCAGGTGAGTGTCTGACTACATCTGCCTTCCTACAAAGTTTTACAAAGTCTTGATTTAGAACTGTTCCTCTGGCAAGAAATGGTGACATAACTCAGAAGGGAACCTTTTTAGTTTTTGCATGCTAAGTTGCATGGGGCTGGCATTCCCCAGTTGTACCCAGAGGTTTAAGACAATGTTCAGGCAGGATGTTAAATAATTTTATTCACCGATGTTTGCAAGAATCCATGGTTTAGGATTTGGGCCAAGTATTGCCATGTTGCCTGGTACCACCCATAGCCCACTGAGAGAAGAAGATGTGGCAGAGCCAGAACAAGAAACAAGAAAACAAACCAGTGAGAAACAAGCAAAGCTTTTTAGCTGAACCCTGTATTTCTTTTGTGTATTATGTTGAATCTACTCTCCTTGTCCACTCTTGGTGTACCCAGTCCTTTAGAGGCATAGAGTTTAGCTCCAGATTACACATCTTGTTCCCTCACCTTCTCCAGTGCTGAATATTTACCCCCTCTCACTATACTTTCCTGATGCAAAACTTTGGCTTAATGATTTTACATAACAGGTTTCCTGCAAGCTCATTCTGCTTCCACCAGCCTGGGAGGGCACTGGGAGAAAAGCTGCTCTCCCAGTGTTTTAGGGCCTGCTCTCCCATATGGGATCCAAACATGGAACAGCATAATAAACACATGGGTGGCACTAACCAAGCATTTGAGAACCTGGAAGGAACTTTTGTTTCCAATTCAGCTTTCAAAAGAGGCAAAAGGCCAAGGGCTTTCTCATTATTTATTCCAACCCATTTTCCCATCCTTACTTGAGGCTCAAACAAAAGTGGCCCATGCCGAGGCTTGCAGATGGATTAGCAATCAAGCATACAGCTGCACATACCTGGCACTCAAGCATTTGTGCTAGCCAACCTCCGAAGAGCCGATCTCATTTTTACTTTTTGGGTGCTGGAATGTGGGAGTGGGTGGAAGGGCCAGGATGTGAGAAGCCTCCACAGATGTTTTTCAAGAAGGAAGTTAATCTATAGTTTAGGCAATCTGATTTACTTAAATCTCCAGATTTGTTTTCTTGGAATTTCTGATGGAGGTTTGGGCCATAACTTACTTTATTAAAATTGATTTTTCTATATCCCTTTGTATTGTCTTCCTTTCCTCCTCTTGAGACTATCCTGACCATCTGAAAGTGAGAAGCTGATCTTACTGCATAAGAAATGAGAGAGATAGCAGCTTGGCCTCCAATACAAAAATCTTCACAATGGCATGAACAGCTTTGTCATTATCATCCTAGATAAACCTTGGAAGCCTTTCCCTAATTAATTCCAAAATGTGGAGCTTACTTATTCATAAGGACCTGACCATTGAATACCAGCTAACTATGGGCAGCTCAGTCTGTCACTCTGCTGTATTAATCCAAGGGAACAGTCTGCTGGACAGCAAACTCCCCACTCAAACTATTGACAGCAGTTCAGGTAAAATTCATAGGCTTGTTACAACTGCCAGCTTAACTCTGTTGCAAGGCTTCCCTCTGGGCCTCCTTGCAGCCTGGAAGCGATAGTGGGCTTGAAACCACACATGCTACATGTGGTTCCATCTTGTATGGACAAGGAGTACAGGAGAGGCTGCCAGAACGGAGAGAGATTTAAACTGAGATTTTGGCTTTGCTCAAATCCAGAAATTTCAAAACACAAACTCAGGGAACAAGAAATGGAGTAAGTTGGAAACAAAAGGCAGGGGGCTGGATTTGCCCAGAGGAATGTGATGCTGAGAGGGGCAATGGCCTTCATTGCAAGGGGCTTTCTGTTAGCTGTAGGACTGCCCAGCCCAACAGAAATGCTTTGCTGCAGTTTGTCCTGACCCTCCTCCACTGGAAACAGAAGGATCCTATCGAGGTGCACAAGGTGGCCTCTGTGTGACCAAATCCCCATCTTTGTCCACGTGCTTAGAGCGTAGCTCAACAAAGTGCTGCAGGAGAGATGCTGCACGCCTGGACGCACACACCGGGCCGTAAAAATCTGTGAAACTCTTTCATAGAAAAACTAATGGGCAGGCCTCCCTGTAATGCAAACAGCCTGTGTTCTGTTTGCACTTGGAAAGCTTGGGAATAGGGCTGAGGTCTGTGTTGGCGTGGAGGAAATCTTGAATCCTCACAGCCAGCAGCGCTGGCAGCCGGAGATGATCATTGTCAATAATACACAGGAAGATTGTGCTCCATTGTTGCGGTTCATGATTAAATTACATGATTTTCATTTTTTCCATCCTTAAGCTTTACCACTTAAAATGGTTTGTCCTATGCAATCAACTGTGATCCTTGAGCCTCAGCTTCAAAACCCAATAACAATGAGCATTCTCTGGAATGGAAAAATAGGAAGAAATAATAAAGGGGCTATATAGTAATTCACTTAAATGTAGAGTCTGACTGAGAGCCTGATAGAAAAAAAAATCCCGAGTGAACTGCATCCAGACCACTGCTTTGAAGGCACAGATATAACATCTTGGTGCTTGGGTCAGCCTGTTCCCCTTACCCTAGGAAGAAATACCTCTAATATGGAGGTGGGCGTTAGGCAAAGATAATTTTCCCAGGGATTTGGCTAGCTCTCTGATGAGAAGTTTGATAGTAGTTTAAGTTCCTCAGTACAGTGTTTGTGATGGATTTCAAGATTTGTCATGGTGGTCTCTGTGCCTCAGCTGGAGAACGGTAACTTTTAGAGTTATGTTCGTGCAATTACTTGTGATGCTGTCAATGAAAACCAGGATGTGCATATGCAAAGGTTATGCATTCAAAACTGATAGAAATCCTTCACTGGTGTGATTACTTTTCATGACACACCAGGACGTGAGAGAACTGAACTGAGTACTGGAGAGTATCGAAGAATCTGAACTGATGAGTCACAGCCTGTGGCTTCTAAACCTGGTTATCCTACCCCACCAAAAATCAGTTGCTAGTGGCCCCATGCCAGTGTATAGAGACCTTTATATTTTCTTTTTTTTCCCCCTCCCTCATGCCAGCAGCTCTGTAGAATAGAATAGAATTAACCAGGTTGGAAGAGACCTTTGAGGTCATCGAGTCGAACCTATCATCCAACACAAGTGTGCAGCAAAACGTTGCTGTAATTCATTGTCCTGAGATTTCTGCTAACCACCAGATTCTTGCTGTAGTCAATGCCTTTGGATTTTGTTCTCCTTTTTTGGATCCAGGTTTTGCTGGTTCTAATTTGGGGATTTAAATGTAACATCACACCCTCTCCCCCACTACTATTGGTAGGTCTTAGTGGTGTCTCACTTTGAATTTTCAGCCAAGGTCCCTTTCTAATTGTGGGAAATGTGTTGTCCATTGGGTAGATACTGAAAAGTAAACTTGAAATGCTTATCTTCAGCTCCCTGGTGGTTACCCTTACTTGGTGTGTTCCTTCTTTTGTTCATCTGGAATGGAAGATGTGTAGATGAATTCCTGTTGAAAGATTAAATACACATCCCCGCAGTCTCTGTGGAAGAGACCATGGCTGCTGGCTGCTTATGTACATCTGGAAGAATTGCCTTTTGGTTTCTATTATGTCAGGTTCCTAAGCTGCAACCTGCCTTTTTCTGCTGCTTTTACTTGCCAGAGCCTGGTCAATGCTGGCCATCAGGTATTACATGGACTGTTTCCTTCCAGACCAAGTCAGAACTGGTGCAAAATAACAATGCGGCATTAAAAGCAAAACCGAAACAAAGCAATCTCTTTTTGCAGTGCCCTGGATCAACAGTTTTTTGTCAGGTAGAGATGACAGGAAATTTGCTAGTTCTCCCAAAAGCCACATCAGGGGTTTTATGAGTTTGGGGCTTTTGTTTTTTCTTTTCTGAGCGGGAAGACTGACCTGAACTCAAATAGCCTAAGTGGAGAGAGGAAGCAAGGGAGTAAGCCCACACACACTGAGCGGGTAAGCAGGAGCAGGATTTCAGCAGACTAAGTTGCCGTGTCACAAGCATCTACTTAAGAACTAGGGATACATGCTGGAAAAGTTGTTCTACTTCTTCTGTCTTTCTTCCCCCTCCTGCCTCTTTGTTTGGTTTTGTTGCATTGCTCCTGGGACATTCAGAGTGACAATAAGGCAATTGTTCCTTCATGAACAGGGCTCAATGAAACAGTGCAGAAAAAGTGACACGGCAAGAAAATATGACAAATATTCTGTACTTCTGTGTGGAGTACTGCTATTTCCTCAGTCTGTATTCCTGAGAAGAAAAATATCCATCAAGATATTTATTTTAAACAGGGAGTTGCCATTTGTGTTTCTCCTCTTCCTGAAAAGATGAAGCTCAGATCTCTCCCTTGCCTGCCCTGTAAGGAGAAAATGCACCTAATATCAATTACTTTTTTAATCTCTAAGACCCGGTCTCCAAATGTGTTTGTCTCTGTGTATACACACAAACTGTTTTCCCTTTGTCTTCCTATCCAAAATGCAAAAGCATCTCAGATGTTGTGATTCCTCCAGCTTTTTCCCCTGTGGGAGGATGGAAACATGTAACATTATCTTCTAGCTGCCTACTGCCTGTCTCTGAAATTAGCATTTCAGTGACTGAAAGGTAGTTAGTTTCCCCACACACACCAAAAAAAAAAAAAAAAAAAAAAAAAAGGAGAGAGAATAAAAAAAGACAGAAATGGAAGGTTAGTACAAGGCTGACACTAATAGTAACAGGAGATGAGGGAGAGGGTACGGGACATGTTGGATTACTAAATGAAAACTGTGATTTTACCAGACGTGCTAACGGAACAATGAAAGGGGCTTTCACAGAATACATTAACTCTTTGAGCTTCTGAAATTAGCTACCTCAGGAAGAAAAAGCTTCACAGGGCATGTGAATACAGAGTTAAAGGAAGGCTTTGTTACTCCCCTAAACTCAGGGTTTTTTGGAAGTATTTTAGTTTTTATTTCTGGGATGTTCTCCAGATGAGCAAGGACAGAGTAGGTGCTATTGGATGCAAAACTAAGGAACAATGCAGTCACTCCAATATTGTGTTAATTAATGGAGTCTGTTGTTTATGAGTGTCATGCCAACAAATCACTCCTTGTGCGAAAATTAATCACATCTCCTGTGTGGGGCTATGGGGCCAGGTGGCTTGGCTTCACTGGCAAAGGCCTGAGCTGAAGTGCTCTCCTTCCAAGAGGGGTAGCAAGGGCTGGAGCTGTGGTTTGGCAGTTGGCTTTCCTAGGTTTGGCTTAAAGAGGTAGGAGTTGGAGGGACACTGAGAAAAAAAAATTCTAAAGAAAACTTTTGTCCTTTCTCTTTCTTCTTCTTTCCCAAAAGATTCCATGTTTTTTCCTGTGACTGAAGACACTCTTGTCCCAGACCAGTAACATGAGGCTTCCATCTTTATCATTTCACTATTAGAAAGTTTGTGTCTCTTACCACCAGGCAGCCAAGAGGAAATCTGGTGGAAATCTTGGTCTTGGCTTTTTCTTCCCAGCTGAACTCTGTTCAGAGCCCATAGGTGAGGAGATTTGTTCTGTGCTGCTCTTCTGAGCAGAAACCCTCAGGGAGCCTCTGGCTGCCTCTGGAGATGTCCTTAATGTGTGCCCTTGTTTCTCAAAAAGCTTTACAGGTCAGCAGGGCTGGGCACCAGGGGTGTCACATCAGACAGAGCAGTTATTGAGTGTGGACATCCAAGTACTGCCTCAAGGCATACCTGGATGAGGCTTAGCTACTGGAATATGGGCAGATGCAGAGATGGGAAGTTCCTGGGATGTTTTTGTCCTTAAATTTGTCCAGCTTTTTATTTTAAAAAGCTGGAAAACCTCTACAAAACTCTGAGCCAAATCCCTAGAGGAAAGAGAATTTTGAGAGGAATGACCATATTTTTGAAATCCCACAAAACATATTGGTGATGTTGAGGGTGGGGGGAAAAAAAGCCCCAAACTCTTTTCCCTAACAAACTCATTAATGAGGTGCCTTTAGGATGAGCCCTTGAACAATGCACCCTGCTCCAGCAGATTTCAGACACTCCAAAAAATAAATTGTCATGGTAGGGACAGACAAACAGGATAATGATTTTACTCTTGGACATTCCAGTTCCAGCTGGGTTCAGATATGGGTAGCAATAATGGGAAATGCTGGCTCCCACTGCACTCTACAGACAGCTGATTCGGTCAGACTGCAAACTTGTTCTGCAATGTATGGAGTACAAATAACTGTCCTGAACTTTAAAATATTCAGAAGCTAGGTCTCTATCTGTGTTTTTCAGATGGACTTACAGCTTTACTCAGTAAGTTCCTGTCCAATTGAAGCTGATTGTTGGGTTTTTACAGTTACCCCAGCACTGTCGATAACCTAGAAGATGGGCTGGAAGTGAGGGCAGTGCAGTCTGTCCAAAAGAAACGTCCCTGCCTGGCAACTGGGCCAAATGCATGGGAGATGGGGTTGGGGAGGGAATCATTCTTATTTTTTTGTAGGAATGTAATAGTTTCTGACCTGTGGTGGAGGAACAGCAAGGTTGGCAATCCCCTTTTGCAGTGGAGTGCTTTCATTTAGTTTCCCCACTGTATGATCATTGCTTACTGCGAAGCCTAAAATAGAGGTTGGCTTTGTTCTAACATCTAACACCAGGCTAACAGCCTGATGTTATCCACTGTGGGACTGCACCGCACAGCATCCCTGCTGAGACAGTGGTTTCCCAGATGGCCAACAGCGACAAGTCGAGGAACACTTCAGACTGTCTGAGTTCCAGTTGCAAAGGGAGATGATGTCTGGTAGCACTATAGAATGGGAGAACCACATTCCTCACGGTCCCTTTGGACTTGTATGCTGGATGGTGGCTGTATTAATGTGTTGTAAGCACCCTCATCTGTGCTCTGAATTAAGAATGCTAAAGTTACAGTTACTTTCTAATAATCTATTTCTCTTTTTCACTGTTGTTTCAAGGCAGTCCTGCTGCCTCGGTCAGGATGGCTGCTTTTTGTTGGGGGACCTTCCCAGAAGGGAAGGGAAGAAACAGTGTTTATGTGTGAGGTTTTATCCTACCTAATTTTTAAACCTCTCTACTGGAGCATTCACAAAGAAAAGTTAACACCCTCTGTTTACGATGTTGCCCCTTTGTAGTCAGCAAGGATCTCTGCTGCTGTGGACATTTGGCCCCCATCACAGCTGGAGGCTCAGGCGAGTGCAGCATAAGTTCATTGTATCCTGATGAAGACAAACTTTGGCACCAGAGGTGGGAGAGCCCAAGGGAGAGAGTGAAGGCTAAGTCTCTGGGGTGGTTCATGTGCTTTCCTGCAGACAGTGTTCGCCAGGGTGTGAAAAGTGGCTGCTGGGCATCTAATACAGGTAGTAGCACCCACTATGCTGGGCTCCTATAGCCAGTTTAAAAGGAAACAGCATTATTTGTTGCTAGCAACTGGGGAAGAAATCTTGGGGAAAAATAGCTTTTTGAAGACTTAAAACAATGCTTCACTCACTCCCCAAAACACTTAAAAGTAAGTTCTTGTTTAGTACTGGAATACTGTATTTAAGCAATGGGTGGTGAATTTACAGGTACATCTCTTGTAGGTGATTGGTGCTGTTTGCATTGCCTTTAGCCTAGCCTGTGCCAAGAAGCAGGCTCAAAAGCCACAGGAGCATAGTGTGGGGTCTGAGCTTTGGTCAGGGTAGATAAGCAATCCTTTGCCTACAGAGATTCCTTCATCTCAGCAGGACCAAAACTGAGATTCCTGATTTCAGGCACCCATTTTGGAAGTGGGTGGGCCAGCTGCAAGATTTTGCAGCTTGCACCTATGTCCCAGACCCAACATGAAACTGAAACTCTGAAAGATGGTTTTTAGCCTTTCTTGCCACCATTGAAAATGTTGTGTTTAATATTAAACACACATTGGGGTTTAATTCAGAAGTCTGGCTTTCTGTTCTCAAATAACCCATTTGTAATAGGTTCTTCATTCAAGCAGGGGAAAGAAATACTTGGTCCTGGAAGCCAGCTTCATAAAGAAACACAAAGAGTATCTTTCTGAATAGCACACAAGTGTGAAAGGAAACATGCAATCGCTGAAGAAACGGAATCATTTGTACTCGGTGAAGGGAAAAAGAAAGAGGGGGGAAAAAAAAGAAATGAAAAAGAAAAAGCTTTTCAAAAGGAGATCTGTGACTGAAGCTCTCCAGAACTGTTTAACCTGTTGGGGATATTTAACAGATGAATTCTGACCCACGTTCTCCACTTTGCTATACCCTGTGACAGAGCGACGCAGCATCTGCCGCTTGTGTTCCTCTCCAGACACGCTCACAATGCCGGAGGAAACGGGGGAGAAAATTATGCAAATTGCTCTGAGCAGATTACTTTGACCAGCTGCTCTTCTTCCTCCTCAATCAAAGGTCTGCCTGGGAAAGCCAATCTAGATTATATATGTCAGTCGCATACTCTGTGGCTGAGCCACTGCCTTTCGGTTTCTTTTTTTCCCCAAACAGGGACGCTTCTTAGGGTGAGGTAAAATGTGAAGCACTGGGGATATCAATTGCTTGGGGATGGGAATTCCTTTCTCTTTCTGTGGTAGCACCTTGCCAGGCCACTTGCTGGTTTCACAGGGCTACTCCCAGTGAAAGTGGTTTATCTCCATGCAGGCAATTATTGAATTTTATTAAGCATGATGAAATGTGACAGAGAGACACACAAAAAAAATGAGCAGAAAGTCTCCCTAGATGGCACGTTCGTGGCACGGCCTTTGGTGGTGGTGTTAAGCACATGGGCTGAAAGATGAGTAGCTTTACCCCACGCAGCCAGGGGTGTTGCCAGCTCTTTCTTTGCTGTTGTTGTTGCTCTTGCAAAGTGAAATTTATTCACGAACACAACCCGGAGGCCAACCTGCTGACGTCTGTTTCACAAACTTGCCAGACGTGGCTGTGACGTCGCTCTCAGCCGCACCATGTCCGGCCGCTCTGGGCTGGAGCTCCCCTCCCTCCCTCCCTGCCCTCTCCTGCCACACACTGCCTACCCTGTGCCTTTAACAGCATTCAGAGGCCAGACAAGGCTTTGCAGCTTCATAAATGATTAATATATTCTTCATTTAAAAAAAATAATAAATAAAGAATGCTGCTTCACCAGAGAGCACCTAATCCTGGCAGAAAAAAATACGCTCCTCTCACAGTCTTGTGGCAAGCCAGGATTCACTGCATTAAATCACCATTAAGGTTTTCTGTAAGTTTGATGGAAACTTCGGGGCTTTTTTATCCTGTATACAAATCAAAGAAAGTCCCATGTTAGCGTGTGATAAAACACACACACATAAATATGTGAGCTGAATGTCGCTGCAGATCTATTGGGATGCATCCTCCAGAGGGTGCAGTTCCAGTAAGAGAGCCCTTACTGTGGTTTAGAGAGATTAATAATTCTCTTGCCCTGGTTTATTTTTTATTGGTCTTATCCCATAGATTTTTCCCAGCGGATGGTAGGATTGCTGAAGATCTTAGCTTTTCAATATGCATCCCCTCCCTTGAATCTCTAATCACTTCAGTGGGTAGTGAAGAGCCTCACCAAGCAGGCATGCGCTGAGACTTGGAGTTGCTTTGCTGAGCTGGGCTCTTTGAGCATGAGGTATAGCAGTCTGGCTCCCTTTCTGATGTTTCTACCTATTTTTGTCTTCACCCAGTTACATGGAAGTGATTCATGTGAAAACCAGTTAGTCAAGCTAGCAAATTTTCACGAGTGGGCCAAAGATCTCTGACAACAACTGAGTGATTTTTGAGATGCTCAAGGCAGTCAGCAGAGGAGTGCAAACCTCTCCTTCCTCTCCACCACCACCTGCCATTAAAAACATTGGAATCAGCAGAAATTATTTTAATTTTGTAATCATGTGGTGTGTAAATGAGACAAGAAATTAATGCAATAATACAGCATTCTTTTTTCTTCTCCTGCTACAGAGCTGCATTTTAAAAGGTGTATCCCAATATTTTCCCAGAGTTGAAAACCATGATTTGATTTTTAGCATAAGAAGTGCCCCAGCACAGCCCAATAAAATTATCCTTATTATATTTCTGTGTGCCACACTCTTAACATTCTTTACAGAAAAGGTTTAGAAAAAGTAGGCAGTGAGAAATAAAAGCCACTGTAGCCTTGCCCTATTATTTCTGGATTGTCCATGGTGCTTGTGCCAGTGGCATGCAGGATGTGTGCTGACAACAGAGGAGTCCGTGGGACTAGCTGCTTCGTCCAATTTCTGTTTGCTGCCAGATAAGTCTGAGCAGCCCCTGCTCAGGGAAAAGCTGCAATTATAACTGTGATCTTGACACCAGAGTTCACCTGCTTTTCGGGAGAAGTTTGCAGAGGTTTGGAAGCTAATGAGCTGCAGCCAAAGCAGGGGGAGCTCTGCAGCTACTTCTCTGGGGGGTGGGGTGGTGGGTGTTAAGTTTCCCGGCACTGTGTTATTCAGCTTTTCAGTCTTGCTCTGGGCCCACAGAGTGCATGTTCTCACTTTATTTCTTTAAGCCTTGGCTCTATTCTGCTTTATCAGGACTGTCTTGTACAAAGAATTGCTGCAGTGTATTGATGGAATGAAAGTTACCAGTGAAAAAACCCAGCCCTTGAGATATGATGAATTAGCTGCAATTTCAGTGGTAAAAATGGTCTCTCGTAGCTGGCTATTAACTACACTCTGGTGAATACATTTTCATGCAAGAGATGATTTGCTATTTCAAAGGAGTCTCATTGAGACTTGATCAAGTTATTTTCAAAAGTTTGAAGTATTATTAGATGGTAAATCCTACTGCTCAGTTTTACAGTCCCATTTTTTTATTTGCTCTTTCTTCTGTATGTGTATTCGGTGAAGCTTTCTGGGTGGGTGGAAAGTGAAGGAAAAGTGAAGCCAACTACCCTGAAGAAAACTGGGAAAAATAGAAACACTTCCCTGTTACTAGAGCTTAAAGGAAGTATGACCTTGTATTTCATGGTACCGTGGAGTGGGCTGGAAATCACTCCCTCGCCAGCACGCTTGCATTTCTAAGCTGCAGCCAGGATTCTCCTTATCTTCTACAGAGCACAGTCACTGATGTGCCATTATGGGTCATTTGTTAAAAAACTCTGCTTGCTATTTTTGACACACAGTCAAGAGTGGGTTGCTTTGTGTATGTGTTTCATTTTACTTCTGGGTTATTAATGAAAGGAAAAATCTAGCCAGCAGAGTAGCTCAAAAAGTTAAGTAAAATTATTGCCAATCAGGTCAACATCTCTAAAAGGGGAAAGAGCACCAAAGTCTGCTACCTGAGAACCCATCAGTGGGAAGGAATGACTGGTCACAAGCAAGCTTGGCAGATGGATGTCACTCAAGAACCACTGATCAAAACAATTAGTAATTGGCAATTCCGCAGAGCAGCTAACGAATTCGGTATGAAACAGTTCTCCTCTCACCTGAGGAAAGGAGTTTCTTTCCAGATCTGGACTAGACTGGGCTGTTTCAGCAAATGATCTGAGAGCATCTCAGATGCACTAATGCCATCGGAAATTTGAAATCTGTAAGGTATTGGATCGTCCTATATTTACTGTTGTCTCTGCAGGGAACCTTAATTACAGAGAGGAAATGACCTGCCAGCATTTGCACTTTCCTGCTTTGCCATTGAATTCATCATGGTCAGTGTTTTCCTCATCTACTTCCAGTTTACTCAGGCTGTTACTTCAGTGGACCCTTCACTCAATCCCAATTAGCTCAGGCCAGAGCCAGGTTAGGAGATGTCCAAAGGAAAACTCAAGTGCTAAAGTAATTTCTGTTGAACCAAGGGTGTTGTAAGGCCATGTTCTTATTCTTACTGCCCTCCTTATTTAGGGACATGTTCAGGATGCATGCATGGTGAAATTTCTGTCCACTTTCAGTGAGTAAAGGAAGGGTGTTAATTTCTATGCCCTATCTAAACCCTAACTCCTGCCCTTCCTGAAACCTGTAATTTCACGTGGATAAAATGTACTTTCAGTGATCTATGGCTATTTTCCCCTGATGACAGCTCTTCTTTGCTTTCCATTCCAGAATTTACTGCATTTCACTGTTGAATAATTGCTGAACAAATCCATATATGTGTAGACACCTGGATGATTCCATGAGCACACAGGTCTTGTTTCCATGTCTGGTCTCAGGGAAGGTTCTGACTTAATAGAAAACTACCCAGCTGAAAAGCAGCTTCGAAGCTGACCACTGCCCCTGTAAGAAACTGCAGAGTACATGACTGGGCAGGAAATGGAAATGGAGTCCCTTCTTTTGCAGCAAGGCTGACCTGCTGCCCCTTCTCCTTTTTTCTTTCCTCTGAGGCATCCTTTGGATCTAAAAGCAATTCAATTACAGTGACACACAGTCCTTCCTCTTAGGATGCCTTGTGAGTTGGACCTACATAGGATGTGAGATTTTTTTGAAAGTTGGAGTGGCAGTCCATAGCACTGTCAGAAGCACAGAGAAAACAGTGAGAAGAAGATCAGTCTGTGTTTTGCTGAGCTTGTCACACTGAGGTGCACCATGGTTTGTTTCCTAAGTTCCACATGGAGAACAATATGACTTATCCCACTTAAGTTCAGAGTTCAGCTTGTGCATCTAAAAATTAAAGCTGGAATTGGTGGATGCAGCTTTTCCTGGCCTGCAGAGCAAGCGGGCTTTAGATGAGCGTCAGCAAAGGACATCAGGGAGAATGGGTACAGAGAGACACTGTGTGATCATAATCACTCCTAAACCCCATCTCCTTGATGTTTCTGAGCAGGATCTCAACAGAAGCAAGTAAGCAAGTATTTCTCTCTCAACTTGTTCCTGTAATCCCCTTGCTCTTTTTTCTCTGTTCCCTCCCCAAAATCCCCAGGAAGGCAATGAAATCCCATAGGCAGTGAAATCAAAGCTCTGTCCCGTTACCAGGTTACCCACCACTAAATCTGCAAGGGACTTAGGGACATTCTCTACGACTGAACAAGTGACTACTCTGTCCTAGGGGTATAAATCTAATGCAAGCTTGTCAGCATAAGCCTTGTATATTTATGGGAAGCTTTCAGAGGAACTGCACAGGATCAGAGTTTCTGTTCAGCTCCAAGACACAGCAACCCCTGGCATGTCTGCGAATGGAGAGGCATGTCCCAGGCACACACTGCTGCCTCACTGCTGAGCTCTGACAAGCAGTGATGCATTTGTACTGATTTGTCACTCCTGGAACTGGTGTAAGAGACCTGGAGTTGGGAGCATGAAGGATGGAAGTGACACCAGGGTAAGAGCAAGGAACATTCACACTATATTTAGGGCAGAAGCAGATAGTAGTAACAATTGCAAGGATCATACATAATGCAGTAAAACTGTCTACCTGAAATATAAACAAAAGCCCTTTCCTGAGGCAGTGAGGGGTGATCAGTCATGTTGACAGTCTCCTCAGCTAAGCAGCCAGGACATCTCATTCAGAAAGCTCAGACGAAGTGTAGGGCACTGCTTTTGCCTTTAATAGCATCCTGGAAAACAGTGTCTTTGCTCTGGTGCAGAGTAACGACTCCTCTCCAGACATTTTACTTGGGCTTTGTGAATATGTGCTAGCACCTTTGGTGTCTGCAACACCCTGAGCAGCAGGGGTGGTTTATGTGCCAGGATGCAGCAGAAGACTGGAGAATTTGATTTGGAATATGCTCTGAATCTGAGTAACTTGGTCGAGGGTATACAGTGATCAGCTTTAGCAAGCAAACCAGCACAAATCCCAATAGAATTGAGTCCTTCACAAATGTGCCTCAGAGTTGAGGAATGGCCTCTGCTTTGGTCTGCCCTTTCACAGAGGATTTCTTCAGCACACATGGAGACAACTTACTGAAAAACTGCACTATGTTTCCTGTATTGTTTTTTACCCTTTCCCAAGGCATCAATTTTTGGTCCCTCTCATTGACAAGATGCTTGGTGGATCTCGGCTAGTACATCTTTTCTTATGTTGTGCTAAAGAAGGAAGACTGCCCTCATTCTTCAAGGAGTAGAAAGCAGACAGATGCCATCCATTTCTTCTCAGGGTAATTCCCACGTCCTGAAGAGCATCATCTTCTCTGGGCAGCACCTATAGTGCTGACAATAGTGACAGAAAGCTCTGTGAGCTGCAGCCTGCTCGGTGCACTCTCTGTCTCATGCTAATTCTTTACTTGGTCTACTTTTAAAAGTCTCGGAAGAATGAAATTCCACTCTGAGATATCCAGATACAATTCAAGAACAAACCCTTCAAAGTGGTAGATGGAAGGTAAGAGATATAAGGGGAACCCGATCCCCAGCCTCTGCACAGAGGAGGAAGGCATTTGATTGCAGTTTTATTGTTCTGCATGTCAAAACTGACAGACCGTTAGGCACAAGGGGCTGTCTCTGGGGAAAAGTGGCCCAGAGCTGGCTTAGCAGTGGCTTCTCTGGGTCCCAGAGAGAGCAGCAGGCAGACACTGGGGCTGGTAGCAGCTGTGTCGTTGAACTGCCATGCATTACTGCAGCTCTAACTAGCAAAGTGCCCCCCTTCTTATCTCTTCCCAGTCTTGGCTACAAGCCCTCCCTTTACACTCATAATAAATTCACTTGTTAATTGGAAGAGGTAAATACAATGAGCTTTTGATATAGTTCAAAGAAGCAATAGCAAGTTTCTTGATTCTCAGGTTGGCAACTGTCCTTCCTGCATGCCCCAGTATCAAAGTGCAGTTCTTGCTCCAGCAACTGTCAGGCTTTTTACATCTTTTGATCAAGAGCCTGGCTGCAGAAAGGGAAAGAAAAAAAACCCAAACACAACACCCAACTGTTTGGATCTTTTTTTCCCCTACAATTATTATCACATCCATTACTCAGCAGAAGCCTGGGATGCCCTTTTATTCTTACACAAATACTTTCTTTTTGGGATTCATTTAAAGTTTCCTTGTGCATGAAGTGGTCACTTGTCAGCCATCCACCTGAAGGGGTGAGACAGAGAAAGCACAGTCAGCGAAAAAAGAACCCTGACTTCAAGCATTTAAAATGAATATTGACAAAAAGAGAGGGTGGGGAGGAGTGGGAATCAAAAGCTTAAAAATTGCTGATTAGGCACAACCTGACTGCCTCCTGCCTATAATAGGAAATGCTATCATTAGGAAGGATGCAATAGGGCTGCCATTATGCAACTCCTGGTCAGGGGCAGTGAAGGGCACAGCAGTAACTCCCACTTGGGCCAGAAAAGCAGGGGATGTCCCTTTTGTCTGGCTTGTGAAATTTCAGCCCTGGAAAAGCCCCAGGCTATGATGGTCCCCAAACTGGATCATACCTGTGGTCTGTGCAGCTTGGGCTCTGGTGCTTGCACCTAGAGGTGTCACACAGACTAACAGCAGGAGTCTTGTAGCAGGTGTGGGTAGGATATTCTGTTTCCCCATCACAGATGACATCAAGCCCTGTGTTAGTTAAGTTGCAGAGCCTGGTGTTTCTATTCTTTCTCATATTAAGTGTATGAGTGGTAGCAGCAGCAATAGACCAGGCAACTACAAACATGGACCAGGATGGAGCAGCACCTTGGGCTACTGGAGACCTCCAAAGAGACAGAGAGCTGAGCATCCTGCACAGAGCCTTCCCTCTGCAGATGTTTAATGGCAAGTAGGGCTGAGGGTGCCAGTGATGATCAGCCGTTCTTCACTGTTAGGTGCCTCACAGCTCATGAATGGTGCTGCCAGGCTGGCTGTGTATAAAGGAAAAACATTAGAACTGGCATCTTCTGGCATTGCAGTGCCAAGAGAGTTAACTTTAAAAACAAAACCCAACTAAACAACAAACAATCTTTAAGCATTTACTGCAAGTCAGGACTGAGGCACAGGAGAAGAAAGCTGCAACACTGCTTCCCATGCACTCTCTTCTGTGCTGAGCAGACACAGGCCCCTGGGATATGGATTTCAAGAGCAATAAATTCACTCTAAAAATTTAAAGAGGATGACGCAGAAAACTTCAAAAAAGCAAACAAACCAGCTCCACACAATAAAAGCCATTTCTCTCCTGACGTCTCTCTCTAGTTATGGCGTGACACATCAAGGTCAGATACCCTGTCCCACGGGAGCATGGCTTTGTGCAGGGTGAAAATCACCCCCTGATGCTGTGTGATGTCTGGTGTTTCCTAACAATAAACTACATAAACCCCAGGATTCTCCTGGAGGGGCATCATTTATAGCAGGTGTTCCCTCTCACAGGGCGGGAAAGCACTGAGCTGAAGCATCTTCAGGAGGTAGGAAGTGTCACAGAAATATTTAACCTGCAATTGCTGATCGCAGGCCCTGTCATCTAACTCCTATATCATACTGTCTTCCTCATGCAGAGGAAAGCTCACATCTGTAGCTCAATAAATTAGCCATTCATACCAGGAGGTTTCTCTATGGCAGAAGCTGAACTCAACAGCAAGAATAATAATCCATATGTTTGTTATTGTGATCAGCTCCTCTGGAAGATAAAACTTATACAGCTCTGCTGGAGCATCACAAATGCTGCAGCGTTCAAGGGCCCCGATGCTTGCTGTCAGGAAAGGGGATGGGAATGAGGAGCCCCTCCCTGCCTAGAGCGTTTCCACCCCACCAATCTCTTCCACAGCTTGTTCAGCTTCCCTGCCATACTGATTTTCTAAAAATCTCTCTCTCTCTCTTTTTTTTTCGCTCTTAATGCAGTGGGGTTTCTCGTGCATAGTCTCCTAAATGAATGCACAGGCTGTTTCTGGCGTGCTTTAAACCTTCATGCATTTTTAATGATTTACAAGGAAAAGCAGTTTTTTTTCCTCTCTCTCTCTCCCTTCCCTCCCCCTTTTCCTCCTTCTTGATTCCCTCTTTCTTTCCTTAAAAAAAAAAATATATAAATAAAAAAGAAAAGACTTAATACATATCAAGTGGAATTGTTGGTCTGTGGTGACGGTTTTATAATTCCAGGTTCAAGGTTTTTTTTTTTTTTTCTATTTAATTATGCTCCATAATTCTTATGAACTATAATGCAATAACAAAAGCACGCAGAGTTGGCATAAGTCTGTTCTTTATTAGTATGGGTATGGGTACCGTGTTTTATGTGTGAAATAAAATATTTGGAACCAATGCTGAGCTCTTTGGAATTCTAGAGAGCACTTCTTTATTTAAAACACTGAAACTGGGGGCTCTCTTCCCTGTTTGGCCTGCTGCTTCTCCCATAGATTCAACTGTGCTTCACTTCATGATGCCCTACTTGTTTGTAAATGCCTTTGTAGTACCTGAATTGAGCAGAGGGTTCATACGTTAACCTGAAGTCCTCTGTAGTATCTTCGTTTATGAAGGTTAAAAGTGATTAACTGCTGAAAGGCTGCTTGCTGTAAATATTGACATTTCCCCAACCTGCCAGGCTTTTGATTAGCTCCTGAAGTTGCCTTAACATTTTTGTTTATCAGGTTATCAGCAGTTCCAAAAGCTTGTAAGCATCAGGACTTTTCTCCTGCCAATTATCACTAATGTTTCAGACGGCAAATGCATCGCAGCGTATGGTTGAGTACATCCATCACCTTTGAGTGGGAGTGTGTGTATAATAATATTAAGCTTGGTTGTAAATATTTGCACAAATGGGACTGATTTTGCAAAAATTAATTCCTCTTTCTTGCAGGCACTTTATTTTCTTTTTGCTCAGTTTTGATGGCAATGTTTGTAAGTCATTTTCATTTTTGGAAAGAAGAATAGTTTCTGGAGTGAGCAAGACTGCTTTTTGCAGCTGCAAATGGTTTACATGCAAGATCCTGCCTTGCCCAAAAGCAGCTTAGATTTGACAGCAAGTGCTGGGTGAACTTTGTAATGTTTGTAGATGGTATTTTAGAGAATTCCTCTGAAATCTGCCTTTGGTTCTGGCTCTGACTTCCTCAGCATTTCCATAAGTGTTCCTGGCAATGAATGTTTAACTCTTCTGTCTACCAGAATGTTCGGAGACTGCTGAACCTGTACAAAGTCCGATTTTGTGAGATGACTGTCTTTGAAATGTCCAGTAGGTAGCAAAATCCTATCAGGTGACCCTCAAGTGGAACCTAGCCTGTCTTTCTTCAGGTGTTCAGACCATTTCTAGTCCTCTTGCACAACTGCTGGCCTTGTAATGTGTGCCAGGCTGTTTCTCAACAAACAGCAGCCTTAGCAAAGAGCGGATGCCAAGGCACGTTCAGCCCTAGCTTGCTAGTTTCCTTTTTGACTAAAAAAAATATATATAAAATCATAGACACCTGTGACTTCATTTTTCTGATTTCTCTTCCCATGCAGAGGGGACATTTCTTAGCTACACTTTTGAAGTTTTTTTTTGCAAGTGGAACAATTTGTAATCTAAAAATACTTAAAGCAGTTATATTCTTCTGGGATAGGAGAACATCAAGGTTTGGGCCTTTTCTCGTTGTTTTTTTCCCCCTCTGCCTAAACAAGTTTTGCATGTGTTAGTTTCTGTCATCTTGGTCTGAGCTTCTCAAGGGCTTACGTCACACTGCAGGAATGAATGATGAAAATGTTAGTTATGGCATTCATAAAGTTCACCCTTAAGAGCTGCAACATATTGCAGACCCAATTCTAAGTAGACAGAATTTCTCAGTGAGTCCCCAAGCTATGAGACCATCAAGGAGCATCTGCAAAGAAAGTTGTGCGCTGAAACTTGTGGTGAAACATGAAATCAAGAAGAATTCCCTGTGGTGGTGTTTTTTTTCTTAGGTGACAAATCTGACAATGGTTTAGGTTACTTACCAATATCTCACTGATCCAGAACAATGCTCAGTAGGCAGAGAGATGTGCTGGTTTTGGCTGAGTTCTGCTGTCCTCCTCCATCCTTGACTGCATTTATTTTCCCATAACTCCTTAGCTTATCTAAGCTTTGCTTGTCCCCTAAATGTCATTTCCATTCCCTTTCCAGGGAATAAACATCTGGACACAGACACACTTCAGTTTCACCAGCAAAATGCACAAGCAAGCACCAGGCAAAGGTCTCCAACCCACGCATTGTCCTGTGTCCCTGGAGAAAAAGAGGGTAAATAAATCACCTTATTTTTATATATTAACGTCATTTCTATTGAAACAGTGCTGCATTTTACTAAGCACACTATCTGGGGTGTTACTTTAATCCTAAGAGTAAAGTAACTTTAGTTTTCTGCTACTTGACGTCCTCCTAAGGGTAGCACATCAGCTGTTGGTTTACTTCTGCAGAGGATCATTTTAAGCTGTCTCCTAAACCTGTTTTTACTCTTGTGCTCAGCCTTTAAAGTGAACCCATGAGCTGAGTGCTGCAAAGGTGGAATGACTTCCTAAATGCTACATTTGAGCTTCATATACATGGAACAGATGGGCTGCTGCCTGCTCTAAGGGGTGGGCACTGGAACTGGTGGATAAGATGAAGGCATTGCCAACATCTGCCTGGCATTAAGGCAGTCAGATTTCGAAGGCATCAAAGCAGCTAAGTTCCTCGGGAAGCGTATGGCTGTGTGCCACCTCTTTGACCTCCTTGCAAAACCCAGGCCCTGATTGTTGGGAAAAGGAAGAACAACCTTTTGCTCCTTTAGCTCCACCTCCTTCACCTTTTTATAATGCCCTTAAAAATAATCCTGTGCCTCCCTGGGAGATCAGACCTCCCTGAATGCTCATCCTGCAAGGGTGAGCCACTTGCATGAGTCATGGCAATAGAGGTTTCTCCTCCTTTTGACTGAAAGATGTTTAATGAATACAACATCCTGAATTAGTAACAGCCAGGAAGACGTAGCAATTCTGGTGTTAGGTGTCAAAAAAAGAGAAAGGCTTAAATGAGAAAAAAAAAAAGAAAGAAAGAAAGAAAGAAAGTCAAAAAAGGCACTTTGTGCATCCAAGCCTCTGGAGTGATGAAGCCACGGTGCTTCCCTTGGAGCAGAGCTTCTGCTCTGCCAGGTTGGATCACATTACAGCTGCAACAGCCCCATCTAGTCCTGTTACCTCGCACTGGCTTGCAGCAGCGTGACACCCGGTGCGGCTCAATCCTCCGCAGCATGGCACAGCCTACCCCGATGGGATGTATTATTGATGCTGAGGAAATGCAAGTGTTACAAGGGCTTTGTTCAGAGCCGCTGAGCCAACTAACAGTGCAGAAGTAGCTAAAAGCAGGGAGTGCCCATAAATTCACAAATGCTCTTGTTTAGCCATTGATTTAGATGTCTGGCCCTTTATTCTGGTTGCCCAAGCCCCAAGCTGTATTTGCCTTGTTTCTGCAATGAGGATGTAAGTGTTACAGGAACCACGTGGAGAAAGCAGGACCTCAAAGCAGCTGCAGAGGAGTACTTCCAACCTGGTCTATTCTATTCTATTCTATTCTATTCTATTCTATTCTATTCTATTCTATTCTATTCTATTGACTGTAAAGTTGTCCTCAAAGAGGCATGAGGAGGAAAATGGGGCACATGCATATATGTCTGCATGAACCAGTTTCTAGTCACCAGGGAGGAAAAAGATCAAGATCTATAGTTAAAAAGTCTGTAAGATTTTCCTGTCTCTCATAAGTTGGTTGGCAGTTCCTTGTGTAAGCTGGCATCAGAGTTTGGAGAGAATCCCCAGAGGACTGGCAGGAGTGCCTTACTGCACCAGCTGCCACCCCTGTCTCTCCACATACCTCTCATGGGCATAGAGCTGGGCTCTGCTGCATTGCAATGTTGCTTACTGGGAAGATTATGAAAGTCATAAAAATGTCAGCTTCTGTATTTCAGTTGTGTAAGCTACACGTGCACAACGCTCTCCTCGCATCCTGTACAACCAGCAAGGGTTGCCTTTGGTTTTCTGCTTGAATAACTGCATGGACATCCCCCACCATCTTGACTCGGGTCTGTGGCGCAGACATCTCCCTGGCATTGCTGCTCTCATCCAGTTCTGGATGGAGCTTAGCTTAAAGGAGGTTTGGGGCATGAATGTGCGGCCAGCTGCACCACTGCCACCAATTTAAAATAGGACATGATGGAAAAAAGTTAGCTGGAGGTTTTAATGTTACTGGTGCAGCTGCACAAAACACATGTTGCTACTGCTTGTTACTTGTGCAGAATGTACTCCAGGAGGTTGCTGCAGTTGCTGGTTTGCTTGGAACAATATTAGAGCCTTTGTTTCAAAAGACAGCCATCTAAAGTGTATTGTTAAAGTAGCATGTATCTGCTGGTAGAAAATCCCTTCTGTTTAGGGGCTGAGTATTGTCAGCTGCCCATCAGAAGCCAATCCATGCACTTTGGGTATTGAAGGGAGGAAAAAAATGAGGGGGGAACAAACCCCAAACCAAAACAAAAAAAGAAAGAGGCAGATTAATACTGTGAAGTGTGGAGCTGTGTGTGACTGTGGGCATCTGGCTTATCAAGCCTTAGGTTTAACCTCCATCCTTACTTAACAAAACCAAAAGTGTTGAGGCAGATACCTACCATGTTCTGGGCTGGATGCAGCTGTCATGTGGATCATACAGTGAGGATGTGGCTGCTTTACCTGTCACATATATCAGCATCAAGCAGAGCTTGCAGCAAACCACAGTGCCTGTATGCCCTAAAGCACTGGTTCAAGGGGAGTTGAAGGAGTTAGGAGCACGAGTAACTGCTGTGCACGAGATCAGTTCTTCGGAGGCTGATTCACATTCTGTTAGGCTCCATATGAGACTCTCCATCGATTTCAGGGCTTTGTATTGGTCCCTTATCTGTGATTAAAACTTCTTTTTGCAATGGAATTTGGCATGCAAACTAGGTGTGAGTGTTATGTGCCTGGCACAGAGCCAGTGGAGCCTCTGGTCTCCAAAGGTTGGTGGCCTTGGGTCCTGTATTACTTTACCTATTCTTAGAGCAATGTCCTTCTGTTACGGACTTTTTTCTTTTTGCAGAAGTGACTGGCTTTGCTGCACACAAGGAAGTTTCAATAATTATTCCCAAGCAGCTCTGAGAGTTTTCTAACATGGAAACAAGTTCTACATTACTCGTTAAATTGGTCAAATTTCAATAAAGTCAGGAAAACATCTTGAAAACAGCATGAATATAATTTACAAAGAAAACAATCCAAGCGTTGCTGCCAAAGAGTTTTCCAACAGGAAGGAAGAAAGAATTTCTCTTTCCCCCCACATAGAATGACTGTACTGTACATTAAATTAGTGGGTTTTGGAGTGAAGGAAACCACCACAGGCCCCACAATGTTAATAAGAGCAAAGCTGGTACCCGATGTGAAGATAAGTCTTACTCCTTTGCTTCTTCCCAGGTAGATTGTATGAATCCTGGCTGCCAATACACATATTTCTGTAAGTAGCTCTGCATCAGCCTCTTTATCCTAGATGAGCTCTTGCTTGTTTTAAATCTAGCAGTCAAACTCTACACAGGAGCTGGAGTTTGGCAGAGAGGGTCTGGTTTCTCAGCAAACATGCGAGTGAGTGTGATGTCCTCTTTTCTTTCATATCACACTGTCCTTTAATTAGTCTGCTGAGCCTGAATGAACCAAGCACAAAACTGTGGGCTGACCTCAGCAGAACTCTCTGGAACCCTCAAGTCCAGCACCATGCAGTGAGGCAGTGCCTAAACCACTGTGAGGCAACCTTGGTTAAAGGGTCTCATCACAGGTGAAACCTTTGTTGATTTTTCTCCTCAAGAGTTCAAGGTAAGATGACAGGGAGCATAGCAGAGCTTTAATAGCAAATCTCATGCTTATTTCTTCATGAAGTAGGTTCAGATGTTCATGTGCCATCTACGTGCACACAGCCATGAGAAGCGGTTGTTACAAGTAGGTATTGACTGGAGACATTATTCTAATTGCTTGTGCTATCAACCTCACTACCTGGAGGAAATAAAAAGCAGACCCAAACTTGCCTGTTGATAGAACTGAATGCAAAACTACAGTTGTGTCTGGTGACCACATTTTGCAGTTTTGAGAGGCTTTTGTGCTGACAAGAAAAGCAACCTTTCCAAGGTTTTTGCAATCTAAAACTCAGACCTCAAGATCAGGGTCTGGGCTGATTGCATATTCTCCCCTCCTTTTCTTTGGAGAGGCAAGTTTGTCCTCTCTAAGCTTCCCAAAGCAATCTGTTGAAATCTCAGGCAAAGTCAAGATAACTTTTGCAAAACATTTTAGCTGTGGTAACAGGGCAGAATTATTTATTTATTTATTTATTTTGCTTAAAACCCCACCAAACCTTTCAGTAGAAGCAGTTCCAATGCATTTTCTCTGTCAATTTGTGTCTAAACTTCCCCCGGGGTTCCTTTGCAACTGATACGAACACGGGGGCGGGGGGTGGTGGGGAGGCAGTGGCTGTGCAAAACCCACAAACACATTTCTGGGAGTGCTGCCTTTTGCAGTGAGGCTGCTGCACTCTGCAGTTTGACACTTTCAGAAATGTTGTGAGGTTTAATTAACTAAAGCACTTTATCATCATTAGAGAAATGGAGTTCTACAAGGTTATTAGTAGACTTTTTAAGGGCAACATCTGTATAGCAAAAATTAAAATCTCAAAGTGTGTTTCTCACCAGTAGCATTGGAGGGAGAAACATGGAAAGGGCACAGCTACTAATTATATTATTGGGGGGGGGTGGGGGTGGGTTTCCCCCCTTCACTGTTAGTTTAACAGCTGTGCTCCCTCTCTGAGGCATATTTGTCTTTATCTTTGGCCACTTTGTCAGAATTGGCAGAATGAATCTTAGGTGGAGTTGTTCTCTTAGGAAATTAAACAATGACCAAAACTTTGCTCATTTCTTCCATCATTATTTCAGATTTCCATGTCTTCAGTATGACTTAGCAACGTAGAGGCAGTGTGTCTGTGCTTTTGGATATGGAAAAAGGGGTGGGCACAACTCAAGGACTGTAGGGCCTACAAGGGTCTACCTTTGTCATGACAGTGCTCAGGGACTGCTCTGTGCACTGTGCCATCCACCTACACACTAAGGCAATATAATGAAATGCTCTTACAGCATTTTAAGTGCATAAAAGAACTCAGGTCTATAGCTTGTGCTCAGGCAGAGTAATGCATTGCCGAGATGGATTTTATCTGAGCTAGGTGACTAATAGGGGTAGTAAATACTATTTAATATAAGCCATTTGAGATCCAAACAGTTCCAGTACTTTCTATTTCTTCTTTTTAGTGCCTAACAACCATCAGAGGATTTAATTTGTCAATAAACTGTACAAATACCCAAGCCACCTCCATCTGCTGCTGTGACAGAATACAATTAACAGGGAAACCCCTGGTACTTACCTTTGTTAATCTTTCTAGTCTCCTTCTGGACAGTTTGGCAAACTCAAGTAAGGAAACTGACTTTGAAGCTTAGGCTTGCATTCAGGCTTTATTGTTTGGTTGTGTCAGTCTTGGTGGAGAATACAGGTGAGGGAGGAGGTAAAAAGACAGCACAGAGAAACAACAGGAGATGAATCTGAGTCTAATTCAAGGAAGAAAAATACTCAGTGGGAGCAGGGGAAGAAGAAGGGGGCTGGGTACAGAAGGTGAGACCTTGGATGCTCTTTGTCTGTTCATAGAATCATAGAATTAATAAGGTTGGAAGAGACCTCAAAGATCATCATGTCCAACCTGTCACCCAAACCTCATGACTACTAAAGGCACCAAGTGCCACATCCAATCCCCTCTTGAACACCTCCAGGGATGCTGACTCCACCACCTCCCTGGGCAGCACATTCCAATGGCTAACAACTCTCTCTGTGAAGAACTTTCTCCTCACCTCCAGCCTAAACTTCCCCTGGTGCAGCTTGAGACTGTATCCTCTTGTTCTGGTGCTGGTTGCCTGGGAGAAGAGACCAACCTCCTCCTGGCTACAACCACCCTTCAGGTAGTTGTAGACAGCAATAAGGTCTCCCCTGTACAGAAAGTCCAAACTCTGTCTGGGACCTAACGGTGATGGCATGGTGGTTATTGCTGTAACAGATTTCAGGGATATTCCAGAGAGACCTTTTCTTATGATACTCAGTTGAGCAAAAGACCAGGTTCAGACATTTAAATAGATGCAGCTTCATGTCCTCTGGTGTCAGCAGGCCCATTTGCACTGGGTCAGTTTGGCTGCTGAGCATTCTCCACACTCATGGCACTTGTTTTGTGGCTGCTGAGGTCTTGGGCTGAGGGAGTTTGATCACAGGGTGTCAGCCACAGCTTGGGTTTCGCTTCCTTTCCCTTTCCATTACAAAACTTCAAAAAAAAAAAAGAGAAGTGCCAAAACTTCTTGGGCCAGACAGAGTAAACCACCTGCAAACTGCCCCTCGAAAGAAAAAGAATAATTACTTGAAATCTGAAAACCTGGGCAAGGTTTTCTGGGCTTAATGATCCTTCCTAGCAGGTACATTACGGTGTACAGCTGGAGATGCCTTAAATGTCTGGAGCAGGACACACTGAAGCACCCTTTGTCCAACTGAAATCAGTGTAGATCTGCAGGGGAAAGGCACTATCTCACTTAGCTGCCAACAGCTACATCCCTGTGAGTTATTTCCAGTTATACACCCAGAGCTGGATGTTGGCATGTTTGTGAGGATGGCAGCTGGTGTGGTGCCATGAGACCTGCCCAGCTCCAGTAGAAAATAAAGCTAGTGAGTGCCTGCATGCGACAAGACCATCCTGAAGTAACCTCTTCACCCAGTAACACTCCCTGGTGTCCCCTATCGCTCTTACCGGTGGTGTGCTGAAATGCTGGGTGAATGTTATGATGATCTTTTGGCAACCCCTGATGGAAGAAATAGAACACCAATTCCAAACACAAAGAAAAGGCTCAAAGAATCTATCATTATTAGTCCTGCTGTCAGTTTTAATTTTGGGGACATTACCTCACTCAACGCTCGTTGGAAAGAGCTGCCAAAAATGATGATGTCATCATCACCAGGCACATCTGACCCTGGCTGCTGATTGCCAGTGTTGAGTGCAAGTTAATAAATCCCCTGGTACCTGGATACACACTGGAGTTTTATTACAATGCAGGCATTCCACGATACCCTGGTAATTAAACACTCTGTGGAGGAAAGAAACTAAAGCACTATTTTCTGCTCTTTAGAGAAACTGTAAAATGCAATTGTTTTTCAGATTGTCTTCCTTCAACTGTCATGTAAACCTGGTTTTCAATTGTACTGAAAAAGCTAGGAGGAAAACTTGCATGTAGGCAGAAATGTGGGAGAAAATACAAACATGAGATCAGATCTGCTTCCCCAGGGTTGGTACCTGCAGGCCAAAGTGTCTCCGAAGTTTGTGCATCAGGGCAGAAGCCTGAGATCACAAAGTGGTGAGGTGGTGGCTGCAGGACTGGCGCAGGATATGGGGAGTCTGTGGCAGCTCCATGTGTGTCTGTTAGTGCTGGTGGCTGCCAGCCCACCCCACACTGGTCACTCAGGTTGTCTGCTGTCTCTTGAAACCCCTTGCTAGGAAGAGGGCTTGAATTATTTTGTGATCTGAATTTGTGGAGGCTTGCGTGAAGACAGCCACCCCTTGTCAGCATGAAGCCCTTCTCACACTGTGGTACCTCTTGGATGGCTGTGCACAGTGTGGTGCAGGCAGAGGTACGCCAGTCCCCTGACCTCCACAGCTACCCACCCATGCAGCCTGCCCTCCCTTATTGGTGGTGGCTCAGGCTTTGCAACTCCTCTCCCAGTTGCAGGATCTGGCCCAAGGTGATGGACTAGTTTCACCAGGCCCATAGGTGTAAGAACCAGACTTGTGTGCAAGTGCTGGAAGCTTGGGCAGGATGCTCCCAAATGTGTTCTGTGATGGCCTCGTGCAGCTTTGGGGACTTCCAGTACAGACAGTGAGGGAGACCTCTGAACCAAGCCTGGCAATCAGGGCACTCCACCTTCAAGATCCAGAAATAGTCTCATTTCTAAGGAAAACTGCAATTCTGGTATCTCTATGTGGACTCAGGAACAAGGGGTCCTACCACAGCCTTGCCTCTACCTCCCTGCCACCGGGATTTTGGCTGCTCCTATCTAGCAGAACAGCAGAGCATCCAGGTTTGAACCCTGTCTGAAGTCCTGAATAGGAGCAACATATATTGCTTATGAGTAGTGGATCTACTTTTTCAGTCTTTGCCCATCTCCAGACATAGCCACAAGATGAGACAGACAAAGTATTCATAGAGTTGCCACATTCCCAAGGTGCAAGCAGCATAACTACTCCCAAATTTATAGGGCCCATTGAATAAAAGAGCAATTGAAAAAGTCATGTTGATGAAGCAAAGTCTTTGAAAGTGGGAGCGGAGCTGAGGACTTTCACACTGGGGAAAGCTTTCAAGTCGTGCTTGATGGAGCTGACATCTGTTTACCTTTAAAGGTCTATAAATAATATTACCATTCCTCTTTACTGACTACTGGAGATGGTGCTTTGCTTCTGTTTACCAACCCTCTCCTCCTCTATCTTGATATTGGAGTTATCTGGCTGAGTGATTTGACATCATCATCATCACAGATGTTTTCCCTATCTCTATAGCAACATATGATGATGCCACAAACAGAGGATTATGCAATCTGTGTAGGCAAGGATGGAAGGAGAGGCAGGGCTGGGAGCTCTGATCTAAACACAAATGTCTCTAATAACAGTAAGGGGAATACAGAAACTTTTTGGCACAGGGAATGTTTTTCTGTATAAACAGTCTCGTTTTCCAAGTTTTGCTCTGGTGGGAAAGTCCCTCCTTAAAGTCCTCTTCTACATCCATACGTGTATTACATGTACACATTCACACACAGATAGCATATTTGTGTGTGAATGAGTGTACACAAATGCAATATTGTTCCCAGCATTGTGCAGGCAGAGGGATTGCCAGCTCCCCACACAAACTCGAATGCATTTGGCATCTACTGTGCTTTACTCTGCTTCACTCACGCTGAGCACAAAGGTCTGCTCAGACCTCTCACTTCTTCTTCAGCGGAGAACTGCCCTGGTAGACCCCCCTGAATGTCCTCTTGGATCTCCAGGCACATTTGTATCCTTGGCTAGATGGCAGCCTCTTCATTCAGACCCACCCTGTCTTTATCAGATTTGCCCTGTGATTAAAGCACAGGAGGAGGAGAAGCATAAAGGTAGTTTTAAATCTCTGCCTTCCCAAAAGCTTTTTAAGCTTTTTCCAGAGGAAATCCTTTTCTTTGCCTCAGTTTCTCCAACAAAAGGACAAACAAGTCCCATTCTTAAGGAGGTGATGAGGATAACTTCATTCTTGTTTTGTTTTGTTTTTCTCTGACTGGTGGAGAGGTCCATGGAGACTCAGCACAGCATGCTTGTGGGTGTTTCTTCTGTTTATCTTATTTTTATTGAACGTATGAACGCATCCTATCTAGCACATGTTGTCAGAATCAATAACTGTGCCTTGTTAGCAGTTTTTCCATTTATGGCATATTGTCCTGACATAGCTGTAAAACCTCAATGAATATGGTTTTAATAACCCAATGGTATTTAACGTACAATCGCTGTCTTATTAAGACTAAATTAAATCCTTGCTTGAGACACTTAATTTAAAGTGTGACTGATCTTTTCCTGGCCTGGAAGGAGATACTTAAGTGACACTTCTTCCAATTTGGCCACATGGTTGAGGGGGTGGGATTTGAATAATGTATTTTGATGATACTACTCATCTGGTTAAAGCTGAATTGCATCATTTTATGAACACTCAGAGACAGGATCAAATTAAACCAAACTTCCCACCAAGCTAACTCAGCTGAGCTTCAGAACTTAGCACTGTATTCAAAACACACACTTATTGTGACTATCCACTCATCAGCATCTGCTTGGCTTTTCCAAAGGAAAAAATGAAGTGCACCATATTTTTCTACTCAGAGCCTCTTGTGGGGCGCCTTTTGAGTTGACAAAGACAAGGCTTACATTCTGCTGTGGGCACACTAATAAAATAAACCTAATAAAATAAACATTACATGCAATAACGATGCTACTAAATCTAAGTTCAATGTGTAGCTAAAGTGTTACCCACAGATCTATTTAGAGGGATGTGCCTGGACTTCTTTCCATCCTTTTCCAACCAAGAGTCGCATAAACATTCGCTAAATTGAAAGCATCATCAGGACCAATGGGAGCTCCAGGAGCAACTTTGCCATGTGCACAGCTGAGAAGCTCACAGATACACGATGTGCTGTCTTTTCAGCATGCCAAGGCCACCACTGAAGAACAGCCAGACCTAGGAGTTTGGAAGACAATTTCTGAACAAAGGTTCCTGCCAAGGCATTGCAAGCTATCAAGTATGTTGCCTCTGCTTCATGCTTGGGCCACACAGTGATTCGTGCAAGTTGTGTGGCTGAAGGTGCACAGGAAAGGAAAACATCCTTTAGTACAGCCAGATACATAGGGTCTTCAGGTTTATGTCTGGGAAGACAGTGCAGCCAAGTGACTAGGGCATTGCACCAGGAGCCAGGAGAAGTAGGGACACTGGGTGGTGGGGAGACTTCTGGCAGGACTTCAGTTTCCCCATCTGTTTAGCCTCTAGGCCATTGACAGCGCTGATGGAAAGTTGGGCAGTGCCACCATCATTGTAGCATGCAGCTCAAATTCTAGCTGCATCTCAAACAATTATCTCTGTATGATTTATTGAAAATAAGCTCTGGCATATTTTAATTATAAAGTGGAAGCCTGTTCCAAAGGAGAAAAAAAAAAAAAAGAAAGAAAGGGGGAAAAAAAAAAGAATAGGAAAGAGAATTCCAAGGCTTGCAGAAAGCTTTTTGTCTGTGGTAAAGCCCTTTTTAAAAACCTTGGTAGATTCACCTGCTGTTGTGATGGATAGTGCAGCTCAGCCCCTGTGCTGGCTGTCACATGGTGTCTCTTTAGGCAGTCACTGGAAGGGCGTGTTGGAATTGCTGGAGAAATAACACTCTCAAGAGGTGGTCTGGACAGTCTCTCTCTCATGGTTGCCTCCATAATGAACAAATTTGGTTATTTGTGCTTGATTTCTTGTGAGATTGGTAGTGTTGCCTAGTTTGAAATTGAACTTGTGCTTTGTAGTACTTCAAGATCTTTCTTTATCAAAGCTCCAGCTGCTGGATATATAGGATTGCTCAAGGGTCTCTGCTGTGATTCAGAAATCCAAAGGAAAACTCAACCACAAGTGATTTCAGGAGAAGGGTTCAAAGTGTGACCAAAATCAGAGGTCAAGCATGAAGATAATGTAAGTTTATTGCTCCTTAAAGACCTCAAAGTCATCTGTGAAGTATTGTGATGACTGCTTTAGAGGCTTGACTCCATGCAGGCAAGTGCTTGGAACTGGCAGCACTGCTGTTGCATCCAAGTAAATGGACAGGACAAGGTCAGCTAACTCTGAGGATCGCTCTGAGGTGGTACACCATAAGGTGCTTGAAGGTCTGCTTGCAAGGCAGCTGCTAGAGAATCACCAGGGCTGTTTCTCAGAATTACAAACTTTGGGGTTCTGCAATGCTTATTACTGGGTGCAGCCTCACAAGGGGCTCAGGATAAAGAAAATGTTATTGCCATATAATTCTCTGAAAAAAAAAAGTTTGAAAGTACAGTCTGTCCTGAGAGCAAGGAGAATGTGGCAGTGTTTAACATCCCCACCAGCAGAGTCTACATGGAGGGCAGTATAACACTTCAAGTGAAAATGTTTGTGTTTCTGTTATGTCTTCCATCCAAGAACTTAACTGCTATTTGGTTCAGTTCAGTCTTGATGATTGATTTCTCCTGGATGCTGGGGTGAGAATTGTTTTAACAGTTTACAGATGGACAAATGAAAGAGGGAGGTGTCCAGTGTACTGCCCAGCGCTGTAATCTGAGCCAGTGGCAGAACGATTGTATCCCTGTTTGATCCCAGCCAGGTTTGAGCCTTCTTTTTCTTTTTTCCTTTGTGAAAATCTGACTTCCTTCCTAGCATGTGTACACTTAAATAGCTGAATCAGAGCAGCATGAAATGATGAGGCTGAAGACCCTGATAAAGGCATTTCATAGGGATATTTATTTTTCTTGTTCTAAATCTGGAACAATTCTGACTGCAGCAATTCCAGTTCTGTGAGATATATTAGCTTTGCACAGTTGTTGCTGCTGCTATGCCTATGCATTTAACAAGTTTCCAAATATTGAAGCTTATTGAAGCTCACAAGTTTTAAGAGCTTTTGCAGTGTGAAAGAGAAGGAAAAGGAATGTGCTCACCCAGAGTGTTTTCTCTATACCTCTTTTGTCTATCATTAATTAGGAAAGGTTTCAAGTGATAAAACCAGCTTGTTGTTATAAGTCATCCACATGCTAAATTAAAGTGGGCAAACTGACATGGCAGTTAAACCCTTAAAGCCTGAAGTCAATCAATAAAATCTATGGAAAATTACTCTGAGCAAATTAACATCCCTTAATACATAAAGGCAGGGGTTTTTAATTTTTTTTTTCCCCCCATGTCTGTGCATAATAACTATGCACAAGGCAGGCACCACACACTCTCCTCATTCCACCAGTACATCTTCATAGGAGTCTGTAACTCTCTGGAGTGGAACGACAGCTGGGATAAAGCAGCAGATCAGGCTGGAAGCCAGGCTGACTGCAGACACTGTGCCCCAGCTCCTTGTCATTCAGTGCTCTCACAATGATCTGATTTAGGCAAACCTGCTAAGAAAAGTGTTGAGGTTAATTTGATTATTTCTGAGTCGTTCAAAAAGAGCCAAGCTACAGAGCAGCTATGGAGGACTGGGAGGGGGCAGAAGAATATGATGAGTATCCAGAGTAAGAAAAATTCATAACGTATATTTGCTGTGATGTTACCTGAGCAGCTGTGCCTAATATCTGTTGGTCCTTGCCTAAGTAAATAGGTGAGAGCAGCAGAAAAGAGTTGGGAGAGTAGGCTGGGGAGAATCACTTGTGGTGTTCACCAGTAGCAACCCCATGACCTGAACCAGCTCTGTGGTGTGTCCTCTATTCCTGGTAGATTTTCTCCCAAACCCCCTTTTGACTTTTTTCCTTAAATTTGCCAATTCCAGCCCCACTGAATGTGCATGCAGAGAAGAAAACCGGATGCAAACAGCTTTGGAGAATAAACCCAGCAGATCAGATGGGCTTGCAGAGCAATGGAACTTAATGATTTCTGGGGGTGAAGGACACGTACCATCCATCTCTCTGTGCACCCTTGCAAGCACTCAGCATTAACATCTGAGGGTCTTTTAGTGCCATGGAAGAATTTATTCTCACAACACTACTGGGAGAAAGAGGATTTCACAGCTCTAATTTCAGTATAAATAGGAATTTGAGAAACTGAGCCCCAGAATTATTGCTTTCCACTTAGCTCCTGTCTACGGATATTGTCAAAAGATTACAAGGCCAGATAGATGAACTAGGGAGTACCCTAGGAATTGTATCCCCTTCCTAAGCATAAGTTTCTAGAGCTCTTGGACTCCATGCATATGTAATTGTTTCAGACAATTTGGGCTAAGTCACCCCAAATAGAAAGTGCAACGGGCCAACAACCTGAAGGATTTGAGGTATTTTTAATTGCACAGCTAAAAGCCAGCAGTTTGCTGAAGGGGAAAAGAGTCCAAGGTTGTGAAATGCAGGGGTTCATTTCTCTGCCAATAAAGCTCTGGAATGGGTTTTCTAGATGTTTCCTGTCAAGAAATTGTTCTAATAAAAATTTGTCTTTACGCAAATTGAAATTTTCTGCAGGAAAATGGTGACTTTGCTGAGCTGCCCCTTCCCCTTGGGAAAATTTAAACAGGCCTTCCTGACGGGAAGAATTTTGCCAATTTTATTTTCTGCCTGAAGGGAGAAAAACAAATTGATGCATGTTTTCCAACAGCCAGCAGAGCTGAGAGGAGGAAGGAAAGGCCAAGTGCCTTGGCTGGCTGCCTGCTACACAGCACGGTCACCCCTGCCCATTGGGCTGGGCAGGGGAAAGGTAGGCAGAGGTCCTGAAGGACTGGGCTCTCGACCAGACCTGCCCAAAATTTTATTCTAGTTTTGAATTTTAACTTATTAAAACCCAAAACCAACCAACCAACCATTTCAAACCAGTCTTGTTTCTTTGTTTCATGGAGCAAATGATGCAATTTTGTTCAACTCTCTGTGTGTTTGGTTTTGTTTTTTCTTCTTCCTTTGGAATGGATTTGCATTTCTGGGGCTTCTCCCCTCAAACAACAGCTACAAGAAAGCTGGAAGGGCAATTACTTTCGAGCAGAAGTCTACAATACCTTGGGAGCTGGAATTCCATCAGATAAGCAATGTTTGATTAATATTGGACAGTAGGAGGAGGCAAAAAGGGATAGTATGGACATATTGGAAAAGCACTCACAAGAGCTACTCATGGATTTGCAATATTCCATCACAGATTGCCAATGCTGCATTAAAATATTGCCTCAGAAGCAGTTCCCTAGACCAAGAGCAGGATAAACCTATGAACAACCCCCTCCTTCTCCATTCTACCTATCTCCTTCAATGATATTTCTTCTGTCTATTGCCAGTGGCTTGAGCAAGGTTGGTTCAAATGAATTTAAAGCAGGGATAAATATTGCCAATTCAAATCACAGCTTTCCAGTCTGTCCCCAGGGTTGTCCCCAGGGCAGGAATTCCTTGCAAAACCAGGTCATATTCCCTCTCTAGATGAGAAGAATGAGGTGAAGAGTGGCAAGGAAAAGGCAGGGAAGGGAGAAAGACAGTAAGCAAGCAAACAACTCTCAGAGTAAGGAGGATGTTCAAGGTTTTGCCTTTCTTTTCTCACTGTACTTTATTCCACATGCTGCTGTAGCCTTTCTGGAGGAGGGGGAAGGGCATCAGCTGATTTGCATCTTATGTTACTGCTGACAGTAGGAGGTCTTAATTGGGGCACCAAAGAGCAGGTGTATGCTAACGTTAATCTTCCCTTTCACCTGTCACTCATGCAATGAATATTATCTCCCCTCTCATTAGCAGCCCTCTGTCACATGCCGGGGAGCTTTGGAAGGGTCCCTCTGAAACTCGTTGGGATTGATTTTGCTGCCTGCAGTGGGTTATTACCGGCAAAGCCTGGACAACCGCTCCCAAGGAACACATCTGTCCGGTGGAGGTATGGACGAGCACTGCCTAATAGCCTCAAATCATATGTGCCTTGTGGAAAAAAGAGCAGTAATTCATATATTGGCCTTAGGATAAACAGATAGAGACTGCCTCATTTTGAAAATAACACATTGTGTGCTTGAGTGTTACAGAGATGACCTTAGGAGGAAAGTTAATCTAGCAAAGATATTCAGTTTGGTATTATCTCCAAATGTTGATTCCTGGAATCATTACTCACTCCATAGTCAGGCAAAACTTCCCTGGATTTCAAGGACTCCAGCTGGAGCCAAGAGGAAATTGGCCTGGGAGAGGATGAAATAGTAACTCTAGAATTTGAACCTCCATCTCTTGGAGTTCACCTATCACAGCAACAAAAGCATAATCCTTTGCTTGAGTGATGCAGAATATTAGGAAACAGCTAAAAGCAGCCAAGAGCAACTAAACTTGCTTTGCTTTGCTCTTTGTGCACCATCAACTCTGCATCTTGTGAGGAACCTGCAGAAAGGACAATGATCTCTGTCTCCAGGCCACACATTCCTCACAAAGAGAAGGGAAAAAAAAGAAAGGCATCTCACAAAGGGTTTATCTGAGCTTTTTACATTCTTCTAGCACTGCTCTGGAACTAGTTCGACTTTGGTTCATTCAGAGGTGAAATAAGTAATTATCTTTGGGGGGAAAAACTCAAGTGGTTTAAAGTATTATATTCAGTGAGCAACAGTTTGTTGGCTGCGAGTGTGACCCAGGGGGATGAGCATCAGCTGCAGCCCATGCTCTGAGTCAGAGCAGAATCCCACGGGAATCACAGCTGCTTCAGGGCCCTGGTGTTGGTGGATTTTCTTTAGAAGGATGACGGTTGGCCTCTTCTTTTGTTGTTCTCATCAGTTGTTGGGAGGTGGCTTTCTTTATCATCAGATTCCTTCCAAAAGCAGTAATTCTGTGATTCAATAATGGAAACCAAGAAACAAGTGGGACTGACACATGAATAATGTAACTCTCACTCAGAATCTCAGTTTTCCTTGTGGAGTTTGGGTCATGGTATGAGACTTCTCACTTTCCTGAGATTATGGAAAAGAAGCCCAGTAGCAGTAGCTAATTGTTTAGCCCTTTTGGGGTTAAAACACCTCAGGAAAAGCAGAGGGAGAAGCTTCAGAGAGCGTATTTGGGAGCAACCTGCCTTTATTTATTCAGACAGTTTAGCAATGCAGAACCTTCATGCCTGGATCTATTCTTCCTTGGACACCCTTCTGCAAGGACTAGGCTGCTGGCAAACACACTGTTAGAAGATGGATTTGAAACTTTCAAATATAATTTATTTTATGAGGACCAGGTGTCATGTCTCAGCTGCCCAGATTAGATGTCACAAATTGCTGTTGGTTCTGCTTCCTTGTTTGTTTGTTTTCCCCCAACCTGTGCTGCAAGGGAAAACTGTAAAGCCCTTTATGCAGGACGGGGGCTGGCAGTCAGGATCATGTTCCACATTTGCAGACCCACCATCACCTGCTGCTGCTTAACTAAGGAAGATTCCCCAATAGCCACATCCTAAATTTAATTACACTCCTGATTTGCAAATTTGTGTTATTCTACTCAAACTTTCTAAGCCTAATGATGTGTAACACTGAGGCTAATTATATTGCATAATGGTCCAATCTGCAGTAGTGAGAAGAAGTTAAGAGAAGGAAAGTGTGCTTTCTTTAGATGTGCAATTGTTGTCCCTAGGAGCTTGAAGCAGCTGGCAGATGTTTTCTGTGCCTGCATCTTTCATATCAGCTAGGGAAGTACTAGGGAAGTTAGTAGGCATCCTCCTGCTTTCATGCTGGGCTTATCTATGGTCTTTCCTGCTACAAACTTACCTGCACTGGTGCAGGAACATTATGGCCATTTTCACTTGTAATTTCGGTAGTCCAATGACAAAGTGAGAGCTCTTGACCTTACAGGAGCTGCAAAAGCACTTTGAGATCAGTAGGTAAGGGCCAAAAACCTGATAGCAAGACATGCTCTTTAAAAGCCTGTGTGAAGGAAGTAAGTACTTCCCATGGAAACTGTTGATTTTGGTTTTTTACAAAAGATCTTTTTTTTTCTCCCTTGGTAGAAGTTCAAAATCACTTCTGAGTCAATGCAATTATTTATTTTTATTACTGTTATTATTATTTGTTAAATTATATTCAGCTGTCCAGTAGAGGGAAACAAGGACCTTTACAAGAAGAACCAATGTTTGACTGGAGACAGAGGATGAAAAATTGTGAAGATAACCCTACTGTGTAATTTCTTCACTGGGCAATCGAAGGCATTTTATCTTAACTTCACAACCTCCTTATTGTCTGTGTTTTAATATATTTTCATAAGCATGGTCTTCAGTTCCTGTGTTTATCTAGTCTCCTATAATCAAGCAGTTACCAAAATTGTAAGGACCAATCATAGTGCCACGCTGCAAATCATAATGGAGGAACGACGTGAATGATTTTAAGCATATAAATGTTACAGATTTCAGATCTTGTCTGGTGAAGTGGGGCAAGGCAGTGCCAGACTCAGTGAGGTACCTCATGTGCTGACCAGTAAGGATGTGAGTAACCACATTCCTGGAGGGGGAGGCTAAAATCTCTGTAATTCCAGTCTGTGAATGTGTTGTCTTGAAACGTACAAGCTGCAATTAAGAGCTATTGGATAATAAGTATGCCATGAAAATGTCCTAAACTATTAAAGAGCTGAAGATGATAGTGTGCTTTTAATGTTTCACAGAAACCATTTGGGATTTGAAGAACTTCCAGCGCTCATGAGGAAGTCAGAATATATGCTTGCTTGGGTTAAAGGGAAGGAAGAGAGAAAGCCCTGAATTAAATTTTTGAGCTCGACACCCTCCACTTTTCTACATGTTGCTCAGTTCTAAACAGGGAAAATAAAATCAGCTTTGTTCATGAGCATATGCTTTTGACATTTTTTCTACTTGAAGCCTGTGAATTATTAATAAACTAATTTCTCTTTATAGTTCAATCTTTGGAGACTTAAAGTGCTCACTCAAATGCACTGAACAAGTGGAATGCTTCAGCTCCAATCAGCTCCTGTCTTCTTTGGAAATGCTGGCCTTGAGGTATCTTTGAATCTTTGAAATCAATCTTTTATTCAGCCGGGAATTTTTGATGGCTTGGGGGTCTAGTCTGTTAATTCTGTCTAATGCCCTGCTTAAGCTCATGGTGTTTCAGTTGGCTGATTCTCTGCTTTTACTTTGTGAAGGGACTAAGAGCATCCCTCTCCCCCTTCACCACACCCCCTTTTTCTTTATCACTAAGTGGAAATAGGAAAGTTTGTTGGGCTCAACAAATAAGTGGGATAAGTGGGAGGTGGTATGATCTAGAAAATACTCTGGGTGGCACCTAGGTGAGATCTCATTGAGATTTTCAACATCGGTTTAATACAGCTTGATCTCTGGGATCAGGAATGCAGCTGCTGAGGGGGATCCTGTGCTCTGTCTTGCAGCTTTTCATCACTGCCCCTTCAGCTACGGGTTTTGCATGCTGCTGGCTTCAGCAGCTCTCACAAGGCAGAGGAGAGGGGCAATTGGGGAAAGCAGGGAGTAGGGCGAGGCAGTCCTGGGTACATCGGGTGCTCAGGATGGTGAACAGCCTGCAGTAACTGGACTGTCCAGTTTTGTCTGCTGTCCTCTGGATAATTTGGACCATGATGTGAACCATAGGGAAAACATGCAACATCTTCAACAGAATGCTAACATGAACCAGAAGTTACAGGATTGGGAGCCTTCACTAGTAAACTGTGATTTCCTCTTCACCAGAGCCTGGGCTGAGAGCCAAACAAGCTCATCTCACTTGTGATCCTGTGTGCATGTGAAGCAAAAGCTTTCAATGATAAAGCAAAGTAATTTAGTTCTTCCATTCTCATGCTTCTAAAAAAACCACAAATGACTGAATAAAGGTCCACATGAAATTTAAAAATAGGCTGAGGACTGGGTTACAAGTCACTGAGCTCCATGTGGTCAAATAAAAACAACAACTTAGAAAATAACAGATCTAAATTAAGCTGTACAACAGAATTTCACTTACCAGAAACATTTAACTGGAGAAAACCACATTAAGGCACTAACCCCGTTAACAAACATGCACAGGTGGCTTCCCAGTTAACCTTCTGGGGGGAAAATTCTGACTCCTGAAAGAAACTGAAGAACTGGTGAAAGAAAAAAACCTTTGGGTTTCTCTCACATCTGATGCATTTCTCTTTCTTATTCCTCATTATTTAGGCTATTTTCATGAAAGCTGTGGAACAGACTCTTGCTCTTCCTTATGGTGGGGTAAATCTGGAGTAGCTCCTCTGGGTTAGGCAGAGCTCAGTGTTGTCTCTGAGCTCCAGCCATGCAAACCCATAGCATGGGCAGTGGTGGTGGTAGCATAGATGAATTCAGCTCATAGTGTTTTCTGTGCATGATTTGTTTTCCAGATTTCTCTGAGGCTTCAGAAGCTCTGCACAGCTGGGAAAATATGTCTAAACCTGGGAAAGGGAAAGGTTTTCCTTTTCTGGTGTGCAGGGAGATTCCCAGTGAGGGGCAAAAGTGATTTGGTTCCAGTCTCCTTTTCAAGTCAATGGGATTTATGCACCTCAGCCCATGAAGGTCTTTGGGAAATTCCAGCCATGAAGGTTAATTATAAGCCTTTAATTAATCAGACATTCACTGTGGGCTGAAGTGGTCTGGCTGTCTGAGCACCAGCTCGGGAGCTGGGAGGTCCTTAATTACCACTGCTGGCTCCCAGCAGCAGGGGAGCGTGGTGACTTTGAGGCAGCTGCAGAGCTCCTGTGAAGGGTGGGTTGTAGGGGACAGACACTGGAGATGCTGCAGGGCCAAGGTGGAGCGTTGGGCTGGGGAGAGTGGTTTGTGCCATTGGTGCCAAGTCTGGCACATTCTGCAAGTGGGCTCCATTGGGCTCCCTGGGGGGGGGGTCAATGAGAGAAAAAATTTAGTGGGGGAAGAGGTTGTAAGACGAGGCTGGAAAAAAACAGTGGGTTTTGTTATACCTTGTGCACTGAAAAATTAGAGTCACTTGGCAGATGGAATTAAAAATTCAAACTGGCTACCTTACTATGTTTTTAAAGAAGCTCCTTAATTTAAAATTGTCTAAAATTTGAGGCAGCAAGAAACAATATCTCTGATTTTTAAATATTTTGTATAAGTGTAATAATTACTGGTCTACACAAAGTATATCTTTTGTTGGCTTTCCCTGGCTAGTTAAAATAACTAATATGTGGCTGGCACTCTGGAATTACCAGCAGCAGGGAGTGGCTTGGCTCTGCAGAATATGGCCTGAGAGAGAACTTCTGGCCTCCTTTGAATCGACAGTAAAGTGGCCTTGACTTCAGGGCATCTGGGATTTCTCTCAAATAATATTATTAGCAATGCTTCAATACTCTTTAACTTAATAAAACCAAAATGTCATCACTAGAGAGAGATGCTGATGGGGGGGGGGGAAGATGTTTTGCTTCTCCCAAAATTACATGAACTCTATATATTGGTTTGGTTTGGTTTTTTTCTTCACATGTATGCTGTGTTTCTTAGTATGAGGGAAAAATGTGATATGGGACAAAATAACTTTCAGTTGATGCACTGAAACATTTTTTACTATCAAAATGATGGAAGCTGCATCCCTGAGAAAATCAGTGAGGGCTCCTAAAACAATGTGAGACCAACAGGAGAAAAAAAAAAAAAGAAAATAAATATCCCTGTTCCTGGAGGATGCCTGTTTCTTTAAGCAGCTGTTCCTTGTCTCTGAGGTAACAAAGTTGTCATGTGATGCATCTGTTACCATGGCAATAATCTGTAATTGTGCAGAAAATCCACCAAAGTAGCGTGCAACTCCTTAGTGAATTGGATGGAGAGAAAAATCACCCCTGTGCAAGCCTTGAATTGATGATGCTGTGAAACTGCATTGGCCAAGTGAGCCCAGTTTCACCTCCAATGAATTTTCTGTATTTATTTGCTCTGGTTCTGGTGTCTAGTTTTGGCTTGGTCTTTAAACAGGCTCTTCCCTCCCGCTCTCGCAGCTGGTAAATGATGTGCACCTTCGTGTGCTTCCACCCTCCCCTGTCACATTTATATAAAGGACACTCCTGCTGCTTTGGCTAAAGGTGCAAGAACCACAAGTATTGAGCCATTCTTTTCAAGCACAGGTGATAAGATGCCATGAAATATTGTATCCTGCTACAACTGCAATAGGAAGGGGGTTCCTATAATTATTTTATCTCACCTTCCCAAAGGGGCAGCCACTGACATCTGCATTGTCTCTACCTCTTCACCACAATGTGTCACTCCACCAGTACCTTGGGAACTGCTCCCCCACACACTCGTGTGGATGCAGCATATTTATTTATAATATATAAACTTAAACAAATCTTCTGCTAGCAGGCCAAGTTCAGTATCCTTTAAAAGTAACCAAAAATAGAAACACAGAAGGATGAGAAGATGAAATCTGCAAAACTTTCTTCCCTGCATTAGTCATAAAATAAACTGCTGGAATTTAGAAAGAGAATCCTTGAGCGTTTTGAGTCATCTGCTCATGATATCATTGGGCTAAAAGTGCTTGCTACTATCCGAATCAAAACGCCGGAGAGCTCTCATGAGAATATGCCTCGTGGGCAAATCCCAAAAGGAGAACATCTGGATTTAAGATGCCATTGCCCTGTACTTAACCCTAAGCCACTGAGAAAAATGACTATTCTCCTGCTCTCACTCTCTCCATGTTATTAGTAAATATTTACACTATACGTGCACCCAAAGGCCTCAGAGGATAGTTGAGTTCCATCTTGAGGCTTGCGCAGGCCTAACAGATAGAGAGGAGAAGAACCCCTCCCTGCTCCAAGGAGCTTGCTCCTTATTTATTTTGCCTTTAAGCTACAGTGCACTAAGCTGCTCCATGCCCAGCACCTGACTGCAAATTCCATGCTATCAACCCTTAGCTCTTCCACAGGAAAAAGATATTTTGTTCAATGAACGCAGCTTAAAATCAGTGAAAACTCTCTTAAGTTGTGCCCACATGAGTAGTGGCACCCTTAACTTTGTCTACCCAGGCTCTAATGTAACCAATTTAGCCTCAGTTAGTAGCATAAACTACTTTGTCTTCTCATGCAGCGTAGAAGGTGATGGTGATTAGACTGATGTGGATGATGTAATAGTGCATCGCACTGAAATTTGAGCCTAAACCCAGGCCTTCTCTCAGCCCAGCATTTGCAGTAAGTAGATGAAGTTTCCCCCACTCATGCAAGTGTCTGCCCCTCCCTGGGGGTGTTGAAGGCCAGGCTGGGTGAGGTCTTGAGTGATGTGGTCTAGTAGACAGTGTCCCTGCCCGTATTGTGGGGGTTGGAACTAGATGATCTTTGAGGTCTCTTCCAAACTAAACCATCCTATGAATCCATGAATTGAAGCAGGGCTTGGGCTGGGCTCCCTTACTTTTTTTTTAACAAGGGCTCAATCAGGCTGAGAGCTGTGCACCTGAGAGACCTGAGCTTATAAAGGTGTGGAGGGGAGCAGAAGGAGGGTGTGCCTCTTGGAGGTGGTTTCTTTGGTGGGGAAGCTTTTCTTCTGCCTAGAGAAGTGCCTGATGTGTGACTGTTGGGAGGTGCCTGAGAATTATTCATCCCTCTTGTCACTAAATTCCCCTTTCCCCAGGGAAGCTCCAGAAGAGGTAAGGCACTATCATGTCCACGTGCTGGGTTTTAAAGGACCTTGCTGGGCTTCTGTGCTCGACCCTGTAACAGTTGGCTCTGCCATGAGGGTCTGCTGCTTCTTTTCTGTCCCCTTGCAACTTTTCTGCTGGATATGCTGAGACTCTTCACCTCTGGAAAGCGTTCCCTTGAGATGACTCACCACACTCTCCCTGCCCCGTGAGATAGGAAAGCTGGTGTGGCCACTGTGGGAAGCCAGGAAGCTGCAGCTGAAGCAGAGCTATTCTGAAATAAGTGCTTAGGAATGCTCTGACCTCTTGCCCTGCTGAAGCACCATTCCCCCCCTTCTTCTTTTCAGAGAGCACGTTAAAAGAGCTGTTTGTACATAGCTTTAATCTGTGTGCACACATACATGGCTTCAGCCTGGGTGGGGGAGAAGAAAAGGGATCACAGCTCTGCCAGTCGCAGGCATCTGGGGCTCTAGACATCTGTGACAAACAGCAGCCTTTTTACTACCTTAAAAATCATAATGGACCACTTTTGTAATTTTACCTGTAAATGCACTTCTGCTGTATCACAGGACAGTGCCTGAGTATGAGAAAAGAGAGACAAATACAAGGGTAGAAATAATGTGGTGACAGGTCAAAGAACAGAGCTTATAACACACCCACAGAGTGTTCCCCGTGAAAACAATATTCTCCTGGTTCTGTCTGAGATGCTCCTGCTTGCCTGCTTTAAGGAGTAATTTCTCAGAGCTATATTTTAGATGTTCAGCTCTTGTAAACTCTTCACAGTTTAATACATTGCAGCTTCCCTGCTTGCTGGGTTTGAGTCACTGGATTGAAATTGCACCCACGGCCACACTCATCAATATTACTGTTAACTTCCCCTCTCTTCCCAGGCTTTGGCTAATGATTGCAACCTGTGATCCCAGTTTGTGTGCAGAGGTGACTTAAGTTTGGAGACCTCAGTTTTCCCAGCTCATAAGGTGAGTGGTATGCTTGTCAAAATGAATTTAAGTGAAATATTATGAAGTAGAAGGAGACTGATGGCATGTGGTCACTGCCTGGAAAGAAAGATGAAGACTGTGATGGTGTCCTGAGTATGGACCTAAGCAAAGGATGGCACTCAGGAAGGGTGTCTGCTGGCGTGCTACTGCTACTTCTATGTAGTGGGAGCAGAACCTCTGAGGCTCTGCACAGACTGCAGTGATTGCTGGATCTAGCTGGGAAGGAATTTTTTCCTGGATGAATTTAGCCAGCTTGATATTAGTGTTGTAGCTTGCATGGCTAAGCTCTCACACAGAGAGCTGCCCTGCCCTGACTAGTGCTTAGGGTGTTGCTGGTCCTCAACTGGCTGTTGCAATCACAACTCACCAGTGGTGGACATTATAATATTGGTGGTGTACTACAGTGTGAGGTGTGGGCTCTATGGGGTGCAAAACCTTAAGTGAAAGCCCTTCTAGCATCAAAGTCTGTGAAGTGGAAATCGAAAGAAAAAGTGATTCAAATAAGAGGCTGAGTTGTGATGGTCAGCAGAGCCTGTCTGGCAGCAAGGCTGTGTGGTGGTAAAGGGCTTTGTTAGCACCAGTACAGTGTGTTGGTAGCTAAGTAGTCTGGAAATTTGTGCAGCAAGGAAAGTGAGGGTGTAAGGGGGAGCCTGAAAGGCCAAAACTGAGCTTTAGGAGGCCTTGGTGTTTGCATAAAGCCAACTAGGGATGCATTGAATGGAGCTGGGAGTGTGGGATCAGAAGAGGAGACTTTGAGGTTGTTTAAATCTTTTAACAGAAATCTCAGAGTCACAGCTATAAACAGAAACATTTCACTCTGAGTCAATAAAACTGATCCAGTTTTTGTTCAAACACCACCCCCCACCCCCCTTCAAGCCATTAAAAGTAACAGCTCAAATTCCTTAAGGAACCAGCTACACAAGCTTGTCCTTCCACAGGACTTAATGTCAGATTGCACCAGTTACCTTCTGTGTCTTATTGAAAGAGATACAGGCTCTTCAGACAAGTATTTCTGATGCAAGTCCTCCTAAAAGCATTTGGATCTGTGTGCAGTCTGAATGGTGGTGGCTAAAGTAGTCCATATGGCTCCACATCAGGAGAATGTGGGGTTGGATGTTCTGGGAGGTCATCTCATCCTCCATGCTGGGACACTCATTCTCCTCCAAAGGCTGAGCAACTTACTGGGTTACAGATGTAACTGAGCATTACATCTGTCCCTGCTGGGCTCGCCATGCACTGCTGGTTGGGACAGCAGGGAAGGACAGAGCTGCAAAGGATGGAGGAGAGGGAATATATTTCTTCTTTCCCAATCTATGGATACCTGCAGACATCTCTGCTTTCCTCCCACCTCCCCCCAAGGTCCCCCTTACCCCTTACTTTCCATTTCTTCTCAAGCCCTAAGGTTTCAGCATAATGTTTTTATATTGCCTCAGAAATCAGTCTGCTCTGTAACCTGACTGAGCATAAGCAATGCAGTGACATACTTTGAGCAGTTATATGTGCACGATCTGTCTGTACGATATGCTCCAGTCCTCCCAGCGTCTGGTTCTAGCCAGTTGCTATCAGCCCCTCAGTTTTATAAGTGCTAAATTCACTCTGCTTTTAATGCAGGGGAAAAAAAAATACAGCCCAGGGAGCATAACATTTACAAGCATTTTTTGTGGGAGTGGAGACAGGAGGCCAAGTTCTGCTTTCAGACAGAGTCCAGCCTTTGCATTTTTGGGTGGGCCTCCAAACTCATATTTTTTGCCTTAAGATGCTTCCTTTGCAGCCAAACCAAACTGATTCCTGTCAACTATTATCACTCCAGTATGATAAAGTATGGCAAAAAGTCTTAAGGGAGGGTCAGCAAGACGGCTTTTTGGGATGCTCTTCAAATCTGTGCTGTTATACATGCAGTGTGCATATGTGCCTTGGCTTCTGGGAAGGCGGACATGGGATTGTTTCATGTTTGTAGTGGCCTAGCCTGCCTGTTTTCTCACCTAGTGTCCATCAAGTCCTGTGTTCAGTGAAGCTAAGGGAGATAACTGATGATCACCATAGCAGTCTGCAGCACCACAGGGCCCCTACCCCTGTGGCCTTTTCATTGAAGTCCTGAACATGCAAGAGAAGACTTTTTGCTGGGAAACAACCTACTCAGGACCAACAAAGATGACAAAGACTGGGTTTGTATTGAGCACATATGACAAGACAGCTTTGACAGGCTTGTTGAAATCTCCATAAGAAAACCAAGTGTCTATAAACTCACTGCCACCAAGCCAGTTGTTGACACAAGCAGCAGTGATTTCATCAGTAATGAGATGCACAAAACCACTTGGAAAAACCAAACCTATGCTACCCACATGAAAGAAAGATAGTGGACCTGCTGCTGACTTGGTGTTGTACTCAAATCACCTTTTTGCTGTTGTGTTATGATCTGTCTTTTCATCCCAGTTTGGTGTTCATCCTCTTCTGTGCTTAGACACTAAGGTGACAGTGAAACTGAGGGCTAAGAAGTGTTCATAAATAATTTGAATAATAACTGTCCTGAATACGTTGAATCAGATCATTAAGGCCACTGAAAACTTTAGCAGTGCTAATTCTAATGCAAATACCATATAATAGTGGTCTTGTTTGCTTTGCAAGGGGAGCAGAAGTGCATTTGGGAGGGAAAGGGAGATGGCAAACCAGAAATTGCTCATACTTCAAGTCACCAAAGGGTTGCAATTCACATATGGATGAAATTTGGCTCTGGAGTAACATCATGTAATTCTAAGTGAAATAAATCTGGTCTACTAATTCTTTTTCTACCTGGTTTGTTTTAAGAGACCAACTATCTTTGCTTTACATATGCACATGAGATAGGGGAAGTTGAAATGGGTAACTGTGTAAGCCTCTGAGGAGGAATTTCAGGGTTCTTCTGGCCAAGCCTCACTTTCTGGAAAGGATCAGAGTGAATAGATCTTCCCTTGTAGAGGTCCTGCCTCTCTGCTCCTCAGCTGCGACTGATAATGGTGTGGCACTAATTCACATCCCACAAAACTGCATATAGGTTGCCACAGTTATTTTTCTGTTGTTACCAAACACTTGAAGTAAGGCTGTGCTGTGGTCATATAGACAGGAAAATGACATCATGCTTAAAACCGCTAATCCAAAAGCTTTGGCATCTGAAAGACAATCTGTATTCTTATTAGGGGAAAAAAAAATACAACAACAACAAAAAAGAACCAACAATGACATTTGAAATGGAGAAATTTCTTGGACTTATTATTTTTAAATCCTCCCCTGGCTTCCCTTCCAGCCAAAGCTGTGACAAGTGCATTGGAGCTGATAATAAACATATACCTCTGAGGTCACGACTAGGATTTTTAATTTAAATAAATAAATAAGGATGAATTTTCCAGTCTCCAGGGATCCAGCACTCAAGAACATGCAGCACAGAGTCTGCTCTGCAAGGTCAGTGTAGAAGATGGGGTTGTTGGTTTTTTTTTGCTGTCTAGCATAGCTGTTTTTTTCCATTATTTGAGCATACAGAAGAGCTTTATTCTATACTTCTCCTCCCTCCAAGTTTGGTAGGTGGTAATGACAGTCTTTGGATGGTGGCGTTTTGTGGGGATTATTCACTGCGTGGGAAAACCAGGAATTACTCACAGCAGCCACTCTTTTTAGGAGGTCAGCAGATGTGACCAACTCATCCTGCTGTGGATGACGAGAGCTGGCTAGGAGAAATGTTGAAGAAACCTTATTTGACCAGCTGTTGGGTTCTGCAAGTCTCAGTGCTGCTGCACCTTCTGGAAATGAGTCAACGCTGGGTTTAGGGGCAAACAGGGGTGGAGGAATTCAAACAATGCTAAAGTTGAGATATTAACAAAAAAAAAAACAACCCCAAATTATTTCTTATTCTAAAACAAAGTTTGTCTTAAATTTCTTAGCATTTTGTGGGAGCTAATTTTGAACTGATCGGAACACCAATGAAATGTTTTAATTAATCCAAAAATGTTGCTTTTAGTTTTCCCTTAGAAAATTCTTTTGCAGGAAAATAAATTTGGGGAAAAGAGAAGAGTGTAGTTATTTAGAAAACAGCAACACTTTGAACTCCTCATTATAAACTCTTTGAGAAATGCACCTTCCAGCCTTAAGCCTTTCCCTGCTTGAGCCATAGTCATTGCTTGAAGGTAACATCATCTTTCTCCTTCCCCCAAATGAGCACCCATAATTCCCAAAGATGTGTTGCAGAAGCTGGTGTCAACAGAAACACTTGAACCAATGCTGCATGTCATCCCCACTCAAGAAATTCTCAGTGAGTGGCCCTTTGATTTTGTGCCATCAGTTGCATTGCAGGCCGGGCAAATGGGCTCTCCAGCTCTCTCCCCTGCCCACTCCACTGCTATCTCCATCTGGAGAATAATATAATGAAAATACTTATAGAGGTTGTTGCAAGGAATCACCTGCTATCATGCACCTGCCAACAGGGTGGATTAGCTGTCTGCTTCCTCTAGGAACAGAATAAATCCTGACATATTTTGAGAATGCATTCTCACTTGCTTCTGCATTTCTGTTCTGCTCAGTTTCATCCCAGCCATAGCTGGTTTTCTAAGAGTGCCACTATTCATATTGAATTTGCACCCTGCAAGCACCTAGAGGCTTATTGTTTGCCGTAGACTGCTCCTTATTGATCTGACTTTTTTCCCCTTTTGTGTTCTGTTTTGTTTTATAACATTTCCTGGTGTAGACAGCAACTTTACAGGTACGGTGTTAGCCTACTAATTGCTTTCTTGTCTCTCTTTGAGCCTGGATTTGGCAGGTTCTTTCTTGGCTCATGCTGATTTCTCTTTCTCACAGAAATGAATGCAAGAAACAGTCTGATAATGTTACAGTACCATTCATAACTGCTCACAACTGCCTCTATGCTGACCACCAAAATTTAGTCACTGAGAGAAGGTAAATTGCATGAGGTCCTCTAGACTAAATATTCCATGTGATGAAGTTTCTTCCAGTGTCAGTGGGAAGAGAATGGGAGCAAGGTTTCCACCAGTACTGGATATGAAGTGCATGGGTACCTTCAAAGGCCAGTGCAGGAACTTCAACTGTACTACTGTGATAGAGCAGATCCTTAGTGTCAGGTGAAATTTATGGGAATCTTTCAGTAGGTGTTAATCCACTGTGAATCAACGTGCTCAGCTTATTGTTTCTTCTGTGCTTTTGCAATATGAGGAGAATTTTTGGAGGCCCTTTGTGATGATGTGTCATAAGACCGCCTGGACTCAGGGCAGACTCATGCCTGCTACAGGCAGCCCTTCAGCAATGAGTGGAGTTCAGTCTCATTACTTCCAGACAAACAAGCTGTCACTCCTCAGTGATTGCTGCTCCAGTTCTGACATCAGTCTTAACTTCTTTTTCTAACCTTGTCTAAAGCAGACTTTTCAAAAAGTGAAAAACAGATTTCTGCATTTATAAATTTCAACTAAGTGATGAAATTATTTATACCTGTGCATTCATTTGCCACAGTTACTGTTTTGGAAACCAAGCATGGCCTGACAATATTATGTCTCCAGCTTGGACTTATGTGGCGAGCAGGCTGTTCTAGAGACTATTTAAGAAAAAGGATGCTAGGGTTTTATTGCTGGTTTACTTTTGCCATCTGATAGTCACAATGGTGCTTGGTTATGGGGGACAAAAGTCAGATGAAATAAGGCATCCTTGTAATAGCATATGCTGTTCTTCATGGGACTTTAGACACACATGAACAACAATAAAACAACTTTAGGTGAAGGGCCAGTGAATGAGAACACTGGGCTTCATTCTTTTTCCTCCAGAATAAATTCCCTTCTGTTTGCAAGCATCTCATTTGCTGTTTGTACAGAAAGTCCTTTGTTAGTCATTTCTCATTACAGCTATTGATAAAGCTTGTCCAAAAACATGCCAGAGTGCTTTTGTAAGTTAGATATTTCACATCAAGTACCAACAGCTAGTAATCAAACAGTGGGTCTCTCTTAAAAGAACTTTTCCACTGTTGCCCTTTTATTTAGATAACACTGCCGTGACGCTTACAGCTGGGGAATAGTATGAATGCTTCAGTATGGTGTTAGGCTGGAAAAGCAGCTGAGAAGGCTTTAACTTTAGTTAACATGATTTCAAATATTACTACTTGTACAGTATGAATATATTATGAGGACATTTGCTTCAATGATGACAATATTGAAGATGTGAGTAACTTTCCCACACCCCTCCCCCATTCCTGAGATACTGTCACAGCAAAAAAAAAATGAGTGAATAGTGTTTTCTCCTATTTATACAGCTTTGAGAAATAGGAAAATATTAATAGTTCATTTATATTTTTATCATATCTATGCAAAGCAACTTGCCTTTCCCTCTAAGTCTGATCTTTCTTGCAAACCTTTGCACATTTGTTTGCAATTTGCAGTTTCAGTGCTTCCCGTATCCTCTGTCCATTGCCCAGTCTAAAATGAGCAGCGATATGGAAAAATGCCTGCTGAGAATGGTTATTAGCCACTTCTCATAACACTAAATGGTACCAAATGAAATGATTGTGCAACAGGCTGTAAACAAACAAAATCTGCTTTTTTTCACACAATGCATCATTAAACTGTGGAACTTACTGCCACAGGATGTTTGAGATATCTGAATTTCAAGAAGCATCTAAGCAAGTGAATGGAAGCAAAGATCTCTGAAGGGCTGTTAAACGAGATGACGCAGATGTAGGCTGCAGCTCAGGAAGTCTTTAAACCACAAATTGCTTGAAATGGAGAAGATATGGAGAATTTCATGCTTGCATCATTTCTTATACACTTTCTCCTAAGTGTCCATTACTTGTCATTTCCAAAGAGACGGTTTTGTGTCAGATGGGCCTTTGACGTGACCTGGTCTCCATCCTCTCTTCCGTGTGCCTGTGTTCCCTGGGGACCACAGGGAGAGGAGCAGGGGTTTCAGGTTAGATACAAAGATAGTTGTTTGGGTTTATTTTTTTCAGGTGTAGATAGTTAAATTTTTATTTTATTTTTATTTTATTTTTAACTCTGCTTTTAGGTTTAGAAACCTGTGAATCTCCTGACTGCCAAGTACCTTGGCATCTGCTAGTTTCTTTAAGCTCAGCTCTTTGGGAAGAGGATACTAGAGGATAACAATATATTTGGTTAGAAGAGACCTTCAAGATCATCCTGTCCAACATTTGACACAGCACTGCAGGGTCAACACTAAACCATATCCCTGAACTCCAGGTCCACAAGCTGCTTAAACACCTCCAGGGATGGTGACTCCACCACTGCTCTGGGCAGACTATTCCAATGCTTGAGAACCCTTTCAGTGAAGAATTATTTCCTAATATTCAGCCCAAATCTCACCTGGTTCAGCTTGTAACCATTTCCTCTAGTCCTGTCACTTGCCACCAGGGAGAAGAGGCTGATGTTATCTATTAGGCTGAAAAAAGTCTACCTTCTTGGGAAAAGCCTCTAACAGTAGAGTGTGTGAACCACAAGCAGAAAAACTGGGGGAGCTGTGCTAAGAAAAGGAGATAGTAACAGCCTGGCTAAATTACTTGTTATCTCTGATCCTGTGGCCATGCTGTGGTAGAGTCCTTCAGGTCCAAACTAAAGTCAGATCCCATTTATTTCAGTAGCACATCTGTCTCCCAGGGGTTTCCTTACTTAGAAAAGCTAGCCATACTAAGAAGAAAGAGATGGAGAAAAATGTGATCCTTTCCCTTGCTTTAGAATTTTCAGTCTGAGGCCCAGAGAAAGGAAGTAATTTCCAGGAGGATTGGATTTTTTGCATTTTTCCCAGTTTTTAGGGAACATGAGGCATTTTCTTTAACAGTAATTGTGGTGTAATGAAGGTTATATTTGCATTTATTTTAAAGTAAGACCACGTATCTCACCTGAAGAACCAAGATGGATGTCTCAGCCTCCATCCAGTCTATTTTATATTGGCTTTAAGGAGGCCAGTTGTGGGCAGCAAAAGCCTTTCTCTCCTGAAAATAAATGTTAAGCTTCCCTCATTGGATACAAAGCAAAACAGTTACATTTTCAGCCTCCAGCTGCCAAGGACACCTATGAGCATTTTCCTACCACAGACATTTTGCAGGCAATGTGGAAAACATGTCACATGCCAAAGGCCTTAAAAGAAGGAGCCAATCATGAATAATTCTTTTGGAATTCTTTATAATGACATTAGTCATAATGAAACCTAAGCTGGTATTCACATGTGGGTAATAGGTAGAGCACTTCCTGAGGAATCACTCTTTTTTTAGGAGGGAGTATTAAGGAGAGCTTGGAAAAGGGATACTGTTTCTACCATCATGATGCCCTGGTTTAGGCACAGTGGTGTCTGATTGTCTCCAGGAAAATATACAAGCTGTGTTGGCTATGATCAGTTATGAGGTCTTCAGCCTCCTAGTTTAAAAAGAAATTGCTTACAAAATGACTATATGGCAGCTGCTTAGAGCAGCAGTAGATGTGCCAGTAGAAGCGTTGGTTCAAAAGAATAAGAGATCATATTTCTGTTCCTTTCTTGTTCTTCCAACATGCTTCAGTGCAAATGAGATGGTTTTGTTTGCTTTATGGCTGCTACAGGATGAGAAGAACCTGTTGTTGTATGAGGAGAGAGGAGGACTGGTATTTTAGGCTGGCCTTTGTCTTGGCCAGTCTGTAGGAGAGTTGAGCCTGCGGTCCCCAAAGGGATGCATGATGTTGCTCTGGCATCCTGGGTGCTTGTGTGCAGTCATTCAGTGTGAGTAATTCCCCAGGGAAGGAAAAGCCTGCACAGTGTAACTTCAGTAATGAGGTGATCCAGAAACAGACGAGCCTTTAAGGATGTGCTTATGCTCTGTTGAAAGCCTGTGATGATCAGGTTTGGGTTTTCCCCTAGACTTTGAAACAGCTGAGGAGTAGGTGTATGTTTGGAGTTGAGTGCTCTTGAACTGGGACTGTGTAAGGAGTAATCAAAGGCAGAGTCAAAGTAAATGGTTCACAGGCCACTCTAGTTGAAATATGTTTGCACAAAGTTGTTATCAGAGTTGATTTGCAGAACAAGATGTGAATGATTCAGAAACAGGCATAAGGGCTAAGCCATTCATGACAAATAATTTGCTTTGCTTTAGCCAAGAATGTTCTAAAGCTTGGCTTTGTCCAATCATGCTAGACCAGCACAAGCTCTTAGTTCACTGTGAGAGCAGGCTTGCATTTTCATCATCTCTTCCACTGTCACTATGCTCATACAGTGACCACAGAGCCCTTGCTAGAGATGCCCTGGACTGAAAAAGCACTCTGCTCAGCTAATGAACATCCTGCAAAATGTAATTATGAGACCTTTACCTCGTGAGGTGGAATTAATTAACCAAAACACAAAAATCACACTAAAAGTTATCAATGGCTAGCTAGTATGATCAAGCCCTGTAAAGTGTGCAGTTGCAATACCACACATATAATTGTCAAGTGCAACAATGCACACAGCTCAGCAGGCAAGGCCAGGGGAGTGCCACAAGGATATGTTGGAGTCTTCCTTGCTCCACATTGTGATTAGCGCTTGCTGTACACCAAGCAACACAGCTCTGTTTCCTCAGTGTAAGAACTTGCAAAATAGAGGTTGGAGGAAAGAAGAGCATTGTTCATCTTCCTTTTATTTTCTGACACCAGAACTACAGGTCTGAAAAAAACAAAGGGCTTGACATTTACCATTCATGAATTCTACAGAAACAGAGATCCAGGCTCTGAAGCTGCAGGAGTGAAAGAATACAAAGTTCATCACCTGCTGACACTTGTCTTGAAAGGAGAGTGTCAGAGACAAATCCTGCTGGTTAGGACTGAGTACCCAAGAGAAGTGTCAGGTTCCAGATCTTTTGCAGCATAAATAAGATAGGTCTTCTATTGTGAGCCTGCAGAGATGCCAGGACCTGCACATGTCTGGACACAAAAAGGAAGAAGCCTTTTTCAAATCCTTGAAGATTATGACTCAGCTCTGTTTGCTAAGGACCCCACAGTCATCACAAGGGCTGGCCCCCAATCTGCCCTGTTCCACACATATTCAAGGGCCATCACCATGCAAAATTAAACAAGTTTGGGTTTAGGGTGTTGGGTTGTTTTCATGGTGGTTTGTTTGTTTGGGATTTTTGTTTGCTTGTTTTCTGAAGATGATCTCAGGTTTTAGTACCTGTCAGGGGACTGCCTGCTCTACAGATGGTGGAGAAGCAAGCGGTCTCCAAGAGACCTTGTTCTAAACTGTTCACAGATGAGTTTATCCCTACTTGTTAATCATAGTGGCAACCTAAAGAGAAAAATCTCTTAGAAGTAAGCTATATGTTTTAGACCCATAACAAATTCTCCTGACTGACATCAGGAAACTGAGCTTGTTGGAGGTAACAGCTTCTGAGTGGATTTCCCACTGCTGATGAGACTGTTTGCACTCTGACTTTGTGCTTGAGGGCTCTCTCCATCGGCAGTACTTGTGCTCAGGTGTGGACAGTGACTGCTTCCATCTGTGCATCTGCACAAACACAGTATATTCCAAGTAAAGCAGAAAAAAATATGTGTGTCTCTTTATCCTAAACAGTGGCCTATGAGTTATGTCAGACAAACACAGGTGCTTCAGGGAATTCTAGTTCAGGTTATTACCAGGTACTGAGTAATTGCCTCTGTTTTACCTTCCTCACCTTCTCTGTTAATGATATAAACCTATCCCCTGAGGATTTAAACCCATCAGTGTCAGTGAACCCAGACAATTCCAATAATAGTTTTAAAATTTTGACTTTCTCTGCATTTTCAGAGTTGTGGTATAATCTTGTGCTAGATGGTTGTATGATACACATAGACCACATTTTGGAAGTTGTAGAACCTTGATAGCATTTGTTATGGAGTAAGGGTAAATGAGGATTTGTATTTCCTCTCCTCTGAATGCAAAATCTTCTTTGCATTCCCATGGGAATCTGCTAGAACTTCGTCTTTGCTACATTTACTTTGATTAGCTCAGACTGGATGAAAACATTTGAGATCCTTACTTATCCACGTAGTTGAGACCCACTACTGAGCACAAAAATCATAGAATCATAGAACTGTTTCAATTGGAAAAGACATCTATAATCATTGAGTCCAACTGGAAAATCATCTGTAACTGTAAACATCTTCAATTCCAATAACTTTAAACCAAATAATTAGTGGCTTCACTAACTGAGCTTCACAACAACTTTCTAAAATGGAAGTGACTTTCCCAATTTTACAGATGTGAATCTGTGCAGTACATGTGATGTGATTTACTGATGGTGACACAGTGAATGTGCAGTAAAGCCAGAAAGTGATTCCAAGACTCCAGTGAGGGTATGAGCAAGCTGTCTCAATAGAGACATATTTGCACCAAAACCAGAGCTCAGCCAAACATTATTTTGGTGTGGGCAGGAGATTGTGTTTTACTGCATTTGTCATTTTATGGGGGAAACTGTAAGAAAAAACCAATCAAGAACAAGAATTTTCACTTTAGGCACTGAGAGTGCTGAATGTTAGTATTTTTCCAATTCTGATGGTGATTTTCAGCTGTGGTTGTGTTAGAATGAATTTTACTCTGAAAGCTGGGATCTCATTTTCTTTCTTTCAGACCCATAATTTCCAGAGACTATATTTGTGTTTGTTTCCTCTGTGTGCTCCAAGAGCTACTGTATGTCTGCCTATGATAGATGTTAAGAAAAAGGTGCTTTAAAGTGTGTTCTATTAAAGTTCTTTGAATTAAATGTGGGCTTTGATGGTAGTGTTGGTAAACATTTAAGACTAGGATGTTGAATACCTCTGAGTTTGTGAAAATGGCAGTACAAGCTAGTGTTCTGTTTAGGATATTTCCTTTACATTGGTAGTATTTGGGCTGTCTCCTCCACCCTTCTTATGATGTGCTAAACTTTTGGTCCTTTTGGTCCTGCAGATGTAAATTTTGTGATGAGGCAATAATTACCGGTTGGCTATTCGATGGATTTGCTGTCCTGAGAAGCTGCACTAGATGACCCAACTTTTTGTTTTCATTCCCAACTTTCAAGACACTGCCCCTTTCTGTTGTTCAGTACATCAGGCAGATAAAACCCCTGAACTCTGATTCAAATGCATGCAAAGTATCCCTCATGCTAATACTGCTAATAAAGAATGTGAGAAATCCATGAGGCAATGGCTAGGCCAGCTTGTGAGGAAAACCTCAGGAGATTCATTCTGTTAGAATGGAGGTATTTTTGTTTGGGGAGTGCTGTCACTCTGTTGGTTTTTTGTTTGGTTGTGGGTTTTTTAGCATACCTCTGAAAAGGTGGTCTTTGTGTGTTTGGGTTTTTTTTTTAGCAAGTTGCATTTATTGCGGTTATTGATCCTCTGTAGGATATATTTTGGGCACAATGGTGTATGCTAAGGAGCTGTGCTTTGTAATGCAGCATGGAATACAAGGATGCATACATCACTTCATACATGTACTTTGGACACCCTCATTTTATTTATACATATCCTTAGAAAAGTGATGCTTTCAGTGCTGCCAGCTAAGAACTGTTGGATTCCCATATGGAGATTTGAAGAGAAGTATTAAATTATGTAGATGCTGTGCTGAGTTCTAGTAGAACTAACGGTGCAAATTTGCACCATTTGCATGAGCATGATTAATTTTTCAGTTAATGACCCTGTTTGTTATGCTTACACATTCCACATGTGCTTTGTACACAGCACACAAGCAAGCATAATATACATATGGGAGTGCTGCAAAAGCATACATCTATGCAGTATGTTTAAGGTCTTGGGAATTTTATTTCAATAGTAATATCATGGGCAAATACAAAATACCTGCAGGGGCTGGCTCTAAGCTAACATAGTCCCAGGTAACTTGTCAGCTGCAAGGCTGAACAGTAAAATTACAAACTTCAGAAGCCATCTTAGGCACTGATAACCATGTGGCAAAACTGCCTTCATTTGGAATATTACCAGAAGCAGAGGAAAGTGTGCAAGCATAATCAAGTACTTCCTCTGCTGTGTGTTGGATGTTTAATGGACCACACAAGGTTTTACCAGAAAATCCTATTTCACAAATGTTTTAAATCCACAAATGCCTGGTGATGACATAGCCATAAAAAAAACAGCTTTAAAAAGTCTTCATCAAGGGGGCAGGTTCGCTAGTGCAATATATCAGCATCATTGATTTAAACAATGAAGAATTGATTATAAAATTGGATTCCAAATTGAAGTCTGTGAGTGAATCCAGATCTGCACTCAAAACTCAGCTTGAGCTGGATGGTTTGGACTGTGTTTAGTTTGAGAAACAGAACCTCTGGTTCTTTGGTGATGTCCTGCTGCCACTGTTTATATAAAATTAAATGAAAATATGTCCAGGCAGGGTTTGTGAGAAATCCTCTTTGCATGGCATGTACAGGATGAAGCTATCCTGCCCACACTTAACTGCCCTTTGTAACACAAGTGTTTGCAACACCTTGATGTGTATTTAACCATTAAATTTAGGAAAATGCATTTATCTATCAGAGGAGAATGACAGCTCTGAAATCTTTGCATGTCCAGATACCTTTACATGCTGCAGATACCTTCCTTCTCAGCATCAGTCCTGACAGGCCACAGAAAGGGTAGACATGAAATGATCACAGATGAAAAGATAGAAGTGTGACATGCTGATAGCACATTGCCTCTCAGAGACATGGGCAGTCCTGCAGGTGGTGAAATTCCACCAAAACTACCGGAGCTTCCCAGTTGCCAATTCTTAAGACAATAAACATGTGTGTTTATTGTACAAGCAGCTTCAATTTAGCTCTCCTGCTTGCACTGGTTGTGATGAAGCTCCTCTCAGAGGTAAAGTTGTCAATGTGATTCTGAGGTTCCTTCCGAGCCATAAGCTTCTTCTGTAACCTGTCATCTTTAGATGCAGAGTGCTTCACCTGTGACAGCTGGCTGCATCAAAACCACTTGGTGTGACATTTTGCTGCATGAACCAAGTGTCTTATCACTTGGCAGGTGGTGTTTGGCTGCAGCTATGTTTGTTGCATGACTTTTAGTTCACTATGTTTAAAATGCCTTCCCTCTCTTCTTTGGGCCAGCTCCTGTTCAAAGAGATAAGGTAAAAAACCCTTCAGCTAACATGGTTTGTAGGCATGACCATTATCCCCCACTTTGAGTGGGAAACCATTGCTTTCTAACACCAATAATGCACAAAGTACCTTCCTTGGTATGTCAGAGAAGATCAGAGGTCGCAGAAATGTGTTTGCTCCATTGGGAAGGGTGGCCCTACCCCTCTGGACAGCTGTAGGAGTGAGTCTGACCCAGACAGCCCCTCACCTCAGTGCATCTCCAACAGGTACAAGAGATGTTGGCATCCCAGATGAAAATTTGGTAATCAGAGTTTTCATTTGCCCCTGATGGGCTCTGATCAGTTGGCATGAAGCACCTCAGAGACCTGCTGTGGCTTGGCATAATCAGTCCTGTGGCAGCTTGGGGAAATCATAGAATCAATCGATCCTTCTCCATGGGAAGCAGAAAAATCCAGTGGACCTTTAAGACTTCTGTGCACTTCCAGGTGTGTGCTGTAACTGCTTCAGCATGCACAGTGCTTTGGTAGCAATACAAGGCTGTGTCAGTGGTGAAAGGCAGGAATTCATTCCTGACCCCATGAGTCACCCTCCTATGTCACGGAGCATGTGGTTTCATCACCCTTGCCATTATTTTACCTTTCAGCTGAGTAGTTACAGGTACCATTAATCTATAAAATAGATGTAGGCAGACAGGAGGACGTCATGTAAAGTCTGCAGAGACACAGAACCAACAGACACACACACACACACACACACACAAGAATAAAGAAAAGCCAACATGAAAAACATGACCCCAACTTTTTACTGTGGCACGCTGCAGGAAAATGATATATTGTTGGCATGTACCCATGTCACACTGATACTCAGGACAAAGTAAAAGTCGTGGTAGTCATTCAGGCCCTTGCTTCTGTCATTGTATTTTCAGATATTTCAAGGAATGAGGTAATGACTTTAAGATCAAGGTCATTTTCAGCTGCATCAATTATTTCACTTTCTCCTGGCAAAAGCATCTGCATACCTCTGCACAATGCTAACTACCAGGCAAACATTTCCCTGGAAAACCTGACCGTTCTCAGCCTCACGGAGTGCCTGCTTCCTACATTAAATTGGTTTAATCATTTAAACTTTTACTATGTAACCTAGAAACTGGTATGCAGCAATGCTGCATGTTACCAATTTAATGCATTTAAAACAAATTTAAACGGGTTCCAATGTACTTAGTCACAGCAATACAAAGGAGAGACCCCATATTTCAAACAACAAGGCTTCAGCAGAGAGATGACGTTAGTGGTGGGTAATAAGCTGAACTATCTATCAAGATATCAAGTATGAAACAGATGGTGAGAAAAAAAAAAAGGTCCAGATACATTTACAAGCCTTTTAACATGCTCACCCATTTAATTCACCACAAGGTCACAACTTGATGTCTTAGACATGCAATCTCCTCTTCAGCTAGAAATGAAAGCTGGGTTTAGAAAACAAAAAAGCCCTGTTACAGAAGAGTTTGTGGGGTTTAGGCAGCATTTCTGGGAAGGGAAAATGGCCCATTGTCAAACCTTACAGATCTTTGCTTGCCAGCGCCGAGTCTTGAATACGTGATTTGTAGACCTGCATCCATTGATTCATTCAGTGGTTCAGTACATTAAGAGTGATTTGCTGTAATGATTCAGGTCTGAAAAAAAAATCACTCCCTTCCTTTAGGACAATAATTTTGGGGGTTGGGAACCTTCTTGGTTGTACCTCTTGTGTTTTTGTGTTCATAAAGATTCAGGGTTAATCAGTCAAGTATTTCTGTCTCCTAGCCTGTTAAACCATTGAAACTGAGTCATGTACCTGAACGTTATCAGCTGGCCTTAAGGGCCATCCCTTTCTTTGGTTTGTATGGTTCTCTCTCTTACAGCCCATTCTTGAATTCTGACACAATATAACCTGCCTATGTACATACTTTCTCATAGCCTAGATTAAAATGTTAAAGAACCTCGAGTAAAAGTTATACTTTTAGTTGAAGCCTTCATTTTAGTAGCTGGGGAATTGATGTCAGATGGAAAATGATTTCCCAGTGGTTTGCGTTTGTAGCAAAAAGTCTTCAACTTTTATGTAGGATAGTCTTTGAAGTTAGAAACTGTTGTTAGACTATCAAATATTGTTTGAGGTGTCACTCATTTTTTCCCCCTCTTTCTATTATGGGAATGGGATCTTATCAAAGAATTATTGTGGTAGAAAATGAATGGATGACTGACACTGGAAAGAAAGGTGTTTATGGGGCAGATACAAGGGGAATAGTGAAACCTAGACCTGTCAATATAATCTTGGTTAATTCTCCAAGTGTCTGGTTTCTCACTCAAAGAAGGCAGGGTTAAATCTCCAAAGGCAAAATACTTGAATATGTCATCCGTGGTGTGGAATATTTTCACAAATGTCTTTCTGCTGGTGTAATTTCATGTGGCTGGTTTGTCTGAGTCACACCCATCGTTTGAAACAGGGGGTGTGACTGCCTTTTGGGCTGCAGTTGGCTCAGCCTGCCTAGAAAAATATTGCTTCCTTTCCCTGTTTTCTGGACAGCTTTGCCATATGTAATCTCTGGCCTCCCATCTCCTGTTTTCTGGCCATGTACAACTCTTCTACCACTGCTTTTGTCTGAAGAAGCACTGAGCATGGCCTGGACCAACAGGTGGCACACAGGGAGCTCTGAAGCAGGCTTATAAAAAATTATACAAAGAGAAAATGAAAACAATAATACTCCAAATACCACAGAAAAGATTCCAGTTCTGGATTAGCTGGGTTTTTTTCCCATACTCTGGCTTTTTAATTTTCCTTTGCTTTTGAAATTCCAACCAGGTCTGGCTATCCAAATGAGTCATTAACACTGTACTGCCTGTCCAAAAGTGAATATGATCCTTCTGTGCAAATATCTGCATGACATAGCACTGCAGTAAGTGCTTCTCCATTGCATGCTTTGCTTTAGCATCTCAGGCCAGACACTGAATTCCTGATCTGCTGGCAAAGTCCTCCTGTCCTAAAAAGCTCACCAGCAAAATATGAAATGATAAATCAGGTGGCATAGGCTAGGGAAAGAGTACAGGGAAAAATTCAATCAGTGGTGATTGGCATGATAAGCCTTACCAGTATTTGATTTAAACAACAAGCAAAAAACCCCCAAACCCTCCCAACCCAAATTTTAGGGCATTATAAATTCTAGTGAGCTTGGCCTGAAGTCCTGCAAAGAAAGGTCATTTGGGTTCTTACCAGTGTTTCAAAATACCTTCAACGATTTCAGGATTCCTAAAAAGAGCTGGAATTAAAGCAGTACCTCCAGGAACAGAAGGATCAATGACCTTACTTTGACTCCTATGGGACTCAGATGGCCAGTAAAAAATACACAAGCAACCCAGCTACAAAAAGAAGATGCAAGAGCCTAAATTCAGACAGGCCAAGTCACAACTGGTGAGGTGTACAGAGGCTAGATTAAATAGGAAAGAAATTGTGGGTCTAGCTAGTACCATGCCTGTATAATCTGAATCACAAACCTTCAAGAGCGCTGCTAAAGTTTTCGTGCCAGCCTTGGTGAGCCTCCTTGGGAAGGAGTGCAGTCAGGCTCTGTGTATTTTCACATCTCTAAAAGCACAGGAGACAGTCAATAAAAAAAGGATGGCTGTCTTGAGATTACCCCCCCTCTTCTATGTTCTGAAGGCGACAGAATGGAGTGGATAGCGAGCAACCTGCTTGCCTTGGGTGCAGATGGCTTTAATTGTCATTCCCAGATGTTCTGCCTCTTGAAGGTCAAATTCACCTTGTATAAATCGGGCTGGAACCATCCAGAGAAAGCACAGACATTTTATTTGAAAAAGTGTAATAAAAGAATGTCCTTCTTTCTTGTTATTTCCTTCCTTGTAAATTTAAAGGGAACAGATTGTGAGGGAAGCCTGGCTGGCACAGGTCATGGTAATGGGATATCGAAGCTTTTGTCTGGGAGATGTGTGTTCAAATACAGCTCTATATTGCTGTGGTTAAAATATTGTTCTGTTTGGGCTGGTGTAACTCAGCTGTAGGTATTAGCCCAGGATTCTTGCTTCCATGTCTCATAGCATCACCTTTTTTATCGTGGCAATACCACAGTCGTGCTCAAAAAAGAACTGCTAGATGAAGTATCCATTGTATCAGGAAAGGGCACGTGCCATTAATGCCACCCATACAAGGAAACTGATGATGCTTTTGCCTTGTCTCTGTTTGTTCTGTAGTGGTGTAGGCAGCTTTAGTCTCCAAACTGGCACGATGTGCATCTCTCACAAACATACCAATCACCATCCTAAAACTACTTTAAATGTTCATTTCTCCTTCCTCTCTTACTGCTGTAGGCAGTCTGGTTCATTGACCAAATGTACCAATGTCCCAGTCTCCAGCCTAAAACTACTATAGACGTTCATTCCTCCTTCCTCTCTTACTCCTGTAGGAAGTTCCTGGTTCATTGACTCACTCCATTGGGCTTGGGAATGTTTTCTTCTGTCCAGCATAATTTATCAGCAAACAGACCTATACCCACTTGTTTTTGTGTCAATAATGCACAGTGTATTTTTAAAGTGTACTGTAATTAGGTGGAAACATACTGTTATGTCAGGCATCACCAGATGGGGCTTTTACACATAGTCTGCAAAGCTTCTTTTTGTTTTTTTTTTTTTTTCTTTTTAAAGCACATGTGCAAGCTTTGACTCTGGGGAAGACATACTGCAGAGTTGTTTTCTGTTATTTAGGTGTCTGTAGAGGCAGCTTTGGAAGCAAGACTGTTGAGTGAGCATTAAGATGTTATTTTTCTTGAGCTTGGATTAGAATTCGTTACTGAGACAGGAACCAAACTTCAAGTTTAGATGTCCTCAGATGTCTCAAAGAGCACAAAGAAGGGAGAGGCAGCCAGAATTACTGGATGTCTTGTAAAATCCCAAAGAAAAACCTTTGTTTTTTCAAGATGCCTGTGTATTACTGTATCATCTTACTGCAGACAGAACAGAAATGCATTTTTAGGATTGCAGCCTTATCCTTTGATGGTTTCTTTGGGCAATTTTGGAAGAAAGGAATGAAGATTATGCATGTGATAAATGTGGATTTTAATGGAGAAACAGCTAGGAATTCTAAAGATGATAAATTAAAGGAAAATTAAGATGCCATTAAGCAACTGTTCAGGGCAATTTCACACTGGAAAATTTACAGATTCAAACACAGCACTTTGTAAATATAAGCCATGAAATGAATAGAGAATTTTTATATGCCACATTTATTCCTTTACCTTTCTTGTGAACTGAAATATTTTGCCTCCATGGTCTCAGAAGTCCTGAAGCCCCAAATATCTCTGATTCATATTCTCATACTTCATGCTGCAAGCAGAGAGCGCTGGAATGAGATAGCTTCTGGAAAATTCAAGATGGGGAAATATATCCAAGATCTGTTGTACACATCAGGTCCTCTATTCTAAGTGGTGTTCAGGGCCAGAATAGTCATTGTTTGCTGCGTACACAGATCCAAGTGCTGCCTGAACCCAGGACTGAGAGAGTAGTATGAGAGCAATGGAAGTAAATGCTGAAAATCTGCAGGGGACAGCAGTCTGCAGAAAAAGGAATTTTATGCAATTTAATAACTGTGGAGGTATCTGTACAAGAGTGTAACTGGAGCTGGGGACAGGGAGAGACACATTTGGATGTTTTTAATAACTAGGAAAATCAGTGCTGGCTGTTCAAGTGCTTGCTACTTAACCATGTTCCATCGCTGTCTATTGATTGTGTTGGTGAATAAACATTTGTGCAGGTTATATGCTGGGAGGGAGTGGTTTAGCTACTATTGAAGGTCTAAACCAAGGATCTGCATGTGGCAGTGAATACTTGGGTGTGGGGTCAGTGGAGATGAGATTTAGATTAGAGGTGGGGAAGGAAAAAAGGAAAGAAACCCAACTGCTGTCTTGCTGCTCTATTATATATTCACGAGGTGAACTCTAATGCTTGGAATGAAAGTTCTTGTTCGTGGTAGTTTTCCCTCAGGGCATAGTGTTCACCATGGACACTAGATTCCTCTTCTTCTTGACCCTCATATCAGGCAGCCTGCAGCTCCCCAGCCTTTATCTGGAGAGGTGTCAAAGGTAGAAAAGTCAGAGCATGTGGTAATACATGAGTGCTGGGGACTGCCTGAATCAAAGTCAAGCAGTCAATGGGCAGCCACTGCACACCACAGTTCATATGTTCCCTAACACTTTGCAGTTATGCAGGGCACAGGTTTATCCTTAATAATGACTTGGGTCTGGCCATGGCTTTGCTAAACTCTCATTGATTTTATGTTAAAACTGCACTGGAAATGAACTTGCAGCTTTGAGAATTTTTAGATGACAGCCAAACAGCCTGGCACAGAGGTCACAAACCTCAACAAATGGAGCTCATGTCTTTCGCATGGTTCCCATACTGGGTTAACAGCAGTCCCTGTAGCTCCCCAAGATGTTGGCGCAATAATGGTGAAGCCACCACGCAGATACTTTAAGGAGGAAAAGCCAGGGTAGAAGGAACTAATAAGTACACAACAAAACTGTTCTGCTCTGCACTGTGTTTGAGGGGAAGGGGAAAAAAAAAAAAAGATAGATAGATATAAAAAAATAAAAAGCCCCAGAAGAAACAGATTTGTCTGCCAGAAGTTAAATACACATCTGTTAAGGATGCTCCTCTCATATTTGGGGTCAGAAAAATATGTACAAATGTAGCACCTTGCTGATTGACAGAAAATCCTCAGTTCTGGCACTGAGGATCTTGTTTTCTTGACAGCACTTTGTTTTAAGGCTAGAGGCAGAAAAATGTCTTATGCTTGTCCTTAAACTGGAAGGCCCTTTGTTCAGGATACTTATACCATTTGCAGATAATGATGTGCATTGCAGTTTCAGCTGTCTGCATATGCATTTTTATGTTTTTTTATGACAGCTCTGCGTACTGAACTAAAAGGCCATTTAGAGCTGTCAGGAAGTGACAAGCATTACCCTTTACATTTACAATTCTGTTAGCATGCGTTGTCAGGTGGGCTCACCGTTCCACCGACATACGATTTTCTTTGAAACCCATGTATGACTTTAATTTAATACAGCAGTCTCCAAAAAGACCAAAAAAAAAAAGAGAGGAAAAGGGGAAAAAAAAAAAAAAAGGAGCCTTATTAAGATTTCCTTTTCCATTTATCTACTTCTCTTTTTTCTTTCTTTTTTTTTTTCTTTCATGCATGTCTTTTTTTCCCCACTCTTCCTTCCCTCCCCCCCCCCCCCCCCCCTTTCTTTTTATTGTCTCCTTAAGCACGAAACAGGGAAAAAGACAAAACTAACTGTCTAGCCTGGAATACTGCAGCAAGCTCCTCCATCCCAGCCTGTGATGTTACACAGAAAAGAGTTGATTTTTAGTCCATTTACTTAGGGAAAAGAAATGCTACCAGCATATGCTTAAATATTGAACCAACTTACGAACGTAGAAAGATCAGAACACCTGTAACTTCCAGTCTTGACATGAACTGCAATAAATGTATATGACTTTTTTTTTCTTATCTAGCAATTTAGCAATCCAGATGAGATCTGTTTCCACCCCTTGATTCTGGTTGATTCTGACTGCACTCAACATGAGTTGTCCTCTGGTCTATTTTCTGTTGGTTCACTTTCTAGTAGCTGCAGTGCAACTAACCTTCAAAGGTCCTCTTTAGCTTCCCAAGCTTCACTGTCCCCTTGCTGCATTTTGAGCAAGACCTAGTTTATTAATGGATTTTACAAGATTCCATCTGAGGAAGGCCCACTCTTGGAAGCACTGACCATCAGAGCTGGTCTCTGCTGAGTGTACATTGCAAGCACACTCAAAGTGAAGGTGGGAAACAAAGGCACAGAGCTGTGAAGAAGGTTTGGATTTATTCTCTGCTGGAGAGAAAGTGGTTAGGAGCATCCAAGTGACAATTAAAGCAACAGTCTCCACAAGAACAGCTTTTTGACTGTATTGTTTTATGTGCTGATGATACAGATATATTATTTAACTGCTGACAGTATGCTCAGTTTCTCACAAACCCCAGCAGAAGATACATCTACAGAGAGGTTGTGGTCCAGGCAGTGGCAGCTCTCTGGATTGCACATTTTGGTGTGATGGTTATTGAGGGTTGTATTTCACTGACTCACACCACTTCAGATCGAGTCATCAGTATTGTGTGGTTGGAAGAACTGGGTAATATTAAAAATAACATAAGTGTTTTGCATGCTAGGGTTTCAGTTTGCTTGTTGGATTTGTCCTGAGGGGTTTTTTGGATGTTGTAGGCAGGCCGGCCCAAACGGCAGGGTCATTAGCTCAGCAAAGCCATTTGTTGTTGGTAAGTAGCAGTGGAAAGACCTGTATGGATGGTTTTGTAGTTCAAGATCAGGATCAGAGCGCAGTATGCTTTGCAGTAAAATAACACATGGCTGAATGCTCAGGCAACTTTGACACTGAATTCCTTTCCTATCAAGGGAAACCCTAAACATTATTTCTAAGCAGCTGGTTTTATGCATTCTAGCTGACACATATGAATCTGTGTTTCTATACTTCCTAAGTTCTTCATCTGTCTTGAATATAAGCTACTGATGTGTTGCATACCTGGGCAGGCACAGACTCACTGAGGTAATTTCTCAATCTAAGCCACCCTCCATTTCTTCTGAGGACCTTCACTCACACCCACCCCCAAGGTATCTTTTCCTCTTATAATTTGCCAGTGTGTACATTTATTTGGAAACTGTGGGCAGGTGACTTGATTCTGATTCACCCAATGTCAATGATAGTTTCTACATTTCAAAGGAAGAAAGCAGATCCTTCAGGCTTGAAGAAGGAAAATGGCAGTAAATATCCAACAGCCTAATTGAGATAGAGATTTGTGATGTAATATACTGAAAGAATATTACATCACTGTCAAGGGTTAGGTCTGGGCTAGCCACTAAATTAATGCCAAGGGGCTGGAACAGAATGAGAACTGTTATTTTACAATACATCCTCAAAGGGTCACAAGCTGAGCTTCTGCCCCTGGAGCCGCTGTGCAATTCCCACTGACCTGCAATAAGATCTCCATATGGTCTCCTTTGAATGCAGGAGGGAATTAGGTAGTCCTTTAAAATTTCTGATTCTTAGTTCAGTTCATACAAGAAGAGGCAAGAACTCTTTCATCAGCCTGCTCCTGCCTGGGCTGAGACTTTCTGTTCTTAAGGAAAAGGGGAGAATTCCTATGCATTCATGCCTTCTCCTCCTTTGCCACTATCTAACATTTTACCCTAACCTGTAATGCTCTGCAGGGACCAATTACATTATTCCAGCATAGACATTTTCCATTAACTACCTTTACAAGGTTTTCTTATTCTCTTCATCAGCATTCTGCCTTTATATCAAATTTCAACTCCTTGTGAGTAAAGAAATAGAGTCTGTATGTGCACATAATCCCATGTCTGCATATAAATGTGTATATTGTAGGCAAATATTTGTCTTTACAAGGTATCCTTGAATATGGACCAGATTCCTTCTTTGCAGCTGTCCATTCCTCAGGACCATGAATCACTTAATGTTTTTCTTCCTCCTATATTTTCCTCTGTGTTTTGCTACACTTAATTCTTATACCTTATTTATTGCTTTTCAAGAGGTCCTTACCAAAGGCATGAAATCATTAAATCTTGACTATATTTACCACTTTTTACTTTGGAGACTGAAAATTCCCCATTGGTTCTTCCTCTACACACAAAACTGACTCAGAAGTGTGACCTCAGATATATTTTCAGAAGTGCTCCAGTGCCGTTCTTCCCTTTTAGTAGAGGCTCTAATATTCAGAATAACTTTTTTAATTGTCTCAAGCTTTTGGTGCTCAGAAGCAGTTGGAGTTAAAACATTTCCCTAGTACTTTGGTGGCTATTTTAATAAGATCTTGAAGATGTGAGCAACTATCATGCAACAGGCCACAAAGGAGGGCAAGTGGCACTGAGCAGCTCCCTCTCTCTCACCATGAATATGTATGTGGGGAAGGAAAGGGAAGATGGGACTGCAAGAACAGCTCTGGCGTAAGACTCATAAAACCATTATCAGTTAATCTGATTACAAACTCCTTAGGACTACTGAAGTACTTAGGCATAACTCTGCAAGTTGTCATATTTTCTTTTCTGTAAGGCACTTGCATGGTCTAAAGCAGAGGCCACTGTAGGACACCTATGGTATTGGGGATGGTGAACTTCACTGTTGTCTCTCTGAAGGTATGAAAGGCTCAGGGTGTTGTCTAGAGATATTTGAACGCTTTGATTAGTTGTTTGGGTTGCAACAGAAAACACTGTGCATAAGACAGTACTTCCACATCCCACTTTTATGTGAACCTGAAGAAGGTCCATGTCCTCAGAGGCTTGATGGACTAACAGAGGATGGGAGAGAAGAAACCCAGGCACAGAGAGCAGATGTGACTTGTCTGTAGCTATGTTGTGAGCAGTCAATAGTAAGGCTAGGACCTTGAAATTCCAAGTGCCAAGCTGTTACTTCTTCTAGTCACTCTGACATATCTATACACCCTTGGAAGATACACCAGTGGTGTGTATTCATATATTTATCCCCCAAATCAATGGAATGATATAACAGGTCATAGAGCAGTTTGCATGAGAGCCATCCCAGGAGACAAGCAGGGTAACTCTATTCTGAAAGTCCCTTAGCCAAGCAGGAGAGCATATTCACATAGATACAGCCCCATGGGAATTTGTTTGTTCCACCTGTGGACTATGTCAGAAAGCACTCTGGGATAACTAACACTTATCGGGCTCCAGCGACACAGGTGTGTCCAGTGCCCAGTGTGGACAGGCTACCAGTCATCTGAGAGCCAAACATTACTGAGCTAAGGCTGAAGAGTGAGAGAAGTTCCTAGAAAGCTTCACTTGGACCAAACTCAATTCCCAGAGAGAAAGCCCCAAATAGAAGAGGGTCTCCCCATGCTTCTCTTCCTTCTGCTGCCACTGCGGCTTTGTGCAGCCATAACCGTGTGTTCTGCAAAGATGAAGACGTTTTCCAAGCAATAAAGGGGCTGAAATAATTAATATTTCATGCAGGTTCACTAAAAAGCAGAATTCTCTTTTACAGTTGACCCACCCAAGAGTCTGGCTGAGGCTTTCTGTGACTGGGCCCTCTGTGACATCTAAACCTCCTAAAGTTAAGTCGTAATCTTAATTACATGCCATTTTAACAGCCTGTGCAGGGAGATACCCGTAAACTGTCAAAAGCACACATAAATAGTGATGATGGGATGGTTGCAAAGGGGTTATCTGATCTTTTCTTGTGGAGACACCAGTTAACTTGCGTGAAGTGTGGGGGATTTTTTTTTGCAGCCAGTGTGAATTATTCATAACATCTCCATGGGATCATAGGAATTGCCATGGTGGATCAGATTGCTTGTCCGTCTACTTCGGTATCCTGTCTTTCACAATGAAGAGTACAAGACGAGACATTTCAGAGAAGGATCCAAGAAATCTCAGGGACAGCAGCCAGGGGATGACCTGCCTATGGGGAAAATGTCTTCCTCCCTACCTTCCCCTCAAGCAGCTGGTGGGTTGGATATGCCCTGCGGCATGATGGCTTCTATCACGTATTCAGATTTAATCCCATTATTTTTATTTGTTATTTGGATTGCAGCAGTGTCTAGAGGAAGTCAGCTGGGTCAGGTCCCCTGGTTGTAAACACTGTACAAACACAGGGAAAATGACAGGCCTTGCATAATGCCTTTGTAGATGTTCTCATTACCTATATTGTCATCTCTACATATTCATCATTCAGTCTTCCTCTGGAGTTGCTTCAGCAGTTCAGAGAAATTAATCTTCCCACCTCTCTTAAGACCCCTTAAATCCTGAAGCAGCTTGTTAGTTAACCACTCTGATTACAGATTTCCTAACAAAAGAAACAGAGCACCACTGATGGAAGTACATTGTTGTTTCCCAAAGTTTATTAGTCTGAATTAAAAAAGGAAAACACTCAACCCCAAAACTTGCCATGACATTCACTCTGTCTGTGACTTTCTTTTCCTCTCTGTTAATGCTGAATGTTAGTGCTGAAGTGATATGTGGTACAATACTGTCCCTGTCCCCCCACCTCTAGCTCTCCTCCCTCAATGCAGTGGGATTGCATTAAGGCATCTTCTTTTGGTTCTGCAATCCTTTTTGCATGAAACAACCTCACTGTAAAATTGCCATTTGACATTGTAACACCACCACCACCTGGGAAAAAAAAATGCTTTCTCTTCTTTTTTGGCTACAGGAATGGTTCAAGTATTCTGAAAAAATAAACCTAAGGTGAGTTCTGGAAATCTGTTAGTAAAGAGTCTTCAAGTAAAGCTTCCTGAGAAGGCAGCAGCTGTACTGCACCACCAGTTTCTTGAAAGAAACTCTCACTGCAGCACCTTTCCTAAGGATATTTGCTTCTACTTCCAGAACAGGGATGGAAGTGGACTTTGATCAGATTTTTCAACTTGGGTTTTGGGTATTTATTTATTTATTTTTATTATATTTCATTTTAATGTAGGACCAAATCACAGAAGCTGGAATAAAACTGGGTAAACAACCCCCAAAGGACTTTCCCCACTGGGGTTTTTAACTTCTCAATTAGCTGAAATCCAGGACTTTTTTTAAAGGAGGAAATGAACCTTTCATGACTGAGAAGTATGTATTTCAAAATCACTAGAAGGTCTTTTAGCATCTTTTGACCACTTCTACTACCTACAGGTAGCTTGCTTTGATTTCTTTTGCTGGGGACTGATTTCTCAGCTGTTTCATCCTGCAGTTTTTGGCATTGCAGTTTTCTGTTGCCCTTCTCTTGTCTCCATTCAAGGTTCTGTAATTACATGAGGATGGCATTTTTAAGCTGTAGGGCTTTAATAATAGTAGTAGTAGTAATAATAATGATGATGATGATGCAGAGAGCTGGTGAAGCAAGCTCCAGCCTCCTGCCTTCATGCTGTCATTACCTATATTTTAAATGGTGAGCACTTGTAACCCTTTATTCCATATCTGAACTTCAACTCAGCTATGGAAGGAAAGAAATTAAACTTGAAACTTCAAATCATAACAAGTACAAACAAGAGCCCAAGTATTTTAGATACAATCTGTACAGGGAGGGAGTGGGGTAGAGAATAGGGATGGACACTTGCAGTGTGAGTGGCATGAGCTCCTGCAGTAGCTGTAAAATTTCCTTGCAGAGAAAAAGAGGGAAAGAAGAAGCCCAGTGGAGCTTTTTCCCTCATGAAATTTCAGCAGATTCTGAGCATCAAGTGCACAGACAGCAAATGATTATTTTATGGGTTTACACATTAAATTATGTGTATTTCCACAGCTTGTCAGAGCAATTAGAGTAACAGATAAGATGGCTGAAGACCCCTTGATGTTTAAACAAAAGGTTGGCAGGATGCTCAGAGAGCAAGTTTGGAGTGTCTCCTGGGGAACTCACTTCAGGAGTGTACAGGGATGCTCAGGATTGCAGCAGTGGGGCACAACTTCCCAGGGATAACATGGTCACAGGAACATGCATTTCTGTTTATTTACTTCTCCTTAGGTCAGCCTGAACTTAGGATAATAGTTCAACCCTACTGCACAAAGTGATTGTGTCCATCATCACTTACACATCACAGGAGCTGGGGCAACAGGGCAGAGGAAAAATCTGCACTGCCCAGTGGGTCTGGTACCCTGTTTGGGCACAAACATAGTAAAATCTTTATTTGTTTTAGAAGACTTGCTCTTTGCATTTGTATTTTGTTGCTGCCTGCTCATTTTCAGGCACTGTTCTATTTATATCCACATCTTTTGGGAAGCAGAAAATTGCTTTACTTGGACTTTTCAATCATGATCTTTTCCATATGGGTTGATCTTTGCAATTTTCCAAGTGCAGGTAACTCCTCATGCAACAGCCAGAACTTCTGTCTGGTGGCATTTAGTCGTAAGGAGAAATCTGAAGGTCTGCTGCAAACAGTGGCCAAGCACAAACTTCAGTAGTCTCTCTTCTTGTCCTCTGGAAAAAACTGACTGGCACAAGACATTTTTTTATATGGGGTGTTCATAATGAGTCCCATGCTCACAGATTGCCTGGCTGATATAGAACAGAAATTTCTAAACCATGATCTAAGAATTAGCACTATTTATTTGTACACTGCAGCAGCCTCAGCCCTGGGCTAAAGTCAAGGTCCCACTGTGATAAGGGCCAGACAAACACACTCTGTCAGCCTGATTTGCCCCAAGGATCTGCAGCCTAACGGGAGAAGATGGAGCCAGGGCTAGAGGAGGGCTTGCTGGTGGTCTCAAAAGCACTTGCTGGAGTTCCTCAAAGCTGATTGATCACTCAGTGCTGGCAGGCCTCCTCCTTTCCAGCTGGTAAATGTCATTAAAAGACAGCTATAAATACATTAAATACTTTCCTAATATTACTTTTCCATGTGATCTGCTGCTGCTGTTGCCACAGGGAAGCTGATCAAGAATGTGAGAGGAGGTGATCTCTGCAGCTCTGGAAAGGAGAGGAGGGCTGCACAGCCCAGCCTCTCCATTAAGACATGATCCACGTGGTGCAATAACCTGCAAAGGCAGAAGAGAATTAGTGAAGGAACATTTGTCTGTTGGTTACTACTCATTGATTGCTTAAGACAAAAAAAGCTTGGCTCTGGGTCTTTGCTCAGCAAATTATGTCATTCTTGTTCACAAAAGGGAGAGCTTACAGTACAGTTTCTAAATTAAAGCTGGTGTTTCAAAATTAAAAGCAGACAGGGCAGATGTGCCTAGGAGAAATTTATATCCATATCTTTGGGGAATCAGCTAATCGCTCTGCCAGGACTTCAAATCAGCCTTTCCTGTGTAGGGCTCGATTGCACCACACCTATACAAGCCACACTGAATAGCATGGAATTAAAATGTTACCAGATATTTCCTTAACTTTGCCATGTGAAAAATGAGGGCAAATGTTGATGAAACCCAGAAATTCCAGGGCTCCAACAACATGATTTAATATTACTCAAGATGATTTTATAAAGAAAGAGTGAGTTCAGAGTCCAAGTGATCATCTCTAGCTTAATAGGCAGACATGTAAGATACTAAAAGATTGATTAGAACCATCTGAAACTGGAACATATAGAATTACTGATAATTCCTGCAGAGATATTGCAAGACAGCCACATTTATTTTAGATCCCAGGTACATTAGAATGATGCTATATTGTTTTACAGTAAAACTTGGCCAAAGCTGGTTGAAGAAAAATCTTTCTTCTCCTCTCTCTCCCCAAACAGCCATTTTATGGAAGATGTTAAAAAGGAGAATCTGCTATCAATTTGCAGAGTCCAGAATGGACTCTTTTGCTGTTTTGGTTATGTTTCCCCCCCCTGTTTTCCCCTTTAAGAATAGCCTAATCAAATTCAGGATTCATCAGTGAATTGGGATATAGGCATGAGGAAAAAAAAAATATTAATAAAAGAATCTGAAGCATTCACTAAAATAGGATCCTTAATAAGGTCAAATATATTTGGAAGATGTTTGACTTTCTATAAATGGCATGTTATATTCTAAGAAAAAAAAAACTCATTTTCTCAAAATTTTACCAAGCCCCTTGCCTGGAGATGTTTTATATACCAGTGTTATATATTGATATACAGAGTACAGAAAATAGCATCTAGGTATGGATTTTTTGACTTTGGATGTTCAATTTCTTGTCAGTTGGCCCTGATCACTTGGTCACTGAAGCTGAGCTGGCTGCCAGGCTCTTTCAAGGAGGGAGTGCAGTAGGAGTTTTACTCCAACCTCCAGAGTGGTTTGGTGGAGGGAAAGTGATTTGAACAGTGATAAGCTTCCCCTCTACCACAGATCTGTGCCTTCAGGCCCTTCAAGTCCTCCTCGCTAGAGGTGGCTGCTCGCTGGAAATGGTGGGGGTCTGGACTTAGCTTGTCAGCAGTTCTCACCACAGATCCCAGCATGTCTGATCTGCAACCTCTGGCAAGGGTTGAGGCGTTGCCCCCTTTTTTGAGCATGTACTGTATCCCATGCTAGATTGGAGCACACCATTCAAAAAGGGTTTTGTTTTTATATATATATAAAATTAGTCAAACCCTTTTCAAAATCCCTCCTTAAAAGTTTTGGGGTCTTAGCTCTCTGTCAGGGTGTAGACGGTGAAGAAAAGTGCTAATGCTTTTTAAGATACATCTGAAAGACAGCATAAAGAAGCTTCTTTATACAGTAAAGATATCACCACTTTACAGGCAGTTAGCTTGGATCTTTTCTGGGAATTTCTTCTTTCCAATAATATAAAGTTTGATGAAGTTTCTAGTCCTGCTGTTTCATGAGAATTTGAATTGCAAATGTGTTCCTCCTTCAGGAGTCAGGCTAAATAATGCAGCCATGGGGCCCTGGCCAGTGTCAATGCTAGGAGGGGATATGTTATGGTTAGAGGATGAAAAAAAAACAACCCCCAACCTATTCCTCCTGTGGGGTTTTAAAATTATTTTTATTTAATTTTTATTTTCCTTTTAAATAGCAGCTGTGTGAATCTGCAGATGAGTTTGCAATGTTGGAAGTGGCTATTGGGGAACGGGGTTTGTGGGCAGAGTGCAGGTGGGGGGGGGGGAGGGGGGGATGGGGGGTGTCTGTGAAACCATGTAGGCTCCCAGCATCCAAAATCACAGCCTGCCATATGGATGCCATGCTGCTCTGTGTGCTTCTCTGTCACTTCCATCCCTAGATCTGCACAGGTACCTTTGGCACATGTGTCTGTTCCTCTATCGCCTGTGCTACCACACAGAGCAAGCCGTGGCTGTAAGCAAGCTGCCTGTGTCTGGTTACATCTTCTGGCAATGCATGGTGCCCCAGATGGGACTTTGCAGAGTGAGTCTGGCCCTGCTCCTATTTTTTTCTGGGGTATGCAGCTCCCAGTGAGCAGCCCAGGCTGCATGAGAGCACCTGCCATCTTCTCCAGGGCTTTGAAAGCACAGTGTCCTGCACCATGATGCCCATGGGGTGTGTTCAGAGCAGGGACACCAGCCCAGAAGTTTGTGCTCTTTGGAGTGTTGCAGACCAGCAGCTCTAGTGTAAGAAAGTGTCAATGCTTCAGTGTCAGGGTGTTGCAGGCAGTGTTGCTGGGCGTTGGAAGGGCAGGGGGCAAATGGGCTCCCTGCTTGCTCTGGCTCTAGTGGAGACAGCATGTGGCTGTGCTTATGGTGTAGATCATGGGCAGTCTGATCCCACTAGGGTGGACTTGCACTTCATTGGCAGCATAGAGAGGTCCATAGTGGTGAAGATACCCTAAAGTCCAGGAGCTTAAAGGGAGGCAGCAGCTCCTCCATAGGATCCATCTACTGATGTTGCTGGAGTATGTCCACAGAACTGCAGCTGGTTTTTGTTTGGTTTTGGTTTGCTTTTAAAAGCTTTTCATCACCAGGAGAACTGTCAGTAGGGCTGCTGTGAACACAGGAGAAGTGCAAGCACCCAGCTCTACAGTGTGAGCTCTGACTGCTCGTGCTGGCAGCAGCACAGGCTTCAGAAGCCACAGCATGCAAACCCTGGGGCACTGTGCCTCCTGTTTCATCCTTCAGTCTAGGAGAGTAGAAACGTCCTACTGAAGTCTGACGGGAAGAATGCACATGCCCTTTGAGTGGGCAACGAAGCCCTGCCAAGCCTTGCAGACTCAAGAGGATGAGGGTACAGTACAGACAGTGGAAGGGGAAAAAAAAACCCTTCAAGCTTCAGCGTGTCTGGAGCACACAAAGCTGAGGATGAAATGAAACTTCCAGACCAAACTCAACAGGGAGTTTATGAGCTGGTGAGCATGATGTTGCAAGTTACCCTGTGGCCCCTCTGGCCCCTCAGTGGCACAGTTCAGGCAAGGCTGGGTGGTGGTACCCAGGGCAGAATAAGTGCTTCTGCCAGAGGATGCTGTGCCAGCCTGCTCTCAACCTCCACTGTCCAGAAGATCATGTGTGACAAAGTGGTTGGTCACAGCTTGCTCATTCATTCCCTTGGAGACCTGAGGCATGACATAAATCAAAGCAGCCCTGAGGGAGTCCTGACTTAGGCTGGGACTATGCTGTGCCTAGCATGGGCCAAGAAGTAGGGAGTTTACAGGCAATTCAGGGTTTTGTGATGGTGCCTTCCAACTCCCAGGGGTTGTGTCTAGAAAGCAGGGTTTGGACAGTAGAAGGGTAATTTTAGGCAAGAAAGACTTCTCCAAACTTGGAGGAGCCTGCTGTTTTCCTAGTCACGTTAGCTGTTTTCTGATAACAATATTATTTGCCACTGGTCTTCTGGGAGTGCCACCAACATCATTAATCAAAACCCCATGCTGCTTACCAGTACCGAAGTATCCGTACTGCATCATCAATCATAAATGCAGCAAAGGGTGAGCTCTGGATATCTAAAGAGAGAGAGAGTGATAACATGGTGGAGTGCAGGGAAGCAAAAGGAAAGAGGTTTAATTACCCAGTGGTCTTTGGTCCATCACTCATGCTGGAAACATCTCTACAGCTCTATTTTGCTTGTATCTGCCTTTTAAATCCTTGTAAACAGCAGTTAAGACAGAAAGCTTCATTCTGCCGCACAGGGTACCCCACTGCTTCTCGAGCTATTATTTTAATAAGGCCTATTTTACAATTAAGGCACCATGGGCTTTAAATTACATATAAAATAAAATGTGGAAATTGAAGCATTAAGCGAGCGGCTGCCATCGGAGGCTCGGCAGCCTCGCATTAAGCTGCTGCCTGTTCTTCAACAGAGCGACAGAAGGTAGAGGGTTTGTGCTACAGAAGGAGATGAACAATAACAGCCTCTTGCCTCTGGGGAAGGCACTGCCACGGGTTTCGCTTGGGGCTGTGCTTCCCTCCGGGCTGGGCTGGCTGGGGTGACTTGCAGCGGTGGGTGCCAGCCGGGGACCCTGCAGAGGTGGTTTGTCCTTCCTCCCCCCTTCTCCTCCAGCTCCAGACAAGGTGCCTGGCGCAGCCTCGTAAAGCTGGGCGGTTTCGGTCGCGCTCGTTGCCGTCGCTGCTGTCCGCTGTGATACGAGGAGCAACTCTCGCTCCAGATGGTTGTAAAGGTTAACGAGGAATTTATGCAGAGCTATATACAAATCAGGCTGAATCTTCTGGCTGGGAACAACGAGCCACTGACATAAATTTAGTTTTCAGAACATATGTAGCTTGGCCACTAAGGGAAACTGGAGAACGGCAAGCTGCACTGCAGAACATCACCTCTCACTGCTGCTGGCAGTGGGAGGGGGCAGCACTGCCCATGGCACAGAAGTCCTGGGCTTTCAGGGCTGCTGTAAAACAGTTTCCCCACCCAGAGCCCAGGGACTCAGCCTCACGGTGTGAGGTGCACAAGGGCCAGGGGACATGTGGCTCATGGTGCCAGGACCAAAGGAAAGGTTGGTGTTTCATATATGCGCGGTGCTGAGGGACATGCTTTGGGGGTGACTTGGCAGTGCTGGGTTCATGGTTGAGCTTGATGATCCTGAAGTTCTGGTCCAAACAAAATGACTCTGTGATTCATGTGTATTCCTCCACTGCTCTTGAGGCAAAGCAGTCCCAGAGCCTTTCTTCTCAGAGAGAGGAGCAGGCCTTGCATGAAGGGAGAAGGAGCTGGGTCTTTATTTGAGAGCATGAGTTACAGCCATTCACCACCTCACTGATCAAAGGCTCTGACATCTCCAGTGTGAGACAGAGAATGCAGGAGCCACTTTCTCTACTTGTGTGCACAAATCCATTAGAAAAGTAACAGCTGCTTGTGCCAGAGGCTCAGGGAACCTCCTATACCACCTCTATAAGGTGGGCCAAATCCTACACATCTCTTCTGATTATTTTGTTTTAACCTTCTCTTCTCTAATTATATTCACCCAGGGCATTTGTCTGCTACCCCACTATGCCAAAAATCTTTCTTGCTTCTCCCAGCAACAGTGGTCACAATAGCATGGCACAAGATTTCATTTATTTTTAAAGTTATAAACAGATCAAAGTGGGATGCAGCAGAGGCAGATGAAGAGTTTCCCTACTGGCTTCTTGCATTCTAGAGCTGATGGGTTCCTCTAATAAACTGGTTACACTGGGGACCAGGAAGCTGGCTAGAATTTAACCTCAGGATTGTATCTCCTCTGCAAGAGCAGGGAAAAGAGAGAGAAGGCTCCTGCTTTGCCTCCTTAGGATTCACTCAGGTCATATGGGTAAACAATCTTCTCACAGAAAAAGAAACATATACATTGATGTACCTTGTGATATGCAATTGGAGATAAATAGTGATGCTTTTTTGGTGAATTTTGCTCATTTTTTTTCTGGGAATTTTATCTCCTTCTCCAAAGTGCTTTATTGAATTATTCACTTACACCGGTTTAAGGATCTTCTATTTACAATTCTCCATCTCACCTTGCATGCAGCAGAATGGGGCTGTCAGCTCTTCCCCATGTGGGTCTTTCCCAGGGCACAGGGTTTTGACCTGCTGCTGGCTGGGCCTGAAGGGGAGGCTGAAATGTGAATTGTTGCTACTCTGTGCCAGAGGGATAGTGGCTGGCAGCTTTGCTTAGAACTCAGAAGCAGTGAAAATGTTCAGTGTAAAATTGTCCTTCTGATCTGTTCTACCTCATATGATAATGTGCACAGGCAGGAATACTCTGAACCTGTTTTCAGGTTTATATTCCTAATACACTGACCTCCTTCTCTTATCTTTGGGCTTTTTCAAGCCCTCTGCTGTTTTCTGCCAGCTCTCCTGGTGCAGCATTTCTTCCTGCTGTGCAGTCCTACCTACAGAGTCACTTTGGCATCAAACATCACTGAAGTCTATGGACATAGATGGGTCTGACCTGGTTATAGATCCAGCGCTGATCATTAGCACAGGAAATAATTTCAATCCCTGTGTCTGAGACTGGGAAAAGCCTCCTGTGACCACACAAGCTGCTTATTATTGTACTATGCTCTGGGCCACAAACTAGATTCATAAGGAGCCCAGCTCCACCCTGTCTGGGCTCACAAGACCTTTGTCAGCATTGCTGTCATTTGAAGGTGGTCTGGGGGGAGCCTGGAGAAGACTGCTCCCAAAGACGCATCTCCAGCAAAAGTCCTAAGGAACTGATGGCTGACCACAGGTAGCTCAACTCCTGCTTTCTCTGTCACTTTTCCTCTTTTCCTTCTGGAAGAAACAACAAACTCCATAATACAACCAACAGCTGTGGCTCCCTGCCCTGGAGTAGTAAGCCCATGCAGATTTCCAGTGCTTTCCAAGCATACTGTAGTTTACCAGTCTAGAGACTTGTCAGTCCAAACAAGACTGAGACTTTCCTTCTGCAATATGAAAAGCACAAAAAAATAATCATAAATCCTCCTGGCACTGCTGGCTCACACCACTAAACTATTCCATGCCAGTCCTATTGTTAAACTGTGAGTATCAGTTTCAATACTGTAATAAAATACTGCATTTGAAATTTTACAGTTTCCCATTAACCTCCCTTCTCCCTCTCTCCCCCACCTATTACATCATCCCTCTCTTCTCCAGCCTGACATTGTTCTGACATAAAACTTGAAACTTCCCCACCTTTCACTTTTCCATTCTTCCCCCCTTTTTTTCAGAGCCTTTAGCTGTCACTTGTGCAATAGAACAGCTGAGCCAAAGCAATAAAGTGCTCCTTACCCTCCCTGAACAGCCTGAGCAATTTTTAAAGACATCCATGCCAAGTACCACTGCTTCCCACACTCACGCCCCCACGCCCCACCCCCATCTCATCCCCAGCCTTGATTCTGCTCAGTATGTTTACTTGAATACTGGGGTTTTCCCTCTGTGCTTGCACTGTCAGTTTGAAATCAACCCTACTTCCACAAGTTTTCCTGCCAGAGAAGTGTTTTGTTCTTCTTTCTGTTTAGTTTTATCTCCATGGGTTGCCAGGCTTTTGCTTAGGAATAGACACCAGACAGGATGTCAGGGACATCCTGTTTGAGAGTGCCTTGTAGAGCCCCAGCACCTGAGCAAATGATGCCTTCATCAAGTATTAACCTAGTCCAGCACCCTGCTATGTGGCAGTTCCCTCCATTCTTCAGTCTTCTTCCTCAGCACAAAGGTAACCTTCCTGAGATCCATGAAGCCCCCACAGCAGAGGATCAAGACCAGTATCTGATGGCTGTGATTCCATGAATTCCCTTGTTTCACATGTCGTCTCCTCCCGTTCCTTTACATTGTCTAATATGAATCTGGCGTAAGAGTAGGTGACAACCAGCACTGCAGCACCAAGCAAAGAGAAGTTTTTTCCAGTCCCAGCAGCTGGCCAGACTGAGTTGAAATGTTGCCATTGACTTTGCTTATCTTTGTGTAATGAAAGTCTCCTTTGCAGTTCCAGCAACAGAGAAAGGTGGGGGAAAGTGGTTTAGACTGAATGATGGTTGAGGGGCATTTTTACATTCCAAGTGGATGCTCATTGCTCAGACCTAACAATCCCACAGGACAGCCCACGTGTATGGATCAGCTCCATTCTTTTCCTACAGATATGAGTGCTAGGACAGGATGGTGAACAGTTTGCCTTGGGTGCAGGAGTGTGTAATGGGGCAAGAGTGCCCTTGCTGAGGGTGCTGATCCACCACAGGCTGCTGCCAGCTTTCTGCCTTCCTTAGTCAGCTTGGCTGCCTTTTCCACGTCAAACAGAAAGACCAAACCCTAAAACCAACCTTAGACACTGACAACAAAGAGCTTGTGCAAGTGCTGACATTAAGATTTTTCTATTTTTGAGGAGAAGCTGGGGTTTCTGTTGTGTTTGGGGTTGGTTTGTTTGTTTTAATTTGGATTTTTGTTTGTTTGTTTGGGTTTCATTTGTTTGGTTTGGGTTTTATTTGTTTGGTTGGTCTGTGTTTTTGTGTTTGGTTGGTTTCTTATTTTGGTTGTTGGTCGGTTGGGGTTTTTTTAACTTTACCTCCACTGTTTGGTTGTCTTCCACTTTCTGTGTCAAATAAGAAGAAATTTTTAACCTGCTGCTGTTTGAGTTCCTTTGTCTTGCAAAATAATGTAAATTTCTGATGGTTTAAAAAAAATATGTAAGGGCTGAGCATACTGAAGATTGGCTGTCTTGTGAGCTTTCCCTATTCCTGCTTTTTATACACACACACACACACACACACAGAGTCTCACCAATCTGCCAGTGATCTCAAGCCTACCTAGATGGACCGTGCTCTCTAGGGATGTGTCTGCTGCATCTGCCTCAGGCTTTTCCTAAAGAGAAACAACTAATTGGTAAAAATTATGTTGCATTATGTGTGGTGGCTCTGTGATGTGGACGCTCATCCTGGGCCTCCCAAACTCACCGCAAGCTTACGGCTCAGTAATGCTGCCAAGGGCTTGAGAAGCCTGAAGCATCAGGGCAGATGTTTGTACTTTCCATCCTGAGGTGGAAGATTGTAAAGGTTTGTGCTGATGTTTCCAATTCTACTTCACAATTAATTAATGAATGAGCCCAGTATGTGGGCTGAAATGTTAACATTAGGTCTGACAACAGACATCCAGGCTTTTCAAATGCTCTAATTGATAAGTTTACTTTTAGAGGCTCAAGGGTCTTATTTACCTTTCAGAGTTTCAGTCTACACATTGTTTTTATTTTGAGTGGGGGAAAAAAAAAGTGCTTTGACATATAGGGTGAACTCAGCTACCTGCATGCTTGTATTTAGCTTGCTTTCTTTCCAAACCTTTCCAAGGGTGTAGACAAGAGAAGGAGAGAAGATGAAGGAGGCAGTGACTATCAGATTAATTACAGATGCTGGATTAACTGCAAAAAAAAAAAAAAATAGCAGAGAAGGAGGAAGCAGGGGAACAAAATCCAACCTCTAAAACAAGTTATCAGGTAGACTGTCACAGAGAGGCTGTGAGGAGACCCTAGCACTGCTCGGCTGATTACAGCAGAGGATGCCAATTCTCACAAGTTGAGATTTAGCCCACAAAGGTTTCATAGCCTGTAAGTATAATTTAAGGCAATTCTGGGGGAAGAACCACAAGTTTGGGAAAGGGAAGACCTTCCTCCAAATAAAGAAATATTACAACTGATCTAAAACCAGCTAAATAAGTTACGTGACTCCCCACTTGCTTTGAATCATGTGGCAGGATGGTATTCATCCCACGGCTCTGACCAGTTGTGACTAAGTGAGGGGGCATTTCAATATTTATTTTCTTTCTGTTGATTTCAACCAGATTGCCTGTGCTCTGCTTAATGTAGTGCTTGCTGTAGAAGTGGGAGAAATATTCAGTCACATTAAAAATAAATCCAGAAATAGCAGTTTATAAATTTGGGGTTTTCTCCTATTATTATTTATGGGTGAATCCTGTCAGATGCACAAATGCAATATCTTTCTGGGCTGATGCTGGGATTTATATCAAAGGGGTTCTGCCATATACTTCATGTACTCAACTGCAACTATTATAAGCTATTTCATGTACAGCTAGAGACAAACGATCTCTCCCATGTTTGTCTTAGCTTAAAATGCAGTTGGGTTGCTTGAATTCACTTCCAAACCTCCTGCATGGGGGAAGGGGGCAGGAGATTTATACCCCTTTAATATAATCAATTCTAAGCTTATCTTTAGACAAATAATTTAGAGATCTATGCATCAAGAAACACCTCTATTAATTTCAGGATACACAATTTTATGCATTTTTTATGTGCATTTAAAAAGGGATTAAATTTTAAAAAAACAAAAAGCCCTTACTCTGTTGAGAAAGCAAAACCTAACAAGAACATTTTGAAATAAAATCCCAGAAGGCAACAACCCCTCCAACAATTAAACTGGGAGAAGGTCCCCTGAGGGCAGACCAACAAAATTTAGTAAAAATAATTGCTGTGCTAGGTCCTTGCTCTATTTTAGCTGAGCATAAGCAGACACACAAAAAAATAACCTACTGAGAGCAAGAACATTCCTACATGAAACAGGCTAACAACAGAGCCATGTAACTACCTGGCCACACCACTCGGCTTTTGCTGGCACGCAGCACAGCTTTTTATACTTCAGCCAATATAAAATAACAATCAGGCTATTTACAAGGCTCTGCCAAATATTAACCTTATATCCAATTCTCTTCAAGCCTTTCAAAGGCTCTAATGTGAACCATGCAAGTTCCTCATTACTTGATAATATTCTGTAACTGTGCTGTTATGGGCTAGTTATATTTTTTAAAGGATGGTGTGTTTATGCAAAGATAATGATGCGGTCTACTTTATGCTGAAAAACTCAACAATTAATTAATGTATAAATCCCCCTTACTCTTCCCCTTACCCCCCCACCCCCCCCCCCCCCCAAGGAAAAAAAAAGGAATAAAATAAAAGATTAATTTGCTGGAGAAAACAGGTTCATGTTTGCCCTTAAGTGAGGGGACAAAATTACTTTAGCATGTGTGCCATGGTTAAAACAAGTTAGATGCACACCCGTTCACAGCCAGGTGAGAGCTGTTGTAAAAGAGAGCTGAGAGTGAAGAAAGCACAGAGCTGGCTCTTAAAAACTGAAGGCTACCTCCAAAAAGCAACATCAGGCATGCAAGGAGCTATCAGCATTACCAACTGTGAGACAAAAGCTTTGTCTGGCTGTGGGAAGCACCGAGTAGCTAGAGAAGGGGTCACTAGCAGAAGGGTAGTGGGAAGGAAGAGGAGGCATGGAGAGATACTTCAGACCTCTCTTCTGTGTCAGACACATCCCTGGATTTAACAAATATATTTTTGCCTCGTCAACTATCCTGTTGTGGTCCCTTGGAGCTATTTAATTATTTAAAGCAACTGTGTGTGAGTAGAGCAGGGAGAGTGGGGCCATGGGAGGCACTTGACATCCACAGTAGGGCTGGGCTCTCCAAGGTGACAGAGATAGCTCATGGCCTCAGCCAGCTGCACACTGCCCTAGCAGCCAAAACACCAGTGCCGGAGACACACAGGTGCCCACATGGCCACTCTGGCCCTCTACAGCCACTGATGGGCTGACACTGTGCCCTCCCAGCACTGTCTGAAACTTGTACCCATCACCCTGCAGAGGAAGTGTTTCTTCCCACAGCTCAGGGTCATCTTTCTAATTGGACTATTTTCTCTCTGAACATCTGTGAATATAATTCTGGAAACAGGCTATATCAAATATTGGGTTTCTTATTTTAAAGGGAACCTTTAAGTCTATTTTTTTTTTTTAGACACATTTTTTTACCAGCAGTACTTTTAACAATAGGTTACCAGATCCATCACACAATCTGACTAAAAGCCCGTATTTATTTCCCTAATTTTATAAACATTTAATAGGTCCTTATTAAACACATCAGCCAGCATGATTTAATAACACAATCAGTCTAGAAGTTTAAGAAAATTGAAAACAGGATTTGAATGTAATACAGCCACAATTACCGGAGATTATAGGCAATCATTTCCATATGTCTGCAATGGGGAGCTGCTAATCTCTGTTTGCGTGGAGGTGATTTCCTCTGGAACACTTCCCAGCCTTCAACAGCGCTAGTGCTGAACAAATTAGATTTGAAAGTCCCCAATTTTATGACTAAGGTAATATACTCTGTGTATTTAGAGAAACACTGATTTCCTATTTTAACTGGCTTCCAAATGCTGGACAGAGACCTCGGCTTCATTTAGTTTGGCTCTGTAGGTATATGGTAAAAGATTATTTTTCAAACGGTCAGCACGTGTATTTTTGGATGTCTTGTAGATACACCACAAGTTCCCTCCATCCATAGGAGGGAAAGAGTTAGCATCATGATCCAGTGACATCATGGTTGAGGAATGTGCAGCAATTAGCCCTGCAGTACTGCAGGCAGCCCATGGCCAGGGGACAAGCAGCTCCCTCCTGCTACACTTTAGGAGTCCTAACACCTTATTCCCTGACCTACCGCTTATGAGATCCTGAATAGCGTCACTTGTGTTTTGTGGGAATTCAGCTGGTAAACTGGGCTTTTTGTGCACGGCCTTGGCTTGGCTTGGGCAGTTACTGGTGAGAATAGGACTGCTGTTGGGAAAGAGTTCCTGTGCGAAGCAGCCAGGAACTGGGCTGGTTTCAATAGGAGACAATGACTAGTGGAGATGGGAGAGCTTCAGGGAGCTTCACAGCTGTGAACATGCCAGCCCCTTTGGGGGAATGTGAGGGTCTGCCTGGCCTCAAGATGTCCAAGGCATCTTTAGAATTTATTTGGTCACGTGGTTCATATTTGTGAAATGTTTATGGCAGAGTGACAGCAGAGAACCCAGGTAAGAGAATAAGACAGAAATCTGTGCTACCCAGTAATGAGAGAAGAGCTAAGGAACAAGTAGGTTCCCTGTGTGAGCGCACATTGACAAATAGCATCACTTGTTTCACTGCCCTGTTGCTGGGCCATGGCATTGGTGAGCCCTTTGAATGAGCCTGGAAAGAGAAACTGAGATAGGCTGTGCTGGGGAGAGAAGGAAGGATGCACAAACAGCTGAGTATCTGCTTCCCTTATCTTTGGAGTGCTTACATTTGTGAAGTTTGCAGCTTGCTTTTGCTATTACAAAGATTCTTTCTTCATGGGACCTGGGCCTGCAGACTGAGGAGGTCCCTCTGCTGTTTCACTAAATCAGAAAGCTGATACTTGAGACTAGGAAATGATAGAGCAGATGCGTCTGCTGAAAAGGTTCATTTGTGGCTAGATGATCTCCCTTCTCATCTGAAGGAGTGAAAAGTGGCCATTAACAGCCCCAAGTCAGGACTTCAGCACATGCTTAATTCCATCATTGTTCAAGAAAGCACTTGAGCACATACCTGATTTAAAACACGTGCTTAATTCACCTCGACTTCAATTCATTCAAGGTACAGAGCAACACATGATGCCTGCTAAAAATGACACAGGGCCTTTCAGTCGAGCACATGATTGAAGGATTCTCTTGAATTAGAGCTCTAGCTTGAAATTTAGGATTTCATTCTACTATTTTTAGTCTTAGCAAGAGTTAGTACACTTGAGTATCTCTCACACTGTTCTGGCTAAAAAAACAGCAAATAGGAAGACACCACCCCCACCCCCCCGCAAAAACAAAAGCCCACCAAGAATGAAACAGCACTGAGCATGGGAATACACTTTGCTTAGGAGTCAGCCTGTGACAATCATGAGCAAACTTTTAAGGTGACCAGAGCTAACATTTTTCAACTGCAATGGCATTAGGGAAGTCACCAAAGTGAGTTTTGCTACCTGTTGTCCTGATACAACTTTCCAATGGAAGTTAAGAATGCTTCAGGTATCAGGGTGACATATAGCATTAAAGTTGCCATAAACCAACCCTGGACATAACAGCTGACTCAGACTGAAATTCTATGTAATGAATTAAACAAACAGTGACAGGATTAAGTGACAGGATTAAGTAGGTAAAGATATTAGGTGTGTTTTCATTTCCAGGTAGCAAATGTGAACATATACCAGGGTATTCATTTGCAAAGTTTGTTTCTAGGATCTGTCTTCAGCTTGGTTAGACCAAAAGGAAAAGAACACATTGGTTCTTGTAATAAAATAAATGTACAACCCCTGCACATTACTGCCTTTGTAGTTGTTTTTACCCTAAAAAAAAGCCCAGCTCTAGAGCACAGTATATTTTTCATCATAAACTTGCTCATGTATGCATTCCAGATGGCGTGAAGAAGGGGGTTCAGGAATTCTAGTGGCAACAACTAGTATAAGGAAAATAAAGGTAAGGCCCAGTTTTATGATGAACCTTGATCTTAAGGAGTTTATAATGAGACTGGCTCCAAGTTATACTTGGAATACATGGATACATTTACTACATCAGTGGATTCCTTCTCCCACTTAAAAAAAAGGCTGCCCTGCTCTCTTTTTGCGTGAAGAGGTTGCTTGCAGTTTTAAGATGTTTCATGGCCTTCATTCCATATATATAAAAAAGAGCTGATTGAAAGAAAATTGGCAAAACAACAGCCTCCAGTATATTGTAATCATTCTCCATTTGGACACAAAACATTCTCCCACATTCCAACTATCTAGGTTGATTAACTTTGCAAAGCATTATGGTGTGCAAACATGCTAACTGGTTTTGCCAGCTATTTTTGATATGAAATAGAAAGGTCCACTAAGAAGTATTTGCATCAATACACAAAAATATGGCAATTAAGGATGCTAGGTTGGGCTATTAAGTTCAAGTTTTATGGGAAAGGGTTTTTTTTTTTCCCTTCTTTTTGTTTTTAAGTTCTTGCCAACTAGAAATATGATCTCAAGTGAAATGGGTTTTTAGGAAGAGGGAGGCAATAGGCCCCCGTGCAGGAAAGGCTTTCAGCACATGCTTATGTTCCATTGCTTTCACTGGGATTTAAGCACATTCTTAATTTATTTGTGAATAGAGCTGTGGGTTTTATGAGGAAATCTTTACAGTGGACACTTTTTTTTTTTTTTATGATAACATGTTTGAGGCTACAGCCTTGTAAACTGGAATAAGGGTGGCAAGGTGTGAGGCAGGAACCAAACTTGGGAGACAGAAACAGCAGCACGAGGCTGGACAGGATGAAAAACAACACAGGGAAAGAGCTCTGTCCGTGTGGAGGGAAATCAGGGATATGGCTGGGAGCAAGGACCACCGTGGGTGCAAGTGAGCTGTGCTGCAGAGATGCTGAAGGTATAAGTCGTTTCTTGCAGGGTTTTTTTTTGCCAAAGAAAGTTTACTGCAGTTGTCTAGACTCTGTATAACCCAGAGAGAACTCAGTCCACTGAAGGTGGCCATGTTGCCTTTCTAAGATGCACCTTGGTTGCAACAGGTTGCTTCAGGAGATGTTGGTCTCTATTTAATGATGAAGGGGGAACCTAGGTAATGTTTCCAGCTGGATGAATCCCATCTCAGCTCTCTGAATTCATAGCTTTTCTTTTTTTGCTTTTTTTTTTTTTTTTTTCTGTTTTCATGACAAAAATGAATCCTTTTTGTTACCCCTCCACCCCTCCCCTGGAACAGGGTAAGGAACAGTCATATTTAGTATAGTCATACTTTTAGTCATATTCATACATATAGTAATATTTAGTAAAGAATTTTTTGTTAAATAAAGAATAGAATAGAATAGACCAGGTTGGAAGAGACTTTCAAGATCATCACATCCAACCTATCAACCAGCCCAACCCACTTTAATCAACTAACCCATGGCACCAAGCACCCCATCAAGTCTCCTCCTGAACACCTCCAATGATGGTGACTCCACCACCTCCCCGAGCAGCCCATTCCAATGGGCAATCACTCTCTCTGTGTAGAACTTCTTCCTAACATCCAACCTAAACCTGAGACTGTGTCCTCTTGTTCTGGTGCTGGCTGCCTGGGAGAAGAGACCAACATCTGCCTGTATACAACCTCCCTTCAGGTAGTTGTAGAGAGCAATAAGGTCACCCCTGAGTCTCCTCTTCTCCAGGCTAAGCAGCCCCAGCTCCCTCAGCCTCTCCTCATTAGAAGTCTATTACCTTCAAACCAGCTCCTAACACACCCATGCTACTGGGTATGAAGGAGCTAGATGCTGGTCTGTGTGTCCAAAATGCTTGATTTCCGATTTGTCTTCTGGCCTGTAGTTTATACTCAGCCATATCTTGCAGTAAGACACAAGTGAGTGAGCTAAACATGAGGCAGAAGCCTTTGCAATAAATATCCTGGCTTGTGTTCTTTTATTTTATATTTATTTTTTCACATTCTGAACTCTAAAAGCAGTTATTTGTCATTTATTTGATATCCCTTGACAATAAGCATGATGTCTGTGAAGAACTCGTTACCGATAAGCTATCCAATAAGGTCAAAACATGCAAACAAATGACAGCAACAATAATACAGATGTTAACCACTGCACCCTCCTTTTTTGCTGGTTTGCTGTTTGGGTTTTTTGGTGTTTTTTTCCATAACCTTTTGGATGGTGCACTCCTGTGTTTTTGTTGGAAGCATGTGGTACTGTTGCTCCTGCAATAATTCGTCTTCGTGCGCAGCAAACAGAAAGGATCTCAGGCATTTTATTTCCTTGTCAGCTTCAATAAATGCAAAGCGATTTACCTAAAAGAGCAAACTACCAAGACCAACATTTTCAAAGCTTGCTTTTTTTTTTTTTCCCTTTTCATTCAGAAAGCAAACTGTAACCTTATAAGCAGACAAACAGCCAAAGAAAAAAAAAAAAGAGGAAAAGAATAAAAAAATGTTCTGCATAACTTACAAGCTCATTTCCTTTGATTCCTGTAAATGATGTCATGGAGCCCAGCTGTTGTGTTTCTGTGATGATTTCCCTTACTCATGTTTCCCCCAGTCATTTCAGGCCCTAATGGAATTACTTTGAGTGAAACCTGGTTTTTTCATGGTTCACCTCCCGCATCAGCTGATACCAGGAACTCTTCTCTGGGATGCATGGAGAGTTGGTACAGATTAAGTAGGTTTTAAAGGCTGTTTTTCTGGTTTGCTTATAATCAGTTCCTCACCCTGATGCAAATCAGCACACTGTGGGTATCAGGGCTGATCAGTGATGCAGGCATAAAATTCAGTATTACCTAGTTTTCCTAGTTTTCATGCACTGCCAGACTCTGCAAACAGTTGTTCAAACACTTTGTTTGAAGGTTGCCTCATAAAAAGGAATTTTCCATGTTGGCTCCCTGACTCATGCAGGTCTCTCCTGTTGATATTTGCTGTGATGGAGGGGGTTTCAATAACCACTTTTGACCAGTTTTATTGGCTATTCTTTGCTAACAAAGTCCACAATGCACAGGGCTGATTCTTGAGTCCTACCACGCAGGCACCTCTTTGGACTTCAGTACAGCGCTTTTGCCTGCTCATTCAAAGAGTTTTCCTATTCAAAGAGTTTTCTTTTTAAAAAAAAGTAAAAGGGTGATGCAGCAACTATCCTTCCACAGCACCCCCTAAAGGTGACAGCACTCCCTGGATTGGGGAAACAACATTCAGCGCCCTTTGTGAGTGGTTCAAATCCACGTCTCCTCTGCCGGCAGACTGCCCAATACACTCAAATGCAGGATTGTTTGACTCAGATTATAGCAGATAGGTAGCAAGAGATCTGCTGATTCTGACTCAGTGCTTTTGGATCATGGGACACCATTCCTGGAAAACTCTGAAACTTGTCAGCTACGTGTGCCATCTCTTGGAGTAATTGCATGAACAACACCTAGAGTAAAGGCCTGTGTCCTTAAAGTACCTCATGCCCATCTTTGGCTCATCTGGAGAGTGAATTGTGTGGTATTCTAAGAACTTGAATATAACACCTTCAGTGTCTTGATAAGCCACTTTAGATGGAACATTCAATCTTGTATAAGTGCATGTGTCTGTGTAAAGATATATGGGAAAGTAGCTTGGGTTTCTTGCAGTTGGTTGATTTTTTGTGACTTTTGTACTGCTGTTATTCTTTACCTGCTGCTGAGATGTTTTTATTTTGTTGTTATTTGTGTTCCCATATTTATTTTAGGCATCAGTGAAGACTGAGCTAACATGCCAAAATGAAAAAAAGTGCAGGAAAGGGACCCCTGGCATGGGGCAATGCACTGATTAGCCAGCAAGTACAGAAAACCACACATCCCACCTTTTGTACTTTACCTCAGGTATCTGTATTGAGGACACAGTTCTACTGCAGTGCCTGTAAAATCAGGAGGGAAATTGGCAGCTTCAGAGTGACTTAGCCTCATCAAAGACCTGAATTAGAGATATTTCTCTTTCACCCCATTAGTAGCTGGAGTGATTTAGCCTGACCTATGAAGCCCAACCTGCTCTAACATGTTCTTCCACCAACTCTTATTCAGTGTGGACCCTTTCAGCCTGCCTCCCTCTCCATTTCCTGTGGGACCTCTGCCCTGCTTTGCAAAGAAAAAAAATAATAAAAAAGAAAAAAAAAATTACAAAACTATATTAATATTAGAAAAAGATAGAGCATGAAGAATCCCAGGCTGAGAGGGGAATGTGAGTGAATTAATCTCTCATGGTGAGGAGGAAATTATTTTTGTTACTAGCAAAGGTTGTTTTTTTCATTGGAATTTTTCTCTCAAAGCTTTCAGGCATCCATCAAAAAACCTAACAGCTCAATTTTTGTAGATTCAATGTTTAATTTTTTAGTTGCCAAATAACCTCATATATTTAATTTTCCAGATTTTTTGGATGCTTTCAGGAAGTTGTCACAAGAGACCCTCCCTGGTTAAATTTCCTCTTCCAAGAAAGCCACTTAAAAAAAAAGGGGGGGGGGGGAGGCAGCAGGGGGAGGAAGGAACAAAGATAATTCAAGCAGTTTTATCCTACCCAGAAACAATGCTGCTGTTGAGCTTTGCCCACATTTTATTAAACTCAGTCAGAATCTTTCTGGCCCTTTTCTTGTGACAAAAATGGTGGGGGGAGGCATCGATGTGCTCTGCTGCTTCTCCAGCCTGGCTGTCTGGCCTGGCCCAAACAGGGACCCAAACTCACTGCTTTTCAGCTGTGCTTGTCCTCTTCTCCCTCTTTCTTTTTTGTTAAATAGAAGTTGATGTAACAGAAGAGAGGAGCCTGCCAGGAGGGTGTCAGAGTCAGCAATGATCACAATCAGACATTGCAGTCGGGTTGCTCTACCAACTTCTAGGAAGAAATAACCATCTGTTTCAGTGGTTATGGGGGGGAGTGTGGGGGAGAAAAAATAATAGAGCCACATCCAGGATTTTGCATTGCAAGCAGTGCCTCATTGCCTCTCCGACAGCATTGAAATTTGATTTGATAGTGGTGCAGATTCAGGACTTTTTGCACCAGAGATAAGCATCCAGCACTCACTTAATGTGCAATAAAATCAGGTATGGTGCATATGACAGTTTAAATATTTCCATTTTCCTTCTGGGACCCAAGCTGGACAGTAGCCTGGGACAGCTATGGAGTGGCCTTGATCCATCTGGCCAATGGATTTCCACACATTTTTGTTTTGTTTTGTTTTCCAAAATACACTGAGAACAACCTGATGCCATAGCTGGAAGCGTCTTGGTCTGCTGGGGTAAAGAGGGGTACCACAGTCCTCCCCCTCAACTGTACCCCATACTGCAAGGGTGGCTGCTGGTGGTAGCTGCATATTGGCTTCACTGTATGATGTTCTCCAAGCCCAGAAAATATTCCAGGCCACAGAATGCTACCAAGCATGCAATAAAGGCAAAATTCATTTATTCACTTGGGCAGATGATGGATAGTCTGTCAATGTTTATACTGTAGACACAAGCCTAATTCTCAGGTATTAGTTGATTAACACTTGACTCATAGTGTATGTCCTGTGTCCAGTAATGTGGAACATCAAATGTGTGAAAAAGATTAATAGTGTGCACAGATGTTACTCAGAGGATCAATTTGTCTGGGGTTTGAAGAGGTGGTACCCTGCAGATCAATAGGAAAGGAGAAAATTAGAGTAATATGTTGAAAGAAATCACAGCCAGGTCTATGCATGGCTGGGTTATCTGCTCCAGATACTCAGCTTCTTGTAAAGACTTTCAAAGACTGCAACAAAATGTTAAGCACATTCTCCTGTAAATGCTTTTTGTTTCTTACAGACCTGCAGCTTCCCCAAATGGCAAACCCTTAGCTAGGGACACAAAGCAGCTCTTGTGCAGTGGACTGAGCAGCCCAGGAAAACATTTCCCTGGCATTTTGTATGAAAAATGCTTCCCTCTATTATAAATAGCAACAGGCAGGAGGGCAATAGAAATAAATATTGCTCCATAAATAAGGGAACCAAAGTTGGGCAGCAGAAGGGGAATTTTTCTGGACAAACTCAGCTTTTCCTAATATCTAAAGGAGAATGGTTATGGTACCACTTTTTTCCTGATGCCTCTGAGCACTGCCTGTTGGGAGCTACATCACAGCAGGGCATCAGGAAGGCTGGAGCAGATTCAGATACTCCCCTCAACCATAGTAGCTACTCTGCTACAACACCCCTTGGGCTCTGAGCCCTGTGCACTGAGGATATAAACAGCAAACATGCCCAGGCCAACCTGTAGAGAGGTTTTTCCTGCAGTGGTGAAACAATGTCTCTTGAATTTGATAGCCATTTTCCACCCCTTGCACCCCCTTCATGCCGTGCCAAAGAGGGTCACAGAGCTGCCCAAGACCATAAGAGTTCTCCAAGATGGCATCTTGGAGAAGACTGCTTTGAGGTATAGGAAACTGGGGAAATTTCCCCCAGAGGACAGAGAGAGAGAGATCCCTGTTATCTTAAATATCTAAACCACGCCTGGGCAAAGCTCTGGAGAGGACACTTCACCTAACAGCCCCACATCTGCAGGAAGAAGGACACAGTGACCCCCGTTGTTAAATCCTCTGTCTTCCTTACTGTGTTTGCAAGCAATGCAAAGCTGTTAAGATCTGAAAGGAGAGAAAAATTGTTTGGGTGTTGGTTATCCTGTGGTAATGCCAGCCTCATCTCCTACCCGGCCTGGGTGAGGCATGGAGGCTGCATGTCCCACCCGTGGCTTCACAGGACAGCTGCCGAGCGGAGTGCAGCCTGCACACGGCTGACTCCCACATGCTGCCAAATAAGAGTGCAGAGGTTCTGCATATCTGTTTATCTCTGTTATTCAGAAATGGTTCCTTGCCACTGAGATAGAAAGCAGCTTTGGCCAGAAATTTCAGCATATGATGGGAATGTCAGCAGTGTTATGTTCTTTCCTAGTTTTTTTTGAAAGCCTGGCTTTCTGCAAGCTGACATATTTACATGCTTGCTTGAGAATATTGGCATGGGATTTATGAAATCTCCTTAAAATTAATGTCTATTTCTAACAAATTTAAATTAAAAATGACCATACCCACATGAGGAATAGGATAGGAAATTTAATTTAAGAGAAAGCTGGGAGTGTGTGTGTTTCTGTTGCATGTATTTCAGAGTGTTTCGGTTGCAACCTAATAGCATGTGTGAACGGAGTGCCTGGTCCTTGAAACAGAACCTATGTTGGATTGCACTTAGAGAAGTTGCTTTGTGAAATCAGCAGAAAAGCTCAGAAAGTAAGAATTACTTCTAGTAGCAGTTTTTTGTAAGAATACAAATTCATCTGTCCAGGGCCCCACTCACCCAAAACAGGAATAAGGAGCAGGGGGAGAAGAAGGCAAAAAGATGGGGAGGTGCCAGGTGGAAGAGGCAGAGTTAACAATGGGCTGGACAGAAAAGCTTTTTTCCTTCCCTGCACCAGTTCCAGGACAGCCACTCTGTGTAATAATTCAGAGCCCTTCCTATGTTCCCCTGACTGAGAAACAACTGTAGTTTCCTTACTAAGGATCGGTGTAAACTACTTCGGACCATCATAAAAATAGTATATTCTCATTTTCTTAGCACAGGCAGCAGCAGCAGCAGCAGCCGAGCTTACATGCCCCAGACCAAAGTCCAGAAGCCAGGCTTGGTGATATGTTTCCTGCACAATATATTTATATAGACAGCTAACCCATTGCTAGTCTGCTGGCAGTTTTGCATTTTCCTTGTAAACTGCTCTTATGTGCTACAACACATCTGGGCATTCTTAATTCTGCCTCTCACTTCATTACCTTTCATAGGGGGCTCTGGGTTTACAGCGAAAGAATCAATAGTTTGAAAGTTTTAAAAAGTGCAATATTAAAAATTTTAAAGAAACCAGGAAATCGTAGTCTCCTGTCAGCAGAGAGGGGGAAAAAATAAAAAACCCAACACAAAAACTTTCTCTTTGGGCAAGGGCTGAGGCTCACTAATAATATTCTTTATACACAGCAGTTTAGGATTTCTTCAGCTATTTTACTGAATCTGTGTGTGCACACTCTTGTCTTCTGGAATCCACGTTAAATTATTAAAAGAGCTCAGACACAGCGTGGTCTGATGGCAGTGTTCCTGCAAAGTGGACTCCAGCAAACAGTCTGTGGCTATTTACAAGACTGGAAAAGGGAGGGGTTCAGAGTGGGAGGAAAAGAAGGGTCTGCAGGCTACGTCCCACTGCCCAGCCTCTGCCCATGCAGCGGCAGCCCGATGAGGCTGACTTCAGCTGAGGACCAATTCCCAGCTGCAGGATTTCTTTCCCTTGAGCAGATCTAATTGAGAGCAGATCTAATTGAAATCAGATCTTTGTGCTGTGTTAGGATTCCTCTGGCAGGGCCAATCTTGGCGTTGTTTTCTTTACCATTTTTCCTATTACTGTTAGTACCAATCACCAGAACAAGGCAGCGAGGAGCAGAAGAGAAAAGCAACATGCTGTGAAATTGTTGAAATAATTCAAAGGTTTCCACAGGGAACATCATCTCCAAATGCTTGAATGCAGCCTCCCAGATATAAATATGTAGAGGTAGGGGGTGAAGAGGGAAGGGAGGAAGAGATTTAGTGATATGAAGAGGCTAAAGGGATCAGAGCGATTTGTAAATTATACAGGCAGTTGTATCCCCGGTGTAGCGCGCTTCATGTAGCTCCGGAGGAAGATGCAGATGTCTCAACAGTGCTGAACAGCCTGTTTTAACCTAGATCTGTGGACTGCAGCACCCTCCTTGCTTTGTTTTAAGAAATACCATTACACTTTTCCTTTTTTTTTTTTTTTTCCCTTTTCTCTTTTTTTTTTCCTTACAAAGATGAAAGTCTGAAAAATAGAAGTTGATTACAGAATGCAAACGTGTTTGATTCAAAGAGGATCCTCCAGCACGTGCTGAGAAGAGCATCAATAACATTCATGCTTTATTGATCAATATCCTTCATATCATTCTAGGGAATGTTTTGGGTTTAGCAGATGGCATTCTTTCAGTATAATCCATTCAACTTGATAGTAGCTCACTTCACTACCTATAACACTAACATTTGCTGTATTTTAATATTTCAGAATGAAAAGTCAAGTCAATTGTTTTAAGAAGCAAAGCCAGCTTGTTTTATCTGAAGGGAGGCTGTAGCCAGGTGGGGGTTGGTCTCTTCTCCCAGACAACCAGCAACAGAACAAGAGGACACAGTCTCAAGCTACGCATGGGGAAGTTTAGGCTTGAGGTGAGGAGAAAGTTCTTCACAGAAAGAGTTATTGGCCATTGGAATGTGCTGCCCTGGGAGGTGGTGGAGTCACCATCCCTGGAGGTGTTCAAAAAGGGATTGGATGTGGCACTTGAAGCCATGGTTTAGTTAGTCATGAGGTGTTGGGTGATAGGTTGGACTTGATGATCTCTGAGGTCTTTTCCAACCTTATTGATTCTATGATTCTAATAGGTAGGTTAGTCTTCTAAATGAATATTTTGTTTCCTAGATGTAATATGTTTCATCCATAGAAGTGTACGTTTTGGGAATGATTAAATAACTCTACATTAAACCTGTTTATTAATTGAAAAAAGTAACTATTCAGCTAATGAGAATGTCCCAGAAGCAAAGGTTATGTTTTTTGGGGGGGGGAAATTTTGTTTTGTGAGAAGAAATGGAACAGCTTTCTGGTTTTGAAACCATCATTTTGGAGTTTTTATAGTTTGGAGGAGCAAGAAAGATAAATCATACACAGGAACATTTAAATGAAAACAATTTTTATTTCATTTTGGCTACATTTTTGTGATAAGGAGGAGGGGACATTTCTGTCGCTAGTGTGTCTGAATAGCAAAAAATTCCCATGCCATCCATGGGAGTAGGTGACATTTTGGAAGTGAGTATTTAGGTCTTTGATGGTAGACAGCCAGGTTGGAAGCATTTGTTTTAAGAAGTTGCCTGACAAGAGAATCCATCTCTTCCATTGTCTTCAGGAGGTCAGCAATTTCTGGGAGATCCCAAACCCTCTCCCCCACCCTTCACCTCCCCTGCCATGGACTCTCTTTGTCTACAGACAAACTTCAGCTCTGCTTCCCCCTCCTCCAGCTCTCTAATCCTTTGCAAGAAATCATTACCAGCTACTTGCAATGAACATGCCATTCTTCAGCTCACAATTATTGTTGTCAGCTTCACATAGCAGTTCATCCTTTTTCTGCTTAATCAGAGGCATTAGATTTCAGGTGTTCGTGGAAACTGAGAAGGTAACTGAGGTTTCCAAATGCTCCTTTTAATGAATCTTGTGATATTTTTAACAAAGAGGTCAGAAATACATATTTTCTTGTGTTCTAAATGTTAGCAAAAGGCAGAAAAAGAAAGAAAGGGCAGGGGGAAGCAAGTTTCCAATGATTTAGTCTGGTGACTGGATGTCCTTTGTGCATCTGTTCAAGTATTTTGTGGTTTGCATTTACGTCTGTATTTGCCCAATTTACAGCTTTAAAAAAATCAATAGTAATGTTATATTTTCATGAAACCAGCATTTTTTAACTGAGATCTCATGAGTAAATTAAGTTTCATCCAAGCTGGATTACATCCAAGTTGGGTTACAGTTGCAGGCCCTGAATCCTGCAACTACTTATGCACATGAATATTTCTGCTTAGTTTATGCCTTGGGCTAGGGATTGAGAGACCTGGAACCTAGTTCTAGGTTTGCTATAACCTCTGTCTTCCCCAAGTCCCTTATTTGGGAATTAATCTTAGTTTCTACTATTTACTAACACCCAATAATAATAATAATAAAAATACCCAAAACAACACCAGAAAACACCAATGGAAAGAGAAAGAAGAGATGTGCCAGTTTTGACAGCTGACTTGATGTTGCATATTTTTTTTCCATATATATTTATGAGATATCACTTGCTGTGGTCATATATGAGGTAGGAAATCATAAAATATATCAAATATTATGGTAAACCGGGCCTGATAAGCTATGCTTATCCCAGAGTCAGCTGAAAACTACACTTAGTCCATGGCAGAGAAGCTTCTGTTGAGAATTCAGCATTTTTCCTCTTTTTCATAGAATCATAGAATTGCTAGGGTTGGAAGGGACCTCAAGGATCATATAGTTCCACCCCCTGCTGCCATGGGCGGGGACACCTCACACTAGATCAGATTGCTCAGAGCCACATCCATCCTGGTCTTAAAAACCTCCAAGGATGGGGCTTCTACCACCATGGCTTTCTTCCATACCCTGTTGTTTCTACCTCCTGCTGTTCCTGGCACAGGCAAACTAAATGAAACAAGAGTGTGGCTAAATTCTTAATACAGAGACCCTCTTTTTAGCCAGTGCTTCTTTAGGGCTAACAAACTGGAGCTGCCATATTACAAACAAAGCCTAATAATATGAATAAATTACAAGACAAAGCTTCAGAGAAGCAAAAGTCAAACAAGAGAACCGCTGGAGCAGGTGGACAAGGAACGCTACAGTGCAACATACAGAACAGGATTGCCCATGTGGTTGAAAGATGATCTTTGCTGTAGGCAATTCTCTAGGCTACAACATAAGGTAGTACATGAATTAAAAGAGGATCCTAAGCCTTGGAGACATTAAATGTGACTTAATATACTATTGCATGTCAGCTAAGCCACTGTAACTGCCTGCGTATCAGCTCTGCCTCAACACCTTTCATGCCCGGCTCAGGGAAGTCATCGCATCCTGTAACTGTTGTAAGAGCTCATATACTGACTGTGGCCAAGCTCAGCTAAGTATCACAGTTTGTTCTGCCACAGTAATTTGGGCCTATTCCTGAAGCTCTTGTGATCTGTGAAGGTCTTAGAAGTAGTTTGACGGAAAATAGGGAGAAGGAAGAGATTTAGTCATTTGTTCATTTGCAAGAAAGTAAAATATAAGCCTGTCAAAGACATCCTTAAAGGGTGCTGGTGAAGAGATTGCCTACTGAAAGATGGAAATGTCTTAAAAATGGTGTTTTTACTGTTCACCATAGTGCAGGTGCTAGCACTTATAGAGTAAATGAGAAGGGGTCCCACAGCAATAGACACTGTGCAGGCAGAGTAGTAAAAATCCAAATCCCTGAAGATGCCACAGTCAGCAATGATTAACCAGCACAGAGGAATGAAACACGATGCTGATCTGGACCCCAGTGTAGTTCATGTCATGCACCAAATTTCCTTTGAATGTTTGTTAAGGTTAGCATATTCCTTTGCAGTTCATCACTTTTATCGTGGGTGTTCATCAATGAGGCAAACTCTGATCACTTTGCCCCAAAGTGGAACTTAAGTGAAGCACGAGTGCTAGGGAGCAAATATAGCAACTAAATAATTAAATACTTGCAAAATAGCATCAATGAATTTATCTGTTCTGCCCAAATGTCTTATAATATTGGTGTCTTTATGAGACTCAGCTCTTTGTGGTAATACAGCTTATCAGGTATTGAGCATGAGGTATATCAAACCATAACACCAGACATATGTATAAAAATAACTTATTTTCTGCAGAAAGCCCTATGCATTCACCACATCTTTCTGAGTACATTACATTCCTCTTCCTTCTTACCAAACATCAATGACTGCAGGACACAGACCTCCCTTCCAATCAATGTATGTTCATCCCCTCCTTGAGAGAAGACCATTATCCTACGGTATTTAGGTGAAACAGCACACGATAGGATCTTAAAGTGGCTGTGGCAAAGAAAAAAAAGGAAAGATCCACTGTGATTTATGCGAGGTACATTGGGAGCTGTCTGATGTGAAGTCAGCAGCTGAAGGGCAATGAATAATTCAGCACTAGAATCCGTCACATCATCTCTCTTCCCATGTTATTGCTGTTTTTACGTAATTGCAAAGTGAAAAATAAATTGATGTCATAAAGAAAGCTGCATCATTTGCCTGGAAGTGCACATCAGAGTTATAGGTACATTGCTGGTGCTTTGTGAGCCCTGTATGATCTTACAGTGTTCAAAATTAAAAACCTGTCTTTATTAACACCTCCTCTAGGGTTAGATGGGTGATCCATGCAGCATGACATCTTTTACGTTGGTGTTAGCAGTCTGCACAGATAGAGAATGATGTCTCTGAGTTGCTTCCTCCAAGCACTTCAGGGCCGTTGCCCTTGCTCTGTGCTTTCCTAGCAAAGCTGCAATGCTGATCTGGAGCTGAGGTGTCTGCTTGTGTCCTGTGGAAAGTTTTGTTTGTTGAATTGCAGACAAAAATAAAGCCAGGTGGAAGGCTCCACCTGCCTCAGGGGAGATTTGGAAAAGGAAGTTGTGTGCAATGTTGCACATTTTTGCTCTGTGCACTCAAAGTAACGAACCTGACAAAAAAACAGGATGTGGTTGGTGTGCCTGTTGTGTACAGTACAAACCCAGAGACATACATACACACATCCCTTGTGTTCACAGAGTTCTTACTGTTCCTATGAATTGGTGAGCAGAAGAGCCACTCCCGCTGCCTGTAGAAAAGGCTGACGTTGCACATTGAGTCACATAGTTTGTATGGTCACATAGTTTGTATGAGAACTTGGAATGCCCTAAAATTTTTGCAGTTGGGATTGGAAGTTTGTGATTTGCCCCTTTCAGAGATAGGTTTGAAAATCAGAGTTCAGACCAGGACTAAAATGACTGGGACATGGACCAGGAAAGGGTCTAACATATTTGGTCTCATTTTAGGGTAAAGAGTGCATTATCCATCATTGTGTTTGAGTGACTTGTGCTCTTTGCCTTTCGTACTGTTATTATTTCATGAGTGGAAGAAAAAAAGCCCAACAAATCTGGTTGTCAGAAGCTCCAGCTTCTGACTGTCATGTCTTGCTTATAAAGCACAGCCGCTCCTCTGTTCTTGACTTTGTCCTTGCCTCACTAATGGGAGGCTGATGTGAGCAAATGCTATTTCTTAGGAAAGTTCTGACTCAACAATGTAAGCTTTTCAAAGGAGAATGAATGCAATCTGTGAACTGAATTGGCAATGCAGGCAGATTAGAAGAAATGCTATGCAATACTCAGATCATGCCATTTTAATATCTAAAGATGATTGCTTTTAGGAAGGAGACAATAGGTTTAGCATAGAGGTGACAAAACATATTCTTTTTGCCTTTCCTCTTGGTAAACAAACTTCTTTCAGAAATGAAATGAAGCTGTATTATGCAACAGTGATGGAAAGGGGAAAACGTGGCATGGGGGCTGTCCTCCAGCTGGTAAGATAATAGGTACTTACCAACAGCAGCCAGTGGGCTGCAGAGACCTTCAGATACCTTTTGTCTTGCAGGGCTTCAGGTTCTTTAAGTTATGTTGTCAAAACTGAAGAGCTGTGTGGTTTGTTTGTGGTTTTGTTTTGTTTTGTTTTTTATTCATTTGTATTAGTTACTTTCCTCAAAGGCCAGGTCAGCTGCAAAAATATTCAGTTTTAGGTTCAGGCATCTCTCAGTAGCAGGTTTGAAAGGACAGCTGGTGAGCTGCAAGGTGTTAAGGGAAGAGACCTAGAGTAAAGCAGAGTGAAGGCTAATGCAGGTTGGAAGACAGTTACTCTGTTAACAGACAAGAACTGCAATTCTTAACAGGCAAAACACCTCTGTTTAAAAGGCTGGTTTTGAGTTCTCAGCATTCCTAGGTGATCCTGTGAGAGCAGACTTTCCCCAAAACTTTCCTTAATTTGTCTTCCTGCCTTGTAGGGTGGAGGTTGGTTTATCAGACTTGTCTTTCTTTCCATTTGTACCAATGTTATTCCATCAACAGAGAAATAAATCCCTCTATTATCCCCTACTATATACTTTGTTTTCCATCAGCTGAAGTAAGGGAGAGCTAGGACAGTGGGGAAATGGAGCTAATGCAGTCATTATTGCAGGTTGGTCTTGATGACCTTTGAGGCCTTTTCCGACCTTATTGGTTCTATGATTCTATGTCCAGAGAAAGGCAATGAGGCAAGATGCTGGGGGTGGGGGGGAAGTCTTGATAGAAGAATTAAAAAAGGGGAGTGTAAAGATCACCAGCTAGACAGTGTAGTAGAGTTTTCTTGTTTTAAAGTCCTCAACATTGTATGTGACTACCTTGTGATGATCTTGAGTATTATCACCTTAAATACACTGTGAAAAGGCAAAACAATACCCTCTAAACCCCCTTGAAACTTGGTTAATGCTCATATGTTTATTATTGCTTAAAAATGTACCAGTTATTTAGTTTTGCTTAGGGCTTCAAGGACTTTGATATGTGCATTTTCAAATCTTTCTCCAGCCCAGTGACATTGTGAAACATTCTGCACACCCAAAAGAGAGAGAGAAAGGGAGAGACATAGAGGGAAAGGGGGAAAGAAAGAAAGAACATTACATGAGTCAAAGAACTGGAACTCCTTTTGCCATTTTGGCAATTAAAGTTTGCCAGGCTCTCACTAACATGATGAAGTGTGGCAGCACTGCAGGAATTTTGGACTTAGCAATTTCTTACTGGAGTTAAATTGGGAGAGAAAAAGAAAAAAAAAAAAAGTAGAATTTTAGAAGTTCCTTTTTCTCTCAGTGCTACTACAATTTTATTCATTTATTTTTTTTGGTAGGGGGTGGTGGAGGGGCTGTTCCTCAGAGGTTTCTTCTGCTGAGCCTATCAGTTTAACACTGCAGGTGTGGCCCTCCTCAGCAGGTGATCCTCCCTCTTATTGGCCCTCAGCCCATATTTTCCTCCTTGATTGAGTGCTCTCAGGTGTCGCTTGTGTTTTCATTCTTTCTGTGGTCCTCCTGATAGTATTAGCAAGTAAGGCTTTTCTTGGTCTTCCAAACCCTTCCTCTTCTGATTGCAAAGGGAGCCCTGTTCCATCTTGCCTTGTCCTGTTCTACTTCCAGCCAGTATCTCTCCCACTGAAGAACAAAAGGTAAGGCACCACCTTTATTTTCACTGGTTTAAGTAACCCTGCACCTAAGTGGTTTTGTTCCTTAACTCCCCCTGTGGCATACCAAATTGCAGGTCCAAGGCAGAAGTCGTTACAGTGATAAGTAACAGGAAATACTTCCCTAGCTTAAGCAAAAGATAATTTTTGCCCAGGATTCCTGGAAACTTGCTGGTAATTGAAGCAAAAAAACTTGCCTATATGAGCAACCCTGCAATATTTTATCAAGGAAATACAGAAGTGACAAAGCTACAAAGTGAGAAAAGTTTGTAAGTAGCTTCCAAAGACACTTTGAAAAACACAATGCTAAAAAAGTGGCAAAAATGTCCGTTATAATCTCATTTTAGAAAAACTGCTTCCCCTTCTTGAAAATGAAATCTCAAGCAAATAACAACTTCCTCCTGCTTGCCCCCATACCACCAATCTTGAATATTTCAGGGATTGTAAATAATGAGGACTCGGTTATCTTCATGGAGACAATGATGTTGTTCTTGAAAACACTTAACTGGGGTCTTGGTTTCAAGGAGAAATATTCCTCGGTGCATTATTGCTGTGAATCTTAAGTGCTGAGTTTCCAAGTATTTCCAAGCACATGCTTCACATTAAATTGTAGGGGTTTCTTCTAATTTCTCATCCATTAATGGATAAACTCTACTGGGGTTTTGAATACAGAGACATCAGAAAACACATGGATAATTTATTTTAGTTTGTAAGCAAAGTTTTCCTAAAGTCACTTGCATATATTTTCTTACAGCTGCTCAGACAAAAAGTAAACCTGAACTGTCACCTGAATTCTATTCTCTCACGTGTACTTTTAACACTAAGGAGTGTATAATCCAATATAGGATGTAGGTGGGAAGAGTCTAATACAAACCAGTAGTTGATGCTGTATTCCTTTTTTCTGATGCTTAATTTCAAGCAGCTCCATGAAAGGTTTTGTAGATGCTTTCCTGATGTGGATAGTAAGGTCATTTCAAGTGCATTTTACCTGGGCTGTGCTCTCTTGGATCTGTTTGGGGTAGTGACAAAAAATTTACTTATGTGTGATATGAGAAATGTTTTACTCAAAATATATGGAGGGGGGTAGAAACCCCCAACAGTTCAGCAGTTGTGTTCTTGTGAGTTTTATTTGGAAATCAATAATATGTTTCCTATAAGGCCTGCAATAGCTGTTTGGGTAGAGGGCTGGGGAAGGGGTCTTGTTTGGTTTTATGCTCAAGTAAGTGTCCAAGAAATCTTTTCCTTTCCTTTTGGACAAAAAAACTGCAGCACAGTATTGCTGAAACAAGAATACCAGTGAGCTTACCTGGTTTGCTGGCTTTAGTTTGGTGAGATAAATAACTGCAATTGCTGAAGTTCAGTATGATCAGAAAAATCTATCTGGACCAACCATTGCTGAATCTGAGCTGTAGGAACATAGTCTTTCTGCTTTGGTGGCATCTGACTGATGAAAAACACCAGAAGGTTGGGGCAGAGGCTTTAAGCTGTGACTTTATTACTTCTGTTGATAGCATATTACCACAAATTGTTCAGCCCAGTTGCTAGCTTAGAGGCTCCAGTCTCAGTATCCAGGTACAACATTTTCATTGATCCTTATCTAGATGAGCAACTTGTTTTGCTGCTAGGATTATAATCTTCTTTGAGGGGGTGATCAGCACAACCTATGTTCTTTCCTCCAGTGCAAAAATATACACTAATTAAAAATGTTTCTAGGCAGCTGGCACTGGTGTGCAAGAGTAAAAGAAGTTCAGCACTTTTGTGGAGAGGAAAGGGAATCCCAGTAACAAAAGATTTTACAGTCAGTTGTTTAAGGTCAATGTGAATGCTGCAAAGTTTGGGAGTCTTTTTGTTCATGTTGCTAATAAGAAGTGTTCAGAGTATGGCTCTTAAGCAAATTCTCTTCCCAGGAAACAAGTCAAACTGAAGCATTTACTTCAAGCCTGTGTTGTGGCATAATAATTAGTCTGTAAAACTTAATTAGTAGAAGTACCATACTGTGGACCAAATTCTTCAACAGCTTCAATGGGAGACTTGTCTTGTATACCTGAGGGTAGTGTTTGAATTGCCTTTGATCTTAACTTCTGGAGCTGAAGTGCCAAATTTGGTTAAAGATTAATCCTTAGAGCCCTTTTTTAAAATGTGAACAACCATTCCCAGAGGCAGAGGCATCCAGCCCGTGGCAGAAAGCAGCTTCATAAGGCTGGGGACCTTGGCAGTGCTAAACTGTAGCTTTAGATCCCGTAACTCAAATTCTTCCAGTAAATAGGTACCTGATTACTGTTCTCATGAGATGACTAAATGGTGCTTCAGCTTTGTACACTGGGAACACAAGCAGACAAGTCCTGCAAAGGGTTGCTCTCTTTTCTTTCAGTCATTTGTGGACATTTATAATTAAAGGAAATGGAAATCCCACTGCATGTGGCATCTGGGACATGGCTTGTTAATGGACGTTTACTAATTGATTTTTGCCTTTTTTATTGTTATTATTTGTAATTGTTTTACATTTTTTTAATTATTGATCTAAGATTTTTCATTATATTTTTTTCCCTCTTTTCTTCTCCACTCCCTACATCTTTCACCCATCCCTACCCCCGGGGTTGCTGACACCCAAGTGTGACAGATGCAGAATCAGCAGTTTGTGTGGCAGTGCCTTCATGAGGACAGGAGCCTGTGGTATGGCAGAGTAACAATAGTAATTTTTGAACCTAGTTTCCTTTCACCATAATTCTCAGCTGAGTTTGGAGGTTTTAAATTTCTGACAGCAGCTGCCTCCCTTCCCATCAAATACTGCAATAGGCTATTATTTTTTGCTGAATATCAGGAAGAATTATAAATTTGGATATTTATGTAGTGATAAAGGTATTTCACTGTATCATTGGTATGTAGCTTGGCAATATTTGATGTGTGTGCTGTCAGCACTCTTTAGGATAGCGCTGTTATTCTTGATTTTCAGATGAAACCCACAAAGCTCTCACAGAAATCAAGGGTTAGGTGTCGAAGTATTTTTCTGGCTCTCTGTTTCTCTCACTTGTCCACAGTGAAGTGGAAAGAGGAGGACTGGTTCCAGGCTGAAAAGCTTTCTCAGCAAGCATCCTGGTGCCTGCTTCCTTGTGCTCGAGCTCTGTCCCAAGCTCATGAGCTCAAAAATTTGTGGTCAAGCAGCTCAGTTACAGGTGGAGGGCAAAGTTTCTGTTGCAGCAGGTAGAAAATGATCCATTACCACTTTTTGTGCCTGTTGTGGAGAGCTCAACTGGCTGAGTCATATACAAAAAGAAAGATCATTGGAAATCAAAATGTAGTTTCTCAAGGATTGTATCTGACTAAGAAATGAAATTAGTGTTGTCTGTGAATGAGCATCTCACTGATGTAAAAGAATTCCCTTTTTGGCTATAAGATTTTTCTGCTCTGTGTATTTTATGCATTTAATAAAGGGAGCTCTATTTGCTCTCTTTTGGGATAATGTAGTTTGAGCTCATGACTCTTCCTTCTCCAAATGGTGTCAGGTCAGAGTGTTTTGGTTGATTCTTCCAGAGTCCCAGCAGAGTCGTGTTTCAAGGGCTTCTCTCTTCTTTTTTGGCAGATAGGGCATTGGATGCTGATCCAACATCCTAGGAGAATGATCCTTTTCTTCTTCCACATATCTCTCAGCTGCTGAGCAGCTGAAGAGCTGACAGAATTAAATTACGTTGCTGCTGCTGCTATTAACAAAGAGTAAAGAGAAACTGTTACATCTGGCTCTGCTTCTTTGCCAGAGTCTTCATTTAATTGTTTTCTAATTTGAAGAAAACCACAAATGACAAGATGAAACTGCTAGAAATGTAAATACAAGAGTCAAATTGCTCTTGTCAGATTCCTAGGTCACAAACCACGGTAATGTGATTCTGCATAACTGACCAATAAATAAGGGTTTCAGGGAGTGGATGCTGTTGATTTCTCTCTCCAAATTCGTGGTCCCCTCGCTCACAGTCACAAAAATACTTTCATTTGAAAGAACATTGATCATGTTTAATTTGAGGATCTAGCCTGACAGCTGCAGATTTCTTTGGTACATGCTCCAGGACAGCATTCCTCCTTGCAGTAAGTGGAGAATCCAGGCTGAGCAGGCTGAAAAAGCTTTCAGTATTTAGCCTTTGTCACTTATTATAATGATTCCTTGCCCCACTCCTCATTTTCACCAGGTAATGGTGAAATGTATTTGAATAATACAAAAAAATTCACAGGCTGTGCTATGCCTGGTTATCTAATCTCTAAATCCACAATCAGAAGGAAGTAGTTATACTGTTTCCTGAAAAAAATGTAAACAAAATAGTACCACTACTTTCTAATACATTTGTAGATAGTTTGATCCTCATGTAAGAAATTTAGACCAAACTATTCCTGAACAGCTTGTTGGTGAAGAATCAGGCTTGCCCTTTAGAAAGCCTTTATCAACAGTGAAGTCCATATTAGTTTTCAAATGGTCTGCTGGTCAAAAATAAGAAGCTGACAGTTAAAATACAGAAATGCAAACAAAATCTGCAAGTTAGTGTTTCTCTTCAAATTGATGTCTGATGCTTCAGAACTTACAGTCATGGTCCTGAGCTCCACTGGACACAGTCAAATAACAAAATCAATCCCCACTAAGGGATTCCCTGGCTGAAAGAAATTCCTGGGTAACGTGAGGACCCTTTATTCCTTTACAAATACGTTGCAGCCTATCAGCACTGGCAGTATCTGGCAGACAGCTGACCCTTTTGTGAGGTGTCCCTACTGCAGCTTTGAATGACACAGTTGGCCAAGTTGCTGAAACTCATATATTTCCTTTGAAGCTGCCCCATTGTGGAGGCTAACAACCTTACTGGATTGATCCCTATCTGCTGCACGGGTCAGCTAGCAGGTCGGTTTGAAGGACAGCTCACTGGGGCTGCAATGTCATGTGTGGAGTGTTATCAAAATGCTGCTTTTCCAATCTGTTTGAGTTTGGTTTGTTTGCTGCGGAGTTCTTGCGCTGAAGCTAAACATTGCATGTGACGTGACTTAAACAGAGCTGCAAGAGAGGAGCAGAGCCCTTGGGGGGCAGAGAGGAGCACAGCCAACAAGCACCAGTAGAAAGTGCAGCTGTCACAGAAGACAGAGAAGTTAAAAAGGGAAGGAGGAAAAAAAAAAGCCTTGACTGTCCCTCAGGGGCAGGGGCTGCTGTCGTTCCAAATGCCGACAGCTTTCCAAAATGAAACCAAAGCTATAAAATATGAAATATAATGAACAAAAGTTGGCACACACCCATGTGTAGCTGTCAACCTAATAAAAACAAAACTATCTGGCAGCTGGCACTTAGGTGCTGGGAGATGCCAGCTCTGGACACCTGCAAAACCAGGTCTTGCCTTTGCCTCCTACTCTGGATATTTGCTAGGTGTTAAAATGTGCACCAAAAAAAATAATGAAAGTAATGAAAGTTGTGACCTTTTTTTTTTCCTGTAGTAGTTTTGGGCAAGTGTGCAGTCTGTATATATTAGTAATTACTTCTGAACAATTAGAGAGGTGGGTAGGTCAAAGCAGCTGATGGTGACATCACTACATCTCCACTGTGATACTCAGAGGTTTTACTCTGCATTAGATTTAGTCTGGATTGTGTGTCCTCAAGTCACATGTGATTTGAAGAGGTCTGAATGACCAGGCACTGATTTGGGCTTCCTGATCCACAAGAAAGTTGAGCTCACTTTGCAGCCACCTGGACTGGAGAATCTTGTGTATTTTCTTCCCAAAGGGATCCCATTCATGTCTGGAGGAACCACACTGTGACTGAAAGCGTTGCATTGTAGATGACGATGAGCAAAGGATTCAGTGTAGAGTTACACTGCTGCACCAAGCTGAAATGCCAGCACAGACACAACTGGGGTGCTGCAGAGTGCTTTAGGCAAAGAATGTTTTTAAGAGCAGAGTGTGTAATTTGGGTAGCAACAAGGTTCAAAAGCTCTTGTTTTTTAGCCTGTGCTCACTGGGGAGTTGGGGACTCCAGTTCCCCAGCTCTGGCTGAAAGGCAGACTGCTTTCCAAGGCGACACTAGCAAAAGTACCATGTGTGGGAGGAATCGTGGCAAACCCAGGCCTTTAATTCCAATATAATCCTAAGATAATATAGCTACTTTGTGCCCCCACACTCCAGGAATAAATAGCTACTTGCAATTGCTTCGCAGGCAGAGTTTTTTACATTTTCTCTGAAAACTGTGCCTCGTTACAGAATAATCTGCCTTGCGTCTCTCTCGCTCCTCACAGACAAATTGCGCAGTGGAATCTCCTGTGAATCTTCTCCTCTGTAGGTTAGAAAGTATTTGTTCATTTTTATGAAGGGCAACCTCTTGATATTTAGTGCAAACAGACCATCCCTCAGGCACCTGACACTCACAGCAAACAGACAAGTCTTTCGGTAAATGACAGTGCCCCTGTAGAGTGGAGAAAGCAGCTGGTTACAGACCTTCAAGGGCAGAAAGGGAAGCTTTCCATTGCAGGGACAATGCATTCGTGGCTGGTTGCAGCCTCCTTTGCTTGTCTGCCAGCAGACTTGACCATGCTTTGAGGCTCTGGGCCCTACTCCCATTTGACAACATAGATTCCTTCATAGCTGCTGTGACTCTGTCAGCCATCCCCTTCAAACTTTTTTGCTAGTACTGAGCCAATCGATGCCACCCATCCCACTGACACAGGGGCTCTGATGGTGACAGCCAATGTGCTTCCCATCAGAAGGGCTGACTTAACACAGTGTGCTTCAGTTGTATAGATGATCACAGTAAAAAAAAATAAAACCAGTTCTCTATTGAGAGGATTTGAGAGGATCTGCTGTTGTCATTGTGTACTACACCACTTGCATTAAAGGGAATTATGTGAACAGGCACTTACAAATGTAGTCTACTCTCTCACATCTGAAGTGAATGTGGCACCCAGAGCTCCCTTCTCTGAAACACCATGTGCACGTACATATAAGCATGTGTGTAACCCTATATAGCTGTTGAGGAGCGTTTCTGTGGGCTTGGAGGTTTACATGACTGAAATTTTCTTTAAAAAAGACCTATGGGAAGACATGATCTGATATAACCAAGCTGCTAATGGTTAGTCTCAATATACATAAATAGGTGTGCCATGTACTGTTTATCTGGCTGTTAGGCATAATTAAGGTTGTTGTAGAAAGATTTGTTTCCAGTCCATTCTGCCTGTGGATCTGCCTAATGTCTGCTGAGATCCCTGCTCTGTGTCACTCATTGCAATGGGGAGACTATGAGTGGTTGCTCTTACACATCAGTATGCTCCTGTGTTGAGCTAATAAAGGAGCAAAAGTAGAAGTGTTTGCGTAACAAGCATGATCCAAGTGAAGCTATAAGGCCAGATAAAATGGATTTAAACCACGGATCCTTTTCACTTACTGGAGCTTTAAATGATAGTCCTGCAATGCCTTTTCCCCCCCTTTTTTTTTATTCTGACATCAGAGATTACCTTAAATTTGAAGTTAGCAGAGAGAAAGGCAACCTGAAAGTTAGTCCAGCCAATCTGTCCCAAGATCTGTTGAAATCCTTGCAAAGGTACCTGCTTTACTCCATAGGCTGCTGAAGAAGACTAAATGAGTCATTGAGACTAGATAGTTAACTTCTAGAGAGTTGAATTTGGATTATGTCAGGTTAGTCCTGTCCATAGAGGCTTTCCAAGACAGGCTTTCACTGAACTCCTGGCTTCCTGGTTTAGATGCCTGCATTGTTGACTGCAAACTGTGGGGTGTCTGATACAGGACATAAGGCTGGATACCCACAATAATCCTTTCCTCCCTTAAAAAATCTCAGATTTGAAGGTAGGGCCAAGACTGCACACAGTTTGCATACTCCAGTGAAGAAATCAGAACTGAGAGAGAAGAGCTATGGTCCACAGAGGTGTTATCTGAAGCTGCAGATGCTTTTCCAGACAGGAGATCTACATATGGGGAGAGCCCAAACAAAGGACCATTCAGGATGGTCTCACTGGGACAGCACACAGGCTGTTTTGGCTGCAGAAAGAACCTCCTTTGGAGAAGATATTCTTTCCTCACTCTTCAGAGAGGGAGACAGAGTAATGTCACTGAAACAATGCCTCAGAAAGACCTTCTAGGGAGGTTTCTCTTTAGTCTCATTTGAAATGCTAGAAACCCAAGTATTTTATTTTATTTTTTTCATTTTTGTTTTAATGATACATTCTTGCAAGGGTTCAATCTGTCAGCAGAGAGTGTATGAAATTCCCTCTGACAATTGTGGGGGTTCCACCCATAGATAAAAAAAAAAAAAAAAAAAAAAAAAGAAAGAAAAAAAAAAAAGGAAAGAAAGAAAGGGGGGGGGAAAAAGAAATAAAATAGGAAGAAAGAAATAATAGTTCCCTGTCTATCAGCAGCCCAAGCCCCACCATTGCACTCTGCCAAAGGCTGCACAGCATGTATGTTGTTTAGATCATTCCCATAAGAAAGAAAAATTGTTAGCTAGGAACAACTCAAAAGATTTTGCATGGGTAGCTCTTGCACGCACCCAAATTAGTAGCAGGTGTCCCAGCCTATTGTGTGTTGGTTTTGTGGTGGAGACAAAGAACTGCCAGGTCAGTGATAGGAGGGGTTCATGCCTCCTTCTCACCGCCCCCCCCCCCCCCCTCCATCCTCCAGCTTCCAATTCATGGGGATCTCTGGCTTGGCTGTCCTGCATGCTTGCTTGTCATCAGCACCATCAGTAATGGTTTCCTCGCTTTGGGTATGAGTCGGGTTGTGCTCCGTGCCAGAATGCTTTGGAAGGAAATCATTCCGAGTCAGCCTAATGCCATAACAAGCTCTGCAACAGCTGCAGCAGTGATATGCTGGCAAGCTGTGTTGACCTTTTAAAATGAATAAAGAATGACTATTTCCACAGTACATATAACTCTTGTCCCAAACCCTATCTGTGTGCCCAGACAGCGCAGGCACGCTGCTGAATTTGCAAGGAAGCATTTTTACTTTTGCTCTCCCCCCACCTTTTTTTTTTTAAGGTCAAATTTTATCAAAGCCTGTAAAACTATTTTACAAAGGTTAATCCTCTGAAGTTTAAAGTCAAAATATCCTGTTCTAGAGGATAGGGAGTAGGCTCTGAGAGGTTAAGGAATTTTGTAATGATCGTACAGTGCACTTGTAACAGGCACAAGAGTAAAGCCTGGAACTTTCAGGTCTCGGTTCCATGTTAATCCCGGCTCCATCCGTTAGAGAGATGTGTAATTGAAGAACCAGGGTGTGTACACAGTGAGCTTTTCCATGCTCTGCAGTCTAGAGATTTCTCAAGCCAGAGAATCTGAAACACAAACCTTGTTTACCAGCCACTTAACAATCTCCTCCACGTGTTTACCTTTCATCCAACACCTTTTGCTGCCCTAGAATGGTAGTCAAATGTTTTGAGATCTTCACAGCTGGTAACCTGTCACAGCGCTGTGGAGAAGCAAGACTGCACTGAAAAACACCATTTAAAAAAGGTGGTACCATAATTTAGTGAAGACTGACTGGTTTCACCAAGCTCCAAGTTACCTGTGAGCTTACCCAGAGACATTTCCAAAGTCTTCAGCCCTACAGCACTCCACCAAGGCTGCTTTCATTGTTGGGTCCATGAGGTACACAGATTTTGCTGTAGCAGTCCTTCAAGTTGGGATGCTTAATGTCCTCTTACACCTTTTGATTTTGGACTTTTGGGAGCTTTGTGTTGTTGAGGAGACTCAGGGGTGACCTTATTGCTCTCTACAACTACCTGAAGGGGGGTTGTAGTCAGCAGAGGTTGGTCTCTTCTCCCAGGCAACCAGTACCAGAACAAGAGGACACAGTCTCAGGCTGCGTCAGGGGAGGTTTAGGCTGGAGGTTAGGAGGAAGTTTTACACAGAGAGAGTGATTGCCCATTGGAATGGGCTGCCTGAGGAGGTGGTGGGGTCACTGTTGCTGGGGGTGTTCAGGGCGAGGCTTGACAGGATGCTTGGTTGCATGGTTTAGTTGATTGGGTGGTGTTGGATGATAGGTTGGACATGATGATCTCGAAGGTCTCTTCCAACCTGGTTTATTCTATTCTATTAAAAAGGAAAAAGAAGAGGAAAGAAAAAAAAGGGGCAAACTCCAAGTTAGCCTTTTATTCAGTGAGCTCTCACCAATGAATGAAACCTGAGGGCCTTCCTTTCTACACCACCAGCCTTGGTTCAGAAATCTGGAAACCCAGCCATTATTTTCTGCTCAGTCAGAGGCTTCCTGTATTACCTGAAGGAGAAACCCTTGATGAAAAAGGAGGAAATACCACTTGAGCTCACCAGCTCCTCACAATGAAAGAAGTGGGGAAATCAAGTTCTAGAGCTGTCTAGAGGTGTGCAGATGGCCCAGGTGTGTATTGACTTTTAGCCACTTCAGTGATACTGCAAGAAAAATCCATCTATTGACCCACAGCATGAGAGACACAAGGCTTATGGGGAATAAATACATTTCCATTAGCGTGCTTTCATATCACATCTGCATTCAAACCTATTGATGAAATAGTTACAACTGCATTGTCAGGAATGTGGACTTACTGAAACTGCTCTTTTCTTGCTGCAAAGAGGGTTACTTCAACCAAGTTTTCATCACTAGACCATTTTAGAAACATTCCCAATTATCAAAATGCTCCTTTCCAATATTTTCAAGAATAATTAAAAAGCAAAAAATATCAATTTCCTGACTTTTTGAAGCAAACAAACAAAAAAATTCACTCAGTGCCTACAAAAATAGCAATAATTAAATTCAACGTTCTAAAACTATTTGAGACAAAATGTTTCACTTGGCTTCTGCTGAGTCTCCCACTCATAGCAATTTTCATATTAGATTTTTGTCTCAGTTCAGGATACAACTTTTTTTTTTTTTTTTCCCCTAAAACTGTCTTCATGGATTAAGAAAAAAAAAAACCCAACCCAACCAACAACGTTTCCTACCCGAGGTTGATGTCCACATAAGAGCACGAAAGCTATTTTTTATGGAGATGTACTAAGATCGAGACTGCCGTCAATGAATCATGAAAGTGGGGGCTTGCTCCTCGAGGTTTCCATAATTCACTAGGAAAACTCTTATTTTCTGCCTCGCTCTGGACAGGCAAACAATGTACGCTGGAGACATTGTGGTCCATATGGAGCGGAATGTTGAACCCAAGCCAGATGTTTGTAAACCTTAACTTTGAAATGTGGCACAATACCACAAGCTGTCAAGTTGTGTAAAAGCTTAAGCAAAGACAAAAACAGAACGTAATATTTACCAGATGAGATTTCTCTGTAATCTTGTTGGAATTTTGGGAGTATCCAACTTCCATGGATTTTGAAATGAGCCCTGTATCATTTTCTCTTTTCTTTTCTCTCTCTCTCTTTTATGAAGAGGGATAAGGGGGGGGGGGGGGGGGGGGGGGGAACCCACGCTAATAAAAAGGAAACATTTCACATGGGCAAACAATGGCTTTAGAATGTCCTTGGGCAATTTCAGATGGGTATATATTTCCTTGACAACTGAGCCCCATGGAAGATGCACATTTTTGGCATTATATTTAAAGACTTTGCCTGGAAAAAAAAAAAAAAAAAGTCTATTTCTGGAACAATTTACTAAATTGGTAGTAAGCAGGACAATACCAGAGTATTAACAACATTTTTCATAATGCCTGAATTATTGCAGTAACATATGCTAAAACAGCGCAAAGCTGTCCAACTCGTTTCGCATCTTTTGCCAAAAAGAGAATTTAATTCATCCATATAAAAAGAGGAGTAAAATAGTTCACTGCTTGAATTAAAGGCATACAAATCAATCCAGAAATAAAATACTAATTCAGGGAGTCTAAGGTGACATTTATTTTTTTTAATTTCTCTTTCTGATGAAATTTTTCTTACCTTTGTTGGTTTCCTGCTTTTAGTTTTTGTGGGCTCCCAATGTTTCCAAGGTGCTGTTCTCTGCAGCACCAGGACAGTATTTTATTAAACCTTTTCCTCCACTAATTGAAAACTGAAGTCCTGTCTGTAGATGTGATCCCAAAGAATTTCACACTACTCACCTAGCCCAGGAGGAGCTAATCTCTCGCTAAGGAGGAGCTGAGGGAACCTCACATGGGAGCAGGGAGTGGGTATGTGAGGACAGCACTCCCCACCCTATGGAGACATTATTGCCTCTGAGCCTCAAATTAATAGTGTCTGTGGGGGGGAGCAACCAGTTTCTGCCATGTCTCAGCTGGCAGAAGACCAAGGAGAGTTTCTGTCCAGCTGGCATAATTTATTGCAGCCACTGGGCTGCTCAGTATCAGCCTGGATGGGATTGGCAGGGATTGTGCTGCAGAATCTGGGATTTCTCCAGTGCTTTGACACACCTCCCCGGTATGTACATTAGCTGCAAGAGATACAGAGCATACATGTTGTGTTGGGGAAGGAAACATTTGTTGAAGGAGTAGTGACTGAATTTGAGCCAGCAGCTCTGTCTTTTTCAAAATCTCCTCAAGATCCCAAAATAGCAGATGCACCAATCTGCAAAGAACGATGGGCTATTTTGAGGGTTATGTTGGATCTGGTTCCCAGCATCAAGGAAACGAGAGCAGCGCAGTCAGTTGAGTCTCTGCTAAAACATAGCTGAGCTTGGTGATTTGTATCATTTTATACTCACCAGAGTCACAGAGATTATGGTTTGTCTTGCTTTGTTTTGCTGTTTGTGCCAACAGCAGTTGCATTGAAGGACTTCATTTCCCAGGAAGTCTCCATCCAGCTACTGCACTGGTGTGCACATCATTTGCATGCTCAAACAATAGAATGTGACTATACAGATAGTATTTGTGTGCACAAATCAAGTCATTACCCTGTTAGTTAATTAGCATTGCAAATTGAGTGCCAGACTTTCAATATTTGGCTCTCATTTAGGCTATAAGACGGAGGAAAATAAAGAAATACTGAAATCTTGAGACTTGCTTTTCTGAACATTAGATGACCATGATAACTGTTTAGCTCCTTGGGAAACAGTCTGTGGGTAGGTATTCCCATTAATCTACTTCAGGCAGGAGGAGACCAAAGTTAGATGGTAAAGCTACTTATGAAGCAAATATAGGAGCAAATGCAACTCCAGGTTGTTTATTCAAAGCAAACAAGTTAGGTGTCTGAAACAGCCAGCAATATATGATATGATGACTTCTTTGCTTACCATTGTGTTAAACCAGTGCTGAACTACAAAAAGCATGTTAGCCCCCTCCCCCAGCCCCATCTTCTAGAGCATCAGGATGCTGTAAGATCAGCTAACAGCTAAGTATTTTTTTCAGTTGGTGACTGTGGGTACAAAGATCTCCCTCATTCTGAGTAAACAGTAGCTTCCATTTTCCCCAGTAGTTGTTGGTTTGAGATTATAATGAGAGTTCCCACACAGCTACCCACCGAGTTCCTGGGTAAGATTTCAGCTGGAATAGTTTCCTCCTAATGGAGCATGGTTCTTTATTTGAATGTTATTCACTTGATTCCTTTCCTAAAGACCTCACCCAGTGGGATTTCCACAGACAAAATTCTTGCAGGACTGAAGCTTGGGTTTTGCCTGGAAAATGAGTGTTTGCTGAGTTATTAGTAAGTCACATGTGATCAATGGGCAGATCCCTTCTCTTATTTTCAGTAACAACAACTCCTGAAAACTCTTTAATTCTAGGAAAAGGTTATTATGTCCTTTTCTGGTTGTGCTTGATGAACAAAGAGGATGTGTCAGATTGTATCAAGGTCATATAGCACCACTTCAATACTCAGAATCCCAGACATTTTCACAGGGAAGTGAGGAAACCCCGGTGTCTGCGGATGCTGCCCGTTTTCTACCAAGAACACTTGGAGACATTTAAATTGCCAGTAGGTGGAAACAAATACAAAACCCAAGGCAAGAAGTTCAGCATCCCTTCTGGAAGCTGTGTCTTTTTAAAGTACTTCATTAGCACTCATTACCCATTCTTGCTGATGGAAGTGTCTGTCTTCTTAATGAGGAGCCAGAGATAAGGGTGCTTTGAAAGTGGACATGATAGGCTGTATCACCACTACAGATATATAGGTGGGAATGTTCAAGATCAGTGAAGATTTGGGTGTAATTTGCTTTGAATGAAAGGTTTCATCCATCTCAAGGTGAGCTAATACAGCTTGCACTAGAAGGATGTAGAGAAGGGCACTGCAGTTGGAGGGCAAGGTGGTAGGAGGGCTTTACCGATGCCTTTACAATCACTTTGTAGCAAGTAGATTGCTAATTTAGACTTGTTTCCTTAGCTGCTATTTTTCAATAGAAGCCTGTGACAGAAGAGGCATGAGATGTAATAATTACCCATCAAGACTTGACTTTAAAAAAAAAAAAAAAAAAAAGATAAGGTAAAACCAACATCCTGAAAACAGAAATAGAAGTTGTGAGGAAAGGGGGGGAAATAGGAAATGTAATTCATTTATTCAGTGCTGGCATTAAGGGAAAAACCAAGGTTAAAAAGTTTTTTTTCTTAAAAGAAAAAAAGTATGTCTTTGCAAAGCTCTAATAGATATGCCAGATCCTCTCTTTTGCTTTCAGCAATTGTGGTGCATATCGTTGGCAGTGGCTCAAAGAAATGAAGTGTTCATTCCCTGGGAATTGTCTTTCACGCACACCAAGACAAAAAAAAAAAAAAAAAAAAGAAGAAAAAAGTAATTAGAGAAATAAAAGAATATGATGTATTAGAAAATGGGAGCCATAACAAACTACCAACTAAGCTGCCATGGCTAATTCTTCTTAACATCCTTTTAACTGCTTTCAAACTCATAGCCACATCCCAAACATTTCCCGTTTTCTGTCTCATCAAAAAATGCTGCATGGCCCATCTGATGAGGGCAGAGATGTCAAACATCTAAGTGCATATTGTGTGTCCTAGTGACAAATATGTTCCCTTGGTGTAGGAAAAGGGCCAGAAGGTACAAAGGGAGAGAGAGTAATCTATTTATAACTTTTACAATGCCTTGTAAGCGGAGATCTTGGGAACTCTTCTCCTGGGGTGGCTGATTGTGCTCTCTCTGATGTGGACTCTGCTAAGTACGGGTAGGAATCCTATTACTGACCACTACAAAGGGCTGTGTGGTTTAGTTCAGAATATAAAATTCATATTATGAATGCTGTATGGGGGTGGAGGGGGGAGGGAAGTAATATTAGCCTTCTGAAGAAGAGGAGACTGTCATGAATAATGCAACAGTGGCTCTCCGGGAGTCACACAAATGGATCAGATTTAAGATTCCTTTCCCAGTGATAAGGTCATCCATAGGGATGCTTTACATTTCTGCAGCACTTCCCAGGTACAGGTCTCAAATCACTATGAAGCCCATAAAGGAGTGTGATTTCACAGAACCTGAGTGGCTGGCAAGTGTTAATACACCTCAGGTCCAGATGTTGGGGAAAGGTTAGAAGCACAAAAATCAGAGCTGACCACTAAGTTGACACAGACATAGCCAGCACAGCCCAGCTCTGACTCCTGGTTTGTGCTGTGTTTGGTCAGACGGTTGTGTACCCAGCCCATGGCAACACAATAGCTGGTCAGGGTCTGATAGAAGTCCATGTGAGTATCCATTCCAAAATAAGTGTTTTGAAAAACTCCAGGGCAATTTAGTGTCTAAAATCAGGCACTGGGTCCTTGGGGCTACCAGTGTCATTACCAATGATTCTGCAGGGCACTGTACAGAGGAGAACAAAGGTGAACTCTGATGGCATCATCACAGCCATTTTCAGCATGAATCTAACAGTCCTTCCCACAGCCTGCTTTGTGCCTACACAGCCAAAGGACTCCCCGGAGAGCTGAGATGTGTCAGCTGAGGCATGCAGGCAGGACTCTAGCTGTGGCCCCTGGACAGCGGCCAGAGAGGGCAGGCAGGGCTGCTGGGGCCACCCCTCCTGAATGCACTTGGGTCTAACTGCCACTGAGCCAGCTTTAGGCACACCTCCTAGTGATGTTACCCTGCCTGTTCAGGATGGATAAAGCAGGAATATCAGGCACAGCCATGCATTGCTTCACTGTTATGTGACTTCTCCTGCCACTGGCACACTAGAAGTCACCCTTAGAACAATGACACTCTGGGAGAAACATGTAAGCCCGCAGCTCAGACTCCCAGCACCTGTGTGCCAGGACTGTGGCAGTTCCATGCTGTCATAATAGTTCTCTGTGTTTTGGGTAGAGAACAAAAAAATTCTGTGGCTTTTAAAAAAAGACCCTTGAATTAATGTCATTAATAATGAAGTAGGAGCACATCTTTAGGTTATAAAAAATCTCCTTGGTAGTCTCTACTAACACCATCTGCAACAACTCATACCTTAATGTGAACAAATAGAAGGATATCATCTTCAGGCAAGGTTATAACTTGCTTTCTCCTGTGGAGCTGAGTCCATATGAAGCAAGTCCATTTTACTAAGAATAAGCATTTTACCCTGGAGAGAACTGTAAGCAAGCACTGATGATACAATGTGCTTTAGAAAACCCAGTATTTTTCTGCCCCTTGATCTCACTCAGTCTTAAGCCAATTTTGGCAGGTACTGCTGTATTAAGTGGTCAGTACCCCGTAGTGGTCACACACTGTTTTACTGGCGGTCTGACAGCAGCTATAGGAGAGATAAAATTAACCCTTTGGATCCAATGGCTAAAATGGGCCTTATTGCCCACAACAGGGAATGCATCAAGAATTTCTAGCTCTCAGCCTCATGGGGTTAATGGCAATCTGTTGCTGATTTCCCTGGACAATCAGAGTAGCAAACACTGGGCTTTTTAATGAGCCCCAGTGGACAATGCTGGCACACAAGGCTGTGAAGATCTGGACAAACCAAGGAAAAGTAAAATGAAAACAAACATGGACGTTTATTTTCCTAACTTACCAGTTGCAAACAAAATTTCATTTAATAAACCATGAAATGATTCACAGAGTTTCTGTATATTATTGTAAGAGCAGCTGGCTAATGTAAAAGTTACTTTCCCTCCTCTTTGTTATGCCGTCCCGTATCCAGTTCTCATCCAAACAAAGCTGTATTTATTTATGTGTTAATATATTTATCATTTTACTCCTTACCATGCTTTTCAGAAATGAGATTAGTTGTGACTTAAGTCGTCATCATGTGTAGGGTATGCAACACAGAGCAAAACCAGGGAATCGCTGAGGTAGGAAGGGACATCTGGAGGTCTCTGGTCCAGCCCCTCCCTTCCCCTGCTCAAAGCAGAGCCAACTTGGAAATTGCATTAGGTTGCTCATAATAGAGCAAGGAGGAAAAGCTCTTTTTGTTTTTTGTTGGTCATGGAATGGGACAGATTTTCTTGTGAACTGGTGAAAGAAAACAGTTAAGTAAGTTTCAGTTTGCTGTTTTCCCCTATATCTGAAACCAACTGGAATTTACATAAATGTTTTTCAATTATCCTAATGGAGAAAAATCAGCATGTATTTCCTACATCAGGAAATTATCCCTACTCAGGGGAACACATTAAAAAGTGCTGAATTTGAGCATGTACTTGAGTCCCACTGTGGTAAACGAGCACATGCTTTGAGTTAATCTCCTACTGAAGTACTTTCCTGATTCAAGATGACATACTGCTTGTGAACAATTTTTCTTGTACACATCCTTGATGCATACATAATGCTTGGTACCTGATTTTATACTGATGCCCCCTGTTTTGTTTTTGTTCCTTGATTGGATGGATGTAAACTAGTGGAAAGGGCAATAAATCAAGAGAAATTTCCAGACAGCAGAGAAAACTCTGTCACTGTAAATCTACGAATCCACAGGAGATATCTGCAAGACCTTTCTGTCTTTCAGGGGTTCCACTCGCTCATTTATTCACAGAAGTCACAGCATTTGGTTAAAGCCAGTTTGTATCAAGCTGCTGTCCAGAAAGAGTCAGCTTTGTCTCACAAGTTTTATAAGGTTGCATTGAATTATGGTAGAACAATTAGTTGCATTCCAACACAATGAGGCTTTTTTACTTCTTTCAAAACTGCCCTCGCTGCCAAATATGAAAGCACAACCACTTAAACCAATATAATTACTATGGCAACTGCTATTAGATTTACAAAAAAACCCTGAAGTATTTCTAGGCTCTTTCGAAACTTCCCTGTAGGAGAAGATCAATGAGTGCATTTGTAACAGCTCTGTGTACTTGACAATATGATGCTGCCCTAACTGCATGGTGTTACTGAAACCCATTTCCACGCATCTGGGCATGTGAGATAGGATGTGAGATAGTCCTGTCCTCCCCTTTCAAGCACACACCAATCCCACTGGCCTGAGAAATGGAGCAGAAGGGAACTGGTGCTATGTGGCAAGCTCAGATAAGCATCATGAAGGCAGCAGCACCTGTGATTTCATGCACAATGGCAAATGAATGACCAATTAGCAAGAGGGACAGCGTAATCTGGCACTATAATTGTGCTCATTAATGGCACTGCAGGATGGTATCTCCACTCAGTGGTTTCTATCTTTTGGAAAGGAGTAGAGCACAGCTAAAATGCAGCAATTGAAGAGGGTTTTAACGGGGATAAAGATAAAAGCAAACTCGGTAGTGATTTTCAACTCACAGTCAGGAAACTAATGGAGCTTCATGGACTGAAGGCTGGTGAAGGCCAACTGTTGTCAGTGAGTATGAGCTGCTGATGGTCTGCAACTCCAAAAAAGACAGAACTATGTGGATATGTACAAAAGCAGCAGGCAAGAGTTTGGCTTCTGTTTGCTGGGTGTGATGAAGGCAGAGCTGTCTCAGCATGGTTCCAGCCCCAGATCTAGCAGCAGAAACAGGATTTTTTTAGCCACATGGTCACTTTTGCTGCCTACACCTAAGCAAACTCATCAGGCAGGCAAACCAGGATGGACTGGTAGTTTATACCAGTTTTATATATCTGTAGCAGCTGACCCACAAAAGGCTTGTACCTGACCCTTTTGGTGGTTGAGTCACCAGCCCTGGATGTCTTTAAAGGTTGTTTGGATGTGGTGCTTGGGGATAATGGTTTAGGGGTGAACTTTGTAGAGTAGGGTTGTTGGTTGGACTTGCTGATCCTGAGGCTCTCTTCCAACCTGAATGTTTCTGTGATTCTGGTTTCTGTGATTCTGTTGTGTGACGACACACTTCACATTGCTGTTCAGGGGGAAATTGTGCTACTTGCCAACGAGAGACCTGATCTATCTGACTGACAGGGACCAACTGATGGACTGGTGACTCCAGAGACTTTCAAACTCTGCAAAGGAGCAAGAGTAACCTTCACAATTCTCAGTCAGCCTAAATGACAGCAAGGAAAAAACTTCAGGCTTTCCATGTTCACCTTTAATTTAATTTTTAAACATTTAGTAAACACAATTGTAGAGCTTCTCATTAACTTTGGAATCTTATAGTCATAATTTTTGATACACAACATTACTTACCAATTAGCTTGTCTTGTTCGTTTAAATTTCTTCGCTCATATTTTAATGGGAGCTAATGATGCCTTTGTTGACTTATTCAATGTTATGTAAATGTGGCTATAAACTGTGAAGGGTTTAAAGAGCAGCTCTTCTCTTTCTTTTTGCTTACTCGTCAGTTTTCAGAGGCTGTTTGGCATTCTCGCAGTCTGCACACATCACCCTGATGAATAGGAGTAACTAAGAAAGCAAATAATAATAATTTTGTAAGATAAGCAGTGAAAAGTATCCAGTGTAAAATTTGATTTCTTTTCTTTACCGATGATTCCTTTTTCATTTTACTTCTCTCTCCCCACTCCCCTCCAAATGGAGCCTGAGGGCTGAGCATGTTTTTCTTCTAAGGGGACTGTGGGAGCTAATCTAGTTTATCATGCTATTAAGAAACTGTTAAACATAGATGGATGTTTAGGTTCTGCTGCACTCAGATTGCCAGCTTGTGAGGACACCTTGTTCAACTTTGCTTCATAGAGCACAGCCTCTCATGTATGCTTATAAAAGGACTTTCAATTCAATACACATCTCCTGTTAAACTGAGCTATGGGCACACACATACAGGTGTATATGGAAAATAGTAGCACACACACATATGTGTATACACCACACACACACTCTTGTGCAACAGATAAACATAGTTACTTCTACAAAAACCCCCCTTATTAAAGAAAGCATTGGCTCTTGCACATCTCTCTGACATTTAGCCCTCCAAAGAAGGCAATACAGCTTATTCAATACCCCCTTTCTACTCAGGACTCCTTCCCTTTGTCTCCTTTCCACCATGCTTTACTGGCTACCAAAGGTCAGCCAAAGGGAATTCTTAGAAATTCAGAGAGAATCAGCCGGTGTAGCCTGTATTTGGTTACAATTATACCAGGGCAAGTAAGAGCTATTCTGATTGCTAATGAGTAGAAGGTGGGGAGCAGGGAATGAAACTCTTCAGCAAGGAGTTTGTAACCAATTGAGGGCTGGTTTCTCAAATCTGATGGTAATGCTTTGAAAATGCACTTCAAACATAGCGTAGAAAATTTAAATATTTAAATATTCATTTATTCTAATTTCCCTTTTGATAGGTACCAACCACTAGGCATACATTTCAGCAACTATGAAGATCTACAGCACGCTGTCTATCAGTGTGGATTTTAGCACAACTCGCTGTAAATTAGGGGATGATTTTCAGCTTCTTATCAATGTTTCAGGAACTCCTTTAGTTCGATATTTAACAATTGAGAGCGGAGAAGGAACACTTCAAATAATGAATGAGCAAGTTTTACCTTCCATCACTATACAGGTCTGTTCTAAATGCCGGTGAGCATGGGATTGTTCTTCTCTAGGACAGATGCTGGTTTTGCCAGTGTGGATTTGCAAAGGCAGCTGTTTTGATTTGGTACATTCATCATAAAAATCTCAAAGAGTTCCTCGGGGATTTGACTTAAAAAAAATTAAGAGTCAAGCAGCTGTGACATTTAAATGATCTATAGATTTTACATGTTACATATAACATCAAAATGCAATATCTTCTTGTTGAGCTGTGTCCCACACTGTTGACAAGACTTGAGCGTTTCCTACCCGGGTAGTCATCGAGTAACGAAAGTAATATTAGCATATTAAATTTGGCATGCCATAACTGCTAGAGAAGCAAGTTTAGTGCAGGAGACGTCAGTGATACCATAATAATGTTATCTTTGATTCCCAGTAAATTGTTTTTTTGGGGGGGTCTTTTAATGACAATTGTCAAGTCTTTTATATGCATTTGCAGACTTCCATGCTGGTTTTTGTTATGGATGTTTTACTGCTGAGCACTGAAAGCGTACTTCACTTTTTGACTTATCATGGCAAACAACAAATATATCTGCATATTGTAGCGGCAGAAATGTGGAAATGAGGATACATTCTTCTCCTTGATTCATTGTTTAGCATTAGATGAGTTCAAAAGCTCGTTGTCAAACGCACAGTGGTGCTATTAGTTTCAGTGGTACAAGCTTACCTTAGCAGAAGGCACAGTGCTCATCGCTGGTAAGCTTTGAAGCTGATTCCAAATGAGTGATGCTGAATCCTTTGTATTGTACCCCAGTGCTACCCATAGCAAACATGTTGCAAACTCCTAAATCCTCTCTGGCATGGTGAAACATTCTAAGATGTGCTGTTTTATTTAGATTTCTTGTGAATGTAATAGGAGCTACACTGGTGTGAAGCTCATGTGTGAAATTACTGAGGAATATTATCTTGTACTTCTCCTTGTCTTTTATTTGTGGAAGTGCCAATTGCTCTACACCATTTACACCATCTTTAGCATAATTCTGGTTTCACTTCTTTATAATCCCACTGCTTTCTGGTGGGATTTTTCACCATTGAAAAGTGACTTTTTGTGACTGTAATAACCAGTGTGAAGTTCATCAAAGCATGAAAAAAATATCTGAGCAGACTTATGCAGACTGCAAAACCCAAGTGCTTTCGAAGACCATCCTGGCCTGCATCAGGAATAGTGTGGCCAGCAGGAGCAGGGAAGTCATTCTGCTCCTGTACTCAGCACTAGTTAGACCACACCTTGAGTACTGTGTCCAGTTCTGGGCCCCTCGGTTTAGGAAAGATGTTGAGTTGCTGGAATGTGTCCAGAGAAGGGCAACAAAACTGGTGAGAGGTCTGGAGCACAGCCCTATGAGGAGAGGCTGAGGGAGCTGAGGTCGCTTAGCCTGGAGAAGAGGAGGCTCAGGGGTGACCTTATTGCTGTCTACAACTACCTGCAGGGAGGTTGTAGCCAAGTGGGGGTTGGTCTCTTCTCCCAGGCACCCAGCACCAGAACAAGAGGACACAGTCTCAAGCTGCACCAGTGGAGGTTTAGGCTGGATGTTAGGAAGTTCTTCACAGAAAGAGAAATTGGTCATTGGAATGTGCTGCCCAGGGAGGTGGTGGAGTCACCATCACTGGAGGTGTCTAAGAGACTGGACGGGGCACTTGTTGCCTTGGTTTAGTTGATTAGATGGTGTTGGGTGATAGGTTGGACTTGATGATCTCGAAGGTCTTTTCCAACCTGGTCTGGTCTGGTCTGGTCTATTCTATTCTGTTCTGTTCTGTTCTATTCTACTCTGTTCTATTACAATGAGCCATCTCTCAATGACATTTCAAACCTATTTCTTTTCTTCCTCTTCTGTTATTCTGTTATTAGACTAATCCAGAAGTTGTTGAGTATGTGGCAAAAATATTTTTTTCCCATAACACAACTTTCTCTCATAATAAGCAAATAATAATTTCTGTGGAGGGTATTATTATGATTTCTTGGTCTCATTGATGAAGGTGAAAGAAGTTTGCTTAGATATTAGTTCTTGATGGATATTTATTAATCTCTGTGTTTACTGGAAACAGACGTTAGAATTACTGTTTCTTGCTCTCAGATTAAATTCATTCTGCCAGTCTCAGCTGCCTAGCAGTCCTTGGCAGAACATTATACAGTTTGGGGGGAAAAAATGGAGAACCAGTGCATGGTGAGGAGAAGACAAGTTTATTTAGCCCACAGTTAAATAGAGAATTATTGGGACTGTGACTGAACATGAAGATTCACAAGGTCCCAGAAGTTCACATGAATTCAGATCAGTCCCCAGGCTTTTACTTCTCTTCAAGCTTGATCTAAAGTGTCTTAATCTCAGGGGTTTTCAAAATAGAGCAGAAAAACCTTATGAAAAGAGGGTCCTGTTATCAGACTACTTCTAGCTGCTCCTGCAGATGTTGAAAGTTAGGAAATAACAAATTCATCTGGAAGCTTGGTTGGGCTACAGTATCTCTGTATCAGGCCTCTCTTCAAAGAGAGGGGTGAAAGACTGTTGCAGACAAGGAGTCTGATGACCACAAAGGTACACTACAGATCATAACAAATACAGACACTGCAGCCTGTTTAGGTTACTCTTTGGGACTAACTAACCTTTTGTGCTGAGATCACCTGGCATGTACTGTACATGAGCAGTCAGGGAGAAGGAGGGAGAGATTGTATTTTCTTGCAGACAGGCAGAGGTGAAGGTATTTTGTAATCACACACTCAAACAACAGAGACAGATGAAAGACCATAAAAAAAAAATCCACAATTCCTGCTGTCAGTACTGAATGAAGAAGCCCTCTAACCATACCCCTGGTCTTTACTTTTCCTTTCCTTTGTTCATTATACTTTGTCACAGAATTCAGTTGTGTAACAATTTGCATCAATGAAATTGTGCAAGGATGAGGCACTTGTGCCTTACCAGAGCTAGAAACACCCTGTGATTTTAAAATGTGATGTGTTCAGAATGTGCTAAAAAGCCACTATTCAATCTTATTTCTAATATAGCAAAATGCAGCTGAGATCTGCAACAGGCCAGTATGCATCAGCCCCAGCTCTGCTTAGACCACTCCATCTGCAGCTGCTGGCAAGTGAAACCAGAGGCCATTAAGAAGGCTAATGCTTAGCCATTTTTGTTGATGGATTCAGCACTAGAACAATATTTTGCAGGGAAGCTGGACAAAAATGCTGTTAGTTCTCATTAGAGATGGAAGAACTTTGTGAAGCTAGAGGTTTTTGCAAATCAATCATATTGCTTTTTAGGTACACAAACTGAGTCTGACTTCACAAACCATTTTTCCCCCCTGTCGTTGAATTCTCAGGGGTTTTACCCCTCCCCACACCACTATGATTAATAAAAAGGGGGAAAAAAAATCCCAATGTTTCTGTAGCTTGTGCTAGCAACAGCAACGCCCACCTTTTAAAAATGTAAATGCTGCAGAAAATAGGAGAGGTTCTCTCATTGTTTGTTTTGTTGGGGTTTTTTTTTCACTTTGATTTTTCTCAACTATGTTTTAAATTCTCTCTCTTTTTTTTTTCCTGTTGGGATCACTCCCTGTTCCAGTTGTATGCTAGTCGAGCTCTTTTCCTTTGCACCCAGGCTTTCATCACTCATAAATACATTTTCCATTGAGGTTTCCATTTGAGTCCAATTTCCAGTTCAATTTTTCCAGACAAAATGAGTTTATATGTTTACTAAATCTTATAGGTCATTAAGGGCCATTGTAATAAGACCTCCATGGTTAATGTACATATTTTTTAGAAGCCCATCAGATTGTTATTATAGCTGAGTACCCAAGCCTCTAGTATGAGGAAACTCAAAATGCAGAAGAGGGAAGGGGTGAACAGCAGATAGATTTACTGAAGGCCTAACAAGCCTTTTGAGCCCATAATACCCCTCATCTTTGCAGTGTTGGCAATCCCATACTCCCAGCAGCTTCCCTCTGGCTGCTCTGTCCCATCAGCTAAATGCAGCTGACTGGCCCGTGACCAATGCATCTGGCACAGGAGTTGCTGGAGCAGAGAAAGTGCAGCAAATGCCTCTTTTCCTCCTCTCTCTGGACCCTCCCTTACAACTTGGCTGAGCATTTCTCCCCAGAGGGAAGCATGCCTGCTCCTAATATATAATAGGCTGGGTTTATGCCATCCCCTTGGCATGAGTTTTGCATACTTAACCCCAAAAAGGTGAGCATGTGGGCAGGCTGGAGAGGAGGAGAAGGGTGGTGGGATTGTGGCCTCTAAACTAAGACACACATGAACTTGTTTGCTCGTCTGTTTCCATCAGGGTATACCTCTGCCCACCTTGTTGCAGAAACCTCTTACATTTTCACACATGGTTGCTCCTGGCATACCGATGCAATATGCATCCAGTGCCATGATGGCCCTGAGCACAAATCATTGTGGGGAGGTGTGGGTTAGAAGGTTAGAACGTGCTTCAGCTTTGCAAAACACACCGTTAAATATTTATTCTAAGTGTATCTGTACCATTGTGTGATTAAACCACCTCCATTATTCACAGCAATGGATCTGCTTATCATAATGACATGCTGTCTTTTTGAGTATTAAATACCATCTCAAAGTTGCTGTTTGAGGTTTTTATCTCCCACTTCTAAGAAATACTGAGCTCTAACAGTCTGTTTCTTACTGAAGGAGCTGCTGCTCATAAGTGAGCCATCAGCATTATCTAAGTGAATGAAATATTCTTTGGGGCTCAACAAAATGCTTCTTAGGTTGAAACCCATCTGCAGGAAATGAATGGTGTTTGTTAGTCTTTGAGAACACAGAAGAGCTTCAGTTTGTGTTGATGTTTCCAGTAGTGCAAGTTGATGTGCAAGTCTCTGAGATGCAGAGCTTGTTATGGTTATCAGATGAGTCAGGGAAGAAATGTTGTGTTATGTAACTCAGAATTATTCTTTAACATGGAAAGAGACAGGATGCAGAACACACTCAGTAAACCTACTTAAAATGTACAGTGATGCTCTTCAGTGGTGGAAGAAGCCGCCCTGCGTGCTGGGGCCTCCCATGGTACTGCAAACCCAAATTGCTCTGCTAAAGTCCATGGAGGACACTTGGGCTCAGCATCCTTGAAAAATCAGTCCAAAACATGATTTACTGAGTGGCTGCTTTGTTTCATATTGTGTGGTTTTCATTATTGCTTTTGCAAGAGAAGGCAAGGCTGATGGGAGCCACTCTCTTGAGAGCCACGAAAAGAGTGTGTTCTTTGATAGCAAAGCTGCTCTGCACTGCCACAGCCCCAGAACTCTGAGGAAGTTATACCACTTTCAAACCTCATAATTTCCCAGAGACCACCAGGCAGCTTTATCATAAAACTTTCTATGAAAAATGTGCAGCATCTTTCACGCTGCTCCACAGCCCATCTTCAGCCCATAGTTTGGACCACCACTCATCCATAAAAGGCTGCTTGGAAACAGGCGCTGGACCAGTTGGCCTGACTTTTGCCTTCCTTCCATCAGCATGCTGGCTTCTGCGTTGCTTCATCTTTCATGTTCTGTCTTTCTTTTTAATGCCCAAAATACCTTCTTAAGACTGACAGATAACTGTATTTTTGCACATTCAGAGACCAGATTCCCTGTTAGACTTTTCAAGCTAAGTGAGATGAGAAGAGGTCCAGTGCTATGATTTAGGAGATAGTCTTGCTTGACAAGAGCCTGTTGCAGGGCCTTAGCAAGTCCTTTAGGTTGAAATAAAGATATTGGGGAAGATGAGCTAGGTGACCTGCCCTTTGGAGCTGCTGCTTGCAGAGCAGCTAGCAAGGAAGCTGCTTGAATCGGATGTTTGAAGTTGGACTTCTGGAGATGAACCTCACTGTTGGTAATTAGGAGACAGCATTAGGAGATCTGGACTTCTGGAGATGAACCTCACTGTTGGTAATTAGGAGACAGCATTAGGAGATCTGGACTGGTTTCTGACTGTCTGTTGGAGTGGAAGGATCTATTTTATTATTATTATTTTTATCATTAGCCCCTGTGCAGCTCTGAGCTAAGATATTCTTGGTTATAAACTTTTAGGTACAAAAGCAATTTGCAGCTTAGAGGGGAAGAGACCTGACACTTTAAAGGCAAACTATCAACTCAAATAAAGTGAAAGGATTATTACGTGCATCCGAAGGATGGGGAATAAATGAGATATTTGTAAGTGACATATACAGATTGCTCATGGAAAAATGATTGCTATGAGTAACAGGAAAATTAGCACCGTACTGCACTTTGGCGTGCTCATGTTTTTGCTTCTATCTATAGAACTTGCTTTTAAGGTATGGCCATCTCAGTAGTGCTTGAAGTTTCTCTTCCTCTCTCTTTTTGAGGATACTTCTTTTGGACTTGCAAAGCCATTAGGTTATGCTGGTTAGCACAATCCCTAATGCAGAAGTCTCAGAACTGACCCCAAACCTTGAAAAGGTTTCTGTCATCGTGAAGAGCCTGAAAATTCAGTTGGCAGAATTTGCTGATGACCAAGCATGTGCTGAACCAAGGCTCCCTGCTTTGACCCCAGATCTAGAATGCGTTAAAATGAACACCGACATCCAGCCCTGCACCTTCAAAGCTCTGCAGTATGTGCTCAGCATTTAACAAGGTCTTATTTGCTATCAAAACCAAACTGAAGCATGTCCCTCAACACTTTGGTGGCCAAAAAGCCTTTGGAAGTGTCATTACAGTCCCAGACTAACAGCTCCCTCTTTTCCAGATGTGCTAATTTCCACCGTCAGTCTGGCCCTCAAAATAAACACGGTGTGTTTCTTAAACAGAGGGATCTTGCTGGAGAGAGGATGGAAACCCTCAGAAGAGAGAGGTGTGAAAAAGTATGGTCATTAGGAGGTTGAACTCAAAGAAAAATAGAGCTCCATGGCCTCTGAATAGCATGTTTGTGCTGAGAACTTCTAGCACCATTTAGTTTTGTTTTGCTATCTGCCATTGACTGTCACATTTCACAAGTTAAGAAACATGTTATTTCTTTGTTTATTTTGTCAGTCTTCGATAGTCTCTGGAGGGAAATTATATCACTGTTTCAGTGGAATAGATTTAATTTGTTTGTGTCTTGTTGTCTATAGCATCTATCTAACTACTTATCTCTCAAGTTACCTCTCAGTCAAAGGTTTTCTGTTTTGCTCACATGTTAACAGGAGGGAATTTGCACTTGATTGCTTTGAACACTTTCTAAGTTTGGTCAGCTAACTAGGTATTTATTTTTCTGTTCTAGTGAGAGAAAATGGGAATTTAAAATGTATGGAGCCAGCAGAGGTTTAGCTGCGATTTGTTTCTAATGTAGAAGAAAATTGCCCAAGTAATCTTATCCCATTCATACAACTAATATGGCTATGAGGCTCTGATGTGTTGAACAGTAAACACCATGCAACATACCCTTAAGAACTGTGGCTTAAAAGATTTCTTACTTTCCATCACGCAGTTCTGGCTTTCAATGAATAAATATCAGGCCCTGCCTGCATTAACGTCCATGGGAGTTGTCATGGGTTTAAATGGGAGTAATCTAAGTCCCTAGTTTATAAGCATATTTTATAAAAATGATAAGTTCTAATGCATTATGGAGTTAAATGGCACCACTGGGTAGCTATGTGAGGAGGAATATTCCTGATGCAAGCAGGCTACAAAGTGAAACACAACCAATTCAGATTGAGAATATATAAACCCCCTATCAACATTTGGGCAAGGGATGTCGTGCATTCTCCAGCAGATGAGGGCTTGAAATCCAGAATAAATTTTTACTGTATTCTCCAAAACCCCAAAATTGAGATACCCAGGCAGGGAAATGCTCTGACCTGTGTGATACAGAAGACGTTTTAGATGAACATGGCGATTTGTCTGGGCTTAATATCTGTGGGTCAGTTCACTCACACCTTCACCAAGCAACAAGATCCTTGAACAAATTTATATATGTGCATATATAAATGCCCACATCAAAGGCCCAAGACTAAAACTGGAGAAGATGAAGGGAAATATAGGGGGAAAAAAAGGCATATGCATCACCTTCCATACCAAGCTGTAGGAAGTCAGATCTTGTCCCATTCTTGTCATTAGTGCAGCTTTCGTCTGCCACAGGCTTAAATATTTTAATCTCTTTAATCAAAGTCAGTGTGAAGTACATAGGCTAGACTTGAATCCAATCTTTGCAGAATTTTAGTGCCTCTCTCCTAATCTTAATCAAAATGTCTTGTGAGGTTTGCCTGTGGTATTTCACACTGGACACTAAGTACGTTGTTAAGTGGCAATTGAATGCATTGTCTTGCAGGACTTAATGGATCAGAACTCATACACTGCTTCATTCTTTTGCAAGGGGGGAAGAAATTAGAAGTTGACTACCGTGGGGCTTTTTAGGAGTGGTTTTAAGCACTAACCCCACCCTATTTTATATTTCTTTTCTTTGAAATTCTTCCCTGAATATACAAAGTATTAACTGTTTTTCATTCATCTGATGGAATCTACACATTGTTTGACTGCAATTGTTATTTCTTACATGGCATTTCCCTCCTTTGCCACACTCCCACTGTTCTTGTGAATCTTCTCCAGATCCAATGGTTGTTGAATTTGCATTCTTCTCTGGGCAGTTAATGAGTGTATCGATTAATACTGGCTCTGGTATCAATCCCTGTGGGAGACCAATTGATACTTCTCTCTCTTTTGACATAAAACCATTGATGATAACTCATTGGTTCCTAGCTGTTGGATAGATTTTTGTCTACCTCATTGTGTTGTTATGCAGGCTATGCAACTCCAGCTTTCCTATTGAGCTCATGTGTAGCTCTAAACTAACAATTTACTAAAAATCCAACTATGTTATGTCTGCCTTAATTAATTAAATTCTCAGTATAATTGGGCCTGTGCTTCCATTCTCTGACCTGTTCCACCTACTGCATGGTTCCACATAATCATCACCATTTCTGTCACGTTTCTGTTGCATAGATTCATGGGATAATTTAGGTTGGAAGGGACAATGAAGGTCATATGGTCCAAGCTCTTGCTCAAAGCAGGTTCTATTAGATCAGATTGCTCAGGGCTCTGTTCCATCAAGTATTGAACAGTTCCAGTGGTTGAGATTACATAAGCTCTCTCGGCAACCTGCTCCTGTATTTGATCACTTTCATGGTTAACCCCCCCACTCTTCCTTGTTATCTCACAGTCCTGCTATTGTTCCACCTTGTGTCCATTGCCTCCTGTCTTATTGCTCTGCACCTCCCAGAGGCATCTGACTCTGTCTTCTTTGTACGAGGCAGCTGCAGGCAACAATACAGTCTCCCCTTCATCTTCTCTTCTCCCAGCTGAACAAGTCCAGCTCCCTGTGTTTCTCAGCTCCAGCACTCACAGAATCATAAAATGGTGGGGGGCTGGAAGAGACCTCTGGAAATCATTGAGACCAACCCCTTGCAAAAGCAGGTTCACCTAGAGCAGGCTGCACAGTATCACATCAAGGTGAATTTTTAATATCTCCAGCGAGAGAGTCCACAACTTCTCTGGGCAGCCTGTGGGAACCAAATTTGTGGCCTCTCTGGGATCTGTTTCAGTGTGGCAAAATCTCCATTATAACTGGGAACCTCAAACTTGTCACAGTACTACAGATGTTGTCTCACAAGTACCAAACAGAGGGGAGCACATCCCTAGACCTGTTGGCTGCTTTCCTGCTGATACAGCCCAGGATACATCCAGCTTTCTTTGCTGCTTCCTAGAGTTAGCCTGCAGTCTGTGTTGTTGCATAAGGCTGTTTTATCCCAGATATCAAGACTTAGCATTTCATTTTGCTGAACTTCATGAGGTTTCTGCCCACCCATTTCTCTAGCTTGTCCAGATCCCTCTGAAGGGAAGCCCTGCCATCTGGCATATTGACTGCTCCATCATGTTATTTGGTGTCATCTACAAAAATGCTGAGAGTGCACTCCATCCCATCATCAGGTCATTAATGAAGACATTAAGCAGTATTGGTTCCAATATTGATCCCTAAGGAATGCCACTACTTACTGACCATTTTGTCTAGAAGCATGCTAGCTAATTTACCTCTCATGGTGGTAAGAACTAGCAGTACAAGCCAGGCACAGTGGAAGAGGAGGCCCTGCCTCACTGACTCTGGCATGTGAATGAGAAATTGTGATGATTCTTAGCTGAAAGAACTCAGGGTCTGCCAGGAGAGTTGGGATGAAGCTGCTAGCTGACAGCTGAATCTCAGAGCAGCCAGGTATTTCAGGGCAGACAAAGCTAATACTGCCTTGAAGGGCAGAATCAGTACCCAAACAATGCAGCAAACCTGTGATCCCTTAGATTTGATGTTTATTGTTGTTATCACATACCAGGTTCTGCTCCCAAACTTGTGGATAACAGACACAATGGAGTCTGTTGCCATCTCTCAGGGGCAGTGTGGACACAGCCCTAGGCTGTCCATGCTGGAGACAAAGTTCATCCTTAAAGTTTCATGTGGACCCACACACACTGGGACACTGGAGTGGACCCACCAGCCATCTCTGCTTTCCCCTGCAAGTGCAAGCTTATCTCCTGGACCTGCTGCCATATCAAGCCCCCTCAGCACAGCTTATGTAAATACCTGCTTGCTCGCTCTGGATGCTGCAGTGCTGCAGTTGCTCCTTACCCAAACACCTTTCTGAGCAACAAAGACGTGGGAAAAGAGCCCCTTCTTCATACCTCTGACTCAATAAACATTCTGCTCCAGCACCTGAGGCCCTGAATCAGTAGGAACCCTTACTGGGGAGAAGTGCTTAGGCAAATTATATCTCAACAGAATCAATAGGACTTTGGCACATGCTGAATGTTTAAGCACGTGCTGAAGTGTTTACTATTCAGCCCCTTATTTAGTACCTGTTTAATTAAACAGGATCAGATTCCCCACAGAAGTAAATCACTGGAGTTTCTCCCAAAGGACTTTTTTCCAGTTTTCAATAATGGAGGAGTTGATCTAATATCCCAACTCTGCTTCTTTTTCTTGTTTTGTCAAATACCCTGGTATCTATCTGTCTGTCTGTCTGTCTCTCCAGCTACCTAACTTTTGTTATTTTTGCCTCCTAAGCTATTCAAAGAGAGATCCTGTCAGAAGCAGCCCAGAGGGAGACGGGTATCATCACTTACAAATGAAGTTCTGAGCCATTGGTAAATGAAATGAAACTTTTCTGATATTATTGTTGTTCAGGTCTAAGCTGATAAAAGCATCTCTGCTTCTCCTAATACAGGCGAGGATTTCTTTCCAAGTTTAGTGCTTCCACTCCAGATAAAAGCAAGTCATTTGCTTCTTTCATCATGTTGCTACTAATTTCCAAACAGTCAAAGCTGCTGCTAATTTATTTACTGAACACTGAAGCCCTGTTAGCAGGGGCTGCTACTGAAACTGCTTTCTGGCCTTGGGCTTTTGTTTGTTGACAGCCTGATTTCCCAGTAGGCCATTTCCACCTGTGTTTCTGTTGTTTTTAGTGCATGTCTTTCTTTCTTCTTCCCAGTGACTGTCTCCCAAATGGCTCCTGAAGGCTTTTCTCATCTTCCCTCGCTCTCTCATCCCCTTTTCCCTCCCAGCTGCAAGGACTCTCAGCTCTGCTTTCAGTCATTCTGCAGTTAGTGGTTGTCTACACTGCTGAGCTCCCATGGGGCACTAATTTTTGTTTCAAGGACAAGATTCAAAAGAGTTTGCTACACACAGGTTGCAGGGTGCACCTTCAGATGTGCCTTCAAATAGACTTTGGAGATTTGAATATATGAGCTCCTGAAAATCAGTTTTTAAATTGCAAGGGAGGCCTATTAAGTGCTGTAAAAAAATATATGATTTTTTTTTGCTTTTCTATTTTAAAAGCTGCATTAAAAAAAAGTTATATTTCCTCCCTCCCCCCCCCCGCCCTTCCTCTCTCCCATGACATTGGGTGGAAATAGAAATTAGGAGACTGCCATTTCCCTTTACCTTCATGCATATCAAAGGAAGACAGAGGACAGGATAAAATGATTCAGAGAGTGGCCAGCATAGTCTGTCTGGAGGAGCTAGTGAAGAAGGATATTGAGACGTCGCAATGGCTTCTTCACAAGTCAGTGTGCCAGGAGCTTAAAGGAGGCAAGAAAGGTTCTAAGGTGATTTCCATAAGTTGAAAAATTTAGATATTCAGATATTCTTGAAACTGTGCTACTTAACATAATCTAGCCTCCTCGTTTGGCAGTGTGTGTGCATTTCTTGAGACTTCGTTTCGCTGTAACTTATGGTTTATACTTTATCTCAACCACTGCAACCTGTGTAAATCTTTCTGGGTTCATTATGAGAAGACTCAATGACTAATGTCTGGTGTGCTGGGCTTCCACAAAATTTCCTTTGCTTGCATGCTAAATTCAAGTGGGATTTTAGAGCTTCAGTTTTATTGAAGACTTGGTTTCTAATGAGTCCATTAAATGGAAGACACAACTGCTTATTTTCTGGCTTAAACTAGGAACTGCAGCCTGGGGAGGTCTGGTTGAAACTCATGGGCCCTTGATTCTCAGGCTGGATGTTCATATCTGGTGAGTTCTTTAGGGGTTGCTTTTTCCTCCCACTTTGCCTCAGTTTCCTGTTTGTAAAACAGGTGATAAGACTATCCAACCCCAAATGGGCACTGTGAAATTGTTCAGAGATAAATATTGACGGGATGTTTTTCAAAACAACACACAGAGGAGAATTTGATGAGTGCAGAGTAATCCTTCAGTGTCCAAAGACATGCACCTTGCCTGCACGAAGAACTAGAAGCTAGGCACTGGAGCTATAATCTACTGACCTTGAGTAAGTCTCTTAGCTGCTGTGTCTCTCCATTTCCCAATAATATTGCAATAAGGCTAATATTTACTTACCTCACAGTCACATAGTCAGAATGAATTAATGTTTGTAAAGTACTTGGGAGTCCTTGGATGAATGGTCTCGTAGAAGTGCTAAGCAGAGCATGCATTGTCATTTCCCTGTAGATAAATACATATCATTTACATGGGTGTACAGAGCTGTTCACACAAGCATATGCAATGTCTCATCTCAGTGCACTCGTGTTAGCACAGGATATAAGAGCAAACCCAACAGTCCTTGACAATTCATGTCATTTTGCTTTGAAATGAGCACATGTTCTTTGAGAACAGAGCTTATCATGTAATCTCCAATGGAAGTTATGTTCTGCCTTTTTACAGTTGCCATGATGCAAATTTCATTTGTACTCTCCTTCTTTATGAAAGTTAACAGTTATTTTAGAGATCAAAGTTAATTATCACTAAGGAGATCATTTTTACCTATCAACCCACTTTTGTAACCCCACTATCACAAGTAGAAGCTTTATGCTAATCAGTTTTCTAATTTCCATAAATTACTGATAGAATTACTTTTTTTTTTATATACTTTTTTTTTTCCCCAGCATGAAAGTAGATCTGTTGGTGAAAGCTCTTGAGAGGAAAAGAGGCAGAGAGAAAATGAGGTAAGGTGGATTTTCAGGAGTTTGCCAGCTGAATGTGGCACCCAGCAAATAAAATCCCAATCATTAGTTCCGTCGCATCACAAAACTTGTAGGTGCTGCAGCTCCCCTGCACTGCAGAAATCTGATGCACACACATTGCTTCAATTTAACATGGTGATAGGAGTGGAATCGAACGTGAGGATCACTGTGTGACCCTATTACACATGAAGTGTCTCTATTAGAGCTGCAAAGACAGCATGCCAGAGGAGCTGAAATGTGTTGATAGAAACAAACAGCTATACCTTTTTAAAAGCAGCAGTCAGAAACTCTGCAGTGTGATCCAAGCGTGTTTCGCTGGAGAGGGCAAGGTAGTCTATCCTAGGGGAAGATGATATTAAGAAAGAGAGAGAAACCCCTTCCACTCCATCACAGCATTTTCTGAACAGTGAGCTTGCCAAATGGAAGCTCCTACTGTGGAAGTTGTTACTGCTATGACTGGCAGCTGCTGTAAAATAACCTCAGCTACAGCACAGAAGGAACAATAAGACCTGAAAAATGAAACAGATGCGGATATTTTGGGTATCCCCTTGGTCTAAAAGTTGAGTAAAATAATTGCTTAGTAATTAACAAGCTTGTTGCTATGCTGCTCCTGCCTTTTAGACCGAGGATGATGAACTCCAGAATAAATTAAATTATCTCCAACGCAGAGTCTGCAACCTGGAGGTAACGTTATATCCACACATCATTTGAACTACACCAGACTTTTTGGAGCTTGGTTTTGAGTTGGTAACACAGCAGTTTGTCTTCCAGTGGGCATCAGTAGATTTCTGCTTGACCACTGCTCTCTGGTGCAAGGAGGAACTTGGGCTGTCCCAGTATATTCTGTCGTTGCCGCTGCCTGTGGCATTTTCTACTGCATTGTTTTTAAGCCAACTGAAGAGCTCAGCTGTTGGTGTGTCAAGTGCCTCAAGCAATTTCCCTTTCCCCAGCTTCAGGAAGAGCCAAGCAATAAGGCAAAGCCCAGAGAGACCACAATCAGCACCACAGCCCCTCTCTGTCACGGGCACCCCATATTCTTCAGAGCTCTGTCTGAGCTGCCCTGCAACCCAGATGGGCCTCCAGAGCTAAATGTAAGGGGCACCTGAAAGCACCCCAGGAACAGGCAGGCATAAAGGAAAATAAAAGGACCTTAACTTCCCCCTGGCTGTGAGGTTTTGTGTCACTGCTTAGAGAAAAGCAGCACTAAACTATATTCTCTCTTGGCTTTTTTTATTCATCGCCCTTCACCTCCCCTGCGTGCACGCACCTATTTCTCTTCAAACACGGGAGCCATCCCATTGAAGTCAGCAGGACGCTTCCGGTGCTTCAAGCAAAGCATTGCACACACCTGGAGCAAGTTGGTATTTACAGTAAGCTCCTTTTGAATTGGCTTTTGATTACACTCCTATGTCACAGGGCTGGTCCTCATTGAGACTGTGGACATTGCGGCTTGTTTCCATGTGAGGAAGACTGCAAAAGATTGCAAATATAACCTTTAGCATTAGAGGCCTTTTTTAACTGTCCTGTGCTGTGCTGAGCTGTCCATTTGTGGTTGGAAGGGAACAGAAACCATCATGCAGAACCCTAAAGGGTTTAGAAAATGTAACCTTTGAGTGTGGGCTTTGGGTTTTATTATCTTGCTTATTTATTCTGCTGGATATCTGTAGGATAATATGATCAATGAGTTGGAATCCTTCTTGTTTCTACCAACAACAAATCAAACCATTAATAGGCCAATAAAACCCAGGGATTTGGAGAGAGGGGAGGAGGGGAAGTAATTGCATTGTTCTGATGCTAACGAGGCACATCTATCTTGGAATAACTGATTAAAGCTGGGTGTCGACACAAGGCCTTTGCACAGAAAAGGCACGTTGGTAGCACACAAGGTGTGCGGCCCTGGGGTATGGGAGCACGAAGTTGCAGTGGGAGCTCTGCATTTGCTGCATGCTCTGGGCAATTGGGATGTGGGAAGCACCTCTGTCTGGGGGGATTTCATCTCACTTAACCCTTTCTGTGCACCATGGGGACAGGCTGGCAGCACGGTGGGTCAGGAGCAAGCAGGGTTCGTGGGGCACATTGTGCAGCTGATAAATAGTTCCAGGGATGCATGATTGCATAATGATAGCCACATTCGTTCACCTGCCTATCAAAAGAGGTGCATTAAAGTTTGAGCTCTCTTCCCCTGGGTCCACAAAGAGATATTTGAGTGTTAGCTTATAGTCTTTAACATTCCTCCTAACAGTGGGCTAAGTGCAGTGGGGTTAAACAGAGTCCCTTTTGCTTAGTAATCCATTAGCTAATGGGTGTGTAAGCCCATCAATTTTCTGTTTATTCCCTAACCCCATTAGGGTACACCTGCTGTGCATAAAAAATACACCTGACAAATCAGAGTGATAGTTGAAATAAAATAAATATCAAGTGTTGTTATGGCTGATCCATAGTGTTTAAAGCAGAAAGGGCATAACAGTGATTTGTGAGGGTGGAACAAAATAGCATGTGCTGGCTCACAGGCGCTTGAGCAGGTTGATAGAAATCCTCCTTTGACCTTGCCGGTTCACCTGTAGACTCCAGCACTCGACTGCCTCTTTCCCCAGCCCCATAGGCCCCTCCAGAGGGCTAGAGTTCACCTTCAAATGCCATCTCCAACCACCTTCCAAAAAGACCCAGTGCTGCTAAGTGGTAAATTAATTATTTGGGGGAGGGAGGGAGGTTGAGAGCACACAGGCTGCTCTCTCATGAAGGAAGCCAGAAGCTTCAAATCTGTCTCTGATGCCAGGCCATTTGTTTTGTCACTTCATAGGCTTTATTTATTTATTTATCTTACAGCTCTCCTTGTGATTAAAACTGTTGAAACAGCTGTTTGCTGGTAGCAACTTTCCCTGTGCTGTTTTCTGATGTCAATCAGATGCCCAAGGGGCTGCAGCTGCCCCACGCTGCTCTGCTAGGGCTGGGTGAAGGGCAGCAGCATCCCTTGGTGTCCCTGGCCATTGAGGGTCCATGGGGCCTACCCTCATCAGGCAATAAGGGTTGCAGAAGCCACAGACCCATTGAACAAGGAGAAAATAAGGGAGTTGGAGCAATGAACTTCTTGTCAAAAGCTGTGGCTGAAATTCAGAGATTATTGGAAAAACAAAACAAAATAGATGAGAGAGAGAGAGAAATAGAGACCAGGCCAACCTAATCCTGCAACAGAGCCAGTGAATTGACAAACACTCTCAGTTTGGGTGAAGTAGTGGAGGAAGGATTTGGGAGCCCGGTCTGTGTTGCCTGAATTGCAAGTGCCACTGGTGGGCTAATGAACAGTACTGAAATGAACAAAGCAGGTCAGTGCTGTTGGGTTGCATTATCCACAGGCTTTGGCATTTTCCAGCTGAATGCCTGCTTCTTCTTCCTTCCCAGCCCACTGCTGCTATTATTTTTACATCACGGCTGTTGAGGAGTGTATCATTCATAACATACCTATCACAGAGAGATTCCATTTTAAATGCTTAGGGAGATAGAGGGCTACAAACCCTGGGAAATCAGCTATGCCTAATATATTATGTAGAAGTTCTGTAATCATTATTGAACTAAAGTGCATTGAGTAAGTGGATAAAATCAGTCCCACTGTAGCATAAGTCTCCAGAGAGCACAGATAAAAATGCCTCGCACTTAAGTAGAAAAAGGTAACAAAATATTTCCAGTCCCAGCAACTGCATTTTCCCCCTCTATATAAATAGGGAACCCTCAGGAGAAGGCAATGATGCAGCAGAGGTTGAAGGCAAAGTTAATGGTGGCGAGGTGGGGGAGCGAGGCAGTGCCTGGGGCAGGCTGACGGTGAGCAATGTGAGCAATGCTCCGTGGAAATGAGGCTGAAGGCACAGCCCTTCGTGCAAGGGTGGTGGGCAAGGAGGCAGCAGGGCAATGGACAGCACTGGTGCAAAGCTGGGGGTACCAATTGTGAGTCTGGAAGGGAGCAGAGATGAAAACTTCAGCACAGCAACCTTCTCGGTGAGTCTCTGTGCAATGCATGTTCTCCCCTTTCCTCTAAACACTGCAGAAAAGTCAACTTTTGTGACAGAGTTCATCTTGGGGCTTGCTTCCCAGAGTTTGCCATGACTCTCACACAGTTTCCCACCTCAACGTGTCTGCATTTTTATACCTTCTGAGCTAAGGTCTGAGCTGAGCTGTTGCCTTCTCACAGTGGGTCACTGAGGAATCCTCACTGGCAAATTTATCTGGAGGTTATTCTCAGCCAGATGATAACCTGTGCCCCTGCAGAGAACACTTGTGTGTAGCTACAGACATTATCAGTCTTTGTCTCATAAACATGGTCAAGGGCCACCAGATTGCAGTGAATCATCACAACATGGTGAGTCTTGAATGCCAGCTGCAAACCCACTGAAACTCTTGTAAGGGTTTACGGTGTAAGATACCCTTTGACAGGAATAAAATGTGGGAGAGTTAGGGATTCATACACTTCACTAATGAAAATTATAATTTCATCTCCCTTATGTAAAACAGAGTTTGGCTGGACTGGGTCATGTTGGACAGTGTTTGCTATATCTTTCAGGGAAGGGTTAGGTGACCATATTTGATCCTTCCCAGTGATCAAGTTTGGGTCATTCATTGACAACAAGGAGAAAATTGTGTGCTAGAGTGTTTTGTTTGCTGCTCCTGTAGTGGGCCTACACAAAAAGCCACCTAGAATTATAGCCCCTGCTGTTAGGCTGTGACCTGAATAATCATTGGCATTGGTGTCCTGGAATGACTATATTAAAGTTTTCTAAGATGTGTGCTCTTTCACATGACCTGCCAATCATGTTGGAGCAGTGCCATAAGCTGTGGTCTAATTGTATCCTCAAGGGCACCAAGGAGAGGAGGAGAGCACAGGGCTGTGGAGCTGGAACCATTACTTATTTATCTAAAGTATTGACCTGCCATCCCCTACTGAAATATCAGCATTAGATGCTGGGGAAAAGGAATGCCAGAGCCAGCTTCTTCTGGGAAACAGATGAAACAGAGATGTTAAATGAGGCCCAAATCAGGCAGCATCCCATTGAGATAATGGTGGTGGGGGCAGGCAGGGAGGTGCCAGTGACATGGTGGGTGGGCATGGAGGCAGCAACCAAACTGACTAAGTATCTTGCTGAAGCTATGTCAGGCTGCTTCACAGCACCTCTGAGATGTGGCCTAATAAAGCCAAATACAATAGTATGAACTTCTAACCTTCAGTGGCACGTTTTGCAGACCTACCAACACAAACCTGTTAGTACAGTGGTGATGAAGTATGTTTGTGAATGCAGAAAGAAGGAATCAAGTAGAAAGTGACCCTTCTGCAATATTGCTGTGGAATAGACTAAAGCAAGTTAATGGTCACAGCTCTGAGACGATGAGATGGACAGCCTTCATGGAGTCCCTGTCTGGTATGCATCCAGGCCCAAGTGAGAAAAACATTCAACAGGAGGACCAGTGCAGGTGGGAAGGCATTTAAAAGCACAGCGCTGGTGCAGGACAAGACTGTATCTTATTTTCTGTGCAACAGAGGAATGGGATTTGGTCAAGCCTCCCTAAAAGGTAACGAGGGGAAAATAAACTAAGAGGTAGTGGGTGTGTTTCTGAAAAACCTTGGGCTATGTGGCATTTGGAAAACCTCTTCCAAAAAAAACCACCCTGTCCCATGGAACTGGAGATGAGCTGGGGGCCAGGGACTCTGTGGGAAGCCTCCAACCAATCTTTGGTACACAATGTGAATATTCAGAAGGAGAACAGGGAACAAGAAGCAGTAAATACAAAGGAGGGAAGCGAATCAAGTGTATAGCATGAAATGTGTCTTCAACTAATCCATGAAACGGCAGAAGATCCATGGGCTGTGCTGCCGAGCGGGTTGCAAATGAGAACATGAAACAGCTGTGGCAAGAGCCTGTAGAGACATACTCTAAAGGGAAGAAGCAGGCATACAGGCAAGTGCAGGAAACTAACAGTGAAGGTAGCTCATTTGGCTGAAGTTTCTTTAAACTAAATAAAAAATTAGAGGCATAGTGATACAAAAAATACAGCCAACTCCACTGCCAGATGCAAACTATTCAGTCAAAATGACTATTGCAGCTGCTGAGAAATTAAAGATGCTGCCAGTGTTAAGGGCAGCAGTAAGCCATGCTGTTAGATACCTCACTCTAAGCCCCCATGCCTGCATGTTCTTTGTGTGATGACCAAAGCTGCTTCTCTCCTTTTTAGTGTATGACCCATCATGGGGTATGTGTATCACTGCAGCCATACTTGAATATGCACCTTGCTATTGGTCCCCACATGGATAAGGCTTTGGAGAGTTTTCTTCTGGTATTAAAAAAGCAATTCATCATCTCTTACAGTACTGTGACCCAGGTGATCTGTTTGGACTGGCAGAAGAATATCACTGGGGCTAGCCAGCAGATTCTTTTCTTCAGCATTTGTCTGAACTAGAAGCCTGATGGTTCCTTCTGTTCTGCCTCCATCCCTCCCATCCACCTGTCCTCCCCACCTCTCTTTTCAAAATGTCTCTGAAATTTCAGGCAAACCCATTCTCCCTGGACCCAAAAGGCTGAAGCAGAACTCTTGCTCTGCTGCACCTAGAACAGCTTACCTAATAGTACCTCCTAAATTTATTCCTTAAGACTGCTTTTCAGCTGCATGTGACCCAATGTCTTACTAGTGAGCTGAGCACTCCTGGAGCCCTTCATTGCAGTGAGAGCTGCCAATATTCACACCATGTGAAAGAGAACCAGGAGAATTACCTCAGACAGAAAAGACAGATCTCTTGCGCTGACAAAGTAAACAGATTTGGGGGGCTGATTTTTGCCAACAGCTCTTTTCTCTAACAACTGCTGCAATGGATTTGTCAACATTTAAGTGGTACCCAACACTTTATATTGCAAGAAGCACCTTATGGCTGTTTATAGTTTTTTTTATCCTTATTTATTTATTTTTTTTTAAAGTAAATTTTAATTTAAGCTGCAACTCCAATGTCCCTGCCCAAGGTTTCCTACCTTGGAAATGCTTGGAGCCTTGCTTTAGTGGTGGCATTTAAAGGGTTTTGTTGAAAGGTTTTTGATTGTCCCCATTCAGGCCTTTGGCGTGACAGCCACTCTTCAGGTGTGGTTAACTGCCCTTTGTTCAACCTGCTGCACACCTCTACCAGAGATAAAGGTCTCAGTGCTCCTCTTCTGCCAGAGGAGTACAGAACAAAATGAAACACCTAGAATCAATTTAGCAACTTGGGGATTGATCATTTAGGAAGGGCAGCAGAATGGAAACACTTTATAGGAGCCCACTTTATGGTCAAGGAGCTAGTTACAACGCAACATAGTTTAATGCAGTTCTTGGAGCTGGCCTGTGAGGCAGGTCACTCAAGACTTGGTCCTGGAAGTGCTGTCATTGACTCAATACCAAGGTGAAAACTTAAATCTCCCTGGGTCTCTGACACTGGATCTAATGTACTTTTGTCTTGTGCTTCACAATCACACTTTTTAGAGAGACAGCTCCTTGCAAGTAGGCACCTAAAGATATATAAACTCCAGAAATCTGCTGAAAAATATGTTGGTCCTTGGGCAACACCAGAGTGAAACAATGGAAATAATAATAATAATGAGACTAGGATGAACATTCAGCATTATGAGTGAGAATCCTTTGAAATCCACCCGTGACAGAGGAAGAAGAGTTTCAGTGCACCAGCATTCACCACATCTCACTGTGCAATTCCCTGAATTTCTGCTTCTCCTTCATTCCAGAAAGACAATTCAGAGTCTTCCATAATTTTTTTTGTTCTCATCTGGCAGCTCGCAGAAGCAGCAAAATAAACACACAACCAGGAGCTGTATTCACAGACAGGAAGTAACTTTAATTAAATATTGTGAAAGTTGAAAAGTTTTTACAGCTTGAATTTCTGCAAAAAAATTATAACAATCTCTACAGTAGTTAGTTTCTCTAAACAATAGAACTGTACAGTGTGTGTGTGTCTATTCAAAAAGATTTAGATAAGAAGGTGACAGGTTAGTAGTTTCAGAGATGACTTCATTTTAGCTGCATCCTAGTACAACTGTGAGGAAATAGGCATACGTTATGCAATCCAGTCATTGTGAAGCTTCACCTTGTTAAAACTGAAATCTGAAATGTTTCCACTTAAAGCCATATTCTGTAAACAGCTGCATCTTTTACTTTGTAAAAGACCAGGGTGGCGCGGGGGAGATTATTTTTGTTTTTCCACAGATTCCCATTGATCAGATCGCTAGCGATAGCTGCAACGAAACAAAGTTCTGCACACCGTCAAAGGATCTTTGGACACTGGCACAGAGGACTACAAACATCGATGGCTAAACACGGGTGTCAAAACCGCTATGACTTCGAGTGGAGCTCTACAATTGATGGTGTCACCGGACAAAATATGGCTTTAAATTTGACTACATTGTCGTGCTGTTGCTCACTACGTGAATTAGGATAACCGCTTGGAATACAGAGAAGCAATAAACTGATGTCTCTCACATGTTCCAGTTTGGTTTTGTTTTTTTCTCTTCTTTTATTTTCTCACCATGAAAAAGCAAAAAAAAAAAAAAAATAATTAAAAAAAAAAAAAGGATAATCCTGTTTTTTGTTTGTTTTGTTTTCCTTCCCTTCCCCCCTCCTCCCCCCCCCTCCCCTCAAACCCTCAAAGATCACACTGTGACGTTCTAGTGAAAACCATTGCAAAATTCATACAGGAAGCATGCACAGTTGCAGCATCGTTGTAAATGATTTCTTGCTCGACTAGAAAAAAGTTATATTATTTTAAGGTAACAAAACAGTTCTTTTGTGCTTTTCAATTCCTTTTTTTTTTTTTTTCTTTTCCTCTTCTTTTATTTTTTTTTTTTCCTCCTTCCCCCCCACCCCCCTTAGAATGTTAGTGATGATTGACAGTTCTGGTGCACAGTACAATGTACAAGTGAAATGAATATGATTTGCATTGTTAAGGCATCCAATCTGCTGGTTTATATTTATGTGAAAGACAGAGAAATATACAAGCAGACTCAAGAAAGAAAGTATTTTCAATTGAGTTCTATGAAGTTTCTCCCCATATTTAATGCACAAAAATGCGTCACTCCAAAGAGGAGAAATCCCATGCATATTAATAGAGTAAAACAGCATTAGTTTTTTTTTTGTTAAGCCTCAAAAGCAAAGGATACATTATTTTTTGTTTTTTCCCTTTAAATCTACATAACTAAATGCTACAAGAATAATATGCTACTTTTTGCCATATATCAGAAAAAACTTCTTAACTTACAAATAATACAAAAATAGACAATGGCTTTTGGGTGGAAATTAAAGGGAAAAAAAAATAAAGAAAAAAAAAATGGAAGCATGGTTTTAAACAATGCTAAAAAAAAAAAACAAAAAACCAAACAAAAAAACTTAAACAAAAAACCCTCAGCAAACCCTACAAATGAAATTGTCTCCTTTAAAAAAAAACCAACAACAACAACAAAAAAAATCACATTTCAACAGCGAATACGACGGTGAATGACCAAACAAATCAGCACTTTTCACACAGCCAACATACACAATAAAATAAACCTGGGAGGGGATTAAAAAGCAATGTACAAATTCCAAAGATAAATACATTATTTATATGGATATCTTACAAAGTCCCCCTCAAAACCAAACAAACCAAAGCAAAACCCAAACCAAAAAAACCAAACCCCAGAAACAAAACGAAACAAAACGAGAAAAGCTTTTTTTTTCCTTCTTTCTTTAATTAATTTTGCGAGTATGTGCAAGCTAAAGGTAGTGAGCTCTGGGTTGGGGTTTTGTGTTTTGTTTTTGTTTTGTTTTTTTTTTTTTTTTTTTAAAAATATGCAGTAAAATTCTTTTTTTTTTTGTCCTTTTTTTTTTTTGTCCTCTTTTTTTTTTTTTGTGTGATATTGAAAAAACCGTCTTAAGACATTAAAATGTATAAATAGAACGACAACTTTGGCAAAAAAAAAAATCACCAAAAAAATCTACAGTATTTATAACTACGTACAAAACACAACGGCAAAGGAACAAAACCAAAAAAAAAAAAACCATAATCTCAGGTAATGCATCTTCAGAGCTTTGCTGCCTCTTGGGCTAATAGTTTTTAAGAACACTTCCCAGATAATGATAGCAAAACTTTTGTAAAACAGAAGCTATTGGTTTGGATTTGAGACTTTCCTAACAGTCACCCCGCCCCCCCCACCCCCCCCTCACCCCAACCCCCTCCCAACTCATGTTTCCATTTACTATTCCAAAGCAGTTACCTGTTGCTTAATATAGTATGATACAAACTGAGAGGGTCGACTGATACAGGAGCAATCCTAGTGGGAGGCTGACAATTAACTGTGTGCTTTTATATTGTGAGGATGCAGAACCGCAGACGAGTCTGTTCTCAGACTGCCCCACAGAAACAAATAGGTGGAGGGGAGAGGGGCTGCTCTGCAAACACCCCATGTGTGATGGCCGCTGTGTCCTTAGAGGGCTGTGCAAAATCCAAATGGCATTTCATTCACAGCTCAGGTGACACTAAGCTTGGAGAAGGCCACTCATTTGGAATGGGTTTGACATAGATAAGCTGAAGAGAAAGAGCCATGCTCATCTAATTCTGCAGTTGAACATTATGTCTAGAGGCACTGGATTTTCAGTTCAAGAGGAAATGTGTTTTATTTGCATCCTTACCTTCATCAGCTTGTTGTGGTTGCATTGTTTATACAACTATTTAGCCTGATATTAAAGACAGAGGTGACTAATCTCACCCCCCCCACCCTGCCCTCCAATATTAGTTTTCTAGGGAGTGATAGCTCTTTAATTAGAGCATGAAAAAAAAAAAGCATCATATTAGCAAGTCACCACCGGATAAGCGACCTCTATGAGCCGACCCTTAATTAAATGGCCATAATTCTTCTACGAAAAAACTAACTGGCACTTCTATTCTGTCCCATACAGACTTGTATGTAAATGACACCACTTCATTTTTCTTTACACAGCTTAAAAAAAAACCCAAAAACACAAAACAAACCAAACCAAAAAGATAATAATTAAAAAAAAAAAAAAAGAAAATCATAAATTAAAAACGTGGAGTTCCATCTCTAGTGTCCCTTGTGTAATTGTATGATGTATAAAAGACAAATGGTGTTGAGTTAAATCAAGCCTTAAAAACCCATCTAAAAAAAAAAAAAAACAAACCCAAAACAAATAAATCCCAGAAGGAAATGAAAGCAAACCCCCACCCACCAAAAAAAAAAAACACCAAACACCCCACAAAACCAAAAAACCAAAACCAAAAAACCCCAGAGGGGCGAAAAAGAAAAAGAAAAGAAAAGTGGATTTTCTATCAACATACAATAAATATATCTCCCAGGTATTTGGGATGGACAACTTGAATCAACACCTTGCAACTGTAGATTGCTAATTTCGGTATTTGCAAGGATGGTGATTTTTGTTTTGTTTAAAAATCCGCAGTTATTGTCAGATTCTTCCTTCCTTCCTTCCTTCTTTCTTTCTTTCTTTCTTTTTTTTTTTTTTTTTTAGTTTTATTATTTTTATTTTTAAAAAGGCCTGAGTAAAAAGTTCCACTCTGGGACTTGTGACAGATTCTCTCTGAAGCAGAATTCAACCTCTTCATCAATAAAATTCTTCAAGGCAATTCTTTCACATGGGGGGAACAATCATGCCAGATATAGCTGTTGGGAGGAAAGGGGAGAAGGAAGGGAGAGAGGGGGGGGGAAAGAGAGGAGGGAACAAAGTTACTTTTGTGCATTATCAAGCAACTTTAAAAATCCTCAGAGCTTTTAAACATTTATTAGCAACATACTCAGCTGTTCTGTGAATTACATTTATATCTAAGTACCTAATCCAGCAGAGACAACTATGTACACAATCATCGAGGGAAGCCTCATTCAGATCAGAAAGCGGTTTCATTTGCAAGTGGCTGCTGGAATCAGTGGTTCTCTTCAGGAAAAGTGCTCTTTACCTGACAGCAGAATCAGACCCCAGCTGATTTGATGTTTTAAATTTTTTTTAATTCCATAGAATCATAGAATCAATAAAGGTTGGAAAAGACCTCAGAGATCATCAAGTCCAACCTATTGCCTAACACCTCATGACTAACTAAACCATGGCTTCATTTCAGTTTCAAAAATCCCCAATAGCTCAGGAGGCTTGAACCTGACCCAGCCATGGCCACACATTCTTCTAAAAGGTTAAAAGCGTGGCAGATACTTGCCCCACACATGAGAAAATGGCTGGAGTCTCACTGGCCACCAGCATTATGGACCTGGCAGGGTGTTTGTTGCATTAAGCACAGGACCAGTGCTCCATTCTCCTATGCCAGCTTTCTCCTACATGTTCAGTGTTCAACCCTGGGACTTAGGTCTAGGCGCTCAGAAAAAGACTCAAACTCTCAAATCCAGTGTAGAAATTGAACTACATCCTTAGTGGTTCAGCAGACTGCTCTCCTGTGGTTTTATTACCCGTCACCAGCTACATCGAGTGAGTTGCATGCTATTATTAATTTAGAATGCCTTCTCTTTTGCTGGCTAAGCTGAATCATCAGTATTTCCTCACCTCATTTTCTATGAAACCACCTTTTAAGGAGAAGACATTCATTAAAAGTCAACAGGTACAGTAGAAGATTGTACGCGAACGTGAACTCCAGCTTGGTCTCCCCTCTGTTTACCTGGGACTCCATTAGGGTCCCATGTAACTCCAAGGGTCCATGTAATGTGCTGTGAGCAAGCACATCAGTACAGGAGGTAGTCATGCAAGTTTATGATGAAAACTGTAACAACAATGCATCTTCAAAATACCAGTTGTACAGTTACTTGCCAAAAGGCAGAAAATAGATTTGTCTTCAGGCTGGCAGCACTTCATGGGCACACTATTTAAACACTAGGTCTGCCTGCCATCTCAGACATCTGGACATGTAATTTCTTAAGGAAGAACTCAACCCTGTGACTGGTGCTGATTCATTGTGCTTTAATTACAGCTGCAATTATTTGATAAGAACAGAGCCAAAGTAAAAGACTCACAGATTTGAGGTTGGAGGGGGAGAGGAGGGAAATGTTTTCTCCACAAACACCACCATATGTGCAAGAATTACAAGTCTAATCAGCAAAGGGAGAACAGCTCGAGTAAACTGCACTGATTAAATGAAATAAAATGAGAGGAGAAGGAGAGAATGCAAAACACATCCACATGTTTGCAACAGGCCATCCTCAGAGGTGATGTGTTGCAACTACATAGCAGCATTCCAACTCTTGGAATTTATCATTCAGCAGTGGTTTTATGTAGAATAACTACTGATTGTTTGCACTCCACATAAGGGCTCTTCAAGGAGCTGAGAATGAGGATAAAAAGGGTAGAGAGGTGAGTTAAGTTGCTCTAAGTCCCACAGGAAGACACTCAAGTGAGTAGCATAGAGGACACCACTGTGTTTTAGATGTGCCTTGCTGAGCTATTTCCTATTGTGGGCTTTTTTGGCTCTAGTATGAAGATAATCTGAGGATGCATTTGTTTATTATCTCCATAGCTGTGCTGTCTCCTGTCAAATCCCAGGATGAATTTCATGTTGCCTGTATTTTTCAGAATCCTTGCCAATTTAATCAACACTGGGTGAAACAACAGCAGCTTTGTGGTTGGTTGTTTTGTTTTTTTAATCCTTTAAGGGTTTTATTTTAGCAGTTTCTGAAATACCAAGCAATGGATCCTCACAATAGGGCTGTCCTCTTGCTACATGTGACTGAAAATGAAGGAAGCTCAAGCCAAGCAATGCTCTCACTGTTGTGGTTGCTCCCTACTCTGCTCTTGCCATCCTTACATGTGGGCCAGCTTATGGACCCTGAGCTGTGGACCTCTATGGTGCCAACAAAATAGGTATTGACAGTGATGGGTCAAATCAACCAGACTATCCTACTGTTGCAGCCCTACAAGGCAGCCTCCTGCAGCTGAAGCTGAGTGTGTGATTTTCCCTGTCTGGATACACGTAAGATTCACGTGGGCATGGACCTAAACCATAGTTTTTGTGGCAGTTCTCCTTCTAGTTCATTGTATTACATAAAGAAATTTCATTTGTGTTTCTTACCTGAGGACAACAATTTTTATCCCTATTAGGAAAGCACTTGGAAATTTATGGATAGCAGCTCTTTAAGCAAAATACAGAATACAGGTTGGGCTGCAGTGCTTGGACATCAGTTAATATGTTACAGCACAAAGACAACAGTGCTCCCTTCTTGACTGCTCAGATAAGAAAGGAGCTGAGCAGATGGGAATGGGTAGTCTTCCTACATGTGATAAGTGCAACTGAGCAGAGTCAGATGGATAATTAATCCTCTGTGCCTACTACTTCAACCTTTTTGTCTGGTACATCCCTTTCTAAACTGTAAATTTTAGTGACTCTTGGAAACAAGATGTTATTTTGCTTTGGAAAAATTACCTGTGCTTCTGAAAATGTGAACATATTATCCAAACAACAATTCTCAAGCTGAAAAATTCACCATAACCAAAAAGTGGTCAAGAATTGTCTCTGTCTCAGGACAGCACAGCCGTCTGCCGTGGGTGAGAGGCTGAACAAAGGTGACATAACAGCAACTCCTCCATGGCTTAGGCATTTCCCTGTAGTTACATGTGAGCCACGCACCTTTTGCATCGGAAACAAATGGTACAGATGTAGATCTTAGCTCATTTTTTTCAGAGCATTATTGCTTTTGAAGAGCTCTGAAATTCTGAATTCAATTACAAGGCAAATGGCAAATGATATCTTTTCTGCCTAAAAGCTTTGATATTTCCATTCTTTCCAAGTCTCCATTTATATCACTCTACTTTTATTCCATAAGTGCTACATATAGTCATGCAAATTCTCTCAGCTGTAGCACGTTATTGATCCTGAAAACAGAGATATCAGTGGTAAACAGTGTAAGTATGAGATCACACCCACCTCTAAAAAGGGAAAGCAGAGAGCAGAAAAACTCCTATCAATGGGCATTATTTCTTCTATCATATACTAATTTGTATTTGCTGCCAGCAAATTACAGAAATAATGTATTTTGAGTTTTACAAAATTGCATGGCAAAGAGAACAACAGATAAGCCTAGCTGTTGTTTTAGTGAGTTCTGCTGATATCTAAGCTACATAAGGAAAGCTTGATTGCTTTCTGATGTATCCAGAAGCCCAAGAGAGATAAGACAGCCTCCTTATACATGGTTGTTTATTTAAGCAATAAGGCACAACATGCAGTGCATTTCTGAGTGATTATTACAAGCCTCAGGTGGTGTCAGAAGGCATGGGAACACAGGCTGTGTGTCTTTAACTCACCAAGAAGTTCAGTGATCACCTAGAAATGAACCTTCTCTTGGTGTCTTATTCCTATTATGAAAACTGAATTGCTAAATAAAAAGTAGGGGGAACACTCAGAAGATGTGTGTGGTTTCTGGGCATTACAGGTCTGGACGTGACATAACAACCAGGCAATCAGTAAGCCCCAGTTGAGTCCACTGCTCTCAGCTCATTCCATAATTGCTTTTCATAATTGAGCATGTATCTGAGAATTCCATGTCTTGTGAAAGGAAAAAAAAACAAAACACAGAGCCTGAAAGAGCTTTCTCCTGGTACTTGCTTTTTCTCCCCACCCATAACAGCAAGGTGGCACAAGGTAAAGAGAAGGGAAAAAAAATAGCATTTTCAAAGGCCTCTAGCAGTGAACTCTTAACTCCTTTTTCCCCATTTCTTTATTTACTTTCATTTGGAGGTGAATCATTTTAGCTGCTGCCTTCTTAAACCATGCAAAAATCAATCTGCCAAACACTACCCCTCAGCTGAAAATTTTGCTGTATTTTATTCCTGACACAATTTGTGTTTATAACAAAGCCCTGACTGAAGGTACCTCAGTTCTGCTTACACGCTCCTAGTAATTCCACAGTTCCTGTGTGCATGTGTGTACAACTGCATGGATTCCTCCTTCCAGTGCACCAGGGTAAAATGCACAGAGGACAATGCTTTCCTTCAGTCACAAGAGATCCTAGCTTTTATGAATGAATTCCTGCCACTCTGCCTGCATATAGATTTTTGGGGGGGCTGTTAATGGTGCTATCAGCATTATGCCTGCAAGCTCGGCGTTTCTCTTTCCAGTGGCCATAGAGTGACAGGTGGAGTCTGCAGAACTATTCTCCCCCTGCTCTGTACAGATCTTGCTGAATATGGTTTTAGAAAAGATGGATTTTGTTCCCTGCTCAATGCTCTTTGGATAATTTGCCCAGGCACGTGGAAGGGAAAACAGACCTCAGGTCTGGAGGAAGCACACCGCATACCACAAAATCTTTTCCACCTCTGGCTGCAGTTGGCTGCATCTGCTTATGGAAACTCCTTGGTCTAAGTGAGCATGAAAACATCTCTCTCAGGGCACTAATGTGTAGTGAGGTAATTACACAGGAAGGTTTAGACACAGAGTTGTAAAACAGGCTGAGCCAAACAATGAAATGGGCAGTGCTGGTCTTTGCAGCGTCCTCAGCTTGACAACGCTTTTGTCTGTCACTCCCTCGGCTTGCATCAACGCTTCAAAACCTATTTGGGTGCTAATGCTGGAATACTTCATAATGAGAGGGGAAGGGATGCAGAAAAAGAGCAGCCCCTTGATACCAACAGTTGGAGAGGCTTTTCAAAAAGGCTCTGCATCATTTATGGAATTAATTGGCACAGAACTACATTAATCAGTGGTATGAGTTAAACTGGAAAGTGCTGCTGTTAGTTTGTAATGTGTCTTCTGTTTATGGAAGGCAAAGGTTTGTGCCAAACTCTGTAACCATCTCTTTGCTGTCAGTAGGATTTCTGCACAAGTGCACTATGACAAAGGAAAAAAAAAAAAAAGGAAGGGAAGATTGAGTGACGTACTTCAGGAGAAGGCCAGCCCCTGGAGAGACCCTGCAGTGGAGTACTTGCTAGAGTCCACAAAAGACTGGTCTGATAAAGGACGACAACAGGGAATAAGAGAGGAAAGAAAGAAAAAGGATGGTATTAGTAAGCTGAAATATTACTTGTTTTTATCATAACAGTAGGTCTGTGCTTTAAAAGACACAGCCTGTCAATTCAGCAGTATTAGTCCAGTTAGAGATAGGGTGGTTGCTAAACTCTTGCATGGTCTGGTGGTGGAGTCCAATTACTCTTTACAGAAGGAAACTTTAGGACAAAGACCACCAGAGACTCCCCATTGTCTTCTATCTCCTTTGACAACTCAGTGTCACTTAGAGCCTTGCAAAGCACTGGAAACTCAGAGTTCTGAGAGCTGCCATCTCTGCTCCAGACTTGGTTTCACCTACCTTGCAGGCTATTGCCATTGGTGCTGGTGCAGGTGGGAGGAGGAGAAGTTTGCGGTCTCACGACAGGCGCAAAAGCACTCTTCTGTTTCACCGCTGAGACCATGTTGGCTGGTGAGAAGGAGAAAATCCCAGAGGAACTGCTACAGTTTGAGGGGAGGCTAGTGGAGGAGGCCATTGTCGGACTCGATGGCACAACTAGAGGAAAAAAGACGCCCCAAAAGGCATTCCTTAGTATTAGATAATCAGCAGGCTGCAGGAACAAGACAATTCTGCTTCTTGGGCACACTGGGTCTGATTTCAAATGGCTAAAGTCTTGACTGCAGTTAGATATCTGGTTGGTCACAAAGTGTGATCGATCATTACAGGAAACTCACTTGTTCACTTGTTTTGTTTTGCAGATGTACAGGAGCAGTAATTCTAGGAGCTCTCAAACAATCAGTTCTCTACCACTGCAATCCTTTATCCTTATAACAACCCCATCCTGCCATCCTCTTTCAAACTTCTCTAGGAATTGGCATTACTCACAGCTCTGGCCTGAATTGGTAATGTTTTTGTGCAGGTGGACAAGAGGGGATTCCAGACTCTGTAGGTAATTCAGGGGTGACAAAACTGATGGGCAAGATTGGTCAAAGTGCAAATTTGGATCTGGAAAGTTTAACTTGTAAATGTTTGACTTTTTAACCGACCTCCAAATTCAGAATTTTAAGCCACGCTTTCCTTACAGCAAGGTGGGTCCAGAAAAAGATCTATGGGGTTTCAGGCAAACTTGCAAAAGGTAAGGAAGGTCTTAGTGACGACCCAGCCAACCTGCTTGTCAAAACTCCACAGAAATGGTTAAGTTTCTTTCCTCTCTCAAACCCTGCAAGAACTAGAGTTTAAAAGGATTTATTCCAAAAGCTGGGAATGTATATATACACACACATGCATATACATGGAGGCTGTCCAGCATGAAGCAAACAGTGAGATGACTGCTCTGACAGTTCTTCCCTCCTTTGATCTCTTGGCACTGGTGTTTTCAGTGCCTGTTGCACAAAACAATGAGTGGATAACTGACAGAAATCATACTTTTCTTTTATATCCCAAGGGAAGAAGCCACTCAACCTTTCTCACAATGGCCACAGATGCTTTCCATGTTATAACTACTAGTACCAAGTCAGTTTCCATCTTCCTTATATCCATCAGCTTTGGGAAGGTTTATACTGTAGGGACTTGCCAGGAATTCTTAGTGATATGAAAACCAGTCATATGTCTTATATGACCATTTGATCTATGCACTGGAAGAGAGCTGGCATTTCATATCTCACCCAAGATGGAGAGTTTTGAAAATGAAAGTCTGTTTTATAATGGCCAAGACAAAAAGTTCTCCCAGAGGATCTGTGACCACCACCTGAATATAGTCAATACTACATTCTCATTCAGAGACATCGACTGAAATCTCAGCTGGAACAGCTGAGCAATGAAGCCAGTCAAATGAAGAGCTGGCTTTAACTACAAGACTGAATAAAATGAGAATATTCAGGGTTTCCAAATAAGTGTAGAGGTGCAAACCTGCTACACAGGAGGCTGAGTTTTTAAGTCCTTAAACCATTATTTTACTATATAACGGGATAAATATCTTTGGTTCATGCATTTACCACTCAGGTTTTAAGATAATTTATTTCCATGAAAATAAAGCCAACTAGTTTTATATTCATCCAGAATTGCCAGTTTCCCCTTTTATCCAACAACAATAAAAGAGGGAAGACCCAATAGTAGAATTCCATACTTTCATTCTTCACCCTGTTTAGAAACTGCTTATACACATGAGGGAGCTATGAATAATTACATTATTATAGAGTACATTTCCTATCATCTGGGCTTTGAATTGTTATTATTTGCATTTATGTAGATAAAAATCACCCTATTAAAGTTCATATTTGAGAATCTGATATCATATTTGTTAACACTGAGAAAATCAATTAATGGAAATTAAATGTTCAAAGTTTCACAGTCTGACAGATACAATCTTAGTCTGAAGTCACTCTGTGTCTGGGAGTACTTGCTAAGGGAGAGCAATCAAAGCACCTAAATTGAATTGCTACTATACAGCAATTAGTTTATTGATTTAATTAAGAATGCCACCTTTTAATTTTCAGGTCATGATTGAAGCATTTTCTGATTCCATGGATTAGGCATTAGCAGAATGACAGATCTAGCAAGAAAGCCTCCCAAAATATAACCAGAATAGAGAATCAGTGCTGGGAAGTGAAGTGCCATTCTAAAGAGGACTTTGTTCATAAATATGAAATAACACACTGCTAGAGTATTTTAAATGCATTACTGGCATCTGCTTCAAAAAAGAGATGTCTCATCAATCATCTTATATTATGAATTCAGAGTGCACAGATTCTATGACAGCAAATTCGACTTAATAAGTAAGGTACTTTGTAACATTGCATGTTACATTATTATTAGAGTACAAAAATAATAACTGGTTAGCAATTCCCAGTTTATAAGTACTAGTTATGTGGGTAAACATGTTATGCTAAATTTGCAGCAGCTAAGAATCCTTGGAGGTAAGATTTTAAATCACTGTTTCTATCCCCTTCTTAATTCTGTACTCCAGCAATGCAATTCAAAATAACTCATGCCTGCTGTTACAACCACTAAACTTCAGGTTTGTTGCATAAACCTTGGATTTTCAGTAGTCTGCTTGTCCTGTCCGTGCTAGGGCCTCAGCCAATAAACCTATTTATGTGACAAGACCTTCCGGCCTGATTCTGCTAGCAGCTTCCTACAGATGTCAGTGGATTCCTTTATGCCACATGAGTCATATCTTAACAGCTGGAAAAAGATATGGGTTTTTTTCTGCAACAAATATCCTTAGCTTCCTTTTACACCCACTGCAACAAAAAATTATGTACTGTCAACCAACTTTTGATTCACTCCAACAGTCATTAAGTCAGTCGTGCCATCACTGCTTTCTAGCAATGTTTAGGACCGTGTTTCACATGGACAGAGTATAAGGTAAGTTATGAAAATAGCAGCACAAGTCATGAGAAACATTACACTTTTTAAGCTCTTATGAGATATAATAATAATAATAATAATAATAATAATAATAATAATAATAATAATAATAATAATAGATCATTGCTGGCAACACTAACATCTTCAAAGTGCTGCAAAGGCCAGTTCCTTGAAGAGGAGAGAAAAGAGCAACCTGTGTTTCAGGTGCTCAAAATAGCAACTAAATATTGAGCACCACAAAAAAAATATCACCATCTCCTTCTACTGAAAATGTGCAAAACAGAGGAGAAGCCATATAATACTCACTGGCATAGGGAGAATTGGCAGCAGATCCATTCAGGAAAGTTGGAGAACCGCCTAAATTTGACATTCCAGCATTGCCATAGCCATTCATGCTTGTTGTGACAGAGTTATAATTTGTCTGCTGAGGGGTGGTGCTTGGCACATAGCCATGAGGTGACACGCTGCTCGAGTTGCGAGTAAAACCTTTTGTGGGGAGGGAATACATTTAGAAATTGCTATTAGCCCAAGCACAGTTTCTTACACAAACAGCTACAAACAAGTAACTCTGGGCTACCATGCCAGCAGCCTAGTCCACCTGTGGTGAGTACAGGAAGGGACAGCACTGACCACCACATCCTCCAAGTATGAACCCTCATTGCCTAGGTCATCACTGATGGGAGCAAGAAGTTGGAGGAGGGAGGCTACAGCTTCCACAGCTCCTCAGGAAACCCATGCCCTCAAGCAAAGATTGCCACTGAGTATTATAGGAGCAGTCTCTAAAAGGGCTGTTTGTAGGAAATGGAGTAAACACGACCTACATTTTCAAAGTGAGGCACACATACTGACTTGAGGTATGTTAAAAGCATGTGATTTTTGTAACTCTCTTCTGATGTCACTCTCGTTTAACCATCTCAAATTATATGGTCACTGCACACTTCAGAAAATGAAGGGTATATTTCTCATAGTAGTTGGGATATCCTGAGGGGTTTTTTTGCCCTGGTCTGATCATCATGTTGGTAGAAAATGACTAGAAAATTTGGCACCAAGTTAAAACCTGAATATCTACCTACTTCTGGAAATCACATTCGGGGGGAACTTGTGTCTAAATATCCAATAAAAGGAAGATTTGTTTCTAGGAGCACAGAAATACAAACTGCATCTTTTGCTCCTAGAAGGAAAAAAATGCCATCTTTTCTCCCTACCACACAGTACATTCATCAAATATTTAAATCTAAAAATAATGGCTATGGTTTTTTAGTGTAATGCCAAATCATTTTGCCTGCATCTCCAGAACAGCTTCATTCTAACACTTTCTAATTAAAGTGGGGTTTTTTTAAGTTGGATAATAAATAGAGCTGAGCAAAGGAGAGGGAGAAATGTTTTTACCAAAACATTCTTCACTTTTCTAAATTTCATTTTTATGTGTAGGAGTTAAAACAATATTGGTTTGAAACACAGTGAAAGGCACTGTATTTTAAAAACTGAAGAACCTGTCAAAATGTCTTTGTAAATACTTCTAATCTGGCTAGTTTCAAAACTTAGGAAAGGCTCAAATTAAAACCAAACAAACAAACAAATATTGTGCCTCTTGCAAAACCAGACCAAACAGAAAAATATTCAAGGGATACTTCTGTGTTACAAGGAAATGATTGATTCTGTGATACATGTGGTGCAGACTGTGAGATCAGCCATCCTCAGGAAAATATATAAGCAAGTACTTCAAATAAAGTACATGCTCAAGTCAATAGAAACCTTTTCAAAGTGGTGGGATTTAAACACAACTACATGGATTATTTTGAGCAGAAGGAAAACCTGTTTAGATAGGTGCAAAAGTGCTCTCCCCAAACTGGGGTAAAAGTCACTGAAGAAAGCCCCATCTCCTGACAGTATAGTGTCATTAAGGGGTTGTGCACGCATTTGGGATGGTATCTGTCTGGACATGCTCCTAGTCTTCAGTTTTCACCACTCTCTCACTGCTCTACATGTTTCCCTGCCTTTCATCAGAAAAGGTTCATAGGGAGAGGAAGATGAGTCTTCTTCTGACCCTGATTGGTGGCTTGTGAGGCTTCAGAAACATTGACGGCTAGTTGACCACTAAAGGAATTCACTCCCATCATTCCTGCATGGACTGACGTGTTAGCAAGGGCGGGGAGCTGGTTGTGATTGCGGGGGACGCTGTAGAGTGCTTCTGCAATGTCTGCTGCTCTTTTCAGGATTATTTCCTGGAGGATAAGAGAGGGGGGGAAAAAAATGAATAAAAGAGTTACCAATGTGACTCTGACAAACCTTTTCTTTCACACTAAAATGAAACATTTCCCTGTCCAAAGGCAAAACCCTGATGGTTTTCTCTCTAAACCAATTGGCTGACTGATAGCTAAAGCTTCTAAGTCCTGCTGCATACGTGATATATCCTGACATCTGTGGTAAGAAAGTTGGAAGTTTCAATCCCTGTAGCCATGCTTCTGTATAACAAGACCAACTGGCAGAATGGGGCTGGAGCCTAGATCTGCTCCACCTTAAAGCTGTCTTTAGGGTAAGATTGAAAAATCACTGGTGGCAAGCCATAATACATATCATTGCCCATATTACATAGTAGCTGCTGAAAGTGGGCAAATGCCTCCAGGGTTAATAACATGTTGCTTTTACAAGCACTAAATTAATATCCTTTGAAAGAGAAAGCAAGCAAACTAAGCCCCACTCCAGATATGACATTGCCCTCTATATTTATTCTTGTCTCACATTGCAGTATCATATACCTTTAGCCCCTGATCTATCTATACATCTAAGAAATAGCCATGGTTTAGAATTGCTGAAGTAGAATGCATTTACCTGGTTATTATGTGGCATACCATAGAGTGCTTCTACTAAATCAGCAGCCCTCTTCAGTATTACTTCCTGTCAATACAAAAACAGATGCATTCCTCTGAGTTCAATAAACTCCTTTGGGAGGGGGGGACCCAAATATTAGAATCTTTTATACTCGTCTATAAGTTGTGCTGTGGGTTTTGTTTATTTTCCCTCCACCAGGTACACCTTAATTGTAAGAACTCTCAGCAGCCACAGAATGGTGTTAAATCGCTAGTTCATCCTATTCACACACACGCTTAATCAAGTCAAAAGGTGAGAATCATTGGTGCTGCAAAATAAAATACATCACTCAATTGTCTCTACCATCTGCACTATAAACCACTCATCGGTTTATTGCAGAGTACAATCCTGAGGTCATTTACTAGATTACTGCAATCAATGTCATTCAGAGCGTGTTATGAATCCCTTCGATGTGTTTATTTTATTCTTAATTGCGTACTGCAGGAATGGTGACCTTACCCAGCAGGCCACATTCAAAAGATCTCCAATCAGTGCTACTGGTAATGTAGCCTTTCAACTTTGTTGGTTCGTATCCCCCCATATGTTGGGTCAGGATAAGATCCATGTACATAAAATGATGCACAAGAGGAAAACATAGGCAGTATGAGAGAGTGGCCCTGTGTAGTGCAGTGCTTCCTAAGGAAATTCCCTGTGTGGACAGAGAATTTAAAACACTCTGGGATTTACTTTTTCATTTGGAGCAAATTTTTCTCTCTCCATTTTCCTATTTGCTTCCTTGCATCTAATATTTCTTAGAGAATTTAAAACTATTTTAAATGTCAGTAATAACAGCATTTCCTGCATTCACAGTATCACTAACAGTATCACAGCATCACTAAGGTTGGAAGAGACCTCGAGGATCATCGAGTCCAACCTGAAGCAGTGCAGGGAAAAAAAATATCAGTGTGAAAAAAAAGATCTCTATGAACAATCTTGATTTAAAAAAAAAAAAAAGATGTAAAAATTCACTGCAGAATTAACTCAGAACTTTTTTTTTTTCCTTTTTTTTTTTGGTTTCAAAGCATCTAGCAGAACCCCAATTGCCTGATAAAAAAACCCCACCCAACCAGCTGAGACTGCCCTTTGAGCAAAACATATTGTTGTAATTCCCAGCTAAGTACATCTGTAATATACTAACACAACGCTCTTCGCTATGGCATATTTCTGCAGCTAGCTTACAAAAATAGTGCCACCGCTGAGGGTTTTACAGTTTCCTGCAAAGTTAAACTTTTAAACTTAAAATATTTTACACAATAGCCATATTTTACACCAAAAAGAAACAGTAATGCTCAATTTTCGTATACTGTAGACTCTGATCAGAAAATAGAGATATAATTGCGTTCATTTTGCTGTCACCATAACCTCTTCAAAAATCCTTGAACAACTCTTCAAATGACAAGCTTTTAGATGCATATTAGCATTTTTTTCAATTTTAAATTCTCTATAATATAAGGTAAAATAGTTGTCATACTGCAGTAACTACTTATGACATATATAATGTCCTAAATTCAAAAATGAGATGGAGGATTTTTGTACTCCCAGTAAACATTTAGGCTTGCCTTCTTGTTGCACACACCCCTCCTCTCAGAACACACATTGGAATTATTTGCCACATATGAAGTGAAATGCAATCTATAATTGATGGGGTTTAAAATCCCTACATTTGAAAGAGATTCTGAGGAGTTTAGTTGCCCCAGCCAGTTTCTGGTTGGTTTTGTTTGCTTGCTTGTTTTCCCTTTCTGTTGTGGTGGTTGTTTTGTGGTGGGTTTTTTTGATGTAGCTTGACCACGACAGTTAGCAGCATAGTCATGGACAGACAGACAAAGAACCAACATCCAGGTACAATCAATCCCTTTTGCCTTACAGAATTATCAGAACACTGAGTTGCCCTTTTTGCCTCACAGGGAAGACACAAACTAGTGAAGAACAGATATGGTGCTGAAAAAATGTTTGGTTTTGTTGTTTTGTTGTGGTTTTTTGCAATCCCTGATTTTAGGTGGAAAATTACTGCACAGGTGTTTGACTTTACAAACTACGATTTATTTCCCCTCAGTAAAAATTGTTTGCTCTATATATTTCACTGATGGAAAATTAGAATGTGATAGAGAGCCCTCAAACTGCTTTGGAATATTGTTAGCCTAAGCTGTCATTATGCCAAATTACTAAAAAAAGAGAAGGTTTCAATAGTCATTTCTGCTCTACCTGACTAATCATAGTTATTTATGTAATGCTGAGCTAAAAAACCTTAGAATGCATCTAAAAAGAGACTGAAGACCATGTTAAAAAGTGAAGCAATTGCACAGAATCTTGCAGCCGCTCTACCTAATACCAAATACAATCCAGTTCTTAAACACTGAAAGTTCTTTGCTGCCATATTATATTGCATGTAAATAGACTAATTGTGATGAGGATTTATTGAAAAATGATTGACAAGTAGCATTCAATTTTCCTAGCTAGTTAATGGGTTTGGGGTATTTTATTTTTTTTCAACATTTTAAGAGTCTGTAAAATCTGAGTTTCATGTTTTTTCTCTAACAGTATTTTCACACAATACATGCATTTCTTGCTTATGGCATTTTCAGTTCATACAAAGTAGATGCCATGCAAAAACTCCTGTGTCAATTAGTGGTCTCTTCTGTTCCAGAGCTGATGGTAGTTCTTAGAGACACAAACTAGCTTTAAAAACACACACTAAAATGCTGCTATAGCCACGCTCAAGGTATTTTTCTCAATGCATCTTACACCCTTTGTGGCTCTGCTTAAATTACTGAAGCTACTGTTACAACTCCACATACAAAGGAGCCCCCAAAGTCCTCTATAAGTTAGAGCAACAGACCTTGCAAGGTGCTTGGATTGCGGTGACCAGAAAATTGTTCTCACCTCCATGTCATTACGCTCACAGTGAAGCAGCCCCCGAGCATGTTTGTGTTCGGGATCTAATATATTGCCTTTCAATCAGAGCTGAGAGCCACTGAACACATAGACAGAACATGACGAGCAGGTCAGGAAAGCAATAAAGATTTTACAGAGCTGTCCAAGGTGCTAAATTTACTCAATAATGGGTTTGGCACCATAGTGTTAACCTCTCATTTACTACCAGTTTGAGGGACTAAATTGAAGTAGCTGACTTCATTTACCTTGAAATGTATATTTTATGACATTATGTAAGTAGATTGAAAGGGCACCGCAGTTTTAACAATTTAAAGGCTAGAGCATGTTTAAGATGGAGCTCTAATATTTATTGTATATTGCACTTAAACTATATTGTATATTAAAAAGCATTGATTAAATTTGTAAAAGGTATTATAAAAAAGGACAGCTAATATAAAAGATCTATGTCTTTTAAAATCCAATTGATACTGCACATTACCACTGCAATGCTGATAGATAAACAGACAGACAGGTGGACAGAGCGGCAGACAGACATGTCAAAAAGTGAGTGAAACTCACATTCTATAAAAAAGAATCTCTGCATAAGCTCAAGGTCTGTTTTTCCAGATATTCTTTTGTTCACAGAAATTTCTCTTTGCCTTCATCTCAGAAGCCTAGCAGTAAGTGGGCATCATGTAAGGTCCTTCCAATTGAATATGCAAGTGGAAATCTTTCCTGAGAGAGACAGAGTTTGACTAAAGCTAATATCTAATTTATGGGGGCATTTGTCAAGAAAGATCCACTCTTCTATTAATGCTAAAAGTCTGACAGCTTTTGCTTTAAAATAAAGGACTTTGCAGCATTTAGTCAGAGCTAGAGTGAAGGTCTTCTGGTCTTGCATTTTATTTAAAATGAACATAAGAGTATTTCTATGAAAATAACAATTTAGCAAATACTGGAAAGAGGAAAGAATACTTCAGTGATTTAATATGATGCACTGGAACTCTGCCCTCCGTGCAGCTTACACACCACAAATCCATCTTTATCCCAAACTGAAGCTGAGTCCTACTGAGGGATTTTTAGTTGGTTTTTTTTTTTACTTCCCTCCCCACCCTCCAGTTTTGGTTACAGGAATGCAATTAGCTATTTTAATCAAATTTTCCTCCTGCAAACACTGAGGGGGTGTTTACATAAGCAAAAGAGGAGGCTGGGTAGTGAGGTCTGCTGCAACTTTGCATGTTGCAAAATTACTGTAAGAAAGATCATTTAAATCATACCGGAACAGTTGTGCTTTTGAAGCACAAAGACTGAAATCCAGACTGAATCCACTTGTGTCTGAATGTGCCCTGAACCAACATTACAGAAACTTAGCTATTTTCCTTTGTGGTGTGCATTCCATCCAGAAAAAAAAAATAAATCATTAAGAACCAAAATTACAGCAATTTTGCTGTTCATTAAGAACACAAAACTTGCATTTTTAGTTTCATCATGATAAAAAGATTGTGTGTCAAGTTTTATCATGATAAAGACATTTTGTGGCAGCTTTAAAAAAGGTGGGGATATTTCTTCTGTTGACATCTGATTACTTTCTATTCAGCAACTAGGAGAAGAAAAAAAAAAATCCACTGTGTCCCCAAAGGGCTGTGAATCTAGTCAGATAAAGGGTTTCTGGAGTTACACTGAGTTATTCAGCTTAGGTAACTAAATTAGATAATGTTCAAGGTACTTGTTAAATCTAAATGAATTTTGTCAGGACAAAGCTGACCACAGTATATAATAGTCATCAGCCACATATTGTATTTTGAGACCACCAAAGGATTTATGTACTCGGGGAGGGTGTGGGGGGGAAGCTGTTCTAGCATACTCTGAGGCATTTATCTTATGTGTTGTCTAGATATCATATCACCTTCTAATGCTCTTTAGCATTGTAATACAAGAGAGAGACCATTCATCTTCTGAGAGGGTACTTAGGGATGATGATGTCATTCATACTTCCTTGACTCTTATGTCTGACCTCCTGGCTCTGCCTTCTAACTTCCTACTCTCCTGGCTACTTAGAAGAAAAAAAACCTCTTATTCAGAGTCAAAATGCTGAACATAAGACTCCAGTTTCCTTCATCACCTTGGAAAGGTCACATTCTGAGATTTCAAGTCAAAACTACAATAATTTGTGCTCCAACTTCTCTTTTGTTTTTCAGTGGGTGGAACTATAAATGTGCTAATTAAGGACGTGTGTTAGAACTAAGTTTTAACCTTACACTAAACATTTCTGTATACATTATGCCTTAAAATACAAAGAAAACTGTGTGCAACTCTTTCCAGTGTAAAGGAAAACTAACATTATGGTAGAGGCATTTACAAGGAATTTGTGGATCTAAACCACCACCCATCTAGAGTGGCGTGCACCAGCCATCTAGCTTGGTGTACAAGAGTTTCAGCCTGTCCAGAACCTCTCATCTCTCTACATCTACACTGAGCACTGTATCATTGTATTATTTTTCAACAATTATAGTTTTATAAAGACTCATAAAAGCCATTCAAAATGTAGCAATCTTCGATTTACTGTAAAACTGAGGGAACTACACCAGCCTAATGGGAAGTGCAAGATAACAAGGCCATTTCACTAAGAAGATGTTTGTACTCACACAAAGATGAAAACTTCTCTAGCAAACAAGCAGCTGAATTGTTTCCATGCATTATAATTGAATCACGCTGAAGAAGTAAACACCATATAGATACAACAAAAACAGGAAGAGAAAATGAGAGAGAAAGACAACATGAGGGCTGAAAAGAAAAACCCAAAACTTCTGCTTACCACTGCCTATAGGATGGAAATGCACTGAACTCCTGCCACTGAATTTCAATGGCAATTTCCAGAAAATAAGTCCACAGTGGGAGCTAGAACCTTAGCTTTTCCAAGTCATCGTAGTCTCATCAGCCTCCACCCAAACTGAAAATCACAGCCGAAATCTACAGCGCTAAAAACAGTCATGCATGACCTTACCACCTGCTCCACAATGAGCCAACCTTATAAATAAAATATAGAAATCCTATATGAGGCAGCAGAAAGAGCAAACACTGAAGTGAAAATGCGAGCAGGCATCCAGCCATAAACAGTGAGAATTGATGATTAAAACACCTCTTAACCACAAAGGTGCTAAATGCATAGCAATGGGGAAAACACCCCCTGTTTGAACAGTCTCCATTGCAAATACTGCTGGCAAAAATAAAAAGGAAGGAACAAATGTATGAAGAGCACATGCAAGTCTGTCCTTGCAAGTCTCCTGCCTTACCCCTGTTATCCTCCTGTTAATGTGGTGTACTTAGATACAAAGAAAAGGTATCAGCCTCCTTCTCTCATCCACACCACTCATGCTGCTGGTCTTCATTTCCAGAAATGATGGACACATACTAATGGCAACAGAATTAGTATCTAGCAATCTAGCACAGAACAAGAGGACACAGTCTCAAGCTGCACCAGGGGAGGTTTAGGCTGGATGTTAGGAAGAAATTCTTCACAGAAAGAGTGATTTGCCATTGGAATGGGCTGCCTAGGGAGGTGGTGGAGTCACCATCACTGGAAGTGTTTAAAAAGAGACTGGATGAGGCATTTAGTGCCATGGTTTAGTTGATTAGATGGCGTTGGGTGATAGGTTGGACTCGATGATCTCAAAGGTTATTTCCAGCCTGATTAATTCTGTATTGTGTATTCATCTAGGAGTATTGAATAAACTAGCATTAATACAGGTGCATTGGAATAACTGAACACACTGACATTTGAGAATCTCTGTGCTCCACCAAACTATCATTAACTGAAGCATCTGGCAAGTAACATGGATGGATTTGTTGCCAGAAGTTCTGAAGTTCTCTACCAATGTTAGGTCTCTAAGTCAAAGGTAGAAGAGAGGGCATGTGAGAGCAGGTGTGCAGGACTAAACTCAACTCTGCCAGTGCCTGTGTCACCTCTTTTAAGGATTTTATCCTACAGTGATTCCATGACTTGCATCCCTCTGGTAGCTATAGAACTTTGATTCTCCTACGTACGTTTATAGTATGTCTTGCCCCAGACCCACAAATTCATCAGCAAATGGCATTTATAGCTCCCTGCAGGAATCCCTTTAGGTTGTCAAATTTTAACTCATGAGGCAAATCTACTCTCCATGCACACAGAATAGGGCTGCTATATATAACTACATTGTACTCTCCTATCTATCCACATCCTACAACACATCAATCGGTAACTGATAGATGTCAGTCATTTTGGGGACTCACTAACACTGTCATTAAGAAACTGATGCTATGGCAATTCTCTAAAATCTTCCATAGGTTATCTTGTGAGCTCAAACATTGTGAGATGACAAAAGGAAACACATTCTTCATGTAGTACAGAAGGCTGCAGAATTTATCCAGCATGTAAAATCCAGCTCTTGTGCACGTACTTTCACTTAGTGATGCAGTCTCATCTTTCATACTATGATCAGTTTGTCAGATCCAGTGAATCATTAGAAGACAAAATAAATGAGATACAAACTAGATGAATGGCTAAGTCCACATAAACTCAATTCAGTGGCTAACAAAAAATTCTTCACCAGCTTCCTTTACAGAAATTCCTCCTTCCCTCCAGTTTAGTGACTCATGCTATTCCCATGTATCTAGACAACAAAAAAAAAGATTATTCCCAATTTATCCCTGAACATACAAACAAACAAATTACAACATTAGATCCTCTTTGTCTGACCTCAAAGCCTTGCTGCTATGACCTGAAAGCACACTTTGCACTCTAAATTTTCCATATGTGCCACAGCTACCCTCAGTCCCTGGGCAAAATACACAGGGACATGGACAAAGCCATATCAGATAGGAGCCTCAGGCATTTATTGTTGAAAATCTCCCCCAAACTATTTGTACCAGCATCTATAGTACTTTGAAGCAGATGTTCATTATTGAGATTAATGAGCTTTTAGGGTGTGTTTTTTTTTGGGGGGTGGGGGGCAGGTTGGTTTTGCATATGTAAGATTTCCTGATAGTTCTTCCTGTGCTCTTCCTAGTATTAACAATCCTATTTTTTGAAAGCAGCTGCAGCTGAGAGTTACAAGAAAAGGAAAAAAGAAATAAGAAAAGGGGGAAAGAAAAAAAAGAAGAGTTATTACTCAGTCTTCTCCTGACCATTTTATATCCATATATTTCTGGAAATTTGTCAAAGTCCCCTGATGGAAGAAGAAGAATGTTTTGAATTATTTGAAGGGTCTGGATTTGAGTAAACTTAAAAAGAATTTGGAAAAATGAGCAGAGACCAATTCTGAGACCATTGTTCAAAGATCCTGCACAGGCTGTTTTAGAAGCTCTATTCTGCGGATCGTATTATTGTGCCCACTAGAAAAATTCCCTGGAATACTGGGGTTTAAATAAAAGAAAAAGATTAAATGTTGCTTGTGATTTTGGGTGTGACACAATGTAGATCCCAAATTATGCATTTGCAAGAGTGGAAACTATTTTACTTGGCAAATGAATAAGCTGGTATCTATTTTTTATCATTTGCATACACCAAGACTTTGCAAACACAAAGTCAAGTTGCATCACTTTGAAATTGTTGTCCCATGGGCTGAAATCTTGAATGAATTGTGTGACATAATTCACTTGGCTGCATTTAAATCTATAGAGATACATAATTGTGCTTGGTATTGCAAAGCAAGAATATCTGCTCAGAGCTGTCTAGCAATTAAAGTGTGCATTGTACATACATCTTGTGCCCATTTAATTTTCAGACTGGGGGTTTATTAATGCATTTACCCTTATAAATATCTAAGTATGCCAAACTAGGTATTTTCTGTAAAAAAAACCCTGTGTTTTTCATCCATATGCAATTAAAGACCCACCCATATTTTCTTTTAATGAAGGGGAAAGATATCAAAAAATCAATTCCCCCTTCCCCAACAATCAAACATATCATAGAATGGCTTCAGTTGGAAGGAACCTTGAAGATCATCTAGTTCTAACCCCCCTGCCACGGACAGGGACACATCCCACTAGATGAAATGATCACATTTCTGGATTGTTCACTTTGTGTAGGAAGTATTAATAGTTAAAAATTGGAGTTCAGGTTCTTTTTAATAGCAGGAGGAGAACTGAAAAATAAGATGCATTGAAATTCTGACCCACAATGATATTCCACTACGTTCTGTGGAGAGTGAGTGCATAAAGATGTTGAAATACAGACTGGAATAATGTTGGTAGGTTTTAGTATTATAGTAGAAACACTGCTCAGTCATAACCCCTACAAATGACTACTTTCACTTAACATTTTATGATCAGTATAATTAAAGTAAGTCTCTTGTACAGGGCATTCTCATTACAACGAAGGGCCACTTCAGACCCAATTGAAATGAAAAGACAGAACACAGATTAGGTGTAGATACCAAGTGGTAATTTCCAGGGAAGCAGAAAATGCCAAATGTGTAACAACTATGTTTTATAACTACGTGTTCAAAGGGCTTACAGTATTTCATTGCAGAAAGAAGCTTTGGCTCGGAAAGACTATTTCAATGGAGGGCCTCCTGGCATATATTCAATAAAAAACCAAAGAATTAAAAATTCAACTTTCTTCTCAGAGAGAAAAAAATATTTTGGTCCCAATACTATTACTTTTCATCTACAGCCTTCAAAAATCGACTGAAATTATCCAAAGCAAGTTATCAACGTTGAATAATCATGTATTTAAGAAATTGCATTTATCCATCATTTCAGAGAGGTAATGCAAAGATCTTTCTATGTGTGCCTCCACAATGTGAGAGCAGGCACATCATTTTACACAATCTAGGGCTCCTTTTTCAGTGGTGAGGGAAAAGGTTGCCATTGTCACGGCACCAACATACATTTATGGCAGTGCTTCAAAACTCACCACTGCTTTTTGAAAATGCATCAATATTTCAGTAACTTTTTTTGCTCATCAAAACCTCTTGCTCTCATGCTAGTTTAAAGCGGGGGGGGGGGGGGGGGGGGGGGGGGAGGGAAGGAAGAAAATTCAGATTAGCAAAATTATGGTGTTATTTCTTTCCTAACCATTAAAATTACTTTCACCCACATTTTGACTGTCAGAAGGTCCCATCTGGAAAAATTAAGCACCTCTAGTCTGTGAAACGTTAGGACTTCCAGAGACAAGATGATCCAGATGAACTTATGAATCTATATTCATAATTATTAGTCAAGACACTTAGGTCATCTCAAGGAACAAACACTCCAAAATTTCTGCGTCTTAGACCTCTCACAATATATGAACAAAAAGAATGTGTTGCATACATGTGGCACAGCTTTAAATAATGCTTCTGTGTTTTGTTTTCATTCTTCTCTCAGCAAGCATATCATTTGTCATCTACAGTTGCAAACTTACTCCAAAACATTCCTTAAAACGAACCCAAAGTGCATATCCGTGTTTATACAAGTAGCATGAGATTGTCTGCTATTGTATTTAGAGGACATTTCAGTCCAGTTGAGTTATATCAACATAAGTTACATGATTGACTTTTACAACAGAAAGAAAAGGTTGTACTCAAACAACTGTTATTGCCTCACTGGGGAGAAAAAAAAAAATCAATGAAAGTAAAATGAACAAGAGATTTTCTGAGTTGCAGTTAATACTACTGAAGAGCTATGGATATTAAAAGGTCAACAAATAAATTAGTCCAAGTGTTATGAAATGAATGATTTGGCTTATAATTGTATTGAGTGCAAATTGTTCACTGCCTATTAGACCAGGTAATTTTTAACCATGGTGCCTCAATTACTGTTCCATAAGCAATAATATAGTTGTAAGAGCCACGGGTTCGATCGAGTGACCTATGAGACACGCCAGGACAGCTGACTTTGCTATGATGGATCACTGAGCCTGATCTCCAAATGGTGCCAAACCTTCCCTCCCTGTGAGGAGGTCTCATAAAAGAAACATTACTGCTTGATTCATTTTACCAAAACGTTTGAGTTTTCAAGTGTCAGCAGTTGAGTATAGATTGTGAAGTTCTGTATTTCTTAGGAGAATTATGGCAGCTGGCATCCTATTGCTTCCAGCACTCTCTGCTAAATGGCATCATGATGGTTAGGAGGATGGGGTTTTTTCTGCTACTCAATTGGACTGTGTTGTGAGAAATACCTGGCAATCATGTTTTACATCACTGTGTAAACCACTGCATAACACCTAAAACTAGGCTAGAAATGGAACCTGTAGGTTAGATTATAGACATTACTTCACACTCCTGCAATGCCCTGCATTCAAAGATCTCAAAGCACCACTTTAATGGGAATAAATTAAACTTCACAACATACTTTCTAGGAAAATATTCTCTCTCCCCCATCTTCATCAGAGACAGCCTTAAAGTGTAGCTGCTTGACCGAAGTTACAATGGTTACAACTGAAGCAAGTTTTGTAGGGTGAGGTAATATCCTTTTATTAGACCCACTGATACAGGCAAAAAAAAGGCACAGTCAGCACTCAGGAAGCAGGGCTTGGGGGCTCAAAAGCTTGCCTGACTTTTTCTAGCTGTATTAGTTAGTCTAATATAAGATATTACCTCTCCCTACAAATCCTGATTAAACAGGAAAAAGAAATTAATCTGAAATTGCTTTCATGCTATGAGGGAACATACATGGTGCTTCATGGGGAGGAAAGGCAGCAGCTGCGTTTCCCTATTCCTCCTAAGGGCATGGCATTCCCTGTGAGCCAGGACTCAGAGTATGGCAATAAAGGTCTCACCACACTTCCCACAGGACTGAACCTTCAAGGACTAACTATGCAGTAACTACACCCCTCTGCTCTCTGCCCATACATAAAAGAAACTGAAGATGTTAAATGCAAGCCCCAAATTATCAAATAATCTGTGCAGAAGAGACCACGATAATAAAAGCCTAATTAGAATAGATAGTACCACATACAACCAAATCCTGTTTATATTGTCACTGGGCTATATTTTTGATAAATCACTACATTCAAAGAGTCTGTTGGGAGGGTGATTTCCCATTTCATCTCTCCATTGAGCAAAAAAGTGCCATGTGGCTGGAGTCTGAATTTCAATTTCACCAGCACGCAGTTGAACTGAATATTATTTGGCACAATACAGTGTACAACTGAGCCACTAAATGGCTGATTTACTAAATTATTATTAGATGAGCTCTTGCTGTTCCAAGTGAAAGTGCAGCCACTGTCTCTCTTCATGGTGTGTTCAAATTGTTCTGTGTTTAAATATTCAGCATGAGGCTAATGTGAACTGATGAACTGAGACTACAAACATTCACTTTCAATACAGACAGAGAGACAGAGTTGCAACATATCATGTGGCCTGCGGAGGTGAAAATGATTTATATTTAAGGATGCTGCTGCCTACTTCCATTACTCTAAGATATTCTTAATTAGCTTTGCATTTGATTCAGGAGTTTGGAATAGCTAAAAAAAACAGCTGCAAAACTGAACTATCTGTGTGGCTATGGAAGCTTCAAAAACCCGATGAAGTAGTCCTTGAGCCTGGATCTGTCAAGAAAGTGCCTGAGCTGCCACCAGAGTTTCATACTTTACTGCCTTAAGTATTTGAGTTGCAACTTAAAACCATGACTTGCAATTCCAACCTCAGCATCAGAAACGTAGGGGACTGACCGTGTTGTGTGATTTGGTGACTTTTTAAGGTGGGGAAGATGGTGAAAAATGAATTTTTTTTAATTTTTTTTTTTCTTCCTCCCTTACAAAAGTTAAAAAAAAAAAAAAAAAAAAAAAAGCCAATTTCTTTACTGCCACCTGCTGGAGCTGCCAATAACCCTTTGTCATACTCAAAGAACAAGCAGCTTCACTTAGAGGACAGTTACAGCGAGCATTTAAAATACTGTGATCCCAGACACTTACAGTAGATTAGAATTTTTTATTGGTGCTGTGTTGCCATAACAACATAAAGACAGCAGATGACTTAAGCTAGGCTTGCAAAGCAAAAGGCTGCTCATCTGGCAGTTAAAATGAATACAGTTCACTTCACAAGTTCCCCATATGGACCCTTAGTGTATGGTAATGAGGATACCATATGGTGGGAGAAAATGCACAGAGAACAATTGTGCTCCACTGGATGATTGAAGTGAGCAGGAAGTTATGAGGAAATGCAGGAGAGAGATTTGTGCATGTGCTCTCTAACTCAAGGGTTTCTTTCAGAGGGGAGGTGGGGGTTCTCTCTCTTCTTAATCTTCTTCTTAATATATACATGCATAGAAATGACAGAGAAACATATTGTACATGTTGCAACATCATTCATCCTAAACTGTCAGCTGTGTTTGTAAATCAGCTTGGTACAATCTTATAAATTTGTAATTCTTAAAAGGTAAAAGTGCTAAGTTTTTAGACAAAGTGCAGGGAAATTTAAGCACTCCTGACAAGCAGAAACATTAGCGGTAATCATTCTAAAAATGCTTGCATCTCTCCGCCTGCATGTTTAGCTGTAAATAATGCTGCAATGAATAAAAGCTTCAAAAAGAGGAGGGGAGGCTCAAATGGAATAAATACTTTTTTTTTCCTTTTTTTTTTTTTTTTTTTTTTAATATTTTCTTTCCAAAAGTATAGAAAGTAATAGTTGATCAGAACCATATGCATACAAGATTCTGCTGTAAATGTACATATGCTATACAGTACGCTGTACTAACCAGATCCCAAACCTGGTAAGACAGCTTGCTAAAGGCTGCAAAGTCAATTTTGTACTACACATGCTTCATAAAAGATGAATATAAATGCATTAGTTAGACACGGTGAGCTAAATTAGAAGGTCAGGCAGGGCTGGAAGGGCTGAAATATCACACAACCAATGACTGTAATTACTCTTTTTTTAAGTCTATTAAGTGGTGTTGTTCTATCAAGGCTCAGGGGTATAGGACATGAAGTACAAGATAAAGTAATGTGTATTTATTACTCCCACGGGATCAATTTACTAGATATTTTCAGCTCCACGGAGCAAAATACACAAATGCAGCCTTTGTTACTTTCCTCAAACTGTGGCTTTTTCCTTCAAAAGCTCTGCTCCACAAAGGGACCCTGTTTACCTGTTTGGTATCTTCCTACCGCCCTCAACTAATTGTATTTTAAAACAATAGAAATAAGGATACAGGAATAGATAAATGTGCAGATCCCTCTTACAGGATGTTCAAACAAGTGGTTCAAGTTGCTCAGATGGAATGTGCAGACTAGAAAATCCAATCCCAGGCATGATTTTCACCCCAGGGCAAAGCAGAAATCAGGAGCAGAGAACGGCACAGAGCTCCTTGTCATCGTGTTAGCCCTGATCTATTAAAAGTTTTGTCATAGATTCTAAATTACACCATCTGCTCTAATCATTTGCTGAGTAAATGCTGACCCACTTATAAAGAAAACTCACTGAAATGTGTATGCACACTGCTGACCTTCAGAAAGGAAAGGGCTCCTTGCCAGCCGTTTGTATATGTCTCTGCCCTTCAGCAGGCAGTGTGGCTCTGTTCCTTAGCTCCCTCTCATTTCAGAATCCTTGCATATTCCCAGCCACACCCCTGACATGCACCACCCCTAAAGGGTAATACTCTTACAGTAGCCTCAGGCATCTTGGTCATCTTTTAGATGGCTTTAACAATCTCTTCCTGAATATTTTCAACGGGACACATTGAAAACCAAACTGGAAAAAAAATCCACACAAGCCATTCAAACAATTTAATGCCCAACTTGTGAAGAAATTGGAAAAACAAAGCAAACAAACAAAAAAACCACACACAAAAAAAACCCCACCACACACAACCATCAAACCAAAACTATTAAGGGTTCAGTACCAACCTTAACTCTGGTCTCACATTCCTACAAATTTGACAGTACAGTGTAGAAACCACCAAGCACACCTCATGCCCTCCGTGCTGTATGGATGAATTCTTTACACTCTCTTTACATGTTCCTCCTTCCTGTCTGAAAATTACTACCTTAGATTAAAATACAGTATCTTGAATTGACTGATGGAGATCCATTTTGGGTCTGTCTGAAGCAACAAACCTGAACTGCCTTGTCTCCACTGCTGTTTTAACTCCCACTAGCAAGCCTGAGCCAAGCCACCCACATTTAGAGATGAGCTTCACTTGCAGTATAAACAATATCCACATCACGATGGATAAAGGGCAGGTCTGTAGGATTTCATATGAGAAAAGACAACTGCTTTTTTCCAGCCACTGGTTCCTAATAACCACCTGTCTTCTATTAGTGTCTTAAGTGAGGAGGTGGGGTACGTCTTGGGGGGGTCTAATGACTGACCAGAGAAAAGGAGCTGAAGGGAAGGTGGAGCCTGGCTACCTGTGCCTCTGCTCAGCAGGGAGGCCCCTGTGTGCTAGAAAGAGAGGGAGGCTCCACTTTCATCTACATGAAGAGAAACCAGAAGTAAAGGTCCCTTTCAGGAGGAACAAGGGGTCTCCTAGAGAGAGCATTTAAGCAACGGACTGGGAGGGAGAGGATGTCAGATCACGGAGAGGCTCAATGCAATGACTTTCTTCTCAAACACAGAGCGAACAGTCTTATACTTCATTTAAATACAAGTGACGAGTTGTAAGAGTGGTGAAAATGGCAAATAAATTCTGGGAAATTGCATATAAAGAGGAATTATTATTAAATCATTTAAGGATGGATGTGTTTCAAACCTAGCTCACAGTTGAAACTACTTTACAGCTATAGCTGTGGAGTTTTAACAAAATAGAAGAATCACAACATATCTGCCAGGGATTTACTTTAAGGACTGTAGAACAGTTACATGAATGAACCTCAGCAGTCTCAATATGTTGTTATGATCTGAACTCTTCAGTGATTTCCACTGCAGAGATGTATGCAAGAACCGACAACACGTGTGTTTTTGTGCACATATGCAAACTCATGCGACAGGGAAATTGCACACGTGCATGCAGGCATATTCCCTGGATCCAGACACAGGCTTTTTACAGACTGCTCCTACAGGACGACGACACAACTTCTTAACATTAGCACCGTGGTATTTCTTTTCACGTCTCCCCAGAGAGCTCATTTCCTCTGATCTGTCTCCTGTCTGTATTAGAAAGGAAAGACTATACTGCCCAGCATGCTCCTGGTACTTGATCTCACTCCAAGCTTTGGGTGCTAATCCCACCACCTCTGTACTGCCTGTCTCTCCTCTTGGTATATGTGTTTGTGCGTATGTGTGTGTGTATGTACAGTTACACACATCTGCTAGCAACAGCCTTACACTGGCTGCTTTCCCTGGCTTGCTCTGTACAAGAAGAGAACAGGACTCTGGCTCATAGCAGGCTCCATAGCCCAGCTGCCAACATCAGCTCCCACTCTTTCTTCTCCAGAAACTATATACTGCGTTTCTACTTTAAACACATCTCTTCCATGAACTGTCAGTATAGCAGACCAAAGACCCTGGTTCCCAGGTGCTTCTGTTCTCTTTGCTATGGGAGGATGTTTTCCACTGGAATTTGTCTGAGAGACAGGAAAAAAAAAAAAATGGTCTTTTTCTTTGCCTACTTACAGCAGGTAGCTGGGACATTAAAAAAAAAGAAATTACTCCAAGCATGGACAGTCAGCACTTCTGAAACCAGGGTTCCAAACTAATGGAGATCAAACTTCTCAAACAGCCTCAATGGTTTTAGAAATTCCTGTTGACACAGATATGGCTGTCAGCTCCTCATCTCTGAGGGGCAGACCGTGTGCTAACACTCACTTGAAGGCCTCAACAATTGTTCTTGACTGCAGGAATAAGTTACACTGCAGGATGCTTTTGTTGACCAAAGGGAAGTAATACATGCCTTTATGAACACATAAATTACAACTCTTTCTATTTCTTCAAGGATCTCTAATTCATCAGTAATGTCTCAACTGAGTAATGGCCACAAACACTAACAACAATTACAGAAATGTGTTTTCTGTTATTTATTTAATGCATAAATGCAAGGCTTTTAATGAACAGAAAGTGATGATGCACTGGTAAGACAATAGGGAAAATGGAGGGAAGGCTATTGAAAGCTTTGAGCACTGCTCTCCTCCCTGTGTCTCGCTGTCTGCTTCTCTCATACATTTGCCCTCTCTGCCCATGGTTCCACTGTGGAAGCCATATGGCTTCCAAATCTCTTCTAAGTAGCCACTGAGAATTGTCTGTGGTGGAATACTGCCAAAGCCCTTCCTAGTTTAATGACATGGGGAAGAGCGCTGCGCAGCGCTCACCCAGCACAGAGACTCACTGCGTCCTTGATTATGATCCTGGAGCCAGCAAGCAATGCTGGGAATTGAACCATCAGTGCCTCAAATACAGAAGTCGACATGTGCCAACCCCTGCTGCATTCAGCCTCTGTGCATGGCATATTAATGAGTCTTGAACTTGAGGTCCAACCTTCAAGCTTCCACAGAAGGAATTATCCAAAGACAAAACCTAAAAAAAGGTCTTCTTTGTCCTGTTTCCCCCTAACCTCACTCAGTGGTACTAGTTTCTGCACTATTTTCTTTCAGTCCTTAAGAAGTTACTTTTTTTTTAGGCCATCCTCTCTTACCTCTGCATACACAAACACAGCTTCCCTTGACTTAAAGATTTGAAAAAAATAGCTTGAAAAAGGCAGTCAGAAAAAACACTAAGCTAAGAGGGTGTACGAGGGGACGGGTGGCTCAGTACTAACCCTCACTCTTATACCCTATCCATAAACACCAGCTAAATATTGGTGCCAGCATATGGAGGTAGATGAAGCTTTCTTCTGCCTGTTTTTACGTCCCGTGGCCCTAGATAGTTGGAACATGTGGTTATTGGTGTGATAACAAGTCCAAGCAGGAAAGATGAGGAAGGTGCTCAGCCTGATGGCTGCACCCCCATACCAACACAAAGAGCATTGCTGGAGACTCCCTCAGTGCCATGGGTGTCAGAAAGGGAGCCCAGTACTTGTGGAAGTGGGTGATGTACTACAACCCCCAGCTGCATAACCCAAATTGGAATTTCTCAGCCTTATTTAACAAGAACTTGTTAGGAAAGAACTAGAGGAAAGCTAGGGCCATCTATTAGTCACCTGGAACACTGTGTTCAAGGAAATTTTGCAGCCTTGCAAATTCCTGGTGCATTGTGAAGGCTGGTTTCTTATTTTCTGAGAAACATTTTTTCTCCACGTGCACATTTGGCAGCAGAGGCACAATATAGATGAAAGAGCCTCTTCAGAAGGATGTTCTCTTTCTATGGAAAAGGTTGCACCTCTGGAGGGAAATTCAACAACCTCTGAAAGCTGTGTCCTCCTGCAAATCTGTCCAAAAGTTGGAGAAAGGGACAGCTTGTAGAAGGTGAACAGAGCCAATGTAAAATGTAACTCTCCAGGACAGCATGTTTGTGTGGTGGTAAGGGGGAAGGACGACACATCATTGACTCTGAAACCACACTCTAAAGCTTTCCTAGGCAAAGACTTAACAATCCTGTAAAAACCTCCCACACTGAATTTTATTTCTGTCAAGAAATTAAACAAAATAAGCCACAGAGTTCACAAAATCCTCTCACTTTCAAAACACCTCAGAAATTAACTGATCAAAGCCCACAACCATCCCAGATGAAAACCTACTGACAGCTCAGGAAGCTATGGAAGAAAGGTCACAAGATTCACCCAGTAACAAAGGCTGTACTGGGATGTGCATTATTTTGGGGATCTGGCCTAAGACATAAAAGCTCAATTTGTTCTATATCCCAGGTCTGCACAGTCCCATCTTCCTTTCCATAAGTCAAAGGCAGTGTTCTTCACATACACACAACTGGCCTATTTGACAACTCAGCCCACTCAGTAACAGCCATAATGCCAGAGCACATAAAAAATTGGTCACATAAGGTGACTGCACCCCGTGCATGCTGTTTTCTCAGTGTTCCTGTAGTAAAGATGAATACCTTTTCAAATACCTCACCTTTTTCTCCAGTAGAGCACAAAACTCACTGCAAATTCTAACCAGAGAAAAGTACAGTATGGCAAGGTAGCAAGACGAGAAGAGAGAATGAAGACCCTGACAATGTTTCCACAGCACCAACCGTAAGTATTAGAAGAATGTGAACTATTCTGTTTCTTCTTCATTTTTCACTTGGCAGAAATCAACATAAAATCCCCCACTAATTTTGAGAGGAATGAGTATCAAATCACTTTGCTACTCATTGCATTGCTCTAACTACTATCCTGAGCCAAAACGTGGTGCAGCAGCAGTGGACACACATTCCCTGAACATTCAAATACCTTGGTTTGGTCAACGGTGAAGCCCGCAAAATTATAATGCAAGTACTACTGTGGTACTAAAACCAAGGGGCATGATATGAACAAGCTGCTCATGTTCTGAAACATCAAGCAAAAATGTGTTCTTTATTAAGTACTTTAGAACACAGGGTAAGACTTGCTTTTAACAAAGGCAGGAGCTGTTTGAATTAGCTGTGACTCGTAGTGTCACAGAAGTTCCATCAGCCTACAATGAAAGTTGCTGATTAAGCTTTACTGGCCATGCCTCTGTTGCAACTTATCTGGGTTGGGTACCAAACATTACATTTACGAGTCTTGCACTTTGGAACAAAAACATGCAGTAAGCAGCTTTACCATATTTAATAAAACAATAAACTTTGTGCTGACCTTTGGCAAGCGTTCGGGGTCACCGGGGTGCCGGGGGATAACCTTCTGTAACCTTTGGAAACCATAGTCAATGGTGGGTTCGTTCAGAGCTGAAACAACAACAAACAACATTGTGATGTGACAAACGCACGGCAAGCAGGCTCCCTTGCACTGTAACAATTGGCAATGCATTGCAAGACCAAGGAAGGATGACAGCAAAATCTCCTTCAATGGAAATCAGCTCTGACTATGGAGTCTTGGTTCAAATATTATTTGAGGTTGGTTCATTGCTGGTTGAAACAGCAATGAAAACCTTCCCACTTGAGTTCCGAAAACAAAGTTGCTGGAAAATCTGGGGACGTTGCAGACATCTTCCAAAGAGGGAGCAATTATTTTCTCAGAAATCTGCAATAAAATTAATTTGGTAAATACTTTGCACTTCATGTTTCACTTTGGATTTTTTTCCTGCTTTCACATTACGATGAAGGTCCTTTGTGATTGGAAGACAAAAGAAGTAACTGTTAGGGAGTCTCTCTTGTTCCAGATTCTATTATGCATTTAATATGCTCCATGTGCAACGATCACACATAATTTTGTTGTGAGGCATTTGTCTTGGCAGAGGCTTAATTTTTCACTCATTGACACCGACTTCAGCAGCCCAGCTCAGGCTCTGATCAGCACCAAACCGATCCAAAAGACTTAATGAATCAAAAGGGGAAAAAAATTAGAAAATAAAATCTGGGTTTAGTTCATCTTTCCCCAGCCCTTGTCCAATAAAATGGAGGAGAAAAATGGTGGAACACTTTAATCTTCATGAAAATGCTGCATTAATCAAGGCTCCGATTGTGCCAAGCCTTTAAGCACATGCTTATCTGTAAGCACATACTTAAACCCATTTGCTTTCAGCAAAGCAAATTTGAGCGTATTATGTTTTTTATATGATTGCCTATAATTACAAGGGACTGCTCTGAATGACCTTCTAGCTATATTTCCAGTCATATGATCACTTTAAAACTCAGACGTTAGTGAGACTTCAACGCGTGCTTAAAATCTCCTAAGTGCTTTGCTGAAGGGGAACAACAGTCAAGCATTCTCAAGCACCTCTGAACAGCAGAGCATCTTGACTCTCCCATGCCAACAGAGATGAGGAAATTTTCCACAGCAATTTGTTTGCAATTTTTTTGAGTTCAGTCAAAAACATTTCCAAGGTGCATTTGAACAAAATTTCCAGGGTGGATTTTTAGACTTTTCAGCCTGGTATTTCGGTGGGAAAGAAAACTGATTCTTCATTTTTTTTTCCCTCTCAATTTTTGGGTCACTTTCAAGTTTTTCTTTTGTCTTAGCATAGTAATAGCAAAAAATAAAACTTTTATATATATATATATATATATATATATATATTTCTTGCACAAGGTCTGCCTACTAAATTATGAATATACCTTGAACCTTATGGGGGTTTCATTCGTGCAAAGAGATTTAGCACCAAACTCTATCGCCATCTCACTTGTGTAAGCACTCTCATGCAGCTCAGTGATGCTTACCCCACAGCAAGTTATATAACTCTATCAGTTTGATAGCATAGCACAATTAGTCCCTACTTCTACTTTTTAAATGAAGAGAACAAGGGTTTTTATATTACTAATACTAATGATTTTTTTAGCCAGACCACACTGTTATCGTGAAAGTCACATCTAATACTTGGCTTGGTTTTAATTAATTGGTTTTCCATAATCAATCCCACAAAACAGTCCAGTTTAACGAATTTGTTCCATTTTAATTATTATTTTCAAGGCACATTTCTACAGCAGGTGGTCCTATTGGCAACTAAAGGTCACATTTTCATACCCTCCTGGACATTCAATATGTCCCAACTCTATAAGCAGGCTCAGTGATGCTATTGGAAATTGAGGCAAAAGGAAGATGGTGCAGTGGGATCTAGATCTACCCAACAGCAGTGAAATAGAAAGACTGATGGTGACTGGATGGAGAGGCACACAGTCTAGCAGGATCTAAACGTCTCTCAAATGTCAGAAAAGAATTTTCTGAGTATACCCTGAAATTACTGTTACAGCATTATGGTAACACCAGACTAGAAATATTTCTAGATTTTTACTTTCTGGATTGTTGTCAGGAGTTCTTCACTGCCCCAGAGACTATGGCATACTTCCAGTGTTCTCAGGGGTTGGTTTTTTCCCTTGTGTTTTGCTTTTTCAGGATTATCTAAATTTGATCTTTTATTTATATTCAGGTCATTGTATGGAAGGAGTGAGCATAAGGCTTTTCCCCTGCCTGTGTCCTTTTTGGTTGTTGGATGGTTGGGGTTTTTTTCCACATTTCCTTTCACACCCTGGCCACATGCTGTCTGCTGTGTTGTGTAGTTACATAGAAAACATCATAAAAACCTGGGTCTGTAAACCCTTGCTTTCATTACTTTTGAGTTTCCTTACATGCCTTCCTATCATGGACCCATTTAGTTTAGACCTTCCTCAAATTTTACAATAAATTAATTTACTGCTATTTACATTAATGTTACTGCTATTTTATGTTTATTATCAAAAATAGCTGTTCTTTGAGAAGATTAAAAAACTCCTACAGTTCTAATTTACATTTCTCTGGCAAATATGTTAGAAGATTTCAGTGTGCTTCTGTCAAACGTGTTTCTTCTCTAATTCAGTCTAGTTTATGGCCATTTTCCCTTTACATCCTTTGGGAGGGTAGTTACTAAATTCTGCAATATTATAAATGGAGGCCAGTTCTGAAATCCCCCCAGAGATAGCAGTCATTTTCTCATATCTTCCCACACATTCAACACATTTGAAATCCACAGAGTATTTCCTGTGAGTATTTTCTGAACTAAATGACCAAAAAGAAAAAAAAATAATGTTAATTTTATGGTCCAATCTCACAAGGCATCAAGCATCCTCTGAGAGAGACTGAAAACTTTCTGCTTCAAATAGCTTCAGCTTTACTTTAGTGGTGGAGAGAGGCTGCACACAGCAATTTTGTAGGATTTGGTCCTAAACTGTAATTGTCAGATATCACTCATTAGTCTGTAAGTGTTCAACCCTTTCAATCTTAGATAAAATGGGGGAAGAAAAAGAAAAAAAGGGAGAGAGAAATCTTCAGCTGCTTGAACATCTATCCAAGGATTGGATGATATCAGCCCTCCATCCTCAGCTCACATACAACCCAAGTCGGATGTAATTAGTCATATCACAACAAAAGAGCCCTGTTTAAATATTTAATCCCACCTTCCCTGTTAGGGCCACACTGGTTCCTGTGTCAGTAGCTGGCAAAACTCCAAAGAAAAGGTGATATTCTGATCTCCAGTCACTGCAGGAGAGACAGCGCCCAGTGTACCCTTAGGGGCAGCTAAGATACAAGGTCAGACCCCAGCTTCATGCAAGGTTTTACCTCTGTCCCCAGTACATGCAAGCCTGGTCTCTGCCTTCAAAGTCCATTCACAACAAGGCATCTCCCAGGGCTCTAATTTAAAGGGTGTTTTGGTGGTTTTTTTCCTTCCCATGATTGGAAAAATAGAAAACAAAAGAATCAATAAGAAATGCAAACTCTCTATTTGTGTTCTTGACATCCATACATTAAAAACAAGCTAACACGTACGGTACTTAAAATGCATTCCCATTACCCTAAATTTTAAAAGAAGTACTAACTTCAAAAAACTGTGCTAAATTCAAATAGGTCCCAAGGCTAATGGAAGCAATTTGTATACCAACCCAAACTGAGTGGCCCACTTTTCAAAATACAGGTATGATAATCTTGCGGTTTTAAAAGGACATTTAAATTGAAAGACTGTGAATTTAGTACATAATTATACCAATAGAACCCTTTAACTTGTCAACTTGTAAATCTAAAAGGCTATCAATCATTTCTAAAGAGGAAATAAACCTTAAAATTCTTTGATTGACAATGCTTACTTTTTATGTGGGGGAAAAAAAAATAAAAGAGAGAAAGAGAGAGAGAGAGAGGAAAAAAAAGAGAGGAGTAAAGTGGCCAGAAATCCATTTACAAAAGTACATTGTTTTACATAGGTGAGTAAAAAGCCAATAATTACACCTCCAAAAGACATATAAATCAAAGTAAGTACTTTTCCCCTCACTTACATATTTTAAGTTGCAGTAAACTTCAGGTAACTTTTTATTAAAATACTTTTCCAAAGGCAAAGCTTATTGAAGCCATTAATAGAGTAGCATTTTCATTTAAGCTAATATAATCATTTTTGCAAATACAAGATTTAAGCCATTTTTCTCCTTCCAAACAATAAACTTTCAGCCTGTCTCTTGTGTGAATTAACGAAAATTACACCCAGGTGTACAAAATCTGTCTATCTATCCTAGTGTATGAGTTAAGGCACAATATTTATTATTCTTACCATTTTATGAATTACTTCTTAAACCCTTGAGGAAGAACTTTCTTTCAAATTAGACTCCAGCAGAATAAGCCATGAAGCTCTCTATGCAGCGAGTCTAAAGTCGTAAACTCACGAAATCTAAGGCTTTTAATCAAGAAAATGCACAATGTCTGTGGAAATAAGGATGTGCACATTATTTTCATCTTTTCACCAGAAATGCTGCCTCTGAGAAAAATGTTTCCACCATAACTGTAGTTACAAATTGTGCACATATAATTATAATAACTACATGTAGATAATTCGCCGTCTTCAAAAAGTCTCTTTCCCCTTTTAGCTTTATTTTTTTCTTTTCTTAATAGTCAGTGGAGGGCTGTTTTTTAATATTTCACATAATGAATTCCTACTGTGTCAATAAAGCTTTGGTCTTTAACTGAATGACTGTCTGATCTATCCGAGAGAGGAATTTGTCTCTCTGGCCATGCTGCCAGCTTGCAGCAGAATGATCGACACTTAATATCAGCAATTAAAAGGACCTGTTCAAATATCATATGGAATTCGTAGCTTGGGGTAGCATAGGAGAACTCTTCACCAAGGAAAACTCATTCAGTGAGTACAGAGAGTAATTGAATTAGACACATTTTAACATTATTATTCAAAGAAAAATAAACACACACTACATAGAAGCATTATGGAATATTTCAGAATGTAAAACATATCCAGTTAATTTGTTTCCCATGCATTCATGGTTTCATTTATTCCTTTTATTTTTCAGCCCTCGTTTCTTTTTCACTCTGTTTGACCCAAAACCGATGGGAGAGCAGCACTTAGACCTATGAACTTCCCATATGCTTCTCCAGTGGTAAAGGCTGCAAGGAGAGGGAAGGGACTCTTAAGGACTCAAATACTAAAAAAATGAAAAAAGGCCTAAAGGCTACAAACAAATCAACCACAGGTCCCCAGGCCTGATCATCTCTGTCCCTAATGAGAGATCTGGTCTAGATTGTTTGAAATTAAACACTCAGGGAAAGGCTACACCTGAGATTTAAATGTCCTACAGTGCTTGCTCCTCTGGCAAGCCAGAGAGTAGATGTTTTTCTCAGAAGGCATTGTGGTGATTTTCAAGAAGGTGAGAACGACCTACAGAAGTGCAGGGGTGAATGGCTTCAGGTTATGTCCAGAAGGTTAGGCTACAACAGTGAAATGGAAGAAGATTTTTTTAGACTCTTTTTGTCTCTTCACAAATCCATTTTTCTAAAATTTGGCTCTCAACATAATTAGACACCTATTGACCAGTCCTGAACTATAATGCCAAAGAGATGGGCCTTTGGCAGTTGTTTTGATTAATGGTTTGTTGGTTTGGTTTTTTTTTTCTCTTATTTCTGTCTGATAGAAACATCTTCAAAACAGAAATGGAAGTTTGCTCTGTGGTCAAGACACAGAAAGTTACCCACCTCAGTAACTCACAGCTACAAAAGTATGAAGATATCAATGCAAAAGTGCTGCAGCACTGTCACAGAAATGAAGGTCAAGCCAGGAACACACTTAACATGTCTCTCTGTGACCAGATTAAAGAGATCAGGATGTTTGAAGGTACAGAGAAAGAACATTTTAAATAAAATCAAGGGCAGTTAGGGCTATTCAATGGAGCCCTCCAATCTTAGCACCTTTAGAGTAATTTTATGGCTCAGAACTTCTTTTCTCCTGAACATTTGGCTTCTTCCTCTGTCCATTCTCTTCCTTTTTAGTCTATACTTTGGTCTGAATTTTCACATTACTAAGATAAAGCTGTCTGGTGTGCAAGAGGCAACAACTGAGAACAGTCACGCAAAAGGCTGAAGCTTCTGACCCCCAGTCTCACCAATCATGGACTTGGTGAGGAGATGGAAAGCAGGAGCTCTTGTAGGGGCGAGTTGCTGCCACAGCACTGATCCAGACTATTTGCCTTCACCAACAGCTTGTGGTTTCTGTCTCCAAGGCTCTGGGTGACTTCTGCCAGAAGCTTTGACTCTAACAATATAAAACCTTGACTGTGCAAGATAGGGATAGGCCAAGTAGACCATAACAGTATCGAACTCCAGGTGCCGAAAAGCCTTGCTAAGGCCCTGCAGTAGAACAATACTGAGAATGGATGATATTAGAAAGCCACATCTTGAAATGGCATGCTGTAAGCAAACCCTACCCAAAAACCCTTATATATTTGTGGCCTCTTTATGACTGCTCTACAAAGACAGCAAAGAAAAAAAAACAACAACACTTCAAAACCCCATCATCAAATAAAAAAACCCCTCGGTCTTGCAAATCTCCCTGCAAAGACTATTCCTTTGCTAATTAAAGGCACTTAAATGAAAACATGCAAGCATTTGAGCTAGTTGTTGTTGTTGTGAACTTGGCTTGCTTTTTATAAAGTTTCCTTTCCACTGACTTTCCCTGGAGTGTTTATTCCCACAAGCAATGGAAAACGGAAGCGAGTGGGGCAGTGCGAGCCTGCACAGGAGGGTTGGAGTTAGAAAGGCTCTTGCAGTGCTAACTCAGAATTTCCTTGCTTTTCTGGTCTCAGCATTCCCTCAGTGAAAGATGCTCTTGTGTATCAAATTACCATTTTTAAAATCAAACTGCAACATGACATAGCTCTTTTAATGAGCAATAGAAAGAGATAAAAATACCTGAAATGTAATTTCTGTGGTTTACTGCCCTGTAATGCCCAGACATCCCATGCATGTGACAAGGAATAAGAAAAATTCAGAGCTAAGTCAAATGATAAATCTAACACCTGGATCTCTTGAGCTCCCCTAGTGACTGCTCTTTACTTGAGCTCAAGATGCCAGCATTTGAGGCATCTCCACCATGTTCATCAGTGTTATCACAAACATGACAGCATGGTAGTTTCTTCCTGATAACAACTTTTCTCTGACAACTAAGAACCAGAGGAGTTATTCCCTCCTCGTCTAGTCCAGTCTCTGCAGCCAGTGGGGGTGCTGAAGATGCAATGAATGCACCTCTTGAGTCCATATTTTTTAATGGAAGTTAAAGAACAAAATTACTAGCTCTGTCTAGTAAGAATCATGTCTTGGTTTCTCAAAATCCATAAAGTCTGAATGTTCACTCTTAAGCAGCTGCAATCTTGCTTGAGTGAGTTTCACAGTTTCCTCTTCCTCTGACTGAACCTAAAGGGGAAGACTTGGCTGTGAGTTTGAAATGGAGTCCAGTTTTAGGCACTGGAATTTAAACATATTAATTTCAGAACAAGTTGGCAGTATTCACTGGGGATACCTAGAGAGGGGGCCAGGAGGAAATTAATACATGTTGGTTACTTTGTCCAGTCATCTAGATTAATTGATGCATCTTTGGCAGTCATTATAAAAAAGGGAAAGAACAGCATTTACATATGAATATTTTCCTATTTGCCAGACTCATTCTGGTAATGTACATGACCATGCAGCAAAAAAAAAAAGGGAATAATTGCTGGAAAAGGCTAGTTCTCAATGGATTATCACTTCATTTAAATAAATAAATACATGTGTAACCATGCAAACAAACACAAAACTGTGGACATGCCAGGACACAAAATAGTGGCTGCCCATGCTTAGCTCAAGGATCTATATTTAGGTCTACTGAAAATAATGTTTTAAATAAAGACATTGCATTTATTTTTAAGCTTTTGGCTCAGAAACATGCCAAGATGTACCATACAGAGTGTAGAAAATGCTAAAATTTCACCTCGTGTAACCTTTTCTTTCATTTTTTACCTTGCAAGTTTTCTACATTTTATCCTGTTCATGGACTCCTCACGTTCTACGTGTAACATAAAGGAAGCTGTTTCTCTTTGGTCACCCTTCCCCAGCTGCTTTGGGGTAGACAATAGTCATAGAATCATAGAATCAATAAGCTTGGAAAAGACCTCAAAGATCATCAAGTCCAACCTGTCACCCAGGACCTCATGACTACTAAACCATGGCTTCAAGTGCCATGTCCAAACCCTTTTTGAACACCTCCAGGGATGGTGACTCCACCACCTCCCTGGGCAGCACATTCCAATGGCTAACTTTGTAAAGAACTTTCTCCTCACCTCGAGCCTAAACTTCCCCTGGTGCAGTTTGAGTTTCAGAAATATCATAAAATGCTGGTATAGAGAAACATTTCCTTTTGAATAATCCCTCTCTCTTCCTCTTTTAACGCAGCTATTTCTCATCTTCTTTCAAGATTATTTAAAAAAATAAATAAATAACATTACCAGAGGATGCACAAATGAAAAACTCTATGTCCTATCTGACTGCCAAAGCCATTCCTAGCACAAAGCATCTTAGCTTAAATTTTTGGCTGCTTGTCAAAATTGCAGACTTCCCACGTGCAAGTAGGCTATGGTCAGAGTGAAAAAAAGAAAAAGAATCTTCATGAGAGAAAATTGGAAAACCATCAGTGATCACATCCAAAATCTCTGCAAATGAGATTCACAGAGAGATAGAACTGAATCATGAAAACGAGATGAATTGTGCCCAGCTGTAATGAACATCATAGGTGTGATGTTCTTGGAAGGGACTGACCTCCGGTGAGGTTTAATTTAGGTCTTTAATCCTCTGCCATAACTATGCTTAAATCCCTTGAGGAAATCAAAGTTTCTAAACATCTCTATTTCTAGCCATTAGCTTGGATTTGCCTACACAAATCTGCAACAGGGCTACTCGCTCCAGAGCAAAAAAAAGAGATCATTTTGGTTGTACCCTCGATGATGCAGCGAATTGATCAAAATTAAAGCAGTTGGGTTTGTTGTTTGCTAGTTTGTAACATTTAAATAGAAATGCATAATTGGAGAGCTCTAGTAGCCTCATATCTTAGCAGCAATTATACCACCTGCTTCTATAACTTGGGGCGGGGGGGGGGGGGGGGGCTGATGTTGGGGGAGGGGAAAAAATTGACAATAACTGTTATCAGGGGTAATAAATAAATAAATAAATAAATAAATAAAAATCATACCAGCCTGTCTGATAAACATGTTTCCCTGCCCTCACACCCCAGTGAGCACCGTGACACTATACTTTTATCATCTAGTGTGTGCTCAGAATGAGCTTAGACCAGCAATTGCCAGGAATAGGCAGGCGATAAACTGCATTGATTTAACACATCTTGTTTTCAATCATGCTCGGATTTTCTGAGCACGCATTTTTCCTGTACTCCAGCTTGTAGCTTTTATCTGACGAGCTGATCCCTTTTCACTGGAAAATGAAAAGGTCGCACAATAAGACACGGTTTACTGGAACTTGAGCACGCACCAGGGAAAGTATTTTAGATAAATACTGTCAGACATCGTGGAGCTGAATTTCAACAACACAATTGCTAAACAACAATACTTATTACTCTCTAGAACAAGCCTACAAGCAACTTATGGCTCACAGCAGGGGAGATCTCAGAGTTAGGCTCAATAGTTAAAAGAAACCTTATTCAAACCCTTTTAAAGATGCAGTATTACTCTTGCCTTACATGCACCATCTAGCCACACTTCAGGATCAAACTAAACACCTCCTCAGTTGCTCTTCTAGGTAATTTATAAATGACAGAAAACCACATCAATGACACCTCTTTTCCCTTTTCGGCAGAAAGGTGATTGAGTATGTGCTTGATTGAATTTAATCAAATGGGATACTGGGTAGTGGTAAAAAAGAAAATTATCCAGAGGTGAACATAATTTAACCGAAACTAATTAATTAACCAAGGTGAGTTGCTGAGGAGGTCAGTAAACAAGCGAGGAGTAATGTGACATGACCCATCTACCAAAGGCCAAGGTACACTAGGCTCACAACAATCATTTTAATTTATTTTCCCCCTCCCTCTGAAGTGACTGCAATGATCCTGACCAATATGGTACTGGAAGCAAAATATCTTTACTTATTCCTACCAGGAGGGGCAAAGAAAACTTCCAAGTTATCCTTTGTTGCACTGATTATACCCAAGAAAAGATCTCACTATGTAAAAAGGGAACCTGACTTAACTCTCCTCCCCAGCCTAAGTGGACTAACAACCCTTTCCCTGCAAAGGCTCAGCTGCAAATCTGCAGCCAAGGAGGAGTGACTGGTTCACTGCAGCTGCAGCTCCCTTCTCAACACTCCTTCCCACACACGTGTGTGGGATGCATGCACGTAAATGGAGTATACGCAAGGTCCTCACCTGCTCACGTCTTGTACTCACAAGCAGAACTTAAACCTACCAAATCCAGACTGGTTCTTTGTTCTCTGTTTTTCATGGACATCAAACAGCCTCCAGGACTCTCCCTTCATTTACAGTTATTTCTGCACCGCTGCCAAAAAGCCATCCCGACTCCTTCATGAATAACTTGGTCTGAAGTGAAAATGGCATGTTTAGGAGAGGGATTCCTTCAACACAGTCTATTTGCACTGGCCACAGCAGGTTCAGCCTCATGATGTTACTCTGAATGAGTCATGTCCTGCTAGCTCACCTGTGTAAGCACTCTTATGTGGCAAAAATACCTCAAACAGGTGATGTCTGCAGGTGAAAACTGTCTTTCTGCAGGTTAAAGCTGTCCTTCCTGCCTTTTCCCTTTTCCCTGATGTATCATCATTCATTACTTTTGCTTACAAGTACTCAACCTCTGCAAACATAAGATGGACATAAGAAACTCCAGCCCCTGACTAAAATTGCACTTTTGGAGAAGGCAGCCATGAAGTCTCCAGGCAGCTGGTCACTTGAGAGACAGTCAGCTGCTGGCTCAGCTTAGCAGTAACAGTTAATAAGACACAGTGATACCACCTATTCCTCACAGAAGCTGCAATACAAAGGGACATCCCAAAACCAAAGACTCAAACCCACAAACAGCCTTCCCATTTGTCAGCAACATCAGCACAAAACTGGTGTGAAATATTTATGTTTTCCTTGTTTGTCCTGGATGTGCTTATTAGTCACTTAGGCCCAGCATAAACTCATCTTAAATTCACTTTGTCCAAGATCGTCAACCAGTATAAAGCAGAACCCTTCTGTCATTTTCTTCTGAAACTATGCTGATACTGGCTGGAAACTTCACTGGCTGGTGCTTAGTTTATATTTTGCATATAGACACCAGGAGCCAAACCTCCACCTCCAGTCAGATACATCTGTCTGTCTTGCGTGTTCTGCTCATGTTGCAACTCTTACAGAAAGAAAATGGCAAATACTAGTCAAATCATATTTTGAATTATAATTTAAAATAGGCAAGTCACAAGCAAAGTGTTAGACCTCAAGAAAAGTATGAAGTCAAATCCAGCTTTGCATGCAATGCCACTTTACATTCAGCCCTGTGAGCCTGTCTGCAGCAGAACTCATACAAGCATCGATTTCTCCCTCTCACCTGGCAAGGTTTTTTTTTGCTCGATGAGTAAGTTGAAAATCTGTGCTGCATTTTAGGGTTATCTCATACAACACAGGCAGAATTCTGATATCTCTTCTTCATTAAGTGCTCATAATACCAGGAATGAAAGGAACACATTTCTTCCCAGGGTGCCTGTTAACTGAGAAACTCATCTTAATTGAATGCACAGATCAGTTAACCATCTTCAGATTCAGAAACCATTAGTGTCCCATTTGCACAGCAGCTCTTCTGGTAGATCTCTTCCCACCACGCTAAGTGGGGGAACTGAGGTTCAGCAAAGGAGGGGAGGTGCAGGAGGCAATGAGCAAGGACAGACAAGGGCTAATGCCCCTCCAAAATTAATGCTCTGGGGCAGAACAGGGCTTTGCTAAATCATCAGTGCTAGATCACCTTACAAGCCAGTTACTGAGAAATCAACAAATACTGCAGCTCTCCTATCTGAATTCCAGATAGAAATTAAGTAGCCTCCAAACACACCTACAGAGAGATCACTGGTATGGAATCTGGTGCCTCATGGACATAAGAGAAGAGGAAGTAAAAATAGTTGCCTATATCACTTTGCATTACTTTGCATCTTGCCTCTCTCCCACGGTCACAATTTACCACCTAGAATATAGTTGGTAAACCAGTGAGGATGAGTATGAAAATTAAAATATCCCAGGTGCAACTGTTTGCCTGTAAGTTGGTGCTTCAGAAGACAGGAAGTAAAGAAAAACTGAAACTCACTGCCCCTGTTATGAAATACTTCCAATGTTTCACTTAGAGTGGGAATGAGCTGACCTTTATTTCTTCAGTGGTCACTGTTGAGTCTGGGACATGCAACAGAACATCTCTGCGAGTTGGGGGTGCCCTGTGGCAGTGATGACTTTCCTGCACTCATCCACATTCACCTTCCAACTCATGGAGTTCTGAGGTAGTTGAAACCTTTCTGCACTCTGGGATCACCAAAATTAGCCATTTTCCATTTAACAGGATGAAAAAAAAATATTAAGCGTTATTGGATTAATTTGTCCTCAACCAGAAATATTATAACTTCCATAATTCAAGGCAGGGGTAGAACAGGCAGATTAAAGGCTGCAAGATGTTCAGAAAACAGAGTGGAAAAAATAAAGTTACCATGGATAACTAGAAATTATCACACAGCTTTATAATCCTACATCTGTGCTTGTTTGTTTCCTAATTTTCTAGGTATCATTGGCAGCCTACAGAAAATTCAGATCCTAGCTGTGAAGTTATCAAAATAGAGTCTGGGTAGCATGGGATTGCCCATTTTTCTCCTGCACAAAAGAAATACTTCCCTTCCATCCAATTCAAAACAAAACCCAAACCTCACTGTAACAGATTACATTATTCTATACAAATTTGTCATCACAAAAAAGCTGCCACCACAAGGTAAGTGTATCCTATTAAACAGTACCACCAGGTGATAGAAACAAAGGTGCTGCAAGTGTGACATAAAAAGAAAGAGGAATATTTGAATGTTAAAATCTAATTTAGCAATTTGCAAATTGCCAGTCTAAAAGGAGGAATTTAACATTAATCTTGCTGGAAGTGGCACAGTTATCAGTAACTGATTTGTAGCTTTCCAGGCAGTAAGCAATATATATAAATATACTTCTGGGTCCATCAGCAGTATGCAAGAATGCACTTAAACAAACTCACTAAGGCCCTGAGTGCACAAAGTATTAAGCACCTGGCTGCCAGAGTTAATTAGTCTGTACAGAGCAATGCACTGCTGCTTCAGCTTCAGCTCCAAACCAGCTCTATCACAACTGGCCTGGGGCATCTCTGCTTTCTGCTCTCTGTGCATGCAACCCGAGAGAAGCTTTTTTTCCTTCTTCCTCCACGATCCTTATGCATGCCAAGCCTTGGTACCTAACCACCTGCTGTACGGACACCGCAACTTACCAAGGAGAACACAGGGACAGAAATAGGAAAGGGTGGCCTCCCGCACCATCTCTGAAGGTTGCATACCTAAAAGAGAACCTCCTTGTCTTTTGGCCCATAATGCATTCAGCTACCATGCAAACTAGGCACAAACAAACTGGCTCCATGCAAGGAAAATTCTGCACAAATATCCAGTGTCTTGGGATTTAGAGAAAATTATTTTGGGGTTGCACTGCAAAGCCCACCCTGATGCCTGGCAGTGCCTGTTTGTCACTGGGCTGGCAGTGTCCTACATTTGCAGAGCCTGGGGAAAGCCGGAGGAGTACAAACCACACCTTGGATGTCTCTCAAGAGAAGAGATTCCCAGCAGTGGGGTTTACTCACTTAGCTGGCATCAGTTTTAACATTCTGTGTGGTCTCCTTCCTAACTGAGTGGATGATGAACATTCAGTGGCAAAGCTAATCATTCAAAATAAATCTAAGTTACAGCTGATTGAGTAAAAAATGGACACTGACAAGGTACTATGTCATACTAAATGCTAATGTGCTTGTATAATTGATTGTCTCAAAAAATGTGCTGTTTTTACATTTTACTTACCAAAATCCTGACAATCTTCTCTTAAATTAAGCCATTTAAAAATGTTCTGCTTGCACCACGTGGTTGTGTGGCTAAAAATGTTTTTTCTGCATCTCCAAGCAGATAATTTTACATATGCTCTGTATCTCTGTGTGTAAAGGCTCAGAAAGGGGACAATCCTTCCCCCAGCTTGTAGCAAGTGCTAGGTTACTGCTGGAATAGATGCATCCTAGCTCATCATATTCAAAGCTGTGTCAAGTTGCACCAGGGGAGCTTTAGATTGAATAGTAGGAAAAGGAGTAGTCAGGCATTGGAGCAGGCTGCTCAGGGAGGTGCCTGAAAAAACATGGACATGGCACTTGGGGACACGGTTTAAATGGTCATGGTGGTGTTCAGTTAGTGGTTGGACTCAATGATTTCAGAGGTCTTTTGCAACCAAAAATATTCCCTTTTGTCCAACAATTTTCCCACATCAGCAGCATGACAGAGCCCCCTTCAAAAACTGCCACTTCAGTCATTTATCACAAGTGTAAACTACAACATGTATGGAAACACATAAAAAGCAAGCTAAATACATCATCTCCTGGGCACTTTTTCCCCTCCTGCTATATTCAAATATTCAGAAAATAAATTATTCCAAAGTGAAAGATGGGAGTAATCCAGCTCTGTTTTAAACTTGCTCCACTGTGAAATATCATATTATTCTACAGGCAGCATTTATCTTTCTTTCTTTAATTGTGTATGATGGCCACTGACCCACAAAAGCTTGGTGTAAGCATCAGATGGTAGAATTTTGTTTCAAATACTTTTGAAAAGGTATTCAGGGTTGATTTTTATCATATTTAACTGCTGAGCACACAAATCATTATTGATTAGGCTCTTCAATCCCACTGGATTAAAGAATACAGCACATGATTTGGTCAGAATTTTTTAAGCCCTGTAATTCAATGAGATTATGGCTGTGGGGCCGTTATATTTCAGGGTATTTCCCCATCCATGAAGCTATATTTCCAACAGCAAGTGAAATAACCTTCTTTATCAGCTACCTATTCAGTGTGTTTTTGTGATACAAGAGTGGTCTTAATATAAAAGCTCTCTCCATGTTATCTGGCATGATACAGTCACTGCAATTTAAAGTAGCCCTTTGTTATATCTTCCTTTTAGACCTAAGGAAGAAACAGCCCCAAAGCCATGAAATTTAGGTAACTATGCCTGTTTAAAAGAATTCCAGCTGGTACCTGAATGAAATCTAAATATAATTAAAATTCCAACTCTAAGTAACAGAAGACAAAACAAAAGTCACACAAGAAGTCTGAAACGAAAAAAACCCTGTTTTATGCAACTGAGTCTGGACTTTGTAGTGTCTGGTAGGTGGTCACTAGTAGCATCCAGTGATGCTGAGGTCCTGCTAATATTCTAGTTTTGGCTGACTCAATGTGAACAACAACAAGGAACAAGATTCAAAATTCTTTGTGCTGCAGTGGGCAGGGATAAAATGGTGCCTTGCTGGGCACAGTTTTTTGGTAGTAAACTGCGTAGGAAAGGAGCTGTGAGTCAAAGATCCCATTCCAAAGGAAAGAGCTTTCTAATGGGTATCTTCCCAACATGGTACTATTGTCTTCAAGTAGGATTTATTCTATTTGAAGTTTTATTAATGTATTTGCACTCTTGATTTATTCCCAGTCATTATGAAATCTTTTGGAGACATGTAACACCCAAGGAACAAAAAAAGGACATTTAGTGATTGGCAGTAATTTCCCATTAAAATAACAGGATCCACAATGGAAAGATCAGAATATAGAATTAACCAGGTTGGAAAAGAACTTTGAGATCATTGAGTCCAACCTATCACCCAACACGATCTAATCAACTAAACCATGGCACTAAGTGCCTCATCCAGTCTCTTTTTCGAACACTTCAAGTGATAGTGACTCCATCACCTCCCTGGGCAGCCCATTCCAATGGTCAGTCACTCCTTCTGTGAAGAATTTCTTCATAACATCCAACCTAAACCTCCCCTGGTGCAGCTTGAGACTCTGCTGAGATCAGTACTTTTCAAACTGTGGTGTACAAACCTCAAGGACCTCAGAAATCCTGCGATCATTTCTTGGTGGTCCGTGACAAGGAACTAAGAGAACTGCAAGTCCATTGTCAGCAGGCTTAAAGTCACTGCACGATTCATTGTTCAAGGGTCTGCATTTGTACTGGAAAATATTTAGGTGTCCACAACACTGAAAAAAAATATTGGGAAAAAGAAAACAACCCACTGCAGTAGATGGTTTGTTGGCACAAGCTCTCCTCCCGCTGGAAGATTTGCTACATACATTGAGGCACCAGCTTGCAAAACTGTGGATATTTTCTGCTGAATGGGGCCCTTGGAGAGGAAATATTTGATTTACTGCAGAGTTCTCATTTCCCTGAATTGCAAATAAAGTGTAATTTGATTAAATGTAAATGAATCCTACAATACTTTTGGTGGCTTGTCTGAAACAATTGATTGTAATGGGCATCCATCATTTGGCTTGATTTTAATTCAGAGACAAAAAAGGCAAAATGAGAAAACTAAAGCAAGGGCCACTAACATTCTAGAGCTGGAGCAGTTGAGATTTCTGGCGCTGGACTGTCATTTCCATTGTTCTCTGAGAGCAAGCAATGCATTAGAGGGAAAACACAACAGCAAGAGAAAAAGAATAATGTGAAACACATACACAGAAACATATCTAGAGGAAAATTAAGATTTCTTTGAAACAAATACCATTAAATCAGCTTAAGGAGCACAATTTGTTAAATTTATTTTAGCACTGATATTCTAAAATGAATAAGTAAGGAAGATAAATACTGCTCTGTGCTTCTCAGTTAGAAGAAAAGCTTTGTTTCTACGGATCACTCAATTCCTTTCTCACCAAGATAATTTTTAAGTGCATAATACTGGTTTCAGGAGGTTTTGTGGTTTGAAATAATAAAAGAGAAGTGAAATCGCTGATAGTGGCACAAGCTTGATAAACTTTTGGTGTCACTTTCTTTAAATGTGGAACTACTCCAACCACAGAGACAGTTATAGATGACCAGATTGTAACTGCTTTATTGCTTCTTTTTTCCTTATAAATTTTAATTTTGGAAAGTTAAGTGAAAAATGTGGTTTCAATTTCCTACAAATTGCACACAATTTGGTTCTAACAAGATGGTACGTTCTTCGGAGTGAATTATGGAGAGGCGTTTGTTTCTTTGTCTTTCAGCATCATCAGAATAAGAAAATGCAGAAAAGATGACTGCAGGAAGGAGAGAAAAAAAAAAAAAAAAAAGGCAACTGTACAATGTACTAAAAAAAAGCACCAAGTAATTCTTTAACCTAAATAAGCTCTGAGCAATTTACCCAGGCTATACAATTGCTCTAGCATTTCCCCCCTCTGTTTTACCAGCCTAGACCTTAAAAGAGATCAAGCTGCATACACATGCTATAGGAAATTTCTAATAAGAAAATGCTGTGTACATAACTATCCTGCTGTCTCAGAGGGTACCAGCAATTGTCAAAGTGCTGTGCAAAGCAGCCCTTTTCAGGCCACATTAAACATTCTTTGATAAATACTTATATGGAACTAACAACACAAGAGTAGGAATGAAAGTCGATGGAAGACAGAGCCAATATTTGGTTTGCTCAAGAGGTCTGTGGGACTGAAATCAGTGTGTGGCTTTATTTACTGTACCCATACCTATAATTCCAATACATATAGTAGGATCTTAAATCATATTAAAGTCTACTTAGCTTTCCTCAGGAACAATGGTCCAACTGAGGTCTTAGAGGAGATGGAACATATCCTGGAGTAGGTAAAAGCAGCATAATGCAAAAAAAAATAAGATGGGATCCTTACAGTGTTGTCAGCAGAGAAGTGAGTGGGTTTAGCTCAGAATGTACAGGGACATGATCCAAGATCAACCAAGCCTATTGGTCAGCATGGCTGTGAAATGGGATGGTGGAGATCAAAGTACAAGATGGAATGTCCACTTGTTGTCAGGCAGCCAAGACTTACTCCAAGGACTGTAGGTGTAGACATTCTAAGAATAAGCCCATGAAGGTTTGTACAAGTTCACAGTTAGCTTCCTAATCTAACTGGGCACTTAAGTAACCTGAAGAGTTTCCTTGACTTTCACCAAGCTGTTTAGCTTTGTCTAAATAAGGGTGATCTTGAAAAATTGCATACCAACCAATGTAGAACCATAGAATGGTTGGGGTTGGAAGACACCTCTGGACATCATCTAGTCCAACTCTGCTGCTAGAGCAGGTATGCCTAGATTAGCTTTTTAATGAAAATAATAGTGACATTTAACTAATAATGCAAGGAAATATGGAGCCTTTATCACTTAAAAAAAACCCCAGGTTTAAAACTGTGCAGAGCTTCTGGAAAGAAGCAGCAAATAAATACAAGAGGCATTTGGAATGGGTTCTAGTGCAATTGAAATGTTCATTATGAGAGCATACATGGGGGGGGGGGGGGGGGAAACAAACAAACCCTAAAACAATTTCCCTGAAAAAAAAAATAAGTCTGGCACAGTAAGTAGCATTTGAGGGGGGAGGTGGGAGGGGTGGGAATCCATCAAACCTTAAATTATCAAATTTGAGAAATCTAGAGGGATACAGGTTATTAGGGGAATTACTGCACAACTTTGAGAAATTATCTGTGATGAATTTCATGCAGCTGTAGACTTTATTATAGAATCCCCTAGTTTGTTTGTTTTTTTTTCCCCAGTAAGATAACTGGCCAGTAAGAGTGTAAATCTCTAAGTGTTTTGTAAAACAACATGTGTGTGAACTGATGAAACTTCTTAACTGCTCTATTGACATCCTGTGCCAGTTGTTTCCTGTGCTGGCCATAACGCACATTGTTTGTCTGTAATCACCAAAGGCAGAGAAAAACCACAAACATTGCCAGTGCCTTAAAAAGATGCTACACCACAAACACCTTGACCCACAAGAAAATAATTTTTTCAGAGAATATAAAGGCATGGGCCTACCTCTTTCCAGAGGCAAAAGCACGTCTTCAGATTGCAATTGTTCATTGTCCCTGACTGTAGATGCAAGGAGTGAAAGAGAAGGGGGTTTTCTTCACCCCACGTGTTCCCATAGAGTCAGAACACACAACTCAGTCATTTATCATCATGCCACCTCAACCTGCCAGCTTGACAATGATTTTTCCCTCAGGGTTTCTAAACTAGAAATGTTATTTAGGTTACAAAAACAATTGCACGTTTTCTGCTTCCTGAGCCAGCGTAGACCTTCAAGCATGCAAATGAAAGGAATCTTAAACCTCCTAGGGTTGCAGCCACAGCACTCCTCAGCCCTCCTTGCCCAGAGAGAACCCACACCAATGGAGCGAGAACTTGTGCCTGGGGAAGCAGCACATGGTGGGATGCTATGACCACCTTAACCTGTGCTTGCTTTGGTATTGATGGTTTAAGAGCCTTACTGCAGGGCCTTGCAGTTTACAGAAAGCAATTTTCCTTGGCTTCTGCATCGACCATAGATTATTTTCTTCCTTTCATTTTTTTCTCCCTTCCCCCTACTCCTTGATCAGAAGTGTCTGTTTCCCTCTCCCCCTCTCACTGTATGGATTACAGGGGGAAAAAAAAGACAAACCTTGCAAGCCCAACAATGCTGAGGATCCAGTGCAAATCCTGCAGATCAATGTTAGCTGAAATTTGCAGGAGGCCTGATCTGCTCTGAACTTGCTCATCTGGTCTGGCTCATATTTCTAGATAATGATCATGGGGGATGCAGTAAGTTTGCAGGCATACATAAAACAGCTTCCTCACAGCCCACAAGACATGTTTGTCTTTGCAAGTGCTGAAAATGTTGCCCTGTTACAGGAGTTCACTATTTTTTCACCTCACACAATTTCTTATCTCTTAATTATTCTCTTTTTTTGGTTGTTGTTGGGGTTTTTTTTGGCTTCTGCATAGGTAAATCTTATCTGTGCTCATTATATAAATCTTGCTGGTAAATTATTTATGCCAAACAATCAAGTGCAATACCTTTGCAGATGTCAGCAGATAAACAGAAATGCAATGTTGCATGATGGAGTTTAATGCTGTGGAAATGTCGGGGTGCTTAGTTTAAAGTTCCACTGACCTTTGCTGTCCTTTTTTTTTCCCAATGTTTGCTTATTGCCACAGCAAGGAAACACTGCCATAGTGGCAGAAATTTTTGTGCGTGGATGCCGAAAGCCAATATTTAAGGGAAACATGTTTCCCAATTATACCAGTTCTGATTATGTATTATCACAAGAGACAGAACAGAGGTACCGTTTGTACAGAACACAGACAACACAATACAGCAAAGAGAGCAAGAGCAAAAACATTCAAGCAAAGCCAAGCTAATTGGAGCATAATTGGAGCACGGGAGCACAACGCCTGCATCTTGTTACAGCAGGATACTGAGACATTAGGATATTGCAGGTTTGTGGTTATTTTGGGGGTGCCTCTCTTTCCCTGTAGCCCAGGCTCTGTGGGACCAGCGTAACAAGGCAATAGTGTCTGTGAAAAAAACGAGCAGGGCAATGCAGTGCTGATCTTCCATTGCAATGTTAGGTGCGATGTTGCACACTAAAGCACCGGATCAATACTTCCAGCAGCAAGCCGTTCAATACACCTGAATTATTGCTTCATTTTTCTTCTTATTATAGATGAGTTGTGTTATTATTTTCCCCAAATCAATATTTTACAACCTTTTTTATCCGTTTCTCCATAAATTTTGTGATTACTTTAAACTGGGAATTCCGGTACACTAAATAAGATGCAGTATCTGAGAGGTAGTGAATGTACCAACACGATTTTTTACTCAAGACACTGCTTAAAGGCAGATCCTAATCAATAGCTAAGTAGGAAAATTTTTACGTAAGGAAGTCAGAAGCAGCAGCAGCAGCAGCACTCTTAGAAAATCAAAATCCACATTCCTAGAAAATATTAGCTACAAAAGAGTATTTTAGAAGTATAGGGAGGGGAGAAAGGTCTGATGGGCACTTTGTGTGGGAAATTTAATTCCAAACAAATATGCTTTTTACTTCCCCTCAGCTAAAGGGCGACCATAATTCACTGAAATTGTTTCTTACGAAGCAGATAATCCTATGCACCTTAGAGTGATTTAATTAGCTTCCGTAGCTGTCTCCTGCTAAGTGTTTAAAGCATCTGCAAATCAAATCATGTTAACTCATCTGCTGCACCACTTTCTTTGTTCTGTGCATAGGACCTTCCTAATAGCATTAATAGAAGCATGAGTTTCCCTGGAGAGGGGAGCAGCAAAGTGAGTTAATTACATAGTTATTGTAAAATTGTGTACATTATTCCACAGAACACCCTGGGTACGTACTAAGGTGCTACACTGAAAGGAGTGACAATTTTGGGTGAACCCAAGGACCTCTATGTTCTAATTCAAAAGGATAATGGAGATACTAAAGGTGGAAGAATTCTGCTGAATTCCTGCGTGCAATCTACCCCACTGCTCACGGCCTGCAGTGGAGGATCCTGGCTATTCCCCACGCATCAGCTATAATTTCTGTTCTCACATTTACAACAGAATTACATGATCAAACAGTAGGAGGTACAGTAATCTCCATTCAACACTTTATAACACTTAAAAAAAATCTTAAAAGAGAAAAAAATATATAAATCCCTGGGATTTTCTGCTAGAAATGGCATAGATTTCTGCTCATTTCCATTTGGTCTATTTAGGCACAGCATTGCAGGTACCTCAAAGAGCAAGTCAAGCAACTTCCTTGGACTTGGATATCAGTACTATAGTGGGGTAAATAATTCATAACAAGCCATTCCTTCTCAGTAACCATTCAAGGAGGTATTATTCTCAATTAACTTTTTAGCTGGAAGTATTTGTCAAATGGTTTTCCTGGTTAACCTGACCCTTATAGACAGATCATTAGAATGGATTGTTACACATTTTTGGTTTGCATTCTCCATTTGTAGCATATGTGCAGAGAGGGCATCACCTCATCACTATGCTTGCTGCTATTCAGTCATATTTCTCGGCAACCAATAATAACTTTTACATTCTTTTGTCCAGGCAAAGAGAACTTTCCACAGTACAGTCTGAGTTTTTCTTAAAACAAACTGCCTCAGATATTTCACTTGTTCAAACATTCAGGAGAGCAAAACACTACTGGGAAACCAAAGGAAATTCCTTGCCAAAAAAACCAAATGAACATTCATGGTCCACAGAAATATCCTTATATTCCATCTCTAATCAGTGTGAACACCTCTGGAAAAAAAAGTCTAATAGGGGAAGTTGGAAGGGGAAGGGGTCATTGCCAACCTTTCCCTTAGGCCTCAATTTAAAGAAGGTTCATTTGTCTTTTTAACAGAACTCAAAAGCAATGCAAAGATGAACAGTTTGGGTGAAGAAAAAAATGTGCAGACTGGCTTCCCTTCTGGAAATTTGGACTAAATTCTCCATTCAGAGAAAAAAAGATGCCTAGTACAAATTCTTGTTCTGTCCCTGACCTGCCAGACCTGTGCACTGCCCTGAAAGTCCCTCTATCAATAACAGAGTCTGAGCTGTCAGAAACACCCAGGGAAAAACACAGTCTAAGACAAATAGGTGAGGCACGTTTCACTCTCTTCCTTTTAAATAAATGACATGCACATTTCCATGCAAGATTAAAGGGAAACAAAAGTGCCTACAAATTAAAATCCTGAGAGAGAAAATACTACTTTTTTTCCCTGAATGTTGGCCACTTGAAGACTTATTTTTAGGAACAATGTAACAACTATTTCTAGTAGCTGTGCAAACACACACGTGAACTTTGGAGAGAATTCTTTTTGGAGTGGTGAAACTAGTCAGAGATCTACATTTGGGGAAAATATTTCCCTTGCAGAAGTGACCTTTCAACAGGAATTCATAGTTACTTCTGGCAGTCAAATCTTGCCTTTCATTTTTACAAATGCAAGCTTGCTGCTAGAGCTGTCTGAGCATACAAACTATGTATCTTCATTTGATGAGTTGTAGTCTTCTAAGGAAAGTATCCCACCAAATGCTAGAAATAGGACATAAGTTAGGGGAAAAGAAAAGAAAAACCACCACCATTGCCACCAAAAAAATTCTCCAACCAAAATAAAACCAAGCAAAACAAAATAAACCTACACCACAAATAAAAGGAGGACAACAAAGACATATATTTCAGAAACTATTTACTGTCTGGGGCAATAGTTACTTTCCTACACAGCACCTAGCCCGTGGAGGTGCTAAGGGTATAATGCTTCTCAGTCAGCTTCAGCTATTCAAGAGCACTTCTTTAGAAGCCCTGTGCAGACAGAGGATAGATAAAGAGTTTCCTGATAATGATTCACCCACTTCTGAGATAGCTAAGGGGGTATCATGTCCCAGAGCTGCAAAGGGTGGGTCACTAAGGCTCATAAGATTTCTCTCCCTTATGAAGACAAGTAAAAGAAGGCATGATCATGTTGAAAAGGTATGAAGTCCACCCTGCAAGACACTGCAGTAGTAAAGAGTGACAGCAAGGTTCACAATTATTCATAGGCTTCACAGTTTTGGCTTTGTAATTTTTGCATACTGAAAATGCAGAGTTTGGTGCCACTTTCTGCTTTAACAAAGATGTATTTTTGCTAGATCACTGTTACAACATCTTAATTTTCATGTGCATTTTTTGTCCCATGGGGTCCTAAAAACAAAGTTAAAAAAATCTTAGTTGATTGTGTGGGGTTGCTCTCTTTGTTGCCTTTTTTTCCCCCCCTGTTGTTGGGGTTTGGCTCTTTTGTTTGTTTGGGTTTTGTTGTTGTTGTTTTGTTTTTAATTAACCCTTCGTCTTCTAGGAATGGTGTTTGGTGTTTCCTCTTGTTAACCACCAATGCTGACATCTGGTGCTATGCAAAAGCAGATCAAGTCCACAAATCCTCATTCAAAGAGGTTAACCACAATTTATGCCAACAGGAAGAAGATGGGGGAAAAAAAAAAATCTCATTTGTGAAGGGAGGGAGAAGAAGGAAATTAAAGACGATACTGAAAGATTAAATAAGAATGGCTATGGTATGTAAATATCATAGGACAAACTGTGCAGAAGTAGGCCTTCAAGGGTAACTATCCAAATCTAGGCTCCTTACTGAATGAATCTTTTACACTTATCTACCCAAGATGTAGACTGCCATGAACTATCTGGTACTCGGTTGTGCAAGTTGTAAGAAGTTCATGCAGAATAGCTGACTTGCTGCAAAATGACAGTCTGATTTGCATCATGCTAGCATGTTTGTGTTCTAATAGCTTTAATAACTTCTGTCCTGCCTTGTGGAATGAAAGATCTGTGTATGCTTGGCTTGGCAGAGTTAAGTAATGGAGGTTTTACACTTCTGAAACTAATTGCAAAGCTCACAACAGATCAACAGCAAGTTGATCCAAGTGCAAAACACCTTTCACTGAAGGCTGTGTAGATATACACAGACCTCAAGCAACTGTACTAGAGATTTTTTTTTTCATAAACCTGGGGGTGGGGGGAGGAACAGGTCTGAGGGGAGAAAAGTTGGAGAATTATAGAAAAAAAAACCATACAACCAACCCCAACACCACCAACCCCCCCCCCCCCCCCGCAAACCGAACCAAAACGAAACCCCCCGCCCCAGTAGTATTAATGCCACAGAGCTCTTCTTTAGCAGCATCAGCAACTTGGTTGAGATTGTTGAAATTTTTGATTGAATCTTCAGGGAAATTCTACTTTCTCCAAGGTGTCAGTCAGCCCTTATCATGAAATAAATGTGGATTATTGCCAGATATCTCAGATAATTTAAAACACCGTAGTTACCATTCCCTTCCTTTCTGAGGTGCTTGTCTCTCTCTCTCTCTTTCTCTGTTGGATCCAGTGGTGCCCACAATACAGTGTCTCTCCAGTCTACAAGGGCATGTCTGCACTGCAATCTGCTGTATTGCGTTCAGAAATACTCAAACTGACTTTAAATAAGTAACAATGGACACTGCAATCTGCACCAAGAGGTGATTCTGCAGTGTTTTGGGCAAGCCTGAGAAGCTTCCAGGATTGTGCCTACCTATACTGGAACTAAACCATTTCCAGCATCTCTATCCGGACAGCAGAGTAGACCACATCACTTATTCACTTTATATCTACATAACTAAGCAGAAGAGCCTGTGTGAGTTCTTGCAAGACAGCAGAAAAGTACAAAGAACTTCCACTCCACGCAATAAATTGCTCTTGCATCCACTGAGATGAAAGGCTGCAAGTACAAGATTTCCCTTTTATCTGTATATTAACAAAAGAGCCTGAATCTGTAGACATGAGCTATATTGGGGCAGATCTGCTCTGTAGTCATTGCTGTTAGCAAGCGTTAACCAGGCTAGATAAGCATTCCTGGCTGCACAGGGATGCGAGCACAAGTGCAAAGCCAGCAAGGCTGCCCAAGTGCTGCCTCCAGGGAATGGTGGCTGCACACCACACTGCTGGCCTGAGCCAGCTGTACGGCTCTCACTTGTGTAACAAAACGCCTAAGCAAAATGAACCCTCACTAACAAGGACCTCAAAGGATTAAGCACATCTTAAGGAGGCTGTTTTGCAGGTAGCGCTATGCAAGAGTGTGCCTCAGGCAGCCACGTACTAAATCCCCCTTCCGCCACCCTCGCCAGAGCCAGCGTGCTGTGTGCATGGGCACCTCAGCCTAGCCCACAGCCTGGAAGTTTTTCAACAACACACAGTAAATCTGTGCATGGTTCCAGGCAGTAATCAAAACCTGCTGCACCCCGTGAGAAGCACAGGAAGGATGAGTTGGGTACATCTATACCTGCAAGGCTGCCAGAATTCCCAGCTAACCGACTGAAGTATTTCAGCAGCAGCAGTGAGTAGTCTAGGAGGCTGCTTTCTGACCAGCAAAAAGATAATGCGTTGTCCCTCTTCTCAGGACACAGGATCAAACTGCATGAAGGCAAGCAGTACAGCCGCTGCTGCTCCTATGAACTGTCCATTTCTATGGCACTGCTCTAATCCGAATATCCATACATTAAGAAACAAGACAGTGAAGCACCCTGTAAAAACACAGCACGGTTCAGGCTTTTTAGAAATTCATCTCACCTCTCTGTTTTATTGGCCATCTTTTAAAAAGAGGGAATAATATCTTATCAACTGACACAAGCTAAAAGGAGAATAAAAAAAGATTAACAATTGCAGTCCGGAATAAGAGAGTTTTGAAGCAAAGGCATGAAAATTTAAAGGTTTTGGGGTGGGGATAAAGAAAAGCATTTAGAAGGCTTATTTTGTGAACCCAGAGGGTTAATTTATCATGGAGTAGGACTGGAACTTGAAAAGCAAAGAATGGTTTATTGACTCAGAAGGTCAGATAACTATGTTATATCATATTCAATAGGTTAAGGTTCTAAGAGTCTACATGGATGCATGAGAATTGCAGGAATCCTTACAAAGTCTAGTTTATACCTTTATCATTAATAGCTTTCTAATCCTTTACCACAAATTTATAGTTTAGAAATGGCAACACATCTTAAAGATTAAAGGTATGTGACAAGCAGTTCATGTCCTTTAATAATCAAATCACACAGCTTAGATTGGGGGCTTATCAGGCTTTTTCCTACTCTATGGTTTCATAGGTAGAGAATACTTTATATCCCTATTACATGAATGATGAATGGGACCATTGGTTATGGGCTGTTATTTGCTTGGCTGTAGTCAATATGTTTTCTTTGGACAGGGACTTCAGTGATTTATTTCTCTTTTGGCCTTATCACTTATTAACTCAGGGCAGACAGAAACAGCCAAGGTTGTGAATAAGGACTAGTGCCCATTTAGACTTCTAATATCAGAGAAAATACTCTTTTTAATGATCCAGCTACCCTTTGCTGCGTAGACTCTGATTGCACTTTCCTCTAACTAGGAAATAAAGGTCATATTTCTTGAAAAGTGTATACATAAAATATGCAAAATAATATGTTTCCTTCACAGCCTGCTTTATTCTGACAGTTGCTGTAATTGCTTTCATTTTTGCAGCTGTCCTACAGGTACACTGCACACTTCTGGTGATTGTTTTTTGCAGTGCATTCTGGTGCTGCCAGTGTTTAAGAAATACCAAAGGTATGAGGGTTCTGTGGTCCTATTAGCATACAAAGGGGGATTCTCAGTCTACCTTCACTGCCTCCTCACTGTCTCATAACACCCTTTTCCTTGCAAACAATTAGGATTCCTTGCAGCTTCCTTTCCCAAATTTCTGCAAACCAAAACAACAACCTTAATATTCCTAACACTCAACACTGGTAACTGTCCATACTTCATTCCACTGGGCATATCCCAAGAAGCAAACCCTTTGGTAACAATAGTAACCCCAAGCTCACTATCAAGTAATAAAGGCTGAAGTTACTTTATCTAGGAAAGCTTGTTCCAAACCAACTGCATCCTTTTCTTTTTTGTTCCCCCTAAAATTTCCAGACAGGCCAAGAAGACCAGGTATTAACACTGATTCAGCAGAGCATCTAAGTTAATTGACTGGAACTTGGAAAGGGTCAGGTTCATGCTTAAATTCAAATAGAGATTTCCTGAGGGCAACTTTCCTTTTCAAGGGCAAGTAACACTCAAGATCACATCACTGATGTGGGTGTTTGGAGGGAGTGACTGTGCCAATCTCTGCCCTGTTTTCCCACCTGTAATTTAACTGCCAACATCCCAGACTTAGCAGTGGTGCCATGAAGATCCAATTCTTCAGTGACTATCAAACTTTCTGGTAGCAGAAAGCCGCATGTACAGCTTAACTTCAACTCAACACCCCACCCCACAGACAGGTCCATTTCTGAGGTCCACACACAACCTTATGTTTCCAGTGTCCCTGTGGCAAGGTCTCACTAGGAATGAACACTCAGCACAATGAGACAAAGGGGGAAACTCTGCATTAGAACACTTTATGAATAGCTCTTATGAGGGGATTTGTGCTTGTTTCTAGGGACATTAATTAAATTCACCGGTAAAAGTCTACATTTACTGAGGATTTAATTTCATTCTGCCTTACTGGATAGTGCTACAGTTAGGATTTATCATCCCTCCTCTGTAGTCTCTCCAGGATCAGGAACAGACTTTATATTGAGTGTCCAAAGCAGAGGTAAATCAACAGGGTAACCTGCAGTGCTCTCCTGCTTTTAAGGACACTAGCCCTTATTTTAAACTTTATACATTTCTTTGCATTGAAGGATTTTCTCCTGTTCTTCTGCAGCACTTTGACTATTCAACTTCCAGACATCTGATACTTTTTATTCTACCACTGCTATTAATATTTACTAGTGAAAGACAGATAAAAACTGCTGTTAAAAACAAATGACATTCATTTGCTAGCTACCAGATCTCATAGCTGGTCACTCTTCTGGGGAAGTGATGTGCTCTATATTTCATCTCAGATTAATGACCATCATATCTTTGAGGTTGAAGATTTTATAAACACATCAGGATAAAACCCAAGCCATGCTGGCTTTTTAATTTTATTTTTATTGTTCTGTTGACGGTGGCCTTCTCTCCTCATTTATACTAATCAGCTATTTAAGTGCTCATGATTTAATAATAAACACACATGAATGAGGCATTGTAAAACTAATGAGGTTGTGTATTACTGATGTTGAGAATAACTGCCACTAGGTTTTAACATTTCTCAGGAGCTAACAGATACACCAGCTAACCTTGGCCATAGCTGTGTCTGGGTCAAACTTTAGTCCACAGGGATCACAAAAAGCTCCAGGGGGGCTACAGGAACTTCTTGACAGCCAGTCTGCGTCTTATCACCATTTCTTTTTTCTTCCTCCATTTTTTCCCCCCCTTTTCATTATTGAAGTCTACAAACTCCAGAACTCTCCATTCTGAAAACTGTTTCACTGATTATGGATCTTTTGAACTGTGCATAGTTAATAGTTATCGGTGCCTTCTTGAAAGCAGGAATCACTGAAGTTTACCAGGCTAGAACCTTCAGTGACTGGAGATCACCTTTTAAGTGGTTCCATTTCTGACCAGATCTGTGTACATGACCTAAATCTCTGCTTCTAGGGCCATAAACTGAAATTTTAAATGCTGGTAGGTAGCTTTTGATTTAAGAAATGTAAAGCAAATTAGTCTCACAAAAATGGCTCTCTCTCTTTCCTTCTGTAAATTAAACTATTTAAAGATAAAAATCTAAAAATGAAGCTAAGCAATCTCAAAGCTATTGAAAATGTAGCCCAAATCATCTGTGATCTGCAAGGCTCTTCCTGTTTGTATACAGACTAAAAGGTTTTTGCAAGTAAACAAAGGGTGAAATGAGGATGGAGCAGGGATTTTTCCACATGAGGCTATTTCTTCTTCATAGCAACTAGGAGAGCAAAAAGTTCTCTGAGAAGCCCTATGACATTCCAGAGAAAGAGGCAGTTTCCCAGAAATTCTGTGAATATCCTGACCTTCACAGTGCTAGCATTTCTACATCATTCTACCCACAATGGCCCAAAGGCATAATGCAACCACCGGTCAGTCTCAGCAGCTCCACTCTGACCCACTCAGCCCTTGTCACACTTATCCTGGACGATCAGCTCTCAGCATCTGGGTTATTCACACCGCACAGCAAGCTCTGTGTCTGTGCTGCCCCTATATCCACCCATTCCTGTTGGCAGCACTTTGAAAGACACACCTCATCCCATATTTTCTAACAAATCCCAACGAGCTGAGGTGGGACTTGCCTTTCTCTAGGTATCCTGCTAGCACACAAATGGTTTAGCCCCCAAACTCCCTGCAAGATGAATGCAAATGAAAATGGTCCCTAAATTCCATCCTGTGTCCAACTATGTCACCAATTTAAAAGAAAAAAAAAAAAAAGGAGCAGTATTTGGGGTACTACTCAGCCAAGAATCTGAATTAACCTCATGGTGTATACATAACATCAGCGACAAAGCAATATACTTCTGGCCTCTGTGTAGTCATTTGCTCTAGTTTGGGAACAAAAGCACAAAACCTGAAACTGAGCAGGTGGTAGAAGACACAGCATAACACATTTTTATGGACCTCCCATATGTCCTTTCCAATATGCAGTCAGATTAATTCTCTTTTCACTTACATTCATGCAGACCCACTCAAACCTTGCAGCTTAGTATCACAGCAAAATTCATCTGTGAAAAACATACTGGCCATGAGACTTTTTTTTGTTGTTGTTTTGTTTGTTTAATTAAAACAAAACAAAATCTCAAAGGCCTGTGCAGGTATCACAAATTTGTGCCAGTTCCCATCCCTAATTCAACTCAACCACGTATGCCCTGAGTCACCTTGGTAAGCTACCTACGGGTTTGTTTCCCTAATGGCTTCTCTCTATCTCAGATTCTCCAGTCCTATAAAAATGGTAGAGATAAATACCTGACTCCTATGTTGTGATACAAAGCTCAATTCTCAGAAGGCTCTGAGGTGACCTAATTGTGGCCTTCCAGTATCTGAAGGGGGTCTACAAGAAGGCTGGGGAGGGACTTCTCAGGATATCAGGTAGTGATAGGACTAGGGAGAATGGAATGAAGCTGGAGGTGGGGAGATTCAGGCTGGATGTGAGGAGGAAGTTCTTCACCATGAGAGTGGTGAAGCTCTGGAATGGGTTGTCCAGGGAGGTGGTTGAGGCCCCATCCCTGGAGGTGTTTAAGACCAGGCTGGATGGGGCTCTGGCCAGCCTGATCTAGTGTGAGGTGTCCCTGCACATGGCAGGGGGATTGGAACTAGATGATCCTTGTGGTCCTTTCCAACCCTGACTGATACTGTGATACAATTCATGCAGTGCTCTTCTATTCCAGAAGAGACTTGCAGATGAAAGGTGCCACAGGGAGATACTGACCAGCACATTTGGGTATTTCCATCTGCAATATGGACTTTTAGTATTATTCCAAAATGATCACACATGCAAGATGTGTTCAGACTTCTGTATTTCTAATGAAGTTCTATGAGGAATGCCACAGCTTAGAATCTAAGAAATATTTGCTCTGTAAGTGCATCCTAATGGCTTGCTTTGCAGATGGAAAATAAAAAACCTGATGTTTTCTTGTAAGCACAGGGTCAACACTGGTTTATTTCTTTCAAAAATCCTTACAAAAGCCAGGATTTATCTGTATATATATGACCTTGATTCCTAGATGGCACATGGACTACTTAAAGATCATGTTACTAAGTTATTTGCAGTTAAGGGGGAAAAAAAAGGCTAAAATTAATGGGTCACTGGGTATTTTCTTCTGAGAACTTAAGTACTTAACAGTAAGAAAAAAACCAGTTTACAGCCAGGTGGCTTGAGGGGATATTTTGTTGAACACTGATTAAAAATAATTTCTTCTAAATGAGACCTGACCACAAAATGGGACCATTAACGAGCAGGGACATTCTCACCAGAAAGGAAACTACGCTTGATCAACTCCTGCACCGCCCACAAACCCCAGGTCTTTTTCTCTCTCTCTCACACACACACATGCTCTTTTTTTTTTTTTTCCCCTCCTCCTTTTTCTCCTTTCCCCTTTTCTTGTTCTTAATAGCAGGGTAAATAAGCAGCAAGTGATGCTGAAAGGTTTTCGGCCAAAAACAGAGGCCAAACTCCTCTGAGAAAACATTTGGCCTCTGTGGTTTTGTAATATGTTCCAGAACACTGAGTTCACTGAAGAACATTGTGAAAAACTCCCATCGGCTGGAGTGATGCTGGGGAATGTTACTGTATCCCAACTTCCAATTGGTCCATTTCCTGCAGGCCTTGTTAAAAAAAAAAGGGGGGGGTTGGCGGGGGGGGGGGAGAGAAAGAAAGAAGGAAAAGGGGAAAAAAAAAAGAGGAAAGAAAAAAATAGTGCTATGTGGGAGTTAAAACAAGTTCTCATGGGAAAAATGAATGGCAAGAAATTCTAGCTTTAAAGAAACAGCTAATCTGCTAGTTTGATTGTTCTTCAAAACTTACAATGAACCAATAATCCTAATTAAAAACACTTGGCCTAGTTCTCTAAAGCATCATAGCTTTTTCTATGCTTCGTTTGTACACACCATAGACTATTAGTTTTTTTCTAGTGCTCACTAACAAAGTGCTGACTTTGTTGGGATGGCTGAGCTAATTTCGTGAACTCAGTGTGAAACCTTAGCTAAACAAAATTGTGGTAATTTTCCTTAATTTGTAAAAGTGATTGGAGTGCAAACAAAATTTTCCTCTTGGGTCAATCCTATAATTTTCAATTAACTAAAACTAATCGGCAGGCGTGTACTGAACCTGCATTTTGTTTAAAGGGCTGGAAGGCACTTCTGAAGGTCAGGATGCATTAATTGTTTTTATTTTAGTTCCATTTAGACCTTTTTAAAAAGCCACATTTAAGTTCAGGCTCTCTCTAAAAGGAAAATGCAAATTGTGTGAGGTACAATTTCAGTCACAATAGCTTTTCTGTGTCTACCATGACTCCCTAAGAGCTGCACAAGCGAGACTATTGCCCACGGACCGCATCAGCTTCGACTTTATCATTGCTGTTTGGTATTTCATAACTTCTATTTATCGAATGAAAAATAATGTGCTTTAAACACTAACCTGCAAAATGCATAAATGGAAACACTCTCCCTCCTGGGACACCTTATTTCCACATTCAGCCTTCTGCTTCTGGGCAGACAGGCTAAACTGCCACCCTCCTTTTTACTGGCAAAGCTAATTAATGATGATCTGAAAGGCAAAACCAAAATGGGTCGAAGCCACTTTTAAATCGCAAAATGAACTCCGCAAAACTTTGTTCACAAAGTCGAGGGGGAGCAGGTTTTCTCTCTTTCTTCATCTTCTACAGGCATACCTGCCAATTCACCAACCCACGATGCAGCCACCCTGGTGGCTTGACATCGAGCAGGACAGCACAACTTACTCCGAGTCAGAAAGTGAGAAGAAGAAAGATTCATGGACAGGCTATGCAGAGCTCTGGCTGACACTTTCATGTGGTATATGCAAGCAATTTGCAGCAGCTGGCAATTTGACCCTTTTCTTTTCCTTTCAAACCTTAAAGAACCTTTTTGATATAGTGTGCTATTGTCCAGGTATGATTTTTCTACACATTATTGAAATAGTAATGCTGCACAAGTGCTTGCTGCTCAGCCAGCAAAGAGATACATGAACAATTTAAGACCCAGTTTGAAGAAATCCAGTGCATAATCCTAACTGGGGAAGAGGGTATTTGAAAAAGACAACAAAGCTTTATAAGGCAACTTTGTTCAATTTGGTCAGAGTGAAGAAAAAGCAAACGAGAGCTTTGCTACCCAGCTGGAGCACAAAAGTCACAGAATCACAGAATTCATCTGGCTGGAAGAAACCTCAAAGATCATCCAAGTCCAACCCTTAACCTAGCACTGAAGGGTCAGTACTAAACCATGTCCCTAAGATCCAGGTCCACAGGCTGCTTAAACACCTCCAGGGATGATGACACCACCACTGCCCTGGGTAGGCCATTCCAACGTTTGATAACCCTTTCAGCAAAGAAATATTTTGTAACATCCAGCCTGAACCTCCCCTGGTGCAACTTGAAACCATTTCCTCTAGTCCTGTTGCTTGACACCAGGGAGAGCAGGCTTTAGAGAGAGATAAGGTCTCCCCTCAGCCTCCTCTTCTCCATACTGACTCTCTTTGCCTCAGGTCTCTGTGTGTACGTTCACAGCTGAAGCAATACATGTGCCCAGTGAAATCCAAAATGCCTCACAGCCATGAGTATTTATGATATAGCTTACTCTTAAAGTTTCAGAGACAATCAAGAATGGGAAGGGGAACTGCCCTGGGTTGTGATGAACCACAGTTACAGAAGTAGTCCTGTCTGCATATGTCAAACAAGCACATAAAAGGACAAGTACATCAAAACCTGGACCAAGTCATCAACTCCTGTAGCGTGCATCCTTTCCAAGGAATCAATGACACACATTCTTTTAAAAATGTTAGGTTGCTACTGGATTTATTTCTTAGGCCCTTCTTTTTGCTACTGAGAGTAGTGTAACATTGACAGCACCTGAAGTGTCCTAGCACGATTATTTGTTAATAATTCTTCAGACCAAGCCTCTCAACTTTGTGGTGTCAGTGTGGCACGCCACCCCACAATATGTTGCAGGTCACCATGTCTGCAGCACTGGCTGGGTGAAAGCTATCTAACCTCTCTGAAAGTCAGAGACAACTATGTTAAGGTGAGATGGGCAGGCAAAGAGGCTGCTGTATGGAACAATTCTAACACTTGCCAGAAAACATGAAATGGAGACATTTAGCATGAGGCTTTGTGGAAGGCAGGTTTGTGATTGCACTAGCCTGTCTGTCTCTTCATGCTTGCACTCATCCTCTGTTTAACTACTGGAGTATCCATTTCCCTCCTTCCTTCCCCCTCCAGGATAACGAGATATCCCACTGTGACGGTAAACAAGCAAACAAAAATCCCATACTGGTTTGTTTTCAGATCCATCCCTACAGTCATCCACTTCTGAAATCCAACCTTAAACTGGTACCTCAATGACATGCTCTGCCAGAATAACAGAATACAGTACAGCTTCTAATGACGAAAGCAGTAGCCCCAGCAAGTGTGATATATTGTCTGCCCTATTTCTCCACCTTATATCTAGTACAAAAGCATCCTTACCTGTGTAAATGAATCTTCCAGGCGTTCCCTTGCAAAACTGCTTAGACTTGTAGGACAATGTGACTTCTACAACCCCAGGGATATGTCGGGGAGGCGTCTGTACACGGATGGCGTGAGGAGTAATCAGCTAGAGGAAAACATTAAGGAGGGAGAAAAAAAAGGGGGGGAAAGCACTGTTAGATGCTGAATGCTTCTTTAATAACACTTTCCTTCTCAGATGACAGTAAACAAGCTTTGAAACATGTAATTAACCTGTCAATGTTTGAATACAATCTTGATGTAACCCACACAAAAGCCAGTGACTACAATATTTACAAGCATTCTCCTTCTCAGCCATAACAACATTATTTCTGTTTTCATACATGGCAGGCACTTGCTTCCTAGTACAAGCATAAGCCCTGGTTTAATGCAATAACTGTAGCTTACAAGCAGCAGGATGCCTATGTTTGCTCAGGTGAACACTAGGGTCATGACAGCGTCCAACAAATCTGATTGATAAATGATAGGCAGTTGTATGTGTAAACATGACACAGCACAGACCCAGGATGTGATGCACTGCATAGCCCAAGCCCAGGCAGGATTTTCCACGTGCTGGTCCCCAGCTGACATCTGCACATTGCAAAAACAACATGTGCTGCTGTTTTAATTTTCTCTTTATTTTGTGGAGGTATGACAGATTACTGCAGAAATGCAAAGTTTGGCTTCTGAAGGATGCTGGATCTTTTCTTGCAGATGATCACAGCACTCAAAAGAGAAATACCAAACATAACCATCTAACCACTGCTTCCAGTCTGCCTTCACTGCAGTGACTGACACACATCTGAGAGGGCTTCTGCAGATGTGGCTTGACACAGTAATACAGAGACAAACATAAATTGCTTGTTAATGAGGATCCCAATCCTCTTCACACAAAAGATGGGAGTGGGTCAGAGCTGCACTTTCTAGGCTCTAGATAATTTTTGCTGTTTCAGGATTCTGGACTGGATTTAAAGCATAGTCCTTGAAATTATTGTTAGAGCCATATAGAAGTTCATTAATTAATAGTGTGTTAACTCAAATCTCTGCTGCACTTAGATACTAAAGCATTATCCTCCCCATCACTGAAATGCCATCTTCTTCATTCCTTATGCTCTTTCAGACAAGCACAATACAAAGAGCTACGCAGAAAAGGTGACGTGATTGTGTCCAGCAACCAAGATACAGCTTTGGCACACAGATAATCCTTCTCTAGCAGACTGTGGCACATTAATACACTTCTGGAGAGGCAAATAACCAAAATCATAACCTGCCTTGACAGTGAGCGAAGACATGGGCACCCTATACACACAGTCAATTGCTCTGTGCAGTTGGCCAAATTGTGTCCTGGATTAGGGAATATATTTTGATAGATTTCCTTTTTTCTTTTAAATAAAAAGTTGAATTCATTAATATTTTTACTAGGAAGCAAGTATTGCAAATTGTAGTGAGATCCTACCAAAACCCCAGACTTTTAACCAGTTCTTTGTTTAGGGGACAGGACTAAAAAAGCACAGCAGCAGAGTAATGTCTGTCTGAGAGCCATCTGTGTTACTGAGGGAAATGGCATGTACAGTAGGAAGTTCCCTATATTTAAAATAAGAAAATGAATATTAAATCCAGTTGAAGATTAAAACCAAAGTTACCAGCATCAAATGCTCCAGAAGACATTCAGATCCACAGAAGTCATAAGCTGGTTTAGAAATGGTCAGTTAGGAATTGATGCTGCCAACTGTGAGCTCCAAAGAACATGTTTTGGGCTCTGCTTTGAAAGCCTGGGATTTAGAAGCTTGTTTATTTTTAAAGTAAACCTGCCATTTTCCCCAATTACTCCCTCTATCAAGTGGGCTAAAAAAAAAAACCCTACAACAAACCAACAAAAAATAACCCCCCCAACTTCCAAGGATTGCTGTGAGTTAAATGGAGTTGTTTTAAAGCTGGGCTAACCAAAGCCTATGAGTCTAAGTCAAATTCTCTACACTCCATCAATAGTCAGCAGGGGCAGAAAGCACTGCCAAACAGCAATTTATTTCCAGTGTTGTAGACACCTCTTATGTGGCTGCTCTCTGGAAGCATCTACCTTTACCCAATGAACCAAGATGTCAAACTTAAACTAAATGCTTAACTGTCGGCAGCCAAACATAGCTGAGAGAAATCCCATCCCCAAGTGGTTCTAGTTAACTGAGTGAACTGGCAAGATGAGAAAAGATTTGTGACATTTTGAGGGGGAAAATATTTGCAAAACCAGCAAGGATTTTAATACTAAAAGGTTAACATGTTGATCTTACTACATCAGCATATTCCTTGCACCCCTCACCCAATTCTGGCATGAGCTATACAGGCAGCTTCTGGTTGCATCTTCGAATTTCCCAGCATTTACTGGTCTGTCACCACTTTAATGTTCTTTAAATATAATTTGTGGCATTTTCCAATACTCATCTTCCCTGGTTCCCAAGAAACGTCTGACCTATTTATGGTCCATTGTTAAAGAGAGCTGGAGAGAGTTAAGCAAGTTTCCTGGTTTTTTCTCCACAAACAGTTTGGTTTTCCTTTGTGCTCTGAAGTAAATAAGTTTAACTGTGTTTAAAACCACAAATATACAATAATGTCGCCCACACATTCCCCAAGGGTGAACATTATGTCTGAAATCCTATGGTTTAGGATACTCAGGATATATTTTACTCCTCTATTCTCTAGAACTAAAGGCTTGGGAGTTATGCCAGGAGATTACACGTACCTTTTCCTCCTGAGCATCTGCCACTGACCGTGTCAGGCATACAGTGTTGAGCTAGAAAGACCTTTGTTCTAGGTCAGGTCACAGTTCTCAGGCACACAGAAAGGAACAGACCAGTTTGTTTTTGCACCAGTAGTCCCATATATTGCTGTCATATCAATAAATTTTCTTTAAGGGACAAACAATGTCACTGCATTTCAAAACTTGCCCTCTAAGCCTCACCTTTGATGTTGAACTCCAGATCCCTAATGCCTTATGGACCTGGACCAGCTCTCCCTAACTCTGTTTTGCAGCCTGAGTGCCCAGAGTGTGCTGCACAAGTCTGGGTACTCCAGAAACACCCACAGCAAGAGCAAATCTGCCCTAGCTTCAATAACTTCAGGATTGTGGGATATGTCCCTGTCTACCCCATCAATCTCTGGCTTGACCTTGGGGATCTGCTCCATCTTTTCCTAGCACATTTTCTCCGCTCACACTGTCGTAGGCTGTGTTTTCTTCAAGGCACAGTCTGTTTCATATTTGCATGTAAAACACCTGGAAAAGCTGAGCTATTAGCATTAAGGGACATTAAAAGTAAAGAAATTACTTAGGGAAGCCTCTAAGCCCCAAACTGTTGGAGGCTGGTAGAGTGTTCTGGGAAAGCATCACATGCTCACTCCATTGTTTTTATAGACATCTGTCATTGCCCACTGCCACACACAGGATACTGATCTAGGTGAATCTTTGTGTCTGACCCCATACAGCCATTTCTGTGTTCCAATCTAAGGTGGGAATTGGTGCACTGACAGCGCAACAATTGTAGCAGCGACATGCCAAGAATTAAGAATTTGTAAACATGAGTTAAGTACACTTCTGAACACAATTTTCAAGTGTAAATCTTGAGTAAGGCCTTGACTTGTGAGCTGGAGGGTGAGCTCCAGCCAAAATCCCAGATCCAGCTTCCTCTTTCATTCCTGCATTTGGCTAATTGAGATCTGGAGCTGGACATAAACCTAGTAATTGGACTCTTGCTCTTATCTTGAGGTCAACTTATCTGATAGTTGGCAACTGCACTAACTGTTTGATCTAAACTCCTACATGTCAGTTGGGACATGCTGTGGATTGTGTTGAAACTTGAGTTAGAGACCTTCAGAATGGAGGGAGGTGCGTGTCCTTCAAAATCCAAAACACATTTGGTTCGAGTGGGTACAAGGAGCCTCTTTCTGTGGTTTGCTAATGTATTCTAGACATTCTTGTGTGATACAGCATCATTTCACACTCTTCAGAGTGCCAGGTTACTTTCTTTTTTTACAAGTGACATTTTATAAGGAGATGTCATTAATCTGAGTCACCAGTTTATTTTCGCATGCTTGAGCTCTGGTTTGTGGTTAGGGAAATGGTGACAATCCGTCACAAATTTAACTTGGACTCTGTCTGAAGAGCACCATTAGGAGGGAAATGAAGAGAAATCCCACCAACTGAAGGTAGCACCACGGTTTTCAGTGGCAAAGAGGATCCTCAAGATGCCTATAGTTTAAAAAAATTCTCCAGTGACTTTTCATGCCTCCATCCTGGGCACGCAGATGCTGCTTAATAAACCTTAGTTTTCAAAAAGAGGGCGCCTACTCGTTTTTTCAGAATGAGTCAGACCTCCAAAATAAGCACTCAGAAACAGAGACTTCCAAAACCAATAATAAACATAAAAAGCAAAACCAAAAAAACTGTGCCACAGAATTTGATTCAGCAGCATTAAAATAAATAAATAAATAAATAAAAATCAACCTCCAGAAAGCCAAACCAACAAAAAAAAGAAACTCAGCCTCTGTTTTTGTGCTGTACAAAGGTAACAGAACTGACATTTCAGTGCTTCATCTTTTCTTAATATAAAAGAAGGGGGTGGGGGGGGGAAAGAAGTTGTGTCCAGCTGACTCTGTGCAGCTGGAGGAATGTTCTTGGCAGGAGAAGGTTTGAAGAAATAGCTCATTTTAAGCAAATATTGTGGAATATTTATAAGAAACTAATTTTGTCTTCGTGATCGTGTATTTGCTCTGAAACTCGACTCTCCGAGTTCCAGCCTCCCCAAGTAAGAGAGAGAAACAACAGAGGATTTTTATCAGCAGCTCAGATTTGGAATACTTGCAACAATGCACAGCTCCAGGACGCCGAGTAAAAACCTGCAAATAACAACTCCCTTTGTGGACTGGACAAACAGACAGGCAGAGTCTATCTGGCAAACAGACTATTGCTGGGAGTTGTCTGTCCAGATTCAGCATGTGCACACGATATACCAGTGCTGTTTGTTTGTCTGTTATGAAAGTCCTTCCAAAAAAAAAAGAGAAAAGAGGCATTAGATGGCCCATTTTGCTGTACTCTAAAAATATCAAGGGCTTTTAAAGTCATTTTTATAAAGTAATATGGGAGGTAAGGATTAATTGAACCTCCTGGCTTAGGGTATCTGCATTTCTGCACAAAATTAATGTGACAAATTAAGTTTTTATTTAGTTCTCCCTGGCTGAGAAAGGTTGTAATTATGTTAGAGTGTTTACAGCTAAAACATATGCTTAAATAATAAATATGTGTTTCAGAACCCATTTCAAACCTCCTTTTTTACCACAGTCAACTCTGTTTCAAGCATATAAATATTTCAATTACAAAACTTGAATACATGTAAAATAAATTAAAAATATATTATTTACATTTCAAATTATTTATAGCATATGCTGCTTGACAGCAACAAATTCACCCTTAGAATGAACATTTCTTTTTTCCCTTTTTGGCTTTTAACTCTGCTTCTAAACTGTGGTGGGATATCTATTTTAAATATCAATGCATCTCAGGTACTTGGATCTTGCTATAATAAAATCTGAGTAATATAGGACCTTTACAATAATTATCTTCACGGCACCTCTCCAAAGAAGATTGCTAATCTTATTACTCTGTTAGAGAAAGGGAATTGAACTTTAAGCAGATTATGTGATTTGCCCAAGGTCCCAAGCAAAGTCTGTGGCAAAATGATGCTTAAATTAAAAACTAGACTTCATCCCCCAAACCACCTGCAATTATAACTGAAAGGGAAGCTAGAAACATCCATGTGAAAATGCTCTCCGAAACTCACTCTTTTTTCTTCAGTTTCCACCTATCTACTACTGGTTTGGATTTTCTGCAGCTCAGTTAAAAATATGTTTTACATAGAATACATAGATCCATAAGAGACTTGGAGACTTGATGGGGTGCTTGGTGCCATGGTTTAGTTGTTTAGGTGGGTCGGATTGATTGATGAGTTGGACGCGATGATCTTGAAGGTCTCTTCCAACCTGGTCTACTCTACTCTACTTTACTCTACAACAGGATGGACTAGAAAATTATTCTTGAATTCAATGAAAAAAAAACCAAAACCAAACAAACAACCTGGCCAGGTTTGCTCCAAACTGGGCCTGCCTGGGAACTCAGGATGAATTTGCTCCAGGTTTTAAAAGGTACTGAAATCCAGAAGATGGACAGTACAGTTAAAACAAACCTATTCTCCCTGGCTACTGAAAAAGCACTAGACCTTGGGAAGGCAAGTGAAAGAATTAATTTTGTTCTTCCTAGATGGCTCGTATGTGCCATATGTATGGTTACAGATGACTATATATATGTTTGCATATATTTGTATGCTTACAGGTCACTATTATTTAGGTTTCAGGCAGCTCATGCATTTCTGCACTTGTTTAGCATGTCTTTCTTTCTTCTTTTAGAATTTCCACCCCCCCCCCCCCATATAGGATTTTCTATTGCTCTCATAGGCTATGAAACTGAGAAGTAATTTGGTAAGGGAGAGACAGTGAAATAGTCCCAGAGTCAACCTGCAGCCTTCTGCAGTACATACAGACTTTGGTCTGGACCCCTTCTAACATTATTAATTCTATGACAATGCCTTGCAACCATCGCAAGCAATGTTTTGACTAACACTCACTCTCCTGAGATTAGAAATTGCCACTTAATGGCACCCACTAATAAACAGATCAAGATGTATAATGAAAGATCCAATTCTGCAGTACCAAAAAAATCAGAGCACTTTCCTCCCAGCCTCTTCACCTTTCCCTGTTAAATGTCTGTAGCCATAATAGCTTCAATCTTAACACACAAAATGCTTACACTGGACCCAGGGGGCACTTTCATGATCACATAAGGGCTTCAGAATAGAGCTCATTTATATATCTCCTTTTCTGAGAACGTCCTTTCATCCACATGTCCTCAAGTGGAAGGATGATAGAGGGAGAACAGTGAAGCCCATGAAGGGCATTAGAGAATACTCTTCATATGGAAAAAATGCTGCCATATGTGCAATGGAATCAGCGGTGGGAATGTGCTGGATGTGAATTAAGCTATGGTGTTGATTCAGGATTTGTAAGATTTATAAGGCAAAGTATCAGAAGATCCTTAGTCACTAGGTAAGGATTGTATATCTGTTTTGGAGGTGCTGGTTTGTTAGTGTGTTTAATTCAGTATTAAAATAATGGGGGGGAAACAATTCCTATAGAAGATCAAAAATGCTTATGGAAAGCCACAAATGCAAAATGTAAACCCTTCCTTGGAGCTCTCTTTCCATGCCAGTGAAGCCAGTGGGAATTCTGCCCTGACACCTACAGTCCTGAGCACTCAAAGTATCTGTTTGGACAATGCTTCCCAGGTTTTAATTTTCAACAGGCTCTTGGGAAATATCAGGCTCCATGTTTAATTATGTGCCATGAGAAGAGAGGAATTAGGAAGCTGGGAGGAACAGCAAAAGCAGAGAAGGGATAAGAAACCTAAAAAAAGCTTACTGTGAAACTACAGAGGCCCTGCTAGGTATGATGAGTTTGTATTTCCCATTGTGGATACCATACTGTGTATTTGGTTGCTATTACAAAAAAAGATACTTACAATGAGTGCCTAGACTTTAAGGATATGCTCTTCAGAGGTGCTGAATTTCTGCGGTCTCCACCTCATTGAGCTGCAGCTACAAGCTGCCAGTTTCCCTGGAAAGCAGAATCACCTAAACATTTGTTTCCTGTGGGCCCTTAGCTATTGTAGTGCTAAACGCAGAATTATTCACACAGGAATTTATCCTTCCCTTTGCTGGGGGAAAAAGAAAGAAAGCAAAGAAAAAGAAAAAAAAAAAAGAGCTAAATTCTGGGCCAGTGAGAGGAGATGCAAATCCCCTGGCTGTAATGGATTTCTGCCACAGGTAAAGCTGACTAATTATTTTCATAAAACTGAATGGGGAAAAGAAAAAAAACTTCACATCTCAAGATTTGTTGCTGATTTAGCGTGTGGCACAGAAAAAGGACAGGCTAGCTACAAGCTAGACAAAGCTATTAGACATTACCGTTCAGACAACACCTACCTCACTCCAAACCAGCATGGTGCCGAATATGACCTGTAACCCATCAAAGAAATTGTCTCCTATGATGATGACAGTGGCACCTCCTGTAGTCCATCCTTCACTTGGACTGATGGCTTTGATACATGGTGTAGCTGCTTTTCAACAGACATGAAAAAGAGAAGTATTCTGCTGTTAGAATCAGATTTTAATGATAGAAGACTTGAGAAAAATAAAATAAAAGGATCTTTCTTTTTTTTTTTTCCTCCCCCTTACTAACACAAAGATTTCAGCAATCACATTCTTTCTAGTATATGTGCATGACCTCAAACTGTATCTTTGGAAGTGTGGGTTTTTTTTCTCAATTAATTTCTGTTTGGTTTTGGTATCTACACCCCAAAAAAATGAATTTTTTTTTATGCCTACATTAACAAAAAAAAAATAAAAATCACAGCATGATGGGCAGAGACCAATTGGAAATCAGGACAAATCCCTATCTTCATTTGATAGGAAATGCACACTACCTGAGTTCATAAAACAGTCTCCAGTGAGCTTGCTTTTTTATCCATCATAACCTAAATTCATCAAGGAAATGCCTATAAATATTGTGCAAAATATTGGCTAAATTAAAAAAGGGTGTAACCTTCACCATTTCTTTAACTACTCTGCAATCAGACCCAGGTTGTTCTGGTATTAAACCACCCTGCCCTTCTTAATGCTTTGGCTAATAAAGACAGACAAAACCAAACCCCACACCCCTGCCATCCAGTCACTGCAGTTTTGTGTCCCCACATTCACTAGCCACTTTCTTGGCATCCTATGTACAAAGCACCTTCTGAGAGGACATTGAAAACTCAAGTGCTGCTCATAGTAAGCTCAGATCTTGGTGTAAGATCTTCTGATTTTAAAATATCAAAGCAGAAGCATCCTCAACTTTATATATTGGTAGACCAGGGTAATATAAGCATCTACATTAGGATTCTCCTCCTGTGCAGTACTGCATCACAGTGCTGCACCCATGAAGTACTTGATGTGACCATATAGCAGCACAGCCCTTGCCTTACATTCTTCTAATTGTAAAGACAGCAAATTAGTTTGTTCACAGAAGCATACTTTAAAATGCTCCAGACATAAAGCACTGAAGAGACTCTGTGTGTCTATGGTTATTTAGTGAAGTTCTGGTCAGTTGGAAATAATTTCAAGAGTCCGTGAGGTTGGTGAGAAGCTCCATCCTCCCAGCCCTGGGCAGGGCAGGTGGGTGTGGAGCTGGGAAGAAAGAGGGAGCTGGAAAGGGAGCTGTTGAGTCACCCGTAGCAGTGAATGTTTCTGTGGACACTGCTACAGACTCTCACCACCAGTGATGGAACTCATGCATAGGGAGCAAACAGATCCCATCCCTACCTACAAAAGGTTGTAAGCATCAGGCGCAAACTTTTCCACTACTTAAGCTGCTGGGGATGCCAACTCCAGTGAAAAACACAAACACACAGGGAGAATAAATCATTACCCTACTCCAAACTTGGCAGAGCACAGCCATCAACTTTTACATGAGCTAACAAAAGAAACATCCTAACATCACCATCATGACAATGTAGCGCACAGAAGTTACTTCAATATGTTGAATTTGGATTCAAGTTACTTGCATAAAGCTGCGTGTAAAAGCCATTGCAAAGTCCAAACCCAAATGCTTCCCTTTCAGCCGAGCTCACAGCAAGGGATTTACAGTGAAAGCAGCTTATCAAAATGCCATCTAGCCCTTTCACAGAATCAAACATTCAATAAATAAGAACTAAAATCACTTCCAAATCACACCCTTCCCAGTATTTCCCTGTTGCTCGTGGCCACACCCACAGCCCCAAGTAAAACCCCCAGATAATCAGTTTCCCATGTGGCAGAGAATGAGCTACTTTTCTTACAGATTACAAGCAACATTTTTTTTTTCCTAAATACCAGTGAATAATAATAATAAAAAAACCCAACCCAACACAAAACTGTTTGAGGCCATAAGCCATTAACAGAAAACATATGCAGGCTTCAAAATGATAGATTCAATTCATCTTTGAAATGAATACAAGACACTGTTCTCCCGTTCTGGGTCCCCACTAAAACTCCTGCTGTTTATCTTGTGAAGTTTTCTGTGGTACCCACACTGTGCTCACAGGTGCAAGGTGCTGCCCTGTCTGTGCTGCCTCATCTGTTGGATTCTGCTACTTTATGCATGTATGAGCTTAATATCGGTGGTGGTTTTAGGCTGTACCTCGAAAATTTTCCACAGATCTTGAACAGAAAGTGGTAGAATGTAAATAAATTACCACTGGATGTAAAAAGGAAAATAATGGTAAGTTCCAAATAATCCCCTTGGACAGATACCTACCATAAAATTTTGTTTTATAAATTAACTTTCTCTCTTTTTGCTTCCTTCACTCTGGCAGATACTAGCTTCTGGCTGTGCTCACCTTGGCTGTGTTCTTTGGTGTGGTTAAGTAACTAACAGCAACTCTCTGCTCTTTCTCTTGTCTTGTATACAGGGGGGAAGGAAGGGAGTAGGGAGTGGGGAAGCTATTAGTAGCCCCCTGGTTTGTCCAGAGGGATTCTTGCATTGTGTATAAACTGTACATGTATGTAAATATTGTATATTTTGTACATATTTGTCACATTTCATATTTTAGATTTGTTTTGCTTGTAAACACAGCCTCATTTGCTTCCACTGAGCTAGTCTGGCTCAGTGTTGCCATGACTTTGAGTGAACAGGTCCTTGTGCTAACCTGGGGCTGTGGGCTGTTCCCTAGGACACTCTCACCCACACAGTCAATGTGACCACTCATATGTGTAATTTTATTTAAATATGGAGCAATTGTGCTGAATCAGTGCCTCGTTGGAACTGCTGGCAATAGCCCAGGACATCTCTTCTGAGGACAGAAACTCATTACTTAGTGGTTTAATACTCAGGGCAGGTTGGTACCCTTACAGGCACTACCCAAGGAGCAAGGAAAACACTGTGCATTCCCAGAGGATTTCAGGATATTATTTTCCCTTAGGAACAGTCACAAAACCCAGTAGAACTTCCCAACTTTCCCCCCACAACTTCTCTGACTCTAAAATGCAAGTGTCTGTAAAGTCTGGCAGGGCTGCACAAAGGTGCCACCCCACAAGGGAAGCTCTGCTGCAGGACTGATCGCCAAGGAGACGTGCTAAGGGAAGCATACAGAGTGCTACCTGGTTTGAAGGCACAAACCATGTTTATACAATGACATATTTGCAACAGCCAGTGTCGTTTGGGACACGGATCTTACTAAAACTTTGCCCTTCCCAGGCCTTTTCCTTGGAGCACCAGGAAGGAGGACAGAAGAATCAGGTGCCATTTGCCAGCATCACCACAGGTAATGTTGGGAGAGGGACAAGACAATGACCTCAGCTCTATTTATGCCCCTGGTACAAATGTTTGGCCCGCTCATGCCCTCAGCTCTTCATACTTCTTCTGTTAATCACTTGGCAACTTCCAAAGCGCTGTCTGGAAGGTGTTTACTTCTGTGCAACCCTAAAAAAACCAGAGCTTTTCATTGGAGATCGTGATTTTTCTACATTTCATTTGGGTCACAAGAGAAACCAAAATACAGAATTTTTAAAGTTTTTGTTTTTTTTTTCTCTCAGAATGCAAAGTTCCAGAATCTCTCTCTGGAGTTGATTATAACACTTTTCCATGTTGCCAAGAAAAACAAAAGATTTGCTTTCAAAATATTATCGCTTCACATGCCCTTCGGTAACACCAAGGCATCCTTTCTGAAATGTTTTTTTAAATAAATATGAGAAGAAAAAAAAAACATAAAATTTGAGGTATTCTGTAGCAAAAAAAAAAAAAAAAAAGAGAAAAAAATTAATATTTTAGTCAAAGTTGGAAACTTCACTAATAAAAAAAGCGCAGGGGAGAGCATTGGACTAGTTCTAATGAAGGCAAGGAAGGGTACATGAGTGATGACATGAACAAACTCCAGAGAAGAATCATAATAAAAAATTATGATGATACATTCTTACCTATATAAACTTGTGTCTTTGTTTATTTAATGAACAGTTTGCAGCCAGCTACAACCAGAACCAAAAGAGTTTGGTAGCCTAACTACCAGATAAGATTTTAAGACGCTTTGGCATGAGTATATTCCTCTTGCTGCATGTTTTCAGAACAGTCATTGGACTGAGGAAAAACTAAGTATCACCCTTCCAACTGCAGGCACAGACCTTGCAGCTCCTTGCTGAAGGTGATGTGGTCACATCCTCCACCTGCTGAAATGGCCTAATGGTTATGAGTCTTAATGAGCTGCTCACCTCCTTTGCATAATATCAAGGCAAATCAGCATTAACATCTGACATGTTTTATTGTGCTGCTCCTGCAGTTTGAGTTAACAGACATAGATGTTAGAGGGAGGCACTGCAATCCCAGACTTACTGAAACCAATGGGAATTGTGCCACTCACTTCAAAGCTAAGGTCTCTATCGATACATTTTAAGGATTTATGAGCAAAAAGCTTAATGACTTTCAAGGGAAACAATGTTCTTTTGAAATCTTCATCTCTCCTCAGAATATACATTATTAAAATCTTATCATCTTCCTTATGAAGGATGGTAGGTACCAACTTCAGCACATGGGTAGCAAAAAGGAAAAGTTTTTTGTTGTGTGTTGTGCATTTCAGTGTGTTCCTGCCCTCTCCTAGCTACTGATATACAGGGGATTTTTCTTCCTTCAAACTGTGACAATAAAATGATTACCCCACCACAGTTTAGCATAATGGTTCAGAAATGCTCGTGGCATATTGCAGAGTTAAAGTGGAAATTATTAGGTAGCTCTTCTTTGTTATAATAATGATCACTCCACAAATAAAAGCTCTTCTCCCAAAGGTACTGCAAGGCACAAAATGCTAATTCTGAAGATTATGTGTGCGCTTTTATTAAATATTACTCTGCCCTGTCTGTTTGAGGGCTTCACTGCTCTGATTGTTTTATGAGTGCCATGTTAATGTCAGCCCCATCTTGCTAGCAGCAGGCACACGTTTTAGCTTTTGTATGAGAGTTGATCAAAGGCCGCGTGCTGAGGGAATTGCTCAGAAAACACGGACAAGCGATAAAAATCTAACAGATTAATTGGTTTAAATTTCATTTCAGGGCGTTGAACTTTGGCTCAGGACACTAGTACTACACTACCACTCAGGGCCTAATTACCACGTTTCCAATTTGCCTCTGAACAATGCTGGGAAGGGAGAATAACAGTACTAATACTACTAAGAACAATAATAACAAAACAATGGTAATAACGTCTCTTGTACAACTAACTTCGCTTGCAGGCAATTGCACTAGGAAATCCCTCTTCTCTACATCACCATCCATCTACCTCCTGAGCACTTCTATCTGCTTCAAGTGGATCCTGAAGACAGAAGAAATAGCAGATGTCCTTAGGAGCATCAAACAACCGAATTTACAGAATCAACGGGCTACTGATTCAAGTCCCTCACAAACACGCACTGAACATCTCATACTCTTAATTAGGGACCTGTGTTTATAAACAGAGGCAGCATTTTATCCTCCAGCAGGAATGATCTATTTCAATTGATAGAAAACAGAGGCGAGAGTTAAAAACCAAAACAAACCCAAACCATATTTACCACAAAGTTTATGGGTGGCCTTGGAATAAGGGTTAATTGAGCTCAGAGGTAAATGTTCACCGAGGTGAATTAAGTGAGATGCACAGCTATCAGCAGGGCTTGGGGACTGCTCTTATTTAGCTCCTGAAATGTATTTGCTCCATGATTAATATCCAGTTTGTGCTGGCGACTGTAAGAATGACCTCGCCTGCAGTTTTTATCATGAAGTGTGGTTTCATCCTCCATTATTCCATAGATGAAGCTCTGACAACAGTTGCTGCATCACAACGGGAGTTTAAATGATGGGGTACGTGCTTGTATTTTTCTTCTCCTTAACAGCGTTGAGACACGCAAGGAGAGTTGCATAAAGGCAGTTCCAACTGGGAATTCAGAGGAACAAGGAATTTATGTCTCATCTTAGAGGAAGTACTGAAAGTATCTGGATTTTAATTTAATTTTCTCTCTTTTTTTTTTTCCTTTCCTTGGGTAAAACCTAATTCCAGGCTAAATACATAAACGAGCCACAGATTAACCCACAGTTTATGGGTCTGATCCTGTAACCTGTTAAATGTTTTTGCCAAACTGCTGGCAAATCGGTCTTAAGCACTCAAAACCATGACTTATTGAAGTTGTGATTCAACAAACCACTTAAGTGCTTAAAAACCCATCCAAAGAAGCTGCAGAATAAGGAACTAGATTTTTTAAAGATAGTTGGGCAGTGCTCTGTGCAAAGCTGCCAAGAGCTATGCAATATATACAGAAGTGGGGTTTCCCTTTTCAAAAAACCACTTAGGTTAGATGTAGACCACCCTGTGCAGTGCAGAGCTCATCCAACCTCACATGAGAACTAGCAACAGAGCTGACACACTAGTGCCAACATGCTGATTTCAGGAACTAAGCTGCTGTGTCTACTCAGTATTGCAAAGTAGCAGCAATTCAGTGGTAACTCTGGGATTTCTATAGCATTTTTATATCATCTGGGTATCTCATAGTTATGGAAATCACATAAGGTTTGTGACTCCAAGCAAGGCAGTGCCTGGGAATAGCCTGAGCCTAAATTCCTTTCTCACAGCACGCTGAACCCAAAGGTGTGTGGCACTTGTTGGGATGTTCAAGGTCCCTTTGAGCAACATTTTTACTTTAGTAAGGTATATTTCTCCTAAAAAAGGGAGAAAAATGTTATTTTTTCTGGAATGATGGATTTACACAGGTATTATGCAGGGGGGGAAGAGTTATTCCATTTATAATTTTTTTAATTACATATTTTCCACATTTAGCACTTTGAGAGACTGATCATGAGGGGAAGGGCAGCTCTTCTTATTTTTTGTTTTTCAGATCTGAAATTCACATTTTTCCAATATTTGCCAACTTGAGAGAATGAACCAAATATTTGGGGGGGGGGGGGTGGGGGTGGGGGGGTTGAGTCAGGCTGTTTTGTTGCTAATTCCTGAGAAGCAGGACTTATCATCTGCTCACCTACTTGGATCATGCCGAAAGGGCAAACCATAAAATATGTGTGTGCCCTTGTAATGGTACTGTTCCAGTCTAGTGTGCAGAGGCATTGCTGGAGCTGTACTGAGCACAAGCAACTGAAGTTTGCCAAACCAGCTTTCATGGGAGAAGTCCACAGGAGCATCCCAAAGGGTTAGTCATAAACACAAGGAAAGAGAATGTGGCAGAATTTTCACATATTGTAGTGAAGCATTAAGTCTTCTCTCTTAAGCTAAACAATGTGTTTGCTGTTTATCTTAGCAAAGCGACGATCTTCCTGCTTTCCTTTTTCATATCACAGCCTGCTCTCTCTCCTATTCTCTCCTGACAATAAGCAGCTGCTGTGCAGGAAACAGGGTAACAGAGGTTTCCCTCTCGAGGAGATAACTCGCGCAGCTTTATGCGACACAGGCATGAGGATGTGATGCCCTGCTCCCCCCTTCCCAGCTCCCTCCTTTACAGCATCCCGGTATTTGGGATTTACCATTTGCAAGCTTTAAAGACTACAATACCCTGCCAAAAATGGTAACCACCTTCTGGTTCTTCATGACATCTGTACTAGGTGAAATCACCAAACCAAAAATATACATGCCATGCAAACCCTTCAGGTTGGGTGAAGGGAGGGAAAATTGCCTTTGCTTTTGTTTTCAAGCAGCAAAATTAAAGGTACTGCCTGTGATTTCCTGCCTAATATTTTGTATGCTCAGTTCCCATTAATGGCAATTCAAAAATGTAAATTACCTGGGACAATATTCCACCTAAGATCAATACTTAAGCCAATGTTTCTCTTTTATCCCTGCTGATGCCTCAGCTAGCAAAGTTACATTTCATGGAGGCCTCTGTGTTTCTTTCTCCTTCATGATTTCCAAAGCTCTCAGTTGTTAATCACTGCCTGAAAAACGATTGCAGGAAAAAAGGAGGCAATCTTGAATAATGAGATGTGTTATTAAAAAAGTCTGCTGTGTACTTTGCTTAAAACATTTCAATGAAAATAATAATCTCTACATGACTGCAAGAAATTTTCATTCATTCTTTTAAATGCTTTCACAAAACAGAGGGAGTTCTGGGTTGGTTTTTTTTTTGTTTGGTTTTTACTTTAGGAGGTACCTCCTGCTTCACAAAAATTAATATCAGTAAGAGTCCTTAGCTGCTCACTGCAAGTTGGTAAAACCTGATCTCCAAAAGACAGCTCCATCATGTTTGTTTGGCAAATGCTAAATTTCCCAAGAAAAAGGGCAATGTAAAAATACTTAAAGATTTGGTTAAATTCAATAAATAGGTTCAGCCAAACCACTTATTTTTCTATACACTTATATTTATATATATCTAATATATATGTAAATATTAAAATAATTTTGACATGCCTTTCTGATTTTTAATTTCAAGCAGATTTTAAGGTATAATTTTTGCATTCATCATCTTTTTGTCCCAAAGTTGGCAAATTCTCATTTTGAGTCAGCCACAAAGCAACTGTTGTGAGTGGCCTTGGCCAAACGCAGCACTCTGCCTAAACCAATGCAGCTACTCAGCTCTGGCACTGATGCAGTCTCTGCTATCTTGGGCAGCTTGGTTGCACAGGGGATATACACACACTGGATCAGGAGAAGCAGCAGTACATCCAAGAATATCTCATAGAGCCTATCAAATACTGGCAGCAATTCCATCTCCACAACTGAGGACAAGTTGCTCAGACCCAAGCACCAAACCAGAGACTAAGGCAACATGCTCTCCTCCCTCAGGGATGCACAGGCGTATTTTGGGTACATGTAAGATAAATGGTTTACTACGACCCTACAAATAATAGTACTTAAACTTCCTCACTTCTTTCTCCATCTCATTGGGTCACTTGGAAGGGCACAGAAACAGTGCTCCTAAAAGATGGGAAGCCAAAGGCAATAGCACACAGAGGACTAAGATGCGATATACACCCAAGATCACACTGTTTTATCTGAGTGTGGATTTTAAAAGGTTTATTAGTACGACAGTGAAAAAATCCTACATATCCCTCCTGTTTCAATTTCAATGGCTTCCTGCTGATTTAACTTCCACGAAGCCCAGTTAAACCAATTTGACTATTTTAAAAACAAGAAGAATGTCCAGAAGGGGACTGCATCTGTTTAAGTGCACTAAAGCTTAAAAATAGTTGCACTGATGCAATTTCTGGGTGAGGATGGAGGCAACCTTGTGAATGGAAGCCCAAAACATAAATCAACCCCAAAAGTTTTTTTCAAAACAAACATTGCTGCATAGCTCACATACCCCAAAACCTACTTAATTTAACTGACTGGTTCTTCAGTGCTGCTAACTGAAGTCTTGAACCAGAAAAGCATTTTGTAGGGTGGAACCAATCATTTACTTAGTGTTAACCCTGTGGTTTACGGTTTTGCTGAATCCCAACCTAACAGAGGGGCAAGCAGGTGCTATTTCTAAATTCATGGTTTGTTTCACCATCACTCTGGTCTCATTTTCACTTTTTTATTTCCATCAGTACCTCAATAAAACTGTAAATCTCTTACAGCAAATCTCCCTAGACTTAGAACACAGGACTAGATAAAAGCTTCTAAGCCACAGCCTCCCATCCCTGCAAGGTGTAAAAAGCTCATCATCCTCAGTACAACACTAGCGAGTCTGGATGGTCAGATGTACACTGGTACGTTATGGCCACACTGGCAATGTATAGTCAATGATATACAGACACTACTTTAGGTGAAACATAGAAGTTCAGCCTGAACCTGAATTCTCACTCCCTCAAACTAAATACTACTATAACTAAACTTTAATGATATCTTTCATTACCACAATGAAAAACAAACAATCAAAAAAACCCAGCACAACTTCACTGCCTAAAATCAGTTACAGTCCCTCCCCTCTACTGTATAGTGCAACATTTAGAAGTTCAGCTGAGATTCTACAGCAAGCAATTTATTTCATCTTGATTTGAAAAAAAAAAATAATAATAATAATTCCAACTGAAATTAATTTTTAGCTGGAGTCTCTTTGTTCAGCAGAATCTCTGCCCCACAACAGAGAGCTTGCCGTAATCGTCTTTCAGCAACAGAACAACCCCCGTAGAAACACAAAGCAGTTGCAGCAGGGACAGAGAGTGCCTGTAATCCAGTTTCTTCAAGGGAAATTCAAGTACCCTAAGAGTTCTTATTCCTCATCTGATTTCTTTCACAAATCCCAGACTGCTCTCTAATGCAATTTTCTGGAGTCTGAGAATCATAAAGTCAAATATGAACAAGTCTAGTGGAAAATCTGTGACGCTAATCTTGGCCTACGTTGTATTTTTAACAGGCACTGAATTTGTGCGCCGGATTATCCAGATGGCCATACAGGAATCATCCTGATAGGATTAAACCTTTGTGCTGAACTCTGCTCCATCTGTTCTCGGAGGTCTGCCTATCGCTATCGGAATACGAATGTTTAGCCTGTGTCTAGCACCACAACTGAACGCTTCTGCTTCCCACACGCACATGCGTGTGCGCACACACATATCCTTGAGCACTTGATTAGTAATGTGAGATGAAGTTAGCCTGAAGTTTACCACTAAAGAAACATATTGGTTTTATTAGTTGTTTGGAGAACAAAGTACGCAATATCTAAATTCAAACAAAATAAAAGCTTTTTTGTTGTTGTTCTGGGACTTGTTCAATTCATTAAACCATAATACTGCCATAAATTTACAGATGAAGGCATGATTAAACATCAAGCAGCAAGGCTCTTCATCTTTGAAATCTATTAGTGGATGAGAATGCATGACACAATCGCACTTTGAAGATATCAGGGTTAAATACTCCAGATTAAAAACCAGCTAACAACAAAACACATGTGTGCACACAGCGTTGGTAGCTGTAATTTTGCAGCTCGATCTAGTCACAGGCCAGGAACAAAAAAGTAATAATCAGTCCCAGATAAAGAAAAGCTTATTCCCATTAATGCTGCTTTCTGCTTTTATTATCTACTAATGACAGTCTTCTGCATGCAGTGTTGCAGCCTGCCAGATGCAGCAAAGATCCATATTCATCATGCGCAAAAACTGCGCTCAGGCTGTCTCTGTGACAGGTTATGCAGAGCTGCCAAGACAGAGACCAAGGTCCGATGGACAGCCTCAGGTTTCCAGGCCCTGGGCCAAAGCAAAAGGTAGGGAATCTGGCTCTTCTGCAAGAAAAGCATCCCAGAGATGGTAAGGTTTAACTAAATTGCCATCCTGGCCAGAAATACACTACGAACTAATGACTACCTGGGATAGGAAGCAGGGGGACAAGAAAAACAGAACAATTCAATTGCTGTTGCTATCATTATTATTATAAGGCAGGTTTGATTCAGGAATGTAATACACTACTCAGACCATGTTTGTGATGGCAGTGTGACAGCAATGGAGGCAACATAACCTGAACTGCATTTCATGCAGCACTGTTGCAAAGACTGAGACCCCCTTGTCTTAACTGTGCAGTGTCTTTCAAAATGTTTCTTCCTCTGTTCTCTGTGCTGCTCTGAATGCAGGGTCAAGCATCCCCTCCCAGCCATTCAGGATTTGCTTGCAAAAACACAAGCATAAAAATATATTTATAGTTCATAGTATCTGTCCAGCAATGACACCACATAAAACCAGCACGCTGAAAATCTGAGAAGTGAATATCTTGGACTCAAGCCTACAAATGCTTAAAGAAGTTGTTCTTTCAATGTGTCTGATAAAGTCAGGCTATGCTTTTATTTATTTAGGGTCATATTCAGACCACCTACCTAAGGCACTGCAGTACGTAAGAAGTCAGACTCCAGCTCTGGCTGGGTGAGTTGGTCTGCCTATGTTAGGATCTTCTTCCTGCTGTACAATGAGCAGAGATGGGCAGACACCTCTGGAAGCCTGGAGACTCATGAGTTCCATGCTTGCTCCTGAAGGTACCAAGGGACCTCAGCAAGATGATATCATAGACAGGAAGCAGCTAGAAGCAATCCCATAAAAATATTTGGCAGCTAATCCTGAACAGGCACCTGACTCTGGGCTTTTGAGCATTTACTTCTGCCCAGGCTCAGATGAATGAGGCAGCAGCACTTGCTGGTGCCATCAAGGTCACAATCTCAGGAAGGGGACAATTTTCCCCAACAGGCTCCAAATCAGAGTTGCTTTACCTTTCAGTTCCTCAGAGAGCCAGAAGTGGTCAGAGTCTTCCCCCCACCCCCTTCTCTACGTCTCCTTAAAGAGCCCAAGAGGTTGAGCAGTGCACTCACCTGAACATACTGTGGCAAAGCACTGTGACCTCAAACCCCAAGCCACAAACTAAAGCTGTGGCTGGAAAGATGAGCAGCACTGTGGTCAGGCCTGCAGTTTACCTCTGAGTGCTGGCCTTCCCTCTCAGCATGGATTGGGTAACACCAAACCTATGAATTCCATATGTAAGCCTGGGTTTGCAGGGAACAGCAACATGAGCTGTCTGTTCAGTGTCCAACAGCAGGGGAGATCTACCACGTCTGCTGCCATTTCACAACCCAAATGGGACCTCTGTGGGAAACACACTTTGATTTTTCGTGGGATAGATACAGAACCTCTGAGAGAGCTGCTACAAAACCATAATGATATGGTATTAACCAGACATAATTGATTTTGAATTTCCTTATGCTCCCTTTGCTAACAGACACTTCAACAGTAGCACAGTAAAAGCACATAGGTTCCTGCAGCTTTTGGGACCAGATTTTTGGAAGAGCTCAGCTACCCAGTAGTTCTAGTAAGCACCTAATGGAATTTTCAAAGTACATGGTGTACAGCCATAGAAATTCTGTAGCTGCCATTTAGGTATCCCTCTAAATACCTACCTGCAGCTTTAGGCATCTTGGTGCTTTGAAAGCCTGCCTTTAAGTCCAGGAATTTACTAAAAGATTACTGTGGGGTACTGAGACTCTCAGATGACCACTGGACTCACAAAAATGGATCACAAGTTCAGAAAGTCCTAAACATACACTTCATGAAGGACAGCATCTTGGCAAACATCTCACAGTGGCCCTTGTACCTTAACCTGGAGAATTAAATGTTTGAACAATATATTTTGGAGACATACATTTAATCTGCTAAATTCCAGACCATTTTTCTTTTCATACAACTTTATTCTTTATCTTTTAAAAAAGCTCTCTAACCCTATTTGCTTTGCTCAATGAGGTCATACACCACCACTGCTTATTATTACAGTCACTTTCACTCTAAAGATTTGTTTTGTCACAAAAGAAAAAAAAAAAAGAACTCTAAAATCACAGAATGAAGGTGGGAAGCAGAAAGGACCAATTGTGACACACAAAGGTTTCTGGTTATGCTCAGCAAACAGATTGGGAAAAGGTTTTAAGAAACACTTTGTGAAGTTGCACTACTGGCTTTAATGAAAGCACACTTGTAGTGTCGTGCACTCCTGAAAATCTTGTGTTCTGGATGTGGGCCAAATACAAAGCCTGTCTTCATTGCAGTATTAATCATTAGTATTTCATTTTTATTGTCTACTACTAACAGTAATAATATTGATGGTAACTCAAATTAGAATAACCCCTCAAAACATCCCACCCTGGTAGGTTCCATTTCCTGCATTAGTTTCTTGATTTATGCTACTAACTCATTTCCTTGGATGTGGAGGAGCTTTGTCAAATACTCATTTTGCTGGGGAAACACTTGGCAGGCATCCCACAGTGGACAGTAACAGAGAGACCTGAATTCTCACACCACTATTCTCTCAGTTCAAAGAGATGATGTGCAGCCTGGTATGCAAAAACTACTGTGTTCATTATTTGTGAAGGTTTCCAGCCAGAATATTCTAAATCACCATTTGGGAGAAAATTTCAATCTAAACAAAATCTTAATCCTGAGCTTGCTAGCACTCAGCTGTCTCACAGGTTTGAACATAAATTCCATGGGAACAGAGACCTTTCATAATTATCAGTTGCTTCAGGATACTTAAATTCTGGGGTGTCTAACATGAAACATTCAGAAGCGTCCAGATACCTGCAAACCACTGTGACCACCATCCTTTGACAACCATGACCTTTTATGACATCCAGATGAGTGCTCAAAAAAAATCCTCAAGTTCCTGGCCTCAATCTATAAACCACAATTCACAAAATGCTTTTCCTTTGTACTCTGTCCAAATCAGCAGGATACTGAAGTGGGGTAAAAAGAAAGGAAAACAAAAAAAAATCTTTTCCCAACATAACAACAACAAAAATGACCTACAATAAGCAAAACTATGTTAGAGGATTTTGTTCAGAAATAATACCAATCATGTTAGAATTACAGAATGTTTTCTTATTTGCAGGTGTGGACATTTTAGAAGGCTGGAAAAACACTGTCTAGCAAAACTGTGCAGTATCACTGAAACACTTCTCTAATCCTAATGCCATTCTCCTCCCTTATGATACCATGGTATTAGCGACATGGTGGCCAGCAAAACAAATTGAAATGTAATGAATGCTCACTATCTGTCAATACTCATTTCTTATTTGAGTGCTCCTGAATATTCTCCTGCACTGTAGCTGTGAATTTTCTGCCAAACAGGGTAGCTAAGGTTTTTCTACCTGCGTAACTGTACTCCAATTCCTCTGAGGTCTGGAATGAAACCCCAAACCTTCAGAAAGCGGTTGGCCTAACGCTCCGAATAAGAGTCAACTCTCATGGTGGTTGGAGAATTTCCATCTGAACTTTTCTCCCTTATCCATCTGCTGTAACAAAATAGGGCTTTTTTCCACACAAATCTGAATCAAATTTTAATGACAGTTTTCCCCATGTTTTCTTCTTTCTGCAATTTTTGGAGCACACTTCTGAAAGCTCCTCTGGGAATTTCACAAAATGCACTCTATCTTCATCCAGGTACTATTTTTCCATGAATTCATGACATCCTCATAACAATAGAGGATAACAACATATCACAGCTTGACATCATTTAGATATTCTGGGGGAAGGGCTGTTTTATTTTTCATTTATTTGAAAAACATAAAGGGCAGCTACTGGTAGGGCAGCTGCCACACCTTACCTTTTTAAAATCAAGGTGTCTCCCTTTGTAACATTCTTTTTCAGTTAGATGTGACACTAGATCCTTGATAAGTGACTATCGAGTGTGAATCCTTTCTAACTGTGGCAATTGGAGTACCAAACTTGACTTTTTGGGAGGTGTTTCCACCGGCATTTATGTAACAACAATCCTTTTTATTAAAGACTAGATTAACAGAATCACAGAATTGTCAAGGCTGAAAGGGACTTCAAGGACCATCCAGTTCCAGCCCCCCTGCCATAGGCAGGGACACCGTCCACTAGAACAAGCTGCCCAGAGCTGCATCCAGCCTGGCCTTAAAAATATCTGGGGAAGGGGTTTCTACCACCTCCCTGGGCAGGCTCTTCCAGTGTCCCATCACCCTTATGCTGAATACATACTTGAACTACTTTGAATACTTTGAATGGTACCTCATAAGATTCCTGCAACATGGTGGCAGCACTGCTGGTACATATATATATACATATATAAATATACATATATAAATAATGGAATCACAAACTCAAGCCTCCAACTTTATGAATTACCTACAGCCTAGTAGCAGAACTGAAAATTCTGGAATTTCCTCACCTAAATCAACCATTAAAAACCTGCCTCCCAGAAAATCATTTAAACCCTGATTTCATGTAGCCTCAAAATAAAAATAACATCAAAATTGTTGCAGCCAGAGAGTCTAAACTTTTTACTGCTCTCCTTAATGGTTGATTTATGACCAAGACAAACACAAACAGAAGATTTTCTGCTTTCTGTTTGACATGACTGGCTGTGAGGAGGGCAGCTCCACCTACCCACCCACCCAGTTCTTGTGAAATTCTCAGTAATACCCAAAAAGCAAGCAGGGGGCTGGGTCTGCAAACAACTACTCTGCTCTGGTGAAAATTTGAAAAAAAATGTCCCCAGCATAATTCAGTAGGACATAACTGAGTTAATATAGTTTAGGCAGCTTTACAAATCTGAGTGTGCTCTGCTTTGCTAACCCAATGGATCCCAAGATTTTACCCTTGAAGGGGTCGCACCGATCACACAGCTTGACATACTGCACAGTGTCCACCACAGCAGTTCCTGAGGGAGGAATTGCTCAAACCCTTAACCTCACCCAGCTTGCTGTATACTTTTTAGGAAGATACCACGTCCTTATTCGACATTTGCAACTTACTTCAGTGGTCCCCAGAGTTGAAATATTAGTGAGATCATATTGGAGTCTTTGCCTACAAATTCTCTCAAGTGAAGCACCTCAACTTTCTAGCTGTGTTTTGTCATGGGGGAGACAATGCTCTAGCTCTGAGTCCACGTACTGGGCTAATCCAGCCCTGGTGGGCAGTGAAGAAGTTAATATTATATGCTCGATGAGGTCAAGTTCCAAGAACACATAACAAACCATTATGTAAAAAAAAAACTGCCTGAATTTATGAGTCACTGCATTTATGAAGGAACCAATATAAAAAAGACAACTTGGCAAAAGTAAAGAAAATTATTTCCAGCTTGAAGTTTTGCAATTGTTCAGTATATCAAGGCTCACTTACTGTTATTACTATCCATGTTGTGCAATGTTCTGAAAGTCACATTTTTTCCCTTGTGTATGCATAGAGATGTCCAACAACCCTAGGTATTCTTCCCTCATAGAAAATAAATTAGAAAGCAGACATAACTCAGAATAACATTCAAGATCCCCTTAAGTAGAGTGGTAGAATCCTAATTTTTTTTTTCAATATATCTCTTCTAAATAATAAATCAAGCCCACTACTTTTCTCTATATAGAATGGTATGATGCAGAAAAAGCTTGTGTTTGTATTTTCCCCATAATCACAAAAACACTCTTAAGAGAAGTACCAAGATATAGCAGGTGCTTCCACTCATACTTCCACACATAGATGAAACAAGTCAAACACTAAATTTTCTTTGGGGGCCTGCAAGAAGGACAGAGAGTGACTGCAGTGATAGGTGAGAGGCAATGGGTTCAAACTAGAGAAGAGTAGATTTAGATTGGATATTAGGAACAAGTTCTGCATCATGAGGGTAGTGAAACACTGGAACAGGTTGCCCAGAGAGGTGGTTGAGGCCTCATTCCCTGCAGATATTCAAGGTGAGGCTTGACAGGGCTCTGGGCAACCTGATCGAGTGGAGGATGCTCCTGCTAACTTCAGAGAGGGTTGGACTAGATGCCATTTGGAGGTCCCTTCCAACCCAACAATTCTATGATTCTATGGCCAGGTGAATGCAGCAATACCTAACTACCAAGAATTGGAATCTATACCACCTAAGGGTAAAATATATTCTAGTTTTGAAGACTAACCTTTCTGAACTTGCTAATATTCTTAGCTTCAGTCAGTATTGCGTCTTGCACTAACAATTTCATCAGCTAGTATGGACACATGCAGCACCAAGAGATTCAGGGCTGAAATGGTTAAAATGGTGCTGGTAGGGGTATCCTCTTCATGCCTCTCCCCACTGCCAAAAATGCAATGGTTAATGTTGTAGAAAAGCACAACAATCAGGTCACTAAGTCAGATTTCTGAGCATCTTTCAGGAATCATCAACAAATATGCCCAGCACATGCAGCTGAATACAAGCTATACAATGACCATTGTCAATAGCTCTGTAACAGTCAGACTGGCTAAAAATGATGCTTAAAGACAGCCAGGCACAAAGCTTTAAAGATCATCCTCTCAAAATATTTATAGGGTAGGAGAAAACTTCCTTTTTTTATTAAGCTAAATAGAAACTATCTAACCAACTAAGACACAGCCTAGCAATCACTTTGGCTTTCAGATCTGCAGATTTAGGGGGAGGTAAAAATCTGTGAACGTGCCTACTGTGGTGATCGTGGGCTCTCCAATGGCCCAGGATGGGCAAGACTGGCAAGAAAAGCTCTTTAAATGCCTCAGTTCTGATGAGAGGATCTACCTGATGTACCCAGCTGAGGCTAAGCAGCTACTAGTCTTCATTTACTGTAGGAGGTTTTCCACTGACAGATAGCAAACAGTCTGAATCATTCATTCCAATCATGAACTAAAACAACATTGTAAAAGTTTGACTGTATCAGCTGCTGCAGTAGAGTGATCAAATAATCCAGCCATGCACTATAATTTCCAGTATAAGGCAGCCACTACTAATGGTTTTACTATAGAATATGACCTATTTTAGATATGTACAGACAGATTTATGCATATTTCATATTAAAATAATGGCAGGACATTGGTTCAGAAATCCTGGTTAGTTTTGCTTCCATCTGCAAATTCTGACATCACATCTTGTAATTTGTCCCTATTTCTACATTTTTCAGCTTTTGCTGCTGTTGAGCTGGCTCAGAATCAAATCAGCAAATCTCATCATCACCTATTTCTTCAGTGTTCTCCTATGGAGGAGAAGGAGGAGGAAGAGGCAAGGAAAAAGAAATAAGACTGTTCCTTTAAAACCTCAAGCATTTAAACTGCTTGTCAGTCGTCTTCCTGACAAGGCCACTTGAATGTATTCAGGAAGATTTGCATAAATGCTCACAGTGAGTTCACGGTGGCAGCTAGCGCTAATGGTACATAAAGTAATTTAGTCACTTCTCTTAGGCATCCTGTCAGGGTGATAAGCACCCCCTCTTTGCCTTGTTGCATATTAGATCATTAGATAATAAAGTGTTAGAGCATGCAAACTGACAGGGTCTCAGGGACTATCATTTTTCGAGGGCATTGCATTCTGCCAGTGAGGAAAAATAATAGAGAAACTGATGCTGCAATTGGCTTTACATTCTTGTAAAGCCATTCAAAGATTATGGGGGGAGGGATTATTTTTTTTTTACTCTGCAGCAAAATGAGAATTTTAACTGGAAACTTTGCAGACATCTTCGGGGGTGGACATCATGCCGGCCAACTTGAAAAGAGTGGTTGCACACCCTGTCAGAATTCCTCCCTTCCATAATCTAGTCACTAAAATTGCATTGGAAAGATTTTGCTTTCAAAATTGACACCCTGGAATGAACTACAAGCTGAAATACATTCTACTGGTTGGGGCCTATTGGCTCTTCACTATATATCTTACTATATATGTACAATTTAGAAAGGTCAACCACCCTGGCTTTCTGGTTTACCATAAATATAAAACAAGTGAGGATCCAACTATTTGTGAATGAAAAAGTGACAATTATTGAAAACCACAGATTACTGTGGCTTACCTTATTTATACCACACAGAGATGTATGAAATAATTGGCCCCTGCTAGCTATTACTTTTGAAAGATAGATATATTTACTTGAAATGCAAGCTTAACCCACTGGTTTCAAGGAGGACAGTGTGTGGATATGAACTCATCATCCAGGTTCCCAGTTATATTCAGAGAGATGAGCTACGAAAAGGAACTTTCGTTTTACTGTCTGTCAAGTAAGATATAAATAGACATACATTGGATGTCCCAAAAATAATCCAGGCTCCCTGCTAATGAGATGGTAAAACCCAAATGTGGAGACACCAGGCTCCTGAGTGGCTCGGGAGGTAAAGCTTTCTTTACAGCTTTTTGGCACCCAAAGTCTCTTTTAGGTGTCACATAAACTGCAACTCTGTTTTTAAGAGCAACATGTTCCAACACAACTTTGTAAGGAAAAATAAGCTGGATATTGTTTAACTAAACTAGGCAACCAGCACACCTTCATGCTACATCCCCTCTCTCCACTCCTCACACAGTCAGGCATTCATCCCTATTGCGATCAGATATTTGTGTTAAAGAGCTAAACATCTAGAAAAGTAGATGGAAATATATTTGGTCAAGGGCATATTATAGTTAGATCCCAGTATTTAAAAACCTATGATCAGAAGTTGCTCACCAGAGCAATAAACTAGAGCCAAACTAGCCATGGACACATTAGCTTCCCCTTCCATCATTTGCAGATACTCTTCAGGTCAATCTATCCTTCCCCTGAGGGAGGCAAAAAAGCTAGAAAGAGGAAAAGCAAACAAACTGACTCTGCTACTTGAGTTGAATATCTTATCCAAGATAAAAATTTCAAAAACTGAAGAAAAATAACATACTTTGGGCTCCAAGTTAATTTCAATGGAGGAAATTGTGTGTCATTTGTTCCAGTGAGTCTAAGGCTCATGGTGGTTGCCCAAAATTCAACAGCATTAAGCCCCGTTGAAAGTTTGCCTATTTTTCTAAGTTTTTCATTTAGTTAAGTGATTTAGACATCTGATAACAACATTTGAAATAGTTACTGGATTATTTTATTTTTTTTGCTGTTATTCTTTTTTTCCCCCCATCTCTCAGGCTCAAATGTGCACACAATTCCTGGAGAGCTGGACCGAAGGTTCTACCAAGCCTTTCGGAAGAGCACTGTTTTGTAGTGTGAAGGTTGCTGCTCAAAGGTAAGAATTTACTAGTGGCAGCTTTATGAGGTTGCTTGAGAAGTGCCTGAGGAATTAGATTAGAAGAGTCACCTTTCCTGCAAATGTACACATGGAGATGTTTTGCAGACATGGACTTTTAATGTTAGCAGAGAAACAATGGTTTATGTGGATATATAAGTACAGCATTATCTTTCTTTGCCTCTTTTTCTAACAGAATCCCTCAGGTAGTTGGAGTGGGAACCATAGCTGTGGTAAAATGAAGTACTACTACACTATGCATAAGAATAAGAACATTTATGTTTGAGGAGGCATTGCTTTAACCAGAGGCATCATGCACTAAGACTACAATGGAGGGGCTGTCTATGGCTACTTCAGTAGGAAGGGAAGTGAAAAACAGAAAAAATAGGAGTGTTTTTCTGGCAGTCTGGACTTAATGGAAAGAATACAAAGTCAAACTGAGAGAAGTTTCCTTTCCTAATGTTCGGCCTTCAGCTAATTAATAAAGACAGAGTTGGTGCATTCCTTACAAAAATTCAGCAAAATTAAGACAGTGGTTTGTTTATTCAATTAGGTTGTTGGCAGGATGAAAAAAAAAAAAATTCTATACTATGAATTATGGCTGAAAATGGCTCATAGCCTACATAAAAAGTTAGAGCTAAATAAATACAGATGTAAGTTATGTTTATGTAATGAGAAACGCTGCTGAGCTAAGAATTTTAGGTTAGTAAGTGTGAACTACAGACCCGATTCTGCAAACACTTATCAATACCGTCAACTTCACTGACACAAGAAGCCTCATTGATCCCAACAGGACCATATGTGTGCATAATCTTAAATATATGCATAAGTGCTTGCAGGGCTGATGCCTGAAAGCATAAACAGAATAGAAAGCTATTTCCTCATGAATTCACTGAGTAGTCAAAAGCCATACATTTGCCCATTTCTCAGGATTAATAATTTCTTTTAACATATCTACTTAACATCTTTTCTGAGTGGCATTCCCTTTCCCAGAGAAAATTTTATCTGGTTTCTTCAAACTCTTTGGAAAAATCTATTTAATTATTCATTAGATCCTTGGCAAATATTTGTGAAACAAACCAGCATAAAGGACTGGTGCCTTCCACACTCAACTACTTCAATGGAAGCTGAGGGTATACATCTCTTAAAGGGAGCAAGCTCGTATTGAATTTAGGATTACAAACAGCTTTGAAGACAAAGAACTATTCTACCAAGCTGGAACGGGGGAGGGGAGTGAAATGCCCTCTGTTTTTGTTTTGTTTTTCAGTAGTAGTCATCAACCGAGGACAAAGAGCAAAACAAAACATTAATCAAATCCAGATTTTTCAAAGTATATTCGCACTCAACAACTCCCATCTTAAGCACCTACAGTCACCAGCAGATGTTCTCCTCCAGGACCAGCTGATCTTACAGAAAAGATTACTGTTCTCCAGGCTGCTACCTGTCACGTGCCTCCATTCTACCCTTTCTGGGGTTTCCTGTCTTTTTGGAAAAGCCAGACAAATTGCCTTGCACCATTTCTCCTTCAGTCACTTCAGCAAAATAAGCTAGATTGGCAAAGAGCTGCTATTTAAATGGTTTAACTCAAATGAACTTCTTTGGACTGAGGGAGACTAGGGAGCAATCAGACAACCATCTTAGCTGGCATGTCCATGGTGGAGAATAGCCTGCAGCAAGGAAGAGAGACAAGCAGCTGTGGCATGCAGAGAAGAGCAACTTCCTCAGCTGGCACAGATGGAGCCAGAAGAGAACATTCGTCCATGGCTTGAGTAAGCAGATGGATTTCCAAAAGGCCTCTGCTTTTATTTAGGGCAATCCAAAGGAACAGCTGGATCTCTTAGAGAGCTCGGCACTCTATAGATAGAAGAAATCCAATCTGAAATTTGGGTGCTGAAGCACTCCAGAAAATATGTAACACCCTTTTAGATGCACAGTCAAAAATAAAGGCAATTTGGGAAAAAAGACTCCAATTTTGGGTGCAACTAAAAAAGCCCAGAGAAATCATCATGCTTCGCAGACGCTCGGGACAGACTCTGCACCCATGTTTGCTTACTGGTTTGTCATTTCACTCCATTTAGTGCTGACTGCTCTCTTTTAAAATATCTGGTTCCCAAAGGCATAAACTGTTCAGGACAATTTCAAACCAGTAGCCAGAGACACAAAGCAAATAAATCCACATTTAAAGGAGCAATGCCAACCAATGAAAATGATATGCCTACCATGTTCCAGATAAGAAGGCGTACCTTCCGAGGGATCGAGTCTTCGAGCTCTCCGCCCGTGCTTGGAATTGTTGTGTACAAACATATTGTCCGACACTGCCAACACATGGCCATCGACATTGACTGTTGTAGACACCACAACCTGCAAGCACAAGAGCAAAATGGAGGAAAATCTGCAGATACGTACATATATATATATATATATGTTTTTTAAGAAGCACAGTGTAATAAACTCAGTTAAATAAATAACAGCTGGGAGCTGTAGAAAATTGCATAGCTATTTCATATAATAACTGCTGCTTATGCTGTACAAATCCAACAAGAGACGCTATTGATGAGTGAGTCTTTGGCATCGAAAGCTTTTGATGCAGTTTTAAGTCAAATTGCAGAGTTTGTAGCTGCATAGCAGACAGCACACTGTTAACCATCATTTTAACAAGAGGATCTTTATTAAGTGTTTTTTCTCCCTTATATACAAGGGCAGCTGTGTTTCACCCTAAATTATCCTTCAGTTTCCATGCTGAAGTAGAGTTGTTGCTGTTGTAAATGAGATTCAATTCAGAATAAAAGAAAACAAAAGTGTATTTTGTGAAGTTGCAATAAGAGTTGTTTCATGCCTCCCCACCTCCTCCCCCTCCCCCCCCCCCCCAATCTTGTCTACTTCCCTCCCATCAGTACAGTCACTACAGGTTGTTGGACTTGCCCAAATTTCTCTTGAGCTCTATCTTGGGGAGTATGTGTAGGTATGTTTGTGTACACACACTTGACAGTGGGGTCTTGATCTGGAGAACACAACCCTATTCATCCAGCATTAGAATTATTTGTATTTCTCAACTTATCTCAGTGTCAACACCTAGGATTTGGTTTGAGGTGAGGGGAGGGAGACAGAGAAGCACTGCCCTGGAAGCTGGATACAACACCACTTCTCCCCAGAGCAGCCCAGGTTGGGAAGAGAAGCCAAACCAGCAGGAGCAAACAGGTAAGGGTTGGGTCCAGAGTAGAAGATCCAAGTGCTCAGAGATGTCCAGAAGGATGTCTCAACCTTGAGGCTCAGCAGGCACTATCCTATAGAAAAACCCTGTCCTGGCTAAGGGTGGCATTGTGGAGGAAAGGGAGCAAGTTCCTGACAAAGCTGGGAGATCATCATGCCGAGAGCCCTCCCACCCCACTCAGATCAAGTGACCTTACAGCCTGCCTGTCTTTCATTCCCCTTCCCACAGTCTTTTCCCACTAAAGTATGGCATTCCTGGGGTTTTGCCTCAGCCAAAGATTTGGCCTTCAGCTGGCAGCTGGTTTGCCAGAAGCACGCACTGCCTTCAAGAACTTTGACTAAAACAATGAGAAGAGAAATGACCTACACTTCTCCTTACATTAAAGAGGCAAAGGGATTAAAAACTGAAACCCACAGAGATATGTTTATTCATGTGACCTCTTACAACCAAATATAATAATTGTCTGTTAATTGCAGTTTCAGCTCCCACCTCATGCTTCGACATGTGAAACAGCAATCAGCAGCTCCTGTTTAATCCACCTATTATGTTGACTAATTAACTTTGCTCGACAGTTTATTTCTTCCTCCATTATCAGCCCCTGTCAGCCGCAAGCACACTGCCGCAAAGGGGGACCTCAGCCCTTTTGATTGATCACCGATAGATTGACATGCAGATTAATTTAATTAGAATCACCTCACTTGAGAAATGAAAGACAATGGCAAGGGGGCTAATAGATCTGCTCTTATAATGAGGCAAGCCTCCAGAGCCACAGCAGAGGATTTCTGATTTATTTTGCTGAATTCCCCAGTTGCTCTGAAAGGCTCTTGCTTTAATTGTTCTTGGTTTTGAGAGGCTTTAGCCTCTGAAGAGGTGAAATGCTTTACAAGGATTGGCAAACATTGCTTCAACTCTCTCAGGAAGCTGCTGCCTCTCAAAGTTGGTCAAATGGGGACACTTAAAGGATCGCTTACAACAATTCAATTTCATCACTTGATCTGGCTCTTAAAAAAAAAAATAAAATAGAAAGTTAAAGAAAAAAATTTCCACATATTTCTGCCCACTGATTAAAATTCTTGAAAATATAAAGTAAGTAAAGCTGCTAAACTGCTCACAGCTAATCCTGAAGTCTTTGTCTTTAAAAAAGAGGAATACAAAAGAGAATATTTACATCTAAAGGATCCTCAAACCACCCCTCAGAATGGCATTCCTGGCAGTAGATTTTTGTTGGTGTTTTAAGTGAAAGATATTGAAATACAGAATAAATGATTCAAGAGCTCTTACAGATGGAAATTTGGAAAAAAGAAAGTGCCAAACACCATAGGTAAGTTTTTCTGAAATCAAACTAAGGGGGGAAAAAAAAAAACCCCAAGCCCTATATATAAAATTCCAAAAGGGATTGCAGAAGTAATTTATCCTTTGCATTCCTGAGGGATAGAATAAAGTTTATGATATTCTCAATAAAATATGATCTTACAGTAAGTGGCTCAGGGTTTGCAATCTTATTTGTGCACTTGCAACCACTGTAAATTCTTTGCAACCGGGATTTTGAGCCAAATCCTTAGCTGGCATTGCCTGTCACAGCTGTATGATTTATGCCGGCTCCTTATCTTCTTCTATGGCTCTGCTTAGATGAATATGAAAATTAAAACTATTATAATTAATAACAATGGCTACAACACAAAATATTTTCTCCAGTCCTAAACTCATGTAGGTACACACAGATTTCCCACTGCACAGCACCAATCCTGTGCTGAAACCCCAGACATTTTAAGGTTCCTAGACATAGGATTCCAGAAAAATAATGGGTCAAGATCAATAATAGTAAGGTAGGTCTCAAACCTGTGAAAATCATGTACACAACTAGCTGCCAGCAGACAAGCACCTTAGTAGGGAAGAATTCAAGGAAAGGATCCTTGCAAGGTCAGTTCTACAGGAGTAAATCTGCATTTAAATTTCCCCCCCACCCTCTAGGTTTCCAAAACTGTTGATGCAACGTACTTTGAATTACTTAACAGTATCTTCCTACCTACCTCCCAAACACAGTTTGATTTACTACAAAGAGACCACATTGGTGTGGTTCCTCAGTGTCACTCACAGAAGAAACTATAAAAGGAATCCCCTAGAGAAACTGTTTTCAGTCTCAGGAAATGCAACAAAAAAAAGAAAGGAAAGAAAAAAAAAAAAGAAGTGGTTACTTTTATGTATATTTCTGAAAAAAAAATAATGATAGTGCACCTGTGAGAAACAGCACAGGCTGGCCAGGCAGAGAGGCACCTGGGGGTACTGGTTGATGGTAGGCAGAACATGAGCCTGCAGTGTGCCCAGGTGGCCAAGAGGGCCAATGGCATCCTGGCCTATATCAGGAACAGTGTGGCCAGCAGGAGCAGGGAGGTCATTCTGCCCCTGTACACTGCACTGGTTAGGCCACACCTTGAGTCCTGTGTCCAGTTCTGGGCCCCTCAGTTTAGGAAAGATGTTGCGTTGCTGGAACGTGTCCAGAGAAGGGCAACAAAGGTGGTGAGGGATTTGGAACACAAGCCCTATGAAGAGAGGCTGAGAGAGCTGGGGTTGCTTAGCCTGGAGAAGAGAAGGCTCAGGGGAGACCTCATTGATCTCTACAACTACCTGAAGGGAGGTTATAGCCAGGCGGGGGCTGGTCTCTTCTCCCAGGCAACCAGCACCAGAACAAGAGGACACAGTCTCAAGCTGCAGCAGGGGAGGTTCAGACTGGATGCTAGGAAGAAATTCTACACAGAGAGAGTGATTGCCCATTGGAATGTGCTGCCCGGGGAGGTGGTAGAGTCACCATCATTGGAGGTGTTTAGGAGGAGACTTGATAGGGTGCTTGGTTTAGTTGATTAGGTGGTGTTGGATGATGGGTTGGACGTGATGATTTTGAAGGTCTCTTCCAACCTGGTTTATTCTATTCTATTCTATTCTATTCTTTAAATGGAAAATCTCATTAATACAGGAACACTAAATATACACTGCACTAACAAAACATGAATGTCCCTAATTAATAGCGGAGAAAAGATGCACCATGAATATTGTGTGCCACAGCTACATGCTCGAATTGCTACAGAGCACTTACATACTTGAAAGTTCTACTCATATTCTTTAATCTGAAAAAAAATAAAAATACTACAGCCTCCTCATTTTGATTTGGAAATGACTGGGATATGTTCAAGTAAAAGCACATGCTAAAACTAATTTGTGGAGAAATCATAAAATCAGGGAGAAAGGAGAGCCAAAGTCTATGTGGAATGGGCACGGAGGCATCCTAAAACACAGGCCATAGCAAGAGGGAATGGCTCACTACAGTTTAATAAATGATTAATGAGGTGCTGACACATTAATGTAAGCACAGGGACAACCGGGCCTGCCAAATCTCAAACCTTTCCAAATTTTGTCAACAAAACACAGTTTTAATTTGGGACAGGCAAACATGGAAAATGATTTTGAGCTTTAGCCCTTCATAGATTTTTTTGAATTTAAATCCTGTATCAACAGCAGGGGAGACAGAGGTATGAAAGAAACACATCACTTCACAACTTTCTTCAATGACGCTGGCACTATCGACTGCACGACCAGGGCTCTGTGGATTATTCTGACTGCCATTAACGAGTCCAGTTTGTGAATACTTTAGAGCTTATTAAAACAAAAAAAAAAGAAAGAAAGAAAGGGGAAAAAAAATGTATTCAGAGACCAGGAGCCTGGAGATCAAGCTATTTGTCCACGTTTAGCACTTGGCCTGTTTATTTGTTATAGTACCTCACCTAATATATCAAAATTAAGCGTTGCATGGCTCCTCATTTTTAACCACAGCCCATTAAGCTTTGCTAACTGATTAAGACGTAGCATGTTCCTTGTGCCTCCAGTTTTCTCCCATGCATGGTGAGGGATCTGATGTTTTTGTGATGTCTCAAACTTTCTCTGCCTTTGTCATTAAATACCTGATTGAGATGATTTCTAGGTTTAAAGAATGTGATTAGTGTTAAACCTCTAACTCGAGAGCTTGCTGCTCTTCTGAAAGCTGTGCAGAAATGGCTTGAGCAACACCTTTATTTTCATCACCACTTGTGGCCTCTTTATTCTAGCAACTAAAAAATCACTCAATTTAATAAGACACTTAGAAAGGTTCCAAACTTCAAGCACATAACTAGAATACATTCAGTAATTTTGCTCACATGCTCAAGGGCAGGCCGGGTGCTTAATTACCTTGTTGAATTGGGCCACAGCTCTCACTGCTATTTTTCAGCCTTTTTTTTTTTTTCCTTGGCCTTTCCCTTCTCTAGGGATGAAGCCTTGCATGTCCAAATTCCATTATCTGGGATTCATGAAGCATCATCTCTGTCTCTTATGCAAATTTGCAATAAGACACAAGTGGCTTCAATTCAAACATGAGTGGCAGCATCCCATGGAGGCAAACTAGCAGCCTGGGCTGAGGAAGAGGTTGTGGTAACAGAATCAAGCAGCATGGCAATTTCTAAGTGACTTTCAAGGTTTTCATAATAAATGAATGTTTGGGGTTTTGTGCAATGACTCAGCCTGTAAAGTTTCCTCTAAATTAAAACTTGACATATGTCAGTTTGCAAGCAGTTGTGCTAAAACAAGAACAACAAGATAACTAGGGCACCTGGGTTTCATTAATTACAATAACACACAAAACTCCTTAGGTTGTATGAATGAGGTTTTAGAGCTGAAAAATAAAAGCTGAGCAGAGTTCACCAATGGTACCATCTATTTATTATTATTACTACTATTACTATTACCACTAATTGGGGCACTACAGTCCATCCCACCAAGACTGCCCACTTGTTGTGAAGACTGCAAGCAAAACCAGACTGAACATGATCTCAGTGGTGTTTCTGGGGTTAAAAAGGGAAGGATGGACAAAAGTGGCAATATGTGGTATCACCAAATGCTTTGTGCAATTGGGCTGATGAAAGAGAGATGAAATTATTTTCTCAGGGAGAAGCAGGGACTTTGTAACACAGCTGAACACTAAGCTCAGCTGCCTTGAGTCCCTTCACGGTAGATGACTTCTCCTCTCTGGCTGTCTCCTTCTGCTAATAGAGACACAACCAACACAGCCAAAGCCAGCACTGCTCCAGCACACACTTTTGCTGGCACTCAGCACTGCTCCAGTTGTCACATGCCTGAACATCTCAGATATGCAGAGAAATATATTTCCTTCCAGACCCACAACATCATTTATGTTAAGCTTATCACATTGCTGCATTTGTAGGCAAAGTTCAGTATAAAACTTCCTACTTCATTTCTGTCCATGAGTCTGAATGAAGTTTCACACACAGGTTGCCCAAATCAATGCATACTCTTTCTCTTCCCTGTCATTTCTTGACCTCTCGTTTATACCATGTAATCACAATTCCTTACTGCAGGGGGGAGGGGGGAGAATCTACTAAGAAATGAAATTTACTACGGGGCCAGTCCTTAGTACAAGACTCATGATCCTTCCTGGCCCTTCACTGTTCCTCCCATCAAAACCACAATCTGCATTCTAGTAACTCCAAGCAACTTTTGGGGACTGATCAAAGAGAGACCATGGCCAAAAGCTGAATACATCTCCAGACTGATTAACAGTCCAGAATGAAGTAATGGAAGGGGAAGTCTCCATTTTTATTTTAACATATTTTTTTTAAGTATGCTACTAACTTAAAAGTATCTAGAAATACCTTACTACTTATGGTTTTTAACCAGAACCTTGGCATAATTAATGGAGACCCTCTAAGTCTGTGGCAACACTTCAAACACAACTGATAGCAAACCCTTCACTGACTTCACAGGATCCCAGATTTCACTTGGTTCCTACACAGCATTGTCTCAAACGTCTAGGTGCATCATATTATTGAGATACTATGTTCATGTTTGGTCCTTTTCACCCTAAGTAATGACCAGAGAAGCCTGGACTCTGTAGAGGCTGGATGCTTTATTTTAAGAAGTTTATTGCTAAAAGAGCAACAAGTTCAAAATTTTTTTCCTAAAAAAAAAAAAAGAAAATAGAGAGAGAGGGAACAGAAAAGAAACAAAAGGAACTGTTGTAAAACAATGAGGCTGGACACTTAGCAAGCTGTGAGCTTCAGTAGCACCCTGTATTATAGGATGAGTGGCTCACTCGGCTGAAAGTGATTAATTTCTTGAAAATGCTAAGGTCACACTAATTGACATGACCTGTGTAATTAAGCAGTCTCTGTTTACACAGGGAAAGCTCAACTGCTGTGAAGCTGGGTTTGTATGACAGAATGTCTTTACAAGTCAAGAGATCAACAACCTTTCCTATGTCCTACCTACTCGCCGACACAGACTCCTGATTGCTGTTCTGAGGGAACATGCAAAGGCATTACCATATGAAAATCAGCCTCGAGCCTGGATGAGCACAAACCCAGCAGAGTGTACATGTTGTGAAGCAAGCTCTGACAGGCCCCAAGGGTGATTGCTTGGCTTAAATCCCTGTGCTGGTGAGAGTCCTTTTTCCACTTTCTCCTTCAGCGATAATGCCCTCTCAAATCACAGGAGAAACATGATGGCAGGAGGAGGGTGGAGTGAGAAGCCGAGGGCTCTGCCATGCTAATGCTAGCTCTTATCCTGATTAATTGAATCCCTGTGGCCACATCTCTTCAATTCTGCACTTCTGTGCTCAGAGGGGCAAAAAAACACTCTCCTGTCTTCCAGCATTGTTGCAATTAAGCAGTTCAACAAAAGACATATGTTCTACATATAAATAATATTGCCATTTACACAGCATTTAGCACTTTCATTTAAATGTAACAATGCTAGAAAAGAAGCAAACAAGGTCTTGAGCTACTGTCTTTTGGAGTTGTCTTCCTCCAGAGACCCATGTAGTCTATGGGACAGATCTCATGTTTCTTCTCAGAAGCCTGAGGCAAATCCCCATTGATAGACCCTATCATGCTTTCTCCCTAGGCTGCATAGACTACTCCCATCAAAAGAGAAGGTCTTGTGCTCTCTACCCTATATTTTTGTTCAGCATATACTCAGGTAAAGCATTATTGCCATAGTAAAAGCACCCCAGTTTCAACAAAGGTGTTGAAGCAACTGTTTCTGAGTATTGCCACCACACCATTCTGCTGCCAGCACTGGGGAAGGGAAGAACAGACCATCTGCCCTGGGGAGAGTGCTGCACTTGCTCCCGAAGTAGTCATGGACATAGGTACAGCATAAAAAGATGTACAATTCCCAAGCCCCACTGCCACGTGCCACAACAGTGGGCAAATACAAGTGCAAAATATCTCAAGAAAGATACAGCCAATGGTAGGGTGTTTTTTTCTCATGTACTGCTCCAGGGATGGACCTTCATCCCCTTCATGCACATTTATGAGTCTCTAACACTGCTGAAGAGTAACTGCTGAAGTGTAGTCACTAGCCTGATTGTATGAATTGCTCTTATACCCTCCTTTGTGCCTTCCAATAAACATGGAACTCACTCCATTTTATATGAAGACAAATAGTTCCCCAGGCAGAAGGGAGTATCTCAGAGGAGAGCAGAGCAGACCCACAACTTAAAACAGTGAGGTCATTTTGGTTTTTCCTTCTCATGCTTTCACTTGCTATGGAGATGACATTATCTTCATGAGTTCTCTTGTCCAGAGCAAGAAAACCCAACTACTTCCTGACAATTCTGCTGTGACAAGAACTCCTCAGGCAATATGTTTTGACCTTAAGTTTTTAGCATCTTCCAGTGAATTACTAGGTTAGTTTGGGTCAAAGTACTTCTGTCCTTAACAGCTGCTGACTTTTAAAGGAGGAAGCGTGTCCGACTGACCTGGAACCGACGCATGTCTCGAGGGTTTCCTGCATTTTTTAGGCAATTTTGGTTACATTTGAGGAAAAATTTCAGGAAGAACCTGTGGAGAAAGAGAAATGGACATTAACATCTCATAAACAATACCACATAACATCTGCATATCTGGTCCAGCAAAGCCTTATCTAAACTAGTATTCCCAGCTCAGACAAATTGTCCCATTGGCCATCCACAGAAGGAGCAGAGCTTGCATAGGCTCCAACCCAGCAAAAGGTGCAAGCACGCCCTAAACATTCAAGTATGAAATTAATAGATCTGTTGTGTCAGAGCCACTAAAGTTTGCAGAGTCAATCCCTCTGTCACCAGTGGCCAACCTCACTGTGCCAACCACAGAAGCAGAGGAAGTAAGAGACATCTATTTCAGCACAGCAAAAAGAGGGCAGAAAAGTGCCAGCCAAGAAATTTTCCATATAAATGGGGTTTCTTTTTACAAGTTCACTGTCATGTGCAAATTGTGATTTATTACAAAAATACTGAAAGTGTTCTACACAGTTGAAGTCTCCTTTTCACAATTAAACCCAGTTTGTGCATAAAATTAATGCTCAAATAGCGGTTAGCAGGAGAACCAAAACCCAGAGAGGAGAAGGGAGGAAGTCTTGGTTAAAAGACTGACTTCCAAGAAATATGAATTATTTTCAATTCAGTCTATTTCCTGGCCATACACAGTTCACTGAAGTGGCTATATGACCCCGACATATATCTCTAAGAAAAGACATTGCATTTTACAAAGCCAAAGGAAAAAAGCAAACATTTCATTGAAAATATTTCCTTCACTGCTATGCACCAGTGGACTGTAAACTCATGAAGACAAGTCAATGAATAATAGTGGGTCTCAGATTCCAGGCTTCCTCCCCAAGAGCCAAAGTTTATCAGCCTTTTGTCCAAAATAAACTACAGACTAAGGTCTACTAAAGATCAACCGTGCAAAACTTAATCCTACAGCAAGTTTAAAACCTAACACAGCCAGGCAGAGCAGGCATTACGCTTGCAGTAACCATTAGTTGACTAAGCAGAAGCTAATCTGACCTCTTTTCATGCACAAAAGTGGGGCAAGGGATTGTTTGATCCTGATTTACTTTAAATCAGAAAGTTAACTTTTGCAAGCATCCAGCTTTTAGCACCCAAACTGAATGCTAGGTCAGCAAAATCTGCACACACTGCCACCAAGAAAGGCAAAACTGCAGGGTAAACAGCTTCAGAAAATGCTTTTTTGATGAGCAGCATTCTTTACCCTGCTCTAGTTGTGATGCCGCCCCTCAGTAAGGGAAGTTTTGGGGCTGGTTCCTCCATGCCACAAAAATCTAACTAGGCAAACGGCTGCCAGGACAAATCAAAACTACAAGGGACCAACTTCATTAAAGTAAGGTAATGAGGAGGGTTATAAAACGTGATGCTTGGAATTATCAAGGACTGGATCTCCTGACCCAGGAAGTCCCTTCTAGGTCTGTGCTCCTGAATAAGAGCAAGCAATCAACATAAAATAAACAGCCGCTGTGCTGCAACAGGGGTTTGGAGACACTCTGTTTGTTTACACTAAAATAAAGAGCAGTGTAAGCCATTACGTTTCCTCATCAAGCAGGTTCTGATATTCAATAACAGAAAGTTGGTGCTATTTGTTGTACATGTGTGTGTCTTTTTAAGCCTCTAATGGCCAGCTGTGACAGCCTGACTCAGATTGTGTAGAAGGAGCTGTCAGCACAAATCTTGGCATCTCGAATCCAGACAACTGCTTGCCACCAGGCGAGGGTTTGTACTCGTGCCAGAATGGATTTTGAGAGACAAGCAAATAGGGCATTAATTCCGCCAAAGAAAAACGAAAAGCGGGAAGAGTTCAGGATCTTACACTTGAGATGATGGCTTTCCTGTCAACAGCTCGTCATTTAGCTCAGGAGCTACAAGGGCACGGACATCAGATCCCTCTTGCCCTAAGCTGGCCCTGTCATGCGAAATGCTGGCAGGATCCAGAGACCACCCCTCTGTGTGATATTGCTTGCTGAAATAAAAAGCCTGGCCATCTGTTGGGAGGCAATGACATCCCTGTCAGCTGGTGCCTACAGCCTCCAACAGGCCCTTATGTGGCAAAACCTCTCAGAGTCACTTACTCTTTGGGGAGAAGCCGGCACTGTCCCAGGTTTGCTGGTGGATTTTTGGCGGCTTCACCAAGTGCTGAGCCCAGCAGCTGCCCGCCCAGTCTGACACTGTGCTGCAGCAACATCTCAGCCCTAAGGCTTAGGCTGAGATGGGATAGTTAAAAGTATCTTCACCAAAAGGTAACATCAGCCATGCAAACATGGGAAGCACTGGGCAATGGGGGTTGGTGGGTTGACCCAAGGACCCTAAAAGAGATGGAAAGCTCTTTGTGAAGCTTTCCAGAGAAACACCAGGCCTTCCCTTCTCTTACAAAGTCTAAACTCATGTCAGCAAAAAGGCTTGGAAAATCACTGTGAAATCAAAGATTTAGCTTTTGGGGTCTGCAAAGCCAGCCAAAGTTTCAAAGTCTAACTCCATCTGCACTGTGCTGTCGCCTCCAAATTCTACAGAAATTTTACTAAAATAAACTGCAGAAGAAATGAAGCTCATCTATATAAACCTACCAAAAAACCTCAGGCAAGCAAGCAAACAAAACTTCCTTCAAATTAAATCACCTCCAGAAAAAAAAAAAAATATTTAAAAAAAAGCAGTATTTTCAGAGGAACTTTCAAGACCCTACCTAAGCTTACACAGCCAAGTTCACTCACTGCATTTTAAGTTAAAAGTCGCCAGCTTACAGAACACATTCTGCCAAGTGCCATATTTTTATTCCACTGAAAGACAAAACAAACTATAGGCTGCACTTTGTTTTGGAACACACCAGAGCTGGAGTCCCCCTGGCTACGAGAAAGCATCCCACACTCAACCAGGCAAGAACCGAGCGGCTCCCGAGTTGGCAGGGTGCGTGTCGGCCGACAGCCTGCCCCCAGGCATGGCAGGAAGGTGGGGCAGAAGAGACTAAAACAAGGGTAGAGTGGGACAGTTTGATTCAGGGGGTTCAGCCCCATCTCTCCGTCCCTGGCTTTAAATCACTTCTTGAAGTGCCTTCTTCACCTCAGGCCTGGTCCTGCCAGCCTTGCTCATTAACAGCACTCCACTCTGCAAATATTTCTGATTTAGATTGACAGGACTGTGCCAGGACAAGAGCCAACAGAGCCGAGCTCTTTGTAAGCAGAATTTCCATCCCTGTTTGTTTGCATCTAACTTCTTCACAGTGGGATTTTTTTTCAGTTCCAACTTTCTCCACATTTGGCAGGGCTGTATAGCACTAACGCTAACCACAGAGGATAGATAGCATTAATACAAACCACTGGGGAATAAAATTCATTCCCCAAATGAAAAAAAAAAAATTAAATGCAAAACACAAGAGCATCAATAAAATCTTCAACTTTCTCCCAAACTTATTTGATTGCTGAACACCAGCTTTGCTCCCACCCAAGACTCAAGTTATCAATTACACTTATTGTCACCACTGAAGTTTTAGTATTTCCCGTGAATAAAACAAACCATATTTTCTGACTCCCATCTTGACTGCTCACTGGTGTGAAGAGCATTTGTCCATATGGAGCAGAGAAACAGCTCCATGCACATCAGCTCAGGTCCAGAAACAAGCAAACTTCTATCAAGTTCTTGAATTTACTGACTTACATTGTTTTTAAACCAAAGGACTCTCTGCTTCACCCCTTACCCCACAGAGAGATGGCTGGAGGGTATAGGAGTGCAGTTTTGAAGCAAACCAGTTAATTTTTGATCAAATTTGGATGTGCTGAGATGCAGCTCAGTGCAGGCTCAAAAAAACTACTCAGAGAGAGAAGTTGTTGAGCAGTTAATCCATGCCACGGCACTGTACTACTACAAATCTGTAAGTAACTGTGATGACCAATGTATAAATACAACCTCCAGTTAAACACAAGCCTCCAGTCTGAATCAAGCCCCAAACTAGGAGGAACTTCAGTCTGCCAGGAAGAATCTCTAACATTATTGGCTCTTCTGGGAGTGTTATCTAATTTTCTCACAATTCAATACAAAATCTCTTTTTGGAGGTAATAATTTTTTTATCCAAGAAAACTGTTGTGCCCTGAGAAAGATTTTGGTGTCAGCAGAACTGTGCTTTCACCATTATCCTCCTCTTTCTGCTTGCAAAGGGCTCTTACTTCAGTCCAGTCTGAGCTCCCTGGCTGGCCCTGATGCCTGCACTGCTACTGCTACTTCTAACTCCTGACACTAGCTCCCTCTTCACTGCTGCTCATTCCATCCTCTGATTCCCTTCATTTAGTTGAAGGATCTTGTAAGCACACTGCCAGCTGGAGTCACTCCACTTGTATAAAAGAGTCCCAGCCACTCATCACTGGCCACCTTGTCCATCACACTGCAAATCCTTTGGGTTTGTGCAGCACCCTCCCCAGCAGCATCCTGCTCTTTGTCACTACTAACTACCACAGTGATTTAAGTTAAATAAAGAGCAGAAATGGAAATACTAGCAATAAAGATGTAAAAGGATTTTGTCCTCCTACTTCCCTTGCCACTATAAATTAATACTCAAGTTTATTAAAAATAAATGAAGGGTTAAATAAAAGACAGCAACTTCTGACATGATCTAGGCTGTCTCTTCTGTCACTCCCCTGAAGGAAATTTAAAGGAACTCAAACACGAAGGCTCAGCAGTAGGATTTTCTTGCCATTGCCACAATAAATATGTCTGTGGAATGAGAAAAAAAATAGTTGGAAAGAAGACCTGCTGCATTCCTGATGCTGAAGAAAAGCTTGTTTGTTCCCAATACATTGGAGAAGTTGTTCAAGAAAAGTTCATCCATGTGAAAATACGACAGCTGTCATGCTGCCAAGGTCAGCCAGACCAGTGGCTATCCAGAAAGTGAGTGCTGGTTATACAACTTAAACCTGGCTAGGGCAAACAAAATTGAGAAAATGTACCTTTTCTGAGGTGTAAATGCATTTGATAGAAGAGGGCAACTTTAGACTCCTGGCTGAAACACAGCAGTAAGTATATGTGGGGTGGCAAAATTAGTAAAACCAAAATACACGGGGCAGTGCAATAATTAGCAACCATCCATCAGATAAAAGGATTGCATGCCCATTCTGTATGACATACCAATTCAGCAGAGTACTAAATATGTGCATAAATTTAAATACACAAGCAGTACTGATGGAGACAAAGGTACTACTCACATACTTCAGTATCTCGCAGAGCCAGCTCTCTTGTCTGTTGTCTTTGGTTGCCCTCCCAGCAAAAGAGGATGCTGGCGATGTGATACTGCAAATGCAGTTGTCTCAAAGAGGATCTGATGGGTATGTTAATTGGGGTGAAAATTTGGCATATCAAGAAGTGCTGAAGCCAATAGGGGGCTGAGTCCACAGGTCACCAAGAGGCAGACAGTACACACACTTTAGCTGCTTCATTTGCATCTTCAGGGTTTTCTATGTGCTTTTCACACACTTCACTCTCTCTCAATCAGTAATTTCTACTGCACCTACTGGTAACTATATCTAGCTAGTAATTTGGCACTAAAACAAAAATATAGAGAAAAATGCATCATTTAATGCATTTTACTTGGGAAAACAAATAACCAAAGTGTAGAAATATCTCTTTAGAAATTTCAGAAGGACAAAGCCAATTTTTTTCCCTTTCAAGATGACTTGCCTAATCAAAACTCCTATTTTTATAATGAACAACTCTCTGGTTTTAGAAAGTTAAGCTAAAATAAAGGATTTAATCTTTTTCTTGACCAGTATTTTCTGCAATTTTACAGCATTTTAAAACTTTCCTTGAAGGGAGCCCTTTTTTACTCCACTTTGCCAGAGCAGAAGTGTAAATAGAGTGGAACTTCTTACACTGTAGAAAACCTGGGCTTAATCCAGCTCTACTAATGATAGTTGTTCACTGCAATAACAAAACATTGTTGCAACGCTTTATTTTTTGTTTTGTTTGTCTCTCACAGACCTTTTTGCATACAACTAACTGTTCATGCCAGGTACCCTATTCACAAAAGAGAAATTGAGACTTATATTGGTATTTACCAACAGGAGGCTTGTGCATGGAAATCAAACATAGGCATAGGGAAAAACCTCCTATTACCCACATGCTCACAGCTGGGTTTTACTTGGCTCTTTGGTCAATAAAGAGAAGTAGCTACTTTTGTGGCATTTTTACAACAGGAAATTTATTCTACAGAAAAGAAATTAAACACCAGATACAGGCATTGAACTCTCTTCTAAACACAACCTTCTTGAATTGTCAAGTATCCTAATTAAGAAAAACAAAAATAATCCCAAATCTGCTCCCCTGGATTCAGTGTTCTCACTAAATTAAAATGGAAGCAGAATCAGACCTGCATTTTGCATTTATGGGATGCTAACCAATTCACTGGGTTAAAAACAAAACCAAAAAAAAGCCAAAAGCAAAAGCCTGGGAAGTTATTTATTTTGCTAGAAAATACACCTCTTTCTCCTGAGCTGCAGAAAAGGCCCTAGAAAGGCAATGTGACACAGAGAATAAGCCTCAAGCAGTCAGAGTCTCTTGACTGAGATTCTTCAGGCAACACAATAATAATAATAGAAACAGAACAGTCTACATTATTTTTCTGAACTTGTTCTGACTCCTGGAGCTAGCATTGCCAGGGTTTGCTGTTATCAATACAGTAAATATTCAGCTCAGCACAACAAACAGCTGAGGAGGCACCCACAAATCAGAAATCCCACAAATCACCACCAAATCAGAAGGTAGGACTGCCCAAAACAGCCTTAAATTACTCATTGCTCGCTTCAGCAAGTGTTCCCAGTCACTTTTCCTCAGGTCTGTGTGTTCTGCACAGTGAAGCACAGCATATCAATTTTTCATCTCACATCTTCTGGACTTATGTAGCTCTCTGATACTGAGTTATAATGCATCAGAGAAATTTGGAGCAGTTTGGGGAAGTGCATTTGGCATTTTCTCCCATGAGTGAGTTAAAATCCCAGAGAAACTGTTTTGATTTCGTCTCCCAGCTTTTTAATAAGAAAAGAAAGAGAAAACCACCACGAAAAAAACACCAAACCAAACCAAAAACCAACATCACAAAACAGAATTAAAAACAGTCCCGAGGCAGGTTTGAGTGCTCAGTTTTCTGTAATTTAATTTTGCCCCCAGGTCTAACTTTTTAATATTTTTTTTTTTGTTCTTAAAGTAGTGAAAAATCTGAATTTTCTTATATCTCTTTACTTCTGGCCAGCTCTATTATCTAACATTTTTATTACATTTGAACAGCAGCTCCCTTCCTATCACCAAAAATAAATAAATAGAAAAGAGAAGTTGTAAGGAGTTTGTGCCATCTGTGTACAGAGTACACAGAGCATATTTGGTTTCTGACAGCTAGATGTGAGATAAGTGAACACAGACACATCCTTTACATTACAGTGACACAAGCAGCACTGTGAGATAAGCAGCGGAGTGCACGCAGCGCACCACACACAGTGCCCTATGCGCAGCTCCAGTTGTTAGCTTACACAGTGCAGGAGCCTCCCAGCTCTGCCTTTCTTTGCATGCCTCAAATCACAGACAATTCTTTATGAGCTGATGGGCCACTGCTCTAGCTGCAGTTGTGACAGGCTTTCCAGCAGAAGAGTGCTTTATTAGCAAGTGAGTGCAGTCACATAACCAGCAGAACTTATCCTTATTTATTAAGTAAAAAACAACCAAAAAGAAATTTGATTAATTTGTGTCAGTTAAGCTATCTTGCCCTTCACTCCTTCCCCTTCTCACTCCCATTTCACTGCTCAAATACTAGGCTTTAAAAGTAGGTCAATTATTTTTATATTTTTACTGAAGATGCTAGACTTCAGTCACTGGAAAAAAATAACCAGCTCTGTGGTCTGTCATAGTTCACACGATGCCATTGAATTAGCAGCCCTCCCAGAGTCATACTTTTGCTAAAAGAACCTCTGTTCAGTGTAAGTGGTGACAGATAACAACATTACTGGTATTGTAATATGAGATCAGCATTTGGTTGCCTGCTTCCTCAAGGTAAACTGCTGTAACTTTAACATGGTTACTAAAAAGCATCAGCCATACCAAAGTCAGGGTATGTTAGAGAGCAAAGTTAATCCAGCCATCTGAAGCTGGTTTTCTCATAGAAAGCAATGGGACCCCAAAACTCATCACCTTGAGCTGAGGGTGCTGAGGACATATTTCTTTCACCAGCTTACTGAGAAAGTTACAAAGATTCACATGGTCAATATTTCATACATCGGAAACACATTTCCCACCTTTCCCTGAATCAGGCACATGTATATTACCTGCTTGCAATCTGCCTGCATGTATAATAATTAACAATTCCTCAAGTAACCTGACACCCATAATATCCTTAAATAACAATGAAGCAGCACTGCTACCATCTGAATCTGCTAAACCCAGAGGGGCAGGCTATGCTGAAACGTGCCCATGAGACGCTGACACTGTGCAAACGCAGGAGTTCCTGGCTGCATCTGTTCCACTGCCTCAGGATCATCACCAACAAGACAGACATCACAAGACCATGGGATTTACTACTAGATAGACACCCAGGTCTCAGCTTTTGCATCACTAAATCCTCAGCAGATCTGCAACAGCAATGGACAACTTAGAAACACATCTGTAAATCTTCTGTTCACGCAGCCCTGCTGTGAAGATGAGTGGACCTTACCTCACCCGACCCATCTGAGTAATTACACAGAAATATTTGGAAAGTGTCAATATGGAGAAAGATTGATTGCATCCCCTCCTAAGACAACCTGTGCTTCAAAAAGCAATTGAAGTGATTACTTAAAGTAGGAGCAGTGAAAGAACTTAGGAGGGAGGAAAAAAACACCAACAATAACTTCAAGTTACTTTAACAACTTATAAAAAGCTAACTTTAATGAATTAAAAACTAAACGGAGAAGTCAGTCAGTGCTGGTGACATAAGACAAGCTGACAGAGATTTGGCTGGGAGATGTGATTTTGCTTTTTGTAACAAACTTTTTTGGTTCTCCTGGAAAAAAAAAAACCTTCCAACAATTACAAGAAGTCTTCTAAAGAAACTAGTAAAGGTAAGTCTAGAATTAGCTGCACAGGAAGGGAAAAAAAAAGGTATACATATGTGCAAATATATAGTTGGATTTATGTCAGAAAAGATCAAGCTCAAAAACGCTGTGGAAGAAAGTCATGAACTGCCTTTAGCTTGTGCCCACAAGCTGGACATTCCATCCAGGGGTTCCCATTGTTTCATGATATTTCAGAGAATAAAGCCCTTGCTTCCTTTGCAGCAGGGAGCTCTGGCAATGAGAATGGGATCTGGAGTGGAGTTGCTATTTTGAGTGCTGGAAGGAAGCAAAGAACTGCTTTGTGGAAAGGCGTAGGCACTTCGTTTGAGCTGTGCATGTGGTGGTTTGACAGAAGATACTCCAGGGCTGTTTGAAGGGGATCCTGAAATGGCTCTAGGTGTAAAATGCTGCAGAATTTTTTGTGTGTGTATGGGCAAGCAACCTAGTCATTGTAAAATTCATTGTGAATCACCACAGAAGGGGGAGACTGAAAAAGGAAAAGAGATGTGCTGCTGAAGAGGATCACAGCACCCATAATCCTAGAGATGCCACTGATAAATATTGCTACCTTCAATAGAACATTGAAAGACCCTAATTAATCTTAGAAATAATGACCTCTGCAGCAGACATGTAGAATCCAATCATATCTGCTTATATCACAAGTTTTAGATTAAGTACTTCAGTACTTCTCAAAGCAATGGGCCTTGAATATGTAGGAAAAATGAGGGCTGATGCCCTCTCTTGTGTCAGAGAGATGTGGGAAAGGGATTACAGCCTGTAGCTACAATGCTATTTTTGCACTCATCCAGGATAGTGATGTAGCTAACAAGAGGTTAACTAAATGTCCCAAAACTGTAGCAGAATTCAGATCAGCATTCTGGTGAGAAGCTATAACTGGAGCAAGGTAAGGACCCGGGTTGGCTGTAATAAAATACATTATGCTCATGCCACTGTGTACTTTGTTGGTTGGAATTATGAGAAACAGCATATTTAGCATAGAGTTCAACAGACCAAAGACATTGTAAGGGCAGAGGCACAGCAGTAGATACCCTAGGCAGGGGAGCAGGGAACAAATGTGCATTATTTTCTTTGTAAAGAAGGTGACCTCCGTGAGCAGCTTTCATGGATGTTAAAACAGCCAAGAACTGCAATCTCTTCTGAGTTTCTGGATGTGTCCCTGAGACGCCTTTCTGTGTGGGATGACACCTGTGATCAATGGGATTCATACCCACAAAACACAGATCATGAGGGTTTACAGAGTCCTATGCAAGTATTGTATAATTTTTATTTATTTTTTTTTTTTAATCACAGTAGAGGACAGCAAGGACATCATCAATGATGGGGAAAAGGTTTACAATGAGCAGTTAAGTAACCTTGCCAGCCAGTCAGGGCAGAAGGGTTCTTGTTCATCCACATCAGACCAACGAAAGTCACAATTAATTCAGCAGACTAGAAAGTGCTTGCAACTTAATCTTAGTCTTTAACTCTATTTTATGTTGTATCGTTCTTCTTTTGAGAGCAATTTTGCCAACAACTGGCAGAGCAAAGAGGAACAGCAAAAACTTAAAGCTGCCCCACTTTAGCACCTCCCTGGAAAAAACCAACCAAACAAAACCCCAACAAACAAGCAAACAACCCCCCCCCCAACAATTTCTCATTAAAGCAAACAATATGACTGAATCTCACCCCAACTCTTCCTAATTAGACAGTAGCTTAAAATCACCAAGAACTCTAAATGAGTAGTGAATATTGATCATTCTTTTTTCACTCACTTCTGTAGCTCTCACGAAGTTCCACTCAAGACCTAATTCCATAATAATTAACTTAAATGTCGAAACACTTTATCCTCTCTCTAATACACACATATCACTAATGAAAAGGCTGAAATCCTTTAAGATGATTGGCTAAACAATGTGAACCTAGATGACAAGATCTCAGAGTTATTAATACAAATCTTCTCTAGTTAGTTGGAGACTCTGGGCCCAGTGTTAATGAATGCAGGAAATGAAAAGACAGCCATACACCCAAAGGCTTGAGAAATCTCATTTGCTGAGCATACAACATCAAGTTCTAAATGTCTCTTTAATCTCCAAATGAAATTTAAGAGGGAGCTTGATGGAAAAACTGTACAGTGGCAACAACAAACTTATCAGCAGATGTGTTAGACAACATGTTAAAACACACTCACATCAACTTGTCAACAATAACCATCAACTAACAGACAACACTGACAAAATAATACTCAGGGCTTGATTCAAAACAAAGGAGAGAATGCAGTGAAATGTATGTTATCTAAAGAAGCTGCAAGTGGCTTTGGTCTCTAGTAAATGAAATAACATTACTCCAAGTTCAGAGCTACAAATCATTCTGATTACAACCAAATGACCAAGTTTCTACCCTCAAAGGTTTTTTCCCACCACGCAGAATAACTAGGACAAATGCAAAATAATTACACTCTTCTTGCTCCTGCAGTGAAGCTTTTCTGCTATCCTGGGCATTACCTGTGTACAGCCAGATTTAGCTTTGGCACCTTGGGAATCCTCCATCAACTTTTTGCACAGAATTAAGTTCATGAATGTAAAGAGGCAGGTTTGGCTCACTGTATTTAGGAGAGCACGAGGATCCCTTCATGTAAAAAAATTCCCAATGCTGGCACTAGCAAGGACACCGAGGAGAAAACATTCATCCTTGCAGTGTTTTGGGACTTGTGATGAGTACAGGTGGCTAGACAGTTGACTTTGTGCCTCTCCTGAAAGACAGCACCTCTAGCAACACAGTACTCCCTAGCGTGACACCTCTTCAGTAGCATCTAAAAGGGAAGCATACCTCCTACTGAGTCACCAAACACCACTTCCCACAGTAGTGAGGCTTTTCCTTACTTCTTTTCAAATACAAATTGTCAGTCTGGCAATGCTGTGCCAATAACTCCAGGTGCTTTCACTTTTGTATATTCTGAAGGTTGCTTTTGAAAAATAAATTTGATTCCAGGTTACAGCCCAGTGATGTGTCCCACGTTTTGAACTCATATAATGTCCTTGCAACTGGGCATGGCCTTCCTGATCTCCATCCCATCGCTTAGAAAGCACATCCTAGCATTCACTTGCATGTCTTTTACAGAGACAAATACAGCCTGCATTTCCTGGCAACAGGTCTAGGCTATTGTGAAAATTCCATTTCCAAAGATTACGAAATAGCAAAACAAAAATGTATTTTCTTTAATCAGAGGAATCTTTGTATTTAATTCTGGGCAGCGATGCCTTTGAGATACAGAAACTGAGAATGAAAAGTCGAGCTGGCAGAACACCCACAGAAATGCCTTGCTTCCATCCCATGGAGAATCATGTTTTTCAAATGTCCAAGCAGAAAATTTTCTGGAATTTAAAAGATGTTAATAGTTCAAAGTACTGATGACTCCCAAGCCAAACCCCCAAACTGGTAAGTTCGTGAGCTCTGGGCAACATTCAGTCTGTAGTTGTAAAAGAACAGAAACTCAGATGGAAACATGTACATCTTCTGTGAGGTTCTAATCTGGTTTTGACACCTGACCAGAAATAACCCTCTTGGAAAGCTGAACTCAGCACCAAGAAGTTTCTGGAATAAAGTGGATGCGTCCTCCTGAAGTGGGAGAGATGCTGGTTTGCCTCTTGTTGCACTGTCTTTTTCCAAACTATCTCCATTACTTCTTAAAGGACATTGGCAAATGGCACCCCTTAGGCTGTATAAATCTCTGCAGGAGGAACGGCATAATTTTTCTCCCATCACGAACCTTCCAGTCTAATATTTGACAGCCTAGATCAGGTGCTGTCCAAACATTTATTAAAACATTTTAAATGATGAATATATCCAATTATTACTATTAATGCAGCTAATACTGACTAATGAGGGGGAAACATACTAGCTTGTGTCCCGCAATTCATTACCCCTGCCTTGTCAACAATTCAAAGCCCCAAAACCTAATCATCCATACCGGGCCCTGTTATATTTCACACGTCACATTTAATAAGTCACTCAGTGCCTATAAATTAATGTAACATGTCGGCGTTTATGAGCGCGGCTTTGTCGCTGTTAACAAATGATGTGCTGGCCCGGGCTGCTGCAGCTCGGCAGTGACGAATGACGGAGGATGATTTCTCTCCAAACTATCAACTGCACACTGGGGACCACAGCAACACATACGTACACCTATCCACGTGGGGCACACGTGTGCGCACGCACAGCGGCTGCGTGGAAAGGGTATGTAACACGCATGCACCTCTATACGCCTTTACAGGTATGTTCCGTGTGTTTTGGTGCAAAGTATTTTTTTCAGTCCAGCCATTGTATTTTATCAACATATAACATACATAGAGAAGGGCCACAGGGATGGTCAGAGGGCTGGAGCACCTCTCTCCTGCAAACACAGGCTGAGCGAGTTGGGGTTGTTCAGACTGGAGAGGAGAAGGCTCCAAGGAGACGCCAGTGTGGCCTTCCAATATCTAAAGGGGACCTACAAGAAAGCTAGTGAGGGACTTTTTAGGCTGTTGGGTAGTGATAGGACTAGGGAGAATGGACCCAAGCTAGAAGAGGGTAGATTTAGGTTAGACATTAGGAAGAAGTTCTTCACCCCTTGGAAGAGGAACACAGGGTGTTCTTCACCCTTGGAAAAAAAAAGGTGGTGGAAGCCTCATACCTGGAAGTTCTTAAGGCCAGGCTGGATGTGCTTCTGGCCAGCCTGCTCCAGTGGAAAATGTCCCTGCCTGTGGCAGGGGGATTGGAACTAGATGATCCTTGAGATCCCTTCCAACCCTGACAATTCTGTGATTCTATCTGCAGCTCTCTGAGGAGAGGTTGGAGCTGGGTGGGAGTTGGTCTCTTCTCCCAGTGAACAAACAGGACAAAAGGAAATGTCCTCAAGTTGCAGCAGGGGAAGTTTAGATCGGACACAAGTGTATGAAGAGGGTTGTCAAGCCCCGGAACAGGCTCCCCACAGAGGTGCTGAATTCCCATCCCTGGATGGATTTGGAATCCGCTTAGATATGTCAAGAATACGGTATAGTAGTGGCCCTGGTAGAGTTAGATAATGGTTGGACTTAATGATCTTGAAGGTCTTTTCCAACCACAGAGATTCTGTGATATATGCATACCAGGTACCCTACAGCATTATTGGAATGTACATACAACTTCCCACAAGTTGACTGAAACCATGTCTACTGAATGAATCAGGTTACAACTTGACTTGCACTACATCCTGCCAACCAAGTGCATAGAACAGCACTACCTTGGAAGTGGTGCGGAGCAAGTTGGATTTGCAATTAGTCTGAGCACCTGTAATATTTCCATGCCCAGTGCTACCATAGCCCACCACAGTCTGAAACAGAAATGAAACTCCACAGATTTCTTTTTCTTGAGCAAAAAAAGTTGGTTTTTTTTTAAGCAGTATGAATAATCTAACACTTAAAGGCACACAGGAGATGAAGGAAAAATGTACATGCAATACACACGTACTTTTTCACATGCTTCATCATGTTTTGCTGCAAGAAGCATAAGCATTGGAAAGTAATGGGGGAAACATCAGCAGCTTTTTGGGTACTTGGGTTACAGATGTGGCAGGTTCAGGATTAATGAAAGACATCTGGATCTACATACGGCTGCAGTACGTACCACACACAGTCATAAAACTGCATGTTGCAAATGTGCACTGTGGCCAGGAGGGAACTTGTCACTGAAAGCAGCTTTTAAAGAGCTCAACTGGTTTGTCAACAGCAGAGAAGATGACAGATAATGAAAGAACCTCTCATTGCTGAGATCCTAAGCTCCTAGGAAAACTGAATCTTACCAAGTCACAGACCAGGAACCAACTTTTGGCTTTGCAGCAACACATTCGCAATGGTAAGGCCAGTTTTATCCTTCTGCTCTCTGATACATCAATGATGTATCCTGTGCCACAGCAACAGATTCCTTGTGAAATGAAATGTATTGGAATACACACAATAATTTTAAAAGTTTAACCCAGATGTGGACTCAGAGATGAGCTCAGAGCCAGTCTGGGAACAACAAATGTGACTGGGAATTTTCTGGCCACTTTTTTGTCTCTGTTGGGAAATGACAGCCTGCAAGAATGAAACTTGTGGGAAAGTCACATCTGAGGGATACAAGTACAAAAGTAGGTGTGATGAGAAAAACCCTCACTTTGCAAAAACATCACCTCTAGACAATTCATGAAAGAAAAGCTTTCTTTCCTGGTACAATGCTTGCACTACAGTTGACTCACAAATAGCATGGGGATCCTAGCTGTGTTAGATCTTTTTCAGTCCTGCTTTCAAACCAGAAAATTCTTGGAAGGTCTCTGGAGCTGGGGAAAGGTTTCCTGCATAGGTTTAGCAAAAACTCCATAGACATATGCCCTGTGACCCCCTGGGGCACAAGGGTCCAAAGCTAAGCTCACCGCTGAGAGAACATCACACTTCCAGCCAGTCCCTGCACAGCTACGTAACACCGTAACCAGTCACAGGTACTGAGATTTAAATTCACCTCTTTAGGAACAAACAGCAAACACAGAGTGGTGCTGACACCACCTCTTGAGAGATACCCTCTTACAAACTGGGAAATTTTAACCTTTCTAGAAATACTGTCTCCAAAACATACGTACTTAAACAGTGTTCTAAACACTTCAGGTTTCAACCACAGATAAAGGTATGCTCTTTGTCTAATGTCAGCAACCATGACTCAGTTCTTGCACATCCTATTGAAGCAGCAATACTGAACAATAGTCCCCTTATTTTTCAAAATCAATCCACCCTAGAAGAGCCATTCAATGATAAAAGTACTAGACCAGAACACAGAAGGCCTAGATTCGTGTCTCTCCTTGGTATACTTTGTAAGCTGCCAAGTTGCTTTTAGGCTGCTAAAGATGCAATTAAGCCCTCTTGAAAGTCCTACTGCACATTTCACTACATCTTTAGAAGTCAAAACACCTTTAAAAATCTAGCTTTAAATCTCTCTGTGTCTTCTTTTCCCATCTTTAAAATAGGGATCATGACACTTCCCTAGCACACAGGTACTATAAGGACAGATAAAGACAAAGACACTCTCTAAAACGTGTCACACGCATCCAGGATTCTCTCATGTATTGTTGGCATAAAAAAAATCTCAGATATTTTTAAAGACTTCTGATATATAAAAGGGGAAACGATGTAGGGGTTCACAGACTTTTCTTTTTTAATCTCTCTAAGAAAATTATTCAGTCCTGGCAGTATGGGTGAAAGAAGAACACTTACCAATTTGTTTTTCTAGGTCGTGTATGGGGGGTTTGGGCACTTTGTACCTTTAGATTGATAGATATGGGAGAATTTTATTGAAAGGCTTGAGCATCACTGCTCCTGCACTCTATGTAATTGGGCACTACTCTGTGTTTCGGAGTACAGTCTGAGGTCAGCCACAGCACGGCAGCGTGTGGTGCCTAACAGCAAAGGACAGTTGACCAATTAAAGCTAAGTGATGCCTTGGTGTCCCAGCAGCCTGCCATTTCCACAATGTGAAAGGCAGTAAAGACCCTGAAAACCCAGGAACACATTCCAGCCAAGCAATACAGAGATCTCTTACCAGAGAAAACAGGGGAGGGGGGGAAACCCAAGCCCCACAAGATGTTAAATATTTTAACAATTTCACTAAAGAAAATTTGTTTGGTAATTGACTATCAAAAGGTCTGCTGTTTTCCCCAGAAGCAATATTGTATCTGCAACTGAGAAATTATATGGTGCAAACCCTCCATCCAAGTAATCCTGTGACAACACTTAGGCAAGCAGAAGTTGAGACCATTATTCCTGACCAAACCAAACCGTTTGAGCAGCTCAGTTGTACAGCATCTCCCATGAGTTGATTTTTCAGTCCCATTCTCCTCACTGTCCTGTCATTCATTTACCACCTTTAGCCCTTTTAGTCATAAATTTTGTGGGGGTAATACTATATTATTTGTACAGAACCAGTGCCTCCAGGTATTACTGCAAAACACACAACGCATAAGAACAAACTTCATCCTTTGTTGTTTGGGTTTTTTTTCCATTATACACACATTAAGCTCAAAATGGACAGGAAGAAATGCAGAAAGTGAGCTGAGCTTAGTAAGCTTAGTAACGTGGGTCTGCCCCAATAGCCACACTTAGCTCTGCTAACTTAGAAAACTCTGTGAGAAAGGTGGAGACACTGCAATAAAGCTTCCATCGGGCACTGCTGGAGAAAGCTTTGAAAAATTAGGGAAGAAAAAGAAAAAGCAGAATTACTCTGCTGCAAGGGATTCATGGAATCTGAAATCTCAAAGAAAAGAAGACAAATCTGCATGACAATAACTTTGTTTCTTTCTCTGAGGGACCCACAAAATCGCATAGAAAAGAACACATCTCTTTTCAGTTCAGCCCATTGTGTAGAACGGTGAATGTCACAAGGTTTATTTTATAATGATTTATTATCAAGAAAAATAAGGGCTAAGGCAGAGGCATATTTTCTCAAGAATTTATTGTTCACCAAAATGGTTTGTTGTGCAGAAACATTTCTTTTTGCTCTATTTTTCTTTTATCCTGGCAATTCCTCTTGGCTTCATCCTAGAGCTACCTTCATCCATACTTGGCTTGGCTTTAAGAGAAGTAAATTTTAAATCTACATCTCTTCTGCTACCTGCTGCTCTCACATTTGCCCTTATCAGGGATGCTGCATCTCTAATCACTGCCAAGGCACCTTTTTCTCCTTGCAACTACCTCTCTGGCTCCTCCCTTATGAAACACCAGAGATCACTCAGATCTCTGGAGAGCCAAGAAGCACTGCCAATAGAAGACTCAATCACACTGCCACCAGAGACAGAGGCACATGCCTGAATCCCACAGTGAGGATCTGCTTAGCTGAGCTATGCTAGCAAAATCACTGCTGGGGAATACCTAGGTGTCCCAGGAGAACAAGAGGAGCCCAAGCCTGTCAGCTGGAGCAGAGGCTGGTGCTGATGTTTGGGAACTGGCTCCCTGAGGAAAAGTCAAGCTAAAACTCAGCTGGAGGAACATCCTTCCTAATCCCTGTGTGAGCAACAAAATGAGCGGTACTGAAATGAAGGGCTTTAACTAGCTCTCCCTGCCTGCATGAACCAGCATCTCTACACAACCCTGGCTAGATGTGGTTTGCTATTTCAGTGCCACCATAGACTTCAGCAGCCTTCCCTTTCTATGTGTTCCTATTGCACTTTGTTGTTACAGCAGAGAGACAATTTATGTTCTTTATGTACTTAGCCCCTGTGGCCATCATGCCAGTTGAGGAAATGTCAATATTCTCTTTTCACAGAGGAGGCAATGTAAAAGTTTTTGGGAAAGGAAGGAAAGGTATTCCAGTACATCTGTCCCTGCTAAGGACTGAATTTTTACTCCAGTAATTTTTTTTAATCCTTCTGGTTTTCAAATTAAAACAAATAAACAGAAAGGGAAAAAAAAAGTCTACTTAAGCTGAATTTCCAAGTAGAACTAGCACTAAGCTCAGAAAGAAGACAAACCAAAAACTGAGCAGGTGAGGAAAACTCAAAAGTGCACTGTATGTCCAAGCTAACCTGATGCAATTCCACACATTCAGTAAAAAAAAATAAAGTCAAAAGTAGGTCAGAAAAGCTGACAGAATTAACCACAGAAAAGATGAATAGAAACTCTGATAGAAATAAGATCACTTTTCCTGATGAATTCGTAGTCAGCATTTAATTGAGTACAATGAACTTGAAAATACACTTGGTGAATGTCTGCATTAGCTGGACTTGTGAATGTTTGTTAGCAGTTAAGATACACAAACTGATCAATAGTGTAAAACAAAGGAGCTCAGGTATGCATGTGCACTCATACATCACTCCAATAAATTATCCTGGGGGTTACAACGGGGGGAAGGAGGGGAGGGAGGGGTGGATTTAGAACAATCATTTTGGGATCAAGAGCTAAATCATTTCAACCACATCTTGATTTCTGCAAAACTCGGCAGGAATTATGAGGCTTAACAGCATCTCAACAATTAGCATATTATAAATACAAAAATGATATATTAAAGCAAGAGGAGAAAAAGGCCAGCATTTTACACCTACGGTAATATAATTCCACTACTTAATGCAAAGTAACAGGCATTAGAGTGTTTGGGATCCTCTTGTATAGTGTTATCTGTTCTATCAGTAAATGAGACTATGTGAACAGTACAACCTATAAATAATTCAAGGCCTGAGATGGCAATTATAGAACCATGCACAACCAGCATGAATATTTTATGAAGGCTAAAACAGCCCTCAGAATGAATCATGGATAGATGAACACACACACACACACACACATTCAGCTGCTGGCCAAGTATTGCTTCCAGACATGGCTTATATCTGACCCTTAGTACATCTAAGAAGACATTTCTTGAGCACAAAATTCAGAAGTTACATCACTAATTTTATGTATAAAAAATAAAATGAAATTAAAAAGTGCAAGAAAAATAATTGGGGAAAAAAAATATATATATATGTTGCATTGGTAAGGGGGAAAGTGGTTTTTCTTTCCAAAGACTCTGGTTGGAATTCTAGACAACTTTTTCCCATGCACAAAATGTGGTTGACAAAAGCACGCCATGGTGCACGAAATAAAGGCCTGCAAGGGCTGTACAGCACCTTGGTCTGCAAAATCTGCACCTAAAGAAAGATTTGCCTACATGGAGATATTTACCAGTAGAGATATACTGGTATAACTCCCCATATGGGCACTATTATTGCAGCACAAGAGCATTCACATGGGAGTTACAGCAGTATAACTACTCCAGCATAATTATACTGGTATAATTATGCCAGTAAATTTCCCTGTATTAGCAAGCCTAGAGAAAACCTCCCTGTAAGGAGCACAGCACTACCGCATCCTGCCCCAGCACACAGCCAGCAGGCCCACAATGAAACACAACTTGGTGCAGGGAGCTTCAAATCCACCAACAAAAAACCTCCAACTTTTACACGCATGCCATGCACACAGACATGTACGTGCACATGCACACCATAGATGTACTTACACTGTTTCTAAACAGGCAGGCAGACATTTATATGCATTTGAATTCTAGAACATATGTGTTACAAACACTGTCTGATTAAGTCCACAGACCAGCTCTTTGAAATGAAGATGTATGATTTCTCCCCTTCTCTGACTGGTAAAAAAATAAAATACACACTTAAAACACCACCAGCTATTAAAAGAAACTGAGCTGGAAGTTGAGTGACCATCAGATAACTCTTCTATGCCAAATATAAACAGATCTTTGATAGCTTGAAGATCTCACATGTGCAAACATAACTGACGAGCCTGGGTTTGGGGGCATGGCAGTCTACAAACATGCTTGGGAAATAAAGATTAAGACTGAAACCAGAAAAATGATGGGGCTAAGGAGGCAGCATCAGATGTTCCTTACTAATCTTAATACATTTTTGCCCTTTTTTATATATATATATAAAAAAACCCCACAACACTTTAATTGGGTCTTTCATTTGCATCTAAAAAAGGATCTTTTAAGGCTACAATTTAAAACGATGCGTTGCAGACAGGCTGCTGAGTCCTCCTGCAAGGATGTGCCCATGAATAGGGTCATAGTGTCACAGACAGCACAGAGAACACAAACTCACCCATCTCACTGCCTTTTCCTGCACAACCCCTGTAATTTTGTGGGTTTGGCAAACACAAGGGGCAATTGTGTCAGCCAGGGTCAAGTTGCCATTGTGGGGGGTTTGTGGACAGGATTGGTATCTGAGGGAGAGGGGCTGTGTCATGCTGGGTCAAGATACTGCAATTGTGGGTGCCAATTTGGCAGCTACTAGGTGGGTTGCAGTTGTTTTCCAGGGAGGTAAAGGATAAGCCTATGGGCAGCTCTGGAAGATACAGTTTGAATGGAAACTGTTTCTAGAAGGGTTGGGACTGAGAAGAAGTTCAAGGAAGTGGGGAGACTGCAAAGGCACAAAGCATCTGGGAGCCAGAATGATTTAAGGCATCTGTGGGTGAAGATGCAGCCTCTGAAGGGATCGATGCCTTCAGCAACCTTTATTGCCATAACACCTTACTGAGCAAATAAATGCATTTTTTCCCCAGCAGAAGAACCTGGAAAACAACACATCCTTCAATGTGTACACCTATGAGAGACTGGTGTACTGGGGGAGAGGTATCAAGAGAGTTTTACAGCCTAATTCTACTTTCTTTGTAACCACCTCCTAACTCAGGCTCTTTTCTCTCACCTGCCCATGCATTTAGAGATGCTGAATTGTGAGTCAAACTGTAAATTGCACATGATCAAGCCCTGGGTACATATGGATCCAGCAAAGCAGAACTGAGGGGTTTGGTTTTACTCTTTTAAAGGCGGTGAATAGAAAAAAAAATGATCCATGAACAGAAACACGTACCTTGAGACCACAAGTCCAAAGGAAATACTCTGCTAATTGCAAGGGTGTATTAAAGTCATGAACTAAGTAAACTAATTTGCTCTTGGCATACTTTCTATACCTCCCAAGTTTCTGTTTAGAACCTCTGTTTAGACATTTCACAATCTAAATCTGGTGAGGTCTGAAAAAGGCCTTCAGAAAAAAAAAGGTGGGGGGAAATACCAGGCAACCGGTCTAATAAGCAACTTGTGGAACTTGGTCCAGCTTTCTGTTAATATGCAATATAGATTTTTATTTCTAACTCCAAAATTTAAAAGGAAAAAAAAAATGCTTAATCTTTCAGTTTCATTATTTTGACATTTCTGTTTACCTTTTAGAAATGCTATCAGAGGCACAATGTGGCATTGGAAAGCTAAACGCTAACACATGGAGCGCTCCACAACTGCAAAAATTTCTCTCATACTTCTGCAAATACCACAGCCAAAATCAACAGTACAAGTTTGACTTTCTTCATCATGAATTGACAGCTTATTTATCTCTAAGGAAGAACTTTCTAAACCCCTTAAGCTTCCAAACAACTGAGGAAGGATTCTGCTGACTATTCAAAAAATATTGGTGCCTCATAAAATTATAAGCTGAATTCTTCAATTCTTTGTGTGCTCTTTCCAAAAGAAAAGAAGTATGCACTATGAATTGCAACAGACTTCATCTGATATTAAACCTGTGTTTATTCATACTGTGCATAGAGTCCAGCTAAAGCGTCTCTGTGGTATCAACTGATCTTAAACACATATAGACCTTCAAACGCTTGGTCCAGTCTCATTAAGGGCAAAGTTTAGCACATGCTTCAGTAAGTGCAGAACAATGATGGATTTACATTAAGTGCCCATTTGCTTTCTTGAATTATGGCTTTAACCACTTCATACTTCAGTGAAGGGTAAACATGATCCTTCTCATAATGCTGGATAATGCCAGTGCTTTATTACAGCCATGAGAGCACAGGCATTGCCATTGCCTGCAGCAGAAATAGTGGTTTCTGGTGACTGTTAGGCAGAGCAAGATGGTTCGTAAACACTTTCCACATAGGAGAAAACACAACCCTGCCACTGCAGCACTCGACTAAAGCAAATCTGGACTCTGTCAGCTGCTACCTGTGCATCAGCATCTCCCACAAATGCTGCCTTCCAGGGAGCTAACTGCTTGTTTGCAGTAGAGACTTTAAATCAATACACAGGAACGAAAGTATCCAGCAATGCTAACAGATCAAGTATTCAAATGTGGAATCCAAGTAATGTTTTGCTTGCCAGTAAAATACCCAATGCAACTCATTCACCCATGAAAAGAGCTGTGTCTGAAGTCATCTTTATTTACAATGTGTTTGTGCCATGTTTGTTTGGAAAGTGGAGGACAAGTTGGAGTAGGTAGCATCTCTCATAGCTTCCTTTTCACGCGCTCCAAAAGGACTGAGCCTCACAAGGCAGTTACTGAGGAGCAGAGCAAGGCACACATTTATTTGCACCAAAAACTACATAATTTGCTGTGAAAGTGGTCTGTTAGCCTGAGCTTGTAAACCAGGAATTCCCTATGCAAATTATGGAGTTACTCTGCTCTAAAAATGGGTGTAACACAGAAACTGGACCATGGTGCCCCTTTACATCCACTGCCCAAACTGCAAAGTGGGTATAAAAATTACCAGTCAACCAGGAATATCCTAATAGGCTACAAGTTCTTCTGCATGCCAAACTGGTCAAAAGTATGATTTTGTTTGGTTGTTTGAGTTAGAGGTCTGAAATTTTAACTTTTCATCTGAAAACAAAATAAAAGACAACATGCTGGGAAAAACCTGGAAATTATACCTGGAATATTGAAATCACCCGACGTAAGGCACGATATGAGTTTGCAATATGGTGGGAAATCTATCATTTTCTCAGACATCCTGCTGGCCACTCTGATATATGCCATACTGAAGTGAAAGCTGATAACAGGAAAAAAACCTCCAGGCTTCAGGTTTTCCTGTTTCAAGCTCTCAGCCCACTCTATCCTTGGAGCTAATGGAGAAGTCTCAGATAGCAGGAAAGAGCCCACAAAGAAAACACAAAACTGTCTCCAGCTATGTCACACAAAGTATCACGTAACATTTTCACCCATTTGTTTTTCTAAAGTAAGGTACCCTTTTCCAGCACAAACTGCAAATAAAATATCACATCACAAAATTAAATATATGTGAAAACCACGTTTGAATGTGGTTGCTAAAAGAAGGCATTATTGAAAACACTGTTCCACCCTGAAATTGGTATTTTTGTAAGCAATTGCATCCAAAAGGGACGGCTCGTTTCTAGGTTACTCTGCAGAGTGGCTGTCTCAAGAGAGATGAAAGAGCAAAGGTAGGTCTTTCCTGTATATCTTTATCAAGATATTAATGGCTGTGATGGGAGAAAGCCTGGAATGATGTCACTGGAGGCAGAGTGCACACGGTGTTATATGGATTCCATAATGGAGCAGGAGAGAGAAGCCACAAACATGAGAGAGAGAAAATGCTGATGAAAGTCAGGTAAACAATAGTGAAAGGGAAATTCAGTTGGAGCAGAAACTTTTGTGAAACGGGGTGAATGGGCACAGCCAAGTCCTCACTAAGAGGACATGGATCATATGGAGGAGCAGAAAAAAAGAACCACATGATCCAATAGTACAAAACAAAGCTCTAGACAGACTCCACTGTTCAGAGGGTCCTAAACCTGTGTGTCACACTGTGAGCCCAGTCAAAAATGCAACACAGGTAGCACTTTTTTATAAATCAAAGCAACTAATTTTTAAGGATCGTCACAAAGCAGCCAGAAATGCAGCTTGCTGCATAAATGGTCATGCAGCACAGAAAGGAGATTTTGTGTTCAAGTTATACATGCATAAACATACAACCAGTTCCCTGGGATAAGAGACATTACATAACACCCCCACTATTTACTAAATGTAATTCCTGGTTTACTGAAATAAATGCAGACAGGTAACTACTGTAACTGCAGAATCATAATAATGAACTGGCCAACAGATGGCAGCTGAACCAAATCACCTGATTTAAATACGATCAGCGCTCCCTTCAAGCGGGCAAGTTTGGCAAACAGATTTAAGTCAACTGGCAGATAAAAATCTAGCAATTTCAGAGTCATGCTAGCCTGTAATGGATTATAACTTTATTATGAATTATGTCTCTGAACCTGCCTGTTTACAAAAAACCAAGCTACTACTGTGGCAACTGATGGGGAGGGTGTGGTGTGCATGTGTAATATCACTCTATTTAATTTTGCTCACCAATAATATCATTAATACAAAGAAAATAATGTGCTGTGTGTGAATCCAGCTTCTGATGGCAGCACTTCGGTGAGAGACTGAGAAAATACAAAGCAGAAACAGAGTCCCCAGGCAGTCAGTGGATATGAATTTACAAAAAGAAAAAAAAAAAAAAAACAACCAACCCAACCAAAACAAAACACAAGAGAGCTTTCTGGCCTGAGGTTAGAGGCAGAGGTTGGCATTATTTTACATTAGAAACAATTCACATTCAAAACTGTAATTGATAGCAGGGAAGTGTTAGGGAAAAGAGACTGTGGTGTTCAGGCAGGCTGACCTGCCAATCAAACTCAACCTTTCTTTGAATGAATAAAAGTTTCATTGCCCTATTATGTGGATCTGGGCAGGCAGCACTGAAGTACCCTGTTTGTCAAGTTTATGTGCACTGCCCCGAGCTACTCAGACACCCATGCTCAATAATAACTTGAAATCATCAGTGATTTTTGATAGGGTTTCTTTTAAAACATTTAGTGTTAATTTTACTAAGTCCCTGGGACTTAAAGAAACAGGAGGGCAATATTTCCACCCTGCTTTGCACAAAGACTGACAGACAATTGTGCTGCTGCTATAGCTAAGGTAGAGAGAGGCTGCTGCTGGGGTTTTCTAAAACATCTGTGAAACCATGTAGTCTGAATGCTGCAGGCAACAGCTCCTTATCATTACAGGGAGGAAATGCTTGTCCTGATACTACTTTTTTTTTTCCCCCCTCTCCTCCAGGCAGGAGAGCTCTTGTAAATAGAACAATTGGCCCTTTGCTAACCATTTGATGGGAGAGACTTTGGTTTTTCACAATTTCTTTCCTCTCCCAATTGCTGCCAGTCCATTACGCCTCTTACAGCACCAAATCCACTGCTCCTCTCATCCTGATGCACTTACGAGTGCTGGAGACAACAGAATTATTTCCTGCAGTCAAGTTGGTCTTTTTGTGTGCCAACAGACCGCCCTTAGAGGTCTGCCTGTCTTTGCTGAGAGGTGCGGTGAATGTTCAGTGCTGAATTTTGCCTGCAGTGTTGATCACCCAACTGTAGGGTGCTGTTTCTACTCCGTGTTTGGGGACCACCACCTTTTGTCATACAAGTCATTAGTAGCCTCATCTTTCAGGAGACAGTAGAGAGAATGAGGACAGGTCTGTAAGCAGATGATACCCAGGCCTAGGATATCTAAGAAAGGACCTCACTGCTCCACGATTGCCCCATTTCTTTCCTATGCTCCCCTTTCCACCTGCAGTCTCTCTCTCTTACAAGGAAAGCTGGTGTCTGGCCACTATGGTCTGTGTTTCCGTGCAGTGAGAAGTGTTGTTTCTCCACAAAGGTAGGTGAAAGAGGCTTTGAGGAATGACTCTGACAACCCTGTTTGCTGAGAGAAGTGCTGAGAGCTCCTCACTCTGAATATGAACGTTGACAAATATCCTCCTGCTGCCTGCACAGCTCATTCTCCATTTTACCTGTCTATGTGAGAATGTGCTGCTTCTCACAGCCTCTGCAGTTTCTCTTTACCTCCTAAATCTCCCTATTAGCAAGTAAACAAAGCCAGTGTGTCCACATGTGAAGTTTCTTGTAAAGCTCCAACAAAAACTCCTGCTGGGAAATTAGCTTACTGTCTCCAGATACTCTTGTTGATATATAAATATGATAAACTACCTATAAATACAAGAGCTCCTTCCAGAATACAAGAACAAAACCAGAGTCACCATGAGAAAGCTACCCTTCAAAGACAGCTTAATTTCGAAACCTGATTTAGCAAGCAAAGTTTCTGATTACATTCAGCCACTGCTTTTCCAGTTCTTTTCACATGTGATGGAGGAGAAAAGCTACTTCTACAAGTGACAACTGAATGCTGCGGCAAACAAACCAGGTAGCAGTCCATGGCTAGAAAAAGTAGCAAGGAAGCCCTTCTTAAAACACTTACAAGGCTATTAAAAGGAGACAGAGAAGAAAGTAGAGTGAAAAAAGGAGTATTCACCCAATTTCTGCCTTTTAAACCACTGTCCCTCCTCCTTAGCCTATTGTCTCCTGGGTTTTAAATATCTTCTAAGCTGTGGTTTCAAAGGGGAAGCTCTGTGTATCAGTGAGCAGACAAGTTGGCTGAAAATAGATTCATCAGGCTTCAAAGGATTATTGTTTGCAAAGAGATAGTACAAACATTACTATTTCACAGTACAGCTATGACATTATTAACCTACTGTGCAAGGATTTTATTGCCAGATTGGTTCATTTATCAAAAATAAGGGAAATTCAGAGCACCATAAGGAAGCTAACATTTCAGCAGGCTTGGCTTTCACTTAACATCATTAATCTATCTATTTACACAAGAGGCAAAAGTGTTCATTTAGTGGTGCCTTGCCGTTCAGCGAAAGAGCCTCGACTCTGTTTCTGAGCATCAGTACATCAATACTGCACTTGGCAGCAGAGAAAATATTAGTATTTGTCAGATGAAATTATTATTTTACTTTTTCTTTTGTTTTTTTGTTTTTTTTTACTTACAGCATCCCTTCCCCAGCTCGGTGGTGGGAGGAGGGCAATCAGTTGCTGTATATCAAAAGCCTGTATGTGCACAAACACAGTTAATACTGGAGAGGAGAAAAAGATATTCAAATACTGCAATAGAAGTGTCATTACCAGAATGAAAACTTTTATATGTAAGAATTTGTGTCTCCATGTCGTCATGATATCACAAGGCAAAGGCAAAGAGTATGCTGGGGAAGGAAACATTGAACAATGCCTCTTTTTTTTTTTTCCCTTTTTTTTTTTTTAAAGAAACTGATGGCAAACATCTCAATAATTCATGAAGAAGCAATTGATTTTTTTGGCTGGAAGGACTGGCTCCTTTCGACTTGTCCTCTCCAGAGGAAAAGCTCATTAACAGAGGGGGGGGAGGGAGGGCAGGGGGTGCATGCATGTGTGCACGTGTGCTACAGTCTGTGTGCATCTGTGTGTGTTGTTTGTGCACACACTGCTCATGTGGATATTTGTATCTAACTTTTAGACAGCTCACACATGTGACACAGGTATTTTTAGCTATACAAAGACTGGAGATACACACGCACAAACACAGCATACACACAGTGGAAATACCCTTATGGATTTTCATTACCATATTCAGATTTCCCTATTCCCAAAGACTTTCAGGAAGACTCTAAATTATAGCCTTTTAATTGACCCACCTCCAAAGCATGCAGAGTGCTGAGATCCCAAGATGCATATAGTATTTTTGCAATACATTATGGGTCAAATTCATTTCAGGTACAACCCTTTTGCAGTGACTAGTTATATCTTTTGAGAATGTTAGCCCCCAGAGTACAGTGACAGCAATTACCCCTATTTTCCTGCAGGAAACATTACAATATATTTGAACACTACAGAAAGCCCAGGAAAATGTGCTTGTACTCATGACTCCCTCAGATGCCTAATAATGGAAATTATAATGTTTCCAGTTCAGCCTACTGGGTTTTGACCTCAATGGTCAAGACATAAGAGGAAAGATTTGCCTTTTTTGTTGTGGGTTTTGGTGTGGGGTTTTTTTCCTGCATTTATTATTGTTTTAAAGATTTATATATATCTTTCTAAGAGCTTTTTCAACTAGCTGGAAATGTAGCATGCAGCACTCAGTACTTTATGACTGACTTTACTTAATCCTACACAGCCAAAGCATAAAGGATTTGAGCTAAAGCGGTGATTGCTGTGGCTTCCCCTTCATGCCTGAATACTGCAAGTACATGCCCTTGGGTATCATGGATAGCATGCATGGAAATAGGTGGGTAAAAAAGTGGAGAGAGAAAGCAAAGTTACCAGCCTTAGACTTGGAGGATACATTCTGCATGGTCTGCAGGGTGTAGGTGGTTATTCTCAGTGAAGAATGTGCAATCCACCTGCTACAGTAGTTGGAGCTTCAGCTGTAGCTTATATGGTTGGAAGGTATTCTAGCACTCTGCGATCCATTAACTCCGTGAAACGAACGAATTTACTACTCTGCCGCTCACCACTTCACAGTTTCCTCCCCAGCTTCCCATCCCCTTCCCTTGCTCCCTTTCTTCTCCTCTTCTCATTTCAGCTCTGCAGCCAGATTTGCTTTTGGACCAGAGCCCCGCAGGGAGTTGGGTGGGTGCAGTGTGACACTGCCTCATTCAGATTTTCCATGTATCTGCAAACAGGACTGTGCTGGACCTACCCATACTACAAAGAAAATGCTGACAGCAGCTCACAGTGCAGGGGCACTGGGTTATTCAGTGCTTCTCTCCTTCAGGGCCCACATACCTAAGACCTATTTCTGGACCAAGAGGATTCAGCTCCCAGCCCACTCTCCACTCAAAATGAATTAACTAATACCAGGCTATATTCACCATACTGGGAAGCTGGCATGTTTGGGCAGAGCTATTGCTATACAGAACATACCACAAAACCAAGGAGAAAGTATGGATTATTTCTCCTCTTTTCCACAGCAAAGCAAAGGGTACTTCACTATATTTAATGTGCTCTTCTGGGCATATAGTATTCGCTAGAATTACTTCTAAACAACATCAGGGAACAAACCACAACACTGCCTTTGAAAGTTTAACATTTAGCAGCATGCTCTTAAACTCAAAAGACAGGGAATTATTTTGGGTTTTGCCAACTATGAATTGCAAACCCAAATGATTAACCTCTCTGCTGGGCTCCCTGTTTCCAGGGGAAACAGCAGAAAGGATGATTTCTATGCTTAAATCTCTAAATCAGATTGCACAGAGTAGTGCTGGCAGGTGATAGCTGAGCAGAGGATACACCCTTTTGTCATCAAAACCTTACAAATTATTTATTTGATCAGGAAGGAGAGCTGCAAAAGGCATCATATATTGATAGTTACTATTTCAGGGCGGGTTGCCATCCTTTCCAGTTGCTGTAAGAATAAAGGAACAACTCTTAAAATACACTCAGCTCTCCATATATTATATTTTTGGTGTGGATGAACATTGAACTTACAGCTCAGACCACAAAGCTACTACATCTCTCTGTAATGGATTTGTGCAGCATATGATCCCATCAGCTGTGCCCCAGAAACCCTGGGCTTGTTTTTTGGCTTTGCCACTGATCTACTGTGCGAGATTGGGTTAATCATTTTATCCAGTTGTGCCTCTCAGTTCTCTTCTTCCCCACTGTTGCCTGTCTTTGATTACTTACATGCAGTGAGGATGTCTGAGAACAAGGACTGGTTTCTACTGCATATAGAACACGCTACTTAGCACCCTGATTTTCACTAAAGCCATTTTATGTTGTTATTACTTATTTGTGAAGTAGCATATCTATCCATATCTCTCTGTTTAGGTACCTCCGTTCAATCCCAGATGGCACACTGTGCATTTTGGAGCCCATCTCCTCTAGGGAATAGTTCACAGATACTGAACAGTTTTCATTAGCTGATTTAGGAAGAGTAATTTGAGCCTGCCCTGGCTCCCCATTTGTTCTCCAACATCCATCCAAACTATTGCTTCTAATGTTGACAAGCACTATTGAAGTTCTCACAGTAAGAAGCATATTACTTCTGTTTCCATGTGATTTTTGAAAGGATTTCATCACACCATTTTTTTAAAGGAGGTAGATTTCTAGATTACATATGGTGTTGGGAAAACCAGAAAACATACAAACTGCAAAGTGAACCCCTTACTCACCCTCATACAAGACTGCAAATAGGAAAAAAAAGTAGCAGCTCTGTGTTTCAGCATCTTCTGATTTTATATTCAATCTCATTATTCTGGGGGGAGCTAATGTTAGAGCACCCTGGGTTGTCACACTCTGAACTGGACAGATTCAAGGGCCCAAGGAGACAAAAAGGGTTTCAGATTTGGAACAAACTCCCTCAAAAAGAAGAGCTTTTCTTCATAATACCTATGAACATAATATCTTCCATAAATGCAGACACTGAGCCAAGTATCTGTCTCAGCAGTGGCCAACACTGGCTATGTGAAAGGAGAAAATAGGAACACGGAAAGTGTATCCGACTGTACTCTCACAGCTTCCAGCAATCAAAGTTTCAGGGCTCTCTGAGCCCAGAGATTGTATCTGAGCCCTCATATTTAATAGACTTTGTCAGATCTATCCTTCTTGAACTTGTCTCTCTTTGAACTCATTTACAGTTTTGACCTCCACAACATCCTGTTGCAATGAGTTCCACAATTTAATTATGCATTGTGTGAAAAAGTACTTCCTCTGTTTGTGTTAAACCTGCTATCTGATCATTTACAAGGGAAATTTTTACTCCTTTTATTGGGAATTGTGAATACTCATTCCATATTCCCTTTGATAATTTCATAGTCTTGATCATATCTTCCGTCACTCATCTTTTTTTTTTTCACCCTAAAGATTTTTGGTCTCTACAATCTCTTCTCATATATGAATCATGCCACAATACTGAACATCCCTCTTCCTGCCTTCTTCCCCCCACCTCCCTCCTCCCCCAGTATACCTATTTCCTTCACTTGTTTGTGTTCTGATTAGGATGCTGGGAAGTGAAAAAGCAGAAGCTGGAGAAATCACATTGGTCAATGTTTTGTTCACATAAACTCTTCTTGTTCTGCATTCTTTCATTTGTTTATGCAAGATTCCATTTTCTAAGAATCAGGAGAACCAAACAAGTGGTTTTCTTAAACCATGATCCCTTTCCTCAAACTTGATTCAAACTGTTAGACATTTACCCAAAAAAATGCCAAGTGAAGGTTGGATGCACAGAAAACAAGTTCTTGGGAAGTGTGGTTTGATGGCTCCTGGGGTTTAGAGTTTACCAAGGAAGGGATTTTACTAATCTTAGTTACTTTCCCTTTCTCTCCTGTAATACAGTAAGCGATGCTCCTTTATTTCCTTGTGCTATTTGAGTTTTATCCCCTTCATCCCCACCATCTTGACAGCCTTGCACCTTCTCCCAGTTTTGCATCATGAATGAAGACCCTGATGTATGTGAATTACCATGAGTCTTGAACCACCACTGTTGAGAGGAATTTTTAGCTATTTGTTCCTGACCGTGTTGTCAACAGCTATCCCACACACAGCTCTGTCTTACACAAAAAGCTAATTAAAATTCACTTCAAACACTAAGTTCTTGGCTAATCTCCATCTCAAGCGCTACTTTGTACATATCCTTGACCATACTGTTGGAGATGGATCCCTCCATGTGGAGGCTCAAATCCATTCATTACTTTCTAGCTGCTCCCTTTCATTTGGTAAAAACACAGCCAGGACAGGCAAGGGGATGAACAGCCTGCATGGTCTACAGCTTATTAGGTGTGCAGACAACAACCTCCACAGAAATGCTACCCAGCCTGGGACTAGATGTCACCAATCTCTACCAAGCACACAAAGGAGAGGCTAAATTTGTCTAAGCATAAATTTGTCACTAGGAAGAGCTTCCAAGTACTAGCTCTGGGTTACGAGTCTTTGGCCTACTCCAGAGCCCTATAGTAAGATTCACCATTGTCCCCTAACACATCCCTTCACTTCTTTCTTCAGATTCCAACTTTGCCCTCCATTTTTTCCTGTGTCTACTGTTGTGAGTATTCCCCTGATGCTGATTTTAGAGCTTGCAGGGTACTGTCACACAGAGCTCCTTTTTCTGGATTGTGATAATGAGCAACTTCACAGCATTTTCACCTTTTAAGACTTCAGGGACTTGTCCAAAGCTTCACCTACTCTTTCCATGACTTGTAGAAGTCCTTCCTATTTCTTGTTACTGTATGTATAGTAAAAACATATCAGTCAATGATAGCCCTTCAGGAGGGGAGTGGAGGTGTGTGTGTCTTTGGCGCCTGTAAGGACTTTTATAAGCAGAAAGTTCCTTCATCAGCTATGCTTATACTATTTCAAAGCCTCCCTCTAGTTCATTCTGCAGTTTTAGCTGCCACTTTACAGCCTTCAGGTTTCCTTACCAGTTTTTTTTATTCTCTTGCTCATTTCTATTGCCCATTTTTATGCTTAGTGTATTGATCAGAGGAGAGCATACACAGCTAATTTTACTCTTTGGCTGACAGCAGGGCTTGGGCACAGGCTTTTCAGATCTAACAGGGGGACCTGGTACCGCTTGACTCAAAAAGGATTTACAAATACCTTATCTGGACAGCCACAAGATGGGGACAAAACCCAGAGTACCTTCCCTGAATGGGCCATACCTTCTAGCAGGCATTAAACCACAGTGTACCAACTCCTCTTACCCAAACACCTCCCCACATTGCCTCTTCAAGAACTGTAATTTCTTCCACAATATATAAAAGTTCAGTGCAGCATTATGGCTGCTCTATTCAGTCTTCAGACAACACAACTAACCAAGTATCCTTCACTTCAAAATTAATCCTCTTCATAATGTCAACATTCAGAAATTAATCTCTTTAATATCCTCTCACACAAGGCTTCTTTGTGACATGACAAAGCAGAAGAGGGCAGAGGAATCTGTGTACCAACAAAAAAAAACCCACAACAAAACCAAACGATCACAGATCAAACTGAAAGCATAGCAAGCATTTTAATGCTTGTAACACAGAAGCTTTTCTGTCATCTGCTTTGTAATTGAAGTTCCATGTATTTTATGCTGTTCATAGATTTTCCATTCCTGATATGCCAGGGCTTTTGGCACAGGAAGAAAGTGCTTGTACCAGGCGAATCTGGCCACAAGTAGGAAAGCAGAGGAGATGGCTTGAAGCTGTGTAAAATGAAACCTGAAGCTTCTTTTCAAATGACGAGCAGTGAAACACAAACAACACTGTCAGTCATGATGCTCTCTTTAGGCTTTTGAGTTAAGTGTTGAGCTAACTAGGACCCTACACACTTTCACAAACTTTTATTTCAAACTCCTGGCAAATTCCAGCAAAAGGCTCTGCATCCCTTTCTATTCACTTTGTGAGGTATGAGTCGCCCCTACCAACCTGAGGACCAAAATTCCTGCTGCTTAACTCAGAGATTGAGGAAAATTTGCCCTGAAGTGAAAGAAGGGCACTCTGCAACCCAGGATACTCAATCACAAGGGGGACAGCAGGCAAAAAAAATTCACACTGAAATAACAGATTTGTGTCCTCTTGGCAAAGCTGAAGCAGCTGAAAATGTGAACTTGGTATAACCACCTAGAGTAGAGAATAAGAAGACTCCTAAGAGAAAAGGCTCTTCCAGTTTCTTCGAAGAGGTGTTCCCAAGTAAGAAGATAAAAGACTGATCAGAGATGTAGAGCAGGAACCAACAGCTGGGAGAAAATGAACGGATCAGGAAGAAGTATGTGTGATTATTTTGAATATGGTTAATGTGGAAGAAGAGGTCCTTGAACTTGTCTAGGGTGAGGTCACTATGAGTGACGTTAGCTCTGCAGAGCAGCACCATTGTTCTCCCTGAAGCCTTCCCCTCTGGACAGCCAAAAGAAAATAACTGTTTTCACCATCTTCTCTTTTAATTTCAAGACACGGTGATTCGGCTCCAGCTGTTTCCACACCCTGCTTTACATCTATGGTCCATGTGACTTTTTCTCCCTCCCCCACCCCTAGCCATTTCCTCTTTGAGCTCTTCAGAACAGCTTATACCAAACAATATTTAGCCCTAATTCATTCTTGCTCCACTCGGTTACTCCTCTCAGCTACAAAACACAAAATAGCTGCACTTGCATGATGAAACAGACAGAAAAATAATAACAAAAAAATACTGGCACTGGCAAAATTCTTCTAACATCAAAGTCAATGCTGCCCCAGCCCCCTTTCCCTCATTTTCAATCTCCAGCATATATATTATTAACCACCTTTTATATTTTGCTGCTTATGAAAGAATACACGGTCGATGCGCTCTTGTGTCCTTGGGATTAGGAGTTAAGACATCCCCTATAAATCAGTGTAATCTTTATAACAGGACATTGTTGCATTGAGCATTCCTGTCTGTATGATGCATTTTCAATTACTCTACATGTTTTCTACTTAGTAAGCCAGCTTAATTCTTCGCTATGTCACAATATTAGAACATGTCCCAGGTTAGAAAAAAGGAGCAATCTTAGAGCCCTTGTAAGTTGTTTAGCCTCTGGCACTTATAAATCCAAAAACACAAGGGAAATCCCTTTTCCTTGCTTGTAATATGCCTTTAGATTTATTACTTAAAGAATCTGTTCACTTAATCCTTGGCTGAGGTCAGGGTTCATCTGCATTGTAATAACGGTTTTAGTAAGACTAAGACAAAATAAAAAAATCAAGGAGCTGTATATTCCTGTACAAGCAAGCAATGCTGCAGATGAAGTATACTCCCAAGTAAATTCTCCACCAGGAAAGAAACCAAGTAGAAAAAGAAAAGAAAAACAACAACAACAACAAAAACCCAACACAGGATGCTTTAAATTACTCTACACAAATCCAGACCATCTATCTTGGGCTGCTCTCTTCGACAGCTTGGCCAGGGTGGGCAGGCAAGGCAGAGGCTAAAGAGCTCTTTAGGGACCAAATTACTGTTTCAAAATGGGCCTGCTGCTCCAAGTATATGACAATATTATCTGAGAAATGTTACAGACATTGTGTGTCCTTCAGAGTTCTGCTAACACATCTCCTGTGATTGGAGGCATGTGTCACTATAGGAAAAAAAAAAAAAAAAGGCAAGGAAAAAAATGTTCATTATAAATAGAGTCAAGGATATCTGGACAGAGAATTAGGAGAATGACCAAAATATGGCTATGAAACTTACTAGCATTTTATGTTGATGATCACGTTTGGATTTCCTGGAAACTAGTGCACAGATGTTTTATGTCTCTGTCTCTGGATTTTTCAGGGGCGCTTGTTTAATTTATTGGGTTTGGTGTCAGAATAAAACAGTGCTACAAATTCCCTAAGAGGTGCCACGAGGAAGAAAGAAGCACAATAACGCAGAAGAGTGATCTTAGCTTGTGTTTCTAAGAATCTGGGTGTGAATGAACATGTCTGTGTACATCTGTATGTGCAATATAGAGATACTTTTTCATTACTGCCTATGAAAGAATCCCTTTTTTTCCTCAGGAAAGATCTCAGAAAAAATCTGCATATACACTCTCAGTTCTAGCTGAGTCCACTGCAATTCAGGCAAACTCAAGTCCACTGAAATCCAGGTCACTTCTGTATTCACAGAACAAAGCTACTGCAAAGCTACATGTTCTGCACCTCAACTTTTTGATTTAGGAGAAAAGCTCTACCCCACAAATTTCCCCATAAGGACCCCTCTGCAAGCATCTTCAGCAATGTCCCTAGGGTAATAGTACATGACCCTGTCCAGCAACAAGGGACAGAGATCTGCTCACCTCACAGCATCCCAGAAGAAGCAGGTGTCCCAGTTTTTTAAATAACCAGCTCACAACTGATGCTCTCCAAGCCAACAACAACCAAAGCCTACAGATTTTGTCGTCAAGCCTGAGATACCAGCCTCAAAACACAATTCATGGTGTAGGGCTTGCTACCAGTAATACAAGCAGATACTCTACATCAGAGAAATATTTTAACACATGCCAATACTACACACCTGATAAGTATTTACCAGCTCACTTGTGCAAAGACTACCAATACAAAATTCACTGGGATTTCATACTTTACTGTGAGGTCCTAATCCCTGCCACACACATAAAAACACACGCATCTGTAGCATTCACAGGGCTTCTACTTATCAGTCCAGAACTAGAACAGAACCTACCACCCTTGGTGCTACAGATACTTCATGAATTAGGAACATCTAATTGCAGCTACAAGCACTGATTGAAATGATGTTATACAGAGAGCTGAGCATACAAATTCAACCCCATGCAGTTTTGTCCTTTTGTCAGAAATGTCACTGCATGGAGCATCCCTCATCCATACTACTGACACAAAGCCTGGCTTCTGAAGTAGAAGAAAGGAAATATTGCATTGCTTCACTCTTCCAAGATCACCTTCTCCAGACTCCAAGTTGCTATGAAAAGATGAGAACACAAAGCTGAGGGGACAAGAGAATTCCCCTTTTATCAGTGTGCTTTCCACCTGGCCTTACAGGTCCTGGGCCCTGCATTCAAACTGAAAGCCACCTGCATCAACCCAGCATAGGAACAGGGAGTGAAGTCACAAGCTTTGCAGGAAAAAGACTGCATTTAATCATTATTTCTCCAGCACAAGCCCATTATCTACAACAAACAAAACTTAGTTCTTGAATTATACCGGGTGGAAGAGTCATTTATTCATTAGGCTGGGAAAATTGCTAAGTTGTCAGAGGGCACCTACTGTGAAACACTTGCGCAGAACTATGTTCAGTCCTGTTTACAAACAGAAGATAAAAGGATTCAGAGGGAAATTTCCATACCATAAGCATCTCCTAAGACTGCCTGCTTTGCTGGTATACTGTACATTTTTATTAGATCGACACCACTCTCCAGGAAAAAAAAATATATATACTTTCTTACATAAATAAACAAATAATTCCTCACTGGAGAGGATCTCAAAAATCAGATGCCAAGTTGAGAACACCATTCTTCTCACAGCAGTATTGAGTCCTCAGTTCAGCACATGCTGATATGGCAAAGGGCCTTACCTTGCTTTCCAAAGGCCAGAAACAGAACCCATTTAAGACAGCCCATTCCCAAATTCAGTTATATTTTACAGTGATGGGGATTGAAGGATTGATTTTTCCCCTCCCCCCCCTCGATCTGTGATATATGACTAAGCCCATTTCTGCACTGACACAGATTTATACCATCATAGCACCCCTGACCTCCATATCACTTCTGTTCATTTACACCACAAGATATTAGGGGCAAGCACATCTTTTTCTTGCTCGTGTGTGTGGTCCTCATTGGCATACACACAGATTGAGAGCCATTATATTATGATTAAATCACTCTTCATGAACTGAGTTCTCTTTGTCAGCTGGCACTGGGCCTCTCCAGAGCTATGTGAGTGCATGATGAGATGTTTTCATGTCATTGAGAAAAGAATTGATTAGTTGAAAAATATGGGTTATATTAACACTTTGATATGATTATAAATTCAATTCCCCAACTCTTCAATCGGGTAAACCCTTTAACCAATAAGAACATTTCTACTGCATAAGAGTAAACATTTTTCTGAGGTATTCCTGATTTTCTGAGTATAGTTTAAATTACAACTTTCCTGGGAAGCAAATTATTCCTATTCTGGTCAGAGCTCCTGCTCCAGTCCTAAAACAAACTGACTGCCTTCTGTTGCCCATCTTTCCCCAACTTCTAAAGGCTTAACTCAAGCCACAAAAGTTAGTGTCTGGAAACCAAAGGCAATCACCCTTCTCCCGACTAAATCCCAAATTGCCATCTAAAGTTCCCCACATTCAGCTTTCCAATCCCCTTATTGGACTATTTTAAAAGCAAACCACAGTGGGGTTCCAACAAAGACCACATCTCATTGTTACAGGCTTGACTGTCAGTAACTAAAGATGTCACACATGCAGAGTGTGCCCTGTGATGAGCAACCATGTCAAAGGAGGTTCTCTGTTAAAACACTGATACTTTAAGAGTGGGATTTTCAAAAGCACTCAGCATTCACATAACTGTTCAATGGCAATGGTCCCCAGTTAGGCCAATATTGAACACTTTTGAAAATCCCATCCTACATGTTTACAGAGTCTTTTAATCATTTCTGGCCAGGCTGGCAGGCCCTGGGTGCCAGAGAAAGAGGTAAAGGATTTAACAAAGCAGAAATAAAAATAAGGCAAAAAATATCTAAGGTACAACTCCTTTTATCAAAGGCTCTTGCTTTAAAGGGATAAATTAATTCACACTTTTAACCCCAAAAAGCTAATAGCCCCCAAAAAAATATATCTACAAATAAAGCAGCACTCCAACAGTATCAAATAACCCAGTCTGGATGCACAGCTAAAGTCAAAGGCTTAATAACTAAATGAAAGAACAGTGAATATCATTACAAATGAAGACGTGCTCTGAAACATCAGGGAGAGCTGATTAAATGGGCAGTTTGTTCTACAATTTGGTCAGTGGCATTTTGGCAATACAGTATAAATAGGTGAGGATTAAGTCATTTCTCAGCTTTCCTTGGCAGAGTCTTTTATTATTTACACTATTTACTTCAGGGAAGTCTTGGCGTGTGTCATATTTATCTTGCTGAAAAATGGGCCCATAAATGCATATCACCTCTTGAACAAAGCAAAGCATTGTAATACTAATTTGGTTCATGAAGTATGTAATTCAGCCTCTCTGCACAGGGGCAACATTTGTCTCCTGCTTTATTAAACAACTATAAAACCTTTTTTTTTTTTTCACTTGGTACTGAAAGAGGCCAGGCCACTGCCACACACACATTGGCCTTCTGGAGAGCTGCCGGCACCCAGGAATCGTCATCTTTCAGCAGGCACTCACCACCATCAGTGCAAACACAGACGGGACTGCAAGACCAGAAGGGATGTACAGATCAAGCACTTTCAGCAGTTGGGGATAACACAGTGTGGCAAGCCCTCAGTGACAAAGCAAAGAGAAACTCCCTACTAACCTCTTATCTGTATTCCTGCCACATTCAGGTTTTCCCAGTCAAAATTCTCAGCTCAGACCACAGCTCTTACTGCAAAGTGTTCATCTCGGCAGCCCAGCTAACAAGATCTGGCTCCAGAAGGTTAGAACACAGGGTGAGCACAGAGCCTATTCATATCAGAGAGATGATCTGGGGATAACAGCAAGTAGAGCCATGCCACAATTGCCAGAGCCAACACAGCAAAAAAACCAGGAGCGTAACTGACTGCACCTTCTGGCAAGAATTCCTTCTCGCACCAGCACAAAGGCTCAGTATTAAGACCCAAGGAATCCAGATTTACCCATAGCACTGCAGATTCTGATGCTTTTCTTTTCAGTGGTCACATCAGTAATGACTACTTCCACCCGTTGAGAGCTCTTTCATGCTTCATTTCAGACTAAGTCCTAAGTGAGATCTTCACTGCCCCACCTACAGCATATGTCTTAGGAGCTCTACACCTGCCTGCTGTTTATCACCACCTGCACTATGACATATGTAAAGTGCTGTAAAGGAGCTGGGGGGGAAGGGAAGAAGGAGGAAAGGAAATGCAAAAAAGGCAACCTCCATTTATGCACCTCTTTTTCCTAAAGCAGACATCTTATACACAAATGGTTTAGGAGTAATTTGATATTGCAGAGCAACCAAGCATGGGGGAGGGAGGAATGATATGTGCAGCTTACAGATGCAGAGAATAAATACACATTTTTAGTGAATCAAGAGTGTTTAAAAGAATTTCACAGACAAGATTCACTTATCACCACAGGTGGCCTGTGTAATAGATGTTTTACTTGAAGATGCAAAAATTTGGAGTAGCAGGGATTGTTGATTACAAGCAAGAGTGTTTGCACTTAAAATCCTATCAAAACTGATCATTGTAAGTAAATAATATTAGACTAATCTATTCTTCAGAGGTTATTAAGCGTGTACTCAGAAAATGGCACTGTCATCATGTTAATTAAGGTGAGCAAATGGGGTGGGGGAAAGGAACTGCTTTCATGAAGTTTCTCCTTCCGTCTTCAGAAATGATTGGTTAGACCAAGAGCTGATCATAACAACAAATACCTAGAGTTTAAGTGTTTTCCATGAAAAAGACTATGCAAATACCTAGTCTACACGTGGAACTATTATGATTGATATTCTAAGTAAGATCAACCAGCATGAGACCAAAAACCCAAAGAGAAGGCAAGAGCTCTGTGTCTCTTCATTATCCAAGCTGCATTTAATGCACTGTCATGTACCAGCTTAGGACTTGCCATCTGGTTCTGCTCGGAGATGCTGCTGGGGCATACGGCATTCCACACAGGAGAAGATTACAGGGTCAAGACCCAAACTACCAACAACCTAGCTCAGGGCCTGCTCCTCATGAGGCAGTCATCTCCCATTAAAAAAAACAAACAAAAAAAAACCTTTAAAAAAAAAAAAGGGGCAAGAAATGATGGGAAGAGAGACACTGAAATAAAGCTAAGTGCTTTAGAGTTTCAGAACACAGATATTGTTTCGATTCCCTTTTATCCACAGCACCTACTCTGCTGCGGTAGCAGCCTGGGTGATATTGCTGTTGGGTACCAGGCCAGCAAAGCAAACACACAGGAATTATTGAGTGCTGTCTATTCTTCTCTCCTCCTGTGCTTTAGTCTGACAGCCCTTCCTTGCTTGATTTGTTCCAAAATTAGGGTATCACACTTTCCTTAGCTGCACTTGAAGATGACAGAATAGCACCTCTCCTTATTCAAAGCCAAAACACATTACAGCAACAATTAACTGAAACCTTTACCTATCAGTCTATTTTGTTCATCCTTGTCTTCCATCGTATTTCCCCATTTTCCTTTTATAAAACAAGCATTGCCCTTCAGGCCACCCTGCTTCTACCATCATGTGGCCTCATAAGTGTCCTGTGCTGCCTCCTGTCAATAAATTTCTCTCTTCAACAAAGATTCTTTGCAGGTGCTAGCTACCTAGCATTTGTTGGATTGAGCAGGAAAAGGCAACAGCTGGCTGTTGGTCACCTAAACAACATATAACTGATATTACAGGAGATTTTCCCTGGACCGTTGTCTGGGAAGATGTGGCACTCCTGGGGAGAGCCTAAGAGATTGACTCATGCATGTGGTCACTTTCAGAAAATTAGAGGACAAAAGCACAGAATGGAGAGGCATTAAAATGCAATAATCTGTGTGCATATAGGAGAGAAAAAGGCATTTTTGTCCTAGGAAGTTTTAATTGCCATTTGTCTGAAAAACTCACCTAACTCAGCCGTAAGTCCTAAATACTACAATTTTCCTTTACAAAGGACAAAAGCCAGAAAGCCCCTCTGCCACCCTCAGCATCAAACACAGTGGCTTATGCTAAAGGACGTGGTTCTGCTTGTTTCATCATTGTGTTCCATACATATGGAATATGCCATGAAGTAACAGCAACAATGCTATGAAAAGATGGTTATATTTTTTCTTGTTATTACAACTACAAGAGGAACCAACAATTTCCATTTAACTAGAAGAATATACAGCCAAAAAGACACTGTCTGAAGAAAAGCAAAAAAGCAGATTGAGAACTGCATTGATGGTTTTATGTCTTGCATGGTCCCCATGGTTTTGTAGAGATCCTATAAGAAAAAGAGTCTAATGTAGCAAAACCTGCCATGCACTGCTCAGTTGATACTAAGGACAGGTACATATTTCATCCCTCTTGCAAAGATAAGAAGCAGTATAAATACAGGTAGTGGGAAGTGAGAAAATACAGAATGTTATTATCAATTCATGAGTCAAATCCTGAAAGTGCTGCACAAAGAGCAGATCCAATCCATGACAGCTTTGCATCTACAGACACCGTATGGGATTAGGGTCTCTGTGTTTGCTGATGCAACAGATGCAGATTTTTTCCTTTGGATTTTTCATGCATCTATTTTCAGCTACCAACAATCAAATCCCTGCTACCAGCAGCCATTATATGTGCATGAATATCCTATACCACACTTTCAATGTGCTGAACACTAAAAAGAATCACCAAGACGACTTAATAAACTTTGTAACAGACTGGGAATTAAAACTTGGGATTTTTCAGGTATTTAAACCTTCCACACAAAAAAAAACCCCAAAACCTTCTGCAGAACAGTGCCTATCCAACACCAAGCAAATCTCCACACTTTCTTCCATGCATCAATGCTACTTCGTTCAGACTGGATGGCTTTTTCCGCAGTGACCCCATCTTGCCTTCTGTATTACTTAGAAAGATTTATAGCTGGGTGTCTCGTGTGGTGAAACATGAGCTCTGACCCCCAGGCTTGGAAGTTGTCAGGCAGAAACATTAATATTATGCCACATTAGGAAAGAAAACTCATCAGTAGCAGCAAACCAAATGACAAAGTGAAACACGATGCTTCTTGTCATACATGACACAGAACCATTAAACGTACCCAAAAAGTTGTGCCCTCTAATGTGTCACCTGTTCTGCAGCACCAATGCAACAACCAGTGGGCTGAATCTCAGCTGTTGTGACTCAGCTGGGGTTGCCAGTAGCTAAGGGTGATACAGAAGACCCTACAGCTGCTGCAAATAGGAGTCAAATCTCACTGTCTAATGCAAAAACACAAATACAGAAAATTCTTGGCAAAAAGAACTTAACATTGAGATAGCTGGGTGGAGGATGGAGAAATACATAACCTACAAGGATGGCATTAGGAGTCAGAACTCAGAAATGTGAAATGGCTTCTCCAAAAATGCACTAGAAGTCTATGCCAGAGCAAAGGACCCTCCAGAGACCGCATCTAGTAACCTTACACCACATGACTCTTCCCTGTAAGTCTCTACGACACTTACATAGCCATCAAAACCACTTCACCCGCAAATGTCTGTGTTTCATGACGGCACGCTGCCCACAGAAGAGCACAAAAACCTAACCCAAGATTTTAGGAAGGGGTGGCTAATTTTAATGACTTGTAAAATCAGTTGTGATTCTTCATGCTAAAAATAGACACAAAAGCCTGAGCTTCAGGGAATAAGCAGATTGCCACACAGGTAAGCAAGGATTTTCTTACCCAAATCCCACAGACAGAGCTTTGGTTTAGTAGAATACCTGAACTAAGAACACACAGATGCAGGCATCTATAATATTTTTTCCTTTTGTACATATCTATGTCAACACATAAAACCTTACAGATTCAAGGTCTGATTCAGGAACACAGAATTTTCTGATGCAGGAACACAGAATTTTCTATGCTCAGATGTGTTTTCCACACAGCCCATTTGTCAAGTATTAACCAGAAAGTAAATCTGAAATTAAAAAAAAAAGAGAAAAGGAAGTGAAGAGGAAAGGGTAGAACAGAAAAGATAGCAAAGGCAAAAGATGTTTTTGATGTTTCTGCTTCTTAGCATCAGCCTCAGAAAGTCCTGTGAGTTTGAGCTACCTTGATGAAATCAGAGGAGTAAAGACATATATGTTTAATCACTGAGGCAGATATGACTTTTAAAACCCATATGTTTTATTTAAATATGATTTCCTCTTCATAATAAAAAATGTATTAATATGTACTTTCTGACTAATCTCAGCAATACCTGGTAATTCTCCCATATTTTTAAATATTTCTCAGAACAAATGGGTTGGGTTGTAGGTGTGTGACGAAGGTCCTGTTCCTCACTTGAGAATTCAAATGTGTTTTCTCAGGACCTGCTCATTTTCTGCCCCTCTGTATAAACCAGAAGCTAAGCAGGCACAACTTTTCTTCAGATCTTAATCAGAAGGATCCTAATTCTTAAGGCAAAATGAGGCACAGGCAGGCATTTTTACCAGCTTCATGGACTGGGTTTGTACCTTATCGAGTTCTAAAATTCCAGCAAGCCAGAATAATTGTGGAGCCCTATCATGATTTGCACCTCTCCTGACACACTGCTAATATCATAACTTATATGCACTAAACAGGGACAGCACCTCCTCTTCTCAATGATCTGCTCACTAGATGCACACAGGGACATACATAATGCAGAAGTCTCCTATGTCACAAGTGGAGTATCAAGAGTATTTCTGGACTTTATAGTGCATACAGAATGAAATATTATCCTGGTTGCAAGGCCAAAAGCCTGGCTTCTGTACAAAGGTATACACCAGCAACAGCATACATATTTCTTTCAAAAAACATCTGCTTCTTTAATTAAAAAATCTAAACCAGCTTGTGGCATAGCATGTAAATCCTGGAAGATCTGGAGTGAAAATTGTGATTGCCTAAATACAGCTAACTGGGGAAAAAATAAACATCTAACTTTTCCATTATAATAAAATTGTACCTATTTCCCTGACTTTTCAAGAAGCTACACAACCTAAAAAAACGATCATTCTGAAAAGTGTCACCTAGATCACTCCCATAACTGCAGAGGTGTGGAGCTTACAAGGCGTTTTGGTTTCTGAGAAAATGAAACAGCACAAGTGCCAAAGTTTCCTGGCTCATTCCATCTATCCCTCTGCACCTCTAGCAGGACACCTACCTCCTGTTACTTTCAGAAGTTTTACATACATGTCATGGAAATAAATAAATAAAGGCATTACAGATAAAGAAACAGAGAATGAAAAGAAAAATGCATATAACTAACAGAACAGAAGTCCATATTGCCTGGAGATAACTCCACATTCAAGCTATGATTTTATTTATTTATTTATTCCTGAGTGAGTAGGGCAATCTGCCTCCAGGCTGGAAAGCATAAAGACCAGGGACAATTTACAAATGCCTCGCAACTGCAGGGGAAAAAACTGGCAGCCAGAGGACAAATGCTAAGCCCACATGCTTCCCAAGCCTGTGGGCTTCCAATTAAATTAATTTCTAATAACTGTGAATACTTTAGCAAATATCAAAGAGGAAAATCAGGATACAAACAGAAAGGAAGGGAGTGTTTTCACCAGCTTCTGTTATTTGCAAAGCACAGACAACCCTCTGTACCACAAGCATTCCATAGAAGTTTCACAGACGCTAATCAGGGGTAGGTTTCTTTTTTCACGTGGCTCTTTCCAACACACACAAGTACAGTCAAGAAACTGGACTTACCACCCAAGAAGGACCCAGCAAGCACAAAACTTGAGCAGAGATGAGAGCTGCACAACGCTGATGCCATCTCCTTTGTGCATTTAGGAAAGGCAAAGAAGTGTTGACAAAACTGATCAGAAAGAGCATTTGGCCTTTGGAACTGTGGATAAGACCAGGACTGCAAATGTGGCAACTGAATATTCTGGGACAGATAAACAGTGCATGTATGGGTCTGAGTTCACAAGGACCAACACGCTGAAACTGCTGATCCTGCAGCGAAGTTGCTCTGTATGCATGCTGTAGACCTGATGTGTTGAACTTGCCACACATAGGTAGGCTGAATGTAGGGAACATGCCCTTTACTAAGGGGTGCACAATAACCACAAAACACCAAGAAAAACTACCTGGCATATGGATCTCGTATACAGCAAGCCATTTGCCCACATACACAATGTAAAGTAACACCTACCCCCGAGTTCAAGACAGTGTCCCTCTCCCAGTCTTACCCCAAAGTCAAAGCTGCCTCCTGCCCCACATATGGAAAGTCCAGGACACAGTAGAAGTGGATACAAAACCAGAGGTTTGTTAGAAGAACCCCAAGTCTGCCACAGGCAAGTGGCCAGCACTAAAGAGTACTTCATGGGATGGCCAAACTTCTCCAAAAAACAAGGAGTCAAGTCCATACATCGCACTAGTAACTTAAGTCTTAACTTCAGTCTCAACTTCAGTCTCTCAAATAGGTTCCAGTATTTTTTCCACATCTCTGTCCAGCAACTGCCCTCCCCCCCACCATATCCCTGAGCACAACTCTGTTAGATACCTCACCAATATTAAAGAACTCTTACCAAGACAATATACCCCCTTGTGAGTTTCAGAGTTCACGCAGAAAATCAAAGTTAATAGGTTTTCAATACTATTTTCATTTCCTGCCTATGATCCCAGTGCGGCAAAGTACTTAAGCATGTGCTTTAAACCTTGTCCTAGAGATGCATTTACGCACGTGCTCAGTACGCCCTCCTAACTGGTGCTTTTGCCTGACTCCAACAAGAAATGCAGAAGAAGGGTAACACAGGATAATTAACATTCAGCAGTAAGCATTCCATTCATTTGAACATCAATTTCTGCTCAAAAAGCACACTGAGTTTCCACGCTGCCATTCAGAGGAATTTCCAAATCAATATGACAGTTTAAAAAATGATTTCATGTATGTAAACAGCCTGAATCAAATGTATCCAACAGACTAAAAAAAAACCAAACAACCCCCAAACCTGCAAATAGAAACACCAAAGATTTTCATTTCACTCTAGTAAATGAAAGAAATCTGCTTAAAACAAAATTAAATGAGCTTTAATGTGGGGAGGGGGGGAGGGGGGAGTACAAGAAAAGTTTGGGTTTGTTCTTCTAAGATGAATGAGTTGACAGATGTTTTGCTAAAATCATTAAGACAAGATGGCAATAATTTCTAGGTATGTTAACTAAACTACTGCTGTCTGGATCATGTGATGCATGACAACACAGTTTTCACACTAGGTGCAGAAGCAGTTTAGTAGTTTGAAAGTCAGTCACGGGAGTATCCTATGCGCTAGCCTTCATATTCCTAATCCAGGACACCATCAATAAAGAGACAGATACAAATATACTTGCACGCAACTTTAGCAACACATTTAAGGTAGGTGCTTATTAATATCATGAAGATATGATTCTTAATGATCTGGGAGCACAGCCTTATATAGGTTTGAATAATGACATTGTCTCATTGCATGCATAGTTTGTGCTTTTGTCTCAGACAGGTTCATTTTTCACTGGAGGGGAAAGGTTCATATCGCACGAGGGGGGTAACCAGTTGATGTTACAAGGCTGACGATTAGCCCCCTCGCTGTTCCACATGACACTGGGAAGGACTCCAGCAGGCATCCTTAATGCCTGCTTCAGCATCTTGAAGAAATTAATGAACACAGCTTCGATGGCAAAACATTTCAATCAACCCCAACCAGCTGTGCCTACCATTAAAAATAAATAAATAAATGAAAGAAAAATCAAACCCAAACAAAATATTTTATCTATTTACTTAAAAACCGAGCTTATCAAAAGTTTCTTCGAGGGATACAAGTTACTGGGGGAGTCAGAGAGGGAGGAATAAAAAGGGAGAAGGACAATGGTGGTTAGTGCCAAAAGATGTGCGATGGCCCCCGTGTTTGTTGAACAAATTAAGCACGTTCTGGTTTTTCACCTGCTGAAGTAGCAGCAGTGCATATGGCCCAGAAGTTAAAAATAAGGAAATATGCATACATTACCATACTTAATGGACGACCCTCTCCATTTAATATGCAAATTTCCTGAAATATTACTGAATGCCGTCTGTTCTAAATGAATAAATTTGAATTGCAATTAGAATAATCCTTTATAATTAATGAAAACTGTCAATTTTGGTTCATAAGTAATTTGATTAACAGGATGATGGGACACTTATCAAGTTCACTGGACTGCTAGGGTATGAGAAAGCTGACAGGGAAAATAAGGTGGTCCAGGCACTTAGGCACCACTGGAATATTATCCTAAATTATTGATAACACAAGCTAATGAACTTTAGAAAGTGAACTCTGCATGCTTTATTTAAAGGGACAGAGCAGCAGGGTGAGTACTGGTTTGGTCATGATAGCCTTCTCCAAAATACAGCCATGCCATTACCCACTCTCAGAGGGGGGGGCGGGGGGGAAGGGGAGAAAAAGATCCACAGGCAACAACACACACCTACTTAAACCTGAAATTTACACTTTCCAGCTGCTTCCAGAGAGGGGAAACAATGTTCACACCATAAGTGTAAGAAAGGGACAATGCAAGCCAGGTGGAACACAGTTTATATAATGTACCACAGCCACTATTTTATGTTGTGTTTCCATTGGTTAAAAACCGGCACTCGCTACACCTGGTTTTCCATCCTTTCTCTTCCTATCATCTCCCATGCAGTTGGCCAGCTTTTTTTTTTTCCCTTAATGTGGTTTTACTAATTGAAAGCAGGAGAATATTAATGTAGTAGTTTCAGTTTTCTAAGAAAAGCAACTCAAAAGAAAACAAAAAAAAACAGTCACTACACACCCAAGAAAAACCCCAACTCTGAGGCCACCATTTCCCCCAATTCACGTGTTCACTGACATCAGTGCTGTTCTGCCACAAATGAGAAAGATGACTGTAGGCCAAAACTCCAGGCTGATACACCACTCCATCTGTAATTCCATTAACTTCGGGGGTCAGAGAGGACGTAATCCAATGCAAAAGTTGCCCATAATGGCATTTTAAATCAGTATACCCATCAGCACACACAGGCTGCAATTCTGCTAATCTACTTAATGAGCCCAAATGTGAGCAATATAGGTGGAACCTTAGTAAAAATATCAAATCCATTGCAATGTCTGAGGATATTAAATTTCCCAAATCAGTTTAGGTTTTGAATGAAAAGCTCAGCTGGATACACTATCCTGGATATGGTGAAATCAGAAGGGTATTTTTTCCTCTTTTGCCCTCTGTCTTCTTACAAAGACATTCTTCTGAAACCACGCTCGACTCCACACACATCATTCACCTCTCTTCTGGAGCCATGTCATATTTCATATACCACATATGGCATTTATTGTATGTAATTATTCCACGTTGCCCTCATGCAGCCAATGGAACAATTCTGAATGCAACTTCAGAGCATGATCTCTTTCCAAACATCCTGATAGAGCACATCCTGGATACACCCACACAGTATAAATGGAATCCAATGCAATCCGGCCTTTTCTATTTTGCAAACAACACAAGTTGAAAATGGTGAAATCGCATGCTGAATGAGACTGCCCTTGGCCTGAGCACGGGCACAGAGCCAGTGGACTCTGGGAGATCGTTTGTAAAAGCCTGCTATTGTATAACAAAAGCCAGTGTGTATGAGCAAGGTATGTTGTTAAACCATTACAGCACTGAGAACTCAAAACAGATTTTCAACAAATCACTGAAAGACACTTCTGCAACCTAGGGACTAAATCTCTGCTCAATTTCAGGTTCCTGCACTCTAATCACCAAGCCACCAGCACTACCTACAGGAAGACCACAACCCGAGGTAAAATGTATGCTTTCACACACCCAAGAACAATACCTCATTTCTTAATCACACTTTCTGATTTCAACACAGGAGGTAACATCTGTCAAAAGTACAAGCATCTGGAAAAGGCTTTTAGGAACTAAAAAGCTCCAAACCACAGGTGTTGTTATAGGTAGACATTACTAGAATTTGCAAACCCAAAAAGGAGTTCACTTCACCAACTCTCACCTCTATTTCTGCACAGCCATTCCAACCTATCTCAACAAGAGAATATAGTTACTACAGTGTTGACCAGGGTCAGACATACCCAAACACTTTTGTGCTCAGGTCCTGCTACAATGCTCACCAGCATGGCGAATAAACCACATTGCAAAGAAAACAATGCCATAATTGGCCAGTGGGCCAGTTTCCTGTCTTCTTCCCCTGAGGCAATCAGGCCTTTTATTTTTTTAATTTTTTTTTTAGCCTCATTTCCTAAGGAAATGAGGATCTGTGAGATCACATTGTCTGCTCACGAGTCCCTCCCCCTAACAGTTTTAACCCCTTGTCCAAAAAGTAAAGTTTTGCTCTTTTTGTGAAAATCCGTGCCTTGGCAGAAAAAGAAGCAAGCTCTGCCATGGAAGGAAAGATGGGAATGACTCAACCAGACAAGCAGCAAATGTATCTTTGCACAGCCCAACTTTAAGTGAGCACAGTTTATGAAGAACACAGCTAAGGGACACTTAGAAGAAAGGCAGGAGAGGACTGGACTTCGGTTCATCAGAAAGCAGTGAGAATATATCAGAGTGAGGACTATAAAGGTTAGGTCAATGATTAAAGAGCATTATAGTGACAAGTAGGCATGATGAATGGAGTTATTGTGATAAAGCAGTACAGGAAACAATACAAAACTGTAGAAACCCAGGGTTTAGTTTCACTATTTCCACTGTTCACAGAACAAACTTATTTCAACAAAGCTATTCTCTTTTTATTGTCTGTTTCTACCTTCCTTTTACTGCCCATTGGAGTTTTTCTGGCCATTTTCACTGTGGCTATGCAAAAGCATCCTTTGCAAGCTGTAAATAATAAACTGTCAGTCACAAATGCAAACATAAGAAAAGTTACATTTATGTCAGATTTCACTCCAACATGTGGAAATTATGTGCAACTTCATCATGCCACTTTCCACCATATTCCAAATTTCATAAACTTTTGTCCCAGTCTTCTTAAGAAGAGAGAGATGGCCCTTAAGAATCCAGAAATCATTTTAGGAACTCTAAGAGAGCATTACCCCAGTTTAGGAACAGAAGAAACGAGGCCATAAGATGCTTCTAAATCACCAAGTGACTATAGCAAGACTAATAAAACAATCAAACAGTGAAGATAAGAAGTCCTCTGACTAGAGCACACCATCATTCTTTCCCTTCCCCTGGAAATCTACCATTCTAAAAGCAGATCAGCTAGCATGAGCTATTTGGATCTGTGAAGGTTGAATGAGGATAACCTATATAAGCAAACACCTAAACAAAACCACACAAAACAGTTGGGAAACTCTTCCATTTCGACTGTGCAGTATGTTTTATTGCATATAATGAAGGCAAGTTCTTGATGATTTCAGATGGATTAAGATCCATCTTAATGAGGAAATTCTTCAGCTGAAGCACAGCTAAAAGTTCCAAGTGCAATCTCTTATTTTATTCATTCACATAGGAGTTACTTTTAGTAGGGGTACAAGACTGAATGATCCTCTAAACAATTAGCATCGCCATTGGAGACGCAGCTGAAGGACATAACCAGCATGTTGGACAGAAACATGCCCCCATCAAATTCTCTGTCCTGTGAATGTGAAACACAAATATCATATTCTCCTGGTAGAACTTCAGAATTCTGATGCTGAAGAGCAATCCCCAGCAGGTGAGGAAAAAAAATATCTATCTGTTGGGAAAATAACTGAAGTACAGAAGCTTTCCCTTGGGTGATATCAGTAACTGTTCTATCAAATAGGACCAATCTATTCCTATTTTATCTCTATTATCATGGCATCTAAGAAACATTATCATTTGCTCTTCGTGGTGACTAATGCTGAAAGATTCATGGTAAGAGAAAAGAGAAAAATTAAAGAAAAAAATAATAATAACTCCAATGTAGATTTCAGTGGCATAAAGCCTTCTGGATATGGATGTAAATAAACTTATTTATTCATGCTCCTTAAATTACTTTTTTTTTCCCCCCTTCTTCATTGCTTACTGAGCTAAGGAAATGAGTAATTTTCAAACTGTGAAGGTTGGGAAAGGAAGGTTGAAATAGGGGGAGTGTTATACAAGGTTTTGCCCCAAACAAATGAAAATCTTTGAGTAAATTATGGTCTAACTACTTTCTTTTTTAAGCCACATCAAGGCATTTCAGTATGTGTCAATAAAAGCCCACCTGGAGGAAGAAATTACAGAGCACTGGAAAAAAAACAAAACACCACCAAGATTACTCAAGTCTTTGTGTTTTCATTTGTTTTAAATCTGTGTGTTGTTAAAACAAATGTAGAAATTAGCCATATGGGAACTTAGTTTTGGTGCAATATCTTCATCTGTCACTGCATTTGGAAGGGGAAAAAAAAACAAACAAGCAGTGCACACACAACAAGATCTGTGGCCAGGGAGGGAGGGTGAGTACAGCACACAAGGAAACAATGCTGAACATATGCACAGGATTTTGACCTCGCAGCATGGTGACTAATGATTATTTCATAACTATTGAAGCTGTGATGGATGATTACCACCAAAGGGGTATATTTTTAAAGATCATCTAACCGTTATCGTATAGAAAGGTGGCTCACAACTCTCACTGGGACAATCTGCCCTTATATACAGCCTATCTTACCCAAATGAAAACCACACACTATTTTCAATTCAAACCTTAGACCCAATCCATGTAAGACAGGGGCTTAATAGCTTTCCAAACTCTCATTTGGCCTCAGTTATACAACCAGCTGACACTGAAAATAATTAATGCCCTTTAGGACTCGCATCTGCTCCTATGGTTCCATGTCAAGGTTTTTAATTGGGCTATTTTGGCATTTGGAGACAATGGCAAGGTGAAATAACCTTTCTTTAATATTTCTGAGGTCAGAAGTTAGTCCTGCCAAAGGTCATCCTTCAGGTTCACAAATGAGTCATTTGTATCACCTAATGCAATCTGTGACTTGCAAATTGCACTGGGAGATGTTATAGTGCATTAATTAGTCCATGTGGTGAATACTGAATTCATCATTACCAGTGAAGCCTGGGCAGGCGTGCCAATACTCGTTTTGGTGGGTTGCAGTAGCTGATTATATTACATATTCTCCTTCAAACTATGGCCTTTAATATCAGACCTTGTTTGCTGCTAAAAGTAAAGGCAAGGACAAACTGCTATTCTCCAACTGAACATTGCCATGTAGAAAACTTAACATGTCAAGAGTTCCTTGAGTGTGCAGGAAGCCACCTCAGCCCATTCTTTTGGCTTCTACTTCACAGATAGTGTTATCCAGTACTCCCACAACTGACACCATTGCTGAACTGCACTCAAGCCAGCAGGCTGGTTGAAACTTTAGAAAACATTTTAGTTGCCCTCTGTTCTTTTCAGCCTGAAGAGTAGATCTGGGTTTGGTTTTATTTTTCTTAGGTCGGCTGGTTGATTTTCTCTGCAGCTGTGGGGATTACAAGCTTTAAAAACAGACAGGCACAAACAGTAATTAACTGCAATTCTCAAGTGACTGCATGTCTACAAAAGCAGGGCCTTTTGGAAAAGCACAATATAATTGCAAGAGCAGCACTAGCATCTTCCAGTGAGGATCTGCTTATTGGACAAATGTCCCAAGTTTCCCAGATTTTATTTCCAAAAGACATGTGTTGCTACCATGTTGTACAGCTTATTATTTAAAAAAAAAAAAAGGTCTCCAAAAGCTTGGCACAGGGCAGAGCCACTCTCCTCAGGCCTGAGAATTTCTCCCAGGAGCAGAGGTGGGGCTGCTCTGTCACCCCATGGGCATCCATGCCCCAAAACTTCCCCTGCTCCGTGGCTGGTGCTGCTACATTTCTCACTGCAGCCTGCCCTGCAGCCCTTTCACGTTTAGGGTCCTTCTGTGCCCAAAGATAGGTCAATATCAAGCTCAAGCCCACTTTTGAAAACCACCATTCAGTCAAGCTTCCTTGTTGCAAAGAAACCTTGCAGAGAATTTCACCCTAAGTCACAGACTGATCTTTCAGCTGGTTGGCAGCTATTGCCTATAATGAAGGGATTATTAATTTCTGTTTCAAAGGGATAGGAGATCAGGATATGGACACGGCATGACTGTACCATCTGTGCAGTTGACATATATTGATTCATACCATCTTCCCATCTGTCCTTGACACTACAGAGCATCAGAGGTCACAATCAACTCTTTGCTGGAATTACCCCAAAAAACCAAGTTTTCATCCAGCTCCCTGTCAAAAAAAAATGCTTTAAAGTACTTTTACAGAAAATAGATCACCTCCTAGGTGTGTTTTGGAAACCTATACGTAGCCCACAGTTCAGCCTTCTAAGTATACACCCAAAAGAGGCATAATAATGACTAATAATATCAGTGACAAACAGGAGCTTCAGTGTCCCTTAATGAAAGGCTTATCCTAAATTACTGCCTTTTAACAATAACAAGATGAAGAAGCTATGAAAATTATTAAAGCTCTAGGAAGACTTACATGTATATATTGCACTAGGCACAGCAACCAATCAGAGCAGAAGGTTGGGAAATATGAAGTTGGGTTGCATGTGCCTATGGAAAGTGGTAGGGAAAAAAATGACAACCTGCAGATGAGTAAATCCTGAAATGTATCAGTCTCTGGAGATGACCTAGTTTTGTTTTCATGATAGGTGTAATTTTTTTCCCGTCATCCTATGCAAATTGCTAATAGCTAAGAAATGAAAACTTTCTAAATGGGCATTTCTTGCTTTTGTCAGTTTAAATATTTCATCTGGCCCAGCCCCCAATATAACTGGAAGCACTGTGTGTAACCTAGGCTTAAACAGTGCTCGTGTGAAACTGCATTTTCAGTGAGTTACAACTGTCCCAAAACAGTCTTAGGTTAAAACATGCCATGATTTTTTTTATCCCTCACTCTAAAGAACTGGTTGAAGACAATCCAACCCATTTCAGCAAGTCTGGAATTTTTAAAATTCTGTGGTAGCAGGAATGGTAATTATAATGTGATCTGCTGTTGTTGCTGCTGCAGTTGTCACAGCAATGACTGCACAAGTTAATGATCGAACTTACACTTACTATTAAAATCTAGTTCTCATGCACTGCTTTCCTCTTTGGGCTACCTTACCAAGCTAAACTAAGTCAAATCACAGAAACCCTCACCCCTCTATTACATTTAAAAACCAGGAAGACAAGAAGACAACATGGTCTGCCTGGGTATCAAACCTGCAGTTTTGAGATCTGGTTTGATTTACAGCCATGGCTAACACTACTAAATTCTACTAGTATCGATTTCTTTACTCAAAGCGTTAGCAAAATCTGAAATCTCTTTACTGTTGTTGGAGAGCGACAGTGAATATAAGCCACAGTGAAAGAGCTCATGCTGGATCCAACTTGCAGTGCCAACACAGCAACTTCATTTGCTCAGCCAACAACAACTTGCCCAAAAGCCAGCTGGGAACTTTCTGGTGACAACACCACCTTGGCAGGTGCATCTCTACCTGGTTACCCATCTTTATTTGCTAGGATAGCCCAAAGAAGCCAAGGACAACTTGACATATTTTACAGCAGCTGTGTAAGCCAACTCAGCGTTAGGAACACACTACTGGTACGGCTTACACCTCCCATCATCTGCATCAGCTGTGCTCACTCAACAGATGAATTTTATGAATTCACTTTTGAACACATCCATCCAAAAAACAGTGACAGTGCACTAGGGCTGTGCTGGCTGCCTGCCCTCACTTTTGTCTGTGCTAGACATCTTTCACCCCTGCCTTGCATGTGCAGGTGCGGTGCTTGTGTGCACCTCCTTCCCTTCGTGGCAGCTCTGCACACCACCCCCAGGGCTCCATCATGACACAGCCACCTCCTGCATGGAACTCGGGGGATTACAAGAAGGCCAAAAGCCACCCTGAAAACATTGAAGGCCCAGTCACTTGGGGGTAGCAGGTATTGCTGCTTCCAGCGTACTAAACAACAGGGAAGCAAGGCAGGTGGGCAGCAATCCAGAAAGACACGGACGCTATGGGGAAGAAAAGGGCTGGGGGCAGGCGGGGGCACGCAACATGGCGCCTCAGCCAGGCCTGGCGGCAGGTTCCGGTCCCACGGCCAATGGGGCAGCTGCTGCGAGAGGCCGCACTGCGCTGCCACCTGGCGGCTGCCGCCTCTCACTGCGCCCGGCCGTCCCTGCACACACACCGGCTTTCAACTAAACCGGCTCCTTGCTGTCATCCCTCCGGTGCCAGCTGCCGTAGTGAGGGTTGAAAGGGTTTGTGCTGTCTTCCCCTGGCTCTGGAAAGGCAAAAAAACTATAAAGGTGGCCCGTGTGGGCACACCACTCACTCAGAGGCTTCCTCACCCATCTTCAGCCCCTAAGGCTTCAGGGGACCTTGCACCACAAGACCAAAGACTGATAATACAAAGTTATACAATTAATGTAAGGGGAAACATTGCTATATTATTGTTAATCTCTCAATAAAAGTGTTGGAAACTAGGCACCATCCCAGGGGAGGTTTAGATTGGAAATTAGGAAAAATGTCTTTACAGCAATAGTGGCCAGGCACTGGAATAGGTTACCCAGTGGTGGAGTCATCACCCCTGGAAGTGTTCAAGAAACATGGACATGGCACTTTAGGACATGGTTTAATGGCCATGGTTGGACTCAATGATCTTAGAGATCTTTTCCAGCCAAACCAACACGATTCTGTGATTAATAGATGCCTAGCAGGGTATGAGCAGACAAGATTTCTCCACATTCATTCACTCTGGACTATTCAGGTAGCAAAAGGATGTAGTAAAGTTGCAATCTAGTCAGCTTAGAAGTACACATAAGAAATGAGGCTCTGGGATTTACAGTTTGACTCCTTGCCAACTGTTGAGGTTTCATGATCATGTTCCTCAAGCCCTTTTTTTTTTTCCTCCTTCCAAAACTCTCTAATTTTATTTCTTCTGCTCCCACTGTGGGGTGCGAAAGAGGTATACCAAGAAACAGGGAAATGTAAAGCCTTTGTCCATTTCCCATGAAAGCTCTGAGTAATATCAGACACTATATAAGTCTCTACCTGTATTAAACAGAGAACCTGTCTAAAATGAAACCTTCTGAAAGTACTAGGTGGTTAAGTACCTTGAAAATTGTGTTTCAAGGGTATATCAGGGGATTTGTCTTTGCTGAAGTGGATAAGAATCCAGCCCTTTCAAGATATTTGCTGTAGACATCATAAGAAATCAAAGTCCTGAAGCCTATAGGAGCTGAGACACCATAATGGCTGATCAGAGCACAGGGATTTACACTCACAACAGCTACTGACAATGAATTGTAGGTGCTCTGCAAATCCCTACACTCTGACTAGCAAATGGTGGCTGACAGACAAGCAAAGCACTGGCAGGGGGGTTGGACTAGATGATCTCCAGAGGTTCCCTTCCAACCCCTATCATTCTGTGATTCTGTGACTGCCCTGAAGTACAATGCTAATGAGACATCTCAAATTGCAGCAAATAAACCAGTCAAATAGCAGAGAAACTATTAAAAAGTACCAAATGGGTCAGCTTCCATTATTTTTCATACCTGAGTCCATGTTAGTTAATTTTGTAATAAAAGGATAAGGAGACCTTTGTAGTTTTTTTTACTGAGGTCATAGAGGGTGTCATGCATCTTGAATAGCCTTCATAACCAGAGCAGCAGGAGCATTACTGATCAGCTCAGAGCTCACCTGAAGGGAGAAGCTCGATTTTTTTATTATCATTTGCTTTTGGAAATCTGTTCTAATGTTCTAATGCCAGTTCAGTCTAGAGTGTAGATATGGCTTTTACCTGCTCCTATGTTTATTCTGTACATGTTCCTTAATGTGAATGTGTTTATGTATGATTGTTTGGTTGTTTTTTAATAAAGTACACAAGTAAGTGAGAAAACACTAATCTGAATTAATATTAATTCACTTTACCTTTTCTCTACCTCCAGAGCAATAGGGTGATCCAGGAATCAACTATCACTTGCCCCTGTAACTTCCTGTAACCTTCCTGTCTGGGCAAAATGAGATAACCTCTGCCCCAGAAGGCTCACAGTCCAAAATGCTTTGTCCTGTATAATCTCATTGCAGTAACCCTTTCTGAATCTTCCTTCCCCATCTCTTTACCATACATGTTTTAAAGAATAACCCAAAACACTTCCCTACCTTTTTACTGATTCAAAGGGAAGCAAAGACTTTATTGTGCTCAACAAGTGAGCGCAGCAGAATCACGGTTACTAATGCTTGCATCTAGGACAAAACTACCCCCAACACCTACCTGCTTGCTCTAAGCCAAGGAGACATTCCTATAGCATCCCGAGAGCACTGTGTCATAAAGCAACAAAAATCAGTTGACATACCAGCTACAAGCAGGCTAAGCAACCATAACAGACCAGCAGTCGCAACTGGCAGCAAATAAAGCACATAATTCTCTGTTAAATAAAGTTAGCAGAAAAATAAAAATAGATAGAAACCCCATTACTTAACATATTCATCCCCACATCTGGATGATAAAATATAATTCTGATGGCAAAATATAATTTTTAGGTGCTATGTTCCCTATCTGCAATTACATCAAAACCACATTAATTGAGCCATAACACTGTCAGGCCTGGCAGCTGGGAGGCACATCCATACATTCTAAAGAGGTGGCCATTAATTCAGCACTCCGCAGCGTGGCAATGAAGCTGGCATGTCCGTTCCCCAACGTGATTTACTGTCTTTCAAGCTGCTTAAGTGGGAACCTCTACAAAAAGATTTAAGTTAAGTGACTCTTACGCTGAGCTGGAGCTCATTTATTATTGAATTAAGTTTTCATTTCTTTTAAAGGGGGAAAAAAAAAAAAAAAAAAGAAAAAGAAACATAGTTGTATTTGAAACAAGGTAAAATAGTTCAAAAGAAATAAACTATTACAATTCAGGAACCAAGAATATGCATGTGTGGGTGAGAGTGGCATTTTGGTTTTATAGTGATAGAAAGGTAAATTCAAAAATTATATATCTACTTATAGTACAAATGTACTTGTGTATATGGCTTATGTACATGTCTGCTTTTAGGTGTATGTGTATTTACATGCAAAAAGATGTGGAAATATACAAGTGGAGGTACAGATTCTGTGTATCTAGTACATTTATGAGCCTAGATCCTGAAACTAAGCATATGCTTAATTGGAAGGATATATAAATATCCATGTTATCTTAGCCCCTTTTCTTTCATATTCTAGCACTTCTCTCTCTTTAAAGAATGCATTTAATCAAGTTCCATTTCAGAAAATAAATTGTGATCTGTTTGGTTGCTTTCTTTAAAAATTTAAAAAAAAATAAAATAAAAGTTTTGTTTGTGTCCTATACTAAAATCTGGGTCTGGGAGAGAAACAGAAATTTATCCTAGTCAAGCAGCAGGTACACAGTTTCTGCCCTGAAATTAGAACATCAGAACGCAGCAATCAATGCACTATTTGGCCTCTATCCTCTAACCACATGAAGGAAATATATTGAGCTAAATTTTCTGCCAGCTTAGTTTTATTGAAATTAGTGGAGTTTATCCAACAAAATACTTGGCACCTTGCGTTTGATGGGTAAAATGTGCCAGTGCAGGGAAAGGGATTTTGAAGGAGAGCAGTTACTCTGCCTGCTCAAATTGGCTAAATGTTTTTGAACCAAACATGCTTTGAAAAATAAATAATTAAAGTTTGCCAGGACCCCCCATAATGGTGTCATTTACACTCCAGTCACATGAGTCCACAGCACAAGACCCTTTCATAATTAAGAATGTACACTATATAAGCTCCCTCCCTAATTAGCAAATTATGTTGAAAATAGCATCCTGCTAATTAACAGTTATTACGGCATTTCTGAAGCTGAAGCTTTAATTATCACCGACCTAATGATTGTGTACAGAAAAAAACAACAACTTTTTTTTTTTTTTCCTTAAATTATCAATAAGGGCAGGAGATTATTATCAGGCGAATCTGCTGACGGCTGATTAATTTGTTTGATGCAAAGTTGCTGTGTGTTTCATATTATTTTATTGGAGTTGCAGGAAAAAAGGTACATAATTTGGTTTCATTAGCAACTACTGCTATTTATCACTGGAAGATACCCCTCCCTATTTTGTTGTTTGTTCAATTCCCTCTGTGTTTTTGCCTGCACCAGCATCAAAGTCAAGAGCAGGAAGTTTTAATTAAGTGACACTAATGAGGTCGTTGAAAATGATACTTCAGCAATTCAGCATGCTGTTAAATGTGTTTATTCTATAATGTCATCAAAGGTGATTGTTTTCCCTTGTAATAGATAAAATTCATTACCATAAGCATTGTACTTTTGAGTGTTAGAGATACAAAATGCGAGTTAGTCAGGTGTGTCTGGTGCACATTTCATCTCATCTACCTCTGTAAACGAATTTGCATCTAAAACTATCCCTTAAAAGGGAAATGTAGCATGAACTGTAGTTGTAAGGGGGTTTTGTTCAGAAATAGCTAGTTTTGACTAACCTACTTGGTTATAATGATTGTAGCCCTACTTTAGAGGCTGCAAACCCATTCACAAGCGCATCCTGAAATTCTCCGATTGCAGCCTATTTTGCAAGTCCTAATCAAATAGTTTGAATGAGTCATCTCCAGCTTGCAAATGAGTGTAACTAGTGGTACAATTAATAGTAGGATTATGCTTATCGAAGAGTAGTTATAGGGCTGTGATCATGATGGGCTGAGGATATCCTAAGGCATGGCATAGTTTGTAAGGAGAGGTTATTAACTGTTAGGCCAACTGAACCAGATAGCAGAAACACTCTTATTAAGGGATAAAGCAGGAGTAGATACAAGTCTCAGCTGCTCTCTTCCTCACTGAGAATTTGACCATACAGAAAAATTCTTTGTTCCCCCTACCCTCATTTGCACTGGAAAAAACTTTAGCGAGGTTCCATGAGTAAGCTATGACTCCTACAAATGCTCATACACACAAGAAATAGTAATCCTGCAAGCAGAGTTAATGAACAGATACACTCATGCCTATAAAATCTGACATGAGCAGGGGGCTAAAATTCACCCAGGGCCTAGATCTTCCTTTTGGTGGAGATGGGCCTTGTTGAATAGACATTTATAGCAAGGCAACACCTGGTCCAATCAATCCCCACATTGTTTGATTTCTTGACAAATATATTCCAGAATTAAAACCAAACCAAATCTTAAATTCATATTGTAGAACTATGACTCTTAAGTAGTAATAGCATAGTAATGGAGCACCAAGCAGACTTAAATGGGCTTCACCCATCCCAAAGCCTTGCGGTAGGTTATAGGCACAGACATTCAGCTTTACTCAGAACTTAACATACCACAGAACTTCCTGGCAAACTGCTTCAGCCCCAAAATTTTCACTCATATGACTAAGGAGGTCAAAATGTTGCTTTTCTGCTCTTGTATGCTAAAAGAATAAGGAACTGGGTGCAGGTTAATAGCAAGGCCTGTAAAAATACAGATCACATTTTTGATGAGCACATTCTTTTTTAAACTGCTACAGTTCTATGATTATGAAGTTTTCCTTATTTAGAATAACATGAAACTGGCAATCTAGAGAAATGAGCTCTATGCAAAGAGTCTCCCTATTCTTCCTTGAAGAATAGAGACAATAATTTGTTTCAGTTTAATCAAATTTTTGGTTTTTTTAATCAGTTTGTTTCCAATTTTTTTTTTTTTAAGTCAGATGAGGCAAAACCAAACAAACTTCACATTATTCAGAAAGGCAAAGCACCACAAACATTTTTCAGTGGCAAAAGTCCAGTGATTGCAACAAATAGCATTTGGACACTGCTCAATTGCTAAGTGAAATACAACGTGGCATATGCAGCCTTAATACTGGAAATCTTTACCTGCAGTTCAAATTTAGAGCTGCCATTCAAAGCCTTAGTCTCTAGGCAGATCCCATTTTAAACACCTGGCCCAGAGTGTATAGCTTTCCATCTGGCTGGAGGGAGAATGCTCTCACACTAAACCAGCGTAAAGCCACCACAGTATCACAGTATAACTAAGGTTGGAAGAGACCCCAAGGATCATTGAGTCCAACCTGTCTCCACAGACCTCATGACTAGACCATGGCACCAAGTGCCACGTCCAGTCTCCTCTTGAACACCTCCAGGGATGGTGACTCCACCACCTCCCTGGGCAGCCCATTCCAATGACAAACGACTTGCTCAGTGAAGAACTTTCTCCTCACCTCGAGCCTAAACCTCCCCTGGCACAGCTTGAGACTGTGTCCCCCCCACCAAATTCAGCTTGTCCTTTAGTCCATGCCTGCTGGGTGATGAAGATGGCCAGGACCATGTCAGTCCATGTCCAGCCTCTGCACCACCCAAAGACCACAGTGCTCCCTCATATGACACTGCAGATAGATGCTTCATCCTGGGAATATGATTAGTGTCTTGCAGTGCAAAACCAGTCATTTCCCTCTGTTACTACCCCAAGCATTTGCTAACACTGCAGTGTGGCACATCAGAATATACTGGAGTAGTATAAAAGGGTCTCATCCTTCCTCCTTGAAGTCAACGGTAAAACTCCTGTCAATTTCAATGGGGCCGCAGTGGATGTTTAATGAGAAATAAACAGACCCCAAAGTGATTTTTACAAACAATATTTACAGTGGCACCATCCAACCATCACAGCTTGTTTGTAAGACATGAGAAAGATTTTTGTTTTCCCGTCAGGAGCAGGGAATTAGAAATTGCCTGCAAACCCACCCACCCCCCCAGCAGGAGCCATAAATCATCATTTTGTCCACACAGAGTGAAAAGCAGGAATCGCAGCAAGGTGCAGGGAGAGTCGCCCTTCATGTGGACAGCAGGGGACACGTCTGGGTCACATGACCCCTAACCTTATCTTTATTTTTCCATCAGGCTCTGTGACATTTGTCCTTTTTCATTCAATAAGATGCAGGACTATTTGCCATTTTCAAGTAACCACATTATACAGTATTTCCCATTGACAGACGCATCCCCTTAGCACAAGGTGCTTTTAACTCTTTCTAATAGGTTTCTTCCTGGCTTCTGTTGATCGAGTGGGATTTTATGTTTTGTTTGCTTTGACAAAATGAAGAAAGAGAAAAAAAGAAAGAAAAGAAACATACCCCCTGGGAAAGTTAACCTCAAAACATAACATTTCTAAAGCAGGATAAACCACTATCGTAACTGCAGAGGACAACATAATTACAGGCAAAAACATAGAAAAACAGATGTACTGAGCAAGCAGTCTTGGCAGTCCAAAGTTAGAAGGTCAATAGGTTGGGCTGCCTAAATTGTACATTCTAAAAGCAGGCATTCGTTTCTTTCTGTAGATTACCCACTTCTGGACCTATATTTTGTGTAAAATCATGGGCACATCTCCACTGAAAAATCCCAGGTTCTCTAGAAATACAAAAGGTGACACAAAACTTTATCCCACCTCATACAAAATGCTGGGGTGGAGCTGCCAGCTTGAATCTAACAGCTTGAATCTCCAGGAGGTTTCTACTACCTTCACTAAATGCTATCTCCTAGTCTGCAATCAAAGCCTGGAACTGCACTGTACTGTGGCCTTCTTAAGGTGCTCATCCTAGCATCAGTCTTCCAAGTGGGAGAGGACATTCCATCCTACCCCTTATCTGCCCTGTGCAGATTGGAATTTATCCTCATGGGGCCAAGCACCTCGGTATCTGAGCTCTGACACATTTTTCTTGAAAGCTGGAGGATGTACCTACCTGATCTTCCCAGGATGCTTAAAGTTTTCTCACCAGCCCTGCTATCGGCAGTGGCAGTTTTAGTAGACTGCAACTAGTAAGGAGGGATGCTTTTCCCATTCCTTGATAAGAACCTGAGGGCCAAGAAAAGTGTAAACCAAGGTATTCCCAGCAAAACAGGACTTTGAGGAGGAGTCTTTTAAGTCACTGATCAGCAATCTTAGAACTCTTTGCAGCTTTTCTTCACCTCTACATCAAATGTATGTGACCTCCCTACATATCAGCATTGTTGATGAGTCCCAGACCCTTGAATAGAAGATTAAATATTTCAGGCATATCCTTTGGTGCCTGTTCTAACCAGTTCAGACCATACCCTTGCTCACAATGGGTGCTCAGCTGCTCTATCTCAGGATGTTGCTGATAAAAGCAGCAAGAAGAGTATTGTGTCACAGATACATTTCAAGGGGATCTCCAAGTCACTCAAGTGTTTTTAATACCCTGTGACATAAAATTATTTCTTGTATTAAAGTCATGTGCTCAGCCTCTCAGGTAAAGCCTGGAGAAGGGATCCTCGTCTCACATGGCACAAAACTTGGTGGAGCAAAGGCTCAGTTGATGTGGCTAAGTGCTCTCTAGCCATCACCTGGCTCCCCTCCAACTCCACCTCAGCTTGCCACTTCAGCTCTACTGAGAAAGGAGAAAAGCCTGCAAAACACTGAGGTGCATTCACCACAGTTAGCTCTTCACCCACACACAGAGTAACCATGGGTCATGGAGGAGACAGGATTTCAGCCTGAATGCAAGCATGAGATGTCAACCAAGAAAATGCCCCACTGTTGGTTTTTTTCCCTCCACGTGATTATAGGCACATTCAGATTCTCAGAGAAAACCAACACTCTGATTAGTCACTGCAGGGAGGAAAGCACCACTGGAGGTAGCATCACTGGGGTGTCCAAACCATATATTCTAAGAGGCAGAAGGTTAGTCATTTGTAGAGAACTTCTAGCATATCACTGTGCTCATGTGAGTAGATCCACCTCTGCAGCAAAAATCAAAGGCCAGTTCTGGTTCTCTTCTTTCCTTGGCTTATAGTGACACACAGCATTCTCAGACGTGAGCTTACGTCACGTACCGTAACACAAGAGAAGGTGACAACCATGAGAAGAGGCTTATTACAAATTCTCAGTGCTTACTCTGTGGCAATTTTGTCCTGTACTCTCCAGAAGAGCACCTGATCTGCATTAGCAGCAACTCAAAATGATGACACTGAGATGGGCATGGCCAAAGTAAGTATGAAGAGAAGCACAAGTTCAGATCATAATACCAGTTAGCTAGAAGCTTTCTATGGCACCACTTGATAGCAGCCAGTAAATACTTCCAGTAAATACTTCCTATGTGTTAATGATCATGACATGTTCTGAAGGGCAGTTGATGCATGTGTGCACATAGATGTCTCTGCCCCGAATGGCTCTCAATGTGATGACTTCCAGAGGAACTTCTGAGATGCCCTAAGATCACTACACTGCTAGTGGACAGCAAATTACGTATGTGATGTGGCTACAAAATGATCAGTGAGTTGGACCCAGGTGTATAAAGGTGGCATGGGATGATCAGATAGCACTGATGGGTGAGCACTGTGTTCTCTTCCAGACAGCAAGATTAGACAAGAAATATTGGCAACGAAAATGGAGATGAAAGTGACAAAGTTTTTCTACGATATTCAAGAGGAAAATAGATAAAGTACCAGATAAACTGCAGACTTGTAGGCATTCATTTATTTTCTGCTGATACTAATTGAACTTGTAGGGTTTATCTACAATTAAAAAAAAAAATCAAATACAACCATAAAAGTAGCAGCTCCATTAGAATTGAAGAGTTAATATGTGAACTCCTAGCAATATTGAAGCTGCTAGGGAAAGTTCTTAGAGGAAGACTACAGTATGTTTATCCTCACCATCTCTGACTGCAATTCATTAGTTCTGCAGAACTGCAGAGCTGACACATCCTGCAGCCTGCTCTCAAGATGCATACTGTGGCTATACCCTAACTGTGGGAAGATGTAGTCTACACCTTTTGTCCCACAGTCATCAGGATTAAAGACCGCAGGAGCGTTCTTGGTGTTGCTGCTCTTCCTCTTGCTCGTAGGAAATCAATGAGTGTTGAGGTTTTATTCTGCCCTGCACACAGAACATATCTGCACAATGGACCCAGAGACCCAGTCAGGGCATAGAATTGCCTCACAGTAGAGACACAATCCTGCTAAAGTCAGTATGACTGGCAACAGTCATTCAACACTCTCCAGATAGTCAAAGTGCAGGTAAGGGCCATACTCTCAAGTGATCAGTGTTGCTTCCTGCAAATATTTCTACAAAAGAAATTCAGGCACTTTGAACACAAAGTAGATTGTTAAAGCATCAAGAAGACACACTGCCTGAAAGAGCTACTGTGTTGAAGAATGTTTAAAACTTGGAGTTGATCATAGATACAGCACGAGGGATGCTGACAGAGTTCAGACGCACCCATCAAAAGAGTGGCACAGTCTAGTCCCAGCCCAGACAAATGCATGGCTGCCTCCCATCTAATTGCTTTGTGTCTTCATTTCCTGTATTTCAGTTTTCAGTTTTATTTTCTCCCAAATTCCTGTCATGTGTTCTCTTCTTGCAAAAGACAGGATGCCATTTGCATTCACAAACTACAAGGAGATTTTTACTGCATTGTAAAGGTTACATCATCTGACATTATTTTTGACTATCAGCACAGAACTGATATTCAAAGTTAAACCTTATTACATGAGATGCTGTTTGGCCCTCTCTCACACTTGGTTTCCATCAAGGAAAAGCTAGACCATAAGCCAGGAACATAAATTTAATTGGAATATCAAAGCATGGCAACAAGAAGTTCAAATTACTCAGATAGGAAAGGTTTTCAGATACGAAACATACATTATGATGGATGTATTCAGGATCCATGTTTTATTCTTCTTTATTATTTTTTTTCCTGTGTTGCCCTTCTACTGGAACCAAGCTCCACTTCCACAATTTCTACTCACACTAAACTTATTATATGTAAGACAAAGAAAATATATATATATTAGAAGTTCTATCTATTATCTGCCTAATGCAGCTGTGTTACTGATCTCCGTACTTCAGACTCCAGATGTGAACAGTACTTGTCCATAACAAAGGGGCTTTAAAAATCATGGAATGTTAAAAGGAAAAGCTTGCATGAGAATTTTCCAATATCAAATAATGATATTTCCAAGGATGGCTTTGGGTGTGGTTTTTTTTTAACCTTCTGAACTATGAGGACCAGAAACTCTTTTTTTATAAATGAGGACTGGTAACCCTAACTAACCAAACCCTTTGTGGCTTAGCAAAAATGAGATTTTATTTTGAACTGAACATTCAATACTGACAAAAGGTGCTCTCTGTGACCAAGAGCACCAAAAGAAAGAACCTAGCATTTAAAAATAACTTACAAATATGGGTTGTGCTTCAGTGGCTTGAAATGTCTTATTTGTATAATTTCTCCCACTGGGTGAACACAATTTTGAAAGGAAATGAAGCCTTATAATATAAGCTACACACCACCTATATATACCTTGTGCTTGCATATGGGCAGTTTAAATACAAGCAAAAAAAAAAAGGCAACCAGTGCTTTTCCAAAGGAAGAGACTTTTCTTGTTTCATTCTTTCTTGATCTATTGTTGTGACTGCCTTTGATTGACAAGTGGCATTCTTGTCTTTATGGATGGAGAAGCAAAGCCCTTGATGGTTATCGACATAAGGAAATGTCATGTCTGAATGTTGCAACAGGACCTTTTCCCCCTCATTTCCTGCTCCTTCCCCTCACTTAATTTATTATATTTAATGCCATGAAATCTCTCAAATACAAATTCATAATCCAAACACTTAATTGCAGCCAGGAACCCAAACCTGGCATTTAATTGCCATTTAGTATTAAAAGTCACATTTGCAACAAAAGCGTCCTCCCAAGGTGAGGTTGACCAAGTTCCCTTTTCCTTTGCACCTATGCAACCAAACCCTCAAGGCAGTGGTGGAAACATGTTGTTGAGTGATGGGAGCAGTTCTGTAACCGACACATTGCTGTAAATTACGCGTCAAGTGCAATCCATTCAGAAACCAGAAGCAAGTGGGTGGAAGTGGTAAAACTTTTCACTGGGCTGACACACCGTGTTAAGAGCAACACAAGGACAGTTCCTTCAGACTTGGTGCTTGATGACATTGCACTCAGTCCTTGCTAAGAGGGGTACCTCCTCCATTTACATCAAAATAACAAGGCCCAACTACACATCAGGGCTGAATGCAGGGGACTGAGGAAATCCTGCTCTGTCACAAAGCCTGGGTTTGGCTGTAGTGGTCTTCATGGTGCTTTATACCGGTGTCATTAAGCAGTATATGCCATTAGTCCACATCTCTTCTGCTTCTGCCACAGCATATCAGTAACACAGACCATCCTTCCCATCGGGTTCTGATGACCATTGCTACCCTCTGCCCCACAGTATCCCCAGTAAGACTCAATTCTACCCTGTACAACATTCCAACTGCTGCTCCATGCTATGCACAGGCTTCAGACTACCTCTAACATTTGTTCCTCTACGCCTCTTACACCCTCTCCTTGCTAAAACTAATTTGTTAAGCCTCTATCTCAAGCAGGGATTGTATCTCTTTATCTGTATTGCAAAGAATAAAATTTGTATCTTTGGTGATGCCAAATAATAAATAATAAGAATAGGGCAGGCTGGGAATACTTTGCTTGAGATAATGCATCATTGCTCTCTCTACCATGACCCTAATTCATCTGCATAAATTTCCACGTGTTTTATATGCATTAGGCTAACATTCTGACCACTAACCACAGGATGAAAAAAAATTAACATAGGGGCTGGTTTTTGTGCAGCCAAAAATAGGGATCTTTAAATTGAAAAAAAAAAAAAAAAATAAGAAGGAAAACTACTTCCCCTGAACATATCTGTCCCTTCAAGGGGATCTGTGTCCCATCCCAGATGGAGAACTCAGAAGCCTGATAGTACCTGTGACTGCATAAAATGGCTCAGGTCTTGAAATAAGCAAATCTTAGCCTAGTGAACTTCCCTCCCTCTGCCACTTTCACAAAAAGAACTTCACAGCTAGGTACATTTTCAGCTGTTTTCAAAGTAAAGCCCTGTGTCTATTTAATGAGCAGTGTTTTGTCATCAAAGGTGTTTCAAATGCCACTCTATTGTGCTCTAAAATTAGGGCGCCAGTCCTTCAAGCCAGCCATCGGGAGCTGTGGAATCACTAAGACATCTTGCGAGGTTTAGCACTTCGGTTAATGTTTCATTGAATCGTGTTACCCCACCTGGAAAGCAGATGCTGCCAGTGGTATGGATGGTACCTGTCAAAGTTTCTGAGCACAACTTTACTTTCTTCCCCAGCTCATTGCCATTTATTTTCTAAATTTTTAATCCATATGCTTTCAAGCATGCACTAGGCAAGTGCTTCTCCCAGAAGACTGAATAAAGAATACCCAAGTAATAAATTATACTACTTACAACCTTCCCTGCCATTGGATTCGATTTCATAAATGCAAAAGGAACATTCAAGAGAAGAAGGGCCTGCCTGGCCTCCTCTTCTCCATAGTGGGAGTACAGAAAGCAAGTTAAGCGTCAGACCTACACCATCTAAGCCCAGCCCAATTGCAGTTACGAGTTTTGCTATTGACACCAGAAGAATCCTCCAAACAGCAGAACAAAGAGGGAGAGACACCTGAGACATCTCTGAAACGATTACATTACTTGAATTGAAGCAGTATTTGGGAAGACAATCATATGCAGGATGCATAAGCATTCCTATTTCTTCTGGTTAAGTACTTCTGATTTTCCCTCATCTTATCACTGAATGCATTTCTACTCCTTTATAGCCAGCCAAGCTATAAAATTCAGCATGAGCTTGAAGTATACTACATGCTAATTTTGTATCACCCTAATAATGCTCAGATTTACTGGGATCCATTCTCTCACTGATGCATATTTGTAAGTACTATTAGCGTTAATGGGAGTTACCAACTAATTAGAAAGGAGAACAAAATCTAGGCTATAGGATGCAAATTAGAGTAGTGCCTGTGTCAGTTATCTTCCCGCTGAGGAATTACAGAGTAGAGCAAAATCAAGGACAGTGACTCTAAATTCTGTTGACTAGTTGCCTCACATTTTGTACCTATGAATCCACTTCAAAACGTTCGAGGGGAAACAGCTAATCAGGTTATTAAAGCCTATTGCATAATAACACAATCTCCAAGCTAGTTCTCAGAGAGAAAGATTTGAGAAGTTCCAATCTGGCTCACTTAAACACACTCGAAGAACAGTTGCAAGGTATAGCTAACAATTAATATTTTTAACAAGCTGGTCAAGAGAGTCTAGCTCTGTGAGTCTATGTATTAAAAGGGCATTGTTAGCACACAGCTTGGCTTTTATGAGGTGAAACAATCCAAACCTACTTCAGTGCATGGAGAGGTTTGGAGAGGTTTTATTTTCATCCTTAAAGTCCAGGGTGGCTTTGGCATAATAAAGGTCATATCTCCTAATCATGGTAATGTTCACACACAGCAATATGAGCTCATTGCAGAGAGCTCCAGCACTCAGAAATCCCCGGTTAGAAGGTGTCACCGATTAAACTATCGCATTTCAAAGGCTTCCATACAGTAAATAGGAAAGAAAAGAAGAAAAGGAACCGTGGCCTTTTGTTATTCAAAAAGCTACGGAGAGCGATAATTAACCCATTTTTGTTGAGAAATCATTTGGACAAAAGTCAAGGGATTGCCACCCTGTCAATTGTTAAGTCTAGATAAGGACATTATATTCCACTGTACAAAGAGTGACTGAAGATAGTGAATAGAAAGTAGGCCACTACTATGACTTTCCTGAGTCCATCAAAAAAAAAAAAAAGTCAATTTTTTTTTTCCACAAAAGAGGTAATATAGTAAAAAAAAAGAACCCCAATCTCTTCCTACAGTAAAAACATAACCACAGTGCTTGTTTTTGCATTTTGTTAAATATTCAAAGGTACCATGCAATTAGCATGTCATTAATGAATAATTAATTACTGCTAAAACAGCCTTCAGATTTTTTTTTTCTTTTTGCAACTAAATTATTTAAAAAGCAAATATAACAATGGAATGAAACCTCCCTCTCCCACCTACCCCCAAACACCCCCACCCCCCCTCTAACTCTGTATTTTCATCAGTGCATTGGCTTGTAGATGAATAAGCACTTATTAACTAGGAGAAAAATGGAATTTCAGAACATGGAAAGCTTCCAGTTTCCCCCTCCTGTTCCACTACTCTCAAAGGAACCTGAGGACAAAAAGTTATGTGGCTCTTGTTAGCATCTGTTAGGGATGCACGAGTTAAAATATCCGTGCCTCAGAATACAAGATTTGCACATTTCCTGGGGGAAAAGAAGAATAAATCCAAAACCACCCCTAAACTATGTTGAAGATCAGTTCTGCCAGCACTTTGCAGTGGTGTGCCCTACGACCAAGCAAGTGCAGTGTATTTTTGTTAGTCGTTTGCCACCACTCTAACGGCAGTTACTGTATTATTGAAACCTACCTCACTATACAGCCAGGAGTTAAAGAGAAAGCAATTTGTTGCCACTTGCAGATATACATCACTAGTAAGACGTTAGTTTATATTTATAAGCTGCACATCTGTGAATCAGTTGGCCTACCCATCTGTTAACTGCACCAGGAAACAGTAAGACTGTGAGCTGCGTATTCCTGCATCCATCACAAATTCTTTCTGTAATTGTGTGTTTATGCAACAAAACTCCACTTAAGTGTAGTTGAGAATGTTTTGAACAGTGATAATTAGTTTTTATGACTCAATACTACTCTCCCTAACACCGATTCCACACTATTATTTTAAATAGTGACAGCACTTTTCCCTGACAGTGTCAAAGCAGGTTTTCTCCACGGAGCAGAATTTGTCCCTACAAAGATAAAACTGGGAAAACAAATCTCTTTCCAGTGTTCCCAAGCTACTGTTACTCTATGCAAATGCGACTCTTCAATCTTTTCATAAACTTTTCTTTTAGAAGCTGGTCCTTTAAGTGAAATGCATTAAGAGCTATTAGTTGTGAAAGAGCTTGGATTGCACAGGACTGAATAAAATTGTCATTTTGGACACACATTCAGCAAGGCACTATTAAGACATGCCTGTCTTTAAGCCTGTGAGTCACCTGTTTAAACTTCAGATGCCCACTTGCATATACTGTTCATTCCAAGTTCAGTTTCATTTCCAAGCAGATTTCTGCTTGGGTACTTTACCTAATTTATGTAAACAAAAAGCTAATGGCCAAAAAAAAGGGAAGGGGGAAAAAAAAAAGAAAGAGCCATAAAGTTATACCTCTTACTGTATCTCATTTTACTCAGGAAATATTGCATGCACCTTTTTGCATAATAGGGGATTTTCACAGTGGGTTTTTATTATTTTTTTTCCTAATGGCTTTACAGTGAAGTTGTGTACAATGTGATGTTCAACTTCATAAAGCATTTAGTTACAGCATTTATTTTGTTTGAGGAACTGAAAGCACACTTATCTACGTATCATTGTGCTCATGCAAATGGCAAAATTTTCCACATGATTAAGCATCATTTTCTCAGAGTATTCTGTGTCCAACTGCCTGCTACTCAGTAAATGTTTAGATCAATGCTTGGTTGATCCCAAGTCTTGCAAGCCTAAAATCCTTCCATATCTAAATAAACACATAGGTTTACTTAAGGCCAAAAAAAGGACTTAGGCAGGATCTGGAAAAAATCAGCTGGGTCAAAAAAAAAAAAATAGAAAAAGAAAAGAAAGAATAAAAACCAAACCCTTACACATCATATTTTAAACAATAGGTTACTCTTATATGTATCTTTCTTTGCTCCTTACTAGGAAAGTGCTTCACTTCATGACTCTTGGAGCCATAAGTGCCCACCAGTGAATGACAGTGCTCTGCAGAAATTGCCATTGACTGACAGTAGTGACGCCTACTGGCACCATCAGCCCCAGTAGATGCCAGAAGCTCCCCTGTAGTTGGTCTTCAGCCACCAAGCTGCTCACAAGTCCAGCATCTGTTCTTTGCTTATCATGACTGGGAGCCGTATGGACACAGTCCTCCTCTCTCATTCCTAGGGGCAGATGCCAGCGTGGTCTTATGTCACTTCCAAGAGAAAAAGCCCTGACCTACACAGTGGCCGTCAGATGAACCAAGATCTTCAAGAACAGCAGGCTTAGCAAACTATGATAATCATTTTTAGAGCATGTGGCTGCCCAAAGAGATTTTGTTGTGACTTTGAATGATTATTACAGATACTGAGGAAAGTCAGATCGAAATAAACATAATGAGGATATGCAAGAAAATAAAGTGCGGAAAAAGAGGGAATTGCCCTGTTCCTGTCACTTAAATCTTTTACCAGCCTAGCTTTCCCAAATCCACCAGCCTCATACACCAGCAGTTAAGCTTGGCAGGTCACTGGAGCTCAGTGCTAAAAATCATGCAGTCCCTGGCTTCCCTATGAAACTGATGACAAGGGCATCAAATTGATGCTTCTGCCAGAACTGGCCAGAGTACAAAATCTCATTCCTGAGCAGATGTCAGGTAGGGCAAACATTCAATCTCCACAAGGCTTGGACAAAAATGTAGGACAGCAGCACAGAGGTGAAAGAGGTTTGGTGAAAAGAACAGACCCCAACAGACTCCAGCCAAAATATTTCAAAGCAGCTTCTGCCGAGGAGACACAATCAACAATTCCGGTGAGAAAGAAAGTCTGCTGCAGCATAGACAAAAACCTTCCACTAACATCTCCCAAATAGAAAAGATATTATAAACAACATTCACCTCACTCTCCTCCCTCCCTGTCACAGAAATGACCACAATTCTTTACTACATACCTTCAAAAACAGTCCTTTGCAGATGAAAAGAAATACAATCTAACCTTAAGAAGTACTTTCAGAGACCCCCTTTATGCCACCACTCTGTGTTATGGAAAAATGAAGGTAGAAATCTGTTGAAAAACATTTCCCTGCTGTATTGTGATTGACATCTGACAGTGCTCAGTGGTGTCCTAACTTGGATGAATTTAAATGACAAGCTTTCCTTTATAAGTAACAGAGCTCCTTTCACAATAGAACAGCACGATTACTTCATGGAAAGGAAAAAAAGGAAGAATCAAAGTTTTTCTTCAAATCCCTGGGGGCACCCCTGACCTGTCACCGGGCTGCAACCTTCCCTCATTAATCTATGCAAATCGGATGACTCTAATTTGTGGCACCGATTGCTTTGCCACACCTTTAAATTCAGAGATCAGCTACGGGATGACGCCCACATCACACAGAGTTCAGTTCACCTTCATGTTACCAACATTTTTAATGCCCTGACAGATGACTTCCCCCACCATTCTGGGACAAGGCAGTCCACGGAGCCCTCCAGACTACTTTTTGATTAACATCGAGACAAAGGCCAGCGGTGTTTTGCCTCTTCGTTTGTGATTAGCAGCATTGCTGCCGTAAGCATTCCTAAGCAAGAACCCCCGGGAAGAGTATCAGATCCCAGGTCAAGGCACAGACTGCCAATATCACGGCTTTGCTAACAGTCACCCAATCGCTTTTATGGACATAAAAAAAAAGGTATTCACTGTAATAAGCACCGGTTCCAACTGAGAGATATTATGTCAAACTCTAAGGCCTGTTTCAAAACTTTCTCCATTCACGTAACTTAATACACTTTGTGAGCCAAAGAGGGCAATATCACAGAAGATGCTCTATGCTCACCTTCCACGTCACACAAAGGCCATGGAAGCTATTTTGTCTGGGTTTAGTGTGGTATGGAAGTTAAACTTTTTGCTTTAAATTGGGTCCTCGGCGAGGACACGCTTTTTTTATTTAACCCTAGCCTAACTTGTTTTATCCCTGGGTTTATCCCTTCCCTCTTGTGAGACTTGAATTGTCACAGTGCTGAAAAAGAGGAGATTTTCATTTCTAATGGAAAACATGCTAGTTGTTTCTATTACCCATCCATACATGCATACCTGGGCATTAGAGAGTTATGGGAGAGAAAAACAGAAAACCCTTTTCCCCAAACCAAAAACCACAGGACATGAGCGTGTCACTAGTAATAAAACAAAGAATTTATTACATGGCCTATGTGATCCACTCATTTAATGCATCTAACTGCACACTCTGCACAATAATCTTATTTGCTTATGCCTTACAATTCTGACAACACCCAAACCTGTTAACCATCTTTTCAAACAAACAGTGAAGGTTGCCAGTTGTGACAGATTTGGACTAATGTTGATGGTAGCATGGGAGTTAGTTAAAGTGATTTGATAAGCTGGTAGCAGCTTGAGGGGCGGCGTTATTCCAAATATGTAAACAACATCGTCAACAAGAGAGCCCATCAGCAAGTGCAGCAGCTATCTCACACAGGCAGTATTAAAATATAAACATCATAATATTGAAAAACAGGAAGGAAGGTAGGAAAAAAAAGAAAAGAAAAGAATAAAGTTTCTTTGTCCATAGCCACAAATCCACGACATAGAGCACCAGGGTTCACTGAAACGCTGACAGATGTGTCATGAACACTTGTTTTTTAGCACTACTGTATTCTTTACAACTATTAGGAAGCAAGTACAAGGTTATTATAGGCATAGAGGCTAAACATCCAGTGACATACTTCACAGGCTCACTCATGCTTTGTATCAGAGCTTTCACTTACTACAGAAGTGGATTATCCCATTTTCCCATGCTGATCCAAGTGATCTCATTATTTACGGAAGAATCCTGGCATACAAGGATCATTTTGCCAACCATCACTTACAACATCCCAGCAGACTATTTTAAATGAAAAACTCTCATATTTTTCTTATAATGTCTCTTCTAGTGGGGGAAAAAAAAAAAAATTTAAAAATTAAAACCTGAAAATAGCTTCCACAGGGATTACAATCTCTGCCACTGGGGAGGCCAAATGCAATTATGGAGCCAATATTTTTTAACGGCTCCCACTCTGATGGCCAATAAGCAGTTTGGTATTCCCCCGTCTCCATCCCCCAAGCAAATTGCTATATATATCCACTGGCAGGCTGCCAGAGTCTTTGGAGGCTCTGTACCACAAGCATGCTCAGTGAATCCTGGCCATCTGGTTAGCTGGCTGGAACCCTGCCTCCACGATCTGCATCTTTGGGCAAAACCAGCCCCTGAAGTATCTGGGGATGGGCAAGAACCATTTTAGGCAACAGTCTGCCTGTGCTGATTGACAAGTGACCCATTCCTTTGCTCCATCCTCAAGAGCTTTTATCAGAAAGTGGATCCCAGAGGTCTTTCAGTGTCTTATGACATATAGAAGACCTTTCCATAAGGTAGAACTTTCCATAGCAGACCTGAAGAACAGACCTGTAAATTACTGGTGAAAAGCGCTTAAAATAAACAACAGCTCTCAAAACAAACCCTAAAAGCATCTAGGCCCCTATCCAACAAAACACTTAAATGCTTATGTAGCTCTAGAGAGGGAAGGCAGCTCACCAAATATGCACAGATGCTTGATAGCCAGATTCACTTTTCACAGCTCTGCTACAAACTCATCTGTAGTATCGTACAAGTGATTTGAGCCCTGCCCTGCTTCATTTCCTCCAGCTGTAAAATGGGAAAAGTCAGCCTGAGTTTCATCATAGTGAATATTGTCCTGTACATCAGATGTTTGTCCAGTGACCAGAAGAGGAGTAATGAATTGCAGAGATATGCTTAGTCATTTAACCACATACACCCAGACTCTTCTTCAAATACACAGACCACCTCCCACCCACCAAAGAGACCCCTCCAAGTTTCACTGAAATTTTCTAAGTAAAGGTTTGCTGGATCTTTAACTTTTATGGGGCATTGATGTGTCCCAGTTAACACTGGCTGGAAAACAAAACAAAAGATAAGTCTATTATGCTTACTTTGATGGGCAATCCCCAAATTCTGACAATGTTTAGGATATCATGATGTGTTTCAAAGCTAACTTAAGAGGAATTAGTCCTTTAAATTCAATTTGAGGGGCTTTTCACTAAGGAAACATCACATTGGTTTGCCTCTTTTTTTTCAGATGCATAAGAAGTCCTTATCATATATTTGCACATTAGAGGGAGAGTGATTTTGTGAGATTTAATAAGTAACATGGAAAAAAATTATTTACAAAGAACTGGCTGAAGCATTGATCCATATTGAGAGGAATATCTAGTAGACAGGGGATTGCCCAGGGATTTAGGAGATAGATAGATACATTATATAGAAGAGGATGCCAGATGAAATAAAAACTTCTTTTGAGAACTGGTTTCATCTTACCTGCAAAATCTCAATAAAATAGTGAATCGCTACTTCAGAGGGAAATAATCCATCAAAATATCTCAGGTAGACTTTATATTAAGGTTGAAATAACAGGTTTCATCTGTGGTACTCTCATTTTCCCTTTTCCTTATTTGTATCCTGTTCAAACTCCACTAATTTCTAAATCTCTGCCCAAATTGGTATTAAGGTCCCCTTGACAGTGCAGCTATATCCTCAGCAAGAGGATATAGATTACCACTGCCCTAAGAGATTGGTGACTCTAAACAAGAACATATGTCGGTCTAAGATTGTTCAGGAAAACCAGAGCTCCACAGTTGTGTTTGCAAATCCACAGCTCAAACAAACTCCCAACAGCAACCATGGGGAGACAGAAACACACAGCAAAAACCATCCATGTGTCTAAAAGTTGCCAAGAGAGCTGCTTGAGAAGAGGCAATGTTTATCATTGCAAACTGGAGCAACAATGCCTATTTCCTGTAATCAAACTCATCACTCCCAAGTTAAGACTGCAGCCAAAGCATCCACATGGCCAGTGCAATTCCAGAGAGCAATCTAAGGGGCTCCATGCAGATACCCAGTGTGCCCCCCAGCACTCCACCACCGTGCCTTCTGCTGGTGCAGGCGAAGGGCTTCATTTCACAGGAATCTACAGTCAGAAACCACTGCTGGTACTAGAGGTATAGCTGTGATCTGCACACTGAGAAGCATTTCAATTCAAACAGCAGTGATTAATTGATATGAAGCTGTGTTCCTGCCCCTTCCATGGCATCTGAGCAGATCTCACCTTTGAAATAACAAGGGGTTAACATTTGCCATGAACGCACCACCTACATTTTTAAGGTTATAAAAATGGGATGCTTACACTTTTCCTAACCCCTCACCAATGACCAGACCCATATGTAAATTTCACACAGTAGTATTTAGTAGCATAATTAATCCCTACTTTATGTTATGAGTAATATTTCCTATTCCCGACCCTGCAACGTCCTTTAAGAAGATCCATGTTCCAATTAGACTAGCCCATCGGCACTCTTTTAATGAGCAGATTAATCATTCAGATGGGTACAATGGTGTCATCACAGGTTTTAAATATGATAATCTACATCCTAATGGTGCTGCAAAAGCCTTGGCTCACAGCAAAAAAAAGGTAGGCAAAAATTGGTGATACTTTCTTTTTTGTTCTCTTTCTTTTTTTCCATGTGACACAAGACATGAGAATACTTGGGCAATGCAGAAAGTGCAGCAAGAAGGCAGCTTGTAGAGAGGAGCTGCCGAGTTGCTCGATAATTTAGGTGCAGTAATTGTTTTGCAAGGACAGACAGATCCTCCGGTCCCTGAAAAACCTTCTGCTGTGATGAGGAAAAATTTCAGGTCTGTCTTGTCAGCCTAACACATCAGCTCTGCCCTCACAGCCCTTTCTCAACACTTAGTTAAAATGCATCCAAAATGTAACACTGTCATTCTGAAATAAAATAGAGGTCTTTTCAAACCATGCACAACTTCACCAACTTCAAAAGGTAACCTGAATATTTTTAAGGCCAAAGACTTTTTTGGTTTTAAATAAATATATGTGATGGGGGGGAAAATTACATTATAAAGCCTGAATTCTGGGGGGGGGAGGCACAACCAACACCATCCAATTCATGGAAAGGCTGCTACAGTAATACCACCCTCAAAACCAGAAGTGCCAGGGTTGCAAAGCCATGAGCATACTCCATCCCTACTGTCAGTGTGACAGTTAAAAATCTTATGTGCTGCACTGCTCCTTAATTGTGGCCTGGTACTCATGGGGCTTGTTTTAGCAACAGGTAGAAATTACATCTGCTTTTCCATGTCCTGAGCTTGTCTTCTTCAGACAAGCCCTGCAGAACACCAACCAGCTCCTTTGGAGCCAGGCAACATTGATTTACACTGTGGTTGATTTTGATGTATCCAGAAAAGAACCAGCAACTGTCATTTCACCCAGAGGTTGCCTTTTAAACCCAGCAAGAAAAGGACAGCAGTGGACACTTGTCTATGAAAAAGCTGACTAGTTCTGAGGACTGTCCTCTTGTCAACAGTCCCCATGAAGTCATGACTGAAGTCAGAGTAATTCTTTCATCATTTTCTGGGGAAGAGCTGAGAAAGGGGTATAAAATTTGGGCTTATTGCTAATGCACCTGCACAGAATCTGTGGCAGAAAGCAACTGTAAATTCTGCCTCAAGTTGTCTCAACTTCATTAAAACATGTTTCTGACACAAAAGAATCTTTATTCCTTATCATTAAAGCAAAATCTCTTCCTCAGCTGCCAAAATCTGCTTTCCAAAGTCACTGTCAACAGTGCAATTGTATTTTTAAAAACACATTTTTCAGCTAATTGTTGTCCAAAGCCTCCTCATTTTACTCAGATATGTAACTGTAGGAATCAGTCATGCTACTCACTCAATTAAATTGTATCCATCTTGGCCCTTCATCTTTTATGATCTGATCTAGCTCTCCATGACTACAAAGATGATTGGATCAGAGCCATTTTGCATAACCCCAGTAGAGGATTAGGTATTTCAGTCAGGTCTTAAGGTATGCTGCCTGAACTCAGGCTAAAATTGCCTGCGTCAGAGAGGCCAATACAGAAAACTGTTTGCATGCAAAAGGAAGCACCGAAACTATAAAGAGCCTAAAGAGCCAACTTGTTCACATGCACTTGCTGGGCTAGGAGACATTATTCTTATTAATGCACCTTTGCTAATGTCCACATCACAAGGATCTTTTTCTTTTTTTTTTCCCCCCACTATAACACTAATGTTAGTTGTCCATTATGGTAGCTGGAGTCATAATGGGTGAGGATTCCCTACAGTGAAGAAGCCAAAGGAACAACATTCAGAGGTGTGTTCCTGTATCAGTTATGGGAATACTGCTGTGGCAAATTTTTTTTTAGTTACCATTGTTAAAACATTTTTGCAGCACATTAATTTCTGCTCATTTTGCAAATTCAGGAAATTATTCACAAGGCAGCACTTTAGAAACACTTAAGAAGAACAGCATGAAACATCAGATGGCCCCTGTGATGTTGTTCTTAGAGGGACCCTGGCTGGCCTTTCTGCAGCCCCCAGCACTGGTAAGCAATGCATTCTTCTGCACCTGACAGGAAAGTCTGATTTCGGCTGTCACTCTGCTGAGGCTTTAACTAGCACTATCTATGCAGCTCTAGAAACTACATCAAATTGCAGTTTTTCCTGATTTTATAGTAATTTGCATAATAGGTCACTGTTAACACACTGTGCTGAAGGAGAAACAGCTCAACTGAAATCTACCTGGAATGTTTCCACTAAAATATGCTCCCTTTTTTCCCCCCCTCCCTCTACCCTCAGTTCTGTCACCCCAGGAACAAATTAAGGAAATACATATGCAAACAACTGTAAATAAATGCAAAAAAAATAATTATAAAATTAGTTCTAGATGCATAATCCAGCGTGATTCATGTTATGTTCCCACCGTGATCCCAGTTCCAGAAGAGTTAATCAACCATAGCAACCTTCTAATCAGAGCAGTGAACTAATGATCCTATTTCTGAGTAATACCAGTCAGATAAGGCTCTCAAAAGGTAGTTAACATCACTTTGGTGGAAAGGCATGACAAGTGCAAGTTCTAGCAGTGGGTAATGCATCATTCATGCCCCCTCTCGTTCTGACATTTTAACGTTATCTTGTTTTACTGTGTCGGCCTAACACTGCCACTGCTGGCAAATTAAACTGTGAACTTACAAAGTGGGTGGCAATAAATACAAATTATGAGAGTTCAAAAGATGTCCCTGGAGGTGTACTGCCAGACATGGAATGTCTCTGGCTTTTCTGTCACATAGCAATAGACAAGACAAAGTGTAGCATGAGCTGAAAAAAGGAATTAACTACATCATGATGAAAAATGAGATGAAAATGAAAAGAAAAAAAAAAAGGGGGGGGGGGGGGGGGGGGGGGGGGAGAGAGAGAAAAAAAAAACAAAACCAAATAAAAGGAAGATGCAAAGGCAGGACAGGAATGAACAAAAGAGCATACCCTTGAAATATAAAAGATAATTCTATTTCACCTTGCAGAATGAAAGCTATGTAAATTAGGAATCAACAAATGCCTCTTAGAAACATAGAGCAAATAGAAAATGTTGTCAATGTTGTTATAAAAGTAAGCATCTCCTCCAAAACTGCCACACAAACCCAGGAGCAGCATGATCTTACAACATTTGTATCTCTAGCAAAAATTCAGAGTGTCCCACTGCACTTGCATACACTAACATAGATTTCACATGTTGTGTTTACTTAAATACACAGGGCAAAATCCTGCTCTGAGAGTCGGGGGTGGAGGGGGGAAAGATTGAGAGAAGTGCCTGAAGTAACAACAAGGAAATCACCAAGAGCTCCTTGCTTAGCCTATTTCATGTAGGGAGTAGGGAGATAACAAGGGCAGTGAGGTTCCCCCTCGTACTCCCCACCACTCTCAGCAGACTGGTGACCAACTCAGCCCCACAGAGCCAGGACACAGCTACACCAGTCGTACTGCAGCTCTAACACAGACAGAACCAGGAGAAGTTAACATTTCTTCCTTCTCTCAGGGAGATAAAACTTTACATTCTATTAATGGGGCCAGAAAAAAACAACAACAAAAAAAAACACCAAAACCAAACAACCCTGATTTTTAATATACCCAAGCCATGAAGCTTATTCAACTTGGTCTAACACCACTAATGAATCTTATAAAACATTTTATCTCCTCCGCCCATGTTCACAAACCACTCACAGGAGGCTTGAAAATCACAATAATATCTTCCCAAAGTGCAGATATCACTCACACCATATGCAGCACAACTCTGTTTATTTTTCCCTGTAAACCATTGGTTTCATTGAAACTCATTAGCATCACCTGTGTTAATTACACCAGCAAACCAATCAACGGCTCCTTCTTAATTAGGTTTTCTTTATTAAAGCCGGAAATTACCAAGGAGACAAAAGTCAACTGGGGAAATTATGTGAAAAGGAGTGTTTATGCCAAATTACCATACAAAATATAATAAGGAAAGGAAACTCAGTTTGTTTACAGGAATAACAAACAATATTAATTTTCAAGGTCACTGGCACAATTATTAATTACCTGTCTTACATTTTATTGTGATAGTTTAGCCTGCAAAGGCGGGGGTGGCTCATAAAAAGATCCCTCAGAGTGTGGCTGTCTTGCATTGCAGCTGCCATGGTCACTGCCTGTGACGTGCTCAGTGTTTTAGGAAGTCACTTTCATGAGCGTTTCCAAATGAATTGGCACAATGCAAACTCTGTCAGGTACATAAAAAGCTCCAAGGTTTGACTGTTCCCTCCCTTAGAGAGATCCCATGGGAAGGGAGAATTCAGCCAGTGAAATCTGGGTTGCTCATCCCTGGTGGAAACATTTCGGGGTCCAAGAAGGTACCATAAGAATTGCTGCTGCTACAGCTCCTAAGATCCTCCGGAGACACTGTGCCCCCTCCCTTTAATCTCCAGATACCAGTTAAAATGACTCCCACAGCTCCAGGAGACAAAGCTGGCACAGGCTGAAACAATTCCCATTCAACATAAACCAGTCTTCTGAGGTTTTGTGGGGAACAGCATTAAATCAACCTTTCTGCAGAGGTAATCTGCTGGTGTACCCAACTTCAGCTCCCCCACTCCCACCTCCCACCCCCCCAATAACAGGCTATCAGGCTTCGTTTGTGTTCTGTGGGTCAAGAGCCAGACCCAACAGTGTCCCATTCAGTCTGATTGGCATTGGGTTGATGCCAAGACGAGGTCAGGGTGCTGGGCCACAGAGAAAACACTGTGGCTATTATTATAGGAAGTCTGCCAGCTGCTTTCTCTGTACATGCCTGCCTGCCTACCTACCAGGAGAGTCCCCTTTGAGTGCTCTTTACCACTCTATCTTCTCTTCAGATTTTCCTATGTGTCTACACACATACATGTTCACACTCATTCACGCAAGCTAATGCTCCACAGCTCTAGTAGGATCCTTGAAGAATCATTACATGTTACCATCAAAGCAGTTGTCTATTGACAAGCTTCCAGCTGTGACAAAACCTTTCAAGAAATACCGCATCAGGAAAGCATCGTGTGCTGATGTTTTGCATCCTCTGAAGCTTCATCTTATCTCCAGATTAAACACCTCACACAATTTGTAAAATAAACTACTTTTTCAGTTGACCAATCTGAAAGTCAGTGCTTGAGATCTGCATTCTTGACCTGGCATGTCAAAAAGAACTACTGAAATAAGCCAGTCTGTGAACTGTAGATTATCTGCTGCCAATTCACCTGGAACAACAATTCAGTCTGGCTTTCTAAAACACAGGTAAGAGTTTCCAGCCCCCCACTCTTTGACACATCTGTGACTTTACAGAATCTTATTTTGGAAATTCCTTACTGATTCCACAGAAAGGTCAGATTCTGCATCCTCCTCATCATCAGCACACTTCATTTCCTAAATAGCCACAGGTCCTTTTGAAGTTTGCTGAAGTTAATTCAGGGTAACAGAGATATGTGATGCTGTTACACTGTGAGGCATTTTTCTGTTGTTTTGTGATCGCTTCTGTACTGACTGCAAAAGATAGATTTAATTTTTAATTCACCTCTGTCCTCCTGTTTTGGTGCATGCATCCTTAAGTTGCTCACCCATCCATTCTTCTCAGCCCCACTAACACTTGTATTTGGGAAGAAGAGTTTTCTGTAGCTTTACAAATATCCAGAGTCCTTGACAAAGATTAGTCTACTTCTCAGAACAACTTTCCTTTAACCCAGTTATCTATTATATTGCCAACATCTCAGGCTGCAATAAGTCCATTTGTTAGCTGTTCAAATGCTCATACCTTACCTTTATTGCACAGATCTATTACATAATGGGCAATTATCTCATTTTACAGATAGTTGCTTGTAAACAAAGATAATGTGTTTTTCCCAGTGAGTTATTCTTGTGTGGATTATGGGGTTTCTGGGGTTTTGTTTGCTTGCTTGGGGTTGTTTGGTTGGTTTTGTTTGTTTGTTTTGGGGTGGGTTTTTGTTGTCCTAATCTTACATTTTGCAGTCCCCTTTATAGCACCACTGGAAGACACAGCACACACCAGTGCCAGAACACCTGCAGCATTTGCTCTCTGCTTGTGCAATATCTGGCACATCAGGACTTCAATGTTCATATGGGGTCCCAGGCCTGACCATAGTACAAATATTTCACTTTCTCCAATTTCTTTGCAATGTCACTTCATTCCAGCAAAATCTGGAAGCTTTACAACCCCCTCCCTACAGCTCTGTGAGGACTTTTCCCAAACCGATGCTTCCCTTTGATTCTTTTTCCTTCATTTCCTTACTGAAGTAGGTAATAAAGATGTGACACAGATTTAGGAGGCTGGTGAGAGATGGGGTTACCTCCTAGCCTCAGTCAACTGACAGAGGCAAGAAAAAAGGTTATAAAAGGCTTCGGGTCTATCTCTCCAGAAAACCCTGTATAAACCTGCTGCATGGAGTGGCAGGCACTGTGAGGGAAGTGACTGCCCTGAAGGTGTCTATAATTGAGGACATCTCACACAGTCTTTGGCAGGAGCTTTCTCCTCTTCCCACTGCCTGTAGGCATTTCCCCTCAGCTCATCCCAGTCCCTTCTGTAACACACTGACTCTAATGAAAGCAACACTTGGACTCTGCATTCAAATCACGTTCTCTAGTGAATCAGGATTCCATCAGATGACATATCCATCCCTGCTTTGATCTTCACCTTAGGCTGCTGGAGAAGAGGCACTTTACTCTCACTCCCTGAATCTTCCTGACTTCCAGAGTACAATAACAACACAGTCTGCATACGCCAAGAAACTGTCTGGACAAGAGCACCCCAGGTGAACACCTGAACTCTAGAGAAGTCCTGGTGACACTTTAGGCCTTCTTCACACTCTGCCTTGTGAGGGAATGACTTAACAATACAGTGAAGCCCCTACTCAGCCCTTTCCATTCAATGTATGCCAAAAGTAATTAAAAAATAATGAAGTGTTGCCTATTACATCACCTGCTGTAGCAAACTCTTGCAAGACAGGCATAGAATCTGACGAGGCTGTCTCAGGTAAGTTATACTTCAGCTGCCCTTTAAAATGGATTATTTTACAAAAGCATATTGCACCCTAAAGGTGCTAAGGCAGATAGTTATGTCATGAATTTGACTGTACCCAGGAATGTGCTTTTATACCGTGGCTGGGCAGGGAGAGGGGAGTGAAACAGACTCAGTTTCCCAGGGGGAAAAAAGCCCTGCAGGGAGGGCAAAGCCTCCAGCCCCTGTTTTCAGGACGGTCGTTAACCCATCACACCTGGTTTAGGCTTTTATGTTAGTTGGGGATGAAGAAGTGCAGAAAAAAAGAGAAAAAAAAAATAAAAGAAAAAAAAATTCCCTGCACTAGAAATGCATCATGGTTGCAACAATTCCAAAATGCATATTTAAAAGACAGTTTTTAAAAAGAGTACATGATTTCTGTGATAAGTCATAATGGCTCTTCAGAACCCATCATGGTCTATTATAAAAGGAAAAAAAAAATCATATTTAAAACACTTTAAAAATAGGCATTATAAAGACTTTTTTTTTTTTTTTTTAATGAACATTATTTACCCAGAAGGCCATAATGGTTCTGAAATGTATTTTGTAAATCTGTATTCAGGGACCTTTTTTTTGTTAAAAAAGGAACATTTTTTTTTGGCCCGAGAGATCTTAAACAGCTTCTGTGGAACTCTCAGAATGTATTGTTTTAATAGTGCTGAAATGAAGTTTGGAACGGTTATTGCACATACAGCAGCAGTGGTTTTCACATAAAAATGAGATAAGGAAAGAAGAAAAGAGGGGGAAAAAGAAAAAAGAAAGAAAGAAGAGGAAGAAGGAAAGGAAAGGAAATGGAAAAGGGAAACAAGATGAGCGATGAGAAGACAGGAGAATGCCCACACAACTGAGATGCTGAGGTACAGAAGAGCCACAGTCCTGGTAGCAGATGCTGTGAGGAAGTCCAGAATTTCTGAGGGAAGAAATTTCTCAGCTGAAGCACTGCTCCTGCAGACTGCAGTGTTACAACATGCCAGCTCCAAAGGAAGTAAAAGAAATAAAAAAGTCAAATTGAGTGAGCAGAAGCTGCAGAGCTGACAGCTACCCTGGGTAAATGCTGTAAATGTTTGCTCAGCAGCATCTTGAGATTAAACAGCAAAGGCTGTTTAAGCCTTCCCCTGTGTGCCCATTATGGAAACCCAACCCACATGCTGGTCCATACTGTGGACCAGCCACAATGAAGTAACATAGCCAGCATCCCACTCATGCCTGGGCATCACCATCAGAAGCCACCTCTGACCCATGTCAGGTGAATCAGACAGCAAAAGTGACCTGTTCATGTCAGTGGGAAGGGAGTGATTCACACCTTTTGGTAATGTTGTCTGGTTAATAATCTTCAAAGCATAGTGACAAAGACATTAACAGATTTGTCTTCAAAGGCAACCTCCAGCAAACCCTCAAGGGAAACCAGTTGTGGCGGCACAAAAATAGCTGCAGCAAACAGCAACTTCTACACCTCTGTGCAAATGCACATGCACACTAGGGTTTCCAGAAGCCATAGTTGGTGCTACCAGATGACTTCGAGGCACTACTTTTGTTTTTTATTATCTCAGTACTTTAGTTCTCACTTGGGAAGAAAATATTGTACCTGGGATGAAACTCTGGGGTAGGAGCCAACTATTTCTGTACGGGGGAATCAGACTCTCTCTGAAATCAGGAAATAGTCCTCCCTAAGTGCAGCCTTTCAACAACAAAACTAGCTTTGCTCTACTTGGAGAGGTCAGAAATCAAAACATCCACGAGTCTGCTGGCTTGTGTTTTGCAAAGCTCCAGTGCTCAGCCACACCAGGGTAATTCTTGCTTGATGAATGCTGAGCGTCCACAATTGTAACACCACACTAGAGGCAGCATCTGCAAGCAGAGTGCTGAGGAAGCTTAGCCACCGAACCAAACCTAGAGCAATTCTAAAATGCTAGCTGCCTTTTTTTTTCATTAATAACTGGAATTAAGCACCAGCTAAAAGCTAGAAAATGTGGTTTGTACCATATCACGCAAATATGTCATCAAATCCAGCCTCACAATAAGCCTGCTGATGCTGAAAGGGCATCAGTTTAGTTAAACTAGTGCAAATGCCTAACACAACAACTTGAAGCCATTTTTATCTATGTCTAAACAAGATTTAGAAAGAAAACTAGGACAGCTCATGAACTTTTGTATGCAAGCTACAATCTTCTGAGTTAGATATCTATCACTCAGTGTAGTAAGAATTCCTGTGCCAGATCTCACATTGGTGCATTGTTGCCGGTAAGGAGGAAGTGGCCACTGGTGGAAATGACCCTGCTAAAGTCACCACAAGTCACTGTGTTCAACATAAAGCACCCAGCTTATCTTCCCAAGAGAGGGCTTGGTTATATGTTACAAGCTGCATGCATCAGTGAATGGGGTGAGTTTCCATGGTGGGCGCTAAGCAGGTCAGCCAGTATCATCCATGGTCTCTTCCATGGATGGACTTCAATGCCCTGCATCTATGAGTCAGGATAACTGGTGCTAGTGGATGAAGTTTGGAGTGTTCTGCACCTCACTCCTCAGGGAATGATAGGATACATGCCTGCAGTGGGGAGACTTCTTTGTCTAGATGCAGCCTACCTGGCTTAAATTCACAAAGAGGTAACTTTTGTCACTAGTCTTCCCCATAACGCTTCAAGAGCTTAAAATACACTTTGAGGAAGGTTTCAAACACCTTTTCCCCTCAAATCTGTCTACGCTTGTTCACTGTAGATCCCAGAGGGATGACCTGGATTTCCTTGCACACTCTCAAACCAAATTATATCGGTCCCAATTAGGTCATCTGCTAGCTGCACCTGCAGCTCTGGACTGCAAAATTTCTTCTCTTATCCATCTCCCTGCAGTTAAGACTGGACAGGGAAGCCTTATGTGTTAGAATAACTACTATAAAATGATATAACACAGCCTAAAAATACAATTATAATTGCCACTCCAAAAGCAAGCCAGTCAATATCCTTAAGATTCTAATAGTTTCAAGCACTATTACCTTAACGGTCTCACATCACAGTACTGATTAAAGAAACATTTTGTCTTTTTATCTGTATTCAATGGAGAGTGTAATCACTGGAGCGTAGAGAACTAAAACATTTATTAGGAAGTATACACCTCAGGTCAGGCAGCAAAAGTCAATGCTGAAGCTGTGAGCTGCAGCTGAGCTTTCAGTATCATTCACAGACCCCATCCCATCATCTCCTTGGGATCATCTGCTGCACATGGGACAAGCTTTGGAATAAGCTGTGCTGCTGAGGTGATCCTTTGACCTACTCTCACAGGAAGATCCCCCTCAGAAACTTCAGAAGGCATCACTGGTCATGGAAGAGATGTTTCTATTTGGCTAAGTCAAGAAGACCCACACGTGGAGATGGGGTATAGAACCAGCCCCAAATGCAGAAAAAATATACAGTTTTGTTTGGGTTTTTAAAGCAAATGAGCAAATCTACCTTTACTGAAAGTATCACTGCTCTTTATCTATAAATAAATAAAAGAAAGAAAAATGAGGCTATGCTCCCATTCTTGTACTGATACATTTGTTTTCTTTTTTTGCTTAATTGCTTAACAATAAATCCACACTCACTCTATTATCCATAGCCAACTGCAATATTCCTCAGGGCACATGATAAGCAGTCAGAAAGCTTGAAAGATGGCCAACATAATCTTAAATATCCCAGTGTATTACCAAATCAGTATTTCAAATTTAGTGGACACACTCAGATATGTTTTCCTCTCTGCAAGAAGCATCATGTAAGTGGCAAACAAGATACAGATCGATTATTTAGCATAATTGCACAATCTAATTGTATGGATTTTAAATGGAACAAGGAGGAGAAAGATTAAAATCATACAGCACAGCAGTAGACTTTCACAGAGTGCATGAAATATATTTTCCCCAATTAGTGGAACAATGGAAATATTTGCTGTCAATTCAGTGAAGATATTCTGAAACAAGAGTCAAGCAACATCTAGATCAGCACAGGGCAGGACCAAATCACTCTGTAACTAATGGTGAAAATAACACCCCAGCGATCCAAAATATCACAAACTTACACATTCTACTCAGAAAGCTGAGGTCCTGTGGTGATGCTTCATTTCAGAATCACATTAGAGGACCTTATGAACAGATTGTGCTGACCTCCCTGAAGCAAGTAAACATCCATGTGAATGGAAGAATTTCACACCTGTCTCACAATACCGTGTCCCTGTCTAGGCACACACAACACCACCCCATACCCCTGCCTGGGTGCACAGCCCTGCTCCTGCACATTCCGCCTTCAGCTGCCCAAACTCAAGCCAGTACAGTACATTCTGCAGATTAACTTAAGGGGGTGGATGGAGCTCCCTTGTCTCAAAAATTAAGTGAAAATGCTAACCTTGTCATATTCCCTGGGCAAAAAAAGGCAGAGGCAGCCCTGCTCTGCTCAGCCATACCACGGGTTAACTGGCATTTCTAATACTTTTCACCTAGCCTGGCTTGACAGATGCCTAACCTTCGCTGGGGAGTGGAGACAGCCTGATGGGCCCTGGCCATACAGGGGGAAAATTTTTGATGCTTCCCACTTATGACATGATTGATTTTCTTTCAGCGGCCCTTCACTTTTGGATGTGGCGAAGGCTGGCTGCCCGAGCCCCCGCGCGCCCTGACCTCGACATATGGCCGCTGTGAGGCTGAAAACTGATGACGGCAGAAACCTAAAAAATCAATAGGCCCTGTCAGTCAGTGGGGAGGCGAACGTCTTTTAAAAACCCAATCACGACATGCACTTGCTGCACGGTGCGGATCATCTGCACACTCCAGAACGCGCTGAATTTCCCGGGGCTTGTATTTATTTCTATGTATATAGCCATTATTTGTTTAAACCCCTGTTACCACACCGCGTGCCTATTCGCTCCTTAGCCTTCCACGCAAGGAAGAAAGTGAACAAACCATCTTGTTAGGGTGAAATCTCCATGATATTAACAAGACCCACAAAAAAAAAAAAAAAAATTCTCAGGAAACTCTCTGGGAATAGTATGAAATAAATAAAGAGCACCTTTCCCTTGCCAACATCAACACTGACATCATTATTTTTGACATTATCTGGAAAGAATTTAGATATAAGGAGTTCTGGAGCCTAAAAACGTACGAGTACAAAACTGTTTTAATTTTCTTTGCAGGGGGTGAAGTATCATTTTGGTTTGATTAAAAAAAAAAAACAACAACCAACAACTAAAAACAACAAAACCAACACTTTTTTCCCCTCTAAAATACGTAAGAAAAAAAGAATTGAATTCACCATTGGTTCTACATTTCACTGTTCTTTGTCAGCTTCTGTTCATGGTGAAGAGAAGAAATTATTAGGGCCACTGAAATCAGCTGAAGAGGCTGGTGCTCTGTACACTGTATTGGGCCATTTCTACCCTGCACTGGGCCAACAACATCTGACTGATCACTTTGCTTTTCACCCACTTGAGGAAGAGGAGCATTTTGAGAGACAAACAATACAACGCCGGTTCAATTTCTACATTTGGCCACAAAACAGCCTTCTAGAATTTTCATCACAAGAAAACAAACAACCAAACCAAAAAACTCAACACAACAAAACCAAACACCAAAAATCCAGTCAAAATTAGAAAAACAAACATGTGACCCGTGGATAGAACCTGGTTTATTTACCCCACTTTGAGTCAAGAGTGCGAAGCCCAACCGAGTAATGCCTCTAAGCGATTTACCTAACCTTGCTGAAATCTTAGAGAGGTGGCCGCTATTTGAAAACCAAAAAGGTGAAATAAAACAAGAAACCTGAAAGGAGATGTTGGCAGAGAAATCCATGCATTGCCAGAATGCATTTTAAAAACCCACCGAAAGCAAGGAAGTTTGGGGGTTGGGGTTGTTTTTTTTTCCCTGCCCTTTTTTAATTATATTCATACAAATAAACAAAATCTAACGCTGAATTCCCAAACTAAGACCAATTAAAGCTTTCTTTATGGCTGCAAACCTGACAAGCTTACGATTTCACCCTGTTGCAGTGGTGTGTGTGTGTGTGTTTTAATGTAATATTAATGAGCCAGGATGGAGGGTCATAAAAAGTGATAGGTTTTTGCGATGGTAAATTATAAATCGGTATTGATTTTTCCCGGCACTAATGCAGCCAGCTTATTGTAAGACACCACAGGCAAAGTGCACTTTATCAGATTAGACTGGAGCCTGGTATCAAATATACATGAGAAAAAGGATGCATTTGTGACTTAGACTAGACTTTTTTTCTTTTTTTTTTTTAATGATACATGAAATTTTTAAGGAAAAAAAAAAAAGTCTCGGAATATTAAGAAATTAAATACCATTTGAAAAGATCTCAGCTGGTAGCAAATAGATATTAATGCCACATTAGGGTAATTTGGTTTTACACTGATGGAATATAGGCTTATATAGGAGTACAGGAATACGTACATGAGCTAAATCCTGCTCGGATTTAGCCACGTGCTTAATCAATCCAATTTATGATCATCTCAACTGTTCATGATAAAATTGCTCCTCGTTTGCATATAACATGCCTGAAGAATCAGGCCCTGAATCTGCTTATGACTATATGTAATATCAAGTCACACATATATACGTCTATCCAGTGAGTATTGATTCTGCACGTGTTACTTTCTACATGCTACACAGCTTTGCAGAAGTTGTTGGGATTTTTTTCCCCCCCCCATCATGCCAAAGACCATGAAAGAGCTTTTCCTTGTAGCATTTTTATTGCTTAAATACTGTGAAGCTTTTCTTTCCCTTTCATCTCAAAATGTACTGGGAGTTGGCTGCACAGTAAAACTGGGCGTTATTTTTATATTCAGCACTGCTTTTCATCTCCTGACCCTTCTGCAGTCAGGATTTCCTCATTAAAACATTTCAGTTTACATGGATAATTCACACACACACCCCCCCAAAAAAAACTACCCGAGAGACAGAAAGAGAGAAAACAACAATGAAGAGCACAGCTCCCTTCTGCAAAGTTTCTGGATGGGCAACAAACCAGCATCCCTTTTGCTTTGCCCAAGAGAGCAAGGGAAAGGTTTACACAAAAGCACAGCCCCATGTCCCTGTGCTCAGTCTGGGGGACTCTGCTGCACCTTGGTACTCAGTGATGCCAACCAGGCTCGGAAACCTTCTGCAACTCCTTCCTCTGGGCTCTTCTGCTGCCAACAGCACTCCTCTCACCCCAAAGTCCTGCTGGCCCCCCAGAATGGAGCTGTCCTCCATGTCCTGCTGTCCAAGCAGCCTGTGTGCAAAACTGACTATTTCCCCCCAAAACCATATGCTTATTGACAGTTTGTGAAGAAAAAACCTCTGCGCAGGCTGACTACAAAGGCATGCACCAGAATGAAGTGTGAACCCAATAAGTAACAGAGGAGGGGCAGGAGAGGGGAGGAGAAGAGGACAGGGTATGTTTGGGGAGTATTTTCCACAGGGAAGGAGATGTGGGGTCATTCCCAGATGCATCTAAACCCTTTCACAGGCTAAAATAAAGGACCAACAAAGACCATATCATGTTTCACACAAACAGGCCAAGAAGCCCCTGCTCTGGGCACTGAGGAGAGGTCTCAGTGGGGGAGCACGGAGAGGGTGGGTGCTCCCACTGCCCAAACGCCACTGCCCTGTGCCACCCACCACCAGGCTGCCCAAGCTTCTTTGTACTTTAGCTGCTGAAACTAGTGCTTGGCATTGTGCTCTCAAAATATTTCTGAAACCATTTGCCTTCCTGTATTTCTATTGTACTACTCCTATAAGAGGACTAAGATACAAAACAGCAAGGAGAGAAAGGCTTTTTCTTTCCAGTTTTTGCATACAAATAACTCCAAACAAACACAAAACATGAAGACCTCATGACTGGAAATCCAGTGCCCATGTCCAGCTACACCAACTACCACAGTAGGTTGGACTTACTGGAGCAGACTTCATGGAGCACAGCCCCCTGACACCAAGGATGACATAAAAAAACCCCTTATGATTAAAACAACAAAGAAACTCACACACAAACAAGTCTCATTAGCAGATTGCCAGCAGCCCTGCTTGACTTGCAGTGATGCATTAGATCACAGGACAAAAATTTGAGGCCTGATCTTGAAAATCCTCTCTCAGGCAGAATTCCTATAAACTTCAATGGAAATTTTTGTCTGTCTCAGGACTGACTGTGCTTTCACCTTGCAACTGTTCATATACTGAAAGTAATAAGAGGAAACTTTTCTTTTTGACAAGACCTCATCAGGTAAAACCTAATAAAGCTCAAAAGGAAATTAGAAAAGTGGAAGTTTATTCCCAGAGCAGTCTGCCCCTGCCTTGGCTACAGCCAGCACAAGAGATGCCTTCAGTCTGAACAAGCCAGATTCCCACCAGCACATCGAGCCAGCCACCAACCACATGCATCAGTGCCACACCACCAGCACAAGCCAAGAGTGTGACAAACCAAGGGGCACTTCAGAGGAATCCCACCAAACCAAACAGGGCAATCAAACACAGCATCAAAATCTAGTCCAGAGAAAGAAAAATACCACTCTGCCGCCTCAGTGCAAGCTCATTGTGCTCCCAGTCAGAGCAGCACTTTTAAAGTTATTGCTATAAATGTTATTAAAGCGAAACAAGCCATTTCTAAATGTATGCTAATTCCACTTTATTAGTGATGCCAAAGTCCTCATTTACATTTTTCATAAAAATTACACAGAGGTTTTTGCTGCTTTAGGGATAAAACAAATAAACAAATACATAAATTAGTATGTTTTAATTAAATGTTATCCCATGAAGGAATATTGTATCCCATTGTCTAAAACCAAAACAAAAGAGAAATCTGAAACAGCACCTCTGACTTGAAAAGTGTGCCTTGTATTAAAATATTAGAACTCATTAAAAACTCATTTAAAAATCACTTCACCACCTAACAATCATAAAGAAATTTGAATTCTGTATTCCAATATGTGTTATCTGTTTTGGTACAGGAGATTATCACTGCAGCAGGCGTTACTATTAGAGCATACATACATTAGAGGCAGCATAATGCCCCCAGATTCTCCTAGAAAATAAAGTCAGGAACTACCTGCAAATGTATCTCCACTGCCACTGTACATCCTGTGTTATTTCTGCTCTGTAACATCACAGGCTGTACACAGCATGCAAAGGCCTACAGTGGCACACACATTAATCTGCTTTTAGAATCATGTATCACACTTGAACAGGTGAAAAGTAAGCATGGATTTGGGGATGGGATATTGCACACCATTATTGCTTGAATGTCTTGCTCAGAGTAGCATCAATGGGACAATTTAAGCTGTAAGGTGTGGCTGGAGCTGCAGGAGGAAGTCCAGCAGGCAAAAAACAATCACATCTTAATTTGTTTAAAAGTACTCTGCAGGAATAGCTTGAGTATTAAAAAACAAAACAAAACTCAAAGGTGCATTAGAACATATTCACCTCATTAGGTGGTTTCCTGTTAACCCTGCTTCCCTCAGAAGGGACAAATAGACCTAGACTCTGCATTTTCATTACTCTCTGTTCTCCATTGCCAGTTTTTTTTTTCTAATGTAAGATTATTGCTTTTCAAGGCAGGTATTTAAATGAAACACACACTCAATTTGGCATTTTCACTGAAAAAGCTTTGTCTCCTACTTGGTTATGTTTCCTGGAAATGGAAAGATAAAAAAAAAAAAAAAAAGAAAAAAGAAAAGGACTCAAAAGGAAACCTGAGAACTTTTTGTGTATATAACTGCTTTCTGAAAAGGTACATTCATTTATCAGCCTTCCTGAAAATGTAATTGACTGCATATTCCTATTAAAATTACCTTACACTATAACCCAAGCCACTCAGAGGCCATACCTTCAGATATCTGTTTCCAATATCAGTAAGACAATTGCACAGTGATGGAGAACAAGACAAAGCTGAAGTAATTAAGCAGCAAACTTGAAGACTACCCATTTTCAGGTCTCTTTGAAGGCTCATTTAATCATTGTGGGGATACAACAGCATGGAGCAGTACATTGCATTCAGAAAAAATCATCCCAGTGCATGGGTGGGAGAATAAAGTCTCCCTACCAAGGTTAACCTCTTTGAAAGGTACAGAACACATAGAGGGAAGCACTTAATCTATAAGGATAAATCTCAGATCATGCAAATATGGGGGGAGGTTCCCATTGAACTCTGGAGTTTCTTATCTGCTCCCAAAGAGGAATTTCCTGCAGCTCAAGCTCTTTGAGTCCTCCTGTTCTAAAGGAATCCAGATATTCTCACTGGGAAAATTTGGGGTTCTGGTGGTACAACCAACAAGTGAAAATCATCAACCAGCTCCCTGCCAAATAGTAATCCACAAAAGACTGGCAAGGAAGCTTACTCTTGAATCCATCTAGGCACTTTAAAGGCTTTAAAATTATTTTCAAAGTCTTCTTGTTAAACTGGTAAGGCTCATAACCCCCTGTAAGATTAGTCTTATTGTGAAATGACTCATCTACAGTGACATCAGAGCAAGCCCAGTGTCCTCTCTCACTTTACAGTCAGCTTATCACCCCCTTTGCCTCACCCCAAGTCTTCCCCATAAATATTTAAACAAGAAGCAAAGTGATATATTCTGGATATCATATTCAAAGCCACCTAAGTGACTTGCTTCAATCCAAGATCTGTGAAGGTACTCAGCTACCTAAACTTCAGTTTAGATTCTTAACTGTGCTTTCAAAGCAATGGAGAAGCACACTTCTACAGAGCATCTCAGATCCTTTCAGTTTTGTGGCATTAGGTTTCTTACTCACCACCACAGCACTCAGAAGATTAGCCATCATCTCTGGAGCTGTGAATAGGCAGACCAGCAGCTCAGCAGAGGACGTGTAGCTGCCTGGAAAAGCAGTGCTGGAAGGTGCATAGAGAAGCTCAGATGTAAACATCTGATGCTACTAAAAGCCTGCCCCTGTGACACTGACTCCTGAATTTCCCCAAATGCAGTGCAGCTGGGTCAGCAGCCACACAGCTGTCTGGCATCAGAAATCACCCCCCACAGCTCTTCAGGGTGGAAATCCTGGATCACAGTAAACAGTTTTATGTGGAGGAGCTCCCAGAGGATATACTGCTTCTCACAGCAGCAACTAAAAGGAGGCCAGGTCCCCTCAAAGGCTTGTGAATCTTGCAATAAGACTGAGGATTGCTAGATTCTTGTCAGTAATTATCAGTTATCCCCCACTTCATGCACAGTTTTCACACTGGCAGTCTCCTTCTCCTCTGTCCACATAGCAGGGCTTTGGGGCCATTATCAGAGATTAGGCAAGAAGAAGGAAAAATCTGTCTCTGACATTGCCACCGACATGTCCTCATTGTCACAAACTTCCTGAATACAGAGCAGATACTCAAAGCTAGACATCCAAACTAACAACACACTTTTCCCAGGCACAGGGACTCCTACAGTTCTGCTTAATTTTATGCAGAATCTCCAAATATTCTTACATGACTGATACCACTATATTGCTATAGCATCATCAACCCCTTCATTAACAGCTGGGACCTTATTGCATTACCTCCAGCATCCCCAAAAGATGTTAATATGACAGATTTCATCTTTGTCTTTGTTGACACTCCACAAGCTAACCAGAACACAAGCTTCATATTCACCAAAAACATCTCTGTTGTATGATAAAGGGAAGTTGCAAAGTCTTGTGAATGACCAATAATGAATGAGAAGAGCACTGAGCAGGCAACCTGTGTGGCAGTTTCAGTAAAAAGCCTCCTTCCTTTTCTTCACATCCACACTGACCTCAATGGGATCATTTATACACTGCTTTCATATGCTGCTTGCTGGACCACTGTGTTCAGTTGTGCTTGTCATCAGCTCCAGACTCCAAATCTCAGTGGCAAGGGTTGGCACTGAACCTAGAGAAATGGAGCATTAAACCAGTTCCTCCATTTCAGAACCATTTATGTTAAACTGAGCTTTAAAAAAAAAAATAAATATCTATTTTAAAATAAAGGCTTTAAGCTTTTTGGACCACCCATCAAAACTGCAGGCTACCTCAGCACAGTCCAATGTCCTTACACCCTTCTGACTCTAAAACCAAGACACCAGACTCACAGCAAAACATAAACAGGCAGGCACTCCAGCAAAGGCAGCGTTTCTCTCGCCATCAGTACGGTGCTGATTTTGTAATCGGTCTGAAAGTTTTATTTTTAACTGCTGTACCAAGGTTTTACAGAGACACAATTGTTCTTTTGAAACCTTGCTAATAGGGCTGATCAGTAATACTATTGCTATATACAGAGCAGAAAAGCACAGCATAATGAAACTGTGCTATGAGAAACTACGAACAAAATATTCTTTCTATAAAAAGCATTTTTAATAAAACATGCAAGGGCTCCAGAAGCACTCAGGTGAAGACTGGCTCTGCAGTCAGTGGGTGCTCAAAACCTGTGTGCCAGGCACAAATTCTTCAAGAGTATCTTAAAAACTGTTTAAAAATATTAAACCAGACACACTGCACAGTTTAAACCCTTTGCTAAATTTGGCATCTCTTCCTAGGTGCTTCCCTGACCCTCCCCGCTACGCTATGCAAGCACTTCACAGTGATTAGTGGATTTTAACCTCACAACAATGAGGTGGAGGCACAAAATGGATTATGTGACTTGTCCTCGTCCATGCCAAGAGCCTGTGGCAGAGCAGTGAGTCACAGCACGGTTAGATTCACTGCGTTGTGACCTATCCGTAACAGCAATGTTTCTTGTCACAGAATTAAGATTTTTAGATTGGGAGGGGTCAAGGAAGAAATCATATTATTTAGCACAATTGTAAAAGGGCACAGCCAGTGACCCCAAAAGTTTTGGTGCTTTTAAGACAGTAGATCTTAAATCTCTATCTATAGAAGTCACCACATGTACAATCCATTTTAAAACACACTATATTTACCACTGCTGCCTCTCAAAAGGGGGAAGAGGGGAAACAGACAGAATTGTTTTGTTGTCAAGAAAAATACATCTAGCATAAAATGTTAAGGTTGCCAAGAGATGACAGTATTTGGCAGCATCCTAAAATGTTTGTCATTTTAAAAGTATTTATGCTAAGGCAGAAAATAAACTACCCAACGTTTTAGTCACTTTAGATGATTAAAACAAGTCATTAGAATTGTAGTTTAAAATACTCTTAGATAAAATTTTCCCTTACCTAACTAGCCAGTTTTCCCTCCTCACACACACAACAACAACAACAAAAATCCTGTGTGCATTTTTGTGTTCTTGAAGCTTGTGCCTTAGCTCTAAGTGCTCGTGTGTGATGTAGGTAAAACAAAATGTGACAGACTTTGAATATCATTTTCATTGGAAACGTTTTCAGCACTGCTGAATAGAAACAACTGGGAAAGAAAAAGGTTAGAAGAAAAAGGTTAGAAAAACTTCAAATGCTCACCAAACATGGGAGAACTCCTTACAAAAATACGAGGAGGTGCATTTCGTTGTCTAAGTTTGCATTCTACCATGAATTTGGCAAGCTTGCCCGATAGCAACTTGCCTCACTTCTATTTATTGTACTGTGTTCAGAGTATTTACAAATGCACATTTCTCATGAAGTTGGGAGTAAATTTGGATCTTTTTCTTTTTTTTTTCTTTTTTTTCATTTTATAAAGACATTGATGTGTTTTTTCTGACATGCCTCATGAACTCAGTCAATCACAAGTCTTTCTTAATGGAAACCACATGTCTGCCCAGAACTGTGTAATTACAATGCTAGGATTCTTGGCACTGCCAGGAAAAGGGGCATTGTCAAACCAATTAGAGTTTATTTATTTACATACCATTTCTGGATGAGAATGTTCTTTCTTTTATGCTGATGCTGAGAAAATATATATTTCATTGAGTAGCTGTAATTTTTGCTAGATCCTGTTACATTTTGTAGCAATTACATCTTTAGTTTTCAGTTACTTTGCACGTAAGGAAACTTTCCTTTAAATGAAACAGCTGGGAATAGCATCATGAATTTTATCAGCCCAGTTTTCATTTGTTTCAGATGATGAAGGAGATGTGAGGGCGGCTGTTTCCCTAAGCTCAAAAGACTCAGTATTTCCACCCACTTCCACCCCACTATGAGCTTTGGGTTGTACAAGTGACCTTATTTGTACATTCATCCTCCTGCAGAATTACCCTTTCTACACCCCTGTAAACTGGTACCTGCAGCTGGCCTTGGGAAAGAAGTACAGTGTCTCAAAATAAAGAAGGACCAAGGCTCCACAGGGGAATCTGTAATGCTGTGCTAAGGTAGATCCCTCCAGACAACATTAGAAATAAAGTTACATGACTCAGGAAAGCCAAATACCACAGAGCTTTACAGTGGGTCCTCCAATGAATCATGCACGCTGCTGATGGAAGGTTACAAGCAACCAGAAGAGGTTGTGTGGTGAGAAATGCATTCCAGGGACACCAAAAGAAAGGCCAAAGCCTGGATGCTGGTGTACCATGACTCCTACAGAGGACCCTGTGCATTGTAACCTGCTGAGAGTTCCCTCTGTTCATTCACAAACACCATTCACTGGCTCAGACCATTTCCTGGGGGCCTTTTTAACAGGCACAGGGTTTGCCCCAAATATCAGTACAGCTGCAGCGTAAGTATGATAGGGAGAGAAGACTGCATAAGTACTGATTATCATATACAGGAATAAAAACAGGAGTAAAGGGACAAGTTTAAGCTACATGTGTAAGGGACATCTTTAACTTCACTGTCTGAGATGGATCCTGTTCTTTTCCAGCTAATGCATTTGCAGGTCTCCATTCCTGCAGTGCCCGAACACCAAGCTGTCCCTAATGTCCCCAGCCTTTAATCCCACCTAGGAGAGCAGCAAGGGAGCAAAAAGGGAGGTGCCCAGGACCCATCAGGATGGCTGTGACAGAGTAGGGGAATTAAGCCCAGTCTGCACAAGAGCCAGCTGGGGTTGTGCCAGGCTGATTTTGGGGGCTGACCCACAGGAGCACTCTGAGGCCACTCCTAACACAGAATCAGCCCTTTCTGTTTTCATACTGTGTGCCATACTTCTGAACTGCAACCCAATGTCAGCTGGCTGAGAAGATCCCCTCCCATGGCAGGCGGTATCAGAGTCTGCCACGTGAGACTGTAAGGTATTTAGTAATGGAGATATGTCAGGCTAAAACCCTCCCATCTGGACCAAAGCTCTCCCTGCCAGGATGGTCACAGGAGGCACCTCCTACCCCAAGGCTGTGTTATTCCTTTCTACTGAAAATGCAGAGGAAGGGAAACAGCTGTAAAAATCTCCTATTTAAAGCTCCTGAAGCTTCAGAGCCTTCTATGAAATCCCTTGTATGGGATTCTTTTTTTATATATATTATTATTATTTGTTTTTAATTGCTGCTCCAACCTTTCATGACTTCCTTGTCTTTGGAAAGTTCCAAAGCATTTAAAGGAAACATTAAGGTCTGACGCCCTGCGACGTTATTTTTCAGTTTAATCATTTTTCCCCATTTTCTTCCTCTTTCACTGTGCTGAGTGAGGGTGGGAAAGAGACAATTAAGGGAAACTCAAAACTCTCAGATGTTTCAAATATGAAAAAGTTTAATAAAAGTTTTCCCACACATCTGCCGAGAAGTAGGAAAAACTATTTTCTTATGAAATTCTCGAAGCAGAAATGACCAAAACATTCCTGGGTTTCATATTCACCACTCCCTCCCCCATTTTTTTGAGCCAGAAGTTTCTGTTTTATCTTGTGTTCATGCTTCTGTGCTTGACTGTGAGAAATAGAGCCCTGCCCTGATGATCTTACGCTCCATAGCGACCAGAGAGATGTGGGATGAGGGCTGAAATAGCAGCACAGAGAGGGGAAATGACTTGCCCAGGGTCGTGCAGAGGGGCAGTGACTCAAGTAATTTCCAATAACACAGCCGTTTCTGTGAAGGCTTTATGGAGATGGTGCTTGATTCACTGCACTGAGTCTCTGCTGCAGAGACTAACATGGTCCCAGCAGCTACAGAGGAGTTATGTGGTGCTGTGTCAGGCCAAGTATTTAAGCAAAAGTTGGCGTTGGTTCAGCTGGGAGGGGAGGAGAGGGGGAATGGATACGTGTGTTTTAAAGTACAGGTCCTGAATAAGAGCAGGATACTCTCGAGATAGGCATTTAGATGACTATTTTAAGAGGTGAGTGAGGCAACCCACATCTTCCAGAAAGAGTAAGTGAGAATGAAGATGGGCTGATGGGTTGGGCAGTGGACAAAACACCTTTTTTCTGTCGTCCCACAGTTTTTATCTCCATTGTGGCCCAGGTCCATGACATCCATCCAATCAGAATTCACATCCCTCCATCCTTCATAAATCTTGTAGCCCACTACCCTTCTCACACAGCAATGCAGGGCAGAAAACCCCTCAGTACCACTGAACCTGTCCCAGGCACACAACTTGTCAGCAGGAGAGGGAACCTGGCAGCTTCTTGCTGCAACCAAACGGCCCAAAAAGAAAGGCAAGGAAAACATTCCTACCAGATTTTCTACCTTCACAGAGCAGAAGACTCCAGGGAAAGACTGGATTATAATCAAGGTTCTCTTTTCATCTCTGCTTTATTAACAAGGTGCTGCAGCCCTTGGCTGAGCTATCTCTTGACTACTAAAGCAAGTTTCACCATCTCTTCATCAGGAGATAGGAAAAACCCTGCCACCTTGCAAAGCAAACCCAGGAAAACAACGCGGCAGCGACTGGATTTCAATGCTGATTTCAAATTACAAAGCACAGGAGCAACTTTCCATGTACAATTTCTGATTCTGCTTTCTATTCCTGTTGAGCTGCAGCCGGAGTTTTGCCAGTGAAAAGTGCTATAAACAGCCCTGGCCTAGCTGAAAAAAGCAATATGCCGTCAGTCTGACATCTACCTCGCTTTTCCGCTCATTGTCAGCACTTTGATTGATGGTGTTGTTCATTAATGTGGGACGATTGTCAGCTTTTCCTGAATAAATATAAAAAGAAACAAAGAAATCCCCACCCTTTTCAAGCCAGAGTGAATTATTTCCTATTTTCCTTTGCTGAATTCAGGCATGTAACAGTACACTGCCCTCAAAATATACTGGAGCTTTAACCACAAAGTAGGAAATTGGACTTTGGATAGAGGAACCAAAACTTTACTTAAGTGCTAGGCGCAGTAATTAAATTTTACTATTATTTATTTTCCAAAAGGAAAAAAGAAAAAAAACCACACACACACACACACAAAAACCCCAACAGTGGTATGCCCTAAGGCTTCTGCTTTAATACAGTACTTCAATTTTGTGCAAAAAAGCTAAAAGAAATCTATTTGGTGGAGACTAAAATGACATGTGAAAAGCAGAGGCAATCACAAGCACCGCAAAAGATAGGCAGAGATTCAATTTAGTACAAGGCTGCATCTTAATTCACACTGGGGAGAATAGGGGTAAAGAGATGTGAAAATTCACATACATGTAAAGTATTTAAAAGATGGGCCCTCAGTATCCCCCAGAATTCTCCCCCAGGATATGTTATCTGCTCAGGAGGGTTTGTCAAGTTGGACACCCTCCTTGCCTTCTTTGCATTCCTACACACCAACAATTAGAAGCGAGGGAGATGCCATACACCCCTATCCTAAACCCATCTTAACGTTTGCTGTTTTCACCACACCGTTTCTCTCTGGGAGTTTTCCTTGTGCTGGCACCCTTAGCTTTCTGCTTGATGGAGTCTTTCTAATCAGGTCATTGCTTTTATGGTTAGCAATAGGGTCATTGCTCAACATCTCTTTCAAACTGTACATTGCATCAGCATGTACGAAACACGACGACGAAGACGATTACAAAATCGTAACTGGGCGTGCTGGGGGGAGTGGGGAAGGGGAGAGGAATGTAAATGGGTGACCAATGATTAATGCAGCAAATTATGCTTTGGCACAGATTTGCTTTAGAAGCAACATGCTAACAATTATAATATTCTCCACAAGTGCTACATTTGTAGAGTTGAATGGCAAATTATTTTGAATACCTCTGTAAAGAACAGGAAACTGAGAACTGTGGAAAAGCTGGCATTACGCCACCGATTGAAGATTCAATCTGACTGTAATAGAAGGTGATTATTGGGGACTAGCAGGCAGATGATGGATGATTTCCTCCTAAAATGACAGCTCTGCTGTGTATCAGCAATCCCCATACAGCACAAATGTACAGGTTGGCTTTTGTGGCTTTTTAATTCTTACCATTGTGGGAAATGGATTTCAAACCTGTGGCGAGCTATTTCAGGCTGGCAGGGCACATTTGGATTGTTCCTGTCTTTCTCTTTCCCCTTCGCTTTTTTTTTCCTTTTTGCAAACCTAACGAAAGATGCTCACTGAAGTTTTCCAGCCATTTACCTCAGGCAGCCAGCGAACAAAGAGCTGAACCACACGTTCCTTGCTCCAGCAAGCTCCGCACCCCAGTGGGAGCAAGTCTGGGATAGCAGCCTCCCCTCCCCAATGCTCCCCCTGTTCTAGGACAGTCTGAAAATTAAAATACCCTTCCAACTATCTAATGCCTTGTTTATCTTCCACCCTTACCTGCTTTGGTGGAAAACACAAAGTAGTTTTTAACACAGAGTGCTAGGATTATATACCCTGCACCATGTTTTGGTCCAAAAATATTCACTGGGGTTTCCTAGAGAGTGTGGAAAACCCACCAGCACAACTGTGGACCAGTTCAGCTGCACGACCAGCACCCTTCCCGTGTTTCACTGCAGAAAAAAAGGCAGTTCAGAAACTCTACCAAGATTGGAACAAAAAATATTTTAAGTTCCTTGCATAAAGGTATAAGCTCTGTACAACCTTTTGTTTTAAAGGGCAAGCTAATCAATAACCCCATCATTTACTGCTGCGCCCTTCCATGTACACTATTAATGATCATGCATCACTTTTAGTACACCATGAAATCATACAGAGCAGTTACAGGGAAAGCTGCTTTTGAGGAGGAAAAAGTGCCATCCAACAAAATCCAGGCCTTCTACTCCATGTCACGGTGGCCTGGTGTCTAATGACGCCCTGGCTCCTGGGTCCTCACCATAAATTAGTATGGACATATGTTCTGGTGTCTGTCAAGACCCAATCCTGACACTCTGCCAGTCCTGCACAAAAGCACAAGGTAATCCACAAGAGCAGTAAATTTATCAATCAAATCCTGTAAGTGTCCCTAGCTGATAAGAACAGCCCTTTTTCGAATTTAACAAGAAAGCGGGAGCCAGCTCAGTAGGACGTCACAGGCATGTTCCACCTATGAAAGCACTGGTGTCAGGACTTCACAATGTACTTGCCATTCTCCTGTCTGCAGTCAGTCAGATGTTGGACTGTGCTTATTCACCTACCTTTAAAGATGGAGGGCTTCTACAGCAAAGACCAAAGGAAAAAACAACCCAAGCAACTACATCCAACGGGTTAGTACTGAGCCTTTTTTCCAAGTAATAAAAAAAATAAATCACATTTTGCCCTTTATATAGGTCTCAGCAGTGAGCAGGTAATTAATTGTTAATCTTCTATTTGTGTGCAATCTTGCATTTTATTTATTTATTTATTTATATTCGCTTTATACATGCAATTAGGGACGATGGACTAAAACAAGTAGGACAAAGATGCTACTGTGAATTAAAAACGATGCTTTTTTGCTTCTCTTACATCACAGGCGCTAACTTGTGCAACAAAAGAGGGGTTATGCTGCGCTGTTGGTTGGAAACACTGTGTTGCTGCCCAAGATGATATGCCAATAGAGTAGTAGCTCGTGTTTATGGTAAAGGAGAGCAAACCATTATCAGTATGCGATGTCAATTTAAATTTTACTGGAACAGAAACCTTTTGACCCCTTCCAAACTTGATCCATTACTAGGTTTATACATGAAAGCCTAGGAGAGAATTAAATTAGAAGGAACATCGCAAGAGAACTGTATTTGCATCTATTGCACTTAAGACTGGAGATTAGTTGACCTTTGGAAAAGGGGATTAAAGCAGTTTCACCATCAAGAGAAGACAATCTGTGTTCTTAAAGCAATCAGATTGGGAAGGGTAACAACCTCTGAAAGATGAATTGAACTGAGGAAGAATCCATGCTAATTTGCATGGTTTACATGTCACTTACAAATGAATTTCGCAGCGATTTCTGCGAAAGGAATTGTACAGTATTTGAATTATTCCGCGAGTCCCTCGGTGCTGGCATGTAAATGTGGAAACTGTGTCAGTTTTTACAATCTAATTTTACAATAGATTAACCTCAGAAAGGGTATCAGTAGATAGTTAAGATACTGTGCAGTGCATACGCCTGGAACAGCAAAATGCTGTCACAAGGAAGTTTCTTCCTTTTCCACGGAGAAAAATGTCAAGAACAATAATCACCAAATCACAGCATCGCAGAAGTGCCTGCTCCAAGATAATCCAGGGCCAGGGAACAAATAACACCCAGACTGGAAGAGGGCCTAAAATGGGGCATAAAATGAGGCTTATCACACAGACAGCAAGCATATCTTGAAAAATATATGAAGCTGTACACACGTGCTGACAATGTGTTCCTCAGTGAGTGACAGAGCAGAATTTAAAAGAAAAGGGGAAAAAATAAAGATGAAATTATGTTCTTTATTAAGTGTCATTAGCACTGTGGTTATACAGAGGAAAAGGCTGTTCTTTCCCCAGGTCAGGAAGATACCTGTTAGCTTTATTATCTATGCCACGAGATTTCACAGGAGAGCTCATCAATTAAAACATAATCACATTCTCATTGAAAATTAATGACATAAAAACCCCATCCAAGCTGGGCTCTTTCTTACTTTCTAATAACCAGGAAAAAGGAGCAGTGAATGCGGATTTCTTACAACTCTTGCAAAGTTACAGCTCTTCAGACTTCCAGTGCCATGGAAAAGCCTCTGCAAATGCTATAAGAGTGATACCACTTGCCACCAACTGTATTTTAGGTTTTGGAGTCTAATAGGCTCTGAAATGATTGGTGTCAATACAGCTTCCAGGCAGTCATAAGAACCAAGCAATGAGGCCGCTAAATATGATCCCATCAATGCAATAAAGTGACGTTGCAATCATCAGCACACAAATCAAGAGAGAACAGGGGTAAAGAGCAGGAGACATGGAGATCTCTTGGGAATCCTTGCTAAAAGAAAATATCCCCATTTTCAGATATAAAGATACACACAACCAAACATGCTTAGGAAGCCATTTCCCAGCATAAAGCTATTCGTCAGCAGGCTTTTAAGAAATGTGACAGAACTTTCCACGCCGAGTATTTATAATTTAAAGGGGTATTTTCCGTGGTCTTATATGCAGACTGCACTGCTCCATGCCCATAATAACAACTCCTCAAAAAAACCCCATCAATAATCTGGATGACAACATGGTTTGTAACTTTGCATCATGGAAAATATACATTCTGACTATGAAATTTGGGGAGTTTTGTCTGAAAAGCAGAGCAGAATGTATTAGGACTATCCATCCTCTACATATCTCAAAGCAAGATGTGGGTCAGGAAAGCACGGGGATTGGACGTGGCATTTGGTGCCATGGTCTGGTAGTCATGAGGTCTTGGGTGACAGGTTGGACTTGACGATCTTTGAGGTCTTTTCCAACCTTGTTGACTCTATCATTCTATGAACTGTGGTTTTCCCCCTAAATGACAAAATGGCCATTGCATTGGTACCCAAGGCAGTACCTGAATCAAAATAAACAAAAGAAAAAGGCAGAAGAAGCATAAAAGGAAACAATCATATCTTAATGAGGAAAATGCACTTCAATGAAAACAAAAAGAAGCCAAAACACAACTGGAAAAAACCCACTCAATTTTAACAACAAAAAAAGAAGTCTACTTCATTAATTAAGGATGGTGGGAATGTGCTAAATTAGAAGGTAAGATTCCTATGCAAGCTGAACACACCTGGGAATGAAGTATTTCAAGTTTGTTTAAACTTTTAACCACAGCAGTTCTGGTTTGTAAGGAGAATACTGTCTGAAATACAAGTTATTTGCTGTGCACCTGTGCAAAGGGTTGAAGCATACAAATGCACATCTGACCATGGGACTCATTTTCTTTGGAGAGAAGCTGGACCTGTCTCACTCCAGGGTATCACCCTGGACAGAGGGATGAATGCGTGGACAGGTTGCCAAGTGCTCAGGCATGACAGCCTTCAACAATTCTCAATACTTTCAGTTCCCCACCATTTCAGAAGAACATGACATCCAAAATGCTAATTTTTTTTCTTAGCAAAACCTGGGGCAACCACCTGAAGCAGAAAATTTTCACCAGGAATTAGCTGGCATTTCCAGAGTCACTAGTTTCACTTGTCAATTCTCATCTTTTAAATCCTTCCAGCAAAGATTCATTCACTGAAACATTCTGCAGTGAGGGCATCGGCATCAGATTTAAGGAAAGGTAAACCCTGCAATGCACAAACCACTGCAGAACAGCCACTTCCTGTCTTTTTTTAAAGTGAAATTATTCAGTGCCTTTAACTTCACTCTCCAAAAAAAAAAAATTAATAGAAAATGGTTACATGAAAAATTATAGAGAAAGGTGTTATTTTAGAAACCTAAGAAATTATGGAGTTCTCAGTCCATTTATGCAATTGTTCTCTGAATGCTCAGAGAATTCACCAAAAGGCACTTTGCAGTACTGGCCCCTACACAAGTTTTACAGCAGCTGCAATCATACAATGAGTCCAGCTCCAGGCCAAACGAACAACTAAATAAAATAAAGATGTACCCCTAGGCTGTGTCTGACTTTTCCCATATAACTATCTCCAGGATGCCACCTCTAAAGAACCTCAACATTTCTTTTATATTCACCTGCAGAAAGCCCCTTCCTCTCCCTTGCATTAAAGATTCAGCCTGCTCACACAGACACACATAAGGGCTCACACACACATACACTGTTTTATCAGTTGCTGATTTACAGCTTGGTAGCACAATGGGCTTAGGCTGACACTTTCTAAGGACCTAGGAAGTTCACCCCTTCAGCCTCCTTGGAAAATCACAGTCATGTCCCTAACAATAACGACACACACTTCCTCAGGACCCAAAACCAGTTATTACCCTTGGAAAATAGGCTGGGAAAACCAATTAAAAGCCCAGTCCAGCATCCAGGTATAGCAGCAGCAGCAGCAAACCCAGGCTCTGTAGGTAGGTTTGCATGTCAGCTTCTTCCCATGGGAGAAAATTATAAATTTTAAGCACTGCCAACTGCCCCTTGTTTGTGGCTGATGGGCCTCAGCTGAGGGACCAGGAGCTGATAGGATGACTATTTGCAGTCCTTGCACAGAGATGCTCAAGGAGGGATCTGTAGGGGCTGCTGCTGATCAGGATGAGGAGCTGTGTATGGGCTGGGGCTGAGAACACCAGCTGGTGTACCTTGCACACACTGCATTCAAGCCTGCCCCAACTGCAGCAGGTACCAGGGTCATAGAAACCAAGGCTGGTAAAACTGACCGCTGAAAAGGAGTGTGTCTCTGAGGGTGGAGGGACAGATGGATGCTGAAAACAAAGCTACTGTGATCCAGATTCCTCACACCAACGGGAGAAGGCAACAATTAGAGTTGCCAAACATGAGCTAAAGGGGGACACTAATCCAGCTTGTATTGCAAAAAGCCCAAAAAAACAAAACAAAACAAAAAGCCAAGCCAACTTTCAAATCTGTTTTCTCTCTCTGGCAGCTTATTAAATGCCCTAAATACCAACAAAATCCCCTTTTCCAGTATTAATTTGAGACCACCTGGAAGTGCAGGGCAATTGCTCCCATAAACAAAATCCTCTGTTCCTCTCCCTCTCAGCTCCTCTTCACCTCCAGACAAGACACCAGGGCTTGCCCCCCCGCCCCACCGCTTCCCGCAGCGCTTCAGCAACGTTCACAGCATGGACTCCCCCCACACTCTGCAGATCTCTGCCAGAGATCCCAAAGGCTGCGGTTTGAGGCTAAGCACCTAGGAGATCACTTTCACTCCCAATCTGTCAGCCCATCATTCGGGATCAGCTGTGGCCCTCTTGTTAATTGTTCCCAGCTCTGAGCAAGCAGGGATGGGAAACAGGCCATGGCTGATACATGACTCCAGGCTCTGGAATGCTCTTTTACCATCAGCCCTTCAGAGACCCAGTTTGCTGAGTTTACGTCTCAGCAGTTCGCCCGAGTTCAATTCTGTGGAGAGACAGAGATTTTTCTCTGTTACGTTTCCTCCACGGATGGGAGCACATAGGTAGAAAGCCACTAAAAGTTATTCCTTTTGCTTTAATTATTAGTCTATAGGACTATATTGTGCACATTGGCATTAATTTCTGATTTAAAAGGGAAGAAAAAAACAAGGACTTAGCATTTCTAAAAAGATGTCTGGATCCACGAGGTAAAAATTCCCATGGAAGTATATTCAGTGCCTGAATTCAAACCTTTGCACATTATTCCACTGAACATCTGTTGATCATGAAAGTGCAGATAACCAACATTAACATATATAGACTATTTACTCCCTCTCCCCCCCAAAAAAGTAGATTATTCACACAGAATCAGTAAAGCTCTTAGCCATTTTTCTGGGTTTATGGATGGGGATTTTTTTTTATCCCAGCAACATTTAAAAGGGGGGGGGGGGGGGGGGGGAGGGGAAGAGAAACTTTTATAAGCAAGAAACATTTTCTTAATGTATGAAAAATGAGACTTTTGGATTAGAAGTGGAATTCCACACAGCGTTCAAGATTGCATTATCAGTTTTGTGGCACTCTATTAATCTGTTACAATAAAATATGGGGTTTGGGTTTGTTTGGGTTTGGGTGGGTTTTCGGGTTTTTTTTGAAGGGAAATTGTCTTTCAAGAAAGGAAAAGCAAAAGGTCCAACCTTGATAGCAAAGCGTGTGCCTGCTGAAAGTAACAGGAAGATCTGTGTCATCTGGCCATCTAATTGAAGAAAGATGCTAAACACAGCGCAGAACCAAGTCTAATAAACAGCATTTCTTTTCTAACTGAGTGTGGAAATGTTTTACAGATATTTTTTCCCCCCCTCCTTTCTGTAGGTGCATGCATGCCGATGGAGACCTATGTATCTATTTATTTATTTTTTAATATAAATATTATTTAGTACTTATATAAAGCTGTCAAAGAGCACTAACAACCCAGCAGGATTCAATTAGCCTGCCCTTTTTAAAAAGGGCCTGAAATCACCGAATGCTCCGGCTCCATCCCAGCGCATTTTCCCAGCGCATAATTTCACCCTGTGCTCAAGACAGAACACGGCTTTTATAAAAGAAAACCTTAAATATTAATGTGTGTTTTGCTAAGGAAGTGGAAGTCGAATCAACTTCCTGATACCCCGAGTATCTGATTTCTAAAACGGTCTGATGCCGATGGTCGCAGCCCCTCCAGATGTGGGGTGAAGCGGTGCAGCGGAAGCCCAGGTTTGCAGCCCACTGCTGCGTCGGACGCAGAGCTCAGCGGACTGCATCCTCTGATAGTATATTTTTGTTAGCTGGCTGCCCGGAAACCCTCCGCTGCTCGATTTGTTTTGTGATCCTGCAAGGGCCTTCCCGGTGCTGATGACAGCCCTGAATGCAAGAGCCTGTTTGCTTTGGTGGGGCTGGGGACCAGCAAATGCCTCACCATTTAATTTATCCTCTGCGAGAGAGGTATGGGGGGGCCTCGTCCTGAAGGATGGAGTCTATTTTGAGATGTTCACACTGCAGCCTGTTGTTCACCACATACCAAAACACAATGTCTTTTTGTTACCGATCCCGCCTTCTTTTATTGCTTTGTTTATTGACATTTTCAGAGCAGGACTTTTTAGGAGCATTTCCTCATACGAGAAGCAAATGTCACAAATACCAAAATTTGAGTGAGGGAGAGAGAGAAAGAGAAATCCCAAGAGGACAACTGATTTCATTACCTCCATTTTGGCAAAGAAATTGGAAAGGAAAACTTCTGCATTTTACTTCATTTTTTTCTACTGCCCTCTTCCTACAAAAGACCAAAAAAAAAAAGCATTGGGGAGAAATAGAGGGGGAACAAATGCAACTATGTTTGTTTATTCCATCATGAAAAAACCCCAAATATTTTTAAGATTTGGAAAGCAGAGGAGATGATGTCCATAAAAAGTAAACAACAAAATTAAAACTGTCCCCTTGCCCCTTCTCCCAGTTTGGAGCTGAAATGCTACAGGGAACAGCTTCTGCTACAGGGAACAGCTTCTCTGCTCCAGAGAGAAGCACCAGTGCAGCAATGTCCTGGCAAATTGGCCCATGTGTCACACTGAAGATGAGTGCACACTGTCCTTCCTGACTTTTCACTGAACTGTGCCTTAAATCTGACATTTTAACTCTTTTTGTGTTTACACTCAACATCAGTGTATTTCATGTATGTTGTTCACAGAAGGCTGAGTCCTGGTTCTGCAAATACTTTCTCCTACCTCAGTTATACAGAAGTTACTGAACTTGAATTTACATGGCACTTCATTTTTTTTTTCTCCAAGGAGTTAAAATGCATTATTGTCTGTCTAAGCAATTCTGATGGCCTTATTGTTCTGTCTATGTAATGAGACTTAATTTGGGAGCACTTAAGAGGGATCAGATTCTTCTCCCCATTTTAGTCCAACCCTCAAACATGGTTAAGCCAAGCCAGCTGCCTCTGCAGATGTTCCTCCACCCATTGAACAAAACAGCCACCATCACAGCAAGAAACACCACATTTTGGGGGCAACATGATCTATCCAGGTACTACCTTATCTACCACACAAATGCCAGGTGTGAACGGGTGGCAGGAAGAGCTGCTGCATGAACAACTTGGGTCAAAAACTTTCACAGCTCACATCTGGTTTTCTTGAGCTCTCTACAGCAGAAAATCCCTCCCTCCCTCCCTCCATAGCATTTAACTTTGCAAGATCTGCATCTGGGGTGTAGACACCTTCCCACCTCACTTCCATAGGCATTGTTCTTTTGCTTGGGAGGAAAGATAGTAACCAGCATAAAATCGTGCTCCATATTCATTGCTCCATGAATACTTAGGAGTGGATTCCTGCTCTGGTCTCCAGACCCCCAAAAGAGGAATAGCCACTGCTCTTTCAGTAACCCAGGTTGGATTTTGGCACATTGCAATCTCTAAAAACTACATGGTTCCAGCTGGTTCAAAGTCAATACATGAAATGACACAGCAGTACATGGCATGACAACAGAATCCAATTTAACACAATGTAACATATCAGAAATGTAATTTTTTCCCCTTTTCAGATTGGCTGTCTGCTGGCATTTTGAGTATCAAATAGCCAACAAAAATGTTTTTAGATCTGGGAGCTGTTCCATTAGCATTGTCTGCAGCGCTTCGATAGCCGCTCACCACCACGTTCCCATTACTGGCTGCACCAGGGGACTCTGCATGTGCTTGCTGCTAGCACCAGTTTCAATTTCCAAAGGAGAAAAGAAGCCTTTTCCAAACTTTTGTTTTTCATTGCAACATACGAAGTAAATCTGTTGCGTATTTTACTTATACAGTTTAAATAGACTAGATTTGAACAAGCTGCTCCCATTCTCAGCTAATAAACTGATTTAAACTGCAGTGAGTGCAGTGCAGAGCACATGCATCCACAGAAGTCACTGATTAACAAGATAGCAGATGAACAAACCACATTTTTCAGATACTTATTCAAGTGCCTCCCTAAAACTAGCATCCAGCATGTGGAAAAATATGGATTTACATCCAACTACAGACATGGAAAAACAGGCTATTCATGCTTATCACTAAAACATTACAGTAAAATTACTGAAGTACAATAGAAAATCCACTAGACCACTGAGGCAAAAGGCTCTTCATTTACTAAACCCACAGTTCAAATAAGGACAAGAAGAACTGAATTTTCAGAGAGTCTCCAAAAGCATATCCACAGCAATTGGGTAAATCTGTGCACACTTACACACAAGACACAGCCTGATCTTTGCAGCCTTTCCCTCAGCCCACCTCTCACTAACTCAGATCGGGTATTTGTTGAATGAAAAACTGACAGAAGGGTACTGTTCGTACTTTGGAAGAATTTGGAGTATTTCCTGGCCTGCTACACACAACATCAGAAAGGTACAATGATTGACACAGCACTTCAAACAAGGCTTAAGAAAGTAAAGAAAACAAGACTAAGTGACATGGCTCTTAGCAGCACTGCTTTGTACTCTCCTCACTGGACTTACACCCACGGAAGTGGTGATGGTTTCCAACGGGATGCAGAGAGAAAAGTCTGAGCAATATACTTAGCCCTGCACAACCACTTAAACACAGACTTGCATTCCTCAGAGCAAAATTATTCTAGTTCTTCTACTGCTCAAAAAAAAAAAAATGCATTTATTAAAAACTCATTAGGATCCATTCATTTATATTTACCTAATTCTCCTACAGAAGCATTAATCTTTGCACAATTCCTCCAAGCACTTACCAGACGGGTATTTAAAACAAGAGATGTCCTATGACCATGAATGTCACATTTATTTGTGTTATGAAACTAATTAATATGTCAGACTTCCTGCATCTATCTGGATAACAGTACTGTAAATATAAATGAAAAATAAGTAATAATTTATGAAATCTGATTTGCATTTTCAGATATAAAATGTGCAAAACCCAACTAATTAGCAATGGTGAAGGCCAAGGTGTTTCTATAGCAACTATAAAAATGCTTTAAAAATGTTTTATATCAGGCTCATTAATGTCCCTGTTCCTCACTTGTTTTGTGGGTATTCCCTCAGACACAGATTCTGCTTTGCTGTTAAGTTCTGATCGCTGAGTATCATTTAATACGTTTGGCAGCGCTCTGGTGCTACTTCTTTATGCTGACATTTCTGTCACGGGCTTAAAAAAATATTTGGTGTGCAGTACAAAAACAAATTGTAATAATAATAATTAGAATGGGATCCAATGGCACAGGAAAAACAACCCAAACTGCCAAAGAACAGAAAATGATGAAAAACAAACCCTCAGCTTGTCCTCTTTCTCCCTTCTTCAAATTCACCCTTCTAAATCTGACCTGCTACATGTTGTAGATGGACAGACAGCAAAGTTTCTGACAGCTTCCCCCACCCGGGCTGGTGCCAGCTCTATTCCAAGCTCAGCGCAAAGCATCACCCAGCTCAAAGGCCACACTAAGGAATTCTGTTTTTTTTTCCTTCCTAACCACCCTACTTCCATGCAACTTTCTTGCTTAGTAAATTGAAATCGAGACTCTCATTTCCATCCACAGTGTACACAGCTCCCCAGCAGATTGATTTCTGCAAGAGAGAACCACAACACTTAAAAGGTAGCAAGATCTACTGTGCTACCAACAGCCTTACTCAGCTGCTACCTGCCGGCTGCTGCAGCCTGTGAAAAGTAGAAGGGTGACAAATGTCCTCATAAAGCTGGGAGAGGGTGGACGGGAGCAAGTCATTCTTCTTTGGTTTAATTACTGAAAATCATTTGAAACCTAGGAGAAGCCCATCACTTCTACGCGGGTTATTTGAATGCAAAATAAACTTATGCTGAATGGCACAGAGAGAGGCCACCAAATACCATTGATTTCCAACCTGGCTTTAATCAAACACTAAATCCCAGCCCCTCTGCTGAGTATTTTATGAAAGAGCACACAACTTTAGGTCTAAATTACCACAAACAATTGAGATATTCTTGAAGTACAGCAGTGTTGACAAAAAAAAAAATAAAAGCATGCACAGTGGCTGCTCATAGTTGTGGGCATTCATTTCTGATGCCACGTGTGTGATCCCTGTAATAGTTTAATACCATTAGCCTGCATTACAACTTTAAATGGCCTTAATGGACCCTATAGTGTTTTTCAATTATGGATACTGGGAGAGGTCTAGTCTGCTCCTGTTACTGCTGCTGGTTGTAAAATACTTGTATTTTATATACTGAGGGCATTAAAATTAGTGTCTTCAGCTAACTTCCCGAACAGCCCATCCAGGGGGTGCTCCCCAGAGCACCACTGAATTTTGAAAGGGTCTTTTTCTGCAGCTGTATTTCAGCTGGTTCCAGCACAAGGCAGAATATTGCGATGCTGAAAGGCGTCTGATCTGCATATTACACTTGCAACAAAGCCCCCATTTCTTCACAAACCATGTTAACACAAATCTCCTCAAAGGCTTTATTTTGATAGCTCCTGAATGGTGTTGTCACGCAGCTCAATTAAAGGCTGCAGCACCAGCAGCAAAACACGCTTCAGCGGCTGGCGGTGCTGCCGCTCCCCGGCTCCCACCACTTCCCGCAGGATGAGCGCTGAGTGACCAGCTGCTTTCCCAAATTTGACACCAGGCATATGGAGGAAAGTCAGGCCTGGGGGTAACGAGCTGGGGCAAGCTCCAGTGAGCAATCAATTAGGAGAAGCAGCTCTCCCCTCCGCACCCAGCCCGCAGCCATTCCCACCGCCCAGCAACCACACTGAGTATATCACACGCAATAAAACTTGTGGGGAACCAACTCAAGTGAAACTCTTTTAAGATATATGCTGAGGATTAACCGTAAAGCGCTAATTAAGGATGGGCTGAGGAATTAATGGGAACCTATGAGGCTGTGGATTTTATTTCCCCATCTAAAAGCATTGCTGTTCTCCATTTAACAAAAAGAGAAGTTGGGCAAATGGATTTGGGCTTTTCCCCCTGCTTCTTTTTTTTTTTAATTATTATTTTTCCCTTGGCTTATTCTGCAAGGGCAGGTCATTAAAGAAGGAACACAGCCAGAAAAATCTCTTAGTGAAGGCTCATTACATTTTTCAGGCACAAATAAAGTGTCACTTTAAAAGGAAATCCAGTTACTCTGAAACATTTGTCGCTTTACTTCAGTGCATGTGAAATGAATACAGGGCCCAGTGCTGCCCTCAGCTTCTGTAATTTCCTAGTAGCTAGGCACTCAGAGACAGTGCTATGCAAAAATATGTACATTGCTTAATTTATTGCAGCACGTTACCATTTTTCTCATGAAAACAAACAAACAAACAAGAAAAAAGAAATTCTAGCAGCTGGTTCCAATACCACCCACTTTGTTTAAATTTATAGTGAAAACTAGCAGCATCATTAAAAACAAACATACTGCTCCCCTCCAAGCATCCTATAGCGCAGCTCACAGAGCGATGTGTTACTTCTGTAAGAGGTCCGGGAGACACCGGCCAGCTTGGAGCTCAGATCTGAACCTCCCAGCTAGGTTTTCCAGGACTGAAATAACTAGAATTGTAATCATTTAAATAGTTTTCTGAACAAGAATATTTTTGGATAGAAAAGAACATCTTAAGAGAAAATTTTCCATTTGCTGAAATGTTCCAATTTTCTGCTGAAAACTAACAATGGATCCTGTAATTGGGTTAGAGGAGGCTGAGGGCTGCCTGCCACCTTCCCTCCCTGCTCCACCGACCTTCCCTTCCCGCAGTGAGGAGGGGAGAACCGGAGGACGAGAGGACAGATGGAGGAGGGAGAGAAGGGAAGCAAATGAAAACAAACATATTTTTTGTTTTCAGTTCCCTCTGAACTGATAAATGATGTGAACATTTTCCAATGCTCTTTCAGTTGGGCTATTAATCAGATGTCTTGGAATGAGAAGGATCTTCTGGCTTCTTCATGGAGGAAATAAAAACGATCTTTTCCTCTTTCTTTCCTTACTGAAACTCACTCCCACCAAACCAACTTCTCTGGGCAAGAGGAAAGAGATGACTTGCACAAAGTGTTTTGGGACAGGGACGGTATTTTCCCACAGCTGCAAAATTGCTCATCATTCCACAAGGCTCCTACCTCTGGCAGGAAGATGGCTATCAATGGAGACAACTCATTGCTTGTGTTCAGCCTCACGGTCCCAGCAAAAGGCAGATGAGCTCCAGCCATTGCTTGCCTGCTGGCAAACCCAGCAGCCTAAAAGCCATTTCAGGACTCATTACATCTTTTCTTATTGTTTCCCAACCTGATGTTTGCCTGCTGGTGGTCTGCAAGTGACTGTGAGAGGACTGGCAGAGGTTTTTCAGAAAAATACAAATTATTGGATGCTTTCACAGGCATGCTGACAAGCAAACAGAATGGGGAAAAGCAAAAGCAAAAACAAACATTCAAAGTTTAGCCTGGTTGGTACTGAGCTATAAATAAAAACATTTTGGCAACAACTCATGGGATGGTCCTTTGGACTAATATTATTTCCAGATAAGACAAGTGGAGCTACAACTGAAAAAATAATGAGGACCAGTACTTTAAAAAGAGAAAGAGAAAATAATCAGCTTTCAAGCTCTTTACATTCATCCTAAACAAAATAATTCCATGAATCTCCCAATAGAAGGAGCAACTTACTGACTGCATTTGCCACAGAAATCTTGATCACCCCAGCAGCAGCTTCTGAGACCTGCCAGCCATTTTACTAAACTCAAAATGCCCACTGAGACCACAGGGAAGCATTTTTTTTGCAAGCCAGTAGTGATCACCTGCAAATGTGGCTTCAGCCTTAGTTTTGCACAAGGCAATACTGATCTCCTCAGAAGCAAAAACCATCCTTAAAGATGAAGGACAGCCCAGATGTAAGGACTTGAAAAACTCGGGCCTGGCTTATAAACCAGGATATTCCCAAGGAAGGAAAAAGAAAACTTTGAAACTCCTTCCTTAATAATGTTCTAGCAGGCCAAAATTAAGACGAATGCTGGAAACTCCTAGAAATAATAACATGTCATATGAGCTTCAAGTTCCACATTTTTCTTAATTAAAAAAAAAAAAAAAAAGAATCCCAGATATTAGTTACTTAAGAATTCAGACACAAAAAAGTACTGAAGCCCAAGTCTGCTCAGAGAGCAATGTCAAAACATGGCTCTTACCTAACTCCAGGTGCTTTGCTCCTGTTCCTGGGATTCTCTTATTTAATTACTTAGTCCATGTATGCATTTATTCACTCATTTGCATCCCTCCATTTATATTTAGAACAGTTAGGGAACTCAGCTACATAATTCTTTTTTCCCAAATACCTGTGGGAAATAGAGGGATTCAGCTTTGCTGTACAGCACCGAGCTCTGCGTGGAGTTAGCCACAGCACAAAACCAGCACAGAGCTATCCTGCTTTGACTTGTTCCAACTGCTTTGCTCCCAAGTTATGACTTTAGTTTCCCCCTTGATATTTATTAGAGCATATTTAGCTGTTCTTATTTTATTTTATTGTTGGCCTGCTTTTACTTCTTCTTTAACCTTATTAACCCTTGCTAGTATTTGACAGCTTAACACCCTCCATTAGTCTGCAACATTTGCTATAAGAACTGACATGGAACTAATAGCAGCCTTTTTATATCCAATCTACGAGGTCACATGAAACTGCCCTTGTCTGAACCCTACAAGATTTCCTATAGGTGGTTCTCCTTTTCTGTGGATTTTCTACTTAATATGTCTCTACAGGTCTGTCTGAATGTAAAAAATGGAATCAGATCCCTGCTAACTTTCATTACTGACAATGTACACCTTAGAATAGGAGTAACTTTTCCCTTTAGTGAAAGCTCACAGTAATATTTGAAACAACTTTGTGATATTCTTTTCAAGCATTATGTATCACTTTTTAATGGCATACCCACAGATCTTCCATTTGAAGGGATCTTTGATTTTCCCAGCAAAGTGCCAGAATGGCATGGTCACATCCATGCCCTGAACCTCAGCTCCAAGTGTAAGTAGGACATTAAAGCGATAGCATGATAAGGTTGAGGTGTCTCGCTCAGTTGTTCAGCATGGGTTGATTAAATATAATTAATTTAGGTCTCTGACTTCAGAGGACACCCATCACGCTGCACAGTACAATGCCAAGCTCTTGTTTATCCTCATGACTGGACCTTCTGGAGCTTTCCCCCAGCCTGCATAGTTCACTCTGCACTAAATTTCACGACAAGACTCTTCAAAGGCAAAAAAAGATGTAGACAACACACTGGTGCAAAACAACTGAAGTTCTGTATGGCTCAACAGCAGCCAAGAGAGGAAAAATGAATCACTGGGGTAAGATTGCTCAGAAGAGATGCAATGAGAACACCAGTTACTTCTCTAGGTTTTCCTAATGGGACCTGAACGGCAAGAAAGAGGTGGGTTTTTTTCAACTCATTTATCCTTTGCAAGCATGAGAAATTAACTTTTGCTAAATAGAAAAGCAAAGCAAAGCACATGAGCTCTATATAGCTGAGCAAAGAAATATCTGGAGAACCAATTGAAATTTAGTAGAACAGATTTTAGCAGCCTTTCACGCAGCTGCAATACCTGCTTAGATTAGTCTACGATTATCTATTTTAAAATTTAAAAAGTCTTCCCTCTCTCCAAATCCATCATCCTTATTATTGCTGTTCTAAGTGCAGCAGAGATTTCAGGAACTAAATTCTTCACTTGAAACTTCTTTAGGGAACAGTTCTTAGTTCAGAAGTACACGGTTTCCCTCACCCAATATAAATTTAATAGCATCGCGAGTGATAAAGTGGGAAGAGACAGACATCTGGTACAGCTAACTAGTCATTTGCTGGGTCTGTGAAAGTTTGTGCTTCCTAGTCAGTGTCACATATGAGAAATACAGATGGTCCGAAGCTAGGAAAAAAAAACAGAAGTGTTGAAACCTACACAAATGTTATGAGGACTTGAAGTGTAAAATGTTAACCAGCTGTGGATGTGACATCCCTACTTCTACTAAATCTCCTCAGATCCATCATTACTGCACATGAAATCTATGTATTTTCTGTATTGATGGGAATTCCCTCTTCCCCATTTCCTTTTCCTTTTGGCCCTAAACCATCTGGATGAAAATATTTAAAGATGAGTCCAAAAAGAGAAAGAAAAGTGGTCTCCATTTCTAAAGGTTGTTTGTAACTGCTGCAGTAATTCCCTGTGTTGTGAGCTAACTATTTACTGGGGGGACAGCAGAAGTCACAAACGTCTAGAGTTAAAAACAATATATACATGTTAAAGCAGAATCAAAAGTTTGCTAATTCACACAAAGTCCTAGAGATTTAGAATCATCCATTCTATACACAGTTCAGCAATGCATGGAATGCAATAAGACATTTAAACCACAACACAGCAGTGATCTTGCCCTGTTGCTGGCAGTATCGGTTGTTTCCCACACAAGGGCCTAAATCTGACTCTTCTATTAAACTTCTACATTTACAAAAATAGAGCAGTTGGGAAATCTTGGGCACTTTTGGTTAAATGGCAAACAAAATACCCTCTCTCTGCTGCTGCTTAAGCTCTAGATAATCACCACACATCACGACAATTACTTTTTCCCCCCACATGAGCTGCTTTGACAGAGCTTTTCAGATGTTATGTACAACGCAACCTAAAACGAAAAGAAAATGTATGTTTCAGGATGCATTAAAGTGTACGAGGGGGAAGAGAGGCAGAGAAAAAGACAGGTTCCCCTCCTTTTTCCTTGGACAAAAGCTCCGAATTTCCACATCTACTTTTGGCATCTCGCATTGGTGTGCAGCATCCTGATTGACACAGGCCAAAGAAATCCCTCATGAAACATCAGACAGGTGCCTGGTGACCTGCCTGGGGGAAAAGCAGCTACAGGGAGCCACTGGCTGCAAACCCTGTGTGCGTGGTACATTCCCCACCTCACCTCTTCCCATCAGCAGCCTCTTGGGAAAAGGAAAATGGAAAGGATCTTGTCTCTCAGGGTGGCGTTGGCAGGGAAGGAGCACTCTGCAGGAAGGTAGGAGTGCTCCTTTCAGCCCTTCCACCTCCTGCTCCGCTCTGCTCAGCTGTAAAGAGCTGCTCCCTCCCCAGGAGTGGGTCACGGTGAGGCAGGGAGCCAATCTGGGATTTTTTTTTCATGTTTGTTTGTTTTTGCTTGGAGTAGAGCAGCACTGGAAGAAAGTCAGATTCCCTGCACCCCTTCCTAAAATGTAACTGGGAGGGACTGGCCTCTCTCAATCTCAACTGCCAGGAGGCTTTTCTTTTCTATTTTTACTTTTTCTCTTTTTTCCTTCCTTCCTTCCCAAAAGAAGCTCTAGTTTTAATATAAACTGGCAAAATATTCTTTTTATTGGTGGAGTTTTATGACTACCATAGGCGTGCATGGGTGACTTTGCGGACCACAGACCCCTGAGCCAGGACCAGGACATCACCGCTTTGGAGCTAGTGATGAGCACAAGGGTAGGAGTGTTCCTAGACTTAACAAAACTGGTGACTTCAGTTGAGATATAAACCTCTTTTCTTCAGAGGGCAGAGCTGCTGCTTTAGGATCCTTTTACTGATAGATTGTTTGCCTGTTATTATGGACTTTTTTATAGCATTAGCTTACTTTAAAATGTTATTTGTATAATTAGCTTTACAAATAAGATCATTCTGCTAAGATATTTCTTTCAACATCCACAGGAGAATTATCTTGAGATGCATCATAAGATTTTTCAAATCTTTTCTTACTGCTTGTGCATCCCAGCTAAGAAGGTTTTTGCCTGAAACACAGGGATAGTAGCACAGAGGAAGTGAATTTGTCTTTTCCTATTAGAGACAGGAAAATGCATTTCTTAATCCTTCTCTCACTGAAATGGGTAAGCTACATCAAAATTACACCAGTTACCAATAGAAAAACACATTAGGACATCCCTTAGAGGGATAAACATCTTTAATACAAACTGAGTGTAAAGAAGTGGCAAAAACTGCATGCCAGAAGTTTAGCCACAGGTCAAATTTGTGCAGGTATTTAGGCACCTAAAGACAGGGATGAATGCCTGCCAGGGTGTTCCCACCTCTAGCAGCCACTTTGAGAGCCCCATCAGTGCTACCAGCTGCCAAACCCTTCTCAAAGCTTTGCCCATGGGCTCAGCTCCTGCCAAGAAGTTACTGGCTTTGTTTAGCACAGGGAGTAACCTTCACTGAATTAAACAGTCCAACAGAGCTCAGTTGCTGCTGATGGACACCCATTCTCTACTCCCTGAGACCGAGGTGCCGCTCACAGCCACTCCTGCCCATGAGGCAGATAAATTGACTTCCCAGCAGTTCATTGTGCACAGGCACTTTAGCAGGCACATTATAAATTGAAAGTCAGTGTGGATACAAAATTATCTCTTGCCTGTGGCTGTCCCTTGCTCCAAATCGAGATCTGTGCCGGGGTACCCCCACTCCCCACAGCGCTGTCCCCTGCCCAGCGCTGGTGACCCCAGGCACATTCTGGGATGCACTGCAAGGTCTCCAAGTTGAAAGGTCTGAACCTCTGTTAAATACTATCGCTATCACTCCACGCTCAGGACTCAGGAAGTTGGCCACCTGGGTAAATGTTAGAGGATCTTGTACATATTATATCCCCATTATTTTCTGACAGACTTTTCCTTCCATTATGCGATACAGGAAAAGAGGTTTAGTATTATAACACCAAGAACACGGCTTTCGAGCTCCTGCTAACTATAAGCCCAGATCCTGGATACAGACACACACAGCTATCAACAAACACAAGGTAGCACTGAGACCACATTAGGTTTTTCCTTTACATTTCATTTAAAAAAAAAAAAGAAAAAAAAAAAAAGGCTTCACATAGCTTCCTCCTCTTGACCTAACACAAATTCCATCAAACTTCAAAACAATACTTTGGGATGCTGGAGGATGCAGGCCGGAAACTGAGGAAAGACTTAACACAAAGTTAGGAAATCTTTTTTGGAGGGAATACTTCAAGCTACTGAACAATTTTATCTAGATGACTAGATCTTATGGTAAATCAGTATATAATTAAATTTAAAGAGCTACGCTATTGTGTTTGAGGTATATCAACAAAAGAAGGACCATTTAGCTACGCTAAAAGCAATATGTAAATACCATCCTCTGATAAATAATTGATTATTGCCTTAATGTTTGACAAAGCCATAAAATGCCCGGCAGATTATGTCCAAAACATTTTAAGGTGATGTGAAATCATTTTTATTGTAATGACAGTGAGCTGTCCATGGTTGGCTGGTTTAAGTTTTATATTTTCATGTTAGGAAAGGTTTCTGTTTTCTTTGAGAATTTAATTATCAGAGGGTGTTTAATATGATAGGAAGATTTATGGCCTTCAGGAGCTATCAAAAAACAGTGCTATAAAAATGGACTTAGATCCCATCACAAGCAATAAAGCTGTTAGACAGACTTGATGCTTGCAGTGAAAACTTTGCACATGAATATATTTTACCGTCATGCATAAAAGTTCACTTTGGAGGATTTTGAATTTTGACCCTGCGATGTGACCTGAACTTTGGGGTGAGGAAAGGGGAGGGGGGGGAAAAAAGGCTTCACAAAAGAAAGCCAAGCTGTGCTAGCACGGATGTGTTGGTGTTTATTTTGGAAAATGCTCTTCACTATCCATAAATATTTCTTTTAACTTGTTGCCATTAAGATGCAGTGGGGACTAAGTTTTCCAGGAGGAGATAAAAAGAACAACAAAGATACGCTCCTATTGTGTAATAATCAGTCCACATTTCAATGAATAAGTAATATTTCTCACAAGCCAGAGTTAGATAGTGGATTTATTTAACCTCTGAGGGTCAGGTAATAAATACTAAGTGAATTATTCAGACCAATGGCTAATCAATACAATTCAGTGATATATTTTTTGTGTTTCATAAAAGGTTGTACACTAAAGGCAGTGAGCAATTATGGAAATTGGGCCCGAGCGGCACTCAATTCTTCTCTTACTTGAAACCCCAGCACCACTACCTTGACAGCAAATCGATTAGTGTGCTAGTGAAGCAGCTCAGCAACCTCTGACCCCTTCCAGCTCTGTCCAACAGCCTGGAGAGTATTTTATATTTATTTTATTGAATTAACCCCCTCTTGCCTGCACACCGTTTTACACATACAGTAATGCAGGAGACAAACGGCAGGCTGCTTTCATTTAAATGCTCCTCTGTAGGTCTGAGTAAGGCAACAGACTCCTTTGTTCTAGCTTCAAAACACCGATTTGTGCCACAGCATCAGGTTTTCAAGTCCATCCCAAAACTAACATAATTATTGGGATGCAAAGAATGTCCTAAGTGTACCCCAGACATTGAATCACTCCTATTCATGCCTGGCTTTGCGCACGGCTGCCGCTAACCAACTTTATACAAGTCACTGTTTTGCACCAAAAATAAAAGCTCCTCAATAAAAGTGAGTTCATATTGCTATAGGTATAATATCCTGGTTTACACAGTGTAAGGGAGAACACTAGAGATTAACAGCATTTTCCACCAGGAAATTAAAACTAACATAAAGCCATATAAAGTGCCTTTGCTGGACATTTAACTCTATAAGCACTACTCCTCTACCCTTTGCCCACCAAAGGCCTGCCTGATCCCAGTGGGAGAGCAATGCAGGAGACAATTTTAGGTCTAAGACCTGCAGGCTTTTTCTTTGCATCACGCAAAGGGTTCACCATGGACACTTTTGGTGGTACAGTGTTCCAGAAACCCTTTCTCAGCTACAGCCACCAAGGTGTCAGCTCTCCATTACCTCCTGTCTACGTTTCCAAGGGGAAATGCAAGTCTTGCAAAGAAAAGCCCAACTTGCATTCTGTGCCTTAACTGGAGAGATGAGACCTGCAGTCCCACAGAGGGCCCTAGGTGAGGTATCCTACCCAAAGTCTCAGTCTGGTTACTTTTTCAATGCTATCCAGAGAAATAAACAGGAGTTACACCTATTTGAACACTCACATAACATAACACAACATATCACATAAACCCAGTTCTGCTGGTTCTAGGGAATTTATTCTAAATTTACCCTGTCATAACTGAGCCAAGAGTCAGACACTAAAATTCCTAAATCAGATTCCATTACTATTCCAATGCCAGAAAGATTTAAACAACAGGTAAATGCTCCAAGACTTGCAACTCTTGCATCCCATTTGTATTATGAACTGTGAGCTAAAAAATGTAACAGCAACTTGTATGAAAATAAGAGGAGGAGAGAGTACTCAGGGAGAAATTAATCTCCCCTAAAAAAAAGTGAAGACACACTGCTGTTCCCACTGAGGCTAACCGGAACCAGATCAGATTTCCACCAGAGCTGGTCTGTTCCACACCAAACAATGCTAATCAAAGCAAAAATGGCATTTACTAAGAGTCTAGAAGCTCGTGTGCTCTGTCTACAGGTCACATTCTGCCATTTCAAGGCTGAACAAAGCCTGAATACAGAGCAGAAGACATCACTTCTGATAAAATTATTCACAGGAAAAGGGACCACTCCAAGTTCACCACATCTGACCGTGAGCAGATAGGCAGCACAGGCTTGAGCGGAGTAGCTCATAAAACCCTTAGCCGGCTTTTGTAGAGCACTGCCTTGAGTTCGGAGTTAGTCTTTTCGTCTCTTTTGCTCTTAGACTCCGCACAAAAGTGATTACTTCAGTCATTTTTCAATATTACTTTCATTCCTGGAAAATGCATTTTCAAAAGTTATTTATTTTTCACAGCATGTCATGTTGTTATATTATACTAGTTAAAATAAAACCACTGCAGGCTTCGGCACGCATTTATGTTTCTCTCCCAATGCGATGCCGTAGGATTTCCAGGGGTTTTTTATGCTGAATGCATTCTACATATTACATTATCAATCTTTTATCTTAGGTTGGGTGTAGATTTTGAAAACAAGCCGTTAAATCAAGTTACTAAAGTAATTGAGCTATAAAACTGCCTTCTTATTTATAATCACCATTTCCCTCCAAAAAAAAACCCAAACAAAACCCAAACAACAACAACAACAAAAAAAAAACCAGATCAGCTGTGGTTTCTGTTCTGCAATTTTTAAAAATACAACTTTATGCCACTGATTCCACTTAAAATCTAATTAAAATAGGGGAGAAAATGTGCTTTTCCTACAGGCAGGCAGTGAATGGGCTTTATGAGCATATTGCAGGCTGTAGGCTGGGACTGCCCCTCACGCCTGCTACCTAGATGAGCCTCTTCTTGGCTCTAATTGCAAACTTGGGTACAGCCTGAAGCTGGCTTTTTTTTTTTTCACCTCACCTCTTATCCCTACCCCAAAATTCACTCCAGGAAGCCATTTCCAAAGATTTAGCTCTGTTTGAGTTTCTTGATGTCTAACCTTGAGTAATGCTGGAATGCAGAAGAACACTATTTCTGAGTGGAAAAGTGTCTTAGAATATCACAGTATCACCAAGGTTGGAAGAGACCTCAAAGATCATCGAGTCCAACCTGTCACCGCAGACCTCATGACTAGACCCTGCCCAGCTGACAGACAACAGTAACCATCCTGATGCTTCTCATTGGCAACCTGTTTCAGTCAATTCGGTTAAACATAATGAAAACGACAGTTTCTCCAGCTGTTTGCCCAAAGAAACCTAAAATCCTCGTGTTCCATTGGGTGCTACCTAAGCAAAGCACAATGGCATGGCTGCCCCAGCATAAAATTTCAAGGGGAAGTGGGAATAGGGCAGGGGAACGTGGCAGAAGCTTGGGGGCCCCTTGCCCCACTGCAGGCTCACTACCCACTGTGCTGCAGGGGCCAGCTGCCTCAAGCATGGCACCCTAAGCTTGGGTGCCACTGCCCATAAACACAAAAGCAGCTGGAAATCCCATGTTCTTGGGGCCCCAACTTCTTCAGAGTGGGCGAAAAGAGAGAAACGCAGCCAATTGTGTAGGGAAATGCCAGAAGAGGGAAATCCAGCCCAAAGGTGGCCAGTGGAGAGTTGGGATGTAGGATTAGTGGACCAGCACGAGCTGTGGTATGGTTTTGAAGCAGCCAAGAATCCCATATTTTTATGCTATGACACATCTTACAGTCTGTGATCCTGCTCCATGCTTGTGTCCGTTCCCAGCCACAACCTCTGCACAGCCCTGCAGGTCTCTATGCCACACACACACACAGAGAGGAGGGCAGGCAGAGCAGCAAGCCTGCCCCAAACCGTTGCAAAAACACAGCCATGCTATGTAAGCTCTTCCGGAACACCTTTAGGCAATCCTGCTCTCCTTGGTTGAATTAGAGGCAGGATTAAAAAAGTAAATAAAGGGGGGGGGGGGGGGGGGGGGGGGGGAGAATAAAAAAAAAAAAAATGAAAACTTAAATATTTAATAAAGAGTTTGACAAAAAGTCAGAGTACAGCTCTGAAATGACTCTCTGCTCTACACCCACAGAGGTGGCCGGGAAATGGCCGAGGGCCAGATGACAGGGGACTTTTTTTCTGAAAGAGCGCTGGCAGAGGCCTATCAGGAAATCTTTCAGAATTGCTTTAATCTTTCATTTTAGTTTGGTCTCTGGCCACACAAGTGTGTCCAGCCCTCGGAGACCCTGGAGGTCACTATCTGTGAGTTTTTAAAAACAGGAAAGCCATTACAGACAAATCAGAAGAGCAAGGGAAAGAAGTACTCGCTGCAAACATGTACATTTTTAATACAACAGAGCAGTAGTTGCATTTTTTTTTTTTGTTCTGCTGTGGCTTTTAACTAAAAAGGAAGAGAACCTGGAATGTTTTAAACACCTCAGAGTTTTCAACTCTCTGCCAAAGAATTTCTCCATTAAACGCAACATGAACCATAAATCTGAACTTCAGATCCTGCTCACAGCATATGAATCTATTCTCCCTTTGATATGCATGTGAAGTTCTCATTGACACTAATAGGAGTTACATGAGCTTATTATGGGATAACTAGACCTCTCAGTGTGAATATAGACTTCTAGACAGACAGCTCTGCTGAAGTTAAAAAAAAAAAAATTAATTAAAAATGGAAAAACAAATTAAAAAGAGGAAGAAGAAGATACCAGGGGGGCGAGAGGGGGGATCCGTGATGACTGTTTTGCAAACAGAAGTACCCTTCTGTGCATTTTTGATCAGCAGGCAGCTTTGAAAAGATAGACATCTCCAGAAACTCACATAGGTATGCAACTGCGTCCCCAAACATCATCCCTCCAGCACGCAGGGATGCATTCAAAGATGTGCAGGAGCAGGAGTGTACTTGCGAGTCAGAGTCTTTGCTCTGTCCCCTCAAGGTTCAGTGCTGGTCCCAGTCTCTGAGCTAGTGTAAATCAGCTCAGCTCCACGATTTCCACTGAACTGCCCAATTTACACCAGCTGAGCAGGTGACACGGGGTCTATGAGAGTGCTGAAAGCTCCAGGTCTCTCCTCCAGGGTCTGTGTAAAGCAGCTGCTGCACTGAATGCTAATGGGTGCAGCAGCGCAGGGCACTGGTATCGGGGAGTTATTTCTTTTATGGGAACATTTCTTTAGGTGTGTGTTTCATTTTTTAGCTTGCTGGCTAAAAGGCGTTTCCAGGGACAGCAAACAGGGAGAGTCATGTTAAATTCATAAACTTACCCTGTAGAAATTAAGTGAGCATATAAGGATGTGGTGGGTGGACCCTGGCTGGATGCCAGGTGCCCACCAAAGCTGCTCTGTCATTCTCCTCCTCAGCGGGACAAGGGAGAGAAAACAGCACCAAAGGCACATGGGTCAAGATAAAGACAGGGAGATCACTCGCCAGTTACCATCATCCACAAAACAGACTTGACTGGGGAAATTTATGGCTAAACAAATCAGAGTAAAATAATGAGAAAGAAAATAAAATCTTGAAAAACACCTTCCCTCCACCCTTCCCTTCTTCCCAGGCTCAACTTCACTGTCAGTTTTCTCTACCTCTTTCCCCAAAGCTGTGCAGGCCATTGGGGAATGGGAGTTGAGGTCAGTTTATCACAATCATCTCTGCCACTACTTCCTCCTCGTGGGGAAGACTCTTCACATTCTTCCCCTGCTCCAGTATGAGGTCCCTCCTACCGGAGGCAGTTCTCCACAAATTCCTCCAATGAGAGTCTTTCCCAAGGGCTGCAGTTCTTCACAAACTGCTCCAGCATAGGTCCCTTCCATGGGTGAAGTCCTTCAGAATAGACTGTTCCAGCATGGGTCCCCTGTGGGGTCACAGCTTCTTTCAGGCCTCCACCTACTCTGGCATGGGGTCTTCCATGGGTTGCAGATGGATATCTACTCCACCATGGACCTCCATGGGCTGCATGGGGGCAGCCTGCCTCACCATGGGCTGCAGGGGAATCTCTGCTCCAGCACCTGGAGCACCTCCTCTCCCTTCATTATTCACTGACCTGCGTATCTGCAGAGTTCTTTCTCTCACACATCCTCACTCCTCTCTCCAGCTGCCATTGCACAGTTTTTTTTCTCCTTCTCAAATATCTGATCCCAGAGGTGTTACCACTGTCACTGATGGGCTTTGCCTTCGTCAGCAACAGGTCTGTGTTGGAGCCAGCTGGCATTGCCTCTATTGGACACAGAGGAAGCTTCTAGCAGCTTCTCACAGAAGCCACTCCTGTAGCACCTCCCTGCTTCCAAAACCTAGCCATGCAAACCCAACACAAAGGATAACACATGAGGGTGTATATAACATACCAGCAGTTTTATAGCACAAATGAATGGATCTGTCTGCATCTACAGGCATGTGTGTCTATAAACATGCATGTCAAAATATTGGCACTTAGAGTAAAATTTATAAATTGTCCCACCAGACCTGATGCTTTCAGCATTTTAGGGTGGTGTTTTTTTTAATCTAGAGCTTTACTGGAAACATTAGCAAAGGGTCAATTCCTTTCTATGCACCAAGTGACACTTTTGAATAACTGTGTTACACACAGCGCCTTGAGAAGACTTATAGGACTGTCACAATATTTAACTACTCATTTTTGCTTGCATGATTGTGGTTGATATGACCACAGAATACTGATCTATCCAAAAGAGAAAAATTATAGAGTGGAACAGTGGGATTTATGAATGAGATATCTTTGGCTGCAAAGCATTCCCATTTATAGCACTCAGCCACCACAAAACTGCTGTGTAATTGGAAGTGAAATTTTTCCCATGTACTGAAGCTATAGTCGAACTGCCAGACAATAAGAGACAGCCTTGTCTGAATTAGAGGAGTCACATACCTGATTTTTCTCCCACTCATTTAGAAACAGACCTCATTTCCCATCTCTGCTCCTCTAACACGCAGACTGGGGGTAGGAGCGCGGCATTTTGCGAGTGCCAGAGCAGAAAGCTGATTCAATTTAAGCATCCTATCAGGATAAATGTGTGGACAAATCAGCAGGACTCATCAGAGCTGCCAATTTTAACTTCCTGACTATCTGCATGTGAAAACTGTTATTTTCCCAAGGAGGCACATGGGCTTTTGCTGTGATTATTTATTTGTATTACAACAGGCCAAGGAAGCCACAGAGAGGGCCCTGTAATGTGAGAGGCCTCACAGACGGAACGCTGCCCCAGGACACTCAGGAGGCAGAGGGATGCTCCCAGGATGTACTGACGCTCCCAGGACAGATGGACACTTGCCCACTCTCCACCTCCATGTGAAGAAGCCAACCAAGTCCTCACCATGCTCACATGGAGTTTGTTCCAAGCCAGGGACTTGGAGCCTTTATGTGCCTTATGATTGCAAAGCCTGAGAGGTTAAACCACCCTGTTGCATAGCCCCATAATACTGCATGGATGGACAGACAGACTCACAGAGAAGCCCCTCACTGTGCAGACCCACAGGGCAGCTCTTAGTGTGCCAGACAGGCAGATGCCCTTCAGGACCAGCTTTCTGATGAGCCACAACTCAAAACAGCAGCTTGAGATCATGGGCAAAGTAATAATAAAACAAGTACATCCCTTGCCATAGAAATCAGCAACCTCAATTCCTTACCAACACAGGCAATGTCACAGGTCAGAGGCCACTCAGTAGCACAGTCCTCTTAGGAGCACTAGACTGGGCATGTCCCATGGTGATAGCACAGCATCATCCCATCAAGAGTGAGTAGGATAAGCTGCTTTGCTGTCACTCCACAGTGTGACCCCTTTTTTCCTTCCTATCTTCTCCATTATTTCTTGGGTGGCCTCTACCCTGGGTGCTGCTGACAGAAAACAAATAACCATGCCTGGCCAAGCTTACCCCTTCCTGCTCAAGCCCTATGCCCAGGGTCACCACATGTTCCATGACAGCATCCACAACAGCCACATAACAGCACAAGGCAACATATTTACATGAAAGGAAAGATCTCAGGCAAGCCCTTCAAAGAAAGCTCTGAGGCAGAAACCAACACGGTAAAACCTCATCACAACCTCACATCGGGAAGCACATGGAAAGTGCTGGGGAGCAGCCCCACAGTTTTATAGTCTTCATTCCCCACTGGAATGAAGAAGTGAGGAAACAGGTTTACTTCCATCATTACAACAGGATTGCTGCTGGGAACACTTTCCCATCAAGGTCTCCTCCAACCTCATCCCTAATCACATGCACTTCCAAGGATGCTCGGCATGACCCTCAGATCATCACAGGAGATGAAGCCCTGGCAGCACAGTTCCCTGGTGAGCAACAGTGCAACCAGGGGGGAGACAAACAAACATCTTGACTAATTGACTACAGTGATGAAGGGGAGCAGATACCACCCCAGAGCAGTCCAGGCAGGGTTCCTCCAGCATAAGGAGTTCTGCACCATTCCACTGGGGCTTCCAAGAGGTGCCTGTGGCTACTTAAGCTCTCAAACCTGCACTTTCAGGGGGGCTTAATGGCTTCAGAAGTCAAACTGTGAAAGACTGACAAATAATCTCTGCTCTGGAAACCAGGATTCTCAGCCAAAACTCAAAACTGAGTACCCCAGAAATTGAAGCACCCCAATGTTGAGTTGCTCTGGAGATTCAGGACAACATTTTCTGTCAATGATCAATCAGAGTTCAGAATGGCTTTCTCCAACTGCCAGCATGTTGGGTCAATTTACATTTTCTCTTTTCACATCATCTGCAAAGAAAATCAAAATACCAAAGTATGGATGTAACAAAACGCTATGCTTTCACGTGTCTCACAGTTTGTCAAGATGCCTTTCATCCACTGCAAATTCCCTCTTACCAGCAGGTTTTCTTCTTCTATTTGTGCATTCAGACCGTGGGTGATTAAACAACAAGCAGCAGAAAATTAATACATTCAAATTCAAAGCCACAAAAAAATAGATAATCTCTTTGTCCAGTGACAATCCCAGGAATCCTGCAGTTTCCAGGAACAAAAGCTACAACTCACTCAAGCTTAGGTCTTAGTGGAATTAATGTTGCTCAATGGTAAGTACTGATTGTGAGGGTTTTTTTACTAACCCACGACATATAACTTGCCTAATACTTAAGTAAATAAATAAATAAACCTTATTTACATTTAAAGAAGGGGGAAAAAAAATATTGAGAGAGGTCACAGGAAGCAGTGAATGCTATGCATTCAGAACCACATCTGAAAACCTCTCCAATGTCCCTAGAGATAACCACAGGACACTTTTTTGGGTCCCTGACTCCAGCCAGGCAAATTGTAATTGCAAATAATGACTCTTGGTTTTCAGTAGGAATGCATTGGGTTCATTATTTTGTTGTGTTTTGCCAAAACACACCTTGTGTAGAAAGCCCAGTGCAGGCCCAGGGTGCCAAAATATTTCCTCCTCCTGTGTAGCAACACATATTGATGTTGTAATGGAGTTTCAAGGACCTGGCCAAGATCCTGTTGACATAATGAAAGGATTCTCCTTCAGGCAATGACACCATGACCAGACCTTACAGATGGCAATACAGGACATGGGTGACATGGCGAGACGAAGACCTGAAGGAGCTCAGATGCTGGCAGAATTGATGCCAACTATTTATCTGGGCGGGGGGGGGGGGGGGGAAGGAAAAGAAAATGAAGAGTCCCAAAGAGCTCCTGGAATTTCTACCCCTAAGAGACTCTCCCTTCCTTGGGTCCTGAACAGTTTTCCCTACCACAGTTCACCATCAGATCAGAGAGGTTTTGAGGGAAAAAGCAGACAGGAGGCCTCCAATCTCCCTGTCCACAGCAATAGGATCAGGATGCATTCCTGCCCTTGTGTTGAGAGAAGCTGGAGACAGGGATTTGCTGCTGACGGGAGCAGGGAATCCCATATTCCCCAGGCAGAAGGCAGTAGCAGCACATAATACATGCCAGGGGCAGAAGCCTCTCTCATACATGCAATGCCCGAACAGAAATACACAAAGACAGGGCTCAATAAGCCTGCAGACAATTAACATTATCATTGGAGCAGCCCAACATCTCCTGCTTTGAGCTCAGCCCCACCATCCGTAGCAGCGAGGCACAGAGCCGACAGCCAAAGCAATAACGTTCCTGCATTTCCATACGTAGCCCTTGAATGCCCCACTGATGTTCCTCTGAGAAAGGACTCGGCAAAACACTGCAAATTAATGATACAAGCAGCAGAATACATTCTGCATTGCATGGTTTAAACAAAAATTAGCCTCAGATGGGGAGACACGAAGTAACAATATAAAGAGAGAATGAAACATTTTGATCTCCTGAATGCCTTTATAAATATTTGAGTATCGTTTATTTATGTTTTCCTTCTTTTCATTGTAAAGCAAGGGGTTTTTTTGACAAAAGCCCTCGTTTGGAGAACACTGGGCTTTATTATTTAACTTCCTAAAAGCAACATCAAAGACCTGAGTTTAAAGCTTTAAAACAAATGAACTATTCGCAATATTTTAAAGATTTAGAGATGAGAAGAGCAGGAGTTCTCCACAGCTCAGATCTAAAGGCCTCTGTGGTCTGTGCTGGGCAGGGAAGACACAACAGCTCTGCCAAGTGCTGGGAAACAAAATCCCTGACATCCTTTTGCAAGCACCAGCTGTAGCATGCGCCCAGGTATGCCAAGACGATTCAGGTTCAGTTGCTCCCCTTCCCACCTCTGTGTTTTACCTGCAGTCACCCTGCTCTACTCTTCCAGCCTTCCCACCACCACTGTTGGGAATTTTGTGTGGTGGGAGTCACCTCAACCACAGCCACAAACAAGGACAGTTTACATCACTCACATTACTCAGACACTGATCCGTTCCTGTCCTGGCACTGCCATGATACAGACCAAATGATTCTGCCAGAAGAAAATTAGTGCCATGTCTGGCACCTGTATGTGTTATGGGAACATGTGGTTATTACTGGCATTCACACAGAGAATGGTATGACAAACTTCTCTTGCTTTGCAAGTGCTCAGACAAAGTCTGGAAGCTCTGCTGAAAGGAGTTTTGAATGCCACCCTGATGGATCTGGTCCATAAGAAGGTCAAGAAAATATATTGTGCCTCCAGCATGTAACCACCTCAGAAAACCTTTCTCAATGGAAGCTTACTTGGGCTGTACCTGGTAGATGGAGCCATGCACCCATCCTGCTTCAGTCCACTGTACAGACTACTACGGGACAAAGCCCATCAAGGTTTTTGCATGTGGAGGCAAATGTAAACACAGCCTCCCATACTCAATGAAGCCAGAAGCTGAAGCACTGACCACATAGCAGATCTGGTCTTCATTTTATAACCAAACCCTTTTCTGCCCCCCAAAATCCTTGAATGTTAAGGGAGCACTCATATACCACATCTTCCTCCTATCTTTTGTTTGATCCGAGGCTCTTCATGGCAAGGGCAGGCTGACTTGGGCTGCACATCTCAGCCCTCAGCATCACCTATTGACCCTCACAGCCAGTACAAGAACATGAAACAGAATTTGCCTTTTGGTGACACTGTGGCCCACATCCACGGTGGGTGCAAACCTGCAGAGTTCTACCAGCTTCAATTTTACATACAATTAAAAAAAAAAGACAAAACATTATTTGGTATTATGTAGTTTGTAAGACAATCTCCTAATTAATTTATTCGGGGGGGGGAATATCTTTAAGAGCATATTAACTTCCAACCCTGTGCCAAGACCATTTCCTTATCGTTTGCTCTAAGACAACCTGGTTCAGGTCCTACAAACTTCAAATCCCTCAAACGCACTTATGGAAATATTAGCTCTCACCCAAACTGGCTGAAATTATGCAGGCACCTTTAAAACAAACAACAAAAAGAAACCCAAACCACATTTGTGTTTTAAAGCAGAATGGACTCAGCCATCCATTAAATATGACAAGGTCTGCATTTTATTTAGACATTGCCATTAATAATGAAATGATGTATGATTTCCATTCCTGCAGTTCTTCCTTCCCTACACAATCAATTATGCATTTAAGAAAATATTTACTTCATCTAAAACTATTCTAACTAAGCATCACTGGTACAGTAATGAGACTTTGAAGAAATCAGGAGATGATCTCTTAAGATGCATGAAAGAATAAGATGCTGCACTTCAAAGAAGCATTTATTCCTGTCTGGAAGGAAAATAAAAGTCCTTAAAAGTTAAAGCCACACAAGGTTCAGTGCAATAGTGCAGATACCACCATCCTTTTGACCTAAAGTTAAATTTTCTTTGTGAGAGGGTCCTTGGGGCTACTCAGGTTGCTAAAGCAAATAGAATTTGACCCAAGAAAAATCACATGTGAAACTATGTAGATATAAATGTTGACAAGGAAAGGAAAGATCTTCCCAAAGACCCAAATGTTTCCAGATTGTTCCTGGGTAAAGAACAGGATGCTGAAAGGAAATATAAGAGTGGTGGCAGCGACCAAACTCTCTTGAGACTGCAAAGATCATTACTATTGTGGAGAGCACGAGCTGAAATTTTGGGGCTGCCTTTCACCCCCAGGGTGATGATCAGAAATGCCTCTTGAATTCCCCTATTACAAATGTAATTGCCTGACTCCTGGTTAGTTAGTGCAAAGGGGTCTTCCAGTTGGTATGGAAAACAGCCCAGGGCAGCCGAGCTGTGCAGGTCACCTAGCTGTGCCCCAAAGTCTTAGTACAAGGAGCAAGCATATGGTATTTACAGCTCCTCTCTGCTTCCCATGGTTCACTGGAGGCCCCAGAAAGCAGAGCATAAATCACAGCAGGCTTCAGAAAACTGCTCCAGCCCATGCCAGGAGAGCAGCGCCCTGCCTGGCCATAAGCATACAGGGGGCCTAATCCTGGCTTGCAAAGGTGGCATTGGAGGTAGGAAGGGAAATGAGGAGAAAGTGGCTGGAGGCCAGAAAGCGGCAGCCAAGGAGATAGCAATTAGGATGCAGAAGCAGCCAGAGATATGGCATCAGCGGAGATTTACTGTGCATACACACCTCCCTCTCTGCTCCCAATGTACCCGCTCTTTCTTGCTGTCCATATACATACAGTAAATCTTCAGTGACTCCTTATCTCCCAGTCTGCTTCTAGATCCTAATTGCTATCTATCTTTGTCTGCCTGCCACTTCCAGGTCTCCCAGCCTCTTCTCTTAATGACTCCCAGCCCTTCAGCAGCCTCCCTGGTTTCCCCATTCTCCCTTCTTCCCCTGCCTGCAAGGAGGAAGTTTCTACATGGCATTTGGCACGGACAGCCAAAATTTCTCCTTCTCAGTTAAACACTCAGCCCTCAGTCGCACAAAGCTAGACCCCTAAACATGCAGGAAAACACTCTGCTTTCAGTGGCACAAAGCTACCTGGGCAGGTCGAAACCATGGGGCTCCAGCGTGGAAGATAAGCTTGCAATGGAGGAGCTAAGATCCACTCCTGTCCCACCAGCCTCTTCCCTTGGCTTCCTCACATCACCCAACCACCCTCGCTCCTTCCCTGGCTGCCAGCTCATGCCCCCTTCCGAGTCCAATGCTGCTTGGGCAGGCGAAAGGTACCTTCCACAAGACTCAGCATGCCACTTGCTTGATTTCATTTTTATTTACTACCATTCTTTACTACTATTTATTTATTCATTCCTATTTTTACTTCACTTTGAACATGCCCAGCTGTGTCATCTTGGTTTTGCTGAAAATGTAAACAACAAAAAAAACCAACACAAGACTGCATTCAAATGTAGCCTTTCATTGCATGAATACATTTCCCATACAACACAGCTCCGGTGCTCCCACTCTGAAAACAAAACTCAAAGCAGCAGCATCACTGCGCATAGATCACATCCATTCCCCCCCGATGTTTGCTTTATTTGTGCTACTTATTCTTTTTGAAAACCAAACATATCAAGAGTTTTAACAGCTAGGTTTGCTCTCCACAAAGGAGGAGGAAAGAAGTAAATGTAAATAAAGCTAATTTTATATTCCATAGAGTAACCAACCTGAGAGCAAAATGTGGTGCACGGTTTTACAGTCCATGACACCAAACTGCTCGCCAATTGTTTTTTTAAGTACTGAGTTCAGTTTTTGTCTTGCGAAATGTAACTTTGCTCTAGTGATCTCTGAGCCTGAGGCTTTTTGGTTTGGCTTAACAGTAATTATATAGATGTTGAGAAAGGGAAGCAGCATTGTACGTTCCTTACACTTCACAATTTTTCCATCCTTCTCCACTCTTAAGGGAGAAAAAAAAATGTTTTCTCTTTCACCGAGATGACGATCCAAAAGGAAGATCCAGAACATAATGTGCAGAAGAATACAGCCCTGAAGAGCGCTGTAAACCGCAATGCCAAAGCAGCATTTGTAATTCTGCCTTTGGCTTTAGCAAGGGAACAATTAGAGGAGAGAAAAGAGGAGAGAAGAGAGGAGAGAAGAGAAGAGAGGAGAGAAGAGAGGAGAGAAGAGAGGAGAGAAGAGAGGAGAGAAGAGAGGAGAGAAGAGAGGAGAGAAGAGAGGAGAGAAGAGAGGAGAGAAGAGAGGAGAGAAGAGAGGAGAGAAGAGAGGAGAGAAGAGAGGAGAGAAGAGAGGAGAGAAGAGAGGAGAGAAGAGAGGAGAGAAGAGAGGAGAGAAGAGAGGAGAGAAGAGAGGAGAGAAGAGAGGAGAGGAGAGAGGAGAGGAGAGAGGAGAGGAGAGAGGAGAGGAGAGAGGAGAGGAGAGAAGAGAGGAGAGAAGAGAGGAGAGAAGAGAGGAGAGAAGAGAGGAGGAGGAGGAAGAGAAGGGAGAAAAGTGAAAAGAGGAGGGGGAAGAAGAGGGACAAAAAAGGAAAAAAGAACAAAAGAGAAAAAAAAGAGGAAAGGGGGGAAATGAAAAAAAAATAAGAAAAAAGGATGGGGGAGGGAATACAGGAGAAAGAAAAACTAGGAAAGACAAGGGGAAAAAAAAAAAGAAAAAAATATGGGGGAGGAAGAGGAAAAGGGAAGAGGAAAAAAGAGAAAGGAAAGAGAAAATAGAAAAGAGAAACATATATTGGGGGGAAGAAGGGGGGGGGAACAAACAAAAAGAAAAACAGAAAAGGGAAAACGAAAAGTGAAAGATAAATGAGAAGAGAAATAGAAGGGAAATTAAAGGGGAGAGAGGGAATGAGAAAGAAAGGAAGGAAAGGCAAAAGAAGCTAAGAAGCAAAAGCCGCGGACAGTGCTAGGGAGCAGTGCTAGTGGGCAGTGCCAGGGGGCAGAGGGGACACAGCGCAGAGCCACCCCCGGTGCCGCCCATTACCACCTCTCCTCCCCGTGCCACCCTCGGGCAGGCGCTGCTCGAGGCACACGCCTCAGCTCAGCCCCCCGGGCCAGTCCCAGACCCAGTCCCCGTAGGGCCGGCCGGTGTTTCCCCTGCCCCGGCGACAAGGCGGAGCCAGCGCTTCCCGTCCGCCTAGACCCTGCGCCGTGCGGCTCGCAGCAGCCGCCGGGCTTTGTAATGATGGGACGCCGGCGAGAGCCCCGATCGGCGGCCGCCCGCAGCGGCACCGCCGAGAGCCGGACGGGGAGGAACCGAACCTAAACAAAAAACCTTCTCCCGGTTCCTCCACGCTGCGCACCGCTGGCTTTCACACAGCCAGAATGCAGCATCCAGCACACTCCTAAATTAGCTGTGCCATAAATCTTTTAGGTTCTTGAATAAATAAATAAATGCCATTGCTCCCTTTTGCCCTATATATATATATATACACACACATACACACTTTTTTTCCCTCCTTTTTCTCCCCCAGTGTGCTATTCTTGATCAGCTCTAAGCCACTGGACTCTCCTGACAGTGATATCACAGGAGACACATTGAGTCTGGATTTGAGGGGATCTTTTTGGGTTGGTGGTTGTTTCTTTTTCCCTCTCTGCAGCAACATGCTACTTTCCAAACTTTGCACAAGGCTTTGGGCTTGTTTGTTTCCCAGCTTCCAAATGACATTATGATTTTAATCAAAAAGGACTGGCTTCTGGAGAAGGCCAGAGCAGGCTGGGGCTGGGAAGCAGATCGGTCAGGCGGTTTATAGCAGTTCAGAAGAAGGTTTTGTAAACAAACACAGCTCAGAGGTAGAAAAGCAAATACAGTGGGTGAAATCTTGGCCTCAACTGAAGGCAATGGCACAGCTCAATGGGGCCAGTATTTTCACATCCACACACAACTTTTCCTCCAGCAAACACAAAATCAACAGAGACACAGGTAATGGAGAAAACAGCTCCAACCCGGTGCATTTATTGCCTAAACAACTTGATGCTGTCAGGGGAGAGCAACAGAAACACAAGTGATGACTGAGTACAAGGAGCAAACATCCTAATGGGCGCTCTGGTTAACAGAGTCCTCCTGCCACTGCAATCCCACCCAAGCATGGGGTAGAATCATAGCCCCCGAGCCAGATGTGTCCACCAAGCAGGATTACAGCCCCCTTGGCACTAACCAGATCTCCTGAACACTAAAACTTCAGTAGAACTGCAGACACAGAGGTTCATCATTCTGTTATCCAGATACTTTGCCTATAAAGCCTTGAGGGGGAAATGAAAAATAGGAGGGAGCTAGACAAGGTTGCAGAATTTGAGGCAAGTAAGAGAATATCCCCCAGAGCAAATATTCCCCAAGTAAGGGCACCAGAGGTGCTCCTCTGGCCATGGGTCATGGTCTTGATGAGGAGCCCAATGCAGGGCCAGCTGGGCTGTGCTGAGTACAGGACCTTCCCCAGCACAGCCAGCCTCTGGTCTTGCAGGTGCAAAGCCAGTAGCAGCTGCTACTCTGTCATACCATGCAGAGGGACATCTGAGTGACAGAAAGATAAGCTTCTCCCAGAAGGAGATGCACACTTTTATTAAAAAGTACAAATTAAAGAAGTCCCTCTGCTTGGCTTGACGCTGTCCCATTTATTTTCTACACCACTTAAGTGCACCAACACACATCACTAACCTCTTGCTGCTGGATAAAGGGCCAAACCATGAACCACAAGGGAGCTCACCACATGAACAACTCACCAAGGTGAGAAAGGGCTCCCAGAGCAAATCTCAATCCCCTCTCTGGTCCAGAGTGAAGAGAACAGTAAGGCAAGAACTGCCAAAACTGTGGTCCAGATCCTGCCAGCACTTCTACAACATGGGCCTGGCACAGGGAGCTCCAGCTGAGGTGGACATTCTACCCCTCTTCATGTCTGTTTGCTAGCCCTTGAGGGCTAAGCAAGCTGAGGTCAGAGCTGGTCTGGGTTCTGCTGACAAATGCCTGCAAGACTTCTCATAGCCAGGGAGACCTCTCCAGACAGGGAGAGCCACCGCATGACGATTTTCAGTGTCAGAGCCAAACTCCATGTACCTTTGTCCCCTCCTCACTACAGCACAGGAGCATCACATGTTAAAATAAAAAAAAAAAAATCAAAGGGAAAACATTAATAAATAATAATCAAGATCATCTGCAGTTTTAATGATAAGCTATTTAATGAATTATAAAGTACCTATAACTCAAAGTATGAGACTGTACATTGTCAAAACTGGCATTAAAGTGTATGGAGATAATTAAGCAATAATGACCTCCACAGAGGGCTTTTCCTGGGAATTAATGACCAGTCGGGAGGAGCTGATGGCTCAAGGCACAAGCAAGGGCCATTAACCCCAGTTTGTCATTAATGCTCAGGAAATGCCCAGCTCTGGGGCTGTTACTGTGAGTGTATGATAAAATAAAGGGGGAGCAGTTATGAATATCTGAATGTGGAGGCTGCTCAGAAAGGTGACTTTGACAGGTACTCAGGTTCATGCCCAACCATCAACCACTCCTGGTACTGCCAGAACAGCCTGCACTCTGGAGCACACCTCCACCACAAACACTCTGGACCTTGACATCAGCATCTCGGGGCTCCACCAGCACAGAGCCCAGAGACCAAAGAGAGTAAAATAAAAACATCCTAACAGCAACACAAAGCCAGAGGGTTGATTTCAACCCATATATCCTCATGCTATTAGCAGCTCCAGAGTGCAAGTCTCAGCCTCATCTAAGCAGCATATAATGTAACACAAGATGCTCTTGGGACCATCACAGCCAAAACCAGCCCCCGGTGCAGCCCTCAGCACTGTCTGCAGCAGAAGAACCCCAGGCTTCCTCAGAAAGGAGAAGAGCAGAGCAGCCTCCTTTCAGCCCAAACCTGCAGGCATCTTTCCTCAAACTCATTGTGACTTTGTGACTTCAGGAAGACTTGGAGGAAGAAGAGTTGCACCTTCTGGTGGGGCAAAACAAAAGCTCATGCAAAAATGACGCTGGACTAGCATCCTACCTGCCATGTGTGGCACTGCAGCAGCAGGGTTGGCCCCAGCTTAGAGCCTCAGCCAGCTCCTGGAGACCCTCACTGAAGCATCAAAGCAGAGCCAAATGCCACATCTCTCCTGTTCTCAGGTCATGGAAGGATTTAGAGGGATGGTCCCCTGGGATAGATGCCATGATCCCCCCATTGTAAACAGAGGGAGGAATTAGCATGAGCTGTTTTGCTGGGGTAATGAAACCCAGCTGCCTTCTGCTCTCAGCCCTGTGTTTCTACTGCTCTCCTCTGTCCCACTCTCCAACACCCACCAAGGAACAGGGGGTTTGTACCCTTGAAAGCCCAGAGTGACCATTTTTATTTCCCTGGCTGGGGAAGGAGAGGAGGCAATGTCCATCATCCAGCCCTGCACACAGGGAAAGGGGGAGTACAGTACCCACCCCCAGCTGCAGTTACCCAGCCTTGTTCTGAATAAGCCCACAGGGCAGTGGAAAGACTTGGATTTTCCACTATAGCCCCTCTGGTCGTTCATTTGCCCTGGTGCCATGCTCTTGCACCAAAAATGAATAAATGAGTTTGAAGGTGACAATCACAGGGCACTTTGCCCTGTAGGATCACAGCATATGTAAATTTTCACCTCCACAGACAAACCCATGATGGTTGTAAATATTTCCACATTATTCTCTGTAGTGCTCAGTGCTCATCACGCTGTTTGTGAGAGCACAGCAGCAATGTTTGTTGGTAAAAAACCTGAAGGATCTCTTTAAGTTTCTTGTAATCTGGAAAGAAACCTAGAGCAGCTCCTCAGTCACAGCATTTCTCCTTAACTGTTTACAATCGATGAGAGGGGGAAAAAAAAACCACAAAGTATCCCACTGGCAATCCAGGGTTTCCAACAATTAGATGTTAAAAACAGCTATGGCTTTGCAGAGAAAAATCACTACATGAGAAAAATTAGTGCTTGTTAGCACATGTAATGCTCGGAATCACGAGTAGAATAAAAGCAGCAATGCAGAAACTGTTATCAGCAGAGAGAAAATTATTCAAGTATGCATTTGAGTAATTCTGCATTTTAATTTAACCCTTTGAAACATTAATCAAACCATGGCTAATTATAGGAATTAAGGAATTAAACGATGGAATCTTCTAAAAGATATTATTTAAAAGGCAGTTTATACAATTACTTGTATAGATGTTTGCTTTAAAGAGGGAAACATTTCTACTGTAATGAAAAGGGTCTTAGAAAATTAAATTAACAAGGGGGGACCAGGCTGATATGAAACTAAATTAGCATCAAATGCAAATTACAGGGTACTTAATGGTAGAAACAGGTGCAGAGCAGGTCCCTAAATGAGATAAATGAATAAAACATCCCTCTGCACAAATGTGGAAGCTGACACAAAGTCAATGATATGAATAATTCAGCAGCCTCAACACTGCTGTTGAGGTCAGCTTTCCTTGACCTTTGAAACAGGAAGTAAAATTCTGTCCAAATTTGAGTGACTGGAAATGCAGCAGTTATTTGCGGAGGGGGGGTGGGAGGGGGGAAAGGAAAATCCAGATTACCAAAAAAAAAATATATCCATGTGAGAATGTGTACACATACATATAAGATGATAGTACACATACATATAAGATGATAGATTGAAACAATGGATAAATGTACCAGCAGAAGAGAACACACAGAAGTGGAACACCTCCCCAATATTAGAGTCACAATGACTGCAGAATATTTGTTTCAGTCTAAAACTCTAAAACAATGTGTATGTGATACATTAGAGTATTTAGGTCATGGCATGATCTAAGCATGTTCAGAGCTAAATGGTTTCATCTTTCAAAAAACAATTTAGTTGTGCTAAAGGGGATATTAATAGAGTCAAAGTCATTATATTTCCAGGCATTAAAGAAATCAAATCATATCAAAGTAGCTGTTCAAAGCTCAGCAATCAATCATTTCTTTGCTCTAAACTTTTCTTAATACAGGAATTGGAGGACTTCTCCTCTAGACTTTTTACCTAAGCTACCAATTAAGTCACTACTGCGTTTCAAACATTAAAAAGTCACCGTTTCAAATGTAAACCACCCCAACAACAGTTTGCAGTGGAACACAGGCTGTGGGCAAGCATGAAGGAGAGCAAGAGACCCCTTAAAGTAGAAATTCTGTAGATATAGAAGTATTTTACATGGGTATTTTTAAATGTCAATAAAACACAAAACCAAACCCTTATACTTCAAAGAGTGGACTCTTCTCTCTCTTAAAAAAAAAAAAAAATCTGGAGCAGCTGCCTTAAACCCAGTGGAATATCTCTAAATTTACATCCTTATAGCTAAATGAAGATTCTGCTCCTTTCCCTGTGACAAAACACTCAGCTAAAAGCATAGGTCATGTAATTTCTGACTGGCCATATAGTCCCAATTTCAAATTGAATTTGGCACTAAAACGCATTAATAAGGTATGACAAATAACTCATTTCTCCGAGCTGGGAAGAGAGGAAGAACAGCACCCTGCAGCTTGTCTTCTAGGGCAACAAAAGATGTAGGATAACAAAGTTATCTCTGCTCGCTCTTTAGTCATATTAATCTCTTTTTACCTGCTTAGGTGTCATCTGCAGACCACGTCTGATGCAAGGTTACCCAGTATCGGGGGGTTCATTTTATTTTCTATGCTTTAGGCCGGTGAAGCCCAGCAATGGGACTGCAGGTTATGGCTCTACCTCCATAAAGTTTTGTAAAAGAGCAAGCTCTGGCAGCAGACCCCCCTGAAGATGCATATTAATTTGCCCCCATATTGCATAATCCCATGTGGCAAACCAAGCACCGGGAATTTGGGGGTTGAGTTCACGACTCTGCTGAGTGCTGCATTTGTCTGCTTGGTGGCTCCCTCCAAGCGCCAGCTCTGAGAACCCAGCTGGTTCTCATTTCCAAACAACCAGTTTCTCTATCCCCAAGTGCTAAAGAAAATAATCCCAGCAATCCATGACTACACGCTTTCACAGGGACAGCAGTGAGAATTTGATTGTAGAGATAATTAAAGTCATTCCTGGAACTTCCAAGGAAAAGAAGTCAGGGGGGAAGGAGTGGGGCCAACAGGGATAACGATGCTCGTGTTTAAATTGAACTAAGCAACTGGTTTGGCTTGGAGAAGAGGTGGGATGCTACTCTCAGGGAATTTGTTTTCCTGAAAATTCTCTCTCCTGAACTCTCATAGTTACAATATTTGCAAAGAAAATGTAATCGACTGTGGTGAGTAGGAAGATTAGAGTGAGGTTTGGAGCCTGGATGTTCCTAATTTGGCAAGAGCATCCAGAGGGAAATGCTTTCACGTTCTGGTAAACTTGAATAAAATTATGTACAGCCACTTCGATTAGAAGGGTTTAAAGGGAAATGAAACCATAAAAGCAATAAAACCAACTGCTATCTGCTTCAAACACTGAAAACATCTTTTTGAAATTAATGTTTCCTGCAGCCCTACCATGAGGTAGGTCTGAAATAATTTTAATATTAAGAACACTCAGGAGCAGGTCAATCTAGAGCCAGTTGTGGGACTGGATTAGTCCTCTCCATCTTTCCAAAACAGTGGAGCAGTTTACACCTCTCCAGCTGGTGTAAAATCAGCAGGGTGCCCCTGGCATCGGGAGAGCCTCAAGGCTCTAGCCACGCTGAAAAATAATAAAAATGATGATGATTAAACAAACAAACAAACAAAAAAGCTTAGCCTCACTCCCTGCAAAGCTAAATTGTACAACCCCTGTGTCACACGCCTACTCTGACCCTCATCATCCTGAAATCGGTGTGAAATTCAGAGATGGAGAGCAAGAGTTTAAAGCACTTGTAATCTCTCGGTCTGCGCTATCTGCCTTGAGCAGGAAGGAGGGATCCGCTCAATGAGAGCTATTCAGGGCCTCTCAATTAACCTGATTAGTTCAGCACGCTGCTCTCATGAATGACACCTTATCTTGGAAATGAAGGAAAAAAACTTCCTTCCTTCTGGAGATAGAGGCAGCCCCTGAAGGCAGCGCAGTGGCGCCCATTGGAGTTGGCAGCCCCATCTCCCCGGGGAGCTTGCTTTTGGGGTGGCAGGGCCGAACAGCCCAGGTGGCCCAAGAGGAGAGGGGGGGGTCCCCCTCTTTCAGAGCCAACCAGGCACATGATGGGATTTTTCTGCGGTGGTTAACCCTTCCAGTGCTGCACAGAGCCCTGCAGGTAGAGCAGCTGAGGGGGTGGACCCCCCCCCCCCCCCGGGGGGGAGCACTGCCTTGTTTAAGTATGTTGTAGTCTGGAACTTGTTTCATATGTGACAGATTAATGAGCGATAACTGGGTTACCATGGCAAAAAGCATTCCCAAAATTCTCTTTTGTTTCCCTGAGAACAGTCTCTCTTTCCTCCCCCCCACCCCTTTCTTTTTTTTTTTTGGGGGGGGGGAGTAAAGGGGGAAGGGGAGAGTGGGTTGATTTTTATTTTAGATATTTTTTTTTTCCAAATCACACTACTTTACAATAATGCAAATCTTAACTAAGGGTGTGTTATTCCTTCCAGCGTGGATGGCTGCGGATGTCAACAAGGCTGACTGTTACATGCAACCTCCCCGAGTTAATCAGAGAAAATAGGTGTCTCAATTACAATTATTACACTGAAAACTCAAATTTATGAATGCCCAGCTGACTTTGAAGGCATTTATTAGAAAAACTCCAATGACTTCGAAAGTATTCATGCACTAATGATGCATTAGGGCATGATGTATTAATGTTCTTGTAATTTCTGACAAATTAAGTTACCATTGTCACAGTGGGGCAATCCTTCAGGAAAAAAGAAGTTCCTCTCTCCTGCCATGCAGTATGCAAGGTGACAATCTGTGTGCATATAATGAGGTTTAGCAAGAAGTTTTCCTCCTACACCACAGTGCAGTTTATTCCATTTTTTAGAATGTCAGAGCTATTATGGAGCTCACTATGTTTTAGGGAAAAAAAAGGAAGGAGGTGTAGCCTAGGGACTGCCTTGCCTAAACAGCTCCTTAGGGTAGAGGCTCTCTCACTATGTTGCTGTACATCCCTTGCTCAGCAGCACTCAAAGCCCGGCAGAACCCAGTAACATCAACACATGGTGCCAACAGGCACCCAAGGCAGAGAGAAAAAAAAATACCAAGTTTTACAGAACTGCTTTCAAGAAGCCCCAGCACCAGAAACTAATTCTGCCTTAGACCCCAAATGAGATGTAGTGGAACTACCTCCTTATACTTCAAAAAGCGACAAATCCTGATCCTAGCTGCAAGACATCTGTCACAAAACCTGTGCAGGTCCTTTCCTTCTCCTGCCTGCATAAGCCCAATGAGGCATGCCATGGGGCATTCTCCCATCTGCAGCTGAATGCCAGCTTGCTCAAGAGCATGCAGGCAGCGTGGGGGCATGGAGCAGGCTGGAGGAGACGCTACCATCAGATCTTAACAGCCCTGACTGTGGTTAATTTTCTTCTTCTTCTAAAAGAACTTTATAATGTATCCAGAATACATCTCTTCTTCTGTCATTTTTCTACAAAATCTGAACTAGGTAAAGTGGTTTTTAACATCCACTTATCAAAGTGGCTTAACATCTGGAAAGACAGCCAATGGTTATGTAGTGATGCAAATGCCAAAAGAATCCAACTGAAAGATTATATTCAGGGAGGTTACAGAGAAGACCTGACTCAACTGGGTGGAAGTGGATGGTTATCCTGGTCAGGAAAGCCCGAGAGTCTCCCTGCAAAATCATGGAGAAAATTACGGAAAATGACTGTGTTTTAAACAGCTTCCTTTTAACCCATTGTGGACACTGGCTGTGTCCTGTACCACTAACTTTTTCCAAAGGCAAACTTTGGAATCAACAGATGAACAGTTTGGCAAAGTCCAAAAGAAGATGAACAGAAAATGATTTGCTGTCTCTGGCAGCCGACGAGACAACGCTAACAAAAGGAAAGTCTTTTTTTTACTGCTCGGTACTCACAGTGGGATATCAATTCTTCCTTACATTTATTTTAGATAAAGTTTATCCTTTCCAGGGCCATGGTGGTGTCAACTGGAGCTGTCTCTTTTCCTTTTTGTTGTTTTTTTTTTTTTTGCCCCCAATAAATAAATCTTTGAAAAAATTACCTAAACATTCAGCTAATTGAATGATGTGATTAGCTGAAACAGTTTGCAAGTCTGATTAGAAAGTCAAGGTGAGAGGAGAGCTGAGAAAATCCAACTGTACAGCAAGCCTTAGGACCCTGGCACTGTGCCATTCTAGCATCACCTTTTTTTTTCCCCTCCCTTTTTTTTTTTTTAAACCCCATTTTTCATCCCTTTCTAGCCCAGTGTGGCACTAGAAGAGTTAAAGAAAACAATAAAAGAACAACTGAGTGTACAGGGTAGGATTTACTGGCATTTACTTTTAATCTATGGTCCTTTGCTCTGTGGCTTATCAGCCCTATGTCAGCCCTTTTTCCTCCTTTATATTTCATGAGGGGACCCACATGCTGGTACTGAGAGACAGAGCCCAAGTGTCTGTAAGCTTTTTGTCAGGTAAAAAGAGAAGAAAAAGGAAAGGAACAAGAGGAAAAGCAAAGCTAAGAGGCATCTATTAGATGTCACTAGGCTTTTGTATTCATGTCAATGATTCAGGATTAGAGTATTTGAAATAATCTTATTGAGAGAACTCAAAAGCCCCACAGAGGGAAAGCCTGCTCGGGAGCATATGGCAGAGCAGCGGACAATATCTTATTAAGGATGTGTTAGCTAACACCATTACTTTTTATATTACATTACTGAACTATTGTGCCTCAGCCGGTTAGCGAGATGCCACAGTTGTGGAATGCCACTTCAGAGCCTACCGCCTTGGGACAAAACCGGAGACATTTGGCCGGGTGTCCAGGCCGGGCCCAGCGGTGGGGAGGCTGTGGGGCTGCTGCTCTCTCACCAAATCCTCCCCCCCGGCAGACTCCTGTAAAGGGCAACCCACTCTTCACCAACAAAGCCTACTGGTGGCCGCTCTGCTCTCGCAGTGCGTGACACCATCCGGTGCCCACCCACCCTTCCCCACCTCGTTCCACACCCCCACACCCCTCCCCTCAAATTCAAGTCCCTGCCTTTGAGGGCTGGCCTCACTGCTGCGGGGAAGAACAGGGGGTGAAGAGGGCAGCTTCTGTTATATATCCATCAAAAAATCCCAAACTATTGCCAAACTCAGCTTCTTGTCAGATGACAGGAATTTAATTTTGTTATAGTGAGTGCTGTTAGTCTAAAAACCTCTCTCTGCTCTTGGACAAAAGCTTGTAATTGGAGAAATAGCTCTTTTTAAAGTTATCTCCATCTGCCTACACCTTTCGAGGCAGCAAGAACCAAAGACAAAACAGTACTGTTCATAGCATTTCAATGATTGCAGTGAAAGGCTTTATATCTGGGTCACCTTACTACTGTCCAGTATATAATTTCAGTGACTTGAAATAAAGCCTTTCAATAACTAATTTCATATGATTCACACAGGAACGGCACCAGAAAATTTGTTTTCACATTTCCTATTTCCAAACACCATTTCCAGAAAGTGGGTAGAAAATTATTCGTTCCACTTTTGCAAAAAAACACCCCTAAAACACTGTTCTTAGCAAAGAAAAAGTAAACACTCATTTGATACAGTAATATATTCTGATCACAAACTACCTATGCAAAGTTGCTAATGTGACACACTGGGAACTTTGTATGGCTTTTCTGTACTTTTCCAGAGCTGCTACAGAAAACAAATAACCCCATGATGCTACAGGGAAAGAGTAAAATACATACCAGTATTCACCAAGACTGCTACAGACTTGCTGCTCTCCAAGGACAGAATTAAACCCATTTCTAGAAAGTTATTTCAGTTATGATTTACACAGAAGCCCAGAACTGTTTCTTACACTCCTTTAACTTTATTAGTTAGATGTTGTATGAAAATTACACACTTCCAGCAGGCAGAAGTGAATTTGAATTTAGCATAGTTATTTCTGTAGATGTGGCCAATTACTTGCAAGAATACTTTTCAGTAGCTAGAACATGCAAACATTTATGACTACTCACAGGAAGCAAACTACTCATACACCTCAGCTTCTGCAGAATAAGGCTTGGGTTATGTTTTTACCCAATAAACGCCACGATAGAGCTAAGATACATTTTTTCAGCTTCAGAACAATTTTAGCTAATCTGCATTAGAACTGGGGACACTCTCTGCAAACAGATTTTCCTGTGGCTTTTATTTATGTGTGCATCCCCATTGTGACAGCAAAGATGGAAATAAAGCAGGTGTTGAGATGGGGTAGGAAATTTATCCACAACAGACACTGTGTACACTTACATGCATGTGAGATGAAGCCAGTATTATTTTTCCTTTAAAAATAATATTGAAAAAAAAAAAAAAAAAGAAAAATCTTGACTCCCAAGAAAGAGAAGAGCTGGCACTGAGCTGCATGAAGCCAGGGAGCTCAGCACATCCTCTCTGCTGCAGGACATGCTTTGAAGTAGGAGTTTGTATTAAGCACATTTCAAGTTTTGTGACCAGAAACAAAGGGACAAATCACCCCACAAGGCCCTGAGCTCCTCTTGGGACCTGCCCAGCATAGTTGGAGATTTCCCTGTGGCTGCAGGATGTCATGTCACAGAGGCAACCAAACTTTTTAAAGCACTTTTAACATCACATGCCCAAATCCTGCCATTTGAATAGAGCAGCTGAGTCATCCATGAGATCTCAATTATAACTTGGGGTGTTTTCTCCACAAGGAAACCCACAGGATGGACTTTGAGGACTTAAATTAATGCAATCGCCTAAAATTGTTAATCTCTGATGACCGTGACTAGGATTTTCAGAAGGAGCCCAAGGGAATTACCAACCTGTCAGCAGCTACAGCTCTGAAAGCTCACCCCAGGCTCACCAGGCACCCCAGGCAGAGCAGACCTATATGAACATGGGCATGCTGACCTTGGGATCTCAAGGCAGCAGGTCCAGCACATCCCATTTGTGTGGACAGGCAGCACAACTGGCCAAGTCCCAGAAGGCTGTGGATGAGCGCTAAAGATTCTATTTTGGCCTATATAGATATATAGGCCAAAAGCAATAAGAGCAGGCTGGTCTTCAGTTTCCCTCATCCCCACAACATTACATACAAGCCTGAGTTTTTTATTCTCCATAAAAAAAATCTCAATCACAGTTTTCAAACTGCACCAGGAGAATCACTTCTCTTCAGGAATGGGATCATCTACCAGCCTAGAGACTAGAGAGCATCTAGCACAATGAGCCTTGTTTGAGATGGGAACTTCTGTTACATCACTGTGATATTAAACAATAATCATCAGACATAAGATTGCCCTGAAATAAAGCCCAAAACATTAGCTGCAGATTCAAAAGGCATCATGAGAGAAGCAAGTAACTATCAGAGTAGTGTGAAATGTTTGCAGTGAAACCCAAAACCACATGAAACTTGCCTGGTTTGGGGTTTTATAACAAACTGACAACTCAGAGCAGGTTTGCTGAGAAAAAAAATCAAAAACCTCCTTAGTAAAGCTGAGACCAAATTAAGGTTTTGCATAATAATATTGAGATCATACAAAAAATCTTGTACTTGGAGGCAAAGGGGAGAGAAATCAAACGAACAATAAGCAGAAGCTAGTTTGACCCTGGCCAAGCTCACTCAACCCCAAGAGCAAAATAACTTAATCTTGAAGTTGCAGAGATATGTGCCAACTCCAGGAGGCTGAAAACAAGAGACTTGTACAAGAATCCTTGCAAAGTTAGCCCCAGCTCAAGTGATTTTGTCACCAGAAAGAAGGCTGACACCACATGCATGAGGATTGTTAGTAGAGGGACAGGCATTTACGTCTGAATCTCTGCGTGAGAAGCATCTACTGATCAGAGTCTCCCATTTATCTCACAACAGCTCAAAATGCCTTTGGTTGCCTAAGTCATGTGGGAAATGTTTTGGGTAATGCTTCTCAGATGCATCAATCACAACCAAGTCCTTGAGGATGTGTTTCAGTCCCTCCCCTCTCAGAAATGTATGGATTCACAGGCTCCAGAGCTCACACGAAATGCTCAAGGTCAACTTCCACCCATCTGAACACCCTGCTTAGAGGACTAGAAGCTTTAGGCAGCATAGCCTTAAAAGATAGCCAGGAAGACATATCTGGGCAGTGCTGAGGGTAGGCTCCTGCTGCCTAGTTTCTGCTCCCTGAGCTTCCCCTCTGCTGATCTGACAAACAGGCACAACAATGAGGTAGGCACACTCCAGTGTAAGACTTAAGAGAACAGCCAAATATTCTGACCCAGGAGTACTTCTTACCTAAGTCTTGAGATCTGTCAGAGAGCACTACGCTCACCCTCCTGCGTGCAAAACCCACTCAAACGCACAGGATGAATGGGACCCATAGCTTCCTGCAGCCCCATCCTCAGCATGGGGAAGGGAGAATCAGGACACTGGCACACACACTTCCACACAGCCAGATCTGGGTACCACATATAGTCAGGGGCACCAAGGGTTTGACCAGCACAAGGCAGGAGCCCTGCAAAGGAACCACTGCCCAAGCACCTGGCATCTTCTGCTGCTTTGCTGTGACACCAGTGCTAGGTGACAAGACCAGCCTATACCCTGGCTGAAGATCAGCTGTGGTGCTGATCTCACCCCTTGTAGCAAAGCAATAATCACCAGCTCCCTCCCAAGCAAAACCAACTTCGGCCTCTCACCAACACCTCTTCCAAAGCTGACCTGCTCTATCACCATGCCTGCACCCCCATCACCCTCCTTCCAGGCATGGAAAGCTACTGTAAAACACATCAATCGCCACATCTGCCTAACAAGTGTATTTGTGGGAAGGATGCAGTGAGTGTGATACAGTCCTCTGTGTCATTTTTTCACCTGCCTGGTACTTAGGATGAAAAGATGATCAGGCCTGTAAAACACAATCCACTACGTGATGACTTGTAAAGTGGTAAAATGGAGACATTGAAAGTCATTCACACCTCTTTTCATGTCATTGCACAGTGAAATCCTACCCACAAACATAATCTTTTTCAGGTTAAAGGCTGGAAGATTTCAAAACCATATGTAGGTAAGTAGACGCCCCCACAGCTGTGGCAGCTGGGTGTGCTGAGGATGGAGTATAGAGCCCAGCTGAGCATCCTGTACAGCAGGCACCGAGAGCACACAGGCCTTTCAAACACTGGGAGCAGGTCATGTATTAAAATGTACCTTGGTGTTATCTGATAATAAAGTGTAAATATATTCCCGTCTCCAACCCATAGTCCCCACTCCATGGACAGGAGCTCTGATGGCACTGGAAATGCATAAGCCACTTCTTCACAAAGCCAGAAGGAGCCTCATTCCTCAGAAGTTGCAAAAGAATTAGCACATGAAGAACTTCAGACAAGGACCTGCCAAGAAGAGACTTGGTCCCCCCCATGCTGACCTGCCACCCAAGGGGGCACAGTCTCAGCCAGGGACAGCTCCAGTACAAAGCCTGTGGACTTACATCACAACTAAAGCTGAAATATCTGAAAGATAGATGGTGGTGAGATTTCTTAAGTAGGTCCCACCTGTACTGGTAAAACTCAGCAAAGCAAATTTCAGGTCACTCTTATCAGCCTGCTCAAGTACTCTGCAAAGAAGCAAAATTTGGGATGGAGCAACAGTTGCCAATTGGGCTGCTTTCTGCCCTTTTTCAACACAGTGTCACAAGCTGGAGGTATATGGTATAGATCCTAAATGCTGAGGTTTTTCTGCCACTATATTTGGGGTTGTGGTGGTTATTCCTATTTTATCAGTCAGTAGGACTTCTGTTTACTGGATACAGCCATAAAAGGTAAAGAAGCCCCAGCAGCCATGGGGAACAGCATTAAAGATTGGGCCTGACAATAGTAAATTGGGTTTAAAAGTTTGGAAGAGAATGCCAAGAGAGGAACCTCTATCCTGAACCAAGGAACAATATGTAGCCCCACTTTCTCCCCTATGTGACTTTTGTCATTATCATCTTTTCTGATTCTTACAAAGCAAACCTAATTAGGAAGCTCTCTCATTAGTCTTCCAGAAAAATTAGCACAGCTTATGCTAATTACTCCTGTAAAATTTAATAAACTCATTGAAATGGGAATAGTCTAATGAGGTTTTATTTATTGAACTAAGATAACTGTAAGGAAAAAGGTTAGGACACCAGGATATCCAGAGTGGTAATAAAACTACAATTTATTCAATTTCTTCATGGGAATTTTATTGCAAAGCTTTTAAATTCAAATATGAGCTACAATTTGAAAGTTAAATCAATCTAGAATTTAATTTGATAACAGAAAGTGCTCTGTGTTTGCTAAAAGTGTGATTACAATACAGGCTGCCACTGCAGTTGTAGGAGGTATTGTGCATTTGTATTGTGACAATAATACTCCTTTTAAAATGAGTTCCTGTTCATCAGATCTTCATCTCAACACATGTAACTGGATTAGTGATAAAATATACAGGCTATGCTAAGGAGATGATTCAGAAACACACACACACACACACACATTTCCAAGAAACTTCCTTGAAATGACTGCTCTATGAGCATAATATATTTACTTTGTTCTCCAGAGAAAATTTAGATCACTGTATGAGTATAAATTTCTCCAGGCCCCTTGCACTGCTGTATCTGCTTGTGTTATAATAAAGCAAAGTACAAAGCAATTTTACAAAGGATAAAGTCATATCCTCTTTCAAATGCAACTACAGACTTCCATTAAAAAAAAAAAAAAGAAAAAACCAAAACCATATTTCAATTAAATTAAAATGAATTATTTGCTTTTCACATGCATCTAGGGTTTGAGGAAGAACACCACACATGTAACTTTGAAGTTGCCAAACAGCCCCTTCACCGAGTTTATTAAACCACCAGAAAGACGGAGCTCGCTCTATCCCAAGTTTCCCTAGCCTCATCAAATAGAATTAATCAATCCAAACTAGCATTCCAGCATGTAGGAAGAGGATAGCATTTCCATGTAAGTACATATGTAAAAAATCCCGTGGATGGATCCTACGTTAACTTCTGTGTTAGGTCAGAGCCTGTGGATTCGTGGGATTTGACGCAAGAGTTAGATTAAATCCATAGGCAAGGCTTTATCAGAGCGTAAGGCATGTGGGAGTGCTTTAGCCCAAATGGTAAAGGAATTCTCTAAGCTCACATGCAAATAAAAATAGCTAAATATGGGTTTGCATATCAATTGACATAATAGTTAAAAATTGTGGGCATGGAGAAGTGACAATGGAGTATAACTAAACACATGTTCTGGCTGGCGGAGGCTTTTTAACGTTACAACAATTTTAAAGGACTCGTTTTAAGGTAAAAATGGCTCCACATAGATCACTTCATCCTTTCCAAACCAAAAGGGGAGGAAAAAAAAAAAAATGAATAGGATAAGTGTCACAAGAAACATCACTAAAGCCACTAACTGTATAAAGCACATACTTATTTGGCCTAAATTGTTTGAACTAGCCCCAGCCAAGAAAAGGTTTTAAGTACCCTACTGGGACAGATGCGAAGCGGCAACAATAGAAGCCACACTAATGCAATCCAGGTAACACAATCCTGTTTCAAAAACACAGGGAGGGCTAATTACAGTACTGCTGAGTCAAATTTCTTATACCATTGCAACCCACAGGAACAGGTCAAAATCAAATGTTATTCAAACCACAGTCATATCAACCTTCTGTATCAAAGTCACCATTTAAAACCAAGTGAAAAAACTTAAAAGCTTAACCCATTCACAAGCCAAGCATCATTCAGTGTGGGTGGTGAGGTAGGGTTTGGGCTGTCACCTTTAAATTATGTTTAGCTCACATTTTAAAAGAGAACCTCCAGAACTGGTACCTCTTGCACTGATTTACGTAAAGCCTGATAAACTGATCACAGCTAGGAAGCTAAATCTGTGGGTTGGCTTTTTTTTTTCATGTAACTGTCTTCCTCATTTTACAGGAAACATGTAACAGGCAGCACCTCTGGCTTCTGTAATTTAAAATGATTTGCAACTAGCAGCTTTGCATACTAGATAGTTAAACAAAATATTTCTGTAAACCTGCCATTAGCATCTTAACATCTCACTTTCCAGTACAATGAAAAATTCATGTGAATTTTGTAGCTTTCATGTTGCTCAAAATGCCAGTCTAACACCATGTTTATAGTGTTCAACTCTGCAGCATGCTTATAAAACACATCTCTGTACAGATTTCACTGTGGGGTTCTCCCCCTCCCCCTACTTTTCCTGGTACTACCTAATGCTCAAGGAAGATGAGATAGATAGATAGATAGATGGATAGATACATACATACATACATAGTTGGATGGATAGATAGATAGATAAATAGAGTTATCTTCTGAGATTTAAATATTCTCATGATTAATTATTACAGCTAATCAAAACATCTGCTATAAGCTTCCAATATATGCACTTTCTTACCAGACTCAAGCAAGAACTGTAAATCTGGGAGCCTGGGAGAGCACACTGCCAGGCAAGGCTCTGCCATATCCCTGGACAACTCTCTCTACATGTGGCACCCAACACATCAAACCCTCTCCACCTTCTGTCATGCAATGGATGCACTGGCACAGAGGATACTTTATACTCAATAGAGCAAACATGAACTCAGACAATAATGGGAGCAGAAACACACTATTGTATGCTCTCATCCCTACACATATACATAGGTAGTTCCCCTCCAGGGTCCCTCTATTCCCCAGTCAGTGTGAGGGTGGTGTTGCTTTCCCCAGCTGATGACAGACACTTTCAGTACTTCATGGCCATTTAACTCCTCTAGGGTAATGCTGCCTAATAATCTGGTTACCACACATGGCTTTGTACAATGAGTTTGGACAATTAAAATGTAAAAATTACTATTTGGCTACCATTTTGCATAATTTGCAGGCAGAGAAACTACTCGTGGCTCAGAGAAGCTAAAATAGACGTATGGTACTTTGATGTCAGATTAGCAATATGGATCTGTTTAAAAGCACAATAATTATGACAGGCAAAAATTAATTAATGACCTGACAATACAGTCAAAATAGTGTTCCAACCAAAGAAAATACCAGGAGGGGGAGGGAAGAAAAAAAAAAAAACAAACCCTTACTTTGCAGACCTTTTCTCTTTTTTTTTTTTTTTAACTGTTTTTATGCATAAATAAAACCTTAAAATGTAGATGGATTGCATCCAACAGAAATACTGTAGCTAAAAGTGATAATGATTCAAACATTTTTCAAATAAAAGTTAAATATTTATAAGCACCCAACCACATTTCATAAATCACAAACTATTATTATTTTATTCCTGAAGCTTCTCTGGCACAGCATGTGAATTGAGCCGCAGAAAGTCAGAAAGAAAAATCTCCTCTTTATGCACATGAATCAGTTACAAGAAGCGGAGCCCTTCAGCGAGCAGGTCGCTGCCTTAGCCTCCATATGGCCCTTCCACGGCAATCGCGATGGCAAAGCACAGCTAATTCGGTATCAAAAACAAAATTTCCTCCGTATCTACTCCTCATTCTTCCCCATTAGCGACACAGGGCAGGTGTTTCGTTATAATGAGGAAGGGGGGGGCAAGGGGGGAGGAAGGGGAGGGGAAAAAAAAAAGACTAAAAATGGAAGGAAACAATAGCAGTCCTTACCTGTCAATTATCACTGGATCTGATGGAGTCTCATTTCTGTTGCCACAGCTTTTCTTGTCACAACAGCGGCTACGGAGCAAAAGTGAAAGGATTTAGTGCGACCATTACACTGTAAAATCATCATTACGAACATGGTAGGTTCAAATTGCCGGCTAGAGTTACCGCTCGGTCCCTGCCTGGAAATCACTCAAATGTAGTGGGTCACATATGGGTTAATTACTGTGTTTAACTTCTTGCACAGCTGGTTAGCAACGGAAAATATAAAAAGAGAGGGGGTTTGCCCCTTTCACAAATAATAATTCAAGGCTCACTCTAAACAGGGAGACTTGCCTATTTGTAGCCTCTTTTCCGTGGGGTTTAACAGTTGTCCCGCATATGCTCGCACACAAAATAAGCAGCTTTTTCCCTGCTGAGCCTGGTTTTAGCATTTGCTTAGTGCTTATGTTACACATCCACAAGATATTCCTGCTTCTACATAGAGCCAAATTCTCAGCTACTGAGAAACCTCCCCCTGAAATCCGAAAGCAGAATTAGTCTCTCTCTAAGAAACGCTGTTGTTAATGGAGGAGCTAAAATGCAAGCACCATTGGCAGCAGCTTCTTTAAGCTCCAGCATGCCTGTTTCTCCCAAGTTTTCTGAGCATGTTAATGATCACTGATGCCATGGAGAGCACAGCTCTGGTGGCTGATGCCCTGCTTCAGGTCACATACAAAGCAGGCATGTGAAATATAAGCTCTGTCTCCCAAAGCACTGCTCCATTGCTGACCTCCAGGTTGAGATTCTTTTGAACTAAGGTGGCTCATTGTTTCCTAAGAGAAGTTAAATTGTTGTTTCTGATGATTCCTTGTCAGGGGTTATTGTCTATCAAAAGCTATAAATACATGGCAGGTAAGTTCACAGGCAATATGTAAGTTTCTGCTCAGGGTGCAAATCCTTCCTGGTGCATCTAGTGTTGTAGCTGAGCAACATGGGTGCTGCCCTGCTCTCCCCAGCAGCTCATCTAAACCCACCAGACCAAGTCACAGCTATGTAGGTGAGCAAAGCCTCAGGCTTTCACCCACCTGCCTACCCTAAGGAGGAAACACACATCCGATAACGAAGGCTGCTGTTTGTTGACGTCCCTTGACAGAAGATTCCCCACCAAAGTCAAGGCTCCAAGGAATTAAATAAATAAATAAGCACCTGATCTTCCCAAGCCCTCCCTGGTACCCAGGGACCTGCTGGATACCGCTTGGGCAGCTCCTGTGAGTTAAGGTCTGCAGGGACCCCATCCCATGGTGGCAGTAAGTGACGGGCAGTGAGGAACACCTTGTTTGCTCCCCAGGGCCAGACCTAAGTGCATCTTTCCATTCACAATACTTCCTGGTAAACCACAACCATGTGCAGCCAAGTCTTTGGAAACCACCATGTTTGTTCCAAATGGCATGTCAGGGACCTACGTATCACCCTTGTTTCAGCAGCTGGCTAGTAGAAGCCAGCATCGTTCACATTCCCACTCAGATGAACTATTTTCTTTTCCCCAGAAGGTGGAAGAACATCAGGACAGGAAGAAGCCCTCACAAGTGCCACACTATATAAATAGCCCTGTTGGGAGTACGACAAAGGTTCTCTTGTGTTGCTGAACAATAGAGTGAATAATATACAGTTACCCACCAAGATTAGCAATAAAGCAACTAACCACACTAAAGATAACAAAAAAAAAAAAAGGAGGGGGGGAGCCTTTTACAAAAACAGCCTGTTTAAAAAATGGGGGTTTAAAAAAAATAAAATAATAATTTTGTTTTCAAAGAGAGGAAAATACATAATTCTTTTCACCACAGAAAGCTTCAAGGCAACTATTCAGGGCCGAAACTTTTCACAGTTAACACATGTGTGGTATCTTCATTTCGGTGGAAGTTACATTGTTTGGGGATTGCCAAAAAAAACTGCTTAATTTTACAGCACAATACCACAATTGATCCACCAGAAAAAATACAAGAGCCTTGGCACTCTGAAAGTATGAAAATTTAGGAAGGAATAAAATATGCTGTAGGTAAATAGTCATGTGGCCATTCGGGGGGCTTTTTTGCCTATAAAAGGACTCGTCTTTGGAGTGCAGCTAGAATGTGTGGGGTGAGAAAATTTACCCACAAACAAGGCAATAAAAACTGCTAATCATTTTTAAATGATTAAAATGTAATTAGAAACAGAGTTGGCACAAGTTAAGACAATGCAGTTCTTGTGACTGAAGCGAATCAGGGCTAGTCCTGACATTCTCACAGCAGACTGGAGGGACAGAAATTGCCTCACTTACTCAGGCAAGCAAAGGTTCCCAGGCTCCCAGTACAAGATGGGCAGATACCACCATCCATGAACCACTAGGCTTGCAGGCCAGCACCTTCCTGGGGCGCTAACCCAGCAGGAGAGGCTCCTGCAGGGGCCCAGAGATGGGATGCCTCAGTCTAATCTCCTGCCACGAGCAGGATGGAGTCAGGCACTGGCCGACAGGGACAACTCTGCTTTGAGAACTGGGAAAGTCTCCATTACTCCTTGGGTGGGCCCCTCATTTGGACAGGGGTCCCAAGAGTTCACCCCAGTAATCCCAAGTAATACTAAGAGACCCCACCCCAGTTTGAGGGTGATGTGGGAGAGGTGCACGACTGGCTCATCCCAATGTCTGGTGGCTGCATGGCACGAAAGGAGGCTCCAAATGTTCTTACATGTCCTGGACAATTATTTTTTAAAACCTCAGCCTGCCTTTTGCACTTTTCCCCCAATAGCATGATCTGAGGCCTTGCCTACCCCAGAATTCAAATATGAACCCCAGAGAATTAAAATATCACACAAACTCTGAGTTTGAAACCTCGTTGTATGTCACAAGAAGTGCTTTTAATTCAACTTGCCTCGAAAGCTTTGGCTTTTAGTGCCTACTTAACACTTGGAAATAAGTTCCTAAATATTCAGTACCCTTTCTCCTTTCCCTGAAGGAATTTTAAAATTCCCAGGAGCTTCTCCAAGTCACCCAGAAACCCTCCAGCTCCCAGTAAAGCTCTGTGAAAGTGCAGGGAGAGGCACTGAGTGCTAGCTCCTTGCAGCCAGGAGGATAAGGTCTTGTTCTTACTGTACCTCCATGACACCTCTCCCCAAATGGGAAAGGAGCCACAGCTCAGACACAATGCCATGTTGGCCCACAGAAAAAGCCTTCAAAACTTGATTTGTCTTTGAAATAAGTAGTCCTTGCCAGCACAACCTCTTCCAGCTCCTGCACCCCATCTCCACCTATCCCAGGTTTCCCCCCTCCTATTTCCATCCTTGCCATCCCCAGGGCTTACGCCCAAGTCCCACATCATCCCCATCCTGCCCCTTCACAGAACTCCCCATCCTCTGGCCACCACCACCCCCAGCTTTTGTTGCTGCCTTTGTCTTCACTCCAACCCTCTGGAGACCTTCTGCCCTCCTGCCATCTTGCTCCCTACCTTCCCTGAAGTACAACATCTCTACCCCACACTGCCTGGCCCTGCTGAAGGGGTGCAGTGCAGAAGATGGCCTCTTGTCCCTACTCTGGTGTGATGGCCAGGAGCATCACTCATGAGAGGAGCCCTGCTTTGTGTATCTGCACACAAGGTTTCTGCAGGGACAATGAACAATGAGAAATTACGGGGCGATGGCACGTGGCCAGCACCAATGCGACTTTCCGATCATTGAGCCGCCAGGCTCTAGCAAGTCGTTAGCAAGTCCATGTGGGAGATTTTGCTCAAGCTCCCAGCCAGGTAGCCTTCATCCCATGGATGACGTGGTCAGAACAACCCCTGCCCTAAACAGGCTCCTCACCCCAAGGCATGGAGGTGCAAGAGCCTTTGACCAGAACAGCTGTAAGATTTTATTTTGCAGAGACAAAACCCATATTTTACTCCAACCTCATTCTCAGAAATCACTGAACCATTTTAGCTGAAACTTTCCAAAGAAAGTCAGCCTGAGGCTGACACCCTGCAAAGGACATTTCAGCCAGAACAGTTTAAGTTTGGCAAAGCTGTAAGCCACTGAAGGTTTCATAATGGAAATTGTTGAGGCAATATTAACTATAGATGTCCCTCCCCATGCTGCCTACAATACTAATAAATTCCACTGAGGCTGTGAATTCTCCCCAGCTATTAACATTTTCACCAGCAGTGTAGATTTTTGTATTTGACAAAACACAATGAAATCCTTTGAAATAAACAGCCACCTGAAGCAAACCTCAGCTCCACTTTCCTATCACAACCAGGTCTCTCCTATACATTTGAATTCTTTGTCTTACCCGTGCCATACTTGTAGTATACTATAAATACCCAGCTTTGTCACATAAATGCAAAGTTTTATTGTGCAGTTAGCCTTGATAGAAAGCACTGCTGAAAGTTGTTTAGAAATTAAATATCTAAAACAAGCTATTTTAAAATACAGAGCCCTCACTATTTCATGTCTGAAATGAAGAAATTTCATCTTAGGGAGAGCAAGCTGTCTTTCACACCATATGGCTAATGGTAGTGCATAGCAATTAGCTGGGCTGATTAATGGGGAACAGACTCTAATTTTATGCTTATAATTGAGGCTGCATTTGCACCCCTGGTGCAAATTCAGCACATCCCAACTTCCACTTACAACAAGCAAGAAATCAAGAGAAACAGAATGGTGCGGAGAGAGATATTTTTTTCCCCCCTTCTAGACCCCTAAAGAGCATCAGATTTGCAATTTAAAAGAGTGTTAGCAGCACAATGGATGACAGATTTGTGCAATAGGGTCAAGCGGCCTGGTAAACAAACAGCACCCTCTTACACATGTATAGGCAGAGAAGGAAATGGGTAATATCTAATATGAGCTGTAGGAAATCTGAATATGTCTCCTGACCCCATCAGGCACACAGCATTTGTCTACCATGGTCAGATAATTTACTCTTTTTTTTTTTCCCTATCCCTCCACCTTATGGTTATGAAACACGAAACGAAAACTAGCAGTAAACAAAGAGGGCAAAGTCTAAAGCTCCTGATGCTGTGAATTTTAAGAACAAAGAAAACCTAAAGTGTTTTACTAAAGGGAAATGCTGCACATCTTTCCACGTTCCCAGAACAGAAATAATTTTGTCTCAGTCAAAGTATATTGAGTGGCCATAAATCTTTGATGCAGGTATTTGGCTTTCTGGTTAAAACTCAGCCCTCTACATAAAGTTTCATTTTACTTCTAACTCTTTATATTTTTTAAGTAGTTGTAAGAAAATTAATGCATTAAAGGAGACGATGCTTACTCCTGATGGCTGAGTGGCAGGTATATGCAATTCCTACCTCAAAACTTTGCCACTTAAGAATCAGGTGGACACATCACCCAGGACCAACAGCAAATTCAAACCCTGACACTGCAGACACTTGAGCATGTGCTTAATTTTACTCGTGTGAACAGTCCCACTGTTTTAATGGACTGCTACAGGAGAAAAGCAAAGTACACACTTCAGCCTTATCAGGTCAGGGGCCTCCTGTAATATTTCCATGAATTGTTCTTAGCTAGGTATCTAGTGTGAAAGTGGTGCTAATTAGGCCAATGAATTTTAGGGCAATTATGAGTTGTCAGCACGACTGGGTTTCCATTTGGAAAGGGAGAACTGGCCAGGAGTCCTCAGCAAAGCAATGCTGCAGCTCCCAACAGCAGCAGAACTTTAAGCGCCTCTGGAGGTACCTGTCTGCTCTGATCAATCTTGGGTTTCCAGGAAGATGTCAAACCTACTGAATGAAGCAGCCTTGAAAACCAATGCATGAAAGCTAAAATTCCCCATATCCCTCAAGGAAGAATTTGGGGTGCAGCATGGGGTTCTTTCCAGAATTACAAAGCACAGAGAGCAACTCCTTCACTGCTGGAGAAAAGCATTGCCTTCTCAAGCAGGGTTTTATCAGAGTGGAGCTGCCATGGAGGACAAAAAATGCAGATCACCAAGAATAGGGGGGGGGGGGGGGGGGGGGGGGGAGAGGGGGGACTTCAAACAAAATTAAAATAAAAATCAACTGACAGAGAAGTTTCCATCTTTTTGTCTAAGACTCTCCCCCATCAGGAAACCCTCATGCAAGTTTATTCCCTTAGAAGTGCCAGCTTTTACCCTCAAGTTACTCCTTTTTAGTTATGTGTTTTGTAAAAGCTACAACACATGCAATGGCATTTTTACAGTTTTAAAACAACTGATTGTAACAATGAGCTTATGCAAGAATGCCTCATCTTCCACCAGGCAATTATTTTCTGCCATCGAACAACATGTAACAAATGATTTTTTTCAGACATGCAAAAAACACCCACTAACTTTAATGAGACTGCAAGGTCAAGCTCTCCTAGATGTTGGAGGGGTCTGCAAGAAGATGCTGTCTTCTCTGCAGTAAAAAAGGAAGTAGCAGAGGCTTCACCTAGTTCAACCAGCCAGAAAAGAGAAGGAAGCAGTGGCAGAAGTATGACGGCTGGGTGAGAAGATATTTGACTGATATTTGATAAGTGACCAGCCCCAAGCAGGCATGTTCAGGGAAAGAGAACACGGGGCAGAGCCACATTTACACAGAGGAGTTTAAAGAAAATCAACAAGACAACATCTTTTGGGTGGAGGGCTATCACCTGATCTGCTCTGGCCAAGGAAGGACCTTGCGTGAGCAGCAACCCGGACAAAACAAACCTTCAGACCACCACAAATCTTAATGCAAAAAACCAAATTGAAAATAAAAGAAAAAAGAAAATTACTGTTTTGCAATTTTACCAAGGAGGTTTTGTTGGGAATTTGGGACAGAGACATTTATTGCTAGAAGACTAATTGACTGTCAGTTTTGGTGAGGAGACCTTTTGTGGGATAGGCTGTCTAAATGAAAACCAGCAGCGTTCTGTTAAGAATCTTTATAAATAATTGAAAACTAGTGTGACGACTGAGACCTTGCTGCTAATTACACACACTGAACTGTGTTATTTTGGGATTGTTTAATGCAAGAAAGATAAATTTAAGTCCGAAAATAACTGCAGGTTCAACCTAGATTTTGAGAGACACGTTCATCTTCTCATGGCTAATTAACTGGAAGCCGGGGTAGTTCTTACCTGCACATTATTTCATGAGTGAGCAGAACTCGGCACATTTCTGGGTTCTTGTCTTGGCCTTCATATACTATTGCCTAGAAACAAAACACATTTTTAGCTGTGCATCAAGTTGAGTTTGGAGAGAATAAAAAAGCGTGACGGTAACCAAAAGGCATGGCTGGAGTTGCAAGCCAAGTTGCCAGCTAAAGAGACCATGCCTTCACCCAAACCTGCTCCAAGACTTGAGCTTGGAAAACAACACAAGCTGAGTACAGCTAAGTTCCCTGCTCTCCGTTGCACACCTCTCGAGCGGTGTGTAGGATGGGCTTTTTTAGTAGTCAAGACAACCACAATTTTCTTTTCAATTCAGAATAAAATATAAACCTAAAAGCATTAGAAGAAGAAGAAGAAAAAAAAAAAAAGGAAAGGAAAAAAAAAAAGGAAAGAAAAAAATAAAAAACACACCACAGCAAGGCTTGGCACACTTTGGGTCCTATTCATTAAAAAAAAAAAAAAAAAAGAAAGACAGAAAAGAGAGAGCTCATGTATTTTTAATTACAAAAGCTGCACAGCCCAGGCATTTTCCTGGTAGCTCCTGAGAAAGCGTCTGGGCCTGATTCTCCCCTTAAACCTCGTGATCCACCGCTTTCCAAAAAGCAACTCTGGAGTTACAGGGATATAAATAAGTGAGAAGCAGGCCCTACCAGAGCAGAGGATACCAAAACAAAGAGAGGATCAACCAGCTTGAGAAATTTGATTCTGAGATAGCACGGGGAGAATCCTCCAAGTTAAAAGTGTGGAGAGACAGTGTATTCGCAATTTAAGAAGAGTCTGTGCCTGCAGTGCTCCCAGCAGCAGAACCAGCGCGCGGGTGAGGGATCGGCGTTACACACTAACTAGGTTAGCGCTCACAGCCCGCTCTGTACAAGGTTTCCATCTGATCAGGACAGACTTATGTTTTCTAACCACCCCTGGTCCCAAGCACCAGCTCCTCCAGCAGCAAAACAAGAGTGAAAAGCAGTTGGTTTTGCAACAGCATCTTTTGATAGCACTGAGATTTCTAAATCTTTTAGGGTACCACTCCAGAGCTGGGATCAATAGTTAGAGACCCAGCTGTGGAGGGACCACCATCCCTGCATCTGATCATCAGCTTTACCCTTGGCCTTGTAGTGACCTTTTCAGTCTCTAAAATACAGACTTCAAAATTAAAAACTGGAGGGAAAATAAACTCAGCAGATAAAATGACATATGATATGGGCATCCCTGAAGTTAATGACAAAATAGCTATTGACAATAAGAAACAAAAGTATGCTATATGGATGAAATGCATTTTATGGAATGAGAAGTGTGGAAAATACTGGGAGGAAAAAAATACAAGTTATCTTAATATATAAAGTGAGATCATGTTAGCTGCTTTGTCCATCCTTACAAATATAACCCACCCAGGGTAAGAGGTGTTGTACCTGCAAAGAGGACACAGATCCCTGAACCCACACATCTGAAGAAGCATGAGCTGATTTTTTTTACACCATTTTCATGCAATGCAATATTCATATATGCATTGTAAAATTATTTCATTATTCCATAAATACTATCAGGAATGGGGCTGTGTTATCTCTGCTAGTTTGTTGGGTTTTGTTTTTTTTCATTTTGGTTTTGCCATGTGCATTCCCCTAAAACCTGAGAGACAATGGAGGGTTTTTATTCACTGAGATAAAACAGAGGCCACTGGCATCACTGCAACTAACAGATACAGAGTTTCACCTGACTTCTGCCTCCTCATTTCCACCACTAACACACGAAACCTGTGAATTTGGCACTCGTGTAAAGGGGACACAAAAGTTGTCACAGGGCACATGCAAATTCCTCACAGCAGACACCAGCAAACTCCCCTGATCCCAGCTAGGACTCCGTATCACTGCTCAGTTGCTGGTCCCCACCTTGAGGTACCTCCACATTCATTGCAAAGAGAGCTACAGATGGTTTGCAAGAAGCCTTGGAGATGGCAATACAGTGATCCAGTGAACCTCAGGAGGTTGGAACATATTTAGAAGACCTTCATTTCTATGCATTGAAGGGGAGGATAGGGAGTAACTTCCTCCAGCCTCAAGCAGGGAATCAAAGTAACCAGCTGACACCTGATGGGGTGGTCAGTGTGGACATCACAAAGATTGCCACCTGGCAGCGAGATAGGCTAGGCAAAAGAGAAGCTTATGGCACATTTAGTACTTAATAATTAAAGAATAATCTGCCTCTGAGGGTGCTGAGCATGGGGGTAATGGGCAGATAAATCCCCCAGGCCTTTCATGAAACAAACACTTTCAGTCCCCATTCACCTCCAGACCATCACAACATAACAAGGGGAAATAGTGTTGGAGAGATGACTGCTGGGCTTGGCACATTCATCTCAGACCTTAAATCTTAAAATCAGTTTACCCAGTATGGACTATCTTGTTGACAGTGAAGCCAAGGAAGTGCTAGAAGTGACAAACCAGAACACAAAATTTGCTTTCTTTTTCCCCCCTCCCCTCTCTCCCTCTTGTCTTCCCACTGCTATGCTTACTTAACCTCCAGGTACCCACTTAAATAACTCAACTAAATAGCAATAATGAACGGGCAGAGTCAACACTGTGGTACATAATCACCTTGTCTGTTGTGTTTAGCATCAGTGATCCCTTCTTTGCGTGCATGACATTCTTCTGCCTTCCTCTACGTTAAGGGTTTGCTTTTCACTTTATTTGCATTCAATTACCGCTGTTGTACCCATGCACATTTTGTTGTTTCCCCATTAAGTGCAGGTACTCCTGCGCCCCCTATTCCTGTAGGAATTCCTCGAAAATTCCAGGAAGCAGGAGGAACTGCCAAGTTCATTTCTGAGCAGCTCATCCTCAACTCCTATTCCTACGTCCCAATTTACTTGTGTGAACGGGTGTGTAAAGTACCAACTGCTTACTTCCATGAATGGCTGCCCGAGAGCGTTACAGATACTCCAGCGCCTTGCAAGCCGCGCTGCTCTAAAGCACTAATTCAACAATTAGCTTCAAAAAGGAAACAGGAACTGCTAAAGTTTCAGATCGTTATAGCTGCCAGAAATGTTTTTTACAGGAAGGGTCTCCAGTGTAACTGTTGTGAAGACCTTGCAAGGCAAGATTTGAAAAGTTACTCTTTTAACAAATGTATCTTAATGCTCTTTTTTAGTTATTACAAGTTCAGGCTTTATAAGAGGGTGATTCTGGCAGGATTCCTTTCTGCACGAACATCATCGTGATTTTGTCAAACAGGGATTGCGTTAATGAGCGATAAAGTGAAAGTTACAGTGTATAAACTTAGACCACAGCGGAGCTAAAAATAAGCCTTTCAAATACACATCAGGGTTGCACAACAAAACACCAGCAAAGGAAATGCAAAATCATAGACTTTGGGTGGGTTTTTTTTTCCTTTTTATTTACTTTGTGCAGTTTTAGCTCGGTCTTATTTCCTAAGCATTTCCAAATCACTTTTTCTTCTCCTGAACAACTTAAATATTTCCCCACAAAATTCATGTTCCATTTTGTAAGCTATTACTCACCCAAGTAACCTCTCTACAAGAAGTCTCAGTGAGTAACAATCGCTCATGCACAAACGGATTTCAGAATCAGACCCCGAAAAATTAGTGTCAAAATATAAGACCTCCTCACTTCCATTTAAATAAAGCTGCATTAAAAGTTAAATCAAATGCAATTCATTGCTTGCCAGCAGGTAAAAGTTGCCAAATTGACCACATCACAGTCATTTCTGGATGACAAGTGTGCCCAACAATTCAGTTAAACTTTTCAGTTTAAAAATAATAATAATTTTAAAGGACAATTTAAAGGGAGGAGCGTAATATAAAAGTCAAGACTAAAGTTCTCATTTAATCTACTTTTCCCCCAATAAAGGCAGTAGGATAAATCAGTAAAAGAGTTGATGAATTGGTTTGAAAAATATAGAGTCAGCTTTGTCCTTAACTATTCCCGAATAAATCCACATTTTTGCTGGTACAACTGAGGGCAGAATCGTCTCATGGTGTCAGTTTGCCAGTCAAGCAACCCTGCTTTCTGAACTGGACGAAAAACAATCTTGAAGGAATGAGATCATGGTCATTATATGATTCAGTTATGTCATGGCCTTGATTTTGAAAGGGTAAGAGAAGGAGAGAAATCATCGACGTGCAGCTAAATCCACTTGCTTTCAAATTTCTCGTCTGTTCCAGAAAACAAACTAACTCCTTCATTAAAATAAAGGAGAAAGAAAAACTCATCAAAACGAGGGTCCTTTTGAAAACAGTACTAAAATGATTTGGAGTGACGTGTACAGCCATACACACCGAGAGAAAATAAAATCCCGGCCCCACCGAATTCAATAGGAGCTTTGCAATTGACTTCAGATGGGCCAGAATTTCACCCAGAGAGGATTAAGCTTGCATTCACTATGTATCTCCCCAGAAAATACAGCGAATTACATGTATTTGGCTCTGAACACTTAACCCTTAATTACTCAAGTTTGCATCCCTTCCCCAAGCGAAATTTTTAGTCATCCCAGTCAGGTTTATCCCGGACAGGCAGCACAGTGCTGGGTCCCAGAGCAAGGACAGTTAGTTCTTGCTACGTCTCTTGATGCACAATTCAGAAGCCTCTAATTATTGTATCCAGTCTCCCTCTGCCTTTGATACACAGCCTGCTTATCGACGTATTCACACAAATTAAATAAATTTATCTCTCCTAATATGTTCATTTTTAATGGTTTTCAAACATTCACATGGAAACAGCTCTAGCGTAAATATCCCAGAACAAATGGCTGTATATTATACAGGAGGGAGCAGTTGGGCTGCCAGACTGGGAATGCACCAGGCCATCTGGCTCAGGCAGTCTCTCCAAAATCCTCAGCTTTGTTTTCACCCTCAGACTCCAAACAACACATTTTCCACTGTGATGAGTTTACATTTTCCCAAACACAGGTCCTGATCATGCATGCAAATTCCAAACTTCTCCGTTCCTCTCTGTACAAGAAAATTAAAATCACCTGCACTCCTGACAGCTCACCAAAGGCACAAGAAAGCTGCTAAAATCTGGCGCAATGTAAACTTTCCCTGTCACAGGGGTTAGGGTTTGTTTTATGTTTGTGTGAAATTTCTCCGAGGCTGCTGAGGCTCCTCTGAACTTATTGATAACATTTTTTTTCCCCCCCCCATGTGTGTAGCTGCCAGAGAAGGGCCCTGCTAGGCACAGAATAGAGAGCTGATCAAATATCTGCAGACATCAGAGAATGATAGAGAAGTCAACAGAAAAGAAAAAAAAAAAAAGAAGAAGAAGAAGAAGAAAACAAAACACCACATTTGCATCCAGAGTTAAAGTACAGGGAAGGGGGAGTTAAAAAAAAACGCAAAATGTAAACAGAGCCTAAGTCTGAAGGAAATATTTTTGACTCATGGGGACTCTCAGCAATAGACAATAGCTATCATGCAAAACTTATGATTTCAAAGATGCCTGAGCCATATTAGCATCCGTTATATCTTATGGAGGAGAATGGCTGAAGCAAAAATGGGTGGGGAACAAGTATTTCAGATTTATTTCCTCCATCTTTCCTAATAGTGAAATACCTCAGCTTTATGAAAATACAGCTGAAGAGAAGGCATCTCCTCTCTGTAAATACATTCAAATGCTTACACTTGCCTAAAAACTCCCTTTTTATTAGGGCAGACATATTTCACATTTTGCAGGCAATTTCAAAATACATCATTGTTAAAGGCAGACCCACGGCGCTAGGAGCTGCTGCTTTACGGAAAGAAACAGCTATAAAGTTTGGGATCCTACAGGGTTTTGAACGCATTAGGAATGTGATCCTGACATAAAACGAGGTGCCAAGATAACATAAAAGAAAATGTAATTAAGGCAGCATTGACAGCGAAGTCGCTGCGCTAACCGAAGAGAACTTCCCTGCAACATTAACGGTTTGTGCACAGTATTTACCATCGCTAAATGACGAGGCCACGTTTTGGAAATGGAGCAAGACCCCCTCAAAGACATGTCCTTCCCATCTTGCCCAACACTTCTCCATGGCCACCACCAAAGGCCAAGCATGTTATCCTGAACGTAACTTGAAACGATGGACTCTCAGACTAATCCTGCCTGGGTTTCCCATTTGGAAGTCCCACAGCCCACCAAAGAATGTGCATGCAGCCATGCAGCAAAAGCTCATGACTTAGGGCAGCTCATGCATAGTTCCTACCTACACCTCAGATCTGCCCTGGGATGTAGTTTGCACCAAAAGTCTTTGTTACTTCCGCAGTGCCACTTTCCAGTACTGCTCCTCATACTGCATCACAGCTGATGGAGAGCATACACACATACAACAGGACACACAGATCCCCATGTTCCCACTCTGACAGGGCTTTGGTCATGAGTTTTTCAGTTGGGCACAGCCAACTAAAAACCTCGACTTAGATGGCCAACAAACAAATTCCTGACTTGCTCAGACCAAGAACTCTACAGGAACAGGCACAGCTACTGTTTATTACTTGCACAGTGAAGCCCTGCCTGTCTACCTGCTAGTATAATGCATGCTGTTAATGGGACATTTATGTTAAATCTGTGAGTAGCAATCCTTTGTACAGAAATCTAGGACTGATTTGCAGAAGGGATTTTATTTTATCTTGCCTAACTTAATATTATCTGCAGCAGTACAAAACCTTGCAATGTATAACTGTGAGACAAAGAGAATACATTTAAATCTGATGTGTCCACAGCATCAAAAAACATATATTATTTAATATACAAGAAGAGCCACAGATACTTTCCTGTATGATCTGAGGAATGTAACTCATTCAAGCTTTGCTTCTGTGGGATTTTTAATTTGCCACCAGAAACCTCAGAGTAGCTGTAATTTCAGGCTGGGAATTCACAATTATTGAGTGTGTGAATGCGTGTGTGTGAGTACCGAGAAGGTACTTGCCAGCTGAAACATGTACGCTTCTGCAACAGTTTCATTTAAAAGTAATCATTTCATTATCCAATTTGTTCTGAGCGTCATGCATTAAAATACTACACCTTCAAGTAGACTGACAATATATATTTAACTTTCATTAAAAATTAAAGAATTTTCAGACAGTCTTTGCAATATTTAATTACAGTTTGATGATTTGAAAGTTACTTGAGAATCTTCTCTATAATTCACTGTCGTAAAACATAAATGATCTATTCAGGCTTTGGGTGAGCTTCTGTCATCTGTTGTACTTTGCTCCCTAATAAGCACTCAGTCACCAAAGCAATTGCAACTCTGAAATAATTTCACTTTAAAAAAGATAGAATTTTTAAAAGGGGAACAGGGAGAATTTAGCCCCTGCCCCCCACCCAAAAAAAAAAAATTACTACAGAGCAGCACATGCCACAGTTTTGACACGAGAATGCCCCATTTTTCATAAGCAGTTATACTCATGCCTAAAGAAATGATACTCATGAAATTCATACGTAAGCAAACACGGTTGTGTCTAAAACAGCCTTTGCTCCCCGTTTTCTAACCTAAGTTCAGAGAACTTTTGTTCTCAGATCCTTGCTTCTCAACTCCGTTGCACGTTCCCCAAAATCTGCAATTTGCTCTAACTTTGTTTTTGTAAGACTTCCTGAAATCAGGCAGGGTTTTGGGTTTTTTTTCTTCTTCATTGTGAATGTGCTTTAAAGCTACATGGTAGGTTTTACAAATAAACTGTATCTTGGGGGATTTTTTTTTTTTTCCCCTTTCTCTCAAAAGACCCTCTGATGACTTGATAATAATGAGAGACCAAGAGGTCAAACAGTGCCTTAGGATGAACTCTTCATATGCAAGATGCCTTTGTTAAGAAAATTATTTTGAATCCGCTGCCCTACATGAGTTCAGGGCTCTGTTTTCAACAGGATTATGAACAGAGGCTTTTGCATTTCCGTAATGATAGGAAAGCTATTTAAAGATAATATTTATTGATAGTCTCTCTCATACAGTCTACAGTGCAATACATAAGCTCCAAAAGAACTAAAAAGAGTTCATATATCAGGAAGATTTTTGTTATTTTTAACACTAACTAACCAATTAGTGCCTGAAAACCAAGGAATGACAGTAAATGCTTCCAAGAGCTGTTAGGAAGAAGGGTCTGTTGTTGCTGTTTTAATTCCTACAGGGAATGGGCTCTGTTTGGAAGTGTCTAGTTTAACAGATTTCAGATGCACGGTGGATTCTCTAGTAAAATTCATCCAAGTTCCTTTTTCCCTTTTCCTTTTTTTTTGTTTTTTTTCTTTCTGTTGAAAGACAGTCTTCAATAGCAGGAAAAGATGTTTGGGGACCATCAAAGAGAGTTTTCTAAAACAAACTCAGCCCTTAGAGCTTTATGTTTTGCTGTAGAAAAGAACCCAAACACAAGCCAAGAGATTTCTCCCTACAGAAAACATACAGGGACTGACTTTTCCTATGGGTACAAAAAAGAGCTTAGTGTTTTTCCTAAATAAAATGTAAGAATTTTCTTTAACAAGCAAAACAGATTAGGAGGGGGGGAAACATATCTCAAGGATTAAAAGGTTTAAAATCAATCCCAAATATTTCAAAAAACTGTATTACAGGAGAAAAATATTGGACAGAAGCTGAAGAAAAAGCTAAAGTAACAACAAAAAAAAGAAAGAAAGAAAATAACAAAATAGATTTGTTCAGATAGTTCCTCTGTAAAGATACTGTTTTCATTCAGGCAAGTATTTTTTACAGGTAGATTCTCCTGTTCTTACTCTGTTTGGGAAGCACAAGCACAAGCTTAAAATGAGGGTCAGTTCAGTGACAAGCTCTGCTGCCCTACACCTTCTCTACAGCCCGAGCTCGCCGCTCCCCGCGCCACGTTTCGGGGGCTGTTCCGACACGCAATGTCCCACAATTCGATCGCTCCCCCTGTAACCCCCCGACCCAGCGGCAGCGCTAATCAAGAACGGACAAACACAGCCCCGCGCCTCAGCCGCGGCTTCTGCTGCCGGCGCTCGGTGGGCTGGGGAGGGGGGTGGAGGGGCGCGAAGGTTAATTCTTAATAATTAAATGGCAAAACCAGCCCCAGGCCAGGCTAGAACGGCTGGAGATGTCGCCTGTACTTTTGGGAGCTCCCAAGCCCACTGGCGCGTAGGGTCCGGCAGGGACCCTTCGCACCGCCCCAAGGCTGAGGTCAGTCCCCGCGGCTCAGCGCGGGTTCGGAGCGGGGAGCGCGGCCATGCCCCGCGGGAGGCGGCAGCCCCTTTCCCGCCGGCATGGAGCCGCTCCGCGCCGCGGCGGGGGCGGGTTTCGTCTCCTCTGGCCGCCCCGACGCGCTCCCCGGGGCCGCCCCGACGGTTGCCATATCCCAAGCACACCCCGCCTCGTCCTCCTCCGCGGGCGTCCCGCAACACCTACCTGCTTGGTCATGGAGTCGATGAGTCGAACGTAGAAATCCTGCTCCGTCCTGATCCCTGAAACAAGGCAGAGGGATGAGGAGCGGGCCCCACCGGCGATAGCGACCTGGGGTTTGCCGGAGGACTCGGGACTCCCCGGCATTTTCCCCCGGGGTCGCCCGTGTCCCAGCATTGCTGGCCTCAGCCGGGCTGTGCCCAGGCACCAAGCGCAGGGATGCGCAGAGCGGAGTGTAGCCGGGGCAGCGGCTCCACGGCCTCTAGTGGGCTTTCCAGCCGAGGAGGCAGCGGGGGGTAGGGAGGCTGACCCCGGGGGCTCCCGGCCCTTACCATTGCTGTAGAGCAGCTGCAGGCGGTAGTGGATCCCGTTGTTGGTCTTTTCACTGTTGGCTTCCTGAAGTCAAAGGGGATACGGGAGGCCAGAGGTAAAGGAACAAAAAAAATAAATATATACATATATATATATCACATATGAATTTTCTCCATCACTCGCATGCCGGGTGCCCCCAGGGTTGAACAGTGCAGCTCTCAGCCCCCTTCTCTACCCCAGAACATCAAGGGATCATGGAAGATCCCCCATCCCAGGTCTCCTCCGGGACAGGGAAATGGAAAGGAGCCTAGGAGGCGGCGATGGGTCCCGGGACAAGCCAGTGCTGCGGGCCCGCGCGAATGGAGCGGAGTGGGCCCGGGAGAGGCGGCCGAGACCCCGCGGGCTGCCGGGCTACTCACCTTCTCCTTCTCCACGAAGCCCACGAAGGCAGTACGCTCGATCTCCACGGGCTGCCCCTGCCGGTCGTACAGAGCCAGGACGAAGTGGAAAAAGTTGGACTTCCTCAGGTTGGAAGGAGGCTGCTTCTCGAAGTGAGCCCGGGCCAGACCCACTCCGCTGGGACCAAAAAGAAGCGGGTTAGCGGCAGCCCCAACGTTGCGGCCTCACAGCCCCCGCAACCCCCACCCTCCCCAAGCCGACTCCTGGGCCCGTTTCTTCTCCCAACGGGACTCAGCTGAGCTCCCCTGGGGCTGAACATCCCCCTCCTTCCCCGACCCGTCCCGGGGCTCGTGGCTCCAGCACGGCCACGCCGAAACCCCAAGTACACCAGATCAGACACCATCCTGCCCTGAGGCGAGCCCGAAACGCCAAGCAGCCCCCATGGCACCCACCAACCCTCCCCGGGGACCGTGTCCGCTCGCAGCCGGCCTTGCATAGCGGAGGAGCCGCGCTCAGAGCCGCCGGAGCGTTGCCCCGCGGAGCGGCATCAGTCCTGCCACTTCTCAAACTCGGCTCGAAGCTGTCACCCAAGCAGCGCCCATGTGCTTTATCTTTCAGTTTCAGTCCTGCGAGCCTTTCCCCCCCCTCGGCGGGGTGGTGGGTAAACAGCGCGACGGCAGCCGAGAAGACAACTTGAAATATTTCAGGGTTGTCCCTGCAGAAACTTTCCTTTCCTTAGAGGGCTCCAAAGGGAGGGGTGCGGGGCGAGGTGGGAGACACCGGGAGATGTCAACATTAAACTTCGCTGATGCTGGCTCCGGGGCTCAGACTACGAATCCGGCATCAGAGTTTGTTTGGGTTTGGGGGTTGGGTTTTTTTGTTTTTGTTTTGTTTTTTCGAGGGGAAGAAGATGGGAAGAAGAAGAAATAGGAGAGAAAGCGAGGCTGGGTGCAGCTTCACCAAATCCACCACCTATCTGAAGTGATTTCTTTTTAAAAATCCAAGATAAGTGGAAGAGGTTTTACAATGGGGCTTCGAATTTAATTTCTCCTCGAGAAAGCTTTGCAAAGTCCCTGGTTATCGGAGGAGAAGAAAGGAGGCTGCTGATTCTGACGAGGATAAGGAAGCGCGGTAGAGAAATATATTTTGGATACATCCGTGCAGAACTCACTGCTTATCAAAGAAGGAAAGTGTCATTTGGAGATCTTAAGACTAAATCAGCAGCAAACATAGTTTTGAGAACTCCTTCCTCCGCGTGAAGACAAGGAGCTAAAGAGATTAAAACTCACCTATTCCTACCCAGAGAAACTCGCCGCTCGCAGCATTATTATTATTATTATTGTTATTAATAATAATAATAATAACAATAAATAAATAAAATGTCATTCCAACGGAGCAAGAAGAATAAATATTTAAGTGGCTACATCTACACGAAAGTCACTACTCTTAACAGAGCTCCAGAGCTAGCTTTATGTTGGCGCAGGGGGGAAAGGCGCTGCCCACCCGCGGGGAGCAGCGTTGGAGGCGGCATGTGCCCCGGGGCGCGGAGCGAAGCGCGGAACCTGCCTACCTCTGAGCGGCCGTGCTGGCGTCCAGGACGCCAGCTCCCTGCATCCACGTCCGCACTGCGTTCATCCCCGCGCCGAGGGGCTCTTCCTTCATGCTGCTCCCACTCCGCTGGATGCTTTCCTGAATCCCAAACATGAATCAGAAACAACAAGCGCAAATCTTCCTTCTTTACTCAAAAAAAAAAAAAAAAAAAAAAAAAAAAGTAGTGATAAAATCGCCAAGCAGACTGTTATATATGGGGCTTTTTTCTCCCTTTCTCTCTCTTTTTTTTTTTTTTTTTGGTCTCTCTGCAGTTGATATCTGGAATCAAAGCAAGTCAGAGAAAGCAAACACAGGCACGCAGATTTAAAAAAAAAAAAAAAAAAAAGCACAACAATTAAAAATCCAAAAGCAATCAGAGCCCGGGTTTGTTGCTGTTGTTCGCTGCGTGTGCAGTTTGTTTGGGTGCTTGCAGGGGCTGGCGGGGTGCTGGGGGTGGTTGCAGCGCTTGCAAGCCGGAGGAGTACTTGAAGTCCCTTTTGTACGAAGACACCCCTCGGATGGCAGCAGGCAAAAAAAAAAAAATCTCGGATGGCAGTTTAAGAAACAATAGGACGAACGGGAGCTGCGGCAGGCTCTGCTACATCAAGTGTCATTTTCCAGTGACAAGAGAGGCAAGTTCCCCCCCCCTTTTTCCCCCTCTCTCTTTTCTTTCTTTCTTTACTCCCTCTTTCTTCTCTCCTCTCCCAGCCGAAGCGCTCTCTCCACTCTCCTCCCTCCTTCAGCCGCGCAGGAAACGAGTTGCCGGAGCCGGGCGCACGCCGGGAAGGCAGCGAGAGGGGCGCACCCGCGGCGGCGGCGGCGGCAGCGCGGACGCTCGGACGGCCGGAGGGAGACCCTGGGGCTCCCGGTGCCCGCGCCCCCTCCCTCTCCCGCAGCGCCGGGGCGGACTCGCCGTCTCTCCCTATGGGAGCCACTTTGACTGTCCCCGCCGCCGAACACGAGCCCCGCAGCCCCGGCGGGCGGGGGGCGGGGCCGCCCCGGTCACGCCCCCTCATTTGCATCGCGTCACCGCTGGGCCCCTCCGCGGCCGCGTCGCCGCCAATGGCCGCCCGTGAGTAGCCGCCGCGGGGGCTAGGCCACGCCTCCCTCATTAATATAACCCCGCCCAGAAGCCCCTGAGAGCCTGGGGGAAAGTTGCCCCGAAGACCCCCCCAGGGTGGGGGCATTAACACAAACGTGACTGGGCCTTTGTTCATCGACGAGGCGGCGCCGCTGCCCTCCCAGACAGCCAGGTACCCGCGGGGGTTAACAGAGGAGGATGGCATGGACACACACACACCCCCCGCGGCGAAGAGGGACACCCCGCTCTCCGCACCGCTATCTCCCCCAGCCAGTGCCGGCCCTCGGCACACACAATCCGCAGCACCTCCTCTCTCCCGCACTGCCCGTAGCCGGCGGGGATAAGCGGCATCGGTAATTACGGGGGGTGGCCGAGTCCTGCCCGTTCCCCTCGGGCCACCTCTGCCAGTCTCCCTGCCAATCCCAGCTGCCCCAAACCGGGGGGTGCCCCGCCGGCGGTGCCTGGGAAGGAGAGGTCGCCGCACGCAATATGATTATCCTCGGTACAAATGCCGCTGAAAACACACGTGGGGCCGGACCTGCCCCTGGTCCCGCCAAGTTCCCCGCTGCAAATCCCCCGTTCCCCGCTGACCCCTACCCCTCGCCCCGGTTCCTGCCGCGTCCCTGGGCAGCTGTGCGCTGCTTTGCGGCAAAAGCACACAACTTCCGAACAGGACAGTTGACGGAGAATGTCTAATTTTTTTTTTTTTCCCCTAGGAAGTCCGATTATCATTTCTTTTCTGGGGAAAATAACAAAACCAATTCCTGCTCGCGCTGTGGAAACGCGGGGGTGGCTGCACGGAGGCTCCTGGACCTGCTGCCCGTCCGTTTCCCTGCATGGACCCCCTGTACCGAGCCCCGTCCATCCGCCCGCACCACTGGCGTTGCTGCCGAGCCGCTTCCCTGGACCCCTGGCCTCCTCCGCGAGTCCCTGCTGCGGAAGGGAGGTGGCTGTGCCTCCTGCTTGGTTTATGCCTCCCCAAATACAGGCTTGCGCGGCATTCACACATAAAATAAAGCCCCGCTAGCCAGGCTATTTGCCTTTTCCGGGGCGCTGTCAGACCACGGAGGCTGGGGAGGGGACCTCGCTTTGAGGAGAGAAACCTCTGAAGAGTTTGGGTTATCTCTTAATTGCGCTCTACCACACACACCCTCCCTGCCCCTGCTTCTCTGAGGTGCGGAAGATGCTACCCTGAGAGCGGTGGAGGATGGCGGGGCGAGCGGCTGCTCCCCGCCCCTTCCAGTGGCTACATGGAGACCAGCGGATCGCATCGGGCGCGGGCGAATGCACTCTGCAGAACACAGCTGAGGGCCTGGACCCGGCCCGCAGAGCAAGCTGCCCAAGCACAACATGCTGTAAGCACTGACACACAGCTCCACAGGCACCCTAAGGCAGTCCAAGCCTCTTCCAGCAACCTGTATGCCACTCGATGTGAACGCACAGCTACCTAAACCTGGGACAGAGAGCTCTGTCCCTAAAGCAGGCACACAATCCACTGACAGCACCTCACTGGCAATGAGAAACTGCACCCTGTCCTTGGCCATAGGCAAGACATACAAAACATCCCCATCCAAAGTATGCAGTGTTCTCACACAAGAACTGATGCAGAGAGCAAGTTTTCAAATTCCCTGCAGATGATATTTGAATCTTCACATTTCCTACTGTGTCATATCGCAGGGATATGTGGAAGAACACAGACATACATGAATATTTATGCCATAGGTATTGCATAGGAGCAGTTTGGCCCCTGCAGTGCTCTGTCTTATTGGTCTTCTTCAGGCTGCTGCTGTATCACTTGTATCATATCCTGTCTAAATGCCTCCATGGTGAGATACATTTTGCAATTAAAAGCTATTTGCACCTGCACTGATTGCTCCTTTCCCCAGGCAGGGATCTGCCCAGGGAGGAATAATGCATTTGAATCAATATACTGAGCAGTTGGCAGATTTTGCCCTTCAAATCTGTTCAGGGGATCAGGGGACTGTTTCCATGGCTTTTCCTGGATGCTGAAGGGAACAGCATCCCAGCAGCAGTCTGAGGGCACCTCCATAGGGCAGGGAGAGCTGCCACAGTACAAGTAACAAGTTCTCCACTACTTTCCTCTTTGTACACACCCACATGTGCCTCCATGCCCCACACAAGCAGGCTCCCAGAGGCTTCTGCTGAAGGCTTGGGGAGATGCCACACCTGGTAGCGTAGTCTCAAATGGGTAGCCTCAAAGCCACTAATTAATTGCTGCAAGGACAAAAGAGTTAACCACTGGCTTGACCCACACACAGGAGAAGTGTGGAAAAAAAAGGGGGGGGAGGAGAAACTAACAACAACAAAAACAAAGCTGAAACAAGGAGGGGGTAAGAAAGTTGGGATTTTGGGGGGGGGGGGGGGGAATAAAAAAGTTAGAGAAAAGAAAGCACTGGCAGCAGGTGAGGAGACTTCTGTGCTCCATCCACCCTGCAGAAGCCAACTCTGGTAAACCAAGGCTTTTATTTTAAGGAATTCCTAGCCCCTTTAGCACTCACTTTCTCCACACCGCCTGGGTCTGGTCTCTGGACCATCACCACTGCACTCCACTGACTGCAGCAGAGCTGCTCCTGCATGCAGGCTGCTGTCACACTGGCTATGAGGCCAGAACATATTGCTGCAGAAAGCAGAGTTTGTCCTTTCCCCAGTATGGCAAATGGAGCTGGAGAACACTCTGCAGCCTGCCACGGGGGAGTCCTCAGTGGGCTGCCCAGGACTCAGTGCTTAACTGTTCTGCTGCAGAAGGAAACTTGGGCACATCACAGCAAGCCCAAGTTAAATACTCTCAATATACAATGCAGAATAACTACACACAGATTTGCAGGCTGAGATTTGCTCCTAAGAGAGTAAATGCTTTGCTCCCAATGTGAATTAAAGCCACAGGGCTGGGCTGAGCTGTGGATTTTATCCCCAAAGTTTATCCCCTGCAGCTTTCCAGCACAGGTAAGAGCAGTTTACATGCAGGAGCAAGACATGGACACAGCATCCCCGGTCATGACAACACTGAGACTCAAATGCTGGTGGAAGGGAAAGGAGGAGGAAAGGGCTGTCCCTGGCTTGCTCATCCTGCATAGAAAAGAAAAAGGGCTCCTGGGGAACAACTGCCTTAGAAGTCTTTGAACAAGGGGTTTATGGACATAGGCCTTTCTCTGGAGGACAAACATAACCACTACGAGGATGGAGACAGAAGTCCTGCAGAACAGGAGTCTCCTCCATGGGCAAAAGCCTCTCTCTGCCCTGAGGCAGTTTCCAAGTGGACCCAAGGCCCCTCTTGCCTCTGACCTGGAGTTTATCCAGAACAACTCCCTCCTCCTGCCTCCAGTCCCTTCTCCCTCTTGTCACAGGGGGGAACAGTTAGGTCCTGCTTCTCTCGGCCCAGACCCCAGGGGAGGGAAGTGGTGGTTGAAAATGGGAATTTCTGAGAGAAAAGCCTTCTATCCCCTCCCCCGTGACCTTTGCAGCTGGATGAGGCACCCCCAAAGGGACCACGCTCCTTCCTGTCCTTCTGAGAAGAAGGCAGACGAACAACAGATCCGTGCCGACGGGGGGAAAGGGAAAAGCAGCTTGCTCTCTCAAGGTGGAACTGAAAGCAGAGCACTCAGGGGCTGAGCACGTACCTGCACTTTCTGCTGGCAGAGCAAATGCAAGGGGTTTCAGGGCTTGGGAACAGTTCGCTTGTATCCTTCCCAGCAAAGTCACTTTTCATGACTGTTTTCTTACGGCCATCAAGATCCCATTTGGATTCAAAGCCTTTCCATCCACAGAGAAAACCTGTGTTGACTCTGGCAGGTAATGATACTGTTCAGCAATACGGGGTGTTCCATTCCTCTGATGTAGCTTGTTCCTGGGGAAAAGAGAAAAAGTCTCAGAGGACTGTGGATTGGGACATGATGCTCTGCCTGCCCCGTTCAAGAGGGAGTTTGGATGCCTCTGGGGCCAAACAGAGGGTTTGTCCAGAGCAAAATGATGACAGAATCCCACTTTTGCTCCTGCTCTCATGAAGGAGCAGTAGCAAGACAATGTAGATGGACAGGTTTCACTCAGGAGCTTTCCTTCTCATGCCTCCCCCTGCCCCTTGGGGATGGGGGCTGAGGATCCACGAGTTGTCCCGGCCCAGAATGGACACTGGGGCTCTCCCGCTGGGCAGGGAAAGGCTGCCGACCCTGGGGCAGGTGTAACTCCTCGAAGCAGCTGAGCATTGAGGGAATCTTTTGCCCATCTGGCCTTCATGAGGCACGGGAGAAGAGGGGTCCCGGTGCGAGACCCCGGGGCAAGGGATCTGTCGGGCAGCAGCGAGAGATCGGCAGGCAGATTCACTCCCAGGAAGTAGTTAGAAGAAGAACAGAACGGAACAGGGGGATAAGCGTCCCCCCACCCCGCCCAAGCTTAGCCTTCTCCCGTTATCACCTAGAGAAGGAGCCCCGCCGGCAACTGCCTGGTGCTGGGGAACGAAGAGAGCTAGGAAACTACGTCGGAGCGAACCCTGCACGACGTGAAATAGGGGAGGTTAACCCCCTTGTCTCTCATGGACCAGAGAGATGGGGGGGTGTGCCAGGCGAGCCGCCCCGGTACTCCCTCTTTCCCGAGCCCCGGCTCCGCTGCTGCCGCGGGGGAGGGGGCGGTGCCGGGGCCGCCGCGCCGTGTGGCTATGGCGCCACCTGGTGGCCATACCGTGGTGCCGCTCTCGCCGGCAGAGCGGCTGCACTGGGCTCGGGTAAAGGGCAGGGGGCGATCCCCGCCAGCCCCCACCGGCAGCCCGGCGCACATTCGTCACCTCCGTCCTATGGGGTTCGCGAACGAGTCCCCACAGGGACGGCAAATCGAGCCTGAGCAGGGGTGGTGCAGAGGTGTGCGGGCAGTGTAGGCCATGGCTGCTCTGGTCCTCCCCAAAGCCTGGGGCTGCTCGCACCGTGCTGTCACTCGCGGGTAAGGAGCAGAGTCGCTGGCTGTCAGCGCTGGTGCTGTCCTGGGCTAAACACGGCTCCAGCTGTGGCTGGACCATGAGCCCATATGGCTTGTTAGTGACAGAAGCCCATCAGCTCTCTTCCAAGAATCTCCCAATCCTTAACACATCTCCAGACCCTTGTAGCAGCCCTACTCATGCTAAAAGGGCAATGAGGAGATAACATCCTCTGTGCTCACCAATATGAGCAAATGAGATCTGTGTCTTTAGTACACTAGTGGAAACTGCACTGTGCCATGGATGGAGAGTTGCAGGTTTCCATTCAACTCAGCACTCACAGAAGCCTGCAATACGTTTAAGGCTGGCTTCTATATATTTGTTTATCCTGGCAGCCACTGGCCAGATTATGGTTATCTTATTATACAAAATCCTGATATGATTTTTACATTGTCAGATCAGCAGAGCATGTAAACATATAATCAACTGCTATTGGCTTCATGGAGATGTAAGTATATGTCTCCCATGTTGGAGGGAAAGCAGAGACATGCACTCCTTCCATGGGAGAGAGGATGAGTTCAAGCATATTACATGGAATGGATTTAAACATCTCCTGAAGTTGGAACATGCTTTGCTGAATCAAGACTGAATGTTATAAGAAGTATTTAAGTGACTCAGGAATCTGTAGCTCATTTTTAGCATTTACATAAACTATGAGGAAAACTGCGAGGACTTTGCAGCTTGGGATCTTAACTTCAAAGGTACACAAGTCCATACCCCAAAATCTGAGGCTCTTCCTTCAAAAAAAGGAGTAATAAGAGAGATACATAACTTGCTGGGTTGGCAAGTATTATGTTCTCTGTGCCTAGGACCTGATTGCTCAGAATTTGGCTGTTCTTTTTGTGCTGACCATTTTGAAACCTATTTTCTCTGGCATTCATGTTAACATCAGAAGGTCTTATGATTTCAGCAGAAGCAGAACTAAGTTCATCATCTGGGCTCAGACATTTAGCCCGGAGCTGGAGACATACCTTTGACCAGTGAGATTCTGCCAGAACACAGCACAGAAGTGCTTTGGTTGCAATGAAATTTAAGATACAAAAGGATATTCAACTTTCATATGTACTTTCCAGTGCTTTGGATGACTCAGAAGTAGTGTGATCCAGAAGAGGGGATTTCTTTGTTTTATCTTTGTCCAGAATCCATGTGACTTGAGGCAGACCAAATATATCCACACCTGGACTTCTCATGTCCCTTCTCAGGATCTTTTCTCCAAAATATTCAACCTGTGTAAAAAAGCAATAAAAGTTCTGGTAAAGACACAACCAGACAGTACCCATTACATGGGAGGGAAGCACTACAGTCATTAAGAACTCTGAGTTATCCTGTTTTGAAGGCTGCATTTTAACAGAGCTAAAGTGTCCCTAAATGCTCTCCAGAATAGAAAACTTTTGAGAGTTGTTGTTCACTATTCAGCATTTGTGCAGGGACCGAGACACCTTAGTCCCTATTCAAACACTACTTACATTGACTCGCACAGAGAAAGGGTTGCCTATCTGAGCAGGCATCTGTGTGCATGTGAGTTTGTTCCATATGCACACACATTCATTATGGATGATACACAAATGCTGCTCATGCTGCCTGAGCAGATTGCTGTGGTAAGGCTCACAGCCCACCAATCTCACTGCAGGGCTTAGAAAGTGTTCAGAAGCCTCCCAAAATGTGCTACAAATGGTGTATGGAAAAATTACTTCCTCCAGCTCTGAAACAGAGTCATTGTCACGGCGTGATGAAGGAACTGTTAAACAGACACAGCAACAACACTGGAGCTGGATTCCAGCCAGGGTATTTCAAGCAACTTGTAAAAAGTTCACCGATTCTTTAATGACTCCACCTGGTTGGAGCAGGACCTCTGTTTTATGTGCCTTCCAGAAGATATGTTGCAAGAGAAACGTGTCTTAGATGATATGAATCAAACCAGTTCCTCTAACACCATGTTGGTCTGGAATAGCTGTTGACCTGATGGAGTGTTAATGGGAACATTTATTTGTTTCTTTATCACTACAAAGATGTCATATATACTTACCCCGCTGCTGCCACTGCTCCCAAAGGGCTGTCAGCACAAGAGCCATTATAACACGACTGCTGGAGGTAATTTTTTTTCCCCCCCTCACACATTATTTCTTCAAATGATTCTGTAAAAATAAATAAATAAATGGTGAAAGAGAGAGAAAGAACTTGGATACAAAGATTGCTGGTAAAAGAACAGTGCAGTGTGATGTGAGCCAAAGAAGCCTTTATAGATGCCTGTCAGCCTCTGCTTTTATTGCTTATGGAGAGCAATACACATGCAGCCTGAATCTGTCTTGGCACAGGGTGGGGTGTGTGCTGTGCCTGGCACAGTGAGGAGATTTGCCACCAGGACCCTCCAGCTCATGGAAACAACTGGGTGAAGTTTGTGTGCCACTCTGGGACCACAAAACTGCCCTGTGCAGAGTGGCTACCTTTGGGTGGTATACCCTTATTTTTGTGCTCAGATTTCTGGCTAACGTGAGAGCACAAAGACCAACGCACCAAGTGTTTTGCTAACACAATCATCAGTAAACAAAAGCTAAGCAGAAGCTCCCTGCCTTTACCTGTGGAGAAAAACAAATCCCATTGCATTTCATTTGTATTATGCAATGACTTGACAGTTTAAGGAAATTGTTAACGGGACCTTTTACTGCTGGGTCACTAGTTCAAACCTGGCTCTGTCAGTAATGAGCAAGAGTATCTGATGAATGTTTGATGACATGATACTAAAATATGGGTCTCAATCCATTTATCAGTAGACAAACCCTTCAACAACTTCAGCCCCTGAAAGCTAATCCAAATAGAAAAGCCTGCAAGGCTGGAGCACGAACAAGCCCTCCACAGCTCCACACTAGATCAAGGTCAGGATAGGGGCATGCAGATGGAAAAGCTTAGAACAGTGATGTCTGGGCAGAACCTTTCTATGCATAAACAAGTCCACTAGTTAATGCATTAAATACTCCAGTAACAGGACAGTATGAGAGAGGCAGATCCGGTATTGTTCTCAAAGGGAAAATGGTCCTGGCGTAGGGGGGAAGATACAAACATTAGGAAATCCAGGATCAAGAACTCGTTTGTACTAGTGCCAAAACTCAGAAATTCACAGTTTTGCAAGCTGAAAAGTTTTATTTGAATTTCTCAATATTATAACACTACCAGGAAATTGAAACTCAGATGTCAAGGTAATGGGTAAGGAGTTAGTAAATGTCCTTCCTTTTTTTTTTTTTTTTTTTTTTTTAGATCAACAGGAAAATAACTGATTGCCTAATTCAGTACCACCCAAACTGTCCCTTCCTTTCAAAAAGCATAGAGCAACACTGGCAGAATGTGCCAACTGCTGACAGGCAGAGAGACCAAGGGCTGTTCTCCGAGTAAGAAACAGCAGCCACGTGCCCCTTCAGAGCCCAGCCTGCCTCCAAATTAGCACCAGGCCAAGTGCACCCTCTAGGCATAGTCTGTAACACAGGTATGCAAGGTCCAACATAGCAGCTGCGCCCTCCTGAACTCCTTCAGTGTCTCTCCTTCAAGAACCAACCCAGAGCCCCAGGAAAAGAGGTAGACCACCAAGAAAGGCAGGGGTGTGTCTGCTGCGAGCACTGGCACCATCCGAGAGTCCACACTACATGCTCCCAAAATAAAGTGATGGGAAAGATTTGCACCCCTTGTAAACTCACCAAGTTCTTGCAGAGCATATAGCAGCCGTTTAGAGTAAAATTTAAAAGGCATGAGGGCCACCTGGTGGGAGTGGGGAGGGGTTTGGCTTTATCTCTGTCTTCTCCACGTTTTTGCCATGGGCCAAATCCAGCTGTGAAGACTGCTGCCTGGATGCTGTGAAACTGGGGATTGCTGGAGGGGATGTATTGGCATCACTTACCTTGGTAACACACCTTGCACCTCAAAACATTCTTTTAAAGGGAATTATGTCTATGTTGACTACGTCGCTGCCAAAATGGAACATGCTTCTGCCAAGTGCTTCTGTGTAAGTGACAGAGGCTGCTGCTGGAGCCAGGGACTGGTGTGCAGAGCCACACCATACCTGCAAAAACATCTGAGCACCAACTGCAGCATGAACACTCACCAGGGATGGAAAGTCTGGTGCTGCAGGCAGGAAAGGCTCCTCTGTGCTGTTTACAAGACCAAAGCAGGGTTGTTTCTGCCCAGTAAAACTTGGCACTGACTCACTGAAATCAGCAGCATTTACCTGACCACTGGAGATCCTCAAGGCCTGGGGCTCAGTCTGGTTCTGCATACCATTTCAGCAGGTACAATGCATGCTAGGTGGGAGTGCTGGAGTCAGAGATCCCAAACTGCAGCCTGCAAACACCACTCCAACAAGTGTCTTCTCTGACAAATGAAAACAGGACTGACAGTCACCTTTTTTTTCAGGGTGCACAGAAACGATCCCTCATGCTTGCATTTGGTTTCGATCTCTAGAAATTCAAATTTGATTAATCACACAAGTACCGTTTCTCAGAGGAAACAAACTTACTGCCTCAGAGGAACCTGGAGCATTAACCACCACCTGACACCATCTTGCAAAGGAAAAAGTATCAGTGTCACCAAGGAATGACACAAACTGCTACTAGCAGCCCTGATCCTGCTCCAGGTATGCTGGTGCGCACTTTGTGCATGGTGCAATCTTCTCAGGCCACAGACTCTGCAAACAGTGAAGCTCATGCTTCGCTCTGTGCCAGAATAAGCCTTCATACCTTGGTATCTGGGGTAGTCACATTTTTTTTGACTCAATACCTTCCATGTGAAAAATAAAAAAATTAAAGCAAAAGAGAATTTTTTTCCCCCATTATTCCAGGAGTCTCAGACATGCTAGGAAAGTGCTAAACAAAAAGCTAATTGCCATGCAAAAGGCAGTGGGGTGCTGTAATTTGGGTCTGGCACAAATAGCCAGCATACACAAAGTAATCATCTTATAACATAGCCCTTGTTGAGCCCAGCAAGGTGCACTCACCCAAATCCCATACCAACAGGTTCCCAAACACACCTTCAGAACGAATCAAAACCCAGAGTTTAAAAGGCAGTTGTGACCCTCCAGTTACACCACTTTGCTTCAGCAATCTTCCAGGCTTTGGGGTTGCAAGTATAGAGAATTGCCTCCTAATTCTAATATTTTTCCCCAGCTACATAACATTTTCTACAGAAGACTCTGTTCCTGAGCACTTTCTGGGATCTGATCCATATTGATCCACACATGCTTCTTCTAGGGTCTTTTAAGGCTGCAGAAATGACAGTTTCCACACTAGTTACAGAATAATTACCCATAATAATTTAATAATGAGCTTTCCCTTTAAATTATTAACATGGGTGGCCAAGAAAATTGTCAATTTTAACAAGTTTAAATTCAAATGATAAATGTCACATCTGTGTTAAACGAGATCAGCAAATTAGCAAGTAAAATATTTATGCAAGAAGGCAAAAGATATTGTATTCAGGGAGCTGAAGTGGTCTCCCATTGGAGTGTCTGACAATGGCCTGTGTTTGCATAGCTCAGCTTCAAAACCCGGGGCAAAGGGAAGAAAACAAAATATCTAAACCCATAATTGAAGCTGGACGGTGCTGATTGGCACCCAGTGGGATTTCACTAGAATCCAAGCAATTCTCAGAATACCCTTGGGCTATATTTGAGCAGAGATCCCGATCCAAATCAAATATTTCTATCAAGTAAATCTTCATCTTTGGGAAGCTGCAAAGCAAGGAATTGCTTCATGGCACCTATTTGCTTTGTCACAGAGAAATGGACTCGGATTTTCTGCCTGGTTTTTAAGAAAGGGAGGGGATAAAGTCTTTCTAGCTGTGTCACAGCAGCCTCCTGGTCCCCTCTAAGTGTAAATCCTGTTTTCCCCAGCAAACTTTGCAGACGTTACCGTTAGTGAGGCATCAGCATGGCGGGAAACACGCTGGGAGGCAGCTCTGGATTTAGTTGGTGAAGTGAAACGTGGAATTATTTTTATAGTTTTGTTTTGTGCTTTTTCCCCCCCTGTAAAACTCCTCGGGTACTATTTAAACTCGCAGCCCCCCCAGTGACAGGCAGCCCGCGGAGCCGCTCGCCCGCCCCGCCCGCCGCCGGCCCCGCTGCACGGAGCGGCACTGCCCCGCCGTGGCCGCTGCAGGCACCCGCGGCTTCTCCCCTCCCCGGTTCCCTCTTCCTCCTGACTCCGTCCTCTTCATCCTATTGTCACTGAAAAAGAGAGAAGTGAACCCTCTGGAAAGGGACTCCGGGCTGTGGGGTAGTTTGGAGACCCGTTGGGCACGGGGCTTAATTTCACTCAGATGTTTACACAAGGGTCTGAACGTTTGAAGGACTTGCCTCTAAGGGTTGGATCCTCAGGAGTGAAGCACGGGTTTAGTGCTGGTTCTCTGCCTAGGGAAAAGTTTGATACCATACTCTGATAGCAAGCAACATCAGAGGAGCATGAACCTACTGCTCCTCCCATAAAAGCAGAGCACAAACAGGTTTGGAGCCTGCTTGTGTCTGAAACCAAATGGGACAATGCAAGATCCATCAGTGCACAGACAGACTCAGCTAATGGAACTTTACAAGCACAACATTTCTATCTGGGGATAAGGACAAGCCTGAGATGATATCAGCAGCCCCCACCAGCAACAAAACACCCTGACCTAGTACCTGCTTCTAGGGTCAAACAGTTTTCAGAACTCAGTTTAGTATTCCTTGTCCATACCAAGGGAAAAAAGTGATCCGATAAGTTTGCTTTAATTCTTTTGTCCAGCTTCACATCTTTAGAAAAAAATAATAATAATGGGGACCTAGAAGTCACCAATCCCATCTTAAATGCAACTCAATCTGGTGAGAGATGGCTGTGAAGGCCCAGTTTTTGTGACAGTGCCTCCAACCACTTGAGTCAAACCTCACATCCAGGTATTACAGCTGGGCATGGGAGCAGGCACAAACCAGAGACCCTAACTGCACCCCTTGAGCTCAACAAGGAGCTGCCACACTGGGTTGTGTCCTCCCCAGTACTTAAGGTTAATATTTAAGCTCATGAAAGTATAATGAAGGATTCTAGTAGTATTCAACAGCTGGATCTGAGGGTGTCCCACTGTTTCCCACCGCCTGGGCCAATGGAGATCATTACAAGCCTTTTTGCAAGCAGAATGGCCAGATCATGGAGCTAGACCCAAAACTCAACCACATGAATGCAAAGATTTTCATCCTAAACCCGAGATGCATCTTAGCAGGTTATAACTTTTCATTTTGCTTTACTTACCAACACACACATGCACTTTCTAGCACAGAGGGCCTTTGAGAAATTAATTTCCATTGGAAAAGAAGCAAGGCCTGAAACAGTTTACAAAGGAACCCATCTTTCAAGGACATTTTCTTTCAAATTGCACAATGTGGCTCTTAGCAAGGAAAATAAATAAAACTTAATCCTTCTGCATTCCAGATGGCTTTTTTTCTTTTTTTTGTTTCCCTCCAAAGCTAGAAGCAAACAATTTAAAGAAAACTCAGACTGTGGTCAATTAAGAAACTGCATATCATTTCATTTCTAAATACCAGATACCTATTCAATTAATCATTTTTATCCAATTAAGGAATTTAGAGTGTAAAAGTGACAAGGAATTGAGCCATTTATTCACATTGTAGTCCTGGGTTTTTCACATCTGTTGCTGCACAGTTCTGCAGATCATCTGGTCTCTGGCTCTTGTATTAGCCAAGAGAGTTTCAGCTACTAGATTTATTTAAGGATGTGGATTATGAGCCTCCAGGAAACAGCAACCAGTGGGAAAAATTGTGTCTAATTACTTGTAATACACACTAAAAATGTTTGTTGGTTTGGGTTTTTTTCTCCCCTTTTAATTTGGGTTGGTTTCTTATGCACATAAATTGTTTCTCTTTCACATCTTACCCCTTTAATCAGGGTGGCCATCTTCAAGTTCACATGTGAGGCAGATACACTCTCTTAGTACTGTTTAATACACTCCAAGTGGTAGAGAGCTCACCAAGTGTTGCAAGCTACCTTTATCTCTACAAGACTGTTTACAAGAGAATAATCAATACCAATACAGAACACATTTGCTGAGCGGTTTATCAACTGGATCATAAGTTCTTTTATGAAAACAGATGGAATTTCCCTGGCCAGAGTCTCCACATCAGCACCAGACATTCCCTGGCAAAATCACCCAGTTCTGCAGCACTCAAAAATGCACCAAGGAGAGAAGTCACCACACCTCTGACCTTGGACTTGCAGGGTACTGACAAGTAGAACAGCCATCAATAAAATAAACAGGCATTGTCAAAAAGAAAGCCTCTGTCTTCAGGGCACAGAGGAGTGAACCTGTAATGGGGTTGAACATACCTCTCAAAAAAAAAGGGGACCAATTCATTTCTAAACTCACTGTACTAAGAAAAACTGGTTTTTAAATTGCATTTACTGACACCTTTATATGTGCAAGCAAAGCCAAAGAGTTTAGTAGGGAAATGTATTTGTCTTTTTTTTTTCCCCCCACAAATGTTTTTGTGGGATGACATCACAGGCAAGACTTAGAACAAGCAATCCTTACAGGACAGACTTAGCTAATATGTGACTGCTCCAGACACTGCAGAGACCAAAAAGTACTGCTAGAAAATCATTTAAAGGTCTCTTCATACAAATTTAACATGCTGGAGGAAATAAGTCAGCACCAATCCACTAGTCACCTCTACAGCCTTCCTTAGGGCAGTGTCACAAGCAGTGGACCATGGCCCATTTCTTCTTGGGAACTTCCAAGCTAGCCATTACTGTGCCGTGCTGGGACGTACTTCTTGCTTCACACCAAGCAGGCTCTCTGCCATTTGCACTCCTGACTGCAACAAAACCCAGTAACATCAGTTTAACTTTTAATTTGGTTACTTTCATTCTCAACACAGGTGGATTCCCAACAAAACATGCTTCAAACAGCAATTTCTCCTTCCCAAACTTGAGTTGGTTTGGGGTTTTTTTTTGCTAGACACTCATACCACTTTTCTTCTATTTTTGTATCTTATTAGCTAGAGATCATTTGAATTTTGAACCAGCTGAAATCAAACTCCTCAACTGTCCCTGCCAGTTAGGGAAAACATTAGAAGTTTGTTTGCAAACATTCAGATAGTTTATCCCAAACTTTGGTCTTTTTTTTAGGAAAAGAATTGAGGTAACTCAGAAATTAAATTTAAAAGGGATGAGGAAAGAAAGGGAATCAGAATGAAGCAGTTTTCCCATGCTGGAAAACTTGTGCATTATGAGAACTGTCTGCCTTGGCATGAAATGAAGTGTTTCACTTGGAACAAGGAAGGAAATAGATTCTGCTTCTTCAAAATAGCAAAAGTTAAGCAAGCTGAGAGCAGCACAATTCAAACTAAAGCTTCCAAATCAAACTCCTAGCCACAGACTTGTTTGCTCTTCTCATGGAATCATCTCACCTTGTCTGAGTACATTTCCCAGCCCAGAGCAATGGGCTCTGTAAATCAGCAGCGCTGGGGTGCTCGGTAAGACTGACTAGACACACACCATCTCACCATGGATCAACACTCCTATTTCCAACAAAAAACCAACCAGCCATAAAATTCCCAACTGTTCCCATTATATCACCTAGCTGGAAGCATCTTTTTGAGTCCAAATGTTCGTCAATCACACTACCATCAGAGGGAGTCTGTATGAAGATGACTTCCAGCCTCAGCCTAGTTATACCCTGATCATAAACACTCAAAAAGCATTTTTTTTTCTCCATTTACTCATGCACAGCTGCAGAGAAAAATAAAATCAACTCTGAGCAGCAGTGTCCAAGAGGGAGTTCTGCACCAGACAAAGCTCAGAGGTCAGGAGCACTCACCCAGATGCTCCAGAGCATTGAGACAGAAGGTTCATTCCATTCCTTACATCTCTGCTCCCCCATGGCACTCTCCCCCTTTTTCTCCTGTTCCACTCCAAATTACAGCTTATTTCTTCTGCAAATTCTAACTTTGCATGAGTTTTGGCAGTTCTCACTTCATCCCTCCACTTCCTGACCCCTAAAAGATACAGCCTGCTTGGCTTATACCAGTATTTCTTTCCCACCCCCACCCCCATTCCTTACAGGCTCATTTTTAAGTTCCTTCTGGAGCTATCTGTCCCTAGTTCTTCAGAAAATGGTATTCTGTCAGCATTTTTGAATTGGAAAAAAATAAGCAAAAATGAACACACATAGACACCCACACATCCTCCTTGAACTTTCTAATCCAGTCAATTTTACTAACCAGTTACTTCTGCCTCATGAGCCCTTCAGTAATGCACACACTCCACCTTTGCTTGCTCTCTACAAACAATTCTTTGTAATGGTGTGAGCACCTAACAAAGGCAACTTACATCTTCCAAAAAAAGTCCTCTTCCTCTGAACTCTCCAAACTGGCACACTCTCCTTTCTCTCAGTTCTCTCCTGAAAATACTCCTCTTGCAGTAACAAAGTGCATCAGAGCTGTTTTCATCTCATGATGCCCCTCTTGCCAGGATGCAGAGCTCTACTAAGCCTGCCTGAGCCCCACATCTTTGACACCTTTTCCAGTACAGTATAACTGCTTTTGGTTCTCTCTGGTGGGAATCCTGCAGCATCACTGCTCCTAGAAGGAAGCACTTACCTGCCTACTCCAACAGTCTCCTTTCCAGTTCTACACCCATGTTTCTGGCAGGCAGCACATTTGTTGTATCTGTAGATTCTTAATGAGTAGTCCCTAGGCACACTCACCTCTTACTGATGCTGGGGTAAATCCACAGTCCTCTCTGCAGCTTTTGCATTACCAATTAGCTCTGAATAATTTAGGGCAGAAATTAGAAAGTTCATTGCCAAGAGATCAGTCAGGCTGAGAAACAGCTTCTCAGCATAAGCAGCTAAGGCAATTTTTTTGTTGTTGTCTTGTTAACTTCTTCAACACCACTTCCTGTATTAATGAAAATGATGATGTGATATACTGTGTGGGACAGCAATGAACTGCAGCTGATGTCCCCCCGTGATTCCCTTCTGCCCTACTACCCTCACACGAATGCTGTAGATGAGTACAAGTTCCTCTCGTCCTTTCCTTGCACTCACTCCGAGATGTCTGTATGTATGTAACAACCCCTCCAACCTTTCACTTCGTGAGACTTACCAAGCTCTTCTCTTGTTCCCAGTCACCTGAGGTACCATTTGCTCTCTAGCACAGAAGTGAGGTGATCACACTTAAAAACTTCCCATCACTGGTGTGAGGAACTTCTAGGGTCATTTTTCCACACCCAGGGACAGTAAGCAGGGTTTAACATACTCTCAATTGAAGGAGTCTGTTTCACAATACCAAACACTACTCTGTGACAGTGCTGACCAGAACTCCATTTCCTGCCTCCATAGACTTGCAAGTGTGGCTAGAATGAAAAGAGTCTAAGTAACGCAGTGCTTCAGAGTTCTGCTGTTTGTTCCGCAGTGTACAAGACCAGGCGGCAAGGACCAGAGGAGACCACCAGGAAACACAGCACTGAAGTCATGAGGTCTGTGGTGACAGATTGGACTTGATGATCTTTGAGGTCTCTTCCAACCTTGGTGATTCTGCGAGAGTGTGTGCGCGCATTACAAGTTCCCCTAACCTCCAAGGGGAACAGAGAGCAACTACTGCTGGACAGCCTCTCAACACATGCTTAGGAATTCCAATGCAAGAATCACATAACCAGGTGTAAAAATCTTCAAATGTAATTTATTAAGACATTCAGCTATGTCTGTCAGTCTACATCCAAATTTACTACTAAAAATAAAATAGTATCACATTTCACATTAGGAATACCGGACTTTGAAAAACACTTGAGTCAAGCCTACCGTATAAATAAAGGACTAATTTCTCTTCATATCAAAATTCACATAAAAAAATTGCCTGCCCCCTATTCCCACCTACTTCCCCACCCCAGTCCCTAATTCTACTCGAAGCCATGATGCATGTAAAAATTTAAGTATGGACATGTCCTTGTCAAAGGAAAAAAAACAAACAACCCACCCCAAAAGAAAGGTGCAAACCTATTAACAGCTTTAAAAGTGGCATTTGCGGAGTCTGATCATACACAGTAATGTACTCATTCCCAAAGTGCAAATATCGCCAGAGTTTAATACTGTTTTAATTCAGCTGCAAGAATTAAACATTACACAGCACAGTACTGCGAGGCCTCGATCCGTGCCCTGAAACTCATCCCACTTGCCTCCTGGCAGCGGAGGTCAAAGTGTTCACGAGAGCTTCAGTTTACTTCATGCGGCCCAGACCTGTGCCCATTATTAGCAAAAGTTTCATATACATCAAAATATTGAAGACTCCATCATAAAAGTCAAGAGTCACTATAGATTACATGAATTCAAATGCAACTGCCCCACCAAGAACACCCAAAGCATACACACGACATATTAAAGAGTGCTTTCATCTTCTAGTACAACCGCTGCTGTTGTATCTTTTTGAGTTCTGCTTACGTGCCATAAAAAGATTCTGCCGGCAACCGAAGCTGCAGCTCGGTCAGAGACGAGCAACTCGCTGCACTGAACCCTCTGGGGTACCCTGGTCACGGCCGTACGCGACACTCTTTCCGAGCTAAGCGTTCTGTCCGGCTGTCTACAACCTCTCACAGACCTCTCGCTCTTCCTTAGCCCTCACCTGTGTCTTGAAAACACTCTTTCACTGCAATTTACTTCCAGACATCCTTCCTATGCCCACAGTTCAGAGAGCTTCTGGAGTCATCTACTACATCTCACTGGAGTCACCACTACCAAGCGGCCCATAGAAAGTCAGCATGGGAGGTCACATTATGACCAGCATTAAGAGCTAAATTTCTTTCACAGCTGTGGAAGGACAGGTTTTCTTCTGAGTCAGACTTGGATCTCTGAAAAGCATTTGCTCCCACATTGTCCTGTCTCACCTTAGAGCTGGACACAAACCCTCAGATCTTGAGCAGGACACCCCTCGGGGGCTGCAATTAGTTCTGCAGCACAAGCTGCTCCCTGGTTGGCCTCACATGGGCTTGGGTCACTGTCCATGCTTGGAGACTTCTCCATCTGAGTGGAGGTCTCCAAGCTGTCCTGTTCATCAGCAACATGTTCATTGCTCTGGCTAGGGCTGTCTTTCTCACTTGGCCCATTGTCATGTTCAATACCAGGGGATTCAGCTGCATCTCCAGCTCTGGTATTTTGCTCTGCACTAGGATTTGGCTGTTGAACTGGCTCTGGTCCCAGTCCTGGTAGCTGTGAAGGGCTCTTAAGTTGGCAGTGGCACAGAGGGCAGGTTTCTTGCACATAGAGCCATTTCTTAAGACAACCAGCATGAAAAAAATGGCTACATGGTGTGATTACAGCAGTTTTCATATCCTGAAAGACACAAAAAAGGAAGATTGTATTACATGTAGCCCATTCTTCTCCCCCCATACATCCAACGTTAGCGACAGAGGAGACAGAGGTAGTCCACACACAAGTAAGAGAATGTTTCTTCCTTCATACCAACATGCCTTCACATTTAAACACATCCAAAATTCAAACTCAGGCCATGTCTGGCTGTTTATATTACAGGGATTAGAAATGAGGCAAAAAGCTTTGTTTGAAAGCTATTATTACATGTAAGTAAAAACTTTTGTAGGATGAAAGTCACAGGATTAGTTGGCTTTAAAAACCATTGCGAAAGTTAAAACCAGCATTGGCAGAAACAGCATGTAACAACAGCAAACCAAAAATGAAGTAACACCCTAACCCTGTCACCTGAGACCCAAACATTACTGGCTGGTGTTTCAAATGCTGTCATTCTGCCTGGCACCAGCAGTTTTGCTCTTCAAAGAATCTGCAGCAAGTTTGACTTTGACTACACACAACTAATGTTAGGGTGGACCTTTCGCTGTCATACAGAACTACAATTTCTGTCAGAGAAGGATTTTGGTGTGATAAAGATACTACCTTCAGCATTGATTTCAAAGACCCTTAACCTTTCAATAATTAGGTTTCTGTCCTAAAACTGACATTGAAGATGAAGTAGAGGTAATTATGTCGAGAGACTGAGCTGCTTTGATGGAACAATAGCAGATAGCTACTGGCTACACATTGTCCTTCAGCAACAGTCTTCCACAAATGAAGAAAGGGCACATTTGCTGTTACCACTGAGACCAATTCAACCCAAACACGAGAGGTTTCAAAGCTCAAGCACATAGTCTGCTGTGTAACTGGAGGAAAATGTATGAAAGCTTAAACACATCCAAACTATCTCTACTCATAAAAACTATCCACATGCCACTGCTCCAAATCAATTTACACAAAGCAGAAATCTGGGTAATTCAAGTAACTTCTTGAGCACAATATTACTCCTTAAAAACATGACTAAAGTAACTTATTTTATTAGTTGCAGACTGAACTAGAGGTATTTCAGTTCCAAGTCAACCCTTCAACACTTCTGTCCTTACCTGGTAGCAGATGGCACAGATATCGTTGTGTTGCTCCAGCTGCTCTTTGGTGGCAACGGGCAGTGATTTGATCTTATTCACAGCATCTCTGCGAAGAAGGAAGCTTTTCCAGCCTAGCTGGGCCCGCAGCCACACATTGTAATAGGAGTGAATGAAGATGATGACAGAACCCATCACAGTCCATTCCCCAAAGATGGTTTCCGAGACGCCGTACGCCACCACGCAGAGCGCAACGAGGAACTCCAGCAGCCGGTAGGTGCCATTCACATAATAAATCACATCATCCATATTTTCTACTGGTTCTTTTCTGAACTCCTCCACCATAAACAAAACATAAATGAAGAGTGTCCCAAGAACCTGTAACACAGTGCAAAACCACAAGCTCAGCATTCGATTCTGAACTGGAGCTTAAGTCATTCAGCAGTGGCACTGAGCTTTGCACACACAATGCTCCCAAACCAGACAGAGGGCAGGCAATCCCCAAAGCAGTCACATTGCTGCTGAACTTCAAGACAAATAAAAGTCACTTTCTCATAAAGCATTTAGGCTTGTTCCTAAGTACCTTCCTTCTGTACTCTCCTGAGTCCAGAAGATAGCTGAGTTGACTGAACAAAAGTGAGCATCATGCAGGGGGTTTTGTAAATTTACTAACAACAACAACAAAAAGTTGTAACAAATTGTCACAGTACAAAACATTTCCCACATTTAGACCACTTGCTTTGAAGATCAAATTACTTTCAAAGAGCCACAGCTAAGTAACAATACATAAATGACTGCTCTGGAAAAAAAACAAACTAACTTTTTATGGTGACCTTTATGCCCTCAAAAGCCTTCTGGCTTTATAACTGGAAATAGACTTCCATTCATCCCTGTTGTCAGCCCACCCCTAGGAGATCTTTAGCCTCAGATATAGGTCCTCACTAACTAGATAAATAAATAAATGGCATCTTGTACTTCTGCCCTTCTATCATCCCTGTTCTCCCATCAAGTATTTCCATCCCCTACAGTTAAAGGATCACAGTTAATGCAGAGCTTCACAGTTACTACAGGGCTAACATTCCTACCTGAAGAGAAGTTAGAATACTGCTGGAGATAATGATCAACAGCCAGAAATCCATGTGGAAAAACTGACAAATCATGTAGGCCATGTACGCAGGGAACACGAGCAAGAACAAACAGAGGCTGACTGCTCGGAAGTGCTTCCACAGACTCCTGCAAACAACACAACAGGTTTTCGTATTTCAAGTCAAATTTGAGTGTCAGAATAAGACTAGGCTCACTGCTGGATGTAGGCACATTAGATGTTTGCTCAAGGCTTTAAAATGTTGCGAAGAGTTTCTGTTTTACTTAGGCAGCCTCATTCCCAGCAGGCATGCCTGTAACACGGACAGCGTGATAAGCTGCTCCTCATCTGACCTTTGCTGTTTTCAATACAAAGGTAATTGTCACGATGAGTCAAGCGTGTGGCTTGACTAAGCACCCGAGACACTGAATGCTTCAGATCAAAATCATTTAAAATAAAGAAAATTATTAACTATGTAACTGTCTGTCCACTTTTCTATGTAAACAGAGTTCTTCCTGATTTCACACCTACGACAACTCTGTCTGTTTGCTAATAAGCATGGGGCAATGACACTTCCTTTCATCACCAGATGTAACCACGCTGCCTTCGCAAGTACATTCCCCAATTCAGGGATCACAAAAGAGGAAATGCATCAAGACTCGGACATTCATCTCTGCCAGTCCTTACTCTGCTCTTATCATCTACCTCTTCCTAATCTCCTCCTCAGCCTAAACACACCATCGATCTTTTTACACATACCCATTTGTGATGGCTTTCAGAATATCTCCAGTGATTTACTGTACTACCTCTACACACTCCTCAGGTTGTATTTTAACCTCATATAGCTCTGGAAAAGTGAAAGTATTGGGGGCACAGGAGAGCAGCTGAAACTGGCTCATTTAATGCAATCTGAAGAAACATCAGAACACTACTATGAGGTCTGTAATTTTGTGTCTTTGAGTGAAGGAGAAAGGGAAAGCTGAAGTGGAATTTATCATGACCCCAGTTGATTTAGAGCTGCTTGGAAGATTCGGCAGAAGAGTTAAAACTCTTTATCACCACAAAGTGCTTGTTTAAAACTGGGCAGACACTCATATCCTGGCTCTACTCCCTTTCACTCTGTTAATATAGTTGAGGTTAATATTGCTGCAGGCAGAACACACTGGCTACAAGTAGTCTCTAAGCTAAATAAACTCTCTATACAATAAACCTTCTCTTTTATTTCTTCCCTTACAGGTTACAGAAAGGGAAAAGACACAAGCAATTAACAAAGATATAAACAGATTAATACAAGCACACCAGATACCAATACAGTCTTCAAACCACAAATTTAACTTAACAACCACCCCTCATGATCAGAACATCTGGTACACTAATGCAAACCTTCCACCTCTTGCTCTCTGCCAGTAATCTCTATCCTTTCGGGATCACAGCCTCACAAAAGTATAAGTTTTACAATATTTAACACAAGGTCACTCCTAGAAGCTTTCCATCCTCAGTATTTGTCTGAGACCACTGCATTAGAGGGAAACCTACCCAACTGCAGAGGAAGTTAAGCAAAGCCATTCTGCAAATGCACACAATGGAGTGTGGGTGGGGAGACCACAGGCAGTAGAGTCCCGGATTGGTTTAACTGAGCCAAAGTTGCCTCACCCCTGTCTGCCAGCATACAGCATGGTGAAAAGTTCTACTCTGTGCCCTTGAGGGAGTAGGATAGAGCAAAAACTAAAGAATATAGACTAGAAAATAAATCAGCACAGAGAAAAGGAAGAGTAACTTTACAAGCCACTAAAAATCCAAATCATGCCATCAATTACTAGTTTATCACCTCCTAAAATGGGATTGAGTAACTTTAAAGTTAGGAAAACAATCTCTTACTTGTCCCTTGAGGCTCCCAATGCCAAGACAATGGGATCAGCAATTTCCAGCATGGACTGAAGTATGGATGCCACCACAATAAAAAGAATAATACTGAGTAGGAATGCCCGATGCACAACTTGGAGCTCTATCAAACCTGTCTGCACAGCCAGGATCAGGAGTGTGACTCCTTCAGTCATTCCCCTGCAGGTAACACAAAGAACAAACAATCACATCTTACTGTGTGCTAACATTGGCTCAAAAATACATCTAGAAACACCAGGAAATAAGCTGTTTCTGCCACAACCCTTCAAATGTCACTGGCTTTGGCTTTTAATGATGTCAATAATAACAGTAATAAACAATATATAATTTCTGTACCCGCACCAAATACAGCTGTCTACTTCTTTTTGGCTTGAGACCTCAGCATGAATTTAATACCTCCAAGGAGCACAATTTAGCACCAGTATTTGATGCAGTTAAGTACAAATCATCCAGCACCACATGCTTCCTCAAGAGATATTTTTATGTAGACTGCTCCTGAGTTAACACTGATTTATACCACTTTTTTTCTTCCACATCTTGAAATCCTGAAACATTCTTTTGCAGATGGTCTGCATTTTCTACAGAGTTAAAGGCTGAAATAACTAGGAACAATAGTGTCATACCTAGGATCCCAATTTCACGTTGGACAAGTTGGGGCAAGTATTAAGAAGAGGCAGTTTCTCTATTTGCCTATTTCCCACAGTAATTCATAGGCAATCCATACAATGCTGTGTTTTAAGCCTCACAGATTAGTAATGTTTCACACTTGGCTACAGGGCAAACGGCAGTAAATGAGAAAATGGAAATGTGAAGCGCTTGCATTATCCAAGCACTTGAAAATTTTACAGTGACTCATGCAAATGAAAAGCACTAAGACAATCAAAGTGTGCAATTTTAAATCCTGACTAACAGCCCTGAATTTGTTAGAGAAATGAACCACCCCCCAAGAAGTCCGTGACAAGCTGTGTTTTCATCTCGAATCCTTCCAATGCATGCAAACTGCCATACAAGAAGGCTGTCAAGGAGACCCAAGACTTAAGTTAAAAAATTGCAATTCAACTGTATAATTCCACATAAACCCTTTTTGTCTGCTTCTTTATAGACCCTAGGCATAACAAGGTACTTACCTGTTCATAGCAGGATCATTCATGAATGCTCGGTAACCCTGCAAGTAAAACTTGCAGAGAGTCAGAACTCCCAAAGCAACAAAAGAGACTGTGAAGACCAAGCCCAGGAGTGAGTATGGAGTGCTACAGCATTCAGCAATACTGGGAGGAGAGAGGGGGAAAAGCACAAAGAAAAGGTCCATCAATTAGACACAATATAATAAACTCTCTCCTTGCCCTGCTAACAGTGCATGCTGGTTTCAAAGCAAAACTGGATGGGTTTAATGAAAATATTGAAGGCTCTACACCACCATGAAATCCTCCTATGAAAAAGTATTCTGTCACTTCTTTCCAAGACATAACTTTACCCCAGCTCCACAGCTGATGCTGCCTTCTGGCTGGAGCTGCGCTGCGGTGTTTGTCCGAGCGCCCTGCAGCCTGTGCCACACGGTGGCACTGTCCTGCTGCCACAGCGTTTCCATAGCTCAAGTCCAACCTCTCAGCCACAGGCACAGCCCAGGGCTACACGCTGAAATTTTAGCCAGCTACCAGAAACACTGATTTAAAGATGGATTCACTAAGGCACTTTCCACTCAGGTCCACAATGGTGCAAACAAACATCAAAATGACATGGTTTGGAGCCTGGGGCTTTTTGGTAGTGTTCACATCAGGCTCAGGCAGGCATCATCTGTCTTTCAAATGGCTGAGCCAGAAGCAGCAAAATGAGACAGTGAAGAATATTCCCCCTCAGCTGGCTACCTCCTCTCTAATGCTAATGAGAAATCCCAAAGGCTGAGACCCCAGAATACATCGGATGATGCTAAGAATGGTATCATTACTTTAGCTCCCTCACCTTAGAGCTGCTCTTCTGCTGACCCTGGCACTACCATACTTGGAGCAGCCCAAGTCTCAGAGAGTACTTGGCTTCTGAAACATGACTTGCCAGAACAAGAGGAGTGCCTACCAATGCACCTGCGTGCCCCAGCACTAGGTTTAAAAAAACCAAACAGCTGTCAGACAGGGATTACACATCTGGAAATCCTCACATACCTAATCCAAGGTAACAGCTCAACACCAACATTCATTAAAGAGAAAAAAATAAATACTCCTTCTTCACCTGCTCTTTTGAGAGAAATCATGGTGGTCAAAAACATGTCCTTAAATTAACCAAACTGGAGAGTGAACTAGGCCAGTGCTCTGACAGAAGAATTTTAAGGAAGCACATGCTTCAAAAATAAACAAAACTTGTCCAAGAGACATTTACTTTGTCTCTTCTAATGACTGTGTTAACAGGAAATCTCCTTTGGAAGTAATTTACAGCAGAAAACGTTGATGTGTTTGCATAGACCAGTTGCAGTGCTTCTGGTCAGCCATCAGATTCTGCCTCTTTACCAAATCAAGCGGGGATGGAAAAGCTTTCAGATGTTCCTCCCAGAGAAGGGAGTGAAAAATACAGTATTTAAACCAGATATTTCTGAAGAATATTTGAGGAACATATATTTGAGGAAGTTTTGCTTCAAAATATGATCAAAAATGAAGAATCCTGGCTTTTTGCCTGATGCCAAATCCTTTTTTGTCAAAGTAGTTTTATTACCCTTCCTAAACTTAATTCCAGATGATCTAGTGTGCAAGTGTCCCAGAGGAGTTTAAGAGCTCAAAGAGAAGCCTGGGGAGCTCCCAGTGTTATGTTTGTGTGTCAAGCACAAGTTTGTAAATTGTCCCCAAGAGCTGAACTCTTCGAGGTTTCTCCAAAATCACAGCAGTTAAATACTGGTGGAAAAGGTTTTGAGAGTAGAGGCAAGGACAAGTAGAGGCAAGGACAATGAAATGTACAGAGTGGTTTTTAAACAGCAAGCATACAAGTGAGAGCTTTCCAGTACAGCTAGAATAGATCTATACGACTGTCAGTTTCAAAGAGGAAAAAAAAAGGAGAGGCAAAAAACCCCAAAAGAACTGTTTGGTCTTCCCCCACCCTGCCCCAACACATGAATAGAGGTCATTCAATCAAACTATGGATTCAAACAATCAAAATGGATTTTTTCCATCATCTAGACCAAGTCAAGCTGTGAAACTCCTTGCCTCAGGATCTTTCAAATGACACAAGTTCAAGGGCAGAAAGCACAAACTGATGGAAATCTTTTGAGGGCTACTGAAGGCATATTAATCCTATTCAACTAATGCAGGCTGACAGTTGGAGGTGCATGTGGGACTGGATGGCCACCTTTCCGGGCACCCCTTTAGGGCCACCTTTCCAGGCACCCATTCAGGGCCACTGCTGGAAAATAGACCTTAGGCTAGATCAGAATTTGGTCTGATCCAGCACAGCCAGCTCTGATAGTTTTAGGAAAACTGGACACAGCTTTCTGCACACCCCAATTGCTCTCACCTGAATTCCAGCCACACTATTTTAAGCAATCATTACACTTAAAGAGCACAGATGTAGAATTCACTCACTTTCATGGAAGAGCACATTTTTATTCCACTTTGTTAAACAGATAGCACTTCACTATTAACTGGACTGACAAGTTACTTTGGCTCCCTCCTGAAGGACAAAAGGCTATTTATTACTGGTACTACTTGAGTTTTAGTTTTCAAGATGAACAGGCATTGTTTATTTCCCTACTGTGACAGAGCTAGGAACACTGAGAACATTTGCATAGTTTTTCTGCATTTTTCCTATTGTAGGAAGAACTTCAGAGATCAGTTAGTATGTACATTCACTCAGATCAAGGCAATGCAAGTCTGCAAAGCAAGTTCCCTGTTTTGGCAAATCTAATAATTTGGTGTAGGAATAAAGTCAACCTATTTACAAGGGAAGAGGATAGCCTCCCCCAGCTCCAACTGCTAAATGCAGCACTCTATTGTAACAAAACTATAATTGCAGCAGAGATGAATGAGAAGAAAAACTTCAGACACCAAAGGTTTAGTTAACCAGGTAACAATAATCAGTGCTCTTACATAATGCAGTGTGATGCTGTAATCAATTTTACTACTACATGAAATAAATTCTCTGGCATTTCTCCTTAATGATAATGACTTTTGACAGCTGACACTATGGCACCATAGATATACACACACAGAGGCATGAAAAAGCTAAGCAATGGGAACATCTGACAGGAATGCTGCAGTGATGAGCAAGTTACTCAGACAAGTTTCTACCCAACCAGGAGAACTAACAATGTATCATCTCCAAATAATGTCCTACATTACCTGTGTGTTAGACAACCTTACCTACTTTCTCCCCATCCCACTGTTACCCTATCTCATTTGCCTAATCCAGCTTCTGCAACATGCCCAGTTCCTCTCTGCCTTACACTCCCACTTCCTTTGGTATTACCAGCGGCAAAGGCATGTAGGGGCCAGCCAGAAGACTCCCTCAAATGCTGCCTCTCTCTCTCAATAAAAGCACTAACACAGGCCACTCACCTTCACCCTGCCATCAGTTTTTACAAAGCTTTTGGGAATTTGCTATCTGTTAGACCTTTACAGCTCTGCTAAATTAACCACTGGACTCAAAAGTTACTTTGAGAGTTGGCTGCTTCAGCTGTTTGAATGACCTCAAGAATGTGTCCCACACCAAAATGAAGAAACAAGACAAAGGGCTCAGAAAGCAACACAATCATGAATAAGATACCAGTTGGAATGAACTTCAGCTAAAACATCTCAGACTTCAAACCAATTTGTATACTGCAAATAACTTCAGGACCAAAGCTCAAATTACAGATATGCCCTCATCCAAAGACTATTTTGCTTTCTTTGGTAACTCTGCCATGGTTCTGCTTATGCTCTCTGTTTTCAATGGGATCCATTCCCCTGAAGGACAAGCTTAACAGAGCTTACATATATGGCCATTCTGATAAGGACAAATATTTGTTGAGTATTCAAATGCAACAAAGGCAATCTATTTATCTAGTTTCTAAAAAAGCAGCCACATTCATTTCAGAAGACAGTCAAACCAGAAAATGGGCTATTTGCAGACTAGTCAGTTACCTTGTCAAGAAGAGGAAGAGAAGCCTCTCTCTTGAGGCAGGCTGGTCCCGGGTACTGAAATAGGAATAGATCTGAAGAGCAAATAAGACAAGCCAAAACACCATGAAAAGAACTGGGACAACCAGCTGGTTCCACAGAGACATCCCCAAAGCCAGGAGACCATACACTTCCACCACCTGGGCAAGAGAGAAAAATACAGTATATTATTGGTGATTTGATAACAAAACCAGAGTCAACAGCACAGCCACAAGGAACCTAAGAATAATTAACATGGCATTAACCATCCCAAGAGGGGAGGTACATCAAACTACAGTTTGAGAAAGGGTGAGCCCAGGTTCAACAGTAATGTATTACCACTGTCTTGAAGCACAGACAAGTACCTGACTGTGCAGCAACTATCAGAGCAGCTGAATGTTCCTCCCTCTGAATGAGTGGCTGGGAGCTGCTGACTGCAGCCTGCTCACAGCTGGAGGGATGAGGACATGCATCCCGGTCATGCACCACCGTTTCAGACCCTTCTGCCCAGCTTAAATCATACAATGCTATTTTCTCTATAGCTACTGCCAATTCACTGCACACACTAGATAGTGAAATATGAGCCACATCACTTCAGCACAGTACATCTGCTCTGCTCAACTGTTTAAGGAAAAACTGAATACCTCAGACATATTATGTCTAAGTATCTCAAAAAGAGCATATGATGGTTCTTAATCCATCAAGTATTTTGAAATTCATGCTTAAGAGTTATTTCAAAAGACTCTGAAGCCCAAATTACTTCTTTTGTAATGCAAAAACAAAGTCACAATTCAATCATTTCCAAGAAGCTGGAACCCCATATAGCTGGATTTAATAGGAAAGGTCAAAAGGAAATCCCTGACAACTACCATTTTTTCATCACCTGCTTCCCACAATGACATACATCCGTAACAGCTAGCAAATCTTAGCTTAAATAGCTGCCTACTTAAGTCATTCATGACAAGCATGAGGCATATTACATTCGTGGGGCCTGCTGCAGTATGTGGCTGATCAACAAACAATATGCTGCTGGCAGGGATAAGCTGCCAAGCTCCAGCTTTTAGCTCTGCACACAGACTTGTGAAGCAAGTGCATCTGCCCTCAGGGGGACTCCCTTGGCCTGAGACCAATGCAAGCAATCCCATGCAGCTCCTGGCAGAGCGTTCCACCACACTGGAAAAGGGTCATGCTATGCTCATAATATAGACTCATACCCATGAGGTATTTCAGCATCTTCTGCTGCAAGTAGACAGCCATGGTTCTAGACCTACTCTTTAATTATACAATTAGCCACAGTCTGAAATACACAGACGAAAAGCTACTTCGGCCACCCGTTAGGAGTTGTCTCAGGCAACCTTCCTGGTCTTTTAACATCCCAATATTCACTAAGTTTTGGCACTGATATCAAAACAGCAATCAAATCTAGCCTAAAATAGTAGTAGCCTCACAAACACCATGACAAAAGCCTCACTGAAAACTAGTAACAAGACAAAGTTGGAGCAATGGAAATACAGGTAGGAAAATATTCAAGGTAAAACAGCTACAGTCTCACCTGGAATAAGCATACTCCATTTAATTTGTAGGAGAGTGGAAACCAGTTACATGAACACACTACAAACCAGTTATTTTCTTCTGCCCTGTTCCAGGAACACAGGTGAAGAGGCACAAGCTCTTCAGAAATTAAAATTTGCTGAATTAATCAGCAAATCTACAAGCTAGTGCTGGATGAAATCAGACCATGCTAGGTACCGTACAAGCACAGAAGGATAATCCTGCTCCAAAGACCAATTACATAAAAGATAAATAACAAGACAGTAATGATCAACACGACAGGCTGAGACCCAGGCACATCAGACACCTACTGCTGCCAAGTTTTTGTTTGTGTATGACACATATGACAGCAAAGAAGAGCTTTAAAGAGGGCTTTGAAAGAGCTTAACGAGTTAGTTTTCAGACTGCTTCCGGACTGGAGAGCAGAAAATCATTGGCTTGGTTTGAAAAAAAACAACCCAGAAAGTGGTGAAAGCTAAAATAGCAGGGCAGTCAGAGGTCAAGCAAGCATCAATCTTTTTATATTGAAATATCCAGAAGGATGCATATATTCAAGTATTTTATTTCTACATTAAAAATGTGAGGTGTGATGCTGCTGCACCACTAACAAAAGTGTCTTTTCAACTAAATATGCATCAGATGTCAAAGCATTAACAAAATGGATACATGTCCAGAAAGTCTTCTATAGCTGAGACATCTAACAAAAGAGCAGCAATGCTGCTACTCTGAAGAAAATACTACAGCCCTTTGAGATAACAGCCTACGAGTTACAAATTATTCCGTCAGTGACTTTTACAGTCAAAATTCAGCTTCAGTGTTACTCCCAATTTAACACTACAAGAATTACAAACACTTCTGCTACAGAAGGCTCTTCTTGAAATGAACAGCTACTGCAATTGGGGATTATGTTGCTCATTTAATGAGGCAGTAAATAAATCCCATTCTGCTGCAATCTTGTCTCTTAGGCTGGCTTTGGGAGAGACTGAGCAATGTCCAAACAAAGCTTAACTGCTCACCCACCTAAGTTACCATAAACTGAAGACAGAAGATGCTATGGATAATAACACATCTGGTTTGCTAAGAAAGCATGAGTTACACACAAAGTATTTTTAATTTCTGGCCTGTAAAAAGGGTTAAAGCCAAGAAAAATAAAATTGGTATGTTTCCTCTCTTACCTGGACAAGCTCTCTGTACGCTGACTTCGCCAAGTTATAGGGCACCAAAAGATTTGATGCCAGAAAGTAGAGAACTTCCAAACCGGTGAAAATCATGGCAAATTTGTTGATGACGACAATGGTTTCCAGAGGGACCAGGCAAAGCCGTGCCAGCAGAGGGAGCATGTGAGCAGAGAAAAGCCAGATCTGCTTCGTTTTCATGACGCAGGAGCAGAGCGTACATACCACCAGCTGACCTGGAAACGCGACACGGGATTTTATAATCAAGCTGATTATCCCCTTCAGGAAAAGAGTCTTTTAATACGTTATCTTTCCATAACACTGTTATCAACATCCAGCATATTGTGACAGTTCTAACTGGGACACGTGTGTTACGAAACCAGGCTCCCCCACATCTTTTGCTGGGTCACAAAAGTTAACTGTTTTCAGAGGATGCAAAGCACACACCTGCGCTTCACAGGTGAGCGAGATGTACACCCAAAACACGTGCAGAATCTTACACAGGCTAATGTGAAATCCCAGGAACAAATCACGCAGAGAATCTGCAGCAAGTAATCTTTTCCCTTAACATCCCCAGCTCAAATGAAGGTCTATTTTGTATCTGTACACATAGCAGCAGCTTTCCTGAAGCCCACCTATATGACTATGTCATCCTGATCTATGTGGGAAAGTAATCGGAGGTCCCAAATGGCTTTTCGAGCAGCAACATTTACACTGACAAGAGGAATTACTGGCCAAGAACAGCAACAGGAGAACAGCCAGGTCAGCAGCTGAGACTTCAATAACTTCATAATGCCCAGAGGCAGTTGCTCAAAATTATCACTGAAGCTTGCAAGTGACAGCTAATTAACAACTAAATTCTCTTTTAAGAGTTGGCAGGGACACAAGCACGAGCCCATCTCTCCCACACACCCAGAGATCTGGAGGGTGGTATTTCTAGAGCAGACCACTTCAGGGTAACTGCTCCCATTAGAGCCACTGGAAGTGACTCTTTTATCTGAGGAAACAGGACTGGGATGAAATGCACAGTGCCTGGGTAAGAACAATTCTCATCATTTTGCAGTAAGGAGAAATTTTATTGCTTATTATTTAAAGGAGAACCTTGTTCACCACCTGTGTTAGCTTACATCCAAAAGCCACAACTTGTGGTACTAAACCCAGCTGCGTTGGAGCTACTTCCACTAATGTTTGCACTTCACAACTCTTCCTCTCTGTTTTTGCCTAAGCAAAACAGAGACTAACAAAATCAAGGCTGTTAACATCTCTAGGTCAGTGCTAACTCCATGTGTTCACATAACCTTACCGATCTTGCAAGCCCTTCTAGATGGGCTGGGAGGGGAAGCTGCAAGAAGAGAAATGGCAGTGCCAGGATCTTGCTTTCATTCTGCCTTGCTTTCCTGCCTTAGGATAGGACTGCTTTCAAAATAACTGCAATTGAGCTGAAAGAAATCTCTAATCCCTACTACTTAAGCATACAACGTCTTTCCTTCTTCACTGTTCTCTTTCAAGTTTAAGTCCTACTGTCAATTCGCTAGATGCATTTGTGAGTTAGCAGATCTCTTCTCAGAACAAGCACCCCTGGTCTCAGCAAGACATTATCAACATACTGGGTCTTGTAAGGCTCAGAGGAAGTTACTCTACTCATCTTTTTTAGAATTTCAACAGACTCCAGCTCTGAAGCATTCTCCCTCTGCTTTGTTGTTCTCTGCCCACACACAAGTTGCTACAACCCTATTTAAGATACCACCAGCACACTGCTGTGCTGTAATATTCAGCAGCCTGGCACAGTCGGCATGCGAGGATTTCTGCGAGTCATGGTAACTAAGGCAACCCAGCTCCACGCACAAAGGGATTCAAACACCAGCATCCAACATGTGCTAAGAGTGTCATCATCTGCAACAAAATATTGCGACAACACCACGTTAAACAATCCAGCCCTCTCTGGGATCACTCTGGAGCTCTCCAGTCAAAAACCAGGACCTCAGAGTTCAGTCGCATCCCATGCAACAGCAAAACCTGCTTTCCTACGGTACTGACATGGCAAGCGTGCTGGTCATCCCTGCTAGAAATCTCTGACCCTCCCACCTTTCATTTAAACACTGTTATGGGAAGGAGAGTTGTTCACTATCAAAACAAAATACAGGAAGCATTTTCTCTGGTGGCCCAAATCTTTTTCCCGAAGCATGTACCTTGTTGATTCTCAACCCCCTCAGAAAGGGCATGAAATTTCTCCAGTGGAGTTTTCAGTGACTGGTACTTCTCATTTTGAACTGGGAAGTAGCATCACCTTAGTTCAATCTTTCTGTGCAGCAAATCATAGTTTATCTCCCAAGTGAGGATGCACCCTGTCAGTCATCACACACAAAGCAGGATCAGTCAGAAAAAATTAGTTTGTACCTCCTGTCAAGTCATAAAAAGATTTTAATGCTCTGGCTATCTGCTCAGACTTGCAAATCCAGATGAATGTTTGCATTCTGTAAACTGAAATGCTGTGGACTGAAAACTGCCAGACACAGCTAATGAACCTGACAGCTGGAATCCTCCTGGTAGGACACCAGGCTCCTCCACTAGGGAATGAGGCAATAAGGAAGAAATCTATTGCCTTAAGTTCCTGCCCATTCTCTTCCCTTCCCAAAACCTCCACAAATATATGAAAAGGTGCTGACAGGTATCCAAAGCCTCTCAGCTTGTAAAGCTAATGAAAAGCATGCAACAAGAAACCAAAACAGTACAGCTGCTGCTCAAGCCATTTGGAGAAGGAAACCGACTTCATTTCAACCCCAATTTAAAAAATCTGATTTTAACAAATTCAGTGACTACATCATTAAATTGTTATGCAAAACCCAGGATGTCTTAAAGTTAATACAGAATCCATTGTTGTGCTCGAAAAAAAATGCAAATCTTCACATCAGCTTCAATTCCAAAACCACACAGCTTTGTAACATTCATGCTCACAAAGCTTATCCAAGGGGCAGACTTCAAAGACCTTTATTTCTTCCATCCAGCACTTGGGAACATATTTGTAACCCTAGTCAACAGTCATCAGACTGAATTAGATGCAGGGGAAGAAACAACTACGAGAACCCATTCAAAAAGTAGAATAGAATTGAATTAACCAGGTTGGAAAAGACCTTCAAGATCAAGTCCAACCTATCACCCAACACCATCTAATCAACTAAACCATGGCACCAAGTGCCTCATCCAGTCTCTTCCTAAACACCTCCAGAGATGATGACTCCACTACCTCCCTGGGCAGCCCATTCCAATGGCAAATCACTCTGTGAAGAACTTCTTCCTTACATCCAGCCTGAACCTCCTCTGGTGCAGCTTGAGACTGTGTCCTCTCGTTCTGGTACTGGTTGCCTGGGAGAAGAGAATAATCCCCACCTGGCTACAACCTCCCTTCAGGTAGCTGTAGACAGCAATACGGTCTCCTCTGAGCCTACTCCAGGCTAAGCAATCCCAGCTCCCTCAGCCTTTCCTCTAACAAATACAAGCATTAATAAAGCTAAAATTGTGAGCTGGCTGGCATACTATACATCATTCCCTTAATTCTGACCAGAACTTTCAGGAGCCTTAGACATATTGGTAGCACCATTACTGCCCCATGCACCTGACTCAGTGACTTTATTAACAGTACTGGCAGCACAACACTCTGGCAGGATATACAAGAAAATGGTAGAGCAAAGCACCCATGTGTTCATTTTGTTATGCAGATGACACAGTCCAGTGTAGCATGCTCCTGAGACACAGCAGATTGCACTGGACAAATACGTTTGTGTGCCACATACTTGAGAAAGTATTTCATCTTTACACAAAATGCTGTTAAGCCTCAAAGCCAACTTTCACTGGATAAAAATTAGCATTATCTTTTTCTCACTTATTTTCAGTGGAAATTAAAACCTGGATGAAGCGTAACGGGCCTGACTCTCAGCTTGGCTTCTGACTAAATGTCACTGAATGACACAGTGTCTCCTGATTTCCTCTTGCCCAGGCCTGCCTGCTGCTTTGTGATGCTCTCTGAGAGATTCTGCTTAATCATAGGACCCTGCATTGCACCTGAGAGAGATTCAAAGGACTAATTAGACATTTTTTCTCACAAACATGCTAAAGATTAAAGTCTTTAGTCTGTACTTTGGAGTTATTTGACAAGACAGCAAAATATATCTAGAAATTCAGAAAAGAGAGGAAATTATATCCTGTCCTTGAAAACTACTGATGTTATTTCTATTTTAAAAAAAATATTAAAAGCAAAGACAAATGCTGCATTTGAAAGTAAAGATGCAGGCAAACAGGAGATGGATATATTCTGGTAAACCTAACATACTGTAAACTCATTTATATCTGCCAGTAGAAGCTGCAAGTAAACAGAAAGCAGCTGAGTTTTGCAAACAGTACATGGCTGACTAAATCTGTCGATAATCTGATGAAAACCATAGATCTTAGTGAAAGGAATTAAGGAAGATTTTAGTTCCAAGCCTGTCTCAGGCTTAATTTTAGAACACACGTGGTGTGTGTGTATTCCAATATCCTTTCAGCAGAGCATATGGTATGGTGTAGCCAACCTTAGCACTGATTTTTTTTCCTCTTCCAAAGTTCAAAGGGTAAAGGAAGAGTACAGAAAGTCCAAAGGTAGAGAAGTCATCTCTGCCATTAATTATGCACAATTTAAATGTAGTATTGACTTCTTACTCTTTAACTCATTGATTAGAACTATTCCTGGGACTCCATTCAAAAAACCAAAAAGTAGCCTGTGGTCCCTTGCACACATCCACAAATCTGTTTCATCAGGTTTTTGTTTTGGTTGGTTTGGGGTTTTTTTAATAATGGTATGACAGTGTTCATCCATGAAGGAAAAAAAATACTTGTACAACACTTACATTGCCAAAAGCAGTACAAATTCACATTACTACTGTAATTTCAACTGTGTTTCCCACCTAAAGATCATTATAGACACCCCAGTCCTCCTTAAGTGATTGCAAGTCTGAGAGCATCATAGCGGCACAGTATGACAAACCAACCTAGAAAATACTTCAAAGATTCAAGTATGAGAACATGGATGAATCAGAGGCATAGAAAAAAGGCTGGAAACACCTAGCCTCTCATGCCTCTTGCATATTAACAAGAATCACAGCTACCAAAAGTGGTAAGAGAAATTTGAAACCAAGAGGTAAAACGTGCATGGGTTTCAGTGAAGAGAATGAGGCAAAGCTCCCTCCTGCACCACACATCTTTAAAGCACTTACCTACTAAAGCAGTCATGAAGCGATTCAGAGAGAGAGGTTCCAAGTACATTGGCCCTTCATATCCTGATTCCAATTCGCTCCTCACATAATCCCTGCAAAACATAAACCCACAAACTATTCAAGTCCATCTGATCATAAAAGAAGCAGTGTGTACATTCCACACATGCAAGTTCAGTCTGTGTCACAGACGACTACCTTCATTACAAAAAGCAGTATTGACACTATTGTTACAGCAGCCTCACGGATGCAAGGATCTAACCGAGGCATGACTTCAGCAAGAGAAGCATTACCTGTAATTAGACTCACTGGCATAGCTGTAAAAATCCTTTGGGACATACACGCTGTTCTTCAGAGCGTGGCCTGAAACCGCTTATTGACAAAGCCTTTTAAGCACCATTCCATTTTTAAGTGTCCTTATTAAGCATTCTTCTTTCTAATCATAATTTCTTCTCTCACCAGCTCCATGTGAAAACATAGAGTTTGCAAGCTGGACAGAGAGGTTTTCCAATTTAAAGCTCAAGAGCATTTTGCACCTAGCAATCTTTTTTTGCATTGAATTAAAAAATAGGTGTGAAGAAAAAGCGACAGTCATGAACCAGAGTCAGGGAAGAAAGTTGCTTCTTAATCCTTTTATTCAACACAATTTGAAAGTTTAGTTCTCTCCTGGGAATTTTGGGGGGACTAAATGTGTACCCTTGGATTGACAGATTACTGACAGTTACAGTGAGATAAGTCTTGAGGGTCTGACATTTGTAATTTCTCAGGAAAGGCTATCTGGGAGGGGTGGACTCAGGTAACCAAAGAAAAAGAAGTAAGAACCTTAAGAGACCAGGCATTTTTCTGCTGTTGGTGATCATCCTTCAGCTCTGCCCTCAAGCAGGCTAAGATATGTAACAGCAATAGAACTCAATTGTGGGAGCGTCACACTACGAGCAAGCATTCTGCGCTTCCAGGAAGCAATCCTGGAACGGCACTGCAGTAATTCTCCAGCGAGTCCTTAATCCCCTGCCATGAGACAGCAGGCAATACTCATGACCCTTTGCACCCAGACCTCCAGCCTTTTTCTGCCTTGCCCTAGCGACCCTTCCTTTTCCATTTCCAGGGTGGCTGCCACTCCACCCTTGTTAGGACACTCCCAACTCTGCCACAAGCGGCACAACTAAGCCTGTGCTGACAATGTCCAGTCATTCATGTCTAGCTGCATCACATGCCAGGAATGCTAGACAGACACACTTGATCTGACCTGGCATGGAGCTAGCAGAGTCTGTTTGCTCCAGGGGCATGGCACTTGCATTTATTACATATTTATTTGTATCAGTGAGGCCAGCCATGCTCACTGGGAATGGATGTGGTCCAATCAAGGCTAACAGTAGCAGAAACCACAACCAACACAAGAACTGCGTTTTATTTCAGTGCAGAAAAATACGTAACTGTGCTACTGGAAACATTCACTTCTCCACAGCAATGTGGAAATATACCTTCTAGTATTAGCTTGCTACCCTAATCTAAAGGTATGCACATTCCATTTTGGAAGGGGGTGAAGAAAAGTCTTTGGAATTTGAGATATAAATCTCAAAGTACTAAAACAAACACTTCAAAGTCTGTTCTTCACAGCTGACAACCCTGCCTACTCACTGCAGCATTTTAAGTGTCACAGTATATGGGAGGTATGTTGAAACAGGTTCTTCAGACTGCAACCGACAATTAAAAACACCTGAGGACTTGAAAAGGCACCTAAGACAACTGGTTCTAGATAGAACTTTCCCCCTTGCTATCAAGATACAGCTAAGCACAAGAGGTTTTTCCACCTTCCAACACCCACACGGATCTAATTTTTTGGGACAAAGTTGGGCATTTATTTATTTCACATGAACCTGCAGAAAGCACTTTCTGAAAGCATTAGCGACACAAACAGGATAATCCATTAGAAAACTGGACACACTAAAAGTAACACCAGTTGAAACATGCTGAAGAGTTCAACCTCAAGCCAGAGAGATGGTTAGAGGACTGGAATCCCTCTCTTACAAGGAGAGGCTGAGAGAACTGAAGCTTTTTGGCCTGGAAAAGAGAAGACTGAGAAGGGATCTTATAAATGTGTATTAATATCTAAAGGGTGGAGGGTCATGAGGATGGGGCTGGGCTCTCTTCAGTGGTTTCCAGCGAAAGGACAAGGGGCAGTGGGTACAAACTAGAATGCAGGAGGTTCCACTTGAGCTTGAGGAGAAACTTCTTTACTGTGAGGGTGACGGAGCACTGGAACAGGCTGTCCAGAGAGGCTGTGGAGTGTCCTTCTCTGGAGACTTTCAAAACCTGCTTGGACACATTCCTGTGGAACCTGATCTAGGCGTACCTGGGTTAGCAGGGGGGTTGGACTCAATCTCCAGAGGTCCATCCCAATCCCTACCATTCTGTGATTCTATGCTGAAGATGGCTTTTAGTATGAGCAATTTCATGTTCCACCCTCAATTTGTGATGAAAACACTGGCTGCTTTCTAGAGCACTTGACAGAAAGCAGTGAAAACATCAAGTTTCTTCTATCTGTTAGGAAATAGGTGACAAAATCCTCCAGGATACCAACTGCAGCAAGACGACCTCACACGATTTAGCTAAGACATGCCAACAAAGCTGCACTTACTGTTGCTTCTTCAGCACCAGAAACGTGCCTGGAGATGACCCAAATTCCTTCAAGCTACATTTCTTGCAGTTGTCTACCCAATTCAGTCGTGGGCACAGAGGTCTGTACTTGGTGTAATTCCTTAAGCAACTCTCATTAATTGAGTTTTAGGCCAAGCAGCTCGCAGAAACAATGTTTTAACATCTCCTAAATTTTTTAAATAGTATTTGTAGATGATGTCTGAATAAGGAAAGTCAAAGCAGTGATTCTCTTATTACCAGTACAAACACATAGATCTTTTGGCACAGACACCAATCAGAAGATGCCTCAAACAGCTGCAGTGCCTTACAAGATGCTGAGAAGAGCAAATGCCTGCACTCAATTTTGATCAATTAAAGCTGTATTAAGCAGCAGCTTTTTACATTTGAGAATTGTTCACTTTACTGCAGCAATGTAAGAAAACAAGAATGCTAAAATCATTATTTACTAGTTAATGAAGTGACTGAAACTACATTATTACTTTAGAAAGCTAGGATATAAGAATAAAGCTTAGATGAGATTGCCTGCTGCTGATTCTGCAGATGTATTCCTAGCCTCATTTGATTGAACTGCTGGACTGTTAACATGCACTCAGGGATGGCCATGACCAACAATGCTCTACAAAGGCAGAGATGCAGTGCTTTACACACAACCATTTTTTGTTACTCAAAGTGCAGAAAGGTCTTCTGTTATTAAGAATATGCTTTGTAATTGACTGACATTAGGCACAGTGGTTATCTGACCTAATTGACTCATACTGCTGACATTTACTTTGGCTGATTAATCTCTCCTGTCAACATCAAACATACTCCCACAGGTCCTAAATGTCTACAACCTTAAAACTAAGTGTATTTTAAGATTATCCATAAGGAACAGCTCAGTTTCTTGCTCCCTCCCCATCTTCTCATTCTAAGCTCTTCAAAGCTGAACACTTGAAATAATTATAACAAAACAAAACATGAAATACAATAATGCTGTGATTTTTGTTGTTGGTTTTGCATTAACAGTGTGTTTAATGGCATCATTTCTTTTCTGCACAACTGTATCATTTGTTTTTCCCAGTTTTATTGCTGAAAAGAGGGAAAAGAAATGTGATCCTTTTAAGCAAGGCATTTGTGCAGGTACATTTAAAGTAAAACCAGCATCCATTTTCCTTCTCAGGAGCAGCAGGATTTTGATTTTTAAAGCTGACTTGTCCTTTTACCATAAACAGATGGTATATTATCTCTACCCAAATTGCCATACAAATGTAGCATCTTTTTGGACTCTCCAAGTGTTCACAAACATTATCTAATCAATCTTTACACATTAAGGTAATTCTCAGTCTTGCAGATAAGGAAACAAACACTAAAGAAGTTAGGTGATTTATCAAGGTTACACAGACCTGGAAGTCTGAAGTCAGAGCTTAACTATAAAATTCACATATTCCCAGACTTGCAGCTGAACCACAAGCTATTTCTGGGATGGAAAAAAAGGACTGAAAGCTGAAGTCTTTCAACAGCTCAGAATTTCCAGGACACTGCAAAGTCACAAGTGCCAGCTGATTCTGGTCTTGTTCTATAATTTGCATTAACCAAACTGGCCTCAATATGAGACCTCTTCATCTGTCTTAAATAGCATCCCAACTGGTACTGCATGGAAGCAACTCACAGAAGTTTTCAGCTCTAAGCTGAATTGTTAACAAAACCCACTCAGAAACAGTTTGCACATGTGACTACTGCACGCCTGCTAAATAGAAACACCAGTTGGAATTGGATAGCTTTGGCAATAGAAAGAATAGCTCCACTAACATTTTACTTGTGTGCCACACTTTTACTATTTTTAATACTAGAACTAATGGGATTCAAAAATTCTTTTGAAAGGCTACTGCAAAGATGGCTGCTGCTGAGAGCCCCTTACATGGTGCTTCCTTCCAAACCAAGTCAGTCTTATATCTAGGGAATGGGTAAGCACACTCAAAGCTGTTAGCAACTACATTAGCTTTGCAAAATAGCTAGGGAATACTGCTAGACTATTTGAATCCTAGACATCTTTTAATTACATATATTTTTGGTGCCAGTTTATGCAAGATTTAATTAAAGTCTTTATTAAGTCATTCCATGAGTATCAAATAGAGAAAGCTCAGTACAAATACACCAAACAGTCCAAGCAATAGCTATCTAACATGTTTTAATGAAGCCTGAAAACTTTCAAATCTCACAAAGCAATAGAAGTCAATTAAGATTACACAGAAACACAAACAAGAAAGGTAGTAAAACCAAACACTGTGCTATACTTTAATGTAGCAATCAAAATCCACACCCTCTCCCTTCCTTTTAAGTAACAAAAAGATCCAGAATGGCATAAAGCAAATGTGCTCGACCCTGAATCTCATGGGTATTTGCTGGTAGTCTTTATCAATTAAGAACCTCTGCTGAAATAAAAATGTTCAGGTTGCTTTTTCTAATAAGAAAACCACCAGCCCCGTAAGAAACATCCACAAACTGGATCTATAAAAACCTCAGAACTCCCCTGAGGATGATAAAAATCCCTCTTTCCTTCCAACCCAGGCAATGAGAGGCCATAATTCCTCTCTTGCACTCTCATCCATTCAGGAAGTCATTAACTGCAACTCTGACAGCCACAACAGTGACATGTCAAGTCACCACAAAACCTTCATTAACACTCTCCTGAACTGCAACACACAGAGTAGAAGATAGCCCAGCACATGCTTTAAAACAACCATTCTGATGTAGAAATAACAAACCTATTACTTCACTGAAATCAATCAAAACCACATTTTTAAATGCTTCCCATCAGCAGGCACCAAAATAAATCAGGCTCAAGTCCATATTTGCAAAACTTCCCATGTGAAACCATTAATGTGATGGCACTCTCCTTGGTTCCAATTAAACTTCTTGTCAGCATGACAGTTTATGCTGGCTTTCAACAGATTTAGCTGAAGCCAAAAGAAGATGATTGACTCTGTCTTGTTCAACTCAAGAGCTCTTCAGCCTCTTGCTCTGCATTTCATTTTTTATATTTCATTTTGCTCTGCCTTTTTTGTTTTCACTGTAAAACACACTACATAAGCCAAGATGAATTTAAGAATAAACCCCACTATTGTTTTACTTTTATCATCTTCCATATCTCTATTTTCTCTCAGAGTCAGAAAACATCTGCTTTGCAGAATGCTCCAGTGCTGAAAGCATGTTAGCCAAACCATCGAGTAACTAAGATTACTCCATCAGAGGCCACATTTAGTTGTGTGGTAAGTGTTTTATCTCCTCAGGTTAATGGACATTACACTCTACAGAAGTGTAGGTCAAAATTCCTTTTAAATCAATGAACACACACCAAAACCACCTCACTGCATATTTAATTCTGTATTTTTTTTTCAAGACAAAAGAGCAGCAAGATCTACTTAGGTTCCTAGCATAGAAAAAAGGCCTCCACAAAACCAGACCTATCCCATTTACACAAGGTATTAACAAAACACCAGCAACTTTTCTAATCTCCAAACTGAAATTAACCCACTCATTCTTACCTGGAAATTTGGTGCCCAGCATAAAGCAGCAGCGCAGTTAAGAAGTACAGGTAAAGCCGAACCAGGTGCTGCCTTGGTAAAGTTAGGAGCACAACACTTAAGATGTAACCTGTAACAAAAAGCAGAGGTTGGAATTTCAAACAACATTACCTAATTCCAAGTATCTTAACATGTATTAACACTCAAGTTATTCAGATCTCTTTTAACCACCTGTGTTTTCATTTGGTCTTGAAACTCACGTACCTACCTACATTTTCCTCTCATCAAAACACAAAGCACACACAAAAATCTGCCACTTTTCCTTTTTTCCCCTCATGAACAGAAATAGCTGAAGCAGCTTCTCTAAGATTTCATCTAGATGTCAAGAAATGGACTTGATCCACAGTGTTTTAATGACTAAATTAACATAACCTACGTAACAAAGGGAAGACGGGCCTAGGTATCCCTTTATCCAAGTGAGAGCTCAGTGTTGCAGGGCTTTTTCCCTATCCATCTGAACCCAGTCAACTGATGCAAAAAAAATCCTTTTTTCTTCTTCAAGTAAAGGACACACAGGACACTGTTCCATGCTGATTAGCATCACACATTTTAATTCTTCCACCGCATCTTCATGGTTTAAAGACACCTTTTTGTATGCCCACCATTTGGGTTGGAAGCATGGAGACACACAGGCTGTTCTCCACACCAGCAATATTAAAGCACATTCAAGCTATTAGTGTTGCATAAATCAAGGACAAGATTTGGCATAGCCCAGGATTTATTGGTATTCATATCAGTAGTTTCTTTACTTCTTATTAGCATTTAGAATAGAATAGAATTAACCAGGTTGGAAAAGACCTTCGAGATCAAGTCCAACCTATCACCCAACACCATCTAATCAACTAAACCATGGCACCAAGTGCCTCATCCAGGCTCTTCTTAAACACCTCCAGTGATGGTGACTCCACTACCTCCCCGGGCAGCCCATTCCAATGGCAAATCACTCTTTCTGTGAAGAATTTCTTCCTAACATCCAGTCTAAACCTCCCCTGGCACAGCTTGAGACTGTGTCCTCTCGTTCTGGTGCTGGTTGCCTGGGAGAAGAGACTAACCCCCACTTGGCTACAACCTCCCTTCAGGTAGACAGCAATTAGGTCTCCTCTGAGCCTCTTCTCCAGGCTAAGCAACCCCAGCTCTCTCAGCCTTATCTCATAGGGCTTGTGCTCCAAACCCCTCACCAGCTTTGTTGGCCTTCTCTGGACACATTCCAGCAACTCAACATTTCTTCTAAACTGGGGGGCCCAGAACTGGACATAGTACTGAAGGTGTGGCTTGACCAGTGCTGAGTACAGGGTCAGAATGACTTCCCTGCTCCTGCTGGCCACACTCTTCCTGATACAGGCCAGGATGCCTTTGGCCTTCTTGCCCACCTGGTAGTAATCCTGTGGAAAAGGACCTGATGCAGATAAAGCTTTACTCTTCAAGACCATAGCCTGGCTGCTCCGCAGCCTCTCTAACAAGCAGAGCACTGATCCTTCTTTTCATACATGCTCTTACTTGGATCCTTAAACAAAGCCCCTACTTTGAAGACCCTTTCAGAACCGAGTGGTACATGTCCATTCTGTTCCCTTTCCCAGACAGACTGCAGGTCAAAAACCCAGCACATGGTGCCCTTACTTATCTTTATTTCTGAGCTCTCCATCACAATGCAGGGCACTCGTGCTCTTTCTGAAGGTCAGCTCAAGTGCCCAGCACTGAAATCCACTTAGGAAAAAAATCCCAGTAACTGCTAACAACTTCTCTGCAGCTAAAACCAAAATGCTATAGAAGAACTTATAGTGACACTTAGAGCTGTACCAGTCACATTGCACACAGTTTCATCAATCTATGCAGCAACACTAGGCACAGACTTTTTAAATGGAGTTAATTTATACATTATTTCAAGTTATTTTTTTAAAAGCTCAAAGTGACTCTAGATCAGGCACTCCTTAGTAATGGGGACAACCAGTTACTCTAAACCAGCTTGAGAACATGGTCCCATATTTGAAAAAGAGACAATTTCAGAGTCAGACATTGTTTATGCAGCAGTACTTTGAGGCTATTTGTGGTGGGTTGAAAGGAAAGTCCCAGCTTTCCCTCCCCCACTAAGAAGAAGTAAAGGGAAAAAAAACACACAATTAGCCCAGCCAATAAAAAGCGAAGGGGATGCTGTATTTACAAAGCAATGCTCAGCAGGGAATATATGTACACAAATATACAGAATTTACAATATTTACAGAAATATACAGCAAAGAAACAAAAAACAGAAACCAGACCCCTGAGAGAGGGGCCTTCCCCCTGTGCCCCCTTCACCCCCCTACCTCCCTTCTTCCCCAAAAAGGAGTAGAAAGAGCTGAGGGGTGTTAGCAGGAGCCGAGGCAGCCTGGGTACAGGGGGGTTAGTAGCTTATCAATACTTATCTGTTATTTTGGCCAGAAGCAGTCCAGCTAGAAGGGAGAGCGAAGGAAGGAAACTAAAACGAAAGTTCCAGCCACTCTGGGTCTTACGGTCTCACTCCCCCATAATTCACCAATGAAATTCATTTAGAATACAGAATATTTATAAACATTTAGCCAGAGTGCCCCCTCCTTAAAGGCACAGCCTCAAACAGTCACACTGTTTAACATTTGCCACCCTCGATAAGCCACCTCTGTAAAACTCTACCAACAGTTCAGTCTTCAAGAAGGTAACTTGCAACATGCTTCTAGGAAATTGCAGCAGAATCATAGGATGCCAAGCCAAGATCAATTTGGACGTCAGCAGCGATGCTAGAGAGACAAAGGCCATCTACTTATCTTTTTAAAAACACAGATCTAGAACATATACAAATATAAAATTTAACATTAAAGAGCATCTTTCAACTACTTTCATAAAGTAGATATGACAAGTTGCACACCTGTCTGAAGAGATGTCTTTTCGAAAGCTGAAATAACCGATAGTTTCTTTGATCGTACCAGTAACCACCACTGGTTCCTGTACAGTGTCCATTTGATTTATAAAAATGATCCAAGAGCTGGAACCCTGCTGCTGTGAGGACAGGCCAGGAGAGTGGGGGTTGTTCAGCCTAAAGAGCAGGCTCTGGGGAGACCTTACTGCAGCACCTCAATAAAGGGGGCTTATAAGAAAGAAAAGGAAAGACTTTGTAATGGGGGTAGTAGCAACAGTAGAAGGAGTGATGGTTTTAGAGTAAAAGAGAGGAGATTAAGGCTACATTATGAGGAAGAAATGTTTTTGGTTTGGGTGTTTTTTGTTTTGTTGTGTTTTTTTACAATGAAGATGGTAAAACACTGGTCCAGGTCACCCAGAAATGTGGCAGATGCCTCATCCCTGGAAGCACTCCAGGCGAGGCTGGACAGGGCTCTCAGTAACCTGATCCAGTTGAAGATGTCCCTGCACACTGCAGAAGGGTTGATCTACATGGCTGCTAAAGGTCCTTTTCAATGAAACCATTCAATGATTATGTGAGTCTATGACTTATTTTGAGCTTCTTAAAGGGTCCTGAAACATGGCACCACAACAGCTTCCTTCTGGCAACTGTTAACTTCTAGTTAACACAACACAGCAGAGAGTCTGCATTACCATTTTCCTTAGCAAACACCTGTATTTAACAGAACTCCTCTGTTCACCACCTTCCTTTTACCAAACATATAAATGGCAAGAGAGGGAAACCCTTCAGCACAACCTCCTTGAGGACATTTAACGAGTTTGCACCACATTACAGCATCATGAGCCAGTTCCAGCAGCTCCCACACCATTTCCAGACATTCTTAAAACCTCATCTCTGCTGTACTCTCTACGTTTTCTTAACTGCTTAGTTAGAAACAATTCTCTCATCAGGCCAACTCACATGGCACAACCACATATTGGGGTGATCTCTCTGAACCTTTCTCACTATAGCCCATGACTCACCTTCAGGTGGAGAACTAAATGGAGTTTGTTATGCAGTCTTTTATTCCTCTGTTGCTCTATAAATAGCCTAAGAATACCTGTTTACTGTATCTGCACTTAATCTCTGCCACATTTATCTTCTTTTATCATGTTAAAGTCTGATCCTTGGCCATGTGATGATGTATTTGTGTGGTGCTGGGACAATTTCTGCAATGGAAGACGTTTTTGAGGGCAGTAACTGCACTGCAACACAGCCATGTTAGGTAGCACTATTTAAGAAGCCACAGAAGGTCATTCTTCTGTACACCATCACAACTTCAACCAAAACATAGCAGGGAACACTGAAGGAGTGAAAAAAAAGAATCCAAAAATAAATCAAAGGATGAGAAGATTACTATCACACATATGCCTTTTAAACAGAGGGATTCCAAACAGCACAGATGCTTACAACACTGCACCAGGAAGCAGCATGAGAGAGCCAAGGTTACTGCAGAAGCTTGAGCAATGAACTCCACTGCTCATGAGTTTGGGCTGGAATTCAAATGTTCACTCTGAAGCAGCCATTTGCTCCAATTGTTAGATTTTGAAGAGAGGGAGAATGAGAGACATTTAAAGTAGTCTTATTTACAATTCCCTCTTGTGCCTTGATAAGAGAGAGATTTCAACACACTTCATACTGCAATATGTACATTTTTGCTGCAGAAGCCTTATTCCCAAAGTGGTACCAACCTCATTTTTATTGGCCATGCTTCTGCCAAGGCATGTTTAAAAAAAAAAAAAAGGGGCAAATAATTCATTACCAAACTGCCTCATTGCAGAAGAAAGGACAGAGAAAGCCAAATTCAGACATACCAGCAGCAAAACTCTATTCCCTTTTGTTCTCACTCAAATTATACAATTAGTGTAGAGCATAAGCAAGATTGTACTTCTAAACAAAGAACCAGGAAATTAAATTTTTCACAGCAGCTTTCTCATCTAAATCATTACATTCTGTTGCCATTTGCACCTCCTCTGTTGGAGGAACACATGTTGTTGAGAATCTATATCCCTTTGGAGAGATTCTCCACACACAAGGATTTACAGTTTGAGAAACGGTTGTCTTACTGGGTAACCTTCAGACATGGGTTAACAGTAACTAATGCCTGCTTCCCATCCAAAGCTTTCTCAGCTCTAGGTCTGCAATGAGCACTCCCTTCCCTGGATTTAGGCCATGCATGCTACTGACACTCTTGGAGCTTGGTGTATTGTGCCTTTGAACCCACTGAATACAGTTCTGCTTAAGTGCAAGCAGCAGGGTCAGTGAAGCCCAAATTCCTGCCCTGGTAAAGAAACCATTCTAACACAGGTTAAAAAAAGACACAGGCAAGACAGAATAAACTCTCTCCTGAATACAACAGTAGTGCCCTGGTGCTAGTCTGCCAAGAAACTGAAGCGCATCCATAGGCTTCCAGCTATAAGGCTTGCTATCGAAGACCTATTATGTCAGCCTTACAAATACATAGACCCACCACTGACGCAGGAGCATAAAGAGGCAGAGAACTTCTACTGCCTCTCCTGCAAGACAGCACAGGTTCAGGCCCCGCTGGAGAAAACAAACAATAATTAGCAGAAAAGCTAAGTTATACATTGCTAGACAAGAACACATGTATTAACTAGCTCAGGACTTCATTTACAATTTGTTGATTCAGCTAGATGAAAACCTCTGACTGTGCAACACTCATTGCTAGGGTAAGCAGCAGCTCACTGATTGCCTTTCAGCAATCTCTGAATATTGTCTCCCACCATGAGGATTCCCAGCTTCTCTCACTCCACATTACCTCTTTCCTGACTCAAGCAGCTGAGTTTTATTGACATGCTGCATACAACGGAGGATTCTAGAGCATGGCCAAAGTTGCAACTCATCTTCTTTTATGAAACATTTTAGTGATCATTTGCATGATTGCAGACCCCTTGTGTCCACTTCACATTATTACTCGAAGTTTCCTGCAGGTGTAATCTAAAAATGAGTACTTTGCACATGAAAGAGTTCGTAACAGTTCTTAATAAAACCACACCATCCCTTGAAGAGCCAGAAAGTAACAGCACAACTGCTTGGGTGCCACCAGGAAATTAATTTGAAGGCCCCTAAATTCCCACTCATCCATATCCTAGGAGGCTAAAGGGTCCATCTTACAATGGATTGCAATGCAACTTGCTGTGAAGCAGCAAGTCATGAGCCACAGAACACCACCAAAACTCCTGCTCCTCCTGACTCAGTGCAGGATCAGTGCACTGTTCAGTTCGTTCATTTCAGCCTAACTCTTGAGTGCCCTCATTTCAGTTTAATCAGACAGCTTTCTGGACATGAGATTAACGTACCAGTAACACAGGACAAACTGTATTTGATGAGGCAAAAGTATTACAACAACAATTGGTACCTTTATTTCAGAGTGTCTAACTCTCAGGATAACCAGTCACCACACCAACTGTGCATCAGTTTACACATAGATTCAATAAACTGCCTATGTCTAAATCATTGTCTCAAGAGTAGATGACTTTTAACTGATATCCATTAGAGCTCAGAGAGTTAAAGACATGATGCATAAATTACCAGGAAGATTCTGTGACATCTTCACTGGAGGCTAGCTCAAATCCAGAAGAAACCCTAACAGTCACTTATTTTTAAGTCATGCAAAAGGAGAGACAAAAAGCTCTTGTACATCCTCACTCATATTATGCATCTTGGGAAAGGTAACTCAGCCAAACTAAATCCTCTGAATTCACTGGGATGGCTACACTGTCCTCCTGAGAGTGAGACCAGTTCTTCATCTACTCTCCTAAAAAAAGCAACGTCACACAGAACCTCTGCCATGCAGAAGGACCTCTCCTGCAGCAAGTGTGGCTCCAGCACAGGGCTCATAAAAAACTTGCTCCACTGAAATCAGCTAGAAGTCAAACCAGAGAACACTTAATGCCAAAATCCTTTCATCCAGCCTGTCTGACCATGGCTAACTGAATATCTATTCAAGGCAGCACAAAAATAGTGTACTTCAAGATATATTGCAGCTTTAGAGAGTGATGTTTTCGCATAGCAGTGCCAAGGCACACCTCTTCCTCACCCTCCCACTCAGATAGAGCTGCCCAAACAACTGGTATTCCTTCCAAGAAGTTCTGCACTTCGAATGTGGCAAACACTCTGCCCTTTAGAAAGCGTTGAAAAATCAGTTCTAAACTGAGAAAGCACACATCTAAACATACCTGCAGCACAAGGAAATTAGTATTTACCCAGTCATGGCACAGTGCAACTATGAAGAGAGATCAGAAATCCTGTTATCAACATCTGCACATCACAGTAAAAACAATGCCAACACACCAATTCACTCCTTACTGGGGTGCTGCCATCACTTTCAACAGCTGTTCCTCAAATTTTCAAACATTTAACAGACCAGGCACTAAGTATGAATAATCCAAGGACTGAATTCCTTGCAGATATTTGCTGTGCTGTCTGAGCAAACAGAATACTTTTGATTCTCATCCTGCCATATGACTCCGAGGCCGTTTCTATAACACAGCATACCTAATGATCAGAATTCTGGGACTAATTACAACCATGCAGAACCTGAGTACTGGGAAAGGACACAGAAGTGAAACCTTAGAAATGCACACAGTCACAATGTATTCTAAATTATGAACACGAATTACCATGCTGTCATTAAGACATCAGCTGAAGCTCAACATTTTAGGTGCCTTCCAAGCAAGTTGCCTTCTTTTTGTTGAATAGAAAAAGTGATGTAGGTTGCCAAAAAAAGTGAAACCAGCTTTATACAGAATAGTTCCCACCACATGCTGAGAAAGCTGCTTAGGAAAAGCTGACACTAAGGAAACAGTTTAGGAATTGTCAGCCTCTAGAGCTGGAAAGAGAATAAAGGGAGTGCTGTATTTTGAGTATACTCTCTACCTTCTTCCAGTCTACCAACCACATCTACCAACCACAGCATGCACTGCATTTTGTTGGAGAAGAAAATGTGAAGACATGGCAAGTAATTTTAAGAAATAAAGACATAAGTCCATGTCATAAAATTGCATTTGGTTAAAAATAGCTACATTTTAAAATAGTAACACTCAGAAAATAGTTCTGCTAACCATTTATCTAAATGCTGCTGGCAGGAGAGAGATAGAAGACACGGGATAGCAAACCCAGCGATGCCGAATCTGAGCAGCACTTCATCTTTGTATGCATTAACTTAAATTACACATTTAGTCATGTAGCCTCTTGAATTGATTGCTTCTTTCTTCTCACGCTGAAGCCTCGCATAGCACTTCTTGTTGTGCATCAGAGTAACGTTCCTCCCCTCTTAAGAAGAAAGGCATCAGAAAAAAGCAATCCCAATAAAACATCTAATTAACGCACAAGAGCTTAAAGGAAAGTGGCCAGACCTAAGTAGCGAGCAATCAGCACACACAATGGCAGTAGCTTTGAAGGTTTCTCCTTCCTCAAGCCTCTTTCATAAAAGCAGCATTAATCCCAAGTAGTTCACACCTAGAAAGTGATTGTGACCAAGCGATTAGGTTAGGAACGGTGCAGTTCAAGGAACAGTTGTGAAAGATGACACTCCTTACACCTGTTCCAAGTACTTAAACAGAGTCCTTATGTTTTTCCCAATGCCTTTTTTTTTTTTTGAGAGGACACAGTTTAAGAGAGGAAATTTGGTTTATTTTTATTCTTAGGTAACAACACAGCATATAGTTAGTGCATTTTTTTGCCTACAGTGTGACAGTGACTTAAATTCCCAGTCTGACTGATTACAGGCTAAGCTCATGACTCTGTTCTTCCCATCTAGCTCAGCTTACTTACCAGTTAGCACAAGTAGCATTGCTTTACCCTTCATAGGAGGAAATTACAGGGTTTCGACTCTTTTCTTCCTCCTTCATCACAAGAACGAAAAAAAGTGACTATGCTCTCAGAGCTACTCTGCAGAGCAGAAAGCACTTCAGTCTGGCAGTAGCAGCGTGTGCTACACTACCCTGCACAGTGGTTGGAGAAGAAAGCCATTTTAGGCAGCAGAGATCTCTCCAGAAGTAGAGGCTACTTCGAATTTACACAGGATTATTTTAATGAAATCAAAACGAAACCAGGTTATACCTGTAGCAGCTGTTACTACTGTAGGCCATTCACAGGCCTTGTACACCTGCCAAAACAGTACCCACAGTGCCAATCAACAGATAAAGTTAATAAATAAAATTACTTGCCATTTTTCTGATATGAAATTAATCTGTTTACTTACATTGACCAATTCTAACCAGACGTTTATCTGTGCTGTTTACATTGCTTTATGCATATTTTGTTACCTTTCATGCAGTGGAACCTGTGGTTTAGTGGTTATCAGGACTGAGTATTTTCTTGCACTGAAGCAGATAAGGGCCATTTCATGTAAAGATATGAAAGGGGAGAGTTGTGTTGAAGGGCAAATTGCATCCTAGAGAGTTTTATTATATTCTCATAGAACTGGAATGTGAACCACACTATAACATCATCACTTGATCACAAACAATTGGCTTTTCACACTTTAAGTCAAACAGATGGAAGAAAATGAGTGTATTTAAAAAGGAAAGATACTCCTGGAAGTCCTCAGTTTCTGAGCAAATTTCCAGCTGTGGATCCTTAGCTTGGGAAAATGTTCTCAATAGCTCAACTGGTAGAATTTATTGATTTTTACAGCTCTCTAATCAGATCCTTAAGTATCTGCCTAAGACAAATGCACCCAATTTCCTAAGCTGCTAGAAGCACTTCTGTAACATGGTATCTTAGAATCATAGAATCAATAAGGTTGGAAAAGACCTCAAAGATCATCAAGTCCAATCTTACCCTGCCTCTGTAAGAAATCCAACAATTGTTTGATATTGCAAAGCTGCCACAACATTTGCTGGCACTGTGTTTCCCAACTGCAAATATAAACAGGATTTTCCTCCCCCAAATAAAACAAATCCTAAAGACTAGCATGTTGAAACACAGCAATGGTAAATTGTTATTTAAATTACACACTGGCAGTTAGCCAGCATAGCTTCAAAGAAGCTTAATTTCCAAAACTGGTGGAAAAGTACATAAGTTTCCCTTATAAATCAAATTAATATATTTTGATATGTCATGTTAACTAAGGTTATACAATAAATTGATGCAATTAAATCTATATAAAATCTCATGTAGACATGCAAATTAATTTAGCCCAGCCTCACACTTGACACAGCTTAAAAAAAAAACAACCCTAAACAACAACAAAGAAATTTACATAAATCGCCTTTATTTGAAAATTACTAGCAAAGTTTTGTCACTGGAAACTGCCTGGAAAACTTTTAAAGCAAGCAATTTGTTTGATGATTTCTAAACTTTTCTTGATCAGCAGCTACCAGCTGGAGCAGTAAAGGTACAGACACTCTGCACTGTAAAAGCAAAAAGTGAAAGAACTGCTGAGTGATTGTGCAACAGCACAAAAGCATCACTTGTATGGAGAGTGCAAAGTCAGAATCCACTGATTTAGTACTAAACTAGAATGCAAGTGAGAAACACTTTGGTAACAACACCTACTGTAGTGCTTTTATTGGTGCATCTCAACATACATAAGCAAGGACAAGGTTAATAAGTTACTATAAAGTGGGGCTGTATCACAGCTGGAAATTACCCACATCTCAATAGCCCATGGTATTAGAAACTGAGCTGATAAACTTGTGTGCATACTTGTGTGCATGAGAGACAGCTGTAGTTACATGCCACCCTGGTACTGTGTCAAAGTCACCAGCAACAAGCTTTCTCCTACAAACACCTGAAAAGGGCACAGAACTGTAAACCCACTTAAAAGTACATTGCTATTCCAGCATGAGTATAGTGGAGTTGTAACAAAGAAAGCCACAGGTGGTTTTAAAGGCAGTGAGTAACTTCCAGACAACAAACATTTAATAGATTAAAAATGTCATATGCCAACACTTTCTTTTTTTTGTAGTCAGGATTAAAAACCTGGACATGCTATGTTGAAAAACCACAGATCTCTAACAACTTAACTAAAGGAAGTTTCCTTTAGCTGACTGCAGTACATCTTTATCTGCCAAAGCCATCTACAAGGAAGAAACATTGCAGAGTGGGAAAATTATATGCTAGTTACTTCTCTTCAAGCTAGGCAGTACTCATTGACTAGCACCCTCAACAACCTAGATCCAATCCCTAATTAACCCTGTGTGCAGTCACCAGTTGAATCACATAACCACCTGGAGAGCAGGTCCCAGAACATCAATTCTTTCATCTCCAAAACACAGACGCCTAGCATTACTGAGCCAGACCTGCAGGCCAAAGTTCAAATCTCAGCTCCCTGAGCCGTGTTTGTAATTTTGTCCATGTATCTAAAACACAAGGACTTGTCACCTCATAGCGTACATACAGTTCACATGTTTGTAAACTGAAAAGCCATAGCCATACAGCTGTAAGAGGTAACCTTCTGGTGCTATTGTGACAGCCCAAACTCGGCAACATTTTCAGTAGTCTCTTGTTTAATGTCAACGACATAAGTTACAATACTTCTTGTCTGCACAGCATTTCACAGCAGCTTTCTCACCAGCCACAGGCCAAAGTCACTGTGCTATTCTTTCAGGCCACCAGCATGTTTCCAGACAGCAGTTTGACTTTCTTTACAATTCAAGACTAAATAATGAAAGTTCATTAGAATTCCCTAGACATGATTTCTTTACTGTTAATATAAACAGTCCCTGAAGTAGAAGTGTAATGAATATATTATCACGACATTTCCAGTAATCAATATGTTATCATGCTGTTACCAAATTCCTTTAGCAAGCAAAATGGTGCTTACTCAGTGTTTTCTCTTGAATACATGCACACTTACCCACATAATGCATATTAAGGGCCAAGTATTTGTACTGGAAGAGAGGGTTGTTGTGCAGGCTACTTCTTTGGATCTGCTGGAAGAATGAGCTGACATCCCATCTGTACAAGACATCCAACAGCATGATGCTTGGGACCCTTAGGGCCACGTTTAATACTGCCTCCAACTTCTCCTTTGCAGCCATTCTCTTCCCTTTCTGTGAAGTGGCAGCAGACTGTAAATAGCACAAGACAGAGAAGAGTAATCAGATCAATCGCACTGTACAGCTATTAGGCTTTGTGATCATATGAATGGGGCTTCCCGTGTGGCCACAAACGACTGAATGAATCAATGGAGTTAAATCCAGACAGGACAGCTTCTGGTTTTTCGCTATGTAAAGGTCAATTTGGTAGTAATTTTTCCACAGTGATAGTGTAACATGGGGAAGGCAGGGAGCAAGACATTAATGACATAAAAGCAGTTAAAGGGTGTGCACTGACTGAACAGACCTTCATTCTTATTTGCACTACTGTAGTATCCAAGACCCCAATGTAACAGGTACTACACCAACACTAAGACAATAAGCTTTAGAAAGCAAACATCAACAAAATTTAGAAACAGTGTTGAGTGGAGGCAGTCTCTTATCTTTCTCAAATGAAATAACCACCAACTAAAACACTTCTTAAAAAACAAATGTAGATTGTCTTCCTTAATGCCAATTGAAATATTTTAATAGCCAAGATTAAAAAAAAAATAAATAAATTGTGGCATTCATTAACATCTACAAATGTATGTATTTATGGAGTTTGAGGGCTGTGGGGTTTAGATAAGGACCAATAATCCAACTGTTCTGCTCAGTCGTGCAATTCACCACAAGAAATCATACAAACAAAAGACCCTATCCTTAGTCCTGAGCAGTAGAAGGTAATTTAATTTTGGAGCTTATGATCAGAGATGGATGATGCAAGACAACGAAGGGTGCTTTTTATTTTTCCTTAATTGCTGATCCACAACAGCTTCTCAAGAGACACAGTCACCAACAGGACAATTTTAAAGGGCAAAAGGATCAGTTTCCACATTCTGTCTGAGCGCTGCCTTCAGCTGAGACTGACAGTTGATCCTAAATGAAAAGTGCTGGGTTTATCACTGCCACCTGGCCACCCCGGGAACAGCATCCACCCCAGGCTGTATCTGTGAGCTGCCACTTTCATACACTGGATAAGAGAAGTACAGCTGAAATATTCAAGGCCAAAGCAGGGATGACCCAGCACATTTTTATGCATGAATAGCCATTCAAACAAGTAAAAACAATCATCTGCAGTGCAATTGGCTTTCAGATGAGGTCAGATTTAAGAAAAGGCTCCCAATCCCAATTACTAGGGGGACAACTAGAAAGAACTGCATCTTGACCAAAGGAAACAGAAAAGTCTGCCCTTGTAAGTGTACATTTTAAATACAGTTTTACAGGACTTTACTCATATTGTCCTTGGGTAAGTTTTAAAAGTTCTTGCAGTTGTACAAGTTTTATACTATGAATCCAATATGGAAGTACAGCATGAAATGAAACCATGCTCATATATGGAAACAACAACAAAAGGAATCTTCCTTCTTTTATGGGAACACACTCCTCACCCTTTATTCGTTTTGCCACGGCCAAGATGCTACAATAAACTGTCCATGTGTGCACCTAAAGCTATCCTGACCCTTGCCAAGGCATGACGACAGAAAATTCATTCAGATCAAGTCAGGGCAGATCAAAACTGACACTGGCTCAGGAAACCACAGGTTACAAGGCAGCTGCTTGCCCCATCATCTAGTCCCCAGTCTTAACTTCTCAAGTTACATAAATGCAGGGACTTTTTACAGCACTCTCGCAAGAGATCTGCAAACCCCATAGACAGCACATCCTTCCCCTGGTGCAGGAAGTGCCTCCCCCTGTATCGGGCATCCCACACAACACAAGCATTTCTCAATGCATCCCGACACAAATTAAAAGGTCAGCCAGAAGACTACAAATACTTAGAAAGAACAACCAAAACCACTGCCCAAGCACCTACTACAGCATATCAGCATTCAACACTTAGCATGAGTGAAAGATGAAGTTTAAATGGATGGTGTCATACAAGAAGTCGGGAGCTACACAGATTGTACACAGAGCTTCACCAGGCTGCCCACTGACATACAAGCCCATGCTGAGCACACAGCTGACACAAATCCTGGCAAATTATTTTAAATGTCCTGGTATTTTTAAAAAAATATCTCTGGGTTTGACAAGCTGGTAAAATTAATTAAAACTTTGAAATGAAGCTGCCTGCTCTTTGGTTTTGGTTGGGTGGATGGGGTTTTTTTTTTGGGGGGGGGGGGGGTTAGGTTACTTTTCTAGATAGGTCAGGGCTTGGAGGTGGGCAGGAACTGGCCTAAAGGTGTTTGCTGTCAAAAGAACAGTGACAACCACCACCTGATTTCAAATGGCATTCTCGTAACTGCCAAACCTTTTCAAGTCACCACCACCACCCAAGCATATAGGACAAGAAGGAAATTTTCACTTAAGTTCTCACTTTCCTTAATTACTCCCAATACAGATTTTCATTAACTTCTCCCTTCAGCACATGGAAATTAAGCTGAAGATTTGTTCTCCCCAAATTGACGCACACATCCTGGAGAACGTAAGAGAACCGAAACGTGCAGCATTTATGTTATCAATCTAAATTTTGAGTCCAGCTAAAGCGGAAGCAAAACCAACTTTGCAAGCCACATTGTGTCACAACGGATACCAGAAGCAGCCACTGCACCTCTGCAGCATGTTGTCACTGACAGACAAAGCACCCAGTACTAACAAGAAACCCTTAAAAATGAACTCAACTAGAAACGCGGATGTGTTAAATAAAGCCTCGGTTGTAATTGCTGCCAAGTTCTAACAGAACGTAATACAGGCGAGCAACAAAGTCATTGCTCTAAGCTCATTATATTGTAAAGAGCTCCCACAATACATTGTTCTGATTGGTGTAAAAACAAACAAAACCCCCCAAAAACCCCACCACAATGTTAAACCTCTAAAACCTTTGGATAAATTATGAGAAGAGTTGCTGGATGCTCAAACATCGTTAAAAAAAAACAAAAACAAATAAAATAGGTCATGGTCACGTATAGCCAAAAAACAGAGTTAAGAACAGGACTGGGAAGCCACTAGTTTGTGTTTCACATTTTTTTTTTCTCCCCATGATTTCAAACATCTCCCTGATCCTAATCAGGGTAAGAAAAAGAACGGTATCAGGAAGAACTTCAGACTTTACATAAGTGAGCGCAAGCACAGTTGTCCCAGTTCACTGAAACTACCTTACAAAAATTTCCCATCCTAATTGATCAATGTTTATTGAAACACTTTTGTCTTCCAATACTAGAGTACTTTTCAAAAAACCCCTCCCTCATCCCACATAACCATTTTGCCAAAAGCATATTCCTCTTTAGCTTCATAGAAAACAGATGAATTAGCAAAACACCATAGGGAAAAAAAATAAACCAAAACCCCCCAAAATACTCTCACAAGCCTGTTCTAGCTCATTCCATTAGCAGAACAGATCAGCAGTAAACTCAAAGAACTGCAACCAAACCTTGAAAGATGAGACACATTTTACCTTTAATAGAATTTTCTTTCTGAGGGTCTGTTATCACATAAAATGTTACCATTTCAGCTGAGGTTGTGAATTATGCCACTTAAAGGAGTTCAACTGTTGTATCTGCACCAACCTAAAGACAAATCTATCACATCACGGGCAGAAAACACTCACTAGCAAAGCAATACAAGAGGCCACACAAAATCTGTGCCCATTTATCCAAGCAGGTGAAAAATCACATTAACAGAATAGAGTTTTTAAATGTAAAAGGACATTTACTTAACAGTCACAAAAAATATGCTGGAATATCTGCAAATCTGAGAGTTATTCTAACACTTTCTGTGGTGATTTTTGGTGGCAGCAGATATAGTAATTCCAGTCAGGATCAGAACTTCAAAACCAGACTTTATCCTGCAGCATTCAGCCTAGCATCTGTGAGCAAGATGCTCATTCTCCTACAGGATTACAACCTAAAACACTTGGAGAGATTAATGACTAGAAAACAAAGGAGATAGTTTTCATGGATGTGAGGAACAGAAATCAAATTTTAGTTTCTTTGGACACTTCCGTTAACTAGCAGTCTTTGATCTGCTGTCCAGCTTCCACTTCCAATTATTTGTCAGTGCTACATTTTGAAGCCAAAAGCATCACCAGGAAAAGCTTCCTGAAGATGGAAAAAAGAAAAAACACAAATGCAAGCCAAAATACACATCTTACCTGCAACTACAGAAAAGCTCAATGTCACAGTTCAAAACCTAAAATTAGACCCTTCAGTCGGGCTGCATTTAGACACTCCCCAAAACCCCTTCTTCTGTATGCCTGTCCTGTTCTTGGGAGCAAGCAGAAAGGAATCTGAAGTACAAAAGAAATCCATTTTTCAGAGACTTAGATCTCTCTATCACCAGTTTGTGAGGGAGAAAACAAAGGAAAGAACAGGAGAACAGGACCAAAAGGCTTATCAGAAATATATTCCCTTTGTGAGTCTACAGAATAACCACAACAACGAAACCTGGAACTCTGGAGAGTATGTGAGTCACCGATTCATCAAAACAGTTCTTTCCCATGCAGTCAGCATCAAGGAAAGCAAAAGATGTCTTCGTCTCATGCAATTTAAATTGGCTAACAAGGACAGCACTCAAAAATTTCTGCTGAGAAGGCCAGTGAGCATACCAAGCGTACTAATAAAGCACTGAAACACCGCAGATGTGCATGCTAACACCGGCGTTAGGATCCGGTCAGCATTTCCAATAGCGCTCTGTTTTCATCGCTCTCTAGAGCAGTTCAGTAACTCAAGTAATAATCAGAGACTATTTAGCCTTCAATTTAAAGGCTTAGAGAGAGAGTCACTCAGCAAACAGACTGCTCAATCTTGCTATGTAAGAAGTTAACAAGAATAAACAAATTATTTTTTCTCCTACTTTTCCCCCTCTGGTCTAACAATATGGATTGCTGCGGTGGTATGACTGGAGAACTGCTGGTTTTACCTAGAAAACAAATAAATTCCTACATTCCTACCCACCCAAGACTTACTCAGCTGTGAACTGAGGCACAGCTAAGGTTAATTATTTTGAACAAATATAAGACACTGCAAAAAACAACTTTTACTGCAAACCAAATTAGGTCAACTTCTTATGTGCTGATAAGGGACTTAGGTGAGCATGCATTCACATTAAAGACATTTAAAAATGGACAAAACCAACAAAAGACAGTTAACTGCATAGAAAAGAAGATCTGTATTTCCAACTTTCATTGATTCTAGTGAGTTTTTATAGCAGGAAAAAGAAAATCAGTTCAGGAAATTAGGATACATATCACAGAGCTGTGAGGCTAAAATTTTCTTTAAAGATTTATTTCTGGAGTACATTGATACGCTAAGCGCAGTTCCAGTACACTCTCAATTATACAGTGAGTGTATTATTTATGGGCAGCCTGTAAAACATCCTGTGTCTTTTATTTTTCATAATGAGTAGGTAAGATCAAGGGAATGAACTCAGGGCCTAACACATGTGAACAAAGGTTAACAAATCCACCAGGTATGCAGCAAAACCTTTCTGTGGATTCCTATAGCAGCAGCATCTGCCTGCGTATGATCCGTCCAAATCTAGTCACACTCAGAGGTGCTCCTTGTTTTTTAGCTCATAGATCTGCCAAGTTCAGCTAGGCAACTGAAAGACTGGAATCTAATTTATTAAAATTAAAATGGAACTGACAGTATCTGCAAGTAAAAACTTCAGTAGAAAATCTAGATTGAATCAACAAACTGAATGGCTCCAAGGTCCTTTTTGACTCCACAGTTTCTTGCCAGTCCAAGGTTTGGTTTATTAACTAATTATTCAGCATTTTTCTTTCTGCCATCACAGCCGTGTTTGCAAGCCTACACCTACAAGCCTGCCTAACCACATTTGTATCAGCACATTCTGAGAAAATCTGGGCAGCAATCCCAAAGCTCCTCTGCAGAGGATAGAATACCCAGAGGACCTACCCACAGCATTAATGACAGCCCAAGATGATGCAGTCTGTGACAGCCCACCTCAGGGAGCTGGATCACAGGAAGACCAGCCACACAAGCTTCACAAAAAACCCTGCAACCCAAATGTGTTATTACCAGGATGATTTTACGTGACAGGATGAAATATATTTCACAGTTGCTCATTTAGTTTTTAGCCTTTTCAGATCCAGACACAGCCTATGTTTAGCACCTGCAATGCCAATCAATAACTAGCTACCTGACTGTTCAAAAATTAAAATATAAAATTAGGCTGTCAAAATTTCTCTAGGTCAATACTGATAAAGTTTCCGTTGCTGCTACCTTAGCTATCTGAGTAATATAGAAAGAGCATCAATTTCCAGTCGTGTGAAATAGGCAGCTTAGCTTCCCGCAGTACCTGACTCATGTGACAGAAAGATCAAACAAATGGTGAGAACACTTAGAAAAGTCTCTTTAAAAGCGTGTTCAATCTTAAGATAAGCAACCAAAAAAAAAAATCTTTCCAGAAAACCTCCACAAGATGAAGTACCCACTCCTGAACGTTCCTTTCAAGTACGCAACTAATTACAAAGCAGCAGGGCTTCTCTAAAATGAAAGGAAATGTTATAAAGGTAAAGGCAGGGGTGCTGGCACAAATGTCTGAATCATATTGAAGGCGCTAGACATGAACATCCATTTAAAACACATAACAACGATGAACTGTCCACTCTCTAACCACATCAAACATTGCCAGGTCCCTCTGGAGCTAAAAATGAACTCAGAAAAAGTAGATCACCACATAAAGAGTTCCAGAGGACTGAAAGAGAAGCTATCTGCATGTCTGTGTGAAGAGGAGGAAACCAACGCAAGCTTAGCAAACAGCTTAGAGAATATTTTTGAGAGTGCAACATGAAACTCTAAGCAGGCTTACAGAGTTTTCCACGACACACCCATTTATTCATATCATACTGGCATGATGTACTTTTCTGCATCTGCACCATGGACCCCAGCTGTTGAACCAGAGTGAGATACTTTCCACCCTCTGCAAAGGAAAGGAATTCCCGTGTTATTTATTCCCGAGGCATGCTGCTCACTTCCTATCTCAGAATTAGGTTGTTCTAACATCAGTAGCTTCTCAGAATGATGCAGGTGAATTCTGTGCTTTGAATAAGCAGTAGCTTTATATTGCTTTATAACTTTTTTGACAATCCTTCCATAGAACAGTGTTCAAAAAGACAGGTTATTTCCTAATGTTTAGTTTAGGAGCTAACTGAATCCCTTAGTGATATTACAGCTCAAAAAAAACCAGCTGATTATTGTAGTTATTAAAACAAACTAGAAACAAAGATAGTTTGTCACATGGAGGTAACTTCTTATTTAACTGGTAAATATAAGCCGAGGTTACAGCTGAACCAAAGTTACAGGGTGCAACATCTTAACAGCTCTCATCCTAAAATATATATTTTCAACTTTCCAATCTATCATCATTAACCTAAAACCAAAAGTGATCAAAGAGTAACTACAAATTATTTCCTTCCTCCTCTCCCAGACTTGATCTCTAGGGTTCATTACATACACCAGAAAAAAACCCTAACACAAATATAACTTAAAGCATCCAAGTGCCAAGTCCACAAAATAGGCTAAGAGAAACTTGTACTAAAATCTGCAGAAGAAATACAGCAACATCCACAAACTTTTGAAGTATTTTGAATGAGATCACAAATAGCTAGTATTTACAAGTCAAATACATTATATTATTATATTTTGCCTTTTTCAGTGGCAAAACCCACCTTTTGCCTATGATATCTACTATTCTCCTTCGTTAACTGATACTTACATGCATGCATTAAAGAAATTAAAAAGAAAAAAAAAAACACAGCCTTTTTTTCCCCCCACTTTATTCCCCCAATCAGGTTATCTCTGCACCAGGTCCCACACACACACTCTCCCAAAAAGGTAGCGCAAGCAAAAGACTTCCACTAAGAGCAACCATCTGTCACAAGTGTACTGAGTACACAGAACTACTCTCGATCACAGGGGGGAAAAAAAAAAAAGAAAATTCTCATCACAAACCCTATTTTGAAAGGCTACAGAACGTCTCAAAAAATCGACTAACATAAGTAGGAAAGAAAAAAAAAAAAAAACCTGTTCAGAGGGACTGCTTCTTACATAACCATTACCACATGCTTTAGGGCCCGTCTTCGGAGGGCACAGCCGGGCCTCCCCTCTCCCCACCTGGACCCAGCTCCGTGCCTCACCGCCGCGGGCGTGCGGCGTCTAGCAGCCCGACAAAGGGTTAGGGGATATTTACAGACGGGCGCGGAAAGCAGAAGGTAAAGCCAGAACCCAGAGAGGGAGAGGCACATCGCAACCTCCCCCAACGAAGCCAGCACCTCAGTCACGACTGCAGCACCGAGCAGCTCATCCTCCGGGCGCAGGTCCAGCTGCACCGCCGGGCTGGGCACACGTACTCAAGCATGCGGGCCTGCGAGCTCCATGACCCCCCCCACCTCCGTTCCCCTCCACGCACACTTCCCAGCCGGCGACTTATTTCCTGCCTGCCGCCTGCCAGGCGAAACTCCCGCACTCATCACCGGCGCCGCAGAAAGCCCCGAGCATCCTTCCCCGGGCCCCGCGCAGTTCCGCCGCCTTTGAACTCTAGTAACCCCGGCACGGCTCGCTGCAAGCCAGCGCCGGCGAAGGGAGGGGAGAGGGGAGGGAAGGGGAGGGGGGAGGCGGGAGGGGATGATGGGCCGCTGCACACAGGGAAGGCCGGGGGAAGCCCCACCACACGGGCGGGCGAACACGCGTGCGAGCAGCGCGGTGCGCGGAAGAGCGCCCCGGGATACGCGGAGGGGGGAGGGATGGACGCCCCCGCCTCGGCCCCCGCGACAGTCGGAACGGCCGGGGAGGGGCCCGCGCGTGTCTGAAACGGCGGGTGGGGAATCACCTGGACCGGCGGGATTGCCGCCACCTCCTCCTCTTGATCCTGCTCCCCGGTGTCGCGTCGGGGCTCCGCGCCTTACAGCGACGGCGGCGGCTCGGTGCCCGACGGCGGCGACAGAGCGGCTCCCCGAGGCACCATGGCTGCGCCGCGCCGCCTCAAGGCGCCGACACCCCCCGGCCCCGCAGACGGGCGGCCATGGCCCCGCTGCCTGCGCGCGCGCGGCCCCGCTCCGCGCATGCGCCGGGCCCGCCTCGCGCGCGCCCCCCTGGGCCCGCCCTCGCCGGAGCTGCTGGAGGCGCTGGGGCTGGGGTACCGTGTCCGCGGAGCAGGTCTTGCAGGTCCGCGCTTCTCGCCGTACCACTGTCCCCCAGGGCCGGGGGTGGTGAGAGAGCGGAACAGGCTTTTCAACGAGAAAACGCAGGTTTGGGTGGAAAAACCCGCTTTGGGCATAGGAATTAGGCAGGGGAAGCTGCTCGCAGTTGCAGGGAGAGGGCTCCCTGCCAGCCAGCGCGGCACCAGCCGGCTGCTCGCCACGCTGTTAGCCTTGCTCTTCCACCCCCTCCCCGAAAGGGCAGAGCTTTGGCTTTAAATTCCGATAGGACACCAGGGTTTTAGTTTTGGTTTGGTTTGGGGTCTTCTCGGGACACGAAGGACTCGTCAGGGCAGCTGCAAGATGACTCACAGAGTCGGCAGCACAATTTGAGGCAGCGTCTGGTCAGTTGTATAAAAGCCATCTCCCCTATTTTATTAATGCTCTGTATTAACCTTGTGGAACACAAACCACTATATTAATTTCAGATGTTAGGGTTAACTACATTTTTCCCTAGTGGAGTACTGCAAAATCTATAGTCACCTTTGTTGTGAGACCAACAAGAAGACCACCAGAGACTCTCTATTCTTCCATACTGCCATTTTTCAGCTGGACACCTGTGCTAAGCGTCCTATGTGCAGCACCTCATCATCACAGTCTGCACCCAGCCCCAGAATGGAAAGTCCCACTAATAATTACTCTGTAAAAGCTGCATGGCCAAGCCCTAGCATGCATCATGCATTCATAAGCACTAAGTAAAAAAAAAAATGACCCAAGAGAAGTAATGTTTTTCACTTTAATGTTTGAAAAATTACAAAGCCACATTGCCAGGGACATGAAAAAAAAACTCTGCAGCAGTGAGGAATGAAGGAATACGCTGAACTGGAAAATCCTGTAGTTCACAAGGGTTGGCCTAGCCAGTTTAGTAATTGCTTTTTTCCTGCCCTCTCTAATGAGAGCTGGAGGGTTCACAGGCATAGGTATTAACAATGTATAGCCTCAACACAACATCTTTATGAAGTAGAGATGAAAATAAAGGGTGTGGGTGTCTGTACACATTCTGCTTTGCAAAATTACCCTTGTCTAAGTACCCAAGGTTTTTAAAACGCCAGAAGAAAAAGGCGGTTTGTGTTAACTTTTATCATAACTGTTGTACTATCACCTAATTCTGTGTTTGTATCCAGGGTAAATTCACAGCTTCCAACCCTGGACTCCTTCAGAGAACATAGGAAAACAATGGCTTCCCCAGCCCCCAGCCACCCCATCATTCTGCCTGCCTCATCTGACTCACTGCTGCATCACTGTTCACTAATACTTGCCAGTACCCCACTTATCACAAGAGCATGAAGCAACTGTCAAATAAGGCTTCAGAATTTCAGCTTCATTTCTAGGGCCTGCTTGTCTTCTCATGATGTACATGGAGGAAGAACCATGAGTCACTTTTTTGCAGTCCTTTGTGGGGTTGGTTCAGTGCTGAGGCTGAGGACAGGGGCAACAGTGCAGGATCTGTAAGTCATAAAGCCTGTATTCAGTGCTGTTTCTGTGAGAAATAACAGTAAGCAGGAGGGAGAGACAAAGACATATGTACAACTATAAGCAGCAACAAGTATTTATAGGAGATGGAGTGGAAATCCCTATTGTTGTAATAGAAGTAATTATATCATGAAAGTATTGGAGCAAACCACTGAAGTTCTTGCTTCAGTTTGCACTCAAACAACAGGAACTGAACCCCACCTTTATTTCATTCTGTCACCTCTCAGTATTTAATTCTGAAAATGCATTACTCCACAAATGCAGAGGTTTTCTAATGGGCAGACCAGCTATGTGGCATTACCACTGCCTTGTCAGGCATGTCTTTTTAAAAGCACCTCAACTTTCTGCTTCATTTCTCTGGAATTTTAAAAGCCTTTTCTGTATTCAACACTGGGTGGCTAAAACTTCTGAATTCAATGATTGTTTATCTCCCATTATTAACAGAGGCATTTGGATTCCAAACTTTCAGTGGTCAGAAACTGAGGACAGAAGGGAGCCACTATGGTGACATCTCATTAAAACTTTCAAAAGACCTTCTCAGAGTTCAGATAATGTGGAAGCCTGATTTGTCCATGTGGATGGACAAATGCCAGCACCCCAAACTGCTTACAAAGAAAATCCCACATAAGAATTCTCAAGAGCACCAAAATATGCTGACTTAGAAGAACACAAGTGGAGTCCCTCAGGCATCAGTACTGGGACCAATCTTGTTCGACAAGGACAGTGGCATTGAGTGCACCCTCAGCAAGTTTGCTGACGACACCAAGCTGTGTGGTGCAGCAGACACAATGGAGGAAGGGATCCATCCAGAGGGACCTTGACAGGCTGGAGAAGTGGGCCCATGACAACCTCATGAGGTTCAACAAGACCAAGTGCAAGGTCTGCATGAAGAAAAGCATAGCCAGCAGGTTGAGAGAGGCGATTCTCCCCCTCCACTCTGCTCTGGTGAGACCCCACCTGGAATACTGTGTCCAGTTCTGGAGCCCCCCATTACAAGAAAGATCTGGGAGTGATGGAATGTGTCCAGAGAAGGGCCACGAGGATGAGCAGAGGGCTGGAGCTCCTCTCCTATAAGACTGAGAGAGTTTGAGCTATTCAGTCTGGTGAAGAGGAGGCTCCAAGGAGACCTTATTGTGGCTTTCCAGTATCTTTAGGGGGCCTACAAGAAAGCTGGGGAGGGACTTTTTAGGGTGTCAGGTAGTGACAGGATTAGGGGGAATGGAAAAAAAAATAGAAATGGCTAGATTCAGGTTGGATGTTAGGAAGAAGTTTTTCACCCTGAGGGTGGTGAGACACAGGTTGCCCAGGGAGGTGGTAGAAGCCTCATCCCCAGAGGTTTTTAAGGCCAGGCTGGATGTGGCTCTGGGCAACCTGATCTAGTGTGAGGTGTCTCTGCCCATGGCAGCGGGGTTGGAACTAGATGATCCTTGAGGTCCCTTCCAACCCTAACAATTCTATGATTCTATGACACTGCATGCCTAAGGTGGACAATAACATGGCCAGGTTTATTTAAAGCTTTTCACGAGCCATTAAAAAAAAATATTCATACATGCATATATAAAAGCAAAGGAATGTCTTAGGAAGTAGGCTTTCTTACAAAAAGTCTGGCAAAAGTTTAATAATGCAAAAATTAAGGTTGCCTGCAAAACTTAATTTGGTGTGCCTCGTAATACTGCCAGCAGGGAACCCCCAAAGCCTCTGTGTTCTTTTGCACTTTTATTCCATTCAGTGAACATAAGCACAAATAAACTTTAATTGCTGCAGAAACCCATAGCCACACACAGGAACTGGGAGCATTACTGGGTCCTACAATAGCAACAGAGTCAGTGCATCTCTTTCTGTGATTGCCTACTCTCTCTATACCCTCTCTCAGAAATCCCCCTGCTTTTCCCTATCTGCGATCTTATTTCCTACATTTTTCCCCATCGCTTAGCTTCTCATCTGCCCTCATTTTTCCTCCCATTCTCACTGCTTTTCAGAGCTCTTTAAAGCAATTCACTTAGTTCCAGTTTCTGAGTTTCATATTTATCTTCAGTCTCTTCAGGAAACCACTCCTGCACCATATCTGATAATTACATATCTCTTATGATTACATGTATTTTTACTGCTTTTACAACACTGGAGAGCACTGGATTCCAAACAAACACACAGCTGCTGTGATTTACAACTTACCTAAAGGGAAGCCATACCAGTCTGTGTTGAGAAGCTAAAGAGCTGGGTGGTGATGTAAGGAAAGTGATGAATCAGGTTTTGTTTGGTGAACAAAAGCATCACAGTTCTCTCCCGAGATCCCTTGCCAGTGGGGCATAGTCTAGAACACAAAGAATTGAAGTAAATAAAATAAAAATAATTGGGCTGAATAGTGCCAGAGGAGTAACAGTTGCATTCAGGAAGTGGAAAATCATATGGTACACTGGTACAAGGCTCTAGTATTTCACAGTGCCAAGATTAATTAAACAATCCTGAAAAAACTCCTGTAAGAGAACTATATAAATATTAATCTAACCTCCACTTTGCTGATAAAGAAGCTGAGACACAGACCCATTGTACCAGTGGTAATTTGACAAACTTAAGATGTGTCCATGTCTACAGCCAAGCTGCTAGTTACTGAAACACACCACATTATTGAACACTGGAAATTCATCTCTTGGTGATCTGCCCAGAGCCACACTGTAATTCAGAGTCAGAGCTTACATTCATGGAGAAGAGAAGGATCAGGGGTGACCTCATTGCCCTCTACAACTACCTGAAAGGTGGTTGTAGCCAGGAAGGGGTTGGCCTCTTCTCCCAGGCAACCAGCACCAGAACAAGGGGACACAGTCTCAAGCTGCGCCAGGGGAGGTTTAGACTCGGGGTGAGGAGAAAGTTCTTCACTGAGCAAGTCGTTCGTCATTGGAATGTGCTGCCCAGGGAGGTGGTGGAGTCACTGTCTCTGGAGGTGTTCAAGAGGAGATTGGACGTGGCACTTGGTGCCATGGTCTAGTCGTGAGGTCTACCGAGACAGGTTGGACTCGATGATCCTTGGGGTCTCTTCCAACCTTAGTTATACTGTGATACTGTGATTTCTTGGGCACAGTGATGGCAGTGTCCAGTAAACCATGCTGTCTGCTGCATTACACTGGAGTGATCTTGAACAGCAAGGAAAGGGGGCACGTGTCTGCGTTGGGCTGGAAACACTTTAATGGTATAGACCTGAAGAGTCTGGCATTCCAAGATATCATTACTTCTACCACTTGCTATGAACAAATTATAAAACAAAGAAAAAGCACTAGGAAAAAGTAATTAATGTAGGAAATAGTAAAAATAGCCAAGATGGGAAAACAAAAGGTGTTAAGACATTAAAATACATTGATACCAAACTATTTTCTATTCCTAGTAGAGAATGAGGGCTCTGCTGTAGAATTTTTTCTAACATGGGCTCAATTTAGAAGTGGGGTAGACTTTTCTGAACCAAAAAGCTATTTAAAATTGAAAAAAACAGAAGTTGAAAAACCTTGCATTCTGGGATGCTGGCCCATTGCAAGTCTGCATCACATTAACATCTGCACCGACTAGCCACCATTAAAGTCACTGAATATAATAAATATCTAGCATTTCTCAGCCCTGCAATGTCATCCCCTTTTGCTTTCTAACCCCTTACATCACACAGAGATGCAATCTAATCGTTCTTTTCATCCTCAAAGCAACCTTTTGAGCTTTCCAAAAGGTTTTCAGGTTTAAATCATAATTTGAGAGGATTCTTACCTAGCACCCCCAAGAGCTGCTAGTGGGAATTTTGCTTTCTTATATGCAGTATGAACATCAATTTAGGAGATGAGTTCCTCAGCTTCAGTATTTATGCAGAGGAACATATTCCTCCAAACGCTCAGAACGCTTGCTGTGAACATGAGGTACTGGAAAGGAGCCAGCAGGCATCAATTTGACATGCAGTCACTTTTTTTTATTTCACCCCAGAGCATCCCAGGATGTAGTGCACATCAAGGTGAAAGGGAGCTTTAAAATCTCCCCACTGCTTTTCCTTTCTCTTTGCTCTGCTAGTTGCAGCAGTAAGTCCAGAGTACCAGCACAAAACAAACTCCTCAGTACAAAGAAAAGATTATGCTGTTTGGGGTCTGCATGGTAATTACAGAGTCTTAGTCAAATTAGTCTACTACTTTGCACATTAACGTTAGGCTTGAGCACCACCATGCGTTTTCACAGCTAACTAAAAGGATGTGTTTATCTGTCCCAGGAGTGCTGTCAGCATCAGAGCATTTTCTGCCAGCACCTAGCACAAGGATGTTCTAGTCACAGCTCAGGATACTAAAAACACCAACGTCCCATCAGAAATGAAATACACATCCGAAATGAAATACACATCCTACTTCAAAATTCTTGTTCATACTACTCTTCAAAACAAACAAACATACACAAACCCTACACCTCCTCTTCAAGAGAGCTTTTTAAAAGCCAACCAGAAAACAGTAAAAAAACCCTATTTTTAAAAGATTACAGACAATCACACCGTGCATAATTTCTGTAGCCTGAATTTTTAAACAGGCCTGGAGGGTGCATACTTTTATGCAGGGTGTGTCTTTAATTACCAGTTGCAGCTTTGGAAGCTTTCCAGCACTGCTGTAATGTGCTGCCTCCACGCTGAGGACAGTTGTGTGTCATTAAAGGAAAAAGCAAACCCTTCATGACTAGGATACATACAAAACAACTGGTTTTACATGGATTTACCTGCACTCAGATGCTACACCTGACATGAACAGTCACTGCAGCAGTCTCCCATTTGCACCACTTTGTTTAGCTTTTATGTTAAGCCTCAAATACTCAAAATACATATCCAGGCAAGAAATATATTAAATTCATATCCACTAAGGAAAGAAATCTGCCTTCTACAGTTTTTATTTATACTGCACTTCTTCACTGAAACTTAAACAAGGAATGGCTCTTAGTATCACAGTATCACAGTATCACAGTAACTAAGGTTGGAAGAGACCCCAAGGATCATCAAGTCCAACCTGTTCCAACAGACCTCACAACTAGATCATAGCACCAAGCGCCACGTCCAATCTCCCCTTGAACACCTCCAGGGACGGCGACTCCACCACCTCCCTGGGCAGCCCATTCCAATGACGAATGACTCGCTCAGTGAAGAACTTTTTCCTCACCTCGAGTCTAAACCTCCCCTGACACAACTTGAGACTGTGTCCCCTTGTTCTGGTGCTGGTTGCCTGGGAGAAGAGACCAACCCCCTCCTGTCTACAACCACCCTTCAGGTAGTTGTAGAGGACAATGAGGTCGCCTCTGATCCTTCTCTTCTCCAGGCTAAACAATCCCAGCTCCCTCAGCCTCTCCTCATAGGGCTTGTGCTCAAGGCCTCTCACCAGCCTTGTTGCCCTTCTCTGGACACGTTCAAGTGTCTCGATGTCCTTCCTAAACTGAGGGGCCCAGAACTGGACACAGTACTCAAGGTGTGGCTTAGCAGTTACAGCAGCCATTCTGAAGAAACTTGTACTTGCTGCACAGCTGCTTACCTTTACTTTGTTCTTTTATCACCAAACAAAAGACAGAAAATATTATATCTACAGAGCAACACCAACTGAAACTTTCATTTTTCTCCCTCAAATTTAATAGCATCTCTGCTGATGCCAAGCAGAACTGCAATCTGTCATCTCAACGCCACATAAGACCAAACTGTAATGCAGAACTTTTTCAACTAGTTCTGCAAGTGCAAAAGACCGTGTTTGTGCAAAATACATTTTTATCTTTTACATCTTCTGTCCAATCACAAAACCAGTGCAGCTGAAGCCAGCTGCAAATAGCTGCTAAGTTACCTGATTCAACAGACACAAAAAGGCAACATGCCTGTGGAGTCAGGATCCCTGGGTACAGAGCAATCTCCTCTCAGGGCTAGTAATGAAAGGGAGACACCGGTGGCAATAGCTGCACGTGGAAATTGCTCGTTGGGGCCCGGGCTGAAATCTGGTGGTGTCCAGTGCAGCTTAGCCTCACAAAGGCCATGAGGGCAGCGCGGGGACCCGCGCAGGACACCTGCTCCGCGGACGCCGCCTCGCAAAAGCATGAACCCGGCGGGAGCAGCCCCGAGCTCTCCTCAGACGGGCGGGGGAGGGAACCTGGTACACGTGAAACCTCCCTTCGCCTCGCCTCATAGCCTGAACGGTGCAGAGCTGAAGGTGCACCGCGCGTTCCCCACCACCGCGCGTTCCCCACCACCGCCCGGTCAGCGCGGACCCTGCCGGCAGGGAACCAAGCCCCAGCGGCCCCGCGCTCCCACAGCGACCCTGCCGCGGGCCCGGCGGGACACTCGCGCACATCCGGGCGGCCGCCAGCGCCGCGCGCTGCCGCCCCCCTCCTGCTTCCGGTGGGCGACAGTTCCGCTTCCGGTGCGGCGGATCCCGGGACGGTGCCGGTTCCGTTGCCAGGGTGAGGGGCCGCATCGCGTTGTCTAGGGGCAGGGGTGGATCAGCGGCGGCTCTGTGACCCGGTGGGCTGCGGGGAGCGCCTGCGTGTCCCCGATCCGGGGGCACCTCGGTGGGTCCAAGCCCGTCCGTGTGCGGCGGAAGCCGGCCTTTGCCGGGCCGGGGTGAGGCAAGGCCGATCGCAGGGGCGGGCGGGGGTGGTGGGGGGGCGACATGGGCGCTTTTCTCGGCGGAGTCCGTGCCCCTCTAACGTCTGCGAGGCGGGAGCGGCTCCCCAGGTCCCGGCGACAGCTTGTGGGCTCTCCCCGTGCGCCTCGCCCCATGTCGCTGCTGGGACATCCCCGACGGGAGACGCTCGTGTTTCTGCGGCTGCTGTCCAGAGACGGTTTTGCGGCGGTGGCTGACACAGAGCGGTTTCTGATGTGAAAGCCGCGTTCCTCCACCTGTTGCAGTGCAGTAGAAAGTGCTGCGGTCTCCTCTGCACAGTACTGCACTCTCCGTGCCTTGTTTTGTTTGCGCTTAGGGTTTTTTTTATGGTTTATAGTTTATGTTGCTTAATGAAACTTAAAAATATGGACGTCTCTCTTCCAAGTCTTCCAAGCAAAGTGGTGTAATACAAAAATCTAACTACAACACAACTTTTAACACTTTGTCTTACCCAGTGACCTTCCAGCCTGTAGGCTCTTAGTGGTCCAAGGGGTTTGTAAAGGCTGTGAGGGTGTAATTAACCAAAGAAGGCTTCATTTCGGTTAGCTTCTACTTTGTGTGGCATCCAGCCCTGATGGTAGAAACTTTGAAAATCCCCATCTCTCTCTTCTTCTAGTAAATTTTCCTGGTATCCCTTTGTGTTTTGGCATTGAATAAAGGTGCCTTATTTCTGCTTGGCATTCCTGATAACATTCATCTTGTCAGGGCTGTAATGCAGTAAGCATAGATGTTTGGTCAAGGACTCAGCTCTGGAGGGATGATCTTTTCAATTTAGTGCTGGACAGAGACTTGAGAAGTTTTCTTACAGCTCTTGCTCTATGCATTTTCTTGCAGAGTGATTTCAGATGTATTCTACAGGTGAGAAAACAGGCAATAAACTCTTCTTTCTGTAAACTTAGTCAAAGGTTTACAGGCAGGGATAATTTATGATAATGACCCTATGTGTCAATGTTGCTGGACACCATGCATCCTTAAACTGAGTTGAATTTCTTAGTGCTTCGAGGGCCCCTTTTCCATGGGTCTTTTTCACAGGATGATCCCAGGTCCCTATATGATTTGGGGATGTTTTTTTGGGGGGAGAGGAATAGGGGGGGAAGGGGAAATAATTTTTCTGTGGTATCAGTTTTTCTCTTCAATTTGTTTTCAGTGCTTTTAGAGAATAGTGTGAAGGTGTCACTTGTAGTGTTCTCAGCAAGAAGCTTGTAAATAGTCCTCTATTTGTCTTCTGGTCTGAGCTCGGTGGGTATTGCCTGAGTAACTACTTGTTCATTCCTAACAGACTCTGAATACAATACCAGAGAGGAAGAACAATGAGATTTTTGGGCTCTGAGTTTTTTTCCCAGAATTGACAGGCCTGTATTTCTTGGTGCAATGCATTTCTTGAAGGGTGGATAGCCTCTGTTCTTTACCCAGCTCTGCTTTCTCTTTTTGAATGTCTGCTTGTGAGGACAATCTCACTGTTGGTGCAGAGGCCTTCTCTACATATCCTGACAGTAACAGACTTTTTATAGCTTTCCATCTACTTGATTCCAAGCATTAACAGAAAAAAAACCATGTTCATCTTCCTTCTGCATAAAGCTAAGAATCTTGTTTTTCTGCTGTGTCTAATGTAGGACTAAACTGTTAAATACAGTGTGTACAAGTGATGCCGTGGAAATTAAAGATAGTATAATGATGGTTGTTTTGTCAGCACTGCAATGAAAGTGCAGGTCTTACAGTGTAATTGCATTGTGTAGGTGTGTATTTTGGCTTTGTTCTCAAACTCACACTTTGATGTTGCTACAGTGAGACATGACCTGGGGTGTGTATTACTGCGAGTATTGCGCACAGAAAGTGATTAGAGAAATGCAATGCCAAATGCACTTTTGAGTTCAGAACTGTTTTACTGGGGGTTTATCTATATTTCAAGTATTTCATATCTGCTGTTTTGTTGTCATATGTGTAAAGATGTCCCCTTGGCTGGTTTGGTTGCATAATTATTGCAGAGGACAGTTCTGAGCTTTCAAATGACTTTTATGATACTGCAGTACTCTGTTTGGGTGCTGGCTGTGCAGTGAACAGACTGTACCTGCACAGAACACAGCAAACGAGCACATGCTGGAGCAAACAGTGACTGTGACATTGCTAAATACATTGAAGTGGAACTGGGAGCCCCGGTTTTAGCGCTATTCCTTCTCCCTTATAGTTGCAACATTTTATCAACACATTTATCTTCTGCTCATGCAAAACAAACAGCTCTTTGATGTACAATATAATAAATCAAAAGCAGTTTGAATAGACTGTATGGGCTGTCATCTGAAAAGAGCAATTCTCCTATTTCTGCCTTACTTGACCATTGTGTCTTCCACCTGCAGCAGGTTTTTCAGAAAACAATACTGAACATATGCGTCAAGGATGTCTCTCTCTCTCATAATAAAATGGGGTGGACAGGAGTATACAATAACCTCACTATCAGAAGAAGACACTGTGTTGGATCTGAAGCAGTCCCTTAAAGGCCTTACAGGAGTGCTACCAGAGCGTCAAAAACTACTTGGACTTAAAATGAAGGGTAACTGTTCATATTAATTGTTTGTTGTGGACACGCCTGAGATGTTTAAGGACAAACACCCTCTAAACCTAGCCAGGATGTGTTTACTAACAGGCCATCTCCCTCCCAGACCTAGCTTTTGAATGCACATAGGGATTTTGTACATCACTCGGTATTGTGTATTATTGATACATTTAATTACTGACATGGAAGTGCAGCTAAAGTAGATTAAAAAAGTTAAATTGCTGCTAGCCAGACCAGCGATGTGTCTGTATATAGATGCAGTTTGAGGCATTCTGGTGTTTGATGGGTAGCTTATCTCAATCAAGCATGAAATGTATTGGCAAATTTCTAGAATGTCACTACCCTAGTAATAAAAACTAAATATCTGCTCACATTGTAGGCAAACCTGCAGATGATGATGTTAAGCTTGGAGCTCTCAAGTTGAAACCAAATACTAAAATCATGATGATGGGCACTCGTGAAGAGAGTTTGGTAAGTATTTTACTTGTTAGCTTAAACAGGAAAAAATGCTTACCTATGTTTCCCAATTATGATTTTAAATTTTCAATGCTCCAGTAATCACCTGAAAGATAGTAGTACTGAAGATTTTTGTTGGCATTTATTTTCCTAGGTAAGACAAATTTTTCTTAACTCTGATTGCAGTTTAGTCATTTAGCTCCTGTGTCGTTCTGGGCTTAAAGTACAAACCTATTATGATGATGTTCACTGACTTCTCAAAACTGAACAGTCTACTTCAGTAGTTCTTTCCACTGGTGAAGTGAAACCACTTTGGTTAAGTAGTGTTTTGTTTTTCTGTAACATGCAGGAACAGAAACAACACCCACTGTTGCTTTCTTTCAGTGATCCTAGTTATCTTCTCTTCTTATTCCTCTAGGAAGATGTCCTTGGGCCACCTCCTGATAACGATGATGTTGTCAATGACTTTGATATTGAAGAGGAAGTTGTGGAAGTAGAGAACAGGTTTGAAATTTTAGCTATTAAAAGCCAGTCATGCTAACTGAATGTACACTATGCATTGTAATTAACCCTTTGCACTTTTCCATTAGGGAAGAAAATCTACTAAAAATTTCCCGCAGAGTTAAAGAATACAAAGTGGAAATTCTGAATCCTCCTAGAGAAGGCAAAAAGCTGCTGGTGCTGGATGTTGATTATACACTATTTGGTGAGTTTCCATGCAACGTGTGGGGTTTGTTTGTTTAAGCGTTCAGTGTACTTGCCAGTTTATGTTCCTTGATTTTGGGGTGGCAAATCTACGTCAGTAACTTTGGTGTATGTTGTGCTACAGAACTTCTGCTTTTTAATGTTTTGGGGCCTTCTGCTCAAAATTTTATAAAAAGATTGGGCTTTTTAAGTATTGTGTATTGTTGATGTTAGTGCAGCAGCTATTTCTGCAAGGAGACATCAACAAGTAACAATTTAGTATTCTATCCAAATAATCTTTCTCTTTACCAGCTTGTGTCTTGGACCACATGGCACAAGGGCAAGATATGGTAAAATAACAATCTTGGTCTGTATCTGACTGACTCCACTTTCAGGGGGATTGGGAGAACAGCTTCAAATTTCATTTCCAGATTGTTACTAAACATGCTCAAAACCATGTTTTACCTGAAAATTCTGTCAGACTGGTTTTTTTTGGAAGCCAGAATTTTCCTTCTGAGTTAATTTCCTGGGATGTAGGCGTGTCATAGCAGCTTTACTCTAAGCAGTAAATAGTAGCTTGCCTTACTCTATTTCCTTAGCTTTCCCTTTTGATGAGATTTATTTGCAATCAGATCAAAAGTCAACCTATTACTGAGTCTAAAATTTTTATTTAGGGGCCTTCTGCTAGCAGAATTTGTCATCAGATTTCTAATTTGCATGCCTGAATTAAGCTTGATGTATGCTCACAAAATTAACTGGACTAGGTTTGAAGGACTCTCTGTCATATCTGGGCCGTTAGAAATTTGCTAAGGTACTCAGATGAACTATTTGGCCTGACTCTTCAAAGATTCTAAGACCCACAGATCTCTGGTTTAATTAGTTAAGCCCTGAAATACCTGTAAGGATCAATAGGTAAGTATTTGCTATGCTGCTTCTCTCCACCTTTAAAATGGGAATGGTAGTTTGATATAAATTCATTCATGATTTTAAAGTGTCCCAGTACTTCCCTCATGAAGCTCCTCATGTCTCTGGATAGATAAGAAGGTCAGGCTGAACTCTAGCAAGTTAACTTAAACTTTACAGTGAATTCTTTGTATTATTTTTAGACCACAGATCCTGTGCTGAAACTGGAGTGGAACTGATGAGGCCATACCTTCATGAATTCCTGACATCTGCATATGAGGATTATGACATTGTAATTTGGTGTAAGTTTTGTGTTCGATACCTGGTTTTCAGAGCAGAAACTTCAGATGGGAGTTTTTTATGCTGCTCTTTAGTGTGAATCATGACATCTAAGACAATACAGGAGTTCCTAGCTTGAATATATTCAGCAGGGGTGTTCACACTATTCTTAGGTGAAAAATCGCCACACGCTGCTCACAGGAATGGGTCTAATCACAGTGTAAAGCTCAACATCACTTTACTGAGTGTTACTTTGTACAAACAAACAAGTGCTTGAAGTAACAAAATTGTGTAATCAGCATTCAAACACCGTTTGATAGCCATCTTTACAAATAATCCTATCCAGACAATAGGTAGTGAACTGCCAAATGAACCAAAGTCTTCTGTCTGCAGAGATGTTTTGTTATTTGCCTTTGCATGCTGTTTCACTTCCTGTCCGACAGCTGGAGAACAGCTTTAGCCAATTCAGGCTTTAAACCATATTAAAGTTGTATTACAAAATTGCATTTTCATATTCTGGAACAATGTTTCCACATTTTCTTCCATCAGTGGGCAATGCACTGTTGCCCTTTTCAGGTCTGATGTATTTGTATCATTGCTTCCAGAAAAAAATCCAGCACAGGCAGTATGGTTACTCAAAGCACACCTCGTAAAGCCCTGAAGACTGTAGTTCAGTAGCACCTGATCTAGAAAATGTTATAAATCCTTACAGTGCTGAACAGAATAGAACAGAATAGAACAGAATAGAACAGAATAGAATAGAATAGAATAGAATAGAATAGGCCAGGTTGGAAAAGACCTTTAAGATCATCGAGTCCAACCTATCATCCAACACTAGCTAATCAACTAAACCATGGCACCCAGCATCCCATCCAGTCTCTTCCTAAACACCTCTAGTGATGGTGACTCCACCACCTCCCTTGGGCAGCCCATTCCATTGGCCAATCACTCTTTCTAAGAAGAATTTCTTCCTAACATCCAGTCTAAACCTCCCTGGTGCACTTGAGACTGCAGCACATTCCAATGGCTAACAACTCTCTCTGTGAAGAACTTTCTCCTCACCTCCAGCCTAAACTTCCCCTGCTGCAGTTTGAGACTGTGTCCTCTTGTTCTGGTGCTGGGTGCTTGGGAGAAGAGACCAACCCCCACCTGGCTACAACCTCCCTTCAGGTAGTTGTAGATGGCAAGAAGGTCTCCCCTGAGCCTCTCCTCCAGGCTAAGCAACCCAAGCTGTTCATTTGAAAAGTAAGCTTTTCTAAATAAAAATAAACTTCCTTGAGGGAGGACTGTCTTCAAGACAGTGAGCCATAAAAGCTGTATCAAGGATGGGTCTTTCTGAAATTAAATTTGATATGTTGAATTCCTGGCTTGTTTCTTTATTGCCTGGCAGTGATTCATTCTGATCAAGTATTCCTTCTGTTTTCTCCCTTTTTTTTTTCAGCTGCTACTAATATGAAGTGGATTGAAGCTAAAATGAAAGTAAGTTGTTCTGAAAACAATGTCATTTGTTTCGAGTCTGAGTAGCTGTTCATAGAGCTGAACTCATGCTCAGTGTTAGAGAGAGGATTAGCAACTGGGGAGGTTGTATGAATCAAAACATTATTTTTTTTAATCTTCCTTGTTACTTTAAATTCTCTCTGTCACAAAACTAGATTAAATCTAATATTAGCATTCCACACAAACTAGCTGCAGTAGGTGCTAAATTTAGCAGAACCAAACACAAATCAGTACCTGCTGAAACTTGGGCTTAGTCACACAGCCTTCATAGTTGCTTTCATCTTACTCTATTTATAGAGTCCTAGCCTTTAAGTGTAATACCTTTTTTTTTTTAAAGGAGCAAACAGATGTGGCAGGCTGGAGTAGGTTATCAAGAGGAAGCTCTTTTCATGTTTATCTTGTACCTCTTGCAGCTGTGGGATTCAGTTGCTTCCTCTGCCTTATTAAAACATCCGTAAGAGCTCTTCTTTCAGTCCTAGTTTCCTCCGTACCTAAATTGGGCAACTAGCCAGTTTTGCACATCTGACTTAGTGGTAAACATATTTACAGTCAGGCTTAGCTGTAAATCTAATGAGCTTACTAAGAATTGCTGTATTTTTGGTTGGTGGGTTTGGGTGTTTGTGCTTATAAATCAAAGCTTGTTTCCTTTCCTGGGAAAACTTTTCCAAATCTAAACATTTTTACCTCCACTCTACATTTTTTCAGGTTTTTACAGAGCAAAATACATTTTCTGGTATTCTCTTCCTCAAGATAATGAATTACTGTAGTTTTTCTAAGCAAACAAAAAGGTCTCAGAGTGATCTCAGAAATGAGAACCTTTCATCAGAACTATGAAGTGGAGTTAGTGCAAGTAAAATCAGTGCAAACGTTGCCCTCCTCGGAGCAGTGTCATACGTTATGTCTGTCAGTGTAGTTCTAGGATTAACCTTGTGGAAAAGCATTGTTCAAAACTCTGCTGGTTCCCCTGCTCTGGTCACCTTTCTACATTTAGTAAGTCACATTTCCATCCTTTGATATGTTAATGAATCACAGCCTTTCTATGCCTACCGTGGGCTCTTGATCACTGGAGATTCCCACCACTAGAGGCTAACTGCTGTTTCTCCCTAAACAGACAACACCAGGGGTGCTTACCAATAGAAGTATATAATTTACATAAAGTTTTTTGGTTTAAACTATAAAGCAGGAACAGCATTAAGAAGGGAGTATCAGATAACCAAATTTAATCTCTCATTTGCCATGTATTTATGCCTGGAATTCAAACACTCTAGAACAGCTAGTTTTTGCAGTGCAACAGGACATTCACCCAAGTAGGCTTTCCACTTGGAAGATACACTTTTACATATAAAAGCAAATCAGTTCAGTGGCAGCTGGGCATTTGCAAGAGAGCTGTTGTAGTGGACAGCTTCTCCTTGCTATGCAGGCTTGCACATTACTGCTGTTGCACACACCAGAACTTGTCAGTATCTATTCTAGGACATGACAGCAGATTTTGCACCATTACTTTGCAGCTTTGCAAAGGATTTGTAATGGAACTGTTGCTCTCATCTAGTCAAAGTTTTTATTTCCAAAAAATTATGTTTTCCTTAGAGTCTTTATTTCAGAATTTATCAAACCTTTAGAGTGCAAACTGACAGATTCCTGATTAACTGCTCTCTTTGATACGTGTAAGAAGCAGCTGCAACTACGAACTGTTGATGTATGTTTCATTTTTGACTGGGCTTTGATTTGTTGCAACTCACTGGAAGGCACAGGCAAGAGCAGCAGGCAGTGCAGTTAGTATCCTTGCTATAGATACTGAGTAGAATTGAAGCATGTAGGACTTCTGAAAGATTATGCATGAAGGTATGGGCAAGACCTCTGTATTTTGCCTTTTCTGCTCTGATTTTATGCTGACATCAGTTTCAGGTAGTAAACACTGAGAGAATAAATTCCTACCATGCCTTTTTTTTTGTCTCTTGGTAGAATGGTGTACTTTTATGATTCTCATTGGGTCAAAATAAACCCCTCAGTTACCTGTTTTTATTGTCTCTGGTAATTCTCAGCAGCTCAACCTTTAATAAACAATGTATTATAACTGTGGCTCCAGTTGTACAGCAGTAAAACTGTCATGATTGGAAGCTTTAGTAATAAATCTTTGTGATGCAGGAGCTGGGAGTGAGTACCAATGCAAACTACAAGATAACTTTCATGTTGGACAGTGCTGCCATGATAACAGTGCACACTCCTAGAAGAGGACTCATAGATGTAAGCACTTATTTTTCTCTGATCTTTTTCTACAGTCAACTGACATGTTATCATACCCCTTGGAAATATTCAAACAAAATTGTGCTGGAGTTTCCATGCAAGAAAAGTGTAAGAATCTTGGAAACAGAGAATTTCAGTAGGAAAAAAACCCAAATTCTATCAATTCTTGAGTAGTACATTTTGATAACACTGCTCTCAAATCAAATAATAGATAACTGTTGCAAGAAAATTTAGTACCAACAGAAAAATATTTTTGAGTCCTGGGGATAGTTATCACATAATATATCTATCTGGTTGGAAGAGACCTCAAAGATCATCCAGTCCAACTTTCAAACTAGTACCGAAGGGTCAACACTAAACCATGTTCCTAAGTGCAAGGTCTACAGCTACTTGAATACCTCCTGGGATGGTGACTCCACCACTGGCCTGGGCAGACCATTCCAGTGTTTTGGAACCCTTTCTGTGAAGAAATATTTCCTAATATACAGCCTGAACCTCTTCTGGTGCAGCTTACAACCATTTCCTCTAGTCCTGTTGCTTGCCATCCAAGAGAAGAGGCTGGCTCCTTCCCCAGTGCAACCTCCCTTCAGGTAGTTGTAGAGAACAGTAAGGTCTCATCTCAGCCTCCTCATATCCCTTCCTTTATTAAATCCCCAAAACCTCCTGAGTTTTCAGCAAAAGAACACAAGTGTTTATTTGAATTTGAACTCAAGTTCCTATAGACTGCTGTTTTTGTCCTCTGTATATGATCTGATTTACCACAGGTATCTTGTATGTGTTATTTTTGCAGGTGAAGCCTCTTGGTGTTATCTGGGGAAAGTTTTCAGAGTATTACAGCAAAAAAAATACTATTATGTTTGATGATATTGGCCGAAACTTCCTCATGAATCCACAGAATGGACTCAAGGTACTTTTAAATGGAATTTCCATTTATGACTACTTTCTGTTGTGCTTCAAGTAGGACTTTCCTATACTTTGCTGTATGATAAAGAAAAGCTAGTCTGAACTAGCAAAGATACAGATTTTATTCTATTTTATTTAGATTGCCATTTGTCTGCACTAACTTTCCCTTTATAGTAGTATTAAATAAACTGTTTTGCTGTTAAGTGAGCTTTTGGAATATCACCAAAAAAAAAAATCAATGAAATGACAATTTCTGCTTAAATTGTACCTCTGAGCCCTAATTGAGCTGGGCATTGCAGATAGGCACCACGGAAATATGTGATGTTTGATCTCAGGAGTGGTGATATTCAGAAAATAACAAGTGTCAGTAAGCCAATATAATAGCAAGAATTCTGTTCTGGGAGATAATTAATACCTCAAGCCATTTTGACTGCAGAACAGCAAATATTTTATTTGATAAAGCTGTCAACCAGTTCATGCTCTGTTATCAGTGCTGACCCTAACAAAAGAAGAATGAAACTCAATATTTAATGTTGTTGTAGGGTTCTGCCCAATATAAAATTGAACGTAACACAATAATCCATTTTTACTCATCCTAATAATACTGATCTCTTGATGTTTTGTTTTTGCTAAGGAAAGGTACTGAGTCCTATTGATCCTACATTTGGCCTAATGTTCTTTGTTTTTCTTTCCAATTTCTCCTAACTAAAACTTCCAGCATTCTTATATCCTCCATAAACTTTGTTAAATCACATTTGAAACCACAAAGCTATCTGAAAACAACCTCTTCCCACAGTTTAACTTACATGAGGGCCCAACAGCATGGTACTAAAAGAACTCTCAAATTTATTTGAAAAGGCAAAAAAACCCCCACAATGTTTTCAGATGCAGAAATCCAAGATGATGTTTCGTTGAAAGATTCCATGATTTGAAGGTAGCAATTGATGAGATCTGACAAGATGATGTTAACTGAAACTGTACAGCGTTCCAGGAAAATCAGGAACAGCAAAGGTTTCACTGGGAAAGGATTACTGAGAGAGCTCCCTCTAGCTCAGGTTTGAATAGAGTTTGTCAGGATGTTAACAGAGCTGCAGACGAGGATGGTGAAGCACTAAAACATGGCCCAGGTATAACATATTCCAAGCTTAAAGCTGTTGTCAGATAAGCTTTATTTCTGACATCTCTTTTCACAGAAGCTATGACTGTAGTTAAATGCTCTTTGTTGAAAGAAAAGCATTTGGTTCCAGTGATGACACACAGCTCATAAAGCAAAGATGAAAACCCCTCATGTCTCCTGCAAAACCATCATCAAATCATACTAGAAGACAAAGCAGTCCATTCCAGATTGTTTTATCCTTCTGTCTAAGAAGGGAAGGCTTAAAGAAGTTTAAGACAAACCAAATTTCTTCTGGTGGGCATGCACAGCAAAAACCTTTCAATTTGTCTTGCAATTCATGCAAAGCAGACTGTATGTGTCCACTGATGGAAAAGGTTTTGCTTCCTCTTACCTCAGAGAAGCTATACCTTGGCACAGTGCTGAAAGTACATTTTAATTGGGTGGCAAATGGTAGAGAATCAGAGGCATTTTTCTTACTTTGAGCAAATGGTTATACTCAGTGTGTTTATTTTGTATAGATAAGGCCTTTTATGAAAGCACATCTAAATCGGGATAAAGACAAGGAGCTTCTAAAGCTCACTCAGTACCTCAAAGAAATAGCAAAATTAGATGACTTTTTGGAGCTGAATCACAAACATTGGGAAAGGTAAGAACAAAGTCTAAATTGTTTCTTCCTTCTGTCCTTGACCCACTGTGTTTTGCTTGAGGTTGACCAGAAACAACTGAGCTGATGAACTTCGACATCAGTTGCAGTTATAAAGGTTGTTTAGTTTGAGTAGAACTTTAGTAAAGCTATAGTGTTTGGGCTGCTCCCCTGAAGATTTTGGCAGAATGGGTTTTATTTTATTTCATTTCTTACTTCTCCAGTATTCAGGACTGCCAATTGTTTTCTGTGAAGCGATTATGCTTCCTAAAGGGAAAGAATGTTTGAAGGAACCTGGTCCCTGGAAATCTCTTGCTCTCTCCACTCTTAGAAACATAGGCTGTCAGTTCAGATATCAGGTCCTTTGTCACAAGGCAGCTTTTGGGGCAGTTACTTCAGAGATTTCAAGTGTTATAGTGTGGTTCTCAGGTGCTATACCCAGGCTGTGTGGTATTCAGTCTTCATCAGCTCTGAAATGTAAGCTGCTGTGTTATGAACAAGATTTTTCCAAATGCTTAGGGCACTGCTTACCATCCTAATTCTTGCCAGAGGATGACTCGATGAAGTGTTTGGGTAAAATTCTTCTTAATGTTTTTAGGCAACAGCCTGAAGTTTCAATACATGTGAAAGAAACATGCAATATGCTATTTGAAAAACATTCATTGCTTGAAAGAACAGCTTGCAAACTTGATGCAATTTTCTTTCTTGTTTCTGATTAGAACAGAAAGTCAAATGCTGCAGCTTTAAAAGCAGTGGTGTTGGATGATAGGTTGGACACGATGATCTTGAAGGTCTCTTCCAACCTGGTCTGTTCTATTCTAAGTTCACTGGCTCTTTCACACTGTCAGCTAAATTGGTTAGATTTTTTTTCCTGGAGTATTTCCAAAGGCTTCAGTGTCACCACAGAGCCAGATTGCTCCAGCTGTAGCAGTAAGAGAACTGTGAGATAAGAAAGGAAGCATTTCAGAGTAACTCAGTCTCTAAAGCAGCTTTTGGAGGGCTGTTCTTTTTAGGTTATGATGGATGACTGCTCATTAAAGTCTTGAATTTCTTTGAAGGAGTGCCATATCTAATGGGCCTTTTTATCTTAAAAGATATGATAGCTGCTCTTCCAACAGATATAATATTTAACTTACTAGAACATAGCATGTTTGCATTTCTTTCCTTTTGTTGAAAAAGCCTAGTAGAACCTTACGAAAGATACAACTTTGAATTAGTGTAAGAGGATCCACCATGGAATTGAATAACAGTGAAATAAAATCCTAGGTAGTATTGATCACATTTCTAATTTTGGATTATCAAGAAGGGGATTGCTAGTGAGAAAAGCAATCAGATTCATACTCTGAGTTTATGAAAGGTGCTAGCTATATTTGCTCCTTCCTCTTCCTTCATGAACAACTGTCCCTTTGTTCTTTCAGGTATCTTTCAAAGAAGCAAGGACAATAACGCTAATAAAATTGTGTGGCACTGAGTTGAAGGGAACATAACTAAGATCATTGGACTTTTCCTTGCTTTTATGCTAGAGTATAATAGTGCTGGACACTGGATCCAATGCCAGAATGACTGCTAATACTTGGTCTTCCAGTTGGTTGGTTGTGGGGTTTTTCAAATATCACAGCAATAAGCTCAAAGTGGGAGAAACAAGTCAGATACTTTCTCTTGCATTCAGTTCTGGTGTTACTACTTAAAATACTTTCCTCTCCTTTGCTGCTGAAGTACAACCCTAACCATTAAAAGACCAAAACCATTCTAAAACTAGAAAAGAAGATACTTAGACCAAAAAAAGTTGAGAAAGGAGCCATCCTCGGCAGTGTATGAATTGTGTAAGTCCTCTATTCCCTCCATCTTTAGAAACAGTCCCCCTCTCCCATTCCAGTATTTAAGTCTATAAATTACAAGTTGTCTAAGTTTGGTATGTATTAGTATGTCAGTGTTTCTCTGTGCAAGACAGTAAGATGGGAAAGTACCACCTCTGTGGCCACCCCAGTATGTGAACTTGTACTATAAAGCAGTGTTGACTGGAAAACAAAAGACTGAAGTTTGCGGGAGAGAAACCCACTCTTGTTTGGTAAGTGAAAAGCAGTCTGCCTGAAAAATTCTCCTATGTCAGATAAAGAAGTTTAAACCTAAGATGGGAGAGTCTAATTCCTAACAAAGCATGATCAAAATCCTTGTTCTCTTCTAGCTAAACCTTGTCAAAGTGCAAACACTGTGTTTAAATACAACATTCAGCCATACTGTTCTTAAAAGTATCATTTACTTGCGCTGCTTATGCCTGCACTATAGGAGTGTGATGTGACTGCTGTTTGGCATTACCAACACTTGTGCATTATGCAGTTCATGTATTTGAAAGAAGTCTGACCCTTTCAAAGGAAAATGGTATATATTGTTCTTAAGGAACTATAGCAGTTGTGTAAATAATAAATACCTTTTTTTTCATAGTTTGTGTCCTGTGCTGTCTTCGTTGTGTAGTTTCCATAACAGAGAAGCCATTGCTAATCTTAATTCGGGGGGGGGGGGGGGGGCGGGGGGTTGGGTGTGTTTCTTTGGATTCCAAAGGCACCAACCTTGCATTAGTAGTTAAGGAAGAGCCTGGTGTGTGCTGCTGTGGATTAGGGCAGCAGTGTTGAATCGCAAAGCACCTGGCTGCCCGGGAGAGGAACCCTGACAGCAAATGTCAGCGTGTCAGGACAGCAGACACAAATGAGCTGTTAAGATGAGCACGTTAGGCTCCAGCTCAGTGGCTTGTCAGAAAATACACAGTTTCTTATCCACTGTTCTTTGTGGTGGGAGTGCCAACCCAAGCTGTGTTTTAGGCCAGTAAACCAGAAACCTGATGCATAAAAATCTTGGGGATGGAGGATGAATTTCTGAAGTTTTGTCTCCTAGAGCTGGTTTTTGAACTAGAAGGCTAACTCACACATATACATGCAGTGCAGGTGGAGTCCCCTAGGTAAGAGCAGTGATCCTTTACCCAGAAAGGCTACAGGAGCCTAGATACTGGAATGCAGGACTGGTGAATGACAATATACCAGTATTGGTATAGGATACCTTTCCATTTGAACAACTGAAAGAAGCCACATCATTGCACTAGAATCACCTGCAGAGTTCAAACTGGCCAGACAGCAGAATCAATGGAATGTTTCTTAACATGTCTGTATCTTTTTGCTCAAAGCTGGCATACAAACAGAAGTTTTTCTGCAATGTGCTTTTCTTTTGCTTTATAAAAGGAACATTTAAAAAAAGTATATATAAATTATATAAATACAGCTTTTGAAGTTTATATTGTTTCAGTGAAACTGGGGTTTCATTCCAGAATTCCAAAATATTTGCTGATCTGAAATAGATGTGTGCTCCCCTTACAAGTATTTTATAGGCTGAACTGGAATGTATGAGAGGAATTAAGACAACTTCATGAACAAGTCCATAGTCAGATGCTAAGGGGGATAGGAAGGTCTCAGTACAGGAATTGCAAGTGCTCAGGAAGATGAGCAGGGCATACACAGTGGCCAAGCCTGCACACTTCCCTTTAACCACTGCTGGGTGGAACTTTGGCCAACGCAGTGCAGCTCTTGTTTTCATACTATGTGACTTCTCTGGGCTATACATACAATGATTATGTGCCAAACTACCAGGATTTAGTGTAATTGCAAGGATAAATGGCTACTTTTCTGCTTAGCCCAAAAGAGAGGGTATTTGTTGCTCATAAGTTCAGAGGAAAACACCTCTGCTTGGTTTTTTCCTTTCTCCTTTTTGATAGGGAAGGCATTTTTGACCTACTTATATTTCCAAAGCGTGGCTAAGCCTTGGAAATAACTATAAAAGTTTGAAGTCTTATTCCTTGTTAACATTTAGTTTTCTTTTAGATTATATTGAGGTCTCTGAGAAGTATTTCATCAGTGGCTTTCACGAGCTTTGTAACAAAATAGGATTAAAGCATAATGAAAGAGAGGGAATTTGTGGCTTAATTATAGAGCTCATCATTTACTGTTCTAGGAAACTCTGGAGAAGCATTAAATGGAGTCTGAAATACTCCAAATATTTTCATGTGTCAGAGACTGTACTGGGCTCCCAGTACATGTCAAGTATTTTGTATGCTGTTCTGTCTGATTATTCATACCAAAAGAGACAGTCCATTTAAAAATGAAGTTATTTCTGTAAGCTCTGGATATCTGACAACTCTAATGCCTCACTGTGGCATGAATGCTCATCACTGGAGCTACATGGAGTGACAGCTGAAGCCAAGAACTGAACTGCAAATTCAGCTCCACAAATCCTGCTGCATGACTGTGAAGTCTACAGCTAGTTGCCAATTTTTATTCCTGATTTGACATTCAACTGACAGCAAGTGGATGCCAAAGGGTTTAAGACAATTTTCCACTCTGTCTGTTCAGGATGCAGCCAAGACTGATGTGAGAAGTGCTGAATACTTTCTACCAATAAGATGAAGACTAGGTTAAAAACCTGCATTTCAGAGAGTAAAGAAAAATACACAGTTATGGGTCCTTAAAAATGCTTGAAAGAAGAAATGCTGAATGAAGAAGTGTCAGAGGGCAAAATCGCCCCAGCATTTTGCTATCAACGTTGCAGCAGCGGTTGCTGGTGCTAGTCAGTATTTGCATGGGCAACCACTGCCCCTAGTGTCGGGTGGCTGATGATCAAGATTTCAGTGAAAAGAAAAGGGTGAGGGAGAGAGAACTAGAAGAGAATACCACTGCTGTACCAGGAGAAGACAAGGTACATCTTTCAAGTGTTAGGAGCTTCTTGTGTAAGTAATATTAGCAATATCTTGTGATAGCTAAAGTTACCAGAGTACTGTACTGACATCTGCTGTGATGTCAGTCCTCATTAACCAAAACATGGTTTAGTTTAGAATCAAGATTCCAGATCTGGAAGAATTGAATGGCAAGAAATGAGCAATTTGATGGGCAAGGTCTTCCTAGATGACATTGATAAATGGCTCTGATGTTTGCAGTGCTAAGTTTGACTCTCCTGGCTTTGTGTGCTGGAACACACTGTTCATCTTAGACCCGCTCTTCCCAAACCAGCTGTATTACCCACACCAGATCCCCCATACCACTATCTGTTATCTTTCAGATTCCCCTCAAAATTACACAGGGCCTCACATTATCACTAAGGTTGGAAGAGACCTCAAAGATCGAGTCCAACCTGTCACCACAGACCTCATGACTAGACCATGGCACCAAGTGCCACATCCAGTCCCCGCTTGAACACCTCCAGGGACGGCGACTCCACCACCTCCCTGGGCAGCACATTCCAATGACGAATGACTCTCTTGGTGAAGAACTTTCTCCTCACCTCAAGCCTAAAATTCCCCTGGCGCAGCTTGAGACTGTGTCCTCTTGTTCTGGTGCTGGTTGCCTGGGAGAAGAGACCAACCCCTTCCTGGCTTGTAGAGAGTAATGAGGTCACCCTTGAGTCTCCTCTTCTCCAGGCTAAACAACCCCAGCTCCCTCAGCCTCTCCTCACAGGGCTGTGCTCAATGCCTCTTCCCAGCCTCGTTGCCCTTCTCTGGACACGTTCAAGTGTCTCAATGTCCTTCTTAAACAGAGGGGCCCAGAACTGGACACAGTTCATGCATCAGCCCTTTTCTGATGGTGTTCTATAATGGAGGATTTAAAAATGAACTATTTCTGTACTGATGAGCTTTCTCATACATCCCTGAACTTCATTATTTATGCTTATTTATGAAGTTTGCTCATCTCTGGAGATCCTTTGATGCTGCATTGATATTCTGAACGCTTGAGTGCTCATTTAGTTCTCAGGAGCGTGTGCAGAGCTTGGCACATTTCCTTGCCACACAATGCCACACCATTCATTTCTGTGTCTCTCCCAGCAAATAGTTTTTCCACCAATTCATTTGCTGTTAAGAAATAATGGATACACATCAAAGGGTGCTTGTTCACAAGTTACATAATTGTCTTAGCACGCTGGGTGGGGTGGTGGGCACAGCAGAGGGCCTCATTGACACTTGATTGAAAGTTGGGGTGCTTTTTTCTTTCAACTGTTTAGATGGAATTGCACACACAACACTATTTCCTAAGGTGTTTATATATCAGAAAAGAGCAGCTCTTATCATTTTCACCATGGCAGCTCCTGCAGGCAAGAGGACAGGGTAACCTGGAGTGAAGCCTGCATGGTCCCTGTTTCTGAGTGATGTCCTCTCCTTCCCCTCTAACACCACAGAAATTTTTTACTTTGGTGTTAGTAAAACACTAAGGTCATTGCATCAGATTTTTGGTGGCTCTCTTCACCCAAGGTGTTAAAGCATTTGATATTTAACAGTGAGAGCTTTGTTCTTCACTATTTATGCTGCTCTGGAAAGGAAGGCAAATCAAACTATGGATCACAGCACCAGTGAAGCCATAGTTCAATATCAATGCTCACACCAAACATCTCAACCTTCATATTCACTATGGATTTTCATCTCTTTATCTGAACTAATACTTCATTCTACTTGCTACAAAATCATCCCCTGGATTTTGAGTTGGATCTGCCATGCTTCTACTTGAACGCAGACCACAGAGCCAGAGAGCTGGGCATGAATGGCTGAGTCACAGGCAGCTCAGAGAAGTTGTTTAAATTGCTTCATAGTGAAGGGAAATGTCCACAGATGAATCAACACATTGAACAAGCTCAGCCTTGCCACCCAGAGCTACGTTTCTGAGCATGTTCTCATAGTAATAGTGTGGTTAAAGACCTCTTTCCTGTCTTGGCTATTTATTTTGAGTGCTTTAGAATTTTTCCTTTATTTCTAGAAAGCTTCTTGGTATGGATGTAAATAGTCTGAGTTTGTGCTCCACTGGCACAGTGGACTCTAAATGTTCTGTAGGAGGCCTTGTGCTGTGGGACTGTAATGATCAAGCACTTTGATAGGTCTTGTACATTATTGATGAGTTACAAGCCAGCAGTTCCATTGGTAAGCATCAAGCTTTATTCCTCAGGTGTTTTCCCCTAGTTTAGGTCATACTGGAAGAGCAAACAGCAGCACAGGAAGAATAATGTGAATAATTTAACAAATTCTAGTGGAACCTTTTAAGACACCCTGCTTCCTAGGGAATGAGATGGCTCTGGAATAATTTTTTAACAGCTGACAGATTCCTTACTTGGCTTTCTATATTCAGTCCACATTTCATGACATACATGAGTATGTGACATTTGCGAGTAGTGAAAACTGCAAGCACCAGTTTGGTAGGTGAGCAGGGACAGAATTTCAAGCAGATGCTTAAAGTGCAGCTGATGCCACTGTGACTTTGGGGTCCCTCTACTGTCCTAATGATGGATATTCCTTGAATCAGGACCAAAATGAGCGCATTTTTGGAAAAGTATATTAAACTGCCTCAGAGATGAAAATGATAAAGTGATGTGGGCTTTTTTTGAAATCTCATTAGTCCCTTACAGATGTGGCTAGCCATAACAGGCATGTTGTAAAACCCTTTTCTACAACAAAAGGTAACAAAAACTAAACTGGTGTCTAATCGTGCCTAACACTTGAAAAGAAGAAAAATCATAGAATCAGTAAGATTGGAAAAGACCTCTAAGATCACCAGGTCCAACCTGTCACCCAAGACCTCATGACTAGACCATGGCACCAAGTGCCACATCCAATCCCCTCTTGAACACCTCCAGGGACAGTGACTCCACCACCTCCCTGAGCAGCACATTCCAATGGCTAACAACTCTCCCTGTGAAGAGCTTTCTCCTCACCCCAAGCCTAAACCTCCCCTGGCACAGCTTGAGACTGTGTCCTCTTGTTCTGGTGCTGATTGCCTGGGATAAGAGGCCAACCCCCTCCTGGCTACAACCTCCCTTCAGGTAGTTGTAGACAGCAATAAGGTCTCCCCTGAGCCTCCTCTTCTCCAGGGTAAACAATCCCAGCTCCCTCAGCCTCTCCTCCTAGGGCTTGTCCTCGAGGCCTCTCCCCAGCCTTGTTGCCCTTCTCTGGACACAAATTTTGAGCTTCAGATACAGGTGGGTTTGTAATTACACCTGAGCAATATCCCCACCCCCACAAGTAATACATTAGTTGAGAAGAAGCTATTCAGAAGTTATTGAACTACTTCATTTTAAATTTAATAGGTAGATGCAGCTGGAAGGAAACATGCAAGAGACTGAAAACCCTGACTTCCATAAACAGAATGAAAATATACTTTTAAATATTCCTAATTTTTAAGAATTTGAGGAACTCAAAATGAATATTTTTCTTTAATCCATAATTTCACTGAACCACCCCCTGAAAAAAAAAACCACTTTAAATAGACCAAAATTGAGTAAATTTAGGTAGATTTAGTTCTGCAGCTAGTAAACACTATAGCCTACAGCTGTATGGAGCAGAAATGCACCCATGATACATTGAAATGATACTATTGTCACTGATAAAACTGAATTCATGGTTTGTTGCTTGCTCATGACAGCAATTCCTGACCAAGGTATATGCTAGTGTCTGGTTTTAAACTCAGAGGTGCTATAAAACAGTTGTCCAGTTAAACTTACATCACCAATGCAGAGCCATTCATCACTCTCCAATGCATGAAAAGAAGTTGAAGTGTCTGCACCAGGAGCCCTGCAGCTTAGTGCTGGTCCAGAAGTCTCAGCTGAGTGCTGGGAGCCCAATTGCACAGCTGGGGGGCAGAGATAAAAGTGAGTTAGGGAGAGACTGGTGGGAAGAAATGCTTGTCTGAATCTGCTCACCCTACAGTGAACCCAATACACCCCATCCAGAGGTTATGGGCGGCCAGCAAGATGAAAACATCAAGGTGAGCATTACCTCTTGGGAGATTAACATGTAAAATCCCTTAATGGATATGCAAGCAACAGGTAATTACAGATCCACAGAACATGACTCAATCAAGTAGAGGGCACAATTCCAGAAACTATGAAAAGAGCCACAGTACTTCCTCCAAAGAAACATGAATCAAGTCAGGGACCAGCAACAGTACTACTTAGGCAGTAAGCACAGCAAATGGAGACTTAGGAGCAGAGTTTCCAGTACTGGTTGATCTTCCACAAGAATCACTTGAGCTTTACACCCCTCTTCTACCTTGCCTTTCCAGAGGGCTGAGCCTTGGGCTGGGCACAGGACAAGCGCTGTAGCAAAGTGCTGAAGTCTGGGAAGGAAGCCAGGCAGGAGCTTTGGAGATAAAGCTTCTGCCAGAGCTGACATGCAACGGCTGGATTGCACCAGCTTTACAGGGGCAGGAGGCAGCACAGTGACCTCATCCTACCTAGCAGAGACAGCCCTGGGCAGGGTGTCCAAACAGTCAAAGTCCTACAAGTGCTCAGCCCCAAATATATTTGACCAAATCATTCCTTCACTGATGGGTCAGGGCTGTATTTCCCGTTCCTAGGTCACAATGAAAGAGATGCAATGGGGCTTTCTCAAGACAACACAGATTTGCACTGAAAGCAACAGAGCAAGGCTCGAGGGGTATCCACTGGTCCATGCTATCCTGCCTCTCCTCAGCCCCTGCCTCATGCTGCAGGGATGCAGTATCTGGGCAGAGAGGTGCATACCCACAGTCACGTCCTACAGCAGACTGCCATGGCCATGCATCTCTCTGCAAGCATCATGTCTGCTTTCATCCCTGTCTAGTGTCTGAGACTTTCTCATGTTGCTAGAAGTGCCACAGTCACAAAAACCTAGGGCTGGTCTTCAGAAAGGCTTCTCCTTTTGATTCCCAATATCAATGCTGAAGTTGGCGCAGCCACTCACCTTTATCTACAACACAGAAAATCCAGCAAAACTCCTTGGGGCCACTACTACCTGGGAGGGCATAGAGGGCTTCTGTCCCAAGGAACCCAGATTTCCTCTTGCTGGCACAGTTCTTTACCACAAGGCTGCTTCCTCTACCCCAACTATCCTCTCATAGACCCCATATTGGTTCCTAAACCGCTTATTTTTTCTTTTAAAGCAAGAAAACTCCATGGTCCTCTCTGGTTCTCTCACATCCATCATCTTTCCAGCAGCATCGAGGCAGTGACAGAGCCGTGGCACAGCAGGGACGCTCAGGTGCTTTTCACTTCACTCATTAACGAAGTGCCACCATCGTGGACTATTCATTTGCTAAGAGCAGGGGTTAAAGCTGATACCTAATTACACTTTGTCATGCCTCCTGTCTCAACAGCACGGATCTGCTTTCAAGGGAAGCTGAGGTTTGACTGGTCAAAGCTAGATGTTTGAACAGAGTGCAAGTTGGCTCAGCTAACCTTCACTGCCTCACAAGAGACTCAGCTCACTGAACTGTAAATTTATAGAGGTATCAAGGCTCTCCAATCTATTTGGGTGATAGATTTGGCTTTCCTAGTTTATGAAGCAGTGTCTGCAGCTGTGCCAGTGCTTTCCCCTCCAGGTTTAACTGGTAAAACAGCTTTCCCACCCCAAGTGCTACCTGTACACCCAGATCAATAGCTCTCCCCACCATGGTATCTGTGGCTTTACCTGCTCCTTATATTCTCCTTCATGCTGTCCTATGTTGACTTCCATTTTCCAGAAAGGGAAAGGGAAATCAATTATATAATAATTAATTCATTAATACTTCCTCCATAACATGTTTTCCCCCGAGATCACCACAAAAATCAAATTAAGAAGCAGGACAAAGGCTGCATATGACAGGACATTCTTTCTGCCGTAAGGGTCCTCCACCACTTCCATCACCCCACTCTACCATCCTTTCTGTGACAGCAACAGCAGTGCAGCTCCCCAGGAGCCATCCTAGCTGCTCTGCTCTTTGTCTTCCAGGGAAGCTCTGCAGTGCCTGCTGCAGGGTCCTGCAGAGTCTCAGTTTAAAAAGCCTGCCAGATGCAGCTATCGCTACAGTGACGTCAACAGCAAAAGGCTGGCAGTGCAAACATCAGTCCCAGGGTCACCAGCCGCGGCTAGTACAGGGCAGGGTCACCCCAGCGTCCTTTGCAGCCTGCCCACAGGGGCTGCAGAGCTCCTGGTCTTCAGCGCTGCTGAAGTACTAATTGTTCCTCCAACCAGTGGTTCAATACCTTCCCACAGACCCAGGGACAGAATCCCAGCTCAAATAGCAGGAGCAGGTGCTACATTCTCTCACTGGCTTGAGATCGCTACCAGGTTTCCAAACACACGACTGACCCCCTACAGCTCCACGATGAGCTCTCCCCCAGCGCCCTCCCCCTCCTCCCCGTCCAGCCCTTTCGCAAAGGGTGGCTGCATGCGGGTGGGACGTGAATGATTTCTCCTGCCGCTGGCCGAGTGGTGGCCTTCTCCGCAGATACTATCTGATGCCTTGTGCTGTGCAGTCTAGCACAGACACCACTCATTCCCCGGAGCACGGCACTAGGGCTGGCAATAACTTACCCTATCACAAGTGAGAAGATAGCCTTGGACCTGAAATTTCATGTTAAAAAACAGGCTGTGAGTAGTTGCTTCCATTCCCAGAATGCTAGATTTGGGGCAAACAATAAGCACACGAACCTGCAAAAGCCCCTGTTTTAATTTGTGGGGAGTTTGCCTCCATCCAAAAGGCTGAAGAGGAGATGCAGCATCTGTTGTATCACAGACCCCCTTAAGCTCCCTGCCAGGGTGGAGATCTGTCTCCCAAGGCAGGGCTGATGCCAACAGGAAGGCAGCAACACCAGTACAACTGGAACAACAAGTGGAGCCCTGTGGAGGCAGGGAAAAGGGCTGTTATCAGAGCCCTTATCGCTATAGCCTCGGCACCTGTGACATCTGCCAAGCTTCCAGATCTACCAGGGGAATGTTTGCATGACATCACCCAGGACTAATCAGAGCCACAAATCAAACAGACCTGAGATTAAATCCACTGGAAATGCTTGTCCCCTGCAACCCAACCTAGCACTGATTTTTTCAAACAAGTTTGAGTTTTTTTCAGCCCTCTCCCTGAATCATCATTTGACCTCATATTAGAGAAGCTTAGAAATATATGCATATGTATGTAATTTCTTTATTTAAGGAAATCAGACTTTTAGGTCTCACCTAATTGCTGTGGTCCAGGAGCTGGGGCTTTACACAAAACCAAAACAACAAAACACTCCACCCCCCCTCAAAAAAAGAACCAAAACAGAAAACACCACAAACCCAGAAAAACCAACAAAACCACCCAAAACAAACAAACCAACCCAACCAAACACAGCACGAATCGAAGCCTGGTGGCAGAAGCGCCCAAAGCCGAACTGCACCGAGTCGGTACCACCGACAAAACCACCTGGTCTGTGGCAACCTCTAGTGGCTATTCTTGGTAATGCACCACCCCTCCACCATCGCTTTGCAGCTCGCTCACAGGAGGAGCTTCATCACTCTGCCAGGCACTGCGGACAACGCCAAGGCGTGGACCATTCCAGAGGATTAGCAGGACTTGGACCGGCCACCAAGGCACAGCAGTAAACCCTCATTAGTGGAAGGTCCTCCGAGACCCTGTTAGGGTAGAGGGAGCTTGCACCAACTGTGTGGTTGTGCCGTACCATAGCTGGATAGACAACGACTTTCTTCTTTGTCACAGCATTAGTGGGGAAGAACTTGACAAAGGCATTCCAAGCTTCAGCTGTGTTAAGTGAAAATCAAAGCAAGTTTGTGTCACACCTGGAGTCCCAGCACTGATGCTGAACTTTTCAGTTATGCTGTTGCTCAATGGAACTGTGAAGCTTCCCCCAGATCCTAGAGCTGCGAAGCCCAGCTCATGTCAGCTGCATTTCATAAAATTATACAATTCTTTGGGTTAGAAGGGACCTTTAAAGGTCAGCCAATCCAACTCCCCTGTAATGAGCAGAGATATCTTCATCAAGATCAGATTGCTCAGAGCCCCATCCAGGCTGACTTTGAATGTTTGCAGAGATTGGGATTCTATCACCTTTCTGGGCAATGTATTCCCATTTTTCTGCCTCCCAGATGTCTTCCAGTGTCTACAGGATAGGCGAGCAGTGGCTTGGAGAAGACAACAGACTGAGTAGTCTTAGGCCGAGGAAGTAATTGATTAGATTCAATCTATTACATACTGAGACTGTACCCTGTGTCTGAACTCTTTGATGAGAGGCAAAGGGCTCTGCAGGAGCACAGGAAACTCTTTCAGAGCACCCTGGCCCAACAGCAGTCTCAGGAGAGGGGGGCAATGACTGCCAGGAGAGAAATCCAAAGCACAAGTCACAGACAGAAACAATTTGCTGGGACAAGTCGCAGTGCCAATATCTTCTTCTCCTGCCTATGCCAAACTCTGTGAGCACCATTCATTGCAGGAACAGCTGCTGGTCTTGGCACAAAGGGAGACATCCATCCCGAGAAGAGGATGGATGCTGCAGTCTGAGGAACTTCTGAGTCTGCAAGGATGAATGATTTTGTCACTGTTCATGCACAGCTCTGCTCTAGGCACCTCTAACTTAAAGCAAACCAGGTAAAACCAGCTCCGTGGCTGGGTCAAGCTGCAGCAGAGCAGCAGGACCAACAGAAGGCATTTTTTTCCTCATTCATAGAATCAATAAGGTTGGAAAAGACCTCAAAGATCATCAAGTCCAACCTGTCACCCAAGACCTTATGACTACTAAACCATGGCACCAAGTGCCACATCCAATCCCCTCTTTAACACCTCAGGGACGGTGACTCCACCACCTCCTTGGGCAGCACATTCCAACGGCTAACAACTCTCTCTGTGAAGAACTTTCTCCTCATCTCGAGCCTAAACTTCCCCTGGTGCAGCTTGAGACTGTGACCTCTTGTTCTGGTGCTGGTTGCCTGGGAGAAGAGACCAACCCTCCCCTGGCTACAGCCTCCCTTCAGGTAGTCGTAGACAGCAATAAGGTCTCCCCTGAGCCTCCTCTTCTCCAGCTGTCTTGTCCCCAAAAACTGGCGCAATACGAGCGCTAGGCTCCCTCACCAAAATGATCCTGTCCGGCCAGAGCCGGGCATCACTTTGCAGCCTGGCGACAGCACCGGAGCCGGCGCCTCCCTGCCGTATGCCCGGTGGCCACAAGAGGGAGCCAGATGCCCGGAAACCGACAGCCCCGCAGCGACGCCTGCCCCCGGACCGCTCCCGGGCTCCCAGAGGCCCTCCCTGGGCAGCAATGTCCTGAGTGGGGCATCAGAGAAGCGCAGATCACCTTCTGCAGTCCCTCCTTTTTAGTGAGCCATCATCAAAGCCAGAGCAGCCCCTCCCGGTTGTGACTGAATCAGGCTGAAGGGCACGTCTAGGAAGGGAGGATGCATTTACAGGGCAGAACCTCGGCAGCCGATGGTTCTGTCACAGGTGACTCCACAAAAATCACCCTCGCAAGGAAAAGTCACGACATCCTTTGGGAAGAAGTCCAGAAGTGTCACGGCCAGCCTATGTCACAATACTGGTGTTTCTGTTCCCTCCCAATTAATTGAGCAAGTTTATCTCAGAAAGAGAAGCACATTACACAGCATCACCATTTGCACACATCCTGGAGAGACCTTTATAGTGCAGGCTGGGTACTAGGTCCATCCTGCCACAAGCACTAAAGCTGCTGCTTGAGCCAGCATCAGGTTGGTCAGGTCCAGCAAAGTGTCCATTTTAACCTTATCTTTCGAGTGCCAGCTGAGGCTCTGCCAAAGCCCTGCTCCCTGCAGAGATCTAAGGAGCTGACCCTGTTGAAGCTTTTGAATCCTCACTGCCCCACGGCTGGCAAAGCCAAAGAGGTGCCTTGAAGCACCTTCATCACTGATGCTTTAAAACAAGCCACTATTTATGTTGCACCTTCCTTTCTATAAGGATAGATCTTATTTCCCTCCCACTCTCCCTCTGTATTGTGGTAACCCCTTTCCTCCACAGGCTTTTTTTTTAAAGCCTTCCCCAGTGTTTTTAGAGCATCCTTATAAGACATCATCACCAGCTACAATTACTGCAGCTACTCCCATGAGAAGCTCCTAAACCACACTGCTTATTTCAAGGAAATAAAAACAAAACCAAACCAACACCCAACCACAAACCAACCCCAAAAATCCAAGCAAACACCCACACCACATGAAAAAAAAACAACAAACCTCATCTTCTCTTTGCTCTGGAGTCAGTAAAAGTAGCCAAATGCTATTTGTTTCCCCTGGGCCCCTATTTAAGTCTTTCAGCCATAATGGGGGTGGGGGGCAGAATTGCTGGATGATTCCCTGCATCTGAGAGCCATCTTACCCCAGAGCAGGCTCAGCTGCTCTCTAATCGTTAAAGGACCCAATACACACTGACACCCTCCTGCAACTGTCACTATCTACATCTTTCAGTTCCCTGCACACTCCTACAGTTCTCCCACTTACTGCCTGAACAATCTTTTGCCTCATCCCCATAGCTCAGCCTTAGTTTTGGGCCCTGCCCCAACACAGGAAAAGCATTGAAAAGCTGGAGAAAGTTCAGTGAAGACCCACCAAGAGAGTTGGTGGTCTGAGCCTGTGCTCTTCGATAGGGGATGGAAGGAGGTAGACTTGTTCAGCCTGGTCAGAAGGCAGCTTCAGAAGGATGTAAAAGCAGCCTGCCAGTTCAAAAGCAGGTTATGTAGCAGACAGCGGCAGATTCTTCTGTGTGGTGCCCAGCTCAGAGATGAAACCTTTGAAAGAGAAGTGGTTGAAACTGAATACAAGGAAAAATGTCTTTACCATGATGACAGCCAGACTTTGAGACAGGTAGCACAAGGAGATTGCACACACTACACCCTTGGAAGTTTTCAATGCTAGACAGGATAAAGCCCTGAGAAACCTGATAGGACCTCAACAGTGACCCTGCTTTGAGCGGGAGGTTGGACCAAAATCCCTTCCAACCTGACCCAGCCTGCCTTCTCTTGGGGAAAAGAGGGTGAACTGGAATGATACCCAAGTCCAGAGCTTCCTCCCCAGCCAGGCTGGGAGAAGCCTGAAGTTAGCATCACCACCCTAGGATCATCCCATGGCAGCTAGAAAAGCCTTGTCAAATACTGTGAATGTCAAGGGAAAAAAGTAGGACAAAGGATTCAAACTGAGTTGCAACAGTGACACATACCTGTGCTGGGGAAGGAGAAGGAAATGGTGGAGCACACAAGTTAAATGTGCCAAGAGCCTGGACACAATAATGTATAGCTGCATCACCAGTAGAGAGAAGCTGTGAGATGGAAATATATCCTTCCCCTCTGCCAAGTGCATAGCCTGGTCATGGGAGAGTGCTCAGCTGTGAGCAATGGCTTCCTTTCAGTAAGAGCAACCATGCACAACTTTTAATTCTTCCATTATTTCAACTGCCAGGGGAGACTGAGTGAGATGCAGGGAGCAGAGGGTCCTCATTCTGTTGCAAGGGGCAGGTCTTGGCAGCAGCCAAAATACCTGGGCAGCTCCCACCCCAGCCTCTGCCCTTTCCTCTCCAGGGAGAGAAAAAGCTCTGAAGATCCTCATGTTATCTAATGAAAGCAATCTCAAATGTATCATGACTCACCTTTCAAAGCTGTCAGAAAAAATATAAACTAATCCCCCAAACCCAACAAAACATAGCAAGTGGAGATAGGAAATCAAAGGAAAAATAGTGGCTGAAGGTTTCTGGTTTGGTACGTGTCCAGAAAGGCAGCCAGACACAGATGGGACTTCAGGCTGGACAGCCTGTGGCCACTGCTGTGCTCGTACCCTGTCCTTGTCCTCCAACAGCCCAGCTGGGAAGGTGAGCACAGCACTCCGAAACCAAGAGTGAACAGACCTGGCACCAGCAGAGCATCGCTGCCATCGTGGCTAACCAGAGCCATGTGCCCACCCAGCCAGAAAGACTGACCCCAGCAGGAGTCCTTCTTTGGGTCTAGTGCTGCCTCACTTGGCCTCTTCTGGGGAGGAAGTTTTGGGAACTTAACCCTAGAAGGGGAAATAATTTCTTCAAAGCAGATGACACCCATTCTCCATTTTCCTGACAGAGGAGGAGAGAGAGGTTAGGTCTGTAGAGGAACAGAGGTGTTTTTATTTGCTATTTGCACTGAAAGAGCAAAATTCAGGATGGCTGTCAAGTAGTGAACTCTTGCAGTTTCTCCTCTCTTGTGATCTGTCCTTGTTATCTCAGTCTCCAGACTAAAAAACGATTAGATATGAGAATATGCTGTGAGATTTTTGGGGTCACTGAGGGCCATCTCAGGTGTAAAGATTCCCCATACTCCCCATCTTGAAAATGGAGTAGTTTTGTTCCTGTACTCTGAATATGGTGCTAGTCCAGAGCCATGCAACATAACAGGCTCATCATGGGAAAACTCAGGTAAGAGAGGACATGAGGTCATCCTGCTCCAAGCAAGAAGATTGATGAGGAAGGCCCTCCTGCTTTTGCGACATATTCGCCCTTGTGCAGGAGATGCTTCTTGCTCCCCTCAGTCTTGTCCATGTTCTGGCTGCCTTACTGTGGAGTTTACTAAACTAACATTTGAATTTGAAAGCAAGCAAGTTCACCTTCCCTGGCTGTACAGCCTGGAACACAGAGAGGATTAGTCTGCTTCCAGGAAGAGGTAGCAGATTTTGCAAGAATACAGTAGGCTGGGATGGGAAAAATATCAGGATCAAAGAGAGCCAAGGCAGGATTTTGCCTGTGTGGTTCAATGGGTAGCTGCTGACAGCACGCTGCCTGTAAAGTTACCAAACAACAAAGGATTTGCCAGAACTGGCATGGAAAACGTGAACTATCAGAAGAGAAGCCAGCATTAAGTGTGCTGAGAGCTTTGCTAAGGCCTCTCTTTTTAGGCATTGTGCCCCAGTTGAGTTCAAAGCATGGATTGTGGCATGGTAGGCAAACAAGGCTCTTCCAAAGGAGGTCCAGAGGTTTAGATGCTCAGCACTTAGGTGCTTGCAAAATATGTTGACTCCTGAGGCTCATGATAAAATCTAAAGCTGCCTTTGAAAGTTGTGTTTAACATAAAGGAGCTGGTGCCCCATTGATCTGCTGCCAATTTTTTAACAAGGGGATGCCACAAGTATTTCCCTGTGTGAATTTTGCACAGTGGATGGGGAGAGACTTGAGGATTCATTTGCTCATGCCTGAACAAAGAAGGATTTTCCAGCCAGCACCAAGAGGAGAGAGCATAGCAGGGTGAAATGTAGAGAAAGGAATGAAGTCTGCATGCTTTAAAACCTGTAAATAAATACAAACACTTGTGCTTATGAAAATCAAGGTCTGTGTATGATTCAGGCAGAGTTTGTCCTTGACTTGGGGAGCAGAAGCCCACGGCTCTTCTCCTCCAGGGATTCTTTTTTCTCTCATTTTTTTTTTTAAATTATTGACACTTTATACAATCTGGTGTTCTTCTAAATATAATTTTATTAGCATGAGAAGCCACTTGGCAGCGGGAAACTAATGCTGGTGAGTTCACAGCTTTCAAGACAAAGCGTTCTCTTAGAAAGAAGAAGAAAGAGACCGATTTGGAAAGAAGAGCCTTACAGCTTCTGCCTAAAACCAGCCTCCACCTGCCATCTTCTTGTTGCAGGCTTAAATGGAGCAATATTCCCTAGCCTCAGCTTGTTTGTCTCTGGTTTCCAAAGGAGATGAGGCATATGCAGTCACGCTGTTCACCAGCTCTCCTGTCACCCTCCCACAATAACCTCCAAGAGAGGAAGGAACATGTACACGGAGGCTGGGTAAAGAAGAAAGGCTCCCGCTCTCACCCACCCCCTGGCATGGGGAGAGCTGGGCAGGAGCACACAAGCAGTTGCCTGGCTTGGCTGCCCTGCAAGTGTGTGCCAATTTGACACACAGAACAGAAGAGCTACGGCTGCTGGGGACAGGAGGACACGGCCCATGGGAGCCATGGGAATTGCTGCTCTGGCACAGGGAGCGCCTCACTTCCCAGGAGGAGGGTGATGTAATAGAGAAGCCATGCATTAGGCTCTAGCATAGCTGTATCAAAGCACTTTTCTGGATGTTATGGAAAGAGGAATCCAGCCAAAGAGTCGTGCTGGGTTTTGTTTTATTGAGCAGAGACGGTGGAGATGAAGGTGAGCTGCTTCCATGTCCATGCACAGGTGTCTGCGGCCACTGTTGGGGTGGGTTCAGCTGCTGCTGCTCGGTGCCAGTGAGGACTCAGCATTTCCCCAGGTGCTTCAACCTTATTTTCCCTCCACTTCTCCTGTAAAAGGAGCAAGTCAGACTTAACTAAAGCAGTATATGACAGGCGGTGCAGAGTAGGACAAGAGGCTTATCCATTCAAAGAGAACCACTTGCATGACACACACTAGCATGCCTCCCCAGGAATGTCAAGCCACCTTCTCTCCTTGCTCGGTTCTGATTTCCCTTAGGATAAGGCAGCCTTGAGTGTGTACCAAATGTTAAGGACTGCTAAGGAAAAAAACGGTGCTTTGCAAGCACATATCAGTTCAGGGGTGCTGGCTCCTGTTGCAGCTCCTTTAAAAGGTGACAGGAGAAGGAGAAATTCAGGTTGTTCTTCTGAGATTTTGTGTCCTCTTCCACAAAGCCCATTCAGACTTTTAAGGAACAATTTGGCACGGCTCAGCTCCCACATTCCTCCATACACTTCTCAGCATCCAGAAGTGTGGGCAGTGAGAGTTGCAGCCTGTGGCATATAGTGGGAAATGTGCATCAAATTAGTGAGTGCAGAAGGTACAGGCAGGATGCAATTGCCTCCCGGGCCCCGTGCTGCCTCTCAGCATGGCAACCAGCAGCCTGCAAAGCCTAGAAATAAATTAAAATTAACTGGCATCCAAACAGCGCCGTTCCAAGAAGGAAATATTCCACTTGGCATGATTCAGGGGCTGGTCCGTACCAGGGGAGCAGCCTAGATGCAGGGCTTCCCCTCCACAAGGAACATCATTGCAAACATGGAAATGGAGCCAGCTCCCCCTGTTATTTCAACCCCCCCTTGCTCTCACTTACAGCACTGCCTTGCAGAAGGCACACTTATTCCCGTACGTAACGCCATCCGTGCCGCAGTGAGGGTTGGACTCCCTCGTGCAGTACACGCTTCTGTTTATAAACTCTCTGCAAATCTGCAAAAGGAATTAAAAACAAACATACAAACACCACCACTGACCGACCAATCAAACAAACAAAACCAAAATCCAAACCCCAAACCAACAAACAAAACCCATTCAGGACTCCCATACTCTTTCTTTGACTTTCCAAAAGGGGCAGAAGGTCAATATTCTCATGCTCTTTCTGACAAGAGGAGTAAAGCAGCAGTGGTGACCCTGCCTGTTCCCTGAAAGAAAAAGCCCTGTCAGAAATGAGCAAGAGCGGTGTTTCGGAGGAATTTTTTGGCCCATGTTTGAGGAAGGAAACTGTAGCCATCTGGGAGAAGTCTTGATCTCCCAAAGACAGGAGGGGATTAGCCTGGGCATGCAGAAGAAGAGTCAGCACTGATGCTCTTTCAGGCATTTGGCATCATTAGCTCCCTGCTGCATGGGCTCATGCATCTTGCGAAACTGCCCTCAGCTTGGTGCTCACTGGGCTTCTCACTGGGCTTCCTGCCTTCCCGGTGGAAGAAGGAGAAAACCATTATCTATGGGGAATTAAAAATGGTGTCCCAGAAATGTCCAGGTATTTTGCCTCTGGACAAGCCCCAGTGATGAACCTTGTTTGGGGGCATGAAAGTCTGCTCTCTGTAGTTCCTTTGGAGGAAAGTGGAGCAAAGTGCACAAAAGTGGTGCTGCATAGCAACACAACCCTGTGCAACCACCCTAGATCTAATCATGGGAAGCATTTGCTAAACAAACCATCCATTTCCCTGCTCTAACTTGCTAATGCGGTCCCACATAACATCCCCTGTACAATGGTGACCTCCCAAGAGTGTTGGGACTTCATGGAAGGACCCACCTTCTCCCAGCAGACATTAAAAACTGTTTAGCAACGCACCAAGATCCTGGTTACAAAACCATTCCTCTAGAAAATGCAGATTCAGTAAGCAGAAACAGCTGCACTAACCTCTTCAATGTCTTCACCTGCTACATCTGGAATAAAACCAAAAGAAGCAGAGATTTTAAATGTCAGCATTGTTTCCTGATTGAAGCTGAACTAAAGGCACAAACCCTCTGTGCAAACCTCAGTGGAACACACACAGGGTTTTTCCTGCTCCATCATCCTGTGTGGCGGAGGAGGGGGCAGGAAATACATTATCTGAATTGCTTTTCAGTATTTTGCTTTTTCGAAAAATGTTACTCAAATACCATGTAATCTGTTGTTCAGCTGCTAACTGCACCTCAGACACACAACCCAGTCTCCTGGAAGGCAGCCACTCCAGGGGAAGCGAGCTGCCATATCGGATCTGGAGCTGTGCTCAACAGAGATTTTAAAGCTATATTGACTTCCAAGGCTTTTAGGCTCCTGCACCTCTAAACAATGAAATGGCTGGTACTCCTAACACGAGTGTACTGTGGAGGAGGAGGAGGAGACCCTGTGGTCAGCTTTACAGGCATCCTCAGCACCACACAACCCAGAGACTCTCCCAGAACTAGTTCCTCCTGGGCGAGATACTGCAAAGAGATGTCACGGAGTGATACAGAGCAGAACAGGCAGTGCCGGTCAGTAAGAGTGCAAAAATACCCACTGTAACTACAGGCTCTGGGCTTGAAGCTAATCAGTCCATCCTCTTTGTATTTCTTCACTTCAAAGACTACAGTCTGTCATGTAGGCTGAGTCAGAGCTTCAGGAAAGGACGACCCTGTGACATGTCTAAGGGGGAGTGTGACACTCAGGGGTGGACTGGATGCAGTTGCAGAATCTGGGTCACAACACCGTGTGACAAATATGCAGGACCATGCATGGCAACGGGGCAGCAGAGGTTTGGAGGTGAGGCTGTACTTATTGAGGTCACTGCCAGCTGTGAGGCTGTTCAGGAGACTCTGGGCAGGGGGGAAGCCAGGGCAGGAAATGGAAGGACCTTGTCCTATCCTCGGGCCCCCACATGTTGGAAATCCCACTCAACCCTCTGCCAGCTAGACCATCATCCATCAACCCACTCTACTTCTCTGCCCTTTGGTGTTTTATCCCTGCTGCTGGTGTATTTCTCATGTCCTCAGGTGAGGCTAGGCTGCCTTAATTGTAAAGTCACTGTTATGGCTATCTTCATCATATTTGCAATCTAGCTCATTAAATAGTTTTAATAAATATTACATGCAGCTACAGAAGGCTTTGTGATGATGTCTCTTGACATATGTTTATTTTATAGGAGATCACAGAGTCTGCTGCTATTCTGCCTGTCCTTGGAAGGAATCTTCAGCACTCTGATGGAACCCAGTCCCAATTAAGACTCAATTAGAGACAGATGAATATTTCATAATGAATAATGTGTACAAAGTAATTCACCTCTTTTCTTTCCATGCACAGCTTGCATTTTTCTCAAGTGAATTCTTTATTCAAATTATTCACAGAAAAACAAGGATAAATAATTCTTGTTCTGCACATTCTTCCATAACCATCACCACAAACCTTGCAGAGCTGGGTCAGCTGGACGCAAGCAACTGATAACACTGATGTGACCTATATGTTCAAACATCATCACTCAGCTTCCCCAGATCAGAGAGATGTGTGAATCTCCAGATAAATAAACGCTGGATCCTTTTAATTTGCCCTCTTTGTTCTGACTCCTTGAGGACATTTGAATTTAATTTTCAAGCTTTTCTCTGCAACATAAACGAAAGCTGAAACTTTCATCTAATTACGTTTCCACATCTCCAAGGAAAACACCAATACCAAGATGCTTAGGATCAAAACAAGAGCTGATGACCCTGAGGTGAATGAGTTTCTTCTCTAACTGGTTCAGCAAAATTCTCCAGTGAACATTTGAACGAAATATTCATAATTACTCTCTACTTTGGTACATTTGCTGCAGGAACCACTTAGAATTTGCTCACTCTGTCTCCCAGTGACACCTCTGCTGCATTATGCACTGCGGAGGCACACGAGGAGTAGAAATATGTCATACAAGTGAGCAAGTCCTGTAGATATTTTCTACTTGCTCAGCTTTATCTTCAAGCCTGTCATCTGGTGATCAAGGCTCTCCAAAGTTTGCTGTTGTCAGGAAAGACTCGGTTTGGTGTTGTTTTTTTTCCAAGGCTAGAGAAAAGATCACTTACCCGAGAAGAAAGAGAGCAGCAGTAGGCTGAGAAGCACTAAGGCACCTGTTGCCTTCATGCTGCAGGTAGCTCTTTAGTCCAAGCCAAACGATCCGTGCGGGAGGTGTTGTCTCAGCACCTGAGCCCACAGTGTGCACACAGACCAGCCTTTCTGTGTATTTATGTACCCATCTGTAGCTGCCCTCATTCCCCACCTTAATTGTGAGAACTTCTCCACTTCGCTTCTAAAGCCATTATTGGTCCTGCCACGTTTATGGTGCTTTAGGAATGCCGCCCTGTCCACATCAAACCTAGAAAAGGGCTAATTATATGAATGATAGACAGGCTTGTAATATCTTTTCTTTTTTTTCTTCTAAATAGTCACAAGATTCTCACAAGGGTGAATTTTCAAAGCGGTGATTCATCAGGGAAGCTGGTAATTTTCATTCTCAGGGCCCTCACTGAATGCCAGCTCCAAGGCTTTGAGTGCGGCGTGATGACACTCACTAGACGTTACGAAATAAATCACAGCATGAGAATATGTTGTCTGTGAAACCAATTATACGTTGTTCCCTGGCTATTTTTGAGGATGGATCTAAATTTGTTGGGTTGGGGTGGAGAAGCTCTCCAATGTGACATGCTCCCATAGCTGTGTGCGCAGTCCCTGATAGGACTGCTGACTCTCCTCCCTGAACTATTTAGACTTTAGCTGTCAAGGTTTTTCCTTTTTTTTTTTTTCTCTGTATTCACCAACATATGTCAGGACTTTGCTCCCACAGCAATTGGCAACGAAGGGAATTTGATGAGGAACTGGGAAGCCTGAGCTCTATTTCCAGCTGAGCCTGTGCAAGGATTCGCGTTCAGCTGCGCTGTTTGCAAAATACCTGTACAAATAAGAATAAGCATGACATTTTGGTATGCATTTCTAAGGAGACAAGGCTTAGGAGAGCAATGTGTGTAAATAAAGCTGCTTATTAGTTCCCCCAGTAAATTCTGAATCTGCAGCTAGTTCAAGCCAATTCTGACATGGGAGCAAAAAAAAAAAAAGATCAAAAATAATGAATTCATTTTTATACATTTTTCTATCAGTCGAGGAAAGACGATACCAACATCCTCAGCCAGCAAGGGAGAAAGCTTCTGCAGGAGAGTAACGTTATGAATGCCCTGCATCTGGGGAAGCATTCGTTTGCAGCTTGCTAGACATCTTAAAATCCACACAACAAGGGAAGCTGTGACTGACAGGTGACTTCTCAGATGTCTATTAAGGGTGAGCTCACAACACAGCCTCTCGTATAATTTAGTTATCAAGTCAGTCAGCTGCAGCGCCGTTCAAAGCCACGCTTAGTTCTGCCACTCTGCAGTGCTGCTTGTTTGCCTTTTCTAGTTTCATACGTCACTGCTCACGACCACAGCCTAATGCCTCGGTCCTTTATCTACCCAGACGTGTTGGCTGCTGCAGCACAGCTGACTAGATGAAGCCTTAGCAAACACACTGCGGGGACCAATCCCTTCCCACTGAGGAGAGGAAGAGACTAAATTACCAACTGGGTGATTACTGTTATTACCCCTTCCACTTCTCTTTTACATATGAAACAGGCCCCTTGCTGGCATAGGCAAGGGAATCTTTCTGTTCAGAGATAGAATAAGGGCACCTGAACCTTGCTTGGCAGTCTACGGGGTGTAGTTGGGCAGAGTCTTGCTGGTGTCAGGCCAAGTACTTACCTGTGCTGGGCCTGTCTTTAGTCTTATGCGGTACAAATCTTTCCATCTTCTGAAGTGTTCTTGCTTAGAAGTTCATAAGGCATCTAGGATACAGCCATAAATCCAGTCTTTGCCATTCACCCTGCAGGTGAGCAGATCTTCCTTAGACTTTTCTAAAGCCTTCGGAGCTGCTAACAAATATCTGGCGTCCTGGGCAGAAACTACCACTGCAGAGGGCAGCTCACCATAGGATCTTGCTGTTGAAGACACATTTCCTGCTATGACCAAAACTCCACTAGCCTGTGGCTACTCTATAAACCTCTTGGCCAACAAGAAATTATAACAGAAGTCTGTCTTATGTTGACAGGTCTTTGTTCACAGTCACTATTCACTTAGACTGTTCCTTAATTATTTTTCACACACACATAACCAGATAGCAGTAAGGACTCTGTCAACTCTACAATTGTCTTTTCTTAAGAGCAGGCACAATGTGATTTTATTGCCTGTACACTGAAAATAAGAAGTTCCACCCCTATTCCTAGGACAGAGCACTGCTCTGTGCTAGTACAAGGGGAAAGAGAAACCTCTTATTCTGGGGAGAAGCACCTGCAAAATTCCTGATCAAGCAATTATCTACTTAAGGAAACAAGACCCAAAGAAAAGGCTTGCAAGTCACAGATTTTGTCCTAACTATCAGCTTTATCAGCAGATAGTCTTGCCACATAACAAGAGAATGCCAGGTGGAGAAAGAAAGAGGAAGGGATTCTGTGAGCCATGGGACTTGGGAATTTTTCCTGTGCTGTTTGCATTTTAACTCCTTGACTCACCCAGAAACATGGCACATCATCATGAACATTCATAGGCATCATTGCTCCTCCAGTGCACTCTTTAGTCTCCCACAAAGATATTATCTCCACACCTTTCTTCCCAAGAGAGAAAGCATCTTGGAACTACCAGCACATCTTCTGTTTCTTCTTTCCTGTGTTTAGAAAATCCAGTACTTCTTCCTGAAGGGTCCCTTGTCCTACATCCACCTCAAATACTCCAAGTACAACTTTTCAGATTGCTTCTCCAAGAAGCTGAAAGCCTGAGCCTAGTCTAATTTCCTCTGGGGTTCTCATTAGGCTCATTACAGCCTTGCATAGCTTGCTGCAATCTCATGCTGATCAACACAGTTGTGATGGACACACCCATCAGGGAAGCAGCAGTTCCTAATTTTCTTCCCTATGAGATAGCCTCCTCCCTTTGCCATGAGCCTCCCTTTTATAATTCACTGCCAGACCTGCCCCTTTCCCAGGTATGACCGGGTAGGGCTGACCATGGCTACCTTTCTCTTTCACGCTTCTCCAGGACCATCCCCCTGTGTCAGTGACCTTAAAAGGACTAGTCCCTCCAAGGCTCAGTGCGGTTACAAAGTCAAATCCATTTACAGTCTATAAGACACCAGAACTAGGAGAGTGGCAGTCTTTTATAGCAGCTTGGTTTCATTTCTAATGGTTTGGTATGGAGTGACGTAGTCTCATAAGGGCTCTTGGGCTAGTGTGTAACAGATGTTACGCTTTGCTCTTTATCATGGTTTATTTCACAACTTGTCCTGCCTGAAGACCATGACCCCTGCCCTGAAAAAAAAAACAACAAACCCAACCAAAAAACAGTCCATGGTAAAGAGAGTGGCTGCGTTTAATTTATTGATATATCAAAGCAGAGACCGATGTGCAACAGTTGAGGGAGCAGGGAAAAGCATATCTGATTGCAGGGGTTTTAAGGGAGAAATCAGGGAGAAGAATATGGCTCCAGAGTTCAGCACTGGCCACGGTGTTGGAGTGACAGAGCTCCCCGGCTCCTCCTGAAGAGAAAGAGGGAGAACAAAATTACAGACATGGATGTCAGTTTTATAGTCTAACTTTACCCTAATAAGCCAATGCTGTCATGCTCTCCAGGTTATAAAGCACTCCACTTGATGTTTCAGCTCTTCCCCGACTCCTCAGGTTACACACTTTCTCATATTAAAGAGATTTGGGACAAACTCCATAATTTCGGACACCTCCTACGGTCACAGTTTAAATCTGGCAGGCAGGAAGTCAGCAATGCTATGAGCCTGCAAACGGGGATCCAGATTTAGTTGCAAGGGAAGGAGAAGATTCACTCAGGTTTAAGACCTGCAGTGCCTGGGGGGTGATAGAGAAGTGAGCACCAAGAGAAGAACATGGAGCTGGGATGGGTTTACCAAAGGGCTAATGGGAACTGTGGGGCTTCCACACCAGCTGCCACCACTGCATGTGTGGTCCAGCTCCTCCAGTTTCACAGCTGTGTGATGAGCTCTACACTTACGCAAATGCTTCGCAGAACTGGCACTTGTTTCCATAGGTTTTGCCATCGGATCCGCACAGGGGGTCAAAGTTGAGTGGGCAGATGAGATTGCTAAGCGAGAACTCACTGCAGTCAATCCCTGCGTTGTTGGAACCCTGAATTCAAGAGAGGGGAAAAAAAAAATCTGATAAATACTATTACAAACAGTGAAATGGCCATGCTGGTATTCCCAGGCTGGCCTTCTTTCTGGCCACTCTGGTTCAGCAGGGTCAAGCATACTGCATGTGGGTGATCACAAGGCACACTGCAGAAAGTGCTTCCACCCAAGGAATCACCACTGCTAATAGTGCTGATAGTACATGACCCTCCTGCTCTCCTGCAGAATGGGTGAGGCACCATCTCTTGCTCAGCCTCTTAACCAGTAAACAAAGGTCTTGGCACCCACTGCCTGCTGAATTCCCAGGTCACAGCAAGGACTGCATTTCTGAGTCAGGGATTTGGGTCCACAGCCTTTGGCTTTGACATATTTTAAGTTTCTTCCTCAAACCCAATATATGTAGTTCAAATGCACTAGGACAGTGCAGATATTCATTCTATTTATTTATAATGTAGTGAATTTGTGTTGTGAGGTTTATCAGCAGTAAAGAGTGCAGATTTCTGTGCTTTACCTGAGAGCATGTTCCCCGGTGACGCACGTTTAAGTTCAGTCCGTTCCTTTGGGAAGAAAGTGAGTTGAGAATCAATGAGCATAGCGCAGCCACTCGAGGTCTTGAACTACCTCCTTACACTCTAAGTACCAACATGAGCACCCTCTGATCCAAAAACTCCTCCCATGGCCTAGCCCCTTCACTTACGCCACAGCATTGCAGAAGTGGCATTTGTTTGAGTAGGTAATTCCATCAGTGCCACAGATGGGTGTGTATTCCATGGTGCAGGGCATCATGAGACCACCGACAGATCTCACATATCCAGTACAGTCAACCTGAAACAGTCACAGAGCAACATTTTAATCTCTACATCCCTTTGCATCAGTCCTTTGTAACAGAGCATGGTGCAAGAGACATCTTCCTTTCTATTCAGAGCTGAAGGGAGAGGATCCTCCAAACCCAGTGTAGTGGAGTTGGGAGGAGCACACAGAGTTGAAATCCTGGATGTGGGTACAGCATGACCATGAAGTATATGCCTCTTTCTTTCCTGTCCTGCAGTGGCCTTCATGCCTGTCATCTTGGAGATTTTCACTGTGAATGCCACTGTGAAGGATTTTTGCCTAAAAGGCCTCATGTGGCAGCAACATTTGCTACAAAATGTCAATGCCACTAGAAAATGGAGTTTACATTCATCTTGGTGTTTCTGCTGTTACCCTGAGTGTGCTGAAAGGGAAGCCGCTGTTAAATTGCACAGCCAGAGTGTTTCTTTCTTTTCTCACTCTAAAAACAGAGGCACTTCTCCATTTCTCAGCAGCTCTGTAGATTAATAAACAAACTTTATGATAAATGGTCTGATGGAATCATATTTTTTTCTATTACAGAACTACAGTTTAGTCAAAATCCAAAGTTCCTCTGGGAATTTCTTAGCTTCAACAAGCCTCTAAGTCTAAAGAGAAGGGTTTTGATAATGCCAAAGCATGACTGAAATAAAAAGTTTCCATTCTAAAGTCTGGTGTTATACACAAGATAATGTTTTAACTGTTCAAACAACATTTAAAAGGCATTCTAGCAAATCTGAAATGATGCCTTTTCATTCCATTTCTGACAGTCTGAAGTTTAGTTTAGTACAGAATGAATCCCAGGCAAGGTTTCTGTCTAGCTCTCTGCCGTCACCTCACGCACCATTGCTCAGTGTGGTAGGAGAAGAAAGCAATCTCGGACCATACCTGACTAACACATTGTCCATCATGCTTCTTGGTGACGTCTCGGTTACGGCTAGAGGGAGAGCGAGAGAAGGAAAAGAAGGATGAATTGGAGAGAATCCAAGAGAGAGCCATTGAGGATGATTAGGGGACTTGAACATCTCCCTTATGAAAAGAAACTGAGAGACCTGGGGCTGTTTAGTCTTGGGAAGAGAAGACTGAGAGGGGATCTGGTCAATGTCTATAAATATTTGAAGGGTGTGTGTCAAGTGGAGGAGGCCAATCTCTCTGTGGTGGTGCACAATAAGAAGACAAGGAACAAAGGGTACAAACTTGAACACAGAAGATTTCAACTCAACATGAGGAGAAACTTCTTTACAGTGAGGGTGACAGAGCACTGGAACAGGCTGCCCAGAGAGGTTGTGGAGTCTCCTTTTCTGGAGACATTCAAAACCTGCCTGGATGCATTCCTGTGCGGACTACCCTAGGTGATCCTGCTTTGGCAGCGGGGTTGGACTAGACAATCTCTGGAGATCCCTTCTAACTTCTGATGTTCTGTGATTCTGTGAATGTAGTCATCTCACTCATTAAGTCTCTCTACTCATAAAGCCCCAGTGGTTAATCAGATTCAGGAGCTTGCACATGGAGGGTCACAGGCTTTAGGGAAGACAGAAAGTTGTGAAAAATCAAGTCCATCCCATGATTTATCACAACCCCACAGGCTTTTGTCTGCCACTTGAACTGGCATTATAGGTAATCAGGAGACATTATACTCACAGGTTTTCTGTGCAGAGGGAACACTCGTTGGGGTAGGTCACCTCATCGGTGCCACAGACAGGTTCATAGTTGCGGGGACAGGCAGCAAGCATGCCCCCAGACATCCGGTATACATCACAGGAGAACTGCTAAAGTGGAGAGAAAGGTGTGCTTGTGTTAATCATGGGTTTGCAACACTGGGAGACTACTGATGGTCATTTTATTTTTTGATCCTTATCATTCCTTCCTGGTGAAGTAGAGGGGAAACAAAATATACCCTGTTTCCTACTGCATAAAGGCACCTTAGCGCTATTAAGACTTTCAGTACTTTTGGCAAGAATTACAGGAAAATGTGATCATTCCTTGGGGAATCAAGGCAGGGATGATATTTAGGCAGTTATTCAATAGTTGTATAGATTTTCTGCTGGCACTCTGTGCGGTGCTGACTCTCTACATTATTAATTGCTGTCTTTTTTATCATCAAATTCAGGAGCTGTCTTTCTCTGACAAAGGTATTTTCTTACTTTGGGGGAAAGGGGTGGTATAATACTTAGGGGCATATTTCCTTTCTCGCTCACTCTCCTGGTTTTTTTTCTCCCTCAAGCCTTCCCCAGGATACCGTTGAGTATGAATTATTGATCTAAACTTAGAAATCAAGACTGAATAACAAATAAGAACTACTACTCGCCTGGATCTGACCAACAGCATTGTTAAAAATCTGGAGCTGAGCAGCAGCAATATCTACAATAGAAAGAGAGATTATAAAAATATAAAAATTGTACAATAACTTTGACCAAAAAAATCCTTTGGAATCGTCAATTTTCCAACAGAGCTGCCAAAGGCACTTTCTCCTTACTGAGAAGTGATTGGTTTTCCAAATGTTAATCTACTCCAAGAAGTTATACACTAAATTAAAAACAAATAGATCAAGTATTTGTAAGACCAGATTTTGACTCTCTAAAGACACAAATAGACCATCAACTTTTCTCCTTTTACAGCACTATTATCTCCACTAAGGGTCACAAACATAACAAATGCATCCTACTGATATTTATCTGCACAAGGATGAAGTGAATTGAAAGAGAGCCTACGTATTACTCACATTTCCAAAAGGCTGAGCTCTCCTCTAGGATTTACATATAAAAGCAAAGGGACAAAAGAGCCAGAGAGGGGTTAGCATAGACTGTGACAAAGGCAACTTACCAGAAAGGCAGCCGAGAAGCATGAGCCCAAGAAGGGCGATGCTCCCTGTTTTCTTCATGGCAGAGATGGCTGCGTAGCTTGTTACTTGCAAATCTGTTGCTGCTGAGCTCAGTGGATGGCTCTCAGCCTTCTCACCCCGCACTATATATACACATCTCCCCGAGCTTGTGAAGTCACCACAGAAAGTAATTATTTGCTCTGTAAACTAAGAAAACTATATTGGTTATTGAGTTGAGCTCTAAAGAATACTTGTTTGTTAGAGAGATGGCCAGAAGAATTAAATAAAAAAAAGAAAAGGGAGAGAGAGAAAAAAAAAGAGTGAGCTACACCCAGCTTGTTAACAATGACTGATTTGTACTTTCCAAACAAGAGCACTGTCTCAATGCTGATGTTGTGAAATTACGTATGGAAGTTGGTAAAGCAAAGAAAAAATCCCATTTGTCAAATTGTTTGAACTTGTGTGCACCGTGCTATGTACACCAGATGGTACTTGAGCTCCAAGAGGTTTGCATGGGATAACAGAGTTAGGGGGACAGCAGCATGGGATGCTCTAACCTTTAACAGGCATAAAACCTGGGGTTTGGCAGGCATCTGTGTACTTTGAAGATACTGAGGGCTCAATTAATCTCCCTGCACTCTCCCTTGTAGTTTCCTGGTACACTGGATTTCTCACCAACAGGAAGGGAACAGTCATCACAGAGGAAACCATTGCCTAAAACTTCAGAAGCTTACAAGACATTTCTGTGCAGGAGTAAGATTTATTAATCTGTTGGCAATGGGCATGCACCTGATTAAGAAATTATAAGAATAAGTATCCTTAAATAGTTCCTCTTAATGGCAAGTGAGTGGTCTTCTGCGCAGGTGAAATGGGCTTCTCAATACCAAAGACATGCAACAAAAATTTGCAGCAGCTGCAAACAGAAGGTGAGTCCTTAGGGTCTCTCTCCCCACTCTGTTATATTGTATTAAATTTAGTGTCAGATGAAAGTCCTGTTCTAGGGAAGATAAGCGAAGAATAATGTGCTAGACTGTCACAGCAGAAACAACCAAACAAATAAGGAATGCTGCACAGAATAATACATTTTTGATTTAAGATAGTCAGGGCAGAAAGTGAGGGACAGAACATGCTTGTGTTTTAGAAGAAGCTTGATTCATACATGTGGCTTAAAGGCAGCCTGAGTTTTAAATAGAAAATCAAAATTGTTTTTCTTATTATCCCAGGGCACGTTCAAGTCTTGGCATGGGCAGATAAATCATAAAAATGAAGCTGAAAGTGTAAGGGAGCTGCAGTCACAGAAGAGTGCTTTCAGGATTTGGCCTGTTCATATCAATGAAATCATTTTCCTGAAAAATAAATGAGTAATGCTATTTGGATCTCATTCACAAACATCAGAAGTTGAAGGGTTCCTTTGAAAGCTGTTTCTGTTGTATTCTTAGCACCCTGAGTGATGTGACTTTCAAATTCCCTGCACTGATTGTGAGCATATTTGGAAAGGAAGCAGTAATCACAGAAATGTTAATATTGATTATTCTCCAGGGGCAAGAACGGCAAAGACTGAAAAGAAGGCTTCAGAACTTGCACCAGACACCAGTGGAGATGGCACTTACTGGCTATGCAGTGGTTAGTGAGGCTACAGGAACACAGCCTTTTTCCTCTTCGGCGCTCCAGCCCAAGATTCTCCATATCCACCACCAGAAATTGTGCTGCTTCTCCAGTTGCCTCTCCTGCCAGGCTGAAACCATGCTGGTCACTCATGAGCTGTCACAAATGGCAGGGTACCTGCTAGGGAGCAGCATTGTTCTCATGTTTGGCCAACACCAGCCCTTTGATTAACCAGATCCACTGGGAGATTCCCCTCCGATCCACATGCTGCTTCTGAGGGTCTGGGGAGCCAGCCAGGACTGCTCCAAAAGCAGCCCTTTTCCTCCAGTAATCCCTGCTGCTTCACAGGGCAGCAGAGAGAAAAAGAAAAGCAAGGGAAGAGTCTTCTGCAGGGTCTTCTATGTGAAAGCATGGGAGGTAACTGGTAGCAGCTGGGGCAGGGCAGCATGAGCTTCTGGGCTAGGTGTGATGTGGGATTGCACAAGGAGCTCCATTAATAAGAAATAGTGGAAATGGGACAGAAGTAATTGCAGCAGATGGTTTGAAAACAGGCATTAGAAACAGTTAAAAACAGCTGTCTCCTTCCATTTGGAAGAGTGAGCTTCAGGAAATGTCATACACATGTTGCAAACGGGAGGGGCTAAGTGAATTCACTTGCCAAAACCCCTCTGTAGTGTTCAAGAGTATCATGGTGCTGGGCTCAGTAAAGTGTCTTTGGACATAGGATTGTTGCAATGTTTTTTCAGATATGTTTAAATAACACTTCTCCTGCTACAATTCTATGATTTCAAGTTCCTGGAGGGCAAACATGTGAGAGCATCATGGCCACATGAATGGGATAAACTTTGGTTTTCATACAGTGTTACCCATTTGTACTAAGGCAGATTTCCAACAATTCTGGAAATTCTACTCAGGTTCTACTCTAGCATTATTCCTTCCAATAGCAGTGATGTTTTCCTGGGAATCTTTTCCTTCCCATTTCAACTAAGTCCATAATCTACCACGACATTAAAAAAATTCCTTATTTATGTTCCCTCATTTAGTCTAAAATTTGCCACAGGTTTCATCTGGCTACAAACAGAAATGATTCTTGCTAATTCTTCTGGAAAATAAAAAATAAATAAATAAAATGTGAATGTGTGCATGCCAGACCTCGTGTTGTTATTCCAGCAGCAGTGTCGTCGTCCTTGCTCCCATACCCTGCTGACACACATCACACTGTAATCAAGAACAAAGGGGTGCTGTGCTCCAGTCTATGCTGCAGCACAGGCGGATGCAAAATGCATTTCCTTGCCATTGACTACCCGTGCGGCACACTGCGAGAGCTCCCAAAACAGGTTGCTGTTCCCGGACCTCTGCACACGGGGGCAGAATGGGATCTTCTACGAGAACATGAATTCAATTTGCAGAAGCAAAGCCCCTGCTCTAAGCCGCACTCATCTAATATTTCTCCTTGTAGTTCAGCTATCTGATTGCTGCCTGCATATCTCCAGTCTTTTAAGCAGAGATGATATCATAGGCAAGGATGTCTGCAATAATTTGACTGTCTGGGAGCTGCATACTAACAGCAAAAGGCTGAGGATCTGGCCCCAGCCCCTCACTGGATCTCAGCTCTGCCTCTCTGCAATAGCTCTGACACAGCCAGCCCTTGAAATGACGTCTCCAAGTAATTTTCTTCTAAAACATAATTTTATTTTTCTCCACATCAAAAAGGAACCTACTAGCAAAACATTTATCCTGAATGAAACCTCAGAGAGAAACTGCATTAAGAGGAAGGTCTAGACTGGCCTGAGGTTCATTTTGGCCAGCAACAAGTAGAACAATACATTAAACCAGAAGCATCAATATAAAATAGAGCAGAACAAAATAACTACATGGAATATGTTAATCAGGCTGTGGGGTAATTGAATGGCATTTCTGAAATTCACAACCATCAGATAATGACATAAAGTGCCAATGTACTGCTCAAAGAATTGTATCCTAAAATACCTCAGCAGGCAGACAATGTTTCCTGCCTTGAATTTCCTGGAGGGAGAGTTAGATTAGTAATGGGGAAAGGATTTTGTGTTGTTGTGGCAAGATTTTATTGAGCAGCAACAAAAAAATTATTTCCAACGAGGTGCCCATAAAAAATGACTGTCTTCCTCTCCATCCTGAAGAGCTGCCCCCCTGGGGCAGGGATTCTGCATAACTCTGCATCAGGATGCAGGATTTGTCCCCATTCATTTCTCCTCGCAGTTTCCCTTCAATTGCCTGGTGGATTTTCCTGTTTAGCAGACGAGGCCCCTGGAAGACGCCCTCAGAGAATCACTGGGATCTTAACCATAACTGGAAGCTCTGCTTGTCTCCGAGACATCATGGCTCCTGGGGGCCATCCTTATCCTCTCTGCTGCTCCTCAGGAAAGGAAATACATGGTGGAGCTGATGTTATCCTACTCCCAACCTCCTCACTCACTGGAAGGAGACAAAAAGGATCATGGAGCATTTGAGCCACTCACTCCTGATACTACCTCCCAGAGCCTCAATTTGTTTTGGTCCTAAAAAATAGTGCCTGACACTGAAATTCTTTCCTGCACATAGCCCTCCCTCTCGCAGTAGGGACATTCCAGCCCGCAGGAAGGCACTTGGCACTAAATCGTTGCAGAGAGTCATGTCTTTTGGAAATAAATTGTCTCCCTTCAGAGAGCTGCTCTCTCTGGTCTCTGCAAAGTGACACTCTGTCACTTAAGACCATTAACTATTTGACTGTGAGACTGCTTCCAGTACAGCATGCCACACTGCCAGCGCTTTGCTCTTAATGAATAATAAATTAACGCTGTGACTCCGAGCCCTTCCTTTCATCAGCCGGGACTTCCAGAGGCTGAAGAATCTCAAAGGATCCTCCACAAGCGGCAGCTGACGTAATTACCTACAAGCAGCAGCTAAGTGGTGGGTGAGGTGCAGAAATGGTCTGTGGCAGCTATTGCTAGCTGTTCTCTGAGCACCAGGTCTGATAGGACTGGTTTTCTCCAGTCCTCAGCTCAGCTGCAAACATGACCATAGGCAGCAGGGTATCTGCCTGCCTGGATGAAATATCCTCTCCCCTTGCTTTGGGAAGGAGGGGCAGGTTGCAAAAGGGGTCCTCTCACCCTAAGATGGATTTCCAACCCTGATTGCAAGGAGAGGAGATGCAGATTGAAAACTGCCCTTTTCACCACCTCTCTTGTGGTCATAAGAAACTTGGGCTAACACTGGAAACTAAAACAGGAATGAGCAGCACCCCATGCCAGCAAGACCCTCTGTGCTTCTGTGGCTTTTGCAGAGCAATCAAGTACAATAATCTTGGGACTGTCTCTGTTTATGTGTTTATTACATTCAGGTCTGCTTGGGGCCTCTTCATGCTGCCAAAGTCTACCATACTGCAATGCAAGTGTGAGGCAGCAGGTACTTGACAGCAGCGTTAGGGAGGCAGACAGTTCCTCTCACCCAAGCAGAGCATCTGTCTGAGGTGCCCTTAGTGGAATAAACTGATGCATTGCACAAGGGTGTATCTCCAGTGCTGGTTTTCTTTTGGAAAGCTGCATGGAGGCAGATGCCCTCCAGATCTACCCATTGCCCTTGTGGTTGGGATTTGGTTCTTTGTAAATCAGAACAATGTATTCCCTCTCCCTGTAACTGGCCTTTTAATATCCACACCCCAGAATCGTTGCAGTGATGTAATCATGAAACATCTTAGGTAAAACCAGAATGAGACATATTATCGAACAAGACATAAATTCTGATGGCTTTTAAAAAATTATTATTAAACAGGGGTTTCAAGATTCATCAAGAGTTTCCAAGGTTCGGGTCAAGGCTGTAGGGGAGTGTCTGCCATGAAGAACATCACCAGGAAGGATTCCTCTTTCTGAACTGAAGCCTTTCTGAGGAGAAAGAAATCTGTACCTCAGACACACAACACTTAGCCTTTCACTGCTTGTCTCTCCCTCTGATGAAGGCTATCTCAACAGAGTAGCTTAACCAGAACAGAAAACTTCTGGACTTTATTCCAGCTATTTCCTTTTATTACTGGAATTCAAAGATAAAGACTTAATTTAAATGAAGAACAAATAGTCTGTGGGAAATAGGCTTTGCTTGGCAGAAGAAAGCTCGTCAACAATTACTTTACAGGGAAATGAAGAACTCTGCTAAATGTTACCTGTTTATACCTAAAAGACAGACATTCCTGGCAAATTGTCCCAATAAAAACCTGACCCTTGTTAGTAAGAGAAGAGACAAACACAAAATAAAAGAACTTTATTTCTCCAACAAGTCTCCAAGACTGATTAGTTAATTCAAACTGAGTTAGTTTGCCATTCATTTAGTGAAGAGATTTATTTTCAAACCTACAGGACTGCATTGCAGAAGAATCATTTACTGGACTATGGTACACGACCAGACCCACAGTGTGGGGTGTATTCCACAGTACAGACAGCTCTGGGGGTACTGACCCAGTAAGTCACTGCAGTAATCCTGTAGATAAATACAATGTGTGTTCATAGAAAAGCTCTCAACAACAGATAGATATGGTAGGTGATATTAGGAGATCCTACCCACACCCCTGAGCTCTCCCTACTACTGGCCAGCAGCAGGTGCTGACAAAAAGCCCAGGAATAGGGCAGGAGTAAGATGGTACCTTGCCCCCAGCCATGCAGAGCTTGTGTAACCATTGTAGATGCTGCTGCAGGAACTTGGACAAGAACTTGGACACAAACTGAATACTGACTGTTTGTTGAAACTATCACCAGATGCAAATGGCAATTTCATCCAATAATATCTGTGTAAATATGGTTCAGATAGCTGGGTGGCTCAGGATTTCAAATGCTCAGTCACAATGTGATTAGTTAGGATTTACACATGTCCTGGTTTGAGGCCAGGCAGATCTCTCTTGCCCCTGCAAGGGGCAAAAGAATGACACTCACAAAAATGGATTGCAAAAGTGATGGAAAGTTTAAATGGAAAGCAGTAAGTGTTTTACAGAAGCTACAAAGCATAGTGACAAAAGAATCCCAAAGCATACAGAATCCCCTAGAGCACACCCAAAAGCCTCCCAACACTTCCCTCTCCCCACCTGAGGGTATACCCAAAACTGCTTTCAGGAAAGAAAAGGTGGAAAATAGAAAGATCTGTCCCTTACTTGCACTGCATCAGTATCTGGGGAGGATCAAAAGAAGGAAATATGACACAAATGCAATGCATGGATTCTGTTAAGAGTTTAAAAAACTTGAATGCATGCCCCAAATGTGCAACTTTCAACTCAGTGTTTGTTAGAAAATGGTTTCTTAGACAAAAGGAATTTGGGGCAAAATTTTGTGCTGTATCACATGTTTACAACATTGATTATGTAGGAGAATTTTTTCACAGCCTGGATGGAAAAGGGTGTACAAAGCAAAAGAAGAACAATGCATTTCCCGTGGTTCAAAGGACAGAGCAGGACCTGTGCTCAAAACCAAGCAAGTTACTAGGGCAAACAGGGGTAAACAGTGTCATAAAGCTGGGTTATAAAGTCAACGTCTTGTGTGCATTGCCACAATAGCTCCTAAAGAAGAGTGTTTAGTGAGATGTAACTTCTATAAAGCGTCTACAATTGTTCAGGCTCTCAAACCATGTCTCAGTTCAGGAGGACTACAAGAAATGCTTGCTTTCATTCAGTAAAATAATTTGTGTTTCTGCAACATTTCAGAGGTTAAATACTGGATGACTGAGTCTCTAGGTTCCACCACGTACATGTCACTTCTTTCATTATGCATAAACTAGCACTGAGAGCAGAGCTGTTCCCACAGTTGTTCTTACCCACTCAGTTCTGTTGCTAAAATATTACCCCCTAAGTGATAGTCTTTGATGTCAAGTCTTTTCAACACTATCTTTCTAGGAGTAAATAAGTCCTTGCAGAATGAAGCTCTTTTCAGTCTGAGGATGTTTTTGTGGTTACACAGGCAGCCAGCGCTTACTCAGAGGAAGAGCAGGAGACAGTGAAGCTACTCACCTGTGCTGGAGCAACATGTCTGGTGCCTTCATGGTGGCTGAAGCAACTGCATGCATTGGAGCCTGGTTTTTGCTCAGTAAAAATATAGCTTTAATTCTGCCCTTAGGTTGCAACCATGCTTATATCTACACCTGCATGTTTGTGTGTGTAATCTGAAGAAACAGTCCTGGTCTTTTATCAGGGTGGCAACTGACAGAGCTAAGTTGTGCTATAAGCCAGGAAGAATGCTTCTTCATCAACAGGAGTCACAAGAAGTTCAGGTAAGTTAGATACACCCTCTGTGTCATCACTTCAAGTGAAATACATGACAGGTTCCTTCTGAAGAACCACTGAAAAACTCCTGCAGGCAGAAGTGTTGCTCTGCAAACCTAAGCAGCAATGGTTGTCAGATTTTCTCTGTGTGCACCCATCAGAGTCTATTTACATGCAGTGTTTTCTTGTGACCAAAACAGTGAATGAACTGCTCCCAGAGTGGAAAGGCTCTCCTTTCACTCTCTTGCTTTATCCCAGTAAAGCATCATTCCAGTGAAACCAGGAAAGCAGTGAACTGAGAAGGCAAGCAAGAGGGTGTCTCAGACACTGAACAGAGTCCTTGGACTGGACAAGAGATGAAGCAACTTTTATGGGCATATGCAAAGAATTTACAATTGTTATTTCCCCTAAAAGCCATTAGCATTGTGGGCTAGATTTGCAGTAATGCACTGGTAGTCTAATGATGACAGAATGATGTGAGACCATAACCTGGATCCTGGAAAAGTTGAACTCAATCTGGGTATGACTGCTTCATCCATCTGCCTATCTCAACATAAATCCTTTGCTTTATCACAAAAGGATTGCTTTTTGAATGACCTCATTCCATCAAGGGAAAACAAGCACCCTCCTCCCTTAGGCTCCCAGGAGAAATGCACGTGGGGGGATGTTACTTTTTCGAAAGGATATGCCAAATTTATGTTTCTCTTGTGTGAATAAAAAAACCCACACCACCAAAAAAAAACACCCCACAACAAACCCAATACCCAACCCCACTAATTCAATACTCCAACAGAGGACAAAAGCAAAATAAATTTCATAGACAATACACCAATGACAGGTCACACTCTCAAAAAACAGAAGGATACTTTGTCCCTGTATTGTGAAATAACCCGTGGGCTGGCAAAGAGGGTTATGTTATTAAAGACTAAGAGGGAACACAGGTGGGCAGGAGTAGGAACCATCCTTAGTGGGACATTTATCTTAAAACACTTGCAGGTTATTCAAGGGTGATTTCAAGATGAGAAAAACCTAGAAATAAGGCATTTGGAGGACCTAGACAAACAGACAGGGACTGCTAGTGTTTGAAAAATAATGGCTTTGCTAGCAGACTGCCCTTGCAGATTGAAATGCTTTGGGTGAGGGCTGTGCTCAAGAGACCAGAGATCAGCTTTTGGTGTGGACACCACCACAGTCTGAACAGGCTTTGCTAATGATGCCTGCACAGGGAAAGTGCACCAGAATACCTCAGAAGAGATCAGCTAGTGTCAAGGCTCCAGAGCAGTATTTCAGCCCTTTACAATGTCAAATGTCTGAAAAGAGTCTGAACACTAATGCAGGCTGACTATCAGTTATGTGAAAAGACACATAGCTCTGAGGTTTATGCATCTTTATTTAATTTTCTGCCTTTTATGAGAGGCAGGGGAGCAAGATGTGGTTCTTGTTATACCCCAGAGCTAGAAGCACGTAACCTATTCAGTCTGGCATCACCATTCAAAAAAAATCAGAAGAAAATGTTTTATGAGACAACACATGAAACAAGACAAAGAAATGTTGCTGATGCAGTTTATTGAGAAAGAAAATCAGGAGCGAGCTGAGTTCCCCAGAGGGCAAGATGAACCAAGGTGAGATCTTTAGCTGGGATTTGCCAGTGGGGATCCTGTGGTGAATTCTCTCAGCACTGATACTCAGCATTTTCCAAAGTGGCTTATAGAGAGAGTCCCATTGCTGTCCCTGAAAGCAAGTAGAGGGAAAAAAATGGATTAAACACAGAATGCTGCCTGCTATAATCTGTCCATCTGCTTGGCTCCTAGAGAAGGCATCAGAGCCCCAGAGCCAAAAAACTTGCAGACTCAGAGTCCCATTAGCTATTTGATTATTAAGAGATGAGTGAAACAATTTAGCCCATTCTTAAGACTGAAAATATTTGGGGGGAAAGTATAATGAAACTTCAAATTTAATTTTCTTTGCAACATGTAAGAAGGAAAAAAAAAAATCCATTAAAGTTAATGGCCTTCAAACCATTCACTCTAATGAACCAGCCATAGCTCATTGTACACCCTAATGAAGAAACTGAATGGTTGGCACGGTGGCTGGTGTTCTCTCCCGCCTCAAGTCCCTAATTCAGCACTGGTCAGCAAACAAGAAAGTGGCAACAGCAAACTTGCGCCTGTGGGAGGCAACAGACAACAGGGCAGTGATCCATGTGTGTACTTACACGGCTGCATTGCAGAATTCACACTTATTGCTGTATGTTTTGCTGTCAGATCCACAGACAGGCCTGTACTCAACCACACAGGCAGGTTTGGGGTAGTCACTGCAGTCAACCCGCTAAATAAAAGGAAGAAAAGGTGTAATGTGAAGGATACGAAGGAGTCGACAGCAGAAGGGTTTGGACCCCTACCTACAGCTGCGGAGCTATTGATAACGATCTCAGTAAAATTAACTTCCTTGCATAATCTGATGTAAACTGAGGTGTCAGTTTCTCCTGTGCCAGAAGAATTTAATAATGTAAAAATAGATCATAATTTCCTGTTTGAAGACACGTATATCATAACCTGACCACAGCAATTCCAAGCAGCAGCAGCACTTCACTCTGTGAACGTGCCGTGCCTGTGATCGCCTTGCGTCGTGTTTCCAGCCTGCCCAGGAAATTGAATGGAAAAACACTGGTGTCTGAGAACTGTGGGTGCTGATGCTTGTGTAAGGGTCTTAAAACAGGAAGATAGCCCTCAGCTAGATGCTGCAAAAGTGAGGTTTTATTTCTCTGTGCAATGTATGCCACACTTGCTGAGGGGTATTATAATGCAAAAAATTGTGTATGTCCAAGAAGTGGCTGAGGAATTTCATGAAGGAGAAATCTATTGAGGCTTATAGATTACACAGAAATTGAGGTCACCTAGGAATTCCATCACCTAGGAATATCTGGAGTCTGAAAAAGTAGGAGTCCTATACATCCTTACTCTACTCTTACTACAACCCCTGCTAAAAGAGGGCTCTGCATCAAGCCATCATGGGCTTGATGGACCATTGGTTCATCCAAAAGTCATTCTCTGTTCCTATTCTCAATTCTACCCTGATGGATTATTTCTGCTGCTGCTCTTTAGCGGATCCCTTCCTGTGCAGTCACTCTCTGCTTTTGCTGACACGAGCGTGGATAATGTGTATTACGTGTGGAGAAAGTAAAATCTTCCCTGTGCTGAAGCACAGCAGCAGCTGCACTCTGGGGTGCTGCTGGTCAGGGAGCAGCTGCAGACACTGGCAGTGCTTCCCCTGATACCAGTGGGACTGAAACCTGATTTCTCATCACACAGGTCACTTACTGTAGCAGTGTCCTTCTTACATTCACCATCAGACTTCTTGCGAATGCTGCGTCCAGACTCTCTGGGAAGGGAAGAGAACCTGCATTAGGAAGCTGTGTGAGCAACCAGCTTTGCTGAACCCCATGTCCCTGCAATGTTGATAAGCCTCTGATGCAATGTATGAGGGACAGGAGACAAGTAGTTTAGATTGTGCCCACACAGATCAAGTGGTGCCAGAGCCTGCCAAAGTGCTGTCTATTGGCATGATGCAAAGGACAGCAGAGGGCCCAGGGTATTAGGGTGAGTGGGGAGCTAGGTCGTGTGACAGTAGATGTACCTTAGGTTACTTGCTGGTTACTGCAAAGCAGCATCTGCCACACAGACCCTTTTAACTTTGTTAAGAGAAGCATTCTGCCCTGTGTTAGATCCTCACCCAGCACTCTGCTTCTCTCTCTAGATCAAAGGCACCGTTTTCTTTCTAATCATAAAGGAAAACAGGGTCTAGTTATCAGGGAAAGAGGAGGATCAAAGTCCAAGCACCTTACAGAAAAGGCCTTGGTAGGAGTCCTGATATTCTGAAAAGCAGCCACCAGGAGTGCCAAGGACTCATTGTCCCTCGCAGGAGAGCTCTGCACACACAGTACTCACATGCTACGGACACACAGCTGGCACTCATTGTCGTAGGTGATCCCATCAGTTCCACAGACGAAGCTGGAGTCTTTGCTACAGACCAACACCTCTTTGCCTTCCTCATTTGTTGTGTTGGGATATTTACTGCAGTCCACCTATTGAGAGAACACACAACATAACAGTGGGGAAGTCTTACTTATAGGAAGCGAGTAGATCTGATGTGTGTGTGTCCTCTTGGGATAATATCAGAGCAGGAAATAATGCTTTTTCATGTGTCACTGTGATGGCAGTTCACTTGAAGATAACAAATGCAAGATTCTAGTATCTCATGTGTGCTCTTATTTAGTCCTTGAATTATTTCTTGGGTGATTCAGTAGGCAACTTGGGCCACTCAGAAGCAGGACATGCTCCTTCTTTTACCCTTGGTTTCACTTACAGGAGCACCTTCCTTGCATTCTCCATCATGGTCTTTGCTGACATTGGTTCCATATTCTCTGAAAAAAAAGAAAGACAAATGTCAGGAGGTTCAGCAAAGATGTCTTACTACATCCTAGGTGCTGAAAGTATGTAACTAATGCAAAGGAAAGCTGACTCTATCAGTCAGGCTTATGTAGATGTGTTCTCTCTGGATTATATTATATCTTCTCTGACCAGCTAGCACTGCATGGCTGGCTGAGATGTAAAGATCCTGAGAGCTTTAGGACCATCTTGGGCAGTTCAGAGCACAACATGTCTCAAACCTTTTGCTCTTGCTTTGCTATGATGAGATGTGCCCTACAGGCTGTCATCTGTCTGATCCTTGAGCTAGAGAAGAAAAATCTGAATAAATTACACCAGCAAAAGAGAGAGACAGTATCTAAGGCCATGTTTAGGCAGCAGACTGCTACACAGTGATATTGAAGCTCATTTTGAAGGAATTGACACAAGTGACACATGGCAGGCCACTGTTGGAAAGCAGTGCTGCCAGGGTATTGCCTGTGGGGTACGTACATATTGTAGGTGCAGAGCAAGCACTCATTGCTGTAGGTGATTCCATCACTGCCACAGATGGGGCCAACGATCTCACTGCAGACCAACATCTCTTTGCCTTCCTCATTTGTAGTGTTTGGATATTTACTGCAGTCCACCTGCTAAAGGAATAGTAACCTGCAAAGGTCAGTAACTATAATTTTGCATGAGACAGTGAGTTTTGCACCACCACAGCACAAAATTTTGCTCGTGGTTCAATCTGGTAACCAGTGAATCCTTCCTGCAGAGACCTCTCCACACAGCAGGAGAAAAGGAGAACAGGGCTATATCCATAGAGTCCCCCTAGATGGGGTAAATCAGCAGTGGTCTCACACTCACTTGGCATCATTTTACAAAGGCTCTCCATCAGTCCCTCCTTCTTATATTCTTGTAGCCTCTCTAGTGCACTTCTGTTATTTCTCTTTCATTCTTGACACATGATTTTTTTTTTTCCAGAGGAGCAAGACTAATCACCTAATGACCAGTTTAAAGTTTGTGAAAAATTAATTCAGCCAGAAATTTCATATCATTACTGCTGCTACATTATTAACACACAGCATAGATGTAAAGCTAAGAATAGTACCATTTAATGTTTTACACTGGAGAATCTGATTACAATGACACAAATTTCACACTAGATGAAAAAAAAAAACAGCTAAGCATCTACAGGCTTGAGGTTCTTCCATCCCTTTGGTTATATCCTTACCAGGCCACAGACCTGAGAAAAGTGACAGAAAGAAATCTTCCACTCACCTCAGCCCCAAGGGCAGCATCTGGAAAAGGAAAGAGAGGCAAAATGTGTGAAACAAAGCCAATATGATAAGACCTCAGTTAAAGCTGGAAATCTGAATGTAAAATTCCTACCCGCAGGACCAAACGGAATGATTTCCAGTGACGAATTTCCTGAACTAAATAAACTATGTATGACTTTTTTTCCCCCCCCTATGTTGATAAGTATAATAGCATTGCTTATTGCTAGCTGTGATGAAGCATGGTTTTGAATAGCTTTGTTCTTTTAATTGAAAACAGAACAGCTTTCCTTTCCTTATCTTTTTACACATCCGTTTTGACCCTAAAGTGTGGCTGCTATGTATCTGAAAAGAAACCCAAGTCAATACAGCTAAATGCAAATGCAAATAGTCACCGACAGGATAAGCAAACACAGAAAGGCATCTGTTGTCAGGAATATGCATTTTAAAGCAGATGAGTGTGAATAAAATAGTGTCTTTGACTTTGTAATTTCATCAGACGCAAATATGCAGTGAGTACATCAGACTCTGGCTTGTTTTCATCTCTTGTTTCTCCATTAGCAGCAAAGTATTGCAGAAAAGCTGCCAGGCTCCTGCAAAGAACTTGCTTGTGCCATTACAACATTTTCCTGACTGGAGGTCTGATGGCCTCGTTATGGCCTTCTTTCATTTATCCATTTCATAGAATCATAGAATCAATAAGGTTGGAAGAGGCCTCAAAGGTCATCAAGTCCAACCTCTCACCCAACACCTCATGACTACTAGACCATGGCACCAAGTGCCACGTCCAATCCCCTCTTGAACACCTCCAGGGATGGTGACTCCACCACCTCCCTGGGCAGCCCATTCCAATGGCTAACAACTCTCTCTGTGAAGAACTTCTTCTTCATCTCAAGCCTAAACTTCCCCTGGCACAGCTTGAGTACATTTCCTGTAATGTCCTCTTGTACCACAACACTGTAAGCAGTGGAACAGTGTGAAAACAAGAGTTCAAGAAGTACACCAGTACTAGTTACCAGCACAGAAGTCTGCTTGCAGTTATTTGTGTTAGTGACAGAGAACCAGCTACAACAGTCATCCATTTAAGGCTGTCCTGAAACCTGCTTTTCTTGTCTCCTACGCAATGTCAATGTACCAAAGCACCCTGGCTCTTTCCAGGAAAAGATTTTCTCTCTTTGAAGCTATTCTCTTATCCTTTAAAGGACAGTCAGGACTCAGACATGAAGCTTTTGTTGCACCTTAAGAGTTACTCACCTGCAAAACAGCAAAGCACGAAGGACAGGAGCACAAACATATTTGCCGTGGCCATCATGGAAGTATTTCTGGAGTCTGCAGGTTGCCTCCTCCTGCTCTGCTCACAAGATGGTCTCTCTAAGGCTGACTGCAAATTTATACAAATCCAATGTCTAAACTAGTCAACTGTAACATAAAACAACCAACAGAATCTGTCACCAGTACAATAAGGCTGGTAATATTTATTGAGGTCTTGACTTTCAGGTAATGGTCTGCATCTGCTAGGCAATTGATTTTGGCTGGGCATCTAGTTAATAGCTTGAGACAAGTTCTCAGAGGTCAAAACCAACCAGCCAGCCTTTTAGACAAAAGAAACCTCTTTAGGATTCTAGCAGAAGTGTAAGGAGCACAAAATACTGGGGGGAGTAAACAGCAGGTCCTTCACTCCTCTCTATAGAGTGACATGCCCTACCAGGGAGCAGCTTAGGCAGAACATGTAGTAGTACTCTGCTTGCAAATCAGGCTGACACCCTCTGCTTTCCTTTTCTGTGTTTGGGTGGTTTGTTTTCCCCTGCATTCTCAGGTATTCACCACTAAGTATGAACATGGGTCAGGTGTGGTTTTGCCACTAGTAGAGCTGGTTAAGCTTTGTCAAGTGAGTCTGGCAGGACTGTGTCTAACCTGGGAAGCTAATTGTCTTTAGCACTAGTTTGATAAAAGAAAGGCCTACTCAACAGTTTCAGAGCCTGACTATAGCAGAGATCAGTAGAAGACTTGAAAGCAAGTTAAATTCTGCCAAATGCCACAAAAAAATGTCACTTGGACCTTATCAGCAGAGAGCATTTATTTACAGACCTAATCACAGTTAAACATGCTGACCAATTCAAAGTGTTCCACCAAGCCATATTAAGAACAAAAGACACTGGAGATTTGGGAACCTATTTACATAGCACCAACTGCACTTGTAAGTACAGTAGGTCCTTTCCTCCTACAGATATTTTAGAAAATGGTACTCAAAACACAGAGCCTGTCCCAATTTTCCTATCTGTCTCGCACCTCCAGCTTTTGTGCCATCTCCAAACTGCTCCTTCCTAAGAGGAGGTCTGAACCTCTGCCATTTTAGTAGGCGTAGTTTTTGCAGGAGTGGGCTCTGTCTTTAACCCAGGTTTCTCACCATGATCCAAAATGGCAAGCATACCTGGGTGTTTTTAATCATGGGAGCTAAGCATTGTGTTTAGGATAGGCCTCGGCACCATGGGAGCTGCAAAGCGCAAGATGCTTTACAGGTGCTCCCTTGAACAAGCAAGGCACCACCCATGAATCAAACGAAATTCAGCTGAAATCACTGAAAGTTAGGCCAAGTAATTGTGCTGGTGTCTGATATACTTTGGTCCTTAAAAGCATAGATAATATAGAATCATAGAATCAATAAGAGTGGAAAAGACCTTAAAGACCAAGTCCAACCTGTCACCCAAGACCTCATGACGACTAGACCATGGCACCAAGTGCCACATCCAATCCCCTCTTGAATACCTCCAGGGACAGTGACTCCACCACCTCCCTGGGCAGCACATTCCAACAGCTAACAACTCTCTCTGTGAAGAACTTTCTCCTCACCTCCAGCCTAAACTTCCCTTGGCACAGCTTGAAACTGTGTCCTCTCGTTCTGGTGCTGGTTGCCTGGGAGAAGAGGCCAACCCCCTCCTGGCTACAACCTCCCTTCAGGTAGTTGTAGACAGCAATAAGGTCTCCCCTGAGCCTCCTCTTCTGCAGGCTAAACAACCCCAGCTCCCTCAGCCTCTCCTCCTAGGGCTTGTGCTCAAGGCCTCTCCCCAGCCTTGTTGCCCTTCTCTGGACATGTTCAAGATTCTCAATGTCTTTCCTAAACTGAGGGGCCCAGAACTGGACACGGTACTCAAGGTGTGGCCTGACCAGTGCTGAGTACAGAGCACAATGACTTCCCTGCTCCTGCTGGCCACATATAGTCCATGGAATCACCTCTCCTGGGTGTGCTATGAAGGCTGCAGCATGGCTGCATGGATATATGGGGTTACATTTTTATCTGTAAGAGATTAATTTCTTCACAGGGAGAAGTACTTCAAATAATTATGCTGCTGGGTTTGTTTCTATAAATTACAGGGAGCATGCATGAATATTTTAGACAGATTTGGCATGTCTTCAAGATGTGTTGTCCTAATGTGCCTCGTGGATGGCGTCTCTGGAAGCCAAATACTTTTCTCTGAGAGCATTCAGGGGCATGCTGAGGCTGCTATCACATGCCATGCTTCTTGTCTTCATCACTTCACACATACAGTCTCTGCATTGGAGGAAGGTCCATATTTCTGGGTCAAATATGAACTTTCCCACTGTCTTCTCCAGCCAGGCACTGACACCTCTGCAAATCATCCTCACCAGCTGTCCCAGCCACAACCTGGCAGCTTTAGACAGGTTGCCTCTCGACTGGTGCCTGCACACTGCTGCTCCAGGCTGCTCCCTGCCCCAGATGGTGCTTTTCTCTGGGCAGGACCAACCTCTTTCCTGGTGGGTGGAGAGCACCTTCCTGCCAAAGACTGGTGTACGTTGCCTTTATACACCAGAGAAAAATTTTCCACTGTAACTGCCAGTTTCAGCACTGGGTTTGGCATTTACTGGCCCCAAGCAACACAGATTTCCTCCAACCACCTCAATGCCCATCTGATGTTCAGCAGATCCACTCCTTCACTCTCACCTACAGACACTCTAGGGAGTGACTCAAGTCTCTGACCATTAAATGCTGATTGGGGAAAATCAATCTCCCCTGAGCTGCTCAGGTACCTGCTCCAAGCTACAAAAATGACACCCAGTCTTCAGACTTATGCACAGCCTCCAATCAGCCAACATCCATTGCCACCCAGGGTTACAGCTCCAGATTATCCTGCCTTTGATAACTGTGTGGAAAACCCCCCACAGCTGCTAAGGACAGGTTGCTCAGTTCTTAACTGCTCCTGGAAAAACAGTTGGAAAGAGGATTTGGTCTGCAATCCTGCCAACGAGATCCTACTATAATCCACTTTGTTATGGTCTTCTAATCCCCCAAGTCAGATGCAGCATGTGGCTTAATGACCTTTTAGTTGAAGTAAAATCTTCATGTGTGCCAAAATGAGGATGAGGGCAGGGATCTGCAATGTAAGCAAAGGCAGTGCCACATCTCTGGATCTCACACGTATGGTCTTGAGCATCAGAGGTGCTAGAGGCTGACATCAGAAAAGGATTTGACCATTAGACAACATCCTGCCTCACTTATGCAAGGAATTACTTGGTTTACATTTCCCATTAGTTTTTTGCCAGGATCAATTTTATACTCTCTGGAAGAATCAAAACTGATGTTGGGAAGTTTCCTTAGTGGATATCTGACTTCTCAGTGCAAGTAATACACCCATAAACTAATCACAAATCATTAATACACTTTTCCAGACATTCCTGTGTTTTGTCACATTATTTAATTAACAAATAGCTGTTGTAAAAGTGGGAAATAACAATAATTAGTTGTAGTTGTTTCATGAAATTGCCTCTAATCACTCCAAAATGCCTGCTAAATGCAATTCAGACTGCAGTTTCCATCTTTGTCTTCCTCTTGGCTGCGGTGCAGCCAATAACTATTTGTACTGAGCCATGTGCCTGGAGAAACCAATACAGAACAAATGGAAGATCTGCCTCTTGCCCAGTGCCTGAAGGCACTGTTTGAGCTAAGCAATAAAGCAAAGTCACTGATATGATTAAAATTTATCGATATGAAAACACATCCATGTGTTTATGGACTTATTAAATAGAGGTTGATTCAGGCAACGCTGCTGAATGTTTTCCTGAGCTAATAAGATCATGGGCAGAACTTTGTACCCTGCAGGTGAAGGCTGTGTGGTTTCACATTACTTATGCAATTAATTAAATGTACTCGGCCCCACAGCAAGGACAGCTCTTGACACATGGGAATGAGTCCAGCGGGCTGGTCAGGGGTGTAAGCCATTCAGGCTAAGCTGAAGGAGCTGGGCTTCTTCAACCTGAGGAAGGGATGACTGCAGGAGATTATATTGCTATCTGCAGCTCCCTGGTGGGGTTATAAAGAAGAAGGAGACAGAGTCTTCTCAGTGCTCGAGAGCAAAAAATGTTAAATCCTGACCAAGTCTGAGAAATTATTCATCACCACGAGGGTGATCAAGCAGGGGCACATGAATCAGAGATGCCATCCATGTCCTACCTCTGTGACAGTGAAAACCCTGCTGAACAAGTAAAGCCTTGAGTACCCAAAGCTAGCACTGACTTTAGCCTTGCTTTAAGCAGCAGCTGGACTCAAGACCTCTAGAGAGCTCCTCCAACCTGAGTTATTTTATGTACACAATATTTACATAATGCTCTATCCTCTGGATAGTTTTTTTTATTAATGAAGGGGCATAATAATTTTCCATGACCCAGAAGAGCAGCCTTGGAGTTTTCCTACAACCTTTGCTAAAGGTCCACAGGTAAGTTGTACAAAGAGCTCTCAGCACATTTTTAACAGTGGATGAGCAGTAACATGCAACCACTGTTAAATACACACATACAAACTAAACTATTCAAATTTGAGAATGCCATTAGCTTTCAGTGATTTCAAAGTTTCTAAGTCTCTCCACTTATGCAACAGCTCAGGTCACTGGCCATCACAACACTTCCCTAGAAGAGCACCACCATTTAAACCTATAGCAAAGTTACCTGCACCACTGATGCCAAAATAGTGAGCACTTTGCCTCTATGCTGCAGCCTCGACCAGATGTGGGTCTCAGCAACGTCAGCTCTAAGGACATACCTTCACCTTTTGCCTCACCAGCTCATGCTGTGCTCCACCTATGGGCAGTTTCTGGATGAATGCATCAGGTCAGGGCTTTACTGTACATGGCAAGAGCTACTCACATGAAAGCAGGAAAATTCTAGCATGAGGAGCAGAAAAACAAGACATTAACCAGCAAAACATTTAGCTAGACAATGGTCCAGGATTTTGCTCTTTGAAGGGACCATGCTGCAGGAAGTGTGGTTTGGAGGTAATGTAGAAGAATGCAGGTAATGCTTACCCTGCAGCTGGTCAGAGGAAGAGAAAATAATTTGTTTAATCAGTTTTCCTGGCACCTTGGTGATCTCAGCTGTACATCACTGAGTGCCTGTTTCCTGTTTGCCACAGCCCCAGCAGGAACAACACAGAGATGGCTGTGGGGAGGTAGCAGCCAATTCGGGATTGACACCATTCGTGGCTACCTGATAGGAGAAAGTCAGCTTGGCAGCTTTACTGATAAGACTAGGGAAGTCTCCTTCAGGAATTGTCTTCAGGGAAAAATCTTCCAAAAGGCAGAAAAAAAAATATTTTAGAAGTTCAATAGATTCTTATCTGCAAGGGGATATTATTTATAGCTCAGTGCACAGTTAAAATAGAATGAATAAGCATGTTCTGCCATGAAAGCAAATTGCTTTGTGGTTATATAAACCAGGGGAATAGTTGAACATATCTCCAAAGGCCAGCAGATGAGGCATTCTCAAGCTACCAGTCATCTTGCAGCACACATGTCATCAAACTAGCACACAGCAGGGGGATCGTGGCTGTGTCCCTTGGATTTCAGACAGCTACACAAGCCACCAAAGGCTGTCACTGCCAAGAGAGGCTTATATGCAGAAATAAGATATTTTAATTGACTAACTGGCAGGGCCAGGAAAAGTAATTCAGTCTGATTGGGATGAGCAATTGCTGCATACTATGGAGCAGCAAAGAGGCACATGAAGGCCTGAAGGAAGATCACTTGATCCCTGGACAGCTGCATTTGAGAGTTTGTTTACAGAGGGATAAGCATCCCGGATGCCACTACAGCATGAAGGCTGTGGCAAGGCTGACTGGGGAGACAGGTTACAGTCTCCTGTGAAGCACAGGGATCATCTCGTCACAGTGAGCTGCCAAGTCTCATTAATTTGTCATAGGAACATGCCTTCAGTGCTCGCTCCCCTCAGTTCTGTTTCATAAGATTGACAGGCATGTCTGTAGACCACAAAGTGTTCTTGACAAGAGCATAATTAACCTTCGATGTTTACATCTCCCTCCTCTCGGTAACACACCAAGTTTGTGCATTTTGGGGAGGACTGGCTGTAAACCAGTGAGTTTCCTTTTATGTTTTTGATCAGAGGTCAGGGTGACTGGAAAAACAGTTTTTCTGAGCTCCGTCTGGAGTAGCTGGCAACTGAATAAGAATTTCCTTGAGTAAATGAGATCCCCATTAACTTGAGGCTCCACATCCCTTCGAGCCAAGATCTGAGACCTGCCTCATGCAAGTTCAGGACAAGGTGAGCTGAGGTTCTGCCCAGGTTGAGGGAGCTAGAGGTGCAGCAGTTAACACACACATGAGATGCATAAAAGATAAATTATTCTGAACTGATTTTTAAGGTAGGTAGACATTTCAGGAGCGTGTTCCCTTACACAACAACCAGGAGTGCAAACCAGCTGCTTCTGGATGTACCAATCCATCACTGCCACAGCAATAGAGGCATCGCTCTGCCTGTTAAGTGCCCCAAGAAACATCAATGTATCACAACTCCAGGAAGAGTTTCCTTTCCATATGAAACCACAGGATGGTGAAATGTGGAACAGGAGCAAGCAGAGCATCAAGCAAAAAAAAAAACTACACCCCTAGATCTCTCCTTATCAGCACAACAAACTAGCACAAATTCATTTCAGAAACAATGTTTGAAAGAGACAAAGGTGCTTCACTTTCCAAAAACCTCTGGGGTTTGGGATGACTTGTGACCTGTTTTTTTTTAAGAAAGATTTTGTAAATAAAGCAGCATCAAGGGGTTTTTCTTCCTGAGGGATAAAGTGTGATAGGCTAAGAACAAAAATCCACTGCTTTCCCTGGTAGGAAAGAAAAGGGGGAATAGAGTGAGAGACAGGATGCATCATGGTGCATTGAACACTTGGCTGGAAGAGGAGGAAATGAAGGCAAAGAATTTCTATAGCTAAAGCATCATAACCACTGAACACTTCTTCATTACTAACATCAAGAGAAAGGGGAATAGTTTCATTTATTCTGCAGAGCTGAGCTGGAATGAGACCACTGGCTGATTCTTTACAGCTGGAGGTGGTTGAAGCACCATCGATGCTGACAAAGAAACATGCTGCTGAATTACAGGACTTTGCTTTCTCATAGGCACTGAGGTAGAGCCCAAAATTGCTATCACCTCTTAACTACTCCACTAGCCAGGTAACAAAATTATTTACTTAATATGTTAGTATGTTCCTGAAACTTGCTGTATTGTGCTTGATCATACAGCCCCTACACCCCCTGGCTTGGGCACTTGTGCCCCATTTGCAACCTGGAAAAAAAATTCTTGTCTCACTAGGGCTGGATGCACTGATACCTGTCAAGGTTTTGTGTGTTTCCTTTTCTGGTCTTGCAGCAGGTTGTGCTGCACTTCTCTGATTCTGGCAGTGAAGATTGCTTGTGCTTGCTTGCACAGCAAAGAAATATTTCTGCTACTCGTCTCATATTTTGCATCATTTTGCCATCCCTCTCTTCGTACATTTGAATGCAGCCTGTGGAGAATAACAATATTAGAAAGCTAGCATTAAATCACTGCCAAATGAAATGTCAACAGAAGGTATATGCATCACTTACATCCAATCGTACGCTGCCTGCTCAGCATCCGGCTGACAATATTTGGGATGCTGCCACAGAGAGCAATGGGAGCTCAGCCTGCTTCTGGGTTTGCCTCCCTCCTTGGTCACCGGGATGAGTGCTGCTTCCGAGTCCCTGGGTGTGCCGTGTTCACTGAAGAAGGGAAAGCCTGCCATTAGAGGCTCAGTATGACCATTTTCCCAAAGGGGGAAGGGTGCTGGGAATGTAAATAGAGTTCCCAAATGATGCAAGTGAATGAGAGCTTGTCCAAGCTAGCTACCAACAATGAAACAGTTTTACTGTCTCTGACTATTATAATACTAGCAATCAACAGACCTATGCTGCATGAGCATGCTGCGTCACTTCAATTTCTATTCCAGCTATTTTCATTTGCCTGTTAAATCTTCAGCCCTTCTTCCCAGGCACAAATACAAGTAAAGAGGGAGAAAAGGACAATAAATTGGAAAAGCACAGGGGGAAGCCAGAGGCTAGGGCACTGCCCCTCAGAAAGCATGTTCTTTCCATTGGACCGGCATGTTATAGGCATGCATCTCACATGGTGTAAGCGAAGCCATCTGTGCCATAGATCTGCTCCAGAGCTTGGCCAGGGTCCCTGGCTGGTCATGCTCAGCAATGCCCATGGGACATGTGCTACAGCTAAACTTTAGAGGGAAGAGCCAAAGTTTAAGGCAATACATTTCCAAACATTCCTCATTCCTCAGGGGGCTTGAATGAAATGGCTTCACTTCTATAAATGAAAGGCAGGAAGCAATACACTAGGCAAATGCTCTTTGTTTGCAAATTCACAGTATGTTTAAACTTGTGGGGCTGCACCTCAGCTGGTGAGAGTCTGGAATACCCTCCAAGGCTGAGTGGATGTCTGCCAGCTGGAGACAGGCTCCCTTCCACTGCTGCTCTCTGCTTTTTTTCATATCTACTCATTAATCAGTGGTGAGCACCCCAACCAGTGCCCAGAGCATGGCAAAGAATCAAGCAAAATTGAATCAAACATTAAACTGCAGCAAGAAAATAATCATTCCTGAGTGTGAACACACCGATGGATGAAATGAGTGGACACCAGGACCATATTCCTTTAAATACAAGGGCCCAAGGAAAACTTTTCAGTCCCCAAACCATTTTACTTTCGCTGACAGCCAATTAGACAGGCCTGTGCATCTGATACAATGAGTCCCTGTAATTATTTCTGGATTTCTCCCCGTCCCAACCCCCCACACCTTTTTTTTTTTTGGAGGAACATATTGTTGCAAAAATGATTAGTAAGAATTGATTTGAATATTCTTCTGAAAAGATCACAGTTTTCTTTAAAAAAAAAAAATCAGTGGGATGAGTCTTGTCATTCTCAATTACCCCTCAAGAGAGTGACAGTCTCCAGGCCCATCCACCTGCCTCTTTAGCACATGCAGCATGTGAAAAGTTCACAAAGCTCAAAGAAGGGTGAGCAGCAGGTGATGTAACTTTGAAAGATAAGGATTGGGGGGGAAGAGTGTTTTGAGTGAAGTTTAGGTGCAGACACTATGAAGGAGAGGATGGGGGGGGGTGAATGCTGAGAAATGCAAAATAATTCCCCCAGCTCCACATGAAAAGGCTAAGTACTGCTTTCCAAATTCCACTCAGCAATAAGATTTAAATGATTCACCTCATTCCTCCTTCTCTTTGTACTTTAAGAAAAATAACTGTGGACTCAGAAAACATTGATGGGGCTATAAAGATAAGTTAGGCAAACAAAGGAAAGAGAGAGGACATTTATATTTCTAAAATATTGCCTCTGTGGTGTGTACTGATGCATTTACAAGCCACAAATCCTGAGGCTGGGCCATCATCAATGTGAAACACATCAAAGGTCATCATTCCTTGGCGTGGCTCAGGAGCTCAGTTCCTGCTCTCCAAAGCCAGAGGGATGCAGCAGTTGCTGCAAGGCAGAGTGAAGAACTGGACCAGCTGTGTTCAGTGGTCCACTTTAGCTGCCTGATGTTGCAGTCATAGCAGACACTGGAGAGTCAGTTCCATCTTCACTGCACGCTTGACTGAGGGTATAAGGCTGCACCTGTAACTATTTCTGTTTATGGCAAAAGTGTAAAAGAAAAAAACGGGAGGCCAGTGAAGCAGGACTAAATCCATGCTTGCATCTGATGTTTTTAGGGCCTCTTTCCAAGTTCAAAAGCAGGCTTTCCTAGCACAACAGTTACAACAGTTGAATGGCTTTGGAGAACTAACCAAATCACTTTGAAGCTGCTCAAGCTTTTGCCCAAGGTAAGAAACTCAGCCTTGTGTCTCTACAGCATTATGCACTTGGGAAGTGATGGAGCAGCAGGCTGAGCAGCACCAAGGAGTCTTTCACCTTCACCCTGGAAACAGTTACTGAATATATTTGCAGTCTGGTAAGTGCTGAGCTTGATGTTGCCCAGCACAGTAATCTCTGCCTACCCATCTACAGAGCAAATCCATCTATGGCCAAATGGGCACCCAGCTTAGTAGAGCCATAGCTCGAAACCACCTTTCAAGTCTCTTAGTGAAAATTTTAACCTTGTATTGTTCTACCTCTCCCCTAAGCCACAAAAATTCAATGTTTCCTCTTGAATGTGCTCATCTTTGCTTGACCATTACTTCCTCATCAACACAAAGCAGAAATAAATCATCTAATTAACACACAGAGTAAATATTCCTGCAAGAGCTGAAAACCAACTTGGAGGCACAGAAAACAGCCCTGTCCCTGAGAAGAAGGCTGCCTTGGTTTTATAGAGTTTTATTGCTTCATAAAACACCCAATGAGCCTGGGGCTTTTCCTATATTCTGGCCCAGTTTTAGTGATTTATGCCAGTAGGTACTTCTATGTGAAACCTACTAGCCAATACTACGTGGAAACCTGTCTAATAATAACTTTGGCTTCTTCCTTGGATTGCTCTGACAACCTCAACTTTGTGCCTCCTCGAGTTCATGTTTGCTTTTGGTGTCATCAGACAATGAGCTCCACAGAGGAAGCTTGGCACAGATGTGTTTAGTTAATGCCATTCAGTGGGATCTTGACAGCTTTACAGCTCAAAATGCTTGCAAAAGCCAGCAGTCAAAGCTAAGTCCAAGTGAAAGTCTGCCAAAGTTCGCCAAAAAAAAAGTTTTTCAGGTCTTACCCTTGCAAATAATGAAGCAACACTTAAATAAGACTAAAGAAGCGTGCTCTGCAAAAACACCTTAACAGAATCACAGAATGCTTTGGGTTCGAAGGGTGCCTCCAAGGTCATCTTGTCCAACATCATCTTGTCCAATGGCAAAAAGATTATATAAACCAAAATAATGTTTACATTAGGACACAAACCCAAGAAAAGAACAATAACCCATTGTTAGTTACAAATCATCTTGAAAAGTACATGCCAGGCACAGACACTAATGGCATGGAGGTATAATGGCCTTGTTCCCTGGTACAATACCCACAGTATCTCCAAGTCATTAACATTTGCCTTCAGTCTATTCTTCTAGCCCGACAATTCAAAGGCTGACTTTCCAAACCAGTCCAAATAATTGTACTATTCTCTGGTAAACAACAATGGGACATTGAATCAGAGAGGCACTAGCTATAGTTCAGAAGAAACCCTTTCACCCTGAAATAGTGAACTTGCAACAGCTTTGGTGGCCTGCTGTGCAGTTGGGTATATTGGTTGTGCCTGTGTTGTCAACAGATGAAGGGGCAGCCCCACCACCCTGCCATCCATACAGACACCAAAGTGATAGCAATTATATCACAAGGTCCTGAGCTCTTTGACCTTAAAAAAAGTAGGCAAAACATAACTATCAGGCAGAACCACTTCCCTATGACTTGTTACACATTCTGTTAAAACTGGTCACTTCTGCCTCCTTTTCCTTCCCACACAGCTTTAGAAGGCAGGCAGCTGCAGAGATGTGCAAAGGCTGCCTCCCTCCCCAGACCAGATTTCTATTTCTGCTCACCAGTCCTGGAGGCATGCTTTTGCAATAATAAATCAATAGATTTCAGGAGAGGCCACTGCTGTCTGTGACCCTGAAGGGAGCTCAGCATCATCTCCTGTAAATTATATCCTATAACAGCATTCAACACAGAGGACAAATTCAGTGGAGACAGGCTGGGATCACCATTCCAGACAGCCACTGCTTTTTCCATGGCACAGGTTGACCAGGCAATAAGAATCAGGACTAGGGCACCTCTTTGCTAGGCAGCCAGTTTCCCTTTCTAGCCCACAGCAAGAAAGGGCTGCTCTTGAAAACAACCACCCACCCACATCCTAGGCACTGCCCTGTGAAGGAGGTGGACCATGGCCCTGAGGTGAACATCTCTTTTTACTGACTATAAAGATGGAGTCCATATCAGCTTATGAAGAGATATTAATGGTTAGGTGAGACTAATAATGTCAAGGAGACTTTGAGGACTAAGTGCACACCTGGGAGCTCCAAGGGGAGGCCAGGCCTTCATCAGAGCACAGGTGTCAGGAAAAGATTTACCCATGTTTTGTAGAGCAGAACACCAACAGAAAAATACATATGCACCACTAGAAGTACCATGTCAGGGAGGAGAAGGGGCAAAAAGAATGTGGCATTAAGACAGTGAAATGTTGCCAAGTGAGTTTATTGAACAAGTATTTCAGGAGCTAAGGAAATGAGACAAACTGAAGGGAAGTTGCTGGGGAAGATCAGCCCATGGGAAGTCACATGCAAAGGAACATGTCTTCTTGGGCTGGAGTCCAGCATGGACTTAGCATTCAGTCATGCTCATGAGGTTGAGAGTCTTTCTGCTTTTCCTGGTAAGAAAAGGAGAGAGAAGGATTAGACAGAGCATATTCAGTGCTGAAGCCCTGTTCACCACTTCACTAGTGCAAGTGTTGGCTGGAAATAAAGAACAGTCTCAAAAAGCCCAAATACTCCCTTTCATTATTTTCATTGAGGGAAAAATGAAAGGCTTCACACATTTGGTACAGTTCAGTTGGTTTGGTGAAGTACTTTCCACATGCATTGAATGAGCCTGTGGGACAGATTATGTGGCTGGTGAAAAGGAGTAAAGTATCATTGAAGCTAACAAACAGGAGGCCACATACTGATCACAGAAATGGGCCCTTGACATCTTTCCTTCAAATGCAAAAATGCTCCATCTCTTCACAGAAGTCATGGTCCACGTCCAGTGTATGCCCATAAGCAGCTAGTTAAAACCACATCATGACAACAGCCCTGCATTTGTGGTAGGTACAGGAATTGATCACGAAAGGAAGGGGTTTACTGTTGTACGTACAGATAGGCATTGCAGAAACCACATCTGTTGCTGTATGTTTGGCCATCAGAGCCACAGTGGGGCAAATATTCGAGGGTGCAGATAGGAGAGATTTCTTCAAAGTCCTTGCAATGCTCCTGTGCACAGAAGACAGACATGAGTCTCTCCCTGCTGGAGAGATGACTGTGTCCCCCCAGCATACAGAATGCCACCCCGTTCAGCTGTGAAGCTGTATGTGCCATCATAACAACCAACTCCAAGTTCCTCTGGTGGCAGATGTGATCTTGCACTATCTCTGCCCACTGCCACATCTTTTCCTACACTGTTACAGAGCAATGGGATGGATGTTGTCTGCTTTATGACCCATGTGAAATTCCCAAAGGATCTCCTTAGATCTGCATGCCACAGCTGCCCCAAGTTTGTAACTCAGAGCAGAGGACTGTCCCCCATGAGTTTTACAGGCACTGGACCTCACTCTGTTCCAATCCTTTCCCACTCACTCTTGTAATATCCTCTTCACAGCGTCCATTCTTCCTTTTGCCAAGAGTGGTCCGATGTTCCCTGGCGAAAGGAGAGACCATCATTAACCACAACCTTCCCCATTAATACTGCAGTGCAAGAACAAACCAGACTCCCACCAGGGGCACAGCAGTTTTTGAGATAAGGTGGTTTAAGCATTTCCTGCACAGCACTAACAAGAACATGCTCTTATAGGCCAAGCATGTGTCTCCTGGAATAGCACTCTCCCCAGCTGATGCATCTCCCTTTACAGGTCTCTGGGGTTCAACACTCACATCAAACACAAACTGGGGCAAGCAGCAGGACAAGGGCAGAAAGATATGACCCATCTAGCACAGGGTTTCAGAGAAAGCCCTTGTACATGGCACTCACAGATCCAACCACTACCAGAGAGAAGGATGGGTACTTACAGGTTGTGAGCACACAGTGTGCACTCACTGGCGTAAGTCACACCATCAGTACCACAGACAGGGTCATAGATCATCGTGCAGGCAATCAGCTCTCTGCCATCCTTCAGTGTGGAAGTTGGGTAGTGGCTGCAGTTGAGCTGAGGAACAAAGACAGCAAAAGCTCTGGCAAGGGCTCTGCTCTGTGCAAGGGCATCTAGACACAACCAACCCTCTTCTTGTGCCTCTGCCATAGGACAAATTATGGTTATATATAAGCTCATTCTTCATGGAAAACTAGCAATTTCCTCTCACAGCCTTGTAGTGGAGAAGACTGAATCAAGGCTTGAAGGTAGACATTACTCACTGAGCTTTATACCTGTCATGATGCCCTTATACCTTGCTGAACCTACTGGGATATTATGAAATGTAGCTCAAAAATCATCTGCAAATCAAACCAGCATGATTTATGCACTTTCTGCAAGAGGACCAACTGTGACCAAGGTGTTTTTCATGGCCCACAAGAATGGAGGGAAGATGTGCTGACAGGTCTTTTGTCGAAAGAGAATAGCTCCAAGTGTTGAAATCTGCCAGCAGGATTGACAGCAATTGAGGCTGATTTACACTGGTTGAAGAACTGGCCTTGTGTTTCAGCACTCCCAGCTTCTCCAGCCTGAGCTCTTCCTCCCTGATTTATGTATCTCCCCCGGCCTGAGCACAGAGCGTACTTGGGAAACAAAGGAATGACATTTCATAGTTTGTTTGTATAGAAATGAAATATCTGACTCGGCATGTTGACTCTTTCAAACATGCTAATGAGATGGCTTTGTTCTTCTATTCCCCAGCCAGTGCAAATAATTTAGAGCTGGCCAAATATCGTTAATCTGGTATTTTTACAAGATTCATTGTCAGTATACATTAGATTACATTGCATTTACAATAAAAAAAAAGCAAAGCCCCCCAAAAAAACAACAGCAAAAAACCACAACCAATGAAGCAAAAAAACCCCAGAGTAGGGCTTGAATCCTCTAGTGCATTAGGTATCAGCTTTCAAAACACAGGCAATTTTCTAATCTTCACAAAACATCCTTTTGTAAAATGCAAGCATCCAGAAGGCAATGGCTGCCCTGGGTCCTCTGCATCCCCTTCCCATGCTGCCAAAACACGCTGCTGAGTTCCCAAGGCAGCGGTGATAGACTGCTGTGGGAAAAGGATTTCTTCTTGTAAAGCCTTAAATCATTCATGATACCTGTCTCATAACTCATTCCTCACCTGTCCTCTCTTCTTTCTTTTCCTGACTACGTGCAGGAAGTGCACAATGTTCCCGCAGCCAGGAGGGTGCTATTCACCCACAGAAGGAAGGATAGCACAGGTTATAACCCTCAGTGAAAGCCATACCGCTAAAACCAACCAAGGTTTATCCCCGTTGTGCAATTAGCACCAGGCTCAACCTTTTTCGCTAGGTTTCACTTACTTGGGGAACTTCTGCGCATCTTCCATCGTGCTTCTTGGCAACATCGGTTCCAAATTCGCTGGAAGAGAAGGCAGAGTTAAAATGGCTTAACAAGTTGCTCAGTTGAGCTCTCAGGAGGTGACCTTCCAGGGCTTACATGTTATGGGCACAGAGTGCGCAGTCATTGCTGTAGGTGACACCATCTGTCCCACAGATCTCACGCAGGATGAAGGGGCAGGCTGCAATGGCTTCACCGGTTTTGGTATTGCTCAGGTATGTAGTGCAGTCAACCTGAGGAGATAAAATAATGATGCTGGGTCAGCAGCTAAGAGATGTAAGAGTGCAGTGGACATCTGCAGTCTGCCCACTTTGATCCTCCAGATTTTAAAGGCTTCTGCCGGAGGAAAAACAGTCTCCCATTAGGAACAGAACAGAATGGAGCAGAATGGAGCAGAAGAAACTTTCAAGATCATCATGTCCAACCCATCATCCAACACCATCTAATCAACTAAACCACGGCACCAAGTACCTCATCAAGTCTCCTCCTAAACACCCCCAATGATGGTGACTCCACCACCTCCCCGGGCAGCCCATTCCAATGGGCAATCACTCTCTCTATGAAGAATTTCTTCCTAACATCCAGTCTAAACCTCCCCCGGTGCAGCTTGAGACTGTGTTCTCTTGTTCTGGTACTGGCTGCCTGGGAGAAGAGACCAGCCCCCACCTGTCTACAACCTCCCTTCAGGTAGTTGTAGAGAGCAATAAGGTCTCCCCTGAGTCTCCTCTTCTCCAGGCTAAGCAATCCCAGCTCCCTCAGCCTCTCCTCATAGGGTTTGCGCTCCAAACCCCTCACCAACTTTGTTGCCCTTCTCTGGACATGTTCCAGCAAGTCAACATCTTTCCTAAATGGAGGGGCCCAGAACTGGACAGAGTACTCAAGGTGTGGCCTAACCAGTGCCATGTACAGGAGCATTAATTGTAGCATTAATTGGGTTTGTTATTGTCTGCCAACAGAGGGAAGAAAGGAATGGCTGGCCCAAAAAGGTTAGTTTCCTAGCAAAGTACACATGCAAGTTTTAAAATAAGCATTTAACTCCAAATTTGGATTTAAGGTGTTTGACATTACGTCCAGCATGCCATAGTTAACCAAATCTGAGATATTCTTTTGGCTGTTTGAAAAACAGCAGCAAGAACTTCTTCAGCAGCTCTTGTTGAAAAAAAAAAATATATAAATTATAATACCTACCAGTTTTAATACCTGAGGATAAATAGACAAATACCTCTTGGAGATCAGTCTACACTAACTAAGCATCACTGACACTCCACTGTCATTTTGCATAGTTTCCCCACTGCAGTGTTTCTTATTATCCATATTTTCCACATGGTTCAAGAGCAAATTAAAGCAAAGACATTTTTAATGATGTCTTTACTATAGAAAATATATTGCAGTGTCTCAGGATGCATGAAATTGTTTTCCATGCTTTAGAGCTGCTCTGCATAAGCAGAATAAATGTTTGGGGATATTATTGGCACATATTGTTACTGTGCAGAATACTAAAGCTATTTCTGTATGCATACCCAATAGCAGATTTTTCCCTGGCTGACCAGAGCACAAGGAATTTTTTAACCTCCTTGTCTAGTGCAATGGAAATCCCAGCACTGCTTGAATACACAGACATCTAACACAGCTTTCTATCTTTGTCTCCTACCATGCTAAAATGGTCTGCACAGTTCTTGGGCTGCCTCTGATGATTTCTGCTCATAGAGCTGCAGTACTGGGACATTTTGTCTCAGAAGTCACAGCCTGTTCCCACTCTCTCTTGCTCTCCTGTACAGCACATCAGTGGCAGGGCTGTCAGCAGTTACAGAGAACTGCAGCACCAGCCCTGTGCATCACCTCTCCATGCAGCCAGGGTGCATTGAGCCCAGCCAGGGTCTGACTGGAGAGAGAGTAGGAGATGGTGCTCATTTCCAATTTAGTTACACTTACAGGAGTACTTTCCTCCTTGCATCTTCCCTCATGGTTTTTCTTGACTTGAGTCCCATGTTCCCTGAAAGGGAGAGGATGGCATTAGAAAGCTCACCAGCTAAGCCCTGCAACACCCAGATGCCACAAAGCAAACCAAATTTATAGCCAATATAAATGATAAAGGAAGCATCTGATTCACTAATGAACCAGCTTCTCCCAGTCATAAGTAAGCACAGACTGGTAACAAACCCATTAGGTGTCCTCCCTGTATGCCAGACAGCAGCACCATCACTGGAAGTGTTTAAAGAGAGGCACTTAGTGCCACGGTTTAGTTGATTAGATGGTGTTGGGTGATAGGTTTGACTTGATGATCTCAGAGGTCTTGTCCAGCCTGGTTTATTCTGTATTCTTTCCTCTGCCCAAATATCACAGCCCTTAACATGCTCAGAGTGAGAGCTGACTCTCCCACAGCTCCCCTAAAGAGCACAAACAGATCATCGGGGAACAAAATCAAGGTGACAGTGGCTTGAGGAAATTGAAAGATAAAAAGTCATATAGACATACTGGTATTAAAAAGAAAAAAAAGAAAAAGAAAAAAAAAAGCCACCTGAAGGACTAATCAGGGCTTGTCACTCCAAAAGAGTCCTATGTGCAGTACTTACAGGTTATGGGCACAGATGCCACATTCGTTGTCATAGGTAAATCCATCTGTGCCGCAGACTGGGAGCAGGATCCGTGGGCAGCGGAGCAGGGCTTTACCACCCTTCATAATTTTTGATGGGTATTGACTGCAATCAATCTGCAAAAAGCAGGAATGTCAAACCTGGGGAAGTCCTTGTTCTCAGAGAAAAACCCTCATGTAACTTCCTGCCATGTCTTTTGTGCTGGGATGCTGAGACAACAGTAGTGCTACACCTCAGCTCTCTCCAAAACAGGCTGGGTCAGTTCTGTGTGAATCCTCTCATGGACAAAGGGAACTGCACAGCAATGCATAGTTTGTGAGGTGTGAAATCACTAGGGGTCATGGTCATTCCTAAATGCAAGGTATACCAGAAAAGCAAAAACTGGAAGAGAAAAGAGAACACAATCCCCTTTTCATTCTGCAGTACAGATATAAACAAAGCACCAAGCAGTGAAGGAATTTGCACTTTGCTGACAATGCATGTGGAGAGTATCCTCAAAGGAAGATCTAATCCCAAACTGAACGACTTCTACATGTCCTAGACACCAGCTCTGGGACTTCTCAGCTGATACATTGAAATTAAAACCTCAGGTGTGCCCTGCATACCAGAGTATATCCCCATTCAAAGGGTTGGTGCAGATATGAATTGGGAATGAAAACTCTGTGCCTAGCTCCTATGTAGCCCATCTGCTGGGGCTGAGCAGGCAAGGAGGACCCAGAGGACACCTGCCTTAGGACAGATGGGATTTGTAGGTATCCTCAATACAAGGGACTGACAAGAGTTAATAAACATGTGGAGAAAGGCCAGGCTTCAGGCCAGCTCACTTTCAAAATAAATGTAGCCTGAGGGAACATTTCAGTTGATACAGCTAAGAGGAAGAACGTGCCTTATGCTGAATGCTTACCTCAGAAGTCTCTGGTCTGCATTTTCCATTATGCTTTTTGCTAACATGGCTCCTGTGTTCTCTGGAAGAGGGAAACAAAGCTGAGGAACTAAATGCTTAACCTTTTAGCCACAGTCACATGCAAAATGAGACAAACCACAGCTTCAAATTCTATGAGAGCATATTAGAATAGCTACATTACTCATGAACAAGCTCATCAGGTCTTCTCATAAGATGCAGTTTAAAGCAATAATCTGAATTATTCCTTCCTCTGCTCAGTTACTGCCCAACCCAGAGATTAATCCAAGGAGCTTGCCATCTGACACTGATGAGCACAAAGAAGTTCTCAGAAGGAAACCCCAGGTAAATCCAAACCAAATCCAGTTTCTAAGACTGTAAGGCATTGCTGGCTACTTGGAATGAGTGCTGTATGTATGGCACTTACGCATTGTGGGCACAGATCTGACATTCATTATCATATGTAACACCATCTGTGCCACACACTGGACTCAGGTTCCTTGGACAGGATACTAATACTTTGCCATCTTTAGTGTTTGCTGTTGGGTACTTATCGCAGTCAACCTGTCAAAGTAAGGAGAATTATTAGCTCTGGTAGAGCCCTTGATATGCAAGAAAAGTCGATGCAAACCATTTTCATTCTGTATCCCAGCCTTCACTGTTTCCTCAACAGGACAAAGCCCTGATGCATTGCAGCTAAATCTTTGGAAACAAACTTTCAGAATATCCTAGTTCTCTAAGAAATAAGAAAAAGAGCTATCTTGGAGGAAAGATCCTTCAGGTAGAAGACATTCTCATTAAAAAATGGATCCTGAATTTAATGGGAAACGTTTTTCACCAGCTGGAAATCTGACTAGTACTGGTTTGGTTTGTCTTGGGTTTCTCCCTGATTCCCCAGCACTATGAATATTTATTACTTCAGATACTCTGTAGTTAAGCAAAGGGTTTGAAAAGATGGAGGAAAAAAAGTGGTTATCTATCTGTTGGAGCGTGGACTTTTCTACATCCCAGAAGTTTAGTGCTGAAATACAGGAGCTTCTTTTCCTGAGGCACCAAACTGTTGGCCTTGAAAAAATATACCATAAACTATACTCTATAAATATGTATGCTTAGCACTTTCATGACTCTCTCCACGTCTGTGAAAGCAAGCAGCATGGGACTTGCAAAAGGTGGAAACACTTTTGATCCCCAGAGAGAACTGCCAGCCTGCACAGCACGTTGGCAGCTGAAATCTTGGGCCTCCCCTTCTCCTGGGCACAAAAGCCAGCTTAGAATGGAGGGAAGTAAGTTCTGTAGCACTGCCTCACTGCAGGCTCCTCATTTCTTATCCTTTTCCTTCCTCCTACATCAGCTTGGAGCAGTATGCATGGAGTGACCCTCTCTTTGGAGCACTGAGCAGGCAAAAATCCACCCTCACTGTGCAGAACAGTGAAGCACAGACAGGGTCCCTCATAAGCCTTGTCTTACAGTCTTCTTGCAGTTTCCTAGGGAAATCTGTGGGGTTCTTAGGATTCTATGAACAGCCTCAAGAGATAGATTTTTTTACTTCTGTTGCACTTACAGAGCCAACTTCCTGCTTGCATTCTCCATCATGCCTTTTGCTAACATTGGTTTGATGTTCTCTGAAAGAAAGAAATACTTTGGTTAGGAAGCCTTGAGAATAACTTTTCACATTACACCCTGGGACAAGAAAGTAAAGTCCCATCCTGCCTTCTGGGACACTGGAATTGCTTGACTTGTCTGAACACACCCCAGAGACGGCAGCAGCAAACGCACAGTATTTCCATATCTCATGGTAATTTCATGCTAGCAACAATTAGGTGTAACAAGTAATACTTTGATCTGTTCATGGCTCTGCTCTGGGTTATCCTCTGGTTCTTCTGTGATTCCCCTCAGGAGCATAGACAGAAAATGGGGAAGGAAAGTTGTGTGTACTGGAAAATTAGGAGAAGCCATCTCCAAAAAGACCAGGCAGAGGTAGTTGCCTGAAGATTGGTGTATACAGAAGGGCTTCTGAGAGCCTTAACTGTCACTAATTATCCAGAAGGATATTCTGTGCACAAGGCTTACGCATTATAGGCGCAGATCCCACATTCATTGTCATAAGTGAAGCTATCTGAGCCACAGACTGGTTTCAGTATCCTTGGGCATGCTACCATGACGTGACCATCTACTACAGAACTTCGGTACCTACTGCAATCAATCTGTAAAAATAGCAAGAACAGAGAAAGGGGGGGAAAAAAATAGCCAACACATTTTTAATATAAAGATATACCATTCTCATGTAGTCTGCTTACTCTCCCCCTCAGCCTCCAGGGACAAATCCAGCACCAAACTAATTCCACTATCAAAAGTGGAAGCCAGAGGGAGTTCTGTGGGAATTCTCCTCTGATGAAATAAAATGGCATAGCAAGGAGGGTTGTGATTTGGATTTTCTGAGGTCCTTTATAAAATCCTACTTGAGACATCCAGGTGGTGAGATCCAACCTTCAGCCAACACATTTTCATTTTATTCCAAATTACAGAGGCTGGATGCCTGAATGAGAATGGACAGAGACATGGTAGCAGATGGCCCATCAAAACCCTCTCAGCTCTCTTTGTGCTGTGCAGATCAGGTGTGCACGTTCTGTTTTACTCTTGTGTGACGTTTGAGCTGACTACTTTTACAGCCAGCTGAAGTCTTCCATGGATTTTGTCTTACCTTAATCGATTTTGTCTTGCATTCGCCATCATGTGCCTTCCCCACACTGGCCCTGTGTAGGCTAGAAGAAAGAAGACCTGTGTCAGGGATTGCAGAGAGCAGCAGAGCCTCAAGGCGGGTGATGTCGGCACCCAGCTGCTAGCTCACATATTCCCCTGCCCAGTCCATCTTTGGAGAACAACGCTGCCACCCTTAGCCTGAACCCCTTGGTCTGCAGCCTCTGCTAGGCTTCCAGCAATACTCACTTGTTGTGGAGGCAGATCCCACACTCATTGCTGTATGTGTTGCCGTCAGTGCCACAAACTGGCTCCAAGTTCCTGGGGCAAGCTACCAGATCTGTCCCATCTTTGCTGACGGCACGAGGATAAAGACTGCAATCAACCTGCAAACACACCACAGAGTCCCAGTGTTGGCTCCCTTATGGAAATAAATGCCATAAAGGCTCCCACCACCATAGCCACAGTGCCTGCAGCTCCTGCCAAGAGGTAAATTAGAAGGATTATTTTTAATCTGTGCAGGCAGTCAGGAGGAGTGAATCTTCTCTACAGAAGTTTCTGATTATGCTTTCCTCCCAGAGCTGGGGGAGGCCCAGCATGGAGGAAGGATTACTGTGGGTGAGACAGTACCTAATAAAGGTGGCTGGTAATTTGGAGTCTGGCTGTATACCAGAGCCCCTCAGCTCAAATTATGATCATTTCAAATCATACTGCAGCCTCTGGTGACTAACAGGAGTGTCAAAACTGCACAGGAAGAACCTACAGACAAATCCATTGCACAGACCCTGTTGCTCCTTTCTAGGATGTAGGTATAGAAAACTTAGTCAAGGAACACAGTTCTGCAGATCTTACTGTACAGAAGAAATTATCAAAATCATAGGCTTAGCTACCTTCAGGCATGTCATCTTAAGACAGTATTCCTCATGAGGAAGTAACTACTTGCCTTTGACCTGGAGTAACGAAATTATGTCTAAGAGTTAATATAATAGGATTGCATAATTCTCCCTTCATTTGATTTAATGAACTGAAAATATTTTAAGAAATGGAGGATCTTTTACTTTCTCATTAAGTTCACAATATCATTCAATCATGCTCTGGCAAGTATTATTTGAACAGCCAAGCTTTCATTAGATTTAATCCACTTGCTCATCAGGTAATTACATACTGTTTCTATTTCACCAGAAACCTGGAGCAGAACAGAATAAAGAGATCTGTAGCTCACCTCACTTCCAAGGGCAGCACCTGAGAGAAAAAAAAATAGAGACAGAAAATAAGAAAGAAAAAAAAAATCAAGTTATTGATCTGCATAGAAGACAAATGCAAATCTTTTCATGACACTGTTAAAATCAGTGACTGTTGTTGACTAGTTTACTTGGGTTAGGAAAATAGGGAGTTCTACATGATACCAGCAAATGGTCATAGAAGGTATTAAAAGTTACTAAGTAATGTTTCATTTTGAGGGGAGATCAGATTTATTGATCCATCCCCAAGATGATACAGGAAAGAGATACAGGTTCTACTTGGATTTTAATCTCTTTTAAGAGACTTTGTATTTGACTTTCAAAAAGTGTGGTCATGCATGTTTATGAGCACTATTGAGCGCTGGCGCTGTCCATCTCCAAACACATCTTTCTCAGTCACCAGTGTGTAGCGCAGTAAACTCACAGAACCATCCTAGAGATTAAAGATTGCATTTATATTTCTCACAGGGATAATGATGCCATTTCTAGCAGTTTGACTTTGCCCTTATACACAGTGCCAGCATGTATAAGCTCCTGCCCTGCACTAAGATTGCTCCTTCAGCAATTTGCTCCTACAAACGAGGAAGATGAAAAGAGTTGCCTGTATGAGGTTTGCTGAAACCTCAAGTCTTTAAGTCTAATTTTTGCTATAATCCCTCAGAAATAGTATTTCTTTGTGAAATAAGGCTCTTCTCTGTGTTACAAGACCCAAATACTTTTAACCGAAATGAAAATCCAGCACCCGTTCAGCTAGAGCAATCCCTGTGCAACATCCCAGGAAATACTCACCCAAGCAGCAGCAAATGGCTAGAGCCACAAAAGCCCCTGCTACCTTCATGGCAAACAGAGCTACCACTCGAGTGCAGCCTGCTAGCTCTCTGTGTGGGAGAGGAAGATTGCAGGTAGGAGCAAGAATATATAGCACACCACAGTATCAAGTGGTCCCACCTTATTGGCAATGCTCCAAGCCTGTCATCAACAGTCGAAGCCAAAAATCTATTTACCCACTTCTAGATTTCTAGCTAATGATTGACACAGGCATTTATACCAGGCAGGGGCTTTTCGCTTGACTAGAGAGGAGCAGGGAGTGTGCTAGAATCCCTCACTTCCTGGATGGATCTGCCCTAGACATGGGCTGCCACTCGTACAGCTGCGGCATGTTGCAAGCTCACATCTACCCTACAACTGGCTAAGTACAATTAGATCTTCCCCCTCTATAGTTTTCAACTGAACTGCCAGTTGATAACCAACTCCCTCATTATTTAAGCTCAGAACAATATTTTGTACTCTTTACCGCTGCTTTTCATCCCAGGCAATTTCAGCCAAGAGGGTAACCCTGTGCTCTGCAGGGGAAAAACCTCAGCAGTGTTCTATTCCACATGCCAACCTTTTCTGTACTACACCAAGGAGCAAAAAAAATATTAAGCTTAGTCCCAAAATTCATCTTTTTGGCTGTTTGCTGGTGACTGCCATGATACTCTCTGCTTGCTGGCTACCACCTCCCCTACAACCAGTTCCTGACCCACCTCATCAAGCCTAAGCGACACCATCCCACAGGGCAGCAGGCCAAGTGCTGCTGATGCCCACATAGACTAGATGTTCTGGATTTCCTTTATCTAGGAATTCAGCCAACTTTGCAAAGACTGATATCAGGCCATGCTTGGTATCCTTTCTGAAAATTCACCATGTACATTGTTCCTTTACACTTTATCTCTTTAGTTGTCTTTAAATTTCTGCTGAAGGTTTGCCTGCTATTAAGGTAACAGAATTTGGATTGATCGTGAGCACTACTCTTTTTTTGGTGTCCTTTAATTAAAGAGATTTCTGGCAATTCTTTGGATTGGTTTCAATCCCAAGGCTTCTCAATTGGGATCCTGAATTCTCCAGACTTCTCACTAACTTTTAATCTTTCAAAATCCATACTTGCAGATCTATTTTTGACATAATTTAAACAGAGCGAGCTCGTGTTGAATCATCCCAGTTTTATTTTCTAACAGAAGGACATGTCCCAATGCTTTTCTCACTTGAAAAGCAAATCCACAATAACACAGTTTGGGGGATTACCTAATGGAAAATTCTATTTGCTTTTCTATCCAGGAGCTCTGCTAATATTAATCGCTTGCAGTGTGCATCTGCAAAGCTGAAGTCTCCTAATTTCAGCATTTTCAGCTGCATTAATCTCTAGTGACACTAGAGAACTCTATTCATAATATCCTGGGTTTGCACCTTCCCCCAGTATTCATTTCTAGCAGCGTGCTCAGGTGGCCAAGAAGGCCAACAGCGTCCTGGCCTGTATCAGGAACAGTGTGGCCAGCAGCAGCAGAGACATAATCATGCCCCTGTACTCAGCATCGGTGAAGCCACAACTCTAGTACTGTGTTCAGTTTTGGGTCCTTTACTAAGAAGGGCATCGAGTTGCTAGAGTGCATCCAGAGAAGAGCAATGAAGCTGAGGAAGTGCCTGTCAAATCTTATAAGGAGTGGCTGAAGGAACTGGGATTGTTTAGTCTGGAGAAGAAGCTGAGGGGAGACCTCCTTGCTCCCTACAACTACCTGAAAGGAGGTTGCAGTGCTGGTCTCTTCTCCCTGGTATCAAGGGATAGAACAAGGGAAAATAGCCTCAAGTTGCACCAAGTAAGGTTTAGATTGAATATTAGGAAATGTTTCTTTACTGAAAGAGTGGTCATGCACTGGAACAGGCTGTGGAGGGAGGTGGTGGAGTCACCATCCCTAAAGTGTTCAAAAAACGTGCAGATGAGTAGACATGGCACTTCAGGACATAGTTTAGTGGCCATGGTGATATTAGGTCAATGGTTAGATTTGATGATCTTGGAGATCTTTTCCAACTGAAACAATTCTACGATTCCTGAAGTTTCCTGCCCTGTCCCTTACCTCAGTTCCACTTTCCACCAACTGTCAAGGACTACAGATCTTTGAGGAAACACGGGTCTCAGGGACAAGGACCTATCTTCATTGTGATATCCATCTCTTAAGGTTTATTTCAGACAGACTATCATCAATTAATGCTTCCTGACACAGAAAAATGTATCTTGACAACTTAATTGCCAGACTCCATAAAAGCTGTCATGGTCAAACAGATTCCTGCCAATGTCCACACAGCTGACACCTGAACCTTACTGGAAATGAAGTATTATTTGCAAAACAAATCTGGAGTTAAAATAGATTGGCACAACATGTTCTGTCAAGACCAGGGCGATTCTCTTCCAAATAAGTTAGTGAAGTTGGAGAGTAATTTGCAGTAGGAGACAGATTAGAAGGACAGAACAGCAAACACCTGTCAAGGACCTAGAGAAGGAACTGGGATCCAGAAAAACATCACTTTGGGCTCCTGCCCTGTGCACAAGGAAGATCCATGCTGTATCCCTACAAGTGACCTGCCTGCTTCACAGTGATTCAGCAAAGCTGTTTCCACCAGCCATCTGTCTGCCAGGGCAACACCTTTCAGGACCAGAGCAGGACATGCAGCACATGCCACCCAGGCTGGACAGGGAGATGCAGGAGAGGGAGACACTTGGTTGCCCTTAGGTGTTTATACAATTGGCACTCACAGTCACACTGTTTTGATATCTACCTTTTATTTTCCCTTCACTGGGCATGCCAGAAGAGGGAGGCTCTGCAAAGTCCAAACGGCCAAGCAGCTCTGTACACAAGCACTCTGCTCTTTTCATCTCCTGCCTCTCCAGATTACCTCTAGTTCCAGCTGTGAATCAGCTGACACCATTTCTGCAAAATTTCATTGGCAGAGGCCAAGCAAGGAAGTTACCCCTTTGAGGCAAGAAGAGAGTAAGAACAATTCTTTTGTTCAGAAAGATAGAAATTGCCTGTGCTTCCCATCTACAAAAAAGCATGGAGTTATTTCTACATCTAACACTAAACAGTTTTGATATCAAGGAGCTGGAATTGTAATTTGAAAGTAGCTGCATTAACATCTTCCTATTTTTAGGGAATAGTTTAAGGAGAGTTGCTTATATCTTCACACAGGGAAAGGCATTGAAGGTTACTGTGCTGCTGTCCTTGTAAGAGGGCTGGGCACCAGGAGGACTCCTACAGCAAACCAGAGAAGGAAGATCCCAAGGAAATAGCCTAGACAAGAGCTCCCTGTAGCAGGGAGACCATTGCAAGGAAAGACAGATGTGCTAACAGATGCCAAACAGAAGCCCTAAAGAGAGGTTTATTCACCAGTCCCCAGCATAGAAGCAGATGGGCTGTGGAAAAGATATTGTGACAAGCAAGGCAAGTGATGCTGAAACCCCCAGGTACCTGCACACAGCAGTTACTTGGTGGGATTAAGTGTCACAGGGATGTAGGGAGAGCCAGAAAAGAGAGCTCTGCAGCAGACCCAGAGGGGGTTAGCTGCACAAATGGCATGAGTCACTCAGTTCTTGATGAAATGAATGTCCCTAAACTGCAGGAAGTCTGGCTCAGTCTATGGTGGCAAACTGCTAGAGGTCCCGGGCTGGAGCACACCATGCTGCCGTGCACAGGGGCTCCCAGCACGGTGGCTGCGAGAGCAGCAGGGAGGCAGTGGGCAGAGCTACCAGGCTCCAAATGGACAGACTGCAGAGGATTGAGAAAGAACACAGTGAGTTCAAGGTCTGCTGAGGTATCTGTCAACAATCCTCGCTATATACCAAAAGCAGCATTTGCAGATCCTGAAGAATTGCATAAGTACCTGACACTTTCTAAGGACAAAAAAAAAAAAATACAAAAATCAAGCAAGAGACTCAAGGTCCCTGCAGAGAGTAGTTTAGCTCCAAACCCAACCATGTTGAGAGGCCTGGAGACCAAAGCCGTCAATTCATAACACCAGCTCTGCAAAACCTCAGAAACTGCTGTGAACCGCATGGGGTCTGTGGATATTGGCAAGAGACACCCTTAATAAAGTCTCATTTACAGCTAACTGAAGAATGCTCAGAGTGCTGGTACTTTCCAGTTTCATAGAGGACTGCTCTGGCCTCATTACTGTGTTAGAGGGCAACAAAAAGGGTAATCAAGTGCAAACGTAACAGGAAGAGTAATAAATCCCCAATACCTCTTGAGCCTTTGCCTCCTTCTCCTCAGGAACTGCACAGATATGATGTGTGGCATCACTCATGCAGAGCTCCACCGCACACAGCACTGCTCAGGACAGACAGTGTTGGTGAGCCCTTGGAGCAACCTGCAAAAAGGGATTGAAAGCAAGAAAGGACTGACGGGGCAGGCTGCTGAGAATAGAAGGGAGTTAGCACTGCTGCCTCTGGCAGAGGTGGTATTAGCAAGTCACTATCCTGTATCTTATCAATAGACAGGTTTGGCATCTGATTAATGATGCCTTATCACCAGCTACAATTTTTGTGAATGGTAATTTCTGCTGGCAGCAGGACAAATTCAGAAGGTGCTCAAATACTGACAGAAGAGACTAGTGGAGCACCATCTTCAGCAGCTCATTGCTTTTGGAGCACAGTTAATACAGGTTTGGTGGGCAATTATTTCAAAACCTAAATACTTTAAATCAACTCCAGGTCATAATAGCTTTCAAGTGCCCCAATTTTTCACTTGCAAGGGTTTATTTTAAGCCACAAATTGTGCACTGCTTTTATAAAATCACGTAGATGCCCCTGTACCTGGTTTTTATAGCTGGACTCAGTCAGCAGACATCATCAGACGATTTTTACTGTCCTGTACTCACCATTTTCAGGCTGCATAAAAAGCATTCAATTATTAACTTGTTTCAAGAATTAACTTCACAGAATCACCAAGATTGGAAGAGACCTCAAAGATCATCAAGTCCAACCTGTCACCACAGACCCCATGACTAAACCATGGCACCAAGTGCCACGGCCAATCCCGTCTTGAACACCTCCAGGGATGGTGATTCCACCACCTCCCTGAGCAGCACATTCCAATGGCTAACAACTCTCTCAGTGAAGAACTTTCTCCTCACCTCCAGCCTAAGTTTCACCACAGCTTAAAGGCAGGGGCCCTCAGTTTAGGAAGGACATCGACACTTGAACGTGTCCAGAGAAGGACAACAAGGCTGGGGAGAGGCCTTGAGCACAAGCCCTAGGAGGAGAGGCTGAGGGAGCTGGGGTTGTTTAGCCTGGAGAAGAGGAGGCTCAGGGGTGACCTCATTGCCCTCTACAACTACCTGAAGGGTGGTTGTAGCCAGGAAAGGGTTGGTCTCTTCTCCCAGGCAACCAGCACCAGAACAAGGGGACACAGCCTCAAGCTGTGCCAGGGGAGGTTTAGACTTGAGGTGAGGAGAAGGTTCTTCACCAAGCAAGTCGTTCGTCATTGGAATGGGCTGCCCAGGGAGGTGGTGGAGTCACCGTCCCTGGAGGTGTTCAAGAGAGGATTGGACGTGGCACTTGGTGCCATGGTCTAGTCCTGAGGTCTGTGGTGACAGGTTGGACTCAATGATCCTCGAGGTCTCTTCCAACCTTGGTGACACTGTGAAATCAGCTAACCAGTAACAAAAAATGATGACTTTCACCCTACACGAGTGCACTCAGTGAGAGGATTTTCCGTGTAGAAAGAGGCAGTAACAATTGATTTCTACATTGTTTGCTCACATTTAAAAAAAATAAATAAAAATTAATAATAGTAAAAAAATCAGCACACAAAATATTAACACCTACCAATGTCAGTTTGCTGATAACAAAAAATCAAATTATTATCAGTAAGGGCAAAAAAAATGCTTCCGCAGGCATCGCGCTCTGGAGAAGTTAAAAATCGATTCCCATTAAGTGTAGTAGAAAAAAAGGGATTTGATAACTTAATTGATGGAGGGAGAAAAAAAAAAAAAAAAAACAAATTTAAAATCCATGTCTTCAGTGGGAGTGAAATCAATTAGTGCTGGTAAAATCCTGCCAAAAAAAAAAATCTGAAAGAAAGTCACTCCAGCTTTATTTGCAACAGAAAGTGTTTACAGAGCAGGTCACAGCTAAAGTGGACTCAAACACTCTGTATGCACTCAAGGTCTCCTGGAAATGTCCTGCAACGAAGTTTATACAAATAAAGAACATATTTGCTTTAAGTAACAGTTATAGAAGAAAGTACAGGAAGTGCGTGCAAACTGCCAGCAGGTTTCTGTTAACCCACCATCACAATCTCCTCCTCTGCAAATCCCACCCTCTTCTCAGATGCATTGCCCCAAACAAGCCAGAGGAGCCCTTAGCTCAAAGGCTTGAGCTTTGTCTTATGATAGTTTCAGACTATAAATGAATGAGAACTGTCTGTAAGGCAGCTACATCCCAAAGCAATGATACTTTTCCTTAAATAACTTAAGCTATTCAACACCATGGAATGTCTCACTTCTCCGTCTTGCCCAGCACTAGGAACCCAAAGGAAAGAACCAGTCCCTGCAGGAGGTGATTCTTCAGATGGGCACCGGCCCAGCCCTTGTGCCCACGGGGCCTTGTTTAGGGAAGGAAGTTCAGGGCAAAGGCAGAAATGTTACCCAGAAGAGCACGGTGAAGGTCCATGAGCCACCAAGATGGCTGAACTTTTTGCTTGAGCTGCACTGCCTCAAGGGTGCCATCAGTACTTCTGCCCTCTCAAAGAGAGAAATGCTGCTGGCCAATTCACACTTCCAGATCCAGACACCTTCCTGGCTGCAACCTCAGCTCCAGCTTTGGTGGGTCAGGGCTCAGCACACCACCTGACATGACTGGTCAAGGTGTATCTACCTTCTGCAGCTGCTTAAAACTGCTTCTCCCAGTGCCTCAGACAAGGACACAGTGCAGCAGCTAACCTCTCAGTCCAATGTGCAGGGTACTTTAAAAACAAATCTTGTCCATGGGTTTCCAGTTGTAAACCAATTAAATCTCCAAACAACCCTCTGAGGTAGGCAAGTATCTTTAATGTCAGTGTTACACGCAAGAGAAAAGGGCTGAAAGGATGATGAAGCAACTTGACTAAAGACCTCATGATGAGTCAAAAAGAACCTGATCCTTGGTCCTTCCTCTCCTAAACCCAGACCACGCTCTTCCTTCACAGCTCCAACATTTTCACTGGGTATTTACAGCAGGTGACGTGCCCCAAGGGGCCTCCCAGCCTATTGCCAAGGGGCCACAGGCTGTAAAGCTGGAGTGGGGACTCTTTTGTCCCTCCCACAAGGCTTAGTGAAGAAAAGTGACATGAAGCTGCTGAGTTAACTTTATTGTAGAAGCACACTAAGACACAGTGAGGCGGCAGAGACCGCACCGGCACACGTCGGGCAGACCTGGGAAGACACGGCTGAGTCCCCACAGCCCTTTGCCCTCCACCTGAGCAAGGACAGCCCCATTCACTGCAGAAGGGGATTAAGGCAGCTCCAGCAGTCTTGGGGACTCAACAGCTCCCCGATGCTCAACATCAACTCTTCCTTTATTCGCCCTAGGGAGACAGGAAGAAGACAATTTATTACTATAGTCCCAGAAGGCAACAAGACCTGAAATGACCAATAGGAGACCTCAAAGCTGTGATTCCCCCATGCTCTGCAGGGACTCTAATCCATCTCTGTCTCCCCATAACAGGGGCAGAGCAGTATTCTGCGCAACAGCCCAGCTGGAAAAACAGAGCCAGGTAAATCAAGGGGCAGAGCCCATCACCATGTGCACTAGAAGGTTTGCACATTCCCACAGGTTCAATTCCACCATCCTATGGCTGCAGCAAGAGGGAAAAAGCACACTGCAGAGACCTTTGTCCCCAGGCACGGCTGGACACTCCAACCCTTGTGAAAAACAGCGTGCAGAGGACAGACTGGCTAGTAGGGGTTAAATCACTGCACTTCTCTGTACCTTTGGTCACAGCTGATCCCTGGTGTTTGCTGGCAGTCTGACCTCCATTATTTCTGGAAAGAAAGAGCAAAAAAAAAAAAAAAGTCTATCCCCAAGCATGACCACTGCTATGTGACACTTGCCAGTATTACTATCAGTATGACAGCCCCACAGCCCCTCTGGCCAGCTCAGCAGCACAACTGCAGCAGAGCCTGGCACCAGGGCAGGCAGTTGGGTCTCTGCCAGCCTAGGAAAACAAAACTAATTTCAGCCAGAAACTAGGTGCATTCCACACCTAACAACTAACAAAGGAAGGCTTTGTGGTTTTGTCTTTTTCTTCCTTCCACCACCTTAAAAAGCAGCATGCAAATGTGAAGAGCATTGTAAGAAAACTGGGACTTGCCCACCACAAACCTGGGAGTCGTCTGTTAAAACCCAACAGATTTAAAAAGGAGAAAATGGATGTTTCTTTTTTTTCCCCCTGACATGTTGACTAATGTGGGCACACTGTTTCCTACCACATCGGTGATTTGTGGAAAAGCAAATAAAGGAATTGTGAGATATACAGTAATAAAAGTGAAATGTACTGGAAAGACCCACAATTAATTCATCTGTGACACATCAACTGCAACATCAACAAAAGATACCTAAACCCAGGACTCAGACCTACATTTATCTTCAGTAAAGCAGAACAAGATCAAAGGAACTTGGTTACAGCGCAGGCCTCCTGAGGAAGGTGGTGACACCAACACTAGACAGCCTGAGGCCCCAAGGACAGGCTCTCTCTGGAGCAAGGTGTTCCACCATGGCAGTGCACAGATACACCAGTTAGTGACAGCTCCCAATCCTTCCTACCAGGACCCCTCCCTGATGGCAACCTGGTCACAAGGCAGGGAGTGTTGCCAGAAACATCTGCAATTCCAGGAGGAGATTTACAGGCAGGAGTAGATGCAGACACTGAGCTGCAAAAGGGTAAAGCAGCTTGGACACACATTTTGTCAGTCAATCCGGTACCTTCCATGGATAATTTCAATATACAGCTCAAGGAAATACTACATTTTTGGGTAGCAATTTGTTATCTCTATCCTAAGCTTAAATAGATGCCTTTGCATTTTCATTCTGCACACTGCAACTGTCTAAAACCCTTTCTGATGCCGAAAGCACTGCTGGAGCTGGTTTCCTCTGGGGTTTAGTAGCATATATTAGTGCCTGAATATTCAGTAGAAAAGAATTCATTATGCTGCAAGTGACCATGAATTTCAGTGCTGAAAATAACATTGCTCTTCATAAGCTTCCATAAATTTCTGGTCCAGGTCTTCAGGTGACTTAACGTATCTAAATAAAGAATAAATCCTGAGGGGAGGGGGTTATGTTTGGCCTTTTTTTGCCCCAGGGAATAAGCTTAGCACTTTCCCTTTTAATTGCATCCAACTCCCCTTGGAATACTTAACATAGCTACAAGCTGTCTGACTAAGGTAAATGGCATATTCCTCTAATTGCAAAGGCTAAAGAGCTGTAACAGCTTGGTAAAAACACAGAACAGTAAGGAATTCCAGACCAGGCACAGGTTTCTGGGAATCCTCTCTATTTTTCAGTTGCCATGGTATACCCAATCTCATCTGTCATGGGCAGTGTGAGCACAGTCACCAAGAGGCTTGTGTAGCGCCTATTCTCCATGCAGCCCCAGAATACACAAGCCAGCAGTGGCTCCATAACAATAAAGTTTGAGACATGAAGGTCTCCAGTACAATCATGGGAAAAGATATTCCTCTTTGCACTACCATCCCTCCAACTTTAAACAAAGCTGAGAGCACTCAGCAGCTGTACAGAAGAGAAGTGGAGCTGGAATGTTTACTTTTTAATGGTTTGGGGTTGTGCTGGCATCCTGGCACTGAGCAGAGGAAGGCATGGCATGACCCTCTGGAATGAAAACTATTCCAGAGGAAAACTTTTCATTGCCTACAAGCACACCGATACCAAATCCTATTCAGAAGCCAAAGCTCCCATCCAGAACTTTACAAAACTTTTGGCTGATTTTGATTGCATCCAGCTCTGGAGCAGGAACAAATCTCAGTATTTCCCTGGGACAAATATTCAGTTTCTTGAGTTCATGCCAATACAGAGGGTAGTCCTTCCTGGGTGCTACAGGGCATCCCACACACTCAAGAAACACAAATTAGGAGACCCTGGCTGCCAAAGTGCTGGAGTCTGCCAAGCTGGTGGAAAGATAAAGTACAACTGAGAAATGTTTAACTCATCTGCTGCGTGGGACTGCAAAAGATGTCAAGGCTCAAGATCTTTCCCAAAAGTATACCACTTAGCAGATAATTTTCATCTTCCAACTATTTCCTTAGATATTATTTGTAAAATGAGTCCTGTATGATTTACCAAGTCCTAGTCTTTCTGGTCTCACCAAAGTGCCACGAGGAAAGCCAGATCTTTCCCCAGACATGTCACTCCTACCATACAGCCTAAGCAAAACATGGAGATTAGACCCAAGTTATATATTCAAGTTTGAACCTGTACTTAAACATCTGGACCACAAGCACCCTGCAGATGCAAGGGCCAGGCTGACTTCCCAGGATGCATGTGGAGTGAGACGGGGATGCTACACAGCCAAAAGGTACTTTGGGTGGCTGTTACCTCTGTTCTCAGAAATATCTCATCCCAGGTCAAAAGATAATTTTTAAACCCCACACACAGAGATGGGGCTCCAATAGACCTCTTCCCTGCCAGTCTGCAATACAAGCAAACCCTCCCCACCCACAGGACTCCCCAGGCTGACCCTACTAGTACAGAGCATGCTGCAGCACCTGACCGGAAAGCAGCTCCAGAGCATGGCTTTAATTAACCCCTTAGTTCAGTTAACTTGTTCATTCGATTAACCTGGTAACCTGCCTGCAGAGGCAAGCTGTTGACCCTCAGCTATTCCTGAGGAGCCCAGTAGGGCAGCTGGTGACTGCCAGAGGCTGCTCTTTTTTCCCCGCTCTTCATTGCAGCTGCCTGGATCAGGCTCCCCCAAGCTGAGACAGGGGAGTTTCACCAGGGGAAAAGGAAAGATTGATGTTTCCCCAGCCCAGCTGTGGCACACCGCTTACCACTTCAGGGGCAGGCTTTCGGCATTCACCTCGATAGTTTATTGTGACGTAGTTTGAATCTCTCCTGCAAAGGGAGGACAAGACATTGCTCATTATTCAACTTGCAATGCCACAGCTCTCCGCCATCGGCACAACGGTCCTCTGTGGACTCTTAATGCTTTGATGCCACTTCCAATCTGACGGCGTTTATTACTCCCCAAACAACCTCATGATTGGGCAGAAAGGGAATAGGGGACTCAGGAAAGTTGTGTATCTTAATTAGCTGTCAGCAGATTAATCTCCGGCATTTTGATCTATGTTTGCTTAACAGCGAGGCACCAAGGACACACTTGATAGTGAGTCATGATATATCAAAACAAACACTGCTGCAAAAGACACTCGGGAACGGTGGATGGCCCTGTATTACTGAAATCTCTCCGCCTACTCACATGGCAGCTGAACACAAGTCACATTCATTTTTGTATGTTTTCCCATCAGTGCCACAGACTGGTTGTGAGGATGTGCTGCAGAAAATCCTTCCACCCTTTACCCCGTGCAGAATTCGATCACAGTCCAGCTGAAGAGAGAGAGAAATCACGTTTGACGCTGGTTCACTTGCAAGAGCCTCCTCTACCTGACTTAAAAGCACTTACAAACCCAGCCTTGCCATGGGGCCCCTCTGCCCTGCAGCACATCCACCACACCAGCAGCAAGGCCAGGCTTGCAAAGAGGTAGCATCACCTACTGGACCAGCCAGCCAAGCTTTTAGGTGCCGAGCCTTCCCTGCCCTGCTGTCAGGCACAGATCCACTCATCCAGTCCACCTCAGCACCTTGGTCCAGAGCAGGTTTATTTCTCTCTCTAAGGATCCACAAGATGAAAACTTCTGGTACCTGTCCCTAGTCCTTCTAGTTAGCATTTTGATGCTGTTCTGTCTCCAAGAAGGAAGATGAAACCCAATGCCCAAAACTAAGGAAAATTCTCTCCAGCAGACTTCTGCTGCCCGAGGGTGGTGTGACACGCAGCACAACTTCTAACACCCACTGAGTTAAGAGAGACAGGGAGATCTGAGCAGCTATGACTAACTAGGGGTGCCCTCTTCTTTCCTCTCAAGCATGAATGGGAGCATTTAAACACAGCTTTCCTTAAAGCCCTATGTGGCACAACCAGGGCAAACAGACAGTGCCAAGGAGTGGTGGTATTTGCAGACCCCCAAAAGCCTTTTGCACTTAGGTCTCCACCCTAGAAGGACACCAGGGCAGATGCCCTGCAGAGTCACTGCAAATCTTAAATAGCTGATGTCCAAGATACCACAGCCTGTTCCCTGGCACACACACAGCCCTTTCCTCAGCCTGGCCACCCACTTCTGCTCCCCGTGCTGAAAAAAGGACAAAAGAAATGAGTGACTAATGGGCTCACATCCCCTTCTCCAGGTGCTACAAGACATGTTGCAACAACTACAAATGGTGCAATCCCAGGAGAGCAACTACTGGGAGAGAGGGGACTTTCCATCTCCAGTCCCACCTGGAGATGCAGCATTTAGCATAATATGATGGTTTATGAGCATCACTGCAGGGCAGGAAGCGCCACGGGGAACAGAGGTTTCATGCCAGGCAGCATGGGGATTTCCATGATGTTGGGGCCCTGTGATAGCACCTGCTGGTTAAACATCACTTGCTAATTTCATTAATGTGCTGCTTCCTCACCTAAGTAATTACTGGTGACGTGAAAGCAGACAATGCTGACCTCTGCAGTTCTCTGCTAGATGCCTTCCTACGCACCAGACATTGCAGCCTGCAGTAGGACTCGTGTGCCTGCATTGCTGCTCAGGGCAGGCGGCCACCTCACTGGCATCCCCACATATCACAGGTCCCAGAAGCAAGTGCCACCACTCCTGTGGCTCTGGGGAATTGCCAGTGACAATGGCATGCAAGGAGGAAAGGAGCAGATATGCTCTCTGAATCATCTCCTGTCAGTCAGGCTCATCAGCATCCACTCCCCCTCCGGTGCTACCAGGAAATACCACAAAGCCCCGAAGGAGACTGTCCTTGTTACACCTAATGCTTCCTCTGGAATGCATCAAGACCGGGAGCTGAGCCACCTACCGGGATTTTTAACTCAAATATCCCTTTCCTAAAAGCAGTCAGTGACAGAGGCTTCAGAGGGAGCTGAGGCAGTTTGTGGTAAGGTCTCTCCAATCCCATAGAAATACATTTCCTGTCCCTTATAAAATCTTATTTAAATTATTGCATACAGATGCTAGAGAGATTAGCACACCAGCTCATTTTTTTAAATCATCCTAACTCTTGACAACACCCTGTCACAGTGGCATCCAGTTTGGGCACCCTTTTTATAGTAACTTATTTTCTCTTTTTAGTTTCCTATTTTCCACTTTTAGCTTTGTTGGAACAACTGCATTTTCTTTTCATGGAGACAAAGGAGAGTGGACATCATCATCTTCTTGCCACAGTATTCCATACACAGCTATCATCACGTAGTGTTTCCCCTTTGGCAGCTCCCTCCTCCTGCCAAACTTGTTCTCATGCTCCAATCAGCTCCACTACCCTGCTCTGGCCGTGGCTTTTAACCCAGCACCTTCTCAGTTGTGGAGGGCAGCACTCCTCACCTCCCTCTGGCTATGTGCGGGGCAGGCATCCAGCCTGAGCTCAAGACCAGCACCCCCATAATTGATATACTCCCATAAGAAGCCAAGCCCAGAGGCAAAACTGGTTTAGGAGGGTGACATATGAATACATCCAGCCCCACTCCTCTTCCCTCTGCTTCAGTGCCAGGTGATAGAGGGGCTAGCACAGGGATACCAATGCTTCCACTCATTCAAACACTTCTGAGAACACAGGGACAAGTGAGAAGCTTTAGTCACAGCAAGAACAGGAGCAGCTGCTGGGAAAGGAACTGCCTGGGGTCTCAGCACTGGTAGATCACCATCCCATGGGAGAAGTCCCCATTTATGCCCATGAAGCTTCCATCTGAGATGCAGGGGGTGGGTTTACCATCTCATAGGTATCAGTGTTCTGCGTCTTGCGGCCAGGTGCCCGGTCACAATTCCTTCCACTCTGAGCTCCGTTTCCTTGTGGACTATCAGGGAAAGAGAGAGAGAGAGGAAACAGCAAATCACATCATCCCTCTCCAACAGAGGGAGCACGGTGAGAACTCACCCTCCCACACACCGCCCCCATAGCTCTCAGGGAGCTGCATGCACTGTGGCACCCACCCACCAAGACAGGAGACGGCAACCATTAGTCTGACAGCTGGACTTAATGATCTTAGAGGTCTTTTCCAACCTTAATGATTCTACAAGCACCCCAGCCCCATGACAACAGGGAGGCAGCCAATAACAGGACAAACCTTACCCTGTGCTCAGAGCAAGTGCATGACCACCCTGGGGCTCTGCAACCCTGTGTCTGCTGGCATCAGTTGGTGGATGGGAAGGTGAAGGGACTGCTCCAGCCAGAAAAAAAAGAAAGTAAATCTCAGAGCTCCCTAGAAAAGGCTCTGAAAAAGCTGCTCAGGTCCAACAGCTATAAAACAGACAAGAGTGAGTAACCAGTGCCCAGAAAGCACATGGTGCACCAGGCAATTGCCTCCAAGACAGCAGGTAGGCATGAATCAGGGCTGAGCAGACATGTGCCCTACCAGGAGGCAGGGTTTGCTGTGCAAAGGTGTTCTGAGAGGCATTTTAAGGACAGCAATTGCTGGTGCTTTTTAAAAAGGAAAGTCAAGCCCAAAAAGGAGCAAGGATTGCATGAGAAACATGCCCCATCCTGCATCTTTCCCCCATCGCCAGCTCAGCCAGCAGGGAAAAATGCTGTAATTGAGCACCAAAAACCACAGAGCTGTCTGTGTACCACTGCTGCTCCAGTCAACCTCCTAGGCACTCCTGAGGAGGGGGGGGATGAGGGGGGAGAATAGGTAGAAGAGCCCAGGAGGGGTAGGTCGCGGGGGCAGGTTGCAATCCCAAGCGCTGCTGAACTCACCCTCTGCTTGATGTGGGACGTCTCTCATTAACACTCTGCTGTGACCCCGAACCACCGCAGCTCTTCTGCAGAAGGGGCAGGGTCATATTCAACAAATATAGAAACAACTTCTATACAGCTAGAGAAGAAGCAAAGTTAAAGCAGCTCCTGTCCTCCCTCCTCCACCTCCCAGACCCAGAGAATTATGGGGGTTGTTCTTAAAGAAGCAGGTGTGATGTTTACTCCATTCCCACCCACTACTTTTAATACCCACCAAATGTTATCATCTAAGGGTTTACAGGATTGTGGGGGACACTGAGCCTGGCCTTTATCTCTCATATAGCATCACACCACTGGAAAATGAGACAGGCTATTCTGTTAGGTCTTAATGTGCCTACTTCATATGCTCACACAAAGGTCTGTTTCATAAATGAGTGAGGATTTGCAACACAACCTGCTTCTCCCCCATCATTAACTGGCTCCAGCATCCCAAGTGCCATGGTCACCCCAGGCTGACCACAGGCAGTCCCTGGCCATCAGGATCCCACAGACTCTCGCCAGCCCCTTTCTCTGAGTTCAGGGCAGGCTCAGAGCTCCATCTCACCTGGTTTGTACGCTCTGAAGTGGACTGTTTGTTGCGCTGGGCAGTTCCACCAGACTGACCTCCTCTTTGGGCTTCCTTTTTGCTAGAAGGGGAGAAGAGGAAAAGGGAGTTCTACAGCAGTGCAAGTGTCACCAGCACCTGAGGCTGCCCTTTAAGCCAGCATCATGCCATTAGGCACCACCTCCACATCCATAGCTCCTGTTCCTGGTGGTCCTGTTCCTAATTCCCACCCCTAAACCTTCTCCCTTCTCCTCACCATTCCCACTGTATGCTACATCCTGGATCCAGGTGGCTGCTTTCATATCAGGGCTGCTTCTGCATATGCTCTATGGGAGTAGAGAGAGAGCATCTGGAAGGCAAAGTACATGTGTGGGAAACTCCTCAGGAGCTGCCCACACCCAATAGTCCCCTGGGAAAGGGTTTACTCTCTATCAGCCTTGCTTCTCCTCTATTCCACACTGCTTCTCACCTGCCCCTGGGCCCTTTGTGCTGAAAGGAAAGTGAGAAGAGCTGGAGCCCTACTGGCAGAGCATCTCTTGGAGGGCTACTGGGATCCAGCACTCTCTCCCAGGCATTGCCCAGAAGCAGCTCCACAGGCAGAAGCTGCAAGTTTTGCTGGAGGTTTCCCTCTTTGCTGTTCTTGGTCAGAGGAAGCTGTACTCACAACTTCTCAGCACACATGAGACATTTGTTGATGTGCTGCTTTCCAGAGGAATCTCGGACAGGGGCATTTTCCCTCGTGCAGGACAGTCTTCCACCAGCTTCAAACCGGGCGCGAAACTCACTGCAGTCGTCCTGCAGAGGGAGAGCTGTGGTTAGGGCGCCCTGTCCTCCTGGCCTTATGGATCTGATTCTTAGAAACTTGGGGTTTCCTGCCAGGAAAGCACTGAACCATCGCAAAAACATCACAGGAGAGCCTGGGTGTGGGTGAAAGAAGGTGGTGTGCAGTACCAGCCACTTAGTATATAAACAAAGGAGTGAGTCAGAAAAATTGTGGGTTCCTTCTGCCTGCACAGCACGTGTTGGGAGTTTTCTAGTATGGTCCAGCTAATTACTATTCTCCTGGCTGGGCTATCCAAAGCATGCCAGTGATGTGACCGATACGGTAATGAAGTCACTCCCACTCCTGCCAACATCCTTAATGCACAGCTACTGTCTTTGCCAGATTGCAGCTCAGATAATAATTTCATTTGCAAAGTGAGCAGTATCCCCAAAACCAGCCACACTTTGGGATGTGTCAATCACGCAGCAGCGGTTAAAATAGAAAAGCACAACGCAAACACACTTAATAGCCCGTGAGCAGCAGAAGGGTGGTTGGAGAATGGATAATTAATTTGTTCCCTGTTCAAAAAAAAAAAATAATAAATAATCACTGTACAGAAATCTGTTATGTAACTTGGATGTAAACATTCAATACTCCTAATTTCAACTATTTCAGGCACTGCAATAGCCAAATCCAAACAGCTAGTACAGAGGGTAAGTAACTGAATACCACTTATCCTTTATTTTTAAAAAGACAGGCTTTAACACTTGCAATTTTCTGCCCATTTTGTGCACAGGAGAATTTGGGCTAGCTTGCATTAAGGTTGTTAGCAGGGTGCTGGCCTCATCCTTAGCTTTGCTCAGATGTTTCCAGAACCTCATTCTCTCTGCCAGGGGATAAATTCTCCAGCATTGTGCCCTGCATCCCCTCCAGGATACCTCAGCATCCAGACCTTCAGCTTTGCTACCAGACTAATGCTGGCAAAAATGCTCAGAATACAAAGCCCCGTGTTTCCCTAGAGCCAGACTAGCCCTGACTAGGTGAGACATAATCTGGCACAGGATAAACCTGCACCTGCTGTGACCAGCAGCCCTGTTGCATTGTTCCCATTGGAAAGAAATGTGGCACCCCACTTCAGATGGGCTCCCCGAGAGCCTCACTGTTTCTCCCCATCACCAGTGTGTACTCACACCCTTCTTTAGTTCCAGTAATATTTTCCAACCCTGATGAACCCAGGAAAGCCCTCCAGCCCCTCTGTGCCTCATGCCCTGAGACCAGCCCAGTACCCCAGTCCTCTGCCTCTGAGACAGATCTGCCTTCGCATGATAGGCTCTATCAAAGAGTTTCCCTTTAAACCAGCATTTCTGGAGCTCTGTTAACGTCCCAACCTCTGCTGCAAAAACCTTGCTGAGTACATCCAGCACTTGCATTTGCCTTTTTCATGGCCTGTCACATCCCTGACCCACTAATAAATGCAGAGCTTTCTTATCCTTTGTCACTTCTAACCAACAAGCAGGAATTCTTGTTAATCACTGCCTGTGTGATCTTGCACTGTTATTACATTTTATCTTGTTTCTATTACTTCAGGCCTCAGCACTATCCAATTAGTCCTGAGTGATCTGCTGATCCTCCTCTGCTGATGCAGCCTCCCAGCTTTGCCATCAGCAAATTTCACTCACTTTTTTTTTTTTTTTTTGTTGGGTGCCAAAGTCATTAGGAAAAGCACTGAAATAGGATTATGACTGAGGCTTAAGAGGACTGCACCAGTCCCTACCATAGAAGAAATTGAAAGGTAGATGTTAAAAAGCAACATTTCCCCCCCGTCTTACAGAGCTACTATTTGCCAGCAAAGCATCAAGTGGCTGCAGGGTGGCAGGGCAAAGAGGGTGGTTAGCATCTCCATGAAAACAAAGTTTCCAACAAAAATACTAAAAATGAGCCACATGCTCATGGAGATGGTGCAGGGCTGGGCTCTTGGCCCAGAGTTTGATGATCTCTTGAGCTCTGCAGACTTCAGAGTTAGAACTTTTCACTCCTTTCTCTCGGCACCCTCGGCAGTGCTGATCAATCCACCCTTGAGCCAGGTTTCAAGACAGCACAGCACATCTAGTTTCTTACACTGATGGGATTTGCTTTTCCTTAGATACACAAGTCAGTGGGGCAGATCGTAGCATTCAGGCACAAGTTGTTCACTTCGAGGATTCAAGAGCATGAACAAGAAATAAGGAGTGAAAGGAAAGAGGATCTCAAAATTAAATCAGCGGAGACAGAGCAAACAAGCTGAACAATGCCATCTTTATCTTGGGTGAAAATCAATAAAGTCTCATATTGACCCACCTAATACTTTAATCTCACCTTATCTTTTCCTTGTCTGTTTTTAGCTAACTTCCGCTCGTTCTCCCTTTTGCTGGAAGAGAAGCGAGATGAGAAAGTGAACACCACAGAGCTGGAGGAGTCAGAGATATTCACTGCTGTCGGCTGCAGGAGGGGCAAGAGATCCCATCTGCTGGGTCATTCCAGCAGCTTTTCTCTCAACAGAAAAGATAGCGTGGGTTGTTTTTTTTTTCCCCTTTTACTCACAACTTCTCTGCACACATGATGCACTTATTGCTGTGTTGCTTCCCAGAGGAATCCCGGACGGGGTCATTTTCTCTGGTGCAGGAAAGTTTCCCTCTCTTGAAAAGATCCCGAAACTCTCGGCATTCATCCTGTGGAAATGCCAAAAAGCATGGATTGACACAGATGTGCTGAGACAGACAGACACATCTCCCCCAAATCTACAGGGATTATCCATGCAATCGATTGCATTTCAAACACTATTTTGCTTCCTTGAGGCGTAAGTCTAGGAAACCATCATTTGCCTGCTATGTTTTCTTAAACTATAGCAGGCAACATCAATAAATTAGTATGTTTAGATGAGCAGGTTTGTCTTTTGCATCCAGGCTTCCCTTATTTCTAATAACTAAGACCTCCAAGAGCCTGCTTGAAGCACCCAGCTTCTGCTCCAGGTATAAAAGCTAGAATCTCTTAGTGAATTTGGAACAAGGAAGTCATTTCCCTCCTTTCTCGTGAAAGAATATGCCACCAAGAATTTTAAAATCCATGCACAGCAAAAAAGATGAAGCTGCAGGCATTAAGAAATACATCCTTGCACAGCTCACATTCCCAGATACGCCAGAACAAGAGGTGGGTATTTTTTACCTTCCACCTAACATAACATTGTGCAGTAATTGAACCAAAGAACTCATTTCACCACAGACTCTTGTAGCAAAACCTGCTGAAGCATTTCAGCCTGGTCTTTTATTTCTTCTGAAAGGCTTTCCTGTAACTTTTGGGTCACACAAGCAGGTTTATAGCATAAAAAACACCTGCTACATGTCTTTAGGTTCTTCTATGCAGCACTCTTAGGTTATCTGCCATACGATCTGTAATACATTTACCACCACCACCACCTTTTGCACTGTGTAGAGGAGATGGTTTGATAACTTATCCCAGCTCTGCAGATGGGGAAGCGAAGCCCAGAAAATTACTTGCCAAAAGCCAGACAGAAAATCTATGGCTGAACAAAGGAATTCAGTGTAGGTCTCATCCTGTTGCTGTGAAACTGTCCTGCTTTCAGGACCACACTTTGAGTAAGGTGCTTAAAAAAATATCTCCCTTAGGACGACTATACTTTACAAAGCCTTTGAATTGCCCAGACACACAAGAGCTCAGAAGCTACCCTGCCTAACAAGATATGAAAATAACTAAATAAATCATTGCAACCAACACTATCAGATGGAAACCAATTCCCTCCTACCTCGAATAAAAGCACAAGGCTCAAAAAGACAACTCCCTCCATATGAAGACCTGCTATCCAGAAAAACAGCTATGGGTAAAAGAAACCAGCCAGGTGCATCAACCAGATAAACAAGGGACAATTAGAGCCAGCCTGCTCCCACACCCTGCCCTAGTCAGAGCCCACATGCACCATCACTGCTATTAATTGCCAGATGCCAATGGTGTGCCTTACAAACAGGCAGGTATCTACCTTAGCCCGTGCTCGGGATCAGGCACAGACTGTGTGCACCATGTTGATAATTGTCCAATGGGGACTAGATTGCCTGGGAGGAGCTCAGAGTTATTTTGTTCTTGCTAATGGCACCAAGCCTCCCGCTCCTTTGTATCTTGGTTCCATTGCTATGCCCTTTGCCATGCCCTTTCCCATGCCACAAAGAAGGAAACGTGCTCAGCAACTGGGTCAGAGGCATCAGTGCAATGCCAATACATCATCCTGCTCCCATGAGGGTGTCTTCAGTAGCAATGTTTCACCTCACCTCTCCCAAGGAGTTCACATTCCTGTTCGCCTCTCCACCACTCCCTTTGTCTGAGTCTCTTTCCCTGCAAGAAAGGGAGGCATGAGTTACAGCAGCAAGCAGTCAGTGGACATAAACCCAAAATAGCTGGTGATTAAAGGCCGGTCCTGCCAACCCCACCTCCCCTTGCGCAAGGCAGCAGGATGGACCAGCACAGGGACCGCAGCTCAGCGAGATGTGCTTGGGGTGTTTGGAATCTCTGCACTGGGGGCAACTGACATCCCTTCTCTCTTCCTAACATCCTATTAAACACCATCTACAGGAGCAAGAAATGGGCAATCCCGCATCAGCGCAGGAGTTGGACTAGATGATCTCTAAAGATCCTTCCCAGCCCCTCCCATCCTGTGATTCCATGTTTTCACTCTGGATTTGCTCTTCACACTGTGGTGTGTGCTCTCCATGTGATGAGCTGCAGACAGCTACTGGTTTCACAGGTTTGCTGAAGAGCTACTAACTGGTCTGTCTGGCCCAGGACTACAATTTTACAGCATGGAGGGAGCCTCCTCAGTGTGGGCTCATCAATACAAGAGAAGAGGATGTGCTGAGGATGGGCAGGACAGTCACTGCAGGCAGCACACAGCTGATACTCACAGCAGTCTTTGGCACATCATGCACTTGTTGAGGTCTGCTTTGCCATCTGGGCTGTTGACAGGCTCCTTCGTAGTGGGACAGGAAAACTTCCCACTGCGCAGAAGTGACCAGATTTTCCTGCACTCGTTCTGAAAAGCACAGAGAACAGTCAGTGGAGGCTCAGAGTCCACTGAGATCCTCAGAGCAGTTATTTCACATTTAGACTTTGTAGAGTGGGCTACAGTGACAGCCTGTTCAACACCAGGCCTGAGGCTACAACATTGTTCAGCTCCATCCCTCACCGTACACCACATGTGGTACAGGCTGCACCCAGAACTCCACTCATTGCTCCTCAAGGCAGAAAAAACAAGGTGAAAGTTCAAAACACCCATTGCAAGGACCATTATTCATGGGAGAAGGAATACATTTAATTTGCATACAGATACAAATTGCTACCTGCTGCAGAGGACAACTTCATGTTAAAGTTAGTCAAGAGCAGAAAATACAGCCCTGGAAGTGGCAGTAGGATGCAAGAGTAATGAATGGGCCAGAGTAGCTGGAGAGCAATTCAGGTGCAGGACTGAAGCAAGGAAAGTCCAATCCTCTTTGGAAGCAAAGGGGTAATACTGCATACTGCTGCAGTAACCAATTGCTGGGTGACTGAAATGCAGACTGGGGAGAATCAATGAACCATGGAGTTATTTTTAGCTGCCGTGTTTTCCAAAAGGGTCTTTACTAAGAAGAGACAAGCTTGTTTAATTAAAACATAAATGGAGCTGACTTCTCAGTCATTGAATCAAATAATTTTCTGAGACTCAGAGGACTTGCCTTAATTCTTTTAATTATCAGACCTGGGAATTATCAGAACCAGGGATTTCTGCTGGATCAGAAGCACAATTCTGAAATATCATTAGAAATATAACTGATGCCATTTCTAGCTTTGTCTCATAAGATTTCCAGCCCAGAGTTGTCCAGATGTGCTCATCATAGCACACCAAACACATGCTGTCAGCTAGAGCCATTGTTGTATTATAAAAGCATTGTCTCTAAACATGGAGAAATTCACTGCTTTTTCCACCACTGAAAAACCATTATGATATCTAAGTATAGTCAGCCTAAAAGGCTTTGCTCAGAGCATGCATTAAGCACTGTAGTTGGCAAAACAAAAAGAGAATCAGAATAGAAAAGGTTGGACTTGCCTTAATTGAAGCTTGGCTGGCAACATCTGCAACAACAGAAGGAAAACAACAATGAAACCATGCACAGTTTTTGAAGGGAAATTTTAAATCAAAACCATTTAATTAAAATACTTGACGCAGTTTCATAATCCACTCAAATACCTCCAGATGAAAGCTAATCCAGTGCATTATTGTACACTGACAGAAAGGGCTGGGCATTAGAGACCTTCTAGAAGATTGCACTTTGTCATTCAAATGCAAAAGCACATCCATTTCCTTTGTGCCTTCCTTTATTGTGTTACTTTTCTGTCTTAAAAAATCCAAGCTCCAAGGATGATTCAGTAACTGCTGTTCTATTATTCTACTCCACTGCCTTGGTATCAGTGGTATCAACCTTATCCAAATGTTCTTCTGGTTGTTTTCTTCATCCTCAGTTACAATTGGGGTGCCAGAGCTGGCCATGATATCATGTGCTCAAACCTTCAAATTCCTTTTCAAGGCCCATTCCATTTGCAGTACTTCACAGCAATTACTAAGTTAATAACGAGTCATCAGGTGGGTAGCTGATACACCTCTCTTTCTACACTCTTTAGAGCTGGTATCATACGTTTCATCCTTTCCTCTTACATCATCAGTGGCATCACAAGGAAGGAAGCATCAAGAAATCCTCCTTTAGCTCTTTTTCAATAGGAATAGGCAGTAAAGTGGAAGACCATTACATCAAGCTTAAACTCCTGCCAAAGACCTTCTGTTATAGCCATACTGAAAATGTATTCCTTAGAGTGTTGACAAGAAATCTCCATTTGTCTGAAGTTACTAAAAATTGTATTATGCTTTTGTTCAGAGTCAAGAGCTTTATGCAAAGATCCCGTCTGGTTGGAAATTTGGCTTCCTCCACTTAGACAATTGGGGATTTAGTGGTTGTTATTTCACAGCATCACTAAGGTTGGAAGAGACCTCGAGGATTTGTTGCTAAATTGTTAATTCTACTAAAAACAGACACTGTGGGGACTTCAAGATTTTCCACAAACAAGACTAAAAACCACCATCAAGAACCTGCTACAGCAAATCAACACGAGTAGCACAGCAAAAAAAAATCGTCTTCTGGTTATGCCATAATACATGTTAAAGAGCAAGGGCTCTCCAATCCTCTCATTCTCTCACTGTCTTTACAGCATCTCCCAGGCTGTGTCCTCTGCCAGTCCCAGCTTTCAGCACAGAGAACATCAGAAGTTACTAACCTGAGAAGAAGCAGAAAAATGCCAGAGCAAGGACCACCGAAGCACCTTCTATTTTCATGGTGAGGGTGGCAGCTGTTTGCCTATGTTGATTCTATTAGTGCATTGCTCAATGAAACCCAAAGAAAGGGCTTAGGTCAGATCACGTATATATAGATGACCAGATTCTCCGCCTTCGTTATGACATAATCTTCCCCAGAACCATCATTAGCTGCAAAAACCAGTTTGATGACAGTGGTTCTAAATTCTAATGATCCCATTAACACAATTAATTTCCATAAGGACAGGACATATTTGAGTCACTCCCTGCATTTTGTCAAGCTAAGAAAATCATAAATAGACCATTTTGGGTTTTCCACTGAGGGAATTCTTGCCACCTTTAGGCTTGTTCCTGAGGCAGGGTTACCCCAGCCAGCACATCACTAATACACTTCTATATCTCCCCAAAACAGCTGAAAGGGGTTTATATTAATATTTTGGATCCAGCAGAGGCAACAGCAAGACCAGGTCACTTGAGACTTCTGGAAGTCAGTCTACTTTTACTAAAGCACTTCAGTATTAACCAAAGGAGTAAACACTCAGGTAACACTGCGGGGGGGGGGGGGGGGGGGCGGGTTGTGGAGAGCAAAAAGACAGAAAAAAAGAAAAGGAGGGAGAGGAAAAACACCAAAACAAAACATCACATTTGAGGCCTTGTTGAAATTCTGTGAGTTTCATGCTGCAGCTCACATATCAGCTGCGCTACTGAGAAAACCATACAGACAATTCCTCATCCCTCCCCTGCCTCTCCCTCCTATCTTCAGAAGAAATTGCAGTGTTATTAGTGAAAACCTTTTCTCAGCCCACGTGGGACCTGGCAGACCATACAGACACTGCTCTTCAAGCAGATCAGTGCTCATACAGAGCTGTTATTGATGTAAATAGTCCAGCAAGGTCTCTCCCAAAGAAGAGATAAAAATGAAGGTTGTCATCCTGTGCAGGGTTTCTCAGGAGACCTGAGGGAGGAAAATAAAGATGACATCAAAGTTTTGGAATGTGATTTATGTGGGAAGCAGCTCTGTGTGCCTCATTCTTCAGTGAAAAAGGAGAGAATTCAGAGGGAAAAGTGATTTGCAAAGTTTGAAACAGGTGGATAAATGAGAGAGTCAAGCAGACCAGAGTGATGAAGGGAGCTTGAGCACAGGCAAGCAGCCTGTAGCTGTACAGAGAGGCAAGTCAACACCATCTGAGGAAGAAAACATATTTCTGAGTGACTTATGTGTCTGACCAGACTGGCCAACACAGCTCAATATAAATCCTAGTAAAAAACTGCTGCCATGCATTTCTCAGATCAGAGTAGCTGTTAGTGTTTACAACCAGAGCCAAAACCAAGTGAGTCCTAATTTGGTGTGTGGCCACTCTTAACATTTCTTTTCAACTCAAAACAAAATCATGTGCAGTGCTCACAGAGGAGAGTTTGGAACAGAGAAGTAAACTGCCTGAGGTCATGCAGATGGTTCATGGCAGAGCTGAAAAGCTGTGTGCTGTCCTGAATCACGAAATAATTTCTGCATGCATATTTGGGCATTGAATTCAGGGGGAGGCCAACAGAAAGAGAAAACTAACCTGATGTAGCATGTCTCAGTAAATCCTCCAGAATGGAAAAAGAAAAGTGTGCATGGTAGTTTAAAGGTGGAGAGCTGGAGATCTCTTTGAAGGACAAATAACAAAAAGATGCGCTTTGTCACTCAGTGTCTTTGTGAGTCAGTCACAAGGTGGTAGGTTTGGGGGAGGGGAGGTGCATTTTTTTATGGTTGGTTGGGATTTTTAATTTCTTTTCCTCCAAAAACTCCATTCTTCTACTGAACTGAAACAGTTCCCTGTTTTAAGACAGCTGGCTGACCACTCTGTTCCTGAGGGAAGTACAGTGGTTACCAGACCTGGTCAGACTGGCCAGGTGAGAGCAGCAACCAACCTGGCAGTGCAGACAGTCAAAGAAGACCAGAGAGACACCCAGATCCTGACCCCTGACAGGTCCTGTGACCACCACTTCTCTCTCTGCCATTGCCACACTACAGCACACTGCCCATCAGCTATACCCTTATCAACACATTGGAGAAAGTTGTAACAGCCCAAACACCCTGATTCCCAAACCAGAACCAGGTCTGGCTTTAGAAAAATTAGAAACAAATCAAAACAAAACAAACCCCACACAAATAAAAAAACACAGAACAAAACCCCACCAATGTTGTGAAAGGTGATATCAGGGCATGGTGACAACCCTGCAAAACCCTATGGTCTGGAGAATTTGTTCCTGTGTACCTGAGTTACAAAAGGAAACCTGAGCAGAATAACGAGGGATGACAGCAATAGTGCATTAAACATAAACCTTGCCTGACTCACTTGATTGCCTTTCTTGATGGATTTACACAATAAAGTCTCAATCCTGCACTGGAATCCAGACAGCCTATTAATTTCCATGGGAGTTCATATTGCAATATCAGATCTGTAGGAGACATGATCTTGATTCTTTAGCAATGGGTTTAGTACAGCACCTTGCTAATCTTAATTTTAAAATAACCATGCTGAAGAGCAATATGCTGCTGAGAAAAGCAGCTGAGGGCAAGGAGAGATACTACAAAGACTCTTTTGTTCATGTCTCAGTTGAAGTTTTGGGAAAGTAAACAGCACATAATGATGCTATGCCCGGTGGGATAGCTCTCACTGTGTCTGTTTTCTCCCTCACTCTTCCAGAGCAGGAAACAAGATAAAAATAATCATGGAGGAATGACTAAGAAAATGCAGGGAGAGATGGGAGCATAACACGAAATTCAGGCAAACTCTTGTCAGGCGGAAACCCAAGAGGTTGTGAGGAGTCCTAGGGACAGAGTCGTGCTGCCGCTGAACCGGGCCGGCACCGCTGTGGGCGGGACACAGCCACAGGGGATATTCACGTCTCCCCTCTGCAGGGTCCCAGGGAAAACGGGGAAGTGTGGTGGGTTGAAGTCCAATAAGCAGGCAAATTATTCACACTTCAATTAGTGAGGAACATGCTTGTGCTCCTTTTCCTATAATAATTCTCCCATTTTCTGATGTTCCCACATTTCACTCCTTCACAGGCTGTGCCTACACAGGAATGTATCTATAGATACATAAAAATAATTCCCATGCCTTGTCCACTCAGATTTATTTTTTTTTACCTCTGTTTAGAGGCATAACACCATCTCACAGATGGGATCAGCTCCTTGCTAATGGATTTAGCATCACCTATGGATGTTTGTCAAGACAAAACTTCCAGGTACTATAAATGGTTAGAGGTTTTAGGGGGGTGGGGAGGAGTGAGGGGCGAGGGGTTGAGTTTCACTACTTGGGTGGTTTGGGTTTATTGTGGGGAAGGGTCTTGAGGAAGAAGAGCAATGTAGGTTTTTCTAGTTTGTGTTTGGGGTTTGTTTGTTTGCTGTTGGGAGGGAGCATGTTTGTTTGGGGTGGTCGGTGTAGTGTTTGTGGGTTGGTTTTCTCTTTTAAATCTCTGCTTTAGTAGCTCTTCATTACTTCAAAGTGAGACTCCAGCCCTCAACGCTCAAGTACATGCTCAGCCCCATTCTCACCTCAGAACCAGGTAGTGTTTTGGCTCAGGTTTCCAAAGCCATAACAGCAGGACAAAACGAGCCCTGATGAGGATCTGCAGACCAAGTTTCACCAACTTTGGCACTGCTGCCAAAGCCCTTCGCAGCACTGTTAGCATTTTTATTCCACCCACCCCCTCTCCCATCCCCCCACTGGAAAATTCAGATCTCTGCAATCAGTGCTATGGCTTCAGTATTATCAACATGACTCTCAGCAAGCAAAGGAAACTTTACACAACATCACTGCTGGGACTTTAAACCAGACTGGTAAAGCAACACAAATCTTTTATCACCACCAGTGCTGCTCACTCATCCTCCTGAGCATCAGCCAAGCTTGCACCACCACGACCTTCACAGACAAATGTTTTGTGCTCTGCCGTCTCTCCACGTGCCCTGTTCACACCTACACAGGCATTCTTCAAGACCAGATCCCATCCACTGCTCTTCTCTTCCAGGAAAATGAGCTCTTCCATAACCAGTGGAAAGTAACAGGAGTAGGAAATCTACATTTCCTATTTCTAATAAGAATACACACATGCCTATGTTCCCACCATAGTCCCATAGTTGTCCTTTCTGTCTAGACTGCCACACTTTTTACCTCACTGTTTCTTCCCCTGCAACTCTGCCGCCAGAGGAACCCCATCAGCACCACTTCTGAAATACTGAAGCATCTCTTTCCCAGCTGACCACTGGATACCTCTCACAACCCAGAGATCCTCAGGGCTAAATGAAGAGGCATGGTTGCCTGGTACATTTAACAAAGGAAACCCCTAATAAATGGTGTTTTGCTTAACAGTCAAATCAGAGTCCAGAGCTCTCCACCTCAGCTGTGTTTTGTGGGTAACACCTCCAAGGTGAGATATTTTGAAATGCAAGGACTTCAAAGACACTTCCCCACTCTGAATCACTCTATCTGCCTTAACACATCAGGTCCAGAGCTAGAAGCCCCTTGCAGCTCACTTTGGCCTCATCTATCACTATCAAATAAGAAATATGAAGGGAAGATTATTGAGCTGCCATAAACATGGCAAGCCAACAGAACCTTCTGGGTTGCATCTGCACAAGTATTGCACACAGAGAAAGTCTATCTGCACACCTTGCTTAGCACCTTTAGAGGACTCATCTCTGTTGGCCACCACCACATTGAGATGGCTTCCTGCCCCACAGGGACACTTGGTTATGGTTCCAATTTTGGCTAGACTCTGCTGCAAGAACTGCTTCAAGTCTCACCCATCTCCTCAGCACAGCTTGGGAAGTGCCTCATCTGCACGCATCCCGTTCAAGAGCAAGGCTTATGACACTGGACAAAGCTCTCCTGATTGAATGCCCTTCTGTGACCAAAATCCCAGTTGCTGATCGGTCAACAAGCCAGTCAGCACCAAACTAATGGTGATGAGTTTGAGTGTCAGGACCACAAAAGCCACATCTCAGAGAAACCCTGTTCATACCTACCTGCCTGCAGCTCTCAGATAAATGCTTTCCAGATCTGCAGGGAAACAAGTCTTGGTCATCCTGAAATCCCACCATCACTCCAGGTACCCAAGGTCTACACCACAGTCCTTTCAACCAGGATGACCTTCCCAAGCCCAAAATAGAGCTCCAGTCTGATCCACTGAAAAGTTCTTCCCAAGGGGCTGCTTATTTCCACTGTTGTGTTGGGTGTGCAACCCAGCTCAGCAGCACCTGGCTGATTCTCCACACCACCTGGCTGCATCACTGCAAATGCAGCAGCAGAGCATATTACCTCTCAACGTCCTTGAGCCCTATTCCCCTTCTGGCAGCTCATCAAGGAGGGTGAATTGATAAGAGCCAGGAGAGGAATGATGGAAATTTCCTGATTTCATTCACCTCTTAGAATCAGGTACAGAGCAAGCCCTGTGCACATGGAGCCTCAGTAAAAAGCAGTTCAGAAACATGTCCAGAATGTGGCAACAAATTTGACTGAAGAACAAACCACTTAAAACCAATCTATATCAAGTGGAGTTACTGTATCAAAAGGAAATAAGTGTACAAAATTAGTTTGGATCAGTTACTTAGCAATTTGTGTGCACTGAAAGCATCTAATAACTCCCCCTAAACCCAGCATCTACTGCATCCTCCTCCAGACCCAGCATCTCACAGGTCAAACCCTTCCCAGTCACCAGGTTTCCTTTCTTGTCTAAATCCACATTTTAGCTCTGATCTAAAAGACAACAAAAGCACCTTGGTTTATGACCTCTTACATGCCATTTGCACATCATCCATCATAGAAAGGTCCTGAGCCTCCTCATGACATCTACAATGCAATGGCAGGCAGCAATTTCCAGCACAGTGCTTGAACCAGAGCATGGGTCTCCTCTTGGAGCCCTTCCCAGGCCATGAGCCACCATGACATGTGGCTGACAGGCCTTTGTCACTGCTGACTTAGCTTGATGGTGCCAGGGAGGAGGGGGAAATGAATCAGGAAGTGAGCAACAGCAAGAGGTGTATGTCCAAAAGGCAGGGATGAGGCCAACACTAGAAGATCACAATAATGGCACGTTACACTGCCATCTTCAAAGGACTAATGAAGCCCTACAGAGTGCCCCCTGTTATTATTTGCATTTCATAGATGGGTACATTAAGATGCAGAAGGCCACATTATCCTCTGGGTCACACCTATTTCAATCTATTCATCTCTGGTCGTACACTGGAACTCAACCCTATGGTGTGAGAGATCCTCCCACAAATCAAAACAACAATGCTATCTCAGACAGGCTTGTATGGGAATCACTGGTGTCTTTTATGGTCCTATGGATCTCTCTTGGCCTTGAAAACTGATCAACTTAATTCTTCTTCCATTCCACCAGGCTGAAAAGATACAAGAAGCTCTGGTTTACTGCTGGATTGGATTTTATGTATGCATACACACACTTTTCTTTTTCTAGATGTGAAATACAAGACAGAGCAATCCAGGAGAGAGATGCATGCAAATGTCTAACATACCACCCAGTCTCATTCCAGCCACCAGCCTCTGTCTGGCCCTGGAAACATCCCACCTTCCAGCCAGGAGTCTCCCTGCAGCTCAACAACTTTTGTTCGCAAAAGAATGAAGCCACCCTGAGAAACTGCGCTCGCTGGGAGAACAAAGTTGCTCCCCGAGCTATAACCAATGCCATGTGGGGTTGGGGACGCTGGAACCAGTCTGAGCATTCAGAGGGAGATCCCAGCATTCAAACAACGTGCTCTCCCCACTGACACTGGGGAAGCAGCCTGCCATTCCTACTGTCAACGCTTTCCAGGGCAGCATTTGCTCATTGAAAATTGTTAGGCTGGAGATGGCAGGAGTCGGGTTTTGATCTACAAGGCCACAGCAAGCAACATCTGCACAATGAAAGGATTTCCCATGGCAAAGCACCACAACATCCCACAGAGCTGCAAAGAACTTGCAGCCTCAGAATGCCACCAGGCTCTGTGCTTTGCTGGGCCTTACCAGAGCTAGCTGATTTCATTGCCGTTAACAGTATTTGTAGCTTAGATAAGGCTAATCAAAATCTCATCATTCAGGGCGTAAACTGATCGCCTGCAGGGGTTAGAAAGGAATTTTACTTCATGTGCAGCATTGCATAACCAGCCAGATTCATTGTGGGTATTCTGCAGCCTCTGCTGAGCTCCAGCTGTAGGCCAGGGCTAGAAGCAGAGCACGGCACACCGGCTGCAGAGCCAGAGTCATGCGAAGCAGCAGTCCCATTGTTTGGGAACAAAGCAGACATTTCTCTGACTCTGGCTCCAACTCACACATGAAAATAAAAGACAATGACTGTCACCGGGTTACTAAAACAGTGGAATTTCAAAAGAGGAAGAAAAGTCTTTCGTGAGGTTATTTTCCTGTGGGCAGCAAGAAGAGTGCCTGGAGAGCCTGTGAGCACAGAGCACTGAGGATTATGCTGCATGAGATGACCCATTTGAGTAATGCTGCCCCATCCTGTGCTGCCAGCTGCACCCTGTCAGTGCCATCCCAATGGGGGGGGATACCAACAACCTGCCTCCCAGTGAGAGCTGAGCCTACCCTATCACCCAACAACGCTCAACACCATCCATCCCTCCCCACCTGAACAACGAGGGACAAAACCATTGCTTTTGTCTCTGCAAAATTATTATTTATGTTTTATCAGTAGCAAAGGCTCTATGGTGTTGGAATTGGCTGCAGGGTGTGGTGCTTAAGTGCCAGTACCCATGGCTGCAGCAACAGCAGCAGGCCAGAAACACACCCCATGTGGGTGTTGGTTGCTCTTAGATTATAGTATCACCACACCCCGCTCTGCTAATAGTGCTGTGAAACCCTGCTCTCTACCCTATCCCCAATGGCAGTTACCCTTAGCCCTGCATGTGATCCCTCCAGGCATCAGCCATTCCTCTTGAGGAACCCACAAGAAGACCACATCCCAAATTTCTTTGCCAAGGTAACTGAGAAAAAGGCATTTCTGTGCATTTACCTGGGAGAGCATGGTGTCAGCACTAGAGGTGTTTGCTAGCATTACAACTAGAACATTTTTTTCCACAGAACATTATCAACTTTTTACTAAAAAGCTAAACAACTACAACAGAAAGAATATTTGCATGTAAACTATGGGCTTTCCATTATCTTCTCTTTTTCCTTCCATATACCCCAAATTTGGGACAGAGCATACAACTGACATGGATATTTGCATTTGGTTGATACCCCTTACTTTTATATTGGAAGTCATGGAGCACCTTCAAGGCACTCAATTTTCAGCCACTCTCCAACCATTCCCCAATGTGCTGATGATGTGGCAGCACTTAAGAGAAGGCTTGTCCCTTTATCTGAGGTGTAAGAGGATTTAAATATAATTTTATGGAAAAGGGAGGCATGCTGTCAGATAGCATCATTACCTTCAGCAGCACCACTGTGGGTGCTAAAGGAATAGTTCAGCATTACCAGAGATAATGGCACAGCCTTGATACTTCAGAGGGGAGAGGAATCACCAAAACCTCATAAGGATTCTGGGGAATTGCTTAAGGTCCATCATACTTTAAGAAAACCTTCACTGAATCCTCACTATTCAACTGCCTACACTCACACCCCAAAAGTTTCATGCCATCATTCAGTGCCACCCTTCAGTCTGCTCCCCTGCACTGTGGTCAAATACTCCAGAGTTCAAGTCTGCAGGCATCAAATTCCTTGCAAGTTTGTACCTGGTTTTCAGCTAATACTCTTGCTACTGATCTAATGATCCCTGTGCTCTGGTGGGAGTGTTTATCAGGCCCTTCTTGCACCATGGCAAATTGCAGCTTGCATGACTTCTTTCACGCAGCCACGAGACTTCTCTACACTAGTGTCCCACAGCAAAGACCTGACATGGAGGCTGTTCTACACAGTACCTTCTGGACAGATAACAGCAAGTCTGTTCATGCTGACTGGCAAAGAGGTTCCTCTGACTGTGCTCTGTACCCCACAAGAGCTGAGGAAACATACTCCATCAAACATCTGTCCACCTGGCCAGTGTGCTGGGGCACATCATGGTCAGGAAAGCATGCTCCAAGTCCTGCTTACTCCATGGGTCTGGCCTGCCTCTGGCCTTCCCTACAGGTATGGACCATGTCTTCTAAAAGGAGTGTTAGCACTCACCAACTGTTGATCTTCTGTGTTACAGGCACCATGCAGCATCTCCAGGCAACATGGCTGATAGGCACAGCAGTCTTGGTTGGGTTTTCTCAGCTTCTCTTCTGAAAGAGAAAGGAGAGAGAAGAGAGAAGTGAACCATCTTCCTTCTCTACATCATCAGGGAATCCACCTATGCTGTTGGCTCCCCTTTTTGTTCTACATTTCTCCAACCTCCCACTCACCCTCCATTAAAGAAGGGAAAATAAGCTTTCCCCAAGAGTTTGTGGGTCTCTTGGGCTCTTTCATGTGCTGTCTGCAGCATTTCCTCAGCCACTGCAAACCATCTTCAGAGTCCTTTTGTCTGCTTCTCAAGCACACATTTAACCCAAGGGCTGTTACAACTCATGCCTTTCCCATAGGCACTCATCCACACACAAAGCTCTGTTATCTCTGCAGCAAGGATGTGCTCACTGGGGGAAGTCCTGAAATTTTCCTGGTTACATTTAACTACCTGTGGCTTTGCACTTGCATTTAATAGTCCTGTTTCACACAACACACTGGCCTGTGCACCCATCCCTGACTTAATAAGCATTCCCCTGAAGCCGTGCTGCCAATCTAATGGTAGAGCAGATCAGCTAACAAATGCCTAATGACAGCAGCAGGAAGCATGCTCCCCAGCACTGATTGATTACCAAATTGGCTAGTGAGAGTGGCAGGTGGCAGGCACCCAGAGCTGAAGCCAGGCCAGGGAAAGACCCATATCTGTCTCATTTCAGTTTTCCAAGGGACATGGCCCCTTTTCATCACCAGTCAGAAGTGTAAAAGCAGCAAAACTTCAAACAGATTGCATGCAGTGAAGGAATGCAGCTCTCATTAGTGTTCATCTTTCCTTGCCTTGGATGAACATACTCCAAGTTATTGTCCTAGATGACTACAAGGACAGCAGCAAAACTGTCTTTGTTGATGGACTGCTAGGACCTCCCAACCCAGTCCTTTCCATGGACCCACCTGAAAATGAGGACATAATCCAACATTTGGGCTGCAGGGGTGGAGCCTTCCAAACAGGACTTAGTACATTTGCATTGAGCTCGCATTTGCACCTTGTGTGGGAGTGATTGCACTTGAGTACCTCGGTATGAAGGTGGCTACGCTTTACACAGAGTGTGAACCAAAAAGGGAGACCTTTCCCTTGCAGCAAAACAGGGAGCCAGTGATAGACAGAGCCCTCAGGCTGGGGAGCAGGGACTGAGCTGCTGCTTCAGGAATTTCCCTTTCTTATCAGTTAACTCTGCTTGTCACAAGATAAGCCTCCTGCATTTGCAGAGTCCTTTTCCTTTCTCTTCCTTCTGAATCTATTGCATGTACATTTGATCTTTGCTGCTGCCTGCCCTACCACCCAGCTGTCTTCACTGCAGAGGTTCGTCCTTGCGACTTACTGCCCTTCCAGCCATCGCTGGCTCAGAACCGAGGCAGCACACAGCTCTATCAGTGTCCAAAGGCTGTTTGTTCTTGCATTCATTGGTGTACAATTGGTTCCATGGGCTGCTTGCTTGGTAGTCTGCCTTAAGGGGACACACTTTAAGTCACAGTTCATAGAGCCTGCTTCCAGAGATGTAGGACACAATCATGATTCACTCTGGCATTAACACTGCACTACCTTCACAAAGCACAGGAGTGGAAAGGACCTCCTGGGTCATCAAGTTCATCCACCTGCCGTCACTAGTAACCACATCACTAGATCAATTAGGAGAGGTCTGATTGGTCTATCACAGCTAATGGGCTCCTCAGTCTGGTAGAGGAATAACAGGATCCAAAGGCTAGAAACCACAGCTAGGCAACGTCAGGCTGGAAACAAGGAGGGACCATTTAACAGTGCCTGTGTGCAGCAGAAGAGGAGCCCAGGGCATCCCTTCACTGGGAAATTTTCAATCTAGTCTGAATGTTTTCACAAGATAATCATACCCAGTAGCTTCCTGCCCCAAATCCATGAGTCTCTGGGAATTCCCAGGTTGCTGCTACATGGCTTGAGAGAAGTAACAATGAAAAGCAGTTTCTATCAGCTATGTAATAATGCACTTTCTAGCACTTCTTTTCTTTCTTCTTCTTCTTCTCTCTCTCCCTGTTGGTTTTTTTTTTTTAAATAAGGAATTGCACCTTCCCTGGGAGATATTCAGAGGAATCCACAAACTGAAAGAAAAGGTAAGAAAACAAATAAATCCAATAAATCACTGCTCTGAGCGAAGCAAGAATTAACGCAGAACAACCCTCTGGCTGCAGCTAACGGCCTTAAAACCCACCCTAATAGAGACATTCATCACCAAGTTTACAAAAGCAGGCAGTTAAGTGGAAATTCTTTGTTTTCAAGGTATTTTTGTTCTCAAATAATAATAAAAAAAACCAGCACACCCATATGCCTCAGGCTTTCTCCCCCCCCCCCCCTTCACACAACTTTGAAGATGCTCTCCTAGAGATTAGAACGGTGTCTAAAATAATTAGCATGTCTTCAGGATGGGGATTTAATTAATAAGAAGGAAATAATGAGTCTCTTACTACGAAACCTAGGCAACTTTTGTTGCAATATTTTCTCCAAACTGAATATAGATACACACAGCAGCATGGGGTTGTAGTGGTGCTAGTGCCCACTTACTGTTCACTCTTCATTTCAGGGGGAAAAGCAAAGGGTGGCTACAGTTTCAGGCCAAATGAGTGTTTTGCTCCGTTGTCAAGATTCTCTGTCCTCAACACTTCACATAAAATCAAAGTATCTCACTTTGATGTAAGTCACTGCAATGATGACTGCAAGTCACTGCAGCATCTGAGACAGGAACATGAGCACCGCATGGGGTTATGGTTCGGGTTTGTGTGGTGTGCTTAGACTATGATGTGGGGGAATTGTCCAGAATTTACAGCACATGCTAGGTAAGGGAACCTGAGTTTGTGGAGTGAATATAATGGAGGGGATTTTGAATTACTAAGTGACAGAACAAGAATTCTCCTTGCCACTAAGCAACAGGAGAAACACCTAAGTTTTGTTCAGGAGTGGAAGACATCCCCATAGCTTCTTGCTGAATATTTGCAGGACCTCTCAAAAAGCAACAGCCTTGAAAAGGTGCAAAAATCCTATAGAAAGAAAATTAAGCCTAAATATTTACACCTGATTATGGTACTGCTCAAGGGAACAATTAGTCTGAATGAGTAACCTGAGTAAGGATGCCTAAAGACCCATTTCAGATGATCATCCCATCTTAATAAGATCACAAAGCCTAAGCAGAGGACACATGCTGAGGATTTGGGTTGCACATAGACTGGTGGACAGCTTTGGGCACATGTGCTAGAGCTGGTCATGGGCAGATCATTTGAGTCTGCACATTGTGAAGGCTAACCCAGGGACCTCAAAGGTAAAGTACCAAGACTTGTTGCAAGAACAGCCAAACTGGAGGTCTACTGGGACCAGAGAGGTAGTAGTGATACATTCAAGAACAGCATGAAGTATTCATACAGATCACTAGCTTAAAAAAAACAAATAAACACACACCCATAAAAAAAAGCCCCCAACAACTAAATAAAAAGAACCAAAACACTGAGGAGAAGGGAGGTTTATTCCCTCATGCTACAGATATTCCTCTGAAACCAGAAAATTCTGTCAGTAGGATTAAAAAGGTCAGTGCAATGGAAACAGATGACTGAGGACAGACAGTTGCATGCTAGAAGCTAACAGGGTGGTCTCACATCTGGACTGCCCCTTACTCAGAGCTGGGGAAGAACTCATGGTGTGGTCCACATGGTCACAACCAATGCAGGATGAAGAGAACAATCTTGAAGGCAAGATTTAGCTAGTAGCTACCCAGCTAAAGGCCAAGACCAACTCAGTAATATGCTCAGAACTGCTTCCCCCAGTGGCCTATAATGAAATCCAGAGTCATTGCAAGATTCAGAGTGCAGTGCCTTGAAGACAGGTTTGAAGAGGTAGAGCCTATGCAGTAAAAATCCAAGCAATAAGTCCAGACAAAAATGTATCAAGGCTACTGGCACAAAAAGATCTTTAAATTTGTGCAGAACTCAGCAGCTTGACAAGATGTGGTTAGGGAAAATGCAATCTCCAGTGGAAGGAGTCACAAAAATTTTGTTTCATTGAATATGAGGATAGGAGAGAAGCCAATAACAGTCAGGGAGGAAACAACAGCCTGCAGTCCCAGCAGACATCTCTCATGCCTGCAGAGAGAGAGAACAGGACAAGACACCACTTACGCATTTCTATCCAAGCACCACAGGTCTAAAAAGGCAAGGTGAGTGAACAGTAGCACCCTGGTTTCAGATGGGGCTATTAACATAACCAGAACCTCAGAAACCTGGTGGAGGGAAGATAAGCAGCAGGACACAGTAATGAGCAGGTACAAATTATACAGGAATGAGAGTAGGCTGTGCAGGTGGAGTAGCTGAGCATCAAGGAGCTGGGAATTAAGGCATACATTAAGGAGAGTTTAAAGAGCACAACCAAGTTAACTGCATCAACAAGTGCCAGAGTCTGAGACTGAAGTCCCATGCCCAGACATCACAGTGTTAGTTACTTCATCGCTCACCCACCCACAACAAGGCAGCAACTGCAAAACCTTAATGGAGCTGAGTGATGCTGTGAGAGGAAACAAGCCAAACAACTGGATGTCCATCTTTCTGTAAAGGTGGGAGAACAGACAGGAGGGAGTATGTCTGCATTTAAAATGGGAAGCCACTGCTCCCTCCAGCAGCAATTCATGCCCTCTGAAGCAGACAGCCTCTTCAGCAAGTCCTGAGCAGCACCCAGCAACCAGTGGGTTTGAATGCAAGAATATTGCCAGAGGCTCTATGCACCTTGAAACCGACCGTGTTAAAGGTAGCCTTGCAAACCTGCTACTGTAAGTTTAACCTGAAGGAGGAGCTGCCTGAAAGCATGCATTTCTTCAAAGAAAAAATTAGCAAGGAAAAGCCAATAAGGACAAACACACCCAGGAGGTGGGATGACTATTTGAAGAAGTCATTAGAGTAAGCATGCACGTCTCAAGTGGGGGAAAGAAAAGGAATAAAAGCTAGCATGCTTAACAAAGTGGGGCAAATAACAGTAAAATGAGGCTAAAGAGAAGCACTGTGCAAATAATTAAAATGTAAAAACAGTGTAACATGTAAAATCTGCAACTGGGCCAAAAATTCTGAGCAGAATTTTCCAGCTCACAGGAAGTAATAAAAAAAATAATAATACATTGAAGAGTTTGTGATCACAGGGCTGAAGGAGCCTCCAAGGAAGATAGCACCATAGAAGAAAAGCTGAATTAACTCTTATTCACAATGAACTGATAAATCTCAGTAACACAGAGCCATAAATCAGGGATTAAACCCCTGAAGGGGCTCAAACCTGCAGTCACCCAGCTCAGAGTCCACACTGCTCTTCTGGCAGAAAGGGAAGAAAGCTCATCTAAGCAGAGGAATGAAACACAGAGACTAGGGAAGGCTTGTTACAGCTTTTGGAGAGGCAATTCCTGTCTCATCAGCCCTTTAGAGTCCTCCCAGGTGTGGGCAAGTGATGGCACTGCTTGACACAATGAATTTTTGTTTCTAATGAACCATTTCAAGATCCCTTCTCTAACGTAAGGCACCATAAAGTAACAAAGCAGCTTGACTTAAAAATGGTTAAAAATTAAAACAGTAATAAAAGGTCAACTCTCCCAGTGGAGGTCAGACCCATTGGGGAACCTCTGCAGCTCAGCTTTTTATAAATGACTCTGAAAAGGTGATTAGCAGAGGAACAAATGGAATGATTCAGAAGAGTTCAAAGCCTCGAGCCAACTAAGAGAAAAGAAGCATAAGTCACTCATGACACAGTGGCTGGACAAGAAAGTGGCAGACAAATTTCAGTACTCCAAAATGCAGACAGGAGAAAAAGTCATCTGTGCTGCACCTGCATATTAGAGCTCAATATTAGCAATCACTGTTGGGGGGTGCATTATGGAGACATTGTGGGAAAGGTCACAACTAAATGTCACCTACTGTTGAGCAGCAATCAGAAAGGTTTAGCATCCAGTAGGAACTGTTAAGAAGCAGAGAGGATAAAACAACTGCTGGGGCTGCTCAGCTGTATGATTCTGCACTTGTGGCACCCATGGTCATCATGACAGGGATGTAGGGAGCTAGAAAGGGCACAGATAGCCCCACTCCTGGCCACAGTCTCTTGGCCACAGAGAGGAGCAGAAATAGGAAAGGCTTTTAGATAAACTCACAGTAACTCCTACAGTAGAAAGCAGGCTGTGAAGGGGGTTATGGTTATGACAGTACACAAAATCAGGAGTGACCCAGAGAAAATGAACAGTACATGTTGTTCAGGATTACTCATAGCACTAGAATTAAGGGATGCTAAATAAATTATCATATAATAAGCTTAAACAAACAAAAGGAAGTGGTGTGTCTTGTTTTTTTTTTTCCAATCCTCACAAACTAATTGCATTGTGGAACTCATCGCCCCAGGATGTTGTGGATGTCAGGCATATCAAGGGAGTCAAAAGTCAATTAAACAAATTCAGGGACTGGTCCATCAGTGACTATTAAACATGATGATGGAGATGCAGCCTCTGGTTGGCAAGTCCCTAAGCCACATGAAGCTTTATCACGGGAAGAATTACTTTGTGCTTGTCCTGTTTATTGCCCTCGGTGTCCATAGCCAACCATAGTCAGAGCCAGGACCCAGGGACAGGATTTATCATAAGCTGGTGCAGACTTTGAGTTCTCAGGTCTCAGCACATGCCAGTTCTGATCTACAGATCTGGATTACCTCTTTGTCCTTGTCCTGAAGTGACACTAAACCTTTTGAAAACAAGATTGATTGCCAACATCTTGAGCTAAAATTTGGGGCTTTAAACCTCAGGAGATTCCTAGGACATGAAACCCAAAAATCACACCCAGATGTCAGTCCTTTGTTTGGATATCATGATTTAGATTCTGAGTGACACTTCCTCTTCTGTCTCCCTAACAATGACAAAACAAAGAGCCATAAACAAATCCTGGCTCCACATTTTCCTTTGCCCTCATTAGCAACCAGCTTGGCTAATGCTATTTCATCAGCCCTTTGTTTCAGGGTGGCAAGCCAACATCAGCAAGTCGAGGACACTTTGATGGGCTCCCCCCCTTGGCATGTGACAAATTCCCAGGACACTCCTGCCCAACACTCACTACAATAACAAGCATGGGGATGAATTACTGCCCTCTACAATGTTTGGTACGTGGAAAAACTTGTGCTTGCTAATTACCACGATTGCTCCATAAAAATCCCCCTCAGGCAGCCCTGTGCAATCCAGGTGAGCCACAGCCCTGCCCCTCGGCAGCCTTCAGCAGGAGCCCAGGTGGAGACATTTCCTCTTTCTGAAGAGCCTCCCCAGCACTGGAGGTGTCCCACCCACTCACCAGATCTATTCCTAGACATATCAGTTTCTATTTATTTTCCCAGTGATTTATGCTGGTGCAAAGAGACAAGGTTGAGAATCAGTCAGACCAGGCAGATAAGGAGGCTACAAAACAAAGATTTTCCTGTTCCTTTGAAGCCTACCATCCATTATTTTCCTGATAAGAGGTGCAGCAGATTTATTTCCCTGCTTTGAGGACTCCTAAGCCGCTTTTCTAAGCCTGGCAGCAGGAATCTCAAAGCAGATGCCAAACCCGGCAATCTTTTTATGTGTGGTAGAAATAATCCCTTTGCCTGGTGCCTGGGAGAGCTGAACCCTGACATCCACATGAGCCACTGATGGGCTGGCACTCAGTAGCCAAAATGGAGCCAGTGACAGGTTTTCTTCTCCCCACAAAGCATCTTCTTTCCACAGCCAACCAACAACCTTTGCTTTGGTCCGAGATCCAGCCACAGTCTTGTGCCAGAAGTGGCAAGAGATACACAGATCTGACCCCAAAGCCCATCAGATCTCCCCACGCCAGGTCTCTAGAGAGAGATTTGGACCGCTTCCTCCCAACAAAGAATACTTTACTCTTCCTCCTCATGCAATTTCATTTCTACATTTACATGTTTTATTAACTGAAGAATGGAGCTCAATAAAAACACCCTTGCAAAAGAGCAGCACAGCTCCCAAAGATGCCCATGCTTTCAGATAAACTTTGGCCAAGCTATCAAGGGCCTTCTGGCTGGCTGGCAGCCTTGAATTGCTGAAGTCAAACTACATGAATCCACACCACCAGAGCCAAATCCTCGGTACCAGGATAATTGCAGACATCTTGAACTAGAACAAGCAACAAGGGAAAAGGAAAGCCAATCATAAAAGGAATAAATCAAGGGGAAATACTTGGCATTTCACCTTTGACTGGGAAGGGCTGATCAGCTTTTTACTGTGAAAGGGCAAGAGAGGGAAGATCCACTTTCACTTCACTCCCAGGATGCCCAAGCACTTTCACATCCCTGCACAGAGAACAGCTGCTCTAAGTCTTTACATCTCATAATGATAGATTCCTCATTTAAAAATAACCCAGTGCAGCCTGGGATGCATGCCAACACATTTCCCCCAGTTTTTCTACGTCCTACATTTTACAGGCAGCTGATGAGTTCCATCCTTGCTGATCCCTCATCCTTCTTTTAATAACTCCCCATGTTCCCATTAAAACCAATGCATTGCCCTCCTCACTTTGAAATTTCCCCAGAGTTGCAGTCCCCTGCTTTGGCTGCTCTTGTTCAGTTTTGCATCATATTGTGGTATTGCTTCAACAGCACTGCCAATCTTTGAAGGTCTTCCAGTAACCTCTTCCACAGGTGTCACCACCAAACCCTTTGTGTACCAGGTCTAGCAAAAAACAACCCACCTCTACCAAGTTTCTCCACCTCCAAAAATACAGGCAATTGGATGGAACCAACACTATTATTCTTCATATATTGATTTTTGACCTTCAGGTTGATATTGCTCCCTAAAACTTCAAGGGACCCGAGGTTTGCAAACAAGGTGCTCAAACACACCGTGTTGTGCAACATGCAAGGCTATCAAACCTGGGATCTCATTACACCCTTTGCCTCCCACTCCAGGTTGTGCTCCCTTGTTACACCTTGTTTCAAATTAGACTGAAAGCTCATCATGCCAGCGGCAGTGGCTCCACTGCAGCCAACAGGATTAATAAGCAAGACTAAAGACAGCTCCCAAAAGCATCAAAAACCAAAGAAATGCAGGATAGTCCATGCCTGTGCCTTGAATCAAGAACAACTCTCAAGATGCTTGAGTAACCTCAGGATATCTGTGAACTTGATTCCACTATCAAGAGATTCTTTTTTCACTTCTGGCCTCAGAACATCACAAATTAAGTGAACTTAAGTGAAAAGATGCCTTGCACGGTCTGTTTCATCAGCATAGCTTAAAGATTTAACTAGTCTGTTCAAATTGGGTCATTTGCATTGTAGACAGCAGGGCACACTCAGCAAGCAGGGGATATAAGAATTTAAATGGAAAGAAAACAATTAATTTAGCCTTTGTCAGCAGACTGCTCTGTCCTAGCCCAGAATCTCACACTCCTCAAAGTTTTGCCACTGCTTTACTTCCCTGGCTTCTGTTGCAGGACTTTGGAATTAAGCTGTCCTTCCCACAGTAACGGCTGCCTGGGGAGGTGCTATCTGAACAGCTTTCCAGCCAGCTGCACCAGTGCCCCAGGTGCTGGCCTCCCATTAGGGCACACAAAGACCTGTCATTTATGTCACCAGCCATCACCTCCTAGGGGCTTTACACCAAGTGAATCATTTTTCCAACAGCCCAAAGGAGGTAACCTGGAAGTGTTGTGTGCTGTTTATCAGCTGGGCTGTGGAGAAAGGAAATTTGCCCCTGGCCACCAAACGAGTCAGGGTTATGGTAAGGCACTCTTTACATTCCCTTGAGCTGAGCCTGGGGTTCAAGTCCACTGTCACCTATCATCTGCCCAAACTCACACCCATTGGCTGCTGAGGTCCACAATAACACACCATTGAGGTTTGGGAGGCAAGGGAGCGCTTACATTGCACAGCTCTTTCACACTGCTGCAGCAGAGAGCCTCATCCCTCTTCACTGGACAGGATTTCTGTAACAAGCAGCTTTCGGCAGTAGAAGTTCTCAGCCCCAAAAGTACAATCTTAGTAGTTCAGGAGGACAACAGCAGATGGAAATCACTGCTTTCCAGGAGGCCTTAACTTCTTTCTCCCCCAGCTCACCCTCCTTAAGATCATCACCTCTGCAGGACCACCTGCCCCAAGCCTCGCACATGACCACTGGATTTTACTTCTACAGGACCTGTTGACAACAACACAAAAATAAAGCCTAAGTGGTTCTGGTGGTTTCCTCCAAGCAGGCATAGTAAAACTGCCCAAACTGCACTGCCAGCTTCAGAGCAGCATCTCTTTGGCCAGCACTGCCATCACTGGCACCATGGACCTCCAGAGAAGGCTCTCCAGAGGGAGCATGCAGTGCCCACATAAATGAGCACACTTATTTGCAGAAGACAACAGTTAAAAGCAGAGCTGTCATTCCATGGGAAATCTCCAGTTTCAAACAAGATTGTCTCTGCTCATTCAATCACCCTCCCTCCAGCTGGCACTTCAGACAAGAGGACTCGCAGGCAAAACTTTCACCTCCCCTTCTTACCCTTTGCTTGCAGAAGTAAAGACCCACAGATGAGACCACCATATTTGCATGTAATTTAACTTGGCACTACAACATTCCTGCTGGGAAGAAGCATTCCTCTGGCTGGGTTGGGCAGGGTTGACCAGGAACAAAACCCTTTTGTACAGAAAAGGAGGAAGAAGTTAGTTATCTCCTGCCTCATCACAGAGCTTTGGACTGTAGGCAGTTATGGCAACAGCAAACAAGTTCCCAGCAGCACTGCAGTGATGTGGTTTAAACAGAATAAAGCTTTCTTGAGCATGCAGCTAAGCAGACCCCAGGCAGTAATGGGTACATGATGAATAATAAACCCATCTGAAGCAATACTCATGAGTCAACCCAGATGAAGAGTCCCTCATAGTTCCCCCTTCCCCCTGCCTTTGGCTGTTCCTTGGAACACCCATATGTGTTATGAGGGTGTCCATAAAACAAACATTTGGCCACTTTCTTGAAGAAACCTTGGAGAGCCCAAAGCTGGCTGTGTGGGCTGAGTCCTCAGCAGGGTACAGTAACTGAAGCAAGAAGAAACCTCCTGAGGGGCTGATAGAGCAGTTGGGATGGAGGAAGTGGAGCAGAAATCTTTGTAGAAAAGCTATTTACATCTGTTTGACCCTTGTAAAACAGGTCCCCAGGCTCTTTCCCACTTGGAGGCATTTGGATGCCACGCTGCAGCAGCTGTTTGATCCTTGCCAGCAAAAAGGGGTGGTGCAGAGCAGCCCCTGGTAATCACCAAGCACATACAATCTGTGCTGAGGAGCAGGTGCAGCAAGAGCACTCCTAGCTGCTTTGAAGGCAGGAGGGGGACCACAGCAGGCTCCCCGCAAGGACTAGGGTGCTGTCTGCAGTGCCACCTCTTGGCTCCCAGTACCGTGTTTGCAGGAGAAGCCAATGAAAGTGAAAGATACCTGCACCCACCCCTGGACTCCACCTTGCTACCACAGCCTTCCCTGACAGGCTGCTCCTCCCTAGGAGGCTACTTTTCTTCTCCCACTCAAATCCCTTGATCTGCTTGCCAGAGCCCAGTCTGCTCCAGGAGGGTCTGGCTGTCCAGATGCTACCAGTTGCTGCAGGGCTGCAGCTCAGCACTGGGCTACCCCAGGGGCAGGTGGACCTAGGTCTGATCTTCCATTGCTTTGTCCCAAATGCCCATTGAAGTCTACAGGTTCACCCACTTCAGTACCTCATGCTGGCCCCAGACCTTGGAAAAGCAATCCCATGAAGTACAGAGAAGGGGAATGCCATGTACCAAGACCAAGAGTCCCAGACAACCACTTTGGCTGTTGCTGAAACTAGTGTGGGTGTACACAAGTGACCAATCCATCCAGCAGCCAGGCACAACTCTGAGCAGCTCCTGTCGCTGGCTTGAAGCCAGACTCAACAGCTCACTGCCACAACCTACTTCCACATTTGTTGTCCCAGCCTTCTTTACTTAGAGGTCAGTACCATCACCAGTTCTCCCTGCATCACAAGAAGGACAATACCAGGACTGTGGAGGTGGTCTGCTTTCTAGAGACCACAAGAGTGGAGAAATGGGATGACAGTGGCCCAGATTGAATAGTCCTACACCGAGAAGTCTTACAGCAGCTATGTGCCATGGGACAGACAACAGGGTCCTCAAAAAGCAGCAGATAAATGCTGAGCCACCTCCACATGTTCTGTCCTTCCAAAAAGATTCAAGTCTGGCCTCATCCAGACCGAGTTGGCACAAGACTTAGCTCTATTGCTGTCTTCTGTCAGTGCTCCTCATCCTGCAAGACAAAGTCTTGCCCTGTCAACAAGTTCAGGAAATGGCTTTTGACACCCTCCCCTTCCACTGTGGGCATCCTGCAGTACATGTTGTCACACAGCACAATGCATGGCATACAGAGGGCTTGTTCTCAGGGCCTGCACACAGACCCCAGGAGCACATTGGCCACATCACAGCAGCTCCCCTGTCCCTGGAGATGAGGCATCCCATTGCAGCCAGTGCTCCCCCTCTGGACTCACCCTCCAGCAGGTGCCCAGCACCAGGAGCAGACAAGCAAATGTTGTCTCTTCTTCTTCCTTCTTCAGCCTGTTAAGCAACCACCAGTGGGTGGACACACACCCAGGCTAAACACAGCTCCAGTACCACCCGCCCCCACCTGCCATGGCTTATACCCAGGTCACCAAACACATTCTTGCTTTGGGTGCACTAGTTCTCACGCTCCTCCCCAGGAGGGAGCCCTTGTTGCTCAACCCTGCTCTAGCTCTGGTTTCCCCTGTGCTGAACCCGGAACCAATTTCACTCATCACAAAGTGTGCCTGCCCCTCTTGCCCACACTGCTGTCCCAAGGACAGGGAGGATGCAATACCGCCACCACTACAACAAAAGCCGGCCTGCACCTTGCCACTCGGGCTGCAGCCTGACAGCCCATCCCTGCAAGCAGGGTGCAGCCCGGCCCAGGACTTCATGGGAAGGCAAAGACCTCTGTTGTAATTGCCATTCTCTCTAATCCCTCTGTTTGACTGCCTCTGAGCACAGGTCAACTGGCAAGGTGTTTGATATCTGAAGGACAGAAGGTTTAAGGCTCACAATGCCTCCTCAGCAGAGCCTTTACCTCCACATGACACATCTAGGTTTTGCAACCCAGGTTAGCACTCATCTGCCCTATTTCAACTTGAAAGCACTTCACAAGCATTAACCAATTAATCTCTCACCACCATCAGAGGGAGATGATCGTCTTTATTTTTATCCATTTCCTCATCAGTGAGAAGGAGAGAGTTAAGTGCCTCTCCCAAGGCCATCCCTAGCTGACTCCCAGTTGACTGCACTTGACTCCCAGCCCCAGGCTGAGGCCATCAGAGGAACGTATGAGAGTGGAAATGCTGCAGAAACAGTCACAGATGCCAAAATGGAGCTGTCACTGAGCACCTTTGGGGTTTTGAGTCCCATAAGACTTGGCTTCTTGAACACTTTCCACTCATCCTCCTGGTAGGAAAAAATTGAGACAAGTAAGATAGAGCTGACCACTAACACACAGCAAACAGGACCAGCTGAAGAGCCAGTGGCACACACACACAATAAATGTTTCTAACAGGCCCATAAAACATCCTACATCTTGCAATAAAATTCAGAGGCCACTGGGGATGGTATCAGCTTTGACATGACTGAAGCTAGACAGACAGCCAGAACACAACATGAACTACTGGCAGTGCTTTTGCCAGAAACTGGGGCAGAAGATCCCAGCTCATTCTGTGTTTGAATAACATCTATTTCCTCCAGCTCAGGCAGCCTGTGGTATAGGGAACCCAACAGCCCTCTGAGGCATTAGTAAAAGGCAGGGAGCTGTAAAGGGAGCTGGCTTTCAACAGGGAGACTGCAGGAAGTCAACATGAATCACAGCAGCACAGGGGCAGGTCATTCAGCTGACATGGGGTGCATGTCATCAGGAATGATGCTCCCTCTCATCCATCTTTTAAATTAGTCAGGACTCAAACATTGCCAGCAAGCAGCACAGCACCCATGTTCACCAGGTCCATCATGTACCTCCAAGGTGTAACCAGACAAAAAGCTATTGTCACCTGAAATAGCTACTTCTTTGTTGAAGACATGGGCTGTGCCCCTCCCTTGCTCAGGAGACAGGTGGGCAGAGCTCCCATGCAATGATGTCCAGGTGTGCTCAGGAAGGAGACCAAGAGACAGGAGGCTATGGAGAGTGAAAATGTGGTGCACGCTACACACACAAGAAGCGGGTGCACACCAGACCAAATCCTTAGCATTGGTTGCACTTACTATTACCCTTTCCTTCATGAAACCACTTGCACAGGAGAAGGGACTTGCCTGAGCCTCAGAAACCCTCCCTGCTCTTCCTGTGACACTTATGGGACAGAGGAGGCAGGGCTGGGAGGTTCACTTCATCAGCAATTTCTGTCCCCAGGGTTCCTCCAAGCATGTGAGTGAAAGTCTCTGCTTTTGCAACACCACTGAGCCAGAGGGGGGGACTCCTGCTCCTCCAACACCTCTCCAGAGGTAGGAAGAACCCACAATTTCAGAGCTTAAAAGGAAGCACTGGTTTATTTTTCTCATCATCTCCAGTGGCTGGGGCTCAGCACTAACTGCTCACAATTATCCATTACCATTCACTCTGAGGTCCCAAATTGCCTGCTAAGCCCTGTGAAGATGTACAGATCCTAAAGCCTTTTGGATGGAGAGGGGCAGCTTTTAAACAACTCTCTGCAACACCAGATCAATACTGGAAAGAGCTGAAATCAGTCCAGCATCTCGCTGAAGCAGCAGGAGACTTTCAGGCAGATGAAATGCAATTCTCTAACTGCAGTTATTAGAGGCAACAGGATAGAAGCCTTACTCCTGTTGCAGATGCACTGCCATCCCAAGGGAAGGCTTTTCTTGGCATCAAGAATCACTCTGAATGCTTGTTTAAAATAGTACATGTAATGTGCCTTAAATTTATTGCTAAGCAGAGACCTACGCAGGGGGTGGCACATCTGTACCTACAACGTGGTTGCAAAGAGGCTCAGGGAGAGGAGGCAGAGGTGCGGCTCCCCCAGGAGTGCTGCAGGGTACTGGGAGAGCACGGGCTAGCTGGCAGCAGACAGTGCCACCTGCTGACACCTGGTCCCAGTCCCATCCCTCCCGCTGGGGCCCCCATGGCACCGTCCCAGCTCATCACGTACACCTGACATGCCAGTCAGATCCCAAAAGCAGCGGTAAGTCTGTATCATGTTCTTGGCTGCTCAATGGACCATTCCCCTTTCCCCTTGTGATTGTATGGTACAGACACTGTGCTACTGAAAGACCAACTCTCTAGCCATAGCCATCAGTGTAGCATGAGATTTGACACCCCAAGCCAAGACTGTTCTTTAAAGCAAAGAGGAAAACACAATGCCTGCATTTGGGATATAGCAAGGAGCATTTTCTGGGCATTCTTTTGTCTTCCTTCCCAACTGAAGGCTTTTCTTAGATCTTTTTCATGAGCATTGCCATCATCTATGCCCCTCCTGAACCCCTCACCACTCTTTTGGGGCATGGAGGGAAGTCCAAGCTGCTTAAAAACGAGCAAGGAGACCACATCATCCTATTTGTGGATCATGACTAGATGCAAGTTCAACCCACCACAACTGTAAATGCACTACATGCCTACAGACCCAAAATGCCAACTAGAAAACAGTTGTGGGGTTTTACTTGAGCCCATACTGAGGAAACAGCCTCATAGAAAACCCCCAACCCAATCAAATGGAAAAAAACACACCACAAAATCTTCCAAGCAGCACTTGCAACAAAGCTCAAATCAGAATCAAAACACAGAGCAAAGCCACCAAGCTCAGTGGGACTCTGAGGCCCTCAAGGACTGAGAAGACCCTTAGTATTCACTGCAAGAAGTTTCTTAATGGATGGGTGGATTCTTTATCGTATTTGTAAACACAGAAGCCTTTAACAGAAGGAGGAGGAAGTTAAAAGTAGTTGGAAAATTAAATTGTCCTCAACAGAAAATCCACAAAGCCATTTTGAAGCCCAAATCTGCTTTTCCATTAACTGACCACCAAGACATTTAGGTCACCTCTTAGTTCACTCCTTGGCCAACAGCTCATTAACCTCTGTCTTCTTTGCCAGGACAAATATTCAAACCAGCTTACAAAACAAAGGTCAAGTGAAAGAGAAATCTCCAGAAATAAGAGAATTGGAACATTCACTGCGTGTGAACCACCACTATTACTGAGTATTTACCCTGAGGCAGTCACTACAAGGCCTAGTGCCATTGTGCCAGGTACTAGATAATATGCACTTGCTCAAAGGCAATTTTTCTTTCTGTGGAAACTGTAAGGAGAAAAGACAAAAGAGCATCGTTTTCATGTGGAAACAAAGCCAGAAATTAATTGACTGGCCTAAGCCGTACGCTGAATGGCAATACTGAGCCGTGCACACTCATTTGTGTATGAAACATGCTTATTAGATATATTAAAGGCCACAAGATATTGCTATTACTCTGTTATAAACAGCTCTAGTCTATGCAACTCAATTCTCACTTATAAAGCATACCCCCAAACCCTCCCTCCTCCTGCTCTGCCTGCCCCTTGCAGAAACTCTGCTCTAATTTTAGAACTAAATAAATTAAACCTCTGACTCACTTCAGATCTCTGATTTAGGCTTACATGATCTTTGCTACAAGACCTCTTCCATGCTGTTATTTGGCAGCACTCCCCCAAACACACCCTACACTCTGCCTATTCCCATGGGAATCATATCACAGAGTGGTCTGGGTTGGAAGGAACCTCCAAAGGTCAGCTAGTCTAACCCCCTCTGCAGTAAGAAGGGGTGTCCTCAACTAGACCAGGCTGCCCAGAGCCTGCATAAGCACCAAGGAGGTCTCTCAAAACAAACAAACAAAAAAGCCACACACAAACAAATCAGCCATTGCCTTACACACACATGGTCAGTTTGAACATAGCACAGCAGCTTTCCACTGCAGGGATGCCCAAGGATTAATTAACATGCAGGTCTCACTCCAGAAATCAGGAGGACAGCTACCAGACCTTTCCACTGTTACCAAACCAACTCATGATCAGCCAGAGCTCTAGATGCACCAGAGAAGGAACAAAACCTCCCAACACTACGGAGTTTTCATACAGTCAGTTTGTAAAGAAGGAATGGAGCCCATCATCCCCAGAGCCCCTGGCTCAAAATCCTTTTTTAACAGAAACAGTATCGACAGAAAAAGGCCTAAAGTGACCAGTTTTTGAGGAGCCCACACTGCTTCTCTTACTGTAGAAGTTATTGGTGAATACAGAAGCCAGCATAGGTGCCACCACAGCAAGGCTCCTCATAAACCTGCCCCACACCAAAAACCTGCCTGCCCATGAGCAAAGGTAGATACAAATACATCTTTGATGGGAGAACTTGTTCATCTGAGCCACGAGAAAGAGATCCACCCTGAAGAGGAACCAGACCTTCAGAAATGACCTTTTCTGTGCACACCCTCCAAACACATGGGTTTGGAAAAAAAACACTAGCATAGATCACACACCAGCTTTCAAATAAAGCCCTACAAAAGCAGGGCAATCCCTGAGAGCATACTTAGTCACCTATTACTCTAAGTATCATCATTACCTGGAATTCAACTTAAGAACTCACATTCAGCTGGCAGATGTCTCAAAGCCCCATTACAGAAGGATCTGGTTTCTTTCTAGTGCAGCACCCAAAGCACATCCCACTGCAGCCTCCCCAAGCCAACCAGCCTCCCTCCACGTGCAGGGGGACACATTTATCATAGAAGGAGGAGTCATATGCCTTGGCTCAGCTGAGCTTGTTTCCCAGTCCTTTGCTTTTTTAATTTCCCTCCTTCATTCAGTGTTGTGGCACAGGAGAACCAAATTCAATTAAGGGGATTAATAGCAATTAAACCCCTGTTGCAGTCAGGGCTTTGCTCTTTGGGCCTGGAAGGAAAACTATGTGTCACTGCAGCAAAGACCAAGCAGCAGGTCATACCAGAAGCTGCTTTTTATTTCTGAAGAGAAAAAAGTGTTTATCTTTATGAAAGCCTCCTCTTCACCCTCTCCCTGAAAAGAACTTTGCCAAGATGGAACCAAATCTCTCCCAGCCTGCTCCTGCCTCAGCCTGGTTTTCTACACATAAGAGAGTTCAGGAAAGAGAGAGAGAGAGGGAGAGAGAAAGAGAGAGAGAAAGAAAGAGAGAGAGAAAGGGAGAAAGGGAGAAGGAAAGAAAGAGAGAAAGAGAGAAGGAAAGAAAGAGAGAAAGAGAGAAGGAAAGAAAGAGAGAAGGAAAGAAAGAAGGAAAGAAAGAAAGAAAGAAGGAAAGAAAGAAAGAAAGAGAGAGAGAAGGAAAGAAAGAAGGAAAGAAGGAAAGAAAGAAAGAAAGAAAGAAAGAGAGAAAGAAAGAGAGAAAGAAAGAAAAAGCAACTCTGCCTCGCAGCATGTGTCAGAAAGAGCAGAGCACTTGGATGCAAAGCTGAAGTTCCCTTCAGTTTGACTTCTCTGTGGGATTTGCTCATGACAGCCTAAATCCTGATGTGCAAAGAGGCTTTACAAAGAGGGCCAGTCTGAGCCCCAGGCTCTCTGGGATGTTCCCACTCCTCTGCGCGACTCTTCCCGCTGCAGGGTTCATCCTTACAGGCAGGAAGGGTGTGTCACTCCGGCAATTCGTCCTCAAGTCTCACTTCATCATCACAGCACCTCACAGTAGTTATTTTAGCTACAAAGCAGCTCTCTGGCTTCCTGTGCTGTCCCAAAGTGTTCTTCCTAATTGAGGGCTTTGAACATCAGCAAGCCTTCAGCAGATGTTCCTCTTCCTGCAGCAGGGGACGGGGGGCACCATGTCTTTTACTTAAACTTCTTTTGAAAGGAGTGGAAACATGACCTGCAACCTAAGCAGGTGTCCCTCAAGTAGCAAGCCTTGCCTGCTCTGCCAGGAGCTCCTTTTAGCCGCTGGTCCTGTGAATTGTTGAATTCACTAGTCCATACATCTTCCACAAGCAAGAACCTGGCATCTTTGGCTGGGTATCTCCTCCAGGGCCCGGCAAGGGGCTCAAAGTGGTTTGGTGGGAATTTGGTTCCCAGGTCCTATGGTGAGCCATCTGTGTCCTCTTCGTTCTCTGCCACATGTGGGTGCATAACAGCAGACACAGAGCTGTGAGATCTCTCCTTGATGGGTCTCACTGCATTGCACCTAGAGGAAAGTGCTGTGTGTGGCAGCCACCAGGCAAAATGCAAATGGGCGGGAGGGCAGTCAGTGGGACACACTGAGATTGGTGCCTGCAGTTCCTCTCCATCCAGGGTGGGATCTGCACACCAGAAAGCTGCCCAAGTCCTCAGGAGAGGGCTAGGATTTGCTTTTGTCAAGGCCTTGAATGTTTTGAAGTCCAGAGAGAGGCAAGAAACAGTACGCTCCACCAGTGCCCCGGAGAAAATGCAACCAAGTCACCAGCTAAAGCATTCCAAGATCACAAACCAGACACAAATAGTCATGAATCATAGCTTAGAAACCACAAATGGTTCTTCAGCCTCTTCAAAATAATGACATTTACCAACAACAGGATCATCTGGGGTGGTTCACATTTTCCAGCCGCATTCTGAACCCAAGAAAGAGAATGGAGCTAAAGTAAAAGCAGAGCTCCTCTTGCAATCCCAGTGCCCAGGAACGAGGGTGATAACAGGGAGACATTGCAACACTTGGCACAAGCTCACACTTGTTGGTGGGGCTCAGGCTGTGGGCAGGGCTGTGTGGGAGCCCCTGGTGCCAGTGAGGGTGGGCAAGGCTCAAGCATGCTGAGCCCAGACAGGCTCATGACAACTGCTCCGAGGCACTGTGAGGTGACAACAGTGGCTATGAAGGAGAGCAGAGGATCTCCAACCTGGTTCCCAGTTCGTTCCAGGCTTTGCCCAATAGGGGGCAGATGAGGCCAGCCCCACACTCGGCTTTGGAAGTCTGAGGGATGGCAGAACAATTTTGTTTGAAATCACTGCCCCTGCTTTGCATCAAGAACACACATAAGTGATGTTAAGTGCACTAACAGCAGAACACTGCCTGCTCTTTGGGTGCAGGTGCAGGGGTGATCCTGAGGCTCCACTTGGAGAAAAACCTACATCCCATTAAAGTACATGCAGTATAGCTATTAAGTGTCATCAATGTTTTAATCCCTGATTTAAATATTAATATAGTGGCAGAGCATAAATGCAGTATCCTTGAAAGCACAGGGTCATCTTGTCCAGCACTCTGTCCTCAAAAGGGAACCAGAGACCTCCTCCAAGTCTTTTACCTCTCCAGTCCACTGCTAACTTTCTAGGTCTCATAATATTAGCTCTAGTTTATGGTAACACAGCATCAGAAACGGGCATCATGAGAATTATTTATGACTTTTTCTTCTGGCTGGCACTGAGTGTTTCTGTAGAGGCTTTAATTATCATTTATGCATCTTTGTTCCATGCCCATAAAAATCCCAGGGCTCTTTATGGCTGAAAGTTGAACGTATAGGATCTTGGAAATGGCAAAGCCTGGATCCAGAGGGAAAGGCTGCTCCTAACCTCCAAAATGCCAGTTCCAGTGAAAGGACATGAATGTCAGCAGGGCACAAAATGCAAAAATCAGGCAACAGGTGACCAGTCCCAGCAGGTGGAACTGAAGTTTCTGGAGTAAAAGAGAGTTGTGGCAGCCATGTCTGATCCATGTCTGCACCTCGATGGAGAGGACCAGGGAGAGGTTTCTGGAGAGGCCCCAGCTGGTCAAGAAGGTGACACCACAACAGTGGTAGCTCAGATATTCAGGCTCAGGGTCTTGATGCATCCTCCCTCCCTCTGTGCTCCACAGGGTAGCTGCACCTCCTGCTCCCCAGCCCCTTGCCAGTAGTGTCTGAACACCTTCCATGTAACACTGGTGGGTGCTTAGGAAGAGCATGAACTCTGGTCACCGGCAGCTCTGCAGTGCAGGCTGAGCAGGAGAGCAGCAAAGCACAAAGCTCAGGGATGTCTCAGCTAAACAGGCAGATGCAGAGCAGCATGATCAGCATCACCAGCTGCCTCCAGCATGCCTGTCACTGTCTGCTCCTAGCAAGCAACTCAACACTGAAGGAGAGCTGCCCCAAGTCCAGGCACTTCAGGGATGCCTTGAACTTGGAAGCATACTGGATTTCTCCTTCAAAAAAACGCCGAGGGAAAAATTCAGGAGGCAACATCTCCCAGTGTTTCCTACAGAAACCACAGCATAATGTGGGAACCTCTGCTGGTTTTTATCAAGAAGACAAAGTTTCTTCCTAAGTGGGGCTTGAAACTATGAGCCAGGGGCTTCCAGAAGCTCCGAGAATGGGAAGGAATGAAGAAAAGAAGATCTTGGCAGAGAAGAAAAAGGATAAGAAGGAAAATCATACTGCAGGCAACAGCCATTGGCTTTGGCAGGCACTTCCTCATGTAGAAGGGGAAAAGCAAGTTAAAAGCTGCTTGGGGAAAGGAGGTTCAGCAATGGATTATTTCTTCTCCATTACCAGAGCAAAAGGACTGCTCCTCGTGTCCCTGAAGGGCTGAAGACAGTGCTTGCACTGAAAAGCACCTCACCCTCACAAGCAGGCTGGAAACGTACAGAGCCTCAAAAATAATGTCACATTTATTAGGGAAGCACTTCAAGTGCAAAGCTCACCAAGGGACCCGGGCAGCTTATTACATGCAAAAATCAAAAGGAAACCCTTGATTGAAAGGAAATACTTAGCCACAATGTTCAAAGGCTCCCTAAATCAAAGACAAAATCCTTCTTTAATCAAGGCCATTGACCAAAGCTGAAAGCGCACAGAGCTGCCAACAATGCCTGTAGCATCACCTTTCATGGCAGGGCTTGCTATGCCAATGCTCTTCTATCCCAGCATCTTTCCCACAGTACCCTGTGTCTGTGTGCTGGAAGCAGCTCCTGGCACACAAAACAAAGCAGGATTTTGGAGGGACAATATCTATTAGCCATCAGCTAAGGTCTAAGGAATTACAGAGTTGCTCTCTTAGCTGCCTTAACCTTTCAGCCTGTCTTTGAGCTTGAGCAGTCATTAGGAAAAAGAGTAAGAATTAATTGGGTCTTATCTAATTTCTGCCCAACCCAAGGGTCAGTAGCAGTTAGCTGAAGTTTATCAGGGTGTGTTTGACCACCTTTTATCATCTTTAGGGAGCTTTTGCTCAGGCGAGTGTGCAAGCATGCTGACGCACAGGGAGGGTCAGGCAGTATTGCTTTTCCACACCAGAGAGCAGACAGGAACAATTAACACCACGATAAGCACACATTTGCTGTGGCTAAACGAATCAGAGGTAGCATTAGATGCTGGCAGGCTTAGAGCTTACCAAGAATAAAGTTCAATTTTATGAATGAACCTCTGAGCTTACATGGGTCTCATAGCACCTCGTGGCAGCCAAACTTCAAGGAAAAGCCATGTCTGGACACAGGCTCAGCAGTTCCAACCTCTGATGAGCTTTTCTCTCCCCTTTTTGGCATGTTTAAGAGAAGAGTGCAGCAGCAAGAAGCTTGTCACCAGCTCTAGCCAATGTCCATGTTTCCTCCCCCAAAATCTAATTTTTATCAGTCATTTTCATTGGGACCTTGACAGGCTGGACAGATGGGGAGAGTCCAACACGATGACATTCAATAAGTCCAAGTGCTGGGTGCTGCACTTTGGCCACAACAACCCCATGCACTGCTACAGGCTGGGGTCGGAGTGGCTGGAGAGCTGCCAGACAGAAAAGGACCTGGGGGTACTGACTGACAGCTGGCTGAACATGACCCAGCAGTGTGCCCAGGTGGCCAAGAATCCAACGGCATCCTGGCCTGTATCAGAAATAGTGTGGCCAGCAGAAGCAGGGATGTCATTGTGCCCCTGTACTCAGCACTGGTTAAGCCACACCTTGAGTACTGTGTCCAGTTCTGGGCTCCTCAGTTTAAGAAGGACATTGAGAGACTTGAAGGTGTCCAGAGAAGGGCAAGGAGGCTGGGGAGAGGCCTTGAGCACAGCCCTGTGAGGAGAGGCTGAGGGAGCTGGGGTTGTTTACCCTGGAGAAGAGGAGGCTCAGGGGAGACCTTATTGCTGTCTACAACTACCTGAAGGGAGGTTGTAGCCAGGTGGGGATTGGTCTCTTCTCCCAGACAACCAGCACCAGAACAAGAGGACACAGTCTCAAGCTGCACCAGGGGAAGTTGAGGCTGGAGGTGAGGAGAAAGTTCTTCACAGAGAGAGTTGTTTGTCATTGGAATGTGCTGCCCAGGGAGGTGGTAGAGTCACCATCCCTGGAGGTGTTCAAGAGGGGATTGCACGTGGCACTTGGTGCCATGGTTTAGCAGTCATGAGGTCTTGGGTGACAAGTTGGACTTGATGATCTTTGAGGTCTCTTCCAACCTTATTGATTCTATGATTCTATGATTTTAATATCTCCCCATAGCCAATGGGAAGAAGAAATGTTGTCAAAAATTTTGCTTGTGCTTTGCATTACTTTTCCCTTTCTTTCTGCATCACTTTTCCCTTCCTTTTTGCATCCTTCTATTTCTCTAACACCTTTATTTTCATGGAGCAAAGCTGGCTGAGAGCTCTCTACTGGAAAAGCCTCATCACCTCTGTCCAAAACGGTACAGTGAGATAGACCTAAGAGTTTTTGGCCTGTTCTAGCCACATATTTCACTGAACTCAGAAGTTCACTAGTGGTTCTCTCTGAGTCCTGAGCTGGGGAGCAAGTCATGCATCAATAGCCACGAGCACTGCCAACGGAACTCACTGGAGTGAGTGTCAGGTGCCAATTATTTCTAGGGTTATGATGAAAGTCCCTTGCAAGCAATGGAAACTATTAGAAAAACTTGACAAAATATTTTCAAGAAATTTAAAAGAGGGGGAAAAAAGGCAAAAATATTCCCCTAAAAAAATCAAGTCCCTCCTCTTGGAGACATCTGGTTAATTAAGGACCACAGCAGGGACAGACTGTTGCTTCTCTGCTGGTTGCTGAAAGCTTCTGCAGAAAATGTCAGCTCATTCAGTCATGTTGTGAACCTCTGCAAGGATGGGGACTTCACAGCCTTTTTGGTCCAGCAACACTGCTTGGCCACCCTCCCGGTGAATGCTTTTTCCTCACTGCTTAGTTGGAATGACCCTTCCTGCAGCTTGTTTGCACTGCCTCCAACCCTTTTCCTCTTCAGCAATGGAAGGGCTCTGGCTTCATCTACTCCCAGTGATCCAGTCAATTCTTCATCTCTTCTTGCACCAGCTCTGGCCAAGCCAATGCACCCAGAGTTCACTTTGACTTCATCCAACTATCTAAAGAGGCAGTTTTCAGATATAATCACTTCAAACCCATCTGGGGGAAAGGAGACCTAAAGGCAACAATAGCTGCAGGCAGACAAGATCTTTTATCTAAATAGGACAGGGAGATCCTTATTGAATGGTTAACACCAGACTTGTTTTTTAAGCTACCACACACACAGTTCAGAGGAATCATAGAATTGTTAGGGTTGGAAGGGACCTCAAGGATCATCCACTTGCAACCCCCCCTGCCATGGTCAGGGACACCTCACACTACATCAGGCTGCTCAGAGCCACATCCAGCCTGGCCTTAAAAACCTCCAGGGATGGGGCTTCTACCACCTCCCTGGGCACCTGTTCCCAGTGTCTCACCACCCTCGTGGAAGGTCTAGCCCTGGACATGGGATGTGTGGTCCTTGAGAGCAGAGACAGCTGGCCTGAGCTATGCAGAAGGTCAGATTAGACCGGATCATCCTTCAAGAGCCTGTGACCAAAAAGGACAGTATATAGCATATGCTTCCCATTCTGTTCAGCTGTTTGAAGGAGGGAGTGGGCAGGGGGTGCTGCTTCCAGTTCAGAGAAAGGAGGAGTGCCTTGCTGGAGGAGATTGAAAACTATGTTTGCCCAATAATCAGCCACAGCACTTAATCACTCTGCCCTGGATCTCTCTGGCAGCTGCAAGGGCAATGGGACAAGGAGGTGGGAGGCAGATAGGGTTTAATAAAGAAGCAATTTCATTAAGGAATTCTTTGCTTTTGGCATTTTCTGTAGGAGTGGGAGAAAGGATGCTTTTTCTCCAATAACACCAGGGAAAGCAAGAAGAGCAGAGCTCCACATTTGTGAAATGAGGCTAATGCCAAACTCACCCAGCATGGTGGTGATGAGTGAGTTTTGGCCTGATTTTGAGTTCCTTGGACTTCAGTCAGGGCTGCAGTTACTCACTGCATTGGAAAAAAACCTGGCTAGCAGGATTTTCAAAGCAGCCTGAATTTGTAATTCCTATCCAGATGCTGAATCATAAGGGACAGCAGAGAGCTACTGCTCTCCGGAACTAGTTGATCATTAGGGTCCCTTACAACCCAAATCATTATCTGGTTCTGTGTTTCAGCTCCTGGACAACCAACCCCACAAGTGATCAATGGAGAAAGTCTTGCCAGGAACTAGCACTTCCTGCACTGTTTCTGCCTCAGGATCACTCCCCAGTGGATGGTGGCAGCAGCTGTCTCATCGACAAAGCCACCTCTGTGACTGGAGTTGGCCACAGCACAGAGGTGTTCTCACCAGCCATGTGCTATCACCCAGAAAGCTATAGCAGTTGAGGGAAAGGTTTCCATGGCCTGAGTCCATGAGGTGTGGTGTCACTGCAGTGATAGGAGAGCACAGGGAAAAGGGCCAGGAGCTGACTGGGAACCAGGCAGCTGTGCAATTGCACCCCAGCCGACTTCAGCCAGTAATCGTTACAAGCACATTGCCTGTCCCCAGCATATTCATCCTCCTCAGGAAACATTTGATTGGCATTCAGGCACAGCTTCTTCTGAACAGCCCAACAAGCTGTGATTTGTGATGCCTTTGTCTTCAGACACTGTGGCAGCAATACCCATTCTCAGGCAAACCCACTGATGCCTGCAGATTTCCAAAGGTCTCCATCACCTGCACGCTGCCCTTGCTGAAAGATAACAAACAGAAGCTTTAACAACAGTAGAAACGATCAGGCATTACTATGTTCAGCCCCCTCCCCAGGAACTAGAGGCCCCAGAGGCAATGTTTCCAAGACAGAAGACAAAACAAATTGATACACTGTCCTGGGCTCCAAAGACTCCCCTATAGCTGGGGAAAATAAGTGATGTTTTCATAACAGGAAACTATCCTACTCACAGGATCCCTTCTCCTAACCTGCCAGACTTTGTTCAATATCTTCCCTGCACTCAGAGCAACAAAAGAGCTTTCTCAGCATTAATGGGAGAGAAGCCAAGACAGAAATCACTACGGAACAAATTATAGTTGAGGGTTTTTTCTGCAGGAAAAATCAGCATTTGAGCAGTATCCCCTGGATACCAGAGCAGCTGATGACTGCACATCAGCCAGCTCTCACCTTGCTGATGCAAAATGGCTTGGCCTGTCTCCCATGCCTGAATGGATGCCAGCTGCACCATCCCTCTTTCTCCAGGTGACTTGCAGATCTCCTTATGGGTTCCTGCATGTGCAGATGGCCTTCTCCCCTCCATGGGCACACCTCTGCATGGAGCTTGTTCTTCTGTATTTTCTACACTGGCTGCTTTCAACACCATCTTGGATACCATAAGCAAGCTCCAGATCTGGCAAACCCAACAGGTAACAGAGTTTTAGGGATTTTTAGCCTTTAAATCCAACACAAGCAGCACTTTGGGCCTGAGAGAGCTTTGAGCATCCTGAGAATTGACTGTTATGACACTCCTGGGCTTCACATTGGCATCAGCCTTCCTCCAAACTTCAATCATCCCACCCATCACAGGGAAGCAGCAAACCCCTTATCTGCTTTGTTGCTCTCCTGAGCACTGAAGATCCTCCCACTGATCCCTAAGAGATGCCTTCCCTTCATGTATCCCAAGGACAGTCCCCACAACCTCCACCAAGAGACCGAGACTGGCACTAGCACAGGGCTGTGGTGTGGATCTTTGCCATGCAGCCACTCCCTGGTGGCAGGGGTTGGGACAGTGCTGGGATGGGGCCAAGGAGTCACTCCTCACCTGCACTCTCCAGCAGAGGACTCTTCCCTCACAGTCTCAGCACCACCAGCTAATGCGTGCTTGTACCAAGAGTTGCAACATCTCCCTATTATCACCCCAGTTCTCGAGTGCTGGGACTGCAAGAGGAGCTCTGCTTTTGCTTTAGCCCCATTCTCTTTCTTGGGTTCAGAATAAGGCTGGAAAATGTGAACCACCCCAGATGATCCTGTTGTTGGTAAATGTCATTATTTTGAAGAGGCTGAATAACCATTTGTGGTTTCTAAGCTGTGATTCATGACCATTTGTGTCTGGTTTGTGATCTTGGAATGCTTTTGCTGGTGACTTGGTTGCAATTTCTCCAGGGCACTGGTGATTTTTCTCTGTCAAGTCTTCATAAAAAGCAAAATCCAGTCCTGGTAAAACAAGTGCTCCTCCAGTCTGTGGTGGATGGGCCACTACATTACAAGTAGGTAGGTTCCCATAGTTTTAATTCCCCTGCAATGTAATTTTTTATTCCTTTGCAGCTCTTTACTACTGAAAAAAGGAGAAGGAGAATTACCTCTTGCTGCTGACCCACTTAGATGCAGACCTTCCATTTCAGCCTGCCCCTTTCCTGCACTCCTTATGTGGCACCCATTTCCCCTCAGAATGCCTTCCAAAAGCCAGAAGAAGACAGCACCAGCAATTTTAGAGGCTTGTTGTTGCTGTTCCACATTGTGAGTTGTGGCCATTGCCCAAGAAGGAGAACAAGGGGAAGCCACCCCATAGCAGCACCTGCTCTGGGGGCCTGCTTGTCCTCTCCATTTCTCCTTGACGGGTGCTGTGCTCGGCAAGTCACACAGCGCGGCTGGCAGAGCCGCCTGACTCATTTTTCTCTACTCCTCCAGCTGATGTGTTTGGAGGAACACGCTGCTCTGACAAGGTGACACATCCTGAGAAAACCCACACTGCTGAAGACATCCCCCCACTCCTTCTACCAGGAGCACCCAGTGCAGTAGCGGTTTGCGGCTCTTTTTCATCCCTCCCCAGTCAAATAAGCCTCAAGCATTTCTGTTGATTTTCCTGAAGGATATGGAATAGATGTCAGTCAGGAAGAGAGGAGCCCTGATATCCCACATTTTTGAAGGCATCTCATAAACACACAGATGTCAACAGAGGCACTTGGAAAGAAAGGGTAATTGCTAATGGAGAAGCTGCATTAAAAACCTCGTGTGGCTGCTGCTCAGCTGCAGCAGACTTCACAGTCCATGTTGGGTCCTTCTTTTGGCAGAGGCAACTGCCCTTGAATCAGTTGGTTTGGCTCAAGCTGTTGTGGAAAGATTAAGTTCAGCCATTGTATTGCATAAACTGGAGGTTCTTCATCCTGCTTCAGTACTAAAGTGCTCAATCCCATACAGCTCTGGGAGGGGTTTTGAACGTGAAATTAAATTGCTGCAAACCTGTCAGGAGCCTAAGCAATAAGAAAAGTGTCCAGAAGGCCAGGGGAGGTCAGCAGCCTGTCTCTGCTTTGATGCCTCTGACTTGTGGAGGAAGGAAAGGAGAAAACTCTGGCATTACACACACTTGAAATTTCCCAGGAACCAGCACAGCTCCCATCCTCAGAGCAGCTCTCGTAAACACTGAGGATTTACCCATCAAACTCAAGTCTGGAAATGTGCCTGGATGTTTCCAAGGAATCCAAGGAAAGATGTTTCTGTTTCTGGACAATCCAAACGATCACATTTCCTGGCTACAGCAAGAATCCCTAAACTGAAAAATGTGCAAATGTGTTTTACCAGGAGTGGGCACATCCCAAACAAGGGTAATCAGAGAAACTCACTTCAGCACTGCTCTATTTACATGTGTTACAGACTGAAGAGGAAAAACCTTTTCCCCAGCTGCCCCAGGATATAACCATCAATGCTATTGCGAAGTCCCTTCCCAGCTCTGGGAGGTGACATCCAAAGCACCGATTGGTATCTCTTGTCTTTACTTACACTGCAGGAGTGCTGGATCAAGGTGAACCTCTTTACACTATAAAACATGGCCATCTCTCCCTCCCTTACTCCTCAGAGGGCAACAACACTGCATAAATCTTTATCCCAGGCATGCTAAAGGACTTTGTTTGCTCACAGAAGTCTGCTAACACCCATCTCAGCTCTTCACAGATGCTGAGCAGGTCATACTCAAAGACCCAAAGCCAGCTTTAACCCCTGAGTTAGTAAAATAACACATGCCATTAATAGCCCCAGGGAGAGCATAGGGTAGCCCAGACAAGAGCAGAGAAAATCTCCATCACCACTGAAGCAAACTCAGAAGGGATATTTATGGCAGGGAAAAGGATCCTCCAGAGCCACATTTGGACTGGGGTCTCTCTTGGACAGTGGCGCAGCTGCTGATAGAGCTGAGATTTCTGTCTCACAAACAGCTCCTTGAATTGCTCTTGGCATTGACTTTGTCCTGTTCAGCTAATTAAAAATCTGTCTTTGAGTCATAAGCCCCCATTAGTAATAATTTGCTTTGCACTTCTCCAGTGATTTATGGCTGAGATATCAAAGTGCTTTAGAAACATTAATTAATCCTTCTAATACCCAGGGGACTGATCCACTCTCCGCAATGCACCATTGGTGGAGTAAATGCTGGAAATCCCCAGGGTTTACTCCAATCTGCAGGCAGGGAGAAGGGAAGGGAGCAGCATCTGACCCAATGAGCTGGTTTCAGCTGCCTGCCTGCAGTCACAGAGATGTGCAAGCAAAATAACAGCACTGAAGGTGCAGCCACAAGCAAGCTCAAGGCACTGCCAAGCTCTCTGCTTCCCAGCAGCAGTTCTTGCTGCTGTCCCTATCTGCCTGAGAGGAACAACACCCCAGCTCTGCTCTGTGGATCACACCAGGGAAGCGGGGTGTGGACAAAAGCCATCTTCACACAGAGCCCTGCAAGTGATGGTTAATCAGCCTCACTGCTCATGCTAACACACATCTTTGTCTTGCTGTCCTGCCCCTTTCTCCAGTCTGCTTCTTGCTCAAAGTCACTTTTTCCCAGCTTGCAGTGCTGGGAAGGCTGTCTCCCACACCCAAGATGCATCTCCAGTCCTTGCCAGTGATAAGGATCATTACCTTCATTGGCTTTGGAGACGCTTTCATCCTTGCACACACCAATGAGCTGTTTGCCACCTGGTGTTGTCCACAAGCTTTGAATGTTGTCATCTCAAGCCTGTGGGGTGGAGCTGGCCATGCAGGGTGGTGCCACAGATGGTGAAAGGTATAAGGTCCCAACGTAGTCTGACAGAAGTGCAATCTCTGAAAGCCTGAGAAGCGTCCCATTTCTCCTTTGCTTTCCACTGTAAAGCATCACTTGGACCATGAAAGCAACTGGTGTTTTTCTGCTCCTCTCCCTGGCACTCTGCTGCTACCAAGGTGAGTGCAACCTTTTGCTTAGGAGCCATTTCCACTCCTTGCTAAAGCTCCCAGGTTTGTTAGCGAGAAGGTGAGCCTGGGAACAGGCCAGATGGGGCTGGGACCTTGCTGTGTCCCTGGCGGGGGGAAATACCAGAGAATGCTGCAATAGTCAACATGCATTGCAGCAGTGCTCTGCAAGCAAGCCTTAAACAAAAGCTTCAAAAAGGTGCCTGGCACCTGCTCCCAAAACCCAAGCATAACTCTCTCCTTTCAGGGCTAGGATTCAGCTTGGAGATGGTGATTTCTAGGACAATGCCATTCTTTTAGAGTGAATAACACAAGAGGAACTGGCCTCAAGCTGTGCCAGGGAAGATTTAGGTTGGATACTAGGGAAAAAATTCTTCACCAAAAGAATGGTCAAGCCCCAGAACAGGCTGTCCATGGATTTGCTCAGGTCACCACCATGTACATGCTGTGCTTGGTGACATGGCTTAGTGGTGGACTTGGCAGTGCTGGGTTAACAGTTGGTATTGATGATTTTAAAGGTCTTTTCCAACATAAATGATTCTATGATTCTATTTTGGTTTTAAAAATGCAAATCCAAGAAGACAGGGAATGCATCTACACAAGGGAAAATGCAGCTTTCCCTACCAAAATCAATGTTTAAGCCAACTGTGTTTTCAAAATCCCATATGGTGCAGAAGGATGAGAACATGGGCTGTTGGTGCTCTTCAGGTCCTGCTCACCAGGGATTTCTGCATTAGTGGGTTCAATCAGAACAGTAGTCCTCTAATGTCCTTTTTACTATGCAGCAGTTGCCACTGCAGAGCTGCCTGAGTACAAAACCTGGACTCATTTCAGATTAACTGAGCATGTAATGCTACAGCTCCTGGGTCTGGACCAGTGTTAGTCCAAAGTAAAATCCTTGAAACATGAAACAGTCTGCCTATCAGGTCCTCAGCACCATTACTAGTTCACTCTACAGACCCACTGCTATTGGACCACACTGGGTGTTAATACAGATGCAGTCTAATTCTTCCATGTGGATGAGTTCTGAATTTATAAGCAAAACCAAGGTCTTGCTTCTCAGTCCTGCCTTTTGACAAACAAATTCAGGCTGTTTTTCAGAATACACTCACTGTTCCACCTATGTGATCCCAGCTGTCAGCTCAGGGTCAGCTTCTCCATGGAGATGCCCACCAAATTACAGCTTGCTCCCACCAGTGAGATCTCAGGTCCAACCATTTCTCCTTCTTACAGAGACCTTCAGTGACTTGTCTTTTGCCCTGCTTCCTTTTGGTATAAACACAATGGCATCAGAAAAAAAAAATCACTCTGGATTTTGTCCAGCATCAGCAGGCATTTGTTACCCATAAATGTGTGATAAGAGATAGCAAAAGCTACCTTTGCTCCCTAGCAGCTGGTAGGAAAAGTCACTAGAAGTGCATCTAGCCTTGACAGGACCTTGCACCATCACAGTGTTTCTGCCAGAGGAAAGAGGCAGATGCAGTAAGGAGGCACCCAGCTGCAAAATGAGGGAGATCCAAGGAAGGAAATTGTTTGCCAAGACAAAGGTGCTTAAGTGGGGATGTAAAGTCCTCAGCCTAAAGTATCCTCCCCGAAACCAGCCTGAGTGACAAGTGCTAAGGCGTCTTCTCTCTCTCTCTCTCTCCACTCTTTCTGTAGGAAACGCTGAGACGGATGGAGGTGGTGCCAAAGGAACAGAGGTGAAGGCTCCTGGTTTTGTGTAGCACAAGGGTGTGCCCAGCTTTAGTGAGACAGAATGAAACCATACACTGGGTGGCCAGTGTTGCTAAATACAGTGACGTACAGTGAGCTGTTGGGTTGGCAGTCCAAAGGTGCCAGTGCCTGGGAACCTCCTTCACCTGCTGTGCCACTGCAAAATCCCAGAGATGGTCTTGGTTTCCTGTTGCATTTCCCTACACTCAGTGGAGAAAAGCTGTTAAAAAAGTTGAATATTGTTGTTACCCACCAAGGAGTTCAGAGCTCCCCTTGCTCTCTGTCTTGCAAGTGAGAGGGCAGGCATAGTTGTGGCATAGAAATAAAAACTGTGATGAATGTGATGAGGCACTGCCCATGGATCATTACTTACTCAGTACTGTTATGCTTAAGGGTGTGCAACAGGGCCAGGCAGAGTTTAGCTGGCCAAGGGAGTACATGGTAATAGGTGATCCCAGAGAGCTCATAGCAGAGCTCTGATCAAGCTGGGGTGGGTTATCAAGACATACAAAATAGAGACCTCCCTGAGAAGGACAAGTTCCTTTAGCAAGTTGAAAGCACGTTCAATATTTTCAGCATTACCCTTTCGTGTCTACAGGCAGCTTGTGGCAATTACAACCTAAGAAGAGGTTGTACGAAGATCTTTGACCCCATCTGCGGCACAGACAACCTCCTGTACGGCAACGAATGTCTGCTGTGCCTTCAGAACCAGTGAGTATCTGGACCTTCTGCAAGTCTAAATACAACACAGACAAGGGCTACTACATATGTCTGGGATTTCCTAGAAAGCAGAGCTGTCTGCATGCAGCTGGGTGGAGCGTGGGCAGTGAGCCCGGCACATCTGGCACGAATTTGGCCTCCCGCGCAGATGCTGCAGCGGCTGCTCGGAGCTCGTGGCCTCCGCCTGTGTGATGGGTCTGTGGTGAGAGGCTCGAGCACACAAGCTGCCCACCAGCAGGGACCACGAGGCCAAAGTCTCCCTGCAGCTGCCAAGCTGCACCAATTGCTCAGACTGTGCTGGCAGGTGGCCAGGAACTCAGACAAATGGCAAAGGCCTGCCCAGATATAGCATGCGGGCAGGAAAAAAAACCCCACAACATTTTTCCAGGTGACCTCAGCTGTGCAGTAGCTGAGGAAAAACTGTTTTTTCACCCCAGCAATTTATAACTGAGCTCTGGTTTCTGCCCTCTCTGCATATGAAAGGATACAATTTGCTCTGGGTGTTGTTAAGAATGAGCCTTACATTTAATCTGTGCTGGTGCCAGATTGCACTGTCTTAGCAGAAGGCCAGGTCCAAACGCTAGCGATGTCCCTGGCAAGACTTGATTCATTTCATCTGGCTTAGCCCTAGGTAATTTTGAGTATATTTATACATTGGAAGCACTCTGTGTCAGACAAGCGAAGGAATTACTTCCAACTCAATGCTATTAGGCAGTTCAAAAATCTCTCTTGGGAAGATTGAGTCTCATCTGTAGCCAGATGCCCCTGTCTGTGGGGTCCAGGAAGCTTCACCCTTCGCTTACCTTCTGGAGGCAGGGATTTTTCAGTGATCAGTGTCACATGCCCATCTGCCATCAGCAGAGACATCTCTAACAGAAGCTCAAATTCCAGCTTTTCTATCCCTGAATGAATAGGCCTGCAGAGCCTAGCTCTGCTTTTAGGAGCATTACATCCCAGCTAACTTTGTAGTAATAAGGAACAGAGTCCGAATCACCTGGAGAAGGAGCCTGGATTAGAGTTGTTGGTCTGGTCATCCCTTCTTTCCTTCATTAACCCAGGCTGCTGCCCCATATTTTGCTTGTGGACTGCTCAGATGCTGGGTTTACACTTTGAGGCTGAAGACGATGCAGTCAGGCAGAGACATGCTGAGTGGGATCTCCTGAACGAGGGCACCACAGTTAATGACCCGGCTCGGCATGGCAGGGAGGTAATGACCATGCTGGAAGCCAGCAGCCCAGCACCAGCTGTCGGCTGTATTGTGCAACAGATGGGGGTGGGAGGTTCCACAGACACAACATCATTAGGGCTTTGGCTATGAACCAAGAGCGGGGTAAGGAGAGCGAGGAAGGCTTCAAAGCTACATGGGAGAAAACGCGCTGAGGATGCTACATCCCCCCATGAAGAACATGGTTTCAGAAGGGACAGAAGACCTCTGTGGTCACAAAAGGGAAAGTTTAGGGTACAATAAACAAAAAGATTGAGCTGGTGGATCACCCAGAGCTGGCCTGGAGTCAGAGGAAGGAAAGGATGCACAAGAAGCTGGTGCTGGCACCCACCTTGAGTTGACAGGCACTGCATCCCTGGGCTTCTTCAAACTCCTGTTTGTGCAAGCTTCCAGCAGATGCAATTGGAAATATGCTGCTCCATGAGTCTTGCAACTTCCTTTTCATGTTTCCAAGTGAAGAAGTTTTGAGGTTAGGAACAACAGTCATTTGGTTTCCTGGTCAGGACAGTGTGGGTCAGGCACGGGGAACTCTGAAGCTGCTTGGTGCCAAATGTCTCAAGGGAGAGATAAATGGAGTGTCCTCATGTATAAAGCTTTGGTCCATAGGGAAAAATCAGGTAGCGGAGAGGCAGGATGAAGTGTCATTTGTAGTTTTGTGTGTGCAACCACTCCAGCAAGGGCTGGAGGCCTGAAAGGTGTCTGGGAATAACTACTGTGAGAGCATCTGGCGGGTCCCTGCAGCAGCAGGGTCTCACTTGTCGCCTTTGGTCACTTCAATGTGACCAGCATGAAAAAATGCTTTTTCCAAAAGGCAAAACAGCTTGAAAATGATTTACCAGGTTTTGTCTATGCACCTGAGAAATGGCTTTGTCTTTCCAAAGAGAAGAACATCACTATTCAGAGTGAAAATGGAACAACTCAGAGTAATTAGGTCCACTACTGGGCAGAAAATAATAACAATAATTTTGTGTGAGTGCCTTTTTAGTATTTCCCTTGCTTTTGCTGCAAAAGCAATCAGGAGTGAGGGCTGAGAGCAGGCCCAAGTCCAAGCAAAACACAATGGCAGGCATTTTTCTGTAAAAAAAATACAAAACGAAGTCATAACCTTAATTGTCTGCAGCCAGACAGGTATTTGAGGTGTCTTAATGCTGTCCTACAGCACAGATGTGAATTATTCTGCTAGGAGGTGTCAGGAAGCACCAGCTCTCGAGCTTATTGGAATTAATTAACACATGTCCATGGTAACCCTGAACTCCCTGTCAAAAATACGTGGTCTTACTTTCTGTGAATAACACTTAAACCATGATTTAAGCAGCATTTTCTTCTATTTGTTTGTCCTCTGAGCCAGGCACTTCTGTGTAGCAGGGAGCTGAAGTCGGCCTCTAACGTTGTTAACATCTCTTCCAGGCAAAGAAACACTAATGTGCGCATTAAGAACAGGGGAATGTGCCAAAAGCCCTCTCCACGCTCCGACTCCTCTCTGAACTAGAAGGTGCAACAGTTCCAGAGATGAGAGCACAAAGCCATCCCTTGCCTATGCAAACTACCAATAAAATGAAAGCATCTCCATGTGTTGCATTGGGATTTCTAAGGCACAGCAGACACCTTTCCCTGACATTTAAAACACTTTCCTGAAAAATATGGTTTGCTTTGGTAATGTCCATAAAGAGCTGTGAGCTGTGTTACTGATGGAGCCCTAGGGACAGGCTACAACCATAAAATGGATTGAGTTGGGAACGACCTTTAAAGGTCATCTAGTCCAAATGCCCTTGCAGCATGGACATCTTCAGCTAGATCAGGTTGCTCAAAGCCCTGTCCAACCAGACCTGGAATTGTTCCAGGAATTGGGCATCCAGCATCTCTCTGGGCAAACTGGGCCAGTGGTTCACCACTCACAGCATTAAAAAAGCCCATCTCCCCTCTTTGAGTTTAAAACCATTGCCCCAGGCCTTGCAAAACAAGATTATCCTCATCCTTCTTACAAGCCCCCTTTAAGGGCTGAGAGGTCACAGTAAGGTCTCCTCTGAGCCTTCTCTTCTCCAGGCTGAACAAACCCAACTCTCTCGGCCTTTCTTCATACAAGAGGTGTTGCAGCCCCCTAATCATTTGAGCCCCCTGCTCAAACAGGTCCATGTCTTTCTTGTGCTGAGGACTCCAGAGCTGGATGCAGTCTAGACTTGCTCCTGAGGACTCTGGAGCAGGACTCCAGGTAGAGTGTCAGCAGAGCAGAGGACATACTGAAGGAGTGAGTCAGGCTCTGGCATAACAAGGAGGCTTTTTTTTTTTCCCCCTTCAATAAATAAATAAATAAAATAATTTTGTTTTGCTTTCCTAAACCTATTGCATCCAAGCAATAGGAGATCTTTGTATTCCTATGACTTGCAATTACATCTGTCAAGTAGAGGGCATTAAAACCCTTACCCAGAGCCTTTGCCAGGAGAAAGAGTTCAATAAATCATCTCCACCCTGACCCGTCTCCAGCTTTGTCCATCACCCGAACCTTATGCACCAAAAGTCACGAGGCTTGTCCTGCAGATCACAGCTCCCCGGTGCCTCGAAAAACCCAAAGGCTCCATTTTTCCAGACAAACCCCCAAAAAATGTTTTGTTTGTTTGTTTTCCTCTAGCGGCCTTGCTGAGCGTCGCTGCCGGCACCCCCTAGGACTGCGGGCAGGCGGGAGGGGCGTTGAGGGAGGCAGGATGCGGGTCCCTGGATGGAGGAAGGGAGGAGGTTCAGGCACTGGAGGCCGCTGTTGCTCCGCCGGAGCCGGCGCCGGTGGCGGAGCCGTACTCGCGGCTGGAGCCGGCAGCTGGCCGGGTGCTGAGGGGGCAGAAGGACAGCGGCACCGGGAGCCCCGCGGGCGAGCCCGACCTGCGGGGGCTGCATGTCCCAGCCCCGCAGTGAGGCTGAGAGCCGCTGAGCTGGAGTAGCCCAGGCGCTCAGCCTCGCCACGTCCCTGTCCTTCACGCCCCGAGGACACACGGACCCCACGAGTGTCCCCAGAGGGTCTGTCCACAGGTCCTATGATGGGGGGATGTGGTCGCCTGGTGCTGGCACAGGCACAGCCCTGCCAGCTGTTCCCCAGGGAGATGGGCACTCCACTGCTTCTGCCAAAGCAACCCAAAACAAGCTGGGACAAAGTGGTCAGGGCGGGGGGGGTTGAACCCTGTTGGGGTGCTCCATAAATTATGGCATTTGGGTAAATGGCCCTGTGCTTTGGGCAAACCAAACGCTCCTAGCAAATCTTGAGCTTCACTTTGAACATCATGTTCCTTGAAGAATTGACTGAAGCACAAAAAACCTGCATGATCAAGCTGAGAGAAAGCTCTAGCTCTCTCCCTTGAAATTTCAGATGCAACCAGATGCATCTGGGAGGAGGGAGGCAGCACAGGCTCCTTTTCCCAGACCTGCCAACGAGTCTGTCTGCGGTCAGGGAGAGAGGAGAAGTGACTCAATTTGCCCACATGCAAAATTAATGCACTAAAGGTGGTAGCCCCAAATAAGCTCAGAACCATAAATTGCCTTGACATCTTTGCAGAAAGGGGATCCTGGAACTGAGCTTCCTGTAGCTGGGATATTTCTGATTCTGCTGCATCATGAGAAACAGAGCATGGATCTTACCTGGAGTGGTCTCTGCAAGTGGGGCTGGCAGGAGAGGAGGCCAAGCCTCCCTATGCCATTCATTCAGTCCTCTCAGACTTTGCAGAGTGGCTAAACACAGCTCAGCTCAGCTCCAAACTCATCCAAGTTGGCTTCTTCCACCCAGAACATTGGAGAGATTGCACTGAGGCCAGCTTATGCCAAATAAAACATCTTTTCTGCCCATGCCATTTCTGGGAAGCATCACCCAGCATTAGCCAGGAGCATTTCTTCAATGAAGTGAGGTGCTGACTGAGCTTGCAAAACAGCAGGTCACATCAGCTGGATGGTTGAGCATGGCTGCATCTCCCCAGGCACTGTTGTGACGGGAGCTAGCATTCCTGCTAAATGTCAGCCACATCCATTCCACAGCAAGGTCCATAGCAGACTTGAAATTACAGAGAGCAGCAAGCCAAGGGCCACCTTGCAGGTACTGCACAGTGGGGACACCCAGCAGCAGGTTTCCAGGAAAGAACAGTTACTGCCCATATTCCAGTTTTGGTTTTGATAAGTGCAAATCTGAGGAAGCTTTAGCAGGTGCAAAGGTGTTTTTACTGACCCCTAGACTGGGTCTGGTTTTATTTATAGGAGACTTATCCTCAAAAGCCAGTGTCCTGCCCTCATAAAGATTCTTCCCTGAAGCTGAGGAGGGCAGCGCTTCATCTCAGCTGCTCCTCCACCATCTGATCGCCAGCAGAGCCTGGAGCATCCTGCCAGCAGCCAGCGTGACTTTTCTGATGCACCAGCTTGCTTCCCTGTGTCTCTGTGATGCTGTTTCCAGTGCTGGCAAGCTGGCAGGGACAGGGCAAAAGGGAGAGTGGTGGGAGGAAGGGTAATGGCATCCGTTCTTCTTTTCTTTGTCTAAATAGCTGCAGCCTTTCAAACCACCTTCCAAGGGCAGTGCTTCTGGCAGTCAACATTTGGAAGAGCCCTGAACACATTTTAAATTATGCAACTGGGGGAAAAAACAGGACCTGCCAAAACAGACACAGGGCTCAGACATCTACTTCTCTCCTCCTTTTCTCCTGGCTGCTCCCAGAGGTCTCAGCCAGAGTAATAGGAAAGGCTGAGGGATTCATAGGTACACTGTGGGCAAGGAGGATCCCAGAGCCTGGTACAAACTGAGGGACTCTGCATTTTCTGTCTGAGAAAGCGGAGAGAAACACAGGCATGGAGCAACCCATTGCCTGCCCCACCACAGCACTGCCCAGACACCTCCATCCACATGGCAAAGGGGAACACCAAAGATAACCACAACAGTTGTGGCATCCACTGCTCCACAGAGCACAGGTTACCCACACAGCCCAACCCTGTGCCAGCTCCCAGTCTGCCTGCCCACGGGAGCACCAGCACAGCTCCAGGAGGAGCAGGCAGTTTGCAGCTGGCAATGCTACCCTCACATTCTCCTCTCCCTCCTCCTGCCATCTGTAGGACATTTCTCCTGTGCTTCTTTGCCAGGATTTGCTATTCAGGTGGAAGCTTTTCAAAGCAGGGCTGTATCCTGCTCAGTGCCTCCAAAGCAGCCCTGGGTACTGCCAAGTCTCAAGAATGTCACAGGAGTGACAGAAACCAGACAGCTGAGGACAGATGGCCCAGGGGAGCATTTTCTAATCAGAAAACCATGTTTCTTTAAAACTGAGTCCTTTCTGCCAGCAAAAATTTGGTAAAATTCAGCTGGGAAAGCCCTTCCCCCTCAGCCTCCTGGAACACTTCACTGAAGCTCCCGTCTGGGAAGCAATATCTATTTCCATCACTGGTGGCATTTGACTTTGCAACGTCATGGCAGCAAACTGCAAAATCAGGATTAGAACTGGACCAAGGAGCTTTGATGATATGCAAGGCCACAGATGAGAGGGAACTCTGGATTTTTGGCAGTTCCAAAACATTCCTGTTCTCAGGCCGGTTTGGAAGAGGCAGGACTGGCATTGTCTTTGCCCACTGCAGACTTTCTTGGTCTTTCTCTGCTCCAGGAGACTTTTTGGTGGGGAGCTGAATTAAATCCAGTTTGCCCAGTTGGCGAAAAGCACTTCCCATTGCAGACACTCCATGGGAATGCACCTGCTGCCAGTGAAAGGCTCTGTGCATGCTACAACACTGCCATGTATCCCCTCCTGGATCTGGCCCTTTGCAAAGTATGCAGAGATGTCCCCATGCCCAGCACAGAGTACAGGTCCAGAACCTAGTCTCCTTTACAGGTCAGATCTGTGCTCCAGCCCTGCACAACCACTTCAGCTGCTCTTGTGAAAACCTCAACAAGAGATGTCAGTAGTGCCAGCAAATGCAAACAGCTTGATCATCATGGAGAGATGGTTGCCTGGCAGAGCACAGCAGCTCTGCTGTCTTAGAGGGCAACGCTGCCAAGTTGGAGGCCAGAGAAGGAAATGCTAATCGCTTCTGAGTAAGGAATGACAGAGTTAACTCTCTGAAAAGCAGAAGCCCTACTGAAATGGAAGGATGCTTTTAAACTGCAAATTTCCATTCATCTAAACCACAGCTCAGGCTACCTAGGGGAAAAGCTGTCCTTGGCAAATGTATGGGAATGAGCTGGAAGAAACGATACCCAGGCAGTCCACAGGGCTTAGTGGGGCTGCAGCAGGATCACTGCTAAATAAAAGAGTGGACACTTCTCACTGCCAAGCTGAAAGCACCATGATAACCACAGACATGGAGCAAATAGCCACAACTAGAGCTGCAAATCTGAAGTGAGATCTCAGCTTTTGCTTTCTAATGTCTCTGAGCTATTACAGACGAGTCAAATGACTGTAATAGTTTGGATTTCTCTCTATCAAAAGGCAGTAAGCTTCCAGGAACTGGGAGCATTCAAAGTGCTCTGCAGTCAGCACAGACAGTGAGGCAGCCCTGCCAATGTTTCTACACTAGTTTTCTGGCCTTCATCCTGCACACTCCACTTACAGAAAGGGACAGTGGGGGCTGGGAGCACCAGCTCTGCACCATGCTGGTGCATGAAGCTGGATTCCTCACGCTCTGCACTGTTGGAGACCTCCTGGCGCTGGCAGTCGGCATTAGCGCTGCAGGTAGAATCAATACTGAGAAGCTCTGCTTCTTTCCAGCTAAGTGGCAAAACTCCTGGAAAGCTCCCAGGCAGAGGTCTTGTCCTTCACCTGCACTAGAACAATAACCTGTTGTTGTAGCTGGGCTCAGTGGGATGGATTACAGCCTCTTTCCAAAAACTTAAAACGCTTTGCTTGTTGCAGCAGCGAGCCACAAATAGAAAACTCACAGAGAACCACAGAATTGTTTCAGTTGGAAATGACCTTCTAGTTCAACCATTACCTAACTCTAGCAAGTTTAATGTCAAACCAAGTCGCTTATCATCACATCTATGTGTGGTTTAAACACATCCAGGGAGGGGGATTCAGCCACCTCCCTGGAGAGGTGTTCCAGTGTTCCTGTTCCAGTGTTTGGGAACCCTTTCAGTGGAGATATTTCTTCTAATAGCCAGCCCAAACCTTCCCTGTTGCAACTTGAGGCCATTTCCTTTTGTCCTGTCACTTGTTACTAGGGAGAAGAGACTGACAGCCACCTCACTACCACTTCCTTTCATGTAGGTGTAGAGAGCATGTGTGGTTCAAAACCCAGCAGAGGCTGCTGGCCCTTGGGAGAAGGTCAGGTCCTTCCCAGCACACCCTGGCATAAAAGCCTGTGAAAATCCACCCCCACACTTGTTTCACCGGGTGCTGGGAAGCTCTCCTTTGCTAACAGATGGTGCTAATGTGGCTTGAAGCCACAAAGGCATTAGGTCAGTGCAAGTGTCCAGCTTGCAGGTTGCATCACTCTCGGTGACCAAGATGTGATGCATTCATCAGATCATCCCTCTTTTCTGAAGCCAAGATGCATACCAGGGAAAGTGAACAGCAGCCTTCTCTATACACCCTATAGCATGCATTGGGGCACTGTGACCCCACCTATGTCCTTACAGGCACAGATGGTGTTTAACTCTAGTGGTGGGATGCCAAGCCCTAAAAGCAAAAGCCAGGATGCTTCAAGTTTGGCCCAGCAGGGGATGAAACTCAGTGGGAAAGAAGGAGATGAAGTATGCAGGTAAGGCATAGCTGGGGCAGTGAAAGATGTCCCACAGCCCTTAGAAAGCAAACTGACATTCATCACTGATTTTTACTTCATGCCCTTGGATGTCATTCACAGCCCTTTCCCCTGATGGCCACGTGCTGGCTCAAAGGCAGGGAATGAGCTAATATATGTGGCAGTGAGATGGCACAAACTCCTGATTCAAAGTGTGCCAAAAAAAAAAGGGACTTTGGATCTGCCCCAACAAGGCACTAAAGGTAGCTGCAGAAGCATTGCTGCAGTTGCTGTTGGGCTGAAAGTGCTTCTCACTGCCCCAGCACTTGAGCAGTTATTCCTCTTTCCTCATCCTACTCCTGGTCACAAGCGCAACACAGGAATTTGTTAACCAAAGGGATTCTTCAGTGTACATTGCCAGAAGTAAGGGGCTGTCCAGAGGTGACCCTCTTAGCCTCTGCTGTTGTTCCTGGCCAGTTCCAGGACACTGCACCTGCATTGCTGCCAGCCAGCAGCCATGCAGTGATGAAGCAAAACATCTGGATAAGGGCTCCTCTCCTCCAGCTAGCACCAGAGCAGGGCAGGAAGGGCAGCATGGGCCTTGCCCTGCTGTTGTAGACAGGATTAAAATAGCACACACTTTCACCCTCTCTGGAAAGCTTCAGGGAACATGCAGAACAAGTCTATGGTTTCTTAAAACAAACCAAGTAAAAACAACCTGGGACACCCCCACACACGCATATTCCTGCCCTCCAGCCCTCCCCTGGTCACTGATTGCCCCAGTGCCCTGCACTCAGCCACCCAGTTCAATGACAGATTCTAACTAAAGTGCTCAGGAAGAGTTGTTAACATGCCTGAGCTTTCCTGCTTGCCAGACAGTTCAAGAGAGATGGGTATAGCAAATAAAATGAGAGTTTACAGCAAATAAACTGAGAGTTCAAGGCTCAAACTGTTTTCTCTGGAAAAACAGTTTGAAAGATTAAGCATAAATTGGTTCAGTCATAACGAGCACCCCAATGTTCTGCTCTTCCTTCCCACTCCAGAGCTACAAATATCCCCAAGTTCTTGGCAAAGAAAAGCAGCTATCTGCTTAAAATTAGCTTCCCCAAAAGCAATTAAGAAAAGTTCCATTCACCTCTGTAGTCACCAGGGCAGACAAGCATCTTCTGATTCCACATGTTCCCTATCCTACTCCTTTTAGAGATAATCCCTGCAGCTAATTGACTGCAAAGGCAGGTCCTTGCCTCTCCAATTCTTATAGGCACCGTGCAGGCTTTAGCCTAAATAGGACATCTGAACAAGGAAACATATATTTAGAGCTGCATAGCTGAACTGCCACTGTCAGAAATAAGGCTCTCATGAGAGCAAAGTCACCCCCAGTAACCAGTCCCAACAGCCAAAGCACTTTCCCATGAAAACAAGTGTCTGTTAATGGGGGCAGTGGTGATGTGTACAGCCTCCACACAATGACATCACTTTCGGGGTCTTGCAGCTAATTTAAGGCCATAATTCCTACTTGCTCCTGAAAAACACTGCTGGGATGACCCACTGAAATACAAACAAAGGAAACGAGTTCCAGAGCTGAGCCTTCTAGGGTCACAGCTGGAGACTGTACGTGCTGGAAAGAGTGTGGTTGCAATTCTAAAACCCATGAAGTCTTACCCATTCAGAATTCTGGCCCACACATACAAGGACATCTAATAGAAACATCATGCCCAGAAAGGTCCTAACCAAAATTAGCTTCCACTGGAAAATAACACTTCCTTCACATCATCCTCGGGTAGCCCAGCAAACCTGCTGTCTGACACCACACACCACATGAGCTTCCACACTCCCTCTTTGCTGCTGCTACTCAAAGCATTTGAGTCTGGAGAATCCTTCAAGCAAGCCCTTGACTCCAGGTCACCAGCCTGACACATGTGCTCTACACAAAAGAGTCAGCATGACTCCATGTCCTCGTTTGCTTTGCATGCGTTTGGCTGCACCATAAAGCGAGAAATCAGACTGGGGCACAAAGAGCAGCCAGGCAAGATGGTTTGCTTCAGTCAAGGTAAGGCTAGAGGCAAAAAGGAACCACAGAGAAAAACACCCTGACAAACTTGTAGCCTGGCAATATGCCTGACTGGGCACTGCCAACACCAAAGAGGAGATATTCCTGTGAAATCCTGAAGCTGGGTAACTCAGTGGCCAGCTCATAGATGGGATCTTGCAGGAACATCTGCCCCTGGAAAGCCAGGAGGAGACATGTAATGGGAAATGGTAGGAGGTGCATGAATGTCATTTTCTCTTTCTGTGATTAAGCATGCCTGCCCATGCTGAGACAGTGTGAAAGCCACCTTGCCAACAAACAGAAATCAGGAGGTTGCTGCACCAGCTGGGGCAAATGATTTTATTTCTAGATTATCAAGGGAGAAATAATTATTTAGAAAAATTGATTAAATTTAAATGAGAATGGCTGTTCTAGCCCCAGAAGTTCCTCTGACCAAGTATTGTGTTTCCAGCACAGCATGTCCTTCATCAGGAGAACATAGCTGTACTGTACAACTCCCAGGGGCTCTCTGAACGTGAGGGAAGTTTGGAGATGTGAACTGCCACACAAGGAACTGCCATCTACTTGTATCCTCCCAGTTCCCCCTCATTCAGCCTCAAAATTAGGCTGGCTGGGTAGACAGCCTACTGGTGGATCTGAGGGTCTGGCAATCCCCTGTGCAACGTCAGTTCAAGGTCCTGGCCAAGGACTCAGGGGGACCACATTCCCATCAGCAGAGTCAGGAAGCAGTTATCTTGGCAGAGGTGGAAGGGCAGTCATGTCCCCATCTCTGTGCCTAGATACAGAGGAATTGAACTGTCCCCAGAGACCTGTCTGGATCACACCAGCTGAGCTGGAAGTCTTGGTCACATTCTGCCACTCTTCTTGAACCTGGGAACCAGAAAAATCTGTCTGTGCCCAGCCATGGGGAAAAGAGTGAAGCATCTAGTGTGCTCCCAGTGATTTTCAAGGAACCTAATTAAATATCAAGAGACACTTCCCTGTTCACAGCTTTTATTTTCTACTCAACACTCAGCCACTGAGGTCTTTGGTCTCAGCTCAAGACTTCACCCTTGGAGCTGGTTCTGTCAGTGTCTGACTGTGCAGCTCTACAGTTGACTCCTTCCAGAAGGCCATCAAGAGCTGTGCCATCTCTCCAATGTCACAGTAATAACCACAAATTAACACCAACAAACAAACAAACAAACAAAGCAACAAGAAGAATCTCCAAGCAAAACCAGCTGTATCAGGTGCTTTTCCAGTTTCCTTTTGGAATTCCATTGGAATGTGCTGCCCAGGGAGGTGGTACAGTTGCCATCACTGGAGGTGTTTAGGAAGAGACTTGATGGGGTGCTTGGTGCCATGGTTTAGTTGATTAGATGGTGTTGGGTGATAGGTTGGACACGGTGATCTCAAAGGCCTCTTCCAACCTGGTTTATTCTATTCTATTTTATTCTATTTTTTGAAGGCTTCCTGTAATGGCATTTCTATAAATTCCCCAAGAAACAATTTCCCAGCATCTGTCTCTTCCTGGTTTCACTTACACTCATGACATCTCCTAGTCATGAGAGTCAGGGGGAAAAAAAAAAACCACCAACATTTTCTTCCTCTTTTCAGTACCTTTTCACACGTTTGAAAAGCTTCACACTTACCCTGGTTTTCCTCAATCTTCAGTAAATAATTTTCTTTCTTCCTGTTTCTCCTGCTAGGTCAGATTTTCCTCTCCCTTCACGCTGCTCCTCCTGCTGCCCTCACTTCTTACCCTAATCCAAAGCTGAAATCTGTGGCTGATGCTTAGGCTAATCTTCATCGAGCCCTTTCCACTGGTCTTCCCCTAGAAGACTTTGCCCCACAAAGCCCGTGCATTATTCAGAGCAGGCCTTTGTCATGTCTGCTTCACTGACACACAACATGGCACCGATTATTTCACCTTTATAGCTCCCAGCAAAGTCTGTCAAACCTCAGCCTCGCTCATAACTACTCCTTTAACATCCTGGAAGCCTTCAGAGCTCCTCAAAGCCTCACACTGAGACCTGGTGACTTCTTGCTCTTCCAGCCCTACCGACAGGCAGTCTGGCTTCTAAGACTGACAACGTCTCTGCAAAGGAGATGGGAGAATATATCTGCCCACCTGCTCTTTAACTGCTGTCCTTGCTGCCTGCAGATCTGTGAAGCCACCAGCCATGATGCAGTCCTGCATTTCTCCTAGCTGTAAATATTTTCTCAAATTTTATTTCCTTCCTAAGACTTTAAAAACTAGGCCAGAAAAAAAAACAACAAAAAACAACAACCCACCACACCACAACAACTGGGATATTTAAGAAGCAAGTTTGCCTTTGGCTTTTTTGATCAAGGATGCTTTTAATGGGCTCAGCTGTCAACATCAGGACCAGCTTAATAATAAATGTCTGACATTTCAGTCATCATTCAGCCGTTTTACCTTCCTCCACCTCCAGTGCCTGCCTGTTTACTTAAAGATCCACTCATGCTGATGCTTCCATCGTGGGCCTGGGACCTGAAATGGGGAAGCAGCTTCTTGTAAATACCCAGCAGTCTTTCCCAGTCACTCAGGAAGGCTGGAGGGCCACGAGGGCTGGCCAGGGAGGGCAGCACTATGGGAACCTCTGAATAAACCCACAGCAGCAGTTGTGGCTTGTGAAAGCCTGGGCTGGCTGCCATGTATGGATTAGTGCTAGCGTGGGGCTCCAAGGGAGGTAAAAGTGGCAGCTGGGCTGTGCTGCCACAAAAGCCTTTGGCATTCTTCACTTTTGCGGGCTCCTACACCGCTGCACAGGCTGTTTACAGCTTCTTTTTGGCCACAAGTGTGAACCAGCTCTGCAGAAAAACTTGAGATCTGTCTTGAAGAGTTATCTGGCTTTTAGCAGAGTCTGCCCAGAGCACCTTCCCCACAGGGACCTATGGCCAACTCAGCACCACTCAACAGTGAGAGGGAAGAGGCAGGATAGGACAGATGCAGCCCCAGCACTTCTGCACCACAAGTCATACCTGAAGGTGTCAAAACACATGGGAGGACAACTGGTACCAGGCCACTGGTTTCCATAGAGTACATAACAAACATTCAGGCTTTTGGAAAGCTTTTCTCTCTTGTTGGTAAGGTCCTGGCTCAATGCATTCTGTGTTCTGGGGATTTTTTTTCTTTTCATGTTGTATATGGCAGCCTAATTACAGTCATTACATTGCCTCAAACTATTTGAAATAAGTTGCTACACATAATTATGTGCATGTGAGAATAATGCCCTGTCTAATGCTGCAAGAATTTCATGTCCACCGGAGGAAGCAGTTCAGCTGAAAGGGTTAACAGCCACAGCTTGCACCCAGGCCAAAATTCAAGTCTCCAGCAGCATATTCAATCAGTTGATCATCGTCTCCATCCCACGATTCTTGTCGTGCCTTGGGTATTGTTTGCTATATTTAGCAAAAGTAGAACAAGTTTTCCTGCAGTGTGAAGCTGGCAGGTAATTGCCCAGCCCACCAAAGCTGCTGCAGGCTGATTTCCAGCAGACCTGCAGCATGCATATTATCCATTCAAGAGGAGAGCTATATTCCTGGAAGTGTTTGTTGCAATTGGCTCATCCTGCTGATCTCACAACAGCCTAACAGGCTCCCACCTATTCTAATGAAAACAAAATTAAATCTCATGTGGTGAAGCTTCCAGCCAGCCACTTCCCAGGGGAGCTCACGTCTGGCAGCACCAAGCACTGGCAGGGACATGGTCTCCCCAGGTCAGACTGTCACAGCTAGGTCACTGCAGCTTCAGCTTGTTTGTTTGGTTAATCAAGACCTGAAAATAACCCACAGGGCTCTACGTGGCCTTCAGTGACCACAGCACCACATCATGCACACAAGGTAGATACAGTTCTCCAGGGGGAATGCAGCCTGTCTGTGGGTGAGTATGGCTGCACACCCAGCTCCATCCCTTTACCTCTGTGGCCAAAGTCCTTTTCTTTACCCTGGAAACTCCAGCACCAAGCTCATGTCCTATTTGCATGGACATGAGCACTGTCCCACCAGCTTCCCACTCTGCTTCTCCATCTATTCAGCCACTTGCAGCAGGGACTCGCCACCCCCTCAGCCGGTTTGTTGCTGCTGAAAGCATACACATTTTGTTATGCAAAGGGTAGTACAAGGAGTTCCTTCCACGCAGCAGCATGCAACACAAACATTTCCTAAATGAGACCAGCCAAACCCAGAGGCAGATACCAGCTCAATCTATAGGGAGACGTAAATTATTCTGCTGTGTGCTCAACTGCCAGGAGGAGTTCTGCAAATGCTTTAATGAAGCCTGGACTGTACCAAGGCAAGGATGTCAGAAACTAATTCCTGATCATCTCCAGCACAGAAGATGCTCTCATTTGTCTTCCCCATCCAAGTTGTTTGGTTTTGCTTCTGGTTCTTTTTTCAAGAATTAAGGGAATAACTAATTACATGGGCAGAAACAAAACTAGCATAAAGAGAGTGTAAGAGAAAAACATCCCCAGCTGACTGGTGGAAGTTGAGGCAAGTGACAGCTGTTAAGAGGCAGCCATCTCACACAGCCAAGACTCCCAGGGCAGAGTCTGGTCAATTAGAGCTTTACCGGCAGCAGACTGACCTAAAAATACATAAACCAGCCAGCCCTGAAACTTCTGTTTTTCTCATCTACCCATCACTGATAAACACCAGCCACTTCCATATAGCCTTGGGAAAGCTCACGCTCTGAAAATCATTAGTTTATGCAATTATGGCTTTCTCTGTTGAATGTCACGTGTTCCAAGGTCATTGCTGGAGATAGGAAAGGGGCTTCTGTTCCCAGAAGAGGCACAAAGGCGTGCCACGTTTGGCCAGACTAGGAAACATCCTTGTCCTTTTGCTGTCAGGACATCACCTGCCTCTGGCTGTCTGCTTTGCTGTGGCCCCTCTCCCAACATCCTTGTGTCCTCTCACTGGGGTTCACACTGGCACTTCAAGTAAGAAACTTGATGCTGTTGATAAAAGCTGCTTGCATGATACAGCCACACAGCTGGAAGGTGTGAATGACATCTCAGCTCCAGTGGCCCAAGATGTAGACAGCAGTCACTGGAAAGGAGCATGCTTGGGGATTTTGGTAGCCTGGACTGGGACCAAAGCCTGTCTGAGAAGTGGATGTCAATGTTCCTTATTGACAGATATACCAGCTTTGGGTTAAAATGATTGAAAAATCAAGACAAAGGTCCTGCTCTGGAAAAATGTCAAAATCAACCAAGCAATCAATCAAGATGAAAGCATAACAACCAGAGCCTGGGGTCATGTTTCTCTAGCTCATCAGATGGGCATGGCTGGACTCCAGGCTCGGAGCACAGTGCCAAATCTGACTTCCACGTGGGGCACTGAACAAGGTGAAGCCCAAGAGCCAAGGGATACAGCTCCTTTAAACATAAACTGAGGCTGGGCCATTCCTTGGCAGTGTGTCCCAGCAGGGCCATATTCCTTTTGCTGCTCGTTTGGCATTGCCAATGCATCACAAACCAGGTAAAAGTCTTCCTGCATCAAGTGATTCAAACAAACTGTGCCTAATAGGCCATCTATCTCATTGCTGTTTGTTTTGGCATCTTTAGCCATTTTAAATCCTGCTTAAAGCTGTCTAACAACCAAGATTACACCAGTCACAACTGCATACAAACGTCTCTGTTACTCTCTGTACACTGGAAACATGACTTCCTTTTTTTTTCCCCTCTCTTCTGTGAATAGAGCAGTGGCAGCAAGTCACACTGAGGTAGGAGGGTGGGGTGGGGTGATAATTATGTTGTCCACATCCAAGGTATGACACCAACACTGCCTGCTGGTATTAGACACTGTGGAAACCTGTGTAGGCTTGCAGTACACAAGCACACTGAGCAGGATCCACAGGTGCCTGGTTTAATAGCTATTGCTCAGCACTGACATCCAATTCTCCTCCAAATAATCAGACAGGCTTGACTGGTGCCAGGCAAAACAAACCTCACCTCCACACCAGACCCTGCTGAGAGCAGCTCTAGAGGCACTCAGACATCCTGCATCAAGACAGGATCCAAGCTACAAAGCAAAGTGTCCACAAGGATTTTGACAAAGTGACATTTAAACAACAGTTGAAAATTCATCCAGCACACATTGCCTGGCTCCTGCCAGCCTCTGGCAGCTTCCAGTCTCCTGGATGCACATACAAAGCTACCCTGAACCTCCAAAAAGAGCAGAGAGGGGTTTGATCCAGAATTTAGGGCCATTCAGCCGATCAGCATCTCCTCTGCCTGCTTCAGACACCACTTCCCAGGAGCTTACCAGCTGCACAGCTTCCCACAGGAGAGTCTGATTTGTGGAAGAGAAGTTTCCTGTAGAAATGTTTTCTGGTTGATTTCCCCTGAAATTTCTATTGTCTTTCTCCGGAATTTGGGTTGGATTGTTCTGCCATACAGTTCACCAATCCTGTTAACCAAAAGACTCAGCTTAGATTTAGACTAAAATACTTAAAACTCTTAAAAAAAAAAAAAGCTAACAAACCACCCTAGATTTCTTTAAAAGAAATATTTCCTTTGAGTCAGCCAAGGGGTGTCCAGGATTGGCAAAAGTCCCATCCCTGGAGGTTTTTAAGGCCAGGCTGGATGTGGCTCTGAGCAACCTGATCTAGTGTGAGGTGTCCCTGCCCATGGCAGGGGGGTTGGAACTGGATGATCCTTGAGGTCCCTTCCAGCCCTGGCAATTCTACGATTCCCTTCTCCAGGAATTCCCAAGGAACTTCTAAAATGGGACATTTCCTGCTATTTCACACCAGACACACTTCCACATCCCAGACCTCCTATCAGAAGGTGCTCCAGCTCCTCCACTGCCCTGCCACACCACAATCCCCAGGATCACTCCATTTCTAAGTGTTTCAGGACACTCAAAGCATATGCTCTGCACACACGAGGCAGCTCTTAGAGCACTCCAGCTGCCTGTGCATAACATTTCATGCTTCATGAACTCGCATGGAAGAAGGTGGAATGATGGGATAATCCAAAAAACCAGCTCTTGCAGCCCTCACTTGAGTGCATTGCTCCAGATTTTTGCAGTTTGGCCTTGTTTGCATTTAAAGAGTCTTCAAGCAAACATTAGCTGAGAGGAAAAACAGATGGTGCAATTAAGCACCCAAGTTCTCCACCACAGGATGCCCTGCCAGATCTCTCAAACCTCCCCAGGATAGCTGAAGCAAGTGGGGGCTTTGCTGTCTCAGTGATGAGCAAAGAATCAAGTGAAGGACCATTTCTGAAGCCAGTAACAGCTTCTTTAAGGCAGAAGATCTGAACATTCTAGAAAATCAAGGCAGAAGGGGCCAAAATGCCTATATAGAACGTGACAGGGTTTCAAAGTGGCAATCACAGACCTGCACCTTGCTTTGTGCACAGCTTTCCTGCAAGAGGCAAAAACCAAAGTGAAATCTCTCCAGAGGTGAGAAGATGGAGGGCTTTAGGAGGGAAACATGGTCCTGATTGCATCAGCACCTTGCATGTAGAGATGCAGCTGTATAGAATCATAGAATCATTTTGGTTGGAAGAAACCTTTAAGATTATCAAGTCCTACCATAAACCCAGCACAGTCAGGCCATCACTAAATCGTGTCCCCTGGCATCACATCTACACATCTTTTAAATACCTCCAGGTATGGTGACTCCACCACTTCCCTAGGCAGCCTATTCCAGGGCTTGACAACCCTTTCAGTGAAGACATTTTTTGTAATGTCCAACCTAAACCTCTCCTGGCACAGCCTGAGGCCACTTCCTCTTGTCCTGTTACTTGGGAAAACAAACCAATATTCACCTCCCTACAACCTCCTTTCAGGTAATTCTAGAGAGTGATAAGGTCTCCCCTGAGCCTACTTTTCTCCAGGCTAAACAACCCCAGTTCCCTCAGCCACGTCCCAGCTCTGTGCACCAGCACAGAGGTGCCGTGCAGGAGGCTGCTAGCAGCCATCACAAATTCCCCTGACTCCATGCTGGCATCCTCCATGAGGGAGCCCAGGGGACAGCTGGAGTGTTGCAGAAAGACCATGGGAAGTCAGAGGCTGTGCAGGGCTGCACCTGGAGCATGCTCAGCAGCTGGAGTGGAGTAGAGGGTGTTATCAAGGAGCAGAAAAACGTCTTCCCTCACGAGCTCAGCCTTGCCCATAGGTCTGGCCAGCCAGGAGGGCCTCATCAGTGGGATCGTCTGCCAGCGCTGCCAGGATGTGTCCTGTGGCAATGGTTTGGGAGCAACATTAATCTGCTCTGCTTTTTTCCAGAGAGACTCCCAAATGTAATTTTTAACATTAGTATGCTCAACAGCCAGATACTCACCTCCCAGCTTGTGCCACCAGCAGCTGGCCTACAGCACACAGGCTTCCCAGGCACACAAGAGTCTGGCTCAAAGACCCCCAAAGCAACCAAGTAAAAGCTTTGCCTTTCCTGACAGCACAAGCCCAGACCTTGGGAGCCAGCATGTGGCTTATAGCACACCCAGGGCTCTGTTTTCTTTTTAAAAAGCATCATCCTTTCTGTGTCTCAACTTGCTCATTTGACTTTGTGGGTTGGTTTTTTTCCCACCTAAAGTCACGACAGCAATTCCATCCATCACACTCCCCACACTATGGTGCAAAATACCGAAGGAAGCATTCACTTTTTCAGACGAGTGGAGCACGCCCTACCTTCTCAGTTCCATGGCAGGTGTGGCACCAGGGTCAGGGCATTTTAGACCCCTCCACCCTCCTGGGAACAAGGACTAAATGTCCCAGAGTCACTCTGCCTGCCAAATCCTGGTAGAAGCTGACAGAAAGAAGCTGCTTGAACATCACAGTCGGGACCCACACACCCATTTCCCCAGCACAGGCAAGGTTTGGACGTAGGCAATTGGCAGAAAGCTCTGCACCAGTTCAAGCGGCCAGGAAACACAGCCCCTTGCCGTGGGATGCTGGCAGCACGGCTCTCAGGAAGCATGGAAAGGCCTTTGCTGAGTTTCCAAGCAGAGCCCATCTCTTCCAAGCACTGATGAACAGCATTTGATCTGCCCCATGTGACTTCGACTCCATCAAAAAAACCCCCAAACTGCTGTCCAAGAGCAGCTGGGAAGGGAGATGAGGAATAAGGAGAGCTCACCTCCACTGCATTCAGCAGGTGTCATCACCAGCACATAACATGCCAGGAGTCTGGCCATATTTCAAGGAATGGTTTTTTCCCTTGAGTCCTAAATGAGGAATTCAGTTTCCTGAAAAATGAAGTAACCCCAATGTTCCCAGCCCTGCAGTTGCAAGTGGGAAAAAAAAGTGTATCCTATGTTAGTCATAGAGGCAACTGAATTCTTGCCCAAAATCACTCTCCTCCTGGATGGACAGCCGTCCTTCTCTTTGCAAATCTCACTTGGATCTCCAGAATCAAGCACACCCCTTGAAACCACTCGAATTTCAGGGACATGTTGAAAGTGAAACACCAGGCTCTCACAGCCAGCTGATGAGGATGGGAGCACCGCCCTGCTGCCTGCCACCAGCCCTGCTGCCTGCCCCCAGCCCTGCTGCCTGCCCCCAGCCCTGCTGCCTGCCCCCAGCCCTGCCCCCTGCCCCCAGCCCTGCCCCTTTCAGACGAGCAGCTGGGCTAGCTCAGTCCCAGGGCCTTTTAGCCTCCAGCACAGACCAACAGCATCGATCAGCAGAAAGGAAACAGGTTCCCCAGCACACCCTCCTCACCTCTAAGATCCAGCAATGCCACGACTGCAGCGCAACCAACAAAGAGCAGCTCACCAGCCTCATTCCTACATCTTGCTTCAGTTTATTAGTACCCAGGACCCTATATGCTCATCTTACCCTCCTCTACCTACCCCACCTTTAGCAGGTGTCTAAAAAACACTGCAGCAAACTCAAGTGCCCATGCTCAAGAGCTCGTTTGTTTATGTGCAGTGCACTGGTCCCCTTCCCCAGACATTATCTGTGGGGACCTCACACCCCTCAGCTCAAGACACGAACAGAACAAATCCCTGCTTTGCAGTGACTGCCCAGGGCTGTGGGAGGGACAGGATTTATTAGGCTTCCCAGCTGTAGACGTTTGTTTCATTTCTGTAAGAGGTTTCAGTGAGGACATGTCTTGAAAAAGCTCTCTCCCACAAGAATCCAGGCTGCTTCTTGCTTTTATCTCTATTAGAAGGGAACAAGATCTGCTAACACAATCACTGTGCTTACTTGCTTTCAAGTCCACAGAATCAGGGAACATATGCCTGCACACAACACTAGTGCTGTACAAGAGCTATTTCCAAGTCATCTGCTCGAGTGCTTTATTTCAAAGTATGTTTGGTGGTTTGTGGGCTTTTTGTTTTGGTTTGGTTTGTTTTTTGTAAGGGCTTAGAGTAAAGATGATTTCAAAATACACCAGTGAATCCCTGGGGAGGAAGGTTTGCACAGCAGGTTGCTCAGATGGATTATAGGAACCGTGATCGAAGGTGTAGGAGCAAAGAGCCAGAATGAGGATCCTCAAGCCAAGGAACAGCAGAGCCCCACAGCACTGCTGCCTCAGTCTCTGCAGAAGCTTAACAGCCCACTTTGCTCTACAGTGCAGTGAAGTGTGTTTTCCACACCACCACTATAGCAGCCCTTGTAATTCTGCAGCTCAGGAAAGACCCAGAGACTGTGAACAGAGGACTGAGATAAGGAATGCATCACACGGTGCTGCAAGGCAATGGTGAAAGCATCATGGCATGGTGACATGGCCCCCAGACCTGGACTGGGTCCAACCTTGGTGATTCTGTGGTGTTAGGTAATAGGTTGGACTTGATGATCTCTGAGGTCTTTTCCAACCTGGTTGATTCTATGATACTCTTGGGTTCCTGTGCCCAGGCCCTGAAGTGGCAGAGAGCTGAGGAATGATGTTGAACATTGGTGAGCCCCCGAGCACCCACACTGCACAACACCAGGCACCTACTGTGCTTTCACAGTCAGGATCCTTGGCCAATTAAAAAAGAGGCAGGGGGAGGGAAAGACAACTTAAAATATCCTGTGACACAAGACAGAGAGAATCTTGGCATACAAGTGTCACTTGCTACAGGAAGCACTCAAGGGTTTTTAATAAAAAGAGGGGGGGAAAAACCAACACCACAAAAACTACAGCAAAGTTTGGGAGTCTTTAACGTGAGCTCCTTCTTCAAACCTTTTACCACAGTTTCTTTTGCCTGTGTATTAAAGAAAACAACTTACTGATTCTCTCACAGCCAGGAAAGGTGAGTAGCTCTTCAAAGCTGCATTTTCATTCTACCTCTGGTCTCTCAAACTCCCAAATTAGTTGCTTATTCCCAGCAACGCACTAACAAGACAAATGCATCATCTACATCTCAGCTCAGTCCAGGCAGAAGCAGATGGCTGCCCTGAGAAGCCCCTGACAGACCCAATGTGAAAAAAAAAGCTAAAAGAAAAATGTTATTTTGCAGCTGGGACTTTTGACTGTCTCCCAAAGTAGCATTATCCACCTCACCTTCCTCAACTACGCTAGGAAATAGCTGCAAGGAAGGGGTGGAGAAGGAAAAAGAACCACTTATGAAGCATCAGCTGCAGCCTAATTTGAGCTATTAGCAAGCTCTTAGTGGTGTTTATTAGCCTTTACTCAACATTGCTGAATGAAGGAATCCTGACATCAGCCTTCTGGCTTGGAAAGCTATGTTCCAACTCCAGCTCGAGGAAGAAAAGCACTTAGGAAGGTCGAGCTGGTTATAATCACAGCTGTAGCTCTCCTAGCCAGCTCTGAGCTTGTTTTGAGCTCATGGAAACCAAAGTCCCGGATAAGGGGACCCACCCTGGGTGGGGTAGGAATAAAAAGATCTTCCAGTCAGTGGAGGTCCATCATAATATCACTCTGAACTGGAGGCCTTCTGCTCCGAGTTACGGCCATTGAGTCATTTTGAGCTGACAGCACTTTGCTCTTCTGTGAGCCAGGGATTGCCAACCGCCTGCCCCAGCGAGATGCACTCAGAAGACAAGGCAGCAAGCCCTGAGCTCGGCTCAAGACAAGCTGGCCATGAGTCAGACAGGATTTAAAATAAGATTTACATCTTCTGGTGCTCAAAGCATTCATCACTGGCTACTGCTGGATGTCTTCAGCATGCAAACAGTTTGCCTAACATGAGGTGTTTCTTAAACATGTCATGCCTTTCAGAGGGACGTGCAGCCAAGAGCTGGATGCCTCAAGCAGGACTAATCTCCCTGGAGTCATGTACAATAACATATTTCAAGGGTGTTTATCACAGAGAAGAGACATTTAAAAATATACAAATCTATGTTATAAATCACAGCTGCTGCTGGGAAGGAGCAGGAGGAAGAAACTCTCAGAAATAACTCAATGTGGGGAAAGCATACAGGGAGGGATCTTAGCTAGGGGTTTGCCACAGGCAGTAATGATTACTACAGTGGGGCCAAACCCCACACAACAGGGAAGCCACCCAAAAATGATAGCATTTGGCAAATTCAGAACATCCTTAACCAAAGGAAGTGCTGGGCTCCTATACAGCTTCCTTTGGCACATAGATAGTTTGATAAGATTTTCCATATCTCTGTGCTGAACAAGCTGTTTTTCTCTTGTGGTCTAGTTACCACAGTTCACTATCTGTACAACAATTTCCCTTTCAGATCAGTAGAAGCAGGTCTCTGCCATCTCAGTGGACAGGTCTGCCTGGGGAAACCCAACAGAAAGCCTGAAGTCTTGGGGCTGAGTGCCAGATGAGCATCTGAAAAGCCAAACACTCCTCTGAGCTCTGACTCATACCCAGAGCCTGTTAACAACTGCCTGCTGCGGTCTCAGGTTCTGAAAGACAAAGATGTATCTATCAAAGTTTGTGGTTAGAAAAAAATGCAGTCTGCTTCTGCAATTGCTTTGCAGGATGATGTTGGTGAGAGCTACCTCTGGGATCTGGCTGATGTGACCACTGACTGTGCAGGTTGTTGGCTGAGTCATGCCTTTACCACTTAAATCAACACAACTTGCAATATTAGCAGCACCATTTCCCCTCTTGGGGAGCAAACTCTGTACATCATGAAGGTGTTACTGCATTCACAGCCACCTACAAGCAGCAGCAGCAGCTCTTTTGGAAGGAAAAAAAAATGTAGTGATAAGAAACTTTAATTTCATCCTCATCACATCACTCATTGCTTCCAAAAAGTAGTCATGTTCAGCAGAGAATGCCTGTGTCCAAGCTTTGCTCTCATCACCACCATTTTCTTTCACATCCTTCAGCCTCCCAGGTGTTGTTACACGTCAGGCCACAGTGCTGGAAGGTGGATCCAGCGTGGTGGCTTATGCTCACTGAGCAGCTGTGCCAAGTCAGCCTCAAGCTCATGGGAGGGACGAGCTGCTACCATGTTCCTCACCCATGGCCCTACTGCTGATCCATCTCAAGCATCTTGGAAGGGAGATCCTACATTCCCCTTCCAAAGACTTGAATTTTGCTGAGGTGCTGGGGAGGGTGAGTGACCAGAAAGGAGTTATCCACAAGGAAATCCTGTTGCCCACAGTGGTACTCCACCACCACCTTGGGTACCACCACAAAGGCCTCAGACCACATCATCCCATCCAGCTCTGGGCACAGCAGCTGGCTGCCTGCCCCCATTGCTGCTCTGTGCAAACCACCCTTCCCTGCAAGGAAACACTGCTTGGTCTCAGGGATGCCTGCAGGTGATAATGTGAAATGTGAATAAGGGAAGCAGTTTGTGCAGAAAAGTAATGATCCCTTTGGGATCCTCCCAGTTTATACGCAATTACACCAAGCAGCTAAGAAGGAGGAATGCTCAGCAGAGGAGGGAGGTGGATAATCTGCTGGTGTAAAGCCCTGCAGCTCCCAGAAGCAGTGAGCAATGTAAAGCAGGGCTGACAGTTGAGGATGCAGATGATCTGCTCGCAGACGTATGTCAGGACATCTGCTGCTACGCTTTGATACAGCTACAACTACCTCTGCCTCCACCTGCGGCTGAGCGTAGAGTAGAGTAACTGGCTGAGCTGAGCCTCACGCAGGGGATTCCACTCCTTCATGCCAATTTATAGCCAATTCAGGATTTCAGCAACCATTATTTATCACCAGGGCTCCCTGCTACCCGCCGCCACCACGCCAGCAAGGAGTTGCTCAAAATGAGTTTCCAAATTAGCGGCTCCGCATTCGTTTCCTTTCTGCTCGCCTCGCTTTATGAGGAGTGTCAGCAAATCACAGGATCCCACTCAGGGGAAATCACCTGGGGATTTTACGCATGGTGGTTCTGCTGAGCTGCAAAGGCAGTGTGGCAGCCAGCTCGTCACGCTGCTGCCAGCGCCTAAGGCACCAGGGAGAAGCAGCCCAACAGCTTCCAAAGAAAGATCAGATCGGAAAGATGCTTCAGACGTCTTGCAAGGATGAATGAGGCTTCCCCATGCAGGCTGCAGCATGCCCAGGCCATGCACTCATCTCCTGAGTCCTGCAAGGTAATTCCCCTCTCCCAAAATTTATCATTACTGAATGAGGTAGTAAGAGACTGCTCTCTTTCTGCCTGATTTTACTCTCTGAGACAAGAGCTTTTCTCCCTGGCAGGAAGCAGGCTAGGGTTTGTTTTCTTCAGAAGTGAAGAAATAGCAGGTCTTGACTCCATGAATTTCTGGCGACAGTTATGCCTTGGAAAAACAGTTATGTTGGCAGCAGAGTGAAAGACTCCTGTCTGCTACAGCAGCCTTTGGCCTCTGTGGATGTTTCTCTTGATCCCAGGCAGATGGAGTATGTCTCCTACCCTGCGGCACTCCAGCAATTTCTGCTCCAGGATCCTTGTGTCAAATCAGACTGGCCTCACCAATGAGGCAGGAGTCAAAGCCACCAGTTCCCACGAGGAAGGCTGGGAACAGGAGTTTATGTGCAAGCAGCAGAGTAAAAGAGGCCAGGGGACATCACATCTCTTTGCCAAGGCAAAGGAACAGAAGGGTAAGGGCAGTGATGCTTAGACTGACTTGGGTTGGAAGGGACTTTAAAAAACACCTAGTCCATGTACCCTACAATGGGCAGGGAATTCTTTCACTACATCATATTGTGCAAAGTTCCATCCAAACTGATTTTTAACATTTCCAGGGATGAGGCATCCACAAGTTTTCTGAACATTCTGTTCCAGTGTCACCATGGGGGAGGGCAGGATTAGACCTGTTGCAGGTATCAGATGGTTTTGGGGAGGTGGGGTAGGGGTGTTGATGTTGACTGTTTTCTTGATCCTTTTTCCATTAAAATTAATTTATCCACAACTTTTCTGTGGCTGCCCAGGATGGGGAGGGAGCACAGAAGGCACCGGGAAATGGCACCGAAGAGGTGCAAAACCCTTGCTGGGTCCCAAATCAGATCTGCCAAGCCCCAGAGGGCACCAAGCCATCACCAGCAGTGGTCCCATGCAGCAGCATGGGGGTACTTCGAAGCTAGGCTTTGAAGGACACATGCTGCCTGGTGAGGTGAAGGACAATGCAGAGATACAAGGCAGACAGACTAGAATTAAAAGTTTACTCCAGGTGACACAGGCCAAAATGAAATTGTCCCTGGCCATGCTCAAAGCTGTAGAAGAGCCACGGGACATGAGAAGGAAGAAGCATCTGTTTGCTTTTCTTGCAAAGTCTTTTGGCTGGAATCCAATTTATCCCATGCTAATCCCTCCAGTGCAGTAAGGATGAGGGTTTAGCCTCCAGTGCAGGAATGCCAAGTGTCTCACCTGTCATAAGCAGCCAGCCGGGAGCTAGCAAGTATCTGAGATGAGCATTGCACAGCAAGGCACAAGCGGCTGTCCCATAACATCTTCCCTGACAGCCAAAGCAGAGCCAGCATGGGCACAGCCAGTGGGATGGCTCTGGCTGTAGAGCAGGACAGTGCAGCTGGAAGAGCTCTGCAGCCCTGGCTCTTCCCAGGACGTCAGGGCCAGGAGAGATGTTAACGAACTAGGCAGGACACAGCTCCAAATCCCAGGGCTGGCCTTCTCGAATCTGTGGAGAAAAGCTTTGGCCTTTTGAGATTTTTTTCCCTCCTATTTTGGCATGTGGCCAGATAAAATAGTGCTGTCCAGCTGCCTTCAGCCTTATATTGCCATTTCTTCCCTAATGAATCTTCTGGGACCCATAAGCCCCAAATCCTACACAACTCTCATGCTCTCTTTCCATCCTGCAAAAGGGCCACAGCTGATCTTCACATTCCATTTCCACGCTTGGAAACAAAGCAGCACGAGGAAGGGCAAGTGATATTTCTTTCCATTCCCCCCTGCAGTGTAGAAGCAGGGCAAAGCCTGCAGAGGGACTGGAGTAGAATGGCCATCAAGCTGCAGCTCTGAACATCATTTGGTACGAGGTGATGCCCCAGAAATAGAAGAACGCTAGATAAAAATAAACCACTGTGACCATTTCTCATCCTAGTCCTTGGGACTGAGGAAGTTCTTCCCTATGATCCTTCTTCCACCCCCACACTGCTGCTGGGCCCTCAGCCTAGCACCATGCTGCTGGCTGCCCTCCTGACAGCCCCTGCCATGTATGCCCCTAAGTAGAGAACCAGCTGGGCAGTGAGTCTGGGGACTTGTACACAGAGTCCTGGAGTCTCCTTTAGCTGTTTTCAACCTTTGATATCTGGAACATGTATTTCAAGCCTAGAAAGGGCTTTTGTGCTGGCCAAGGAAATAACTACATAAAAGGACAGAGAGAGCTGATAAGAAATGGGGTAAAAGAATTTTATTGCAAAGGAAAATGACAGCCTACCCCTATGTCTTGAAACACCCAAGACATAAAGTGAGAACTGGCAAAGGTCAGGCTGAATTGGCTCTTGCAGAGGATGGCAAGAAAAATAACAAGAGAAGTTTTAGTGTATACATCAGAGGAAAAGAAGTGACGAAGAAATGGAGCTGCTGTACAGAGAGGATGAGGTAGATTAAAGTTAGTCCAAGTGTGATCCAAAAGTAAGGTATCCTCTAACATCCTGTCAGTGTGCAGAGGGCACAGGGGTAACAGAAATGAGGAGATGGACATGGAAATGTCACATCCCTCCAGATCAAGAGTCAGAGGGCAGCAAGTTCACATCATGAGCATAGCTGCCAGTGTTGAACAACTGACACTGAAACTTGCCCATCGAAATGCTCAAGCACAGCGGAAAGGAAAACAGAAAAGACAGCACCTTGACTAAAGAGAGGGGGAAAAACACTTGATCAACTACAGACCATTCAGGTATCCCATGCCACATGCCAGGCATAGAGCAAAGTCCAAAGGAAGGGGGGGGTTGGAGCTGGGAGGTATCAGCCTTTTTTCCACTCCCCAGAGGGAGCCAGACAGCCTGATACCACTTGAAGATAAGATATTGCCTCTGTATATGGGAGGAATGGAGATCTAATCTACCTCAACTGCTGCAAAGTGTTTGCTGGAGCACAATGCCACTAAATCCCTGATAGCCTAGGGGGACAAGGACTAGCCCAGGAGCTGCTAGGCAGATCAGTGCCAGTACCCTGCTTCTGGCTTGGCACGGCTATGGTATGGGGCTGGGAGAGGACTGGGGCAGGCTCTTATGGATGATCTCAACCCAAAACCAGGACTGGGCTCACAGCATACACAGAGATGAAATGTCCTAGGTAAATGGACATCCAGAAGTGAGCGTTTTTGAGCATCACTGTGAGACTACTCCAGCTTCATGACTTTGGACTAGTTTTGGTCCTAGCCAAAAATACTGGAGGAACATCTCACTCCCTGCAGCTCTTGCTTGCCTGCAGCACAAGTGTGGGTGCTAATTCTCTTTCCTATAATTGCAGCACTCAACTTTGCCATCTGATTTCTAGACATTTCTAGGAAAAGCCCCAGCTATGCCAAGCAGAAAGTCAAAGCTGTAACGTGCCTAATCAGCTATGCTAATCTAACACCGCCATGCACAGCCAGCACACTCAGCTCCCATCGCTAACCGGCTCTTGCTGCACAGCCCAGCAGCAAGGTTTGTTTGTTGAAGTGATTTGCCTTTGAATTTCTCACCCATCTTCCAAGAAGTCAACACCTCCAAATATTAATTGCCCCATTGCACCTACCAGTGCTGCTCCAGGCTTTGGAAATGGCCTAGAAGGCGGCCGGGTCCTCGGGGTTCTGCTTACAGAGGGCTGCAGGGGTATACTGGAACAACCACAGCTCTAATTCAATTCCTACCCATTTTCCCTTTTGCCTTCACTTCATTATAGATTATTATTCTTTTTAAAACTGGAGCAAACAGAGTCGATTCTGCATCCAACTGAATTGCCCCCGGGCTGGCTCTCCTCCTCCAGCTAGCTGACACAACCTTTACAGAAAGCTCCTTCTCAACAGGCCTGCAGTCTTCAGGGAGTAACACCTCTTTTGGGAAGAGTCCCTCATCTTTTGCAGCAAGAAAAGAGAAAGCAATTAATTTCCAGTTACTGGCTGTCTCATGCAGCTTTGCAACTCGAAAAGAAAAGCATGCACAGCCTCAAAAATAAAAGTAATCCCCAGCTTGTTTTGAAACAAAAAGCTGCCATCTCCACATATTTTACAAGTGAGGCATCCAGAGCAATAAAAGAAAGGGTCATTTCCCTCCCATTTCCAGCCTTCTCTACAGCCCAACCTACTTGTTATGCTGCAGATGAGCACAAATTTCTAAATAAGTTGTTTCAAAGCAAAACAACCTGATCCATTCTCCTTTGAAAAGTGTCAGTGTGAGACTTCATAAAGATTTCTAAATATAGATACTTCAAAAGAACAAGTGCAATAAGAAGACTGGTCAAAACATGTCCCTTTCTGTGCAGACTGGCAGCTTTGAAGAACTCCTGGTTTCTGATGGAAAGATGCTAAACTGCAAATATTCCCTGGGCAGGTCCCTGAACTGCCACAGTCCCTGTGATGAACGCTCTTCCTGAGGCAGGGGGTTGTGCCAGTCCTGTCCCAGCACTGAGGGGGGAAGATGCTAAGTGTGGGATGGCAGCCTGACAGCCTTTCCCAGGCTCATCATGGCTCTCTTCCACTTTCTCCACTACCTACCTCACAGTTTGGGGTCTTACTGTGGGGTACACATAGCTTGGAACAAGGCAAGTGCAGGTGCTTCACCAGCTACAGCACTTGGCTCAGCCACCTGGCCAGGACCCCTTGCAATTGCCCCATCCCTTGTATAACCTGAACTTCAGCTGGCTTCCCAAAGGGTGGTGGATCACAGCCCTGATCCCACCACCGCTTGCAAGGTTACAAAGATTACTTTGGGTTCCCCAAACCCCATCCTCTGCCTCCCCTCAGGCACCCCACACTGTACCAGTGAGAGCCCTGCAGGGAGGGAATCAGTGCCTGGGCAGCGGCAGGGCCAGTTCTGCCTATCCTGGGCAAGTCCAGCTGAATCTCACAAGAAGATTTGAGTGGTTTCATAATGATTTGAGCAGTTCTGGAGCACGCCCTGCAGACTCCATCCGAGTTTTGGGGGGAGCATGCTCTTCTGAGAGAGCTGTTTCCTATTTTTGTCGGTACATTGAACATAGCCTCTAAATTAAAATCTTCTATTTCAAGTCTATTTTGATCAGCTCCACTTCCTTCAGTTTAAAAGATACAATAAGAATAGATGAGCTCTTACAAATTAAAAGCCTCTCTTGCTTAACAAATTGTCTCTGCAATAATTAATTGTCTAGAGAGAGATTCCAGCCCTACGGTTTTGGCCTCATTCCAGGCTGGGTAAGGAGGAGGGGGAAATGTATATTTGGGAATTTATTGCTCCACCACAGTGGCTTTTCCCATATGAGGCAAGGATGGGTCTGACCAGTCCACCTGGGGTGAGCCCATCCTCAGCACAGTGGTGTCTGCCCTTCTCCATCAAGCACAGCTGTCACCCAGTGCCTGTCACAAGCCTCAGCTTGTGGTTTGCAGAGGGAAGGCTCAAAGGCATGCTTCACTGCCTGTGTGTGGTTTTTTTCATGGGGGACTATTAATAGACTGCCACTATGGGCGTTCCCACGTTGATGGTCCCAGAAGCATATGGTGTTTAAGGGTAGTGTGTATAGAGGATGTAAAAGTACTGCACAGGGGCTGCAGTGGCTGCTGCTAGTGATGCCTCTTGCAGGTGCTCCAACTCCATGCTGACTTTGCAACTTCTCCCAACCTAAACTTCCTTAGGAAATTCCTTCCAGTGCATGACCATCCTTATGATGAGTAAGTCTAAATTAATCTTAGGTTTTGCAGTCTAAGCTCTTGACTGCTATTTCTTCTCTCAGGAGTAGCAAGCTCCTACTCTCCTTCCCTGTGACAATACTGGAAATACATGAAGTGCTATGACCTCTGCTTCTTTAAAACCCTGTCAGTCTTTTCTCAGAGGACATGCCCTCCAGGCCTCTGTCACCTGTGCTCCTCTTCCTTGAAGCATTTCAGACAGAAAAGCCTCCATGAGGAGGAAGATCATAGTTGGTTTTGCTTGCCCTTTTAGATGCTCCAGGTTCTCTTACACAGGAGTGACAAGAAAGAGGCTGATACCAGCCAGGATCAGGCCTGGGGTTGTGAGAAGTCCCACCTACAGCAGAAGTCATTCACACTGTGGGTCAAGGCAGAAGGATTCTCTACTTCTTTACCCCCTCCCATATGCAGCTGCAATGCCTTTGCAAGCCAGGGAGCAGCATCCTTCAGCCACAGCCCCCAGTTTTACAAAGCTATCTGCAGTGGCACATGAGATGGAGCTTGCAGAAGTTTGACACGGGGGAATGACATGTTGCAGAGAGGGTGTCACAGCTGCTGTCCTGGTCTGATTGCACCTGCCCACATCACTGTGAGGCACCTCCAGTGATGCAGTGCTGCTCCCTCCCCAGGTGGCCCTCACTGTCAGGGTCTGCATGCAAAGGCCTTCTGGTGCCACACATCCACAACGGTATCCAGCTCCTCATCTCATGCTAAGAGCAGCTCAGCACCACATTGGCTTCCAACCCTCCATCCCTGCAGGGCCTCTCCATGCCCCATCTGCCCGTGCTGGCAGGTCAGGCAGGGGCACAGCGGGGGCACAGCACAGGGTCCAGGCAGGGTGTGAGCTGTCAGCAGCAGCCGGCAGCCTGTCTGGGCAGTGCCTGCTTCCAGGTCCATGCACCGAGCTCCATGCTCCTTGCCAGCCCCATGGTGGCCGCTGCAGGGAAGCGTTTTGCTAATCTTTTTGTTCCTGCCCCGTGTCCAGGAGCACAACCTCCTGCCAGCTTTGCAGAAGCACCTGGAAGCCAAGCAGGCAATCCTTCCCTGCAAAGCAACAGGGCAGGAGCTGGCTTTCAGCCTTGAGAGGTCCTAAACCACACAGCCTGAGAGCCAGCACTTCTGTAAGCAGACCAGATTTCACTGGCCCCGAGCTGAAACCAGACAGCTCATTCCTGCAGTAATTGACTGACCTTCCTGACCCAAATATGCTGGGAGGGGTCCGAGCAGGGCTGCTGCCCACAGCATCCCGTCCTCCCACACTGCTCCTAGATCAAGAGCAGCTGGCAGCTCAATCTCCTTCACGCCCAAAGAGGGCAACAGCTTTGCGCAGCCCCAAATTAACCTAGTGCCACAAGATATCACCCAGACCACGATCTCAGCAGTGTTTGGAGGAGGATTAAATATTTATCTGAAAAACAAGGACATGCACAATTGCTTTTGGCAGGATTAGTTCTAAAGCCCATAAAAGACCCACTTATCCTAGCTGTAGCCAGTTGCTCCCTTCCTGGGGACACCTCACATACATCAGCAGGTGGGTACACACTGTGCCAAGGCTCCCACTCCCCTCCCAGCCTTGTGGTCGGGGGGAATGATTGCCACCTCCTCCCACAGGCCTCAGCCTTTCCTTTTTTTCTTTACAGTACGTCAGAGAGATGAAAATCTTTGTACTGGTGTCATACAAAGTGCTCTCTGCTTAGCACAGTTTGTTTTATGAACAGCTGTGCTCAAGTAAATCGACGACCCTCCTTGGCCCTTGGACATACTGGAGAACATGTGAGTCTTCAGCTGCTCGAAGGATGCTCTACACTAGTGCAAAGTCAGCCAGAACCTCCAGTCCTCGTTGGAGCTTGGAGAGCTTTGGATAACACAAATAGACCTGCAACCTGGAAATAAACCTCTAACATCCTCTTCTCTTAAGTTAAGAAACTTCAGAAACATATCACAGACTGCGTCTATAGTCTGACGCTGAGTCACAGCAGATGGGAACCTGCTAAAGCCTGCTTGGGATCAGCATCACAGCAACCAAGGGGGTGGGGAAGGCCTCGGCATCCTTCTCCAGTACGTGTATCCTGGTACAGGAAAGATGCCTCTGGACAGAGATATTCTTGGAATAGACAGGACTTATGACATGCCAAAAAAGTATACACAAGCAGGATGTTACTCTGGAGCCCAACAAGGGTCTCCCACTGCCGTGGGGAGCTTTCCACTGTGCTGGGAGGAGTGGTTCCTTGCACAGCTGCTGAGGCCACACGTTGGTCTCACTGCAGCTGTTTTTCATATCCTTTCCTTGTAATATTTATTTCCTACAAGTATGCTCTGGCTTACACAGCCCCCAGCATGGAATATCAGAGATTTATGTTACAATTTACTGTTTTATCCAGGACAGGATTTCACTGGAACTCACTGGAGAGTATTTGTTTTAAAAAGGGGGGGGGAAAAGGCTACTAACACACAGGGAAGGTCTCTGTCTTTTATTGCCACTATGTGTATATAACCCCCTGGAAATGAAAGTGTTCAGCTGATTCAAGTAAGCAAGCTACTGGCCTCTCCCATTTAGCCAGGAAGAGCAGCAGTCTGATGGGGTCAGGACCTTTCCAAAGCTTTTTACTTTTGATTTTCCCAGAGGAATAAATTCAGCACACGTCCCATTTCTCTCACCCAGGACCTTCTGCCAGAGTTCACATAAATGTCTCTGAAGCCCAGTGGAACACCCCACCGGCTTCTCTTATCCTGTACTGCCCAAGGAGCTGCTTTGCACTCAGATCCTTTGTTTTTCAGGTATTTTATACTTCTCTTTCCCCTCCTTTGACATCTCTACACCCAGCCCAGGCTGGGGAAGCAGTGCAGAGCTGTGCCTCTGAGCCCTTCTCAGAGCTGAGCTGCCATACGTGATCTCCCAGGTTGGCTGCCACCTTCCAGGCACAGCTTCACCATCTGAGGCTTTTCAGGAGCTCCCATGTTGCCAAGTCTCACATTCCTGTTCCTAGAATCCCAGACTTCCTCTGGCTTCTCTCGTACTTTCCCAGCTCCCAGCATTGCTCTAGCCTTTAATAACTGCTGCTTCACACACACACACACACACAGAAGCTGTCTCTCCTTGCCCTTTCCTGACTTGTTACTCCACAGCTCATCACAGCCCACTTGGGGTTTAGTTGCCCACAGTTTATCAGTGTCTCTGGTGGCTGCATTCTCCATGCAGCCTGGTGAGCTTAGTCAAGGTTGCCCTGGCATGCATGGTGGGTTGCCCATTGGTTCTGATGGATTTCAAGGGCCTCCTTCTTTTTCAGAGTCTGCCACCTCTGTTGTTTTCCAGCATGGTCTCTGCAGGTATTCCATCTGCTGCTTCCCAGGTTGCTTCTGCAAACGTGTTGTGCACAGCAGCCCATGACAGCATGAATGCCCCTGCACAGCTTCTTTCAGCTCTGTATACAGCCAAGCTCAGATTTTGAGGATCTCCTGTGTTCAGGAGGTTGCAGAAGTGGTGGATTTCCCCATGATCCAGAGGCCCCTGAAAGTCCTAGGCCACTCCACCACCCCAACCCCAGCACCCTGTCCACAGCATCCATCTGCAGAGCTGGGACCAAGGAGTCCAGCCTGGACACAGCCACATCAGTCCAGCCCCAGCTCCAGCCACCACCCTGGTCTCTGGGTGGGATGGGTCAGGGTGACAGTCCTGCTGGGTAAGGCAACATATCATGTATGGTGCAACCATTCCTCTCTGCTAGCTGCCCATGAGGGTTGATAAAACCAGGTGAAAGTCTGAACCTTCAAAACTTCCCAGAGGCATTGGCAAGACGGAACACACTGAGCTCAGAGCCTGCCCCGTGGGACTTTTTATTGGGAGGCATAAGGGCTGGGAATGGGATCCAGTCCTGACAACCAGAGCCCTTTATCCTTACACCACTCTTCCCATCCTGGGACTTCCAGATGCAAGATCTCTCCAAGATCAGAGCCAAGAAAGAGGGCCTGGAATAAATCAACACTCCAGTAGCTTTAGCTGACGCAGACATTCCTGAGCAGATTTTAATCTTGTTTTGCAGGAGGGATCCCTCCCTGGTCACACACTGCACACACCAGCTGCTTGAGAACCTCCCAAGAGCCAGTTCACAGCTCTGCTACACAGGCACATCACAGGGCTGCCAATCAGTGGGAAAACTCTCCAGCTCAGCAAATCATAAGCTTATTAAAGATGGATCTGTGCTTTGGTCTGCAGAGATAGACACATCAAAGGCATTTTGGTCTGCGTGCCAGTGCTGCTGGTATCCCCGTTTGGCAGGGATGGAGGCTGGGATGTGCTCCCAGCGCAGGGTGTTGGGGAGCTCAGCCTAGCCGGGGAGAAGCAGGATCCACCTCCTTCCAGTTTGAAGAGCCCAGGGCCACATCCAGACTGCAGTAAGTCCCTGGCTATTAGCTCAGGGCTCAGAAGTGGCTGGTGGGAACTGAAGCACCTCACTTGATGTGTATCACTGTTGGTGCTGGTGTCCCCAGGCTGTGTGGAGCCAGGGCAGTGGCCAAGCTTTGTTGGAGCTCTTCTGACAGGCTGGGGCAGGCTCAGCTCAAGAGGAAGACCTGAAAGGGGAAACAAGTGGCTCACAGCTGTTATTTGAAACCCCAAGATAAAAGATCTGAGAGAGAAAAAGCTGTCACTGTCATTTGGTGTGTTTTCTCTCCAGCATCAGACATGCAGGGGACAATTTCTGCAGAGGTGAGTGCAGTCTTATAAGAAAGATGCCCAGCCCAGAGTATGCATCCCTGTCACTGACCCAGAGCATGTGAAACTTCTCCCTGCAATGGTGCAGAATCCCCAGAACATCACCATGGGCTCTTCTTGCTGCCTTGAGTTGCACAGGGAGCAAATTTGCAAATTTGCCCCTGGCTGGGCTCCAGTTTCCTCCTCCTGCTTTGCAGCTATCCCTCTTTTTCCTCATCTACCCCCAATGTAAGCCAAAAGCCTTGATCCTCCTTACAGTCTCTGAGCCCTTGCAGATGATCCAGCTCCAGGCTCAGTTGTGCTTGCTCTCAGGGGGTTCATACTGACTGCAGAACCGGGCTTGTGCTGGGAGCAAGTGACAGCCCCAGATCCCCTGGCAGGAGGAAATGGGTGCCTGCAGCAGAGAGACACTCAAGAGGGTGGCTTTACACACGGTGAGCAAGCAGCAAGGGCCCTACAACCGTAATTTCAGCAAGCGAGGAGACAGTAGGATACAAGGAAGTGAGGAAGGTGAGGATAGCACACAAGGAAGCAGCAGCAGGAGGCAGCAGGCATCCCGCACCCCTGGTACCCCTGGTACGGCTCGGCGGAGCCCGGCACACGGCGTGCCTGGCGTACGGCTCACTTTCGGCGTTTCAAATTTGCCGGATGATAACCTCGGCGTCCGAGTTCACAGCTCTGATCCCACCCACTTGTGGTCTGACTCATGTTGCAGTCAGCGCTGCCTGGATATTGGTAGGCGAGGAGGGAGGAAAGGCGGAGAGGAGGCAGACGCCGCTCGCAGCGCCGAGAGCTTCTGAGCCGTGCGCCGGGAAAGTTGGAGGCAGCGCAGCCACCGAGGGCTCCCACCTGCGACAGGCGCTGGGGGAGAGCAGCACCTTCCCAGGTAAAGCTTCTGCCTTACTTTTCACTTCGTTCTTAAAGCGGTAAATAACTTTCTAGGTGAGATCTCAGAGGGGTTGGGGGATCCTCGCTGAGTTTGGGGTGTGCCATGCAGCCTGCAGTGGGCCACCCAGATTCAGAGCAAGAGTCTGTCACACATCAGACGCTTGGTCCATTATCATCCTGCTAAGCCTGCAGCAGAGTCAGTTTGGGACTTAGGCTATTGCTGGAGCAGACAACGTCGGGGTCAGAGGGAGAACGCAGGTGGAGTTTGCCCAGGGCACAGAGGCAGAGCTCTGTCATACATAAGCATCTACAGGTGTAAAGCACCTCTGCCCAAGCAGCCTCCCCTTGAGGTCTGCTGCTAAGACAACTTCTCACACCGAGCTGCCCAAGCCCTTTCCCTGGGCACCCCAGAGCCTCCATCCAGCCCTCCCTAGCCCAGCAGTTTGTGGGATCTGCTGGAGCAGGGGTTAGGCTCTGTGGGGCAGGGTACCTCCAGGACTGGGTATCCTCAAGCTGGGCTGTAGCACTGGTACAGGAGGGGTAGGTAGTCATGCAGTGCCCACTGTCCTCCAGCCAGAACAGGGTTCAGAGGGAAGCTGAACCCTTTGATTTGTGCTGGGAACTCACACAACAAAGCACAACTATGATCCAAGTGCCTCTGTTTTCACTTCCACCTTCCCCTGGCACTCTCCACAAAACAAACTGTCAAAGTGCTGTCTTTCCTGCTGGTTTCTGCATACCTCTCTGAGTTTTCTGCTTTCAGGGGTCCCAAACTCTCTCCTACCTTCAGAATCCTTTTCCTTCTGGAGAGCATGATGGAGGGCTGGTGGCCATGGTGGGCATTGGATCCTGCCTCTCAACCCCCTCTGCTCATGCCAGATGCAGAAATTGTTGATATCAGTCAGGGTCCAGGCTGAGATGGGGCACAGAGAGCACCAGGGTCCAGAGGATACCAAGAATCAGGGCCAGAAGTATCTCGGGATGCAGCTGGGAGGAACTCTGGTGTCCCCCCACAGCTCCTGAGAGTTTGCAAAGGGGCTCTGCAAAAATGAGATTACAACTGTCTGTGTGCGCCTGTAAGGTGAGCTGTATCTACACACTCAGGTGAAGACTTGGGGCACCTTGGTGGGGTGAGCATCAACTAGCAGCACACCCAAGAGCTCTGCCCCAGGGAGCAGAGGGCAGATGAGCAATTTCAAGGAAGAGATGGAGACAAGGAAAACAAGAGATCCAGCAATGTGACTTACTGAGTGCAGGGGCAGAGGTGTAATGGACAATGCTACATGATGCAGCACCACATGGGAAGCAGCTCAGCCCTTCCAGAAAGGCCGCTCATAAGCTAGGAACAGCCCCACAACTCCACCAAAGGTCTCCACGGGCAGCAGAGCAAGCTAGATTCTTCACCACTCTCACATTTGTCCTTTCTCACGTTGCCTTCAAGCCCAAACTCTGGCAAATGTGGTCATGTCCCATCATGAGGCAGGCTCGTGTCTCTAACAGAGAATCAAACAAGACCCTTGCCAGGGTCCCTGCAGCTCTTGGCCCTGCCCACTCCCCACCACTGAACCTCAAACATCCTTTTTCAGACCAGAAGAAATCTCCACCCCACTGCCTGTCTCACAGGTTTGTCTGAAGTACCTCTCACAGCATGCCCAGATATTTAATCTCTGCAAGCACTTGGACATCATTTTAGAAAAAGCCAAGACACTCTGCTGCAAGCTCTGCAGGGCCAGGGAATTTGCTTTGCTCCTAAGTGACTTCTGCCAGTACTTTTCTCAAAAAGAAACCAACACAGAGAGCAGACTCACTTTTCAGAGTGGCTCAGAGCAGAGCCACCCTGTTGCAGCTAAAAGGCTTCATGTGGAGCTTCTCCTTAGCCCCAGCCACTGCTGTTGTTGCCCTTTTGGGTAGTGGAAAAGGCTTCTCAAAGACAGGCTGCCGTGCTCAGGCACCCCCAAGTGCTCTCTTCTGCCCGTGCATCCAATCCTGGTGCACATGTGTCCAGGCTTTTAGGGGGTTTTAAACAAACCTATTAAAGCAGAAGTAGAGGTACACAAACAGAGAGCAGCAAGTGTATCACCCGTGCTGCCATGCTGCATCCCATTAGTCTTGCTGCGAAAGTGCACAAAGCGCTGGAATAAATGATGCTGAAGAACAGGATGCTGAAAGATGGGGAGGAGAAGGAAAAGGGTAAAATGCAAGAGAAACCTCACAGGGACAAATCACAGCCCCCTCCCCAGAGGAGATAGCTGGCATTTGAAATGGGAACACAGTGGATCAAATGTAACACGGGCTTCAAGAGAGCAAAAAATATCTACTGAGGCAGGAGAAGGCAGGAACTACTGTGATAATTGTGAGGAGGCTAATGGGGAGATGATAGAACATTACAACAGAGGGATCATTAATGCTCTGGAGAAGGCTATTAATAGAGTTCCTTAAAGATCAGCCTACAGATGAATTTTATTTAACAGTTTTCATTAGCAATCTTGGCTCAGAAAATGAGAGCTCCTCTAAGAAAATGCACTGGTGAGAAACTTTGGAGAAGTTTTGAACTGGCCAAGGGACTACAGGAGAAGAATGAGGGGATCCAGAGATGGACAGGAACACAATGGGTTGGCACAAATTCATCTGCTTAGGGACTGACAGCAAATATTGCTACTCTAAGCAGCTGGGGGAAAAAAAATAGGGAAAATATCTGGCTTTTAGGAAACACCAGGATGATTGCAACAAAGCAAACGCACCCTGACAAGCCTTCACAGCTGAGATAGTGTCTATCAGAGCACCAGCACCGCTGGAAAAGGCACTAGAAGGATGACCTACAAGCAATGCCCTGCTCTAGTCCGTCACTGTCAGGAAGGTGATTTGGAACCAGGAACAAGTCCAGGCTGTGATAATGAGGATAATCAGGTAAACGTAAAAGCTGCCTGGTGAGACAGGGCTGGAAGGGTATCATTTATTCAGACTATTGCTAGAAAGGCTGCCATGGGAAACAGCTGCTCCACTCATACATCAAGGAAGAAATTAACTTGCTCTGCCAAAACACAACAGGAGCAGAAAGCACAGGACCTGCCATTAAAGATGGCTGTGAGTGGCTTGGGCAGAAAGCCAGGGACAGATGTGGAGTCCCAGAGGGTCGGAGCTCCAGGAGAGAGCCTCAAGCACTGAGAACAGTGCTCTAATGACAGTGGGCTGACCCCACAGCCACCCATCTGTATCAGCCCTCCAGCCTGCTTTTCGTGCAAAGCCGTGTTCAGAGGCTGTGATCACCCAGATCCATGAGATAATTTGGCCAAGGAGTACAGGACAGTCTCTCACATGCCCACCACAGTTAGGGCTGCAACATCCCATGTCCAAGCTGGCAGGTAGCAGGTCCTGCCCTGTCCCATGGAGGAACAGTCCCAAGGATCTGCAGGCACCTGAACCCTGCAGCTCACATGTGCAGAGAGGGTGCCTGTGCCAGGGTTTTGAGAGCCATCAGGGCTTTGGAGTGATACCTGGGCTCCTGTGCGGGGATGGGGACACCTCTGTCCCATTCATTCAGAAACTTCTGCTTCCTTCTTTCCACACCTCAGCCCCATGGCTCTATATCTCACTTGGAAATACTTTCTACTCCCTGCCCACAGTGGGGGCAGGGGGAGGAAGAAAATGCCCATTTCTCACCCTGAGCTTGTCAGAAAAACAAAACTACTTCTGGCCAGGTTTGCAATGCAGGAGTGCACCAGGGGCTGCCCTGTGGCACTGCCTGCACCACCCCAGGTGCCAAGCACCTCGACGTGCTCGGAGCTGGGACCCACCCACAGAGCCCAAGCTGACTCCTAGCAGAGCCCACGTGAGCTGCAAAAGCTGGTGGCAGAAGCAGGTTGCTGATGTGCAGCGAAGCAGCCACGTAGGAGGCTGCGATCCACCCACAGCATTTTCTAAGTGTGCTACTCCCCCTATAATTTGTCCTACCATTTCCACACGTTGGGAGCAATGAAAAAATATCCCTTTCACTTGGAAATACCCTTCTCTGAGAACAACCTGTTCTTGTCATTGCCGTCAGCGGGCATGCAGCACTCAGCTTGTTCCACGCTCCTTTTGTGCGCGAACAAAGAGCTTTGCATGGCAAGAGCCTGCGCTGCAGCAGGAGGTAAGGAACCACTCCGCATGCTGCCGCCCTGCCTGAAAGCGTTGCTTCCCTCTCCTGACAGCCTCAATCCCAGCACCCAAATTCAGAGGACCCTCTGTCTGGCAATGAGTTTGCTTTGCTCAGCGGAAGGCTCCCCACAGGCCAGTTCATCGCTTGCCATTCGCTTTCAATTCCTTCAGAAGCAGCAGGGCCGCAGGTATCGTCTCTAATCTCGCCAGCCCAGTCCCCACCTCTGCATTGTATGGCTCCTGGCAGTCGGTGGTTATTTACTCACACAGTCTTCCTAGTGTACTCCCTCCCTTGGCCCCCAAGCCTTTAACCTTGAATCAAAGACATAAATCATCTGAAGAGTATTTCAGCCTGCTCCACATCATTACCTTGTTCTTGCAGGGCAAATTTTACTTACAAAATCCCATCCTTGTCCTCTGCCCAGGCTGGACTTTTTCCTTTCCTGGAGTTTCTTCTCTTTGCTCCATCTCTGCAGTTTGTTGCACCCTGTAAAAAAACAGCTCTACCTTCCCACACGAGCCTGAGCAGCACCACAGAAGCATTCACTGCCACTCTGTGGGCTACAAAGAGCCTGGGGAGCTGGCTCTGCACTACCCCTGAGGACTGGCACAGTTCTCTCCCACCAGCACATCAGGGAGGATGGGAAGACCAATCACCTCACCTGGGAAACATGTAGCAGGAGACCACAGCTGCATCACAGGCATCTCCATGGAGGTCCTAGCAAAGCACATTGGGCTCCTCAGCCAGTTCCCGGTCTCCACTCTCTTGTCCCTGCAGTGCCTCAGTTCCCCTTTAGGTGCCTTCCCGGTGTCGGTGTTTCTTGCAATCACAAAGGAACCAAGGCCCCTTTGAATCTAGTAGCACCGTGGTCCTGGAGACCACCACAATCAGCAGCTAACAGCTATTTTGGAGGTTAGACAAGTTTACTGTGTTGTTTCTATCTTTGCCTTTTTAATTACTTACTTCCAGACAGAAAATAGTCATAAAAAGTAAGTCTACAAGGGATGTTCTCCACTCTGTGTCCCTGTCCCACAGCAGGAGTGGCTCCATCCAAACTCTCAAAAGACAAACCTCCTTGCTGCCCTTCAGCTGCTGGGAATGGGACTGATGAAGTTGTGTTTATGTTTTCATGCTACTTGGGCTGGGGAAGGCTAGCTGGCAGGAACATGTTTCCCTGGCTGCCAAGGGACTTTCCAATTTAGCTCTAAGTGGGCTGGAGCATCCAGGGATGTGCAGATGCCCTGTTTCTAGAGGAGTTTGAGGGTCAGCTCAAAGGACTTTTGCCTTCTGCAACTCTGCATTGATGCTCTCTTTGCAGGTTGTCCTTGAGAGACAGCAAAGCTCCATCCCTGCTGAAGCACCACTCGCCACTGTCACCCACCAAACACACAAAGCACATGAGACCTCACAGGACCTGGCCCCACAGCTGCTCAGAGGAAAGAAGAAGGCAGGAGAGAAGAATGGAGTAGTTGAGACCCGCTAGAAGCTGCCACAGAGGATTGGCTGCAGAACCAAGCTACGAGATGGGGCCAACAGGCACAAGAAAGTCACCAGGTCACATCTTTCCCTAGACTGTGTCATTCCTAGCACACAAGCCTGAACACGTGAAGTGACTCTGCAGCGTTCCCAAGGTCATTGCAGGCCCAAGGTTACTTTGGAAAGGGCTCTAGGGCTGCCTACTAGAGGCTCACTCCACACAGCGTTGGAGCCGGTGAGAGCAGGACTGCTCCATTTATGCAGCCGCACTATGGATCTGTGTTACAATCACACAAGCTCTCAGAAAAGGATGGACTTCCCCCTGCAGCTGTTGGTTGGGTCCTGCCTCACCATCCTCATCGTGATCACTCTCTGTGGTAACATCATGGTCTGCCTGGCAGTCAGCCTCGACCGCCGGCTCCGCAGTTTGACAAACTGCATCATTGTCTCCTTGGCCGTCACTGACTTGCTGCTGGGTCTCCTGGTGCTGCCATTCTCTGCCTTCTATGAACTGACCAAAGAGTGGCCCTTTGGCAGCACTCTGTGCAACATCTATACGAGCCTGGACGTCATGCTGTGCACGGCTTCCATCCTCCACCTCTTTATGATCAGCCTGGACCGCTACTTCGCTGTCACCACCCCCCTCCGCTACGGCCAGGTGGTCACTCCTCCCCGGGTCACTGTGGGTTTGGTTGTTATTTGGGCTGTTTCACTGATGGTGTCCTTTCTACCCATCCACCTGGGCTGGAACACCAATGGGACTGCAGTGCAAAACACAGTCCCCAGCTGCAGCAAGGAGTGCACGCTGGAGGTGAACCCTGTGTACGGGCTCGTGGATGCCTTGCTCACCTTCTACATTCCTTTGGTCATCATGTGCGTCACCTACTACCGGATACTCAAGATAGCAAGGGAGCAAGCCAAGAGAATAAACCATACGTGGTGCTGCAGCAGCAACAGCCCCATGCTGCCCATGGTGAAAGAGCACAAAGCCACCATAACGCTGGCAGTGGTGCTGGGAGCGTTCATTGTGTGCTGGTTCCCCTATTTCACAGTGTTTACGTACCGAGGGATGTGGGGGGACAGCAGGGTGAAAGGCACACCCATGTCTGTTGTCCTCTGGCTGGGCTACACCAACTCAGCCCTGAACCCCATCCTCTACGGGACGCTCAACAGGGATTTTCGGGTGGCATACCAACACTTGTTGCACTGCTGGAGGATTGGGGGCCCCAGGGGCTCCTGCCTGCCTCCCTTCCAGAAGGCCCAGTCCAGGGGCAGGACTTGCAGGCAGGGCCAGGGCAGGCAGGAGGGTAAACCCCTGAAACTGGAGGTGAGGAACGGGAAGGGAATCTTGCTGACTGACGGAGCCCTCAAGAGGTAAGAGCCTTCTTACATGTGGAGCTTTGTTGGTGGGCCCATCCTCAGACAGGAAGGCAGAGTTAGAGACCCCACCTTGTTTATGAACTTAGGAGCAATTAGGAGATGCCCTGCCAGGAGATCCTTGCCCAGGCAACTCTTGCTCTTTGCAGCTGTTCACACTCATCACCACCAGCTTGTGTGGTGCTCCATGCTGGCAGCGTGAGTCCAGCTACTCCAGCTTCACGCAGCTCTTCATCCCTGCAACCACCACCTGTTTGGAGGGAGCACACAACGTGCCTGGCCTCACTGGCTAATGGGAACAGTTTTGCCATCAGAATTTGCTGTGTCTGCTCCCAAAAAACAGTCATGTCCTACTCTCCCATGGTGGGTGGTCAGCAAAGCCTGGTCACACGGCAGAGCTTCAGGGGGCTCAGGAAAGACAACTGCCCATCCCAAGGGAGCACAACAGGGTGTTAGCCCTGGGGCACAGAGTCGAGGTGCTTGCAGTCAGGCTGCAAGCCCTTCCAGGAGCAAGATCTGCATCCCCAGCTCCCAGCAGAGCAGCTCTTCAGTTTCCCTTCCCTTTGAGCCACACACCCTCAGCATTTTGGCTGTCACTTTGCATCAGCAGTGAATCAGCCAAGAGCAAGTTCCTTTCCCGTCTCTGGAAAGGAGCAAGAATAGCCAAAATTAGGTTGGCAAATGTTTTCAGAAATACACATACCCATGTAAAGTTAGTGCCAAAAATTCCCTCAGCACTACCCCAGGCATACCACAGGCATCCAGCCCCTCTGAGGGGTGCTATGAGAGAACAGAAAAGGTGCAAAGCAGGTGAGCTCCGTGCCAGCCTGTGGCGCCAGTGCCCTCCCTGGGCATCCACATCCCCACAGGGCTGGGCTGTTTTGCCTCACCCAGAGACATTCATCCACCAGAGCAAAAGGGAAACAGAGAAGCACGCTGGATTCCAGAGTGCAAACTGCTGCTCCCAAGACTTTAACTTCTAGACAGTGCCCCTGATACGCAGCTCAGGAACTTTCCATCCATAGATAAAGGAGTCCTTTGATTCCCTGTTTCCAGCATGCCAGCAAAGCTGCACCTGTGCTCTCCTGTGGCACATGCCTGATCCCGTCCCAGAAACACAGTCTCAAGCCACCCAAAGGAGAGCATAGGGAGGTGAAGCAAAGGACAGAGCCATCCCAAAGGCTCAGATGTGTCTTTACCCAAGCCAGAGAGAGAGCTTGGGGCAGGGGACTCTGCCCCATGAGATGTAGAGGTGGATGAGTGTGAACAAATACAAGAACACAGCTCCTGCCACAGCACATTCAGTTTCTGGGGAGCTAATAAAGAGTGCAGGGCTATAGCATTTGGTAAACGTAGTTGCAGGTTGTATTTAAAAACATATGGGGGGCAGGTGCCTGGTGTGGTAGAGATGCTTCTGCAAACATACAGAGACAAAGAAAGAGCTGTGCTGTTTACTCACACAAAAGTGCAGCTCCTGGGCAAACTGTGAATCAGCAGCTGGACAGGGAGAGCTAGCAATGGGGAACAGGCCATCAAGACTTCCCTATGCAGCTGAGGAGAAGAGAAGAAAAATGTCAACCACTTCTTAAAGTGATGCCTTACCACAAAGAGAGAATAACAACACAGAAGGAAAGAAAAGGGGAATTAAAATGGATTTCTGTTTCCCAGGTAGAGGTCAGAGTCACTGACCCCCCAGCTTTCCCCCTCCTGGCTTTCACACATAGACAAGATCCTTCCCCTTGTTTTCCAGACAGCCTGATCCTGCTACAGGAGTTGCATCCAAAGCTCACACTGAGGTCAGTAGCAGCCAGGGGACCTCCATCCCCAGACTCCCAGCATGCAGCTGCCCAGCGTCAGAAGGTCTTGGCAAAAGCCCCAGTGCAGAGACTTGGTGCATGGCTCCAGATTGTCCTCACCCCTTCAGGGTAAAGCTTCCCCACCACTAAAATCAGTCCCAGGGAGTCTCCCAGCTAGATTTGCTCCCAAGGGTGAGTGGGGTTGGAGGGAAAAGGGCGATCAGCAGCCAGTGCCCTAACAGTGCAGCTACACAAGACACAGAAACCACGAGGAACTGAGGGAGGAAGAGAGAGAGGACATTTCTAGATCTTCCTAATTCTGGAGGTCTTCTTCCCATCCTACACAGCACCAATGCTGGAGTTTCTGCTCACAATCAGACAAGAGTTTCTCAAGCAGTTACTGCTTTTATTACTCCTAAGCCTGCTCACTTGCACAAAAAATGATGCATTAAGGATCACATGGTGCCCCTTCCAACCCTTTTTTTCCACAGGTATATAGACACCTGCTGTTGGCAGATGGCTGCATTTGCTAATGCCACACGAGACAGGCGAGCACAGGATTTACCTGGACACCAAAATCCTGGCAGCCGATTTCACCCCAAGCACGAAGCAAACTGGTTCCTCTCCCCCTCCTCCTCTCCAAAAATCTTCCCAGTTGTCTGCTGCAGCTGTGTTAACAGAAAAAAAAGACCTACATGAATCATTCCACAAATTCCTAACCCCCCAAACAAGAACAGCCAGAGCTCAAAAGAGCTTTGCTCAGAGCAGCTCCATGGGCTCATTCAGGGTAGACAAGGGTAAAGGGTAACTGGCAGTGTTTTGAACTGCTGTCCTTAATAACAATATTCTTTCCTGTTACAAGGCACAGAGAGAAGACCAGCAGAAAAAGAGTGGGAATACTGGGAAACTGCAGCTGGTCTGAGGGGTGTCAGGAGCAGGGATAGGGTAATCACTGCTTTTAGAAATCAAAATGCTGTGGGAGCACTGCAGCCATTAAAGGGCTGGAGGCATTTCCGTGGGTGAGGAGCAGGTAGGGTAGAGAGTGAAAGGTCAAGCAGGGATGCAAGGGAAGACAGCTGCTCCTGTCTCCCCATCAGCCACAGTCTCACAGAATCACCAAATTTCAGGGTCTGGAAGGGACCTCTAAAGATCTTCCAGTCCAACCCCCCTGCCAGGGCAGGATCACCTATAGCACATTACACAGGAACACATCCAGGGGAGTTTTGAATATCTCCTGAGAGGGAGACTCCACAGGCCCCCTGGGCAGCCTATTCCAGTGCTCCATCACCCTCACAGGGAAAAAAAATTTCCTCATATTTATGTGAAACTTCCTATGCCTCAACTTCCACCCATTGCCCCTTGTCCTGTCATTTGGCACCACCAAGCAGAGCCAGGCTCCATCCTCTTGGGACTCACCCTTTACATATTCATAAACATCGATGAGGTCACCTCTCAACCTCCTCTTCTCTAAGCTAAAGAGCCCCAGCAGATCACCCAAAGCCAGCACAGGAATGCATTACTTGTACACACAGCCTCAGGAACCAGCTTCACTGTGGTGAGACAGCACTGAAGAGAAGCATGCTGAGCACTGGCCATGGCTGTAGGTTAAAAATCCTGTTCCAAAGGTCCAGAGAGATTAAAAGCTCAAAAGGAGCATTCAGCACTAACAGGATGGTACCAGGCAGAAAACACCAGTGCTGAGTGAGTGGCTTTGGGTCACCCCCTTGTGCCCATCGGCTGTGCTGGGGCCGATGGGACAGGACTGCAGCCACAATCTATGAGCAGAGAGAGGCCAGTTCCCGTAGGAAAGGATCACTGTCCCAGTCACAATGTGCCTGTCCCAGCCTGCCTGCCACAACTGCTGGCTCTGGGCAGCAGACACCAGGCAGGTACTACCTGGTGCTCCACAGAGTGAAGCCAGGCTTGTCCAGGCTGGCACTGATGAATCTTCTTTTTCTCTCTTTCTGTCTCCATGTGAAATGCAACCCTTTCCAGCACTGGAGCTTTCCCATGAGTCTCAGGCAGCCCACTGCCCTAGGGCCCACATCTCCCAGCCTTCAACTCCCAGCTGCCCTCTTCCAATGTCCTGTGGGGTTGAAAGGGCAACAAGTTTCCTCAGGGAGAAACTCAGCAGCAGAGGCAAGGGCTGCAAGGTGAGTATTGGGCTGGGGTTGCTGGGTGCAAACAAGGGGAGGGGGCAGCTCTCCCTGCTCTGGTACCCGCTGCATTTTCCCTGGTCCAGCCATCCCATCATCTTGGTATAGAGGTACATCCTCAATCCTCTCTCCAGCACCATTTGCCCTCCAAACGCAGCCTCAAGCCCAGGGGAGGTGCACATCTCTGTGCCCTCATGCAGCTGCCCTGGAGGTGTAGGCTTACACAGCCACCCTGAGGTGCCCTGGAAGATGCTTGCATCCTGCCTGTCCTTCCATAAACTGCAGAGAGAGCTGTGTTCAGACTGGATTTGCAGCACGCTTCATTTTCATGCAAGCCTACATCAGCTCCACATAAATTGCCAGCAGCTGGCAGGGTTCCCAGGGTGAGGGGTATTGCTGCTCTCTCCCAGCAGTGCTGGGCTAGAAGACATGGCTGACATGCATGGGGATGCCTCTCGGCTCCAGAGAGCCATTTTTCGCAGCCCTTCTCAGAAGCAGCCAGGCAAGGTCACCCTGACCTCCACATGTTCTTTCTCCAGTGCTGCATGCTGATAACCCAGGCTCTCCCATATTGACTGTACCCTGAGAGGGTCACCCACATGCTGGAAGCTAGGTATGTTTGTCCCTGCCGCACACTGAGCGCTGTTAACCTTGGCCAAGGTCATGGCAATGGCAAGAGTCAGTGCTGCCTGCCCATACATGCAGGTGAGAGGGAGCTGAGGCTGTTCCCAGAGAGCACAACCCCCACACTGGGGCACAACATCAGCTTGCACTTCTTAAAGGGACTCACCTGAATCTCTCTGGAAATGCCATTGCCCATCAGCAGAAGAACTAAAGGTGTGGAGAAGGTGGTAGGAACAGTACAGGGCAGTTGAGGTCCCCATGACTACACCAGAGCCTGCTGGGTTGAGTCCCTCAGTGCCTTACCACAGCACAAGCATCACTCAGAGGGGAGTTCACAGCACAGAGGCCACTCCCTGGAATGGCATCACCATAACCCCCAGCACTGCCCCATGGGAGGGAGTAGCATGAAATCCCAAGGCTGCAGGGTACAACCTCCCAGGCAGCCATGGTGCTCACCCAGCAGCAGTGCAGACACAAGGCTGGGTCATCTCTGCTGCTGTCATTGCCTGACAGCAGGGGTGAAGGGGATGCCAGTTCCAGCTCTTCTGCTTCATGCTTCCCCTCTGTGCTGCCCGTATGTTCTGAAACACGTTTGGTTTCCATGAGGAAAAGGCAAAATCCTGGCCATCCCGTGAGAGGCTGCTAATCTAATCAGCAAAATAAAGCAAATTCAGTCTGGCAGAGAGGTTTGCAGGCAATCTGAGGTCCTGCTATGGCCACAGATATCCTCTCTGTGTGATGGGGGGTGGGGACAGGAAATGTCACCTCATGCAGGGCACCCACCTGAAAGTGTCCCCAGACCACATGCAGTGGCAGGGAGAGGGGCCATGGGAGGAGGATCACCCAGGAGCAGCATACCGCTGACCCCAGGACAAGTAACCTATCAAGCTATTTGCAGAGGCAATAACCCCTCTGCTGTTGGCTGGCCCAAGCAAATGGGAAGAGCAGGCAAAGAAAGCCACAAACCCAAGTAATAGTATTCAGAGGGATGTCAGATGATGAGTCCTGGAGTGATGTGAGCCTGCTCAGCTTTGCCCAAATGTCAGCACTCAGCATACAGTCGTGCTCTGCTGAAAGCATTCTCGCAGCATCACACCGTGATCCTGCCCAGGCACAGCAGGTGCTTAATGCAGCATCCTTTGTGCCACGGAGTAGGAAAGGACGGGAAAGGGATCCACCTGCACCCTGCAAAGCCACTGAAAGCCCTTTGTCTTCCCCTGCAGGATCCCTGCTCTGGTACAGGCATTTGCTCTATTCCCAAACGCTGCTGGAGAGGCCTTCGCCTGCCCAAGTTTCTTCCCAGGAGGGTGGTGTGTTTGAAGAGCCCTCAAAGAAGCTGCAAAAGAGTCTCTGCCCTGCACCATCAGGGTCATGACACCTCCAGCATGGAGCCCCACACCAGCAGGGAGTGGTGCCTGAGGAGCTGGGTCAGGAGGCAGTGCATGCCCTTAGCAGGGCCAAGACAGAGTTGCCCTCCCCAGTTCCAGGGCAGTAGGTCAAGTTGAGAGGGCACAGGGTGGGGGGAAAAGGAACTGCGATCAAGGTCTTGGTGCCAGACAGACCAGCCTAGAAGGGGGAAGGGGAATACAAACACTGCCCTCTCTGTTCCCCTGTCCAAGGGACAATCCACTAGTCAGAGGGCACAAGGGTCCTGGCAGAAGTGGGGGTGATGTGGCAGGAGAGCCAGGCACAGCAGGTGTCAGCAGCCCTGATTGCCAGATGTCCAAGCACAGAACACTTAGTTCTGCAACATCTATACTAGGGCAAGACTGCCCTCCACTCTGAGGAGGCTTTGGCATCATCAAGGCTGTCCCTGCTCTCTGTGTCTTCCTTTCATGTCCAGTCCTACCCCCACTGAAAGAAGTAGAGAGGCCTTGTATCCTGCTGAGCCATGGGGAGACACTAAGCTTAGTTTTTTCCTCAGGCTTTACCCTCAGCTCAACAGTAAGACTGTCAAAGCACAATGTTTCTGCACTGAGCCTGTGCTGAAGTCATCAAAGGTATAAAAATCTATTTAACCCAGAGGGGAAATGAAATGGTTGATTTACCTGAGCATGCTCTTTCTCACTATACCCTGCTGTCCCATCTCCATCCTTCTGCTGGGAGACAGAACCTGGACACACAGAGAACAATTCCCCAGGACACAGGTTGCATCCACCCTGGGCAAAGCTGGCATCCTCCCCAGCGAGCACCTTGCCCTGTAGGGCCAAACAGACAAGCCCCAACCCCCTAGTCCCTGAGGAAGAAGGGGACATCTGGCAGTGAGGAACAGGCAGGATGGGAACAAACAAGGATCCTTCGCTGTGGAATGAGAATTTCCATCCTGGAATAAGCCAGACTCTCGTCACTCCCATGCTCATTCTGCATCCCACAGCATCCCCAGGGCACAGCAGGGACAGGCAAGCCTCGGTTTCCAGGATGCCCCTGGGAAACAGAGGGTGCTGAGCCCCTGGCCCTGCCGGTTTGGTGTATGCCAGTCACTGCCCTGGGAGGGAACTGGGCGATGGCAGGGCTCAGGTGCCCCTGCTCCGGACTTCGGGGGTTCTCCTGGTAAGTGGGGGTGCCTGGAAGGGGCTCCCAGCATGGGGCGTCTGACACGGACTGGGTGAGTGATGAGCCCCGAGGGAGCAGGGGACACTGGGACCCACGATGTTGCCGCCCTGCCGGGCCCCGCACCGGCTCCCCCAGTCCCGTCCGGCGGGGCAGAAGCGGGGCCGGCGCGGCGGCAGCGCAGGCTCGGAGCTCCCCCTGCTTGCTGCCGGGGACAACCCGACCCCCTACCTCCCCGGCCAACGCCACGGAGCTTCACACCCACGGCCATACCACACTGGATGCCCCAAAACCCTCGCCGTAGATGGGTCAGCGCTCCCCTGCGGCCCGGCACCATGGAGTCTGATCCGTTTCCCCGCTCCCTCCTCATCCCCAGAGCAACAGCAGCGTCTTGTTTCCACTTGCACTCCTGCTAATTAGCGGCTGCAAAGAGCAAATGGCTTCCAGAGAGCAGGCAGGACCGAAGATGTGGGCTGCAGCCCCAGCTGCCCGCAGCACCCAGCCCAGGCAGCACTGAGTCCCACCAAAGCATCAGTGGACAGGAGAGACCGGCAGAGAGGTGACGGTCTGGCCAGCAGCATGTCCCACCCGACCCTGGTCCTCCCTCAGGTGGCCTGGGGACAGCAAAATAGGAGACCTCTGAGGTGAGCTCCCCACAGCAGAAAGAAATTACCTCATCAGCACCTTCCTTTGCAGAGGCAGGAGCCGAGTCCCAGCAGCAAAGCAGGCAGAGGATTCATCTTCCCCAAACCAACCAGGCAGGAGCAGGCCTCCAATCGCCTGTAGCATCTTCGCTCCAGCTCAGGAAGGAAGATCTGGCAAACACACACCCAAACCTCTGCCACCTATGATAACAATTAGAGACTTACCTAATTGCAAAAATAATTGCAATTGAAGTGTTTAATTACCATACTAAGCAGAAAGAGCTGCTCCCGACTGTTCCAGCAGCACTCCTGATCCATCAAACAAGGTTTGGGGCTTGTTTGGGTGTCGGGGGCTTTTTTGATTATTAGATTGCAGCCCCCGAGGGATAAAAGATTTGCTAATTAGGGTCTTGGAGAACAGCTACCGATTCACAAACACTTGCTTTTAATTTCAATGCTAAGGAGGCTGGAAGTGGGAGAAACCCAAAATGCAGAACATCTGTGGTGCTGCTGCTGCTGTCTGCAGCAACGCTGCCCCTGAGCTCCTCACTGGGCTGGCAGGAGTCTGACACCACTCAGTGCATGGACTAGTCCAGAGGCCACAGCAATGAGCTGACTCGGTGTGAGTACAGGCAGGGCGAAGCTGCTGCTCCAGGTCACTGCTGCAGCACCGCCATACAAGCTGATCCCAACATCAAACAGCCATCTGATCCCCCCCAGGGACCACTGACCATGGCAGCTTTCTCAGTGATGGGTAAATCCTGGTCCTGGGGCAGCAGTTCCAGCCCCTGGGAGTACAACAGTAGGAACTTCTCCAGGTGATGTTTGGTTTTGTTCTCCCCTAAACTGACAACAGAAGAGAATTTAATTCTCTCTCCATGCAGCAGATCTGGGAGGAAAGAGAAAGTGCTTAGGAAGCTCCTAACCAACGTCTGTTTTCTTAGATAGGAAATCTCCTCCTGCCAGCATTGCAAGCACAAACAGGGACAGCTGCCAAGTGAACAGGGACATCCCCATCCCCCTGTCCTTGTGGGAAACGTGGAAGCTTACAACGCCCTGATATGTGCCCCACCAGCCATCCCAGAGACCTGCAGTGCCTGGCTGGGCTTCTCCTACCAAACCACTTTTCCCACCCTTGCTGCAGCAGGGTCCAAAAATATGCAGAGAGGGGCTGCAGGAAAGGGAGCATAGGAGGCAGGAGCAGCTGCAGGAAAGGAAGCATAGGAGGTAGGAGCAGCTACAGGGCATCCAGGCGTCCCCTCCCGGAGGAGCACAGCTGAAAGCAGTGGCTGCCATGGACTGGAGGCGAAGGAGCATTTTATTTCCTTTAGATAAAAGGGAAACATCAGTAGAATGAGAAGAAAGTGTGTTGATTTTTTTCCAGGCTGTCATGTGATTAAACACAAGGGAGACAGAAAGGTAGTGAACAGCCCCAAGCAGTCAAAAAATGAGAAACTTTGTGTTAGAAATCTCAAGATTTGATTTTCTGCAATAAAATGCATTTTGGGTTCACTCACCCAACAGCTTTGGCTGGGGATTCCAGACTCTTGGAAAGGTTTTGGGGTCCATTGCTTCCCCACAGATCTAAAAACTACATTTCCATGCCAAATCATATTGAAACCAAGGACAAGCCCTCCCATCAAGGAGATGAGCATGGGGGTGGCCTTACAAAGTGCTGAGGTGCCCTCCTGGCCCGACCCAAGCCCTCCTTGCCCAGTGGTTCTCTACCACCTGTGACTGCCAAGCTGGAGGGCCAGGATGACGCTGGGATAATGGCTGTGGGACCAGGAGGATGGCAGCGGGACCGGAGAGGGGACAAAACCACTAGAGGGCACAAGTATGACAGAAACATGCCCCCACATGACGGGACCTCTGGCTCCCCACCAGGGCAGCAGTCCTAGAGGTCCCCAACCGCCCCCCATCACCCCTCCTCTCCAAAAAGTCCACCCCAGGGCTTCGGTATTCTCCAGGCACTTCTGCTCCTGGTGCTGCCTGTGCTGCATAACAGAGACATGTTTGTCTCTGTTCAGCCTTGGACACCCCAGATTCTGGCCCTTCTGGGAAAGCATCATCCCAGACAGCCCAAGACCCACAGCCTGGAGTGGTGGCAGCACTCCTAGCTTTCTCCTAGCTTTCTCCAGACCCCACACACCACCCAGCACCTTCTCACACCCAGAAAACAGGCTAAAGGGTCCCCCCAGACCCTCTCCCACTGCAGCAACTCACCTCTCCCACTGTCCCGAGATCCCAGTGCAGGGCTGGCCACAGAAAGTCAGGTGCCCCTGATCAGCCAGTGACACACAAGTCCTGCAAGGGAGCCACCTGGCCATTGCCAAGAGCCATGTCCAACATCCTTTTGTCCTTTTCTTCTCCTTACTTCCCCAGAGTGTCCTTCAAGCAGACACTCCTCTCCCCGTGCCTGCAGCCAGCACTGCTTTCATTAAGGCTCCACCACCAAACCAAACACCATTTGTCAGGGAGATGGATGCCAGAGGCAGCTCTGCTGGAGCAGATGCCCCCATGCCCCCACCCTCCCAGCAAACAAACGTTGCAACATCCACCTCCCCAGTGTGCCACACACACGCACACGCATGTGCACGCTGCCTGTGTGTTTGCTGTCCCTGATGCAGGATGGAGTGCTGGGTCACAGGCCACCATCTCCCAGACTATATACCTGCTCCTGGCCCATGGGCACCCTGGGGGGGGCAATTTGTGAGTGTCTGAGCTGCTCTCAGCACCAGGGCTGCCCCGTTGCAGCCCAGCACCCATCCAGGCAGGGCTGGCAGGGTGCTGCTGCCCTGGTGGTGTTTGCACAGCTGCTGCAGCCACACGCTCCCTGCTGATCTTCTCTCCCTGCTTCCAGCTCCCATTCCAGCGACAGCAACAGATCTCCTCCCTGACAGCAGGAACCCAGAGCTGCTGGAGGCAGAGGCAGCAACACCCTCTGACCCCAGACACACAGGGACTGGTGCTGATTAAACGCAGCACCAGAGCTGATAATTAATTTCTCAGAGGATAAATTACTCAGGAAAGCTCCAGAGTGAATTTTCTCCCTGCTGCACACCCACTGCATCTACTTGGGCTTGGGAAGAAAAAAGAAAAATAAGCCACTAACAGCAAAGGGAGAGGAAAGAGCACCTCTTGAACACCTGCAGCAGCCATGCCCTGCCTGGGCTAGGGGTGGCTGCCAGGGCTGGGGTCTCTGCTGGGGGCCATTCTCTGGGGCCATGCAGATGCAGGCAAGGTGAGAGGATGGGCTGGCACTGCTCATGTCCCACCAGTTAAGACACTGGCTAAGGGTTTTGACCAAACCCTCTCCATCACCTCTTCATGGCTCTGACTCAGTCCACATCATGGGGGTCCCAGTCTCCTCAGGGGACCTGCCTGGTGAATCACAGGGATCTGTGAGGAGGGCATCCACCTACTCTCTTCCTGAGCACTGCCAATCATCCATGGGGCGGGTGATGGATGCAGCTGTCCCCACCTCAGAGCTGTGGGGTCGGCAGCTCACCCCATCTCCTGCAGCAGCACACAGCGCACATCACTATAGCAGAGCTTCCTCCAGGATCTGGCATGAGGCCATGCTGGATGCAAATTCGGAGTGAGAAGCCCCTGCAGACAGCACTATTATGCAGGGTTATCCATTCCTTTTGCTTAATAGAAGGCATTTTTCTGTTTCATTTCCCTTGCCCTTGGAGCTGAAACTGCCTTTCTGCAGCAAAACATGTCAAGCCAGAGAAATCCTTCTCCCTTTCCAGCTCACAAACCCTCCCTCTTCCACCAGCAGAAATGCCCACCCCGCAGGCCACCCTTTCACCAGGGTATGTTGTATACCCACAGGGACAAAGGATCCCCATCCTGCATCCCTGCGGCTGGCACCATGTCCCCAGGCTGTGCCGACTCCGGGCTGCATTTGAGTCATCCATCCTCATTCCCCAGGCTGAGATGTGCAGCCATCCTGTTCTGCAGGGCATCCCATAACTTCCCAAGCACAGCAGCGAGGCCAGAGCCCCTTTCCCCAGGCAGGAGCTGGGTGCCAGCAGCCATGAGCAAGATGATGGGACTGATGTGGGGTATGGCAGGAGGGTGCAAGGGGACACCTTGGGGACAACAGGGACAGAGGTACTGAGGGTGCTGCAAGATTTTATTCTCTCCATGTAGAGGTCTTATGGATATTTGTGAACACCAAGGAAGGCTCCCTTCAGCTCACCTCCCACTTGCCTCCTCAAAGGCACTTCACTCACTTGGCCTGCTTCAGGGCTGAGCTGAGTCCACCGTTCATTATCGGGTAGTTAAGCTCTTAATTAAAGAGCTGGTTTCCCCGCCAAGCCCTGTCAGCATCTCTTGGTCCCGCCAGGGTCCCAGGAGCACTTCACTCCCCAGCATGGCTTCGAGGTGTTTCTCCCACCTCCTCTGCACGCTCCCCCTGCCAGCCTGGCTCCGGGGCACCATGACCCAGCCTGGAGGCGGGAGCCTGCTCCGAAAAGGTGCCTGGGGCACAAGCAAGGCTGACACATGTCTGAGCTCCGTGTGATACTCGGGGAGTCGGGGACAAACAGGGTGAGACATTCCCACTGCGAATGATGCTTCAGCCTAAAGACTCCAAGACTAGAAAACAGCCCAGCTTATAAGCCTTTTAAAAAAATGTATTCAAGATATTCCTGCCTAAAGAAAAAAAATCTCTCAGCAACCTTCATTGAAGGTAAGCCCCCTCTGCCCCTTTCTCCCCTCTTTGGCACTGAGCAGGGAAGCAGGCAGCAGTGCTGTGCCCTGACCCTGCGCTGACTGCACCATAGGGCACAACATGGAGACCCTGCCCCAGGCTCCCATCAGCCTCCAAACCACAGAGAACCACACCAAAGCAGCCGTGATAAGCTGCTGTCCTCAGCACGATGGCAGGATTTGCCCTGCAGTGCTCCGAGTTCTGTGCATTCACCACACGTCTGCTCCCCTTAACCGTGAAGAAAGAGTTATCCTCCCTCTGGAACAGAGCAGCTGTCCTGCTCCCAGTGGGGTTAGGAACAGTGGAGGTTGGTGCCAAGCAGTCCCATCCCACAGCTGGGATGAGGTGGCTGGGTGGGAGGAGAGAGGCAAGTTTGGCTAATCCAAGTGGGAGCTAATTGTGTTTCATTGAGGTTTTATCTCCGCAACTGCCAACATGCTCCTCCAGGAGATTTAGTGGGAAGTTGTCTGGTCCCTGCCAAGAAGGCTGGGGGGTGGGGGGGTGGTTTTTTGTGGGTTTGGTTGTTTTTTTTTTTAGAGAAACCACTTTATGCATCAAAGTTAAAATTCAAATCCTTTTTCCTCCCTTCTCGGAACGCACGTAGTAGGCTCCCCGTACTCCTCAATGCACCACGGTTCGCAGGAAGCCCCCAGCTGCTGCAGGAGCCTGGGACCAGCTCAAAGAACCAGCTGAACTTTTTCTGCTTCATGGTTTTTCCCCCTTTGCTCAAATTGCTGCTGGGGGAGTTGGGGGCTGTGGGCAAGCAGGATGTCTGCAGGCAGGAAAGAAGCCACTGTCTGGATTCAGGGCTGGTGAATCCCTCCCCAGCCCTCTCGGCTCTTCCCCACCCGGGGCTGCTCCTCTCCCTCTCAGTCCTGCTGCAGTTTACACACCCCCTGCCCACCCCCCATTGCCTAAACAAGCTGCAGCCTGGTGTCTGCAGGCATATCCTGGTTGGGGTTGGCAGCAAATTGTGTGATTTTTCCTAAAGATGCTCTGGTTCTCCTCCCTTCAGGGAAGCTTAGCAGGTTGCAAGCACAGCCATGCCAGGAGGTGAATCAGCCCAGCCTGGAGCCTGCACGCCCAGGCAGAGACAGCAAGGGAGGGGAGAACAAAAGAGGGGCACCTACAGATGTGAGAAGGGGGCAACACAGAACACCAATCTTCTCTCAGCCAAACCCTTTGGGATGGAAGCCCAGCTGGTTGGCTCTAGGAAGGCTTGGGGTGGCGTGCAGGCTCAGGGCTCCTTCTTCCCCTCATCAACAGCCCATCTCAACACGTGAGGACGGGCCCAGCATCTGCAGTCGCTGGAAAATCACACTCTGTTTCCAAAAGGGAAAGCAAAGTGTAAATCTCTCTCCCAGGCACACATTTGTTCCTCTGCAGCAAGAAAAGTGGTGAAAGCTTTAATTTCCAAGCTGGGAGGGAGAGACAATGATACATCAGCAGCACCCCAGGCGCAGAGGAAGAAAACATCAATTCTGGGACTACACCAGCGGCCACTGAGATTTCTCCTTCCCTGACTGTAATCCAGAAATGCTGCAGGTTTCCCTGCTGACCCCACAGCTCTTAGCTCCCTACTGTATTTGGGGGGAATTCTGGCACTTTCACAGTGATGAGGATTGTTATTGCACAACGTTTGGGCCAGAAGTGCTGGGCTTGGGAGGAGGCAGTGATATTCCCTCCCCCCATCAGGATTTCACATTCAGAGCGGGCCAGCTGCGGAGCTCGGCTCTCCCCAGAGGTTCCCTTCATAAGAGGGAGCAAATTCCACTTATCTATTGAGGAGAGATTTGCATTTTAAATATCCCAACTCCAAATATCACCCAGTTTGATCCCCTAAGCTGAACAAATGCAACGGAGTGGGGAGGGGGCGGCTCACTGACGTGGACTGCAGGGAAGAAAGGAAAAACCCAAGGTTGAAAGCATACACAGATGTTTAATCTCGGCTGAGGCTGAGAGCAAACATGTCAGTGACCTTCCCCCTCTTCCAGCCTCTGTTGGTCAGGACACAGGGGAACAGGTATTGGAGGCTTCAACCATTAAGGATTAGGGATTTCGTGTCTGAGGTTTTGTTTACACAATAAGACTTAAGTGGTTGCTGCATGGAGTGTAGGTGGATTCTCCCCGATGCCTGCAGAGGGATTAGTGCCTATAAGGCAGCCAGAATGAGCTAAAAATTGGAGAGATCAAAGTGCAGAAAGAAGAATCACACGATCTTGGGGATGGGAGAGGAGAAAGAGGCCAGTGGTCAAGTTTGAGATGATTGTGGTTGCTGGCCCCAGAGAGCTCAGTTAAAAGCACAGAGCATTCCTCACCCTGCAGCTGCAGGGATGCCAGGAGGCATCTCAGGGAGCAGCCAAGCTAGGGTGTTTTCCATCCTCTCCTGGAGCTGCAAAACCTCCTTGGCCAGCTTTAGCCCCCAGAAGCGTGATGACTCCATGCCTTTCCGAGCTCCCCACAGCCACAGGAGAATGGGGGCTGGGATTAGCAACATGCCCTGCAAGATGGGCACCCTGGTCCCACTGCACCTATATGTCCCCCATGACCAAGGTGACACTGCCCTGTGTCAGCCCATGCCACACAAAGAGGGTACCCACCTGCCTGAGTCTGCAGGGCCCCACGGTGCCCAGCCTGCTCTCCCCACCTGCCTCCATTGCCCAGCCAAGCACATGAGCCTTCTCCTCTTCACCTTATTAAATCCATGAGCTGATTTGATTAAACTGGGCACCAACCCTCATCCCCGGAAGGCAACTGGGATGAATGTTTAAGACATGAAGTTTTCTTGCCCCTAGCACCTCATTATCCACTCCAGTCCCACTACACACAAAGCACTGGCTGCTATCAGCTCCCTCCCTGCCACGCACAGCACCTGCCTGCCCCCAGGGACAGGTAAATGTACCCAGGATGGGAGTGTGATACATCTGCCAGCCTTGCACCGCTGCTTCTTTGCCCTAGGGAAAAGAGACCCCAGCAGGGCCAAGCGTGTGGAAAACCAGCCCAGGCAGAAGAGGCTCATAGCCACCTCCAGTACAGGCAGATTATGAGGTTGTGGGGGCTCTGTCTGTGGCAGCCCAGGGCAGCAAGGCTCAGATATCTACAAGCAGCTCCTTTTTTTTCTTGGCATCTGCAGTGACTGAGTTTGCTCCATCACTGACTTTTCTGAGAGGCAGGGGGGGTGGAAAGGGGTGCCCACCCACATCCCCAAGCCTCTCCTGCACTCAGGCATGGGACACAAGTTTTATCTTCACCCCCTGCTCAAACCCCACAGGCAGGCAGGCAGGCAGGCACTCCTTCCTCCCAAATGAGCCTGAAACGGTTCAGAGAAGAACTAATTCCCTCCCTCCTTAATGCACGGAAGCTTCTTACACTAAATCTATACAGACACAATTAGCATTATTCATATTCCATATGCTCTGCTCCCTTGTGATGAATATTAATCTGCTCCCCGCTCCCAGGCATTGGAGATAACGGCACTGCACTGCGCTGCGGTGGCAGAGAGGGTCTGAAAGAGCAGCGCTGCAGGTGAAGGCTGTGTCATTCCCAGCTTTGCAGTGGACAGGGCTGGGTTTATGGACACAAGGCTGGGCTGAAGCAGGACCTTCCTTCTGCTTCCACTCCCCTGAACTGGTCCTCCCCAATTGCAAAACAACTCCCTGCAGGTTTTGGAGGTGGGTTAGGACTCCAGCAGACTGTCCTGCCTCTGCCAGCTCACGTTTTGCACCCTTTCTGAGGCTGAAAAGTGGTCACAGGTGTTGTAGGAGGCAAGGCAGCCTCCTTGGTGTTCCCCAGAGCATGAGTAGCTCTGCCAGCAGCCCAGAGCATCCTCTCTGCAGCTGCTGGCAATGTCCCCCAGGCCAGTACAGCCAGGAGGCTGCATAACTGGGTCCCCAGCCCAGCTCCCACCTCTTTGCACAGCATCTCCCGCAGAAACAGGGCATGGGATGGCAGCACCCATCAATGCTGCAAAAGGAGCACAAGAAGGGAACAGAGGAAAGAGTGCAGCAAATGCAGCTCATCCACTGCAGCTTACCGTCCCTGCGGCTGCCCTGCAGGAGCAAGGAGGGGATTTATGGTTAGAGCAGCTTCTGCAAACCAGGAGCCCTCCTGCACGCAGGCAGCCCTGAACAGATCATCCTCAGCCCTGCATCTTTCCATCCATCCTTGCCCTCCACTTGTGGCTCCAGGCCAGGCCAAGGGCACCACGAGCAGGGCTTGGGAGGGGGAATTGAAATGCTATACGCACGGTGGGGGTGGAAAGGAAAGAGGCCAAGAGACACTGTGTTGCTATACATCCATTTGCATATTTAATCCACTGCTGGGGAGTACAGCTCAGGTCCCCCATCTGCTCCACATCTCGCATCATTAGCTGGCTGGTTTCCGAGGCGGCTCTGAGCAGAGGTGGGAGTTGAGCAGAGAGGGGAGAAGGGAGGCTGGTCCCAGCCCAGCACACCATCATGTCAGCAGCCTGGGGAGTCTGGGGATCCTGCCTCTTGCCAGAGCTGGTGGGCAGAACAGGAGGGGCCAGGGAGGGGTGTGGGTAGAGGGGTGCTGCTGTGCTCTAAGCTCCCTATGATTCAGGGTCCCACAACAGCAGGTCTCCTGTGGGCAGCATCAAGGGGACAAGGCACCTGCTCACTTCTTGTGGGTGCTGCCCACACGCTAGCTCTGCCAGGGGTACTGCCTGGGGCAGGAAAAGTCCTCATAACTTGTCCCTCTATATGGCAAAGACAAGAAACACCCACAACCATCAGCTCACGCATGACAGAGAGCTCAGCTCCACCACACAGATCCAGCCATATCATCCATCCCCAGAGCCACTAACCTGAGGTGATGACACCAGGATAGAGCCCCTTTAAATCCCTGCGCTTGCAGACCCAGCTGGGACACTGTAAAGGGAAAAATAAAGCAAAGAAATTATGTTCTTCTCCCTGGTAAGCCTGGAGAGCTGCCCGTTCCCCAGCAGCACGCTGCCAGCCCTCCCACGCACTGTGCGGTGGAGGACTGCAGAGGCCAGCGTGGGCTGGGGGATGCCGGGAGGGGGACAGGGGGCGGAGGCCACAGAGGGACATCCCCATGATGGACACCTCTGCCTGACAGAGTGCCACAGGGGTGGCAGGACACATGTAGCCCCTCTCAGCCTGGTGTGCAGAGCTCATCCCTCTGCTCCATTACCTGCCCCATTCGCCAGGGTTATTCTCATCTCCAAACTAAACCGGCTCAAACTCACCCAAAAGCCCTGCTAAACTCCCCAGGTGAGGGCCACAAGGAGCTGTCCTAGCCAGCTGTGCCTAGTAAATTGGGGTTTCTCAGCAAGCAGCAATGAAGATGGGGGCAGTGGGATGGAGAAGCTGGTGAGGGGAAGCCCTGCACCCCTCCAAGGTCACTCTCCCTCTCCACTTTCACACCTGACTGAGTTCCTTCATTACTTACCCAAGCCGTAAATTGTCTAATTCGGAGCACACCATTTATCCCTGATGTGCACTTGAGCAGCCAGATTTTGTTTTCAGGTGTGTAATTAATTTTTTAACACGATTTCTCTCCTAGGAAACTGCAAACAAACAGTTCTGGCTTTCAGGGCTGGGTGGCTGGGGTGAGCATCAGGGCAGAGAATGGGTGGGCAAGGTGCCGAGGCCACATCCTGGAGGATGAGAGGAGCTGGGGCTTTGCAGCTGCTCTCCACACTCCTGCCTTCCAGCCAGAGGCACATCCTTCAAGCATAGCCACTGCCTCCTTCAACACCAACTTGCTGTCCACGGGGCTTGCAAGGGAAAGTGACAACTGCTCTGTTCAATCTGCTGGGAATTACCATTTTTATTAAGACCTAACATGTCCTTGGCTGCTGGGAATGTGATTTGCCCCTGGAATGAGATTACAGCAGCTCCTGAGGAGCCTACATTGGCCTCTGCCTTGCCATGGTGATGCTCTCATCCCCAGATGAAGGATCTTCCACCTTCAGATGCTTCCAGGCATCTCCACCATGGAGAGAGGCTGTGCTTGAGCATGGCACAGAGGGACTTCTGTATGTGCACCACCCTGGGTTTTATGCCCTCAGCTGGGGTGTTTGCTCTTCAAAGACAGTGCTGCAATATTTTTGTACTGCCTGTCAATTCCACAGGGCAGACACAAGAGAGGCTGAAGCAGAAGCAGCAACAGAGGCTTCCTAACTTCTAACCTCATTGCACACCCCAGTGCCCGGCTGGGTGTGGGTGCAGGGGATGGAGGTGCCCAGGTGCTACTCTGAATCTCAAGCAGGAGCAACGCTCCTCCAACTAGCAGCATGGACAATCACCTGCTGTGAATGTGCAAGTGCATCTCTTCACCTCTCCTGCTGCCAGGCAAGTTGTTATATGATATTTGCCCGTGGTTTTCCAGATGAAAGGAGACAAAAATCACCTCCATTAGATGGGCAGAGGCCAGTGGGAGGATCTATGGAGAAAGACAGGTCCCAGCCCACTGCCCTGCAATACTCTTAGTCATGGGGGTTGCAGTTTGAAGACACACAAGATGTTTCTGTGTCATCCCCATGCAGGGACTCTGGCTGGGGCCAACACTGATGCACTACCTGCCCCCAAACTCCCACTGTGTCAGCCCTAAGGATGCTCTGCAACATGCAGGCTCAGCCAGCAACAAGGATGGGAGGACTACAGCCAGTGACACCCCTGGGATGGGTCCCCTGCACCTCTCTCCTTGCTGTTCCACCAGCACAGTGGCTCCTACACCAATAGCAGCTGCCTGCAAAACAAAGCCACTGCTGCAACCCCCACAGATGATCCTTCAGGAGTGGGTCTGGCAGCTCTGCTTCCCGAGCAGCAGATGCCACCATGGCTACCATGAAACAGGCAATGACCTCCCAAGGGGAAATGCCTCCATCCAGATTCCCAGATCATGGGCTGGAGTCCTTGGAGGGCTGTTTTTTTCCCCCCCTGGACGTTTAATTCTCTGTTACAACTTTCAGGAAGGGACAGCGCAGTCCCCAGGGGCCATAGGAGTGGCCTGAGCAGTCTGCTCCTGTGGCCCACTGCCCTTTATGCTTCAAAACTGCCTCCCAAGGAGCTGCTTAGCATTCGGAGCAGCAGTCCATGCAGTTTCAGGGCAAAAACTCCTATTTCCCTTCAAAAACACATCGATTTCCTGCAGTCTGCCATGAAGAGCAGTGCCTGCCCTCCAAAATGGGACAGCATCTTCGTGGGGGCCTGGCTTGGCTTTCCCAAATGCAGAAGGGATGAAGGCACCCTGGGCCATGCTCCAACCTGCTGTCACACTGGATCCCTTCACCCACCACTGCCTGGCTCTTCTTCCTGGATTCAAAGCAAAAAGCATCAAAGCCCTCATTTCTTTGATTTCCCTTTGCTATTTTTTTGCCCCCTCCTCCACCCAAGAATTTCAGGTCCCAAGTACTGCCTGCACAGGAGCAGAGATTAGAATCTTTGGGAAGTGCTGCTGTCCCTGGGAAATTCATGGCAGGGATCTCAGCAGCTGAGCCGGTATCAGTCGCTCTCTGCCCTGTGTTCGGCCAGTGGCAAATGACAGGCTCCATCCTGGCTGCCCCCAGCATCCCCTCCATCACCTTCTCACCAGGAACTGGCACCTTTTCCTGCAAGATTTGGTGCCACATGATTGTTATAAGCTCATCTCCCTAATGGGAATGGCTGATTTATCTCCTCCCCTCTCATGATAAGGGCCTGGCTGCAGGCTCGCCAGGCGGAGGAGGTAATGCTTAAATAGCTTCTTTTCTTATACTTCACATGGGGATTATTGTGCCTGTCTTGAGTCCCCCTGCTTTGCTGCCAGCACGGGAAAAATCCCTGCAGTGGCATTGTCAGTAGCACTGCCACCAGGCACGATGAGACAGTGTTCCCTGGCACCACAGCCTGGCCCCTAGCACCATGGGTTTCCCTCTCCCACCTGTGCACAGCACATACATCCTCCTGGGCACAGCCATGGAGCTGAATATATACTCTTGCTTTACACAGAATCATAGAATTGTTAGGGTTGGAAGGGACCTCAAGGATCATCTAGTTCCAACCCCCCTGCCATGGGCAGGGACACCTCACACTAGATCAGGTTGCCCAGAGCCACATCAGCCTGGCCTTTAAAACCTCCAGGGATGGGGCTCCTACCACCTCCCTGGGCAACCTGATCCAGTGTCTCACCACCCTCATGGTGAAGAATTTCTTCCTAACATCCAGTCTGAACCTACTCATATCTATTTTTTATCCATTCCCCCCAGTCCTATCATTATCTGACACCCTAAAGAGTCCCTCCCCAGCTTTCTCATAGGCCCCTTAAGATACTGGAAGAACATGTACCAATGTAGCCACTGCAGGCTGCCTTGAGGAGTGAAACTGGCCATTGCAGGCAGCAGATTTCCTGCACATCACAAGCCTAGGGACCTTTGCTCTGAAGTGTTTGCTTATGACTAATAGCAGCTGCCTCAGCGCCAGCATGCCCAGCCAGGGTCTGGTGTCAGCTGTCCCTGCAGCCTCAGCAGTGTTAGTGGCTCCTCAGTGCCTGGTATTATAATTCTGCAAATGCAAGGAAGAAGCAGGTTCCACTCCAGCCCAGCTATGGCTGGCTCCTCTTGCCCACTCCAGTAAATAACAGAGCCTGTGGCTCCCATTAGCAGGGTGAAGCCTGGGGAGAAAAACAAGTATTGATCGTCCCTGTGAGTTCAGTGGTAAAGCAGGCACAGCCCACAGCTGCAGTCAATAGTGCTGGGCAGGCATCTGCTCTTGCTCTCACTGTGGTTTGTGTGTCTGTCTGTGGTTCTGGGAGGAAGCCTGTGCCATACCACTGTCCAGCATCTCCTCCATGGTGCATGCTTTGCCGGGCTCTCTGAGCCAGGGTTTCCATTTGTAGGAGACAGAAGAGCAAGGATGCTCACTTGTGCATGGCACGGGTGAGCAGGCAAAGCAGCCAGCCCACAGCCACAGCCTCTCCACCCCCTCAACTCCCATGCTTATGGCATGGGGACAGCCCCAGGAATCCTCTGCTGAAGGAGAGGGAGGCAGGAGAGACTTCCTCAGTTTCAGAGCCCTGTGGACCCTCTTCTCAGCCAGGAATTCCCCAAGCATACAGATTATCATTAGAAACATGCTCCTGGTCTGCTCCCCATCCCCAGGTCCAGCAGCCCTGGTGCTCCAGAGGACACCCAGCCTTGGCATGGTGGAAGAAGGTGAAAAATCAGAGATTTCCATCCCTCCAGAAGGGGATGTTGGCAGGGAAGGCAGAATTTTTGCCTTTCAGAAGTGCAACATTATTTTTTACTTAGAATATGTGAACTGAGGATAAATTGGCACTCTGATTGCTTTAAAATAGTTCCTGAAGAAGTGTAAAGACATTTTGTGCCTCAGTTGCATGTGCACAGTGCTCATTGTTTTGATGACAAGGATGATTAGAGGGCTGGAGCACCTCTCTTATGAGGATAGGCTGAGGGAGTTGGGGCTGTTCAGTCTGGAGAAGAGAAGGCTCTGAGACTTTATTGTGGACTTCCAGTATCTGAAGGGGGCTACAGGAAAGCTGGGGAGAGACTTTTGAGGGTGTCAGGTAGTGATAGGACTAGGAGGAATGGGAAAAATAGAAATGGGTAGATTCAGATTGGATGTTAGGAAGAAGTTCTTCCCCATGAGGGTGTTGAGACACTGGCACAGGTTGCCCAGGGAGGTGGTAGAAGCCCCATCCCTGGAGGTTTTTAAAGCCAGGCTGGACATGGCTCTGAGCAGCCTGATGTAGTGTGAGGGATCCCTGCCCATGACAGGGGGATTCGGAACTAGATGATCCCTGGGGTCCCTTGCAACCCCAACAATTCTATGATTCTGTGGCTTCGATGTCAGAAGATTGTCTGAACAGCTATAGTTTGAAGAGCATAAGAGCAGACACTCTCAGAGTAAAATACCTATAGACAAAAGACAAAACAAAGGTTGTTTCAATGGGAACTTTCAGCTGATTCTTGAATATTCATGTTAGTAGTCAGATCTCAAACTGCTCAGTAGACATGAAGGCAGAAAGTGCTGGAAAGGCAGCAGCAAAGGCAAAAAAACTCTTTGTAAACCCAGCATTATCTCAATGTTTCTTTTCTCCTTTCAATAAGCTTTTCTACCTAACCAGGGGGCCACCAGGCCTTTGTCCCCCACCACCACCCCACTTTATCCTCCCAAAGCAGCTCCTGCTCCCTCTACACCATCCTCCACCCTGCCTAAACAGCTCCTGCTCCACCACCAGCATTTTTGCATCCCAGAGCCAGGGGCAAGACCCTCACCAACCAAGGTACTACACAGAGGAGCTCAGCCCCAGTAAGGAGACCCAACCAGCACCCGTGGAGGGTATTGGAATAGTCATCAATTCTCTTCCTACCTAACCGGGGGGCCACCAGGCCCCCCGGCCTTTGTTGTCACCACCACCATCACCCAGTGTGCACCATGGGCACTCACCAGCGATGAGGAGGATCCTCAGCCCAAAAGGGCTCAGCTTGGGGCTTCTGCCCTTCCTGGGGCTGATTAAATAGGGGAGTGGATGGGGAGGGCCAAGTGGCCACACCTGGGGTGGGAGGAGACTCCAACAGAGCTCAGGTGCACTGGGGTTTGAATGGAAAAAGGGGGGAAATGGGCTGGGTGGGGTGGGGAAGGGGCAGATACGGTGGGAAAGGGGCAGATACAGTGGGAAAGGGGAGGTGGTGGTGAAAGGAAGGGATTTAAAAATTATTCTCCATAAATCTTTCATAATGTACAACTGCAGTTCATGCTTTGCTGTGCCTCCATGCAAAACCCACCAATGCTCCACGAAATAAAGCACAGTGGTGGCTATTACAGTGAAATCTTTCCACCATTATCATTTTGCTTGGCAGGAAAATCTGTGCTTTTCAGATCAAGGTAACAAGTTTTAACAAAAACAAAAAAGTTCTCCAACAGTGAATTTTTTTCCCTGGATACCAGCAGACAAGGATGACTGAGGGACTACTGACTACCAGGATGACTGAAGGACTGGACCACATGCCCTGTGGGGAGGGGCTGAGAGCCCTGAGGTTTTTTGGTTTGGAGAGAAGAAGAAGGGGATTTAATAAATGTTTATAAACATCTGAGGGCTGGGGGTCAAGAGGAAAGGGATAGGCTCTGCTCAGTTGCACCCTGTGATAGGACAAGAGGCAATGGATATAAACTACAGCACAGGAGGTTCCATCTAAACATGAGGAGGAACTTCTTCATTGTGAGGGTCACAGGAACAGGCTGCCCAGAGAGGCTGTGGAGTCTCCTTCTCTGAAGACTTTCAAGACCCATCTGGATGCATTCCTGTGCGACCTGTGCTGGATTCTATGGACCTGCTCTGGCAGGGGGGTTGGACTTGATGATCTTCGAAGGTCCCTTCCAAGCTCTGACACCCTGTCATCCTGTGAACTACACTTCCCAGAGTGCTCCTGGCCCTGCCTGCCGCCAGGGGAAAGGCTGAGGGATCCAGCCATCAGCTCCTCCTTTCTCCTAAATTATTCTCCTTATTATTTATTTGTGGTTTTTCTGCACTTAACTGTCTGCCTCGTCCACTTAATTGGGGGATTATTACCACTACCTGCCTGTCCGCCAGAGCCCAGCTCATTACTGAGGCTTATTTATTAGCAGCGAGGCAGCAGAAACGCACCCTGCAGCTCTCCTTCAGCGCAGGCAGCTGGAGGTGATGGTGAAAACTGAGCGGGGGCCAGGACTGGGCTAGTGATGGTGAGCACGACTGCGGTTTGGCCAGGACCAAGTCAAAACCAGCTTCTGATGGACATGCAGGCATCACCTTTGCCTCCTCCAAGCGTTTGGCATCAGCCCGGGACGCTGCTGCTCTTGGCAAAACACGGAGGCAATAATGAAAACCTGGCTGCTCCTCAGAAGTGCTCCCTGAGCTCGGGAAAGGTCAGTCACACTGCGCTGTCCTGTCTCCTCGGCACGGTGCAGGCTGAGCGACAGTCGCATGACAGAGCGATGACAACAGCTCACGGGAGCCCACTGTGGGGAGGCAGAGAGGCCGGTGGGCCCCACCCCCAGGAGAAGCCGGCAGCGTCCTGCAGCCCCCCTCCAAAACGCTGCTCCCATTTCCAGGCAAGAGGATCCAGGAAGAATTTGGGACAGCAGGAGCGAGCCTGCATATTGAGCACTTTGATAAATAAAACATGGCAAGAAGGCAATCGGATCTGCCCACTTGGCTGCAGGCAGCTCTGTCTGCGGCAGCCGCACGGGGGGAATTCATAAGTGGAGCCACCCCGGCCGTCAGGCCACCGGCCCCGGCTCTGCTCTTCTGCTCTCGTCCAAGTTTTGCTGCCTCAGCACCGAGGGGCATTGATTTATTCATCATTCTCTCCATCCCTCAGCAGCCCTGCAAGAAGGAGTGGTGCAGTGAGAGCTGCTGTGTGATGTGCCGAGCAGCACGGCGGGGAGCAGGGAAGGCTGACCCCGGTGGGAGGAGGGGGGTTGAGGCTCCTGCCTGACCCACATCCCACCTGCCACGGTGCCTGTGGAGGGATTCCCCGGGGTGGGAAATGCAAACAGCAAACTCCCCCAGGACCACACTGCAAAGCCCTTCCCAGGCTCAAAGGCACAGCTGTCCTGCACCCCGCTTCTCAGGACAGAAAGGCAGGACCTCGTTTTCCAGAGGGTGATCAGACATCCCCATGGCTGAACCTGCTGCAAAAATAAGGAGCCAACCCCAGAAAGCCCCAGCATCAGAGCAACCCCAGGGCTCAGCAGAGGCTATTCCACACACACAAATCCAAAGCAAAGCCCAGGGAAAGGGGTACCCTGCCTGCCTGCCTGGAAAGTGAGGGCAGCAGCCAGTGGAGAGGCCTTGGCAAGGATAGGATGAGTTCTAGCCCCTCTCTGGAATCCTCTTGGCCATGCTCTGCACCAAGGGCCAGGTCTCGAACCAGAGTTCAGCTTCTTAAAACCACTGGGGACTGCCGCCCCTGGTGCACCCCCCATCCCCAGCCTGAGTGAGGTGCAATGGGGGCCTCTGATTTGGGGACCACAGCTAGCACCCTGAGACATACAGAGGTGCTCTGTCCTCTGAGGGGGCTGGCAGTGCCATGGAAGGGGCATCACTGACTCTAGGGGAGAGAAGTGCTGAGCCCTGGGGGTAGAAGATGAATATTGGAGGGAATTGCTAGGCTGTGGGGACTGGCAGATGGGGATTCAGGAGGAATTACCATATACTGGGAGGAATTGCTGAGTACTGGGGAAACAGGGACTGCCAAGAAATGGGAGATACTAAGAGGCATAGGCAGATACTGGGGGCTGACTGTTGAAGGCACTGGAGATGCAACTGCCAGGGCCCAGGGACGTATCTAAATACTGGGAGGCAGGCCTGCATGCTGGGGGCAATTGCTGGGTGCTGGGGTGCATAGCCGGGTAGTGGGGGGTGGGCTGCATAGCAGAGGGGCAATGGCGGGGTACCGAGGCGGGTGGCTAAGCACCGAGGGAGAAATTACCGGAAACCAAGGGGATCTGCTGGGCAGGGGGGGCAGTCTTCGGATACTGGAGGGGAATTACCGGCTGCAGTGATGGAAGGCCGCGGCCGGGGGCTGCCGCCGGGGGCGCGGGGCGGGCCGGAGGCGGGCACGGAGCCGGCCCCGCCCGGGAGGCCGTGCGGCAGAGGGGGAGCCAGCACCGGGGCGCCCCCCGTACCGTTAAGGCTCCCGCCTCCCTTCCGGCGGCTGTTCCTTCCCTACGCCGGGGGCAGACGGGGCGGACCGGAGCCGTGCCGAGCTCAGCCAGGTAGGTGCGGGTTGGGCCGGGACCGGGGCTGGGGCTGGGGCCGGGGGCGGGCCCACCGTGCCGCAGAGCCCGGGGCGGGGGGGCCGGGCACGGGCACGGGAACCGGCCCGCCGAGCCTCCCGGGGCCGCCGGCTTATGTAACGGGGCGGCGGCCGCGGGGATGCGGGATGCGGAGAAGGATGCGGGTGAGATGCAGGATGCGAGCGGGGTGTAGGAGGCAGGTACGGGATGCAAGTGCAAGATGCAGGGCTGAGCGGTGCGCCCCAGACTGCCCCTCCGGCAGGGCTGGGGAGTGGGGACACGCTGATGGGGAGGGGATGGCAGGAGAGGGACTGTCACCCCCGAGCTATACGTTACAGCCCCGCCTCCAGCCCCTCCATGCCCGGCCATCCAGTGTAGGGGGAGCTCTGCAGAGTGGGGTCATGGGCAGGGAGAGGAAGCGACTTGCTCTCCCTGTGTCCCTACCTGCACCCGAGGGGACCCCAAGCAGCATTCTTCTATGGGAAGCTCTTGGTACCCTCCGGGCACCTCCCATCGCTGGCTCCCTCCTCCATCCTGCTCTCCACGGCTAAGTCCAACCACTCCTGGAGCATCCCAGCTGCATAGTCCCCAGTTCCCTGGGCTTCAACCCCTCTCCCCACTGCACTGTCCCTAGGAAGTTACTCTTGTGCCCCAAGTTCCAGCCCCTCTCTTCACCGTGCTCCCAGTGCCACGGCTGCTGTGATCCAGGCCTGGCAGCACACAGTGGCACTGCCAGCCGCATGGCATGAGCGTGACCGGGCAGCTGCTGCCTGAGGCAGGCAGCACGGTGAGTCAGAGCAGTGAAGTGGGGCTGGCACCTCCGCTCAGGACAGGGCTGACAGCTCAGGGCTTCTACAAGCAACCAGCCAGGCTCTGCGGGTGGTGGCAGCTGCTACCTGAGGTTGGTAAAGAAGCTGGAGGATTCAAGACAAAGTGCTGGGTTTGACAAAGGGAGGATGAGAAAAGACGGGCCAGGCTCAGGGTACAGAGAGGTGTCCTCTGCCAAACTTAGCCTCCTTCTCCCTGGGGGCCACAGGACCCTGGCAGTTGCCAGGACAGGCTGGAGAAAATAGGGAGCTCAGCCCCTGGCCAGCAGCATCACTCCAGGTGTCCAACCCTCACCATCCTGGGAAGCAGCTCAGCTGAGACAAACTGGCACAGAAAACGTCTCCCTTGGCTATGGGCTGTTTGTTTCTTCGATTGCCTTGTGTGATAACATTAGTATTGAAGTGACCTCAAGCAGACAGGGCTATTAACACCTCACAGTGCTGGAGGACGATTGCGATTTGCACCTTGGCTCTTCCCTGGGTTTCTGCAGAGGCTGCTGCCAGGTGCAGCCTGCCAGGCCTGGTACTAATTATTGGGAGATGTGTCAGGAATCAATGGGAGCTGCGTTGACTTGCCCCCCATGGTTTAACCACCAGAACTGAAAGGTACCAGTGGAAGGTTGGTACTGCTGGGAAAACCCCTGGAGATGTGACCACTGGCAGCATGGCACAGCTTGGTTCCACCACTGGGCACCAACATGTCCCTACGGCCCTGAGTTTAAGAGGTCTGGTCTGGTAGGTGGGCATGACCACTGCAGCCAAGGCTGCTGCCTTTACCACTGTCACCAAGCCCAAGCCCTTGGACATCATGCACTGCCTGAATGGCCATGGCTGGACCCCTCTGCCCAAAGCAGGACCTTCCCAGGATGGAGGATCTCTGCTCTTGCCCACAGCTTCCACATGCTCTTGGCCAGACCTCCTCATTTGTTCTTATGCCAGCATCATCCTCGAGTTTCAACGATCCTTCTCCCTCCCAAGTGTTTACTTACTGGGTGTATTTATAGAGAGCAATCAGGCCTGCTCAGCCAGGGTAAACAAGCTGTGCTCCTGCAGGCTGCTCTCGCGTGAGAGCTCTCTGCTCACTCGTCCCAGGAGCTTTCCCCTCCACCTCTCCCAGCTCCACCAAGCCTTCCTGGCCATGGATACTCAGACCACCTGCCACGTCCACTCTTGGGCTCTCCAGGCCATGCATCCAGTGTCTTGCTAGGGCACCCTGTGCTTCACCAAGAGCCACTGTCACTTCTTCCATGCCATTCTGCACCACAGGTGCCAGCTCCTCCTGTAGGCAGCCAGGTCAGCAGGTCCATTTCTCCCTAGCTGATGCCACCTGCTCCTGCTGTAATAGTCACCAGAGGTTCAGAAACGTTGCTCTTCTCAGCCTCCCCAGAGTCCCATGATGGCAGAAGAAGCACTTCTGTGCTTCTGCACACTGTGATATTGTGATTCTTTGGGATGTGACCCAGAGTTTGCCAGCCTGCACACCCCACTGCTCCCCTTCCCCAACCCATTTTCCTCTGAAGATCTTTGGACCAGCTCAGTGCTGGGAGCCAGAGGTGCCAAAGCAGAAGAGCTAACGGTCTCATTTGAGCATGAAGTTTTCCCTCAATACTGTGCCTTATGTCCAGACCTCAGCTGGACAAAAGCATCCCAGCCTGAGGACACTGCAGACCCCAGAGCTGGGGGTGTCCTGGCACCATCACCCTGCTCTGCTCTTCCCTATTCTCTGCTTTTGGCTATAGATGGTGTCTGGTTGCCTGGACAGTCAGACAGACCAAGCTAGTGCAGCTGTCCAGGTGAGATGCATCTTTGTGATACTGGCAGGCTCCGCTCAATGCAAAGGAAAAAAAACAAAGCAGAGCAAAACAACCCCCACCATGTTTTGGTCTGGCACAGAAAATAATACCCTGCAAAGATTGGAGCACACTCCCTCATCACCCCCTGCATCCTTCTCTCAGGTACCTGGGCAGGGGGTCCCTGCTCTTCCCACTGTCTGGGGTTTCAGCAAAGAACAGCTGATTTGGATCTGGGGCCATGGCTGGCAAAGCAGGAGACTGATCCTGTCCCAGCCCAGCCTGTCTCATTGGCACTGAGCTGTCTGGAAATAAGCCACCCCCCCGGCACGCATCCCTGCAGCAGTCTGCAGCCATCTTACCCCACTCCTGAACCCTCCCATGTCCCGAAGGAGGCAGTGGTTGTCCCCAGCAAAGGTCACCTTCATGCTGCTGCTGAGCCCTTACAGTCTGAGTTTCTAAGTGCTGCGTTTTGCAGGGAAGCAGTTGCTGTTCTGGGATCTTATCAGGGATTCCACCAGGGACTCTCTGCCCCTTCCCCATAGCCCCCAGATCTTGGGGTCCCTGGGGCGAGTCTGTACCCTCTCTAAACTCAGCACTGCACTGAGGGTCTGGCAGTGTTTCCTGCCCACGGGGCTGGGACAAAACATCCCTGTTCTGTAATGCTTTTAAAAATGCAGGTTCCATCCAGCCCAGCCCCTGCTCCTCCAGTGTCGCTGTTTGCCCGTGTTTCCCCTGGCTCCCCTGGGTCATATATTTATCTCCAATTTGCCAAAGCCTCCCTCCTTCCCTAGGGTGGAGGAAAAGCCTTTCCTTGAAGTCAGGATGAATTTGTAACTTCCCCAGGAACCTGGGCTTGGAGTCACAGAGCACAAATCACATTCATGGCACCCATCCTAGTGCCACCAGCTGCACTGCAGGGATGGACCACTGCAGAAACTGCCAGCATGGCACCAACAACCTGGTACCTGCGTCTCTCCACAGCCCTGCCCAGGCCAGTGACCCCCAGGAGCACCCCTTGCATCTCACCAAGCATCACAAGGGGATTTCAAGGACATTCAGGGAAGGGACCAGGTGCCCTGCAGAAGCTTCCTGATGTCCAGCAGAAGTGGAGAGCCCAGAGCCAGGCCAGGCTTTCACAAACTGCAAAGTCTGAGCAAGGGCTTTTTTATTTTAGTGACTTGTTTTAACTTGCTGTTATGTTCTCCAAAGAAGAAATTCATCATGTGGAAGCTGAGGAAGGCAGAGTTAATGTGGAATTTTAAAGCCCTCAAAGAGTTGAGAGCCCTCTCAATATTTAATGAAGGCATATGAACTGCTGAGTGTCTACAGAAACGGCCAGGAGCCCTCTGCCAGCAGTGGAGGTAGAGTCCCTGATCCAGGAGAGGACCAAAGACCCTGATGAGCTGCCACCTTCTGCAGCCTTTCAGCCTCTGCATGTCTCACTGCATCCCCATCTGCAGGGAAATGGTGACTCTTGGCAGCACATTGCTTTGCAGGATGCTTTGGGGGAATTGTGTAGACCCACATTGTCCCTCCCCTCCCCACCCCTTGAGAGAGAGGGCAGTGATGAGCTTTGTCCATCACCCATCAAGTAATTCTACTTCATCCACTCTGTCCAGTCCTGGGGCCCCACCACAGATCTGATCCTTTTGCTGTTGGTGTCTCCTGTAGGTGCTGCTCTCTCTGCAATGTCCAACCACCCCTGCCAGGTCCTCATCCCCCTGCATTAGGTGCTGAAGACAGCGAACGGCCAGCGCTGCACACACCAAGGTAAGCAGCGCTGCCCCGGCCCTGCACACCACAGCTCCTCGAGGGCCATCTCACTCCCTGCGACACAGGGGGCACAGCACAGCCACGGGAGGGACTGGGGAGTGCAGAGGTACTACCTGGGGCTGCCTCAGCAGAGCCAGTCAGGCCCTCCAGGATGAGGGGGGTCTATCATGAGCATCCTGGAAAGACCCCGGTGTACGGCAGGAGACATCTGGACCAGTTCAGGACCGGCCTGAGGCCATGTGACTGGGGAACAGCTTGAGCTCTGGGGTGGATGCTGGGCAGTCCTGCCTCCTGGGGTCCATGGCAAGGAACACTGACTGTGGAAGCTGGCACAGAGCCAGGGTTGGGTTTTTTTTCCTTCTTCCCTTTTTTTCCTTTTTTTTTTTTTTCCCTTTGAAAGCCCCCAGATGGGAAAGGTACGAGCCAAACCCCTCTGCAAGCAGCCAAGAATGAATTTTCTGGCGAGAACCCCAGCAGCTCTCGAAGCGGCGCCGTGCCCGTCTGGCGTCACTCTGCAGCGGAAACCCCAAATGCAGGCGGGCTGGGGGAGCTCTCAGCCAGGGTGGGCACCAAGTCCCCCACCCCATCCCAGTTGCCCCCCTGGTGCAGAGGTGTCCCCCCTCCCAGTGCCCTGAGCCACGGCAGCACAGGCTCATGCTGCTCCCACCATGCTGCAGCTTGGCTGGAACCCAGACACCCAGATGTCTCCCCCCACGCTGCCACAGAACCCCTCGCCATGCAGCCATCTGCCACCATCAAAGGACAGGGTGTCCCCAGCGCTGTGGCCCTCAGCTGGCTTTGTTGCCCGGGGCATGGGGCATCTCAGCTCCCAAACCCCTCATAGGATGTGATGCGTCCTTCTCCCTGTGGGAAGGCAGATGCTCTCCCAGAGCTGGACTAGGAGTTTGGGTAGCATAGGAGCTTCCACGACAGCATTTCTGTTCCTCTCATCCTCCCTCTCCTCAGCCTTAGAGGTGCAGAGTGGTTAAAGCACCCTAGGCTCTCTGCTCTCTTCTCTGGAGTCCCAAAGAACTTGTAAGTTCTTGGCAAAACCAATAGCTGCATCAGCACAAAGTTCAGTCCCAGGGGACCAGCATCCAGGGTCTCATTTCTGAGGGTACTTTGGCTGGAGGGAGGATGGGTGAGGGCTGCTGCTGCTGTGCTATGATCTGGATGCCCAGCTTTGAGCTGGTCATGCCCTTCTCCTTCTTACCTTTTCCCCACTGGTGAGATGAGGGCAGATATAACCTCTCCAAGGCTTTCTTTGGAGAGCAGATGCCCAAATCCCATCCTGGCACAGAGGCACACAGTCCCAATCACCTCCATCAACGGTGCTTGCACAAGCCCTGTGTTTCCCTGCCAGGGCATCAGAGATGGAAATCAGTATGTGCAGAGGATGTCTCCCTCCCCAAAGGCCACAGCTGGGGCACAGGGGAAGGACAAGGTGGCAGTGTGGGGGCTCAGGAGAGCTTTCTTCTGCTCCCTAAGCAGTGCTTGGTGTGCTGCACCCAGCTCCACTCCACACCGGCCCCTGCAGAGCTGTGCGGGTGTGCGTGCCTGCCATAAATATTGATGGGGTGGACTCAGCACAAGTGTGCCTTTATGTGCAGCAATTGGGATGCAAATGCTCTAAGTACCTGCTGTGTGAGAAAGAAAGCAGTGCAGGGGATATCACCAAGGCTGAAGGCACAGTGGGTCTTTTACAGAGAGGTGGGATCCATCCTGCATGGGGTGGGGAAGTAGGAAGTAGCCAGGTGAGTAACCCCAGGGGCCATAAACCCCTCTGGGAATTTGGCCAGATCTGCAGCAAACCTGTATCTTCCAGCTGAGACTGCAGCAAGCCACCATGGCTTCTCTAGAGCCTGCTCCCCACACAGCCACACCAAGATAAACAGTGAGGGGCTGCAGTGCCTCTGTTTAATAATGCATGGCACAGAGGCACCGGACGCGCGGCGGGAGCTGCAGAGACAAGGAGTCACCACTGCAGCACTCGACTGGAGGGGTCCTCCCCGGCATCCCCCAGTGCTCGTAGGACGTGGACACCTCAAGGCAGTGGGTGGCCCTGAGACTGAGTGAGCAGAATTCCCCATCACAGGACACAGCAGCAGTGGCAAAGCCAAAGTGCTCAGCCATGCAGTGGCTGACACCCTGTCCACACTGGATGCATCTTAGCTAGAGCCTGGAACTGGGTCCCTGTCATCTCAGGCATTCTTGCTGGGAGATTCAGCCCCTCTATCACTGTCTCTTGCACAGATGTAGGCATAGATGGTCTTCCTGGGGAGCTCTGGAGGGCAAAGCAGCATGGGAGCACCCCTTCTCTGGCATCCTCCCGGGTTGCTGACATGCTGGGAAGGTGCAAGCTGTGGGCTTGGCCTTCTTGCCCTATCCCTCCTTCATCTGCAGCCACCCTGGCTTGCACACCAGCTGCCATAATCTGGACAAGCAGGTGCATGCCTGGACCCTGCCAGCACCAGTTCACAACCAGCTCCTGCAAATGGCCCCCACTGGGGGATGTACACATCTCTCATTGCGTGTGGTGCTGTGATCTGGCCCTGCCAACCATCTGCTGCAGCAACTCCCCACCACCTACTCCCCAGCCCACGGTGCGCCCTGCAGCAGAGAGTTGGGCAAGGATGAGCTGGGGGTGCCCAGTGCACCCACACACACACCCACAGGCAGGAGCCTGGCAGGAAAGGACAGATGGGTGTAAGGGAGCGAAGCCACCAGGGCTGTGGGAGCGATGCAGATGGGTCTGTGATACTGATGTCAACAGGGCCGTGGTTCTAATGCAGATGGACCCATGATGACGATGTAGGAGAGCAGGCAGAGCCACAGCATCAGCCCAGAGTCCCTCTGGCTGCAGGGGTGCTTTGCTGTGCCCGTGCAGAGCAGGGCACAAGGGGTGCAGCAGGCAGGAATCTGCCCCAGCCAGCCAGCAAAGCCTGGAGCTGGGGAGACCCTTAGGGCATGAGACTAGTGGAAGGCATCCTGTGAGGCTGGCTCCAGGGGCAGATTTGGCCAGTTTTCTCTGTCCCTCAATGGTGAGCTCAGGCAGCCCTGCCACCTTCAGCCTTCTCTGCCCACCACAGGCAGGCAGAGCACTGCTACAGAGCCAGGGTCAATCCACAGTATGAGCCCCCTTCCCTCCCTGCCAGCCCCAAGGCTCGGGGCTCACTCCTGTGCCAGCCTTGAGGTGAAACCCATGGTCACATGCTGTACCCAGCATGGAGGGATACTGGGGAGTGGGTGCTGGGAGGGCTGAGACTTGCTGCAGGGACAGAGTGTTGGCCTGTGTGGCTCTGAGCACCACATGCTCACCCTGAGCATAGAATAACAGAGTCACTCCAGGTCCCCCTAGGGGGAAGGGACCGCAGGGGTCCCAGGGCTCTTGCAGTCTGTGCTCAGGCACTGCACCGGAGCGCCCAGCTCCAGCCCGATGCTACAGCACGCTGGTGTCTGTTCCCGTTCCCTGTCACCTCCAGGTGCCAGTCCCAAGGGGCCAGGGCTGCTCTTCGGAGGCTGCAGCTGTTGCATGTTTTGTGCTGCCTCTTCCCTTTCTCCCCGCTGCTGTTTTTGTTTTGTTTAAGAGGCTGGGTTACGAATTTTAAACAGGCTCCTGAAAAACCCAATTACCTTCAGAAGACAACCTGATAAAAGCTGCCTAAGTGGCACTGTGGAAATCGCCTTGTGCAGCAGCCGAGGAAAAACCAACATAACAAAGCCTTTGGCAACGGAGTTAACCACTTTTAATTCCTTGGTGAGATGAGAAGGACCAATAATTATTTTCTGCAGAGATGGGGGGGGGGGGGGGGGGGGGGGGCAGGATAAGTAAAATAACTGTCCTGTGCTAATGGGTGACAGCAGCCTGGGCTGGCAGTGCCACAGGGATAGGTGCAGATACTCAGGCACCCATTTCCCTCTGCCTGGGAGCTTTGCAAAGGCCTGCAGAGGCTGCGACCTTGCAGGGTCCTAATGTGGTTGTGGGGCTGGGAGATGATGCCAGCAGTGGGGCAGGCAGGACATTGCTGGTGGCAGATACAGCGGGTGACATGTCAGTGGCAGCCAGCCCTATATCCTTTCCCCAGGCACTACTGGGGCCCTGGCACCTGTGCTGGCTCTCTCCGTGCCATACTACCACCTCAAGCTGGCACGAAGGCAACTTGCAGAGCTTGAGTGCTGAGTGCTTTCTCTGCCATATGATCACGGTGCTGCCCTCCTATCCCTCTCATCCCTCCCTGTCCCTTCCCTTCCTGCCATCCCCAGCAGCTCCAGGCAGCCACCTGGCAGGCTACACTGCCCAAGACCATGCCAGGGGACAGAGGTGCCTGAGGGGCATCAATGCCAGGCACAAGTGACTTCCCATCACTGGGATTATCCTCCAAACACCTGACAGAGCCAGCTTGGCTCTGGGATTGCAAGTGTCCCCTTGGCCTACCCCCATCCTGTAACTGGGAGTGTCTGCAGGGGTGTGCAGGGCAGGAGAATGGAGGTGAAGCCTAGGGATGGTGACAAGCCCCTTACTGCCCTTCCCATGGAATGCCAGCAGGGCAGAGACAGGCGTTTGCCAACCTCTCTCAGCTGCAGTTGCACTACTGGCACCAGCATCTGGAGTGCCAGGGGGTCCACACTTGGAGACAGCACTCCAGGCCACCGAGCCCCAAGGAGACCAAGCCTGGCAGGTTTGAATGCTGGCACAAGAGATGGCCCTCCCAGTTTGACCACAGCTCATACTGGGAGCAGTCCCCAGGCAGTCTGGGAGCTACTGGAGGAGGACGGGTTTAATGAGCCGAGGCATCTCCAAAGATTGAAAGACTCAAGGACCCATCCCAGGAACAAAAGGAGGCGTTTGTCAGGCGCTGAGAGACGGGCTCGTTAATTCCTCCTGGCTGTCACACTTATCTGTAATGAATTTGTGCTCCGCTGTATTATTTTTAATACAATAGGAGTGGTGCCACCCGCCCACCGCCCGGCTGCCGAGAGCGCTGACGTCAGCGCCCGGAGCAGGGCTGCCGCAGGGCAGATGGGTGGATGGACAGGCCCTGCCCAGGCCACTCCTGCCAGCCACGCACCCATCCCACCAGCTGCTGGTGGGCAAAGCAGGGCTAGGCGCAGGATCAGAAGGCATTTTTTCCCGGTAGAGGTGGGAAAAGGAGTTGTTGGTCGATGCCACGGTGGAAAGAGGCTGAGACAAGACAAGGTGCAGCAAGGCGTATTTTGGGGAGCAGCAAGAGGCTGTGAACAAGAGGCTCACGTCCTCGATGTGCTGTTTCCCATGCTGAGACCTGTCCGTGGCAGCAGCCAGCAGTGGTGGCGCGCACATGGGTCTGCTGCTGCTGCATCCCTGTGGAGAAGCTGGGCTGGCACTGGCATGCTGGCTTCAGTTCCCCCCACACCCCCCTTGACTGTGGGATAGCTTCCTGATGCTTCCCCACATTCCATATCATCCCTATCCTCTCCACGGCAGCCCTGGCAGTGCCCAGCAGCACCTCCACAGCCCTCACCACTGGCTATGTGGGGGCAGCTGCAGCCTGTCTCAGGTCCCAGCAGTCTCCCACATGCAGAGATGGAGGGTCTCTGAAACAACTCCTCACCCAGGCCTTCTACAGCACTTCTCTGAGCCACAGCTGCAAGATTCCCCATAGGGCTGCTCCTCCTGAGCCTCACCATTAAACATCAGCTATCCCCAAAGCCTGGCTCAGAGCAGTGCTAATCTGATTTTCAAAGGGATGGATTAATTAGAAGGCAGCGGCTGCCCCTCTGCAGGGTGCCAGGGCTGGCAATGGGGTGCACACCTGTCCCAGCACCTGTCCATGCACTGGGATAAGGACAGAAAAACCCAGCTGAGAGGGGACAGGAGGGGTTGCTAGAGCCCATCTTGCTTCAGACAAATGCAGGGGGGCTGGGCAGGGAGATAACCTCTGTTTCCAGCCAAAGCACCCCCTCGCTGGAGCAGACCCAGTGCTCCGTGGATGTCATGGCCTCGACGCCATCACATAAGTTCTGCCTGATCACCCTCCACCCGGGGACTCCCTCGCGGTGGGCAGCAACAAAAAAAATCCAAAGCTGAAGCCTCCGCTGGCACTGGGGCCGAGGTGATTGATCAGGGACTTTAATCAAACTCCCGCAGCCGTCCCACAACGCTGCGGAGGGGAACGGGGTGCTGTGGTTTGGGGTGCCGGGTATGGGAGCAGGGGTTGTGGGATCCCGGAGGCACAGCTCCCCTGCGGCTCCGGCTGATTAATGCCTCACTTTGCCCATTAATTGCCGCGGAGGTGAATCATTGACCCCACGCAGGCCACTGCGGGAGTGCGAGGAGGGGTTTAGGAGAGCCCCGTCCGCATCCTTGGGAGCGGTGCGGGGCTCCGCGGGCCGCTCTCTCCCGGGTACCGGGACGTTTTCTTGGGGGTCGTGCGGCGTTTCTCCAGAGGGGGTAGGCTGTGTGTCCTGCATCCCCCCGGCGTGGGGGAGACCAGGCTGTGAGGTGTCGGGGCGGGGGGCGTCACCCCGGGCGGGCCCACGCGTGCCGCCGGGGGCGGGAGGGGGCTGGGCCGCGGAGGGGCGGGGCGAGGCGGGGCGGGAGGGCGGAGCGGCGGCAGCGGAGAGCGGCGGCGGAGCCGGTGAGTGCCGCGCCGTGCCGGTGCTGAAGGGACAGCGCCGCCGCTGCGGCCCCGGGCTGCCCCGGGCGGCGGGCGGGGCCCCACGCCGCATCCACTGGGCAGGGGGGTGGCGGGTCCCCGCGGCACCGCGTCCCCTTCGCGCCCACCCCCCACCTCGGCTCCCTCCCTTCCCCTGTCCTTGCGAGTTCCCCCCCCCGCGTCCTCCCCCGTGTCCCCGATGTCCCCTGCGCCCCCGGTGCGTGTCCCCCGATCCGGGTCCCCCTACGCGTCCTCTTCCCTGTGTCTGCGTGTCCCCCCTCCGCCGCGGTCTGTCCCCCGGGCTCCTCACCTCGCTGCGGTGTCGGTGTCCCCGGCATGCCGAGTGTCCCCTACGTCCCATGTCCCCGCTGTCCCCCGCGCTCCCGGCGCCCCCCCGTGTCCCCTGCGTCGCTGCAGCCTGTGCGGACCCGATGTCCTGGCACCTGTCGGTGCTCGCCCCCGTCTGCTGTGCCCGCCCCAACCCTGCGTCGGTGTGTCTCTGCACCCTGTGTTTTCCCTCATGTGCCCCCGTGTCGCACACACACACCCCCGCGGCCCCAGTATTCTGATGCCCTCCCCATGTCCCAGTATTCCCCACTGTCCCCTGCACCCACCATGCGGAAACGGTGTCCCGGCGCCTCCCGGTGTCCCCACGTCCCCAGTGTTCCCTAAGCCCTCCGTCGGCCCTGCAGCTCAGCACAGTACTGCCTGGAGGATCCCCTTACCCCGATGCCGCGGGGTGCCCTGGGCCTGGGAGCAACAAACTTCTGCGGGTCCTGGTTCATGGAGCTCCGCGGCAGCCCAGCAGGGTCCTGGGGAGCCGGGGTGAGGGGATCCACGAGGCTGCGGCACCCACTGTGTGTGCACACACAGACACACTGCAACCTTCACAGGCAGGCTGCGAGCACAGCCTGCAACCCCCAACACACACAGGACACACAGGCTGCACGGGCACAGACCCATCACTCCACACACACACACACACCCCTCCTGCAATCCCCCCCACACACACAGAGCATGCAAACAGCCTGTAACACCCCCACATGCACAACACAGTCTGCAAATTTGTGTGTGCACCCCAACCCCTACAGTCTGCAAACCCACAGCCTTGCACAGGCAGCCCCCCCCACACTGACACAGCCTGCACCCCCTGCACAGTGTGCAAACATACACAGCACGCACAGACACATGCGGCACACACAGGCATACACGGCACACACGCATACACAACACACACAAACACACCCAGCACACACAAACACACCCAGCACACACAAACACAGCTGCAAATCTCTACCCACTCCCCACCCCAAGCCCTTGCACACGCATCCGCAGAGCTTGCAAAGCACCCAAAGCTCGCAAATAGGCTGCAGCTTTGCACACCCCGCAGGCACAGGCAGCTCACAGCCCTGCAAACTTATACACACAGGCGTCTGTGCAGCCCCCCCGCCCCCATGCAAACACAGCCAGCAGCCACCCACTAACACCCCTCCTGACCAAGCACAGCTCACACACGCAGCTCACACATGCACAGGACATGCAAGCAGCCGGCCACACACACTTGGTGCACACACACACTCTGTCCTGCACACTGTCACCCTTCCCCAGCACCCGCAGGAATCACACACACAGTCACACACTGCTGCCTACAACCCTTAAACACTGTCACAACCTGCCAAGAGCTACTGCTCCATCCCTCTGCAGAGTACATGCACTGCGCTAGACACAGGCACATGCAGCGCCCCATGGCCGGCTGCGCCGCCCTGGCATTCCCAGGTAGGATCTGTCCCCTCCACTCCAAATCAGGGGCACACAGTCCGTGATGGGTTCCCATCCCTCCAGCCCCCAGGCAGAACGTCGGGGCTGCTGCTGCCCCACCGAGGGCAGGGCTGGGATGAAAACTCCCTCTGGGATCCCTCCACGGGTCAGCGAGGCTCTGGGAAAGGAGGTGCAGGGAACAGGTGCAGTCAGCAGGCAGATCTGTCCACCCCACTGCCAGTGGACCCCTAGAAGCACTCTCTGCCCATCCTGGAAGACATCTGGGGATGGAGATGCCAGAGGGTGTGAATGGCAGCCCCAGGGACTGCCCTGATACCTCATGGCTGGGCTGTGGGAACCCTGACCATGTCCCTCTCTGCCCATACAGGTGGCCCTGGTCAGCGAGCCCGGAGAACAGTGCATGAGTGCTGGGCACTGGCCTAGCCACACACACACACCGGCACCATGGACTTCGTCATGAAGCAAGCGCTGGGCGGTGAGTGGGTGCTTTTACCCCCAGAGTCCCCTCTTCAGCAGCAACTCTGGCCCAACACCCAGAGGAATGCAATGGGAGGGATATGGTGGGGGTACAGAGACACAGTGAGAGTCACTGGCAGTGGGGAGCTGCTACCAGAGCCCTCTGGGGCTTCCTGTTTCCACCACCAGCAGCGCCTGGCTGGGGAATCCTGGCTCTCCCGCCACTAAGTGGAATTCCCCAACGGGTCCCCTGGGTGCCAGCTCCAAAGGAGCTGCTGGCATCTCCCCCAGCTGATGCCAAACTAGAGCAGCACAACCAGCCCACGGTACTCCCCACCCCACAGCCTCTGGAGCCCATCTGCAGCTGACTCTGCCATGGGTGACACTGAGGATGTCCCAGTCCCTGCTTGTCTTTGCTGGGGGGCTCGGTGCTCTCCCTGCCTCGGCAGGGACTTCGGCAGCCAGCATCATGCTGCAGCACTCTTGGGGACCAGCCAGTGGTCTCGTTCTGTGCAGGGGCCACCAAGGACATGGGGAAGATGCTGGGGGGCGAGGAGGAGAAGGATCCCGATGCACAGAAGAAAGAGGAGGAGAGGCAGGAGGCCCTGCGCCAACAGGAAGAGGAGCGGAAAGCCAAGCACGCCCGCATGGAAGCTGAGCGGGAGAAAGTCCGGCAGCAGATCCGTGACAAGGTGAGCACACACTTCCCCTGCATGTGGGAAGCTGACATGGACAGCAGTGAGGGTGAGCCAAGGAAGTGGTGATGGCATAGGGCACAGTGCACACAGATCCTACGGCCTGCCCTGCTGAGTGCCTGTGTCTTCACAGTATGGGCTGAAGAAGAAGGAGGAGAAAGAGGCAGAGGAGAAAGCAGCACTGGAGCAGCCATGTGAGGGCAGCCTGACGCGCCCCAAGAAGGCAATCCCGGCAGGCTGTGGAGATGAGGAGGAGGAGGAGGAAGAGAGCATCCTGGACACGGTCCTGAAGTATCTGCCTGGCCCACTGCAGGATATGTTCAAGAAGTAACAGCACCACCAACCCTGCCATGGGGTGCTGGGGCATGGGCGCCCTTTCTCCTCTGACCCCTTCATCAGTTCCCTTGGCCCCGGGGAGGGTCACCACAGCCCCTCTCCAACCCCTCTTGCCCTTTCCCCCGACCAGACCAAAAACCCGCCCCGTCCCGTCCAGGCAGGGCCCCCCACCACGCTGTGCCAAAGGGGAGCAGCCCTGGCTGGAGAGGGCGAACCGGGACCAAATGCACTGATGTAACCTCGTGGCAGGCTGGGGGCGCTCCAGGCCCTACCAGCCCCCCCGGGGTGGCTCCCCGTGCCCCCTGCCTTGCCCCTCTTGCCCTCCCAGGGGACCCTGGCAGGCCTCCACTCGCCTGCCCTCGTCCCCAGCACTGCCATCCCCCTGCCCCGTTCCGCCCTGGGCTAAGCCCAAAGCACAAAGCCAGGCGCCCTGCCCACAGCTCCCCCCCATCCCCGGTCCCCGGGCACGGGGGTCCCCCGGGGCTGCCCGGTGTGCCCTAGCATCGGGAGGTTGGAGGGGACCCCCCCTCCCCGCATCTCTGGCCCCATAGTTAAAGCCATATCAGTTAGACTGCAATACTTCAGCACCGGGAGGAGCAGGCATCGAGCTCCGCCGACCGTGTACAAAGGCACGCGCGGGGCAGGGACCCCCCTGCCTCGTCCCCCCCGCCCCGTCCCCACCGCTCGCTCGTCCCTGTCTCGTCCCTGCTGGCCCCAGTTCGCGCATTAGTGTTTCCGTGCCAGGGTGCGCCCCATCGCTCCATGCGTCCTCGTGTCCGCTGCTCACGCTCCCACCCCCGCGTCCCCACTGTCCCTGGGGCCACCAGCAGCGCTGAGCCGAGGCCCCGTCACGCTGCTGGGGCCCCTGCTCTGCCCCCTGCAATAAAGCCAGCACGGGGCTGAGGGCCGCCAGGCTGCGAGTGTCCAGCCACGCCCCTAGCTGACGCTGGACACACGGGTCCCCTGGGCCTGGGAAGGGATCCCTGGGCGAGTGCCCCAGCCATGTCCCAGGAGCTGCTGCTTGCACCTCAACGGGGAGATGCAGGGGCATGCCCTCACCCTGGCCCGTCCCTTGCTCCCCCGTCCCCGTGCTTCCCCAGCCATAGCCCCCTGCTGTTCTCCCGGGAGGCAGCGGGTGGCTCAGGGCCCCGCAGACATGCTGTGACCATCCTGCTCGAACTAGTCTTTGACGAACTAATAAAATAAAGGGATTTGTACATTGCTCCAGCCTCTTCTCAAGCATTGCTTCCCTGGTACCCTCTGCCAGCTCCCTCGCCCCTCCATCCCCCTAAGGGGTGAGACCTGGCAGCTCATCAAACTAAGGGAGGCCACAGGACCCACCCTGGGCAGCACCAAGCCAGATCACAGGTGACAGAAGCCAGGTGCAGCTCCTAGAGCCCTGCTCAGTCCAGCTGCGTCCCCACACCCCCATCCCACAGGCACATTCTCCATGGCTGGGGACAAGATAAAAGGGATGGGGGCTAGTGAGCCCTTCTCCCATAGGCCCAAGGTGGAGGGAATTCTGTCCCTCATCCTGACTCCAGGACTCCCCTCACAGAACGACTGGTGGTAACCCTGGGGTACAAGCAATGTTTCTGGTGGGCCACAGCTTTCTGCCCCACCAAAGCTGGGGAATGAGGCAGGCCTTGGGCAATTTGGCACCTTGTGCCCCCCAGCAATGCAAGGTTCCTGGCAGTTTAAGCTTGGCACAGCCCTGGATGCCTCCATCCAGAGCCAGCCTCAGCCTTGACTCATTTGCCATCATTTACCAGCAAAAAGCTCAGCTGTTACCTAGGTGGCATCAGCAGAGCAGTCACCTGGAAAAGCTTCTGTCAGTAGAAAATATTAGGGTAGGAAATGATAGAGATCTTGCAGGCAAGGTCTCCATTGCAGGCAGGCTGCACAAGCACCTCCTCCGTGGTGACTGTTTCCCCTGCAACCCAGCAGGCTAGCATAGGTGGGAGGAAAGCCACAAGGCTCTCCTGGGGAGTGGGGCCTGGGGATCACCGCTCATCACTCTGGTAGGGGTTCAGTGAAGGGCTCTGCCCAGGGCTGGTGGCCATGGCATGTGATAAGTCGTGTGTTCAGCTGGGGCCGTGGCCCTGCTCCATCCACACTGGGTGCTGCCAGGTGGGATCAGGGTTAGGGGACTGGGATGGGTCCCTGCGGCTGTCCCCGTCCACTGTGCACTGTCCTTGGCGTCACTGATCCCAGCGTGGGGGCGCAGCGCCCCCTGGTGGGGTAACAGTGCAGAACAGGGGACATAGGCTGGGGACAATGTGGGACAGTCACTCGACAGACCTCTTGACCACAGGGCCTTGCCAGGGCTGAAGGGAAGGGAGAGGAGCTCGCAGGACAGTAGCTCAGCAACTGCCCCCTTGCCCCCCAGCAGCCACAGGCACCTTTGTTATGGAAGAAGATTTATCAAAATTAGAAAAAACAACCACACATACAAAACCCCAAAACCCCACCTGAGGAAGCATCTAACTCCCATCCTCTACCCTCCCCAGGCAGTCCCAGTGAGGGGAAGGGTCATGAGACATCCGGGAGGGGGAGGGACAGGCTGTGCTCCCAGGGCTGCCCTTGCCACCAGGCTGCTGTGAACAAGAGGACAGTCAGGTAGCTTGTCACTGCTGGGGAGCCTGGCCAGAGCAGAGGTCCTCTCACAGGAGGCTCCTACAGTGATTTTCTTTGGCCACTTGCCTTTGGAACAACCCTACATACACCCTATAGAGGTAGCAGCAGCCCTCAGACATTGAGGTGGGCCCTACCAGCAACCCCCCTTCCCCATCCTGCCCAGCACAGAAGCTGGTTTTTCACAAATGCTCCTGAGAGTGGTACGCAGGGCAGAGCCACAGCACCACCCAGCAGACAAGGAGAGGAGCCACCTCCTTGCCCTGACTACACCAACTAAGCACCCTCCCATCCCAGAGAGCAGGCAGGCATCGCTTCCCCTGGTGTGGTTCCATTAGGAGTCATTGGGGAGGCCGAAGAGCTTGACAGTGCCTGCCTCCCGACTGCTGTCGTATTTGCCATCCTTGTCATCGCAGGCGAAGGCCAGCAGGGGCCTCTTCGGATGCCAGGCCACTGTGAAGGTGGGGGACTCGCACTGCACCTCCCAGAGCTTCTCTCCTGCATGGAAAAAGGGTCACATCAGCCCAAAGAGCCTCCAGCCCCATGCTGCGTACTGCCCTGTAGCACACAGCAGAGCCAAATGCCTGCCTCTTCTCTCCCATGCAGGGCAGAGGAGGAACAAACGCTGCTTCAGCGCCTTTGGGTCACCTGGTGACAAAGCTCAGACATGACACACACTGCCACACACAGAGCAGAGGCTCCCCCTCACGGCGCTCTGCTCTGCACAGCCAGGCTCCTGCTCAGCAGACCGATTCTCCCAGTCCCCTCCCAGATCCACCAGCCCTTCTCAATCCAACTCCCTCCGTGCTGCTCCCCAAAAGCAGAACCATTACCTGTCTCCACCTCTGCAATGTCAATGAAGTGATCTTCTGACGCTGACGCCAGCATCTTCCCGTCATGGCTGAAGCTCAGCGTTCGCACAGGCCAGTCAAGCCTGCAGCAACAGAGCACAGCAGATGGCGAGTCACCTCCTGCACAGGCACCAGAGGGGACACAAACAGCTCTGGGACAGCAGTACCTACCTTGAGAAGCACCTCACACACACCAGTTCATCCACGTCCCAGAGGCTGACTAGTGCATCAGCACTGCCTGTGGCAAAGTACTTCCCCATGGGATCAAACTTGATGCAGATGCAGTTTGAAGGATGGGCATTGATGGACTGGATGGGTTTCAGCTCTGGGTAGCTATGGAGATGAACAGACAGGGAAGGAAGCAGTGAGAGAAGTGTAGGGCTTGTCTACAAGCAGAGCAGTTGGGACTGGGACTACAAGCAACCAAACTCCTGCAGGGCCACACTCCTGCAGGGCCACACTCCTGCAGGGCCACACTCCTGCAGGGCCACACTCCTGCAGGGCCACACTCCTGCAGGGCCACACTCCTGCAGGGCCACACTCCTGGAAACCTTCAACTGCTGAGCAAATGATGCAAAGCATCAGGGTCACTCTCAGGGAGCCCAGCCCAGAACTGGGGTAACCTCAGCTCCAGACAAGTTCATTCCCACCAGAGGGCTGGGAATCACTGGGGTGTGAGACTCTGGTTCCCCTAAAGCAGCAGAGGGGTTTGCAGACTGATGTCTGCTGCAGCCAGCCTGGCTACCCTGCCCACCAGAGGCACCTACCTGAGAATGTTAATGCAGCCATTCCCATTAGTGAGGAAGAACATGTTGTTATCGTTGTTCCAGGAGATCTCATTCACCTCAAACTTGAACTGTTCCTCAGCTTTGGAACGATGAGTCTTGGCATCAATGAAGGTGACTACATCATCCTTGTTCCCCACTGCAATGGTCTGTCCATCAGGGCTCCAACAGATGTTGATATTCTCTCCTGGAGGGACAGAAAGGCAGGTCTCATTTCCACCCAACAACACACAGTAGCCAAGGAGTTAGACAGACAGGCAGCTTTCACTCCTGATCCTAGGGCACACTCTGTTTCACTAACTCAAAATCACTCCCAAATGGGAAAGACAGACAGGTCTGCAGTCTGACACACAAACCCCATACAGCAACTGTCCAGCAAGGGTGCACAACTATTGAAAATCAAACTCAACAGAATCAGATTCAAGCCAGCACAATGACATTGCTGCCCTTTCCATTTCAACTGAGATGGGATCACCACAACTACTAAACAAAGTCAGCTCAAAGATCCTCTGAACCCAGTGAATTTTTCAGACCTATAAAAAGCAGAAGCCAACAGGGACTGAGTGCACCCTCAGTAAGTTTGCAGAAGACACCACATTGGATAGGAGTGTTGATCTGTCCCTGACAGAAAGGCTCTGCAAAGGGAACTGGACAGACTGGATCAATGGGTAGAGGCCAGCTGTATGAGGTTTAACCCTGAGGTGCCAGGTCCTGCACATGGGTCACAACAACCCCATGCAACTCTACAGGCTTGGGGCAGAGTGGGTAGAAACTGCCTGACAGAAAAGGACCTGAGGGTGCTGGTTGACAGCCAGCTGAAGGTTAGCCAGCAGTGTGCCCAGGTGGTCAAGAAGACAAAGAGCATCCTGGCCTGTATCAGGAACAGTGTGGCTAGCAGGAGTAGGGGAGTGATCATGACCCTTTACTCAGCACTGGTGAGGCCACAGCTCAGCTGCTGTGTTCAGTTTGGGGCCACTCACTACAAAAAGGACATTGATGTCCTGCAGCATGTCCATGGGCAATGAAGCTGGCAAAGGGTCTGGAGAGCAGGTCTGCTGAGGAGTGGCTGAAGGAACTGGGATTGTTTAGTTTGGAGAAGTGGAGGCTGAGGGGAGACCTCACTGATCTCTACAACTACCTGAAAAGAGATTGCAGTGAGGTGGTGGTTGGCCTCTTCTCCTGAGTATCACATGACAGAACAAGAGGAAATGGCCTCAAATGGAATTGGGGGGGGGGGGGGGGGGGGGTGTTGTTGATTGGCTATTAGCAAAAATTTCCTTATGGAAAGCGTGGTCAGGGACTGGAACAGGCTGCTCAGGGAGGTGGTGGAATCACCAAGCCTGGAGGTGCTCAAAAACCATGCAGACAGGGCACTTCAGGACATGGTTTAATGGCCATGGTGAAATTAGGTTGACAGGTGGACTCCATGACCTCAGAGGTCTTTTCCAATGAAACAATTCTGATTCTACAAGGCAGGTTGCAGTTATGCCATCTTACAAAGTCATTTCCAGCCCAAACAACTCAAAATTGGAGATTTCTAAGGGCAAAGCCTTTCTGAACCCACACAAACTTTTACTTCCACCATGGCTCTCCATAGGTATGCCTCACCTTAATCTCCAGCCTTGCAGCCCAGAGACTCCAGACACAAGTATCAAAGAAACAAAATGGTTTGGGTTAGAAGGAACATTAAAGCCAGATGACACCATTTAGTCCAACCCTCTTGCAGTGAACATAAAATTCAGTTAGGTTGCTCAAAGTCTCCTCCAACCTGACCTTGAATGTTTCCAGGGAAGGTGCATCCACCACCTTTCTGGGCAACCTGGGCCAGTGTTCCACCAACTTCATTGTGAAAAATGTCTTCCTTGTATCTAAATCTCCCCTCTTTTAGTTTAAAACCATCAGCTCTTGTCCTTGCCACAGGCCCTGCTAAAAAGATTATGGCCATCTCTCTTAGAGAGTCCTTTAAGTACTGAAAGGCCACAATGTCTCCCCAGAGCCTCCTCTTCTCTGGGCTGAACAACCTCAACTCTCTCAGTCTTTCTTCACAGCAGAGGTATCCTAGACATCTGATCATTTTTGTGGCCCTCCCCTGGACCCACTTCAATAGGTTCATGCCCTTCTTGTGCTGAATACAGGACACTTTCACTACCAGCATCGTATTTCAGTAGCTTCTGTAGCCCTTACACTGCAGTAAATCAGCCCCTGTGTTCACTGCTGCTCCTTACAGACGAGTGCAACACAAAGACACATGCGGTCAGCAAAGATGCTCCAATTGCATAGTCCTAAAGCACTGTGCCACTGCAGACAAGTGCCATGCAGCTGAGGTCCTGCTGAGACCCAAGGAAGGAAAGGACCCACCTTTGGTGTTGACAGTGGCGATGCATTTGGTGGTACGGACGTCCCAGATGCGGATGGTTTTGTCCCCAGATGCCGTGACAAAGAGGTCAGGATTGCTGGGGTGCCAGCAGAGCTGATCCACACTATCCCCATGGCCTCGGTAGTTGTTCTCCTTCACCTGGAGAGAGAGGACAATGCAAGAAAGACATAGACCTGATCAAACAGGTGCAGAGAGCTACAGAGCTGATCAGGGGGCTGGAGCACCTCTCCTATGAGGACAAGCTGAGAGCACTGGGGTTGTTCAGCCTGAAGGAAAGAAGAGTCTAGGGAAATCTTATTGTGGCCTTTCAGTACATAAAAGGTGTCTACAGGAAGGGTGGAGAAGGACTCCCCAGCTTTGTCCTGTCACTAGAGGGAATGTAGTGACAGGACAAGAAGTTGACAGTTTTAAACTGAAAAAGGATAGATTTAGATTAAATATTAGAAAGGATGATGAAACACTGGAACAGGTTGGCCAAAGAAATTATGCATGCCTCATTCCTGGTAACCTTCCAGGCCAGGTTGGATGAAGCTTTTAGGCAATCTGGTCTAGCAGAAGTGTCCCTGCCCGTGGCACTGAGATTGGACCTTTAATACATAGAATAGAATACATAGAATAAACCAGGTTGGAAGAGACCGTCAAGATCATCGCGTCCAACCCATCAACCAATCCAACACCACCTAAACAACTAACCCATGGCACCAAGCACCCCATCAAGTCTTCTCCTGAAAACCTCCAATGATGGCGACTCCACCACCTCCCCAGGCAGCCCATTCCAATGGGCAATCACTCTTTCTGTATGTATACATATATACATATATATATAAGGTCCCTTTCAACACAAACCGTTTTATGATTCTACGGCAGCCACTAACGAGAAGGATGAATGAATCTCTACCCGCCTCCATTGCCGGTTACCGGATGGGGCAGGTGATCAGCCCAAAGCCCCACCACCATTTCATCACGTTCCCTACCTAAGCCGGGCAGGATGGAGACACCAATTCCAGTCTTGGCTCCCTGACCCCAGCACCAGTCTGCGGGGTCCTTATTGACGCTTCTTCTCCCGGTACAGACCCAGCCTCCCCACTCCCAGTCCTTGTACCCACTGGGGCTCATTCTCGGTTCGAGCCCCCGGTCCGAGGATCCAGCCCCGCGGGAGTCCCTGGTACCAGCCTGCACCATCAGTCCCGGCCCGTGGGCTGCTGGGATGTCCCAATACCAGCCGGAGCCGTGCTTCCAGCCGCTCCCCAGTGCCTGGCACCGAACCGCCTCATTTGCTCACCAGCCGGTCCTTCTCGAGCAGGAAGACGCTGGCGGTCTTGTCGAAGGAGCCGGAGGCGAGGCGGCGGCCGCAACAGCTCCAGGCCACCGAGTGCACCTTGGCGCCGTGCGCCGGGAACTCACGGCTCCGGGTGTTGGCGCGGAACAGCTCTTGCATGGCCTGCACATAGGGGGACAGCGCCATAGCGGCGGGGCCGCGCCGCGACCGGGGCCGCTGCCACCACCCCTCCCGGCTGCCGTTACTGACGCAGCTTCCGCCCCAGGCCCGGCCCGAGAGCTGCCGCTGCCGGCCCGTGCGGGGCGGAGCCACCGCCCGCCGCCAAGATGGCTGACAACGTCGTCCTCATAAGCACCTCGGACTCGGAGAGCAGCCACTCGCCACTATCCCCGATCCAGCGTCGCTGCTGCCGCTGCCGCCAGACGCCGCCACGGCGCCCGCTGCAGCCCCCCGCGGTGAGTCGGTGGCCCCCGGGCCGGGACGGAGAAACCGGGAGCGGCGCCGCCTGCCCCTTACAAAGATGGCGGCGCCTCCGTCGCAGGCAGGAACGGCAGCCGCTCGGGGACAGAAAGCATCGAGGGCTATAGGGTACCTCCCCGGAGCGGCGGGCACGGAATCCCACCCGTGTGTTCCCGGGAAGCCGGCTGCCCTGGGTCGCGTCCCTGACAGGATCGCCCTGGCCTTAGCCGCATCCCCCAAAGGCACCCTGACTACCCCCAGGAGCCCCTTGGGTCCTTTCAGACACCTTCCGCCAGGAGCAGAGCCCTGGTCCCCAGGCTTGTCCGACCCCCGCGGCCTTTTGCGCCCAGGAAGACCTCGGTCACCAGCCACGAAATGTTTTGGTCCCCTCAGCTTCACCTCGAGGCAGGATGCCAGCCCCCCTCGTGGGGGTCCAACCCCAGGCCATGGTGGGGTGGCCAAGGTGAGGGCCAGGGCAGGTACCCTGTGGGCAGGGCAGCAGTGGTCTGGGGCAGGAGCTGTGCAGGGCAGAAGGCCGCTGTGGATGGGTCACCCAGGCCGCGGGGGGAATGCTCTGTTTATCCCAGGCACTGGCCCTAGTTCTGATGCAGCTTGCAAACTGTCTGTGGAGTTTAGTGCGTCAGGGACAGCTGGACCCAGGGCAGCCTCCAGCCCTCCTCTGCTCTACTGTCTTCCCCCATGACAGCTGCTGGGATCTGCCACCTCCCCAGGTTCCATGCAGCTCCTTAGAAAAGGCAGCAAGTGGAAGTCGTGGGATAAATATAAATTGTCCACAAAATGTATTCCAGATTTGAGACACTGAGGGGCAGGTTTTCCAAGAGCAAACAGGCTCTGATCCCTCCCAGGCATGCAGAGATCCTGATCAGTGCCGTGTCCTGCTTCCTGGTGGTGTGGACACAGCTGCCTTCCCCAGCATGCTCCTGCTGTCCTTCAGACAGACCTTGGAGTTTTGGGTGCTGCTTCACCCAGCAAGTCCTGGATAGGAGTCCCCAGATTCTCAGGGCTCCTGGAGTTCCTGATACCATGGATGTGAAGGTACCTCTGTTCCCTGATGCTCATGTCCAGCTCCTGAGGTCGAGCTGCAGGGTGGGCATCAAGGTTTGGGTCCTACGCTGCTCCTGCTGGTGCTCGGCAGAGGCCCCTGGGGCAGCAACATGCACTGCACTCTGCATGACCTCCCTGAGCACCCCAGCAGGCGTTCCTCATTCCTGGCATTCTCTCATTCTAAGAGGAAGCTGATCAGATAGGCCCAATCTGGGCCAAGACAAGAGGGGTTTGGAGCAGAGGACACTTGTTTGCCATAAGGAACCCTAGTGGGAATGGGAAAAAGCCCAGGTCAGGCTCAGCTCTGTTGCCAGGACAGACTGACACTAGAGCTTGGGGCTACTACCTTGCCAGCTGCCCTATCACCTTGGCCATGCAGTGAGGTCTACGCCCTTGGTTTCTCTTCCTGGGCTTGTACCAACAAGCCCTTTTTCCCCTCTTGGGCTGGGGCAACAACGTTGCCATAACAAAGATCCCTTTCCAGGGAAGACCATGGCACCCAGATGCCATCATCGCTGACAGTGCTGGTCCCTTTGTCCCCACAGGAGATCATTGATCTGACCTACGAGGACACAAGCACAGTGCCAGGGAGCAGATTCACCATCATCGACCTGACAGAGGACACGTGCAGCCTTCCCGATACCACCAGCGTGGCTGACCAGGACCCCAGGCAGACACCTGTTACCCCAACAGCACACGTGTCCCATCCCCAGTTCTGCTCCACCCCAGTGCAGGAAATGGAGACAGTGGCAAGGCCATACCCTGCAGCACCCAGGGACAGCACTCCTGCAGAACCCAGTGCCACTGTGGACAGGGCAGAGAGCTGCTCCTCTTCCACCTCCAGCTACCGCGGCTCCTCCTGCAGCCCAGAGAGGAACTGCAGCACTACCACTTTCAACAGTGACTTGGGCTCTCTGGCCAGCATGCAGCTAGACTCAGACCTGTTGTCCCCATCCCCCTCCAGCCTGGACAGCAGTAGCAGTGACAGAGGCAGTGGCTCAGAGAAAGACACTCCCCTCCTATGCCAACAAAGTGAGCTCCCTCTGAAGCTAAGCCCTGCCCCAGCCATCCCCACAGAGGCCCAAAGGCCTTTCCTGGAAGCAGGTGACTTACCCCGACATGAAGTAATCCAGCAAGTGACCCCAACCAGGACCAAGGCTGACAACAAGGCCTGGCTCAACAAACTGCAGTATTTCAGGAGTAGCGGAGTCCAGCACCTCTTCCTGCAAGGTGTGGCACCCAACAGAGAAATGCATCAGGTAAACAGGGTTTGGAGCAGCTGCTGTTGCCAAGCCCAGACAGAGCCTGCTCAGAGCAGCCCCAGCAGTAGAAGATGGAGCTGGGGCATCCCCTGCTTTGCCTCCCCTCTTGGGGGAACCTCTTCCCGGCAGTGGGGATCTGGTTCTTGTGGTTCTCTTCGTGGTGGGCCCCACATCAGAGCTGGGTTGCTCTGAGTCAGGGGGAGCAAGCTTTCACCTATTGCCTTGTCTTGTATGCAGCAGAAGACTGAACTCATCCCCAGCGGGAAGCTGAACATGGTGCGTACCACCATGGAGGAGAACTTCCTGGAAGGCACCTTGCATTTCCTGAATGACTTCGTCTCCTGCCAGCACTATCCCCCCAAAGAAATCATCTCCCACCTGATCAGACGGGTCCTGTTGAACCCCCACCAAAAGGAGATGCTGAAGGACACCTACATGCTGCTAATGAAGATCCAAATGTATGTATTTCCTTTGCTGTGGTGCCCAGGTGCTCCTGGCTACCGGCCCAGCATAAAGGTGACCTTCCATGGTCCATGCAGGATAGGGAACCATTTCCTCTCTAACCCGGGATGATGCTCCCGCCCCTGCCTCCTGTTGTCAGCACAGGCAACAGCCCAAGCTGTCTGAGGATAGATCAGGGACAGCCTGTGACACCAGGGAGCCCTTTGGGACAGAGAGGTGTGTTTGCCTTGCTCCTAAAGCACAGATCCCATTCTTCACTGACATGGTAGAAATACCTGCCCTGGTCTGCAACAGGAGAACATGGGCTGGAGCAGTTCCCCTGCTGCCCTCAGGGTTCCTGCAGAGAGGAACAGTATTGTGAGTCCTGTGACTCCCCATATATATAGTACAGCCCCATCAGGTGCTTCCAAAGTATTACCATGGTCAGGGGAGGGAAAAAGAAGAGAACAAAACTGGAAAGGAGAAGGCAGGACAGGCCCCTGAGCAGCTGGGGCCAGGAGGGGCTGGGACAGGATTGGGGAAGGACCAGGGGTTGCCATGACTTCAGGCAGACACTTGGGCAGTTCAGCAGGAATGGACAGTGCTGTCCTTGCAGGGTCCATCCAGCCAACGCTGCCACAGTGGGATGGGACTGGATGCTGCTGAAGTACACCATGGAGGACCAGGTACTTGGCCCCACATGTCACATTGGGCAGGGATCATCCATTAGAGGGTGCCTGAGGGTAAGTATTTGGCCTTGCATGGCCATGCTGTGCTGCAGAGTGGGCCAGTCCAACATGCCCATCACGTCCCAGCAGCTGCTGAAGGCAGCAGGAGCCAGTTGGGTATCCCACATTTATCCACAGTGCTCCCTAACCTGCTGCAAGCCAGTAGGCAGGTTGTTTAATCTGAAGGTGGCAAAGCAGCAGACAAATCCTCTCTGGGGCCTAGCCCTAGTGCAACAGTAGGACGGGTCTGGCAACAGCCCTAGGGCATTGCCTGAGCCAGGGAAGCCTCTCCTGGAGCTACTCCTCAGTTGTACATCAGCCCATACCCAAGACAGAGATATTCCCTGGTGCTCCTCACCCTGTTTATGCCATCTCCATGTGCCCTCAGGAGAAGGCCCCTGGCTGGGTCCTCTTCCTGCAGTACGTGGTGCAGACCCTGGAGGATGACTTCCAGCACAACCTGAGGCTGCGCACGCTACAGAAGTCAATTGCTAAGAAAGTGCTTTCATGTGACACATGCTTCAACAATGTCAAGTAAGGGACACCACCTCCTTCTCCCCTGTTCTCTAACCAGGGGCTGAAAAGCAGGGGCTCAGGGAACACTTTCAGACTTTCCAGGAAACAAGCCTGGGAGACAGAAGGAAGTGTAGGGCCCAAGTATAAAGAACAGGAGCAGGCTTAACAAAAGCAAACCACCAGAGTTGGTGCAAGGCACTTCCAGCCACAGCCTAGTGGGCTCTTCCCAGGAATGAGCTCAGATTTGCATTGCCCAGGATAGGACTGAGAAGGAAGCAGTCCTGTTTGACAAGTATATAAATCTGCTGCTCAGGAGAGCTGCTACCTAATCTGTCCAAGGGGGTGAGACATAGTCTTCATCCTTGAGATCTTTCCGCAAGCTCCAAGTGGATCTAGTGGTCAGGATGCAGCAAAACCAGGCCTGTCTCCACTAAAATTCTTGTTTCTTTCCCAGGGAGGTGGTTGAATGGTTAGTTGCAGCAGTTACAGGAGTTGGTTTCCCCCAGCCCCAGGAGCAGCCACAAGAAACTACATTGTCTTCACCAGAAGCACAGGCCAAACACAGCTCATCTGCACCATGGCTGACCAGCACTGCCCATGCAGAGGCATCTCCACCAACTTTCTTCACCCAGAAGTAAGACCCAGATGTCCTAGCTCCCTGTTGGCATTATCATTAAGTCCAAGTCGGGGAGAGGCCAGAGTCCCTCCTTGTTAGGTCAGGGAAGCCAGGCTGTACTTGTTGGTTCTCCTTTGGAGTAGATATAGACCTGGGGAGCAAGAGACATCCTCACCTGGTAGGAAGCTGGCTCAGTAAACATCCTCCACATGCACATGGCACAAGGTTGGAGCTCTTGGCTCACAGCTGAGGCTGGCCTGTGCTGCTCCACCAACACTCAGTACAGCAACCAAGACCTCCTGAGGGCCTATCTGGGGATTAGCTCTGCTTCCAAGAGCATTGGATTCATAATTCACACTAAATCCAGCCTGCTGTGTTCCCCTGTGTCCCACACTGCAAGGCAGGAGGCTGAACTAGGCACCATCCCCACTGCTTTACTTGGCAAGGCAGGGGGTGATGACTTCTAGTGCTGACTGTCTCTCTAACCCAGGGTGATGCTCCTGCTCCAGCGGATGTTGTCCATCGCAGTAGAAGTGGACAAGTCTCCCAACTGCAGCTCCTGCAAGATTGCAGATGTGATATTCCCATTTATACTGAATATTCCTCTGAGGAGCCAAAGGTGAGACAGACCACAGGCAAGGCAGCACCTGCCTGTGTGAGCAATAGCCTTGTTCCTGTTGTACACCCAAGTGTGGATGCATGAAGTAGCACAGTGTGAGACAGGCAGGCTCATTTGTCACCCAGCCAGCAAACACCTGGCTGTTGGACTGACAGGTCCCATGGAAACAGAACATCACCAGCTGGTGTGCCTGACAACAGCTGCTTGTCCCAGCTGTTAAAGCTGCAGGACCTTAAAACTGTAAAGAGGGTCTGAAAAGCAGCACTCTGCATCAGCCTGGTCAAGAACTGGCAAACACATCTCCGATTCCCATGGGCAGCTGGGTAGCTTTTCAGATAATGTGATGCAGCTTTGCTTCAACATCCCTTGGTTTGCTTCTCTAAGAAGTACAGCATCTGAAGCTAAAGCACAAGGGCCTGACTGGCTCTAGTACAGATGTAAGACCATTAGACCCATAGACATTTCTAACCCATGTTTGTCAACCCCAGAAAACCTTTTCAGACAGAATCTTTTAGCAGAATCTACCTGAGCACACACCAGGCCTAGTCAAGCCAAATTAAGTCTAACCAAATTCACTCCTCCCAGGACAGATCTCAGAGATCCGGCTGGCTGCTGACCCTACTTTGTATTTGCTTGGATGTGCTACCTGCAAGCCATCAGGAATGGGAAACTCCCACACAGGCTACTGAGCAGAGTAAAATGAGGCAGCTAAGCTTACTTCACAGACCATACCAACCTTGAGTTGCCACAGGTCAGACCTAAAGACAAACACATGGCTGAGCTGCATAATGAAGGTCTCTATCACATTTAGTGGGTTTTCTTCCACTCTGCCACTGCCTTTGCAGTTACCCCACATCTGCACCAGATCAAGACCTGAAACCAGGAACATGCTGAAACAGTTGTCCCTGGGCAGCCTATGCTCTCTCTCCCCTAGAGTAAAACCCTTCTGTCTTCCAGGGAAGCTTTCTTAAACACTATGGAGAGCCAGCTCCTGCGCTGCAAACTGCTAGAGCAGCTGTTCCAGCATAGTTGTGACGTGCCCTCAACCTTGCACCTGTCTCTGGCCAAGATCCTGTACTTCCTGAGCCACTCCTCTGTGCTGCTGCCATACCAGGTATCCTGTTCCACCTCTCCTTTGCCTTTTCTCGTGAGAAAACCTCTCATAACAACAAAATTCTGTCTCACAGGATGAAACAGCAACATGGCAGAGATGGGATGAGATGCTAGAGTATTTGAATTTGCTGCTGATGAGTTACCAAAACGTAGTACTGGGTAAGCAACCTGTTCTGACCTCAATAGACACAACCTCATTAAAAAGCTGCAGTAGAGGAGCCAAAGTACCCATCTTCTCATCACTCATGTACCCACAGCCACTGAGTCTTTGAAAGATGTGTCCCCATCCATACCAGTAGTTATTCCTAGCAGTCAGAGCAAAGAAGTGATGTTGCATCAAGCAGAGCACTCAAGTTGCTTGACCAAGTTTAGCCTCTAATAATAGCCTACTTCCTGTAGGATCAGTCCCTGCACTGGGAAATGCAAGGGTGTTGCCTAAGCTGCACCCACAGTGGATGGAAGAATAGGATGGCTTAGGAGGAAAAGCAGAAGGCAAAGTGATGGTAATGCCAGAACACACACAGCGCTTAGCATACAAGGCATATACCAGCACCCACAGTAGTGGAAGGAGCAGCATTTCTGACCCTAGGAGAGCAGCAGAGTCACAAAACACTCCTGAGAACTCCCAGAACTCTCTTACCAGTTCAGCTGCTTTAGCCTAGGGTTAAGGTTTTCAGGGAGGAATGCAGAAGAGTCCAATATCACACATGCCTACTTATTCTGCCTGAAGCCCTAGTTAAGCCCTTTGCAGCTGGACAGCTGATGGGTCTGCCACTGTTAGAGGAGAAATGGATGCCACAAGCCCTTCCCCCTGCCCTTTTCTTGGGCTCTCTCCATGTGCAGACTTGCTCCAAGAAGGGAACAGTTCCCCCTTCCACAAGGCTAGTCTTATGCAGAAGCATCAAGGATAACTTGAGAGAATCAACACAGTTCCCAACTGCTCCTCACCATGGCATGCTGCAGTCTGTCCCTGGGCAAGGTCAGGCAGCCCCTGTGACTTGCCTCTTCCCAGCAGTACTTCGTCTTGCAGGCCACTTGCGGAGCTCACTCAATGACCGGATGGATTTGATCATTCAGAAGGTCAAGCCCAGGCTGCAGGCTGGTGATGACATCAGCCAGCTGGATATTCAGCTGAAGATGGAGAACTTCATCAACCAAATGCAGCAGGTCCTGGGGCAGCCTTTTCCCCTGCAGTTCACAGAGAAACTGCAGCTGTTTCAGGAGTTGTTCCTCATTGTTGGTGCTACCTGACAGCAACAACCACTGCAGCAGCAGGGGGGGGTGGGGGGCACAGAGAGCTTCATGTTTCCTCTCAAAACATCATCTCATCATGCTGCAGTCTCAAATGTCATGTCATGTGGACTTATTTCTATGTCTCTTGGGGAAAACACCTGGTTTCCTTTCAAACCTGTCTCATCCTACTGTTCAAGGCACTTTGTACAGTGGTAGAAAATAAATTATTTTCCTGTTTGCTGAGACTGTTCCATGGTGGTGCCAGGCCTGCCCCAAGGGAGTGCAGGGCTGTCAGCTGTACTTTGCAATAGCATCAGACTACAGCAGCTATAACCTCTGCCATTCGTTTGCACAGTGAGCAAAATGCCCAAACACCTGTTTGGTGTTCAGAAAAAGATGATAGTATTTAATTTAACAAAAAAAGCAGGTGTAGGCTTCAGTGACAGCATGCACAGCACAGGGATCCCCAGGCCACACTAGACAGAGAGGAGCATTGGTGTTCCAAACATGTGACTTTGCCCGAAGTGGTTAATGTGTCAAGAAGAACATTGAGCACAGCCATGGCAGGGCAGTCCTGGTTAGTGCTTTACAATCTGAAGGCAATGCTTGCTGCACAGCAAGGCCTCATCCAGGAGCCTGGCTTCAGTTAGCCCAGAACAGCTTGGAAGAGGGAGCCCCAGATCAGACAGGTTTGTTCCTTCTACTTTAGGAAGCCTCTTCCCCACTGCCAGGTGCAGAACAAGCCACTCATCTGCATGACACCACCCCTCCCTTCCAGGCATAAGCCTGGGAAAAGCATAGTTTTTGTAAGCAGCAGCCAGAAGCACTGCCAACAGTGCAAACTCCCAAGTGCTTCCTGCTCTAGAAAGCTGCCCCTCCCACATAGTGAGCTCATTCAGGTGTATAAACCAGGTAGGTCCTTTTAACTGGTCTAGACTTCAATCATGAGACAGGAAGCTGCCTGGTAGCAAGAGGTCCACAGGGACAGTCATATCCCCAAGAATGATGTTGGGACACAATAAAGAAATTAGGATGAGAATCCCACCAAGAGGCCACACTTTATTCCCATCCTTTCCAAACTAAACTATGAGATGAGCCTGTGTAACCACGAGCTACAGCAGCAGCCTGTACCTGAGTACCTGGCTGCTTCAGTCACTTCATGACTTTTAGCTGTGCCAACACTCTGGGAGTACAGGGAATGCCTGTGCTCAGCTCAGGCCTCCCCAGCCCAGGAGAGCCATGTGCTCTATCGGCAGTACTCGGGTGCTGTAGCATTTGTAGCTGCCCACACCAGAACATTTCAGGTGAAAATAAAGCCAAGAAGGCCACACCACCAGGAGCTGGGCACCTCTAGGCAAATGTCAGCCTGGCTCCTACATCCATGCCTCCTCTGTAATGCAGGTGCAAACAGCACACAGGCTGCAAGAGAAGCAGGCTTGGGAACATGAAGAATCTCCCTTTGATTAGATCAAGAAAACACAGATTTCACATTTAGCTTCACCTACACAAGTCCAAGGCATGGCTGAGTCTGGCTTTAAACCTACCCAGTCAAGCGGGAGTGTTAGAGCTAATATTTTACCCTGATGCAAGTGCTGCCAAAGCCTCACCAGGCAGAACCTCAACTCCATTACTCCCACAGATGCTTCACTAGTGCTGACACACACAAAGAACCTCCATTCACAAGGGTTTTATTTTCTTGTAGGAAACAAACCAAACAAAAATCACACATGTTCAACATGAATACAGACAAATAAATTAATGTCAAACAAGAGACTGATTGCCAAGGTACAAATGAGTGGTGACAGTGGAAACTGCTTGGTTAGGTGAGAGACTTTCAATACAACACATCACTGGCAGTGCTGTTGAAGCTTGAGAGATGCAAAGCCACAAAACATGCTTCTTCAGAGGGGTCAGCAGCTTGTGAGATGAGCCAACCCTGCCTCACCCTCTGGGAGGAATGTTTGGTTTAAGGCAGCAGAAACTCCAGAGCTCAATGGTTACCACCTGTTAAGTAACCTCTGCACAATGTCCTGGCTACAGAGAAGCTTCCAGTACCAGAGGCAAGGCTGCTGTGCCACCACATCACTACAAAAAGCCTGCTGATGGAGCTCTGCAACAGTTGTGAGATCAGGAGACTCATTCACCACAGGACAGGTGAAGGTTACAGAGCAACACTGCCTACAATGCTTGAGGGATTATGTTGTAGCCCAGAGTTTCTTGTACTTTTCCCACTTCTCATGAAAGCAAGTGATAGTTCTTCCCAGAAACTGGTTCTGACTAGGCTAAAAATGACATGTCTGTTTCATAGCAGGGAGGCACATCCAGCCTTGATCTCAGTCCTCCCTTAGCCCTGAAAAATGTATTTAATGCAAATTTTAAAAGAAGACCCACTTGAGAAGTGCCCCTGGTGTCAAATACACTTCTACATGATTCATACAAGGTGCCAGCAGGGGAAAACAAAATAATTAAGGAAATTAAGCAGCACCAGAGTGCCACAGCTCCTGAAGGCCTGTCTTACAGAAGGCAGGACAGTGTTGTTTTGCAGAAAAGAAAGGAGGATTACTTAGTTCAAGCCACATCAGCTCTGGTCATTCCCACCTTTTTGGAGGAACAGAGTTGTAAGAGAAGCAATTCTTCCTCACTACTGCCAGATGTCATTAGATTCTGTTCCCTGCCATTCTAGCAAGAGCATCTTAGAATCATCACTATTCCTTTTAAAAAAGCTTCAAGGACAAGGTAGTACCAGGTGTTGAACTGTAAGGGCACCAACAGACAGTGCCACATTTAAAGCTGACTCACCACACTCCCAGAGCAACTTCCTTCTGGCAGTCACTGCTGCAGTTTTCAGTCCTTGCTTGTTTTTTGTAACTTTCTGCTGGTGTTCTGTATATGCCAGACAGAACCACAATCCTCCTGAGATTGCTTCAGCACTGAGCAGGACAAGACAATCAGACTACAGGTAGACAAGCCAGTCTGCTTGCACACCACACGCAGTCCTACCCCACAAAATATGGTTCAAGAGTTTTACTGTGGTGCAGCGTGCTAGGCAACACACCTAGTGCAGCCCAGCAGACTGAACTGGGGCAAGACAGCAGACAAGATGGTTTGCACTGCTTTGGGACTAGCACAGGAGTTTTCCCCAAACTGGCTCTAGGAGGACAGTCACAACTGTTTCCTTTTCTGAGATGAAGAGCTGGAAAGGAGACTTTCCTAGTTTACTGCAGCACAACAGGACAGGGAAGCAGCAACTAAGACACCCTGTAGCTCACTAAAGAAGTTCTTCCTAGAACCCAGTGGGAGTGAGCACGTTCAGATCCCGGGGTTTGATATTATGGGAACGTGGAGATTGCTTCCTCCCTTCCGTGACCGGAATGTCCATTTTGGGGGGCTTGAAGGGGGCTGGATCTTCTGACATCCTAGTAGCCTGAGCACGCATCAGCTCCATTGGGGAAGGCTTCTGGGCACCCTTATAGGATTGGATGGTAAATCCTCCTGATGAAAAAAAGAAATCACAGTAAGTAAAAGCCAGGAAAACTAGCCAAGCCCTTTTCCCACTGCTGCCAGGAGTGGGCAGTGTCACTGCAGAAAGCCTACACTAGGCCCAGCAGCTTCCTTTCATCTAAAGACAATTCCACATCAGTGGCTGCCACTTCCAGTCCTGGTTCCACCAGAAAGCAGAGTAAAAAGCTGGCACCTTCACATCCTGCCTTTCCACTGCAGCTCAGGGCAAGTTATTTCTACTTTCAGATTCTTGGCATAGGTTTTGCCTATTTATGCACAGAAATAGCAGGATCACAAAGGTGGTCCTAGAAAGTAACAAGGCAAGCAGGATAAGGCTCCAGAAACAATTACAACTCTGGTGTGTGGCTGTACTCATCCAGGTCTTGCAGGACAGAAGATTAAGGACATACCTGGATCAGTGGTGGATTTCTGGATTGCTTTGGGTCCAAAAAAGCTCCATCTTTCAGATGGCAAGTTGTCCCCCACCTTTTCCATGGCAAAGTCTGGGCCAGTGATAGAAGAAGATCCCTGTCGAAACCAGCCCCTAGGGGAAAAAATAAATAAATCATTGGTATGTATGAGATGAGGCATGAGCATGAATACTTCAAGTGGCCTCACTGTGCCAGGAACTCTGCATGTAGTTTACATGTAGTTAGCAGCAGCAATTTAAACAATCTTAATAGATTTGTTACCACCCATGATGAAAATGCGAGTTCAAACTCCACAAGCTTTGAACTGGATGTATCCAGTGCAAAGCCACAGCACACTCTGGTTTCCTACAGGTTGCTGAGGTGGAAGATGCTACAAATAACTTTCTCAACCAGTGAGTGACTGTCTAAGGGGTGAAATTCAAAGGAGGCAGCGGTCTGCCAGTACAGAGTACCTGTTTTTATGCTTGGGAGAAGAGTGGGGTGTGCTGCTTGGGGTGGACTGAGCAGACGAAGTCTGTCTGTCATCTTTTGTCATCTCTCCACTCTGCATTTTTAGCTTCTGTTAGGAGAAAGAAGAGAACATGGAAGCAATAGAGCTTAAATACAAGATAAGAAACAAACAGCAGCTTTGATATAATCTGGACAACTGCTTGTATCACAGGTGACAATGGATATTAAGTGTCATTGTACCTAAAGCTAAAGCCAGTATTGCAATTCTTGCACATAACCCTGAACCATCTTTCCATGTCAGATACAAGCATTCAGGAAGTCTATGCTCAAGACATCCTCTAGACTAGAGGAAGTGAAATAACAGCTACAGCTCACTCTGCAATTCAAAGCAACTGCAGTACTGTACTGCTTCCACTCCAGCACTCATAGGGAGCCTGCAAGATACAGCAGAGCCAGCTTACACATCAGTCCAGCTACCCAGTAACAAGTCTAAATGTCATAGCAACTACTGGTCTCCAGCACTTTTAGTGACAAAGCTTTCAGTCCCACAAGCTCTCTACTAAAGGCAAGACCACACCTTGTTCAGAAGGTACAGGGTCTAGGAGCACCAGACCCCAGGAAGCAATTCACATCCAAGAGGACGGAAACACTGTGATGAACTGCATTTTGAGGAGTACACCTGGCCATCAGATAAACAGGAACTGGGTGCATGTGAACCAAGTCATTACGAGTCAGGACAAAATGCACTTTGAGGAAGTCACTTGAAGGGCAGTTACAGTTCAAACACCAACCAGGCAGGCACCTTCTCGGAACGTTCCCTGTGGCTATCCAAGCGACACTAAGGCAGTTCAACGCGGTTAGCAAAGCACTGACCTTATGGGGGTACACTGAGAGAGTTTGCTATTAAACTCCAAATGCAGGATCACCGTGGGCAACCAAGCTCATCAGAAACATGTTGATTCAAGACATTTTGCCTCCATTTCTAGTAAGAGGCAAGCCCAACTTCCAGCTGCTAACTTCCGCATCAGAATTGCATTGTTTACAAGTTCCCTCAGGACAAACGGCTGCCACAGCCAATTGCAGGGCACCACTCCAAGGCAGAGCAAGAAACTAGGTTCTGTCAGGATGTTTCCACTTGGAAAGATGGCTTCTTTCAAAACTATAAAGGTTAACAGTACTCTAAAATGGAAGTGGGTAGGTAACTTTTTACCACAATGGGCTGAAAGCCTTACATGGACTGCCTCGGCCACACGGTGATAGTTGGTCTCCTCGGTAGTGAGGCCTTTGTGGGGAGTGTAGCCAGCATCTCTCAGGCCTGCCTGCTGCTCAAAGCGTTGAATGCTCTCCTGAGTCTGCTCTGGAATGAACAAGAGCACATACCACAAAAGCCATCACAAGCTGTCCCAGAAAAAAAGGCAACTTAAGTAACCAAACATAAGACCTTCTTCATCATTCATACCCACATGCTGTGACAAGTTGATAGAGGCAGCAAGACGGAAGCTAAAAGGACATTCTCACTTGAAAACTATCCTGAGTCATGGGGCTAAGTCAAATGAAGCATGAGGGATTTGTCCTAAATCACCAGATGTATTACAAATGCAACATCTGTAATCAAACTCATCTTACCTGTGCATCACTCCTAATTACAACTCCCTAAATGGAAGGGACTCCAATAAATTGGGTTTTAAAGGGCCCTCTAGATGCAAAAAAATAGTTTTGGGCAACAACAAAAACCAGTCCTCTGAAAGGCTGCCCACACTAGCTAACCTGACAATTGCAGCCTTGCAGAACAGGTGCTGAAGACACCCTGTGATCCCAGATTAGGTACAATAAGCTATTTCAGCCAAATACAGAATGAGCACTGATATCAACTTCAGTTCTGGGAAAAAACCAACACACCACTTCCCCCCACTACCAGCATAAGATATTCATTCCCTAGTGGAACTAAGTCAGAAGGAATTAGAGCACAAAGACTACTGGGAAAGCCCAATGTCTTTAAAACACTTCCTGTGTTAATGGTGAAAGTTATTTGCAGGGGTAGTGCATTGCATGAGAAACCTAAAGAACCTTTGCTTATTTCCAGTTTGTGACAGAATGTTCTTCCTGGGTGAAGACAGTTTGGGCTCCTAACCTCTTACTGCACAAGATGTTTAGGCTGGCATAGTTTTAACTAGTTTAACATTTTACCATTAGACTAGAACAGGAACTGCTTTCCAGAAGTCTGGCCATATCCCCAGATGTTATTTTCTGATGTGGAGGTTATTTTTGAGCCAAGAGTGAAATAAGTGCAAATATATATCTGGCACAAAATGCTGGTCTGAGGAAAAAAATAAATAGCTTGACATCTTTGGAAAGCACAGCTTAGAGGAAAGGATGAAGCTCAGATCCCAGCTGCTAGAAGAGACAGCAGGGACAGATTAACACATGAATAATTCCTCATTGCAAATGGGCATGTCTTCTCTGCAAACATAACTGACCCCATTTGAGCTTAAACCATCATGATTTATGAGGTTTGTTTTGACTCAGTGTTACTGTTAGTTAACAGGAGAGCAGCTGTCTTGCTAACAACTGCCAGCAAGTGCTCCATTACCACAGTATGTCAGCTCTCCCCACCAGTTAACTCTGGAGCTTTACCTGCCATCCAGAAATACCAAGTTAATAAGCAAACAGAGTAACAGCCACCTCTGCACTCCAGCACCAGGTGGTGTGGCCCGCAGTGTCCTATCAGCACACAGTGTACCCAGCACTCCTCCCTCACCACCCACCTCTAGCACCTGGAAACAGAGGCAGCAAATGTGGCCTGTCCCCCAGTTTCTTGCTTTTTTTTCTAGAAGGATCCTCATACAGTTCAAGAGCAAAGTTGGTCTGAACCCACAAGCTGTCCAGGAACTCTAGTAGTTCCCTTCAGGCATTACTTCAGGTAGAGCACATGCTTGTGCCCACATCCCACTAGAGATGAGAGCTCTTACTTGTAATGAGAGAGTTCATGATGATATGAGTGGCCTTGGCCTTCACCACAGGTACCTTGTTCACACTCTCAGTGGATGATGAAGGAGGTATGGCAGGTGCATTCACGTTAGCATCCCCTTCCTCAATCTGGGGAGAAGCAGCAGGGTATGGTTAAAGACAAGGAAGTATCTCAGCAGCTTGCCAGGACACATCTTTGACTACTCAAAGAAGACACAAGGCCAAGCTGCTCTAGTAGGCAGACTGCATCCCACAGAAGAAACCCATATAGTGTTCTCACTACAGTCCAGAAATGTTTAGAGCTTGAAACTTTCAAATCTTCTGTTCATTGCTAAGGATTGTAAACACACAGGGCCCAAAGTTGTTCACTGAAGTACAAAAAGATCACTAGGGGAAAAAAGGTATCTACTTCAATTCTCCTAATTGCAAACTGGACTTCAAGGTCAACTGGGCAAGAGCACCCTCCCACACAGAGCTCAGAAACAGCTATTTACACAACACCAGTCACACAAACTAGAGGCTGGTGCTTACATCTTTCTTTCCCCCTCAACCTTTATATCAGTTTCCTCATACACCTAGTGGTCATGGTTCTACCATTTATCACAAGACCCCAGTAGCAGAGAGCAAACGAATGCCTGAAAACAAGAAATCCTGTGAAACAAGGACTTCCTCCTCCTAACACAGGAGATGCAGTTCCCCGACTTGTCAGTTTGCTTTTCGCGCTGCAGCACAACTTGAGGCTTAGCACATTCCACAGGAATGATTTTAAGCCTGCATTTTAAACTCAAAGGGATGCAGAGTTACTTGCTTCCCTTTAAAAACATTTAACTTCACTTCAAATGTAAAAAACAGCTTTTAAAGCTGCTAGTCTTGCACTCAAAGCATAGACAGTTCATAGGACACTGTGGATGGGGAGACCTTCAAAGACCATTTAGTCCAGCCTCTCTGCTTCCTGCAGAGACACCTTGCACTGGATGAGGTCACTCAAAGATTTATACCACCCGATTTTGAACACTTTCAGGGATGGGGCATCCACAGCCTCTCAGGGGAACTTGCTTACACATCCAACATAAGACTACCCTGTCGCCCTGGTTTAATTACACCTGGTTACAGCTTTTTGTTTGCTTGGTTTAGGGTTTTTCTTTGTTTTGGTTGTTTTTTGTTTGTTTGGGGTTTTTTAACCCAGAAGAGTCTCCCACAAGCAAGCAGACTCCCAGAACAGCCTAATCTTAACCACACTTCTGCGTTCCCACAACAGGACCAGGCAGCAAGGCAGGTCCTTCTCCCGGCATCTGCCGAGGGCTAAGAGTGGCCAGCAGCTTGCCCGGTGCATTGCATCAGCCAAGCAGGTCTGCAGGGCCAGGCTGCAGCGGCACGTCTTGGCCAGGGCCACCGTGACAACCAGCCGGCTCATACCTTCGAGAGCTCCTGGTACTTGCGCTCAGGGATGACCGGCTGCTTCCACAGGACGTTGGCGCACAGATCTGCAGGCGGCGGCGTCATGGGCGCCGGGTCCTCTAGGGCATCGTCGTAGCTGAAGGCCCGACGCGGCACGCCGACGGGCAGCGACATCTTGCCCGGGCGGGCCCCACCGCCCTGCTCCAGCGCTGAGAACAGAGAGGGCAGCGCTCAGCACCGCCGCGGCCTACCCGGGCCGGTAGGGAGAAAAGCGGGAGCGAAAGCGGGGCAGGCTTACCAGGAGCATCCGGTTGCCGCGAGCTCATGGCGGCGGCAGCCGGGCTGAGACTAGCGAGGCTCGGTGGGCGGCAGTAGGCCAGGGGCCAGCGGCCCGAGCGGCGCCATGGCTAAGCTGCCACCGGCGGGCAGCTGCAGAGGCGAGCCCTGAGGGAGCTCCCTTATCGGCGCGCGGGCCCCGCGAGAGCTGCCGGCGGCGCGCGAGGCATGCTGGGAGGTGGAGTCTAGGCCACGCGGGGCGCGGGGCGGCCGGCATGGGCGGAGCCAAGCGGGGGGCGGGGTTTGGGGGGGCGGGGGGCGGGGTTTGGAGCGGGGCGGGGGGCGCCCTGCACCCCGGTCTGCCAGGCCCCACTCTTGCGGGGCGGGCCCGCCACGGTGATGCTGCCTGGCCTTGCCCGCCTCAGCACACCCCCTGCTCCTGCCTGACGGTGCACCAGCTCTGCCAGCAAAACGTGTGGGTCCTTCAGAGGGGAGCTCAGCCCACCCGTGCCCCGGCAGTGGGGCTGGCAGCGGGGCACAGAGATTCCAGGAAAGGCCCTGCAGCTACTCCTAGTGGAGTCTGGCCTGAGGCCGGGCTGCTTTGCGCCACTGGGGGGAGCTGATGATAAGCCTGACAGGCAGCAGGCACAAGTCTTGGGCCCCTGGGTGATTACTGTGCTGGGTGCCAGGGTACCAGGCGGGTGTGGGCCCGGGGGCGGCTCATGTGTCGGCACACTAGCTGGGGACGCCCTGCTGCCTTCTTCCCTCTTCCCATTGTCCCTCCTCATCCCACCTCCGTCCTAGCATTCCACCATCCCTCCACCTCCCCTTCCCTTCTCCCTCTCTCCCTCCCTCTCTCCCTCTCTCTCCCTGTCCCTTCTTCTCGTCACCATCCATCATTCTCTCCCTCACCCACGGTCGGAACTGCTCCTTTAAGTGCGGCAGTGACGTCAAGGGCGGACACAACTGCCGCTGGCGCCCAGCCCGGGGACCACAGCCGGTGGAGGGAACACAGCTGCACCGCGGCCGCACAGTGCCGGTGCCGCATGGCTCCGCCCCGCGCCCTCCGGGACCTGACCCTAACCCTGGTGGCTGCGGTCGCCGCTCTCGGCTCCCTTCTCTTCATCGCCTGGAAGATCTACTTCCGCGGCACCGGCACCGGCACCGACTGGAGCGGCTGGTGGGAGCGGGAGCTGCAGGAACTGCGGGAACGAGAACCCCCCGGTGACACGGTAAGGGGCAGGGAGGATCCCCGCTGGCACCGCCGACCCGTCGCGGGGCGGGAGAAGGGTTGGGATCTTCCCGGGATTCCCTATACCAGGACCCCTTTACTGGGATCTCCCCGAGCCCATCGGAAAGGGTCTGGGGCACGGGATCGGGATCCCTCCGGGTTCCTCACATCTCTGAGACCGTCCATCCGGGCAAGTAGTCGGGGGTCGGGATCACCAGGGGAAGGCTCTGGATGGCCAGCGGGATACCCCCGAGCACGTGGGGCAGAGGAAGGGGCAGGGCCAGTACCCCCTGGAGCTGGCCATACTGGATTCCCCAGGATATTCCGCAGGTTGACGGCCCTTGGGGCCCTTCTGCAGCCCATGCTGGTGGGGAAGGGCCCCCCTTGTCTGAATCTCTACTGGAGCCCACCAGACTGGAGACTGCGGTGCTGTGGGGAACGGCAGGATCCCTTGCTCTGGGCTGGTCACTCAACCAGCTGCCTGAGCGTGGGGCTGAGGATCCCAGGACTGGTGCCCCACCCAGCCCCTCCTGTGCTCCCCACAGGTGCCCTGGCGGCAGGTGCTGGTGCTGGGGCTGGACGGGGCTGGGAAGAGCAGCATCCTGCACTACATCTGCAGCCAGACAGCCAGGAAGAGCATCGCTCCCACCTACGGCTTCAACTCTGCCCAGCTCTGTGTAGAGGGGCTGGAGCTGGACTTGCTGGAAGGTAAGTCTGGCCTGGCACCAGGCTGGGGATGCAGAGCATCTCAAGTGGTGGGAGCACCCTGGGTGACCAGAGATGTGGTTCCCTGGAGTGCTGCAGGATGGTGGCAGACCCCCTCGCCCTCACACGAGTGCCTAACCCTGCCCCTCTCCCACAGTGGGTGGCAGCCAGAACATGCGAGCGTACTGGCAGCACTACCTGAGCCAGGCCCACGTGCTGGTGTTTGTGGTGGACTCGGTGGACAGGGCGCGCTTGCTGACGGCACGTCAGGAGCTGCACGCGTTGCTGGATGCAGAGCCCCAGCTGCCCCTGGTCGTGCTGGCTAACAAGCAGGTGGGTGTCTGTCTCTCTGCCCCTGCAGATGACTTTCTAGCTGTTCCTAGCAAAGCTGTCTTTCCCCAGGGCCCCAAGGGGAAATCTTAATACCCAAAACCTGCTAATTCTTGCAAAACCTTCTTTCCTGGGGCCTGTCTTTGTAAGAGGCACAGCTGCTATTAACCCAGCTAAGAAGTTTTAGGAGAGCACCCCAGCAGCAGCATGCAAAATCCCTAAGAGGAAATATGTTCCCCAGGCAGGTGGCCAAGCGCATGCCTCGTGCTGCTTCCCTTTAGCCTGCAGCAAGCCACTGAAGTGCGAGAGCAAGGCAGCCTTGCCTGAGCACAACCTCTGCCAGGACCACACAGCCAGGACTGGGTCCCTTCCAGCTGGCAGGGTGGTTCCCAGCACTGTTCCCCTTCTGAGCAGCTGCCTCTCTCGGTTACAGGACAAGAGCAATGCCCTGAGCACGGCAGAGCTGTGGGAGGAACTGGCCTTGCACACGCTCAGTGGTCATCGCGAGATCTTCCTCCTGCCCACCAGTGCAACCTGGGCTAGCCTAAGCACCACCAACAGTGTCCTCCATGTGAAGAACCTGCTGGTCACTCTGCTCTCTCAGTCCTGAGCCCACACGGGGGCAGACAAGCTTCCACCTCTGACATGGCTTCCCAGAGGTCCATGGTGCAAGGATGGAAGCAGTTATGCAGACTTGCTGGTAGCAGGCTGCCAGTGCTGGAGTGTTTGCCACTCCACAAGGTTTTGGGTTGAGCTGTAGCACAGATGCCTTTAGGGAACACAAACAGCAGTCTCTGCTCTCTGCCACAGGGAGAGGGCAGCTGCCTCCCCCAGTTCAGGGACAAAATCTTTGGGATGGAGGCACAAGCATGGCTCTTACCTGTTGAACAGGAAAGTGCAGCACAGGGCAGGGCCCCACACCTTCACAGCAGCCCTGCAGGATTTAAATGAATGGGGCTGAACAAGCAAGCCTGCCTTTTCACCAGCTGCCATGAACATTTCCTCCCAGGAGACAGCTCAGGCTGTGCTCCACTGGGGCTGAGCACAATACCACAAACTCTACTCAAAACCCTGTTTACGAGATGAAGGCAGGTACCGGGCTGTTTGGTAGCTGCACTCGGCAGGCACTTCCCCCTGCATGCTCTCCCTCACTCTCAGCTGCCTCAGAGAGAAGGGGAAGGAGCCAATGTCAAGAGCCACAGGATGCCCTACCTGCAGGCAGGAGGCTGCTGGGTCAGGCCACAGGCCCCTGGGTCCTGGAACATGCATCATGGAAGCTGGGGAGGACATCAGGGAAAGGGGGTATGTGCCAGCTGGTCCCTGCTATGAACCCTTTTGTACATTCACTCCTTCCTTTTGTCAATAAAGGAGGTTGATCACTCTGCTCTGATCTCGGCTCCTTGGCAAGGAAGGGCTCCCCAGCCTGGTCTTCCAAGCTCCAGGCAGGAAGTTTGTTTGTAGGGGAAGGAAGCAGCATGTGGCCTCACTCCAACCACTGCTGCCTACAAGGAAATCAGCAAAAGCCCAAGTTCTGCCCACACCCTGCTGGCCCCCAGCCCCATTGCTGCAGAGGGTGACAAGCACCCAATGCCCACATCCCACGTGTTGGCACCAGGAGCTCACTGAAGTGGGATGGTGCTAAGTGAGAGCTCATGAATGTGACACTCACACCAGCCTGAAAGATTGGTTTATTTTAAAAAGGCAAAAGGACAGCTGCTTTGTGTGGCAGCTGTCACAACACATTTAGTCCCAATGCTACAAGTCACAGCCAAGAGTCTTTCATACCTGGTTATAATTGTCTCTGCCTAATGAAAGTACTTCCTCCATCAATAGAGGGTTTGCATAGCTCAGCTTGCAGGCACTGAGCCTGAGAGTGACTGTCACCAGCTTGTCAGTCCCCACTTGCTTCAGGAAATGGTTACATCAAGCCTGCACTTAGAAGCAAATCTGAGAAAACAGGGCAGTCACTGCACATCCATCTTTTCTGGCTTGAGTGATGCAATGAAATCCTTGTATTCTTCAGGATAGAAATTCTTGTATACATTGATTTTTCTCTTAATCTGCTTGGGAGTATCCTGGTAGTAGTTCTTCTCATCTCGAGCCATTTCCTATGACAAAGGAGAAGGTAAGTCAGAGGAGTGGCCCCAAGAGTAAACACCCAGTCAGCCCAGCCTCACCCCTAAGGCCCTCTCAGGCCAGCTGTAATCACTGCCTGACTCAGACAGGGACTGCGTCAAGTTTCAAAGCACTGCTTCCCGTTAACAAGCAGTTGATTGGAACAGGATCCAGGGCAGAGGATTAGTGATTCAAATCCTGCAGGTCCAGGACTGATTCAGGACTGGGTGCTCCTCAATCTGGGACAGCCAGTACTCACCTTGTAGTTCTCCCCATGGTTCTGTATCATGTACCGCACATAGTCAATGAGGTCTCGTGAGAGTGTGTTTGACTTCTTCTCAGGGAAACTGGCCTCGTATTCCATCTCTAGAGAACAGAGATCCCATGAAGCAGGGGAGGGAAGCAAGCAGCACCTCAGAGATCCCCAGCCTCTTCCCCAGACCAAGCCCTACCAGTATTGCAGAAAGGAGATGATCCTGCAACACAGCTCAGTTGCTCACAAACACAGAGCTGCTTTCTAGCGTGACAGTGCAGGAAAACGCAAGACAACAGCCTTTCACATGGGCTGCAGCATCCAGGCCTGTGCTGTGGCTCCTCTCCAGCTCACACCATGAGGAGTGGAACCTTTCTGCTTAGGCTGCAGAGCATGACTGTTCAAAGCTGCTCAGCACAGCACTAAAACACACAAGGTCCTGAAGCCACAGTTTCTGGTCACCCTGATGCCCCCCTGTTCCCCGGGGAACAGGTAGAAATATTGCACAAAGGGAAGCACAGGTGTCAAAAAAGGAAATTTGTAAGGCAGTGGAAACAAGGGAATGGCAGAGCTACTGTCCTGGCTCACCTCTGGCCTGGCTGGGAGCCCCCCAGCTGACTGCTGCCAGGGAGAGGGTACTTCTCTACAAACCCACAAGCCTGGACAAGAATTAACAAACAGCCTTCCTGGCCCCTGGTACAATATAGCAAGCTAAGGAAGTCTGTCAGCACAGAGGTGAGAAATAAAGTTAACACACAGGGATTTGGAAGAGACCCAAATGCAATGGCAGCAGCAGGGTTCAGCAGGAAACTCGCCAGGGCTGCAGGTGGTGAAGCACTCCCTGGGCAGGACGGAAGCGGCACTGACCGTTCACCACGTAGGGCTTCCGCACTATTTTCTTTCCTTGCTCCAGTCCATCGCTTTCCACTTCCATCCCCTGGGCAAAATGAGAAAGAAGGAAACTCAAGAAAAGTCCACTTAGAAGAGAGCTATGTCTCCACACATTGCTCCCAAAACTCCCAAACTGCTATACAATGGCTGCAAGGACTGGGAAATCTCATCTGACTTAAACAGAGCCTTACTTATGCCATTAAGCTGGCAATACCGTGTGAACAGAGACAAGTGTCAAAAAAGGTCACTCCTGGCTTTTTTTGTTTGACTGGGGTTTTTTTACAAGTCTGACATTTAGTGGGGCCACCCTTCACCTGCAAATGTTGCCCACCAACACAGTGAAGCCAGGCTGGCACTGCTGTCCACAAAGAGACTTTTGTTTGTATCAGGAGCAACTCAGCTGCAGTGTTACCAACCCCACCTCTCTCGGAGAATTCCCAGGAGACTGAAGCAATCTATACTTGTTCCAAAGCCCATTATTTTCTTGTGACACCATACCTCATTCCTGTGACAGGATCTTGGCAAGAAAAGCGTATGAAACAAAGGTAAGAAACCCATCCACCCACAAAGACTGGGGTCCAGAGCTACCTGATCGTGTTCCAAGGCAAACTCCTCTACACACTGCTTTCCCAAGGACAGCCTCATAACAGAATGGTTTGAGTTGGATGGAACTTTTAAAGGTCATCTGGTCTAACCCTCTTGCAGGGACATCTTGATCTAGATCAAATTGCTCAAAGACCCATCCAACCTGACCTTGGATGCCCCAGCCCTGGAAACATTCACCGCATCTCTAGGCAACCTGGGCCAGTGTCTTACCACTCACTGTAAAAACTTTGTTTCTTATACCTAGTCTGAATGTCTCCTCTTTCAGTTTAAATCGATCACCCCTTGTCCTGTCACAACAAGCTCTGCTAAAAAGATTATCCCTGTCTTTCTTGCAGGCCCCCTTTAAGTATTGGAAGGCCACAATACATTCTCCCTGGAGCTTTCTCTTCCCTGGCAGAACAAGCCCAACTCTTTCATTCTTTCCTCAGAGGTGCTCCTCCTCTGATCAGTTTTGTGGTCCTCCTCTGTGTCCCGGAGGAGACCTTACCTTCCACCTCCCCAGAAAAGCTGTAGTAGCCAAGGCCCTCTACCCCTTCCCCAGTGGCGTTCAGCGGCACTTACTAGCAGCTTCTTCTTAGGAATGGGGACGGCCTTGTTGGGATCCTCGGCCAGGCCCATGTCGGCCAGGTTCTGAGCCACCGACTTGGTCGGGTCCCAGGCATGGCGGATGTGTGAGCTGCGTGGGGAAAGACACGGAAATCACGAACTGCCCCCGCTCTCACTCTCACCGCCTGTTCCTCTTCCCACAGACGAGCGTCCCCCAAGCGCCCACCGAGCAGACGAGCAGTCACTCCCGGAGCAGTCACTCCCGGGGCACCCACTCCCGCACGCTCCCGGAACCCGCGCAGTGACCCACGCCCCGCCGTGTGCCCACCGGCGCGGCCCTCACCAGGCGATGCGAGGGGCGGCGCGGCGGCGGGCACTGCGGTACAGCCGCTTGCGGTTGAGGTTGTAGGAGTATTTCTGCCGCCGGCCTTTCCCTTTCGCCTTCGGCATGGCGAACCCACGTTACGGCCGCTGTCTCCGAGCGCTGGGGCAGGCTGCCCCGTGGGCACCACGGGAAGTGTAGTCTCACCCCAGCGCCCCGCCCTCTAGTTGCTCGCGTTGCCGCCTACAACCCCCAGCACACCCCGCGGCAGAGGCGGGGAGTGAGCGGTTCCCGTCTCCCATTGGCCGCCGGGAGCGCAGAGGTGCTTCCGAACTACGGTAGCCGGGCAGGGCCGCGGGTGGTCACCTTGCCAGCGGGCCGCAGCTATGACGGCCGGGCCTCCCCCCCTGGAACCCAGCGACCTGCCGATGTTCAGCGAGGAGGGCTTCGGGGACAAATTCCTGCGCAAGACCCGCGAGAATCCCTTGGTTCCCCTCGGTGAGGGAGGGACGAGGTGGGGGCTGTGGGGAGGAAAGGCCGGGGCCGTCGAGGGTGGTGACGGAGGAGGGCTGGGAACAAGTGATCCGCCCCTCCTGAACCCAGCCCCAAGAGGCTGCCCTGCGGGGAGGTCATGTTTCTTATTTGAAGGTGTCGTCTAACGACCCAGCAACGCTCAGGGCGGGGGGAAGGCGGGAGGGAGGTGTAAGCTGGTCGTTGCAGCCCCTGTCCTGCTCAGCGTCCTTCTGTCCTTCTTCCTCCCTCCTTCTTCCTCCGTCCTTCACTGCAGGCTGCCTCTGCACTGTTGGTGTCCTGACCTATGGACTGATCAGCTTCAAGAGAGGCAACATCCGTCGGTCTCAGCAGATGATGCGGGCACGTGTCTTGGCCCAGGGCTTCACCTTCGTGGCCCTCCTGGGAGGCATGGTGGTCACAGCCATGAAATCTAGAAAGTGAAGTCAGGCAAGAAAGAAGCTGCAGCTATGGGTGATGTGCTCGTGCCCCAGTCGTCAGTATGGATTCTGGCTGCAGATGAAGTTTTCTTAGAGACAGTTGTTGATGTCTTGGTGGAGCCAAGTGTCAGAGAAGCTGTGTTCCAGAGCACTGGAAATGTGGGTAATACACCTCTGTGATTAACCTGAAATTTAGGTTGTGGTATTTTTTAATTCCCTGACAGCTTATCCTCCTGTAGCACTGAAGGCTGCAGTTCACTAAGGCTCTCCACCCTGGCAGACCTCTTATAAAATGGTGTCCTGTGGGTCATGCTCTGCACTGAGGTGTGGCTTTAGTCAGGTGCTGCATCAACATTTGAGAAATGAGCTGCCTGGGTAGGAAGGAACAGCTCTGTTTATGGCTTGATCCTGGCAGGAAAGAGTTCATAAGCATCAGACAAGCTGTTTGGGGAGAATATGTAATGTGTTCCCCTGCAACTGGTGAGTAATAGAGTGAGTTGCAGCTGATACTGGGTTGCAGAGCATTGGGAAGCCAGAAGAGAATGTGGGAAGGGAACAGACATGGGCACCTCACAGGTGTGGTGATGCAAGCAGGACACAAAAGATGCAGCTCCCTGTGAAAACAATGTGGGAACTCACATTTCCAAAATGGGGCCTGGCCATGTTCTCCAAGTTGTGCTGCTGCTGCTTCAGCTGCTTTTGCTGGGGGGCAGTTCCTGCACAGCTCACTGCTTGGAGTTGGAACTCGCTGCTGAGCAAGTTCTCCTTTCCCAGAGGGAGCTGCTTCACCTGAGTCATGACAAACATCGTGGTGGGTGGCTCCAAGTCCCACTGTTGGTGTTGAATCATTACTGAAGGTGTTTGGTGAGCAACAAGGCATTGTTCTCCTATGCAAGGCCACAGGGCTGGGAGGACACTGGCTCTCTGTTGTGTGGCTGCAGCAGGCTGTACCTGTAGGCAGAACACACCTGCAGGGGACAGGGCACAGACCACTGGCTGATCCTGCTGGAGTCCCTCACTGCAAGTTCCTGCAGGGTTCCCAGGCACTCTGGATGTCTGCATGTTGCTGCCTGCACCCTTGCCCTCCCTGGCCTAAGGTGGCTCTGCAGCTGTCTGAGCCTGCTTTGCCCTTACAGGCAGTCTGGAGGATGGGGTGAAAGGGAAACCCAGTACTGCCCACAAACAAGCACTTGGTTTGTCCCGTCCAGGGAATTGTGCTGTTGGGCGTGGGCAAAGAGAGAGGGCTCTGGCCTACCAGAGCTGACTTCTGAGGCACAAGGGTGGGGGACAAGACATCACCGGTGCTGAACAGGGTGAGCTCCACTTTGGCACTAGGTAGCTTGGAGCATTGTCTGCCTTGCCCCAGTTGCTGCCTGCTCAGCACATCTTTCACAGAAGAAGCTGCATTTGGCTGCCTTGCTGGCATGTCCAGCCAGGCTTGGGGCAGCAGTGTGAGAGGCAGCTGGTGGTCAGATCTGTGAGTGCAGCCTGGAGACAGGCATAGCATAGCTGGATGGGAGCAGCTCAGCCTGGCTGGGCATGCAGGTCCCTAGGGGCAGAGCAGAGCTCCCTCGTCCTGCTGCCCTGGCCTACTGCAAACCCTCTAGCCCTTCCTCTTGCTCTTTTTTTTTCCCTTTTTCTTTTTTCCTTTTTTTTTTTTTCTTTTTCCTTTTTTTCCTGTTTTTTTTTCCTTCTGTAGGATGTGGTTCTCCTCCTTTCTGCAGGAGGTTCTGTGTTCTCCCAAATACAGGTGCACTGCTGAAGCAGAAAGATGACAGTGCCCTGTAGGATTGGAGATGTTGGTTTATTGTAACAGGTAATTTGAACAGTCACAGATACCAAAGCTGAGGGGATGTAGAACAGCTGTGGGCATGGCTCCCCAGGAGCTGGCTGTTCCTGCCTGACACGGGGGCACAGCAGCTGGGGGACCGAGGGGCCCTGCTGCGTGTGGAGGCCGGAGGGACAGAGTACAGTGGAGCTCCCTGCCCCCGGGAAGCAGCCAGAGGACACTTCCTGCTGTCCCACATGAAAGGCAGGTAGCCGAGTCCCAACCTATCCTGCATCAGCATCCATCCTGCACCACAGCACAGCTGCCTGGCGTGCTGGAGCGCAGAGGGACAACGGGAGCGATCAGCCTTGTGGAGAAGGGGGCACAATCCCAGCACCCAACACCGAGTGAGTCCCTACGCACCCATTTCCCTTCCCAGCCCACTGCTGAGCCCGTGCCCAGAGACAAGGGTGCTCATTCACCCAGTAAGAGCTGCAGCAGCAGGGTAGGTGACCTTCCTGACTCGTGGAGCCAACACTGCATGGCAGGAGAGCTCTGGGTACTTGCTTTGTAGCTGAGCAAGACTCTGCAGGGAGACTCAAGCAAATGTTTTATGGGCTCTGCTCCATGTCCCCCCCTAAGCCTGTTGCTGCAAGCTCTTTCCAAGCCCCAAGTGAACCAGATCTGGGGCACAAGCTCAAGGCTACCCCACAGCAGGGTGAATGCAGGCCTGACCCTCTCCAGCTAGCCATGAATTTGGCAGTTTTCCAAGGCTGGTGCCAATCCCACCAAGCAGAGGAGAGAAAGGCGGTGTTTGGGCTGGAAAGCATATGCCTTGCAGGGCAGCAAGCGGGACTGAGGCATCTTGCCACACCGGCATAGCTCTGCAAATTCAGCAGGGGCCAGAGAGAAGCCACAGGGCAGCTGCAGACAAACATGCAGGTTGTTTTCCGGGGCAGCAGAAGCCCCAGCACCAGAGCTCTGCCCAGTCCTGCTCTGGGACCCTGGACTGGGGAGTTAGGAGCCTGACCTGCCCCATAGCAGCTAGATCTTCTGACCTCCGTCCCTGCAACCACACAGCCTCCATCTCCCATCCTAAGGAGCGGAGCAGAGCCAAGGGTCCTGAAACCTGGCACCCCACATTCCCCACTGCTAGTGGTCTTGAAGGAGAGACAGAAAACATCCTGCACACTCATTGCCCTGCACCACCCCACTGCCTGGCACACAGGATGGATGGGACATGGATACAGCAACTGCTGCTGGGAGCCTGCTTTTTGGGGTGTAAAGCCAGGCTGTGAAGAGTTCTGCTGAGTTTGGGGCAACCGCAGTCAGTCCTGGCCCAGCCTGGGTTGTCTGCACTCACATTCATCAGTCCCTGCTGGCCTAGCAGCATCACACTACAGCTGTGCTTCCTGCAGGACCTTACAGTGAGGAGCTGAGACAGGGCTGTTTCTCCACCCTCACACCACCCTGCACCAGCTCTGCTCTAAACCCCATGGGAAAGGCAGGCAGCAGCCCAGGGTCCCACTAGGATCACTGTCTCAGAGCTAGGACCCAGGCCCAGACAGAGGACTGCCATGCTGCAGCCACAGGCAGATTTATTCCCAGCATAGGGGTGAGGTGCAGAACACTAGGTGGGGGGTTCCTATTCCCATTCAGCCAGGCCCCTGGGCACAACCTCCTGCTGGGGCTCCCCTGCTAACTCAGCTCTGCCACCCAGTGTTGCTTCCTAGGGAAATGCCACAGTAATAAATAAGTGTAAAAAGAGACCGATGCACCTTTTAAGCAAAGGAAAACCATGGGGAGAGTTACAACTGGTGACTCACAGCCGAGGCGTGCACCAGGTAGCAGGGGCAGGCAGGATGAGGCCCTTTCTGGGCTGGCCCCACGAAGCCACCCGGCTCAGTGAGCCCAGCCTCGCCCTGCTGTGCTCCCGGCTGTGCCAGGCGGCAGCTAGCGGGACAGGGGCGTCTGTTTGAGGGAGATGAGCACCGAGCGCATCCGAGAGACATCCTTGCTCTGCTTGCTGCTCTTGGGGTTGAAATCACAGAGCTGGGCCACCTTCTCCCACTCGGAGCCCGGGGTCTCCTCCTTGGACTCCTTAAGGAATGCTTCCTCTGAGGCCCTGCCAAGACATTGAGGGTTGTCACAGACAGAAGCTTTTCCAGCGAGACCCTCCCCTCAGTCTGGGAACCCCTTGTGTCCCCACTTCCTGCCCCACTGCTCCAGCCGACGAGCTTAGTGTCCTCTGGGATCCAGAGACACTCAATGCTCAGGGCTGCACTCACCTAAGACATCATTCATCCAGGGGCACTGGGATGTCTGCCTGCTTCCAAGACTTCTCCACCCCCAGAGTCATCCTCCAAAAGGCCCAAGACCCTGTGGGCTTTGCCTCTTCAAACAGCACCCACAAGGGCATTTCCAGGAGCTCCACCTGCCTCCTAGAACTCCATCATCTAGAGACACTCAGCTGCATAATCCTCCCTCCAGGACCTCACCAGGGCCAAGGATCTCCAAGCATCCCCCCCTCCCCTTGGCTGGGCAGCCAGTGCTGGGGCCAGGGCACGCAGACCCTGCGGGGGCAGGATACGTAAGAGGCACATACACATAGCCAATCACATCGGCGTCCGGCTGCTGGTAAAAGGCTTTGTCAGCGATCCTAGCCCCGAGGCACAGAGAGAGAGAGAGCGCAGAGCAGACAGGCAGGCAGAGGGTTAGAAAGAGAGAAACAGAGAGAGGGTTAGCGTCCTCCCGCAGAGCAGGACCCACTCATCACAGCATACACGGCACCAGGAAAACCTGCCAGTGACAGCAGGACTGCAGAGTGCCCCAACTCTGCCTGATGTGAGGCCCATGAAGGGGGCAGGAGGCATAAAGATCCCAGAGTAAGCCCAGTGTGGTCCCAGCCAGGGCAGCTCTGCACAGCCACTGGAGCTGCTTAAAGACCTGGGGCATTTCTGGCTGCCTGGCAAAGCTCCATCCTTGCAGAGCTGGACCCCACTATGGAGAAAGAAGCCCCCAGATATCCCAGGAAGGCAGATCTTGGTGCACAGCAGCTTGTGTTGCAGCCCTTCTGGCCATGCTGACCCCAGCATACCTGTTGTTTGCCCGGTTCTTCTCCACCTGCTCATTCTGACGCAGGTTCCACTCCTCCAGGTCCTTTTTGGCCTTCTCACGCCATTCCTGCTCAGTCACCTTTGATGCTGCATCTAAGGCCAGAGCAAAACGAGATGCCATCAGCCAGACTGGCACACACTGGGTCTGCTAGGTCAGCAGGCAGGACAGCTGTAGGTCCCCAGGCCTATCCCCAGTCCCCAGAAGTACTGTGTGAAAGGCATCACTGCCCCAAGAACAGTACATCTCTAGCAGGGGCACCCACACGCTGTGGGGCATGAGACACCTCTCTGCCTCTCTGCGGTGGATTAGGATCACCTGCTGGTGAGGGACCCCGAGAGCCCCGACTGCCGCATCACATCGTGTCACAAAGGTGGCCATGCACAGCCTTGGGGCTCACCCAACTCCTCCAGGCGCTTCTTCTGCTCTTCTCTCCACTTCCGAATGCTCTCAGGTTCCTGGGTCAGCCGGTCAGCCTTGGCTATGGCTGCATAGGCATCCGTGGGACCATTGGACTCCTATGGGACATAAGCACTTCACCATCAGCACCAGCTCTGCCCACAGCCCAGCCACCTTGGAGGGCTCCGAGCAGGGCAGGACTCCACACTCTCAGCAGTCAAGACAAGCTAATATGGGAAGTAAGCAGGCTGACAGCCTAGGACATCTGGGACATTGTCCCTGAAGCACTGCTTAAGCTGCTGTCCTAGCCCCAGGCCCTGTCACTTCCCAGGGCTCCCCTTCTTGACTTGCTGCTAACTGCCAAACCAGCTCTCACATCCTCTGGGCAGCCCCACAGCAGAGGACAGCCACCAGGCTTGTGACATGCTCCCCACCAGCAACAGGCTTCCCTGGTCCCATCATTAGAGTCTTGGTCACAAAAGACAGAATAAAGCCCAGGTGAGAGGCAAGCCCAGGGGAGGTACCATGCTTGCCTGCAGGCAAGAGCCTCCCTCAGTCCTCTGAGCTGCCCATACAGCTCCTGCCAAGTCCAGCACCACACTGTTTCAGCACCACTCCTAACACCTTCTGCTGGCCAGGATGCCCAGCCTGACACCAAGCTCAGCAATGGGATTATGGCTTTGCTCCAAGATCCCCAATCTAATTAAGTCTGTCCTGTTCCTGATGTGATTATCATCCCACAAACAAGGCATAGGCAATGCACATGCCAGACAGCTGGGCACCCAGTGGCTTGAAGAGCTTGTCAGATGCTGGCACAACTTTTGTAGCCAGCAGAGGTGTGCTTTGGGCTCCCAGAGGGAGCTGAGACCCACAAACCATTCTTGGCCATGGGGCAAGTGGGTTTAATGGAAGATGCTGTTAAGTCAGCAAAGCAAGCATTCCATTGCAGCTCTGTCCTGGTTCTGGTCTCTGCCAAGCAATGCTTTTCACTGCCCTTGGGGCCTCCAGGAGCTACCCAGGCTGAAGAATGGGTGCTTCTGGGGGGAATGCAGGATCTATGATCTGTTCTTAGGGCCTAAGTGCTCCTTCAAGGCACAAGCCACCTGCAAATACATTTGGGGCAGGTCATAGCAGGTGGGATTAATTTTCTCTTCAAAAAGGAGTAAGAATGGAGCAGCCAGGACTACCCCATGAGACCCAGTCATTTCCAGGAGGACCATAGTTGTTCTGTGGCTGCATAGCAAACTAAGGTCAATCCTGGCAACAGAAGAGCAGAGTGCTGGCCCCATACCTACCCAACCTCCCTTAAAGCACTGGGCTAGGTAAAGGGGCTGAGCTCTCACCTGAAAGACATCTCCATTGACAGTGGCTCCTCCATTCTGGAAACCAGCTAGAGAAAAAGAAACAGCAAAAACACAACTATGGCAGCTGCAAATAACCACAGAGGGGGTCAATGTTCATCAAAATGAAAAACATCAGCTCATGGGAGTTTGTCTGTGCCAATTCCAGTCCAACACACCCATCCACAACCACCTCACACATCTGGGCCAGGCCCCATGATCTCATGTCCTTGGCAGAATTCAGCCAGCATCTCCCCCAGACAAGCCTCTTGGGGTATTTATGTCTTCATGGTGTTTTCACTGGTGTTTTATCTTATCTGAAGATTAGGGAAACTATTCCTGACAGAAGGCTGGACACAGGCAAGTGCCCTAGCTGTAGAAAGACAATCTGACCAACCACAACCTGCAAGTGTCAGGCAGAGGCTGCCAATGGACGCAGAGAGCTGACCCAGAGCTTGTTGGCTGACTTCCCAGAGGCACAGAGATGAGAAGGAAAGGTAGTCCTGCCAGGGACAGAGCCCACAGAAATACTGCAGTGTGCTCCCCCAGGAGAGGAGGGCAGGCATGCATGCCAAGGACCTCAAGAACCCACCTAGGGAGATGCCCTTGGAACAAGCTGCAGGGTTAGGGCTGGGAATGAGGCCCCACAGACATCCACAGCTGGAGTACAGCCCCATCTGCCACCCAGCCCCAGGGAACACAGAGAGATGCACACCAGGGTCACAAGGCCAGCCCCATGCAGGGGTGTCTGCTGCCAGGAGAGAGGAGGTTTTGAAGGAGGCACATTTAAGGCCCTGAGCTCTCCCAGAGATGAGCACAGGGTTTTTACCAGCCCGTTAGCCACAGGCACAGCCAGCCACATGAGCACACACAGCTCATGCAAGTGCCAGCCCCACACTGCTCACCCCCAAGGTGCAGCTCTGACTACACCCAGATCCAGCCTGTCTGACTGCATTTATCACTGCAGTGTCAACACTTCTCTGGCCCAGATCTCCTTCCATGGCCCTGCATGTGGGGAGATGAAACCACTGCTCCACAGCCAGCATAAGGAGGCCTTGTGGGCCTAGGTTAGGGGAAGCCAGAGAACTGTGATAACAGTGCCCCCAAGTCCATGCAGACAGCAGACCTTAAGCCTCTGCCCTGCAGGGCTTAGGACCACAATGTTCCCATTTTGCCTTCCATTTTGCATCCTAAAGAGCTCTCCTTTCTTTGAGGGCAGGGCTGTCATTGCTTCTCAGCTCCACCTGGATACCTCCCACACTGGGACACGAAGACAAGGGTTCATCCAACCCAGGGAACTCAGCCTTCGCACACGAGGAAGGAATCACCCCACATCTGGCAAGTCCCAGATCAAGATTCACCTCACATACTGAGGCTTGAGAGGCACCCCCAACGCTCTGTGCTTTGGGACGAAGTACAGGCCGCGGAGAGCCCGTGCTGGGATGCAGGCCCGGTCCACTGGGGGACGCCGCTGCCGGCCCACTGGGGCTGCAGCATGACCCCCATCACCCATGGGAGATGCTAGGCATCCTAGGGGAACCCCAGCCCCACTGGGGGTGCAGCCTGATGGGAATCCCTCCCTCCCCTCTGGGCAAGAGGGGGGACAGCCCTCTTCCACACCCGCGGGGCAGGAAACCTCCTCCATGCCCACAGGGCACGCAGCTAGGCGGGCCGCCGGCCGTGCCCGCCCAGCGCAGCGCGGCGCTCACCCGATTCCGGCGGGGCAGCCTGACCGGCCGGGGCGGAGGCCGATTCGCCATCGGTCGGCCCGAAGCCCTCATCGTTCTCGATGCCCGCGATCTCACTCTCCTGCTGGGCCAGGAAAGCGGCGGCCGGGTCCTCCTCGGCGCCGGCCCCCTCGGACGAGGAAAAAAATCCGAAGTCGTCAGCCATTGCCGGCCCACCCGCCCCGCTCCCGCTCCGGCTACGCGGCTCGGCTGGGTTGGGCTCCAGCGGGTCCGGGCGGAGCTGTCACTGCGGCGGCGGCAGGCGGGGCGGCCGCGTGACATCACCGACGGGGCGGCCCTGTGGGCTCGGCCGCTTCGCCGCTTGCCGGCGCTCGTCAGTGCGGGCCACAGCATTCTGCCGGCCTCGCTGCTGTCGAGCAGGCTCGGGAGTGGGGCTGGCATGACAGACCAGGGCTCGGGGACTGCTTCTCTCTAGGCTCGCAGGACCTTTGTGCCCGGGCACCCGCACTGCGGGCGGCCACGCGCGCACTCGTAGCTCCCGAGGGTGCGAGCGCGAAGCCCCTCAGGCGCCACCATCTTGACTGGCGCCCGCCATCTTGGGTGGAGCCCCCGCTGTCGGACACGCGACCCTGGGGGACGGGAGGTGCCTAGGCAGGACCCGGGCGGTAGTTGAAAGGCCGTCCCTGTGACAGCAAACCCAACTAGTTTTCTCGAGGTTTCGGCCCACGTTTCCCGTCGGGATTCAGGCCACCACTCGCGGGACCAGCTCCCGCAGCCAGAGGCAACCACCGGCCTCCCGTCGAGCTACGGCAACTTTCGAACGCCTTTCAGCACACTTGCGCTCATCGGGTACAGCCGAGGGCGGCGAGCGCTGCTGAGGGTATTCGGGAATTTCCGGATTGGCTCGAGAGCACTTCGGCTTTCTCCGGAATGCGCTCGAGCATTTCCGGTCCCGACGAAGAAACAGCTACCGGCCCTGCGAGCGGCGCCTCGCGCGCACGCGCCCTGCAGCCGGGGCGGAAGTGCGGCTGGGAGACGTCAGTTCCGGAGAGTGACGGAGCTGCGGGTCAGAGGCGGCAGCAAAATGGCGGCACCTGAGGAGCGGGAGCTGACGGCGGAGCAGACCGAGAAACTGCTGCAGTTCCAGGTGTCGCGTCGAGGGGAGCCTGTACCGGCCGGCGGGAGAGGAGGAGGCGGTGCTTGGGCACGGAACGGGCTGAGCTGAGCCCGCCGTATCGGCGCTGGGGTCCTGCCGGCCTGCGCCGGCCCGGGGATATGGGGCTCACTGAGAGCCGGGGTAAACCCCTCCTGAAGCGGATGCGGGGTTGTCGGGCCGGGACTCAGTGGGGGCGAGAGGAGAGAGCCACGCAGTCCTGGTCCTGGCGGGGACAAGAGTGAGCCCTGCGGGGGCGAGTGAGGCTCCTCGGTGGGGCTCGGTTTCCCTGGGCTGAGGGCTTCTACGGGGCTGGCCGGTACTATGTGTGCCCTGAGTGCTTCATTAGGAATGGTGTTCTGTCATCGCTAATTGGGGAGGCAGGAAGTGACTGATGAATAAACCGCCTTCACTCCATAGAGGAAAAGCTCCTTGGTAAGGCCCGTCCATTTTAATAAGGTAGCCTGAAAAAAATCCCCTTCTTGTCTTTAGCAGTGACTGGGAGAGTCTCTCCTGGTGTCTTGGGAGGGTTGGCCAGTGGGTTGCTTTGGAATGTGGTTTCTCAAAAAATTCCTTCTAACCCTCACGGTTTGGTAATGCCTACTCGGGGGGGAGGCCACTGGGGATTGTAATGATCTAATCTCGATGCCTGCTGCATAACATAGGCTGGGTCACTTAACCTTTGGTTTGCCAAGGCCTTGGCAAACAGCATAAACAACCAGCAACCTGCAGAGGTGGATTACTGGGGAGAAAACAGTGCTGTGGAGCTAAAATACTTAGTGTTGTTCGGTGAGAAGTAATTAAAGATACTGGTCAATGAAAATTATCTTCAGATACCTTTGGTTTGTTTCTGAATTGTGGGGCATTGTGGTGTCCCTTGGATTACAGAGTTCTTTTACAAATACAGTATTTGGTTTCAAGAGTGTTTTGTCTGTATTGCCTTTTTTTTCCTTGCTTTTGTTTGTTTTAAAGAATGTGCTTAGCATTTTTGTAGGTGACTGAGCTGTAGAATTAGAGGGCTTAAAGGGACTTTGGAGACCCCGCAGCCCTGCCTTCCACAGTGAGATAAGTGCAAGTGTTCCTTATCATTCCAGAGACTTGTCAAGCCTTTACCTCAGAACCAAGGGGGGTTCAACGGCCTCCTGAAGTAACTCATGTACTGCAGTGGTTTTCTATGACTGCAGCTATGAAGAGACTTTAACAGATAGCCCCTCTATCTCATTACTACAAGTTAAGCTACTTGGACAATCTTAAAAGGAGGCAGAGTAGTGTTAACAGTTGTTTTCCCAACACCACCACTTCCCTGTTAAGTATGTGAGGTTTAAGCCACTATCTTATGCTTCACATATATATGTGTGTGTGCAAAAGCTGTCCTCCAGCTCCCATTCTCTTGCTGTAAGATACTGTAGTATGTATTAATCTACTGAATCTGGACAGATAGGACCAGCTGCACATAACAGTGTCCCTGTTGCTATTTTCAAAACCCTGTGGGCAGCTGTGAAACTAAAGAATCCTGTTCCCTAATACTACCTGGTGTTGCCATGGTCAGCAGGCTGGGGGCTGGAGGGAAGGGAGCAGGAGTCAGAAGAAAAGATTCACATTTCAGTCCAACTTCCTGTTGAGCTCTGGAGAAAGCTATGTGGAGGAAAATGCTCCTCAGACTATAAAGGGGAGAAAATTTTCAATTAGAAGACAGCTACTATCCAGAGCTTGATATGAAAGCTGTAGTCCAGAATGCTTTGATACCAGGGTCTTTAGTTTAATGTCCCATGGGATATGTGGAGTTAGCTTTTTACCAAGGTTGTGCTAATGACAGACTTCACTAGTGGCTCCTTCTGCTTTGGTACCTCACACTTAGTTGAAAGAGACTTAAGTGTGTCGTCCTGCTTGTTACTCTGAGATAGAGTAAGTCACTCCACCTGGAATAGTTTTTCTTGTTTCCTTTAGGTGCCCTCTGCTAGATTTGCTATTTGAGTACCTAAGTCTCACTAAAATAATTTGTATGCTGCTATTGCTGCAAAACACTACTACAGTGTGCTAGTGAACCTTCTGGGGATTCCTGGTGTCTTGACAGGAAACATTGAAATGTTTTCCAGGATAACTTTACACTTTCGTTGTCATGCACCACCCTAAGCAACATGCACAATATTTTGTGGGGGCAGAGCATTGTACTTCCACAGAAAACAGCATGCCAGTGGTTTCAGACTGAAAGAGGGCAGATTTAGATTAGACATTAGGAAGAAATTCTTCGCTGTGAGGGTGGTGCAGCACTGGAACATGTTGCCCAGAGTTGTGAACGCCCCATCCCTGGAAGTATTCGAGGCCAGGCTGAAGTGGGGCTTTGAGCAACCTAGTTTAGTGGAAGGTACAGGTTGGAATTAGATGATCTTTAAGATCCCTTCCAATCCAAACTATTCTATGCTTTTGTGAGTGAGTAAAGTAAGAAAGTGAACTAGGAAAAAAGAGAGTGGGGATAAAAAAGATCAGGTAAGCAGTAGCAGAAGGCCTTCAGTAGTGTTGCAGTTAAATGGAGAGGCAGAAGGAAGAATTAAGCAAGAGCTGTGTCCTGCCACTCACTCAACAGCTGTTCTGGGTGAAGATGCTGTTGCCCCATGCTGTTTATCCTGCTGCTGGAAACTGTGCCTGCCAAGGTAGAAAGGTGAATGCCTGCTGCCCTGTTTGCGGCACAAGCTGCCAGGGTTACAGTCTCAATATGTGCTTTGCATTAATTCATTGATGTCTGCTTGATGTGTTTTGGTAGTGCTCATATAAACAGCTCTGCTGGTACAGTGGTGCAAGTAGCATCTTTTTTTCCTTGGGACATGACTGGAACAGGGCAGTTAACCTCCACTCTGCTACAGCAGGTTAATGGAGTGAACAACAAAAAAAAGTACTGCTATGAAGAGATAATTGGAATAAACTTGAAATGAAAGCAACAAAGCACTTCTGCATGCACCCAGTCTCCATTTACCACTGAAACATTGTCTAATGTAAAGGAATAAAAGCATTAAATTTCTCGTCTGTCAAGACTTGTCTATCTTGACATCTGTTGAGAGAAGCATGATGTGAACAGCTTAAGAAAGCTGTGGAGGTAGCAGTTCCATTTGGGAGATGGAAGAATTAGCAGAGAAGCTTCTGAAGGATCTTGTTATTGATCCGTGCCCATTACACTTGGGCTGATGTCTCATGTTATAATATGCTAATGTAAAGTAATGGAGTGTTATTGGCAAAGGAAAAAGTTAGAGCTCATGATACCATCTCTGACTTCAACTGGGGAAAACAAAATGCTTAGAACTGGAACCATCTCTAATTTAAAGAGGAAGGAGCAAACAAGAAACTCCAGGCATCTTTCCTGCTCGGTGTATTGCATATTGATTGAAACCCTCACAGAGGCATTTGCTGTAACGTGCAGAGAAACTCTCTCAGTAAAGGGTTGGTTTTTTTTGGCTTGAAGTCAGATGTTCATTACCCTTGGAAACACAATTCTCTGGAATCTGGCAGTGGGTTGGGAATTAAGAGCAGTGGCAGTTAGCCCTGTGGATTTGCATCTCTTGCACTTTGTTTCAGCATACGAGTGTATCTGCAGAGGGGATGGGTTTGTGCAGTCCGGTTTGCAACCTCTGTCCACTCAGGTGTTCCTTCTGCTTTTGAAGTGTGGAATTGCAGTTTCCTCTACTTCAGCACTGAGAAGATTTTAATGTTCTAAGTAGTCACAAAGGTGAGAGATGTAAATAATAATACCCAGCAGCAGCTTCAGTATGTTTTAGGATAGCATTCTGCTTTGAGTGGTGTTTGAGAAGATGGTGTTGAATTTTTCTGGCATTTGTGGTATTTAATGTTTTGTTTTCTAAGTATTTTATCCACTGTCTTGATCTTGGATTTACATTTATTTGAAGGCTTGACAGCACTAGTTTAATGGGATTAATTTTAATTACTGGTGGTCTTACCCTGGCCTTTTTATTATGTGCTATGTTTGTGTAAGATAATGCTCCTTGAGGCAGGTGATGTGAGACTGTAGGGAGTAGGAAACTAGCAGATTCGAAGATACTGTTTTTCTTTACTGTAAGGATGTGAAGAATGTGCCTGCTTGGCTGCCTGTGAATAATGTAGTTTGCATCTAGCCATGGGATTTACCAGATCTGGTGCAGTTAAATGATGTGGTGTTTCTAGTCTGCTTCTGTGACTAAGGTGAAGCAGGGACCGTAGCAGCTACTGAGATAACAGCAGGAATGATAGTTGGGAGTGCTGCCGAGCAGTATCGGTGTTTACCACCAAGTGTTGTCAAAACTGACAGTTGAACTGCAGTGCTTCCTGCAGTTCCTTCCATTCTGTGCAAGTTGTTCTGAGCACAAGCATGTCTTCCAGAACAGCCTGAACTGTAGCGTGTCTGTCTTACGGAGCGTGTCAAAGTAACACTCAAAGTGTTCCGTTTTAAAAGCTGCTTTTAGACAGTAATTTTCTCTTTCTGGTCATGTTGAATAGTGCAGCTCTGTTGATCAGAAGAGTGGTGGGAGCACTGGGCATGGTGCTGCTGGCGTGGTTTTGTCACTTCTGCTTCATGCTGAGAGCAAATGTGTTAAGATGCTAAGAACAAAGTAGATTCACCTCCATGGAGAGGTGTCCTTGTAGAAGACGGCAACAGGCTCACTGCTGATCAGATCTGTAACAGTGGCCAGGAAGGGATGAGGTTAGCTGGTCTGTGGTCTGTCTCTGTGGGGTTCAGTAGGTTGTGCAAATTCTGCAGTGTTCATTAAAGGATTGTTGATAGTTCTGCGTGCTGCTACTTTGGTGCTGCTTTCTGACCTAAAACTGCTAAAGCATTGTGCATAATTTAAAAAAGAGGGGATGTTCACTTTGGAGCACTGTTAGTGCTGAGCCATAATCCAGACATTTAGAGACAGAGGTGTGAAGGAGTTTGAGAGTCCTGTAAATTTTGCAAACACCAGCAAAATTTCCAGAGTGTTAAGAAATGGTGATCAAACTTTCAAGGCTTCAAAATAAACATGTTGTGACTCCATTGTAAAATCAAATCACGGAGTAAATGGCAGGTGCCTTTTAAGATGTCCTTGTGAAAGGACTTTGAAGTGCCTTCTGTAGGAGTTTGGGGGTAAAAAAGAACAGAATACAAACCAAATGTTACTGAGTGAAGCACTTCTTTAAAAGAAAGATAGTTGAACAAAAACACTAAATTGTGAAGCTGAATGATAAGGATATTCTGACAGCAGTAGCTGAGTTCAGAGAGCTTCATTTCCTCTATGAAATTCCCTTCTGTAGTGCTCCCTTGCAAGGCTTGCTGCATGCACTTTGTAATAAATATTTATACACCACTAGGCAGTGGCTTCAAGTGCTTTTTTTTCCCTGAGCAACTGCAATCACATAGTGTCATCAACACTTTGAACAGTCTGGTCCAGAATGAAGCAGTTATTTTTGCACAGTAAATTGGAGAGGAGGTAGAGATCTGTGGAGACTTCGTGAGAAAGAAGCCAAGAAATGCTCAGAAGTTTGAGCCCAGAGATTGAATAGGGCATTTGTCCACAGTGTGACTTGGGTGGAAGTAGCATGTGGGATGTATGAATGGGGGCAGGGAAAGGAATAGATGCATCAGCCTTCTCTAGCAAAAAAAAGTCAGTGCATTCTGAAATGATCATCTTGTTAAGACCACCTCATGGGCTTTTAAATTAAGCAAGAAATGGGGAGGATCACAAGCAGAATTAAGTAGGATAGCCAACAAGACATTGGAGCACAAGGTGTAGTAGAAACCACACAGAAGGATCTGTATCAGGTCACTGCTTTGTGTTCACAATCATCTGCTGCCCCTGGCAGAAGCAGTACACTGTGCTGTATGACAGACACAGGGAGCCAGAGTTCCTGTCCTTGCCAAACTCTTGCACCACTGAGATCTTCTCAGGTGCTGCAGAGATGAGTGTGGGACTGGCAGGCAGAGGACAGGAAAGGCTCTTGTGTAGTTCACCTCGCAGGAGCTTTGTAGCCTGGCATGCTCTGCTTATCAGTGTGCAGCAGTCCAGTGGGAAGACAACTGCTTTGCTCAGCTTGGTTCACCTGCTGTAGTTACCCAGCAGGACAGGTCTGGAGGAATCCACAAGGTGAGAGCATGAAGCATCAAGAATCTGTGGAGTTCTCTTGTTGACAACGAGAAATTGTCATAGTTCAACAGTTTCCTTCTATCACCAGCACATTATGTTGAATTTGTTACACTGCTTGTGACAATTATTGTCATTGCTGCTGCTGTCTTGCATGCAAGCTAGGTGTTTCTGAAGGTGTAGTGTTTCCTTGGCTTTCTGGAGCCCAGTTATTAAAAAATACTAATTTTACTCATTTTAATTTTAAAACAACAGTAGTTTTGTTCAAAATGGCCAGCACTGTCAAAGGTGTCACCTGTAATGATCTTTCACTGACCCATTCAAAGGGCTGTCAAAAGGGTGGCGGCAGCACATTTGCGGCTTTATGCTTGCTTGGGGAAGTGCTTCAGCTCTGGTGATGGGAGCAGAGTACAATCCCAAAAGGTCCGTTGAAACACCTTGCAGTGAGTGGCGTGGGGAGAGATGTTTCTGTGGCACAGTGACAGCGATGTTCGCTTCAGCAAAGATTTGTCTGTGTTCTAGAGGTGCTGACGTGGCTTTCTCTAAAAACAAATACCGGTGTTTGATCTCTTGTGCAGGAGTTCTCGTTGGCACAGGGTTAAAATAAGCCTTCCCAAACACTGATGTGAGAGTCCAGCAGCTTAGAGGTCAGCCAGCATGTTTGGACTGTGTTTGCTGTTTCAGGTTGTGTCTGTTGGATTAGAGTCCTTTTTTTTGTTGTTTAGCTTTTTATTTACTGTAGAATCCCCTGTGATGCTGGGAAACACTACCTGCACTACTGCCTGACTCCTTGTGGTTGTAGGTTTCTGTTTATCCCTGCACTGAGTGAAGGAATGGTCATCGTGGGTTTTCAGGAATTGTTTACCTGTCTTCCAAGTTGATGTTTTCAGGTGACACTAGGGGACATAAGCCTGGCATGTCTTTCCAGAGTGGAACTTGTGGGCAGTATTATGTTAGACTCTTGACTGAGTTGAGTGCAGTCGTAACAGACCGTGAGCGCTGCTGGCTCATTTGGCTCATGCTGGAAGAGTGCAAAGGCCTGTTTGAGGCCTCTCTGTGTTCATGGATTGGGGTTGGCTCAGATTGCTGTGCTGTTAGACTGAGAGCAGAGCACTAAGAGAGTATTGTGGTAATGTGTTGTGGTAGTTCCTGTTTGTGCCCATGTGTTGAAAGAACAGTAAAGATACAGCACTGCCCTGGCACTCACCTGCTTTTGTTCTTTTTCCTTAGGACTTGACCGGTATAGAGTCCATGGACCAATGTCGTCACACGCTGGAGCAGCACAACTGGAACATAGAGGTACTGCTGCAAAGAAGATTTGTAGCAGTTTCCAAGTACCTGGATTAAACAGAGTACTCTGGGGGGAGGAGGGGCCCTTCCAATAAGGTTTAAGCTGTCAAACCCTGAATTTACACTAGTAGCTCTTTAGTCAAGTATCTTGACAGACCTGGAGTTTCAGAAGTACCCAGCAGAGCTGTTAGGGCTCTCTGAACAGTCACTTGGGCACACTGTAGCTTCTGATAGTGGTGCATGCAGGGTGCTGTGGAGAAGGCTCTCCTTGGAATAGTGTTGGTGGTTACAGCTTGAAATGAGTTGTGCTCATCTAGTGCTCTGGGGCTGTGGACAAATAATACCTAATGGGATTTTCCAAAGGATAAAAATGGATGCTTTCTGCCCTTCTTAAATGTTTGTAACTTCTCTTTGCTGTTGTGTCAAAGGCAGCAGTACAGGACCGACTGAACGAGCAAGAGGGTGTCCCAAGTGTCTTTAATCCTCCTCCATCACGGCCATTGCAGGTCAATACAGCCGACCACAGGATCTACAGCTACGTTGTCTCGAGGCCGCAGCCGAGGGCAAGTTATCTTACAGAGGGTTTTGTCCTGCTTCTTGGGTAACTCTGTGGAAAACAGATCCTGTGAGCAGGGAAAGGAATTGTTTTCTTTGTATGCTGTTATCTCCTTTCTAAACATTTTTAATCTTCTGGAAACAAAACAGAGAGCTATTTCTTCAGCCTCTACTACTACTGTGGATATTTTCTCCATGGTGTGATTGGCAGTATGAGCTGACCTTCTTTGTCATAGAATGTCATGCTCTGGTGTAGTAAAGCTTTTTTGAGCAATCTGAACAAAGAACTGTCTCCTCCATAGTTTTCTTTTTAAAGCTCTCCTAAAATATCTATTAACTTGATACAGAAGCAGTTGCTTGTATGAACATTTCACAAACAAAATCATGTGAGACCTTTAAACTTGGTGATGGCTGTAGTTAGGAAAATTAGCACAGAGGGAAAGCATTGCTGCTTGAGCAGTCAGTGATGGCAGTTTTCAGACGTGTCATGGTGAATTCTGAATGAACCATGTTAGTCACTGAAGCCTGATTTGATGTGTCCAAAGCCATGGAATGTTGCTGAGCTATTTTGCAGTGGTGAGAGCACTGATACTGCCACGTGTGCTCCGTGCTTGATGGACACTTTGCTTTTGCAGGCCTGTTCCTGGGGTGGAGGCCATTCTAATTGTTTGTTTGTAATTGCAGGGCCTGTTAGGATGGGGTTACTACTTTATAATGCTTCCATTCCGATTTACCTATTACACATTACTTGATATATTTAGGTAAGTACCATTTTGTGCTGACTCATGTGCTGTCTGCATCTAGGCACACTCTAGCTCTGTCATTGAGATCTTTGTATCTAACAGCAGATTTTTCCATTTATACACTCAACTGGTTTTATCCGTAGTCTTGTCAAGTTCTTACACTGTTTAGTGAGAAATAAATTGTACTGCAGAGAAAAGGAGCATCTTGTGGCTCTGTAAATGAAATGGTTCTGACTTCATGCAGCTTTACAGTTTGAATGCTACACAAAGGGAGATGCAAAGACAGTGTCAGACTGTCCAGTGTTCTTGGGCAAACAGCTCGATCAGAATCAAAGTCCCATTGGGCAGGGCTGCAGGTTAACCTGCCCTAATCCCTGTATGTTGCTTTGCAAAACACTTCTGCTTTTTCCCCAGTGGTGTTTGTTGTCTGTTACTGCCCCAAAGCGTTAACTCATTGTGCGTCCTTACAGCACTGGCAGAGAGAAAAGGGAGTGTTGAAAGGTGGTAAATATCCATCAGTCCTGCCATCTGCATTTTTTTTTGCAGTTTCCCTTGCTGCATTACTTTTTTCCCCCCCTTAAAGCCATTTTCAGTGTAACTTCTGCACACCAGAACTAAACAACATTGATATCTTGCTTAGTTAAGCTTTTTCAGAGGAATGACTTTTTCTCTGCTCTTCCTTGGATTCTTCCTGCAGCATTCCCTTTCTGCAGCTCTTTGCACTTCAGAATTGCTAGTCTTGGATTAGCAGAAATGCTGTTTCCAGAGTTATCTGGACAAAACTGCATGGCTTTTAACAGCCTGTCTTTGACTGAATTTCTCAAAACTGTTGGCATAGTTTGATGCTTCAGAGGAAATCAGAACTCTTAATCACACAGAATTCAGATACTTGCTGATGCCTGGCATGAGATACTGTTTAACTGGGGAGTTGTTGTAGCAATGGTACCAGTTAGGAGCAGGTGGCAGTTGAGGTTGTGATTGTGAATGTTCAAGGGTCTCAGCTGTTACTTCTTTTTTTCCTTCCTTCCTTAAGAATACCACTGACTGTCTGTGGGAAAGAAAACTTGTTCTTTAGAGAGTTAGCAAGCTGAATTTCCAGTGTCCTTTGCTTCCTTCCTAGGTTTGCTCTGCGTTTTATACGCCCTGATCCTCGTAGTCGGGTCACTGACCCAGTGGGTGACATTATTTCATTTATTCATATGTTTGAGGAAAAATATGGGAGGATACACCCTGTCTTCTACCAGGGAACTTACAGCCAGGTCAGTGTCATGCGTTGGTGCATAGATCCTGGGGAGGTGGAGAGTGGGAGCTTTGCCACATGGTATCAGGGCCTATATGGCAAAATTCACTTTTCACCTACAAGCCCAGGTTTGTCCCCAAACTGTACCAGGGTAATGGGGAGCTAGCAAACAAGTGGATTGGAAAAAACAGTGTCTGCCAGGCTTGATGATATGCCAAGCCTGCAAAGCTGGAAAGCAAAGCTGTTCTGACTGTTCCTCAGCCGTCTGTATGGCTCTGTAGCCAACAGCTATTCTTTGTACTCCTGCCTTTGTTTTTATAAACTGACATGGTATGCCAGAGTCTGTCCTTCTGTTCCCCAAACTGGGACTGATTGCCTGAGCTTCTATTAGAATGCAACTCCAGAACTTGGTGTGGGACCTCAAAACTGAAAGGGAACCCCTGAAGAAACTATGGGATGTTAGCGTTCCATATGTCAGGTCTGGGCTGGTGGTGCTCTGTAAAAGAGGAAAGTCCCAATGGGTACTGTCCCTTATGCAGCTTCTGTCAGCCTGGCCAGTGGCAGGGCCTCCTCCAGTGCACCCCAGCAGACGTCTGGATCAGCACCGCTTCCTGAGTGCCAGGGAAGAATGTGGCGCCTGTGTCTGCTCCGCGCTGCAGAGCAATGGAGCTCCCTGCCTCCACAGCTCTTCTAGGCCCCTCAGTCTTGCCTGGAATCCAAACTTAAATAACCACAGAATGGTTAAGCTACCAAAACTGAGCAGCAGTGAAAGAGGGAGCCTATTGTGCACTTACCCTGTGGTCTTGTTAAGAAATGCTTTTGGGTTGGTGGAATCCAGGGACTGTAGATGCAAAAAGGTTTCTTGATGTGGGTTTGTGTTTTGTGGGAGCCTAGAGCATTATTGAGTTATCTTCTTCAGTAATGTTTTCATTCAGTGTACTCTGAAGATTGTCCCCTGTAGAGGGTAGAGTGGAAAGCCCAGCCTTGGTTGCTGTGAGTCTGAGGGTGAAGGAGGGCTCTTCACTGCTTGGTTTTGCTCCAAGTTCAGTGTTCTCCAAAGCCCCATACTGAAAGGAGTGTGGAAGAACACCGTTGTTGACCCCTTAAATAAAGTTTAGTCAGAAGGTCTGACAGATTCATCTTCCACTACTGCTTCATCAGCACCCCACTAATGGCAGAGTACCAGCCCATGTGAATGTTGCTGAGCTGTGGCACACAAGTCTCTTGCATAGAGACCCTGTAACTTTACCTCCTCTACTCTTATGCCAAGGCACTGAACGATGCCAAGCGGGAGCTGCGCTTCCTGTTGGTTTATCTTCATGGAGATGACCATCAAGACACAGATGAATTCTGCCGGTAGGTAGGAGAGTTTTCCAAACAGTTCCCTTTGCACTTCCAATGCAGTTTCATTCACACAATCTCTTCTCATTTCCTAGCAACACACTGTGCGTACCTGAGGTGATCACCCTCATAAACACTAGAATGCTCTTCTGGGCTTGCTCAACCAATAAGCCAGAGGGATACAGAGGTGAGTGTGTCCCTCCTGGGCTTTGCCTATCCCTATCTCTGGAGCAAGCCAAATTCTCTCTGAGAAATATTCGTTCCCAACGTACTGTTGTGGTTTTGTGCAAGCAGAAAGATTTCAGGATTGCATGGGGAAATGTGTGTTGTGTCCACGTGACATCTCAGAGGGTCTGTTTGGATGCCAGGGTGTTGTGGTTTAACCTCAGCCAGAAACAAAGCACCAGGCAGCTGCTCACTCACTCCTCCACCCTCTCAGTGGGATAGGAAGGAGAACCAAGAAAAAAACAACAACAAAAAAACCCCCCAGGGGTTGAGATAAGAAGAGTTTAATAAATAAAATGTAGTAACAGTGACCAAAATGTAATAATAATTAAGATACAATAACAGGAATGAAAAGGAATTACAACAAAAAGAGAGAGGAACAAAAGACAAGTGGTGCACAATGCAATTACTCACCATGTGCTGACCAAGCAGCAGTCTGCTCCCTGCCAGCTCCCCCCCCCATATACCGAGCAGGATGTTCTGAGGTTAGTTTGGGTCAGCTGTCCTGGCCATGTGCCCTCCCTTGTGCACCTGCTTGCTGGCAGAGCATGGGAAACTGAAAAATCCTTAAGTTAGGATAAGCACTACTTAGGAACAACTAAAACATTGGTCTGTTATCAGCATTATTCTCACACTAAATCCAAAACACAGCACTGCACCAGCTACAAGGAAAGAAGTTAACTCTGTGCCAGACAGAATCAGGACTCAGGGAAATATCTTCTGCTCTTAACCTCTCCTGATCCTTACATTTCTAGGCAGTCCTAGTTGTATGATCTTTGCTGTGGGCATTGAAGTTCTTTTCACTGCCTTTTTAATGGAAGTTGGGTGTGTGTGAGGATTAAACTGAGTGCAGAAACAAGTATCTAGCTGTGCCCTTAACCCTGGCTTATATTATGCCTGAGGCCCAGAGTGACTTGTTAGGTGCATTCTTTCCCTTCTGAGACAGTCACCTTTATGCCACACCCAGTCTGTCTCCTTCAAAGCCCACAGTGAAGTCCTTTTAAGTAGGGTTCTTTCCTGAGCTGTTGATACTGGGCCTGACAGCGTTTTGGTAGGGTTTTGCTGCAAATGGAGCCTGTTACCAAAGTTCCTGTGCCACTTCTGACCCTTCTGGTTTCATGGCAGGAGAGGCTAGGAGTTCAGATACTAAATCTGGGTCATTCTTGGCGTCATTATTCAGCTCCCAGCTGTCAACAGTTTGAAAGAATGTCTTCCTACGGAGACATTCTTTTACTTACTGCTGTTTCATTGCTGCAGTACTTTGGAGTCACAGTCTAGAAAGCAGAGCTGGAAGGAATTGTGGCATTTCATTAATTCCACAGGGTGTTCTGCTTTAGTTTGGAGGGCTCTGCTGGTAATGACTGTTCCACGTTGTGTGATGGGCCATGCATGTCTTAAGGAGGTGATCAGCAGCCACAGGTGAATGGTGACTTAAAAAGCTCCTGATCTGTTTGGTTCCATTCCTTAAGATAGAGCTTGCCTCTGGTAGAAATAAGCTGATTTTGAATAGACACTCTTCCATCTCCCCCATGACAGTTATCTTCTAGACTCCAGCCCATTATTAATCATCTTAGCAAGTGTTTTCCTGTGCTTAACTTGTGTTTCTCTTCCTGCAGTTAAACCCCAGGGCTTTTTATCCCATTCTGAAGGGAAGTTCAGAGCAACTTGCTTCCTGCTTGAATTAAAGAACGTTTTTGGTTACTCGAGAGCTTGTTTTTTCCCCTCAGTCTCTATGCTCCAAGCCATTTCCTCCCTTTGCTAATTTATAGGATTTAGTTAGCAAAATGGAGCCTGAGGTATTTTCTGCCTTGGGAGAGAGAGTGGCTGTGGAAGCTGCTTTCCTAGGCTGCTGGGGATGGAAAGCATTTGTGCTGCAACCCTTGCTGACCCATCTGGATGGGGTAAGTGTGGTGATGTGTGTGCCTGTTCTCCAGTCTCCCAGGCTCTGCGAGAGAACACATACCCGTTCCTGGCCGTGATTATGCTGAAGGACCGCAGGATGACAGTAGTTGGGCGGCTAGAAGGCCTCATCCAGGCTGATGACCTCATTAATCAGCTGATGTTCATCATGGATGCCAACCAGACATACCTGGTGTCTGAACGCCTGGAAAGGTATTGACAGGACCTCAGCTCCAGAAGTGCAGACCTTGTGGAAGCAAGCTCTGCTTTGCCCTCTTCCTCCCTCCAGACACCACTTTCAGGCAGATAGCTCAGGATCTCCTATTCTGTAACACAGCCCATGGGCAGGGCTTTCCTCTTCCCAGTGGGATCATTGGTCTGTAAATTCAGGCCACCCTATAGCCAGAGAGCTGGATGTGTTGCTTACACAGGCCCACTCCTGAAAGATGGGTGTGAGTGCTCTACTGTTTCCTGCAGTTAGAGCACACCCTTAGCATGCTGGAGCTTTGCAGGTAAAGGCCAGACAGTAGCCAGCAGGAGACAAGTGGGAGCAGAGGCATTGCAGGCAGACTGTGAGCAAGGGCTGTTGGCTGGTCTGAATTCTGACTGTTTCTGGTAGTGCCTGAAGGAGACACAATCTTGGAAGTGTCTCAAGTATGAGGCAGAAATCCCAAGCACTACTTAGGTGCTGTCTGTCCACTCTGCAGTGGGTGAAAAGTCTTCTGCATTCAGCTAATTTCTACCCAGCCTTGAGACACAGTCTGTGTGCCAGGGACTGTGGAGATTCAGCTTGCCTTTCAGGAGCTTGTGGTGGTAACAGATCTGTGTGCTCCTACAAGTCCAAGGTGGTAACTACCCAGCTCTGCCACTGGCCTGTGTGCCTTTACTTTAGGGCCTGTGAGCCCTGACTGCTCCCTGCTCATCTTTGCAGGGAAGAGAGGAACCAAACCCAGGTTCTGAGACAGCAGCAAGACGAAGCATATCTGGCATCCTTACGTGCAGACCAGGAAAAGGAGCGCAAGAAGAAGGAGGAACGGGAAAGGAAGAAGAAGAAGGAGGAGGAAGTGCAGCAGCAAAAGCTGGCAGAGGAAAGGCGGCGACAGGTGAGAGCCAAGCGCCTGCTGTAGCGACTGCTGCGCCCTGTGGGACGCTGGTGCTGTGCAGGAGCAGTGCTTGCAGCAGAGGTCAGTTTGGTGCATGCCCCTTGCTCCTGCTCCCTGCTTATTTCGCAGACGCTGCAGGAGGAGAAGGAGCGGAAGTCCGAATGCCTTCCTCCCGAGCCACATCCTGATGACCCGGAGAGCGTCAAGATCGTGTTCAAGCTGCCTAACGATTCCAGAGTGGAGCGGCGATTCCACTTCACACAGTCATTGACGGTGAGCTTGGGGCAGAGCTGGTGGGCTTCCCAGAGCAGAGGAGGGTCAGGTGGCTCACCAGAGCTTTGGCTCCATGGACCTGTGTGAAATGGTGACCTGTGCCGAGAGCCTCAGCAGGCAGTTGTTCTGGGTAAGAAGGCTGTCGTGGGGCCTGGTCCCACCAGTTTAGAAAAGAGACATTAGAGGTAAAAACAGAAGAAATTATTTTTTCCCTTCTGAAAAAGTGAGACTCTTGTTACTGCCTATTCAGTAATGGTGTAGGAAGAGCCAGAAACTGTCAGGACTCCCCAGGTGCTCTGTGACAAGTCCTGTTTCATGTGTGCTAAGCAAATGGCTGTCCTGTGTCTACAGTGCAGCGATGGTGCGAATTTGGCACCTTCCCCCTGTGAGATGCCAGGGATGCAGTCTGGCTGTATCGCTGCTCCCCCAGCTGGCAGTTACTTCTGTGCTCCTTTCCCAGGTGATCCACGACTTCTTGTTCTCCTTGAAAGAAAGCCCTGAAAAGTTCCAGATCGAGGCCAACTTCCCTCGCCGTGTCCTGCCCTGCCTCCCTACAGAGGAGTGGCCCAACCCGCCCACGCTGCAAGAGGCTGGACTCAGCCACACGGAAGTCCTCTTTGTGCAGGACCTCACGGACGATTGACACTTTTCCAGAAGGCACACAATGGAAAGAGAAATTCATATTATTATTATAATACAGTATTTTTTTTAAAAGACTGCATACAAATGAGGGATCAGAGACCACATCGCCTGTGCCAGCTGTGCTGCGCGTGTGCGCTGGCAAGAGGAGTGTCTTCACACGCCCATGTACATGGCCATCCCCTGCACTTGGAAGGCAGAGAGGGAGGGGAGCTGGTGTTGCCCCTCCACCCTTCCTGGGGAGGAACAGGAATGGCAGCTCTCGGTAACTATTGCTTTTATTGATGACAATAATAATAAAACCCCGACAACCTGACATCTTGTGAAGATTTGATACTCTGCTGCTCCTGACAGCCAGAAGACCACCAGGCACCTGAATGTGCTAGGAGAGGGGAAGGGAGGGAAGGGCTGGACAGAATCTCTTCAGCTTCCCTCTGTGTATAAATACCTTTCTTTTAATATTTCTCTTGCTTTGTAATGACCAAAGGAGAATGGGGTTGACGATAGTATTAACTTTTTTGATAAAGAGCTGGTTTGATTCTTACCCGTGTGGGGTCTTGCCCAGGGTTCTTAGCCTGCGTAGTGTAATAAACTCTGCCTCTAGCATGTCTGGGCTGGTGCTTTTTGCCTGTCCTCCCTGCTGCACCAAGGAGGGGATCCCACCTGCTCTGGTTCACAGCACTGTGGGTTATGCTCATCTTCTGGCCTTGAGTTGGTGGTTTTGTGCCAGCACAACTGCTGGTGTTAGAGACACGAGTGTGCACAGCAAGGGGAATGCTATGCTGGGGTAGCTGCCTGTGGGAGTGCTTGGAGGAGGAGGGATGCAGCCTTTGTTTTACTCAAAGGGCTGGGTCAGCCCTCCAGGATGAAGTTAAGAGGTGGAAAAACAGACATGCAGACTCAGTGTAAGCTTCCATTTCCCTACAGAGGCTGTGGAGTGGGACTCTCAGCTTCTGCCCAAAGAGAGATTAGTAGGAGCTAGTCCTCTGTTCAGGACAGGTAGCCACCTTTGCTTGTCTGCACAAAGGACAGAAAGGAGCAGGGAGGTTTCTCCGCCCCCTGAAACTGTAGCAAGGCAGCTTCCTTTCCTAGCAGCCCCAGGGCCTGGCATGACTTTTTCAGCAGGGAGGAGATCCTTCATCTTCCTCAATAAGGCCATGGTGCCTTCTGTCACATGTACAGTGGCTGTGTATGTTCTACTCAACCCAAAATGCCCTGACTGGAGCTGCTGACATCTTTTGGTTTCTCATGTAGCCAGTGAAGCACAGAGCCTACATCCTTCTTGGCTGGGCAAGGGCATGCTAGACAAGGTTGGGAAGCTATTTCCTGGATGTTGCTGGAACCACCCTGGGTGGGCTCCAGGAAGGCTACTTACCTTGCAGGGAGCAACGAGCTTGCCCTAGCTTCCACCCTCTACTTTCTCCAAGCCCTGTCTCTAGGGCTCCCCTAGCTGCTGCTCAGTGATGGCCTGGGGCTGACCCATCCCTGACCATAGCCTCAGCCTCACAGGGGACTCAGAGGGGCCACCCCACCCCCCCCCGGAGCCCCTGCCTGCCAGCACTGAGACAAGAGCCACGGCACAGCGCGTTGGTATACATCATACATTTATTAGTGAATATCCCTCTCAAAATCAGCCACAACATTAAAAAAAATAATGATTGCACTACTTGGTCAAGCAGAACTAGCAACTTTCATTTTAAAAAAAGTACAAATCTGTTAAAAATTTCAATCAGTATAATACACATATATATAATACAACATACTAGTTATGTTAAATGCTACAAAACCAATATGATTCCAATGGAATGGAAAAAAAACCAAACACTTTTAGAGCTTTTAAGAACCTTTTTTTTTTTTTTTCTATATATTAGCCTTTTTTTTTCTTTTTTTTTTCAAATACATACATGGGAAAAATGAGGTAACTGTAAAATGTGCAAGTAACAGAGCAAAAAAAATTATATATATATATTTATATATATATATATATATATAAAAACTTTCTAACACAGAACACACGTCCTAGCACCTTCCGGGGAGCCACGGGGAGGGGTCCCACCGGAGGGCGCGGGGACTGGTATAATAGAACAGTAAACAGTCCACTATCCCACCACAGGAAATCATTGGTAAACAGTGGTATCTACAGCGCAGTCAGCAATCACAAACACCCTAAATAATTGGTTTTTAGTAATTTTTTTTTGTCATTTTTTTTTTGTCATTTTTTTTTTTTAAATGATACTTTTAGCTGCTCATTGGAATAAATTCTGCAGCACACGAGCTGTGAGCTTTCGAGTCGCCGTCAAAGGACCGTAAGGCTTTCCTGGCTCCCTGGGCACCGCGGGGGGACGGAGGGGACATGGCGGGGGGAAGAGGGGGGGGGGGGGGGGCGTCTCCGGGGGCGCGAGGCCGCCGCGCGGCACGGGGACTCCTTTGGTTATCAGTCACTGAGCAAGGGACGGGGAGGGGGGCCAGGGTCCTGCCCAGGGGACACCGAGCCCAGCGGTGCCAGCGCCCGCACCGTGGCGGGTACGGGGACGCGGAGCCGAGGGCTCCGGCCTCGACGGCCGCCGGAGAGGCGAGGAAAGGGAGGCAAGGGGGACGCAACGCTGGCTGTCCCCCCACGCCTGACTGGCTGGGCTTAGACCGACGCCGGCCCACCGGCATGCTGCTTGAGGCCCGCCCATTGGCGGAGATGCACGGCCATCTGCCAATAGAGAGCGGGCCTGCCGCAGCAGCCCGGTGATTGGCACCGCCCCTCCGGCCCTATGGCGTGGCAGCGCGGGCAGCACCGGCCCGCCCACCCACCTGACGGGTGCGGCCCCGCGCCTCACGCCCAGCCCCAGCGGCCAGGGCCGCTGCCGCCGGGGGCCAGCCCCGCCGCCTGCCCCCCGCCCCGCGGGGAGCCGACCCCTTCCCACCCCGTCCCCTTGCACACGCCGCCGCCGCGGGCGCACCCTCCCTCCCCCTCCAATGCCGCCGCCTCCCGCCCGGAGGGGCGCAGAGCCCGCGGGGACGGCCCTGAAAGTCTCACGGTCCTGCTGTGGCGTTGCGGACATGTGCAGTACAGTGCATGGCAGTTATCAGCTGAGCACAAAAACCCCTCTCCCCACCCCCCTCACCCCACAGCCGGCTAGACGTAGCCAAGACCACGTTCCAAGCTGGTCAGACATGCATGCATATTTGTGAACATTTACATAGGGCTGGCGTCCGCTCACGGAGGCTCCCAGGCATCGGCAACACGCATGCCGCGAGGGGAGGGCGGCCGTCCCCCCAACCCCCGCCGTCGCCCCTCCCCCCCAATCACCCTCCTCGATAATTAATCATGCAAAACAACGGCCACGCGGGAGTGCTGGAGCCGGGCGGCATGGCAGGGCATGGCAGCGGCTTCTCACTCATCACACCCCCCTGGCCCGCAGGAGCGGGGTCGGGGATATGACAGTGGGGGGGAGGGAGGCTGTGCACAGCTCCTCCCGCATCAGCCAGGGCAGGGTCAGGGGGTAGCACTGAAAACACACCACCAGATTATGGATAAAAATCCCCTGCTCCGGGGGCCGGGGCACCAGCCGCAGCCCAGCCGGCCCCTCACTGCCCACTGTCTGGGCACCGTGCCGCACCGTCCGGCCAGCAGGACAGGGGCGTGGAGCTGCTTCAATTTACAGAGAAACAACGTAGGCTAGGGGCCAGGCGGCATACCAGGGCCACCGCAAGCCCATGGCGGTGGGGACGGGGCAAGGGTCCCCCCCAGAGGCCTGGCTGCCTCATGCCTGCACATGGCCCCGCCCCCGGAGCTGTGCTGGCCGGGCACAGGGGAATGAAACAGGAGAGGGGCCAGGGCCGTGCCAGCACCATACTCCCATCAGGTAAAGACCCCAAGCAGCCATAACCCTCTGGGGGTCCCCAGAGCAGCCAAGGCAGGAGAGACCACACCAGACTGCACACGGGAGCGAGGACAGAGGCATTCCTGCCACAGCCACGCCACAGGGTTGCTGGTGTCCTACCTTGGCCACACTCCACCGGCCACCTCCTCCAGCTGCCCCTGAGGCCATCCCAGCACGCTGGCTCAGGGTGCTGCCAGCATCAAACCCACGGCGCGACCCCCCTCTTTCCTCCCTGCGTCCTCTGTGAACAACGCTGAGGGAAGGAGCTGCCTGCGCCACTGGGTCAAACAGCCACAGAACCAAAAACTCAACAGAAAAGGAAAGGAAATGGGGAAAGAAAACCCTACCATGGAAAAACAAGTGACATAGGGAAGAACCACTAATTCCCTAGCAGAGTACAAAGACCTGGAAAGTGATGGAGCAACAACAGCGTCTTTGGAGCGTGGAGGGGCACGGCCACGCACCTCCCGCCTCCAGCACAACACGATTCGGGGCCCCTGGAGGGCAGCAGGCAGGCGTCCGGCTGGGTCCGTGCCCCAGCGGGGAGGAAGAGGGCTGGCCAGGAGCCCGGACTGCTCAATGCTCACCACATCCGAGGAGAGGCTTTGGGGAGGGGGGTAAGCACAGGGTCAGGCCCTAGCAGCGGGCAGCGGCCCCCGCCCCTGGCCCAGCGTCCTCGTCCTCTAGCGAATTGTGCGGCACAGCACCCACCAGCCTCAGTCTGCCTCCCGCTGCACCTCCGACGCGTCCGCCCGGCAGATGGGGCACGTGCGGTTCGCCTGTGGGCAAGGAGAGACGGGCAAGTGAGCAGGCAGCCTACAGCACCAGCTGCACCCAGGGCCTCTCCTACCCCACTGCCAAGAGCTGGAAGCACCCCACAGCATGCCATATCCTGGCAGTGCTCAATCCAGCCTGGCATGCTGCTTGGTCCCTGCTCCCTGCGCATCCTCTGTTGCACTGCCCTGTGTGCCTACAACACCCCAAGAAGCTGCCCCACTCCCCACAGCAGGCAGAGGCAGGGGTAGTACCTTTAACCATTTGTCGACACACTTGGCGTGGAACTCGTGGTTGCAGGGCAGGACGCGAAGAAGCTGCCGGGCCTCGAAGTCACTGAAGCACACGACACACCTGAGAGAGGCAGCTGTCAGTACAGCCCCACTATGCAGCCACGGTCCCTGGACCCCCACCAGCATCTGTGCCTCAGGTTTACTCACAGGGTCTGCTCAGATTGGTGGCTCTCAGGATTGAAGCGGTAAGACGGGAGGTGCTCGATATCTGCTTTGGTGAGTCCCCGCGGCTTGGCCTCCCCCAGCCTCTCAGCCAGGTTCAGCAATGCCTAGAAAGAGACACAGAGGCTGTCTCAGCTCTGTTTAGGTACAGCCCCCGTAGACCTCCAGGCTCTTCCCACCCTGGCAGAGTCCACCTTAAAACCCGCACCAGTTTCCCCATCAAGTCACTGCATAGAGAAGCACAGCTGACCTCATAATTTTCCATCTCCACATCATCCACATCCAGGTCTAGGCTGATTGTGGGCCCCACAGCCGTTGGCGACACAGGAAGCATTGAGCTGAGGGGTGAGAATGGAGCAGTCAGAATGAAGCCACAAACCTCAACCTCCACCCTGATATCTCAAGGGAGGTAGACTCACCTGTGCCAATGCCACACCACTACTCCCCCACCTGCAGTGCCACCCTTGCCCCGTATGTCCCACCATATACCCCCTGGTACTCACAGGAAATAGGGCAGGAAGCTCGGGTAGTAAGGGGGGGGTGGCGGAGGGGGTGGCGGTGGGGGCAGCGCCTGCTGCAGCCGGTACCGCTGGGTGTTCAGCCGCCGGGGCATCATGTGGGGGTATGGCTGTGGGGAGAGATGGGGCACTCAGACCCATGCCAGACCCATGGCATCCCCCCAACCCTCCACAACCACAAGACAGGGACTCACCACGCCAAATGGCAGTTCTTGGTGCAGCGGGTCGTGGGAGAGGTAATGTAGCGGCACGGAAGGAGACAGTGTGGGAGTGTGGTGAGATGGGGGGTACGTGAAGCCCGCAATGGGGTGCTGCTCCCCTCGCAGGTCCACGTCATTATCTATCCTCTGCAGAGGCTGGAGGGAAACAGTTAGGCTGGGAGGGACATCCCAAATTACACCATCCCCCACCCCAACACTAGCACCTCAGGCATTCCAATCACCATCCCCAGCTCAGGCCCATGGGAGCTGCAGGACAACACGCCAGGGTGGCCTTTGTTGGGTCAATGAAGCACATCATGTCCACAGCCTGTACCCCCACAACTCACCATGCGTGGGTGCTGGGCTTGGAGAGGTACAAACTGCCCCAGGGGAGCCATGTGGGGCGGCTGGTGGGGGGGCACTGGCGGTGGTGGGGGGTGCAGGATGTAATGGTCGCTGGAGATGATGGGGGGGAATGTCTGGTAGGAGACGGGAAGCTGTTGCATGGCGCATGCCTGGATCAGCTGTGGGGCAGAGAGAGAAAAATGAGTGTTAGATACCCACTGTACTTATGGCTGCACCCATGTCCCCTCCCTGGGGCCTCCAAAACCCATGCCTCCAGAAACTTGCACTCCAGTGGGCTTGGATACCCACTGACATGACCAAAGTACCCATGGCCCAGGCTGTTGCTGGGCATGCACTGTGGGGGTCCCCCACTATGACTCACCGGGGGTGGGAGGCAGCAGAGCGGGTAGTGCTGTCCACTGAACATCACTGAGCATGCTGGGAGCTGCTGGGTGCTGCACCCAGGGATGTGCTGGCCGGCGTGGATGGGGAAGCCTTGCGTCGTGACAGTGGTAACCGTGTAGGAGAGAGGGACAGGTCCCTGGTGCACCTGAGAACAAGACACCAAAAGCAGTCAGGATACAGCCCTAGCTGAGCTGTCCCCATCCTGACAGGGTGACAGCAGAGTGCTGAGCACTGGTACTGGGACACAACCACCTAGCACCTCCATTCCACAAGTATGGCCAAAGGAGGGAGGCTGAGTGCAGGCTGGGGGTGAAGTGAGTTTTGGACCCCTCTTAGCTCCCTGAAGATTGACTGGCACAGCCTCCAAACCAGCACTGCTGTCACAGGCAATGCTGACATAAACAACCTTATGAAGGGACTCTCTCCAGCCCCTGGGAACATGGAACACCCTGGGCACACCCAGTATGTCAGAGGGATCCAAGGGTCTAAATGCTTGGAGTGCCCCCAGCAGCAAGCAACTGGTCAAACAGGACTGAGGGACATGTTTTAAGAACATCAGACAACAGCCCAGGGCCACCACAGAATCCCCCTTAGGATGGGTGCTGGGGGCTGCAGCACCTACCTGGTCATGCAGATCCACCATGAATGGGTTCTGGTGGGGCGGGTGAGCGGCCGGGTGAAGCATTCGTGGCGGTGTGCTGGGGAGAGCGTAGGCGCGGGGCTCATCTACAGGGATGTGCGGCTGCTGGGGGAAGGCAGGGTGCAGCTGGGGCTCATCCTGGCCCAGCAGGGTTGCCAGAGGTCGGTCGCGTCGTCCCCACTGACGCCTGGCAGGGGGGCTGCGGGGCAACCGCAGGAGAGAAACAGAGCAGGAGTGACCCCCGGGCTAGGGGCAGCACAGCCCTGTAGGGTGGCCACAGGCAGGTCAGTGCCAGCCCAGTTCCCAGGGCAAGATTCTCAGGACATCGTGCCAGGCCAAGCTCTCGGTCTGGCTGGGGAGCTCCATAATCAGCTCCTCTGTTCACTCTGAATGCGTCCCCACTACTGCATCCTCAGCACAAAAGGGACCCCTGCTCCCCAGGGACCCAAGGGCTGAGCCAGGTGGACATACTTCCCTGCTGTTATCTTTGCCCAAGCCCCTCGGGAGCCAGTGGCCTGACCCAGCAGGATCACAAAACCAGCCTTGTGTCCCCACATGCCATGAGTGAGAGGGCTCCGCATCGCCCTGCACCCCGTACCTTCGCCGGAGGTGGTCGGGGCTGCTGCAAGGTCCCCCCGAGAAACGGCGCTGGTTAAAAGGGGCAGAGGGTGGCCGCCTATTCACTGCCAGTTCCCATGGTCGCATTGGTGACGTCAGGAAGTGGATGGGCACGCGGGACCTCAGGCTCCAGGCAGGGCAAGACACCAGCACCTTGGATCCTGCGAGGACAGCAGGTCATGGTACCCCAATCTCTGGAGCCACACAGGGCTGCAGAGTCCCAAATTCTCCCTGAGCCCCAGGCCTGGGTAGCACCACCCCAGCCCACTCCCCACAGCCTGCTTCGGGAGAGGGAAAGGAAGAGAGGCACCAAGGGAGGTCAGGGCGGCTGCTGTACCCATGGTCATGCTGGGGAGGGGGAGCTTGCAGCCTGCCTGGCTTCTGGCCATGCCCCCTCCACAGTGAAAGCCAGGCTACCCTTCCCATGCCCAGTCCTGTCACTTGCCCCAGTGACTGTGAACCATCCCCAGCGCCGCTGCCACTGTCCCCAGTCAGCTCAGCCTTCTGATCCAGGACCTAGACCTCCTTGGACCGGATGCCGCCCCGGGCACGCCAGGGCTGCGAAGAGGCTGTTCTCCCACTGCATGCAAGACTCGGACACCGAATGAGAGAGAAGCACTCAGTTTTGTCAGAGAAAAGTGGTGAAGGGTTCTGTGGTGGCAACATCATCCCAGGCTACTGGCCACCCGATAGGGAGCCTGAACTATGGCAGGGGAGGTTCTAAACACAGGCAAGGGGTCAATGGGAACACAGCCTCATTGCCCCTCCTGCATCCAGCCTGGCTGGTGTCCCCATGCCAGCGCTGCCCCTCCCACCACACAGTTGTGCCTCCGGCCCTAGCAAATCTTGGCCCTGCAGAAGAGGTATCTGCATGCAGGTCTGAACTTCCCCAGGCTCTGGTCCCCTGGCCCCAACAGAGCTTTTCCATGGCTCCATATGTGTCAAGAGTCACCGAATCACAGGGGTTGGAAGTGACTTTTGGAAATCATCTAGTCCAACCCCCTTGCCAGAGCAGATTGCACAGGATGGCATCCAGATGGGCTTTGAATGACTGCAGAGAAGGAAACTCCACCACCTCTCCGGGCAGCCTTTTCCAGTGCTCCGCCACTCTCAACATAAAGTTCCTCCACACATTTAGATGAAACTTTCTGTGTTAAAGTTTGTGCCCATTATCCCCTGTCCTGTCACTGGGCCCTATGCTCCTGACACCCTCTAAGTATTTATAAGCATTTGGAAGATCCCTCCTCTATCTTCCCCTCTCCTGGCTAGTAAGCCCCAAGTCCCTCAGCCTTTCTGACTGGATGGGTGTTCTAGTCTCCTAATCATCTTATTGCCCTTTGTTGGACCCTCTCAAACAGCTCCCTGTCCTTTATGAACTGGGGAGCCCAGAACTGGACACTACACTCCAGATGTGGCCTCACCAGAGCAGAACAGAAGAGGAGCAGAACCTTCCTCAAACCTGTTTGCCTCTTCTAGATGCATCCCAGGATACTATTTGCCTTCCTGGCCACAAGGGTACATTGCTGGCTCCTGGTCACCCTGCTGTCCACCAGGACTGGCCCCATCTTTGCCCACAGAGCTGCTTTCCAGATCAGCCCCCAACTTGTACTGAAGCATGAGGTTATTGCTCCCTAGGTGCAGTACCCTACACTTGCCCTTGTTGAACTTCATAATGGTTACTCTCTGCTCAGCTTGTCCAGGTCACCATGGATGGCAGCAGAGCCTTCTGTTGTCCAGCCTCTCCTAGAAAGGACTCTCCCAGGCAACTTTCCACTGGCCCCTCTGCCAGCCTCCCTCAGCCTCCACAGCCACAACCTTAGCACTGCATCCCATGTGCCCCTAAATCCAACTTGCCAGCAGCCTGGTGCTGTGCCCTCCCAGAGCATTTTTTTTTTCAACCATACCCTTACCCCTTGCTGCCTATGGCAGAGGCACTCTGAGGCTAGGAAGGGCACACTGAGCCTAAGAAGTGCTGCTCAGCCCCAGGAGGAAGCTCAGGGGGTGTCTCATCCCAGCGGGGAGGAGCTGTGATGTCATACCTGTGTGCCAGGTATCACGAACCACAGTGGTAAGTCACCAGGGCAAGCCCTGTGCCACGCACAAGTCTCTTCTTAATCTCACCCCCAACTACCATTCCATGTCTGAAGCTGAAAACAAATTTCTCTCACTGTTTTAGAAGGAAAAGGAAGGCAAAATCCGAAAGTCAAAGGCTGAGCCTGTCTGCAGCTGGGGAAGAGACTACTCAAGGACTGCTCAAGGTTTGCCCCCTATGCTGCCCAGCTGCTGAGTGCCGGGCCAGCAGGCTAGGGTGCAGCAGCAGCCCAGGCTTTAACCCAGAAGCTCTCCAAGGTGTTGCTGCTTAGTTCCGCATCCTCACTCTCAGAGCACACGTGGCGCAAAGGCCCTGCATGGCCCGGCTGGCACCATCGGGACCAGACACCGCAGTGATGGCCTCGGGGACTGGGAGCGCCTCTGTGGAGGGACATTGAAACCATGCAGGGACTTGCCGCTTCGTGGGACCCCCGGAGCTCCCAGCACGCCAGGACAGCCTCCCGTGCTCCCACAAGCAGGATGTCCTCTACTCGCCAAGACAGTAGTGGCTGAGAGCCACGAGGCTGGCACACCCCTCCAAGGCACCCATCCTCCTTGTCCCAGGCGGGCACACCTGGCTCCCTCCCTCGCACCCACGGCTGTTAGCCAGCTGGCACCCCCGGCAGGGTCACCATGACCCCGCGGAGGCGACAGCAGCCCCGGAGCGAAGGGGACTCGGCAGCCCCTCGCTGGGGCGGGGGCCGAGGCGGCTCCCAGGCCCCACCGAGAACAAAGTTAGCAGCGCGCCAGCGCTCACGCCCGGGACCATCTGCTCAAGCAGAACTGAGCTCCGGGGCTGTCGGGGAGCCGCCCGCTCCGCTATCGCCTCCCCGGGGGTCCTGCCACCCCGATGCCACCCATCGCCGACCTCGTCCTAGCACCTCGGGCTCCTCCGCAGCCCCTTCCTCGCCGTTCCCAAGCTGCCGCGGCCAACTCCTCACGGGAGCGGGATCACCGCTGGCCCAGCCACAGTCTCCTCGGCGGGCCGACCCCAAACCCGAGCCCAGCTCTCGGGGGGCGGTCTCCGGTCCGGTGGCACACGGCGGGGCAAGCGGCACATCCCGGAGCACCCCGATGGGTGCAGCACCTCGACAAGGCATCCCACCTTACAGCACCCCAGTGGGGCACCCCAGCCTGCAGTCCGCTTCCGCGGGTTCACAACCCGGCCGGCAGCCCACGCCCCCCGCCGCAGCAGAGGAGTCCCGCCGGTGGCGGGTCGGGAGCGGAGCTGTGGCTTTAAGAGCGGCCGCTCCGGGGCCATGTGCTCGGCGCCAAACAAAAGCAATAACAAAGGCGGCCGCCGGGCCCCGCTGCTGCCGCCACCGCTGCCCAGGGCAGGTGTCGCCGGGGGTCCGGTGGGCGGCCCCGGCCCCGCTCACGCCCTCCCCAGCCCCCCCGCACTTACCTGCACCGATGGCCTGGGCCGCCGCTCCGGTGCCGCTGCGGCGCCCCCGCCCCCTCCCGCCGCTCTTTGTTCGCCGACGCCGGGCCCGGGCCTGCCCCCCCGCCCGCCACCGGCCCTCCCCTCCCTCCCTCCCGCCTCCCGCCCCCCGCCGGGCCGGCCCCCTCCCCGCCGCCGCTGTTTCCGGTGCCTCTTTGTTTTGCGCGGCGCGGGGCGGCGGGGCGTGCTGGGGTAGCCGCCGCCAGGCCAGTGGGGAGCGGGGCGTTGCCTGCCCCTTTAAGAGGCGGCGGTGGCGGCGGGACGCACCGGACCGAGTCACAACACTCGGGAGGCCCCAGGGGCGCGCGCGGCTGGCGGCGGGGGGCGGGAGGGGGGCAGCGCGGCGCGCCCCACGTGACCAGGCGTGTCACGCTCCGCAGCCATCTTGGAGACGCGGGGCCGGGCCGCCACGCGGGGCAGCACGCCCCCCCCACTCCCCTCCCGGGGGCGGTGTCCTAGCAACGGCCTCCACGGAGAGGGGGGCCCTAGCAACGGTGCCTGGCCTGGGGGCGGTCCGGCCCGACCGAGACCCTCCCTGCAGCCACCCCGGGTGAGAGCATCGGGCACCGTCTGGCCCGCCGCCCTCGAGGGGCCAGGCTCCGGTACCGGCCGCGCCGCCTCACCCCGCTGGGACAGGCATTCACGGCTCCGCGGGGCCAGGCCAAGGTGGCACCTTACCCGCGCCTCTGCCAGCCTACCACCGCTCCTAGCCCACCAGACACCGTGCCATCGGGCTTGCAGCTCCGTGAGCCGGCGGACCGCGAGGACAGCAGTGGGGACAGCAGCACCGTGAGCCCGGTGGGCCATAGGGTCAGCAGCAGCACCGTCTTACCGCGTTCCCACCCGGCCCGCGCCGTGCCACCATGCTCCTGCTGGCAGCTGCCTAGAAAAGCCCGGGCAAGGGGGAAGGTGAAGGCTGGAGCTCAGCTTCCTGCCACCCTCCAGCACTGGGACGGGAGGATAGAAAGAAACTGCTCCCCTCATGCTCAGCATATGGAGCCCTCGCCCCCACCGTGAGCCTGCCAGGCACATACAGCTCTTCCAGGGCATCTCAGTTCAAATTTCCGGGCAGCAGAAAATCCTCTTTTGCTTCAGAACAGCTTCCTGCTCCCTCCTCTGGATTAAACAAGGAGCAGGAACTTTTCGGAGCATTTCCTGCACATCTGCAGGTCAGCCGAGCAATTTGCCTGGCTGATGCCGGGCGCTACACATCGAGAGGCTGTACCACCGGCTCCCCCATCACCCCGAGAGGCTGTGTCATTGGCAGCACCGCTCCACGCCAGTCAGAAGCGGCTCCACTAAAAGCCAGATGCTGCATCCATGCCAAACTTCCCCAGGTTACTACACACACTTGGAAATTCCCAGGTAGGCAAGCGATCCAGCCGGCAGCCCTGATGTAATGCCTATAAACCAGCCTTCCCCCGACAGCTGAGCTTTAAAGTGCTAACAACCAAAAGGGAGCTAATTAATTTGTGGCATCACCCCTTTTAAAGAAAACCTCAGATCAGTGGCCACGATTTAACGATTCAGTAGGCTCGTCATTGGGATGAGCAGTCAGATTCCATTTTTTCTGGTCCCAGTACGGTACCCAGCTCCCTTCAGGCCCCTGTCAAAGGCCACCTCATCAGCTCTCACCTCTTCCCCCTCCCTCAGTCCAAGTGCACAGGAAGAACCACACCAGCCTCAAGGATGCCCCAGGACATGGCACATCTTGGGGTAAGCTGCCACAGCTGTCAACAGCACCACAGCCAACTGCTTCTGTCCTCATGGTAGGGGACACAGAACATGTAAGTGGCACAGCAGGTTGCAGGGCAGATCTATAACGGGGTCAGATCCACGTCCTCGGACAAGCACCCCAGGAGGAACCAGATGAAGGACTCAATTGTCAACCCAGCCCTGAACAACAGCCCTCAAGGTCTGCTTCACCACAGCCTCCTGGCTTTGAGAGCTGGGAACTAGAGGGAAGAAGAGGAAAACAGCACTCTGCACTTTGACCTTGCCACTGTTTGTGGGTAGATGCAGCACTGCACCTTTCCAAGGCTGCCAGGACAAGGTCTGATCCTGGGCAGTGCACAGGCAGTAGGCAGAGACCACAGCTGGTGGGTGTGTGTACACTTTCCTGACCACACCAGTGCCACCAGCTTCCCCACAGCCAGCAGCTATCGATGTTCTCAGTACAGTGTTGGGATAAGCCATTGATGGAGTACAGCTCACTGGCGAGGCACTGCTTGTGCTTCCTGCCCAACCAGGCTGTATGGGTCCTGTGTCAGAGCTGGGTCCAGCCACAGTGTGGCTGTGCCCAGCCAGCTCCTGTGAGGATGGGTACCACATATCCAGCTGCATGCAGGGTCTGAGCATGTGGAGGTGGCTCAGCCCATGCCTGCCATGCACACAGCCACCAACACCACGCTCCCCAGGTCTTGGAGCCTTGCCTGGAAGAGCCATGTGAAGAGCCCAAGAGCTCTTCTGATGCTACAGCCACAGTCAGCAGCACTGGTCTGTGCGTCTGGGCCCAGACAAGGAGTTCCCAGTCCAGGCACCGAATGCTGTGACACCCTGGGTGAGCAGACACCCTGTGCCAAGCAGCAGCCCTAGAAAGTTCTCTTATCTGCAGGGGTTGCTCAGGCTGCAACCTGGCTGCTCTATAGCCAACGGGCAGCCCATCCTCTCCCTTGTGAGAGCCAAGGGCCATCATAGCCAAAGCCTCCCCAAGCCCAGGCTCTCTTAAGACACCATCTGCTGCCACAGACGTCCTGCCTCCCCTGCCCCATATATAGGTCAGGTCTATCACGGGATTAGCTGGGGTGATTCGAGTGGTGTGAGCATGCCTCCCACTAGCAGTATGCTCTGCTCTGTCCTCTCCCCCAACACACAGCATGCCAACAGCTTGCCTCCACACTCTCCCTGGCCTCTCCCCCAAATCCACAGAGGACGAGTGGAAAAGTCCCCAGATCCCTCTCTCACCTCCCCAGTGCCAGGAAACAACTGGGAAGAAACCATCACCAAGCACCCAGAAGCTTCCAGGCTGCAGTGAGGGCACAGCAGGAGTGTCCCCACTCTACCCAAGGCCCAACACAACCATCAGAGGACATGGGACACCCCAACAACATCAGCTATGGCAGGATGAAGTGCTTTTCTGCTGGAGAGACACGAGGAGCTCCCTCCCCACTCTGCAGCCCGCTGGAGCCGAGCTGGCTGGCAGTGGAGGCAGGACGCCTCTGCTGTGATCACACACCACCCACTCACACCCCCGGACTGACAGCACTCCCGTCAAACGCCTCCAGCCACACACACGTGGAGGATGGTGACATGGGGAGCGAGTAACTGCACAGGCAGCGGAACTGGTAACACTCGGTTTCCTGTCGATCTCTCCCACGTGGATTCTCTGATGTCTAATAGCAAGGCTGAGCTGCACTGCAGAGGGAGAACTAGCAGCATCTTCCTCCCAGAGAGATGGAGCCTGTAGCAAGACTGTTGAGACAGCCACCACACCTGACACCTACCGCAATTTGCACCATCCAGCAAGTTCAAAGCCGAGTGAAGAGACTCGCAAATAGAGTCACCTTGCAAAAGCCTTCATTTCCTCAGGACAGGGTAAATAATTTGCAGATATCTCCACCTTCCTTTGTTTGCACTAGAAACATTGACACAACCTCAATAGCATGGCCAGAAAGCTACTGGTGCTGCAGCTGGGTCCAGCTCTGGTATCTCTGAAGCTCAGTGACATCAAGCAGTGTTCTTCCTGGATAGGATCTTCTCCCCCAGACAGAAGCATGTTGAACCATGCTCACCTCTATCTGACCTGGCATCCTGCAGCAGCTGGTTCCACAGCTTAGTTGTGCATGTGTGGGGAGAGAAAAGCAAATGCCACCACATCCACCCCCAATCTGCTGTGTGGGCAGCCTCCCCAGTCCTCCCCCTCCCTTCCTACCGCAAGACACCACGGTTCAGGACCCTGTACTCCCCTACCCTTCAAGTTTTAGTTCTCTTTTCTGACATCTCTTTCCTGAAACATAGCTAATCTCTCCTTGGCCAGAGCCAGCCCAGGGATCAGAGATTCAGCACCCATCCCCACAAAGCAGCCCTGGGAGTCCCCAGCTCACCTGCCACCTCTCCACAAGCATCCCTGGAGTCCAGTCCACTCTCTACAAGCCGCAGACAATGTTAACAGTGTCTGCCAAGCAAGCAGCCAAAGGCAGAAGGGGCTGGGCTCCAGACACCTTCCCCACTGCTCCGTGACTGGGCCCAGGCAGAGCGGCAGCATCTGGTGTCACGGCTCCAGTGAAAGGATAGAGGCAGAGCTGGAAACTGGTGGATGGCAAAGAGCAATTTCGTTAGCACTTGGCAGAATGTAGTATCTCTTGAAAGCACTGGTGACAGTCAGGAAGTTGGGTTGGGTGGGCTTTTTTGCATTTTAAGAAGCCTGCAGGAACACCAACGACCTGCAAAGATCATTTTCAGAGAGGAGCTCAGGAAAAAAAACACAACAAAAACAAACAAACAAAAAAATTTTACCCTCTTTAATAATTTATTATTATTATTATTATTTAACATTTGCCAGGAGGCTGCTTGCTTGATGCACTGAAACAGGCAGTGACCACTGCTTTAAGTGCAAAGGAGGCTGGCTGCAGTACCTCCCCAGTACATCACTCAGAGAACCCCACGCCAGTGCCTGGGGACGGTTTTAAGAGCAGAAACATGACTTCCAAGCTGACAGCCCTTGTGCATGAAGCGCGACTGTGCGGTGACAACACAGCAGCCTGGGGCACAGGAGCTGCCTGACCTCTGCTACAGCTCCTGCCGGTGGATTTTTATTGTTCACTGCTTTGCCTAAGCACAGAGAGAAAAGCAACTAAGGCACAGCACTTGGTTCAAAATGAAATGCCCTCATGGAGTCCCACCAGCACAGCAGAGAGAAGACAACCTGCTGGAGGGGATGGTGGCTCAGCACCGCCAGGCTTGGTGGAAGAAAGACCAGAGCATGGGCATCCTAAAACACAGGATTGCAGGCCAGTCCCTCTGCTCTGCACAGCTGAGCCAAAATCCCTTATCCTGCTTTCCAGCATAGCCAAAGAAAGCCCACAGCTATAGCTCCACAGCCAGTGAGGCCAGGTCTCCTGGGACCAAGCTGCAGCTGGAAAATAATATTCTCAAGCCCTGTCACAAGCACTGCTTGCTAGGGGCACTGCTCACCTCTACTGCCACGCACACAGTAAAGCTGGGAGCCCTCCCAAACCACCCCACAGCAGAAAACCCAGACATCCAGTACTGGTCACAAGGCCCCATGGGCTGCTCATGCTCACCAGGAAATGGCTTCTACCTGAAAGGGTGAGGACTTGCAGGTGTAAGGGCAAAGGAAAGGATTAACACCCTGGGCCAGCTTTGTTGCACAGAGAGTTACCAGGCTGGCAGCGCCCAGCAACTTTGTGAGCTGACAGCACAGAACCATGCTGCTCCCCTCCAGAACTGACCTGTCCCAGGGAGCCACACAACATCCTCGTGCAGCTCCATGACCACAGGGCTCAGGACCTGGCTCTCCCAAGTTCCTGCCACACCAATTTCAGAGGGTCTCTGGGAGGGTTCCAAAACACCAGCAGCTTCTTCAGACATTCTAGTAGCCTCTGGACTCATCAGACCGGCACTCTGTGGGCTACGCCTGCCCGGTGGGCACGCAAACTCCTTGGCAAACCATTCACCTACACAGAGCAGGTGACAGGGGATGGTGGGAAAATGCCGTGCACCAGCTCCTCACTTCAGAGATGAAAACCAAAAAGCATCCAAAAGCTCCAGGCTTTTCTGCTGAAAACCAGTGCTGCACCACTCACCACTGGCTGCCCAGCCACCACGTCCCCAGCTGTGCCCCGCGGCCAGCCTCACGTGACGGTGAAGTGGATGCACACAGGAGGAGTGGCTGTAGTGACAGCCTTACAGCTTGTGTCCAACACACAGCGAAGCCCAGCAAATCCCAGTGCTCTGCAGCTCTCATTTACAAACCTCACACGCTCTGTGCAGGTACACAGGCTTCAGCAGGAGCCCACTGCCCACAGCCCCAGGGAAACACTTGAAGGGAGATAGCCCAGAAAGCACAGGGCTTCCAATGTCCACCTGTGCAAGGACAGGGGGACACCAAGCCCCAGGGATAAGAAGAGTTTCTTACACCGAACCCTTTTTGGGCTGGGAGCCCACCTCCCCAGGGCCAGCCATGCTGCTATGTCAACAGATACTGCCACCAAGGAAGCAGGGGTACCTGGCAGGCCAAGCACGACTTCCCCCTCTCCTGCTCTGAACGATTCCACTTCACTTCCCACTGCTGTCCCAGGGTGGCAGGGCTTCACTGGCTCCTCACACACCTGGAAGAACTGCTGCAAGCTGCAGGCCAGGCCTTACCTGCCAGCTGTTATTTCATTCCTCTAACAGGTCCATAAACCAGGGATAATTAAATGTCCCCTAAACTCTTTTTCAGTTAAAATAAAAATCTATAGTTCCTATTTCATTAGCTGACTCTGAGTTTTACAGCTTGATCAATGCCCCTCACAAGCCCTGGTCCCAGGCAGGCAGACACAAACACACAGCAGGCAGCTTCCACAGAGCAAATCAGTGGGGACTCATGAAGTCTCCTCTCCCCATTCTTTGTTCCTCACTCAAAAGGGAGCCATGTGGCATGGCAGATAGGGACAGTGTGTTTCACCACTCGAGGGAATGTCACTGCCACACATGGCTTCAGAAGTCAGATTTTGCATCAGATGGGAGTAGAGGCAGCAGTGATGCTCCCTCTCCAGTGAAGGGAGAGCCCAACACATGTGGCCCAAAAAATGCAGCCATCACCCTAAAGGTAAGGCAGCCCAGCATGCATCTGGGGTGACACCTCTCCACACACTCCAAGGCAAAGAGGGAGAAGGCTCAGCTCTCACAGCTGATGGCTGGAGACAGAGCCCGCTGCAAGCACCAACTGGGAACCCAGAGCAGCTGCTGCCACCACTCTGACCTCTGACATCAAGCCCATGCACAACGCAGAAGAGACACATCACAGAGACCCAAGTGCTCAGGCTCACCGTTTCCTGCCCTTCTCAGCCCTCTGCTGCTGCCCTGCCACATGTGGCCTTCTCCTCGCCAGCATGCCAGGCCAGTGGCTGGAGCAGCCAGGGCTCCAGATGGCCTGGCCTGTCCTGCAAGCCTCTCTCTCCTCTGCAGTGGGAAGCCCCTGGCTCCTGACAGCAGACAGAGGGACCTCAGCAGCTGAGCAGACAGCAGAAAGAGCGCTGCCCACAAAGCAAAGATCAGTGCCTGGTTGCCACTCAACACCCATTGCACCACTTCCCTCCACTCCAGACACACATCCCTCCCCCTGCTTTTGCTCAGCAAGAAAGCAGCAAAATGCCATTGTTCCCATCCTACCACTGCCAGGACATGCTCCAGAGGCAGTCATGGCTGCAATGAGCTCCTCTGGACCACACCACACTGGTGACACACACACCACACCACTGGCCACAAACTCTGGCAACCCATCACTGGGCAGGCCAGCATGCTGGTATTTGACAAGGGATACCACATCAGGCCACTGGGACACAGGAATAGCTACATGTCAGAGCATCCAGCTCCAAGCAAGGCTGGTGAGGACAAAGCCCCACCACTCACTGCAGCTCCTGTGTTGGGGAAGTGACACTGAAGCCTCCTAAACACACCCAGGTGGCTCCCACCTCACTTCCCACACCAACACCTGTCCCAACTCTGCTGCCATCCCTGTCTGAGCAGAGGGGCATGGAAGGGTGCAGCAAGGCTGCAGCCTACCTGCCAAACCAAACTCACTGCCCAAGGGACGTGACACCAGAGTGTGGCTCCTGCTGCCCGACCGGCCTCAAAGCAAGCACCCAAAGGTGACAAACAAAGGCACCCGGCAGGCACTCTGCATTAGCAGTATTTTTAGACGCCGCTATGGAGCCGGCCTTATTATTTTCATTGCAACGTGCATAATTACCCACCATGCACCGCAGTGACATCAGACGCAGCCTGCTCCCCTCCGACAGCCGGTGAGCCTGGCGCCTGCTCCTCCTCCCAGGGCTCCCGGCCTCAGGGACCGGCCGGGCCGCCCGAGCTCTGCCCCGCGCTTCCCCCCATGGCAGGGCCGCTCCGCTGCGCACAGGGGGCCCGAGCGTCCCGGCAAGTTGGAGCCAACAGCAGAATAGAAAGGAGTGCAGGTGGCAGAGGGACTAAGTGAGGTGGTGACGTAGGAGAAAGAGTTGGTGAGCACGGAGACAAGCTCTGGAGCTGCAGACACACACGGCCAGCTGTGCTGGAGCACGGGGCCAGTGCAGAGCTTGTGGCCGAGATGCCATCGACACTCATGGGGTCAGTGGCTATCCCCACACAGAGGGGCAGCACCTGCCAGGCCACTGGCTGCCCGCGGGGCTTAGCTCCTGCCTAGGAGAGCCAGCCCTGGACCACATCCCAGCTGCCCCAAACCTGCTCTCGCACATCCTCTGCAGCCCACACACTCACCACAGGTCGGTGGCACGGCCTGTCTCACTGGTGCCACCGCCCTGCCCTGTCAGCTGGGGCTTTGTTGTTTCCCACTGCTTCCCTATTTTTACAACTTCATAGAAGAGTTTCGTCGCTTCGCCTCCCACACCCTCCTACAACCCCTGACCTCGGCCCTGTTCACTGAGCCCGGGGCAGGCAGCAGGGCGTAGGGACACCGCCGGACGGAGCACCCCGGAGCGTCCAGCAAGCCTGGGACGCGGAACTAGCCGCGGCAAGAGCCACCGCCTCACGCCCGGCCGGGGACGCGGGAGCCCCGCCGGAAGGGGCTACGGCCAGGGCAGGCCCAGCTCTGCCGGCGAAAGCCCGAGGAGCGGTAGGCCTCCGGCTCCGCCACTCTCCCTGGTGCTCCTGGAAGCCCCTCCCCTCTTCCCGAGGGGCTCACCAAGAGCCGGGGGCTTCTCCCACCGGCGGGTAGCTACCGGTGCACCGGGCCCTGCTGCCCTTTCCGGGCACCTCTCCTGGGCTCCCGTGCCCCGTGCAGTTACTCCGTAGCGCACTTAACCCTGCGCCAGGTCCTCTCCCGGCCCGACCATCAGCCCTTTCCAAGCCACCGCGCCCGGCCCGGCCGCCCCCCGCCGCGCACCGGGCCCCGCTCACTCCTTCGCCTGTCGCACCGGGCGTCGCTGGCCTCTGCATCCGCTCTCCTCGCATCGGGCCCTGCCTGCCGCCCTCCCTGGTGCACCGGAGCCGACCTCCATACCCCGCCGCACCGGCTTTTCCTACCTCCTTTCCCAAGCCCTTGGCCCTGCCCGCCGCCTTTTACTGGTGCACCGACCCGGGCCCGCGGCCGCCACCGCCGCGCCCCATACCTACCAGAGGCGCTCCCCCGGCGCTCGCGGACCGCTCGGTGCCTGCCCCAGCCCTGCCCGCCACTCAGCCCGCTCGCATGGCGCGGCGGCCGGGGCCGCCGGGCTCGGTGTCCGTCCCGGTGCCGCTCCCGCTCCGGCCTCGGCCCGGCCTCAGCCCCGCCTCATGGCACCCCCGCCCTGATGGAACCGGCCGCGCAGCGTCGTCCCCCACTTCCCTGCGCCGATGGGCGCGTCCGCACACCCCCTCCCGCCGTACTGCGCCCAAGAGCGGCGCCGCTGCGGCCGCAATGCTCTGAGTGGCAGCGCATCTCAACACCCGCCCGGGGGTACGCCCGAGGTGTCCCGACACAGCTCTTGGGACGTCTGGCGGCATCTGGGATCAGCCAGGCGTAGTTCGCAGAGCACTGTCCAGAGCATTAGCCCCACAGGGTTCAGACGGCTCATCCTGGGCCAGTCCTAGGGGTCTCCAGGGGTACCTCCAGCCCATAGGATGTCTGCCAGGATGTTCTGAGGAACCCCTCGTATGCGTTGGAAGGATCCCGGAACAATCCTGGAGGTGTTTCCCAGACCCTTTCTCTGGGCCTTCCTGAGCCAGGTGTGGGGTGAGATGGGAACCTCAGAGGAGGCTGGGTGTCTGGAGGACCCCAGACCTTCCCAGGTATCCAGATCCCGTGGGTTTCCCAGGGCGTAAGGCTCAGGGGCACAAAAATGGGGGTCTCGCAGGCCCAGAGCTGGCCATGCCCCACCATGCCACCTCCCAGCCCTCTTCTGCCTGAGTGGAGCTGCACAATCCACCCTTGTCCTCAGTGGATCTGAAGTAGGTCAGGGAAGCTGGGCCCCCAGAGTGGGGGCCTGGAAGCAGGGAAGTACAGAGGGTCTCAGACACTTGCCTTGGTAGCCACAGCACTGGGTTGGTGTTCGTTCCCTGTCCTGGTGGGACCCCGGTGTCCCCAGCCCAGGGGATGCAGGGCATTTCCCCAGCCCCTCTCCAGTCATCTGGGGTGGTTTGGAATGCCTCTGTGTCCCTGCAAGCTCTGCATCCCTCCTCACAGTCCCAGCCCCAGGGGTGCAGGCTGGGATGGCTGAATCCTGGGGAACAGTACCCAACATGAGGACCTGGGGTCTGGGGCGAGGGAGCAATCATGGGGCTGGGATGGGTGGAGGCTGGAGAATGAGCACAAGTAATAAGGAAGATGAGAGAGGAATCTGTCACCCCCTAATTGCAGTTAATAATTCATGAACATGTTTACTTCAGGAGGCAAAGGTCTGTGGCGTGTCAGGGTGTGAATGCACAGCAGCCTGCCCGGCAGCATCCCCAGCGACGCGGCTGCAGGTAAGGGATGTTGGGCCCCGCTCCCAGCCCTCATGGGTGCTGTGGTCCACCATGGGAGGGGAGGTGGCGGTGTCTGTCGGTTGTGGGGCTGCCCACAGGCTGTGGGAGGAGGAGTGGGACATCACGGTGGTGTCACAGAGTCCCCTCGAGCTCCAAGCACTGCTTGGCATGGCCCTATTGAGCCTGAGCAACAGAGCCTCCAACCCTGCTTTGGAGAGGTTCCTGGGCTCCTCGAGCACCCCAAGTGCTGGAGATCAACTCTGTTCCTCCATGACACATCCCCAAGGAGTCTGTGCCTGGGAGTGCGAGATGGAGCCTGGTACTCGCTCACTAGCCCAGCTGAGCAGAGGGGACTGTCCCCACCAGAGCCCCTCCTGCCACAGGGACTGTTCGAAAGGAGGGATTGGAGCAGGTACCTCTCAGCCCCAGGCATGTTTTCTGGTGTGTGCCCACAGGCTTGCTGACAGAATGTCATGGAACTGGCTGGCACTGGTCCCCTTCCTTCTGACAGCAGGTGAGGACTTTGCTCAGTGGCTGGCACAGGTGGGCAGGAGGTGTTGGAGGTGCTTCCAGCTCCAACATGCATTCCAAATTCCCTGAGGGCAGGTGGGACCCCCAAAACGCTGCCCATTTTGTTGGCACTTTGAAGACCCAAGAGTAACCTCACTGCCCCAGGGCTAGGCAGAGGGGATAGCATCTAGCATGGGTGCTGCATCTGGTGGTCTGGAGGTGGGAGGTGTGGGATAAGCATGAGTAATGTCATGGGTGGGGAGTTCCCCTGCCTCCCCCAGAGACCCAGACCACAGCCGGGTGGTGGGACTGAAGCTGGGTAGGTGCTGACTGGTGTGGGGGTGCAGCAGGGCACAAGCAAAGCCCAGCACAGAGGTGGTGCTCAGGCTACCTCTTCCTTGTAGTTTCAGGCAACACAGCCCCCTTCTTCAACAAGACCTTCTTCACTGTGCCTGAGGACCTACAGCTGGGTGAGTAGGGCAGACTTGGAGAAACACTGAGGTGCAGGAGGAGCATCCAGGGTGGTGCCCTGGGCAGGGGCTGACTCTACCTGTGTCCCCAGGTCAGCTAGCTTTCCAGCTGGTGGCTTTTGACATAGACAAGGACCCACTCACCTACAGCATCTATGGGCCAGATGCCTTCTACTTCTTTGCTGATCCTACGACAGGCAACGTGACCCTGAGGAACTCCCTGGACCGTGAGGTGAGGGCAGAGTCTGGGGCAGATGTTCTTGCCTGACCTGGGGGTCTGGGGTGACAGGGACAGAGGGCAGAGCCCTGAGTCCTGTTTGAGAGCTGTGCACAGTACCTGCATACTGTGGGTCACTCCCTGGCCCCAAAGCCTGGCTCACAGGGGGAGCCGGTCCTGTCTGGGAGGAGCATCCCACCCAGAGGCGATGGGTGGGAGGGCATTAGGGCACTTACATTCAAGGGTCTAACTCTGCCTGGCCCTAATCAAGACCTGCTTTGTGTTCCTGCAGTTGCAGGCCAAGCTCACCATCACTGCTGAGGTGTACGATGGACAAAACGACCCAGTGAGTGCCAGGGCACGGTGTGGGGGATGGCGTGGGGAGCAGGGTCTCTGTGGAGCCACAGACAAGGCTCGGTGGGGACAGAGTGGTGGGTGGTGCTGGCTGCAGAGGCAGGGTAGGGGCAGGGCTGGAACTGCATGCAGCTCTGCTGGGCACGATCCCCCATAGCCGTCTCAGCCTCCCTGGCACCCAATAGGTCTCGACGAGAGTCACAATCATTGTGGACGATCGCAACGACAACGCCCCAGTCTTCCAGAACCTGCCATACGAAAAGACCATCGATGAGGTACCTCCCTGGGACTCCCCAGCCCCTGCAGGCAGGCAGAGGCACTGTGTGGCTCCTGTGGCATGGGTGTGCCAGCAGCGGGACAGTGTGCCAGGAACCAAGTGACCCCACAGCTGGGTGTGTGGCAACAGTGTGCCTGGGTGTGAGGCAATGGTGCAGCCAGCATGGCTGACCTGGGAGTGCCCTGTACTGGTTCCTGGCGAGCACCTCAGTGCCCGGTGAAGCACTGGCTGATGGCTGGGACTCTGCCCTTGTGATGAGTTTCTGATCAGGGAGTTCCCAGGCCAGGGTGAGGCCAAATCAGGGTGCAGATGGGGTGTGGGCTGAGTCTAACCCATCCCTGGCAGGCCCAGGATGAGGGTGCAGCCCCCTGATCCTGCTGAGTCCCAGAGCGGGTGGCATGGGGGAACCATCCTCTGCCCAGCGTGAGTAAGGGCAGCAACTCATTCCTGTGTGGCTGACAGTGCCAGAGCACCCCAGAGCAGGGCTGGCTGGGGCCAGACCCGAAACCATTCCCCTGCTCTCCTGAAAGATACCTCCACCACTCCTCTCTTTGCCCAGAACACGACGATAGGCAGCATCATCTACACTGTGTTTGCCAATGACAGTGACACTGGGAATGCCTCCAAAGTCAGCTACAGCATTGAGGAGGTAAGCACAGGGTGCTGTAGACTGAGGCATGCCATACCAAAACCCCACCCCTGAGCCACCACCATGGGGCAGAAGGTGCTGAGGGAGCTGGCCAGGAGCAGCCCCATGGCTCTGGGGGGTCAGGGATGTGTGTTGGGACAGGAAGGCTGACTCTGCACCAGCTGGACAATGGGGGCAAAGTGATGAAAAGCTGCAAGCTGGGGACAAGCCAGGTGGTCAGAGGGCCTCACAGCCCTTGAGCCAAGCCTGGCAGAAGGATGGGACTTGAGCCACCCATCTCTGCTGGGGCACCTCTGCTTTCTGCTGTGTTGACAGAGTGATGTCCCCTATTCAGGTAATCCCAGACAGCACAAAGAATCTCTGGCTCTTCTACATCCTGCTCAATGGGAGTGTGGTACTCAATGGCTCGCTGGACTACACCAAGAACACCTTCTACCAGCTCAAGATCCTTGCCACGGTGGGGACTAGCCAGAACGGGGGTGCAGGGCTGCCAGGTAAGGAGGCCATGGCACTAACATGTGCTCTGCTCCCCAGGATGGAGGTGGGTTGCTGCACAATGTAATGACATTCCAGAAGAGCTCAACCTTCTTGTCGCTGACCATCCGTGACATGCCTAACCTGGACCCACGGTTCCTCAACGAGCCCTACTCTGGCTCCGTGCCTGAGAACTGTGCCCTGGTAAGGAGCCCGTCTGTGCCAGTGGCATGTTGCTACCCCTGGTCCTCCCTGGGATGCACAACACCCCATGGCACATGGGGGTGGCTGGAGAAGTCATAGATCCTTCCCTGATGGCCATCTCCCCACAGGGCACCACTGTGCTGACTGTCACTGCCGTGGATAGAGACACAGGGGTGAACGATGAAATCTTCTACAGCATAACCAGTGAGTGATGGAGCAGGGCAGAATGGGCAGGGGGAGTGATCAGGCAGCAAGAGGCAACACAGGGAATGTTTCTGGACTCCTGGATGCTACCAGTCTGCCCTGCTGGCAGAGAGAGGGCTAGGCCTGTATTTCTCAGTAGCTGAAGCTGATTTATGCTGTGCTTTGGCCCTTGCCCTAGATGCCAGTGTCCCCTTTGTTATCAATGCCACGACGGGCACCATCACTGTGAGTGGGCACCTGGACCGTGAGCAGCTGCCAAGCGAGGAGATTCTGCTGGAAGTCATAGTGAGTAGGAAGCAGCAATGGGAATCCCATCTTCTGCTTTTTCCTGGACTTCTCCAGCCTGGTCTCTCCTCTTGCCCAGGCACGTGAGGCACACCTGAACATCTACGGTGAGGTGGCCAACGCCAGCACGCTGGTGACAGCTGTGGTGACCGATGTCAATGACAACAAGCCCCAGTTCTACAGCTGCTCACTCTTCAGCTGCAACTTCTCCGCTGATGCCCAGAACAGCTTCAGGGGCAACATCATAGAACACTCCTCTCCCAGACTGCCTGTGTCCAACCTCAGCATCATCACCCATGACCCAGACAAGGTTGGAGTCTGTTCCGGGGACTAGGCCAGGGTGCAGGTGTCTGTCTTTGCTACCCCCTAACTCCCATTTGTCTTTCCCTGGCAGGGCATCAACAGCAGTTACAAGCTGTACCTGCAGGACCCAGATGCCAGTGCCTTCACAGTCTCCCCCACAGAGATCCTGGGCACAGGGGAGGTCCAGATCCTGGTGCAGGATGCGTCCCTTGTGGACTACGAGAAAAGCCACGTCATGGTGGTACAGGTGGGACCTGTAGGGCTGTTGCACCATGGGGACAGTCCCTGCTCCCTGCAGATGCTGGAGCACAGGGGAAACAGAGCCCTTCTGCCATGAGGTTCAAAACACAAAGCAGAACGTGGCTTTGCTGTGTCAGCTTGTTTGGTGTAAAGGAGCTGGGCTGTAGTGGACAGCTCTCTTTCTTATATTTGGGGACCCATGTGACACGCTATCCCTTTCTCCGACCTGCAGATCATTGCTAACGACACAGGAAACCCCACAGACTGCTGCTCCACAGCCACTGTGACCATCGACATCATTGACAGCAACGACCACATCCCTGAGTTCCCCCAGAGCATTTACAAATTGAGTGTGATGGAGAACAGCCCTAATGGCACCATCATCTCGACAAACATCACGGTCAGGTGCTGGGCAGGGAGCAGGCACAGCTTATGTCTCCCAAGAAGGGTGCTGGGCACACCTGGCACTGGTAGTGAGCTTGCATTGACGGCACTGGCCTCTCATGCACATAGGAAGGAGATGGTGACAGTGGGCACATGAAGTGTGAGACCCTATCAAATAAGGCCTCATCAGGCCATTATCTGTGAAGTGCTCACTGCCAGTGACAAGTGCCAGCAACCAGTGCCAGGGGACTGAGGGAGACTGACCAGGTACTTCCTTCTCTCTTTTAGGCCTATGATCCAGACAGTGGTGTCCTGGGCGAGATCACCTATTACCTGCTCCCAGAAAGCATGTATGCAGGGACATGGACAGAGGCAACTGGGACATCATCCTGGTAAGGTGGCTCTAGGGCTGAGCCCTGGTGACAATTCTGTATGTTTCATAGCCGTGAAGTCTTCATGGTGAATGCCACGACTGGGGCAGTGCTGGTGCAGAATGAGAACTTGCTGGATCGGGAGACTCAATCCATCTACTATGCCAACCTCCAGGCTAAGGATGGGGGCAACCTGGTGGGCACCACAGTTCTGGAGATCACTGTGCTGGATGCCAATGACAATAGCCCCTATGTCATGGGCTCCTACTTCATCTCAGTGGAAGAGGGGCAAAACGTCAGTATACAGATCCAGGTATGTAGTGATGGAGGTGGAAGGGACAAGGAGGGGCCGTTAGAGAGGAGCGAGGACTGCCCCCAAGATGCCAGACAACCCTACTCCAACCTCTGACCTTTTCAGGCCTTTGACAATGATGAGCCTGGGAACCCCAATAGCAAATTGGGCTACAAGATCTTGCCAGGACCATTCAGTGACAACTTCACCATCGATGCAGACACACACAAGATACACAACAAGGAGCCGCTGGACCGTGAGGCCTTGGAAGATGAGAGGGGGCAGATGGTGGTGACAGTGGAAGTATATGACCATGGCACACCACCACTCAGCACCTTCGTGAATGTCACTATCACTGTGGGGGTGAGCCCTGGGCAAAAGTGGCGACACACTGGGGCAGGCCAGGACTTGGAGCTGTGACGGATGGGCTGGGAGGGGATGTGGGATCTCTGGCCACGGCAGGGACACTTGTCCTCAGTCTCTCTGTCGGGGCAGAGGGAATAGTTGACGAAGGGAAGGAGAGGGCTTCTGTGGTCCCTGCCTGTGGGCAGGGAGGTGTCCACACTCCTGTCCCCAGCCTGCTGTGGGGCCCCTGTTTCCTGGAGCACTCACAGTCATGGGCTTTGTCTTTTGCAGGACGTGAATGACAACGCACCCATATTCCTTAACCAGTCCTATAATTTCTCAGTCTTTGAAGACTCTCCAGGTATAAGTTGCATGAACAGGTTATGAGACCAGCAGGTGTCCTGGAATCAGTGCCCACTGGCCACTAAGTATCTGTCTCCACCTGCAGGGTCCATTGTGGGTGAGGTGGAAGCCACAGATGCTGACCGGACAGAGATCAATTCCCGCATTTCCTTCCTGCTTAAGAGCGGCAATGGCTCCAGCAACTTCTTGATCCGCTCCTTCCGTCTAACGCGAGGGCACTACCGTGGGCAGCTGACCGTGGACCCTGATACATCCCTGGACTATGACACTCTGCAGCAGAAGGTCTTTTTCTTGGAGGTGCTGGCAGAGAACACAGCTGCAGACAGTGTGGGGGACAAAGCCATGGTCCCTGTGAACGTCCACATCCTAGACATCAACGACGAACCCCCCTCCATCCTGCCTGACTCGCTGAGAGACGTGAGAGTGAGCGAGAACGGCACGCAGCAGGGCGTGGTCTGCACGCTGCTTGCCTCCGACCCAGACACCAACCACTCGCTAGTCTTTGAGGAGCTGACAGTTGCCTGCTTCAAGGGGGAAAACAGTGCCAAGGAGGTGTGCTGGGACTGGTTCGTGCTAGCGCCCAACGGCTCAGTGCTGGTGAACAGCTTGGAGATTGACTACGAGCTGTGTGACACAGTGGTGCTCACGCTGCGGGCTGAAGACCTGTACACCGAGAAGGGCAACCCCTACAGTCGCAATGGTACAGCATCCACTCGCTGCTCCTTCCACTGCCACCGGCTGGAACCTGCCTCTCCCACTTCCCAGGAGGAGCTGTGGAGAGCAGGGAGGGAGCTTGATGGCTTGGCAGTGGAGGGAGGGTGCCCCCTGCATTTTTGGTCCCTGGTACAGGGACCTGAGAATGCTGAGATGATGAGATCCCTAGGAGGAGGAGGGTGCTGCAGGGCTGCTCTGTTGGTGACCACAGCTCTGCTTTTGGGGTGTTTGCAGAAACCCTGAGGATACTCATCGTTGATGTGAACGACAATGCACCAATCTTCCAGCCTACCTCAGAGACCTTTGGTGAGTGGCTGTGGTTGGCGCATTCTGTGGCCTCCTCTTTGCACCCATATGTGGTCTGCCATGCTCTCAGGTCACGGGAACATTCCCCCAGCCAGGGCAGTGCTAAGAGGTGCAAGGGCCAGGCTGGGGTTACTTGATGTTTTCTGTGAAGGCTGTGGGGCTAAGGGCAGTGGGAAGATGTTTGGAACTCTGCTGAGCCCCAGGGCTGTGCAGGAATGGGGTCTGCAGCAAGCCTGGCAGCACACCTGCATGGCCACACTCTCCATGTCTGTCCCTGGCAGTGGTTGTTCCTGAAATCTCTCCTGTGGGCCTGCAAGTGGCTACCGTGAAGGTGAGGAGCTGCACACACATGTCTGTCAGTCTGTGGAGCCACTCTCACTTGTCCCCACTGCGGGCAGGCGGTGGCTGTTCCCACCCACGCTCCTGCCATGCTTTGTCCTTGCAGGCCACCGATGCTGACTCAGGGATGAGGGGAAACATCACCTTCTCCATTGTCAGCGTGGTGCTCATAGATGACAATGGGGTCAGCCGGCCCTTCGAGAACCTCTTCGAGGTGGTGAGGCTACCTGAGGAGGACAGCTACGTCGGGAGCATCCGGTGAGGCCATGGGGCTGGGCCACGATGGGGAGGTTGTTCCTGCCTGCCACAAGACATAGGCAGACAAGGCCTGCACAGACTGGCAAGGGGACAAAGCCATCCTAGGGTCCTGCTGTGACCATGGTGGCAGGGTGGAGCTCGGGGGATGGTGGTGTCCTCAGGGCTGTCCCATGGGATCACTGATGTCTCTATCCTTTCAGGGTGGCCAGCAACCTCGATAGCTCTCTGAAGGGGCAGTACCAGGTGACAGTGGAGGCTCGGGACGGTGAAGCACCAGTGCACACAGCACAGACTGTGCTGAACGTGAGTGTTACCCCTGTCCAGGGCCGCCCTGCACTCTGCCCAGTCCCGCTCACCCCTGCTCTCTCCATGCAGATCTTCACAGTAGATCAGAGCTACCGTGTTCGCCTCCAGTTCGTCACAACAGTGAGTGAAGTCCAGAGTAACTCTGAAAACATCAAACGGTAAGGGGTGCCAGGCTCGGGGGAGATGGAGTCAGGGGCTGCAGGGGCTCCAGTCACTTCCCACGGCCACAAGTGAAGCAGCTGGATGCCTGGCCCAGCCTCCTTTCATCCTTTCTATTCCCAGGGCCCTGACCACTGCCACCAAGGCGGGGGTCTATGTGGTGGCCATCCAGACTGTAGAGAACACTCGTGCCTCAGGGTGAGTGGGAAGGGGATGTGGCAGTAGCATAGGAAGTGGTCACCTGGGGCAGTGCACTGTGCCCTGCACCACACTCTTTGATCCCATAGGGTGGAACCCAAGTCGGTGATGGAGGCCTACTTCGTCTATAGCAACGGCACCGCCCTGGATGTCAACCAGCTGAGCACGTGCGTGCTGGGGCAGGGGCCACACATGGGCACTGCCATGTACCCACACCAGCCCAGCCCCTCATGCCTCTGCTTTCCTTGGCAGGCTCATCCTGTCCGACCCGCTGATCCTGGCTGAGCTGGTGAACTTGGGCCTGGCTATCATCGTGAGTGGGGCTGGGCAAAGGGCACGGAGAGCAGGAGACCTGTGTGGGGCTGAGGGAATGGGGGGAGGGGTGCTGGTCACGGCTGTGCCCTCACCCCTGCTCTGTGCTAGGGCCCGGGGCGAGTAACAAAGCCCAGCAGGGAGACAGAGCTGATCGGCATCATCGCAGGGCTGGCAGCATTCCTGCTCCTCTTCATCCTTATCATGACCCTGGTTTTGGTTCTCACCACCCGGAGGTATCACAATACTCACACCCCACCCTGCCTCCCAAAACCACCCCCCATCTTCACCAGCACCCCCAGACTCATCCCTACCCTCCATCTTGGTCCTACCCACCCTGTCCCACTACCCAGCTCCCTCCTGCCCCTCTCACCCATGCTGTTCCTGGCCTTTGCAGCTACAAGAGGAAGCTGAGTGCAATGAAGGCTCTGAAGGTGGCCACGACATTCAGCCCTGCCATGGCACAGCAAGGAGCTGGGATCCCTGGGACCAACCAGTACAATGCAGAGGGGTGAGTGAGAGGCTCCCTGTGCAGGAGGGGAATCCAGGGATATACCTGCAGCCAAGGGCTGCAGGGCTTGCTGTCACATCCCTCCTGCCTGGGGAATGTGGCCACCCCAGGCTGGCCCTGCAGCCTCATAGGGTGGTCACTCACCTGTCACCTCTCCCTGCCCAGAGCCAACCCCATGCTGAACCTCTCACTTGATCCCTCCCACGACCTGGGTTTCCACGAGGACTCCAGCTCTGTGGCCAGGTGAGCTCTTCTGGCAGGTTCCAAAGGCCACGAGGCTGACACCTTATGTCCCCACTCTGACAGTGACTGGGCTCTTTTCTACCCTATTTCCCCCACCTCCACAGCGTGAATTCCCTGGATGAAAACACAGTAAACACAGCTTGGGACAATAATGTCGAGGCCAAGGTGAGTGTGTACAGCCCAGCAGGGATTCCTGCCACTGCACCCTGAATTCCCTCCCATCTAGTGTGGCCCTATACCCCTTAAGTCCCTTTCTCTCCACCTCCTTGACAGCCCCCAGGTCCTGGGTAGGATGGAAGAGTCCCATCCCCCATTTCTGTCCCCATCCCCTCTGACTATGCTCTCCTCTTGCAGAAGGGCAAAGCACAGCTGATGGATGACACTGATGAGGAGGTGCTGGTGGCTGCCCTGAACCTGAAGGAACCCACCAAAACAGCATACATCAACACCACTTTCACCACCACGGACCTGTGAGCAGGCATGCAGGGTGCAGCAGGGCTGGAGCAGGACTCAGGCAGCTGCTTTGGTGATATTGTGTTCAGAGTCTGGCAATAAATCTGTCCCACAGGGGTCACTGTGTCTTGTGGTCAGCTTGGGGTCACACCTCCTGGCATGAGGTGGCTTCAGGCCAGGCTGGTACTGGAGGGGGAGATGAGTGCCACCATGTGGCTTAGCCTGGTTTCCTGTCCACAGGACCCCTCCCTGGGCTGCCCCACTGTCACCTGGTCCTACTCAGCCCTTGGGGAGGGAGGTGCAGGTAGCCTCACGCAGAGGTTTGTGCAAGGTTTTATTACCCAACATCCACGTTGACAGGTTGGTTCTCCCTCCCCCTTCCTCCCCCCACAACCCTCAAAATAAGAAACTGAGAGAAAAAAAAGGAAGGTGATGAAGCCACAACGCTGGTGTGCTGCAGCTTGGGTCTGGAGGCAGGGGACAGCCTGGGGCAGGGTAGCAAGGGGATGCCCCAGGGCTCCTAGTCGTTGTCAAGTGGCTGTGGCACCACTCCTGCAGCCCAAGGCACTGAGCAGAGATGGCTCCCAGTGAGTGCCAGGGCACAGTGCACTGGTCATGGCCCTGGCTGACAGCTGGCACTTCAGCAAGCCCTTTGCAGCCCCTCTCCAGGGTAAGAGAGCCTCACAGGGGCAAAACAAGACCAGGACATACAACAGGGGCTTAAAGGGAGAAAATCAACTGCACTAATGCCCCTGGCACCTCCAGCCTAGGGTGCAGCTTCCCAGTTTGCAGCCTCCTGCCCATCCACTATTGGGCATAGGCCTGAGCCCCACCCCAGCTGCAGGGATGGTCTTCTGCATGAGACCAGGACCCACGCCTCAGTGGGGCACCATGGTGCTGCCAGCCCCAGGGATGGTCCCCTGACCATGGGGATGCTCAGCCCCCTGTGCACTGTACACTTCACTCCCAATGCTCTTCAGCCCCGCAGGGCACAGGCAACATAGGAAAAGTGTTTGAACCTCTAGAGGGTCATGGCCCTGCAGGCCTTAGGGGAGAAGGTGGCTCCATGAGAACACACACAGCTGAAAGTGTCTCTTAAAAAGCTCCAAAAATGCAAACACAGTCAATAAAAGCCCCCCTCCCCCCAGCCTTGTAAAATCCCAGCTGTAAAAAGTGGCAGCGCTCTGCAGCCATCGCAGCCCTGGCTGCCATCAGAGGAGAGCAGCCAGTGAGGTCAAAGGGAACTGCACAGGGGCACAAGTCCATGGGCCCAGCAGCAGGGTAGGCTTCAGCCCCACTGCTGTCCATGGTGAGGACGTGCTGTGGGCTCCAATGACCGCTCCCAGGGAGATCCCTGGACAGGATGAGTCGGGGGCTATGCAGACACTCTCCCAAGCGCCTCCAGCTATGGTGACTGGCTCCCCACCACAGGTATGGCTGGCTTCAGTCTCTCCCATTTGAGATCTGTCCCAGTGCAACGTGTGGCCACATCCTCCCAGCTCCAGGGCACACCCAGCACGGCAGTGGGGCAGAGAGGACAGGACTGTGGTAGGCTGGGTTGAAAGTCCCAGCCCTGGACAGCCACAGGGACTCAAGCACATACAGCCATGGTCAGGTCAAAGTGTGGCCAAACACTGGGCAGGCAAAGTAGTGGCACAGTGATGCACCAGCATCTCTTCATCGCAGTAGGAACGCTGCTGCCTGGGGTCCGAGTGCGGCCAGAGATTGAGGGAGCCAGTAGCAACCTGCCCCTGCTCACCCTCAGCCCACTCCAGACTTGTGCCACAGGCTGCCCAGGCTCAGCTGCCTCCAATAGGAAGGAGTCACGTGCATCCTTGTGCTGAAAGCAAGCCACCAAGCAGAGACGGCACCAGCCTCATGTCCCAGGGCAACTCCCTGGGGCTAGGCTAGCAGGGGGACTCTGGGCTGGCAGGAGGGCCCCCAGCAAAGGAGATGCCTTGCCCCAGCATGCAGGTCTCCCTCACTGCCAGCCTTGGCGCCAGGAGCCCTGTACACTGGCAGCAGGCATCTCAGGACACCAGGGCAGGGAACCCTCCCCTCTTCCCCCGCAGAATCCCCACCCCACCAGCGTGGGCAGTGCTTCACTCCATGGCGGGGCCAGCACGGGAGCAGCACCGGGGCCGACGGACGTTTTGCAGCAGAGCCCGGAAGATGCTGGGCTGCCTCTTGGCCTCACCTTTGTTGGGGGCTCCCTTGACAGAGCCAGCACGGGTGCTCTCGGGGGTCACCACCACCTGCCGCCCATGCTCCTCAATCTGCTTCTCCAGGTGCTTTTGGATGGCCATGCCCAGCACCTCCACCTCCATGGAGGCCCCGTATACCTCCCACGTCATCCCCTTCTCATCCCAGCTCACCTCCCGGATGGGCTCTGCAGTCTCCTCCACCACTGTCCCCTTCACGTGCACCTTGGGGTACGAGGCCTGTGGGGACTTGGCTACTGGTGTCATGGGCCCAGTGGCCACCGAGCGGGTCTCTATGGGCATGGACACTTGCATCTCTGCATCCTTCTTGGAGGGCTCAGGGCGTGGAGGGGCATCTGAGCTCGACTCTCTCTTGGGGAAGGTGAAGGCAGCAGCCCCACCTGGAGGGCTCATGGGGCTCAAGGCAACTGACACCAGGGATGCTCGGCTGTCCACTTGTGTTCCCATGTCCTGAGTCCCAGCATCCTGCGGTGGGGTCACTTCAAAGGAGTAGGACTCACAGAGCAGCTTGGCTGTTCGGGGCTGCTGGTTGCTCCCGGTATCCACACCCTGGTCTGTGCTGCCTTCAGCTCTGCCCTGGCCCAAGGCAGCAGGATTCAGCCCTGCCTCACTACGGCCCCAGCTCCCTGCTGTGCCAGCACCAAGGGGGTTCACTGTGCTCCCCTGGGGGAGCTTGGGAACCTCACCACCCCTTGGCTGGGGCACAGAGTCCAGGGATGTCCCTATGCCTCCCTGGGGCTGCTCCTGGTTTGAAAGCCCAGCTGCTCCAGCGCCCACATCAGGCTCCATGAACACCACATGTTTGGCAGGAGCTGCTGTGCTACCCACATCCTTGCTGGAGGCCTTGAGGCAGGGCTCAGGCAGAGAGGGCACAGGGGCTGTGTTCTCCTTCTGGGTGCTGGGGACATCCCTCCCCAGGGGACCACAGACACTGGCAGCACTACTTAGTCCCCCACAGCTCCCCATCGCTGCCTCAACACTTGGCTCCACACGGGCATCTGGGAGAGCTGTGCTGGTAGCTGGTCTGGTTGGTGACGGCACGTTCTTGTCCACCGCTGGGCCAGCCATGGTGCCCTGGGCCTGCATGTCAGCCACGCAGCAGGTCCTCATGGCACAGCCCCCTGCAGCACAGCCAGAGCCAGGCAGGCACTTGCCTGCCGATGGGCAGCCAGGGGAGCTGGTGCCAGGCTCGCAGGCATCCTCAGCCCCAGCCTGGCGGCTCAATAGCTGCAGCCCCTCAGGCTCCTTAGCACTGCCCATGTCTAGGGAAGGCTTCTCCCATGCTAGTCCCGCACAGGTCTGCAAGAGAGAGGATGGGGTGGTGAGAGAGGAGCAGCATGTGGACCCCCAGTTCCCCGTGGTTACCTATTCTTTTCCTCCATGCCACCTGTGACAACAGGTTAGGCAGCTGCCCAGAGCAACCACCAGACCTGGAACAGCCTGTATGGTGGCACCCAGTGCCCAGCCCTAGGGAGAGGGATGAACAGTGTCATCTGCTTACCGTGGAAACCAGTCTTCCCCCAGCACGGCTGCACCAGAAGAGAGATCCAAGGGCTGCTGCAGCTGCCGAAGCAGGGGGATGTGGTGCAGGCACCCCTGTGAAAAGAGTACAAGATGAAGCACGCACCGGACTACCAGGCTAGGATCCTGGGGGATCTTGGCATCCCCACATGACAGTGGGGAGCTGGGCACAGGGTGAGGTGAAAGCGAGCCAGGCTTGGGGGATGAGTGGGACTGCACTGCACAGCAGAGGCATGGAGGTGCCTGAGGTCATGCCTCCACCCTGTCGGACAGGCATCCTTGAAGCTGGGACTGACACATGTGCCCCTGCTACGGCCGAGCTCAGCGCCTATGCCCCGTGTCAGAGTGCGCCGAGCTGGCAGCCACGCCACGCCGAGCAGCACGGCGGATATGGGCTGGGGTTACCCGGGCGGCCCCAAGCCTTCCCTACAGACCCATGGAACTGCCCGGTCGCAGAAGCACGGCGGGAAGCCTCGTGCTCTCCGAGACCCTCTAGTGCCCTCCGTGCCCCGGTTCGGTCTTCCCACACAGCACCCCGTTCCCGGGGGGGTTCAGTGCCCCGCACCCCGACCTGCCCTGACAGCATTCGACAGTCCCGGGGGGCTGTGGGTATCCGGCCCGGGACTGTTGCCCCTGTACTGCTGCTCTGAGGAAGAGCTGCGAGCCCCGGCACACACACGGACACACGTGTGCACACGCTCAGGCACGGACACGCGTGTGCACACACAGAGAGACGCACACACGCCAGCACATGGCTCCAGGCACACCCGTACGCACGAACACGCGTGTGCGCGCCCCGACCCCCAGTTTCCCGGCCGTGTCCTGGACAAAGCCACCCCCGCGGTAGCTCCAGCCGTGGGGAGACCGAGGCCGACCACAACCCCGAGACCCCATCACTGCCCCTTCGCCCTGGGAGTACCGATTCGGGGTGGGCGGCGGCAGCTCTCGGCCGGGCCCGGCCACGTGCACCCCGCGGCCGCCGTTACCTGCGGCGGTGAATCCTCCCGCCCGCTCCCGTCCCGTCCCCTCCTGTCCCGCTCGGCTCGGCTCGGCTCGGCTCCGGCGCGGCGGCGGCAGCGACGAGCATGCGTGGGGTGGCGGCGGCGGGGGCGGTACCGCGCCCCGGGCCGCTCCACCCGGCTGCCGCCCGCCCCGGCGCGCCCGGGCACCGGTGGGGAAGAAAGGGAGGGCCAGCTGCCGCGGCCGGGGCGGGGGGGGCGGAATCTGGCACATGCACACACCTCCCCCCCAGTATCATCTCTTGTCACCCCATCGGCCCGCCCTGGGATCCCCCCGGCAGCCCCATCATCACCACCCTGTATTCCCATGGGATGCTCCCCAGCGCACTGGGGCACAGCAGGGCACATGGCTGGTACCGGCCAGCTCAGGTGGGGCTCCCCAACCCTTAGCGTGAGTCCCTTCTGTGGAGGTGACAGCGACATAGAGCCGGGTCCCTCTCCTACCTGATGATGGAGACGGCCACTTCCCTCCCGGGCATCACCGGGGGGGCGGCTGCACCCCAACCGGCCCGAGGGACGGGGACACTGTGCCACTGCAGTGTGGACGGAGTTGGGCTCCCACGTACCCTTCGCCCAAGAGTTGGTGAGGACAGGGAGGGGAGACCGTCCCCGTCTCCCTCCCAGCAGCGCTTGCCTCTGCTCCCGGGCTCAGGCTTTGTCTAACTCCTTCCCACGCACTCCCGCTTGCGCTGCGGGGGGGAAGGCGGCCTGCTCGCCTTGCCTGCATCCCTGTATCCCGCCACCAAATCCCTCTTGCTTTCCTCCAAAACCGTCCCAGATGCACTTTAGCAGCTCTGTGGGGTCAGGATCTCCTCCCTGCACCCGGGGATGTCAGTAAGACTCTATAGATCTACAGGGTCAGTGAGAGGGTGATGTGTGTGCACTAACATTAACTCCAAGGTGGGGGAACCTTTGGGTTCTTGGACATAACATTAATGTGCTCCCCCTGGCATCCCCCAGCCCTACAGATGTATAGGGTGAGGCTCACAGGATGGGAGCTGGCACACCTGGTTGCTTGGAGACAAGGGAGGTTGGAAATACTTCTTCCAGTAAACAGCCAGGCTTGGAACAAAACCCCCAAGGCTAAAAATAGGGATGCAGGATATGGAAGTAAAACAAAAATCATTGACTTACACCCCTGATAGAGCAGAGAGGGGCACCCTCATGTCACCACTGGGCACCCCAATGGGTACATGGTGTCTGGGTACATTGCTGCACCCATCAGCGTGTGTCTCCATCAAGCTGTTTGTTCCCACACATGGTTTGTGTGCTGGTCCCACTTCCACAACAGTGACTGGGCTCAGCTGCTTGACTGGAGTGGGGGAAAGCACAGTGCAGGGCATAGGTGGGTGTCAACATTCCGCACTGCCTCCTGTGGGATCAGACTCAAGCCTGGGTGCAGATCCTGGGGTAGACAAGAGATAATAATGAGCAGGTTCAAGTCCTGGCAGAGAAGGGGACCAAAGTGTTCCCCATCCCATGGACAGCACTTCACTAGAGGGTGGGAGGCTGTGAGGTCTCATCCTGCTTCCACCTGCCCCTCTCATCTCTGCCAGTATCTGCTCTTCTCCCTGTCCACATCATCATCTTGGCACCCAGCATATCCCTATCCCTGCTGGGGCTGGTTAGAGGGATCACAGGGAGCATCCTCCCCTCTCTGCATGCAGCCTTCATCCCAGGCTGGCTGCCTCCTCCTCCTCTCCTCGCCTGAGTACCTCAAGGCTGGCAGGAGAACAATAGCAAGGAGGATGAGTAAGATGGTCCCCATTGCCTTGGCAACGCACTCCCGCGCTGCTGCCGGTGCGCAAGGAGTCAGGCAGCTGCCTGAAAAGCTCATTCTTCCTCAGCGGAGGGGGCTGCCGGTGCAGGTAACATGGCAGCCCCCTCCCTTGGCGCCACGGCCCACCTCCCACGCCGGCACGGGCAATGCCACGTGAACATGCTGGGCTCCCCCACAGCCACCAGCACGCTGCCAGCACCCGCACACGCTGGTGCGGGCAGGCACAGGCACCCAACACACGGTTCAGGCCCAGGCTTTGCTCGGTACCACCTGTTTTGTCACTGCCTGCTGCCAGGGAGCAGTGAAGCATACCCAGAAGGGTCTGGATGCTCACAGCCATGCTGCCTTCACACGGAGCTGCCCACATTATCTCCCACCAGGGAGGCCAGGCTCCACAGCTGCTAGGGTGCTGGCAAAATGGGAGCAGCAGGGTATGCCTGGGAGCACCAGGCTTCCATCACTAACTGCAGCCTGCATTCCACACTAGCCTCCAGGTTCTGGTCCCTGGGCTGGGCCATGCTGCAGGTGAGAGGGCCTAGAGGGTGTTCAGAGCTCCAAGTTCTTTGGACCATTATCAGGAGATTCAAAAGCACCAAGTCCTGAAAGCAGGGCTGCCTTCCCAGCCTCCTTGGTCTGAAGGTGCTGGGAAGGTCCTGATCCCTGCCAGCACCCTCTTGCCCTGGGGGCCCTGAAGTACAGCCTGTGCCTGCGGTTGACCTGCCACAGCCCTGTGGGGTGGGAGGGCTCTGCGGCTGGGACACTGCTGCCCAGTGGCCAAGGATGTAGCCCTGGATGTGCCTAGGTGCAGGCACAGCCCCAACCCCAGGGCTAGCTGTGGAGCGCGGGGACGCACCAAGGCACAGGCAGGCACAGCTTCCACTGCTGGGACAGAGAATGAGGCTGCGCAGGCTCTGGGAGCCAGGCAAGCACCCCACGTCCCCCTGCCCCTCAGCCCAGCCCCACTGCCCCATCTCTCCAGCTGCCCCCACAGCCCCTTTGGGCCATTTTCGCCCCGCGCAGGCCCCCTCTCCCCGCCTCCCATTGGCTGGAGAAGCAGCCAATCAGTAGACCCTTGCAACACTCACGCTGCCCATTCTGTTCCCCGCAGCGCCCCCCGCGGCCGTCCCAGCGGGGCTCAGCCAATCCAAGCGCTGTTTGCTGCAGGGCGTGCCCTTAGCCGTCCAGCTTGGCTCTTAGGGGCCGCTGCCCGTGAGCAAGGCTGCGGCAGCCATGTTGCGGGCAGCAGGGCGGCGCCTGGGCCGGGGAAGCCCCATGGCAGTGCTGGGATGCTCCCGGGGCACGGCTGGCCTGGCAGGGGACAGCCTCAACGCCCCTGGACTGCTGGCTATGGTCGAGGCCTTCTACGGGCGTGCAGCCGCCGTGGTGGAGGTGGAGGCGGCCCAGCGGGGCGGGCTGCCCTGGGTGCGTGGGCTGCTGGAAACCATCCGGCGCTGCAGCTATGTCATGGAGGTGGCGTTCCCCCTGCGCAGGGACAGCGGCACCTGGGAAGTGGTGCAGGGCTGGAGGGCTCAGCACAGCCAGCACCACCTGCCCTGCAAAGGAGGTGAAGTGGGGAGCCGCAGGCATACCACGCACTGCTCCATCCCTGCCCTGCCCCGCTGGGGTCAGCCCTGCCTAACTCTGAGAGCCTGAGTGGGAGGCATCTGTGTTAGCATTGTGCAGGTCAGGATGGGTATGGAGGTGCCCAGGAGGATGCTCTCCTTGGATGCTTTTGTCCAGCTCTGGACAATGTCAGTTCAATCAATATTTGCCATATAAGGCATGAGAGCCCATCCTCAAGGACACATCCAGAGTGGTTCAGATGAAGAGCAGTCTTGAAAAACTCACACTTTGTGTCCCCAGGTGGCATGGGCACTGATGGTTTCTGTCTCCAGAGAGTGAGCAGAGGCTGGATTCCCTTCTCAGGACAGATTCCTTGTCAGGAAGCTGCAGGCACGGGCTATAGTCCACCTGGTTCTTACTGGTACTTCACTTCCACAGAAGGACAGTAGGTACTTGGGAGAGGCAGCTTTGCCAACCCGAGCTGCAGCCCAGTTGTTCTGGCTTGTGCTGGAGCCTAAGAGCAGTATGGCTGGTGGCCCCTCCTGCGTGCATTTAACTGCTCATACTAAACCTCAAAGCGGAAACAATTGTTCAAAGCCTTTGTTCAGGGTCCCAGCCTCGTGTCTCCTCACCTTTAGCCAGAGGCTTTTGCCTTGCCGCAGCTGGGCTGTTTGAGGTGCTCACCACAGCAAAAGCTTGTGGCTGTGGGATAAGAACTGCTTCCATTCAGCGGGGATCTGGAGGAACAGGTCTAGCCAAACAATTGCTGATCACCTATTGCGACTAGATGCTGCTGTTTCAGAAGAATCAAAGCCTTCCCTGCCATCTGTGGTTAGAAAAGGCAGGGACTCTTCACTTGTTCTCTTTCCTGTCCCAGGGGTTCGTTTCAGCAGTTCAATCGATGTCGATGAAGTAAAAGCCCTGGCTGCACTAATGACTTACAAATGTGCCATCGTGGGTAAGTACAAGGGGAACATAAAGCATGCAGTGACTTGGGCAGGGGATGGGGCCCTGATACAGTGAGTCAGAAAAGCTCGTTAGATGTTTTGAAAATCAGAAGTGCTCCAGAAGTGCACAGTGTTCCTCTGGGCACAGATGTGTGAGGGCAAGGCTTGCTGTGGCTGCAGAACGCACCACTGTCAGCCTGAGATGTTCATCAGGGAGCATCAAGCGTTGTGCTTCTCAGATGCAGTCTCTGTGTCTGGGTTGTCATGGATTCAGCTCTGGCTGGTGGCATTTGTGGCAGACTCGAACGCCATATCCTGCCCTGCCTCCAGCTCTGCTCCACAGAGTCCGTGTGGCATTGGTGGGAGTCATGTGTGGTGTGAGGAAGCACTGGCCCCTTGCCTGAATTCACTAAGTTCACGATTGCAGTGTTCACCTCCTCCCTCAGGGGAGCAAGGAGCTAGCAGAAAATATCTGCCTGCCTTACCCGGTCTTTTCCAGATGTTCCTTTTGGTGGCGCCATGGCGGGTGTGAGGATCGATCCAAGAAAATACTCGGTGAGTTCACTCCTCTCCTTCCCCCACCGACAGCCCATAACTCACGCTCCATTTGCACAGCCCTCCCTCTCCCTGCGGATCACAGCAATGCACTCTGACACGTGGGGGGAGACGTTTGTAGTAACACTCACCCAGTGACTGTGAAAATCAGCTTGGGGCGGGGAAAGGGTTGGTGAACTCCGGTTTATGCCTCAGTTCATCCGACCAGAGAGACACTGAAGGAGTCTGGAGTAGGCATGCTGCTGCCGCTGCCTGCTGTGCTGGGGGAAGGTGCAAATCAGTGAGGGGATGGACGGGCAGCAAGCAAAAGGGTCAGGAGTTCACGCCTGGTTTTTTTTGCATCCGGGGTGCTCATCTGCTGTAAAGGAACTCCCTGAAGAGGCTGGGGTGTGCCCTGCACAGCCAGCGCAGGGCAGCTGCCAGATGCTGTACCTTGGATCTGTGATTTTAATTTGGGCCTGTAGTAACAACTATGCTTTGTTGTTCTTGCACAGAAACACGAGCTGGAGAAAATAACGAGGCATTTTAACTGTAGAAATGGCCAAGAAGGGATTTATAGGTAAGAGTTGTGTTGTCCCAGTTCCCTCAGCAGGCAGAGGAGTGGGCAGTGATTGCCTGGCTGGGCAGGGACAGAGGCTGATGCTCCCCCACCAGATGTCAGGAGTACTCACTGCCCTGGTGCTCTGCTGCTCTGGCACTGCTTTGCTCTGTGAATTCAGAGCAGGTGCAGCCTTGCATGGTGCCAAGCACAGCGGGGCTGGGTAGTGGTCTCACCTGGTGTTATCCTCCATTCCCACTGGCCTGGCAAGCAGCAGAGAGGAGTAAAGGTTTCTCCTGCCTCAGCACACGATAGAGAGCCAGGGTGCTGGTCATAGAGCATTCCCTCTTTGCCTGGAGGTATTGGAAAGAGACATGGCAAAGACCTTATGAAAGCCAAAGACATTCATGCCTGAAGGAAGCTGGGGAGACCCTGAGGCATGGGCAGCATTGTGGTTCGGTCAGGGGACTCTTTGGTACTCAGGGACATGCAGAAATCACCTGGCTATGCATGTGCATTGATTGGAGCAGAACAACTGAACTGCAAAGACGAGGTCCAACAGGGTTCTTCTACCTCTGCAGGCCCTGGCATTGATGTGCTGGCCCCTGATATCAGTACTGGAGAGCGGGAGATGTCCTGGATAGCTGACACCTACACCCACACACTGGGGTACCGGGTAAGCTCTGATGCTGCTGCTTTGGAGCCTGGGATGCTGTGGGCACTATGGGGATTTTTGTGCAGAGGTCCTCACCAGTGAGTTGCTTTAGGTTTAGCTGAGGCTTAGGGCAGGCTGTGTGAAACTGAGGACTGAGGCAGGTCTGGAGGACCTGCACCAAGTAAGGCAGTCTTTGTTGTCCCCATCTTGGCCTCACAGGACATCAATGCCCAGGCATGTGTGACAGGAAAGCCAATCAGCCAGGGAGGCATCCATGGGCGACACTCAGCTCCTGGCCGGGGGGTCCTGCACGGCATTGAGAACTACATCACCAACACAGACTACATGGACTGCATCGGCCTGAGCCCTGGCTTCCCCGGCAAGACCTTTGTGCTGCAGGTGAGCGCTCACAGCTCTGAAGAGAGCTTCCTCGGGACCTTTCTGCCCCTCCTTTCCAGGAGAGCTTTCAGTCTCAGCTCCTGCAATGCTATCTGGACATAATTCCCCAAATCTCTGCTCCCTCTGTGGCAGCCAGCACTCATTTGAGTAGTGCTTCAGACCCACTGTGCCCTGATCAGCTTCGAAGAGCCAATCTCTTACAAACTTGAGCCAGGAGTTAAGGGGTGCTGCACTGCTTACACTGCACAGGCATTCCTAAGGTTTTTCTGTAGCCATCCCACGTGGAAGCACCCATAAAATGGAACTGTGACTGGCCTATGCCACAGGCAGAGTGGTGAGGTGGCAGGACACATGGGGCTTTGTCAGACCGAATGGAAAGAGCTGACCCCATTGACAATGTCATGTTTCTGTCACCTCCAAACCACCTGCAGTGAGCTATGATGTCACCCACAGTAAAGGTCTTGCTTGTGCATGCAGCCCCAATCTTTTCTGGGTCCTCTTTGGGTCTGGCCCACACTGGCTTTGCTTTGCTCAGCATCCTGGAAGCTAGGTGGGACCCTGTGTTTTGCTGGACTGCCTTTCCCTCTCTCCTCCTTGCTTACAACCGTGGTGAGCTGCTTCCCCCTGCTGTAACTCCAGTTAGCTCCAGCTCTTGGCCAAGAACTGCTGCCAGAATCCACTGCCCGCTGTGCCTGCTGCCTGCTGAGGCCACTGCTCTCTGCAAGGCAGAAATAAATGGGAACTGCAGAGCTGAAGTCCTGCCCACAACCAGCTCTCTGTGCTTTCCTCTCGGCACTTGCTCCCCAGCACAGCTCTCTGCTGCAGGGAAGAGGCTTTGAACCAAGGCTGCACCCAGAGCTGCTGCCCACGGTGCCCTCAGGAGTGGCCCTGCCCTCACTTATCCCTTTCCTTTCTGCACGTCCTTCTGCTCCTCTGATAGGGCAGAGAATCACAGAATCACAGAGTATGAGGTTACAAGGGACCTCAAGGATCATCTGGTCCAGCCTTTCATGGGAAAAGCACAATCTAGACAAGATAGCCCAGCACCCAGTGTAGATGAATCTGAAAAGTGTCCATAGTTGGAGAAACCATCTCTTCCCTGGAGAGATAATTCCAGTGGCTGATTGTTCTGAGGAAAAATTTGCCTTCTGTGGCCAATCAGGATCTCCCTGGGAGTAACTGGTACCCATTACTTCTCATCTTTTCTGTGATTCCTTGAAGAAGAGAGTCTCCATCTTCTTTGTAGCCACCCTTTACATACTGAATCGTGACAATAGAACGGAGAATGAGAAGGCTGAATACCTTGGCTACCAGGTACATAATTTTGCTGTGTTTAGGGATTGTTTTTGCAGCCTCAGGAACCAGCGTTGCTTTTAGGAGCTGCACCAATCTGGCAGTAGACAGTGCAAAATCATCTCTTGCTGTAAGGAAAGCTGAGCTACCCTCGTGGCCCTGTCACAGCAGCTGGTCATACCCCTTCAGTGTGAGGTGCAAGAGGATTTCTTGGATTGTGCCTAGCTGCTGCGTGGTGCTCACCAAGGAACTGTTTCTCACTGGATCTGTTTTCTATCAGGATCAACTCTTACAAACTGAAGGGCGAGCTGTGCATGGAACGTCATGTCCAGGAGCTCTGGAGGTGACAAAGACAGGCTGAGCTGGAATCCCATATCCCACAGGCTCTGCTTTTCACAGCCTTCTAACTAGCCAAGGAGGTCTGTGTCCTGCCAGGTCCTAGTCTCCATCCAGCCAAAACATTTTCCAGGAACTTCTAGATCAGGGATTCCTATTTCTGCTTCTTGGCTCAGGCTCCTGGGGGCTATTACCAGAGCAGAGGGTCACTTTTCAGTGTTTGTCCCCATGACTTCCCTCTCCCCAGTGTCTCTGCTCTGTGCTGCTGTAGGGCTTTGGCAAAGTGGGGCTGCACACCATGAAGTACCTGCACGAGTATGGAGCCCGCTGTATTTGTGTTGGGGAGACAGATGGAGCCATTTACAATCCCAGAGGGATTGATCCCAAGGAACTAGAAGACTATGAGCAGGTGAGTTAAGCCCAGTCAACCCAGTCCTTGTTCTTATGGAGGAGTTATCAGTGCTTGTCTCTGAAATGCCCACAGGGGGCTGCCTGTCATCTGCTCAACAACTGCTGGACTCTTGCACATTCCAGGGCCATGGCACCATAGTTGGCTTCCCAAAAGCAGAGCGCTATGATGGCAGCATCCTGGAGGTGCCCTGTGACATTCTCATCCCTGCTGCGGCTGAGAAGCAGCTCACGAGGGAGAATGCACCCCGGGTGCAGGCAAAGGTACAGACCACTTGTGGCTGTGTGCTCCCAACAGGTCCTCCAGTACTGTGCAAGTGAGAGCAGCCCAGCCAAACCTTCCCTTTTGGCACTCAGCACCCCAGGGAGGTGTCACATCACTACATGACAGCTGCCCACTGTGCAGAGGTACAGAGCACGAGACAGAAGTGGCAGGTCACATAGTTTAGGGGAGGAGGAAAGCCCAGGCCCTTCCCTTTGCTAGCAGGGAGCAAGGATTGTTGGAGTGACCTTGGCTGGCTATTTTGTCTCACTTGATCCTCACCATTGTATCATATCCTCTCTTGAGGGCACAGAAGATGGTTCTCTAAAGGTACAGGGTGTCACAGCATTGCTACTGAAAGTCACAGGCAGCAGATAAGAATGAGCAAAGCGTGGGACTGCTGCAAGTTCCACCTCCCTCCCTTCACTGTGAGCTCTAGGGACCAAAGGGATAGGGTGTGCTGGGACCTGGGACTCTGTCACAGCCAAATTCTTTTGTAGCCTGAGCTTTTACTCATTCTGTGTGAAACATGATAATGGTTGGACTCAGTTTAAAAGGTCTTTTCCACCCAAAAGAATTCTATGATTCTGTGAGGTCTGAGCTTTTGCTCACCCAGTTCCAGTGGGGAGGCGAGTGCCTGGTCCCTCACCACGGGATATGTCCTGGTGAGGGGCCTCCCAGCAGCAGGGAAAGCATTCTGTTACTGGTTGCTTCTTTCATTTCTTCTGTCTAGCTCACCTCTGCTCTGCTTGTCCTCTCAGATCATTGCAGAAGCTGCCAATGGTCCCACTACCCCAGCAGCACATGACATATTCCTGCAGAGAAACATCCTGGTCATCCCGGTACGTCCATGCCCACAGGGAGATGGTGGACTCGTGGCTATAAGGGCCACAAAGTGTTGTCAGCTGCACCAGTGTGGATCTAGCTGGGCTCTGCCAGGTTCTGGGATCATGCAGCATTGCTGTGCTGTCTCATTGAGCCCTTTCTCTGCCTTGACCCCAGCCTCTGAGTGCAATTCAGATGTTGATTTCCCTTCTGAACCCTCCTGGTTGTTGGTTGCAGCAGCAATAGACCACTGGGCTCCTGGCCAGCACTGGGGTCTTCTGTGGCCACTGATGAGAGCCAAGAGCAAACCATGCCACATCACACAGGATGTCAGAGCAGCTGGTGTCTTTGCTCAGAGGCAGTGCAGAGCCACCATGGCTCTAGGATTCAGCCATCCCAGTAACCTCATCACTGTCCCTGAAGGCAGAGCCCAAGGGTCTGGGGAGGGACCCAAAGCAGAGGAGAGATCCCCAGATGGGTGTCCTGGTCACCTGAAGCAGCAAATCTGAAGCATGTACTGCCCTTGGCAGGATGTGTATGTGAATGCAGGTGGTGTGACAGTATCCTTTTTTGAGTGGCTGAAGAACCTGAACCATGTTAGCTATGGCCGCCTCAGCTTCAAGTACGAGTGGGAATCCAGCAGCTACCTCCTGCAGTCAGTGCAGCACAGCCTGGAGCAGTGGTTTGGCAAAGCCAGAGGGGAGATCCCCATCGTCCCATCCCCAGAGTTCCAGGCTCGTGTGACTGTAAGTGTCTGCGGCGACCAAGGGTTGGCCTGACTCACTTGCTTCACATTCCCAGACACTCCTGTCTGCAGTCCCAGTGCTGAAAGCTGAGCTTTTGGCACACACAGAGCCCCCTGTGCTATCCCCTCAGTGATGGAGGGGATAGGGTAGATATGCCATGTGTGGTGGTATAGCCCTACTGCTTGAGAGTGCCACAGGAAGTCCCTGGGGAGCCAAGCCATGTGTTGGAGCCAGATGCAGAGCTGGCAAGCCAAGCTTGACCACCTGTGGTGGTCTTGTGCCAAGCAGAGGGGCTGTGTTTGAAAAATGGGTTTGGAGAGGCCAACCTCTGGTCTCTCCCACAAAGGATTCACTTGTTCTCCCCATCAGGGTGCCTCAGAGAAGGACATTGTGTATTCAGGACTGGCCTACACCATGGAGCAGTCAGCCAAGGTACCTCCACAGGCTCCTGGCCTTGTCCATCCCTGCTGTCCCTGGCCTACCCACAGGAACCCATCACCACTCCCAGGGTCCTTTGCCCCCAGACCCTTCCAATACACAGTAGCCTCATGGCTGTCCTCTCTCTCTAGCAAATTATGACCATGGCTGCAAAGTACAACCTGGGCCTGGACCAGAGAACTTCTGCCTACCTGTGTGCTCTGGAGAAGGTGTTCACAGTGTACAATGAAGCTGGCTTCACCTACTGACACAGCCTCCCTGCCAGTCATCATGAGGGTGCCGGTCCTGCTGTGCAGGGAGCACCCAGGACACCGCATGCTGCACAGACACCCTGGTCTCCATAAATGGTTGGTTTGAGCATGTTCTCTATCTGCTGCCTGGCTCTCAGTTCTCCTGGGCAGAGGGCTGTCTTCCCTCACACTCCCTCTGCCCTAAATCCTTTACAGCCTTCTGGATGCTGGAAGATGTGATGTTGCTGGTTTGCGTTGGCAGAATTGGACAAGGGAAGTAAAAACCACAGTTATCTGTAAGGGAGGGGACAGCCCAGGGCAGAACCAGCCTCAAGAGCAGCTGTCTCGGTCTGCTTAGTAACACGTGGTGGGTGCTGCAAGCACTGCTGCATCTGGTGCAGACACAAGGAGCAGAGCCAGGGCAGAGATTTGCAAGCATCAGCAAACCTGTTGTGTGTCCGTGCTGACTGCTGCAGCATCACTCCTTGCCTGCAGAGCTGGTGAGGCAGCATGGCTGGAGGATTTAATCTGATACTCATGGCAAAGAGACCCAGCCCAGCCTCTCATCCTGGACTGTGCTGCAGCCAAGGGACTGGGGGCTAACTGGGGACACAGGCTGTGTTGGTGGTCCTGCTTGAAGGGGCTGAAGGCCCAAGGACTGTGTTTTGGGGTGGGCACAGGACCCCTGCTGTGGTGGACATCACTTAGTGGTGAGTGGCACCCATTTGCCCTTGGGGTGCTCATACTGCAGCTGAGCAAGCCATGGGCGCCAGCCATGTCCCTGGCCCCAAGGGGAGCAGGGAAGGTGAAGGAGGCAGCAGAGGAGAGGCTCCCCTTCATTTTGCACGTCTAGCACAAGGTCAGGATGCATCTCTAGGATGTACCTTACAAACAGCAGCACGTCCTGCTGCGGGAGGGCTAGGGGAAGCCTGCACCCAGCACCTGAACCCCCTCTGCTGGCACAGCATCTCTTGGGATGCAACCAGTGCTCGTAGTCCAGGACCACACCCAGCCTCACCCTGGCTCACCCTCCAAGGCTGCCTGCACTTACCTGCAGACAAAAATCACTGCATTCAGTGCACAAATGGCATGAGGATGCTGCCTGTGCCCCAGGCCTCAACCAGAGCGTGGCTGGAGGCCCAGGGCATAGTGACCTGCTGCTGAGGCAGCAGTAAACAGACAGGACAGCATCTTGCTCTCATGGGAATCCAGCCTTGCCCACTCCTCCAGCCATAAGGGGCCAGGTAGTCTGCCCCAGCTCCTCACTCCTCTTCCCAAAACTACTCCTGCCACCCAAGCACAGGACTAGCCCTTTGCCCACAGGGAACCCACAGCCAGGACCAGGGGGCTACAGACAAGAGTTGGCTTTATTCACACACACGGGGGCAGCTGTGTCACTGGCAGCTGCCCTCGTATTGCACATCCAGCGACGGGGGGCAGGGGGATATCCATGCCACGTCACAACACAGCGTCAGCACTGGGGGACCTCGGGGTGGCGGTGGGGGGGCGCGCGGGCGCCTTCACCACCCAGCAGGCTGGGAAGCAGGCTTGGGCACTGAGGGATCACAAAGGCAAAAGACCTGTCCACCCATAGATAGATAGAGATATAGAGATATAAAAAAAAAATACTCTGATGATGAGCAGAGCAGAAGCAGAGGGAGGGGCGTGCGAGCGGAATGTACAGCGGCCCGCGGGCAGGCAGACATGCGGTGCGCGGACACGGACACGCCGGGACGCGGCCGGGGCTTATGGCGCTGGGAGGGAGACAGAGCCATAAACCCGGGCTTCACAGACACACACACACACACACCAGACCCTGTGGGCAGTGCCCACGGCTTGGGCACACGCCAGGGCTCGGGGGCTCAGACACAGAGGGGTTTTCTCACTGCTAGACACGGTACGGAAACACAGACATGGTCCCTTGGAACGGAACTGGAGGAAGAACTCGTGAGCGAACAGGGCAGGGGCACCCCTGCTCCTCCCTGGCACGTAGGCACTGGCCAGGGGTGGCTGAGGGGGAGCAGGGGGCTCCTGGCGGTTCGTTGTGCTGCTGGTGGAAGAGGCGAGGATGGGGGTCCATTATGCCTCTGGCTCGTATTCCTGGTATTCCTCCTGCAGAGTGAAAGAGCTGTCAAAAGAGCCCAGGTGGGGCACAGAGCCCCTGTTCCCCCAGCCCCACACCAGCCTGCTCTCCAGGCTGCAGGGCTGCATGTATGGGGAACAGGCAGGCTCTGGGCTTTGCTGCAGAGAGCAGTGACCACTGGCACACTTGCTGCTAGCAGCCAGTGCTCTCGGCAGTGCCCTGTACACTCTTGCTACTCCGTCCAATTACCTGCGGGGGCTCCTCGTAGTTCTCTCCCTCTGGCTCCAGCAACGGCTCAACCAGTGGCTCCTCAACAGCCTCCTGGGCCACCTCCTCTGGCTGGGGGTGAAATGGGGCATCAGTTCCAAGCACACGTCACCCACACAGCACCCACCCTTTCTGACCCTACCAGACCAGGGGGACCCTGGCAGAGATCAGCAGTGCACCCAGGATGTACTGGGGGCTTCATGTGGGAAGCACCAGTGGGGAGCCCAAGGCACCCCGCGGACACACCAGCCTTGCCTAACTGGGAGGTGATGGGGTCTGTGGGAACAAGAGCTGGGTGAACATGCCCCTGCACCACTCCCAGCCCCAATCCCAGGCAGGTGATGGGTGCTGGCACCATGTGAGCCCTGCAGAAGCATCCTGCATCCCTGGCCGGGGGGGTGGTGCTGGGTAACCCCTCCCTGGGGCTGGCAGAGCGGCTGGCAGGAAGGGGAAAGGGGGGCAGCCGATCCTCCTGTGCAGCAGCAGTGGCAGCAGTGGCCTCATTTCTTCAACTGATGCTATTTTGGGCTAAGCTGGAAGCCAACAGCTCATGGGAGCAGCGAGATGCAAGCCCGCCGCCCCTCCCCGTCCCTCGGCTCCGCAGCTGTCAGGTCACCTCGCAGCTGCTGGAGTGATGTGAGACGCTCCCACACCGCTGGCCGCCATGCAGGAGCCTCTGCAGGCACACGTCCACAGCAGGTGCACACGCAGCTGCCACGCTTGGGGCAGCGGCACCGGCCTGCTCTAGGCAAAGGCAGGGCAGCTGGAGCCCCTTGCGGTCCCTCACAGTGATGTGGAGCAGCCAGCGGGCTCCTCATCAAGCCTCAGGACACACCATGGGCATGGCAGTGGCCAGGGGGAGGTCTCACCTTCAGGTCCGCAGGGAACTCCTCCTTCTTCACCAGCCCAGTGGCTGCCGCAATGTTGCCAGCGCCTGAGAATGCCGCTTCACCCAGCTGGGACGCCTGCTCCTTTGCTTTCTCAGCCACTGCAAGAGCCAGGGGTGCCCATCAGTGTACACCCATGCCAGGGAGGGATGCCCAGCTGCAGCTCCCTGTCCAGCATCACCCTGGGGTGCAGCTGGTAGGGAGCTGCTGGGCAGGATCAGGCCCTCCCTACCCAGGCACTAGGGTGGGGAGGGGGCCAGGACACTGCTCTGCAACTGGGCAGGGAGTGTGAGCAGCCACCACAAATCCTGCCTTGCGGGCCCTGTTATATAAGAGGCTTTAGCTGGGTGACATCAGCCCCTCAATTAGCCTCTGATCTCGTTAACATGGCCATGCTCTCCAGACCAGAGGAGTACTGCAGCAGAGAGACAGAGAGGACCCATACCTGAAGTGACACCTTGCACCACACCTTGGGTTTTACTTCCTGGAGGTAGAAAGAGACAGAGATGCGGTTAGAGAGGCCAGCAGCCAGGCTCTGCCACGTGCCCAAGACCCTGGCAGGGCTCTGCAAGCTAGGACAGCATCCTGCCTGCACCCCAGCCTGGCCATACCAGGGTGCTAAGCACCCTTCAGGCTCCCCACAGGGCTCCTCCAGTCCCTGCAGAAGCCCAGGCTGTGGCAGCACAGGGCTGCCACTGTGTGCCAGGCAGGGCAGAAACCCCAGGGCCCAGTGCCACACTGGTGAACAGCCAGGCAGGGTGAGCACCAGCTGTGCCGCTGAGCAAAGCCTCCTGCAGGAGCCACAATCCATACCCAGACCCGGAGCCAACCCAGCATAAGAAACCCTACAGCCAGAGTGGCCTGGGGCTGGTTTCTGCTGCTGGCTGTGCTGACCTTGCCAGATGCCCTTCAGGCAGAGTGACACTTCCCACAGCTACCAGGACACCCCAAGGGTTGGGAGCAAAGTGGCTGTGACAGGGGAGGGAAAGGCCAGATAGCTCCTGCAGGATGGGATTTCAAGGAGCTACTTGAGATGCTGGACCTCAGTTCAGGGCATGTACCCCTGGGCAAGGTGAGAGTCTAGGCAAGGTACCCACCACTGCCTGGGGGAACAGCTCCAGGGCTTCAGATTTTTCAAAAAGCTGGTGCCCCCCAGAGTGGGACTGAGCCCAAATCCTTTGCTCTCCCTCCTTGCTGCAGGCAGGGGTGGCCTCACCTCCCTCCCCGAGCAGCCCAACACCACAGCCTGGCACTGAGCCTGCCCAGAAGCTGCCTCCTCTCTGCCAGCAATAGCTTCTTGGACTTGGCCCTGAAAGCACTCTGGCCCCTTGGGGTAGCGTGGAGGGAATCCCCAGGGTGCTGGGGAGATGCCAGGAGAGCCGTGGGGTGGGATGTGCTCCAGGGGGCACAGCATTTTTTCAGGCCACTACTCCGAGCCAGGTGCATCCCAGCACTGGGGTCACTGCCTCCATCACAGTCCTTCCGTGCTCCTGCCCTAGATCATCCTCAGCGAGGTGTCGCGGGGCCCTCCGGCTCAGATCACCAGGAGCCCTAGGGGGTCCACTCTCGGGGGGGGTCCCATGCCGTCAGCCTGGGGACCAGCCTCGACCCTGAACTCGCCTGCAGGCTCCCATCCTCCTGCCTGCGTATGCCCCGTGGGCAGGGCACTGCGGGCACCGGCCCCTGCCCCGGGGCTACCCGCTGGCAGGGTGGTCTTGGCAGGGAAGGGATAGGGGCAGGCGAGTTGTGGGGGGGAGCTATGGGGAGCGAGTCCGGAGACAGGTGGAACCGGCAGAAGGACGCAAGGGCAAACGCAGGAGCAAGCAAGGGCAGGCAGAGGGGGCAGGCAGGGGACGGGCAGGGATTAAGCCGGGGGACGCGCAAGGTGCAGGCAGGCCGAGCCGGCTCTTACCGACATACAGGACCCCTTCCTTGGTCTTCTCGGCGGCCTCGGCCACCCCCTGCTTAGTCTTCTCGGCGGCGGCGACCACCCCCTCCTTGGCCTTGGACAAGCCCTTCATGAACACCTCCATGGCGGCTCTGCGGGGAGAGGCCGCACGGCTTCACCCCGCCCCGGCCCCCCCCTCCCGGTCCGGCCCGGCCCCGCTCCCGCCCGCCCCGCGCATCCCCGCGGATCCCCCCGGTCCCGCCGGCCCCACCTCGGACCCGTCCCCGCCGCCCGCCCGACCTGTCTCGCTGGCGGCGGGGACGGGCGGGCCGGGCCGGGCCGGGCCGGGCTGCGGCGGGGCGGGCTCAGTGCGGCTGTGTGGGGCCGCGCCGCGCTGCGCCGCGCTGCGCCGTGATGTGCGGGGGGGACCGTGCCGCGCCGCGCCGAGCCGTGACCGGCCGAGCCGCGGCCGACCGCCCCCGCAGCGCCAGGGACTGGCACCCCTAGGACGGTCCCACCACCTTGCAGCCTCTCCACATCCCCATCCACCCTGATCCCATCCCGTGCTGTCCCTATGGTATCCTGTCCTGGTCCCCATCGCATCCCATCCCCATCGCACCCTCTCCCTGTCTCATCTTTCGGCATTGATCCCATGCTCTCCTCTCTGTAAGCTGTTCCCATCCCGTCCAGACTCTGTCTCATCCTGTTCCATCTTGTTTCTGTCCCACCTCTTCCACGTTCTACTGTGTCCCTATGCCATTGCTGCTCCCCATCCTATCCTGATCCCATCCCCTTCTCATGACCTCATTCCCATCCCACTCTGTCCCCACTCCATCCAGTTCTGATCCCATCCCCTCACCATTATATCCCACACTGTCACCATTCGATTTCCATCCCATGTTGTTCCTATCCCAACCTACCCTCATCCCATCCTTGCTAACACATCTTCCCCCACTCCCTCCCTCTCCCCCATTATGATGCTACCTTGGCTTACCTGTGCACCATTCTGCTCTGTCCCAAAACACACAACCCTGATCTGAAGCCTCACCATCCCCGCCTCACCCCATCCTACCACTTCCCACTGATTACATCCCACCTTGACCTTTTGCTCTCATCCCCCAGCTCCCTGCCCTAAGGCAGAGAATCCACCCGTGGTCTCCCAGGAGGGGCAGGCCCAACACTCCCATCCCCATCAGCTGCAGCTGGGACACCTGTCTGTGGGTACTTAAGAGCTGGGGAAGTGGGAGGGGTGTCTGTGCTGGGCAGCATGGCTACAGGAGAGCAGGTGAGCACTCTCCTGGAGTTTAGGTGGCTCCTCTGTCCTTCTTGGGGCTCCTGGCTGTGGAACCCATGTCACACTGGTGGGGTGGGGTGGAGCAGGGCAGGAGGAAGGGAAGAAGGTGTGGGGTGTGGTGGCACAGGCTTCTTGCTGGGGTGGCTATGGTGCTTGCTTGTGCTGTCCCTCCTTCCCCAGCGGAGGCAAGAGGAACGGAAGCGGCGCAGGGCCCAGCAGCAAGAGCTGCTCTTGGCAGAAAGTCTGGGCAAGCACCCCCTGCAGAACAGGTAAGGAAGGCCTGGCCATAGGCAGCCTCCTTCAGGGCTGGGAGCAGGCTGCTGGGGCTGAGCATGGTCTCCAGCATGGCTGAACTCCCACCCCCAAATCCCCTCCTTCTCTAGATGGGCACTGTGGTTCTTCAAAAATGACAAGAGCAAGATGTGGCAGGCAAACCTGCGCCTCGTCACCAAGTTCAGCACTGTGGAGGACTTCTGGGCGTGAGTGTCCCATGGGTGGGCAATGTGCTGCCTACAGCGAGGCCCTGGTTTTTGGGGTCTGGGCCAGTGGAGGGTGCTGGAAGTCTCTGAGGGGCTTCTCACCTCTTTCTGTGTTTTGTTTCCACTTGGCACAGGCTGTACAGTCACATCCAGCTTGCCAGCAAGCTCACATCTGGCTGCGACTACTCCCTGTTCAAGGTGCGACACCCTCTCTGCTGCAGTCCCTCCTGAAAGCCCCTACAGCACCCAGCATTATGGGAGCACACCGAGTACTGGTGGTGCTGGCAGGGTACCTTTGAAGTGGAGCGACAGGGGAAGCCTGTCTGGGTGCTCACAGCTTCTCAAGCTGGCTCTGGCCAGGTTCTTGGTGCCCCCAGCCATGTCCTTGTCTGTCCCTAGGATGGCATCGAGCCTATGTGGGAGGACAGCCAGAACAAGCGTGGTGGGCGCTGGCTCATTACCCTGGCCAAGCAGCAGCGCCATACTGAGCTGGACAGTTTCTGGCTGGAAACGGTGAGTGAGACCTCACTTGGGGTCCTGGCAGTAGGTCAATGTCAAGCCCCAGTGGGAACTCTCCTGGCATCCTGCTCTCCTCCCGGCAGCTGCTGTGCCTCATCGGGGAGATGTTTGATGAGTACAGCGATGAGGTGTGTGGGGCCGTCATTAACATCCGCACTAAGGGGGACAAGATTGCCATCTGGACCCGGGAAGCAGAGAACCGTGAAGGGGTCACCCACATCGGGTAATGCACCTTCATGGGGGAAGCTGTGCAGGGCCAGGGTTGGGGCGATGAAGTCCCTGGGAGGGGGAGAAGCAATGCTGCCCTATTTACAGAGCCTCTTGTCTCCTCTAGGCGCATCTACAAGGAGCACCTGGGCCTGCCGCAGAAGGTGGCCATTGGGTACCAGGCCCATGCAGACACGGCCACCAAAAGTGGCTCCCTTAACAAGACCAAGTTTGTGGTGTGACTGTGGGGAGAGGGGGGAGCTGCCCACAGGGTCCCACTGTCCTATACTGTAATGAATGTCTGCAACTGACATGGTCTCTGTTTTCCAGGGCTGGGTCAGGGCACCAGCACCCTGGGAGGGCTAACAATGTTTTTCTGTGTCCTGTATGTGCCTGCTGGGTAAGCCAGGCTGGGGACACAAAACTCGCATCACTTCCACATTCCTGTGGACTTGGGGCACTGTGTGTGTCCCCTGGAACCAGTGTCTCTGGACACAGTGCCCAGAAGGATGCAGGGCTCAAGCCTCTCCTGGCCAAGGCATGAGCACAGCTCACTGCCCTGTGAGCTTGAGTAAGGGAGCAGCTCCTCTGGGTCAGCTCAGCCTAGGAAACTAGTTCTTGTCTCTCCCAAACCACTGCAGTGAGATATGGGTCTGCCAACTCCACAGCCAAGGGCTGCCCAGTCACCTCAAATGGTGGGGCTGGGGCTGCAACACAGCATTGTCCCCATACTGTTCACCTTGGGCTGTTTGCACTCACATCCCTCCCACAGGCTCCCTGCAGCACAGGTGCTAAGAAGTTTATGTGCATCCCAAAGGTAGGTCAGTGCCAGGCCTGCAGGTTCACAGCCTTGGTCTCCCAAGGCCTGGGAGTTGCTGGCTCTTCCCTCCATAGACCATGTCCTCTTCTGTCCTTCTTGGCTGTCCTGGCTGCAGAGGGGTCCCCTCACTCCTCCCCTGTTCCAGACCAGGCTCTGTCCTTTAATCTTTTATTTGTGGTTGATTGTTGGGTCTGTCCTTCCCCTACATATTCATATTCTTGAGCTGGAGCTGCCTGCTCCCCTCCTGGTAGCACTGCCTGTACTTGAGGCCTCACTGCAGCTCTTCTCCTGGAGGGGATGGAGGAGTCTCCTCCTGAAGCACCTGGGCAGCTCTAGCTCAGCCCAGGGTTGCACCATGACAGCACTTCCAGCCCACCTGCACCTCTTTGAGCCTGGAGCTGGGTCTAATTGCCCCCCACCACTGCATGGTACCTGTGCTGTCTCCATGCTGTCCTGGCTGCACCTGGTCTTTACAGAGCTCATCCTGCAGAAGGACAGAGTCTTGAAGCTGTCTCTGCTATTGCAGTTGGTTGAGAAGTGTCCAGCTGCAGCTCTGCAGGCAGGTGTTGTAGCCATGGCCCCCCTCAGCCTTTGGCTGCCCATGGTACCTCCTTGTAGGGCTTGATGAGCCATACTGAGCCCTGAGACACTGTGGGACTCAGCTGTCATTAGAAACACAGAATCACTTAGAGGGGAAAAGACCTTTTGTTTTGTTTTTTGTTTTTAAATAAGGCCAAGCCTTTCTGCAGGTTCCCTGGGGCTGCCCTCCACTGCCCTGCACTGCCACTTGTGCCAGGGAGGGGGGAGGTGGTGGTTTGTAGCAGGCATGCAGCATGCCAAGCCATATTCCCATGTCCTTGCGTTGTGCGCTGGCCCCGGGCCCCTTCTTTCTTACAGGTACAAGGCGGATAAGACCCTGCTGCCTTCCCTGGGGGGCAGTCAAGGAATGCTGCGGGCACTACCTTCCCCATGGCTGGCGGCAGAAGCAGGCAGGGAGCGCCTCCCTGCCGCCTATTACGGAGGTGCCTGGAGTCCCAAGCCCGTGGCGCCTGCACTTCCCTCACCTCGCCACACGGTGGAGCCACTCGCCCGGCCTTGGCCAGCTCCGGCGCGCAGGGCTGGTAGCCTGCCCTGCCTGCTGCAGGGTCCTGGCCGCCCTGAGCTGTAGCAGCATGGCAGAGCGGCCCCAGCCCGCGCACGCACACTCCACTCCCCCACCAGCGCGAAGCAGGCAGAAGCCAGGTGTGGGGCATGGGTTTTGGGGCTGGCAGGCCGGAAGGTGGAGGGGAGGTGAAGGCACAAGGTGTGTGGGGGGTGTTACATCCCCCATCCACCACTCCATTAATGGGCGTGCTTTGTGCCTCCTCCAGGTGGCATGAAGGGAGTGAGGGGCTACCTGTCCCTCTGCTCCTTCAACCCACTCCTTTGTCTCATATAGCTCTTATAGAGCCCCTACCTGCCTTTGGGCATGACAATCCTACCTCCTGGCCGTGCTGGGACATTGTTCCTGTCCCCTCACCTTCATGCTGGATGCAACAAGGGGGCTGTACTCATCAGGTGCCATGCCATACCAGGATACCAAGGGGCTTGGTGACAGGGGCTACCATGTGGTTCATTGCCATTCATGTACAGCTGTAGTGGGATTTCAGTTGGTTGGAAAAATAATAGGGGACATTTATCTCTGGGGTTTTATGGGGTTCCTGGAGCCCAGCCACTCTTGGGGGGCACAATGGCCTCCATCCTCAGCTCCTGCACACCAGGATCCCTGCCTGGGGAGCAGAGGGTACTGTGAGGCGGGGGGGCACACAAGGACCCTCTGGGTGGGCACAGCAGTTGTGAGCACAGCGGTCTCAGTGCTGCCCTAGGCCTGTCTCATGCTGGGCAGCTGTCCCAGCTGGCAGCCAAGCTGGCAGCCCTGTCAATAATCATAATTAAAAATTAATACTAATCAAAAGGGAGAGGCAGATGGCAGCAGACATGCGGCAGGGCTGCAGGTGGGGGGGGGTGGGCACTGGAGAGAGGGAGGCCAGCAAGGACAAGGATGGGGGGGGGGCAGGGTGCAGTGGGGTAGGAGGTAGGTACTGGGTGCATCCATTGGGGTTGGGGGTTGCAGTGTCAGGGACCCACACAGCACAACAGGGATGGGGAATATGGGTCCAGTGTTGCTGTGGGGCACAGAGGGGATGGGGGGCAGCAGCAGAGCACTGGGCTAGTGCAAGCATGGGGACCTGTGTCCCCCCTCTCTGAGTAGCACAGGTTGGTGGTACTGGGTGTCTGTGCAGGGTCACCTTGCTTGTGCCTGGCATGCAGCCAGGGCCAGGAGCTGCTGGCCTGCGCCTCAGCTCGGCAGGCTTCCAGCCTGGCCTCTCCCTGCACCATCAGCTCTGATGGCTCTGGCAGCAAGGACAGCTCCTGCCTCCTGCCCCCTGCACGCACCTTGTGCCAGGTGCAAGCAATGGGTGCTGCAGGATTAAGATCCCCCAAAGTAACTGTGGAAGGAGCTGCTGGCTCCCTGGCAGGCTGTGTGGGCTGGGGAAGAACAGGCAGCACTGGCTCACTGTGGGAGTGGGCAGGCAGCACGACTGCCAGCAGTGGGGCTGTGCCACATTGTTCCCTTGGTGCCTGTGCCCACCTCCCCTGCCCCATCGCCTACCCGGAGCCACGGGGATGTTCTGGGTCCTGGCAAGGGAGATGTGGCACCCAGGGGACCTCTGTTCCTGTGTACTGTCAGCACTTCCTGAGCATCCCCAGGGAGATTGCCCCCCACGAGAGGCACCATACCTTCTCTGCCCATCCTGCTGGGCCTTGGTGAGGGCACAGGCTGAGCTTGCCCTCCACCCCTATCGCCATGATGCACGAGGAGGGGTACCCAGGATGAGGGGCACCTACCGCACATTGTTCCCATGACAACCTCCCCGGAGACAGCAGCCGGTGCGGGAGATGTGGGAGGCATGAGGCCCATGGACCCCTCCATGCTTGGGCTCCCGCACCTGGCAGGACGCAGCAGGGTGCAGTACAGGGGCTGCAGCAGTGGGTTTGGCTCCTGGCTTTGGGCTCTGCCTGCCCTGTGCTGTTCCGTGCCCACCGTCTCTGCAGTGTAGGGCAGGCAGTGCTGATGCTGCCCACGTGCGCGGGACTGCTGCCTTCCAACAGCTGATTTGTACAACGGGGTTAGTATGGAGGGGTCTGAGCGGAGGGGAAGGGGTTAAGTGCCAGCAGAGGCGGGGGAGAGTGGGACATTATCTCCTGCCCTGCGGCACAGGGAGCCTGTACCTGAGAAGGGTCCCTTGCTGTCACTTCTCATCTGAGCAGCAGACAGGCTCCTGCAACACGGCTGAGCACTTTCCTTCCCCGCAGGGACGGGTTGGCACTTCCCGCTTGGCAGAGGCGGGCGGGGGGAGCGGGCGGGTGGGATGGGGACAGGGACAGGAGCTGTGTGGCCACAGACCTGCAGGCGTCAGACGTGCAGGCATGGCTGCAGCGCGGTGCTGAGGCAGGCTGCAGGCAATGCTTTGCTACAGGCAGAGCTATCCTCGCCACCCTGTCCTGTGCCCCCTGGCCACTACCCCTTTGAGGTTTCCTCTGCTGGCCCGATGCCATGTTTTGGGGGCCTGGATGGCTGGCATCTGCCTGTGTGGCCGTGCTCCTCTCCAGGCAGTGTGACCATGCTGTCCCCAAGCCTCCTGCCCACAGCCCCATTCCTCAACTCCCCCAGGCAATTCCACCAGCTCTAAGGGACCAGACTTCAACTCCCTTGACACAGATGCATCCCAACAGCTGGGGAAGGGGCGGCTCCATCAGCACCCTCATGTCCTCCTGTCATAGCACAGAAATCAGCCACTCTCCTGTTCAGCAAGGAGCAACTGCCAGTCCCAGGGCGGCCAAGGTACAGGGCACGCATCAAGCAGTGCCACCAGTGCCTGTCCTTGCCCTCCTGGCCCTGATCACCCTTGTGTCCCCTTGCAAGGGGCTGGTGATGCTGCATTTCACAGCCACCCCTCTGCCAGCACCCAGCTGAGGTGGTGAGTATGTGCCAGGCTTCCTGCCCACCCTAGTGCCATGTCTCTGACTGGGAGGGCTGGTGTTTCCCAGGCAGTTGATGCACTTATCGATCCCACACAGCTCCACCAGCTGCTCTCCCACTGCCATGCTAATTAATTGTCTGTTGTTGCTGCTGTTGGGGGAGTGCAGGTCACTCCAGGCATCTGGGTTGCTGCACCCTGCCTGTACCCTACCTGCAAGCTCCCATCCCTGGCTCCACACACCGTCTGGAGGCCCCATGGGAGCTGGCACCCACCTTGCACCCGTGCCTGACCCAGCTGCATCACAGAGAGGGGAATCTGTGTCAGGCTGAGGAGGAGGATGGCTGGCCCTCAGCTGAGGTAAGGGGTACAAGCTAGGTCTGAGGGCAGCACATGGTCACTTCCAGCCCTGACAGTGTCCATGTACAGGCACTGCTTGCAGCCATGTCCACCCCAGCCTGCACCAGCCCTCAGCCAGGTGGGACAGGGACATGGACACTGCCTGTGTGCCAGCCTGTAATGAGATTTCTGCTTGGCTGCCTGGACAGTGAATCCTAGTCAAAGGATGTGAAGGGACTCCCAGCCCCATCAGCCTCCTTCCTGTCCCTAGCCCAGGGCATACAGAGGTGTCCCTGCCCCATCACCCACAGCACTGCCAGGAAAGCATCAGCTCCAGCTCTTTCCAGGAGCACCTGCTGCACTGGATGGCACAGAGTGCCCACAAGATGTGCAGGCAGTGGCTTTGCCACCTATTCAGCCCACTCCCCCTTGTTCTAGCCCCACGCTAGGATAGGAGTACCAAGCACACCCCTGAGGATCCCAAGCTCTGTGCCACCACTGTGCCCACCCTCTCCTCTGTCCCCTGTGTGCAGGAACCAGCACCACAGCACTGCTGGCCCCCAACATTCTCCTGTGAGGTCCTGGTGCCGTGTAAGCATGTCTGCAGGACCCGTGTCCGCAGAGTGGCACAGCGCTGTGCCCCTGCCCCTCCAGCCGCTCCCTTTCCCTTCGCGGCAGCGGCAAATCCATGGAGTTAAAAAGCAGGGAGTGGCTCTGGGTGCTGGAGGCTGCAAGGCGCGGGCTGTGCCGGGGTGGGCTTTGCCACGTGGTTTAATGGAGCCCTTCCCGCCCCCAGCGCCGTGCACCCTTAATCTGCTCTTGCAAATGGCTAATTTTGAAAATCCTCTTATCAGAATTAGGTCCTCAACATCCATATTTATTTACTTTTAATTTTCATAATCTTCCTGCACGCAGAGCCCTTGTGCAGCCGGAGATGTTCTCGCTGGCTCCCTTTCCATGCACCCCCGTGCAGAACGACTCCCGGGATGTCCCACCCCGCTCCACGCCATCCCGTGCCATGCTGTGCCACGCTCTGGCACGAGCCCCTTGCGTGGCACGCGTGCTGCTCACACCTTTGCCACACCAGCAGTGCCAGCGCCTGCTCCCCGCTGAAGCACACTCCAGGGGCTCGCACAGCCCAGTCCCTGCACGGTGCTGGGAGCCGGGCCGCATCCTGCTCCAGGGGCCATGCTTTATACATTGTTTATTCGTCAGCACCTCCCTGCCTGTAGCTCAATTAGGCAGCCGGCAGGTTTGCTAATACAATGGTGTTTAATATTCGACTTCCTTAAATACCACAAATGGATGGGGAGGCAGCTCACGGGTGATCCATTATACATGAGCTCAAATATCCTATTTAAATATTTGATGGGAGTTTAGAAAATCTCTGGACTGGCCTTGTGCATGGCTGCCAGGGCCGGGCAGGAGGTTAGGGATGGCATGGGCATGGGTTCTGCCAGGCCTGGCAGTGGGTGGGAGCTGCCTCACCTTGGCTGGCCTGGCCAGACATGGGGTCCCAGGGCATGTGGTGACACAGAGCAGTGCCAGGGTGGTGACACTCCCAGGGAGATGGCAGCTGCAGCCTGCAGAGCCTGGGTACCACCACTTCAGGTGAAGTTCTCCCTCCATCTCCACCCCAGTCCAGGTTCTTTCAGGAGAAAGCGCTGGCATAATGGCTGTAGCACACGGCTGAGCCACAACCACGGTGTGCTGGAGAAGAGAATTAATTTTTAATCCCATCTTAATTACTCTGGGTAATAATCCATTTACAGCACCCGGTGGGGATGCTGCTGCTGGTATCCCCCCGGGGCTGTGGTGACTGAGGGACACCCAGGCACTGAGCATGTCATGCAAGGGGCACCAGGCTGGTCAGGCACTGTACACCACAAATTAAAGCCCTCAAATCCTACAGTTCCCCACATACTGCAAAACCTCACACCACCCCAGTGGGTGGTCAGGGGTGCTGAGTGCCTCATGGGCATGAACCAGGCTGGCACAGTCCCTTGGAGGCAGGGCTCAGGGCTCTGGCAGCCTGTGGAGCAGGACTCGGGCTCATCCGCCCCTTCAGCTCCTCCTCAGCAAGAAGGAGAGCAAGCAGAATTGAAACTGATCTCCCCAATCTGTATTAATTAGAGTCTATTAATTCGTCAACGTGGCCTGCCACTTCCCCACTGACAGCCTGGCCATGCTGGCCTGTGGTGCAGGAGGGACATGCAGGCTGATGCCACACAGCCTTGGCATGACACCTGCGTGGCACTGCACATCACAAGCACATGGCGAGGGAACTAAGTGAAGTCAAAGCAGGACCAAGCACCCCCGGGTGGACAGTGGGGTGGCAAGGCTGTGATAGGTGCCTGGGCAGTGGGAGTGTTGTCGCTGGCACCGCTGGTGCAGTGCCAGGAGCAGGAGCTGGAAGCCGTCCCGGAAGAGCGGAGCAAGGAGCAGATGGGGCTGGCACAGCACCGGGGGCCCGAGTCCCCTCCCCGCCGCTCTGCCCCTGGGCGGCACCGTGCTGGGGCCCTGCACAGGTGCCATCCCGTCATCTGCGCCGGGTATCCCCACCTCTCTCTGCCCCACTGCCTGGCTGAGGGCGTCCGGGCGCCCCGGGAGGGCGGGCTGGTGGTCTCGGCGCTGCGGGAGAGCTCGCCCCGGTTCCCATGGCAGCCCCCCGGGAGCTCACGTGCGGTGTGGTGACTTCAGCAGGAGCAGATGGAGCAGCGAGGAGTAAAAACATCCTGTTTCCATGCAAATGCCACCGGCAATAACGAGCCAGCCTGAAGGAGGGTGGTTATCGCTGCGCCGGGGCTCTGCCCACGTCAGGCCGCGGGTCTCCTCTGTCGGCTGCCCTCCACCGGTGCCCATGCGGGCTATGCCGGGGCTCGGAGAGCTGCATGGTGCAGCAGGGTGGAGCCGGAGCAGGCACCCATAGGTGCCACGCCACGTGCCCTGCCCTGCCTGAGCACACAGACGGTGCACGGCTGTATTGGTGCAGGGGTTCCCTGCCAAGGGGGGGGGGATGGTGGGCAATGGCTCTGGCCTCACTCCAGGACTGTGTTGACAGTGGCCTTGACTCTGCCTGGCACTGCCAGCACTGCACTGGAGTGGATGAAAGCTGTGGCACAGCTGGTGCCACCCGGGAGACCCACACTGGCTTCGCACCCACTTCAGCGCTCGAAGGTGTCAGAACAGTTGTTAATTGTTCCTGAAGCTGCTAATTAAATTATTGCTGCGCAGCACTGGGAGTTGCTGCCCAGCCCTGCCCCTGCCCTCTGCGGCTGGGCAGGCCCTGGCTCCCACAAAGAAGCACCTCGGGCACCCCAGTACAGCCTCACTCTCCTTTGTCTCTTACCCTTTGCCCATACTGCACTCTGCCCAATGGTGATGGCAGCTGGACTTGGCTAGTTGCATGGACAGCATGGCCTCATCCTGCACCCAGGGCAGAACCAAATCCCCTGGGAGTGACTAGCTTGGCTGGGTGTGAGGTATTCTGGGGACAGACCTCTGTGTATGCCAGTGAGAAGGGCCTTCGCAGATGGCATATGTCCCTGACAAGATGTCCCACTTCCCTGACACATTCCAGCATGAGACACCACGCTCACCCTTGGAGGATTGACAGCTGGATGGTGCAGGGCAGAGTTCCAGCAGCACCCTCTTTTCTCCTGGGGTTGTCCCCAGCCACCACCCAAGGAGTGCCAGGGTGGGCTAGGGGATCCCTGGGCATCACCTGTCCCATGCCTACAGCAGGGGCTCAAAGCAGAGAGGTGTGGGGGGCAGGTGCTGTCCTGGGATGAGTGTGCCCCAGGGGCGGGGGATGCTGTGCTGGGGTGGGTGGACGGTGCCCAAGGAGGGGTGCAAACCAGCGGTGCTGCACTCGGGGAAAGGTGTTGACCCGCAGCCCCGGCACGGGAACTAGGGAGTGGAAAGGGGGAGTATGCAGAGGGGAGATAGAGACGGTGGAGAGGGCGCATTGCCAGGTAGGGTACTCCGGGAGTGGGAGGGGGGGAAGCCGTGCAAGGGGGTACACGGTACCGGGGAAAGGGGGGGGGGGGGGGGGGGGGGGGGGGGGGGGGGGGGGGCGGAAGGGACAAAACAGGGGGAGAAGGGTGCGGACCTCACCACCGGCCAGAGCGGCGGGATGCAGGGGGGAGATGCAGACGTGGGGGGGGGTGCGACGCCGGTGGTGCGGGGCGGGGGGCGTCGGCGGGGGCGCGCCCAGCTGTTGCGCCGTCCCTTCGGCGGGCGGGTCCGCGCTCGCCGCCCCGCATTGGCGGCGCCCGGGCGGAGCGGAGCGGCGGGCGGCAGCAGCGGCGGGGCCGGGCCGGTGGCGGTGGCGGGGCCGGTGGCGCCATGGCCCGCTGAGGGCTCCGCGGAGCGCGGCCCGCCCTGCTCTCTCGCCCCGCCGCGCAGCGCTCCGCGGGGCGCGACATGGGTGCGGGGCCACGCCGCCGCCGGGGCCCCGCCGCCGCCGCCACCGCCGCCACCGCTGCCGCGCCGGGGCCGCTCGGTGCCCTGCTCGCCGCTGCTCTCTTGGCCGCCGCCGGTGAGTCACCGCGCGTCCCTCGCGGGTACTGGGGTCCGGGTTGGTGGGGGCGGATGTCAGCGGCGGGGACCCGACATCGGGCGCTGGGCAAGGTCACCCGGGGAGCGGCGGCGGGCGGGCGTCCTGCGGGGAGTTGGGTGTCCTCCCGAGGACCAGGGGCCGTGCAGGGTGCCTGGCTGTCAGCGGGGTATGGGGAGGTTCCCAGCATGCCCTCCTGGGCAAAGGACGTGCCCCTCGCCCCACCGCAGGCACTGCCGTTCTCCCACCCCGTGCCCACACGTGGCCGCCCCCCGTGTGCCCAGCCGAAGCTCTCCCGGACGCTGCATGCACTGAAGGCGTTCGCCTCCTCGTTGGCACGGCTCCGCTCCCCCGGGGCCTTGCCAGCCACGCGCCCGGGGGTCCACAGCAGATCTGCCCCAGGCACGGCGTCTCTCTCCCACGCACATCATCTCAGCCCCCGGCACGGGGTCCCTGCCCCTTGCACGGGGTACCTGCCGTCCCCATCACCCAGCCGGGGCACGGGGGACCATGGTGACGGGCGAAGGGTACTGTCATGCCGCGTAGGTGGCCTTGGCGTGGGTGGCTGTGGCGGGGGTGGGGGGGTGGCTATGCGGGGATGCATCGGTGTCGCTGCAGACGCGGACGGTCCGGAGCGCGTCTGTCCCCCGACTCTACCTACCCCCTTCCCGGGAAGGACCCGTCGGGTCGGGAAGTGGGCCAGGCCGGACTCCGGGGTTGAGCGGCACCGTCTGCCGGCCCGGGGGTGGGAGGTCTGGGGGCTGCGGTGGGTGCCCGGGGCTGGCGGCTGCTGGCAGGTGTCACGGCAGCCTTGAAGTGGCGACTGCAGACAAAGGACCGGGCTGGGGGCGGGGAGCTGCGCGGGGCTGGACGTGCGCTCTGCGGGGGGTCTGGGGAGAGAGGACATGGACCCCTCTGCGCTCGGAAGCCCTGGCCCACCGACCCCCTTGCCACCACCAGAGACGTACCCTCGCCTGGCCTCGGTGCAGCCTCTGTAATCCACACACCCATTCTAACTGGCCAGCCACCCCTGGGGACCCCACACCCAGTGCTCCCAGCATGGCCTGTCTGCGGGATGCTGTGGAGCCAGGGCGGTGGGTGGGCACCCCTTGGGTGTAGGACACCCTGTGTGGAGGTTGCTTTTGGGTACCAACCCCCAGCTGGACGTGGAGTGCTGCCATCCCCATGGCATCCCTGGGTCTGTGGTGATGGATGGAGTTGGGGGGTAGCAGGGCAGGAGGTGAACCAGGCCATCCCACACCAGCTCTGCAGTGTGAGGTGTGGGGGGCACCCAATTCGGGGCAGTGTAGTGTGGGAGCTTGCCCTCACCACTCACTTGGCAAGCAGCTCACAGCTGGCTGTGGCATGACTGTGCCCAGCCCCCTGCATGACCACAGCTCAGTACAGAAGTGGCAAGGCTGGGCCTCTGTGCACCGGGTGCTGCTCCATCCTGGCATGGCATAGCACTCCTTCCTCGAGGGCAGTGAGGCACAGGTTGTGGACAGGGCAATGCCAGTGTCAAGGCGAAGGGCCCCTGCCTGCAGCTGCAGAGCAGCATTCCCTGGTTAGGCTGCTGGCTCTGCTGCCGGTGCCTGCAGGGCAAGGGCAAGGGCAGCAGTGAAGGCTAGGGCTTATCTGCAGGCAACAGCGTGAGCTGAGTACCCAAGGTGCAGGAGCTGCCCCACTTGACTGCTGTGGTGGTGGATGGGCAAGGGCACAGGGTCAGGGACCTTCCCCAGAGCTACCCCTGGCCCAGCGCTGCTGTGACTCCATCCTCTTGGCACCTGTGGCAATTAGTGCCAGACCTTGCTTCTAGTCCTGCTTCTAGTCTGGCCCTTGCCTCAGCAAGTTCCTGACACACCAGCTCCTGCCCCAGCTCCTCTAGCTGGGGCATGGTCTCTGCTCTCACTGCACGTAAGTCATACGGTGCTGCTGAGGAACCTTGAGCTCTGCAACCACTCCACTCCACAACCTGGTGCCCCACAGCCTGGCACCCCAGGTTGCTGCATCCCATCATTGCCCCACAAGCTACACCTGACTGGGCATCAGTGCCTCGGCAGGGCAAGCAGGAGGGCAGGATGGTGGGCAGGAGGGCAGGAGGGCAGGCAGGAGGGCAGGCAGAGCTGGCGTGTGCCGGGCGGCTGGAAGCTGCCGTGCCGGCTGCCAGCATGAGCACGCGGCAGACGCAGCCCGCCCAGGGCTGTTTGTTCTGGCTCGGTGCCACGTGGGGCTGGCACTACATCAAACCGTGCAGAGCCTGGCAGGTGCTTGCGGGAGGGGACCAGGACGCTAGCAGTGTTGCCAGAGGTGGGCACCTCCCGAGCTACTGCAGACACCTCACAGCCATTCGTGCAACTGAGTGCCTGTCCCACTTGGGTGGCCAGCAGTAGCCATGACCACCTTGGCACTGGCACCGGTGCCTGATGGATGATGGCACAGGGACTGTGTACTGTGCATGTTCCTCCATGCCCTACACTGCACTCAGAGGTGCACCCTCTGTGCCAGCACTGCTCCAGCTTGTCAGCACCATCACTGCTCTATGCATCACATGTCTGTCTGTGACCAGGCTGGGATGGACTAGCTCCAGAATGAGCACAGTGTGTCCCCATCCTCATCCAGTCAGGCTCAGTTGCCCAGTACTCCTCAGCCCTACAACCTACCCACTTTTTGGGTGCTGCTTCTAGGTGGGTGTCTGGCAGATGGCCACTGACTCTGGCCCCCTCAGACTCTGCCCTGCCTGAGGCTTCTGCTCACAGGATGAAGACTTTGGTCCTAGGCCTCTCCAGCCAGCCCTTGCTACTGCAGGGTTGTGGAACACTGTGGTTGCCAACACCACCATGTGCCACCCATGGGTGAGAGAGGGAGAGGCCACAGAGCTGGAGCCTTGCAGCTGGGACCATTGTGCAGATAGAGCCTTCCCAGACCTGTACCCATATCCCCTACCTGCTCTGGCTGGGACATGGGACTGAGGGTGACCTTGATGCTTCTCTTGGTCACTCGGATCTCTAGGCTCAGGACCTCGCCAACAATCCTGGCACATGGAGCTGTGCTGGTCCTGCCTCTCCCACATCATGTCAGTGCCAGGAAGGGCTGTGGGAGCTCCCTCATCCCCCCACCAAGCCAGGGACAGGATGGGACCCTCTCCCTGTTTAGTGCCACTGAACGGGGCTGTCATGGCTTGGCATGCATCCTGCAGGTTCACTGTGTCTGGAGCTCAGAGCTCTGTGTGTGCTATAGAGGGGACTGATGCCGTGGCTGCCCAGGGAGGGCTGCTCATCAGTGGATTCGAGAGCCGATAGCCCCCAGGCAGGCAGAGAATGTCCCAGCGAGGGGCTGTCCTCCCCTGCTGCCTTTGCCGCCACCGTCGTCCCCAGATCCTGGGCACGGGGCAGAGCTAGCGCTGCTCAGCCCCCTGGGTGGGCGTGGGGCTTGGGCGAGGCTGCAGTCCGGGAGCCCTGCCCGGCCTGGCACATGCTAATTGCATGTACTGAGGAGCGCCTTATCAGCTCAAATCCGTAATTAGGCAGCTCCATTGTCATGCAAACCCGCCTGACTAATTCATTCATAACGACGCTGGCTTAATGAGCGCCCAGACGCTGCCACACTCTCGCTGTGAGACGGCACCCTCAGGCCCTAGCCACGTCCACCCAGCCTCCCTCCACCGTGGCTGCTGAGCTGGCAACTGGGGGGCACTCGGGGCCAAGACAGAGGGTATCTCATGGAGATATGCCAGGAAGCTGGGGGCACTGTCCTGGGGCAGGTGTGGTCACTCCTGGGGCACTGTGCTTATTGGAGCACAGGGGAGGTATTGACACTGTGCTCATTGTCTTATTGTGCTTATGGTGCTCACCATGTGCCAGGCTGGCCAGCAGCCAGGCCATGCTGCCCAGTGTTGGCATCTGACCCTGATGGCTCCCAGCCTGGCCATGGCTGGCACCAGCACCTGCCTGGCATCACTGTGGTGACTCTGTGGGGTAGATAGGTGGGTGTATTTGCTGATGCCCTTTTGCTTCAGGTGAGTGCTGGGGGAGTTGCAGGCAGCAAAGCAGTGCCAGGCAAAGCCACAGCCTCAGACTGGGGTTCTCCTGGGTCAAAACCAGCTCATCACAGCTTGGAGCCAGCCTCTCCCAGCATGATAGTGTCCAGCTCAAAGCCTCAGACAAGCTTTTTGATGGCGGTGAGTAGTGCCAGCTCACTTCACACCCTACAGAGAGAAAAGTGCTGGTGGCAGAGACCTCTGTGTGTAGGGCAGTGGGCAGAGCTAGCACTACCAGGGTCCCCTGGGCACAACTGGGCATCCTCTGCCCTCCTCCTGACACCCATCCTTCCCTCGTTTAGGCTGGCACAATCAGCAGCAATTATTGCTTTAATTACCTGCTGCCCGGGCGCAGGCCAGGCTCCAGCGAAGTGCAAGGAAATCTTTCATGTTAATGGCATGCCGGGCCTGGCGCGGGCACGATGGATGGGGCGCCAGCTGGGATGGAATCTGCCAGCTGCAAAGCCTGTGGGGATTTAGGGAGGTCCCCAGACAGGAGGGCAGCAGCAGAGGCAGATGCTGGCATCCAGGTCTCCACCTTGCTGCAGGGTGTCTCAGGGTGACAGGCATTAGGCATGGGTGTGGGCAAGGGATGAGGGCAGAGGGAGATGAGGGCAGAGCTTCCAGGCATGGCTTAGTGCCTTGCAGAGACAGCCAATGCATGGGTCCCTGCTGGGCAGCAGTGTTCTGGGCATACCCATGCCATTGGAACATTCTCCCACTGCAGGCAGCTGCCTGCTCTCTCTTGGGGGCAGTTGTGTCAAGCAGGCACACACCGGCATGCTTTGGCTGGGGTTGGTAGTGCTGCATCCTCTGTTGGGCAGCCTCTCCTCGCCAAGAACATGCTGACCTTCCTGGCGTGCCTCCATGGCAGGCACCAAGGCACCTGGCATGCTGCTCTCAGCACCACCAGGGAGTGTGGCAGCATGAGTAGGATCAACCCTCCGGGTACCAGAGGGACCAGAATGGGGGGGCACCCGATGGCACCTGGTGGGTCCTGGCAGTGTTCCCCCACTGCTGAGCAATGCAGCATCTTGCAGTTCCTTCCTGACCAGTAACTCCAGTATATATGGCTTTCTGAGGCTGGGGGCCCCAGGTGCTGTGGTGAGGGGCTGTGTGGCCATCTGTGCTGGCAGCGGATGGGAGACGTTGTGCACAGGGAGACCCGGCACAGCTGGAGGTCCTGCAGTGCTGGGGTGAAGCAAGTGTGCAAAGCCCAGAGTAGAGTGCTCCCCATTCCCTCTGCACCCTGGGGAGGGAGGGAGTGTGCTGCAGCCCAGCCTCCTGCCCTTTAGCCAGGCCTGCCGGCGTGCTCGTTAGCCCATGTGGGCAAGGGATAATTGATAATAAATCCCTGCTTAATGCACTGACGCTGCCCGCCGTGATTTATCAGCACCATAGCAAACCGCACTGCCATTTACCCCTTCGGCTGCCCAGAGAGCGGCCAGCCGGGGCTGTGTGCCCCCCCTGCCACAGCAGGGGCAGTCACAGAGGTGAGTGGTACCCAGCTCCCCACCAACCCCCTCGTCCCCCATCCCTACTGAAGTTCCCCAGTTCCCTTTGCCAAGGTGACATAAGCATCTTGCCTGTTTCCATGGCAACACAAAGGCAGGTGAGTGGCGAGGCCGAAGTGGTGCGGGAGCCAGAACGGGCGTCGTGTGGGGGGCTGCTGCCCACGCTGCATCCACGCTGCACCCACACCCGGGGGCTGAGGGGTGGGGGACCCTGTGCATGGAGGTGCCTGCAGGGCATGGGGCACAAAGTATCCATGGTGTTTGGCCTAGCTGTGCTGCCTGGGATGGCCGTGGTGCATTGGATAGTCGTGAAGTGCCCACTGTGTATGGAATGCCCACCATGTATGGGGTACCATCATGGATGGAACACCCATGGTGCGTGGGACACACACCACAGCCCCTCCACTCCTTCGCTGGGGCTCCAGGCCAGCTCCATACTCCTGGCTGTACTGCACAGCTCCATCCATGACCACACCACAGTGCAGAGCTCAGCACAGCGCCCAGCAGCAGGACAGTATCCTTCCCAGGGGACATGCTTGCTGCATGTCCCCATATGCATTTGCTGCCCATAGTCTCATCATGCCCCACGAGGCAGCAAACACCCTGACTGGGTGAGCAGTTGGAGAGACTCTGCACCCCTCCTGGTTGCTGCTGGCCACAGGCTTCCTGCACCCCTTGGCTTGGCTGTGATGGACAAACCCACAGCTCGGTGCCCGCTGCACTCCTTTCTCCTGTGATGAAAGGGCTGATCCCCACAGCATGGCTCCCACGTTCACCCAGTGTGCCCAGGCGGGAGGCAGCGGTGCTACTGCGCAGCAGCAAACTGGCATTCAGTAAATAAAGTGGGGCTGCCTTTCTGCTCAGCTCAGCCCCACGTGCTGGCATGGGCAGTGCAGCGTGGGCAGCCAGGGGTGCCAGGATGGGTGGCGCAGCGGTGCGAGCCGCGGGTGCTGCAGTGAGCCATGCCGCAGCCAGAATCGGCGATGGCACCGTGCTGGGCACCGCAGCGCCTGTCCGCGGCGTGACCCCCCGGGCCAGCCCTGGGCTGCGGCTGGTGGGGGGGGAGGATGGGGGGGGTGTCGTTAAACCAATGAAATATGAAATGCCTGTATCTCCCCGACAGGGGTTTTAATTAAATTAATTGCCAGCGACATTGTAAAAGTGCTGATGGGGTAATAACCAGCACGTTATGGTGGCCGTTTATCTTCCCCGTGTAAATTAGCTGCTGCACCTTGCCCATCCCGGCGGGCATCGCGGCAGGCTTGCCTGGCGCCCGCTCCACAGCTTTCAGGGGCCTGATCAGCTCAGAGGAGCACTGGGGCTCAGAACTCCTCTGGGAGACACAGACAAGGCCTGAGGGATCCTTGTGTCCCGTGTCTCCCCGTGGTCCCCTGTGTCCTCGTCCTCATGGTGCAGGTGGCTGTGCCAGGCAGGAGCCAGCCACAGTGGGCATAGGCAATGGGGGTCCCGTGGGCCGTGTGGGGAGCAGGGTTGCCAAACGAAGGCACTTAATTACTGCGCATTCCATCCCATTTAATTGCTTATTAAATCCTAACCAGCCAATTAGCAGCAGCAATTACAGCTTCATTCAGTGACACAATCGCTATTTTATCGTTTGTTAATCAAATGCTTATTTAGGGCCCTGCTTTATTAACTCTTTCCACAGCAGGCGCTGATGGGTGTGGGGAGTGGGAGCACCTGGCCAAGCCCAGGCTGGGGTATATGAGCCTTGTGGGACTGTGGGGGAATGTGAGCATTGTGAGGGACAGCCACCTGCTGTTCCCCCAGTGCTGCTGACCCCATAGGAACCCTGCCCTGGTGCATGGCACTCACAGCTTCCCCCAAGCTGGGTAGGGGGCAGCCTGAAAGACTGCACAGCCCTGAGATGAACCTCGCCACCTTGGGGACACTGGGGACAGCCAGCCCCTATTGTGCCATGCCTGTGCCCACTCCCATGTGGGTGCCAGCATCACAGGACACAGGGGCACACCCCACCACTCACTCTGCATCCCTGTGCTAGGCCAGGGCACAGCTGGGCAGAATACAGCCCCCCTCGCAGTGTGCTGGGGAAGGGAGACAGCGGTGCCCCGGGAGGCGTGAGCGATGGCCCTTGTTGGTCACACTACATTTCCTTTTCATTAGCGCTAAGTGTGGACATGAGGGATCGGCACAGGTTCAGCAGCACCGCGTGGCTGCTCTCCCTGATGGATGGTGGGGCCAGGAGGTGACTGTCACACCACTGGTGGCAGTGGGGGGACACGGGGCACTGTCACTAGGCCGTGCCAGGAAGCCCAGCCCAGGAATGCTGCTGGTGGCCAAGCCCCTGTCTCCCCACAGGTGCTCAGCAAAGTGCAACCGTGGCCAACCCAGCGTCCGGTGCGTCCCCAGACCTGCTTCCTCACTTCCAGCTGGAGCCGGAGGATGTCTACATCGTGAAGAACAAGGCGGTGAGCCTGGCCTGCCGTGCCACCCCTGCCACCCAGATCTACTTCAAGTGCAACGGCGAGTGGGTGCACCAGGCTGACCACGTCACGCAGCACAGCACTGACCGTGCCACCGGTGAGTGCCAGCAGGAGAGGGGGTGCTGGCCCGCATGATGGAGAGCCACATGCATCTCTCTCCACTGGGCTTTGCATGGGTCTGGGGCCATGGGGACCATGCCCAGCATGCTGGTGTTGACATGCTGCCTTGGTGGCAGGGCTGCCAGTGATGGAAGTCCGCATAGAGGTCACCCGCCAGCAAGTGGAGAAGATCTTTGGGCTGGAGGAGTACTGGTGCCAATGTGTGGCCTGGAGCTCCTCTGGCACTACCAAGAGTCAGAAAGCCTTCGTGCGCATCGCCTGTGAGTGTCTGGGGGTACCCAGATGGGGTGCAGGGCATTGGTGCCAGCCTCCTCACCTCACTCCTGTGCCTCCCTAGATCTGCGCAAGAACTTTGAGCAGGAGCCGATGGCCAGGGAGGTCTCCATTGAGCAGGGCATTGTGCTGCCATGCCGCCCTCCTGAGGGCATCCCTCCTGCCGAGGTGAGCCCTCCTGTCCAGCAGGGCAAGGCACGGTTGCTGCTACCTTCTAACTTCAAGGACACCATTTGTGTTCCCTGAGGAGGTGGCCCAGCTGCCCACCCAGCAAATTCCCCGTGCCCCACAGGTGGAGTGGCTGCGCAACGAGGAGCTGGTGGACCCGGCTTTGGATGCCAATGTCTATGTGACTCCGGAGCACAGCCTGGTGCTGCGGCAGGCCCGCCTGGCTGACACTGCCAACTACACCTGCGTGGCCAAAAACATCGTAGCACGGCGTCGCAGCGCCTCCGCCGCCATCACTGTCTACGGTACGGCCCCACCATGTCTGTCCCCGCCACGCTGCCCTGGTGTCACCCTCTCTGTCCTGTTCCTCCCCACATCCCCCGTCCCGGTAGGGCACTGATGGGTCCCTCTCCACTCAGTGAACGGCGGCTGGTCGACATGGACGCAGTGGTCGGGCTGCAGCACCAGCTGTGGACGGGGCTGGCAGAAGCGGAGCCGGACGTGCACCAATCCCACACCCCTCAACGGGGGTGCTTTCTGTGAGGGCCAAAACGTGCAGAAAACCGCTTGCACCACCCTCTGTCCAGGTACCTGCCCTGACCAGGGCACCACTGCCACCCACACCATGCCGGTGCTGCACTCCCTGCTGCACCCGTCACGCTCCCTGTCCTGCTCTGGATGTCTTGTCCTCCCACCCCACTGTGTGTCCATCTCTGCCAGGCCTGGAGCAGGGAAGGGGGGGTGGCAGCAGGGTACTGACCCCACACTGTGCCCACAGTGGACGGTGTCTGGTCAGAGTGGAGCAAGTGGTCGGTGTGCGGGGCTGAGTGCACTCACTGGCGCAGCCGGGAGTGCTCGGAGCCAGCGCCACGCAACGGCGGCCGGGACTGCCATGGCCCTGAGCTGGACACTCGCAACTGCACCTCTGAGCTCTGCAGCCATGGTGAGTGTGGCAGGGATTGTGGTGTTGTGCCCTGGGAGAGGGGACTGGAGGGTGCCCATGGGTGCTGATGCCCTGCCCTGTGCAGCTGCCCCCGCAGAAGACGTGGCACTCTACGTGGGGCTGGTGGCTGTGGCCGTGTGCCTGGTGCTGCTGCTGCTGGTCGGAGTGTTGGTGTACTGCCGCAAGAAGGGGGGCCTGGATGCTGATGTGGCTGACTCCTCCATCCTCACTGCTGGCTTCCAGCCTGTCAGCATCAAGCCCAGCAAGGCCGGTGAGATTGTAGGAGGAGACTGTGCACCCATGCTGGGATGGTTGCGCACCAAGGGGGACTACAGGCAGGGACTGTCTGCCCCAGGGCATTCCCGGTTCTGGGTGGGGGCTATGTGCCCCATAAGGTCTCTGCACTTGAGTGGGGGCTCTGTGTCCTGTGGAATCCCTGACCCAGGACCATTGCATCCTAAAGGGTCCCTGACTATGGGGTCGGTGTCTTGTGCCACATAGGGTCCCTGGCTGTGGATGGGGGCTCTGTGTCCTATAGGGTCCCTGGTCCCTAATAAGGTTTGCAGCGTGGGTTGGTGCTGGGTGCTCCAGGCACCCCAGAGGTGACTGTGCCCCAAGAGTCTATGCTGTGAGGCAGATTCAGTGCCCTTTGGGACCCCAGGAGCAGCTGTGCCCTATACAGCTCTTACCATAAGGTAGGGCCTGTGTGCCCCATGCTCCCTGGGGCTGACTGTGCCACTGGCGGGGACATCTCCACCCCTGCTGTGCCCTGGCACCACGGTTCCCTGCTCTATGCCACAGACAACCCCAGCCTGCTCACCATCCAGCCTGACCTCAGCACCACCACCATGACCTACCAGGGCTCACTCTGCTCGCGCCAGGAAGGCCCTGCCAAGCTCCAGCTGCCCAACGGGCACCTGCTGAGCCCACTGGGCACAGGGCGGCACACGCTGCACCACAGCTCGCCCGCCGCTGAGGGTGCTGACTTCGTGGCCCGGCTCTCCACCCAGAGCTACTTTCGCTCCCTGCCCCGTGGCAACACCAACATGGCCTATGGCACCTTCAATTTCTTGGGGGGGCGGCTCATGATCCCCAACACAGGTATAGTGGAGCGGGCATGGGGTGCTGGAGCATTGCCCATCACGGGCACATTCCCATGGGTCTCACCCTCCAGCCTGCACCTCTCTACCCAGGGATCAGCCTGCTCATCCCACCCGATGCCATCCCTCGGGGAAAGATCTACGAGGTCTACCTGACCCTGCACAAGCAAGAGGAGGTGAGGTAGGTGCCACAGCCAGGGCTGCTGAGGCACTGGGTGGCCAGGATGGGGTTGTCTCTGCTCAGCTCTCTCCATCACTGCCTCAGGCTGCCCCTGGCCGGCTGCCAGACGCTTCTGAGCCCCATCGTCAGCTGCGGCCCCCCCGGGGTCCTCCTCACCCGCCCTGCCATCCTGGCCATGGGGCACTGTGTGGAGGCCAGCGCTGAGAACTGGAGCATCCGCCTGAAGAAGCAGTCGTGTGAGGGCACGTGGGAGGTGAGCGTCCATTGGGGGGAGGGGGTCAGGGTTGGGGGGTGATGCCCATGCCTGGGTACATCTCTGCCTCGATGCTGCAGGACGTGCTGCAGCTGGGCGCAGAGCCATGCACGGAGCTGTACTACTGCCAGCTGGAAGCGCAGGCTTGCTACATCTTCACGGAGCAGCTGGGTCGCTTTGCTCTGGTCGGGGAGTCCCTCAGCATGGCAGCCTCCAAGCGCCTCAAGCTGGTCCTGTTTGCGCCGGCCGCCTGCCCCTCGCTGGAGTACAACATCCGTGTCTACTGCCTCAGCGACACTCAGGATGTCCTCAAGGTACCAGGGGTCCCCATCGTGGCTCAGAGCAAGGGCCACATGGGCAGGAGAGCAAGGGTCATGTGGGCAGGGCTGGGTTGTCAGTGTGCAGCATCTCCTGCCCAGCTGCTGTCTGTGCCAGCAGGAGGTGATCCAGCTGGAGAAGCAGCTGGGGGGTCAGCTGATTGGAGCCCCCCGGGTGCTGCACTTCAAGGACAGCTACCACAACCTGCGCCTCTCCATCCATGACATGCCCAGCTCCCTCTGGAAGAGCAAGCTGCTTGCCAGCTACCAGGTGAGGAGCCCAGCCAGTGGGTGGGGATGAGCATGGGATGTCCCTGCCACTCTGATCCATCACCTCACCTCAGGAGATCCCCTTCTACCACATCTGGAGTGGGCTGCAACCCTTCCTGCACTGCACCTTCACTCTGGAGCGCCTAAGCCCCAGCACCTGTGAGCTGGCCTGCAAGATCTGGGTCTGGCAGGTGGAAGGCGATGGGCAGAGCTTCACTGTCAACTTCAACATTGCCAAGGTGAGGGCAGGGCTAAGGGCTGCTCACAGGGGTGACCCCGAGATGGGCTTACATCCACCTGGTTCTCGCCCCTAGGACACAAGGTTTTCAGACTGGCTGGTCCCCGACAGCGAGGTGGGTGCCCCAGCCCTGGTGGGCCCCAGTGCCTTCAAGATCCCCTTCCTCATCCGCCAGAAGATCATCAGCAGCCTGGATCCACCAGGCACACGGGGAGCCGACTGGAGGATGCTGGCCCAGAAGCTCAACCTTGACAGGTAGCTGAGGATGGGGACAGCACTGGGGGTGGGGATGGGAGGGTTCATCCTGGCTTCATCGTGCACCTACAGATGCATGCTAGAGCACTGTGGGGCCCTGGGAGCTGGATGGTGCCCAAGATGTGGCCAGCATGGGGCTGGTCCCAGCGCGTAGGGTCACCCCTGTGCCCTGACATGGTCCCTCGGTCCCTCTGTCTCCCACCAGCCATCTCAGCTTCTTCGCCTCGAAGCCCAGCCCCACGGCCATGATCCTCAACCTCTGGGAGGCACGGCACTTCCCCAATGGCAACCTCTCGCAGCTGGCCGCCGCCGTGGCCGAGGTGGGCAAGCAGGACAATGCCCTCTTTGCCGTTTCCGAGGCCGAGTGCTGAGCACGGCAAGGTGTGGGGGGCCAAACCCCCCACTGAGGGGGGGAACCACCGCCGTGGGGCGGGAAAGGGCCCAGGCCGGCCCCCGGGACCCTGATGCCCCACAGCCCTCGAGGAGGGATGCCTGTGCCCCGTGGTGGTGGGACTCAGCCCAGGCCTGGGGGTGCCCCGGCCCCGCGGCGGGAGTCTGGGGGGGTCTCTGGGTGTGCGTCGTGCGTGCGGTGCCGTCGTGCTGTCTGCGTGTGGGGCCGGGCGGCCCCGGGCCCCAGGCCCTGTCGTGTAAAGACCGTTTTTTTAATTCTGTATTAAGTGCATTCAAGTATTTACACTTGGCCTTATGTACATAGCGGTGCCGCGGGCGGGGGGTCTGCCGGACGTGAATGTAAATAAATTCGATATATATTGCTACGTGGGGCTGTGCTCAGCCGTGCGCTGCCCTCCCGCCCCGAGCCTCCCCCACGGGGACTCAGGGCTGCAGAGCAGAGCGCTTTATTAGGGTGACAGTGGTGGCCCTCCCTAGGGCTCAGCCCCACGGCAGGCCACGGCTGCCACAAGCGCAGCCCCTTTCCCTGAGCCGTCCTCTGACAGCAGGAAGGTGACGGTGCAATTGGGCGCCAGCTCCCGCAGCATCTCCTGAAGGTGCTGGGAGAAGCTGGGGGAGACAGGAGGGGAGAGTGAGGGCCGGTGCTCCCCCCCTTCTCCCCCCCCCGCCACTTCCCAGACCCCTGATGTAGGGCTAGGGTCCCCAGTGGCTGCCTCATGCCCCTGGCCCCACTCACTGTGGGTGCATCTTGTACAAGGTGCCGTCCACCCCCACGGTGACAGCCAGATGGGACAGGCCCCGGCTCTCCCGCATCTTTTCCACCACAGCAGCCAGGCCGGCAGCACAGAGCTGGGCTGCTCGCAGGGACACGGTCTGGCAGACCTCCCGCACAACCACGATGTCCTCAGAACTGGCCTCGAGCTCCAACTCCTGCAGGATGGTCTGTAACTGCTTCAGGGCCAGCCCTTCCCTGCCCCAGGCCAAGGGGCACTATTAGCATCATCATCCCCATCGCCATCCCCATCTCCTGGGCTGCATGCACCACATCAGTGTAGCATGGCCCCCCACTCCAGGCTCACGGAACCCACTGGAGCCCAGCACTTACGTCTCAATAGCAGAGAGGAACTTAGTCTGAAAGATGTCCTTGGTCTGGAGCTTGGGGCAGGGCTTGCCACAGAACAGGAGCTGTTTCTCCACCAGCGCCAGCAGGATGTGGCGTACAATCTCACCCAGGTACATGCCGCTGATGAGCTTCTCAAACCTGCCCCAGGCACAGCTTTAGCCAGGAACAGGCACCCCCAGCCAGCCCCCTCCTCACCGTGGGGCCCTCACCTACCTCTGCTTGCCCGCATTGATGGCTTTCTCATCCACTAGCTGGTCAAAGTGAGTGAAGAAGTCATCCAGGCAGCCGTTGTCCCCAAAGGCTCCCCACTCCATGTTGATGCACATGCGGCCCTGGTCCCCCTCCACGGTACCCACGTTACACATCTCCTCCATGTAGCAGGCATTGGTCCCTGTCCCTGTGGGTCCCATGCTGGTGTCACCTCCCACCATAGCCCTGGCAGAGCTGCCTGACACCCCATGGCCATATCACATGGGTTGGTGGTGGCAGCAGGGGGCTGAGAGCCCCCCCGGGTGCAGCACTGCTCCTCACCCACAATGAGGCCGATTTCACATTTGGGGTCGTCATAGCCACAGGACATCATCGTTCCCACTGTGTCATTGACCACAGCCACCACCTCCAGCCCCGAGTGCTGCCAAACCAGAGAGAGATGGTGACACGTGCAACTTAAAACACAGACAGCTTCTGGAGCTGGCGCTGCCTGGGTGCAGGGTGGGGACAGGCTCCCTGCCCTTTCCTACCTGTTTGCGCTGGGCTGCCTCCCTCAGCAGCTGGACCACATCCTGGCCCACACAGCCTGAGGCACTGAAGCCTTTGGTCCAGTTCAGCAGCACTGCCTGCAAGAGAGCAGGAGCAGGGGCGAGGCAGCTGCCTTGCATCCCAGGGCCTTCCCCACCCACCTGGGGCTGGAGTCATCCCCTCACCTTATCCAGGCCCATCTGCTGGCAGGGAAAGGAGAAGGTGAAGCCAAGTGGTAAAACCTGCTCCATCAGGCCCTGTTTCTGCTGGAAATCCATGATACACTCGATGATGTGGTCAAAGAGCTGAGGAGAGGGGCCATGGTCAGCAGGACCCAAGCTGGAGCTGTGCTGTGGGGGTCTCCCAGCCCCATAGTCAGTGGAGAAGGCAGCAATTCCCACCCCTCACCCTGTCCCTTGGCCACAGCTCCTCAGCCTCACCGCCTCGCCAGTGCCCTGCATGATAGCAGTTGGGATGACGTAGATCTGGTTGGCCATGCGGATGCCATCCTCCGACACGTGCACCACCAGCACCCGGAAATTGGTCCCCCCCAGGTCCAGTGCCAGGAATTCACCTTGCTCTGCAGGGAGCCAGCACAGGGGATCAGTGGGACCAGAGCCTCTTTGGCAGCCCTTTCCCTTTCTGCTGCACTCACCAGTGCCGTTGGGCGTGCCACGGACATAGGTGGGCAGCATGCGGACAGAGGCAGTGGCACTGGTCTCCTGGCCCAGCCCTAGCTCCATCTCCTGCCTCATAAGCGCCTGGACACGCTCCAGGTCAGCGCGGCTGAGCCGCAGCGGGGCCAGCAGCTGGTTCACCTCCTGGTGCTGGGCCATCAGGCGCAAGGACACTGCTGTGACAATGGCTGCCCCCCGCCCATTCCCATCCACCGAAGGCACGAGGGTGGCTGTGCATTCAGGGGCCAGCAGCTCTGTCACGTTCTGCAGGATCTCTTTGAACCTGGTGGAAGAAGAAGATGTCGAGGACTTGGCGTGAAGCATCCCACTGGGGTAGGACCCACCCTGGGAGCTCCGTGTGCCTCCTCACCTGCTGCAGTGGTGGTAGAGTTCACCATCCACTGCCACGCTGACTGCCAGCTGCTCCAGCATCCTGCTCTGGCACATGTAGCTGAGAACGGCAGACAGCCCTGCGGCACAGAGCGCGGCGGCACGGCTCACCACCGCCCGGCAGACCTGCTGCACCCGGCAGCAATCCTGCTCGCTCGGATGCAGCCCCAGAGCCTCCAGAGCCTTCTTTGCCTCAGCTGTGCCTTGCTCACTTCTGCAAGGGAGAGCACAGTGCCAGCTCGCAAGGCCATCCGCTCCTGGCCAGGGGCACCTATCTGTCACCCCACCTATTCCCCCCACCCATGGCAGCTCCTGGCCTCTAGCCACTCACTCAATGATCTCCATGATCTGCTGCATCTTGAACACACCCTTGGTCCTCAGGACAACAACATTGCTTCCAATGAAGAGCTCTTTCTCAGCAGCCAGGGAGATCAGCACATGCCGGATGATCTCTCCCAGGTACAAGCCGCCCACCATCTTCTCAAACCTGCGTGCAGCCCAAGCCAGAGTCAGTCATCCCCTCTGGCACCCCCACAGCCCTTTGGGAGCACCCAGGAGCATTGCAGGGGATGGACAGAGAAACCCCAGGGACCCTGCTTTCACTCTGTGTGTGTTTGTGTGTGTGCACCTCTTCTCCCCAGGGTTGGAGGATTCCTGGTCCATATTCTCGTCATATGGGGTCAGTATGTCATTTAGGGTGCCATCGTCCCCAAAGCAGCCCCACTCGGTGTTGATACACATCTGCCCACTGGTCTCCTCCACCATCTCCACCAGCCGTGCCTCAGCCATAAAGCAGCAGTTGGTACCCTTGTCTGCAGGGAGTGAGGGGAGTGAGCATGAGCAAAGGCCCCCACACCCACCACTTTGGTATACAGGGTGCTTACTGCTCACCTACAATCAAGGCAACCTCACAGGGTTTCCCCTCCAAGCTGCAGGTCATCATGGTGCCCACAGTGTCATTCATAAGGGCAATGACATTCACATGGTAGAGCTGGCCAACAACAAAGCAAGAGCACTGTCAGCTGCTCCGTGGGGGCAGCCCCCAGCCAGGATCCCTCATCCCACAGATCCCCCACCTCCTGCTTGTTGATAGCTGTCTGAAGCAACTGCACAACATCCTTCCCCTCCACATCACTGCAGCTGTATTCCTTGGCCCAGGAGATGAGTTCAGCCTGTGTGGAACACAGTGCCATACCATTGGCTTCCAGGAAAGGGCAGTTCCTCCCCCCACTGCTGATAGGCTGGGGAGAAGGTAGATGCAGTCCCAGGACAAGGATGCCCTGCTCACCTTGTCCAGTTGTGTCTGCCTGCATCTGAAAGGGAAGATGAAGCCCAAGGAGAAGCTAGTCTGGGCACTGCCAATGCCAGACAGGAATTGCTGCACACATACCGCAATGAAGTCAAAAAGCTGCAAAGGCATGGCCAGGGGTGACCGACTGCTCCCCCTACTCAGCACTCAGGCTTCAGGAGGCAGCCCAGAGCCCCAGCACTGGCCCAGAGCCCTGCTGAGCCTCTGTGGTGCTGGGCAGCCTGGCACAAGCCACCCTCTGCCACTGCCTCCTCGTACCGCTTCCCCTGTGCCCTTCATGATGTCCTCTGGAATGTTGAAGGTCCTGTACATCTCTTGGATGCTCTGGTTTCCATTGTCTGGGAGGTTCACCCACAGGGTCCGGACATGGCTCTGGCACAGTTCCACCACTAGGAAGTCACCCTTCTCTATTGAGAAGTGAAGGTGGTGTCAGTCTGTGGCAGATACCCTAAAATCTGCTCCTCACCCTGTCCCAAGGACAGTCACTCACCCATGGCTCCTGTGAGCTTAAGACCACCACAGAGACCAAGGGAACTAGCTCCTGGCCTCTGCCCCTGCACTAAGGACTGGCAGATGCAGTGCAAGGGCAGCCTATGGACCCTACAACTGACCAGAGACTGGTACATCCCTCTCCAGCACCCCTAGGATCCTGTCCAGCAAGGCATGCAGGGCTGTAGGTAGCAGAGCAGCCCATGCCCAGGCTGGACTGCCTTACCAGTGCCATCAGGTGTGGAACGGATGTAGGTGGGCAGCATCCGCACGTTGGCCTGTTCGTGAGTCTGGTGGCTCAGCCCCTCGAGCATGGCCTGCAGCATGCGGCCCTTCACTGCTTGCAGTGTCTCCAGGGGAATGGTGAGTGCCACCAGGGCTCGTTTGACCTGGGAATGACTGGTTAGGGCAGGTGTGAGGGGCAGGGGATGCCTCTCGATCGATGTGGGGCAGAGGTGGACCTTACCGGTTTGTAGGGACCATCGCTCTGGTGGCCCAGCTGATGGCTTACTGGGAACCTGCAGGAGGGAGGCGGCTGTCACCCGCAGAGCCCTGGCCGACAGGGGCACAGGCCACGCCTGCCCAAGCACACAAGTGGGGCGGGAGGGGGCGTCCCAGGCTGTGCCTCCCACCTCCTCTCTGCGTCCCTGCTCCACGGGGCCGTGGTCTCAACAGCATGGTCACAGGAATCACGACCCGGCAGCCGCGGGTAGAGAGGGTAGCGGCGCCCCACGATGGCAAAGGGGCCGGAGCCGTGCTCGGGCGCCATCACCCTCTTCTCCCTGCCCGCCTCTGCCCTCCACCTGCAAGAGGCCCGAGACTGGTCTCTGCCTTGTCCGGGGAGATGCAACACTCGGCGGGGCAGAGGAAGCCTGCTCAGAGCCATCGCGGGCCCCGAACGCGGCCTCCCCACACCCAGCTTCGCTTGGCCACGTCCAGACCGAAGCCCCTCACCGGTTCACGGGGGGGCGGCCCTGGAGGAGTTGGTGCGAGCTGGAAGCGAAGGGGCTCTGCCCGTGGGTGGCTCTCGCCGCCCCGCCGTACTGGCTGGGCTGGGGCGGGCCGCGGCTGGCCATAGCTGCGGGGCGGCCGGCGGTGTCGCGGCGGCCGGCGGTGGAGGGGCGGCCGGCGGTAGAGGGGCGGCCGGCGGTGTCGCGGCGGCCGGCCGTGGAGGGGCGGCCGGCGGTGGAGGGGCGGCCGGCGGTGTCGCGAGGGTACCGTTGGCAACGCCGCTGCCGTTGCTCCGGCAACAGAAGCAGCGGCCGCGGGCGGCTCCGCCCTCTATTGGCCGCACTGGGGGCCCCGGTGGGCGTGCCCGCGGGACAGGCTGCTCGGCCAGCATCGCCCCAGCTCCCTCTTGGCGCTTCTACCGCAGGCCGAGCTTTAATTAGCTTTGCGTTAGTTCGTCCCATTAATTAAGCAAGTTCGGTGATGCGTTCCCCGCCCCGGCTCCGTTCCCGTTAGGGACCTCCCGGGAAGTGGGGGGAGCCCCACGGCCCAGTCTGGAACTCCTTCATGCCCTTGAAGCTGCCCCAGCGGTGGCCGCGGGAGGCAGAGTCCTCCTTGTCAGAGAGACCGCACACACGGCAGCACTCAGCCCCGCCGAACCAGCCAGGAAGACGCCAAGGACGTGGGGACAGGACCGCGCTCACACCCCCGCTGGCTGCAGCTGGCAGCCGGCAGCAAGGTGCCCTCCGCAGCTCCCAGCTGGGAAACTCACTGATGTGCTGCTCCCGAGCACCGTGCACTGCAAGCCCCCGCCCGGGGGTCCCCAAGCTCCCATCACCCACTCGAGCCTGAGGACGGGCCTTGGGAAATGTGATTTTGGCCACAGCACCTGCTGCTCCTCCTCCCTCCAGCACGTTCTGCTCCCCAGAGAAGCACAGCACAGCTCCTCGGTGTTGCTGCAGTTTCATAAAAACATACATAAATATATTTCCATCTCTTGAACAGAGCGAAAGCTGCACAGGCACCTATAAAACACACAGTCACTTCTCCACCCCGCGCTCCCCGCTCAGGTCGTATAAAACATACAAAAGGGGAGTGGGGGAACAAGGCTGCAGGTGAAGCAGGGATACGGTGCCACCAGACCCTCACCAGGGGGCAGGAGGCTGCCAGGGGGCCCTGCTGCCCCGCTGGCCTCAGACTTTGCGCTTTCTCTGGTGGCAACCTTTGGTCTGCTGCTGGCTGCCTAGGCGAAGAGCCACGCGAGGCTCCGAGTCCTCCACGCAGTCTGCAGCTTCCGAGGAGATGCCAGGTTTCACAGGAGAGGTGTCACGAGGAAGGTGCCGAAGGGAGCTGGGGCTGTCTTCCACTGGCCCCCTGGCTCTTGCTGAGACTGCAGCAGGGGACTGTTGGTCTCCTAATCCGGCAAGGGGGGTCCCTGTGTCACCACCTGCAACAAGAGCACAGGTCAGACCTGCCTGGCCAAGTGCTGCTGTGAGCATTTCTCCCTCCTTGGCTTCTCCTCCTGCCCTTGGATCCATAGAGGGAAGCGCTAGCTTGCAGGCAGGGATGATAGCACCCTGCCATCCCCCAGGAAGCTGGACATCTCTTGGTGCAACGGCTCAGAGCACACCCCTCATCCTGCGAGGCCTCTGGGTGCTGCCACAAGTCCAGTGGGCACAGGCAGGGAGGTGTGCAGCCAACTGCAGGATGCCAATGGCCAGCAAAGCCCACAGCCTCCTGCTCTGCTTGGGGAGAACAGACCTCTGCAAGGAGAATTTGCTGTCCCAGCACAGCCCAGGCCAAGGGGGGACTGCAAGGGGAGAGCTGGGAAATGGCATTTCTGACCCCGCCAGGCAGGCACAGAGAGCAACTTCCCACCTTCAGCCTTGCTCTCCGAGAGCTCCAGCATCCTGAGGAGTCCCCTCTCCTGCCTTCCAACGTCCTGCTAAGGAGAGGAGAACCACTGTCACAGCGCTGCAGAAAGAGAACCCCATAGCCAGGGCAGCCTCATGGCCACACATTCCCCAGCCTGTGGGGTCAGGCTGGGCAATGCTGCATTTCCAGGACCTTGAGCTGAGTACAGCCAGCTGCCAGTGGGAAGGGCACCACCATGTGCCCAGCATGACCAGTGCCAAAGCAGGGGCAGCTGAGAGCAGTTGCAGCAGAGTCCAGTAAGGAAGGAGGATACAGTGCAAGCAGCCACTCCCAAGCCCGGTCAGCAAGCACAGGGCACTCAAATCGATGTGAACACCGGGGGCTCTTCCATGGTTCAGGCACATCTCCTAGCACTGTGACTCCAAGAGCAGGCTCCATCCCAGTCTATCCAAAGGCACAGGAAAGGGCCTTCCTCCCGGGCATAGCAGGACAAGAAATGCACATCTTGTGCCCATCCTCAGCCCCTGGGAAGATGCAGCTGTGCTGGTCAGACAGGCTAAGGGAAAACCACTTGGCATGGGTGCTTTGAGACCTGCTGGCCCAGCAAAGTCCCCTCTCCTGGCTGCTCCCAGAACTGCTCTAGAAGGCACTGTCAGCCAAACTGCAGGGCTGGAGCTGTGCAAAGCATCCCAAAATGGGCTGTGGCAGGAACTCACAAGCCCAGTAGTGCCACTAGGAAGCTTTACAATAGTCCAGTCTATGCTCAGGCAGGACCTGTTCCCCTGGTGAGCTGCCACCTGGGCACATGACAGGGCCAGAGAAAACAGCCTTGCTGAGCCATTCCAAAGGGCTGCCCAGCTCAGCACCTTTTACCCACGTCCTGTGCCCATGCCTGTGTGCAGGACCCTGCACACCAGCCACATGTAGGGCACAGAGAGCCAAACAGCTGCCACAGAGCCTGTCACATGTAGGAGCAGCCGTGCCCTGCAGTTCTCTGAACCACAGAACTTGTCTGTATCCCAGCCAAAAATCATCAACCAGAATCTCATCATTTGCATTTGAATCCCCAAAGGGCTGAGGCCTGTGATGGATTTAAGGGATTATACAAAACTAAGACATCATGTTGTATCTTCATGCCGAGAATCACATTTCTGAGCACAGGCAGAGCTGCAGCACTAGAGGTTTGCCTGCAGGAACTAGTGGGTAGGCCTGGAAGGACCCTCTCTCTGCTCCCCTGGGACTGTCACAAGCATGAAAAAGCATGGTGGGGACCAACACCTGGCAAGTGACTGTGAGCCAGCTGCAACCCACACTCCTGCCTCCCACCTCCTCTAGCAAGGCACATCCCCCACACCTGGCACACCTCCACAGCACTCACTCCCCCGGATTTCTCCTGGGATGCTGTGGTTTGCTCGCAGCACTGAGCAGTTCCCAATGCTCTGGCTCTGAAGCCTTCCCCATGGGAAAGGGCTTGTAGATAGAGTCAGCTATGCTTGCCACCCCGACACTGCCCTCCACTCCATCTATATTCAGCTGAGGAAGCCTGCAGGACGGAGGCACGCTGTCTGGCAGTGGGACAGCCCTGGCTGCCTGCCTGCTGGAGAGGTTACTGGCAGCTCTGCTGGATTAGCTCACCCCTGGGACTGGTCCATGCTCTCACAGAGTGTCACGGGAAACAGGGCAACGAGTTCTCTGGCCACGGCAGCCCACAAGGACAGGCAGTGCTACACCAGGTCAGCTCATCCCAACAACCAGGGGAACAGCTCCTGCTGCCAACCCAGCCCCAAACCCAGCACAAAGCAAAGGAGACAGTCTGCAGGGTCGCCCCTCACCTTGGTGCTTCGCAGCCTCCTGGTTCCCTGAGCTTGCCTAGCAGCCTGAAGGCAGCTGTCCACGTGCCTCTCATACTGCAGCAGTGGCACCAGTGACTTACAGAGGTAGCACTTCTGACACCTGCCAGGCAGCAAAGGACAGAGCACCGCATTAGGATTCACCCTGCACCGGGCTCCCAGCCACCAGCAGTGACTTTCCTCCTTCAGGCCACACCAGGGAGAAGACATGTCACCAAACTGGGTCTCTCTCAGTAGGGTCAGGCCGGCACCAATCGCAAAGACTGAGTGATTATCAGTTTTCCCTGCCTGTTCCTCTGTATCCTGCTGCTGCAGCAGCGGGACGGTAATCAAATCTGCTCATCTAACTATCTCAAACACTGCTGATTTCTCCCCAGACATAAAGCACCCTGTCAAAATCCACAGAAATGAAGTGTGAGGGCTTTGCAAAGGGGAGTTGAATTCTGCCTGAAAAGCAAACCAAGTGTGTTAAATCAGAGAGACGTTTTACCAGGGCTGGATGAACTTGTCTGACTAGTAAATCAAGTCTTTCTCTGCACTGTCTCCATTTTACATCATGCCAGGTTGGGAGAGGAATGCAGAGTACAAGCTCCTGCTGGGGGGCTGGCACAGTGTGCTCCTCAAAGCCCCTTCATTTGTGTAGAAGATGCTAGGCTCACACAGAATGACTGAGTGTGCTTGGGAAGAAAATTATCCGAGGCAAAAGGAGATGAAGGTCAGGTGTGGATTTACACAGCCACACTCACTTCCACACCAGCTCTTGGCAGGGATCACAACAGTGCAGGAGAGGGAACTAGTTCTTCAGGAGGGGAGCATCCACTGAGGGAGCTGTTCAGGAATGGACCATCTTCAAGAAGAGATGAGCCTCCAGGGAGCAGCCCCAGCAGCACTGTGTTCAGTTTGATAAGCACTACTCCCCTAGCAAACCTCACCCCAGGCTCAAAACTGCGCATGGAGAGCCCCCATCAAGCAAAACTCTGCAGTACTTTTCCCCTATTTTCTTTCCAGTCAGTGCTGATTACCCAGATAATGTGTCTAAACAGAAGCTGTCCTCTCTATAATTAGCCTAATTCCATTAGTGATGTTGCCATCCACTGTTTGTAACAGCAAAATTGCTTCCATAGCAGGGATTTTACTGTCAGATCCTCTCTTATGATGCTTTGTGTGGGTGGCAGGAGGAGGGGCTGCATGGGAAGAGATTAAACAAAGCCACTGCTATTCTGAAAGTCTAATTTAATTAAGAATATCACTACAGGTGCCATGTTACAGCCTCCCTGTCCTAGTCCCTTCTTTTACAGGGGTTAGCAAGCTTAAATCTCCCATCAGAAACCGGCTGAGTTAGCACCATTTTAGCTACAGCTACCCCCACAGTGGTCAGAGACCACACATCCCTGACCCACCACAGATTGAGCTGGAAGAAAATTAGTGCAACAATAAACAAATCTGAGAAGAGCAAATTCCTCTTGCTTCAGTTTAAATATAGCCAGCACTGCAAGCAGAGGCACTGAGGGAAGCACTGCTGCAAGGCCAGCGGCCAGCACTTACACACAAATAGAGACATCCACAGGCAAGTTAGAACTGAAGCACAGAAACCATCTCGGTAGAGCAAGCATACCTACTTACTTGTCAATGCCTAAGGATGTTGGGCCACTTTCACCACTGGCAGCTTTAGCTTTACTTCTTGCCTCTCTTTGACACCGAGTGAGCACTGAAGGGAAAACAGAAAGGGTTACCTACCGCTGGCCCCCAAAGCATCCCTACACCGCGTCTGAATGCAACAGGTTTCAATCACTTCTGCTCAAGGCTGCAGCAGAAGTGATGAAAGAGGGAAAGAAACACAGGACTGGGATGGGCAGGGTCTTTCCTGCAGAGGAGGTAGCTGACCAATTCTCCTTTTTTTCTGGAGGGATACTGAATAAGTTTCCTTACCCAGACTCAGAAGCCAGCCAGCCATTTCACACTGTAACTTGTCTCCTGGCAGGAACAGCTGGATCAGCAGTCTGTAGTTTACAGTCATTCTAAAGCTGATGTGCAGCAGTGCAACAGCCTGGGAGAAGAGTCACCCAGCTGCTCCAGCAGCACAGCACTGCTCCCTGCCAAAAGAAGTACCCGTGCTGGCTGCAGGGGAGGGAGTGTGACGACTCTGAGCTTGGAAGGAAGGCGAGCTGAGGTGGGTGCTGTGTGGAGGCACCAGCCCTCCTGCAGATGTGGCAGGAAGAGTGAGCCTTGCTGGGGATGGGTATGGCTCAGCTGGAAGGGGAAGGTTACAACAAACAGCCTATGCTTGCTGCCTTCCCCCCCCCGCCCATGTGAGCTGGGGTTGATCTGTGCTATTGTCTGCATGCAGCTCTGTGGGGCTTCTGGAGGAAGATCTCTACCAGGGCTGAGCATGGGTGGTGTTGCTCTCCAGCAGCAGCAGGGAAGGGCTGGCTCCCACACACGTGGGCAGCTAGTGAGATCCCAGCTGACCAGCATGCTGATGAGGGGTCCAATTTCTGTTCCTTCAGCAAGCCCAAGCAGCCTTTCCAAACCTGCTTTTCAGGCATCTGCAGGGAGCACACTGGAGCATCGTCTCTTTCAGTCAAATTCCTCTCAATGTATTCCTGTTGACATGCCACCAGCAAAGATCCTCAGGGAACACATCAGATAGCTTAGCTTGCTTCACCAGGGACATTCAAGACTCCAGCTCCAAAACAGATGTCACAGTAAGCACTCTCAGGCAAGCTGGCTAAGGGGACAATGCAGAGAGCTATTTTACAGCCTGGTAACATTGCTTCCAATACTCTCTTTAGGAGAAGGGTCTGAATCCAAGGTATAGACACGACAAACCTATTGTTCTTGGCACATCATCTCTAATAAGGGGATGTACAAAATTTTGTGTAGAAGAAAGGGAATCCTTCAGAGTTTTAGCAAAACTCCAGTTCAGAGGGTTAGGCAACCCCAGTATCTGTCCGCCTTGATGATACAACACAGCTGGTCCCTCAGTAGCAATCACTGATCTGCAGCCATGACCAGCAAATGCACTGCAAGATGCTCAGGAGCTGCTGGAGCTGCTGGAGACATCCACGCTGAAGGAACAAGCTTGAGTGTTTCCTAGGATGTGGGCATTGTCTCGTAGGCGATGACTGATACCAACAGCTCATTGCTCACAGCTGCTGGAGTGGACGCTTCTCTCTAGCTTAGCCTGGCCCAGATTTGAAGTGGCAGCCTGACTAGGACAACTGACAACCATGACCACCCCCTGGGCCATCCAGCCTCCCAACAACTCAACTAACACATGTGTGTTTGACAGCGTGGTGAAAGCTGCTCTCCAAACCAGCGTGCGCTCGTTAATATTCCTTCAGCGCTGTCCTGGGAGCCTCGTGCGCCAGCTCAGGTGTTCATCAGTTCTATCTTCTTCCACAAGCAGTGAACACATCTGGAGTAATAGGGCCCATTAGAGGTGTCTGGGACCAGCTCTGCAGCTGCCCAGGGGAAGACCTCCAGCTGTGTTGCTGTGAGCAGTGGCACAGGAGAGAGAAGAGGGCCAGCTGGCGAGGCATGACCCCTGCCAAAACACATTGGTCGCCTGCAGGAAGGGATTTGCCATAGAGAAAATCCCCACCACAGAGCACTGCTGACCTGCTGTGTGACAAAAACCTTGTAACTCTCCTAGGTGTGATGCTTTTCTCTGGCATCCTTTTTCTGGCTAAGCATTTCTTCTGGTTGACAAGTCATCCTTGGGCTGCTTGGCTCCAGCTTACAGCCTGGGGAAGAAGAGCAAACTGTCCTCAATATGCCCACCCTGGGCATCTCCTGGGGCTGCCAGGTCAGGTCAGCATGTGGAGCTATAAGGTCACAGTCACCAAGCTCCTCATCTTGCTGCACAACTCACTGGCTTCCTCCACTCTCTCACTACCTGCTGTACTGTTTCTTGTGCAGGACTCCATTAGTGGCAGGCTTGTTGGCATCTTGTCCTTTCTCAGAAGTGATGAAGCTTTCCTCTGCACCCACTCCATTACTCTTTCCGCTGTATCAGGGCCACTTCTATTGATGTCAGGAGCTTTTTAACAGAACTGGTGCTGAAGACTGACAGCTGCAGCAGGTTGTTTGAGACTTTGGGAGGAAGGGATGTACAAAATATTCTTTTTTCTGGGCTCACTTGGGAACTGAGAGGCTGGGACCACACAGATGCAGGGCAAGAGGAACAGAGAATGTCACAAAGCTTGAGACTATTTGCTGTACTCAGTAGTGGCTAGGACTTGCTCTCAGACCGAGACCAGTGGATTCCTGCATTGGCAGCAACAGCAGGTGAGGAATGTGGTGACTCCAGCACAGAGCCCCTCTCACACCAGCAAGCCCTTCAGCTGAGTGCTTGAAGCAACAGGAGCTGGCACAGCACTTCCACAGCCCCACTTGGTGTTAACGGCAGGCACTGAGACGGAAACCTTGAACCCGGACCACACCTCGCCTGGCACAGCAGCACACTGCTGCTCTTCTTTGTTTACTCAGACCACAGGAAAATGGAAATTCATGACCAGATTTTCATACTGCTCGAGTATGGGCATCCAGCCAGGGCATTCATGTACATACAGAAGGGAAGAAACCTTAACTCATCTTGCCCAGCTAACTCACAACTGTCCTTAAATATCAGCTGGACCGAGCTAGCCTCCTGATACATAGCACTGAAAGACTTTGGTGCATGATTAGGAGGAGGGAGAAGAGAAATAGAAGCAGCAAGAACCCCATCCTTTTGTAATTTGAAATGAAAAACACTGACAGCTACAGTCTGCAGGACTGCACAATCTGCAATTCTAGAGACATCAGGAATAAATCCAATTAATAAGTCCAAAGACAAAGCAGGAGCCGCTGACCCAGTGCACCAAAGGAAAACTGAAGCCATCTTTCCTTTACAGATCAGGACAGGGCTTAAGAGGACAGAATTTTGATTTTCCTTTCACACAAGGCTATTGCTGTGCTCTCGAGGAAGCCAGCAGCCAGCCAAGAGCACACAGAGTTGCAGCAGTAGAGAACAGCTTCTGGACCCACACAGGAGCTGGCATTAGCTTCAGAAGACAGTTCTCCCACCTCTTTTTTCTCCCCATGCAGTAGCTTTACCTGTGAATTCTGTGCTAGTGACAGATGCCAAGGTAACAGCCCTGGGAAGAGAGTCCTTTTGTACTTGCACAGCTGTGCCAGTCTACTGCCTGGCCTCTGCTCAGAACTAAACATCATCCCAGCCTGTTCACCCCAACTGCCCCTGATCAGCCCATCAGCTGAGACCTCTCTGGGCAGCTGCTGCTGTTGCACAGCCACTGGGAACCGGGCTCAGGCGCCACAGGAGCCAGAGCCCCAGCAGACAGGCAGGGTCCTGCCCTGTGTTATGTGCAGCTCTGGGTCCAGGAAGCCCCACGGTCCTGCAAAATCTTGGTGTAAATAATGCAGGTATCAGAGACTGTTATGGCTAATAAAACCTGGTCTCTACAGGAAAAACACTAGAATAACTGGTAACAGAAACCCCAAATTACTGTGATTTCATCCCCAAACCATTGCTCTACTTAGAGCCATTACTGTAGACCAAAATCTCATTTACTCCAGGCTAGTTTTCTTAGGGGGGGGATTGTTCTGAACAGCAGAATAGCAATTCCAAAATAACTACCCTTACAAACATCCCCAAGGAGACCAGTCTGGAAGCAGAGTGGAGAGGCCAGCCTTGAACTCTGTCCTGCTGAAAGCCAACACCAAAGGAAAGAACAAATTCCCTCACACTGCCAAATAATTCAAAGCCTTCCCTGATCACAGTCAGGATTCCCCAGGATCAATGGATAGACTCACAGTCCAGTCACACCAGGGACCCAATTACCACAGGGCCAAAGACATCCCTGCTAAAAGGCAGACTGAAAATTCTGCTCCATTTTGTGGCACAGGTATCAGCGGTGAGGATGGGAGAGGAACTGTGATAATTTGTGATTTGCCTGAGCAAATGCTTTGCATCAGTTGCTGGTTTCTGCCTGCAGAGAGAACTCTCCACCAAAATTAAGCCCCAAGGAGCTCCAGCCACTACTCTGCCTCCTGTTAGCTTGACAGGACCCATGCCATATCCCCAAAGATTCGCTTTAACAATGACCTTGTATTTTAAAGCTACATCAATTCTGCATTAAGATTACATGGTGAAACTTTCTCCTGCCAGGCAAACAAAGAACTTACGGTCCTTGCACTAGCTCAAATTTTCTCCAATTGCTTAAATATCACAGACTTAGGTTGCATTTAATAACCCAGTATGTAACTGAAAATTAGGTATTCACAACCTGAAAAGTTAATCTTATTACAAGCTACTACTTTGATATTACCTGACATTGTGCTAACACAGACTTTACATTTCAAGCAGCAGCTAAAACAGAACTTATTGAATATGTTGATAACCAACTGGTGTATTTGCTCACTTAAGCTCTACAAAGGTTAGCTATGGAAAACTGATACAGAGAAGATTGCAGAGAGGATTAATACGGGCGCTCTGACCGTGCTTCTGTGCCTCACTCTTCACAGGAAGGAACAAAATCCAAGCTCCTAAATCGATAGCTATCATTTTGCAATTTCACAGGAACAAGAGGGAAACTTTTCTGCAATTTCTTGCAGCTGAACAAGCCATTTTTGCACACACAAATGTCAGGCTTGTTGCAGACGGCAGGCCGCGCTTGGAGCGGTGCAGAGCATTCTGCCTCCTCGCGAGCCCTGAAGGACATCTCCCCGCGTGGCTCGGGAGCCTGCCATTTTCTACCACTGGCAGACTCTCTGCAGGTCCACAACAAAGCACACAACAGACAAGTCTTATGAGTACTGTTTGAAGCATCCAGGGATAGATCTTGGGGTTACAGTCACCTTACACGCTTTCCAAGGGGCTAATAATGTGATGAATTACGAAGTCTATCACTGAGAGGTTAACTGAGCCAGGAGATCCTGGAAACACAGGAGCCTCGGGGAACACTCTCCTGGCTGCTTTGGAGGTGGAACAAGACAGAGTGAACAAACTTCCCTACATGCCACGCCACACACCCAATATCCTGAGAAGGACAACAGTGCAGCACCTGTCTGCAAGTAACAGGGAAAGGGAATGAGCACAAGAAGCAAACAGAGAGCAGCAGAGCTTGGCAGACCTGGACTGCCTTTGCCAGCCTCCTCCCCCACGATGCCGTTGCAGTACATGGCATGCAGCTCAATCTCCGTCGCTGGGAAGTCTTGGTCACACAGTGGGCATGACACCTGGTCAGCAGCTGTAGGACTGCACTCAGACACAATCCTGCCAGCATCTTCAGCTCCACCAGCCTAAAGAAGAAGATGAAAAAAATTAGCCAAGCAGTTAATTGTGCCATTTCTCATCTTCAGCTAGGTGCAGAGCTCCGTGCTGTCTGGGAGCTACTCATCCTCCCACAGACTCAGTTTTTCTTGGAAAGTTTTATTCTCCCTTCATCACAAACTGGTCAGAAATAACACCACTAGCTGAGTAAAATGTGCAGTCCCAATAACTAAGTCTTCTTCCACAGGCAGCATGTCCTTCTGAATCGTGGTGAAACCTCCCTGCACAGCCATGCACACCACTTAAGGCAAACATCACCCATACTATGGCAGAAAAAATGGCAAAGCTTCCATTAATCAGGGAAGCTCAGAAGCAAAACTGATTGAAAATGCATGGGGCAAAGCAAGAGTTCAACACCTGACTTGTGCTGATCAGTTTCTGGGCATGACACACGCTATGCAGGCAGCACTGTCTGGGAACACAGCTTCCCCCAGGATGAAAGGAGGCTGCTGTGCTTTTAGGGAGTCTGAAGAGATCACAGGGAAGCTCCTCCTCTCTAGAGGAGGTGGCTGGAGCAGTCAGAGGGGACACAGATCAAGGAGAGAGGCAAAACCATTAAAAATTCATATCACACAGAATTACTAGCAGTGCCTTATTGCCAGGTCCCATGTTTGTTCTCTGGGTGTCATCACCACTCACCAATTCTCTCTTTCTGCCTCGGTTACACAGCTGCAAAGGTGCTCCACTACCACCTCGGGGAGATACAGTCTGCTCACCACTGTTGATGTTCCCAAGATGCAGCAGACTGCTGCCATCTCACTCATAACTAGATCTCTGTCTAGCCAGGCTTGCTCCAAGGTTCCTCCACATTCAAGAGAGAACCTTTCCCTGGCCACAATCATTTCTAAAAGTTATTTAAATATTAGCCATGCAGAAGAAATCTACAGGAAAACAATACAGGAGTTTCTGTCCTTAGGGGCAAGCAGTGACACAGAATCATGCAATGGTTTGGTCAGCAAGAACTTTAACTATGATCAAGTTCTAACCCCCATGCCATGGGCAGGGACACCTTCCACTACACCAGGTGGCTCAAAGTCCCATCCATCCTGACCTTGAACATTTCCAAGGAGGGGAAATCTGCATACAGACAGCATGCAGGAAAACTGCTGCCTGCTTCCCTCCAACAGCATGATTTCAGGGAAGCAGCAATTGAAGCCAGCCAAGATGCTCAGTGCCACTAGATTGCTTTGTCATATTCATAGTAGTATCAGTCAGGGTTGGAAGGGACCACAAGGATCATCTAGTTCCAACCCCCCTGCCATGGGCAGGGACACCCCACACTAGATCAGGCTGGCCAGAGCCTCATCCAGCCTGGTCTTAAACACCTCCAGGGACGGCGCCCCAACCACCTCCCTGGACAACCTATTCCAGGGCTTCACTCTCGTGGTGAAGAACTTCCTCCTCACATCCAGCCTGAATCTCCCCACCTCCAGCTTCATTCCATTCCCCCTAGTCCTATCACTGCCTCAGATCCTGAGAAGTCCCTCCCCAGCCTTCTTGTAGCCCCCTTCAGATACTGGAAGGCCACAATTAGGTCACCTCAGAGCCTTCTCTTCTCCAGACTGAACAGCCCCAACTCCTTCAGTCTGTCCTCATAGGAGAGGTGCTCCAGCCCTCTGCTCATCCTCGTGGCCCTTCTCTGGACACCTTCCATTTTATTATATTACATTATATTACTGGGTTTATTATTTGTTTTCTCCAAAGTCTGATCCTGATTTTTATGTCCTAAAGGGAAGAAGAGTGCTTTGTTGACTCTGAGAAGCTATGCAAAACATTGCAGGACTGGACCTTAAACTGAGAATCCAAATCCAAAACACATTTCTCCCAGACAGTTGCTGAAGAGTTACACAGCATTGAGCCCCAGGAACCTCTCTCATTTCCAGGGAGGCTCTCTGCCCTGGATTTCTGCAGAGGAGCTGTCACAAGAGTTCCTCCAGCTGAACAGAGGCTGTTGAAGTACATTACTTGCAGCATTAGCACTCATACCCTGCTCTCACATCTCAGTGTCACTACATCTTGCGAAGTCCTCACTGTGGGGTGTCACACAGAGGCGCCGTGAAACACAAGACGTGTCAAATATGAGTGACCAGATCAAACCTGCATTACCCTAGTCAGACAACACAGGTGAAAAATATGATGGGAAAAGCAGCAGGCACTGCTCCTTCTAGCTGCCATTTTTAAAGCAGTCTTAGGAAATCACCAACTCTGCACATCCTGCCCACCTAACTTCGGTGGTAAGTCACTAATTTTAAGTGGAAACAAAACACACTGTAACAAAAGACACCACAGTCCCCAAACTGCTTGTAGAAACCCTTGTTGTAACAGCCTGGAAAACCTTAACTGCAGAACCAATCACCCCTGGATGAGGCAGGGACTGCTGCCTCTCCTCTTTAGCAGAGGAAATTGCCTACAAGACATAGTACTTGCAGCAAGCAGTCAGCCAAGAGCAACGCTGCAGGCTGAGCTCAACAAGAAAATTCCTGTGTCCTGGCTCAGCATCTGCTAGGAAGCAGCCAGTCCCAGCAGTCTGCACTTGCTTCATGCTAACCACTGATGCACATGGAAGCTGTTTCTGTTGTCCTTCTGGAGGGCTGCAGGCTCCAGACTGGTACCTGCTGCCAATGATCGTGTTGCAAAACAATCCCTAGGAAGCCCCACTCCCAGAGGCACTGCTCCCAAACACTGTGCTCATCACCTTGTGTAGACTAGGCAGAGGTGCAAGACCCAGGGAGCCATCTGCAAAGCATAAGAGACAAAGCAGTGCCCTGGCCACAGCCAAACAGGTCACAAAGGTGCTTTGGTGACTGTGGCCACCCAGTTCAACTCTCCTTGCTGCAGGCTCTAATTGACTGAGCAGTGCTTTGAGATACCTGCAGAAGGAAAGGCAAAGAAGAGCAGAAGCTGGTTTATTAAGAGGCCTGTGACAAGGAGGCATCAGAGCTGCAGACACACTGTACAAGCTGCAGATTCCCAGAATGAGCTTTCCACAAATGAATCCTCTTGTCTAGAGCCATATGATTCTGTATTCATGTACCCTGCCAGAGGAGTACTTGGCAACCCCTTTGATATCACACTCTAAATTAACAGACAAAGGGAGCATTATCAGAAGCAGGAACTGAAGTCAGATGTTGGTACAGAGACAGCTGCAAAGCAATTGCTGCACAGGTGTGACAACATGAGGAAAGGAGCCACGTAACAGTGCACACCTGCATTGGGAGGTAAGAGGATGGCCCTGCCACTGACTGAAGACTGCTAATAACCATTATGGCACAGAAAACAAGATTCTTGGGCTCAGGTCACTCTGCTTGTACTGCAAACCACCAGCAGCCCCCAATGCTCTAATGTAATCTTTCTTCCAGGTCAGTCTCTGGGAAAACCTTTCTTCTTAGTCTCTTGAACATGGTCTGTGGAGAACAAACACTGAAGGTCTGAGGATTGTAACAGGAGAAAGCAGGTCATGACACTCATGACAGGTTTTCTAGGACAACCATCACAGCTCCTGGGGTCCCTCTGCATCACAGTCCATCACAGCACTAAACCTCTGATCATGGGCAAGGAACTTGCTGCTGTCCACACCGATGGCATCCTCCAGCACAGCAGTGTGTGTGGTATAAAAGAACGAGCTGGAATTAAGAACAACTTTCCAGCTACAGGACTGAAAGGCTCCAGAAGCAGCTGGACACAGCTGCCAGACAAATGGGACTGGAGTTATGAAGCAGTGCAGAAAAGCTAAGAGGGAAGTGTTTGTGAGGATCCCAAAGGCAGCAGTCCAAGCTCCCAGCCAACCCAAGGGGCAACACTGGCCCAGCCCAGCTGAAGCAAGGCCTGTTAGGCAGGACTGGAAATAGGACCCTTCCTCAACTTCAGGCTCTTTTACCTGCAAAGGTGCATCTCTGTTGCCCAAGCAGAGCTCTTCGCTCTCCGCCTCAATAGCTTCCAGTGGACTCAGCTGGGTCTCTGCAGAAAAACACCTCCATTTCAGCACAGGTTTGCAGCCCCCAAACCACCTCCTCACTTGTTGATGTGACTTAGCCCCTTTCTTAACAGCATTTTCACAGCTTCAAAACATTTTTTTTTAGACTTGCCACAAATGTTATCAGACAACCTGCAACAACACAGCCGGAATAAGGGTTAAAAGTCACAGCACGATGGTGTGAGGACAAAGCCACCGCAGCTTTGCGGCTTCATGGGGAGTGAGACTAGACACAGGGAAGTGTGTGGGACACTTGCTGGGATAGAGACAAAGCAAGAATAGAGATCTCCCTCACACCGAGGCAAACAGAGCTCCCATTCTGCTGTCTGCCTCGCAGTCACACTTTCTTCAGACCTCCACATCTTTCTTAGCAACAAAATGTGCCTCCAAGCACCACCATGACTTCTCTCTCTACAGCTGCTCATCAACAGGAGCAGTCTCCTCATTGATCTTCTCACTTAAAACCCTGGACTGGAGAAACTCAGACATGATAGGAGAGACCAAGGAAGTAAAACCCATTGGCCCCAAACGTGTTTAAATTAAGACAACAATTAATTTGGCTTCCATGCTTTACATGTATCTCGACACTGACAAATCTGAAACTCTCTTGACTGCATGGAAGAGCCCTCTCCTGACACCTTCTTTAGAGTGACGTCCCCCACCTCCTCCCATCCTGACATACATCCTGATGTCTCTGATAGGTTGGACTCGATGATCTCAAAGGTCTCTTTCCACCTGGTTAATTTGATTCTATTCTCTTCTTCAGCAGCAAGTTTCCAGCAATCTCTGGTCACAGAACAGTCTTAGAGGAAATTAGTCCAGAACCATGGACTCACACTAAAATTATCCAGAGAATTTCAGCCCTGACAAAGAGAGCTAAGAAAGAAATCTTGTTTTGTTCACATAACTGACAAATCTCTTATTTTCCTCTGAATTGTGTGTGTAATTGTTGGTACAAAACTCAGAACACTCTCATGTGTCCCTTACCTGGGCAAATAGAGATCTCTTCTTCAGCAGAGTTTTCTGTGGAAATATCTGGGCTCCTTTTACTGCCAAGTGGGGTCAACATGGAGAGGCTGTTCAAAATATAAATACAGTATCAATCTCCAATCCTGTAGGCATGACAGCTCACACTTGCCTGTCTCCTGCAGTTCAGAACAGCACACGATGCCATAACTTCCCAGTGATCAATACCTGATAACCAGAAATGACCAGGCTAACAGTGAAACAAGGCTCTAAAATGCTGTCCTAAGCAAAAAGCCCAAAGGGAACAAGGAAGCCTTTGACAAAAAGGACTGAAGGGTCATTATCTCATGTTAGGGGGAGCAAAAAAAATCTGCTTGCAACTGTAGGACTCTCATGATTCTTTCTACTCTTAGAAGATTTGGGAGTTGTGCAGGTATTAGCACTGTTCCTTTCTGTCTAGGGAGAGAAATCCTCAGAGAGGAAAACACACAGACTTGCTTTATCCTGCATTACCTTCTCCCTCCTCACACTGCTGATTTTCTTTCTTATCACTGTGCATGGCAGCCAGAAGCAGCAAGGATGCACCACAAGGCAAAGCTTCCCTGCAGCAAAGTCCTAACAGCATTAGCACAGAGGTTCCTCTGAGCAGCACTGGGTACCGCTCCTCTTGTTTTGACCTTTGGACTCCTCCTTTTGCTTCCTCCCCCCACACTGCAGGGTGTCTTTCTGAAACAGGCAGGCACTGCTGAGTAAGTCTGGCACCCATGCCGACAGGCTCCGCGCTCTGCGTGGCTTTCCGATTAGTCTGATCGAGTATGCAAGAACACACTTTAAAAACATGAATCCCCACACTGACAAACAGAAGATTTATTAAGCTCAACCACAGGCCTCAGCGAGGAGAGAGCAGCCACTGCTGATTTATGATAAATAACAACATTCTGATAGGAAATCACAAGTGGCTTTTCTCTCTAAATAAAGCATCTCAAAGCGTTTGTTATGAATCCAGGCTGAGCATGTTTTACTCTGTGTCTAACATCAGGGCTCACTTCAAAAGGACTCACACAAAACAACCTGCTATGACATTTATAAAATGGGCTAATCAATTTGAAGTCAAACCACATTTCTTGCTACACCAACTATCTCTTGGTAACAAAGCCTATAATCATTTATTAAAGGCCCAATCTACCATGCTCCACGCCAAGTGTAAACCAACCAGGCAGAGTGGCCTGCAGAAAGCAAAGCAGCCTCTTCCCACTGCTGCTGCCTCCTAAAGTGCTTCACTACTTCCAGACAGCTCAGAGCCACGTTCTCCTATTAAATGCTGCTGAGGCCAGCCAGTCAGGGTGCTGAGCCCTGCCCAAGAGAGGGCTGCGCTTGGCACACTACCAGGAGCCAGATGGCAACAGTTAATGTGCACAAAACTGCAAAGACTGCAGCCATTTCTTGCCGTGCCGCAGATGTGCCAGCTGCTGAAGGAAGGGCTGCAGCACCCAGGTGCGTCTCAGACCCAAAAGGGGCAGCCAGTAGCTCCTAGGCAGCTTGGGGAGCATCCCAAACTAACCTCATCAGCCACAGCGAAGAAGAGGTCCCTCTCTTTCCATGCTCAGCCCTGGCCTGTTCTGCCTTAGGCAGGCAGGCAGCCAGCGCCGCAGAGTGCACACCTCGGTGCCTTCTCCGCGAGCACAGGAGCTCAGACCTCAGCTGTCACAGATTCATCAGCCTCAGCAGCACTGGCAGCTGCAGGTTCCTCCTGCTCCCCAAGGCGAGCTTTAAGCTCGTTAGAAAGGTGCAAGCAAGAGGGATTTTCATACTCTGCATACTGATATTAACTGCTCAGGCCAAACGCTGTTAGATGAGAAGAACATTGGCAGGTTTGTTCCAAAGCAGCTTTAAATTATAAAACCTAACAAATTAAAAACATGACATTATCTGCCCTTTCTGCTAACTTGCTCCTTGAATCCTCTCCCATTTGCCCTTCTTCTCCCACAGCCTTTGCTGTAGAACTGCATCCATAGGAAGAAGGGAAAAGAGAAAAAAAAAAGAAAAGGAAAATGAAAAAAAAAAAAAAAGGAAAGGAGAAGTAGGCTTAAATCTGAAGAAAATCATGTTGACTTGTCCCACACCTGTCATCTGCTGAAGTGGCTTTTCTGGAGCACTGCACTCTATCTTTGGCTGATAGGCAGTGCCGTCTGGCTTCCTCCTCCTGTCTTTCCTCTTCAGCAGCAAGGGAAGAACATAAAAATACACACAGAAATCCAGTAAACCCTCCACCATGCTGTCTGTGTGCACCTTCCCAGGCAGACCACGTGGTGACATCGCTGTAACTCACCTTCAGCTCACCTCCCCATCGCCACAGCTTTACTGCACCGTGTCACATTAGCTTCAGAGGGCAAGGATCGAGTCCTTGCACTTGTACGAGGATGCACCTTGCACGTTTTATAAAGTAAGAGTAACTTATCTCTTCTCCCCAGTTGTGTTCCACCTCTCCCTCACTGCTCCAAAGCCATGGCTTTCCAGGGACACCCAACAGCAGCAACTGCAGATAGCTGCTCCAGCAAGCCCTGCTGCCAGGCCCTGCAGCGAGTCCCTGTGGAACTGCAACCTGAAACACTCCAGGGAGAGTGGGAGAGTTCAGGTCAGAGCGAGCCTGTGAGCCCCACACTCTGGAATCACCCTGCTCACCTCTGGGCTATTTGCATGGGCTCTCCATCTTCACACACATCCTCTGCAGGCAGCACCTGGGAGGCCTGGAAAGGAAAACTCTGGTATTATATAAAACAATGTACACAGCTAAGTGGGACCTGCATTCTGTGCATGACACTGCACCCAGCCTGTTACCTAGGATTTTCTGAAAAAGGCTAAGGATCCATCCTAAACTAATCAGCTTTTTCCTTCCATCACTCCTGCAGTAAGGTGGTTCAGTAGCAACATGCAATAATGTCTGGCAGTACTTTTTGCTACCTCCTTGCCTAGACGTGCTCCTGGACAGTCCATGCCCATCCATTCACGACAGCTCTGTCCATCACCTTCCACATCTTCTGCCTGTTCCTAGCATCTCCCCTGAAGTACCTGTAGGCAGCAGCCACGGCTCTTCCCCACCTCCATTTGTGCTGAGCTAAAAGACCCAAGGATTTTAGCAGCCCTCTGCAATCCCACAAGCACCCCAGCAACCCTTATCTGCTCCAGTTTAAAATCTATTTGCCTGAGCCAGGATGACCTGAACAACTGGTACAGCTCATATTTGACCACGAGAAGTGCTTTCCTGAAATCCTGTACAGATAAGATCTGCTGCATTTTTGTCTGGGAAATCAACTGTCCCATCAAAGAGAGGGAACAGATTAACCTGCACAAGCTGCAGCTGGCAAATCTGTGTTGCATTTCATCCCATTTTTCATTTCGCCCTACGACTCCACTTATTCTTTCCTTTAGAAATTGTTCAAAAGCCTTATGCACTGCCAAGGTCAGGCTAACATGCCAGTCATCACTCAGATCCCTTTCTTCTTTTTCAGTGTACAGGTTACACCTGCCATTCTCTAATCAGATGGAATTACGATGGTTTATTAGCAGTCCTTGCTGTCAGGCCCACAATTTCTCATGCTAGTTCTCAAAGAAATCCAAGGGGTTTTCCTCCTCCTTCCTTCCTCGAGTCTATTAAACTCTTTGAGTTTGATTGCCACCATAGATTTCAACCTCAATCAGCTCACTCCTGGATGGCTGATGTACCCCCCCCCAGCAAGCCCTAAACCAAAGCTGCCTCTCAGATCTCCTTAAAGTGACTCCATCCCCCAAATATTTTGTCTGATCTATGCTGTTCTTTATGTTAATGATGAGTTAGGCTGTGGAGAAATAAAATACCACACATCCTCCTTTATTTTTATTTCCTTTTTTCTTGAGCTGTGCATATTATAACAATGTCTCTGCCCTGGTGATGAATACTGGGCCATGTTTCCATTTTTCCTAGTACATATGTTATAGGCTTTGGCACTAATTCAGGTCACCAGACTCTAATTCTCCAGAACTGGGCCTTTTCCCTCTGAATCTTTTAAAGACCAAGAGTCCTCTAACCTTATTTGAAAGGCTATGAAGAAATTGATTCTATTAGCATTGAAGTTCGTTAGTGCAGGTTCACAGGCTATGAGATCTCCTGACAACCAGGATTTGCTCTGTGCAGTTGTCCCTTGGCTGTGGGTGGCAGTTGCAGCGGTTGGCCACTGCCAGGGTGGAAGGTCTCTGCCCACTCCAGGTAAGTGTTTTGAAAGAGGGCTACAGGCAGGCTCCCTCAAGGACATCATTTACAGCTTCATTTCGCTGGCTCAACACACAGCACAAAGATTTTTCAAGGACAGTTTTGAGTCCCTGTGGATGATTCCCAGCCTTGGTACAGCTCAAAATCTCCACCAGCACCACCAGCAAAGTAGCCCAAGTGGCACTAGGGGAGCCTCAAGGCAGTAGAGGCAGCAGGGTTTTCCAAGCAATGCAGTATACCAGGGACACAGATTCTCTGGGCACCTCCTTTGTCACTGCTGGAGAAATTGTATTTGATAGAATGAAAAAAATGGAGAGGAGGCAGAAGCAAACATCAAACATATTGATCCTGCAAGTAAATCACTAGCGCTGGCCTCAGCGCGGCTGCACGGAGAGGCAGGAGGAGGGAGCAGCCTCTCAAGCTGGATGTGGTGAGGCAGATGAAAAGGCATTTAGAAATTATTTTCTCTCAAGTAAATAGAAGACTGGCAAATTTGGGGCTAGGGCTGATACTTAAAAGTTTGCTTCCCCCCACTGCTTCCTTTATTTATTTATTTATTTATTCACCTTAAAAATACCAGAAGGAGAACCTCTACATACAAGCTCTTTGAGAGAGCTCTTGTGGTCAGGATGAGCACATTACAAGTTCCCACTCAGCACTGCTCAAACCTCTTTTCTCCCCAAGAATTAATTAGGCATTAGCATTAAAAGGGTAATATACAAAAAATACCCCACAATTTTCCATACTGATTAACAGCTCCCAGCTGCTGCAGCGTTCCAAGGGCTTTAGTGTACACCTCCACAGTCACCCCAACCTTCCAGATTAATGACATCTCCTTTTCCAAAGGAAAAGACACAGAAGAAGGAAAGAAAGCAGTTTGCCTTAAGGACCTTTCAAGTCCTTTGTATCTACCCTATAGAAAAGAAAAAGGGCACAAGTTGGTTTCTCCCCCTCTGCAGGTCACCTCTAAGGCTTGTTTAAATCTGTATCTGCTAAACCCAAGCCAAAGCACTCTCATGAAAAGTCACATTTCAGCACAGACTGCTCTGCTCTTTCTGCAAGCAGAAAATGCAGACATGACGTTTTTCCTAAGTGTTCAATATTACAAGACAGAATATAAATATCACAAAACAAGTTAAGTATCTTTCTAACACCAGGGTAAATGATCAAATACACTTGAAAACAGGAACAACAGAGTCGAGGCTTCAGTCATAGAGAAGATAAAGTTATACAATGATCCGGGAGTGAAGTCATTATGAAAAATGAGGGTTGGAAAAGGCTGACACAAACCTAAAATACAGCAGTAATAAATACTTCATCTGACTAGCAATCTGTTTAAACTTAGCAGTGACAGAAAGCTGCCTTCCGCTCCACCAAGAGAGCTCTGATGGAGACAGAGGCTGACACCTAGCGTCTAGCAGCCCCAGCGAGCAAGCCGGGGAGAAGGTGCCCAACCACCAGAGCAAGGACGACGAGCACGCCGCGATGACAGATCACCCCAGGCAGGCAGAAGAGGTCTGTGAGCATGCAGAGCTTCTCCCAGCCACAACTGCAGGACCACACGGGAAAAGAGCACTTGCAAGGGAGAAGCACGTATGAATGCGGGCGACCACGTAGGTACGAAAAGGAGAGGCTGCACTGCGAGAACAAAAGCCACGTTTCTGTCTGCAAAGGAGAACACAGCTTCCCACATGTCCACGGCTGTATAAGCTGGTGGTGGCTGTCAGCATCATCTCGGTACCTGCTACCCTGACACACTGCCAGGCTACACCCTTCTTGAGAAGGACAAGTCAGCTGGAAGTCTTTATCTCAGTGGTGCATTAATGGACGACTGCCAGGCTGCATGATGGCCCCCACCATTTGTGAGCTGGGGATCAGCATCTAAGCTTTTCCACTCCCTTTCACAGTATGCTGTGTGGACTTCCTCTCTAAATGTAAGAGGTGCATTAAACAGCAGTGCCTGCTTTGCAGAAGGGAATGGTCCCTAAAATGGACAGAAGAGGAGGACTGATCAACCTCTGCTCAGTGGTGAAACTCTTACCTGGCAGTAGCTGGTGGTTGGTTCATCATCAGAAGTAGAGCTCTTCTCTTCTTCCATGCTGTGCCCTGGACTCTCTGCCTCCCTCCTCTTTGAAGGGAGGAGCCAGGTTGGGCTCTCAGAGTCCTTCTGCCCATCTGGGTCGCCATCTTCTGTATCATCAGCAACCCCATTCTCCCTGTTTATCTGCTCTTCTCTCCCAAGCTCGTTTTGGCTCAAGGAAGAACTGGGCACAACTGGGTTACCAAATTCCTTCTTATGCAACAGCTGCCTCTGAGCCTGCTTCAGGCTCTTCTGGTAAACCTCCAGCTGGCACAAGATGACTTTGGTGTACTGGTTCGGGTCCACCCCTTTGGGGCAGAAGGGGATCCCCCAGTAATAATGCACTGTGTCTCTCACCTCCTCCTGCTTGTGCTTCTCCTCTGCCACATTTAGTACACAAAGCTTAGGGGTACCATCGGGCACTTCATCCTGCTCTGCTCGCTCTGTGGAAGCAGAGGCTTTGGTGGTGTGCCTGGGCTGCGAGGTGTGCTTGATACCTGCTCCCCCACCACTCCTCCTGGGGCTGCCACACTGTTCCATGGCCTGGCTCTTCCAGAGCGTGGCTGAGCTACCACTAACAGCCTCTCCTGCAGAATGGTCAGTGCAGGGCAGGGGCTGCTCTTTTGGTTCGTGGCTCGTGGCTTCAGAAGAGCTGGAGGGGCTTCTGAACAGTCTCCGAGGTGTCAGTCGCCAGGAGCCTGAAGACACTCTGCCAAAGACAGGACTCAAAGAGATGAGGTCCTCTCCAAGAGTGCCGGGTAACATGTTACTAGAATCACTTTTTGCTGGTGAGGAAGGATTTTCACTTGACCTTGTCACAGGCTGGCCCTTCCCCGGAGACACGATTATGCTGGATACTAGCGAGCTCTCAACGATTTCCTGGCTTAACCTCCTCAACACTACCAGGGGGCTCCGGGCGACATCCATCTGTCCACTCCCATCAATTCTGCTGCTCTGTGAGTGGGAGCTGCACTTGGAGTGAGGGGTGTCAGGGCAAAGTGCCAGACCTCCCAGGATCTCAGAGCCTTCCTTCTCAGCAGGCTGTCTTTGGCCTTGCATGCCCAGTGCTTCTTCAGACAGTTGAGGGGTTGCATCAGAAGAGTTTGAGGGCTGACAGCTCTGAAAAACAAAAGGTTGAATCTCCAAGACACGTGCTCTCTATCAATAGAGCATACCAAGGGCTCCCCCAGCACACTGGCAGCCATCACCTGGACAGCAGACAACCCCCTCAAATCGGAACTGTGTACCTCAAAACAGGGAACAGCTAAGGTTAGATCTCCTATGTCTCTCATACTAGGAATGGTACAAAACAAGTACTTTGCAACTGCTGTAGCTCCAGCTTGTGCTGGAAATAGCTGGGCCTCCACTAAAACCTTCTTTTGTGCAGAGTGGCAAAGCAAGCACAGAAAGCAATGCTGCTGAAGAACCCTAGTAAGCCTCTTCACAGAAGCATACTTACATTAAGGCTCTCAGCAATGGCCTTCCTCAAGAGCTCCTCCTCTTCCTCTTCCTGACAGTTCACTTGTCTGGCTTCTTGCTCACTCATTTTCAGGGCCAGGGCAAACTGTTCCTCTTCAGTCATCTCTGCAGCAGACAAAAAAAAAGATAATGTCAAGCCACAGCTGCAGGTGTATGGAAATGCCCAACAGACACCCATCACAGTGGAAGAAATGCCCAAGGGTGCCAGCTCTGCAAGAGGAATGAAGAGCAAAACATCTACACCTCAGCTTTCTTTAAAAGGTGTCACCAAAAACCAGGGCAGGCAACACAAAATGAAAAAGGCAACCCAAGTCAAGGACTTCACTTGGGTTTCTCCAACAACCTAAACTCCAGCTCTCTGGGTTTATTAACTGCAACAGGTCATTTTAGCTGCCCTCATCCGACAACACGCTCTGCAGCTGCAGAACACGTGCTCAAGGGGAGAGGAAAAGGACAGATTTCCCAAAGTGTGCTCATTTTCATACTGGATGGGTTCAGCAGCAAGGCAGGATAAAGAACACATCTTTTTTAACAGGCTTATTAACCAGCCAAACAGCACTGAGATCGCCGCCTTCTGACACACAGACATCTGCAATGCCACAGGAGACCTACCCGAGAGAAAAAGAGCTACACGTTGTTCACCCCGAGCCGCAGGTGGAAAGCTCTGTGGAGGATAATGTTACTTGCTTGGTGGTATTATGGAGGATCTTTCACAGGCATACATCCCCCTTCTGCTCACATCACCACTCCACTGCATCACTAAGTCAGTGATGCATGGGAAACAGGTTTTCTACAGTGGTAACTGCTATTTCAGCAGAAAATTTCTTCCTGAAATACTCCTCTCTCGGAACAAACCAGAAGCCAAGAGAGGCTATTTAGAAACAAAGCAGTTAGTTACTTTGGAAAACACTTATTTGCTTAGATTCAAACCAACGCTTCCACTATGCTTAAAATACACAATGCCTGCAGAACGGAGTGCAGCTTGGAAAACAACTCAACAGCACTCTCAGGAGCTGAAAAATACATCTTCTCACTCAAAACAAATTGACAGATTTCCCTCAAAACCCCCTCCCTCCTCCTGCAGGCTGAATCCTGCACCATCTCAAGCATGAACCGAGAGGTTTGCTCTCCGCTGGGTGAGAGGAGCCGCAGGAGATGTGGCTGAGCAGCAAGGCTGCCCAAGCACAAAACGTGCCCTCGCTGCAGCCCCTTTCCCAGGCAGACGTTGCCCTGGATAAAGACGTGTTCAGAAGTTGCAGGCTCCCATTTTCTAACCCATCCTCTTCCTATCAGCAGCCACTAAAATACAGCAGTGCAGGCTCCCCTGAAGCAGCCTGGGATTCACTGGACAGAGCGCAGCCTGTGTGCACCATGGCACTTCTGCACTGAGGTGCATCCAACAGGGCACCAGCCTTGGCTTTGCTCTGCCCTTCCCCCAGCTCGTTGCTGGTGGCAGGCTGGTTCTCCCTGACTCAAGCAGATTTGAAGCAGTTTTGGACTGTTCTGATTACCAGCAGCAGATTCCTTTACAGGTCCTACTAGATCAGCACTTAGCCTTAGTTTTGGTTTGGGTAGTTGTGGGTTTTTTTTCATTTCGTTAAAAACTAAGAAGGAGGCTGAAGTGAAGGCAGACTGCAATACACTCAGGGCTCATGGGGATCTTTTGTCCTTGGACAAAGTCACTCTATGATGCTACAGCCAGGAGGGACCATGGGAAAGGGAAAAAAAATAAAAAGCATGCTTTAATGGAATGCACATGACAGCCCAGTGTATGAAGAAGCCTCCTGATCCCGGGAACGCCAGGAACCCAGCAATTCCACAACACCAAACACCTCCCAAGCATTCAGTAAGAGCCAGCTGATTTGTTTCCCTGCCCAAATCATCACAGCAGTCAGGCCAGATCCTGCACACTCTGACACGTGCCAAAAAAAGGGTGCACGTGGTGAGGGCCCCGCAACACAAGCCTCTCCACGTGCTTAAATTGAAACGGGGGCTTGAGTGCTCACCAGTTCAGGCTATCAACATCCATGAAGCTTAATAAAAAGCAACATTTTTTGGCGAGTTACTACTGTACATTTTGTTTTCTTCTCCCTCCCTGGCACAGCAATTTCCCCTCTGGGGACAGGGAATGTGCCAGACAAATGCTGCCTCTGGCAAAGAAACCAGCGACAAACAAGATGCACTTAGTGCACGTTCCAGTTGAGTAGGTGCTCTGGAGACAGGGGAAATCTAGAGTTTAAATCCACCTGACATTACGGTGGGGAGAGCGAAGAGCAGTTCTGCTCATGCCTTCCAGGAGACCTGACCTGCTTTAAGCTGAGCAGTCTGAAGCTGATGGTATTTTGTGCCCCATGCCTGATCATTTCTCAGCACCATGTGTTTTATTAAACTCGATGTTGATTGCACCGGTCATAATTCAGGATGATTAGAAATCCAGAGTGTTGTGTTCGCCCCCAACCGGCGTGTGCCAACAGAGCTCAGGAGCGCTCCAGGAGCCTGCAGCAGAGGCCAGCCGTGCTCCCAAGGCCAGACCAGTAAGGCAGGGTCTCCCACAAACCGTGGAGGAACGACTACCCTCTGCCCGGACAGACAGGCTGCTTTACACCCAGTTCACACACGTCACCCATTCCCGCTGCTGGCTGGGGAACCACCAGCACCTCCGGCTGAGGATTCTGCACGTCACGCTCCAAAATCCACTTGCCACACGTCCATCCCAACGTACCATGAAATCCCAGAGCCTCTCCAGGGACCAAGGAGTCCAACAAACCCACAGATGGGAAGGAGGGGTCAGGGAGAAACTGGTTTTAAGACACTGCAGCCCTAAAGGAATTAAACCCTTTTGGAGCCTTTTTAAATGCTAATATGGCAATTTGCTAAGCGATTTATGTTTCGTTTTGACATTTGCAAAGTGAATTAGATGCAATACCCCACTAGTTGTGGTTCTAACACTAACTAATAAGAGATTTACTTGAAAATAATGGAAATGCAGGATCTCAGTATTTCCACCCATCCAAAGTGAAAACACTCAAATGGGCTTCAAAGCACTGCCTTCCTCTGGAAAAACAGAGGGAGACTTCTTTAGGGTTTGTGTTTCCATTTATCCTGTCGGGATGAAACGTCACAGATGTATTTTAGTTATGGCTCTAGGTTAAAATGAATAAAACCACAACAAAGCAGAAAGGGAAGGCTGTGCTATAGAACCAGAGCCTGCAAATATCTGAAATGTTCCAGTTTTGAGGAGGAAGAACTTGCTCTACCCAGAAGCACCGAATCGTCACAAAAGAGCAATTCGCCTCGCAATTCGCAGAGTATATTTAAAGACACTGGGAAAAATAATTACTACTTCAAATCTTAATTTGCCCAAAAGCAAACACCAAAAGTCTAATTATAGGTTCCCATAAATGAGAGAACAGCCCCACTACCACACATGCTTAAACAAGCGACCGAGTGGCGCCAGGCACCCCCCCAGCCTCCTGCGCTTCCAGGAGGCAGACGTTCACACTGGGGGAAAAAAAATAAAGGCAGCTTTTGCCCCAGGAAAAGAAAAACTATTATCAAGAAATTCAACATCTAGAAACACAGCAAAACTCCTCCTTATACAACGGCTAGAGAGCCAGCCCTGTCTCATGCAGATTTGCTGGAGCACCCTGAACACCTTTCACACGGCACCAGCTCCCAAAGCCTGATGCACCGAATGCAAGGACATCCAACTTCAGCAACTCACATCTTTAACAGCATCTCCAAGGGGGGGGTTTCAGCTTTTATTTGGTGTTCTGTTTCTTTTGGGAGAGGAAGAAGAAAAGAAAAAATGAAAATTTAAAGAAAAGCTCTTCCCCCATCTCTGACTCTGCTGTCTCACTTGTTCGACACAGGACACGCACAGTGGGTTTCAACTCCCACAAAGAGCCAGGCTGTTTCATGCTATGGCCTTAGGCCTCTATTAAAAACCATTTAATTCACACGAGCCCTCTGAGGACTGACAGGCCCAACTGCTGCTGCTGCTGCTGCTTGCAGAGCAGTGGCATGCTCCATTTTGTTCAGTGATTGCTTTGGGTTTTGCAGGAGACAGCATCTCTCCCATATTAAAATGTTAATTTTAAAATTAATTTAAGATGCTGGATGGGCCACATGGCCTTGCAGAGCACAACACTGCGGGCACAGACCCGCTGAGGCAAAGCAGAGTCCCACCTGTCTGGCCACTCTGACACATGGTGCCGTACGGGCAAGCCTGGCCACACTCAGCAGCGCCTTCTGCTTTTACATCCTCAGCATGCTGAAACACTGTTAGCAGAGTATGACTGGGAATATCCCAGCCTGTTCCCTTGAGCATCTCTTTACAGGCCTACTGTCCGCCAATACATTTAATCCCTTATTCAAGCTGCTGGTACTGACCCCTCCACAAACTTCTGTAACACAAACTTCCAGCAGTTCACCACATGCTGTGTGAAGCATTACTTTCCCACACCTATTCTAAACCTATCTATCCCCTGCTATTTCCACCAACTGCACCCCGGCTGCAGGAGCTGGTAAACAGCTCTGTGTTCAGCTGAGGCACTGCTTTTCTGGCGTGAACTCTGATCCCACCTTCCTCGCCTAGCACAGCAGCCGCAGGCTTCTCAGTTGCTCCTCCTAAGGTAGCTGCTCCCTCCCCTTCATGCCTTGGGTTGCCCTTCACCAATGTCCCTTAGCTCAACTGTGTCTTCAAGACATGGAGACCAGAACCACACGCAGCATTGTTGATGTGGGTGCACCGATGCTTTATATAACAGCAAAATGACGTAAAGCAAATCTCTGGCTCTTAACACCCTTCCTTATGATGCCCAGCGCTGCTGGCTTCTCGGGCTGCCCCCGCGCTGCTAGCCGATGATTGCAGGGAACTGTCAGCTGCGACTCAGATCTTTCCTGAGCTGCGACTGCCGGGTCAGGGCCTCACGACGTTTCAGGGAAAGGCAGCAGCTGAGGGGCCTGAACAGGAAAGCAGCTTGTGACTGACAGTGCTCTCAGATAGGCTCCAACCAGTTTTGAAAGCTGGTGAGGTACCGACACCCTCGCACACTTATTTTGGAAGCGCTCCAGTCTGCGCACACGTCGCCTGGGGAGAAAACAAGTGACAGTGTGCCTATTCAGAAAGGCAAATTCTACCCCTGAGAAGGGCTTTCTCCGAGAGCTGCACCCCCAGCCACATCACAGCCTTTCTGCAGGGGAAATAATCTAAGACAAACAGCAGTAGCTGCTCGGCACCCATCTACTTCCCCAGCCCCACACTTGAGACCTACGTGCAATTTTCCTTTTAGCAGCAAACTTCGCTCTCTCCAGCTGCTGTTTTGATCTCTTCTTTTGCAATTCGCTTTCCTCCTTTGACTCCTGCTGCAATGGAAAAAAAAACGCAGTGAGAGCACACAACATGTAAGAAATACTACCAGCTCCCCCCACCCCACTCAGACACAAACATTGGTTCAAGAACAAGCCTCCATTTGTGTGAAATTTGAATTTCAAACTTAATTCAAGCACATTCTGTAACTATTAAAAGCTATGTGACAAGCATAAGGAGCAAGAAGTTACAGACTGACATAAACAAGCGAAGTAGGAGAGACAATAGACTTCGTGCCAGTCACCACCATGCATTGCACCTGCTGCCCATGATTCAGAAAGCATTTGTTTGGTCTTGCTAAAACAGCAGTATTTGGAAGCACTCAAAACAGAAAAACAAATTCTTTTTATAACTGAGCGTGGCACACCTGTAAGCCAGGACTGCTTCCTGCCAGGCAGCATCTATTACTCTGCCCAGACAACCTCAGCTGACCAGAATTGGAATCCTAAGCCTTTTGGGGGACACACACTAATGCACCCCAAGGACAGGAGAGCCAGCTGTATTTACACTTGCTGCTACTCTCTCATTGTGCTGCCACATGTGTTTAATTTCTGAAGCTTGAATACTTCAGAAATTTGTCATTTCAACGCCTCCTGGAATAATACCCACACAAACAACTCAAGTGCTTGCTGCTTTAAGCACAGGAACTGCAACAAGAATGGTCACAGGCTTAATTGGCACACATTTATGCAAGTTGCTGTCCTAACGGCTTAAGCGAGGGCGTACACATTACCGAAGGCTGGCACTGGACCCCCTCCAATTTGTCTCTCTAAATCATGTAGGATTAGAATCAAACCCAGCATTTCAGGCAGAGACCCACGCCTGGCCAGGATGGGGCTTCACACAGCTCTGGCTGCAGCTGCAGCTGGTTTTGCTGTCCATGAGACTCACAGCAAGCTGGCCACACAATTCTGCCTCCAACCACCTCCTGTGCCCGGAGTGGGGTTTCAAGGTGGGGCACGGGGTTTGCACTACTATAATGCAAGTGGATACATTGCTTATTTTCAAGTGTAATTGACTCCTGGGAAGTCCTTTGGACTGCATCTCCAGGCTGAGTTTTGTCAAAGACATCTCCAGCTTCAGTGTTATCTCCAGGTGTTATTAATGTATATACACCACTTGCTCCCTCTTACACATCATTAATGAGGATGTTAAAATGCACACAGACCTAATATTGATCCTCTTGGCCTCAGCTTTACATCTCCCTCAAACAAGCCTTTCTGCTCATCACCAGCTTTTGCTGATGGTCTTTTAGCAGGATTTCAATCCAGGAATGTTAGTACCTAAACCAAATTGAATTATTTATCCAACTAAGATTTTGCAAGACATACTATTAAGTGGTTTCCTGAAACACTAATACATTACAGCTTTTACATGCCCTAATACCTGTCCCATTCCTCATTCCACTGATTTAAGAATCGCCTCACAAGGCAGCAGTCACACTCAGCAAGTCCATACACAGGGTTGCACCTAAGGGTTTTTGGTTTTGACTAACTCCTTCCCTTCCACACCCAGCCTGGTTTTGATACCTCATTTCTTAGACCTGCCACTGTGGCTCCAAAAGGCTTCTACACAGCCAGATTCTCTTTTCCTAGAAGATGGATGCTCTCTTCTTCTGAGCCTGCCTAGCTCATGCTCAGTAAGTGAAATTCTCTCTCCTCCAGGGCCCTGGCACACCGCCCTTCTCTGCAGTTTTCCAAAAGCCACCAGTTCTCCTACCCTGAATTGCTCTGCCTGGGTCTGCAGCAGCATCTCCCTGCTGACCTTGTGGGGAGTTCAGACCTAAGGGAGTGGGAAACAATCTGTGGGATCACACCAGGATTATATGCTGGAGGAGGTTAAGTAACAGCTCTCCCACTCTCCCCCAAAGCCCTGTCTAGCAGTGCTAAACCTACTCCAGTTTAAGACAGGGGCAGTTTAATCCTAGCAGGCTCTGCAAATCCCCAGCTCTTCTCTCTAGGCATCAATCTTCCCCTCATCACTCTTGCACTTGCTGGAAGGTCAACCCTGACGCTCTCATCTGCAGCTCTTTTCCAGGGCACAGATGTGATTTATTTGAGCAAACCAAACTTTCCAGGGCTGCCAGGGCCTGCTCTGTGCACAGAGACACAACATTTACAACAGGCACCACACGAAAAGACGGGGCTCAAACGCCTCCAGGGCTTTGGAGGGGAACGGCATGCCCGGTGCCAGCCAGCCGCCCCGTTTCCCTGCACAGCCGAGTATGTGCCTCGGTTCCTCATGCTGGGTCCTGAAGAATCTCGACATTTACAACGGTGGCAGGAGCAAAATTATTGCAGGACACGTGCTGTATGAACCTCATCCATTGGAGAAAGATGTTTAAATTGCTTAGCAGCGCTCTACCCAACAGCCACAGCAGAGCGAACCGCTGAAGCAAATCCAATTAATCCTGATGGGCCAAAATATACACACACATCTCAATTCCAAGAATTCTTAAATCTTCTTTATTTTTAAACCCAGAAAATAAAACATACCTTTTAATTAGGATTTATGGCTGTTTGTACCTCTGCTGGGAGAGAGCCCCGCAGGCCCCAGAGCACTCTGCATAAACGCGGGCATGGATGGGAGAAGCAGAAGGGGCCAAGCAAATTCAGAGAAGACAACAGGGTTTGCTCTTTCTGACCCAACCTTTTAATGCTCATCTGTCTACAAGGATAATAGGAACTCAGGGGGCCACTCAACCAACTGCCTTTCTAATAAGATCACTAGTCCAAAAATAATCTTAATCAATTAAAACATTCCCAAACTGCAGCCAGTACTCTTAGTTACAAGGTCATCTCCAAAACACAACTTCCAGGGAAGCTAATTACTACAGTGGAGGCAAGGTGGGAACTGCACACCTCTGCTCAGTGCCAGCCTGGAGAGCACCTCTCCTCCTCTGCCTTCAGTTTGAAACATAATGGCCAGAAGGAATCCAAATTCTCTTCCTGTGTGTCAGGCTCTGCAGTTTAATTTATGATGCTCTCTTATGAGCAATTTCACTGTCAGCGTTGTACAAAGACCAAGAAAAAGATGGGTTTCAAAGTTCCCTACACATTTGTGGAAAGCAGCCACTATTCTGCCTTGTTTTGGGTTGTTTTTTTTGGTGGTGGTGGTGGTTGGGGTGGGTTTTTGTTTGTTTGTTTGTGGTGGGGGTTTTCGGCCGGGAGGGGGTTGGGGTTTTTTTTAAACCTGTTTAATTTCCACCATGCAGCAGGAGATCAAATTCCCATTTTAAAAATGCTTCTGCACATACTTAAGAGAATCTGACTCTGCCAGCAGAAACAGATACAGCTCCACTTGCTTCTAAAAGCCCATAAATGGAAGCCAGTAGCCAGGCTCCCACATCCTGCTCCCCTGAATCCACATCATAAACCACAGAAGTCATCTTCTACTGACTCAGGGAAGGAAGGGCTACAACAGAAGAACATCTCTGTGGCTAAAAGTACAGACTGCAAAGTCAAAAGGTCTGGGTAATTTTTCTGCTCAATGGCATTTGGGACCATCTAACAATAGCATAAACCCAAACATCACACGTCCTGCATGGGAAATATGCAGATGAAAAATCAGGCTAATTTGGTTTTTTTTAAAGACAGTTAAGATATTGAAAGTGCCACACTTCACCCTAGCCAAGGCTACTGCTGAAATGAATCTCACACCCTACTTTATTAGCCTCTGCCATCAGTTCAAAACATGTTTCAGCTCTGCTCTATCTTTCAGCTCATTAGAGCAAACCTGCTGGAAGTGGAGACTTGAACAGCGACACTCAGTGGGGCTTGTGCCAGATGTGCAGTTCCTGACACATGGGAGGGAAGCCCCTGTAGAAAAAAGAGTTTTTACTGGGCTGTGAGGAATCTGGATTCAGACCAGCCTGATTTCCAAGGACTGAGCACAGCAGAGCTGTGGAGCCTCCTTGAGAGCACACTCTATGCATTCTCCTCTGGGAACTGGAGGCGCCAGGTCCCTCGGTACCACAGCAGAGCCCGTGGGGACAGCAGGGTGCTGCAGCAGCACTCCCACGAGGCTCTGCTTCACTTGCTTGGTCAGGAACTGTCATCCTAGCTGTGAAACTTCCAGCACCATCTTCTCCATAGCAAGATGTCCCTGAGGCCATGCCTGGTCCCAAGGCAAGCGCCCTCTGAGACAGCTGATGGAGAACAGGGGGGTGCAATGGGCTGGGTATTCCAGCCAATGCCCAAACACACCTCCCTCTTTCTACCAAAGCCAACATCTCCCCTGTAACATCAATTCACACTGCTATGGGGGTCTGTCTCTTCTTCCTTGTAGCAAGTGATAGGACAAGAGCAGCCACAAGCTGTGCCAGGGGAAATTTAAATTGGACACTAGGAAAGATTTCTTTACTCAGGGGATTATCAAGCCCTGGAACAAGCTGCTCAGGGAAACAGTGGAGTCACCATCTCTGGGGGGATTTAAAGACATGTGGATGCGATGCTGAGGAACACGGTATAGTGGTGACTTGGCACGGTTAGGTTAACAGTTGGACACAAAGATCTCAAAGGTCTCTTCCAACCAAAACAAGTCTGTGATCCTACCCAGACTGTATCTCCAAACACAGAACTACTCAGGCAAAGGAACGTTCCATACCAAAGGGAAGACAGGCCATGGATGCCATGCAGAAATAGATGGCACTCATTACCCTGGAGTCTTATCGCCTGTTCCCAAGGGCTGGCAGAGCTGATGTGGCAGGAAGAGCCTGTGGGACTTCATGCAAACACTCTGAGTGGAGCCAGATACTTCCAAAGCTCCCAAAGGATCTAGCCAGGAAAAACTGAGTCTTCCAAAAAGTCTCACAGCAGATCAGCAGTATTTTGGGATCAACTGCACTGCAGGCTGCAGATCAATCAAACTGGTTAACAAAACTGCTGGGCCTCTGTCTGTGCTCAATGCTCATGCCTTGCCAGGCCTCCTGTGGCTGAGAATAATTTTTCAGAGGTGGCTTCAGAAAGTCTTGTGGGTAAAAGAATCTCTGTCAAGAGCCCAGCTCAAGCAGGAGGCTGATGACACAGACCAGGAATTGCTGTGCTTGGAGAGAACATTGCTGGGCACTACTTGAAATACTGTGACTTTGTGAACAACCACCCATCTTCTGGCATGGGCAATCAATTCCCCACAGGATTTAAACAGTCAGGGGAGACAGGAAGCACTTTGCTCATTCATCATGTCTACATTTTCTGAGACACAATCTGCATGAAGGTCATCTCTTCTTGTTTCCAGAGAGCCTGAGAGACTTCTTATTTTGTCTGACCCCTCCCCAAAACAGCCAAGTGTTCCCCGAATCCAGGATTATATATAGCAGAGATCAGAAAGCCCCATGTCCAGAAAAATTCCTCTGATGCAGCTCTGCAGATGCCACAGCACAGACATGAGAAAAGAAAGAAAACTTGGCAAAATAACATGGATGAGCTTGATAATCCAGCATGACTGAAAAATTCCTGGGAGAGGCAGTCTGCCAAAGATCATCAAAAGTGAGAAACTGGAGGCTTTCCAGGTGCAGCTGCTACAAGATCTGCTGGTCTGGAAGCAGAACTAGGGACTTGTTCTATAGATACCTGCCAAGAGACTGCCAAGGAAGAAAGCCATCAAATCAATGATGCCCAAATTGTCCTTGTAGCTTTTGATTCATAAGGAACCATGTCCTAACAGATGCAAGATTAATTGAGAATGTATTGTTCTCCAAAATTGCTATTGATCTGAGCTTCCCACACCTCTTCTTGAACACCTAACAAGGTCTTACTAGAGCAAGAACAACAGATACAAGGTTTGAAATTGAAATGCAACTTGATGTACGCTGAAGAGTCGAGACACTTACAGAAGCCAGACGGGTGGGGGTGGGGTTTGAGATCCCAAGTAAATCACATTTTGGGGTTTGATTTTGCAGAAAACAACAACGACAAGAGACTGTGGCACTGGATCTGGAAGCTGATGACTCACAGAAGGAAAGAAAGAAAGAAAGAGACTGAGCTGAATAAATCCACTCATTCGATTGACTGAACTGTTGTCACTTAAAACAGAACCTAATTGGCTCTTTAACGGCCTCTCTGAGCATATCCTTTTCTGTAATATGACCGATTATGCCATCAGAATTTATTGTTTATAGACAAACTTACAGAACAGCCAGGGAGCCTAACCTTTTTATAGATGTGCTTTAAGAGACGTTTGTTTCCTCTTTCCCAGATACACGCACATTGAGATGAATAATTGCAGACAATAACAGGTCCTGATCTTTTATGTACTGCAGCAGCTCTTATAGCTGCTGATTTCTTTTTTCCCCTTATAGGTCTCACAATAAAGGCCAGCGATGCAGCAGACGTCTGAAGTTAACTTAGCATATTGCAGAGCTAAGGGTTTAACCCCACTGAACTATTACTGCCATATGTTCCATTTCTTTCAGGGAATTTCCCAATGGGAAAGAACTCAAGACAATGCAAAGAAAAAACAGCCAATATCATTTGCCCTACAGCTTTTCACTGTTTATTTCCAGTGCGTTTTCCCCTCCTCACATGATAATCGCCTCATTGTGGCGCGGCGCGCCGCAGATGTGGGAGCGAAGGGGACTTGATTTGAGATCTACAGCTTGGGAGTGAAACCAAATGCTTTTGAAAATGGTGGAATTACAACAAGCAGCTTAGGCTCCCCAGTCGCTGACAGGACAGAGCAAAGCCTCAAAGATCATGCCTCAAAATACCGACTTTAGCAATTTCCTCACTCAGTTGAGGACAGACCCTCAGGCCTCCGGCTTCCCCCCCAAGAGGGAGTTCCTGCACTCATCCCAACACCGCTGTAACAGACACAGACATTTCAGGTGTAACAGACACAGACATTTCAACCTTTCAGGGTAAGGATGATCTTTGCAAAGGGATCAGAGATTGGAACCTTTGGCCGCAGCAACCCCATGCAGAGCTACAGGCTGGGGTCGGAGTGGCTGGAGAGCTCCCAAACAGAGGGACCTGGGGGTGCTGATTGCCAGCCACCTAAACATGAGCCAGCAGTGTGCCCAAGAAGGCCAAGGGCATCCTGGCCTGCATTAGGAATAGTGTGACCAGCAGGAGCAGGGAAGTCATTCCGCCCCTGTACTCTGCACTGGTTAGGCCGCACCTTGAGTACTGTGTCCAGTTCTGGGCCCCTCAGTTTAGGAAGGACATTGAGACACTTGAATGTGTCCAGAGAAGGGCAAGGAGGCTGGGGAGAGGCCTCGAGCACAAGCCCTATGAGGAGAGGCTGAGGAGCTGGGATTGTTTAGCCTGGAGAAGAGGAAGCTCAGGGGTGACCTCATTGCTGTCTACAACTACCTGAAAGGTGGTTGTAGCCAGGAAGGGGTTGGTCTCTTCTCCCAGGCAACCAGCACCAGAACAAGGGGACACAGTCTCAAGCTGCGCCAGGGGAAGTTTAGGCTCGAGGTGAGGAGAAAGTTCTTCACAGAGAGAGCCATTGGTCATTGGAATGTGCTGCCCAGGGAGGTGGTGGAGTCACCATCCCTGGAGGTGTTCAAGAGGGGATTGGATGTGGCACTTGGTGCCATGGTCTAGTCATGAGGTCTGTGGTGACAGGTTGGACTCAATGATCTTTGAGGTCTCTTCCAAACTTGGTGATACTGTGATACTTTATGTCTTAGCCAGCCACATCCATACCACAGCTCCCCTTGACACCCTATGGAAGCAGGTTACAAACTCAGGCTTCTCTAATTCAGGATCAGTTTACCAGACACCAGCTGTGCCTGAGCTACCCACGAGCCTGTGTTCCAAGTCATTCTCTATCTATTTGCACTTACTACAGAATCATGTTTCTGTGTTTTAGCTGGAAATCAATCAAATAAAAAATTATGGAAAAAAAGATTTGTAAAGGGATTGAGGAAAGGTTACTTTTAAATTACCTTTCACATTCAGTTCTGAGAGGATTTGGTTATCAAATCCCAGACTCATAACTCACCCTCACGAAGTACACCATTCATTTCCTAGTCAAATAGGATTTGATTCATCTCCTATGTAAGAAAGGGAATGGCACCATATGCTCTGCACAAAGCCTGACCCCAGCACATACAGCATGGAGTGCTCAAGGCCCAGCACAGGCCCTGGGCTCCATGAGCTGGTCACTGACCTCTCCATCGCTGTCGGATATAACAATAAACGCATCCACAAAACTGCGCTTCTTCTTGGCATTGCTGAAGTTCTTCTTCTCCTCCTCCTCTTCCTCCCCATCCTGACCTCGGGAGTCCAAGCCCTCCGTGGGCTTCTTCCTTCTTGGCATCCTTCACTCTAAACAGAGGGAAAGATTAAAAGCCATTTGTTTCCTTCTGATTTAGATTTCCCCTAACAGCCATCCTTTTTAGGCTATTTTTAGGCAAAATACCCCAGGCATTAGAACCTTATTACAAAGCATGGTGGATTTAGCATTACTGGGAGCCACATGTACTAGTCACCACTCATCTAGTTAAGAATACTTTATTATAGTTGATTGCTGCAAAGAGGTTTCAGGGGAACAGCAATGCAGACCAAAGCTACTCTGAATGCCCTTGCTCCAAAGCAATGAGGCTTCCTCTTAAAGCAGATCAGCAAACTCCTCCAAAGCATCGCTTCATGGCAGGTCTCCTGGTCTCCAACTCAGCCCCAAGCATCCTCTCCTCAGCCCCACAGCTCCACTGCCCTGGCACACAACACACCAGGGCTGGGGAAGCAGATCAAGCTGAAACTTGCATACCAGAACCCACCACAGCACAGCAATTTGTCAGCTTTTATATTCAACAAAACAAGGGGAAAAGGCACGTTCCCCAAACAAAGCTGTTTTGCTCTCAGCACAGCAGCCTGGTGGAAGGTTGCACCAGCACTACAAAAAGGGGAAAATGCCAGCAATAACAGTGGCAGGCTGGAAACAAGACAAGTTTATCTGCAGCCTGGATTCCTCAATGAGCATCAGCCTCCGGAAGCCCTCTGCACAGACATGCCCAAACCATTTGTACTAAAGGCGGCACTTGACGAGCAGGGAGGAACCTGCTGAGCGTTATTAGTGCAAACCTGAGTGCTCTATGAACAGCACAATTGAGGGCAGGTGCCCACACAATGCAAGCTAGTACTTCAGCATCTCCTTTCCTTGGCAGCCCATAGACTGCTGGAGAGATGCACAGCAAGCATTAGTTGCTTGGATCAAAAAGGACTCAGCTGAGAGGATGAGGAGGAGATCTCAGTGAACAAGAGCAGCAGGATGGCACACAGAGTTAAGCCACCCTTTCCTGCCTGTTTGCTGTTTGGCAAGTAACAACAGTCAGTGCTTCCTGAACTGTAATCTAAAAGAGCCTCACAAAGCAGGCTGAGCACGACCAGCTCTGTTTAAGATAGAATGAAACGTGTGCAGAGTAGTTAGCCACAAGCCTCTTGTTACACACCAGAGGATGACAGAGATAGAAAAGCAAGTCAAGCTGGCCAGTTCCCAGACCAGTGTCCTTCCAGAGGATCATTTTGCCTTCCACTGAAATAGCTCAAATGTGCTGCTTACATCTGAAATCAGAGTAACATAAGATGCAACAAAGCCTCTACATAACCCAGCGTAGTGTGGAACCTTTCTGTGTAACACCAGAACATTGCAAACAGACACTAAACGTAGAAACACCGACAAGCAAGAAGTTTGAAACCCCCATCAGCACTGCAAACAGCAGCACACTGCTCCATCTACAGTCCGAGGCAGCAAGGTGAGGCTGAGAGGAACACTCCACTACCTACAGCCTTCAAAAGCTCCCCTAGCCTCTCTGCCTGCCTTCCTCTGCAAATACACGCACACACATGCCTAGAGACAAAAGACGATTAGCCTGGTGAGTCATGATTTGAACTGAAGGTTTGCTGAGCTCTCTGAAGACAGCATATTGTACAAACGGCATGCACAGCCCCAGAACTGACTGCAACGACCACTGCAGTCCACAAGCGCTTGTCTGTTTAGCAAGGGGAAATAACAAGCAGCAGTGTTTTTGTATAAGCACTGACTGCTACAAAACAAAGCTCCAGCTGAGCTAACTCAGGCCTTGCTGGAATAGCCTCATTAGCCTTTCTTTTTTTGTTTTTAATCTTTTGCTCCTAATGTTCTCTTTGCCTTCTGTCCAGTGAGATGAAGCAAGCCTCACACCCAACTGCCACCCATCGCGCTGGGGAAGGTTCCCTTATCGGAAGAAAGCCACTTGCAGAGGCAGGCATTTGGGAGGAGCGCAGGGAACGGCCATGCCCCGGGAAAGTGAGCCTGTGCAAGGTCACTGGTTTTGGAGGCAGCCTGCAAAGCTTTTTTCCCCACCGAAACAAAAGCAAACAGAAACAAGCAGCTGCCATGCTGCCTTGTTTTTCAAATCCACGCTGGCACCGCCAGCTCTCCTCTGACTCTGCGATACATCTTCTGCTCGATGCACTGTGCTAAATAAGAGATCACTGAAAAATATCAGCTGGAGTTATGATGAGTCACCTGCCTTCAACATTTAAAGGAGAGGCAGGGGAAAAAAAAAAAGAGGGAAAAAAAAAAAGATGTAAGAGATGTAACCACACAACTCCCACAACGCTTCTGAAATTGAAGGGACTTGTGGCAAAGCGAGTCTCTGGAAATGTAACTAAGGGAACAAGACAAGTAAGAGATCACTTGTAGCTGTGCTCGTCTGAGGCTATGAGTAGGAGAGCAGTAATAGCTTTTATTAGACAAGCTGGTACAGCTGAGGGAAGAAAACATGCATTAGAGTGCATCCCCCCCCCCCTACTTCAGGTAGGGAAGTTAAGCACAGAAGCTTTTAGCACTTGGAAGGACTAGCTGCTAGTACCCGAGGTGATGATACCTGCTTTTAGGCTCAGCAAAATAGGCCAAAGACTGAATTATCTAAAACTACCTTTGCAGTTTGGCTCACAAGCTTGTTGTGCAGTTATCCAGGTTTGGTTTTTTTCCACCTCTGAATTCAAGAGAATTTCTTTGTAACTGCTCTGACAGCAAAGGTGACCTCCTGACAAGGGGCCCCGCAGATGCCACGCTTCTCCAGTCACATTTTTAGGGATCTCCTTGAAGATCCCCAACTTATGATTATTTGTCATTTTCCTTCTCATCTATCATTTTGATGAATCGGAAAGCAATTACCGACAGAATAATTCTAAATCTTGACACTGCAGCTACAGACCTGCCAAGCTGTGACAGCTTGAAAAATGCTTGAAAATGAAGCCAAAAATGAATGACTCTCATCCCCGGATGAGTTTCTGAGCCGTTTGAGGCACAGGCTGTCGCTTTGTAAACAACTCCCCCCCCCCCGGAAGCAGAGGCAAAACGCTCCCCGGCAGCACAGCAAAGGGGCTCAGCATTCAGGCAGGACAAGCACCGCATGCCTCCCGGGAAATATCATCCCTGGACCCTCTGCTCGACCCAGCACGCAGGGCCCAGCTGGTGCTCTGTGCCCAGCAGGAAGCGAGGGCTCACAGCAACGCAGGGGGAGAGGAACTGTTTACAGGATCGATCCGTTTGTAGCGCTGGCTCTTCCCAAGGAGGGACACACGGACTGCAGAGGCCACGCCGTTCATCTGCAAATGCTGCTGAGCGCTGCGGGAGGTCCTAACTGCTCAGCTTCTCTCTAGTTCAGCACAAGCAATCCCGCACGCAGCATCAATCCCTCCTCCAGCACCAAGCTCCGCATGGGGGGAGAGCAACCCTCTCCCCAGCACCCACCCGAGGTCCTCCCCTTCCCGAGCGAATGCCTACAGGCACAGAGGGCTCCGCAGCGATCTGAGGGCTTGGCTGACAATGGCGGGGATCTGGGCAACTCAACCAGCATCAACGTGGGAAGCACGGGGAGGGTCCCAGGACGGATGGGGTGAACCAAAGAGATGGGAGCCTCTGGAAAAGAAGCCAGACCTAGTAGGGAGAGCCAAGAGGAGCAGGGGCTGCCCCCAGGGCCTAGCCTGGAGAGATACCTCGGGGAATGGGGCCAGGGGAGAGCTCTGGGGGATCGTGTTTGGAGTGCCCTCCCTAGGGGACTGCCCCAGAAGAGAAGCACTAGGACAGCTCCACGGCAAAGGGCACAGAAGCAGGGTCCCCTCCGAGAAGAGGGGCTTGAGTACAGCTCTTGAGGGGAGCGGTAGTGGAGTGTACCCCCACCCCCGGGGCACAGGGCTGGTGCGGGAGTGCGCCGGTAGCGGGATCACCTGGGGCGGGAGCCGGTGGACATGCCTAGCGGGGATCAGCCCTGGAACAGCCCCAGAGAAAGAAACGGCCACGGGTGGGGGAGCTTAGAGCCCAGTCCCAGGAGCCCCAGGCGAGCCCCGGAGCAGCGGGCCCTGGCGCGGAGCGGCGCGCCAGGCCCCGCGGGGCACAGGTACTCACCGGGCCCGGGCCTCCCGCGGCCGGCGCCCCGCCCCCGCCGGGCCGCCCCGTTGCGCGGCCACAGGCGGCGGCGCCGCTGCCTCCCCACCGGGCCGCCCCGCCGCGTCGGCCCCGGTCGGCGGGTCTCTCACCCGCAGTCAAGTTGGCGGCGGAGGCCTCATTGCCCTCACCCAAGATGGCGGCGGCGGCGGCTTCACGGCGCGTCACGTGGCCAGCGGAGCGCTGAGGCGGGCGGCGCCATGTCGCGGGCGGGCAGGCGACGGACCCACCTCCGAGGGGCCGATGGGCTCCGGCACCTCTTTCTGAGGTGCGGCTGCAGGTGCTGCCGCTTTCTCAGCCCGGTGACGGGCGCTACGGGCAGAGCAGCGGGCGCCGGTTCCCCAGGAGGAGAGAAGCGTGGTTTGGCAAAACCTCAACTCCCTCAAGGACTCAGTGCCTCAAGGGTTAATTACCCTTACGCTTAACGCTGTTATTGCGGCGGGGACGCCCACAAAGCCCAAGCCCCGCGGGCCTGCCAGCGATGTCTGGGGAAACCGCGGTTTCCTCGCCGCCCTGCCCACAACTGACATGGCCGCCACCGCCTCCCGCGGCCAGGGCGCGCGGGGCTCTCGCGGGAGGCCGCCCCGCCGTTGCTAGGCGCGGGAGGGGCGGGGGTGCGTGAACGGCTCTCGCGAGAGCGGGGGGGAGTGGGGCGGGGCCGGCGGAGATGGCGGACGGGGCCGGTAGCAACGGGGACGCCGCGGGGCTGCCGGTGGGCAAGGAGGCAGGTGAGGAGGGGGCGAGTGAGGGCGGGGGGCACTATTCAGGGCCTGTAAGGCTCAGCGCGGCTCGGCCCAGATGCTGACGCGCTGGTTGTGTCCCCCTTCTCCGCCCGCAGTGGACCGCCTGATCCGGGAGAACGGGCACATCTTCACCGAGGCCCAGTGCAAGGTGTGCAGCGCCCTGCTCATCTCCGAGTCCCAGAGGCTGGCCCACTACCAGGTAGGAAGCGGGGAGTCGCCGCTGCCCGTCGCCGGGCACCGCGGGGTGCTGAGCGGCGGGGCCGGCGGGTTTCTCTCTGCTTTCTCCAGAGCAAGAAGCACGCCAACAAGGTGAGGCGGTACCTGTCCATCCACGGCGGAGAGGAGCTCGCCCACGGGAAGAAGATGAAGCTGGATGTGAAGCAGGTGAGAGGAGAGCATAGAGCTCTTCAGGTCCAAGTACCGACAAGCAGGGCCTGCTGTTGTATGGCCTGGGCACCTTTAAAAATAGATGAAGGAAACATCCTCAGAAAGGGCATTGTGAGAACTGAGAGGCTCAAAGACAAGCGTGTTTCCAAGGCTTTGTCTCAACGAGCACAGTTCCTGCTGCCCTTCCCATTTAAACAGCCTAGGTGAGAATGTCTTCCCCACTGAAAGAAATGCACATTGCTTTGTGTTGATGGTCCTGTTTGAAAGAAAAGGGGGAAATGAGTGACAGCTTGTCAGGAGCATCGTTGTGTAAAGTTTGCTGTCGCAGAGAGCACGCTGGGTTGGAGCACCTCTGCTACGAGGACAGGCTGAGGGAGCTGGGGTTGTTCAGCCTGGAGAAGAGGAGGCTCCGGGGAGACCTAACAGCAGCCTTCCAGTAGCTGAAAGGGGGCTTATGAGAAAGCTGGGGAGGGACTGTTTACAAAGGCCTGCAGTGATAGGACAAGGGGCAATGGCTTCAAACTAGAGAAGAGCAGATTTAGATTGGACTTTAGGAACAAGTTCATTACTATGGGCACAGTGAAACACTAGAACAGGTTGCCCAGGGAGGTGGTTGGGGCCTCATCCCTGGAGATATTCAAAATGAGGTTTGACAGAGCTCTGGGCAGCCTGAGCTAGTTGAGGATACCCCTGCTGACTGCAGAGCGGGTTGGACAGGATGACCTTCAGAGGTCCCTTCCAACCCAGACCATTCTGTGAATTCTTTTTCCACAGCAATCCTCTTTTAACTTAAGTTTCCTCAGGCAGTCCCTGGAGCCTGTTGGTCAGTAAAGGCATCACGTTCCACTTGGCCATCTGTCTGCCCCATGACTCATTTGGGAAACAGATTTTACTTTTATGATCACTTCAGCTTTAATCCCTAATTCCCCAGCATTTGCAGTGGGGGATAAAGGCAGATGCCTTTGCACATAGTGCTAGGCTTAGAACTGGCTGCTGCTGCCTGCTCCACTGGCATCGTGTTGCAGATGTCCCAGCTGATAGCGATGTTTGCCTTGCTTGGTTCACACCTTGCAGAGTTCCAATGCTGACAGCCGCACACTTGACCTTGTCCTTAACCCATACAGGCCAGGGCTGCCCCTCTGCCTGGGGTGGTTCACTAACAGCTTAAAAGTCATTTGGTGCAAGAGTATTCTCCAGTGAGGGAGAGGTTGATGCCACATCATGGAAATCCTGCTTGGTGACACTTCTTCAGCTTAATAATAGAATGTCTCTGGTTACCTTGTTTGTTTAGATCCCTATGCCTTAGTGTTTCTTCTCATGACAAGGTTGGATGAGGTGACCTGCAGAGGTTCCTCCCAAATTCCAACCATGCTGTGATTCTGTGTGCACAGGACAGCAAGCAGGAAGGCAGCAATGGGGAAGACAGGAACAAGTGTTGTCCCATCTGCAACATGACCTTTTCCTCTCCAGCCGTGGCAACATCTCACTACTTGGGGAAGACCCACGCTAAGAACATGAAGCAGCAGTCCCCCAAAGTGGAAGGTATGACTGTCTGCAGTGCTTTTGTGTTGTGCTGAAGGGCTGCTTGAGTAATAAAAAAGCTCAGAGGCTCACTGGACCCCCAAGTGTAAGTTCATGTGAGGATGTCTGGTCTCTTTCCTGCAACACAGAGTAAGGCAGCACCTCCAGAGATGCAGCATCTCTCAGCAGCCAGCTCACTGGGTTAGTGTTGGCAAAAAGTTGAGTGGTTTTGTTTTGCACTGTTTGGGAGAGATGCAGCTTGCAGCAGTGTTGTACCCATCCCTGTGTGCAGGGACCAGCAAAGAGCCACTCTTCAGAGAGAGTGATATTAAGTTGTAGAAATGCTTGTCACAGGGTACAGTGCTCACTGAAGGCTTACAGGGGCTGAAGTGACTGGTAAATCTCTGGTACAGCAAATTCATCAGGCCTGCTCAACTGCAGAGATGTAGCCTCTGAGGGTCAATGACTTGTGAGCTGCAGATAGATGGGAGCTGGGAGAGTGTAGCTGGGAAGCATCAGCATGTACCTGTCCTGACCTTGTGCTTTTCCCAGAGCACCTGCCATTGACCTCTCTCACAATGGCATGCAGCCCTGGCAGGTGTCAGCTCTGACCTGGGGCAGCTGCCTCTGTGTCCAATCCCTTTTCTAGCAGATGGAAAGGCCCAGCAGCCAAGAGCCTGGAGTGCTGTAGCTGGTCAGGACAGAGTGAAAATGAAGCCTTTGTGCCTGAGGATGGCAGCTTGTGTTAGGTCTGAGCTGTGATCTTCCTGGCAGAAAGAGTCTTAGGCAAGACTCCTCATGACATTGGTTCAGGATCAAGTTCTGCAGCTGCAAGGTGTTTCTACACCTACATTCTCTGTCTGCGTTTGGGGTTTAGAAGCAGTGGGTTATTGGGATTTTTTAACATGGGTTTTAGGGAAATAAAGTGACTGTTTTTTACTTCTGAGTTCTGTGACTGACCAAGAGTTTGGATTCACCCTACAGAACCAGCACCCCCACAGAAGCATCCTGCCACCCTCCCCACTTCTACTGCGTCTTCTAACGAAGAGAACAAGGACATTACTGACCCAGACAAGTTCTGTAGCCTCTGCCATGCCACTTTCAACAATCCCCTCATGGCAAAACAGCATTATGTAGGCAAGAAGCACAGAAAGCAAGAGACCAAACACAAGCTGATGGCACACTATGGTCGAACCCCTGATGCACCGGCGGCGTCCTTCATGGGTGAGTTCTCGGCAGGCAGGCTAATAAATAGCTGTAGAGCTGGGTGGGAGAGCAATGGAATGTGTCTGGCTGGTCTTTGGATGAGAGAGTCCATGCTGGGGGAGCAGGGGAGAATTGATGATGAGGATCTTGATTATACACCGTAAGACTGATTTGGTTGATGTAGCTCCCAACAGCAAGGAGATTTCAGGCTGTAGTTAACTCGTGACAAGCTCTGGGCTGTGTTTTGTGATGTTGTCTAATTGGGGATGCATCATTCTTATCCTCTGTGCAGATAATCCAGGGATTTTGGCCAGGACTGTTTCTAACTAGGTAATTGCATCCAAAATGGAAAGATGAAAGTGGCATTTGATGTCTTTGGAGGGGACTAGCCAAAGATGGAAGAAATAGGTTTGACTGCACCTGCTGCTTCAAAGCACATGAAAGCCTGAGAGATTTCTCCCTGAATGCCTTTCAGCCTCTGTGTGGGCACTTCCATCTGATGAACTAATGCAACTCTCTCCAGAGCAAACAGGAATGTGGGGGGAGTAAAAAAAAAAAAGGGCTATTAAGGAAGAACTTTAGGCAGACAGTTAAAGCTCATTTGGTTTATGATCTGCTGCTTATGAGCACTTCTGTGTGATGAAAGCCCTTGGAGTCCAGCAAAAGCATTAGGAGCTCATGGTAAACTCCCTTGTTCCTCCCAGCAGCCTTCTGTTGGACCGGGAAGTCTAGTACCTGCTGGATACTTGAGGTAAATAATAAGCAGACAAATCATCTTAAAATCTTCTTCAAGGGCTTCTTTCTCTGTCATAAAAGCCCACACAAGCAGAAGATTAATTACTCTAATTCTTTGCAGGCCACCTTTAGATACCGGTAGCACTTACAAGAAATGAAGCTCAATTATCTCAGTAATATTCTCTCCCACATTGTGTAGTCATGTGGGAGATGGAAAAGGTGCTTGGTATCTTACATTACCCATCTGCTCAGTACCTAATTAGAGGGGTCTGATGAATAGTTCCACTTTGGTGTGACAGTGGCAGGAGCCTTAGCCCAGGCAGGCTGGATAGGTGGGCTGCGCCTTTGCTTGTGTGAGCAACGTCTCCTATGAAGTGCCAGCAGAACCAGAGTGCCTGTGACACATCTTCAAGGCACTTCAGCTGTTCAGGTGAAGTTTGAGCCTGGGCTGTGTCCAGAGGCCGTTTGGATGTGGTGTGCTGCAGTCAAGGATGTTTCTCCTCTCTCTGCTTGTCGCTGTGTTCTGACCGCCATGCCTGGCGCTGAACTTCTCTTTGCTTGGGGTCTGTGGCAGCAGATAAAAATACATTCTTTACAGTGCAACACTGAGGTGTTTGTCTGCTCACAGCTCCTCTAGGTGCTGCTGGTTTGGGACGTAGGAGTGCAGTTTAGACAAGTTTGAGCACACACCTGTTGGCTGAATTTGGTACAGGGAGACCTTGACCTTAGTCATGCAGGGGGGCAGACCCAAGGGTTGTGACAGCTCCTCTGGCCTTTGCTGCCCAGGTCTGGCTTGGTTTTCAGAATTACGTGTCCCACTAGTCTGAAATCACTGAGATGCAGCAGCTGGGTGAGGAGGTGTCTGCTACAGCATGTGCTTCTCACTCTGTGATTATGCTGCTCTGCTCCCCTGGGGTGAGTCTCTTCTTTCACCTTAAGGAAATGTTTTCTTTGTGAGACTCCCAGGGAGCCAAAATTCAGGAGTGCTTAGTGTCTTGAGGACAACTGCCAGGATCTTCACCTGCTAGAGACTCTTTGGGCTGAGCTGTGCTGCCATGCTTGCCTCGTCAGTATCTGCAACCTCCTGAACTTTCATTCCAGATGGAGTTGTCATGTTACACAAAACCATTGATCTGTTTAGTGCAACTATTGTTGCAAGCATGTTTTTTTCCAGTTAACTGATACACTGACTGTAACCAAACTGCTCAGCGACAGAGCTTAATGTTCTCCGTTGGCACCTTTGGCAGGGCTTAGCAGAATGCTTCGTTGTGCAGCTGGACATTGTGTGTAATCTCCTCTTGGCTGCTTTTTAAAGTTATTATTTCTTTGTTTTCATTTATTTAAACACTTTAAGCTTGGTAATTGTGTATTTCCCTTATCATCTGGCCTGTGAGGTACAGATGGAGGAGAACTGCAGATGTGAGAGAGAAATGAAGTTGTGAAGGCAGCATAGCCTCTCTCAATGCTGAGACTTATACTATATCTGATACTGTGAAAGTTTACAGGAAATATGTCTTTGTTTCTGTAGGTAAACAAACCCATGTTCTGACCAGTAAAGCTTTATTGAAAGGCTTAGCAATTCCCTTGCAATGCCTGGCTGGTATGTGGTGGGGTAGTGGGATTCTGTGACCTCCCCGCCTGGCCAGGCTATTGACTTGCTATTTGTCTTTGTTTAGCGGCTGTTTAACACATCAAGTGATTGATTATCTCACTTGTTTCTGCCTCAGGCACCACGTTGTTGGCTAGCTGTGTGTGCTAACATTGATGTCTATTTCAGCTGGGAAGGGGTACCCCTGCAGCACATGTAACATAGTGCTGAACTCCATAGAGCAGTACCAAGCTCACATCAGTGGCTTCAAACACAAGAATCAGTAAGTAACCTTGGCGTCTAAGAGTTTTTCCAGCCTCTCCATTCAAATGGCAGCTTAAATATAACTTAAAATGCAGTTCTGAATGCATGTTTCTAGCTGACTTGCGAGCAGAGCGGGGTCGGTGTGAGCTTGCTCGCTGGCACCTGGAGCCGATCCGTTCCTGCGGCTCCCCCTGCAGGCAGCTCCGGGATGCTGCTGAGCTAGAAGGGCCCGGCCGTTGATTTCGGTTCTTGACCGTTCAGCTCAGCCTGGATCTTTGCAGTGCAGCTCAGCCTGACACTCATTAAACACGGCTTCTCTAAGAGCAGAGATTTTAAGTTAGTTAAAGACTGGCTTAGCGGAGATCTCCTTGCCATTCGAACTTCTCCTGGGGTTACTGGTCTTAAAATTTGGCATGTAGTCAACACCCACTGGAAACCTAACACTCTATTCCTGAGCTTGCTCTCTCATGGCTGGTAAGTTAAATAATGGCATTCCCTGCATGTATTATGAATCGAAAAAATATTAGCCTGGTGGATGATTAGTACCAAAAACAATTGTTACAGACAGGCAAAGTTCAGATCTCTGATTTCAAAGCTCTCACTAGAAGAGGCTCAGTAATGAGTCTGGGTTGGTTATGGAGCTTCTTAGAAGAAAGAGATTAGAAACCCTGCCTTGAAGTGAGGACAGACTCATAGCTAAATTTCCCAGAGAGGGGAGGAAGAAAACTGGGATCTGTTGTTGCCTTATCTGTGGAATAACAGCCCCGTGCTCCCGTGGCTCTCTGGAATACTTGACTGGAAGATGTTCGCTCCATCCGGCATCCTGGGAAGGTTTCAGCTCTTGACCAGCACAGCCAGAACACATCAAAAAGTATCCCTTTCTAGAACAACAACATTGAGGATGTTCCCAACACACAACCATAAATATTCCCTTTAAGGACATAGATGTTGTCTGAGTTTTTGCAGCCACACAACTCCCTTCCAGAAAGCTGCTCCTGGCTTCAGCCACTCAGTCCTGTTCCAGGCTAGCTTCTGCAGTCTGAGGAGAGCCAGAATACTTGCTTTGTAATGGAAGCTGTTTAATCTTCCTTGAGCTGCACAATAGCTAATTCTGCCACACTAAAGGTGTCTGTTTACACACAGGCACAGAGGGCAAGGATGCACTTGGAAGCTTTTCTGGCAAGTTGTTGACTTGGCTACAGCAGGCTGTTGCTCCACTGACAGCCATGCCTGCTGAGCAGTGATTGCTGTTGGCACATTTCAGGGCACTTCTGACATTGTCTCTTTTTTTCCCTTCTCTTCCTCTTGCTCCTTTCAATGTCCAGGATGCCAGGAGCAGTGCCAGTTGTTGGATCGTTCCCACCACAGCAGTATGTCCGGGAAGAGTCAACTGCCCCAGGAGGCTACAGTTATTTCAGCCAAGACTTCTAGAGCAAGTTGCAGCACTGTTCTTGGAGTTGTTGGTGGCCCAAGAACGCACATCCTTTGCCAGCCCACAATGGTTTCATTATCCCTCTGGATAAGCAAAGCCCTACCCTCCTGTGTGCACCCGTTGAGCAGAACGGGGACTGAATCTGTCAGAAAAAAGGATCCAGCTGGAAGAGACTTGCTAGACAGCAAATATTTCACTCCCTTAGAGTAGTTTTCATTGTATAATTGCTTCCTGTGAAGGTGGGTGCGGTGTGAGAGGAGGTGTGTATCTGGTATAAGGAAAGTTTGGCAACAAGCTGGTAGTGGCTACCTCCTCCCTCACCAGAGTAAATAAGGGATTCCTGCACCTGGAGAGCCAGCATCCCATGCTCAGAGGTGGCTTTTACTGGAGAAGAGCTCCTAGACCATGACAAGTAGTGCTTATGTGGGACACAGTGCAGGTTGTCTAGCTTTGTACAGGCCAAAAAAGTAGGAAATAACCAGCGTGGCATCTCCTTCCATGCTTCCTGTGGTCAGGCTTCTGTGCAGCATTTCATGAGCCACTGGTTGCCATTAGAGCCTTTTGCAGCACCACAGTTCTGGTTGTTTGGGTCTAACAAGTGCAAGCTGCTGTTGGTGAGAGTGGAGGGCTGTGAGAAGGGTTTGAGTTCCTGGCTCTCCACACAGCTCATCCTTCTGTTGTGAGGATTTCCATGTGGAAGGAAGTAACTGTTCAGCCTGGTTTCCTATGGAAACAGGTGTACATGATCATTCACCGTGTGTGTCTTTACCCCCTGTGACTTAAACTAATCTCAGCCAAACTTGGCAGCAGTGATCAGCAGAGGAAGGTAGAGCAAGTGTGAGTTCATCACTAATTCTGTTGGGATCTGCATGGAAGTGCAGCATTTTCCCTACTGCCACCAAAACACTCTGGGGAAGGAGGGTTTTAAGAGGGGGAGGGGGGAAGAGGAAATCAATTTAGATGTAGCAGAAAACTGTAGTATAACTTGGTCAAATCATTAGCTGGTCATTAGCTATAAATCTTTGAAAATCTACCTTCACTAGTCCTTCATTAGACACTATTTTCCCAACCCCTCTCTTCAAAGTTCTTACACATTTGTATCATCCTAGAAAAGGGATGTTTTGTATTTCAAACCCAGAAATTAAGACTGATGGTCTCTTCAAGGTGCTCATGCACCACAGAGGGAAGGGCAGGCATTTGAGACTGCTGTGCACTGTGGATGAGCTCTTTAGATGTTTTGCCTTAAGCTAAGGCATTGCCTGTTCTCTGCTAGCCCGCTGCAAGAGCCACGTGCCTGGGGCTGGCTTCGTGTTTGGTGCCAGTGCTCTGTCCCAGCATCAGTGCCTCTGTGGAGCTGAGAGTTTGCTAATCCATGGTAAACATCCTGCTGTTTTTCTTCTAGGAGGCAGAAGGACACAGTTGTCGTCCCTCTGGGAACTTCCCTGGCCAGTGGGGGTGGCAGGAGCGTGGGTGACAGCCGTGGGCACACCACGCTGCCAGCTTGGACTGAGCCAAGTTGCTGCCTCTTGCTGTGTGAGCCCAGCAGCTGCTGGAGGGTGGGCTGGAGCCCTTGGCCCCCAGCGTTGTGTGCCAGGGGAGCAGCTGACACCTTCACAGGACTGAGAACTGGGCTATAGAGGCACTTCCAAAATCCAGTGTGCGCACTGGTCAGGTTATGTAAGGAGAGAGGGAGCTGGTTGCTAATCTCGGTGCTTGGGCTGAGTGCCTTCCCTTCCCTACTCCAGGCTGTGCATGAGCTGTTTTTCATCACCCTGTACAGAATCTGCCATCTTCCCTTAGGACAGGCTCCTGCTGGTCTGGGTTTGCCTTCCTAGTGTTTTCCAGCCTTGCTCCACTACTGAGGTCTAATCTTGGACTCCCTCTGTGGCAGGAGACTTTTTAAGCCTTGCGAGCTGATCAATGAGCAGAAAATTGGTGAACTGAAGGAAGCATTGTGTGCCTGGTATCCCTGGATAGCCTCCAACTCGAATCTCCACTGCCTGGCTCTTGTCCTGTACCAGGGCAGGTGCCCACTAGATGTGCTGTGCATCAACACCAGAGAGGGATCCATTTCCAGCACTGCCCAGTCCAGTCACTCCTGTCTCTGTACTGACAGTTTTGCCTTCCCCTGTACACAGTGTTTGTGTTTCTGCTGTTTCCCTAAGGTGAAGCTCTCCAAATAGAGTGTTTATTACTACTTCTGGGTGATGTCTTTCTGCTTCCTGGGATTTTGCCATACTTCAAAGAACAGGATGCAGACACCTTTGAAATATTTGGGAGTGGTGGGAGACTTGTGTTCCCATCTGCCCTCCTCAAGGCTCTGCTCTCCTCCCACAGCACCCTGAGGTCCAGAGGAAACTGGTTAAGTGGCCTTGGCTGGTAAAGTCAGCATGGCCTTGGGCACACCAGTCACCAAGGGGAGGGATGACAGGACAGTCTGGGCTGGGAGACTGCTGGCAGTTCTTCAAGACCGAAATATCCATGACTGCTGCAGGATGTTGAGCTGTTTGCTGGCACTGCCATGGCAGCACAGGACTGGTATGGCAGCACAGGATTGGTATCATGGCAGGCATGTCCAGCTGCTGTCCCTACAGGGCAGCTCACTCACTGTGCCTGGGACCAGCTGTGCTGCCCCTCTGCAGGCACGTCTGCAGCAGAGCACAAGGACTGGTGTCCTCAGGAGCAGTGCAGGGCCTTGTACTGGCACTGCAGGTGGCACTGCCATCAGCCATATGGGTAGTGCTGGGCAGGATGGGCTGCATCCCTCCTGTGGTGTGTGGCTCTGCCAGGGCAGTGCACCTGCCTGTCCCTTGCTGACCCCTTCCCTTTGCAGCACTCCTGTAACTTGCCTGTGGTCTCAGATCTGGAAGTGCAGGTGCTCCCCAGGTCAGGTGAAGGGGAGGAGAAAGTGGCCACAGGGCTGCCTGTACCCCTGGCATGTCCTCTTCTCCAGCAGCAGCATGGCTGCCAGCAAGTGTGCTGTGGCACCCACAACCAAGTGGCCCTGCCAGCTGTGATTTGGGTTCCGGTGTTCATGGCTGGTCAGTACCAGCCCCATCCCTGTGCTCCAAGCATGGATCAGGTGGGTGCTGAAATCACTGGTGTCCCCACTCTGCTGGCTGCCCATCCTGCTGGTGAACTGCTCCTGGGGGACCCAGCACCCATGGGCACCTTCAGGTATAGCAGGAGGGAAGCTGGAGCCTGGCTGAGGCCAGAGACATCCCTGTATTGGGGGAGGCTGAGGGACAGAGCATGGTCCCTAGGCTCTGCACTGGTGCCAGTGTGCCACCAGCCTGGTGCTGCCCAGCTGCAGTCAGGGCTGCTCAGTGCTGCTTCTCCCTGCCAGGGCCTCTGCAGGCAGCACCTCTCTGGGCCAGGGCTCTGGCTGCCTGTGCCAGGCTGAGCACCAGCTCTGTCCAGACTGGCAGGCATGGCACAGGGCACGAAGCCACCCAGCAGCCAGTGTCCCCTGCCCGTGCTCAGCCAGCTCCGTGGAGCCTGTCTGAAGAGCTGGTTCCTCCTCCAGCAGCATATGGGGATGGGCCCCAGGAATCCCCCTCAGCTGGGGGGAACACAGCCCTGGCCACAGCCCCAACCACTGCCATCCCTCGTGGCCCCACTGGCTCCAGTGAGTAAATCAGGTGCAGATGTGGAGGCAGGGCCCGGTGCCTGCTTGCGATTAGGGGCTGGGAGAATGGAGGTGGCCCCATCCCTGCCTCACAGTCCCCTGCTGTGGCCATGCTACTCCTAGGAGAGGCCCTTGATGCCCTGTGAGGGACAGGGCTGGTGGACAAATCTGCTTGCTCAGTCCACAAATGGGCACCATGGTGTGGAACTCAGCACGTGGCATCTACTGTGTCCCTAAGGGAAGCAGTACCCGTCCCAGCCCCATGCACTCTGTGCCAGCTGCAGCTCCAGTGCTATGCAGGATAGCTGGGGTGGGCAGGAATTACAGGGCTGCAGTGGAGGCAAGTCATGCCACTGCCTGCTCTTGCTGCCAGGCCAGCTCCAGCCTCACATGGTCCCAGCTCTGCCCTCACTGCCTGAATCTGTGGATGCTCCTGTGTTGTGCTGAGGGATTGGCCAAAGCCTGGGCCCTGGTGTCCCTGTCCCACAGCCCCTGTGTTGGGCCCCATGTTCTCAGCTCCCCAGAGGGAGAAACAGGTTCATGTTTGCCAAGTTTTGCCTGGTTAAACCTTAACTGGGACAGGTTGCTCCATCGGTCCCTCCCTGCCAGAGATAAGGATGGCCAGGCAAGGCAGGCCTGGCAGGAGCTCCATGCCCTAAGCCCAGCTGCTTGCCTCCGGCACAGGACCCAGTTCCTGTGGAGCATCCTGCCCTCCTGCTTGGCTTCTGCCTGTGTAGGCAGATCCCTGCTGCTACAAGGGCAGCAAGGTTGTGTCATGTGTTAAGGCAAATGGGGCTGGATGGAGCTGCAAGCACTTGTGCTAGGGCAGCCCAGGACCCCTGTTTTCCAGGGCTGGCCTGCTCCTGTAGTACCAGGGGCTTCACTTAGCCCCAGCAAATGGAATGAGCTTTCTTGGTCTGAGACCTTGAGCCCCATGCACATATGGGGTGCTGGGAGCTTGTGCCCCAAACAAGAGCCGTTCAGGGGAGGCCAAGAGAAACTTCCATGAGGAAAGAGCCCCCTGGACTCCAGCCCCCCCCAGGAGCCGCTGTGCTGCACACACTCATGCTGGCCGCAGGTGCCACCACAGCGGGAGCGGCGGCAAGCACTGGGGCCAGGCACAAGGGGCTGCTGTGTTCCCGCAGCCCAGGCTGCCTTCCAAGAGCAATATTGTTGGCACCAGGCAGGCTCCCTGCGCCGGCAGCACATACACGGGCCTTTCATGAGTGGAGCAGGGATGATTTACTGCCTGGGGAAAGGGGCAGGGGCGGGAGGATGGAGTCCCAGTGCCCAGCCCCTCATTCATGCCTGCTGCCGCAGGACCCCTCACATGTAAGCAAGGATAAGGCTCTGGCCAGGGGGTCACCTCTCTTCAGTTGTGATGGGACAGAACCATCTATACCATGCCAGCCCCATTGATGCCCCATCTGTGGGGTACTGCAGATGCACTCCTTCCCTGGCCACCCCACCTCTGGGGCTCAGTGGACTTGTGTCCCCTTGCCGCAGCTGATGGGAGCTGCCCACAGGGCTAGGGGTTACAGAGGCAGCAAAGGAGCGTGCTAGGGCAGGGGTGCACCCGCAGCATGGGGTGCTGGCGCTGGCACAATCCCCCCTTGTTGTGCCACTGGCATGGTGGAGGCTGTGGCAGTGCTGGCGGCAGCGGGTGGCAGGCAGTGGGGCTGTGCTGCCATGAAGGGCTTTTTGTTTGCCATCAGTTGCTGTTATAAATCAAGCTAGGCAACCCGACCCCCGGCCCAGCACTGCCCCACAGCAGGGAGGGGACTGGATCCCAGCCACCCGCAGTGCAGCCTCACTGTGCCCCAGCCTTCACCCAGCACGGGTCTGCCCTGGCAAAGATGCTTGGTGTTGCACAGGGTAAGATGCCAGCACTGGTGCCTGTGCCCTACTCCTGGCCAGCCCTGTACCCGGTACTGGTTGGCCAGGGTACAGGGGGTCTGTCCATGCCTATCCCTGGCAGTGGTTCCCATGCACTCTCTTAAGTTGCAGCTCTCCCCTCCAGCATTCCCAGTACTAGGAACAACTTCTTCTCTCTTTTTTTAATTTGGTCTTGGTTTGAATCGAGCTGAACCCAAGATTTTTCTGTGCTTCCGGCATGCTGTGAGCTCTGCAGGGGCGGCTGCTGCTCCGTGAAATTGATGTTCTCGTCCGCTTCACGCACAGGCAGGAATGAACAGCTGCTGGGATCTGCTGGCCCCAGGGACTGCTCCATGTGCCCCTGCGCCCCAGGGGTGGGCCAGCACCCAAGGGTGGGGACCAGCACCCCAGGTGAGAAGCAGCATGGGGTGGACATTGCTATGGGAGATCGTAGCACAGATCAGCCCTTGTGGTGAAAACCTATCGTGCTGGAAGGTGCAGGTTTTCCTTCCTGGAGCACCTTGGGCAAGGCTGTGCCCTGGCAGTGTTACCCTGCAGGATGAAGGGATGACAATTGTACCATGCTCACACTATCCTAAGTGCCCATGATGAGCATGGGCAAGGCTCCTGGAAAGCAGAAAGATGACAGCTCTGAGGCCAGATCCTGACCATGTGCTGGGGTCACCCTCTATCCTGTTTTAGTGCCAGCAGGATGCTCAGGGAAAGGTGTGCCTGGGGACTGTGGCAACTCAAAGGGTCTGAGGCCCAGGGATTCTGCTTAAGAGGACAGGGAAGCACATGGGTAGCAGGGCCTGGGCATACTGGCATCTGCCCACCTTGGTGCAGGCAGCAGCATGGGGAAAGCAAAGGCGAAAGTGTTTATGGGTCGGATTAGGGCCACTCCAGCCCTGGCTTGCAGTCTCGTGGTGTTTTACGATGCTCCGTTATGGGCTTCTAATGAGGGTCACAGCCACTTTATGGCACCGGTAGTGATAACGCTGCAACTAATTGCAGCACAATTAGTGAGCCGGCTGCCGGGCACCCAGCAACGCTCAGCACCCAGCCCGGGCCAGGGCCACCCGCCGGGATAGATGTCACTCTCGGCACCTCCGGGGCTGGGGTGCTGCTTGTTCCCAGGGCTCCACGGAGGGAGAAAAAGGGCACAGGCGACTTTGCCGCCCCTCTTTCCCCCCAGCCCCGATGTGCTCCTCCCGACGTGGAAGCCCACCATGTGTGGTCTGCCTGGGAGGCAGTGGAGGGGAGCGACGCCGGGTGCTCCGCAGCTCACCTCGTTTTCCCCCCACGCGGGGCGATGCTGCCGGGGGTTGCCCGGGCGGTGTCGGTGCAGCTCGCTTCGCTCCCGTACGCTCCAGCTCGGCGGCGGCTGAGTTTGCCGACGAGCCGGCGGAGCGCGGCCAGTTGCAGCAGACGCTGCTGGAGGCCGGTCCCCCCCAGCTACTCTCCTACACCCACCCCCACCCCCGCGCCACCCCTCCCCGTAGCTCCGGGCGGGGCGGGCGGCGCTGCTGTAACCCGAGCGCGCCCCTACAAAGTGCCCGCGCCCGCCGTTGCCGCGGCAGAGCGGGGCTGGACTGAGCGCGGAGCCGTGGCTCGCCCCGGTGCCGTGCAGTGCCGTGCCGAGACGAGCCTCATCCCGGAGCCAGCCCCAGCCCTGCCCGACATGGGGCCACGACGGCGCTGAGCCCGCCGGCACACGGACTTTGCCCGGGCCTTCCCCGCGCTGCGCGGGCGGCTCCGCCGAGGGAGCCCATCACAGCCGGTAACGCCGCCGCCCGCGACCCTCGTCCTCGGGATAATTCCTCGCGACCTCCCTCCCGGGACGCTTTCCCCTATCCCAGTCACCCCGACACCGCTCTCCCCGGGATCCTCCGCGGCTCACCCCCGCTGTACCCAGCTAACTGCTCCCTGCCTCCTGGCCAGGCTGCGGTTGGCCGGAGTGATCGCGTTCCCTGCACCCAGGCGGGGTCCCCCGACCCGTGCCGTGTCCCGAGGGAGCAAGCTGGAAGGAAGCTCACCCTACCCAGAGTCCTCCGTGCTCTATGCACATCCACTCCCGGGCTCCCCTGGGGACACCGCGCTGCTGCTCCACCGCTCCCTGGGACCAACCACCCCATCCCCACCTGGTCGGGGCACGCGTGGAAGGGAGCTGCTCGCCGAGCTCAGCTCACTCTGGCCCTACCTGTCTCGCAGGGTGGGAGCCGGTCTGGAAGATGCGGCTCCTCTTGCAAGTCCTGATGGGGCTGCTGCTGGCGGCTTCTGCCCAGGGCAGGGCAATGGAGCCAGGTACGATTACAGGGTGGGTGAAATGGGGCTTGAAGGCGGTGTGGGGGGGGTCCTGCTTTCTGAACGCTTTCCCCTCTTCGCAGCGAGTCTCTGGAACTGGGGGTGCTGGGTGCTGACCCTGGGCATGCAGCCCCACATCCCTGGCCGTGGGTCTGGGCTGATGGGAGCTGGGGGGCATGGCTCGAGGGGCCAGCATCTCCCATTACTGGGCGAGGAAGTGTGGAGGCTGAGAGGGGCAGGGTGGCTCCCGACAGACTGTTCCTGCACGATGTGGGCTCAGCTCGTTCAGTGGACGTGTATGTCAGAGCAGGATGGTGTGAGCACAGCGGGCTCTGGGAAGTTGTGCGTGGCTCTGTACCAAGTGTGTCTTGGTGTTGGGTACAGGAGAAGGACGTGTCCCAAGGGAGCAGAGGCCCATCTATCCCCTGTCCTCTGTGTGATAGCCACACAAGATGGCAGAGGATGCAGGCAGTCAGTCTGTGGTGGGCTTTGCTACGCTGGCAGTTGTGTTGTTTGTGACCTCTATTTGCTAGCCATCAGCTGACAGGGCACCACTGCCCAGCTCAGGCATTGCAGGGGCCAGCCAGGCTGGGGGGATCTCAGCTGTGCTTGGTGCACGCAGAGATCTGACAGTGGGTGACCAGGAGGGTTTGGTGCCCTCTTTCGGTGAGGCACAATGGGTTTGAGCACCCTGCGCCACTGGGAGTGGCCCTTACAGAACAGTAGCATATGTGGCCTTGGACTGGGACTTGGCAGCTAGGGAAGCCATGTCCCTGTGCTTCAGGGCAGAGTCCAGCCTTTGCCTGCCTCTGGGGTGGCAGAGCAGGTATTGGGCTGTGTTAACACCATGTGCCCTCACACTGGAGTGGGTCCTGTCATCGGGGAGAAATGAGCACCAGGCTGGACACTCATGGCATCCCTCCAGAGCTATTTGAGAGACCATTGCTGGAGTCAGAAGAGGAACATCTCCTGCTGGATCCAGGCAACACGTTGAAGCTCTACTGTGATGCCAACCAGAGTGGTGCCAACGTGGTCTGGTACAAGGAGTCCCGTCCACTCGTCCTGGGAAATCGCATCCGCCTGCGGCAGAACCTGCTGGAGATCTCAGAGGTCGCCTACGAGGACTCAGGGCTCTACATCTGCCGGGCGCAAGGGACTGGGGAGATCCTGCGCAACTTCACCATCTCCATTGTGGGTAGGAGCCCTGACAGCACCTAGCTGCCCCTCGGAGCAGCAAGGCAGCCACTGCCCTCCAAGCCCTGCAGGCAGTTACATCCCTCTCAACTTGTTTTCTTTTGCAGACTCACTGGCTTCAGGTGATGATGATGAAGACAGTGATGGAGATGGTCCCCACAGAGACCGAAATGAAGATCCCATCTATATGCACAGAGGTTAGTGCTGCTCTGGGCAGGAGAGGACAGCTGGGGCAGGTCCAGGAGTGCAGGGCACTGCTGCCTCCTGCTCACAGCATGAGTGGCTGGGAGAAGCTCTAGCAGCCTTCATGCTGCTCTTTGGATGACGCCTACTCTTTGTCCCGCACCTCTTCAGCTCCTTACTGGACTCACCCACATCGGATGGACAAGAAGCTGTATGCAGTACCCGCAGGAAACACAGTGAAGTTTCGCTGCCCAGCCTCGGGCAGCCCCAGCCCCAGCATCCGCTGGTTCAAGAATGGGCGAGAGTTCCGGGGGGAGCACCGCATCGGGGGCATCCGGGTAAGGACCAAGTCTCTGCACTGCAGCCTCCCTTCACTGGGTGTGGTCCCCCATCACATCTCACCACCTTACATAACTCTTCTGCAGCTCCGGCACCAGCACTGGAGCCTGGTGATGGAGAGCGTGGTGCCTTCTGACCGTGGAAACTACACCTGCCTGGTGGAGAACAGGTTTGGCAGTATCCACTACAGCTACCTCCTGGATGTGCTGGGTGAGGGCTCCTCAGTGCAGCGGTGGTCCTGGCTCCTCACTTCCCCTTGAGGGGTCAGGGTCATGGGAAGAGGGTGGAGGAACCTCTATTCATGTCCTCTCCACTGGCACAGCCTGCATGTCCCTGACACTTGAGGGATGTGGGGATGGAGTCCAGGCTCTGGTTGCGCTGTTCTGCTCTGGGGCCAAGGAAGGGCTCTCCATGGCTGGGTGGAGAGGGAGGGAGAAAGGACCCCTGCTCTGGGCCACTGTGTTGGTGACACCACTCTGCTCTCTTCTGCACAGAGAGGTCCCCGCACAGGCCCATCTTGCAGGCTGGATTGCCTGCCAACACCACAGCCCTGGTGGGCAGTGACGTTGAGTTCTTCTGCAAGGTCTACAGTGATGCCCAGCCCCATATCCAGTGGCTGAAACACATTGAAGTGAATGGCAGTAGCTATGGTCCCGATGGGGTTCCCTATGTGCAAGTGCTCAAGGTAACAAGGGCTCAAAGCACCTGGTTCCCAGATGCCCTCTCCAAAGTGGTGACAGGGGAGAGCACGGAGTCCCCTGAGGAGAAGGGATGCTGACCATCCATGCATCTTCCTGGCAGACTGCAGACATTAACAGCTCTGAGGTGGAGGTGCTGTATCTACGCAATGTCTCCATGGAGGATGCTGGGGAGTACACCTGCCTGGCCGGGAACTCCATTGGCCTCTCCTACCAGTCTGCCTGGCTCACTGTCCTGCCAGGTAGGAGTGAGGGAACTGATCTGGGAGCTGAGACACCCAGCATGCAGGAACCATGGCTTAGACCAACTCATTCACTTCCTCTAGAAGAGGAGCTGGTGCGGGAAGCTGAAGCCCCCGAGGCCAAGTACACTGACATCATCATCTACACCTCGGGCTCACTGGCTGTGGCCATGGCCATCATCATTGTGGTGCTGTGCCGGATGCAGACTCAGTCAAGCAAGCAGCCCCTGGAGCCCATGGCAGTCCACAAGCTCTCCAAATTCCCACTCATCCGACAGGTGGGTGCTAAGCTGGAGCCCTTGGGTGTGTGAGGGGACCTTAGTGTCAGCTGGCTCTGTGAGTGCCACCTGGGCCTATCATAACCTCTGCTGCTGCCAGACCCGCTGCCTCTGGCATCTCCCTTGCGCTATTGCTGTGAGTGAGGGCTTCTGCAGCACCATTGGGTCTCTGTACCTGGAGCACCGGGCAGGAAGGCTAACATCTCTTGGGCTCTCTCTGCAGTTCTCCCTGGATTCCAGCTCCTCCAGGAAGTCCAGCACATCCCTGATGCGTGTCACCCGTCTCTCCTCCAGCTGCGCTCCAATGCTGGCTGGAGTCATGGAGCTGGACCTGCCCCTCGATGCCAAGTGGGAGTTCCCTCGAGACAAGTACGGTGCCATTCAGGGCAGGTCTGGGACTGGGGGCTGCTCTCCCCAGCCACTCTGGGGACAGCAGCATGTGTGTGCTGGATGGGGAGGTCTCCAGCCACCACTGGATACCACAGTACTGCTATACCCTAGGGTGCTGGGACTCAGCTTCAATAGTGTGGGCTAGGCATGCTGCCTCTGCCCTTTGGGGTTTGGCCATGCAGTGGTGGGGAGCAGGGCCATCCCTGAAATCTCTCACAGTTCTGTCTGTCCCTGCCAGGCTTCTGCTGGGCAAGCCCTTGGGAGAAGGCTGCTTTGGCCAGGTGGTGCGGGCAGAGGCTTATGGCATTGACCGAGAACGGCCAGACAGAGCCATCACCGTGGCTATCAAAATGCTAAAAGGTAATGGCTCCTCTGCCAGTGTCCCCAGGCACAGAGGTGGCATCCCTGCCAGCTTGTGGTGCCACCCCAGCTGGCACTGTGACACAGCCATCCTTTCCCAGACAATGCCACTGACAAGGATCTGGCTGACCTCATATCTGAGATGGAGATGATGAAGCTCATGGACAAGCACAAAAACATCATCAACCTCCTGGGAGTCTGCACGCAGGATGGTGAGGGAGCCCTACAGGTTGATCTTGGGCGGGAGACGGGCAGGGCCCAGGGCTGTTGGGGAGAGCAGCAGGTGGGATGCTGGGCTGGGGCAGGGGCTGAGCAGAGCTGACACCCTTCCCAGGGCCGCTGTACGTGATTGTGGAGTTTGCTGCTAAAGGCAACCTGCGTGAATACCTCCGTGCCCGCCGCCCCCCAACACCTGACTACGCTTTCGACGTCACAGCGATGCCAGAGGAGCAGCTCTCCTTCAAGGACCTGGTCTCCTGTGTCTACCAGGTGGCCCGTGGCATGGAGTACCTGGAGTCAAAACGGGTAGGGCTGACACAACCTGCACAGGCTTCCTGTGCTTTGCAGTGCCTGGGATGGGCATGGTGGTGAGAGAAGAGCTGTGTCCTTTTCACTTTCCTCTGAATCGGGAAGGAGAGCCCATCCCTTTCTCCTTGGCCGTCCAGAACCTCCCAGACACATCCACCAGTAAAGCTCAGGGCAGCATCTCCCCTGAAATTTATAGCCTATCCTAGCCCCTGGGTATCTCCCCACTGCTGTGCCTATTGCTGCAGCCACCACAGCATCGGGGTGCCCCCACTACTGAGGGGTGCATGGGAGGGGAGCAGCAGCTCTGGGTATGGAAAGGGGACACATGGAACTGGAACAGCCATCTCACACCCCCTGTGGGCGATGCTCCCCTTCTGCAGTGCATCCACCGTGACCTGGCTGCCCGCAATGTGCTGGTCACAGCAGAGAGTGTGATGAAGATTGCTGATTTTGGCTTGGCCAGGGATGTCCATGACATTGACTACTACAAGAAAACCAGCAATGTGAGTGAGGAGGCATGGGAGAGGAATGGGGCATGGGGTACAGGGAACCTTGTCCAGGGCTGAGCAGAGGGTTTGCTCCCACAGGGTCGCCTGCCAGTGAAGTGGATGGCACCTGAGGCCCTGTTTGACCGTGTCTACACCCACCAGAGTGATGTGTGAGTCCCTGGACTGCTGAGTGTGCTGTTGGGTGTGGGACAAGAATGCTGTGGGTGTGGGACAAGGCAGTGCCATAGGGTTATGCATTAACTGGAGGGTACCCCTGAGTAGAACAGGGATAGTCCATGGGACAGCAGCAGTGAGGAACATCCTTCCCAGGGGTGATGCCACTCTCTACTGTCCCTGTTCCCATGGCACCACAGGGTGCACTGGGGTGACTTATGGTCCTGCCTGCCTGGGGACAGGCCCAGGATGTGGTTGACCCTTCTTTGCCTTGTGTGATCCCAGATGGTCCTTTGGGATCCTGATGTGGGAGATCTTCACACTGGGGGGCTCCCCCTACCCTGGCATCCCTGTAGAGGAACTCTTCAAACTGCTCAAGGAGGGCCACCGCATGGACCGACCATCTAACTGCACCCATGAGCTGTGAGTACTGGTCAGGCAGAGTGGGCAGGGGGCAGAGTGAGACCCTGCTGACGCTCCCTCATTGCCCCTTCGCCCCCAGGTACATGCTGATGCGGGAGTGCTGGCATGCTGTACCTTCACAGCGTCCCACCTTCAAGCAGCTTGTGGAGGGACTGGACAAGATCCTGGCAGCTGTTTCAGAGGAGGTGAGCATTGAGGAGTCCAGTAGGCGGTGGGGTGGGCAGCACTGGTGGTGACAGCACTGTCTCTTCCGGCAGTACCTGGACCTCTCCATGCCCTTCGAGCAGTACTCGCCCTCCTGTGAGGACACCGCCAGCTCCTGCTCCTCTGACGACTCTGTCTTCACCCACGACCCACTGCCGCTGACTCCCTGCCTCTTCTCCTATCCCAGTGTGAGGACTTAAGGGCAGGCAGGGAAGGGTGATGCCAAGGCCACCTCTAGCCTTAAGGGGAGCGGGTCTGGGTGCCTGCAGGTTCCCTGCTTTGTCCAATGTGAGTGGTGGGTGGGCAGAGCCCTGAGCCGAGCCACAGCAGCAGGGCAGGGTGTCTCTCTCTCTCCGGGCTCTCTTTTGTCTCTGAACCTTCAGTCCTGGCTGAGACCTGCCTGGCATTGCAGGACAGTGGCAGCCAGAGCCCCTCTAAGTCAGGCACTGCCTGGGATGCCCATGGCTTCGCTCAGGGACCCAGGCTTTGGCCAGAGCTTCAGTGGAAGTATCTCTGGGTGGGAGCACTGCTGCCTGTGGGCTTCTGCTGCATCTGTACATAGCCATAGAGATGAATATTTATGTACATGAAATATCGACCTGATAAATTATTTTTTTTATTAGACCCTGGCAGAGTTTCTGGGCTGCTTCTGGGCTGATGAAGGGCTGAGCTGAGCTGGGAAGGCAGGTTGGGGACTTTCTCCTCACCCCAGCCAGTGCAGGGGCCTGTGAGTGCTCCAGGGGAGCACAGAGGCACTGCCACAGGTGCAGGAAGCAGTGTCCCCACTCCCGTGCCTCCAGGCCCACTCCAGCACAAAGCACCCTCGCATCTGTTCCCCATTAGCTGCTGCTGCACTAAGCCACCATGAACTCCGCTACCAGCATCGCCCTGAAACTGATCCCTCAACTGCCGCAGGCTCACAGGCTGGGAAAGCACTCTGGGGCCCAGCCCCATGTGCTGGGGACCCCCTGCACCCCCTGCCTGTGTCAGCCCTGAGACTCTAGATGAAAGTGAGTTACTTGCTCTGTGCTGCCTCCCCAGAGACCCCATACCTCTGTGAGTGCAAACTGGGGAGCTTCAGCTCCCGGGCCTGATCTCTGGTGCCTGGTTTGCCTTCCCCCACCCCACTTAGCCCATGGTGCCCGGCTCTGCCAGGAGCGTGGGCAGGCAGGGCTGCAGCTGTCTCAGCCCCTCCTGCCAGCCCACTCCCTGGGTCTAGGGTTTCATCAAGGGCTGGGTGGCCATTAGCCCCAGGATCTTATTTCCTCCTTCAGCTCCCAGCTGCACTTGCAGTCCTCCAGCCTGGAAGCTGTTTCCCCAGCATGGCCTGCTCCAAACCCACCCAAGGGGAGAGGGGTTGCAAGGTGCTGTGGGACAGTACCTGGACCTGGAGCAGCAGAGTCCCTCAGCCCTGCCCACTGCTGTCCAGAGTCCAGGCTTGAGGGGTGCATCTTGTGGCTGCCCTTGCATGGGTGCATCTTAGCCATGGGTGCAGTACTTGCCATGTATTGCATATGCTAGGAAGCCCAGCAGCCTGGAAAGCCATCCTGGGGCTCCCTTCTCATCACAGCCCCTTGCAAGGCTGATGGGGAGAGCCCAGCCTCACCAGTGTGCTTGCAGCCTCTATTGCCAGCCCTGCTCATCTTTACTGTGATGAGCCCCAACTCCAGCACAGCAGACAGAGGCAGACAGCCCACGGGCAGGTGTGAAACCTGCCTGTCCCGGCAGCCTGCCTGCCTGGGAAGGATCCCAGCTGTCTGCTAATGTGCCAGAACCAATGCATTTTGCACAGCCCTGAAAGGGACATTCACACGCTGGAGGGCAAATTGCTCAGGCTGGCCAAGGGGGCAGCCTGGCTCCCAGCTGGGACGGGGGATGAACATGAATGGGTGCATGGGAAGTGGGGCTGAAACCCTGGGGGCTGTGTCCTGCTTGCCCCCACCTCACTCCAGGCTGCAGTCTCCATACTGGAGGGCAGCACAGAGAGTAGGCAATGCTCTATGTCCAGCATGGTTTGTGTAGCCAATTTCCACAGCCAATTTCAAAGAGTGAGGCAGAGGTGGGGGCTCATTAATCCTTAATGCCAGGTGGGTATGCACAAGGGGACACAGTGAGCAGGGACCTGCTACCCCCTGCCACAGCCTCACTTAGTCCTTGCTTATGTAACAAGGATGCTGTGTATGGAGGCAGCACATGGGTGCAGGCAGTGCCTCATCCTCTCAGCCCAGGGATGCTTTTGGAGCCTCACTCCAGCACAAGGGGCTGATCCACATCCCTAGGTACTGGTGCATCCCTGAGAGCTGCAGCAGCGGGTGCCAGTGAGCTGTGCCAGAGACAACTCTGCTGAGTACAGGGCAGCTGGAGCCATGGCTGGGCAGGGAGGCAGCCCAGGGCATCCTGCAGCCCCACGACAACTGGAGGCGGTTTTTATTGTTTAACATTCCTGGTATTTTCTGTCAGGGCTGAACCAATTGTCCTTAATCCGCCAGGCTCTGCTGGCCAAACAAGTGTGGCTGAGCCATCGGCATCCTGTCCCCACAAACAGGCCCCTTTTGTGAGGGGGATTTAGCATGTAGCCCAGTAAATCCCGCTGGTTTCCTGAGGCAGCGTTCCCACACACCACACCCCCAACCCCTGCTGCCTGCTCCCCAGTCCCCAAGAGCTGGCATTGCTCCTTGGGCCCTGGCATTGCTCCTCAGCCTGGCCCTGCCCCTGGGCACCCGACCTGCCTTTGTCCTGAGTCCAGATACCTGCTGCCTGACCAGAACCTGCCCACCTGGAGGGCTGCCTGTAACCCCTCTGGCCAGGGTCCCCCAGCATGTTTCTGGGACATGTCTGGGGGGTTGAGGGGCTTCCCAGCTACCTTTCTGCACTACTGATCCTGGGCAGGATGTTGTGGTCCTGGAGGGATTCTATGGTTCTAGGGGATGCTGTGGTCTTGAAGGAGATACTGATCCCTAGAGGAGATGGCTCTGATCTGGGGGTTGGGAGAGAATGCTGAGTTCTGAAGGAGATTTGACAGTCCTTAGGGGGGTGCTAAGTCCTGATGGATATGGCTCTGGTCCTGGGGGATGATGAGTCCTGGAGGAGACAAAGCACTTCAGGAGCCAGGACACTGGTTGGTTCTTCATTCCAGTTCTGGGATGTAGCTCCCAGCCCCTATCCCAGAGATGCCTTTGCTTAACAACTCCTGGGGGGACAGGAAGTGCTGTTCTCTTTTCTCCCCAAAACAAAGGCAACAGATTTTTATCTCCAAGAAGAATCTGGCCTTTGTGAGATGCAGAAAGCTTCTGCCCCCGGGCAGGGAGGGGCTGAAAGGCACCAGGCTTCTGCCTCCCCCACCTGGCACTGCCTCTCTGCCTGCTGCTGCCTGGCACACACCTGCATGCCCTGTCTTTGTCCCATGTTTGTGCCCCATGTACCCCACTGCTGTCCAGGCAATGAAGGGGAAGGAAGGGTCCCCATAGGTTGGTGGGTAAGGAAAGGGGACCCATAGGTACCCACAAGTGGGGGCACCCTATGCTGTTTCCTGGGGGCACATCTCAGAGAGAGAACCCTCCCCAACCACAGAAACACTCACCCTACAGATGCATCCTCTCCCCGGGCCACACAAACACACAACACCCCTCACACACCCCCCATGCACAGGTATACATCCCTCACGCACACCCCTTCCACACAACCCCTCCTTGTACATGTACTCACGCACTCCCCTACACCCCATGTACAGCCCTGTACATCCTCTTTCATGCACCCCCATCCCGCACACACACACACACACACACACTCTTCCTGCAACGAGCTGAGCACTCAGGACCAGTGCTGGTTGTGGGGCCCCTCCTCCAGCCGGGGCCCCAGCGAGCGCAGCCGGCGGGCTGCCCCCTGCAGCCCCTCTCCGACCCGCCGCATTCTGCGCTCGCCCGGCCGCGGCTGGCAGCGGGTAGGTGAAGCCGGGCGGCGAGCCCCATCTCCTGGCCAGAAGGAGCAGCTTTGCGCCTGCAGGATGCGCAGAAATTAACCCCGGGGCGCTTCTCACCCACACCTTACCAGCTGGAGACAGTGACCTTCACGCCAGGCCAGCCCTGGGACTGTGTTGGTTGGAGGGGTGACAAACTAGGCTGGGAATAATGGTCTGCGTCATGGGGCCGGTTGCTGACTTCGCTCTCCATCTCATTACCCTCGCAGACGGATGGGGCTGGGAGTGGGGCAGAATGGGAGATTTAGGTTGCAGAGTGCCACCATGTGCCAGTGTCTACCCTACTTATACCTGCTCCAGGTGATGGAGAGCAGCGTGGAAAGGGCACAGGAGACTTGTGAGCCTGACTTTACCTTAAGTGTATAGAGCAAAACCCATCGAGGGGTCAGCCTGGCTGCCCAGGGCTGGGCCCAGTACATCCCCTCAGCTGGGGATGGGGGCCAAATGTCTGCCTGAGGGATGGGAGAGCAGGGAGGTCCCTGAGAACAGCTGCAGCACTCAGACAGGTACTCTGAGCTCTGGTCCCTGGGGGACTATCCCTGTGATGCACAGGGCTGCTGGCATGACAGTTTTCCACCTGACCGCAGGCCAGCAACAGCTCTTCTAAGTAGGACAGGCGAGCTCATCACTGATGTAGCTTGTCCCCAGCAGCTTGTAGCGTGGGTCCTGCCTCTCACCCATGGCCCTTGCGTGTCCTGAGGCTGCTCCTGCCCTACCTGTCTTTGGGGCTAACCCACTAAGGTTTGGGGCAGGTGGAGAGAGCAGCAGAGCAGGGTGGGCTCATGGGAGGCCAGGGTCACCCCAGCATAGGCAGCAGACCCCTGCGCCGGACTCACTAGGTCAGCGAGGAGAAACCCTGCCGGTGCAGGCGGAGGCGGGCAGCCCTGCCTGCCGCCACAGAGCTGCGGGCATACACCAGACTGAGCTCCACCGCCTGCCCCGGCTCTCTGCCGCTGCGTCTCCGGTGGTTTCAAATCCCCCAAGCCTTTTCCCAGTGGAAAGGGGCCCCCGGCAAACCCTACGGGCAGGATGCTCTTCTCTCCTCCTCTGTTTCCTTCCTCTCCCCCAGCCGGGCCAGCCCTCCCTCCCCCTGGCCGCCGCAGCTACTTAACCCTTTCGTCCACGCTTCGGGCCACGCGCCAGCCTCTCTGCAACGGGTCCTGCCCGCCCTTCCCACTTTGTGTAGAGCCCCGGTGGGGTTTCCCGGGGCCGCGCTGGCCACAGGCCCTGCCTGGCCCCCTCTTGCCATCCCTGCACCTCTGCAGTGCCCAAATGTCTGCCGGAGGCTGGACAGCCGCAGCCGGGAGCTGCTCGCAGCAAGCTCACCCTGCCCACAGCTCCCGCGGGACCCGCGTGGGCACCAGATCATTCCAGGCTGGGGCGTGGGGCTCCCCGGGGACCCTCCCCGCCCCCCATCTTTCCGGGAGAGAGTGAACGGGAGCCTCCATCGCGGTGCCGCGCTCCCTCCTGCATCGCTGCGGCGGCAGGGAGCAGCCATTGCGGGAGTCGGGGCTGTGCACTGGATGCTGTGCATGGAGCAATGCGGAGCAGACATGGCGGCAGCCGGGGTCGTGCATCGGGCGGTGGGGGGTTGGGGAACGGGACTGCTCTCATGGGGCAACGGCACCGGGCTGTGGACGGGGACCGAGGCCTCCAGAGGGAGCCTGCAGTGCCGTCCCGCTCTGAAGCCATTGCCCTTCAGAGGCCCCAGAGCCCCCAGCATGCTCTGGGAAGCTAGGCTGGGTGAGGGGGTGAGCCTGGCCATGGCGGGGCTGGGGGCACGCAGGCAAAGCCCGGCAGCTGGGAGACTTCCTGTGAGGCTGCTGCCTGCCCGTGCTGCCCTGCCGCAGCCCACAGACAACGCACTGCGTGGCGCTATCAGGGCCGGCCCTTGCTGCCTGATGTGCCACACATCCGGGCAGGAGTGCTGCAGCAGCATGCAGGGTGCCATTTGTTTGCTCCTTTGCCGGAAGAGAGGGAATGGGGCTGGGCCCTTCCTATGGGCCCTGGCTGTGGCATGGGGAGAGGTGACACAGCAGACAGTGAGTGCAGCTGAGGGCATTCCACAACCCCCACCCCATACCAATAACCACATGGCTGTAGGAAGCACTGCTGTGAGCACCACAGGGCCCCATTAGGGCACCCCTAGCAGGGATGTGCCAGGGGGGCAGTGGTATGGGGACAGGCCTAGGGGTGCTGCAAGCCACTACCACCCAAGTGGCAGAGCATCTGCCCACCCCAGATCTTGTGGGGCTGTGCAGTGCCATGTGCCCACAAGCAGAGGGTTGAGCCCTCAGCAGCTGGCACTCAGTGGGGACAAGAGCTGTACATGGGGACAGTGTGCAGGCTGGGTTTTCCAGCATAAGGGGGCAAATAAGCAGGACAAGGGCAGCTGTTGACAGTCAGGGATTAAATCTCTCCTCATGCCAGCCCTCACTCCCTGGGTTTTGGGTGCCAGGCTGTGGGGCATATGGGGTGCTCTTGTCCCGAGCAGGGCCCTGCCCACTGCTGTGGGGGTTATAAATAAACCATTGACTATTTTGGGAATGTGGTGGAAACGTGTGTCAGGCTCCTCCAACAAGAAAGGAGGAAAGTCGGCTGCCAGGGCTCTGCCCAGGTGTGCCAGGGTGTGGCTGCTGCAGCCAGTGCTAATCTGAGGAGACTGTGCTGAAGGGATTTATCCTTTTGTGGTAAATCCAGATGACCCCACACAGACCAGGTGCTGCTTCATCTCTGTGCAGGTGGGGAAGACCATGTAGACATGAGGTGCAGAGCTCATGCAGCGATGGGAGCAGGGCAGTTCCCATTCCCACATGTCACTGCACCACATGGGCACTGAGCGAGATGGCCCATAAGCAGGGTGGGTGTCTCCAGCCACGCCCAAATCTGGGGCTTCGTAGCTATAAACATGTAATGAGCAAAACTTCCAACCATGGTGCATCCTGCCAAGTCACCCCACCTTCTGTGGGTGTTCTTGAGTGGCACCAGACTGAGTGTGGCAATCTCTTGGTGGTGGCAGCATACTGGTGCAGGGACAACAGGTTGGGTAGATAAGTGTGGCCCCTCTGGGACAGATGCTGGGGAGGAATGATTGCCCCATTGCCAGATGCAGACTGCACTGGGCCAAAGGGGCAGCTGGAGAAGCCAAGCACAGTACAGGGCAGCTCACAGGTTGAACCCTGCTGCCTTGCTAAGATGCCATCCCACAGCTGCTCCCGGATGGTGTTTTTGGTGGCTGCACCCCACCGGGGTGGCGAGGGACGGGCAGCCGGTGCTGCTCGAGTGTGCATTGAGGCGGCTCCATAAGCCCTACCCGGAGCGGGGGGGGGGGGCAGCATGGCCAGGCCGGAGTAGGGGAGAAACAAAGGGCAGTGTCGGGTGAGGGGGAGCGGGTCCACCAGGGCAGCGCCGCGCCGAGGCCAGACGAGCCCCGCGGCAGCACCCAACTCCCCGCCTGGCACCCCGGGGGGCGGCCGAGCCCTGCCCCCCGCGCGGCCCGGGCAGCACCGCCCCGGTGCCACATCTCTTGCTCTGCCCGGGCCGCTGCCCCCCGACCGGCCGCCCCCGCCCCGTGCCTGCCCAGCCGTGCCGGTGCGGCAGTGGCGTGGAGCGGCGTCCGGACCCGCACGCTTGGCGGCGGAGACCCCGGCCCCCATCTGGAGGTAGCGACGGATCCGCCGCTGCTGCCCGCGGGCGGGGGGGGGGGGGGGGAGGAGGGGGGGAAGCGGCGGGGCGCCGGTGGCGACCCGACCCGGCGGAGCAGGCGGGCGCGGGGCCGGCTGCGCGCCGCTCGGCGGCGGGAGGGCGGGCGGGAGCGCGGCGTTCGCTGTCCGGGAGCGGCGAGGACAGCCAGGCCGTGGGCACCCGGGCGCCGCTTCACCGGCAGGCGAGACGAGGCACGGCACAGCGGGCACCCCGGAGGGGCGACAGCTCAGCCCGCCGGTGCACGGGAGGGCGACGAGGGGAGCGCGGCCGGGGCACCGAGCCCGGACCGCGGCGGACAATGGCAGAGGGTGACTCGAGTACGCCGGGGGCGGGCGGCGGCCCTCGACCCCCGCCCCGCTGGCTGCCCATTGGGACCGAGGCTGGAACTGGGACCAGGGCCGAGGCGGGGCGGGCGGCCCAAGCCGCTGGGCAACAGCCACCGCCCGTCGGCTGCCCCGCCGGGGCGCAGGGCCCAGCCGACTCCATTTTGTTGGCGCCCGCTCCGCTGCCGCACGCAGGCCCCGCGGCCGACGACGCGGATTGGGGGAGTGTCGGGCGGCGGCCAACTGGGGCGCCGGGGCCCTCAGGTGAGGCACGGCCGGGCAGCGGCTTCCAGATTCGCACCGCCTGTCCCAGCGCGGCCGCCTGGTGTCCCTCCGCCGCTGCCTAAGATGGAGGTGGGGACGGCAGGTCCGAGGGTGCAGAGCCGGGCAGGCCGCACCGCCATGTGCACGGGGCCTGGCCGGGCCGGGCAAGGCCAGTTGAGCCGGACCGCAGGCGGGGAGCAGGGCAATGGCGGGGCACACCGTGGGGGGGCAGCACTGAGCGCCCCCTTCCCCACCCCCTAGAGCGGGTGGCGCGCACGGGGGGGGTGTGGGGGGGGCACCCCCCGGGGAGGGGGGGGGAGGATGGCCCGCGCGGGCGCGCGCTGATTGGCCACTGCCGAACCCCAAGAGCGGGTGCGGCGGGCGCGCGCGCAGGCGCGGGGGGCGCGCGCCGGCGGGATGGCGGCTGCGGGCGCGCGCATGCGGGGGAGGGAAGAGGGAGGCGGTGGAGGAGCAGCGCTGGCGGGGCCTGGCCGGGCCGGGTCGGCGCGTCTCCTTCTCGTCCCGTACGGGGGGCAGGCGGCGAGCCGGCCGCGGCGGCCGCAGGTGAGCGGCGCCCTGCAGAGTGGCGAGGCGGCACTAGGCTAAGGAGAGCCGTGCCAAGCCGAAGCCGGGCAGCTTGGGCCTAACGCGACGGCGGCGTCGGCCCGCGCAGGGCCGGCGGAGCTGTAGCGGGCCCCCGGGCACGGCTGCCATTTTGCGGCGGCGGCCGGGCTGACCCTATTGTGCTGTGCCCGCAGGTGGATGCTCGCGGCCCGGCATGGAGCAGGCCTGCGAAGTGAGCCGCCGCAGTTGCCTCGTCCCCTTCGGCACCTCGCTGGCGGTCGCCGAGGCCAAAGGCGGCCCCTTCGGCGAAGGCCGCGGCAACGAGCCGCCGGCCATGCAGCTGGCCACTGCTAAGTCTGTCTACAGCCAGGACCCTTCGTCCTGCTACATCCCGCTGCGCCGGCTGCAGGACTTGGCCTCCATGATCAACGCCGAGTATCTCGGTGGTGCCGCCGACGGCGCTGAGGCCCTGCCCGACCCCAGCTCGCCACCCCCACGTCTTTCTGCACAGCAGGACCCAGCGGCAGGCGCTGACGGACCTGGCCCAGCGGTCGAGGCGCCCCACGGGGCCCTGGCCTTCCCTCTGCTCCTACGGGACAGCGGGGAGGAGGTGGCGGCGGAGGAGGAGGAGGAGGGCACCGAGACGCCGGAGGAGGAGGAGGAGGAGGAGGACGACGACGACGACGACGACTACGAGGAGGAGGAGGAGGAAGAAGAGGAGGCGGTGGACGGGGAGGAGGAGGTGGCGGCCGAGCCCGGCTCGCAGAGTCGAGGCCACCCCGGGCCGCAGCAGGACCCGGGCAGCCCGCTGCCGCCCCGCTTGCAGCCAGCCGAGCTGGTATCGACGACGGTGCCGGACGGCGGCCCCGGGGAGAAGCCGGAGCCTTCCGCCACCGCCGCGGCGACGGCCCTGCAGCTCGTAAGCATCGACGCGGGGGGAGGGGGAGAGGGAGGCGTGTGCCGGGCGGGGGACCGCGGCCGCTGCCATTTTGCGGCGGAGGCCGGCGAGGCGCGGTGCGGCGGAGCTGTGCTGGGCGCCCTCGCAGCCGGCACCCTCGAGGGCGGGCAGCCATCTTGCCGAGGGGACCCTGCCGAGGCGCGGGGGGAGGCTGTGGCCGCTTCGGGCCCGCGGTTCGGAGCTGCTCTGGGTGCTCTGCCGGAGGTCGCCGGGCTGTCATCGGGCTCTGCCGCACACCTGTGCCCCGGCACGACCAGCTACGCTCCCTCCGCGTTTCTCTCCCTTCAGGAGCAAGAGGCACCATCCCTCCGCCCTACAACAGTGGATCGCTGCGGAGTTTGGTGGAGTTTTTTTCCGTTACAGGGTGTTGGTTTTTTTTTTTTTAACCTGAGACGCAGGAGCAGAGCTTTTCCACTCTCCTGCCTGCCCCAGCTTTAACGTTGTCGGGCGGCTCTTTGTCTGGCCTGGCTTGAGGTAGCCAAGCCGTGAGACTTTGGCGATGGTCGGGGAGGAGCCGTGTCATGGCTTGACAGACCTCACGGGCAGGAAACCTCAGAATGACTTTTTTTTCTTTTCCCCCTTTCCAATTTCTTTGTACGCTTAGAAATTCCTTCGGTTTGTTTTCTTGTATTTGCTTAATATGAAGAAAAACTGAGTGACTTCTGGAGTTCTGAGAAGAGTTGGATGAATTCAACGTTTTTCTGTAGTGTGCTCCAGAATGACAGTTCATTTTCTTAAAGGGTTTCAGCATGACTTTTTTATTTGTAGATCTCAAGGCCTATTTCCTGTGGTTCTTCAGTAAATATTATTTTTTCTATTTCTTAAAGTTTTTTTTTTCCAAACTGAAGGTTCCTTATTGAAGGATGCTCTGGGTTTTGAGTATTTTTTGATGCTAAGTGAAAATTAACTCATGTGACAGCACTGACACTGAAACCGTCTTGCTCTTTTTAATTCCAGTAGAGCCACTCATGCTGAACAGATGCTACTGGTGCATGTAGGACCTGGGGAGAAACACTTCCTTTCAGCTGTGTTCATTTGGGAACGTGCAGTGTTCTTGCTGGGTGCTCTGGGAGGTGGGGAGCGCTTCTCACCGAGGGCCCACGGAAAGGCAATTTCAGGAAGATGCTGACAGCGGCTTAATCCGTTTGTAGCACAGTTAGACTCAGCTCTGGCTCTGGATCATGGATCCTCTTGAGTGTTCCTTGGGAAGAATCTGACTCCTCTTGGAGTAGTCTTCAGTCTCTGGGGGTAAAAGGTTTGTGCATATACTTAGCTTTGTAGCAAAGCAGGGTTCTCAGCAGGCATGTGCTCAGTGATGCGGTTGTGGGAGGGTCTCACTTTGTAAACAGAAGCTAGGAGAGGTACTTTCACAACACTTGCCTCTGTTATCAGTGGCTTTACAACGTGCTCCACAGAACTGCAGCTTCTACGCTGTCAGAATTGCCTTAGTGATTAAGCCCGTTGTTTGAATATACAACAAGGGGCTGGCTTTTCAGTAAAACTGCCTTCCTGTAGTCCAGTGTTAGCTGAAGTGTTCTGGTGACTTAAAAGCATAGCTGCTTTCAGAGAAAAAAGCAAAACAAAACACTGTTTAGCCAGATTGGAATCCCTCTCTCCTTGAGTCTTGCGTTCTTACTTCAGTAAGTAAGTTTGGCTTGTCTAGTAGTCCTTCATTTTAGCTTGTGGGATGGGAAGAAATAGGGGTTTTTCTCTGTGCCAAGTTACCCTTGAGACAGTTCAAATCTTTTGAATTGTTGATCATGATATAGTAGGTAGGATTAACCAAACTTGCTCCTTAAATCATATATTCACACAGGTATTTAATTCCAGTCTCATTTGTGTTTGAGTAACTGGAGTCAACTCCTTTTTGAGGCTCTGCTAAACTGTAAAACAAAAAAAAAACCCAACCACCACAACCCCCCCAAGAGTTCTGCACTGCTGTTTTTAGGGTAGCTTGTCATAGCTAGGCTACTCTGTCAGATAATCACTTTTACCCAGCTTGGTGATGGGGCTCCTTCACCTTACAGTGAGACTTTCTCAGAGATTTTTTTTGCTTGAAGCTCATGGCTTTGAGTGTGCCCCTTGCTGGTCAGACTTCCTCTTTCACCAAATGGAGGAAAGTGTGCATCTCTCTCGGACTTCTGTGGCTGCCCCTGGCAAATTTTGAATTCTTCACCAGATCATTGCAAACTCCTTTGAAAAGCCATTTCCAAAACGCCAGGACTGCCTCCGGCAGAAGGGCCAACGTTTGACTTAAGTCTTTAGCGGGATGCAAAGTCTGTCTTTTAAGTAATGCCTCTGGATGGGAGGGTGGCAGCAGGTATTGTTTCACTTGGGGATTTGTTGATAGCCCTGACATCCCTTGCACTCCAGACAGAGGAGGGCTTGTTCAGGTAGCATTCAGTTGTAAAGAGGGATGTGCATATTCTGAAGTGAAGTTAATCTTGATTTTAAGGTTGACTGCAGCTCTCCGTGCTTCCAGCGGCTACTGCCACGTTTTGCGTCGGAGAGGAAGAAATTTCGGCAGTGGTTCTCTGGTCTCATTCTGCTCCAGAAGTGATGACAGTGACTGCCAGCAGCTGGGAGCTTACTTTCTTGTACACATGTTGGGTTCTTAATGTGAGCTTGGTTTTGGTGCTTTCCTGGCCTTTGAAAGTTGTAGAGGACAGCATTTTATGGAGGCAGAGGGAGAGCTGAGCGCAGGCTCAACCGCTGGAGCAGGCTATATGGAGCCATGTAAGGTCTGAGTGGTGTAGGTCTTGCTTGAACTTGATTCCTGAGGAATTAGAGCAGGTGGTCTCATTTCTAACAGAACTGCTGTGCTGAAGTTTTGCTTTTCTACATAACTGCAGATGCCATGTTATTTGGCTTTCACTCTGTCACTGATTTTTCATTGCTGCCTACAAAGTATGTAAGAGCCGTTTGGTTTATGGAGCTGAACACTCAAAAGCAGAGGTCTCAGATTTAAGCATGTCTGTACCACTCACGGTGTGTGTGCATGTTGTGCAGCCTAGAGTCCAGTGTTACACCTTCACAAGCTACTTATTTTTTGTCTGTGGGCCCTGATGGCTTCAGGCTGCAGCATGTGTGGTGCTCACATGAGGCACTTGCTCAATGTGGCTTTTCATTCTTCTCATACTATTTCCTTGTTGTCCAGCTCCATGCTGTAGGAGTGTGTTGTTTGGGTAGTGGTGATGAGGAAATGAGGTACAGGGAAATCCAGAGCCAGATCTTTCATCACTTTGGATGGCTGCTTCCAGTGTCTGGATATAAGGAATGAGCAGGGCATGTGTGTAGGGCTTCTGGAAGGTTTTTGCTTTTCCAGAACCACACTGATTTTAGTTAGTTATTTATTTATTAATTAAATTATGGAAAACCAGTTAGAGTCATCTCCTTAAGCCCTAAAATTAATCCATGATAAACTTCAGGCTTTTCTTGCAACCTGCACCTGTGGGAGAGTAGTTTCCTTACAAAATGCTTGTGTCCCTGTGTGAGAGTTACTCTGGCTCTTGGTTTATTAACTGGTTTGTCTAGTGCCATTTCTCTCTGTGCTAAAAATAAAGGAAAGGAACTGATGTCACGTGGCTGATACTTGCTACTCCTGTAAACATTTCTGAAAGGGTCTCATACTACAGACTGTTGGTTTGAGGTGTAACTAACTACTGGTAATGTTATATCCCTGAGATACAATGGGCAGTAGGCATGACAGTGGTTGGTTTGAGCAAGGAATGTAAATTTCCTTGATCAGTTGACATCTTCCTGCTAGGGAGGTGAATTCCATCTGGCCATCTGTGCTTCCTGTGGGCACAGTCTCCCTCTGTATGCACCTGGTGAGAAGACGTTCTGGGTGCACTGCTGTCTCGGAGGTGCTCAGAGTGCCTCTGATCTTGCACACCCTTCTCTTCTCCGTTCAGGATGCCGCTGTTGGTAGGGCATTCTTGCTTAGATTGGCTGTGCAGTCTGCTAGTGTCCACTGGACACCTGCACTGAACTGCATTCCTGTCTTGAATAGCTCTGAGCTTACCCACAAAGGACTTCAGCCATGGTGGGCATCTGGAAGAGCAGCTGTTTCCCTGATTAGGTCATTGTCCTGGGTTGTGTTACTGCTTGAGCATAATTTTTTGAGGTCCTTCATGACTTCGGTGCTTTCATGATGGGCATGGTGCTGCATTGCTGCTTTGTGGTGGTGGTAGTGAGAAGCGTGGGTGTTAAGGTGCTGCCACAGCAGGATTGTGTCTCACTGAGGTATGAGGAGCAGCTCACTTTGAATGACAGCAGATTTTTGAACAGTCTATAGGATCTAGAGCTCTCCTGCACGACAAGCTGATTCCTGGAAATGTTTCTTCTAGTATTGGCTGGGATTGCTGTTACTTGTCCTGGCTGCATTTGTGTTCTCTAACCTTGTGTTGTGATTAGGTGTGAAATAGTGTTTGTGTGTGTGATGTTACAGAGAATACTGTGGTTTCTCCAGTGGAAATGGATGTTCTGGCTACTCATTGTGCAGTGTGAAGTTCAAATGATCAATGCCTTTGTGGTTCATCTGCTGTCTGAGGCTGAGCCTGACTGCCTGCAAATAGCAAAACCAGAGGTGTTTTCGTGCAGATTAGGGTAGTCTTGAAGGTGAGGTTTCGCTGAATACAACGGTAGGAACCTCTGTGTTGTTTCTGCTTTCTATATTTAAAGCTCGTAAGCACGTGTAAAGCTTGGGTGAGAGGGACTGTTCAAGCCATGTCCTGGTTAACATACTGTCTGCAGGCACAGGGACTTCAAGTCTCTAGTGAAGACTGTTGCCAAGGGAGTGCAACAACCATTCTGCTGTGAAATTCTGCTCTATACAGTGTGGCATGCTTTGTATATCACCTGCTACTGTTACAGGAAAAAATGGCCAACTAGAGCCACAAAATCGGCTCTCACAGGTGTTTGTTGTTTAGAATGTGTGCTTGCTGGTGATTTCTTTTGGAAAAGTGTATGTCCCCTTCTTTCCTAACATGCATTGCTGAGAGTATGATTCTAGTTCTGCTGTTACAGCTTCCTCTAAACCCTTGCTTAAAAATCAATGGTAGTGTCTCGGTTTGATGCTGTAGCAGTAGTGTTTGACTTCAGGGCAACATGTTTCAGTTTTGCATGAAGTCATTGTTGAGTGCCTTTTGCAGTACACCAGCTTCTTGTTGCACCTCATTGCACCCCATTCCCAGAAGTGGGATCAAACTTTGTGAAACATAACCTTTACTAGTTTGGGGCGCTTTTTTGATATCCCAATGTTAACTGAAACAATCTGCAGCTCACTGAAGAGGTGTTAACTCTAAAAATGATTAACAAGGTGCTTGAGCCCCAAGGGGGGTGGAAAAAGTGGTGGTTTCTGAGTTACAATTGAGACAATATTGTTTAAAAAGACATTCTTAACTCAGAATGACAGCGTTACGGGTGATGATCAGCTTGCAGTGTCATTGCTCACCATATACTTCTGTTTTTCTAGCCCGTGACTGACAGCTTCCTGTATATAATAGTTTTGATTGTGTTTTTCAGTTATTTGTTCCGACATTTAGAAAGGCACAGGGAATAAAAACACCTGAAGGAACTAACTCTTAGGAGGGGGATTGTCCTGGGAATTTAAAGAAAAATAAATAATCACGTTACTGCCTTTTTTAATACCCGAAAAATACGACCTGCGTTTTGTTCCGTCTGCACGGAGCCATCTGTGCTGTGCAATGCCGTCTTTGCTCAGTAAAATGAGAGTTTAGACCTTTATGGTGGTGAAGGCATTGCCAGGACTTCCAAGTTAATGGATGGAAAAGGTCTGGAAGAGAGTCTGCTTTGAATTAGAGCAGCAGTTTTCAACCTCTGTTGATTTGCGGACCCCTAAACACTTCCCAGGTGCAGGTTCTTGTCTAGTGAGTTTAGACCTATCAACAATAGCCCTGCCTGCTTTCATATCACCTCATGGCACTCAAGGACTTACCTGCAGCCACAAGTTTGCAGGCTGCTGAGTTACAGGACTCGTTGCAAGTGCTAGTTGCAGTGCCTGACCGGTGAGAGTTACGTGTTGAATAAAATGTAACACTGAATTTCTGCAGGTTGCTGGCAGGGCAGGTTGGAGGGCCAGCGCTGCCTGAGTCGCTCCTGTCCTGTGCTCAGGATTGCTGGGTAAAAGTTGTAGTTTGCCCTGCTGACATAGTTACTGAAGTGTAAATGTTACTTTTGGGTGGTTGGCATGAGTGTGGGTGTTACTGGTTAAGGTCAAGCTGGTGTTGGAAACTGAAAGGAGTGGCTTGGTGCTAGTGCTGAGGGTTTAGGGCTTCTGCTGTGGCTGGGCACTGGTGTTGCTGTGGGACAGGGCTGTGGCTGGGCACTGGTGTTGCTGTACCACCACTCTATGGGGAGGGCTGCAAATGGCAATTCATATTTTAGCTGCAGGGAGGTCAGGGTTGGGTGCAGGTAGTGTGTCCTCTTGTTTCTTAGGTTTGGAGATGCGTGAGTGTAGTTCTTGCAGTTGTGCCTGAAGATTACTGGAGCCTCCTTGCTAAGCAGTCATGGTTTGCTGAGGAGGGTGTCAGTGAGCGTGTTACCCAGGACACGAGTAGGGCATGGGTGTATGTTTGGGCTCCCTCAGGAGCATATTGTGCTTTTCCTGGTAGGTCACTGCAGCAAGGGACCTGAGGAAATGTGACAAGAGTTTGACATGCCTACAGAGTTGTGCTGTGCAGAGACAGACTAGAATGTGGCCAGTTGGGTGTCCAGCTGATTCAGTCCTGGGTAGGAGCACAGGTGCTGCTTTGGCTGTTCTGAGTGGGTACTCCTGACTCCAGTGTTCAGGAGAGGGTAAGATGCTGCCACACATTGCAGGCAGAGGCTGACACCCTTGGCAGGAGCCAGCTGAAGTTTCTCTGATGTGGTTAAATTAGAAATCCACTTTCAATGTGGGTGGCATTTGCTTTGCAGCAGTGATTAAGTGTGCAGCAGAGATAAAGATGGACTGGGGCACATCCATCTCTCGTGTGTCCAAAAGCATTGATGAGGCCAGGAAGAATTTCAGCAGCATCTCTTGCCTCAGCTGAAGGATGAAAATCACTTGTTGAAGTTGACATTCTTTGGTTACCATTAAGATTGCATCAAGATTTATCTCACTCAGGTCTTTGGAAGAATGATAAAAGAAATGGGGACAAAAGTCCTTGTGTATCCTTTCTTTCCCCCAGCAGTTGAGAGGACAGACTGGCCCTGACCAGGCACTTTTGCTTCTGTCTCTAGCACTGCCCAAGCAGTAGGTTTATACTAAGTTGACCCACTCAGCTCATTGGCCCAGTTTGGTTGTAGCCTCCAAAGTGGAACTGCATGATCCACAGAGGAATGGCTTGGCCAGCAACCAGCAACATCTGTCCGTGACCCCTTTGGGACCAAGTTGCTGCCATGGCTCTGTGAAGCAACAAGTTTGCAGGTGAAAGGGGCACCACTTGTGATGCACTGGTGTTAGGAAAAGGAGTGGTTCAGGACTTCTGTCTGTGGCTGAACCACAGGGAAAGGACATCACATCTTCAGTCCCTCCATCCTCTTCCTCATGGGGTGCAGCTGGGTGGAATGCTGGGGGAGGGAATAGCAGGTATGGTTGCCAACCTTTGTGTGAGTTCTTGATCGGGACCTTGCTCTGTGAGTTATGCATGGTATCAGACAGCTGCAAACGCAGCTGGAGATAGCACAGCCACGCTGCCCTGGTCTTCTGAAGAGAACCAGTTAATAAAATAGCAGTGTAACTTGTATTAACTTTCAGACACTCATCAGAACTAAGGCATTAGTGACTCATTTTTCATTTTCAGACATGCAGAATTTGACTTTCCTTGCGTGGGAAACTGGGAGCGTTGGGTTGAACAGAGCAATCTTGTTGCATACTGGCCAAAGGATGGGTGCCTTTTGGTTTGTTGTTCTTCAGGAAAAAGATAACAGAGAATTCCTAGTGCAGTAGGAGCTCAGTGCACTGAAAAAAACAAACCATCTTTGGGTATTTTTCTGCTCCTATAGGACCTCTGGTGCTGAGAGTGTGGTGAGACTCTTGCACTGAGCCCTACTCAAAGCTTACATGTTCCTCTGGTTTGAAGGATCACATTAATGAATTTCCCACTGTTGGTGGAGAGATAAAGAACTTGCCTGTTAATACAAGAAGGGCAAGGAGCAGAGTGGTTACCTCCTTTTCAGTAGTTTCTCTGCCTGCACTGTTTTTACTTTGCAGTTTGGTTTTGCCAAGCACCTGTTCAGACTTCCTACTATTCTGGCTCATGTGGTGGCTGCCCACAGCTTTCTGAATAGCAGCAGTGAAAGAAGTCAGGATTTCTCTCTCTAGTTGGCTATCCTCTAACAGCATGTGTGCAAGTATGTTTAGGAAGCTGGATTCACAATCTAAAGGTTAGGAAGTATCTTGGAAGCATAAGTGTGACTGAAGTGTGATCCTTCCTCAGGCAGGGCTCTAAGTGTGGATATCAAGAACACTGCAGTGTAAGTATTGCACTACTGGTGTTCAAAAACTCTGATTTCATTTTTAGTAGTGCTTCAGCAAAAGCAGTTGAAATTTTAAATGCAAATTTAAACTTGGATTTTATGTAGGCAGAACATTCACAATTTCTGTTTTGGAAAAGTGGTTCAGTTGGGCAGGAGGGATTTGCATTCCAAATGCTACCTTGTTTTGAGGAGGTTACGGTCTTGAGTAAGTGCCATTTTTGCATTGGGACTACAGAAGTGGAATCATACCGCCTTCTGCTGTGAGCATATCATGATTTCTGCAGAAGATTAAACTTGCAAGCCCAGGTGAAATGTTTGTTGCTTTTAAAGAACCCCAGGGAACTGGGAGGGGCAGGGAAGCCCAAGAACCACCAAGCAATTGTTTGTAGTCACATGTTTAATTTAAGCTAAACTCTCCATTTTTAGCTGTTCAGGTTCTGATATGATACTCACTCTTTGTGCTGCATGTACAAGTTGTTCTCTAGCACTGTTTCATTCCAGTTACATCTTAAGCTGCACTGGATACAGTTTGCATATAGAAATGACAACAGCCAAGTTTCATTTTGTGAAGTTTAAATATCTTTACATTTCATGAATGTGTAAAATTGAACACTGGGCTTATCAGATGTCCTGCAAACAGTTTGTTTGGTAATGTATAGAGGAGCACAAAAGTAAGGCTGAAATGGGGGCAGATCTGATAACTTTCAGTCTGGCTCTCTTTTTTTTTTGCTAGTTCTCTTGACATAACATACTATTGGATACTTTTTGCCTTGAAACTTAGCAAAGTTCTGGTAGTGCCTGTGGTTCCACTATTGCTTGAAACAATTAGTGCTGAATCAAAAAGCCACATTTAAAAAGAACTTGATTTATCATTTAAAATATTTCCAGATAAGCAGGCGTGAGAGTCCTTCCTCTGCTGCAGGCTTCTGGCAGTGGTTTGAAATCTGTTTGTCTGTAGATTTCTCTCCACTGGGGTTCTGGGGGAACATCACACCCCTTTTCTCCCACTTCCTTCTGCTGCCTTCCTTAAAGCTTGCTGTCAAGTACATTTCTGGTTGTCAGGATGCTGAAGTGACAAAGCTTTAAGCTTTCTGCCCCACTGCTCTTCCGTTTAATCCTTAGGAAAATAATCTCTTTAAAGAGAGTGAAACAGGTTCTGTTAACCGATAATTGGTTACCCTGGCGTCTGGGGCTTGGTGTTCTCCCATTAGTACCTTCATTTCAAATCTGTTTGTAACTCCTGAACTTGACAGAAGTATTTCAGGATGTGTGGGTTACAGTGTAGTGCAGTCAGCTCTCTTTTCACCTTTCATACATTTGCTTTCACAGGCCTGGAAAGGGCTACTAAAACAACTCGACAAAGACAATACCCACAAGCATGCAGATAATAGAACTTTGGCATGTATCATAATCTCTGTATTTTTTGCTAGTGAATATTTAATTAGTGAGTATTTAACACTTCTGTGTGATAAGAGTCCCAGATAAGAGGTAGTATACTTTTTCAGACACAAATGTAGGTCAGACGTCTGTTTGCTTTTTGCTGCAGTTCTGAAGTCAAAGGAAGACTGGAGCACTGGGTGGGACAAAGAGCGTGTCCCCTGGCCCCAAGCAGTGCAGGTTGCCTGTGGGTTTCCAGCAGGCTTCTCTGACTTCTCTCTTTGACTTGAACCTTGCTATAAAATTAAGTGCCGGTATGGTTATTACTCTGGTGAGGGTGGTTTCAGCAGATACACTCTGCAGGTGTTGTGGTTTGGGTGGTTTGTAACACATTTACTCCAATTGGGCTTACTCCTTACCCTGTGCAGGGATTTATTCCTGTAAGTTTTCACATAGCAGAGTGCACAGGGCTGTTCTCTGCTTGCACATATTCAGGTTCAGGAGTGCAGGCTTTGACTATGAAGGCTTAAAGCTTGTGAGCTTGGTAATGCTACTTTGTACAGAAGAAACCTTGACTGATAACCACTTATTTTCTTGGCTTCAAATACATCTTCAGCTGTGAAATAGATATAATTCAATTTTCTTTCCATTTTTTGTCTTCCAACTTGATTTGGTTTTGATTTCAGAAAAGCTGCTTTAAAACAAGAATCTTTGCTAATGAGAATTTAATTTTTTTGGCTTTCATCACGAGCAGTTATTAATTTCAGTTCTTGACTTTGCTTCAGTGTTAATCTCACCTCATTTTTATCTTTCCATGCAATGTTCCCGAGCAAAGATTATTTCTCAATTCCTGTCGTCTTTCTATCTGAATTCATTTGTTTCTCAGTGCCTGAGTGTTGGAGCTGAGTGAAGTAAGGATCAGTGGATCGCTTCTTCCCACCCTCCCATCCTTAGGGGGAAGAAAGTGGTAGGAGCTGTGCTTTTTACACTGCTACAGTCAGCAGCAGTCGCTGTCTGAGAGTTCAACTTCAGCTAGGGAAGCCCTGTCTGTGAAAACCTTTGGTATACTGTTAGTGACACCTTCCTGGCTAGTTCTGGGAGGGTTTGTAGTAGAATTTGGCCTAGTTGCCTCCCTTCCTTCACAAGGGCAGAAGGCGAATAACCATTGTGTTTGGTGACATGTCAGGAATTGGGAGTGATGAGTCCTTGGAATGGTATACCTTTGACACCAGCCATATGGTTGGTTGTGTTAGTAGATACTGCTTTAAGCAGATCATTTGGCCTGGGTTAATCCAGCTGCCTTCAGATGTCATCTCTGTTCTCAGGTTTGCTTTGTCTGATTCTTTTTCTATTCCCTCCCCTGCCCCGTTGAGAAGAGCTGTGGATCTTCAGCCATATCTGGGTGATGGATTGGTGGCTTGTAGGAATTGGGTGTACTCCTTATCCGAGTCCATCAGGAAAAAAATTAATGGTTATTGAACTTTAGTAGAGGAGAAGGCAGTGGACTAGGGTTCCAGTTCTAACTACTAAGAAGTAGGTATTTTTAACAGCTTGTTTGCAATCCTGGGGGTGGGTGGGGGCTGCAGGGAGAGCTGCTGCCGAGTTGGTGCCACAGGAATGTGAATGTTGGAAGATAGTGCTGGAAGTTCACGGGGCAGGGTTGTGGCTACCTTTTTTGCTCCTGGCACTGATGTGCGCCGGCTCGTGTGTGGGGCGTGACTTACCTGGCACTGATTGCTGTGGTGAGATCTGCTCTGGAGATAGCCCATGCTCCTGCTGCAGGGCCCTGGGCAGCAACCAACTCCACATTCAGCGGAAAAGGCTGTTAGTGGCCTTGTTTATACTGCATTGTTTGATTATCATTTGGATTTGGCCACGTCCTTTCATTTTATTCTTTGCCTTTGATTCTGTCCACTTCATGCCTGCAAGGCTTAGCAGGATCTTCATTTTTAGGGGGCATCAGTGGCTTCTTTCTTGCTTTTCTCCATCGTTCTCAGATGCAATCTCTTTTACTGCCCCAGCCTTTCTCCAAAAGCCTGTTCTTGTCCCTTGCTTCATTGAATAATATGTTTGTAATTAAATCAGGAGTAAACTACGACAGGGCTGTTTTGGCTGAGCATCTCCATGCTGACTTTCCAAAGCAGAAGTGCATTTGAAGTCTGCAGGGCTACAATGGCTGCAGCTAAGTGCTTGAACTCTGGACAGCTGAGCTCTTTGGGTACATAGTACTGAAAATCTTGGCCTATTACAATCTACATCAGCCCTTTTGCGTGTGTGTGTGGTTTGGTCTTGCTGTGGCTCTGCCAGGACGGTTGCATCCCTGGTCACGTTGTCAGGGCACGTGGGACGTCTGCAGCTGTGCCACGCTGTGCTGGAGATGATGGTGCTGCTCTGGTTACTACTGAGATGAGCAGTGCTCCAGGAAGGGTGCACCCCGTGGCTATCAGCATATGTGTGTGTTTGTGGACTTATGCCTCTTCTTCTGTTAAGATTAATGGACTGAACAGCAACTTCAAGTGATGTAGCAAAGTAGTTACTGGATAAGTGTTACTTTTGTAATGATATGGTGATTTTAAAGGGGAGAAGACTGGTGAGAGACAGTCGAGGACCTATAGAATTATGTATACAATAATAAAATCACTTAGAAATGTAACTGGGAAATGTTAGCTCTCTGTGATGCTTTTAAAGTTTTTTTGGTGGTGGTGGTTTTTTTCCCCAACCTAAATGATTCTGTATTTGCTTTATGGTGAGAATTTCAGGAGGGCAGAGATAAACTGCTTGTTTAGTTGTCGTGAAATACTGAATGTCAACGCTGAGCTGCACTTGGTGAGTTCCAAAGATGCCACTGTTTGGCATAGTGCAAATTCAGGAGGTGGGTTTTGAGTGTTAATGTAATCCTTCTGCTGAATCTCATCCTGTGACCCCTTCCTCAGTGATCAGTGGTCGTTTGAGGTCTTGCATTGGTAGAGAGGATTTGATATAAAAGCATCTGCAAGTGACATTTTTGTTCTTTCCAAAAATAGCACAAAGTGATCTGAAATACTGCTTGCTGTCTAGAGTTTAGGCTGTAACTTGTACCATCTGAATAGCTAATCGATGCTAAACAGTTGATGGCAAGAGTAGACAGTACCAACAGCGTTTAGGAGAACATCCAACCATGCAAAATCTGTGGTGGAGCACTGTCCTTCCCTTCCTTGCTAGCTCAGTCTCTTGCATGCTTTGAATTTCAGTGTATCTTGTCTGGAGTTCCAGTGTGGTACCTAACTGGTATGCAGTGGTTTATGAGTTTTGTTGATGTTTAAATGCCTGAACATTTCCATGTTCTGCAGGTAAAAAATTCAGTGCTTTGAGCACATGTAGGGATTACACCTGAAGTTTGTTGTGTTCAAGAAGAATTTTGGCCTTTTCCTACCTCACAGGAAAGTCATAATTACTGCAGGGCTCAGTTTTTGACCATCAGGATCTATTAGCAGTTTGATCTTGGCACCGTGTAATAAATGTTAATTGTAATAGGAATTAATTGTTGTGGTTCTGACCCAAGAAATACATGCCTTGAGGACTGTATTTCTGGCATTCTACAGCACAGCTTAAAGGAGGAGATTTCCTCTATCTGGAAATGATCCTGCTTTCGCCTCTCTGCTAGTGTTTTTTAATGTTGCAAATATTTAAAGTGTTGCTTTTTTTAAACTGTGGAGATGTAAAGGCATCTCTGGCCAGGTGCTGAGGGTTAGGGAGAGTAGAGAGCAAAACAGTGTGAGGACAGGCTGCTTCCTGATCTGCCTCTTCCAGCCCTTGTGGGGCCTTTATGGTGGATGATGATGAGGCTAACATCTCACTGCCGGTGCCGGGAAGGGGGAAGTGAAGAGGAATGAGAATAGCTGCAGACTGCTTGGGAAAGGAAGGTAACTGTTGAGTATTGTCTGAATAGTTTCTTGAAAGCCAGGTTTTCATCGGGAGGCTGTGTGGACTATTGGAGGGTGACAAAGAGTTGATTTAAATGCAGACTTGCCTCTAGGCAAGGGCTATGGATGTCCCTCAGGTGAATGGCTTTGGCAGATCTCCAGCATAGTTATACTGCTTCATCCAGCTGACCGTGCTCAGGTTACAGTTGTCAGATGCACGTACATTGTGTGTACAGTATGCAGTCTATTTGAGAGAATCAGTGGGGTTGAAAAGTGTGGTGTGTCTGGTTTGTATTTGGGGTTTGGATTTATTTTTTTTTTCTTTAATTGAAACAAGAGTCACAAGAATACAAGCTGGAAATGGACAGGAAAAAGAAAAGAAGAGTTGCATCTGAAAGTGCATCTGCATTTTAAAAGCACCAGGAAAGGCAGCACCTCGAGTTCCACGCTCACAGATATGTTGGGTTTTGTTTTGGTTTTTCATCCCAGAAAACTCCTATCTGTGACAGGGTGCAGGCAAGGAGGCTGCAGCAGGACATTGGCAGTGTGAGGGTCTGCAGCCCCCACCCCTGCTCCTTCATGTTTCTTATTCCTGAGCTCCTGCTCAACGATAAATTACTGCATGGAGTTTGAATACTCGTTCAAAAGCATTTCCGCAATCTCGCCTGTAATGACACTACCTGCTCTTTTTCATGTAACAGAGAAGGTTATCCTCTTATATTTTATATCACCACATGAACAAAACCCATAAAACTCAACATGGAGTGGAGCATGCCTTTTATTAGAGCGGTCGGTTGCGTTTTAGTTGCTAGGAGGTTGAACTGTGAATTGCAAGACACCTCAGGAAGGATGGTGAGCAGGACAGAGAAGTGAAGTGAGAAGGTGTGTATTTGTGCTATGACAGCTTTAATGAGGAGCATGTTGCTGATGCTTATCAGCAGGAATAATACCTGCAGCACTTCTTACACCACTTAAAATGCTGAACTCACCTGGAATGTGCTGTTGTCTGGTGCTTGTAAACAGGCAGGACACCTCACAGCTCTGCTCTCCCATATCCTGTGGAAAACCTAGTGTACCCAGTTTTGCTCAGTTAGTCACAACACTGGTAAGCTCCTGAATCCTCTTCCTGGCAGAGGTCCTGCTGGTAGTGCAGTGTCCAGCCAGGGAGTGTGCATATGTAGCAAATAGTATGGGTTCTGGGTTTTGATAGTAAGAAATGGCATTAAGCAGCCTTAGATATTTGTGTGTTGAAAGATTTTGAGGTTCTTACGGTTGCTGCATGGTCGTGAGAAGCAGGGTGGGTTCAGGTGGCTTTTTCTCCACCTGGAGACAGGTGAAGTCTGTGTGCCCATCTGCCCCCTTGCTGGGAGGTGACTGCTGATACGTTCCCTAGCTCTGTAGCTTTGGGTCAGAGAAATGGCAGTGTTGGTCATGTAAACTGAAAAATTAGGATGTAAGAGGCTTTTTTCTGATTATACTTGCTTTTGGTTTCAAATGCTTTATGGTGAAGCTTTTTCCTGAGCACATCTGAGAAACAGGGAAGTTACTAGCTTGTACATACCAACTTTTTTTATTCAATTGATAAAGATTTGATTTGCTGTTCTCATCACCTTCCCCTCAGGAATTTTGTCTCTTACTGCTGCTGTTCTGTACACTGTAATTTTTGAAATGAACAAATTTGTGTTAGTGAAGTAATAGAGGCTAGTAGTGACTCCAAATATTTACCTGTTTGAGTGCAGTCATTTTCCAGAGGTCATGTTCCTTGCTAAAAACCAACAAAACAGCCCCTCTCAAAGCCTGGTTTATTGTTTTGTTCTTTCAGAAAGATGGAGAGAACCGTTGTGTTCTTTGAAGGTGTAGGATCCACTAAGTAAAATCTGGGCTTGCATTTTAATGTAAATGTCTCTGGTGGCCAGATGTAATCTGCTCACAGGGGGGAGGCAAATCTCTTTAAAAGCATCTGGAGCTTTAGTGATTTCTTGTGTTCTGGTTTTTCCCCAAAGATCCGAGCCAAGAAGAAACCTACTCCAGTGAAGTATGAAGTTGGGGATCTTGTTTGGGCCAAGTTCAACAGACGCCCATGGTGGCCATGCACAGTTTGTCATGACCCAGTGCTGGACTGTCACTCAAAAATGAAAGGTACTGTATCTACTCAGACCACAAAGTGGAGGTGTTGTGTATGGCAGAGCGTTGCAGGCTTTCATCTTTTGTTTTTTTTTAAACCCCAACATTTCTGGCCCTTGAAAGGTGTGAAGAAATAGACTGTGCTGTGGAAGGCCTGGGTCTGTAAAGTAAGCCTAGATCAGGGAGGTGACAGGAAGATAACGGGACTGAGGCTGGTGGAAGGTGGTATAGGTAGCTGTTGGACATGAAGGCTTTTCTTCCAGAGTATAGAACGTGTGAGCAGCTGAGCTGAGTTCAGGACAGTGCATAAAGAAGAGCAGCCTCTCAAAAACCAGGATGCAGAATAAAAAGGAGGTGTATCAGAGAGATGAGGACAGAGATATGCAATGGGTGGGCAAGCTGAGCTGGGAAACCTGGAGTGTGTGAGGGCATGGGGAGCTGGCCAAGCTCAGGGAATGGGAGACTAGAAAGGCTTGAGAAGCAGGCTGTGGGGTAGTGTAGTGTAGCTGGTGAATGCCTGAAGGTGTGATGGAAATGTGTGTGAGGAAGTGAAAGTTTTTTGATCTCGTTTGGCACAAGGAAACTAGGCCATTTATGGGCAAATATCAGAAAAACCTGGATATGGAGCCACATATGTGAAGGTTTAGAGCATAGTGTGAGAGGAGGTGATGGGGAAATAACAAACCTGTGTGTGCATGAATGCTGGGGGGGGGGTGGGAGGAAGGGAGTCTTAAAAGCTCAAGGCAAAGAAGTGTAGGTGAGTGATGGAAAGAACAAGGGGAAAGTGATTGGAAATTGGAGCTCATTTGAAGGCTCTCTCAGTGCTTTTGGGATTGTACTAGTTGCCATGGGGCAACTGCCACAAATGGAAAGACTTAGTTATCTGTTCCTGGCTTCCTCTTCTGACTTTTTTTTCCCTCTGGACAACTAGAAACCCCTCGAACTGGTGCCGTCTGCCACTGACAGCTCTGTTAGACTGGTGAGGCTGCCACTCACCAGTGTATTTCTCTCCAATTTTTGTGACCCTTGCCAGACCAAGAACTAAGTGCTGAGGATGAGTAGACTTTTTCTGAGTGGCCATCATCTTGGAGGCCTCTGCTGTTTCTCTACAGGCACGAAGTAGCTTTTTTTCTGCATAGTGCTCATGTCATCTCCAAGTATGGTTTCTGTAGTAGTCTTCTATTTCTCCACATTACACTTTCACCTTTTGGACAAGATTCATCCTGGTTCGTAATGGTACTGAATGTGCTGGTTTAAGTAGTCCCTTTTGAGCTCTCACATTCCTGTCAAAGATGTTGCCAGAAGATATGCCAAATATATTGTCTCTCTGTATCCCTTCCCATGAAGTTTTGGACAGGATTTAATGTATATAGTTGTGCAGTAATCCCCTCTCAGCCTGTGTCTTACAAGGATTTCTAATAAAGGAATTCTGCATGGAGGAAACATACTATTCCAAATTCCAGCAAGGTCTCATCTCCAGCTACACAATAGACTCTCCCATCATGTTTTATCTGTGTTTAAACCAATAGAGCTCTGGGGAAAATTGCTTTTTCCAGTTGTTGCTGTATGTAATCTGCTCATCTGCCCTCCCTGATACTGAGATGGCAGAGCAAGCGGATCTGAACTTCAGAGCATTTGGGCAGGGAGGGCTGCCAGGGCTCTGTAGAAAGCGCAGTCCTCTAACCTTGGCTCTTCTGTTGCCAAGGGAACAAGCCCTTCAAAACAAGGCTGATCGCTTCAAACTCATCACTTGTGCAAAAACCTTTTCTGCTCTTGGGCTTGAGGCGTGGTGCTTTCCTGAAAGCAGTTTGCCTCTTCTCAGCAAGCTCTGGAAGAATTTTTTGGACCTGAAACGTTGAGGCTCCGTGGCTTGAGTCCCAGTACTGTGAATGGGACTGATGAAGTCAGTAATCTTTGCCCTTGGTTTGGCGTTGCTCTGGTCATTGTTTGTCATCTTCTCAGTGGTCTTGGTCAGAATCTCCATTGTCAGCGTCGCTAAAAGGCCAGGCTGCCACACTGTGCTGGCACTGCAGGAAGAGGCAGCATAAACAAATGGGCTGTGAAGCCTAGGCTACCTATTCAGAGGGTGAAGGTGTTCCCAGGAGAACATGAAGCACACATAGCAGCAAAATGCAGGGAGAAGTTTATATGCCTTGTTCAAGCCTTGTTTACTCTGTTCTAGTGCTTGTAACCTGTCCTTTTTCACCAGTGCACCCAGTACTGGTTGAGTTCTTAATCATACCATTTCTGTGTGGCATTCTTGCACAGAAAGCAGCTCTGAAAAATCTCTGAGCCCTTGTGATAGTTTCTTCTCTTGCTCTGCACTTTTGTACCCAAAGTATGGAAAGATACTCACTGCAGCTAACATTTTGTCATGTTGCACGTGGTCCTTGTGTGTGTGTTTACTTACTTCAATACTGCTGTCAATGTTTTATGTCCTAAATAAGAGTTTGGTTACAAAGTATTGAACAGCGTGGGATATATTGTGGTGGAGGAAGTTCAGCCTGTATGAGTAAATCCTATCCAGCAGGATGTCATTTCTGGGTGTTGGTGGCACACTGTTCCCTTTTCACAGCACAAAGTCAAGTCTTTTCACTGGACTGCTTAATCATTAATAAGGGAATAGCAAAAAAGAAATGTCTTGCCTAGTTTGTTGTATTTCTCAAGGAAAAAAAAAGATTTGCATTTTTTTGCAGCCAAAGTGTGGTCTCTGCTCTAGGGAGATGTCCCATCTTAGACCTTACAAACAACCAATTGTTTGTAAGAAAAAAATAAATTTAGAAACAGAGTAGCAACACAGAACCATAGACAGCAGAGATCAAACAGATCTCCCTTAGTTCTAAGTAGAAATCCCCAGAAGACTGATGGCATTTATGTTGGAACGTTATTAAGTAAAAAACCGTTGAAAATTGCCAGGCACATTATAGCCTCTTTCTGTGTCTTTGTTCTGTTACATGCAAGGGGTTAATTCTGCTAACTCTCTCAAAATAGTTTCCAATCGGAGGCCATACCGAGAGTACTATGTGGATGCCTTAGGAGAGCCTTCAGAGAAAGCCTGGGTTGCTGGGAAAGCAATTGTCCTCTTTGAGGGAAGACATCAGTTTGAAGAGCTGCCTGTTCTTCGGAGAAGAGGAAAGCAAAAGGAAAAAGGCTACAAACATAAGGTGAAAGATCTGTTTTCTCTAGGCTTTTTGTTCTTTGAATCTGCATAGTGCAAAGTATTCCTTTATGCCTGGGTAGTCCCAGGGCAGCTTTCTTCTGTGGTAGTGACTGCAGCAACATGGCCAGGGAAGTGATTGTTTGCATCCTTACAGTCAGCATAGTTTGTAAAAGCTGCCAGCAGTTTCTAGGCTTTCTTTTGTGTTGGGGCGTGGCCTGCTGCTTTTATTGCCTAGACAGCTCAGAGAGGCAGAGGGGTCAGGTCTGAGATCTGTTCAGCGGCACAGCCCTCTCCTGATGTCTTACAGAGCTTCTAAATAACTTCCTGTGCTCTCTGGCAGCCTCTTTTGGCTGATCTGAAGCAGAGGTGGAGTTGCATGCTTTGCTTGATCACTGACTGAGATAAAGCAGTGGGGTTTTTAAGCCCTGCTTTAGCAATTCTCTGTATAGAAACCTATGAGGACTTTTAATTTGACTTTGAAAACGCTTTGTCGGTGAGCCTGTGGGAAGGAGTTTTGTGGCTCACGGTATCATCTCCCTTTCCAAACATAGCACCCCCAGAGCAGTTGTAGCCTGTCTAATGTAATGTGACACAGGGATCTGGTCTACATCTTTAGGAAAATGACTGGAGAAATTAACTTTTTTTCAGAATTTCTGAAGTGGAGAAGTACATAGCCTGCTGTATTGCTGTAAGAGAACAGTCAGTCATACTAGGCAATGGTGTCTGGTTTTTCTTTCTCTTTTTTCCAGGAGGTTTATTAACAGTTCAGTACTTAATGCAAACTCATCAGATTAAATGTGTTCTTGCAGATGTGAGTCCTCAGGTGTAGTGCTTTCATTTGGTTTTGCTTTTCCAGGGGCATGTTCAGTGAGGACTTCTCTCTTTGTGTTCCCAGCCCCTTGACAACTAGTTACATGCTTGCAAGTAGCATTTCCAAGTAACATGCTAGCTGCATGGCTAGCTTCTCATCCTATATCTAAATGGCAGTGCCAATGTGGCTGCAGGAGAGGGAATCAAGTGTTTCTTGCTCACATAAGTGTCCAGATTTACATCCCTGGAATCCAAGATCTGATTTGAAGCCGAGTGTCTTTGGCTGTTTTGCTAACAGGCTCTATAAAACTTTTTGGTGGTGGTGGTGTGGGGTTTCTTAAAAGGAAAAGTGTTAGAAATTTGAGTTGTTCCTCCTGCCTTGGAAATGGTTTTGATTTTAGAAGCGGCCGGGAAGCCTTTAACTTGCTGTTTTGTAGCCAAGAACTACATATGTGGATAAGAAACAAATTTCTTGCTGGTTTTAGGTGTTAGCAGAGGTTCCTGTCCAGTGTGGAGAGTGTTTTGTTTTATCCTAAAGGTACAGAGTTAAAGCTGGAAGACTTCTGGGTACTGAATGTCTTGAATTTCATAGAGTACATTTTTAGATAAGCATGTGGGCCTCATGTTTTTACCAGGGTGAGCTGGAGATGGACAGTGGGATCATGCTCTGAGTTGTTTGCCATTTCTTCGCGTTTCTGTGTCCGGGATCCCCATCCCCTTTACTGGCTGTTGTGTTCAGAGTTTGCTGGGGTACCAGACATCTGGTTCTTAGGAGATCGGTGTGTACAGTGACTCTTTTTGCTATTTTGGGCGTGCAGAGGGATTTTTATTTGGCTCAGCAGGACTGCAGGGTACTTACCCAGAAGTAGTATTTTCTGTGCCCACTAGTCAGTCTCTAGGGATCCATGTAATTTGTCTTAAAGATGCAAAACGCAGGCCTGTCGCTCTGTTCCGTGCTTTGTGCGTCTGTCTCGCTTCGTTCTTGTTGCTTACCCCATCACATTTTTTCATTCTTCATTTTTTCTCTTTTTTTTTTTTTTTTCTGTCTCCTCCAACTTCAAGGTTCCCCAAAGATTTATGGCTAAATGGGAAGTCAGTGTTGGACAGGCAGAAGACCTTCTTCTCGGGGGGCCAGAGGATCAGAAGTGCAGCCAGAACTCCAGCGAGCCGGACAGCGAGAAGGAATTGCAGTCGGAATACTATGCCAACGGCCCTGGAGCAGAAGGGGAGGGGCAGCTGAATGGCTGTTTTAAATCCTTGGCATTTGACTCCAGACACCTGCCCAGTGAAAAAGGAAAATTGCACATTAAGCCACACGTCAAAAAGAGCTCCGACAGCAGAAAAAGGACTAGAGTAAAAAAGAGTGGTGCAGGAAGGGAAGCATCTAGGGGAGAAATCAAAGTAAAACCACCAGAGAGCATAGTTAAAAACATGATTGCTGGGGACCTACCAGATAAGCACGCATCACATGAACTTCGACGGATTGCCAGCAGTCTAACAGCATCCAGTGGCACCAGGGAAAACCATTTGCTTTCCTCCTTTGGAGAAAGACATTTTGAAAAGACAACTTTGAAACCGGACTATGAGAACTGTAAAAACGATGCTCTGAAGAACACCCTCCAAGGGGACTTGTTTTCTAGTGCATCCTTGGAGCGAGAGAAGAGCTCCCTGGGCATTGTGTGCAGTTCCAAATTACAAATACACTATTCTGCATCTGATACTGGTATTGAGAAAAAGCAAACTGAATCAGATTCATCCTCTTCCCTCTCAGATGGCGGGAACAGTGATGTAGATACCATGGACCAAAGTTCAGAGAGAGCCTTTAGCGCTCTTGAAGTTAGTGATTCTTCAGATAAAGTGGAGAAGGAATTTCCCATGACATCCAGTGGCAACATGAAGCTTTCCATGTGTCTTCCTCAGAAGAGCAACATAAGGGCCAGGAAGAAGTCGTACCGGGATCGCAAACCTCTGGGAGGTTCAGTAACGAGCAGACTTGATGCTGGATTTGCAGATCGGGGGATTGAAGTAGGTTTCTCTGAGGCCGAGATGTCATTGACGGCTCTTGAGTGCTCCTCAAATGTGAGAAATGACAGTCTTTCCCTTCCAAAGAAGCACACTACTCCCCAAAGTGCTTCCAAGGACAGCTCCTGGCCTGCTGTTGCAAATCAAGCGACCTTAAAACCGAAAAGCATGAAATTGCCCCGAATCAGGAGTATAAAATGCAAACATAAAGAAAAAGTTGCTGGGTTGCAGCCTTCTCTTGCCGAAGAGGAGGGTGGTGTGAATCGCTGCTCTTCCGTTACCAAAGGTTTCTCTGGCCTTCAGAAAGATTCTGTTCAGAGAAGCAGAAAAGCCGATGGCCAGAAACTGTTGAACAACTTGCATGAGAAAACCAGGGATTCTGCTGAAATAGAAACAGCTGTGGTGAAACACGTCTTGTCCGAGCTGAAGGAGCTGTCTTACCGCTCCATCAACGATGACGCTGGCGATTCCGATGCCCCGAAGGCTGCACCTTTACTTTTCTCTTCCGCCTCTGGTCATGGTCGATTGCCTATTGAGCCAGATTACAAATTCAGCACCTTGTTAATGATGTTGAAGGATATGCATGACAGTAAGACAAAAGAGCAACAACTGATGACTGGTCAAAATATAGTCCCCTTTCGAAATACCAGCACGGCTGATGGTTCTGGAAGCAATTCTGCGAGTGGTCTAAAGTCCTTGTCTATTGTAGGTCCCCCATATAAAATAGAAAAGAATGGAGATTGTGTCCAGGAAACAGCAAATCCCAACTCTGCTATAAGCAACTCCTCACTTCCACGCAGTCCTCCAGCCAACGTGACAGGGGTTGGTACTGGTAAAAAGGAGCCCGTGAGTGCTGCTATTTCTGGGACAAACGGCACAAATTGTGTGCCCAAACGCAACTGTGCAAAATCTAAGCAGTCATCAAAGCTTGGAGATAAAACAGTTTCAAACAGAAAGGACTTAAAACCAGGAGGGCCAAGTAAGTTGCTCAGTCGGTTATCCAGAGATTCAGGAGAACGTGCATTCCGTGTTCGTGGTTCAGTTACCAGTCCTCTAGGTAATGAAGCAGAAGATACTGAGAGGAAAGAGTCTATTGATTTAACAGAACATTCAACTGATGAAGAGTCTGCCTGTTTATCTGATGACAATTTAGGTCGTGTTGGAAGGAGACCTGAAGCTGGTAGAAATATTGAGAGCTGCACTTCAGCTGAAAATGGGGAGAGTCCAGACTTGGATTCAGAGGCAAATAGTGAGAGCTCTCTTGGTGATGAGTCTAATGATGTAAATCACGTAGCACCGAAAAAGCGATGGCAGCGTTTTAACCAAAGCAGTGCTAGATCTAATAAGCACACCAATAGATCTAGGGAACAAGGAAACTTGGAGAGTGCCTTTGGCCTGAATTCTCGTGGCTTTTCACTGAAGGGAAATGAGTGCTTGGGACGTAGGCATTCCCCTCATCCAAAGGTGCTTGAGGGAGACCTGACAGAGCAGGACTATGAGAATCATTTAGACTTAGTTGAGAAGCATTTGAATGTATGTGGTAAGCCAAACAACAGTGTGATGGACTCAGAAACAGAGCTTGGCAACTTTGCTCCCCAGTCTGAATTCTCTGCACAAGGTAAGGGAGCTGGACTTGCGCCAGAGTGTGTATTTGTATGCATTTTGTACTTCTCATTTAAAGCATAAGCTATGGAACTGGGGGCCGTTTCACAACGTGGAGGTGTGTACATCACAGCTGAAGAAAGCGTGTTACGTTGGTTTGGGGTTCTCTGTAAGCATGGAGAACAAAAGGCAGAGTGATTATGGGATTTTGCTCATCTTCTTGTTCAGAAAGTTTAAATACATTACAAATCATTGGGTCCTCCACAGTAAAAAGTAGTAAGCTGAGCTTGGGATTTTTGGAAACTTACACTTTCACAATGTGTGCCACGTGCTTGGTCTTAGCTGGATAGGTCAGCGCTAGAAAGTTGTGGGAAACAGCCTCAATGGCTGCTGGGTTTTGGTTGTTGTTGTTGGATGGGGTCCATCTATGGCTTGTTCCATAGGATTTCAAGTCAAGGTGCTGGAGTGGTGGTGGGGTTTATTTGTTTGGTGGGTTTTGTTTTGGGGGGTTTTTTTGTTTGGTATTTAAGTGTGGAACTTTATTAACCGCTAATAACCAGCTGGAGAACCCTGCAGGTTTCCTGAGATACAGCTATGGTGTGGCTGCCTGAGGGGTGAAGGGGAGGTCAGAAGATGGGAGGAGAAGACAAGATGGGGGGACGCTGCTGGGGAGGCTAGGTTGGAGGTGGGTGTGGAAGAACTGGCAGAACTAAGGCAGCACCTATGAAAGGGAAGTGACCTAGGAAGGAGGAGGCTTATAAGGATCAAAGGGTCACACAGCACCACCTCCCCTGCAGAGGCGGGGATGATATATGTTTGTTTTGACTTTAACCAAATAACTGAAGGGGGTGTGAGAAGGAATAGGCTCATCAAAACCATGTTCAGCACATCCTCAGATTTCTGCAAAGAATCAGGGGAAGCAAACCTCAATGGAAACAGCAAAATGAAAGCTTTGTGTAGATGTCGCCAAACGAAATTGCTCTCATCTCCTTGCAAGATCATAAGTTACTATAACAGCAGAATTTTGAACCTGTGTGCATTCTGTCACTTATGTGTTCCCTCACTGCACATTTTTGTATGTGTATTTTGCTGGTGGGGGTGGCTAAAGGTTACCTATGCTTTTGTCTCTGGAAAAGGCAGCTCCTGGCACAGTGGTTGTAGAACCTGCCCAAGTCAAGTCACAGCAGGCACAGAAAACAAGTCCTTAGGGTGTAACACGCCAGGTAAAAGTTCTGTTTTGAAAACTTGACAGGCTTAATCATTCAGTGACTCCTGGCTGTAGCTGTGTGTTTAAGTCTTCACAAAGCAGGCAAGAGAATGCACCTTGTCCTGGGTCTGTCAGGATGCTGCCACAGCAATGTTGCAGCTTGCTGGAGGGAGAAAATTCTTTGTCTGCACTAAGATGCAGCCAGGTTCTCATGAATTCATGCTGGGTTTGCAGTTGAAGTGTTCCTGTAATGTGGTTATGTGAGATAAAGAGGCAAGGCTACAGAGAGCTAAGAACAAGGCCTGCTGAGATGCAGTAATGCATTAAGAAAAGTGTGACCAGTAGGTCAAGGGAGGTTCTCCTCTCCTCCTACTCTGCCATAGTGAGGCCTCATATGAAATACTGCGTCAAGGTCTGGGCTCCTCTGTTCAAGGACAAGAAACTACTGGAGAGAGTCCAATGGGGAGCTGCTAAGATTATTAGGGAACTGGATCATCTACCTTACAAGGAAAAGCTGAGAGAGCCCAGTCTGTTTAGCATGGAGAAGAGCGAGAGGGAGGATTTAATTAATGCTTGTGAATATCTAAAGGGCCAGTGTCAGGAGGATGGAGCTAGACTCTTTTCAGTGTCCGGTGACAGAACAAGCGGCAGTGGACACAAAGTAGAAAATAGGAGGTTCCACATAATTCTTCGCTTTGAGGGTGGCAGAGCACTGGAACAGGTTGCCCAGAGGGGTTGTGGAGTCTCTTACTCTGGAAGCCTTCAAAACCCCCTTGGATGTGTTCCTGGGTGATTACTCTAGGTGATCCTGCTCTTGTGGACAGGTTGGATGAGATAAACTTCAGAGGTCCTTGCCATTCTGTGATTCTGTTTCATTGTGGGAGAGAAGTGGCAGAGGAAGGCAGCAGGCTCCTGGACTAGGTAGCACAGGTGGTGAGGAGTGCTGTCCTGGTGCTGCACATAGGGATGCTGCCCTAAATATTGTGGGAGCCTTGCAGCACACCTGAAGCTTACCTGAACAGGTGTGCTGTAGGGAGGCACCAGAGCCTCCACATAACGAGGAGCTGTCTGGACTGCTGTACTATCCCCAGTAAGCTGGTGTGAGTGAGTAAATCTCTAATGCTGTGAAAAGCCCATCTGTGGAAACTAGTCCTCCTCTTGTATCAGGCAAGGCCAGTTACATAAAAATTAGGGTGATGCTGGAAGTTAGAGGACTTCTCTGTAAGCTGCAGTTAGTCTCTGTTTGCTCATGCTTCAAGATGCAGCTAATCCTCATGCACAGCAGGCAGCTTATGGGTGTAAGAAATCACAACAGACTGCAGTACTAACTTTGTAGCTTCCACTGAGCTCAGACTATATAAACCCTTCATTGTAGTTGAATAGCAACACTGGGCATGTCTTTGCTGCAAACTTTGGTGTGATTTCAAGTAAAAAAAGGCGAAAGCCAAGACTGGAATTTGCTGACACAAAATGTTTTTGTTAAAGAATAGTTTTGTCAGGTATGTGATTTGCCAGTGAAAACCAAGACTGCATTTGGGATTCTTGTATAGGATTCACTTTGGGATAAAAAGTGCAGTTAAGCCAGCCCTTCTGAGGCAGTGCTGTTGTGCTCTGCTGCATGGCTTTGGGGCTCTAAGGAGTTGCCCAGTGAAGATACTCATCCTGTAACTGGTTATGTGCTGATACATGTATTTCACTCAGATACCTGTGCAGAGCGTTGTTAGAGGCTGAAAATAGCTGCATTTGAGAATGTTGCTCCTACTCTTTTGGCCAAGTTTGGCTTTTTCATGCTTGTGTAACCACAAAGCCACAAGAAAGTGTAGCAACCTTGTCCAACATCCCTGTTCTGAAGTGTTGCCTTGGAATGCTTCCTTATAAAACGTTTCCATTTAAAGAAGCAGCAGCCACCTTCTGCAGGTGAAAAGAAGCAAAGAGAATATTCACTTTTTGTTCCTAAACTTCCAGAAAACCATAAATGCTTCCATGACTAGCAGACATGTTTTGATTACTTTATTTAATAAATTTGAAAACTGAAAAAAGGGGAAGAGTGAGATGTATTCTGGGAAGTGAGAAAAAGGCATAAGCTTGCATCATCTTGCCTTTGCAGCGTGGAGTAGAGAGGATGTAGACTATCAGGGCTTGCCACGTGTTGGGATGTTGAGGCGGTGTGGTGTGGGTGGTTAGGTTTGGATCAAGGAAATAACCTGTTACCAGGTTTCCCTTGCAGTGGTGCAGCGTTGTGCAAACACAGAGGCACATGAGCCCTGCAGAGCTTGCAGTCACTGGCGAGGACTGTTCGCTCCCTGATCTCATTGTGGACTCTATTGTCAGGAAGCAAAGGCAATAAATGAGCTTGCAGGAGCAGATGGGGAATACAAGGCTCTGTATATACAAAGATATGTTATGGAGGGTGGGAAGGGAAGGAGTTCAGTTTGTGTTACTAGTGACAACAGCTGTGTTAAGCAGTGTTTTCCTTGGCCCCTGCACTAAAACCAAAGGAGTTTTGGGTTTGCAAAAGTAGTGTGATGAGTTGCTAATGGTCTTAGGTTTTGGTAGAAATATTGCAAGGAGGTTAGGTGCAGCTGGTCTAGGGAGATATTGGGTGAAATTCTAGGAGCCCCTTGGTTAGATATTTGATGTTTCTTGAATATTTTTTATTTTAAATCTGAACTCCTTGAAGTTCCTTAAGTCCTTAAAAATCATACCTGCCATGTCAGGATTATGGAAAAGAGGAAGCTCAAAAGTTGTAAGGCTGTATCAAAGAGAAGTATTAGGGTTCTTCCTACTGTCTTCCTCTGAAAGAGAAGGCAGGAACAGCTGCTGTCTGCCGATGATGAGGAGAACTTTATCTTGTGATTGCCTCAGAAACACAGCCTTGAAGTTGCTTTCCTTTTTCTTAGCACATTCAGAGAGGAAGCGCCTTAGAAAGCCAAGCAAACGGCTTCTGGAATATGCAGAAGAATATGATCACTTATTTGCACCCAAGAAAAAATCAAAGAAGGGCCAAGAGCAATTGCAAAAGGTGGGTCAAAGCTTATGTGCTCTTCATAGCTATTACTCTGGGGCTCTGGTCTGCAGGCTTTCGATGCATTCTTGCTGGCTGAGTGTTCTTGCAGCGTGCAGTGGTGTACAGGATGAATGTGTTCACCATCGTATTTTGTATGCTAGGTGAATTCTGTGGCGAGGTCTGAATTTGAAGGAGGTCTTCCTGCACAATGCAGTCCTGACAGAGATGCCCAGCGGGAGACAAGTCCTTTGGTTTCAACTCCATCTTCATCCAAAGAGTCCCCTCCCATCCTTGAAGCGGAGCGCCCCTTCTCAGAACTAGGATCCCGTTCTGCTGATCCCACTGATCAGCTTGTAGAACAACCTTCAGATTCCCCAGAACTGGTGCTGTCTTCCTCAGATGTTTCTGAAGTTTCTGCTTCTCCAGATGCAGAAGAGAGATTTCTGAAATCAGGTAAGAAGGAGGTTGTGTGGTTCTGCTCTTGTAAGTGAACATATCATAAGTTCACTGGAAGTTGTTGCTTCAGTCAGCGTCAAAAAGTTAGTAGATGTTTGCTGTTTGGTTTCACTTTACTTCATTCAATCACAATTCCTGCTGCTGGGAATGGAGAGAGGATAGGTGCAGCAGCTGAGTCACAGTGAGCTGCATAATCACACTTAAACTAATTGTTTTCTGTTGTGTCTGATGGTCTTCCTAAAGTCCTGGTGCTGAATAACCTTTTGTCCAGGTGAAGACACTCCTAAGTTCTTCAACTCCTTGCCATCTGTGCTTGCAAACAGTTGTGTTCCTTTAGCTTGAAAGTCTCTTGCTCTTGTTAAAACCCTTGGATGAACACTAGCCAGGCTGAGGTTTTACATGAAGTCTGGTCTGCATAGTTTGTGGGATGTAGGGTGACGTTTTCCTCTCCTAGGGAATTGTAGCACAGAAATTCCTTTGGAGAAGCTTCTTTCTCTTAAACATTCTAAGTATCTGTAGGAACTGTCAGAAACTCACATTAGCAGCAAGCCAGGGCCTTAGCTTTCAGTAAGACCCAGTATAAAAAGTGGGAATGTGGTCTGATGAGCTTTTCCCCTTTCCAGCAGAGTCAGTGTCAGGGTCTGCTTTGTTGTATTGTCATTCTACAGAGAGTTAGAGAGGATTTTGGAAGGGAAAACTATGGGTGTGAACCTGAGATTGGAGATGCAGGAGAACAGTAGCAGGGTGCAGCAGTGGGAGTGAACATCCAGTATTCAGAGGTTGCATGGCTCTTCCCTTTCCTGAGAAAAATCACCTCTTGCTCAAGTGCACAGGGCCCAAGCTGTGGGTAGAGGTTTGCACTGAGAATGATGCCATGTTTCCATTTGGCAAGAGAGCTGCTCGGGTCCGGCACCGGGACCGGTGTGCTCGAGCTGAGAGGTGCTTTGTTTTGGTTTCTCTTTGGGGTGGGAAGACTTCAGCAGACAGCAAGGACTGGCAGGGTCGTCTGCTCACGTACCTGCTCGAGAGGGTGACGTCAGCCACAGGAAATTTAAAGGAGGCAGAGCAAAGCCGCCTGACTGCCATTTGGCAGGAGAGCCTTCTGGCAGGATTGCAGCTAGCGGCGTGTGCTGGGTCAGCTGACAGAGTGCAGAAGCCTCTGCGGTAGCTTGGGCAAAATATAGTAGTCAGGTGGAATATATCTGATTCTATGTATTCTATGTATTCAGCCCTCCGACTACTACCCATTGCTGGTAATCCAAGCTGGAAGCAATGAGATTGATAAGGGCACCTGAACAATCAAAAAGGAATTCAAGGCCCTTGGACAACTGATTGATGGGGCAGGAACTCAAGTGGTGTTCTGCTCAGTTCCCTCAGTGGCAGGGAACTTGTTACCTCCTGAATGCCAGCAAAAAGCTTAAGTAGGAGATGTTGCTGGTTACAGCTGGTTTGTTTGGGGGTTGTCTTTTCTCAGGTAGTGTTAACCAGGAGCATGCCCTTTTGCCTGTTTACTATGCATAACACGAATGCTGGTGGGAGTGGTATGGGAGTGGAGGCGGGGCTGTGTATGTCAGCGGTGGGACTGGTTTATACCACATCAAAGTGATTGGGAAATTATGATCTAAAACTGGCCTGCCAGGATGTGTTAGTTGCTGGCATTGACTTCATAGTTTCTCTTCTGTGGGTGGATTTTTGTGTTACTTGTCAAGGTGTGCCTGAAGGTCATGGCAGATCGTGGTCCGTTTTCGTGGAAGTGGTACAGAAATGGGTAATTGGCATTTCTGCCCAAGGAGCTTATGATCCCAAAGAGAGGGTGAAGCAGGTTGTTTTGAACTTTTCACTGGTATTTGCTTGATAGTCTTGGTCTGATTGAAAAGAAACCCCCCATTTATCTGAAGAGTTTCATTGCAGGAAACTTTGAAAGCAAGCGTCAGCGGAAGCCCACGAAAAAGCTCTTGGAATCCAATGATTTGGACACTGCCTTTATGCCAAAGAAGGAAGAGTGGACTCCCCCAAAGAAGGTATTTTCCTTCCAGGTCTTGAAAAAACGGACAGTAAACACCTAGAAAGCAAGACTGCTGAATGAGACATGGTGCAGTGGGCTGTGGTTTTGGTTTTTGTTGGCTGTGGCTCAGGAGCAAACGTCCATCCTTCCCAAAGATATGCAGGTTTCTGTGTTTTGATGAGAAAAATCTGCTGAATACAGATGTGTTCCCTATCCCTCTCTACTTGTAATGGAGATTGGGTAGTTTTGGCTGTAAAATACCCTGTTTTCATTGATTTGTATGGAAAAGGAGTCATCTGGATGCTGACTGGGAAGGTGTGAACAAAAAGGTTCTGTTCAGAGGTTTCTGTCGCTGTTACATTGCAGCATAGCTTGAACTTGAACCTAAGGCTTTTGTCTTTTCCAATCAGATTTCTTCTGAGCAGCATTTCCTTTGTTTCCTATTGAATGGTACTTTTAAGTGCAGAGCTTGTAGTAGGATGGAGGCTTAAGTTGTATCACATGTGATACACTGCTGATTTTTAAAGAAAATGCTGCTGCTCTCCACTGAAGGTGTCTCCTATGAAGACAGGCTGAGTGTTGGGGTTGTTCATCCTGAGGAAGAGAATGTTCCTGGGAGACCTTATAGTGATCCTCCAGTGTCTGAAGGGGGTGTAATAAAAAAGCTGGGGAGGGGCTTTTTAGAAAGGCATGCAGCAGTAGGGACAGGGGGGCAATGGTTTTAAGCTGGAGAAGGGCAGATTTAGATTGGACATTAGGAGGAAGTCTTTTTTACTATGAGGGTATTGGAACAGGTTGGTGGTGGTGGAGGTCCCATCCCTGGAGACATTCAAGGTCGGGTTTGATGGGGCACTATGCAATCTGATCTAGTTAACAATGTCCCTGCTTACTGCAGGACTAGATGACCTTTAAAAGCCCCTTCCAAACCAGTGCATTCTATGAAATATTCAATGGCGTGGTTTGGGAGAAAGCAACTAAGAATGAATTCTCATGTGGTGGTCCTGCACAAGCCTTGTTGACACTGTTTCTAAGATTGATGAATAACACTTTTCCTCCTTTCCTTTTTCTCTCTGTGAGGCGAGAGTCTTAATACAGTTATCATGGTTGCAGTAATGCAGAGGCCAGCGTCATTCAGTCCTGAGGTCCGTAAAAATGTAAAGCAAGAAGAGAGTCTCTGTTCCCAGCAGCTTACAGAATGTTAGCAGCTTTTCTGGGAGAGCTCAGGAGACAGTGGGTGATGCTGGTGATCACAAGACACGGCAGACTCGTGTTCCTCCCTGCCTAGAACCTGACTTTTCCATGTGGGATCTGTCACACAAGCAAAACAAATGTTTTTCTTGTTAAGTCTCTAATCAATGACAAATTAATGACCTGATCTTTCAGTAAGTTACATGTTGCACTCATTCATAAAGGCTCTGAGTGGCTGAGCAATGTGCATCTCTAGTTTGCATCTGGTGACTTGACTCTTGTGAATTTGCAGGGTGTTGGCCCTTCGGAGAGTGACAGTTCTGAGCTCTACTCGCCAGCCCACTTCTCGGATCTGGCAGAAGGTAAGTGAAGGCAGGGCTGTGGGGGTAGATCGCTGCTGACATTTGGACCAGTGTCTGTGGCTTTGTGTGTGTAAGGGCTGACGTGACCTGGGCTCTCACTGCTCTCAGCTGAGGCAGTGGCAGAAGAGATAAGTACTGAGCTTGCTCACCCCAGGTACTGTTACGTCCTTGATTTGTCTATGGAAAGTGAAGATGATGTTCGTGTCTCAGGCTGGGTGCTTGAAGGAAACTCCTCAGCACAGGTGCTGTTACCAGTCCCCTGTCTTTTGCCTGGTGACTTGTGTGTTAGAACCTGCTGGTGGTACCTGTAGAGAGGAAGTTCTTTATGGCTATTCCTTGAAGTGGTCTTTCTGTTGTGTCCCAGCCTCTGAAAAGCTCTTGGAGAAGCAGCGGAAGCGGAAGCGACAGCGTCACCCCTCTGCTGCAGTGCACCCCAAAAAGGAGAGGAATGAGATGCGGCTGAGGGTCACCCCACACTCAGAGGTACTTCTGGGTCTTCCTACATGTTGTTATCCCTGTAACTTGTCTGCTGCTTCCCAGGGTACTTTCAGAGCTCCAGCCAGGTCACCTTTGGCTGGCTGACATGGCCATTGAGTCTGTCCCATTGATGCAGTTGCATGAACTGGAGTTGAAGCTGAAGATTCTACTTTGATTTAGTAGCTGTATTGATGACTGCTTAACTTGGGCCCAGCTTTTGAGCTGCTACTCAGTTAATTAGCCAGGAAGAGGCTGTTCTGATCTGTTGGAACCAGGTTTTATCTGGCGTTGCATTTCAGAAAGTCCAACTGTTGTAAAATATCTTCTCTGATGGTGGTGGGAATACTGCACTTTCACACACCAGTATGTAGCACAAGTGCTAGACAGTGGATTTAACCCCTTCTTCCACTTGCCCCTGCTTGCCAGAGTGAGCCAAGAACCGTGTTGGAGGGGATGGGGGGGAGTGTCTGTGACTGCTCACAGGAGCCTCTGATTACATTCTGCTATCCAGCAGAAAGCGATCACTGGGGCAATTTGCTTCTGCATCCCAGCAGAGTTGGTGTGCAACTATCTCTGACAAGCACATTTTGCCTTTTAGGAATGAGCCAGGTATCACCCAAGTATAGGGGAAGCAAGACTTTTCCTGGGAGAGGCGGGACACCTCTGGGCCTCTCACCATCGCCTCTCACTTCCAGTGGCCCAGGTTCAGCAGCAGGCTGTTCTGTCAGGATAGTCAGTATGTATTTCAGGAGCCAATTATAGACATATATTGTTATATTTGTTGTTGTTATACAGCTTCCAGGGGAGCACAAACCTCACACCTCTAAGCAGTGCCAGGCAGCCTGCTGTTACTGCTTTTGCAAAAGGGCATTTCTGATGGGGGTGATAAAGTGGGGAAATACCCCAGGCCATTCAGGCCTTCCTTTGATGGTTGGTGATCCTTCTGAAGTGTGCTCATCTGGAATCATGTTTCAAAGAAGCCTGTACAAATATCTGTGCCAATGCTGGGGGGCAGTTAACATTGTCTGCTGTTAGTTACTCACTGAGAGGCTTGGCTCATCTCTGAGCCAGCAAATTCTCTGTGAGTCTTCTATAGGGTAGAAAAGAGGGAGAAATTCAGAGCAGCAAAGCAGCCAGGCCGTGGCTCTGAATCCTGCACGTTGCTGTTCAGTGTAGAGAAAGCCCAGGGAGTCTTAACTGCCTCCCACCTTAGATGTCTGTGTTGAATACCTGAAGTTAGGTATGGTAAGCCATGCCAAAAAAAAAAAAGTTAAACCACATCAATGTTCAACACCTTTTGCCAGTATCCATTTCTTGAGCCACTGAGGTGAGAGTGTTCAACCCTTGGCTCAGGTGAGTGCATGAGTACTGGTGAGTATTGTGCTGTGGAGATGCAGTTGTGGTCTCGTGTGGAATTTGGACCACAGTGGTCCCTTAGTGATTTTCCACAGACCAGTCAAAGAGCTCTGCTTTGTGCTGAACAGTGCTAGAACAAATAGATGGTCTGGTGATACAGCACAGTGAGGCCTCACATCCAGCTGCTTGCAGAGGAGAGATTTGCCTGGGCTGAACTGAGCAGCCAGTTTGTGGAGCCAGGAGTGCAAGCTTACAACACTGGGGCAGCAAGAGAGAGAGAAGGGGATGGAAAATGCTGTTGAAATGGTTGTCAAGGTTGTGAGCCAAGGTCAGGCCAGGCTTTTGAGGATGTGCCAGATACAGCAGCGGAGAGAGCTCTGGAGGAAGACCCACTCACTGTAGGAGGTACGTAGTTTTGCAGCGTTCATGGTAGGTAGGGGAAGGAAGGGGAGCAGTGTGACAGGTTGAGTGGTGGCCTTGAATAGTGACCTTCCTGACTCCCCAGCATGAGTGCCTGGGCTTGCCCATTGTGCCTTGCTCTAGCACTTCCTTCTCTGTGGCTCTGGGAGCATCATTTAAAATAAGGCAAAGATCCTGTGTGTGAAATGTGCAGATTGGCTGTGTGGAGCCAGGTGGAACGGGGTTAGGCTGAAAGAACAGGGTGAGAGTGTGCTGTGCCACACTGGGCAGCGTGGGCCCACTTGTTGAGGTAGCATTGCTGCTGTGAATGCTTTCACATCTGGAAAGGAAGTTACTGATTATATGACTTCTAGATTGTAGTCTTCTGTTCCAGTAACACATGAAACTTGGCCATCAAGTTTCAAACCAAGGTGTCATAGCAGCCATGGTAGAAAACAAGGATGGAAATATCAACTGGTTCTAAATCCCTCATACCTTTGTAGCGACTTTGAGTATGTGTCCCCTGGCTTCCAAAACACTTACCTGTCACTGACCACAGGACATCACCCTGCCCCTCATGATCTCAGTGGCCACAAGAGGTGCAGAGCTCACTTTGTGTCAGTAGCACTGAGGCTCCAGTGTACACAGAAGCTACAGCTAGTGTTATTTGCCCATATCAGTAGCCGTTTAACACTGCTCTTGTCCTGCATTACAGTGACCTATGCAAGCCTGGGGTCACTGCTGAGCAGAAAGAACACCACCTGTGCAGGAATAGGAAGAGCTGAGCTCTGATGAGTCCTTGGAGCACTGGTTGCTAGTGCTGCTCCTAGAGTATTCCAGGAGCAAGTGCTGGGGCAAGAGGGCTGCCTTACAGCAGAGCTCTGTAATTCTTAGCAGAAACACAGCTGCAGGAGCAGAAGCATCGTAGCACCTAGCTTGAGAAGCTGCTGTTGCACATGGAGGTGAATGTGGCTGTTGTCTTAGATGGTCTTTTTGCCAGTGCTTTGGAGACCTCTGCCTTCACCCTGCTTAGGGCTGTGTGGCAAGGTAGCAGCAGCTTAGGTGCTCATCATCAGTATTCGACAGACTGCTTTGCTGCCAGCCTTCCAGCGAGGGTGTGATGGTAGTCTGTAAGGCTGTGCACCCTATGGTGTGCTGGACCAGCAGTAGTCTGTATCTGGGACTTTTTTTGTGTGCTGAATAAAGGCAATTAATAGCTTTCATCTTTGTACAGTGTGTTTTAATAGACAATTAGTGTACCTGTGCATCACTGCTCCACAGAACTCGGGTGGCTTTGAAATGTCTGTAAGTAAAAGGACACTGTTGCAATTCAGGAATGAAAAAACCCTCACTCCACTAGGCAAAGAAAGCATTGTTATCTGACCACAATGCCAGGTCCAGGCTCTTCCAGCTTCAAACCTCAGGAAAGCTTGGTCTTTATTTTGCCCAGACTGATAATGTGTTCAGAGGGCATTCAGTTCAGCTTACAAGCTTTAGTATCACCACTGAGGCTCTGCCGTAAAGAGAATGGTGCAAAGCTCCCTCTCGTGTTCGTTAGCTGGACACCTGGCACCAAGCAGGCTTTGAATGAGAGTGATGGCTGCTGCTTCTTCCAGCAGTTTGAATTTCACACAAGGTTTCTTCAGGTGTACAGTTCATGTCTGGACATACACTAGATATGACTAGGTATGACCCAAGGAGGAACTGGCAACTAGCTGCGATGAGCTGAGCTATTAAAAAATGGCAGAATCCTTAAAATGTTCTTGCTCAAGGCACTTACCTGAAGGCATCACTTTTGTGCAGCATGAATGGCTGTTAAGATGTACCCACTCTGGAGTGGCAGCTGGGACTGGTGAGACACCAAAGGGTTGCCTAGACTGGGCCCAAGAGGCCTGGAAGCTGGGCGGATTGGCATTTCTTGGCTCCTAGTTGCCCATCCTGACAAAAGTGAGGGCAGAGCTGCCATGTGCAGCTCCAGAACCGAAACAAGTGTCTCTAGGGTACCTGCCTCTTTCCTGCCCTCTAACAGTGTCCGGGCAGGTCCAGTGGACACATTGAAAGGAGTTCTTCCACCTTCTGAAGCTTTATGGCAGGATCCCTCACTTGGTCAGTGAAGGTGCAGTTGGGCCTTTATCATTTGAAGCCCATCTTCTCAGCAGGATGCTCTTCCACCAAGAGGTGTTATGGTCAGTGCTGTGATACTTGGATGGGTGCTTACGGTGTAAGTGCTCTTCTGCACTGTTCACTGTGTTATTGACCAACTTGTTCATGCTAACACAGGACCTGAATAATTATGGGCCTGTATTTTACATGGGTTAGGACAGAGGCAAGTCTGGGGCAATGTCTGGTTCATTACTGGGTGACATCAGTAAAAATCATTCGCAGTTTCTCATTCCCATTTCCAGTGCACGTAGACACCAGCATGCAGGATGCTTCAGACTGTTCCAGCCCTCCTGATTTGTTTCTGTGCAGGACAACATCTTTCTTTCCAAGTCATGGTTCCTTCCTCAGAGGGGTTAGCACAGGAAAATAATTGTGTTGAATGTGTATTTTAAAATAACCTAGTAAACTAAGATCTATTGCTTTTTCTTTCTTGTGTTTTGGTGGAACTGTATATGGGGGGTGTTGTTTCCACAGTGGGTAACACACAGACCCAGCTGTCAAACATTCTGTGCTCAACAGCTGAAATTGCAGTTTCCAGGTCAGGACAGGAACTGCTGACAGCCCTGACTTTGGATTTCTGTTTTAAGGGGGAGGCACTGGTTCATGGGACTGCTGTAAGCCCCAAAGAGGGTAACGAAGAGGGGTCAGAGAACGACCATGGAGTGCCTTCGTCTAAAAAGATGCAGGGGGAGCGTGGAGGAGGAGCAGCTCTCAAGGAGAACGTGTGTCAGGTAGAGTCCATGAAGCAAGCTCTTTGAAACTTTACCACTGTAAAGTGTTTTCTGTAAGTCCTGGGATACACTAGGCCCCCAGATAACGCCCAGGTAGCCTCAAGGTGCTTATTGTAGAATTAACAAGCTTTTTGTGCTCCCAGCTGAGCCCCTCTGCTGAGATTGCTTGTCCTGCTAAAATTCACAGATGTTAGGGTGATGTGACCAGCGTAGGATTAATTTTAGCTGATAATGTGGTAGCAAGGACTGGATGGCAAATGGCAGTGGCCATGCACAAACCACCTGAATTAATGACACAAGAACCACCTGAATTAATGACACAAGAACCACCTGAATTAATGACACAAGAACATTTTGCTGCAGAAGTCTGTTACCAGTCTTGGCTGGCACATGGGTTGTTGCTGTCTGGGATGAGCTGGGGAAGGAGGTGGCTTGGAGCTGAAATTGTGCTGCTTTCCCTGCAGATCTGCGAGAAGCCAGGGGAGTTGCTGCTGTGTGAGTCTCAGTGCTGTGGTGCTTTCCACCTGCAGTGCCTTGGGCTCTCCGAGATGCCAAAGGGCAAATTCATCTGCAATGAGTGTTCCACAGGTATGGCAGCTTTCATGAGTGCAGGACAGGGTGCTTGCTGCATGTTTACCTGGTGCTTCTTTGCTGGAGTGATGTGCCTGCAGTGGGGCTGCTAACTACCTCTCAGTCCTCTGGTTGGTGTTTGGTAATTCTTACTGTTGGTTCAGGAATGTGGGTAATGTCCAGGATCTGGTGGGAAGGAGAGGGGAAATTCTTACCTGGATTTATGGAAAGAGGGCTGGTGGGGGAGGATGAGTGGAACAGGCTAGAAAAGAGGGGAATATCTTCAGTAAGGTTGTCAGGTTTTGGTTTTCTTCTATTTTCCTGGTCTGCAATCACAACTATAATAATATTTCTTTTCAACCTAGAGCTTTATTGCAGCTGCAGGCAAAACCAGCCTGCTGTGGAGAGCTTTGGGATGGCACAGCAGGTTGGGAAGGTGTGCTGTGCTAATACACAGCCTCATGATAGGGTCAGGTCTTCATTTGGCCCTTCTGTGTGACTACTGTTCCATCTGCTGCTCTTGCTCCAGGGGTCCATACCTGCTTTGTATGCAAGACCTGCGGGGAAGATGTGAAACGGTGCTTGCTGCCCCTCTGTGGGAAGTATTACCACGAAGCCTGCATACAGAAGTACCCCCCCACAGTCATGCAGAACAAGGGCTTCCGATGCTCCCTGCACATCTGCATGACTTGTCATGCTGCTAACCCAGCAAACATCTCTGCCTCTAAAGGTACCAAAACCTTCTCGGGTGCTCTAGGGGATGCAGTTAGAGGCATTGTCTTTATTTCCTGTCCACTGTTCTTCACGTTGATACTCTGTCCTTGCCATAGTGCTTGCTGTGGGAATAGCTTTCTTGGGAGTGGACGGGGGTGGCCTCGGTATGCAAAGTAGTTGCTCATCAGCACTCCTGATGGTCAGACATGGCAGCTGAAGTGGTGGTGTCTGTCCAGACTCCTGGATGCCTGCACATCTGGTGATGCCACATGCCTCTGGAATTCTGAATAAGTCTGTGGAGCAGCATGGGCACTCCGATGCTTTTCCTACCTGCTTTTGACTGTGCCAGTGCTACAGACAGTGCCTGTTTAGCAGCACTGACTATTAGGGCAATGGCAATAGAGGACAGCGTAGTAAAAACCATGATACTGTTCTTTTTTAATAGTGCAAACTCTTATCTTGTCATAGTGGCACCCTTGGGCTAAGTGTCTCGGGCCAATATTTATTTGGGCTGTTTGCAGCCATACCTTGACCTTTTTCTCATGTGATTAAACTTAAAACTTTCATGTGATTTCCTTGTATATTTGCTTCTAAAACTGCCTTTCTTCTTATCCTTGATCTTAAGACAAGTGACAATAAGACCAGCTCTGTTGTTATTCTCAGATTGTGTGTTGAAATTGTTAAAGTTTTCCACTTCCCCACTGAATGGTTACATTATGTCTCTCTGATTGTTGCTTCACAGTGGTCAGACTTACTCCTTTCTTCCCATCTCCTTTCTCTGTTTATAGTCTCCTGTGGGAAACTGAAAGCAGGCTCTCAAAAACCTTGGATAAATTAGGCCTGTAGGCAATTCTGAATTCTCCCTTCTGGAATGTCTGGGTAAAATCTGATAAAACAGAGAGACAAATGCTGATGTCTTCAGAAGCTACACGGATTGGTTTCATTATGTGCAGCTAACCACTTGGAACACCCCCTCTGTAATTACTGTCTGAGCTGATTTACTAATTATTTGTGTGTGATAGGAAGCAGTCCCAGTCTGTGAACTCTTGAACTGTTCCTGCACAGCACGCAGGAGGTTTTTCACTTCTAAATAACTCAGTTATTTTTTTACTTATATACAAATCTTGCATATTAAATGCATTTATAATTGCATATATAGGTGTACTAAATAATTTGATAGGAACCGATCAAGTAGGTCATGGGTGGTGTCCAGAAAATGAAAGCCAGTCTCTTTTTCCAAAGGTCACCTATGGTTTCTTGTTCTGAGCTTGGGTATCAATAGAGGCTAGTGTTGTCAGGAAACAAGAAGTCATCCTCCAGTAGAGGTTCACTGTGTTCCTGATACCTTCTGATGCCAGGTCGCTTGATGCGCTGCGTGCGGTGCCCGGTTGCCTACCACTCCAACGACTTCTGCCTTGCTGCTGGCTCCGTGGTCCTCGCCTCCAACAGCATCATCTGCCCCAATCACTTCACTGCACGGAGGGGCTGCCGCAACCACGAGCACGTCAACGTCAGCTGGTGCTTCGTCTGCTCGGAAGGTGAGGTGGTTTATGCCAGGGAATGCCCTCATGAGAAGTCATTAGAGCAGGCAGAAGCTTTGCCTGTCCGGAACCTGCCAGTGAGAACCACAGAGAACAGCTTGCCTTCCTATTCAGCCCCATTCAAGTCCAATGTCAGGCTAGGACGCTTTCTCAGAAGGGTTCTTTTTGCATCATGAGTAGGGTGCAACTTTTGAGAGAGGTTCACAGAGGAGCCTCTTGCCCTTTTCTCAGCTGTGTCTGTCTGGAAGTGCGCAGTCCGAGGTTTCTGCATAGTGACTGATGAATTCCTCTTCTTTGCAGGGGGCAGCCTTTTATGCTGTGAGTCGTGCCCGGCTGCGTTTCACCGTGAGTGTCTAAACATTGAGATGCCAGAGGGAAGCTGGTATTGTAATGATTGCAAGGCAGGCAAAAAGCCACACTACAAGGAAGTAGTCTGGGTGAAAGTTGGGCGCTACAGGTAGGTGAAGGTAGAACACACTTGTCCCCATCCTTTCTTCATGCAGTGCTCATGGTGGTTGGGGTGAGAAGCTGCTCCCCTCTGCAGGGTACAGTGCAGCAGCCTTTGGCATTTTTGCATGCATGTAATAGTTGGTCAAATGCATGCTCTTTTCCTTCAGAAACCTCTTGTCTTCCCACCAGACATGCTGGTAGCCCTCACACACATTTTCCCCCTGTCATCATGCAGTAGCATACATCTTGAGGTTTTTGGAAGCAAGGAAGCCAAAGATTTAATCTGCACTTCCCTGTGTTGCAGGTGGTGGCCAGCTGAGATTTGCCATCCTAGGACAATTCCTGTCAACATCCAGAAAATGAAACATGACATTGGCGAATTCCCTGTGCTGTTCTTTGGCTCCAAGGATTACCTGTGGACCCACCAGGCCCGAGTGTTCCCTTACATGGAAGGTGATGTCAGCAGCAAAGACAAGATGGGGAAGGGCGTGGATGGCATATACAAGAAAGGTAACTTGCCTTTGTCTAGGGAGATAAACCTTCCTTTTCTGTTCATTCCCATTTGGAGAAGTGGCATTCTTGTAACAGAGAAGAATGTTGTCTTGTAGCTAAAGTGAAATTAAAGTTGTAGACTGAGCTGCTGCTTATTTATCATCAAGAGTGTTTGTTGGTTTGACTCCCAGGGAGGGAGAAGGGTGCACAGATCTTGAATGCTTTTCCAGCTCTGATATCCAAGTGAGCTGCTGCTTTGTCAATTTCCCTGTATCCACAGTCTTTACCTGTGTATGAAAATGTACTTGGGAGTTGTGAATGTGGCTGCCTGAGTCCTCTGCCCAAAAGCAGGAAAGTTAGCTGACAGTTTGGATGCTTCATCTCACCCACAAACAGTTCCCTTCCTGTAACTCTCATGACTGCTGCCCTGACCTTTTCTTCAGCCCTCTGCAGTGAACCTCTGCCTCTGGTGTACATGGTCAGGGAAGTTTGCTGGTGGAGCTGTGAGCATTGGGCGGATGCTGGCAGCCCAGCTCCGTTTGAGCAGAAGGAGTTCCATTGTAATGCAGCTTGTTCTCTCACTTAGCTCTTCAGGAAGCTGCAGTGAGATTTGAAGAATTGAAGGCACAAAAAGAATTAAGACAGCTCCAGGAAGACAAAAAGAATGACAAGAAACCTCCTCCCTACAAACACATCAAGGTGAGGGCAGGTGGATTTGGTACGGGGTGGAAGAGAATTCTGAGCCGTTGGTGCAGGTGACTTGTATGGAATCAGAAACGTCTCTGCTGTTGGGGTGTCTGGCTACATTTCAAGGTCGTTTGGGGCCTCTGGGCATCTTGTCATCCTCCACAGAAGGGATCCCTGTATGCACAGAGCTGTACGAAAGCCAGAGGCCAGTAGCAGAGGTATTCTGATTTACTGGGGCAGATCTGGACATCTCTGTGCTGTTCTGTGTCAGTTGTATGGTCTGAAAAAAAGTCTGTCTCTACCTTGAGGTCTGAGGGCAAGGTGGTGTGTGACAGGAGATTGTCAGGACGTAGTGGAGCAGAGCTGTGCGGAGGATGGTAACCCCTGCTGTATCTTGTTTCATCTCAGCTGTTTTATACATCTGTTTAGTCACCAACTGATACAGAAAGAAGTACTAAACAGATGTGCAGGCTGGAATATTAGACATTTTACTAAGTTTTGGGGAACCCTTAATGTTTAGGGCTGTTCTGAGATAGAATTGGAGCAGCTATAGCCCTAGAGGATGGATGTGACTTGAGAGCTGGAGCCATGCTGGTGCATGTGCTTGAGATGTGGGTCTGGACTGCTTAGAAACTAAATGATTCAGGGACTTTTTCATTATCTCTGTTTGCTCTTTCCCTTTTCTGTGTGACAAACTAGGGAAGCTTAACTGATTGCTGGCACAATTTGGTTCTAACAAGATTTCTAGGCAGGCAGGTGGTATCCTACATGAGTTACTGTACAGAGTAAAGAGCGCAGCTGAATGCTGTGGCAGCAGTATGGGCCAGGCAGATTTGAAGTAGCTCCTCGTAGGTATTTCAAGCCTATCTCTGGTCACAGAATGCAGGAACTTGAGATGCAGTTTGGAGACTTTAAAAAACCCTTTTAATACAAGTAATAACAATTATGGTCATTAGCCATGGTACCTCTTCTGGGGCCTGGGTGGAAACTCTGTCTCTGTGAAAGCAAAACAGTTTCCAGCAGCATACGGTGGACTACAGAAAGGTTCTGGGTGAAATGGCTGAGGCTGTCCACACCTGTCCTGTCCTTCTAAGGAGATCAGTACCTCAAGAGTCTACATCAAAGTGCACCAACACAAGAGGCTGCTGCAAAATACACTTGGGATCCTTTATCACATGAGGAATGTGCCTAGTCCGAGCAACGACCTGTTTTGGAACTGGTTTTGTACCAGCAGTGTCCTGGGGCTTAGGACAGCCCTGCTGGGCATGCTTGCAGGCTTCAATATTCTGGTCACTTGGGGTGATAATGTCAGAGCTATCAACTGTCCCCCCAACCAGGGTACTTCTGTCTGCCCTGGTGGGAGATGGTCCTAGTCCTGTGTGTCACTATTAATGAGGTGATGAATGAACAGTTTGAGCGAGATAGGGGAAGCATCAGAGGAGAACCCAGGAGTGATAGGAAGGTTGGAAGTGGGAGGCAGAACTAGGAGGAAGGGGATGTTGTGTTGAAGAGATTTATCAGGTGTTTCTACAGAGTTTGCTCTTAAACAGAAGAGGAGGATTAGGACTAGGCCAGCCTCAGGCTGGCTGCCAGCCTGGAATCTGCTCAGTGGGTGGGACTAAATAAATTGTGTGGGGCTGGAGTAGTTTTACTGAATGATCCCCTCCTTTCATTCTGTGTGAGAGGAAAGGGAGCTGATGGTGTTGCTCACCTAGACAAAGAACAGCAAGGAGCTTTTCTTCAGTGTCTCTTTCAAAAGTCCTGACTCTCTGTTGCCTACCTTTCAGCGTCCGCTGCCTTTAAGCAAACCCAAAGGACCCTGCTCATGCCACAGACACGCCAGTCGCTTCTCCACCTGGTGCTGCGCTCTGCTTCCCTCTGGAGCGGATTTTAGAGAGCTCCTTGGCTTAACTCTGAGCTCCTCTTTGGGCCTTCCAACCCCAGCCCTGTCTGGTTTTTCATTCATTTCCACCTGCAGGACAGTTGGGTAGGGAGCTAACTGCTTGTGGCCTGGTGTGTAGGTAAGCCCTCTGTACTCTGTCAGGGGCATGCCCGCCTGGTTCTCGTAGCAACAGCTGAGAGCACAAACCAGCTTGAAGGTAACAAATTACAAGACCAGGGCTGTAAGGAAAAGGGCCTGACACTTGGGAGACTGAAAGTGCTGCTTTAATACAGAAAATGGTTTGATGTTGCTCACAGGTATGGTGTTGCACCCAGTGAGAGTGCTGGGCCACCTGGGCAGAATGTAGGCACAGTGGTGATGGGAGGGGGACATTTGACAACTGCTCCCCCGTCCGTCTGGGATCACAGAATACACACTGCACCAGGTGATGCTAATGGGGGACCTGTATCCTCTCTAGTAGCTCTTCCCTCTAATTGTATACCTCTTGAAATAGCATGCCCAGAAGTACACACGTGCCTGTACCTGTGTCCTTCTGCCTCTTGCTGTGACTAACATGCTCTGCAGCTTCTCAGCTCGTAGGCAGGGGTTGAGTACAGAAGTGACTGTCAGGATAACCTGTTCTTAAGAGCTAACATCCCTCGTGTGCATTCAAGGTGAACCGGCCAGTGGGCAAGGTGCAGATCTTCACTGCAGACCTGTCCGAGATCCCACGCTGCAACTGCAAGCCAACAGATGAGAACCCCTGCGGCCTGGACTCGGAGTGCATCAATCGCATGTTGCTCTATGAGTGCCACCCCTTGGTGTGCCCTGCTGGCGAGCGCTGCCAGAACCAGTGCTTCTCCAAGCGGCAGTACCCTGAGGTACAGATTTTCCGCACGCTGGCACGAGGCTGGGGCTTGCAAGCCAAAACAGACATCAGAAAGGTACGTACTCTGTTTCTGCCTATGACTTTTTTTCTCTGTCTCACGTCTCTTTTGCTCAGTGTTAGGTTCAACAGATTGGAAAAATTACAAACTTTCAGTAATGTGAAGGCTTCTTGCCCTGGAATGCAATGTAGGAAAGAAATGGATGAGCTTAACTTTTCCGGTCCTGACGTTTTTGGCTCAGCTAACTCAGAAAATGGCTTGCATATTGATGTCCTATAGAGGAAGAAAGATGATTGTTTGATCTGTCTGCTTATATGGATGATGGAGTTCATGAATACACCCAATCACTGGCTTGGAAATGGTTCTCAGGATTTCCAGATGGGGAGCAGTGATTATCTGTCCTCCTCATTTTTGAGTAGCCAGGCTTTTCCAGCATGAGAATCTCATACCAGAGGCTGAAGCCAGGACTTGGCTCTTAAAAAGAATTGTTATTTTGGAGATGGCTGTTGTTACCGCTGGAACCCATTAAAACACTTTGTTGTTTTTAAATCCAGATAATAGTAGTTTTGTGGACACACATCTGTGCTGAGGAAGGAAGAGTGCTAAAGAGAGCTCCAAAGCTAAAGAAGGGTGGCACGAGGCAGGACAATTAGCATAGCAGGAGAATGTCTGAAAAAGAAGGAGGGACAACATGCCATGGGGGAGGACTTGATAGCAGAAGGAAAAATGTGTCTGTCTTGTCTAGGCTTTGCTGCCTGCTGGGATACATGAAAGGATCTGTCTGTCATTCTATGTATCAGTTTCAGTAGACAGACTGGAAACACCAAAACTCAGTTATTTAATGGAGGCTTCTATTAGCAGCAGTGAAGCAGAGCTGGGATTCCCTTTGAGTGTGACCTCTGCAGTGCTTCACTGCAGGCAAACTCCGAGTTCCCCGCAGGACCAGGTGTCCTAGGTGCATCATGTTGTTCAGTGCAGTTGGTCCCCAAAGGGCAATCATTTCCAGATGGATTGCAGTTAGGCAGTGCTTTGAGCTTTGCAGCAAAGAGCTGGTTTTGTGGTTTACTTTTTGCTGTCCTAGAGTGTTAATTCTTTCCATAGCACAAAGAACAATCTGATGACCATTGTTGCTTTAATTTATTTAAAGTTACTTGCTGAGCCTGTGAAACAGATGTATGGTTTAGGGCTCTTAGTGAAGGGTATTGTTCAAATTGGCTGCAAAGCACAGAAGAGTAAGAGGTTTCCACAAAGGAAATGGGAACTAAGTTGTGGCACAAAGGTGGATGCCCCTCCATCCTGGAAGGGATTTGTCTTGACTTACCAGCTTGCTGGTTTTTCTCTGATAGGGTGAATTTGTCAATGAGTATGTTGGGGAGCTAATTGATGAAGAGGAGTGCCGAGCCCGAATCCGCTATGCTCAGGAGCATGACATCACCAATTTCTACATGTTGACACTGGATAAGGTAGGTGGAAGGAATTTCTTCTTGCCGTCATCCTGGACTTGAGTAAAATGATTGCACGGAAGGCGTGACAGTGGTTCTCTCCAGCACATGAAAAAATAGAAGTTGCTGATGAGCTGGTCTGCACATCCTCTAAAGGGAGGACTAAAAGAATGGACTTAACATGAAGTAGAGAAGTCTCAGGCTGAGTATTAGGAGTCAAGTCTGAAGTAACTGTTGGGCTTTGTTCAGGAGAGGTGAGGCAGTTGTCTGAGTGCAATTGTTTGAGTATCATAGATCCTGCTTCAGCATAATGGGGTGAGTGTTGCAACCTCAGGACCCTTCCCAGCAGCTGGATTCTGGAGAGTCTAGAACTTCATGGAAAGCATCAGTCCTCAGATGTACAATTATCAGCCACAGTTGAGACACCCTTATTTAAGTTCGGGTCCCAGGTCTTGCGGATCTTAGTAGAGAGAGGGGTGGAATTAACCCCACAGACTCCTCAGTGGGTCCTGGAGGCTAAGTTGTTGGTGTGAGGTGAATAGTTTGTCAGGTGCTTTCCACACTTTGTCACTTGAAGTTGAGAAGATTAGAACACCATTACAGCCAGCATGGGAAGGAGTCAAGTGTGGGACAGGATAACAATCTGTTTTCTGAGTCTTCTTTCTTGCTGGAGATGCACACTGACCCTACCTTTCTTCTTTGCCTGGTTGGTGAATGGGAGCAGGAACAAAACCAAGTGTTAATCACTCCCTTTACAATGAGAAAAATGAATCTCTTGCAGCTGCTCTTCCCTCTCCAAAGCAATCTAACTACAAATGGCAGTGTACTGTACAGAAAGGGACCTCACTCCTTACTGCTCTTCCTATTTTTCTTTTATGCATTGATATACAAGATGTGGGAAATGGTATTTTGCTTTTAAGCAGAAGTTTGGGTCTGGAACCACAGGGGCTGCCTTGGAAGTGTGCTGGTGGAGTGCTTATCCACTGCTGACACCACAGGGTGAGCTGACCTGCCAGAAAGTGGCAGAAGCACTTTCATGGCTGTTCAGGAACCTGTGTGTCTTTGAAGAAGATGGTGATGAAACTGTAACCTGTCATGGATTGAACTGAACCAGCTGCTGTTATCTGTACCATGCCACAGTCATGCCAGCTTTTAAAGTGAAAGTGCTAACTGGAGCAAAGTATTATGGGGCTTGAAGTTCAGATTCTCACATGGGAGGCTTCCTGTTACAGTTGCTGCTTCTGGGTTGTGGGTTCTTGGGTGTTGGTCTTTTCTGCTGGGATGGGGGCAGGACAAGGAGGAATAGTTTTCTGGCTTGGGCTTTTGCTTGCTGCTTGCTTCTGCTCGCTGCTGCTTTGCACTGCGATTCTTTTGCAAATAGACTAAGGTAATTGTGCCTTTTGTACTATGTTTATCTGATTTTTGACAGCAAACTCTGTTCTTCTCTCACTTTCTTCTTTGTCTCAATCCCAAGTTTCTGTGTTACTTTTCCCTCACTTCTGTGTTGGGACAGCAGCCAGGTTAACCCACTGGTTCGGTTTGAGCTATTCGTTCTGTTTCAAACCTTCGCATATATTTTGGCACCCAACTCATGGCATGAAAAGCCACTGTCTTAATTAAGACAATCAGATTTTGGCAGGAAACAAAAGGATTGAGATAACTAAAAAGAGAGATAACAAGGGCATTCAGTTAAGGCTTGAAGCTTATTAGTTTGATAAAGGTTTTTTCCCCTGTGCTGTGTTCACTGTGTTGGAGTCTTTGCCTTCTGCTGGCAGCTGCCTCTGGTGTGCTGGCATTTTGTGTATATTCCTTTTGGTGGTGAGCTGTATCTCAGGGGAATGGCTTACAGTTCTGATGATCCTCTGTTAGATATTGGCAGGCCAAGGGTTTTGCAGAGCAGTACAGGACTTTCTCAAGAATTTCACTGGGAGATCTGTCCTGATGCTGAATAATGAGTGGCAGGGTATATGGGAATATCTGAGTAAATTCATAGGGCAGTGGAGTCCTCCAGTGGTTTGGAAATTCACCCCTGAGCAAGTGCAAAATCCTGACATGCTGGTGAAATATTTGGAAAGAGTTTGTTGTCAGCCTGTGAGTTCCTGAGAGAAACAAATCATAGCAGTGTGTTGGGGATTAGCACATGCATATCAAAATCTCATCAGTGTTTAGAGTGCTCAGGAGCAAGAGAAGGTACATGGGCCAGCAGACATGGCTGCAGCAGAGTGCCAGCACCATCTGCCCCCGTATGGAAAAGGAAACCTAGAGGGAAACAGCTTTTTCTTCAAAAGATAAGGATAAAGAAGGGCCATCATGGGAACAAGAGAAAGAGCCAGAGCTGCTCTAGCAGTTCTTATCTCTGGGTTTGTAGGTGAAAGCTCAGAGCCAAGAGAAAGCTGACTGAGAAGTCTGCCCCTTATGCAGGGACAATATAGGAAGAGGAATGGAATAACATATTACAATATCTAATGCTGCCCTCTGGGGACTTTCCACCCCCTCAGGAGGAGTTCCATCTCTATGGTGTAACCCACAATGTAACTTCAGGACCCTTCTCAGCAGCTGGATTCTGGAGAGTCCAGAAGCCAGGTGTACAATAATCAGCCACAGTGAGAGACCCTCATTTAAGTTCAGATTCCAGGTCTTGCTGATCCCAGTAGAGGGGAGTGGAATTGAACCCACAGTCTCTTCAGTAGTTTTGTCAGGTGCCTTCTGCACTGTGTTTCTCTATGATCTGTCAGCCCCAGCCAGAGACATCAGTGTGTAGAAACTGGCAATTGTCCAGGCAGCACAGCCACACCTGTCCCTTACACTGGGTAAAAACACAAACATTCATGTTCACATTCTGGTGCTTTGCAAGTCTCATCAGTTGCTCTCCGTTGTACTTCTCTCTGCTGTTCGTGCTTTCCTGGTACAGTGCTACCTGTGCTGTGAGGGCTTGAGGAGGAAAGGACAGCTCATTAAGTGCATTTTTCTGTAGGTTTTGTTTTGCTATGGTATGTTCTGTTTGCAATCCCAGGATCGGATCATCGATGCTGGGCCGAAGGGCAATTACGCTCGGTTCATGAACCACTGCTGCCAGCCAAACTGCGAGACTCAGAAGTGGTGTGTGAACGGCGACACCCGCGTCGGGCTCTTTGCACTCGTGAACATCAAAGCTGGTAAGGAGCCCTTCTCTGTCACCTGCTGGAGTGTTGCTGTAAGGAAAGGGGAGGGTTTGCAGCTCCCTGGGAAGATACTTAATTTTTGTTTTCACCTAGGCAGTCATGAGGCTTACTTGACACCAGCACTGACATAATGAAACACATCCGTGGTATAAATGGAGGTTTCTAGTTGTAATTTGAAGAGTCAAAGAATGGAACCAAACATGCCACAGCATGGGGTCAGATAACCATTTTGGCTGTAGCATGTGGTAGGAGTGTGAATTTTCAGTGCCCACAGAGCTATAGGGAGATTAATAATTGGTGTCCTGGTGCAGTTGTGGTGGTGTATTTTGAAAGTGCTTCTACTTCAGCAGTACACCCATAGGTCATTACAAATTGCTTGGTTTTGATCTGCTTCTGTGCCAGGGACTGAGCTGACTTTCAACTACAATCTGGAGTGTTTGGGAAATGGCAAGACCGTTTGTAAGTGTGGTGCCCCAAACTGCAGTGGCTTCCTAGGAGTACGGCCAAAGGTAGGATGCCTCCTTTCAGCTTTTATTCTTGCCAATCATCTCTCTGCATAGATTTGCATCGTTTTTTGCTGAGATCTTGGGAAGGGTAACCTAGTCTCTGTGACCATGAAAACACTGCTTGAAGCAAGTTGAATATCCATGTTGACATTCTGAGAACGCAGATCTTAGATGAGAATTATTGGAGTTGCTATAAATGAGAGGAATTTGTGTTTTACAACAAAAGAGTAAATGAAATGCATTTTTTTTTCATTCCCCTGCCTTCCCCCCCCCCCCCCGAATTTTCTGCTTACTGGTATGACAATTTCCATCACTTCAGAGGGGAAATTGGCATGGAAAACACTTCCATTATATAACTAAGAAACTCTAACTCAGCCTGTTTCCCAGAGTTAAAGGCCTGATAAATGGTGAGCATTGCTGGAAGGCCAGCAGACTTCAGCATTCCTTCAGACTTGGGGTTGCTTCTGATCCAGAAGGCTTCTACATCACTATCTTCCTTGCAGTGGGAAAGTTCTTGGGGTTTATTTCTCCTTTTAGTTAGGCAACTGAACTGCACACATCAGACAGGAGTAAGAAATAAGTCATCTGGTAGAAAAATGCCTAGCCTTCAGAATTCAGTGGCTTTGGGGAGTTTCGCGGGGTTTAACTATAATGCGACAGTAACAGGAGTTGATTTCAGTTACCAGTGAGCTGGGTTCTCACTGGGAAAACAAAGTAACAGGAGCAGTTGGCTGAGTTCCCAGCTGTCACCAGCTAAATATGTCTCAGCTGTTGGTTTCTTTCAAGACATTCACCAAATCTGTCTGTAATCCTGCTCTGGCATGTGGATACTGGCAGCTGGTTTACCCACACTTCAGGATTAAAAGCTCCAGCAGTGCAGTTGTTAAGTGCCATTAACATACCGGCAAGGTTTGGTGAATTCTCCAGAGAGCTTAGTTCTGCAGAAAAATCAACTTAAAATAAAACAAAAAGTGATGGCCTCAAAAGCTTGACAGATGAGGGAAATTACACATCTGATGTATTCAGTTCCTTTGTGGGTTGTGATTTAAAGTTCAATTGATTTTGTGTTATACATGGCTTGACTGTCATTTTTGCCCTGAAATTGCAAGTCTCGTGATGGAAATCGGAGAAAGGCGCCCCTTAGTTGGCATTAATGTTCCATGGTGATGCCTGAGGCAACTCATTCCATCTTGATGAGATGGGCTAAGAAAGGATACTCAAGAAAACAGTACCTTGGGGGGCTAGCCATGTGGGGGTTTTCAAATTCCTCTGGCAATAGATGCATTTATAAGCTTCCTGAAGAAGCTGATTGTACTGAAGTTCACCCTTACAAGCGACCTTTCTAACTGGGACTGTGGAAGAAAGCTTGGGAGTCTATTGTACTGCAGTGAGCAAGTGGGAATCGCTTGGTCCAGCTGTTAGACTTTGCTTAGACATTCAAATTAGCTGTGAAAGATTTTTCTTGTTCTCTTTGTAATTAGCTGGCCGAGGCTGAGAATAGGTGGAATAGTTTTAAGTGGAGTGATTTCACTGTCTGCGTTTTCAATGAGAAGAAAGGCTTGACTTGTCCCTGTTGTCAGTGGGAGTGATGGTTTGAAAACATCCACATGTGAAGGGGAAGAAAACAATCAGGAGATGTAACTCCCTGGTGGCAGGACAGCTGGATAACCATCCCTGATGAATTCTGAAATCCTAGGTCTGGAGATAAATATTTTAAAATATTTTGGTGGTTTTGGCTTTATTCTTGATAGGAGAGTGATGAAAATAGTGCCCAAGATTTATGCTGAATGAAGGATGAAAAGATTGCTGTGTAGGCACTGTCTCAGCACATAGATACTCTGCATGGAGAGCACATTTGTACACAAATATGCATGGAAAACTGCATAAAATCTAGTTCTTGTCTGTTCAGGTAAACAAGACTGATAGTGCTTTGCTAAGATCACTGATTGGGGACAGGTAGTTTCATCTTTGTGGAGTTGAGTGTTTGGTACAGTGGGAGGTTAAGCTTAGATAGGATCTGTGCTGGGGGCTTAGGAAAGTGGTCTGAGAACCTAGCTTGGGATGGGGTGGGGGGTGACAGACAGTGATGGTGGAAACCTTAGTCTAAAGAAGAAATTATTTAAGCCATATAGCTGCCAGTCTTGGAACCAGTTGTGATTATTTCATTACTGCCTGTAACAGCTTCGGAAGCGTGGTGACTCGCCTGTACTGATGACACAGTGGTGATGATGTCATTGAAGTGGGAGAAGGAGGGCATGGGGCAGCTGCAAAGGAGTGAGGTTCACTGGGAATGGGCTGGAGTTGAGTGATTAAGTACACCAGGGTACACACCTGGAGGGTGATAGCAGAAACACATCTGCCATGAGAAGGTCATCATGGAGCAGTCACGGTGGGGAAGGAGCTGTTGTGCAATTCAGCTGCCACAGGCCTGAGCTGCTGTTGTGATGCAGCAGTGAAAAGGCAAATGCTGGTGGTGCTAGGGGAGGGATTTCTTGTGCTTTGGGAGAAGAGTCGATGTCATTGTATGGGAAATAGCACGTATAAGTCTGTAACTTGTGAGAAATAAACTCAATAGAGGCAGAGAAAAACCATCAGGAGGGCTGAGGGTGCGGACTGTGAAAGTGTTTGGTGTGTGAGTAGTAGCGTACGTCCCAGTGGTTTTTTCAGGGGAAGAGGAAAAACTTCTGCCAAAAAAGAACAACATTGACATGAGAACAAACAGATCTGAGCTGATCACAGATAAATTCGGACTAAAAGTGGGGAGAAGGGTGAGGAGTGTCAAAGAGTACAGAAAGGCCTGAGAGCAGCTTCTTAGGAGTCATGGGTGCAAGGTGGACTGACTGCTTTGACTGAGGACCTGAATATTCTGTGAGAGATGGCACAAGCTCAGTGACACTAGGCAGCCCTAGACTCTATATTCTGCTGTTGCTAGTTGTTTATATCCCATGTTTAACCAGGCTGTTGTGTAGAGCTTCCAGACTCTTTCAGAACACAAAAACCAACACCTTATTTTCTGTAGTAAATCACTTGCCAAATATTAAGAAGCTCTGCAGAGATGCTGCATCCATTTCAGGTATGGCTGGCAGTGCAACTTTTATTTGCAGGATTTGCAGTGATCTCCACTGTAGCAGAAAGTGAAGGGATGGAAGGGGCAGAGACCTGCATTAACTGACACTGTCTCACCCACAGAGCCAACCCACTGTCACTGAGGAAAAGTCCAAGAAGCTAAAGAGACGGCCGCAGATGAAGCGCCGGTCGCAGGCGGAGGTGATGAAGGAGCGAGAGGATGAGTGCTTCAGCTGTGGGGACGGGGGGCAGCTGGTTTCTTGTAAGAAGCCAGGCTGCCCCAAGGTATACCATGCGGACTGCCTCAACCTGACCAAGAGACCTGCAGGTCAGTGCTCCACACAACTGAGCTCTGCTTGGGTCGCAGCGCTGGCTTCAGGTGTCCCAGGCACTGCAAATTACCTTGCACTCACTTCACGGTGTCTTAAAATTTAGAGAGGTCTTTCAGACTTGAACTCACTTGTGTCAGTAGTACTCTGGTTTGCACCCCACTGTGACTGCAAAAAGAGGAACTGCTGAAAAGGGAACTGGTCCTAGGCTAAGAAGTGGTGTTTGTTAGCTGACCTCATCCTGGCAAAGCATAGCCCCCACATTAGCTGTGGTCTGAGGTTCCTCAGATTCCCATTTTCCCAAATTTGAAGACAGTTAGATGAATTGAAGGGTGAGGAAAAGTGCTGGTGGAAAACAAGAGTTAGAGAGGAATGTGTTAGATGCCTGAATAGCCAGGAGTTCCCAGGGAGGAGAATGGTATTGAAGCATATCCTAGTTTGAGGTGAAATGAGGGCAGAAATAATGAAATAAATAAGAAAAAAATCTTGAAAGAGTACTTCTAAGAGTGTGCAGAAAAATAGACTCCCTGTATGAGTCATAAAACAGCTTCTAGTTTGTTAGTAGCACAGGATATGCAAAACAGCATCAATTAGAGGGAAAGATTTAAGTTACATTTAAAAGCCTTAAAGGAGCTGGTTAAGGGGAATGTTTCCTCTGTTGTTACAGTTTGTCTTGGTTTCTGAAGGAGTTTCTGTGACTTCGGGGTGTTCAGGTTCAATGCTCAGAAAGGGAAGAAGGTTGACCTGGGTCTTGGTAGGCCAGCTAGCCTTTTTTCTGCCAGGCCAGAGGGATGGGAAAGCTGGTAGGGGATCAGGCAACAAAGGATTAAATGCTGAGAGTATCAACAATACTAGGTGACAAGGTTCTGGGTAGCAAAACTCATCAAACCTAATTTAGGGATTTTTGCTAAAATAATGAATGTGGTTAATAGAGGCAGCTGCATTGAAGGTGCTGTACATCTTTTGTTTCAATACCATAAGCATTTTCATGATTACAATCTGTGCAGCTCTGTACAGTGTTTTCTGAACACATCACTCAGTGGCTAGCGAAGAAACGTGTAACCAAGCAGTCCCTGAAAGTAGCTGCTAAGAGAATCACTGCAACAGAGGGTTTTATCAGTATGCTACAGGGAGCCAGAACTGGGCATTCAGCACTTCTAGCTGAAAATGGGCAGAAGGTGCACAAGGCTAGGATTGAGTTTTGTAGATGACAGAATTGTGCATGCACATGAGTTTTGGGGACAATAGGGTGTTTGTACAGAAGAACTTGGATTGCTCATTGAGCAAATGCTGTAACAGAGCCAAGTGAAAGCCAGTGGGAGTGCAGGTGATTCCCATGATCCCCAGGTGATCACCATTCTGGCTGGCAAGGAAGTCCCAAGTATCACCTTTCTGTCCAATTTTGTGTGCTAGGATGTGGCACTTCCTGTATCCTGGCAGTTTTTAATAGGCTTTGAAGTCTCCAATAAAGGAAAGTTTAGCCATTTGCCTGTTTTCCATTTGAAAAGTTTCTCTTAATGGCTTGATTGGAAAGAAACAAAAGGTTGCCATCTCTCACACATCCTTTTATTGTTTTTAACATACTGGGAGGCTGTGGTCTCCTTAGTCCCTTTTCTGGCTTAAACAAACACAGCCTCTCCTTGCAGCTCTGTGTTCTTGTGCTTTACATACAATTTCTCAGGAAATGAGATTTGACTTGTTTTGCAAAAATAACTTGGATGTTTGTGGTTCCACTTGAGTCCTCTTTTTGAAATGCTTGCTTTATTTCTTCTGCTTTGCACAAGTCTTTATTTAATTGCACCTTGCTGGTGCAAGAGCATCTGTCCAGTTTGAATTCTTAAGCCAAACCAGATTTTTGCAGTCCCTCGTAGCCTTGTTGGTATGGACCTGTTTCTTGTTTCTGTAAGAGTATTTGCTCTTCTGCTTCCAGAAGCTTTAAATTAAAATGCAGACTAAAATAGGCTTCTGAAGGATGTCTTTGGAAATGCCTCACCAGTTTGCTCAAGACCATTAATAGTTGGGGTTTGGGAATGACTTTGTCAGTTGTAGCTATTTTGCTCTTTTTACACACAGGCTGTTTTCATAGCCTGCTCCTTAGAGTATCATGCAGGACATGAAAGGTTCAGCACTTTTTTTCAAGTGTTTCCTCTGCCATAGGCATTGCTGCCAAGTAATTGGAATTTCTTGCTTGTTTGCATGTTACTAATTATGTGATCTTACTTGCAAGAGCTCCTGGCTGTCTCTGGAGAGACTGCTTATTCATTAGGCCTTTTATCCTGTCAAAGACCATTAGAGTGGTTTGATAGGATTCATCCTTCCTCCAGTATACTGGCAGGTTTTGACTTGTTTTCCATCCATACAAATGACCTCTGTAATAATAGTCCCAGAATCTTTCCAGTGGTCAAAGTGAGTATTAAGTGTGGCTCTGGGTTGCTAATGGTGTGTGGGGAACAGCTAGAGCCTGTTCTGCAGCATTGTTGAGGCTGCAACAGGAAAAACCACGTGTGGTGTTAAACATCCCCTCTCTGAAAAGGAAGCTGAAAAATCAGAAAAGACACAGAAAAACAGTGTACATATTTTGAGACCGGAACAGAAGCCTTGGACTGGCTTCAAAGGAGGTGAAAAACATGCTATGTGTTGTCTTCAACCCCAGGGGAAAACAGCATGAGGGAGGGGAGTGGAAAGCTGATGTGCATGGAGAAATGCTCACATCTGCTCAGTGCTGCTCTGCATCTGCATTCCCTTTCAGCCTCCCTGGAAAAGAGCTGGTAGCCAAAGCCACAGGTATGTGGGCTTGGTTCAGGGAGGCCAGGAAGTGCCCTGGCCCTGTGTCCGAGGTTGCCCTCTGTCACCCTTGTGCTGGCCTGTGTGAGGACTCCTCTGCAGAGAGCTCTCGCCACAGCACTGCAGGGAGCTGGGTGACCATGGGCATATGAGCTATTAGGGGAGCATGGGGCAGGAGGTATATTTGGAAAGGCAGCTGATCTTGGTCCTACGGCAAGAGGCCAGGAACTTGGCATTTTGTATCCTTGTGCAAATGCTCTCACTGTTCCTTGTGTCCTTAAACTGGTGAGAAGCATTTGGTAGAAATGGCTACAGCCTTGGCTGAAGGAGCAGGGGAACTGAAGCAGTGAAGTCATCTACAAGTGAAGAAAAGGCAGCAATATCTGAAGTGTAATGTTGGCTTTTTCCTATATGATGGTGTTGATACCGATGGTGAACAGATTCAATGTGGACGTGGAGCTCCCCAGGAGCAGTTTGACTGTGTTAGGTGTTTATTATGGCCAAATGCCATGACCAAGTTGAGGAAGCCTTTAGGTACAGAGACAATAGAAACTTACTCCCTTGTGATCAGTGCTTTCTCACTTCTTCTTTCTGATAAACTGAAAGAGAAGTTGTTGGCCCAGAATTAAAAACAAATTAGATGAACTCAGTGCCTCTACTTTAAAAGTCCATTGGGTGAATTATGCACAGGTACTGCTGTTGTGTGCAGAAATCAGAGCCACAGAGATGTGCAAGCTGGGGATGTCTCCTCTTTAAGCAGCCATATTGGTTAGTGTTATGCTGGAGCCAGATAGGCTTTCTATCTTACCTGGCATGGCTTGTGTTTTGTCATTATTATCATTACCCTCATTGCTTCTGAGGATACAGGCTCCTGTTCAACTGCCTCTTGAGCTTGGGAGCTCTGACAGAAACTGAGGACATGTAAAATAGTGTGGGAGTATTACAGAGGTGTTCCTGTTCTCCCTTAAAACTCCTTTTGCAGCAGGCCTTTTCTCTTGCTCATGTACCACTTCTAAGGTATGTCTTTTCTCCCATATCTGTGCTACAGGAAAATGGGAGTGCCCATGGCATCAGTGTGATGTGTGTAGTAAGGAAGCCGCCTCCTTCTGTGAGATGTGCCCCAGGTCCTTCTGCAAGCAGCACCGGGAAGGCATGCTCTTCATCTCTAAGCTGGATGGACGTTTATGCTGCACAGAGCATGATCCCTGCGGGCCCAACCCTCTAGAGCCGGGAGAAATTCGTGAGTATGCGCCTCCCATAGAAGCCCTGGCTGATGGTGAGGACACCCAACCACCAGAGCAGCCACCTGCAGACACAGACCTGAGTGTTCAGCCTGTGGACAGCCTACCTCAGCCTGTGGCGCTCAGATTGCAGTCACCAGAAAAGCCTCCTGCTACCCTAGCGCTGAGGCTGCCACCAACAGACAAGCCCCCCACCACCGTAGCCCTGAAGTTGCAGCCGTCAAACAAGCCCCCCACCACCCTGGCCCTTAGGCTACCTCCACCAGACAAACCACCTGCCACCCTGGCACTGAGACTGCCACCATCAAATAAACCCCCCACAACCTTGTCACTGAGGCTGAAGCCATCCAACAAACCCCCCACCACCCTGTCGCTCCGGCTGCAGCCTTCAGACAAACCTCCCACCACCCTGTCACTCCGCCTGGAGCCGTCGGACAGGCCCCAGGCTGCCCTGTCCCTAAGGCTGCAGCCAGAGAAGGAGCCTGTCATCTTGGCACTGAAGCCTCAGGAGCCTGACAAACCTCCTACCAACTCAGTGCTGTGGCCGCTGGATGAGGCCTCCAGTGAGGATGCCTCACAGCCTCATCTGCAGAGCAAATCTCCAGGAACTCCACCATTGTTGGACGAGTCACTTGTTAGTGCTGGTGCCCTGCAGCTCCAGCTGTCAGATGAGCCTGAGGCTGCCCCTGGGGTTTTGGGGTTATCACCCAACTCTCTAATTGACACCAGGACCCAGCAGTCTGAACTGCTGGATGAGTTCCCAACAAAATGTGTGCACCCACAACTGTCAGACAGACTTCTCGCCACGGTGGAGACCCTGCAGTCCGAACCAGAGGACGAGCCTCCTGCCGACGATCAGCTTCAGCCATTGGACAAAATCTCTGCTCAGAGCCTGCAGCTTCGGTCTATGGAAAAGGCTTCCAGCTCTGTGGAACCACCGGTCCCAGAACTGGAGATGGCACCCAGTCCTGGCATCCTGTGGCCTCTGCCCCTTGAAAAAGTCCCTGGCTCCCCAGTCTCAAGGGTCCTGCCAATGGAGGCGGCTTCGGGATCAGCTGTGCCACGAACCCCATCTCCAGAGAAGGCTTCCTTCTCTGGGCTAGCACGGGTCCCATCCACAGAGAATGTTCCCAGCTCTGGGGTGCCATGTCCCCTGCCTCTGGAGAAGGCTCCTGCCTCAGGGATGCCACGGGTGCTGCCCACAGAGAAGGCTTCAAACTCGGGGCTGCCACGGCCCCTGCCTCCAGAGAAGACTTCTGGCTCTCGGTCACCACACGTCCTGCCCGTGGAGAAGGCTCTTGGCTCAGGGGCCTTGAGGATCCCACTCACACAGAAGGCTCTCACCCCCGGTATGCTGCGGCCTGTGCCTCCAGAGAAGGCTGCCGACTCTGGGGCCCTGCGGGTCCTGCCTCCAGAGAAGGCTCTTGGCTCTGGAGTGGCTCGGCCTCAGCTCTTGGAGAGGCCTCTCACCCTTACAGCCCCGTGGCCTCAGGCATCAGATAAGCTGGCTGCTGCTGTGGCTCCTCGGCCTCAGGCCTTGGACAAGCCTCTGGCTATGTCAGCTCCAAGGCTGTTGCTGTCAGAGAAGGCACTGCGGCCCGTCGACCAGAATGCTCAGCTGAAGGAGAGAGGAGCCTCAGCCGTGGAGCTGAGTCCCCAGCAGAAAGAGAGGACCATGTTAGCTGGTGAGCAAATCTCTTGGTCTGCTGGGAAAGCAGTGACACATGTCGGACAGGTCTCTTGGCCTATAGAGAAACTACAGACGCATGAGCAAACTCACTGGCCCACTGCAAAAGCCCTGACGCCTGCAGAGCAGCCTCCTCGGACAGCAGAGAAACTACCAGAGCCGACCCTTCAGCCCAGCTGGGAAGTTGCCTCAGCCCCTGCAGAGCAAACCCCTTGGACATCAGAGAGATTGTGTGCGTTCGAGCAGACCCCTCGGCCAGCCAGGGAAGCGCCGGTGCCCCCGGAGCAGATGCAGTGGCTTGTGACAAACATTCAGACAATTGACCAGATTTCTTGGCTGAGTGGAAAACCACAGACTCCTCGGGGGCAGGACCCTTTGCCTGAACAAAACACAGCGCTGGCCCGTAACCAGGATTCTGTCTGTCGTGAGTTGGCCGACTCAGAGCCAAAGTGAGGTTGGTGAATATGGGAGGCAGGTTTCAGTCTTTTAATGTTTAGGGAGGGGGAATCTTTGTTTTATTTTGTTTTGGGTTTTTTTTCATTCACTTCCCTGAGCCCAGCCCCTGACCCGTGCACATCACATCCATATTCTCTTGTGACATGAGCAAGGACATTCTCTAAGCCCAAGTGTGGCCCAGCCAAAGGGAGAGAGCATTCGTGACCTTTTCTTTTTTACAAACAGTGAAGCTGCTGAAATAAAGAGTCCACTCCGGGTAAAAATCACTTAATTCCATTGAAATGGTCACATTTTACTGATTCAGTGTGTTCAAGCTCCAGCTCTGATTTGTAGGGGGTTCCCAGGTACAGCTAGGGAGCTTGCTCTTCATGCAAAGGAAGCAGATCAGTCTGGGACTGGAGATGTTTCAGGGGTCAGGCAGTGAGCAGTCAGGTGTATGCCCTTGCCATGCTTTGGTAGAAGCAGGAAAGGGGTTTATTTCTTGTCTGCCTGGGGTCTCTCCCTACAGGGTGTTGTTCTGTGAGGTTTGTCCATATGCTCGCTGGGATGTGCTGTGTGCATGGTTCACTGAAGGACAGGTATCATCTCCAGCCAAGCTGGGAGAGGAGCCCTCTGTGCTCACGCAGTGCAGTTTTCTCCAGCAACAGGCAATATCCATTTGGGCTTCTTTGTACAAAGCAGCATCTGGCCAAGCCCAAGAAACAGGGAATCTGAAGGAGTTCAGGGAAAAGAGTTCTTGGAAGAAACCATCTGGCTTTTTTTTGTTCTTATGTGTTAATCTTTTAGCACAGGACACACAGTGTTTCCTGCACTTAAAAAGCATTGTGACCTATGAAACAGCAATAGGAGCATAGGGCAGGGTGAGTTTCCCCAAGGTGCTGAGCACCACCCTGGCAGGGTGGTGGTGCTCCCTTTCAAATTTCCATCCAGTCTATTCTTCTGTTGTCACCATGAGCCTGCAGACTGAGCAGTTTTTCTCCCCTTACCTCAAACGTGTTCAGGACATGTCTCCATCACACCTGGTCTTCTCAGCAGCAGGACGTGCTGCCGGGCAGCGAGCAAAGCCTGTTCCGTTCACTACACAGCATGGAGGCAAGATGGCCATAGCTGTCAGGACCCACCTCAACACCTTCCTCTTGGGTAGCTTCTGGCCTAACTCTTCTACAACCAAAGGAGACTTGAATTAACTGGACTGTGTTGGTGTGCATGTGTGTGTGTGCGTGTGTCCTTCCAACTGAATAGTAGTTCTCACACTGGAACGCAGTGGGCTCCAGCAGCTGGCTGGCTTTCTTTTTTCCCCCCTCTTTTCCAGTTAAGATGCTTAGCACCTGGTTTTGCCAGGCTGGTGTCCAGACTAGGCCTGCTGAAAGCCATTTACTCAAGCTTTGAGGCAGAAATTCACTTGGCTATGGTACTCATGAGGCAATCAGTAGAATCCTAGGGACTTGCAGAGTAGCATTTGCGACCACCAGCACCCTCGCTGGAAGGACAGGCCTCCCTGGGTGACATGGCTCAGTCTGGGTGGGTTCTTTGTCCTGCCAAGGAAGCACTGCTGACCAGCTCACTCACCCACTCTCACAGCATATTACCTCTGTGGTTTGCCAATCCAGGTGCCACAGCCTCAGGTCTCCATGCCTGCCACCAGACCCTTGCGCAGCTCCAGTGTATCATTCTCCAGACACACCCTTGGGTCCCTGCCTGGAAAGGGAACATGGGGTTTGAGGCTGACCCTCTTCCTCTGTTATGGGAGCAGGTCCTTGTTCCCACCTGGTTTGCAAGTGCCTGCTGCTGCCAGAGCAGATGGTGATGAGCTTTGCAGTTTTCTATGAAGGGAGGCAGACACTTGTACTGAGACAAATCCTGACCCATTCTCCTTTCCTGATGTGAGCACCCCAAGACAACACCCTGCTGTAAAGGCCAGGTGTGCTGGGCATGAGGGGACGTTACCAGTGCTATGGTGCATCTCTTTTCTAGTCCAAATCATTTCAGATCCTTTGTAGAATAGCTGTTGACTTCAAAAGCTTTGTGGCTTATGGAAACTTACTGTTTAATGTTGTTTTTTTCCGGGAAGACTGGCAGGTCAGTTTCTGCTCGCTGCTGAAACTGGGGAAATGCAAGCAGCTTGTGTTTCTGTGTGACTCCTGCACAAAGGGAATCAGGACAACTCCTCAGAGCCGTTGAGAGAGAAGATAACCTAAGGGCATTCATAACTTTTTTTTTTTTCCTTTGGTTTTTCTTTTTTTTTGAAACCAACAAAATTTAAGACTAAATAGTAATGCTGTTCAGTATATTAAGTATTTATCATGTGTGAGAAGGAAAATAAATCTTGAATTTACATTTATAGGCCTTCCCATGAGCTGGACTTAGTCATGTAGATCGTGTAAAGTAGGGTTTACCTCCATGCCAGCCGCCCAGCCAGCTACAGCTGTAAAGCAGAAAGGTATCTGCGCTGCTCTGTCCACCTCCGCTTCGCATTGTCACGTGTTACCTAGTTACTTGTTTCATGGAAAAGCAAAATAAACTGTGAATATTTTTGGTGCAGGCTTTTTTAAATCTGTAAAATTGGAGAAGTTCTCGATGAATTCTCACAAGTGCAGGATTGAAAACAAAGCGAAATCACTTCTCTAAATCGTGTGCTCATGTAGTAGGGTGAGGCTCACAGCAGCAGCAGGCTCTTACCCGAAAGCTTGTTTTGAACAGTGAACGTGGATTGAACTGTTGCATGGCATTTCAAACCCACAGCCTTATATTCCTTGCATCTGTCTGTACTCTGCCTGTCTTCTCCCTTCATGCCTTTTCCACAAGGATCCGGGTTTCTGACGCGCTTCTTTCCGGCCACTCTCGGAAAGCTGACTCCAGCCTCGCTGGAAGGCTGCTCAATAAAATCAGCGTTTGGAAAATTCACTGAAGGAGGAAGCCAGCAAGCTGCCCTTCCCTCCTCACCCTCCTTAGGCCCCTGGGTCGTGATCTGTAGGATCAGGAGGGCTTTCTCAGAAGTATATGGGGGTTTCAGAGGGAGTAGGGGTGCTTTTAGGAGTTACTGTCTCTGCTGGGTCACCTCAAGACAGGCAAGGCCTGACCAGGCGCAGATATAGGTTCTGCCCAGTCCGCCCTCGTGGCAGCAAAACCCTCACAAAGGCAATCTGGGGCTTCTTCAGCACTTGAGGCAACTTGCTGTTGGCAGTAGCTAGTAGTACTGCCTCAGAGGAGGAAAGGGAGATGTCCATACCAGAGTAGCTGGGTTAATTGGTGCCTTCAGAGCTCAGCCAATTTGAATCATTGGGGGTTTTGAAGGCCGAGAAAAGCAGCAGATAACGTGCAACCCCTGGCAGGCCTCTCCTGTGGCTGAGTGCTGCAGTTCTGCTCTGGCCTCCTCAAACCCTTGCACTGGGCTTGGACAGCTTTGCTGCAGCCCCATGGCTAAGGCCGCAGTGCTTATTTTCTGCTTTGAAGAGATCCAGTTACTTGGCCACTAACAGCTCTGGGTCAGCTGTAATTGCACCCAGGATGGGCAAGAGGTGACTCTTGTGTTCATTCACTGGTGGGGAGAGTTGTAGAAGCAGAATCAGGGCTGTAATTAATGATGCTCAGAGCTGTGTACCTTCTCCTACTGTAGCAGGGACACACATGGGACCTTCCAGGTTTATGAGCCCACTTAAAGGAAAAGTCTCTCCCAGTTCTGAAGGGGATGAAGGATTTGCTCCCATACAGTGCTTCACTGATTAACACCCTTGCTGTGAGGATAGCTTGGCTGCCCCTGCTCAGAGCAGTGGGATAGGGTCACCAGCTGTCCCACAGTGAAACCAGCTGCAGTGGTGAATTTTCATGGTGGGCAGATGCCTCAGTTGACCTTCAGTGATAGAGGACCTCTGGTGAGGGACTTGGGTGGACATGGGTTAGGGTCCCCCTGTCCAGGCAGGGCAGGAGGAGCCACTGCAGGGCCTGTGGGATTGCTCCAGGAGGGAAGTGGCCACTGTCCTGTGTGGCTTGTCCTATCTGCACCAGCTTGCTGTCAGCCAGTGCTCTGGTGAATCTAGGAGAAAAATTAGTGCTGTAAGAACAATCTCCTACTGCACAACTTCACTAACTAGTTCATGGTAGCTTTCTTTATTGGTGTTCTTGAGTTAAAATGTTTCCTGTTTAAAAAAAACCTCCAAGAACCAGATTCAGTACACAAAGTATTCCAGTGGTGCTGTGTGGGTGCATGGGTTGCAATTCAGGGTTAAGCCACCACAGGCACAGACTTCGCTTTGAAGGTATGGCTGCTAAAATTCCCAAGATGAGAGAGATCCTCGAGTCTAAAGGATGGTAATGTGCTAAGGTGAATCAGAAGTGACTGAGGGTGCTAGGACAGCTCAGTTTCACAGAAAAAGAAAGGAGATTTAAGAAAAAAAAAAAAAGGCAGAAAATGCAGCCCTAACCCTGATGCATCATGACAGTGCTTTGACCTGAGCGTGCTGTGGATGTGTGCTCCTTCCTGGGCACCACAGCCAGCATTGTGATGGGCCAGGGGGAGTTTGAGAAACCTCAGACCTTCAGCGCTTTCTGTTTATTTTTAATTTCAGCCTTAACTTCTGATTTTGCTTGATGTTTGGATTAACCCTAATTGTAACCTGCTTGTAATGTGCTTTGCCCTAAATTACTGATGAGGCTTTGCCAGCCAGTGAGTGTTAAAGTGGCAAACTGTGCAGCTACTCCCAAATGTACAGAGGGGCCTGCAAGGCCTTGCACCATGTTTGATTGCCTGGGCTTCGTCCATGCTAGTTGGTTCCTTGTGATAGTGATAACACTGGTAGCAGCGTTTGCAGCCCAAGGCTGTGCTTCTTGCAGCAGCATGGCCAGCGTGATGGGTGCTCAGGCCTCCCAGGGCCTGGGAGATGGGATGCTGGAGCTTGGGGACTGCTATACTGCTTGCCTGGCTTCAACAGCAGTCTCACCTGTGGGGTGACAGTACCCTTGCTTAGCAGAAGGTGGGAAAAGGCAACATTTCTGCTTGTGGTCTTCTAAAATAATGATAGAAGCAAAGTCCAGTGCAGGGAGACAGAGTGCATGAGCATGTGGGCTGGAGAAGTGACGATGATGGACAGTCCCTACAGCACTGAATCTACCTCCTAGGGAAATCTGAGAAATGGGTGTTGTGATGGCCTATTTCAAGGTAAAGTTTTAATCAGTTTGCCCTTGGCAAAGCACTTGGGCTATTGTGGTGCTATTGTAACCTGTTCGGCAGCTTAGCACAGTAGGGCTGAACTCAAGGCTCCTAGCCTGTGGGCTGGGGGTTTCTTTTGCCAGTTGAATCCTGTCCCCTGATAGCTGGGGCTGGGCTTCAGCGTGTGTGACAGCGACAAGACAAGGCATGACTTGGTTCCTTCAACGTGTGGTAGTTTTGAGACTCAAACCAGTGTGCCAGTGGGCCCCGTGAGCATAGGGAGCAAGTGGAGCCACATGAAGCAAGACAGGCGTCCGCTAACTGCATGTTCTTTGTGTCCGTTTGGTACTGAGCTGGTTTCAGTTTTTGCCTCTTTCCCCCCCTGCCCCCACCCCCCGATGTTTCCAAGTTGTTGACTTCAAGGAACTGGGTTTTGTGTATTTTTTTAGACACTGGGAACTTGTTCAAAGGAAAAGCAGCAGCACGGGGAGACTAAAGATGGAGCATGGCTGGCACTGAGGGTAGCCCCTGCCGATGTGGGTGGGAGGAGGTGAGGTGCACCGGAGCAGGCAAGGAGCAGCTTTCCCTGCCATAGGCTGCAGAAGCCTTTTGGCAGCAGTACTCCTGGCCCTACTCAACCACAGTGCTGAGTTCAGTGCTCTGCTAGCCTGCTCCCCTCCAAGACACCAAATGTGTCACATACTGCGCCTGGCATTGAATGTCCCCCTGCCACCCTCCACTCGGCTAGGGTCCTGGCTGCCTACTGCCCAGAGTCACGAGGAGCCACCCGTGGTAGTGATTGAAGCTGTGAGCAGGTTTGCTCAGGGAATGGGGGAAGGCCTTGGTGTGAGCAGCCCCATGCTGCATTTGTCTCCCATTGAAGTCTGCTGTCCATGGAGCGTGGTGGCAGAGAAGGGGTCCCCTGGAGGGTCGTAACCCCCAGAGGAAAACATGATGGAAGTCGAAGTGCCTGGCTGAGGCAGAGGCCTGCCAGAGCTGCAAGCAGGCACTGGGGTGAGCACTGCAGGGGGCATGTGTGGCTGCTTGGCCCTGGCCAGGGCTCATCTGTCAGTTCTAAGAGGGGACACCAGAGCAGGTGAGAGAAACCTACATATTTCCAGCATGTATATTATTTTTAGAAGAGGGAGAGGGGGGAGTCTTGGACCATTGATTACTTTCATTTTGCTCCCCTTAGACTGTTGGCTGTGTATGTGAAACTTGTAATGAAAAGAGGGTTGCCCTGCCCAGGTGCTCCCAGAACATGTACTGTAATTCTTTGTACATAGAAGAAAAATTACTGTAAAGTAAAGTTTAACTTTACTCTCGATGTCCTCTTGTGGTTTGTCTTGCTGCGTGGAGGGAACTGGGCTGTGCTCAGGCACCCAGGGCAGGGATGGGAGAGTCCTGGCAGTGGCACAGGCAAGGGGCTGACTCAGACCACAATGTTTTATTTACATTGCACACCTCGAGAGAAGACACTTAAATCTGCAGAGAATCGGGAAGCATCTCCCAGACAATAAGTTACAGCCCCCGCTGGGCTACAGCAGTGACTTGGGGAAGCAGCTCCTGCAAATGCTGGATGACACAGTCCCCTGGGGATGATGTCAAGTGGCTCCCAGCACTGCATGGAGCAGCCCTCTGCCACTGCACATGCCAGGAGGAGGAGCAGTCCATGAGGCTGCACATGGCTGCAGCATTGCGGCTGGGTCCGGACAGCTAAAACACAGCAGGTAAAAAAAACGGAGGGTTCCGGCGCATGCCAGCTGCCCAGCAGGCAGCAGCAGTTCCCTTTTGGCAGGAGGTCTCAGTGGTGGCAGCAGCTGTAGAAGTAGGTACTGCTCCTCTGGCCCAGGTCAACACTCTTCTCCTCTGGAAGACAGCAGGGGTGCTAAGCGGCTGGCATGTCTATACCATGATACTGCGTGGGAGCCCAGAAGCTGCTGGGCCCAGGCCTGGGCACTGGCATGTCCCGTGGGGGAGGGATTTAGTGTCCCAACAGAAGTGGCAGGGCTCACAGCCATAGCACCTCCCAGCGGTGTAGGTGTAGCTGGGCTGAGCATGCCTGGACAGACCTGGTGCCGAGCTGAGCACCAGTCCTGCAGCCAGCTAAGGCTTCTGGCTGCTTCTTAGCCAAAGGCCATTTGTGGCTCAGTTGGACAAATCTGCTGAACCAGGCCTGAGCAGAGACAACATGGTCATAACCGGATCCAAGCTTGGCAGGACAAACCCCAGCACGAAGCTGTAGCAGCCCCAGCACGAAGCTGTAGCAGCCCCAGCACGAAGCTGTAGCAGCCCCAGCACGAAGCTGTAGCAGCCCCAGGGAGGGGGATTTAGGAGGAAAGTTGCTACCCGACCCCACCGCATCTGGTCTGCCATATCCTCCTGAGGCATCTGCACCCCACAGGGTGCTGGGGGAAGGACAGATTCTGCCTGCTCACCTGTCATCACCTGGAAAGCCGTGAAGTGGACATAGTCCTCAGCCACCTTCTGGAACAGCTCATCTAGGGAGAGAGGGGGTAGGGTAGGTGTGGGCAGCCCTACCACTGAGCAGGACAGGGCTGGCACTGAGGGAGCTACTCACCTACACTCTGGCCTGTCTTACTGGAGGTCTCAAAATGTGCTGCTTTGATCTCTGAAACAAGGACTCAGGTTAGTGCCTGCTGTGGGTGCAAGATGTGGCCCCACAGGCTCAGGTCCTTCCAGAGTTACCCCTTGGACACAGCCACTGACAGCAGGCTGGCAGGAGCCCAGGGCAGGGCTCCATTCCTGTTCCCTCAGCCCAGCTGGCCACATGTCTGCCCATGTCAGGACATGCTGTGCCCAGAGAGGTCCCTGGCAGGGGCTAGTGCCACCAGAACTGCTGTAGAGCCAGAGCATGGGTAGAGCTCCTTGTACCTCCTGGATACAATACCTCCATTCCACCCCACACCCAGTAGGTGCTGTGGGAGCCTGAAAAGGGCTCACGCTACTCAGCGACAAGCACCTCGGCCCCACACAGTGTCCGCTCGTACCGTCAGCATAGTCCTGCACATCATGGAAGTCCATACCCCGCTTCCTCCTGTCCTCCTCCAGCAGATCACTCTTGGTGCCACACAAGTAGATCCGGCAGCCCTGCAGCAGGAGAAATGTGGTCCTGCCACTGCCACCAGCACTGCCACAGTTCCCCTTCCCCTCAGACAAGGCTCTGCAGCCCGCCCTGCCCAGCCTAGCCGTACCTCCTCGCAGTTCTGCAGCTCATTAACCCAGAACTTGGCTCGCTGGAAACTGCTGCTGTCGGTGAGATCTGGAGAGAGGGGTCAGGGTCTGTTCCCTCCCTCGTGTGCACAATCCTGACCCACTGGTGTGATCCCCTGCCCATGGCACAATGTCCTTACCGTAACAGACGATAGCAGCCCGTGCACCACGGTAGTAGATGCGGCTCATGGCCTCATAGCGTTCGGAGCCAGCAGTGTCCTGGAGGTGACAGGGAAGTGCTCAGATGGCGGCCGAGGGTCTCAAAGGTCTCATACACTCGGGATGGCAATGAGATGCTGGCACGGCCCTCACCCGTGCATGGCCCTCACCCCTGCACTCACCCAGATGCCTAGGGTCACTGTCTGTTCCCCTACAGTCATCACCTTAGCCACAAAAGCAGCACCGATTGTCTGGAAGAGAAGCAGCAGTGGAGCTGGCCGAGGGGAAACCGGCCCGAGCACGCGGTAGGATCTTCCTTAGGGATGCACAGGACATCTGGCCCGGGAACTCGCAAGGACCGGACCGGGAACTCGCGGGAACGCGGCTGGGAATGCGGCAAAGGGACGAGGGGGACCGGCCTTGGGAACACGCGGCAGGGCACCGGCCCGGGAACGCGGGAGGCATCGACACGGGGCTGTGGAGTTCTGCGCAGGGATGCGGGGGCATCTCGCCTGGGAACAGGAGGGGAACCCGAGGGACGGGAGGCACCAGCCTGGGGACACAGTGGGAAAACGAGGGGAACGACCCAGGTATATTGGAGCGATACAAGGAGTCACCATCCCGCGGAGGGAAAATGGACACGGGGGAACTGTCCCGGGGCCGAAAAGGAACCGCGGCGGGGCTGGGGGCCAGTCCGAAGCGGCGCCGGTCTGAAGCAGGCCCGGTGCGCGGTGACTCACGTTCTGGTAGGGCCCGGGTCGGAAGCGGCGGTGGGCGCAGCGCTCCACCAGGCTGCTCTTGCCTACGCCCTCCTGCCCCAGCAGCACCACCTTGGCGTCCACCCGCCGGCCGCTCATCTTCCTCCCGCCGCCGCCGCCGCCGCGGGGCGGGGCCGACACCAAGCGGGGCGGGCGCGGCGGAAGCGCAAGGTACGATGGGGCGGAGCCAGAGGCGGAAGTGCGCGGCGCGAGGAGGAAGTGCGCGGCGGGGCGGGCGGAGGCCGCATGGCGGCCGCCCAGCAGGCGCGGGCCGGAAAGGGAACAGCGGTGTGGGCCTGAGCGGCGACGGCGGCCCATGGGGAAGTACTGTGCCAGCCTGGGCGTCCTCAAGGGGCCCTGGGACCAGGTCTTCGCCGCCTTCTGGCAGCGCTACCCTAACCCCTACAGGTGCGCCGAACCCCTCTCCGATATCCGCCGCGGCCTTCCGCCCGTCTCCAAGGGATCCTCAGGGCTTCGTGTCCCCCATCTCGGTCCCTTTCGCGGGGCTCCAACGAGACCAAGGCCCCTCGCATGCCCCGTTCCAGAGCGGGTGCCTCACACTAGAGGTTCACTGTAGGACGCTGGTTCCTCTTCCCCCTTAACACCTCAGCTCTCTTTCCCTGCAGTGCCTGATGGTTCCCAGCCCCAGGGTGGTTGTTGGCCAGCAGCAGAGCCTGATATTTTCTTCCTCCTCTTCGCTGTAGCAAACATGTCCTGACCGAAGACATCGTTCACCGGGAGGTGACGGCGGACCACAAGCTGCTCTCCCGGAGGCTCCTGACCAAGACCAACCGGATGCCCCGCTGGGCAGAGCGCTTCTTCCCGGCCAACGTCGCCCACTCCGTCTACATCCTGGAGGACTCTATTGTGGACCCCAAGAACCGAACCATGACCACATTCACCTGGAACATCAACCATGCACGTCTTATGGTAGGTGCCCACAGGCAGGCATGCATTTTGGTGCGTGCCCAGGTGCTGGTCAGTGCTCACAGCCAGGTTGTGCCTTGTGCAGGTGGTGGAGGAGCGCTGTGTATACCAAGTGAACCCAGAGAACAGCAACTGGACCGAGGTTAAGCGGGAAGCCTGGGTCTCTTCCAGCCTGTTTGGTGTCTCACGGGCTGTCCAGGTAAGCACTGCCACACACTGAAGTACCATTACGTATGCACTCACTGGAGAGACCTTAAAGCTACTGCTCCCCTTGCTTTACTCCTTACCCTGTGCTGTTTTTTACCACCCTTTACCCTCATTCCCCCCATGCTTGTGAGTTCTTGAGATCCCAGAACCATCAATGCTGGTGAGCTTGAGCCCAGCAGATGTTCAGGACTGGTGAATCTGGGACAAAGCCCCAGGGGCTGTGTGTGACCAGGGAGCCGGATTTGCACCTTTCACTGAGTTTTCCCTTGCAGGAATTTGGTCTGGCCAGGTTCAAAAGCAATGTGACCAAGAGCACCAAGGGATTTGAATATGTGCTAGCGAGAATGCAAGGTGAGCACCCGAGAGCAGGCTGGGACTAGGTGGAATGTGTCTCTTGGACTTTAAGGTCACCCTGGGAACACTCCAGTCAATGGGCAGGTCGTGGCTTGAACTAATCCAACTGTGAAATCCTTGCCTTTGCCCCTGTGTCTTGGCACAGCCTGCTTTTCCTGAGCAAAGCAGCCAGGCAGCACTGTCAGGGCTGGGCAGGGGTGGAGCACAGGCAGAAGTGGAATATAGGCAGGAGAGAGAGAAGCAGTTACATGTCTGCAGTTCCTCTTGCAACATTCCCTGACACAAGCAGGTCAGGAGTGCTGTGCTCATATTCCCCACTATGTGGGGAAGTGATAGAGCCAGTCTAGCTTGCATCAGCGGGCACTCCTGTGCCAGTCAGGGCAGGGACCTGCTGGAGCTGGCTTAACAACTTCCATGTTACAGGAGAAGCTCCGTCCAAAACGCTGGTGGAGACAGCCAAGGAAGCAACTGAGAAAGCCAAGGAGACAGCTCTGGCTGCTACAGAGAAAGCCAAGGACTTGGCAAGCAAGGCAGCCACCAAGAAGAAGCAGTACGTGTGAGGGGCCCAGCACAGGTGGGCATCGGCTGCACCAGAACAGATAGGAAGCCTCCCTAGATTTTATATTTTTAAACAAACTGTATAAGTCTGACAATCAGCTGCTGTTAGATCCTCTCTGAGATGTAATTATCATTAAAGAATCTGTTCCCACCTCTGACTCAGCCTGGGGCTGGCCTGGCTAGAGAAAAATCAGCACTGTCGTCTACTCCAGAGGCCCAGCCCACTGCTGGGGTTCTAGGCTTGCAAGCAAAAGACAAGCAGGAGTTCAAGCAAGTGCCTTTACTGGAATAGTGTTGGGTACATACAAGAGAGGGGAACAGTTGTGGGGGCATGAAGGCAGGTTGCTTAATGCGCTCATTTTCCCTTTCTGGCTTTCTAGGTGTGGCGGAGCCCTCCTGTAGCCATGTCTGCTGGGGGCAGTGCTGGCCCACAGCCATGCCAGGCAGCCCCCAGATTGCCTGGGGGTGCATGGAAGGGTGTCTGTATGATAGCCAGGCTCTATGACAGTGCATTGCATTGCACAGTGTGTGCCACAGTGCTGTGCCAGCCCTGTGCACACAGCACAGTGGCCAGTGCTGCTCAGCGGCCCAGCAGTGGAGGGACCAAGTTGTGTGCTTGCCCCCACCTGTGGCCCCTTACCCGCGCAGCTGTGAGGAGGCCTGATGAGGCTGCGTTTCCTGCGGCAGTCGGCAGGGAGGAGATGAGCAGGCAGTGCAGGGAAGGCAGCAGGCGCTGTCAGGATGCGAGGCCGCGGGGACTGGAGTAGCTGTGGTCCCTCCCAGTGCCGAAACTGGACAGCAGGTCCCCACCGAATACTGCACCAGTCACCTCTATCTCGTCATCCTCTGGCCACCGGAGAGCCCAGGTCACGCCTCTGACAGTCTCCCCTCCCCTTTCTTACCCTCCCACACTGCCTCCACTAACCTCCCTCAGAGGGCTCCGAGAGCTGGGACGAGTCTAAACTGTCAGCCCGGGTCCGTTCCCCAGCACCGGCAGGCGAGAGAAGTTGTTCCAGTCGCTGCCGCAGGCTCCGTTGCCGGTTATGCAGCCGGTCCTTAGCCCTCCGTGCCCTCATATCCTGTTCCTCCAGCCTCTGCGGGGATCCAGAGAACTGTGAGCAGGGTCCGGAGCAGGGCCGCCAACTTGGGCGGCCCCGAGAGCCACCAGGGTCGTCCCACTCACCTGGATGTGAAGCCGGGCGCGGTGTAGGAGGTTCAGGGTAGTGGAACGAGCCGGCCCCGCACCCACTGGCACCTGCTGCTTCAGTCGTTCCAGGCAGCACCGGAGCTGAGCTCTCCTGCGGCCGGGAGGGGAAGTGGACGACACGGCGGTCAGCTCTAGAGTAACACCGGCATGACCACCCCCGTCCCCGCCGCTGCCTCGCGCCATGTCCCGGTACCTGTGCTTCTCCAGCGCGTTGTGCACCGACCTACGAGAGAGGCCCCTGGTGATGTTATCCGTGTTTTCCCTGCTGCCCCCTCCCCGTTTCCCTCAGCCCCGTCGCTCACCGGACGCTGCCCAAGGTTCGGCGGGACCGCGCGGGGCAGAGCGAGGCGTAGCCGTGCTCGGCCTCGGCTAGGCCCGGCGGGCACCGGGATAAGTCCGCCCCACGCTCCCTCCGCTCCAGAAACTCGGCCGCCTGTAGCAGCACCTGGATGCTGCTGACCGCCGGCTCCATAGCTGAGGCTGGGGGGGAGAGGAAGGGGCGGGCGCGGCAGGGGCACGGCGCACGCCCATTGGCTGTGAGAAGCTGACGCCAGCACGGCGGGGAAACAAATTCGGGCGGGAAAGCTCGTGCTTCAAATTTGAATCGTGGGGAGGGGCGCGGCGCGGCGGGCCCCTCCCACCAGTGCGACACGCCCCCTTCGCTCACGCCCAGGCTGCTGCGTGTGTGCCCATGTCAGCCAGGCGGGAGCAGGTACCTGTGCACCCCGCACGGCCACTCGGCCCCCTCGGAGAACCCACTGTCTCTAGCCCCTCGCCCGCCATCCTTCCTGTAACTCACAGGTGTCTCCGAGCCCGGATCGGCTGCCCCCACAACTTCCCGTTCGCGGGAACTGCCGCATCTCAGCACCACAGCGCCCAGACAGGCGGCTTTAACTTTTTATTAAAACCATAGGGCGGGGGCTGGGGTGAGTGAGGTGAGCGTCGGATCCGTGGGCCAGGGCCAGTCCCCGGGCAGTGCACGACCCGCCCAGGGCCGCCCCGGGGCATCCGCCGTCATGTGAGGGCTGTTTGCACCCTCTCAGGCCAGGACCCGGGGGGAGACTCTGCCCTCGACCTAAGAGCAGCCAGAGTTCACCTAGAAAAAAAAAACCACCACGAAGCAGATTTCCCACACGTTTCCAGACGGGGGGCAGATACATGGCAGCAGCCAACTCTCCAGGAGCAGGACATGGCTGTAGTGCATCTGGTGAAGTGATCCTGTGCCTACCATGACCTCAGCGGTGCCAGCATGGGGCACAGGCTACCACTGTGCGTGGCCAGTACTACCGACACACGTGTCCTGCTGCCATGTGTAGGGTCCTACCACCATGCCCACCCAAGCCCAAAGGGAGCTGTGAGGCCACAGAGCTGCCCAGCAGCCCTGGTGTGGCCCTTTCTCCCCAGACCAGGCCTGCAGCCTCCTGCTGATGTGGATCTGGCGCAGGGGCTGTCACTGGCTCCGGGTGCGCCGGGTTGCAGGCAAGAGATGTGCGGCGTAGCAGTGTGTGCAGACACGCACAGGCTTCAGCTGGCCATAGTGCGGCAGCGCCACAGCATGAGGCGAGCAGCGGGCACAGAAGATCTGCCAGGAGAGGGCCAGAGAAGTGCTGAGTGGAGCCAAGTCCCCAGGGGGACCTCCACACCCCCAGCCCAAACTTCTCCTACCTTCCCGCAGCTCCGGCAGTGGTGCCGGCGACGGAGCAGGGTAAAGGGTGAGCGGCATGCAGAGCACTGGCTGCATGTGCTGTCTGGCACCCACTCAGGCAGATGGTGGGCACCTGCTGGGTAAACACATTGGTTAAAGCTCCCCATCCCATTTCCCATCACTGCTTTGTTCTTAGGAATGTCCCGTGGCTTGACCATGCTCCTGTGTGTCATGGGGCTGGCTGCTCTGCTGAGCCAGACTCAGGCAGGACAAGGCAACTGTCCCTGTGTGCCTGGGGCTGTCCAAGGTAGCCAGACCCTCCAAAGCATGATAGGGGCAGGATCAGCCACAGCTTTGCACCCTGCCACAGAGCCATGACATCCTGGGCAACCCCCTACCTGTCCTCTGGAGCCTGGTTCCCTCTGCAGGGCTGGAGCACAGGGGACATTCAGTCACACGAGGAACATCTGCCACACATGGATCACTGTCTCCTGCAGGAACAAGGGCTGTGGTGATCCAGCCAAACCAGGCCTGGGCTCATCCACACAGGGCTGGGCACTGTGACCATGTTGTTCCCATGCCTGGGGCTGCAACTTTGTCTTATCAGGAACTGGCAAAAGGCAGAGCAGTAAGCTGCCATCCCTTGTGTCTCTGGGGGTTACTCACGGCTGGCATTTGGCTCCTCTGAGGGCTCTGTCTGTGAGGCGATGATCTTGAAAACTGTTTTCAAGATGCTCCGCAGGTCACTGGCAAAGTTGGTCTGGAGCTGATCGGCCACCCCTGCACCAGAAGTGCAGCAGGGTCAGGGTGCTGTGCTGCGGGGACAGGGTGCTTGAGGGGGATGTAGTGAGATAGTCACTCACCTGAGATGCAGACAAAAAGGGTGTGCAGCATATCCTTGGTGCTGCTGTAGCGGGAGCGCAGCTCCAAGCAGCGGGCACCTGGGGTGGCATCTAGCCCCAGGCTGCTCCCAAAGGGCTGGGGGCTACATGGGGGAGAGGTTACCATTACCCCAGGGGTGGTATGAAAAATCCCATTCCAGAGGGCAGAGAGCTGCTATCTTGGCCCTGCTCCCTTGCTGACACACACCTCCACTGCCAAGTGGTGCCTGCATCATCCCCCACACCAGGGGTTCCGCTGGGAAGTGCTGGGGTGGCATGTGTGACCTTCAGGAGACCCCAGGGAGCAGAGGGTTCCTCTCTGGCCACATCTGCCCCCCAAGCCGGAGGGGTGGCCAGATCACAGGGGTCCATTTCAGCTGTGCACAGGCTCCTCTCCAGCAGGTAGAGCTCCTTTGCAGACAGCACCTGCAGCAGGTCCCTGTCATGAGGAGACAGTGTCAGCCCCACATCATGGTCCCAGTGGTGTCCTGTGGCTGCACCCACAGGTGCTCATTGCCCCCCACCGCATACCTGATCTTCTTCAGGAGGTTGTAGAAGGGGCTGAAGACCCGGGACATCTGGTCAGGGCTCCGCTCCAAGCTGAGGGGACCCTCAGGGTAGATAAGGAGACCGCTGCAAGGGGATAAAGCCCAGTACACATCAGGGCATTGCCCAGGACCACACATCCTCAGGGGCAGAGGAAGCCAGTACAGGGCAGGGAACACCCAGCCATCCCTGGTCATTCTCTTCTCCAGGGGACTTCACTCACCTGATAATGGCCAGGCGAGGGATGGTGAACATCAGCAGTGGTTCATAGCCATCAATCATCTCCTGAGTCAGGTAGCCCAGGCGCAGGGCTCTGAGGGAAGGATGGACACCCTTACAGTGGGGCTGAGCCCTGGGATACTGCCCCATTCCTGGGACTGGTGTCACTGTAGTTCCCTGCCTGGTGTGTAGTGTTTCTTACCTCCCAACTGTCTCACAGAAGAGCACAATGATCTCCTGCTGCCTGTAGATCTCTTCAGGTGACTTAACCACCACCATTGAGGATACATAGCTGGAGAAATGGGAGGGACCATGAGGATCATTTGTCCCTGCCAGAGCCTCCTTGGCTCCCAGCACCCTAACCCTGGCTCCCACCTCAGCTCAAACTCTGCGAAGAGACGGTCGAACTGGACAAGCACAGCCTGGACAGGCTCTGGGTAGGAACTAGGCTGGTTCAGGCTCTGCTCCCGAAGCACTGTCCGCACCAACTCCAGGCTGGACAGCAGCTTCCTGGCCTGGGGCCGCAGCTGTGCCCCATCTGCCTCCTCCACCTCCAGGAAGGTCCCAGCCAGGAGACACTACCAGGACCAGGAGACTTTTCAGAAGCTAGCATTCAGGGCAGCACAGCCACTACCCCTATGGTCAGCATGCAGTGAGGTGCACTGTCCTGGCTGGCCCCCCAGCCCAGGGGATGCCAGAACCTATTTTGTACCCCAGGACAGCATCCTTGAGCTCACCTCAGCAGCAAAGAGCATGTGGTTCCCCAAGTTGCCCACCAAGAGCTCCTCGGGGAACTTGACTAGGTAGTCACGACTGTGCCGCTGCGTGGGAATGCACTCCTCCATGATCTGCTCCAGGACAGCCAGCAAGTGAGCCTGGGGAAGGCAAGGATGTCACCCACAGCCACCTGGGGAGACTAGGGTGACGCTGCAGCCCAGGCTGTCGCCATACCTGGCTGAGATGGAGCTGGTTGAGGAGCACCAGGTACTGCTGTGGGTCCAGCTCTGCATCTAGCCTGTTGATTTCAGCCACCACCTGTGTCACCCTCTCATCAGCAAAGAAGAACTGGGAAAGCAGGTGAGGGTCGGAGCGCTGTGAGGAGAGCAGAGAGGCTGTGGCAGGAGCACCCTCTGGGTGCTGGGCCAGGGGAACCCCAACTCTCCAGTTGGCACGGTGGTGGATGATAGGGTTTACTCTCCTGTGTCCAGTCCCTGTGGGGCAGCTCCGGGTCCATGAACATCCACTTGGGCAAGTACGTGAGACCACCACGGCGCCTCCAGCTCCGCTGAGCTGTGCTGGGGCCCGGGGGCAGGCCGGGAGGACCCCGGACGAGCCCTCCCGGGAAGCGCCGCAGTCCCCACCCACCCGTGCCTCAGTTTCCCCAGGGGCAGAACAGGACGAACAAGCTCAGCCGCATCCCGGCAGCGTGGGCACGGATGCGTGTGCGGCTGTAAACACCAGGTCGGGTTGAAAGGTCCGCGAGGGGAGCGGGAAGCCCGGAGGGACGCTCCTGGCTCCATCTCTCCCGCAGACCCCCGCGGAGACGGAGAAGGCCTGGAAGGGATCTCCTCGCCCCGGGATCGGGCGGTACCGGTACGGGCGCCGAGGTGCCCGGTCCTGCCCGCACTCCCGCCGCGCCCCAAGCCGCGGAGCCGGGCACCACTCCCTCATTTCGCTCCGCCCCGAGGGGGGCCCGCCGCCCCCCCCCGAGCTCGGTGCCAGCGGAGCCTCCGGGCAGCCTCGACGGGGCGGGGGGGGGGGGGAATACAGGTCTAGTGCCCTCCTCCCTGTCCCTGCTCTTACCTTGGGTCGGCGCAGCCAGCGGCGGAGGGCGGCGGGCAGCATGGCGCGTCCCGCAGCTCTGCCGCCACCCGGCTCCCCGTGCCCGCCGCTCGCCGACGGGGCGGGTCGGCACCGGGCACCGCCCGGAGGCGGACCGGGGCAGGGGCCACCTAGTCCCAGCACCGGGACGACCCAGTGGACCGGTCCCTTCCCCTCGGCGAGATCCGTGGGTTTTCCCGCTGCTGTGTGGCGGGAGGCGGCTGCCGCTCGACGAACCGGTTCCCTGCGGCAGGGTGGATGAGGGCGGGGGCCCCGTGGGGCTGGCAGGGTGCCCCCTCTGGCTGCCCCAGCTCTCCTAACCGGTGCCACCTTCTAGTCTCGATTCCTGGCTCCAGTTCACAGATACAATCCCTCAGGTTCATGGTTCTCTTCTGCCGGTGCCCAGGTCGCCCCTTCCCAGTTCCGCGGCTCTTCCCTCACTGTTCCCCTCTTTCCGCAGCCCCCCGAAGATCAGTCTTCTGGGGGCAGGGACACCCTAAGGACCCAGCCATGCGGCCCCTCTAGCCCCGAGCATGCTCGGGCTGAGGGGGGGGAGGGTGTCACTGCGGGAGGCTCCCGAAGGTACCCGCCTGCTCTTTGTTGTATGGGCTGTGCGGGGTGTGAGATGCTGCAGCGGGAAGGGGCCAAAGCAGCCTTTTTGGTGGGAGCAGAAGGGGACGACTGGCTGAGACAGGGTCCCGGGGAACGCTCAGGGTGCCGCGCACGGCAAACTACCCTGTCCATACAGAAGAAGGAGGCTGCTCCTGCATCACACCTGACCTGGCACTGCTGGCCACAGGATGTGGATGATGATAATTCAAGTGGCTGGAAGCCGAATGGGGTAGATTCAGCAGTAAAAAATCTACCGAATACGATTAAATAAACACGGTGGCACCACCTAAGCTTGAGGAAGTACCTGAGTCACAGAGGCCCCACAGCACACAGTCTGAGCCAGCCAGCTGCGGGTGCAGGACCAGCCCTGGTGTTGGGGATCTGCATGTCTCCACAGGCTCTGGGCTCTGGTTTTGGCTGGGCAGCTTGTCCGGCTTGCTGTGGCCGGGAGTCCTTACGCAAACAATAAGCCTGGAGCACTGCCTGTCCAACAGCTGTGGACATGTTTGGGATATTGTAGGCTTTTGATGGTGGCCAAGTGCGCCAAGTATCCCTGTGTCACCAGCACCAAACTCCACCCCACCCCAGAAGGGCAGCTCCCATGACATGAGGTGTAGTACAGAGTGAGGTTTAGCCTCGTGCAGACCAGTGCCACGATGAGTGGCTTTGGGGTGATGGGTGGCACCAAGGGTGCAGGGAGGAGAGAGACTGAGCTGCCTCCATCACCCTGAAGGGGGCACCCTGGGGGTACTGCAGGGCTGCAGGACCTGGTGTAGTGGGCAGCAGATCCCAGAGAGTAGCATGAGCTCAGGAAGCAGCAGGAAAGCTGGGGCAGCGGGCATGTGCTACATAGGAGGGGCAGGAGAGCCCTGCTCCGGGAACAGTGCACAGGGTGCAGCTTGCAGGTCTTGTCCTGTCTGGTTAGGGGCTTGCAACTCCAAGGATACCCTGACACTGAGCATGGTGCAGTATGCACCCAGGGTACTGGGGGGCATTGTTACACAGAGATGGGGTGCAGAAGGTCTGAATACCTACACGAGTGTCATGGGGTCTTCCACCTGTGGGAAGGCTGGAGCCATGCTGAGGATTAGCACAGCCCCGGTCTTTATCACAATGCACACATGGGTTCCAGCCTCTCTTCCTCCTCATCCCCATGTACCAGAGCGCTCTCAGTACTGCGGATTTATCCCTGCACTGCAACGTCCTCAGTCACAGGTGTGTTTGCAACTCGCCTGTACCGCAGTCCTGCTATGCTGGTACCACCAGTCCATTGCAGATGTGCAGCACACTGCCCACTGTCTTGGCCTTCCTACACGACCCCAGCGTGCGGGTGTTTCCAGTCCCTCTGTTATCCTGGTTCCCCGAGCGTACCCCGGCTGTGCAGCGCCGTCCTTAGCAGAAGGACGCGGGGAAGTGGGAAGGTAGGGCCGGAGCCGCCGATTACCACGGCGCCACCACCTCCTCCCCGCCGACAGGTGGCGCGCTGCCGTGCGATGCCGCCCTCTCGCAAGATGGCGGCGGCAGCTTCACCTTGTCGTGTCTTTCCCCCCCTCCCTCCTTCCCCTCGGGCAGGGGCCCGACGGGCCGTGCCGCCATATTGGCTGTTGTCCTGGCTGCGGCGGGTGGTGGGCCGCGCTCGCCATGACTCGCAGGCGGAATAAGGCAGCAGCAGCAGCGGCGGTGGTGGCGGCGGGTGGTTCTGGGTTTCGCCGTGAGAGAGTGACGGCTTCCGATGCCGGACCTTCTCCCCCTCCACCACCGCCGCCGCCAGAGCCGCCCGCCCCGCCTGAGGTGGTGGTGGCGGCGGGCAGCAGCGGGGAGTCGGGCAGAGCCACCGCTCAGGTACCGAATTAGGGCCCGCGGCGCTGTCCGTGAGGGAATCGCATTCGGTTCGGGGATGGGGCAGGGCCCGGGGTGGGGGGCCTCCCCCGGATCCCCGTCGGGCCATACTCCATCCGCGCCCTGACTCCCACCTCGGTGCATCCCTGAGGCACACCCTTGCTTGAGGCGCTGGTGTCTCCCATCTCCCTCTTCCCACTTTTGGAGGGTTCGCTGCGCCTTCGGAGGTCGTGGTGGGGAACCCACGCTGCTGGGGTACCCCTTGGTGGTGCTGAGATGAGCAGGGAAGGTGGGAAGTGAGTCACAGCCCTTCTCTGGGGAGCGTGGCCGCTTTGGGATGTGAGAGCTGCTTTTCACAGCATTCTGTGGCATGCTCGGGGCTGGGATGGGTGTGCGGGTAGGGCCCTGACCTTGGCTTTGCTGTGCTGAATGGCTGAGTCGCCTTGGATGCGTTGAGCAGCAGCGGGACTTTGTGGTACCTCTGGGAGGTGGCTGGGGTGTTGGAGGCTCCCACTAATATGTGTCATGATGGGGGCTTGTCTCTCCCAGTCATTCGGAGAGGCTGATCTCAGCCTCTGCTGGTGAGGGTGAATGAGCCAGGGAGCCAGTCCCCCCCATTGCATGCTTCTCCGCTCTGGCAGGACCAGCAGTGCTCAGCGGCATGAAAGCAAAGGGCTTTCCTAGTCCCATGGTCTGCGCACCGTTTGCTCTGTCCCTGTATGTGAAGAGATCTTGCAGGTCTGCTCGGGAGATCTGTGTGCACTTTGGAGAGCAGGGACCAGGGTTTGGGGACAGGTGTGCTTGCCTGGATGGCGTGGTGTGCTTGAGGGAGTGTTCCACAGCTTCTTGCAGAAGGGATCCAGCCCTGCTGATGGCAGGTGGCCTCAGCATCTGCTGAGCAGGCTGTGGGCTGGTTCCGGCACCTCTTGCCACTTGACGTCTCCCAACACGCCTGGCTGCTGCTGCCTGCTCCAGGTCGCGGGCAAGGAGCACGGGGGTGGGCCTTGGGTCTGGATGCGCTGGGTGGGTCGTGGAGAGCCATTCTCTTGTGTGCGGCGGTGTCTGTGTCAGCCCCTTCTGAGACACAGGGGGACCTGGGACCCCCCTCCTCCCCGTGACCGGCCAGGCGGGTGGCCAGGGGAGCTGTGCGCCCCTTCTACTTTCCTTGGCCTCTGACCTTTGCTTCACCTTGAGCCTGGGAGACGCCATCTGTTTCACAGCAGCAGTTCAATATGCAGCTCATTGTGGCGGGGCCCCGCCGCGGCGGCAGACAATGGGGGCCCCCTCGCCCGCGCCACTCCGGGCTCGTCACGGCTGTCAGGCCTCCAGCGAGCCCGCGGGCTGTGGTCCCGCTCCTGCCGCAGCGCTGGGTGGGACGCCCCAGCCTGACTGCCCCGTGCTGAGAGCACGAAGCGGCACCGGGGGCTGCACCCCACCCTGGCACATCTGCGCCATGGCCTGTGCAGAACAAAGAGGCGGGTGGGAGGGCCTGGGGCTTTCGGCTAACACAGTGGGGGGTCTGCGATGGGCAAGGAGCAGGGTTATGGCTGCCAGACCCCCTGTTCTGTGTCCCTGAATGGCAGTTTCAGTGGTTCTTGCTTTGCTCTGCAAGTCTCCTTAGTTCTGCTGTACCAGAGGTGATAGTGGGAGTTACTGGTGGCCTCCCAGCTTTGGTTGGTGTTGGGGCTGGCTCTTTAACGTGGTGTAATCTTCCCAAGGGTTCAAAATGCTCCTAGGTAGCATGTGGAAGGCTGGCAGCAGCTGAGTAGCCTGCTGCTGCTCTCCTCCTGTGGGAGAAGGTGTAGTCCCACGTGTTGGCTTACCAGAAATTGTCTGGTTTGGTGTTAGCGTCCCAAGGTCTCATTTACTATCTCATCTGCCCCACACCTGTGCTGACCTGGAGCACTGCTGTGTGGCAGGTCATATCTCAGTTGGCTCATAGTCTGTGTGTCCTTCTGCAGGTGCTACCCACCACTAACCAGTCAGTGCAGACATGCTGCCTGCTCTGCCACCGGGAGCGCAAGGACTGGGGAGGACCATCCCACAATGGGCTGGTTTCCCCGGGCGAGAGGCTGCCACCAGACTTTGTGCCAACGCTCGTACAGAACCTCTTGGGAGAAATGCCACTGTGGATCTGCCAGAGCTGCCGGAAGAGCGTGGAGGAGGAGGAGCGGCGGGCAGTGCAGGAGCAGGCCCTGGCAGTAAGTAGTTATGGAGCTGGGTTTGAAAAGGCTGGGGCTGTAGCTCCCAGGACCCTGTGGTCCCCACCACCCTGTGGCACTGGCTGGGTCCCCCTCCTTACTCAGAGCTCAGCACTTCAAACATCTCAGCCTTGCTGCTCCCTGCAGCCATGCTGCCCTCCTTGGGGCTGCTGCTGGCTCCTTGTGGAGAGATTGTGGTAGGGCAGAGTGTGGTGCTGTGGAGGCTTGCCCAGCAGCCTGTGCTGTGTTGGAGCTGCCTGCCTGGCAAGGCTGGCAGTGCTACTGCTTCTCTGCCAGCTCTGCTCCATTCTGTATTGTCTTGCATCCCCTCTGGTCCTGATTGCTCTTCAACGTTACGCTGAGTCTCCCTGGCACAACAGTGTGTGCCAGGGTAGGTGTCTGCCCATGTGTGGAGCTCAGGGGAAGAGCAGCTTCTTACTGCTTGGCTTTGTATAACCGTGACCGGGTTTGAGTGGCTGCAGAGCAAATGGGTGGCCCTTAGCCTGGCACAGCCATGCTGGTAGAGGCCTTGGGAGCCAGACTGTGTTGCTGTTGGATGGACTGGCTGTTTGCCACCCCCGAAACAGGAGCAGTTCCTATGAGCTGAGCCCTTGTCTCAGAGCAGTGGAGGGGGTCTTGATGCTGATGCCCTGGGGACAAGGGCCCCCCTTCCCAGCCCGCTGCTGCTTCACTCTGTGTTTTCCTTGCCAGGTCTCGTTATCCCACACATCCTGCAAGTCACAATCTTGTGGGGGTGGCTCCCATTCCTCTTCTTCTTCCTCCTCCTCTTCTTCTTCCTCGTGCCACGGGAACTCAGGGGACTGGGACCCCAGCTCTTTCTTGTCTGCTCACAAGCTCTCGGGCCTCTGGAACTCGCAGCACACCAACGGGGCTGCACAGGGCAACCCCCTCGGGGCCCCCCCTGCTGCACTAGGTGAGTTGAAGCTAGCTGTGGGGTTGAGCAGAGCTTTCTGCCTGATCTTTGGCTTAGGTGGGCACCCCGCTGGTGGGCAGGGTCAGGCAGGCTGTGTGTCTGAACGCCAGTGCCAGCAGGATGCCTGAGTCCTTTCCAAAAGCAGAGGGTGCTATGAGCTGGCTCTAGCTCTGCTTTCCTTCCAGGTGACAAGCACCCCAGCTTCGCTCTTTCTCCGGAGTGTGCCAGCCAGGCGCCTGCAGTGGCTCTGGGGCTAAAGGCCTGTCCCTACAGCCACACAGTGTCCTCCACCTCCAGCAGCACTGCCCCAGGCTCGCCTCTGCCTACCTCACTTGACTTTTGCAAGACGCTGCCGAAGCAGTTCAAAAGCATGTGCCGGAGGGCCACCCCACCAGGTTTGTGCCCAGGGGCAGGGTGAGCCTTATCCTCCCAGCCCACAGAGTCCTTGTTGCCCCAGTGCCTTCTCCTTCCTCTGCCTTCTGGGGGCAGGGGTGAGTCCTGTGGGGGAAATGAAGTGCCACCAAGGCTTCTTGTGAGCAGGGATGGCTTATTGCCTAAGTGCTCTCCTACCTGGGGTGAGGCAAGGTTTGTCCCATGGAAAAATGGGCTGTGCATGATTCCAAGCATGATTCTGGCCCATTCAGAACAGCTGGGGTCTGACTGTCTCTGCTCCTGCCTGCAGGTGAGGCCTTCCACTCCTCAGAGCACCATCAGCACTCGGACCTCACTGCTCCTCCTAACAGTCCCACTGGCCTCCCCTCCCAGCTGCCAGCGCTGATCCCCTCCAAGCAGATGCCTGCCCATCCAGGGCCCTTTGGTTCCCCACCTCACATCCCACTGGCCACCTCTCCACAGGCTGCGCTCTTCCCTGTGCCCAGCGCACAGGCAGCAGCCCCAAAGCCGGCATCTGAGCCCCTTCCCACTGGCACGGTCTCGCACAGCCCAGGGTCGTGTAAGAGCCCTCACCTGCCCCCTGCCAACATGCCACTGCTGAAGATGCCACCTCCCCTGTCAGGCTGCACTCATCCCTGCAATGGGCATTGCAGTACTTCGCTCATCCCTCCTCCCACCTCCCACCAGCTGCCCAGCACGAACAGGTGAGTAGAGGAGCCCTGCCTGCCTCTAGCCTGTCTCCTTGCTGGCCATTGTGCCCTTTCTCCCACCCCTGCCCATGGATATGCTTTTCCCTGTGAAGGGACCAGCTGCCTTGCATGGTGGTGTGGAGAGCCACTGTGTTTGCGAGCCAGTATTTGCTGCAGACCACTGGTCTCTGAGGGTTGAGCTCTTTCTCTACCCACATGTCTTCTCCCTGCGGTTGTCCTTTAGTACTGTGGTGCAGAAGAGACTGTGCTTGCTCCTTCTCCAGCTAAAAGACCCAAAGGAAGCACGTGGTCAACCTGCTGTTGGCCAACAGGACCTTTGTCAGTGAGATCCGTCGGGCAGCTGTGGCACTGAGCAAAGGTCCTCAAGAAGATGAAGCCTGTGGACTTGTTCTGCTCACCTGCTCCCCTGTCCCTCTCTGGGCTGCCTGTGCCCTGGAAGAGAGCACACTGAGTCACGGGCATTGGTTCCTCTCTGCTGATTAGTGCTCCTTGTGGAGAGCCAGCCAGGTCCCGAGCTGGAGCTCGAGGAATGGTGCTGTGGGCCATGCCCTGGCCTCCCTGTCTCTGAGCTGGGTAGTCTGTGCCTATGGGAGCCGGGCCTGCCTGCACGTGGGGCTGTCTGGCAGCTGCATGCAGTTCCAGCGTTTCTCACCTGTGCTACCTGCTGCCCCCCAGTGAGTACTGCTCCCTGCCCTGGAATCAGCTTGTGGCCTGGCAGAGGGACATTGTTTTCTGGAGCTCTGGTGCCCCAGCCTCCTGACTGCCAGAGGCCCTGGGGGGCAAGGAGCTACAAATGTCTTCTGTTGTGGGCTCCTCTGCCATCTTCAGAGGAGGAGGAGGATACAGGGGAGGGGGTTTATCTGCTCTGCAAATCCTTCTACTTGGGCACAGGCTGCCCATGAGGACTATTCCTGTGTGCATAGTGGGGGTGATTTTTGAGACTCCCTGGCTCTCACTCACCTCTTGCCTGTCTGTCCTTTTCCTCAGGGAGCCCTCTTGCAAAGGGCACAAATTCCCAAACGGTACCAGCTGCCATCCACCACAGCCTTGTGAGGCAGATGAGGGGCTCGGGGAGGATGAGGACAGCAGCTCAGAGCGCAGTTCCTGCACCTCCTCCTCTACCAACCAGAAAGATGGCAAGTTCTGTGACTGCTGCTACTGTGAGTTCTTCGGCCACAATGCGGTGAGTGAGTGACTGCTCTGCAGCCACCCCTGGTTCTTGTGCTCTGCTCTTCTGTGAGATGTTGCGGAGTCTGTGTGCCGAGAGTGTGGAGGTGGGCAGGTCTGGCCGTGGCTATTCCCTGCTGGCATGTGTATTCCCCATTTTGTTGCTGTCCTGCCTCAGCAGACGGCTGGTCCCCTTGCTCCTGACTCACAGCTGCCTGCCCAGCCCTGGGGCTTGGCATGGCCAGCCAAACCCTGTAGCTTTGCAGTGGGAAAGAGTTCAGAGGGGACTGTACCAATTTGTCTCACTGAGACCTCAGGGGAAGGAGCAGCTGGGGAGGTTGGTGGAGTCTTGTGGGGAAGCTGGGGCAGCCTGTGTGTGATCCTGGCTTTGGTGCCTGCCCATCTGACAGCGCTTGCCTCCTGCAGCCCCCAGCCGCTCCCACGAGCCGCAACTATGCTGAGATCCGGGAGAAGCTGCGTTCGCGTCTCACCAAGAGGAAAGAGGAGCTGCCGCAGAAACTGGGCCACAGCAGCAGCTCAGGAGAGCCTGCCGTGGACCACCGCAATGTGGACGAGCTGCTGGACTACATCAACAGCACAGAGCCTAAGCCCTTGAACAGTGCCAAGGCAGCCAAGCGGGCACGACACAAGCAGAAGAAGAAGGTGAGGCTGGGCAGAGGGAAGTGCTGCAAGCTGCAGGATGGAGGTGGGGCAACTCCCTTGAAAGACTTTACCCTCTCACCCGTATTTGATTCCTTGAATGTCGTGTCCTTCGATGCCCCCCTCTCCCCTGAGGTGACACCAGTGGCCGGCTCTGTACAGGGCTTCCCTTGCCTCTATTCCTGCAGACGCCCAGCCCTCCTGGGCTCTTTGGACTGCACTGTCCTACTTGTTCTGTTCCACATCTGTGACCAACACTCATGCATCTGTGGTGGAGACAGACAGTGCCATGATGGCTCAAGCTGAGGCCTTGTGCCCAGAGTGGCATCTGGTGTGGAGTGTGGTGGTTGTTGCAGTCCCATAGAGGACACAAAACAGTGCTGAGGCTGTGGAAGACATGGTGTGACCATGCTGAGTGATGGTCCTTTGGTCTGCTGCATGATGAAGCTGGTGTACAGCTAGGCTCGTGGCCTGCATGTGAGGGGCTGTGGCCCAGGCAATGTGACCCTAATGGCACCTGTGTTGCAGGAAAAGGAGAAAGCCCAGCTGGAGGCAGAGGCCCAGAAACGGGCAGAGCATGCCCCTGCAGCCAGCCAAGCCAGAGAGACGGCTGAGGAGAAGCTGTTGGAGTGGCCAGAGCTGGAGCTGGAGCGGGTGAACAGCTTCCTAAGCAGCCGGCTACAGGAGATCAAGAACACTATCAAGGACTCCATCCGGGCCAGCTTCAGTGTCTATGACCTCAACCTGGATGTTAACGACTTCCCCAAGAAGGCAGCTGTCCTGGAGCAGAAGAACCTGCTCTCCCACCTCAATGGTTCATCTGACCTTCAGGACATAGACCTAGCCCTGGCACCACTGAGCCTGGGCCCTACCAAGAGCCACACACTGCTGCGGGGTGAGCTGGGCCCCCGATGGGCTGAGGGCCCTGGGGATCCACCACCAGCCCCAGTGGCGGCTGAGAATGGGGTGGTGAAGCGCCTCAGTGCCGTGCCCAGCCTCTCCCGCATGATCTGGGTGCAGTCCAAGGCTGCAGACTCTGCCGTGGATGACAGTGGGCTGAGCCCAGAGCCTAAGGAGGGACCACAGCCCAAAGGGCCAGAACCGCCAGAGCCAGTGCCTGCGGGTAGCCGACAGCGGAAGAACAAGCGGCAGGGTGGGCAGGTGAAGAAAGGGGAAGGTGCTACTGCCATGCCTAGTGGCCAGGGCCGGCTGGAGAGCCCTGGTGCAAAGGGGCAGGTTCTGGCAACCAAGCACCCTTCCAAGGCAAGTGCCGCAGAGCCACAGCGAGCAGGCAGCTGTGCTGAGCCAGGGGAGAATGGCAAGGGGCAGCCCTGGGGCTGCGGCAGCAGGACAGAGAAGGAGAGGAGTGGCGAGTGGAAGGGCCGGAGGGGAGAGGGCAAGGCAGAGCTGCCAGAGCCAGTGCAGCAGTCACCTGCCCTGGCTGCTGCAGACAGGCAGTTGCCTGCCCTATCTGCACTGGGGGGCTCCCCCCAGCCTAAAGGCAAGAGCAGGAAGAGCCGGAACAAGGTGGAGAAATCCAATACCTCGATCGGTGAGTACTGGGAGCGCTGCTTTGCCCTGCCATCCACCCTGACTCTTGCCAGCCCCTTGCCTGTAGAGCCACATTGACCCTCTCTCTGCTTTTATAGATGATGTGTTCCTGCCCAAGGACCTAGACGGGGTGGAGATGGATGAGACTGACAGAGAAGTGGAATATTTCAAGAGGTGAGGGGGCAGCTCCAAGGGACTGAGCTCTGACAGCAGGGCTGGGGAGGGGCTGGCAGCTGACTGAGGTTGTCCTTTCCCTACCAGGTTCTGCCTGGATTCAGCCAAGCAGACCCGGCAGAAGGTTGCAGTGAACTGGACCAACTTCACCCTGAAGAAAACCACTTCCAGCGCAGCCCAGTGAGGTGCGGGGGAACTACCCCACCCACCCACGGCTGCTTGCCTCTCCTCACTGTGCCCCCCGCCCTGCCCCGCGGGCCCCCCGCCTAGCCTCGGTGGGGTCCCCTCCTCTGCGGGGGGCCCTGGTGCTCTCCTGTCCCGCGGGGACCGCCCCGTCCTCCTGCCCCACCTTCCCCGCGGGGTGACACGCCCCCCCCGGCTGTCCCGTCCCCCTCTCCGTGGGCGCCTGGCTGCCAGCGCCGCGGGGAAGGATCGTGCTGGCCCCAATAAAGAACTTTTTAATTTTTTATTTTATTTAAACCCCGCTGTCTGCTGCTTTCTGCCGCCCCGGGGTGGGTCGAAGGCGGGGGTGTGTGTGTGTGGGGGTACGGCCATGCTCCTTGTGCGTAAGTTCGGCCGTCCAGGAGACTCTGTCGGGCCCTGCCTCCGCTCCCGCGTGAGCGGGGCGTGGGCGACGGCGCCTGTCGCGGTTGACGTCACTTCCGGCGTGCGGGATTTACATCCGGGGCGGCGCGGCGCGGCGCGGCTGTTGCGCGGAGACGGCGCTATGGAGGCTGCGCCCGAGCGGAAGGTAGGGCCGGGCTCAATCTGGACGGTACCGACAACCATGCGGGACTGAGCGTGGCCGAGGGGGACCGGTTCCGTCCCGGGCTGGCCTCACGTCTCGTCTTCCCACAGAGGCAGCGGGAGGAAGCGGCGGAGACGTCTGACTTGTCCGGGGAGGATGATGAAGACTATGTGCCCTACGTGCCCGTCAAGCAGCGCAAGCAGCAGATGGTAACGGGGCCCGGCGTTGGCGGGATAGGCTTCCGGGCATCCATCCCGACTCAGAGTCGCTCAGTCTGGCTCGATCTGCTTCCTTTTAGCTGCAGAAGCTGCTGCAGATGCGGCGGAAGGTGGTGTCAGAGGAGGAGCAGCGAGACAGCGGGAGTGAGCAGCGGGGTGACGAGGATGACATCCCGCTGGGGCCCCAGTCCAATATCAGTTTGTTGGACCAGCACCAGCACCTCAAAGAGAAGGCAGAAGGTGAGGGAGTGGCTGTTTTTACTACCAAGTGGCTTCTGGTGGGACTGAAACCTCACTTGTTCCCTAAATCTCCCCCCAGCTCGGAAGGAGTCAGCCAAGGAGAAGCAGCTGAAGGAGGAAGAGAAGATCCTCGAGAGTGTGGCAGAGGGCAGAGGTGAGTCGAAGATCCCTATCTGAGACCTGTCTCCTGAGGTGTCTGGAGAGCAGTAGAGGTATTACTTACCTTGAAACACCCAGGGCTGCTCACACAGAGGGATGATCCGGGAGACCATAACAGGATCCTATGGCTGGCATCTTGATTGCCTGGCTGAGACATTTCTGTGGAAGGCCTCTGGGTATAGTGGGCTGCAGAACTTGGTGTTCCTCTACTCAGAGGAGCTGTTAAGAGTGCTGCTTTCCTTCTCTGTCTCCAAACATAGTCTCCCAAACGGTCTGCCCAAGTAGTTCTGTGCTGACATTGAATGTATCTGGAGATGGAGAGTTTGCACTGATCTTGTCAGCTTTCTTCTTGTAGCTTTGATGTCAGTGAAGGAGATGGCAAAGGGCATCACCTACGATGATCCAATTAAAACCAGGTGAGTTTCACTGTACAGAAGTTGTCTTTCTGATGAGGTTACTTTCTCACAGCTCAAGAGAACTAGAGGCCATTTAGCCTGGCAGGAGGAGCACTGCTTTATGGCTGCTGGATTTTCTTTCTCCACTGTCAGGCTTCCTACACTATGTAAAATCAAAGCCTGTAGGGTTCTTGTGGATGTTGTTTTATATGCAGTAAGGTTTGCTAGAGCACTTTTATGTTAAAGCTGAAGGCTGGAGTTAAATCTTCATATCCTGGAGGTGACTAAGCTAGAGGAAGAGACCAGGGCAGCCCACAGAGCCACTGGAGCTCTAGGCAGTGTCAGAGAGATGACTGAGATGTGCTCACAATATTTTGGCGTGTTCCGTTCACCATCCATAAATAATTCTCTGCTGTTAGCTTGGGCCTTCTTCCTCAGACTTAGGGAAACATTTAATGCATGGAACTGGCTTAGACAAGGAAGTCCCTTGGAGTTACCTGCTTTCTCTGGGGTATTTGAGCCCCACAGGGAGTTCCCTGAGACCTCTGTGTTGGCTGCTGGCCCTGCAGTCCCAGCCTCATTCTGTACCATGGCTTTCCTCTGTTGGCTTTGCAGCTGGAGAGCACCTCGTTACATCCTGGGCATGACAGAGGCACGGCACGACCGCGTGCGCAAGAAGTACCACATCCTGGTGGAGGGGGAAGGCATCCCACCCCCCATTAAGAGCTTCAAGGAGATGAAGTTCCCAGCAGGTGGGCTGGGAGAGGAGCCTGGCAGGGCACACAGGGCAGTGTTCTCCTGGGAAGTGCGAGTCAGTGAGAGAAGCTGTTGGACCTTTAATGCTTGCTGTTAGAGGGGTTGCAGCTTGAATTCCCAGCAGTGCTGCTGCATCACCTAACTGTTGGCCCAAGAGGTCTTTGTCACTGGTGGAAAAGCTCCTGTTAGGACGTGAGTAGGAGGGAAGGAGGGAAGACTTCATGTCATGAATAGATGTGTTCCTTGTTTTCTGACAGCTATCCTGAGAGGCCTGAAGAAAAAAGGAATCCAGCAGCCCACACCCATACAGATCCAAGGCATCCCTACCATGTGAGTGCCCTGGCCCTATCCTAGAGCTGGTGTCTGCCTCCCTGCAGCCTGCCCGGTAGCATGGACAGGGTGCTTTTCCCTGGTGACAGATGCACCCTGTCGCCTTGCTCAGCCTTGGAGATCTGAGCCATTCAGTGGTGCTTCCCCTCACCACTGGCCCTGTTTCTCTGCCAGCCTCTCAGGAAGGGACATGATTGGCATTGCCTTCACTGGCTCTGGGAAGACCTTGGTGTTCACCCTCCCGGTGATCATGTTCTGTCTGGAGCAGGAGAAGCGGCTGCCGTTTTCCAAGCGAGAGGGACCCTATGGACTCATCATCTGTCCCTCAGTGAGTGTCAGGGGCATGGTGATGCGTGGGAGTGCTCTTTGATATATTCAGTGGCAATGCCAGATGCTCCCTGTGTGAAAACGTAGGAATGAGTAAGTTTTACCTCTGCAGAGGGAGCTGGCCCGGCAGACCCACGGCATCATTGAGTACTACTGTCGCCTGCTGCAGGAGGATGGCTTTCCACCACTGCGCTGTGCCCTCTGCATCGGGGGCATGTCTGTCAAGGAGCAGATGGAGACAATCAAACAGTAAGACCTTCTGGGTTGGGAGTGTTGTGGGGCTGAGGCTGTGCTCTAGCAGAGGGCTGAGAGGTGAAATCTGGGATAAATAGCTTCAGGAAAGTGTGGGGGCAAAGATGATGTGCCAAGTGGATGCTGCTTTCCCTATGTGTTGCTTCATGGGGTGGGAATACAAGGGCCTGATGCCTTCTCTGTGTCCTACAGTGGTGTTCACATGATGGTGGCAACTCCTGGGCGCCTGATGGACCTGCTACAGAAGAAGATGGTGAGCCTGGACATCTGCCGTTACTTGGCCTTGGATGAGGCTGACAGAATGATTGATATGGGCTTTGAGGGTGACATCCGTACCATCTTCTCCTACTTCAAGGTATTGAGATGGCACAATATGAGCACTCTGAAGCTCAATCCTTGCACCAACCCATGTGAGTGCTAAATCCTTACCCATTCCCTGTGCAGGGCCAGCGGCAAACCCTCCTGTTCAGTGCTACAATGCCCAAGAAGATCCAGAACTTTGCTAAGAGTGCCCTGGTGAAGCCAATCACTATTAATGTTGGGAGAGCAGGTGCTGCCAGCCTGGATGTTGTGCAGGTGAGGTAGTCAGAAGCTTCCCCATGACTCTGTGGGGAGCCAGCACTGTTCATAAAGGCATTTGATGCATCCCTTGCATCAAAAGGTTAAGGGATTAGTATGCCTTAATGATGTGATGGCAGCTTCTCTGCTGTCAGCCTGACTTGTCTTTGTGCTTGTTTCTAGGAAGTGGAATATGTGAAAGAAGAGGCCAAGATGGTGTACCTTCTGGAGTGCCTGCAGAAGACTCCACCACCTGTGAGTAGTGCATTCTGGCTGCCCTGACAGCATGGCCACATGCAGTCCCAGGATGCAGGTGGAGCTGGCAATGGGGATACAGCTGTGATGCTGCTGGGGTCTGTCATGGGTGGGGTAGGCATGTGAATGAGTTGTGCTCCACATACCAGCAGGTCTTGGGCCCAGAGCTGTTGTGTGCTCCCCTCAGCAAGAGGGAACAGGATTCCTGGGGGGGTGTGCTGGTACTAGCAGTGCCAGCCTGCAGAAAGTCAGCTCTGTCTGTGCCGCTGCAGGTGCTGATCTTCGCAGAGAAGAAGGCAGATGTCGATGCGATCCATGAGTACCTGCTGCTCAAGGGTGTGGAGGCTGTGGCCATCCATGGAGGGAAAGGTCAGTGCGGGTCCTGGGGGAGGCCTGGGTCTTGGAAGTCCTGGGCTGCAGTGTGGCCATGCCTGACCACACTCCTACTAGAGAGGTACATGGCCATGGGAAGTCTCATGTAGCAGTTTGGTGGAGTGAGGCCAGGCTGTGGCAGTGACTGGGGCGAGCACCGCATTGTGTGTAGTAGGCATAGGCATGGTGAGGGTCCCCATGGGACCTAGAGATCCCTCTGCTCATTTATTTGGAGGAAGGCTGTGCAGGCTCTCTCATCCCGGAAGCCTGGCTCTGAGGCCACAGTGGTCGTTGCTACAGGTAAGACTTGGGAGCTCTGCCCTTGCTGATCTTCTCTGCTGGGCGTTTTGCAGATCAGGAGGAACGCACAAAAGCCATCGAGGCCTTCCGGGATGGGAAGAAGGATGTTCTGGTTGCCACTGATGTCGCATCCAAGGGCCTGGACTTCCCAGCCATCCAGCACGTCATCAACTATGACATGCCAGAGGAGATTGAGAACTACGGTGCGGACTGGGCCCCATAGGGGACCAATGAATGTGTGGTGGGGTGGGTGCAGTGGCCAGGAGTGGGGGTGGTCTGTCACATCACACTCCCCTGGGTCTGATCCTGTGCTTTGCTCCACAGTTCACCGTATCGGGCGGACAGGCCGTTCGGGCAACACTGGCATTGCCACCACCTTCATCAACAAGGCCTGTGGTGAGAAACAGCATGGGGCTGGGAGACTGTGGCTCTATGAGGCAAGCTGGAGGTGGTGGAGCTGCCTCTGCCTTGGCCGTGGGGGTGTTCTCGAACAAGCAGTATCACAGTATAACCAAGGTTGGAAGAGACCCCAAGGATCATCAAGTCCAACCTGTCCCAACAGACCTCATGACTAGACCATGGCACCAAGTGCCATGTCCAATCTCCCCTTGAACACCTCCAGGGACGGTGACTCCACCACCTCCCTGGGCAGCACATTCCAATGACGAATGACTCGCTCAGTGAAGAACTTTTTCCTCACCTCGAGTCTAAACCTCCCCTGGCACAGCTTGAGACTGTGTCCCCTTGTTCTGGTGCTGGTTGCTTGGGAGAAGAGACCAACACCTTTCAGGTAGTTGTAGAGGGCAATGAGGTCACCCCTGATCCTTCTCTTCTCCAGGCTAAACAATCCCAGCTCACTCAGCTTCTCCTCATAGGGCTTGTGCTCAAGGCCTCTCACCAGCCTTGTTGCCCTTCTCTGGACACGTTCAAGTGTCTCGATGTCCTGTGGAGGGGAGACAGTGGAATGGGCCAGTGCCCACACCCCTGCACAGGCAGCATCTCATCTGTGTCTCTCTCCTCAGATGAGTCGGTGCTGATGGACCTGAAGGCCCTGCTCCTGGAGGCAAAGCAGAAGGTGCCGCCTGTGCTCCAGGTGCTGCACTGTGGGGATGAGACCATGCTTGACATTGGAGGTGAGAGACCACAGGGTCCCCAGGCTGCGTCTACCTGCGCTGGGACTGGCATTGCCTGGCCATGTGGACAGCCTGGTGTTGCAGCTTCTGGAGTTGGGGGGAATTCTGCTGATCTGGCACAACTTTCCCTGACCTCATCTCTGTCATTGCAGGTGAGCGGGGCTGTGCCTTCTGTGGTGGCCTGGGCCATCGCATCACTGACTGCCCCAAGCTGGAAGCCATGCAGACCAAGCAAGTCAGCAACATCGGACGCAAGGACTACCTGGCCCACAGCTCTATGGACTTCTAGCCTGGGGACCATGCTGCCCTGCATTCCCCTTTTGTGAGCCTTTAATCCCTTTCAGCCGGGGCAGTTCCCAGATGCCTGTCCTGCATAGCTGTGCCCCTCCTTTTTCCAGGCATTTGGCCACTGGGGCTGTTGCCAGCTCAGCCTGGTGAAGCTCTTGCCTTGGGAGGAAATCTTTGGAGCTGTGCTGCAACAGGCCCTTATGTCAGTGGCAAGTTGGGCAAGCAGGTAGCGGTGCCTGAGGGGAGGAGGAAGCCTCAGGTGGAGCAACTGGTCTGTGGCTGACTCATGGTGCCTCAGCCGGCAGCAGCGGGGCCAGGATTTTGCATTGCTCTTCTCCAAAGCATCTCAACAGCTCCAGGACCATTCCCCTTACCTGGTTTTGTTCATCCTCAGCTGCTGGCAGTTCCCATATGCCCCAAACACACACGAGGTGCTGTGCTGGTGTTGGGCGGTCCCCACAGCACTTCCTGTGCTCTGCCCCACAGTTCTGCCCCACTGCCCTTGTGTAAGGGGGAGGGCAGACAGATGGATGGACACCTCCTATGGCCCAGCCTCTGCCTCTCATCCCACACACCAGAAAGGGGAAGTCTCTGAGAGAAGGAAGTCTGCCCCATGCAGTTGCTTCAGCTGCAGCAGTCACATTTTCTCTGCTGCTGGTGGCTCAAGTCCCTGAACGTTGTGCTGGCTGCCAGGGCAGCACTGGGCCTATGGAGAAACCTGTGAAGGATGGGATCCTCTATGTGCAGCACAGCAAATTTGGAAAGGTAAAGATTGGATTTGGGGATGGGTACAGGGTTTGCCCTCATCTATCTTGATGCCAGGTCTGGGGTTGGGCCCTTGGCAGCCTGGGAAGAGGGTACTGGAGCCAAATCCCTCAGAGCTGCCCTGGGAGGCCCTGGGCTCTGCCTGTGGCTGAGGAGACTCATCCTTGCAGGAACCTTCTTGGGCTTGCCCTTCTTGCTTGGTCGCCACACGATTTGCAATGAAACAATAAATGTGTGTTAATGAGGTGCAGTTCCAGTGTGTGTGTGGGAGTGGGGCACCCCAGGGTAGTGCATGGCACATGGCTCTGTCCCCAGCCCTGTATCAGTGTGGCTCTGGGGTGCCAGTGCCATCTGTGGGCACCCCTCATGGCTTGGCCAGCTGCCCTGTGCCCTTGGAGTGGGAGCTGAGTGCTGTACCCCTCTGGACATGGTATGAGTGATAAAATGGGAGTCTCCATAAGGTCAAGCTAGCTTCAGGCAGCTGTGATCTGGGTGTTGGACTTAGTTGCATCCTTTCTGCTATGGTGGGTCGGGCATGTCCCAGTGAGGGGCTCAGTAGATGTGCTGGGCTATGATCACACTGTGACCTCACCCAGTGAGATCTGAGTCCTGGAGCTGAAGCAAGCAGGGCCTGCATGTGCAGGCCTGGTGCCCTGGGCGTAGGAGGCAGGGGAGCTGATGGTAGTGGGTATTTTGGGTGCTCAGCTGTGTCTGGTTTCTGCAGGGTGGAGGCTCTGCTGCACTTTTGAGGTGCATGGGGGCGTGCAACTCCTCTATCCCTTGACAGACTGGGAAGGTGCTGGTGCCACAGCGTCCCCTGGGAGGAAGCGGGCTGTGAGCTATAGGGCTTGGCCATGCTCAGCAGATGTAAGGCTGCCAGCAGAAGCCCCACCAGCTCAAAATGGCTTTAATTTGCATCAGAGTCTGTCCTGAGAACAGCTCAAGAGCTCAGCTGCAGCAGCAGCAATACCACCACTTGCAGCAGGCAACAGAGGGGTACCTGGTGCTCAGCAAGGGGGGAGTGAGTATGACTCACCCAGCAAGCCAAGCTGAGCTCACTCCCTCTCAGTCTAGCTCTGGGGTGAGGTCTGCAGTGGGCCTTGGCTGTCTTGTCCTCCTCCAGCTCTCAGCAGCTGCTGGCCAGGATCCCCTTGTGACCCCTCCTGTCTTGCACAGCTCTTGCTGAGTACTGCTGGGCCTGCACAGAGGGCAGCACTGTAAGGATGCAGCAGGCAGCTCTTTGCTGACCCTTTTTTCCCTGCCCATGTCCTTCCTATGCCCCAGAGGTCCTGGAGGAAGATGCGAGCCCAGCTCTTTGCTGCCAGCCCCTCCGGTGTGGCCCGCATGGAGAAGTTTGACGTGCGGGATGACGGCACTGCCCTGGAGAAGGCCTCCCTGCGACACTGTGCCCGCCGGGTCATTCGCCTGTCAGACTGTGTTTCTGTGGGCCCAGCGAGCACTGAGAGCTGCCCCAAAGCCACTGCTGCCTTCTACCTCACCACCACTGAGAAGAGCTACTTGCTGGCAGCAGAGGAGAGGGATGAGTGGATCACCCAGCTCTGCCAGCTAGCTTTCCAGGTACCATGAGGTCCAGCACAGCTGGGACCCCTCCTACAGAGGGGCTCTGGGGTGCATGGGCAAGCAGAGGAGCTTGTGCTCACCTAGTCCAGGTGCCGCACTCACATCCTTCTGTTTCAGGGCACAAAGGAGAGAGTGCAAAGCAGTGCTGAGACCCAGCCCAGTCCTGCTGTCCCTATGGAGGAGAACTCCCTCTACACCTCCTGGCAGGAGTGTATGTACAAGGGCAGGGGACAGGGCTGGAGTGGGTTCCGGCTTAGTGCTGCAGTGCTGACCCCCTCCTTGCTTTACTCATGTAGTGACTGAGTTCCCAGTGCTGGTTGTCCGGACAGATGCAGCTACCCACTGTGGCCTGCACGGGCACTACCTGCTCTCGGCCCTTCCCCAGAGCCTGGCGCTGAAGGATCCGCAGTCCCGACAGCCTCTGCTCACCTGGCCCTACCCCTTCCTCCGAAAGTTTGGCCATGAGCAGGTGAGTATCCACCTCACTAACTGGGGCTGATGACTGCCCAGGGTGGGGGCCAACCTCTCACCCTGCCATCTGTCTCCACAGAGTGTCTTCTCCTTTGAGGCTGGTCGGCGCAGTGACTCTGGCGAGGGCACCTTCACCTTCAGTACCCCACGGGCCCTGGAGCTGTGCCGGGCTGTGGCTGCTGCCATTGCCTGTCAGCAGCAGGGCAAGGCTGCCCCAGACTCCCCTCTCTTCTCTGCCTCTGAAGTACAGGGCCTTGAGCACCAGCCCTGGGGATCCAGAGCCGAGGAGCTCCAGCCTAACCTGTCTCTGGGGGGGACACAATCTCCTATTGTGTACGCTTCTATTGCCCGGAGCCAGCAGCCTCTCTTCACACCAGGGCAGCCGGCCTCTAGAGAGCCCTGGGCTGCGGGGAAAGCCCCTGAGCATCTCTATGAGAACATCTTCACTTCGGAGCTGGGCCCAGCCAGGGCACAGGAGGAGGAGGCAGAGGACGAAAGGCAGTGGGAGGTGGAGTGCCGGCAGGCTCCAGAGGGCCACAGCAGTGACCTGGGCCCTATCTATGACAATCAGGCCCCTTTAGCCCAGCTGCCACGGGGCAGCCCCCAGTCCCCGGAGCAGTGCTGGGGCCATGGGGAGCAGGAGCTGCTGCCGGGGCGTCCTGGGCACAAACCCCAGAGCAACCTCCGGGCCAAACTTGTGCGGCTGCTCAGCCGGGAGACCCCTGGCCCCCGGGACTGGCCCTGAACCCGGCCCGGATGCGGTTCGGTGGTACGCTGCGGAGAATAAACAGCTTGGGACCAACTCGCCTCGGCTAGTGGTGGGAATCGGGGCAGGGCGGGGGTAATCCGCGCCTCCCCGCCAGGGTGCGCCGCCGTGCCCGCCCCGGCAGGCTGGAGGGCGCGGTGATTGGCCGAGCCGCCCGCCGGCCCTGCCCCGTCTCGGTCCTATATAAGGCGGGGCCAGGCAGGGGTGGTGCTGGCGTTCGAGTCCCGTGTGCGCCGGGTTTGGTCGCTCCCCGCTGCGCCGCAGCCCGCCCCGCCCCGCTCCCCCTCGCGCCCCGGGGGCCCAGCTGGCCGCGGGTAAGTGCGGGAAGGCCAGGGTGGGCTGGGGCAGGGCTGAGAGGCCCTCGTCTTCTGCCGGGGTATCGGTGGGTCATGAGGGGTGCAGGACTAAGGCCTGGGTCGGGGGAAAGGCGGTTGGGCGGGATCGGGCCCGTGTCGGGCAGGGCCGGGGTCCACCGCCCCGAGGAAGAGAGACTGTGAGGCAGGGGATGGGGAGCGGGGTTTGAGGGTCCCCGCGGGGCAGGATGAAGAGCGGGACCCTGAGGGCCTGTGGAGTAGGACCAGTGGGCCGGTCTGGAAGCCACTTAGGAGTAGCAGGGTGTAGGGGTGCTAGTGGTCCCCGGCCTGAGCCCCATGAGGGGCTGCCTGCCCGCTCCGGTCCCGGCGCCTAGCTGAGGCTTTGGCGGCTGCTGGGAATGCCTGACACGCAGCCCTCCTCCGGCCCTCCCGAGCGGGGAGCGGGCTGGTGTCGTCTTACACGCCTTATATAGCCCTCACCGGCCCGGGGAGAGCGGGGGCACGCTGGCCCCCGGCCTTACAGCCTGCAGCGCCTCCCAGCTGAGAGCCCCGCTGGCCCTTGTGAGAGGGGTGGCAAAGGCCCAGGATACCCGGAGTCGACCCTGTTCCCGGCCTGGCTGCAGCAGGACGAAAGTCCTGTGGGGCTTCTCAAGGGCCTCGGTGGCTCCTTTCAGGTGAGGGGTGGCTGGGAGGCCGGGGCTGGTCTGCCCGCCCGGATGCTTGGACAGCTGACAGCTGTCAGCATGGCCCTGGCACGCAGGGGATCGCTGGGATTCCTTCCCCGCCGGAGTCTCAGCTCCGTGTGCGGAGATGGGCTCGCTCCCAGGTGGCATCTGCTCGGCCGGCTGCCGGAGCACCAGCCTGCCTGCCTGCTCTGCCAAGCGCCTTGGGTGGCATCACGCAGCTCCCGTGCTGCTGTTAACTCACCCGGCAAAAACTCTTCTAGTGCCCGTTCCGTATCTGCTGTTGCTTCCCTGCAGCCTAAAACGGTCTCTGTTTTCAGCAGTGAGAGTTTCTGGGCTGCTACATGGGAGAGCACATCTGGGGTTTGGGAGAGGGTGAACCCAGCCCGTGGGAGGCAGCAGGGCTCTGCCTAACTTTCTGGCTCTAGTCAGTATTAGCCTGGGCCCCTCAGCTCTCACGCTGATGGAAGAGATGGTGATAGATTTGGGGTGCGCCTCTAACCACAGTGTAGGATGGTCAGGGTGGAGTTACTGCTGGAAATGTGACCTGTCTTATTCTGCTCCATCCTGTTAGACACCAGCCCCCTCCTCTCCTACTCTCCCAGCATTCTTCCCCTGTACCCTAATGCCAGGATCACACCCTCTTTCCCTGCAGAGATGGGCGACATGGAGTCTTACAAAGTGATGCTGAATGGGCCAGCACCGTGGGGCTTCAGGCTGCAAGGAGGGAAGGATTTCAGCATGCCGCTTTCCGTTTCCAGGGTAAGAGAAGCTGAGACCAGTGATACACATTCTTCCTCCTGTATCTTGGGTAGCAGGCTGTGGAAGCTGTGTCTTGGTGACTGAGGCAGAGCCATATGGGGGATGTAGATGAACTGGGGCCCTGGGAGTACTGCATCCTGTCTTGCCTGGCCCTGCATAGCCTCCTTGGTGCCTTATCAGCTGCAATCCGGCACGGGGGTGTTCCGGCCAGCAGACTGCAGCAGACATGAAATGCTGCACAGCCTCTACAGAGTCACTCTGGCTGCTGGAGGGGGCAGGGGAGGCTCCTTGCAGAGCCCACCACAGGAAGAGAGGAGCTGCTTTCACCATCTTAGAGTTGTGAGGCTGGCCTCTTGGTCTGCACCCTGATGCTGGGCTCTGCATCCTGGGACCTGGCTTGTGCCCTTCTGCCCTTCCACTCACTCTGTGGATCCCAACTCTCTACCTCACCTGGCTCCTAAAATGAGCAGAGAGAGGAGGCAGCTTGTGCTGCTGTCCTCACTGGGATGTGGTTCCCTCTACAAAACCAGCCCATTTCTCTAGCATGACCTATTGTGCTACCAGCTAGTTGTGGCTGAGGCACCTGGTGAGAGCTGTTGCTGGCCTCTGGGTTTGTGTGGTTCCCTGTCCCTGGGTGGCTTGGGTAGTTGCTGGTTGCAGCTCTGGCCATGCAATTGCCTTATAAGCCTTGGAATGTGACTGCATTGCCTGTGTAGCTGACGCCTGAGCAGCTGGCACAGAGGTTTTCTCAAAGGGCAGCTTTGCTTGTGGCACTGAGTGCTGCATGGGGACCTTCCCCCTGCATGACCCCAGCATCCTGCTTGTGTCCTGGAGGACATGGGACCCCACTGAACACCAGCATGGAGCATGGACCCTGAGGGTATTGTGTAAAGCTGGAGTAGCCAGTGCAGCTGCTGCCCCAGGGCCTACTGATCGCTGCTGAGCATACAGAGATGGCTTCAGCGAGTTTATTCTCTAAAAAATGTTTCTGTTGGCTGCCAGCCAGCACTTAACAAAAGGTCTGGTTGGATGGAGGAGCCTCCCAGGGCCCAGAGCGGGGGCCTCATGGAGCAGCGACCCGCTGTATGAGCAGACCAGCTCTGCCATCCAGGGCAGAGCAGGCAGGAGCAGCAAGGGCGTTCCCAAGGGGTGTATCCAGCTTTTGGGGGCTTCTCTAGGGGGGTTGGGCTGTGTGCCAGGCAGCAGGCCCTGTCTGAGCGGAAGAATTGCAAAATCTTAGCACGTAAGGTTGGAAGGGACCTGAAGGATCATCTGGTCTGACCTCTCTAGGTAATAGTATAACTTGAATGAGATGGCCCAGCACCCTGTTAATCTGAGTCATGAAGCTGCTGCCTACCCCAGTGACTTCTCAGCCCTAAAGCTTCTACCTGGAGCATGCTGCTGTCCTTGGCCACTGCTTGCCTGAAGAAGCAGGCGAGGCTGTCCTGTCAGGCCTGGGCTTGCGAGGGCAAGCTGGAAGGATGCATTAGGCCCTGGGCTTTGGGGGCTGTGGTGAGGTCCTGCTTTGTGGGGCCTGGGAGTAGAGGGGGGCAAAAGCAGCACTGGCTCGTGCTTTGGCTTTTGTCTGTGTCTGTTGCTGTGACTCTACTAGGGCAACTGTGAAGTTGCTTCAGCTTAGTGGTCACACAAAAGAGGTGCCATGCTGGCTCTCTGTGCGTGCATTTCTTGCGGCAAGGAGTTGTTCTGGGGTCCTGACACCTTGGCTAGGCAAGCTGTGAGATTGTTGCCCTGAGCTGCTCACAGTGGAGCCAGGATATGGACTGGAATCTGGATAGCTGGGTGCTACGTGGCACATCCCAGCATCTGCAAGCCAGGGAGGGAGAGGCCTTCAGTGCTGCAGGCAGGAAGGTGGTGGGGAATGTGGCCTGGGCCCTTGTGCAGGGTGAGCCTACCCTCTGCACTGGGTGAGACTCCATTTGGGGTGTGTGAGCCCTGAACAGGGCTTTTCAGCAGGCACCTGGCTGGGTGTGGTGATGGAGGTAGAGACAGAACAAAGAACTGGCTGGGCGGAGGGGAGGAAGCGAGCCTTGGGTAGCGGGACCAGGCAGGAAGCAGGAGGGCTGGCACTGCCATGGCTCCTGGCTGAGCTGGCACCTGCCAAAGGGGTTGCCTGGTGTGCTGGTGCAGGGAAGGAAGGGGAGCATGGTGGTGCTGGCCAGGCTGGGTGTGCCTATGTGACGCAGCCTGCAGTGCTCTCCTCTTCTTGGGCAGCTTTGTGAAAACCTCTCCCAGCTCCTGCTCGTGCCTCCAAACCTACGCAGCCACCCCGCGTCTTCCCCAGCCCTCCAGGGCAGCAAGCTGGGGCTTGCAACTCTGTGGCCAGGAGCAGGCTGGTGTCACTTGCTACCCAGCCATCTCCCTGTGCCAGGCAGGAGGTGTGGTGCTGGGTAGTATGGGGGGACCAGAGGAGTTCTGCTGGGCATTACAGTAGGATACCAGTGGAGCCAGACTGTGTCCTGCCTGGTGTTTGGCTTTATGTGGAGGGCTGGTGTTGGTGTGGGGAACGGAAATGTGGCTTTGGGGCAAGCTGGGCCCTGCACAAGGGCAAGAAGGAGCCAAGGCTCCAGCAACAGGGATTTTTCAGCCTTCTGATGGTGCTGGGAATCTGGCTCGCTCCTTTTATGTTCATGTCAAACAAGACTTGAGGAAATACTTGGTCCAAGTCCAAGCGCCTCAAGTTCTTCCTTGCTGGAGAAGCAGGAATGGCTGCAGCCTGCCCACGTCTGTCTGTCTGTCAGTGCCTGGGAGCTGCATGCTGTGTTTGGGGCCCTGCTCGCCTTTGGCTGTGCATCCTTATCAGGAGGGGAAGGCAGCCTCTGCTTCCCAGCATTGGGCTGATGTAGAGCTGTTCAGCAGAGCCATTTCAGGGGCAAGGCACATTCCCAGCACCATGGCTGGGCAAGATCCTGTGGCTGTGCTCCCAGCCACTCCGGTGGGGTGAGGCAGTGTGGGGAAGCAGTGTGGCTGGGAGCTGGTGGCTCTGTGTCCCCAGGGGGCTCCTGCTCCTCTGTGGGGATGAGGTAATGTCTGCCGGGAGGGGAATGGGACATGAATGTGGGTGGCTGTAGGGGAGACACCTAGGGGGTGTCTTCCCTCTCTCCCCCCTCACCTCAGGAGAAGGGCTGGCCATGCCTGTGGTTTGCAGTGAGACGTGGGCTGCTTGATGGGCCCTGACTCACTGTGCTCCCTTCCTACTGTGGGGATGGTTCCAGGGGCAGCCAGGCCTCCTGCCAAGGCTGAGCTAGTGCTGCCTCCACCATTTGAGTCATGGGGATGGGGCTATGGGGTGCTGTCATAGCTCTCAGCTGTGCCAGAGGGCAGGGGCTGGGCAGTGCCCTGGAGTAGTGCTGAGCTAATGGGAATAAGGCTCTGGGATAACGTGCTGGGAAACTGGGGCTGGGGGTGGGGGTGTTCCAGGCTCCCTGTATCCCTGTGGGTCAGACCAGCATGGGTGTCCTGTACTGGGCTGTGCCTTGCAGGAGGGAGCCTGAGTCCTAGCAGACCCCTGCTTTTGTGAGACCAAGGCTGTCCCACCACTCTCTTGGCACTGCTTGTCTGGCCTGGCTCTCCCTGACTCTGTCTGTCCTGCAGCTGACACCGGGCGGGAAGGCAGCCCAGGCTGGCGTGGGAGTGGGCGACTGGGTGCTGTACATCGACGGGGAGAGCACCAGCTCCATGACACACATCGAGGCCCAAAACAGGATCCGTGCCTGTGGGGACCGGCTCTCCCTCACCCTGAGCAGGTAGGAGTCATGGGTCCTGCAAACCTGTGGTCCTGGCATGGCCACTCTCCTTAGTGCCATTTCTTGGCATCACTATCTCCCAGCTTCACTGCCTCCTTGTTTGGAGCTGGGTTCAAGGGCTCTTCTTGGCTGGATGAGCCTTAGTCTGGCTGCCAGCCTTCACCTGCAAGCCATGGGGCAGTGCCAGCCAGTTGTGGCTCCCCCTGGGCAAGTGCTGTATCCCTGGGGTCCTGGCGTCGTGGTAGTGGGTGGGCCAGTTCCAGCACCTGCCTAGCTGTCTTCTCTCTTGCAGAGCCCAGAACCAGATGGGGAAGCCGCAGAAGGTACGTCTTGCCCTTGGTGCTGCAGCAGCAGCTTAGCCTTGTCTCAGGGAAGGGGGAGCCTCTGAGCATAGACAGGCAAATGGGCTTTGCTCCTGGGGGACTGGGGTGTGTTTGGAGGGCTGGAAAACTCCCTGTTGGAGGAGCAACTCTGACTTCTGGCACTGCAGGGATCAGAGGGAGTGGGGTCTGCCCAGCCGGCCCCCAGACCCTGGTTGCTGCCTGTCCTTGACCCTGCTGGGCGTGGACTGGGGTGTAGGAAGGGCCAACACAGGGAAGGAGATTCAACAGCCTCGGGGGCCCGTGTTTGCTAGTGCTGGGGAGTGCCCTGGCACGGGGAGGCAGGGCTGGGGCCAGTGACCGGTGGCTGCTGGGTGGAAGTCAGCCACGCGTGTTCAGCTTTGTGCCGCAGGACGGTTGTGATCGGCGCGTGTGCATGCGGCGCCCTGCCTCGGGCGGCAGCGAATGCCCAAGGCACGAACTAATGCTCCAGCGACCCCTGGGCTGGGCTTGTGACCGCCTGTCTCTGGGCCAGGTGCCCTGCAGAGCGAGATGCCAGCCTGGCATCTGAGGTGCACGTGCTGTCCAGCTTTCTTACCTGGCTGTTTGCTGCGCTGCCTGGCCCAGGGCTGCCCCTTGCATGCTGCTTGACGTGTGAGCCTGTGTCTGTGTGTTTTGTCTCGCTCAGGACTCACTCCCCTGCTCTGAGCCCCTGAAATATAACTTCGCTCCCAGCACCGCCCTCAACAAAACAGCTCGGCCCTTTGGGGCTGGCTCGCCTCCGAACCCACGGCCCGGGCTGGTGACGAAACCTGTGACGTGTGCGCCCCTGGGGCCCACCTGCACCCCCCAGCACAATGGGTATGTTGCTGTCTGTCCTGCCCCTTGAAGACCGGGGGGAACCCGCTGCCCGATCCTGCTGCGCCTTGCATGCCTGGCACCTATGGGTGGGAGTGGGCAACGGTGCCCGTGCCAGGGTTCCCCGACGGCTGGTGCTGAGGTGGCATAACAGGATTGTCGTGCGTGGGGACACAAAGCTGCGCACGTGCTGATCCCTGTCTTGGGGACGTGCCAGGAGACCTTTGGGCACAGAAATTGTAGCAGGATGCTCACTGGTGTCTGCAGTGGCAGGGAAGTGGTGTCTGTGCCTGGTCAAGAACATCCTGCTGGTGCCCTGGCTGCCAGATGGGCTGGGTGAAAGCAAGCCTTTGACCTCTATGCAGTGCCATCTTTGTCCTGCTCACAGGGAAGAGGCTCCCATCTGTGCAGACTGCCCACCTGGCTGCTGTGTGTCAGGCAGCTGCCAATCCCTGCCCCTCCTGCTGAGAGCTGCCATGCTTCCCTGAAACTGGGCAGTGGTGGGGGGAATGTGGCCACAGCTGCCTTGGGCACCCAGGCCTGTGTTGGGGGGCTGAGGGAGACATGGTCTAGTCTGTTGGTATCTGCTCTCGCATCCCAGTGTGCTCCCAGCCCTGGGTGAGCTGAGCATGAGTCGTAGGGGCAGCGGGACCAGTGCAGGTTATAGGTGAGCTCTGGAAACTTCCTATGTGCTGCGCATCTAATTTCACCTTCCTTTTTCTTTCTTTCTCTCCTCCCTTTGTCTTTCCCTTTCCCTTACAGGTGCTGAGCCTTGACAAGTCAGTAAGCCTTTTGTCTGCTCTCTCTTATCTTCCCTGCATACCTCTTCCCTGCTAGTACCCCATTTTCTAGGGCCTGGGGACAGGCAGCATATGCTGTTCTGCCCTTATGGGTGGGTCTCTCCTGACAGCGAGTTGTCCTTAGCCTGAAGGGCCAGTGCTGTCTGTCTCTGATGGCTGATAGGGTCCTGGAGTGTACTTGTGTGTGGTCCCTTCCCTGAGGCTTGGCTCAGCTGGGTGACTGCGGCCAGGTTGTGCTGGCTACCTAGCCCAGGGCCAGGCAGGCGGCTGGCACTGCCATGAGCACTATAGATATTGACTGGACTCTCATGCAGCTCCACTGCCAGTGTTGTTCTGGCCTTGGCTTATTCTTGCAGTGTCTTTTTTCACTCCTGGTCCTCAGGGCCAGTCTCAGACTGTCAGGAATGGTGGTCAGTCCTGTCTCAGTCCTTAAAGGGCCTTTTCTACATGGAGCAGAAGTAGGGGGTGTGGGGACTAAGGTAGTGTACAGCATCTCAGGTACTGGTGTGCTGTGGTTCTGTGCTGGGGGGAAGATGTGGAGTGTTCTCAGGGTGGTGATGCTGTGGGTGGGGATCTGTCAGATTTGACAGATAACTCTGTCACATGCAGGCAGCCGCTGGAGCCCCCTAGCACACCTGTCTATGACCCTGAAAAGTTGAGGCTGATAGAGGATGCTACGGACTGGCGACCCCGCACTGGGACCTCTCAGTCCCGCTCCTTCCAGAAACTGGCCCGGCTGACGGGCACAGATGGCAGTAAGTTCCCACAGGGCCTGGCACTGCCTGGCTGCCCAGGGATGTCTGGCTTTGCCAGGGCAACTGGAGATGTATAAAGGTCATGGGACATCATGATACTAGGACTTTAGTTTTGGCCCTCTGTGGCTGCTCTGGAGCAGTTGAGCCAGTGGAAATTACCTGGGGCTGTGTGTGGGCTCATGGTGGTGCTACTGGGCTGGGTCTGTGCTCTGCATTGTGGTTGGGCAGAGGTGTGTGTTGGGACAGGAGAGATTGGGTTTTCTCCTTTCCCTTCCTGTTGCTCCTGGGCCTTGGTTGTTGCAGACTGACCCTGTCTCCTCCTCTCTCTCTTGCACTCAGTGGAGGATCATGAGGATGAGCTTGTTAAAAAGCCCAGGTAAGAGGAGTGTGTGTCAGGGTGGCAGCAGGAGCCATGAGGGTGCCCATCAGATGGTTTGTGCACACTGCTTGTGGTGACCCTGGGGCAGCTCTTTGCCCTGTTGCTGTTACTGTTCTTTCCCCCTCCTCTGTCCTCTCCCTAGAGCTGAGCTGTTGGCAGAGCCACATGGCAGGCACTGACACCTCTCACCTACTGTTGTGACCTTCACCTTGGGGAGTATTCTGGCCAGGCATGCACCTGCTAGGCAGGCTGTCTCAGACAGGGTGTCTCTGTGCTGGGCATGCTGGGCAGGACCTGCTGGCACTGTTGGCAATGAGCTAGGGAGGCTGAGCTGCACCATGACTTCTTGAGCAAATAAGAGCTGGAGGAGGCTGATAGCACTGGCAACACCTTACTGGGGGTGCTGGGAGGTGCTGGTCAGTGCCTGGACAGGGGGCACAATGAGTCTGCTGTGGGGCACCCAGGTGGAGGTGGGTGAGTGTCACCGGCTTCTGTGCAGGGTTTGTAGTGCGTAGGGGAGGGTTGGGCTGAGCCGGGGGGCAGCCACTGACTGCTGTGCCGCCGCTTCTCTGATGCCACAGGGATGCCCGTGGATCCAGCTGGGGCACAGGGGAGCAGTGGTGAGTGCTGGGTTTGGTGAGGGGGTCAGAGTGTTTGAGGGCAGATTTGGGATCACTGCCCTGTGCCAAAGCAGGGTGTGTGCACGGTGCTGGCTGAGCACCTGCCTTCTGTCACTCACAGGCAGCCCGCGCAGCCGCTGGAGCCCTCCAGCACCCCTGTGTGTGACCCTGGGAAGCTGCGGCTGATAGAGGATCCTCAGGACTGGCAGCCCCGCACCGGCACCTCCCAGTCCCGCTCCTTCCAGAAACTGGCCCAGCTGGTGGGCACAGAAGGCAGTAAGTTCCCACAGAGCCCGGTGCTGCCTGGCTGGCCAGGAGTGCCCGGCTTTGCTGGGGTAGCCAGTGCCTGACAAAGGCTGTGGAGTGATGTGGCCCTAGATTTTGGGCTAGATTTTGGCCCCAAGTCAACCCTTCAGGTAGACTGAGCTGTCAGGAGCTGCCTGGGTCCATATGGGGGTTCATGGAGCTGCTGCTGGGCTAGGGCCATGCCCTGCCCTGTGGCTGGGCAGGGCTGTGTGTTGGGGCAGGAGGCCTGCAGGGTGAGAGTTCGGGTTTGCTCCTTTGTCTTCCCTTCCTTGCTTTCCCTTTCGTCCCTGGGCCTTGGTTGCTGCAGACTGACCCTGTCTCCTCCTTTCTCTCTTGCTGCATTCAGTGGAGGATCATGATGATGTGTTTGTTAAAGCACCCAGGTAAGGGTAGTGTGTGCCAGGGTGGCAGCAGCAGCCCCAAGAGTGCCTACATGGAGCTCAGCACACTTTGCTCATTTGAGCTCACTCTTGCTGCTTGTGGTGACTCTGGGACAGCTCTTTGCACCGTTGCTGTTTCTTCTCTTCTCTATCCTCTCTCTAGAGCCAAGTTGTTGACAAAGCCACACAACAGGCACTGCCATCAAATAGACAGTCACCTCAGGAGTATCTTAGTTGGGCACGTGCCTGCCATGCAGGCTGTCCTTAGCCACGTTGTTTCCACACTGAGTTGTCCCTGTGCTGGCTTGTGCTGGACAGGACCCACTGGGCACTGCTAACACTGCACTGAGGAGGGCAAATGGCAGCATGGTGTAGTGGACACAGTAGGTAGGAGCAGCTGATTGCACAGATGCCTTCTCGGGGGTTTTGGGTGGTGCTGAGAAGTGCCTGAACCTGGGGCATGATGTTCTGTGGGGCTGTGGAGTGGCTGCAAGGCTGATCTAGAGTGAATGCTGCTGGCCTCGTCCTGGGGCTTATGCTTCTGTGGGGCTGGCAGCATGTATGGGAGGGGTGGGCTGAGCCACGGGTCAAACACTTGACCGTTGTGCTGCCATATTTTCTGATGCCACAGGGATGCCCGTGGGTCCGGCTTGGGCACAGGGAGGCAGCGGTGAGTTCTGGGTCTGGTGAGGGGCTCAGAGGGCAGATGTCAGATTGGCTGCCCTGTGCCAAAGCAGGGTGTGTGCACGGTGCTGGCTGAGCACCTGCCTTCTGTCACTCACAGGCAGCCCTCGCAGCCGCTGGAGCCCTCCAGCACCCCTGTGTGTGACCCTGAAAAGCTGCGGCTGCTAGAGGATGGTGAGGACTGGCAGCCCAGCGTCTGGAGCTCCCAGTCCCGCTCCTTCCGCAAGCTGGCCCAGCTGGTGGGCGCAGACAGCAGTAAGTTCCCACAGAGCCCGGTGCTGCCTGGCTGCCTCGGTGTGCCTGGCTTCAGCGGGGCTACTAGTGCCTGGTAGAGGCTCTCTGGTGATGTGGCAGCAGGAGGCTTGTTCTTGGGCCTCTGTGGCTCCCCTGGGGTGGCTGAACCAGTGGGAACTACCTGAGGCTGTGCGTGGGTTTGTAGTAGTGCCATTGGGCTGTGGTCGTGCTCTGCCCTGTGGCTGGTCAGGGCTGTGCATTGGGGCAGGAGAAGAGGTCGGTTTTCTTCCTTTCCTTTGTTTCCCTTCCTGTTGTCCCTGAGCACTGGCTGCTGCAGACTGACCCTGTCTCCTCCTTTCTCTCCTGCTGCACTCAGTTGAGGATCGTGAGGATGAGCTTGTTAAAACACCCAGGTAAGGGGAGTGTGTGCCAGGGCAGCAGCGGGAGCTATACACAAGGCTGCATGTCCCATGCAAGCCTCTGGGCACTGCTGACACTGAGCTGCTGCACTGTGGCCTCTTGGACAAACAAGAGCTGGAGGATGCCACCACTGGGAAAGCCTGGCTTAGGCATGTGGGAAGATACTGGGTAGCAAATAGACTTGGGTCATGATGTCCTGTGCTCCTAGGGTGGGGCTGCCAGCTTACTGGGCAGAGTGGATCAGTGCCACCAGCAGGTTTGGCTTTGCCCTCACTGCCAGAGATGATTCTGGGGAAGCTGGGAAGCTCTTCACCCTGTTCCTTTTGCTTTTCTCCTTCTCCTCCATCCTTGTCACCTCTCTGTCCTCTCGCCAGAGAGGAGCTGCTGGTAGAGCTGCAGAGCTCGCCCTGCAGTCGCCTCCATAGCAGGCACTGCCAATGCTTGGCCACTGTTCTGACTGCCACTTTGGGAGGGCCCTGCCAGGCAGGCTGTCTCCCACCACACTGTCACCTAACTGGGCTGTTCCTATGCCCGGTGTGCTGAGCAGGACCCACTAAGAACTGCTGACACTGAGCTGAGGGGGACAAATGTCAGCATGGTGTACTGGATGCAGTGGGTGGCGGTAGCTGGTGGTGCTGGCAACACCTTGCTTGGGGTGTTGGGATATGCTGGGAAGTGCTTGGGCCTGGGGCATGATGTCCTGTGGGACAATGAGGTAGCTGCTGGTCTGGTCTGGAGTGAATGCTGCTGGTATCTTCATGGAGCTTATGCCTCTGTGGGGCTGGTGGTGCATTTAGAAGGGATGGGCTGAGCCATGGGTCAGTCACTGACTGCTGTGCCGCCATTTCTCTGATGCCACAGGGATGCCCGTGGATCCAGCTTGGGCATAAGGGGGCAGTGGTGAGTGCTGGGTTTGGTCAGCGTGTCTGAGAGCAGATTTGGGATCACTGCCCTGTGCCAAAGCAGGGTGTGTGCACGGTGCTGGCTGAGCACCTGCCTTCTGTCACTCACAGGCAGCCCGCGCAGCCGCTGGAGCCCTCCAGCACCCCTGTGTGTGACCCTGGGAAGCTGCGGCTGATAGAGGATGCTCAGGACTGGCAGCCCCGCACCGGCACCTCCCAGTCCCGCTCCTTCCAGAAACTGGCCCAGCTGGTGGGCACAGAAGGCAGTAAGTTCCCACAGAGCCCGGTGCTGCCTGGCTGGCCAGGAGTGCCCGGCTTTGCTGGGGTAGCCAGTGCCTGACAAAGGCTGTGGAGTGATGTGGCCCTAGATTTTGGGCTAGATTTTGGCCCCAAGTCAACCCTTCAGGTAGACTGAGCTGTCAGGAGCTGCCTGGGTCCATATGGGGGTTCATGGAGCTGCTGCTGGGCTAGGGCCATGCCCTGCCCTGTGGCTGGGCAGGGCTGTGTGTTGGGGCAGGAGAGGGTAGGGGGAGGAGAGGTCGTTTTCTCTTTCTTTGCTTCCCTTCCTGCTATTCCTGAGCCCCAGTTGCCTCAGACTGACCCTGTCTCCTCCTTTCTCTCCTGCTGCTTTCAGTGGAGGATCATGATGATGTGTTTGTTAAAGCACCCAGGTAAGGGTAGTGTGTGCCAGGGTGGCAGCAGGAGCTGCACGCAGGGCTGCATTTCCCATGCAGGCCTCTGGGCACGGGCTGACACTGAGCTGGGGATAACAAACTGCGCCGTGGGTTCCTGAACACAGTGGGCTGGGGGCAGCTGATGGCACTGGCAACACCTTGCTGGGGATGGTGTGTGTGGGCAGTGCCTGTACTTGGAACAGTTTCCTATGAGCCTAGCATGGGGCTGGGCAGAGCTGGGCAAGTGTCACTGGCTTCTCATGTGGGTGCAGGAAAGGGAGCTGAGGCTGGGGAGGATTTAGTCCTTGCCCTATGCAGGGGTGGTGCACATTGCCCCTTGTTTTTAACTTTGCTTGTCCGTGATGTCTTCTGCCCTAGTGCTGTGAATGTTGGGTCCCAGTTGTACCTGGTTCACTCTGCCACAAATAACTGCTCCTGGTTTTGTAGTAGTCTCTCTGTGTTGAAGAGGCATAACACCACTGGCTCTGCCTCTGTCCCTGGCCCCGCTCTTGAGCGGGCCATGCCTCTCTGGCCCTAGCTTGCCCTGTCTGTGCCCAAGTCCAATGCTGGCAACCTGCCAAGGGGCACAGATCTTACCTCTCCCAGGACCAACCTGGCCTCATCTCTACCAGAGTGGGACCCTGAGGTTCTCCATTCTGTGTCAGGTCCAAGCCCCTTTGCACCCTGATGAGGGTGGGGATGGCCACCGTGTATAAGCAGGCAGCTGGGGTCCGTGTGGTCCCAGGTGTCTCTGGTCAGTCTGGAACAGCCCAGAGGTGGGTCTTTGGAACCTAGGAGGCATCTACTTCCCAGACCACCGTGATGGGTGCCATAGACCGTGGGAGTGATGTATCTTTGCAGGGCTAAAGGCACTTGGCTTGGTGTACTCCATCAACAAACCAGCTACTGGCTGAGCATGGGGGCTTGGCCAGACACTCCTGCCTGCTTGTGAGGGTGACAGGATACTGCCTGCATGCACAGGCCAGCTGGGCAGTGAGGGCAAGTGGGACAAGCTGGATTAACTGCTTGTTCTGTAGCCAGGTCTCCGTGCTGGACCCATCCCCAGGAGCAGCGATGAAGACTGAGCCAGGACTGGGTAAGCAAAACATTTCCTCTGGACTCAGGAGGGAGAGAGATGGTGGTGCTGGGGGCTGCTGCTTGCACATCCATGGGCACTGGGAGGGGGCTGTCAAGGGATCTGGAGCACTGTCCTGGAGACTGAAGTGTGTGTGCAGCCCCTAGGACCCCTGCCGCGACCCCTGGCCCTACCAGCCGCCCTCCCTGGGCTGTCGACCCCTCGTTTGCGGAGCGCTATGCCCCAGACAAGACCAGCACGGTGGTGAGCAAGCACAGCCAGCCGGCCACGCCGACCCCCATGCAGAACCGCAGCTCCATCGTGCAGGCCGCCCAGCAGGGCCCCGAGGCTTCCAACCGCACACCCCTCTGCTACAAGTGCAACAAGGTCATCAGGTGAGCCCTGGCCACCACCACTGCCATGCCAGTGTCTGGGGTCCCAGCGTGGCTGATGTGATTCTGTCCTGCTACAGGGGACGGTACTTGGTGGCACTGGGACACTATTACCACCCTGAGGAGTTCACCTGCTGCCAGTGCAGGAAAGTGCTGGATGAGGGTGGCTTCTTTGAGGAGAAGGGCTCCATCTTCTGCCCCAAGTGCTATGACACGCGCTATGCGCCCAGCTGTGCCAAGTGCAAGAAGAAGATCACTGGAGTGAGTGTCCCTTTGCCTGCCCCCCACCTCCTGTCCTTGCTCTCCATTCCCCTGCAGGTGCCTGGCTCTGTCCCTTCCTGTCCTGATGCCATCCCATGGGCCCTCTATGTCCCTTTCTGCCTTGGGTGAGGCTCCCCTGTAGCACAGGGTGGTCCCATCCCTGGCTGACAATGGTTCCTCTTCAGGAGGTCATGCATGCACTGAAGATGACCTGGCATGTGCAGTGCTTCATGTGTGCTGCCTGCAAAACTCCCATCCGCAACCGTGCCTTCTACATGGAGGAGGGACAGCCCTACTGTGAGAGAGGTAGGACCCAGGGACTCTGTGTGTCACTCTGCATGGCCATGGGACATCGAGCACCATCAGGGCTCAGCAGCAGCCCACAGGGGTGGGGAATGAGCTGTCTGGCACTGCAGGGCTCTCCCTGGGCCATAGGGAATGCAGGGACCCCCTTTTTGCTGTCCTGAGCGCTCCATCCCAATCCTCCCTGGCTGCCACTGGGTAGTGCCATTGTCCCTGTGTTGCCATGGAGATGACAGAGGATGTACATCAAGGGTGAGCACTGCATCCTGGGAGATGAAGTTTGCCTTCTCCCTGCGGCTGCCCTGTGTTGCACAGGCATCTCTCCCTGGTGTCTTGGGCATTGTCTGCCCCGGGGCTGGGAGTGAATTTTCTGCAGGCTGTGCTTGTGGGATCCCAGCTGTGCTGCAGCCCTGCTCCCCTGGAAACCCTACTGACCTGGTCTCTGCCTCTCCTCACAGACTATGAGAAGATGTTTGGCACCAAGTGCCGTGGCTGTGACTTCAAGATTGACGCTGGGGACCGGTTCCTGGAGGCACTGGGATTCAGCTGGCACGACACTTGCTTCGTCTGCGCGGTGAGCCCTGTGCCTCCCTCCCCGGCTGCTGATGGGGGCTGGGGCTCTCCCTGCCACCGCATGATTTTCCTCACTTGGCTCTGTGCTGGTGTCTTGGGACCCTGCTCTGAGCCTCCTGCTCCTTGGCAGCTGTGTGATGCCAGTTCTGAGCCCTGGGCCTTGGGGAGGGCACTCGGGGACTGTCTCAGCCCCCCTGACCTGACTACCTGCACTCTCCTCTGCAGATCTGCCAGACCAACCTGGAAGGGAAGACGTTCTACTCTAAGAAGGACAAGCCGCTCTGCAAGAGCCATGCTTTCTCCCATGTGTGAGGGGCAGGAGCTCAGCTGTGCCCACGTGTGCCCCTGGCCCTGCATGCTTTTCTCCCCACTGCTGCTGTGCCCAGGGAGACAGGCTGGGCCCTCATACCTACTCCTTGTTCCTTCCTCTTTCCTGGCTCCAGCTGGAGAGTGCTGGGTCCAGAGCCCCTTATAGCTCAATGGCTTCTTCTGTGCTCCTCAACTGGCCCTAGGAGCCCTGGTAATGGGACACTGCATGGGTCTCCTGCCCCCAGGCCACACAGCATCGTGACTGCAGCCCTGCTGAGGCTGGAGCTGGGGAAGTTCTGAACCACCAAGGGCTATTCCCTTGCTCAGCTGGGGCCCATCTGCCTGGCAGTTTCAGTACGGGGGCAGGGATGGTCCCAGTACATCCCTGAGTGGGTGAGGGCCAGCCCACCCACTTTCCCTGCTGTGTGCTTAGTGCATGGCTGGAGACTCAGCCCTGCTCCCCTGCCGGGGCCCTGCCTGCAGCAAGCCTCTGGCCACTCTTATGCCTACTGCCATGGGTTCCTACCTGTCTGTGTGCATGGGAGTCTGTGCTTCATGTGCCCCAACCCAGCTGGCCTGCTAATTCCTTGGGCTGGCATGTGGGGGCTGGCATATGGCAGCACCCCCAGACTGGCTGGGCCAGGGAGCAGGGCAGCACACCAAACCCACCTGGTGGTGGGCTCACAACATGTAATGATGGCTGGTGGGCTCTGCAAGGCTTGGGCATGGCTTCCTACCAAAGAGTGCTCTGCCACTGCTGTCACAATCTGTAAGTGCCCCTCCCAAACCCACACTCTCCAGTTAGGCTGCTTCTGATGTAGCCACGGTGCTTTTAGTGCCTTTAATAAACACTTCTCTGCAAGTGCTGCCTCCCTCCAGGCCTGCGGTTTCACCAAGTGAAGTGTAGCCAGCTGGGAAGGTCATGCTTAGCCCTTGCCCTGTTCCCCCCTGGGGACTGACTCAGGTCCTTCCAGATTTCCAGGGAAAACCTCCCCCTCTGATTTTTCGGCCTCTATCAGCTGGGGCTGGACCCCTCCTGTTGTCTAGGTCACCCCTCTCTCTTCATGGGAGGTAGGACTGCTAATGGAGGCAGTAATCAATCTGAAGGGCAAAACTACTTCAAGGGGTCATGGGGCAGGTGTTGGATCATGCAGCCCCCTCGCCACTCCTTACCTGGCAGTGTCCCTAGTCCTGCTGCTTACTGAGTGCTAGTCCTGTGCAGGGGACAAGCAGCGGTGGTGTGCGCGGGGGCCACGTGCAGCACTCTGGGCGTGCTCCGGCGCTGAGCAGCCAAGCGTTGGCTCATGTGCTGCAGCTGCTGTCCTCTGGGATGGGTGTGAGGCCACACCAGCGCCTCCGGCTGGAACAGGCTCAGGGGCAGCGGCTCTGGGGAAGAGCCACTCCTCCTGCTCTGCTCTGGCAGCTGCAACGGTCATTAATAATTGCAGCTCTTGCCATGATGAGCAATTGTAAGGAAAATTGTCTTGCTAATCTACTGGAAGGTTCTGCTGGGAGCAGGAGATGGCTGCAGGAAACCAAATGCCTCCTGCTATCACCCAGAGCTGACCTGCAGCTGCCATGCCACATCTCCCTGGCGCTACATCTTCCTCATGCTAGCTACAGGAGAGCAAAACTCTCTCAAAGATGGGGAAGGGAAAGTAAGAATGATGGAGGCAGTCTGGGCTGGGGCTGGGCAGTCGAGCTGAGGCATATGTGAGTGATGGGATGGTCGCACCAAGAAGCAACAGACACATCTGCAAAACAGGACAGAAACAGCCAGTGCCAGCCTGGCAGAGCCAGGGCAAGCAGGGATGTGGTAAGTTCCCAAGCTTAAGTCCTAGCTGGGCAACCAAGGTCAGGGGAAGCACAAGGGAAGGTGAGGTGATTGCATCTCCACATGAGCAGCCACTGAGCCAATCCTGTCACAGCCAAGACAGCAACCTGTGAGCAGAGGGAGGCAGCCATGCAGGACGGAGCCCTGGAACAGGTTGTGCCAGCTCAGCTCCAGGGTACCCTTCCTTGGAGCAAGGCCAGGGCCGAGCTGTGGTGCTGCAGCCTGAGGGAGGACCTGCACCAACTGGGGGCTTAGCTGGTTCTGGCTGGTGTCCTGTTGCTTCTGACCCCACCGATGCTGTCTCTACCACCCAAGGTGCCTCCACGCTTTGCCAAGAGTAGGTCTTGCCCACCAGCTCTGCGCACCATGTGAGGAACTTGTGCAGAAGGAGGGTCTCGGGTGGGCTGCGGAGGTGGAGCCTGGGGAGGGGCTGCAGCCGTGCTGCTCTGAGAACAAAGCCTGACGGCGGCGGGCTGAGGGCTCCCACCATGTCTTTGAGATCTCACTACATTCACCCTCAAAGCCAGCTGAGCCGCTTGTGGGGCACCTACCACAGCCTCGGCCCCTGCGCTGGCCCCGGCAGCTGCTCTACAGCTGCTCCCAAACTCTCGTAGCCTCTTAGGGCGGCTCCGAATCTCGTCTGGCTTGGAAACGGTGGTGCAAGGAGAGTGTGCAGGACAGAGCTTGGGGCGCTCATCCACAGATTGCTCACCCCAGCCAGCGAGTATCAGGCCCTGTACACTCCCCCCTGTCTCTCAGGCATGGCGATCTCTTCAAAACAGTTCTGATCAGAGTGAGGGCAATGCCAGGGTCAGGGAAGCAGCATGAAGCAGGGCATGGTGCTTGTCCTCGCTGGAGCACGCGGGCCCAGCTTGGAGCCCCTAAGGAGCCCTGCGCTGGGACAGCGCTAAAGCAGCAATACGAATTCACAGAGACAAAACCTCCTGGAAAAGACCCTGTTGTACAAGCCTGGCCAGGATCCTGAGGGGATCGGAAGGGGTTGGGAGCACCGGGATGGAGGGGCAAGTAAGCAGCAAGAGTCCCCATAAAGGCTGCACCCACTGGAACCACCCGGGGTGCAGCTTCCGTCAATAGAGTCGAGCTGGGGTGCAGATTTTTGGGGCTCAGGGTCCCTAGGGCAGGGGACGGTCCAGGCTGCATGGAATGGCCCGAGGTGCAGGATCCCGGCAGCAGTCCGATGCAGGGGCGAAGCTGCCCGTACCCCAGGGGTCTCGGTGAGATGCCCGGCGGCACGGCGGGTGGGTGGGGTCCCCCAGGGGCGCGGCGGGGGCCGGGGCGGGGGCGAAGGCCGGTGCTGGAGGGGTGGAGGGGTGGAGGCGTGGAGGCGGGGTGGGGGGGCGCCGTTCACGGCGCTAGGACCGGGCGCGGCGGCGGGCGGAGCCTCCCCGCCGCTCGCCCCTCCGCCCGGCCGCTGCGGCAGTGTCTCGGAGGCGGGCAGGCGGCCGGTCCCTCCGGTCCCCCCCGGCAGCATCCCGGCCCTGCCATGGCTGGCGTCGGCTTCGCGGCGCACCGCCTGGAGCTGCTCGCCTCCTACCAGGACGTGATCGGCGAGGACAGCCCCACCGACTGGTGAGCGCGCCCGCCGCCGCCCCTTTGTCCCCGCCGCCGCCGCCCTTTGTGCACGGAGCCGCCCGGTAACACCGGCCGCGCCCCGCGCTGCGCCCCGCGCCTCCCCGGGCCCGCGGTGTCGGGAGCACCGGCACACAAAGACGGGCGGGGCGGCGTGGGGGTGGCGTGCCCGTCCTGCCGCCCCCGTTACCCGCACCTGCCCGCCGCTGCACCGGGACGGGGCGCGGTCCGCGCTTTGTCTGCGCCGGGCCGGCACGTGCTAATGCCGGAACCCACCGCTCCCGGGAGCACCCCCCGGAGCGGCCCGAACCCCAGCCGGGGCAGCGAGCGCGGGGAACGGAGGGTCGGCTCCCGGAGGGGAGGGCTCGGGGCTACCCCTACCCGGTGCTGGGCCAGGCCCTGGGTCCCAGGCTATTGTCTGCAGCCGGAGCAGCGGGCAGGGGCGCCCAGAGGGAGGTGTGGATCGGGGCGCCCCCAGCCCGGCCCCGCTCCCGGCCGGCAGCAGGCGGCCCCTCTTCCCGGCAGAGCGAGGCCTGCGGCCGCAGGGGGACCGAACATCCCCTCCTGGGGCTGGTCCCTCAAACTCCTGGGGTGCCTCACTCCGCGGAGGCCGCGGTGCGTCGGTACAAGACGCACCGCCGGGCTGGGGTTGCCGCGGGTTCGGGGCAGGGGTTGGCCTTCCCCAGGGGGTAGCCCCCGGGCCCCCATGTCCTGCCTGTATCCCCGGTGTGGGGCACCCCGGGCTGCGGGAGCCGAGCCCCGGCCAGATCCAGGCCCTGGTGCAGCCGGTGCAGCAGCTGGTAGAGATCATCCCACCACCACCCTTGTTCTCCCAATGCCCACCCACATCTTCCGGACCCACCCTGGTGCTGTGGAGCTGGCTGTGACCACCTGCCCCCGGGACCCCTTCTTCTTGACCCTCAAGATTGCCTGTGCTGTGCACAGCAGGGAGATGCTTCTGGCAGCCTGGTGTGCAGCTGGCTGAGCAGAGCCAGGGTGATGGGCAACGTGGGGTGATGCTGTTCTCTGGAAGGGGTGCCTGCCGTGCGAGTGGGCACCCACCCTGCAGCTGGGGACCATCCATCCTCTGTTCAGGGTGCACCTAACACCCAGCCGATGGGGATCCAGAACCCATCTGGAATGCATACCGCTGTCTAGTCAGGTTTCCTGCTCTTGGGACAGGGCTGGGAGACCCCTGGGCTAGGCAGACTAGGGAAGGTCCTGCGCCCTGCCAGCCCTGGGTCTCTGGGGAGTTCCTCGGTCCAGCAGCCAGCCTAAGGGTTTTGTGGGCGAGCAGGGTGCATATTGCCGGCCAGGAGACAGCTGTCAGCTCTGGGTACATCTCGCTTCCCGGCATCCGCTGCAAAGCAGCCCTCCCTGCCAAAGGTGCTGAGAGCAGCAGAAACGGTTCCCGGGAAGGCGAGCACCGAGGCCGGCCCTCCCTGCTTCCAGCGCTGAGCCCTGGCTGGGCAGTGAGTCCCCACCATCCCCATCCTCGGGGCTGAACTCGCCCCATCATTCCTGTCCCTTCCATCCCATGGTCACCGGGGCTGCCCGGGACTTGGAGCCACTGGGAGCAGCATCCCTGCTGCAGGGCCCAGTGCCCGGGTGCGGGATGAATGGTGATGCTGGAGGGAGCTGTATCAGGCAGGGTGATGGAGTCTGTCCCTCGACAGGAACACAGCCTGGCTCAGCCGGGGGCTGTGAGGACACTGTGCCAGAGACCAGCCCTAGACTGGTGCTGGGGGATGCTGTGCTTTTGCCCGTTCAAGATCCCTGTGTTTAGTCTGGGATTCCCCCACTCCAACCCGGTCCGGGAGGGTCCGAGCGTCCCCTCCCCCTGCCCGACCCCGCGGAGGCTGCTGGGGCCTATTACTCGATCGGAAAGGAATTTGGTGCTGCTTTCTGAGCACGGCGAGTCCCTAGAGCTTCCAGCCACATTGGAAACACATGTGCCCGGGCTGGGGCGATGCTCCCCCTCCCCAGACATGGTGTGGAGGGCAGGCAGCTGCTGGTGCCCCAGATGCTGGTACCCATGTGTGCTCTGCCGGCTCTGGTGAGCAATGAGGCCGTGCAAGGGCAGTGGAGCCGGGGATGTGGAATCCTCACAGGAGTCCCTTGCCTCCGTGGACTGCAGAGGGCACCTCCACCCACAGGTGACCCACATGCCTGGAGCCCCAGGGTTTGGGAAAGGGGTGGATAGAGGATTAAAGCCTGTGGAAGGGGGTAAAGCAATGCTGCTGCCTGCCCCCACTGTGGCACAGCTGTTCCTTGCAGCCAGCTTGTGGTGATGCTGTTGGTCTGTGAGACCCTGGGCCAACCTTGGGGACGCTGCTGGCCCCAGCACAGCCCCACTGGCACCTGAACTGGAAACCTCCAGATCATCCATCCCAGCATGAGGTCAGGCCATGCTACTGGGCTGTGTTCAGAATAAGGCTCTGTTCCCACAGCAAGCCCTAGCTGCCCTGGGAGCAGTCCTGGGTGCAGGCAGCAGTACTGTGCTCAGGTACTACCCTGCATGGTGGGGGAGAGCAGGCAGTGCCCCAGCACCCACCAGGCTCCCCAGGTAGTGATGCTGTGGCTCTGCCATACTTGTTTCCTCCTTTTTCCACAGCCAGCTGTATCCAACCCTATGAGACCCCAACCCCTGCCACGGCCCTGGCCTCACCTCAGATGGTGCCATCATCTCCAAAGGTCACAGCAGGTCCCCCAGACTGGGGCTGCAGTTGGAGTCAGGGGCTGTGTTTGCTACCCTTTCCCAGTGCAGACATAAAGACAGTGCTTTGCAGCAGCTTTGCCGGCTCCAGGCCGGGAGCTGGCGCTGACTGGGGAGCCTGATTAGCAGGATCGAGATGTGCGGATTAAAGTCAATCTTGTTGGTGCAATTATCTGTGGCTGGCTGCTGGGGGCTCAGGGCAGTGGGTGCCAGGAGGTGGAGGGAGGGCCCCTCCATGTTAGGCACCTGCCTGCCTTCTTCTTGCTTTTTCTTTCAAGCCGTGGACACGGTTTGGCAGTGGCTTTGCCTATAGGGACCTTCCCGATTCCTGTCCCCCAGTCTCTGACTGGAGGCTGCAAGCTTGGGTGAGGATGGCTGTGCTCAGCACCACAAGGGTTTTGGCACTTCGGCAAGCATTGCACAAGTGTTGCCAGCTGAATGCCAATCACCAGAGCCACCCACCGTGGTGCAGGGATGGTGAGGGGCATCCAGCACGGGTGGCCCTGGCTTTCCGGGTGCAGCGCGTGATGGTGGCAGGCAGGTTTGGGTGCCTGCCAGGGCCTGGCAGGTCCCTGCTGCCTGCCTGCCTCCCCCGCTCCCCTCCTAATCACCTCGTCATCGGGGCGAGTTGCATCCCAGCTGGGATGGGGGGGTTGCCATGGTGATGGAGGATGCTGGTTGCCTAGCAACATTCATCCCCTCGCCCACCCGCCCTGGACCAATTCGGCACGCATTCTCACCCCCCCATAGTTGACTGCATGCCCCTGGGGAGGTGTGGGCTGGTGGGGGTCCCCACGGAGCCCCGGGGGGAGGGCTGGCCAGGGCACAGTGGGAGCAAGAGGGAGTTTCCCATCCGCTGGGAATGGTTTCCAAGGAACAGTCTCCATGACGGCCCCATCACACCCCAGCAGCACATTGATTTGCTGCTGCTGGTGCTCCGGTGTCCTCCCCCAGCCTGGTGCCTGCTGGGCCAGCGGCTCACGCAGCCTGGCATGTGAGCAGTCCCAAGTTCCCCACTGGGGTGTGGGGCTGTCCCCAAAGCCAGTCAGTAACCAGCGGGATTGGGATGGGACAGGGATGGTCGCACAAGGGACTGTAAGGCTTACAGCACAGCATGGCAGCCAGCTGGTTCCTGTGCCTAAGTAGCCCTTCTGTCCCTATCCTTGGGACCCTGTCCCACAGCTGCTAGCCAGCAGGCTGGAGGAATAGGTCCTGCCCAAAGTCCTGCTTGCTCCATCTGGTAGCCTGGTCTTTCACAGTTATGAGGGGCAAGGGGCTGATGTATCTGTGTGGCTGCTTGGGAACACCTGGCCAGTCCCCTAGGACCTGTCCTGACCTCAGCATTAGCAGGATGGGGAAGGGGAGGGGTGCCCCATGCTCCCCACAGCTGTGGCTCACTCATAGTGTCTCCCCAGGGCCCTCTACACATATGAGGATGGCTCCGATGACCTGAAGCTGGCAGCATCAGGAGGTAAGGTCGTCTGTCCCCGCAACCAGCTCAGCTTTTCCAGCATTTTCCCCAGCACCTATCCTGGTGCTGGATGGACCTGGACTGACAGTGCTGTGCCAGGTGGAGGTTTGCTGGAGCTCTCTGGCCACTTCGAGATCCAGAAGGTGATGTATGGCTTCTGCAGCGTCAAGGACCCCCAGGCGGTGCTCCCCAAATATGTCCTCGTCAACTGGGTGAGTGTGACGTGGGCCGTGCTGGGTGTGCCAGTGCTGTGCCCAGCAAGGTTACAGTGTTGGCAGGAACATGTCTGAGTGCGAGGGAGGAGCCTGGGGTTACCAGAGGAGTGTGGGTGCCCCACGGTCCCTCTGCCCTGTGGTGGTCAGCAGGGTGGCGGTCACCTTGCCACCCCTCTCCGGCTCAGCCCCTCCCTGGATGCCACAGGTGGGCGAGGATGTGCCGGATGCCCGCAAATGCGCCTGCGCCAGCCATGTGGCCAAAATTGCTGAGTTCTTCCAGGTGAGTGACTCTTGGGAGGGGGATGATGCTGCTGGGGCACCAAACCTGGTCCCTGATGGCTGCTTTTCCCCCCAGGGTGTGGATGTCATTGTCAACGCCAGCAGCGTGGAGGACATCGACCCAGGGGCTATTGGGCAGCGGCTCTCCAACGGGCTGGCTCGTGTCTCCAGCCCCGTGCTGCACCGCCTGCGGCTGCGGGAGGATGAGAACGCCGAGCCCGTGGTAATGTCCCCATGGCGGTGATGGCAACGATGGTGGCAATGGGTGCGGGGTGTCCCTCCTGCCCAGGGCTCCTGTCTGCCACAGTCCATCACCCTGTGAGCTGCTTACTATTGTTCCCCCTCACTGATCCCAGCCCCTCCACCCCTCCCACCTCTCCTCTGTCCCAGGGCACCACTTACCAGAAGACTGATGCCACCGTGGAGATGAAGCGGCTCAATCGGGAGCAGTTCTGGGAACAAGCCAAGGTGGGGTACGGGTTGGGACAGTGGGTAGCGCCAGCAGGGTGAGCTGCTGCTGAGCTGATGGGCAGCCCTGTTCTTCATCCCCACCCTACTAGAAAGAGGAGGAATTGCGTAAGGAAGAGGAGCGGAAAAAGGCCCTGGATGCCCGGCTGCGGTTCGAGCAGGAGCGGATGGAGCAGGAGCGGCTGGAGCAGGAGGAGCGGGAGCGGCGCTACCGGGAGCGAGAGGAGCAAATCGAGGAGCACAGGCATGGCAGGGGCTAGGGAGAGACCTGAGCAGCGTGTGCAGGATGGTTCTGCACGTGCTGCAAGCGTCTGGGAGGGCGCATGGGTGCTTGTTCCTGGCATGGGTTGGGGTAGGGACTGGCAGGAGCCAGTGCCCAGTCCCTCTCCTGTGTGCCCATGGCAGGCGGAAGCAGCGGAGCATGGAGGCAGAGGAGGCTCGGCAGCGTTTGAAGGAGCAGTCCATCTTTGTGAGTGCTGCAGTGGGCATGGGGCCAGGGGAGCTGCACCCAGAATCACACCCTGGGAAGGGCTTTTCCCAGCCAGGTTCCTGGGGTGTCTTGGGGCTTTGGAGATTTACACCATGTCCCTCTCCAGGGGGACCAGCAAGAGGAAGATGACAGACAGCAGCTCAGGAAATCAGAGTCAGAGGTGGAGGTGAGTGCAGCAGCAGCTGTGCCTGATGCTGGTCCTTTCTCCTTAGCCAGTGATGCCCACAGCCTCACACCGCTGGGGCAATGGGTCTCAGCCTCCCTTGTGCCTGTCCCCACAGGAGGCTGCTGCCATCATTGCTCAGCGGCCCGACAACCCCCGGGACTTCTTCAAGCAGCAGGAGCGGGTGGCATCAGGCAGCAGTGATGCTGTCTCGCCAGGCAGCCACAGGACAGGTGAGGGGCTGGGGGACTGCAGGCACTGGGGGGTTGTGGAGAGGCCAAGAGGGGCTGCAGGCTGTGGAGCAGGTGAGTGTGGTGCTGCTAGGGCTCTCTGCAGCTCAGCAGGTCACAGCAGGGTCTTGGGAGGACAAGGGTTGTAATACAGGGAGGGGATGTCCTCTCTGCTGTCTACAGTGCTGTTGGGTGCTGAGGGCACAAGGACAGCAGGAGGTCCTGCTCTGCTGTGCCACCATTATCAACACTGCCGCTGCACTTCATGTGGCCCCTGCAGCTGGGGCAGCTTGGCAGGGGCTGGATGCAAGGGTGTCTTCAGCAAGAGGGGGCCCATCCTGCTCCCTGTTGGATGTCATCCACTCACCTGTCAGGGCATTGTGCCAGCAGCCATGCTGGCAGCATGGTCAGTGTAGCAGGGGTGGGCAAATGGAAGTCTGAGGGTGGCTTGGGAAAGAAACTCGTCCCACAGGAAAAGCTAAAAGGGGCATAAGTGGTGCAGGTGTAGGGCACAGTGTGCTCCCAGCTGACAGAGTGTGCCCTGTGGGGAGACTGGGCTGCTCCACAGCCTGGGGTCCAGTCCCAGGACTCTCTTTGTGTCTCTAGGACAGGGACTGGCTGTCCTGGTGGATGCCTCTGGCCATGGGGCCATGCCATAGGACTGTGCTGGGGGTTGTGCTGTGCTGCTGTGCTCAGGGACTGTGCCAGGACAGGGAGGGTGCTATGGTGTGTGTTCTTGCTGTGGGGTCATGCCATGGGTCATGCCATGAGCTGTGCTGTGGGGCTGTGCTATCAGTCGTGCTGTGGGCTGTGGGCTGTGTGCTGTAGCTGTGCTGTGCCGTGGGTTGTACTGTGGGTTCATGCTGTGGTGGCTGTGCTATGCCTAAGAAGACAGTTGATCACATGCCTGTGTCTAGGCCTCTCTTCCCACCTGGCCATGCAGCATTGCCTCCCATCCTTCTGTCCTGCTGTCGTTCCATCCTCTTGTCCTGCCATCCTCCCGTCTTGTCATCCTCCCACCCTGCACTGTCAGTGCTACCTCCTGTCCCAGCACCCTCCCGACCTGGTGCCCCTGTGCCCTGGCCCCACCATGGCTGCACTGAGCAGGGACTGACCCATCTCTCTCTCTCTCTCTCTCTCTCTCTCTCTCTCTCTCTCTCTCTCCCCCCGCCTTTCTCACTCTCCCTCTCTCTCTCTGTCTCCCTGTCTGTCCGTCTGTCTGTCTTTCTCTCAGCAGGTCGTCTGCACTGTCCTTTCATAAAGACAGCTGACAGTGGGCCACCTTCTTCCTCCTCCTCCTCCTCCTCCCCCCCACGGACCCCCTTCCCCTATATCACCTGCCATCGCACCCCAAATCTCTCCTCTTTCTTCCCATGTAGGTAGCTGGGAGTCCCCAGGCATGCAGCTCTGGGGGACCAAGCCACAGCCCATCCCAGCCCCACGGCACACCGGACTGACAGCAACAGCAGCGCCCCTCCCATGGGCACCCCAAGGGGGCTGGGCACCCTGACAGGGGCTGTGCCTGCACCCACTAACACCCTGCATGATCCGTCTGGCCCCACAGTGGGTTCTGTGCCCCTAGGGTTGGGGTATGCAGCAGGCTGTGCCCATGGGGCAGGTTGTGCCCATGGTACGGGGAGGCAGCACTGAGCAGTCTGTGTCCCTGTGACAGTGACAGGGCAGAGCTGTGCCCAGGGAGATGATACTGTGCTGTTAGAGCGGGCTGTGCCCATGGGATGGAAGGGGCACAGTACAGGCTCTGCTCCTGAGGCAGAGGTGGATGGAGCAGGTTGTGACCGTGGGACAGAAAGGGACAGGGCAGACTTTGCCCTGAACCATGCCAGACTGTGCTCGCAGAGATGGAAAAGGCTGTGCCCAGGATCATATGGGGCTGTGCCTGTGGAGCAGAAGGGACCAGACAGTGCTTGGGGCCATGTGGGGCCGTGCCAGCCTGGGGTAGCAGGGCACAGAGCTGTGCCTGCAGAGGTCAGGCTGTGGTGATGTGTGGGCAAGGCCACTGTGCACCATGGCAGGTATAGGGCTGCCTGTCCCTGTATCTTGCAGATGGGGGTGCTGCAGCAGGCACGTGTGGAAGCCCAGAGCAGGGCATAGTGGTTGCTGCACCCATGGGTGCCTCTGCACAACCACTGGAGGGGACAGTGCAGCGGCAGGTACAAGGTGACATGAATTTGACAGCTGATGGCCTGGTCAGCGTGGGGCAAGAGCAGGGGTGGCACTAGGGTGCTGGTCCTCCCCTGATAGGGACAGCCCCCCCATGGCACCCTGTCTCCCTTGTCCGCAGGCAGCCACTCGGACACCTATCGCAAGGCCTCGGCAGCGGGCTGCAGCCCCTGCGAGTCCAGCCCGGCCGCCACGCCGCTGGCTGAGCCGGGCACCCGCGCGCCGGGCAGCAAGACGCCGGCAATGCCCAAAGGTGGGCACAGGGCTGGCTCTGCCTGCCCCTGCCTGTGGCTGTCCGGGCACATCCCTGCGGTTCCCCGCAGTGCATCCCCGCTGCAGCCCCCTCAGCTCCTCTGCAGCCACCATAGCAGCCCTAGTGCTGCAGCCCTGCTGCCCACCCCCTGCCCTGCTCAGTGCCTCCCAGCTCCGGCCTTTGTCGTAGCCCCTGCCGGCTCTGTTGCGTCCCAGCACGTCCCCACCATACCCACTGCTCTGCGTCGCTGCATCCCCGCCGTCATCCTTGCATTCTTCCAGTGCATCCCAGCTGTCTCTGCTGCATCCCCCAGTGCAGCCCTGCCGACATTGTTACACCCCTGTTGCCTCCAGTGCATTTTCTAACACCAGTGCATCCCTGCTGTCTCTGCTCAGCCTCCCCATGCTTCACTCTGACAGTGCCAGTGCATTGCCCCAGCCAGTCAGTCTCCATCTCCATTGCTGCAGCATCAACCAGGGCAGTCCTGTTGTCTGTGCTGCATTTCCCAGTACATCCCTGACAGTGTTGCTGCCTCCTCCCATGCATCCCTACTGTCCTGCTGCATCCCCAGTGCATCCCAGCCAGCTCTTATGCATTTCCCATCTGTCCCTGCTGCGCCCCACTGGCCCCTTTGTATCTTCTGCTGCATCCCAGCTTCCCCTTCTGCATCTTCCTAGTGCACTCCTCCCAATCCCCTCCACATCCCTTTGTGCCTCACAGATACTCCTCCCACCCCAGCAGGGCCCAGCCACCCTTCAAGAAATCGCCTTGCTCCCACGCCTTCCCTCTCTTTCACAGCCCACACCCTCCCATGTCCCCTTAGTCCCCTGGTACCATTGCTCCCCTTACCTTCCCAGCCACTTGCACCCATCCCCGCTACTCCCAGCCCACAGGACAGCTCCCTCTCCACTCCCCCCATCCCCAGCTACAGCCCTGTCCCCAAGTATCCCCTAGCCCTGGATAAGGGAAAGAGGGGTCTGTCCCCACTGACAACTGTCCCCACCTTGCAGACTCCCCCAGCACCCAGGAGGCTGAACCAGCCACCCCCGAGCAGCACTGGCCCTTCCCAGGGCCCGAGGACAAGGCCACTGAGTCCCCCAGGGATGAGTCCAGCCCCAGGCCAGTGTGGACAGAAGGGGGTGATGCCCTGGGGGACCTGGTGACCCTGGAGCCTGCTGAGCCCACCCTGCCACCCATGGCCACCGAGTCCCAGCCTGAAGGGACCCCCAACCCTGAGAGCCTCATCGACCTGTGGGAGAGCGACGGGGTGACCCCCCCAGCTTCCTGGCCCCTGCCTGCTGCCCCTGTCCCTGAGGGTCCCCCAGCTGTGCTACCCAGTGATGGGGCCCTGCTGAGCCTTGATGAGCTGCCCGAGCCCCCTGCCACCTTCTGCGACGTGGAGCAGGAGGAGGAGACAGCTGACATGGGGGACCCCCAGCCCCAGGATCTTGACTGCCAGCATGCCCCTCAGGAGGACAACTTGGGCCGGGAGACCCCTCCTATCACCAATGGAGAGATGGCCCCAAAGGATGGGACACCAGGTCGTGGGGAGCAGGTGAGCATCTGTGGGAGAGTGTTGGGCAGGGAATGATGAGGTGGCTGGGGGTGTGGTGTGGGGGGGGTGGGTCCTAATGACCTGCCCCACCCCAGGCCAGCGAGGGCTACTTCAGCCAGTCTCAGGAGGAGGAGGTGCCCCCTCCGGAGGAGCTGTCTGCCAAAGCTCCCCAGCCTGTCTTCTACAACAAACCCCCAGGTGAGTGGGGATGGGGGGAGTAGGTTTGTTGCTCTGTGGGACACCCCACAGCACCCTGAATCCCTCTGTGGGGCATCTCATGCCACCCGGATTCACTCACCCCCACCCTGCTCCCCCCAGAGATCGACATCACATGCTGGGACACGGACCCCCTGCCCGAGGAGGAGGAGAGCTTCGGGGGGGACCTTTAAGCCTGGGCCCCACTGCCGGCGCAGGCAGCTCCCCGCCCCAGCCGGCGTGGGGCATAGCGGGGGCCGCAGACAGGGGCTGGACCCACCCCTCACCCCTCCGGGGCCCCGCAGGATGAGGTCTCCGGGTAGGGGCCACCCCGCTGCGCCCCCGCCTCGGGGCACCTTTTACAGCCCCGTCCCCCCCTTCTCTTTTTTAAGTTGTCGGTAGGAGCCGTGTCAGCCCCCCAGCCTCCCCTTAGCAGTGTCCTGCCCCAGCGTCCCTTTGTGGGGGGGGGACACATGCTCGCATCCCTTGCCCGGCTGTGGGACAGGGTCCTCGTTCTCGTCGTGCCCGCCCCGAGAGCACTCCCTCCCAGTACTTTGCACGAGTTTAAAAAACAACAAAACAAAACAAAACACAAGGAATCATCATAATAATAAATGAATATGGCAATAAAGTAACCCGACCGAGGCGAGGCTGCGGCCGGTGGCATTCCCCCCCTCCCCCCACCAAAACCCGGCAGGGAGCTGGCGGTGGGCTTTTTACCCTTCCACTCCTTCCTCGCTGGGACCCCCTCTCTTCCCCCCAGCTTGGCCCCTGCTTGGCCCTTCTCCGTCCCCCCCCCCGCCCCGTAACTGTTTTTGGAAAGCACAAGTTCTGTACCGGCGGTGTGCTCATGTCTGTTAATAAATAAAGCGACTCCCATGGGGGCTGCAGCCTGCTGGAGGGGGAGGCAGGGAGGGTCGCGATGACGGCGGGGGGTGGGGTGGGGAAACTGCCTCTGCCCCGCGGGGGTTTCATGATGCCAGCCCGCCGGGAGGCGAACCCGAGCCACAAACTTTTATTCTCAAACTGTAACAAACAAAAAATTTAAGAAACAGAGTAGAGTCCAGGTCCCCAGCGCCCCCAGTCATGGGGGGGCCCCCAGCCATGGGGAGGCTGGCAGGGGCCAGATGGGGAACCAGCCCCTTCCACGCCGGCAGCGATGGCCCATGCCAGGGCTGGTGTCCCCGGGGTGATGCGGGCAGCCAAAACCAACCCCTTAGTGCCGGAGAGGTACCCATGGCAAGGTCCGGGGATCCCCCGAGGCATCTGTTAGACAGCGGTAGTCCTGCCGAAGAGGGGCATGGAGACTGGGAGGTGCCAGGGTCCCGGCTCGTAGGTGTCCCTGCTGCTGAGCTCCGAGTCCGTCCAGCTGGGAAACATGCGGGGGGAGCACTCTGCCTGCAGGTAGAGGTCCGGGCAGGCGTGGCCGGGGCTGGCCGAGCGGGGCAGGTGCAGTGCCGAACCGTAACTGGCGTCCAGGAAAAGGGGTTTGTAGCTGGGGGGCTGCTCCTGCTTCTCCAGCCGCTCGTGGCTCAGGAAAGGGGCATTGATTTTGCGGTAGAGCCCCCGTGTGTCCATCAGCACCTCGCTGTACGGCGGTGGGGGCTCCGCCATCAGAAGGGCTTCCTCGTAACACGGCGGCTTTGACAAGTCTGACTCTGCAAGGCAAAGCCCCCCCCGGACCCCTGCTGCCGTTAGTGCTGCTCCCCGGCTCTCGCACCATTTCCTCCCCAAAAAATCCCATCCGGGGACACCGAGAACCCCTCCCTGCTCCTTACCGTGCCGACAGCTCCAGGGCCGGGGGGGTGGGATGTGGTGAGGGTGATGATGGTGGGGCTCAAGGCGGAGGCGGTGGGGAATGGCGATGCCGGGGGGGCTGCCCCCGTAACCCTCGTAGTGCAGCGGCTCCAGCTCCAGCGCACGCAGGCTCTGCTCCCGCAGCCGCTCTTCCTGCTGCCGCTTCACCCGCCGCCGCAGGTAGCTGCAGAAGCAGCACAGCAGCACGATGAGCCCCCAGATGAGCCAGAAGCCCGCGAAGCAGGTGAGGAAGGTGTAGGTGCCCTGGGACATCACCATCTTGGCTGCCGGCCCGGGGGGGAGGCCCCTGCCTCTCTCTCTGCCCTCGGGGTAGGGGACGGGATGCTCAGGGCGGCGGTGGCAGGGCCAGGGCAGCACCCGATGCTGTCAGGGCTGCCGAGAGCATCTCCTTGTGCCGTGCCCAGCGGCGGCGTCTCCTTCGGCCCGTGGGTGCCCACCGTCAGGGGTCCATCCTCGCCATGGAACTGTGGGGGGCTGGAGCAGGAGGGTCAGGCCTGGGTGCGCTGGGTGGGTGGTGGGGCAGGGGGCCGGTGGGGTGGGCGGCGGGGGGATGGGGCCGGTGGGGTCCCACTGCCCATCGCTGGGAGAGGGTCGTTGGGGAGGGGGCCCTGCAACGAGACAGATGTGAGTGTGAGTGTGGCGGGGACGCGGTAGCCCCGTTCCCATGGTGATTCGTTCCACATGCGCAGCGGCACCCGCAGCCGGTGGGGAGCCATGCTCAGCCCCATGCGCACCCCCGCCATCGCCCCCACGGCTGCTAATCCGCACCCCTCCCAGCACCCTGCCATGGTGGTGCTGGGCCCTCTAGTGCAGGAGATGGGCGCTGAGGCCCCACACCATAGGTGCCTTTAAGACCATGAGGCGTCTGCTGCCATCCCTTCTTCCTCCCCGCCCAGAACGCCCCAAACCGACTGGAGAGCCCAGGCAGCTCCATACCCCATGCCACCCCACAGCAGGCAGGGTGCCTCAGGGAGGAGAAGGGATGTGCGGAGCTGCCCACTGCTGCTGGCACGTGGTGCTGGCGTGAGCACGTGCACCACTAGCCTCGTGGCCAGAGGAGAAGCTCAGGGAATGGTGGCACCCTGGCATGGTGACAGAGGGAAGGGGGTGATGGCAATGGGAAGTGTCACTGATCAGGTCCCTGTCCTTAGGCAGGGTGACAGCTCAGCCATGTCCAGCCAAGCACTGAATAGGGACATCATGTGCCGGGGGACCATGCACATCAGTGAGCGGGGAGCAGCATCCATGGGTGCTTGCAGGCAGGCATGCAAGCACCCATCATGATTATTATTATCATGGTGTGGGAGAAAACAGGCTCATCAGTGGGAAGGAGAGCAAGCAACGGAGCGGTGGCAGCTGATGGCAGGGCCACCATGGAGACACCATCGCTTTCCTATGTGCCTTTGCTCAGTGACGGGGTGTGGGATTTCCCACTGCCCCATCGGCCAGGGCCATGCTGCCGGCTGCCACGGCAGAACCAGTAGGTGCCGAAAGGACAGGCGGGGCAGCAGGAGGGACAGTGGAGCTGTGGGGCCAGAGGCCAAGCCCATCTAGAAGGAAGGAGGTATGGGGGGCGGGGGGGGGAAGAGGAGGCCAGGGAACCCTAGCCCCACTTCGGCAGACAGCAGCTGGCACTGCAGGCAGCGGTGGGTACTTCATCATGTAGACGAAGGTGGGGCCAGAGGCAGCATCGAGGTGTTTGGGGAGGGGGTGCCCATTCCGAGGTGCCTGGCTAAGGCCAGCTCGTAGCGGGCAGAGCTCACTGACCCCAGCTGCAACAGGCTCCTGGCCTGGGTATCTCCGCGAAGGTATACCGGAGTGGAGGGGAGCACCGTGCGGGAAGGGACGTGGGTCAAGCACCGGGATAACGGGACACCGGGAACTAGGGCAGGGCGGGCTGTCGGCGCCGAGGGAACGGGGGCGTTTGCAGCTCGGGGTGCGGGGGGGAGCGGAGCTGCCGGGGCCAGGGACGTGCGGGCTGGGGGAGGCGTGGGGGCCGGGCTGGGAGACACCCACGCCGGGCGGGGAATGGACCGGGAGCAGCCGCCGAGCAGGGCCCCGCCGGTACCCCCGGGCCGCTCCGCAGCTCTCCCCGGACGCGGCCTGGGCCCCGCTGTCCGCGTCGCATACCCGCCCGGTATCTCCGGCCAGAGGGGAAGAACCCCGCCGGGGACCTCCCCGGTGCCGGGCGCGACGGCAGCCCCCTCCTTCTCTTCCTCCTCCCCGGGGGCGCGCGCCCCGCTACGTGCCGCGCGCCTCCGCCCCGACCGTCGGTTCCCGGTGATGGAGGCCCCACGCTTCCCCGCCCCGGTCCCGCAGCCTCCGCTCCGCGCAACAGGCGGAGGCGCCGCGCCCGTTCCCTCCGCGGCTCCCGTTACCGGCGGCGCACGTGGCTCAGGCGGCAGGCGGCGGCGGCTCCATAGGGCATCGGTGGGGAGGGGGGACAGGGCGGGGGTGGGGGGAAGGGAGAAGGGAAGGGGGCCCGGTGCGCGCCCGGTGCGCGGCGCCGCCGCCGCCTCCCGGCGCTGCCTTTGTCTCCGGTGAGCGCTCCCGCGCCGTCACCGCGCGCCGCCCCGCCCGGGCTCCCGCCCCGCCGCTCCGCCCCGCCCTCAGCTCGGGGAGGGACCCAGGAGACGCCGGGCCCCTCGCACACCCTCCCCCACCGCCCCCCCCGAGACCCTCTGCCGAGCAGGGGGGAGCTACTGGCAGGGTCCCTCATGGGGTGGGGGCAACGGGCGCTGCCACGGGAATGCCCCTTCCCCCTCCTCCCGGGGAATGGCCGCGGGGTTGCTGGTGGCGTGAGGGCCTTGGCATCCCCGGGAGAGGCCATGAGAGTCCCACGGGGTGGGGGCCCGGGATTCCCAGCTGACAGCCCCACAGCCTGGGGGGGTGGGCAGTGACAGCCCTGTGATGCCCCATGGAGCTGTGCCACGGGCTCCCCCATCCGGTAGCCATGCACTCACCCTCGGGCTGGCCGGGGGGTGCCAACTGCCAGCTCCCCCCGTGCCAGACGCAGCCGTCTCAGGAGGCGATGGCCAAGCGCTCCCCCGGGGTGACATCCAACGCAGCACAAGGACCGGGGCAGGGGGCTCAGCCGCTAACGAGGGTTCCTGCCCTGTCACTGCAGTGGGACATGTGGCTGTGCCAGCCCGAGGCCAGCAAGAGTCAGGGGTTGCACAGGCTGCTGTCCTGGGGTCACCTCGCACCGTGAAGGGCTGCTCTTGTCCCGGGGCAGACCCCTCACATGCCTGGTCCGAGCTCGTTCGCTGTGCTAAGTTGCCCGTGGCCAGTTGTTGTCAGGGGGATGTCACCAGCTGTTCTCTGCCCGAAGCAAATGGCCACAGCGCCTGGGTTCTTGGGACTGTGCCCATCCCAGGGGCAAGGGCAGACACTCTCCCTTTGCTGTGCTCTGGTGCCATGCCAGAAACGGCAGGACCGTAGGTCCAGGGCAGAGCTGTGCCAGCCTTGGGGCCAGAAAGCCCACTGGGTACTGGGGCCAGAGGCGCGACAGGGTGTGGGTACCCTCCGCAGATGGTGACCCCGCTGCTGTTTCCTCCCCGTGGGCAGCGTGGCAGGCACTGCCGCGGATGCACACAGTGCATTGTTCTGCCGGGGCCTGGCTGGAAGGACATCCTCCATCCCGACCCAGGGACGACCGGGGGAAGTCGGGTGCTTGCAGCCAGCTCCTGCCACAGCCGGGCAGAACGGGCTCGGCAGCCGGCCAAGCACCGGTGTTTCGCTCAAAGCTGAGGCCGTGGTGGCCATGTCTCCCCTCGGCCCCCACTCACCTTGCTGGAACCAGTCTCCTGCGATCGGACCTCACAGTGCGGCCGTGGCAGCCCGGTGGCGATGGTTCGACGGTTGTGGGGATGCCCAAGCAGCACCCTCGGCAGGCAGGGGGCTGCGGCCATGCAGGGGGGCTCGGGTGCTCCTTTGGGGCATAGGTAAAACAGAGGTGGGGGGCAAGGATGGACCCGCGGGCATCATGCCAGGGCAAGGGTAGGCAGGGGGAGCCAGGCCTCCGGCCCCGTCAGTGCCGGGGGCCGGGAGCTGCCTTCCCCTTCCCCATGGCGGCTGGGGGGGGAGGGGGGCAGGCGGGGGAGCGCTTCCTGAGCCACATGGTGGGCTGGAGGAGGAGCCGTTGCCCAGGCAACAGCTGAGAGCATCCTTCACCCCTGAAAATCGTGTGCCAGGGCTGCCACCACAGCCCCACAGCTCAGGGCAGCATTCAGGGTGCCCAGGACCCACTGAGAACCCATCTAGGGCCCACTGTGTCCATGGGGCCCACAACCACCAGTTTCACCTCTGGCTGTGCACCAGAAATCCCTCACCCCCCACGCTGCCCCCTCCTAGCAAGGACAGGAATAGGGACAAGGCACCCTCTAAATGCCTGGCCTGGGACAGCACTAGGCAGTGGGGAGCTAGGGAAAAGCAGGGCCCCTTCCATGCCCAGCCAAGGGCTGCCCACACTGCAGCCCTATCCACAAGAGCCACAGTGACTGTGCGAAAGACACCAACATGCTAGTGACCTCAGGACCTCGGTGCTGGGGTGCCACATCCCAGGCAGTGCTGGCAGGCTACAGTGGTGGGAGCAGCAGTTCCAGGCAGTCCCCATCCTCCCACCCTGCCTGCCTTCCTTCTCTCCATGGCTGCAGAAAATTCCTGGATTTTACCCCAAGATGCCCCCTCCGAGTGCGAGAACTCCTCCTCGGCCTGCTCCCATAGCAACTGTTCCCTAGCTACCCAGCCGCACTTGCTATTCTCATCCCTGTGCAGCTGTGTGCAGCCCCCCCAGCACTGCACACAAGGCTGCCACTAGCCCTGGACCCCAATCCCACCCTGCACCCACCCTGACCAGCCTCCCCCGGGTGACTGTCATGATCTTAACACTGCTCAAGCCCTGCACCTGCTTGCAGCAGCTGTCCCTCAGGTGAAGGCAGAGCTCCATGCAGGCACAAGGTCTTCCTCTGCACATTTCCCCCCCAGCTACCAATGCACAAAGCCTGGGGAGGAGGACCCTACCCCTCAGCCCCACAGCACATTCATGACAGCCAAAAGGGGCTGAGCCAAGGACAGATGAGCACCCAAATGGCACAAGGCCTTTTACCCATCATGTACCCTGCACTGACCCAAACCCCCCCAGCAGAAGCCACTGAAGGCCACTTGAGATTCCCAGGGCTCAGCTCCATCACTTCCTTGCAAGACAGGTGCACCAACAGAGCCCATGGCAGGCCAGGAATGGGCCACTCTGCTCCACTCCTCCTTACAGCCCCCAACCCTGTGTGACCTGGTGTGAGCCTCCCTTGACACAATGACAATGCAAGGCACAGCCAATTGTACACTTAACAAAAGGTTAAAAACTTAAATACTCTCCAACTTTAGTGCAAGGCAAGCGAATGATACCACAGGTCCAAGTAGGTGCTTAGCCCCCCCGGGGGGCCTGGCTCAGAATGAGCACAAGGCAGCATGCTGCACACATGTGCACACACACAGAGAAGAGACACAGTTGGCACGAGTGTGCACAAAAGGGGACAGGACAAGAAGGTGGCATGAGCTCCGCACTGCTCCCCACAGGGACATGCTAGGCTACAGCCCCTTCACTCTTGCCCTGCCCTTGGGCACAAGAGCTGTGCTGGCTCCCCAGGATCCTTGGGGATGCACATAAAGCCAGTATGGCAGCCTAGTCCCAGCCCTGCTTACTCTTGGGCCACAGCTCACAGTGTGACCCTGGCAAGGGGCACTCTGTTTACCACAGCTTTGCCTCCTGAAAGCGGGGTCTCTTATGTGTCTGCTCCTCCAACATCATGGCCCGGGGACTGCAGCACTCCCAGCACACATAGATAACTGGCCCAGAGCTGGTGGAATTGCACTGGGGCCATCCTGCTTCACGCTGGGAATCAGACCAAGCCTTTAGACCCAGTAGCAGGTAACTTATGAGGAGGGGCTGTGGGAGCAGCTGTGTCTTGCTGGGGCACAGGCTACCTGCTGTTGGTCTAGAGATGGGGGGGGCCACGGCTGACTCCCCAGAGCTGGCAGCATGTGTGAGACAAGGCAGGAGGAAGCAGGCTCCGGCAGACAGGGAAGTGAAGACAAGGCAGTGACGGCCTGCTGCCGGGATGCAATAGCAGACGCTTTGGAACACAGTTTCCTGTGCCTGGGGGCTGAGCAAAGGACTCCAATGGAGCCAGGGACGACTCAGCACGGCCAGAAGGGTCCAGGAAAGATGCTTTAGGCACCTGAAGGCACAGGCGGCCTCTGCCCACGACTCCCTGGTACAAAACTGGGACAGTCACTCTCCCCATAGGAGGACATTTGTGCCTGTGACAGGGTGGGGGCAGTGCAGGCCCCAACCTATAGATTAAAAACTGACATGTGATATGTACAGACCAACATATAAATACACACCAGACCTGCAGTGCCACTTTGGCACCATGGAATGTGTCAGCAGAGCTGCTCCAGTCTGGCCTCAGCCCACACTGGTGCAATCCCTCCCTCCCACCCTGGGCTCAGGAGGGGAGCAACAGCTGGTGGACTGCAGCAGTACGACTCCAAGTGGCAAATTCAGAAGCGTCCAGGTCTGTTTTGGGGACGAGGGCCTGCCTGCAGTCAGAGGCACCTCGGCCCAAGCTGTGTGCTGCCACCAGCCCTGGAGCCATCCTCACAGTCTTCAAACATGGACGTGTAGAGCTGTAAACAAATCCACCTTGCGGGGCCGCTGCCACCTTGTCCTTCACAGGCTGGGCTGTTCTGCTGGGCACCTGGAGAGGCAAGGGGGTCCCAAGGGCTGGAGAACAAGCTGTGCTCTACAGCCGGGTGGGCTCTTCCTCGCTGTCGCTGCAGTTTCCACAACAGTCCTGAAGTCAGAAAGGCAAGGAGAAGGAGGAGGGAGAGAGGAGCACAGCAAGCAGAGGGTGAGCATGGTCACACAACCCAGCCTGCAGCTGCCCTCTGACAAGAGAGGGCCAGGCTAGGTCCCCCCAGCCTGCATGCTGAAGAGCTGCATGGAGGCAAGGGGGCTGGAGGGGGCCCCAAGCCTGCAGAGAAACAGTCAAGCTGCATCGGGGGGTTCAGCTCCTGGCAGGCAGACTGTTGAGCACGCAGCTGACTAGGTCAGAAGCTGGGATGAAGATGGGCTCTGTGGACTAAAGCCACCAGGGAGACAGCTCAGTGCCAGCACAGATGATCTGCTCTGCTGAGGGCTTGGACAGGTGCAGAAGCAGCTGAAGCCCTTTTTGTTGGAATGGAGTCTAAGCACAGAGCAATGCCAAACCCTTCATGGCTTCTCAACCCCTTCGGTGTATCCCAGACATCCAAAGAGAGGAGTGAAGGAAACTTCCCACAGCCCCTGGGAGCACAGCTCCCAGCAGCAGTGGTACAGGGGCAGCTTTGGCTCAAGCTGAGGACAAGGCCTCCCCGACAAAGGCAGCAAGAGCACGGAAACAGGATTAGTGGCTCAGGGGGTAGTTAGAACAAGCAGCAGCTTTGTGCTCTGCTGGGGTAAGGGGATAGGCACTGAAGGATAACACTCCTCTTTCCCAGATCTTGCCATGTCCACGGGCCACCAGGTATTTCCCTGAGCAGAGCAGCTGGGGAGAGACTGCTCACCTCTGGAAAGAGAAAACATGTGGCAAATCACAGCTCAGCCCCTGCTACAGGCAGCTGCCCATCCTCTGCCTTAAGGCAGGTTCTCCCTGCTTCAAGAAGGGCTGGACATTTCAGCCCAGAGGTAGCTCTGGCTAGGGCAGCCCCCTGCACAGGGATACACAACTGAGAGCTCATCAGGGAAGCAGGAGTCAGCACTGGATGGCTGAGAATGGGTCCAGAGCCAACCACGCTTGAGTCCCACAGCTGCAGACAGCTGTTGAAAGGCAGCAGCCCAAACTTTGCCAGCCCTAGAAAGAAGGCAGACTGTTCTGGGCAGAGGAGACAGGCAGGCAAGCAAGCCTGCAGCAGCTGCAAGATGTTTCTGTTCTCCTCATCCCTCGAAAGCACTGCTCTCTCTGCCTGGCAGAAATGCTCTGGGGAGCCCATGAGCCCATTCCAAGAGCAAGGTCTTCTTCAGGGATGGTAGTATTCACGTGGGAAAGGAGCAGACTTGCTATTTCAGTGCCTTCATCAACATCCCTCTCCCTGTGTGACTACAATCAGAACAGCCCCCTCAACTCTACCAGCATGAGGAGTGCCAGCCAGGTAAGGGCTGGCTCTCTGCAGCCTTGCATGCATTCTCCTGAGAGCCCTGGGATCTGGCCACTGAGCACATGGGGAGACTTTGCCTGCTGCCCTGTCATGGTCATCTCCCTGCCAGATCTGGCTGGCACAGACAGGAGTGTGCTTGGTGCTGCTGAAGAACTTGCAGGGGAAAAACCACTGGGCACTCTTACCTGTCTGCTGAATAAGCGCTGGAGTAAGCCTTTTTTGGGCTGTGGAGAAGGCTGCCCTTTCCAGTCCAAGTCTGGGGGCACTGTGCCATCTGTGCTAAAGACATTCAGCTCCTTAAAACACTCAGTCTCAATCATCTGGAAGAAGATGAAGATGGCTGCAGCAACTGCCACACAAAGCAAAAGGGGACCAGCCCAGAGCAAGAGTGCCAGACAGCACAGACCCTGCAGCATGCTGCCCACTATGAGGTGGGCACAAACAGGAGCAAACACCTGCCCTGCAAACTCACCTCATTCTGCCAAGGAATGGACACACTTCCTGTAGCAAACTTCTGGTAGAAGTCATTGTCTGTGGGCTCCAGCTCCACCCCTTTCACTGTGGAGAACTGCTCAATGTCCAGAACATCCTTGCAGTAGATGGCCTGGGGCTAAACAGCACAAAGATGGCTCTAATGCCAGGCGTCCATTAAGATGCCCCAACTTCAACCAGCCATGGCCAGTCTTCCTCTCCCAGCAGCCCAGAGCTTGCATGAGCCCTTTTCTCTCAAGCCTTGCCAGACTCAAGAGACATGAGGGAAGAGAATGGGTGCCATCTCCTCAGGTGAGCCCCTGCAGGGCTCCTGCTTCTCATGGCAGAAACAACGACTGAAGAGGTGAAAGTACAGACAGACACTTACATCTGGCTTGAATGGGGGGTCCAGCATGCCTGCTTCCAGCCTCCTGAAATTGAGGTGCTTGAAGAGAGGGTGTTCCTTCACTTCCTTGGCCCCAGCTCCTCGGCACCCCAGGCGCTCCAGAGGGTCTTTGCACAGAAGCTGCAACACAAAGGAAACGAGTGCCCCAGCTTGGAGGGTGCTTCAGGCAGGAGCAGCCCTGAGGTCAGCTAGGCTCCTGCAGTATGACTCTAGGGACAGCACAGGCCTGCTAAGCAGCTGGGAATAAAGACCCTTTAGACCCTCTTGCGTGGTCTTATCAGAGCCAGAACGAGAGAACCTGTCTGCCACCAGCACCTCTACAAGGACCAGGCCTGATACTCTCCTGCTGTGTGCAAAGGAGTGGTGGGAGGGAAGGGACAAGGACACACACTCATACCATGGTGCAGAGGGAGCGGGCACAGGGCGAGAACTTCTCCGAGTACTCCTCCTGCACTTCCTTCACCAACCGCTCCACCTCCTCCCGCTTGATCTTCTTCTTGCGCTGCTGGAAGGGCGACTGCCCCTCGATCATCTCATACACCAGGCAGCCCAGAGCCCACCAGTCTGGGCTGAAGGTGTAACGCTCGTTCTTCACCACCTCTGGAGCTACATGGCAGCAAGGGTGAGGGACGTGTGAGCGCAGGGAGAACACACGTGCAGCCAGAGACCGCCTTCTGATTAAACCAGGGCCACTTACCCATGTAGCCAACTGTCCCCACCCGGCCCTTGATTGTTTGGCCCTCTGGCACATGCACAGCTAGCCCCAGGTCTGAGATACGGATGTGACCTGCACAGAGGAGGAGACAAGATCAGGGGACAACATCTGAAGCTGCCAAGAACACAGAGCAGTCCTGTTTCAAGCACAGGAAGAGAGAAAGACCCAGGCCCAGGGCTTTTGTTGGCCTGCACTCACCATGGTCGTCCAGCAATATGTTCTCTGGCTTCAGGTCCCTAGGAAGGAAGAGACTTGATTAACAAGGAGCCTGTTGTCAAAGCAGAGGACACAAGGAACATCTCAAGAACTCACAGATAAACAGCAGAAGGATGCCTCAGGCACAGAGATAACCTTCCCTTTGCTCCCTGCCCTGGAGTCAGCCCTGCAAGCATTTCTCTCCCAGGCAGAGAAGCAGGTTATGACAAATTTTCAGCCCTCAGCAAGGAAGCAGTGAGCCTGTGGCTGATTCCCTCTTTGCAGGTGCAGAGCTCACTATGGGGCAGGCCGTGTAAGAGAGATGGAGGAGAGTAATCTCCTGCTTACTCTGTCCCAGGGAATCACTAGGAGGGACTTTCCAGCCCGTGATTAGCTATGCTATCCCCAACCCCATCACACAGTCATACAGTGTTCTCTCTCCTGCCCAGCTCTGTCTGGAGCTATGGGGGCAGCCTACCCTTCTTTGTTCTGGTGTCAGTAGTGCCTGGGAAGTTAAGCACCCAAGTGCCTGCCCTGAGGCATTCACAGCATGATCACATCCTGTTCTTGGCCATGATCATTTACCAGCACGAGGAAGCCAAGCTAAGCTCTCTGGTCTCTCCCACGAGATTGGCTTTCTGTTCCTGATCCCCTCTCACCCAGCTCTGTGCTGCTTTCAAGCCTGAGCTTATTTTCCTGAGCAGGCAGAGCCAGGTGGCCGAGTAAGAACAGTCGGAACCCTCTTGCTTCTGCAGCCCACAGAAGGCTTCCCCGCAGGGAGCGGGCGGTGCGCACCTGTACACTATCCTCTCCTGGTGCAAGTCCTCCAGGCCACAGCAGATCTCAGCAGCATAAAATGCTGCCCGGGGCTCCTCAAAGCCAGCCTCTCCCATGTGGTAGATATGGAACTTGAGGTCCCCTCCATTCATGAGGGTCAGCACTAGGCAGAGAGCATCTTTAGTTTCATATGCATAGGCTAAGCTCACCTGCAATTCAGGGCAGAAAGGCTGTTAGAAGACACAGCTTGGAAAAGGGAGGTGCACACACTCTGATGGGCACCATCATCCAAGCAGCCACCCATGGGCAGCAGAACTGGGCCCTTGCCAGCAGAGAAGATACAAGGGAAACTGCAAACCCAGGGAGGACATGGAAGTGACCAGCAGTCCCAGCACGCCCCCAGCTTTCCTCAGGAAGGGAGGACACTATTTCTGGGCGTCACAACTGCTCCCCTCCAAGGGCAAACAGCATCCGACAGCAACCCCAGGGTGGCATGAGATGAATCTCCAACAAATGGAGGCTTGAGTCTGTCCACATCTCTGTGTGGCCAGCGAGAGAGCTCCTCATCACAGCTCAGGGCTAGGCTTCTGCCTACATGGCTGTCCGGAGAGACAGTTCTCACTGCTTTCTTCTGTCCCAGAGGTTATTATAAGGTGCCTGTGAGACCAGATGGCTGTTTGGGTCTGACTTTGGGGACATTTAGGTCATCTTGTGAGGCAGCAGGAGGTCCTGCCTGACCCCAGCTTTGGGGGAGATTTGCAGCCACCAGGATTCTACCCCAATGGGCGGGACCTCTTCCTGTCTCTCCACAACAGGTGAGGAGCATACAGGTGCCAGGCCAGCTGGTTGGAGGAAGAATCAACTGCAGCAAAGTGAGAGCAATTCCTATGTACTTACTACAAACCTACTGTTCACTTTTTCCAGGATCTGCTTCTCATTCAGGGCCATGGCCTCTCCCTTCCGCTTTTTGACCCTCTTCTTCTCCAGCTTCTTGCAGGCATACATCTTCCCCGTGGCACGCACTTGGCAGGCACAAACCTGGAAGAGGGGACAAGGCTCAGTACCCTCCCACTGCTGTTTCCAGGGTGGCTGTGGTGGTTTTAGGCTATGCCTTCAAAATTCAGTTACAGATCTTTGAGCAGAAAAGCAGAAAAATAGAAATCAATCACTATTGGGTGCAAGAAGGAAAACAGAAAGATTAATCCAAACACATCCATTGGGGAAATATCTAGAATGAGAGGAGTTGTACCATAACAATTCCTCCCTTCTTCTCTTCTCCTCTGATCTCTGGCTGGTTTTGCTTCACCTGGGAGAAATAATGTGCTTTTGGCTGGCCTTGGCTAAGTCTAACTTCTCTGTTCCTTTCTGTTGTCCCTTTTGTATAGTGGGGCAAGGGGGAGGCAAGGAGGGAGAAGCTAGTAGCTTCCCCTGGTCCTTGGCCAGGGGGGGTCCTTGTGCTGTTCATTAATTGCAAGTATCTGTAAATACTGTATATTTGTACATATTCCTTGCATTCCATTGTAGAGTGTAATTTTGCTTGTAAAGACAGCTTCATTTGCTTCTAACTGAGTTGCTCTGGCAAAGTTAATGTTGGGGGGAAGCTTCAATCCATCACAGTGGGGGTCTAGGTTCTGCTCTCAGACGTGGTAAGATAGAGATGTCCTTGTGCCATCTCACTCTGAGGTCAGCGAGAAGCCTGTTGTCAAACCAAGGACACAAGGAGCAGTGATATCTCCAGATGTCACAGATAAGCAGCAGAGGCCTGTGAAGCCCCTGCCACCTACAGCAGCACCATGGCTGGTGCCTGAGAAGACAGAAGGCTGCTCCAGAAACAGAAGGAAGCCTGACAGCGACAGTTTTCAGGAGTGCAGTTTCTCTGGCCAAGACCTGGGGAACAGACCTGGCTCTCTGCCCAGGCAGCGGGACGCACCACAGGGCACTGCTACCTACCCTGTGCAACACTTCCCACACCTTCAGTGCCTGGCAAGAGGGGAAATCCTGCCCCTCAGGTGGGAACTGACAGATCACACGTGGCCCAGAGCACAGCAGTGTGCAGTGCAGAGTCCCCATTGCCCTCCAGTCACCAGCACTTGCCTCCAGGTGCTGGAGCAGCTTGTGGCACCCTGACAGCCAACCCAGGTCTGCATCTGGCAGCAGGCAGTGGTGACTGCCTGGTGCCCTGAGCACAGAGATGGTCACTCACCTCCCCAAAACCGCCCTTGCCGAGCACGCGATACTGGCGGAAAGTGTTTTTGGTCACTGGCTGCCTGTGAGGGGAAGGAAACTGGAGTGAGATGGGAGCAGGGAGAGAGGAGGTGCTGAAATCCACACCACCCCCATGCCATGGCCTGAGATTGTGGCTCACCCTTAAATCCCAGGCTCAAGCAGACCCTGTTTCCCTGTAAAGCAAGTGAGGCTGGGGCTGCTGATGGGCTAATAAAGGGTCTTTAAGGAGAACATGAGCAGACAAAGGCCAGGGCCCATCATGGGAAGGAGCCTGAGGGACTCCTCAGGCTTCCCCCATGTGAGCAAGGTGCAGGTCTCCCCAGGGTGCCAGGGAGCATTACCGTTCCAGCCACTTCCACTGCAGGAAGCGGTTGAAGTACAAGCTGTCGAGGTAGTCAGCAAAGGGAGCCACACTCAGGTAGTCGTGGATAAGCCTAGGAGAGAGCAGAGCCAGCAAGGATCCTCAGAGCTGGGGACAGCTGTGGAAGAAGCTGGTGGTCCAAGGAAAGAGGAGGTGAGCAGCCCTGAGAGCCATCCCCTCACCTAGCCTGGTGCTGAATCATCCACAAAGACCTGGCCCAGAAAACCTCCCCCCATGCTAACCCTGAAGCAAAAGGAAGGTGCATTGGAGGTACTGCTGTGATGAGCACAGCACCCTGCAACCACTGCTAACTGCTGCTTCTCAGCACCAGCCCAGGCTGTGGGACAGAGGGGGACAACAGGACTCTGGGCAACTGTCCCTCTGCTCACAGGGGCAAGTGCATGCTCAAGGCTGCAATCAGCTGCTGAGAGCTGCTAGCAATGTTCAGCACCAGGCACTGAGCTGTTCAGCTTCCAATGAGTATCCAGCACAAAAGGCCACAGGGGATCTGGCTCGAGAGAGCTAACTGCCTTGGAGACCCAGGGCCAGGGCTGCCCTACAGAGTAGAGAGCCTTAGACAGTGTCTAGACTAGAGACATGCATCAAGGAGGAGCGGATGGGCTCTTCCCCTTTCAGAGCTTGCCAAGAGCAGGCAGGGCCCAGCCCAGAGGCTCTGCATTCAGTGACAGCAGTTACCACACACAGAGCTAACGCTCCCCAGAAGGCTGCAGCAAACCCATTGCCACAGCCCTGTGCCCGATGAAGCAACTTGCTCCAGCTACTGTTCAGGGAGGGGTGGAGGCTGTAAGCCTGCTTTGCCTAACAGCTTCTGCTTTGTACCCAGAGCCAGGACCTCAGCCACTGCTTCTGCAATGGGAAGAGAAGTGACCTTAGACCTCTGCAGCAACAGCCAGCGTAACCTAGGAGAGGACTGCTGGCATCAAGACTCCAGCTGTCAGGTCTGCTCTGTGGGTGCCTAGCAGATCCAAGCACAAGACTGGGAACAGCACAGTCAGATGCTGAGGCTTGCTGAAATGGGGTCTTCCCACATGGCAACTCAGATCCATGGCACAGTGAGAGGAGTGACAGAGCCCAGAGCAGCTCCTCGCATTTGCTTTTCTGTAGCTGTGCTGCAAGTCTCTAGCCCAAAACTCCCCAGGCCCCAGCCTTAGCACCAGCCCTCATTCTCCTGGAGGAAGGAACCATGTGGGACAAGGCAAATTCGTGGCAGCATTTACCCCATGCTGCTGCATAACCTGAAGGCTGGCCCCAGCCTTCCAACTTACTTAGTGGATTCCTTGAAGAGCTCCTTGGAAGGTTCCTGCTCCAGTCTCTCACAACAGGCATCCACCAGCTGTGAGGGGACTTCAGGCACATGGTCCTCACTCTGGGGACAAATAGACAGAATCAGACATAGGGAGCAGAGTCCAAGGGTACTCCCAGGAAGGAGAAGCCCACAGGAATAGCACATAGATGACCATCTGCTTTACAGCCAGTGGGAAAAGCAGCACAATTGCACGTGAGGTGGTGGGTGGCTCTGTACTCTGCCCTCTCTGTCTTGCCCAGCACTTTCGCTGTGGCAGGACATGGGTAATGACAGATGTCAGCTTTCCAACTGCTCTGCCTTTGCAGGCAGCAAGCACAACCTCTTACTCACATTTGGCTTCAAGTACTTTTCAATCAGGTGCTGCCCACATTCTTTCCGCTTCTCATCTGGAGCCACTTCATACCCTGCCTGCAGAGAGCAAACAGCATGAGAAGCAGGTTCAGCCAGGAACTGAGCCTTGCTACTGGGCAACAGCTGCAGAGCTGCAACACCCTCTGCCCAAGCTCTCCTCTGTTTTCCTGGAAAACCAGATCTCCAGCAAACAGCTCCCTGAGCAAAGGCCCAGCCCCATCTTGGAGAAACTGCAATTCTTGCTGCTTCTTTTTCCTTTCTTTCAGGGAAACCCTACGTGACCAGAAGTATCTGGCAACATCCAGGGCCAACCAGTTTTGTGCTCAGGGTGCCAAGAACATCCCTGCTTCCCCCAGTGGAGCCCAAGAGGCTTTGCTCTTACCACAGCATCCAGGAACTTGACGCAGCGTGACAGCTCAGGCCGTGTCTCGCAGAACTGCCGGAACAGCATGTGCCCAATGGGCTGCTTCTCACACAGGCTGTAGTAGTCCCGCTCTGCAGAAGTGGAGAGGGACACTCACTGCCAGCCCTCAAAGCAGCAGCCACAGCCCACTGCCCAGCCCACAGGCAGGAGTGGAGAGGCTTGTGATTTGTCAGCTATCTCGCGGTCCCACCGCTCCGAGACTCCCAGGACAATGACATTGACCCCATGGGGACAAGAGGCATGACGGAGCTTTTATGTTCCCCTACAGAAGATCTTCCCTGAAAGACTCTGCACAGCCTGCCCCTCTTGTTTCTAGCAAGGGACCTTTGTGTCTCCTGCTTGCCTAGAGGCTTTCTCCTCCATCCTCTCTCCACTGAGACTGAGTGACTACTCCAAACACACAAGGAACATATCAAGCTTATTTCCAGGCAGATCTTCCAGGCCAAGAGTTGCTCTGATGACTCTTACAAACCACTCATATTCTCAAAGGCCTGGCTGGAAGCAGCAGCATCATAATGGCAAGCACCATTTCCACAGATGTCCTGTTAGTGCTGCACATAGCAATTAGTTCTCCCCAACCCCATGTGCCAGACACTCACTGTGCAGCAAATCCTACAGCCCTCCGGAGCTCAGCTTGCCTGCTGATTTCTCCTACCCCTCTCTGAAGTCTGAGAGGCCAGGCACAAACCCCTTTGACTACACAGGGCACTTCCAGGTTTTTGCTTTTTTTCCTCCCCTTTCACTCAGATGTTGTCTGATCATGGGCCAGAACTCATTTCTGCTCCAGCCATCGCCACCGAGGGCTGCCTGAGGTGCAGATGTCCGCCAGCACGCCAGGGACCTTGAGCACTCCTTGGTGCTGGGTACTGCCATCCTTCCCCTCCCCATGCAGCAGCTTCTCCCGAGGAAACTGTGGCTTCCTGAGGGTGCAGGAGAGTGCAGAGCCCGGCTGTGGTGGGGGAGGAGGCTGCCTGGCCGGTTTCCTTCTATCTGCAGGGGAAGGAGTTCCCTTCAGCTGGGGAAGACAAGAGTTTGCTGCCAGCAAGATCAGAAGGTTTCGGCTGCCCTCACCACTGCCCTGGCTCACACAAGGTTGCTCCCAATAGCCAGGGCACACAAAGAGCTTAATTCTGCAGTGGGCAACCAGCCCACCAAACTCGTGGGCCTGCCAAGCCTCTGGAATGGGAAATACATGTTTTTCTAGCAGGCTGTGAAAGGAAAAGAAACCACTGCAGCCAAAGAGTGACCCAAGCCCAAGGAATGGGGGCATATCTTCCACAGAGAAACCAAGAGAGGTGGCTTCCACCCGAGTCAGAAGCACTTTGCACATGCCTTCCCCAGGAGAACTGGGGATATGGCCGGTGACAGCAAGCCACTGGGAGGGATTTACCACCTAAAGCTTCACAAGATCACTGTCCCAGACAGTGGGACTGTAAAGACAGACCACCAACACTCATCACCAGCAAACAGACAGCACAGCAAAGGTGGATTCAGTGCTGGAAAACATGTGACACCCACAGGAAGGGCAGCGGCAGGCAGATTACAGGCATCAGCTGAGGGAAAACTCTCAAGAGAAGCAGCTAATGGCTGGGATGGCCAAGATGGGAGCTGCAAGGAGAGCCCAGGCCAGAGCTGGGTGCAGTGCTTAGAACTTGCTCCAGAGAGACAGCCTGCAGCAAAATCAAAAGCAGAGTCCCCGAGTGACTACACTTAGCTGTGAAGCAGGCCCTGGGAGGTGGTGCACAGTGGGCACAGCAGCAGAACTGGGCTGCTGTGCACTTGGAGGTTACAGTGTGGATAATGAAGGTTGAGTTGTTCCAAGTGCTACAGTCTCATGTGTCTTCAAAGGGAGACCATCCTCCCTTTGGAGACTGGGAACTGGAAAACCTGGGCAGGGTGGAACTGGGGACTGGAGCAGCAGAAATCTCCCCAAACCACTCAGCCCAGCGACACCTGCTCAGAAACAAGGCCAGCGCTGTGCCACTCTCCAGCTTGCAGCTGAATCCAGAATGACAACTTAAAGTAGCTTTTCCCTTCCCAGGAAGCAAAGCATTCCCACCCTTCATGTCCCAAAACAATCTCACATGATAAAATCATAGACTCACAGAATTGTTTATTTTGGAAAAGACCTTTAAGGTTATCAAGTCCAACTGTGAACCAAACACTGCTGAGTCCACCACTAAACCCTGTCCCTCAGCACCACATTTACGTGTCTTTAAAACACCTCCAGGGGTGGTGACTCCACCACTTTCCTGGGCAGCTTGTTCCAGTGCTTAACAACTCCTTTAGCCAAGAAGTTTTTCCTAGAGGCCAATCTAAACCTTCCCTGGCACAACTTCAGGCGATATCCTTTTGTCCTATCATTTGTTGCTCAGGCAAAGAGACCAATACCCACCTCACTACAACCTCCTTTCAGGTAGTTATAGATGACCTCAGGACCAAGCCTGCTGCACAAACAACGTTCAAGCCATGAAGAGTACAAAGTACAGTATTAAAATGACAGGCCAAGCCCTGCCCAACTGTACAACTCTCACCTGAGCCACACAGCAGGAAGGCAGTTTTGCTCAGGAAAAGCTGCTGCATTAGTGTTAGAAGCAGCCAAGGTCTGCAGAGCAGGGCTGAATCCCAGAGAATATTGTTTATGCAAGGGCACCCCAGAGCAATGCTCCAAAACTCTGCAGCACTGAGCAGGTCTGTTTGCACAAAGAAGGTGGCTATCTCTACTGAAGCTCATCCTAGTCTGGAAGATGTGTGGGTACATCAACAGGCATTATCTGGTGAGTGTCACACAGTTGTGCCTTACCTGCCCAGCATTTCTTCCCTGCATCCCAAGGCCCAGGTGATCCTGGATGGGCTTTGGCTGACACATGCCCCATTACACATCCCTGACCCTCACATGACTGTTCTGGGTGCACAAGTCCCACACATGCCCACCCACTGGCCCCACTCAGCTCCTGCTAGGTGCCACATCTTACCAAGGGTTTGTCGAAGATCCTCACAGAGGCTGATGTGGGGGAACTGAAGCATCTGGCGCCATTTCTTACTCTTGCCTTTTCGGTTTCCACCACCACCTGTAGACCACACAACACTGGTACCATGAGTTACAAAGTGAGGACATCACACTGCAGCCTACACTTGCCAGGAGCTGAGAGAGGAGACACACTCGGACCATTTACTCAAGCAAGTCCAGGCAAGGAAAATGAGACCAAAGTGGTACCACCATCTCATGGCTGGTGGAACAAGTGTTAGAGCCTGATTGGCAGAGGAAGCAGACAGACCACTCCAGCTGCTGAACAAAGTCCCAACCAAGAAGATGATGACCTTCCACTTGGACATCCTGGTTAAGTTGTATTTAAGGTGGAAGAATCAAGGCAGGAGTGCCTAAAGCCACAGGTTACTCTGCCTGGGCAAGAGTTCTTGGCTCCCGAGCTTGTCCTCAGGACCTCTGCATAACTAATCACCTCTTCAGGCCAGTCCTTCTGTGTGAAGCTCTTCCTGCTGTAGTAATGATGTTCATGCCACCTACTCATTCCAGACTGATTGCTTACTTCAGGGAGGGGCTCTCAGGGGGAGGACATGAAGCTGGGAGACAGGAATTCCTGCTCAAATCCCAGCTTCACAGACAACTCATTGCATTGCCCGGGGCTCATCGCTTTAATTTCCCACCTGTGAAGTGGTGACACTCCCACCTTTCTCTAGAGATAAGCCTGCATCAGCAAAACAAGATCCCCAAACTTGATAGTATTCCAGCTTCAGTTGCTGGAGTAAGTGCCCAGCACTGTAAGACAGGGTGGGAAAGTATCTAGATAGACCAAAAAATTTACATCACAGCAAGCACTAAATACTGAAATACTCAGAGTGCTGGGGTCAGCCAACCTCCAGGGATTGCCTTCCCTTGCCCAGTGCCAACACACACAATCTTCCACCTCCCTTAGGAAAGAGTGGAAAAGTTGGGCCAAAGGCACAGCTTTCTGAAATCAGGGTGGGTGAATATAATTTATCAGCTCTTGAGAAACACTTTCATAACACTTTCCTCCACTAGGGATGCAATTCGGCCCCCAATCCTAGACACAGCTCCTGGGCATCCAGCTTCCCACACTGCAGGAGGCCTTGGCTGGACAAGCAGGTGGGATGGGGCCATCACCCAGGGGCTAAACCCAGATCTGAGTCCCTGGCACACTCTGGGTCACTGCACTACATATGCCCTGCACCAGCAGCTGGGCTGCATGATTGTACAAACTCAGGAAGGAAGTGACTCAAGGGTAAGCAGGGGTGGAAGAAACCAGCAGCACAGACACCTTCTTGTCAGCCATGGCTGGTGGCAATGAAATGGACAGGGGCAACTAAGTGAGGGCATGGAAGGATGAGCTATCTTCACCCAAAGGGTATTCAAGCAAAGGCAGAGCTGTGCCACACAGCACCCAGAGGATGAGGACCACAGCTTTCATTTCCTTGAGTTATTTGCTTTGAAGGGAGGCTCCAGTGCCCTTCACAGTTCCCCCCCCCCCCCCCACAGCACTGCAGCAAACAGCCCAGCACAGAACCTGTCTCCTGCACACCAATCTCCCTGTACCCCCATTTGGGGCATGGAGCAAAGGATTGGACCCCCCCACTCAGACCTCAGCATTTGGGAACTTCAGGCCTTGGTGGCAGCTATAAGCTGGTTTGTTGTCCCTCTCCCAGAGGCCAACAGGCAAGGAGGACAACAGAGGATGGATCCCTCACCTTCCATGAGCCAACACCTCCTAAGAGTTTGAAGGAAATACAAGGCACGGTCATCTTACAGAAGCAGCTGAAGATGGCTGTCAGCAGCTACCCCAGCATGCCCAGGCTGATCTCAGCCCTGCACTCCCACAGCAGACCAAGAGGCTCCCAGAAAAAGCTGAGCTAGGACAAAGCATGGGGTGCTGCCAAACCCAGCCAGCAAAGTGGCTCTGTCCTGTCACACAGACTACCAGAGCTCGCCCCAGCATCCACTGTGGCCACCCAGCCATGGGTGGGAGAGCCATAGATGGACAGCACAGCCACCTGTGGCTCTTGCAGGCCAGAAACTGTCCAGCATGAGTGTGCCAGTGCATCACATCTGTCTGTAACCAAGCTGCACAACGCTTGCCAGCGGTGAGGCACTGGAGGAGCGCTGGGAAGCACTGCAGCAGCCATCCTTGTTCTGCATCAGCAACAAAACTCCACTCTGCTGTAGGCATAACAGAAGGCAGTCTCCTGGTCACTCACTCTGTGTAAAGCAGGGCCTCATATCTAAAGGTCATGAACACCACTGGTTTTGTCTGGATTTGGTTTTGATACAAACCTTGCTATTATGAACCATAATGTCATGGCCTACCATGGCCACTGTACCTTGAAGTGTCTACACTAAGCCCGATTTCAAGCAGCTCAAACATATTTCTGCCCATGTAAATTTAATTTTGTTGCTCTTTGCTCCCACAAATCTAATCTCTGGAGCCTTCTAACTGGATTTCAATGGGCCCCTCAGGCTCCAGAATGACTTGCTCTGGCCAGCTGCACAACATGGGCCAGAAGGGGCTGTACTTCCCCACCACTTTGTGTGATCTAATGAACTCCCCGATGCCTGGCTGAATCTGAGCCTCTCTGCACACCACCAGGCTCCTGTGTGACAGGCTTCCCAGCTCTCCTTACACCATACCGAGGCGTCTCTCAGCGCAGCTCCCCAGTCCTTTCGGCCAGCCCCACTGCTGGCTGGCTGCATCCCGCACGCAGGCCCTGGGATTCAGTCCTGACCCTGGAGCAGCAGGAGGCTGTGACCCCACAGCAAAGCTCCTGGCACTGATCGGACCAGAGGCCGATACGGAGTGAAGGTGGCGGAGGGGTGGAGCTCACCGCTGCAGTTTCGGTACCGGCCCTTGTGTGGCAAGCAGCAGCTCACAAGCCTGAAGTCAACTTTCTTCTCCAGCTGCCATTTCCCCTCGACCAGAGGCGTGTGAGCAGTCTCTGGAAAGGGTAAGGCTGGCAGCTGCCTGCACCGGCGGGAGGCTGGCGGTGGTTTCCATACGGAGAGACAGAAAGGCCACCCCGGGAGAGCTCAAAACCCCCGGAGCAAACGCTACACGGACCGGCGAGCAGCCCCCAGCTCCCGGGGCAGTGCCCAGCGCCAGGGCTTCATTTAAAGCCTGTGCCCAACCTGCACCATTACCTTCCCCGAGCCATGGCCCCGACCACCCAGGACGAGCGGCCCGGAGCCGGGTCCCGGGGAAAAGGACTGCCAAAGCTTGCAGCCGGCCCAGCCGCAACCCCGGGAAGCGGACACCGCTCTAGGAAGAGACCCAGCAGCCTCACAGGTCAAGCCAGCGACTGGCCGGCACCTTCCGGCCACTAGGCTTGCTCCGGAGCCGGGCTGCCCCGGGCCCGCCTGCCCCACCACCGCCACGGGCCTGTCGCCTCCCCTCTCTGCTCCGAGCACTGGTGTCCGCCCGGAGGCGTCGCCGCCGCTCACCTTCGCGGGCCTTGAGGAGTACGGTGTTGGCGACGATGTTCTCCAGCTCCATGGGCCCGGGGGGCGCCGCTGCCTCCCGCCCGGCTTCGCGCCGCTCCCCTTCGCTCGGCCCGCGTCCCGCCGCTGCCTCCCCCCGCCGCCGCTGCCGCCGAGCCGCGCCCCGCCCACCCGCGTGCAGCCCGCCAATGCCTGGCCACGCTCCTCCCGCGCCGTGCTCTCATTGGCCCAGCCTCCCAGGGAAGCCTCTCCCCCTCCGTGGCGGTGCTGCCCTCCGTTGGCCTCACGGCGGGCGGCGGTGTGAGAGGGCGGGGAGGGGATAGAGAAGCGCGCGTCACTGGGGTGCCATTGGCGAAGCCCTGTCGGGAAGAGGGGGCAGGTGCTGATTGGAGAATGAGGTGTCACTCAGAGAGCGCAGTCGCCGCTCCGGGAACGGATTGGGGGAGCGTCAACCGCGCCCACCACAGGGAGAGACCCTCCTTCCCCGGCATTTGATTGGGTTTGAAGCTGCCACTCTGCTGTAGAGTGGGTCGTGATATGGTCGTTCTTCAGGGGGTGGGCCCGATCGGCTCTTTATAAGGCCATTGGGGGCGTGCTCTTCTGTTTCTGGTGGGCTCGTTCGGCTGCGGGTGCGTTCGGTGTCCTGCTCTGCTGTCAAAAGCAGTCAGGTGCCGTGGGGACCTTTCTCTCTGCAGCCTGCCACTTTGTGAGCCTGCCCTCAATAAAGTCTTCCAGGCACCTGCATATCCAGTATTGGTCAATCCTTGTGTTGCAGGGCAGATGGTGCAAGCTCCAGCGCTGTGTTCAGCCTCTGCGGTCATGGCTGCTATGGAGGTTTAGGGTTTCCTCATTCTCTAGTGCTTTCGGTGGTGGGGGATGTGTGCTGGCAGCCCCGCCTTGCTGGAGCTGGCTTCAATGGCTGCTCATGTGCTCTTCTGGTATTTAAGCTTTTAAGCTCCTCTTGGGTTTTTGAGTGCTGCAAAGGTTTGCTCTAAAAGTCGTTGTGGCTTTTGTGTAGTGAGGTTTTCTTGTTGTTGTTTGCTTTGTTTTGGGTTGGTTTTTTGTTGGTTTGTGGGTTGGTTTTTTTTTAACTAGTGCTTCAACTAACAGCAGCCTTAATCTGTCTGAGGACAAGCTGTGGGGTGGGAACCACCAGTGCTGGGTTGAAGGTTGGACTGGATGATCTTGGAGATCTCTTCCAACCGAATATGTTCTGTGATTCTGTAACCACTGCAAACCTATGGGTCCCTCGCCAATCTTTCCTAATGAAAACCTGCTGGTGGGGGCAGTCTGGGCCCCTGAGCAGTGCTTGGCCAGGTTGTGCTAGTGAGGAGGAAGGAAAGGGCTTATGTCCACAGGCTGTAGTGTCGCTGATAATAGCACAAATAATTCCAGGCACTCATTGCCTGTGTAACTGGTACTCGCTGTGGTCTGCTGTGACCTTCAGCATTAGCTGGAGATCAGGTTTCACATCTTCTGGTTACAAACTTGCAGCTATAAGGAAGAGGAAGAGGGCGATTTGCCCTGCCTTACCCCAGAGGTGATCTCCTATGTTACTTCGCTGTGAGGGATGAGCTCACACTGCGAGCTTTCTTTTTTTAGAGCTGCTTTCCTCTAAAGGGTGGTACATACTTATTTTGAGCTTCAAAAGCATCGACTTTGTATTCATGCATTTGTATGCCTAACCCTTAGGTTGCTACTTTCTGCTTCTTCCCGGCTGGTGTTTTGCAGCACCACTCCTACCACCACCAAGAATCATTAGCTCTTGGGTGCTGTCAGAACAGCACAGATGTCCACAGGGGTCCTGGTGTCCCCAGCAGAGCTGCAGGCAGCCCAGGTGGTGTAACTAGGACTCCACTTTTTAGCTCCGCTGATGAAGTGTGGCTGGAGATGGGAGGGCTCCAAACCCAAGCCTATTAGGGCAGTAATTCACAATAATCTTGAGAAATTGGATAAACAGCCTGAAAATGCAGGATGCAATTTCAGCTGGATGAGTGCAGGTGCTGCAGCTGGGCAGGAGTAATCAGCATTTTGAGAGAAACCACTTTCCTGGCAGTGCTGGGGTCACAAACAAGGCAGGAATAAGGGTCATGCTGTGGTGGATTAAATGGACTTTGTACAAACTTGGAATGGAAGAGGCTTCAGCAGAGGGTCAGAGTGACCTGCCTGACCCATCTGCTGCAGGCAGGATAATGTTCTGGGATGTGATGCAGTGGGGGAGATGCTTGGTGGGGCACCTCTCCTCAGAGCACCTGAGTAGTGCCTGCCAGGCACTCTTAGACTCCATCCAGCCTTCAGAATTTGACGTTTGGGACATCAGCCTGGAGCTCCCTTGTGTGGCTCAGATGTTGTCCCAAGCTGGATGTGCTGGCAGCTCCCTGCCCAAGCAAGAGGGTTTCTGCATGCTTGCACTCCAGCCAGTTCCTAACCCTTCCTGTCCAGCAGCATCACAGAGTTCTGCATGCATGCTCAGGAGAAAGGACAATGACTTGGCCCCTGGTTTGTCCCAGCAGTGCCAGGCAAAGGTGAGGGCAACATGCACAAGTTTCACAAGTCAGGGCACCATAGGGCCCCAGGATGCTGCTCATGGTGCTATAGCCCATTGAGAAGAGCTCCTCTCCCTGGGCAAGTTGGCCTGGCCAAGTCCCCATCAGGCACTCTCATGTCTGGGTATTTTTAGAAACAAAGTGCTGTTTAATTGTGAAAAGGCAAGAGGCAACCTTGGGAGGGGAAGCTGGGCAGCAGTGATAGAGCAGCTCCTTCCGCATATGGTGCCACAGTGGCTTCAACCACTGGGGCCAGCCACCTCTGGACAAGTCAGTGCTGGGCCCCATCCTGGCACAACTCCACTGGGGGCCTCTTCCAGCCCCAAAACTCATGCCATGTGCCTCCACATGCAGGGTCAGCAGGCACAGGAGATGGCCCAAGAATCCTTACTGCTGAAAGTACTCCCATCCCTTCCAGATGCCAGACCCCACAACCAAGCTGAACTTATCCCAGCAGGGCCTGTCAGGAGCCTGGTGTTCCTTGAGCTCCAGATCCCAGACACCAACAGCTGTTTTTAGCCGAGTGAATGTCCAGTGTTTTGAGATTTTCTATTTTGAGTGTCAAAACTGGAGAAATGGAGTGGCCCCTGGTTGTCTGTGTGGAGTGGGTGAGGGAGCTGAGGAGGGTGGGGGCCAGCTGGATGCTGCTCTTAGAGGAAATGTGGTTGCCCCTATGGCCCTTTGCACCTCAGGCTGTGCTGGAGTCTGTAACCATGTGATCCTATCTCCCACGCTCTCCCAAGTCTTTCTGACACTGAGATATCATTCCTCCTTCTCCTTCTGCATCAAGATCCCATGCTGCAAGGGGGGCTGGGTGATAACAGGTGCCAGTGATGGGTGCCACTTGCTGGGCTCCCAGGAGGCAGACACCAGGCACAGGATTTGGCCTCATTTTATTCAACCCTGCATTTCCAAAAATACCTCAAGGTACACACTGGCACTGCAGTCTGGGGTCCATGGCACAGCTGGGAGCTGCAGCTCCAAGGAGGATGACAGCGCCAGAAGCTCCTTGAGATGCCAGCACACAGCAGTGGAGATGTGGTTGGATGTCTCCTCCAGCAGCTCTGGGATCAGCTGCAGCACCATAGTTGAGCTTAAAGCCATGTCCCCCAAGTCCTAGTGGGGCCCTAGGTGCAGCACTGGCAGGGGACGTTGAGGAGCCGGTGGAAGGCAAGGCGAAAGTCCCGGTTGAAGAGGGTGTAGATGAGGGGGTTGAGGCTGCTGTTGCAGTAGCCTATCCAGAAGAAGAAACTGAATAGCGGCTTGGAGACCTGGCAGCCTTCTCCACAGACAGCCCCAAGGCTGTAGGTGAAGAAGAAAGGGAACCAGCAGAGCACGAAGGCTCCCATCACCACGGCCAGCACGATGGTGAAGCGACGTTCCTGTGCCCGTAGCAGCCGACGACGACACAGCAACACACTCTGGTGCTGGCTCCGTCGCCGCCAGCCCAGCGTCCCCACCCTTAGCCCCTTCCTGCTGTTGCCAGTGCTGGCAGGGCACAGTCTGTGGGCAGGGAGGAGGGCTGCTCTCCGCCGGGCAGTCAGGTGATAGATGCGGCAGTAGACGGTGACCATGACGAGGCATGGGACAAAGAAGGAGGCGGCGCAGGAGGCCAGCACATACCAGGTCTCCTGGCTCAGCTGGCATTCCTGGCTCCTTGGATGGGCCCACAGGAGTGGTGGCAGTGCCACCAGGGCTGCTGCTGCCCAGACTGCCCCAATCATCCCCTTCACCTGCCTGGGGCTGCGGCGCAGGTTGAGCCGGACCGCTCGGGTGACAGCCCAGTAGCGGTCGAGGCTGATGGCACAGAGGTGCCCGATGGAAGCGGTGCAGAGCAGCACATCCAGTGCCAGGTACAGGCTGCACCACAGACCACCGAAATACCAGTAGCCCATCACCTCATTGGCCAATGAGAAGGGCAGGACAAGGATGGCCACCAGGATGTCTGCTGAGGCCAGGGACACCAGAAAGAGGTTTTGTGGGGCCCGCAGGGCCTGGCTGGTGGAAACGGCCACCACCACCAGCACATTGCCCACCACTGTGGCTAACAAAATTGCCAGAGTGGCTAACAGGATGAGGCCTGTGGCCACGGGTGAGTGTGGGGTGCTGCCAGTGCCACTGCTGTTACCAGAGGTGTTGGAGAGGGTGATGGCTACCTCCATGCCTGCCCAGAACCTTGGGTGGATGAAGTCCCATGGGGCTGCCCCCTACCATACATGCCCTGCTCACCAGCTCTGCTGCATCTTGTGGCACAGCCCTAGCATCGCTGAGTCCCTGGAGAGTTGTCCTGGCTGCCACTGTTTCTGTACTGACCTGGTCCAGCAGCAAGGCGGAGGCTGTCCTGGATTGGTGGCTGACCAGCCAGGCAGTACTGGGAGCCCCAGAGCAGCTCCCACAGCAGCCCTACTGTCTCTGCCGGTCCCAGCCCTGGGGGAGGGCGGGCAGGAAGGAGGGAGGGAGTGACAGGCTGATATCACTGGTAGGAGCCCAAGCAACTGTGGGCAGTGGGGCAGTGGTTATTGCTGACACTTAAAGGGCTCTTTCCAGGGTGATGTGGTGGGTGGGCTCCTGTCATGTGTATTGAAGTATCCGACAAGCTGGGGACACTGCCTCGTTATGCTGAGTCAACATCCTGCTGAGACCCAGCCTGGCAGCACTGGCACACAGTGGTGAAGAATGAACCTCACCGGCTCAGCCCTCTGGGCATGAGGTGGATGGAAGAAGATGCTGCTTGCAGCATTTTAGTACAGGCTGGCTGCAAACCACAGGCACAGGGCTTAGCTGTGGCATTGTCAGTGTGTGCCCCTATGGCACCAGCTGTGTGTTTGCTGCATCTCCAGTGCAGGGCATGTATATGGGGCCAGGCTGTACAGGGGCGGTGTGTACACATGGGCAGATGGTGGGGGTCTGACAGCTGCAGTTCCAGCAGCATTTGAAGAGACACCTGGGGTGCGGGCGCTCAGCCTTTATTAGACACCAGCTGAACAGGGACAGCAGAAACTGGGTGGCCACAGGAGCGGTGGGTCAGGCATCTGGTGCCAGCTCTTAGAGCCGGGTGGCACTGTGCAGGGGCAGGTGAGGGGAGCCCAGACAGACAGTGGGGCTGGGCACCTCCTCGATGTAGGAGAGTGCAGTGTTGTCCAGCCCCAGCCTGGCCTTGTCACGGGGCGGACCCTCGCGCTCCTCCCAGCCCTCGGGGCTGCGGCAGCGGTCAGTACAGCAGAGGGTGGCCTGGGTGATGAGCTGGTCAAGGGGCTGCAGTGAGTGCATCCAGGCAGGGAGGAAATCCCAAGTCTGCAGCCATTTGGGCAAGCGGCCGGGGCTGCGTGCCTGCAGCGCGTTCACCAGCCCCACAAAGAAGAAGAGGCTGAGGAAGGGTGCTCCCACCCCCACCAGTGCCTGCCAGCCCGCCATGGAGATGCCAAAGATGAGGGAAGGCAGCAGGAGGAAGCAGACGATGAGGTACAGCACAGCAAACCAGCGATACTTGGCTGTGCGCTCGCCCAGCGCCTTGGCCATGCGGATGGGCAGGCGGGTGAAGGGCAGTGGGTACCACAGCAGGATACCAGAGATGTTGAAGAAGAAGTGGCAGAGTGCAATCTGCAGGGATGGTATCCCTGTCAGACCAGGCACATGGGCTTCCCCCAGCCCCTGCCTCGCCCAGTGCCCCCTGCCAGTCCAGCCATGGGCCGGGCTGCCTGTACCTGGAAGGAGCTGGCTAGCTTGTCCCCTGGACTGGCCAGGGCAGCCAGGATGGCAGTGGTGGTTGTGCCGATGTTGGAGCCCAGGGTCAGTGGGTAGGCACGTTCAATGCTGATCACTCCCAGGCCTGCAAGAGAGGCACCCCATCCCATCCCATCCCATCCCATCCCATCCCATCCCATCCCATCCCATCCCATCCCATCCCATCCCATCCTCCCCACCACTGCCATCCGTGTGCTCTCCCAGGAGGCATGATTCTGCACACCTGAGCACTCTAGAACCCACTGGCCATCATAATCACAGGGCCAGAGGATGATCAGAGGGCTGGAGCACCTCTCCTATGAGGACAGACTGAAAGAGTTGGAGCTGTTCAGTCTGGAGAAAAGGCTCTGAGGTGACCTTATTGTGGTCTTCCAGTATCTGAAGGGGGCATACAAGAAGGCTGGGGAGGGACTTCTTAGGATATCAGGTAGTGATAGGACTAGGGGGAATGGAATGAAGCTGGAGGCGGGGAGATTCAGGCTGGACGTGAGGAAGAAGTTCTTCACCATGAGAGTGGTGAAGCCCTGGTTGTCCAGGGAGGTGGTTGAGGCCCCATCCCTGGAGGTATTTAAGACCAGGCTGGATGAGGCTCTTGCCAGCCTGATCTAGTGTGAGGTGTCCCTGCCCATGGCAGGGCGGTTGGAACTAGATGATCCTTGTGGTCCCTTCCAACCCTGACTGATACTATGATTCTATAACGGGGAACCATTACATGGCAAGGGATTAGGCATGGGTGAGACTCACCAATCAGGGGTGTGATGGCTGAGGTGAAGACAGAGCTGCTCTGTACCACAAAGGTCATCCCAGCGCCCACCACCATGGCGAAGTATCCAGTGAGCCAGCTGAGTGGGTGTGGGAGGTCTGCCACAGCATGGCCATGGGCACAGGCATGGACACAAACATGGACATGGGTATGGACATATTAGATGGCAGCAGCCCTGAGCTCTTACATAGTGCTGGGGAAGGGTCTGTGGGATGAGGCTCTGGGTATGGAGTCAAGCTGTGGGTATGGAGTCAAGCTGTAGGTATGGGGCCCAAGCTGGTGGCCAGGATGGCTGGGGAAAGAGGACTTGGACACCAGAAGAACATGACAGCCATAAGCTGAGTGGGAATCAGGGACAGGAAGTGGGCATGGGGGGCCAGGCAGGGATGGGGGTTAGAGATAGCCAGGGGATGGCAAGCAGAGATGGGGATGAGTTGCCATGGGGCAGACAGGGTCCCATCCCACTCACCAGTGTTGATGACCTTCTGGATGGCTTTGGCCACCTGCCCCTTGAGCAGTGAGTTGAGGAGTTTGACCAGGAGGATGAGGCAGGTGCAGAGCACGATGAGGGACCCAGCCAGCAGCACCAGCCCCACAGCCAGGTCAGGCAGCGGTGTGTCGGTGAAGAGGTGCTCGCCTGCCCCACAGCATGGCTGGGCGAGGGGCTGAGGCCAGCCTGGCCCCGCTCACAAACCTGGCCCTGCCCCAGACAGCCCCACACCTGGATCCCAGCACCAACACCTCCCAGTTCTGCCCCCATTGTGGCTCCAGTCCAATGCCCAGGACCTCTCCATCCCGCATACAGCCTCCCATCCCTGCCTGCACCTCCCCAGCCCTTCAGCCCCCAGCCTTGCCCAAGCCCCCTGCACCCACTCACACTTCTGCCTGGTGACATTGTGGAGGCTCTCGATGCCCTTAGTGCTGCAGTGGCCAAGGCCTGTGCAGTTTGGAGGGGACCCAAGCCCCACAGTGGCCATCTGCAGGGAGAGGATGAGCTGCAGCTGGCTCCACAGTGTCCTTGGCCAGCCTCTGCCTACTACCCTCTATGGGATCATTTGGTGGCCCCAGCAGGGCCATGAACCTCACCTGTGGGGATGTGGGGCCACACCAGACACGGATGAGGCTTCGGTTGCGCAGGCTCTCATCCCCAGTTGCAATGCCTGTGATCACTGACTTGTCCAACTGCAACAACACAAGTGTTGGAGAGGTCCTTTGGGGGCTGAGAGCACCCACAACCTGGGGACATCTTCACTGGGATGGGAGAGGGGTCAGCCTGGGGATGCTTGAATACAAATACTGTGAAAGGGACGCTAGTGCTGGGGACATCTCCACTAGCACAGGGGACACCTGTGCTGGAGGACCACCACCATCCTGGAGACACCAGCCTGATGGACACCATGGGTGAGGATACCTGGATGATTAGCTTGGTGAAGGGCTCCGTGATGATCTTCAGCAGGTCAGGAGCATCCTTCCCACTGCGGATGTTGAAGGTGGCCACAACCAGGCGGGTGACATGGTGCAGGTACCCACTCACCACCTCCAGGGGCAGCAGAACCAGCACCGACAGCCAGTTGAAGCAGTCATGCACTGTGGCACCGGCAAAGGCCCTGTGCAGAGGAGCCTGTCAGCATGGGATAGCCCCGGGGAGCAGCCTCCAGGCCCTTGAGCCCCCTCTGCCTCAACCAGCTCTCACCGTTTGAACTCACTGCGGTCACCAGCCTGCATGAGGGCCACAATGGTGTTGGTGACAGAGGTGCCAATGTTGGAGCCCATGATGATGGGGATGGCAGAGCGCACCTCCAGCACTGGAGACAGAGACATGCACTAGCCCAGCATGGCCCACCTCAGGGTGACCCCATCTGGCCACCCTGTCCCCCTGATTCAGGTCCCCAGGAGCCATGCAGGCACACTCATGTCCTGCAGGCACACTCACGCCCTGAGGAGACCATGCTGACAATGATGGAGGTGGAGGTGGAGGAGCTCTGCACCAGCACGGTCACCAGGATGCCCACCACCAGCCCGGCCACTGGGTTGGAAAGGATGGCATTGTCCTTGAAGATGTCCCCAGCCACTTTGCCTGCAAGAGAACATGAGTGGCAGGGTGCTGCCGTGGTGGGTACCACCAGTCATCCAGGCATCCCTGCCATCCTACCTCCGGCCAGCTGGAAGGCAGAGCTGAGCACGTCCAGGGAGCACACGAAGAGATACAGGAACCCGAACATCAGGGGCACCTTGAGAAGGGAGACACAGATGGACTGGACCCTGGTCCAGCACCCCAGCTCTGCACAAGACAAGAGAGAGTGTTAAACACCAGCTGCAGCAAGGGCCTGGCTCCCTGGGCTCTTGTAACCCTTATGCCATCCTCCCATGACTCTGGCAGGATGGGGTTTGTGTCCCCAGATGTGCCACCACTCCCCAGGTCCCCTCCATCTCCTCCCACTGTGGAGTGTCTTCTGATGACCACTCTCATTGCCCCTCAGCTCTGCCCTTGGCATCCCAGGGAGCTGACAGTGTCTGTGGCCAGCTGGGGTGCCAGCATGAAGATTGCACCACTGGCTAGCAGGGGCAAATTTCTGCCAGTCCCAGGGCCAAAGTTGGAGCTCTCCTAGCACCCCACAGTTCTGGCACCCCCACCCCCCCCGGTACCTCTGGCATGTCCCTGAAGTGCTCCCCAACATGGGTGCTGTGTGCCCACTCCCTGGGGGTCTCACCTGGCTTCTGCAGCTCCTCCAAGCCCAGCCGGGGCCCTTGCCAGGGCAATGCATCCAGCTCATACCGCTCCCTGCCCTCACCCAGGCGCCCTGGGGAGCCAGGGCAGGGGTAGCCATGGTCAGGGCAAGGCACTGCACTGACGGTGAAGGGGCAGGTGTGGGCACCCGGCAGCCGGTGCAGAGCTGGGGAGAGCAGGCACCTGTGTTACAGCCCCATCCTTGCAGGGACCGCCCTGCAGAGGAGGGCCGGGCACCATCTGGGCCGGCGTCTGGCCAGAAGCAGAGCTGGTCAGCAGAGCAAGGAAGAGGAGGACAGGGGACACCTACCTTGCGGGCTGGGGCAGTAGGCAAACTGGGGCCCATGCACCACCCTTCCTCCCCGCACTGGGCAGCGGGGCAGGGCTGGGCTCTCTCTCCGGTAGGGCAGCATCACTCCTGTTGGGGCTGGGCAGAGGTGGCTGTGTGTCACCATGGCAAAGCCACAGCTGCACTGCACTAACAACCGTTGGCCCCCTGGATCCCTGTGGTGCTGGCACCACTAAGGAGCACCACTCCATCACCCAATGGTCCCCTGGGTGGTGGCCCAACCACCACCATGCCCCCCTAGCGAGCCCAGGACCCTGCTCACCTGGGGCTGGCCAGGTACTCAGGACAGCTCTATGTCTTCATGCCACATCCTCACCTCCCTCCAGCGAAGTGGCCCATGGGGCACTGTGGCCCTTTATATTCACACCAAGAGCAAAGTCTAAGGAGCCTCGCATTGCCCCTCACCTCCACTCCATGCTCACCTCCTCCCCAGACATTCCTGCAGTTAATGGGTAACCTCCTGACGTCCCATGTCAGCTGTGGCTCTGGGGTGGGCTGGGGCACGTGCCCTGGGGTACAATGCTCCCTGCATACATCCCTACCTGCCGAAGCTTGGCATCGCCCCTGGCTAAGTGGCAGTCAGTGGGGTGCAAAGCAAAGCAGGGACAGTGCTGGAGCCAAGTGCCCAAGGGGTGATGCCAGAGCAGCCTCAGCTATCCATCACTTGGTGCCAGGTCCTTCATCCCCTGCATGAGAGGAGGAGGAGGAGGAGGAGGGCGCCATACTGATGCCTTCATGGTGTCTCAGACTGGGGATTAGGCCATGCACATATCCACCATCCCTGGAGCCATCTAAGCATTGGCCATGAGGAGCTTGGCTCTGCCCAGGGCATGCACCATCCTCACCACTGGAGCATTGGTAGTGGGTTATGTCGGCATCAGTGCAGTCTGTGTCCTGTCACTGGTAGTGATGGTGGCATATGGTCTGGCCTTACCCATGTCAGCAACTCAGCACAGAGCAGCTGGCAGTGCTGTGAGGGCTTCATGGGACAAAAGCCCACATCTTACCAGCATGCACGATGCCAGGATGGGCAGGAGTGGAGCAACGTCAGCATTCCATCACCATCTCCTCAGTGCCATTTATCATTACCTGCTGTTCGTGCACCCCCAGCCAAGTTTCCGTCCACCCACAAGGTGCCTGGGCATCTGCCCAGGGGAGATACAGGGGTCAAAGGCCTCTCCAGCCTTGGTGCCTGTTGGGAGCTAGCACTGATGAACCATGTGGCTGCCACATCCCCAACCCTCTGGGATCGAGTGCTCCCAGGATCCAACACCATGGACAAGCCATCTGCAATGGTATGGAGACAGGGGAGATCCCTTGGGTGCCCCAGGGTGCTTGAGGACAACCTGGGGGCATCCCTGCCACTACTGGAGCATTACTGAGCCTCCTCTGAGTCACAAACCAATGGAGCTTAATGCCCAGGAGGTGCCACAGCAGATGATATGTCCTGGGGACTCTTCTGGCCAGAGGGTGCAGCTAGTGGCACCAACAGAGCACTGTGCCAGGTTGTGGTGGGCAGGTGGCTGGTGTCCGCATTTGCCCCATGACTGAGGGCTCTTGGCCAGCTGCCCCCACAATCATTAACCCAGTGAGGCCCTGGCAGCCCCAGCTATCACTCATTGACAGGGTCAGGGCTGAAGTCCTTGGCCGTGCTGGCCCCGCAGCTTCCCCTACACCATCATCAGTGCTGGGAAAACAAGCTCCTGGCAGTGCCCCTTGATGTCGGTCAGGGTGGCACTGGAGCCAAGGGCTGGCTCCAGCCCTGCCTTGGCCCCAGGGGTGCTCTGTGGTGTATGGACGGGCTGAGGGAACATTGCTGCTGGGAAAAGCACCATCTGGCCTTGATGGCAGAGGAAGGAGAGGGACATGCATCCAGGCAATGCTCTTTATTTCCCCCGGTTTCACACCACAGAAGGGACTTTGCAGCACCACAGAGACACAGGGGAGCTCTGACTGTGGCTGTAGGGCTGCAGCTGGCTGCAGCGGCATGGGGCTGGGTGGCCATGCCCCCTGTCCCTGGGCAAACCCCAGGGCAGTGGTGATGCAGCAGTGACCCAGGGTACAGCCAGGAAGGGCCACAGCACACACAGATGATGGAGGGATCTCCTGGCTGCTATCAGGGGGCTGTCTCCATTGCAGACTGGCTCTGGGACCAGCAGCATGGGCTGCTGGGGATGGATACCTGCAGGGAATGCCCAGGTCTGGCAAGAGCTGGACTCAAAGTTACAGACTGGCACAGCTGCAAGCAGGGATGCCAGGCTATGCACATGCTGGTAACCACAGACTGAGCTGAGATGCTCAGCACCCAAGGTGCTGCATTCCTCTGAAAGCAGCCAGGCCTGACCTTGAGGACCGAGCACCTGCAGTCCCATCTGGGCTGAGGCAGGGAACCTAGGGGAATCTGCTCCTGAAGTTACCTCAGAAGCTGCCCAAGCAGGAGAAGGAAGGCTTCTTTGGCACAACCTGCTGGCTCTGCCTCTGCCTGCTTGGGGCAGGACCCATGTGCCCTGTTCCATAGTGGCAGTGCTATTGTGGCAGGATCAGGCCCAGCCCCACTCACTCAAGGCAGCTGGTAACAACTTGCTCAGGGCACAGGCTGGCAGGGCTGTGCTCACCCTTCCCTGGGAAGGGTAGACCACGTATCACTAACATGGACTAAATCTGGCCCTCAGCTCCAAACACACATTCTCCTGACCCTGCCTGCCCACAGCATCAGGGTTCAGGGCTGGAGCCTGCCTTCCCACCTCATCCACCCTCTCTATCCTGCACACCTGTCAGTCAGAAAGGGTGCATTGCTCACCTCAGCAGTCAGCGGAACTGTGCCAGCCTGGCCCAGGCATGATTTGCTGGGCAGAGAGCTCTGCTGCAAGCAGAGCAGGCAGAGGCACTGGGCAGGACAGTGCCAGGCATGTGTGGGATGCTGCAAAGTGCTTTGCAACGAGAGTTCAAACTATGTAGAGGATTCCCTTGATGTGCACCAGGATGTGAGCCCATCGAGGGGCATGGCAGCTGCTCAATCACTCACAGTGACACGACACAACAGTTTGGGACAGGATGTGGACGAATCTGCGGTCCAGGCGGTGTCGGCAGTGCAGGGCAGGGGCTGTCTGGGCCCTGTGTTGAACCCTGGCATGGCCTGGGGGTACCACGCACAGGGTGCAGATGTGCAGCAGGACTCATCGGAGCTCATGGTCGACCAGAGGCTGAGCTGGTGTGGGCTCTGTGGGCTGAGGATGGCCATTTCCCTCAGAGCCTGGGTGAGGGGCATGGGGCTGATCTGACCCCTCGCAGGTGCTGTCAGCCTGCTCAGGGAGCTGGAGGAAGTCAGGTAGGACTAGGTCCTCCTTGGAGAGCAGTCCACGCTGGTCATTGGCCCGGCAGCTCTGGGCACGATTCAGCAGCTCCACCAGCCCTGTGGGAAATGCAGGTCATGCACCTGAGCCCAGCACTCAGGCTCCTGTCCTAACACCCCTCCACCTGATGTGACCCTGAACATGTCCCAAGCTCAGCACCTTCACCTTCTCCCTGCAGAATGGAGGCCCTGTGGCCCTCATCCAGCGTTTTGCCCCATCCCCTCAGGTTTCAGACATGCTAGGTCTCACCTTCCAGGTCATATGTACGGCGGTTCAGGTTCATGGCAGCTGAAGACCGGGGCCGGGAAGAGGAGGAGGGCATCTCCCACAGTGTGTCAGGTTCTGCTTCTGTTGGGCTTCCCTCCTGCGATGAGCAGCCATGGCCTCAGCAATGGGGCAAGGAGGCAAGGAGGCATCGCTCCCCCAAACCACATTCCCATCACCCTCCTGCAGCCTGGCTCCCACCTCGGCACACACTGCCCAGACCCTCAGCATCTGCCAGCGTTGTAGCAAGGGCACATCTTCCCCACAGGCCATGGCAGCAGCTGTGGGATAATCTCTCACTGGGGTGGTTGGATCTTGAGCTCACCTCACTCTGGAGAGGGGAGGGAGCAGCTGCAGCCTCGGAGCTTTCTGTCATTCTCATGCCTGCAAGGTAAGTGATGCTCAGCACCCCATGCCAGCACCCTGGTCCCAGCCTGGATGGTGACAGGATGGAACTCATCCTGAGGAGCAGGAGCCATGAGCAGCAGAAAGCAGCCTGGCCTTCTGAGAACACTGGCTGCATGCATGGCTTGGCAGGGAAGACACTTTACCTGCTGGCGTTTCCAGGACAAGTTTCTGAGCAGCCACTGTGCTGACCAGCTTCTCCAGGTCCAGGGTGGCCATCTCGCCTTGCTGCAATGGGAAGAGCCAGATAGTGTCACACTCACTGCAAAGGCAGCCATGCTGTGGACCTCCCCAGCCAGACCCTGTCAAGTCACAAGCACAGTGCAGAGCCCACAGCGCTGAGTGCAGCCCATCTCAAACACCAGTGGCTCTCCGTGAGCCCATGGGCTGCCCCCAGTGTGGACCACTGCTCTCCATCACCTGGTCATTCCCAGCAACCCCTGGCCCAAGCCTGAAAGGCAGTGGGGGCCATGCCCACTGAGGAGTGAGTCCTCACCCGCCGCAGTAGCACCAGCTTCATGCTCATGCCATACTTCCCCAACACAGGCTGCAGTGCTTCCCGGATGCACTTGGTTGACTTCGCTGTGATGCGGATGGTCTTATGGAGGGAGGAGATTTCCAGGCTGCAGTGGGGGGAGAAGAGGCTGTCTGCAGGAAAGCAGAGACAGGACAGGCAGCGGCAGAGCTGGGGTGTTCAGGACTGCCTGGGGGGTTGGGGGTTGGGCACTGTGGGTGGTCATGTTTGAATCAGACTGGACACATGTGGGCAACAGCATCAGTCCCAAAGCTCTTACTCACTCAAAGCTGATCCTGTTCTCCAGCTTTACCTCCTGGTCTGCCAACACGGAGCACTCCTGGTCCAGTACCAGTGCTTTCTGCAAGAGCAAACCATTAGGAGAGACCAAGCAGAGCACTGGATGCTCCTGGCCTGTGATGGTCTAGCTGGCAGGATCCCTCTCTCCCCCTGCCTGCCCTACCTGCTCATTGCCCACCAGGAAGACCTTGATGTCAGGAATGTTGAAGCCACGCTTCTCGCAGATGCCTGCCAGCATGTCCCGGATGGAGTGGCCAGGCCGGACAGAGGCCAGGGAGGCTGTGCCATCGGGCAGGTACACACAGCAGTACTTCATGGGCTTGCCTGGCAGCTCTGCCTCGCTGCCTCCCAGGCTCTTCCGATGGCCCTGCAGGAGGGATGCTGTGGGGTGAGCCCAGCAAGTGGCAGTGTGATGCCATGGGACTGGTGCAGTGATGACTCACCTCTGCCCAGGGGCTGGCAGTTGTGCTCGACGAGGAGAGGAAGCCCAGGTCCAGGCTGGCTGAGGAGTTGAGTGAGCCCTGAGACTCCCGCCACAGCATGGCGCTCCCACTGCCTTCTCGCCCCTCTAGGACAGACAGAGGGATAGTGGTGGGGACTGTGGACACCCTCCAGGGGTGACATAGCCCCTTTGCCACACTCAGCACAGCACCTACCTGCCCAGGAGGGCTCCCGCCGCTCTCCCTTCCTGAACGACCGACGGGGGCTGTGGTTGGCACCACTGCCTGCTGTCTCCACACCCAGCGGCAGGGACTTGCCCAACTTCAGCTTGGACTTCTGAGATGAATGGAAAAGCATCTCAGCATGGGGACATCTGAGGCTGTCCCTTCCCTTTCCTTGGTCCCTTGAATCCCTGTCTGTTCTAAGCCTGGGGTTGGGTTGGATTCAAGCAGTGGGTAAGGGACAGGTCCCCATCATTCCCTTCCCACTCCACTCACCTTGCTGAGGTCAGGTGGAGGGCTGCTGCTGCGGGAGTGGGGACGCAGGTCAGGCAGGGGCTGCCCCTGGCTTTCTGCCCTCAGGCAGGCCTGGTAGAGTGGGGATTTCACAAAGCGTGTGTAGCTGTCGAACTTCATCAGGTTAAAGATCTGCAAAGGGGAGGAGTGTGTGCTTTGTGTGCTTAAGAACCCTGCCCACCAGCAGCTCTCTCTGTCCACTGCCCCCCAGCATGACCCCATGGTGGCAGAAGTGATGTTAAGAGATCTGTGGGGCTGTCCCACGGCCCTCATCCTGTGGCTGAGTGGAGTATGTACCTGGAGCTGCTGGATGCGAAACATGTCTGGAGAGGGGGTGGCCAGCATGTCCTCCCCAATCCAGGCCTGCTTGTCAATATTCACAGGACTGACCGAGTGGCTGGAGAGAAACTCATCATAGATCCGCCGTGCCTCCTGGGCCAGCTAGGGAAGCAAGAGGGTCAGGTCATGACCGGGAACCTCCTCACTGCTACCTTGTAGGGAGCCCCTGGCTCACCTCACGAGAGACCCCAGCCTTCTCAGCCTCCCAGAACAGGGGTCTGCTGGGACACTGGGACATACAAGCATGACAGCCATGTCCACCTGTGCCCACGTCCCTCCCAGCAGATGCATGACACAGGCTCAGCCACACCACAGCTGTGCAGAGGCTGGTACCTGCTGTGTGTCGCTGGCTGGGATCTGCTGGAAGCGCTCGCATGCCTGCCAGAAGTAGACATTTTCAGCGCTGAACTCCTTCTTGAGGAACTCCTGTAGGGCAGAGAGCTGTTGGCCTGGCTGGTTCCGTGGCTGTGGGACAGCTGGTTGCCAATAACAGATGGGAGTGGGGACCAAAGTCTGGGCTGTGGTACTCACAGTGAAGTAGGTGACGGCCACGTGGTCCTGCAGCAGTGTTTCGAAGGATTCTGCCCAGCTGACCACTGACCCCTGTGTGGAGCTGCAGGTGGTTGGAGGTCCCGGCAAGCTGTTCACACTGTGGTTGCTGCCATGGGCCCTGGAAGTGTTTAACTCTGAGAGAAAAAAAGGGTCAGTTCTGGCTGCCTGAGTTTCCCCCAGTATTGCCAGCAGCCCTCTGTATCTACAGGAAGTTCATCCACCCCATCTCAGTTTGAGATGGTGAGCCCTCGGGTAAGGAATGAGAGGAGCATCACAGTGGCACTCTCAGCAAACTGAGTGCTGTTATGCCAAAGCTGGCACTTTCTGGCGTGACAACCCTTCCTGCCAGAGCTGCCTGTCCTCCCCTCTGTGTTGTGTTACTGTGACTCCATCTGTGACTCACCTCCCAGGAGAGCAAAGCCCATGCATGGGGAAAGCACCCAGCCCAGGCGAGAAGGGAAGGGGACATAGAAGGCACACAGCATGGAGGAAAGCTCAGAGTATGGGTAGAGGTGCCTGAACTTACCTTCTACATGTGGAAGGCACAGAAAATGTCATCCTCAGGACCCAACCCTGAGGAAACCCTCTCTCAGAGATACTCAAGGTTACCATGAATTCAAATGGAGTCCCTCTGTCAAACAGACAGAAGTTCCCAGGGGAGACCCCAGCTTTTGAACTGGTGAGCAACTGGGAACAGAGGGTCATTTGCAGGTGAAAGGGTATGAAAGCAGAGCTCTCCCAGAAAAGCCATCAGGAGCAGAGGAGGAAGCAGGCTGCTGCTTTGCTGAGCTCCCCACACTTCTCCTGTCCAAAACATGGCACAACTGTGCACACCCTGCATGTGCAGGTAAGAACATCAGCCACAGGTAGCCTGCACTAGAAGGATCCTGCGGCAGGGCTGAGGGAGGTGGATAGGCCATCTGAGATAACTGATGCACAATGAGACAGATGGAGACAGACTCCCTCAGGGAACCTGGGGCTGGCTGGTACCCAGGTTCTGCTTTCCCTGGGAAGCCCCTCAGCTTCCAGTACCCAAAGATGCCAGCTGAGCAGCCAGAAGGGAGGGACAGGCACAATGGGGCTGTGAGGGAGGGATGGGGGTGTATGGTGAGTCCCTGGCAGAGGGCTCAGCCCAGCACTGCGGCAGCCTGGCCGTGTACCCACCCATGGCACAGCCTGTGCCGATACAGGACATGGCTATCTGCTGGCTCCTACCCCCGTCACCAGGGTGGCTGAGCTTCCCACTTTCCTAAAAGATGATGCAGGCCTCCCATCCCAGAGCAAAGAGTAGCCTTACCTCCATCTGACACCGCTGGGCCCTGTAGGGGTGGAGAGAAGAGAGATAAGAGAGGCCACACTGTGCCTGCCAGCCCGGTGGAGCAGTACCCGGACAGGTGGCAGCATAAGGACAAGCCCAGTCCAAACCAAGGAGCAAGGTACACTGGCCACCAGCGAACACTGCTCTGCTGTTAGCTGTGACTGGAACAGCTGCCCCATGGCTGAGAGAGGCCATGATGGTCTCAACCCAGGGACAGCAAGTAGGAGTGGGGGTGCTACAAAGGGTGCACAGCTTTTCTCCCACCTCCCATGCCCTGGGGCCAAGCCAGCAACTGGAAAAGGGCAGATGCTGTCAGATGTAACCCTGCCACTGCCACTGCCCTGGGAGGAGAGAAGCAACCTCCCCGGCACAGGAAGAGGAGGGGAGGAGGGGAGGGAAGGAAGGACAACCACAACCCTAGGCAGGCAAACTGCCTGCTCCCTTCTTCCTTGGGACTTGGAACTTCTGGAGGGCACATTCCCCAAAACAGAGACCAGGTCTTGCCAGAGCTATCACTGAAGGACAGAGCAGAGCAGGGTGTCCTGCAGCACCCCCACCCCCTGGGCTGCCCCATATACCAGCCATGAGGATGAAATACCCCAGGACACACAGCAAGCAGGGCGATGGGCACAGCCTCTGTAGTCAAAGCCTGGCCAAGCACACCCTGCCTGGTGCTGCCTCTCATCACCCATCTGGGGCCACACAGAAGTGGTGCCCTTAACCTGGCTGAATAATGTCCCTCACCCTGCCAACCTCAGCTTGCCCTATACCCCCTGCTTGTGCCCATCCCAGCCCCACTGTCCCATTGCTGCCTGTTTCTGCTAACCCACCCCACATGCCCCTGCCATGCCCCTTACTCCAGGCCCACACATCCCAGCTCTGCCTGCCCATTACCCCAACCTACCTTGCCAGCTCCTTTATCTTCACCATCCATTTCTGCTGCCCACACCCACATAGCTCTGTCCTGCCTGTGCCATCCAGCTCCGCACATGCCGGTACTCCTGTTACCCCCTGCCCATATGTCACTGCTAGACCATTGCTTGACCCCAGTGCCATGCACTTAAAGTGAGATGCAAGTCCCACAAAGTCCTGCCTGCTTGTAACTCCAGCCCCATACATTCCTGCCTGCCTGCTACCCAACCCCATATACCACAGCCTGTCCTAATACTCCGCTGCATGTCTGTTGCTTCAGACGCCCAAGCCCCCTACTGCCCTGCATCCTCACATCTCCCATCTGTCCGTCACCCGCCCCACACCCTCTGCCTGTCTGGTACTCGGCCCTATACATCCCCCTGCCTGCCCAGTACCCAGCCCCACACCCTCCTGCCATCCCGGTGCCTGGCCCACACGTTCCTCTGCCTGCCCGTTATCCATTCCACACCTCTCCGCCTGCTCGGTGCCCTGTGCCATACATCCCTCTGCCTGGCCATTACCCGCTCCACACCCCTCTGCCTTCCCGGTGCTCGGCCCCACGCCGTGCCATGGGCGGGACGGCCCCGGGATGCGGGGACAGGCGCCCCGGGCGCGGCCGGGACTCACCATGCGGCCGTTGTGGACCAGCAGCAGCTTGGCCTTGCCCTGCATGTCTGGCACCCCTGGCCGAGCGCGCTACCGGCGCGGCCCGCGGCCCCGCAGCATCCCCGGCCGGCGGCGAAGCGCAGCTCTCCCGGCCCGGCCCGGCCCGGCGCTCCGCGGCACTACCGCTTTCGGCTGCCACAGGAAGTGTCGCCTTGGGAACTGAGACCGCAGCGGGGGGAGCGGAGCCGCCCTCCCGCCCCGCGCCGCCGCCGCCACCAGCCCAGGCACCGCCCCGGTGGGCACAGGCTGCAGCTCCGGGCCAGAAGCCGCCGCGACCCCGCCGTATCCCGGTCCCCATCCCTGTCTCCATCTGCATCCCCAGCCGTTACACCATCCCCATCTGCATCCCTCTTCCCATCTACATCCCCATCCTGATCCCCATCCCTATCTTCATCCGCACCCCAGTCCCCATCCCTGCTTCCATCTGCGTCCACATCCATGACACCATCCCCATCTGTATCCTTGTTTCCACCTTTATCTACAGCTCCATCCCACCCAGTTCCCATTACCAGCATGGCCTATGCCACCCTGATGTCCCCACCCAGTTGTTACCACTCCCAGCACCCTGGGCAGCCTGAAAGGGCTTCTCCTGAGTATTACAGCACCCCTGGGAAGGGGGGTGCAAGGCCAGGGAGGCATCAAGATGCCCAGCACACCACTCCACCAGCTTGGTGCTTCTTGCTGAACACACTGCTGCCTCCCAGCTCTATGTCAAGTGGTGGGTCCCAGACTGGCCCCCCACGGCTGTGCTGCTGCTTGCTGCTGGTGTTTGGGGTGAGCTGCCTGCACCCTAGACATTGTCAGAGGCTGTCAGAAAGGAATGGTGGATGTGCAGCTTGGAATCACCAAACCGATGCCTAAGCAGTTTTGCCCATCTCCTAAGGCTGGAGTTCCACGCTGATCAGCAACCACAAACCAGCTGAGGATATTCTGGCATATTTGTTAGGAAATATAAGTAACTAACAGTTACAGGATAAACCACAGAGCACCATGGCAACTCGCTCATGGAAATGCTAATAACTGGGATGTAAGGTGGGTGATTAACCTATCAAAAGCAGAACCCTAACATTAAGTTGGGTGCAGATCTGTGCAGAGAAAAATGAAATGTTCCCACAACGAACATGCACAAAAGCAGTGTGGCATTAGCAGCTGCAGCCCTGGCAGGGTCTCTGGGCAGGGGGTAGTGGAGGGTGGCTCCTCTGGTGGCTGGCCCCTCTGCCCCCTCAGAGCAGCACAGAGCAGCAGTGGGGTGGGGGACAACCATGCTTCCCCCCTTCCCTTTGTTAGAATGTAGTTGTATTGTTTGGCTTGGCTTTGCAACAGGAGTTATAAATAAAAATGTCTTACCAAGAGTGTGTGACTCACGGTGTTCACCACAAGGCTAACCTCTCTGCTAGGAAACCTGATCCAAGGACCAAACTGCAGCATGCAAGAATCAAAGATACTGCTTAATTAATATATTTAATCCAAATGGTGAAGAGATGAGCCCCTCACCCCACCTGGGCTGGGGTAGGCTGCTGGAGAAAGGGCCTGTGTCCCTCTGCACCCCTGTTCTGTGCTATCCCCTCTGGCTGCTGACAGCCCAGACACTGACCTGCTCCAGAGTGTGATGCTTTCCCCTGTGTAGCAGCAAGGAGATGATGTGGCTTTGAGAAGCTCCAGCCTCAGCATTACCTCCAGTCTCAGCACTACCTCCTGCTACCTTCCCAGGAGGCAGCTCATGCATGCTGGTGATACCTTATCTTGCTTGGGTGGGGTGGGATGAGGGGATGTGCTGAGGCACCATACCTCACAGGAGAAGCCGTACCAGCCCTGTGCACAGCCATGCCTGTGGCCTATCTCCACTGCCTGGATCAACCCTTTGGAGGCTGGGGCTATTGTGCCTCTCCTGGGATCCAACACTGAATGGCTCCATCCCACCACTTTGCTCTGCCTGTCATGAGCCCTGTGGTGTCTGGGTACTGCACCCTCCTGTGGTGCTGCTGTCCCCAAGCTGGGGCTTGGCCCCATGGGGAGAGGAACACCCTGTGCCCCAGTGCCCCAGCCTGGAAGGACCTGGTTTATCCTGGGGGTAGGCGACGGCGGGGCGACAGCTGGCTGGGGGATTTGCCGAGGGCATTATTTAATACTGTGGGTAAATGGAGAAACAGCTGCTAATTCTGGAGCCCGTAATCCTCTTCCTCCCCTGGGGATAGGGTGCATGCCAGTCACACAGCCACCAGCAGGCCCTGGGGAAGAGCCCCCGGCAGCTCCCCAGGTGTGCCACGGGCCAAAGCAACTTCCAGACCATGGGTGATGTGCAGAAGGTAAGTGGGGACCAATGACATCCTGCGTGTGCCGGGGTGGATATGCTGGCACCAGCTTCTGACTGTGGTGTCAAGCACCCTGGCAGAGCAGGAACAGGGCTGTATCCTGGACTTGTCCCACCGTCACACGCAGGAGCAGGCAGGGCTCCCAGGACTTGGGCAGCACACTTCAAGGAGGGATTTGGGCTGGGCACCCCTTTCATGGGGCCACCTCAAGCCTGGATATCTTGGAAGCCAAGCTCTGACACTCACTCAGGTCATAGACACAGGGTACTCATGGCCAACAGTGCACCCAGCTCCTCCCTCCAAAATGAGGGTGTTCTGCAGCCACCTGGTACCCTGCAGGGCTCCCCCAGCATTCCACACCCCCAGGGGCTGCTCTCCGTCATCCAGAAGCTGAAGGGTTCCCCGGAGCAGGAGCTCCGTATTGTCCTGCTGGGACTGGACAACGCAGGGAAGACCACACTGCTGAAACGCCTGGCATCCGAGGAGATCAGCACCATCACACCCACCCAGGTAGGTGCTGCTGGGGACCATGGGCAGTGGGAGGGTGGTCCTACTGCCCTCTTGGGTGACACTGGAGTTTCTGTCCCCACTCAGGGCTTCAACATAAAGAGCGTTCACTCACATGGCTTCAAGCTAAACGTCTGGGATATCGGGGGGCAACGCTCCATCCGTCCCTACTGGAAGAAATATCTGGGCAGCACAGACCTGCTGGTGAGTGGAGTGGCCGCCTCCCCGCCCCCTAGCCCCGTGTATGGAGAGCCATGCCCCCTGTGCACGGCCCCCGCAGAAGGCAGAGGGCTGTGCAGCCAGGCGAGGAGGAGCAGCTGACCGTCCCTTTTGTCCCCATGGCAGATTTATGTCATTGACAGCGCAGACCAGAAGCGCTTTGAGGAGACAGGGCAGGTATGAGGGGTCCACTGGGGGGTGGCTGTGGGGTCCTGAGGTGCAGACCCATCTGTCATAAGCTCTTTGAAGACTGGAGCAGAGAGCAAGGTTGCTTTCTACTGTGGTGCTGCAATGCTGTAGGGGGGAAGCTGTCCCCAGAGGCAGGTGGGAAGGGCTCATGATCAGACTCTCAGCAGACAGAGTCACCCCACTCTACAGTAGATCTGTGCCCAGCAGTTCCTCCTGAGCCAGGTGGGATGCTCCAGGGGTACCTGGTCCAGGGGTGACTCTGCCCCTGGTGAGAATGAGCTCTCAGTTAACAGCTCTCCTCACACCTCCCCAGCACCACGTTAGTGATATGACCAAGCAAATGCAGCGAATGCAGAGTTGCAAAGCCTGGGAACAAAGCTGGAGGGGGAAGGTGAGAATGCGTGCCAGCCTTGGTTGTACTGGCATCAGACGGCAGCGTGGGTGTGCCAGACAGCACAGGGCTGACAGCAGCCTCCTGTAGCTGCCCTTTGCCCAAGACTTTCAATGCCAGGAGCTCTTCAGCCCTCAGGTAGTAATGCTTGCAGCTTCCAAGCTCTCTTCAGGGCAGATGGAGCTGTAGGGGCACATGCCTCTCTGTAGTGATGTCATGACCTCACATCTTCTTTGGCTGCAATAAAAGCAAAGGAGAGAGGGGACTGAAGCACTTTGGGGGAACTGAAGTGCCCTAGCTAACCCTGGGCAGCTCAGGCAAGTGTCCAGGTAGCTCTCTGGAGGAAGGCAGCAGTGAACAGCAGCCCTGGAAGATGATCTTTTCTTGGCAGGAGCTGGCAGAGCTCACTGAGGATGAGTCTCTCACAGGGGTCCCACTGCTGGTTTTTGCCAACAAGCAGGACCTAGTGACTGCAGCACCTGCAGCTGAAATCGCAGAAGGGCTGAGCCTCCACACCTACCGGGACCGGGAATGGCAGATCCAGGCCTGCTCAGCCTTGTCTGGGGAAGGAGTGCAGGTAGAGAAGGAGTCCTGCAGGCTCTGCAGTGTTGGGAGAGAACTCAAGGACATACATGCTCTTGGGGCTATTCTCACACATTTCTCTTCCCTGCAGGATGGGATGAACTGGATTTCCAGCCAGATCATGAACAGGAAGAAATGAGAGCTGTGAAGTGCCAGACAGGACTGAGCTGCAGGTCCCAAAGCCATGGCCAATCCGCTTGGTCTCTAGACTTCCCCCAAAGGGTTGGCTTGGCCCTGAGCCTCAGACTGCTGTGCTCAGATTGGCTTCCCACCCAGTCTTTCACTAATCAGTTGGCTTCTCCTCTCCCTGCCTCATAGGATTCCACAGGCTCCTTGTACTCCATAACCTTCCTGTAGCCGCTGTGCTGTTGGAGAGAAGCCCGTCTCAATGTGTCAAGGGCTTGCACACCTCCAGAATGAGAACCTGCTCAGAACTCATCCATCCGCACTGCTGGCGCACCCTGCAGAGGCTGCTGCAATGCATGCACTGCACAGGGCATGTTTGTCATCCCACTGCGGCACTGGTTATGCCCTCAGATATGGCACATATAGCCAACCAAATGCCACGTATTACCCTCTGCTCCTGTAGGATGTGACTGGTGCTGCCCCAGACACAGCATCTGGCTCAGAAAACCCTCAGATACTGAATGTTTGATAGCCAGAGGAGCTCCCACATTTGCATGGCACCGGGGACAAGCACAGAGAGACAGGACCTGACCGGGTAGCCACCAACAGAGGCTTGATGACAGCCTTGGTTAAAGCCACTGAGAGGACCTGCCTGCAAGAGCCCATGGGAGCCACATTGCCCTGAATACACTTGAGCTGCAGCTTCTGTCACTTCATTGAAGATGCCCATCCTGAGGGCTGGAAGATGCAGCTCCCCAGCCACCACAGCTGCCATGGCTGAGCACCCACACCACTAGGGATGGGTGGGAAACAAGCCACAGTGGAGCAGGGAGCCTTCTGCTGTGCCAGGCCCTGGGCTGCCCTGCGGTCCTCAATAAAGCTGCCTGTGACTTCAGTGCTGCCTTGGCCACTCCTTCCCGCGGTGCTGGGACAATACTGCCCGCCGCCCCGCTGCTTGACAAGGCCTGCGGGAGCTCAGGCTGGGGCCATTCCTGGGGCAGAGACCATTCCTCTGCAAGCCGGAGCAGAGCCATGTGTCCCTCACGCCCGCCGCCATCGTGTGCGCGGCTGCCATGGCGACAGGCTGCAGGGAGCCGTCGCGCTAGAGCGGCCGGAGCGGGCGGCGCGTCCCACGGGCGGCACGAGGCGCGCACGTGAGCGGCAGTTAGAGGAAGAGCGGACTACTGCTCCCGGCATGCCGCGCGCCGCCGCACCTGCGCAATGTGTGCCGGCGGACGCCCTCTGCTCCTCCCGCCCCCTCCCCAACTGCCCGCCCAGAGCACGGCGGGAGCTACACTCCTTCCCGAGCCCCGCCTCCCTCCTCTGCCATAGGCCGGCAGCTGTGACGCCTTGCCGGTGGAGGCGGGAACGCGGTGGTGTGGGCGTTTCTGATTGGCAGGGCAGGATGCCATTCCCGAGCGAGGCCGGGGGTGGGAGTGGCGCGCCGCAAGGCGGAAGTGGAGGATGGCGGCGGGTGCAGGAGGGTTGCTGGTGGCGGTGGTGTTGCTGTTGGTGGTGGCCGGGCCGCGCCTGGCGCCCGCCGAGCTTACGGATGGCAACAGCGAGCACCTGAAGCGGGAGCACTCGCTGATGAAGCCGTATCAGGGTGAGCGCGGGGCTGGGTGGAACGGGACGGACGGGCCACGGCGGCACGGGCTGAGCCGCGTTCTCTACCCATTGCAGGCGCCGGCTCCGCCGCGATGCCACTATGGGACTTTCAGGGCAGCACCATGGTCACCAGCCAGTACGTGCGCCTGACGCCCGACGAGCGCAGCCGAGAGGGCTCCATCTGGAACCGCGTGGTAAGAGCCATGGGGGAAGACCCGCGGGGGCTCGGGGCGGCCTCAGCGTCTCTCCCGAGTCTCGCCGTAACACCCTTGGGTGGCCTCTTTCCACAGCCGTGCTTCCTCAAAGACTGGGAGCTCCATGTCCATTTCAAGATCCATGGAGCCGGCAAGAAGAACCTGCACGGGGACGGCCTGGCACTGTGGTACACACAGGAGCGCTTAGTGCCAGGTATGGTGTGCAGCTGGGGGCAGACTGGCTGAGCTGAGGCCTCACCAGCACCCACACGTACCCCGTACTGGAAAGTTTCTCATCAGGGAGAGTGCTTGAGTTCCCCTCTGTCAAGTTTCATTAGCTGGGGATGACGTGTCCTATATGTGCTATGCTGGGAACAGGTGCTCAGTTATCTGCCTGGCAATAACCACTTCTTGTAGCTCTCTTCAGTAGAAACCTCTGAGCAAAAATTCTGTCTGAGAGCCTTCAGTTTCTAATGTTTTGCCCTGTTCCAGGTCCTGTTTTTGGCAGCAAGGACAACTTCCATGGACTGGCTATTTTTCTTGATACATATCCCAATGATGAAGCGACAGAGGTGAGTAGTCCAGGCAGCTTGGTCAGTACTGAGGAGGCTGTTCCCTATTTGCTTTGTACTCTGCATGCTTAGTGCCAGGACCAAAGAAAAATATCTCTCTGCATGAGAGTGGACTACTGCTCCTGTCATGGGAGCTGGTAAAAGGAAGAGTTTCTATGTGCATTAACAGAGATTAGAAGGGCCTTGTTCCATTTTCTGCCGTTGTTGACTGCACAGAGGTTTCCAAGGCCTTTTCCCCTCTGCAGGAGAGGATGGCTCAGGGCTAATGTAAACTATGCACCACCTGTTCAGTTAGAGGAGTTAACCTAAGAGTATATTCATCTCAAGTGTCATTTCTTGAATTTCTCTGTGCTTTGGTTGATCATTCCATGTTGGTTTTGGCCTTAATCTCTGTTTACAACCTGGCTGCCTCTAAAAGAAAAATTCCTAATGGGCTTTTTGCTTCAGAATTCGTTGTGGGATCAGTTCTATGCGGGCTTGTAATCCTTTTCTTCTGTCCTGCTCTGTGTTTGTGGATCTTTTTATTGCACAGTCAGAAAATGTAACTGCTGTGGGATCTGTGGCGCTAAAATGAGATACTGAAGTCAAAGCACCTGGAAATTACCCATCTCTCTACTGTCTTGATGCTCCCTGGGAAGTAAATTCTTGCCTCCAGATGGCCTCTCCTGGTGTAGATAATCTACTGACTACAAAGCCCTGAGCATGGTTAAGCTGCTTATGTGAGGCTTCTGCTCATTCTGGGTCCTATGCTCCATTCTTACACTTATTACCCAGTCTGGTGCTTACTCTGCAAGTTTGGGGCCATCCTGTTTTCCTGGCCACACAATTTGGTATGGGTGCAGGTGGGGACCTGATACAGAAGATCAGAAATAGCTCCTCTGTTTTACCTAGAACAAGCTGTTGCTCAATTTAGAAGCAGGTTTGCATATACAGTGTTCTGTCCTCCATACGCAACTCTGCAGCAAAGCTGGGGCTCTGCTGCCATGCCTGACTGAGATCCTGCTCTCACTGAGGTTCTGACCAGGCTTCTAGAAAAGGAGGAGGCTCTTGGTCTGAATCTTGAAGGCTCCTGCAGACCAAAAGCAGCAGCTCTGTCCTCTCTGCAGCGTGTGTTCCCCTACATCTCTGCGATGGTGAACAATGGCTCCCTGACGTACGACCACAGTAAGGATGGGCGCTGGACGGAGCTGGCAGGGTGCACGGCTGACCTTCGGAACCAGAACCATGACACCTTCCTTGCCATCCGCTACTCCCGAGGCCGCCTGACGGTGAGGTGGTGTGGAGCTGGGTATCTCACATGCTGGATGGGTCAGTGCTGAGTGGCTGCTGTTGCTGTGTCAGTAGGTGACCTGGAGATGGTTTTCCAGGGTCAGCTGTCTGCTTCTCCTGCACCTCTGGCTTCAAAAGAGCTGCAGGTGGGCGGGATGGGTGGTGAGGCATTGAATGAATTACCCAGAGAAGTTGTGGATGCACCATCCCTGGACTTGTTCAAGGCTTGGGCAGAGCTTTGAGCAACCTGATCCTAGCGGAAGGTGTCTGTGCCCATGACAGGGTGGTTGCCACCAGATGATTTTTAAGGCCCTTTCTGACCCAGGCCAACAGTGGCATGCATTTCTGGAGTAACACTCCCCTGGCCTTGCAGGTGATGACTGACGTGGAAGACAAGAATGAATGGAAGAATTGCATTGACATTGCAGGAGTTCAGCTGCCAACTGGCTACTTCTTTGGTGCTTCTGCTGGCACTGGAGATTTGTCTGGTGAGAAGAGCTTTGCTTGCAGGAATACCTGCTGTTTGGAGCCTGGATGTAATGCTGTGGATGCATTGGGTGGTTTCTTTTCCCTCAGTTGTTAAACTGTTGAAACCCTGTTGGATAGGCACCTACGGCATCTGAGAGCTACAGAAGATCTCGAAATGCAGATTTATACCTGGGGTGTGAGGGTGGTTTGAGAGGGAAGGAGACTTGAACCTGGCAGTGTATGGTCCTAGGGGTACTCTGAGCACATGGACATCTCTTACAGGTTCTGACAGGGTTTGGTGCTGATTTTTTTTTTTCCCCCCTAGACAATCATGATATTATCTCAATGAAGCTTTTCCAGCTCATGGTGGAGCACCCTGTAGAAGATGAAACTGTTGACTGGACCAAGATTGAGCCTAGTGTCAGCCTCCTTAAATCACCCAAAGGTAAGTCTCTGCACTTTAGAAACCTTTGGTGAAGGATTGGGAAGTCAAGGCTGGACCTATAAAGGCCTGTTGAAAGGCATCAGAGTTGTGACACCCTCTGAGGCCCTGCAGAAGCTGAGGTTGGATTGGTGTCTAGCTGTTCTTGTCTTTGCAGACAATGTGGATGACCCAACAGGGAATTTCCGAAGTGGGCCTCTGACAGGCTGGAAGGTGTTCCTGCTCCTGCTCTGCGCACTGCTGGGCATCATCGTCTGTGCTGTGGTGGGAGCTGTGGTCTTCCAGAAACGCCAGGAGCGCAACAAGCGTTTCTACTAGAGGGAGACCTGGGCTGTGGCCTGTGCCCAAACCCATCTTTTCTATGGGGAGATGTAAAAACTGTGGTTTCTAAAAGCTGTTTCTGAGAAATATCAGAAGTATTTTCTTATCTCTCTGTGTGGCTGTAACCCCTGCCTGGCCCTTGGTGTCTGGCAAGTTGGACCAAGGGAGACAATGTCCACTGTGCTCCCCACAGGGCTGCAGTGCAGGAGCATGGATCTCGCTCCCCAGTTTTTCCAGTGCTGTCCCTCCCAGATGGGACCTGCTATGCTGACTGTGGTGGGGAGCAAGCGGCTGCTGCGGCTATGAATGTGAAGGTGCTGTGGGGAGGAGGCTGTGAGTCGGGCATTAAAGGACTGACAACAGCTGTGGTTCTGGTTGTGTCTGGAGGGGAAAAAGGGGAGATCTGCTTGCAGTGGGGGCTGGAAGAGACAAGGGTGGGTACTGTATGGAGCAGCTGGGAGCAGGCAGGGGAATGTCTTTGGGTGTTGGGGCTGGCCGGGGATGTTGCCGCGCTTGGCGGCGGGGGAGGGCTGTAGCATGGAGCAGTGGGCCGATGGAAAGGTGGTCCTTGGGGGTTAGTGCTGGGCTGGGAGGGTGGATGTTGCTGCGTCCGGGGGATCCTAGTTCGGTGGTTGTCGCTGAGATGGCTGTACCGGAGCAACTGAGGTGGGGGCCACTCTCCGGAGGCGCCTGTGGGGGACCACGACGGCTCCAAGGAAGGGGGTGTCCCTCAGCGGAGAGTCGGCAGCGGACTGCCGGGCGCGTGTGTGCCCGCAGGCCCGGGCCCGCCCCGGGCCCGCCCCGCCGGGCGGAAGGGAGCGGGGCGGAACGGCGGGGCTGGGCCGTGTTTCCGGGGGGGTCGTAGCCAGCGTGTCCCGCGGCGGCGGCGGCGGGCGGGCGCCATGGGCCCGGCCCGCCGCAGGGCCGCACTCCGCCTGCGCGGCGGCGGGTGAGCGAGGCGGCACCGGGCGGCGAGGAGGGAGGGGTGGAGAGGGTCCCGGTGGGATGGTGGGGGGTCCTGGGCATCCCGGAGGGTGCGGGGTTCCCGCGGCTCGGGGGGTGCCAGCAGGCGGTATTGAAGCTGCCAGTCGGTGGGGAGGTTCCCGGTGGGTGGGGGGTACTCCGCGGGTCGGGTGGCCGGTGGAGTGGGGGGTCCCGATGGGTGAGGTATCCTCGCGGGTCGGGTGGCCGGTGGAGTGGGGGGTCCCGATGGGTGAGGTATCCTCGCGGGTCGGGTGGCCGGTGGAGTGGGGGGTCCCGATGGGTGAGGTATCCTTGCGGCTCGGGTGTCCCGGCGGGGTTGGGGGTCCCCGGCGGCCGCTGACCCCCGCGCCGTGCCCCAGGTCCCCGCCACTGCTGGGGTTGCTGCCTGGCAGGCTCTCCGTGTTCCCGCTCTTCTTCCTGGCACTGCTTCTGGGCTTTGCCTCGCTGCTCTGGCTCCAACTTAGCTGCTCAGGCGAGGGGCCAGTGCCCAGTGGTGGGCAGAGCCAGGGGCCTCCCCAGCATCCTTGCCCGCCCCAGGCCCCTCTCTTAGCAGTGGAGGATGAGCCATCGTGGGGTCCCCACCGCCTGGCACTGCTCGTCCCGTTCCGGGAGCGCTTTGAGGAGCTGCTGGCCTTCGTGCCCTACATGCACCGCTTCCTGAGCAAGAAGAGGATCCGCCATCACATCTTCATCCTCAACCAGGTGGATCATTTCAGGTAGTGTCTCCCTCCACTCAACAGAATAAGGTAGTGAGGGGGCCCTTCTCCAAGTCCTCGTTCCCTCTGAGGGAGTTTCCTGCTTGCCTCTGCTGTGTGGAGAAGATGAGGGCCTGGACAACAGGGAGTCAGGGCTGGGGTGTGATGCTCTGCCCAAATTTACTCATTCTAGAGGTTATAGGAGGACAAAGTGGTAACTTGTTTTTCCTTAAAGCAGAGGAGAATTGTCCACTCCCAAATATTTCATCTTTCTCCCCAGTGTCTATGGTAACAACCAGCTGGTGACACTGAAATACAAAGCAATACCATGGGGTGTTTGGAAATCCCATTGCTTAGTTTCTGCTGTCTGGTACCTGCCTGCAGCCCTGGTGGGTGCTGTGGAGCTCCCCAGCTGGCCTTAGACAGGATAAGGCTTGTAGCACTGTGTGTTGCTGTTAGGCTGAACATAGGGTGAAGCAGGAGAAGTATGGGCGCAGTTTCAGGGTGGGCAGCTGTGACACTGCCATGAAGGCAGGGAATGCCTTGTTTGCTTGTGTTCCTATTCGGGTACCAAAGGTTTGGCACCGAGGGACGCAGTACAGGGATGTGAAAGGATGGTGGCTGCTGTGCATGGTGCTGAGAGTCCTGGGGTCTTGGACAGGTTTAACAGGGCATCCCTGATCAATGTGGGCTTCCTGGAGAGTGGCAATGACACCGACTATATCGCAATGCACGACGTTGATCTTCTGCCCCTCAATGAGCAGCTGGACTATGGCTTCCCAGAGGCAGGGCCTTTCCATGTGGCATCCCCAGAGCTGCACCCACTCTACCACTATAAGACCTACGTGGGTGGCATCCTTCTGCTTACCAAGCAGCACTATGAGATGGTGAGTGCCTCGGACATCCTGGCCAGTTAGGGGCTGGGGTTATGCTACTGTCTTGGTGAACAGTCATCTGTTTTGTGTTCTCTGTTTGGGAAGCGGGGAAAGGAATCAGAATGGTTTGTGGACAGAGACTGCAGTGTGAGCTGATGTGGGGCAGAAGAGGAGAGGCTGTGCTGCTGCTTAGGTCTTGTGATGCTGGTGTCTGCTCCTCTGTGGCATGTGGGGTTGTGCTGGACCAAACCTTGCCCAGTGCTGTTCCCCTCTTGTTCCAGTGCAATGGCATGTCCAACCGCTTCTGGGGCTGGGGCCGGGAAGATGACGAGTTTTATCGGCGTATCAAAGGAGCCGGTCTCCAGGTGAGGGATCCCAGAGCCTCATAGTTTGAAGATGCTACTCTCCTTGTCTCCCCACCTGGCACCCAGCTCTAGCCACCCAGGCTGGGACCTGGGGAAGGCAGTTCTGCACTCTCCTGCGGGTGCAGCAGGTGTTACAGTAGCTCAGCAGAAGCAGCGCTCTCCTTCCAGGTTCGCCGTCCCTCTGGAATCACAACCGGGTATGAGACTTTCCAGCACCTGCATGACCCAGCCTGGAGGAAGAGAGACCAGAAGCGCATTGCTGCGCAGAAGCAGGTGAGACCCCGGAGCGGTCGAGGCGGACCGTAGGAGATTCAGGTTGTGATCACCAACATGCTTTGACCCCTCCTTGCTCAAGTCCTTCCTCCCCAGGCACTGGGTGCTTCCCCCTCTGCTGGAGGCCAGTGTGGGCTGAATTGGTCTTTCTCTTCTTCAGGAACAGTTTAAGGTGGATCGGGAAGGAGGTCTGAACAACGTGAGATACCGAATCGAGTCACGGACAGCTCTGAGTGTGGCAGGAGCCCCTTGCACCGTCCTTAATATCTTGCTGGACTGTGACACAAACGAGACCCCTTGGTGCACATTTGGCTGAGCCTCTCTCCCATATGCCAGCTGTGTGCACTGTGCTTGTGCTGAGACACTGGGGCCGTTGCCAAGCTGCTAGGACCAGGCAGGACTTGTGCAGCAGACAAGCACTGGCAGTGCTGGTGAGATGCAGAGAAAAGAAAAGGCCAAGAGTCAGATTTTGCTGGGACCAACAGAAGAGGCCGAGAGCAGGACTCGGTGGTGTTGCTGTGGATGCTGGTGCTGCCTCCCAAGGCAAGTGCAGGAGAGTTTTCCTGCACTGGACACAGCTGAGCTGCCCCCCAGCTCAGAGGACAATAAAGAACTATCAGGGTACTTGTGAGTTGTGAGTGTACACCTGTTTCTGGCTTGGCCCTGACTACACTGTGTAGAAGGCAATCTGCCCTGGTTCAGAGGCCAAGCTGGTTTGAAATGGGCTCCAAGTGAGACAGTGCCTGTGTTTCAGCTGCTGGGCTGTACTGTGGCTGCTTCATTACAGGAAGTGGTTGTGGTTGAGCTGTGCCTTGAGCTCCAGTATCTGCAGCTCTTTGGAGCAAGGAAGAAAACTTTGGTGGAGCTGCTGTCATCCTTGCTTGTCTTCTGTGGTATGTGCTGCCTCAAACTTTTTGAGGGGGTTGAAGAACTTGATATCCCCTGTAGAAGTCCTATGGGGAACTGGGATCTGCTCTGGCCTTATGTGATGTGTCCTGGGAAGCACTTAGTGCTGTTAAAGTGCAGGAATTAGGACAGTTGCCTTTAACCCACCTGAGTTGAGTGGAACATGGTTCTCTGGGCAAGGCAGGGGCTGGGATGCTCCTCTTGGAAGTGGGAACAGGAGGGTTTGGTTTGATGAGGGAGAGACAAGGCTGTAGGGGGGCCAGACTGCAGGTCTTGCCCACTTGCTTTAAGCTGCCTGGCCCTACACTGCCACCATGCTGGCAGAACTCTCCATCACCAGACTGGCCTGGCCACCCTCTTGGGCTGCTGGTGAAATGGTGCTGCACTGCTCCAGAGCAGAGGGTGCTTGGGCTGGCTCACAGAATGTGCCATATGTAGGGTCTTGGCACATGTTTTGGGTGCTGCTGCCTCCTCAAGCTGGGTAGACCCAGCCTATCAGTCAGTAACCTTCCGTTCAGCCTCATCACCAGTGCTGGCACCAGGCCCTCCACATTTCCTGGTCTCCTTCTGTCCTGTGCCCTGCCTGTCCGTTCCTGCAATGGTGGCTTTGATGGGTGCCTGCAGATGTCCCCAGACAGAAGTTGTTGTCATTCTGGGAAGATAAGCAGCCTCAGAGATGTGCTATCTTTTTGAAGGAGCACAGAGATGAGGGAGACAGAATCATCAGAGCCAAGTGTGGGGGTTGTGTACTGCATAGGGGCAGTGGGATGGGGTGCCTGGAGAGGTCTGGTGCCATCTGCTATCCATACTGCTCTGGAGCTGTGTGAGGAATCTGGAGCCTTGCAGTGCAAGGGGGGCTGCCTCCTGAGGAAGGGGTCGAAATGGCAGTTCAGGGTGGTGAGGATCAAGCCACGATGCTTTGTTTGCATCATCTAAAGCACAGGCAGGCCCAGCATGTCATTGTCCCCAGATCAAAGCCTGTCCTTGCCCCAGGGCAATGTAGGGATGTGCTGCCCAAGAGCTCCCAACAGCCTGTCTAGCTCGATGGCCTCACAGCAGCACTAGTATCTGTCACAAAGATTGCAGATGGGCTTGGACACAGGGCACTGCTCTGGAAGTATTCTGCAACACGACCCAGCAGCCCTGCTCCTGTTTCTCCATCATACAGATTTCTGGATTGGCCACCTGTAGGCCAGCCACTTACTGGAACCTGAACCACATCCAGGGCTGGCAGAGGCAGATCAAAGTATTTATGCTGTTCAAAATAGATGACACAGTTTCAGGCAGGTTTCAGGAAGACTTAGATGTGCAGAAACAGAGAGCATATGTGCACCTCGCACTTCTCTTAGCGCTAAAGGCTTAGCTCCTGCTGCCTGGCAGCTATTTCTCAGCTCTGCTCGCAGCCCCCTCATCCTCTGGCTGCTTTTGTGGAAGAGGTGCTATGCTGGAGACCCGGCTTCCTTTTATAGCCCTGAATGTGACTCGGAGGTCGCTCGGCTCTGTTCCTCCCCCACGCACTTTGTTGTTAGCAATGGCCCAGCGGGAGGTGATGAGGCTTTTCCCCACTGCCTTTCTGCAGATGGATAACACCCTGCCTGCTGTCCTGGGAGACCTGCAGAGCTGAGCCAGAGGCCTCCCAGTGTTCCCATATTCTCATCAACCCTGAGGAGATACTCGGAGGCAGTGAGAGCCTGTGGAGTCCCTGCTCCTCTGTGACCCCCCTTCTGGGCCCAAATTGCTGTCAGTGGGGCTGTGCGGGGGCTGCACAGCAATCAGCAGGCTTTTATTGGCAGGTTGCTTTAATCTTGATGGTTTTCAGAGCAGTTTGTTGGTGGCCACACGAAATTGAGGTAGTGTTGTTTGTGAGGACTGAGGAGATGAGGTGAGTGGAGAGAGTGAGCTGTAGAAAAGCCAGCTGGAGGCAGGAGCACCTCTGCCCAGGGATCTGGACATCCCTAGCCACTGGTGAGTCCCAGGTGGGGCTGAGCCCTTAGGCCCTGTGGGAGATGTCATCCCAGAGCAATGTGCTGGAGGAAGCACAGCCTGCAGTGCAGATGTGGCTGCAGAAAATAGGGCAGATGAGAAAGAAGGGTATGGCTGTGACTAGCACCCACTGAAGTCAACCTGGCATCACTGAAACCTGCCTAGACTGAGGCCCCAGCAGAACACTGATACAGCCTGCCACTGTGGGCATGCAGCTGTTCTCATGGGCTCCCGGGAGCGACCCATTCGTAGCAGAGCTTCAGGAAGAGGGCTGGGCATTGCAGATGCCAGCAGGATGGGAAGCGGTACAGGCCCCCCTGTTCAAAGGCCACGTGTGCTGCCGCTCTGGCATGCAGCTTGGCAGTGAAAAAGATATGCAGGGAGCAGGGAGACTGAGGATGCAGAGAGCAGTTTCATGCCTTGGCACTGCACCGAGGATAATCTGAGCATATGAGCCCGGCAAGCAGGGACCAGGGACAGTGTGTGTGTGTGGGTGGGCACTGGCAGCACAGCTTGAGGACTCTGGTGTGTGGTGGGGGATCTGGCAGCAAGTGGGGCCCTGTTGTTTGAGCAAGCCGGATACATGCACCCCCAAGCCCTGTCTGGAGATGGTGCAGGTGCGATCCCGCCCCAGGGAGAGATGGGCACCGAGCACAGGCTGCCGTGGGGATCAGCAGGGCTGCTGCAGGTGTCCTGCAACCTGTGGAGGCCAGGACATTTGGTGACCTGCTCCATGCACTGGGCATGCTGCAGGAGTGGCAAGTGTCAAAACCGGCTCCAGGCCAGGACGTGGCAGAGCTGATTCACAGAGATTAAGTGTATTGTGTTTCATTGGAAGGTGGTAGCTCCACGGGGATTCTCTGTGCCATGGCCTGCAGAGTGAGCTGTGCCACACGGGTCACTCACTCCCCTCCTAACCACCCATAGGTTCTGTAGTGTGTGTGTGGGAAACAGAGTAGTTCTGGAAGAGGAAGGTGCAGACAAATATCCCACAGAGCACAGACCCCTCTCCCCTCTGCAGGGGGTTGGCGCAGCCGACGAAGAAGAACAAAATGCTTCTCCCCTGCCCCGGCGGCCCAGCCGCGCCCGCTGCTCTGACCCGCACCCGGGCGGCGGCTGCAGCCGCTGCTGCCCGTACTGGGGCTGCAACTGAGAGGTTTGCAGCAGGGGAATCTCCTGCATCTGGGGATTTGCACAAGGAGTACCCGGCACGGCGCGCAGCCAGCCCGCCCGCCCGGCCGCCCTGTGCACCGCCCTGCCCCGCCCCGCCGGTGGGCACGACCAGACCGCCTCCCTTCCTCCTCCTCCTCCTCCCGCCCTTCCCCTCCCTGCCGTGCCGCCGCCGCCCGCCTCCGCGCCGCGATTTGCCGGTGCCGGCTCCGCCCGCTGCCCGCGCGGTCGCGACCGAGGGGCGCGTTCAAACACGGCGAGGGAAGGAGCGGGGAAAGGAGCTGAGCAGGATCGCAGCGCCGCCGGCATGGTGAGTACGGGCCCGGTGCGCTCCGGTGTGCCTCCCGGGGAACCTTGGTGCGCCTCCCGGTACGCCCTTCGCTGAGCCTCCGTGCTCCTTCCGGAGAGCTCAGGTAGGCCCCCCGGGGAGCCCTCATGCGTCATCTCTCGGTGCACTGCGATGCGCCCGTCGGGGAGCCCCAGGCTGCCTCCCCTTGCGCCTCCCGGTGCGCCCATCGGGGAGCCCCAGGCTGCCTCCCCTTGCGCCTCCCGGTGCGCCCGTCGGGGAGTCCCGGGCCACCTCTCGGTGCGCTCCGATGTGGACCTCTGGGAGTCCCAATGCGCCCCCGCCCCGATGTGTTGCCCCAGAGCGCCCCTCCCGCGGTGCTCTCCGCCGTGCGGTGCTTTGTCCTCTGCTTCAGCACGCTCGACCGGCCCTGGGCCCGGCCCCGGGGACGACCTCCCCCTACGCCTCCTCCGTGCCGGAAATTCCGGCCGGGCTCGGTGGGGAATGCGTGGAGGCGCAGGGGGGGTTGCGGGGACGTGGGAGCGGGGGCAGAATGGAAACGCCGGAGGAGCTGGGGAAGGGCTTGTAGCTGTATCCTGGCCAGGCAGGGCTCGCCGGGGGCACGACTGGGGCTGGGACCAGTTCTTGTCCGCCACCACGGGAAGGAGCCAGGCTGGCCGGACCGGTGTTTTGCCGCCCTGGGGGGTGCCACCCTTGCTGCCGCAGGCAGGACACCTTCGAGTTCCCCCGGCGCTTCCCAAACCTCCCACAACCTGACCTACTTCCTCGGTCGACTCCGTCGGGAGGAGCCGCTGCGGGGCTCGGTGGATGCCTCAGTGCCAGAGGTTGGGTGTTGTGAGCTTCCCACCGCAGGGACATCCATGTTCCCCATCCCAGTGCGCGTCGGGTGGCACCATAGGCACCTGGGACCCTCCCAGAGGGTCCATCTCTGCTGTGCTTCGTAGGGTGCTGATGGGCCTGGAGCAGGTGCTCGGCTTACGGAGGGAGGTGACAGTGAAGGGCAGGAGCTGTCAGACAGGTTTGTGCGTGGCAGCAATTAAAAGCGGGGTGTTTGTTTACCCGGTGCGTGGAGCTGAGAACCAGGGCAGCTTCCTGGGTGTAACCAGGCCCACGAGCCCTCGGCAAGGCTGGGAGCCATGGTGGGGGTTCTGCCTGGCCCCTGCCCTGCTTGCTATATCCCCTCCAGCTGGGAGGGCCATTGTTCCTTTCCTGGGAGCTGGAGCTGAGGTCGAAGATGTCCTCACTCCCCTGGCCACCTGCACAGGAAGCTGCATTGTCCTGGCTGCATCCTGCCCCTTCCCGCCATGTCCGGCCACGGGGTCCCCTGCACGCACACATACATCTGGTCTGTGGCTGCTTTGTCCCTGCCTGGTGTTGTGGTGGGAGTGCCTGCAGGTGGAGCAGGGCCATAGGAAGAGCTTGGAAACTTGTCCTGCATGGTGTGGGAGCCTGTGCTGTGTGAGAAGATGCCCTGTGGGGCAGGAGAGGTGCCTGTCCCTTGTGCATCCGGGGCCTGGGCATCCCCAGGGTCTTTCTGGGGAGGTTTCCAGAGGGTGTCCAGGATGTGGATTCCCAGCAGGGTGGCTCGATGCCTCTGGGCCGGGGCTGGCATCAGGCCCAGGCAGGTGCTGCCGGCTCCTGAACTTGCCCGCCTGGCTGGGTGGCAGGTGCCTGTTTCGGTGGCAGCCCCGGCCGCAGGCGGGAGGTGGGGCTGGGTGTGGGAGGGAAGCGCTCTGCCACGGCAGGGGCAGCAGCAGGGAGCCCCTGCCTCGCTGAGGTTTGCCCAGTGTGTGTTGCATGGCAGCACCCTGCTCACTTGGCTCTTGGGCCTTTAGGCAGCTACTCAGGACTTGGTGGGTCCCTCCTGGAACCAGGAGCCCTGTAGGTCCTTGGGGCTAGCTGGGAAAGGGGAAGCTGAGCATCTTGGCTGCCTAGGTGTTGCTGACTTTGTCTCTCCTTCAGCAGTGCTGGTACCGGGCTTTTCTCTAATTCTCCATGGCAGCAGCACAGGGTCCTGTGACCTGTGAGCCTGACACCCGTGTCCTCAGTACCTACCTCTCCTCAGACCCTGTTGTCGGCAGCATGGGCAGCGTGGGCAGCCTGGTGGAGAAGCAGGATCTGTCCCCCCTGGAACTGCGGGCCCAGCTAGGGGGCTCACGGGGGTTTCGACAGCCTGATGGCTTACTGCGGAAGGGGCCGAGCCAGCGGGAGCTCTTTGGCTACCTGCACGGGGCCAAGAAGGAGGTGCGGCCAGAGCGGAAACACCAGGCATCGGGTGCCTGCTACAAGCGAGACTACGAGAGCGACCGCGAGAACCGGTCCCCTGAGCGCTGCTCCCGTGACCATCACCGTGGCGCTGACTTCAGCAAGAGCTCCCTGCCCGAGAGGGGCCGCTTTGACAAGGTGAGGCTGTGGCTGTAGGTGCCATGCCAGAGGGACACTGAAAGACATCCTGCTTTGCAAGGGGCTGGGGCAGGGGACCCATACTTTGGATGGGACGTGGGGATTTGAGGATGCCCATGGATATGGAGCTGTGAGTGAGTGGGTTCTCCCTGGCTCCTGGCATCTGTGTGTGCTAGCACGGGCTACTGGGCTAATCCTGACCTTCCTCTTGTTTTTCAGTGCCGTATCAGGCCCTCAGCATTCAAGGCGGTGGCTGGGAAGGGGCTGGTCTCCATGCAGGGCCTGTCCTCATCCAAAGGGCAGAAGCTGTCCAAGAGCAATGGGAGTCTGCACACGCTGCTGTCGCAGAGCAGCACGGCAGCCTCGCAGCATGGCCCACTCCGCACCCATCTGCTCCATGCCATCAGCCTTGATGAGGCCTCTGACTCCAGCCACAATTCCATCCAGAGCTTCCCCTCCTATGGCTCCCGCCTCAAGCCTGCCCAGAGCCAGTTCAGTGCTTCCATGGGCCATATCAACCATATTGGGGGCTCCTTGGACAGGGTTTCCCGGAGCCCCAGGGACCCCCTGGCCCCTGAGAAAGCGCCCCTGTCCTGCAAAAGCATGGCCACACTGAGCCGGCTGCAGAGCCCTGGGGAGCCCCCGCCGCCCTACGAGTTCACCTATTCACTGGAGGACGCGGTGAAGCAGCTGGAGGATCGGCTGCAGGAGACAGGAGGAGAGCTGCGGCAGCTCAAGAGGAGCCTTAGTGAGACTGAAGACCCCTTCACGCAGGTGAGCTGTGGAGCTAGGCTTGTGCTGGTGCCCTGGGCAGGAGTGTAAGGCAGCAGTGCCTGGGTGTGAGGATCAGTGAAGGAGCTGATGTCCTGCCGTGGTGGGTGTTAGGCTGGGAATGTCCAAGTATGGGAAGACCCAACTGGGATTCCTCCCTGGGGCTGTCCTACATAGGGGCAAGTCACAGATCCTCACCTGTGTCCATCTGTGCTGGCAGGTGTTTGAGGACAAGCAGCGGCTGTGGCTGGATGAGCTGGAGGATCTGAAGCAGATGTATATGGCCCGGCTGCAACAGGTGACACAGCAGGCACAGCGTGGGCAGAGGGCACTGCAGCTGCAGCTCTACAAGGCGCAGCAGGAGAAGAAGCGGCTGCAGGAGGAGCTGAGCATGAAGCAGTGCCAGTGTGAGGAGTCTAAGCTCCGGCAGTCCCAGGGCGAGCGTGTCAGCCCCAAGCTGGAGGAAACCAAGTGGGAGGTGCGTTCTCTTCCTCTCCTCCCTGTTGACACTTTCCTGGCTCTGCAGCCAAGATGGGGGCAGTGGTTCCCTGCTCTTGTGTCACTTGTGGCTACAGCATGTCAGGGTGGGGTGAGCAAGGTGCTCACCCAGGTGAGCTTTTCGTCTCCCAGGGATGCTCTGGTGACAACCTGGTGTGCTATAACCCCTGAGATTTTGCTCCTCTAGCTCTTCCTCACCACTCACTTGTGCCCTGCAGGTGTGCCAGAAGGCAGCAGAGATTTCCCTGCTGAAGCAGCAGCTGCGGGACACCCAGGAGGAGATGGCTCAGAAGCTGGGTGAAATCTTCAGCCTGAAGACACAGCTGCGGGAGGCCAAGGCGGAGGTCCAGGCCAGGGATACCCAGCTGGCACAACTAGCAGACTCCTTCCAGAGTCCCCCGGAACCTGGCACCTCACTGCCGCTGAGCGATGACCCCATGCCAGCATGCCAGGACTTCCCCGGCTGTGAAACTGATGACTCCAAGTGCCGGGGTCTTCACAGCGACACAGCAGAGCCCCTGGAGCGGCAGGTGGAGTGGCTGTGGGCAGAGCTGCTGCGGGAGCGGCGCCAGGGCCAGCTGCAGGCTGTGAACTTTGAGCTGGAGAGGAAAACCTGGCAGGAGGAGAAGGAGAAGGTACTGCGGTACCAGCGGGAGCTGCAGGCCAGCTACATGGAGATGTACCACCGGAGTCAGGCATTGGAGCGGGAGCTGCGGCAGCTGCGGTCGGAGCCTAGGGAGGTTGAGGCCGATTCACCATGGATTGAACGGGTGGAATCCTCAAAGATCTGAGTGGGATGCCAGTAGGACTGTGAAAGGGGAAGGTCTCTTGCTGCTTCAACAGGATGATCTCAGGGTCTGCACAAGAACTGGCCACTCGGTGCTGCCCTGAGCAGGACTGATTGTGACAAGAGAGCTTTTCATTCTTGCAGTGCTTCAGGCCCTTCTGGGGGTCTCTCTAGAGAAGGGGGGGGGGGTCATCTGTGCCAGGGTAGGGGTCTTGCATGTGCCCCATGCTCTGACTCCAGGAGCGTTTGCCCTGTGATTCCTTCTGCTATGTGAGCAGAAACCAAGCGCCCTGTGAGACATTCCCTGTCCCTCCTGATCTGCCACCTCTGTTCCCTACAACCCTATAACTTAATGTTCTGTAAGGAGAGGCTCAAGCCCTATCCCCAGCCCTGCTCCCTTGCTGTGGGGGTTCCAGCTGCTCACAGCAGTTGCCCTGACAGTAGGGTAATAGAGCCAGGGAGGTGGTGGTGCCCTGGGCCTGCACTGGTCAGTGTTGGTGCCACCGGGAACGTATAGGAGGAAAGCCTGGTAAGCGCTGGTACTGCTGGGAAGTGGGAGCAGCTGTCCCAGAACCTGCTGGGGCTCTCCAGGTCACTAGCATTAAGGGCTGCTCTGCAGTGGAGGGTGGTTAATGCAGTGTCCCAGTACAGAACCCTTGAACTTAATGACTGAGTGCCTTGTGCAAGAAGAGATGAGAACCTGGTGCTCTGATGCCCTGGGAGACCTTTGGGAAGGGGAAGGAGGACTGGGGCATATGGGCTGTGAGCTGTGATCTTCCCCAAGATGGGAAGAGGCTGGGGTAGCCCCGTGTCACCCTTCCTTGGGTGGGTGAGGGGTAGCTGAAGCGCTGGGCCAGTGCTGGGGGAGACTAAATAGAGAAGCACGGGAAGGAGCCATGCTCCGTGCCTGTAACAGTGGAGCCATGTGACGGTTGGGCCTGGCCCAGCTCTCCTCTGCCTTTCCTGCAATAAATTCGAATTTCACTTTTCTGGCTTCTGCCTTTGCTTTCTTCCAGCGCGACGGTGGCTACTACCGGTTCTGAGGCACACAAGGGGTGTGCGGGCTGGCCTGGGTCCAGGGCCACCTCCCACTGGTCTCCCAGCGCCGGCGTCCGCCTAGGCTGCCGGGGAGCCGCCGCTCCGGGGCGGGAGGCGGCCCGGCGCTGGCGGTACAACCAGTTGGGGCATTGCAGCAGGATGAGTCACAGCAGGGCTGGGACTTGCGCGACCGGCCGGGCCCCGCCGGGGCGAGCTGCTCGAGCGCTGCCCCCGGGCTAGGCTTCACCCCCCTCCGCCGAAATGATTTGATCCGTTCAAACCACTCCGACTAGGAGCCAGCCCACCCCTCTTCCAGCGCGGAATGGTTTGCGCCGGATCAACGACGTCCGGACCCATACCCGGCCCTCTCCGCGGGAGGGAGTGGATCCGGGGAGTGCGGCTGCCCCCTGGCGGCACGGGGGAATCCCATACAGGTCTTGCCCACCGGACGCCCGCTCCAAGGTACAGTGCCGGAACCACAAGCTACAAACCCCACAAACACCTTTATTCAGCTCCAGTGTTCATCAACCCCCAGTCTGTGCCCTCGGCAGTGTCCCCACAAATAGGGGAGCAGGGACCCGCCCTTGCCCCGTGAGCCACTGTCTGTCCCCAGCTCCTCACAGGGGCAGGGGCAGGGCTGCCACCTCCTCCAAGCACTCATCGTAAGTCTCCTGGTACTCCTCATGGGGCTTGACCATGATAACGCATGTTGGGCGCTTCGAGCCAGCTGCAGCTCCCAGGTCCTGGAAGAACAGAGCAAGACTGTGGGGGAGGTTGGGGAATCCTATGTCCCTCTCAGAGGATGACCTCAGACATCTGGCCAACACACTTCACACTCATGGTTGAACACAGGGAAGTTGTCTTTGCTAGCCCCTTAAGCCCAATCCCTCCACACTCATGCTTGGGTTTAGGAAGTGTTTTCCCTGCTCATTTCCAGAGCACAGCACTGCTCTGGCACAAGGGGCTGGTGCCTGCCTCACATACCACACTCCTTCCTGTGGGTTGGGAGCCAAGCCACAGACTGCAAAGCTGTCTGCACTGGGGTGAAGCTCAACAGACATCAAACTCTACCTCCCCGTGTTCCAGTCTACAAAGGGGAGAATGTCCCACCACATACCTTGGCCAGCATCTCATTTCTGCAAGCAGTCAGTTCCCAGCTCACAACTAACCGGGGGAAAATGCATCTTGGCTCTGTCCCAGTCCCCAGCTGCTGCAGGGTCTAGGACAAACGGTTCTGTAACCCCACAGTGCAACTCTACCACATCCGTGCCATGGACATGCATTCCTCTGATCCCCTAGTAATGAACAAGCACTGGGTGCTTTTATTTAGGCACCAGACTGGCACTTTCTCCGGATCACTTCTGTGACGGCTCAGTCTGGGTGCTGCCCACTGTGTTCCCTTTTGCCCTGGCTGGTTCCTACTGGCTGCACAGTCCCAGCTCCTTACCGATTTGGAAGGTACGTATGCATAGGGGATGCTCCTGTCCTCGCACATGATGGGAATGTGGCAGTATACATCGATAGGCTGCGTATCGCCGGCCAGCACCATGATCCTGCAGAGGAACGCCCGTGTCAGCGGCCGCACTGACTGTGCCGTGCAGGGTGAGCAGAGCCAGGGCAGCGCTTACCCCTTCTCGCCCTTGTTGATGAACTTCTGGACCTCCTTCACGCCGCGGCGGATCTGTTTGTGCTTGGCCGCTGCAAGAGAAGCACACCGTGAGATGCTGGGCTGCCACGGCCCAGGGCGCCGGGCCCCGCCAAGCCCCGGCCTCGGTGCTACCCAGACCTTTCCTGATGCACTTATAGAGCTTGCGCGTCAGCTTGCGGGAGGCGAGCGGCTGAGCGATAGGGTTCAAGTAGTCGAGCTGCTCCCGGTACGACCGCTCAGGAGTTCCCTCCGCATCAGCCGCCGCCTCCAGCTCCTTCTCCCGCGCCATCGCCACACCGCCCCACGCCGCGGCTTCCACTTCCAGGGCACACACGGCCCGGGAGACCAGATGGACAGCTGGAGGATCTGTGCCAACCAATCAGCAAAGCTCTTTGGTATTGCCCGCCCACCAGACCGGCCAATGGCGAGCGAAACCTTCCCGCTTCAGTCCCTGCCCTCTTCTGCTGCTCACGTTCACCCGGGGCTCCGATTACCCTCCCGCCCCGGGCCTCCCCTCCCCGCTGCCTCCCCTGCCCCCGGACCGGGGTGTCAAACACGCGGAGACAAGGCTTTCAACACGGTCCTTTACTGGGGTGCAGTCTACAGGTGCTGACCGGAGCACCGCAGGGCTGTGCTGCCGACGCGGGGGATGTGGGTAATGCTCAACCAAACCCGAACCTGAAGATACCAACATTGCAAACATACAGGGAAGGAAGCAAACAGCAGAGCTCTCCTGCAGCACCTTGAGTGTACAGGGCTGCACCCCAATTCATCCCAATTGGTTCTTTTCTTCCTTTTTTTTTTTTTTTTAAATTGTCCCAGAGAACCTCTTCTCACTGCAGGACTGTGGTGCTCCTTTTCCCAGGGAAGAGAGGAGGTTTCCCATATAGTGCCTCTTCTAGAAAGCACTTTGTTCCTTATCCCATCAAGCTGGCGGGTGCAGCTGTGGGATAACTAGGTCTGCTGAAGATCACAGCTGCAATGTCAGCACATCCCCTGAGCCCCAGCAGACATCCTGAGGCAAGGAGACAACACTGCTCCAAGAGAAACAGGCCTCAGACATGGCTTGTTACCTCCTCTCCCACCACAGCCTATCCCTTGGGCACAGGAGGGCTTCAGACAACATCTGCAGCTGCTCCAAGACCTCTCGCTGCATCTCCATGGCCATGCGATGCACGTGGTGGTTGAAGCTGTTGTACATTACAGCATTCTGGAACACGAGCATGAGGTCACGCTGGAACTGGACCATGGACTGAATGTGTCCCTTTGACAGTCTTCTCTTTATGCTGGTTAAATCCATAGGTCTACAAAAGACAGAAGGAAAATTATATTGCAACCCAAGGCTAGGCATTCTTCAGGCTCTGCATGAGTGAGCTTATTCTCTTCAGTATGGCACTGAAAGCAGAGCTATTTTCAATCAATTTTATTGCTCAGGACTAAGGAAGAGTGAGAAATGTTTTTCTTCTAAGTCAGTCAAGTAAATTTAGCCAATGCAACACTTGCTGTCCAATCAACTTGGCAGGTCGTTAGCAGTCACCTCTAAATGTTAAGCTCCAGAGAAGGCAAGCAGAGCATTTCTAGTAATTAGTCTCCAAGAAGCCAGTCCAGGTCTTAGTAGAGACAGAAAAGTTACTAAAATAGGTATCTATTAAAACCCCTTAAAATTGAATGGTGCCACTAGCAAAAATAGCTGCTGATAAGGAGAACATGATGGAGAATAAATATTACTTCCTTTATTTTGACAGAATGAGAAAATGAATGGCTGCAGAGACGACAGCTGTGACCAGAATAGAATATGAGTCATCTCTGAATAAAATGCCCTCAATCTCTCTGGGAAACATTCTTATGACCCACTTTTCTGCTGAGAACAAAACATCTGGGGAGCAAGTGGTGGATGAGGAGAGGTGGATGATGTGACTGAGTTGCACACTTCCAGCACGGGGAGAAGAGATTTGCTGAGCTGCAGAAGCTGAATCCTGTGTGCCTGGAGTAAGCAAAGGACAGGCACAATTCCATCAGCTCTGCAGCCAGTGCAAGCTTCTAGGTTCTAATCATCTGCAATAAGATGAAGGAAACTGTCCCACTGGCCCTCTGGAAACCAGAGAAGACAGAAAAAGATAAAAAAGAAATTAACTAGCAAGCACTTCCTCCAAAAACTCACCTCTTCACCACATCCCTGTATCCAGGGGCTTGTTTCTCTGACACTGCCTTCAGGAATGGGCCACTGCATCTAGGGGGACAAGCACCAAGAATGACCTCTGTCCACCCCTCCACCAAATGCCACATCACAACACAGACCAGTGCCTCTCTTTCCCCACTTGCTGTAAGGGCCAGAGCTGGTTAGAAATGGCCAGTATTCCGTGGCTGGCACAACCTGGCATGGGAGAAGGCTGAGTCCCTCACTGAAGCTGGCTGTGCCAGCTGTGTAGGAAGCAACATTTGGTCTCTGTCACATTGAGCAGACGAAATAAATATGCAGTGTTCCTTCTCTCCAGCTTTGCAGCACACAGCTGTTTTAGATGTGAGGACAGCCAGAAATAAAGCCATGGAGAGATGAGCCAACCTGTGGTGGCTGTTGTGGAGGGGAGGACAAAGCTTGGTGACAGAAGAGCTGGAACTCGGGGCAATGCGTCCTGGAGCCATGTCAATCCAACCCTTTGCCCCCACATACCTGTGACTGGCTATCACCTTCCAGGTGGACAGGAGAGTTCTTTTGAAAACAAAATGCTGCAGTGGGTTATCCCAGCTCAGCTGCACCCTGTGGAGGGAATATATTGCTGGATCATCACACATGAGACTAAAAGGTGGCAATACTGCTGGCACCCAACACATCCAGGTGGATGAAATGCAGAGATCCTTTGCTGTAGTTAAGCAAAGCCTCTCAGGGTGGAAGTATTCTGCTTCTGAATGTACAACTAAACATCCAGGATGTAGAAAGATACAGGGCAATAGGCAGAAACAAAAGCTGAGCAGCTCTAAAGGGTAGGATCAGTTGGACAGAACAGCTCATGCTACACTGAAGATCTGAGGTGGTTTTTATTCACTTTCTCATCCCCAAATTCCACAGTTTTGCTTTTAAAGGCAGCCCAGGCGATCACATGTGGCAGTGCCTGCATCTGGCTGACATGCCTTCACCTGCCTAAAAGGGCTGGCAATGCCTCTCTTAGGAGCTGGATTGGAAATTGCCTTACAAAATATGATGCCCAGCTCACGTGAGGCCGAGCTTCCTTGAGGAAACATGTACATTCCATTTAATCTCTTATTTAATCTTTACTCTTCTCCCTTCATCTTAAGATAAATGCCCAGAAATGCTGGCGGATCCACAAAGACAGCACAAGTTACCTCCTTCCCTCCTGTTCTCCTTAGTTCTCCTTCCTGGAGATGATCTATGCCATACACTTGTTTTTGTGTGAGACAAGGGAAAAAACTCTTGTTCTGCTGTGTCTGCAAGAGAGCAGAACAAACTACTTACTGCTGCATGTCGACAGGACTTGTGGAGTCCAGTGTGAGGGCTGCAGAGGTGCTATCACTATCATCTTCCTCCTGTGCCTGATTGCTTATCTCCTGTGGATGCAGCTCACCTAAAGCTTCTCTTCCAGGTGCCTCTTGAGTCTTATCCTGAAGAACAGAGAGGAAAGAGGAGACATGGCTAAAATAGAAGCCTATCACCCAAATCCTTTATCTACATGACAGCCTACAGCACTTCTGCTTACTGCACCCAGTCTCAGCTCAGAGCTCTGTTACTCTGGAGGATGATGTTTAACCTTATTTAGACCTTCACTGACCTGCCCAGCACTCCAGTTAACAGCTGGGTCTGCTCTCTTGGATCATAACCACTTCTGCCTAATGCAAACACTGTAGAGCAGGCAGTCAGGAGCTGAGGTAAGACTGCAGCAGACTTTTAAAAGTTCAAAACAAAGATAACAGGATCCCCTAGAGTGCAACAAGGCTGTTTCCTCACAAACTCCCATATGAATATGACATAGACTGAGCCAGGATGGAGAGTGGGGGTGCTGTTGTAGTGCTTGCCAAAAAAAAAATGTAGAGTGACAGGTGCAGGGTGAGAGGCTTTTTGGAGTCCAGAAGTGGGATTGTGTGCAAGGGCACCTGAGAATCCTCAACAGATCTGAAGCCTGGAGCAGTCTCCCCAGGAAGAAAGTGGACACTGTGCTATTTTTGCCTTGTACCAGTGGGAGAACTACAAGGAAACTGCTGGGAGAAACAATGACCAAGGGAACTGCTGAGAATAACACCAACCATCCTGGCTGCACAGGTGAAATGTGAGAACCCTGGAAGTTATTTCTGTCTCCAGTTTCTAAATTTGCAAGGGAACAAATGTGAGGGTGGAAAAATGGCACTGTTCTTCCACTGCTATGTTACCTGTCCCAGCAACACCTCGCAGGCTGGTGGGAGCCCACAGCCCCCCTAGACACAGCACTGATGCAAACCCAGGCTAGACAATGCCTGCTTCCAAGACATGATGGTCTCCAAGGGCAGATGGTTATTGCCATCACAGCCATGTGGGCTTGAAACCAGCCAAGCTGCAAAACACAGCAATTAGAATAAGGGAAGTACTCCAGTCTTGCCTTAAGCCCAAAAGCAGACTGCCAGCTCTCATGAGTCACCTTTACACTGCCAAGGAGCAATTCCTTCAACTCAAATCTGAAGGTTTAATCTGTAACATAAAGATACATATCCATACAGAAAAAACTCCACATCCTACCACTCTTACATTTCTTTTGTATTGCTCTCCTTGATGTATCTCTGTGTCCCTGTCTCCATACTCAGAACTTGGGACTTCTCCATCTCTTCCAGAGCTGATTCCCTTCTCTGTCTCATCTCTCATCCAGGACCAGAGGCTCTCTTAGGACCACCTCTCCCTTACCTCTCTTCCCAGGAAATGTTCTTTCTTGTCTTCTACCAGGATGTGTAGTTGACTTTCCTCTGTTCCCAAGACTGCTGTTCCTCTGGTCTTTTCCTGGCACTTCACATCTTCCCCATCACCCTCCTTCCCAGAGTCACAATAATCCCACTCAGTCTGTGATGACTCCGTGCTGCTAATGTGGAGAGGTTCCATCATCTGGGTTACCTGCAACACAAAGACTGCTTCAAATCATGAAGGCAATAGGAAGAAGACATAAGTAGCACAGATGCTATTTTTGCTTTTGCTCATGAATACCTTTCCATTTTTAGGAATCCTTGCAAAATCTTCTAATGAAGCCATGTGTTATTATTACAGTGTTGGTTCATTGACATTTCTGTGCTTCAGGGTGAGCTGTGTTTTGACAAAGAAGCTGCCTGGTTGTGGTATCAGCATTAAATGGGAGAAAGGGCTAGGACTGGGGCAGGGAGCAAGTGGACTGAGGGCTTCTGTGCTTCCCACAGACTGCTTCTGTGCGTGGGGATGCTGAAGGCCCTTGAGCAGGGCCTGAACTATGCCGCTCACTTTCCTGTCACCCAAACATCCCTACCTTTGAGAAGAACTGGAGAAGACTGTCATCTTCACATGGCCTCTCTGCCTTTTGGTAGTCTTCGCTATCATCCTCCCAGAGAGTCTCATTTTGCTCCGGCTCATGGTCTGCCTCTCGGCTGCTCTCCTCTAGCTTTCTCATGGCCACCTCTTCAGTATTTCTCCAGCTCCACACATCCAGATCCAAAGTTGAATCCCAGCTGAGAAGAGACTGGAAGTCACTGTTCTCTGACTCGCTAGGAGACTCCGTCTCAGACTCCCACCACACCCAGGCATGGCCTGCCTGCAAACAAACATAAAGAGAGAGAGAGAGAGAGCAATTTCTTTGTATCCTGATCCAGAATGACAAAGCCCAGCTCATTTCCTGACATATTTAGAGAGCCAAAGCATGGGAAGGACTCTGTGAGGCAATCAGCCTACACCTGAGCCCATACTTGACACCATGTGGCAGGGCTGTAGTTCTGCAGTGCAAACCAACATTTCAGAGCAACTGAATTTCAGGTTTTCTGGTGCTTTTGCCCCGCTCTCCCCCTGCCCAAGGCTCAGGGGGTTACTGTGCTCCAGGGATGCTGAGTTGATTAGGAACATGTGGCTTTGTTGGCTGCTACATGTTTAAGGTGCTGAAGGCATCCAGCAGCAAGCTCAGCCCAAGTCATGCTGGGGCTCCTGAGCGGCAGACAGTTTTGAACAACTGCTAACTCCAAGGACAACTCACTGTAATTCCCTCTGCTGCCCCCTGAGAGCTTTTTATACTGAAAACAACTTATTACAAACCCTACAGACACTTTGTTTTGAAAGTGACAGATGTGATTTAGCTGGCTCGTGGTATCTTGGTGTTCCTGAGCCAGAACGATTATAATCATGCAGAGTCACACACTGACAGGGGACAGTTCTACACATTTCAGCAAATAAATCATTCCCTTAAGAAGAAAGAAAACATTCATTTCATCTTTGGTCATTAATCCATGCCTAAGTGTCTTCTACTGCATGAGTCCACTACGATATCACTACATCTGGGGAAGTGCTTGCAGAGTCACGTAACAACAGTAAAGGCTGCTAGAAAAATCTGTATCTTGTGACTGAACTCAGCTGCCTGGATGTTGTACCTATGGAGAATTCTATGCATTAATTAGCAGGGTCTTTAGAGTTTTCCATTAATTACACACAACCTAGTTCTTCCAGTTTTGAACATGCAAATTTCCCACTGATTTCCTTTTGCATTCTCAGGACTGCTAACACAGCTACAAATACAGCTGATGGTGAAATAAGGAATCCATTGGGTTTGGGATGAGAATACTTTGGTCACGTCACAAACGTTCAAGCAAAGGTCGGATCTGAAAGGCTGTCCCTCTGTAACCTCTTTCAAAGTTAACCTCAGCAGAAAGAGATAAAATTTGATGAGGTAAGAGATAACATTACCTGCTCTCAGCTTCCAGCTGAAGGAGTTGGGCAAACTGTGATTTCATCTGAAGAGTAACCCCCATGCCTAAAGCACTTTCCTGCACCATCAGCAGAGGCGGCTGCACACGCAGAACCAGCTGAAGAACAGAAAAGCCTTAGCCTAGGGTAATCCAATCACTTGTGATTATCTTTCTGTGCTCCAGTTGAGAGAGAGAAGCATTTTAAAATCAAGAAGCCCAAGGAACTTGGACATAAGCATCGATTAAAAAGATCTTCAGCCTTATGTTCTTTTCAACTGAACCTTGGAAGACTCAAGATGCCAGAAAGTAGCACAGAGGCATTAATGCAAGACAAGCAGGATGAGTGAAATAATTACAGACTGCTTAGTTTCTTACCAATTCTGCAAAAAAAAAAAAAAAGGCGGGGGGGGTGGTGGTGTGACCTAAAAGATACAGACTTCAAATTTAATTAAGAACTGCTTGACAGTTCCTAATTATGTTGGCTACAGAAGTGACCAGAAGGAATCGTTCTGAAATTGGAAAGCTCTAGTTTGCTTTGCAGAGATTGGACACTGCACAGCCCCTCACCACTAGGAGAAAAAAAGCTGTCAGGAATAAAAAAGATGGCCTCTTAAAAGGAGCTCCATGTCAAAACAAGAAAAATGGCAAAAGCCCCAGTTCTAGTAAAGAAATGTAGAAGCCACAAAAAGTAGGGGGGGTGGAGGGAGGAAAAGGAAGGACAAAACCCAACTGAAAAACAATTTGGTGAAGACATAAAAGCAAATAACAACAACAACAACATCAGAAGCAGAGAGCTGCCAGATGATCGAGGGGGATGACACACGATCAGTGCCAAACATCTCTGTGTAAAATAGGGCCAGCTGGAAAAACCAAATTAATCATCATTATCAGCAGTTGCCACAAAGGAGATCACACAAGACTTTCTCTTGGGATGGGTCTGAGAGTGTTTTTCTAATCAAAATGTCAACAGGGGAGGGTTTAGAACAAGTTGAAGAAGGGAGTAAACCTTAGAAGCAGTTGAAATTCACTCCTGAGTCCTAAAGAAGCTTAAATATAGTGTGTCCAAACCTATACTCTGTAACCTGTCATTTAAACTAATCACAGCACAAAAAACCCCAGAGGGATGTGATTGTTACCATCTATAAAAGGGTGCATGTTGGGAGATGCAGCACAGTAAGCCTGAGTTCTCACTAGACAGATTAGAACAAAGCGTTAGGAAGAGCAGAATTAATAGTCAGTGTGAGATGATGAATTTGGAAGGAGGCAATGGTGCTCTGCAGAGAAAATCTTAGATTTTTAAAGATCTTAAGCATCACTGAAGGTGTTTAACACATCACAGGACAAGGGAAAAGGCTCTTTGAGGGAACAATACCTGGTTAAGAGAAGAAACCAATGGCATGAATGAACACCAATGCTTTCCATAATGCAAGCAAGCTACTAGCAGGCACAATAAAGGTCCATGGAGCATGTGGGAGTGTTGTTAACTTCAGTTTTTCAACATGGACAAAGATGGGGCAGAAGTGTTAGAGAGGAAATGGAGCCAGACAGTGAAAGGAGAGGAGGCAGTGACGACAAGCTGCACTTAAGGAAATTCAGACTGGATACGAGGTAAACCTTTAGAGTAAGCAAGCACTGAAACTTGTTGCCCAGAGGATTTACTAAATCTCCGTCTCTGGAGATCTCAAAAATGTGGCTAGACAAGGCTCTGAACAACCTGTTCTACTTTTGAAGCTTTGAGCAGTAGTTTGGACTAGATCAATGTGCAGACATCCTTTCCAACTTACATTATTCTATACAATGCCAGAAACCAAAAGAAACTTGCAATTTTTTTTGTGCTACCAGTGTATCCACACCTGTAATCTCTGGAAACTGAGGCCATAAAAATGCACATCAGAAATTTGTTTCTCCTTTCACTAGTGAAGGAAAGTTAACCAGTAAGCAAACTAAAGGATTCTACTTTTCATGCATCAAAGGCATAGTGACTTTTAGTGGAAATATACCCAAGCCAAACATGGGAATTAACACACCAAACACAACCAACTTCCAACACAGAACTTGTGAAAATCAAGGTAAAGTAACAATCTCTCTGGCCTTAATCACAGTGACTCAGTTTCTTGCACCTTGTGTGTCAGAAAGCTGCACCCTGTACATGCTGCACAAGTGTAGACCACTCCCAGCTGCTGCGAGCATCAGGAAGGATTTTTTTTCCCCCCCCTTGGAAAGTCAGTGGAGTAGAAAATATCTAAGTTTCATCTCTCAGGTCATATGAGCAGAAAATATGAAGGTGACTTGCAAATTGTTAGAGATACCTTAAACCTCAGTTAAGCATTCATCCATGTAGCTGAGAAAAAAACCCTGCAATTTCCAGTAAAGAGAAACAGTTTACAAGCCTGGATGTGGAAACCAGGTACTGGCAGGCAGCTGGAATCACAGCTGATTAGTGTACCCTTTACACACCTCTGGGGAAAGAATGTAGGGTACATTTCAGTACATCAGTCTCCTAAGGGAAGCTACAAGACTGAAGTATTTAACATCTGATGGTTAGATCTCCTTTGCCATGTTCTCACACATTCAAGTTGGGAATCTCCCCCTCCATCTATACAACATTACCACGATTAATGGATTGTCTCTAGTGTCACAGCTCTGCCATGCTTGTGTGCTATACAGGCAACTGGAAGAGTTATTTGCAGAGTATTTGCAGAAAAGCAGGACAGGTGTGCATGCTTGCACAAAACCAGGGCTCCTCCTGCAGAGAGCTGCAATGCTCAGTACACTGCACACTGTACACTGGATTTGTTCCCAGACTTTAATATACATACACATTTACACGTCACTAGTAAAAATCTGTACACTTCACATTACAGTACATACGAGCCACCAGTTGCTAGCTAACACCAGAACACTGATGAAGCCCAAGACGACTGCCCTAAAACAGGCAGGGGGGCTAGTCTTCCCCTCTGGGGAAGTTTCTTTGGGTTACACATTCCAACGAGACACTGCTTTCCAGAGGCGCAAGTGAAGAAGGTGGAGCAGGTCCCAGAAATGGACCTGCAGCTTTTCTTCCTCCTCCAACAGCTGTTAACAGCATCTTGCTTGCACTCCAGCTCTGGATGGAGTTTTGTCTGCCTGCAGGATCATTTCTTCATCTTCATGTCTGCCTCGATGGCACAGCGACGCCCTCTGGTGCCTCCATCCTAGTCACAAGGCAAACAGAAATAAGGGAGTTATGCAACCCTAATCCTCCAGCAGTCAAGGAGGTAGGGAACTGTGCAACTGGTAACAGCTTTTCATGCCTTCCCAAGAGGTGAAAGGGAAGCTGTCCTAAGGCGGCCTGGGGAGGCCTGCCTGCAGACCTACCTAAAATTCTCTCTGGACACAGCACAGGTGCTGAGATTTGCAGCATCTCTGTGCACTGCTGGCAGCCAGGGCAGAGAGAGGCAACAAGGCTCTTGCCTAGGCAGATGCTTTTTGGAGCACGTACAGTGCAGGCTTTCTCCTAATCAGTAGATTCTAGCTTGGCTCTTAAGATGGGAAGAGGAAACTGCTGACTAACCTACCTTATCAGCTGCTGATCCCTATGGGAAGTGCTCCTCCAGTTGAGTGACCCTGGCACTAGCTCCCTAGTTTCTCGGCACAGCTCCTTTCCATGAGTAGAAGGCGAGCTGAGAGCTTCCTTTGATCCGCTGCCCTTTCCCTCTGGCTGACATGCTGGAGTACTTCTCTGTCTTTAGATATATGCGAGAGAAAAAAACAACTCTCCATCTTCCTCCCCTTTCTCCTGCCCGCAACTCAGAGACTTGGGGTTTCCTGGAGGGAATCTTTTTCCAAACACTTCCAGATCACCACAGGCACAGAGCAAGATATTTCTGCGGAGTATCTTATTTGCTTTCTGGACCTTGAATGATAAAGGAGTACACAGCTGACTCCTCACCTTCCCAAGACCTTTTGTACTGTCTCGAACGTGTGGAAGGGGCAGCTGTATAAGCATGAGAGATGTAGAAACTACAGTATACTGCACCACTTGTTCTGTCTTACCACCAACATGGAAAGAAAGGAGGAGAGAAATTGTGGAAAAAAGCAAAGGCAGATGACAAAATGAGAACACTTGAAACCAGAAGAAAAGACTGAAGCCCCTCCCACGCACCCACACTGAGGAATTAAGGGACTGAGATATTTATTCCCCAATAACCATGGTTGTACAGTCCCTACGTTAAACACACACCGCTGCAGCGCTAAGGATGCTGTGACAGTGCAGTGATCACCCAGACAAGGAGCAGAGCACACAGCCAGCAGTACTGCGGTATCTGCTGGAGCCTTTCAATACTTACAAAGAGAGAGAGAAGGAAGGCAGGAGAGCCCATTGGGACACTGTCCTGTTAAAAGGCCAAACAGAAGGACTTATCAGATACCAGATATGGAAATGCACACACCACACAGAAGCACTGAGCCCACACATTAGCACAGAGAAACAAGTGCCCCACTTCCCTTCCCGCACGGCATCAGCTTTATGCAGCAGAAACACAAATGTGGACGAAAGAGAGTCAGAATGCTAGGAAAGGGATATTCCCTCCTCATCTGTCGCAAGGCCTAGTCTACCAAACTGCTCTGTGCAGTTGTCACTAAACTAAGCACGCATTCTTTGCTGTCACGATGTCATGCTGAGAGCACTTGATATCCCTTAATCAAGTTTGGATGTTCCTTTACAGAACAAAACTCCAAACTTATATTGCTGTTAGTTTAGGCCAGCATGTAAATCAAAATCTCTTTCGTGTGTTTTACACAGCAAACTAGACTGGAGTGATTCCATGGTTCTAAAAATCTGAGTAGGAAGTGAAAGACATAGCAGAGGCCAGTCTTCCAATTCCCTATACTTTCATTTTGCCAGCAATTAATGTATCTTTCAGTACTCTGTACATTTCCCAACAGTTTTCACCACCTGTTTTTAAAAATCAGGGAATAGAACTATTTGGATTACCAAAAAAGCCTCATGAGACCTGCCTCTGGGATGAGGTACAGCTCCAGAGCTCTAATCTAATCAATGGACGTGTTTAAAGGAAAAACTGTTCATTCAAAGATGGTGGAGCCACTGCAATCACAAGAAACACCCGGCATCTTTGTGTGGGAACTTCAAGCAGCGTCTTGGGATTCTTCTAAAGAGAACAAGTGCCCTTCCACAGGGTGCAGCATTCTCACCTTTTCCGAAGCATCTTGCTTGCGAGTGGAGTCTCGCCCACGCAGGCTTTTTGCACTGATCCCTGACTCCGATGTTTGCATGATCAGTTGTGTGGCCAGAAATTGCTGGGAGAAAACCATACTTTGTTAAGATCCTCAGGCAGAGCAAGCTCGGTCAGTGCATGTCAGTTAACCATCACAAACCACAGGCTGGGAATGATTGGGTTTGAGGCAGTTTCAGTTCCTTGTCTCTGCTCAGAGCAAGTTCCTCCATTTACCTCAGAAGCCACAAGTCCCAAGGAACTATAAAACCCCAGTTCAAACTCTTGTTAGCTCTGCCAGTTGGGATGTTCTGTTTCACAAGAAATTTTAAATGGCATGTATTCACAGGACACAAGTTTCATGTACACTTGATACCAGCATAAACCAGCACAGCCACTTAAAGATGCAATCGCGTCCCCTGTCATTCACCATTCTTGCTGCTTGTTTCTGTTCCTCAACCACACCCTGGTTCTTGCTGGCCTAAGCATTTCCCTGAAGGAAATTAGGTTTGAAATTGGTCTGGGCTGAACCTATAAAGCATTTTGCTGCATTAGTTTCAATGAAGGCAAAATCTAGTTCACCACAAACACCTGAGCTAGCACAAGAGATGTACAGATGTGGCACTTAGGGACACAGTCTAGTGTTGGGACTTCTCAGTGTTAGATTAACATTTGGACTTGATTTTATATTCCAACCTAAACAATTCTAAGAGTGATGCAGGGGAAGATGGGCCTACTTCATTCAAAGATGCTGTGAGCAAATCGGTGTTCTTACATCCAGAAGACTTTTCCACACTTATGGACCAAGGCTCTGTGCTGCACTGGCCTCAGCTGAGTATTTTACCTGGATCTGCTCCAGGACATCTCGCTGCATCTCCACAGCCATGTGGTACACATCATGGTCAGAGCTGTTGTACATAACTGCATTTTGAAACATCAGCATAATATCACGCTGGAACTCAGCTGTGGTTCGTATCAGCCCATTCTCAATGTTCTTCTTGATGGTAGATAAATCCATTGGCCTAAGAAAGAATTGCAATAAATATCGAAATAGCAACAGAAATACCTAACTCTTTCCCCACTGTTTTGCTAACAGCCCTGGATTTCTAACATCTCTAGTCAGACCATCTATTTAATTTAGCCAAATAGGCTCTCCCACACAGGCTATGATCCTGGTACCAAGGCCCTGAGTCAGAAGATGCAAGCTGTCGAGAATTACCATGAACAGGAATAACACATGACAGGAGAGGAGAGGAATTTACCTTCTTCAGCCATCACTGAAGGAGACAGTAAGGAGCTAAAGCAGCAGCTGCTTAACTGTTTAGGAAAGGTTTCAGAGGCTATCAGGGGATTCTGGTAATTCTTCTGGAACAGTTCACTATCTGGGACAGTAAAACGTGCTGATTTTTGAATTTCAGAGATTAAATCCTACCCTTGGATAGAAAGTGGGAGAAGCAGGTGGGTCATGTATCACCTTACTGTTATAAACAAGCTGTATGTAAACCAGTGTCTTTCATTTGAAGGCAGGGCTGTGTAAAGACATGTTACTGAAGGATTTCTTGGGGAAAGCTGTTTCTGACTGAATCATGACAAAAAATACCCCAACAATTTTCCAAGACTTGCAGTCTTGGCAGTCAAAACCTACACTGTTCTTGCCAGAAATTCCTATACAAACATGCAATTATACAGAGTTTTGATGACAGAAGACTGCTGAGACTCACCTTTGCACAATACTGTGGTAGCCTGGTGCTATATCATCAGTTACAGGCTGCAGGAAGACGTTGGCGTACCTGCAGAGAGATGAAGTCCGCTTAGCGCCCCATCCTTGCTGGGAAATACTAGCTTCATGCTCACGTCTATTTGTGTGCTACCAGTAACAATTCAACATCTCCCAGAACCAAAAAAGACAAGCCTCTGAGATGTGAGTGGAGCCTTGTCTAAGAGTAGTCACTTCTTTCTGCCAGCTCTTGGCATCAGACTCACCTATGATTAGCTGCTGCTCTCCAAACCAGCATGATGGCTTTCTTCCAGATCTTCTGGGCCTGTATTGCTTCCTGGTCCTCACTGCACACTGAGCTGGGAAGATAAGAATAGGACTTCCTTCAGGAGCTTTCATATTGCCTTGGGACAAAATCCTTATGGTTTATTTTGCCTTTGACTTGCCTACACTAATTCATGCCAAAGACAGAAAGGAAAAAGTGGGGACCTGGTCCTATGGCACTGTCTGCACACTTGCACTTGTAAACAAGGAGAATCATCAGCAAATTCCCCACTCAGACCCACTCAGTCAGCAAAACAGAAATGAGAATCCTACACTCTCTCCACAAAGGAGTGTGGGTTTTACACCTGTGTGCCTGAGAGCTTCACTGATACTCACAACTGTGAGGAGGCTGGGCTGCTGGGGATGGAGTCGGCTAGCGTGTGAGACTGTAAAGGCGCGTTATGGACACTGAAGCCATCATCACTCTCACTCACGGGGGGTTCGTTATCCATCTCTGATAGATATCCCTCACCCTGATCTTCTTCTTTGGGTTCCTCCAAACTGGCAGCCTCACTGGCACCATCCTCATCATCCTCTTCAGCCTGCCCATCCTGAAACACAGAGTTCATGAGTGCACAGCCAGCTACAGCAGCAACTCAAAGCCTCCAAAGCAATTACGGTTCAGCAAGCGAAGTGATTTTCTTGCTACGCCGTTGGCAACTGTACAGGCACTAACACAAAAAGCTAGGTGCTCTCTCCTGCCCTGCCTCCCCACACAGACACAGAAGCACACATACAGACACAGCTTCACAGCACCTGAAGCAATCTCCTCTTTTGTCACAACTGCACAGCACCCACTTCTCAGTGTAGAAACCTGAACACAAGCTTTGCTTTTCAGCAGATGTAAAGCCAGAAAGCAGCAGCAGTGAGGTGTTACTAAAAAACTCAAGATGACTACAACCAACTGAAAATTACCTTCATCTGACTCCTAAAGAGGACGTGGGCCTCCTCCTTCATTGACTCTGTGGAAGGAAGAAAAGCACAAAGGTTGATTCTACAAAGCAGTTTTCCCCACAAAAGCTCCTGCACCAATGCCTACTGTCCTGCAATAATTACCACTGTTCCTACACATACCTTTTCTCCCTCCTCCCCAAAAAGCCTGAACCAGATCACTGACAACTATTCAGCTAATAATGTTGCATGAAAAGATTTCCTAGCTGAATTAAGTTACCTGACAGCTCAAATTTGTGCTGAACATCAGCCTGTGAGGAGTCTTCACTCACATTTGGGACTTGTGGAGGGGATGAATCATCATCAGGTGGGGTCTGGAGGGAAGAGAAATGCACAAATCTAGATGTTTGTGTCAGCTTACTTCAGTGAAGGTGTGGGCACATCTCACTCTAACCTAACTCAAGGCAATGAAGTTCACTGAGCACCTTCCCAACAGCAGCTCTGCACGTGGGCGGGGGGAGATACACAGAGGCACTGCCTAAAGCAGAGAGCTTCTCTGCAGATCACACAGATCAGCAGCATGACTCCCAAGAAAAAAACAGTCAGACACATTCATTACAGGGTCACCTTCAACCCAGCAGTCATCCTTCCTCTAAACTTCTCTTCTACCTGCCACAACTGCTACTTTCTTTCCCCACACCAGTTCCAGACAGCCTCTCTGTTCACATACCTCCGTCTTCACTGTATTGTGCATGGTGTCTTCTCCCTTAACCGATTCTATCTCGATTTCAGAAGTCTCTCCTGCTGCTACAGCTGTTCTTGGATCCTCTTCCATTTCTTGACTTCTAAGCTCTGGTGTTTCTGTCACTCTTGCAGATGCTGATATGGTTTCCTCAGGGCCCAGCTGATTCTGCTCCTGCTCTACAGGTTCTGTCTTTATTTCTGCTCCCAGCTCGGCAATGCTCATTAGGTCTCGAATTCCCTTTGCCTCTGGCTCTTCACACTCTGGTCTCTCCTGCTTCACAGTCACAGACACTTGGGGTATCTGGGCCTGTTTCTCATGCTCCTGACGAATTGAGTGTTCCCATGGGCCAGGCAGGGTCTGAGGGTCATCAGCATCTTCGCAGAAAGAAGACAGAGCAGCTTCAACAACTGCTGCATCCAGGACTTCGGGGTGGTCGTCTACCTTTATTGCCAAAACAAACACAGCAGTGCAGGCCAAGGTCAGAAAGAGGTATTAAAAAAAAAGTTCATGTTATTCCGTAATGAGACAACTGTGGAAACCCCCAGGGTACTGGGTTTACAAAGTTGCTTTCTGCAGCCAGACTTGCATCACTCCCTGCGGAGCCTCCTGAGAAGCTTCAGTTTCAGAAATACAGCACTCCTGTAAGTATGCTGCGAGCACCGCTTGTTTGTCTGCCAGAGACCCTACCCAACATGAGGAAGAAAGAGATTTCTTTCTGCACTCTGAAGAGGAGCAGCAAGCTTAACGTGGCAGACTAGCAGCAGTGGTGGCATAGGGTCATTTCCTATTGATCTGGACAACGATGATGAGCATGGGCATTTTGAAATAGTTATTTCTTGCTTGTTTAAACTAACTACATTGGTGAACAGTAATCACTTGAGATTGGAGCAAAAGGCACTGGCACTCTGCTTTGCCTGTTTACCTTGTCCTCAATGATTGCTATAATATTTCCAACAGTATCGAAGTCCAGCTCTTCCCCCGTATAGGACACTGCAATATCCATTTTCTCAGCCAAATCCAGGTCTTCTTTCCCATCAATGCAGTGATCTTTGGAAGACCCTGCAGTGCTGCCAGCCCCAGAACCCAGGCACTCTTTCTTGATGGAATCAATGATCATGGATATTTCACTGCTGTCCATGGACACTGTCACGGTATGGGAATCAGACACTGCCTCCATGGCAACACAGGCTTCTGGCTGGTTCACTGCGCAAGTGTGAGAGTGACAATCAGAGACCAATCTGGAGAAGTCAGGCCCACACAAACAAATACTGCAGGGGATAAGACCAAGCACCAATTGCAAGTATCCCAGGTCCACCCACAGCATCATGGCTTAGAAAAATAAGACAAATATGGGCTTGCTTTGCCTCAGTAAAGACAAAGTGAGATTCCAGACTCTGAACAACAATCCAGCAACATAACATTAGCATCCCCACCCCCACCCAGTAATCCTGTTTAAAACCATCTGTTTACTCCAGAACCCAGCCATAACCATCCTTTCAGCAAGGATGGTGAGTCTGAGGTAATAAAAGGCCAGCTGAGAGCTTGCTGGGTGCTGATCCCAACAGAAGTTCTGCTTTCCAGCAGTGCATGACCTACGAGTGCGTAGTTGAGGAACGCACCTGTGGCTACGCTTTCTGGAGCTGCAGCTGGTGGCACAACGGATGGTGCTGACAGCGTGGGCATCATGACAATGGTTGCCTGGGACACAGGCTCTACGGGGGGTGGCAGGAGCTTAGCTGGAGGTTCGCTGGCAACAGCGGAGAAGGAAGCAAGAGGTGAGGTGAACTGTGCAGGACCAGCTTCTAAAAGCCGGGAAAGCGTAGGAGCACCTAACAGAGAGTAGAAGGGAAAGGCACATGAGCAAGAAGCAGCCACCACTGAAGTCCACAAAGCCAGCACTGGGGCTCTTCACTGTCTGGTGGCTTCTTCTGGGAAAAACACACTGAGAGATACCTATAAATGGTCCCAAAACTATACAGAAAACCTGCACTAAAAATACCCAGCTCCTTTGTGTGTGCAGTCTGAGACAGACTCAGACAGACTATGGGACACTATGTTCAATGTAAGGGCTGGACAGGCTAAGCCACACATGCAGACCGATACCCTTCCAAAGGCTCATCCCAATAGTTATGGGAAATCTGAAAACAGTGCTGAGAGAGCCACACAAGGTAAGCCAAGACAAACAGTCATCACAGGAGCTGGAAGGGAGCAGAAGGGATCTCTTTGCAGGTCTTTCCTAGAGAATTCTTCTTATATCAAAGGTTGTCACTCAGCTGTAAATTGCAGTCTTGAATTCACTGAACTGTCTGGACCAAATTGACAGGTCTTAAGGAATAGACATGGATAGGGAAAATAAGATTATTCATATGGGAATTATATGAATGGCACAAATCCTCAGCTCCAGTCAATGTGGCTGAAGCACTGGTTAGCATGAGCTGAGACCTTCACCTTAGGCAGATTGTTCTGCAAAGGCCCAGTGCAAAGCCTCTCACATTCTTGGCCCTTGCTCTGTGGAACTTAACTTTGGAGCTGAGAGTCCACTGTGGTCTAATCCTCAAGAGACAGAGCCCTAGGCTAAAGCAGAGGTAAGACACAAGAGCTCTCCAGATTCATAGGGAGCTGCAGTTTAGACACATCAAGAATCAGATAGTAGACCATTTTTTAGCCAGCTCCTTATCAGCTAAGACAACAGGAATAAAAGTCATAATGAAGCCTCCAAACCAGCCAGGCTAGATGTCCTTCATCTCTCTCTAGAGACAATTCACAGAACAGTCTGAAGATACTCTGAAGGGAGAACTGCAGAGGGAGTGTCCCGAGTTACCTGAAGCAGCAGGAGATGCAGGGACAGCACCAGATGCAGACTGCATTTCCCCGCTGTGCAGCACTGGAAGGACACTTCCTACCTCCAGCAGGACTCCTGCACTGTTCATGTGACCAGAAGCCACTGCCATTTCATTTTCGCCGACCTGCCAAAGGAGGAGGACACAACTGAAGTTCCTGGAGATAGCAGCACATCAGTGATTCTCTGCCAGATAGGCACCTCCATGAATATGTCCATCATGTGCTGTCTCAGCATTTCTTCTGCACTTTTTGTCCAGCCTAGTCCCTGCCTGAGGCTCCTCAAGCAAGTGCACAACATGACAATTATTCTTTGGCTACAATACAGCTGCAGTGTCACCTTCCTTTGAAGTGAGGTCAAATACATCATGTGCTCTACCAATCTTTCAGAGATAAGTCTCTCTATCCCTAGAAATAGCAGAGAAGTATCCCTTATTTTGAGCTGAGGGAAACTGAAGCACCAAGATGGAAAGTAACTCTATCAAGCTCACACAGTAAACCTATGATGGACCTTGAAGCAGATCTAAACCAGTTCTGTCCATACAAAGAAAACTCAGTCTTTCACAGCCATTAGATTTCCTTGCTCCACCCTGTGTTACACTGCACCCTGCAAACATAGAACCCATGGAACCTTTACTCAAACTAACATGTAGAAAAGACTCCACATCTATTAAAAGAAGGCAAATCAACAACAATACACCTATTCCATCACACAAGCACTAACACAGGGAATCCATGCCACAGGCAGGCTGATGGCTGCTATTTTCAGGCTGGGCTCTCAACACTGTCCAGCAATGGTTTCACCCTGAAGACTTCCAGAGTCACTAACACCAAAAGTAGGCTGTCACCAGAGTGATTTTAAGAACTGTCTACAATTAAGAGGAAAGAAGGAAAAAACTGAAGCACTTCAATATTGGTCATAAACTCCATCACAGGACTCTCTACTCACGAGCTAAAGCCCACTACAAAAATAGAAACTCAACTTCCTGCCAAGATGTAAAGAATAGTGAGCCCAAAGCAGAAATCATCAAGAGCACCTCCATGAAGGCTGACTGGAATGACAATGACTAACATGCTCCCTTCCCCAAGGAGAACAATCTCCTCTAGCAAAGCCTGCAGCTCCAACTCCTTATGACTGAGGGGAGATAGCCAGCCCTACATGCTGAATGATCCCTGCAGTCCTGAACCCACAACACTGTGGGAAAGGGTCCCACCTCTGTGGCTCACAGGGGTAATTGTATCTCTCGTATCACTTCTGTTGGGACTCTCACAAACGCCTTTGCAGCTCCCCCTTTGTCAGTGGGAGAGTCTGGAGCAAACTGTTTGTGTGCTTGCATATATGAGCAGAGAGCTCCATACCAGCCTGGGGCTTGTGGGCAGGAGACTGCCCTTCTTCAGCAGCTCTGAGAGCAGAGGGGAAGGAGGCGGAGTTGCTTTTTGTCCTAGCATCTTTTTCTGGGGTGAATCATCAGTGACTGGGGTCATGGGGGCATCCAGGGGAGCAGAGCCTGGAGGGGTGTCAGGGATTCCAATGAAGGAGGCAACTGGGGTGCTGGGCAAAGTCCCTGGAGTGACCTGAGAAAGAGAAAAACCACACTGTTCAAAGCCACACTCCACCACACGGACTAGCCCCACTTGCTCCTTCCCCCAAGAGCACTGATCCAGCACACCACAGACACCTACTCCAGTCACTCACTACACCTACTCCAGGCATAGGCTTTCACCCTTTCCCTGCCCTATAATGCTGTTTCCAGGCACACACAGAAGACTGCCTCGCCAGCCCACTGATGCCTCTACACAGCCTTTGATCCAGGCATCTGATCACCACAGACACAGAAGAGGACATGTATCTTGAGCAGCACTGTACATCAACCACACTACAGCACTACCACAGCAAGAAGTCTGCAAAACAAAGCACGGGGTTCTCCCCAGGCTCCTGTTCCATGATGGATGTAGAGCCTCAGGTCCCAGGCTTGTCTTTCCCCCTTACCATGGGAAAGATCCTTACCCCAGGACTGGCATCATCCACAGTGGGCTGAGAAAGATCTCCCAGGGCATAGTCTCCCCCTGGGGAAGTGGAACCTGCAGGGGAGCGAACCATCACGCCCGTTAACCGCCGTGGTGGGTTCTTAATCGCCTGACGAGCTAGAAGAGGTAAAAAAGCAAGATTCCATGACTCCATCTTGGACAGTCACTGAGAGTTACCTCTGACTTCATCATAAAGAGTCCTAAGAAAACTTGTATTGTAGGAATTTCTTGCACCACACTAGGCTCAGTTCACAAACAAGACTCACACTGGGTAATGCAATTTGGTTTCAGATTTCTGGAGCACTGGGTGCTCACCACCTCCCACCACTGGGAGGTTAGTTCACTGAATTGCCCCAAGAATTATAAATGAATCAAGCACTCAGAACAAATCTCTCTTCCTTTTACCTTCAGACAACAGTAAAACTAGAGGGAAAAATACAGGGATGAAAAACTTGATATTCTGAGAGCTCCTTCCTAATTCTGCTTCTTCTTAGAACTTTTCTACAGAATTTGTTCCCTTCTGCATTTTGCCCTGTTGCAAATACAGTGCTGGAAAGGCTTCCATTCCAGCTCATGGGGTCACAGAATTCCTCCTAAACAGGTCTTAACAACACTTAAATATTTCCTAAATGTTCTTATGAACATATGCTTCTCTCTCTGAGGAGGAGTAAGGAAGCTCATTTCCAGCTTACCCTGATAAGCAGCATCTGTGGCTTTTCTCTTGACTTCTGCCTCCTCCTCCTCCATTTTTTTCTTTCTGCATATAGAACCAAAGCCTGCTGTCACACAGTGTTCCACTTGGTTACTCCTCCACAATCAGCTTACTGCTCCCCACCCCATCATCCCCAGATAACAATGACCTGCCACTGTGGACAAATCCTCTGAAGGAAGCAGAGTCAGAGGCCAGTCAGAGAACAACAATGCTCACCAGGAAATTTCACTTCCTGCTGATTATCAAAATGGAGGAGGCAAGCATCGTGTTGCAAACCATCAGCAAGCCCCTGGCTGAGAAACTCCAGAAGATGTTCTGCACAAACTCATGTCCCCAGTGTGAACTAAGTCCCTCAGAGACCCACATTTGCCCAGCTGACTCATTTCTCTGAATCCAATGTACACAGATCAAGAGGTGTCTGACAAACACAGGGTGTCAGGCAACCACAATCTGAGGAAAAAAGTGTAACATGGAAATAATTAAATAACCTACATCATAATCTCATTGCACAGCTCCTCCAGTCTGTTATCCATATGCCCAGCCTGGATCAGCTCTGCATCCTTCTTGAGTTGCCTGTAATCAGAAAATCTTCTTACTGATCATGGGAGACTAAATCTCAAGCAGCATTTTCACCCCAAGCACCATCACGCTTAAGGCTACTTTTTCAAAGCAGGGCTCTTAGGTGCACCACAGCTCATTGCCTCTGCCACACACCTGTATTTCTCCTGTGTTTCTTTAATCATTTTCTTCAACTCCTCCACTCGTTCTGCAGTCAGTTTCCTCACAATAACATCTTCCACAGTTTCCACAACCTCTCCCTTCTCACCACGTTTTCTCCTATCGAGCAAAACAAAACAGTTCAGATACAAAACACAGAAGCCCCAGCTCTCCTTTCAGAAATGGCTGCTGTCTGTAGCTCCTGACACATGCACAAAAAAACCCCCTACACAAAATAAATCAACCTCTTCCAGTTTCTCTCAAATTATATTGGACAGCACAAAGTTAAAACAATTTCTTCTGAAAAGTTTATCTAATGCTTAAATGTCTCCAGGAATGTATCAGAGATGCAAGCCCAATCCAGATTCTCAAGCTGAACAAAATTAATCATTCTACTACAGAGAAAGATTCTTACTACCCACAAAGAAATGCCTGGTTTTCCCTCAGTAACTCTACTAAGTCCTTTGTCTTGGTAACTCCAGTGCTGAAGAACATTCAGCACTATGACAAACAAATACTACTTTTAAGCATTCTGCTTTTAATGTGATCTGATGTGAAGACTCAGAACAAAATGCCTGGACTTAGGAGTGAGGAATATCCAAGACTACAAAGCTATACTGGCAGCATTGATAAGAAAACTGTAAGAAATTACTGTAAAACAGAGACAGATACAAAATGTTTCTTCTTCTCACTCTTGTTGCCTTTTCTAACCCCCTTCTGAATGATATTTTTATGTGTTAAGCTTCTGATCAACAAGACTAATACACAGGGGTTTATTCCAGTCAGATAGACATTTCTTTCTGTTGCATTAAATCCCCAAATACACACTACAACTCTTATAAATGGAGCTGTGGTAAAGAGGACCCTGTCTCCCTGCAAGGTATTGTAATGACAGTAGGGACACATGGAAGACACTACCAAGGGCAGAGCGATCAGTTTGAGAACAATGTAACACTGAAATAGTCCAGTCCTTTCAAAAAAACCCCAAAACAAACAACAAAACAAAACAAAGGATACAAAGGGAGATGGGGAACGTGTTCTAAGAAATACCCTGGGCTTGCCAAGCTCCCCCATCTGCCATAATCTGATCCCACTGTCTACCCATGCCAGCTATCACAACTGAGTTTCCTCATTCCTCTGTGCTCTTTTTGGATGTGCACTATCAAGTCCTTTGCTTGCTAATACGCCCCCAAATGCACCTGACAAATCCACACTGCTACAGACTGCACGTGGGTCAGACTTTGTACTCACTTAGGGGTCTCTGTAGTCTCCAAGAGCTCTGAATACTGAGATGCACAGTGCTAAGAAGAAACACAGAAAGTCAGAGGACACCAAAGAGTCAGCTGGAGCAAACGCCTATCAACAAAGCCTACAAGGCCCTCAGTTCCACTTCTTCAGAGGTCTAACACTTCATGAACTGATCTGACAGTCTTCTCCAGAATTTCCCCCCTGCCTATAACTCACCATAGTGCAGAGTGAACGAGAATATTCTCATTCACTGCCCAGGTTGATCTCCAAAACAAAGCTAAAGAACAGACACTCCCAACTTCGAAATCAAAGCAAGAAAGCATGATTAGGGAAACTGTAGCTGTAATGTTTCTGTCTGTGAAAATCAACCAAAAATAGAGAAGATAAAATAACATCTTATCAAGGCCAGTCTCACAGCTTAACAAAAACAGCAAGCAAGATAAAATCCCCAGCACCTCCTTCTTTGATTCTCTTAATGTCTCTGTTACACGACAAAAAATCCAGATGCTTGCCCACACAGCAGGACACACCAAAACATGTGGGTATCCACAGATTCCTGGGGCAAGGAATTCCAGTGCTTAATTACATGCCTGGTGAAGAAGAATCTCTTTAGGTTTGCTTTGAGCCTGCCTCCTGTAAGTCAAACTTAATAGCTTTCAAATCTTGTACTGGACAAAGCACTAAGAATCCTTACTCATCCTCAACTTCATGCCACTTGTGATTACACAGACATCAGTTGTATCTCTCATTGCTCATCTCTTGTTGAAGGGTTTTACCTTTAACCATCCCTTACAAAAAAGCGGTTTCAGGTCTTTGATCCTTGCATTTTGCTTACGACTGCACTGTAAACTCAACTTTAATTTCAGAAAAAGGATTTGATAAAAAAAAAATTCCCTGTTTAAAAGAAGCCCCCAAGAAATACAGTCTCTCAGGCAGCTGTCATGCACATCCCATGCAGAACCAGTATCTTACCTTCTGGGAAAACCAGTCAGGTGGGCGTCCTGGCTCTGCAAAAGGTTTGATAGCTCTGCTGACTGAGACCCTACAGGAAAGAAATGGCAAGTCATGGTCAGCTTACTCTCCTTCCTAACTAATGTGCAGAGAAAATAAGCTAACCTGTCTTGAGGTTCATCGCTGAAGAGCATCCATTACCACAATGAACTTGCCAAGGAGTTATGTTTGGGAGCTACTGAAGTACAGTCATTAGACTTAAAAAAGTTTGTCTACTCCCAAATGAACAACACATTCCCTTCTCTGCACTGAAAAACAAATTTCTATCTTCTGGTGACACTACTACATTTCCACAATGGTTTTACTTTGGTGAAGGGAAAAAGGCAGCAAAGCAGAGCTACAAGTGCAGTAGCAATGCACAGGAGTCCATTATCAAACGTCCACCTTGATTAAAACATATGTCTTCTGATCTATGTTGGAATACATTACTCTTTGTTCTGATTCTGGACATTCTAGGGGTGGACTCATTAATGTTTGGTTAATGATGGACTTGATAATCTTAGCGATTCCATGATTTGAAGACTGACACACTTGCCTTTTCACACAGTAGCTATGAAAAAAGTGAAACGATATTCAAGTCTAATACTTCCATCTTTAACTGCCCAACTTCGTTTTTCAACAGAGTACGCAGACAGCAGAAGTTTCTCACTAGCTGTGGCACAACGAACCGGCCCAATGAACAACCAGCTTCCGTACAGCTCCCCCCAGCCCGCGCTTTGCCCGGAAGCCCAGTGCCCGCGCACACCGAAGGCAGGGCCGCGGCCGTGACCCCCGCTCCGCCCCTCACCAGTTCTGGTCCCCGCTGCGCATGACGGAGGAGGCCAGGCAGAGCTTCTCGCGGATGGACCACGGCTCCGTGGGGCCGGCGCTCAACAGCTTGTGCTCTGCCGGGACAGGGGAAGGAGTGCACCGACCCACCTTTACCCTGCTCCCCGCCGGGGACCCCAAGCCTCGAACCCCGGTGCCACCGACTAGCCACGCCTCCGCCCCGCTAGCCATGCCCCCGCCCCGCCCCTCCCCCGGGCCCGCTGCCCCGCCCCTCCCCCGGGCCCGCTGCCCCGCCCCTAGCGCGATCGCTGGCACCACCCCCTCCCGTCAGAGCCGCTCAATTCTCTTCGGGACGTTGCTCTGCTCTCTCCCCTGCCCCGGCTCCACTACGGTGGGCCGCCGCTACCGTGGGCCACCTCCGCTGCTCTCCCGCTGCCGTCCACCCGCTCCCCACCGCTTCTCCCGACAGGCCCCGCACTCACTGCCCGTCCCCGCCGCCATCTTCCCCGCCCGGCCCGAGGGAGGCAGGGTGGAGCTGTGCGCAAAGCCCGCCGGGAGGCGCGCGCGCCGCCGGCCGTCCCCGGGCACGCGGGCGAGCCGATCGCACGGGCTCCGCCCCCTGCTGCCCCACGGCGATCTCTGATTGGCGGCCGTGCGGGCGCGGGCCCCCATTGGCGGAACGGGCGGACGGCGAGGTTTGAAACCCCAACAGTAGGCACCGTGCGGAGGTGAGCCGTGTGCGGGGTGGCGGAGCGGTCCGCGGCCGGGCTGGACGAGCAGCGGAGTAGGTTCTGCAGCGCTCTTGCCGGCCTCAGGGAGGTCTCGGGCGCCTGGGAGAGTCGCGATTTTGTCTGTATGTGGAGCAGCCCTGTATGGTGGGCTGCATGAGCAGCTTCCATGCGGTGGTCTCTGTGTAGGGAGCTCTCCGTGTGTCTAGGCGGTGTGTCTGAGGCCCTGTAGGTGTTCCGTGTGTCTGCGTGGTGTGCCTGGGGTTCTGTGGGGGTGTGTGGTGCGTGTGTGATTTTATAGCAGCACCCTGTATATCAGTGTATGTTATGTGTAAGGGCGATTGTGTGGCAGTCTGGGAACGGATGGATATGGCAGTGGTGGTCGACTGCATGCATGAAGAGCAAAGCTTAGACTCACAGAAGACTGCTGTAATGCCGACCTGCCCTCATTGTGCCCCTTTTTTTTCTTTAGGAGCTGTGCGAGACACTATGGCGCATACAGTTATTTCCCCAGGGTTGTTTTCTGATGATGATGTAGCCTCCCCTGTTCTTGAATCCACGGCAACAGGGTTTGGGGACAATGTGCGCAAGGACCTGCTGTCAGAATTCTCTGCCATCTCTTCAGATCTGGAGGGCTCCCAACAGGTGAGGTTGGAACTCTTCTGTCACAAACAGGGCAGTGGCTGCTGTGCCTCTTAGAGGCTGCCTTAGTGGTACTAAGGCATTGTGGTGCAGGGGGTAAGCGAAACCCTTCAAAAAAGGCTAAAACAAAATGCTGCATTGGAAGTAGCAGTTACTATTAAAAGCAGTATGTGGTGAAGGGCACAGCTGCTAACTGCCTCAGCATGATGCCTTTGAACATGGTGCTTGGTCTGGGGTCTGATTTTGGCTTCAGTTCTTCAGGTGGTTGGTCTGAATTACTAGATAAAAGAAATGCTGGTGTGACTAGCAATGCATCAGAAAGCTTCTGGTATTGCTGGGGAGTTTGGGACCAAGGAAGTGTCAATTAGTTACTGAGCACCAGTCAGGGTAGCTATGCATGTGTTCTGTGCTGTGGTTTCTGCTAGTGCTCTTATGGATGGTTTTGTATTGCCTCTGTGACTGCCATATTTAAGCTGTGTGGTTTTTGGTGTTTTTTTTTCCTTCTTTTTTATTCAGGCTGTAGCTGAACATAACAATGGAAAAATAAAGGTGTACCTGAGAGTTCGACCTCTGAAATCCACAGAGGTGGAAAAAGGGGAAGACCAGGTGAGGCACTGAATGAAGTAGTCTGAGTTGGTTGCCTGTGGGAGATGCTATTAGCTTTCGCTGCCTGTGTTATGGCCTCTTGTAAGCGGTTGCAGTGATGGTATTTTTGTGTTCTTTAGGGCTGTGTCTGCATCGAGAATTCAGAAACTCTTCTTCTAAAAGCCCCTAAGGACTCCTTCACCATGCGGAGCACAGAGCGTGGAGTGGGACAAGCAGCACACAGATTCTCTTTCACCCAGGTAGGTAACTGTGACAAATGAGCCATCTGGAAATTTTTTGAGCTTAAAACCAGCCTTAGAGCCTGAAAAGTTTGCCTTACTGATTCCAGTGCACTGCCTGAGCTATGTGGTCTCATACAATCCTCTCTACTTAAGTTTGTTTTTGTTGCTGTTTCCCTATTTCTTTCTCCTTTTAAGCTCACGCTGAAAAAATTTTCAGCAGCAAACGCCAAACTTGTTTCGTTTATGAGGATCTAAATGTCTGAGAGGCTGTAGTGATTATCAGATGTTTCTAGATTGAAAGCAAGTGAACAGCTTGTTTTTGCAGAGGGGTCTTGGACTGGAATTACTGTTGGATCTGTTGCTCATGATGTGGGGCTAGTGGAGGGAACAAAGGACTACATAATATCACTTGAACAACTATCAGCAGTCAAAAGATAAGATATACATGAGGCCATTTTTTGTCTTGCTTGCAGATCTTTGGACCAGAAGTGGGACAAAAATTGTTCTTTGATGAAACAATGAAGCAGGTGGTAAAGGATGTACTGAATGGGCAGAACTGGCTGGTGTACACCTATGGCATTACCAATTCAGGGAAGACTCACACCATTCAGGGTAAGGAAAGCACTAGGTCTTAGTAGCCTACTGAGGGAATTGTCTGCTTTTACATGTGAATCCTTAGCTTGCTGCTGTTCTTGCTTCAGGCAGCAACAAAGATGGGGGGATTCTGCCTCGCTCCTTAGCGGTCATCTTCAACAGTGTGGGAGATAGGCTGTATCAAGCCATGGATCTGAAGCCTTCCCTCTCCAGTGAGGTGGTCTGGTTGGACAGCAGGCAGGTGCGGCAAGAGGAGACCAAGAAACAGACCATGCTGCGGGCTGGCCTGTGGGAGGTAAGTGTGAAGCTTCTCAAAAGCTTAGTAATGATAGGGTAAGGATGGTGTCAGGCTACATACCCACTCATGTTTTTGTTTCCTGCCAGGAAGAGCTGTTAACACCAATGAAGAGGAGCCACGGTGCCGAATCTCAGCTCCAGGCCACTACCAGTGGCAGCTTTGACAGTGGAGTTGCTGGCCTCTCTTCATCTAGCCAACTTACCAGCCATTCCAACATCAGCCAGACAGAAGGTATGTCTGAAGCCTGTTTACTACCTAACTCATTGTTAGAGGATGGGGGAAGAAAGGATGATGGCTGTTTGGATGCTGTGCTGTGGGCAAGGGAGGAAAGGTGCTGGACTTTCCCATTGAAAGATAAAGGGTGTCAGGACTGAAAAACTTAGTACATATGACACGTCTTGCCAATGTAGAAAATTCACCACTGCATAGTAACCAAGCCCTGTGAAATGAAGCTACTTAGCACTGCTTAATTTCAAGGGAACCGAGCAGCTGAATGCCATGTGATGGAGATAGCTGGAAAGCAGGGTGCTGAAGTGACATGTTGCACTGAACACTTGTGCCCAGACTTTCAAACCGAGAAACTACTAGCTGATAAGGTATCCAAGAGCATGGAATGACTGAGGTAACAAGGGCTAAAACTTCACTTATGCTGGGAAGAATTCATGTTTGAAGTACCCTGTACTTCTGGAGTCAGAATAAAGTGCCTATCAAGAGAGGAGGTATGTGGAATGAGTCTGGGATAGTGTTCCTGCTGAAGAAAGATGCCTCACTCTGCAGCTAAATCATTTTTGTTGGACCTGTGTAAGACTGCCACCACGATTTTATGTTTGTTTTCCCCTCCCCTCTCTTTCCCCAGAACCAGGCCCTTCTTGGGATGACTCGGATCGTATTTCACTTACCAACACAGGAGATATGCAGTTCTCAATCTGGGTCTCCTTCTTTGAGATTTACAATGAGCTAATCTATGACTTGTTAGAACCAACTCTAACTGGCCAGAACCGCAAGAGGCCGACGCTGCGGCTCTGTGAAGACCAGACTGGCAACCCCTACGTGAAAGGTAGATTTACCTTAAAGACATTTTTAGTCTGCTAGAGAGGCTTGAGGACTGAGCTGGGTGGGTGGCTTAGCAGTGATGTGTTGAGGAGCCTGCTGGCCTCTATGGCCTCTGAGATCTCTGGTGGCTAGATCTTGGTACTTACACATTTGCTCAGGTCAACAAAATAAAAATGTGAAGTTGAGGTGGAGATAATTAAGCTTTCTGTCAGTCTCCTAACTGCTTTGTCTGCTTTTTCCAGATCTAAACTGGATCAACGTCCAAGATGCCGATGAGGCTTGGAAGTTGCTGAAACTGGGCCGGAAAAACCAGACTTTTGCTAGCACCCACATGAATCAGAACTCCAGTCGCAGGTGTGAAGGGGGGAGGACAGTTGTTGAGGCTGAAATACAACCTTTGAGGGGCTTTAAAGGTTGCAATTCCGTTCTAAAATATCTGCATGCTTCTTTACAGTCACAGTGTCTTCTCCATTCGGATTCTGCACTTGCAAAGAGGTGGCAGTGAAATTGTTCCAAAAATCAGCGAGTAAGTTTAACGCTCCAGGATTTGGGGGTGTTTTCTGTGGACTGAACTTCCCTGCTCATTTTTCTGGATCTAGGATATGGGAAGTATCTTGGGAAAAGTCTCTTGAAAGTACTTGGAATGAATGGCCATACTCTTAAGTCTTGACAGTGACTGAGGAGTTTGTGAGGATTATTACAAAGTACAACCTGAGAGAGTTCTCAAACTTTTTCAGTGAAGGTCAATTTGAGTACCCCCTGCCCTTGTAACAGGCACTGATCTGAGCGCTGCTGATGCCTGTTCATAGGATGTAGTTATCTGGAAACGGGTCATGGCAGTCCTGAGGACTGGCAAAGGATCTTTGAACTTGACAACACAGAACTCATGTTGGTGTAACTCCTGTATTTAGCATAGTCCTTTCTGTCTAGCAATAGTCCTTGCATCCTATAAAAGCTTCAGCGCCTCTATGGGGGGAGACAGTAGGGAAGGTGAGAAGTGTAGGTGATTGCAGGGTGTAAACCTGGATGGAACAGGACAGATCTAGTAGGTCACGTGAGTTTTGCCTGCATTCCCTTCAGGTTATCCCTGTGTGACCTTGCGGGGTCAGAGCGCTGCAAAAACCAGAAAAGTGGGGACCGAATGAAAGAAGCCAACAACATCAACACCTCCCTCCACACGCTGGGCCGCTGCATTGCTGCCCTGCGCCAGAACCAGCAGTCCAAGTGGGTATCCAGAACTCCAGAGGGAGTGTGTAGGGAGCCTGTTTTCTTTCCCATAGGCTCACTCTTGTCTCTCCCCACAGATTGAAGCAGACTGTGGTTCCCTTCCGGGACAGCAAGCTAACCCGTGTGTTCCAGGGTTTCTTCACTGGGCGTGGGCGCTCTTGCATGATTGTCAACATTAACCAGTGTGCATCTACATATGATGAAACTCTGCATGTAGCCAAGTTCTCAGCCATTGCTAGCCAGGTAAGTACCACGTGCCAGGATCATGGCATGGTCAAGATACAACCTGCTCCTGTGGGAATGGGCCCCTTTCCAATCACAAGGCAGGGATATGCTTACAAGTCTTCCCTATGCTTCTCCAGCGGATTATTACCTTTACAGTATTTCTAGATCCTGCTAAACTGAAAGGGTTGATAGGTTGCAGAGAAATGCTGTGGTTAAAGACTATGCAACTTCCAGACTTTCTGGACTAGTAGCAATGGCCTTTTTCTCTTCAGCTTGTTCAGGTGCCTCCCACAAAGCTGGAACTTCCATCCATACACTCGATCATCAAAGAGCACTCTAGGCGAACCAGCCAGGGTCTAGAGGCAGCCCCAGCAAATGAAGAAGTGGAATCAGAAGATGACAGTGAGGATGAAGCAGATGTTTCCATGTATGCAAAGGAGGTGGGTTTGCAATTTGCTTTACAGCCTTTACGCAAGGCAAGAATGTGACAGTTTGCTTTGGTCTGAGAGGTGGGGCTGCAGCTTGGCATTATACCAAGAGATGACAGCAAACCTCAAGGACATGAGACCCAGGAAACTTGGTATCCATGTGGGAAATGTTCCACAGTTTGGTCTAAACCTGAAATGTGTTGCATTTGGAAACACTGTCATCTGTGGCATTAGGGACAGTAAGAACTCTGGTGTGAAGCTATAATCCTGACTGAGAGGCATTGGAATTAGGAAAGAGCCAACCTGCAACTTCTCTTTCCATGTGACTAAAATAATCTTAAACCTAGAACTCTACAGATGAAGGATCCCACCTCACTTATTCTAGGTCTTAATTCAGTTGCACAGTGAGGGCAATGGAGTTTGTGTCCCTGCAGGACTTGTTGCGTGTCGTGGAAGCTGCACGAGAACTGCTGGTGCAAGAGCGGCAGGAGAAACTGCAGCTGGAAATGCGCCTCCGTGATGAGATCTGCAATGAGATGCTGGAGCACATGCAGGAGAAGGAGAAATGGTGCAGGTAGAGCTTTCTTGATCACATCCTTTTATCCAGTCTGAGCTCCAATACCAAGAACTGCCAGACCCTGACATGCAGTTGCTTGATTTCTGTAGCCAGCATGTGGATGCTCAGAGGGAGCTGCTGGAGGAACTGTATGAGGATAAACTGAATAACCTAAAGGAGTCACTGACTGACTATTACCAGGAGGAGATCCAGGTTTGTTCAGGGTAATGGAAAAACACTGGGAAAGTGGCAATATGTTGAGAGGGCACTTGGGGTGCTTGAATCTGGGGATGTGACTTCATGCAAACTAAAAGGAAAGGTTTTGCTTTTTGAAGTATTTTTGGTGGTATTTTGATAGTCTGATCCGCAATTCTTGCTTCTTGTCTACTGCTGTCATTAGGCAGCCTCATTTCCAGCCCTTAATCTGGAGGCTAATATGCAGCCATTCTGACTCCTAGTTATTCAACATGATTCTCTTCTCCCTTTTTTCACTAGTGGCTTGCTCTACACTGAGTTCTGTGAATTTTTCCTCTCAGTTGTGGTGATGGGTATGGGCCTTCTTGTATTTTTTATGCTATAGCATTTGGATGGCCTTGTTGCAGACCTCTCTGAAGATGTCAAGTCTCAAGAAATTCCTTAACTCTAGAGGCTGTAAAAAGAGTTCTTTAGGCTCACAGGCAAAGGGTTCAATGTTGTCACTTAAAGGGCATCAAGGTCCAGAGTGTGAAGTGTGATTGAAAGTCTCCCAAAAGAAAAACATCAGAATTCTAGAAAACTGTAGCAAGAAAATCTTGCTGAATGTCTGCACAAACTTGCTTTCTAAGGAGCGTGATGAGAAGATTGAGGAGCTCCAAGCTGCTCTGCAGGAGGCAAAACAAAAACTGGAGAGCCTGGAGCCTAAGCAGGAGCCAGGGAAAGGCTTGCGTCGATCAAAGCGAATGACTTCATCTGCTCTGCAACAGGAACTGGCAGACACTAAAGCCAAACTGGAGCAATGTCAAACAGAGCTAAGCACCAGGACAGCAGGTAAGGCAGTGATGCTGCACTGGTTCTGAATTGTCCAGGCAATCTTGTAGAGGGTTCTAGAGATACATTTTTCTCTAAGGGTGTATTGGATTCAAACACTCTGAAACCATTGTCCTGGGTTGTAGGTGTCAGGAATGGTGTGCTGGATGAACAGGGTTTCAGTTTACTTCCACATGAAAATGGATTTCAGAGTAGGATTATCACTGAAAGGATGAAGCCTGGAATATTTGTGCATGTCTACAAAAACTCAAAGCTGTCCTCAGCTTGCCTGTGGCAGCTTGTCCCAAGGGAAGTCCTGACTTCATGAAAAGTGGAACTGTGAATGTACTGTCACTTACTCGTTTTGGTTTTGGTGTTCCTAGAGTTGCGTAAATACCAGAAATTAGTGGAGCCACCTCCCTCTGCCAAACCCCTTACTGTGGACGTAGACAGGAAGCTGGAGGATGGACAGAAGGTAACTATCTCTGTTATAGAAAGGAACACTCCCAGGATGAAGTGCTTGCAGTTTACGGAGTGTTTGGAGCTGCTGTTCCCCATTTCTTTAAACAAACAGTTGATCTTCCCGGAGATGTGCACAGCTGTGGTATCTGAGATCCCAGTGTACCTCACTCAGATGGGACTCTCCCTCAGTACTATGCATCTGAATTACTCTAGAGTGGCTGTGTTAGAGCAATATCAAAGGTAGCTGTTGTATTCAATCTTTCTCCTACAGAATGTCAGATTGCTGCGTTCAGAACTACAGAAACTTGGGGAGTGTCTCCAATCTGCAGAGAGGGCATGCTGCCACAGTACTGGTGCAGGGAAACTTCGAGAAGCCCTCTGTACCTGTGATGACATTTTAGCTAGACAGGTAATGTCTTTGTTGTGGGTTGCACAGGGGCATTTAATCTATGCACTTTGCCTTTATCAGCAGAATAACCTAAATTTTTGGAGTGGCAAATTACTTACTCTCTAGACACTTGATGGCTATCAAAATTAAAGGAGCTGTATTGCTAATTTTCTCAATGGCCGAATCAAACTGAATATTTAGCTCTCCAAAGCAGACCCAAATTATTCACTTAACTGACAGCCTCCACTTAAAAGTAGGAAAATTCAGAGTTCTCATATCCAATTCTCTATTACAGTTGCCATGGCACCAGTTTGCAGCAGGATGGGTTCAGCTCTTTCCAGCCTTACTGCTCATATTTTATTACTGGATTGTTCCACTTTTGACAGTAGAAGCTAATATAAATGCCTGTGTAGCACAGTAGTAGGGAGTTTTGGCAAAGGCATTTTATCCTCTTCAGTTCACAGTAACCAGTGGGTTAGGCAACTTGTGCCTCTCTTGCTTTTTCAGGACCAAACCCTGGCAGAACTGCAGAACAATATGATACTAGTGAAACTAGACCTGCGGAAGAAAGCAGCTTGTATTGCTGAACAGTACCATACCGTGCAGAAGCTCCAGGCTCCTTCAACGTCTACCTTAAAGAAACGATTCTGTGCCAACAGGGAAAACCTACAACCTAACCAACCTCCTGGTAAAAGGCCGTTCCTGCACAACCTTCTGTCACGTTCAGCGCCTCGTCCCGCAGCTGGCAGAGGGTGGCAACTTCGTTCAGTTGCTCTATGACTTGAGATCCAAGCCCCCACTATTACTGGAAGAAGGTGGCAAATCCAATATAATGGCATCTGTTTTATTTTGTGTGCTTGTTTATTGTTATTGTAGCTGCTTGAGAGCTTATGTAAACAATGTTGGATATGTATGGTTAAACTTTTAATCGATACCAAAGGGGACAAAATGACCTTTTGTAATTTCAACACTACAACCAGGGAAGTCTTTAAATATAAAATAAGGCAGATGATCAAAGTTGTTTCACAAAAGGACAAGTCAAAAGTGAGTTCTTATCTTCAACTATTGTGGGCACATAACTCAAGAGCCTCCTTGAAAGGTATCTTCCCTTCTCTGAATTACAATCCTTTATTAAAGTATACACGTTCTAGTTCAGGGTTGTTCTCTCGGATCTTGGCTTGCAGTTCTGGCTCCAAGCTTGTTACAGACATAGAACTAAGCAAAAGAAACAGTAAAATGGTTATATATAACCAGCACTTGTGTGTAAAATAAGATGGATGATGCACCTGGTTAAACTTCCTAGATTGTGAAAAGTTTTCAGATCTTTTTAACTTCAGAGGAAGGGATCATCCTTACAGACCAGGACACATCAGTCTCTGCTTACACCACAGTAAGACAATCTCTAGAGTCAAGAAAGAGCTGTTGTTACTGCAGTGGGGGTAGGAATCTGCTTAGTTGCTTGAGGTTTGCAGCTCTTAATAGAAACCTACCTTCCTAAAGGTATTTTTAAATATGTATTTGCCTCTTTCTCTTACTGCCTCATTCAGTTGAATAAAATGTTTATCCTGACTACAGTCACCTTACAGTAAAGTGAGTTAAACTCCCTTTTAAGTTACACAGCTGCACTTTCTTAAACAGCTTTGGGTCTAATCTTATAAAAGGGAGAGGCCTAGTTAAAAGCAAGAGCTGTACTATACTTCCTAGGCTCCTTTGTTAAGCCATCTCCATGTAGCCTAGTGCCATTTATTTACCAAAATTCTTTGCTCTATGCCAGGCAGGGAAGCAGATGGTGTCAGACTGCTTTGTTGTATTCAAACAATTGCATTAGATAAGTAAGACTTGGGTATTGTTTCCTGAAAGTCAAATGCTACTCTAGTTGCTCAACATTCAGCTCCAGCTTGCATAGTTTAAGCTACAGTTGGCAGCTTGTTGAGTTTAGACAACCACTAATAGTATGAAAGGGACCCTGCAAATTGAGTTACCTTTATTTGTAGGTAACTCCCCTAGGGTTTATTAGGATTTCAGTTAGAAATGATATTCATTATAAGACAGTTTTCTGGACTTAGCTATTTTGTGTACCAATAAAAAGTTATCTCTGCAAAAGTGCTAATCAAATTACAAATGAGCACAAATACAGTCAAGTGCTGTTCTGTATAACCAGAGAGTGTCCAGGTGGAAATAAAAGGGGCTCTGATCATATTTATTGAAGCCATAACCTTACTAGACATGAATATATTGTTTGGGCCATATTAGCCTTTTCAGGACTCATTCTAGTGATTCTGAACTCTAGATCAAACACCTCACCTTGAAAGAATATGGTTTAACCCTTCCTCACCTCAATCTCTTCTTCACTGCCACTATATAGTGGCAATCAAAGCATTCTAATCAAGCTGTTACAGGCCCTTTTTTCCTCTTTTCCCTCTGGTTACTCTTTTTCCCTTCCCTCAGTCTTTCTTGGCAGCTTCTTCATAATTCAAGAATTGGGAGTTTGTAAACAAAAGAGGCCAATTCAACTACTTCTAGTGCTGATGAGTAACATAGCTAGTCATTTTCTGAATATTCCCATGTTTATCACACAAATGGGAATTAAGCCTGTATGCTCTAGGAGCCAATGACCACTTCTTTCTGCCTTTTTGCAGTACCCTGCATGCATCTGGGAGTGCAACATTAAGTGTAAGACAAATACATACCTTTTTTGAGGAAACAGTGCACAACACAGGGGTGTGGCAAACACGAGACTAGAGGAGACAAAAATGGTTTTACAATATTGAGGGTGCTAAAAGAGAATTCAAAACCTTTATAAATGGTCTTCTAGGTAGAAAGCTATTTTTTGTGTGTACAGTGAATGAAAGTTCCGTGAAGTGCCATGTAACCCTTATACCTTATGAAATCATTTACCTACTATGTAGTGCTAAATGCAGCAATACAATGCTTACAAATGTCTATTAAAAAAATATCTGACAGCCTTTCAGTGTTTTGCATTGGTGTGCATGACAACATAAACTGCTATACAACAGCAAATAAACTCCCTTAACCAAACGTCTCAGAAATTGATCAACCTACAGCATTAGATTCCAATTATTGTTTATGGAAGTAGCAATCAAAGCATTCTAATCAAGATGCTACAGGCTTTTTTTTTCTTTTTGGTTACTCTGTTTTTTTCCTCCTTCCCTCTGTCCTTCTTGGCAGCTTCTTCATTACTAACAGCATTTTTATTATGGTATTATCAACTACAGATATGGAGGTGAAGCAACTGCTGGAGCCTCATTAACTCTCAGCTTTCCCCTCCTTCCCCCCCCTCTTTAAACACAGTGCAAGTATTGCTACTTCCTCAAAAAAACCCCAAACCAACAAAACCCTAAAAAGTATCTCTTAAAAGCACACACAACCCAAAGAAATTACTTACCAGACTCCAACTAATCCAACTTGAATGGGAGCACTCATCCAAGGGAATCTCTGTCAAAAATAAACCGCACACAATGAGTATGGCATCTTTTCTTCCCCCCACCTTTCCACCTTCCTGGAATTCCTCTATTGTAAGAGAAGACTGCAGCTAGAAGACTCTTGGACAGGGAGGCAAAACAAAGGCCTTAATGCTGAGCTCCACTTTGAGAGCTTAGTTCTTTTGAAAAGTAGTAAGAAAATTCCAGATGAGCTATGTCCAGTGTTATCCTGAGTAAGTCTCCCTCAGAAACTACAATGGGTGGTTTAACTGTTCTACTTACAACCTGCTCCTGAGTACATGAAGTATTTCTTTCAGTCACACAAAGCCCTCGAGGTAGCAACACAGCTCAAGTCTGGAACCGTGCTGCAGTTGTGAGGTGCTGCCACACCTCCTAAGGACACTGAATTTTGCCCTGGCACCCCTAAGAAGAGCCAGGTCTGATGACAGCTCCTCTCCAGTGGTTTTAAAACTTGCAACTAGAGATTTACTTTGTGAGCAACTGCAGCCACCAACTGTAAGTAAAAGAGATGTCAAGAAAAAAAATGCATGTCTTTTTTAGCCCTTTCTTCTGTCTTACGATTTACTTTGTTTTGTAGGAGCTTGCCCCTGTAGCAGAGTCTGGTACACTGCAGTTCTGCAAGGATTTGCCTGTTACTAAAGAAAATAAAAGGTGGAAGAATGGGGGAAACAAAGCTGAGAAGGCAACACATAACCCGTGGATGCACTTTTAGCACACCCCGATTGTAGCTTTTGCAGAGCTTGAATACATGCCAAGAAACAGGACCATTGTCTTGCAGGCATGCAAATGCTTTAGGAATCCATTCTGCCCCATGTTAGAATTTCAGTTGAAATGAATTACTACTGAAATAAAACCAGACCTGTTTAAACAGCACTGCCGCAATAGCCTGCTGTTCCTACAGTAAAATCAGTGTCTCCAGCAAGTAGGACATAGACAACTGCTAGGATAACCAGAAGCTGGTTTTAAACCAAAACAGCTCATGAGTTTAAAAAAAATAATCACCACACATTACAGTGGATGGTATTTTCAACAAAGATGATGTGTTTTTTTTTCTGCAAGAAGTAGTTGTCAGGATGTAGAAGTTAGTGGGCAAACTGGTGAATAAAAGATGGGCATTATTTGAGAACGGAAATAGAACAAAGACATTCAGAAAGCTTGGTAGGACAAATTTTGGTGCTAAGAAGGTTCAGAGCGGTGTAAGAGAGATGCAGAACAAGCCTGTGTGGATTGAGCTTTCTCTAGAGCCTCAGGGAGAAGAAATGATGTAGAAGATTGGCTTTTCTTCCCCCAACCCCACCCCCACCCCCGGAGTCAATCTGTAATCCAGAAAAGATTGCAGGAAGAACCGTGCAATTCAGCAACAACCTGCAACAATAGGTAACAATGGAAAAAGACAGAGACAGCAAGAAAGGTAAAATGAATGCAGCAGTGTTCTGCTGTTCTGGCATTCCACTGAACTCACCTTCATTTGACCCTGAACTGAGATAAATTCACTCAAAATGCTTCACATTTCATACACATGGAGAGACAAGAGATGGTGTGACTGACAATGGGAGGGATGTAAGACTCCCACTGATATTTGGGAACCCAAGTCAAACTCTCTGCTGCAAAAGACTTCAGCCTCTGAGAAGAATTAAGGAAGAAGGATGCTGCACATTGCAATGTGAGCTGAGGACCTGAGATTTATTACAGAAAAACCTCAAATGTGATTTCATAACTGAAAAAACTTTTGGAGAGTGTCATAAAAGCAATCTATAGTTTCATGCCTTTACCAGAGTTGGTCACTAATCTTGGAGAGGGAAGTGCCTGCTAGTACAAACAATATAAACAACATCTATTTTGTGTTGTGGAACATTTTTTTGCCAAGGTACTCAATCAGAGTTACAGCCTTTATTTTTCTAGAATATTACTGCGCTGTACTAGCCAAGAAAGTTGGTGAAGCAAAACTCTGTAACACTGGGAGGTCAATACTAGTGTTGCCTAAGGAACAATGTAGAACAATAAAGCAAATCTCAAATGCAGGCTGTACATTCCTATAAAGAAATAAAAGGAAGTAGAAGACAGCAGAAGAATTTACTGTGTTAGAGAACTATCATTTAACTCCGGAAGAAGGCAGTTCCCAATGAATTAGGATTTAATTTCCAGATGTCTTTATGGCATCTTCAGTGGTTAGTGCAAACAGAGAAAATGGAGAAGTGGTAATTAAGCAAACAAAAGCCATAAGGAGAATCAGCTTTTTTCTAACTGCTTCTTTTCATTGTTGGATGCTGAAATCTGTCAGCTTTCCCAGGCTAGCTATGCCTGTTTTCAAAAGAACAAATGAAATGACAGTTAAACTAGGAAAGCGTGGAGGTCTCTAAGGCAGAAGACATTCAAAACCGATGCTTAAAAAAAGTCTCTCAGTCAGTTTTGTAACAGTATTGAACACAAGTTTTAGTTGCAGACTAAGAGATCCCAAGGAGCTCATTTTGAAGAGGAAATTTCTGGAATCACCTTGAATGTTAATACAGTATGCAGAACAGGAGAGAAACAGTACTTGAAGCTGCAAGAGTAGTAATACAAATGGAAACTAAAGTGTTGACTGGAATTTTCAGAAGTTTCAGTGGAAAGCTCCAATTTCTTTCCTTAGGAGAAAGGTTACCTGTGGCTACAATAAATATATAAACACTGTGTCTCAGAGCAAGGTTGTTTATGGATCCTCCTGCTGCAGCAGACAAAGTAATTAATCAAGAACTACTATGCTGCATAATCGTATAAAAGGCAGACAAAAAAACGCCAAACACATACACATGAAGTATTTTTTCGAGTCAAGAAATGAATTCTTCTTGAAGCAGAAAGTATATGCTTGTGATATAAAAACATTCTTGCCATTTTCTAGCAACAACTTTTGGCAATACTGTTAATTCACACTCGCATTACCATCAAAATGTCCTCATGCAAAGCAGCTTGTTTCAAACATCAGAGGATGATAGCCTGCTGTCACTGAGAGCAGCATTTCAGAAGCATTTATTTCCTTGTCTCATTGAAGAACATCATTCTGTTTTCATCCCTATTTCACAACCATTTGCCTGTGTTCTGGCCTTGTGTGTTGCTTAATAAGCTTTGGCAGGCATACAAGAGTTATTTTCCAGAGTGATGGTGTGCAAAGCAAAGGCTGAGGATAACAAGTTAGTAAAGCATTGTGTGGATGGTGTTGGGAGCACTGCAAATGGGATGGTGCTTCTGAAACCTCAAAAGGACATGCAGAAGCTGCTTGTTAAAAATGCAGCTCATTCCTTGATGGTTTTAATACTAATCTCTACCAAGTGTTATCACTGACTAGTGGTAGAGCAGTGTTTCACCTGAACTCACAGTCTCTGAGGCTGCGGGGGAGGAACAGGTGAGCATAAACGGTCAGGATGGTACCAAAGACCACTGAGTAGTCACTGTAGAAATCGTTCATTTTGGCTGATCTGAAAAATTCACAACACCCTTATATTGATCACACCACATAAAACCAATGGATATTTCTCTCCAACCCCTGCAAATTGCTGCAAGTTCTTCACAAATGTCATTGCCAGCTGAGCAGATAGCATGGGTTAACACATTCTCAAGAACACAACAGTATCACAAGCTGCCCAAAGTTACTGCGCTAACAGCCTATGGGTCAAAGGACTACACCACTAAGAATCAGCCAGATCAGGAGAGGGCTCTTTATACTGTAGATTGGGCTCTTTACACTGCAGACTGTGTTTGGATGCACTGCAGTCTCACTTCTTTCAGGACATAGAAGCAGCACGCACTGACTTTCACTCTAGAACGCAAACGCCACATTCCTGGTTTTACATCCTGAGTAATACTGTTGTCTGTTAAGAAGGAGGAAGGGAAGCAAAGCACTTCAGGGAAAAAAAGTTTCTAAAACTGAGTGACACTTGAGACCTCTTTCCAATGCCTCATTTCTATCAAAAAGTGCTTTCAAATCATGTGTGTAAGTTGGTAACGCACCTCTGCACTAGAAAAAGGAAGGGTAGAAATCATAAAAAGTAGAATTTGGATATCTTTAGAAAGCTTAATCTTAGACAAAAGAAACTAGGAAGCGTTCCATGCTTGTCCTCCCAGGAGTCACCAACCAAACCACTTTTCCAAGGGAGGGTCTGGAGACTCAGACCACGTTTTCCTTTCCTTTTTCTAAGGGGAAGAAAACAGATTCTCATAGGCTACTGTTCCCAGCTTGGCCTGGAGCTACACAGTAAGTAAATCAGTGATATCAGCTGGTGAAGATGAAACTCCCTTTGCTGGTTAAGAATTACAGAGTTCTTCATCTGAATATCATTTAATGGGTGCAATTGTTGTTTATCATCTAATTAGTTTATTTACTAAGTGCTTGAATCCACACTACAATAGCACAAACTGAATACAGAAAATAAGTACTCTCTGATGAAATGTGCCCATTCTGTGCTCACCCTGCACTGGCCCATCCAGCAAATTTTAAAGGATAATGTTCAAAAGAGACTTCTACCATCACTGTTGTTTCCAAAGTCATACTGCTAGCAATTGCAGCTAAGCAAAGCCTCCTTACTTCTATCTTGAGGAAAAGGCATTATTAAAATACTCAGTATTTTTTCTAATAAACCTTACTACAAGCCTGGGTACAAGGAAAGTTTATTTCCTAGGAGGAACTCTGCATTTTAAGAACAACTATAAAAATAACACAAAAGTGCAGATTTTCTTAATGTTGTTTTACACTGTGACAAAAAGAGCCAAGCTATCTCTAAGAAAGTTAAAAAGAAAGTAACAGCTGTAAACCAAGCTCTGTGGTGATGTCCTGTAAGAGCGCTGGGGAGGCAAATATGAAAACTCAGGAAGCATGTTAAATCAATGAAAATATTAACTTAGGATGTGAGATACATACACACAGATCATCTGAGACTGACCTTTAAAAAGGCTCTCTTTTCCAATGTGTTCATTATGAAGGGAGGAATCGCTGCAAATGAGAAAGAAAAAAACCAAACAACTCAAAACAACCTTGGAGATAAAAGTAATTTAGTTTTCATTTTCTCTTAAAATGACCTAATACCATACATAACATAATTTTCACAGCCTTTTGTCAGTAACTGAGCTTTCATTTCACATTGCCAATTCAAGCTTCTGGATTGGTATTTAGAGAGGTAATTTCTTCCAATGAGCAAAACTTCTAATTTCACACATAACTAAAGCTGTGAGCTGAGCTCTCTAACTTGGCACTGGTCAAAGCACCAGTTGTTCACTAAACCAATTCCAGCCAAGCAGAATTTGCTACTATTCCTTTGCTGTCTGTAGCTTTTCTGCAAAAGCATCCCAGAAGCTTTTCAGTTGCACTTCAGCATAACAGACTGTAGATGTTTTCACAATAAGAAAAGTACATTTCTCTGAGGAACTGAACAGCAATGTAAATACTGCCTGCACAACTGTAAGATAATTTGGCCTCTGAGAAACTGATAATCAGGAGCTGCACATGACTGCAATTATTCTTACCCATGCCAGGAGAAGCCATAAGAATCCTTGATATAACCACCTGGGTAATTGCCTGCTGAGCTGCTTTTGTTGATTCACCCAATCTGTTTCCATTCTCATCCGTGACTGGGATTCCAAACTTGAGCTCCCTGTTGAACATGGAGTAAAAATAAAGTAGTGACTGACATGCATTTATTCACTTTTTTTTTTTTAACCCTGTGAAATGACCAAGTTTTGAAGGACCAGTACTTGATTTCTGAGATCTAAGACTGAAGAGAATGAGAATGTTCTATTTTATACCTGTCACAATCAATCAATCAAAACAAGATCATGGATGAGGTTTTTGCAAGCCTCTGAAACAAGTTAAGATATATTCTGTGCTTTATTTAGTAGCTTGCTGATTTAAAAACTCATTAACATCCTTCTAGAATTAGTGATCATTACTCTTTTTCCTACCTTTGTCTCATTAGTGGAATATTAATGCAATTGGCAGCAGCAACAGCAGCAAAAGGAACAAACCGTCCTATGAGAGGTGAGACATGCTGTAAAACATACAGAGAGGAACAAATAAAAACCAAACAAAAGAAAAATGATTACATAATAGTTTTCATAGTATTATCATAGTATCAGTCAGGGTTGGAAGGGACCACAAGGATCATCTAGTTCCAACCCCCTTGCTATGGGCAGGGACACCTCACACTAGATCAGGCTGGCCAGAGCCTCATCCAGCCTGGTCTTAAACACCTCCAGGGACGGTGCCCAAACCACCTCCCTGGACAACCCATTCCAGGGCTTCACTACTCTCATGGTAAAGAACTTCCTCCTCACATCCAGCCTGAATCTCCCCACCTCCAGCTTCATTCCATTCCCCCTAGTCCTATCACTACTTGATTTCCTGAGAAGTCCCTCCCCAGGGGAGGGGAGGGACTTTTCGTTCCCAAAGGTCATAGTGATAGACCAGACCTATTTCTTTTAAATTAGAATTCAGTGAGAATTCAATTCTCACTGCTGGGGCCTTTTGCTCTTCAAAGAATTTGAGTTTTCTGCACCAAAGAGTGGCACCTCCTTCCAAGTTCTAGCCAGTCTAGAGTAGGCATCCACATTTGCAGAAGTGATGCTGCACCTTAAAAACACACCTCTGTAGCTTATGGGATGACGACTTCACGTTGTTGTAATTATTTATCTGCTTCAATTAACTTTCAAATGTTATTTGATACTTTTACATGTAAAAAACCTTATTAGGCTCCAGTTTGTATTAACAAAGCACATGGCTATTTGATGTACAGGTAAGGAGGACAGGCTGTTTGAAATACACATAAGAAGGCTATGTGGGGCAAAAAATAAGGTTGGGATCAAAAGAAGGGAGCTGCCAAACGCCATTACAGCTCCACATTGTGAGCTGGGTACAACGTGACACAGAGTGGAGGAAAAATGAGCCATTAACACCTCAAGTCTAGTTAAGAGTGAGAAAAAGTATCAGCATTACCTTTGTTAGTGCATTAAGTCCTAAAGCTGTTGCAACAGCACCTGTGGTAGCAGAAGCATAGGCTGTTCCCAGCTGGCTAAAACAAAAATAGAAATGTTTGCACATGGACAACAACTAAATTTATGTCACTTTTGGAAGTAATTACATTTTACACACATGGTTATATCCCTCCCCAAATTAAGAAGTAGACTCTTTTGTGATACTGCAATAAGATGTAGATGGAAGATTGAGATGGGATATTTTAAAGACTTTTCTTTCACCAGCAGTAAACTGCTGAGGCACTTTTCAATGGTTGACTGAGCCGTGCAGCACAGACTCCTATTAAATTCCTATTATGAACGAGGCGCTGAGGCTTAGCTTATCTTTAATGGCAGAAAGAGTTCTTGCCTCCATCAGTCTCAGAATTCTCATCTGCATCTATCAAATTAATAATAAGCAAGGGCAAAAAAAAAATAAATCCCAAAATCCCTCTATCACTCAACCTTTACAGCCTAACCATGTTCCAGTACATCAGAGAGCAACTTATAAACACATCAGCAGTAACGTGGTTCAGTGTCTGACCTGACAGTGATTGGGGCATCGCCGCTCCTGTTTGTGTAATTCACTATGGCATTGAAGGACTGGTTAATCCACTGCCAGAAAACCACTGCCGGTGTCGTTCTTGGAGAGACAAATTATGGTTATGATTATGATTGTTAATGCCACAGATCAATTGACACCACAGAAAAATGATGGCAAATCTAGGAAAAGCAGTGTGAGCGCTAATCGTGAAGAGGTTCTTGTTTATCTGAATGAAGCAATACAGCCAGGGAGATACTGTCTTGATAATGAAAGTATTACTACTAAGAACAGAATTTAAAAGCATTGTAATTAAATAGCAAGGTGTGAATGAAGGGGGAAGGTAAAGTTCAGGAGATTTGGAAGTGTATTCTTATTCCCTCTGGTTTCCAGTATCTGGATGAGATGCTAAACTAACATAGCATAGTGATAAACTAGGTGGACTTTTTTCCCCATCACTGCTGCTGTTCTTCCTCCTCTCTTCCTGTGCATGTGCAAGTCTTTTCCTGACTCATCTTTTCTGTCTCCTTGCTACTGGTGTGTAGATGATGTAGGTGCTATAAAAATTTAGCTGTTGCATTACTGCACATCCAAGAGCCCTCATAGGTATAATGAGGAATTAACTTCTAGAGGCGAGCAATAACCAGGGCACACTGATGTGCAGCAAGATAGAGGCTACACTGCATCATTTAAGGATTCTATGCTATCCTGTTTGCACTAGTGAGGGTTGGGTACAAAGAAACCCATGTCCTCTGGGTTAATAAATCACACAGTTTTGAATCTGAGTGACTACCAATAAGGCAAAGAAAATTTACATAGCTGCTGTAGAACATATATAGAAGAATAAGTAGTGAACAGGAAGCAGGGCTTGTGAATGGGCCACTGTACTGAGAGTTTTATTCATACTCTTGATTGCTTTTTAAAACACATATATATGCACTATCCAAACCATCTGTGCCTTTCAGGGGTAGGACTCAAGAGTCTGTAAAACTTCATCATCAAAACCACCGTTGTCATTTCCTCTTAACCTCTCATCAGTTCTTGCTCACAAAGCATTGTGGCACAAAAGTATTTCTAGACATGAAATCTACTAACAGATGATTCTGGGGTTTGCTGCAGATTTCACTGTGATTCAAGAACTACTGAGGAAATAGACTGAATAGAATCTGAAGAAACTCGATGACTGATGGACCAAAGCATATTGGGTACTCACTTGGCAGACAGAAAATCCTACATGCCAGATCTCTAAGGTAAGAAATTCCCAGGTATCTTCTCCTCTTTGTGCTCCACACAACTCTCCTACATGGATGGGATTTTGGAAGGTTCAGCTTTCCCAATTTGAGGAAAAGTGGGTTGGTGAAGGAGAGGGGCTAAGGGCTTATCTCACAACTACTTCTAGAGGAAACCACTAATTGGTGGGAGAAGAGGGGAGAAGAGAATAGGAAGCAAAGTTTACATTTAAAAACATACATTACAAATCTTCTAAAATGTTCTTTTGACAATAACAATGATTTTCAGTTATCTAATTTGTAAGCAAATGTTTTTATGTGCTTTATTTCCACCACTTACCTATAAAAGGTCATCATACAACCTGTGATAGTCATGTTCATGGGTACCTGAGCTGACATTCGGCCAATCAAGACCATCTTTTCACCAGTGTCTGGGTGGAAGGCTGAATCATAGATATATTTTGCTCTCCACAAGTCATCTACTGTCAAGCCAGGTGGCACAATACCTTGTCTTGGAAATATTTGAAACAAAACAAAACAAAACAACAATAAAAAGCACAACTGTTACAAAATGCTGCAACCTCCAGTGACGTATGAGATATTAATAGATTTTGGGATGTTTATACTAAGTTAATCTATCCTCAGAGTCAGCCTGTAGATCTTCAGCTGGTGAAATAAAAAGATCAAAACTCCCAGAAGTGGGTATGTTGGCTGAGTCAACATATCCTGCACTCAAACCTCTATTTGATTTTGGAGCTAAAATTTACTTTGTGAGTAAATGATATAACATATAAGAGAAAGTTTTAAGCTCTGCTGTCACATTAACTCCTTCAGAATTAGGCTCTTCTGTATTTCAGAGCACCTAATAAGGGTTCTCTGATGACAGAATTTCCCCATTCATTAGCAAATTTGTTCTCAAATACAACTGTTTCTGAAATGAGAAGAAAGAGCAATGAAATGAATACAGCGTTTAAAGCATTTCCTTTTAAACACACAACCATGTACCACTGACGTGGGCTTGTTTTGGGCCAGCAGTAGATGTGGCCAACGTCATACCTGTAATCATGTACAATTTTTCTTGCATTTTCTAGCTGGGCATCAGACAACAAAATATTCCGGGGGTCTGTTACAGTAAAGAAGTGATTGGCTCGTCCAGCAAAAGTGCTTTGATCCCATCGGGGCTCCTTGATATTAATATTTAATGGTATATCTGCTGACATCTTCGACAGCTCTGTGAAGAAAACATCAGCATTTGCAAATCAGAATGCCTCTTTTTTCATACTGTATCTACAACCTGCCAAGGTAACAAGGGGTTATGAGCAAGAGTCAAAAAAGCCAAACTAGAGAACAAGCAAACAACTTGTGGAACTGAAGTTTCAAGGGTAAAGCATATATCCAGAAAGCAGATGATGTCAGGTATCATAATGGGTTTTAATGAGCTTGGTGTTGGCTGAAGTAAAAAAGCAAGAACTGCCTACAGAAATGTTTCTGTGCCTGTTTCTTGAAGACATTTATATATCACATATTTGTAAGAGTGTGAGTAGAGGTACCTCATACATATACACAAATACCCAAGGATGATGCCCCAATATCCAAAGATGCAAAGAATGTAAGGGAATTCATTAGTGAACAACTGTACTAAACATCAACACACTAATCAGAAGTGTGCTTTACCTCAGTGATGAATCAGTGTGGGCTGAAAAAGTTGTCTTGAGGGAAAAAAGAAATGAAGTTATTTCAGGTAATGCCTGAATTGCTGCTATAAAGTGCACTGACAGAGGAAATATTTAATCAAGTCCAGTTAAATCCTCTGCCATAGCAAAACAAAACAAAAATTAGGAATACAAACCCTGCATTTTTTTGTTTAATAAATGTTGTTTCCCTAAATTCATGTTTTACTAAAACAAAGATTATATAACGTAGCAGTTTGCTATCTCCAAAGGATATTTCAAAGATGGTTAAAGAACCACAACAAAGAGCACTGAACTAACACAGTTGTACATTTATGGGGCCTAAAGGCCTGAAAACGAAAAATTACTTCAGGATGACTAAGTTTACTTCAACATGAAATAGAGTAGAAATAGAATAAACCAGGTTGGAAGAGACCTTTGAGATCATTGAGTCCAACCTATCATCCAACACCATCTAATCAACTAAACCATGACACCGAGCACCCCATCCAGTCTCTTCCTAAACACCTCCAGTGATGGCGATTCCACCACCTCCCCGGGCAGCACATTCCAATGGGCAATCTCTCTCTTTCTGGGAAGAACTTCTTCCTAACATCCAGCCTAAATCTCCCCTGGCACAGCCTAAGACTGTGTCCTCTTGTTCTGGTGCTGGTTGCCTGGGAGAAGAGACTAGCCCCCACCTGGCTACAACCTCCCTTCAGGTAGTTGTAGAAAGCAATAAGGTCTCCTCTGAGCCTCCTCATCTCCAGGCTAAGCAACCCCAACTCCCTCAGCTTCTCCTCACAGGGCTGTGCTCCAAACCCCTCACCAACTTTGTTGCCCTTCTCTGGACACATTCCAGCAAGTCAACATCTTTCCTAAACTGAGGGGCCCAGAACTGGACACAGTACTCAAGGTACTCAATGGAAGGACAGTCCCTGCACAGCACAAGTTGCATGAAGTTCAACTTTCAAAAGAGGAATCTCTGAAACATATTCAAGAGGCAGTTAAAAAAAACACCAAAAACCAAACACCAATCCCCCCTCCCCAATATTGCCTGGAATTCAAATGGCTGAAGTAAACTTGACCTATAAAAATACAGATGATACCACGTTGCAGATTATATCTGTTTTAATAGGAAAAACAGCATCATTATGAGGACAAACAATGCATGTGACCTTGGTTTACCTGTTAAGGAAGTGATCCACTATGCTAGAAAGAGCTGCCAAATAGTGTTTCAATGATTAAAAGGAATATTTAAAATTCATATTATTAGATGTGACCTACTGAATATGCTTTCATGCTCTTTTGCTACAGCATTTTTACCTAGTGGTCCTCAGTTTTTGTTTAGTACAAGAGACCTGAAGAAAACCACATTGTTCCAAAGCCCTGTTTGTTTATTCAATATGCAGTCATTAACTGAAATAAGCAAGCATAAACAGAATAGAATAAACCAGGTTGGAAGAGACCTTCAAGATCATCATGTCCAACCTATCATCCAACACCACCTAATCAACTAAACCATGGAACCAAGCATCCTGTAAAGCAAGTATACAAAGAGCACCAGCACTGCTGCTCTAGCTAGCAGTTAACATAGTCATGATTCAGCTACCCTCAGAACTTAAAATTTCATCCTAAAGCTTCCCAGGATACCAGACAGCTAATAAATGCAGTACAGTAGGGGAAACCAATCTCTTCCTTTTAGTTCCACTCCCATTTTCCTGACTGTGAAGTTCATTACTGTACAGCAGTTTTTATTAAGGTCTTTACTATATGCTGAGACAAAACTTCCATACAGTGAAACAACAAAATTTACAAACTTCAAGAAAATAAAGTGCTGCAGCAATGTGTCATTTACTGAGCTACCTTTGGAGTAGGAAGACATTTGTATCAGAATCATAACTAACTAATATGAGGTCAGTAAAATCTAGTGCTGCCTCTTTTTACAGTTTACTCCAAAGACATTTAGAGCTTTTCAGCATTGTTAAGATGCATCCTTCTCGCCACACACAAGTAAAAGAAACAGATCCTGGGGTGTATTAAGAAAAGTGCATCCAGCAGATCAAGCAAGGTTCTCCTCCCCCCCACCTCTGCCCTGGTGAGAACTCATCTTGAGCACTCCGTTCAGTTTTGGGCTCCCCCAGTTTAAGAGGGACAGGGATCTGCTGGAGAGGGTCCAGCAGAGGACCACGAGGATGATTAGGGGATTGGAGCACGTGCCTTATGAGGAGAGGCTGAGGGACCTGGGGCTGTTCAGTCTGGAGAAGAGAAGACTTAGAGTGGATTTATTAAATGTTAATAAATGGCTGAGGGCTGGGTGTCAAGAGGGAAGGGACAGGCTCTTCTCACTTGCTCCCTGTGATAGGACAAAGAGCAATGGATGTAAGCTGCAGCACAGGAGGTTTCACTTCAACACAAGGGGAGACTTCTTTACTGTAAGGGTCACAGACCACTGGAACAGGCTGCCCAGAGAGGTTGTGGAGTCTCCTTCTCTGGAGACTTTCAAGGCCTGTCTGGATGCATTCCTCTGTGACCTGAGATAGATTGTATGGTCCTGCTCTGGCTAGGGGGGGTTGGACTTAATGATCTCTTTGGGTCCCTTCCACCCCCTGACATCCTCTGACAAATAACCTGGCTCAAGACCACAGGTCAAGTCACAAATAACAGCAGAACCTAGACCTCCTGACTTGTGCTCCAAGTACTGCTGATACAGCAAGGCAAAAGTTACTATTTCACAGAACTAATGATGTGAGATGGAAAGATGCTGGGTAAGAGGTAGAGAATTCATCCCTCACTTATTCTAGTCTTTCTATTCCATGTTCCTGTTTGCTGTAAGTACTTCTACACTTCTGAAAGTTTGAAACACCACAGTAATTAGTAGGATTACTTCCACGTTCTACATTTCTCATCAGAATGAATACAGATTGTGGAAGTGAAAAAAGACTCAGGACAGATTTGTAGAAGAGAGTTCTCATGCAGAAATTCTGAGGAGGAGATGCTCCTTAGGTACTATACCATTAAAGACACCTACCTGTGAACAGTCATACATTGTGAGGAAAAAAACCAAACCCAGACCATATTTTGGTCTAAAATGGTAACTGCTGTTTTGCAAAGTAGTCTTCTGTGAGGGCAGGGTGAACTCCTTTACTCAAAAATTCTTTTCTACTGAAATAATAAAAATACCTGTACCCTAGAGCTGGCAAGCTGTACTATGGATACTTCCTTACAGGCATATTAGGAAAGCCCAAGTTTAAATATTTTTGTAATTAAATGACCAGTTTCATTAAGAAAGATTAAAAACTGCTCCGGATAGCTTATCTTAATCTGTTTTAAAACTGTCTAATGAATGTTTAATGAAGCAGTCCATAAATAAAAGCTCTTTCTTTTCACTCTGATTAGGATATATGCTACTAGGTTGCCAATGAATTTTTTTTTAATATACTTCCATAAAAAAAAAAAAAAGTCCTTTAGTAATAAGAAATCTAAACAAGAAAGATCTGCCTTCACTGCAGATGGTTCATGGTTCAATCCAGGATCGTTTCCACTCTATTTAATTTAGTTTATCCCAGCAAAAGTGGATCTACAGAAAGTAGATGACTTACTACTATCAGGTCCTATCTTTATTCCTTCCCCATTTGACCTTCTCTGTGTCTGCTCTGATGCTGCTTGAATCACATGTAGGGATAAAACCTACTACCCTAGCAGAAAATTGATGCAGCAGAAAGAAAAGAGGCCATCTCAGCCTCCTGGATTGCTATGTGGAACTGGCACAGCAGAAGGTCTAGGAGCACACCCTCCTTCAGGAACCCTGACCACCTTGGTTTACCGTTTTGTTCAAGCTGAGGATCTGCACATGAGGGAGGAGCCAGATGTAATACAAATCTTTAATCATAGCCTTAAATCTGTAGGTAAGACAATCAACATGAAACATAAAGCATAGCTAATTTCAAATGTTTTGGCTTGCCTGAGTCAAGAGACTGAAAGTCTAAATTACAGACCAAAGGAGACTTGATGTAAACTGGAAAAAAATCCAGCCTGTGTGTCCACATGGAAAAATAAAATGATGTGAAGAAGAGTTAAAATGGTCTAGGAACAAGCTAGAGTGACTGTAATATATATTAGCAGAGTAGCAGCACTCTAAAGACAACACACAACCACTCTGGTTGCTAGTACAAGGTAAAACTCTTTTTCCACTCCTTTCTCATTGTTGTTACCCATTCTAGCCAGACTAAGTGAGCAGAAGCATGTCAGCATATGCTTTGGTCTCCCTTTCTCCTTGTTAATCTACCAAAAAGGGTTAGTGCTGCTGCAGCAAAAAGCAACCTAGCGGGTCTGCCACTGATGGAAGACCCTTGGGATGTGTGACAACAAAAGCTTGTGCTTGAAACTTCTCTATCTGATCAGAAAGACAGCAACACTGACTTTAACATTACTAATCTTAATAAAGAAGAATATATAGCCTCCAATCCTGCACAGGATGGAGGGGATCAAAACTTTAGGTGACAGCTATTTAAGCACACAAAAATATTTTCTTTTAAATGATGCAATTGACATAATTGACTTGCACTTCAAAAATACACAGAAGAACAATGCTGTTCAAAATAAGTTTAAAATAAAAATCATGAAGACTGTGGACAGGGACAGGCCACCAATGCCCACAGAGCTGGAACATACAAGGCTCCTCAAAAAGTTCAGAAACTGGAATAATACAATTTGGAGACATACAAAACTTGCAGTGAAGTGAAAAAAAAAAAGGGATTTTGAGTTTGCCAGTCTCAGGACTCTGAGTCATAGTTCTGTTAACATGGTGCCTGTCCAAGAACACCAGAGAACTTCTCTCTTGAAAACATACAAGTGCTCCAGCAAAACCTTTTTAGAATAAAAGTCCTACCTCTTGCATTAAAGAGACTGCATGATGCTACTCATGACTTAACCAGCCCTATTAGTAAATGCTGAAAAGGGAAATTAATCCCACAAAGCAAAACCATAAGCCGATAAAATGCCCTTCGACTTCAAAGGGATCTGCTTATAAAACGTAATGTCCAACTATAAAGTCAAAACGATGACTGTACACACAAAAGGTTTCATGAGGGTATTATCCAACAGACATGCAGTCACCAGCATAAACAGGAGGGCACTCTTTTCTTTTGTTTAATTTTTAAACACTGAGAATGTAAACCTCCAAGAAACAGGCAAAATACCCTGAACATAAATTGCCACACCGGTCTTTTACACAGCTGTCACCTTAATTTTGAGATACAATCTTAGAGGGGTGCTGCTGTTTGCATAATCAATACGAATACTCAATAACAAAAGCACTGTAATAAAACTATTTAAGATTTAATTATTAGTTTTAACTCCAATGCTTTGTCAAGGGTGCTACCTTCAGTGAAATAACTCTTGCTGTACATTGAGTGTGACCAGAACTTAAGTTCTCATTATCCATACATCCGTGATAGAATTGTGCAAAGAAAAAATGGAGAACATTTGGGTTAAATCAGGTGAAAATAAATCTATCTGAACCCTAAGATAAGTAGAATGTTTGCAAAGAGGCTGGAAAGGAAATGCAAAAAAAATCCTTTAGAACAAAGATGAAAATGTTTGCTGTGTTACAGTAAACTAACAGAAAGCAAATTCAACAGTTACCCAACACTTAACTGCATCTCTATAAACATTTAGCTTTGTTGTTCCCACACCTGTTGCTATTTAGTAAGCACCAAGAGTGGAGACCACCTGTGAAATCAGACAAAACTTTCCAACAACAGCACCTTATGTTTCAAGGTGGAAATGCAAGCAGCAAAATTACCCAATCTCATCTTGAAACAACTCTCTTCCTCAAATAACCCCATTAACAGAGAATTTGAGAAACAACGTTAACTTTACAAACATATCAATTACTGGAATAATCCAGACTGAAATGTCACTTTGAGGTCATGGTCATATGGGAGGATTGGTAGTACTGGAAAAGATTAAACAAAATATTGTAACACAGTGAACAGTTAACATCTATCATGGAAAATATCCAGTGAGAAAGGAAATATTACATCTTTTTGGTGTTTCAAACAAGCAGACAAACAAACAGAGAAGTTAGAACCACCTGTACCTGCAAACCCTGGAGCTGGTGTGAGTCCACAGTAGTAAATGAAAGCAATAATCAAGAGCAGACAACGCTCTCTGGCACATTTAAATTATTAAACCCCTTCAGTTTTCAAACCAGGGCAGCTGTATCCAAACTGGCCATGGAGAACAGTAGCTAAATCCTCCCTTGTGCTGCCGGATTGTCTGGGTGAGCATCAGCTGGGTAAAACCGCTCCATGCTGTGCTCCAGAAAGTTAACAATACAGGGGACCATGTCCTCGTGACCAGGGACATTTTTTGGCACATTGTTTAGCTCCCCAGCACTGACACAGAGGTTTGATCATCTGTGTGTTTCACATTGCAGCTCTTCCTATGTACCAAGGTAGATTTTCAGAATCATAACTGTGACTGAGTGCTCGTAAGTTTTCAATAAACATATGTCTCTCAAGCTAAAGTTGTAGCTTTGGCTTGTCATGTACTTGGCACCAAAAGTTGAGCTGAAGACTTGATTCTGTATTCCAGAGACCAATTAGATGTCATGATACAGATGGCAGATCACAGAAAGGACACACCACTGTGTGGAACTGCACTTCCCAAGTGCTTTAAAGCAAATTTCGCTGCCAGCCTGTCTCCAAATCACTCTGCTGCTGTCTCCTCACCTCTCTTCCCTATGTCCTCCCAGCCCAAACTCTCAACTCTGTATTCTTGATAACCTTCTACAAAAGTCTTTAAGTCAGTAATTCTCTATCTTTTTCATCTTGTGCTTTTGATCAGAAAGCTACATTGAACTGAAGCCTCAGTACCAACCACACCCTAATTTCTTGCCCTTTCTGATCAGATGGAGTCCTCTGCCAGTTCATGGTCTATTGCTTAATACTATCATTAACTAGAGAGAAAAAGGGGCTTAAAAATAAGCAAGGGTGGACTCCTTTGAAAAATAATTAAATAAAAATTAGCACAAAGTCTGATCAACAGCTGTAGCACAAAGGCTATGCTTACATTTGCCACACAACCAGCAATAGCAGAAGACTTTTAAACCTTGTTTAAAGGTTAACAGCAGTTGCAGCAATTCACAAAATGCAGATTCAGGAGTTGAGTTCAGCTCTCTGCTGCTCCTTATCAAAGTTCATGTTTTAAACATCCTATTGAAGGTCATTAACCACTTTTTAAAGCAAAACAACAGTCAAGAGAGTAGCAATGACTATTTATTGCAGACAAACTCAGATTTTTCTTTCCACAAGCAGTGCCCACTGCAGCAGCTGCTATGTTCTTAGCAGACAAGACAGGAAATTAACTACCCTCTGATTAGCAAAAGATGACCTATTCTACTTTAAAACTACAACACACTGGCAATGCAAAAGCTGAAAGGCCAATCCATATTTTAATTGCTCTTTCAAAGACAAGAACACAATGAGTTCTCCAGGGATGTCAATCACGGCAGCATAATTACTTCAAATGAGAAGCACTAATAAGATTTCTATGGGAAGAAAACATTTTGGCATGACAGCAAAAGAGCACATATCAGATTTATCAGGGTCATTAAGCAAAGGTATCCCTCTGGCTGCACTGTTTGCCATCCCAGTTTGAAAGAAGCCACACAGCTGATGACTGGGAGAACTATGATGCAATGTACTTACAACAAATGTTAACAAAGCCACTTGCCAAATTTTCCTTCTCCAAGGCAGCTTCTGCAAGTAAATATCTATTTAAATCACAAGGGGGAAAAAAAAAAACCCACCTAAAAATCTTTGTCTGCACTATGATTTTTTTCTACTGCAACCATAAAAAGAAATTGAATGCTGGAGAAGGAAAATCACAGCAACACTACAAGATACTTCTTTTTTTTTTTGCTTATAAATGTACGTCCTGCTTGTAACCTAGCAACAAGAGCAGCAGTCTGTGTTAAATGGATAGAGCCTGCTGCTGGGGCTCTCTCCTCAAAACAGCAGCCATCTTTGGTGTGTAACTTGACAAGAGATTTCATCATTCTGCATTAAAGCTAACTTCAGATGTTAGAGGTTACTGCAGCCAGCTCAGCAGTGCCAGCTTTTCATTTGCCTCCTCTTCCCCCATCACAGGAGGTGTATTGCAAACACACATCACTTGTTCACATCATCTCTTCATTAATAAAACTAAAGCTTCATTGCTCAAAAGGGTTACTGCAAGCTCTCACTTTATTTCCTGACTGTTCTGACTGTTTCTTACTTTTTAACCCCTCTTGGTAAACTGCAGCAGTATTATCTGGCTCTATCCAGCCATGTTGATGCCCTCTTCTGTATTTTTTTCACTGGCTCATTTATCTTTTTCTGAGAGGTGATTTTTTTAAATGGCACATTGGTACAACTTGCCAGTTTTCACAATCCACTCCTCACTCTCCCCAAACTCATTACAATCACGATAATTAAATAATTGTTAAACCCCAAACTCAAAATCCCTGCCCCTGTCTGCCAGGCACCTGACCTTTCATCTATTCAGCATGTTCCTCCCCTGGCAAGGATGATCCTGCTGGTGGGGGGCTTATTTCCTGCAGGCCTGGGATCAGTGCCACTGCCGTACACCAGCCTTTGACACACGGGCCGTGGTCAGGGAAGATTTAGGGAGTGGGTGGGGAAGTGGGGAGCTGTTATGTGTGCAGGGAGGAGGTAGGAAAGGAGGAGAAGCAGCAGCCCTCAGCCAGCTGTCCGCCACTAAAAGCGCCCAGCAGCACCTCCACAGGGTGACCCTCTGGGACACCTGCTTTGCTCCCACAGGGTGACACAAGGGGCTGGGACCCAGCTGGGGAGGGAACAGCCGCGACAAGCTGGTCTAGGTCCCTATGCAGGAGACAGGAGTGACACGTGGGTCTGGGCCCTGTGGAGAGGACACGGGTGACAAGCGGATTAGGGCCTCCGCAGGGATCGGGGTGCCACATGGGTCTGGTCCCCTGTGGAGAGCATATGGGGGTGACATGCGGGGCTCAGCCCCTGCGACGGGGACGAAGGTGACACACAGGGCTGGGCCCCCGTGGAGAGCACCGGTGCGGCACTAGGATGACCCGGCGCTGGCTCTTCCATCTGCACCCCATCCCGAGGCCCAGACCCACAGAGACACCGGGCCGCGGGGGACACCGCTCGCCGGTCCCGGTCCCAGCCCCGGTACTCACCGTGGCTGCCCGCTCCGCGCTGCCCCTCGCCCCGCTGCCCGGAAGAGGCTCGCTCGGCGCGGCGGGCGAGGGGCCGGGGAAGGCGATCGGGCCGCCCCGCTTCGTTTCGCTCCGCCCCGGCGGGGCAGGGCCGGGCGGCCCGAACGGGCGGGCAGACAGGCAGGCAGACAGACACTGGGCGGTGAGGTCGCTGGAGTCGAGCTGTGTGCGCCCGCTCCGCCTCCCCCACCTTCTGCCTGACGGCCCCCGGGCTGAGCTGGTGGTCCCCCGGAGCCGCGGCTGGCGGGGCAGGGCGGACCCGGGAGCGGCGGTGCCTTCGACGGGCGCCCTTCAGGTTGTGGAGGCAGCTCAGGCCCGGAATTACTGTTGGAGTTACTGAAAGGGTCGTGATGGTCGAGCTGGGGACAGACGGATCCAGCCAACGGCGAGAGCAGAGTCAGGAGCAAGATAGCCAATGGCCTACAGCTGGGACAGCGAGGCTGGATGTCTGCTGCTTTTTCCTTCTCATTACTCCTGCTTTAATACGGATTGAAGAAAAACAGTGGCGGGGAAAATGTAGGAAAACAGTGAAAGAACTCTTACAAAACCAATTTACTCTTAGGTCTTAATCCTAAAACGAGAATAAAATATAACACAGCAATGCATTCCTATGAAATTCATTCCAGCTGATGAGAACTTGTGTATGGTGCCTTAAAAACGTTGAACCTGGATCCTTGATTTTACTGGAAGGCAAAGAATGGGTTTTGGAGCATTTGTTTCCTTCTAGTAATTATGATCACAGTTTATTTTTACAGCATCCAGTAGCTTCTTTGTTTGAGGTTAGATTTGAAAACAATTGTGATTTAATAAAAATAGTAAGGGTACTCAGTCACACTGTTTCTATCCTTTCTCCAGCCCAGCTTCATGGTGGACATGGTGACCAATGCACAAAGGGAATTCCTAATAATGGTTTCATCAGTGCTTAAGGCTGATAGTGTTACGAGTTAGCAACACATAAGCTAGACTTGCCCCATAACTGCTGCTGTGTCTTCTGGGAATGGGGGAAAATATTTTCAGATACAGTTATACCATGTCCCATTTACAGCCTGCAATCAGTGTTACTGTACCGCTGTAGTGCACCAGAATAACATGCCAACCCAGAGAGGCTGATTGCAATTATTGACTATAACCCATCCCAACTCCTCTAAAGTCTGCTAAAATTCCCTTTGTAACAATGCTGCTCATCCCTGAAGGGGTGGCAGCAGTGCATACAGAGCAGTCCCACACTTAAACATTTTGAATATAGGGCTGGCAAGCTCTGACCTCCCTGTCACGGCTTGTTGCAGGATGCTAAAAGGCAATTTTGTATGAAAAAACCCCAGAACTCTTCTCAAGTATTAAATGTTTATGAGATACACTTACTGGTGAAATACTTGCTATTAAAACTTCTGTGAAAGAAAACAGGATTGAAGAAAATAAATCATGTAGGCTGGAATTTGTTTTCAGCTTTTAACTAGCCTACTCAGATTATGATTTTCAATGAAAAGTTAAGATTCAACTTTAATTCTGACACAGACACATCAAATCCCAGATGTCTACCTATCTCTTTCCCCTGTGGCACTACAACTTAGGTCATACAGCTGTATATATATGACAGTTATAGGTGCAAATACATCAGGTAGGACTTCATAGTGAAAGAGTCAAAACTGGCACTGATGTCTTGCACTGCATTTTTCTTGCACAACAAAATTTATTCACAATTTCTGTACTGTACTGCTAGTGTCTTTAGTGCTTTTTAGTTGTAACAGGGGGATCCCAGTCTCCACAAGCACTGACAGATCCATCACTGAATACAGATTTGTTCTGCAAAAGCTCTGGTTCCCCCAGAATGCTCATACATGGGCAGTCCATGCTGTCAATCTGTGTAGCTTGGTCAGTGCCTCATTTGTAAGCTGTGTCCAGTTCTGGGCCCCTCAGTTTAGGAAAGATGTTGACTTACTGGAACATGTCCAGAGAAGGACAACAAAGCTGGGGAGGGGTTTGGAACACGAGGCCTATGAGGAGAGGCTGAGGGAGCTGGGGTTGCTTAGCCTGGAGAAGAGGAGGCTCAGGGGAGACCTTATTGCTGTCTACAACTACCTGAAGGGAGGTTGTAGCCAGGTGGGGGCTAGTCTCTTCTCCCAGGCAACCAGCACCAGAACAAGAGGACACAGTCTCAAGCTGTGCCAGGGGAGGTTTAGATTGGATGTTAGGAAGAAATTCTTCACAGAGAGAGTGATTGCCCATTGGAATAGGCTGCCCACGGAGGTGGTGGAGTCACCATCATTGGAGGTGTTCAGGAGGAGACTTGATGGGGTGCTTGGTGCCATGGTTTAGTTGATTAGATGGTGTTGGATGATGGGTTGGACACAATGATCTCTAAGGTCTCTTCCAACCTGGTCTATCCTATCCTATCCTATCCTATCCTATCCTATCCTATCCTATCCTATCCTATCCTATCCTATCATGTGTTTGTTTTCTTACAGGTTCATGCAGAGTGTAGTATCTTGCTGGTTAAAATACAGTGCAAGTACTAATGGTACATACAGAAAGTGTGTGCCTAGAGACTACTCCTGGATTTATCTAGCCGTAGAGCTCCAGTTGAAGCATTCCTTTCAGTTGCCTTATTTCCCAAGGAATATATTAGACTCCTGCAAACCTCCAGATGCACATTGAGTCCTGTGCTTTTGTTGAACGAGGGATTAATTTTACCATCTGCTTGTTTCTACCTGGAAGAATTCCCGGACTATTACAGGGCAAATTCTTCTCTATGGAAAAGGAGGATTTCTGTTCCTCTACAATTACTGCCTTATCTAAGCAATGAGCTTTATTGTATTTGCTTTCCTCAAGCTTTTCTGTATTCATAATATTTACATTGGGCATTAATGCTTTTTATGTTGGGGTGGTGTGGTGATTTTTTTTTATACCATTTCAAATTGGCACTGGGAATCAACCGGGGAAAATGAAGAGCTGCTTCACATTCCTTTTGTTAACATAAATGTCCAGTAAGTGGCACTGCAGGACCGGGTTTCCCACAACCCTGGCTCACAAACTGAAGTCAACGAGAGTAAAAGCATGCGTGGGACGTGTCAAGGCATTTCTGCTCCATGAGAAGAGTAGTTCTGGAGCAGGTGGGAAATGATGTGTGGTGACGGCCCTGAAGGTTCAGTGCAAGGAACTGCAATGTATTCAGCTGCTGGCTCTGGAAGCTGGTGTTAGGAACTGGCCTTGGCACCAAGCTGGCTATTATCAGGGGTTTGCCAGGAGAAACCTGCAATATTTCTGGGAACTATTCATTAGCACTTGGTGGGAGGTGCCTGTGAAAGCTTTGAGCTGGGTTTTGCTGTGAGGAACAGAATACTGTGAGAGGTGAACAATGCACATGCAGCATTTCCTATGGTGTATTGGCTTACTGTATGCTGATTTTGTCCAAACCCCAGACTGGAAGGGACGTCAGTTCAGTCTGAGGAGTGCTCAGAAGTTCAAAGATTGTTTCTGTAAATGAGCTGGGGATTTCTGTGAGTCTGTGTTGGTGTATCAAAAGCCACCACCCTGTTTTCACAGTCTGATAATGAATAAACTATTATCTAGGGAAACTGGGTCCAACAGACAAGTAACACTACACTTTTTGGCAATAGAAATTGTAACCTGACACTTATATAAGATGATAGAGGATTACTTACAAATGAACTAAAGGTTTTGGCTCCCTCTGCAATATTTGAACCCAATTTTAGATTACTCATGCTATATTGTGCCAAGCTCAACTGATGCATATCCAAATTTCCTATTTATCTAGATGCATAGTGATATCAAATAAGACTGGAAGAGAATGAACAGAAAAAGCCAATCTGCATTTAGAAGCAACATAAAGTTACATTTAAAGGGATAAACCAGGCTTTCAAGGGGATTAGGGAGCCATTTCCTCTATGATGTGGCTATTTTATAAATGTCTCTTGTGGGATTGTTCATGCCCTGAAGCATCTGTGCCAGCTGCTCTTGGCAACGAGACATGACTAGGCAGACTGATCTGGGATGTCAATATGCAGCAGTGGATGTAGTAGAGGGGCAAGAGGAGGCACAGCACCATCCGATGGGGCAGAGGGAACAGCCACAGGATCTCGCAAACTTTTTCATCATCTTCTGGAAAGCAGATATCACTAACTCCTAACAATTTTATCTCCCAAGTCTTTTCAATGGCTTTTGAAAATAGCAATTAAAAATACGCACTCTCAAATGTTTATATGCCTGCAGCCACAAAGGATGGCATTAGATAATCTCTGACAGCACCAAGGAGTGGAAGATGACTCACGAGTGTGCCACCACAACATGGGAAGGAATGCAGCTGCACAAGCAAACAGGTGAGAACAAAATGTGACAGCACAGCATACGGCAAAACACCACAGGGTGACTTGGAATAGCATGCAACATACCACAGCATGAGATAGCATGCAACAGCACAAACAACACGGAACAACACTCAAGGCCACATCACAGAATGATAGATATACCTGGAAAGCTGATAGAAATGTCTAGAGAGCACCAAGAGATTCATAGCAGCAGGAAATTCCTAGGAAAGTATGGAAAATGTTTAGAAAATGATGTGAAACCACAAGAAAGCTACAGGAAACGCCTGGAAAATGGTGGGAAATTCCTAGAAAGTGGAATAGAATTCCTAGAAAGCTGTAGGGAAATTCTTATGAGGCCAGGAGGAATTGCTGTAAAGCAACAGTGGAATTCTAGGAAGAAATGCACAGTTCCTAGAAAGATGTGGGAAACTTCTAAAGAGCAGAAGGGAATGCCTGGAAAGCAGAGGGCAGTTCTTATAAATAGTATACAATTACTAGAAACCATCAGGGAAACTTCTAGAAAGGCATTAGACATTTGTTGAAAGCAGTTGGACATTCCTGGAAAGCAAATGTAAGTTCCTAGTGAGGTGAAAGAAATGCTTGGAAAGCACTGGGCAGCTATCCTAGGAAGAGTGATGGAATTTCTGAGAGCTGGAGGGGACATTCCCAGATATCACTAGGAAAATCCTAGAAAGGCATGTGAAATCCCTAAGAAGATGTAGAAAAATGCAAGAAAGCAATGGAAAAATCCTAGTTGAATTGTATATCCTGCAATACCTAAAGACCTGGGGGAAGTTCTTAGGAAGTAGTGCTGAGAAAAGCACAGGAAAAAAATCAACCACTGTAAAATGTGGAGGAAAAAAAGTGAAACCAGAAAGTAGATAGGATCAGATAACATAGCCTTTCCCCAAATTTAGCTTGTACCTAGAAGACACCCTGAAATTTAAGTTCTTCTAAATGGAGAGGACTGGTTTGATGGACTGAGGAAGAGAGACTGAGTGTCTATGTTGGTTGAGCTGATCCCCAAGGTGCACAAAGGTCAGTCCTGGGCAGCTGAGCTTTGTGGGAGGGTGGAAGGCAGGGATGCACCAGGATGAGTTGTGGACTTGCAAGGCTCCTGACCTTGAGACAGATTTTGATAAACGGATAATGAACCCCAGGGAACATTTCCAGCCTGGGAAAGTACTGTCAGAGACTGTCACAGCAACAACTCTTTACAACACAGGGCAAGGAAAAGTCAAGGGCATTGAGGCAGGCTGCAAAGAGGGAGATGATTCCTATGTTGCTTAGATGAAACAGTCCTGCCTGATGTGATGAAATGGACACGGAGGCTGGAGCAAGAAAGCAGATCCAGAGGAGCTAGGGTGAAAGTGGATTTGGGATTGTGTCATAGTTTGAAGTAGCCCAGTCAGATCACTGAGATTTAAAAAGATTCAAATGAAAATCATGGCAGGAGGAGGGAGGCAGTCCAAAGTTTAGACCTTGATGTGGATTCTTGTTTGGAATGTTGTTCTAGTGCTTTATTTAACTTGGTGGAGCATTTCTGACTGCCATCAAGTCCAGACTGTGTGATTTGGTGAGGACTTTCACAGCTAACATCTTGCCTCCAAGAACAATTTAATTCCAAAACCTGAAGGTGAGACCCTGGGTTGGTACAGCTGCAAGATCGCAATGGCAGCAGGGTTGTTGGGGAAGCTGCCAAAGGGGAAAAAGCTGCCTGAGATAGTGTATCTCCAAGACTGTGACATTTGGAGTAGTCTAGTCATTACTGGACTGCTGGTTGACCCTGTCTGCCACAGCTGGACCTGTTGTGCTCCTGTGTGAGCACCACAGTGCTGCTCCCTTTGCAGAGAGCCCTGACTGGGTTTCACCAGCAGAGCTACCCGCTCCTGTGGTTCTCTGTGGTGCAGAAACAAAATGCTTCTGTTGGTCTTCACTGCCAGCAAGAGGTATGCTGGTGATGCTCTGTGCAGTGTCAGCTTGTTTTGTTTTGTTGTAAGTATCAGTTTAATTATCTTTAATTCAAGGATTTGTAGTGTGTGGATGAAAGGGCTGTGGGGCCTGACCTCAGTGGAAATGCAAGAATGTGGACTTAATAAGCAACTGTAGTGCAAATTGTCACTCACCCTCTGCTAACCTTTTGGGGGAAATGGGCTTCTGTAAGTACCAAGCACACTCTTCATTGCCACATGTCCTGCACCAGAAAACCACAAAAACCTGCTGGTAAATTCTCCAGTTCTTCTTCACTCATCAATCAGGGGTTGGGGTGGAATATTGAGAAGGACCCACTTCATGCTGGCATGAAGCTCAGGAGTAAATCTGTAACACTGGCTTAGGAGAGGAGAGTGCCACCTACCAAGCCATCTGCTAAGAAAATTGTATTATCTGCAGCCTCATCCACTGTTGCTAGAAATCACTGTCACAGTCATCTGTGAAGAGTTTTGCTGCTTTTATATATATATATATATATATATATATTCTTTTTATCCATCCACTCAGAATTAATTATTTCTCAGATTAATTGCATTCTAATGAATCATCCTGTATCACTGGCTTTATTTAATTTCTGAGATACTGATTAATATATCAAAGCCATCTTTAACATTGGAAGTGCTGTCATTTTTTTTTCCTGTGATTTTTCTTCTGATTCATATATGCACCTTCAGTTTCTCTGAGGGCCTAAAATGTCTGTCCACTGTGAAGTGAAAGGAAAAAATGCAATTTGTACAGTATTAAAATAAAATAAAGTAAAAGCATATGCAAATAAAGCATAAATTGAAAGGCAGTGGCCCAGTCTGCATTTTGTGTTGACTGACTAGTTGATGTGTTACTTCGTATAGTAAGTCCTCTGCAATTAGTTGTGTAGGGTTTTTACGTCCATGGCTGAGAGCATAAGATTCAGCAGTACACTGAGCTTCTATGTTTGTCAGTGAAATGTTCAGAAATCGAGATATTTTGTATCTTTTGGTTTAGGTTAAGTTCTAAAGAAGGGGTCTTGTTGGTTTGCTGTGGATTTCCTGGCACTCTTCTGCCATGCCGCAGGGATGAGGCAGTCAGAGGAAGCTTTTTTCTTTCCTTAGAGCTCTCCTCTCAGTTCTAATTTATTCTCATCATCCTCTGCAGTTTGGCTCTCTACCCACCCCGGAGTGAAAAGTGGTGGCAGGGCAGTAATCCCTCTCCTACCCTGTATCTGTGGCAGATAGAAATCCCAGAAAGAGAAGGGGAGACATTGGGGCTTTCCTGCTCGCACAATTTCTAGGGCAATTTAAGATCCAGTAATGGACTTTGGTTTTGATGGAGCAGATCAAGCTGTGAGAGGAAGGGTTGCTCCAAGAGTTCATTGTGGAAAACTTTGCTTTCTCTGGTCCTGTGGGAGTTACTGAGTGGAACTGGAAAAGCCCATAAACAGTCACTGCATAAGCTCTGCCAATTAAATAACAGGGTTGTTGGCAGCATTGCACCAAGTGTAAATTACCCATGGCTCCTGTGTTGCAGGAGGCTGGGGACTGTTTAGATGACAGCTTCTGCTTGGATCCCTGGACACAGGTGTGACTTACCCCCCCCCCCCGTCTTCCTCTCTGAAGAGAGAGATTTTGTTGTAAAATCTGGGGGCTATAGGCTGAAACCAACCAGCTTTGCTCTGGGTTTGTGCTGCAAGTGTAGAGAGGAGAAGGGGAATGGAGTCTGAACAGAGCCTGCATGAGCAGGAGGGAACACTGCTCTTTTCCCCTTACAAACATCCAGATGATGGTTTGCCCTACTCCTGCAGAGATGAGGCTGCTGCCTGTTCTCTCACAGAACAGAACTCCTTTTTTCAGGCTTCCTCCAGTGTGGTTGGGGATGGAGGTAGGCTTTCCTGGTTGGGACTGGGACTGTGCTCTAACAGTCCAGCATCAATGAACCAGGAACAGGAGATGCCAGAGGAGCAGTGGTGCCTGGTCCTCCCTAGTGAACATCTGCCACCAGTGCACAAGCTCTGGATCCCAGGAACCAGAAGCATTGCCCATTTTTTCCCCATTTGTATCCTCCTTGCATCACCCGTTGTATCCAGATCTGCCACTGCCTTACTTAGCTGCCTGAAACAAGGCATTCAGATTCAACCTTTAATACATGATGTTTCTGTTTGGCCTTTTTAATTTTTCCTTTTTCCCTGTCAGTGTGCAGACTTCTGCACATACTTCACCAGTTATCTGATACCCAGGGATGCTTCCATGCACAGGTTGCTGTTGGAAATAGTTCAAAAGCCAACATTCACCAGGGCACTGATGTGCTTTTAAAATAATTCCTACTGAATCCCCTGGACTCTAAGGTCCACCTGCAGATATACCTGTAACCTACATCCCCCCAGAAAACCAAACCAAACAAAAACCAAATTCACAAACCCCAACCACACTTAATATTCAGGCCTCTTATTGCCAGTGTTTGGGGACTAGAAATAATTTCTTTCACTGATCTTTCTCCCTGCTGGTGGATCTTTATCATTCAAGAATGAACTTCAGCTCCTTGGAGATGTTTGGGGTTTTTAGCAGCAAAGTCACAGTTTTTTATGCTGCTGCTCTTTGCTCTGCATTTTTGTACTCACTACTGCCATTTTCCCCGTGGACTGCCCAACATGATAATATCAATTTAACCAGTTTGCTTCACTGATCTTTATGAGAGTTCATAGCTGTTGTTTGATTTCCAGGAACCCTTGATTTTCCCCACAAGGTTACACTGAGGCTAAAGTTATCTTGGCTTATTAGCAAAACCAGCTATTTAGAAACTTGACAGCTCTTTTAGACATTATTTCTGCTAACATGCCTCAGCTGATTTCATGTTTAATAAATCCCATGCATTTAGACTCAAAAAGTCATCCCAAGACTGACATGAGTACAATTTGTATCCACATACCCTATCATTATTTTGTACATTCAGGTGCCTTTCTCCAGTTCTACTATGTGTGCTACTTTGTAGATTAAAGCACGTTTATCTGAACGCAGGACTTGCACTTTGTTCAACTCTGAGTTGGTCCTCCAGTAGCTAATGACTATTTGAATGAAGACCGTTTGGATCAAAGTGCCACTTGGTATTTATATTTCTAAATCTTTGTGTGGATCAAATAAGAATTTTTCCAATTGGAGTCTCCTGACAGAATCACAGAATCACAGAATGTATCTGGTTGGAAGAGGCCTCGAAGATGATCCAGTCCAACCTTCTACCCAGTACTGAAGGGTCAACAGTGAGCAATGTCCCTAAGCTCCAGGTCCACATACCTCCTGAACACCCCAGGAATGGTGACTCTAACACTTCTCTGTGCAGACTATTCCAATGTTTGATAACCCTTTCAGTGAAAGGTGCAGGTGTTTCACAGGGTGGTGACAGAGACACTAAAGCTTTCCTTTCCTGGGCATCACTTTGATGCTAGCATCCATTACTGGTGATTGAACAGCATTAAATAAAATTAAGCAACTGTTTTACATGGGTACCTAGGGAGAATGAAACAAACTCTGTGCATGTTTCTGAATCTCCAGGAAACAACTTCACTCTTGCCCTGTTGCTGGCAGTTTTAGGCAAGTCCTAACCTGGACAGGAGTTGATCCATCTTGCACTGGCTGGAGGTAGATTAGCCAGAGAGCAGTGATAGGAGAATTCACCCTGTACTTTGTATAACTCCCGGAGTAATGTCAATCGGCTGCCTAATCCCACCTCTAAATTTACCTAATTAGTAAGAGGGGTTTGTTGGATTTCACTTCTGTTTTTCACTTGGCTACGACTATTAAGTCATGAAAGTTTTTAAAGCTTTCAAATTAGCTGAAGTGACAAATGAGAGCAGCAGGTTTCTCTGTGTGAAACACTGGTGTTTGAACACTGCGTAGCTGTTCAAGGGGCTTTGCTCTGATAGCAAAGTCTCAGCTGAGCCAGACCTCACATTCACCCAGGAACTGATTACACAGTCTTAGTGATGAGACAGAAGAGAGTCTCTGATTTCTCAAACAGGTACTTGAATTGCCAAACAATTAAGGACTGTGAGAGCCTTACAGGCTGCTGTGAACAGAAAGCTAAAAGTCTTTTTTTTTTTTTTTTTTTTTAAATGTCAGATTAGAATGAAAGTTTAAAGCCCATCACCCATATGAGCAGCATTAGGGTATTCCAGCAGTGAAGTCAGCCTCTTCCCCAGGAAGCGGTACTCCCTTGCAAACTTTACTGAAGACTTCACTCAGTGAGCTGGTAAGCAGATGACTGAGAGCAGACTGCTCTCTTCTCTGCAGCGAGTACCTCAGTGCTTCCTGCCAGTACACATCAAAAATTCTTGCTGTTTGTGTACTCTGGGGTTGTGATTTCTCCTGGAATAATCCAGGATGGCTGGGGTAGAAAGGCATTTAGGGAGGCCTCTGAAAACTTTTACAAATAAAATCCATCGTGCTCAGTGACTTCTTACTCAGGGAATGTTCCCCGCAGTCCAGGGTTCCTACTGAAAACCAGGAACATGCTATGTTTTCAGAGGATAATTGTCACGCGGTAAACATCACCTGTTCTGTGCTTTAAGAACAGAAGAAAAAACCCCTTGAAAACAGAAAAAACCCCATCCCTTCACAGTGAGTTTCATTAGAGGTCACTATTACTGAACAGCAGAGGATTAATTTTCTTCTCTGTTTTCACCCTCCTCGGGGGGGTGAGCAATGATTAAGGGACAGGATAACAAGAAAGGGGAATGAGAACTAGCTGTGAAGCAATCAAAAAGAAGAAAAGACAAAGAGAGGGAAAGAAAAACAAATGTTTAAATTAGTCAGGGTTAGTGTGGCACTCTATCTGCTTTAATTGACATTATGAAAAATTGTAGATGGCACTAAAGAAACTTCACTAATGCTGAACCCTGCAAAATATATCTTGACAACTTACTTAGCTTATTTGTTCTTCTAAGAGGCTTTTAATCTTTGCTTGATGTCTTTTATTTTCATTTTATGATTTTTCTTTTTTTTTTTGAGTAAGACACTTAGGCATAAGTAGCAACTTGCAAATCAGCATGTTCTTCTTTCCTTGCCTGTAGTGTTTAAGGTAAGAAAGAAAAAAACCCTTTTGGAGAAAGGACGGGTTTGAGATGTAACCTCTCCGTTTTAGGTGTTTACTACCGAACCTGAAGGATTTTTTGCAAAGGAGAAAACACAGTTTGAAGACAGTGGCAGGTTGTTGGGTGTAAAGACGGCAGTTCATGGCACTAGACACGAAACCAGTTTCATCTCCCACTTGGGGTGCCCGCCCCGGGGCTTCAGCGGCCCCAGTGAGCCGGGGCCAGCTTTTCGTTTGCTGTCCCCACGCCTGATACCCCACCAAGTTAGACAGGACGCGAAGCCGCAGGCAGCCACCTAACCTAGGAACCTGGGATTTGGGCATCGCTTCCTTAATTTCCAGCAGGGACAGCGATGCTCTTTCGCCCTGTGTCACGCACCCGGGGCTGTCTGGTGGGGGGGCTGGGCCGGGCAGGGGCGTGTGGGGGGGATGCGGAGCTCCCGGCACAGCCCTGCCTCTCGGGGCTGCCCTTTGTCCCGGCTGCCGCCTCCGCGGGGCGGCGCGGAGGGGCGCGGGGCTGCGGCCGCCCAGGAGAGGGAGCCCGGCGGCCGCGGCTGCGCCGGGAGCGGAGCGGGAGGCGGCGCGGAGCGGAGCGTTGCCCCGGCTGCAGCCCCCGCCAGCCCGGTCCGCCCCGCGCCCGTCAGCACCGCAGCGCTGCCGCCCCTTCCTTCCTCGCCGTACCGGGAAGGGTCTCGCCTGCCCCCACCATCCCGAGCGTGCCCCCGGGGCTGGCGAAGCCGCAGGTGCTTTGGCCGACAGCTCGCCCCTAGCATCGCCCAGCCCGGAGTTGGCGCCGCTACTTACTTTCCGCATCCATTAGCTGAACTCGGCTGGCTCGCATCGCGCAGCACCCAGGCGTCCCGGAGCTCAGGACCGGGCAAAGTAATCTCGTTTGCGCTAAACTACAGCACAACGGCTCCAGGAGCCCGGCTTTGCGCCTTGCCCCGGCTGCCTGGCTGGCCGGGACCTTATCGCTCAGGAAGGCAGAAAAACCGGGAGAGGCTGCCCAGAAGAAGCTGCGCCTGACCGAAGATGTCAGAGGAGGCGAAGGGGTGTTGCTTTTTGCCTGCCGCTTGCCTCCATGCCTGTCTTTCGCTCGTCTTAATCCTTTAGGAAGGAGACCCCAGGCAGCTAGACCTTTGCTGGAGGGGCGATGATGCCGAGCCCTGCCCCGGGCAAAAGAAATGTTTCACTGCCCGGACCCGCCGGTATCGGGGATGCGCGGCCCGGGGCGGGCTGTGGGAGAGCTTGAGGAGCTGCCTCTGCCCGCGCCGTTCTGAGAGGGGACAAAACATGGTAAAATCTGGAGCCGATCCTTGGAGCGCAGCCCCGCTGAGCTGGAGGTGGGATTATTCCGGGGTAGATATGGAGAGCTATAGTTTGGCAGCAGAGTGTTGAAGAGACTTGTCCCCGCTGGAGGAGGAACCCAGTGGGGGCACCGCCGGCGTGGGTACTCAAGTCCTTCTCCTCCTCTAGCTCTTCTTTCTTCTTCTAGTGAGCCACAGAAGAAAGAACTGGTACTTGGCTCCTGCCAGTGTTGGGAATACCGTGCCTTTTGTCTGGGATGGTGTGCCCTGATGTGCCACTTTGACAGGATGTACAAAGTGCGACTGGGACTGATCCGGCCAACAAAGTTTGCAGAGTGATCATCAGGGCCCGTGGGATGGAGGTAGCTGGGCACACGCCGGTGGGGTCTGTCACACACCGTCTGACAGTACAGACCTGCTGCTCCCTTGAAAACTAACTCCCGATGGTCAGACTGCTGGCTCCCGTTTTTCCTTTTCCTCTGCCAATCTGCACTTTCAGGGAGATGACCACATGCACACACCTGATGCAATGCAGTGTTTCTGTGGTGGTTTTGTACATAAGATTTGCTATGCAATTCCAAAACTAAAAGAGGAGGAGAGACGGCCCTGCGTCCCAGAGCAAAACAACAATCAAAGGTGAAAGGTAGGAGTCAGCATTTCTCATTTAACTAAAACTAAATAACCTTCTTACTGAAAACCTTTCAAACACACCTACGGTATGTTTATTTACTTTGTCCCAGAAGTGTAAACCAGTTTGAAACCAAGTGAAGATTTTCTTTCTGACACTACCCAGAAACAGAGAACTGATGCATTTTGTAACAGGAGTGTACCGAGGAGGAAGGATGGAGTGTTTCATCAGTGAGACATTTAGGAGCCTAGAGAAAAAGTACCTTGTGTGTAGTACACTTCAGTAAATATGAAGGGGTAGTGCAATGGACACAGGAAACACTCGATCAATAGCCTGTTTAAGTGGGAATATATGCAACCACGGAAAAGTGATAGCTTTCCTGTCTGTGGAGTGTGTTTGCAGAGGACAGCAGCAGAACATTTGCAGGTGAACTGTCTGAATTAGGCTACCTCATGCTGTGGTGGTGCATTGCGTTTCTGAAGGGATTACTTAAAAAACTAGTCTGCAATGTGAACTGTATTTGTGCATTTTCAGTTCCTGCTCACAGAGCTTTCAGTGTTGCTCAGGATGATTCAAAGTGTGTGAAGTCCATCTGGGAGTGAAGGGACCATAAGAAAGTACCTTTGGTCGGTTTGGTGATGAGTAATTAATGGTTGTCTGATCCCTGCAAGATAAGAAGCTGATGTTGTCATGAAAATCATGATATGATTTTCCCTCAGGAGAAACTATGACTTGGAACGACACCACTATGGATGGGGAAGGGTTGCTGGTGGAAAGGGACTCTTCCTTTCGGATCCTCACGGGCTGCTTCCTATCGCTGCTGATCCTCTCCACGCTGCTTGGGAACACGCTGGTCTGCGCAGCTGTCATTAGGTTTCGCCACCTCAGGTCCAAGGTGACCAACTTCTTTGTCATCTCCTTGGCCGTGTCAGATCTCCTAGTGGCAGTTTTGGTCATGCCTTGGAAAGCTGTGGCTGAGATTGCTGGTTTCTGGCCTTTTGGTTCATTTTGCAACATCTGGGTGGCCTTCGATATTATGTGCTCAACAGCCTCCATCTTAAATCTCTGTGTCATTAGTGTGGACAGATACTGGGCCATCTCCAGCCCATTTAGGTACGAGAGGAAAATGACCCCCAAGGCAGCCTTCATCATGATCAGCGTGGCGTGGACTTTGTCTGTGCTGATCTCCTTCATCCCTGTGCAGCTGAACTGGCACAAGGCTACAACCACAAGCTTTTTGGACCTAAATGCCAGCTTAGAAAGTGTAAGCACGGACAACTGTGATTCTAGCCTAAACAGGATGTATGCTATCTCCTCTTCTCTAATTAGCTTCTATATACCTGTGGCCATCATGATAGTGACTTACACAAGGATATACAGAATTGCTCAGAAGCAAATACGACGCATCTCAGCTTTGGAGAGAGCAGCAGTGCATGCCAAGAATTGCCAGAACACGAGTGGCAACAGAAGCAGTATGGACTGCCAGCAACCAGAGAGCAACTTCAAAATGTCCTTCAAGAGGGAAACAAAGGTTTTAAAGACTTTGTCAGTGATCATGGGGGTGTTTGTGTGCTGCTGGTTGCCATTTTTTGTATTGAACTGCATGATTCCCTTCTGTGAGCCTACCCAACCGTCCAAGGGAGCAGAAGCTTTCTGCATTGATTCTACCACCTTTGATGTTTTTGTTTGGTTTGGATGGGCAAATTCTTCCCTCAACCCCATCATTTATGCCTTCAATGCTGATTTCCGCAAGGCATTTTCGACCCTGCTAGGATGCTACAGGCTCTGCCCTATGTCTGGCAATGCTATCGAGACTGTTAGTATTAACAATAATGGAGCAGTTGTCTTTTCGAGCCAACATGAGCCCAAAGGGTCCAGCCCCAAAGAGTCTAATCTGGTTTATCTGATTCCACATGCAATTATCTGTCCAGAAGAAGAGCCTCTCAAGAAGGAAGAAGAGGGTGAACTGTCTAAGACCTTGGAGAAAATGTCTCCAGCACTGTCGGGTATCTTGGATTATGAAGCCGATGTTTCATTAGAGAAGATCAATCCCATTACACAAAATGGACAGCATAAAACCTGAACAGTAAAGTTTACCTAGCAAGACCTAACAGTGTTTATTGTAATAATCTCCCCCCCCCCCCCCCCCCCCAAAAAAAAAACAACCAACCAACCAAAAAACCAAAAAAAACCCACAAGATTTTTTGGTAAGAAACTCAGATCTAGGGAGAAATAATTTACCTTGAGCTCAGAATTAATCTTCCTGGCATTTAAAGCAAGCTTAACACTTTAAACAACAAACAGAAAAGGATCTTGAAAATTGGCTAAAAAAAGAAAAAAGGATCTTAAACTGTACTGTTCATACTGAGGAAAACATACAAATACAGATACAGTGCAGTGAGAAGGAAAATATTGTTTCTTCTCTACCCAGAGAAACCAACTTCTGGCTTAAAATGAGGCAAAAGATAAGTGTTAAATATTTAAAGATTAATGTTTACTAGAAGTTAAGAGATTGCTGTGTCTTGTGATAGTGGGTGTTAACAGGTCCTAATTAAAGGCTGAGGGATTGTAAAGGTAGGTAGATGCCTTCTTAAAATTATTTCTGACAAATAATTGAGCCTTATAACGAGAATGGTTATTTTTAAAGCTGTGGGAAGGAATATGTTGATACTGGTTTTATTTATTTATTGTTTTCAATTGATATTTTTCATATGTTATAACAGATCTAGCTTTATTTATGTTATTTAAGAAGATATTTTTGGTGTGTGTCATAACTGCGTTTTGACCAGTCAACCAGTCAGCACTTTATTACGAGCTCTGATAGTCTGGAGTGCCAGTGAGGGGAATGAAGGAATGTTAAGAAGCTCAGCAAGAAATGAAGGAATCAACAAATCTGATGCTATGTGGAGTTTGTTTGCTTGTGGGCTTTTCCTTTTTTTTCTTTTCTTTTCTTTCTTTTCCTTTTTTAAAAGTGAGATCTCTTTCAAAAGATAGGACCAGCCTTGACTGAGTTGTGAATTCTCTTCCCTTACAGAAATAAAAGAAATTGCTGCTATTTATTTTTAAGAAGTTTCATGTTACAAAGACTTTGCTAGAATGTCAAGTTTGTGGATCTGTAAATACCTTAAACGTGACTGCAACCTTAAGAAGAATCCGATTTGAGAAGACAAGCTTCTTAGATAACAATTCTTAGTACATAATGTTTTGTATTTATGTAAGATAAACAGCCTTCTCAGACTTTTCTTATTTCGAGTCTTGGATATCTTTTCTGAACAAACACAATTGGTTATAATGGTAGTAAACATGCCAGACCTCGTTATCATCTGTATTACTGCAGTGCCACCAGGATCATGCTGTCTGTCTGCTCCTGTATCACAGTCAGAATTCCAAAGTGCTAGTGCTGTACTTTGGAAACCAGGAGGATGTTACTATTTTCAGTAATTACCATGTCGTTAGTCCGTTCAATATGGAATAGTGCCTCATAGCCATTTTGGAATAAGACATTTCTAAATGTGGATGGAACTGCAGCCCCCCCCACCTCAAAACCATCCTGTGAGCTCCAAAAAAAAAAAAGTTGCCAATGTTTAATTCAAAAACCCTGCTACTTTTCCGTTGTCCTTCCCTGCTGCTTTCCCTTGGTAATGCCAAAAGCAATCTGTGAACGTTAGCATCAGAACCATTGGATGTTAATATTCAGCAGCGTTCAAAGAAAGCTATTTGTTTTCTGAGTGGGAGAAAATACCCTTTGGAGCAACTTTTTCATTACATATATTAAAAAATGTGTTGTAAGGAAAAGAGAACTGAGAGGGGAAAAAAAACCCCGAAGTCTAATGAACTATATACATCCTGCATCAGGTCTGTGTATTTATGTATTGTGAATGTTTTCATAATTTTATTGCCTGTATGCTGCTTTCATACATATAATAAAATTATTTTGTGAACAGAAGGTCAAATAAAATAATCTACATTGCATTTATTAAATACATGCTGGGTTTTGGCAGTTGTATTGATCGTGTTACAGGCAAGGACTGTTCCTCTTTTCCCATTTGCCCTTATTTGGGATCACACCCGTGAGGCAGATGGGAATTTTTATTAGAAGCAGGAGAAAGTCCTCTCTGCTGAGAGACCTCTGAGCTCTAAACTAGGATTTGAAAGCAGTAAATGCAGTTTGGAAGCAGCCACACTCTGCTTTAATATAACTAGTTAAAATGTGTAAAGCTTGACCTACTGGTGACTCTTAATTCAATGATTTTTTTTTTTTGCTTTGGTGTAACAGAGTAGTGAACTTGGTCTATAGCATGATCCCCCTCTCCTTTCTTATTTCCCCCCCCCCCCCCCCCCACTTTTCAGTCTGTGTAGCACTTTTCAAAGTGCTCACTGCTTGTGCCTGCCTTTCTGGAACAAAGTGAATAATTTCAGGAGTGAGGTGGTGGTGTGTTGCAGCCAAGGTGCAGCATTGTCCCTCTGTTCATGGCAGCCCTCTGCTTTGTTTTTTGTCTCTGTCAGCAGATTCGTTTTGAAATGAAGAAACAAACCAAAAAAAATGTGGTCACTTCTGCCTCAAGTACGACCACGGTGACCTGTTGAGCGGCTGGAATTGGACCTGGTGCCTGAGCTGCAGCTCCCCATCCTTTAGGGCTAACTTCCTGTGGTCAGTTAATGCAGCAGGTCTGGCAGCAGGCGGTGGCTGCTCCAGGCTTTCTTAGCTCATTGGGTAAAATTTCCTTGCATGGTGCTGATGCCCATTTCTTTTTTTCTTTGTACCTTTGAGTAATTCTTTTACTTCTTAGAAAGTACACAGGCCAAAGATGTCTTTCTGTGGCTGCTTAGTCAAATACATGTACCTTCAAGAGTTTTTATTCTCAAACCTCCCAGCACTCTGATACAACAGCAAAATACAAAATAGGACTCAAGGAGATAATGTAAAGCAAGCTGCTGGTTTTGTACTGGTTTATGTGAGGATGATTTGTGTTCTGAAACAAGTGGTTGCTTTAATGTGACCAGCCTCTGTCCCTTCTTGCAGACAGACCTGAATTTCTGGCGGGGGGGGAGCTCTGTAGAGTCTGGTGAAGTGCTGCTGGCTATTGCTTCTGAGTGCTTCCATTTAGTGTGGCTGGCTCCCTGCTAAAGGTAGGGCCAGGAAGGCACTTGGATGAAACGGATTGCTTTATCTCTCATTCTATTTAAACTAGTTTTTGCTTCTGATTCCTTTTCCTTACACGCTTTTAAAAATACTGTGATTTTTGCCTTGATCCTTATTTACCAACATATGCCATTTCCTCCTCCATTTTCCAGCCTTTCTGCCACAGATTTCTTTACCTGTCCTTTCTGCCTTTCACCACTGCCAGAGTCTTCCTGTCACCTTGTTTGGCTTCACTGGCCCAAATAAGGCTTTGCCTGGGAGAAACTCCAAATTAGACTCCTGCCCCCCAGCACAGCCACAAGTCCCCAGCCCACAGCCTGCACCCAGAAATGCCTCTCTTACCTGTTTCAGAGTCTGGAGACCAGTGTCAGGGGTGACTAGAAGGGACAGCAGTGTGTGCCTGCTAACTGCAGTTCTATTTATGTGTTGAGTTAATTGCTCAGAAGTTGTTTTACCTGTTCTGTGCCTGCTTCCCATCTGCCTGAAACCAGTGGTCTGCTGAAATGACTGGTGACACCAATGTCAGGGTGAACCCCAGGGGCTGGAAACATGCCAGACCCGTGCTGATAACAGGAGCTTAGCTGGTGAGGTTTGGGCATAGTAACCCTGTGAGTAACCTGTGAGGAGTGCTTCCTGCTCCGTGCTAGCAAGCGGCAGCAGCCTCCCTGCTGTTAGGGAGGATGAGAGCAGCAGAAGTTCGCTTGCAACAACGTCACCTTTTAGATGGTTCACTTCAGTGAATCACTTCCCCAGGGACGTTTTTCTTGCTACAGAGGTACCAGAACACCACGAGGTCACTGCTCCTATCAGGATGGTCACCTTGTCAGCCCCATGGGGCATCAAACACTTTTCTGCCTCCCTTACACTCTGTATTTTCTGCTACAGAGCAAGCCTTGCTGGGTGCCTTTCCCATGTGCTTGCAAATAACTCCTGAAACCACTTCTTTGGCATTGCTTCCTCGTGACTGAAGGTATTTTTCTATCTGTGGATGGAAGAGGTTAATAATTCACCTGATGGCCTTGGTGAAGGAGCTGTTTGCAAAGAGTGAACCACAATCACTAGATTAAATCTAAATACTTTTCTCTCTCCTTTTGGGAAGCATTTTATACTGGTTTGGGTTTCTAACAGCAAAGCTTACAAAAGATAGAGAGTAAAAGAGTAGCTGCTTTTGCTGATGTACAGATGTAATAACACAGTTATTTGGAGCCAATCCTGGATTTCTTTAAATTTAATTTTATGTTTTTGTCAGATCAAAAACCTTCTTTGGTTAATATCTTGAGAGACAGACTGTTCCAGTAAATATTTTGGTTCTTTGATATAGTAATAACAGAATATGCTCCTGACGATATCACCTATGTGGCCAAACATTGAATATTATAGAATCATGGAATCAATAAGGTTGGAAAAGACCTTAGAGATCATCAAGTCCAACCTGTCACCCAACACCTCATGACTAACTAAACCATGGCACCAAGCGCCATGTCCAATCCTTTTTTGAACACCTCCAGGGATGGTGACTCCACCACCTCCCTGGGCAGCACATTCCAATGCCTAACAACTCTCTCTGTGAAGAACTTTCTCCTCACCTCGAGCCTAAGCTTCCCCTGGCACAGCTTGAGACTGTATCCTCTTGTTCTGGTGCTGGTTACCTGGGAGAAGAGACCAACCCCCACCTGTGTACAACCTCCTTTCAGGTAGTTGTAGAGAGCAATCAGGTCTCCCCTGAGCCTCCTCTTCTCCAGGCTAAACTTAGAGAGAAGGGAAAAGAAAGGTGTCTGCTTCTTAACTTTTAAAAGAGTGAAACATATACAGTATGATATGTCTGTGATCTGTCTGTGATCTGTTGCAGTAGAGATGGGCTGAATGAGCCTCAAGTCATGTTGGTGTTGAGCCCTTCTTTGCAAGTGGGTCCAGGCTGTCTTTGTGGTTCCCCAAGCCCCACAGACAGCTACTGAGTGTGCACAGTGGTGCTCCTTCCCCATGCCAGATCTCAGTGTTAGGGAGGCACTTGTGAGTGGCAGCCTCCCCAGATGGGTCTGCAGAGCTCCTGCTGCTCTCCCAGGCCAGGCACTGATCTTTCCAAAGCACCACTGGAAATATTTTTCTACACATGTAGTTTTAAGGCTGAATGTGTCAATCCAGTATATGATGGCTATTTTCCTTCTGGTTGTCTTTATAGCTATGTTCAGAATGAAAAGGTAATTTTTTGCCATGGCTGTTTTTATTCTATTTCTAGGAGGTAACTCTGGGCAGTGATAAAGGAGAAGGCTGCTGGCTGTGCTGATGTCCATTGCTTTTCTATGTTGATTGTGTTTTCTTCTTGGTCTTGCCAGGCTGTTACCTCCAGTTCTTCGTGAAGGAGTTTCCTCAGTGCCTGTGCAGGCAGCAGTGATGAATGGCACTGGCAGGGTGGCACAAAGCTGCTACCAGTCAGAGCATCAACCACAGATCTGGGCTCCATGCTGTGCACTGAAATAACGTGATTGCTGTCAACAGCACTGATTTTGTTTCTGTCCTTCCTGATGACGTTAATTTCACCCAGAAAGACAATGTTGGGACCAAAGGGATACTCTGGGCTTTGGGGTGACCACAGGGGAACAGCACTGGGGATGCTGGCACTGAGGAAACCTGTGCCCCAGCTTCCCTGCTGTTGATCCTGGGCAGCCAGAGATGAATGGAGGGGCAGGTAGTTAGAGTTTGTTATGCTCTGCTGTTTGAGGGTGCATGTGTGAGGTGAAACTTTCAGAAGACAGCAAAAATTCACTTTGGAATTGCTCAGTACCAGGTCTTTTCAGTTAACAAACAAACAAACAAACAAAATGACAATGCTGCTGCTATGTACTTTTAAACTTTCTAGTTTTCTAAGGTTTTTATAGCTATCTCCATAATGATTTCAAAGTTGTAAATGCCATTCTCTTTTCTCTTCTGTGGTTTTATTAAAGCTTGATACTAATTTGTGTTCTCACGGAGCAGACTCTACTCCAGCAGTTCCTCCAGCCTCCTGACACCTGCTGAAACTCTGGATCCCATCCGGTCTGTTGCTATGTGGGACGACAGTGAGAGGATCCCCCCTGGGAACGGCTGCTTTTGACCACTTGGAAATTGGTTTTGAGCAAAAAGTTGCACTTTTCAAGTTGGTATCCCTTTGAATATTTTTCCTAAGCCACCTGTAAATACTTCAAATTAATTTTCTCCAAAGTGAGACTTATGTCTTAAAGAAAATCAGTGTTTTTCTAAGTGAGAAAGGTTTTAACATTACAATGGTTAACTTCTCAGCAACAGTTTAATTAAGCATCATTATGATTTCTTATAAAGTAGAATGTTTTCATGCATTCATTCACTTGTAATATTCTTCAAAATAAGAGGGCAGTTTCTGATGAGCAGAGTTCAATGCAGAAACTTTCAGCCATTTTAATGTCTTTCTTGAAAGGATAAAACATAGCAGTGGGTAGCTTTGTGATAGCATTTAACATGGCTAAAAACATTTCCTAGCAGCAAACAGTGTAAGCAGGACCATGCAGACATTTAGGAATTCCCCTGGTGCTATTTTGCCCTACTCATTGTGCAATATTGATTATATCTAAAAAAAAATAATTAATCATGTATGTGAAGATAGCTTCCATCATAGTAGGTGTCATTACCTGGGAATCTCAACAGACTGTAAGGATGGAATCCTGGTCAGGACTTAAAGGAACTTTCATCTCTAAGTGGTGTTTTCATTCCCAGATTAGAGCACATGAATTCCTTCCCTCTATATCTAAGGCTTTTCAGCAGGGGCAGACTCCTTCTCCCCCTTTCCCTGGCTTTTGTGCATGTTTTCTACTGTCTGCCTCTTTTTCCTTTACTTATTAGGATATGGAAAGTGTAGGAAAGAGATTTGAACTGATAGGGTGAAACAGTTTTTTACAGCCAGAACTGGTGTGATGACAGCCAAGCTTGATTCTGCTCCTTTTCATATCCCCTGCACACACAAGTGCATGAATGCAGTGTCCCACACAGCTTGTCTGTCAGGACCTCAACTCTACAGCCCTGAGGTGAATGATGCACTCCTTGAAGTAGGATGAGGAGCAGCTCAGCCAGTGTGTGTTCACTGAGATGTTCTCAAGAAAAGGCTAAAACCCGGATGGGCTCACACTCTTTTGACAGTGACAGTAGATTTGACCCCTGAAAAAGTGCTCCTCAAGTACTGCCAGGCATCTGCCTGTCCCAGCTCAAGCCCCATTTTTGGTGATTGATTTTATTTTGCAGTGTTTACTCAGCTCCAACGCACAAACACACACATCTCCTACGTGTAATGTAAGTGCAGACCCAGCTGCACGATAAAAGCAAACAGAGTGTATAGGTGCCAATCCTGACACCCAGGGGGGTAAAAAAGGGAAGAATCAGTGAAGGGCTGGACTCCCACCTCCTTGGCACAGATGTAGACCAGAGTGACTGCACTGGAACTGTGCTGACCTGTCAAGGGGTGAGGCCCAGAGCTGGACCAGTCTCCTGCAATGATTGGCTCCAGTCTGCAGGATGCATTGCCCCTCTGAAAACAGCACCATCAAAGAAACACTTCACACGTCATGGACTGTGATCAGTGGAGTGTTCAATGTTTCAGTCACTTTCTTTTTCTAAATGACTGGTGACTCCTCTCCACCCCCATTTGCTGGCTGTGCTCAAAATTAAATATAGGAAAGACTCACCACTAAAAGCCTCTGGGTTTTGCAGTGCAGCTGAAGTGCTGCAGAGAGGGATGCATGGGGTGGGATAGATGAGGAGAAAATGCACTCTTCCTCAAAATAGAAAAGCTTCTGTGCTGTGCTATTTTATTCTGTTTTCCCACTTCCCCTTGCTCACGACTGACAGAAAATCATTCCTGAATGTTACTTTCCTATGTGCTTTATACAATAGCTTAAAGCTATTAACACCTGCAGAAAAGAAAGGCTCCACCTCACTTACTAAGGTCTGTCCCAAGTGCTCCAGAAGCAGTGTCCCATGAATGCCGTGGACAAACCTGGAGGCACTGAACTGAGGAGGAAGGTAGCATTAGGAAGGGGGACCTTACTCTCAGAGAAGCTGTTGCTGGCCTCTGAAGTGAGGATTTTCCTTCCTGAATGTCTCATTTATTGTGAGGACTTCCTCATTTTGAGTGCATTGCTGGGTTTTCTCCTCCTCACTCAACTGGGAAATTTGACATCATCCTGTAATGTTATTTCTTTTCATAGCAGCAAGTAGGTCTTTAGTTGTATCCACAGCCCAAGTGCAGTAAAGACTGCAATTATTTCAACAGTTAAGGTAATCAAAATGCCCCTTGTATTTTCATTCCTAAAGGAAAAATAAAAGAATATCATGTCATGCTGCAGAGTAGTTTCTCAGTCTTGAAGTTCTCTCTCAGGCACATGTGAGCTACAGTCTACAATGATGCAGAGTCACAACTTGTGTGTCCAGTGCAGTGCATGGGAAACCTGTTCACAAAAGATATACAAGTGAACAGGCTTCATGGGACCAGTCCTGCTTCATGGGACCAGTCCTGCTTCATGGGACCAATCCTACTTCATGGGACCAATCCTGCTCATCACAGACACAGCTGGGGATATTTGCAGCACCAAGACATACTTACATATTATGATTTCCATGATAGTCAAGTCAGATTCCTGTGATGAGCATACAATCCTTTACTTGGGATGTCAGGAAGGACACAGGTACAGTTACCGCTGACATGGGGTGTGATGTTATCGCATACTTTAATTTTGGCTTGTTCCAATCTATTATCTCTGTCTCAGTGGAAAGGTGAAGTGAGAGGAACATTCACAAGGAGGTTTTAGTGCTGCTTTCATGTCATCATCATTTTCCAGTTTTGGAGGAGCCATCATTGCTGTTGCCACAGCAGTCCTGGGTGTGTGGGTTCAGGGTATGCTGCCGTTAGGTTTGCTACAAGGGCATCATTGCAACACTCCCTGATTTGTTTTCATTACAGCCGTCACATTGTGCCCAGTGAGGGGCCAAAGGACTTCTGTTTCCTTTGTTCCTTTCTGAAATCAGACTGTCCTTTAAAAAAACACAGCACCTCCCCTAACAGCCCCTCAAGGAACAATTTCTGGGGGCAGGGTCAGCTAATCCTGAATGCTCCATTTTGAGTAGATAGAGACATTCTCACCCACACATCTGGTATGTGGTGACTGATAGTAGGGGTGCTGCCAAAGCAATTGCTCTGTGGTGCCTCCCATCAGTGGAGCTCAAGGGTCGGCTCAGCTCTCCATCTTTGGCAAGAAATCATTGCTGTGACCACTGCTGCTGACGCTCATGAGACTGCCTGGGCAAGTGAGCACTTTGCTGGTGGACAGAGACAGTCAAAGCTGGCTGGAATGGTTTTGTTTTAGAAAAACATAGTGATTTCAGGAGACAAATATAATTTATCCCATCCCACAGACTCACTTGCAATTGACCATGGAGCCCTTGGGATGCTCAGCAAGCGCTGCCTAAGCACAGTGCCTTCTTCATGGTTGACAGAGGGAGACCTACAAGCCCTGTCTCCCCGAAGGCTGCCCAAATTACTTCCTCATCTCCCTGCCTGCAGCTCAGAAGCTGCAGCAGGAACTGTTGCTGGAATTTCAGTGGAAGCCTTGATTTTATTCATTCTGCAGCCAAAATTAGGCCACCAGCACTGCCAAGAGGCACACTTCTTTGGTTTGATACATGGAGAATGCATTTTTAATGCTGTAAGTGCTATTCTCTACCATTGGACTCCCATGTGATGCGTAACTGCAGTCAGAGCCTTGAAGTAAAACCTTTGCTTCCAAGGAGGATAGAGAAAAATACAACAAATAATATTTTTTTTTCATTAAACCAGAAAAATATACTTCTAACTGACCATCCTCTGACTTCCCTCAGATTTCAGGTGCCAAGTAGTAATTCTGTATTGTGTGTCTAGAATTAGTGCAGGAACAATTTTCTAATCAAACCCTGCAGGAAAAGTTGTGTGTCTAGACATGGACACAAACCTTCAGCACAGCAGAGAAATCTTTAGTGTGTGTATATATATATAAGGATGAAAGAAAATGCATATGTATACACACACACACACACACATGTATTTTCATTCATCCTATTCATGCTGTGAACTCCTCCCTAATGACAGAAAAGATTTAGGATTAAATGTGCAGCCCTCACAGAGCAGATTTAATACTGAAACCCCACTCCCTGAAAATTCCCAGACAACATCCCCACCAATGCAGAACTTGCTGTGGGGTGGAAATGAACATTTGGTTCTTGGACATCTGTGATTCCTTTCAGTCCTCCCTATAAAGACAAGATATGATAACAGTTGGAAAAAAAAATTGGGAAAAGGATTAGAGATGATTTTTTGGCATGAATATCCAGTGGGCTGTAGATAAGAGAGAAATTGTTGCCTTGGGTTACCCACAAAAGAAACGTTTCTGGACCATGGACAGCTGCCAACTGTTGAGTAGAGTCATTAGGAAGCACAGGGAGTGTTGTTCTTTGCTTTCTCCATGGGAAATGGAATCAGAGGTGTTGGGCTACATGTGTGAGAAAGGGAAGCAAATCTTGGTGGTGATTTCAGGTCTTGGCACAACCTGGGGCTTCTCACTGCCCCGGTTTTGCAGTTTCTCACAAAGTTACCTTGCTGAGAAAGGTTTCCCATCACACAGCTTTTCTGATTGCAAAAGCTACCTGGTCAACATCCAGGAAGAGGAGTTGTTGCAAAGAATTAATGAATTGCCTGAAATATAGTCACCTAAAATTATGATGTTTACAGGAAAACACAGAGTTAAGCAAAAGCTAAGCAATAAAATGTTCTCTTTCTTGTACCTATTCTCCCCATGCATGTGCAGCAGGAAGGGGCTGAACCTCACCTTGCCACTGTCATGACACAGCCCACTAAAGCTGCTCCCTCACCCTTGTCTCATGGCAAAAGTTGGAAGCAGCTCTGCTTGTGGGATCTCTCTGGAGTTCATCTGGTTAACCTGACTATCTGTGACACTTGGAACAAGATTAGAAACAATGCTCAGGCAATCCTCACTCTGCCTGGGAGCACTTTCTAATCAGCAAGTTTAGGCAAGGAGGCAGTGCCAGATGAGCCGCAACTTAATTTCTGATGCATCCTAAAGCATGCAGAAAGCAGGGCACATGCTTACAAGAAACTGGGCAGCTGATGTGTTTCTGGATTAATACAAAAAATGTTTCCAGGAGAGAAATGCAGAAGTAAGAATCCTTTTGAGCTTTGAGGAGATTCTGTTTCAGGTCTTCACAACCTGAGTTTATTGGTTTGTTTTTGTTCCATGTGGGGATATGGTTACAGATATGCATTCAATTGAGACAAGAGGCCTTTTCTTAGAGCAGTTGCACACTTGAAATTCTCCCATAAAGCAAAATGCAATTGGTTTCCTCCCCTGTTTCCTGCTTAGCAGAAGAAACCTTCCCTTTTGTGAGGATGCATTAGCAGGGAAGAGACTGTACACACAGTGAAGAGATGCTGGAGTCATTCAGGGACGAACGTTGATCTATTACAGCTGAATAAATCCACAGTAATATAATTTGCTCCCTGGGATTTGCATCAGATTTATCCTGGCATATATGAGATCACCAAGTTCTGCATGCAGGGTTCCCCCTCTGATTAGCACAATGCAATTTGGATGGAATTTCAGACCACCTTAAGACTGTCTGATGTTTCCCTCAGAAGACCCTTTTTTTTTTCCCCAGTCACTTATCTCTGCTGAGCCTCAGCCGTTTTAGAGAGAGATTTTTCTGTGCTGGGTATGTGCCTCAGGCAAATCTACAAACTTTTACAGTGTCAGTCACAACAGTGAAGCCAATGCAGCGTAAGAGAACAGGAGAAAAGCAAAGCTGCATTTCCCACAAGAAAATTTATGGCTGTTTTGAGAAGCTCAAAGGCTGCTGTGCTTTGGAGTGAGGGCAGACAGTTCTGCAGGTGGTTGGTGCTGGCAGTGCTTTTTGTTGGATTTTGCTATTTCATCAGGGAAAAATGCATCTGAACTTCAGTAATGTAGATGTTACTGGAACCATCTCACTTTGCCTGTGTTTGGGAGGGTGTTGAGCACCTCTGACAAATGCATCCCCACCATGCATGGTCCTTCTCTTTCCACTTGGAACTGGGCTCACCTCCACTGAGCTTTTGAACTTGACTTAAGACAAGGTCTGTAGAGACAGAAAAGGATTTTCCCTGCCTTCACTGTGGTAATACCATAGGTGAGAAGAGGAAGTGTCCATCTTGTGCCTTTGAAACCCCATTCTATGTTTCCTGGGAGGTTTGCATGTGCCTGCCTGAGGCACTTCAGTTTAAACATGAGGGATGAAATCTGCTGTTCTTGCAGCAGCATCACCTTACTGCCTGAGTAGTTTAACAAAAATGAATTAAGGTATTTTTCAATTATTGTTATGAAAAAAAGTGGAAGAACAGGGCTGAGAAGGTTTCCTCCCCAGAGAGGGTTGTCCAGCAGGACAAGGGACCTCATAGTGAATTGTACAGAAAAGATACAAGCAAGTGGGGAACAGTGCTGAAGATGGGAGCTGGGAACTCAGGGCCTTCCATTCCTAGCCACACTATGTTGGTTTTGAAGATGAGTTTTCCCTTCCAGCATTAAGGATTTATTATTAAACAGCAACAAGGAAGATCAACACTGGTGATTTGATGCTCCCACCCATGATGCCCAAATCTTTCTCCAGAAGGCTTCCTTGGGCAAAAATCTGGGGGGAAACCATCCCCACCAGGCTGTCAGTTTCACTTAGTACTAACAACATATCCCTCTAGGCTGATGGAAAAGCTGCAGGCCTATAGAGAGAGGGTAAAGAAGGAGAGAACAAAACGAGCCTTCATATTCCTCTGGTTCACATTCCTTCACTCACATTGTCAGCACCTACACTATTTCTTCCTGCTGTGAGCCACCCACTTGCTCACCTCCCTGCTGAGGAGCAGGAATATTCCCTATCAAGAAGAGCAAGCAGGGCTCCAGGCGTTTCCTGCTAGGAGCGATGGATGTGTTCATCATGCATTCATTTGTGAGGGTGGCCTCACGCTTCATCGAGAAAAGCACTTCCCATCAGCTGGAGTGAATGGCCAAATCCCATCCTGACCTGTGGGCAGCTGAGTCAGGCCATGACAACTACAGAAAATCCTGCTCCTGGGTGATGTGGATGGAGCAAAAAAAACCCCAACATTGACCTCTCCTTAGATGATTCACAAGTGGCCACAGTCTTGGGATTGTTTGTGCCTTGCTGTCCTGCCCATGTGGGTGCATGGAGCTTTACATACCTTGGGCGCAGTCAAGAGGCTCCAGATGGTCAGGCATGGTACCTCACAGGAGAGTCAAATCACAGATGAGTGATTTTTAAAGTAAGAAGATAATGTTGCCATAACATGAGGGACAGCGGGTGAGAAAACTTTTGGGCAAGTCATTCAGCCATTCAGCCTTCTTAGCATCTGAGAAATCCCCTGTAATGGAATCCCAGTTATGCAGTACCCTGCCTGTGAAGCAGACACTGATAATGCCACTGCTTCATCCCTCTCCATTCTGCTGTCAGTTAACCACTGTTTTCTCTGTTAGATAACAATAAAGCTGATATGCATTTTACGGTGTTCAGACGTATTGCTCCCAAAATGAGAGGAAATCATTTCAGTTTTATTGTCAGGCTTCAGTGAAGGAAGAAATGAACATGAAAAGAATGTACCCCCCTAGAAATATTTCTTCCAAAAGCAGAATTTATTAGTGCACAGTGCATGCCCATTTTTCACCAGTGTTTTGTACAGTCAAAGCGAATTCTGGATAAATTGTCATGGCTCCATTGGCTTTAATAACACTGCACTTACAACAAGCACCTTGTGCTGAGACCATTTGGAGTGAATGATATTTAAATGTGGGTATGAATACTGAGAAATCACACAACTGAAGATTTTGGCTGAGGCCCATAAGCATTAGCTTGTTCCCACATTTCTTGTCACTCTTCACCTATTTTCCTGAAGAAGGGGAGACCTGCTGAGAGCTTGCTCCAGTGCCCAACCACCCACCCAGACAGCCTTATCTCCCCTTCCATATTGTATTATCCATTGTCTGATCTGATTGTCTTTTATCCTTTTAGCAGCACTGATCCTATGTGTGGAGGTGAATGAGGAGAAGGTGCCAGCTCAGCCCTGGGAAACTGGCTTTGCTCCCTCTGTGTGGGAGCTACCACAGCTCCATTTCTCCCTCACCAGCCTCCTTCTTCTGTCCTGACTGGAGGATCCATCAGACTAGCCCAGTGAATGTAACAGGCAGCATTTTATCCTGTGGGGTGCACAAATTGCTGTCTAATGCCTGTCTGTGCTTGTTAGCTTGCTTGCAGCATGGACCAGTACCTCTCTCTGCCATAGCTTTCAGGAAGAAGGAAATGTGAAGAGGTGATCTCAGTTCCTTCAAAGAGGTTGCACTGTCAACACTGTATTCAGAATTTCAATCTCTGTTTTAACTTTTCTTGTTATATCTTTAAATGCCTGAGCTCCCTAAACTTGCCTAACAAGATGTTATGATAGAACCATAGAATCAACAAGGTTGGAAAAGACCTCAGAGATCATCAAGTCCAACCTGCCACCCAACACCTCATGACTACTAAATCATGGCACCAAGTGCCACGTCCAATCCCCTCTTGAACACCTCCAGGGATGGTGACTCCACCACCTTTCTGGGCAGAACATTCCAATGGCAAATAACTCTTTCTGTGAAGAACTTTCTCCTCACCTTGAGTCTAAACTTCCCCTGGCCAGCTTGAGACTGTGTCCTCTTGTTCTGGTGCTGGTTGCCTGGGAGAAGAGACCAACCTCCTCCTGGCTACAACCACCCTTCAGGTAGTTGTAGAGAGCAATAAGGTCTCCCCTGAGCCTCCTCTTCTCCAGGCTAAACAACCCCAGCTCCCTCAGCCTCTCCTCATAGGGCTTGTGCTCGAGACCTCTCCCCAGCCTCGTTGCCTTCTCTGGACACGTTCAAGAATCTCAATATCCTTCTTAAATTGAGGGGCCCAGAACTGGACACAGGACTCAAGATGTGGCCTAACCAGTGCTGAGTACAGGGGCACAATGACTTCCCTGCTTCTGCTGGCCACACTATTCTTGTGGCAGGCCAGGATGCCATTGGTCTTCTTGGCCACCTGGGCACACTGCTGGCTCATGTTCAGCCAGCTGTCAATCAGTACCCCCAGCTCTCCAGCCACTCCAACCCCAGCCTGTAGCACCTCTGAATTTACTTTGAATTACCTTTCACCTTGTTGCATTTATTACCTGTTATTCCCTGATAACTCTTCAAAAGTCTTAAAAAAGAAAAAAAAAAAAAAGAAGAAACCCAAATTCTCTGATTGAAATCAGTTGCCTGTTGTTTGTTTATTTCTTCAAGAAATACCAGTTTTCAGATCTGAAATACAATTCTTACTGTAGCATATGCAGACTCTTGGAAAACTTATACAGAAGAAGGCAAGCAGCTTGTGGCTGAGCACGAGCAGTAAAACAAATTCAAAATTTGAGATCATATTTCCTGTAATGCACTTCTGCCCTTCACACACACTGTAATCCATCCTGGGGTTGGTGAGTAAGGCATTGGCTGAATGCTCAAATAACCACAGAAGGGAATATTTCATCATTGGGCAGTCCAGGAGCTCTGTTCTGAGATGTATTTTAACACAGCTTGCCAGGAGAATAAGTGCTCAGCTACGGCTACAGGCTTGATTTGTTTCCTCCTCCAAAGCCTTTTCTTCAGCCAATGAGGCAGCATATCTGATGGACGGCTGTCTTCAGACAGGACCAAGAGCTTGAAAAGCTAAATAGAATGGCTGCTGGGAAATATACTCAACAAAAGCAGCAATTTACCTCTGCAACAATCTGGTGTTTACAGTGAAGTCCACTTTGTCCTGGAAAGCAGAATAAAAGAGGAAAGGGTGAATAATACATGAGAGGAGTTCTTCCATGTATGTAGACATGTGATGGGGCTGAGGCTGTATGCTTAAAGATGCAGGAAGGCATTCAGCAGAAAGAAAGAAATAGATTAAGACAAGAAAATAACTACTTTCCCCAACAAGGCTCATGGACAGTTTTATCTTTACAGATTGTGGAGAGAAACTAGAAAATGTCCTGGGCAAAGGAGACCAATACTGTAATGTGTGAGTCACAGGAACTCAATCACAAGCCTGAGAGGTAGAAAGTGAGCTCAGATTTTCAGTCATTCTCTCCAGGCAGGAATGAGTCAGGCAAACAGACATTTGATGATACTTGTTCCAGAAAGGAACTGAAAAATACATAGTGGGAGAAGAGCAGCAGGCATGTGAGATGGGGGGGCTGTGAGGAGATTGAAGAGGTCTCAGACCAGGGCTGCTTGCCAAGGTGGAGCTACAAAGAGATGTCTGAGGGCAGATTTCTAGCTGCTCCAGTCTCCCTTGTGCCCTCATTGTGAAGGCTGAGATAAAATCCTCATCCAGATGTAACTCTTGTTACTCTGGTCCTCCTGCATTGTCACATAGTCTATTTTGTAAATAAAAATCCTATTCTTTATCACAGTATATCAGAGGTTGGCAGGGACCTCAAGAGATCATAGGGTCCAACCCTCCTGCCAAAGCAGGCTCTCTTAGGGTAGTCTGCACAGGAATGTATTCAGGTGGGTTTTGAAAGTCTCCAGAGAAGGAGACCCCACAACCTCCCTGGGCAGCCTGTTTTAGTGCTCTGTCACCTTCACTGTAAAGAAGTTTCTCCTCATGTTGAGGTGAAATCTATGTTCAAGTTTGAACCCGTTGTTCCTTGTGTTATTCCTGTGCATCACCTAAAAGAGCTTGGCACCATCTCTTGACACCCACCCTCAGATATTTATACACTCTGATGAAATTATTTTACTATTACTTGATCCATGCTTGCTTTTTTATCTGGATCTGTTGACTTCAGAGGGGTCTTTCAGATTTGGGCCTGGAAATGCAGTAGGAAATCCATGAGGAGCAGGGAAATGCCCAGCCTGGATGCTGCATCTTGGCCACGTGCAACTGCTGCTCTGCAAACCGGGACCCTGCACCCTGCTGCTACTGCACAAAGGGGGCTGGGGGTGGATTAGTGTTTCGAGTGCAGAGACTATTATATAAATTGTTTAGGAAAGACTGTAATAGAGGAGGCCACTCCAGGAAAATCAAAGGTTGGAGACCCACACAAGCCTGGGGAGCTCCTTGGTGCACCCCTGCACTTGCTTTGCTGCAGGATTTGAAGAGGTTGGTGTATGCAGAAGTCACAAGCCTGTGCTCCTGGCAGGAGGGACAGGCTGTGAGCTGACATGATGGGAGAAATTTTAGGAACAGCACCCTGGAGCAGCTGCAGCAAGACTCTTGACACCTTCAGATCCCAGCAGGCTGAAAACCTCTCTGTTTGCACAGGGAATGGCTTAAAAGGAGGGCTCCAGGTTAAAAAAAGTCACACCAGTGGCTTTCCACAAAGATTTAGAAGTGTCTCCTGGTATTTGAAGAGGACAAAGTCATTAACACAGAGTGCACGGGCTCGGTAATGAATGTTCCTCTCTCTCTGGCCAAATTAGACCTCCTATACTATGAGGCTGGGTGGAGAGAACTCTGCAAGGACTTCAGGTGAAACAAAACCCTCTGTCCCAGCCTAAAATTTGCTCTCAGGGCTCGGTGCTGGTGGCCCAAGGAAGCCCAGGTAGGCTCCACACTTGCTGGTCTGTAACATAGGGAGGTCCAGTCTCACCGCTAAAGGCATTAACTTGCTCTTCATTCACAACTGAACCACAGCTGTGTTAATGCTGAACCACAGAGAACATTTGTTAACATGAAGCAAATGCTTTCAGCCTAACCCCTTTCAAAATTTTGCCTGGCATCAAAGCTCTTTCAAAGGAAAGGTTTCCTTTTCTTTAATTTTCTTCCCTCCCCACCCCTTTCTCTCTTTTTACGTGGTTCAAAGAGAATGTGCTGTGTTATATAACTCCTGCTATTCCCCCCCCTCCCAACCATATATTAAAAGGCACCAGGCAAAGCTGTGCTGGTGAGTATGGGCTGGATAGAGGTGGTCCTGAATTAGGTGATCCCTGGGCTGGGAGGTAGATGTGGCACTCAAGTCTAGGCTATTGAACATGATAGGTGCTTTCTCTTGGGCTCTTATCCCAAACCCCTGGTCCTGTAGGAGATGAGGCATTTGCTGCTCCTTGCATGTCTGCACCTTCTTTTTGCCAAGGTCCTCTCTAACAAGGATGCATTAGACGTAGCTGGATGGTCTTGGGGTGGTCTCAGCAATTGATGTTATTCCTCTTATACATGCAAAACAAAGATTAAAAGCATAATTTCTTATGCATGTTGCCCCTATCTCTTTGGAAACGTTTTCGCGACTCCAGGCTCTGGGTTTGGATGAAGAAATTCTCCTCCCGCAGGAAACGTAAAGATAAACAATGCAGTTGCAAAGCACAAATCCTTATGTGTTGTGAATATGTTCCTGAAATAGAAGAGAGACTTATAAAAATGAAGCTCTTTCATAAAAAAAAAAAATAAAGAAAAAGAAGAAAAAGAGCATTAACTTATTTGAAAGGCTGAGGCTTGTTTTTAAAGTGTATCACGGAAAGCATCTGGAAACCTTGCAGCAAAATGCAAAACACCTGAAATCTGAGCGTTTTTTTAACATCCCTGAAGATAAAGAGTGGGGCTGGTTTTGTGAGAGTACCACTTGGAAGGTGGTCTTTTCCAGGCACCACTTTCACAGGACATTTTTGAATCTCTTTATGTGTCAGGGAAGTGATTTGCCCAGAGTGGAAAAGTAAAACCTCCATAAGCTTAATTTGTATTTAACAATAATGGGAAGAAGCTGAAACTGAAAAGGAAAAGAATTTTGCAGCTTCAGAGCAGCATAAGATTAAAGTGGGTATTATCTCTTTACATAATATCTAGGTTATTAATACACCATACTAAGAAAAAAAAAGTGGGCTATTTTGGAAGTAACCTGAAGGCTTGTTAGAGAGGGTTTCTTTCAGCCCCTTCCTGAATAGCAGCATTTCCCTCTTTCAGCTCCTTTGCTTATGCTGCTCTAGTGTATTAGGGTTTATTAGCCAGACAAAGGAGGGTCCACAGAGCTTGCAAAGATCACTTTTGGTTTTCTGCCCTCCAAGCTCTGCTCTCCATCAGCTGCTCCTCCACTGTGCACGCAGCTTCCCTCCCTACTCCCTTCCCTGCAACACTGACTTAAAATGTCTGTATTTTCCTTTACCACAAGGGAGCTCTACTGTTGTGCTAACGGGGGCAGTTTGTCGTGACATTTTCCCTGGAAATTCCCGTTGTCAGATGCAGCTATCAAGGAGGATCAGTCCCTCTCCGGGGCTTGAATAGCCGCTGCTGAACTCCAGGACCTCTGCAGCGGCTCTGCTCTGCGTGCAGACATCTGACCTCTCCCCCACACAGGCACCGTCCATTAAATGGATGCCCAGGCTCTGCTTTAATCGTGTTACCAAACGCAGGGAGAGACTGGAGCAGTGGTTTTGATTGCTCGGCTCAGTGAGGGCACAGAACAGCATCCAGCCACATCACCGTGGCTTCTTGAGTTATATTCCAAGGCTAATTAAGGTATTTGTTGAAGAGGACTCATCTCAGACAAAGAACGAGGCTTTCAGAGGCATAAATCTTAAAATTCTGGACAGGGGACAGCTCTGTCAGGGCTAATTCTTTTCTGAAAAAACCAAAAATATTCAGTTGCAGTGATTCCTAAGTATATTGAGTGTGATTTTGTCCACTTTAGCTGAACAACCACCTATGCAAAATATGTTTTTATTTCTCAAGAAAGTCTTGAGGACAAATGTTGTGGTATCCTAGCTTTTAATTGTCCTTTTCAGCACAGTTTGCTAAGGAACTGTCTTAAAATGTATCCTTTTATCCACCAGCTCCCCACAGCTCCTCCTGTGATGAAATAAATCTTTTTATGACTTACATCAATCAGTGTAAACCAGCTTGGGGCAAGAAAGGAGAAAATATCCTTTATCTGTTGCCTTTGAAGGAGAATTTGAAGTAGAGGGCAGTTGTCTGCTCATACAGAAAGTCAGCAGAATGGAAGAACTCCTCCATGCTACATGCTGATCTTTACTAAGCAATGAGAGCCGGATCCTTGCTTTTCTGTCTTGCTCATCTAGAGAAACCTATCACAGCCTGCCACTAAGATGAAGTACATGACTGCCACTGATTTAAGCAATGAGCTAACAGTAGACATTTTACCCTTCCTAAACCACAGCTACATGAGTTTTCTTTAGAGATCCATGACAGATTCAGCAGGATCTTGCATAAGCTGTGATGATACAAAGAAATCAGAGCCTGTTGATGGGCATGCATATATGTGTGAGGCTGTAATCAATATTCAAAGCTGCCAATAAGGAGTGATGGCAATGATGTAACTGAAGTGACAGTGTAGAAATGAGTCCTGTGGTCCTACACATCCAAATTAAGGCTAGGCTGCATCTTAACAACATTCATGAAGTTGCTTTGATGCATATTTTATTTTTTCTACTACATAATATGACTACAACATGTACTCTTTTGCCTGCACTTCCCTCCTCTTCCTGTGAAGTCTCTCATTTCTCAGAAAGTTCTCCTGAGCAAATCAACCCACAAATGAAAGCAGAAATTAATGTCAATAGACTTGTTTGGATAGTTGGTTTGCAGGGAGATAGCAGTTCAGTAACAAAGGAGTCATCATGTAGAAAGATGCCACTCCATGAACATTTTGTTGCTGGTGGGAATCTGGACATTTGCGATAGAGCTATGAGATTGCCATTACTATTAATGACTTTAGTGTTCCTAATCCCCAGGCACTGGTCCACACACTGAAGGCATCTTGGCTAGACAGAACTGCCCAGACATTAGTGAATTGCCACTTCCCTGTTAATAGCCTGCTATGCTTGGTCATTGTCTGAACTTACATTGCAAGGTTGATTCACCTCTGATTTACAGCCCTATGTCACTGAAATGATTTCCTTGCCCACAAGCAGTAGTCCCTTGCTCTACATCCCCCGCCTGACATTATCTGACAGAGGAGATTTCTTACTCACTGCCTGCAGCTCCCCAGAAAATATACTTGCAAAGGCATTTGAGTGCACCCATTTCTGTGCAGAAACTTGCTTATTGTATGACTCACAAGAATTAAGCAACAAACTTGCTCATGTTCCTTTATCTTGCCTTGTATCAGTGGCTACGACACTGCTTCTAGAGAAAGACATAGCTGCTGGATGTGGCTGTGTTAAGAACTGGGCTGTCCTGTGAAAAGTGATGCTGTCAGGTTTCAATATTGCAACACAGATCGATTTTGCACATTTTGTTTTTAAAGCAAAGTGCAGCCAAAAATGTTTCTGCTGTAAAAGAAGTGGCTGGCTAGAGCAAGGCAGCTCCTGAGAGTCACCCTCGTGTGAGTGTGCATAGTGAGGCTCAGCAGCATAGTCAGGGTGCTGTGAGTTGCAGAATAGGGGGATCACCATGCTGCTCTTCAACCCCTTCCAGCCAGGGCCAAGAGGATGCCAACAGGCTCTAGTGACCTGGGCAGCCTTATCTGGGCCCCCATACACACACCCAGTGCTGCATTTTGTCCCAGTCCCTTGGTCCTTGCCTGAGCTGTGCTGCTGGGGTGCTATGCCCAAACCTGTGCTTAACCTTATGGCTTGATTTGCAGTTGTCCCATCACTATGCACTTGCCTGGCACTGTTGCCACTTGACCTGTTCAGCTCTTAAATACTGGGGGCCTGCATTCCTAGCTGGAGAGGCTGCTCTCCTCTCATTCTTGGTCCTACTTGCCTGGCCCTTGCAGAGCACACTGCTCTGTCCCCTCTTTGACTCTGCCACACACACTCCATCTTCAGCCAGTAGAATGATGAACCAAACCTTCGAATGCTGGAGCAAGAAGTGTGGAATAATAATGGTTGTTTTCCAAATGCAACTTTTCCTTTGACACATATGGCTGGAAGACACAGCTACAGAAATCCACGAGAAAGCACAGGTCACAAATGTGTTGGTGCTGAAGCATGTTAGTCTTTATGGCCAGGAAGAAGGAAATCTCCAGCCCTTGTCTTGGTGACAAGGTTCTTGGCAAGAAAGAAATGCAAATCAAAAATGCTGGTTTTAAAATCTGGCCCTGTGAAAGAGAAAGGAAAGAATGTTACAGAGAAAGCACACAGCTACAAAACTGGGAAAATGTGGTTTTTTTCTGGCTTTGGGAAACTTAACACCTTGTCCAAAGCATTTGGATGTTCCTGTCTCATCCAAAGCTTCGTGATCCAGCAGCACAGAAAAGTGCTATCAGCGACATGGACACATTGCTTGAGCTAGCAGAAGGTCTCACAGTGTGTCTGTGAGCAATAAATCCAGAGGTAACAGGCGACAGCACTGCCCAGGCTGCAGGGTCTGGAGGCTGTTGCCCCGGAGCTGCTTGAACTGTGGTTAGAGAAGCAAACAAGGCAGGAGAAATGATGCTTTGGACCGTGATAGTCTGTGCTTTGCACCTTTGGGAGAAATAAAAATAACCTGTGCTTTGCCAGCAGGCAAGAGAGAGAAAGATGCTTTAATACAAGATTAGAATATAAAGGACAAATAAGGAAACTGAAAAGAGTTTGTGCAAAGTGAGAGGAGCAAAGTGGGCATTGATGCAATGAATTTTGATTGGAGATGGGGATAAAAAAGTCTCATGGAAAACTGCTCCACATAAAGATGCTATCTTCTTCTGCATCAGCAGTACTGAGTGAGTCTCTGGCTGTTTTAAAGGAACCAAAATAGGTTTATTCTTCTGTTTCTTTAACATGCCAGCTGAGGACTTAGAAGATTTTCATGACAGTCTTCTCTTCCAATGTAGCTGGCAGACGTCTGCCAAGCTGGCTGCTGGGGGGACTGCTGGCAGACCCTCCTCCTCCTCTTCCTCCTCCTCCTCCTCCTCCCTCACACCCTGTTACAGACATCCTCCAACCGCCCTGCTCCCACTGCCAACTCCTCTCCCTCCCTGGGGCTTGTCAGCTCCCTTCTTTCCCTGCGGGCAAAGTGTGAGATTGAGATGATCCTTCCAGGCATGCAGCCCAGGAAGTGTCGCGAAAGAACACCAACTTTTCCAGCAGATTTGAATATTTCAGGCAATGTTGCCAAAAAAATCCCAAACTCAGCAAACCAGGGAGCTTAGCCCAAATGGAAACTGTCAGGTGAAATGATGTGAGGGGCTGAGAGTCCAAATGGAAGAGATGCATAGGACCAGTATGGTCAGGATAGAACAGAAAGTCTGCTGAGAGCCAGGTGTGTTTCCACTCCCAGCATGAGTGCTGAGAGGTGGTGGGCACATTAGGGAATGCACATCCTGGCAAAGGGAAGGGGAAAAGCAGATTACTTGAAAAGAGCAGCTCATGAAGAAGCTGGTACACAGAGGTCGTGGATGAATTTCAGCAGGAAATTTACAAGCTCGCACCCTCTGGATGCTGTGACTCTGAGGCAGCTCAGGGGGGTTGGAACTAGATGATCCTTGTGGTCCCTTCCAACCCTGACTGATACTATGATACTATGTCCTCCATTGGCTCGTGGAAGTGACTGCAAGATGCTTGTGCCTGGAACAGAGATGGACTCAACGGCTTGGGCAGTCCCTTTGAATTACATGTGCCTATACCTGCTCATCTTCCACATGTTTTTTGTGCCAGTGTCTGTCTGTTTTCTCAAGCAATACAAATCACTTTTACCTTGGGTGAAACTTACTAAAGGCAAGAAAAGATGTAAGAAAACAATGTGAGAAAAGTACTGACACCATCACTGTCAGTAATGTTTCACTTTTTTCCCCCCAAAGCCATTACAAATCCACCCTGAGTTTATTTTACATTCGCTTTTGAAACATCTGCATTCAGAAGCTGTACTTCAGCTCAGCTCTGTCATCTTGTCTGTTACATGCAAGTCATTTACTTGCTTAAAACGTTAACATAAAATAACTTTGTTTCATCACAGTTAGACTTTTCCCCTAGAATTCACATGTGGAATCTTTATTTTGGGAAGAAGGGAACATGATGGAAAAAGCACAAAGCAGTGCCTGATTAGTGAGCAGTGGATCAGAAACGTCTCTGTGTGTCGTGCTCTGTGAACAAAGGGACTCTTCAAGGTGGGAAGATGCTGGCTGTGGGGAATAATTTAATGAAGTGTTCTGTTAAGTGACAGTCATTGAGAGCAGGAATTTTGCAAGAGTTTCAAAACCATTTGGGGCATATAGGAGTGCTATGAATTTTGGAAAAGCTGTTCATCTTTATCCATTTCATTGCTTATGACCTAGCTAGTGGTTGCAAATACTAAGCCACCATCTTAGTCATAAACTGATGTTAAATGCAGGTAGATACTATCTGAAAGCCCTTTCTGTTTAAATTCCTGATTAAAGGACATTTCAGTAGGTTAGTGGTTTCAATCCTGTCCTCAGTAGCCACAGCTGGATGGAAACCCAGGTCACAGCTGCCCACCTGGCTGATAGCCCGTGTGAGAAGGGGAGCCTCAGGGCAGGTCATGGAGGCTGAGCTATTTTATCCCCTAAATAGAAAGATGAAGGTGGAGCTGCTGGAAGGTGCATGAGAACCTGTCCTGCTGTATCTATGCTATTGCTGTCTTAGAGAATAAGGATCTTATGTCTCATTATGAAAGAGGGAAAAACCCACTAACAATATCCCAAAAGTTCATCCATCTGTTCAGATTCTAACACTTGATTCTTTTCTGCTGTTGGTCTACTTCTACCTCTCCCTGAGGAATAATTAAGGGCTGGAACACACCTCAAATATTAAATGGACAGAGAAAGAGCAAGGGCAAACTGTTCTATGGAGACAGGGGTGGTTAAACCTCAAAATGTCTTGAAAACAAGAAATGCTGGAATTTTGTGGCATGCCTTTGTTGCAAATGGGAATGAAACTACAAGGGGTGGGGGGAGGAGAAAAATAAAAAGAAAGCATGAGATCATGATTTTGTAAACATTTTTTGTTCAAGACTTGTGCTTCTGGTCTGGTTAGAGTTGTTTGCTGTTCTCTGTTTTTATGTTGGTCTTGTTGAATTTTTTCCCCACTGTTTCAATGATCAGCTATGGCACAAGAAATCAGCATCATATTAGAAATCTCATATTGGAATAAACCAGGTTGGAAGAGACCTTCAAGATCATCGTGTCCAACCCATTAACCAATCCAACCCACCTAAACAACTAACCCATGGCACCAAGCACCCCATCAAGTCTCCTCCTGACCACCTCCAATGATGGTGACTCCACCACCTCCCTGGGCAGCCCATTCCAATGGGCAATCACTCTCTCTGTATAGAACTACTTCCTAACATCCAGCCTAAACCTCCCCTGGCTGTTCTTAATGATTGTATTTTAATATTGACACCACCTTCTTCTTGAATATCTGCTGGAGGCATTTTTAATTTTTCTTGAGAATATATTTTTTTTCCCCCCAAAAAAACAACCAAACACAATTAAGTCTGAACAATTGGTCCACTTGCACTCAGCGGTAATGGGCCTCACTTCCAGCCATTACACCTCCCAAGTCATCTAACTGAACCTGATGAATAATTGAGCTCAGAAAATTGTGAGCTTCTGGAAAAAAAATATGAAATTTTGGACCAGGAAAAAGAATCCCTTGAGTATCCCAGCCTGCTTTTACTGTCATCAGAGCTAAAGTGGAAGGAGCTGCAGGAGCAGCAGTGCCAGCCCTGACCTTGGCTTGGAGGTTGGATCTCTCTGCGTCTTTACCAGCACAGGTTGTTGGTTATTTGAAACTTCACATCTCATTTAAGTGGTAGCAAATTTTTAAATGAAAATTTGGGTGGCATAAATACACTTTCCCCCCCATTTTTTAAATAGCTCAAACTTGATTATCACTTGTTACAAACAAGCTCACAACTTTATTTACCTAGTGTAAGTGAAAACGAAACCATCTGTTGAATGGCTTCCCACTGTGGAGTAACAGATGCATAAAACGTGCCATAAATGGTGCTGGTGGCTTTGAACCTTCTGTGGGAGGCCAGATTGTTTTCAATCTCTCCCACAGTGATTGATTACCCTGTGGGTATTGCTCAAGTGGCATGTTCTACTTTTTGTCTAGCATGAGGCAAAATTGAGTAAGCTGATAGCTAAAGACTTAAGACAGGGAGTTCAGCTTCTACTACGCTTCCTCTCTGACACAGCCCACTGAGCTGCACACAGGGGTTCTGAACCTAGCTCAGCTCTAGCTAAGCTACATAAGTGATTTTTCAGCCCAAGGACTTTGAGAAATCCTCACAACTTTGCAGCAGAGCTACTTCAAATTTGAAATGTACACATCATATAGTGTTGAAGTTACTTCTTGAGTGTATTGCACAGGAGTGGTGCAAATGATAGGTTGAAACCCAGAGTGAAATGATACCTTTTATTTTGCAGTATATGCTTGGATTTCTGTGCTTCAGGAGAGAAGTGTTTGTCTTTGTTGAAAGCAGCCTGAAAGATAAAGAAGTATTTAAAAAGATACCAGAATATATTCAGAGCTGTTGCTTGAGTGGTCTTTAAAGGCCGTTGCTGCTGATAACCCTGTAATAGGGAGTGGACTTTTGCTGGTGATGGGCAGAGTTTTTGTTTAGTGACAGTTCTAATGATCATGGAGAAAGGTATAGAGAGGATAATATAATATCTTTTTCATTGTAGCTAGACACATGCTTTGATTTAATCTCCTTCTCTTATGATTTTATTTTGGAATGGTTCCACTTGACACCTGCCATTTTTTTTGTTAGAGCATCTGTTTCTACAGCCTTTGGCAGACTGGCAATGCATTGCATGAAATGTCCATCAGGTAGTTCTACTTTGGAAGGATGAGCTCAAAACACAACATTTCAGAATTGTTTTAAAATAATTCTGCTAGCCCTTTCCCTTTGTTGACAACATAGACAGCATAGAGAACAACCAGCCTCTGGTTTATCTCAGGGGAGCCTTAGTTCTCTCGTTATCTTCCACAATCAAGCCTTGAACAAACTTAGTTTAATGACATTTTGCTTTGAGATAGACAAGTATTTCCTAAGAGGTCCGTAACAGGATTTCTGTGAACGTATATCACTTCTCCCGTGTCCTCATCCTATCTTCTGCTCCTTTGTTCCTCAGTGAAAGTGCTATTTGCTGGAAAATTCACTAGCTGCAGGCAAGCAGAAATTCAGATAACATTTATTTTAAAGAAACTCTTGAGGGTTTTTAAATATAAGCAAATATAAGACCTTGCATGTAAGCAAGGTCTTGGAAGATAGTTTTTTTTGGGCTGCTGAGGTTCATAAAAATCACTGGATATTAATAACAACCACCAAAACGAAAGAAGAGAAATATCAAGTATAGACTAGAGAACCTACTTGTAAAAGATCTTCCTATCGCTTTGGAAGATGATTTTGAGTGCAGTTGTCGAAGAAGCTTTAGGGAATTAGCTGCTCAAATTCCATTAAGCTTCATGAGAACATAATCATCCCATCCCCTTGGTCTCCTAAGCAAATCCAAGTTACGTTCTGAGTATTATTACAGAAAGAAGTGTTTAGAAATTTATGATGTATGTATCTTTTAAAAAATACAAGATCACTTGATTTCCTCCTTATTGAGAAGATCAGTTATGGTTTTGGTTTGTAGTGAAGAGCTTCACAAAACATGGCAGGGAATGCTGCCTTCAAATTCTGTTGGAGGAAAATGTGAAAGGTTTTGCATTTGCTTTACATTTGCCCAGGATTTCCCAGTGATCCTAAAGCCCAAGTGAAATGCTGAGGAGTGCAGAGCTACTGCAGTGCCTCCAGTATCCAGCAACACCTGGACCCTTGTGCTTTCGAAGTCCAGTCTCTTCTGAGGACGGGTGCACTCCATATTCCTTCTGGCACACGACATCGTGGGAGGTGGAAGAGCAGAACTGTTCATTGTCATGAGGACCCAGGTCACAGCTACTGACAATCAGTATTACCTGAATGTCTGAACTGTCTTTCTATGGAAGGGCAAGGAAAATAAAAAAAATCAAAGTAGTGCTTGGTAAATAAGAGGCAGTACCAAGCACCAGTCCCCTCATAGAAAGTTGACCTCTCCAAGAGACTGAGTAGACAGTGCTCTAGAGATGTTCCTTGTCTCAGCAGACTAGGGAGACCAAATGTTATATGTCATCGTTGTCTAAGTTGAGACAAAATGAATCCCTCTCTGATATTTAGCTGACTTCTGTTTTGCTTATTCTCATCATTTTGTGACAAATTACAGGATGTCAGGTGTTTCTTTCCAAGCTCAGGACATTCAGACATGCAGATGTATCACTTTTGACTTTCTGATAACCCTCTGACCTTTGTGGCTGCAAAAAATAAACAAGACCTCAAAAAGACCAGGATCATGCATATACAATATATATATGTATATATATAGTCAGTAACAGGATATTTCTATTAATCTTCTATTTTGGAGTTCTTGGAGGCTGGTATTTGAAATCCTAACAACTGTGCCCGTTACAAAACTGTCAAACCAGGATTTAAATGCTTTTCGTGATCAGCTTTGTACCACATACTCACAGAGTCTGAATCCTTTCCCATTAAAGTTAAAAGAAGCTTTGAAAACTAATTTAGTAGAAGTTTTGAAGTTTAGATAAGGACATGTAATATTCAGAATGTGGTTCTCCTAAAAAAATTAGTCCTTGAATTAGAAAGGGAAGGAGGAGCAGTCTCACTTATCCTTCTGCAGGTCTGTTCCCGTGTAACAAGCATTAGCCTTCTCACTATTTATTTCTTTCTCATCCTTTCCTCTTCATCCCTGCCACTGAATTCATTATTCATTTTACTGACACATCCCTGAAGTGAGCTAAGCCCTGTTATGATTACCTTCAAAATATGCTAATCAAAAAGCCTACAGTATAAATATTTAAATTTCAGATTTTAGTAAATCTACCTTAACAAAAGTGAAAGGAAAGAAAATGAAGCAATAGAGCACATATATTATGTATACTGTTATTATTATAGGAATGTATGAGAGAGCCTCCAAAGAAAAGCCTCAATTATATATATATATATATATATATATAAAAATATATATATATATTTTAATAAGGGTCCTGTTGAGAAACATTATTGCAGGGAGTAGGATGGCAGCCTGTAGCTATGCAATGATGGTAATTAGAGTGGTGCCTCATATTTCTGACAGGCAGTGCTGCTATCAATCGATCCATCTGATCAGCTGGACTCAGCCCAGCAATACTTTCCCACTGAATAGTTTATATCTTTAAAAATATTTAACTGTATCTGCATTTGAGTGACTTCCAAGATGCTTTTGGTCAGCTCGACAAGGACCAGAGGCAGTTCTAACACTCATGTTCCACATCAGAGACAAGGTTTGGTGAAAGGGGAAGAGAAATAACAGCTTCCTGAAACATCCTCCTAGAGGTGCTTATCTTGGCCTCCACATGCTGTTGTGCCCAGTGCTGTGCTGGAAGGAAAGTGCTTCCCCAGCCATGTCTGCAATTCAAGAAGTATTGGGAAAGAGAGAAAAAACTCAGTTGAAAAGAGGCAGTCTTTGGTGTGTTTGCTTGTTTGTTTTTGCCTCCAGAACTTCCCATAGTTCAATATTCACATGTCAACTGATATAACAGTACATGACCTACAGCTTTTTTTCACTGGGTATTCTGTGAGTTGCTCAATTACTTTACTTTTCACATAAACAATAAACATAAATTCCCTTGATATAAGTGAGTGAGAACAGACTACTCTGTGAACCTGCATTTGAATTCAGCTTTTATTGTTCCAAAGGCTTTGGAGTCCTCAGGCACTGCCAATGAATGGACAGAAAACAGAAAGAAGAAGCTGTCACATCACTCAAGTATTTTTACTAAGTCTAAAAGAGAACATTTCTGTAGGAAGAGAAGTTTCATGTCCCTTGCTGTTGCTGAACAGGTGAAAAATGTAGCTAGTAGAAAGATTTTGTTTGCATCAGATTGCTTCCTTGAAAGCCTTTAGGAGATATCATCACTGTGCACATATTCACAGGTGATTAATGGGACTGGTTCTAATGTTCTTTTGGTCTGATATATCTAAGAAACATGAGATAACGTGAATTCATGCGAGGCCAAATTCTTGGCCTTTTCAGGATGGTTTCACTTAAAAAGTAGAAACATCCCAGCTTCATGCAGCTACCCAAGGGTATCCATGCACACAGGCTCATTCCATTTTAAAAACCCAAAGGCTGCCATGAATCTTCTCCAGGACATATTCTATACCTTATACTGCACCTATATCTTCCACTGAACAACTAGTTATTCTATAACATTACAAGATTGTGCAAGGATGAAGAACTGTGTGTGTCATGCTGTGTATTTTTTACATGTGACATTAAGATTTCTCACATATCTCTCTGAAATCATCAAAAGCATTTAAGGGAAACCAAAATCCACCTTGATTTTGTCTTCCTAGAAGTATTTCTAAAATCAAGAACTGCATTTGAAAAGTCACTAGGTAGCTAGATCAAAGCAGAAACACATGGAGTGCTGTTAACATTACTATTGCCTTTTCCAATAATATTCATTCTTGTTGGCACAAACCTTTTCAGGAGAGAGCACAGAATCCCACATCCTTACCAACCTGAAATCAAAATATGCACAGTCTGAAAATATTATCAATCAATAATTCCCAAACTGGTTTCCATCAGCAGCTATCTAAAATTATCCTACTGCCTGAGGACAATTTCCTGCTGAAAACCCAGTGTGAAACAGGCGATTAAGTGAACAAGTGATGATAATGTGCTTTGAAAGTTAAGCCAGAGGTGATTAGATGTCTGTGGGTAATAAACAAAATTATAAGTATTTAGGAAACAAAGCACAACTGTGAACACAGCCAGAGCATAGTATGTCATTAGCTGGTGTAAGTAAAAGACATTGGTTTGTGGGACAAGATAATGGTTGGATGTGAGAAGCTCTCTGTTCCATTAAGTGCTGTTTTCTGTCCTCTTTAAAATGCCTCCCCATAAGCTAAGTCCTGTGTCAGAAACATCTAACGTGCTCCATGATACATTTTTACATTTCATTATTCAAAGTTACTTCCATGCCCTTGAAAACCTCTTTGGCAAATGCTATTTTGAAAGGGGTAGGTTAATAATAAGAAATTTTGGCTCTTTTGAAAATAAGCTTAATCCTATGCCACATGGATCATGGTGAAATTTGACTGGCAGAAGCCCTTGGGAGTTGAACTGGAACATACTGACTCACATTTGAGCCATTCACTTGCATCATATTTTCAGGCAATAAAGGATAATAATTCAAGATTTAAAATTTGATGGCTTCAATTGCTTAGCAACAAATTCAGCAAGCTCAGATTGTTTCAGCTATGAAACTGAAAGAACTACTGGGATCTGGAAAACAAATGATATATTAATGTAGCTAACTCCATTATTTCTTTTGCCTTACTAAGAGGATAACATATTAGGTAAAATCCAGCACAAGCAGTCACTGTAGGCTGAAAAAGGAAAGTGATTTGACCTTTAAGGAAGCTGTTAGCAAACATTTCTGTTTTGGAATATGTAGGCAATTGCGCAGAGTTATCAGGGAATAACCTTCAGAGCGTCGTGTAGCTCTGCAGAGCACAAGGGTTTGAATCCACAGGTCCTCATTGATGTCAAACAGATTTCCTGATTACTGTTAAAAAAGAAAAAAACCCCAACCCAACAACAACCAACCAACCAAACCAAACCTATTAGAGTCAGTTGAAGCCTGGGGATTTTTGCTATAAATATTGATACACCCCAGCAATTGCGGTTCTGACTCATGAGCTCTCTCTGTAACTGTTCCCCTCTTTGGCTACAGCTTTCACGCTGAAGTTACACTTCTTACCAAGTGGCAGCGTCACTGCTGCCTTCAGCACAACTTTAAAAGCCATCCTTTCCCCTATTTGGAGAGCAATCAGTATCTGACAGATCACCTTTTATTTACCTTGTCTGCTCAGGAAGCTGTTCGCCTAGGAAACAAGGCTTGTTGTGAGGAGCTCCTGCCATCTGAATGTGGGGTCTGGTTGCTAACTGGGATTTCTGGAAGCATTCCCCTTCCTGCTGCTCCTCTTTTGCCTTCACAGCCTTGTGCAACAGCTGCTGAAGTGCCTGAATAGAAAGGTTTCCATGTGGAATGGTCTGACTTTTCCACCGTCCCGCCCCTCCTACCCCCTTAAATAAACAGGGTGCTCTAGGTAGAGCCAAAAGCTCAAAGAACTCATGAGACCTTTCCCAATAGTTTGGATCAGCGTGAAGCTCTTTGAAAAGCACATTTCTAAAGGCAGGTACAGTGGCCTTGCTTGTGTCTAAAGGATGAGCCAGTTGAAGCATAGAAAGCATGGAAGAGTACCACCAGCTCTTTGGGTAAAACAATAAATGGATTTCAGCAGATTTCAACTGCTCTCTAGCTATGTTTGGAAGTTTGAAAAGCAACTTCCAGACACTCCTCTTTCTAACTTCCAATTTAAGCCTGCTGGTTTTCAAGGTGCATCAGCTAAAATCATGGTTATGCAGGAGATAGGAATTACTTATCTTGGTTTTACTCCTCTGAGGCTGATGCTAAGTTTGCTGTGGTAACTTCTTTTCACTTCAGTGTTTTTTGAACTGAGCTTTTAAACAGTTTTCAACCATGACATTACAATCACTTTGCATCTAGACATATTTTGTGTTATTAACAGCATTTTTTGATGGACCTTCTTCAAGGAAACCCCACATGGACTGTATCACCTATTTTTTCCCTTTTATTCCTTAGCTAGGCAGTGCTAGTGGATTGAACAAGCAGTGTTCTCATGTAAATACCTATTCTGGTTAGTTTATAACTCATTGTGATCTTCCAGTAACTTTATTTTACCTCCTTCTAGATTTTCAATCAATATCCTTTTAAACTAAGTCAAATTTGTTTGTTAAAAGCTCCTGTAATCAAGGTCCTGCCCTTCAATAGAAGGCTCCAGACTTCAGGTATGGCTTCCAGTTTCAGCATTTTTATTGACATTTTCATTAACATCTTTTCAAGATACTTCAGGTCTCTTGCTGAATAATCACTTATCTGATGACCATTGTCTGGTCTTTAACCAATTTTATATTAGCAACTTCCCCATGCCTTTTTAGCTCATTAGCTTGCTTTGATTTGTAAGTAGATTGTCTCCATTTGAGGTGTTATTGACTACTCTTGAAATGCAAAAGGTGTTTAAAAATAAAGCAAGAGCCTCTCCAAAACGAGATCAGATATTCAAACAGATCTGACAATTGAATTGACTGTTCACAGTCTTGCAAGCAGGCAAAGTTTTCCTCACAAAAATGTGGCTGTAGAGGTGAAACCATTGCCCTGTGTAGGTTGTACTGGTTCAGATTTGGGAAACCATTTTAGTCTTCAATGAACATTTTCCCTTGATCCCTGACTTCAGAATGAATTTATCATAAACTTCTTGGTCTGTGATAGAATTCATGTTCTGCCCCACATGAATTCATTTACATTAATTGACCTGCTTTACATCCTTAGTCTCCAGACCTGTGCATTACATTGCAGCAACCTAATTTCTTCACCTTTCTGCTGCTAGCCTGGGAACAAACTAACCCAGACTGCTTTGATGGACATCACAGTATCACCAAGGTTGGAAGAGACCTCAAAGATCATGGAGTCCAACCTGTCACCACAGACCTCATGACTAGACCATGGCACAAAGTGCAATGTCCAGTCCCCTCTTGAACACCTCCAGGGACGGTGACTCCACCACCTCCCTGGGCAGCCCATTCCAATGACAAACAACTCTCTCAGTGAAGAACTTTCTCCTCACCTCCAGCCTAAACTTCCTCTGGCACAGCTTGAGACTGTGTCCTCTTGTTCTGGTGCTGGTTGCTAGAGAAGAGACCAACCCCTTCCTGGCTACAACCACCTTTTAGGTAGTTGTAGAGAGCAATGAGGTCTCCCCCAAGCCTCCTCTTCTCCAGGACATTATACTGGAAAAATGATCTTGGGCTTCCCTATTATATTTCTCAGTCTCTTCCTTCTGTTGACTGCATACTGGTTGATCACACTTGCACTGTGAGTACCTCAACACTCAGGGACAGCATCTGCCCCAGCTTGGCTGGTAGCTAGCAGAGGCCATTACCTCCTCTGGGGGTATTTCTGCAGGGATGGCAAGAAGGCAAACATCTGCTGCTCCCCAAGGGCAAGAGAGAGAGGAGGCAGCAAAGGGGGGAAACAAGAGGGCATTTGGGCAGATGCCTGCCCTGCTCCTGCCCTTGCTTTCCCAGCTCCTTGGCTATAAATAGAGATGTCAGTCTCCAGAGCTGTCAATCTGACATCCTCCACCCTCACGAAAGGAACTTTTCAAATGTGACACAGATTGAACATGTAAAATCATTTTTAATTTTCATGTAAATTCCATCTTTGCTCTCCCGAGTCTGGAGGTGTCCAAAATTTGAGAAGCAGAAAATAGAAGACTTTTAAAGAAACATGAAGCTATTTGCTAGCTTCTCCATATAAAAAAGCATTTAAATGTGCAGTATTCTGAGTCTTTGAATTTTGAGAATTGGGTTTTATGTTCTCACTTTTTAAGCTTCGACCACGACTGTGTGTCAATAACTTGAGTTATGTTTGTGGTACTTCCTCTTCTTCAGAGTGAGTGTCATTGCTGGAACAGTTAACTCTGTCATTTCCCTGGTTTTGCCAGCTGATCAGTTAGTTACTGGTCCTGACCCTAACACACTGGGTTATGCCACTCACCTGAGGCTTGAGCTGGAAGGTTTGCTGAACTATTCTTTTAAAGTGTGTATTTCACTCCATGTTAAGAGAACAGGAAGCCAGCACTGTAGAATGTGAAGATGAAAGATAATTGATGTCCCTTTTTCATCTGTCCATGTAGCAGTTCAGAGCCTGTAAAGCCCTCTCCCTGTCTGCCCCCCATGGATGCAGCAAAACTGACATTCCCACAGGGGTGCCTTAGATGAGATGCAGGAGACCTCAGAAAGGTTTTAACATTTCTGGTTAAAAAGAATTAATTGCACTGGAGAGCTAAAAGCAGAGACAGGCAGCACTACCATGTGTGCCCGCAGGCAGAGCAGCAGAGACTTGCCAGACTTATTAGAAGTCTCTCTTAGAAGCATATTTTCTAGGTTTCCAAAAATGGAGATGAAAACCCATCCTTTTATCATGTCTGAAAGATTTCTTTTTATCCTTCTGGATACCCTGCTGTGCACACACACACTTTGCCTGTGTCCACTGGGAAACTGAGTTATGAACACAGTGCCCCTAACCATACTTAATTTTGTTTGTCAATTAGAGAAATACTGGAACAGGACTGATGTGGCTCCCAGGTAACTGAGGATCTGCTTCATACAGTGCAATTGTTGAATAATGCTGAGGAGATGAAATTATTTCGATGTGCTCAGGAGGCTGAACTAAAGGGGTGCACTAGACTAGCCCTTGTGTTTTATTCTGGGATAAAGCAGGGAACAGTGAGCTAAGCAAGAAGAGTCTGCAGGCTGACATGTGAATTGCTTTGTCACGGGGAAAGTCCCACAGATGTTTCAGCTGACAGGTATCAACTGATGTGTCGTGATGTTTTGGAATTTTTCCTCCTGTTCTCCAACCATCGAATACAGAACTCTCTTATCTTAGATTTTTCCTTTTTTTTCCCTTTTCTTTTCCTTTTTTCCCCAGTGTGCCTGGGTTCACAGAAAGGATATGGGGATTCTGAGGGAATAGCTTGGCTTTGTGGCCATTACAGTGAGAAGATGAGGCTGGTGAACTGATTCAGAGAAGTTGCTTCACTTTTCTCAACCATGACAGCTGATGTGCAGCTTGTTTTCTATCTCAAGCTGAATGCTGGGAGTCTCATCTGGGGTTTTCAGATTATCTAAGAAAGCTTTAAAACTAAAAGATGTTTTGTCCTTTTCTGACTGAAAGCTGTCAGATCACCCCAGATCTGTGTGGTTTTGCTCTTTGCCTACATTAATCAAATGATGTCTGCGAACAGTGCTTGGTTTGTGACATGTTTTAAGTAATTCATAATCCTTAACTGATGTATGAGATAAGGTGGCAAAACACTACTTCTTTTGTTGCACATTATAGCCTCATAGTATATTTTCTTATTTCAATGGATTTATAAATATGCAGAAAAGCTTTCCTGGGGAATATCATACCACTCTGATTTTTCTTTTATTGAATGATGTCCAATCTCTGCTTAAACTTCCCTGTTCTGATGGGTATTCCAGCTGGCAAACTAGAACAGTCACAGTAAATTCATTTCAAAGTGCAAATTAATTTTTGCCAAGATGCACTCATTCTCTTTGCAGCATTCAATCAGCTCTCCCTAAAGCATAATGGATGGAGAGACTGAAATGGATGAGATACCTATTGCAATTCACATTAATGCTACTAATGGGAGTTCTAAATGAGAATTGGATCAGGCACTAGATGCATTAATATCTCTCTAGTACTTAATTAATCAGTCAGTTTATCAGTAATTATGAATACAGTACTTCTGATCTTCAGGAAAAGCTCATCCCCCTCCTAGAAACCTTGCACATAGCAGATTTTCATGACTGAGAAGTGTACATTTATGAGTTCCTCACTGCAGTTCTGGGTGTTTGGTTTTTCAGTTGAAAAGGTTCTTGGTTTTTTTTGTTTGCTTGCTTTGTTTTGCTTTTTTCCCCCTGGTTTTATTAAATGGGAATTTTCATGAAAAGCATTATGCTCCCAATGGGAACTTAGGCAAACCCAGCCTTTTAATCACCTTTTATCAGGATGGCAGAGTTTGCACATGCTGAGTGTCCCCAGAAACTCATGTTGTTTAAATAGAGCAGGTAGAACCATTTTTTCTGTAGCACAGGTGTTTTTATTGTTTCTTAGAGAATCACTAGAAGGAGTGCTTTGAGATTGTATTAATTCACGATATTTGGGCCTGGCTTCTTTATTTACTTTTAATTTGGGTAGTTGTAGAACTTATTAAAAAGCTTGAATTTAAAGAAGTTATTAGGATCCCCCCCCCCCAGTCAATCTCTCCCTCAATTTCTATCTGTATTGAATTCAAAGTAGGGTTTCATGAGGGAGCAAATTTTCACTCACCAGTAACCTGCCATATAAATATTGAAGTTTGTATTGAGTTCATTCTGGAGAGCACAAAGCTTTCCAAAGGTGCTAACACTGTACCCTTGAACTGATCTATTCATTGATTGTGTGGAGATGTGAGGGCACTAAACTTTTCTGCTAAAGCAGTCATATTCAAGCTGAAACAAGCCAGTCATACTGTTCTTTCCTTTTCCTCTTCACAGTCTTGGTGGCCTTTCATAGTTGTAGTGACATGAAGCAAATCACCCTCCTCAGTCTGATGAGTAGCAGTTCATTCTTATGATGGATAACATCCATAACTAAGGTTGTCACTGAGGCGGAGTGCTGGATTTTGGGATATTAATAATCTTCCTGTGTATTCCTGTTCTTCATGTTGTGACAGAGAACAGGCACCACTATAAGGTAAGGTCTCAGGCAGCTGCAACTGAGGGCATGGGCATAGTCACAGCAGAGATGAAAACGTCTCTGCTTTGCTGCCAGCTCACTGTGAAGTGGGCTGAAGACCTTAACACAGCTCAGAGGGAGCACTCAGTGCCCTGATGCTGGAGGGACTGGTTCACCAGGTGGGACTCTGCATGGAGAAGAAGTGCTTGTAATCATGATGGTTGACCCATGGAGATCGAGCACTGGCTGGTGTTGAGCTGTCCCATGCTGTGCTCAGCTAATACTGAAAAAGTTTCATCAATATTTTTCCAAAGGCAGTTTGAATGTCATTGGTAAGCCAGACTGTGGAAGATGTAGCACCGTTTCTGACCTCAGTGGACCTTTCAGTTGTGTGCTGCTAAGGACTATTTAATGACTAAATAGCTTTGATGTTCTGCTAACGTGCCTTCCTTTTCTCCCTTGTAGTAGGTCTTTTCCAGTTCCCTAAGCTTGTGCCCTGCCTGCTTGAGCCAACACCTTTGCCATTTTAATGAGAAAGAAATGGCTTTCTGGAGTTGAGCATAAAAATATGGATGTGCATTATACACACAGGCTGGAAGGAAATCCTTTAATTAAAGACCTAAGAGGTCGAAGCAAATATTTAGGATGAATGAACTCAATTCATTTATCAATATGTGCATGAATATGCATAGATTCAGTGAACTGGTGAAAGAACAGGAAATGTAGTTCTTGGAAAATTTAGAACGTGGGAAGGAAAATACAGGAAGTGGGAACAGAGCAGAGGTCAATTTAAAAAGCACACATGTGGCCATAAGTCTCTGTGTTACCAACATCTCCAGAATCACTGTTTACTTGACAAACAGAATCACACTCTTTGCTTCTCTTTGAGTAAGTTTTTAAAGAGTTTAAGAATATATATATATATAAATTTGTATTAAATGCACTAAATGAAAGGAAGAGATGGAAGATAGTTACAGAAATGCATGAGAGTATTGCTCTCTGATAATGCAATGTTATATGTATAACTAATGATTTTGGAACCACCAAACCTTTATGGATTTCAGTAGCAGGGGATGCAGCATGGCACGATATCTGGGGACTCTGTGTGATGCAATGACATCATGAAGTGAAAAACTTTCAGTTGAAAGAAAGCAATGCAATGTAAGAAAGAAAAATAGGCATTTTTAGTAAAGTTAAATAAAAGCATGTCTAATTAATAATTTAATACATTTTCAGATGTTGCTCACCAGTTACAGACATCAAGTGCCATGCACTGCATCAAGGTAATGTGCATCTGATCCTAATAGAAAGCTGTAATGTAGATGGAGAAACTCCACTCCAGCAGCTGAAGAAAAGAACTGCCCTGAAGCCTGCCTGCAGAGAGGATTTGAGCCTAGGGACAGCTGAGCATCTGTTTCCAAACATCCGTGTGTCTAAAGTCAGAGATAAAGCAACAGGAGGTTCTGGCTGCAGAGAATTACCAACCTCCCATTAAGCAAATAACACTGTGATGAGAAGTGTACTGAGACTGGAAGACTCCTTTCTGGAGTGTAATTTGGGTATTGCCATCTTTTGAATAGCTCTGCTTCTGTTGGTCTCTGCTTAGGGAGGGCTTTGCTTGGCAGTAGCACTTCCAGAATTCTCTTTGTTATTCAGATATTCCATGTTACTCTCTTGCTGCTGTCACTTTTCATCCCTAAACATTTATTTCCCTGTCATTTCCTGCCTGGATCTATTCTTTTGTTGGTAATATTGCTTGATACAATCATCATTGTACTAATTTCTGGATCAAAAGAAACGTGACCCATCACGTACCTGCCACTGCCTGTAAGCTCTTCAGCTTTTTTTATTATCCCTTCAAAAATACTAAGTGGGTTCTTTGGATACAGCCCCATTTCTTGCCTTCAGTGAATATTCTCCATGGACTTGGACAGCCTTTCCCTGGGGCTCTGGAAGCACCTCTTCCATGTGCTGAGATCATCCCCAACTGCAGAGGCTGCACCTGTTGGCCCCATGCTCAGCGCTGTACAGGGGGACAGGCTGTGCCTGATGCTTTGCTTTACTCATTTACTCACATGGAATTAAAAGTGCTTTGCATCAAAAATACTGAATAAGTAGGGCAGGGCAGTGAGTTAAAAATAGGCTGTGACACGCTTCAAGCGTTCCTTCGTGTCTGCTTGCATCTGATTGCTGTGCTACTCGCAGTGACCACTGTCAGAACCATTTCCCTGGCGCGGTCAGAATCCAGCTAATACAGCAGCTTCAGGACTAGAGCTGCAGAGAAAAATGCAAAGCTGCACTCTCCTAGCCACAGCACGTGATGAGCAACGATCTCTGTTGGCAAACCCAAGCTTTCCAAGCCTGTACTGAAAAAATTACTTCATTATTTAGAAGGAGTGGGTGGAGCAGGCCTATTACCAGCCACTGCTATTACTCTATTACTGATGCTCTAAAAGTTTTTGAAGACAAGCTGAAGTTGTTCAGTTATTAATAGAGACGTTATATTTTATTTATGTCAGATGAAAAAAACATAGAGTATGATATAAAATTCCCTGAAGTTGAAGGGAGACATGGTTTTGGTACACTGAAACATGGAAAAGAAGAGGTTGAGTGAAGTGACATTATCAACCTCGCATCTTAAGGAGTTTTTTTCTTCTACACATCTTTTTAAGTGGTCTCCATCCACCACCCACCCGACCACATCAACTTCCCTTTAGGTCCTGTCTTCTCCATGGGGCACTCATGAGATTTTTCAGCTGCTGTGCCAAGAGCATGAGCAGGGTTCTGCACCTCTTTCGTGGTCCTGAGCACCACAGCAGCAGCGCTGTGTGACTGGGTTTGCTTTCCTGCATGCTGCCAAGCTGTACCAGACTGTCTGAAAAACAAAGGGATGATTTTTTCAGGCATGTCTTTTGCCTTGTGCTTAGGGCAAGGCTCTGAACACTTTGCTGAGGTTGGGTGGGGTAGGGAGAGCAGCTGCAGGGTACCACAGACATTTCCTTCTTGTATGAGCCGCGGCACAGGGTGTGCTGGGTTGTGCTAATGTGGGGACGGAGTCCTTTTGGTGTGTTCATTAATTCACCCTTGCTCACAAGCGTGGATAATGCAGCTGCTGAATAACCGCGCTGGTTTCGCTGGGTGAAGTTTGTTCACGACTGACAGCTTTGATGGACCAGATTTCTTGCAGCAATAGAACAAATGTTCAGTTCACATTAATGCTCAGAGGCTGTGACAACTGTGGTGCACTTTGAGGTTGACACCTGTTCAGTGCTGGTTAATCCTGAATTTTCCCCATTAAAATACAATCATGCTGTCGTTTCAAATGTGGCTGTTTTCTGTACAGACGTGCACAGAACTGAAAAAGCTTTTTTATTCCACTCCAGCTGCCTGGAGGAGATAAGTTCCAACCTTGGTTATACTGTGATACTGTGAAGTCCTATCTATATCTTAGTTCCATGCTTTGTATCTACCAGGAGCAGGAATCCAACACACAGATAGCACCGAGGCATCACTGTGTTAAAGGGTGGATAGATATTAACACGGCACTATGAATAGATGCATGTTTTGTAATTCCCTATTACAGATTTGGTTAAGGTGAGTTTGCAGGACTCTTGCTCTGCCATTTTTTATCAATCAGTGTTTTCTCTGTGGATCTTCATTTGCAGCCTAGCAGAATTTGGCACAGTTTCTTATTTATTAGTTCCTGAGGGTTAATCCAGCGCAAACTTTTTTCTTAAGTGCTAAAGGCGACTTGTATCTTGCAGGAAGAATACAGTGTGCAGTCAGGTAAGGCCTTGACATCAAAACTGGGAGGTAAGAAATGATATCTGTTAATCTGCCAGGAAGGTTCTGCTAGTGACATCAATATCCATGCAGAAAAAGCCCAGCATAATGTGAATGGTAGCAACTGCAGCTCTGCTGAATGCATAAGAAAAAACGTCTCCCATCACAGCTGAGTGGGATAAAGCTCTGAGAAAAGGACAAGGAACATTCTTTATTTCATCTTTCTTTTTCATGTCACTATTTCTTTTGGTCAGAGTTTTGATTGTAAAATATTGAATATGCAGACTGTAGGACAGTGGTAATAATCCACTCCAGAGGAAAAGAATGAGTTACTTCTCCCCAGGAATATTTCCATTTGCTGAAGCTACTTTTTGTGATCTCATTTTTCAGTCCCATTTCATACACTGTGGTTCTTTTGGCCCACAGAGAGGGGTAAAAATGCTGAAGTAGGAATACAATTTTGGTGGTAATATGGCTTAGTTCGCTCAAAAATGGAGACCACTTAAACTGAGCTTCTCTGCCCTGCCTGTGGAAGGTATGAGCCTCCCATTTCACTCTCAGGCTGTGCAGAAGGTGCAAGTGCTTCTGTGAGGTGAGGTGTGCCATTTACTCTTTGTGCCATGGTCACACTCCAAATCAGACTGCCTCAGTTGCTAGAATGGAGAATGCATTCTGCTAGAATGCAGAAGCTCCCACTGAGATAAGCCTCAAGGACTACATTAAATAATATTTTGCCATTTGTGACAGCAAAAATAAAGAACACAGAGATACCTTTCAAAGCATAAGCAGATGATAAACAACTGCCCACGACTGAACATCAATGGGAGTCACCTGCTACCTGTACACATCACAGAATCACCGAATCACCAAGGTTGGAAGAGACCTCAAAGATCATCAAGTCCAACCTGTCACCCAGCACCTCATGACTACTAAACCATGGCACCAAGTGCCACATCCAATCCCCTCTTGAACACCTCCAGGGATGGTGACTCCACCACCTCCCTGGGCAGCACATTCCAATGGCTTACAACTCTCTCAGTGAAGAACTTTCTCCTCACCTCAAGCCTAAACTTCCCCTGGCACAGCTTGAGACTGTGTCCTCTTGTTCTGGTGCTGGTTGCCTGGGAGAAGAGACCACTCCCCTTCTGGCTACAACCACCATTCAGGTAGTTGTAGAGAGCAATAAGGTCTTTCCTGAGCCTTCTCTTCTCCAGGCTATATGATAGGTTGAAATCAAAGTGGAACAGCCTGGCTAAATTTAACTTCCAGCCTGTGTGTTAGTGTAGAAGTTTTGCTATGGGATTATTCAGAAGTGGTAAAATCATAGGGAAGGAAATGCCAGACCCAAAATGTTACAGGTGATGCATAGTTTTAAGTTCATGGGAGGCTTCAGAAAATTAGAATAACCCCCAACCTTTCCAAAAGACCTGCTTTAGTTCCTGGATAATTGTTAATGAACATTTACTGGTGATATTTGGCTCCTGTTCTCCCAGCCATATGCAGACTCATGCAAAGAGACATTAAAACCGGTACCATCTGTGGCTGATAGTTTACAAGCCTTAATTAGTCAAAGTTTATCCTTACACTGAACACAACCATTGTGTTTAGCAGACAGTAGGCCCACACATGTCAGCAAGATTTCCTCTAGATATGCCATCATCCATGTCAGTAGAGTGGGAGGAGAACTTTAGAGAGATGGCTACAAATGACAGCAAAGAGAGACTGCTCCCTGTGGCATTCCAAGGACAAGGTTAACACAGTCACTTGCATATGTCTCATGGAAAATACCTTCTCTGTGACTCATTAACAGATAGTTGCATTGAAACTATTGTAATCCTTCAACTAAAATGGACAGTTGGTGTGAACATATCTTGATGACATCTGTCATCTGCAGCACTGTCACAGAAGGACTCCAAGGTCTAGAAAATCAGTTTTAAATTTCTTCAGACTAAGTTGAATGGTGATGAAGATGTGTCTTGGGCTGGGGCTCATACAAGCTGATTTTAGCCAGGCTTGACAGCTAGTTTAGTGTGACAGTGAGTGATCCACCAGATCCTAAGGTAATTGTGTTTTTCTCTGAGTCAATGACTAGTTTTGATTAAACCTTTCAAGCTGAGGTGAGAAGAATCCTTTGATGCAGGGGAACTTTGCAATATTCTTTATTGTTTCTACCCTAACTCTGTCCAGATTTAGCTTCAGGTGTCTGGAACTAAAGCCAGTAGTCCAATCCTTTATGTCACAGATCCAGTCAATATGTTTTTCTTGCACTGATTCCATCTAGCTCCGGTCCGTGAGTAACGCCAAATCTAGGCTGGGGGTTTGCTCTAGGAAGCTCTGTTGAGAGAAGGAGATAGCAGTATTGTTAACTTGAAGGCTAACCCTTTTGAAAGCTGAGGGATCATAGCAATGATCCTTGTTTAGGAGAGCACAAACAACCTCACTGGTCCACATTATTGACTGATAACTGGAGCGGAGCTGGCTGTAGTTTTGGAGGCAGATGCAAAACAATTCTTCCAGATGGGAGCCAGAGTGAAACAGGCAAGATGCCATCTGGAAGGAGAGGGGCTTTGCTGTGCAGATGCACATTACAAAAGGGATAGAGTTATAAAATTGAAAAAATCCCCATATATGGTGAATGGGATAGTTCACTGCCTAGCTTGCTGCTGATTCCTGCCTTTGGCGTGTAGCCTGCTAATAAAGCCCAGAGTAAGCATCTATTTCCATGTTTCTGGATTCAGCTGGGGTTTGGGGATTTTTCCTGGGTACTTTATTTTGCAGTGTGGAGTTTAGTCAAATTTTGCACTGATCTGAATGTCATATTTCCAGGAGCTGTCACAAGTGATGAGAGGTTTGGAGTCTTGCGTTACACAGCTCCACACAGTCCATTGTGTGTTGCCCAGGAACTGAAATGACAGACGGGAGACTGCAGTGGATAGGAGAAATTGCACCACAGAGTTAAAGAACATGTTTCTTAGCAAGTACTTTTCAGTTTGGTATTAGACATGTTCCTTTACAAGAATCTTGTGAAGTCAGACACAAAGAATAGGCAAGGAGGAGAAAGTGAGAAAGCAAAGATGGTTTGGTTGATGAATGTGGGAATCCTAAACCCCAGATCTCTTTGTGTGTCAAAGTCATCTTCCAGGCTATTTCTGTACTGGTATTTACAATTGATCTTAGGGTCAGGCAAAGCTCATGTCAGTGGCTCTTTGTAATAAAGTAGACCTTCCAGCTCATCCTCTGGCATTAATCTGTCCCAAGCCTGGAGTCTGCTGAGTTACCACTGGTTGCCTGACTTTTTCTCTCTGGAGGTGCTAGAATCTCATCTGCACATTATAGCCCTCCAGTTTGCCTTGCCAGACAGATGGCTTGTGATTTATCTTGAAACAGCACCATTTATAGAGTATTAATTCATAACAATCTGAGGATTACTGGATGGGAATTCATTACAGAATGAGAAAAACAATTTTCTGAGGCAGCTCTTGAGTGCAATCCTGTCTGTAGATTGTGAATACATACGTCTTCAAGAGCCATCAAATCTCAGACAGGCTACAGCTGCCACATCATTTTTTGAGAACTTCTTGTCACGTGAACAAACACAACAGAAGTCTTTGAGAAGCAGGAATCACAATGATACATTTCAAGCACTCTTCAAATATCCTAGTAAAATTTAAGACCACACATGGACAGACTCTGAAATGCTTGGTTGTGTATTACAGCCCATACTGTCCTCACCTCTAATAAGGACTTTCTCTTAGGACCTATTTTCTTTCAGGTGGTAGCCAACCAGTATAAGAGAGCTGATGCCTGTGATTGTACAGCAACAAATGTGACAAAGGTGCCTTGTAACTCCAATTCAGTCATTTACTGTAGAACTCCAACAGGCCACAAAATAAAATCAAAGCTCTTTCATATCATTCTGCTGCCACTAAGGCAGCATGAGGTAGGTAAGGCTGGAATAATGACTTGAGTGGTTATGAGAAAGCTCTCATATGGGATTTTATGTTACAGGAGAACTGGCATTCTGGGTACATTCTGAGTGCACATATTTTTGATGGGTGTACTGGGCCTTTGGTTTTGCCTTTGTTTTTGAAATAAAATTTTAAAGACCTTCAAGCTCTTATCTCCTCTGGCATAGAAAAACCCAATGATTCTCCTGTTCTTATCCCAGAAAATAAGCACAGGGCAAACACTGTGCTTCAGGCAACTGTTTGGCAGCTGAGATTACTGGACTTAAGAGATGAAACTCCATTATAACAGCCCATAATGAGTAGCAAATATTCAGCTGTAGGAATTCCAGCAGAAATTAATTGAGAATCAGACTCCTGAAGGGATAACTTCTGACTGTTTAGGAAATCCATTAAAATCTACAGAAATCTCTGGGAAAAAATACACAGGTTTTTCTTGCTTAGAGAAAGGCATGCTGAAGGGTCATTGGACAGAGAACAGCTCCAAAGAAAATGTTGAGAGGAGGGACGGTGATGCATCAAAAATCAGGGTAAGAGTGCTGGAGAAAAAGGCCTTTGACTTAAGCATTGATGAATCTTAATGTGAAGATATGTTCTAAATTGCTGTTGTTTATTCGTGCCAATCAAAATACCTGCTCATGTTTTTCATGTATAGCCCTAAGAACCTGCTTGTTTGAGACAGAATGATTGAACTGCTTTTGAGTAAGCCACTACACAGAGTACTCTAATACAAAGGAAATATGAAATGATAAAAATACCAACATCAGATAGCACTTAGAGCAGGTGGATAATTGGTGGCAGGGCTCTGAATTACTTGGGTGGAGCAGGGAGTGTTGCAAAAGCGTGATGTCCCACTGACCAGTGAGTGGTGGTTTGTTTCCTGCTAGCACAGCCCTGCAGGCAGGCAGGCAGGCAGGCAGGCAGCAATTCCTTCTTGCTGGCTTTCTACAGGATGGATTGTTTGCTCTGGGTGAGATGGTGCTGAAAGGCTCCTGCTGACCTCCTGAAAGAACTGCATAGAAGGCTAAAATCAGCTGGTCGCATAGCCAGCTGGCCAGCCATACATGCAGGGCTCTGGCTGACCAGCCAGCTGCAACTCCAATGTCCCTGTCAACTCAGAGGCACCCCAATGTCTCTGTCAACTCAGAGGCAGTGGGAAGAATGACCTAGCAGCTGCTCAGCATGTTTTGCCCTGTAAACTTCAATGTCTCCTGATGTTTTGAGGGCGATGAGAAGGCAGCTGCTTACCTAAAACTTATTTACGGTCCTGACTTTGCACTCTGAGCATTGGACTCCAGGGGTAGTCAGAGGCACTGCTTTGCTGATGAGGCTTGGTGTTCAAAGTAACCAACAAAAAAATTCATACTGGAAAAGGTTAGAGCAAGGAGCTGAGAAGGATAGCTTCCCCCCTCACCCTTCAAAGTGTTGCTCTTAATGGTGTTTCCAGGCTGGAAGAGAGAAGCTGAGAGCAGCAATTCAAATTTCAGCTTCTCTACTAAAAAGTATTAATTAGGGTCTAATGTCAATTAACTGCACTGTGCTTTGAATCAGACTGTTAGTGCTGGACTGACACCTGACAAAATGGAAAAAATGAGCATCTTTACAAACCTATTCTTTATATATTGGCAAAGATGAATGCATCAATCAGGACGAAGATGGAAACTGCAATATAGAACTGAAAGCTGTCACAATACTGGCCAGATGTACGTGAGTGATCAAAGAATAAACAAATCATTAGGTGAAACAGTTTCCTTCTGGTACCATTACTTGTCTGAAGAATTGAAAAAGTGCAGCCAGTCATTTAAAGCTTTTCAGTTTTTGGTGTCTATATTGTTCTGAGTGTCCCATTTCAAACATGAGCAATAGCGCAAGCAAGTGTAGGAAGTGTCCTACTGGATGAGATCAATAGCTCAGTATTCTCTATCCATCAGAAGTGGCTGGAGCTGCTATTCAGTAAAATGGTCACATCCTCCAGTCCATTCTCCCTGTATCCCTGGCACTCCCAGTTGCTGTATTTAGGATTCAGAGGGCAAGTTCCTACCTAGTCCTCCAAGTATCCATGGGGATACTTGCTATGTGCTATGCTATGTCTTCCTGCTATTACTATTAGTGTTCACAAGTGCCTCTGGCAGCCAGTCCCAGTTGTTCATTGCTGTGTAAACACTTTGGTTTAGTACTGCAGCTGTGTTTTCATTTTATCTGCCCCAGCCACATTCACTCCAAACTGAAGACATTCTATTTAGTCTCTTAGAAAGCATTTTAGCTGCTCTTTCTCTCTTCTCTGCTTCCATTATTCATTTCTTGAGGTATGGATTCTGGGACATCCACAGCAGGTCAAAGACACAATTGTGACCAACTTTTATGTAGCTGCAGAATGATGCTGTCTTGGGTCCTGATGATTTCTGAGATTTGTCATGGATGACTCCAGGGTCTGCTTCTATAGGTGTTAGTGCTTGTTCTGAGATGTCTCATGTAGGCATGGTTTATATTTTTTTTTTTCTCCTAAATATACCACCTAAACTTTCTCTCTCTTAATGTGCATCTGCCAGTTTTGTGCCTGTCACTTGGTTTTCTGAGGCCATCTGAATCTGCACAATTTTAGTGCATTTGCTAGCTGCCAAAAAGCCTGTCTCAGTCAGAGAAGGCCTCTGATGCACAGGTTTCTATGAACTTAGCCACAACACAGCAAGGAGCTGCTGGCAAAGCTCTGTGCTGGAAACACTTGACTCTCTCTAGCTTTTGGAAAAGCATTCAGACATGTTCTAGCACCATTTCCTAAGGGGGTGCAGCAATGTGCCTAAATTTATATGCATCAGAAGTCCCAAGGAATGGTTGCATACACCGAAAGTTAGTGTCTCAACACTTTCCTTAACCAAAAGCATTATCTAACAGCCTGATTATGTTGCTCAAGGCTTTGATTCTCTTTCACGCACACAGGTTTTGCTGCGCTGAAAGGAGCTTTCTCCAAGAGGTCTTCATCTCAGCAACACGCTGCATAAACTGTCATCTTCAAAGCTGGGGACAAGCTGACAGCTTCCTAGTAAGAGCCTAACACATTAGTACTGCTGCCCCAAGGCTGGCAAAGAACTCCTTTCTAAGTGCTGCAAATTAAGGCCAGCATGTCTTTGTAATATGAGACAGTGATGTGCTGGGAAGGAGGCACCTGGCATTCACGACATGTAATGGAGATGTTCAGTTCAGTGGGAAAAGTGGATGCTGACCAGAAATACAGAGTGAGCTCTCAATGTGTGCTGTGAACCATCTGCATCAAATCTCCACCTTGGTTTTTTTTTTCTTTTCTGTGACACAAATGAAATCTTGGCCACTGGGAAGCTGATTTTTGATGATAAAAATAGACTCCTTTATTTAGTTCCTAAGGCGGCAGGTGGTGTTTAGACCAGTCTGTGTTTTGAGAGGCATCAGAAATGATCTGACTGGGAGTTTGTACACAGCTTCAACTTCCATGTTGTGAACATCTACTTAAACCAAAATTTTGAGCCCCCCCAGCTGTGCCTCTGGTCCTCCTCCTAAATGCCTTTCTGTGGTACAGAGAGAAAAAGCACCAGAATGTTGATTTTCTCCGCTTTCCCAGAACACCCTTGAATTAATTCCTGTCTGTGGGGAGGAGATACCAAACAAAGCATGAAGATAAAACTACTTGCAAATTTGCCTGCTGGCTGCCAAATAACTGTAGTCGTTCCTTCAGCTTGTGATCAATATAATTGGATCAATAACAGCTTATTGACAGCTCATTAGCAAGTTCTGTTCTGTGTCGCTGTCTAACTTTTCATTAATAGACTAAAATTATGTCTTATTGTCTGCTGTCTAACCACACAGGCTGGTTCTTTCACAGCTTGCTTGTTCACAGGAGAACAAGCAGTTCAAAGTAGAAAAAAGTTGTATTTTTATGATTTTCCCAGCTTCTCTTCACAAATCCCTATAGTGACTGAGAAAATTGCTTTCAGAAAAATAATTTCTTGGACTATAGCATTTGTATGCTCCTTCTTAGCAGAGAACACGCATAACTTTCTACTGATAGAGCTTAAAAACGTTTGTCATAGCATGTCAACTGCTTCAAGACATGAGCTTGTGCAGGGCCTAAAAATAGCTGCTCGAAAATGATTGGACTGGCCTCAAGCCAGGCCAGAATCAAGGAGGAATAAATGTGACTTAAATTCATTTTTGCTCACTTGTGTCCTAAACTCTGACTAAAGACTGGATGAAGCTGGTTGAAATGATAGGGCTGTGTACGAAAAAGAGTGAGAATGAGAAGAGAGTGAAATTTTTACTCCAGTTCCCCTCGCCCTCGTGTTTTCATCACTGACTGTGGTAGCACATTGGCCCCATTTTAGGCACGACAGAGTCTGTAAAACAGAGAAGTTGGCAGTCACTGAAGAAATCAGTGGAAGGTTGTTTCTCCAAATGGAGAGTTAGAGAAGGAGGTGGAGAGGGAGCTGTCCTCCTCCTTCCCAAATTGCAGCTTTGTACAGTAGCTTTTCTGCATTTGAACCCTTCTTTAAAGATAGCACAGCATGTTCCTGAGCTAATTGGACATCTGAATCACACGGATCATTGGCACCACCATAGGGATAACAAACACATCATTTGAAGAAAATCATCTGTTTAAGATGGACCAACCGTGCCCCTTAAATAGATGCTTACTTAACATTTGAAGTTTGGAAATTTCCATGAATAGGAATTCTAATGAATGAAATGCCAAGTAATACCATCTCCTTGTGTGGCTGGCTGTGACATTTCCAAGCATAGCCTTTCTCCTGGGCCATCATTTTGCACCCACACTTGTCTGACAACTTGCTGAAGAAATGCATCCAAACAGACAATGAAATGCCTGGCTGATTTATGCAGGAGGGAAGTAAACAAAAATATCACTGAGAATAAATCCTTTTCAAATGCAGCTATAAAAAGCAATATCAGACAGTTCCAAGTGCTGGAAAATTGCTTTTCTCACTGCCACGTGGCTCATTTCAATTGACTGTTTTCGAGATAAGATTTTTTTGTAATGAGATTTGACTGGACTTTGATTTAAACTTCTGAAGGTTCCACAACAATTGTTGCTAAGCATTTGGTGCTGTTCATATTTAGACAGTTAGCTCCTCGCCCTGGCACAGAGAAAGTGTTTTCCTTAGAAATCTGCTGAGAGTAAAGACATTCAATAAATGTATGTGACAGGGGCTGTGAAAGTGTCAAGTTCTCTGTCCTGTTCCATTGCTTAGTCTTCCTAGATGATGATTGCATTTGTGCCTATTACAACTAGAAATTGTTTTGCTTAGGAAATTCTCCATAGTTTAGTTTTCACTTGGTCTCACAGTCTTACTACCTTTCAAATAAGTAATTGGTTCACAGTGTCAATCTTTGTATGTTCTCTCCTTTTGCCCACTTCACCCCCCTCTCACCTCTCTCTTAATGGCGAGATGTGAGAATGAAATGCAAATGGGGGTTTGCCCTGTTTTACCCAGCCAGTATGTCAAGAAGCTATGCACAAATCCTGTGTTGTGGTGCTCAAACAAGTGACACGTTCACTAAACCCAGCTGAGCCTGGGAGGAATATTGAAGATGCTGTGCAAACTGTAAACAGGTCACCTTCCTCAAGTTAAAGTGGATTATTTCCATGCAAGACAATGAAATGCAATTTCTTTGAACTCTCCATTTGTGGCCTGTTTGGGAAAAGAAGGTTATACTTTAGCAATTCTGACTTTCCTCTTTGTGGATATATTTGTTTTAAATTCCTTTTATTTTATTTTATTTTATTTTTTTTTGGTTCCCAGGGAGTTTATAATTAACAGATTGGGATTTTTCTCTGTGACATCGAATAACATCCTAGTTTGAATAGATCTCCTGTTTCAAACGGAACGATTGAAATACAGGGACTTCTCTCTCCCAGTTGTGAAATGCAGTTCCTGATGAATGTGCTGATTTCTCCATTGTGTGAGAAACTGGTAATATTGCATGGGGAAAAAAAAAAAAAGTCTAAAATGTGTTTAAAAGTGGTTGTTGTGTTTGGGTGTTGGTTTTTTTTTTTGTGGATTTTTTTTTGCTTTCCCAGGTTTGCTGATTAGCTTCTATATATATCTCTACTTGAAATTGAGCTCCAATAGGCTTCCTGGGGATGCTCAACACCTCTCTTGCCAGCTTCTTTTGAAATATGATTGCTGGAAGGAGGAGGTGATAGTGACAGCACCCTATCATACCGAGGTAAGGGAATGATGCAGAAATCAGCCCTTCCTTTGCCCAAAGGAATTGAAACCAGTCCCCAGTTTCCAGGCTTGGAGTTACTCCGAAGGGTATGTGTGAGAGCAAGTGGAGGAAGCAAGTCTGTTCTCCTTTCATTCTGGGAAGCTGCACTCGATGTGTGGAGAGTTTAAGATGCACAGCAGTTCTCTGTCTGGTGGCTAGGGCCCTTCCTTGAGAAAAGAAATCCTAAATTTTATATTAATCTGCAGGGAGGAGGAATTTCTGCTGGTGGAGGAGGAATTGATTGTACCACCCCCCTCCATTGGTGATGTTTCTATCCACTGAGTATTGTGTAAAGCAGGATTACTGTCACCTTCTCATCCTCCAGTGACTGCATTTTAGTCAGCCATACCTGCCAGCACTATGAAAGGAACAAAATTATCTCACATTAACTCCTGTTCCCTAAATTTCCCCACTGAAAGCCCTAGGCTGATGCTGGCAGCTTGTTTTTGAACCATACTTCCCCCATACACCATGTAGGGAACTTATGTTCTTATTACCCCTAGGATGCCTAACATTGAAGCAGTGAAACACCTACATTTATTTACTGGATCTGGCCTAAAATGGTTTCCAAGATCACACTGTATAGCAGCAGAAGAAACAGGACAAAAATTTACAGAATACTGTTTGCAATTAATAAGCAGATAAAAGTAGCTAAAACCTTGCAAGAGTGCTGTGAACCTAGGAAAGCATCTGTTTGTCCTTCTTCCCCTCTATCCTCTCCTGCTGCAAAAGTCCCTGCTTTGTCTGTACAGGGGGAGAATGGGCAAAAGCAATGCAGCATTGGGCCTCCTAGTCTGCCATGGAGAAGTCAGCAGGTTTTCAGACATGGGAGTAATGCACATCCTCATGATGTATTCTGACTCCAGGCTGGAAAGGAACCATCTGCTTGTTATACCACACACTGAGCCTGTGCTGTTGGCAATCTTCTGGGCTCTGATGAAGCCAGATAAGCTTTGCTCTGGGGACTGCATAGAGTGGGGCATGAGGCTGATTCTCATATTGGAAACTGGTGAAAACAGGTCCAGAGAATAAATGCAAAACAAATATACATTAAAAATGGGCATACTGCTGCATAGAAACTAAGAGAGTAGCTTGAGGAGCAGCACAGGGGGACAAAAAAAGATACAACATGATATTCACAGTGCATGGGGGCTCTGGGAAAGGAGCATGTTGAGAGGATGCTAAGTGAGAGCATGTATTGTGCAGAAGAGTCGAGGGGAGGAAGGGAAATGTAGCTCCAGAACACGGTGGGTGGGAAAGCTGATCCCAGCAGAACAAGGACAGGCAAATTCATCTCAAGAGACGGTCACAGCAGCAGTGACAAACCTTAATTTCACAAGATGTTGCTTATTTCTGTGTGCATGTGTATATGTAAACAGCAACATTGCAGTTTCAATCAAGAAAAACACATCCTATCTTCAGGTGAGAGAAATTGCAGATACGGGGGTGGAAGTGTCATCTGCACTAGGTGTTGAGACTTGAGATTCAGTGACAGGTGATTCCTTACTCCCTACAAGTAATACAAGCACTTAGCCTGTTTGCATTAGGCTTTGGGATTTCTTTTTCCCTAATGGATTATTCCAGTCAATCACAGCACACACTGCGACACTAATAGCTAACCACTGAGGTGCTCTGCAGCAGAGAAACATGGACCTGTGGTATTTCAGCTAACTAAAACTGGCATTACATTAATGTCAGAATGAAAATGCTGAAAATAGACCCTCTTTATGGACAAATTGTGTTTTAACAGAGCCACTCTTCAAGAGGATGTCAGTGCTAAAATCTTTGAAGGTGAAATTATAGGGAGAAGAGATTGCAAAACAAGATGTTGACCTCAATGTAGAGCAAGCTTATCAGGTAGGTACAGGGAGACCTGGAGTCATTTGTTCATGCTCTAAGTTGTTAGATGCAAAAGACTTCTGGTTGAGATGTCACACACAGTCATTAACCCAGTGCTATGCACAAGCAAATATGTTCTGACTCAGATAAACACAAAAAGCCATGCCAGCAGGACATGTTAGGAGACCAGCAGTGATTGTGCCTGAATTAAGTTAGCAAAATAAGCCTTTATTACATGCATGCACACACACATATGCAAAATCAACTCAAATATATATATATATATATATACACACACACACACTAGATGTATACACAGAAAATGCAGTTTATTATTTCCAAATGCATTTTAAAAATAGAAAAGTAAATATTTCAATATGTTTTCTGCAATTTCATTGCCAATAAGTAGGAGCAGTGGATCAAGCTTTCTACGGCAGTAGGAATCTGGTCTGAGAAGCTGAGTTGCCTGCATGCCACCCTCCCTACCAGCTTGTCTGAGGACACAACTTCAGTAGCAGTGGCGGACAACTGCAGCATGAGAGATGATTTGCACCTGAACAAACCCAAATGATCTTTAGGAGCTGGGCCTGCCTGCGTCTGCCCATAGAGACATGCCAATAGATGGCAGACACATGCTATTGGCAAGGAGCAATGCCAATATTCCCATATGGCACTGTACGTGAGTGCCCCAAAACAAGCATTGGAGGGAGGACTAGTGTAAATATGGTAGGAATGCTTTGATTTGTGCTTTGCTGCAAAGTAAAGTGAAGTTTGGAGGTGTAAGAGCTCAGGAGAACCCCTGACTAGGGAATTAAAAAACAACAGAGCCAGAGCATTGGATGCATGAGTGCAGAGGAGTGAGATGGGCTCTCCTGCCAGTGGCATGACCATGTCTGATATAAAGGATGATAGAGAATTCCAGAATGCAAAGGGGCTTCAAATAGATTAGTGGCCACTATTTCTAACTCTGAATAGACAAGATTTGGACTGAAATGGAAAGAGGTGTACCAGCTGCACGGTGTCTAGGGGAGCTGACCTAAAAATCAAGGGTCTTCCAAGAAGCCCTCAACATGAGTGTATGCAATGCATGTAGGTATGTGTATTTCTCAGTTCCACTAAGAACCCAGTGCTTTGAATTTTTTATGGTCTACTTGAGCTAAAAAGGTTCATTCTCAAAAACTGTTGGTCTTTATGTTACAGCACGGAAGGTAGAGATCCTATTTAGAGTGATCACACAGTTGTAATGATTTAATTTCCTGGTTTGAATGCTATTATAATATTTTAGTAAATAGCAAAGCAGATATGGAGAGAAGGTTTATCTGCAGTCTGCTCTTAAATGCCTACATGTGTGCTGGATTCCAGGAACGAACTTTAATACAGACATAAAAAGAAGACTGTTTCGAAAGATCTTAAGAAATCTCGAAGGTCAGATGAAAAATTGAGTAAGCAGACACTCTTCTGAAGTAATCTTCTGATCATGTTCAAATATGGTGTTTTTGTTTTTTTTCTTCAGAATTTGTACTTAATCTTTTAAATTAACCTAACAATAATAAAGATGCTAGAGTACAGAAATGCTAACATGCAGCTGAAAGGCATCAGCTTCTTAATTAACCACCTGTATGCACATTTGGCTAAAGATTACAGTCTGCCTTGTGAGCACAGGTGTATGCAGAAATCAAGAGACTGAGCACTTGTGCTGTGGGTTAACAGAAAATGGGAGCTCTGTTTTGAGCTCTGCTATTGATCTGCTGCTTGATCTTGTGCAAGTCATTTCACCTTTCTCTGTCACTGTTCTTCTGCCTGATATGGTTATGCTGAATACTTCTCTGAACATTTTTTCCTGGTGTGAATGGCTGGTGTTGAGAAGTGTGAAGCCCAGGTCATGGCGACTGTGCTAAAATAGCAACTAAGTTTTTAAAGCCTGAGTTCCTCTGAGGGCAGCTTGAGGCCAGTATTGGCCTCAGCAGAGAGGGATGCTCACTTGGAAAGGTGCTGCTTGGGGGGCTCAGCATGCCTGGCTCAAGTCTCCACTGCAGGGACAGGTGTGAAGCACACAAGCACATGATTGTCAGACAGGGAATTTCATCCTTGCCAGTGGCGAGGGAACACAAGGCAACATGAGGTGCTCAAACAATTTATTTCAGTGCAAACATCGTGATTAAAACACTTCTGTGAAATAAAAGGCCTGTGGTCTCTAATGATGACAGATTTCATTGCACAAATGCACCTCAAAGTGAGAGCAATTGCCTGCACTGCCGAAGGAGACCAATGCATGGAGAGAAGCCTGTGCTGAGAAACCATCATGGAATATTTGAGTGAGAGCTGTGTTCCTCACCCCAGCTACAGTGGAGACACGGTCAGACATCTATGGGCTTGCACAGTCAGTCAGGATAGAGCTGTCTAATGAATTACCACCCGCCTGCTCACCCCAGATCTATCTGCACACTCAAAGCCTGTGGCAAATGGGAGACAGTTTGACTTAGTTCAGCAATAAAATATGGACAAACTTAGCTCAGATGACTAGCTATGGGTTAATAGCTTGCACATAGATGACTCCCATGACTGAGCCCATGTGCAACGATTTCCTAAGCCACTGAAATCTGAGTGTGCCTGTACACAAAAGAGCACAAATTTGGGTCAGGATTTACAAAACCAGCTGACACAACTTTGTATATGCAACAATTAAATAATCTACACATTTTCCAAGCAATGCTAAAGCTCTAGCAGTTTTACCTCCACAACCAAGTGACTAGGTGGAGCAGCAGTGGGAGCAGTTAAAAGTTCAGTGTTTTTCAGATGAGGATAGTATTGTCTACAAATCCTCTGGACTGACCTCTGTCTGCATAATCTCCTGTTTTTCTAAATACATAAATACACTCTAACACAAGTACATGTGAGAGCATATGGAGACAGACTGAGAGAGCTGGGGTTGTTCAGTCTGGGGAAGAGAAAGCTCTGAGACCTTATTGTGGCCTTCCAGTATCTTAAAGGGGACTACAAGAAAGCTGGTGAGGGACTTTTTAAGATGTCAGGTAGTGATAGGACTAGGGGGAATGGAGCAAAACAAGAAGTGGGTAGATTCAGATTGGATGTTAGGAAGAAGTTGTTCACTATGAGGATGGTGAGACACTGGAACAGGTTGCCCAGGGAGGTGGTGGAAGCCCCATCTCTGGGAGTTTTTAAGGCCAGGCTGATGTGGCTCTGGGCAACCTGCTCTAGTGTGAGGTGTCCCTACCCATGGCAGGGGGGTTGGAACTGGATGATCCTTGAGGTGCCATCCAACCCTGACAATTCTGTGATTCTGTGGTTCTGTGAAATTGAATCTTGGAAGTCATAAGGTTCTGGGGCTTAAAAGTCAGTGAAATGCACTGAAGATCCCACTTAAAAGAGTAACTGTTTTTCAGTCTGGATTCCTGCCTTCCACTGCACTTCAGAAATTAGTTCACATAGTTCACACAGGTCAATCTCTGCTGAGCATTAAAGTTATTTTATTAAGTGAAAAAAGTCATTGTGGATGGATCACAAGGAGTGCAGTCTCTGCATTTCCATTAGAAGGGAATGTTTATTTTGGGGAAATTTTTTTCTCCTAGTTTGGTGACCCAAACTTAAAGAGCTGAGTCAGGCTTTTACTTTTTGCCATTGATTAAAAAAGGTTGGATTATTCTTCTGGCATCTGAGGGAAACTGTGTTATTACTGAGAAGCTGTCACCAGGAGACAGTTTACATTCAGTTTCATAGATTATGCAATTGTCCTGGTTCTGACATAACTGCAGCATCATCTCAGCAACTGTGAACACACAGCTGCAGGAAACGTGCTGGGGAGGGAAGGGAAATCGCTTCTTCGAGGGGAAAAATGAAGTCTGGTACAAACCTCATGAAATCAGACTGGTTTCAGTTTTAAGGCATAGATGTTTGATCTTACAGGTCCTCTTCCTGTTTCTTCATTGCTGGCATTTACTGATGATCCCCAAAGCTCAACTCTGTCATTGAGATGCTGAACAGATACATAGAAAGCTTTATAGGTGAGACGGACCAATGTCTGTGTTCATAACCCTGTAACCCCCCCAAACTCTCAGCTATAAATGGATGCACTAACTAACAAGAAGGTTTCACTCCCCTATTAATTTTTCTTTATTTAGATCCTTAGCATTATTACCATAAAAAAAGCTCATCAGGTACAGTCAAAGAGCAAGTGGCTGGGAGGTGAAATCTCCTTTCTTGACATGCCTCTGACATTTCCTCCTGCTGTGTACAGGCTGTTATGAAGTTAGACTAGATGCTGAGGACCCTAAGAAGCCTGGACGTCATTCCTAGCAGACACTAAAATGGTATTCCTACCTGTCTATATCCTCCCTAGGCCAGCAAGAACATAGAGAGGGGATAGAATTCCCACAAAGATTACTTTCTTTCTCTTGATACTTTCAAAACCCACCAGGATATGTTCCATGCAATGTGGTCTAGGTGAATCTGCTTTAGCAGGGGGGTTGGACTAGGCGAGCTATGGAGGTCCCTTCCAACGCTTACCATTCTGTGGTTCTGCAAATACAAGTAAAAGAAGCAAGGATGCTGGAATGGGAAGGTGAAAATCTACATAAAATATTAATCTGTCTAAACAGTGTGGTCTTTTTGTTGACACTTTTAGTTAAAAGACAGGATGGCCATCCACTGGTATTTTCATAGATGGCCATCCACAGGTAGCAAGAGTTTACTGGAGTTTGGTGTGGCTTGAGACAGTCAGCAATGCACTCCACAGGACAAAATAGGATTGAAACACAGAAATCCACAGAGGACCACAGTGGAGCTAATTTTCTAAATGAAAAGCCTGACATTTTGAAAAAAAAATAATATTCATATTCTAGCCCAACTATTTCAAAAACTATGGAGATTTTGCAGTTTAAACTCTGCAATGGGATAGGAACTTTATGGAGAGAGTGAGCCAAGCTTTCGGGAGATAAGGGCAGTTTTGTGGTTTCTGTCTAGCATCTCTCTCTAGGCTATGACGAATCATTAAGACCTTCACCTCTTGAAAGATGCCAGGGAAACAGTGAGAAATAACATAAAAGAATTCACAGATAAGTAAACAGCAAAAGAATAACACACTGTCAAACCAAGGTCCCTAACCTCTGGTGCTAGCAAAGGAAACCGTGCCTCAGACTGAACTTACACCACTGTAAGACAATGTTACTAATGAAAACGTAAGCATATGAATTCCTACTGTATTGACATTCTCAGTGATTTTGAGGTAATTGCTTTTGACTTGGTTTGGACTTAAAGATTGATTAGCTTCCCTCCAGTGTTCATCTCCTCAGGAAACCTGAGTCTGCAGCACATGCTGTTTGGGGTTCAGAAGATAACGGAGTTCAGTCTTTTACTCAGTGGACAAGGCCACATTTCAACAAGGGTTCCACTCCTTGATTCTATGGTCTTGGATTTATCATCCTACTTTTCATATGTTAGGATATCCCAGGATAGAGACTTAAAAATATCCTATGTCAGAATCACTTTCTACCAAGCTGACTGCATTGGTTCTGCTTTAGTCCAGCATCAGCGAGTTCTCCTCCAGCTAGAACTCATGTTCCATCATGAGATGACTGATAATTAATTCCCTTGGAATCCCTGTTTTCTTCATATGTGGATGCAATGCTCACCATACAGATTCACTAAAAAAATGAGATCTTCCCTGTGGGAACACCATATTTTGGGAGATGAAGAGCCATTTGAGCAGCTTTTGGATGGCTTTAAGTGCTGCCAGCACCGAAGAGCAATCAGCACAAAGACATAAAAGATGTTTTTCATCTCCAAAAAGCTGACTACACAAGAGAAATTAGTTGCAGATACCAAAACCAATCTTGTTTGTGTGCACACTTTTTTGTGCAATACATTTCAATCTTCCTACACAGTCATGTGACAGAAAGGAAGCTCTGTCCTTGTATCACAGTATCACCAAGGTTGGAAGAGACCTCAAAGATCATCGAGTCCAACCTGTCACCACAGATTTGTCACACCCTGTACAGTATTTTGTCTCACACAGATCTGCATGAACCTTCTATCTGATTTACAGCAACCCCAGATTGCTCTCTTTCCTCAAGTGAAGCACCTCCATATGTAGCATAAAACTGTAATGCTACTGAGGTGCACTTACAACAAAGCTGAAGACCTGGATGAAAACTGAGTATTAGAAAGGCTCCATGACCAAATTTGGGAGACAAAACCTTGCTATGTAACTGGTGGGTCTCCTTGCTGCTCAGCCTGCTGTGTATCAAGTGCAGCTCTGCTGACAACGGGAGAGCAGTTGCTGCAAGAAGAGCTTAAATGGGAGAAAAATAAGGTGTTTATGAATTTCTATTCTGGTAGTTTTTACTGTGAAATGTGATTGAAACAAGGAGGAATCACTGCTTTCCACTTTCTGTTCCTCCTGGAAACAGTGTAGCACAACACAGAACAGGAGTGAGATAAAACCACTCTGTCAAAACAACTAATGTCCAACTGAAAAGGGAATAGCATTTGCTGCTTTTTATAAAAGCTCAGCTAAGACTAAGAAAAAGCAGACTGCAGAAACATAGCCTGTGTTCTATGAAAGAGCCAAGAGATTAAAAGCTGACTCTGATCTCGTTTGCCCAAGATTTAAATTGATGACGCTCATAGATACCAGCGGCCTTATCGTGCATTCACAATGGCAGAAGGGAATATTAGGTGATAAAATCGGAGGTCTGACATTGTGTTAAAAAGAAAAACTGAAAGCCCTTCAATATGCTGCAACATGATGGTCTTTTCATTTAATCTTGACAAGTTAGTCATTCAGTGACTTGGTGCCTCAATTTTACCAGTTGTAAACGGGAGATAAGACTTCAGTGGGTGTCACGGGGCCAACAAGAAGCTCAATACTAGTGAAATGATTTGTGTGTCCAAATAATAGGCTCTAAAAATAGAGGTGTGGTTTTTTTTTATTGACATCCTCTGCATGCAACAGCAATATATCAAAATTTCTCCTCCCCATCCTGGTTAAATAGAAATACTTAAAAATCTTTTCCCACTTCTGGGCCTTTATTGTTCCCTGAAGGGCCCCACTGCTTCCAGTGACCAACCAAAACTACATGGAGTTGCTCACTGGCATTTCCAGTTTAACTAGTGAAAATCAATTGCTGAATTTAACTACAACATGGTCAGCAAATAGGCATTCTGGTCCAATTTCAAGGTTGGTGCACATGGAGATTAATTAAAATGGCATGGTGTGTTACCCATTGCTATTGATCTGCCTAAAAATTCAAAGGAACTCTGTGACCTCCAGCATGAACAGGAGCTATAGGAAAAACCAGAAATAAATTTCCCTACTAACACTTTCAAACCTATAAGGAAATACCAAGAGGACCTAGAGAGGTCTTATTGCTGGTTGTATTTCTATTAGTCATAAGTCATTAGAAATAATTTACCCAGGGAGTTTCTTGATTAGGTTAAACTGGCTAACATCAGCACTGCCAATTTTCTCCAGCACCTTGCCTGCTGTTCCCTCTGACGCAGGTCTGCGAGTGTGAGACTGTCCTGAACCTTATGAGGAACCTGGCCTAAGTTAAAACAAAACGAGAAACTACATAGTTCCTGAGCTTTGGCTTTGAGTTAGGTGTATAACTGCTTGAATTGTCTTCAAATGTCAAGATTAATTTTCATCTCTTGCACATGTTTAAGCTACGCAAAACTGTTTAATTTAGTGAAAACTACTTATTTGCCTTGGTAGAAGAGAGACCAGTATTTGCAGCCACTGTGTAATTTAGTTACAGAAGAACTGAGAATTTTTTAAGATATGCAATAAAATGACCTCCTGAAGTACATCAAAAGGAAAGTACCAGGGAAGTATAAATTAAGGTGAAAGGCACAGCGGGAGTCAATTCTCTTCTCCCACCTCTCTAGTTACACCTACTATATGCAGTACTAATGTGAGTCTCACTACTTTCCCCTTGCTCCTACTGCCTTAAGTGAGATCTGAGTTTGGCTTATTATCTGACTCACTTGTATTGTGTGTGGTATGACATCATTTAAGCAACCGTCTCATAGAATCATAGAATCAATAAGGTTGGAAAAGACCTCAGAGATCATCAAGTCCAACCTGTCACCCAACAACTCATGACTAACTAAACCATGGCTTCAAGTGCCACGTCCAATCCCCTCTTGAACACCTCAGGGTATGGTGATTCCACCACCTCTCTGGGCAGCACATTCCCATGGCAAATTACTCTTTCTGTGACAACCTTTCGCCTCACCTTGAGCCTAAACTTCCCCTGGTGCAGCTTGAGACTGTGTCCTCTTGTTCTGTTGCTGGTTGCCTGGGAGGAGAGACCAACCCCTGCCTGTCTACAGCATCCTTTCAGGTAGTTGTAGAGAGCAATAAGGTCTCCCCTGAGCCTCCTCTTCTCCAGGCTAAACAATCCCAGCTCCCTCAGCCTCTCCTTGTAGGGCTCGTGCTCGAGGCCTCTCACCAGCCTCCTTGCCCTTCTCTCGACATGTTCAAGTGTCTCAATATCCTCCTTAAATTGAGGGGCCCAGAACTGGACACAGGACTCAAGGTGTGGCCCAACCAGTGCTGAGTACAGGGGCACAATGACTTCCCTGCTCCTGCTGGCCACACTATTTCTGATGCATGCCAGGATGCCATTGGTCTTCTTGGCCACCTGGGCACACTGCTGGCTCATGTTCAGCTGGCTGTCAACCAGCACCCCTGGGTTCCTTTCTGCCTGGCTGCTCTCCAGCCACTCCAACCCCAGCCTGTAGCGCTGCATGGGGTTGTTGTGACCAAAGTGCAGCACCCAGTACTTGGACTTTTAAAATGCCATCATGCTGGACTCTGCCCATCTGTCTCCTTCACTCTCCATTCCAAGTGCCAGGCTCCAGCATTCTCTGCAGCTAGCAGCCCAGACACCTGCATGCTTGTGTGCCGGCTCTGTCTGGGTACCTACCGTTTTTCTAGTAGCCTTTGGTCGAGTCGTTACCATGGCTGGATCTCTTCAGGCAGCTGAAATGAAGTTTGGGGGTTCTTACTGTTTGTTTTTAAATAGATTTATTCCACCTGGCCCAATGGGACTCACTTTTTCCCACCTACTGGCTTTGTACCCACTGCATTGACTTTCCCCCGTATCAGCATGTCAAAAAATATTTAGAGGGCAACATTATTCCTTTTTTTTTCTTTCTTAATTAATAAGAATATGAGCAATCCTTCCTTTGTGAAATATTCATTGAAAATCTGCTTATAAATATTCATAAGTGTTAGCAAATACATTTTATCTGTACATAGAACGGTGACACTTCAGGGAATGAGAATACACACACATACACACAGAGACACACAGAACTATGTTGCATTACAAACCACTGCTATTATGACATGCTCCAAAAAGAGAGATTTATTTCAGAAGTCTTGAACACAGATCATGCCAGTAAGATGTCTCCTTTAGACACATCAGTGGCTGTTTGTGGCACAATAGCAGAGCCATGTTTTAATAATTGAACTACTCCCAGCATAAAGCCTTGAACTGTGTTTATTTCCTCGGTGTTTATGTGACGATGTATCACACAGCCTTAACAGCAGCTGAAATGCTTGCAATGACATTGCTAACGCTGGAAACCAGAGCATTTATGCCTACTGTAGATTCAAAGTTGTTTCCATTTTCCACAGCATCTTAGTGCTGTAACACTGGCAAAAAGAAAAAAAAAAAGCCACAAAGTTTTTTATTTTAAACAGTAGCTACATGAGATGCTAGCTGAAACTATGCATAGTTCAGATTATTTTCTTTCCTCTCTTGCCTAAAATAGAGCCAACAAGATGATCACAGTTCATCCTGAGGCTTTCACACAACTGATTTCTGTGCTGGCTGTTCACCAAGGTCAGTGCCACTTGCTGCCCAACATTCAGGGGATTCACTTGGGTCCTCAGTTGGGCTGGCAGCTCTCATGCCTCTCCTGGGTCAGATCCCAGGCAACCAGCACCAGAACAAGAGGACACCGTCTCAAGCTGCGCCAGGGGAGGTTCAGACTGGATGTTAGAAAGAAATTCTACACATAGAGAGTGATTGCCCATTGGAGTGGGCTGCCCGGGGAGGTGGTGGAGTCACCATCATTGGAGGTGTTCAGGAGGAGACTTGATGGGGTGCTTGGTTGCATGGTTTAGTTGATTAGATGGTGTTGGATGATGGGTTGGATGCGATGATCTTGAAGGTCTCTTCCAACCTGGTCTATTCTATTCTATTCTATTCTATTCTATTCTATTCTATTCTATTCTATTCTATTCTATTCTATTCTATTCTATTCTATTCTATTCTATCCTATCCTATCCTACCCTACCCTAACCTATCCTATCCTATCCTATCCTATTTTGACATTCAGACATTCTTCTCTTTCTACATTTGTGTATCTTCAAACGGTTCCTACCATGACCCTGGAGTAAGTTATTCCTTTGACAACATAACTGTAGGTTTCACAAAGCTGGATGTTTCATCAGCCCCAAACTGGTGATGGCCAGTGGAGGAGGTGAAAAGTTCTCTTTTTTCCAGTGCTCTTTCTGCTTGTGCTGCTCAGGCAGGGAACCAAAGCAAGGACGAGCTCCTTGTGCTTCACCTTCTCTATATGGAAAATGTATATCTAACCTTTTGTATCTCACTGGATGAGTCATCTAAGATTCCAAATGATACACAAAGATATCAGATACCCCCACTGCAGAATGCTGAAATGCTATGAATCAGTCCTGGTCCTTACAAATATCCTTCAGATGAAGGCTGTTAAGGTGCCCTTGCTTTTTCTTCTTTCCATTTATAGCACTTTCACTAAGGTGCTTTTGAGCTGCAGAAGCCAGAGAAAGGGAGGGATTCAAATAACTGCATTTGAAAAAGAGCAGAGAAGTGTGGCAGAGAAGGCTTGGTTAAGTGAGAGGTTGCTTGTCCTACTCTTCATGTCGTGAGGCCAAATCTGGGATTCTGTGCAACTCTTCCATTTACAAAAGAATTGACACACTGCCATGGCGAAGGTCCAGGATAAAGAATCTACAGGCCTCTGTTAATGAGAGGTTTTCCTGCTAGCTCATAGGCACTCAGGAGTGTAGGTGAGGGTGGAAGAGCTGCAAAATATATCACAGCCATGACACCAAATTCACAGAGTGGTATCATGAAGGCTGGAATTCATTACAGTGTATTGTGGGATGTGGCCATGCTCTATGCTGGCTTTTCTTTCTGCTCACATAGCACTTCTCCCCACTTGTGTCTTCATGCACACCCTGTGAGACAGCAGGCATAAAGCAGCTTGTTTGTTGCAGTAATGCATCATTTCTTCAAGTTCAACCAAGAATTTCCTTGCCAGAGAGGAAAGGAGGGCTCATAGGAATATGTGCGTGTAGATGTTTCTGTGCAATCACATGCATACCCCACCTGCTCCTGGGCGTTGGGAGTTGCAGTTGTGAACCTTGAGAGCAACAGTTGTGTGAGCTATAGGGAAGGAAAGAACCAACATAGAGGTTATCTTCTGTAGACAGGGAAAAACTATCACCTTACAAGGGGAAGGAGAGGCTGTTAAAAATTGAAACTTCTCTCTTGTTAGGTGTCTTACCTTTGATAGATACTGGTTTTGAGCTCTTGGCTGGAACAGTCTCTCTCTGTTAACTACCCACACCCATGTACACATAAAATAAACCCCCTGAAAGACCTTTAAAGTTATCATCAGTTTACCACAGCCCTTGAATGAACTGCTCTGAAAATTTCAGGCTCTGCCCCTCTGTGTTTTCTTTCCTCCGGTTCACAGATGGAGGTTGCAGAGGTGGTATGTTTGTGGAGACTTCCCTGTCCAGATCTGGAGGCAGCAGATGCCAAAGACAGGAGGATGTTTTTGGTGCTAATCACAAAATTAAGCATGCCATCCCTTATTCTTCAGCCACCACCAAAATGTAGGTGGTCTGTTTTCTAACCAGCTGCACAGGTACAGCCTGAAAGAGGGTAGACACTAGGGAAGGATCAGTAGCCAGCTATAGCCCTTGTGGTTCAAAGGTAAGGAAGGTTCTACACAAGGATTTGTGCCAAAGTGCCACACAGTTGATCTGAAAGCATCAATCCATGTGATGGCAAAAGGTGACTTTTCCCAGACTACCATGGAGACATCTATAATGGGTCCCTTGTTTTGAAGGCCAGTAACCCTTTGTAAATGTTCAAGAGATAAAAGAAATAAAGCAGACATCAACAAACCATGATCAAACAACTGAGCTGTTGAGTCAGTAAACCCATTCCCCATTCCCCTTCACCCCCCTGCTTTTTGTGTACTTAGCCAACACCAGCTGTGGCCCAATTAAACTCAACTGCTTACAGAAATGGATCTGTCACAAACAAGTACACAATGGATTATGATTGTAATCACTTAAGAGGTCACAGCAGCTCAGTGCTTGTGTTTTCTGATTGTCTGTATGAGATGTAGGGCCAAAGTTCTGACCCACTTTGAGTAGCTACAGACCCTCCAGACTCTCATCGCTTGTTAGGACAGTAAAATACTGCTTGCTGGTGATGTCAGCAAGCAACCTGATGCTCTTCCTCCATATATTGACTCTGAAATTAGGCAAAAGGTAGATTGGCCATTAGGTTAAGGACTTTTGCATGAGAGTAGCAGACAGTGAGATTCCCACTTGCAATATGGTCATCATGTCAGGCTAGTAACTGAGGTAAACTATGGCATGAAACGGTGGAAACACCCTGGGTTTGGTGTATGTGGGAAAAGAACCTGCAAACCCGAAGATCCTACAAGGTCAAATGCTTATGATTGTTCTCCTTGTGCAGCTGAAATCAGTGTCTCTCATGGTGAGGTCAGAACTATGCCTCTGCTCTCCTCCTGCAACCAGTAACACAGTGTGGTGAGCATGCTGCCTTCTCCATGGGGACAGAGTTTGCTAGCCAAAGCAGCTCAGGAACGTCAGGCTTTGCACTGGGGCAATAAGCTCTCCTGGTGTGCAAGACATTTTACAGTGGCATTTCATATTTTGCTGTTTGGGACATGAAATCATTTTTTGTCATGACTCTATCAATCCTGCCAGCTAAGAAAGATGATAAACAATGGGTGCAGCCCTTTTTCTTTTTTATAGTTCTTTTCTGAGGATCTTTCTTATTGGTTCTCCCTCAAGGCATTAGCCTATAATCTATAATGCCATCTGCTTTGCTGGGCTACAAGCCAGGTCACTTTATTAAATCAGCATGGAGTAATTTATGGCATTGTTTTTGGGATATTGGGGAAGCAAGCAGAGACAAAGATGCTTTTTGTGCTAAAGCAGAGCAGCACATGCACTTCAGTTCTTATCTATTTCAGCAACAAAAGGTGTAAAAAATGGCATTCCCCTCTCTTGGAGTATTTTTCCTTGCTGTTTGGTTTCTGAATGGTATTGTGATCTTCAAAACTGCTGCTGAATGAGAAGCACTGTGGCAGGGCTAGATTTTGGAAGTGAAAAGACCAGTGGTATTTTTAGGATGCAGGGCTGAGCTGAAGATGGGGATGTGAGAAGCTACATCACAAAAGAGCAGGTGGCATTTGTTAAGTGTAGGAACCAGATAAAAACTCTTTTATTAGAAACTTATGCCAAGCAGAAAACTGCCTCTCTGTGCCTGCTCTTTTAATCTAAACTTGTGGCTGCTGCAACTTTGTCTGGAAAAGAAAATCTGAAATGACTGCTAGAGACCCACAGTTTGTACTAGACATGTACTTGAAACTGCCTTTATCATCTGACTGAAAGACTAACAAAATAGCTGCATGATGCATCAATCCCTGTTCTTGCATTACATACATGTAAAAGAAAAACACCTTCTCTATTAAAAAATGGCTTTAAAGAGTTGAAAATTGCTTCCAAAGCCTTGCAAAATTTAATTAAATCTTTTGTTGCTTTCCATCCTTTGGTCTGTCTTTTGCTCATTTTCACATTGGAAAAAGGGGCTAGTTTAAAATTCTTTTCATGGAATTAATCTCAGTCAATATTTGCTAGGGCTTTGGGCACAGAGAAGCTGGAGTATATCATTGTATTTGTTAGTGGAATGAATATTGAGCATTACACAGGAAGTGAGTGATGTTAAAAGAAGTGCTACATGATAAAAGATAATCCATCAAATGAAAACAACAATATTCTTAAAGAACAACAACAGCATTGCTAAAGAACAACAGCAAGAAGAAGAACAAATAGCTTGCCTGCAGGCTGTCACATTTATTGTATCTCAAAACAGAGCTGGAAAAGAACTTAAGTTAATTTTGCCAAATGCTATTTATTATGAATTTATAGTGTTGAGTATAATACAAAATGAACTTTTTTGTCTGGAATCTATTTAAGAAAAGCCCAGATAACATGTCTCTGAATCTCTAAGGCTTATAAGGAACAGGCAGATGAAAAAAAAATCTAACCAGTAACAACCTGGCCGGTGTTTACAACCAAAGAACCTGTTGTAGGCAATCTTAGGAATGCAAGGTGTCTTTAACAGCACATTGTAAAAAGCCTCAGGGTTACAGGCAGCTTTACCACATAAAACACCTTTCAAGCTTCTCTGAGTGCGGCAGGTCATGAGTGCATGTTACCCAGGTCATGAACGCACTAAGAGTCATAGGTACTCACCAAAATATACAGATTATTCCAGGGAATTTTAATCCTGGGAGAGTAGATGTCATCCTCTGATGAGATTAAAAAATATATGAAAAACATTACTAACAGAAAAAATAGGAAGTGATGTAGAACCTCTCTTGCTCTGAACTGCTGTGATTCTACTGGCAGTACAGTCTAATGGAACCTGGTTTTGCAATCTTTCCTGATTTTCCTTGGAGTGTTTAGGTTCCTTGTCTTGGGAAAATCAAGGAAATTGCCAGCTTTTAGAAAACTCCACTCTTACCTCTTTGATTGGACCATAATCTACGTGAAAGAATTGTTTTTGTGTGTAGCTGGTTCTGAACAGGAAGTTGCAAGGGTTCTGAGCCATAGCAATTTGCTATTTCTTTAGTTCTTCTAATTTTTGAAGGAGCCAGTTGGAACATTTTTAGTTCATGATGATGCAGGCTAGTGTTATAGCATATTCAGAGCCTCAGGACATCAGGACCGTTGACAATTAAGAGTGAAGAGAGGTATATTCAAAAGCTGCTTTTGTTTTCCATGCACCTGGGACCTTGTGAAAACAAACCTTTTTACTATGACTTTGCTCAAAATAATGTCAGTATTGTTAAATTACTCATTGTGTTCAAATACCCACCATAATTTTGTTAAAAGCTAACAGACCCACCTTGAATAAATGTGTTGATAGCCTCACACTGCAATCTGATCACTTACTGTCATTAAGTGTGAAGCAATTCTTCAGCTTTAACTGAATCTACAGCCAGTCCGAAAACTCTCTTGCTGTATTTTATAATATTCCTGTCTTTCATCATTCTGGGTGGGAACATGGCAAATTTTTGTGCTCAGGGCAGCAATGTCCTTGTTAACTTAAAGTTAGTGCTAAGTCAAGCTTTTAAATAGTCAGATCCCTTGATCTTTGGGGTTTTCAGTATCTTCTGAGTAAATGATATCCAAAGACGTATGTCTCTAAAGATTAAATGAACAGAGGAAAGCAGGGGAGAACACCTTTAGAATTCTGAGTGCACAATCCAAGAGGATAGAAGAGGAGGAAGGATGGAAAGAATGCTCCTTCTAGGGTAATGGAATGCAATATAATATAATAATTATTAATAATATTAGAATTAATTTTCTAAGTATATGATCCTAATGGAATCTGAGGTTTCGGGGCTACAAGAAGAAAGTTGTGTGTTGCCCAGAGCAGAGCTCATTCTCTTTTAAACCCTATTAAAATCATAGAGATGCATCCATCAGCTATTATACTGAGAGAATGTGATGACAGGATGTATCTCGAGAAAAGAAAAAGCCAAAGGATGGCAGAGAGGGGTAGGATTAGGATAGATTATGATACTCATTTGTCTGCATAAGGAACATTCACTGAGTTGTAAGATTCTTAAATTAAATTGAACTTTAGATGAGCTCCATGTCTGTGGTCTCTGAATAATCCTGATCTTCAGGTGCTTTTACAGTAGATGGAGGGGTAGTTGCCCAGGGTCACTTAATCTTTGTGAAAGCTGCTCTGCAGAATAAGCAGCTCCTCTGTCACTGATGGCACTTGGCAGTGTTTCCCCAAGGCTGTCTTATTTCCTCTTTTTGAGTACCTAGTTATTTTTTTTTTTTTTTTTTTTTTTAACCTCTGTAAGAATTCAAAACCTCATCTCTCAGGATTGTAACAGTCACAGATCAGAGTCTTTTCAGAAAAAAAAATAATAATTCTGCCTGCTTCTTTGAACTGGAAAGTCATATTTCTAAAGATATAATTGAGTCACTGAAAGTTTCGGATTGAACGACTCAAGAGTATCAAAGCTGAAAGTGAAAATGCCTACAGCCTGTTTAGAAAACAGAACCCTCACAGCAAATAACACTTTCACCTAGCAGAAGAACCAATAGTTGGCTGTTTTAAATAATGTTTTAAAGTAATAAAACATTAGAACATAGCCAAGGATGCAGAGTTCCTCTTCATGCGAGACTCTTCTCATAAAACTATGCCCTAGATGTCCAAAGCTGAAATTACCATGAGAGAGGTGTTACCTCTTATAGCCAAAAACCTCAGAACAGATGATCATAATAGTGATTTCTGCTCTCCAAACCATTACTCTTTTTTCTCTTACATGAAAAAGAGCAAGTGGCAAGGAGGACCTGGGGAATCATACCACTGCATTTGATCATCTAAAGTAAATCTGGCTCTGTATAGACATGGCCAGCTGTTGAGTTCTAGATTAGCACAGGAAAACGTAACTTTAACAAAAGGATTCTATACAGAGCTCAGTCACAGCTAATTGTTGACATGGTCATTCTTCTCATTCTTCTTCATGACTGCTGGGAAAGGTGCCTGAAAATAAAAGCACATCCGAAGTGGTTTATATGAGCACAGAGTGATCCTGTGACTTGTGTCATATCAGACAGAAATTTACACCAGCTTCTTCCAGTCTCTATTTAGTGCCTGAACATGAAGTCCATGCTTCCTTTCTGCTTGTGGCACTGTGCAGTCCTTTGCTTTGTTAAAGGAAAAGGGAAGATGAAAATTTTATTTAATCAGTTTGAGCTCATCTGGGTTCAAATGTCAAATGCTGAGTGCCTGAATGGTACTTGGTATGAAAAGGAAGGAAGATCCACCTTGTGCAAAACACACAAGAGGAAAAAATAGCTTTTACCTTGCAGTGGGTTCAACAAATGGCCAACAGTGGTGTGATTTCACACAGTTTTCTGGTACACTATGCATTAACAGCAGCATTCCAAGGAGCAAAACACCAACTATGTGATACTTACATCCTGAGTTTTTCCTGCAGTATTACCCCCAATGACATAATGATTCTCTGTCGCCAAGAGAGAGAGACTTCAGTCATGGCAGGACAGTGCATTTTTGCTGTGCATGAGGTAGTTAATAGAGACCCAGCCATTTACTGTTAGCATATTGAAAGATCTCAGTGAAAGCTGTGAAGCTTTACACTGCTTTGACATCTTCACTGCAACCATTACCTTGCCCCCATCCAGAACATCTCCCAGACTGGGGCTCTCAAAGGTTTGTAATCTGTGAGATGTCCTGTTGCCTTTCATGTAGAAAGGCTACCTCTTCTTTCTACAAACAGAAACAGAGGGGAAGAGATAGATGCTTGTAGCTCCTCTACAGTCTCTTGCCTTGTTCTATATATAGTACCTGCATACAGTTTTCAGATGCTTAGACCTTGCAGCAGCAAAGAGGAGGGGAACCTTTGGATTCATTTTAGCTACAGCTCAAGGAGCAGAAAAAGGGGAGGGAGTTTTGTTTCTGAAAAACAAAGTTGCCCCAAGCACCATTGACTGGGGGCATCATCTGGAGCAGGGACACACAAGGCATCATGAGACAGAGATGATTTCTTTACCCAGTGGTACCTTCCATGGGACTAGACCAACCCATACCCATTCATTTTAATTATTATTTTTAGAAGAACATTGAAAAGATGCCAAAACTTCACTGCTCTATCTCAGAGGCTGTGCAAATCACAAATGAAATAGCTTGTCCTAAGCTTTCTCATAACATGGAAAACATAGTGTGATGGATTTTCTTTTTGAAGAGCTGTGTCCTAATTGATCTTCTTCCCCATCCCTGGACACATCCACATTGCCTCAGCCTTGTTGAGTCCTGACAGCTCACCCAGAGATTTGCTTGTCAGGCCTCATCATAAAGCAAGCTTCATTAGCTCTTCCTTTGGCAAGGCTTTTGTAGGAATGGGAAAAAGAAAACCATTGTGCAGAAGTGGGCTCCACTTCTGTGCCAGAGACCCTCAAAGACAGAGGCACACAAGGAACTTTGAAACTTTTACCTTCTGAACTTTTAAAATACGAAAACCTTCAGAGGTTGATCCATAAATAGCCCCTTGTCAGTTAGTCAGCTGTGAATATTTCTGCTGTTATTATACAGATCTTGCAAGCTCAAGTAAGTGGCTAAAAAAATACTAAGCACAATGACTTTTATCACATTGTTATTCAATACACATCTCGAGAGAGGTGACTAAGAGGTGAATGAGAAATTTCGAAGTATCTTAACTCCCTAATTTTGCACATGAAAAATCACTCTGGAGCAGAACACCATTTAAGATCTGGCTGAAACTCTTATAGGGAATAATTCTGTAATACATTTGAACTTTTTTCCTCCTAAGGTGGATTTACCAAAAAATAACAGCAAATCAATAAATACATTTGTTAACTTGCACACAGCAGGTGCTGCAGCCCAGGACCTGGAAATGGTCATGAACAGACACACGGATGCTGATGTGTTCCCGGTGATGTACAGTGTGGATGCTACAGACACATTACTCCAGGGATGCTAAGGAGCATCTGGGCAGCATGAAGGGGACCCAGAAGTACACAGGAGCTGACCAGGAAGACAGGAATTGCTTCCCGTGCTGCTATTCAGGCTGTGACCAGGGAAAATCTGTGTTTCATTTATCTTAGTGCAAGCCCAGCATCACTGACAATCTTTCATGGCCACCAGTTAGGTGCCAAAAACGAACTGTCAGCTATCTCGTTCCAGAATATGGTGTGGCTGCAGCATTTTATTTCCCATATGGACACACAGTTTATTGCTCCTTTCCTTTTATATTTCTTCCCCTTTCTTAATCTCTGTGTATTTAAATTTTCTCTTTCAGAATTTGTTTTCCCTGAGGGCTTAATACTGTGCTTCTCTCAGGATTAGGAAGGGGGTGATCTTATTTTGGGTCTCCTATTTCATTGCTACAACACTCCTGCATTTATTAATGGTGGGGAATTAGAGTGAAGCAGGTCAAACATTAAAAATGACATCGTAAAGGATTACTTTGTTCACCCTGAGTAAGATAAAACTTTAATGGCAGTGAAATTTTTTCGGCCTAGCTTCTGGATTTCACATAATTTAGGGAATTAGTTTTTCTTCTGGACTTCATTTTTCTCCTGATTCATGCTGTGTGTCTCAGGAAGCTATAAGAAAGAATATTATGGATAACAGATTCCCTGAGGGGCCCATCAAAGGAACTGAACAGCCAGCTATGATGATGGCCTTCATTTGGATAGTCTTTGGTGGTAACAATTGGACTTTTGTTATAATTATGATATATTTTTCATTTCAGTATATATATATATATATATCTATCTCACAAACTCATCATTACAATGGTGTTTATATCCATATCCACTCAAGCTGAGCTCCTGAGGTTTCAAATCTTTTTAGGATGTCAGAAAGTAGCTATGTTGGAAGAAATGCCTAGATATGTAGTGAAGGATGTTGAGTAGCAGGAACGTGTGCAGAGAAGGGCAACAAAGCTGGGGGCGGATTTGGAGCACAGGCCCTATGAGGAGAGGCTGAGGAAGCTGGGGTTGTTTAGCCTGGAAAAAAGAAGGCTCAAGGGAGACCTTATTGCTCTTTACAGCTACCTGAAGGGAGGTTGTAGACAGGTGGGGCTTGGTCTCTTCTCCCAGGCAACCAGCACCAGAACAAGAGGACACAGTCTCAAGCTGTGCCAGGGGAGGTTTAGGCTGGATGTTAGGAAGAAGTTCTTCATAGAACGAGTGATTTGCCATTGGAATGTGCTGCCCAGGGAGGTGGTGGAGTCACCATCATTGGAGGTGTTTAGGAAGAGACTGGATGGGGTGCTTGGGTTAGTTGATTAGGTAGTGTTGGATGATGGGTTGGACTTGATGATCTTGAAGGTCTTTTCCAACCCAGTTAATTCTATTCTATTCTATTCTATTCTATTCTATTCTATTCTATTCTATTCTATTCTATTCTATTCTATTCTATTCTATTCTAATTATAGAATTAATAAGCTTGGAAAAGACCTCAAAGATCATCAAGTCCAACCTATCACCCAAGACCTCATGACTACCAGACCATGTCACCAAGTCCCACATCTAATTCCCTCCTGAACACCTCCAGGAAAGGTGACTCCACCACCTCCCTGGGCAGCACATTCCAATGGCTAACAACTCTCTCTGCAAAGAACTTTCTCCTCACCTCCAGCCTAAACTTCCTCTGGTGCAGCTCAAGACTGTGTCCTCTTGTTCTGGTGCTGGTTGCCTGGGAGAAGAGACCAACCCCCACCTGGCTACAACCTCCCTTCAGGTAGTTGTAGACGGCAATAAGGTCTCCCCTGAACCTCCTCTTCTCCAGGCTAAACAATCCCAGCTCCCTCAGCCCCTCCTAGTAGGGCTTGTGCTCAAGGCCTCTCCCCAGCCTCCTTGCCCTTCTCTGGACACATTCAAGAGTCTCAAGGTCCTTCTTAAATTGAGCGGCCCAGAACTGGACTATTCTATTCTGTTCTAGTCTAGTCTAGTCTAGTCTAGTCTATAATGAGAGAGAATGAATTAACAAATATTTCCTTTTCAGTATCTCTCACAATAAAGCACATTCTTATTTTCCATTGATTTGGTGGCTTTCAGAAAGTGAACCTAAGAAATAGAGGCACTGTTGGGTATGAAAGGCAATGATTTGTCACTGACAGTTCATCATTAATTAGCATCTTATTTGGTCTGAAAGATTGAAAGGAGAGTAATCAAAGAAGGCTAAATTGAAAAACCCAAAGTGAATGAAGAAAACCAGATCACAACACCCACGCACAGCCGAGATAGCAGTAGGCAAGAAGCATCCTCTGATTACGCAGGCAAGGAGCGTGCAGCCAGCGACCACACAGACAGATGCAGACAGACAGGTCTATTTTAGGCCTGAGCTCTGGAGATTCAGGGTAACAGGTCTGCCTTTGCATGCTGCTTCATGCACTACATCGCTGTTGTGAATGGGACAGCCCCAGGGAACGCAGCCATGATCATGAGCCAGAATAAAACCATGCCTCATCAAACGCTTCTTGCGTGTTTCCACGAGGAGAAGGGGAGGAGAAAACCAAAGGCAATCTCCACAACCAGATCCAAGTGTTTGACTTGTCAGCTGAAAGTGGTTCATTTTGTAAGAAAAGGTTTGTTTTGCAAGAAGGGTTTGGCCAAGGTTATGAGGGTCATCTTCCTATGGCTATTTCCCAACAAGAATAATATCATTAAGCATAGTGCCTGCAAGTTGGGGGGGGGGGATGAAAGTCTAAACAGAGGAGACAGAGAATGGGGTTTGCAAAACTAAGATGAGGTCTGCATTGTACCACCTGCTGCTGCTGGGAGATGTGGAGCAGAGTAACCTCCTCAATAAATCTGAATGTGCCCAAGAGACCCATGAGCAAGGTGTTATTTACACCAGTTGTAACACAGATGCAAAATTTAGCTGTTACTAACAGAGTCTGAGATCGTGAATCTGGACAAGGTGGGGGCCTCCAGTCTAATACAATAAATACATCTCATACAGGTTCACAGTAGCAGGCTCTCCACCAAAGTAATCAAGGAGGGGAAAAAAACAGGCTGAAAGGGATGACATAGCAGGTCCTTTTTGTCATATCTTTGGAAAATAAAGATTGTGGCAAGACAGAGCTTACATACACCATCTCAAAAGACAGTGGTGTAATCTGTTCTTAGAATCCTCAGAAAATCTCATTGTTTTATGACTGCTTTCTTTTAAGAATGTGTGCACTCCAGAACCATTGCTCTAAGCATTACAACAGAGTACTTGCATTAGAGATGGAACTCAGCTTGAGGAAATTCAAGCATTAGCTATGTATTGTGACCAGAGTGGACATGTTGTTAGAGCAGGAAAAAGGCAGAGAGAGAAGGGGAAAGTCATGGGGAAAGGAGAAGGTGTCACAGGACAGAGGGAGTCCTTCAGGTAACCTTGCTTACAGGATTTCTTCACATTTTTTCCCCCCTCAAGTATTAAAATTGTATAAAATGTGTCAGAATAGGAAAGTTTCTGGGTGGAGGCACCTGAACCAACAGCCCACTCAAACCAAAGGGTGTTATACCAGAATCTGTTACAGGAGCTCCATCATCAGACAGTAAAAGTTCATTAGATGTCATTTCCTGAATATTCCACAAAGAGTGCTCCAATCAGTTTCTAACCCAAAGTCCCACACAGTGACTACATCAAAGCTGAGTGCCAGCTCTTCGAAGCACTAATCAAGCATCTTAACCACAAACATTCTGCCTTCTGGTGTGGGAACAAGCATTTCCCCTTATGCAGAGGTGTATTTAAGAATCACCAGGGTGACTCTATAGTACTAACAAAGTAGCTGTGGTAATTTCATAATTAAACATCACTTTAAATTGCCCCACTAATATTTTACTGTGATCCTCACACAAATGAGTATTTTTGGAAAGTACACTTTCATTTTGTCAGGCTCTAATTTATGCTTTAACCTGATGGGTCCTTTTGTAAGAAGGATTTACATGCCACACAGAATGAGAATTATTGCTGCAGGCTCCTGCTTCACTTGTGATGAATGAATGACACCGGGGTCCCTGGATCTACCACAATGGGCAAGTGTATGGTACAGTGCTCTGGGTGTGGGGATGATGGTCTGACTGGGGAAGCCTCCATTCTTGTTCAAAAGCAGAATTAAATGCCTACCCTCACTTTTCATGCTGCTGAGCACACTGGCTAGGTAACTAGAAAATTTTGTGCATCCACAGTCTGGGAGGCTCAAGCATGCTGTAGCTGCTCCATCACCTGAGGAAAGTCACTGATGGTGAATAAAGGAGGAAAACAATCACATTTCTCCTTTTAGCTACATTTATCTCCTAAAGTACCAGTTGGTAACCTAAGATACTTTACCCACTTTTGTGAGAGGCTGTGAGAGAAGGATGTAGTTGAATAGGCTCTTCAGGTAGAAGAGCCTGAATATTCCTAAACTGGGACTGGCCCTGCTAACTGCACACAATTCAGCTCACAAAACTGTGCCAGGGCTCCCCTTTCCCATCATCTGGATTTCTCTATTGCAGGCACACTGGGGAGCCTGCAGTAAACACAGGCATTTGGCATTCATCTTGGGGTTGGCTGCATATGGGCAGGGCAGGACTTCAGACACTGTGAATAAAGAGCTGAGAAAACCTTGGGTGCTTTAGAGCAGCAGCCTGCACTGCTGTTGGCAGCTGCAGAGGGTTTAAAATACACAACTCTGAAAGGGGCACATATGTAACATTTACAACATTTCTCATCAAGTCAGTGATGGAAATAAATCTTTCCTCAAAGATTGCTTCATAATAACTCTACAGCTGGCAGTGCTGGACCTTCCTCAGTTTTCTACCACCTGAATAAAAAAAGTAGAGGAATTGCATGGCCTTCAAATATTTCCTGTGCCTGGCAATTACATTAAGAGAAGCATGCAAGGGTTAAGCAAATTTGATCCTGCCTGTCTCCTGCTGTGATGCAGTTTCTCTAATCAAGTATAATTAAAAGAGAAAAAAAGAAGCAGCTATACAATACCATATACATAGAAAGAATAATCACGGTGGCAGCAAAGTCACTTCTATGCAGAGGTGTATATCACATGCAGCACTAAATGCCCACAAGCTGTTGCTCACAGGAGTAATGTTGGTCGCAGAAAGAATTCACTCTTCTTTCTGGGACTACCTGCCTGAGAAAGGATTCGCAGAATCAAGTCTGTGAGCACTGACAGACTTCTGTCACAAATGTAATTTCCCCATTGTGATTATTATGTTAGCTCAAGTGGCATTAAGATCTTAATTTATTTCCTGCTTTTTATTTAGGTGACATTTGCCAGATGAGCTGTGAAAAAAACCCTGTGATTGTTGGTAATAGTCGGTTCTAGTTCCAGATGAATTCCCATACAGAAAAAAGAAGGGGGGGTGTGGGGGGGGATGGAAAAAAAGCTCCAATGAGCACAAATGCAACTGAGTATTTTTGGTATAATTTATTTTTTCTTCAGATTTGCTAATAATATCTAATTATAATAATAAATATTTTAATTTAACCGTGGCATTAATCATCACCTTCATTCTCATCTCACGTCAGCTGTGACATTCAAATAATGCTCATGACTTCAGTGGAATAATTCCAGATTCTTCACTGACACTCCCAAGCAAAACAGCTCTACTTTAATAGGACTCTAAAATGCAATTCCCTTTCCCATTTAAGCCCCACTGGATGGGGTCCTTAAGGAAGGAAAATTAAATTGATTTCAGGGCATGCCATTCCCGGTACTTTCTGTTCTTTCCCAGCTATGGGTGCTGCCCAAGAATCGCCGTGCTCAGCATTGTTGCTTTAGTAATAACCATTTCTTTTGTTTCACAGATTGGATTGTAAGGCTGCTTTAACTTTTTTTTTTTTGTTGTTGTTGTTTTGATATGGCTGACATGAAAAAAAATGTTACTCAGAAAGTAAAAGGTTAAAAATAAAGGATAATAAAGTAAACATTGAAGGTTCTAGAACTATATGTCAGGAATACTGCCTGCTAGTTATTTATTTATTTATTTATTTATTTATTTAAATCAGGGTAGCTCTTTTGCTCTCTAGAAGAAATGAGATAAATTAAGCAGTTTTAATTAAGCTTATCTCATTTTCATATTCCTGCTTCTCACCCACACTGTGATGGAAGGTCTGCAAAGTAATTGCCGAGGAACGCCACGCTGCAAGAACAAATTCTAATTATTGCAAAGGAAAATTAAAATGTTTTATTTTCCAATGCACCTTTACCCTCCTTTCTGTTTAATTTGGAGAATATTTTCTTACTGCTCTTCTTCTCTGGTTTTCCCCTGAGGCAGCTTATGTTAGAGAAACGTTGATAGATGGCATATAGTTAGGGGATGATAACAACAAAATGAAAACAAACGCAGGGGAGCTGACAAATACACATTATCAATATTGATAGAGAGATTGCTCCCAGTGCTGACAGTCCCATTCTTCACAAGTTGGAGGACATGGCAGCAGTTATCCCAGCTATCCCCTGGGGCTGAGCAGGGCTGTCTGTGCGAGCAGGACTCTGCCTTTGCTTGCCCGCTACATAAAGATGCGCAGCCTTGACACCACAGTATTTACACCAGCTTCACACTCCTGCAGGTTGATGTATGGACACGCTCCCTGCAGGGAGCTGTTCCTGCTGGAGAGGACTGAGCTGGGATCAGAGCTATGTTGGAGGGGGTGGTGGGATGGGACAAGGAAGGCTAATCATCCTGCTTCTACCCCAGAGCTTCTCTCACTCACACCTTTGCCCAGGGTTCTGAAGTGCATGTTGCATTGTGCCCTTGCTCTATTTCCCTTGCCCTGAGACAACTGGCAACGGCTGGTACCCAGGAGCTGATGGTGGCTTGTGGTTCCTGAGCTCTGACTTCTGTCCTTGTTCTGCTTTTCTCTGCAAAGTAAAGCTCCTGGAGGGGCACTTGTGCCAGGCCCTGTGCATGGTCCCCATGCACACTGTCCATGGTAGCTCTTCATCAAAAATCTCTCTTCTGGAATGTCATGAGCACTGCAGCGATTAAAGCCTCCCAGATATGTGGTTTGCTACTCACGTTTTGCAGGCATTTAGCTCCAGGGATAAATGTATATAAATTAATCTTACTTTCATTTAATTGTTGCTTTATTTATGAGGTACTTTATAAGAAAGTTATATTATTATAAAATATTATTGCAGATAATCTTTATTATTACTACAGCCAGTAAACAAGGCTGTCTGTACTAATATTTCATTTCATAGCTCCCACAAGAGTGTGTAATAGTAACTGAAATCATGATATGTGGTCACCATGTGACTGACAGCAGTGACTAGCTTTGGCTTTTAATGGAGCTATCAAAGGAGAAGGGCACTACCTCTCAGTCTGCCTATAAAGTAAAGGAAACTAATGGAGGAGCTCGAATTCCCTATCTTCTCTCTAGGTTCATCATGCTGGGAAAACTGACAGAATCAAATCCCAGATTCTTTTAGGTCAAGGTGCTGAGGTGCTGAAGAAATCTTTCCTTTGGTTTGCCTTAAACACCTCTTGGCTATAATTTTGTTTGTTTGTTGGTTGTTGCTGTTTGTTTGTTTGAAATGTAAAACCTTATTGTGATGATGAATAAACCTTGCTTAGAAAGGTCTGTGAATCCACACAACACCACAGTGGTTGCCAGGAGTTTAGTGGGAGCTTAAACAGCAAGTGAGACCAGTCATCAGCTCTGCAAAAGCATTCAGCACCTGTAAGAGGTCTGCAGATTTCTCCCCTTGAGATCTATTGTACCCTATTGCACTTTTGATTCAGTTTTTCCTCCTTAATTAACTTTATTTCCTGCTCAGATATGTCAGATAACAAAATTGCTGCGTGCATTTCACAATGCATTGAAAGAGGATGTCCCCTCATCACTTAACTAAATACCCCCTCTCATCACTTAAATAAATAACCCCATTTTATCTTCTCTGTGACAAAACTCCTTGGAATTTCAAAGCTTGCAAAGGTCACTGCACTTATTTGCCCTTCTTCCTGTTACCAAAATCTGATATTTACTTTTTACATCTCTACACATAGAAGACTCTTTGAAGTTTAGCACACAAATAGTTAAAATCCATAGAAACCAGGGGAAACATCCCTGCTTTGGTGAGGTTTACTCTCAGGTGGGGCATCTGAAGTAAAATATGTGTTCTATGTGCTAGGAATATCTTCTATTGCACCTACAGCAGAAAGCATGCCATGAGACCTTAACATATCTTAAAGCAAGATTGTCTGTTTGACTTAATCCTTTCTGGTTAGCTCAATAGTTTGAGGTAAATCTGAAACCAGAAAGAGCAGCAGTCCTGTTCAACCCTGCAGAGACTCTGTGGACTCTCTGTAACGTAAAAAGGATAATTACATACTTCAAAACCAGTGAGAGGTTTGCAAAATTAAGACAGACACTCAAGCCATCCCTTACACAGTCAGGTCTGTTCGACTCTTTTTCTCGAGCTCAGGAAAGAGCACAAGCCTTAACTAGCTTGTCAGTTTGTGTCACAACAATGCAATTTACTTTAGGAGGCATCCAGGGCGTTAATGCATACTTGACTGGCAGTTTCAATCATAACATTTCTGTACTGGCCAGCAAGCAGCAATTGGATGGTATAAGAAGCCCAGAGTGCTGGCAAGTTTTGCAGCAAGCCGTGTTTGCCTTCATGGGTGTAAAAGGGGCTCTGTGAGGAGGCATGGAGCATCATGCTCATGGCTTTTTTCCCTCTATGCTTACAACTAGCTGAAAGGGGAGCACAGATGTTTTGCTAAGAACTTCTATCAAATTTAAAGATGCAAAATTGTTTAGGAGGAGGCTTGATAGGGTGCTTGGTTGCATAGTTTAGTTGATTAGGTGGTGTTGGATCATAGGTTGGACGCGACGATCTTGAAGGTCTCTTCCAACCTGGTTTATGCATTCTATTCTATTCTATTCTATTCTATTCTATTCTATTCTATTCTATTCTATTCTATTCTATTCCATTCCATTCCATTCCATTCCATTCCATTCCATTCCATTCCATTCCAATTAATTTTCTACATCAGTTTAAATGACATCTTTATATTCTAGCACTGGGCAGGATGTTCTGATGGACCAAAATTGCCCAGTGAATTTTACTGCATCAAATGAATTTGGAGTGTTCCAGTAAACATGTGGATATGATTTGAATCCCCAGATAAAAAAAAATATTTTCCAGAAGACATTACTGGGAAGTCTGGTGCATTACTGTTGTTTATTGCTGTTGTAATCTGTCCTAATTTGTACTCATTGTGCTAGTGGAAGAGAGAGCATTTTCACAGGTCCCATAGCATCTGCAGTGTTTACAGAATTGCATTTGCTAATTCGAATATCCCTGGACAGAACAAACTAGAGAAGAAGTGTTTTAATCTTGTTTGATCCTAATGCTTGATTTTTGACTGGCAAATAACTCTTGAGGCAGAAGGCCTGTTCATTCAGCCATTCATTTCAACCCATGGGTGTCCTCTCCTTTTCCTCATCCTGCTTCTCTGCTAGGGAGGGGTCAGTGGGTGACAGAACAACATCTGTAGCTTAGCTCTGCATATGGGCTAATTGTAGGCAAAGTGATGTACCTTTTTGTGATGATGAATAAACCCTAGAAAGGTTTGTGGATCCACACAGACAACAGCATAATGGTTGCCAAAAGTTCAGCGGGAGCAGCTTAAATAGCAAATAAGCTCTGGAGTAAGACCTGCCTGAGAAACTCTCAATCAAGCAGGGAATTGCAGCTGTGAGCACCTGTAGGTAGCATTCACATAGCCTGACCTACAGCAGCATTAAAACTGTCCCTGTTCAATCCACACATGGGAAGTGCACTGAGAAACAACAGCATCATATATTTATAGCATGCAGGAAACCATAATAAACTAAGAAGCAGTCACCCATGACCAGCCTGTGTTATTCTCTCCTCCCAGCAATATCCTAAGTTTGGACTGGCAGAAATGCAACCAATGAAGTTTTAAGCTCATGTTCCCAGCAAAGGCTAGCTAGGAGAAATAATTATTTTGCATGATTAACAAACAATGATTGTGTGAATCTACAAGTGATTTATTTTTTTCTCTCTTAGCAACCTAGTTGGTTATAGAAGAAGTGATCCTTTGTGTGTTGGAGCATTTGGGTTGTATTGAAACAGCATCTTGACAGGCAAACCTGAAGCTGAGATTGTAATAATTTATATTGGCCAGGGAATAGTACAGTAATTGTGAGAAGATTTAAATGTGAAATGTGGTTAGCTTATTACAGGGTTTTTAACTGGCAGCTTGTAGTCCCATAGGAATCCATGGACTACTTTTGGAACATCAGCCAAGGCTGAGGAAAAGAAGCAGTACAGTGAAATTTGATGGGCCAGATCCAACACCTTCAGAGACCCAAGATACTGTGACCTACAAGAATTATATTTAACACTACACTAAGGGACTCACATCCTGCAGAAGTGTTTAGGAAAGGCATCAATAAAGTTGGTAAAGTAACTACAGAATGTTTCAATATTCTTAGTCACATTCCAAACATCGGTAAATTGAAATGTGTCATTTTTCTAACTCGATAGTCAGTATTAAAAGGGTCCTAAAAGACAGTGTGATAACCCTTTCCATAGTAACTCCCACAATGCAATTCAAACATGACTAAGCAAGATCTTTTTGCTATAAAGCAGGGGGAGGAGGTGGGAGAAAGAGGAGGGTACCAGCAGACCTTTGACAGTCTAGTTTTGAATCCAAGGGTCAGTGAAGGAGGTGTTATATAAATAGCACAGATAAATGCTCTTGTTCTTAAAATGCCACAAAGTTTCACTTGAGGTGATCCTTGAAAATCAAGAGAAAAATAGCAGCGGCTGTTTCGCCTGGAGCTGGAAAGTCAGTGTTCCGAAAAAAAAGGTGTCAGGAAAAACGAGGGGAAAAAACAGAGAGGTGGAGAGAGGGAAAGCTGCAGTTCAGCTGCTTTGGAGACTGCAATGCAAATTCTCCTGAAGCCAGAGCTGTGCATGGCTATCAGAACAAGCTTCGCAATGCATTGTTAGCAGAATATATTTTCGTGTGTGTGGATGCAAGTAGAAAAGTGATTTGCTGCGACTGTGAAGCAAAGCCTCGGGGGGGGCCTCTGGAGCAGTTCAGTCAACTCCTTTGCGAGTTCATTAGGTAAAGAATGCTGTGAGAATAGCCAACGCAAGGACCCTTGCAGCTGGGGTCTGCTTTGAGCCAAATGCATTGCTATGGCTGCTAAATTTAGGTTTTGAAATGCAGGAGAAAACCAGGCGTGAGAATTGCTCTGTACGGGTCACCGCTCTGTGGTCTGAGCACTGCTGTGTGGTCTGAGCCACAAATGGCAGAGCAACCTGCTGTACTTTCTTTTTCGAAGCCTTGGGTTGAAACAGAAGAGTTAGCGAGGACTGACAGCGCTGGGGTTAAGCTGTGCTGCAGTCATGCATTAGTTAGCTTGTGCCACTTGTCATGGGGGAAAAGAGACAGTGAAGACACCAAGCAGATGCTGCAACAAAGACAGTCCTCTGCGTATGGGTTTGATGAAGAGGGTACTGTGTTTACATTAAAGCTAAGTGCCTGATTGTTGTGGTGGAAGGAAAATATTTATAACCATCTTTGTTTCAGCAAAATAAGGTGAATTTTCTCATTTTGGCAAAGATTAGGGTGACCACAGTCATTCTGAGGATGAAAAATCTGCTCAGAAGTTACCAGTGTATCGAGAAAAAGAGTACAGGTCTGAAAGCTTTTGCAGCAGAAATCTTTGCAGCAGCTTTTTGTTTCCAAGTTAATTTATGCTAAAGACCTTGAAGAAAAGAAGTCTTCTCTGCAGTGCTCTTCCCTGTGCACTAGATTTAAATCAGCAAGCTGATTTTTCAGTCAGTGCTTGCTTCACCTTTCAGCATGGAATCAGCACTCCCTAAGTCCCGAGGTCTGCTGAGCAGAGCTGACAGATTTACATTTACAAAGCACCCTTTTGATCAGCTTTATTTAAATGAAGAAATGCCAGTGTAGCAAGTTAGGAATAATTGTTCAGAAATACAGAAATATGGAGCACCACAGCTTATAAATTTAGGGCCCATGAAAACAAGATGACTCTGGTCCTCAGCCTCAGCACACATTGAAATGCCAGAAGATGGGCTTTTGGCCCGCGCTTACCTAGCAACTTCTAGGAATTACTGCTGGACCTGAGCTTCTCTGAGTTAAGGGAACAACAGCTGGCTTCACTGAAAAGAACAGGCACAAAGCATCAGGAGGAGAAGGCTGTACAATTTTAGCCTTTTCCTCTTTAGTTGGTAGAGCAGGATAGGTACTGGAAATGTGGAGAGAAAGTGTCTATAACAAGTGTCAATAAATCTTCACTTGGAGACTTCCTGGAAGGTCCCAGAAAAACATCACAATGTCGCCACGATTTTGAGAAGCCTTCCCTGGCAGAGTGTGAGGTTCCAGCAAAATGCTGGCTCAGGTCTGTGGGGTAATATACCAGGCTATCACTGCAGTTACATAGGTACAGCTGTAAGGTGTATTCTAGCAGACACTGCAAGTGGATTCTTCTCCTAACTCCAAAGCTTCTCTTCAAACTTGTGCTACTCCACAGCATCCTTAAAATGCTTTAGTATTGTTTGGGACTTCAGAGGTCTGCACTTACAGGCATCCATGGTCCATGTTAGTAACATGCTTGCCATGGCAGGACACATAGGTCTCTGGAGAAATTCTTGGATGTTCCACCTGAGAACAGATTCATGGTTTTAGTCAGGCTTGGAGCTATTGAGGCTATGTTCCATGATTATGAGATTTGGCTTTATACTCTCAGTAGCACGAACAACTGCACAAACCAGCCTGGGACAAAGGTTCAAGAGAGATGTCGTAGCTGACAAGCACCATGTGGGACGAGTCCAGAATGACTCAAGAGTGAGATGCCAATGAATCTCTGGTTTTCATGAATGCCCCAAACCAGAAGAATCCCAAATGACGTCTCGGAGTACAATCATTTGACCCAGCCCACAGACACAGATGGGTGTTCAGAAACACATGCCAAACTGTTCAGGAGGCAGATGGAGATGAAATTAAATGATACAAGCTAACTCACTCAGAAGGCAGTTGCTGAGAGTTAGTTTTGCATGTCCACAAATTCAAGCCAATGTACTCTGTAGACATTTGTAAAGCAAAATGCTGAGAAATTAAGACAATCCTTCATTTTTACAGGTAACTCTAGCAACATTACTTGTACACTGAATGGCTTTGAGTGCTTCTCCAGAGTTTCTTGCCTTAGTTAGGAGCTACTCAGTGAAATACCATCACAGTGGTTATTCAGTTTCTTAGTGCTCATGACCACTAAAAGCAAATGGTTTATTTAAGGAAAAAAAAAAACAAGGAGGAAAAAGAGTCTCAAATGTAAAGTGTGTTCCTTTTGCACTTCAGGGACCATTTAGATGTGCTTCCCCACCAACATCTCTCAGATGAAGCTTCATAGCAAAAATTTCAGCCTCTCTTTAATTTTGTTTCTTTTCATTGGTAATTGTTCATTTTCAGGACTAATTCAAATTACTGTAGCTGAGGATTTTGTACAATACTTGCTGGACTGCATGGAAAGGAGAGGGTGGGAATTCAGTTATCAGCTGCTTAATGGCCCTAATACTACTGTCATCCCTCTTGCTCCACAGGAGGTGGCAGGCTGTTTACTTGGACAAACACCAGCTGCCCTGGCAATGAAAGGGGTCTCTGATGGCTGGCCACATTCATATAACCTCCATGGCATTGGGCAGACATCTCAGATAAATATGAGTCAAAAAATTTTGAACAGTACTTAAAGAAATATCAGAGGGAAGCTGGTGAGTGAAGCAAGCCACTCTGGGACCTACAGAAAGGCCAGAGCTTGCCAGGAGGAGCAGGGAAGTCATTGTGCCTCTGTACTCAGCCCTGGTTAGGCTACACCTTGAGTACTGTGTCCAATTCTGAGTCCCTCCATTTAAGAAGGACATTGAGACTCTTGAACGTGTCCAGAGTAGGGCAACAAGGCTGGTGAGAGACCTCGAACCAAGCCCTACAAGGATAGGCTGAGGGAGCTAGGGTTGCTTAGCCTGGAGAAGAGGAGGCTCAGGGGAGACCTTATTGCTGTCTACAACTGCCTGAAGGGTGGTTGTGGGCCAGGAGGGGATTGGTCTCTTCTCCCAGGCAATCAGCAACAGAACAAGAGGACACAGTCTCAAGCAGCACCAGGGGAAGTTTAGGCTCAAGGTGAGGAGAAAGTTCTTCACAGAGAGAGTTGTTAGCCATTGGAATGTGCTGCCCAGGGAGGTGGTGGAGTCACCATCCCTGGAGGTGTTCAAGAGGGGACTGGACATGGCACTTGGTGCCATGGTTTAGTAGTCATGAGGTCTTGGGTGGTAGGTTGGATTTGATGATCTTTGAGGTCTCTTCCAACCTTATTGATTCTATGATTGTATGATTATTTTTCTCTAGAAATACCCCTTTCTGAAGCACATCCCTCATTGCCAGAGATTTTAACTTCTGAGACCACTGTGATCCCCTGCATGATATACACCAAACATCAAATGCTTTTCTGGAGTGTTTCAAAAAGGTTCTGTTGTGGGTTTTTTATTTATTTTACACTTACAAAGGTTTCTGCTCCTCACCCTCCATCACTTCCATACTCCTTTCCTGAAACTGCTTATGAGTCAGAGAAAACCTTGGATCTGTTTGGAATTATAAGAACAAAATGGTGAAATTAAGGAGGCACTTTGTAACTTCTATTGAATCCACAATTTGGGAACAACAGGTCACTGTTAAAAAAAGAGTTATTATGTGGGTGCAACTTTACTTGATCACATGCTTCCTGCCTATGAAGCCCAAATTTTCCCAGTACAAACCAAAGTGGCTTGTTGACAGGGTGACACTCTGTACCTCTGTGCATGTATAAATGTTTCTTTCTGGAATCAGAGAGCATCCACAACAAATAAAAGGAGAAATTAAGGCAAGGAGATTCAATATGAATTTGAGAAGGGCTTTTTTTCCCCTCCAGTAGTCCATATCATCATTGGCAATTTTACTTTACCTCAGTGTGTCTTCTTCATCCTGTTCTTGTTTTTAAGGTAGAATAGAATAGACCAGGTTGGAAGAGACCTTCAAGATCATAAAGTCCAACCACCTAATCAACTAAACCATGCAACCAAGCACCCCATCCAGTCTCTTCCTAAACACCTCCAGTGATGGTGACTCTACCACCTCCCTGGGCAGCACATTCCAATGGCCAATCACTCTTTCTGTGAAGAACTTCTTCCTAACATCCAGCCTAAACCTCCCCTGGATCAGCTTGAGACTGTGTCCTCTTGTTCTGGTGCTGGTTGCCTGGGAGACGACACCAACCCCCTCCTGGCTACAACCTCCCTTCAGGTAGCTGTAGAGAGCAATAAGGTCTCCCCTGAGCCTCCTCTTCTCCAGGCTAAGCAACCCTAGCTCCCTCAACCTCTCCTCATAGGGCTGGCTCAGTGTGTCTTCTTCATCCTGTTCTTGTTTTTAAGGTACAATGAGCTAAATGCATCTCTGTTGGCTGCTATGTGTACAGAAAGGATGCATTTGGCCCATTACACATACTTACAATGAGGAATAATCAGCTCCTGACCCCTGCAGGTTCACAAAGCACAGACAGGAAGGGGATCAGGGGCTTATTATAATTCTGTGCCATGCCTTTTCATGTCGAGGTACATGAACCTTCCCCACTCAGTTATGATTGATGGGCATATACCCCAATGCAGAGTGGGAAATACCTCACTTAAGGTTGCTTTAGTCTTTTTTCCTTGCCTGTGATTCTCCTCCTCTTAGGCTATCAGGAACACCAGAGCTGTCAGGTGCTTTTCACAGAGCTGGGTTACCTCTTCTCATCTAGGCAAAGCTGCAAGTGCAAGGTCTGGTTCCACAGCTTATCGGTGCCTACCGTGAATCGGCAGCTCTGCCTCCTGGGCAGAGAGCTCCTGCATGGGCACTGAGCCCAGCACTCCTCAGCTGTGGATTTATTCAGCCTGGATGAAAACTCATTTTAGCTATTTTCATGTGCCAGTTACATATGAGTTTATTTACCCACTTTGGAATCATAAAATCATCATCATGTTTTATGCCTTTTGTTTTTCAGCATCTCAGCTCTGAAGCAGGCTGTACAACTTTCATTAAAAGTATGAAGAAACTAACTCAGCAACACTGTAAATCAGAGATTTAATCTCAAATGATTACAAACCCAAAAAGGGTAAATCATTCCTAGTTAGCAGATTTACCTGGCTTTGTCCAATATTTATCTCAGAACAAATACTTCTACTCTGACATCAGTATATTGCTTTGAATTTATTTTGATTAAGAAGCTCTGTAGTAATTAATGGATCTAATGGGAATTGCACCTTGATTAATCTTTCCTGGAGATTTATTCATCCTCTTCCTTTTTTCACACTCCTCAGGATCTGGATGGGCTTTTGAATAATTTGTATTCATTAAGATGTAATGATATAGGATCAGTGGGGAACATCATGAAGAATCACTGACATGAATTTTCATCAGTTTTAATAAATGGTGTATACATTTTCCTTATTTATTTTTCCCCCCATTTCTTTATAACAAATACACTTGTATGTCAGAGTTTGCATGTCTTTGTCAAGGAGTTAGGTGAGTGAAAAAGGAAAAAGATTTTCTCCTCTGTGTATTTCTGTCTAGCAGCTACTCAAGTATAGCAATTTATTTGCTCCGCTTCTGTTTTGGACCAAAGGTATGCGCTGGGTACTTTTGGATTGAGCCTTGTTCCTAATCTCTAGACAGAGAGAGAGAGCAGGATTAATTCAAGTGAAGTCCTCAGAAAGAATTGCAGAATTTGAAATATTAAAACAGGAGCTGAAGTATTACAAACACCACCAAACAAACTGTATCTAATTATACACCATTTGTGGCTTCCTTTTCTAAATACACCAAAGGTCAAGAACTATATTGTCATTAGACGTGGAGACGTGAGTGATTCGTTCTTTTTTGTCTCTGCAGGGGGCTTCCTTATCTGTGCAGAATCATCAGTGATAATTTCTTCTAACTGAGCAACACAGTGAATTTGGCAGGACAGAAGGCAATTATATTCATCAAACCCCCTCCAATGCACACACTGACACAGTGCAGAATTTTGCCCAAGTGCAAACTACATGAATTTTACATGTTTGCTGAAAAATATTTGCTCTGATCAAAATGAATTGAAGTTAAAAGCTAGCAGAGGATTTAAGATCAGGTTCAGTGTTGGAGAAAGATGCAGTGCAAGCCAGGCTTCCACTAAGGAGATTTTCATCGGCCTTTTGTTATCATGTGCCTGCCCCTCAGTCCTCCTCCAGGGGCGTCCTCCTCCAGGGTCATCCTCCAAAGTTGAGGCTGGAACTGGGTTAAAATGAAGGCAGCAAAAGGTTTTGAGCAAAATACTTTTCCTTCTCTGGCTGGCTTGAAATCTGCCTCTCATCCTGATATGTGTGAAGCAGCTTACCCTGAAGACCCAGACAACGGCCTACTGAAATCTGTTGCAACTTGTCTGGAAATCATAAATATTCTGAGCTATGTCCTGGGCTCTGAAAAAAATGCCCTGCCCCAGTAGGCAATTCTTCTTCAGTTTTATTCCTTCTGTACTGTTTCAATGACCTTTATTTCAGAAGCACTGTTTTCCTGATTTAACAATGGACACATGAAAGGCAGTTTCATGCAGACTAGAGTCTAAAAGGGCTAAAGTAAGCACTATCTTCATATCATAAAAAACAGAAAGGAAGATTTCTAAGCACTTCTGTTTACCTTTTTCCTACGCTTAATTCTCTGTAGTGTTCCCATGAACTCTGTAGCTTATGCCTTTCTTAAGTGAGACAAACCCCTTTTCATCTGATAATTATTTTAACCTGAAGACAGTATGTAAAAAACTATAAACTGTGACCTGACCACCTTAATAAATTTTCAGATACATTCAGTTTGAAATGGGCAGCACTGTGGATGTTCACTGTGGAACAAAATGATCAAAGTTTTCATAAAGATTACAGAGAAAATTGTCAGTTTTACAAGGATTTTACCCACTCAGCTGGCCAAGTACTCAGACATTTTCCCTGCAAGCACTCCCTGAGGCTATAATGTGGAGCACCAGTGAACAAAGCATTTCTGTCTACAACTACCTGAAGGGTGGTTGTAGCCAGGAAGGGGTTGGTCTCTTCTCCCAGGCAATCAGCACCAGAACAAGAGGACACAGTCTCAAGCTGTGCCAGGGGAAGTTTAGGCTCGAGGTGAGGAGAAATTTCTTCACAGAGAGAGTTGTTAGCCATTGGAATGGGCTGCCCAGGGAGGTGGTGGAGTCACCATCCCTGGAGGTGTTCAAGAAGGGACTGGACGTGGCACTTGGTGCCATGGTTTAGCAGTCGTGAGGTGTTGGGTGACAGGTTGGACTTGATGATCTTTGAGGTCTCTTCCAACCTTATTGATTCTATGATTTCAGCTCAGGCAAACTTGGAGTTCCTTTTTGTGATCAGGTGTCGCTGTTTAGCGATGCTAACTAACCTCTAACAGACCCGTAAGATTACTTCTGGATATTAATATATTAATCCCATGCAGTTGCTATTTACCTTCCTTTATTTTTAATATTTAAATATTTTCAATATTAAAAAAGAGGATAATTTTCTCATGTTGCTCCCCATACAATGGTTAAAACAAAATCTCAAGTTTGTCAGCAAGCAGATCATGCAAAAATGATAAATCAGTCAGTATAAAAATGCAGAAAACCACAGTGCAGCTTATTTTTGTATGCTGTGGTTTATGTGATATATCTGCATTCTGGTCTCTACAGAAGCTGTTATCACAAGCCCTGTGCTACCTCAGTGCACAGCATTCATGGGAGCTGAGCTAAGCCAAACCCAGTCCTGCTTGTAACCTAACAGATATAAAGAATGCATACTATTAATCTAAATTTCACGCATGCATCACTCTTCTACACACAGAAGCCAAAGACTCTGCTGTGACACTATGAGTTATTACAGGAAGAGGAAAAAGATAAACACTGGAGACTCAGTGCTGCTACTGCACAGAGCTGCTGCTGCTCCCTTTGTGTGGTGTATTTAGAGATATTTTTGATATTTGTTTTCACATAAATATTTCCATAAACTGTGGCAAGGTTAAAGAATTCAAAGTCATACCAATAAATGCAATGGCAGAAGGGTAGAAACCATCATAACACGGCAATGTATCTGCACTGCATTTTACACAAGACAGCTTGTGTTCATTCTCTCTTGGCCATTATCTAGGGCAACAACTCTAGGGCTGGAAGCCCTCACTGATTCATCTAAAAATAGGGTATCCACTATGTCAATGCAATTATCAATTGTTTCAACACACACAACTCTACCCTAACCTTACAGCCAGGAAGCTCTGTTTAAACACACTGGCCTTTGAGTGCATACAATACCATTATCAGCTTTCATTCAACCACAGTGGTCATCCATTGATGTGTGGAACTTGCTAATGGGCATTTTACCCCTGGTCTGCTTGTCAATAATTATGCCCTTTTGACCAACACCTATTAAGTGGATTACGCTGTTAAATACTCTCTCCCAAGTGTCCTGGATGAAAATCGTTTTGCCTTTTGCATCTGAACAGTGTAAAAAGTTCTAAAAATCTTACCAGAATGGAGAGCTATAGCCAAAGAAATTCAAATTATCTGCAAGCTGATCTAAATGCAGCTCATGCCATTCCTGATGATTCTCTTTGTCATATATTGCACCAGTCTACTGAAATTTCATGATCACCACCACTTTTAGCTGGCATTAACAAAACTGTAAACGTGCTGCTTGATACTCTAGTGAATCAAGATGAAGTCTTTGCACTTTTTCAGAGTTATTTTTCTCTGATTTTTATGATGCAGTCTGTCTCTGGCAGGTGTCTTAGACAAGGTGTACATTATGCCTCACTGATACCTTCCTCAGTTTCTCTGATTTGCATCCAACTTGCAGTTGTTAACAACTGATATAAATCTTCGTTTGCTCACAGGAATTCAGGCAAGTTGCTTAAAGAAAATATATTTAAATGGGGCTCAAAGGAGTAGGCAAATTTTATGCAGAGGCTATAAATTATATGATTCCTCACTGGCTGTAGAAATATCCTTACTTTGTCCTTATGCCTTAAGCCAGTTCCTTCAAAGTGTGTTAAATCCAGCAAGTCTTGGCATCAGTCATGAATATTTCTGAAGCTGGTAATGCAAGATTTTGTTAGCACAGGAAATTCAAATCATTAGAATAATTCTATCTATAAAATTTATTTTATTCCAACAAATATGGGAGAAGTTGATTTCACTAAATGTAATTTTCTACTTTGGTTTTGCTGGCTTGTATAGCTCAAGACCAACTGGTTCCCTGGTACTCTTAGAAATGAAGAGTAACACTACTGACTTTCGTGCAGCTGTAGCCATAGAAGAAGTTCAAGAGCTAGGTCAACAGAATTTAGGAATTTTTACAGCTGTGGTTTCTTTCAAAACATAGAAGGTGCAATGGCATGAGGAACCTGCCTCAATAATTGCTCTGCTCTCCCTCCTGTCATGTATGCTAGGAATTTTCATGAAAAGAAATAGGATGACAATAACAAAGGTGAAGCCAAATAGCACTACTGCTAGCAGAGTAGTTATCTCACTGGCTTGCAGGATATGGAAAAAAATCATATGTAGCCTGAAAGCTATGTATTATACATGCTGGAAAGCACATTCCCAATACAAATAGCATGTTACAGACGTTGTAGAATTAACATAGGCAGCCTGTAGGAAAGCTTTGTTGTATATACTGTACCTAAACATATATAACGCTCCGTGTGTGTGCATTTTGTATATAGAAAACAGAATTTTATTCAGTGTAGGGAACTGCATTACAAAATCTGGATGATGTAGCCTTTCATTGTAATTCAGTAAGGGTGTACATAAACTGTGTCTTATGAATTTGAAGCTGTAAGGTGTTTTAAGAACTCTAGGTAAAGCTGATAGGAAAATGCAAAATACTGCTTTTTGCATAACTTGTCATTACGTGCATGTTCTCTCGGTCCTCACACTTCAAACGGCCTAGGACCTTATTCTATACATGCAAATCAGGATTCCTGCCAATCTCAATTCATTTATCAGCTGAGACTAAATGTAAAATAACAGCAAAAGAGCCAAAACAGTTTTTGATGCCTGGGTACAGTAAGTGCATATATTACTGGTCCTGCAGAGAGCTGTATGAAAACAAACCAGGCTCAGATTACACTCACTCGCTGCATCCCTGGAATAATGAAAAGAGATGGAATGGAATGGAATGGAATGGAATGGAATAGAATAGAATAGAATTCAAATAGAATAGAATAGAATAGAATTCGAATAGAATAGAATAGAATAGAATTCGAATAGAATAGAGTAGAATTTAATTAACCAGGTTAGAAGAGACCTTTGAGATCATCGCATCCAACCCATCATCTAACATTATCCAATCAACTAAACCATGGCACCAAGCACTCCATCAAGTCTCTTCCTAAACACCTCCAGTGATGGTGACTCCACCACCTCCCTGGGCAGTCCATTCCAATGGCCAATAACTCCTTCTATGAAGAACTTCTCCCTAGCATCCTCTTAAAAGTACATTCAAGGCCCACTTATCTTATATGTCCTCTTGCTGCCACCTTAAGTCTTGAACCTTTGGCATGACTATTTTATCAAAAAGCTCTTAAGCTGATGCTCATTTTTGCCTGGGGAGAACTTCAGTCCGTTGGGGACTGCAGATGATTGCAGATCACCTTTACCACGTTCAGTTTGATCTTGGAGCACCAGGTCCTTCTGATTTCTCCTCAGCCATTAGGATGTGCCCCTTGCACCTGTCAGGCTGAGGACTTCCCCTGCATTTCACACTGGAACGGGACAGGTTCATTGTGCAATGTTGAAAAGGTGAACTGGCTTCTAACACATTGTTTTGATCATTGATTTTGACCCACATTTGGACATGACTTAAACAGAGTCCTTGAGTTTCATTAGAAGATAGTTTATAGTAAATTTTGTCCTTAATTTTAATTGCTGTTTAAAAGGACACAGGAGAAATAAGTCAATGCTGGGGCTGAATCTTTCAGAAAAACCATGAATGCTTCACTGCAGGAGGGGTTTAGCAGAAAATGTCAGCTGAGGAAAGCACATTTGAAAACATAGACTTTTATGTTCTTATGCTGATTACCTGATACATGAAGTGAAGTATATGAGAGGTAACAATTTGGAAGTTAATTTTTTTGAGAGTCTAATTTAGTGGGTTTTAATCTGTGCTGCTGTCAGCACTGCAAAGTACCGAAGTCTGACTCTACAAACTACCTGGAGCTTCAGAGCTCTGAAAATGTGTTGTCCTGAAAGAATTTAATTGGGAATTAAACAGCTGGAGCACCAAAAGAAAGAACCACTCCTGTAGCTGCCTCTCCATTACAAATGCATATTGCAATATCTGGTTATTTAAACCACTCAGGATTACTCGGAACACTTTGTATTTGTCATCTTTGCAGCTATGTAAAGCTGATCGTGCCTTCTCAACGGCTTAAACCTTGCCAAAAATCCTTTCTAATATAACCACTTACAGTGGTAAAAATTAGAAAATTGCCCGCTTTAGCCACAGGCTGATGAGAGGCAGAAGGGAAGCAGTGGAAAAAGTAGTTTAGGTGTTGTGCTGGAAAACCTGAACACTCACCCTGGCAAGAGTCTATCTGGAGTTGCTTTGCAGGCATCCTGTGAGGTGTGCAGTAGCAGTGTTATTCGCTGATTATTAATTTGCCTGGAGATATCAAACCCTAAAACACAGGCTCTCTCACACCTCCTGATTTGTTGATCACACATCCTGCAAACCTGATTAAATATATAAAAACAGCAAAGGCCCTGATTGGTAGCACACAGTATTTCTCATGTTCCTTGTACCCAGGTGCCGCTCTGGAAGTTGGTGCTGCAATGACAAGATGAAAACCCATCCCTGCAGTAATCATCACAGTTTATCTGCCTAAGGGAGGGGGCTGGGTATTCACTCTTAACATAAAAGAACATTTAACTTTCAGTTTGATTGGAAAGAAATTGGATTAGTGAGTCATGCAAGAAGAATCTTGCTATTGTTAGAGACAGGTTTGCTGTGTTTCTTGCTCATGAACTTGGTCTCTTCAAAAAGGAATGGAGCCTCCCAGCAGTTTGCTGTTTTAATCCTCACAATCTGTCTGGTGACTCCTTGGTTTTAGTTATGGATTTGATACAGAAGTTAAAAGCTTTCAACAAACAAAATGAAGATCATTAGTGGAACATGGGATTCCATCTTGAAGAGAAGTGCTTGGAGTATTGTTTGTGAAACACACAGAAGTTAAGTGTTTTCCAGTTGATGTTGGCAGTCACAAAACATCTCCAGTGTTTGTGGAGGCCGAAAGCCTTATTTACCAGTGAATCACTACTGGCTGTCTATAAGGAATACAGCATGTATGCTGGCATATCTTCCACATACACACTGCTCAAGCTACTTGTAAGCTTGGCAGAAATTCTCCTTCTCAGGGAATGAGAAAAATTTATTTCTAGATAGCTGGTGATTTAAGCTAAAATTATTATTCTATTTGTATAATTTACATTTCTAGTAAAAGATGCCCCATTCGTCAGCCAGTATGCAAGTGCCTTTGCACTTCGTGCTTTACAAACACTCCTTTGGTGGTGCTCCATTCATCAAAGAGCACAGGGGCCTTAGCCCTGTTCCTCTGAAGACTCACACCCTGCTTTTCTTTACCTATCCTGAACAGTCCCATCAGGCCTAATGAGACAATCAGGACTTGGAAACAGGAGACGAACAGTATGTGTTTTGTGTCTGTGTGTATGGATATCCATACACGTGGACAGCAATTCAGATTAGCAAGTCAATGCATAGGGGGTTTTCTGTTGACATAGTTGATAAGTTTCTGTAGCTGAGGTTTGACTCCTGCCTCAGCTTTTCTTTCCTCTCAGCAGCACATCTGGTCAGCCTGGACTGGATAAGAAAAGAAGATATTTGGAGACCTTATGGATGAGTTCAACAAGAACAGATCTGTAAGCAAAGGTATGCTATGTCCATATTTATGGTATGTGCCTGAGGCAACCACTAACTGTAAGAGCTGGTGGCTTCGAAGGTGCCAATTACAAGTGTAATTAAAAATGAGTTTGAAATTTTATCTGTAGGACTATCTAGACAGTTCTATCTGGACTCCTTCCAGTAGCAGGGCAACAACTTTCAGTACTCCTGCAAACATCCCTACAAATGCCTTTTACCTGCCATTCACAGTTCTCGTAAAAAATGCTCAAAACAAGCAGTTTCAGAGGGAGTAGTGACACAGACAGGCATCACTTCAGTTTTCCCTTCTCATTCCCCTGACACAGGAGCTTTAAGAGATTTACTGGATTTAGCATTGCAGAATACACAATACACTGGGGGTGAAATCTAGTTCTGATCAAGCATAATACTATCTGTCCTTTTAATTATTTAGGTTTGTTTAACCTTGGAGGGAGGGTGAAAGGCAAAGACAATGTTATTCATGCTTAGCTACACCAGCAGTCAGGTAAAAAAGATTTATTTGCCTTCTTGCCATTTGAGATTTCCCCAGCTGCCTCCATCAACTTCCCCCCATTCTTTTTTTTTCATATTTTATCCTTAGTTTTAAATCTTACTCTGAATGACAACATTAGCTTTCTAAACTACTCAGTAATATCAGTTTTCTCCCAAAGACTTCCCTGAGGCTGATTTGTATAGGCTGCAGTCGTCTCCTGTTTTGTTTTACGACTTACGCTGAACAATATCCTCACTAATGAGATTTCCTCAGTAACAGCACACCAGGGAAAGGTATGGAACTAGAAGCAGGAATGATGAATACAGCCTAAATGGGTGGAGGAGGAAGTGCTACAGTTCGCTCTTGTATCAAAACTACGACTCTTCTCTTTCCATCCACCAGCAAGATGGAGCATTATGCTGTGATATTCTTAGACAGATATATTGGGCACACCATTGCATAATACATTTTTGCATCCTCACAAAGCATATACATGCCTGAGCTTACAATATGCCTTCTACGCCTGTCTAGGTAGACTGATAAAAAAGCCTTAGCTCAAGATATATATATATGCAACAAATAAGTTCCTGCAGCGAGAGCAGATGATACTCAGAGGCAGGCTCGTTCCAGTTTGGCAAAACCAGTATTAAAAACCACCTCCAGCAAGCCATAACCTCAACTTCTCTCCTCCTAGACCTGTACCTGGCTGTATCCTTGTCTTGGTGAATGATTTCCTTGTCTTTCCTGCCTGTTTGCTCAGGGCTTGAAGTCCCTGTTCTTTCTACAGGCAACAAGAAGGGAATACTTACAAAAGCCCAGTCTCTATAAGCATGTGTTCCCTGTCTGCTTAGCAGTATTCGTTTCACAGCACAAACCCTGAAAAACAGACTACACTCTCCTTTATTTTGTTACCCTCTACCAGGATATAATAATGACTGCTTGCAGCTGCCCACAATCAATAGATAAAGGCACAAGTGATGTATCAACAGAATGAACTTTCATTCCAGCTCTGTGCTCTTCCAAGTGTGTGTGGCCAGCTTTGTTGTGCTGACTTGTAGTTTGAAACTCTTTCCTACGAAGGAAGCTGTGAGGAAACTGTCCCCATAAAGTTCTCTGATGCTGATACACTGAGTTTTCTGCTTCCTTATTTGCAGTCAGGCTGCAGTGCTCCTTGGGGTAGAAGACATTGAGGATGCTGACAACCAGGGATGGAACAAGAGGTGTAAATGATCTATTTGTAATGCTTCTTGTTGTAGTTGGAATTTAATGCATTTGAGTTCATTGACAGCAGAGATTATGTTGAACTATCACATGCTTGCACTGGAGGACTTCTGGGTTACTTAGCAATGTCACAGAAAATAATAGAAAATGCAATTTTTACTCAGCCATCACAAGGTGCCTTACAAAGTGTGCTATTATTACCTTTTTATCTTCACTTCTCAAATAACATGTACATCTCAAAGCTATGAAATCCTATTTAGGAGCCATCTAACCCAGAAAAGAAACAGAGGCCAACCTGAGAGGGAACCCTCCAGGACCTTTCAGATTTTAGAAACAGTCCTAATGTTTTCTCAAAATTAGTTTGTTTTTTTTTTTCCCTCCCAGGATTTCCTGGAAGGAAACCATACAGAGTCTTGATTTTCAAATTCAGCATTCTCTAACAACCTCTGCCCTGTTCCTTTTGCTTGGTTCTGACAGATTTAAAGAAATTAGTCTGCTTTCAGTTTGAGAAGGGTGTAAATATGGGATCCTAAGTTTGCAGTCAATGAAACTCTAAAGAGAAAACAAGTAAAACTTTTCTTTTTACACCAGGCTGCTCTGTAGAGTTATAAATAACAAATGGCTTCTGCTTATCACTTCATATTCACTTAACCTCCAAGCGTGTTATGAAGAGGAATGTGTGATTATCACTCTAAACCAGAGGCTGACAGAGGCACGGTGAGGCAAAGTGGCTCCTGGAGATTGTGCAAAAGTCAACCCAGGATCAAGGCTAAACTACATCCTTCATGATGGCCAACCTGCAGGCAATAGATCCACACTCTTTAGAGCAGCTTCCCAGGTGAGAAACTGCTTCCTGCCGCTCTGCAGACTAGGCAAAAAAGCCCAAGCCAACGAGAAATAACCCAGTGGAGCTCAATCAATGCAAGCCAAGCACTATGGGTTTTTATTTAAATGGCTGCAAGGTTATACCCCGTGCAATCATGGCCACTGGCTACACTTCACCCTTGCCCATGGAGAAATTAATTTTTGGGATATACCTACAGTGATTTCACATGAATTATTTTCTTAATTCCTAATGATAATCAGGCTTGCTTCATTAACTCTAGCCATCTGTTGATATGAAGACTGGCTCTCACCTCTCCTGCAGCCTGTCCTTTACAAAGTCTAGATTTGATTGTGCCAATATTGTGTTAGCGAATACTAGGCTGAAAACCCTGTGGTGCTGGCAGGTCAATGTTGTTTGATTCCACTTGAGAGTCTATTTCAGGAAATCATTGAGCTGTTTTGGGACTGTGTCACATGCACAGCTAAAATTTACAGCAGCACACAGCAGCCAGAAACCATTTCTAAATATTTATGCACATACACTGGGACAAGCCAACATACACAAAATCAAGCCTTGCAGGTTCCTACTGTGCAACTGATGTTCTTTAACAAGATAGCTAGAAAGATATCTTCCTTTGGCCAGGTTTGGTTATCTGTGCATTGGGCTGACAGAACAAGGTTATGACCTTGATAGAGTTGCTGTCAAGTTTTGGCCACATAAAGCAGCACACTGTATCTGAGAGGACTGAAAGAACCTCAACACTTTGCCTCATGCCTGTAGCCCACATTTCCAATCTATAAAGGCACTGTTGGAAGAGGTTATCAATTTGGAACATTTTTGCTTTTCAGCAGAGGACCAATTGAAATGAATAGGCACCAACTTCATCCCCAAGAGTCAGTCAGAACATCAAAGCTGTACATGCTCCGTGCATTGCTGCGCTGGTCTAACAACAATTGGAGAGGTCTTTAAATATAGCTGGGCTACTCCTGGTCTGCCTTGACTTATCTAATATTTAAAACACATGGGTACTAAGTGAAAACAAAGCTCTGCCTATAAAGAGGAGGACTAGGAGGAGACCTCTGATTTGATAAATTCAGTATTTTGAGTTGCCTAGAAGTGATTTCTGTGTTAAGCATCGATTTTTCTGGCTTCAGAAACTTATGTGATGTGTAGTAAGAGCAAGATGAATGAGATGGGCATACAAAAGAAATTATCACTGACCAGGTTAGTTCCCATTATTGTGTGTTATGAGCCTGAACCATTCCTCTAAACTCTTTCTGAATGTTTCCATTTGCCTACTGGTAAATATGACCATGTGTATATGATATGTATAAAGAAAGAATATGTATATTTATGTATCTCTATGTATATCTCCCTTTACTTCTTGAATAGTGAACAAATGTCAAACCTCAGAAGGTATATTGCAGTGTTTTACTTTGAAACCTTAACCCATTTTGCATTATTGGAGCCAAGAGAAAGGAAAGGCACTTCTTCATTTTATTATGATCATGTAATGCCTTTGATTCTCCCCTCTTGGGTATGAACTGCTACTAGAGATGAGTAAATCTGCCCTTCCTACCTAACCAAAACCATTTAGAGCAGGTTATGAACTAACCTGTTGCAGTGAGTTTCTGGTTCACCTCGGCTCTATATTCTAACAATAAACTCTCAGTTATTTCAGAGTGGATATTTTAATTTCCTCCCCTAGTCCTCCTCAATTCATTAGCTCTGTGCATAGCAGTTAGTTTACATAGGAATGTAAACAGGAGACATAAAGCAAAGTGATATTGAAGGAATAGGCATGATGTTATAGTCTACACATGCTGCTTGTTTCTTCTCCTGATTCCTAAAATAATTTTTTTTTGCTTCAGCCTGGCATTTTAACAAGAAAATGACTCCCTCATTTGCACTAAACACTTTTGCTACAGTCTTCTTAAGGCCTTTTAAAGAAGTAAAGGTTTGCTGGAGGCAGTATTAGTGAGGGACACACACGAGCAGCGAAAGCCTTAATTTAAAAGCTCCCCATACGTTTTCTAGATACAATGTGGTGACAGCAAGAAATAAAGAGGAGAAAGAAGCAAAGCAGAAAAATAGCTTATTTAAACAGGTACATTGAAAAACTGAGGGGTTTTTTATTTGTTGGTATTTAATTGACAAAGGGGGGAGGTATGTTAAACCATGTTGAGATTGTTTCTTCATTATTTAAATATTGTTTCTCTAAACATTATTTATCTGTGGCTTTTTAATTTATTATATTTTTTTTCCTCTTTTTCCTGAAGTACCTTGAGTCCCATAAAGTGCCATATGGACTAAAAGTGGCCTTTAGGTGCATGTGGGAGGTGTGGGCAGGCAGGGAGTAACTGTGTAACCCTGACAGCATTCTAAGTGAGACATCACCGAGAGTACCTGCCTGCCGGGTAACTTCAGCCAGTGGGAGAGAGCTGTCAGGGTCTTTTTCCAAGCAGTAATCACCATGGTGCAAGGACTGTTAGATAATCTGTAAATGCAGAAATCTGTAATCAACAAAATTAACATAAGCTCCATGCCAAGGCATAATTAATGAGAATAACAAGAAATAGGCATCAACTTGCAAGTGCAAGTGTTTAATACTTGCAGAAAAGTTTGCTGGAAGAGAAATATTCAGTTTTAGGGACTCCTGCTACAACTATTAGAATTCAGAAATGTGAGTGTGAAGGGTGTATAAGGCAGTTCCTACACTTTAGCTCACAGAGCTCTGAAAACCTTGCTTTTGTTTCTTCCATGTGCCGCTCCACTGATTGAGAGGGTACCATTGCTAAACTGGTGAAGTCACTCCAGACTTCTCCTGGTTTAGCTGGGACTCGAAAAGCCACAGTTTCTAATTGGTTACTGGGCATTCAATATACTTGAACTTAATTCTTCCTACAAGTTTGGCTGGCTCCAACTCCCCTCTCTGCTTTATTCCCTGCTCCACATTCTCAAGCTTTTTCTGAAGGTTTCTTGTTAGTGTGCTGTGGTGGGAGGTTGTTTTGAATCAAGGCTGTACAGGAGCTTCATATTCTGCAATCCTGCTTTCTCATTACCAAATCTTAATCTTTTTCACAGAGTAGCTGAAAAGAAAGTGAAAATGAGCTGGCAGTGAGAACTGGCATAAAAATATACTTTGAACTATTATGACATAAACACTGAGACTACTTGTGTCTAATGGAAGCCAGAAACTACAGCTTGGTGCAGTAGCCAGAATTCTGAATGTGCAATAGTGGTGGGAAAAAAATGCTTTACCCATTCAGGGACTAGCCAATGGCCTGGCCTGTGAGGATTAAGTGTCCTTGTATTTGCATCCTTGCTATTATGATTGATGATGCTGTTCTTAAACCTGTGTAACATCCAAGTAAGGGAGAAGTCTGTACTATTTTTGACATGTCTGATTTGATAAAGAGTGGAAGATCACAACTCTTGGGGCTGTGCTTGCAGGAGTGACTGCATCACAGTGCTGTGTGAAAACATGTATTCCACTTTGGAAGGCCAAAGATGGTCCATGGCAGCTTTTGAGGCCCTGAGAGACTGCTGGAGTTAGCAGCTCCAGGGTTGTTTGATAAATGCTATAGCATTTTGTCATGCTGTTCCTACCTCTTCTGAACCTGAATGGGATGCAAGGTGAGGGATAGTCTCCTTATATGCTGAGAAAACCAGCAAATTCTTTCAGTGAGAATTATTTTCAGCATAAGAAGAGTCTTTCGTGTCTTAAAAAGCAATCCTAACTAACTGGGCCAAATTTATACAAGAGGTGAGGTAACCAACACTGCTGATAAATGCCTGATGTACTGAAATTCGTGGCAGCAGTCAGGAAACCTCTGCCTGCATCTTTAGGCACTTAATAGTTTTGAGTGCAGAAATTCATCCCTAATGGATATAATCGAGTTTTCTTGAAGACTTCAAAGTTATATACAATTCTGACAGAACCCCAAACTTTTCAGCTTCCAGTGAGACATCTGTAAACACAAGGAATGTCTCCCTATAACAAATCAAATCTCTTTTATAAGCAGAAAGATAACTTCAGTCGGGACTGAAATTGAAGGCAATAACAGTGCTGCTTCTAACACCCTTTACTGTCACTAGCTTATAGCTTCACAACTACTTTTGTACTTTTACCTTCTGCTGCTGTGGGAGCAGATAATTGTCTTTGCTGTGCAATTGTTCCCATTTCAGTCATACGGTTTTCCACAACTTATATTTCTTTCTGTATTAGATTAATGGCTCAGAAATGTCCAGATCTCAGTTTAGCTTTCTTTCACTACCTACTTTTCTCCCTTTTAGCCCTTCTTCTAGACCATATTTAAATATCCTGTGGAAGCCCAAATAGATTACACATGGCTGTCCAGAATAAGAAGTGCCTGCATCCATGATCCATCTCAGATACATGGCTTTAAAATGTGGTTTCCTGCCTTCTGTCAATTCATTGCCTTTTTTTTTTGGTGAATATTTTACCACCTGATTCCTTTTTGTTTATCCTATAGGTTAAAAGCTTTTAAAGGTAACTCTCAATCCAATGATAGATAACAGCTGAACTTGTTACTGTGAAAGTTACTTAAAAGAAAGAAATGGGCAATAGATATTATTCTTCTTTTTATTTATTATTATTTTTTAAATGGTTTATCTACACAGGAAAGCTACTGCACAGCAGGGAAGAATATGAATTTAAAGCAAAGTAACTATTTTGCATTAGCTTCCCACAAGGACACTGTCATCCTGCACACAGGTTCCACTTAATCCACTTCCAAAATTGGCTGAGAAAACTTGCATAAATTTACTCTTGCTGTGAAATCTTGTCTGCATTGAGAACTAAATATGAAATAGCTTTCCAAGCTCCTTTTCATAATAGCAAGAACTTCAGCATTTTTCTGGTGGCCTCTGCAGCGATACTGGAGTGCCTCTATGTTTATAAGGTATTTAGTCTCATAATGCTTTGAAGGGGAAGGGGAACCCTTGGTGTCTTTTCTAGGGATTTGCAAGAGGGCTGAAGGGATGAATTCAGTTTTCCCAAGTTCAAAGATCGCTGCATCACTGATGCATCATCCTTTCAGAATAGAATAGAATAGACCAGACCAGGTTGGAAGAGACCTTTGAGATCATCGTGTCCAACCCATCATCCAATGCCATCTAAACAACTAAACCATGGCACCAAGCACCCCATCAAGTCTCCTCCTAAACACCCCCAATGAAGGCAACTCCACCACCTCCCTGGGCAGCCTGTTCCAATGGCCAATCACTCTCTCTATGGAGAATTTCTTCCTAACATCCAGTCTAAACCTCCCCTGGAACAGCTTGAGACTGTGTCCTCTTGTTCTGGTGCTGGTTGCCTGGGAGAAGAGACCAACTCCCACCTGGCTACAACCTCCCTTCAGGTAGATGTAGACAGCAAGAAGGTCTCCTGTGAGCCTCCTCTTCTCCAGGCTAAGCAACCCCAGCTCCCCCAGACTCTCCTCATAGGGCTTGTCCTCCAAACCCCTCACCAACTTTGTTGCCCTTCTCTGGACATGTTCCAGCAAGTCAACATCTTTCCTAAACTGAGGGGCCCAGAACTGGACATAGTACTCAATGTGTGGCCTAACCAGTACAGGGGCAGAATGACCTCCCTGCTCCTGCTGGCCACACTTTTAGTTCATGAAGAGTCCCTAGTTCCTGATCCTTTATCTTCCAGACCAGTATGACTCTGCTGCACAATACCACTGATGGATCTTGTACACAAAAGTCATTTCTTAATGATGGCTGTGTCCGTGTGCCTTTGTGATATTTGTGTTCATTTGTGTTCTAGGCTGCGTTCAGCAATGGTAAAGAAAAGTTCAGTGATGTATTTTGATTCAGATTCTCAGAGGTATGGTGGACTGGGGTGGTAGGCCCCAGGGACTTTGACTTTGAGAATCTTATTTAAAAAGCTGTGGTTGGTATTTTAGGAAAAATATTGTGAAGTCTGATTTAAATCAGCTTATGTTCCATTTGCTTCCACTTCTCCCAGAGAAGTTGCATTTGCACAAGGTCCATTTTCTGAATGGAGAGAAACTCATCAGCCAAAACTAGTATTATGATTAATCACAGCCTTTCCAACTCAATAACTAAGTCAAAACTCCATAGCATGTTCCTGAATATTAGAATTAGATAAGAGTTTTAGTCAATCCATCCATGCATTTGCCTTAATCTTAGTAAGCAGGAGGTTCAAGATTCCTTTCATCTTGCCATCCAAGACTGGATATCTAGAGCAACTAGACAGCTGACAACCCTGTAAGCAAAGGAGAGGGCAGAGGTCAGACATCAGTTCACCAAATGCAGAATATCAAAATACCAATGCATTTTGTTCACTCTGAATACTTTCAATTATTTTGGCTTAATGCAATGAAAAGGTGAATATGAAGTAATCCCTTTTATTTGAAACAGAGGTTGCTTTACCTTGATTCTCTTCAGAAATGCTTTCCTGAGTTGGTTGTGATTTACTGTTTCTTGGCTTAGAATTCATAACGTATATGGAGCATGTTGGTAGAAGCCTACTCATTTCAGGCCACCTGTCCTGTCTCCTGCCACTTTCTAACAGGCCTTTGTAACCTTGATGTCAATAGAATTACACAGATGAGAAAAAGTTCTTCACCGAGCGAGTCATTCGTCATTGGAATGGGCTGCCCAGGGAGGTGGTGGAGTCGCCGTCCCTGGAGGTGTTCAAGGGGAGATTGGACGTGGCACTTGGTGCCATGATCTAGTTGTGAGGTCTGTTGGAACAGGTTGGACTTGATGATCCTTGGGGTCTCTTCCAACCTTAGTTACTGTGATAGTGTGATACTGTGATTAGGCTGGGTATAGTGTTTCTGAGGCACAGTAATGTTCCTTCTTTCCCTTCTACCAGTCAGGATTTAGATTTTACTTCAATAAAAAGAGTCAGTACAGGATGGTGTCAGAGCTAAAGAACTACCTTGGCCCTTAGGAACTCAAAACTCAGATTTTTGCTGTTTCATAGGAACTCTCTGGGGAATTTTTTTTTACAGGGTGAATATTTTAAGAGGTATTAGTGAACTAATACCAAGTTAGGTATCTCATTATTTTTTAAAGTCCTTCTCCTGTTAACTTTTCATCAAATGAAATACCTACTCTGCTGAATTTAGGCTCTTTCTGTGCTGGGCTACATTTAAAACCAGGATAATAAAATTTATAGGACACAGCTTATTACCACACAGGAGCTCAGCCCCAGTAAGGGGACCCAGCCAGCACCCATGGATGATATTGGAGTAGTCATCAATCCTGTTCCTAACAACCGGGGGGCCACCAGGCCCCCCGGCCTTTTTGTCACCACCACCATCACCCAGTGTGCACCATGGGCACTCACCAGTGATGAAGAGGATCCTCAGCCCAAAAGGGCTCAGCTTGGGGCTTCTGCCCTTCCTGGGGCTGATTAAATAGGGGAGTGGATGAGGCGGGCCAAGTGGCCACACCTGGGGTGGGAGGAGACTCCAACAGAGCCCAGGTGCTCTGGGGTTTGAGGACAAAAAGGGGGGAAATGGGGCCAGTGAGGGACTTTAGGGTATCAGGTAAAGATAGGACTAGGGGGAATGGGGAAAAAAAAAAATAGAAATGGATAGATTCATATTGGATGTTAGGAAGAGTGATTGGCCACCTCCTACCCAGGCAGGTGATGGAATCACTGTCTCTGGAAGTGTTTAAAATAAGACTGGATGAGGCAGTAAGTGCCATGGGTTAGTTGATTAGATGGTGTTGGGCAACAGATTGGACTTGATGATCATGAAGGTCTTTTCCTACCTGGTTAATTCTGTGATTCTGTGAAGGCAAAGGGGGAATAAAGCAGGAAGGGTTTCCCCACAGTTGGCTGGTTTTGGGGCTTGTTTGTTTGTTTTAATTAAAAATGTTATTTGGTTTTCTTTGTTTGGTTAGCATCTTGTGCCTAGAGGCTGAACTGCTTGCAGATGAGATACTTTAAATCCCTAGAAACTTTTTATCCTGGTAAGTTACTAATAATAAGAATAACAGTTCCTTTCAAGTATTGCCATTGATGCGTGATTTATTCTGTGCATCAGCATTAGTGACATTAGCAGTTGCCAGACCCTCCAGACTTCATCCAATGCTTGAGCTCCACAAGCTGTGTAGGCAGTTGCTGCATGGTCAGAGCCTCCCATTGGCACACACAGCAGGCATCTGTGGGGGCTTTCCTGCCTGTGGATGGAAATGCAAACTCCTGCCCACACAGAGCTGCCTGGACTGCTGGGAGCACCTTGCTTCCTCCTCTCCTGCATTCTGGATAGGAAGCACTGCTTGGTGGAGATGCCACAGTGTTATCACCCTCTGCCTTCATGCTCTGGGCCTCATCCAGTCTCTGCACTGCTGTGCATCCATTACCGGTACATGGGGACAGTTCTAGGGGGGTTTATTTTGTAACTGGCTCACAGTCACAACTAGCTGCAGCTCTTGTCTCTTACTACCAGACTGCTTGAGGTTTTGTTTGTTTGTTTTGATATTATTTTTTTTTTAATCAGTGTAGGTTTGGTAGGTTTTGTTATTGTTTGTTTTAAGATACCTGAGGTCTCTAAGTTTGGGTAACTAAAAATCCTGGATTGTTTTCGTTTCAACACTGAAAAGCAAGGGTTGATCTGTTTGTGACAATAGCACTGACTGACATTGTTTTAAAGCAGATTTAGAGATAAGTTCGGTCCTGACATTTAGTCAGCAGGTGGGTGTTGTTTATTGCCTAGCAATTAGAACTTACATTAACATATCTCCTCAACTTCAAAAATTTCTGAAAGCTCTCTGTGAACAGATTCCCAAGAGCTCTCCCCTGCTCTCTTCCCTTTGTCTTTTCACTTTCCCACCTCCACACCCATCCACCCACCCGCCTTTAGATGTGCTGTTTCAAATTTAGAGTTCAAGAAACTTTGTTTCAGTCTAAATCATGAAAGATATTTTCTTCTAGGGTTGAAGCAGCCCACAGCCCCTTTATTTTAAACCAAGTTAAACCAGTGTGTTTTAGTCTTCAGAAACTTTTCTCACTTTTAATATTTCTCTGTGAGCACTCAGTTGCAGAGAATGAGTTTGGAGGAGGATGGGCTGGTTCCTCACCATGAAATGGTCCAGATGCAACAAGTATTTTCATTGCCACTCACATTATCAGGGCTCCCTTTTCTCTCAGTATTTTCTCTGGTGTTATTACCAGTTTATTATGGAGACACATTCATTAGTTTTATACTATATCTGCCTTTTCTGAGATTGTCATATCCATTTTGATTTCTGTGCTAATGGACTGACTGCAGGAGAATGTGAAAATGAGCTAGCTTGAGCTAAAGATACAATAAAGGCAAACAAATGTGAAAAAGTAACTGAATAGAAAATCTAATCCAAATGCAGTGCTTTAAAAGTAATTCTGCATTGATTTCAAACTCAAGTCAAAAGTCTCTTCTGTCCAAAGACAAACATTCACTACTGCTCTGTTGGAAGAAGGAGATGAATTGGAACAAAAATTCATATAATTCTTGTGCATTTTTACCTGTGTATATTCACAGGGGCTCACATATTCTGAAAGCAAATTTTCATCCTTCCTTTCAACCTTTAGTTTAACCTAAGCTACATCATTCCAGTACTAAGGAATAGCATCTGGGGATGCTATTTTGTGTGTTTTCCCCAAGTGCACTCTTTTTTTTTCATCAAAGGAGTCATCTTCATCTCTTGTCTGGGAAGAGATAAATTGCCATCATTGGAGGTGTTTAGGAGGAGACTTGATGGGGTGCTTTGTTCCATGGTTTAGTTGAATAGATGGTGTTGGATGATGGGTTGGACACGATGATCTTGAAGGTCTTTTCCAACCTGGTTAATTCCATTCCATTCCATTCCATTCCATTATTATAGGAGATAAGAATTGGTATTTCTTTTCAAACAACCATAACTAGCAAGGGGTCCATGTCTTGCTCTGATCCTGGGTCAAACCCTAAAAGGTCAAACTCTGATTTCCTCCCTTGCAGCCATCACCCTAACAGAGTCACATGTGGCTGGTTTAATAAATACTGTCATCCTAAGCCTCTGTGGCAGTCACTCTGCTGATGAACACAAACAAGCTTATTTACTATCAGATGCAAAATCATTACCCAAACCCCCTTCTTTAGGAAGAAGATAATTGGACAAGAAACTGATGAGGAAGAGAGAGAATTCTTAAACCCAGTGAAACTGTCCTATCATATTAGTACCATTTCCCTCCTGTCTCTAGTAAAAAAATAAAGTAGCTTATCTTGGAAGAGGGCAACAGATTTGATGTGAAGGCTGCCAATGTAAGCAGTTGTGGTGCTTCTTTGCATTAGGAGAGTGACGGTAAAGGGAGAGCCAGGCAGCGGCCAGTCCCTGGCTGAAGCCCTGTGAGTAGGAATAGCTGTGGCTGGTTCCTCTGCTGAGTTACAGGGGCTCAAGTGGCTGTGTGTAGTAACAGCCAGGAGTGATGTTTTTTTTTTTTTGGTAGTGAATGGGAAAACCATCAGTTGAAATGTGTACAGGGTTGTGTGGGTTTTTTTTCCAGCCTCAGCTGGAAAAGCAGCTTCTCTGCTCATCAAATAAAACAGCTCCCTTGAGGTTAGAGCACTGCCAGCTTACTGTAACTGAAGCTCTTTATACAAAGAGTTGACAGCAGCCTTTATCCCCCAGATAACAAGCTTGACAAGTACCTTTGCCATTTGGGCACCCTGAATTGTCAGGAGAGCTTCACGTGAATAAATCATTATCTCTTTAGCAGCTCTCCAGAACTATCAATCCCCCACCTTTTTTTTCTCTTTTTTTTTAGCCAGGCTGTAGGTTGTGGTTTGTGGCTGCTTAGAGGACAACTGGGAAGTCCAGGAGGCTTTTGCTTTCTTCTTCTCAGATATTCCAGTAACTTTTCCTGTGACAGAATAATTGGGGAAAAAATATACCTGTAATTATCACAAAGGATAGCATTTTCAGAATAACAGCATAGAGCTGGGAGAAGAAATCCCAAATGAAAGGAAAACCATCATGTTAGATCAAAGTCAGAATTAAAATGAAGACAAAACTTTCCAGAGGTTGAGAAGTAGGATTCAATAACTTTGCATATGGGGGCACTTCTTGCTTCTTCTTTAAATGAGCAACACACTGAGGGCTGAGGAAATAACTTTTTTAGATACTTCCCTCATAACCCAAAAGTTATGAATTTTTTCCATGTATGAAATCTTAGAGATTTTTCCCATACAATTTTGCTGCCCTGAGAGGTGTAAAGGGTTTTGAGGAGAGCCCTGTGCATCACTGGGTGGTTGGAATATCAAATGAATGTGACCCTTTGGTTCCTGATCTTTACTTCCATCAGTGTAATCTGATGAGTTATTTCAATGTCACACTGAACCACATCACCTTTTTGTTGGGTTTGTATCTCATCTAAGAGATGGCAGTTTTATAATGTAGCTTGGAAAAATAGAGGGCTGGCTCCAGGGAAAGCTTTAAGTTCCGATGTGAAGTTTCCCAAAATTCAGAGTATTTGGATTTTTGGTACTCTGACAGTTATATAGAGAAGAATAGAATAGAATAGAATAGAATAGAATAGAATAGAATAGACCAGGTTAGAAGAGACCTTCAAGATCATGGAGTCCAACCCATCATCCAACACCATCTAATCAACTGAACCGTGGCACCAAGCACCCTATCAAATCTCCTCCTAAACATCCCCAATGAAGGCAATTCCACCACCTCCCTGGGCAGTCCATTCCAATGGGCAATCACTCTCTCTATGAAGAATTTCTTCCTAACATCCAGCCTAAACCTCTCCTGGCACAGCTTGAGACTCTGTCCTCTTGTTCTGGTGTTGGTTGCCAACCTCCACCTGCCTACAACCTCCCTTCAGGTAGTTATAGACAGCACAGCAATAAGGTCTCCTGTGAGCCTCCTCTTCTCCAGGCTAAGCAACCTCAGCTCCCCCAGCCTCTCCTCACAGGGCTTGTCCTCCAAACCCCTCCCCAGCTTTGTTGCCCTTTGCTGGACATGTTCCAGCAAGTCAACATCTTTCCTAATCTGAGTGGCCCAGAACTGGACACATTTTTGTCACAAAGTGTGACTGTGTCTTTTCTAAAGTGACTTGGTAGATCATTAACTGGTCTTTAGTCTTGCTTTACTAGCACAATTCTTAAACCTTCAGTACAAGTTTCCATTAGTAGCTCTACCTTTTGGGATGCAAAGAAGTGGCCATTCTAGTGAAGAGAAAAAGTGGAAAATATGACCTGAGACCTTATTGCACTGAAATAAGAATGAGAAATGGAAATAATCCCAAAGTCACAACGTTTTAAGATGTTCACTTTGGAGGGGTGTAGGGTAAGGGGGATATTTGGTCAGTATTTGAGCATTCCCAGTGCTGAAAAGGATAAAATTACAGTTGGCTGGAGATTCAGTGGGTCCAGAGAAGCTATTAACTGTTAACTAGGATAATTCTTACATGTACAAAGGTTCAATGCAGCAAAATCTTCAATGTTTTAATTGCACAGGTGTGACTGTCTGCCACCTTTAGAAAGACTCTGCCAGTGCAGTGGGATGAACCTTCATCTGAGTGCATTCTTCGCCCTGAGCTTTAAACTGTGGTTATTAAGCAGTCTGTATAGCATGAGATTAAAATCTGTGGTTTACAGCTAGGTCTTACTAAGGAGGAAGATGGAGGAAACAGGAACGAAGAACTTTTATTAAACCTTGGAACATCAAGGTTTGTTTTTTTTAAATAACAGTTTCAAAAGTACTCAACAAAGAGAGCTGACAGCAGAAGCAAAATATTCAGAATAACCACTTTTATAATGGGTGCAGAACAGCGTAGTGTCAAATGTATTGTCTCAGGGATAAATATGCTTGCTTTACAAATCTTGACATAGGTCAGCATTGCAATTATCAAATCTTTATCTTAGAGCTGTGAAAGCTAAGCTCACGTGGAACAGAGATTTAAAAAAAATATATATTATTTTTAACACTAGTCTTAGTTAAGATGTTCTATTGATCTATGTCAGGAACCAAATTAACATATCTCAAAATGAATTTGCATAGCAGGAAAAAAAAATTCTGCACAGCCTAATACAAATTTACATTCCTAATAAAGTATTAACATATCCAAAAATGGATTTTAAATAGTACCACTATATTTTAAATTCTTCCTGTAGATTCCTAACAAACAGCTTTGATTTGCATGTCCTGACTTTGCTGGGTAACGCAGAACTAATAATTGACTGGCTTATAAATCAGCCTCTTCTACTGCTGCCAGCTTTGTTCATGCAGATGGGAGCTAAGAGTGCAAAAAGGCAGCCATGAGCTTTGCTTTTCACTCATAGTAGGATTGAGGCTAAACCCAGGATTTGCAATGGGACAATGTTTTGGCAGATGCTTTATTAGACTCGGCTACAACGTTGTGTGCAAAGCTCAGAACAATCCTTACTCATTCAAAGCCCCACCTTTAAAGCCAGAGCACTCTAACTTTCTAGATAAAACCAGAGCTGGGCTGCCCTTTAAGTGACTACTCTAGATTTCATTCCCTGTGAATGCAAGATGGACATTCTTTTTCAGAATATTTTTTTCCCCCTGAAGCCTGGAGAAATTTCTAGAAAGAGTTTAGTAGCTGCATGGTAGGACTGAGAACTCAGTAAAGGATGTGATGTATTTATCAGTGGAGTAGGTCCTGACATCTGAAAGCCAGCAGCTCACCAGAGATGACATTTGAATATCAGCACTTGAGTCTGTAGCCACTGATGCATAAAAGCTCTGATTCAAGAAGGTACTTAAGCTTTAGGAGTCCTACTGAAATCAACTGAATGATGCATGTGTTTAAAGTTATGCACATATAATCTTGCTGTAATAGAGCCAAAAGCAATTCTGATGGAAATCTGCCATTGAGTTCACTCTTTTACTGCAGATGAAACACTGGCTTTTGGATAGAAAACTAGGAGTGAGACTGAGCAGTAATGCTGCCTTCAGCTGTTAGGTTTTTTGGAAGAAGTAGTACAAAGTGGCAGTAAAACAAGAAGGTGAGGCAAGGGGAGACACAACTGTCATTCTCACTGGTTTCCCCCAAATCCTTTCCAAGTGTTTTAATGGCCCATTTTGGCTCAGCTCTGTGCCAGCAGTTGAAATACAACCAAGAGACCCAGGGCACTAAGCCATGTCCTGTGGCTGGGTAGATAAAGGTGCCTCTGTGGCTGAAGTGTATTGGAAGATTCTTAAATCCAGTGATGACTCTAAGAGCAGAAAAGCAGAAACCAGTATATGGTTTAATTTGTTTAGCAGAATTGATCCATTGCCCTCACAAGACTGTGCTTAATGAGTGAATATCTTTAACCTCAACCTATGATGGGAGGTCTGGCAGCTCAGAGCAGGAGTTTGTAATATCTGAAGGACCGAGTGGGCTCCTAGTGTCCACGTTTAGAGCTGTCTAAGAGTGCCAGCCTGATTTTAAGCTGTCACAAAATGAATCACAGTGCATGCATGGATTGCACACACAAGAAAATAAAAATTCTGAGCCAGCTTTTCTGTGGTTGCAAGCCAGAGTAGCAGTGGAATCCAGGGACCAATACCATGTGTATCGAGTGAGAGCCCGGTTCATTGTTTTATATGCTGACTTGTGAGTCTTCTTGGCAAAGTGGCCCCATGGTAGGAGCTCACTCAGCTTGTTTAACCTTTCTGTTGCCTTTATCTCTTTTGCTGTACTCTTGATTCTGGTCAAACTTGCAGGTAAAGCTCTGACTACCATACCCCCATTGTTGCTGCTTACAGTCAAAGCAGAAAAACACAGCTTGATTTATCTATCTATCTATCTATCTTGATTTATCCCTCTCTCTCTCTCTGTATATATATACATATTTATTTTTTTTCCTTTTTATTCATGCCCTTAAATGAGTTTGTTCTGCAAACAGTTAAGCTAAATTCCCTTCTGCCTGGTGAACTGTGTGGAAATCCTGTGTGTAAATGTTGTGTGGACTCCAATGAGACAGAGTAAATAGAGACTCTACACGATGTTATTTATAGTACTTGCAGTTTTGGAGCGTCATATCAGGTCTGTCTGAAGACCTTTGTTTGTCTTTATTACATAATGCTACTGCCTTGTCCATATGGTAGGTTTTGCCTGTGATTAAGAGCCAATAAAACATCCTTTGGAGATGAATCCACAGGAAAAAGGACAGTAGGTACTGAAATGATAAATATTCAGTAGGTGATTATCTCTTAGTCCTAACATATCTTCACTTTTAAAGGCCCTGGAATAAAAACCCAAGAGCCTCATGTGAAAGGGATTTAGCCTCCAGCTCTGAAAACTATACCCAGCCACTCTGAAGTGCTGACCAAATAGATGGGTTATACTAGTACCTCATTGCTGGAGGCTAAACAGGATTTCTTGTGTTTAAAAGGAAACATATCTTGTTGAAGATGTCCCTGCTCATTGCAGGGTGGGTTGGACTATATGACCACAGGAAGGGACCTATAATTCTATGAAATCCCAAAGTGGTCTCCTGTAGTTGGTGTTATTAATGGTGCCTTATACTCCAGGTGTTCTTTTGCATTCTCATTGTCACACAGAATCACAGAATGCATAAGCTTGTAGAGGCACCATCCAATTGAGGAAAAAAACATGAATGATTATCAAGCTTCAGCTTGTCTTCCAATTACTCTTCTTATTTTATCTTCTCTGATATTGACTGTGGGGAGATTCTCATTCTCATGCCTCTGCCATTAACATAACAAAGGCCAAATCCTAATGATAGTGGCCTAGAAGACAACTGTCAAGAAAGTCTGTCCACCATCCCTATCTGTCCCACAGACTGTGTTAGACAAGAAGCTTGTCATAAAAGTTGCCTGTTGTGTATATATATATTCAGAGCACAGCACAGGAGCTATTTGAGATTGGAATTAAAAACTGTCACTTTCTTTAGCAGACAACATAATTATTCCAGAAGGGCTAGGAAGCCTAGAAATCTTTCACACAATGGATGCCTGTGTTAAAAAAATAATAAGAATGTGCAGAACATATAAACCATGAGAAAGGTTTACACTGAAATTGCAGCTGAATACATTTAAATCAAAGACAGGCAGAGAATGAATTAATTTGTTCCAAATGATGGTATGTAGTTTAGTCAAGATCTATAATTTCATTCCAGTGAGTACAGCACTTAATTGTCTGTGTACTGGCAGATCCATAGATGAAACATGGATTTTCTTTCTTGTTCATACACAAAAAAATTGCCCAAACCAAGCATTTTGCTAAGTACAATGTAAATAAGCCAACTGTAAAGCAGTGGTAGCAGGCAATAACAACTTGATGTGAACAAAAACATTCTCATGAAGTTTTCAAACATCTGTTCATGGGCAATAAATTCTTACAGTTCCTCTGTGAAGGCCACTGATGAAAACTGGAAATTATGCATGGAAATTTGAGGTAGATGGAGAGGTGGGACAGGGGCCTTCTTGCATGGCAGGGATTAAATATTTTAATAGGATCAGATGGGGTATTTAATCATTTCACTTTGTCCCAGCAGGTGTTTCTTTTGTGCCTGAGCCATATAGCTTAGACAACCCCTATCAAATAACCAAGAGATTAACTAGGGATACTAATCTGGGCAGGTATGAGCCTGTGGAGAGAGGTCAGTCTGGTATAAAAGTGTCTCTTCTTCTCCTCTGGTAATATCACAGTAAGGGTTAGAACTTGCTGTGATTTCTAGGCATTGTCCTTTAGAAGCATCATACTGGGAGCATCAGGAAGACAGTTTTGGGAAAAGGAAGCTTTCTTGGCTTTCTGGAGCTCAATAGGCAGTTTTAAAAGCAATTGAAAGTCTAGGAGGGATCTGAAGACACAAAGGCTGTCAAAAAGCATGACCAGAGAAATATAGGTGGCCGATTCATTGAAAATTGCTTTTTTAATAGCATGCTAAAAAAATTTCAGGGTGCTTTTTTTGACATTCTTAAGAACAATCAGGAAATAAACAACGTGATGAGGAGAAGTTAGTCTAATGTGGAAAAAACAAGCCCAGAAAGAGAAAAAGCCTTTGTAAACAGTCTCTATCCATCCTTCATGTAGGCCTCCTTCAGGTACTGGAAGGCTGCTATTGGGTCTCCCCAGAGCCTCCTCTTCTCCAGGCTGTTCCCTCAGCCTGTCCTCATAGCAGAGGTGCTCCAACCCCTTCATCATTTTCATGGCCCTCCTCTGGACTCTCTCCATCAGGTCCATGTCCTTCCTATATTGAGGGCTTCAGACCTGGATGCAGTACTCCAGGTGAAGTCTCACCAGAGCAGAGTAAAGTGGCAGAGTCATCTCTGGATCTGCTGGCAGTGCATCTTTTGATGCAGTCCAGAATGCCATTTAACTTATGGGTTGCAAGCTCACACTACCTGATCGTGTCCAGCTTCTCATCCATCAGCACCCCCAAGTCCTTTTCCCTAGGTCTGCTTTCAGCTGGCTGCGAAACCAACAAATGCCACTACAAGGACGCTGTGGCCTCACTTTTAAAGCCTTTCTTGATGTTAGGGAATCTTTTCCTACACTAAATAAGCATCAACAAGAGGTTAGTGAACTAGTCCTAGACAGAATGTGTCCTTAATAATGACTGTTCATCATCACCAGGTAGTAAGCTAAGGAACCTGATCGCACATGAGCTTGCTTCCTCCTCTGCAAGAATGAAATAACAGAGGAGACTGATGGCAATTTTTGTTCTGCATTTGCACTCTGATTTGTAGTATTCCACTCCAGTTATGGTACAGATCATTGTGATTAAATCAGTCAGCATTAGCTCAAAGCCACCACTGGTTATCTTTCTGCCCTGATAAGCAAAGATCTCCAAGTATAGAGGCTTTGGAAAAAAAAATTTGCCTTGGGTCACTTGCTTTGCTAGCAAGGACATTGTGGTATTTTTAACAATATGTTTTACTCTGAGAGGTCAGTGACTTTTGCCTGGGTAATTTTTTGTTCTAAATATAATGTTTTTCTAAATGTACAGAGCAATCCAAAACGTCAGAGTCTTCGTTATGCTGCATTTTGAGTAACAGTTCTGTTAGAGTGCCCTTTTAAATGCCCTGTAATTTGCTAGGGAAAGAATCAAAGTAAAGCAATTTTTTTGGCACTGTTGAGAGAATTAAGGACAGAATTGCAAAAGACTATTTTAAAGTATCCTTGGAGACATCTGCTTTTAGGTGGATTCTTATAAAAGTCTGTCCATCTAGATTGGTGATTAATAGGTCTCAGGAGACAAAACGTACAACGCTGAGCTGTTTCTGGTTTGTCAGGTGAACTGTATGGTCCTGATTGTGTGTCTGGAGCCATTATGCACAGTTCAGTATCCTTGCACCAAAAAAAAAAGACAAAGATTTTGGGGCCATTCTGTTGTTAAAATTAAAGCAGGCCTCAATCAGAGCCATAACCAAGTATTCAATATCACCTGGAAGAATGTACTCCTTTATTATCTTCTCTTGAATAGAGTGCAGTATCTCTCCCTCTCAAGCAAGTGCAAGCTCTCTGCAATACGATGGACAGTGCAGAGCTGTTTTCTCTGATAACCTGATACTAACATATCCTTACAAGAGTCCAGCTAACTGAATAATTGTAGCAGATAATTTCCTTCAAGGACTTTTGTTTGCTTTGTTTCATGTGTAAGGAAATAGTTTCTTCCTCAAATGTGTCTGCGACTTGAAATTACTGGAGAAATTTAGCAAGTGGGTCTGCATTTTGTTTTGCTTGTGAATGAGTAGTTCATTGTGCATATTTGGAATTTAAAGCTGAAACAGTTTTGCCTGCAGGTGTAGAATTAGGTTGCAGACAGGACATTTCACATCAATGCAGCTTTGCTTTCTGATTCTGCAATGCCAGACAGCTCTCTCCCTTCACTCTCTACTTTTAGCACACGCCTGGGAGATGCAGGGCTGCATGACAGTGAAATCCTAGGATTAATCTCAAAAACCACTGCTCTGTGTTTTTGCACATCCTGACGAGGTTCTTTTCACATAATATGTCACGATCATCACATTTTTGTTTAGATGGATACACAGCATTACAAATATAGCTGTGATTACACTTTCACCCAACAGCTTTCACTTGTAGTCAAGGGATGAAAGGCAGTGACAACATGAGAAAGAGCAATTTGTGACTTCAGCAGCTTGAAAGGTGTGCTTTTCTTACAAGAAAGACACAACATGGAGTCTTTCTGAAGCGTGCTTCTGTATGTGTTGTTATTCGTATTTATCCTGCAGCAGGTACCCTCCCATACAGCTTTTTATAACATATCAAGTATGGAATCCCGTTACAGAACTAGGGTGAGGTTTTCAAATGAAACCAGTGAACTGGTATTGTCTTAGCAGCTGGATCACAATGAAGAGACACCCTTGTAGAAATGCCAGCCTCCATGCTGGAGTTTTTAGAGGAAGAACATGAGGCCCGAAGAGCCACTGACGATGGGTTTAGACCTCTTGGCCATAGTCACTGAGGCAGTGCTTCTGCAGATTTCTATACATGGAGGTGGTGCCACACAAGGGGAGGCCCTGCACGAACATGGAGTTGACAGTTACCAGAACTGTGAAGCTTAATGTTACACTTCCCTGCCGTCTCACTGGTCTTGCTGAACGAGCTCATAAAGATATTCCTTGAACTTCTCTGATGGTCATGGGTGACAGTTTGGACTTGATGATCTTTGAGGTCTTTCCCAACCTTGTTGATTCTATGATTCTCTGACTTGTGGACACCAGTGTTTGGGGATTTTTTTATAATTGTTTTTTTTTTTGTGGAGACATGCCTCCTTTTTGCAGTTTTATAAACATGGATAAATAGGTTGTTTTCATGTACCATGTTATAGGTCATTTGTGGAGCATTGGAAATGATTAACAAGGAATGCAGCGCTGGAAAGTTGTCTATGGCAAAGTCTTCAATGCACAGTATGCAGTATTCCTTAGGATCTGACTTTTATAGGCAGTAATGGGATTTCAGCAAACGATAAAGGCAGCACAGTCCACAGGCGCTGTTCCTTCCAAATTTTGTGTCTTCTTGACAAAATAATGGCTAGCCACAACATTTTGATCTGGTTAATCATTCTTCTGTCTAGGGACACTTGCAGCAACACATTATAACAGAAAGTGAATTAGCTGTCAGCTATTTATCTCTGTTTTCTGGGTTTTGTGAGGTTTTTTTGATAGCCTTCATTTTTTTGTTTCACTATGAGGATTTCTTTAGCTGAAAGACACTAGTCCCATGGTATTAACAATAATGTTCTTAACACTTCCAAGTGCCAGCTTTGCTAGTCTTCCTTCAGGATAATAAAATCTTAGACTACAAACTTTTCCCATTTAATTTCTCTTGAGAATGACTTCCTGAAGCAGAAGCTTGAAGACAGAAAAATGAATGGAGCAAATGCTTCTGGCTAAAACAGTGTCCTGGAAGAGGCATAAACAACTATAACAATGAGATGATTAATATATATTAATATATGATTAACACATATAAGATCCATTATTAACAATCCCAGACTATTTTCTGTCATAATATGTGATGCATGTACTATGATTCTCCAAAAATTCAAGGCAAAGGTCAAAAAGGGTTCTAAAAAGCTTTTAATATGTGGCCTTCAATTGTGAATGTTTTTAACCTCATAGGGATGTCTCCATGGCAGCTCTACAGTGTTGAACTGATTATGGTAGTTTGTGCCATGCATTTATTGAAGGTTTAGTGTAGTTAACTTATATCTTAAAATGGGCTGATATGCACTCAGCTATACTGAAATCTGCATTCAAAAAACCTGGGTGGGAGCTGTGCTGATCTGGCTCTTTCTCATTAATTGGACCAGTTTCAAGGACACAGTCTATGGCAGTTGTTTGTTTGTTAACTAGAAAATTCCTCCTAGAAAGATGCTCTAAAATACTTGAAAAATCTGGTGTTTTACTTGAGAATAGAATAGAATAGAATAGAATAGAATAGAATAGAATAGAATAGAATAGAATAGAATAGAACAGAATAGGAAGGTTGGAAAAGACCATTGAGATCATTGAGTCCAACCCATAATCCAACGCTATCTAATCAACTAAACCATGGCACCAAGCACCCCATCCAGTCTCTTCCTAAACACCTCCAGTGATGGTGACTCCACCACCTCCCTGGGCAACACATTCCAATGGCCAATCTCTCTTTCTATGAAGAACTTCTTCCTAACATCTAGCCTGAACCTCGCCTGGTGCAGCTTCAGACTGTGTCCTCTTGTTCTGGTGCTGGTTGCCTGGGAGGAGAGACCAACCCCCACCTGGCTACAACTTCCCTTCAGGTAGTTGTAGAGAGCAATAAGGTCTCCTGTGAGCCTCCTCTTCTCCAGGCTAAGCAAGCCCAGCTCCCTCAGCCTCTCCTCATAGGGCTTGTGCTCCAAACCCCTCCCCAGCTTTGTTGCCCTTCTCTGGACATGTTCCAGCAAATCAACACCTTTCCTAAACTGTGGGCCCCAGAACTGGACACAGGACTCAAGGTGTGGCCTAACCAGTGCCGAGTACAGGGGCAGAATGACCTCCCTGCTCCTGCTGGCCACACTGTTCCTGAAGCCACAATGTGAGCAGAGAAAAAGGTATCATTAGTTTTGCTGCTTTCTGGGACCTGTGTGTTTAAACTGGGAAGAAAGACAGTTCTTTTTCCCATTCCTTTGCCTTTGTTGTGAGGAGGAGCAGTACAGTAGTACCCAACTCTGTAGGCAGCCAAAAGCAATACAAGAGGTGTGAGACACCAAGTTTCTCCTGACGTCTTAGAGCTGGGCAGCAGCATGTTGAGCTAACTCAGGGAGTTTCTTGCACAGCTCAGACTGCCCCAGGTGAGGGGATGGGGGCTCTGTGGAAAGGACTGTTGGTTTTATACAGCTGAGACACTGCAGCTAATGCAAAATGCTTCTGATTAATATCCATTCCTTGGAACCAGACCCAGATATAAAGTGCCTCTCGGGATCTTCTAGAGAACGTCAGAGAGGGCAGCTCAAACTGTCCTTTCACAGCTAGTGGTTGCTGTATTGAAATGTATTTGGCTTTCCACTTGGATACTTCAGCTTTTGGAGAGTTTCAAGTAGAACAGTTTGTGGGTGAGTTAGAGCCTGGACATGGTTATCAGAGTTTTCAGTAACTGCTGGTGCTTGAAGGAGTGAGAGATGTGAGGACTGCAAACCATATTTTAAAAGCACACTTTAATTCGATTCCTCAATACGTGCAAGGCCATTTTCTTGAACAAATAAGAGCTCTGCACAGAAGTACAGTCATTTAATTAAATTAAGACCTGCAAACCAATTCATTCCTGAGAAATGTAACTGTAAAGAATTTTCCATTAATTGTGGTGCTATCAACTTACTGTCTTACTGCACCAATTGAATGTTGGATTTAAGTAAGTTCAAATGCCTTGTCAGATTCAAGGCTCTTTCAAATGGATTAGGAAAGAATGAAACGTTATACTAAGATGACAAGTACAAGGCTCAAAATCTCTCTCTCTCTCTTTTATTTTTAAGTGCATAATTTCCAAGTCAAATAGATGGATGTTCACAGAATCAATTCATTTCATAGACCTTTGAGCAAAGATTTTGGGGGCATCATTTGGGTATGTAAATGAAAGCACACACTTTTTTTCCCCCACTCCTCCTTCTTAATAATACCCTTGAAATCAGAAATTAGACACAGCAGGAAGAAAGATCCTGTGCAGCATATCTCTGCACTAACAGAGCATGCTGTCTAACTCCTGAAGTTAAGTGGATATTTCTCACTCAGGAGTAATGGGATGAGAAGGCAGCTCAGTTAATTTTCACTCAAAATTGAGGAATAGAGATTTGGAGCTGTGCCCTTGAAAGCTGGAGTAACTTCCATAGCCAGGGATAAAAACAGCTCCAAGCAGTTTGATACTATTGCATAAAGGAAAGATCATGATAGCAAATCCTTCACTGGGGCTAACAGACAGAACTGGAAAATGTAGCCAAGATTTCATTTGCTCCTTTGCCTTTCCAGGTGATGCAGGACAGAAAAATCATAAGGAAGTGAGAAAATAAGGGGAAATTATGGAGCTGGGATTAAATGCTCCCATGTGCTGAAGTGCACATCCCCTAAAATCAGAGCTGAGATGATTCATAACCACTGTGAAAAAGTCTCACAGCAGAAGTTGTCAGCATTTCAAATCTGAATTAAATATAATCATGGCCTGCACGGCAGAAAGCATTCTCCAATGGGCTGGAATGGTATTTTACTGCTTAAGAGTATTTCCTTTTTCTTCCACTAGCATGCGGGTCACTGTCCTGAAAACCATTCCCTTAGCAAAGTGAGGAGAAGGGGTTTATTTTCTGTCACCTTTGCAGGGGAAATCTGCATCCTGATTCAGCCTTCTATCTGTGATGTGTTTTATAGCCCTGTGCTCTGCCTTGCACAAAGCTGTGGCTGCCTGCTGACATGATGGCAATTCCTGTCTGACCATCTATACCAGCTTGATGGTTTTTCCTTAAGCATGTCATTTCACCCTTCTACCAGAGCCTGTCCCTCTATCCAATATGGCCAGGGCATTCCAGGAAGAGTGTTTTCTCAGTTTATTATCACCACAATATATGTCTGAGGATGAGGATATTCCCTCTGAATGTCTTGAAACATGTGAGGTTTTGTCATTACAGGACTGAAAGGAGATTTTACCTTTTTTTTACATAATAAAATAGAGGCAGTGAAATGAAATAGGTTCCATGTTATATGGCTGTCATTTTGCTCCCTCTTTTCTAGGAAGCTATTAGCTTAAATTGTTCTTCAAACTGTATCAGATTACCCAGCAATACCCCCTGTTGCAAACTACGTGGCCCCAGAAGTTTTGTAAGCTGTACTGAAGCGAGAAAGTTATGATGAATGAATGCAGAGCAAAGCTTGAATTGAAACCACTTGACCCTTATTAAAATTTGCTGCTAACAGCATTTGGAGTTGTGCTTAATGTTCAAAACTGCTATATAATGTAAAATGACGTTGTGAACAGAGATACCTGTAAAGCTGCTTTAAGACATCATCTTGGAAAATGAGAGTTACCATGCTATTTGCTGCAAAGTTTTGAATCCCAGGAGAGCCGAGTTGTTCCTCCATGTTAAATAAAAAGTCATGAATCTTTTCAGATCACAGTATCCTAGACACAAATTCTTGCTCTGTACAACTAGAAAAGTCTCTCAGTCCTAGGCTGGTCAAGACAAAAAAATTGTGTGTGTGGGGGGGAATAAACAAAACTGTGCTGCATGCCAGAAGGAAAGTACATGAGCACATTTCTAGTTGAACCAAGAAATTCTTCTGTATGGAGTGAGATATGCTTCCAAATGCTGGGAACCTTCCAGTGACCTTCAACCTTCCAGTGACAGTGGTCAGGTTATTCCTTGCATTACTGCAACTATTCCTCAGGCATGGGGGCTGATAAGCATCACACTAGGTCTGTAAACAAGATATTTATACATAACATAAGTATTATAACAAGGATAAAGATACATATTAAAGTATATAATATATGAAAACTCATTTGTTGCGTTCAGGATTTGGACTTGGAAAAGTGTGTTGTGTCTCCTCTTACATGGCCTGGCATAAAATGGATTGTATAGAAACATACAGATCAAATTGATTCAAGTCTGATGGCGCAGGCACATGTCCCTGGCAAGTTCTTCTCCTTATTCAGTGTGACTTTCCATCAGGTTTGTGATACTTCACAGTCATCCTTTTTGTATATTATCATCTTGTTCAGAGCAGTTATTGCTCTTGGGAGTCTAAGGCAAAATACCAATGGATGTGGCTTTGTGCTCCTTCAAGTTTTGCTTCCCCTTCTCTTCTCTTTGGTACCAATTTTGATTGATTTCAAAATATGTTTGTTTGTTTGTTTGTTTGTACTAAACATGTTTGTGACAACCCTGAAGGAGAAGAAAGGAAGGGTTTACTGTGTGTCTGTTGATAAAATGAATGCACACTAAATTTAGCTTGCTGTTTTTCTGCATGATACCCCTTATCTTCTGTTGATATAACATGGAGCTTGAAATTTATTTCAGCAGTAATGACTGCATTGCAGCCTGGGGCACAGTACTGAGGAAGCAACAAAATGCAATGCTGAATCAAGTCAGTTCCTTCACATTTGAAAGGAGCTATGTGGGTCTTTGTTATCATTAAATGAACTTCAGGGAGTTGGAGAAGATATGCAGAGACAAGCTTTGTGGAACTCCCTGTACTTCATATGAAAGGAGGATCCAGCTCACCCTAGCTGTGTATGGAGTGAGAATCTGTGCACCCAAATCTGCTAATATTTAGTTAAAAATGGAGACAACTAAATTTAGGGGTCTCTGTGTAAGTCTATGCATGTGAGCAGGATGTCTAAATTACTAATTTTTTTTTCTCTGTGAATGGAAAGCTACCTCTACAGCCCATAAGAGTGGAGGTTTTGGAGCTCTTCTCATGGAGAGACCTCTATCACCAAAGGGTGATGTGAAACTTCCCTCTCCTTTTTGTCTGTGGAGAAAGCTGAAAGCAATTGTGGTCTGAAATTGCTAAATATATTAAACTAAATACAATGTGTGATGAGTTAATGAGTGCTAATCAAGACTAATGCACTGAAATCGCTGAGATTCAGCTTTTCAAGAGGAGGATAAGTCAGAGGGAAATCAAGCTGCATATGTCTGATAGCTGCACAAGATTACTCTAGATGATTTAATGGGTCATCTTTTATTATTTATGCTCCATGTATTCCAATTCAGTAAGAAAAAGACTTGCCAGCATGAAATTAAATGAGGGATTATTGCACTGCCTAGTATCTGAAACTGGATCTAAACACTGTTGAATTCACCAAATGTATGAATTACTTCGAATTGGGGGATGTGGGGCTTGAGAGCACCATCAGGGTGGATGTTAGGATAAAGTTCTATACAGAGAGGTGATTGCCCATTGGAATGGGCTGCCTGGGGAGGTGGTGGAGTCGCCATCATTGGAGGTGTTCAGGAGAAGACTTGATGGGGTGCTTGGTGCCATGGGTTAGTTGTTTAGGTGGTGTTGGATTGGTTGATGGGTTGGATGCAATAATCTTGAAGGTCTCTTCCAACCTGGTTTATTCTATGTATTCTATGTATATACCCACTGATCCACTGACAAATGCCAACCCAGTTCTGCATAAGAGCACAGGATCTCTTTTTCCCATTCTCAGATATGATCTAAGTTAAGAAAGACTCTGTATTTTGTATTAGTTACATACTGTGCATGTAAATCTCCGTGGACAGTGAAGTATTGTAACTAAGGATCTGTTAGTAGAGGCAAGAAACTTTAGAGCTGTTGTTTTATTAAAGGAAGTAAAAACCAACCCATCCAACAGTGATTTACATACAGTGGGACAGTGTACAAGAGGTGTAAGGTGATAAGTGATAGATCTTCTCGGATGTTTCAGCAGCAAAAGAAATAGGGAAGCAGAAGATGATGGGGTCAGAGAGAATTATGGAAATACAGTATTGTAGGGAAAGAAAAGAAGATAAAAGCTGTATAACTTGTGACAGGTGGGCTTTTTTTATCTCCCACTGCAGGAGTTACTGTTCATTTCATATTTCTTTCATATGCATGGAATCTGAAAGGAGAAAAATCTCTTGCTATTTGAAGAGCTTGTACAGGACCACTTTTATTGCTGAGCCCTAATATCTCAGTTCAGCTGTTTGTCAATGCTAACAATTCTAGATGCTCATTTTGGAGCAACTGACAGTGAAATCCTACCTCTTTGCAATCAAATATATTCAGTAAGACACAATTGGTAATCTTTTCCATGCCTGTCACACCTGGTTGGCTATTTTCTGCAGAAATCTGTTTCAGAGAAATGTTGCTTTTTCCATAGTTGTAATTATACTCATTAAAAAAAAGGATCAGTTTTACAATGTTCTTCACTCTCAATTACTAGAAAACTTTGGATGTTTATATCCTCTATGATTTCTTTTTTCTTTCTTAAAAAAAACAACAAACAAACATAAAACAAGCAAATAAACAAAGCCCCAAATACTATGAAGCTGACAGTAGAAAGGCAGATACAAGCCTCCCTATCTTCATCTGCCTTTTTGTTGAAACTCTAGTGTGCATGGGCCAGTCAAAATGAATGTTTCAACAATGTAGTAATCCAGAGTGTCCATTGTTACAGGGGAGGACTGAAGACAGCAAGAGCAAACCAAGGAAGCATATCCATAATTTTAAACTTACAGCTTCCAGCAGCAGCCTGAAGGGCTCATTGCAGCAGTTTTATAGACTCATGTTAGCAGTTTCTCTTATGTTTGATCTTTTGTTACCCTTTGGATGTAATGTTTCAGTTTCACAGATGTTATCCTTTATATATTTTTTTTTAAGTGTCTGACATTGGAGGTGTTTAGGAGGAGATTTGATAAGGCGCTTGGTTGCATGGTTTAGTTGATTAGGTGGTGTTGAGTAATAGGTTGGACGCAATGATCTTGAAGGTCTCTTCCAACCTGGTTTGGTCTATTCTATGCTATGCTATGCTATGCTATGCTATGCTATGCTATGCTATGCTATGCTATGCTATGCTATGCTATGCTATGCTATGCTATGCTATTCTATTCTATTGTTTCCCTGCAGCCACACCTTTTACTCCATCCTAGAGATAGGTGCTTTCATCTATATGTGTATAACTTCGTGGTTTCAAGGACCAGAATTTTCCAAGACTGAACCAAGCAGGCTTTTAGCTTTGTTTTGTTTTGTTTTGTTTTAGCTTTTTTGCATGTAACTGTTGCCATGATCTAATGGGACTAAATTTGGTTTCCTTCTAAATAAATCTCACTGTCATTTAAAGAGTCTGTAAAATTAACTAGATGCAGCAGTTCTGTGCTCCGTAGCAGGAAGCCAAAAGCAGAGATATTTTAGAGTAACAAATGAGGTGGAAATGACTTCTCCCCCAAGGACTTATTTCCCATGGGAAAAAGTAGTTTCTCAGAAAAAAAGGGGGCTCTAAAAATAGAAGGCTGGCTCAGAATTCTGAGCCAGCCTTCATGTTTCTCATCCCTCACAGGAAAGCACAACACACATGCGTGATGCAGTCTCCAGGAAGGCTTGGGCGACTCAGAAGCATTTTAATGGTTTAACAACAGCAGCCACACAGAAAAACGAGGGCACAGGGATGTAAAAGTAATGCAGGTGTGTGATTTGCTGGAGTGCTAATTAGGCTGAGCAATTACAATAGGTAAATACATTCAGCTGGTGGAAATAGCATTTTTGCTGCTAGCAAAAGGATAGTGCAAACACTTTGCTCATCCATGGAGAATAGAATGAGTATTCTGTCCTTGCACTCCTGTGGCGAAGCGGAGAAAGGATGAATAAAATCTAATTAATAGAGAAGATAATGGTTTTTGTCCACAGATGACAAACTTGAAAGCTTTTCAATATTCTAATTATTATCTCAATAGGCACATATTGATGTCCACAACCTGCATGCCCTAACCCTTTCTATACTGCTAAATATCTCCAGGCCTTGTAAGAATTACTTAATTCCTGCTGTTCAGGTCAGTGTTAGAGACATGTCAAATTGTTCAACCTCACAAAGTGATGAACACTTCTGCTACAAGCCACTAGGGATCTAAAGATTCCCACTGAAATATTTTGTACCTTGGGAGATGCAGCCTGCTTGCACTGACAGATTTGCTGAATGGGGAGGAAACCAACCGGGCTCAAAGTAGGGACTGATACCAAGGAGGATATATGAGAAAGAGCTGCAAAGTCCTCAAGGCTTGTTCTTTGGAGAACTTGGCTAAAAATGGCAGAGAAGGAATGAGACAAACTGTGTTCATGGTATTTTCACCACTGGAAAGGGGCAAAATAGCTCATGCTTTTATACAACTTTTGCTTTTCTCAGTTATGTCTGGAATAGGCTTAATATTGTCATGAATGATTATTCATCCTGAGTGCTGGGCAGGTGAGTCAGTGTTTAGTGCTAAATCAAGAGAACTTTCTCACTGAACTGTTGTCACTGTCCTTCTCATGGGTTGTAAGAGGAAATTCAGCATTTGATAGTCTAGCTTCAGTCCCTCCATATTTATAGTTCACCTAATGCTTATGAACATGGAGATACTAGTTGTTATCTCACAGCTTCCTTCAGGACTTTTTATAAAGTCTGAACACAATTATGGAATTAAAGAATTCAACTGTATTATTATTATTTTTCTCCTTGTAAAACCTGGGAACCAGGCTAATAAAAATACTGAGATGGAAATTTTCTAAGAACTGTTTCTCTCTTTAAAAAAGTCTTACATCTTAAATTATAAAGAGATGAGGAAATTTTAAGTGGTTAATTTATGCAAAAGTTTAAGACAGTGTGTTTGAAACAGTAGTAGCATTGCTTGTAAGGACGTAAATAGGCAAAGACAGGCCAGAGAAAGATAGTCTGAAATTTACTCATAAAGCTACCCAAAGCCTGATAAGACTCCTGGTGAAGTGATGAAGACCCAGAGTATTTTTGTTATCAGTGCAGGCTGTGGTAAAACAACTTGTCATTAGATAGAAAAATGTCCCATGCTGACTTTCTTAGCCAAACAGAAGTTCTCAGAACTATGTCTAGATTACCATGCACCCTCTTAGATCAGGAAGGTCTTTCCATCATAATAAATCTATTATTGTTCCAGTCTGTTGCCTCTGCAGGACTTAGATGTACCACCAGGAAGGGAGTCTGTCCATCCTTGGAAGTGGAATTGATGCACTTTCTATTCACAAGACCTTTTTCTGGTACATGGCCTTAGATTAAGTGCAAGTCATCACTTTAAGGGTATTGAACTATTGTAACTATCTCAGCATCTGAATATAGACCCCTGGGAAAGGCTATTGTAGGCTACTGAGTATTGGACACATGCTTTCAGAGGTGAATTGCAGCTCTGGGCCCCTCAGTTTAGGAAAGATGTTGAGTTGCTGGAACGTGTCCAGGGAAGGGCAACAAAGTTGGTGAGGGGTTTGGAGGACAAGCCCTATGAGGAGAGGCTGAGGGAGCTGGGGTTGCTTAGCCTGGAGAAGAGGAGGCTCATAGGAGACCTTCTTGCTGTCTATAGCTACCTGAAGGGAGGTTGTAGACAGGTGGGGGTTGGTCTCTCCTTCCAGGCAACCAGCACCAGAACAAGAGGACACAGTCTCAAGCTGTGCGAGAGGAGGTTTAGACTGGATGTTAGGAAGAAGTTCTTCATAGAAAGAGAGATTGGCCATTGGAATGTGCTGCCCAGGGAGGTGGTGGAGTCACCATCACTGGAGGTGTTTAGGAAGAGACTGGATGGGGTGCTTGGTGCCATGGTTTAGTTGATTAGATAGTGTTGGATTATGGGTTGGACTTGATGATCTCAAAGGTCTTTTCCAACCTGGTCTAGTCTATTCTAGTCTAGTCTAGTCTGGTCTATTCTGTTCTGTTCTATTCTAATGCATTTTCTGGCAAAGTGACAGAATCTAAGAAAGAGGAGCTAGAGATGAGAATGTCATGGGTGAGAATGCTTTGATGGAAAAAATGCATGTCAGAAAATGGTACATCCAGGACAGAATTTTATGTCCAAATTTTATCAACAGACATTGAGAAATAAACAAACAAGGCAGAGAAATCAGAGGAAAGCTCACTCACCCCAACTCTCCAAACCTTATTCATTGCCCTGTAGGTTGAGCTTTGTCTTCTGATGCACTGATCTATTCTCTAATAAATATAGGAAATTCAATATATGCATCAGGCACAGTAATATAATGTACAACAGTCATGAAGGAGACTTAGAGGTCCACCAGACAGGGTTTAGCTTAGGCTATGGTTAAGTAAAAACCTTTGGTCTGAATTAGACTGGCCCTAAAAAGGCTTCTGGAGCCAAGATGAGCTTATTCTCTGATCTTTGTGAAATTTTGGAGATGAATAATGGTGTCCATGCTTTTGAATATTGCTTAGGAATAGAACTGGAAGCAGAGGCAGAAGGAAATAATAGAAGAAAAAAAATATTTCGAAATAATGAGCAATATTTTCTGACATCTAGCACATGAATACCAGAAGGACTGAAGATGAAGCATAAAGATGTTGTTCTGGGCAATGGATTTACTCTCAGAAAACTTGGCTCCTCTGTGCCACTTTAGGCACTATTAAAGTAAGAACACATGTCCCAGCCTCAGTGTTGCAGTCTCCAAGGCATTTTGGAAAGTAAACAGTGAGCCCATGGGTGCACAATACCCTATAAAAACACAGCCCATCCATCAGCAAGTGAGCACTTTTCACCTTGCCATTTAGTCCTGACAGTGTGTGGCCCCCAAGTGAGTAAGGGAAGTAATTGTCTGCTTTTGTCATCTGCAAACGAGCCCACACATCATCACAAATACCTCTTTGCTTGGTCCCTTGGTAAGGAAGAGCCACTGCTGCTGCTCTGAAGCACTATCTCAAGGTGAGCAGAGTTAGTGTGCAAGGGACAATGTTTAAAGCATAGTTTTAAGCTGCACATTGCAAGTGCTGGAAATCAAGGCACAATATTTTTCTTGGTATTTCTTTCCAGCTACTATTCATGAAAGGGAAGGTTGGTGGAGAGTACCAGGGATGTCCCATATGACTTCCCACACTTTTCCCCCCAGGAGGAATAGAATGGAAAAACTAAGAGAGGTGTTCCCTGCTGTACTGGGATGATTTACATGACATTGTGTATGTTACTGTGAAAATATTTCTTCAGAGCCTTCTGAAAGGGACAACTTAATTATTTCAGAATTGAAGACAATTTTCTTCCAATTTGTTTAATTTTGAACATGTTAAGAAATCAACAGTATTTCTTCAGACAATGCTGGATTCCCACTGACACAAATAATTCCAACTGTGATCAAGGCATGCAACAAGATACCTCCTTAGCTTAAACATCTGTGCCGTCTTCCTATGCAAATTAGGGAGCTGTCTATGCTAATTACCAGCTCTGAGCATTTGTTATCAAACTCAAGCTATTCGTGCACATAGATGAATCAAGTGCATGTGGATCTGGGACAGATGCTTGCAGATGCTCAGGGAATGTATAATCAACTTTCTGGTGCCTTCAGGAGAAGCAGAGTTTCTGTCTGAAACACAAACCCCAGTAAATGCAAAAGTTGGATGACCACAGAGTGGTTGATGGCTCTTAAAACTGTGTTTTCTTCCAGGCAAAATTATTTTGTCATAACATTTTAATTTGGTCAGTAAAGCAAGTTTAAAAAATAAAAGGACAAAGTTGCTTTATGCAGCCATAAACCTTGTGAGTGCATTAGCCCATAAACTCATATAATTGAAAGATGTAGTTGTGGGATAGCTCTGGGAAATGAGCTGAAGACCTTAAAATCCAAAAGTTTGAGTTGGTATACTCAAGACTACTTAATGTTTAGGCCTCCTACATATTTAAATACAGCTGTTATTATTCATGTACTATGGAGAAAAAGCATCAAATGGGTGCAGCTTTGGTTCCACCTAAAGAAGTACTGTATGATATTTATCTGTGTAACATTCACTGTTCCTTTGTGTGAACAGAATTTGGGTATATTTGGATCAAAAAGCTGTTACACAAATGAATATTGGTGCTGCAGGTAATTTTGGCCTAAAATAGAAGAAAACAATCTGCAGATACTTCAGGCATTCTGCTACCTTCCTATTCATAATACATATTTACTTTGATCAGATTGTCCTTCCAATAACATTACTTAAATGTTCTATTGTAGTTGCTGACTCCTGTAAAAGCTAACGAGAGCAGTCTGCTCCAACGACAGAAAGCCCTGAGAGCTGGTACAGGACTAGAGGAAATGGTTACAAGCTGCACCACAGATTTAGGCTGGATGTTAGGAAATATTTCTTCACAGAAAGGGTTATCAAACATTGGAAGGGTCTGCCCAGGGCAGAGGTGGAATCACCATCCCTGGGGGTGCTCATGCTCCACGCGGACCTGGTGCTTAGGGACATGGTGAAAGTTGACACTTCGGTGCTGGGTTGAGGATTGGACTGGATGATCTTTGAGGTCTTTTCCAACCAGATCTATTCTGTGGTTCACCAGTGGATAAAACAGAAAGGCTTGCATGAGGAGTTGCATGTTTCTGCTGCACATAGCTTCTCATTGACGAGAAGCTTCAAGATTACCCATTGGCAATGACAGTAAAACCAAATCTTTTGGCCAAAGGTGCAGAATGAACTTAGGTGATTTTCCATCCCTCAGATCATACCTGTCAAGACTTGTTGCCTATTTCTTTGAACCACGTTCACTACTTTGATGGTAATATGGGTTCTTTTTCTCTATGGTGAAGGTTCATTTAGTGACTCATTTTGCTCTCCTACATAAAATAGCTTCTACATACTTCTCCCCCCTTCCCCCCCCCCCCCCTTTCTTTTTCTTCTATTTTTTTTTAATGCATAGCTGATTGAATCACAAGTAATTGCTCCTCAGAAAGAACAGTATTTTAAGTCTCTCAGACTTTCTGCCTTTCAAATCAAAGAGTTCAGTGAATCATTAGGCATTTCAGTGTATTAACAGTTTCAGTGGTTTGAAGAAAAAAAACCCTCTCTCTTATTTCCTGCTCTGTTAAAGTTACTTTTGTTCTTACTTATTATCGGCTCAACGAAATTGGTGTTGCTAATTATTAGCTCTCCCAGTGTGGCATACCCTGATGATTACACATGCTATATACAAAATATAGCAGTGACTCCCATTTGTTAAAGCCATGAGCAGGTGCTTGAGCTCTGTGTGTGAAGCTGACCTTCAGTTGCTGACCTGTGGAAGGCAAGACTATAAGGGGTTAGTTGTGTCTTGAGCAATTAAAAACGCCCACAGGGGTGGCGGTGGCAGTGTGCAATAGCAATGAAAGTTTTTACTTGTGATACATGCAGCCTGAGCCTCCACACATGTGCACATGCTGGCTGAATTGCCAATTAGAAAACAAAACCTGCTGCCAAGGGACTGATTTATTGAAGTGTTATATTATTGGAAATCAAAAAACCTTGACTGAGAGAGTCATAATTGTTACATATCTTCAGATTAAATGGCTTGTATTGTAAGCCAAATGCTCACTTTCCCTAAAATGCCCAACAGGATTGTTAGGATGAACCAAGTGAAGCCTTACAGGTCTTGCTGTTTAGACCAGATGAAGAGCCTCACCATTACAGAGTCAAATCTGTGATTTGAAACCTGCTGGTTTGCTTTAAATTCAGCTACATTTGTGTATTTCCGATTAAAAATGGATAATCAAATTTGTTCCAGGGTTAGATTATCCACTCCTGCAAGAAGCAGAGTACAAGGTGCTTAACACTCTCCATTGACTCTGGGAAGTAGAGTGGTCCCCAGACATCCTGGGGATTAAAGAGAAGGTTCAGTCTCATCCCAGAAAAGCCAGAATCTTTCATGCCTTGTTCAAGAACTGGAACAGCTCTTGGTAATGTTCACAGCAACCCGCTGTGATCATTCGATTACCCAATACATCATTTCAGCGGAAAGAGCTGTTTAATGCATTGATAGTGAGCTGTCCAGCTGGAAAAGCGTGTTAAGTACTTTATACTTCATGGCAAAGAGCTGACATTTGTTTCATTAGCCACCCATCATGTTGTTATCTGAAGTAATTGTGCATAGTAAGTTTATATAATGCCTTCTCTCAATTGGTGAATTAAAGATCATCTCCCCAGCAGTCAATATTGACCTAAGACCCGCTTTTTTTTTCCTGTGGTAGTGGCACTTTATCTGCATTTCACAGAAATGAAATGAAGGAGAAAATTATCACTCTGCAAGTTTTCCAGGAAGGCATTCCAACCTTAGTTATACTGTGATACTGTGATACTGTGATTCACTAGCTGTCAAATAAAAGTAACGTCCCAGTATCTGAATTCCCTATAAATGAAATTATTTTCTACTAATACAAACAACAGCTTATTCCACCTCTTCCTGATTTGAGTAGTATTGTAATCACCAAGTATCCCTGCATACTTGTTTTTGTCTGTTACAGACCAGTAGGCTGTGGACCTGGAAGAATATGTCAAGATGCTGTGTGGTACATGAAAGAGTCTGCATTTCTTAGCTCATCCACGGGCCTGGGATGAGATTAGCACAGTGCTGAGCGACTAAGAATGTCACCAGGCAAGTTCAGATGAATTACTACAAGCTCTGATGGATATTTTAGTATGGAATCTCTGAGACTCAGATATAGATAGGAGGCATGCTAGGATCATGTTGTGCTGTGGCTCTGCCAGAGATGGCTGCTGAAAAGTAATGTGACAGTCCTTGTTTTTGAAGAAAGCACTGAACAATGGGATATGTCTCAGCAGAATTAAGACTAGTTCTCATTAGTTCATTGGTTCTAGTGTACTACTTCTGAGTACTTTGCAGTAGAGACAAAGCACAGAAGAAACACTCTTTGTCGTGTTTCTGAACCAACAGTCGGCCTGAGGAGGTGGTTCCTCATCTCATACCTGCTCCTAGCTGTGGACCCCTGGTGAGGGGTTTGGAGCACAACCCTCAGAGGAGAGGTTGAGGGAGCTGGGGTTGCTTAGCCTGGAGAAGAGGAGGCTCAGGGGAGACCACATTGCTGTCTATAACTACCTGAATGGAGGTTGTAGCCAGGTGGGGGTTGGTCTCTCCTCCCAGGCAACCAGCACCAGAACAAGAGGACACAGTCTCAAGATGTGCCAGGGGAGGTTTAGGCTGGATGTCAGGAAGAAGTTCTTCATAGAAAGAGAGATTGGCCATTGGAATATGCTGCCCAGGGAGGTGGTGGAGTCACTATCACTGGAGGTGTTTAAGAAGAGCCTGGATGAGGCATTTGATGCCATGGTTTAATTGATTAGATAGTGTTGGACAATAGGTTGGACTCAATGATCTCAAAGGTCTTTTCCAACCTGGTTTCATCTCATCTCTTCTCTTCTCTTCTCTTCTCTTCTCTTCTCTTCTCTTCTCTTCTCTTCTCTTCTCTTCTCTTCTCTTCTCTTCTCTTCTCTTCTCTTCTCTTCTCTTCTCTTCTCTTCTCTTCTCTTCTCTTCTCTTCTCTTCTCTTCTCTTCTCTTCTCTTTTCTCTTCTCTTCTCTTCCTACAGCATGCTCTCTAATCTCTGTGGATGGTCTTTATAAAGGACGTGAGTCTTGAACAAGAACAGAGAACTAACTCCAGGCTGTTTGATTTTGCTAATCCAGCTATCAGCCAACACACCACCAACATTTAGCAATATGCCTTGGAAGTTCTACTCCACACAAATATCAGTGGTGGCATTAGGGATACATTTCTCCTTCTAACAGCCAGAACTAAACCCAGGATAACTTATGTTACAAATATTCACCAGTCTGGTTTTACTTCACTGTGGTCTCTGGCTATGGAGGTCATTCCACATCTGCTTTTCAGCTAGTCTATACCTCTAGATTACTTCTTTCTCAGCTAGAAGGTAAAATGTCCCAGATTCCAAAGCAAAAGGATAACTTTATAGGCAATGTCCTTGCTGTGTAACAGAAATTATTTCCCCTTGTTGCAGTTTTGTAATATCAGGGTGGTCTGATATCAGGTTTTTGTGTGGTCTGATATCAGGTTTTTGTGTGGTCTTTACTAACTCATTCTTTTCTTTTTCTGTTCTTTCAAATCTTGTTTCTCCCTTCTGTATATTTCTCTGCCTACAGTCTCCCCACCCACTACTCCTCCCTCAGAAGAAATAATTGGTGCTAAACTAATTAGCAGTGCTGTGCAATGTATGCAGAAGTAAAAGGGTGCTGGTATACATTTTCCAGGTATTACTTAGTCAGAGGCAGAAAGATGCCCAAATGACATCCTCCAGGCGTTAGGTGCTTTACACCTAACAGCCACTTCAGAGTGTTCCCCCTGATGCTTTCTTTGCTTCTTGCTGTAAAATTTGTAATGTGATAGGTACAGATCTTAGGAGTATTTTGACACCAAGTGGTCTGTGAATCTGCACTTTTTTCCCCCTTTTCTGAGATGAGGTGAGGCTCTAGAGCTGGCAAACTGGTGAGAGAAATATCATTAGCAGAAAATATTATTTCTTGGCCACTGATGAAAAGGAAGGTACTTAGCCAACTGCAGAGCTGACTCCTTCATGGTAAAATATATTTTGGGCATTCTGATAATAGTAACTACCCTTTTGAAGTTAATTTCCTAATTTGTACAGTGGGGGAGCGACTCAGGTGCTGTGTTAGATGGCGTAAAGTACATTATCCTGCCTCCTGCTGTTGCTTCAGGAATCTCAACAGGTCTCAGATCACATCTGCCAGTCCTGACTAGAGATCTCAAACACAGCAGTGTATCCAAATGATGCTGGGTACCCAGGCTTGTGACTTCTGAATTACTGCCTCATGCTCTGTATGTGACAGCACCACTGCCTATTTCTAGACCTTTCTAGTTGGTTTTAAAGTCTCTGTAAGCCAAAAAATGTATTATCAGCTATTTAACTGAAAACAGCCCAGTTTTTTTATGCTTTTCTTGCCTTACCTGTAGTGCTTGGGTGTATTATATAGCATGCCTCAATGATGTTCTATTCATCCAGGACATGCCTACTATATGAAGGCTCTATTTTACCCACTTCACAGCCCACTGGTAGGGTGAATCTCTCTGGAGGGCTTCTTCACCCATCTGACAACCTTTTTCTACAAGAGATAGGGGTCAGACCTTTGGACCCTTCATGCTCTGAGCACCCAGTGCCTGGTCAAAGAGAAAACCTCATTTCTGGGCACAGGGGCACTTCAGAGCTGCTGCTCAGTGAAGACAAGGAGAATCAAACTGCAGTAGATGTTGACAAGTGTGTTGAAATAACAACAAATGAGGGCATAACTCAGATTGACCTCTGATATTCAGCAAAGTGAAAGGATGCATTTCAAAGTGGCTTTGTTTATCTTCTGAACTTGCAATCAGTGTATTTAATAGCATGATGCTGTTAAATAGGGGTTGAAATTAAGAGCCTAACTCATTTCAGGTTTAATTACCTATGTATCATTACGCTGCTGGGTGAAAACATGTAGCTGACGTCAGTGGGGGCAATTGCTGTTGATTCCAAAGAGGAGGGGATTCATTAGCTTGGCTGTTCCTCCTGCTGGTGGTTGGATTACCATTCATCAAGCAAACAACATTAGGAAGATAAAAATATTGGCATTCTTCACTCCCAGTGTTCTCAGCCAGATTTTCATATCCAAGGTGTTTCTTCTGGGGATGACACCTACTTGTCAGCACTCCCTCCCTGGTGGCTTTACTTGATGGCTTTGTTATCAAAAAAATGTTTCTTCAGAGATACTTTGGGTCTGTTTTCTGAATTTGATTTAATCTTCTTCATTTTAATCAGCATCTTCTAGTCAATCAGGAGTCTTTAATCAGAATTTCCAACTGTTACTCTGGAGCCATCTCTGGGTGGATTTTTAGTAGCACCATGACTTTTACTGTATCTTAAATAGTAAATTCAGGACATCTGCACTTAGATTACTCATTTTGATCCCATTTTGAAAGAAAAAAAACCAGCCAAACCTAAGGATTCAACCCCCACCCCAAAAGACCCATTTGAGCTCCTGTCTGCAAGGGAACTACATCAGTAGAAATACGCCCAAATGGCTAAATACCTATGGAGTTGACAACTGATGACAAATTAAGAGCTATTATTTGGCAATGAGAGATTCATCTTGTCTTTCTAATCTCTGAGTTTGGAGGCTGGCAGAGGTGTATGTGAAGGAATAAATACCCTGTACATCCTACTGGTTATCACCCTTGGATTGTACTTTGAAGCTGAGTCACCTGAGGCAAACAGTGGAAATGATTGGCCTGATTCTGTTCTTGCTTGGATGTCTGTCAGTTAAGAGCAAGTCTCACCACAGTTTGATAGTGGATACTCACTGGCTTGAGGAAAACCTCTCTAAAATAGAGGTACTGGAGTCTTCAGGCTGAAATTTTCCCACAACAAGCTGGGGATTTAGCCCTTGCTTAATACACCAGGAGAGAACAACCTTCCTTCTTGAAAGAAATTGTAGCCTGCCCTGTCTCATTGCAGCATAACTAAAATGCTCCTTTTGTGACAGGAAAAAAAAGAGCAAGCTCTCTGCAGGCTAGTGATACAGACCCAAGAAAAATCAATAACTTGAGAGAAAGGAAAGAGAAAACAGTAACTTTATATAGAAAGCTTCAAAGAATTTAATTGCTTGTGGCTTTGGGGAGGCTATTCCTTCTTTCATTATTCAGGAGTGAATGGACAGGGGAAGCAGGGACCTCCAGCTTCTCTCCAGTAGGGTGGAAACAGAGGACTCCAGGGTCAGGGCTTCCTGCTTGGATTTGTAAGAAAACCCTGGTGGGATGAGAAAGAACAGAGACAATCGTCACTTCCATCTGTCATGAGGCATGCCTGGATTCAGGATCTGCTCCGCAGCAGGCAGAAAGGTGTTAGGAGACCACCCTAATGACCCTGCTGGCTGTGAAAAATAAAAGCAGACAGCCCTTGTTTCAGGTCATGGACTAATCATATTGAGCAGGTATAAAACTATGTATTAGCTTCTCTGCCAAAGTTGGGCTTTTTTTCCCCTTAGCTCCTGCACTCTGTTGGTAGCTTAATTGACTCCTATACATCGTTGTTTTGTTCGTGGTTTGTTGGGTTTTTTTTGGTTCTGTGCCCATTTAAACCACACTCCAAGCAAGAATGATGAGATGCTTCCACTAGAGAGTATAAATGTGGGGCTGGGAGCAGGGCAGTCACTTCACTAGCAAATGTCTATGCCAGTTAAGAAAATTTTGCAACATCAACTGTTCAGTTCATGTTGATGCACTAAAAGAAGCAGATGCACAAGACAGCACTATTTATTTTAATCCCATATATACAGTCTGTTCTTTCATTCTTTATACAGAGCAGCTGGTTCTTCATACAAGCAGTTTCACTCCTATAGAATCTCTTTTTTTTTTAATATACAGGACAGAATCATACGCCTAATTTATATTATGTTTGCATCCATGGCTCCAGGGGTGATTGTATCTGTGTAAGAGTAATGTGAAAATGAATTGAAGAAGTCACATTTTGTCTTTTTTCTTTTCCACAGAATCCCAGTCCTTGTGACAATGCTGTTCTGGGAAATGTAAAGAACTTTGCTTTTACTGGTTTTGTTACTCCCCCTTGTAAATGGACAGTTGGCAGTTTGTTCAAAATACTGCTGCTCCTCTCCTCTCTCTTGACTCATGCTTCCACATGAGTCAAATTTCTTGCTCTGATGCTGCAGTAACAGTCTGCCTCCAGCCTGTTTCCTTGCCCTTCTTCTCATTTTCCCTTTCTAAGCAGTCCCTCCTTATATCACAGAACAGCTTAGGTTGGAAGGGACTGTAAAGATCATCTACCCCAAACTCCACACCATGAGCAGGGACCTGTCTTATCTAGACTTGGCTGCTCAAGACCTCATCCAACCTGGCCTTAAACACCCCTAGGGAGGAGGATGCTCTGCCTGTCTTTGTTCAAGTGCCTCCATAAGACAAATTTGTCTGTGAAGTTTTCTGAATCTCTGATCCAACAAAGCCTTCTGTGGGGCTGGTGCCCTGCTTAGACTGACCCAGCTGCTTTGCTTGGAGGCAGCAGCTCTTTGTCTATTGTATTTTCTGTTTCTGATTTCATCTTAGAGAAGACCTGTAAGCACCTTGGAGTGCACTGCACTTTCTTTTCTGTTTCTACAGTACACTAAGCATACTTGAAACTCACTAAACAGCAATCATCACCCTCAGAGTGTCACAACACAAGCTGTGGCTCTAGAAATTGATGCAATGTCATAGATGTAGAACGATTAGACTCAGATGGCAGATAAGGGGGAAGAGCAGATTTAATCTGAAGCTCAAGGTTTTGTATGTGTTTTTCTGAACTGTGACAGAAACATTCAAGCAGAGTGCCTTTTAGCATCTTCTATGGAGCTTTGACCCATATTAAATATCCCAGAAACTACAAATCCCATAAAGCAGCTCAGCAGAAACACAGAGCACTTTGTGTCCCTGCTGACTTTTCACTTGCTTTTACATGGTTCTGTGAGCAAAGATTTGTACTGAATAGACAGAACACTTTGTTAAAAGTATTTTACTTTAACCCACTGGGCTAAAAGTAGGTTGTGTGGAGTTGGGGTGTGATATCTCTGATAGCTTACCTTTCATAGCCCATTTCAGTTTGAAATCGTGGCATTTCCCAACCACCTTACGCTACAGGAAAGAAATAAAAATGAGTGGGAAACAACATTTTTGAGTATGTTTGTCACTTACCATTGCCACTTAAATGAGAAGCAAAATAGAAAAGTATTTTACTGCATTCATTTTCAGCTCTTTCCCTTAAAGCAGCATGAATGCTGCTCTTGCGGCCATATAAATTTCAAGTTCCCATTCTCAGCCCTCTACCAGGTGCAGTAAAAAGACCAGTTAGCCAGGATTTTGTTCCCCATTGTATAGAAGTTCTATGAACCATATGAGAAGGAAGTAGCTACATTCAGATTTAGGGCTAACTAGTTGCAACAGCTTGCTGGTTTTGAAGGCAGGCACATAGACATTACTCCCTACCTAGCTGCTCTCTTGAGACACTAAACACCCTCACAAATTTGCCAATAGGAATCTGATTTTACTGCTGTGTTACAGCAGTATTTGTGTTAGGTACAAATACACAAGCTATAAAAAAATTAGCTTTGGGGCCAGATGTAACCTAGCTGTGTTGTGCTCAGTCCCAGCTAATTCATACTGCTGTTCAGAAAAACCAGAAGCAAAGAGCAGTTGCTCATGTGGAAATCCAGACAGCACGCACCAAGACATCTGAATGGCCTCTCATGGGGAAAGCACTGGACTTGAAGGAGACATTTCAGCAAAAGTGTACTAGCAGAGATTTGCCTTCCACAGGTACTGGGATGATAGCCAAAGGAAGATTTTAGCCTTTGGGGGCCAGCAGCCTAGACTGGGCAGAAAAAATACCAAATCTGTTCATACTCTGCCTTCATCTTCCTGCTCAAAAGTTCTCCCAGAGCTCTCCATAGCCATCCTTTGTTTCAGGGATAATTAATGTGCAACCTTGTGCAATCTTCCTTAAATAATGCCTGGCAGATGACACCACAGCAGCTCAGAGCTAACTTGAACACCACCACAGTTGCCAGTACAGCTACCAGCAACGCCAGGCAGGGCTCCAGCCTCCACACCAGATGATGCTCTCTTGCAAAACAAAACCTAGTGTAACAACAGAGTTCAGATGGCTCCAATGGCTAATGAACCTACTCCTCATGGTGCTGGATGAAAGGATAACTGAGGAGTTGGACAGAACCAAATATACTGAAAAGAATTTGGCTTGCTTATGAGAAATAAACAGCTGTCTGAGATTTTAACACTGGACCCATAGGTGATAATAATTGCTGGGCAAGTAGGATTTATAAAGTACATGGGTCTTCTGTGTACCTTTACATGCCAAGGATATCTCACCTGTCATTCCTGCTGTCAAGAGCAAAAGCTGACTTAAAGAACACAGCATATAAAATACATTTCCAGGTAATCTCCAATTAATTCAATCTATATCGAATTATCTGTAGTGAAGGGCAATAAGCACTTACTACTTCTTTCACTCCTTGGACAAATTCATTGAGTTTTCCACTGAAAAGCTGCAGCTGTTTGGTTAGAACCTGCTGATCATACGCAAAGCACAAGACATGAAATAGAATAAATTCAATTTATTTCACTTTCCATTAAACAACAGAACCCAATAAAAGAAGAAAGAATGAACCAGAAAGGGGCAACACAGCATGCATGTGTCAGTAAGCAGAGGCAGCAAACCACTCATCTTTAAAGGCAAACAGTCATTGTGTCCGCAGAAGTCTAGGAATTTGCTTGCTTCATCCTCTTCTCACAGGCACTGCCTGATTCTGGAATATTAAAACAACTAAATGTCCACATTACATCAGAATGCAGAGTTTTAAGGCAAGACTGCAGATATGCAGCCACCCAAGACCAGATCCCCATTCCCTTCTATCCTCACTTATACTTATGTAAACAAACCACACAACACTCCTAACTCTTCCAAGAAAATAAACCCTTTTCAGTCAGAAATCTCAGAGCTTCAAAATGCATAATTTGTTCTGCATAGTTCAAGGCAGAAACCTAATATTGTAGGGGTGAATGCTAAAAAAATATGCTGAAGAGTATTTCTCTCTTTGCTTTTGTGTCTTCTTAACCACTGTCACCTCTTAATTGATGATATTGTCAGAGCAGAGTCATTAGAGGTGATCTTTGGCCGTGTGACAGATAACTGTAGCTATCCTCTTGAGAGGTATAACACAGCAGAAACTGAAAAGACTTATGTGGACAAGCTTGACAAAATGTGGTTTTCTACCTGAATTCCCTGCCACTCAGTGAGCATCCAGTGCATCCTGTCAGTTTGTTACTATTATGCCACACAGAGCAATGTCCTGAATGATGGTGGTTGTCCTGGGACTTCAGCTTCCATCAAAACAGAGCTGGAAAGTGGGGTACAATAGACATTTCTCTTGCACTCTAGTTCCAACCATAAGGGGAGAGAATATTAAGGCCCAGGAGAAGAGTAGCAAAGAGATCCTGAAGTGACATTTGCTGACAATGAAATTCCAAACTCATGTTTTAGGTAACAGGCATCTGTGTAAGTGTCTCAACAAAACACTAAGCTGGAAGATCATTGGTACATTTAAGGTGTGTTAAGCATTAGAGGTGGAAAAAGCCTGAAACTTTGAAACCCTGAAAGTAAGAATAATGCTTCTAGTAGAACTCTAAATTGTTCTAATGTATAATGTCTCAGTGGGAAACATAATCAAGAGACGAATGAGTGAAGACAGTTTTTGAAGCCGTTAGATCCACTTACAGAGTAGAATTATGATCAAGGCTTCAGTTACTAGGTCTGCATCAATACTAAGTGTGTTCACTGAACACCATGTGAAGACCATTGTAGAGTTTCATTCACATCAAATGCCACCACAAATGTATGAACTTGGTGTCAGTTGGCAGAATGAATGGGAGGAAAACTTGACATCAACAGTGACAGTTTGATGAAATGGAAGATTCAGTATCATTGCACTCAAAAATCAGAAAGCCTCCTCTGGAGCTAGCCAAAGGCATCAAACATTCCTCTGAGGAAGAGCTTATTTTTCTTCCTGTACTTTGCTTAATTTGACAAGGATCACCTAAAGTTTGTTAGTGCTGACCTTGAGAACTGTTTAATTTTAGCTTCTTTGAGCTACTCCTAGCAACAGTTTAAATCTCATTTACTGTCAAACCTCTCTGACACTGGGCCAGTTCATGTCAGCATGCTAATAAACACGTACATTTTACCTGGATTTGTATTTGTGACATGAAATAAAATGGGGCTACAATATTATACACATAACTCTAAGAATGTTTTGTGGAACACTACCATTATGTTTATAATGATAATTATTTTAGAGGCATGAGTCTAGAAGGTGAGCTAAGTTTTTACTCTTGAAATTCTCCCAGCATCAGTAAAATAAACTGTCAAGCTCATGCTGTGTGTCTCCAGGGAACAAAGGTTACCCTTCTGTGCAGATCTTAATGTGCAACTAGTAGCCCAGTTGCTAACTACAAAGAGAAACAAGCAAGGCATTGTTGAAATTTTTTAGTCATTAACAAGACAGGATCATACTCCCACATTAAACCACTTAATAGTCTTTGATTTGTTAGAAATTTGTACCTTTGGGGAACAGACAATGTACAGAACTTCTGCAGATATTTTATGAAAGCCTGAACAAAAGTTCTGAATGCAAAACAGAACCTTGGACCTCCCCTGGCTCCTGCAACGTGATTCCCCCTTACCTTTAATAGATCGCTGCTATCATTAAGCCTACACACTTGTGACTTCTGTGCAAACAAGATTGCAGCCTGAGGAATAGCAGAATTCAGACACATCACTGGTGTTGGAAAAAAGAAGAAGGAGGAAAAAAAGAAGCTTTCTCAAACTGTACTTTTGAAATAATGCAAACCCCCCCTTTTCTTCATAGGATTTTTCTTGTGTTGTTGAAATCATAGGTTTCAACAGTCACTCACAATGGGAATTGGGTGTTGAAATGTCATTTTGATATCTCTTGTGTCAGAAAATTTTGAGAACTCCTATATCATCATCATATTTTCATTATAAGTTTACTGAGCAGCATGTTAATTTTAAATTGCTGCATGTCACATTAATAGTATACACAGAACAGTGAAGTAGGGTGTCAGGTTAGGTGTTTATGCATGTAGGCATTTCTGTCACCATATAGAATGTGACAGCTATGGAAATACTCAATTTCCTTTAGTTTTTTTTTTTAAATTAATATTTGTTTTTATTTTGTGTGATGTAGAAATAGACTAGACTAGACTAGACTAGACTAGACTAAAATAGAATAGAATGGAATTAACCAGGTTGGAAGAGACCTCTGAGATCATCAAGTCCAACCTATCATCCAACACTATCTAATCAACTAAGCCATGGCACTCAGCACCCCATCCAGTCTCTTCCTAAACACCTCCAGGATGGTGACTCCACCACCTCCCTGGGCAGCACATTCCAATGGCCAATCACTTTTTCTGTGAAGAACGTCTTCCTAACAGCCAGCCTAAACCTCCCCTGGCACAGCTTGAGACTGTGTCCTCTTCTTCTGGTGCTGGTTGCCTGGGAGAATAGACCAACCCCTACCTGTCTACAACCTCCCTTCAGGTAGTTGTAGACAGCAGATCTTTGTCTTCTGCACACAGTGAAGCGTGCTCCAGGAATGTTCATATTATCTGTCTGCAAGTTAGAGATCACGAGGAATCACAGAATCAACCAGGTTGGAAGAGACCTCCAAGATCATCAAGTCCAACTGATCACCCAACCCTAACTAATCAACTAGACCATGGCACTAAGTGCCTCATCCAGTCTTCGCTGAAACACATCCCGGGACTCTGACCCCACCACCTCCCTGGGCAGTCCATTCAAGGGTCAATAACTCTTTCTGTGAAGAACTTCTTTCTAAGATCAAGCCTAAACTTCCCCCAATGATAGACACATGAAATTCCTTAAAAGGTGAATGGAAAGATCTAGGTAGCTGCAGTGACATTCAAAGCAACAATGAGATAACTTGCAACAGGATCGGTCTCCCTGTCTTCCTGCTGTGGACAGCTCATGAAGCAGGTCTTGAGCAGCTGCAGTTTGTGGTCCAAGTTCTTCAGGCAGACCAGCCTCAGTTTTAGTCTACCTCACAGTGATTATTTTTTTTCCTAGCACTGTCCCACATAAGGACATGCAGATGTAAAGTACTGCTTTACATCTGTGTTACACAGCATCCATTTTGCCACTGCTTCTGTAATCCACTTCATACAGAAGTGAAAGCAGTTTTAGTCTCAAATCTACACTTTGTATAGTCCTAGCACTAAATAATCACATCTTTACATTGTCCTGTATTAAAAAGAATAGGTCAAAGAAAATCCATACACATACACAGTCTCAGGCTGCGCCAGGGGAGGTTTAGGCTGGATGTTAGGAAGAAGTTCTATACAGAGAGAGTGATTGCCCATTGGAATGTGCTGCCCGGGGAGGTGGTGGAGTTACATCATTGGAGGTGTTTAGGAAGAGACTGGAAGGGGTGCTTGGTGCCATGGTTTAGTTGTTCAGGTGGGTTGGATTGGTTGGTGGGTTGGATTGGTTGATGGTTTGGACGCAATGATCTTGAAGGTCTCTTCCAACCTGGTTTATTCTGTTCTATACTAGTCAGAATTGCCAGTCACAGTTCTCCAGTATTTCACAACAGCTTTTCTTGGAAATTAGATGATTTTACATTCCAGCTAAACTGTATATGCAGTTTATAATATATACATAAAGACACATTCAGCCATGTATGGGGAGAGAGAAAGTCTGTCTTCTCAAAACTCAGTAGTCATTCTTCTCTGTCTTTGGTACCAAGAAAACTTTCCTTCTGTGACTTTAACTCTGACCTTTGAAAGACAAAAAAGGAAATGTATAATTATTGCCACTTCCTTATGTGATGTTCTCTATTATGCTATTACTAAAGTCAGCCTACAATGTTCTTCACAGTGGTAGGGTAAGGTTTCACCTTTCAACATGGTCGTGCCTGGAAGAAAGGTGTTGGAAAGCAGTGTAAGAGCTGCCTCCTATTTCTTTGCATTAATTGGTGTCTTTGTAGCAGAATGGTTATATTATAATGAAGTGACTAGCTTGACTTGTCTTGAAAGCTACAGACAAAGCCACATGCAAAAGATGCATAGATAAATTACTCTCATTCTCAGAACAGGAATTTCCAGTTTTAAACCAATTGGCATAACATCCTGGCTGGTCATTTAGATAAGGTATCATGTCCACAACATCATTTGGATTCAAATGAAACCCCTCTATCAGTTTAGCTTTGGTTTCCTCTTTGCTGATTTTTTTCACATATGTCTTTTATGCTATTAGCCTTAAATAGTTATGTTTAAAAGATACCCTGGCTCCTCAGTGTAAAAATAAAAATCTCTTTAGAGAAGTGCTCTTCAGTTCCCACATCTCACTTACACTCCTGTAAGAATTAATCCAGAACTGATTTCTTTCTTTCCTGGGCTGGCTGAACTCCTTTATTTTTTTACACATCTTTTCCCTGTGCTTGCAAGCTGAGCATTGACAAATCACGAATCCATCTGCTCCTTGACTATTAAACCTTTCCTACCCACTTCCAAATTTCTGTCTACTCCGTGTCTACTTCCACACCTTCGAAAGTCTGGTCCTCAGACCCTCATGTGACCTGTTTACATCTGTGCAGCACTTTCACAGGTCCCAAGCAGTCTGTGGTCCTTGTTGTAGTTATATAAAACATATAAACTTCTGGTAAGGATATTCACCTACTGCAATTCTACATGGCCTTAGCTGTGATGTATGAAGAGTCTGTGAGAGATGACATCATATGCATCTGTACTTGAAACGTACTGGATGCTGCTTCTGTTTCATCATACATCTCCCTCCACTTTTTGCCTTGTGCATTGCAAACTGATTGTTGAAAGTTTAAGTAACATTCTGAAACTTTCTGACCCTTTGAGATTACTTTTTTTTGGTGTGTGTGTTAGTTTTATTTCAGATGAGGGTAGTTTTGTAAAGCCATGGGAACAGAAGTAAATGGAGTAAATGATAAGATTTTCTGCCTTTTGACGCTTTCAAGCAGTACTCTTTTTCAGTTTGAGGTAACTGAAGGAAGAAACAACTTATGAGTGAACATTCATCCTCTTGGCAAGTATGATTATCATTACCTTCAGCAGCAGACACCTGTTCAACTATTCTCCTTTAAAAGGGTGAAGCACAAAGGTTTTCTCAGCAAGTGAAACAGGCTTTCATTGCACTTGATGAAAATTCAAATTAATTCTCTTGTAGATTTCCAATTACCTAAATCATTTTGCGTTGATCTTTATGCCTGTATTGTAAAATTGTATCTGCCTTTAAACAAAGTTGTGACAAATATATGCACTGGCATGGAGACAAAGATAAAATGAGGCAGGCAATGAGTTTTATTATGCTTTCCTACACCCATGAAGATGGTTGGGGTAGAACATGATGGGGCTTTTAATATCTGCACCAAGTGAAAAAGCAGACATTTAAAGCTTGCCCTGTCAAGGGTTGCTATAGGAAAAAATCTTGTCATTTCAGCTTTAGGCATGAGATGACTTGCCACCTAAATGCCTTCTTCTGGTACAAGGTGACATTCAGAGACACCAAAGTAAGACTCCAGTGGAAACTGAACTGGTTGTCCATCACTTGAAGAAAGCACCCCATGGCTACTTTTATTTCCTGGTGCAAAGGACTACTAAGTCCAGCCAGTACCAGAACAAGAGGACACAGTCTCAGGCTGCTCCAGGGGAGGTTTAGGTTGGATGTTAGGAAGAAGTTTTATACAGAGAGAGTGATTGCCCATTGGAATGTGCTGCCTGGGGAGGTGGTGGAGTCGCCATCATTGAAGGTGTAGTAGTTATACTCTGATACTGTGATAGGTGTTCAGGAGGAGACTTGATGGGGTGCTTGGTGCCATGGTTTAGTTGTTTAGGTGGCTTGGATTGGTTGATGGGTTGGACGCGATGATCTTGAAGGTCTCTTCCAACCTGGTTTATTCCATGTATTCTATGTATGTATTGTAAGTCAAACAGATGTGGTGTCCTGATGGTCCTTGAGGCACAGTGACTGATTCTCTTCCCCTGTTTTTCCTGTACTTGAAAGCCTGTTTCCAGGCAAGACATAGTTTTGTAATATTTGTGAGTACAGACATGTCATAAGGCAGGTATCACCATGAGACAATATGATGTGGAGTAGGCTGAGGTGTAACTAAGCCCTCTGAAAGATATGCCATGAACCAAACTGTCCCTTGAAGCACCCCAGGTTTCAGGGAACTCAAAGGTGACTTAAAGCCATGTCTATTTGTATTTGAGCCCATTGCAAAGAAAAGCACTTATCTAAACTGACAATCCCAAACTTGTTACTGCAGATAGATATAATACAGATGAAGATAATTTCCAAGACATGTGGCACCATGGCGTTCTAAACCCATTTCCATCCTCCTCTACTATCAGTTTGGCCACGGCCATGCAAATTCAATTTTAGGAGAGACAGTCAATATCTAAAAGTGGATAGCAAAACTGGCACATAAAGGTGGAGGGCAGAATTTACTTACATGGAAAAAGGCAACTGTCCTATTGCTATATCTGCTAGATTTCACTTGTATTTATATTCTTTTAATATGCACAGAGTGATAGAACTAAGTATGAGACGTGAAAAGCAGTGTTTCAAGTTGAGACCTTGTACTAAAATTAGGAAGCACAACTTGGTTTAGTTTATATAAAAGATAGGTGATCATGGGTACTGTATTTGTACACCACCACTGGTTTTGGGAAATGGGTCTTATGCTCTCTCTTTCGGCCTCTTCAGGAGGCTAAAGCTTCATCTGCTATCCAACAATCATTCCTTCAAAGAAATAAGCATGGTGGCTCTGTGTCCCTAAAAGAAAGCTCTCACTGAAATGAATGAGAACTCACAAGACTCCCTATGAACAGCACTAACAAACTGCATGGGAATTGCGTGCGCAAAAGGCTGAGACTTAGAGTGGAGAAAGGATGAAAACCTGAAGGGCCTAAATTCGGAACGAAATAATGAGCTAGCAGAACCGTTGTAGGCGGTCATCAGTTTGCCCAAATCTAGCTAGCTCACCCACAGCAGGCAGTTTAAAAGCAGCTGGATGTTTTCTTAGGAGGGAAAAAAACAACAACCTACACAGATTCTAAACCAGGAGAAGGAAAGACAGCACCAGACAAACCTTTTCCTATCAGCCCTGTGGGAAAAAGATCCTACAGCTGACCTACATTTGCTCAGAAACCACTGTGGGGAAAAGCTTTTAAAAATGCAAATTTTTCATTTATTCCAACCCCCCACCCCCCCGCCCTGCTTTGCCTGCCCCCTCCCTGCTCCCAAAGCTGGCTGCATGGTATACTACTAAAGAAAATCCTCCAGCAGCCATCTCCTCCTGCCCTAACAGACTGTGAAAGATTTAGTCCAAACTTCTGTTCTGATCATGTCACGTCAGTTCCCTCCTGGTGCGAGGGGGCACAGACCAAGTAAGACAGATGCTTCAATCTTCCCAATAGTTGTCACTTCCCATGACTGTCACTTTGCAGAATTCTGGCTTTCTAATATAGAAAACCCTGTGGGGAGAAAACAAAACAAAACAAAACAAACAAACAAACAAAATAAAACCCCCAACTCAACTCATTCCTAACTATATGATTTTTTGACTCTCTCTCCAGGAATGAGCCTATCAAGCTAATGATAACTGTATGAGGGGTACTGATTGTGCTGCCACAGGACAGTGAGCACAGTAGGTATAAAGTTCTCACTCAGCTGATCTGTGATCTAGAGGCTGTCCCATTTCTGCAAGGAAGGAGTACAGGCAACCCAACCTACCACAGGAAGGTGGGTAAGCCTGGAGGGACAGACTTGAGTCACAGAAGAGATGCTACAAACAGACTTCCTCCCTTTGTGTTTACCTATATATGCAGAAGGAGATTTCTTTTTTGTGCCTTTGCCTTAACACAAACATGAATTTCTGTGCCTGCAGACAGAGATGGAGGTCGTGTAGGCTTTTGGTACACACACACACACACACAAAGAGGTGTTTCCTTGGCAACAGAAATGCCATAAAAGCTATCTGAACAATTCCTTAGGGCTGTGTAACAAATAGAAACATTAACATGCTGAGACCTAAATATAGCTGCGTTTTAGTGCTGTTCATCCAAGTCTTTACTCAGCTTCAGCTTGTATCTGAAACAAGTGCAGTCAACAAGACATACAAAGATGTTTTCAAGAGTTTACAGTGGTTTGCCTTTTTAAATAGTGCAAGAATAGAGATAGTGATGGAGAGGGGCTTACAAATGGCACCAGCCTTGCACTTAACTGCAGAATTGCTGCCTTGCCTGACTTAACTTCAAACGTGCCCTTGACTACCCAGTGAAGGCTCCATGCTTTTCTGAGTAGCACAGATTGGGATGATGTTGGGAGCAGGCAAGTTCTTTTCATTGACCTCCAGAACAGTGAAAAACCAGCTTTGACATTGCTAACACTGAGGAATGCAATGAGCCTTTGGATAAGTGTAGTTCATGGGTTTTTTTTTCATTGCTGGGTTTGGGATTATAACTGAGAATTCTTTCAATAAGCTTTAGGGCCCAAGTACTTATTTAGCCATTTTTTGTCTGGGAAGGCTGCAAATATTGCATCTGGACTACAGAATAAATAAGGGAAAAGGTTTTGGCTACAAAAACAAAAAGGCAGACAAATAACATTCAGACAAATAACATAACTCACAAAGTGGCCAAAAGATGAATATAGGCTCCCCGGAAATGAGGCATTTTGGTGGCTAAAACTGGATCTGGTCTAAAGGAAAAATGGTCAGATATAGGTTCACATTACAGATTTCTAGTAATCTAAAAACCATGTCATTGCTGATCCTCATGGTCTGTTTTGCATGCTTGTTGTGACAAGTAGGATACAGCCCCGTCATTTGTATAGCAGATTGTCCTTCAAAAGCCAGGAAAGGAGTTGGAAAGATTGGATTTTGATTTTGGTGCTGGACAGCACTCTGGGGAAAGTTATTATCTTGGAGTCTATTCAATGTACAAGACTGAGCCAGAGCCAGATCAGGACTCTCTGAACCATGGTCTGTGGCACTGTGAAGCTTATCATACAGAGAGTTGGCTAAAGAGTCTCCAAACCCAGAAGGTCCAGGCTCCAATAATGGCTGATGTGACATCACATACAGGCAGAGTGAGAGGCTGTAAATTTACAGATGCTGCAGTCTAGGGATGGCAAATGTATCTGCTCATGCTTGGTTTCACATGCTGTGGCTTTGATTTATGGCACTTCAGCTGGAGGTGAAGTCCCAAATATAAAGACAGCCTATTGACTTCAGCTCTCTTCTCCCAGCATGCATGGTTCGGTGATGTGCAAACTGGGACTGAAGCAAAGATCAAAGTCTGAGCAAGAAAGGATTACAGAATAGACTGAAAAAGCAGTAGAAAAACCCCAAGGAGCAAAGAACCAGTATCTCACTGGGTAAATGAAGTCTCATTCTAGAACTCCACAACTCCCTCATAGCTGCACAGCGGCAGCTGCCAAAATCTAGAGGGGTATGGAGATGCCAGTTTAGCACTGGCCTTATTTCACTTAAGGCTGGAGGCACTTTGACTGCAATTGTTACTATATTAGCAAGCAAATATTAAGTTAATATAAATGAAAGTCTAGAATCATTTGGCTTAATTATTTAGAAAGAAGTCTAGCATGAGGGTAAATAGCTTTCAAATTGCCAAATAATTTGGCTCCTCATATAATCTCTTGGGTAATTTGTGTTAATTGCATGTCAAGTAGAGGTTTTCAAATATTAATCAATGCTTATTTATATTATTAATTAACATTATTACATTACATTTACATTATTTTGCAATGGCAGTTACCAAAGAACCATTTTCTGTTCCAGGGGTTTTCTCTCCTCGTTTGTGAAATCTCTTTCAATCCCACTAGTGAGTCACATACCCCTAATATGATCTAGATTATTTCACTTAATACTTTCTCTTTCCCTAAGATTTGCCACTGAGAGCTCTCTATTAGATATCAATTTCTGGGTAGAAAAATGCTTGGCCAGAACCAAACTGCTCCACGTTTTAAGGAAGGGAGCATGGGTAAACAATGCAAAGCTTTCACATCTCCCTGCTCTTAGCTTTTCATAGTGTGCCTCCCTGAGCTACCCATTGCCTTGTTCAGCTGGGGAGGCTGCAATAAAATAAAAGAAAAGAAATAATAAGTCATAGAGAGCTTTTATGTGTTTGTGGAGAGCATATTGCTGGAAAGGTTGGAAATAACAACAACAAAAAAATTCTAGGAGCAGTACTATAGCTTCCTTATAAATAAGGACACAGTGGTTTGTACAGTGATGAAAAATTTGAGTTGTTTATGATATGGCAAAATGCTGGAAGAAAATTCTCTTATTTCTATTACTATTTTATAGACCACATTCCAACAGTTTTTGTAAACTGTTTTGCCTGAATTCCTCACAGAGCTCTGTGGCTTATCATAAACACAGAGGAAAATCAATGGATAATTAAAGTGACCAAACCTGCAACTATGGGGTGGTTCTCAGCACAGTAGAGGCAGAAGTCAAAGACTACTGCCCAGTTAGTGGAGAAGAGCAATGTTGACAGGTCACCCCTTTCCAGAAATACATTTGATCCAAAGCTTGCTGAAATCTTTGGGAATATTTATGGCTGAAGCTGCAAATAAAAGAAGAGTCCTCAAAAGAATAAGAGAGCTTGCTAATCCAGACTGTCTTCAAACTAGTGGTCACTCCTGCACTTTACAGCGTAGACCTAAGAGCCATTGAGAGAACTGAATGAAGATGAACCCTATAGCCAGAGTACACAATGACTTCTTGAAAATACTGAGAGTCATTTTGCCAAAGTGCAAGCCCATACCAGAGATGTATGATATTTTTTCCCCAAATTACAGTGAAGTGTTAGGACCAATAAAACCTGAAATGCATTTTAAAGATCAGGAAGGTTTAGCAGAATCAAGAGACCTGTGTGGATGTCAAATGTTCTTTCTGCCTAATTTACAGTTTGACTTTAAATGCACAAAAGGCAGTGTGCAATTTCGTTTTGAAGAGTAATGAAACCAATACTTTTTCAGACATCAATATTGTTTAGAAAGAAATCTCACTTGCCTAGCTGAAGAACAGAGATTAAATTAGTTGGGAAAATAGCTAAGAAATGGAGAGGTCGATTCTCCTGTGCTAGGCTTACAAAGGAGTGTCACACAAAAAGGATTGCCTTCCTCTCAAAGAACTAAATGCAAATAATATTCCCAGAGACACATAGAATACCTGGCCTGTCTTAACTATACATTACCAACCCTGACACTTCTCCAATTATTTGCCTTTCTATAGTTTCTCCTCTATATTTTCAGGATCCATCAGGACTGGAAATAAAATAACAAAAGACAGAGAAGAAAAGAGGAGAAAAACGGGGGGGGGGGGGGGGGGGGGGGGGCGGGGGAGGGGAAACCCCAAGCAACCAAAAATCAACCACAAACAAAAAACTCATGATAATTTCTTTGAGGACATCAAAGCAAATGTAGAAAATCCAGGTGGTCCAGAAGGTTCACATAACAGAGAAAAAAATCCGTTCATTGCTAAACTATTTTTTATGCCAAACATTAAAAGTGTTCTGGTTTTATTCATTGACTGAATCCCTTTGTAGGTACACTGTGGTTGCCAACTTCCTTCCCATTCTCCTGCAAAAGGTAGTAGCTATAAGCACTTTGAAATTTCCTCAAGCTGAGTTGCTCCTTGGAAAGCACACATCTACATTAACAGTGTATGCTAATGCACACCAAAGAGGCACTGTCGCTCCAGGATGACAAGGATTTTCATGTTTGGGTTGAGAATGCATCCCACATTGAGGCAAGAATGCTATCTATGTACAGTCCAATTTACCATTGCTACAACCCTGATGTAACTGTATGACACAAATAGAAAAGGGCTGGAACAGGAGGCAAATTCCCTTTTATCCTATAGCTTTACCCAAACATTCGTGGAAACTACAGTAAAAGGCTGTATCTCTGCTCCATCGAATAAGCTCTTCAAATCAACTGCATGGTGAGGCTTGAGCTCTTCTAGATGGCTTTCTTTTTCTGTGTTTAAACAGAGCTGAATCCTCAGCATGCAACCTTCTTAATAGCAGATACTGGGTAGATATTTTATAAACTGTCTCTGCTCATTGCAGAGTGAATACAATCGCGACATGTTTGCTGAGCAGCAAAGATCAGAACACATATAGGAGCTGGTTACAGAAAACGCAAATACCAGGGAACAAAAATACCTCCCAAATGACTCATCAAGCAAAAGAGATCAGAGGGTATCCAAGAAAGCCCTCCCTCAAGAAGCGACCTCTGACACTTGGACACAGTATAGCATATTGACACTGCAGCACTGGGCTCTTGGGACAACTAGTCTGGCATTAGGCTTGCTGTGGGTGTCCCTGACCCATAGTAGTCCAAATGAAGTTTGCTCTGCCAGTGAGAGCCTTTCTGGTGCCACCCAGCACTTACTTTTGCAATGGGACATGAGGAAGGACAGCTGGCAGGGACTGTGACACAAGAGGATTTCTGTACTCCTGGAACCTGCCAAGAATTAGGAACCACTTACTGGTAGTGAGAATTTAATAGCAGGTCAAAAACATCCCTTTGAATTTTCAACAGGTTTTGGCAAGCCCATCTCTTAAATTCTGTTGAAAACCTGTGTGTCAGCAAGGGTCTGAACTCACAAAAAGAGTGACCACACAACCTGCAGTCCAGCCTTCCCCATAAGCCAGCCCAGCTGGGTAAAACAAGGTCTGAGACAGATTGCCACTGATGACAAGCAAGATTATTCTACCTTCATTTTAAAGCCTAACAGCAGGACAGAGCCTCTCATCTTTTAACATTGACCCCACTCAAAAATAAAGTTGTTTTAGAAGCCACTTCTCCCATTTCTTACCAATGCTAAATTATTTCCTACAGGGGCACCACTTAGAAGACTCATTTCTGCTTTCAAGCCAAGCCCCCCACTTCTCATATGAATTTATTTCACAGCCTAATAACACTCAGCATCAGAAGCTCATCAAGTCTTGGTGGAATACAAGCAGAGTTATTTTTCAGCCTGACAAAATTGAGTCTGTGGTTCCAAAATGCCAGTTTGGATACTCAGCTGTGCTACTTGTGCACCAAGAGGCACATGAACCTGCTACAAGCTTTATGTTTCCTGACTGTGCTTTCCCAGAAGTAGGTGTAGTGTGGTCAAGTCTATGGCCATTTTGTGTAGTGCTTCTTAGCCCCATAAACTGATTTTAGAGCCTTTCAATACTATTATAGACCTCTTACATTTTTCCCCTTTCCACAGTTACAAGACCAGATGGCACTGCAATTTTCACTGTAAGAGTCTGAAGATTCTGTCTGCCTCTAAGGTTTGAAGTCCAGGAACTACATTCCTGGTTGCAATTTGCATGCTATCACCTTTTCATAGCAGTGACAATATGAAGGAGCTTTAAATAAGGTGGGAATACAACCACATTACTGTTCCAAAGGCCTCAGCTATACATGGAACAGGCTGCCAAAAAGTGAGGTGTCAGGCACTGAAAGAGAACAGTCCTTGGCACAATTTTTTATTTGTTTATTTGTTTGTTTGCCTAGGAAGGGAGTTGTGGAATTGGGAATGCCCTTTGAGCTGCGGTCAGCACTAGTGGGAACTCAGGTGAAGCTATGCTTGAGGACCTTCCTTTCTTAATCTGACCTGCCCCAGCACTCCAGGCACTTGAGGAGGAGTATAGATGGGCCCCATCTACTGATCTGATATGTAGCTTGCTTTCCCTCTGGTTTACTCAATCTCACCCTTCCATTTCATTTTCAGAAAAGGGATTTACCCAACCACATTCATTCCCCCAGGTGAAAGAAGCTCTGTACCATTAAACCAAGAAAAAAATGAGGGCAAAAGCTGCTGTAGCACTGGAGATAAAGAATAAAATCTATAACTGAAAGAGTAGAGAAAGTGAGGGCTCTTTGCTCAGTTCTTAACATGTTTCAGGTTAGTATTTGCCTCCTGTTTTAGTGTGCTCTAAAGGCAGCAGAGCCCTGCTGGTCCTTCTTTCAGCCTGCAGTTTCCAGAGACAAGCAGTTTTCCTCTTTAAATAATGGCTGCCCAACAGCTCTTTAATTTCTAGAACTTTCCTTTTGCCCACAGACTCTACCTTGGAAGTGTTGGAGCCTTTTCTTATTTCTCATAATTAACAGCACTGAGCCACAGTGTTGAGAGGTTGGAGCTTACTAATTGGCTCATTTGCCTGAGGAAAAGGAGGCTGAAAAGAGGCAGCTTTTTTTTATTATTATTGTTTATTTTTAAAGGGAGTAAAAAAAACAGCAAACAACCTGCAATTAAGGTATGAATATCAGCTCAATGAATTATCTAATTACTTGTTAGGATGCAGATATAATGCACATGTAGGGTGAGGGTGTAAGAGAAAATCATGCTCATATTTGCTAGGTATCAAGCCTTAGACATCTTTTTCTGTTGGAAGAATTTGCCATCTCCCAGACCCCTTCAAAATGTGGGTGTTGAGGGAGAGAAGAACTTCTCCCATGCAAGAAGAGATGATGCATCCTGTTCAGATACAATCCTAACAAATTATACAACATTCATGAAGCAACTAGTAGTATCAGCACCCTCCTCATAAATCAGCCAGAGGCTTTGCCATGAGGACAAACTCAAGCAAATGGTGTTTTGGGTTCATTTTTCTTATCTACACTGCCCTGGCTTATCTCCTTTTAGAGATTAGGAAGAAAATTTGAAGAACATGAGAAAAATAAAGGTCCTAGTTGCATCACATTTAGTGAAATACTTTCCCCATCATCTGTGTCTTTAAAAATATTTCTACCACTGTGAAAAATATTACTGCCAGCAGCATGATGGCTGTACTCTCTGGCTGGGACATGAGGTAACAGGGCTGCCACAGGCCTGAGAGTGCTGTCACACAGACCCTAGCACAGTGGCACTCCACGGCACTGCCTCTGGCAGCTACAACAGCACAGATTGCAGCCGTGACCTCTAGAGTGGAAGTCAACAGCTTTCTGATGGTCTTCCACTTCTCCCAGGCCCTACAAACTGGAAATCAACACAATTTTTCAGGCTTAGAGGGATGTGTCTGCAGGTACTGAACACAGTGGCAGCTCTAGCTCCATCAAGTTTCATACAACATTTGTTAAATAGCAAAAATGCTACTGGATAGCAATGAAAAGAGGAGTTTCTTTTTTTGTCCTTTCCACCTTTCCTTTTAAAGCCACACCAGCACACCTGCAGAACACATTTTGTGGTTCTCACTAGCTCTGAAAAATGCCATTCTTGAGAATCCATTGATTTTTACTGCTTATTCAGTTTTTATAGACCCAGTTCCTCTGCCTATGTACATTACCTTTTGTCATCAGTTGACACCTTTCAGGTTTTGGTGGGTTTTGTTCACTTTTTCCCCCCATCCAAATAAATTCCTTTTTTTTCCTACTGAAATAAAAATCATGAGCAACTGCATTCACAACTTTTTGTTCACAACTAGCTTCCAGTGACAATGCTGCAACAGCTACCTGGTGGGTGGTCGTGGAGTGAAAAGTCATAAAAGGCAGATAGAAACTGTCAGATGCAACCTAATGGTTTAACCACCACATCTGTAGAAAAACAGAGGAAAAGTCTGGATTAACTTGTTTTAGCATGGAGGAGAGGAGATCTGCTGAGACCAAGACAGGGCATCTGCCATATGCTTGGTTTTAAAGACAGCCAGTGCCCTACAGAGAACATCAAAACAGAATGCATTTGCAAAAGCTTCCAATTCCCTCCAACTTCTTTTGGTCTTTGTGCATCTTGATGTCCTAATTCCTTGGTTTTTGGGGTTTTTGTAACTTTTCTCTCTCTCTTCCTCTCCTCCCCTCCCTTCAGAAGACAATGTCTCTAGAAGTGCTACAGGTAGACAAAATTTATGGCAACATCAAACAGAGACATCAGTGAAGTCCTGTGATTCTGGCATATTCATCAACATCATTCTGCTGATGGGAAAAAAGCCCTAATAGACTATTCTTCAAAAATGGAAAAATCAGGTGGGAATGTCACCTGGCCAAACTGAACACGTTTTAAATACCTCCCTTTCCCCTGTTATTAAGAAAACTATTACTTATACAGTTAATGATCACATGCCATTCATAATAGGTACTCAAGAGATGCAGAGTGACATTACAATACTCTGAAAGTGACTTTTAAATATGGAATGTAACATGCTCCTTGCCTGTTTAGTTGTTTTGCAACCATAGTATGTGCTGGCAGCAGCTATGCATTTGGGGAGTAGAGGCAAAGGAACTATTCAGTGCTGGAGCCTTCCACCATAATGTTGGTGGGTGGCAACCTGGTGTACACCCACATTCATTCACAACTCACACAAAAGCAGAACTCCTGTGGTTGCCCCTATATTATATCAGATCTCAGATTCTGGGCATGATTCTGGGACAATTCCCCACTTTTTTGAAATATTTGGACTTCATGTCAGGGGCAGCTGAAGGATTGAGAATTTTCTCAACTCTTTTTTTCTGACACAGGTCTCAGGCAGTTTGGAAGAGCAGCACGGCTTAGCTTAAATGATCACGTTGTGCAAAACCTGCAGATCAAGAGCGGTATTTCCAAGGTTAGATGCAGACCATTTCCTGCCTGCCTGAGTTTGCTGTTGCAGAAATGAATCCACAGCACTACCTGGCATCTGCTGAGCAGCTGTGCACAGCCTCATCCACATGCGTTGATACAAGGAGTCAGATGGCCACGACTGCCTGCTCTGAGACCTCATCTGTGACAGAAGTAAAAAATCAGTGAAGGGAAACAAAACTCCAGATGTTTCTGATGCAGTTCTGATTTCAATCAATAAAGAGAGCAAAAGCTGGTGCAAAAAATATTCCCTGAAAAGAGGGAATTTGGACACCACCCCAACCAACCAAGAAACCAGCACGAATCAGTCCTTATCACAAAAATAAAACCCACCTCTGAAGATTAACATCTTGAGTATGCTTTTTCCCTTTTGGTTCAGTGGGCTAATTTGCTCACATTTATAATTAATGCACTTGGATTGAAAAATTAACAAAGAATTTAGTTATTTATTAGCTATTTAAATCCACACAAGGGCTCCATTTGCATCTAAGGAAGTGGTTATAAGGCAAAATTTTCAGGCATCTTCTTGTAGTAAACCAGGGGAGTTCTGCAGCCTTAGCTGAGATTTCTTTTGCAGAGAAGGGTAAAGAGGCTGGTGAGAGGCCTTGAGCACAAGCCCAAGCCCTATGAGGAGAGGCTGAGGGAGCTGGAGTTGCTTAGCCTGGAGAAGAGGAGGCTCAGGGGAGACGTTATTGCTGTCTACAACTACCTGAAGGGTGGTTGTAGCCAAGAAGGGATTGGTCTCTTCTCTCAAGCAACCAGTACCAGAATAAGAGGACACAGTCTCAAGCTGCACCAGGGGAAGTTTAGGCTGGAGGTGAGGAGAAAGTTCTTCACTGAGAGAGTCGTTAGCCATTGGAATGTGCTGCCCAGGGAGGTGGTGGAGTCACCATCCCTGGAGGTGTTCAAGAGGGGATTGGATGTGGCACTTGGTGCCATGATTTAGTCATGAGGTCTGTGGTGACAGGTTGGACTTGATGATCTTTGAGGTCTCTTCCAACCTTGGTAATTCTGTGATTCTGTGACCTGGCTTCATTGTAGACTGTCTATATCTAACTCCTTTAATTGTTTTCTAGAAGCACCTTCTTTATGCATGTGTGTAAAGAAGGCAAACACAAGTGAACTTCAAAACCTGCCACATCTTTTAGAAAAATGGAAGGAAGCAAGCAAGCAACCTGAATCCTGCTGAATCCCACTTGCACACTAGCAGCCTGAATCCCAAAACAGTCAGCAAAGACAACTTTGCATCAGCAATTTATAAACACAAAGGCTGTAGAAGAGTGAATTCAGCTGGATTTTGGCTGGGTTGTATGCAGCAGGCTGCCTTTCAGAGCATTACTGTCTGGGTCAAGCATGAGCTTCTGAACTCCAGAGCTTGCGCCCACTATGCAAGCACATTTACACACTTGAAGTGCAGACACAGCTTTCAACTTGTTTTGCACTGCTATTAATTTAGTAGTGATATCAAAATAACCTGCAGTCTAGTCACTTTGAAATGAGTGTGAACTGTCTGATCATTTGGGTGGTGGTTAGTATATTTCATGCTTTTAGATGCTTTTCATCCTGGCACCCTTGCATGTACCACCCAGCAAGTCAGTTTTAAATTAATACATTTTCCCCTGTAGGAATCAGTCTACCACTGGTCCTGAATCTATCACTTCCAAAATCCAGTCCCACATTACATGCCCCATGCAGAATACTTAACCTTTTTTGATTATTATTTTTTTCCCCTGCAAGCTTCTGTCTGCAGGTAGCAGGTTTTATTTTCAATGCAAAGCCCCATTCAGAATGCATCAGGTTGGTGTGCCAGCTAACAGCTCCAGTCAAGACACAGCTAGTAGGAAGCAGCAGAAAACTGGAGGCTGACATTGCTGCATTTTGAAACCCAGCAGCAGTGCTGGTATTGGCTGCTGCTGGACCACATCCCCAGCACCTAATTGGGAGGGATAGTCCCACATCCTATATATCACCAAACAGCTGAGATAAGGGCTCAATATTAATTGTAAACAACCTTTGGTACACTGGTGTACTTCTGCAGTTTGGGATGCAGTACCCACAGCTGTGTGCACCTAAACATTCTTCAGAGTGTAGGGGGGTGGTGGTCCATGTCTCCTTTACTTAAATCAGAGTAAAGATAGAATGAAGCAAAACATTGGGCTGGGATTTGCAGTGAAAGTTTGATCTAGCTCCCTTTTCTGGGCTCAGTCTCTCACAGACCCTCGCTGAGATGCCTGTACTGTGGGCTGCAGCAGCCACAAACTTTTCTGGCAGGTTATGAGAATACTTCAGTTGAAGTTATAGAATGTCTCTTTTTTTTTTAATTATTATTTGCTTGTGTAATTTATTTTTTGTTGAGTACAACGAGAAATATTTTTTTTTTTAATTAAGATGATGTTAGCCCTGCTGTGTTTAATTAGATGACCATAAAGCTCAATCGTCTGGGCTCAAACTTGAATTATAATCTACAGGACTTGTTTTGATTTGACTAGCTGTCATCAGAAAGTGGATTTGATGATGAGTCAGTCTTTGATCACACCACCCAGAGACATCAATTAATAATTTCATACATGGAGCGATGAATTTACCACCCCCTGCTGCAGACCTCTGGACATGCCAATTAGAAAAGGAGCAGCAGTTAGATGCACCTGGAACTTATCCCATATTTGCATGCTTTGGAGTGCAGCTTCTCATTAAAGTAATGAAGACTTCATTACTTCTACCAAGGGGAAACAAATGCTTGAGCTGCAGATTGAGCACTCCCTTTCCTCCTTTTCATGTCATCTGCTATTTCTATTTCTAGTTTACACCTCAGTGATGCCCTGAGTCTACAAACTCAAGTGATCCTCACTTCTGTGGAGCATTCATCACAACCACACACGATGGACTTTTCCTCCTGAATTAGTGAGCTGAGGCTTTCTCTATAGTTACAATGAGGAGAAGACAGACAATTTTAGATTACATCTCAGTGGTCTATTTTCATTACCTACTTTAAGACAAGATAAATTACAGTCCACTGCACTGGCTCTGACCAAGAGGAGACCTCCAGGTGAATAACTGCAGCAAAGCTTTGCATTTTGGATGCCGTCCTTAGGGTAGTTGCACTGTAGGTGCCAAAGTAGCATAACACAGGGAGGCAGAGATGTTCAGAAGCTTTGCAAGAAGGGTACTGAACCTAGCCTTTCTTCTAAACTCTCCTCAAAGACTTGTGAACGCTGACTTTGAGAAGCAGAATATGAGATTTCCCCAAATACATTCTGAACACTAAGGCAAGTTCCTGGATAAACCACAGCTGTAATAATACAAAACTGTGATACTCCAGGTGTTGGATAAAGGATAATTGTTTGCTCTTGTTATATTTAAATAAAAATGCAGTAGATAAGGCCCTTGAGCAGGACTCACAACAGGTCATCCCCATTCCAGAACCCCACCAGAGCTCTCCTGTGAGGTTGGGTAAGTCAGGTAGCAAGCTGGGAATGTGTAAAAACTAGTTTCAGTGCTTTCCTAAAGGAACCAATCATGTAAAGCTACTCACAGGGTGACAGTCCCTGCCATGGGAGGCATGATGACATTTTGCAAAGAAAAAAAATGACCATGCTCATGATCTTTTATCCAGTCTCTAACCTGCTTTCCAAATCTGGAAGCTGTGACAAATTTCAGCCCAGCTAACCTGGCAAAACTGTATGCCACCATTGTGTCATCTTACCAGGGAAAGTGCCAATAATCTCAATGACAAGCTTACAAACAAATTAAAATGGGACAAAAGTTGCAACATTTTCTAATCAAATACAAGACTTTGCCATAAACCAAAGGCAGACTATAGAGATGCTGAAAAAGAACATGTATTAGTGTTTTGCCACCACTTGACGACAGATTTAACAAGGGCTAAAAGTTCAGCTAAAATAGTGCTTTCAAAATATACTTGCTAGATACTCCTTCATTTTACTTTCATGCAGTCACAAAAACAATCCCCCACAAAGCCAGCAGTTATTTCTGCAGATTTCAGCGTGTGCTCTGCAAGCAAGAAATAATTATAGCTGAGCACTGGAAGAGCTGTGGGTTTTAGTCACCTATTTTTCACATCCCGTTTGGTACTTGTTCCACCTTGTTCTAACATGTCCTACTCTTGCAGCTAGCATCCCCCGAAGGCACGAAACTTACAACATTTGCATAAAGAGGCTTTTTCCTTTGAACAATGCTAACTGTGGCTGCACAACACCAGTAGCTACGCAAGTTGCATTGCGCAATCTTACTCCTTGTTAGCATTCATTCCCTTTTATGCCTCTGTTGCACTGTTACACATCTGCCAGTTAAACTCTATGCAACTCCAAAACGTATTGTCTGGAATGAAACAACCAATTATTTCTTCAGGTTTTGTGGCATAATATCCTAGGAAACCAGCAATTACAGAATCAAAGTGGCATCAAATGGCGTAGAAAGGAGTTAGCGTGTATTATTCTTTAAATAGCAGTTACATGAACTCATAATAAATGGGTATTAAGTGCTAAATGTATGATAAGTAATTCTTGACAATGCAATTATCCAAACAATACAGGAAAAAGCTGCAAGATGTCACTGTCAAATCCACTTGTGCAAATGTTGCTGTGTGAAATAACACCGCTAAAGAATGGCTTCTGTTCATGAGCATCCTGCAGATACAATAGTGCAAGCACACAAGCCAAGCAGCACATTGTTCTGGATTCCCAGCAGCCCTTGGCTAGTAAATGTCACCCACTGGTTTGATCTTTCCTGAGGTTAAGACTTTAATAAGCAGAAGGGAGCAGTATACCAGTTTAACCTCTGAACATGGTTTATATGGTTACCTTCTGAAGGAAGCAGTGAATGAAGATGGAAGGATTATGTAAAGTGGGGTGGACTTCAAACAAAAGCTGGTCAGAAGTTTTCAGTTTCACAGACAAGGTTACACAGTAGTTGCAGCAACAGGCTTGAAACTTGAGGAATTTCCAGAGGAGACACATCCAACTGTGAAATAATGGGATGGTGCTGACACATTTAGCCCCTTTAGACTCTTCTTTTTGTCTCAAGAAAAGCTTGGCTACTTGTGTATCTGAGCAACAGATATAGTCATCACCAACACAAGAAACGTGATCATAACAATTTCAGCCTTCATCTGATATCAATCTTCCACCAAAACAAAGGAATTTTCTTTGGACCAGTGAGATTTTCCCTGGAACAAAAAGACCACTGAAGGTAGTCCTTCACTCTCCAGTCTGATTTCAGCTTTCATCTACATAGTTTCTCTCTTTCCCCGCTGCCTCTTTTTAGGTGAGCAGTGGCTCAGGGGCAACAGGATGAAATGTAAACCTGCCCTGTCAATGGCCAGAATGACAAGCAGGCAGTGAATCCTGAGTAGCACAACCAGTTAAAACCTAGTGTCCCCCTCAGCTCACCTGAGTAGTAGAAAAAGATCTGGAAGAACTGTTTATCTGAGTAGAAAAAGAAAACCCTGTTTCCAAGTGAGGCTAAATAGGTCATGAGCCATATGCTTTTGTTATGCCTCACCAACATGTGGACTATAAAGAGCTGAAGCTCAGAACTACATTTATATTTCTAATTCATCAAGTCCCTCACATTGTGAGCATTTGTCTGGATTTTTCTTTAACTGTAGTATGAATCTGTCTTCAGTGTACCCTACTCTGGTAAGGGTGATGTAATCTCTAAGCTAATAAGGATCTCAATAGGAAGGACTTAAATAGTCAGAGAAGATGCTGTAAAAACTTTTGATGGGCAGAACAAAACTCCTTGCAGAACAAAGTTCAGGCCTTTAGCATGCACCTTGTTTATTTTTTTGTTAAGAGATGTCACAAAACTCTAGCTGCATTTTGGGAACATTTTCTTGGTTTGCACCTGTTCAAATAAAATTTGCTGCTGCTGAATTTGGTGGGAAAAAATTGAATGAAAAAGGAGTTAGCTTTGAGCAAATATCTCCACTGGATTTATGCCAGGAAACCAAGTGTTAAGAAGTCACTTTGGCTCTACATGATATAATTTCCAGCTGGGGAACCGTGCAGTTCATAAATCCAGATCAGACCATTTTCCTTCACCTCCAGAGATGATGGACAGCTTTATCTTGGACAGAGATCCTTTTCAAAGGATGCTTTCTTAAAGAAAACCCAACCAACCAACCAACCAAAACAAAAAAAACCCCCAAACCAACAAAACTAAATGCTCAGAAGAAAAGAATAACCTATTTGGAGAAGTAACAGAAAGCTCCAGTTCAGTTCCACTTTTTTTTCTTCTTCTTTTTATTTTTTTTTTCCCCCCTCCTGGAATAACATCTGGCACCATATGTTAAAACATTTCCTCTTCTTTGCTAGTCAAGAATTAAATTTTATAATTAACTACAAGGTTCACTAAACTGAGGGATGTGAATAATGAGCTCCCCACAGTTTCTCTCCATCTCCAGACCTTTATGCACCTATTCAGATCCTGGTTTGCCTCACCCGCTGCAGGCCCAACTCAAAGTGTTCTCTGTGTCCTGCTTGGAAGTAGTGTCAGTCCTGACTTATCTAGTAAATACAAATTTGATAAAACCCCAAAACAAATTCAAGGGTTGCAATGAAATTACTTTAAAACATGCACATTAGTAATCTGCTTCTCTGGCTTGAAATTTAATTACATGTATGTGCTTAGTTTGGAGCATTTGTCCATGTTTGCAGTGGAAGCTGCTTGTTAGAATAGAATAGAATAGAATAGAATAGAATAGAATAGAATAGAATAGAATAGAATAGAATAGAATAGAATAGAATAGAATAGACCAGGTTGGAAGAGACCTTCAAGATCATCGTGTCCAACCCAACATCCAACACCACCTAATCAACTAAACCATGCAACCAAGGAACCCATCAAGTCTCCTCCTAAACACCTCCAATGATGGCGACTCCACCACCTCCCTGGGCTGCCCATTCCAAAGGGCAACCACTCTCTCTATGAAGAATTTCTTCCTAACATCCAGCCTGAAGCTCCCCTGGTGCAGCTTGAGACTGTGTCCTCTTGTTCTGGTGCTGGTTGCCTGGGAGAAAAGACCAGCCCCTGACTGTCTACAACCTCCCTTCAGGTAGTTGTAGAGAGCAATAAGGTCTCCTCTGAGCCTCCTCTTCTCCAGGCTAAGTCACCCCAGCTCCCTCAGCCTCTCCTCATAGGGCTTGTGTTCCAAACCCCTCACCAACTTTGTTGCTCTTCTCTGGACACATTCCAGCAAGTCAACAACTTTCCTAAACTGGGGGGCCCAGAACTGGACACAGTCCTCAAGGTATGGCCTAACCAGTGCAGTGTACAGGGTCAGAATGACCTCCCTGCTCCTGCTGGCCACACTGTTCCTGATACAGGCCAGGATACCATTGGCCCTCTTGGCCGCCTGGGCACACTGCAGGCTCATGTTCAGCCTACCATCAACCAGCACCCCCGGGTCCCTCTCTTCCTGGCCACTCTCCACTGTCAGAATCTAACAAGTGCTCAAAAAAGAGTGCAAGAAATCTGCAAGGAATGAGCTCTTTCAGAGAAGATACTCATTGGGAGTGTATTTTGGGATCAAACCTGCAAATTGCTGTCACTGCCAGGAACACTTTTGATGATGTGCTAAGAAGGCAGTATCACATCCACAGGCACAAATATATATCCCAAGATTCATACAACATCCTAAGAAAGGATTACTGATTATTTCATCCTATGAAAGGTCTATAGTAACACAACACAACCAAGAGGTACAGCTCCTGGGATTTCAAATCAAAATGGACCTAGCCAGCTTACATAGTTTCATCTCTGCCCTGGTGAGTCCACACCTGGAATATTGCATCCAGTTTTGGGCTCTCCAGTTCAGGAGGGACAGGGACCAACAGAAGGCTACCAGGATGTTTGAGGGACAAGAGCGCTGCCTTATGAGGAGAGGCTGAGAGACCTGGGGCTTTTTAGTCTGGAGAAGAGAAGACTGAGAGGGGATTTCATAAATGTTTATAAATATCTGAGTGCTGGGTGTCAAGAGGGAGGGGACAGGCTCTGTTCAGTTACACCCTGGGATAGGACAAGTGATAGTGGATATAAACTACAGTACAGGAAGTTCCACCCCAACATGAGGAGGAACTTCTTCACTCTGAGGGTCACAGAGCACTGGAACAGGCTCCCCAGAGACATTGTGGAGTCTCCTTCTCTGGAGACTTTCAACACCCATCTGGATGCTTTCTTGTGCAACTTGTGCTAGATTCTATGGTCCTGCTCTGGCAGGGGGGTTGGACTTGATCTTTGGAGGTCCCTTCCAACCCCTAACATCCTGTGATCCTGTGAAATAACATCAGTCCAAGGAAAGATCTAAGAAATGGTCTAGGTACTCCTTGCACATCCACTCACATGGAAATGAAAGAATATATTAAACTAAGAAACCAGCCTACGCTAATTGTGATACCTACCAAATAACATTCATTGCAGGGTTTTGTTTCCAGATTTAGAATGTGTTCATTCCATAATGAGATGAAGTTCATCCAAATTAAATCTAGGAAGTTAATGCAATGAAATCAAGCAGCATGAACACATAATGGACTTAAGGTTGAGGAGAGGAAACATCTCATAGCTTTATACTTAAAAAAAAAGTCATTGTGTCCTTCTGTGGGGAAGTAAATATCAGAGGAGTACACACTGGTTTTTAAGGCAGGGAACCTAATGCTTAGAACAGTACAAATCAAAATCCACACAGTGTGTGGCCATGGTTAGGTCATTTCAAGATTAATTTCACTAATTGTTGGTTCACTATTTGCTTAAACTTAATATTTCTCTAGGGGACAATTCCTTGCATTATAGAAAGGTTATGTATCTTAGGTGGAGATGTATTGCACTTCAAGATAGATAGTTAGGAAAGCTTAATGTCATTTTAAATAGAAATAATTATCAAAAGCCTCTATGAGACATTAGAACATAAATTCTAATGAAATTCATTCAAATTTGCTGTTTTGAAAAATCTCATCATTTCCCTCTCACTTTTCTTGCAATCTGCCTTGCTGGTTTGGAGGACTGTTCTTCTTAAGTGCTTCTCTTTGAAGAGCTTTTTCGTGAAGTGCAGCATTAACTCCCAGGAAAGCAAGGAGAATCAGCTGGAATACAGTGAACAACTGAGCCACATCTTTGGCTGTGGTTAACTGAAGTAGAACCTGGCATTCTGCAGGGCATCATCTGGGCTAGGTTCCAACTGTCCTTTATATTATTTACAATTCTTTCATATTTTGTTCTTGATAGGTTGGTTTTGTGGCTTTACACACTAAGTGAAGTTGTGCACTTACATTTAACCAATACACAGGGTACCCACGTGGGGATGTTTGGTGTTGTGGATGGGGAGGATTGTTTGCAGCACCAGGAGATGTGTGTGGGAAATGTGTTCTGAGCTGTACTTAGGTCAGCTCAGAAGAGATGTCTCCTCTCCTTCATACACTTTTAAGACATGCACGAATTTAAGCTTGTCTTGGATAATCTTTGTACCTACTCTATTACCTATAGAGGCACAGTAAACACAGGAAAAAATGTCAGGTATCAGTCATCTGTTTGAGATTCATAGGAAATTCAAGAGCTTCTTCCCCAGTGAGAGGCTGAAGTTGCCACTGCTGCTCATATTATCTCTGGATTGCATAGTAATTAACAACCATTTCTTCCAAACATAGAAAGCACAAGTACATTGGGACCAAATGTTGTGTGATATGACTGATCTTTGTGCAACAACAGAGCTGGGGAATGGAGAAAGCTATTGTAACAGCATAAATTTCCAGTGTGTATGATGACCACAGTTCATTGGAATATAAACTTGAATGATGTACACAGCTTTGTGACTGAAGACAGAGGTCCCACCTTCTCTAACATTTGGGATAAGATGTTTCCTTTACTCTCTTCTGATGTAGGCAAACAGTTCTTTGGGCAAAGAGGGGTGAGCTCCATTCTGGGACCCTTGAGGAGGCAGGAGCTGAGACTCCAGTGGCTCTTACCACAGTGCTGTGTGTCATTCCTGTGTGTCTGCACAACACAGCACCAAGTGGCAATCAGTAGGTTTCTGATCAAGTTCTCTTGTGTGCAGAGTCACACGAACACTCCGAGAAGGGATTTCTCATTCCCCCAAGGTTGACTTTTCAGGATGAATTTCTGCAGACTGTGTTTTACAAGTGGCTTCCTCACTTTGATATCTGTCAGGTGTCAGAGCCTTATGAGAAGTCTTTGGATGACAATATATATATATATACACATCTGCTGTAGGTTGAGGCAAGAGAGCAGCAAGAAGCCAAGTCTTGCATAATATCAGTCTCTTTTCATCATCCCTAGCATGAGTGGCACTTCCGGCAGCACAGCCCGTGGACTAAGCATACCGTGTGATGGATGTCTCAGTGGAAATTCTCAGAGCTGTCAGTGTATGTGCTCACTGCAGATGTCAAGAACAACAAACAAATCAGAATGATTGTAGGTAACTAGTGTAATTATTTATCCACATGGCAGGCGATTTCTACGGCAAACACTGTTGCCCTTTCTCTTGAAAGTAATACGGAGAAGTATGATTTGTCTACAGATCTTGCTCTTGTGAAAAAAGGAAAAGAGATGTTCACAGCCGGTGTCCCGAATTGAAAAAGGTAGAAAACATGAGACATCTGGGCTCCGAGGAAGGCTTCAAACATTGCACAACTGTGTACACTCAAATACAGAACATATTCTTCTTCTAAAAACTCAGCCAAGAAAACTTACCCTTTGCATTGTTTGAGAGTGATTTTATAAACTTCTCAGGACATGTCTAACCAAGGCATAAATATGCCACTGTGGCTCACAAGTTATTAAGCTTTCAATGACAGCAGCGTGAACCTTACAAGCTGAAAATGTGACAGATTTCACCGCACATCAGCTCTGCATCTCAATCAGGGAACTCTTTCTCCCAGACCTGCTTTAACAGGCGAGCAGCTTTCCCACATTGTTTGTCAAGTATTTACAGCTTTTGAAACATCTCCTGCTCCCCAGGGAAGGAAGATACCTTCCCCAAAGCACTGCACCAAAACAATGAATGAAACAACGTGGTTTTACACCTGCTAGCGGTTTATTTTCAGCAGGTTCAGAGTGTGCTTTCACAATAACAATGGATTGTAAATATTCAGCTAAAAGAGAATGATTTCCAACCACTAAAAGATGGTCCTGTTTGACCACTGTGCCAGCCTGCCTGGAGTCGCTCCTTCGACCTGAAAATGCAAGCAATTTCGAATGGATATTTGGCAGAGGTAATTGTAGTTGTTCATTAACTGACTATGGAGCAGTTTCCTATAGAACAAAAAATTATTGTCTGCAATTTAGAACAAGTTGCCTGCAATTTTAAAGATAGGGACCTTTGGGCTCAGTGATTACATTGCTGCAAATGGCAAAATATCCATGAAAACTCTATTAGCACTAGCAGAAGCCTTAAGTTTAATTTGTTTCCACATACACATTCATTGTTGGGTTTAAATGCCTCCATAAAGTAACCTCCTTGTGAAATTATCACAGCCTCCTTTTGTGGTGTTGCATCTATGTGAGTAAGTGGAGAAATGTACTGAACTAATGAACTCTGAATTAAAGCTGTTGCTTAATTGCGTCTCAAATGCTTTATTAATACCACCCCCAAAGCAAGCATTATTTCTATTTACCTCGAACAGAGAGGTAAATACATGAAATAAGGTAGAGGTAGCATATGAAATAAAATAGAATATGAAATAAAATAAACCTCAGCTATGTAGCTATAGAGCTAAGTACTTGAGAATAAATTTTCATCATTTCCCCCCAAGATTATGATGGAATTGCTCATGGAGCTGGGTTCTCTGGTAAACACCTGCTTGGCTCTCCAAAAGTTGTCAAGGATTAGGTTGGAATTTGCCCTAAAAACTTCCACCAAAGATTGCTGTGAAACAGGAAAGGTGATTTGTTATCCTTAAACTGACCCTTTGCAAAGAGAAGATCTAGAATGTTTTTCCAATAGCCTCTGGGAGGAATGTTCTCCTTACATCTAGTATAAAATCAATATAAGCCTCATTCAAAAGCCATTACAGTTATTGAAGATATTTCCTTTGCTCTAACAGGGTGTAGATCAAGACCATGTTTTGCTACACAACTCAAGGCACACCTCTGCATTTGTCTCGTTGTTAATAAATTCTCCTTCAACTTGTGTTTTGGAATATAATGCAGGTGAAATATTTGTTGAATACTTTTTAGCATTAAGTTACTCAGTTGCATTTCTTGGAGCTAACAACATCAGCAGCATTTTCTCTCAAGTGATCACACCGAGTCTAAATATTCTGTAAACTGTGGGCTGAGCAGTGGTGAAGTGCAAAGTGGCTAATTTATTTTGGTACTTACAAAGTATTTCCTACTTTTAAAAGTCAAACCAGAACACTTCATGGGGAGGCATGCTGCCATATTGCTAAAGAAATGATATATGTCAAAGCGACTTTTATAGATGTGTATATTAAAAAAACCCAAACCAATAAAGCCAACCAAACCAAGCAAACAAGCAAAAAAACCCCAACAAGCAAACAAAACCCAACAACCAAACAAACCACCTATTATGTGGAAAGCAAAGTTTTCAATACAGGATACAGAATACAGAATTAATCAGGTTGGAAAAGACCTTTAAGATCATCAACCAAACAAACCACCTATTATGTGGAAAGCAGAGTTTTCAATACAGGATGCAGAATACAGAATTAATCAGGTTGGAAAAGACCTTTGAGATCATCAAGTCCAACCTATCACCTAACACCATCTAATCAACTAAACCATGGCATGAAGTGCTTCATTCAGTCTTATTTTAAACACTTCCAGTGACACCACCACCTCCCTGGGCAGCCCATTCCAATGGCCAATCACTCTTTCTGTGAAGAATTTCTTCCTGACATCCTGCCTAAACCTCCCCTGGTGCATCTTGAGACTGTGTCCTCTTGTTCTGTCACAGGTTCAATTCCTTTTGCCATATTTTATGGCTTTGGATTGTTAATTCCTTATAATAGCTCCCTTATCTGAATAACTAATGGCAATTCTTACCATTTATTCTAGCACTGCTCTGAATTATCCTAATGCAGCTCCACACTCATCATGCAGTTTCACTTGCAGTCCTTTACTTATCCAGAACAGATCACCTAACGAACAGCTTATCTATCTGTATCATACTCATAGTTTTTCAAACACTTATTTTTTTCACTCTGTTGTTTTGTTTCCAGTGGAGTTCAAAGACACAGCAGCCCAGCAAGAGAAGGACATCACAGCCAGGCCAACCAAACCTGTTCTGGATCCCTTGACACTATTTTCTACTCCTATTTCATGCTATTTGTAGGTGTATGGCCATTTCACCTCCAGGGGAGAGCCATTATTTTAGGCAAGCACTGATTTTCCAAGCACTTATTTTGTTAATATTCTGGTGCTGGACATTTTCTTTTGTCATGTGTTTAACAGAATGATCCACGATTTAATTTTGAAGCAGCATATGCTCGAGTACACAGTGTTTTCATAACTTCTTTGACTAGTGTTGATTGACTTATTTGCTGTTTATAACCAGTGTATTAGCTTGATTCCTAGAGGATGAGCTGATCTGAATATGACAGCAATCTGTGGTGCAGAATCATATCTCCATAACTAATCTCAGACTCCCATTATAGCTTTCAAACTTATGTTGCTTTACTGCAGCATAAACATTATCTGAATTTTCCTGTGTCCTTCTACTGGCTATTCATCAAGCTACCCTAAAATGATAAACCTAATTATGACAGCAATATACAAAACCCATTTCTTGGTAGACCTTTGTCTATGGGAGATGTTTGGTTTCATTGTCTATGAAAAAAGTCATTTCACCTCATTAATGGTGCAAAGTGAAATCAATCAACATTTACTTTTCAGGGGACCTTTTTTCTGAGTTGTTTATTAAAATGAAATATAAAGGGTCAGATGCTGACTTCATTCTTTCTGGGATAAAGAAACTCCAGAGAACTCAGAGAATTTATCACACTGCAAATGAAATCAGTCTGGCTCAAAAGATAGCAATAATTCTAAGAAAGTATTTCACCAGAGGCCTTCAGCCATGGCTGACATTCAATTATAACTGAGCCAGCTATATGTAAATGGTAAAGTTATGTTTACTAAATAACTTGTCCTCCAGCAGAATTTAAAGTGAACTGTCCAGCTTCAAGGTGCTGCTCAAATCCCAGCACACAGAATTTTCTATTTGTATTCAGGGACAGAAACCTCAGCTGCTATATCTTGGAAGATGAATCCTTTATGATGATGGTATGGATTATGTGCTGTCTGAAACATTAGAGGGCTGAGAAACCTCTAATAGTGCAGCAAAGGTTAATAAGTGCCAGTCAGTCACATCTGCATAAGTGATCTCCATTTAATCTTTTTTTCAATCAGAAGAGGACATCACCTAGAACTTTTTAAAGAACTGTCTTCAGACATCTTTCTCCTATCTTGTCTTCTTTCTGCAGTCTGTGGGTTGCACTCGTTATAATAAAAGGGAACTTTAGTCATAGCTCAAGCTGCCTGAAAAGATTGCTTCTGATTCTGCAGGTCAGAATGTGAAGAAAACTAGCAGCAACTTTAAGGGATAACAATTTTGAAGAGACCAGTCCCTCGGTGACCACTAGAGACTGAGTGCTGATCGTTAAAGCTTTCCTGTTATTTGGTACCTTCTGAATTTCTGAGCCATTTTGCTTCTGTGCTGCTGGCCTTTGGTAAATCAGCTGGTTATTCTGTGCAAATCCTAACTCCAAAAGAGAAAAGTTGGCCTTATTGACACCAGGGACTCAGTAAAGGACAAATAAGCACTCAGAGACTAATTTAGATAGCAATTTCACCTCCCAAAATTCAAAGATTTAGCATTGCTAAGTCATCTTTCATGCCATAATGGTCAAGATGTCCTCAGGAGACTGGAGACTGAGTGAGAGCTAATGATCACAGGGATGTATGTGCCCAGTTCTAGCTAGGAATCCCAAACCAGGAGCATTTCAGATCACTCACCAGAACCCAAGGACCTGTGTAATGGGAGAAGTGACTCAGAAATGGGAGTTTTGTTTCCTCTTTGTCATTAATTTAACACACAAATGTAATGACTAAACAAACAAAAGGTGAAGTGCCTTATCTGAGCCCCACGCTGAGCTCCCTGACTTATCTGTACCAGGCATTTCTAGTTGAAAGAAAATGCCCCAGGGTCCCCCTAGATTTGGATTCAGCACCTGTAACTCCTACTTACAGGGGAGTTTGAAATCAGGCTGGCATCCTTTATATGGGAATATCAATTCCAAAATCTCACCTAAAAACAGTCATTGGTTGAAGGAGTAATTGCACTTCTCATCCTGTGAGTTTCGTTACAGCTAAATTGTTGGTGCCACATCCTGTGGCAGCTAATTACTGTATTTCCACTCTAAAAATCCATTCCTTTAAATTCTTTATATCCCCTTTTTTTCTTGAATACTCAAATCCTTGAGTAGCCCATGAAAAGACAGAGGCAACCAAGACAAAAAGGGAGCTGGAAGAGAGAGGGATCCTGAGGCTGAAAAAAAAATGTTACAAAATATTAGCTGCAGAGGTGTTTATCTCACAGTTTTGTGGTTTTAAACAGACAACCACAGTTAATACATGTGAAAAAGCAAAGCTGCTCCTGCTTTGAAGCTGCATGGCCTTTGCCTTTCCTTCCCTTCCTCTGGTGCACCATATTAAAGGTCTTAGGTTTATTAAAAAGTATTAAGAGGTGATTTTGGACCATGGAAAGTGCTAGGGATACAGTGCAATAGTGTGTGGACACATTTGGATGGAATGTCATTACCTGGCTAGCTGAAACCACTGTGTCCCATGGCCCAAGTGGTCCCTTCCAGGGACAACTTGTGAAAGAGAGCTGCCTGACTTAATCTGTGTCAGCTGTCCTACCAACACCTCTTGGTTCCAGGGAAGTTTTCAGGAAACATCACCAAATGACAGCAGACGGACTGGAGCAGATACAGAACTGGTTGAACAAAAGAAATATGATGTGAGTATTCATGTGGAAGATTGCTGGATCGAACTGAAAATTGTTGCATTTGTTGTTCTGAAGCACCAACTCTCTCTCTCTCTCTCTCTCTTTTTTAACATATAAATTATATTATATGCTATGGCATCGCTTCATGCTGGGCTGCTGAGAATACAGAGTCCTCAACAGTGAAAGACTGACATGCTGGATCTGTTCCTCTGCCCCATGATGGGCATGCTCCAACAGATCTGGGGAGTGAAATATACCTTTCTGTCATTCATTTCAGCATACCTGCCTTGGGGCATCCACAATTCCCTCTTGCTGTCTTGGACTCACTCTTCTTCACTTCCCAAAGTGTGTTGAAATAGTAGAGGTGGAACCAGATAGGAGTGTAGAAAGAGCTACATTCTGGGCTGTTATTTTTGTTGTATCTTCTGAAAGATTTGTACAGCTTTCTTGTGAAGAAGCCCTTTGCTAAAGAGCTGGCTTTGCAATGCATGAATGTTCAGCAAAAGATTTATTACTTACTGAACTGATTTTATAAATAAATGCAATAAAAAGATGCATTCATCATTATAAATATGCTGATAACAAGGCCAAATATAAACAGCAAGGAGTGGGAAGGAGGAGTATATCTCAGTCTGACTTCGTATGTAGGCTTTCCAATGACAGGCTCTTGCTGCTTATTTGACAGAAGCCATCAACAGGCATCCCGGGAGGTGAATATTTAAATGTAGTATTCATTTCAGCATTTGATTCAGTGGCAATTATTCCTCCAACCTTAACAGTGAAATGACACTGATACACTCTGTGCAGTGTTGTTTTCAGAGGCTATGCCTGGGTCACACAATGCTTGAAAGGGAGAAAGAAAGGACTGAAACAACCAGCAATTTGTATACAGTTAAAACTTATTTATAGTCTGCTATTTCTGAAGCAGGCTTCTCTTTTTCACTCGTTGGATACACTTCTAGAGGTATTTATCTCTCACTTGACCTTCATACTTGTGAATTGTGGTATATCTTGCACCTGGAAATTAGCCTTCTGAACATACCAGGGTTAATAGATGAAACCTGAAGCACACAGAAGTGCTGGTCATTTACCTTGTGCTGCTGAACCTATGAACTTAAGAACATACAAATCCACATGTTCTCCCTAGAAATGTGATCACATGAATTCCTCCACTTGTAGGCTACATCAGCTTTAGGTTCATTTATCCATAGTGAACAGGGTGCCTTTTTTAAAAGAGCAAAGCTGGGCATCAGCTTGAAATTTTGAAGGTTGCCATGATTTCAATTTTCTCTTTTCTGCATGCCATTAAGACTGCATTGCCATCTTCAAAGCAACCAAAAGACCTGAAGACCAGGACTTGTTTTCAGAAGCCAGTGGTCTAGCACACATGCCTCAAAACAAAAGCAGTGTGCAAATATAGCAGCCCAGAGCAAAGCTGATTATCAAAATGAGCAAACAGTGACAATTCTGAGCCAAAGATACATATTTCTTACAGGGTCCATGAGTCAACATGCAAATTATTACACATGTATAATGCAGGAAAAATGTGGAATATTAAGTGAACTTTTCAAAGCAAGAGATTGAGTAAGGAAAACCACTGGAAAAAAAAACAACCTAATTAGCAAAGCCTTTTACCAGGAACAGAAATTGACTCAGAGAAAATGTCAGTGGGTTCAACAGTGAGCTAGCCTCCCTCTTTGGATAAAGACAGCTCAACCTTCTGGAGCCTGATCTGCCTCATCCATAGTGAGCATCTTTGCTGAAAGACATCCTTGAGGTCCAACTGTTCCAGGAACTGCCAGGGTTTACCCTTGCAGGATTCAAGATATATGGTGAAGCACACACTGTTCTCTGCAGTCAGAGCCAACTCTGGTCATATCCTTTAAAGTCTGCAATTAATTGCATAGTCTTTCCAGTCACAAGTCATGATTTATCTTCTTGTGTGAAGTTTTGCTAATCCCATATAAATTAAAACCTTTGAGTGAAAAATCCAATCTGCCTCTTGGCTTGTGAGGGAAAGAAGAGAAGGAAATGGTTTGTGTGGAGGAGGCTACATAAAGCCACATAGGGGGGGAGCAGTGAGATGCTCCTCTTCAGCACAGCGGTGCTGTCAGGCCTGCAATAACACAGGCTGTGCCCTGAGCAGGATGAAAGCTTTCTTGAGGCCTCCGTAAAGAGAAAATTCTGCTTCCAGTACTGTGAGCCCTTCCTATTTGTGCACACTCCTCAATTGCTTTCTGGGTCTTGTGCTGTATATTATATGATATCCCATAGGGAGGAGTAGTCACATCTGAGAGCTTTTAGACGAAAGGAGTGGTGAGGGCTGTGGTGGAAACAGAGGAAGTACAAAAGCATGGGAACTGGGAAGAGAATGCACTAGTCCTTTCAACATGGCAGTGAGCAGCCAACCCACTCTGGCTGCAGTGCTAAGGACATCCATAGTGCCTCCCTCTTTGGGGACGAATGGAAAAACCTCATTTATTCTGGAGCTGAGGAAACATAAACACACACATGCTTTTACACTGAGATGCCTTTGTACCTTGTATTTAGATTTGTGCTTTTGCTAAAATTAAGAATACTTAAACTATATTTTCTAACACTCCTTTTGATCAGCTCTCCCTTCAAGCAAAATCTGTGAGGCTGAGATACAAGACTAATGTTTGGGATGTTTACATGTAAAGCATTTACAAATGCTTTACAAAAGCATTTCTGCTTTTCTTTTCTTTTCTTTTCTTTTCTTTTTTTTTCTTTTCTTTTCTTTTCTTTTCTTTTCTTTTCTTTTCTTTTCTTTTCTTTTCTTTTCTTTTCTTTTCTTTTCTTTTCTTTTCTTTTCTTTTCCTTTCCTTTCCTTTCTTTTCTTTTCTTTTCTTTTCCTTTCTTTTTTCTCTTCTTTTCTTTTCTTTTCTTTTCTTTTCTTTTCTTTTATTTTCTTTTCTTTTATTTTCTTTTCTTTTCTTTTCTTTTCTTTTCTTTTCTTTTCTTTTCTTTTCTTTTTTCTTTCTGGTCTTGTCTTTCCCCCCACAAAGTGATTTTTTTTTCAGTTAAAGTACCCCCCCTTTATTTAGCCATTAAATAGTCCATATACTTCTCATTACAGTTGTTAAATGCTAGTTTACACCCACCGTTCAATGAAATAGAGCCACACAGAACACAGCATCTCAATCTTTCAAATCACAGCTCCATAAACTTTAAAATCTCACTGCCTTATGAGCTGAACACCTTCCAAAACCACTATGAAACACCACGAAGATACATGTTGCTTTTTATCTATTGTTTAATCACAAGAAAGCTATGGTGCAAAACTTGTGTTTACATGGGGAAAAAATAGAGAAAGAAGAAAGGTAAGTCTTTAGCAACAGGAGTCCTTGTGAGCATGAACTTTGTGGGCAGCTGCCTAGTGTCAGAGGCCAAGCTCATGGCTTCTGCCAGCTCATGTGCTTTGTAGACTGATCCCTTGTTCCTGTAGAGTGCACTTATCACATTGAATCAACATCTCAGAGTGAAAGGAGGTCTGGCAGTTAAATAAGGTCCCAAGGAACTGAACATGTTAAAAATGCAAGATCTGGAGCTTCAGTCTCAGCTAATGTTTCAAATGAGAAGCAAATGTCACAACTTAGAATTTAGGATTAAATAAATGGATATTTTTTTGCCAAGCAGGCCAAGAGCTTTATCCTTTCTCAAGAACTTTCAGTTCATCCTCTATGTACAATGTTTTGTAGCTACTAGATTAAGTAGCTACAAAACTATTGTGGTAAGGTCTTCAGGCCACACAGAAGCAAAGTTCCCTTTTCATGGTCAGAGGTGTGAATTGTTTCTAAGAGCTGTTTTAATGTAGAGTCCTCAAGAAAATCACTGTAATATAACTCACAAATATAGAGACAGATTCCTTCAGTCATGGTGGAAATGTTCTGTAGGAAGCCAATAATTTCCTATTTCTCCCCATTATTATGACCCTACATTTAACTTCAGAGTTTTCTTCTTCCAGACACTGATCTCTCTGAGCCTACAAACTCTCAGGTGAAACACTATTTATCATAACTACAAAAGGTTTTAGCTGCTAGATATCGTCCATATAGAAGTGCCATATAACTTCATGCTGTGCCATCAGCTGCAATACAGGCTATAAATGTTTAGTCAGGGAGAGGGTACTAAAAAGACCAAATAGCAGTATTCTGGAGGGGCGCACCTTAAATCCATCAGCAGAAAGTTATTCACTGTGTCCTGGATTTAATCCTATCACCATCATTTCCTCCAAATTGAGATATATGAAAAACACCCAACCACAATAGCAGAAAATGGAAACTTGCTCACAGTAAGATTCCTGATCCTGATCCATCACATTGTGACCATACTCTCCTTAGTCCTTATTCCACTAGAGGGAAAGCAAACAGAATTATAGCTTATGGTATGGCAGATATATTTCAGTGTGAATCAGATATTTACATCCTATTTTGAATAGAATAGAATAGAATAGAATAGAATAGAATAGAATAGAATAGAATAGAATAGAATAGAATAGAATTAACCAAATTGGAAGAGACCTTTGAGATCATTGAGTCCAACCTATCATCCAACACTATTTAATCAACTAAACCATGGCACCGAGCAACCCATCAAGTCTCTTCCTAAACACCTCCAGTGATGGTGACTCCACCACCTCCCTGGGCAGCCCATTCCAATGGCCAAGAATCATCCAGTAGTGTCCATCCTCCGAAGAGGGAGCTGACAAGATGGATCAAGACTATTCCCCAATGTAGCATTTCTCCTGTCCATTTTACTAAACAGCATGATTGTCACTGTTAACAACATTCACACATCTTCATCCCCAAGAGACAAGCATTTTTAGACTGCTGAAGGTGCCATTTCACAAAGGATTTGATAAGAGATAGAAGATTCCTTCCTGTCTTTAAAATGTCCTGAGCAAACCCCTAACTGCAATTGCCAAGCTGGATCACCAGATCCCCTGTCAACTCACTACAGTGTACAGGGATGTTACAAATTTAGAGGAGGTAAAAGCCACCCAAGGACTCCAAATATGTGTCAAAAGCCTGATTTACATAATGGTAGAGCAGCATCTGGATATTGCTACCCTTCTCAACATCAGCATGAAGCTTATGGATGGACACAGAACAAAGCTGAGGCTCAACACACACCATTACCCTGGGCAGCAAAGCCTCCCCATGGGAAAAAACACCAACCCTGCAGTGAAGATAACAAGTGACTGTGTTAGGCAGCTGAGCAAATCCAGCTCTGCTCTGTAACCCTGCCAGAGTCACAGAGCATAACTAAAATAATGCAATGTATCTTCAGCAGCACCTTCAGCTAATTTGGCTGGAGGCTCCAGTACATGGTGGCACTCTGGGGCAGTTCAGGTTATTTCTATCTTCCCCAGTCACTCCCTACCTTAAAATGTTTCAGCTTATGTCTAGCTTCATTTCTGACTTTGCTAGGTGTGTGATGTTTGGTTTGGTGGTTTAACTTATTGTCTCCAAATACTGTAATGCTGCTTGATCTTGGTTTTGCCTCACAGGAATATATCCAGCCCCCAACAATATTTTTCAGGCCTATAGCCAGTCAGAAGAAGTGCAATGTAAGCATGCTGAAACTGACTTTAACCAGCTATCCTGGGAACCAGTAGTAAAATTTAGTGGTATCTATGCTGGGCTTAATGAGGGCTGATTTACTTGTATTTGCATAATTGTTCTGCTCCAAAGAAGTTCATGACACAAAGCTAATGTAGCAATGAAGGGAAAAAAGGAGCATAAAATGTGTCATATTGAAGGAGGAAAAGTACAGCTGTATCTCTCCCAGTTACAGTTAAACCTTTAACTTCGCATAAGCGTCATCTAACAAAGCAATCAGGAGGAAGAAATTAGAAGAGGAGGGAAAAGGAGTTAGAGGAAGAGCCCATGTAAAAGGCTGCAGGATCCAAAGTTCACAGATGAATGGTGACTTACAATAAAGAACTCCTTCCAAAAGGATTGTAAGCAAAGAAAAACAAACAGGAGGAGAAATGTAGGAATTATGTATGTTCATTTCTAATCCAAGGGAAGCATTAGGTGAACACCTAACAGTTTTAAAGGTGTTTAGAGAGAGACAGGAAGTTGATATGTCCCAGCCTCTATGATAAATAGATACCCTCAAACTTGCAGCAGAAGTATTACAACACCCCATTGCTGTCACTTCTCAATTCAAGAGAGCCCAGGGCCACATGAATGATAGCAGTGACTTAGCCTTGACATTTTTCTTTTCATTTTACAATAATGACACAAAAGAATGTTTCCACTGTAACATTTAAGTCAAGTGAAAAGCACATTTTAAATGTCTGATATATTTTAATTTTTTTTAAGAAAGCTTTGATCATTACTTTTTTTTATCTCTTTTTTTTTTCTTTTTCTTTTTCTTTTCTAAAGAGCAACTTTGCCTGAGCAAACACTTGCAGTCGTGAAGTAGAAATCAGAGAGAATGTCAGAACTTCAGATTCAAGAGGTGGGATCTCAGCTTCCTTTGTCATCTGCCCATTTGCAATTCAAACACTCAATCCTTGTTAGAAGGTTGACATAAACCTTACTCCTCTTTCTTCTAGCTCAGTGTTGCACTACTATTGCTCCATTGACACCACTCTTGGTCTATGCCCATGTAAATAGAGCACATTTACCATAGCATTAACAATACATGAATAAACCTGTGGTCATGCAGGAAAACTTTCACTGACATGACCCTATCTGAGAGGAAAGGGCATTGAGTACTGTATCCAGTTCTGGGCCCCTCCGTTTAAGAAGGACATTGAGACTCTTGAGCGTGTCCAGAGAAGGGCAACGAGGCTGAGGAGAGGCCTAGAGCACAAGCCCTGCAAGGAGAGGCTGAGGGAGCTGGGATTGATTAGCCTGGAGAAGAGGAGGCTCAGGGGAGACCTCATTGCTGTCTACAACTACCGAAAGGGAGGCTGTAGCCAGGAGGGGGTTGCTCTCTCCCTGGCAAACAGCACCAGAACAAGGGGACACAGTATCAAGCTGTGCCAGGGGAAGTTTAGGCTGGAGGTGAGGAGAAAGTTCTTCACTGAGAGAGTCATTTGTCTTTGGAATGTGCTGCCCAGGGAGGTGGTGGAGTCACCATCCCTGGAGGTGTTTAAGAGGGGATTGAATGTGAGACTTGGTGCCATGGTTTAGTCATGAGGTCTGTGGTGACAGGTTGGACTTGATGATCTTTGAGGTCTCTTCCAACCTTGGTGATTCTGTGTGTGTGTGAATTATCCCTTTGCATCAGGGTGTAAGAACAGAGAGGTAATGCCACAAACCTCGATTTCCAGAATCCAGAAGATTCCTAAATCCATGCACTTTCAGCAGCACTTGAGTTTGAAAGTATTTGGGATTGTGAAAGACACTACAGAACAAAGTGCCTGGGTCTTAAGAGAGGTTATACAGATGGAAAACCAGCCAAAGGCTTGTACACCCATACATTGCCATGAATGTCAACCCACTTGCACAGAGCTGCTCTCTCTTCCATTTTTGAGCTTTGCAGATCTGGTGTTAGGCTACCAGGTCTTTGCACAGCTCAAAACAGCTTTGAGGATGATCAGCATGGGTCTGGTTTTATCCCCACTTGTCCTGTTTTGCTGGTGTGGGTTATCCCAGCCTAACACTCAGTGCCCTGGCAGGCTCACCTGCCTCTCATGCTTTATGCTTTCTTGAGTATTGTGGCCTATGGGAATTCCACTTGCCTCTAGGATTCACTTTCAAGCCCTATGTGTACTTCCAGAGCAGTTCAAAGAAGACTAAATACTTAACTGTATGCTCTCTTCAGAGTTTACAGTTGAAATCTCTATTGTCAGCATTTTAATTTAAGCTTCTCTGCAATCTAAGGATTTAATTTAGTGGCCTGAGAGATAAGTTATACTCTGAAGCTGTGACATGACTGCAGAGAAGCCTCTCTGCATTGTGACTTTTTGTATCTCTGAGAATGACTCAGTGGATAGAGGCCAGAAAATGACAGGTAAGACTCAAGGATAAATGTATGTAATAAGGCATAATTGCCCTAAATCATTTGCCTCAAGTTACTAAAGAGGTAGAGAGAGCAAACAGCAGTAAAATCAGTGATTTAAAGTCCACAGATTGTCACCTGAGGGAAAAAGCTAGCTAGAACAAGCAGCACTATTAAAATAGCTGTACTGTACATTATCCCTGACTCAGTTTTTATAAAGGCAGAACTCGCTGTCAGCTCTGCTGGACTCATTACAGCTTTACCAGAGAAGGTGTTGAGGGGATGGAGGATGTCAAATAGCTGGAAATAGCTGAAGACAGTTTGCTGTAACCATTCAGGTGTCCACTTCCTTCAGTTAAGTACTGGGCAGAGAAACAGGTTGTGTGCCCCGCCAGTCACTCCTTTAACCATCACCTGGCTGGGGCAAGAGATTGGGGGGTTTCATGACTCAGCCCTCTGGTTTGAGAAGCCCTCTCCAGAGGACTCTTAGGTAATAAGGTTTTGGGTTGGTTTTGGGTTCTTTGTTTGTTTGTTTTTGTTTGGGGTGTTGGGTTTTTTTTTGGGGGTAGGTGGTTTTGTTTTGTTTGGTTTGGTTTGGTTTGTTTGTTTATGTTTTCTTCAGAAGGAAAAACCTGCATCTTATCTGGGATTTGGCATTGCTAAGGTAATCTATCTTTCTACAATTTCCAATTAAATAGTTATGCATCCATTTGTTATTATAATTCACTGGGATTGCTGACAACTAATTCCTTAGGTACCAAATTCTCCACCTTATGCTAAGAAAGTGCATAACTCTGAGCATTTTAAGTAGTCACAACATGAAATATAAATAAAGGGTAAGATCAGTGTGAGCCTTTTGCACACAGGTAAAATTTCAACAAGATGATTCCTGCATTGAATTTGTTAACTGTTCCTCGGAATCCCTCATTCCCCAACAATCACATGGGCTTTCTGTTTCATTAAGGCTCACAGAGACACAAAACCATCTTCCCTTTGCCATAAGAAATTGAGCAAATAATCTTGTATTTATGAAATGTTTCTGCAAACAAGATCTAACTCAATTCTTTTCTCCTCTCCAAACAGAGGATATTATTAAAGGAAGCCTGCAAGTCTTGAAGTGGAAGAAAATAAGCTTCTTTATGATTCAGTGGTGCCTTAGGACAGTAATTATGTATCAAGACCTCTTTCATCTATATACTCCTCAGTTTTCAAAAGTTCTGCCAATACACTGGTCATGGGGCTAAGTAAAATAACTACTTTCCACATCTATGGACCAAGGGTTCAGCATGATGTTATTGATGGGCCTGTCTAAGAGGCTGTCTTGCGTGTCCTGACTGCTTCCTACGATTGGCTGCGTGGTCACAGCCTCCCTGGCATACATCCTGAGGCTTGCCTGACTTGATCGTGAGCTACTTCACAAAGTTAAAGCAATGGAAAATTATCCTCCTCCTTCAAGAAAATGATTAGTGCTCTGGCAGTTTGTGTCCCTAATTAATGTCCTAAATTTATATCCCATTACCAGTGCAACAGAAATGATGGAAGTGTGCATATGAGATGGGAAGTATAAGAGGAAAATAACTCTTTCAAGAGCACCTGGAAACTCCAGTGGCTTAACTGGAATTTTCAATCTCCTTTACTAGTGAATATTTTGAATAATATTCAATATTAAGGATTTTACATTTTTAGCTTATCCATGAACTCTAGATCTGTGGTAACTAAAAATCCCAAATGATTCCTTGTCCAAATATTTGATCATGTCCAAATCTTTTGGGTGTCAGACAACAGACAAGCTCAGGTAAATTATTTTCCCCCCATATGTATTAACCATCACACCAAGTGCAGTTCTCCCAGCTTGCACAAACATAGATCAAACAGAAAAAATAAGGGCTGTCCTTCCTGAAATGAGTACAGGAGACATAAAACACCACATCCTATCAGCTGCAGATTATAAATACATAAGAGGGAAATCAACCACAGAGGGGACAGCATGGAAGGCAGATGAATTGTGATGTTGGCACCTGATGGAAGAGCTGCCTGGGAAAACACAGGCCAAAAAAAATGAGGGATGTATGGAAATCAGTGATAGGTTTTCAAGCCATTTTCATAGTCAGTATTGTCTCCAACCCAGAGAGCCCTGCTAGCTCCACCAGGATAGCTTTTGCTGGAAGGCATTATGTGGTAGAATACTGCTGTGTGCTCCTAAGTAAATAGAAATATGAGCACATACATTTCTTTGTAGAAGCACAAGAGCTTTCAGGGAAGACCAATTAAATAGATCTTAATTTAGAGACTACCTTCACCAGTGTGGAATCCTACTCTAATTGTGGCTAGTAACAGAGTTCAATTGAAATTTAATCAGCAGAATGAGCATTGCTAGCATTTGAGAGTTAATTGGGGTAATAATTACTGAAGAAACAGATTTGCTGCATTGAGGAGCAGTTGCTATGGTATTCCCATATATATAAAAGAAAGAAATTTTTAAAATCCCCTGACTTAGACAGAATAGCCACAGATAAGTGGAAAGTTAAATGAGTAATGCATCAGAATGGCAGGGCAATCCAGTGCCACCCCATTTCAACTGTTTCTTCCTTCCTAATGTGTTTTTGCCCTCAAATCAGCTCGATGCTGATAAGGTTTCAGACTGCCTGAATGTACCACACACAGAGACCCAAGTGCGAAGGATGCAGTTATAGCCTCTTCACAGGTTGGCTGAAGGGAATGATTTTCACTGCTGGGGAGATGTCAGGACTGGGGATGAATAGTATTTGGTAGGGAGAAAGAAAACAAGTCTTTGGAAGGATATGGCAGACACAAGATCTGGTCTGTCTTGTGTAGGAGAAGGTTCAAAAGAGACTGTGGAGGACCTGACTGGTGGGTTAGATAACTTTTGTCACTTGTGAAAAATCTAGAATTAATTCTTGATCAGAATAGATTTTAAATAGACATTAACAGCAGGCAATTACTTTGAGATCTCTGAGACAAAGGCTGACATCTAGGATAGGGTGCAGGGAGATAGGTTTTTTTCCTCTCTCTAATTTCAGACCTGAGTTCAAAGCCATTAGCTGAACAGAGCAGAATGGGTCTGCACAGACTTGTGAGTTAGGAGAGTGGAAAGCAGGAAAGGCACAGAAGGACAAAATTCCAACAAAAAGTATGCAGCTAGTGAATTTAAGAGCACTAAGATATGAAAGAGGATTTAAATGGAGGGTGTTTAGCCAGGGAGATGCTCCAGTGATTGTGTAAGAATGGCTCTTTAAGAGCCAGATTTCAGCCACCTCAGGGTAGCCTTGGAGCACAGAGACAGGAAGCCAAGTTTGTAGGCAGTTTGCTTGTTGTACACAGAAGATGGACAGAACCTGGCAGAAAAATATTTATGTTTGGCTGCACCAAGATGCAAGAGGTGAAGCAGGGTGACTAATGAACTGCCATGCCCAGTGACAATGCTAGTGACATTCCCTAAGTGGACAGAGCTCACAGTAATAATTTTACCAGACCTGGATACACTTCAACATAATCCCATTGGTAGAAAGAGGGAGACTATGAAGGACCATTACTGCTCAAAACAATACTTCAGATCACATTTGTTTCTTCAGGTATGTCAATTCTGTGCCTAAAATTGCTGTGGGAGAAGTAAGAAGTTGTAACAAAACTCTTCCCTCTGTTCCCACACATCCTGGCTTCTATACTCAAAGCAAGAGAGAAAGAACAGGGAATTTGGAAGATGAGTATGAGATACATCTTTGTTTCTTAGGGCATTTTGTATGTTCTGCCTGATTTTGTTGTTGTGACATTAGGGATGAAAGGGTCTCCTGACAGAGAGACTGTGACCCAAACCAAACCAGCACCAGAACAAGAGAACACAGTCTCAAGCTGCGCCAGGGGAGGTTTAGGCTGGATGTTAGGAAGAAATTCTTCATAGAGAGAGTGATTGGGCATTGGAATGGGCTGCCCAGGGAGGTGGTGGAGTCACCATCACTGGAGGTGTGTAGGAGGAGACTTGATGGGGTGCTTGGTGCCATGGTTTAGTTGATTAGATGGTGTTGGATGATAGGTTGGACACGATGATCTCAAAGGTCTCTTCCAACCTGGTCTGGTCTATTCTATTCTATTCTATTCTATTCTATTCTATTCTATTCTATTCTATTCTATTCTATTCTAATTCTCCTGTGCAGTTTTTCTAATGCATTTCAAGAGAAAACCATGAGAGTCTGAGATTGCTGCATCTAAAAATTTTAAGAATGAAATATTGATTGTAAGCAAGACAAAAGTACCATTTCTTAGCACAGTGTTTGTCCGGGTTTGAGGGCAGGCAGATCCTCTCTTGCCCCTGAGAAGGGCAAAAGAATGACACTTGCACAAATGGATTGCAACGCGATGAAAAGTTTAAATGGAAAAGCAGCAAGTGTTTTACAGAAGCTACAAAGCATAGTGACAAAAGAAACCCAAAGCATACAGAGTCCCCTGCAGCACACCCAAAAACCTCTCAACACTTCCCTTATCCCCACCTGAGGGTATACCCAAAACCCCAAGGGCTCTTTCTTCCCTCCCCACTGCTAGGCTAGTCTCAGGCTGGCCAGGTTTGAGACTGCCTGCACCCCCCCAACCCCCTTCTCCTCCTGGCATTAGGCCTAGCCAAGGCCTTGAGATACTCCCCCACCATTACCCAATAGGGAGCATCTCCCACGGGAGCAGAGAGGGAAGAAAGAGGAAGTGAATGACTTTGCAGATGGATTTATAGGGTGCAGGATATTATGAGTATGAAATATGCTGCTTCCTGTGTCCACCTACTGGGCTGGACACTTGGGATGCTGGAGATGTAGCTTGTGTGGCAGTAACAGGAGGCACCCAGCCTAAACAGCCACAGTGTTTCAGAACCTAACTTTCAGGATTCTTCTCTTTTTACAGTGAGCCACTATAGTTGGTGGTTAGTGATAATCATGAGGAAAAGTGATAAACCAACTTTGAGGAGATCAGCAATCATCTAATTGCAACAGGCACTCTGTGAAGCTGCTAAAACTCCTGCTTCATTGATGAAATACTGTCCTGAATAACCTGAAAATGTTCATATTTGCAAGTACTTACAGTGGATGAGAGATAACCAATCATTTCTGGGACGTTTCAATAAAGTTACTCAGTACTGCAAACATCAATTCACTCAACAGAAATTCTTTGCTGTGTTTAAGGCTGAAAAGATGGTACCTGGCATCCTGCTTCCCACTGCATGCAGGCAGCAGCAGCTGCAGTGCGAGTCAGCTGAAGGAAAATTTGTGCAGTGAAGCAAGAATCAGGCAGGACTGCAAAGGGAAAATCAGATCCTGCACCACACTCAGCTCTTGGATGGATCACTAGCTGCAGGGATCTCTGTGAGCAGCTTTTACATGCAATAAAAAGAGGGGGAAAAAGAGTAATGGATTGAGCTCTAAACTGTATTTTTCATCTATTTGTTCTAATTAGTGGAGATTGTCAGAAGGGCCTTCAGTTCATTTGAAAGCTGTTTCCAAAGCGCTGTAAGTGACCAGCAGTAAACTCAGCTGTAGGATGGGATCTTCTGTTCTTATTTAGCAGCAATCATTTTCCTTTTCTGTGTCCTTTAAACAGCAACTAGAATAATAGATACCACACACAGTGGCAATGAAGAAATGCATAATGCAGTGCTCTTTCAGTGGCATAAAATTGAGTGGGGGAAAAAAAAAAGAGGTTTGTGCTATTCAATCTCTTGGTAATGTGTGGACGACTAAACTGTATTTCAACAAAATGAAGAGCGTATGTAAAATGGGTATGTGTTGTGTTTTCACCCTAAATGTGAAACAAAGTGTGAGACCTTCATGAAACTTTCACAAAGTTTCTGTTTTTCTTTTTTTTTTGTTTTATTCAGGACTGTGTTCACAAACTGGAATGACAGTCCAGTCTTAAACTTTCTAAATCATGCTTTCATTTGTGTGAGTCAAAAAACCTCAGTGGAAACCTAATGCCAGGCAAATGTCTTTTAGTGACCCAGGTACTAATGGATGCTTTTCTTTGTTTATTTTTCACCTAAAGAATAATGACATAATTGTTCCCATCTATTTCTCCCAGCATTTAAGTGCTGACACTGTACAAATTATTCTAAAGAAAAATACAATCTCCAAAAGCCTCAAATCAAAGCAGATGGTAAAACTCTCTGAAAACCAATCATTTTTTAAGATAATGGAGACATTTGACAAATCCTAGTGGGATAAATTACTCTTCTCCTAAGAAACTAGGTCTTCAATGAAATAATACACAGAATAAGTTTCCCCGTTTATCTTCTGATTCGCTGTTTTCTCCGTTTGGAACACAAGGAAATTCCTTGTTTCGGTGGTGCCTGCCGAATGTGCCCGGCCAGTCCCGCCGCTCCCCTCCGCAGAGGCCGGAGGAAGACCAACGACTCCCAAAGCAGCAACACCCCCACTCCAGCCCCACCTCTGCAGTGTCCCAGGGCCTCTCCCTGCTCTGGGAACTCGCTCATTCCATTTAAGCTTTACAATTTCCCCACCTAGTGGAAATCCAGGTCTTTCCCTTTCTCAGCATCTCAACAATAGGGGGATTTTATACTCCTGACAGTAGGCGAATGGCAGTTTCATGGAGGAGAATAACCCTGCCTTCATTTTTATTTATTTTTTGGTTGGTTGGTTTTGCTTGCCCAGATATGGTGGTTTGAGATATGTGGTGAGAATGGGATGAGAAATGGAAGAGCCAAAAGAAAAATGCAGTGTTAGGGAGATAATACAGAAAGATAGTATGAAGAGAAACAGCGCATGCTTCATTGTACGCAAATTAAACTCTCGGGTGGCTTTCCTAAATGAGAACGACATTTAGGCTGGGCTCAGCAGAGAACCTGAAAACCTTTTGTGATCTTAGGATGAGAACAAATCTTCCCCTCCTCTCACCCTCTTTTTGGTGGCAGGGTGCAGCATCAGTCAGATAACAGCAGTGAATGTTTTGTCCTCCCTAGGCTCTTCTCAGCATTAGCTGTACCAGGAACTGGTGTAATCCCATGGGCTCCAAATCCAGGACTCGATACAAACCTTACCACTCTGAACATGTAGATAGGGGATGGAGAGGGATATAAAAGAAGAGTTGCTGGTAGACTTAATGCTTTCTTTAATCCTAGGTGTTTTGCATAGATTACAGTTAAACTGAAGTACTTTTCCACACAGAACATCTTCCTCCACTTATAATCCCTCTGGCTGTTTTGCAAGTGATGTACAACAGCAAATGAACAGACTCCTGGAGAGCTGAGAATACTTTAAAATAAACTTTTGGAGTGAATACTTCATTTTAAAAACCTACATAGCTGTACAACTGCTTTCTGTTATATAGCTACACACTTATGCTTTCCCCACTTGTTTTCTGGTTTGGTTTTATTGTTCACTCTGCACTTCACTGCTGTCCTTCTGAGGGAACACTTTGGGAACCTGCTACTTTAAGATCTGCTCTGTAAGAAAGGATCTGCAGCTTTTTAAAAGGAGCTTTGCACCTGCACTCTCCTCAAAAATGTTTTTTTGCTGCTGTTTGGAGCTTGTATGCTTGTGATTTCAAAGTGCTTGCAGCACTGTTTGAAAGTCTTCTTAGCCAACAGATTGAATGACTCTACTTTAACTGCCGATAAACTGTCTGCCAATGATTAGGAGAAAAGAACCAAAATTGCTAGACCAAGCTTTATCAGTTCAAAGGTATCAGAGTCTAAAAGACACATTTCCCTGGGCGGAAATCGAATGACAGCTAAGGACAACACGCTTTCTTCCTCCCTGGGATCTGAAGCCTGCACAGCTGCATCACCACAGTCACCACTCTTCTGGAGCATTGACAAAGGATCACCCACTCGTGTTTTCTCACGGTCACAAGCGCTATCTCGGCCCTTACGGAAATAGTGTGGCTCCTGGGGAAAACGTGAGCTCGGAGGTGAGGTGAAAGGTGGCTAGATGGCAGCAGAGCCCCAGCCAGCATCAGTGGCGGCATGGTTAGCGTCTTTCTAGGGAGACGATTCCCGAGACGCACAATTCAGCTACCAGAGGGAGAAATGACAGAAAAACTGAACTATATGAAATTTGATACATTTGGGAATGTTAAATAAGAAAATAAAAGTTTTGTTTCTGTTCCAGCTTACCATAAATTCCCAGCTCACACCAGGTTACTGCTGACTGCAGAGTTGAAGTTGCAAAGGAAGGAAAACAAATGGAAAGTCTTTTACATCAGAAATAATCTTTTACTTGTACTGCTACAAGATGAAGTCTATTTTTTAAAAATTTTTTTTCATGGCCCTTAGTGGAAAGTAAATTGATGGACTGTGGCATTGAACTGACCATCACAAACAGGCAAAATACAACCAAACTGCCATGGCTTAGCCCCAGCTGCCTACTAAGCCCCACACAGCCACTTTCTTGCTTCCCCCAGTGGTACAGGGGAGAGAGTCAGAAGAGTAAATAAGAAAATTCGTGAGATGAGATAAATGGTTTCATAGGTAAAACAAAAACCATGCACACAAGCATGAAAACATGGAACTAACTCATGACTTCCCATAGGCAAGCATCCGTTCAACCATCTCCAGGAGAGCAGGACTTCGTCAAGTGTAATGCAACTGTGACTTAGGAAGACAAACACCATAACTACTAATGTTCTGTCTTTGTTCTTCGTCTCCCAGCTTTATGTGCTATGCATGATGTCATGTGGTATGGAATATCCCTTTGGTCAGTTGGGGTCAGCAATTTTGTCTGTGTCCCCTCCCAACTTCTTGTACACCTTCACTGCTGGATAGAGAGAAGGGGCAGAAAGGACTCTCTGAGAGCACTGATCAGCAGTAATAAAAACATCCCTGGGTTATCAATATTGCTTTCAGCACAAATACAAAACACAGGACATGCCAGCTACAGTGAACAAAATTATCTCTGTCCCAGCCAAAACTAGCACACAAACCTATCTGGGATTCTCTGTGGCTCTGCCACTGAGTAGCTATGGAAACATGGGAAGATCCTAGATCTCTTCCCTTCCCAGCTTTCACCTGCAGTTCCCAGCTCTTTGTCAAGCACTTTGACATGCCGAGTTACTGGCATTACACAAGTGACAGTGAGTAATTGTAATAGACTTAATGGTCTTTAATGAGGCATAAGCCATTTGACAGTGAAAATGGATTAATCAGATCTAAAATTTCAAGTTTAATCATCTGTAGAACCAGGTTAGCCCAGCAAATTGGTTCTGATCCTATCTTGTTTGTTCCTGTAGAGAAGACAATCACTTTGTAAAGGTCTGTATAAATTAAAGAAAAATAATAAAAAGGACATTTCACATGGTGGTATAAGAAAGACTACACTATGTTAAGAGAATAATGTTTTATTATGCAGCAGTATTTAAGATCTCATGAAATTTCTGCTTGGAAATGGCCACAGAATCCCTAATTTTTTTCAAGACAATTTTGCTGACATTTCCCAAATCCCTAAAGTACTGAATAAATACCTGGGAAAGGAAAGCAGATGATATTCTGAGTGTGAAACTAAGTGCCCTGTTGTCAACTGTGTACAGATTATATAGGTCCCTACAGGTGATTTTTAAGACATGGATTAAACTCATGCATTTTTATGATCAGTCATTTGTAAGTTCTAGTTGTGTTGAAGGCTTGTTGTGTGCAAGGATAAAAGGTATGATTTTCAGAGAGAAACATCTTTTATCAGACAAACCAGATATCTTTTCAAGCACAACCGCTCTTCTTTAGTAGTTCTTGCTGGTTCCTCTTAAATATTGCAGTGTGGTATGTTAGCATTACCAGCTGTTTCTCTGTGTATAATCTCAAATCACCTAGTTGCATGCAGAATAGAATAGAATAGAATAGAATAGAATAGAATAGAATAGAATAGAATAGAATAGAATAGAATAGAATAGACCAGGTTGGAAGAGACCTTCAAGATCATCGCATCCAACCCATCACCCAACATCACCTAATCAACTAAATCAAGCACACTATCAAGTCTCCTCCTAAACACCTCCAATGGTGGTGACTCCACCACCTCCCCAGGCAGCGCATTCCAATGGGCAATCACTCTCTCTGTGTAGAATTTCTTCCTAACATCCAGCCTAAACCTCCCCTGGCACAGCTTGAGACTGTGTCCTCTGGTTCTGGTGCTGGTTGCCTGGGAGAAGAGACCAGCCCCTGCCTGTCTACTTCCACTGTTTCAGCCATGCTCTTCTTTAGGCACTGCACATGACAAGATGCATTTTTAGATACAGATGCTCAAGTATTCAAATAAAAAAAAGGCAGAGAATTGTATTGACTAACTTTTGGTCAATAAGCATAGAAAGCTGACAGATCTGCTCAAGCAAATGAGAAAAGCCACCCATTTTAACATGTCTCTGGCTTCTCACAGACCTCAGGTTTATTTAGGTTATTGCAGTGTCTCTGACAAGTAGAAGCTAGAGTATCTATGGCATTTGGGATTCTTGTAATGCAATCTGTTAGGAAATATTTAAGGCTATTGATTGTTTCATTTATACCTACCAAAACCACCAAAGGATAGAAGTCAAGAACTGAGCGAGACTTAGCCACCCTCAGTACAGATGGGATTCAGACCTGCAGGCACTGGGCTTTGTGCTGCACTGCCTGTTACTGACTTACTGAGAACAAAATGGTTCTGCTATTTTTAAACAACACTGTCTTTTGCCAACTGCTTAATCTAGTAGACTCTGATTTTCTTCTCATGGAGATTTAAATGCTGAGAGTTTTGCTAAAGTTAATGCCAGCAAACATAATGCTTAAACATTATTTTCATATATGAAAACACGCAGATATCCCTTAGGGGGCATTCCTATTTGGTATAGCATTTGTATGTCACTGCAAATAATCAAACCATATTATTTTAATCAAAGGATAAGAACAGATAATGTAACAAAACCTCAAGGAACCAAACCATGTTTAATGTCAAGAGACTGAGATACAGCTCAGTGTTCTTAAATGAAGGCAATGGGGATGCATTTGATAATGCTTTCCAACAATCCAGTAAGCTCCAGTTTAATATGAATAAAGCCACTTGGATAAAAACTGATGAAAGAGAGGTTAAATACTAGGAACAGACCTCACTGCATCAAGAACAACTGTCCATTCATTTAAAATCAGTATAAAAACAGTGGGCTCAGTTGTAATTACATTTACTTTGGATTAACTCTGGAATAACTCCACAGAGGTCAACGTAATGATACTGGTGTTAAACAAAGGACAAGAGATCAGGATCACATTGAGATGTCTCCTGTTTCAAATACTCCTCTCCTATTCCATCTGCATGCAGGATGCTCTGAATTTTTTGTAAATGGATCTACAACATGTTAAAGGGTTTGTGCACCATTAAGCATTAACATAATGAAACAATTCAAAACAACACTAATTGTGCAAACTGGGGCAATTTCAAGCCATATATGATGGAAATACTACTCTCTCCTTAGAAGAATTTTGAGGTTCTATACAAGGTGTTTCTAGTGTAAAGGTTTTGTTTCCTTTTGGTCTGGTTTGTTGGGGCTTCTTTATTTTATTTTATACGTGTAAAAACAGCATCATTTTGCCCTCAGATATCATTCTTATACTTTCACCCAATTACTCTTCCTGAGCAATCTTTAAATCAATCAAACCCTGCAAACAATTAAGAAGCTCTCTCTCTGAATTGTGCACCTTGTCTAACTATTCATGTTACATCCAATGGTTCTGGAAAAAGCTTTCTAGAGCAGCTTCAATTTTAGCAGAGCTTAATAATCACTTGGTACAGAATGGATGGCAGAAAGGGGGTGATTTGTTAAAGTGATATACGCCCTCCTGAAGTACTTGCTGAACAGATGGAACTTATGTTTGTTTGAAATCTTCAGGATGAGGCAAGCCTATGTGAAGAGCCAAGACCGATTTGCCAGTTTACCTCAATGCAATAGAAACACAATCAAAGTAGTGGGTTGAGAAGAGTGAATTCAAACCCTCCTGTGAAAAGGGGCTAATCATTAGCAGTAGTTATCTGTGGCATGAATATTTCACAGGATTTTTGCATTAAAAGTAAGCATACTACTTCTCTTCCTCCTTCTCCAAGGCTGTCCCACGTTTCTTTCTTTATCCTCTCTAAGGACTGCAGCGATTACTCAGGTCAGCCCAGCAATGCCATCCTAGCAGTCAGCAGTATTTGGGAAGATGGAGCAGTGAACAAACCTCAGTGCTACTGCACAGCTTGGAAGTGGGCCACTGAGGGCTACACAGAGGACAAAGCCAATTACAAAATCTAAGTCAGCACCCAAAAGGTCAGGAAGAAATCTCTGTTGTGTTAAGCAGTGGGTAATTGTTGAGGTATTTTATGACCATTGGAATCCACCAGAGCTAGAAAATGTAACAACAACAACAGCAACAACAAATCTGGGGTAGATTTGTGTTCCAGAGCAAGTTTTTTTTTTAATCTCTACATAAAAAGGTATAATAACACTTTGCAACATCATATAAATATTTACTTGGTTCTCAGAGTCAGCCCTTGATTAGCGTGCATATAATCCCTTAATGTAAGCAATGAAGTTCTCTGCGTACTTCACTGGCAACAAAAACAGTCTTTGAAATACTCTCAGATGCAGAAAAATACATTTTGCAGGTACAAAATGACTGTAAGAGCAGCAGGAATGGAGATAAGGCTTCAGAATTATACTCAGCCTCATTTCCTTTTCACAGCACACATGCAGAATTTGGAATTCACATAATAACCGTAAGAGAAATGAACTTCTGTTTTAAACCCCTGTTTTCTACCAATAGCATTTTCAAGCACAAAACTTGCGAAGCATTTGTGAAAGTTGGATTCTCCTATCAAAATACCTCGAGATTTGTGAGGACTTTCATGAGGAAGAACTTCTGTAGAGGTCCCATCTTTGGTAGTGATTTGGTTTGGTGTGGCAACGAATTTTTGAGAAGCACTGTTCTGATCACACAGCTCTAGGTTTCTTTTTCCATGCCTCATCTAAAGAAAGCATTGAAAACATGACTTCTCTGAGTGAATCAATTGCAACTCTGTCTAGTCAATTAAAATCCCTTCAACTGTAGCCTCTCTTTTCATCAACACCTATAAAGGAAAAATAACAATTTGGGGGACGGCATGGGGGATGCCACTGAACCGTAAACTTTATTTTCTAAGAAAGCATTTTGCTGCAAGTGAAATGCATATGTTAGAGGTCAGCTTCTTTAAAAACAATTTACCTATTTCCTTCTTTCTGTCCATAAGTGGAATAGCATTTATACCATTAGCTAGGGCAATCTACAAATGAAAGAGGAGGAATTAGTCCTCTGATTGCGTGACAGTTAATGCCACTCCTTCTGCCTGAGCTCCTGAGCTCAGTCCTGTGATTACACTTACTACTAATGCACTGAGGATCTCATTGGCTCAGGGTCACATTCAGCTACCACTTTTCCTCCACCATGTAGGAAGGTGTAAAAATTTCCACCTGAAAGAGGAAGGGACATCGGTGTGGAGGACACTCAGCCAGAAGTTTGTCTTCGTCTTTTCAGTACGAAGGGGAGAAAGAGGCTAAATAAAAGTTCTCAACTGCATTCCTGCTTAGTCTAATTGCACTGACCTCAATAGATGTGTACATGTTTACTCCATCTGAGGATCTAGCTCATGATTTATAAGCTGAAACAAAATTGTCCTAACAGCCTTTATTCAAAATTATAGATTGTGCAACTCGGTTCTGCAAACATGCTAATGAACTACACAATCCCCGAAGAAAACATGTATGAATTAACTGCCTTTGCTAAAGAGGGACTGAATTTTCATCCACTGTAAACTGACCAGATGTTTTGGTCCAGTTGCACAACCCCTCCATTTGGAAACTCGCTGCCATCCTCTTTTTGATCATTTCCCTGAGAAAACCATCTGCTCTCTGTTTTCCCCTTCTTCTGCTCTTTGTCTCCACAGGCTTCCCTCAAGGCTTCCCTCTGCACAGTGTTATTTTGAGCCTTGAGTCTAAGGAGGATATATGGTAATTTCATCTACTTTCAAAAACTGGTCAGGCAGGATCTGTTTTCCCTGATGTAACTCCATAAAAGCCATAGGGATATCTTCTCAAAGTGCCATGCAGACATCTATGCTTTCCATCCAGCTTTTCCTACTTTCATGCCTCAGATTTGTGCAGACACCTATAGCCACAGGACCCCTAGAGACCCAAAAAGAAATCCAGCACATTACAGTCTCCAACACCAAAGAGAACACCCCAGCATTGCCCATTGGTTAATGAAATTAGAATCAGGTGAGTTACTGGAGCTGAAATCACCACAATTTTATCTCTTCAGAGGCTGATGATTGTGGAAATGCTCTTGAGGAGCTTCCTGTTGCCAGAATTTGTTTTATCCTCATCTGAAGAAGCTTCAGTGACTTTGCAAGCCAAATGTCAGTGAATGGACTGCAAGGTCCACTTACAGTTACCAAAAGGGCAACTAATGGATGAGAGTTGAGAAACGATTTACCAGGGAAGGTTTGGGCAATATCTGAAGTAGAGTTGCTTGTTTGCATTACACTGCAATGTCTGTGTTGGAAGTAATCTGCATGCCTCAGAGGGGTGCAAGGGATATACACATTTATTTTTTAAAATGGTAAATAGCACTCTGAAGAAAACTCACATAAAATTGTTCACATAAAACTTCTCCCTGCTATGTTGTAAAGATCGTTATAGTGTCCATCATTTTTACTGTGATCCGTGGAAATGAAGATAAACTGAGTATATTTTATCTTAACAAAAAGCAGGAGGAAAGTGAGGTGACTGCTGAAATTCCTGGGCAGGCTTCTGGGATGATGAGTGGGAAATGTTGCTAGTCAGGCCACCCTGAACTCTGCAAGGAGCCTTGTGGAGGTATATAGTGGGAATTCTGCTGCAAAATTCTGATTCCAAGAGCAGCAATGTGACTTTTGCCAACCAGCTTCAGAGGACGCTCAAATTAGATGCATTCAGGAAAGCTCTTTATCACATATCCCACTAGCAAGTATTGATGCATTGATTTAAGCAGTTTATTTTTAAGTCAGTAACGATCTTCATTACAGAAACAGATTTGATCAAAGGAGTCATCTGGACAAAATATGAAAGGCAAAGAAGAAAAGTTGTAAACTACTCAACTGGAGGGACAAAAAAATCTCACTAGCAAAAGTTCCATCTTCTGCCTTCTGTGTAATTCCTGTTTTTTTTTCCAACCTCCTCCCCATTCACCTCATCCTTGGAAACTACCATCAGCCTTTTGGTCACAGCTTAGTCTTTTTAATGCCATTGATGACAATGCTGCACCCATATTGATTGTTGAGTTTAATTAGCATGGAGTGCACCGGGAGGAATGAAATTAGTTTGTTCAGTTTCATTACACTCATGGCATTATGTGATCCAAGTGTCAATAAATTATCTTTTTTTTATTAAACAACAATAACAACAAAACCTCTCTTTATTATCTTAATTACAAAAGGCTGCACCTCTTGGTTGCAAAAGAGAACTTGCACATTAATAAAGGGATGTAACAGTAATCTCTCAGCAAGGTTGAATAGGAAAATGTTAATCATCCCCCCATAAAGCACTACTCTTGGCATATTTTATTTCAGTCTTAGAATGAGCTATCCACATTTGACCTCCTCAGCAACGTAAGTTTAAAGAGCCCACAAGGCCATGTGACAGAGCAATCCATTTGTAGAGTTTATTAAAAGCATACAGGTATATAGTAATGAAAAGTTACATAGAGTTACTGTTTATGACTGCCTTAGGCAGATTAGGTGGAAACAAAACAGCTTGTCAAGCCATTGTGTTTCATGGAGATTTTTGCCTGCTGAAGTGGTGTCCAGATTCAATTTCTGGTAAACATGATGGCCACATCCTTAACTTTGACATTCCAGTATGAACTGAAAGAGAGCTAGAAAATAGCAGCTGGTAGAGCATCTTCAGAGACTTCTTGCTCCCACCAAAATACCAGGTGAGTCCTGGGGATGCCAGACCATCTTGAAAGAGTAGGAGCCATACCTGCAGGTTGGTATTGTTCTGTGCTTTAGCACAGGGTATAGGCTCTGTGCTTGCAGAAGAGAGGGCTTTATACTGAGGTGGCAGAAGAGAAAGGAACAGTAAAAAAAAGAGAATGGTTGAGAACCATGAGTCTCAAAGAGAGAACCCCTAAGAAATGGCTCTAGCTGAAAGCAAGACTTTCTTTACATGCCATTATTAAATTAGGGTGCTAGCTGGTTTTCTTTCTGAAGGCACAGTACTAGTTGGGTTTAGACTGATGCAGAGCCAATCATGTTTGCTTGAATTCAGGCCACCACTGTTGAAAGGTATCTGTGAAACAACCTAACAGAAAACACTTCTAGTTTTCTTAAGATGGAAACACAACCTCTTCACACCACAAAATCTGCATCCAAAGTGAAGCCCTAAGTATCTTCAGGGGGTCAGTGTACATGACTTACCTGTTTCCCAAGATTCAGAGTTCTGTGGCGTGTCATTTCACAGATGAACAAGTCTCTTCACCAGGTAAAGGTTTCCGTATCATTCTTTTCATTATTAGCTCCATTTAGAAGATGGTTCAAAGGTCAATGAGGACTCAAGCACAAGCCCTGTGAGGAGAGGAGCTGGGGTTGTTCAGCCTGGAGAAGAGGAGGCTCAGGGGAGACCTTATTGCTGTCTACAACTACCTGAAGGGTGGTTGTAGCCAGGAAGGAGTTGGTCTCTTCTCCCAGGCAATCAGCACCAGAACAAGAGGACACAGTCTCAAGCTGCACCAGGGAATGTTTAGGCTCGAGGTGAGGAGAAAGTTCTTCACTGAGAGAGTTGTTAGCCATTGGAATGTGCTGCCCAGGGTGGCGGTGGAGTCGCCATCCCTGGAGGTGTACAAGAAGGGATTGGATGTGGCACTTGGTGCCATGGTAGAGTAGGCACGAGGTCTGTGGTGACAGGTTGGACTTGATGATCTTTGAGGTCTTTTCCCACCTTGTTGATTCTATGATTCTATGATTCAATATACTTTTCAAAACTAACTGTACATATTGCTGGCTGTAAACTAACAAACCAAAGGTTAACTAACATTTGCATATTTATATTACTTTGGAAAACATCTCTATTCCCAGTATCAGTATGGAAACATCATACATCTAAATGAGTTTACATATTCCTTTTCTTTCAAGGACTGTGTTAATTTAGTGTAAGCAACATTACAAAAAATAATACAAATTAATTGGAAATAAGGGTGGAAGACAAATAGAATTAACCAGCTTATTGGGAGTGGAATAGTCCCTGGAATAGGGCTTTAAGAAATCAAAAATGACACAATAGATTAATAATGCCTGTTATTAATTAGCTTCCATCTTGTCAGTAACATATGATTAATCAACATAATTGCAAGTCATGCTGTGAGTAATGCAGAAGTTTAATTTGTATAGGCTTGGTGATGAAGTAAGCCAAATGAGTCTTTCACCTTTGTTCAAAGGCTTTGTTTCAGACAGAGGGTTAACTACGATTGTCTCATCCTATTCTCTCTTGGGGCACATCAAAAAAAAACCTACCAGCAAATTAGAGAAGTTACTGGCACATACTCAGAAGTATTGTGATAGAAAAAGATGTGTCAGGGGGAGCTGTGCATGGGAAGATTATGAATTACCAGGCAGGATTGCTCCTGAAATTCATCTCTCTTTTTTTTTGGTCTAAAAAGTACAAGTGAAAAAACCCAAACAACTATTTCAGAGCAAATCAATAATCAGAGATTTAATATTGATTAAAAAAAAACCCAAACCCCACCCATCTTCAAGTAGAATCTCCAGAAGTAAATCTACCTGTGTGAGTATTACCCTGGAGTGGGGTAGAACTGCATGTACTAGTGAAGACAAACATTATCAGTCAGAAACAGAATTATTCCAGCAATACCAGGGTACGACAAATGCTGCTAAATTAATTTGGAAATGCACTATTCAAATGACACTCTGGGAAGAGTCCATTCTGTTTCAGACACTGCAGAAATCATGGGTTTGTCAAACAGAGAAGCATATAAATGCTGTGAACAGGAAATAAAGATTCATTCTGTAAGTATCAATGTCCAAACATTAATGCAGAGCTGTTGCTTTGAAAAAATGGTGAATAGTGAATAGTCTTCAAAAGCTGCCTCATAACGCTGGATGAACCTTCCTGCATTCACATATTTAAAACCAGACTGACAGTTTGGTTAATTTTCTTAAGGAAAAAAAACCCTTATCCTGCCAGGAGGAGGAACTAAGAGGTCTTGCGACACTGCCTTCCATGTGAGCCCACTGGTGGCATTGACACCAGCGACAGGAAAGCACATGCTTATGTCTGTGCACACACAGAGAGATGTATGTTGAAAATTACTTGGGGGAATAAAAAAATAATAAACCAGAAACCTGCATGGAAAATTGTTAGAAGGGAAAAAAAATTCAAAGCCAATGCTTTTTTTCCAAAGCTAAGAGATTACTTCTGTTCCTTCTGTTCCACTAGGCTACCACGCTACTGTTTTTAAACTCCAGGCACTCCAGCTGGAGCCCACAGCCCAGGATGCTCAGCATCTTTCCATGGAGCAGGAGACTGTGGACATGAAGCAGATGACTGATAGCTCTTGTCAAGCATCACAACAGCAATCCCAAATGGCAGTACTGACTGAAGTTTCATCAATGTTTTCCTTTTCTGAGGAACATCTCTTCTGGGGGGGAACATCGAAGGAAAGATTGCCGAAACAAACCCCAAAGCGGGAATTTTTCAGGGAAAAATAGTTTGCTGGAAAAGTAGCTTCCTACATAAAAGGTGCTGCTGTTCTCCAGTAACTCCAACTATACCTGGTGGTGAGTGATTTTGTAGTGCTCATTCAGCTCACCAGAAATGCAGGCAGAGCAGGCTCACACTGCAGCATGGAAAGCTAACACAGTTCTGAAACTGTGGTGATCCAAAGCAAGAGAACAAGTTCCTCAGGGTCATCCTTAGAAAACAAGATACCTGTCTACTGTCAAAACTTTATTAAATTAAGTATACAGCAACATACCTCAGACACAGATTACAAAAAGACAACCACCTCCTGGCAGATTAAGATAAATTCAACCAAGAGAACAAAAGTAATTAATTTTTTTTTTTGGTCAGGTTCAGGCATAAAATCTGCTAAATTTTCAGGCTTTACAGATTTGTAATTGGTTGAGAAAACACCTGTAGAGCAGCCATGCTGCTCTTATCCAAAGGAAGAAAGTTTAGCTACTGAAAGACACTCAGCAACCTGACTGCATTAAAGCGCTACCAGATCTGCTGTAATTAATTTTTCTTGTCATTTAATGAAGACAACAAAGCTGCATTAAAATAAGTTTCATCAAAGTTCATGAATTAAAGTGCTGTGCATTCTAAACAGTCTGTGGTTTGAGAGCCTTCTGTAATAAATAACAAGGAATGTGCTTGCACCGAGGGTGTTTGGGCCAACATAATTGCTATAAAAATAATTACCAGCAATTTTCCTCTTGCATTAGATCAGTTGATGAAGAAGAATAACAAAACCCTTTTCTTCTCTTTGTAGTTCAACACACGCAAAACAATAGCATTGAAATTCAAATCAAATGGGCAGATTCAACCTTCATGGGAGGATCAGCTGATAATACATGATTATTTTATTTTTTTAATAGCTGTAGTTAAGTGCTCACAGCAGAATGAAGTCCAGGGGGGCTTGAAATGTGCATAAATGTTTCTTTCTAGCTCCTTTCTGCGTTTTGATTTTAGAGGGATTTCAGATGGGATTGATCAGAGAGAAACCTGTGTCCTGGTTAGTTAGCTCCTTCTTCAGACTGCTGTGTATAGATTCACATTGCTGCTGTTTGATGCCTACCTATTCTCAGAAGAAACAAATTTAAGTTTCACATTAAACTCCATACCAGCTGGCTGGAATGTTCTTGTGCCATCTGCATTAAAACATAGTGAGGAAACAGCTAAACCTAGTCTCAATACTAACATTTGGCAAGGAGCTGGGGGTGGATGGCTGTAGGGGGAAGGGGTATTCTAGTAGTGAGGAGAATTCCCTGGACCCCAAACACTAGAAATTTTCTGAGCTGGGATATTATGAGAGACCAAATAACCTTCTGGAAAGAGCTTCTGCTCTGAATAAGTAGTGCTCAGTGCTCAGACCATCCAGCTTCCTAGGGAAGTGCCTGGCAGAGGAAATACCTGTTTGGAGGTATTATTGCAAAAATCTGTAATGTCTTGAAAGGGAAACATTTCTTCAGAAAGCATGGTTTCAAACTGGTATTACAAGAACCCACAACTGCCTTTGAAAAGCCCAGAGCACTAGTGGGGATCAAAAAAGGCTCTTCTAGTTGTGAGTGGGTCCTGAGCAGACACCAGCTTGGACCGGTGAAAACTTTTGCAGTGATTTCAGCAAATACAAAATCAGACTTACAGGCTTTGGGTACCAATTCTTCACAGCTGGGAAGGAGGGAGGTGACTACACTTGCAAGCAGTTAGTCAAGAAGTGCAACCACCTGGAAGCTGTGAAAGGGAGACTATTTTTGCTGTGTTTCAGTTACACGGGCACAAGTAGCACAGAACGCACCAAGAACTTCTCTCCTGGAAGCTGTGCCAGTGCAGTGCACAGGATCTCACCTAACCTGGCTTTAGACATGTTGTTTCAGAGGTTGCTGGGGAAATTGAGCAGCTACTGGGACAACTTGCTGGGGCAGTTGTCTTCTTCCAGATAATGTGCAACATTGAGAAATGCTGTCATTCCTGGGAATTAAGCTCTAGTACTGGCTGGGCACCTTGCATAAAGAATTTCCCTACTGCAGAGGTAACTATCAGCTTTATGAAAGCTGCTGATGGTTCAAAACTTCTCCTTGTCAGATCTGCAGCCAGGCATGTATCTGAGCCATTTTGCTCCAGGGAAAACCCAGATTTTTATAGAAGTGCTCTTCCTCATCCAAAATACTGAGAAGAAAAAAAAAAATAAAAGCGGGGGGGGGGGAGGGGGAGGGGAGAAAAAAAAAGAAAACCAGATGGAAAAGTGCAAGGATTGGATAATTAGGAGTCACAGAGCAAGAGAAAGCCAAAACAATTTCTCCCATTTCTATCATGTGGATAAGATCCACATGTAACAAAGGAAGTAAACCAAAAGAAACAGATAGTCATTCCAAGTCAAACTGTATATATTACATCATATATGACTTCTAGAAGCCATGATGATATATATGGAAGCTATATAAAATCTTGAATCTCATATTAAATACACATTCTAGGTGCATGTGTGAAGCTTTCACAAATGTAACTCACATTTATTTCCCTGACTTCCAACCTGCAACTGGGTTTACCAAGTGTATGGTTCATGTTTGCTCAGGAATGCAGTGTTGGAAAGACAAGAGTGGATATTTTGCTGTAATTTTTTTTTTTCTCTCTCCAAGTTATTGAAAAGATTCAAACTTGAAAGAAATTGGACACCTAGGCTCACTTTGGGTTTCAATTTTATACCTGGGGATTAAGCCTCAGAATAATCCTTTCTTCTTCTTTTTTTCTTTTTTTTTTCCTCCAAAGAAATGAAAATGATCCAGGGACCAGATTTGAAAACACTTGGATATGATTTACAGGTGCAATTATGGCACTTAATAAGCTGGATTACATTCTTAAAGAGTTGCCAGCACAGAAAAGCAAGCCCAATTAAGAGCAGACTCCAAATCTGGCCCTTCTCCTAAGATTCCTGCACTGTTTTTACATATAATTCAAATATATTCTTCATTAGCCACTTAGCCCATAAAGGATTTGAGGGAGGAAAGGCTGGGTTAGTCTGCAGCAGAGGATTGCAGAGTCCCAGCTGGCACAGAAAAACAAAGGAAATTATGCCTGTGCACACCTAAAGATTAACAATAAACTAAATACCTTTAGCCTTTGAGGAGTGGCAGGTCAAAATCTCCTCTCAGCAGCCAGCACTGTCATTACCATAAACTACAGACCATCCCAGCTCTAATCCCTCAGAATTTGGGAATAATGCAGACTATTACCCTTTTCAAACTGTTTTCATATGGAAGTGAAGTTGATATAGTCACGCTATGTATATGTGAACTTCCCACATGCATGCATATGGGTCTGCCTCCTAGAAATCTTTGAAGCCCTGGACTAATATTAAACCAGTGTTGACAAAAATTTGGAAGGCAGAAAGGTATTCCTGTTTCTTCCCTGATTTTGTGCAAGGTGGCTGCCCAGTAGTATTCAGCAATACCATCACTGGAGGCAAAGTTCTACAGAGGCACCAGGTAAAGCACAGGGAAGACAGGACAGAAATGTCTTTCCCATGGGAAATATACTGGTTAAAACTCAGCATGCCACAGACTGCTTAACAGGAACCTGAGAGGTGCAGACCCAACAGTCCTGCCAGCCTGGCCCTGCAGTCCTCTGCAAGCAGCAAGTTTTTCCTGTGGAAAGCTGTGAACCCAGCTCTTCCTTTAGTGCCCTTCCAGTAGGCCTAAAGCTCTTGTGATGGGAAAAAAAAACAAAAAAAACCAAAACAAGACACCTGAGAACACAGCACAGGCTCTGATCTTTGCTATGTCACAAGAAGCTCCCCTGAAACACAAATGCTGGCGGCACCACAGCTCACCATCACAGAGCAGCTGTCCCAGGGCCCACTGGTCCTTTTGACCAGTTTTACAGCCCTCCAAAGTCATTATAATTTTCTTATTAATTCCTTGCACTGGGTCAGAAGTTTCAATAAAGCAGCACAACCAGCACCACCCCACAGAGCACCAGTGGAAAAAAATGAGACAGTTAATGCCTGTGGTCACAAATCACACACTAGCACTGTTCATTTTGGAAATGAACTCAAATTAACCAGGAACCACTATTAGGGAATGATTTATTATTTTATTTTTTTTTAAGTGTTGCTCATTTTTTCTCAGCATATGAGAAAATAACATTTCAAATCCATTCAAGGAACCCCCCCCCAAAAATGATCACTGCTTTCAAAGCCCTACCTAGCCAGAATTGGTGCAGACAGCAAAGACAAGACATTAATAGCAATTATGGCTCAATTAGCTGCTGTCAGATCTGGCCGCCTAGGTGTTTGCTGTTGGAGACAACTGCATACATTTCTTCTTTTTTACTGTGCATCTGAACTATTAACTTGACATTTAAGTTCATTTGTACAGTAATTTATTCACGTCTCTTCTGGTTTTGGTGGGAAGGACAGGCAGGCGTGCTCTTTCTCATTGTTAAATTTTGCCTGCTTTCTTAAGAGCCGGAAGGCTCACAGATATACTGTGGAAAACTCCAAAGAAACTCTTTGTCATTAAAGGTTTAGCTGCAGAAGGGTGTTTTCAAAGAAGCTTATTTGTTAATATCTCCTCTTCTGTGTGAGTAACACTGTAAAGCCCTTAATGTTTAACTTCTTTACATCTAAGGCGTATTAGTCATGGCGACAAAAAGCTTCATTTTCACTAAGGGCTTAAGCCAGGCATGATGTGGTCAAACTTAAATAGAACAAATCACTCCCTTCCGAAAATTAAGAAATGTGACAGGAAATGGCAGGAAAATAGCAGATGAAGTTTTGAAAATTAATATATGCATAGTTTTTAATACTGTGACAGTCACCGTTGTATGAGCCTGTTCCAGCAGTCCATAGAGGAATACAACTGCACATCACTGTGCCTCTTCAGTCCCTAGAGGGCAAGAGGTGTGATCTGAGGGGCATCAAGGTTTGGATTGACTTTAAAATATCTACTTGTTTCCTATGACTTAATGTTTGTGAAACTAAGTCTTTGCTGTCTCTTGCCCTTCAAGCAAAAAATACTAAGTTGTGTGATGGTTTAAGAGGTCATAGCCCATTACCATTTACAAAAGTCTTTCTCTGACACAACAAGGGTTTCTTTATGTGAAAGAAGTGTTTTACCCAGCCTTAGATTCATTTTGGTTTTTTTGAGCAAGGCCATATTTTGAAGATAACCATGATAATCCCACAGATGCCTCTGTAAAGTTGAGTGTTAGGTGGAGTCTCTCAAAAACTTCCTTCTGAAAGACATCACGCTGCCCTACCCATGTGCAAACTGTCAAAGACCTGGGCAACAGCAGCAAAGTTATTCACTGACAGGATGAGAGTGTCATCAGTGTGTTTGGAAGTTGAATACATATTGGTGTTTCAAAAGATGGGCATGAAAATCTGTTTCCAGAATTCATTTCTCCCACTCTGAGCACAGCCTGTTGCACCATAGCCTCTGGTAACTGTCTCTCAATTTGTGTCCAGAGGACGGTTTTGGAAGAAGCTATGTAAAATAGTCCTTCCAGTTACGCTAAAATAAACAAAAGGCAAGGACAAGGGGCCAGAGGAATGAAATCTCAATTATCTGCTACTCCTAAATACTTCCTGCTAGAACAATTTGTAAGTTGACAAACTTAATTAGCTTCTTTACCAATATTTTCCAGATGTTCAGATTTTTGTTGGACTACTTAAACCAGATGTTTTCCATATTTAATCATATGACTGTGGCAATTTTTTAAAGTCACCAACAGACCAATAGGCTACGAAAACGAAGCTCATCCAAGCAGCTAATGCACAGAGCAGTGCAATATATCAATGAGCTAATCTCCAGGAAATGTGATTGTGAACTGTGATGAAGTCATGCATATGTGACTATGGAAACAAATAGCATAGTGGTCAAACAGTAAAAGAAGCAAAGGTTTGCACAAGCGGTATCAGTGGCAAAAGCTCATGGATTTTAATGCTGTCAGCTTTGTATTAAAAAAATAATGTAGGATTTGCAATGGATCTCTGGAGAGCAATAAAATATTGCTTTTTGAGACACTGAACACTTGAGGCAATAAATAAATAAAACTGAATCTTTTCCCCCATGATGGTTGACAGTGGAAGAGAGATTTGACACAAGCTACAAAGAGAAAGAGTGCAAAAGCCATTTTCTTCTTCTTTTTGATAAACTTAATACATCCAAAAGGACAGTATTTCATATAATTTTTCATCTTTAAGACAGGGGAAGTAGAAGGGGTGTCATACAAGACATGACTACTTCCAAGTAGCTGCAAAAGTAATTGCTGGCATGAATTCCAACTTCTTTCCGTTAAATGTTTCACTGGCTAGCATCATAAGCAATGTCAGGCAAAACTTAAGGCATCATTATTTGTGTTGCTGACAAACACCAGAAAGTTAAAAGCCAGTGAAGGTTGTGCTGTCTCTATATCAAAGTCACACACAAGCTTCAAATCAGATTGCATGTGGAGAACTCTCAAACTTAAAAGTGCAGGAATGCAAATCAGAAGCCTCCACGCATCAACATGAACTGAATGTTTTCTTTCTCATCCACTGGACTGCATCATTACACTCTTCAAATGTCCCTACCTATCTTTTCCAGTTCACTGTTTGTTGTATAGACTCATACCCCAAGCTTGTGCTGATCAAGATGCAAATGAAGTACATTTAGACTGCACAGAGAAACCTGAACTGGCTACGCACAGATCACCTCCTGGACCAGAATTTGTAAAGACACTTGAAAAGGTGATGGGGTGTTTGAAAACAGCACAGACCCAGCAGAGCCAGAGCCATGTAAACAGAAGTGATGAAATAGGGTAGGGTGCATCAGCTGGAATAATCTCTGTCATACCCTGAGCCTATGGATCCTTTCTGCCTTTTTCTGTGGGGCAACCCCAAATTTCTGTTGTGTTCCTCAAACCTACATAGCGGAAGAAAGAAATGTGAACAGTACCTCAGACTCTCAAGCATGGACAGAGATTAGAAGGGAAAAAACCAAACCAAACCAAACCAAAACAAGCCTTTGAATTTTCAGCCTTTTTGAATTCTTCTGAAGTTACAGGCTTACAAAGGTAATAATGAAAACATTATTGCAGGGTGTGGTGCTACATTTTACCCTGGGAATTGGAGGGAGGGAAGACAAAAGAGACACAAAAGAAAAATATTTCTTTTATTTGAAAAAGCCACATGCATAGAAATATAAGGAAATTAAATGATGAGTGAGCTACTGGAAAGGTCTCAATTTTCTTTTAAAAAGGGCATCATCCCTTCCATCAAACCTGGTAGCAGTTAACAGAAAATGTTTTAGAAATTGGTCTCATCTATCACTAATAAAATGTGCTACATTCTGAAAGGGTTGTCATTTTCCAAACAAGGAGTGAATTCTTCCACCTCCTCTAGGTGAAAACAATTAACAAAACCAGAAGGCTAATGATATGTAAATTGTCTCCATGGAAGAGTGGTTCATTTGCAATTCTTTCTCAAAACATCTTTCTTAAAGAGATCTCCAAACCAAGGTCTTCCCCTACTCTACAGTCCCTGGAGAAAGAGGTCTTTTTGTTGGGCATGCTAATATTCCTCCTACTATCTCTGGAATGCTTCCACTGCAAAGCTGCTTACCAGCTGAATGATTTAATGATTATTTCAATGCAAAATATAGCGTCCACCCTCTTGACTATATTATTAAGTTTTATCAAGCAGCTTTCAGACATGGTCAGACCATCCTGCCAAATTAAATTACACTCTACAGCAGAACAAATTTTGAAGTGTAGGATTAAATGGCTGCACAAGAAAATATTTTGCTCTAGCAACAAGTTACTGTGGCGTGTAAGGGGCAGATCGACTCAGTGGCACACAGACTCTGAGGAAAAAAGCATTTGAATAGAAACTATTTCATGGTGACACTGACAGAGCTTAAAAGCCTCCTTTAATACCATCTGCACGCCCTTCTAAAATCTGCACTGTGTTATCATCTTGAAATGAAAGACACTAGTAACTCCGAAGAGCAAATCATAAATGCATTTTACTGTGGTTCTACAAGGTTGTGTTTGAAACCTGCACTCAGCAGCCCTTCCAACGCTGATCCTAAAGTAGAAGCTGGGGGGTGGGGTGGGGTTTGAATGCAGCAACCACCATTTATGAATGCCCTGACCATCATATTTAATTAGAAAAGAATTGGAATAAGAGCTGGTTCATTTTTTGTCATCTCCTTCACTTCGAACACTGCAGGACATGGATCCAAGTGGTCTCTCTTTTACAGTGCCTGTCAAAAAGTAAAGGAAAGAAAGAGAGAAAACACACACTCAAAACCAATGTGAACTGTCCTGGCTTGGGTTATCTACATGATAGTTTCTTCAATATTTTATACTAACTAGTCCTTTCTACAGCACATTCTTCAAACAAAACAAAACAAAACCAAACACAAACCAAAGCAACTAAGCTATGGTTCTGTAGCACACAACATGTATGAAGTAGGGTCCCTTTGACTCTGCCTGTATAAAATATTCCTTATGGACACAGTGGTGTGCTATGAAATAACAGCCCTGGTCAGTGAGACAGAAATTTAACTTAGATTTGCTAGAAAAGGCAGCAAAATAAATTCTTCCCACACAGCATCATCTAAACTGTTGTGAGGAGTCCAGTTTGCAGTAAATTCCCAGCAGTTAATAGCCAATCTTCCCTGCTTAGCTTAGAAACTCCTTGTTCTCTGTGTGTGTATATTTGGAATAGTGTGTGTGCCAACCTGCACATTTATCAAGGAGCAGCCTTTCCCTGTCAGTGCTGCAGTAAGCTGCATGCCCACCTTCACCTTGCTGCAAAGGTCTCTCTGGAGCAGAATCGTCCATGAAGCTATTCTCTGCAGCCTCAAGGTAGCACAGTGTTCGTCAGACCCTCTGCCCCACTGCACATGTTACCAGTGCTGTGCCTTGCTGAAAAGCACATTCAGTCCCACTCTGCAGGACTTACTTCTCCCAGTGACTGGTACTAGATTTTTTTTTTTTTTATGCAGCTGCCAGCGTGTCTTGTGAAACATTTGGGGAACTTTGAGGCTCTACAAAAGTGTTTAGAGACCATTTCACAGTCCTACTGGTGCCATCTACTGCTGAATTTCATCTCTTGCAGAGTTTGCTTTCAAGAGAGGAGCTGGAGGTCCTGCCTGCTCCCAAGAGCACTGTACCTGCCCCTCTGTATCATTTTTAACACTCAGACAGAAATGCAACACAAATTGCACTTGCACACTCCACTGCCTTGCAGAAGTAAGCACCTCCAGGGACAGCCCTGTCCTGCTTTATGGCCAAGTAGCTAGAGTAGTTAAAAGTCTTTCAGATGTGAAAATACCAATTCAGAGAAACAACACTGATGGAAGATATGCCCAAAGAGCAGACCTACCAGAGTTTTTCTTGCATCTCTAGCTTGTCACCAAACTTTCTGCACTTTTCTTTGTGTTCCTAATCTGTTCAAAATCTCAGTCTTGAGAGACCAATTTTTTTCACAGCCAGTCAGAATGATGGATCTCCTCTGAGTCAGGTCACATTGCAACACCCACCTGTGCATGAAAGGTACAGAATGCTTCAAGTCAGCTCAGCTTAATGAGGTTCAGGCACTAGACTCTGGCCCAGGACAGTAAGGGGTCAATACTGTGACCCAGAAAAATAAACAGGCATTCACAGAACTTGTGCTGTCACACCTGAGGCTGAGCAAAGGTACAAAATACAACATCCACCAACCAGACAGTTCCAGAGACTCTGTTCCCTAGAGCTTTCAGCATAAGCCAGAAGGGCTTACTTAAAGCTTTTCTGTCCTCCCACCTAAAAGTGCTCCTCATCTCACAGTTCACAGGGAGTCAAGCTGTCAGAATATCAGACAATTTCTGTTCTAGCTGCTTTTAGACATTTATAGCATCTGTAGTTCACAGGAAAGAGCACAACCCTTCACCCAATGGACTGGAGGAGGAAAGAATTGCATGTAAAACATAAATGCCACCTATTACTCTTTGAAGTGCCAAAAGGTGCTGTTAATGAATCTCTTTTGTGATCCAGGAGTACATGACGACTAATGGGATCAAAGTAGAATTATTTCACCCTTCTGCCTATTCAACCTGCAGTCTGTCTTTGAGTGCTTTTGTTGGAGCACAGTATAGAGATCCAGATGGAGGTTTGATTGTTTTATGAAAAAGATTATTGGACATTGGCTGCTTAAAATAGTAGGGGACTAGGTTAGATCTACGGGGCTGAAAGATGTTATGTGTTGGGATGGAGATGGCTCTATAAACCTTCTTCCCAAGTGCAAATGCTCCTGTTTGCCTTCAATATTCTATGTTCTTTCCTCATTCAAATAGCAACATGTCATTCTCCCAGTGCCTCGATGTGCGCTAAAGGGACTGCTCCAAACCCACCTGAAGCACTGGTGGTTGCTGAAGTGCTCGCACCAGTCAACAGCACATCTGCTCCAGTTTCTTCAGAACGGCTGGAAGCTAAATTGCCAGCAATGCTTATGATGAGTTTATTTGAAAAGGAAGCCCTTAAAGTCTCTCACTGGAAAGACAAAGAATGGTCACATCCAAAGGAGATAGATTTTCATTCCTTGCTTTCCTGTTACAGCTACATTTTCATGAAGAAAGAGCAAAGCATGAAGGAAAGCTGTCTGGAAGGCTAGCGTGCTTGGAGGTGCAGATAGGAAAGGATGCTTTGCTCCTGGACCTTACTAATGTGAGACAAGCAGGAGCACAAGCAGTGCTCTAACCCAGCTAAAATCCCTAGGCTGCTTCGTTCTGGGCTGAGTTCAGCAGTCTCCACCTTCCATCCCCAACCAGCAGCTGTTTATCTGTTCACAGAAGAAAAAGAGCAAAGGGAGCTGAGACACTGTGTCTCTGATGCCACAAGTGTGTACTCCAAATGCTTGTATCTTATACATTTAAATAATCTTGCTTTGCCCCGGGCTCTGCAAACACTGCTCTAGACAACAAGCAAATGAAATTAGAACAGCCGAAATAAATTATCTGTTGTTGACAAAGCCACCCACCATGGGCTGGTTCAGGTGGGCTGAATGATGCTGAGAACTTAATTGTCTGCAAAACTAAGCGCCAGATAATTGAGGCTGCTTAAATTAATTTCAGAACAACAAAAAAGGGGTGAGCGTCCAAACAAAATCCCAGAGTTTGCAACCGCGATCTTGCAGCCGGTACACCCTCTAGTGGCAAACAGCCTTTCCTCTGCCTGTAGGATCCAAACAGATGGAAGCTTTTCCTTTTTATTCCTGCAAACACCTCTCTGCCCCTGGGGATCATGGCTACACCGTTCCAGGAGGAACATTCCTGATGTGCTGTGGTTCACATGTTGCTTTTGTTATACTGCTCTGGATTAGTTTTGCTACTGAATGTCAACAAAAACACAAACGAGCAACTTGGAGCAAAAGGCTCAAACCCAAGTACAAATGGAAAAGGATTACTTTGCTGCACCACACAGTCCAATAGTAAGCAGCCCAGTAGAAGCCTCTTAGCTAAGCTGTGCAATATAATAAACTTGATCTCGTTTTTAGAGCGCCAGAACTATGCAAGAGCTGTATTTATTGCTTTGCAGCAGCACAGTCAAGTGCTGAACAAAAGGCAAACACCAGAGCCAGCTCATTTAGTTCACACAAAACCCAAAGCTGCAGCAAGAACTCCTCTTCTTCCCCATCTGACCTCAATCTGTACACACTGACACTTCTTTGAAGAAAGTCATGCTCGCTGTTTGAAGAACCTGGTTATTTGGTTTAGAAGCCAATGAGAGCCTTTGGTACATTCACCATTACCTGCATTCCTCTCCAAATGAATAGCTCAAACTTCCAGGCTAATAACAGCAATGCTTTTAAGAGTCTGCCCCTTTTGTGAATGTAAGGCTTCATCTGCCACTTGGGAATTTCCCCCTTTCTTTCTATCATAACCATTACATCTTTGATACAAGAATGTCTGCAAGCTATTTTCTAATGGAAGCCTACAATATTTGATTTTTTAAAGAGCAATCTGCTTGTTCTAGGCTCCATACATTCATCCCAGAAAGAGTCTTTGTAGTGTAAACCCCGTTTTTTAAAGGAAGGCAGTTGATTCTCACAGAGCCCACAGCCCTATAGAAGTCCCTCAGAAAAATTCCTTTATTGTTTTCACAGCTTGCTCAACAGAGAAAGCCCACAGCAGAAATCAGCACAGCACATCTATGTAAAGCCTGTCCCCACTCTTCTGCTTAGGAAAGTGTCTCCCCTGCTTAACTCCATCCCTGGATGACCTTTCTTCGGGACTCTTGAGCAGGTAAAGAAACTGCTCTTCAGGGTCCCACTTTCCCAAAGTTGAGAACCTTAAAAAAGACCCTTAAAGTCTGATGGTGAGGTTCTTTTTGGACAACCTCCTAAGAAAATTTTGTATGGTAGGATCTTCATATATAGGGAAGGTAGTTTGTAACCTCAACATCCAGCATGGCTAAGGGACATTGTCCAGTCAGTTTGTTTAGCATAAGCAAGGCAATCCAGGAGGAAATTATATGTACAAAGACAAATCTGGAATAAGACAGGATTTTTTTTTAAAGGAAAAAAAAAAACCAAAGCCATAATCTGTCAGCATTTCTTAAGTTTCACTGTCATATCCAAACCTTGGTTGCTCTTTCCTAGCCAGATCTTATCTTACAAACCACATGCTCTCACTCAAGATAGAGCCATAAAATGCCTGGCGAATGAGGTATGCCTTGCATGGAGCCTTGAAAGTCAAATGGTCAGGTTATCCAGGCTGCAGGATAATGACAGCTTCCAGAGAGGAGAACTGTCCTGTGTCCATGCCTGGTTATCAGAACACCAGAGCTGTAAAATTCAGCCCTCTATTTGATCCGAGCATCCTGACGTTAACATACAAGGAGTCAGTTGGTCTCCAAGGAGCGCCGAACCAAAACATAATGAGTTTTAAAGCTCAAACCACAAACTCTGAATTATGCTCCACCTGCATTTCATAAACAGGATTATGCTGGACTAGCCTATTTTGAAATATGACCACTTCTCACATGGCTGGGCTGCCTCAGGCCTTGGATGTCTGCCTTCATGAGCTCTTGCTAGTTTGTTCCACCTTCATCATCGACTCATGTGAAAGAATGGTCATTAGGTTTCTTGTGAGTTTTCCCTCTGCTGTGCAATGAGTATTACAGAGGTTTCTAACAGTGGTTTTTATCAGTATCAGTTTCTACTTAGGGTTTGGGGGTAAAAATTTGGACTGATTTTATTCTAGCCTGTAGGACATCTCTCATTTGAAGAAAACCTTTCCCATCTGGAACAAGGATATACTTTGCAGCCCTTCAAATTTGGGCACCATTTTGACAAGTTATGTTATTTGACCAAAATGGTCCGTGAAATGTTGGCTAATTGCTACAAGATTTAAAAAGGAAGAGAACAGACCTGTTCAGTTGGGTTACCCTGAAGCATTTTTACTCAGAGTGGCATGGTGGTGGAACAATTCAAAGTGTGCCCTGCTCACTGAACACCAAATTACTGTGATTATTTTCTAACAGTGAAAGAAAGAAAAATATGTAAAGGTAATTATGCCATTTTTCATTGTTTTCAATAAATTTAAGCCTCTAATTACCCAAGCTATTTATGGGAAGGTTTAGATGAAGTGTGTTAGTTCTCTCTTTCCTCCGGGCTCAACAGTTAGAGGGCATGTTTCAGTAATCCCAGGTTATTTTCACATTTTACCTGTCCCCTTGCTCCACTAACCTGTTTGCATTGAGAGAGCTGTATAAAGAATTTTGCAGCACTTACTAATGCTATTGATACAGAAATTACTTGAGTCTGTTTCAGTTTGTTAGCCTGACAACAGAATATTGTGTTTCCAGGAGCAAGTATTTACCATGCAAGATCCTTCTTAAATTCCTGATTTTTTAATACCCTCCCCTTGAATTTCCATTAATTTCAAGTAGCAGTTTGGTATCCAGTTGATTTCTGTATCAGCTTAGTAACCAAACTATTAACCCAAGTGAATCAAAACCAGATCCTAAGAGTGGACATCCTTAAGGCCCTTAAATGGGTACAGGTTAATTGGAAACTGGCTTTCTAGAAAGATTTTTCTGCCTAAAGAGAACCAAGTTCAAACCCAGAGATGAGAGAGGATGTTTCCATTTTCAGGTGCTTTCATGAGTCTCTTACTGACACACCAGACTGCAAGTGCCTCACAAGCCCATCTACCTTCATGGCAAGGTGTGATGGGTAGCTGGGAGTAAGGGGCAGTGCTGCTGAACAGGACCTTTGCAGAGGCAATGGTAAGATTTATGCATCTCATCTCTTCAGCCACTTTAGACATCCCTTCTAGGTAGGTGTCTTTGGCATACAGGTCTCAGGGACTCCCCTGTTGTCACATCAAAGGATCAGTGGAACCAGGCTTAGACTCCAGGAAGTAGAGAACTCTCTACAGCGATGTTCCCTACGTTTCTCAAGAGTTTTTCATCCCAAGGCATCAACACTGCATGTAGGTTATTTCACATACAGGTTCCTCTTTAGCAAGCAACTGTAGCAGGGAGACAGACCGACTAAGGGACAGCACACATGAGTTTTCAGACAAACAGGCAATCCACATTGCCTGGCCTGGAGGCCATAGGATGAAAAGATGCAAAATACATGCATTGTAAGCAAGGCCAATAAAAGGCTTAGAGTAGCTACTGGGCTGTGCCTCCAGTTGAAATATAAACTCTGTGTCATGGATTAGGCTCTAACCAGAATAAACTAGTAATCAGATTTTCAGAGATAGGGATCTGTTTTATATGGTGCTAAGCACTCCGGCCTTGATCAAGCAGATTATTTCTGAACGACTTTAAATCAATTGGAACAGTTCCTGGATAACCCAAAACCTCATTTATGTGCATCTGAAAGATTGCTCCAATTGCATCAGATGGTTTAATAAAAAACAGTAGCTCTACCTACCAACCCTGACTTGCTTATGTCCTTAGACCATCATGGTTAAATTGCTGCTACCACTGTAACACAGTAGGGCATGTATATCTGCAATCATATGGAGCCAATTAGGTGACTCATTGACCATTAACACCCATCATTTGGATAAACACACCTACATAATCCTGTAATTTAAACTATTGAAGGGACAGGTCTGAGGGAACATAGCAAAGAGTTTATTCCCACCAGAAAGACCACGGTCCTCCTTCACTCCTTCCTCTACAACCTACTGGACTCCTGGTTCCTGCTCTCAGCAAACCTCCACGAAGCGAAGAAGTGTCTCATCTCCTGCTAATCCTGGTCCACACAAAGGATGCTTGAATCCTAACAGCTCTCAGTGGTGCTGTTGGCTCCCCCTCAGATGAAATTTTTAATGAGTTTTAAGATTACCCTGGAAATCAGCCAAAATTTAAAAACAAAAAGTCATCTCTGTGTTTCCCATAGTCAAAGGTTGTTAAGGCTGCAAAGACAAACAATAAAATTTAGGAAAAAAACAGTATTACAGTTTGTAGGAGCCTTTTGATCTGCTCTCTCTGTACATACACTGTACATATAAGATCACAGGGCAGCTGCCTTTTTGGTGCCCAAGACAGAATTGCTCTGGGGTTTCATCAGGGATGAACATCAAAGCAAAACCTTGTCTGTAAGATCTCTGCTTCATTTGCTGCAGTCGGGGAAGCTCTCTGGTGAATGAGGCAAAACGTTGAAGAAAGGACAGCTTTGGGGATGAAAGCAGTTGCATATTGTTCTGGAAAACTGATTCTATCCCTGTCACTGACAAGGATTTCCTTTAAGCAAAGTGATTTCCTTAAAACAAACTTATTTCTTTAAAGTGATCATCCATTATGTTGATCCTTTTAGGGACACAACACACAATTTGTGTGTTAATTTGCAGGAGTGCCAAGCACTAGTACTGATAAAATCAGCAGCAATTGCATAAACAAAATGGTTAGTTGCAGCCCAGAGATATGGAGGAGCCATTATTTATTTTATGGAGATAGATGGTTTCATATGTCCTCAGAGCTCTGGATAAGAGAAAAGACCATCAAAGAATCATATATCTGACAAGATTAGCACTTTAGAACTTATGGTTTTCTTCTTAGGTGAAGAAGTCAGTCTCCACAGGAGAAGAAAAGAACGCAAAACTCAAATATGGGGACACAGTACAACAATTTCTGCTAAATTAGACAAACTCTTCTTTGAAAAAAAGTACTTTTAGAAAGGCACAAGAAATTGTTAAATACCTTCACAGGCAAGAAAAAGAAACCAGTGAATCCACTGTTTATTTTGCAAACTGAAAAACATTTGGGTTTGTTCACCCAACTATGAACAAAGTGTATGTTCCTGATTGAGTGACCCCTTACAAGGGCTATCCTTCATATGAAGAAACTCAGGGCTCAGAGTTCTAACTGCCATGCTCCAAAATGGTTATTGCATTTTTAAGATCTGGATCAGCCTGGGCTGATTGAAGAACTGACAGCTGATCTTGCTCCAAACCAGGCCACTAAACAACCTTCTCCCTGCACTAAGTGAATTCATTTTTGTGGATCCCTTATTTTCCTTGTTGTTCTGACGCAGTAAAAAGTCACTGCGGCCAAATCAAAAAGGCACAACTAACTTATTTGGTTTGGCAGAGGTGATTGGTTAAGGTTTTAAAACAATATTTGACTTAGTTTAATTTATTTTGAGTTTACATTGTTATTTTGTCCATGGTTTGAAGTCCTGGACAGTTTTTCAAAGAACACTTTTACGTTATCACCATTTTCATTCCTGCTAGTATTGATCAGGCTCCAGGGAAATAACAAGCCTTTCTCCTGTGTGGAACTGTAAAGGCAAAATAGCATTCTGTTGAAATACATAAACCTTTTGCATCTCATGATATTCTGAGGATTATTAGCAGGGGCGTATCCTTTAATAACTTTGAAAAATGAACACACTTATAACAGCTGAGAAAGGTCCTAACATACAGCTGTAACAGGATATTTGCTGGAATTCGTGATTCACTTCTGAATTTAGAGGCTGGATGAGATTAAACATTTCACACAAATGGATCTTCATATTGACATATCTTGGATTCTGGCTTTTGAACAAAAGTTAGGCTGATGTCTATAATCTGAACGCTGTTATGGGCAAAGGAAAGGGAATTGTGAAATTGCTTTCCATAACCTTTGTTCTAATTAAGTTTCCCCTTTCTCGTTATAATAATGGATAGTCCACAAAGACTTTAAAATTGGTATTTGTTTCCTTCACCCTCTGAATCTGTACTGTCCCATTATGTATGCTACTTCAAGCCATATGGCAGAATAAAGGGTACAGCCAAATACAGGCCGGCAGAATCAGACTACATTTACAGGTGAGTGTATACCTGGGTGAAGCTGAATTCCCTTTGTGCAAATCTGGAAGTGCTCTCAGTTGACAGCCAAATCCTGCACTAATTGTAAAATCTATACCACTTGCAGCAAAATTAATACCTTGAAGGTGCATACTTGAGGTCATCAAAGAAGTCCTTTCCTTTTACAAAGCTGTATGGAAATGAGTTTGTTGTGCAAGCAAAGCCATAACTTCAGCACAGACAAGGATGAGAAAGTGCTAGAACTGTAAAGGTGAGCAGGGCATTGACACAAGGATTGACATGTGCTCTGTTTATCTTCAGCTCCTGCTTGCCTGTCCAGATCCTCATCTTTCCTCCTCACTCTCACAATTTTGGGGCTCAGGGGTTGGCTGGTGGAGCCACAACTGCAGCAAACTGAAGAGCCATGGTAGTGACAGGAAGAGTAATGCACAGAAAAGAAGAAAACACTTCAAAAGTGAAATGCAAATGGTGAGCAATTAAGTAAGGATAAAATGGACTGTTTTAGCAACAAGCTTGCTGATGGATTGCAGTTGCTCTGAACTGCTCTGAGAAGATTTTTGCTGACATTAGTTGGTGGTTCTCTTCCTTCCATCCTTGCTTCTACAGGGACTGCTGAAACTTGTACGTTTCCTCGATTTATGGCCCCAGAAACCTTCAAATCCACAGTGCCTTCTATGTTGGCTCAGAGCTATGATACAGAGCTCCCCATGGCCCAGAGACATACACATGCTCTAACCTTGGCTGAACTCTTCTACCATCAGTCTTGATAATTGATGGAACCCAAGGAGAAATGACTGCAGTTTAATAACATTTGATGGTTTCTGGGTGACTAGTGGTGTGTGACTAAAGCAACATTTAGGTTGGGCATTACCCAATGCTTTTCAACAGAGGCCACAAGGGTAAAGGAAGGCAGGAAATGTGGAGGAAGAAGGTCTCAAAAAAGGGGAAAATAATTTCTCCATACCCCTATCCTGAGTTTCTTCCTTGCAAATATGGCATTTTCTGACCTGCTGATGTGGCAGATGATAGGCTATGGAGAGTGTTCCTCAGGTCTGAAATCATTGATTAAAACTTGCATAAATAAGCAAAGCAATTTTACATCTGTCTCCCAGGTACAGCAGGACTTAAATCTTCTTGTCTCATTTTCTGCTGACATAAGAGCAAAAGTAGATCCAACAATAATTACAGAAAATCTTAAGGAAACAGATTTATTAAGATCCATTATGCTGGTGACCTGTTTGCAATGTCTTGCAGGACCCAAGCTCAGTCATGTGGAATACACACTCCCAAAGCCTCAAATACACCTAAAAAAATGATGATATTACTTCTTAACTTTGCACTGCCATTATTCATATCTGCCATGTGTAGATGTATCATTGTTCATGACCACACATTCAGTCAGATCACACAGAGCTGATCAATATTTAGTGATCTAAATATTCTTCCTTTAGCCTACCCATATTACTGACACTGCATTACTATCTTCAATCAGCATAGCAAGAAAGTCAGGCCAGGTCTCAGCTAGAGGAGGTTTTTCAATCTAGCTATAGTTGTACTGTCCCTTGAATAAATGCTGCTCACACTGGCCTCCTAAACTGTTCAACCAGTATGGTATGTAAGAATCTAAATGAGCTATCTGTGGTTTATTCTGCAATAACCATATTCTAATGACATAGAGACAAAAGCCCACATTTTTGCACTGACAAATTCCCAGGAGATGCTCCTCTCTGTATGAGCAATTTTCCACCCTACCAGAAATGATCTGGTTCCAAGAGAGAGTATCAAAGATACTACAACCTAGAATTTAGTAACAACAAAAATAATACAGATTAATATTCTGCCTCAAATACATAAAGTTGGTATCTTTCCAGCTGAAGGAAGAAAATACCAGTGATTGATAGTGGCTGAGGACCATTAACATGCAGATGGCAAGCTCCGCTGACCAGCAGCATAAGGCAATGATAGCTACCCAATTGTAACCATTCCACTGCAGAAGTTCAGATCTCTTCAGTCCTTTGCAGCTATATAATAGGTATTTGGTCCAGAAAGTTGGTAGGACAACCCATATACTGGAAGCTATGAAATACACAGCCCACAATACTCAGAAAACACCTACTGTAAAACCTTTGCAATAGACGCCGGAGCTGCTTAATTCATAAGAACAGAGCAAATGATACCACCAACTTCATCATTTCCTGCAATACTGGAGAATGTTTTTCCCTTTCTGGAGAGCATTTTCCCCTAACCTAAAGAATTTTGCCATCATGGAAAGCAAACTATAGGATCCTAAGAAATCTTAGAGGATCTTATGGCCAATATATTACCATGAGCTCCGGTGAATGGAATGGTGCAGTGGAATGGTACTCACGGCCAGATTCTTAGGAGCTCAACATGCAAAAGGGCAAGTTGCTTTAACATCAGACTGCTTCTTCTGGAGCCTAGCTGGGAGCTGATTTCTTTTGAAAATCTGGCTGCAATAATGTACACACAATGTTCTTCCAGTAAAAGAGCCACTGTTGGCTGCATGTTTAATTTATGTGTATTTAATCATCCATGATAATACAGTTTGTCTTGTTGAATGCAAGATGTGAGATCAGACTGCTGCCCATATGTAGAGAACAAATTCACATTAACCACAGCAACACATATGCCTAACTTGGCCAAATCTTTTAGCCAAAATCTGGGGATTGCTAACATATCAATATGGAAGACATCTGTTCTTCAGGATATAAATTATGATGCTTTTCACCATATTACTTGTGCAGTTCAGTTTATGGACTAAAGCAGCTTAGCAGAGCTTGTTTGGATGGATGAAAAAAAAAACCCCATGAATCATGAGTGAAATTCCCATAGCTCTTGTTTGACTGGCACCTAGTTACTCTGGGCAATGTGAGTTAATAGAGCTAAACTAATAGTCAAGATGAGCAAGCCTTTCCTTGCTGTGTGCCACCTGGAAACACGGGTGACACAACTTGTCTGTCACAGACTTGCTGCCTTTATTACGTTCAGTTTAATCAGAGAAATCAGAACTTCTGTAGAACAGCTGTTGTAAAAGCACTTGTATACATTTCACTGGACAGTTATGAGTCTTCCTTGCATTATTTCAATGGTTGTGGCAAGCATTTCTCGAGTGAAGCAATTAATTAAGTTGCTGGCTTGAAATAGACAAGTCCTGTGCCTTGAGTTTAAATTTTCCTTCTTTATGCTATTTATGTGCTGAATATTATAGTGCTGGGGCAACACATTCCCTCAGTACTACTGGAAATGTGTGCTCACTTTCAGGAAATTTCTTGCACTGCTTCCTTTAAGCAGCGTTGCATCTCCAGCCTGAAATCCACACTACTGTTCCTCACAAATAGCTGTTAATTCTGAAGTACTACATATACTATCTGCAGTTGCCATTACTTCAGCTGAGCAAGACCATCACATATGGATGAAAAACATTCCATGTCACTTTTATGGTGTAAGAAAAGCTAGCAGTGCAAAGCCTTAATTTGGTGTTAGCTTGAGTAGAAGAAAGAAATTCACGCTGTGGGTATTGCCAACTATGCTTTGTTAAAAAAGGCAGGAGCTTACCATTTATCCAGCCCAGTACTATGGACTTTATGCTCATTATGCAGGATTTGCAGCATAAAATGTAAAGTCCAGATGGGCAGTCCCCAACTCCAGTCCGTATTCAACTGGAATATATTTACCAAACGTCCTTCTTCTTGAAGAACACAGACAGATAAAAATGTTGATTTTATTAACATTCTTTGCTGTAGATGCTCAGCAGAGGCTAGGGTTAAGATGGGATGGGAAATGAGGGAGTGTTGTATGCACTTTCCTCACTGCAGATACTTTGGCAGGAGAGTTTGCAAGCAAAGCACAACTCATCCTCCAGCATCAACCCAGAGCTCAAACCATGGGGCAGCTCAGAGCAGAGACCCAGGCAGTTCGGGTCTTATGAGCCAGGTTTGAGTCTGGCTGCAGTTTCTGTTAAATGGCATTCATAGGAACTGTTAATCCAGAAACTTCCTCTAGCATGACAAGTGGCTTTCCCTGTGCATTAAGGAGACCTACTGAGAGTATGAGCTGTGCCGTGGTGGAGCTAATGAATATGTAGTGCGAGTTCATCACCTCCTATCTCTGCAGCTTTGAGCATCTCTGTGCAATTCCCAGCTTTCCAGCATTTTTGAGCCCTTGAAAACTGACATGTCTCCTCACCTTGCTCAGCCTGTTTTGTTGGAGATTCAATTCTGTGAGCTTTTAAGCTCAAGAAGTTTCCTTGGTACAGAAGAGGTGAGTAGCCTTACAGCCGTGAAAATACCTGTCATTTGCTTCAGTGTCCAGTCCACCTTCAGCTCCTTAGTTGAAGTAGGAAACATCCTGAACACAACAGGGTTAAAACCAATCTGACAAATGAGGCAAAGCATGGAAAATATGAAGACAGCTATTTGGTAGCACATCTGAACCCTAGCACAGCAATACCATCTGCAATCACTTAGAGGTGCCCCAGTAAAGCACAGCCCGGAATGCCTGGCTAATAAAGTGTCAGCAGCAGGGGGATTACGAGGGAGATTTACAAGAGTGCATGAGTTTAGTTGCTGCTGGAGACATCCGATACACTCTGTGTTTGATTCCAGGCTTTGAGACAGCAATGAAATAAGCCTGCGGACTTGTGTCGAAAAGTATTCCAAATCGAACACTTCTATGCTGTGTACCTGCAGGAGTCCTGGCAATGCTGCATCTCAGTGCCCCGTTTCCAGGTGGCCCCCAGGCAGGGACTGCTCGCATCTCATGTTTTAAACAGCAGCAGAGGTAGGCAGAGACACAAACTGCCTGACTCTGGCTCCTGGGATGACAGTCCTAAGGGAGGACTCAGGGTTAATGCTCTAATGTGACACAGCAGCTTACTCCTTTACTCACTCCCTTCTTAAAGCTTGTGTGCAGCAGAGTATAAACTCTTACATTTGGGCCAAAACTTGGAGGAGCTATGAGGAGGTAAGATCTGAGGACTTTTTTTTTTCAGGCTCTTTTCTGACTTTTAAATAATGGTCTTAAAAAGACATGTGATTGTTATTTAAAACTAAATTAGATGAAGCATGAGTAAACATACTGTAGTGAACACATCAGCCCTGGAAATTTGATTAGGGGAACAAATGCTGCTTTTTCAATTTATAAGTGATGAACATCCCAGCTATGTTTTCAAATGTGTTTTCCTTTTATGAAGTGGACTTTCCAGGAGGCAATTAGAATTATTTGGGGAAAAAAACAAAGAGCAAAATATTTTCCCTTCATTGTCTAGGACAACATAAATAAGTACCAATTTTATTACTCACTCCCTTAGTAAATAAAAGGAGAAAATATTTTGTGCTTTGTTTCTGCATCTGACACATTGATGTAAAATGGGTAATAACCTCAGCCACAGCTATGTCACTTATGACAAACCTGGCCTATGGCTCCACTGGAATGACCTATATGATAAAGCTTTGTATGTGCTGAAGTGTTTGCAGGATGAAGCTCCTCACCACCTATATATCAGACTGCCTCTTGGCAGTTCATCACACTGACGGTCCAGCAGCCCAAGTGCCCTATTGAAGATGTGAGGGACTTTGAAAGCAGAAAAGGAATGGGAACAAGGAATGCACTTGCCCAACCTAAGAAAGTAATTGGAGATATTGTTCACTTTGGATATTCATCAAGCCTGGAGGTGAAATTCTGGCCCCATGGGAGCTGGTGGCAAACCTCCATTTATTTCAGTAAGGTCAGGATTTCACTAGTGATTTATGGAATGAAGGAACATGACATTTTAACAATCAGTTTTAGTAGCTGGAAGTGTTATTCATTGCAGAGGTAAAGCATTGTTTGATTTTATGTGACAGTGTACCTTTAAAACCAGGCAGCCTGCAAAGAAAGTAACAATATAAAATGCAGCGCTTAAATTACCTTATGATGAGGAATGACACCAGGGAATGAAACCAGCAAATGTTCCCTTTCATTCCTATCATACTTTCAAAAATCAGCAGATATGAAGACAGTGTTACTGGTAAATTTAAATCCCCTTTCCTTGGCTTTAGAACTTTTTGTTTGTAGTTTCTTTCACTTCTGTCAAAACACAAGGGCTTGGTTTTCAGTATGGATTTTTCTGAGCAAGCACAATGATCCATGAACACATGTGAGTTGTTCATGAGCTGTTACATGACGGAGAAGAAAAACCAGTCCTCCTATCCAAACATATGTCTGGCTGAATACATGCATTAATAATACCTATAATAATTTTTTCATAAACACTGTTGTTAATGCTACCATTCATAATCATTTCAGTTTTCAGCTCCAAGTTAAAACAACAGCAGGGAAGTTGCACAGTAGGTCTTGGGACAACTTCAGAATTTTTCAGCTCTTTATAGAAGAATCACTTGCTTCCTGTAAAAATCTCTGTGACTAGAGTTTTTCTGCTGTCATGAACCAAGAGGTGCTCTAAGGAAGGACATAAAAGCATATTTATAAATAGACAATAATAGGTTTTATTATAATAGCATGGGTTTATTTCTGATTTGATTTCCCTTTGCTCTGTTTTGTTTTGGTGTGGTTTTGGTGTGGGGTTTTTTTTTGAGAGTATATATTTATCACATAGAATGTGACTGCAGGAAGAAGATTGGAAGGTAGATCCCTTTGAATTCCCTGGCTACAGATCAGGACCAGAATACATTTATCCCATAAAAGTAGATAGATTTGCCTGTTTCTCCATGCTCAGGGTAGATGCTGGTTTGATGTTGAAGCTTTTCTGCAGACTTTCTGAACATTGTCAGCTCTGCTGGTTGCTCTGTGCCTGCCAGATGCAGCCCTAGCTCTCCAAAGTAACACTCCCCTGGTTACGGCAGCAAGACAGAACGGCACAGACCCAACCAGCTCTCAAACATGCTTTGGCATTTGAGAAGTTCAATGCCCATTTTTATCATTGCCTCTTGAAATCAGCATTTTAAATTGGTGAACTTGGCCTGAAATTTGCACAGAGCTGATGGATAGGACTGTTGGTGCTGTGTGTGATGCTTTCTTGGTAAGTTTGTTTTGAGGATTTGAGCATGCAGCTCTGGAGACAAAAAAAAGCAAAGCAAAGCAAACAAAACAAAACAAACCCCCCAAACATGTCACAGTAATGGGAGAAGACCATGGTTTTTTTAAGATTTCTTTTCTTAACTGAATGTGTTGGGAAATTAGCTTCTAAAGACACAGAATCAGGAAAGCCCTTCATTCTGCTTTAATTTTTAAGTCAGCAGTGTTCCCCATTCTCCTTTTGCATGCATGTTAGCTTTGTTTTTGCAGCCCCACTATCACGATTCTTTGTGCTAAGCCGTTCCCGATCATCTGTGCTGCAATTTGCATCAGCACAAGACAAAGGATCCAGCTCTGTCAGAGGCTCAGAGCTTCCTCACTCTTAATAAGCACTCTCCGGGCCAATGCAGCCGATGATTCAGAGGATGCAGCCTTGCAAGCATGTTGATTTTTTTAAATTGTTCCTTTCTACCAAAGCAGGAGCAATTCAAAGCAGTCACAGGTATGCCTGGATTCACTCAACAGACTGGTTCTCCCAGTCCTTCAGAATCGTCATTTTGTAATTGTCTAGGAAAATTTATTGTTTCATTCCAAACAATGGGGGAAAATAAAAGCCTCGTTCAAAATCAAATAAGTTTTAATAACCAGCTTTGCACTACGGCAAACTGCAGCCTGATTACCCTGGGTTTGCATTGACCAAAAACATCAGTTCTGTTAGTGGGTAAGTGACCCCTCCAGACTTTAGATAATTAGGGCTGGTTGAAATTTCCCGCTTGAAATGTTTTTATTTCTATTCAAAATGACCCCTGGGAAACAGCCAAAACATCCTTAGAAGATTTAACTTTTCTTTGTCAAAATATAAGCTTTGTGATATTTTTACTTTGACAATACCAGAAGACTAAATAATCTTATTTATTTATTACTTTTCTTTTTCTTGTTTTGCTTCTTTTCCTCTTTTTTTTTTTTTTTGCCACTCTCTAACTTTCCAAAACTGGCCAAGTTTGGGACAGTCATCAAACCTGAAACAGAAGGGAATTTATCTAAAACCCATCCATTTAGTGATACGGGTAAAGGAAGATGAAGTAATACATTCACAGCATCTCAGATCCCAGAAAACTTTGTGAAATATTGAAAACACTGTTAAGTTTTATACTGAACAGAGTACAAGGAATTTTAGGCTTTCAAAACCTTCGGCTTGAGAGCTGCTGAGATCATAATATTCATGTAATTTCTTATGTGTTCAGAAAGAGACCTGTGCTTGAATGTTTTCTTCCATTAAACAGGAGAGGGTGGGGAAGTGTTACCACAGAGGCTTTTTGGTCTGGGGCCAAGTCCAGTTTGGGGTCCTCAGTTTTTTTATACCAGTCATTGGAGTCAGTGGGGTGACTCTTAGCAGAGGCATAGGAGAGGGATGAAGATACTTTGGTGGTGGTTTTTGAAGTTGTACGCCAAACAGCCAAGAAATGCATCCCCTGCTCCTCACCATCCATCGTAATGCTTGACCCTCACCCAAAAACCTGTCCCACTTGTTACTTTCTGCACTTTTCCTCACACCTTCAGTCAGGCTCACAAGCTTCTTCAGATCTCCAAGCTCATGCCCCAGCTACATCATCTCTGCTGTTTTACTGGAAGGAAGTATTTACATCTTCATGGCTCAGTCCCTTTGGAGGACTTTTTTCTCCCCTTCATTTTTCTTCTCTTTTTCTTATTCAGTAGCACCTCTGTGCTGCTCAAAACAGACGTTTGCCAAGCAAGCCATTTCCTACCGTAGGCTGGCAGACAGGCCTCACCAGCGTGCCATGCAGTCTCTCCACTGGTAAGACCAACACTTCTCAGACCTGTGAGTAGCTCCTCATTTTCACCACTGACACCACTGAGCAGTAGGGAAGGCCCTGCTTCCCAGCCCCTGGAGACTTTCTGACCACCCCAAGGCACTTAGGGAGCATCTGCAAACTAATCCAGATTTGTCCGTAAAGTTTCCTTTGTTCTTTCCCTCTGGCCAAGGAAAGACATTCACGCAAACCCAGCTTGATGCCAGAACAAAGGGATTCAGACGAGCGCGGATTCCCAGCGGCACAAAGCGTCGGCACCATCAGGAGATGACACGGCAGCTCGCCGGGACTTCCGCTATCTGATCAGACAACTTCTTAATCAGCAGAGACAGTGCTCGCTGTCAGAAAAAACGTTGCATGAATCAGCTCTCATCTGCGGGGAACAGGTTCTGCTTTTGCAAAACTCCTGGGTGTCCAGTTGTCTCCCAGAGCCGTCGTGCCGCGCAGCACTTTCCTGCCATTCCCAGGCTCTCCGCGGCTGCGGAGGCTCAGCAAGCGAATGCAAACGAGGTTTAACCAAAGGAAATCAAAACTAGCCACGGCAAAAATTACTCTTGTAAGTGGAAGCTGGGTATTCGAGCACGGTGGAAGGCTGTGATTATAAGGACCAGAATCAGCTTTTTCGAGAGTTCAGCGACAGATTAATACCGGGGGGGGGGGGGGGGGGGGGGGGGGGGATAAAAAGAAAGGGGGGAAAAAAAAGGGGGGGAGCAGCCTCTTATTTAAAACATTTAAAAAGAGAGTTTTAAACAACAGATTTGATATCAGAAAAAAGTACATGCCAATAATGTCCATAACAAACATCATCCATTTAGAATTAGGAGCAGAAACTGCCAGCTTAGTTCAAATAAAGACCTGACTTCTCAACTCCTCCTGGACTTCGTGTTTTGCTGAGGTAGCTCATGACCCACACTCTCCTCTAACACAGGACGTGTGTTTGCGTATCACGACCACAAGAGAGAGCTTTAGTGTTGGATGTCGCACACAGCTGTGGCACAGGATTCAGGCGATTCAGCGTTTCCAGCTGTCACTTTTAAAGCATGATGAAGATACCAAAGCAAAACATCTAATACAGACAAGCAAAACAATTCCTCCTTTTCCACTACGCGGGCAAACCCCACGTGTCCTGAAGCGAAAGCGTTTGAGAGGCAGGCTTTCAAAGCTGTGACATTTAGAAACTCTCACTTTATGGCCAGTAGAACAAGTTCCTCTGAAAACCTGATCCCAAAAATTTACAAGCAGCCTCGAGAAGATGAGACTTGATGAGTTATTTGCAAAAAGAAGGTGTGACACTCATTTCAGCTCTATCTTTACAGGTTGGGCTGGGTGATATAATCTTTTATATAACCTTCTCTATGAAATTTGTATATAGCCATATGTAAGTGTATGTATATCTATCTATATGTATGTATATCAAATCTTTTCCCTACACCACCCTTCCCTGCTTAAACAGCCTCCTAGTTCTAGCCTGCTAAGCAGCTAGTCTCATTCCATTCAAATCCTTACCTCAGACTAATTTCTCCCATGATATCCATAAGGACTTTAATAATAATGATTATACTACAGTTCAACCATCTGAAGCTCTCCACCCATCTCCTCCCTATTGTGTGTTACCTTCCACTCATTTTCTCCCAGATAAAACAAACTCTTGAGGGCAGAGGCCTGCTGGCTCTTCTAGTCTTCTTCTGAGTGTTGTAAAAGTAATAAGGCAATATCACACATAAAGCACAGTATTCAAATGACACTGAGTCAGATGTAAATGAGGAAAAGCAGGTCATTCAGAGTTACCTCACCATGAAGTGTCTAGATGTGTTGCATTCCTGCAGCTTCCTGGATATGGCATGTAATGAAAATGGTGAATAATCTTGTGTGTGTATTATACCTTTCATCCCAAAGAGTACTCAATTACTTTGCTAATTGACTGTGCGAAGTGTCTACATGAGAACCTCTTTGCTCATCAGCAAAATGCAGCCGGAGTGCTGGCAGGAGCGCAGGGCCAACACAATTCCCAGAAAGTCTTGAGGCAAAATTAGAGGCTCTGGGAAAAGCAAAACAGAGAAAGAAAATGAGAGATTCAAAGATGACCTTTAACTTGATTTTTTTCTCTTTTAACCCATATTCAGCACAACAACCACTTGATAGTGTGCAAAACCTGCATTTGCACACAGCCACTTTTGGACAGACCCCATCTGCAGGAGCTGATGTTATACTGGGAGTCACTCCTTCCCTTTGCATTGAAATAAGAGTTCTGGGCCTGATCCTGAAACGTGCTGAGCACTTAGAGTTCCCTTGGATTCAGCAGGACCAGCCCCAACTGCAGCACTTGAAATACCACAAGCAGCGGTAGTGCAGCAAGTGGTGGCAAAAGTTGTTACTCGCTATAGCTATGGATTGATTTCTTTTAAAAACACAGCCCCTGGATGTTTTCCAACTAATTTATTTATTTGTTTGTTTGTTTATATATATATATGTAATTAACTATTTTTAACTAATAGGTCAAAAAGCTTCCTTAAACTTGCAGTGGCCTATTACACGTCCAGAAATATGAGAAGAGCAAAACCATTCCCTAGACAGAGCATGTTTTCAGTACCAAAGCACTTGATGATGCAAGTGATTTTACTATCTGATTTACAAACAGGGAAACTGAGGCACACAAGGTGAAATGACATATACAAAGCCAGTCATATGCTAAAAGGTGTCAACACTAGCTTTTGAAAAGATGTGCATCTTCCAGACATGTAGAGTACCAGTGGCTGCTTCAGAAAGTGCCTCCATCTCTTCCTCGAGTCCTACTTACAGCAACAGGATTTTGAACAGTTAAAGGAATCTCTGCATGGAGCCAGATGTATCCTCTCATTTTATAACATGCATATGCATCTTCTAACAGGCATTGTCTATCTCTTCATCTGTACCACACTCATCAGATTACACTATCTGAAACTTCTTTTTTCCTCAAGAGATCATAAAAGTTTCAGCATCTGCTCAAAATGTTTTGTCGTGTTTTCAATTTGACAGACTGTGCAATGGCTCCAAAGATAACACAGTAGCTGCCAACGCTTCTCATGTGTTGAGCTGAATTGTAGATGCCTGTCTACAATGGCATGTTTCCTCAGTAGCTTTAGATACTCTGGAACAGAATTTTCCAGTCTTCTCAAATATGTAAGGTACAGGATGGCCAGCAGCTATTCAGGTTACACAACAGTGACATTTTTGAAAGCTGAGAAGAGGCAAAACAACAGTCCTTGTGGTGCAGAGCCTCCATCAGAACCCTCCTCCAAAGCATTCTTGGTTTCCTCACCTCTGTGCTCTGCTCAGAGATCTGAATTAGTCCCTGCTTGCTTCTTTGCCTTCTTTCTTGCTCTCGAAGACTGGTTTTGCTCAGTCCTGTGGCTCTGGCAGGAGACTTGTGGCCTTGAACTGAGGATCTCCAGCACAGTCTCTGAAGGTGCTGAGACCGGGATGCTCAGAGAATGAGTTGTCAAGAGCCAGAACTGCCTGAGATGTTTTCTGCTGCTACCCAACCCAACATAACTGCCCAGTAATTTCTCCAGCTCCTGGAAGTCCTTCTGCCATCACATGGAAAAGGACTGTTTTCATTTATACATCTCTGGTGCAGGCAGTTCAGCGTGGAGGCAGAGGGCAGGGTGCAACAGTAATTTACACACTATAAACTTTTGTAGGTTTTATTCACCTCATTGGTCTGGTATTAAACAGCATTGCATGGCAACTGTGTAAGCTGGGAGCAATGGTGCTGGCTGTGGACTCAGTGCATGCCCTGCCATGCAGCAGTTTACACCACCCTTTTCTGTCAGCTTTGGCAGAGCAGCAGGCAGCAGGAGAGGTGGTGAACAGAGGAGAAGCTTGGGATGGAAAAGAGCTGGGAGCAGAGCATCCACCATATAATCAGTCTTATATATTTATTACTGTAATAGCTAAAACTCTGCTAGGAGCTGAATGTATGTAACTTTCTATATGCAAAGATGCAGTCCTTGCCCAAAACCAAAACTATGCAGAATCTGCCAGGAGCTAATGATGAAAATAAAGGGAAAGCCATTAGGAAGTGTAAGACAGTGACTCGTGTGAAAGATGTCTCAGGACAGGTCTTACCTAATCAGTGCAAACCCCCTTGGGAACAGCACTATTTTGTCATCTATCTGAGGGTTGTAGAGTGTGTTAGAAACCTAGAGCAGTAAAGAAAGTGTGATTCAGACTGTTTATCTGAATCTTACAGAGTACACAGTGATTTGCTTTCAGGGAACCCATGTATTGATTCTTTTGTGCCCTGTATGACAGGCTGAGTTTAATAACAAGGCCAGAAAAATAAAAGCAGAGTAAACCAGACTTCATTTAGGGGCATCATCAAAGGAGCAAACCTGCAGAGGAAATGCAGAGATTTACCATCTGCAAAAAACAATGAAAAGTCTTCTGCTGGAAAGGCTCCTGGTCCAGCAGCTTCAGTTCCTGGTGGGCTCATTCCCTTCCAATTCCCATGAGACAGGTCCCAAGAAATACTGTCCTGACTTAACAGGTTAGGACAGTGTGAGTTGCAGATAATCTTTTTAGAACTTGATTTCAGCCAGTAGAACAGGTAATGAGTTAATCCACAGGCACAGGCTTTATGCTTTTTTTTTTAACCTGTTATATCCAGCTAGCAGCAGAGGGTTCTGTTGTGAACCCTGAAGACATTCTTGCCTAGATGAAATTGCACTGAATAAGTGTCTTGGGTTTGGGGTTTTTATTGCTATTATTTTAGGCAAAGAAAGGGAAAATGTCGAAGTATTATTAACAGCTCAGCCTTCTCTGGACCAAAAAACAACTCTAACATAGAACAGCTGCATCTGAAAACACCGTTTTTAATGCTCCTGCGTTGCTTCACCTGAATAATATCATTCAGGGCTTTGTTTCAGGGCTTAATTTGTTATGGGAAGTTTAAAAAAAGACGTGCATGCAAACAACCCTGTGGAAACTTTTGCCTACAAGAAGTGTCAAGCAGAAGGAATGTTATTGATTGCAATAGATTTACACCCATAATGAATTTGGCCGGCTGGTCAAAAGTCTAGTGGGTGTGTAAATGGGGAGGTGAAGTGGGGAATGACGTACATGGTGGTTTATCTGGAGAGCGGAGCCGCAAAATGTTGTAGTTACACTTAAGTTTTATTAAAAATGCCATTCTAACGAGCTCTAGTGGCCCCAGCACATGGAAAGTGGCTTGCTGTGTTTTGAATGGCACTGAGTAACACCCCAGGGCCTTAAATCAGTTCAAGATGTGTTGGTGGCGTCTGATGTTAAGCACAGAAGGGAAATTCAAAGCAATATAGATTTAACCTAGGGACCCTTCTTTTGCCTGATGCTTATCAATAATGCAAGCGCAAGTAAAAGCCAGGAGAAATTTGGTCCTGAAGCAGAGTATTGTATGAATGTGTCAGTTTATTAGTAATATTTTTACTGTGGGGTTTGGATAAATCAATCCAAGCAGCAAGACACTGAAATGTGGGCAACGAAGAGATAAAGTCAGATATTGTGTCCTTTCTGCAGACACCGCTTGATGTACTGTGCCCAGGGAAAATGAAACTGGGGGGGAGGGGGTGGGTGGTGCAGAAACATCTTTGGGGTTTTGGTGTTTTTTTTCTACAGGGCAAAGAGAGGAAGAAGAAACAGTTATGGACTGAGTGAGCAGCAAAGTCCAGCTACGTATTTCAAGTCAGGGAGATGGTGGAGGGATTTGTTTCACAGTGACAGCTGACCACAGGGGACACTAAAGACGGGGGGGTGCAAGAAATTTAGAAGTACTTTTAAACCCAGCCATAAGGAACTCAGCTTTCTTTGCATGTATATGCAGTGCCTTGCTAAGAGGTTTAAATGGAGTACCTGTGTTATGAAGGATGGATAAGACAAGCTCTATGTATTTAATCCAGGGCTGTGCTTCCAAACCTTGTCATAGCTGGGCTGTTTCTACAAGTACATCTCAATGTTTCATCTGTTTTGATGGGACAGTGAAAATTATGGTTTCAGGGGTATTACTACTGCCAAGAAGGTCTTGCCAGATACTTGAATTTCACATAAGCTGCACTTATTTACCACCTGCCAGAATCAAACTTCACATTCTGGGCTCTGTCATGAAAACCAGAAGACTGAGATGCGCCTCTAATGCCATGATAAACTTAGATGGTTTAATTTGTCAATGGCCACAATGACAGCAGGAATTTGAAATCTGCTGAAACCCTGAATGTCCTTTGCTCTCCATCTATGTGGTCTGGAGAGAGACCACTGAGTCAGGAACAGCAATCACTAACTTATGAGATGTAATTAGATGGGAACCCCAACAACCACCTAATGAAATGCCAAGGACTTGGCACAAGTACCTCTGATGATACAGTGAAGGAGTCTTAAACTTTTACCTTAAGCACTGCTTGCTTCCTTCCCACACTGACAGCTTTAGCAACAACGTGACTTAGAGTGTCTAATTATAGGATAATTATTGTTGTTGCATTTGTAAAGGTCAGTCAGTAGAAGCTAGGACCCTAAGGGAATGGAGGCAAGAAAGGTGAAGAAGGAAGTGGGAGGAACAAAAGTTCATGGACTTCTTGACAAAGTTAAAACAGAGGGAGAAATTATTTTTCTCTGTAACTGGACCATGATTTGTAGTCTGGTAACATTAATGGTTTGTGCTCACAACTGAAGCCAATTGTCTCCTGATATAAACATGAGCTAAGATTCAGACCATGTTTCTTGCCTTTCTCCATACCTATGATGCCAAAGAATGAAGCCACTGTGGTGATATGGCTAATTACAGATAGGTCACTGCACATGAAACTGTTTACTCTCCTTTCCTGCTTCCAAACTGCCTCAATACAAGGGTGGCAGTTTCTCGGCTGAAGCTTGATTTTTGCTCCTAAGATTAAGATGACAGTAAGAACTGGTGAAAGGAAAAAAGAACAACTGCAAAGACAGCTGGCATAAAAGCACAGAGAAGGTAGACTCAGAGACTGGATAGCATAGTATTATTCCCATGTTCATTGAGTACCATCTAAGAAAGCGGGGAACATAGCTCAGATTGATAAATTCAATCTGCTTTCAAATCCACAAGAAAGAAATCAGCCATGCTCCAGACACACAGCTGATCTTATCTTGTCAGTCTTTTTTCTCTCCGAGCTTTCTACCCATTTTTTTGGCAGAGATATGAGGCCATCAAGCAGAGGATCAACCACGCTTTTCAGCACATTTGACTCTCAGGGAAGGCTAACATTTGTCACTTGGGTATTGAGTGTTTCCTGTAAACTATAATATATTCTCAGACACTGTTTCATTGGAAGGAAGACTTCTGTGATCCTAACCAGTATATAAATAAAGCAACATCCACCTCCAGAACTTCAGCTTCCACTAAGAGAAAACACGAAGCAAGACTGATGGAAAGGAATAACTGGCAGTCATCAGGACAGAAGTAGGAGTTGGACTCCTACCCCCTGCATGAATATTTACCTGATCCTGGAACAAAAATGAATTTATTTGATGGCTACAACAAAATCATAAATTGGCAGCAATAATGTTGTCAGGAATCTTGAAACTCTCCTGTGCAAATGGGATTGACACACTTCATTTATTTTTTTTGTAAGACTTCAAAGAAAATAGGTCAAAATTCCTCACTGCAATTAGTTCAGCTTAATGTATGCATCTTTGATCTGTTAAAATACAATTATACTTTTCTACATTATCCTCATTTCATTGAAACTGGCAAGATGTGAAACTGTGGATGAAACTGAACTTAACTGAGGTTCTCCAGGGAATTACCGTGTTATAAACCTGTGAGGTGACAGCCAGAGTTAAGTCCGTTGCCCATGAGCTAATGCAACTTCTTTGCTCCTGCAGTATTCATTCAGTGTTTCTGTCACTTCCACATTAGTCAGATGGAAAATCTTTCTAGAATTGGAAGTGCATAGATTTTATGGTTGTCAAAAATAGGTTGAACATTAGTTTAGCTCAAATCCACCTGTACGATTTTAGCACCCCATAGCATTTGTTTCCTAAGTACAGGGAAAATTCCAGGCATGGTCTTCAGAATATTCATTTCAGAGCACTGTAGGAATTGACTTTAACAAGAATCAGCAAATCACTCAGACATAAATTCAAGCCCTGTTGCTGTCCTCCTCAGACCTCCTAAACTTTATTCCTAATTTCAGCTGGAATTCTAGGGACATTCCTAACCTTCAGCACTGGACAATATTACACAAGTAAGGAGAGGAAGTCATCACCATAAAAGTAAGAGCAAGAAAACCTTTAAAAGTAAAAAATTAAGAGCTAAAATGACTCAGTGGGGAAAGTAACAGAAAGGTTCTGGATAGATTGGTGAAGTCAAGGAGAGAAAAACTTGTATCCAGTTTTCATGATTCTTAGCAAATGTATGGGAATGAGACCCAGGATTAAGAAATAAACTCTTTATATATGTGTGAATAGGATAAACAAAGTTGATCAGAAAGCTGAGTGAGAAACAAGTATTCTCATTTCCAAATATCAGAAGTTATTTATAGAAAGCTTTTATATATATATACATACACACACACACACACATATATATATATTGTTTTGAAGAGGCTTTACATGTAAGAAATATTTACAGCTGTCACCTTACAGATAAAACTGTAGGGGAGGGAGATTCTAACCTATGTTTGGCATTTCTGAGTTCACTTCAGGGCTCTCCCTTGGTACCCTTATGTCTGTGTCTAAGTAGGGAAAGGGAAAGAGTAAATGACCCAGGTAAACAAGCATGTTGCACAATGCTGCATCTGGAAAACTGTGTCAGCCTTTAACTTGTTTAACTGGCCCTCCTATGGCAGTAACACATCATTACCACTTTCCGGTGTTTATTAATGTCATTTTTATGGTTTATTTGTAGCAAGGTTCAAATTCCATGCAAATAGATGCTTAAAAAAAAAATAAATCAGGGGTTTCATAGTCTTCATTATTATTACATTGTTAACAACAACAACAAGACTGCCTTGGGTATGGATGGGGCGTAGAGGCTAATGGAGCAGATTTTTTAACAGATTTGTGGTCTTACACAGGATCCCTACCTCATCAAATTCCCCCCAAATCACATAGCTACCAGAATAAATATTCCAGCCAAACCTGCCATTTCAGACTGAAGATGCTCAATTCTGCTGTACTAAGGGGTTTTCTCTACACTGAAATAGTCAACAAGCTCTGAAGAAAATTAGTGGAGATTCACTCCCAAGCGTGGTCAAATGTCCAGGACTCCTCAGAATGAGTAGTCATCATTCCTTTAATAATAGTGTCTAAAGCAAGACTGTCACTCCCAAGCCACTCCTGGCCTGCTGGCACAGACTGCTGCAGTACGCAGTAATGTGATGTGTCTGTTCCCTCTGAAGGAAAGGATGCTGAAGACTCAAGCATCCCAAATGACTAAGCACCCACCAGAAAGGAAAACTAGATGATTAGTCATGAAACTGAGAGCGCAATCATTCTCTCTGACTTACCAAGCTCAAACTTAATATCCAAACTCTGTGGTGAGCAAACAGGGATCTCACTGGCATTTTTTGCCTCTTTTTAAAAGTTCTCCTGTGAGGCCTGACATATGAATATATGAATGCCATCTTCTGCTCAGCCTAAAGGTTTTCTCTACAGGAATGCATAATGAAGCATTTTTTAAGTGCTGTATTTGATTTAATTTGAACCAATGTATTCAGCGAGTTCTCCAAATACCTAGAAGAGGTACTGAGACTTTTCCTTTTCCCCAGACAACTTCCAACATAGTTTCACTGTTAAGTTCTCAGCCCATAGGTTGACCATGGTCTGGTTTCATAAATGAAATCCAAGCCTCAAAGTGGGAATAGGTTACAAGAGGATTAAACAAGTGACTCTTGTTAGTGGTATGAAGATTCATCATTGCATCCCAAAGGGACAGTCTTGTTGCAAAACTTGTTTCTCCTTTTAGTCTTCTCATTGCAGTCAAAAGAGGGACAATGCATTTATGGAGCTTTCTTTACAGCTGGAGCAATCTGTAGTATTGGTTCTTGGTAGTAAGACTGAGCTGGGACAGGTAGGGGGAACCAACTGGGCAAAACCTGTAAAGGAGGACAGCACTAGGCTTATAAACTGAGGAAGCTGTCTTCTTCCTACGTTCATGGCTCAGTAGCTGTCTTCTTCCTACGTTCATGGCTCAGTTTGGACAGAAGACTGTAATGATGTAGATTTTATTGTGGAAAGGGGGCTTGCAATACTGTCTAGAGCACAGCCTGAAAATTCAATAGAGAGGTTTGCTACATCCTAAAAAAACTTGGATAGATGGGAGTTTTGCTTTAGCAATTCTAGTCATCTATTTCAGGACTTCCTTTAGCAGTTTACATCGGGTTTTGAAGATCATTTCCATCTCAGGAAAAGAGTTAATCCTAAGATAGTCAGTTAAATGCTGTCAGAGAGCTGTCACTATGACTGTGAGAGGCATTTCCTTAGACTGAAAACTGTCAGGTTTGGCAAGTGAAACTACTATTTTTTGTTATGGCATCTTCAGTGCAAATATTAATTTTCTCTTTTTGGGTTACTTGAGATACCTATAAGCCCACAGATCTTCACATACTGTTTTCACTCTGACTTCAATGTAAAAGGTGCTCTCAGCTGGCAGGAAGGAGAGGCACTTTGACCTTATGATAGCTGAATATATAATTTAGGCTCATGTTTCTCCTCTTGTTTCTTGTTAAGAAATCACATTTCTGTTTCTATGAATATTCTCTGTGCCTCTTCCCAGTTACCTGCCAGATTACTCAACAGTATAATTGAGTATAGACAGCCAAAAGAATATGAATGAAGACAATGAAAATAGGCTGAGAATTTTCAGGCATGCCTCTCAGGTATGATATGACCCCCTGGTCTGGCTGAAGGCTGCATTGGTCAAGAAGGCAAATGGCATCCTAGCCTGTATCAGGAATAGTGTTGCCAGCAGGAGCAGGGAAGTCATTCTGCCCCTGTACTTAGCACTGGTTAGGCCACTCCTCAAGTACTGTGTTGACTTGCTGGAACGTGTCCAGAGAAGGGCAACAAAGCTGGGGAGGGCTTTGGAGCACAAGCCCTATGAGGAGAGACTGAAGGAGCTGGGGTTGCTTAGCCTGGAGAAAAGGAGGCTCAGGTGAGACCTTATGCTCTCTACAATTACCTGAAGGGAGGTTGTAGCCAGGTGGGGGTTAGTTTCTTCTCCCAGGCAACCAGCACCAGAACAAGAGGACACAGTCTCAAGCTGCACCAGGGGAGGTTTAGTCTGGATGTTAGGAATAAGTTCTTTACAAAAAGAGTGATTGGCCATTGGAATGTGCTGCCCTGGGAGGTGGTGGAGTCACCATCACTGGAAGTGTTTAAGAGGAGACTGGGTGAGGCACTTGGTGCCATGGTTTAGTTGATTAGATGGTGTTGGATGATAGGTTGGACTTGATGATCTTGCAGGTCTTTTCCAACCTGGTTAATTCTACTCTACTTTACTCTACTCTATTCTATTCTGTTCTTTCACGATGTAAATGTCCATTTGCTCACAGGCAAGCACAGGGAGTTTGCAGAAGTTGTGCTAGGAGGACTGAGGCAGGGAAAGAATAGCAGCATGTTGTAAGGCACAGTCCTGGCTGTGAAGGCAAGATGACCTATGTATGTCTCCTCTTAGGATGAAATAGTGCTGGACCTCCTCCCAGATCCATCAGCATTCCATCGGCAGCCTTACTGACTTCACTGTGACTATTCAGACTGGTTAGAAGGCTTACAATCTGACCCTAATTTCTCTACTGCTTAATTTAGGGACTTAGTCAAAATATTTTAAAACCCTAGACGGTTACTACCAATTGCAACAGAAAAACTTTTCAAAAGTAGATCAAATCTGGCCCTGTCAGCCCTTGCCAGCCAATGTTTTGGCTCTGTGTATTTTTTAAGTTCCTTTCTTGTCACTCTAAATCAGATGATTCACGCTGGTAACATGTTGTATCGCTTATCCAGTAATGCAACCTAATAAAACCCTGCTTAAAACCATTTTCCTTAAAGAACCAGAAGAATTTGTTCCTTGCAGAATCAAACCTGTGTTCTTAATAAAGGCAGATTGAATAAAACAAGCCCTGTGAAGTAAGGGGACTAATTTAACAGCTCGCTGATGAAAATCTGCGGCTAGCTTTCCCCTCCCTCACCCCTTGCATGAGAACAGATGGTTTAACACAAGTTTTGAATGCAAAGTTAATTAAAAAAAAAAAGAATCCATTCCTCTTACAATCCTTGGGCTAAGACTTTAAAAAAAAGTTCCCTGCTAAATCGGAATGCCAATGCTCTTATTTTGAGCTCTGTAATAAGGAAACAGACTCATTAATGTTCTGCAATTATTGAAGTAGAGTGATGGTCATGGATTAGCCCTTGAATTGGGCACGGCAGGCTCCCCTGGCAGCTAGACATCAGAATGGAATTCAAAACCCTCTGTTTGGTTCCATTTTTCTCCACTGCTCTTAATCTGGTGCTGGAAGCAGGTACAGTCACCTTGATGGCAATGCCCCCAGAAGGAAGGAGAAAGCATTCGAAATGCAAGATCATTTCTTATAATGAGAACAGCAACTTACACGTTAGCATTTGATTTCAATGAGCTCTGAAAAACAACAACAAACAACAGCAACAAAAAAACCCCAAACAAACAAAAAAACACCTAAATTATTTCACCTGAGGCTGGGTGCACCTATTTCTGGGATGGAAGGTAATAGTTTGTTAATGACAGCAATCAAAATCAGCAGAGGATGTGAGAAAACTAATATTAAATTAGTTTCTAGTATTGCTGTAAGCTCCTGCCCCAAAGACTTTCCACTCTGAAAAGACTCTTTAAATGACTGGAAGGAATTTGGGGTAAGTTAAAAGTAATTGTCTGAATAAAATCATCTTGGCTTGATGCATTTAACACTTTCACACGTCAAGCATCAGAAGATCTTTAAACAACCAGATGGGCCTGAGAAAGTATTTTGTTTTACGTCTCTTATACAACCAATCCATCTCCCAGCCCTGTTCCTCAAGACTAACTCTAGATGAAAAGTCCTCCATAAAGACTCAAAAATGATTTCTCCTGTCATTTTCTTCTCCCATCCCAAACATCCTTAGTACCAGCTCTTGAGAAATGAAAAATTCCCAGGCCTACAGGGATGGCTTCTGATTATAACAGGAGTCCAAATTTATGGTGACTTTGCATAGGATCAGGTAATTCTGATCTTGTTGGGATCCTAATCACAGTATGACCAAAGCTATTAGTTAGTGAAGTCACCCTTCCATCCTTGTTGAAGTGTAACTTGGAGGGAGATCTAATTAGCTACTGTCCTTCTAGTTACCTTATCCATCTTTGATTATATCTTTTACGAGCTCCAGAAGCAACACTGAAAAACTGAAACAGGTACTGAATATTTGTTTCAGAAATTGTACACACAAAGCAAAAAGGGTCAGTCATCCAAATGTAGGCTGTGAATAGAATGCAGAACTCTAGAGTCGGGGTTGCTGTTGTCGTTGGGTTGGGGTTTTTGTTGTTGTTTTTAATTAGTCTTTGTTTTTTCCACCACTACTTCATCACAGATTGCAAAACTCCAGGGGTAATTAATTGCAGAGACAAACTCTTAGCCTACTACAGTCTAAGTCCTGAATAGCATCCTTGAACCAAAGAGATGGCTAAACATTATTGCATGCGCCTGTGAGTAGCACCTACAATCAATTACAGATGCAAACACCAGAAGCAGGCCTGGCCCTGATGTGAATGGATTGAAGGTACCATGTATGTGACCAAGTGGATGGAGTTCAACCTACCTATTGCTTAGCCCTGACATTTTATGGAGTCAACGTTTTCACAGTTTATCCTGAACTGAGCAGCCTAGGAAACAGCTTCAAAGAGACTAAACACCATCTACAGAGGATAGTTGCTTAAATATTGTTAATAGCATGATACCCCTCCAGCTCAGGCATGCCTGATGCTCTGCCTGGTGTTTTAATTGGCACAAGGTTGCGTGGTAGTCATGATTTATTGGAACTAAAGGAAGGATTTTGACTTCTAGTCTATGCTTCTCCTTCTTCATTTCTCCTCAAGCTATTTTTTCCCATATAGTAGTAACTAGTGGGATTTCTGATAAACTGTTCTTAGGAAAAATGTGCTTACATAGGGCACACAAAAGATGCAGCTATTATGGCTAAGATGGTAGCTGGATAGCAAACTGGGGCAAAGCAGTATTAATCTCAGTAACTGGAAGCTGTCTTTTCATTCTCTTCCTTCTTCCTCACCTGTACTCCCCTTGTGATGCATCTTCCACTTTGTTCAGAACAAAAATCAGTGGCTTCCTACCAAAACCACAGAACCATTAGCAAGACTCAGCAGATTGCAGTGAACGTTATCAACCAACACAGGCTTACTTAAAATTTACAACCAAACCCTAGCACTAGTTGAGTTTCACATGATGAAATGCTTAGGCAAAGAAGTTTGTCCAAGTTCCATTTACTGCGAAATATCCCCTCTTCCCAGCTCTCTGGCCAAACTGTTAGCCAAAGCACATGGTGCAAGATGCTACTGGGGAACAAGGGCTTTGCTGTGCCCTCTCTCCCTTTCCCCAGCCCTTTTCACTTCTCTAGATCTGGTCTTGAATCAAAGAGTTGTTCTCGTAAACTGTTTCATCATTTTCAGAATCTCATACGAACGAAAAGGATTTTCCTTGCCACAAACACTGTGGGTTCCTACTTGACTCTCTAATTCTGGGCCTTGCCTTGCTAATCCCATTTCCCAAAAGGCAAATTATTCCCATGAATGTTAGCTGTGGGCTCTGCCTTATCTGCCCTGGTCTCCACTGCTGTTATCTCAGACAGAGCTCTGTAGTTGTGGTGAGTTGTGGCCAGCTTAAACACAAGACAAACGTGATGTAGTACATTTTCTCCAGCTCTGCACCTCCTTAAACATTCACAACTCAGGCAGAAAAAGTAAGATGCATGTAGACGCAGTGTCTTCACACAGAATTAATTCTTGGTAAGAAAATCATACAGAAGAGGTGGCTGCAGATCTGTCTCTCTTCAGACAACAGTATCAACTTAACATAAATGAAGGGCTTTCTTCCAGCAAGTTTGTTTTGTTGTTTTTTTCACTGATTCATTATCATTGAGGAAATAAGTGAATCATCTAGGATAAAGCAGGGACTCATTGTGGACCTTTGTCTTTTATCAGATACCTCCTGACAGAGCCTGACTGAAGCCACAAAACTGAGATCTTCACCTGAGCTTGCACCCTTCCCCAACTAGTCAAGAACTGTTCAGAGATTAGGTTTGTGTTTTGGCCTATCATAGAAGCTACACATAACACAGGGCAGCTGTGAAATATAGATCCCAAGCCAAAGTCTGATTTATGAAAACCTCATTCAGAGCCGTCTGTACGTAATGTTTTGGGCTGGAGCCATCTTTACCCAAAATTGGCACCAAGTGCCTCTTAAAGATTCCATAAGATTTGGTTTCTTTTTTCACTTGTTTTGGTTTTCTCTTGCTGACTTCCCGTATTTATTCTGTCTGTGCATATCTTCACTTGAACAGAAAATGGAAATGCTGAAATATCCTCAAAATGACTTTGTTTTGCTTTTATTGTTAAAGTTTTTTCAAGCTCAACAAGAAGGGGGAAAGAATTGCAAATTTTACAAAGAAACCTATAAGACAAGGGAGAAAAACTACTTTTTTTCCTCAGAGATATCCTTACTATCTTGGCAACATGAAAAGTGTGGGGCTTCCTAAATATTAAATGGCCTATAAAATGCTCAGGTTTGACTAAGGCTCTGAACAAAAGACCTCGAACATGGGTTCAGACACAATAACCCCACAGTTATCTCAGTCAAATCATTATTTGTACCTCTCAGAATGAGGCATCACTCTGCTCTGGGATGGAGAAATGAGGCATCTCATACTCTCCACAAAACCAAAAATATCTGCTGTTAATATTGTTGGGCAATAAAAGAAACAGTGATGAAATTGTGGAGTTTCAGTGCTGGGGGGACTGAGATCCTTCCCGGCCTCTAATTAGAGCCCACATGCTCATTTTTCTTCGCTTGCATATGTGCCATGCAGAATCCCAGTCCTCTGCTGGGCAATACAAAGAATTAGTGCACAGCTCATTCAGGGTATTCATGCCATAAAGTCAATATTCTGCCAAGAGGTTGTGACTCACACCCCCTAAAGAGACTGAGTATCCTGCAGCCTGCTTCCAATGCAGAGCAGGGTGCCTGGTTCTTCTTGTGGGACAGTATTGGTCTTGACCATTGCGAAGGACAAGATTTAAAGTTTGAGTGACTTGAAAAATGTTTCCTTTTCCTTGACAGCATGTCCCCAAATATGTTATGTGATCTCTGAGAATGCTGCTGCAGGCTAGATTTTGTGTACTGGGAGGTAAGAGGGCACATCTCTTTGGGGGCATGGGAAAATAATTTGACCAGTTTGCCCTCAAAGCCCCATCCAGCAGCTGAGCATTTCCACTCAGGGGAAGATGAGAGGCGTTTCCATGAACCTGAAAATGTGACTGAAATAAAAAATGACTGTAGAATTCTGCATGGATGAGCTAGTGTTTGCACTTTTAGGGTGCTGCCTTATACAGGCAAGACCACCATGTCTGAAAAATCAGGAACAGGTTTTGATAATCTGTGTATATTTGCCTGCAAGCTTTAAACTCCACTACAATGCACTTTAGTTCTTGGCCTCTTCTTTAATCCTTCCTAGAAAGTTAGCAGGTTTTGCTACAGCACATGGACTGTACAATAGCATCAGTACAAAAGCTTTGTTTCCTCTTAAGGAAAATTTGTGTTGTAAACAGTGATCAAAAGGAAAGAGAAACAAACAAGGGTAGCTGTATGGAAACTGTTTGAAAAGCTCTTTGGTGTGTTCACTTCCCTAAGCCCCTGGTGTTTTGCTGTCGTGGTTGGCCTGTAATTTTCAGGCACTTTTGGAAATTATGATGAATCATAACATTTTCTAGATCTCAGAGGAAAGAAAAACAGTAAGAGCCTGCAGTGGCATTTCCTAGTTAAGTATACGTTTGCAGCACAACATAAAGTGCTGGGTTTAATAAACAGCTGCAATTCACTTATCTTTCAAATGGATCTCTATAAATACACGTTGGAAAGTACCTTTCACCTAACTGCCCATTAGAAGTGAACTACAAAGGAAAAGGATTGTATATGGGATGCATTTCTTATCTCTGTGAGAGCAATGCATTGCCTGCAGAGACTTTTTTTTTTAAGCAGAGGATATTTAATGGCAGCTTTTAGAATTCTGATAAAACTAACATGTTTCATTTTCCTCCTGCTAGAAGAAGGTTGGGTAACACTTGAAACAATGACAATCTGATGCAGGCACAGGTGTACAAAGTAGATGTTTGAAATAGTAGATGAGATTCCTAGCTAGGTATCTCATCCTGCTTCACTCTTTTACTATAAGACAATTAATGTTCCATACTATGGGACTACTGGAAAAGCGTGTGTTAACTTATACTTAGCATGCCAGATTACTGTACATTCAGGCGAACACACTGAGCATTTGAAGGGTTTGGTGCCTTGTCTTTCCCTTTTGGAAGAGAAAAGGAAAGATCTGGATCATATTCATTAAGATTTGCTCTTGCTGAGCACAGAACAGGCAGTCAGTACTTACTTAGAAGTGGATTATGAGAGTCCATTTTTTATTGATATTTTGCCACCATGAACTATTCTAATATGCTGCTTTCCTTTCAGCTCACTGTGGGCATGACTCTAATGTCACTAGTGGTAACTATTGAGTGGGATCAACCACCTTTGGAGACTGCAAAGGTCATCCTCATATCCACTGCTCAGGGAGCCCACAGTTACCACACAGTTGGAAGTTGGTTTGATCTAAGGCACAGCTCAAGAGGAGATTTCTGGTCAGAAGTCTGAAACACAGTAAATGCCTGCCCGAAAGTGCCTGCAAAATTAGCCACTGGGATTTTACTGGGCAGTTCTGAGTTCCCATATCAGAACTCTTTGCTCAAAAGCATTTCACCCAATACATATTCTTTTCTGAATATGGTGTGAGTTGTTATCAAAGCTACATCACTGCTGTCATCACACCACTAAGTGAAACAGAATAGGTTTTCATGCATTTTACGCCTTAAGTTTGAGCTAATAATTTCAGGCTTGCTGACTGCCCCAAATGGAGGTGTATGCATTTAGATCTGTAGCCAGAACAAATTAAAACGAGGGGGAAACAAAGTAAAGAAAACCAAATATTCTGACTTCCCCAATTACTTCTACAAAGCTGCTAGGGCTGCCACCATTAAGAGATGATACTCAAGCATTAACCTGGCGTTGTCCTCGTGATGGCACCAGAAGCAGACACGTGCGTCATCTCAAGGAACACAGCAACAATATCTGTTGTTAAGCTTGGAATGATTCATTAAGCTCAAAGTGATGTGTCCTATTTAGTAATGACAGCCAAGCTCAGTTAAGTTCCAAGTTCCATCTGACATCACTTTGGATGCTTCTCCAAACTTTATGTGACCCTCCTGGCACTGTAAAACTTACAAAATTGGTTTTCTTCATACATTTTTATTATAATTTTAGTTCTGGATGGGGCTGGATGCAAGGGTGAGCACAACCTTCCACTTCATGTGCTGGCACTCCTGCTTCTAGATGCTTTAAAGGGAGCAAGAAGAGGGAAACCATGGGATGACTTTGAGAAGTGGCAGGAAAACCTGCATTTTGATAATGTTTTGGGCTAAAGATCATTTGAGGGGCAAAGGGAATGGCTGTTTTATTTTATCTGAGCTGACTTCTCATCTGCTACTTGAGCCTCTCTAGTTTTTCTCCTCACTAGGAAACAGCTTGGCTTTAGCCATTGCCTGACTGATGAAGTCAGGGTCAATTTTTTCCATCTGGACTGCATTAAGCATCTTCCATTTGCTCATCTCCCTCCCCCCAAACCATGCCTCTCTTCTAATGCTGATGTGCTGCCAGGCATGTTCCATTTCACCCACAGCCAAAAGGCAGCTCCAGTAGGATCTCATTAATTCACACTAATGATGGGGAATTTGGCAAATTAGTGAACTGACTTGATCCTGCCATTATTAATAGCTTTGCCATTGACTTTGGGCAGAATCAGGTCGATTCTCTGAATTGATAGCTCTCCTCAGACACCAAAAAGATATTATGTTTTATGAAATAGACTGACTTTTGTTTGGATGATTAGAGTTTAGTGCTATGCTGCTGCACACCATGGCAAAAAGCAATGGACTCTGATTAATGTGATGGCTCGCAACAGCTTTTCAGCTATTAAATCTCTGTGGAAAGGAAATGAAAGCAAAAAGATGAGGTTTTCTTCCCAGTTAGTAGAATGCAGGAACTTGCACACTGAGAGTCACTGTATATCTATTTGGCCATCAAAAGGATCCCAGCAAGGATTTAGCTGATAGGACTCTGCCAGAGATTTCCAAGGGACTGGGGTGAAATCCTTGGCTTTTTGTGCCTGAGCTTCCTTATGGAAAAAGAAGATATTCTTTCTTTCCTACTGATCTTATCTGTGTCACTGGGCTGATATCTTAAAATCCAGTCCAAATGAACTCTGGGTCTTGAGATGCTCCCTGAACAATAACAAAGGGAAATCAGTGATGCACTGGTCATTTCTATCATCTCTCCTCAGCTGTTACAGGTTATGTATGAGTTTCCAGTCCAGCCATGATGCAGTCACATGAGTCCCAGAAATATCTAATATAACTGTGCCAGTGTGAGCTCAGAAGCCCCCAGCAACTCTCATGTTCTCATAGTATAAAAAAAGGAGTGAGTTCAATAGCAGCAGCTGAAGGTCTGTAGGAGTAGAAATTACTTTGCATTTCTCAAGGTTAATGGGTTTTAATTTACAACGAGCAAAATAAATATACATATGGGCTTATTCTCTTGAGAACACCAAAGAAGAGAACTAAGTTCCCCCTTTGGTGCTTTCCTTCCTAGAGGCAATGCATAATCAACTTTAGGTCTTCTCAACAGTTTGAACTAATAAGACAAACAATGAACAGGAGCAGGTGAAGCACAGACACTTCACCTTCTGCCGGTTTTTGGGAGCAGGGTGAGGCAGACAGTTGGAGACGGCAATCTTAAATCACCTCCATGACACAGAGACTCTGTGATCAGGGGAGAAGTGAGGGTAGGGTGAGGCTAAGATACAATGAAAATGATCTGATGTTTCTACTTCCCTCCAATATCTGGCTTTATTTCATAGGCTTGAGCAAGACAGTGGGAACTGGAGCTGGAATCCACCTTTCTATAACTCCAGACACACAAGATGGGAAAGAACCGTCTGGTCCCTCAGACAGACTGTTGCTAGGTGGTATCCCCAGAGCTTAGAGGAATATAAAAGCATTATTCCTCCAGGAGCAGTAAGGAGGTGGGGACTTAGGACTGTCCTCCTAGAAATCAGGAGGCTAACAGTTATTTTTTACCTCTGTGACAACATCAACACGTGGTGCTTCCCAGTATCTGTACTTCTATATATTTAAAGGAAGGAGGCTTACTAGTATTCTTGTTATTCTGCACAGAAAAATCCTTTCTGGGAAACACTCTTATAGGCAGTTTCTTGTCTCCTATGACATACACAATCTTTCAGTCAAAAAGCATACTAGATCAGTGCTTTGTAAATACACTCTCACAATCCCCTGTTTAAGATCAAGACTAGAGGGATGACTGGGCCTTACGCCATCACATGTGAACATGAATGAAGTCAAAGTCATAACATACCAATACTGATTGAGTATGGTCAGGATTTTTGTTTGCATGGCTGGGAAGTTGTGTGTCAAATGAACAGACTACTTTGGACATTTAGGGGAACTTTTGTGTTTTATAATCATTGCTGATTCCACTTTGTGCTCTGTGATTTGATCTTCGGCCTCTGATGCTCCTTCACAAGTTGGTTCCCATTCCTCTTTCTATATATCCTAGAGAAAGCAGCCCTTGGCTGGCTCCATGTCACACTTCTGTCTGCTCCTTCCCATGCATTTCTCCACATTTGTAATGCTTTTAGATTATTCCAGTCTTGCATATGGCAGACTTTCATGGCATTCCCTGTTCTCATTCCTTCTCTTCCTTTCCCCCTGTCACCTCAAAAAGCAAAATGTCTTAAATGAAGGGAAAAAAAGGGAAATCTGCCAGAAGGGATTAGCTGGAGTATGTGTAGGCAGCTGTGTGCTCTGGAAGGAATTCAGTCATATTTATTTTCCCTTGTTCTATTTTTCCTAAGTTTTCCTTTCGTTTATCCCCAATCTAGCTGTGTCTGGTGCTAAATTTAGATGCCGCTCAATGAGATTCTTCAAATCTTGAAATCCTGTGTCTGGTGAAATATTTGCTAGCTTGACTGCCTTCATTAGGCTTCATAGTTAACAATCCAGCAACATAAAGTAAAATAATTCTCTCCCCAAGGAGCTTTAGGACTTGGCTTTTCTTACGGGCTCAGAAAACCTTTTGCATCTTGTTCACATTACAGTTTATTTTCGGAACTGTCAGTGCTGGGAGTATTTTCAATCACAGCAAAAACATTTGTGATTTTATTTTTAGAAATGACAGCTCAGATTCCGAGACAGCCATGAGATGGCAACCTGGCTAGCTGAACTATTCCAAACTGGCCCAGTCTGACTTGGCATCGGCAAGGAGGAAATGTCTCATTCTGCGCTCAACTTGCCAGGGAAGGTCTCATTGCTTTTGTAGCAGTGTAAAATGACTGGCTGCTGCCCTTTGCTGCAGAGTTATGAATCATGCTCTCTCTGGAGTAGGAAGTTGAGTGTCTCCTCTGAATAAGTCTGTTTGCCTTCTACAGTGTCACCCACATTTCTACCGGCATCATAAGCTTAAACCTGCAAGTGTGGCAGCACACATCAGCCTCAAAAGCAAGAGCCAGGTAGCATGTGGCTATTAACTGTATCAAACATGAATTAACAGAACCTCTTTCCAGGCTAAATTAAAGGTGCAAGAAGCAAAGATGCCCTCTTACAGGCAAAGCTATCAGCTTGAGTTCCAAAGTTTTAATAAAACTCTTTGCCTGTTCTTTGATCTATTTTAATACTTTAAAAAATGTCAAAAGCCTTCTTTGAGGCTCAGCAAAGTAACTGGGAGAATTTTCATTCTTTCTCCCCTCCTTGCTACTTGGCAGGATTTGGATCAGTCTGTTAATATGTATTGTGGCTTTCCACATGACTCAGGCAGAGATAACACAGAAAATTATGAGAGCAAAGCCTCTGTTGTACAAAATCATGGACCACTCATCTTCCAACCTCCTGGGCTACTACTAAGGTAGCCCCAGGGAGATGTTTCTGCAGCATGCTGCCCTGGATGATGCTGTTAACCACAGTATGGAAACTGTCCCAGAAGACTCTGCCAGTGCCTACATCTGCCCTTTGATGTTCTGCTGCTCTCCAAGTCATAGGGCAGTTGGCCAGAAAGTGGCAAAGGACAAACTCACTAAGTATTTCCTCAAGCAGCAAAACCTATGAAGCCTACTCTTTGATAACTGTGCTTTATAACTGCTGTCTCTAGTAGCCAAGGTAGAAACTGCTGGTTTATTTGTAATGTTGTGCTCACTCTCACTTAGCTTCTCTGGTGTTTCTTAAGAGTTGGGCTCTGGTTACAGCCTTAGTGAGGATTTAACACGATCTGCCTCTCTGCTACCCAGCAGTCTATTTTCATGAAAATCGCAGCAACCTGATTATTTCTGAGACCTCTGCCCCCTTGTCAATTTTCATTGGAGTTGGCCCAGGAGTTCAAAAGGCTGTACCAGTTTGATCATACAATTCAGTCTTCTTTAGGAAACCAAGCTAAGGAACAAACAAACAGAAGTCCTTACAGAAATAATCCCTTGTCAGCTAAGGGAGTTTTTTAATCAACACTTTGACTTCTATGAAGATTTTTACCTTCACTTCCCACAAAGATTGTCTTACAGATCAGCCACCAAATGTGCAGAAGTGGCTTTGGAGTGACACTATTACAAGCAGGTTTGCAGTGGGGTTAGCCTGTATCTTAGTGGGAGCCATAAGATGAGCAGGGAGCAGGGAGCAGGGAGCAGGGAGCAGGGAGCAGGGAGCAGGGAGCAGGGAGGTGCCTCTGTACTCTGCATTGGTTAAGCCGCACCTTGAGTACTGTGTCCAGTTCTGGGCTCCTCAGTTTAAGGACATTGAGACACTTGAACGTGTCCAGAGAAGGGCAACAAGGCTGGTGAGAGGCCTTGAGCACAAGCCCTATGAGGAGAGGCTGAGGGAGCTGGGATTGTTTAGCCTGGAGAAGAGGAGACTCAGGGGTGACCTCATTGCCCTCTACAACTACCTGAAAGGTGGTTGTAGCCAGGAAGGGGTTGGTCTCTTCTCCCAGGCAACCAGTACCAGAACAAAGGGTGAGGTGAGGAGAAAGTTCTTCACCGAGACAGTCGTTCGTCATTGGGATGTGCTGCCCAGGGAAGTGGTGGAGTCACCGTCCCTGGAGGTGTTCAAGAGGGGATTGGACGTGGCACTTGGTGCCATGAGGTCTGTGGAGACCGGTTGGCCTCGATGATCCTCGAGGTCTCTTCCAACCTTAGTGATACTGTGATACTGTGAAACCAGGGTGAGATCCAGGTGTCCGGCCAGCATCACCTGCTGCAGAAGATGACCACTTGTGGAGTAATTAGCAGGCAAGTTTAACTGGAGCAAAGCTCAGAGCTGAACTGTTCCATGGCTGGGGCATGCAGAGGGAGACAATTTCACCAGATGGACAGTTCTTTCAGACATATCCACCCAGCTCAAATCTTGCACAGAGCTCCTGTGTTGGGTGGTGCAGGAGTATCAGCTCCATCATTTCTGGGAGCCTGAAAATAGGTATAAAAACCTACACCTCACTGTGGTCCCACATGGTTTCCTGCCCAGCTTGGTGGAATTGCTTGCCCCAAGGAGTGCAGGGAGCTCTCCGAGTCACCAAGGGCACACAATTCAGGTGCTGGGAGCAGAGCTGAGCAAAACTCTCTGCAAATCCCAAGCTTTGACAGATTCACCTCAGCGCAGTGTGACTGCAGAGCAGGAGCACCTCACTCGGAATCCTCCAGGTCAGCAGCCAACTTCTCCCTTCTCCTTCACTTCCCCTGCTGCTTTCCATAAGCACTGACAGCAGAGCTGCTGTAGGGGCAATTTTGCAACCTAATCCAAATAAAAGACTGCATTTGCCACTGAGAAAACCCTGGACAAGAGCATGCTTGGATGGTCCAAAATCATGTTTTGGTGTTAACTGCAACCCCCTTTGTGCATCTGTCACTTCCCAAGCATTTGTGGGTTTTGTTTGTTTGTGGGGGTTGGTTGGTTGGTTTGTTGGTTTTGTTTGTTGGTTGATTTGTGTTTGGTTTTTTTTCCCCCCATCTTCTTAAAAAAAGAAAAAAGGTAGTCATGGAATGGCAAATATGCCAAAAGGGATTATTTATGCACACTCAGCATTATTTGATCTCAGTCAGTTACTACTATATTCCAAACAAGACACTGGAAACCCAAATTTTCTCCCTCCTTTTTGGGGGGAGAGTTTTTTGGTTTGGTTGGTTGGGTTGGGTTTTTAGGAGACTGGGATTTAACATTTTTTCCTGTTGTCAGAAGTGATGATGCCTCATTCCACTAGCCAGGGTACCCCGCGTTTGAGGGACGGGCTGCCCTCAGGCACTGAGGGGAGAAAAAGCTTGCACAGGGCTCCGGGGTTTACCAGGCTATAAATAAGGTGATTGGGAATGGCCTCTTGGAAGGCAGTGCCCACCTCTCGCCTCTCCCCAGGGAAAGGGAACAAGTTCTCTCTTTTTTAATCTTTTATTTCCTTTCTTGCTTCTTACTATTACTTTTTTTCCCTTTCTTTTTTTTTTTTAAAGCATAGCTTCCCCTCTGTAAGAGGTGTACGTTTAATTATAAAAGGGCCTTTTTCTGTTGTAATCTGTTTCCAGTTCAATTCCTTTGCTGGATAAATCCCTTAAACGTGTTGTCATTCCTTATTTATTGATTGCAGGTATTTGGGGTTTAATTGAGCAAGTCGGTCGTGGCCCAGGGCAGGAGTGGCGCTACATGAGCAATTAAATCTGATTAGCCCGAGCCCTTTAAGCCCCAGCTGGGTGATTGATAACCGAGACCAACATTCTTCAATTGACTCGCTACATCAAAAAGGAGAAAGGCTTAGAGTAGAAACGCATGGGTCCAACATGAAAAATAGCAAAGGAGCCGAGCAGATTAGATTTGCAAAGAAGCTGAGCTAACGGCGGAGGGAGTAGGGAAAGCAGTCCTGGGGAGCCCATAAAATAAATCCCTAAGTGTCTCCTCCTTTAAAACTCAGCCAAGATAGCTGCCTTTTTTTTTTCTTTTTTCTTCTTTTTTTTTTTTTTGTGCCCCCCAAATCTCCCCTTTTTTTTTTAAAGGCTGAAGTGACCCAGACTGGAGCGAGAAGGGGGAAAGGCTGCTGCTCTCGGATTTTAACACTCCGCAGCCCCCGGAGCTGAGCTCCATCCATAAAGCTGTCGTCTGTTTGTTAGTGTGTTTGTCTGTTCCGTCATTACACTTTTTGCCCGGTAGTTTAAGAAAATAAACTAGCAGGGAGAACAGGAGCGAGTAACCCCCATTTATCAAGCTGATGGATGTCCCGTGTCTCCCTTTGGGGGCGGGAGGGGAGGCAGAGGGATGTCCCTGCCTGCAGCATCCTCCCGCCCCTGCAACCCAGGGAGCTGGTACCCGCAGAGAGCTTCGGGGCAGGGGCACTCCTGAGGTCTGGAGCACAGAGATGCTCCGAGTCAACGCCTTGAGGGAAGTCGCAGCTCTGCTCTTCTCAGACGCTGAGCTTGCTGATGTTCCAAGAAGATCTAAGGAATCGGCTCTGCTAAGTTCTCGGGAGCAGCTACGGAGAAGCACTCCCCATCACACACACGCACGCCCCGAAGCAGCCTCGTTTTCCGCTTGACACCAGAACAGAGAGGGCGGGGGGAGGCGGGGGAGCAGGCAGTTCCCTGATCCGCCGAGCCTCCGCGGTGCCAGACCTCGGGGATCTCCCGCCTTACGCAGGAGCCACCGAGCCGGCAGCGCCTGCCTCATCCCAAATTACAGCGAAAGCGACTTGATGGGAGAAATCAAAGCAAGGGGAGAGGGGGCGCGGAAAACATCGAGGAGGGGGAACGGGAGGAGGACACGACATTGCAGACCCCTCAGGGCAACCCTGAGCAGGGGCGGGCGCCGGAGGCTCGGTGGGGCGCGGGGTGCCGGGTGCTACCCCCTCGCGGGCACCGCGGGGCCGGGGAGGCTCCGAGGCCGCTCCCCTCCCGCCTGTCGACCGCCTTCTCCCTCGGATCAAAACAGCTTGAAAGCAGCAGAAATCACTGGGGAGGGGAGGAGGACGTCAGCAGGAGCTGGACTTCTAAAAACCGTTCCGCCCCATAGGCTTTAATATTAAAAACCCCCTAGGAGTCTCAGACACTGTATTAATTAGTGCAACCACCCATGAAAAGTTGGGTTTGGAACAGCATTCTTTGCCCTGTGTGAAACAGCAACCCTAATAAACAATTGTTAACTTGGCCTATTGCCTCTGGTAAATTACACAGCATTAAAAAATAATGCTTTTCATATTAGGCAGTAATTAAAGGTTGGGACAGCTTTAAAACAAGAGGGGGAGGGGGGGGGAATCAAAGAAAATATAAAAATGTTCTTTCAAGAGTTATGGGAGGCTAATAAAGTATGTCTGTTATAGTGCACCACTTTGCCCCCAGCTACAGCCAAACTGGAGCCACTGCAATTGCCTCTCAATAAGATAATGATATTCCTTTCTCTGCTATTAAAAGGCTCCCAGTGCAAACTTAAAATGATTTATTTAATTTAAGAAATTATGAGGTGTAACTTCAAAGCGTAAGCCGTTAGTAATGGAAAACACCAGGTTGTTTAAAATTATAATAATAATTGTTTGGAATACAGTGACATCAAAGTGCTTTCATCACCAAATAAAATATAGCACAGACCCCCAAATCCAGTGGAGTTTATTGAGTAGACATTTTTTCGTGTGTTTTTATTATTTCCTTATCAAGAGACATTATTTTAGCAGCTCCTTTTCTCAGCTTTGATGTTTTGACAGTCTTAAATGAATTTTATTGCCTTTTTTTTTTTTTTTTTTGGCTGGGAGATGGGAGATTATTCTGACTGCTTATTTTTCATTATGACTTTTTTTTTTTGTTTTCAAGAACCGGTTTGTTATTTAACACAGCACCTTGATAAGCGCGGTAGAAATGAATTGGCTATTACAGGTCATTAAAAAAAAAAAAAAAAGGCAAAGAATTCTGTTTTCAAGCAATCCATTACACGTCTGGGAAAATATTCTTACTTAAAACAAACTTTGAGCTGAACGTTGGCATAATCAGTTTAATAAAACGGGTAGCGCATACTTTTAAGGAACTTGGGTGTGTGTTTTTTTTTTTCCTTTACGAGATTCTTGCTTATTCAAAACACAGCAATCTAAGAAATACATATACAGAACATTTTGCCAAAAACTACTTGCCTTTACACTCAGAATATCACGGAGTGGTTTTAATTTCCTTGAGCAGTATTATAAAACATTAATCGTACGTACACTGCTTGAAACTTTTCCTTCCCAAGCAAAGGAGAATTATTCAAATCCCCTTTAAAAAAAAAAAAAAAAGGTAGCATTTAAAAATACACTACAGTTGCAGCTTTATAGACCGGTATTTCCACTAAAACAGCAGGGACAGAATTGCTCTCGTGTTAAAAGACTGAAATATAATGGATGGAAAGATTTTTATTCCTTTCGTGCAGCTAGTTGGGAACTGCTGGTAGCACCCGCTAAGTGCCTTATGGATTACGGTGGGAAACACGTATCAAGGGACTAAAGGAGTCACACCCAAAACAAAACAATGTAGAAAGACCCCCAAATTCTTCCCCCCTCATTCCGCGCTGGCGTCCGGCACCTAAAAGGAGCGGGAACCGTAGCGGTTCGTCCCTGGGTTTCCCAGTGCGGCGATGAGCAGTGCCACTTCCCTGAGACCCTCATACATTTCACTAGAAAAATATACCCCCTGCTCTGAAAGAATAAAAAAAGAGAGAGGGAAGGATAACCACTTTGGGGGGCTTGGGGTGTTGGGGGTTTTTTTTTGGTTGGTTGGTTGGGGTTTTTTTTGAAAGAGACTTCCCACGCAAAGAATGTGGGCACTGTCTAAAGTAGGTTAACTTCCAGAAATTATCCCGAGAAAAGGCATTTTATGTGTCCGTGGTGGTCACTGATCGTAGGTACGAGAAGAAAGCAGTCAGACAGAGGGGAGTGTTGGGTTTGGGGTTTTATTTGTGGTAACTTTTTTTGTCGTTTCGCGTCTGCGGGGATAACCCGGGGTATATGGGAGGAGAAATGTGATTTGGAGAAAGTAGAATAGTAACTTCCCTGTCTGCTCAGACCTGGGATCGATGGAAGCTGGATCTGCCTCAGCTGCCCCGCGGACTCTCGCTTCTTGTGCGGGAGCTGCGCGCAGCCGAGAGCTAGTGCGTGGCTCGGAGATTCCTCCCGCAGCCCCGGGAGGAGCACGGGGGACCGGGGAGGTGGGCGCTTTCTGAGCAGGTGGGTAGTCTTTAGTCACCCACTCTCTTCTGCCCTCCGTGGGTTCTCTTTCTCCCGTCCTGCGTGTCCAGCGCTCAACCCCTAAAATTCTGCAGAGCACTAGGTGCGCGAGAATCGTGCATTCTAGTGCTTGTGGCGTTTGTGCAGCGAGATGCAACACACAGTGTGGAATTTGCAGTGTGGAGTTCATCAGCAAAGAGATCTGTGTGCGCGCACACACGCGCTCATACCCTCACGGTGTACGAGTGCGTGTAAACCCCTGGTGCGAGGGTGTCTGAAGCAAGAAGCAACAGACGGTCGGTCTGGGGCCCGGGATGCTGTTGCAAGGCTCCGCTTGCCTCCTAGATCTGGAGTTTAGCTGCTTTCCGCACTGCCCCCTGCGCTAGGATGAGCGGAGCAGGTGTCCTCTGCTGTGCGGAGTCTCCCGCCACTATCCGGAGCCGGTGCCAGGATTCGGTGCCCAGCCGGGAGCGGCTCCATCCCCGACGGTGAGGCACTTGAGGCCAGCCGAGGGGCCAGGGTCCTGCCGGGTCACCGCCCCGCCGAGCTGGGTGCCCGCTGCCCCCGGCTTCGCAGCGCGGCTCCCGGCGGAGATCAAACCCCTCCGCTTTCGGGCACGCCGGCTCACAGACGCGCCGCAGCCAGCGAGTTTTCCTCCCTCCCCATAAAATGCAGGAATTCCGGGGTTTGACAAGGCAACGTGACAACATGAAATGCAGGCTCCGAGCGCCCGTGGCTTTAAGTAATGAACGCTTGGCCGTAGCGAGTCAGAAAGCCCATTCCTAACTGTTTATGTCAACAAATCCATACCTCGTGAATTAAGGTCCCGGGAGAGCTACTCAGAGCCCGGCTGGCCTGAGCCGCCGTTCAGCAAGTCGGAATTTTAAGGATCGGGATAATTTATCGCGTTGGTTTTAATGTTTATTATTTATTGCGCTAATTATTTTTCACTTTCTATTGGAAATTTAAAATATATAGATGTACCTGGAACAGATGCCAACTGTTTTCAGTCTCACTCAACTTCTAATCATCGCATCTGCTTTGTGTCAGAAAATACTTTAGGAACAATTTAACTTTGCATTAAAATAACTAATTAAAGCCACGCCTCCACAGCCTCTTGCGAAAGTGGAGGAGGAATTTCAGTAAGTGCATCGCTTTTAATGGTAGCATTCTGATTTCCCTGTCTTGCTGTAATTTATTCAGTTACAGATCTGCCTGCGGGGCAGCTCCCATTAGGCCGATGATGAAGTCTCATGAGTAAAGCTTGACACCTCCCTCCTAATAAAATATAATACTCAATTAACTCGGCCTTTCTGAAGGCTTTAATTGGAACAAGTTAATAATGGGCGCAGGGTGAATTGTCATGCCATCCGCAAGCTCGGGGAAGGTGTCACGGATCCGTCCTGCCTTTCCCAGAGCAGAGGTTGTAACCGAGATTTGGAAGCTTTTCCTTCAACACCCCTGTGTTCTGCAATAAATCTGTATCCATTTAAGGATCTATCATAACACACACAAAGCTCTTGCGCTCAAAGAATTTCCAGCGAAAAGATTTAGCTGTAATCCCTGACACAGCTGATTTATACTGAAGGTTAAAAAATGCCGCTGGTTTATTTATAACCGGCCCAGCCCAGCTAAGAAAGTACTCGGGACAATCGGGCGGGGAAGGATTGGGACGAAGGGGGCTTCACCCTGCCCTGGAGTTAGGGGGATAATGCTTAAGAAAGAGGGAGCCCTAGAAAGAAGCAGTTCTATCCGGTTTTTATGCGGCAGTAAATGCTAATTTGAAAAGTCTGCATGGAGATTAGATTCCTTCAGCTTTGTTCCCTACAGTTAAGAACAGAGAAAGGTTAACAGGGAGGGTTTTTTAAGAGTCGGAAGGCGGGTGAGCAGGGCAGGATCCGCGGTGCCCGGAGCTCCCCCAGCCTCCAGCCCAGGCCGCAGCCCCCTTCTCGCAGCCCAGTTCGGGAGTTGTGTGTCTCCCCCACCCCTTTTCCTGCTTGTCTAGCAGAGGCTGGAGCCGGTGGGGCGCCCAGTGCCTCCTAGCCGGGCCGCATGGAGGCAGGCTGGGACCTGGCAGGGGCGCGAGGAGCAGTAGCCCCCGGGCTCTGCCCGCAGGGAAGCTCTGCGGATGTGCTGCCCCCACGGCGTGTGCGGGGAGAGCGAACTGCCTTCGGGAGAACTGCGAGACTGGGAGGAGCAGGGGAAAGGATGGAGCCCTGGTCTGAGCAGCGGAGAGTCAACCCTCCCGGTTGGTTCGACAGAGGCAAACACACCTTCTTCTCCAGCTGGGGTTCCAGAGGTCACTCCTGATCCAAATAAGCCTCCTGAAACAAAAATCTACATTGGGCCTGCATGGGACTTGGGTGTGAGACGGCGAAGTAGCCCTGATCTGAGAGAACTCGATCCCCACTTGCCAGAAATGCCAGGGAAAGGTGGCCTGACGTGCTCTCCGGGCATCACGGCGGCGCATCCTCAAGGGAGACTGCCCCAAAAACTGTGGGACAGTGCTGGTAGCACATAGGAGCCCTAAAATGCAACTGCACTGAAGTGTTGCAGCATCTCTGCCAGGTCCTAGCAGTACAAAATCACCTCCAACTACTGCAGAGTTAGAGACTAGCATCCCACTAAATCACAGATTTGAAGTCAATGCAAAGGCGAGTTGTAGGGAAAGTCCTGAGCAAAGGAAAAAGGCACATGAGCTAAGAAAAGTGATGGAAACATCACTGGAGTATGATGTTGTAAAGAACAGAGGCGCCCAAAAGCGGTTGTTAAAAACAAGGAAACCTCATAAAAGGTTTGGCTTTCGACTTTGAATTGTTGACTTGCAATTCACCTTCATGTGCTGCAAATTTGGCTTTAATTCAGATTGAGAAAGGGGAAATAATCATAAAGGCAACCCAAACATTCCTTTGAACTTGACCCAGCGGTGCAAAATGCACACAGAGAGAAATTACTTCTTACAGAACTCCAAACACTCACAGACCCACACGCGATTAAACATGTTTTTTCTTTTTTAATTTAATTTGAAATAAGAGATAAGAAATAATAAATCTTCAATAAAATATATAAAATTGTACAAGGCATCCCTTTCAAAGGGACTTTCCTATGATGGAAGGTTGGGGCTGAGGGCAAGGGAGAGGAGAAGTTCATCTACAGCGGGACCCAGGCAGGGACAGTGCCTGGGTGAAAACAAACCAAAACCAGCAAAAATTCTTGGCTTTTTTTTTTTTTTTCCTTTTTTTTTTTTTTTTTCCTTTTTCTTCCATAACATACTAAGAAAATACATCCAGGAGAAGCTCTGCCTTCAGTGCTCCGTAACGTTCTCACAAAGTTTAGTAGGAGTAATACACATAATACAAGAGTTACAAGGAGAAGCCTGGGGAAGGTCCTGCCAGTGTTCGGGGAGCTCCCACAGGGACAGACAGGTTATACAGTCTCTTGGCACCCCACTGTCCTAGGAGCAGAGTTTGTTTGTGATGCCTCCATCTCTCTTAAGAAGGGCTTGAAGCATGAGTCACTTACATTGGCATCCTTACTAAGGGAATGAGAGGAAGACTCGGGGGGTTCTCGTTGTTCTTGTTCTGTTGCAAATACTAATATAAAACCCCAAACATCTCCCAGAAGCGTTGAACAATCCTTTATTCACCACCACTGTGGAAATAACCCACGACTTCTCCTCCCAGAAAGCTTCCTTCCCTGTCTCCTGGTTTTCAAAGAGCATTGCAGAGCCAAGATTACCTGGCTGTAGCCAAAAATTTCTAAGCATGCCAATAGGAAGAGATAAAGACCAGACAGCCTAATAACCCTTCCTTGCACTTTACCTCCCCTCACAGTGCTTTACAAACCGCTGAAGCTATTTATACAGACAAAGGCACTACAGGAGCCAATGATGGATATATCTGTGTTCTGCATTTAGGGGCCCTGATGATCATCTTGTTGTAAATATCTGTCAAAGTTTGGGATGCAAAAATTTTCCCTATCGCCAGAAATGCAGGAATTTGCTGGTTCTGAACTTCACTCAGACTCTACTGGGTCTAGATTCTATTTACATGGTGTCTCTAGCTAAGGGCTTTGCTTTCTTTAAAAAGAACCCCAAAAAATGAATCCTTGGCTATATCTTTTTCTTTCCCTCCCCACCTCCCACCCTGTATTAAGTGACAGCAACCTAGGGTGTGGGTTTAGGGCATGCACCCCTCTTACTTTAAACATGTGTTGGGCCCCATCACAAAGGCATCAGGAAACCTTTGCCTCCAGATGAGACTGCTCTTTCACCTGTTCTTTTTTATTTCTTTTTACATGCACTGTATAAAACCCCTACATTTGCTCAAATGTTTTTTTCCTCCTTTTTTTTTTCACCTCCTTTTTGTTGTTTTTACTTTTTTTTTTTTTTCTTTTTCTTTGAGGGTCAGACTCTGAGTGCTCAGAGCACTCTCAGAAGACACCCAACCAATAGCATACAGGATGCCTTGCTTTGCTAATGCAAACTCCTGTACACTCAGGATGGCAGAGAGAAGCGTGCAGAAAGAACAATCAGTACTGGTTGGGGTACTGCCTTCTCCAGGTTGGACATGATCCACCAGGAAGTCTGTCTCACTGTCACTTTGTCTTTCTGATCTTCTTAGGATAAGTGGTACATGCTATATCCAACAGGAGTAGCATAGAGTCCAACAGGTGGGATAGGAAGCACAGGTCTGTGAAAAGGGTAGGATGTTCCATACAGCGAGGCAGCCTGAATGGGAGAGTTGATGGGGAAAGGGAGGCTGAACCCTGATGGCAACATGGGTTTTGCTGCCATTTTGAGCTTCTCTAGCTCAGCCTCCTGCAGTCTCTTGGCCTTGGCCCTCCGATTCTGGAACCAGATTTTGACCTGGGTCTCTGTGAGGTTGAGGGAGCTGGAGAACTCGGCTCTCTCGGCGATGGACAGATACTGCTTCTGGCGGAACTTGCGCTCCAGAGCCAGCAGCTGGGAAGTGGTGAATGGGGTTCGGGGCTTCCTATTCGTCTTGTGCTTCCTCAGGGTGCAGGCAGTGGGGCTCAGGTGTCCTGCAAGGAAGGGAAAGGCCAGTTAACACAAAAGCAGGGAGACCTGAATGCTCTGGAGAGATGCTGCACTTGAGAGGACTTGAACAAGAAGCGAGGGATATGTGAAGGGAACATCCCACCAGGTGATACCCTCAAAAGAAATCTGAGTTTTCTCAAAAGAAGTCTTTTTGCAAGTGGTTCTGGAATTCTTTTTCTGTCCAAACTTATGTTCACAGGAATTCAGCAGATGCCCCATGAAGTGAAATTTTGCCTTAGTGTCTTCAAAAAGACAGCTTGTAAACAAATGGGCCACAAAGGATTTGCAGATACAGACACAGCTTATCACTTTAGGAGTCCCATCACAGGGATTTAGAGCACGCAACACTGCCATCTCGGTAGCTGCAGAACTGGAGGGGTAAGTCCGGCAAAGCACAGGACAAATGCATATGAAAAGCAGGAGACTCAGAAAAGGACAGTGGTGTAAGAGACAAGCCCAGCCCAGACTTGCTCCAGGATTTCTCCAACAAGAGCAACAAGCTAACTCTCTCTCTATTTTTTTTTCATCATAGCTGAAGGAGTGGGGCTGAAAATTTTGTGGCTTAGATAACTGGGAATTTTTCTTGCTATTTCTTCTTCAAGAGCAAGTTTTTTTCTTTGCTTAATAGCGTTTCAAGTATTATTGCCTGTGTATCCACAAGTGTACTTTTCATTAAAGATTTAGGTTTTATGATATTTGCCAACTAAACCCAAAAAAACTCCCACAATACATAGCTTCAGCGTATGTAGCCAGCACAAGTCATCAAATCCACTATCTTCTGTGTTGCCTTACCATCCTAGCCAGGTGCTTGTCAGGGCACATTACCCACTTGTCTTTAGATTAATTTTACATTTCACTAATAATTTTGCAATCTAAAGAATGACTAAAAGCCTGCTGCTGACTTCAAATACTTAGCAATTTGGTTGTGCTTCGAATCACTCCTGTGGCATATGACAAGCCACCGTGGCTCCCCAGCTTGATATAGAAAATGACACAGGCTGCTCTTAAGAGGCTGCTAAAGTTTGTACGTGCTGTAGTGTCTGGTTTAAGTGTTCAATCACTTGTTAGGGTTTCAAATCTCGTTCCCAAACCCCTTTCTCTTTCCTCTTTATTTCTTAAAAGAAAAAAAAAATCTGGAGCACGAAGCTGTTTAAGTGCATGTCATGCAATTAAAAAAATCCCACGAGGTAAGTGTGCAAAAATTCAGAAAGAGCAAGAGGAAAACAGCTACAACAGAAAACTGAAAGGTACTGAAAATGAATAATACAGCCCTCTTAGAAAACAACGTGTCAGCTGCCATCTTACAATCACATGAGGGGGTTTTAATAATTAAGGTGTCATCATGACAGTAAGTTTATTCCTAAAAATTACACTAAGTTAAAACTACACTAAATTAAACTGGCACTAAATCAAACCTGCACTAAATCAATCCCGGATTCACTACCGATCACCCTAATATTCCACTTTCTCTTTTTAAACGCAACCTGTTTCTTTTCTCAAACTGAAGGTCCCCAAAGATCCAGCTAAAGGGGGTGTCCTTACAGTGGAGAAGGGGTTCACAGAGGAACCGAAGCTCCAGGAATCATTCCCTGTCTCAGAGCCTTGGCCGGCTTTCGGGTTTGCCCGACCCGGCCCGACCTCTACGACGCACGGGGAAAACCGCAAAACCATGCTTCAAAATTAAATCCCAGACAAATATTTTTCCCCGGAATACACCCAAGCGTTCATAGTCTTCTTCCCTGACCATACTCCAAGTGACTGCCCAACTCCGATAAGAAGTAGGGGCTGTCGCCACTGCAGCCGCTGTCACCGGGTTTACCCCATCCCAGTCCTCAAGCACTCGCCTCAGTGATTTGTTTCACTGGGTATTTTTTTTCCCTTTTCTGTTTATTCTCTGTTTTCTGGCCAATGTCAGACAAAAATAATCACTTAGAGACTGTTCCCTCTTTGTCTTGCTCAAAACTCTAGCTTTGACAGCTCTTTCGCCAGCTCAACCCTGCCGTAATATTAAAAATAATCAATCGAGGAGTTCTAACGCCGAAACCCTCTGCCGACAGACGGGCTTCCTACGGGATCACCGGTCGTTGCCTCTTGCCTCACCGGCTCAGAGGGAACCCGGCGCCAGAAGGTGGAAAATCAGGAACACGATAGAGGCCGAAGGACCTTCCCCTTCCTGATAATCATTTCTCCCCGCCAAATCCCACTACAATCCCAGGACCTAAACTCCTAGCTACTGAAGTAATTTACAGAGCTATTCTGCAGATCCCTCGATCCACCGATTTTAACAAAGAAATTCGAAGGGGGAGAAAAAAAAAATCAGGAATAAAATTAGGCCTTGCTTAAGTCCGTGGTTTAGAACAGTTTTACAGTTTCACGCTTTTCCAGCACAAACCGGAACCGCGGCTGCACTAAGACTGGTAGGTGATGGCTGCTTTCCTGCCGGGCCCTCTCCCAGCACGTTGGAAATCAAATGTCGGGGCAGAAGCGGCTAAAAGCGATATCGAAGTGATTGTCCAAACCCCAATAATCCCCCCCCCAAAACCCAAACATCAAAAAACCCCCAAACCTAAACCAACCAAACAAAAAAAGCGCACCCCCCAAAAAAGCAACCAACCTCCTCCCCCCAAAAACCCAACAGAAACCCCAAAACCCCTCCCCGCCAAAAAAACCTTAAACCCCACCAACCCAAACCCCCCTCCCAAACAAGATAACCAAACAACCAAACTCCCCCCCCCAACCTATAGGAGCTGTAATAGCACTGAACTTCCTTCTCGCAATACTAAGTTATAGGAACAAATGCTATGAGACTGTCCTGCTCAACAGTTCACGTCTCTGAAGCCAAATGAAGCAGAGCATTTAATTTACATCAGGGAAGCGAGGGATGCCTGGAGGAGCACAGCTCGATCTGCTCGTACAGGTGTACAGCCGGTAAGGGGAAGAAAAAACCCTAGCAATACCGAGATACGTTTTTCATCTTTTCCAAACGGTAGTTTCGAAGGTATTTTTTCCTTTTTTTAAGCAACTTTTTTTCTCCTCTGTTTTTAAAGGGATCTCTCAGAAAGCAAAATGCAGTTCAGCGCAGATATAGCAGAGCGACTCAAACAGCAAGAGTTTAAAGTGAGACCTGTCAGCTTCGACTCGAGTCTCTCTCCCTAAGGCGGTGGGGACGGGTTCGGAATAGATGGCAAAGGCTAAAGAGGTCAGGCCCAGCTCGGAGGGCTTTGACAAGCTGCTCGCAAAGAAGGAGAGATACACAAATACTGTGCCAGGAGACATCTCGGCGGGAGTCAGCTCTCAGACAGCGGAAGGGACAGTTTAACCGAGTTTTGCAAACTGAAGAGAAGGAAACAGAATTTCCAATTCTCGTTGCAAAGTGATAACATAAATGGACAAAGCGACAGTGTGTGTCGGGAAAGGGACCAAGTCCGTGGTAGCTCCTGAAATTTCTAGGTTTTTAAAAGTATTAGATATTTATATATACCTATGTATGTATATGTATAACAATATAACTCTCTAACTCTGCAAATATATATATGAAGAAATATGTAACATAGACATAAACCCCACACATACATACAGTATAATATACATGTATATATCGAGCGTGCCCCTCTGCACCACGGCGACAGGCAGCAGCGCAGCTCGGGGGTCAGGAGCCCGGGGCAGCAGCGATGCTCGCTCGCCCGTCCTTGCTTCCCCATCGGCCAGTGGCTCCCGCACAGACCCGCTCAGCCCTCTGCCGCCGCTTCCCCGGCCACTCACTTGGCGGAGGAGAATATCTCCCGGCTTCTTGGATCCAGGACGTGCCATCCTCCGAGTTCTCCGATTTGACCGAAGCGGTATCGAAGGTTTTTGTAAGTGCCCCAGGTGGGCTATGAGCGTCCCGGGAGCCGTGGCCCGGCAGCAGCAGGTTCCTGGAGGTGCCTACCGCCGCCCCGTCGGCGCTGCCCCCCGCTGCGGCCAGCGGCAGCTCTTTGGGGGGTTTCTTGTCGGACATGAGGGCTTCCACGCTGAACGGCAAGCTGGACACCTTGACTTTGTGGTGCTCCTCGGCGCCGGCCGCCGGGCCCTCTTCGTCGGAGGAGAAAACCTCCTTCGCCTTGGAAGGAGAAGCCATGCCGGGTGCGGAGGGAGGCTGGAGCGGGGCCGCCCGGGGAGCTGAGCTTGCGCTGCGCCTCTGCCCGGCCCTACGCGGGGACTGCGCGACTGAGGCGCTGCAGGGCCGCCCCCCTTTTTCCCCCCTCTAGGGGCTCCCGGCGCTTTCCTCCTTTGGGAAGTGGAGTAAACGCCCCGCGGACCAATCAGAGCCCGAGTTGGGGCCTGACGTCGCGGAGTGACTCACGCCATTGGCTCGGGGGCGGGAGGGCGGGTACCAGCCGGGGGTTTTTATTATTATTATTATTTTTATTATTTTTTTTTCCCGGGGCTTATTTTGTTTGGGGTGTTCCCCCTCCCCCCGTCCCCTCCGAAATGAATTAGTAGTTAATGACACGGGCAGCCAGCGGAGCTGTGCTATTAAGGAGCCGTCCAGGGCTATAATCATACCAAAGCATGAAAAAAAGCCGCCGGGTAATTAAGGCTGATGATTAGGCGAAGAGGAAACTTTAGAAGATCGCGGCTCTGCCTCCTCTCGCCGCCGGCCCGGCTCCTCCCGCCCCCCCGTCCCCCGGCCGCGCCCCCGCCCCCCCGTTGGGTACTGCCGCGCCCCAGTGCCGCTGGCCCCGCCGGATCACGCCGGGCTGGGGTCTGCCCGGTCCTCTACCGGGTCCCTTGAAACGAGGTGCTTTGCAGAGGCCAAAGGGTCAAGGGGGGCGGGATGCAGGACCCTAGCTCGGAGAAACGCTCCCGCCGAGAAACGCGGGTGCCTGTTCCGCGCAGTTCATTTTTCATCCGAAAAGGGCTTTTTTTGTTGCTTGCATTTCCCCGGCAGTAGAATCCAAGTCAGGCAAAAACACTTTGCAGAGGCTAAATCTGTAATTAATTTTTTTTTCCAGCGTCAATTACACACGTGATGAATAGATGAGCTTTAATACATTAGGGACAGGCAGCCCTTAATTATGAGGCATATCAAACCAGTGCTATGAAAGCGATTCTCTCACTTTTTGACTTCCTACCAGTGTTATGAATAAAGAGTATCCTTTAAAAACGGTTTCTAATTACCTTGCAGATAAAAGGAAATGCATATTGTTCTTCTCATAATTATTTTAATCTTACACCAGGCATTATTTCATGAAGTGTCCACAACCTTCTGGGTTTTGTTGTTTTTGTTTGTTTTTGTTTTTTTAACATCCAGGAAATGCAGAGTTTGAGAGGTGTTTTGGTGTCATAATTTATATCTGAGATTTTTAAAAACCAAAATAATCTGTGAGGGTGGCAGTGCATTTGCCAAGATCTGGGGCTGTGCAGGACAGTGCTTTTCCCCAAGCTCTGACTTCAGGAGTGGCTCAAAGTTGTGGGCTCAATCCTGGATCACTGCAGAACTCTGTTCCCCGTGTGGTTTTTGTTCTGTTCCCTCCATAATGCACGCAGGGCTTCACAGAATACACGCAGGGTTTCACTAGCTCATCTTATGCTTAATTTGGTCTCCCTATTTAGCTGCCAGCCACGCAACAGCCTTGAAAGTCCCCAGTACGGCTAACACAAATTATGACTTCCCACTCTCTTCACAACCTGAGTGATTATGCCTTTTCCTAGAGGGCCGTTTGGGAGCTGATTTTTTTTCTTTTCTTTTTTTAAGAAGAATGAGCACTGTGTGGATTTTCCTTCACAGAAATGCAAAAACTGGAAAAGACCTTAAAGATCTGGTTAGGCACGAGATTGCCTCAAGGATAGGGCTGTATTGAGTATGTTGCACTGGGCTCAGAAGTGCCCCCTCACCCTCTACTCCTTACAGCCTTGATCATCCAACCAGACGCCCCCTATCCCAACACCTTCCTCCTGCCCCCTCCCCAATCAGCCAACAAGTACCTGAGCTGTTCCAGCCCTGATAACAACTCACCTGGTGCCATAGTTGGCAAATTGGGACTGGGCCATATGTTCACTGAGTGGGATGGAGTGTGGGAGTACATATATGAGAAGCTATGTTACAAAACCCCACTCATCAGGGGGATTAATAGTAGGGTTTGTGCACTCGCTACTTATTGCTAGCAATGTTACGTATTGAGTTAAGGATTAAAGGTGAGTAATATCTGCAGAGAGAAGTGATGTCTTTCACTGCCTCAGTCCAACTAACCTGGCCTACAACATTTCAGGCAACAGAGCTTTGATTAAGGTTTTTCTACAGAGGTGAAAAAAAATATAGCTGATCTCACAAGGTGATGTCTCTCCAGCTGTTCTTTGTGTTCCCAGTTGGTCACTTCCCTACAGAGCTCATCCCTCTACTGGAAGATGCTTGTAGAGAGATGCAGGACTTCAGTCAGCCAGCCCAGGCCTTACAAGCTCTGCTGCTGCAGTGGGGTTGAGCTTGGCCCTCTTCTCCCCACCCTCCCTTTCCCCCCCTTCCCTTCCTTTCCCTTCTCCATGCTTCCTGCACCGTGACAAGTAAATGAGAATTGATGGACATCCGGGAACAATGCATGTGTGTCAGAACAATGCACTGCCCGTGGAAAACTATTGTGGGACTGCTGAAAATGCTACAGATAATTATACTGCTCTCCCAAAGTCAATGCCCGCTGGAAGGGCACCTGGGGAAGGAGAGCTCACAGGAGGGCAGGTCATTCTGACACAGATCACATCCCTTGGGTGCAGGTTCTCTTCCCAGGTCCCTGGCTGTGGCCTAGGTATGCAAGCTTGCAAGCTGTCCTTGTGTGCTTGGAGAAGCTTCTCTGCACTGCCATCCTTTGGGAGGCTAGAGGAGGAAGGAAGGGGTCCAAGGGACAAGTATCACTCAGCACTATGAAGCATGTAGCAGAACTTGACTCATCCAACCAAGTTTTTTGGGTGCCACAGGGGCATTGGGGACAGCAAAGCATGGCAGGGTTTACTATGGTCTTTGCAGTCTTCAGCGCTAGTGCGTAGTGAGGTTGGAGCATTTTCTGTCTGAAGTCTGAACTTGGAGGTTTCTCTCCACCCTCACCCCTCCCCTCCTTCATTCCCCTACTGTCAGTTAAACGAAGCCCCACACGGTACTGAATGTCAGGAGGAAACCTTGCCGAGACGGAGTTTGGCGAAATTTCTAGGAATTAAGGCTTCCCCCTATCTATGATCTCAGAGTGGCCACCCTGCCTCAGACCAGCGGTGAGTTTTCCCAGCCCAGGGAACCAACACGATTCATCCCTGCGTCGGGCTACCCACTGTGTCCCCGGTGAGACCCTACTCATGGGGACGCCGGTCCCGAGGGCTCGGCAAAGCCGCCCGGCTCTCGGGCCGCCCCCTCCCTCGGGCTGTTTCCCAGCTCCAAGTCCGTGTGCCCCCCGACTCCCAGCCGCCATCAGAAACCATTGCACCGAGCACGGTCGTATCACAAGGATGCCCTGAGAGTCTTTAACCCGCTGTGTCCCTTAGCCTTTCCACTCCGCGCCTCCGGCGCATCAGCCCCCGTGTGCCGGGGCGGGCTCTGAACGCCCCAGTCCTGGGGCTCTCAGCTGGAGTGGGACGGGGAGGGAGGGAGCGCAGGGGGAGGAGAGACGTTGCATACAAACTGAAGCTGTTCGGCAGGCGCCAGGAGCGGGAAGATGAAAGGCAAGCTCCTGGGGGAAGTGGCTGTGCAGTTTGACCGGCTTCAGCAGCAGCAGCAGCCACTGCCCGTCCCGGCCAACTCCGCCTTCTACCTCCCTCTCTCCCCTCCCTGGGCTCCAGGTTATCCCTCGACCCACCTCCTCCTCTCCCTCCCAGCCTGGGGTGCCACAGCATCCTTGCTCCTTTATCCATCGGGCCGTGGGCAGCATCCCCACCACCAGATGCTACAGCATCATTAGTCTACGATAGCTGGTGATGGTTAATTGGGAGGGGCTGTCCAATTTCTCCATCCCTCTCTCCCTTATCGGTGTAAAGCAGGGGGGAGCCCATTTGGATCATTACATGAATGGTGTCCCGTATCCCTAAAGGACCAGCTCGCTGCTCACGGGACAAAACGGCCGCGGGCACTGGGGAGTTTTTCCTCCAGGAAGAACAAGCTCGCAAGCATTTATCCTGCTTTTATGATCGATTTGTTTAATAAACTGTTTTCTGAAGAAAGGCAATTTTTAACGATCCAGCGTGAGGCTGGCGTGTGGAAGTCCTTTACGAAAGGAAGATAAGGCTCCCGATTTGACTAGAAAGAATGGCAGGAAAATGGTATCAGAGTGTTCATCAAGTCTAAGTTTTGCCTCGAAACAAAGCGTACACCAAGGTAGTATTTGACGTATCAAGAGGTTGGGAGACTTCTGTCTCATCGCCTTGCTCCAGATGAGACCTGGAGCCAGGAGAAAGGCGTTGTAATTGCAGATACCGTGCATTTATCTCCAGACGCTAGAAAGGCATTAAAACGAGCTGAACATCAGGGCTTCCGAGGAATCAGGTCTGGTTACCGACTCCTCGATCTAAATCCTCTTCATGAGTCCTTTGGACTCTGTTTCTGAAGCCTTTTTGGATGATGGTTGTTAACTGCCGAGACAGCTCCCGGGAGGCTTGCGATGGGACTCTTCCCCGGAGCATCCTCTGGCCACTCCGAGAGGGGGCCTACATGTCTCACGGTCCCGGGAAGGCTTCACCCGGCATCTGGGGGGAGTGTGCCTGCCCAGGGCGGTGGGACGCGCTGCCTGGTGGAGCCCCGGCTCCCGGAGCGAGGGGAAGGTGGATGCGATGAAGTAAAGTTGCACTGTATTCGGTGCGAGAAATGGGCAGTAAGTGCAATCACGCGTTATAATTGTCCTCTGTGTCACCCGACAATGGTTCCTATTTATTCCACCGGTGTCATCCACTCGTTAAGACAGTGAGTGTACAGTGAACCGTGATTATTGCATAATACGAGCGTCTCCTTTTCCACCCGCCGAGGGTTGTTCTCTCTCTCTACGCAGGTATTTCATTTACGATCAGATATTTATTCTGTTTGGCAAGAGGCAGGAGATAGCTGTGAGAGATCAGATGTTTTCCTGCTCAAAGCAGTTAACAGTTTTGCCCTTAAGGACCGAAAACGATTTTTTTTCCTCCCCGAAGTAATGACGTTTTAAATAAACACATGGGAAAGGTTGGAGGGAAGAAAGCGCAGTCAGAGAGGTTGTATTTATACGCAGAAAACTCGCGATCAAGAGGCTCAGATAGAGACTTGTTTTTCGGAGGCGATACACGGCCCGTCGCTGCTGCCACTAGGAGCGGGACTCTGGGGGTGCTGGTTGCCACGGACAGTGGCAAAGGGTCCTTCTGGCGACCCTGGAGGGCCCCGCTCTGTCCAGGAGAGCAGGGCTGGACCCCTCTTCCCTCGAAGCCAGGGCAGCCGGCGCTGATCCCCGAGGCGCAGGATCGGGCCCCGAGGCGAGAGCCCCATAGCACCTGCTGCCTTCGCGCCGCTCGGAACCGTTATAGGAGATACCTTGAACCCAACATCGAAAAAAATTACGGAGGCAAAATACTTTAGGGTTTGGCCCAAGGCAAACGCAGACACGGGCCCGGCTGGCTCCAAACCCCTGCCCCGTCAGGGGCCGCTCTCCCTGCGAGCAGCGCCCGCGGGCGGGTGGCACCGGCAAGAACTATTCCGGATTTCGCAAACCAATTCCCCTTTTTTAAAAAAATAAGTATTTTTTTTAACCCCCAGGAGAGTGAGAAAGCGGGAAAAAACCTAGGATCTATCACCTCAAAGCTTCTCCCCGGGCTCTGTCATTCCATTTGCAAACGGTTTCCATCGAACTCGTTGCAATGTATTTTAATTATCGCACACAGCTTCTGGCTTCTCTGAGTTATGAATACATCAAAATGTTTTACCCTGAACAGAAAATAATGTGTGGAGTGTTGTAAACTAAAAGCTCCTGCACTGACTTAGATTCGAGCACCCAGTTATTCCCAGAGGCTGCCTGTGCATACCCATCTCCCAGTAGGAACAAGAAGCTGAGTTTGGTTTGATACGTCGTTTTTACTTTTATTTGCCAGTTTTGATATTCATTCGTTTTCAGTGCTTTGCCTGCGTCGCTCCACTAAACTAGGAAATACAGAAGGAATGTAAGATGGAAAATTTACTGAATTACCCCATACTCAAACGGAGCTCCTCTAATCCCCTTATTATTCAGGCTGTACATTCACAGTGTGGAGATGTCTCACACTTGATGCAATTCTCAAATTAAAATTATCTGCTGTCAGTTATTTTTTCCCACTTAGCTTTCCGTCTTTATTGTCCAGATCTGTTTCGAACCCTCTGAATGGTTGCAGCTTTGAGACATAGCGTTTGTCTCCAGTAGCTGCCCATCTCTTTTTGATTATCCAGGCTGATATAATCGATCAATCAATCAATCAATCAATAGCTTTTAAGTCACAGGCTTAAATTTGGTACAAATTGATTGTAAGAGTGGCCGGCTCTGTGAAATCATCTGGCTGGTTTATTTACTTCCCAAACACCACTTCTTTAAAGAAAACGTAAATCTTCATCAGTTGCCTTTTTTTTTTTTTCCCCCCTTAGAAATACTGAAATGAGATTAAGGTCTTTTAAAATTGTTACTTCGTAGAATGAAAGCGAGGGACTGATCCAGGCAGTAATGTGGCAAAGCTCTTTCGGGGCTGGGCTTAGGTCTGCCCGATGATACGAGAGATGCTTTCGATGGGACCCAGCCCCATGCTCGGAGAGCGGCAGTTCCAGCTCAAGCTCACCCACGGCCCCAGCAGCCACCACATTGCACTCCCCAAGCAAGACACTGACTTGGAGCCCCCTATGTCGCGTCCTTAGGCAGCCGGGATGGGGCTGAGCTTAGATCCGGCTGCTGCCAAACCCACGTTGTTACTTGAAGGAATCTGGAGAGAGCTAAAATCTCCAGACCATACGTGCTTTTTTACACCCAGCCCTGTCCTGCTCATTCTCGGCGTTTTCTCACCCAGGGCGCGGGATGTGAGTGGGGTGGGCAGAGAGCTCGGAGGGAGCACATTCCGCTCCGGATTCCAGCCAGCCCTCCAAGGTTACAGGGAACTTTCCCCCCCTCTCTTCTTTATTTAATTACATTCACGGGATTTGCAATTACTCTGATTGCATTTTGAGATGATATTAACTCTGCAGAGAATGCCACCAGGGTCCCGGCCGTGTTATGCAGGGGTGGGAAGTTTATTTGGATGCTCCTAATTCCTCTGTAGATTGTATTGGTGCCAAGTCCTTTAAAGAAGGGCAACAATTTTTATTTGTGTGTTTATATACATATTTGCACAGAAAGCAGTAATAAGCAAAGCAAACCGTGCTTTAGAATAGAACAGATGTTGGAAGAATGTTAATTTAGCAAATGATGAAATTAAATCCATGCAACATTTTTTTTTTTTACAGCTTTATTTTGCACAGCCTCTCAGGAATCAGAGATGAGAAGAATCACTAACTCGTTCAGTTTGCAGGTCTTCGATCTGTTAGTGTAGCTTTCTCGCTTTCTATACATATATTGCTCTTCACGTAAGGTAGTTAGAAATATCTTAACGTTGTCTTGTTTCCACAGTCTCCCTCTGGAAAATGACCCTCTTTCCACTGTAAGTACTAAATTTGCCTATGTACTTGCAAAATGCATTTTAAACAACTGAATTTACAGTCTCTAAGGTTAAAAAAAAAAAAAGTCTCAAGGTGGCTGCTTGCAGAGATTGTGGGGAGGAAGGAGTTTAAGAGAGAGGGTTTGCATCAGGACACTGCAGTCCTGTTTTTTGTTTCATGTAACAGACTGTCTCACGGTCTCTGTGCTTTTTGTTCTTTAATGTCTGCATTTCCTTCTGACTGAGCAATCCCAATCTTTTCCACCGATAAGTTTCTTGGATAGGAGCTTCCCACAGTTCCTCATTTGCAAATATCTCAGTTACTCTACAATCAAGTACTTCCCTCCCCCCCCCCCCTTTTTTTTTTTTCAAAGAGGTGCTAACAAGATTGCTATGCTCGTGGATGCTCTCAGTATTTAAGGATTTGGTTTGTAGCTGGACCCCGGTCCTGTCAGTGGCTTGGCGCTGGTCAGCTTCCACAGTTGTGCTACATAACAATGTGGTTCAAAATATTTCAGGATGCAGGCAACCATCTCAGTCTTGATTTCCTGAGCAGCAGTGACAATGCTGAAGAAACGTGGGAAACAGAGATTTGTACCAAGCAAAGACATTTTTGCAATGTCAGGGTGTTTGACCGTGATAATGGTGAGCTCTGGATATTTAAGGTTCAGTTAATAGAGGTTTTATTTCATTTGATTTACTCCAGATGGTTCTTAGCCACAACACAGAGACTTAGACAGCAACCAGAGCTCCAGCATGCAGGAGTATCTGAGTAATGAATTTTCATTTGGCCCACAACAGATAACAGCCTGGGCAACACTTGGATCTGTGGCAGTTTGGATTCCAGAGCCATACGGTGCACAGGGGGAGGAGGAGAGAGCGAGGGAGGCGTCTGCTGCTCTTTACAGCACAGTGAAAGCCAGATCCATGTATGCCAAGAAAATCATCTTAAAATTATGTTAACAGTTTTCTATGCTGCAGAGGCATAAATTTCAAAGCAACAGCAATCAGAACAGTTTATCAGCCTTGGTCTGCAGCAATAATATTGGCTCTGCTTCTCGAGACATCATTATCAATGTAGGTCCAACAAAGTCAACCTCATTATGACCTAACTCCACTTCAATTACAACTGGCCTAATCAACCCAAGGTCTAATATGTTAACAAAGGCTTTGCATGATCCAAAATTCCCACCAGATGTACTGGAGCATGACCAGTACCAGTGAAATTTGCAACACATATCTATGCTAGCATAAACAACAGCTAAAAATGACTCTTTGTGTCTTCTGAGGTGCTGTTTGTGCTTTAAATTGTACTTGTAATTTATTTATTTATTTTAAATTGCCAGTGTATTAATACATCATTCACAAGTATGAATTCTTAGTTAATTCAGCAAGATTTTGTTTTCCTTTGGTCATGTTTCCAATAGGTTAAGTATATTGATGACTATGGGAAAAGAGGAGAAAAGCCTTACCATGAACATCTACCAGTTAGTAATAAAGGAGAAACTGGCAGGAAACCTTGGAGGTAATTGCTTAAGGTATGATTAGAGCTATTATTGGTGTGGTAGAATTCAAAGAGGGGTAATGCAAAAGGCAGATTATGCTCAATAAATATGAAAGTTGATGATGCCTTCTGGGAAAGACTAGAAGCTTTTCTCTGTGGCAGATATTTATTGCAAATGTGACATTATTCCTAGTGATTATCCCTTTGCTTTTCTTTACTATCAAAAAGGTTAGCATGTAAAATCAGATTTTGGTGTGCATGTGTTTTCTTCTTGCACATCAGTTTGCAGCAAAATGCAAAATGTTCTCTTTCAAGGTGATGAATGCCAAGAAAAGCAGCTTCTGCAGGCTACAAACAGCACAGGAACATAGGTGTCCTTGATTTACCTTCAGTATTCCCACTGGTGCTTGGATTCCAAGCCAGAACATTGCTGCAGGCATATCTAGTGCTGTGAGGGCCAAAGGGTCCTAAACAAATCAAAGGGCTCATTCTTGGTTTTGCCTTGGCTTTGGCATGGGAAGAAAAAGCAGGTAGAATAAGGTAGTAAATGCCCACATAGAATAACACTTGCATAAAGCTGTCTCTGCTGCACCTTCCCTCAGATCACTGTTGGTGACCCCAAGAAGTTGGTGGAAATGGTCTGATTGGTGCATGTTCTGCTCTGACCATCCTTGACTGCAGCATGATCCTGTATGCACAGGTGTGCCATGGCTTTCCAGCTGGCTTTCCTCATCCTGGCTACATGCCTGGAAGACTGTCAAGGCAGGAGGAATGGGATGGCATGAGGAGCACAACCACACCTGGAAGGAGGGCAATTTCACCCTCTCTTCCTAGCTCAGGATCTATTCCAAGAAGCCCATGGCCAGGGAGCAGGCTGTCTCCCCACTCACCTCTGTTGCCCCCACGCTGGCTTTAAACACTGCCTCCAGCCCTGGGACTGATTCAGCAGACGCTGGAGTGCTGCCCAGGTGTAAAAAGGAGAGGTTGTGAATTCCCATCTTGTCTCTTTGGTGCTTTTTCTCCTGCTCCCAAGAGAATCATTGTCTGCTCCTGGTTTCCTAGCTTGTGCTAGGTTGCTCTAACTTCCACTGAAGGGCTGGTTTCACAATACAAAGAGGGGAAGTCACTTCCAATTATTCAGAACCAATTTCACTACTCCCTCCAACAGTTTTTCTTCAGTCCTTCTGCTGGCTATAGACTGGCTCTTCTGCAACATGAGTGGTGTAGGTGGTCCACTCCTGGAGGAAGGGAGGTGACATTAGCACAGAAAAGATGAGGAAAGAGGAGAATTTTCTAACCAGCATAGAGCCTGTGTCTCTGTCAGAAAGGCAAATCAACTCTTGTCTCTTCTCTCTCTCTCTCTCTCTCTCACTCTCTTTTTTTTTAGGTAAATGTTTCCAACAACAATATAAAAAGGCAGGAGAAACATGAGATCATCCAGTGTTGGATGGGAGAGAGACAGACACTCCTTCGTGTGTATATTCTCCTGCTAGCTCTGTGCAATCTTTAGGGAGAAGCATAAATACTGAGCAATTTTATTAACTGTCTCTTCCATGGGCTTGTTCAGGCCGAATTGGGATTCTGTAAAACAAACAAACAGCATCTTTCTTTTTTGAAATCAAGAATGTAAGAAAGCACAAACAGGGCGATATTAAGTTTTCCAATTAAAAGAATTATCTCACATAATTAAAATCCCCATCACCACCTCCCAAATTCTGTGGTGCAAGGAATGAAAAGAAGCGTAAATGCGAATGGCAGCAACTTCTTCACTTGCACAATCAAAGCCAAAAGAAAAAAGTTTAGAAAAAGGAGGGAAAAAAAGGTGATGACAAAAATTCTGTTTTCTCGAGTGCAGCTGTTGGTAATAGCACAAATGTTTATGTTTTCTAGGCTGTTGTTCCACTGAAGTTTCTGGACTGGTAAAATGGAGATCTGAAAAAAAACCTAATCACCAATCAAAGGGGGAAAGTATAGTTGTGACTAAAGGGGACCATCAGAAGCCATTAACAGCTTTTCCAGCCCTAAAATTTACTCTGGGTATCCAGAGTAATGTGTGTTTGTTACTTCTGGAGTGATGTGAAAATAATTTGCCACTCTCTGAAAATGTTTGTTTCATTAACTATATTCTCAAGATAACTGATGAGTTAAAAGATGAATAGTGCCAGGGTTTCTTTGGTTACCTCCAAACAGACTCTTTGTATTGTCCAAATTATTTCTTCATCAAGCAATAGCATATGAACCTTGAGGTCTGATCCCTAACATTTATTTTAGAGAGTGTGTGCATCTCTCTACACATGTATTACACAGTAATCACACAGAAGAGAATCTCTGCTGCTGAGATCTCAAATCATTCCTGAAATTATACAGTCTTGAAATAAAAGCTAGTTAACACAAAGAGAAAAGCATGAAAAGGTTATTGTCTGACATTAGCTTTATAAATTGGTGTCTGAAGCAGAAACTAAGCTGTGGAGCTCTGACTTCCATTTGACTGAATAACTTTTGAATCGCATTTCCCACATCCAAAGCTAGATCCTACTAAGTTAGTTGCAATTTGCATTTTAAGTCAAAGGAAATGCAATATCCAGTCAAATATACATTTCAATTGAAGTTGGGTTGATTCAGTCTTGCCACTTGGAAGTGCTTTGAGCCAGCAGAATTCTCCACGGGAGTTTGCAGGAGCGGTATTTAACTTGCATCATATGTGGCAAATTGCTCAGTGCAATTTAGGCAGTATTAACCTAAAGGGAAAAGAAAGGTCTGTCACTTAAATCAGGGCTGACTCCTTCGTACAGCGTAGTAATTGGTAACTTTGCTTTCATCCTCCTCTCGTTTGTTTTGTCATGTTCGACAACTTACACATTTGAAAATTAATGGGTTAATCACCTGCATAATGGCTTTATACCAAACGCCAAAAGGATCTTCCTGGATTTTGTTTGTGAGGTTGAATAAGCCTCTTAATTTGCCCTGCTGGGAGAGCACCTTTATGAAGCAGGCTGGCTTCAGGAGGGAGAGGTGCTCCTTTCTTTTTCAAATTCTGTAAATGCTGAAAGCAAATTTTCCTGTTGGTTTTGGCATTTATTTGAACAACAAAAATCAGGCAGCGTGCCTAGTCACTTCATTCAATTTGTTCCCCTTTAAAAATCAGCTTGATTCATTTTTCCTCCCCCATCAGTTTAGTTATAGAGATGGATTCAAACACACAGTTTAATGTGCACTGTGCTTTTTAACTTTAAAAAAAGGGGAAGTATTAAAAGTGACTTTCCAAGGCATTTATCAATAAATGAGGTGAAAACATCCAAACAGTTTTGGAACACAGATTAATAAACACCTGGATATTTTGATGCTGGGAAAAAAAAGAGACATTATTTTAACAAATATTAAGTTATGAAAATCGCCAAGTAGCTCAGTACAGTGTTTCTAACAAGATCTGGAGCACCTTGTGTTGACTGACAGGGCACAAGCTTCTGGAAACATCTAATTGTAGCTCTTCAGGCTCGGTAGCTTATCACAACCATTTGAATAGTTGCTCTTACACGGATCCAAGAGTAATATGATACCCAGCCTTACACCCTCAAACCATAATGTAAACTTGTTTTTCCATGAAGCAATTAGAAGGATACATTTAGACATATCCTTAAAATAAACAACATGAGCATATCTGAAAACATTAGTTCATGTTGTAACTTGTGGCTTCTTAGAATGACAGTTTACAGTTTCTGGAATACCAGAGAAAATATTGTTCAAAACGTGCAGGGAGCATGCATGGAAAGTCAGGTCACAACCAGACAGATGCAGGCATTTCTGTTCTAACCCTGATTATGCGCTATGATTCCTCTTCTCCGGTTTGCAACCCAGGATGGGGGAAGAGTCAGAAGAGAATAAAACTCCCCCATAGTTCAGGCCCTGGCACATTTATTTGTTTTTTCTTTTTTTTTTTTTCTCTCTATGTTATTGTAGCCAGGAAGGGGTTGGTGTCTTCTCCCAGGCAACCAGCACCAGAACAAGGGGACACAGTCTCAAGCTGTACCAGGGGAGGTTTAGACTCGAGGTGAGGAGAAAGTTCTTCACCGAGCGAGTAGTTCGTCATTAGAATGGGCTGCCCAGGGAGGTGGTGGAGTCACCATCCCTGGAGGTGTTCAAGAGGAGATTGGATGTGGCACTTGGTGCCATGGTCTAGTCATGAGGTCTGTGGAGACAGGTTGGACTCAATGATCCTCGAGGTCTCTTCCAACCTTGGTGATACTGTGTGAACTACTAGTGCTATTCATTCATTAATACAAACCCCTCTTGATGCCATATATCTGTTGTACAGGAAACTACCTCATGATCTTATACTGTTTAATTCTGTTTCACCCAATTTACAGCAGGAATCCATTGCTGCCCTTACAGCCACTGTAAATCCCCACTCAAAGCACCAAGAATCCCTAGAAGAAGTCACAACAGCTGGGGTCTGTGTCTGGGTCGCTCCTGCCCTGCAAAAAGGCCCTACCCTGCTTGGTGTCACCTTGGTCAGCAGCTTGTGCCATCAATGAAACTTGCTTGATACGCCTCTGGAGTTCAGGAAGAACAAACCACTTGTATTTTCCCAATGACCTCCTAGCCAGAATTAATTTAGGGTCCAGCCCTGCAGAGGACAGTGAGCTCTCTAGGAGGTATCAGCTGTCCATGGTGCAGTCTTGGGGACTGTGTGTAAAAGCCCTGATCCTAACCTAAGCACATAAACTGCTGCAGTTATGGAACTGTGAAGCTGTTGTCCAGGGGCTGCAAACGTCCAGGCCCAGCCCTTTCTGACTGTATCAGCATCTCCTGCCCCTGCTCCTTTCAGCCTTTTGGTGAAGGTCATATTTGCTTCTCAAAGAAGCAAATGCTCTGGGGGTAAAATCTGCTTCCAAATGTAAAGATAAGCTTCAAAAAGATTCTTCAAAAAGAATCTCGGTCCATTTATTGTATCTCTGTGGCCAATGATGCAGCATTTCCACTCTTAAACCACCAATTATTATTTTTTTTTTGCTTGCTTATTTGTCCTTTTTCAAGACTTTTCAGATGCCAGTGTAACCAGAGTTTTCCTGTCAGAACTGCTACACTGAAACATCCTTCAGTGGAGCCAGTGTACTCTGTAGTTTCTGCAGTTTATAGCACAGCCATAAAAAATTGCTCAAGGCTGAATCTTGGCATATTAAGTGTCATCACAGAGGTAATTGCTTTTCTTTACACACCTAGGAAGGGAAAAAAAAACAACCACCCAACAACCAACAAACCAACCTCTGAAGCTGCCAAAAGGCTATCATGTCCAAACACCTACACTTCCACGGAAGGTTTTCTTGGCTTTTATTCTAGTCTTTCTCTGCCCTTTTTTTTTTTTTCTCCCCTCCTCTCTCAGCTGCTTTTGCAATTGAGTGTAAGCATCAGAAAACAAGCAAGGTTATTAACCCACAAAAATGTGTCCAGTTAACAAAATGTCAGGAAACACAATGTCTAGGACAATGTGTCCTTATTACACCCTTTTCTAGCACAACACTCTGTGGGCTATTAGAGGAATGAGTAAAGCATGAGACTGAGCTTTCAGTATGGCTCTCTCATTAATCCATTGTCAGCTATGACAACAGAAACATTCTAATTCAGTTTATGTCTTTAATCCTTATAACTTTGTTATGTGTCCGTAAACTCAGATTTACACAGATTAAACTCCGAGATAAATGAGGGTGGGGCCGCGCCGGCTTTTCAGGTTTCATTTACTGTTTGTCTCGCTCTCCTTCACAAATTTGCACAAATTAGAGCACAATCCACTCCTGAAAACTGCTCTGGGTTCCTCACTCTGGAAGAGCTCTCTAGCACTGTCACCCTGCCTGGCAGATCCTAGCTTTCAGTTTGAAATTGGCACAAAAATATCTCCAGGGAGTTATTCAGGCTGCTTGAGTACTTGCAAGCTGAAACTGGAAGACTGTGAATGAAGAGAATACCCTAAAATAAAAATCCTTGGCAAAAGAAATAATAAATAAGGTGTAACTAACCCAACCATGTTTCTGGTGTGAATTTGACCATTTCTCATAGTCATTTGGCTATGTTTTTAGACTTTTTCCTTTTATTTCCTTTCCATGAGTCAGCCAGTTACTTCCCAAACTGTTGTTGTGAAGCGTTTTGAGCAGCTGAATGTCCCCACTGTGTGCTGCAGCCTGCATTAATCCATCATGTTCTGGTTAATTTTGCGTGGCTGTCACTTGTTAAGTATGTTTGGAGAAGGCTACTGTGGAGCTGATCTGTCATTTAATTATATCTCAGACTTGCTCTGTTTCTCCCATCCAGCTGTCTCAGTTGTGCCATTGCACTGCAATAGCTGAGAGTGTGGTGCCAGTATTTCATCTCATCTTGCTGATAGATATATTGTTGTCTGTAATTAATTTTATTATTTTTTTGGCTTTAGTACGTCAGAGTTTCTGACTTGAGTGATATGGTAGGAAATAACGTGGATCTCTGTCCACAGTTTTTAGGCTGTGATATTGAGCATGAAATTAGGATGCTATATGCAAAGAGGAGCATGACAGCTGTCATCTTCTGGTGTAGGGTTCAGAGCACGTTGCTTCCGGTCCTGGTGGCTCTTGCTCTGCTCTTGGTTGTTTTTTTCTCTAGGACCTCCTACAAGCGTAAAAGCTCCCTTTAGATCCCTCTTAATCCAGCCTGGGCCTCTCTGGCGTTGCTCTTGCCACATTTGCCATGGTTGTTATTCTTTTCCAATCCTTAAGAGATGGAGTCGTGGCTCAGGAATGAACACCACATCAAAAAGGTGCACAAGAAACCAATACAGTTCTTTCCAAGAACACTGCATGCTTGAATACAACCTTAAACACTCACACCAATTAACATGCAGATTCCAGTCTTTCCCATAACTAAGTAGGAACGTCTTAGTCTGTCAGCACTTCAGGAAATTTCATCACCTCACTGTCCACTTCTCTCTGCAACTCATAAAAAACCCCAACACATTAAATCTTGCTGCTTCTGACGTGAGAACAATCCCCGAGTTTGTCTTTTCTGTGCTCTGGGGGTTACGGTGTACCGACTGCTACTTGGCAGCTTTAAGGCAAGAATATACTCTCTCCCTTGTCCCAAAATAGCAACTTGTTTTCTATGGCTACCAGTTGCAGAGAAGCCTTCTGAAAGTCTTCTGAAAACCCACCAGATACTTCTCTGCCCCCAGATAAACAATCTCCATTCAAATGCTTTTGTTTACCGTGACCTACATTTGAATTTCTTGTGAGGAAATATTTGTAGTTAATACACCCAGCTGGCCAGGTACCAAGATTACACCACATCGAAGCTATGTCCACGGTTCAGATAAATCAATGGTGGTACAGATAGTGGAGCCAGGGTATTTACTACAACAGTACAGAGGATGGGCAAGTTCTGCAGATGGCTCATGAGCTGCAGAGCAGAAGCCTCTGAGAAGTGTTTTGATGGAAGGCCAGAGATGAACAAGGAACTCTGCTGCATTTCAGGAAACAATCAGGGGTTTCACGACAGGCTGTGCCCTCATAAGCAGATAGTCAGGTGGAAAGGAAAGGTAATTTTGTGGTTAATGCTGTGTACTCTCCCACAGGAAACATGGGTGAATTTTTAAACCCTGAACATTGTCCTTTGCTTTAAATAAGTCCTATGACCTCTCTGGGCCTCATGTTGTCAGGTATGAAATGGGAACAATTGTATTTTCTTTCTCCTACTCTTTGTCTCTCTCGTGCTCCCTCCTGTTTGTTTTAGCCATTATATGTTTGTACAGCGCTTAGCACAATGAGATCCTGTTCTTGTTCGAGACCTCAGAGAACTCTATAACACAAAGGTTGAGTTAATGAGAGAGATAATAAACCTCACTGAAGAAAAAAAAAAATTCTTGTCATTTTTGTTGGAATTCCAATAATGACCAGCTCTGAATGACTAAACCCCAGGTGACTCATACAGCAAGGCAAACATGCAGTAAATATTTCATAGTTGGCCTTCAAACATGTTGCTTTTAACTTTTTTTTACTTAAAAAACCCCAAACACAACAGCAGCAGCAGCCCACTTTCCAAAGATAACAAGTGCCCTGCTTTTCTGAAAGGAGAAAAGAAAAAGACACCCTCTTTAGCGTAACCTGATACTTCCAGCTCTTTTCTGCTTTTTTGGGGGGTTATATGACATTCTGCTGGTGCTTCTGAGATGAATAAGGCAAGATAAGTGCTCTCATCTCGTGACCCAGAAGTCGGTGTTGCACCCTAGTAAAACATGACGTTTCTTGCAGGGACGAGTCTCCCACCTTACTGCATGGTTTGGAATTGGCCAGCCGTTGAGATCCCCCTCAGGCAGGTTTTCTCATCCTTTGTTGGGAGCAAGTTTTGACAACAGCAATGCTAATTGATTAAACGTTCTAATCAGAGATTACAGCCGAAAGAGAGATAACATTTTTATTTCTTTGTGTCTCTCAGAACATTAGCCTGCAAGGATCTAGCCACTTTGGCTGTGGAACTATGTCAGGCTGTATTAATTGACTTGCTTCCCCCTCTCCTTTTCTTTCACACTGAATCCCTGGGGTCAGGTATTTAAAAAGCTCATTCACTATTTACGATATACCTTTCACTAGGATTCAGATTAGGGGGGAAGTCTCTTAAGAAAAGCTTTTGCAACTTTTATATCCTTTCTTCTTCAGTAATTTTTACATGTAAAGCCAGCTGGCATTCACAGTAGGTGTTGGGAAGTGTAAACACTCTCACTGAGGAAAATGTCATCTCTTAAGCTTTGGCGAAGGTATTGGTGGTGAAAGGGACTGTGTCTGGAACTAGCATTATTTCCCCCCACTATTAAACTTACTTGCACAGAGATTGGCAGAAAGGAAAAGTGAAATGAAAGGATCACCCTATGCTGAGACAGAACAGAATATTCTCAAATAAGGTCTGGTAGTTAATTTTTTATTTATTTAAAAACAACAACAACAACAAAAAAAATCTTTTCCAAGGACTACAAGAATCAGGTACATTATAGGGTTCCAATAACTTTTGTAATATGAATAGGTGTTTTTTAATTTTTATTTCAATTTGTTTTCCCAGATTGAATTAAATGGTTCAAAAGGTGAATGAACTGGTGAAGGCGCAGGCTCTGGGCACTCTTACAAGCTCAACCTGCCATTGAAAACAATTTACTGTGGACTCTGGGCATGTCACTTCTATTGCCTGGATATCACCTATTACAGAGAGAGTTATAGAATAGAATAGAATAGAATAGAATAGAATAGAACAGAATAGAATAGAATAGAATAAAATAGACCAAACCAGGTTGGAAGAGACCTTCGAGATCATTGCGTCCAACCTATCATCCAACACCATCTAATCAACTAAACCATGGCACCAAGTCTCTTCCTAAACACCTCCAGTGATGGTGACTCCACCACCTCCCTGGGCAGCCCATTCCAATGGCAAATCACTCTTATGTTTGCTAATGGGCAGCTGTGGTGGGTTGAAATTTTCCCCCAGCATTAACTACCACAGCAGACCTCAAATCTTGATTCTGGTTCCTTTTCCTCTCAATGCACCGTCTTTGTGTGGTTGATATCTTTCAGGTTTCAAGGCAAATTTATTGCAGCATGTTTTCAAATCATGTTTCTCAACAGGGTGCTTGAACAGTCAATGATCTGATCTCTGCATCAGCTTTAATAAAAACAAACAGATAAACACCAAAAAACTCCAGCCAAAATCCCAACTGCGATGTATTTTTTGACACATAGAGAACTGACCAATAAGATTTTGGGCTTTAATTTCCTGAAGGATAATGCTGGAAGTGCAGTTGGCAGAGAGAACTGGTTTCCTTCCATCCTCTGAATAATTTACCTTTTTAGCTTCCTTCCATCCTCTGAATAATTTACCTTTTTAGTTGCACAGTGAAATGTTTGAAGGAAGTGGAACTTTTGCAGGATTTCACTAATATAATTAGATGCTCAGCAGTGGCTGATACTCAGATTGGGTTTTAGATACTGATACGTCTAGTCATATAATACTGTCATGTTTGTAATTTAACCCAACTGTCAGCTTTCCCTTCTCTTGAAAAAAGGCCAAGATTAGATGATTAGAGAAAATTTTGCAGTCCAAATATGTTAGCAGGAAAACTCTTTAGGAATGTAAGAAGGCAGGAGATAACAGAAACATAGAAATATGCTTGTGAATAGGAAGGGTAATACTCAGGGCCAGATTTAGATCTTTATTAGACTATTGTAAATCTGGAGTAACTCCACAGACCTCAGTGCAGTTGCTTTGACCTTGCAGAAGATTACAGACACACAATGTAAATCACCAGAGAGATATCTTTGTATCTTTATGAGAAGAGGTGGGTTATAAATACATAGAGATATTTATGCAAACATATGTGGCATGAAAGCATCCCAATGATTGTTTTTATATGAACATGTCCAACATTGTTTAATGCAACCACCATCTCTGATGCATTTACACTGATGTCTTCACCCCCTTGGCCTCAGAGACTATACAACACTATTACTATGTTAGCATTCAAGTAATAGCAAAGGGATTCTTGGCAGATATTTTTTCCTCTAGCTACCAGGAAAGAAATCTTGCATCAAGAAAAGCATCAGATGTGTAAACTACATATGAAACCAAGATGCTGATTTTATTTTTACTGAGGAATTATTTTAACTTTCCCCCCTGCCCCCCAATTTTATTTTTTCCCTGTCATGTGATCAGAAGAAATCAAGGCCAATTTTAACACTGTGCTCCCATGTGCTGACTTAGGGATAATTCACAGTAGTTTTCCAGTTTCTAGTTTAGTTTAATTAGTTTTTCCCATCCAATATTTTGATTGTGGAGCTCCATCTGTGATTCCAGTAATTAAAAGCCTCCCCCCTGCCCACAGCCACTCTCTTTCCCTGTGGATATTTTGGGTGGCACAGGGCATGGGCATTCTGCTGGTCTCGGAGGCTGCTGCAGCAGCAGTGCTCCTGGGACTCAGAGAAGCAGATGAGCTATGAAAAAACAAAGTGATGCATGCACAACATGAGCCTAGAAGAGAAAAGGCCTTGGATATGTGATTTGACCGATTTAAAAAGGAGGTTTGTTGCCCATATTTGAGATTTTGGTATTTCTGAATGCCATTCTGTGTCTGCTGCCCGTGAGGAAGAGGAGCTATTGCCTGAAGATCACACACCTAAATGAACACCTTTGTCACCTTTCCATCTCTGCTGTGTCCTGGAAACAGACACCCAGTGGGCCAGGAACTCCATCTCTCTCTTTTTATATTTCTGTTTGCTATAGAAGGACACAATATTAGATGATACTGAATTACTTCCTACTGCAGTAAAACTATTCTTTGCCTTTTTTTGGGCAATTCTTCTTGAGGTCACTGGATGAGTTTTTTTCTGAGGACTGTTTGGGTCTGGAGCAGGACAGGGTGCTGCAAAGGATACATGACCCCTTTTCTCACTCTTTTACAGAATCACAGAATCGACCAGGATGGAAAAGACCTCAGAGATCTTCAACTCCAACCTACCACCTAACACCATCTGCTTAAAAGCAGTCTTCCAAATCACATGACAGATTCAGAGAGGGTGCAGAAAGAAACCTAGTTCGAATGTGCTCCTTTTAGATGCCCGATCATTACCCAAAGCCTCACTGGTGTTTAGTGCATTGCAGGAGATTTTTCTGTAGGTGGGCAGCACTAATGGATGTTACCTATCTGCCTTGATGGAAAACATAGACAATATGTGAGATGGAATTCTCTTGGGAATGTGGCTGTGATCAACTTTTCCTTGTAGTGTCTCCAGATGAATTGGATTGGGCAATCCACGTGACTGTGGGGTTTTTTGGGGTTATTTGACTGTAAATGAGTTGGGAAAAGAAGATATTACCTTGGAAAGAATAATATTTTTTCCCCTTTCCATCTCTTTCCTTGATTTTGAATTTTCTCCTTTGTTAATAGCCACATATGTGAGGACCTTCTCTGCTCTCTCTGGAGACCTCTGCTTTGGGTCAATTGGTAACGCCAGAAACAGGAGTCATGCTGCAGAAATGAAGAAGGGCAGTGTATTGGGAAACTGCTGTGGGAAGGCAGTTGGGAATTTTGAGGGAGAGACTGCTTCATTCTCGTGTGACATCTCTTTTCCAAAAGCTCTATCAAACCACATCACTTAAATATAAAGCAATGCAGCGATGAGTAATACCTTTGACTTATGCCTGATCTGAAGTTCAAAGTATTTGCACAGTATCCTGTGGCTGGAAGAATTTGTGCATACAGTTCAGGGGTTCTGTGTTATTAGCAACAAATAGTAATAAGGATAATACAGTCAAAAAGGAAATAATGGGAACTTTTTTGTCTCTGTGGTAAAAGCAAATTGTGTGGAGGCAGCTGTCTGCTGTGCAACCTATAGGCAAATCCTGGTAGAGCTCTTCTGTAATTTCATTTCTTTTTTCATCTTAGCATTTTTTTCCCCTTCTTTTTATTATTTTTTTTTCTTTTCCCAGGCAAGAGGAATCTTGCACTTTATTTCATTTTTTCTTTTACCAGCTCTGATTAATGCCCTTCTCAGTCCCCTCCCACCCTCTTTGAGTTTTTCATTTTAATGGCACACAGCTCAGATTTTCTTTTTCCTGGGGGAAATAAGGCTGTTCGTGGAATCTACCTCCACACCATTTGTGCAGAGTTTTCTAGGGTGAGTTAAGGGCAAAATCTCCACAACATTATTGCACCAGGTTTGTCATCTCACATTTCATAAATCCTTGAAAATAAGCTCCTGAAAAGCAGGGATAAAATGACATTTGGGAATGGAGTAAAATCACAACCTAAACGTGAACTCCAGCCATGGTGGGGAGTTGGGTTACCAGCTCCTCCGTCTATTTAGAATGGCTTAGATCTGGGCTGGAGCTGTTTGCTTAGCCCTGTTATGAACACAAGAGTTGAACTCCTGGCCCCCTCCCTCATAAATAAACTGATGTCCAGGCTAAAGTCAGATGCCCATCTTTTCTTGAAGTGACATCTACAGCTCACATCCGAAAAAATCTCTGGGGTGAGGAGGGTTAAGAAATATAAATCTCAGAAAATAGTTTATTAATACTATGATAGAAGCTCATGCCTATGAAAGTCAGCAGGATGGATTAGGCTGCCTGTGTGTACAGTAAGAAGGGTTTTTTCCCCTTCCTCCCCTCCCACCCCTTTTTAATTAGAAGCAGATTTAGAAAGTGGGACTTTCCTGAACAATCAGCCACAGTAAACCTTTAATCTCAGTCACCTCCATGAGAAAAGAATAGGAAATGGATGTGCAGAAAGATAGGAGGGAAAACCGAAGAGAATGACAAAAGGAGGACAGGTCACTGAACTCATGCTTTTGAGACTACTGTTATTATTTAGCATATGTTTATGTGCTGGTGTCTTACACAGTTCACAAAGCCTTTCTCTGAACTATTATCCACTGTGAGATATCAGGACCCAGAGTGCAGGGGTGCAGAACCACAGACACAGGCTAGCTGAAATTTTTTGCTATAACAATCATCAGTGTGTGGTTTTGGTTTCAGTTGTTTTTCAGGTTATGAGCACTTTTTGATGCACACAATTGGTGGCATTTCTCAACATCACTTCTGAAAATAAAAATCTGTTATAAAAGAGTCCCATAGGGAAGAGAGGTATAAACAGCTCTGAGTGCTGGTCTGGGTCCAGAACAGCCAAGTTCTGCATTCTGCTGCTGGTCCAGGAGCAGTCTAGGCTGAGTAACATTGCTGCATGGGACCACAGATATACTGGCTGTAAACCAGGGATAATGATAACTGAAGCCCTCTGCAATGCACCCAGACATCTGGCAGCAAAAAATCAATTATGGAAAAGCTTAGCAGCAGTGTTACTCAATGTCTCTGGTCTATGCAGATGTCTTGTTTGTTTTTCCCACCCTCAGCAGTGCTCCAGCCCTTCTTACTCCGTCTTTGAATCACACCTTCGTGCTTCACCATAACTAAAACTGTATCTACAAGCCATGACCTGCATCAATAAGCTAATGGGTTTTTCAGGTCTTGTATTTCATCCCAAAGCATGGTCTCTGTAGGCCTGGCCTGCTTCATCCTGCTACTCCGTAAACTGAAATGTGAGAATTTGGAAAGGGTCAGAACACCCCAATGAAGTCACATGGGTCAAATTTTCAAATGTCTGGAAATTGAGTGGCAGAGTAAAGGGTATTTTTGATAGAGAAACTTTTACATTTGTTTGCTTCTCCTCTGTCCAGGTAGTTTTTGTACCTGGGCAAAATGGTTTTGCCTTGACGGACAACTTGCCTGGGTCAGTTTTTCCCTTCCTCAGGGTTTTGATAAGGTAGATGTTTGTGGTATGAACTTCTCTGGTCTGTAATGACACCTTTTCTTCCCCTGGGATCTGCTGAATTTGTTGCTTCACTGCATCCAACATTTCCTACATATTATTTGGATAACCTGTTTTTCAGCCTGCATAAATGCAGCAAACTCCTCTGCCTGCAGTGGATGAGCACCATTTTTTGCAGACTCAATGTCATGCTTTTCTGTTCTTTCACATTCTAAATACTTGATTCATTAAGTCCAGTGTTTTGCAGAAATACACTGATGATGAGCTGCCACTGAAAACCTCATGATATGGAAGTTCAGATCCATTGACACAGACAGTCAGGTCCAATGAGGCACACATTACCACCAGAACTGGCAATGAAACAAAGCTGCATCTGGATCCTACTTCAATGATTTCCACTTGGAAATCCCCCAAGGCCAATAAAGCAAATATATTAATATGATTAGCTTGAAACAATCCCAGAAAATGGTTTGTGTATACATCTTGGCACAGCTTTTGACAAGTCTAAAAGATAAAGCAGAATAAATTTACTTCAGTGAACGGGTGTGAAGTGTTCAATTTACTTAGTGCTGGGATTGCATTTGACTGCAAGCTCTGTGCTAACATTATAGCTGTAAACTGGGAGGAGAAAAAAACAAACCAAAAAAGGCTCAGTTTTAACTCAGTTTTTCTCCACAAAATACACTCTTAATTTATTCACTTAGCACCATTTGACCTGATAAGTGTCTCATAAAACAAACCCATAATGAGACAAAAATTACTCATATGGAATTAAATTGCTCATCATCACTAGCCTCTGGTTCTTCTAGATTAGGACTGAACTGTGATTTTTTACCTCAAAAACCACTTTTTCATCTCTAGACATCAAAGTATGCAGTACTTTCGAATAAATCCTGTTGGGGCTTTTGAAAAGAGGAGGCAAACATTGTGCAGAAATAAAGAGCTGTTTGTTTCTCTCAGGGTTATCTTCTATGATAGACAAAGAACCATTGCTTGAATTCATATGAGTCTGTTCCAGCCTTCTGCTTAATCCCTTAGGACTGTTTTTTCCCCCTTTCCTAAATATGTGTGAGCCTGGGAGGAGGAAAAATTAAGACATTTCCTACTTAAACATCCACTACATGGTTTTTGTCATGCCCCCCTCCCTCCTCATTTTTGTAGGGCAAAACGCCCTTGTGATGGGTGACTCTGGGTACTCAATTTGCTTCTTTTCTCCTTTCTTCCAGGTTTTCACCTGCAAACCAAGCACCACTGGTCATCTGAGAAGTACCAGAAATTTTCTGGACAAAACTGATTGTATGAGATTTCACAGTGAAGTTTTGAAGGTTGGAAGTGGGTAAGTTTCCCAGCTCACAGAAATTTGACTCTGGTATTTGCAGTACAAATTTTATTTATTTATTTATTTAAGTTTCTCAGCCTGCAAGTAGCTTTGAAATAAATAAAGGCTTGCACTGTAGCTCTGTGTACTGTGTCCAGTTCTGGGCCTCTCCATTTAGGAAAGATGTTGACTAGCTGGAACGTGTCCAGAGAAGGGCAACAACGTTGGTGAGGGGCTTGGAACACAAGCCCTGTGAGGAGAGGCTGAGGGAGCTGGGGTTGCTTAGCCTGGAGAAGAGGAGGCTCACAGGAGACCTTATTGCTCTCTACAACTACCTGAAGGGTAGTTGTAGCCAGGTAGGGGTTGGTCTCTTCTCCCAGACAACCAGCACCAGAACAAGAGGGCACAGTCTCAAGCTGTGCCAGGGGAGGTTTAGACTGGATGTTAGGAAGAAATTCTTCACAGAGAAAGTGATTGGCCATTGGAATGGGCTGCCCAGGGAGGTGGTGGAGTCGCCATCCCTGGAGGTGTTCAAGAGGGGATTGGACGTGGCACTTGGTGCCATGGTCTAGACATGAGGTCTGTGGTGACAGGTTGGACTTGATGATCCTTGAGGTCTCTTCCAGTCTTAGTGATACTGTGATACTGTGATACTGTGGTGGAGCTGCCATCATTGGAGGTGTTTAGGAGGAGACTTGATGGGATACTTGGTTGCATGGTTTAGTTGATTAGATGGTGTTGAATGATGGGTTGGACGCAATGATCTCGAAGGTTTCTTCCAACCTGGTTTGGTCTACTCCTATTCTATTCTATTCTATTCTATTCTATTCTATTCTATTCTATTCTATTCTATTCTATTCTATTCTATTCTATAAGGTGTCTTTTATTCAATTAGACTACGCACCCTATTAACATTCTTCAGTGTTGTCATAATTCCTCTTTTTTATTTTCTTTGGGTTGTGTTTATTTTTGAGTGAGAATTAAGCTGTCAGCTGTGAAGAAGCTTCAAATTTGTTCATAAATCATTTTGCTGCAGGCTAAAGTCTGACATGGTGTAGATAAACATATTTTCTCAGGGAAAAAAAATAGAAAGAAAAGACAAATATAGTATTTCCATTCCCCCCCTTTAGAGCAGAGTCTCTGATCTCTCCAGTTTATGATTACACCAAATTTTCTCCCTACTACATGACAGTGCATTGTTGTGTTGTCAGGGTAAAGCGATTGCTGTGATGTTGAGATGTGCAGCCAGATCAATAGTGGGACAAGCTCAAAATTTGACAAAGGATTAATTTTCAATTCAGATTTCTGCTTTGTGCTAGTATTAAGCTGCCTCCCCTTCCCACCTGCGTGCATGTGAGGCTACTGGATTTTTCAGGATTATGACCTGACCTTGAGAACCCTGCAGGAGTTGGTGAGATCCATTCTTGGGCAGAGCTTGTTAGATTCACCCTGGAGAGGCTGCAGAGTTCCCTCTCTTGTAGTTTGAACATGCCTCGCTGTGCCAGAGCTGTTGATTTCCCATTGAAGCCGAAAATTTCTGACAAGTGACTCATCACCGCTCCAGCAATATGTTACATTTGATCATTGACTCCTAGAGGGCTTTTAGCAAGCAATTAGGCGGTGGATGTGAAAATAATTTGTATGTTTGCCGGTTTGTTGTTTGTCTCCAGCTCTTCTATAATCAGTTATCTCCCTCCCTTCCTCTGTGGGCAGGAGGGGCCAAAGAAATGGCTTTGTGGTCCCTCTGGGCAGGCTGGCTTTGAGCTCAGAGTTGCCTGACCTAGGTATTCTGCCTTTCTGGTGTACAACATGTGCTCTGGAAAGAAGGGAGAGGGTTCTTTGGAGCTGTCATGCTTCTACTTGTCCTCTCCCCCAACAAAATCCCTCTCCACCAGCAATTACCGCTTCGCTGCAAACAGGCTGAAAAGATGATGTAAAAATTAAATTACTTAAAACATTTTTTTTTTTTTCTGGAGCTAACACTTGGCTTTATATAAACTCAGAGACAATCCTATAAGGCACTTAGGGCAGATTATAGGTTTGGGCAAAGCTAGAAAATTGCTGCCATTATATTGTTATTATTAACACCTTGTAATTAGCCCTAAGGAATCCTGAAGTTCTCTCTCCTGATTTGGCTTTAATGAAGGAAAATTGCTACCTTTGCAAGTTGGATGGCGCCCGCTCTGATTAGTCTTAAGTATATAGGACTATTATTTTGAAAATGTTTGTTGTCATGTGAATATTAGTACTGCATGTGAAATGAGGGAGAGGAGCAGGCTGGGCTCTTCTGTTTCTTGACTACGGTAAATCCCACATTCACTTCAGTTCTGGTCATCCCATCAGAAAGCAAGAATGGAAACCTTGTCAAGGTATCCCCGCCACAAGATAATGAATTCAGGATGATCCTGTGGCAAGGGCTGCCAGCTGCCCTACCTGCTGATTGCATTGGCTGATGGAGTAATTGTTGCATGGAGATAGTTTTATGATTGCTTTGAGAGTCTGAATGAGATCATGCATGAGTTAGCACACTAAGTGCAATAAAAATGATTTTATTTGCATGTCCCAGAGCCTTTCCTGATTCCTTTGCTGCTTTCACAAGCAACGTCTTCCCAGTGAAATGAAGCCAACATTAATAAAACATCCCTTCCATACATCTCCACTCCTCTCCTCCCACATACTCTATGCTTTCATTACCATCTCTGGGAAAAAACTGACATTAAAGAAAATTCATCTGATCTTATCTGTAATTAATTTGTATTTTGATAATATAGAAGAAGAATTTTTGCATGTAATGACTTACCTGTTCATTATTTCTCTCCTTTGAACTCCTGTGACCGCTTAATAACTCATGCCAAAGCAGAACTGATTATGACATTTTCCCCACCCACCATCCAGGAAGGTTGAAGGTGTTGCCTCTCATACTTGGACAAATTGCTCCAAATAATGACTTTGTGCAAAATTAGTCATACATAATTGAGAAATTCTATAGATGAATAGGAAAGTAACTTGAGATGAAGTTATCATTTTAATGTTTTTTTAAGTTAACGTGGGATTTGACATACCAGTTCAGACCAGCAGTCCACCTATGACAATCCACTGCCTTTTGTGGGAATGGGATCAAAACTCCCTCCTGCTAGGAGCAATGAAAGATTCTTTGTTGTCATCTCGGAGGGTACAGAAAGGCCTGGAGGCACCAAGGAGCGTGGTGTAAAATGACAAGAGCTGTACTGACTGCAGCATCTGAAATGGCTCTCTCCCTGGATGGTTGGTCTCGGCTCTCAGGCTGGTGTCCCTGTTCTGCTGGTGACAAGACAGCTTTCCCAGCTGATAGGCTCTACAGCCAGTAATAATTTCTACTGTTACCTGTATTTGTGTAAAGTGTGTAAAGTGTCGATAAGGCATAGTGTCACATCGCACTCCCAGCACATTGAGACTCTCTCAGCATCAACCAAAGGTTCATTAATTGGCTTTAAAGTAATTCCTGAGCTCCCTGGACACATATGAATTATGGTTTCATACTCTCTTCTGCCAACAATTTTTTGTTTGTTTGTTTTAATTTCTGTCCTTCTTCCTCATCCCCAGGAGAAATCTGAACCCTTTTTATTACTTTTTTCCCTCTTTTTTTTCAAATATCAGGTTCAGCAAGCAAGTCTCTTATGAAAGATAGCTCATGTTTCATGATAAAAGCATCACAGGCAGGACCAGGGAAATCAAATCTAAGATAAATAAGAATCAGGTCCCAATTCTCCTATAACAAGTGCAAACAAAATGTACAATGTCACATCAAACAGGAGACTTACCTCCCTCTTTCCCCAGGGAAATACTAGATTACACTATGAAAACTCTACCTTTCTAACTGCCTAGGCCTGAAGAGCAACACAGGCATTTGGTGATCATAAAATTATCCAGTACCTCTTTAAGGAGCTATGGGAAAAAGGAGGAAAATGAAGTCAAAATTCCAGGAAAGTAATGGGATTATTTACAGCTTTTCTGTGTTAAGAAGGGGAAATAAGAAGTCTAGAAAGAGGCCTGGGTTCCAGAGATGTACAGAGGCAAAGCTCAGGGTCTGGGGCTTCTGCTCTAGCCTGTTGTAAAGCCATGGGTCAGTTGAACAGGTCAACATCTGAAGGTCTTCGGATTTCAGAAGTTTGGCTCTGGCCCTCCTCTTTATCTTCCACTGGTGGATTACCAGAATTGTGCCTTGTCTGACACACTTAAAAACCAAACACACTTACTCATTTTTCATTACATCAATGACATTTTATGCCTTGACTTCATCATAGCAAAGAAAGGACTTCTTTAAGTTTAATTCACATGCATGTTGTATTACCAAGGTTACAGTCTCTCTCCTCTCTGTTTTGCTCAGATGACTGAATGTTGCCCATACCACAGTACAATCTGCCTCCAGCATATTGAAGCAAGAAAACTTAGGACAGGGCAAAAAATTAAAAAGAAATATTTCTCATGTGCTAAATGGAAGAAGTTTTGTGTTCAGTATGAAGAATCAACATGAATATGGATGCAGACTGAATGCAGGCTGCTCTTGCAGTTCCTCAGTGAAACTGCTGGCTCTGTTTCTGGGTGCAGGGAAAGGTATCACAGTATCACTAAGGTTGGAAGAGACCTCAAAGATCATCAAGTCCAACCTGTCACCACAGACCTCATGTAGTAGTCATGTTCTGCTGGCAAAATGAATGATAAACACGATAAGGACAATGATGGACAGTCGATCGACATGGCTATCTCTGAGGTTAATCAAAGCTGAGAAGAATGGTTTCAGTTGGTTTGTGGGCTATTAGCCCAGGCCCTTATTGAGAATGGAAAGGATCAGAGAGAATTTATTGAATCATACAGGGGTTTTGATGTGTATAACACTTAAAAAGTGCCTGCTTGCTGCCATGGTGTCTTTGGTGTTATTCAGTTAAAATAATACAGTGAAGACCAAATTAGGCTCTACTCACCTGCCAATCTCTAATCCTAAGAGAGCTGGCCCCAGCAATGTTTTAAACAAATACCTCACCAGCTACCAGCTTCCATCAGGAATCATCATTACATTTTTTTTAAGTGATTTAACAGGTTGTAGACAGAAAATGGAATCTATGTGCATCATAAATCAAACCAGAATGAAATATGGAGCATATGAGCTTTTAATTCTTTGGCTACCTAGAAAGCTTTTTAACACAGGATGAGAGAAACTGCACACAAGTCCAAGTCAATGGTTAAAACCTTGAACAAACAAACCAGTCCTTATAGTAATATTAAGGCTTGTGATTGGCTTTTTATCAGTAACATCCCACATTAGCCATATGCAGCCTGATGTAGAGAAGAGAAGGAAATGGTACAGGGGGTCTGTGAAATGAAACAGCATTTTCACTGAAGCATGTTCTTGCTGTGTTGTCAACTGTGATTCTCCCATGGCTGCCGGGAAGGAGCTGATTCACTCAGCTGAGTGGGTGGGTGGCCAGGAATTACAGATTCATTTCACTGCTGTTCAATTAGGCATGTTTTCAGAGAAACTGAGTGCTTGTGATGCAATTTGTAGTACAAGTTCTGCTTCCCTGAGCAGAAATACTCCCTTTCCACAATTTGAGCTGACTATGGGACAGGCAATGCTGTGGTAATGTTTCAGGTGGTGTTAGTGCTGTGGTGGGTGTTCGGAGTCCAGTGGGGATCCAGACTTCTTTACAGTCTCCAGGAGCTTGTGTCAGAGAGCTAGAATTCATCTTTGCAATTTGCAAAAGCCTCCCTTGCCCCAGCAGCCCCACAGTCAGCTGGCTGTTTAAAAATAGCAGCCCCGTGAAAGGACAGAGCACAGGGAGTCCAACCATGGATGGCTGTCCCACAACTTCGTTGACTACAACCTCATGGAGGGCTTTTGGCACTCGACTTTCACCATCAGGAGAAGTGCACGTGCATGCTGGGTGAGAGACACCAGCAGAGGCAAAGGTGTGATTAAATGTTCTGTTAGAAAGGTGGAAAGGCCCTGTCCTGCTGCTCCAAAACAGCTTTCTTAATCATGTGCTAAAATAAATTTTTTGGCATCAATGACACATCTCTCTTCCTTTGAAATCAAAGGACGGTGGTAATATCTGCAAATCTGTCCCTGTGAGTCTCCTGGAACATGAAGTCTTCTTAGTACATAGGCAAGCAAGACAGCCTAGATGATTTGCCTATCAGTTAGGCATCAACTTACCTGGAAGAGTCACATCAGTGTGTGAAAAAATGAAATCTATAGGCTGCTCTTTTGTGAAATGGGACAGAGAGAAAGACAATGAAGTTGGCAACACGATTAAGTAAATGCTTTCCCGGAGAAAGTATATGGGGCACATATTGATAGAATTGTGTTAATATGGGACCTCTTGGTAATTTCTGAAGATCCAGCCCTGGAATTAGTTATTTCTTTGGGATCATTTCTGGGACTTGAAAGCAGGATGTCATGGATGGTAGCTTTTCTTCAGTGTCGGCAGCTGTGAAGTTGATTGTTATGACCAAAGCTCAGACAGCAAAAGGGCAACAAAGACCAACTGGATTTTTAAAAAGAGCTCTTAGACATTTTGGAAATGTAAAAAGACCATCTGTCTAACACACAGAGCCTCCCTGTTAATTTTCTCTTTCAATTGCTCTTGCTGTTTGCTTGTTTCCAATCCCAGCAATGCATATCCAACCACCGCTCTGCAGAATGACAGAACAGTAGTTTCAGTGTCATGGTTTCAGTGAAACGAAAGCAGCTTCGGGTGCTAAGCCCAAGAGCTTGGTGATGTAAGTTCCAGCAGCAATTAGCTGCTTCATCTCCTCTTCCAGCTTCATGAGTCAGCTGCACAGATCAAGAAGGAGTATTAAAAAAAAAAAAAAAGAGCCCACAAAAGACTTTCTATAAAAATTCACAACAATTATTTTGCAATGACTAGAAGCTACCAGGGATGCTATAATTGTAACACGTTGCAGGGTGTATAATGCTGTGACCTTTATATAAGGCGTGTTGCACTGTGATCTTTCCAAGCACAGAGGAGAAACTGCAAACAAAGGACTGCTCAGACTTCTGAGACTTTCCCCTTTCTAACTTATGATTACCTCATCTGTTTACACTAGGTGAGGAGAGATTTTGTGTGCTTTAAGTACATGTACTGCTTAGTTCTTTGGCATAACCTTCTTTTTATAGCCTCTGCATCCTTTAATCCTGGCTGAGCTTTGTACCTGCCTTTCTGCCTCTCTGTCTGCCTGCTGGAAGGCACTGGTTCTCCACTATCCATGCTGCATTGCAAACACATGTTTGAAGGCACCCATCTTTGTTCCTATCAAGAACTGGAGGATGGCCGTGATGCTCTGATGAGTATCTGTGCTCCTAAGTTTCTTAGAATACATAGAATACTTCCTAGGTGACAGATATTAAAAACTAAGATTTGCACTTCCTCAAAGTACAACAGTAATTAAAAGCATATATAACAAACTGCATCCCAAACTAGACCACACTCCTAACTGCTGATTTGAAGAAATATGGTTAAATTTTCCTTTAGCATAAATAGCTTCTAATTCTATACTCTACAGAATGGAAATTCTTCCAGATATTCTTCTTCCCACCACCTTCACTCCAGCCTCTAAACCATCTATGCTGTCTTTGATGCCAACTGAAAAAATAAGACCTATTATTACGAGTAGACAACAGGCCAGGGTTTTTTATCACACAGGCAGGAAAGCAATGAGGGCAGGCAACGTGAAGCATATGAACTAAGGAAGGGAACCCTGCTGAGCAAATTATTTGTGACTATTTATTGGGAAAAAAGTTTTGTTTTCTTTGTTTCCAAATCATCCAGGAACTTTTCTTCTTCTTCTTTCCCCCCCCCCCCCCCTTTTTTTTTTTTTGTTTTAAACAAATTTGTGCATTGTTTGATGATTAGGAACATATGTCTACAGCAAATGTCATCCTGGATCAATCAGAAGTCCAGCAGGCCAAGGGGGTGGGATTTCAAAAGTGCCTAAGTGAGTTAAACATAAATTCCAGAAAATTTCCACTAGACAATTTACTCCAAATCCTCATTAGTCAGAAGTTCACATAAGCCCTGAAGAATGTAGCTTTATAGCTCTCTCAAAAGTCTTATTTGTTTTTTTAATCTTGATTATTATACCTGGCTATTCCTCTTAATGATACAAACACCTAATACGTTTTTGAATCCTGCTAAGCTTCTGGCCTCAACAAGACCTTCTGGCATTAAGTTCCCTGGGCTAACAGTGCATTTGCTTTGTACACCAGTGAATCATAGTGGGATTCCACTTCTGGTGCCAGATGACTGGTCACATGCGATGGACAAAAAGATGTCAAGAAATCCAAGGAAATGGGAACAGCTGGGCAGTCTAGACTCAGCCAAAGTAAGAAAAAAGGATGAAAGAGATGAATGGCAGAATGTCAACACGCCTAAATTCCCTCTGGAGGTATCTTCATCTCTCCCTTGACTATAAAGGGAAGCTATGAGCATCTGTGTCTAAATTTAGGTGAGATGAATTTGTCCCAAGGATCTTGTTCTCCCTTCAGAACATCTTATGTGTCAGAACAACATTTTCCACCTTCATATTAAGGAATAAACAAACAAGAAGTAGCTCTCCAAAGCTTTGTAAGCATGGTGGGGTCCTTTAAGAATTGTTAGAGGCACCTTAAAGCTTGATACACACCCGGGTCTCCTTTCTGGTTTCTGCTGTTCCTCAAGAGGTTCTCCAGGAAACCTTTTCCTTGCATCTTCTGCCACCTTCCCTGCAATAGTTCAGTGTTCACCTTTAGAGAACAGAGGCTTTATTCCTCACTTAAATAATCCAGCACTGATACTTTTACTTTCTGACACTGAAGCTGAACCTGACTGACATGGGCATTAGGATCAAAGGTTAAACTCATGTCAGTCTGAAAATAAAGATGCAAAAGGAACAAATGGCTTGACCAAACTTCCTTCTTTAAAGCACTGAATGTTCATTTAACATTAGATGGGGAACTTCAGGTGTTCAAAGGAGATATAAAGGAGAGGTTTTCACCTGCTGGCAGGTAAAAAACCATGGAAATAATTATTCTTTTTCTGACCATTTACTATGTTTTACACCAGGCCTTTTTTTTCCTTTGGCATTAGGAGTGCTAGCCTTTGTGATTTAGGCATCTGGCCTCAAGGTACAAACCCCAATTTATAACACAGGGGAAGAAAACTTTAAATATACGGAACCTCTTTCTTTCCTCATTTTCCCTTGTGTTGCTAACCCCAAATAAATCTACGTTTTAAACTTGAAGTTCCCCCGCCAAAGAGGAAAGACAAACCCAAAATGAATGACTAAGAAAATGAGGGATGTATAACAACCTAGGCTGGAAAGGAAAAAGAAAAAGAAATAGAATGACTGACTTGCTAACAATGGATCAAAGAGATAAGTAAATAATGCACAGAACTCCCCTAAGCTTCAGCAGCAGTGCAAATAACCTCTAACATGCATGAATCTGGAAGATACAAGCTGAAAGCTTCCTTGAGTGTTGGGAAGGGTTGAGTTTTGAATCCAGCTGGCATGACAAGAACCTTGCCTAGAGTGAGGTGTTTTTTGAGGTCAGGGCTCTCAGATTTACTGCTTGAAAAAAAAGAGTCTAGTAAAGGGGAAGATGGGAGACCTCAAGGAATATGGCAGTTTTTCCTATGTTTGATGTAACTGACTTTGGCAGGATTCTTTCAAGTTGAACTGACACTGAAAACATGTTGAGATTTGACCACCATTAGCCCTGAAAAAAGGATCTCTTTGGCTGTGTATTAAAGCTTTGATATAGGATTTGACGGCAAGAGAAAGGGAATTTCTTCTAATGTGCCCTTTTTTAGCCCTGTACCCTCTGAAAGCTGATGGCAAAGATGATTCTGCCCCCCTTGATTCAGCTCAACCTCATCCCAGTTCAATGTGGGGCCCCCAATTTCTATGACTACACAGTAAGGGGTAGCTGCTCAAGGTTGTGTGTTTGGCTTCATATGAGTCAGAGCTGTAGCCAAAGACTAATTTTCTTTACAAGAACTAAGCTTTTCCTTCAAGCAGCCATCCCTCGCCCTTAATGAAGCTTAAAACAATCTCTATCCTTTAGTTATGTGAATTCCCCCTCTTTTTCATCTTCTGTTTTGCTATGCTGCAACCCACATTTTCCAAACAATGGAAAATTTCTCCCCACTGGCACTCTGGAGTAATTCTCCAAGATAACAGGAGGTTAGGGAAACCTTCCCTTCAACAGAGTACTACATATCTATCTATCTATCTATCTATCTATCTATCTATCTATCTATCTATCTATCTATCCATCCATCCATCCATCCATCCATTTATTTATTCATCCATTCATCCACCCCTCAGGGCGCTCAAATCATATTTCATTCTGCTTTAGATAATTCCTCTGATTTGCCACAAATATCTGAGCACTTCACATCCTGACCTTGAGGTATGTTTACATCAGGCTTTCTACGGTACTCTACAGATCAAGGACGGTATTCTGCTTCTGTAGTATCTCTTGATGTTGATTTGGAATAGTTGTAACTAGCATTCATTTGCAGGCAATGCAAAGGGATCAATGTACCTTTCTCTGAAGTGTAATCAAGTCAGGAGTGTGGCACCTTTGCTATTTAGCAAAGTATGACCACGTTCCAGGAATGGAAGGGAACAATGGTAGAACCATACAAGATGCAAAGGGGACTATGGCAGGCAGAATGCAATTTGCTTCAGATGAAACTCTCAAACTCTTCCCCAAGGCTGCTGTTATTAATCTTGAGGAAAATGTTATGGGACTTCTAATGACCATAAGTAGTCCAACCTTGGTCTTCTAGAATGCTAAAGTGCCACTAGCTCTACCGTGCTGTCAATATACAGACAGTTCTGAATTGCTCCCAGGAGAATTTACTTCCAAAGCAGACAAAACCTCACAAACCAATAACCAAATAAAAAGCTTTTGTGGGCTTTGTAACCAACTGGGTGAACTTTTACTAACAAAAAGGCCCAATGACAGATGATGTGTCTTTGTTGCTGGATGTGCCAACCTGGCTCTGCCCATCTTCCCCTTTCATTCCTTTGCAGAACAGAGAAGAATGGAGTGACAAGGAAGAGTTGGACAGCCCTTTGTCTAGTTTGTGGTTATCAGGTTGTCCTTCATAGAGGATATTATATAGACATTTTTAAGCTATTTTATTTAACTATGATTACTAAGGGAGTATAGTCACTTCACCACACCTCTGTTCCCCTGGGGTGAAGAAATTTTCTTAGAGAGAGATCATGTCAAAGAGTAAGATATGACATTTGCAGCTGTAAGTTGTATCACAAGACAGTCCATCAGCCTGAGAAATCTGAAAAAATGCTCTGAAAACTGTCTCAGGAAAATAAAAAAACAGAGAGAGATATGCAAACCATTATTATATGAAGAGGGAGTTTTCAAGAATTTGTTCTATTTGTGTGTGTGTGTGTGTTTGTAATACAGGAATTTAACATACTGACTGCCTTAATCCCATGCTGGACCATGGAGAACAGTTTATGTCAGGATGCCATCGTAATGGGAAGGCTTTCTCCACATGCATGTGTCTTACAGGGCAAGTAGTTGTTGCTCTCTCTCAAGGGCAAGCAGATGAGCCAGAGGGAACTCTGTTCTGCTGGAGGAGATCTGGCGGTGAACACAAGAGCTCCTATCGAGGTACTTTGAGTCCCAGAATGTGGGCCTGAGCTTTGGACATGCTGCCAGCTTTGTGCAATCTAGAAGAGCTGGCTGAGTACACTATTACATAATAAATGAATTATGATTTCTCCCTGCTTCCCTTTCTCTCTTTTTGTGGTTGTGAAAAGTTCCTGATTTTTTCATTTAGTTCCTTGTTCAGAATCTCCTCTCCTGCATTTCTGATCTTGGACCAAAAATTGCTTGAAAATATTTCTCGTTTGGTACCCTCACATCCATGTATTTCGCTCCAGGGCAAAATTGTTAGGGTGCCCTTTAGCCATAGGTCAGACAGGAGAAAATTAGATCTTGTACGTATTTCCTGGCTTTACCTCTGGCTGCAGGAACCAGGCTCAGTCACACCACAATTTCAGAGCCACTAGAAGGGTTAATAGCCAAAGCAAAATATCCAAAGTCATGTTTCAGTCCTGAAACATATTTCCTTCTTGATATGTGCATACTCTGGGAGCTGCTCGGAGTGGCATGAGGGAGAACTGTTGTTTCCTTTTAGTTCCTCAGAGCAGCAAAAATACCCAAGAATTTGCTTACTAACAACATTCTGTACAAGTCACTTAAAATGGCTGCTTCCAGTCATTTTATTGTTAATTAGACTTGTTCAGGGTTGAAAATGAAACCAAGCATAAGTGCTGGGAACCAATTCAGAGCAAAATCTCTCTCCTTTTCAGAAACAGATAAATATTCATGGCCATGCCTCATTTTTTCCCCCATTTCTCCATACCTGTGTCATGGGTTAATATTAAATAAACAAGTGTCCTAACTCAACTTATACAGAAAGTGAGTGACTTTGGGAAGTTGTATTTATCAGGATGTATTTATCAATGCTGAGATGGCTATTCTCCCCTTGTGCTTAAGAAGGATTACTCAACAGAGCATTACAGGATTTCAGTCACAATCCCAAAGCCCACTTGCACTCTGTCTCTTTACATTTGTAGAATCATTTGGCTGTTGTCTCCATTTGAAAGACCCAGAAAGCACATGGATGAAAAGAAAAGAAGGGGTAATTTCAAAGGTAGCAATATATAAAGGTAGCAATATTCAAGGTAGCAATGTATCCATCAGGTCCTTATGAAATTACAACAGGTCTTAACATTTATAACTGCACCTAATCCACTCAGGAACGTGGTATCCTGCATCCCTCAGGCCTTTTGGGACCAAATGTACTTCACACTACTTCCACTTGATAATGGGAGAGCTACTGTTTGCAGCAAGCCATCGGTGTTCAAGGAGAGCAAGGCATCAGGGCTTGAAACAGTGGAAATTAGTCACATTTGTCCATAGAACAGGCTGGATTATGCCTGCTTTTGCAACAGGTGATTGCTGCTCAGCACAAAAACAGAACAACAGCTGCAGGGAATTGTTATTTCCTCATTAATTGCATTTTAGGGCTCGCTGAGGTTTTCTGTGCTGAACATTCCCAGTCCCTTGAAATGCTAATCAAAACATTTGAATATGTTGCTATCCTGACAGTGCACTTGAGGAGGTTTTTAAACTGACCAGCTGTCTAACTGCTCCCTATAAATCACTTGTCCTGACCTAGCGGTACATTTTTCTTCTCTTTCGTGTCTATTTGCCGTTTGACACAGGAGCCTGTGCTGTAACTGCTCATTTCATACCAGACAGTGTAATACCCTTGCAGCCTGCCATGATTGTCAGGTTGATTTCATTAGTACGATAAGATGCATAGACTCCTTTTTATCTCTTGTATTCTCCTTCTCTCTCTCCCTTTCTCTGTAATTTGGGTCTTTAAAGTCCCTGCTGTCTCCTGATCTACAGATAATTGTTTACTGTAATACTAGCCAGGAAAGGAGCTGATAAACTCCAGATGTAGCCAGGTCTTCAAATTCACTTTCCTTGCTCTAGGCCCATGGCTAGGGACCTCAGATAATATTTTGCTGCTGCCTGGGGTCCTCTAAACCTGCTAATAAAAAGAGGCCATTTAAGATGGACAATGATTGTGTCACATATGACTTGGGTGTCTCATTAGGGTTTCTTTTCTGCTTGGGGGATTGTTTTGGTGGTTTGTTTTTGGTTGTGGGTTGGTTTTTTTTATGAGCTTCTTCCTAGCACCAGTTCTTGTTGCCTGCCTGTATCTGCACTGTACTCTTTGAAGTCTTATCATGCTTCTTAGTGACAGGAGCCAGGATGCTACATGTTAACCCCCACAGAGCAAAGAGATGAGACTTCTTTTCCCTCTTAAGAACAGAAATAATTCAATCACTCTTTTCTGCCTTGCTTGAGCTTGTGGTTCACACGATTCTTCACACAGTAATATTTAGAGAAGGCAGATTGTCAGGGGTTCATAAACAAGAACTGAGTTATTGCCTCCAGCTTCAACAGCTCATGAAACAATACCATTCACAGATTTGATAGCAGTTCCCTAGTTTATTTTTTAAGAACTGTACCTTAGTTTTACATACCTCTGAACTTCTCCCTTCCACCCAGCACTGAGAAGCAACATGCTGCCAAAGAGGCAGATCTCCTATCTCTAGCCTCATTTGAAGGGCCAAAAATAGTCCAAAAGGCCCTGCCTACATTTCCACTGTGAACCAAGTTTATAACCAGTTCACGAAGAGGTTGACTATAAATATTTTTTGTGCCCACACACAATGTGGTTAATACGGCTAGTAGTTGTGACATCCTTACCTGGCACATGGAGATCTTCCTATGAACTGGCTTGGCACATTATTTTTTTGCTGTGAATTCAAGACCACCTAACCACACCTGTGTAACCAGTTTGTCTTGCTCCTCCATTCTCCATACCTGGGTGTGGTAGGATATCCTTGGATGCCTTGTCTCCCAAGCTGCCAGGGCAAGCCAAGGTGTAACTTTTTTGAGCGTTCTGGTATGTGTCCAAGGCCTGTGAGATATCTGCCTGACCTGGGTACAAGCCTTAGGCAATATCCCTGCGGACAAACCACTGAGCAGCCCGTGCACTACACAAACACCACATGATCTCTTTCTGAAAATACCTGCCATGGAGATGTAGGCAGATGGGTGTTTGTGTCACAGGAGAGGATTGAATCCTAGTTAAAAACAAGCAAACAAACAAACAAACAAAACAAGACCAAACCAGGGGGAAAAAAAAATCAACATGATCAGACTTGTTCTTTAGCTAGAACCTGGTGGGGTTTTTTTTATGACTTGAGATTTGCAGCTTGATAGTGAAAAATCCAACCTGAATTTGGATCTGGTCATTCAAATCTTTGGGAGAGGACTGAAAATCTCAAGTTAGGTACAAATTTTATAAAGGTGTCTTAAAATAATCAATTAGCCATTTTACACAAATCAGACCAAAGTCTTTCTGCATGAACTCCCCATACCTTGAGGTTTTGGAAGGCTCTAATATCAAGGCTAGATGAGAAGCCTCAGTGCCTTCTGCAGGATGCCCCTTGCTCCTTTGCCTGAAAGCAAGAGAGGTTGCCAGCCAGTTGTCCTCCCTCTCCAGTGGCATACCTGAGAAAAAGGCATCTTTCAGGAACAGGGAGTGAGAGTTCAACAGCAGATCTATTCTGGGAGATACCAACCCTGTTTTCCTGCTTTTCAGCCTGTCCCCTTTCCTATTCCCCCAGATTCCTCATTGCAGGCAGCATTATCAGACTCCACATCCCGATTATATTTCCAGAATTCTTAAACAAATATTTTATTTCTGCTTGCTGATGCATGAAATGAGTCTACAAGTGCATCACTTTCAGTTTAGAAAGAGAGCCAAGTTCCACTAGTAGAGGAAGCAGAAGAAATGACAATCACAAAAGTGATCAGCCTACATTATCTCAACTAGGCTTTTACTTCCTCTGTGAAGGCATCTTTTCCTCTCTTTCTGGGACTGTTTCATTTCACTGCAGGCTTGCTCAAGGCAATGAGATCGTGCTGGACTGGGTAGCTGGGCATTTCCAATAGGTAATGAATGACATAGTTTTACTGCTGAGGAGAGGAGCTGATGGGTACAACTGTCTCCTCAAAGGCCAGACTTGCTACCACCCTAGACGTCAGCAAGACTCACCTTCCCTAGCCCAGTATTATTGAAACCCTTTGCTTAGCTATCAAATTAAATAGAAACGGATTGGTGTAACTCTTCCCTCGTAATAATGCTGTTTCATTGCCTTGTAATCCACTTTTAATTGGGATTTGCTTCCTGGCAACAGCATGTAAACAAGGAGATGGTCAAAGGTGGCAGGGGGAGGGAATAATGCAGAAGTAGGTTCCCCCCTTGGTCCAGCTTCCCCTCTTTAAAATTCCACAGTCTGGGTTGCTTCCACAATTGTTTTTGGAAAATGCCTTTCCTTTCCCCCTTCTTCCCCCAGAATTAAAAAGGGTCTATTCTCCTCCCCTCTTCATGTAAACATCACTTATCTTGTTCTATAGGCAGCGCAACTAGCAAGAGCAAGTACTCACAAAGTGTAAATTAGCTAGTGACAATAAATTGTCAGATTGCCTCTGAGGCAGAAACAAATGAATAGCTTAGTTTATTAATCACATGGCACCTTCACCTTTGATGTCTTGATGTTCCAGTTTTGGTGCTCTATTAAGCAACCCTGAGTGACTGCTGCAGCAGCCTCCACTAAACCAGAAATTTTGTTGGCAGCACATTTCAGGACTTCAAAGGCGGTAAATTACCTTGAGATTGTTTCATTAAAGCGCCCTTCCCAGTGTGAACAGCAATAACAGGAGAATCGAGATCAAAGAGCATCCATCTTTCTAGATTTGTTACATAGAAAATTACATGCTGAGGGTGTCTTTTTCACAAATCATGTCGCCTCCCATTTCAGCAAGAATGGTTCTAATTAGAGCAGAAGCCTCCCTGGCTGTGTGGAGAGTTATGATTGTCATTAATACAGCACTGGAAGCTTTTTCCTCTTTGCACTCCCCAGACCCCTACCCAATTCTCTGCAAAGCTAGCAATGTTTGTGATGTGCCTCTGGAGCCTTATTAGAAACAATTATGCTGATTAACTGATTACAGGCAGCTCTCTACAGATTCCTGGGAAGAGCTTTTCCTGGGATGTGTATTTGTTTATTTTAAATATTCTTTCATTTCCCTTCCCCCTCCACCCCCACGGGCTGTCTAAATTCACATAATCCTGGGCTTTGCTTTCTTCTGTCTAATCACCAGGGATGAAATCTAAGCAAACTGCTGGAGACAGACCAGAGAGAAGGGACTTCTGGAGGTCCTCCTTGTACATCTTCTGTTTGATGTGACATACCAGGCGCAAGCCAGATATGAAGGATCTATAGCCCAAATTCTTGTGTGATTTAGTTTCATTTTCAGGCACTTGACAGTTGGCTTCAGCCTTCAGGTCATGCAAATCCTCTGTAACATTTTAAATCCCAGCAGTACCAGCTATGAAACATACAAAAACCAGAGACATCACCTGTTGACCTGTCCCTGTCAAATAGCTGGTACCTGCTCAGAACACCATTTGGAGAAGCACGGGGTGGAGCAGCCATGGGCAGGCAAGCACCAATCCCATGGTATAACTGTCTTTTCTTGTCTCACTCGTTGTGCACAGGTGTGGAAAGAGACAGCTGGATGGGCATCACTACACAATTAGGGCAATTCTTACTAACCCTGAATCATCGCTTTCCGAGAAATCCCTTTATCAGCAGACTGCAGAACCTGTACTGCTGACTTCCCTTCCTTGCAGCCACTCCTTGCTGTCCTCTGCATGTCTTTTCAAGCACAAAGGCACTGCTGTTGTCTAGCATGGCATGTACTTCACGATTTCACAGAAACAATAGCAGTCCATAGCGAATCTAACTACTCCGTAATGACGGAAATTCATTCTGCTTCAGAGCATAGCAGGAGAGGCATTCACAGCGAAATTTTCCTCAGAAAGGTTCATCCACCTCTAGATGCTTAGAGTTTGACTTCTGCCTTCAGAATCAGCATATTTACACCTGTTCACTCTCTGATTCATTTCCCAAGCTTTACTCACTTAAATCTGATGGGTTTTCCACCTAGATAAACATCTATCACAACACATGAATGAGGGCAAAAGCTACCCAAGTAAAGCCTCCTGGCACAGATCTCTGTTGTACTGTGAGGAATGGAGGCATCAGTCTGGTCAGAGAGAATAGTAAGTGCTTTAGAAAACTTTCTTGGATGCCTCTTGCAAGTTTCTTCTCTAATTAAGAATCTAAGAAACTTTGCAGTTTCTCTGAATGTGATGACTTTCCAGACTTTTAGACCAGAGCAATTCCAGAAGTGCCTGTAACTTTCATTGTGTTCAATGGCATCGTGTGTCCTGTTCTTCAGACTTCCTAATACATTTTGGTTTATTTGCTGCTGCATAGCCCACAAAACCATTAGCACCTTGGCTCCATAAGGAAATGTTATAATTTAATACACTGTGTGGATGCAGGATGTAACTGGGAAAAATAAGAGAGATGTATGCCTTAAATGTCTCTCCCTTACATTCCCTGAAACAAACATTCCTGTTGGCAATGTCCTGCTGGAAAACTCCCATCAGATGTGCGTGAAGAAAGTTTCCTTATCAAAGGCCAAAGAAGTATTAATGTGCCTAATGCTCTGACAAAATAATCTTAACTCTCTTTCCTGGCTGGAGTATATTGATTTGATATAAGAGATACCACTCTACTCCAGTCTGTTGTGAATTTGACCTCTGATTTGCAAATTTCCCAACGCGAGTAGATGTGAATGAAACATGCACAGCCAGAAGTGAAATCATTCAAATGACTATATTTTTTTTCATACTTATTTGTAAATGTGAAATAGGACCAGGAAACAACTTTAGTTCAGAATAGAAAAAATAATATAACAAATGTATTAATTTCCCACCAAGTTAAGGACTTGTTGAAAGCGGGAAGTGGTATAAAAATGCAGCGTTAGAGAGACATGGGCATTTTGGTTCACTCTCGTGTTTTATGAGACCTCTTTTTGTTTTGGTCAAAGATCACAAGCAAAGCAAGGGACGGGGGCCACAGAACCGTGGGAAAAGCAGCAGTGAAGACTGTTGTGTGAAATCCAGGGGAATCTCTTTCACCAGCTCTGCAGCGCTCTGAATCCAATCTGCTGGATCCTGTTCCACAGAGAAGAGATTGAGAAGAATAAGCAGCATGCAATGATTTGTTGGATTCTAGTGAAGACATACCACGCCTAATTTCTTTGTAAAAGCAACATACACAGCCATTGACCAAAATGTCTTTGTCATGGCTGGAATTACGCCAGAACTATCCTGGTATTTCAAGAAGGATTTGTGTTGCTTTTTGTCATATGAGGTCAGAATAAATTAAGCAGGGCCTCTGACAGCTGATTTTCAATGATAATCTTTATGTTAGGATTGACCTGTTTATTCAGCCCAGTCAATCTCTCATCAAAATGACAGCCCAAGAGGACCGCAGTTTATTATCCCCAAGGATGCATAAAGATCCCATCAGTGGAGACAATAAAAGCTGATTAGTACAAAATTAGAAAATAAGGCTGAATGAAAAGACAGCAAAAAAGATCAGACCTTCTATCTCTGCTACAACTTAGGACAGAACCTGTTGATACCCAAACTGCAGATGTCTTGTGTTGTAAAAGGCCTTTTTATTGGGCTGGCTCGCAAATTTCTGATGTAGGAAAAGTGTTGGTCCTCCCCATCTCATAGGTCTCTTTTCTTTGTAGGACTTTGGGTTATGCTCTGTTGTCACATCTGGGTAAATGGATAGTTGGTCCCTTTGAAGGTAGTGGAATGGCATTGTCATAAACCTGATATATAAAAGTAACATGAAAGGCTCAGAAACAATGCCTGGGAGATAGTACTGTGTGAGAATGTTTCAAGACATTATATGAGCTCTATAGTGTGTAGGGTTAGAACAGCTGGCAACATACATGTTGTAGCTGCAGAAGTATTTCAGTACAGTTGTGAGTAGTAAATTCTGAAATGTACTTGTCAGAACAGCTCCTGTAGAGGCTGATTTTTTGTTTATCACTTTTTTAAGTGCAAAATTTACACATGAAATAAATAAGAAAACCCTACAGTAGTCTTTCTAATTGTGGTTGAATAGTCATGCTGCTAATAAGTGCACAATATAACTGTAAACAGATCACAAATCTAGAAACATATTAATTTATGTTACCTTTGTTCTCATTCCAGGAAATACAAGGATTTGATAAGCTGACATTGATTTAATAGTCTGAAAACTGGAATCAATCTTTCTTTTCAGCCTTTTATTTTTCCTCCTGTTGCAAATTACAAACACATTTCTACTTCCTGCAAGCTGTGCATATATTTCCATGGCCATCTTGAAGACCTCTCCGCCTCCTGCCCCCACTCCTGCCTAAGCAAGGAACATCTTGTTAATTGAGGTTGCAATTCAATGTTTAGTGAAGGAAACCAGCACAATACAGTTAAGGAAACTCAGCTTCACTGCGTGTTCATTCTGCGGTGGCTGATTACTGGTGTGATGATGATGATGATCAGATGTCGTTTGAGAACTGAGATACAGTGATTGGTTTTGATAACCTGAAATTAACAACTGGATTTATAGCTTGTAAATATTCCTTGTGGTGAATTCTCGCATTGCTGGCGTAATCCCCTCTTCCTGTACAGACCTCATTTATGAATCCCAAACCAGTGACATTATCCCCAGGATGTAAGACAAGACTCTCTCCTGTAATGCACACTGCATTTAGTAAGTAGTCAATAAAGTGACATTCTCAGACTTTTTATGTGGACTGATTAAATTGTACATGACTGTGACAGTTAAATTTACACACACTGACCAACTGCTTGGTTATAAAACTGCAGGCTCTTACTTGCACAAGATTTCCACTAAAGTGTTTCTCCTCTGTGGTAAAGGAAAGCTCTCTTATTTTGGGTTTTGTGATGTGATGCAGCCACTCAGTGCCAGTTGGGTGCAATTCACCAGTAAGGCAGTGGCAGGATTTCCTCATTAAGGGGTGCCCTCAGACAACACTGGGTTAGAGTGACTGCACAGTGGGCACAAAAAGCGGACCCCTGCACCACTACAGAGCTCCTTTTGGCCCCTTGTCAGACATCCATAGCTGAGATAAGTTAAGGCTCCTGTGGGCTGCTTCATCCCAGCCTTGTGGAAATGGTTCTGCTGGTCTGGAACTTCAAAAGGGGATGCAAAGTTCAGGTGGCTGTCACCCTCATATACACTTCTATCAGTCCCTTTGAGATCTCATTTTCTCACTGCCTACCTCGGAGAATATGAGAATCCTATCACATCAGCAACTCTTCCTGGAGCTTCTCTCTTAATGGAATGATTATGAAATGTTTTAATGCAGATGAATTATTCTAATCTGTTGGAAAATATCTTTAAATACTGCTTGGTTTTGGTTGCCACATAAATTAAAAGTACAAGCACTGAGATAAGAGTTCTAAACCATACAGCAATGAAGATGTCTGTTCAGTGGGCTCCTGAGACAATGGGGTGAAATACATAGCACTGACTGACTTTTGGGAAATATTTAGACCAACATTCAGATCTTTAGTAACACTTCTAATCCTCCTGACTTTGCTTGCTGATAGTGATGGGGAGTGAGACTTTCTAGTTAGGAAGCTGACAGATAGAACAACAGCAAGAACTTGGAAAATCATCCAGCTAATCTTACAAAATCCATTACTGAGGCAAAGAGCAAGGCATGCTAATGTGAAATTAAGGAGCGTGGTAGGAATTGTCCCACCTGATTCACTCTATGTTGCTTTTGCCAGATGTGAAATTCTTGACTGAACAGCATAGAAAAGGTTTGACTGGTGGCCCTTTCTCAACAACAGACCCATTTGTTATTTTTCTAGAAATGCTTTTCCTTCCACCAAAGAAGCTGTACTCTTTAAAACAATATCCTGACCCTTTCATGTTGCTGAGATTTACAACTCTTCTTCCTGGGGCCACCATCAGAGTGCAAGGCAGGCCAGTCTCAGCTTTGGGCCATGCCATATTGAACAGTGACAGATAGATCATGGCCTAGAGGCAATTCATATTTCTTGAGATGCAAAGTGCTTCCCTAGCACGCTAGAGAAGGAGTGCACTCTATGGATAGCCAGGGAGCTGCTGAGGGCTTGCTCTAAATACTGATGTGCTCTAAAGGTTTTGAGAGGACTCTAATTAAAGTTTGATGTGCTAAAAGATGGTGGTGTTAGCAGGTGCTGGTGTCAGGAGGCTGAATAAAAGAGAATTATTCCAGGGAGGGCTGATCCTTGCTGAACAATGTTGGAAAGAGATAGAGCTGGGCATCATAGAAAAAAGACAAGTACAAACATTTATGGGATATTATGTCTAAGATGAAGGCAGCTGTCCCTTTAAAACGCACAGAGTAAAAATGAACGATGCAGTATTTAAATGATTGTCCTGTTTGAGTACCTGTTTCACATGTTGAATACTTTGCAAAGGTTATGTGCAAACCACTAAAAATGCAGGGAAGAGTTATTTTGTAAAGTATGCTTGTTCAGTAAAGTGCAAGTATGATTTCTGCTTGAATAGTTCACTGAAATTTGGACCGTTGCAGGTCTCAAAGGTCTGATTCTCTTTTCAATATGTGCTCAGAGCAAGCTAGTGGAAACTCTTCCTGGCTTGGCAGTAGGGAGTTAAAATCTTTCATGCTTACTCTGCCCTTAAAGAGATTGTCCTGCTTTTTAAAACTGCAATGTGTTATTAACATTTTTCTTAATTATCTGCTGCTGTTAATGCACAAATTAACTTGTCATTGTCCCTGTCAGGAAATGATGGAGCAGCAGTGTATTTTTACAGGACCGAGGAGCCCACGAGTCTGATGCACTCAGTGGACCTGCAAATTAGCATGATAATAGAATTTATAATCTGTTGAGGCAAATAGAAACCAAAGCCCACGGTGACATTCATATGTGGTAAGACTGGTTTGCTGGCCAAAACAAAGTCTGCTTGTGTTGTTCACATTCTTGAAGAATCTGAATATTAGAAGACGTCTAAGACACAATGAGGGAAGTTTCCAGACAAGATAAATACGGATGGAAACACAAGCTGAGAGTGAAGAATGGGGCTACTGTAGGAATTTCAGCACGAAAAAATTGAGCGAGTCGTGGGAGGCACGCCCAGTTGGGATTCTGGTTTTCACAGGCTCTTTGCTTGTCAAACTTAATATCAAGTAAAATAACCTAATTTGACTTGGCGAAGGCATATAGCATATAGGCTTGATATCCGTGACAGAGGCTTTTGAAGTTTCTTATAAATAGTATTTTCCGTGCTTTGGAAAGAGATGGTTGAATAATAAACAACTTTCCCAATCCTGACTCCTGCAGCTGAATAGCACAAATCGTAAGTTGCTCATTGGCAAAGGAAATCCTTTTGCTCAGCCTGCCTGCCAAAGAGGACTTAATAGTGTGCTCAGTCTTAGGCATGTGCTTTAAGAAGGCCTGACTAAGGGTGTGTCGCATTTTTAGGGGTTTTGTTCCTGTTTTTTCCTGACCCATGACCTCATGGAAGCATGCTGTGGGACTGTCTTGCAGGCAAAACATGTGCTTTTGCTCCCCTGACTCTTTTTTCTCCCAACCTTTAGCTCTCTTTATTGTGGATTGATGTGAAATGTGAATGTGAAAAGAGAACTCGTTTGTCCATTAGGAAATTTATTATTACTACTACTATTATTATTACTAACATAATGATCATTATTACCATTATCCCTGATTAGGAAACAAACAGAAATAGGCTGCAGAAAGGACAGTAAAAATATTTTGAAGGAAAACTTAGACCCAAGACAGAAATGCATTAATATGTTTGAGATGTGGTATGTTATGTTTGGAAATACAGATTTAGGCACTATTAAAAGAAACACTAACTGGAGGATGGTGATGGGGAATCAGTCAAAGCACGCTTCCCTCCTCTACCCTCTTCTCTGTGTCAGATTCAGCACTGAAATATCACAGTATCACAGTATATTAGAGGTTGAAAGGGATCTCGAGAGATCATCAGGTCCAACCCCTCTGCCAAAGCAGGATCACTCAGGGTAGTCCGTACAGGAATGCATCCATGTGCAGGTATGGAGGTACTGTTCCCATTTCAATTAATAAGCTACATAAAATTACTTTTGAATTTGTATTTATTTGGTGATCAGAGCAAAATAGGAGTGGTGTCAGCTTGCACTAAAACAATGATGCAAACGAATGCCCCAAGAAACATGGCTTGCAAAAAAGATCTGGGCTTTTTTCCCCCCACATCTTATGAAAAGTGGCAGATCCACCTAGGAATAAATCATCTCTTTCTTTTTCCTTTCCAAAATGTGCTTTCTCTTACTATTACTCTCCTTGCCCCTGTCCTTCTTGCTCTTTTCTTCTGCCAGTTTGTAAATGGATTTATGCTCAGCATGTCAAAATGGAAGGGAACTCAGAGTTTCCTTTTGAATCTCATCCTTAGTATTTAACTACTTGGTTTGCATACTTTAATTGGCCTGATTCCTGCAACTTTTACCCTATTGATAATTGATAGACTGTTCCTTCCTTCCCAATTTCCTTTATTAGTTACATCAGGAAGTTTATTGGTGTTCCTTGCATGTAACTCAAGAAGACGGGTAGCGCCACGCTTGTTTTCAGGCCTATGTAAATTAATACTGTCCAGAAGTCTGAAGGCAAAGATCAGCAAGCCTTAAAACCCGGAAGATATCTGGTTACATGCCAGAGGCCTCCTCTTCAAATGAAATGACAGGAATCTGGGGCTGAAGGACTTCCGTTTGCTCTTAATGAACTTGAGTGGCTCTTGCCTACAACCAGAAATGCTGCGCAGACAACCAGCTCCTGGGACGCGTCACTCCTGGAGCTTGCAGTCTATTATTACTTTTATTCTTTTGAGCGTCCCCTTGTTACGCTGCAAGCCTAAAGACCAATCATGTAAAGCATGAATAATAAAGGTTCCCAGAATGCTGCTGTTGCTGTCAAAAGTGTCTTTTCACCAGGGTGGAAACAGAAAGTTTCCTTGCTTAAACCTGATGTGGCTCTGTGGACAGGTTCGGTTGATTCACGTTTCTGACCCAGACTCAGGAGGGTTCCTGGTTTGGCACAGCTGGATTTGAAAGATTTGCCAAATCCACCAGATCACCAAATCCAAATATTTTCTTCTGCCATTCCTGCTTCACTTGAACCAAGATGCTGGTATATGTGTATGTGCCTTTGCCAAGATATCAAATAACCATAAGTCTCTAATGATTTACTATCTGGGGTCCCCTACTGATACACATGCAACTATAAATACATTTACTTAGGAATAATAAAGGGCATTTAAAGCCACAATTAAAAAAAAACCACCCCAATGTATGAGAAGTTACCCACTCAAAATAAGGGTGTGTGTCTCTCAGATGTAACAATTAAATGCTAACATGGTGTAATACAGTAATACAGGCACACAGTGTTTCATTCCAGTGGCAATCCTAATTATAACACTACTTATTACAGGAAATTGCCTATTGAACCACTCTGCCTGAAAACCTTAACAGAAAACCTTGTGTATGTTTGCTTACATAGTGAAATAGAATGCAGAGCTGACTCCAAACAGCAAACCTCAAGATCTCCTACTTTCCTTTAAATCTTCCCTTCCCTCCAAAACTGCAGATGGCAGAGAGCAGCACTGTGGTTTATTGGCATCATGAAAGTGAGGCAAGAGCCTGGTTACAAAAGCCACTGGCATATGATAAAATGATGGCTCAATCAAACGGTCGTAACATGCTCCAAAACAGGCTGGAAGGGCTGTGTTCCAGCAGCAGCAAGGAAAAGAGCCTGTCAACACCATGTCTGTATTTGTCCACGTGAATATTAATGATTATAAGCTGCAAGTGAACTACATTACCTGGACTTGTTGAAGTGGCTATAAAATGAGAACTCGCCTTCCCCTCTGGATTCCCAGGATGCTTTTGGAGAGAAACAAGTCAGATATTTATGAATTAAAATGCTTTCAATTCCATCTCTCCCAAGAGGGAGATGAATAAAATTTGATGTCCTTTCATGCTAAAAAAATATTAATTTAGTGCTTTTTTTGTTCCCTGAGAATGGATTGAAGTGGACTTTTTTCTGAAGTTTTGCATTTAATCTCTAATATAATGAATTACTTTATTCTTCAAAGCACATAGTTTTCCAGTTAGCAAAATATCTGGAGGCATCTGGCTTGGGCTTTGGACAATGGGATGCACAATTCTGGTCTCTGTCTTGCTCAGTCCTTTACCCTCCTTGACACACACTTGATTACAGGCTGGAGAAGATCTTGATAATAACAAAAAACTCAGCTGTATAATAACAAGTTCAGGCACCAGTTCAGGAAAGCCTTTAACCATGTGCTTAAACTTGTTGCTTAATCAGAGCCAAAAGAGCAGACAAAGAACTCAAGTAGAACAATACATAGACTTGAGAAAATCTCTGCTGGGGGCTTTGGTTTCTTAACTGTCTGTGTACTCCTGTCATTCTATTGACCTTCAACATCTACAAAAAGGCAGTATGATTTACTGGACTAAAGTTGTTTTACAAGGCTCAATTGAGGCTTGAAGTTCTTCCCAACAACAAACAAGTGCTGCGTCAGCAGCTGGACTCTCCTGCAGGAGGGGAGACTGTGGGACTGACAGCTTTATACTCCTAATGCATCTAATTAAAAAAATAAAATAAAATTACTGTATTTTATCCCAGAGTAAACAGCATTTACTGAACAATATCAGAACATATTCTTGATACTGCAATTTTCCCCAGATTCCTGCTTTTATTGCCTGGAGCACTGCTCTCAGAGTCTCTTTATACTTTCTTGCCACTCTTATTATAAACCTTCTAGCAACAATTTACTGACATTTGATTCTAATCTGATCACCCCAATGTACTGAAACACTTTGTTGTAGAAGCAAAAACTTTTGGCACTGGTCTAGCCTATCAAATCTTGAGGTTTGCTTCTTTGACTTTCCTGCTGTACTGGCATCTTTCTGTTGATCTGATTGCGCCAAAGGTTAAGGCTGGCCACTAATAGACCATATCCATTTAACTGGACAGATTGGCACGTGGAAAACTCTCACTTGTGGTGCTACAGGAGCAGAATCACCACCCTTCAGTGTGGCAATTCCATGCACTGGTTTTTTTTTTCAGTGGTGATGTGGAAGGAGGGACAACTTGGAGGGTTATAATATAGTACATGAGAAGTGTTTCAGCTCATTCAAAGCCAGTTAAAAAGTTGGATCTCGAAGAATGTAATGATTAGGTGCAGAAACCTTAAAAGGAGTATTCTATTGTCTTTTGGTTTTAGTGATGTTGATGCACTTGGTTACACCACTGAACTTGCAGGACAGATTCTCATTTTGATGCTAGGAGCAGCTTTCAGAACTGAGTTACTAAAAAGTGATTGAAAGGAATTACTTTGCCTGTAGTTTCTTAAGACATTTGTAAGCCTTCCTTATGTTTTTGTATCACTGTGAAAGACATGGAAGTTTAAGGTCATGGTTAGACATAAATGACTGTGTATGAATCTGATTCCTTGTGGTGATAGATTAAATGAAATATCTTTGCAAGTGATGTAGCAGTCTGGATATGCCCATTTTGTCCTATGATTAACTACAGTTTTCATGTATACAAGCACTTGCCTTTAATCATCTGTGTCTCCTCCTTGCCTCTGTTCCCAATTGTCACATTTCTACTTCTTTAGCCTGCATCAGCCATGTTTAATATGTACTAGCTTTGTTTATGGATATTTTTTACTAATTCTTATTTATTAAAATAATTACTTTAATTAATCCTAATTGTTCATCATTAATCACTCAGTAATATGCTTCCATTTGCTTGCACATGTATTTTTGTATTAGTCATTACAAAAGCAAGACATAAAGTAAATGGTATAATTACTCACAAAAGACCGGCAGCTCAACCAATAAAAATCAAAGGGGAGAAAATAAAATGCTTTCAACATTCCTATATAGTAACTGGGACATCCTGTGTCACAAATGACTTTATGAGCTGTCTGGAGGTGGGATTCCCTTCTAAAGCCCCAGGAGGCTAAGAAATGAAATGAGAAACCGTCTTACAACTGAGCTAATGCTTCCAAATTTACCTCTTGCTCTTTGTCAGCAAGAGAAGGAGAGAATGTAAAAAGTATCAGTACCCTACTGGACTAAGACAGACTGCCTGGAAGAGCCTTCAAGGGAATTAAATTTGAATAACAATGTCAAAACTCCCCCCCCCAAACCCAGCCTTCAAGAGTTTTGTATTTTCTCTTTGAAATTTTACTTGGAGGGGAAGAGAAAATAATGACCTACTATTGTTAGTCAAAAGCTCAGAAATGTTTTAGTATTGGTGGCTACCAAAAAAATCACAAGACTTAATCTGTCTGCTGGGTCAGTTCATGATCAGACAAGTGCATGGGAGTGAGGAAAGAGGAAGCCTTGATGAGAGCAATGGTAGTGCCATCACCCAGGTGGGTGGTTATCTCTCCTGTAACTCTAGCCTTTCCCTAAAGCCAAATGTAAAACTAGCATAAGCTATGAAGTAGCACGCGAAGGCTCTGCAGAACTACAGAGAGAAACTCTGAAGAAATGTGTCTCCAGGGCAGTCCTGGGCTGGCAAAGACACTCTGCCAGAACAAATACAGACTTCTTTAGGCAGGTCTATCATCTGCTGTATGTTCTTCACGCACATGGCCTCTGTTTCCTAGAAGAAAACAGTTTTGTTTTTCCCATTAGCTGGAAAATAGCTTTCATGTCAGAAAGAAAAGTTCTGCTCCACTAAATAACTCTAAAGCAGTTAATGGTCTTGTGATGTGAGCCCAAAAGGAAGATTAAACTCCCAAGTGCTTACTCTATTTCATTGGCCCAAAGTGACTGGGGTACTTGGGCTTCAGGGAAGCTATGCTGCTGCTATCAGCTGAGAGCCTCATCCTAGCTTATCAGTAATGTACTGATCTTTCTATAACTTTGTGATATTGCAATTTGCCTTAGTTAAATGACAGTAACAAATTCTTTATTCAACAACTGCTGTTCCCACAGTTCTAAAGCTTGTTGACTTCATAGTCTCTGGGTAAATTATTTGTAGCTTAATCTGATGGCAAAGTCTCAGTGGTTTTGAGGAAGTTATATTAACAAAAGTTTTGTCCCGGATAAAAAGATTTTCCTCTCTATCTGACAAGGTTTAAATATCTATTGATGTAAGTACAACCTGTTTTCTATAGAAATGATGGCAGTTTAAAGTCAGTGAAGCATTTCTCAACTCACCTTCCTTCTCAAAACACTGACCAGTGGGAATTCTGTCTGCAAAAAGTATGAGCCTCTTTCCCCACATTTCCACATATTTTTGTCTTTGGTTGTTAGGCATTCCAACAAAGACGTGGCTCGTTGCAGTTTTTAGTGGCTTCTGTGATCTGGGAATCTGACCTGCCACGAGAGTTGAACAAATCCACTTCTGACACATCTACAGTCTGGAGTCACACCACAGAAAAGTTTTCTGTATTATGTCTTCTCCTTCCCTTTTGACCATGTGCTGAGTGAATTCACACTGCCTGTCAAAACTGGTGAATGCAGTAGGAGAAAAATAGCTTGTCTAGATAGCCACAACAGGATGGTGAAATTCTGATGACCCTCTTATTTGGTCTTAGAACAGGGCTGTCTTACGACATAAATGTGCCTGCGTGTGAAGTGAGGGTGATCCTGTAACATGAACCTGTAGCTCACAATATGTGTCCTGAGGGCACCTTTCCCTGGAACCTTCATACAGATAGAGCTACCAGGCAAGGTCTCTGCTGGTGGAGTTGTAGCTGCACTCTGCAGAAAGCAGCCTACCACTTGGCAAGCCCAGGGACTGAGCCCAAGAGTGGAGAGATATTGGACATTCTTTGTTACATCTCCACAAGGAACAACGCAATAGCTGCTCTTTTCATTCAAGTGTATAATTTTAAACCTCCATACTTCTTTATGGACCCCATGTGATGGAGACCATGTCTCTGCACCCTGATATAGAATCTATAGCCCAGCTACTGCTAAACATGTCAGATGAAGTAAAAGACAGGAAAGAGGAAATTTTAAAGGAGTGAATTAATGACTAAATTAGTGCTACAGCTCCTCCTACAAATCCTCACTTACAAGCTCAGCAGGTTTTGCTTGTTTATCCACCCAGCTTGTCCTGGAAAGGGACCTCCTACCTCCTCCTTCTCTATTGCTGCTGCTGTTAAGAGAGGTTTTTGTAGTATACAAAAGCTCTGATTGTCCTCTCACTTATACTAATTTTGCAATTGTGTAAATCCATTGACCTGAGCAGAGTTATTTTTGATTGACACTAATATATGCTGGAGGAGAGTCAGGTTTTAAATATCTTTGAAGGCAGACAAGCTTGGAAAAAAAAAGGTCTTATTTTTAAGCTCCATAATTGTGATGATGTCCTTTTGTAGCCATGCTGTTCATTTGTTATTTGAAGTACATTTGTCAAACGTTCATTCAGGTCAGGTATTTGTGTGTCCACTGTGTAAATTTAACTTGTTTGTAGTTTTTTCTTTATAAAAAACCTCACTTCAAAGTTATTTTAGAGCTTTTAAAGACTGTGAAGCCAAAGTGAACACATATGAATGGCTCAAGCTCCTAGAGCTCCAATACCTTCCAGGATTTCTCTTACCGTGAAGTGAAATGAGTCACTTATATCTTACTATGTGCTGTGATCATTCTGTTACCATAAGGCAGCTAGACAAGAACTCTGTCAATAATTTACAGTCATACACTGGTCCCCATAAATTTGTGTAATACAGAGTTTCATATGGATAGTCTTCAGTTTAATCTCTTTTATGAAGGATTCAGTTCAGGTGAGCTGTGTAAAACACTTTGTCTAACCACCAAAATGAGTCATTACAGTTTTATAATTGCTCTTTTCTATTTATTTCTCCTTTGTTGCCATTAGGTCAATTGCTTACCTTTGGGCTTCTTTTAACAACAGCAAAGCCCTTGCCCTATGAAATCCTTCATTTTCTTCCCCACCATGTACCATCAGGCAAAGCTAAACACTAAGTTCATTTCACCTTGAATTACTGAAGCAGCTTCCTGAAAATGATTCCATAGCTTAATTTTTATGGACATTTTCATCCAAAACTTTTGGACCCATTGCTGGCTTGGCTTTGGGCAAGATTACAACAGAAACTCCAACCACTTCTTTTCCAGTGTGACAAGGAAAGATTTGCAAGCCTGTCCATACAGCAGCCTTTTGCATACTTTGGAGGCTGTGGTCTCTCAAGCAAGTTGCCCAAACCTCTACTATCTAAAAAGTTGTTGAACTGATGCTGTACACACATATATGTGTACAGCTTGAAAATCTGAGTGGAAAATCAGAAGTTGCACCAATACTGTGACCTACACTTTAAAAGGAACATCTCATTCATCCTGTGCTGTTAAAATTGTGCCTAACCAGTAGATGTTAGTGCTAAGCTCCAAAGTCAGAAGATTTCTTGTGTAACACAACATCTATTGACGATGACAAATGTGCTTTCCTTAAAAAATAGTGTGGCTCATACTTGGTGTGAAACTGTTAGTGAGCTGACTTACTGTTCGCTGTAGTTAGAAGAGATTATGCTAAATGTGGCATCATCTTCTGGAAAAATATACCAGAGAACACTTGGTGCTGTTCCAGCTCTGTATTAGTCCAGCTGAATGTGCAGTTAGCCAATATTATATATAAGTTTAAAATAACTGTGCAAATTAGGTGTATAATTGCATGCATAAATTGTTGGAAAATCTGGCTTTTAAATTACACATCATAAATAATAATAACCTACTGAGATGATTGCTGTCAGTTTACCTTACCCAAACTGTGTTTCTCTTTGTCCAGCATAAGAATCAAGTGACGCTCTCTGAACTTAGCAGGGAGCAAACGTCAAATTAGCCATTAAAGTGTTTGCTCACAAAACATGTCAACAAGCTCTGGACGTCATGGCTGCAAGGAGCTGTGGGGTCTAAATCATAACAGACAGACTCTGTCAGCTGCTCTAGTTGTGTTTTTGTGGATGAGAAAGCCCCTGCATCATCTACTTCTGGAACTGGGAGGATGTACAAAGAGAGAATGTCTTTGTACCTTTGTTTGCATCACACAAGCACGAGATTAGTTGAACTGTGGTCTGACATTTAGAGCTTTTTTTTGTCAGCCTCATATTCCTTTATACTACTCTTCATAACATTTCAGACTGACCTTGAAGTCATAAAAGTAATGAATATTACATTCAAATTACAGTTATTAATTAGTTATTTTTAAAAAATGGTGAATGTCTATGTTTAGAAATGTGATTTATGATTATAATTCCTGTTACTATTATCTCACAAACTTCACAGTCTGAGTGACATAGTGCGGAATAATCTCACCGGGATCCTGACTCAGCTCAGTGCACAATGCCAATGAAACAAAAATAATCGGCTTGAAACTTAATTTTAATACCAGAATAGACCTGATAGAGATTCAAGATAGATCTAATTGTTCACATAAAAGCCACTTTGGAGGAGTTTGTCAGCGTGTGACAAGAATAGATAGCTCAGACCACCAAGAGAAGTGACTCACAGAGGACAGAAATAACACTTAAAGCACACACCTCCAATTACTATGATATTGTCTATCTTTTAATAATGAGAACATCACAACAGGGAGGTATATGAGCTTTTAATGACCCTCAGTAAATGAGTCTGCTTGCAAAACAAGTGCGTGCCCTTTTGTGCTTATAATGGCTTGACAACATTTTGTCTGGAGGGCTGTGAAATTTTCCTAGCCTGGCCCGTTAATCTCAAAAGCAAACGTTGTTTTTCAGTGAGAAAGCTGCACAAACTGACTCTCCCTGCTTGTGCACTGCCAGAGCTTGAGCCAAGCGCTGAAGTGCACTTTGTCAGAGCCCTGAAGCAAGGAGCCACAGAGTCAGCCATTAAAATGTATGAATCTCAATAGCTCTTGAAGCCAGAGTTCTGAAAAACACAACTTTGGTCAGCTGTGGATCTAGTGTGGCATTTTGCTATTACTAACACTTCAGGACCCTCCATCAAGTACCACCTAATACAAAATTCATGCTTAGGGTTTCAAGGCACTGTTCCACTTGTACAACTGTGCAGTACTTCCTTTCCATCCTCAGTCACAGGTAACACTGGCTCTAGCACAGTTCTTGGAAAAGGGAGGAAAAGGAGCCCCCATTCACAGTGAGTGTTCCAGTTGCAGGTAGGATTTAGAAACTGAAACACATGCATTGTTAGATGTCAGAACAAATAATGAATCACAGGTATTAATGGGAAAGCGTGTAACAGCTTTGCCTTGGGTGTGTGCGTAGTGATAGAAAGTCTAATGTATTTTAAAATTAAACCTGACCTACAATCCTACTCCAATCTCAGATCTGTACAAAGGCATTAATTGGGCTTATTCAACTAATTACTTGTTATTAAGCTAGTGCAGAGACTGCAAAGTCTTGGACAAGTAATTATTTTCTATAGATGACAACTTGAGTTCTGGCAATATTATCTGAACTTAAACCTTCAGAAGCTGAGCATGCAGCAGCCAAGCCTATGAAGCAAAAAGATTATGCCAGTGTTCTCATGGTTTTCATTATGTTATGGAGGATGAAATTATGCCAAAAATGTTATGATACTGTATCAGAAGTGGCATGTGCTTTATCTCTGTAACACCCTGTGTCTTCAGCAGTCAGTTCTGACCCAGAGCACCAGCAGGCAGAGATGCCCACATCTCACTTTGTAACCCAAATGCTGAAAGAGACATCAGCGATAGGAGCCCTAGAACCAAAGTTTAATTTGTCTGTGGAATGGAAAAATGAAAAGATTTTAACATGTGTTCACTATGAGCTGCTGACAGCACTCCCAGGTATGAAATGTTAGTCACCTTAGGTTTTGTAGAGGTAATGCTCCTGCATGACTTTGGGTGGCTATGGCCACTCAGACAGATGAGAACCAAGTTTTTGTTCTATTTTGGGGGTTAGTGATGGTCCTTTTGTTAATGACAGGAAGAAATGATGCTAAGTTTCCCTTTTTTCTAATGGGACAGTACTTAAAAAAAGAGAAGTTTTAGAAATCTCATGGGAAGCCCACTGACCTACACATGGTTTAAAAAGTTGAAGGGCCTTGCTGTAATAAGATCAACACTGTCCTTCTGACTGTCCTATAACTGATAAATAATATTGTTAACTGCATAGATACAACCTTGAAGTGTCTCAAAATGAAATATTTAGCTAATTTTTTATGTATAATAAGATTCAATGATTTGTTTTCCACCAAACATTTTGGTTTCATAGAATCAGAATTTTCCAGTGTAAGATTCTTCACCTGTTTTCCCCTTCTCCCCAGTGTGATACAACAATTGCACCTGCTGGTGATAAACCCACCTGTTTCTGTAGCTGCACTCTTCTAGGTACTCAACTATTTTTCAACCACACTCCCTCTCAGGTCAAAAAATGCTATTCTTATTTGGTGACAAGGAAACTGAGTCACAAAGGAGTTAGGTGATTTTCCCAATGGGAACAGGAAGTATACGAAAGGAGTAGGAACCTAATCCTGGCTTGCCAAGCTCATTAACCTGGCTCTTCAAATGTAATGATTTCTTACTAAGTTGACTGAACTGAAAACAGTTTTTCAGCTGTGCCTTTGCTATATATGAGGGGAACCATGCTGTTCTGAGCTTTGAAAAGCTTCAGAGCTCTTTGGCAGGACTTTTCTATCATTAAAAAGATTTAAAATGAGGACATTTAGAAGGTGAAAAGCTTTTTTTTGCAGTCTCCTTTCCCATTTTTTCCTTCTGGAGTCTTAATGACTTACAAATGTTCTGGAGTGTCTATTTTCGTTGAATTTTGGATTGAAAGTCTTGTTCTTGCACATTGCTGCAGTAAAGTGTTTACACAGAAAACAGTTGAGTCTGGAAAAGTAACAATTTGTTCACAGGATCACATAACATATTTGCCCAAATGGGCTCTTGGGAGTGAAAGCAACCAATCCAACTTCTCTCTGCTGTGAATGTGCAATCTCTGATTGCTTTTTTCACCAATGAAATCTTCATCCTGCTTGCAGTGCCAGCTGTAGTCTGTCCTGCTATTAACAGCAATGGCAATAAAGGAAAAATAAACTCCTTTTAGTCTGTAAGGCTTTTTGAGAGCAGTGCAGAGCAAACAGCTCATTATGCTTGCATGTCAGCATCTTGAGAGAAATGCTGGCAGCCCAGGGAAAGAAGGAAGAATAAAAATCCCATCAGAAAAATATTCTTTCCTCTGTATGATCCTTCTTTGCAACTCCTAAATTTAGACTCCTTTATTAAAGGGAGTGAGCAGCGTGCACACTGAGCTGTATGTGGTTTCCCTGTTTGTGCATCCAAGGTATGACACAATAAGGACAAATATCCGGAGGCAGGTTCAGAGACACGGAGTCTAGATCTTTAATTAATAGCTGGAGATCAATTGCATAATACCAAAGCAAATAGACACGTGCATTTATTATCTGAAAACAAGAACTCTGCAATTACAGTCATAAAGAAAATGTCAGAAAACAAGAAGCAACAAATACCCATTGTGGAATTAATAAGAACAGTAGTTCCCCTCCAGTGGTCACTGAGTAAGCAAACATTCTGGTTAAATAAACTGAAATGGAGCATATCTGGGCAACACACTTATGTGCTGGGTCAAAGCAGAGGTTAAATAAAAATTTGTTTTAAAAAGACCCCAAAGAACACAATATGACTCCCTACCCCACGCACCACATGTTGTTAAAGGAGCGTTGGGTACTTTCATGAGTGCGCTGCGTGACTTTGAAGTGGAGCTGTATGGAAAGCAGGGAGCATTCGTGTTTACCCCAGGCTCCTAGCAACTTCCCTGCTCACAATTAATCTTTGGCACCGAGGGTGTATTGGCACTCAGCAGCCAAACACAACTCACCCCTGCCAACACCATGGTGACGGGCTGACCCCTTCAGAACACATCAGCGTTAGGGTTTGAAAAGGGGCAGATTTTCAAGGTCAATGTTTATTTCATGCAAAACAGCCACCTGAGGTTTCTGAGGTGCTGATCCTTAATTGGTCATTACAACAAAAGCATAGGAGTAATTTCATATTAGACTGGTGCCTCAGCATGTAATCTCAATTTAGGTCACTTCATGACCAATGGATTTTTGCAGCTTCAAATGAATACTTGGATGTCTACTACATAGTTAGATGCATGCAGCCACTTAGGGATAATTACTGTGCCTACCTTCTAATAAAGAACACAAACTTATCTCTAGCAGTTGAGTGTGGTTGGAAAGATTTGTAGACCATATTCTCACAACTTTATAGCTATAAACACAGTGCTTTTGGGGGCTACACAAATAGCCCTGTATACTCATGTGAGAATGAAGCACATATTGACTCTAGGTTCCCCCAGCAGGTAAGGGCAGAAACTATTCACAGAGGTAAAATGGAGTTTGTCACTGTAAAAAAAAAAAACACTTCTGCCCAATCTAAAGACAAAGGCCTAGAGAGGCTGAAAGGGAGCCAGCTGCACTCAGAAGGGCTAACACAAATGATAAGGCCTACAAGGAGTTGTACTTTATGCAGATTATCCTCCATGCATAGACATTCTGTACAGTTTTACAAACGCTGGTTTGAATCTCTTGTAACTCCTTCTGCCACATCTCTTTACATTTCCAATATACCTAACTAATCCAGTAATTAACCATAAAAATAAATTACTTGTATAGATTATGTAACAATAACACGGCAGTGTGAGTCACTTCTCTTTGTTCTCACTCAGTAGTGAGCAACAACATGGGCTGATTAAGTAGGTACCAGAGGTTCAATATGGAGAAAACTCAGATCTCAGGGCTAGATAATTTGGCCTCTATTTGTTTGCCTTTGTTCTCTTTTGTTTCCAGATTAAAAGGGCACCATGTACTTCTAGTTTCTCCAGGTAAAAGACACATCAGGTAGCTGTTCCTTCAATGGCAACTGACCAGAGGTGGGTTAGAGTCTACACAATCATTACTCACCCTGCCTTTACAGTTCAATTTAGATGGACATAGCTGGAATTTAATTTGCCCAACAAGAATTAGGAAATACACCCCACTGATCTGCAATGAGAAATAAAGTCATCAATCCAGTGCCACAAACATCTCAAATCTTTCATGAGCAGTCAGAGGCTTACTGTGGAAAGGACACAATCTCAGGCTCCGTAACCACAAAAGCAGTGTAATGACTACCGCCAGTGATGGTCTGACAAGCTTCTGTCTGCTGGGTACATTGCTAGAACTGCACAGACCCTTGATAGCTCAACCCTTGCTTGCACACACTCCTGGTATATAGGTTGATAGAGGACAAGGACAAGACCTTGTGGGGAACAACTGTCCCATTTATAGGTGAACACAAGATTGCACGGCCTCAGGAAGACCCTGGACTACCCAAAGCCTGGGATATTTCTGGCATGGATGAATGGTGTTGGGGAGAAGTGAGTGTGAGTGTTCTCCTGTCTCAGAGAAGGATGGCATTTAGAATAGAATAGAATAGAATAGACCAGGTTGGAAGAGACTTTCAAGATCATCGTGTTCAACCTGTCAACCAATCCAACCCACCTAATCAACTAAACCATGGCACCAAGCACCCCATCAAGTCTCCTCCTGAACACCTCCAATGATGGTGACTCCACCACCTCCCCGGGCAGCCCATTCCAGTGTCAATCACTCTCTCTGTATAGAACTTGTTCCGTGGGTCTGCAGTTTGGCACTGTAGGATTCAACAGCTGTACTTGCTCAGGCATTATTTCCAATCCTACTTCTGTCCCATTCCTCTTCCCATTTTGTAGGTATTATCTTCCTCACTTGTGCCAGCACAGATGTTTCTGGACCTGGTCATGGAATGAGATCAGGGAATTGGCTTGGCTTAGGGAAGAACTGCCAAAAAGTGCCTGTTTATTTGTTTCACTCAAATATTTTCAGTCATTTGAGAGACATAATTGAGGAAGCAGCAGGGCAATGGGATGGGTGGCTGAAGGCAGGGAATGAGAAGGCAGTGTGTCTTAAGCTAGGACTTCCACTCAATCCTTTTTTGTCAAATACATGGCCTGAGAATCCCTAATGGGGATTGATGCTCTGAGCATTCCTGGTAAATCTGGCTGTGATTTTATTCCAATTTATTTTTGTTGCCTTTAATATGCTACTACCTCAAAGGATGCTGAGAATCAGTCTATTAAAGCATGAAGCCTGTTTCAAAATGAAAATTCCCGACAATAAGTAATCCCAGGAGGCTTTCCTTGGTCTCACTGCCTTAAAATAATTTAATGTTTTTGAGAAAGAACCCCAACAAATAAGGAAGTGCTACAATTTCACTTTCAACCAAAACGAGATTTTTTTTTTCCTTATGTAGAGATGGGCCAACTAGATGATTTTCAGATTAAACATCTGGATCAACTTTCAGTTCAAGTTTTCAAAGGTAGCTTCACGTTCATTGAAAATGCAGTCAGCAGTTCTTAGAACAGTTCATTATCAAGACGGCAGAAATCTCCTAAAGTGAGCTGAGGCTCACTCCTGGTGGGTTTTCCACCACTAGGAGAGTGTGATTTTCAGACTTGGTCTAATATAGTCTATCAAAATCAGGTTACTTAAAGACAGCTTCATTTAATCATCTGGAAATTGGAGTGCCCAAAGTCATCAGTCAAGCTGAAAATGCTTGTGCTTTTAGCTGATTTGAATCTGAGTTTGATTATAAAGATTAGAGTTTGAATATCTAGACCCCAAACCTGAGACAGGTTATCAGAGGGGTGTTCCTAACTCTGATTTCTTTCATCTTTATTTCATCTGTAGTTCCAACTCTGTAAAATCATAGTTCTCTGAATCAGAATTACTATATATTTTATGTAAATGAAATGATATTACGGTGCCAGTTGGCTCTTGAGTCAAACTAACTAGCAAAGAATTTAATTATATCCATTATTAAATGTTTGTGCTCCACGGATCCAACTTAAAAACAACAATGAATTTACAGATTCCTATTACCATCTGTTGCACTCTCTCCAAGTCTGGCAGGGGGTGGAAACCTTGCTGAATTAAAAATATTGCTATTTAAAGTCTTCCATGTATTCATTTCCTTAGACATGTGAACTTGTTCAGTGGCAGAGCCAGCCTTATGGTTTCTGTAACTTTGCTGGCTGCTGAACTTGGAGCTATTTGAAACAGTACAGAGGATCCTCACAAAATGTTATATATATATATATATATATATATATATATATATATATATATATATATATATATTTAAAGCTATATCCTTCAACCACAGACCTAAATGGACAATTTTTATTTATTTACTTATTTATTTTGAAAGAAGACTTGAAAAGCTGAATTGCAAAGAGTTAAGAGATGAGAAGAGGTGACGTGCCAGAGTTTCTGGCTTCACTGCAGTCTAGAGTTGTTGCCCGGGCGATTATGTTCATGGGAGGTCTTTAACTGGCAAAGCTGCCTGCTCAGTTTCACAGGCGCCACAGCTACTTCATTATTTCATCAAAGTTCATTATGCTGGGGAGGGTACCACCAATAAAAAGAGATTACAAGTGTCTCCAATGAGCCCTTAAAGACATAATTCCTAGTTTTACCTTTAGCCACATCCCTGTCTGTGGTCCTATAATGCATGGAGAGATTTGCACCTATGATATGGACTATCCCACATCTTAATTGAACCAAAAAACTCCTGGAGAATTTGATTCAATTTGTCTTGCGACAGAACCTTCTTTTGTTTTCTGTGGAGACAGAGTTCTTCATCTCAAAAAGAAATCAGAACAGTTTAATCATGTTTTCAGGGAGGTGGGAGTATTTGGGAGGAATGAAACTAAGCCCAGCCTAGATCTAGACCAAGAGTGATCTGTAATAAATGTTGATCAGTGCTACTTAATGCTCAAAGAACTTCCAGGGAAGATTGATTCAGTTCAGGGGGGAATCAATAATCATGGGCCATTTGTCTCTGTGCTTGGTGAAACACATCTCCACACTTTGCTTTATGAACTGCCAAGATCTGGTCCTGACAGTCCCAGCATTTTTCTGCTTTTATTCTTGTTTAACCCAATTTCAAAGTACTATTGATCTTGATTTAGATTTTGTATATCCAAAGATACATATCAGCGCGTATCAGCATGTTTGTGCCGTACTTTTCTTCCTACAGGAGTTTATTCCTAGCCAACAGCAACTGGGAGAACATAGTGCTCTATTTCTGTTAAAAGATGGAATGGGATAAAAGCACCATTAAGACCTCCATTTACTTCCACATTTTGCTAGGTTCTGCATTGCTGTACATATCTAGGATCAGATGACTACTTGAAATTCCTCTTTGTTCTCAGAGAGTAATACTACAAAGCTTAATGCCGAATCCTTGTGTCCTAGGTATGTGTATGTCTTGGAAGTTCATCACTACATAACTTCAAGAGAAGCGTTTTAGACAAACTTTAAGCCAAAAAGCCAAGGTTTCAAAGGTAATTTTTCTCCTAGCTCATGTTTTAAAGAGAAGTTAATAGATTTTATACTCCCAAATAATCAGAAACAACAGACAACCTGACTGTGCTGGGTTTCTTGTGCTCCAAGATATCTCTGTGTTTGTTCAGATCAGACTTGGCATCAGTGGATCAACTCCCAGTTTCACTGGCAAGGCTAAGAGCATGATTTTGCCTGTTTCATGAGCTAGGTGAAAATTGTATCTGGACCAAGATATGTAGGACAAATCAGGTCACGTCATCATAACAGCATTCTTTTACCTCAGCTTTCAATGCTACCTCCTAGAACTATGCAGAGCAATAATACATAAGGAAAAAGCAATAATACATAAGGAAAAACAACTTCAAGTGCCACTCCGAAAAAGAAAACCCAAACAACCCAAACCTCCAACCATTTATTAATCCAGAGTGCATTGTGTTCATAAATTGCATGTACCATGAAATTTTACTGAAAGCCCAGTTTATTAGAATAGGACTGTGCATTTATTTTAGAAAGAGACATGCAATTTTCTGTGCAGGGCTTCTTTCTTCTCTGCCCAGTGCCTCTGACTCTCCAAGACATTCTGAACAGTTGTATGTTGGACAAGACTGATCAATTTTTATATATCAGAAAGCACAGACAAATCTCTGCCCTCACAGGCTCATAGCTTAAGTTTGTGATGAGCTTAAGGAGAGCCAAAACCTGATGAACACACTGGAAAACAAGGTGCACCACCAGTCCCAAGAAGGTGCAGTCGTTTTTAATGCAAAGGCACATATCTTTCTCTGAATGAACGGGTTAACCACAGCTATTTCTGATTTGATTCTCACTGTTTCAACTATGAAATGCATGTCCAGACAATGAGACTGAGAACTGACAGAGAGGGAGCTGCAGACTGCTCCAGTGAATCTACCAGCTACAGGTATTGTTCAGGTGAATGTTAAAATTGGCATGGATTCCTGAGGCAATGAATCACTGTTCTTGTGGGCTTCAGTGTCTGCTTTGAATAATTTCTTTACTAATATTTGAAGCATGTTGGTATTTTCCCTTATTAAAAGTGTTTACTGCAGGAAAGCTATGGACCCTGGAGTCTTAACAATGCTGGATGCACTTTGTTCTAGTGGGCACCCAACTGCCCCCATTACCAATCTATCAGGTAGAAGAGATAGGCCAAGACACAATGTCTTTAAGGCCAGCTGGAAACATGAAAGTAGAGCTGGCCCACCTCTGCTCTCTTCTACTACAAAACATAACCTTCCTAAGGTGTGGTAAGACAATTTTTCCCCCTTACTGATAACTTTACCCCATACTCCAACACTGCTGTTGAACAGAGTGTGCTGGGTGAAGTTCACTAGCTGCTGATGTTATCACTTATTATGCTTAGTATTGAACAATAAATCTCATTTCAAAAGTTGCACCACTTTGAAATAGCGAAGCAGAAACTCTAGTGCTGGATCATCTGTTCTGGAAGGGTAGGATTGTTTTCAGTCCAGTTTGTTTTCCCACATTTCCTGAATTAAGGGAGCAAGTGACTAGAGAAGTTTATTTCCCAAATACTGACTCTCAGCACATTACCTCAGCTGTGTGACTTCAGGAGATTGTGTAGGGAAGATGGCACTCCCATACACACACATGCTGAAAAACTCTTTGTGTGCCTTGAAATCCAAGCACAGGAGTGCCTGATTTCCCAAAGTGAAGGCTGTATGGTCTAAATATCTTGGCATTACCGCTCTATTCATTATTATCTGATCATTTCTCACTCTGTTTTCTCAAGTATTTTATTTTTTTTTGCACAGTCTATAATTATTTCAGTCCAGCTTCTTTTTCATTTTGATCCTTTATAAACCTAGTCATTATGCTGCCTCAGACTGGCTTCCCAAAATGTCAGGATTAAAATGGGGCATGAAAGCTTATGCAAGAGTGAGTCAGTGGAGCAATTTGAACCAATAAATATCAAAGCAGTCTGTAAGAAGTAAGCAATTCATTTGATACCACATCTTTCAACAAGTCTTTAGAGGATTTTCCTCTGCAGGGTTACACCCTGATATTTACGTCTTGATCTCTCCACTGTGCAAAAGTCGTCGTTTCCCTCATTAATGTGATGCTCTGTCAGGCAAGCATTTCTGTCTGCAAAACACATCAGATTACCCTCCATTCTTAGTACTCAGCACTGATTTGCAGTGCTAACTGCTATCAAAATAAATATTCCAGAGCCTTGGCTTGTATCGCTGTCTCTGCAATTAGTGATATTTTATTAGTTAATTAATTAGTTGGTGTCAGCTATGGGCCAAGGTATAAAGAATGTGCCAATATTAGTTCTTTATGTCAGTGTAGGTAAATGAGTTGTCAGGAGAAAAAAAAACTTTGATATAGTACTGCCAGTATAACTTACTGAGTCTAATAGGGTACAAAAACAATGAGTCTGTTTTCACAGATATGTCCTGCTGCTACTGCTTTTTTTCCTCGCTGCTTTCAATCTGATGAGTGTAACAACTCTTGCCTTTGATTTTTTGCCATGAACTCCTTGCACCATTGTCTTTCTCTCTTACGTTATCCTGTTTTCTTGCCAAGGCTATGTTTTACTTTACTCCTACCCAGAGACTATTCAATAAAAGCTAAGACCCCTTCAAGCAAAAATGCAATATGGGAGAATTGCAGCTCTTAAGAGCTGCTGAAAAAGGTAGCTGGATTTCTCACACAACATTTTTGTCTACAGAAGTCCCAATTTAAAGGCTGCTTAAATGCCACTTGTCTGAGGATGAGGATGGAAAAGTATTGTTTTATACATACCAACCTCTGTTTCTTAATAGTTAGACCATTCACTCAGTTCAAGGTGTGCCCCGCGCTTCATTTGCATATTATCTCCATTCACCTCATCTGGTTTATTCTCTGTCTTACAGGCTTTTCTGTCTTGTGTGTTTTTGCATGCCCATGTTTGTTCCTCTCTATCTTCAGGCTGTTTCAAAGAGATCCATTTTAGTGACCCCTGCTTTAATTAACAGACAATGTAAAATAGTATGAATTGTTTCCTGCTTGCACTTGAATTCTGTGCAAGCAAATTAGATACACATGAGGTGTTTTATAATCAAAAGCAAGTAGATTTATCCATGAGAACATCTATTTCCTCAAGTGGAAATGTTTGAGAACTCCTGATATATGGTTCCTTTTGCAATGTGTGTGCTGTAATTTATCCCACCAAGCAGTATTGCATACTGCATTTAAATAGCTTTTGCACAAGCATTTCTTTAAAACAAAAAGAATTGCCTATTAACAGGAATTGTCACAGTGTTTTCTATATCAAACACCAAATTGCATTTAATACTATTCTTATGCCTCACTTTCTGAGGAAAGAAGCTCATCCTTTCTCTTCATATGCATGTATTTCTGTCTGTATTTCTACCAATAATTGAATATACAAATTTATTTCAGTAATATTTGACAGCAAGGTGGAAGGCTGAAAGGTAACTGATCTCCAACAAGTAGTGAGAAAATGGATAACCAAGAGGAGAAAAGAGTCCTTGTTAGTGCTTCCATGGGCAGAAAAAATAGTGGTGTGAGCTTTCACATTTATTAGACCTTAAATACCAGTTCTGGAAAATGTATTTTATTTTTTCTTCATGCTTAAAGGACTTTTTGGTTAAAAAATATTCTAGCACCACAAGGATTAGGTTTCATTTAGGGTAAAAGAATATTCAATATCCAGTTCAAGATTAAAGGTTGACAAAGCCTTAACAACTTGTATAGAGCACCGAATAACCCCTGGAAGTTGAACATGCCAGAGCTTTAGGGACGAGCGCCTTAAAGACACCTATGAAGTGCAGCTGTCAGAACACTGGCTGCTTTTTCTCATTCTTTGTTCATTGTGTACCTCACAACCCACCCAATAATTAGAACTGGCAGCTTCATATTGGTGCTTTTGTGTTCACTCTTTGTTTACCTATGATAATATCACAAAATACATATACATTTCGTCCTCTCACCGTTTGTTTTATTTATTTTTAATTTGGCTCTGGCCCTGTAAGTACTAATACAAAATCACTAACTGTACAATAACTGTACCATGCACTTTGTAATGAAAGGGTATTATTAGTATTTATTTATTTTTAGAAGATGTGTAAGCAGAAAGAAATAGGAGAAAATCACCTGGATGGTTTTGGGCAGAGAGAAATTTCCACCATCCTGATAAGAGCTGCCTGACCACAGAAAATTGCAGGGGCAGAAGTAAATGATGCTGCGTTTTAGGAAAATCAGTCACTTCTAATGAAGTTCAATGAAATCTCACCTGAATTATTCTGAGTCGTGAAAAAGTAAAATGGACATTTTGAGCACAAGCCCTATGAGGAGAGGGTGAGGGAGCTGGGATTGTTTAGCCTGGATAAGAGGAGACTCAGGGGTGACCTCATTGCCCTCTACAACTACCTGAAGGGTGGATGTAGCCAGGAAGGGGTTGGTCTCTTCTCCCAGGCAACCAGTACCAGAACAAGGGGACACAGCCTCAAGCTGCGCCAGGGGAAGATTAGACTCAAGGTGAGGAGAAAGTTCTTCACCGAGCGAGTCGTTCGTCATTGGAATGTGCTGCCCAGGGGGATGGTGGAGTCACCATCCCTAGAAGTGTTCAAGAGGAGATTGGACGTGGCAGTTGGTGCCATGGTCTAGTCCTGAGGTCTGTGGAGACAGGTTGGACTCGATGATCCTTGAGGTCTCTTCCAACCTTAGTGATACTGTGATACTGTGACATTTACTGTGTGCTGAAAATTTTGTTGTTTTGAGATGAATTGAAATTGAGTAGTTTCATGAAGGCAGTGTCTCATACAGTAAAGATGAAGACAGGAGTTATTCACTGGAACGAGTTGCCCAGGGAAGTTGTGGATGCCCCTTCCCTGAAGATGTTCAAGACCAGGTTGGTTGGGGCTTTGAGCAGTCTAGTCTAGTGGAAGATTGGCATGGGGGCTGGAACTAGAAGATCTTTACAGTCCTTTCCAACCCAGACCAGTTCACAATTCTGTGATTCTATAATTCTATTGCTGCCTTCACCAAATCTGGGACAACCTATTGCCCCAAAGATGGCAATATTTCACAGGGCTCAGCCAGTTACTCTGTTTCGTATAGTTGAATGGAATGACATAGAGACAAGTGACTCATATGGATATTTGTGCACCACAAATCATGGTGTTAAAAGAGGTGCAACCATCTTAACTTCTGCTAAACCTGTCCCAGTCACAAAGGTGCTTCAGCACATTTACTGAGCCCTTAAGGAAAATAAAATATATTACTTGTTGCAAATATTGTGTAGACAAAAACCCCAACAGTCCCTGCCTTGCTCATAGGAGATGACTTGATTTCTCCTAGCTATAGAAAATACATGGCTGTGATGTTGAGTTTTCAGAAAGACTGGGTGCTTTCCTGTATCCTGCAACGTATCAATGCACCACCTGAGAACAGGCAGCACTCACTCACCTCACTCTTTCCCTTTCACCATATTTTTGGAAATTCTCTTACACCTGGCTTTCCCTTACAGGATTTCCTGTGAAAAAGGGGAAAAAAATAAATAAAAGAATGAAATCAGCAAGGTCTAATTAGGAAAAATACATGGCCACTGTATTTTACAGTAAATCCAAGACAGGAAAAGCAACAATCTGTGATCCAATAAGAAAATCTGAAGGCAAATGGTTATCTTTGCTCTATCTTGACAGTTGTTTTAAGAAGGTATGCAAGAAGCTCAGGGGTCTCCTTCCTTTCATACATGCCAGATGCACTTAAAAAACCATGCCATGAAAACGCTTTATGCTGCTATATGATTAAAGCTGGATGCTTCACATAAGCACAGGTTCATTTATTTTCTTGTGCTTATTAAATCTTTCTCCCCGTAAATGCAGCACTTTTTGATGGCAGAATTAGTTTTCCAAAGACTTGCAAGGAAAACAGTTCATCTATGGAACTTAAAATAAAGAAGGAAAAGATTCTACAATTATTTTTTCCTTCCACATCTGACTTTCCTTGTCCAGAAATATTTAATAGAACATTACAGACATTCCTCATTAAATTAAAATTCATAGAAATCTTATACAAGGGCTATATTTGAATCCATTTTATGGGCCTAATGGTATTTTTTTCCCCATGTTTTTCTTAGTAACTGAAAGTTCCTTCTGTGGTAGAAGCTGCCAAAACAGCAAATACAGAAAATTCCCCAGGGAATGCCACACAAATTCCACTTCTCAGACTGGCTGCCGTTTCATATTGATCTCAGTTATGATGAAGTATTAATTTGTACACAGTTGAATGACCATATTTTTTTTTTAAAGACATCTTATTCAAATAACTGCGAAGCCTTGGCAGCTCTTACAAAGATGAATTCTTGCTTCACTCTTCTGTGAACCAGGTGCTGGCACTAGCTATGTTAAGGACAAGGAGCAAGATCTCTTAGGTCATTTAACTCCGGTCAGCACTGTCACAGAAAACCCTGTGATGTATTAATCTAATGAATATGTTGGTCTATAGACCTTAAAAGTTAAACTTGTAGCTTTCATTTTCAAAATGGAAGCTTATTTCATAATGTCCCTAACCCTGACACCTAAGATCCTCCTCACTCAGTGCTTTATTCATTCATGGGCAATTTATTCTCAGTTTTTCACGTGTTGTCATTTTCTTTTAGAGCAATAGTTATCCTTCCCTCTCTGTAAACTGTTCATGTTTATAAGGAACAATCATATTCCCTTCCTGAGTAAATCTTACTTGATTTACTCTGATTTTAAAAAGATCTTTTCTTACATAAAAGCTACTTTTTCCTCCAATTACCCCAGTAGTATATGAGGTCTTCTAGTGACAGCAAATGTTCTCTTGAGAGAAAATTGTACTGACAATTAATGATTTCTTAAAAAGAGACTTTTCACATGAGGTTGGTTTTTTTCTGAAGGTGGGCAGAGCCAGGAACAATTGCCTGGAATTTCCATTCTATTGATATGTATTTTCATTTTCTGTAAGTTTCACCTTAATTTTGACCTTTTGGGTTTTAACAGATTTGCTTTTGTGATACAACATTCGCAGGGCTATTGGTATTACCCTAAATTCCTGTTCTGTAATGTCAACCTTAACCCTAATTTAACAGAGTTGGTTGTCTGGGTTTTTGAATAGGAACAACAAGAAATTGACATTTTGCCAATCATACATTATAATCCTTCAAGAAAAAACCTTAAGGCAGCTCTGTTGTCTCAAGCATAGCAGAATCAATTGCTCAATTTGTGGATCTCTGCTTGAGAAGTTAAGTAGATGAATTATCATTGCCTACAAATGATTTTCTAAATCAAACCTAAGAAGTGGGTGAAATTACTAATGATGTCTTATTAGAAACACGAGCTCTATAGAGCTCAGACTCTGTAAAGATTGACTTTTCTGCTCCTTTCTGATGCAATGTATTACAGCACCAGTTTGGATGAACCATTTGGAATTATAATGCCCCAGCTGCTTTGGGATCTACTCTTCTTTTAGTACCCAGCAGCTGACAGAGGAACTACGCCATTTTTGTTCACAAACTTAAGATTTAAATGTTTGACAGGCAAAACGTGACATAAGAACTCTGCCTCTGTGCCTTGTGGCTGTCAAAGCACCTGTGCCAGTATCACTTACTGAACCTCTTACCTGATACAAAACCGACAATGATATTTGGGTGTACATTTAAGTGATCTTACTGATGAGGCCTTTGACTTAGAAATGGGAGAAGTGGGTTTTTTTCTGAGATCTATTTCTTCAGCTACCTTTTCTCAGTATATTTAACTTCTTTCTCTTCTTCTTTTTTTTTTTTTTTTTGTCATTGCAGGGCAGCAAGGGAAACCTGTCTCTCATTATCTAGTTGTACACTGGCCACCACCGGGGCCTTGATCTCAGCTGGGGCCTCAGGCACCACAGCAGTACAAATACTAATAGCACAGGGGAGTCCTTTGGTGAATATTTTTTGTTATAGATTTTGTAAAATGCTTTAAGGAGTCACTTTCTGATGGACCTCTTTTACAAATTTTCCCATAAATCAAATAAATATGGCAGTAGGGAACAGACTTTAAAAAACTAAACCATTGGGGTAGAGAAGTCAGGCAGGCATATGGGAAATATCTTTATGCTGCTCAGCTGTAGTATGTGTCTACATGGAATACAATTAGAACAAAGCTTCTTTTTGAATTCCTTTGGTATGAACTGCTTGTGAGTAATAAGACCTCAGTGTGTGCAAGAACATTATTACAAAATTATTCATCAATAAATCACTCAGCAAATAATTCTCCTTCTCTGACATCCTGATTCCTAATTACCTTGCTGTCTTTTGTTTACTAATGGCAGCTAAATCCTTAATCAATTGCCTAGCAGGGAACCTGCTGAAGAAAGTGGAAAGACACTGCAAAGCAAGCAGCTTGTGACAGTCATAAGAAAGAGTTTGAGAAAGGCCACAGTGGAGAAAGGTTTTGATGGCTTTTCACCCCTCTTTTCACCCTTCACTTCTGGATTTCAGACAATCTCTTCACTGATCTGTTCTTATTGCGCTGTCCTCAGGCATGAAAATGGAGGAATCTGTAGTGGTAGAGGATGGAAAAAAAAATAATGGACTGTGCTTTCTTCTCAACAGGCTTTCAATTTGTATAAGAAATCCTTCTATGAGGCGCACTTTTGAAAATATTGGACTGCCATGGGAGTGAGGCACTTGAAAAAAAGATTGGGGAAGAATATTCAGGAGCCATAATCCTATGAGTGATGCTTCCTGCAACCAACATCTTGCTTTTCTGACTTCATATCACAGTGTACCTTGAGGCAGCATCACATCTAGCACCTGCCAGCATGCCTGACTTTCCCTTACTGCTGGAGCAGTCTAATGTCCTGAAGTAATGTCCCCTAATCAGAAGGGCACACCAGAGAAGCAATGGTTTTACATGTCTCTGTTCTGTTCAGCTTTGCAGACTCCAAAAACCTAGATATAAGATGCTACACAATTAAAGCAGCTGTAGCAAAAGTGGAGTTACTTTAGTTTGGGCCAAGCACATACTCTATGTCATTACACTGGTTTAAAGACTGCTCTGAGGGCCGATGGGATCCCTTGCCTTCAAAATATAAACACACTCCATCTTCTTCCTATCTGTGTGGTAGTAAAGCAAAAGAGTCAAATGGATTTATTATACTAAAAAGTGCACTCCTTTCTTTCTCCCCAGAGAGCACAGAAATGCACCTTACATTCATTTCCTTTTCAAAACATTAAGGATGGTTGCCCTGTTTCAGTTGGTTTCTAGGCACCTTTCCACCTCAATCTGCCTTGCCAAAACCATCAGATATCTCTGTCATGTGAACTAGGCAGCGAGCCAGCAGGTCAGAGCTTACACAATTTGTGGCGCCTACTTAAAGTGTCTGAGATTCTTACCAATCAGTCTGAACCTGAGGGCAAAGTGTAATTCTTTCCCTCTCACCCATATTTATAAAATCACACAAAGGTAAAGTATGACACTGGTGGATTGCTTTGGCTTTTTATTTTTCTGTGTTGTGGAACTCAGAAAACTTTCTATCTCTTTGACTACAGGTTAATCCCTGCTTTGCAGTGCGGTTGCAAAGCAGCTCGTGTGACAACTGTCAAAATAAGTAGGTTGAGTTAAAAGAGGCTATCTCCAGAAGCATTATACTTAAAGCAGATTACAACATATGAGGGCCTTACTCAGGCTTCAGTTATTTCTCAGGCAACATTTTCATTGAGCTGAATCTGAGGGTTCTTTTGCCGCCTAAGGATTTTTAGATATAGCGCAACGCAGACTGGCTACACAGGATTTTCTTGCAAATACACGCCTTTTCACTAAGCACACATATCAATATAAGGCTTTTATCACTGTGAATTTTATTTTTATTGCATTTTCTCTCTCCTTAGCTGCAAGCTGCTGTTTCTTTACATGTAGCTTTACTGTGCTCTTCCTCAGAACATTGCTGCATCATTTCTGGGATGACCCAAAGACACCCATGCTCTCAGCCTGGCTGTTGATCATCTTCCCAGCCTAAATTTTTGCATTTTCTGATGTGCAACACCTATCAGCTCATTTACTAGTGTCTTGAAAGCATAATGAAAATGGAAGAATAGCCCTTCTGCAAGTCTATAATTTTCTTCCTCTTCTGTTTGAGATCACAGCACGAGATTGAACGTAATGTGCTACCTGATTATTCTGCAGCCTCTCTATAGCAGGGCCTATATGGTTCATATTGTTTCTACAGTGCAATGCAAGGATTTGGCACTTGTGGTTCAGTAAATACTCCTAGCCCCAGACACACCTGAGCTGGCTTTTGGTGCTGGTGAAGCTGTAGATTTGCTGGGGCATCAGGCTGCTGAGCAGCCCTGGCCATGTTGCTTGCTTGCTTGCCTTTAGATCCAGGCTACACCTTCAAAGCAGGACTTGGAGCCATACAGCAGCAGTGAGAAACACCATTGCTTGCCCTTCTCTCAGGAGATGCAACAAATGTCCTGACTTTGCAGGGTGTGTTTATTAGCTTGCCAACCCTATCCTCCAGGACAGAAGCTGTGAAGCATCAGTCTAGCTCTTTCTCCTCATCCCAGGAGCAGCAAAATTCATCACTGCTGCCAGGTTAGGGAGCCCTGAGATTTCCCTGTGTTCCTAGCACCCAAGTCTCTGGATGGCTCCTTTTCCTCCTGTCCTCACAAAGCGAATTCCCATCTAGCAACCACATAATTGAAACGTCAGATGCAGTATTTTGCCATGCTCCTTTTACATATGCTCAATACATTTAGTCACACACACAAAAAATCTCATGTATGGAAAACACATGTGTGCTGCGTGTAAGCCAGCATTTCAGCTCTGCGTCAAACTACCATGGATATACCCCACAATTCCAGGAAACCTTTTCGTTAGGATATACACAGAACATATAAACAAAGTTATAAAAATCAGCTGTGCTATTTTGCTTCATTTCATGCTTCAGTTGTTTGGGTTTCTTTCACCCAGAAATGGATATTTCCCCAGGCTCCTAATGGTGTCATTTATCCTTCAGCGATACACTTTTTTCCCCCTCTGCAGTATTAATTTTTGCACCAGAGCTGTGCTAGTGTTAGGACGGGGAATGAAAGCCACAGCAGACATGTAAATTACATTTTTTCAGACATTTGCAGGAAAGGATAACACTTCTTCAGTTTTCTAAGAACATTTAACAGCTTTTATGACTGGAAAAAAAACACAGGGGGCAGGCTGAAGCTAGGCCTACATAAGCCCAACAGAGCCTAGCAGAGACCTAGCAGAGGTCTAGTGCGGGGTTGGTGTGGTAGAGTAGCTGCCAGGATGGTGTTAAAAGGGAGTAGCACTGCCAACACACACCGTGCAGGGGGGAAGGAGGGATTTAGAGGGATTCTGAGAAAATAAAATGAGAAGTGAAGAAAGTTGACATTCAGCACAGATGATCTGCTTCATCTCCTCCCAGCAGGCTTGCTCCTGGCAATGGCACAGCAGCATTAACACCTCTTCTTGACAGCCCTTTTTCTGTCAGGGGCACCAAACTAGCTGTAACTGTGAATACTTGAGTCCAGCTTCCTTTCTGCCTCTATTCCTCCATCATGGGATCATGTAACTTGGAAATTATTTTCTTCTCTTGTGCAAATATGCTGTACTGATGCAGAAACTGTGCCTTGAGGGATTTGTGAGGGATTTACAGACTAATTAATAAAGAGTAAAGGGTAACTGTTGGAAATACCAACTTGGTAGACATCTCTGACCCCTGAACGGGACAGAAAGATGCAGTACTTGAAGGCTGGCTACACCAGTTGTTTCTGGGCTCCCCTGTCCCTCACAGATGGCCAGATTAGGAGCATGAAGTTTTATCAGCACAGCTACTAGAGTGTTTGGAGACGGCAGTGCAGGACAGGGTTACATCATCTATGTTCATGTTTTTCTTACTCATGCCCAGAAGTATGAGGAAATACTCTTCTTCAAAAGAATATTTTACATGTCAATAACCTGCTTCATCCAAGATCTCAAAGGGCTCTATATACAGTCATTAAGGGCAGTTCCTATTGCACTGATGCTCACAGGGAAGTTGGTAACTGAACTCAGAATAATACACCCCGGAGACCTGACCCATTGCACTCTTTCTTAACCTGCAAATTACATTTTCCTTAAAAACAAATAAATGACCCTAAAAATCCCTAAGAAGCTTTAGTTACAGAAAGAACAGCAAGAAAGTCAATCTTGCTTAGTGACATCACAAAGCCCATACCTAGGCTGGAACTATTGGAAGTGTTCAAGCGCATGCCTGGAAATTTATCTGCAACCATGTGGCTTTGGGAAGCCATGGCATGCCCAGCCTATTACTTGCTTCAGTAACTGGGTGCAACTAGTTCAGCATTTATAAAAACAGCAAGCTGGCTGGGAAAGAAAGATGTGTGAATTCCTGGGAGTACAACATTTCTCCGATATCTGATATTTCCTCTTTACTGATATGATGATATCTGAGGCTGTAAGCCTGGAAAGTTCTGGCAAATCTTGCTGGCAGACTGGCAAAGTATGACAGTGTTCTCTTGATTCTGAGCACAGATACCTTAATAGTGTGCAAGTGTTTTACTCTTGGGACACATAATAACTCAGTGCATGAGGATGGGAAGCCAGAAGAGAAAAAGGAATTAACTGAAGTCAGACATTTCTCTCTTTTCCTACACTTTCACTGTTTTGGTTGCCAGAAAGGATAGTACAATTCCTTCCTTACAAGGCTGGCACAATTGTGATGCACAGTCTTAGGAGAAAAGGGTGGAGAATCCCTAGAGATAAAACAAAAATCTGTGTGTATGGCAGATGTGATCTCACTCTGAACTGATTCTCCCTGACATAACGTGTGCCCACCTGTTAGTGTTTCAGCTACTGATAAAGTGCAATACTATGACTCTAGTGTGCAGTTTCCAAGGACTTAGGCTACAGCCCAGTCAAAGCTTCAAAAAAAGGGTCTGCCTTTGTTAGAGTGCACATATGAAGACTATTTAAGTGGGTGACCTGTCATTGTCAAAATTCTTGAAGAATGTAGGTAAGAAAACTTGCTTATGTCTGAGGTGTTCAAATTTGCAGACAGCCGTGCATGTGAGGTTTGTGCTCCCAGCTCCATTACTGTTATCAGTATTTGCAAGTTATATCTCTCTATATATTCCTAGATGACTTCCTATGAAACAAAATGACCACATTTATGCAACTTATGACCCTGAGTACTCCCAGTTCTATTTCTGGAGTATGGTGGTAAAGCAGTTGTGAATTACATAGCGACAGAGGTGCATGCCATAAAAGAGATATGGGCTTGAAACAAGTGACATGTCTCCATGTCTTGTTAAACCAGTAATATGATAAAGAATATGATTACATAGGTATTACAGGAACTTCAAGAAGCTGGGAACCTAAGTCTTACCTTTCCATCCTTGAGGGTAAAATAGAATGACTGTAATAACTTTAATGCCATGCTACAAAACATCCACCATTCTCAATTAGAAGGCTCACCTTGGGGACCAAACAACAAACTATGAAAACCATCTCCTGGGCCTGGAAGTTCCAAACAAGAATTTGAAATGCTTTTGTTAAAGGAAGAGTCCGGAGTGAGATTATGGCATCCCTGCCAGTGTCTGACTTTTCTGATGCCTGACTCATCCACAAAATGAGCTTGGAGGTGAAGATATGTAATGCAAATGTTGTAGTTAAAGTTGAAATGAATAATCCCAGAGCCTGGAAATCCAACCATTCACATAGGCCTTGTACAATGATTAAAAAGATCTTTCTCCGGTGCCTGGCTAGTGCATCTTAACTCTGCCCCTTTGTTTGCTGTTGACACTGAGGACTTTCTCTTCGTGACATTGGTACTAGAAACAGGTTCAGTTCTTATTCCTCCATCTTACAAAACAACTCTTTAAGGATGCTATACATTCTGACATAGACTGATGTAAAAAATATGGTTTTGGTCTTGTTTTCCCCCTTTCTTGTTACTTTTAACTAAAAAATTCAGTCAAAACTTGACAAATAAAAGTTTAGCTCCTTGATTGATGCAAAATATGCTGATCCAGCGTGACCCAGTAGTAGATCTCAAAATGAACATGCAGTGTTTCAAACAATTTTTATGGTACAGGGTCCCTTCTGGTTTTTTAAAATGCAGGAAACCAGAAAAGAGGCAAAGTGAAATGAAATGATCCCTTCATAGAAAGGCTCCCATCTGAAAATTGTTTTAATCCAGGGCAGCCATGGGTACAGTTTACATAATAAAGAGCAGTTTTTCTAAAGTGTCTGTGGTTATACTAAACCAGTGTAGAGGTCCTGATCAAAGCTGCCTTGCAGCCAAAGTCATTAGCAACATGACAGCACGCTTTTGTGAAAAGGACTTTCTTTCTCAGCTGGGATGGCTCAGACCCACTCCCAAGAAAAACAAAGCTAAGCAGAAAAGAGGGTGTAAAATCAAGACACCTTTTCTATTGCTTCAGTATTATGTACTAAAGACAGAAGGAGCTTGGACAGAGATGTGCACATTTAGGTAAATAACTGAGCCTCCAAATTCAGCCAGAGTTACAGCTTGGCAGACCTGGTGTGAGCAACCATGAGACTGGGGACTGCCACTTGTCTGTTGAAAGCTCTGCTCCTGTAGCTCCTCCGCTTCACTTATCAGTTGCAGGGAGAGATAATGCTCAAACAAAACAGGCCTTGATCTCTGCTGAGTATTTTTTCCAAGCTGTGGAAATAAACTGAGAATGCATTCTCCTGATCACAAAACTGATTCACTTAATAAAATTTAAACAAAGCTGCTTATTTTAACATTCATTATTTCACTAGCTCCAGTTCCCATTTGCAGGCATTGTAGAAAGGAAGGTGCAATAATGCAATCTTATGTTACGGTCACATGAGAAAGAGCGACAAGGAGCAGGAGCCTGTTGAGTTTGCAAAGTGCTTCCCCTAGGTGATTCGGGGCCAAGCATATCTCACCCCACTAGGAATTTTTTGTTTTCAGGCTGCCCCTTAGTTTTTTTTTCATTTTTCCTCCCTCCCCTTGGTATGTCACTTCCAAACATCAACCAAATACTTCTATGGGCAGAAAATGAAGCCGCTACGGGCCTTGTTCTTTTGAACTAGGGCCCGATTTGATTGGCGTCTCCTGACTTTTAGTAAACTGTGTGTTCTGAAGTGTGAGAGAGATCCCTGCAGCAATAATGTCCATATCAAATCATAATTAAAAACAGCAGTGCGGAATGTGCTGAGATGTGAACTGTAGACCTCCCAGGCCTAAAGCCCAAATTGCAAAACAGGACTTTAAAGGCTCATGGAAGCTTTAAACATCAGACATTTAATCAGGACTAGTCTGTAGGGATGATTTCCAAAAAAAGAAACAAAATCACACCACCACAGAGAATAATAACAAGATCTGAGTGTATATTGTAGCAGGGAGACAGTTTCTTCACAAAGGGGTCACACGCTGTGCATCTATTTTTCCATCTACCAATGACAGCTTGAACATTTTCAAAGACATCTGCAGTGGGAATTGTATCAAGCCAAACCTGGGGGAGAGGGAAGGAGGTTCTGAAGCAAGAGTACAGGATGTTTGTGATCCAATGGCAGCTTGCCATGAGTAGGAGGGCTCCACCCAAAAGTATCAAAAATAAATTAACACACCTATCTTTTCTTAGACTTCTTGGAACCTATACAGGTACTTCTGTCAGCCTTCCTATTACAAGATCTACTTACACCTAACTGAGGTCAGCAAGAAGGTGAACAAATAAACAGGCTTAAGAAAGGTTGACTGCCTTGGGTCAGGCCAAGGAGCTGTCAAGCTCAGTATCCTGATAGCTAGGGAAGAAAGAAGGAAAGGGCAAGTGTAAATGAAGCAATCTGCTCCTCTTTGAAAGGGGGATACATCACTCGCTCACCAGTGAGACCAATGAGTTGAAGCAAACCTGAACTGAAAAAATGTTTGACCTGTTATCTTTCTTGTGAACCAGAACAGGATTTGAGCAATCTCAGGTACCACTGATGCCAAGCCAGGACTGATCTTAGAGTGTGGGATTCTGATGACGAGCTGAAGACAAATTAGTTGGGCACTGAATGAAGTGTTGCCTCTAGATTGTGTATCTGCTTCATTGATAGAGGAGAGGTACTGTGTACACACCTTCCTGACCCACACTATTGAATAATCCCAGATGCACTTCCTGATGGGTTAGCTGACCAGCATGAATCAGCCTTATCCTTTATCTACAGGTACAGGAGGCACATAACTAAGCACTGGCTCTGTTAATGAGCTGGGAGAGAACTTTCATTTTAAGGCAGGTTGTTGGATCTTTTTCACAGTTCTTTGTATGTGCTTGATGACTTTCAAAGCTCACAGTGACACAGAGCATTTTTTAGGTCTAATAGTCAACAAACTGATTAAGAGAGTGATGATTTTATTGCATATTATAATGCCTTCCTGTGAGATCCTAGTATTGTTGATGAGGACAGATTCTTGCCTGTGTAGGTATGCTGAAGTACCTGAGCAAGCTGTTGAGGAATATCAGAGATACTGACATCTGACTGTGGATATTTGATGGGCAAAATTTGAACTGAAGCTTTCTTAAGGCTGAGGTCCATCATAACAGGACAGTTATGTTTCCCTGACCTTTCTACTAGTAAAGGTGGAGGGTAGGGAGTAGATTTGATCATATTAGGAAGACTCCCTGGTGCCAGTATTTGTCTTAACACTTAAATGCATTGATTGTCCTGGTGAGTGCAGTCAAGGATTCCCATTGACTGAGGCAATTACTCTTAAGTCAGAGCAAGAGTGGAGTATAACTTGGGAAAAATAGGACTATGTTTTCTCCTTTTTAAAAACCCACCCCCTATGCCCCCAAACTGTAATTTAATTTCTCAATTTTGTGGCTTTTAAGATAAACGTTTTCTTCATGATACCCCAGAGAAGGCTGTGTACAGAAGTATGTATGTTCATCAACACATGGCAAAAAAATTCCTGGTCAGTGTTTACCTTGCCTCAGGGCATCAGCCTCACTCTGCCAGTCTTTCAAATTCTGAGGGATAGAGCAGCATTTAGTTTGCATTTAATCACACACTAAAGTATTCACCACAGAGATGGTATTTAACAGCAAAAAATGGTTCTGGAGGATTTCCTTGAAGAAACTGAATACCCATCAACTGAAACATGGAGAATAGGAGAGTTTGGAGGAACAGACGAGGCTGATGCCATATGGGGCCCCCTGTTCAGTGTGCTGGTACATAAGATACAGGAGAGAACAGAAGTTAGTTCTTGTGTTGTGTGAAATAAAGTCAGAGAATCTATGAACTGAAGATGGGGAAATTTTCCCTTCAGGTTCTGTTCCTTAGCAACCCACATTTGTTCAAAGCCAGATCTCAACCACCTTTAACTCTTGAAAGCATCCTACATCAAAAGGAACCACTGAAACTGGCACCTAGAGGCAAAAAGAGGACATAGGCTTCTTCAGCTAGAAGTTGTCTCGCCTTCTGGTATGTCTCAAAGAGTGAGACTGATTAGGTCTGGAAGTTACCACTTGGATTCGCAAACAAGGTATTACCTAATCAGGCATGCACATCCTGCAAAAACAAAGTGCAAGGTCAAAGATTTCCAAATATTGTCTTTTCTGGCTACTCAACCATACTCTTTCCCAGATTCAGGCAGAGCTGAATACATGGCTACACTGGAACTAGACTGTGACCAAGAGAAAAGCAAGTGGGACATAGGAAGTGATGAGAAAATGGAAGGAAGGGATCATGGGTATGGCTGTAAGAGGCAGGGAGAGAAAATGGATAGATGGGTGTAGCCACATACCTTATAACTGCTCAAGATAATGATATTACAAGAACCACAGCTTGAACTTCACTGTTCAGGGAAGTGATTTGCAGACTTGTTAGGATTCCTGCTTTCAGCCTCTTCTCAGTGCTATTACTCAAGAACCTATTTTGATTTCTAAAGAATTCCCTTTTGTATTTTTCAGCTTTAGGCCTTCCTTACCATTTGCTTTTTGTAGGAAACTAGGTTTTGGCTTGCTCTTTGACTCCCCATGGTAACTGAGAGGAAATAGGAGAAGCAGATGCCAAATGTTCCTTTAATATCATTTAATAATAGGAATCCTGTCTTACTGAGTGAGAAAAGTGGGACAAAGACTGTGAGGGCATCAGAAGAGGTAGTGCTAGGACTGAGGGTCTCAAAAGAGGTCTATGATTAGCAAGAGGCAGATAATCTCAAGTCTGACCCTTACACATACAGTGAGGAATGTTACTGTTGGTACATGATATCCCCCAAGATTACATGGGGCAAGAGAACGATGATGACATAATTAATTGTTATGCATTTACAGCACCTAGAAGCCACAGCTGAGATCAAAGACAAAATCAGCCTTGCGTTCCTACAGTAAAAACAAGCACAAGGTGAGAAAGAGAAATGTCATAAGAGTGAGGGAACACAAAAATGAATCCCACATGTGGCTTTCAACCATTCGAGATCAGAGTTCTGAGCAGATGGCCCTCACCTCCAGCATACTTTCGCTGCCACCATTGTCTTGCAAAGAGATGTTGCTTCACCTAGGTCTGTGTATACATATATGTTTCCCATGAGTTAATTTTTGAGGACTTTGGGCTTGTCTAGTTTCCAAAATTTATTTTATTGCACTTTGTTGGAGGTTCATATGCCTATATAGTCCTTGCTTCAAAGGATGGTTGCATGCTCTATGCCCTTCTCCCACTTCCCTTAATTTCATTTTTTTCCTATCTAATAAATGCAGACCTTCCTGTTCCAATATGGCGCAAATTAGGTTGAACTAGAGGTGCTCAAACTAACTCAGATCAAGCCACCTTGAGTGCTAGGTTTTGTGAAGCTTTGTTGCTGTTTAGCACTCTACCTAACTTATTTGGGCTTGGAAGAAATGGGATCTATCTTCCCCAGAAGAAAGCCACATTAGTAATGGGTTGTTGATGTACTAGTTAGTGTTTTCAGGTCCAGTTTATTAGCTAGTGCTGCTCTCTGCAAAACTCATCCTCCATCCCTGGAGGGAACTAGGACAGCAGGATGCCTTCTATACCACACCAATCTAAAAATAATCCACCAGAACAACAGGCAGCAGAACAACTCCTGCAAGATGTTTATGTCCTAAGCTCTTGGCCAACTTCCTTCCTAAGCTGCCATATTCCCCAGCCTGTCTGAATCCCATCTACAGCTCCAGGAGTTTCCATCTCATCTTGTGCACAGTCCATGAATAACTGCCTTGTTATGTATATGCACGGTGGAAGGGTGGGGTGGAAAAAACTCTGGTAGGAGCCTGTCTTGAGCTTGCAGTAAATACTTACCCAACAGAAACGTCAATGAGATTTGGCAGCTATGAGAATGACTTCTGGAAAATCGTTTCAGGTTCCTAGGAAGTGAGGGAGGCATTTGGTAATGGGTGGGGATATTTTTTCTTTCCCCTGCCATTTCTTGTCAAAGAAAGGGGAAGATCTAATTCCTCATTAGTGATCTAAGGAAATCCCCTGTACCTAGAAACAATATCCTCTTCACCTAGTCTGTGCTTGTACTGTCTTTAGAGAAGTCTCAGGAGGAACCCTGAGTAGTGTAATACCAGATCTGTCACTCTCCAATGGTCCCAGTAGCTGTGGGAGTCATAGAGGCTGCCTGTTTAGGAATGCCAGAGAAAGGCAGAGAGCACAGTGAAAGATGTCAGGAGATACCTCTTTAAATCACTGAAATGTTTCTGTTGTTCTAACCCTTTTAACTTCTGAGTAATGCAAACAAGGTAAAGAAATATTTTGGTTCTCCTTTCTTCACTGTATTCTGATGCCTTTCTTGGAACCAGCCCATGACTATTTACCTAGCAGTAAATGAAATTAGAGGATTAAGCCTCCCTCCTTAATTCATAGTAGATGAGTCTTTCAGTGCAATACATTTCTTTTATTCCACTGTAAAATTTATAAGCACCTGGTTTACAATGCACTGAGTATTCCTGTCTCAATGATAAAGGATGTCACTTAATCTGGGCACTTCCGTGGTAAAGTGCTGTAGAACCTACCCAAATCAAAACTTCATTGTTTCTTGTTTCTTTTTCTTTTTACTAAAAAATTCCTTCAGTACTTAACCACTTGTTCACAGATGTAAGCTTGTGGTATCTGAGGTTGTGTGAAGTCATTGTTACACTGCTCAGTTTCAGGTACAGAACCCAGATGAGACATAGCACAGACAGGTCTCTTGGAGAACCAGAGCGATCAGAGGTTTAGAAAGCCCAACGTGAAGGCAGAATGAAGGAACTAGTCTGGGCAGGGCATGAGACAGACAAATACCATATCAAGCTAGTCTTCAGCTACATAAAGGATTTCCCCAAGGAAGCAAGCTCTTAAATGTGTTCCATGTTCAGATGGCATTAGGCAAGAAGTAATGGGCTCAGAAGGAAAAAGAAAGGTGGGGAGGCTAATTGATCTCTGTCACTGGAGAATCTTATGACCATCTTGCTTGAAGTGCCAGCTGTTATTCCCAGCCCATGAGGTATAAAGCCACCAAGTAGCCTCACCCTTTGCAGAAACCACCTGCTTTGAGAAGGTGTGCAAGGGTGGGAGGCCTGGACCAGCTGTATTGCAAGGGACAGGCATTGGGACTTCTTCCATCCTTACAGCTCTGTGATACACCCAGAAAGAGGGCAAAGAGCAGTCTAGCCTCCATTAGGTGCATGAAATTTGTCAGGAATAGGTGTAACTAGTTATTTCTAAGTACAGGATTAAATCAGCACTTGGGAAACATTTGCTGTTGTACAATAGCATTATTTACTGTGTGGATTGTTATTGGTATCTTTGCTTGTGGGATCATAAAAAAAGTATGGTGGACTTAGCATCACTTGCACAGCCACACAAAAACCCAGCTGCACTAGAAGAAGCTTTCTTTGGAAAGCAAATAGAGGAAAATACTTAATTTCAACAATGACACCCTTTCTCACACATTTTTTAGTTACCATTTGGGATCAGCAAACTCTCATTCAGTAGGTTATATCAAGTTGGGTAAACTCCCTGAAACTCTGGACTGTTCAGGTTTTAACACCCACCCAGACCTGTGAGCTTTGGAAAAACTCCAGGTCCTACTGGGAGAAGGAACTGAAGCTCATTTCTCTCCCTGCACTATGTGCAAATTGTGCTTGTGTGCCTGGCTCTTCTGTCAGATATTGCCCAAAGTGCCTCATGGCAATGTGAGGGTGCCAAACCAGAAGGACAAAGGAGGCTCCTGTACCATGTACAGGCAAAGGAGCTGCAGTCCATCTGAAGGCTATTTGTCACAACTCAGGAAGGCAGATGGTGTTAGAGAACCATGAAACCTCTGCTCATTTGTGTCATTTAATAACCAACAGGATCATTTATACAAAGAGACTATGACCGAAGGCAAAATTTACACCATCTTGGAATAACATATAGGAAATATTTGCATCTCAATCACCTGGATTGGCTGGGGATAGATTATTTACATATTTTGCAAATATTCTATAAGTTTTATACATATTTTAGATGTATTACATTTAAAGTAAAATGTACCTAGTCCAGAGGACCACAAGCATAAGACAGAAATCTTGTGAGCACATGCTCTTTACAAAGAATCCTTTTAATATGTAGGTGCTGTATATATATATTTTTTTTCCTCCTTATTTCACCTTGCTGCCTGTTTTTTATGATCCTTGCTGCTACACTTGCTGCTACAGGTGAAACAATACATTTGGCTTTGGCCCCCTCTAGTCAGAAAAGCTGATTGCCCAATAGTAGTGGACAAACAAAGTAGTGTAGCAAAGCAGTATTTGCTTTTTACATCGCTGTTGTCATTTTTGATGTCACTCCTGGAGGGTGTGAAGGTTTAAAACATTAAAAGAAGAACAGAAAGCAGAAGAAGATTGTCTCTCTTGTGGAGCACAACTCTCTCTCACACCTGCCCCAGGTTGCTATGATTGCAGCAGGGAGGCTAGACAAACTTAGAAAATATTTTGTAGCTTGACGCAGCTCCGAGGAGCTAAATCTTTTCTGCTCAATAGCTCAACTCTTCTCAATGTGCAGCAGAGCATAGTTAAATCTTTTTGCTCAATAGCTCAACTCTTCTCAATATGCAGCAGGGCATATAAGGAGCCACACAAATTTTCCTTGCAAAAGTTACACCTGCCCTCTGGGTGGTAATAGTTTATAGCTCCTCTTGTTTTCCTCACAGCTTTTTTATTTGCTTAAATGTTTATATGGTGCTTCCATCCTGATGAATCTACAACAGCTTTCTGTCACGTAAAGGGTGGAGGCATCTCTCCAGACACTGATTCCTGTAAACTAATGGCTTTGATTAGTTTAGATGAAAGAGACAGTTATTATAAAACATCCCATACTGGGTGCAGCTATGTGGGTGGATTGTACACCCGTGAAAAAGAGAAGCACTGTGTTAGCTAGACTCAGCACAGTGGGATTTGCTGCTGCATTAGCTCCATCTGTAGTCATCTAATATCATCCATTTTAATTCCATCAAACAAAACCTCTTGCAACACCTGCTGATACACTTTTTAAGGTAGATAGGAACAACTAGTTGTATTTGGCCATTTCAGAAATGATTATACCCTTGGTATACAAACCAAGTCCTCTGCAAATGCAAAGAGCTTTCTTTGGAGCAACTGAGTATTTAATTTTGTTCCCCTCTCTTTTCCATCGTGTCTGTCATTAGAGAACAGAAATGGTAGACAATGCTGTCTGCTAGAGGGATTATTGAATATGTGTGATCTTTTTTGGAGCTGTAGAGGAACAACTGAACAAGTGTAATCTTTAGTAGAGGGATCTCTGGTAGAAACAGAAGCAGGAAGCTATGCCTAATAACTACACATCTGACACAGAAGAAGGCTTTTTTGTCAGTTGGGTAGTAAGGCAGCAAGGCCTTGTCATGTTTAAATTTGTGTGAGCAGAATGTGTTTAGACTGCGTGAGGAGGATGTTTTGGCATTGGGTGATGAGGATGTTTGGTTAAGTCGCTTGTTAAGCTGGGCAAATCTGACATCAAAGAGTGTGATAAGGTATTTCTAAGATCTTTGTGACTTCAGTGATTTTGTTAGTACAGAAATGATACAGAGATAAATTAACTGATAACCAATGACATAAGTTACCCCCAAGTACATTGTAGTGTGTATGGGTCTAGGGGAAAAGGCATGGTTTCCCAGTGCTTTTCCAAACAATTTAACAGCTAACTGCTGGTCATTTCCTTCTGCTGAGCAAGAGTGCTTTATGTGGAAGGGATGAGGTGCAATGAGCTGCTGCTTGGATTCTGGTAGTAAGTAACGTTAGGCAGAAATCAAAAGACTAGTTTAAATTAGCATGTGATGACTTGCAGTGCTTTCAGTGTAACTAGTTAGCAACAGTCTTAGCAAAAGCAGCAAGTATGTAATTAGAATTACCTAAGCAGAAGGTCAACAGCCTTTAGCAGCACAGCTCCACCAAGGAGCTAGGAGAAGTACAGAACACACAAAAGACTTAAGGATGGTCTAAGCTTCTGCTAGATCTCTGTGAAATACAGGAAAAGCCTCAGTTTCTTCATTCCACAATGGCAAAATGCAGAAGAAGCTCTATAATCTACAGCTGTTCTGACCCCTTTGAATTTCTGTCATGTCAGGGTGCTCAGGACAGCACAGACCCATAAGGAGACACTCAGCACTTCACATGATGAGACATCCCTGTACTGCATTTAGTACAGGGAGACACTGATATGACTTAAAGCTTTAAGCTGTACTGGAAATAACCATGTTATAGGACTCTGCTAACAGAAAATTGTGAATGCTCTTTCCATAAGACTTGGGAGCAATGTTATCCATGTTGGCACCCCAGTCAAGGTGTAAGTTTTCTCCTCTTTCTCACCACACAGGGACTGAATCACAGGGCTACTTTGCTTAGCTTCAAATGGTAGAATGTACTCATTCATCTCTTCACCTTTCTACCACAGCAGAAGGCAATGATTTTAGTAGAGCTAACAGAGGAAGCCAGCAACCCTTGAAGTATTAAGAAAGTTTGAATTCTGTTCCAGGTGAGCTCCTCTGTTCTGCTGTGTCAGGGCCCTTCCCCAAGTCCTGAAAACCCTTTTAGGCTTGGACCTAACCCAGTATTCACCAAAGTCTCTGAGAAGACATTCATTCACCTCAGTGGGTATTAGAGCATAAAGGATGAGCAACTCTTTTTTAGTGGTCTCCATTTAATTTTCTCATAAGATCAGCTTTGGATGTAGGTTTTGATTTCTAAGCTGTGGCTGGCCAGGGAGTGAAGGTGATGCACAATAAGGAGAAAAGGGCTTGTTTTCCTAAGCAGCAAAACAGACTTTCTGCTCTGGAGTAAATCCCCGTCTCTTTTATATTTCCAAAGACTTAATGCAAAACATGGGCCAAAACAGCTAATGAAATTCTATTTGTCTTAATGATCCTCTGGGCACAGGAGATCCTTGATGATCAAACTGAGATGACACCTGCCCCTATTAAGTTCTGCTCCTCAAAACTCAGAGACAATCCCGGCAGATAAATGGTATAACATGTTTCCCATTATGATATTACCATAAAGCCAGGCAGCCTTATGTTTACCATGTAAATAATTAGTCACCAGGCAAATCAGAAAAAAAAAATATAATAAAAAAATACCACCATCACCTTAAATTACCTGTGAAACATTTACCTCTGTTTGTCTTTTAGGGCACTTATTTTTTTGCCGTGTGGTCCTGGTTCTTGATTAGTTTAACAACCCCCCTGCATTTTGACAGCAGAAGAAAAGAAGAGGTGATTATTACAGTTACTGCTCTTGCTTTGCCTTGAAAGTCCATTCTAAAGACAGCATTAGAGAAAGCTTTCTTGTGGCTGAGGGATCAGATTACCACAATTAAAGTAAAAAGGTGTGGTGCTATTTACCCTGCATGTTATGACACATGAAAGAAAGTGATTCAGGCAAGAAAAATAATTACACATTAATTTGTGTTTGGCAACTTTATTTCATATACGTGGCCCACAGAGCTTAGATAAAAAGCTACTTTGTCCAGCATGTTCTCTGTGTAAGCTTGGAGGAGTGCTTATATCATTGTACTACCGTTTATGATGAGGAAATACATGAGGCTAACCTCCTGGTCATACACTATGGCACTACCTTGGATGAATTTTTCATCATGAAGCCCCACACTTCCACTTAAGTTTCCACTCATCTGAAAAGTTGTACCAGATTTGACAAAATCCTTGCACATCTGTGGAGAATGCGAGGAGTTTCTGAGTCAGTTCACAGGGCTGTATGTAGAATTTGGATGTGAGTAACTCTGAAGGTGCAGCTCTGAAAATGCACATTCATGCAGGTTTCTGTAAACTAGGGGGGTAACTGCAGTGTGCTTTCAGCACGGCTCCAGAGCAATTCCAGTTTTTCCAACTGTGTAATATGCATGCAATAAATCCTGTGTGAAGTCCTCTTGTGCAGTGGGAAAATATCCCCTTTATTTTGTTGGCAGTAGTGCACAGCCAGGGAAGCTCCAAAACACTCAGGAGGGCTTCAGTGGGGTGACACCAGGTTTAGCAGTGCAGAATGTTAGGACTCTGAGGAATAATGGCATTTCAACATGCCCAGAGTGACTAGAGTGCAGCTCCCTCCGTGTAAATAGTGCAAGAAGCAATAGCTTCTTTACAAAATCAGTTAATGTCAGACAGGGCAGTTTCTGTGCTAGGCAGATGCTGATTTTCCAAAAACAATCCTGAACTGGCATTCCTGCAGGCTGTCATAAAAGGATACCCAGACATGCATATCAGGTCTGTGAGCACATCAGCCTCTTTAGTACAGAAACCACCCTCAAAATGGAAGAAACAGCAAAAGAAGTTTCAGCAAGAAGCTCTGCAATATTATTTTCATTTCTATTTTCAGAGAACTGGCAACATAAGTTTACCCAGTTCTGCTGGCTTCAGGACAAGCTAATGCCGATGGGACAATGTCAACAGCAGAGATTTGGCCTTCAGGAGAATATACTCACATCCCTATAGTAACAATTGAGTTGCAGGGAAATTGCAGTTATTCAGTATGTGAAAAGAACAAATATACAAAGTGTAAATCCACAGAGCTTCATTTTCCCCCAAAGTAAGGTGTGTTTTGTTGTTTTTTTTTCTATTGCATAAATCATCATTACCCTTTGCAAAGAGGCAGTTTTAATGGTAATGAGAAGTTTGCTGTTCTTATATCAATATGTACGTTGGACTGATTGCCCGAGTATGGAAAGGGCAGGTATTTACATCAGTAAATAACATAAAATTTCTGCAAAGTCCAGCCAATGGAAATGAGTTTGTTTTCTTATAAAATGTTGTGGGACCTTTTTTTTTTCTTTTGGTACCTCCTAAAATGCTATCATTTATTCTGTGTGCTGGTTAAAAGTTATATTGATTTAATTTGGCAATTATTGGCCCTTCTCTTTCTGCCAACTACATTTTAATCTCCCAGACAGAAGACACTCGGCTCTTTTACATAACATTACAAAGCATTAATTCTAACCTGTGAGCTACAGAGTCTAGTGAAAGCATGATACTTTAGGAAAATGCTTTTATTGGCATGGTACTGGGATGGCTGCAATGCCTGCAACTGGCAGAGATGCTAGTGCCTTCTGTAAACTACAAGACACATTTTGCAATTAATTTCTGTAGTGGTTAATCTGGGCAATGTATGGCATGTGCAACACAAGCATAGCTGTACCAGGTGAAACTGGAGATCTGCTTTGACCAGCATCCTGTCTGTAGCTGTGGCCAGTAGCAGATATTAAAGGTAGAGCATGTGAACAGGACAAGCACGTGGTGATTATTCCCCAGGATCTGCTTTCTGCCTCCAGCTGTTTGTGTCTTAGGGATATCTTCAGCCAGAATTGGCACCTCCCAAAGCAAGGGCTCTCAGAACATCAAACATGCAGAAAGGTGCTTTCATGTGTATCATGAAAGGCTGCTGACTGTCCATTTTGAACCTCCAGCTACTTCTAAGAACTAAAACAAATGTTTCCCTGAAAAGGTAAATATGCAACTGGTGCATCCATTTCTGAGTGCTTTTGAATGCTTTGTATGTTCTGGCAGGTGTCAGCACAAAGAAACACAATTAAGGTCTGAATCATAGTGGTACACCTGGTAGGTAGCTTCAGTTGCTTAGTGCATACCTGTCCCAGGGACTTGAAAAGTGGCCAGAGTCATTGACAGGTTCAGAAAACGTAGAGGCACCTTCTAAATTCTCAGAAAAGCTTTCAAAAAAAAGAGAAAGGAAGTGTGGTGTTTCTGTTGTGCTTCAGAAAACAAACCCTTCAGGAAGGGAAAAAAAAAATAAATCATGGAAACACGAAATGTAAATTGGATACACTCAAAGTTAATGAAAGGAAAAATCTTTTCCCTTTTTAGTTAATGTCTTAAATTAGAATTTTGGTATAAAAGCTGGAAAACAGATGGAAAGGATAGTTTTCTTTTTTTCTTTTTCTCTTTTTTTCTTTCTTTACTTTTTTAAAAAATAATTTGCTAGTGAGTTTGAGGCTGGTGAATGAGAGCACCTAATAATAGCGTTGGCTAGAGCAACACCTAGCATGGACTGCAGTTACATTAGCTTCTCCGCTGTAGTTCTGCCACTGTATTGCATGGACCCGCCCATGTGTCCTGCAACCACATCTACCACCTCCTGCTGGTCTCTGTTTCAGCCAGAAAACTGCTCCTGCTCCTCTCCCCCGTAGTCCTGTCCTGGCTTACATCTTTTTCTTTGTTTCTCCATTCTCCCTTGGACTTCAGCACAGTCTGTTCCTGACAGCCTTCATGGAGATCTTTTACTCCACCTTGCCCAGTCTGATGCAGCTTGACTTACACTGTCCTCATTTTCTGACCTTCCCAGTTTTTGTCCCCCCTTTAGCTGAGGGCTACTTGTTGTGTTACTGCTTTTGGTAAAACTCACCAAACTGTACATCTGCAATTTACATTGATTAAACTAATAAAGAAAGATTATAAATCTTTGCCTTGAAATTGCCATTCAAGAACTCTTTTTTTTTTTTTCTTTTAAATAAAAAAGGGATTTATCTTTTTCCATTCCACAGCTTCAGATGTATTTCTTCCACTGTTTTTATCAGCCATCTTGCTTGCATAGCTGCTCCCCAGGATATTTGTCACGGCTGGCTTACAGCACACTCTGCTGATTTACAGCAGCAATTAATAACATCATATCTGCTGGGAGGGGATGGATTTCTATCTTACAAGGATGAGTAGTACATGATACCCACAAGTCTGAAAAATGCTGATGAGCATTTTTTCATCCAAATCAAAACACAAGGTTCAAGTGCAGGTGACAAGCTGGAGAGGAAGATGCTGACTGGTTATGGAAGGCACCAGAGAGCCACTCGTAAGCCCCAGGTGGGAGTGGGACTGGCATGCTGTCCTGACTCACTGGTGTCTACCCTTCCACCCGCTGGGTGAGGTCCTCTGCTCCTGTTGGTCCAGCTGGCCCTGCTGGCATCCCACACTGGAACTGGCTGGCCCTGCTTGTGCTCTAATGCTATGGGTGCTGCAGGTCAACGGCTGAGAAGCTGTGAGCAAAGCTGTGCAATTAAACTTGCAAAGCACCAGCCCACACTCTAGACAGCCCTATCTGATTCTTTATGAGCAACCACACCAACACACACTATAGATTGGTAGGGACAAGGAAGGGGAAAAAAAAAAAAACTTACCACATTTGCTACTTTCATTAAGAGCACTCTGGGCCAGAATTTTGGCCTAATTCTTCATATGCTAACTCAGAAAAGCAAATCAGAGCCAAAAGGAGTTGCTACTTTTCTCTGCAGATGCCAAAGAGCAAGCAGAGTGAAAACTAGGGGTTTGTACCAACAAAGCAGCAAGAGACCCTTCTTTCACTCTGACTTTTGATTGCACTTCTGGGTATTCACTCAGTTTAGAGACAGTACTGATTGTCTCAGGCAGTGGACTGTGAAAGCCTACAAGTGCAAAAGAAGCACACAGATCCAGTCGATAATAATAATAATAGATGCCTATAGTAAATGCCCAACAATTGTTCCTGCCTCAAACACTGTTTATTCCAATGCACCTGAGTGTTCCTTGGTAACAGTGCATCTGAACTTCTTAAGGCTACCAGAGCTGTCTTCATCCTGACCCTGTCTGACATTTAAACTCCTTTTCAGCTTAGCACTTTCTTCATGTATTCTGCTTGGCTTTCCCTTCCCGCTCAGCTAATCCACCAGACTCTCTTCCCCCAAAGCTTTCATACAAACTTACCAAAGCTGGTAAGCAGCATTTACAAGAACCCTGAGCTGCCCCAACTGCTGAATCTCCAAGCTTGAACAAATTTAGATTTTCTCTAGTTTTTCATGTGAGGGAGTATCTGTCAGGTGAGGACAGCCTCCAGGAGGTTTTACTGCTCAGTGTCGAGCACACTGTCGATATTCAAAACACAAAGTAGCAAGCATTGACCTGAAACATGTAGCTACCTACTTTATTTTCTGAGTTATTCCTGGGTATAAACTTGAAACTACTAGAGGGACAAGAAAAGGGGGAAGGGGGAACGTTTCCCTGAGTTTTATTGAATGCTTTTAGTTATTTGAACTGACCATAAACTGAAGGTACCTTGGATAAGGCCTGAAATGTTGACTTAGTACACGTATGTAGATCCTTTAATAACCTGGATGTACACAATTGCCTTTCAACCTAGAGAATTATATAACACTTCACATGGTTTTGCAAGGAGTGTACCAGGGAGTATTTGAAAGGATCTGAGCCAAGAAGCTGTACAGACAGCAAGGCGTCTGTGTTGCCACTACAAAGTGGATGTTAATTACCTAAAACAATACATGTAATAGGCGAAGAGAAAAATGCTCTGCATTGCCTTGCCATACCCACTCATCTAGTGCATCTCTAACTGCACAGTTATTTAGCCTGAAGGGATCATAATTAGCTGCTTCATAAATTAATAAGGGAAAGGAGGAGGGAAGGGGGAAAACTACCAGTGCAAGAATGGTGGGAAACTTTAGATAGGATGTTTCTCGAAGAATGTCGTTAGCACGCATAATTGCTTCATTAAATAAAGACACATACAAATGCACGGGGATTCTCCGTCCCTCGAGAGACAAGGGTTGCTTGAGAGGCACTGTGTGGCTCTAGTTGAAGGACACCCTGTAGGTGGCTGGGCAAAGGCCAGGTGACTGCTATGCTGTGCCCAGAATGCTGACAAGCTTCCCAAAGAACACACAGAAAATGGATATGGGTCCATGACCCCTCCAGCACCTTTCATCCAAAGTGCTCAGGTAGTGATGTGAGCACCAGTCTTCTACAGTTTATCACAAACAAGGTGAAGTCATGTCCCTACTCTGCAGGTGGAGAAACTGAGGCAGACAGTGACACACCTTGCTCCCAGTCACTTGGCAGGTCAGGATCAGGCCAGCTGCACTAGCCACCACTGCCAAACTCTGACCAGGTGTAATGAACCTATTGGAATCCTATTTACATTAGTTAATTATGAATTCATAAAAACAATGGGGTTTATTTCCTGTATTATGCAAAGAATTTACAAAGTGGGAGAAGCATTTACCCAGTTTGCAACCAGACACTAGACCCATTTAGCTAATTAGCTGGTTCCAGGCTGGCACTTGGATGCATTCATACATCTTCATACACCGTGACCACAGTCTGTTTTGGAACCAAATCCTTTCACAAAACAGTGAAAGTATCTCCAGAAGTACAAGAAGGGGGCACATGCTCTCCCTTACCAGAGGCATTGCACCATATTCCTCTTTTTTTGTGAGTTTTGCTCCACAGACTTCCACACTTTTAATCTGTTAATCCACAGCAACTCATCTTGGATCCAGAGCCTGCCTTTATGGGCTGTTTCTGCATACTTTTCCCTTAAAAGCCAGGCTTCTTGAATCGCAGGGAGGTGAGGGATGTGACTTGACTGTAGTCCAATAACAAGTCTCAATGATTCAAAGCTAGAAGTGGAATTCAGCTCCCAGGCTTCAAGGAAAACTGGGCCAAAAGGAAACTCTGCTTTTCCCATTCTACACGGGCCAACAAGCTAAGATTTAGGCAAATAGGAAGCATGTCCCACCCTGAGAGATATGGAGAGTGTGCTTTTTAAAAGTGCAGCTGGCCTTTTTTGGTGGTAAATGTTCTCCAGGAGTATGTGGGATTTCAATAGAATGGCATGTGGGGTATTTTCCATTTGATTTTAAAGTATCCCCTGTGCATGCTTATTTGCATTCATCCTTACTGCTGCTTCAACTCCTGAGCTGCTTCCTCTTCCCTCAGTGCTGGGTTTGCTTTTTTTTTCTGTTTTCAAATATATTTATGCTCTTTCTTTCTTTTCTCTTTCTGGCCAAGAGTCTGGCAATTTCTCTAATGAAAATAGTTGCTTGCATCCAGAAAGTAATTTTGCTTTACAAGAGAGCCTTACATTCTTTTTACACTCCATCTCTGAATGCCCATTTTATATCAAGCGCCTTCTGCTCAGTCTTGCTTTGTTTTCTTAGCTCCCTACACACTGTCTCACCATCAGGATGCTGTTGCACTCCCTATTTATATCTTTGTACCAACTGCTCAGTATCTAATCATGATTCTCTTCCTTTTTTACCTCTCTCTTCTTGGAGACTGCTCTGCTTTCCCCATCCCGTCTCAGTCTTCCCATTGTTCTGTAAACTCAGGACACATTCTCTTGCTTTGCCCAGAGGAGTAACTTTCTTCCCAGATTACTGATTTCAGTAATGTCATTTGCAAAGTAAGAGTAAGCCTGAATTCAAGCTAAAGCTTGTGGAAAGTGAATGTCCAAACCTTACTTCAGGAAATTTTTGAAAGTCTTACTCTGTGTGACTTAATTGCTGTGTCTGACTCTGCCAGCTCCCTGACTAGGTCTTCTCTATCCCTTCACCAAGGAGGAAGGCTAGAGAAAGCCTTCCATCAAAGACTGAGCTGGCAAGAACAAGCCTTCCTCCTCCCTCCCCTTTTCTCATTATATATTTCCATGGCACAATAAAGCATTTTCCAACCAAGACTAGTGCTGAACATATTGACAGAGTGAAATACATTGAGCCATTTAGATTTGGGGTTTTCTGGTTGGCTGGATTACTAGAACTGTTGACTTTCAATGGCAAAGTTCCCACTGACTTCAGAGGGACTTGGATTTCACCCTGTGTGTGGTTAGAGCATCTGCAACCTTGCTTTGTGTGAAGCATGTCATGATCAAGTTCTTAAAGGTAAACAAGCACAGGTGGCAAAAGTACAGCAACCTTCAAAATCCTTCTGTCTGTAATAATTAGTTATTAATTTCTTACAGTGCTGTAAAGTGTATACAGTGTACACTTTTAAATAAGATTTGGTGCTCTTAATTAAGTGCTATTTTTTCAGTAAAGTATATGTTTTTTGCCCTGAGGATATCCAGTCTTAGGCCTCTTGCCCACTATGCAAGCAATGAAGAGAGGTTTATGACAAACAGAACTTTTTAAAGATTAATTCTGCAAGCCTGACTAGTTACTTGACAGTGATGATAAGAAACCTATCGTTGTCTGGGGCTGGAAAATCTCCTGTGTTAAAAGCCTTGGAGTGGTTTAGGTCTAGGTGTCTCAGATTCTTGACTTCAGGCCTCTCCTTTATTTCATATATTTAACTTAATTGATTTCAACAGGCTTATGATGACATACAGTGGAGTAGGTGGGTCAGGCTTCTCATTTCTATTTTGATTGTGCAGTATGGTTCCATAAGCATCCAGATAAATCTGGTTTTCTCTCCATGAGCATGAGTCATTCACTGGGTGGTGAGAATGCGAGATTGTCTTCTGGTATTTCCTGCATATAAGAAGTGAGCTTATGTGAGATGAGATGCCATGGCATTACACTCCTAAGAAGGGCTCACCAGGACATGAAAAACTGAGGTATGTGTGAGACACTCCCAAAGATCACCAGAGAACAAGAAATGACCTCTCACTAGCTGTTCCATAACCACAACTTGCACTCTTCCTAGTGTTGCAGTCTGTTGTTGCTCATGGGAAGAGCTGGGAATACTTCTGGCCGTGTCCTCCTGATGTTCTCTTCCTTGGCAAAGCATCAGCTCAGTTCTGCAAGGATAACAATAGACACATGAAGGTGGGTACCATCGTGAAGATCGGTACCATCATCAGGAACTGGACCTTAATGAGAAATCTGGAGCCCACATACATGGGGAATTTGATTATCTCTCTAGCAGACTCCTTTGATTCCTCCTGATGGCCTCAAATTCTACTCAGGTAAAGCATGTAGCAACTTCTAGTTTTGCCTCTGAAGTCATTAGCAGAGGCATAGTCTTGTACTCTAGCATTTCAAGTACCTGAGCAACACTGACCTTCAAAAAATTATCTGGCAGGCAAAGTCTCTGTCAGATAAAAGTTCAAGTAAAGTTCAGAAATTATGAACCATGGACATACTGGACTCAAGCCCAAGCACTTAATTCATGCCAGCATGAGAGTCAGTTAGCTCTTCCAAGTTGCAGGTTCTTGTGTGTGGCAATTACAGTTGCTCTTGAGACAGCCATATATAAGCATGGATTCCTCCCTACTGAAGCCCATCCTGAAAACAGGCAACTGGGCTTTAATTGTAGCACTGGCACAGTATGGGGTTTTCGGTGGACCCCCTCTGTCCTTCCCTCTTCCCTTGACAACCCTGCTCTTCCAGAACCTTGCAATATGCTGCAAAAGGAAGATAATGCTGAGGCACAGCATGGTGTGAGGTCCTTCTTCCTGTTCTGCCTGACAGGCGACACCAAATAGTGTAATGTTGCCTCTCAAGATATCCCAAACTGTTTTAAGCCTGTGAATCAACTTGTGTCTTACTACTGCACGGGTAGATAAAGAAGGCAGACATGCAAAGGACTAAGACCATGGCAGAGTTCTGCATTTAGGGCAGTTTGATTCATGGGGACACTAGTCCTGCACAGCCCAGGAGAATGATCTACCCACGGTCCTAGGATATTCCTTTCCATAGCCCACTGTGAGGCAGAAGAGCTCTGTATACAGCATTCATTTGGAGAACGTATTGGAGAGCAGGCTATAACAATGACTCTTACAGCACAGCTGTGCTATCAGCCCAAATGTCAGATGCCTCTTTGCACCCTGTATACTGACTTGCTGCCTTTAAGATCAGAAAAAAAGAGATAGGTCTTTGCATCTCTCTGTTGCCTTTGCCTCGGGATTTTGAAACACTTTACAAAGCTGCTGAAGGAATCTTCAACTCCCCCTCCCCAGTATGCCCTGCACTGCTGACGCACAGAAAAGTTAATTGACTTAATATAAGTCACACCACATCCTTGGCAGAGTTGTGAAAGGAACCTGGGAGACCTGGGGAGGAAACTTCTACTCTCCTCTGTCTGTGGGGTTTTAACAGCTGCACTGTCAGCTAGGAGACAGATTTCATCAACACAGAAGGGTCACTGGACTCTGCTAATAAACAGCTTTGTGCAGTCTCCATTACACATTTTAGCATATGACAGAACTACCAATAGGGCTGAAAAGCACCTTGGGAAGATGGTTTCAGTATGACAAATGGCTGATTAGATGTAGGGTGGGGATATTACTAAAGAATGCTTATGTCCCAGATGAGTCCAGAACTACAGCACAAAATTTTCCCAATTCATACAGTTAAAGACTTTGTGTTCCTGCCTCAGACAACGTTACAGTACTGAGTTTTGTATTAAAATTCAGGTAGTTGGATAAAAAACCAAAATGGGAGCACTGAAAAAGGCAAGAAAGGAGTCTCCCCTCACAGAAAATGGAAAGCTCTGGTCTCATAAAATCTCTTGTAAAAAAAAAAAAAAGGAAAGGAAAGGATACTGTAAAGTTAGAGAAGGCAGAGAAAGCTTAATCAAAACTTGGGCAAGCAAGACTTGAAAGAGAGTTTGTTTCTTTTCTTTTCTTTTCTTTTCTTTTCTTTTCTTTTCTTTTCTTTTCTTTTCTTTTCTTTTCTTTTCTTTTCTTTTCTTTTCTCTTTTCTTTTCTTTTCTCTTTTCTTTTCTTTTCTCTTTTCTCTTTTCTCTTTTCTTTTCTCTTCTTTCTTTCTTTCTTTTTTTTTTTCTTCCTCCCTCCTGGAGGGATCTTAGGTAAATAAGCCTGGCACAAGCCCTCCTTCTTAAGAAACACGTTCTGAAGAAGGATGAAATCAACAGGTTGAGGTGCTCCTTACAACAGAATTAGTCAAATTAGCTGAACCAGAAGCAGTAGATTGTCATACAGCTCCAAATATCATTTGTGGCTTCTTGGAGCAGCCATGTGACACCTGCGTTTGACACTCAGCAGCCTCACACAAAGGCCTAAAGGGGAAATTATTTGCCTTCCTTTCCTTTCTCTGGCCCAGGAAACGGTCTCCTTTTTTTATCCCCCCGCTGTCACCAAGATTTCTGACTCATAGCACATGGAGATGGTATTAGTCACAAGCTATTTCCTGTTTTCCAGATAACCTCACATGCTGGGGCTTCACGGTCAACAGCACAACCAGGTGGAGTGCAAGGTAGATGAGAACCTGCCTGTTGCCAGGCAAGCATAAAACCCTTCATATAGCTGATTGTTTATCCTTACAGGCATCTTTCTGTTGTTGTTGTTTTCTGTAAAGGAACAGCGTTATTTTGAAGTACTCTATATTCACATATTTGTCTCCCCTGAGTTTTCCCAGACCAACACACCAAACATGTGTTTACTTGTCCTACTTTCAGTACAAATTTGATTGCTAGCTTTTAAAGGTGAAGTTCTTTCCTTGTTGCAAACCTGTCAAGTGCCAGACAACTGGGAAAGGTTCAAAATAATTTTGTGCATCCAGGGCACCAGACTCTTCTCTATTTCACATTTTCTTATGGCATGTTTGCTCAGCAAGAGCCTGCACAAAAGGAAGCCATACCCAGCTCAGTGAGTTTTACTCTCCAGCCTGCTTCAACGCATGGTTGAAGCTGTGCCTTTAGCTATTGCAAGTCCACCTGATGCCAGTTCAACGGGCAAAAAGCAGAGGATGACACCTCCATCATCAAGGACCCTACTTACTTCAGAGAGGCCCCTGCAATGGACAGCATTCAGACCTGCCCTCAAATGGATTTGTATGTGTCCCATCCATACAGGATTTTATGGGTGCAACATGAACAGTTCACTGAACTGACTGCACCAGCTCATGTCCACCTCTCTTATGCTGCACTGTGCTTCTCCTTGATCAGCTCCAACCTTGTGTGCCGAGCAGCTCATTTCCAGCTAGGACTGGCATTGTTGGAGAGGTGTGATTTTGCCTTGGGCAGACATCCCTGCCTAGCTCAGGTGCAAGTAAAAGGAAATCATGGCACCATAAGCTCCTGCTGCTGACCCAGGCAGGTGTGTACAGCCTGTACTGAAATCGAGGGTGTCACAGTTACCAATTACAAAGATAACAAAATTAATGCTCACTCAGGAACAGGACTGTAATTGCAGCTCTGAATTGTGCTGTGAGCTATCCTTAGGCATGTGGGATAGATGTTGCTCCTGATTTATTGCAGTGCACGTTGATAGCAAGTTTGTAGTACTTCCTTCCCAAAATACGTTAACTTTTTTATGTGTATTGTACCCACCCTGGGTAATGCAGGTAGCTTGGAGGGAGAAAATGGTTGCTATTTCACAGCAAACTCTAGCATTAAGCAACTATCTTTACCTAAAAGGAATTGCAGGAGATATGAAAGCAGAAGGCAATTATGCAAATTGCAATTGGAACAGGATTACTCAGGCTAGAGCCATTTACTTCAGCAAAGCGTGCCACGGGTTTTAATGGTATGAGTGTGCCAGGGGGAGTGGGGCTGGCTGTACCTGGGATTTGCCACTGCCTGTACCTGGGAGATGCCACCTCGTGCAGCACAGCAGCCTCAATGCTGCTAAGAGCATGTGTTGGCACCAGCTCAGGCTCCACTGGACAGAGAAACAGCAGTACTTTAGGGTGCTGATGGTCCCCATCTTCACCTCCTGCTTCATCATGCTAAGGAGACTGTAGGACAAAGGAAGCTTTGGTGTAGTGCGTAGGACAAGAAAGCCTATGACAAGCAGGAGAAGAAACCCAGGTGGACTCCTGCTGAAGCAGATGGGACCTTAGCTGTTTGGAAGGAAGATCTTAGTATGTTTTCCTGGCTGTGACTAAGCAGATTTAAAGTGCATTGCACCACACAAGTCTATCCAAATGCAAATATGCTGCTGTATATAGAGAAATAGCCTACACTGGAAACCAGATTTCTTATCAGGAGGAAAACATGATTATGGCTGTCATCTCTGTATGTTGTTCTTGATATATCTCATTCTTCCAGTGTTCCTACAGCTGCCAGCTTGAGGTTTCAACCACGCAGATGAGGTCTTCCCAAACTTTTTTGGGTTTTGAAGAAAAAGATTAAAACTGATGAATGGTGGCTTCAAAACTACCTTAAACTAAAAAGAATGGATAGCAACTCCTGAAGGTTATAAATATGGACTAGTATGTGCTGAAAGTAATTATCATCATCATATGTGGTTAAAATCAGTCACCAGCAAGTTAAAACTAAACATCATGTCCAGATTTGTTGCTGAAATGCCCTTGCTACCGTTAAAGTGCAGATAAAAAAGAGCAAGTATGAGATAAAACTCCCTCAGTTTGGGGTTTTTATTGGATCCATGCTAACAGAGCAGGGAGTTTCACACTCACACATCAGTAAAGATCTGTGAAACTTCAGCTTCTGGTCTCAGCTAAAAGCAGGAACACAACATGAAGATTTTTGAATCTCAAAACACTGATGGCACTCGGGCTGCTCAAGCCATCCATTACTGTCTCTGTGATCTGCACCTCTGAGCTCTGAGTTACAGAGCTCAATCCTTTGGGTACTAGTTTCAGAAGAGAGAGCCTTATCATTAGAGAACAGGAAGAAGACTAATTATATATTTATTATTTTTTTTGCTCATCCAAGCCCTCCCATTTGTGTCCTCTGTGATCTTCAACAAATGACTGAGACTTGAGATTTGAGTTCTCATGTACTCCTGCCTTCATGACTTGTTTGTGCAGCACTGAGCTATGCACATACTGTGAGACATTTGCTCTCACATTCTCTGAAACATTTGCTCTCACATTCTCTGACAGATCTCAGTACACCTGAGGCTGAACACACGTCTTAAAATGGAGACTATAAAACGTCTCTCTGCCAAAGCTTTACTAACTTAAAAGAGGTACAATTATACCTTACCTCTGCACCGGGAAGGGGAATTACAACACTTGATTCAGAGATGTTTTGAATAGAATCACTGGAAAATCTACAGGAGATTTTCTAAATCCTTCTCTGTAAAAGAGTGATTTGCACATAGTCAAAGCTTCTTAAGCACACAGATTGGATGCTGTAAGACGACTCTGGTAAGCCACTAGTTTCATACCCTGTTCAGTAATGGACAAGCCAAACCTCTACATTATGAGTCCAGCATAACATGAATATTGGCAGAGGCTCTGCTAATTATATGTGGGTGCATGTCAGCTGGGATTTTTAAAAAAACAAAGCCCCATGACAAACATGACCCTCTCAGTCCTCTCTTGACAGAAAGTTTTGACCTAAATGAGGAACGTTTCCTCAGTTTACTTAATGACTCCCACACAACCAAGGAAAAGCACTGAGGTTTTGTGATAAGTTTCCTCCTGGTGTTCCCTCCACTGGAAACTAGTGTTTAAAGTGCAAGGAGCTGGCACCAGTTTTTCCTCTGGTGTCACCCTGCAATTTCACCAATTCTGTCAAAATGGAAGCACACAGGGTAGCCACTGTACTGAGTCAGGGTGAAAAACCAGTGAGAGAAAGGCAGATAAAGCCTCCTTCTTAACCTGCCCAAGGAAAGCTGAGCCCCCTTTGGGAAAGTCTTTTACATCTCTGGATGCTGTCTGTGATGTTCTGGTTGTGGCAAAGGTCTGCTCCTTTGAGACACAAGCTCATGACCGTGCTCAGAGCCCAGCAAGTAAAGCTGGGTAAAAGTAAAATGGTCATAGTGTGATGGATAATTTCAGGGTGGTGGTAAAACTATTGGGTTTGAAGCTAGTAATTTGAAGTTGTACACTGCAATTTCAGAAGTGAGAAAAATGTTATTCTTTATTTCCAAGAATAATCTTTTGATACATGGGGTTAGGTTGGTGTAGACCTAAATCTCCATGGATGTAGTTGTAACTCCTGCTTAATAAAACTCTAGAGGTGATCTCTTTTTATCAGCCTATCATCGGTAATTAAGGCATTTAATATTCAAACTCTTTGATGTTGTGTCATTTCTGAAACATAAATAAGAAGTCTTTCTCCATCTTAGAAATGAAGATAAATGAGTTGGAAGGGCAATAACTCAAACATACATTTAAAAGCTATTTGGAGATTTTAATAACTACCAAAAAAAATAACAACTCTTATATTAAAAAGGCACATTGGTAGCAGTCTTGGAAGAAGGGAGCGTTATGACTTACAACTCAGCAGAGAAACCTGGACATAATCAGGTTTACTACTGTTTGTTATTAGCTTTTTGGTCGAGATGATTTGTTTGTAGTGAGAATCTCAAAGCACTGAAATTAATTCTCAGTCACCCTCCCTGTTGCTATCAGATAGAAAAGCAAGTCCTGGCAACCCACGAAGCTGTGCTTGGCGACTGATGCACTGAGATATGGAGGACACCTTACGTTACACATCTTTTTTCTGCCCCTGTATTTAATAAGAAAAGCAGTGGGAATGTGGCAACCATCTGACTGGGCATCTTCCCCATGTGCTCTGTTTGGATGAAGTTCCAAATAGGATGTCTCAAAAAAAGTGCTCCTCTCTGGCCAAGCTTGGGCAAAGCAAGGGAGTAGGTATGAGGTCAGCTCCCATGGGGAGCAGTGCATCAGAGAATGCCCTCCTCAACACTTCTTCTTTCTTCACCTGCACCAAGTGAAGTAAATCTTATCTAGGTCAAACTGGAAATCTCTGTCAGAAGACCTCAGGTTGTGGACCTCAGTCTATTTCTTAATTGTATGGCTTAGCCACATGATCCTTCATCCACACTCAAAGGCACTAAAAGAGGTGGAATTTTTTTCCACCATCACTCTTCCCTCCAGACTGTTAGAAATCTCTTGCTCGTTCTTCTGCTGTGAGGCCCACTTCCACTCTCTTTATCCCTCTGCTGGTATCCCTGGATCTCAGCCAGTTTATATGTGAGTTCTCCTTCTGTTTCTGTCTGCTTGTGATTAGAATGCGCACACACTGAATTTTGTTTTATTCCCAAGGTCTTATTGGTAGATTAGAGGGAGCAGCATGTAGGAGGGAAATCACACAAATCCTCTTATTTGTAGGTTAGGAGTGGTGCATGGGAGGAAGATACAGAAATCCTAGCAGTCATTAACAAGATTTTAGGGCAGGTTCCTTTGGTGAGGTTTGGAAAATCTCTTCTGGCTGCCTGCTCTGCTGATATGTAAGTCTTTCTTTCCTCCACCTCTCCATGCCCAGTCAAAGTATGAGTATCCCAGAATGCTGAATTACCACCTCTCCTCTTTCTCCACCGCAGCACAGATTTCCTTTTATTTCTGTTTTGAATGATGCAGATTTGCCACCATCATTATTTACTATGAGAAAGTCTGAAGCAGCAGCAACGTTTGTTATCAGGGCCTTGCTTTGAGCTCTGCTACAGGACGCTGGTCTGCAGACACCTGTCCAGTCCTGACTGCTGGTTTCTGGCCCTCTGTCCCAAGCTTTTAATTTCCAAAAGGAGTAAATGGATTCTTGGAGTTAAAGGTAGAAAAGCCAATATCCAGAACTCAACCTATGGGGATTTATCCTCTTCAATGTTTAAAAGCACTTGGCTAAATTTTCACATGACTATGCATTCCTCTCTTCTGAATACAAGCCAGCATGATTGATTTGAGTATTAATTAGCATTATTAATCACAAAGCATGGTCTTACTGAAGTTCACAGAGGAGCTGTGAACAGTTAATACATGAAGAAGAACAGGTCAAGTGCCAAAGAGATGACTAGACCCTGCCCTCAAGTGATCATATTCCAAAGGCACAAGTGAAGAAAAACAAAGCTAGACAAGACAGAACATATACAGAGTGGGAAGTGGGTATTCAGGATTGAATGTTTCTTGAAGTAGGTGGGGTCTCAATGGCAGCTTGCTAAAAACAGTGTGGGAGCTTACCTCATGGTAGCATTCTTTTTGGCAGGCCATGAAGTAGGGTTGTGAAAGGCTGCCAAGATGGGTAGATGAAGGAGACAGAAGTATTGGTGACTGATTCTTAAGCAATATTGTAACCCAGTGGCAGATATTCCTTTTTCTCTAGTCTCATCTTGACACCTGTTTCTTCCTGGGCTGGATTAATCACCGCTTGTGAGATTAGGTAAAGCTGCCCAGTTACTTACAAGTCTGGTTTTAATATGGCAGCTTTGTCAGCTTTTTCCTGCCATTTGTCTAAGGTAGTTTTGTTGGGTTTTAATGTATTGGATGAGCTTGTACCTCAGCATTTGCAGCCTTTTCTTTCTCAGCTGACAGCCCCTGGGACATGGGTGGCTCAAGGGAATGCCTGGTGGAAAGCTCTTCTGGCAGTGGAGACTGCTCTGCTGCAAGTGTTGGGTTTCACATTAAGCACCAGATGACTTTCCAATCTTTAGCTCCTCTTGGAGCTCCTCTTGGAGATTAAAACCCCAAAATGCCCAATTTAGCCCCATCTCAATGGGTCCACCAAGCTCAAGAAACCCACCCAGATCAGAAAGATATTCTGTGCTGCAGAGAACAATGTGTGGGTGGCAGCTGAGCTTACCAATGTCTGCTGCATTTGTTTAAACAATTGCTGCATGGCTGGTTTCAAATTTACAAGTATTTAGGAAGTTTTGAGATTCCCAGACTATAAATACTATTCCACCCTCTGCAGGTTTCAGCTAAGATGTTGTTTCACAGTACATTCTCTGGAACGTGTCCAGAGAAGGACCACAAGGATGATCAGAGGGCTGGAGCACCTCTCCTGTGAGGACAGACTGAAAGAGTTGGGGCTGTTCAGTCTGGAGAAAAGAAGGCTCTGAAGTGACATTATTGTGGCCTCCCAGTATCTGAAGGGGGCTACAAGAAGGCTGGGGAGGGACTTCTCAGGATCTCAGGCAGTGATGGGACTAGGGGGAATGGAATGAAGCTGGAGGTGGGGAGATTCAGACTGGACATGAGAAGGAAGTTCTTCACCATGAGAGTGGTGAAGCCCTGGAATGGGTTGTACAGGGAGGTGGTTGAGGGCCCATCCCTGGAGGTGTTGAAGACCAGGCTGGATGAGGCTCTGGCCAGCCTGATCTAGTGTGAGGTGTCCCTGCCCATGATCCTTGTGGTCCCTTCCAACCAGACAGAGTGTCCCAGCACTGTCCCTTTCTTAAAGGCACAGCCTCAAATGGTCACACTGACTGATTCTATGATTCTATGATTCTACATCCAGTGATTCAGGTGAGGAAAATGGTTTCTGCTGTTCTGCTCCTTTGCTGGTTTTTGTTTGGTTGTTTTTTTTTTTCCACTTTGAGCTGAAGAGTCCTTTAGACATGGAATCTTTCATGCTATGCTTCATCCACTTGAATCTTTCCTTCCCAGACTTAAAGCATATAAGAAAAAACCCAGATGTCTCAGGGAAAAAGAAAAAAAAAAGGCCCCCAAACCCCTAGCTTTACATGCACTTGGATCTTTCATTTTATAAAAACAGTCAAGCCACAACCACAAGATTTCACAGATAAGAGAAAAAATGTGGATTGTACTTAATTCAATATTATAAAGAAATGCTCTTACGGGGAGACTGCAAACTGAGCCAAAGCCAGACCAAGACTGCTGACTGATCTGAAAAATGTGAATATTATTCACACTGGGACACCACATCTCATAATGCTCCATGTGTGCTATAGTATATAATTATGAAATGTTTGCATTAAGTAACTTGGGTGCCTAAATACAGATGTTCCTTATTGACATTAATTGGACTTGACATATCTTTGGCCTGCTTTATAACAGTCACCAGAGCATGCATTTCCACTTTACCGTACATATTCTAAAGGAGCTCTGTTCCATATCGAGCTTATTAACAGAGAAAAACATTAGTGCCTTAGCTATCTGTCATGTATTTCACGTAAAAATGCAATTGGTTTGCATTAGAGAGTGTAGTTGCTGGGGACTGACCACAAACGTTAATTTCTGCTCTTTCTTTCCTTTTTTTCCCTTTGTTTTCCTATTTTTTTTTATTATTATTAGATTTTATTGACAGTGAAATCTGTCCTCAAGACACATAAAGTTATTTTTGCTTTCCAGAACTGTCAATGCATTGTGGTGCCATTTGCTCTGCTCTTCTTATTACTATGTCTCAAATGTTGAGTTTCTGAGAAAAGAAAGAGAGAAAGAGAGAGAGAGAAAGAAAGAAAGAGAGAAAGAAAGAAAGAAGGAAAGAAAGAAAGAAAGAGAAAGAAAAGAGAAAGAAAGGAGGAAAGAAAAAGAAAGAAAGAAAGAAAGGAGGAAAGAAAGAAAGAAAGAAAGAAAGGAGGAAAGAAAGAAAGAAAGAAAGAAAGGAAGAAGGAAAGAAGGAAAGAAAGAAAGAAAGAGAAAGAAAGGAGAAAAGAAAAAGAAAGAAAGAAAGAAAGAAAGAAAGAAAGAAAGAAAGAAAGAAAGAAAAAGAAAAAGAAAGAAAGGAAAGAAAGAAAGAAAGAGAAAGAAAGAAGGAAAGAAAAAGAAAGAAAGAAAAAGAGAGAAAGAAAGAAAGAGAAAGAAAGAAAGAGAAAGAAAGGAGGAAAGAAAGAAGGAAAGAAAAAGAAAGTAAGAAAGAAAGAAAGAAAAAGAGAGAGAAAGAAAAAGAGAGAAAGAGAGAAAGAGAGAAAGAGAGAAAGAAAGAAAGAAAGAAAAAGAGAGAAATAAATTGTTCTTTAGCTCCCATAAAAACATAAATGGCCTTTGCACTTGTTTGTGCACATGATGCTGCAGCTTGCCTCCTTCCAGTATCTGGAGAGAAACCCTAAATATTAAAGAAACTCAAGAGTGCTCATACTTATGAACTTCACTTGGCTAGTTCAAAACAGGTTCTTCAAATGGGAACCAATGAAGACCTAGAGGTTCCTCTGAGATAATCTATTTTAGATGTGTCATGCAGCTTTGATTCAGATCTGATTCTTCTGAATCTTTCTAAATAAGCTTTCTTGGAAATGAAACGTAGGCTTGGTTTTGACATTTTCATCTTAATTGGTGATGCTCAGCTGGGCTGTTAATGAGTGGGAGGTGTTTAAGTGGATGTTCATGTTTTTCGGTGATGAATACAGAGATAAAAAGGCATTTGAAGTTTGGTCTAGAATTCAGACATGAAAATTTATTCTCCTGATATTTAGGACAAACTTCTTATACATCTTGTTCCAGGCAGTTCATGGAGCAGGAAAAGTGCCTCTTTCAAAAGAGGCTTATGTAAAATCCTAGATAAAATTGAGAAGAATGGAAATGAAAGTACACAGAGCAGAGAGCCTGTGACTTCATGTAGTCGGATTCCTTCTTTTAAGAGGGGTGGACATCTTGCCTTTCTTGAACCAAACGCTGCAAGCCTGTATGTTTTCTGAGGCATATTCAATGTTCCTAAATTATATATGTCTTGTCTAAAAGACAAATATCTCCCCTTTCCCTTAATGAGAATTTGTTGCACTACAGGAGCCCTTTTCTTTAAAAAAACAACCCAACCCAACCCAAAAACAAACAGAAAAAAATTAAGTGAATAATAGATTTTCTACAGGCTGAGAACTTTTCACTTCACGTTGCTCTCCTTTGTAGCAAAACGCTACTTTCCATTATAAAACTACCAGTGAAAAAAGAAATTAAGTACACATATATATATATATATAAAACATTTTCTTTTTGATGTTGGCATTGCAAATTAATATGGACCCAAGAATTTTCTGTGTTTGGTTTCCTCATAACAATTTAAGCAAGCATGAGATTAAAAGGGAGCTTCCCAAGTAGGTGCAAACGCTTATTATAAAAGGAGAAGTCCCGTGGCAAATTTTCCACAGCACAAGTCATTGTTTTGAAATGTGTTTCAAGACTAAGCACATCTGATGACATCCAAGGCAGGAGTACTGCTGTTTACAATGTCACTGTGAGCGGTGAAGATTGCGGTCTTCAGATATGGGTGGAAATTGTTGATGTGTCTGAAAGGGTCCGTGGGTTGTTTTTAAAGTAAGAAAGATAAAAATGATGTTAATATTAAGCCAAAGAAAATAATCCTTTCAAAATGCAGAAAAATAACCTGAGAAAACTCCTATATGTGCTTGAAGCTGGGTGCTTTAATAGCAAAGACCTTTTCACTTGTGTTCAGTGGGTGAAATGATGCTTGTAGTGTGTACAGACCATGCTGAATGGTCAATAAATACCTGACAAAATAATCTCGGGTTCATCAGAGGTCATCCCAGGAAGTTTTTGTCCAGGCATGTACATTATAATGAAGTGATGACCTGCTGGGGTTCTGTCATTTATGTTTTGTTTTGTTTTTTTGCAAGCGCTTTTTACATTCAGCTCAGGTTTTAATTATCAAAGTGACAATTCGTAACTAGAAATAGGCTAAACCTCAAAGTCATTTAGCGCCTCTCTTATTCCCAACAACTGCTGAATGTTGATGGCTCAGGTAAGTAAATGCTCTGCTCCAAGCTAATTCCAATTCTGTTTACTCAAAAGCTGACCTTCTGAGCTCACCACTGTTCATGCCAACAGGGCAACTGCCTTATCTACATGAGCAAATAGTTCCACAGGCTGTTGGGTTTTCAGCAATATCCAGCTATATAAGAATATAACTTTTTTTTGGTCAAGGTTATTTCCTCTCTTGGATTTTTTAAATTGTTTGTTTGTTTGTTTAATTTCTTTTACCTTGGATGTGATAAAACCCTTAGCAAAACAAAAGAGTCCATTTTATTCCTGCATTTCTTCATGCAAAGTTATCAAGAGGTACAGTTAAGATCTGAGAGAACACAGCCAGTAATATGTCATGACAGTGGTAGCGCTGCTGCAGTGGGCAATTCTATTAATCTTTAACACCTCCTGTGGCCTCCAGCTAGTCACTCTTCTGCAACTGCATGAAGCTAAAAATGTTCTTGGAGGCCACAATAGGCTACTAGCGCATGAACAAAACACTTCAACACCGTTACGCAAGAGTAAACTCAAGTTTACCGCCAGCGCTAGCATATCTTGTCAAGAAATATCAAACAAAGGAATTAGGAAACAAAATACAGTCTTTGCCTTCCAATTCATTATCCTTTCAAGGCATGCACTGATACACTTTGCCTTCAGTTTTGCATACGTTCTGGGAAAACACTAGTAAATTTGGCTAGAATAAGGAGATTGCCAAGGATTCCTTCCAAGTTCAGTGAATGGGACCAAAAGTCTTTAGGTAATGAATCACCTCAGATTCTCCATTATGGCCCCAGCAGCAGTGCTCCTAAGCCAAGATGTAAGGTTCACCTCTCCTCGTTTTGCAGGAGAGGCACAGACTTGCCACTAAGAGGTGCCAAGAATCGGGAAAATAATACACGTGAATTATAGCAAGATAAACTGGACTCATGGCTTTGAGAATGAAAACATATTGTAATTAAAAGATCAAAGACAGCCCAAATAAATCTGCTCTGTTTCAAGGGCTAATGCCAGGAACAGGCTTCCCTTTCCATGATACCAGCAATCTTCTTGTACATGCTCATCCTAAGCTGTCAGTGCCCTGCAGGATGTTATGACTCGACCTCCACACCACGTGGCTGGGCAGCAGAGTGCAGAAGAAAGGATATTTCCTCCTTTCATCCTAGCTCTGGCTCTGGATGGTGTTTCAGTATTGCCAGTGGATTTTTAATGGTTTTTTCTTTCCCGTTAACCATACATCTTGCTAAGCACTCCAGGCAACACATAACTGCAGGTGGGCAGGTGGGGATTTGTCAGAATGTAACAAACACAAATAGAAAATTATGGCTGTTCAAGCCATGGAAGTCAAATTATGACAACTTGTTGCCAGGAGTATTTGTACCGGTGGGTGTGCTGCTCACTGTGTTCATTGTATTCCTTTATGCATCTGCTTTGATGAGAAAGATGGGCTTAAACACAGAAAGTGTCTGCTGAGCAAATGAAACCACACAACTTTCAAAGGATATCACTGTGCTTCCCATGAGCTCTCCTTTCAAAAGGTGATTTCCAAGGCAGACCTACATCTTTGATTCGATATGTCAGACCAGACCTGCATACCAGAAGGAATGATTGGTGATCATACAGATAAGCTGGAACACTGGAACAGGTTGCCCAAGGAGGTGGTTGAGGCCCTTTCCCTGGACATATTCAAGGTGAGGCTTGACAAGGCCCAGGGCAACCTGATCTAGTTGGGGATGTCCCTGCTGACTTTGGGGAGGCTGGACTAGATCACCTTTGGAGGTCCCTTCAGGCCTGGACCATTCTGTGAAGGATTGGATGTGGCACTTGAAGCCATGGTTTAGTTGTCAGGAGGTGTTAGGTATTAGGTAATAGGTTGGACCTGATGATCTCTGAGGTCTTCTCCAACCTTGTTGATTCTATGATTCCATGATGCAGATGTGGGGGTTTTTTGCTTTTGTTTTTGTTTTTAGAAACGTGCTTTGTGTGTGCCTCAATGCTTGCAGTAGAGGAGGGTGGGAAGTGTTTGCTTTTGGAAAAATTAGGCAATTAGTTTATTAGATGGTCTCTGTTACTTAGGAAGCTCCTGGATGTATCCTAGAGATCTATCAACAAACAGGTTACTACTCTAACAGCATTGCCTGTCTTTATTTCTGACAATCTGAAGCTGACTGAGGAGGGACTTGAGGATGAAGGTAGGAAGTTGAGCTTAGAAAGGCACCTTTCAAAGCTACCTGTATTGTGCATTTATCATTACTACTGTACCACTGTTCTCAGTACACATTTTCCCTTTGCAAGAATTCTGGGGCACTTGAGAAACAATGACAGTGCCAAGAAGGGACCATTTGGGACAGCTTATACAGTGGAAACAGAGCCACTCACAGCTTTCCATATACTCTGGACAAGCCTAGCGAGACCACATTTCCTGAAGGGATGAATCAGTGCAGCTCTGCAGCATTATAAAGGAGGTCATGGCACTCGCCCAGAAGCTGCAATAAGTTTCGGATCTGCAACAAGAGCTTCTCATGCTGAGGAAATAGAAGAGGCAACCCACAAAGGTGTCTGTAGACAGACTCTCTACAGGACATCAGCTGGTGCATGACTTCACCAAATTATTCATTTTGGGGGCTGCTGTGAGTGATTTACAGCAAACTAACAGGATCCTGGAGCTCATAATCACAACAAAAGGCAGGGGCACTTTGCAGATAGCTAGAGGCAGCTGCTGTAGCAGCATTTTTCCAAGCGAAATAGAGGCCGTCATTAGAAGATGCAAGGTGTGACTCTGTCTCCACTGCTTGCTGTTACAGAGCTGCCTGCTGTGCTTCACATTGCCACTGGTCACCTGCCCAGGTCCATGCAGTTGGCTGAAAACACTCTTAAAATTGCTCAGACAGCAGAAACTGCTGCTTTGATCTTGAAAGAGACAGTTCCCTTCAATCCTGCAGGCATTCCTCTTCCAGTGCCAAGAAGGAGAGTAAGATGGGAGCACCAATTTTATTTTTATTTTTTTTTAGGCACCATAAAGTCCTCAAAAAAAGGGAAGTATGGGGTGGGAGAAGAGGCTTATTTTGTTATTTTGAAGGAAAAGTCTCGGGGGCAGCAATTTAAAAGGACATTGAGAGGACTCAGCGTCTGCCTCTTCCTGAATTTTGGAAAAGGAGTCTTTTGTTGAAAGACACAAAAAGCTATAGTCTCTTGGCTTGTGCTAGATTTTTCCTGCAGAAATGAGCAGTGCCTGAAAGGGGCACAAGCCACTGCCTTGTTCAATGCTGTAGCTGTTAAGGGAACCTGGGCAAGGTTACTGCAGAGGTGGAAGGGAATGAGTATTATTATTATTTCTCTACATTTTGACCCCATTAGGCATTCCAGGCACAGGTCAAGTGCAGTAGTTTATCTTCACCCCAGGGAGGATTCTGATCTCTTGTCTTTGATCTGTTCTGTGGTGATGAGTTTGATAATGTTCTCATCTGAGAGCACTAAAGCAAGTCAATAAATAGCAAAGAAAAATTCTCCACTTATACCATAAACCAGAACAGGAGAAGGGGAGGAAACCTTGAAGTCCCTATTGTGTGTGGTTTTTTCCCTTAACAAGCAGTGATGGGAGCATTAAATATGATTTCCACTTAAAAACTCTCTATCCAAATACTCTGTCTTTTAAGTGTCATTATACTTGATCAAAGGGGGTCCAAATAATTACCATTAGTCAAGAGATCCTCATTTCCAAATGTTTCCTTGAACTTTCTGTTGTTTGCTGAAGTTCTAAACTTTCCAGCCAGGGTCTGCATGTCAAACTACACAGCAAGAGATGAAAACAAGAGTAAAAGACTGTCTACAGACATTATTCCTGATTTCAGTCTCAATTATAAACCACAGGCAATTCTATATAATCCCTGAAGAAAGGGGATGCTTTTACTTGGGCTGCCTCAGAAGCTGATCACAGACAAAATGTGGCTTCCAGAATCTATCTGGCTGCCCTTATGCTATGAGAAAAGGTGTTAGGATTTGTTAGCCATTGTAATGTGCTGCACAGGGAGGTGGTGGAGTCACCAAACCTGGAGGTGCACAAGAGGGGATTGGACGTGGCACTTGGTGCCATGGTTTAGTAGTCATGAGGTCTTGGGTTACAGGTTGGACTTGATGATCTTTGGTGTCTTCTCCAACTTTACTGATTCTATGATTCTATGACCACTTCTTCTTACAGTGGGATATCTCTGCTTGGCTGGCCTGGGCATTGAATGGAGGAGGACAAGAATCAGCTCTTGAGGAAGACAATTACCCCAAAGCCTAACAGAGATATTCAGCTCCCAGAGGACCGGCCACTCAGCTGACCCCTTGCAGAAGTGGGAGAGACAGACAAAATGATTGCTTCTTCCTCAATGTTAAGATGGAGAAGATGATTAGATGGTGCTCTACATCTGCCCCTGAGAGCCAAACAAAAAGGTTGCTTCTTCCTCAATGCGGTTAAGATGCAGAAGACAATTAGATGGTGCTTTACATCTACTCGTGCTCAGGCAAGAATCCAGAATTAAGTTGTGTCCTTCACAAACAGGGTATTATCAATGTGATAAAAACACACTTAAAAATCCTAGTCTGTGTTAAAAATAACATCAGTTGAGACAAAAATATAATTGCAGGAGTAGTTTTATTCCTCAGCCTAAAAGAATCTTCTTCTTCTGACTTAGAAATGGTAAATTAGCTGGACCAATTAATGATTTATTTTATTTAAGATGTTTTCCAGATTCTGGGTGTCTTCAGTACTTTAACTTTTCCTTTCATCTACCTGAACGTCTCAGTTCCCAATCCAGGACAAAAGAAAACGAGATTCCACTGGTTGAAATTTCCACAGAAAAGGTTTAGTTTCTAAATTTTCAATTCTGACATTTCTGAATGAAAAGATTGAATTGGGAGTTGTGGTCTGAGGGCTTGCTGGGCTACATGTCACAGTGAACTGGAGGAAGAACATAGCACCTGACAGAAAATGCAGTGCATATTGAAGAACATGGCCAAGTCAGGTCAATGAGTGTCCAAACCACATTCAGATCCTATGAGACAGCACATCATTAAAGCAAAACCTGGTTTTGCTTGCACAATGGTTCAGCCACCCAAAACTCCAAGGATGTCTGATTCTTCCATCCACATTTATGGAATACAGAATACAGAATTAACCAGGCTGGAAAGGACCTTCGAGATCATCGAGTCCAACCTATCACCCAACACCATCTAATCAACTAAACCGTGGCACTAAGTGCCTCATCCAGTCTTTTTAAACACTTCCACTGATGGTGACTCCACCACCTCCCTGAGCAGCCCATTCCAATGGGCAAATCACTCTTTCTGGGAAGAATTTCTTCCTAACACTCAGCCTAAACCTTTTCTCGCACAGCTTGAGACTGTGTCCTCTTGTTCTGGTGATGGTTGCCTGGGAGAAGAGACCAGCCCACATCTGTCTACAACCTCCCTTCAGGTAGTTGTAGACAGCAATAAGGTCTGCCTTGAGCCTCCTCTTCTCCAGACTAAGCAACCCCAGCTGCCTCAGCCTCTCCTCACAGGGCTTGTACTCCAAACCCCTTCCCAGCTTTGTTGCCCTTCTCTGGACACATTCCAGCAAGTCAGCATCTTTCCTAAACTGAGGAGCCCAGAACTAGACACAGTACTCAAGGTGTAGCCTAACCAGCACTGAGTACAGGGCAGAATGAATTCCCTGCTCCTGCTGGCCACACCATTCCTGATCCAGGCCAGGATGACACCTGGGCACACTGCTGGCTCATGTTCAGCCTACTGTTAACCAGTACCCCAGCTTGTAGTGCTGCATGGGGTTGTTGTGGCCAATGTGTAGAACCCGGGACTTAGACATATTAAATCTCATGCTGTTGGACTCTGCCCATTTGTGAAGCCTGTCAAGGTCCAGATCATCACTGAACCATGTCCCTCAGCATCACATCTACACAGCTTTCAAAGCCCCCTGGGGATGATGACTTCACCACTTCCATGGGCATCCTGTTCCATAGCTTGTCAGCCCTTTTGGTACAAGAATTTTTCCTAATGTCTAACCCAAACCTCCCTTAGCAGAACTTCAGGTTGTCCTATCACTTGTGACTTGGTAGAAAAGGCTGATACCCAGCTTGCTACATCTCCCTTTCAGGTAGTTGTAGAGAGCAACAAGGACAAAACATTACTGCCCCATAGGAAGGCTGCAATGCAAGTTACTGATGAAACGAAGCTATTTTACCAGCTATATGGAAACAGACACAAGATACTTCAGGCAGCCTTGGCTCTGCCTTCATAGAACCATATAAAGATGCAACGATGTGTACCATGAGGGTGGTGGAACACCAGAACTGTGTTACCCAGGGAGGTAGCCGAGGCCCCATACCTGGAGATGCTCAAGGTCAGGCTCAAGAAGGCTCTGAGCAACCTGATCTAGCAGGGAATGTGAGCCTGGCACCTGTGCTATGTTCCTTCATGATGAGACCAGGACATAAGAATGGAGTGCCCACACTCTACGCAATGGTCAGTGGAAAGCAGGCAGGACTTAAATCCTGCACAGGGTTTATCTCCCAGTCAGGTTTTGTTTATGTGAAAACCAAGCAGAGTCAGGAACTATTTTCTGCCCTGACATTGTCTAACCATGTAACTCTTCTTAACCTACTATTGGTTGCCTAAAACATCTGAGCTCATCTTGAGACAGATCTTCAGATGTCATTAGAGGAGAAAGCTGCCTTTTGAATTTGTCATGGTGGAATACCCTGGAACTGAATCATGGTGGCACATCCTAGAATTGATTCATGGCATTTTGTGATGGATAAGTTCCTCCCACTATATCCAAAAAGCAAGACAGGCCAAGAGGACAAGAAATTGCTTCAAGAATACAATCATAGACAGTAATTTCACAACAGAAGAAGAACAGAATTTCACTTCCATCTGGTTAAAGCTTGCTGTTATTAAATTACTGTTCTGTAAAGAGTTGAGCTTATTCTTTGTGAAACTGAGAATCCAAGAGAGAAAAGAATAGGAACAAATTTGGGGCAGATAATGAAGTTCTTTCATCCTCGTGGAGGTACCCAAACCTCTAGCAAGGAGCTGAACTCTCTCTAAAAAGACAAATAAATCCTCACATCAGCAGATATGTGCAAAATAGTGCAAAATGGAATAACATCAATTTCCTATTGCCCAATTTCTTTCTCACAAAACACTTAAAACTCATTTTCCTCTCCCTCACTCCTGCAGTTCTGGACCTTGTGCAAAGGAAGTCTGGACATTATTACTATAAGTGTCTCCCTCAGGACTCAGACTTACAAACATTCTCTGATCCCATCTAAACAGGATAATGTGTTGGGATGTTTGTTTATGCCACACTGTAATTCACTCTTTGACAGAAACCAGTTTCAAGTGACTTTTTTTTTTTTGGCCTTCTCCTTGTCTCAGAACCAAACATCACCTGCAGGTTTCCCTGCATAATTAGATAACAATAATAGCAAAATGTCTGCCAGTAGCTGAATAGTTGTGCCAAGATCATGGTCTTGATGAAAAGGCAATAAGGACTACAAGTACATGCCACTGCTGCCACAGAAGGTGATCCTTGTAGTGTTCTCTGGGTACAGATAGGAATCAACATTCCTTCATCTCCAGCAGCATGGCTATTGCAGTGGCTAAACCTCACAGATGCTTCAGACAGCTGACTGTGTCCATTGCTAGTCAGGATCCTGTATTGTCCCTCTATCTTCTGCTGATGCTGACTGTTTTTCTTGTAATTTCCTGCTGCTACCCTGTAAGATAGCTGTGGCTGTAAGAATGGTGGTTGTCTGGAAAAGGCAGGATTATGAGGTCCTTCTGAGTCAGCCAAGGCAACTCAGTGGTGAAAGCAATATTGAGAAGCAATGACTTGCTTACAAGGGCATTCCCACCTTATTTCTGGCAGAGCTTTGCTGACATTGGAAACCGTGAGAATTTGTAGGGAGGGAGAAGCCATGCAAATAATACCAAGCAGTAACTAATATATTCATGTTTCAGGAATATGGTGAATATCTGGCCCTAAAACTGCATTTCACAAGGGAATGAAGAGACAGAAAACACCTACATGTCTAAAGAGGCTGACAAGTACACACTGAGCTCCTCAGGGATACTTAAACAATGTGGATCTGTCTCTCTCTGGGATTTCCACATGCATCTAGATTTCAACATTCATCAAAATGCATCTAAAACTCCTCTCACAATTTTATTCATCTGAAATTCAGATAATAGAGATTAACAATTCAAGTAGGGGTTTGGGTTGTTCAAGGTCATGGAACAAACTGGGAGAATGAGTAAGGAAATACATACTTCCCCCCATCCTTATAAGTAAACCACTAAAAGATGTTAACCAAGTATAAAAACTTTCAATAGCACTCTAATGTATTTGGGGACAAAAAAGTGATCCTTTTTTTTTTAAACATCAGAATATTTCTTCTTTTAACCATGATGTACCATCATTTGCTGTTCCTTGATAATACCTTTCTCTTCATTTCTCAAAAGAAAAGTAATAGACAGCTTAAAAACACATCAGCAAAGCAATATTTATCCCAAGGGATAGTAACATTTCTTGGAGATCTGAGTGTTTGCAGTTGTAAACAGCTTTAGCCTTTCCCTTGGCAGGTAAAGAAATGGCAATAAAACTCTCCTTGGGCAACTGGTTGGTAGGCCCCAGAGCTCTTGCATTTGCCCATGCTAGTAGCAGACAAGGCTTAGGGAAAAGAGAGAGGTGATTTCTTAAAAAGCATTCAATATTGGCATTGCAGCAAGCAGAATGAGTGTCATTCTCTTCCTGGGCTCAGAGGAAAGTGGAAATTCTTCAGCAGCTCTGAGTGATTATGAAAAGGCTGATCCAGGCCCTTGGTCAGTTTATCCATGGACTCAAACGAAAAAACAACCTAGATCATTCCCAGGCAATGATTATTGAGACTTCAGTCTGTGACCTTCAGAAGGATAAACACAGAGCAAAGACAAGCCTAGTTCTAGTTCTCAGAGGAGAAGTCAGGCTGAAGCCTCTCTCTCTACTTCATTTAAACTAGATCTGAGTTCATAGAATCATAGAATCGATAAGGTTGGAAAAAACCTCAGAGATCATCAAGTCCAACCTGTCACCCAACACCGAGCTGAAGCATCTTTGCACTTCCTTGATCCCAGGAGATCATTTTCAGGAGCTGCTGTATGAGCTGCCTTGTAGTTTTTGATATAACTTTAATTGTACTGCTCAGCCCTCTGATGAATTCACAAAGAACTGAGATCACTGAACAAACTGCCACAGCCAAAGGGGCACCAAGAGACTCCCTGTGAAAACATCACTCGGTAAATTTCCCCAACAGCAAAGCAGGTCTTCCTCCCTTCTGGACACTTTGGCTTGGGGTTGAAAGCAAAAGAATCAAGGTAAATTTTTGTTCCTGCTGTAAATGTCTGGCTGTCTGGCATTCACCAGAAAAGGCAACAGACTGCTCCATGACATTTTAATCTTTGGGATCTGCTATGGAGCTGTCAATGGCTATTAATATTGTTTGTTCATATGTCCTTTCCTGCATGTGCTTCTGTAAACATATTCAGAGCTCATAAAATTTTAATTGGGAATAAAATAAAATAAATAAGGCAATAATCCGAACCTTCCGGTCCCTTTTGGCCCAAAGCATGTGCTGGCTGTTAACTATTTCCAGGCCATTCACAAACAAGTGCAAATTTATCAGAACAAGCATCCTTATTCAAGCCTTTTTTTTTTTTTTTTTTTTTAATGATGCAATGAAAAGAGAAACACAGCCCAGTAAATCATATAATTAACACAAGCTTGGTGCTTGGCGTGTGAAATTAACCCAGGGAATAAACAAGTAGCTGGGTTAATCCCAGTGAAACTCTTGTTGTGCTCCAAGAAGTGCTGGATGCATAGGCACGGGGATGTTGCCTCTCCTGCAGAGGGGCAGGGGGGTGCTCTCTGCAAAGGTACAGCCAAGGCAGGCCCAGCTTAGCCACAAGTCTTGGAAGATTTTTGAGACATCTTCATATGTCTGCTGCTTTGCTGTAACTGTTGCATCAGGATGGGGAGAGAGAATCATAGAATCATAGGATCAACAAGGTTGGAAAATACCTCATCAAATCCAACCTATTACCTAATACCTAACACCTCATGACAACTAAACCATGGCCTGAAGTGCCACATCCAATCCTTTTTTGAACAAGTTGGAGGAGTCAAGGAGACACACCTTTTAAACCATTTTGTAGAAAATGGTGGTCTCTGTGGAGCCTCTTGTCAAATCTCTTGGGCTTAATCTAATGAAATTCATAAATGCTGAAGCTGTTCATAGTTTGTCAGAAAAGTACTTCATCAGGATGAAAAATTTCAGTGCCACTAGAAGTATTTGATTTATCCCAAACAGCCAGGATCTGAAACTTCAAATCAACACTTGGTGTGATGAGAGCAGAAACTTTCTGGAGAACAGTGGTCACCGTGAAATTCTGTGAAGCAGTGGCATCAGTGAGTGCATGCTGGCAATCTGAAGTAATGGTTTAGTTGATTAGATAGTGTTGGATGATAGGTTGGACTCAATGATCTCAAAGGTCTCTTCCAACCTGGTTAATTCTATTCTATTCTATCCTATCCTATCCTATCCTATCCTATCCTATCCTATCCTATCCTATCCTATCCTATCCTATCCTATCCTATCCTATTCTATAGCACCTACCTACTAGAAAGGTTTATCAAAGGCTGTAATGATGATGGCTTGGCGAAAGATTAACAATTTGCTTTTAACATAGACTGTGCTAATCAGTCTCAAGCTGCACCATGGGAAATTTAGGCTTGAGGTGAGAAGAAAGTTCTTCACAGAAAGAGTTGTTGGCCATTGGAATGGGCTGCCCAGGGAGGTGGTGGAGTCACCGTCCCTGGAGGTGTTCAAGAGGGGACTGGATGTAGCACTTGGTGCCATGGTTTAGTAGTCATGAGGTGTTGGGTGACAGGTTGGACTTGATGATCTCTGAGGTCTTTTCCAACTTCATTGATTCTATGATTCTATGAATCAGTCAAAAGTAGTAAACAGGTGGTCTGTAATTTACCTCATTAGCTGGATTCTAAAGAAAGGCTTCTGACCTGGTAGACAGCCATCATTAATCTCAGAAGGTGGCAAAACTAAGGAAACTGAATTGTCTTCTTTCCTACACATGGCACTCAACCTTCTGCAGGGGTGCCGTGAGCACTGCAGCCTATGGTTACTTTGGTCAAACCATGGCAGTAGGGACAGAGAAGTGAAAGAAACAGCACAGGGGAAGGTTTATTTTCTCATTACTCACTCTGGTCTTTCTTTGTGGACAAACTGCAACACAAGCAATTATTCACCAAACAACTTATAAAAGATGATCAAATGCCTGTGATGAAACATTTCATACAAAGTAGTTGTTAGGAGTAAGGAAGAAAGAGAAGAGAAACCACACACATAAACATTTAAAATCCATTTCAGAGTGAGTCAGGAAATTCTAGAAACCAAGGGTTTTATCTTAACTTTACATAGTTATTTGTTTCTTCTGATATATGAGGGGTACACTCTGAAAAAAAAATGTCTTGAGAAAAGCTGGGATCCTGGATTGCTTAAGTGCTATCATGTACAATGAAGTCATTAAAACTGCTTGCAACCAGGTTTCCCCCTGACCTGCTAGCTTCAGTGCCAAATTGCAGGCGAGCATTCAGAGGTAGAAAACAAGCCCACGGAGGGAGCAGCCATCCTGGAAACAGCTTTCTCTATTTCTGTTCAGTTCAGTGTCCTCCTCATCTACCATCTTCCTTTGCATCTTTTTTTTTCTCTTTTTCCCCTAAGTAGCCTGCTAACAGCTTATCTTCAACAGCCTTCTAAAAACAGACCAAAGGGGATGTCACAAACTTGAAGCAGCAGTCATCACTTCATCTTAACTGCCTCTTCAACCTAGGCTGTCTCAAGGAAAATACTTACGGTGGCCAGAAGCTTGGGTGTGTCCTAGGAAACATATCAGGTGGCACAGGAAAATGAAAAGATGTTTTCAGAGAATGGGGAAGGTGTCTGCAAAATGAGAAGTGGTCCCTACTCAGGGGTTACTCAGCTACTCCACAGCACCTACTTGGAGCTGTGGAGAGCAGGTAAATGTCAGACATTACTAGCCGTGAGGTGATTTTTCTTTCCTTCCTTAATCTATATCCAAAACTGCTAGGAAGGACTAACTATAATCAGAAAAATATAATGGGGATTGGTGAAAGCAGCTTTCATTATGTCTGACTTGGTCTTTGTGTCGAATCTGAACTACAAAGTTATTTGTCTCCTGAACTCCACAGAAAGTATTTTTTCTGATGCACTTCAACCCTTCTGCACAGCCCCTTTGAAGTTCCAGCCTGGTGCTCCTAAACAGCTATACCTGCCCAGGAGACTGCTCATCTACCCACCCTGTCCTGCTGTCCATAGGAAGGCCAGGACTAGAGATCACAGCTTTTATTAAAATGGGCAGAACTATTTGGATCCTTTAAGAACAAAAAGGCCTTAAAAAACAAAGGATTAAAAACCATGCAAAAAAAAAAGAACAAGAAGAAAGGCTACTACATACATGATGTAAGCTCACATTGCTCTGATCAGAGTTTTGCAGCCCTTGGGATGTTTGTGGGTTCATAAAACTCCAGCTCCTGGAGTCCTGTGATTATTTCAGAATTACAGCTAACACTAAAAAATAACAACAAAAAACTTTTCCAAAGGATTTGGGAGAGGGCTGTAAAGCCCAAATAATAAGTACTTTGAATTCAGACAGCAAGCAAAAAGAATCTATATTGAGTTTCTTGGAACTCCTGCAATTTCAGTTTTTGAGACTTGTGCCATTGTATTTTTTGTCACTTGGGAGTAGTGTCCTGTGAATATTTAGGTAGTGCTTGTATAACTCCCTTTCTTCTACTTCAGTTCTCATGCAAAGCTGTTAATCCTGGCACAGAGAAGTTGCACACAGTTGATTGAGATGTATGACTCGTACCTTGTTTTTAAAAAGGGGGCAAGGCATGACATTGTGCATTTTAGAAGTACAGCCTGCACTTATTTATAAATTAGAACTAATTACAGGTAACCTGTCTTTGGCTTAAGTAAAAAGAAAAATACAATTTTCAAGTCTTGGCAGACGTTCCTGTGTCTTCCCATTATGATCTCAGTTGGCTTTATCAAGTGATACCACATTATAATTAGCTGAGGTATATGCTACAATTCAAAGGAGGATGCCCAAGAGCAGGAGCTGAATCTGAAGAAGCCTCAAGCAAAGAAGCTAATAAAAGATACTATTTCAATTAGGCAATTACTTGTGAAAGAGCTGAGGGAGCTGTACTGAAGATATTTCTTAATGGACTCTTGAGCAAGGTAGATGGGATCCTAGGAAAAATGAAAGCATTTTGCTCTCCTGGACAAAGAATTTTCACTGTAGTTGAAATGTTTCTTACGAGTTCACCTTCTCATAAACAACACCAAATGTTTCTGGATCAGCCATGGGAAAAGCTTTCTTCATTTATTCCTGCATTCTTAACAGAAAAAGGACTTTCTTAAACGTCTTTCTTTGGAAACAGACAAAGTCTCCATGTTAGGATAAATATCCATATTAAATATTTTCATTACTTCCTGGCTCAAGAGTAGTCAGTCTCCCTCTGACAAAACAGGCATTTCTCAGGCTAGCATAAAACTCCAAAACATTCAGTCTTTACTCCCTCCACAGCTCACTTCTGGCCTTTATAGGAAAAGCTGGTAAGCTTCAGAATCTTGAATGCTTCACATAAGATTAATATTATCACAAAGCAAATCCAAATGGGTGAAACCCCTTGAAGAACACTTAAGGAACTAGAAAAAACTTGTTTCTCTCATGGAATACCTGCACGAGTCTCATGTCCACCTGAGCAGTTTTTGGCACCTGGAGCATGCAAACACTGTGGATGCAGGTATAAGCTGGGAATGCATCAATATCAGGAGGAGTGCCCACTCACCCCTTGCTTTTCACCACATCTTGACTGGTATCTTGTGCTGAGCTGCTTCTGAAAAGTAAGATACTCAACTTCTTGTGTAAACTTTGTGTCAGCCTACTGAAGCCCACTAAAAGAGGTCTAAGGTCATGTGGTTCCTTGGTACTGTTGCCAGTGTCACCCTAATGGTTATGGGAAAATTACTTCTGATGGGTTTAGAAATGGTAGCAAAAAGTAACAACATATACAAGACAAGGCTTCATGGGAAACATGCTCTTACTGGCTACTGTCTGTTAAAGAAGAGCTTCATGTTTACTATTTTTAAGTTGTTCTCATTTAAAACAAAGTTATTTATGCCAAATAATACCTTTGCTCCTTTTAATCCAAAGGTAAACAAATAGGGTCTGCTGAGTGCGCTCAGCAAGCTCAGCTGTGGCTATTTGCCATATGTGGCACAGCCACTGGGTGTTCTTGTTCCTAGGGAAACATCTTGGAGAAAAACTGGAGGGCTGGTATGGCTGGAGAAGCCTGTCCTGTTTGTACAGCAGGTTTTCAACCCAGACATGCATTTGGCTGCAGAAGTGCTGCACTGTCCTGTGCCCGGTGTCCTCCAGCTCTGCTGCAGCCAGACACCTCTGCCTGTACTGCAGTCCTGCCGTGACTCCTGCACATGTATGCCAGCTAAGTGTTAAGAAATGCTGTGGGGATTTTACCAGGGTCCTTAGCTCCTCACGTGCAGCCCTAAACACCTTAAAGACAATATGACACAAAGTGTGAAGCAACATCTCTGCACAGCTCAGCTCTCCCTCTGCACAACTCTGTCCCTCCATGGAAGGAGGAGGGACACTCAGGTACTCTGAACTGCCCTCTGGAAATCCTTCCTTCACTGTTCTGACAGGATAGGAAGGCATTCAGTGTAAGTACCTAAAGACAGATGGCATAAATAGCTCCCCCTGCATCTCCTTAGAGGGAGACTTTCAATGTCTCCAAACCAAAATGTTGCCTGAGATTCAACCTAAAATTAAATAAAGCCTTACTGTTTGATGCTATAAAACAAACATGGCAGCTCTTTGACAAGACTAGCAATAGGTCAGGCTTATTTGCAGAAAGGGAAGGCTAACATCAGCTTGTCTCTGTAATATACTTCTTTATAAACAGCTACTTTTCCAAACTGATTGCATTTGAAATGCTGCAAGTTCACTTGACCTCCACTCTCTTTGGGGTTAAGTACATCCTTGGGCTAGAGTTTAACACAGCACTTTGGGAATGTAAAGACTTAGGGTGCCTTTGGCCTTTCTACCAGCTCCATAATCTACTTACAAGTTCGTCCTGAACTTTAACCCTTTGGAAAAACGTTTGCTCCACTTAAGCAGGGACATTCTGGCTCTGCCCTGTGAGGGCTGGAGCAATGAGGAAACATGCAAACTTTTAAAGGCCAGGGAGGCAAAGAAGGGGAGCAAGATTTTGCCTGACCACAGAAGCTTTGATTCCTCCAACTACACAGCAATTAATATCTGTGACCCACAAACCCCATGAATCATCGGAGTAAATCAGTGGTTCGAGTCCAGCAGGGCACAGAAGCCCAAGCTCTGATCCCTGCTCTGATGGGAAATGAGGGCTTGTCTCTAGACACTGAGTGCTCACAATGCAGTTTAAGATGAACATGCATTTCCTGGCAGACATTACTGTACATATGCCTCATCCCTTGCCTTTCACACTAGCATTTGTCCTCTTACTCTACCTCTCTTTCTCTGGGATCGCACAGAAAACGTATCCCAGGTTTCCAGCACTCAGAGATAGGCATTTATGTGGGATATGGAAAATTTATATTTCTTTGTATGTGACCACAGAAGTGGTGTTGGTCATCTGTCCTCTCACACATCTGCCCATCTGGGCCCATCGCTTATGGCACGGCTTGGCAACTCCATTTTGCAGAGGAATGGCTTGCACTGATGGGCTGCTCATTCTTAATGCTCTCTTAGGATTTGGAGAATGATATGCAACCCAGAGGGATCAGGCTCATCATTTATATTCCAAGTTCTTTTTTGTTGCTAGTGATCCCCATCACATTTTCTCAGACAACTTATATGACTTTATTTCGGCTTGTTACTAGCAATAGACATCCTGAAGCTCTGAAGTTGCCCAGATTGTATTTCTAATTCACACAAACTGTTGTTTCCAAATACCACCAGAATGACAAAACCCAGAGAACATTCCTGAGACAGTTTTTGTACTAAGACTATAGGCTGTGCTCAAGAACATATTTAATCTGCTTACCTATTTGTGCAGCAGGGAAAGTTAACCGTGCTGCCTGCTACATCATCAATCTGAATTGCCTTCTGTGTTGAGTGTCCTCTTTGCTGCTAGTGATGTGATAGATGACAGAAAAGCATAAAGTCTTTTTATTGTCACTGTTATTTATTTTTATTCCTGTGTGGCTTGGAAGCACATTTCATGGACACATACTCCATAGACGTGTCCAGGTAGGGAGCAAAAGGCCTTTACCCAAAAGACTCCAGCAGCTGAGTTATCCCATTCCATTACTAAAATCCCTTTTGACCTCTGGGCTGAAGAATTTGATATAGATTCTTTTGGGAGATTAAAATTTGAAAACCCACAACCCTGTTGTTACAGCTGGAGCTAGCTACAGCTATACTTCAGATCACTTCTGTTTTCCATAGCATTTGATTTCTTGCCTCTCCTTTCTTTATATGATAGCCAGAGCAGAGCTCAAAGAGGGTAAACACTGACTCTATAGGACATACTGGGTAGAGAAATGAACAAAATACCCAAAAGATCTCCCTAGCAATGTTAACAGGTCACATGTGCGGTTGTTACTGACATTTTTCTCTGCATAGGGTTTGTGTTGCAAGGTTTTGCTACTGGGCATGCCACAGGGGTGACTTCTGTGAGAAGCTGCTAGAGACTTCCTCCATGGTCAATGGAGCCAATGCCAAACCCAAACCCATCAGTGCCTCTGGGATCACATATTTAAGAACAGGGGAAAAAATGTTCAATGGCAGCTGGAAAGAGGAGTGAGGATTTGTAAGAGAAACAACTCTGCAGACATCCAGATCAGTGAAGAAGGAAGGAGAAGAGGTGAAGAAGAAAGGAGAAGAGGCGCTCCAGGAACCAGGATAGAGATTCCCTTGCAGCGTGTGGTGAAGACCACAGTGAGGCAGACTGTCCCTCTACTGCCCATAGAGGTTAGTGGTGGAACATACCTTCACCTGCAGCCCATGGAGGACCTCATGCTGGAGCAGGTGGATGCCCAAAGGTGTGATGAAGTGATTGCAAACCCCATTTTTTTGATACTCTGCACTACTTTGGGGGAGGAGGTAGAGAAATCTAGAGTAAAGTTAAACCCAGGAAGAAGGGGAATGGGAAGGTACATTAAGATTTAGAGGGTTTTTGCTCATCATCCTATTGTGATTTGATTTGTAATTAATTAAATTAATTTTCCCCAAGTCAAGTCTGTTTTGCCCTTGATGCTAACTGGCGTGTGATCTCTTTATTTCAATTTATGAACCTTTTGCTACATTTTTTTTTCTCCCCTGTTCAGCTGAGGAAGGGAGTGGCAGAGTGGCTTTGATGAGCACCTGGCACACAGCCAGGGTGAACCCACCACGTCCTCTCTTATTCCAAAATTAACTAAGATGAATATTTACTCAGCCTCCACATTACAACTCCCTCCTGTGCTGCATGCTCTCTTCTGTATAGAAACATGTATGTGATGGTGGTCCTGGAAAATTCACAGTCTGAGAACAGCCCTCTGGCCTATGGTTCTGTCCCAGTGGTCCCAACAGGTCAATCCTTGGCACAGAAAGCTAAACTGAAAGCTAAACATATGTGAGGTGGTCTGCACCAAAATCCAGACTTTTCATATAGCTTCCCCTAAGCTGATGGATGTTCTTCTTGGATACTGTGAACAGGGGCAATGTTAATGGCAGCTTCTAGACTGTCCAAAGTGCCCCACTGATGCCTAGAGACAGCTGTCATCATCTCCCAGCATTGTAAGAAAGTCTGAATTCTGCATTCTATGGTTTGAGTATAAACTTGTCCAGAAGACAAAAAATTCAAACTTAAAACCAAGACAAAATCACTTCCAGATGGCAAAAAAATAAATAAATTAGTATTCCACCTATAAATTAGTTGCCAGTTCCATCAGATGTTTTGCATCCATCTCTGCTAAGTGTATCTGACAATACAGTATATAAAATAGATGTATTCCATAACTGCCAGTACCACCCTCTTTTACAAGAGATAGCCTCCAGGAGTTTGGGTGGGTCCAGGAAAGAAAGAGAAAAAAACAATTTATTACTCTGTATCAAAAGGGGGTAGGGCAACCTCTTTCCCAGGATGGCAGACATATATGTAATGCATAATAATTATTGTTTATTCTTCTAATATGGTAGCACAATGCTGTCTCATTGGTATCACAAAAGACAGCAGTAGTTTCAGTGCAAGCCTCAGCTTTTCATTTATCTCATTTGGTGATGGGTGAAGACAATTTCTAGGCAAAGTCGTGGAGGCTCTGGCCAAACTCAGCAGAGACAACTTTCCACCAGGACCCAAAGGCTAAGTATTTCCACTGATTTCCACAAGAAACAGATCTCCCTGGGGCCCAGACCATTCACTTTGCAAAAGAAATGGTGGAAACATTTCTAGTTGCTCAGAATCTTTGCCAGAAGCCTGTGATGGACAGGTCCCAATATGGTTTGACTTGGCTTTGCTTGGCTAGCGCCGCTCCGTTTTCATTTGTCTTCATTTGGTTTTGGCTAGAGTGCAAAACTGTGGATCTTTTCCAAAGCTTTTGCATCTTACAAAATACCCAGACATTTCCCTCAAATAGACTCTTGTGCAAGTAGAAATGTCAGTACAATTTTAGCAATTGCCCATTACTGTCTTTTCAAGTAAAATCCTCACTTTCTTTTCAATTACACTCACAATCCATCTGATTTGCTTCTTCCAAACATTTCTGTCAACTTCTATTGAGTGAAACACAGCTAGAAAACATACCCTGAGAACCTTCTTACAACTACTTGGGTAGAGTTTATGCCCCCCCTGAACTTTAATGTTGAGATTTGTTTTCACATTTTCTTTTTTTACAGTGCTTCATCACAACCAACTTGATGTTTGACCATGAACAACGAAGTACCAAGTCATTTCAGAGCTTAGTAGAAGTAAACCGATGTGGAGCTAGTCCTGTCTACAGGATCTAAGCAATCCCAAGAACTGAACACATTTGTAAAATATCAAGTTCTAGAAAATGTTAGCTCACAGTCACTATAAAAGACAGGACTAGCAAGGAAATGCTGTGATATGAACTGCCAAGTGAGGAATAGTTGCTGTATTTTGCTGGCTCACAGGATCCCAGGATGTTAGGGGTTGGAAGGGATCTCCACAGATCATCAAGTCCAACCCCCCTGTCAGAACAAGACCATAGAAGCTAGCACAGGTCACACAGGAATGCATCCAGTTGGGTGTTGAATGTCTCGAGAGAAGGAGACTCCGCAGCCTCTCTGGGGGAGCCTGTTCCAGTGCTGTGTGACCCTCACAGTGAAGAAGTTCCTCCCCATGTTGAGGTGGAACCTCCTGTGCTGTAGTTTATATCCACTACCCCTTGTCCTTTCACAGGGTGCAACTGAGCAGAGCTTTTCCTCTTCCTCTTGACACCCAGCCCTCAGATATTTAGAAACATTAATTAAATCCCCTCTTAGTCTTCTCTTCTCCAGACTAAAAAGCCTCAGGGCTCTCAGCCTCTCCTCACAGGGCAGTTCTCCAGTCCCTCAATCATCCTGGTAGCCCTCTGTTGGACTTTTTCAAGTAGATACCTGTCCCTCTTGAACTGGTTCTCTAAAGACAGTGAAGAAGACTTATTCCAAAGATACCAAAACCTCCATTCCTAGTTCTGAGTGATTATTTTGTATTTTAAAGGGTAGGGAAATAATTTTAGCCAAGCAGATATATTCTTAATGCTTCCATAAGCACTTTGCAGTACATTAGTTAGATTTTTCCCTTTAGTTACAAGGAAACATGAGCTACCTCTAGCATAACCTTTTCTTGCCAGAACCCATATCAGCACACAGGGACCACACCACATCTAGCTGAAGCATACGAAAGATCAAGCATCACATTCCCAAAGCTAAGGGGCTGCGGCGTCTGCTTCATCTAAATATCCAAATTGCTTGAATGTCTTGGAAGATCTCAAATGCACATACTCAAATTAATCTTCTCAGATTGTCAAACTGCCCTGTGGCATAACATGTTTGGCATCAAATTTGTTGAAGTGACAAGGCCCTTGGTACAGGCTTTGTTTCCAAGAGCCAGGAAGCAGAATACGTTAGCAACAACAAAAGGTGAAATATCAAAGGTTCTTTAGAGTTAGCAGCTTTAAAGCTTTCTCATAAAGCTGTCCTGTGACCCTCCAGACAAAATGGTGATGTTTCAATCATGTCATTACCTGAGGCAGATTACAATTTTTTTTAATTATTCTTCCCTTCTGCTTTCAAAAGGCTTGTTTTTAAGTGGGAGGAGAGGAGGCTGAGCAGTGGAGAGGGTGTGTGCAGCTGTACCATGAAAAGTACATTTCAATACACATAAATACACCCAAAAGCTTTATATGAGTTGCAACATCCCAGACTTTGGTGCTCCTGAGGAGAGTGCAAAAGAGCAACCCTAAATCAGATAAATACTGCAGTAAATCAGGTTCAGAAGAGGGGAATATAGACTCTGGTTTATTCAAGTGCTGGGAGTCAAGGAACAACAAGTGGGGTGGGAATTTGTTTTCTTGTTCTGTGCTGGCATGAAGCTATCTAAGTTCTGCTCCCTCAAGGGGCCTGGTGGCATTCGCTTTGGGTGAGAAGAGGAGAGAAACCCAAATCCTTCTGTCTGAATCTCAGTTTCTCCCATCTGTGGGTAAGCCTCTGCCTAAGAATTCTTCCTAGGAGGTGAGACAGGCTATCCCTTTCCACAGACATTTTGGGTTCAGCTAACTGGCATTTTCTCATGAAAAGCACCCCCTAAAATGCCCAAGTTAATAGACATCCAGCATCAGTCAGGAAACAAGTCTATTTCTTGCATCTCTGGCACTGTGATCTCCCAAGGAGTTAATTTAATTGTCCTTGGTTTTCCCCAGAGATAGAAAAAAACAAGTAATAACAACAATAACATTCTCTTACTCCTTTGAGGTCCTGAAAAAATGAGCTCTGCGAATTAACATAATTTTCCTGACATTTCATGCTCTTAAGGTTGGTTTTTCCTTAGAGAAAGGTTAACTGGGGATGAAAACTTAAGCTCTGACCCAATATTTTGCCCCAAACTCAGCAGAACGTTGTCCAGCCCACATCATTATTTGCTGCTTAATGAAACCTCGTGCACATCCGAGAGCACCGCTGGGGTCTGACAGGTGTTCGGCACAGGGCTGCCTGCAGCGCAACAAGCACATGGCTCTCTTCAGAGTTTCTTTCTGCTCTTATTGTTTCCAAAATGATGTGTTTACAATGCCTTTCAGTGGGAGGACACTGGAGGCTTTGTTATATTAGGTACTTATTTTTAGCAAAAGCAGGGTGCCCTTTTTGTTAACAGGCTAACACTGCATTTAAATTATCACCAACATGAAGGATGCTGCTGCTATGCGTCACTCCACAGCTAAAAATGCCATCTGTGGCTGGGCTATTCTCACTACAATGACAGGAGGAGGTATTATCTACCTAGGGTATGCAGCTACAAGCTTTAATAGCTCACAGCTGTTCTTTAAGGTGGAGAAATTACTTTATTCCCAGTTTATTGAAATATAACAGAGGGCTAAATCCTCAGAGGTATTAGCAGTTAAATCACGGTGAACTCAGTTAGAGGCAAGCACTTACATACTGGGTGAGCCAAACATCACACAAGCAGGCAGAGGAGGAGAAGAAACCCAACTTTTGGCTAATATTGCAAAAAAGTACTGCACTGTATTTGCCTCTCTTGAGCATATCTCCTGCTTAGCCAGCACTTGGCCATGGACTTAGGGTTAGCTAACTCTTGAGACAGCATTCAAGAAGAAAAGGCACTTACATTTCTTCACAGAATGCAGAAGAGCTAGAAGGAAATTGTGCATTCCAATATACAGCAAGCTATCACAGCACTGCAGAGCTATAGAAATGCTGGAAGAAGAATAGCAAGAAAAAGAAAGAAACCATGGCAAAGAGCTGAAGAGGCTGATTCATGAGCCACGTGAGCAGTCAATTTAGTTCAAGAGTGCAAAGAGTGAAGATAAAAGTTAGTCAAAGAAGTCAGTGTGGTGCAATCCTGTGGCCACAACCATGTCCTGTGCCCAGAGATGGACCCATATCAGAGTAACGATCAAAGCAGGGACAGGGGTGGTCTTGTTTGCCCCTTATCTCCCAAATATCATCAGCAGAGGAAGGAAATTATCTGGGGGAATAAGAAGAAATCTGGTTTTGGCTGTTGGGCCACTTTAGTGTGTGTGATCTCTCAGAGGAGTGCTGTATATTTGTAACTCTGAAAATGCCCTTAGCATTCGGGGGACCTTACACACCAGATTAGGAGAAACTGGCTTGAAGTAAAGTGGCTTGTCCATCTTTATCTCCTGACAGTCTGCACTATGCCCTTCTCAGTCCAAACAGAGGAAGAGACAGGATCACAGAAAACCTTTTCTCAGGATGGTTGCATTTGAACTTCAATGGGATTTTTCTTATTTTCCTTTTTTTTCCCCCCCTTTCTTTTATTTTTTTTTCTTTTCCCTGCTTGGCATGTGACTTTTTCATGTTGAACTAAGGGGGTCTAATGAATGGAAAACTGAAATTGGAGGATTTTCATTATTTAAGGAAATTAACCTCATTTAAAGGAAATGAGTGTTCAGAGACAGAAAGGAAAGTCATAATTTAAATTATTTCAGAAGCTGGCTTTCCTTATGTAACATATTATTAAACAGTGGGGAAAAGCTTTCACTAGGCAGCCTCAGGGAGCACTCAGCAACTATAAAGGGGGTTCACATGCATGGCTCTAATATGTTAATAAATTATGCTAATTACAAGCGAGGGATTAGAGAAGGGGAAATCAAATAATGGTGCAGTAACTGGGCCTCTTTCAACTTAATTTGCAACATTGCCTGTCTAGGCTCCTTGTTGAGTTACCAAGTCTGTTTTCTTCTCTCAAAGTCTTTGCACTCCTCTTTTGTCTATGGGAAGATCATAGTGTCACCATTGAGAGATAGTGGATGAAAAAAAATGAAGTGTGAGGGGAGCAAAAGCGAGAATGGACCTTTCTTTGATGAGATTCTGGTGACTTAAGGCTCAGAAGAGACAGCAGAAATCCTGCTGCTTTTGCCTGAAAACCTAGTTGAAAAAATGTCAAATAGTATTTATTGGATCATGTTCCATTTCTCTTCCTTTTAGAGCCCCTGTAAGGCAGGAACTCTGCAGAGCTGCTGAGGGGAGCATGTGCCCTCAGCTGCTAGCTCTTACTGTCCTGATAACCTTTTATTCCTTTGGCTGATAGAAAGTGATTCCCATATTTCAGGTATTTTTCCCTGAATGGTGCTTTTCTTCAAGATGCAATGTCTCTGGTCTTATTTGGAAATGGAGCCATCCCTTGCCTGGGGCCTCCTTTATCTCTATGGGAGACACATTTTGATTGACTTCTTGGTGGCTTTTGGATCGTTGATCTCAATTTGTTTGATAGATGTCTTCCCTGCTGTACCCTTCTTTTATCCTTCATATGAACATCTTAAGCGGTTTGTCAACTCTGTTTACCTTTTCCTTTGTGATTTCCTGAAATTTATGACAGGAAGAATTAGAACAAATAAAAGAAAAGTCAAGATGTGTTTCTTTTGTACTTCTGCAGTTGATCTGGGTTATGGAATCCCATTGTCTGTCACATTCTGGCTAGAGCTGTATGTTCTTCAGGGAAAGGGTAGAGGTCAGAAGGAGAAAAAGCTGAGTCGGAGTAAGAAAGGATGACACTGATACAGAGATGGGCAAAGTTCGTGCTCTGCAGTAAGAAAAGCACTACCCAACAGTTTCACTACCTTACTGGGAAGAGCTAATGGAAATAGACTCAAATGAGCATCCACGAGCCCTAATTTTCTCATTAAAAAATACAGAGTAGAAAAAATAGACCTAACCCAACTGCATTTAATGTTATTAATAAGACACTGCCTTTTACCCTTAGGAAAGGGACAAGTATTCATTTTCATAAATTCCTTTTTAATAGTTTTTTTCCTTCTTTTTTCCCTCTCCTTTTTTTCATTTGCTTTTTCTCTACTCCTCTCTTCGGCACCCCCCCCACCCCACCCCCCCATCAGCAAGGGGGGTGGTGAAAGAAAACAGAGACAAGCCAGATGCCTTTCAGTGCTTTGATCAGTTCCTCTGCAGACAGCCAGGCTGCCTCCTAGCACCTCTTTAACTACAGCTTGCCAGTAAGAAAATGAGCTGTTTTAACTCTGCAATTACAGTGCCTGCTGAATGCCTGTCATCACAGCAATAGGAACCTGATCTGAACTGTATATCCACTGGAGAGAGAATTACAGCAACCAGGGCAGAAAGTTAAATACCCCCTGTGGCGGTGAGACTCATATAAACGAAAAAGCCCACATCCCAGGCCTCCTCTGTTGGTGTAAATATATAAAACACCGACAATAGGACACAGAGCTGCTCGAGTCAGAGAAGGGGGAGCTGTAGGGTGATGCCATCCCGTTGTTTGCAGATGTTCTTGGGAATGATAACTATGAATGCCTAAGAAAAGAGAGAGTTGGAGAGGGGGAAGGGGAGGCAAGGCATAGATGGGGTAAAAAATCTATATTATAAGCAAAGACATATGTGCACTGGGTACTGCTCTATTCATGGCACAAATATACATGCATATATGGAACCAAGTCAGAAGGGAGTTTGCCTTTCAACACCATCTCTCTCTTGTAGCTCTGCTATCGGCATACAAATGTGGATGGGGCTGGGGAAGCTGTGCAAATAGACTCCGTCCCTCTTTGGAGGGTAGAGGTGTGAAAATTTGGTGACTTCACATAGATGTGGTCATTTGGGGAATACAGCTGTGATTTCCTCCTCCCTGGAGGTTAAGCTTTAATCACTAGATTGGCCTTCCCTTAGGCAGACAGCGACTCGTTTGAACCCCTGAGAATATTGTATAATCCTATTGTGTGCATTCATTTTTAAACCACCCTCTGTTAAATTATACAAATTAAGGAAAACACATAACCTATTTGCATTCATGGGCATTTTATGTACTGGCATTTCTTTGGGAAATATGCAAACCAGTTGCAATTTGGGCATGGTCCAATGCATACTCAATCAGACAGCCCAGAACTCTTGCCTTTTAAAGACAAGTTTTAGTGGTGTCCTTGATTTGCAGTTTGTTTCATTTACCTTGAAAACAAGTGGGTAGCAGGCACTTCTTTAAGGCCTCATCATTCACAACAAATGATCTACCATACCCATCAAATGGATATGAAATGGATATGAGATTAGAATAATGCATCTTTAGTTTACTTGAATATATGGGAAAAGGTGGTTTATAAGTAAGCAACTCCAGCCAGAAAGTTATTAGGTAATAGCTATTTTATAGAAGTATTTTATCATGGATCATGGACTGTTAGAGGAATAAAATCAGATAACTACTTCCCTAGGATAAAAGCCTAACCATCCTGTCTTACAGAGTGTGTTTCTATTTCTTTCAACTTAGACTTTTACTGGAGTAGTTTTAATACCTGTATGCTTAGCTTTCTATTCCAAAGTGTGTGTTCCCATCCTCAGTTTTCTCAGAGGTGAGTTACAAGTGCTAATTGCATCCTGATATGTTTACAAACATTAAATGTTCAGGCCAGTGTTTTCACACTGAAATGTCAACATGTGAGTGCTATCCTTAGCTACTGACTGCTGCAAGGGATGGCTTTGAACCATCCTTCAAGAGGCCCTGGTATCTAATGAACAACATGACATTGATGAGAGCTGCTTTGGGAACTCAGTGTTTTATTTGCACTGGTTGAAGCAGAAATCCCTTTGTTAAACACTGTAGGCCAGGGTGGCTGGAGGTGTGATCAGTGTCAGCCAGTGGGCTCATGGCAGAATAAATATATCTATAGCACTTGCCAAGGCAGCTCCTTAGCCTGCTTCCCCAAGGACAACATGAAGAGTTTTCAGGTGCTTTGTAGGACAACCCTCAGGCACTGCTGTTCCAACATGCAGCAAGAAAAACTTCCTAGGAAACCTGATTTTGGACTGATTCCTTGTGCTACCTTTCTCAGGGTGGCTGGTGGTACTTCTCCTGCTCCATGAAAAACCTGCATCCTCAGTCCCAGTTCCTGAGGGGTGGCAGTGTGTGGCACCAAAGGTACAATTCAGACTACTGCTTTAGCTGGTAAAACTCCTGGATTTGCACTGTGCTGACTCTACCAAGCTCAGGGTCAGCTCAAAGCCAGTTTTCACATGGTCTAACTCTCATCTCAAACTGCTCCTTAATTTGAACTCAACATGGGGGGCTGGAGGTTGGATGCATCTAGCATATGTCAGACAGCTCAATCGTCTTCTCATCTAGAAGGCAGGGCTGCTTTTCAGAGCTGCTCCCAAGTGCCAGGACTTCTTTCCTCTTTTACCTGCAAATACCGGCGGCATTGAGGTGCGCTAATGGTGACAGGCTGGGGAGAACGTCCAGTGAAGGCAGCGGCTCTTTGCTGTAGACTCAAGCTCCCTCTACTGAAGAAAATGAGTAAAACAGGAGTTAATCACCGCAGCTGAGCTGTTGGGACTTGCTCCGGTGTCAAATTAAGCGACAATACAAAGCCCTTAATGGTCTGCCTAGCACATGAGGAAGAAGAGATATCCCCTTGTGAAAATATAGTTCAACTAAATAGATCCACACCCTTGCAATCTGGCTGCTGTGGGATGTGGGGATCGAGGCTATTAGTGTAGAATACCACAAGTCCTCTCCTTTATAACTCTAATGACAAGGAACTGCTCTCATCATCTGAAAAATTACCTATTCAAAAGGACAAGTGGCAAGTCATACATGAATTACTATCATATGTTATAATGTATACTCCAAATATTTACAAGACGAGTCTGTGCTCTGCTCTCTTTCAAGAAACCACATGTATTTACAGATATAAGGAAAGGCAAAGTTTAGCCAATAACAACTCATCCTTATATTAGACCATTGAAATACTGTGGCTGAAGCAGTTTCCTTGCAGGACTAATGCATCCTCATGCTCTTGGCCTCCATATTTCAGCTGCTGAGAGGTGTAGAAATATGATGCAGATTGCAGTGATTACTGCTCTTTTGATAGCTGCGGGTTACTGCAGGCAGCATTAATTTGTTCTAGCATAAATGTCTGATACTGAGACACTAAAAGCTGAGCTAGTTCTGCTGTTCTCCCTTTGTAGAGGCATACCTCCACATAAGAAACTATTTAACACCACAGTTGCTGTGTGCAACTGCCTTTTATTTGTCATTAGATGAGGGTACAGAAGCAGATATAACTGACTGGGCACTTTACGTATGAGCCTGCTTGGGAATTATGAATGGGTCGTAGCAGCTGCTTATGTTATATGATGTTCTTACCTGAAAGCCATTGTTTTCGCATGAAAGGAAAATCAAAGATGCATATAAAGGCACTGGAGATATTCCTGACTGTGCTATAATTTTTGTCACCCTTTGTCTAATTATTTATGATGTTTGACTTCTGGGTTTCGGTTCTTCAGAAGAATTAGATCTCCAAAGAGATCCAACCTGAAAACAGATGTTTGTATTTCTTTTTTTCATTACATGCTGGTCTTTGATGAATAATGAATTATAGAATAGGAAATGTCATCTCTTTTATCATGCTTCAGGTACAGCCAAGATGGTTCAGGTGGTGGAAGTGAGCCTTCAAAATTCTAAAATTCAATATTCTAAATATAAATTCAATGGTTTCTGTGACTGTAATCAAGTTACAGTAATTTATATATACATATGTGTGTGTGTGTATATATATGTATAAATAATTGTTGGTTCCTATTCCTGTATATTTTGTACTTTACTCTTAAAAGTGTTTAAGGCAATTAGGTACAGGGTCAGGATATGATTTCCCCTGCCTACATGCTATATGAGGATACAAGGGGATATAAGCTGTCAAAGGAGCATGGATGCACTGATTTTTGAGTGTGAATGGGGAAAGATAACTCACCAGAGGAGAAAGTACTCTGCGCTGACTTCATATCCACTATGTTTGTACCCTCTTGCTTTCAGGGTCAAGATATTTTTTTCAGTACAGATTTTACTCTGGAAGATAAATAAATATTCCAAAATAATTTTGTGTGTAAGATGAAGTAAGGTATTTGCATTTACTTGGAAAGGGCTGGCATTTTGTCTCAGTTAATTTACCCAAACTCAGTTGCTGCTGTTCCATTAGAGATAACTTTCTCTGAACCTAGTCTTTATGTATGGCAGACTAATTCTTTTCTAGCAGGGATGCCTGTGGGGAAATCTAATCCATATGCTCAAGAAAGAGAAACCTTAAAAGCACCTACCTTTCCTCCATGCTGTTGGCCTAGTTCTTAACTCCACAAGTCTTTCTCACTCCTTTCTTAAGAGCATCAAAAGCTTGTGAATGTAATTAAACACTATGTTTCAGTTATGTTCATTCAGTACCGGATCACAAACAACAGAAAGGGATTAAGCAACCATACAGCAACAATAAATGCACCCTTGTTCAGCAAGGAGTTTACCAGATGGGGTAACTTTGCTTGCAATGTTTAACAAATTATTCTGATTGACTAGAAAAACCACAAGTGTTTTTGCACAGGGGCCATGTGAAAGTGAATCAGATTAAAAGGATTAGATGGACTTTTTTACCCCATTTCTTTCCTTGGATCTAACTTCTCCATGCCATTTTTGTGTGGCATAATCATAGGCAGTTCAGTGGCAGGAAGAACCAGGAATGTGTTACATAGCCCAGTAGAGACTTTTCTTTTGGATTTAGGGTAACTTAGCTGTATTCAAGACAGCCAAAATTGTGAGCATCCAAACAAACAAAGGTTATTTAGGAGGTGGTGGAGTCACCATCCCTGGAGGTGTTCAAGAGGGTATTGGATGTGACACTTGGTGCCATGGTTTAGTAGTCATGAGGTCTTGGGTGACAGGTTGGACTTGATGATCTTTGAGGTCTCTTCCAACCTTATTGATTCTATGGTTCTATGAAATGAGATTAGATTAGAGTAATTTGATCATAAGAATCTCTACAGAAAGCAAGGACGGGAGTGAAACATTTATTGGTCTGTCTGACCGAACCCTTAAGTAGCTGTTTAAAGCTGAAACCTAACAAATTCAGCTGAGAAGCACACTGCAACATCTTCAGTGGTACCCTTATCTAGAGATGTGAAGGCCTAAAGCCAGGAAAGGGTGTACTCCTGACAGGCATGCTCTTTCTAGTCCAAGTAGATACTCTGGGCCAGACAAAAGTTCCTCAGGGTGCAACTCTCCAGCATTTACTATGCCAGACCAAGAAATCAGATGAGATAATCAAGAAGGTCCCTTCTGGCCTTAAAATCTATGAATTTACGATTCATTTCATTTAACTGCTTTAATTGGAGGTGTAAGATTGCACAAACACCTCATGAAGTCGGTGATAACTGTTTCAGTGCAGCACTGTGTTTGGGAGGCTTCCATGCAAAGTGAGCTTTTGAGGAAAAAAAAAAAGAAGCTTGGAAACCCTGGCCTCCATGAGCAGTGTGGTTTGAAATCAAATACATTTTTAGACACCACAGACTTGTGGTATTTAATATAATAATATTAATCTTGTTCAGTGACTACCTTTCATCTTAAACAGCTCTCCTCGCCCCAAATGAAGCTCGTATTGAATAAATTAAAGTTGATGCTTGGTGTGAGAGTACTTTCTTGGTTCTTATTTAGAGAAGCTGGTTTTGCTCTGGAAGGTACCATCTACAGTTCTTTAAAAGGATCCCAAATCTCACATGCCATTATTTCCTTGATGTGTACCAATGGTCCTTTTCCCTCCTGCTTCACTCCAGTTCCACCACCTCCTACATCTGCTTATGCACAGTTTCCTTTTGCTGTGGCCTTCTGAGACACTCCTTTTGCACCACAGCTTGCTCTGCTGATGCACCTTGCTGCTCCCTTGAAAACCACGCTGCTCCTTCAGCTGTCAGCAGGATGAATTCAGCATCTGGCAGAGCACAAGGACCTGGCAAACCTGTGTGATTTCCTCATGAAACTGCTGCCAAACATTTGTCAAAGGACTTAGTCAGAGTTGGGGACATCACTCTTGGATAAACCAGAGTGTTTCTCCAGCCTCAGAAACAAATGTTGGTCAAGGTGCCTCCTGATGCTTGCTTGGATAAGTGAAGTAATGTCCTTTAACTACATACTCAAAAGTGCTTCCATTTTTATAGATCATTCACTTCCCAGCAACTCTGCAGTGGGTCAATGCTCTTTTAGAAATAGGTCTTTGTGGTCCATAGTCTTAGTGCAGGTTTCCTGTAAAGAAACCCACATCACAGAGTGGTCAGAAGCCTCTAATGAACAGGCCAATCCCTTGAGTTTTGCCACACTTCAAGGGAGGTACAATAATTAGGAGAGGGCTTTCAGGTCCTGGAGACCAAAGAAACTTAATGGATGTTAGAAAAGGTGTCACACATAGGTGCTTCTTATTCTCTGCAAGGTGGATGCAGAAATAGCCAAGGGAGAGGATAAGGATCATTGTGGAGAAGCTGCAAGTGGTGTGTATAATTTTGTAATTATCTTGCTTATATCACTAAACTGGGTCATCACAATGTGTTTCCCTTTGCTTGGTCCAGAAAACTGTTGCCCAATGTTCTAGCCAGAGGGATAATGTGAAAAAAAAACACTTGACAGTGCTGACTTCCCTCAGCACTGCTTAATTCCATGTTTTATTTTTCATGGCACTGGGCCTAAGTGTGAAATTTGTATCTGGATCAGCAAGTGGTGGTTACCTGACCACCTCCAGCCTCTGCATGAGCTGTCAGTCCTGCAGGCCCCCTACTAGCTATGGGCTTGATCAACCTGTCCAGAGTGGCCTGTCCTCCCACTGATTGCTCTTGTGTCTCAGTGTCACCTTTGGCTGAATCCTGAGTCCGAGGGCCAAGCCTTGGTCTTGCTTCAGCCTTGTCCTCTCCTTGCTCAGCTCCTAGCATCTGCAGGATTCCTGAACAACAGTCTGGTTTCTGACCTCTTTATTCCCCTCCCTTTTTGACTGATAAAGTCTTTGACTGTTCTTGATCTTTGTTTGCCTCCATCAGTCTGCCTTATTCCCTTCTTCATGCTGACTCAGCTCTAACCACTGGTCAGGAGTGCCCACTCTCTGGATAAGGAACTGTAGTGAGATGTCTCCATGTATGAACACAGTCTTTCTGAAACTGGCTGCCATGTCATTGATGTTTCGTTACGGTATTTAATCTGGCTCTTTTCTCTTGCTCCTGAGCCTTCTCTACCAGGCCCACACTGTTTCCTCATGACCCAATAAAACCTGCATGCTCAGAACTAGCATTACTGCTGACAGCTTGCTACAGTCACTGGGGTGCTAATTACCCCCTCCCAGTTTGATGCCATGAAACTCACAGGATGCATCATTACATCGGAGATTAGCACATTCAGACAGGCTCCCCTCCCTCTGGGCATGTACCTGGTAAGGGGACCCTGAACTAGCAGCCTCTGCCTGAGAAGAAAGAGCAGGAACACCCCATGGCCAGCCCTTCCCTCCTTGTTTAGGGATAATGGGTCAGGGACAGCTGAAACTGTATTTAGGACCAAGTTTGGACTCATCTGAAATGCTTTGACTGTAAACTCAGCATTTTTCCTAGCTGAATCTTAGTGTCCCCTCACTCTCTTTTTGGATTGTTTTTCCCTACCATGTTTTTCTAACCAGAGGTTAGTGCCTTTTTTAAAGGCCATCTCTGCCTGTGTGGCTTCTGGGGGAATATGAATTCCAAAATACCTCCCTTGGCCTTGCTGTCAGTCATGTTTCATAGGCAGTATACAGCCCTGGCACATAAAAGAATGAAATCCAACAGTCAACAGTATTCTGGGGTGTATTAAGAACAGTGTGTCCAGAGGTTGAGGGAAGTTCTCCCTCCCCTCTTCTCTGCCCAGGTGAGGCTGCACTGGAGTGCTGTGTCCAGCTCTCGACTCCCCAGTACAAGAAGGACAGGGAACTACCACAGACAGTCCAACAGAGGGCCATGAGGATGATCAGGGGACTGGAGCATCTCTCTTATGAGGAGAGGCTGAGAGACATGGGGGTCTTTGGCCTGGAAAATATATATAAATATCTAAAGGGTGGAAGTCATGACTCAACAGGTTTCCTTTCCTGACCATTAGAGCCATGTTGGAAAAAGAAAGCTAATGTAGGAGATGCTGAATATCTGAATATGCTGTAGCCAGTCATGCAGGCATGACTTATGTGAACCTTGTGTTGATCCTTGTCTACAGATCTGTATCTCAGCTGCAAATGATTCCCATACTTGTGTCACTCTGGGACAATGACCAGAAAAGAGATTGAAATTCGAGCACATAAGGGCAGCATGTTGATAAAATGCAATTTGGGTTTTTTCCCCCATCTGTCTTACAGACTACAGGGAGTAATTAGAAGATAATCTCTCTTAATTCTCCAATACATAAAGCAATAAAACAGATGCCAGGACTGAATAATCATTGGAGCTATGTTACACCATCTAATCTCTTTCCAAAGCTGTGATTTTGCTAGAAGGTTGCAAAACCAGAGAGATTACTCTTAGTATGAAATGCAGTGGATTGGGTCAAAGGAGCCATATCAGCTTCCTATACGTTTGGAAGAAACTAGAAGCCTGGGTTTGAAAGAGTAACTTGGGAACAGATCAACTGTGGTCATGGTAATCTTCAACATAATTAGCACACTTATGACTACTACATTTATAATTAGTACATTTCTGTGACTTCTACTTACGCATTTTCACAGAGAAGACTGTGGTTTTTACGCCCATTTTACAGAAGAGCCAACAGAAGTTCAAGGAGGGGGAAGTGTTTGCCTGAAGCCAATCAAAAGCATCTGGTACTGAGTGTGTTCCTTCTCTTCTGGACCACTACTTTTCTGGCATGTGAGGCACCAACCGGCTGTGGGTGTAACTTGTCTGTCTGGATAATTGTTTGATAATAAATAACAGATCAAAGGGAGATACTTCTTTGGATGCTCAGAGTCTCTGGGAGGGTGTTAGTGGCAGAACATAAACTTAGAGAGGGCATAACCAGTTGCAGTATTAAAAAACCCCGAAATTAATCCCTCAGAAGGCAAAAGACTGAGAAAACCGGATTTGCACGGGCTGTTCACATCCAAATGCAATTTTATCTCATGCAGTAATGTGGAGGTGGTTAGATTGCCCAGCTCTAATAGGACTTGCATGACATCTTACACATAGAGAGTATATTCCTTAGGCAGCGCTGCATAATAAGTATCTAATTATTATTATGATTACACTTGGCATTTTTAATAACGGCAGTAATTGGGTGATGTTGATGGCCTCATTTTAGGATTCTGTATTTGGCCTGAAGCTCCAGTCATTAAGTGCTGGCTGAGTAAAGAATAGCGTATCATGAAATATATTTCACGTCCCAGATATCTGCCAGACTGGAGGGCGAATGCTGACAGTGTCCTTAAAGCTGGGAGGGGTTTATGTCTTAGTGCAGGTACATAAGGCCTCCCTGACGCACAGTGATTTCTCATGGTGCTGTCCTCAGGTCACTGGGAAAGCTAATTAAACAGAATGCATTTCACTTTGATCAGCTACTTACAAGTATATTGCAGTGATAAGATCGAATGAAGCTCTGCTACTATCATAATGTGTTTTAAAATGTGGAAGGGTGTGGGTGAGTATTAAAAGCAATATAACCTAATGGGTTGAGTCCAGGACTAAACCTTGCAAGGCACGGATCTAAGTCACAGAAATTGGTCTGGCTATCCAACCAGGACATGGAGGCTGCTATTTGGCAAAGAATTTTAGCAGATGCATAGGTTGCCCTTAGAATAGCACATAAGCAAGCCGTTGACTTGAGCCAGATGGGATGTAAACTGGTACTTAAGGGTAAGCATATGTTTACATGCTTATTAAATGAGAACAGGTTGCCAAAACAAAGCCTAAGAAAGTAGCTGGGGTGGTTCACTAATCCTAGAGGATTTTTAGTGAAATAAAAAGGCAACTGCTCTTCTCTCTACCCTTGTCTCTAGCAGTTTGTCACTCCTGTCTCCCAGTAACAGAGATGCAGAAATCTGCAAGAGAGTTAAATTCCTATCAGGTAGATGGAAGTCAATGTCTGGGCAAAAAGAAAAGCCCAAACTGGACTCCTGTTCCCTCTGCACTGCCTTTTGAATATAATAGGAGAAAGGAGGGTGTCACCCATGAATCTCCAAGTGATTAGGAATGCAGCAGCATTTAATACACACTGAGGTGCATGCTAAAATTGTGTCAGTACTCACAAAAGGCCAACATCTGACCTACATGGAAGCACCAGTGCTCAGGGTGAGTTCCTGAGCTCTAGTCCATAACCGAAGAGCCCAGACAAATCCAATCCAGAGTAAATTATTAGTATTCTACTTAGCCAAAACTCCACCAGAGGCCACTGTTGTTAAATGTATGTGGGAATTTTAAGGCATGCAGTGCTCAGACTCTCCCCTGACTGCCCTAGCAAGTACAAAAGGCATTTCCTGAGGTTTTAGGGCTTTCTTTCCTCACCTTCTCATTTTAAGGAATCAGGTATTGTTTCTGAAATACACATACACCTCTCCCTCTTTTTTTTCACAAGCCAGCAGTTAACAATAATGATTTTTCAGAGAGCACAGCACATGCTGGAAAACCATCGTTAGGTGACATAGAAACTTGCAGAAAATACAGAGAGATGTGAATATAATTGAATTAAGAATAAAAAGGACACAAGGTACTTGATACTTTATTTGCTCACTAATTTTAACAAGTATTGAGCACTACTTGAACAGATCAACTAAAATAGGAAGGTGTCATACACCACATGTATCTTATTAAAACAGAGCTCTCAATCCTCTTCTTCATGACTCTTGTCATATTGGGCTTAAAAAATAATGTCATAGTAATTTGCTATTATAAACATCCTGGAGCACTCAGGATGATTCATGGTATAGAAATGTGATTAAACTAAAAACACCTTTAAGGAGAATAGGCTTCCAGAGGTGACTGTAACGTTGCAGGGTGCCTATTAAAGGCTGGATGTTAGGAAGAAGTTCTATACAGAGAGAGTGATTGCCCTTTGGAATGGGCTGCCCGGGGAGGTGGTGGAATCACCATCATTGGAGGTGTTCAGGAGGAGACTTGATGGGGTGCTTGGTGCCATGGTTTAGTTGTTTAGGTGGTGTTGAATTGGTTGATGGGTTGGACGCAATGATCTTGAAGGTCTCTTCCAACCTGGTCTGGTCTATTCTATTCTATTCTATTCTATTCTATTCTATTCTATTCTATTCTACTCTATTCTAAAATTCACATCTTAATGTTAATGTCATTCACTTAGACCTGGTGAACCTGGTTAGGTACTATGGCTGGAGGAAACAAAGTTTCAAGGAGATATTGAACTCTGACTAAAAATAATGTTTTTGGAAGAAAAGTGGGACTGATGTAGGGCTTGTTCCAATCACGTATTTGGGGCTGGAAATGGGCATGGGGAAAGGAGATTTTTCTCCTTAACATGAGACAGCGCTGAGACAAGCAATCCCCTTCTAGCTGAAGACTATTCTTATGGAAATATTTAGGCTCACAAGAAGTAATATTACTGATTAGTCTTATTTCTGGTAACCTAAAAGCAGTTAATATTATTTTTTTTTATGTGTGGTTTTTTGCCTATTTGTTTTAACTCTGAAGCCTAAAAATGACAACTTAGACATCAGGATTTATTTAAAGCTGCTTCTCTGCTTGCAGCAAGTGCAACAGAAGGAAGGCAGTTTTGCTACAGGGCATTAAACAATAAACTGTAAATGACACTGTAGATGGAGAGCTGTGAGTTTGGGAGGGAAAGGTGTTTAATTTAACACAGAGTCTGATAGAGACAGTAGCCTGTGTGTTTCAATAAGATAACAAATTGATATTGACTGGTGTTAACACATTAAAGATCTTTGAATTCTCCAGGATGCAGGACGTTTAATGCTGCAAAAGAGCTGGCAGCTCCTTTACAATCTTTACAAACTGCCTGGGACATTCTGATGGAATGATCTGCATTACAGAGCTCAATTTCCTGTCGGCTGCTGATGAAATCACTCTCTCTCTCAAACTGTTTTTCTGCCATTTGACTCAGGCTTCTTGGCTAGTTGGCAGATTCTCTCTAGTCATCAATAAGCATTTTAATTAACAAAACCCTAAATGTGAATTGAATTTGCTGGGCAGCTAGAAAGGATGCGGCTCAGCACTAGAGGGCAATCGAGATACATGTGACACCTAATATCTCCTTAACACAGTTTGGGGGGGGTGGGTGGGTTGGTTGGTTGGTTGGTTTGGGGTGTTTTTTTGTTGTTGTTGGTTGTTTGGGTTGGGGTTTGGTGTTGTGTGTTTTGGGAATATTTTTTGTGTGTGTGGTTTAGTTTGATTGTTTGTTTGTTTGTTTGTTTTTCCTGGGGAAGGGTGAAAAATTGAGCCATGATGTCTGTTTCGGGCCAAACCTTGCACTGTGCCCCAGCAAGGTGGTCCCCAGGTGAAGCAGACATCTCCAGCAGCCTAGCTTGGGAGATCAGGGACAGAAATAAGATTTTCAAGGAAGTAACCCCAGGCTGGACTGAGGGAAATAAGGATGATGTCACTGGTCTCCCTGGCTGGGTGGAGAAGGCAAGAATAAAATGGGAACACGTGGCCTCATCAGAGAAACGGGGTGTATGTGTGTATGTGTGTGGTTGGATATATGCAGTTTGGTGACAGGGACAACCTCCTAATCTGTGTCCAGATACCAAGGGCAGATTTATCCCAGAGGTTGGTGCTACAGTGAGGTGTAGCTGCCATCTTGCCAACCCGGTGCAGGGTGTGATGGTTTGATGTGGTACAGGCAGGTATTAGCCAGCAATGCATCCCTTGCTGGCAACATCCCATCAGCTGTGCCAGGGGCTGCAGGCAGCCCTCAGGTCCTCAGTGTGGATGGCTCCAGACACTACTGCAACAATAAACGTTAATTAGTAGCAATAATAGAAATCATTACGTGATCCTCAGGCCTTAAAAGCTATGAATCTCTGATGAGACCTGCATTGTAGTAAATCCTTCAGTATTATTCTCTGGGCCCCCTTATTTAAATATTTGCCTAGTGCAGCAGATAACCCTCATAAAATGGAGCAATCTGTCAGGAGGAAATAAATGTAATTTCCCCCTCCTCCAGCCACCCAGCTGCCTGTGATCCAGTCTGTGCTTTAAACATGCAAAGTGCTGTGCAGCATTAAGAAATTCTGCATATACTTTGGTTGGAGGGGTTTAGGCCCAGCTGTGTGGTTGTGAATTCACAGCATCTTCACTCAACACACAGACACATGTACAACCCACCCCCCATCTCCATTACATCTGTCTGTCAGGGGTTTCTCACTGGTAATTGTGGAGAATCCTTCTCTGGTTAGCTCTGACCAGAATAAAGAAAGGCTCTTTGCATTCCCTGTAGCGCTTGCTTTGTGCAAGTGTTCAGTCAAATATACTGCCAACGAGCATTTGGGAGGGAACAACACATGTGAATTCAATATGCCTGAATAGTAATGGAAGTCAGTGATGCAATCTAAGAAACAAGCAGTCAGCCCCAGCGCAGATCAGTGCTATTCACCCGCTGAGAATTAATCACTGCAGCTCAAGATGTGTGATACCTTCGACAGCTACAGACTCATTCCAGACCAAAATGTAAGAAAATCATTCTCAGGTGCATTTAAAGAGATTTCATTGTGCTTCAGCACCAAGCTAGTCTAGAAGCCATCTGCCTAGCTTGAAAGAAAAGCTCCCATGGGCAGCCCAGAGTCAGTATGTAGGTTTTATTGCTGGTTTTTTTTTTCCACAGGTTTTATTGGAGAGTGGTTAGATCTTTCCATGTGTCCTCATTTCTAATGCAAGATAGCATTTGTGGCTGAGTTATTCCGTGCACAGGGACCATACAGGTGGCCCAGGCCCAGAGCTCCCAGACATTGCTTCAGCTGATCTGATTCTTAGTTCTCTAAGTGGATCATGCTGAGCATCAGGCCTGTATATCATGTTGTCTTGGTACAGATGATCAGATCTCTGTGCTTGTAGATCTCCTTCTGTAAGGGACTCTACCATTCTCTTTAAAAAAAGATTGAATACTTAAATTGCATGACCTACAAATGGGTCAAACCACACCTGGTGTATTTCTAAGTTTGAAGAATCTCATTTTGGTTGAGTATTAAGATTAATTTCAGAGTCCTTGTGAAGGAGTTGGTGTCCAGCACAGTGAAAATAATTGAATTTTCCATTGCATTGGACTAGGAGAACACTTCCAGTCAATTAGCATGTCCCAGCTGAGCAATGGAAATCTGTGGTAATGAGCAGTATCTCTTAAAGCACACTAAGTGCTTCACCTGTGATCATCTGACCATATCCTAAAGCACCTCATTTGAAAGCTATTAGGCTCTTGTACGAAACACAATGCACATTCTACAGCAAATAAATGTTCTCATATTCCCTTTCAGTCTCTAGCTTCACGTCTTTGCTTATTCATCTGCCTAAACTTCCTTGCTCTCCCCATCAAGCCAAACCCTAAACCTCCTATCAGGGGACAGGGCTGAGGGGCACTTCTCTGGAGCCGCCTGGCTACAAGCTGATCGACTCTGATGAGCTCCCCTGCCACTTTCCACAGGAGAGCAAGTCATTAGTCCCAGTGTCGCAGCCAAATTCCAATCTAGGTCATTACAAGCAGTTTAATTTCCCCCAGTGGCTTCATTTGGACACGGTAGTCGTCACTTTTCTCTGAAACAGTTATGGGAGCATAGCTGCACGCTGATGACAGAGGTTTTTTCCCACATCTGGCTGCTTGTCAGAGAAAGAAAAGGCTTCTTCAGGACAGACAGACTGTGTCAGACACTTTGTGGAAATCCTTGGCATCCCTTGGTACTCCACACAGAGCAGAATACTATTTCTGCACACACAGCAGCTCTTCCTTTTTGACAGTGTTGTCTGCACTATGAGCTCAAGCCACATTTAAGAACTGTCTTGTAAGTGGTATGGACAGAGGAACACATGTACAGCATAGGCTGGGAATGTCACTTGGAGGCTCTGTCACATCTAGCTGCAGTGTTTGCAGGGGGGCAGCTGGCCTCCATGCCAACTACACCCCTTCCCAAGGCTTGTGTTGTCAGTGGCTTTGGCCCTGGGAGATGTCTGGTGAGCCATAAAGCTGGATTTAATCACAGGGTATATTTTTGGAACTGACTGAAATCCTTTGCCCTGCTGAACCATGAGTCCTATTTCCTGCAAACTATTTCTCCACCATCAGCAGCAACCTTTTGGCTCTGATTGCTTAAGCAACCTGAAATTGATGAGGCTTTCTGGGGCTTCAGAGCAAGAATACAGAAGAGCAAAGGAAGCTGCCATACCCTTTGCACCATGTGCCCCCCACAAGAGAACTCAGGCTACTGTGTGTTTTGAGCAAGTTCATAAATAATGCAGAGCATTGCACACACCTAGTTGGAAGGAGACAAAGCTTTTTGAGGAGGTTTTTGTTGCCACCGTGAAACATCAAACTATATCATCTTAGCTGTCTTCACAAAATGTAGTTAGAGGTAAAACCCAAAAGGGTGAAGGGAGACAGATTTTAGCCCTGTGTTGCTCCCTCCCTTCTGCCTGTTTGACCTTCTATGTTGCATTTATTCCATGTTTTTTTCACAAGGCCATGGATTTCCAGGAGACTATGCAGAGTCCCAGTTAGGAAGCATTCAACCTTGATGAAGATAGAAACCCTACTTCTTATTCTTCCTGACCTCAAGCAAATTGAATCCTTCTGTCTGAACTTACCTATTATTTGGGTGCCTGGGAGTTTGAAGTCAAATGGGACTAGATTGTCATGCTCTGGAGTATGTAGGTAGTGTTTTGCTCCTCTGAACTAATGAGTGGAGTCTGACAAGAGACCTGAATATTTCTACGTGTACAGCTGTTCCTACACAACTTTCTCTTTCAAGCTGTAAGGATTCAGGATCATCATGCTGCAACCTGCTTTTGAGACTGCATAAAGCAGACAAATGCTACATGGCAAATATTCCATGGTTGCTTCCTCTGAGATTGCATTCTAGACTGATGTCAAAAAAGCACAGGACACACCTGTTAAACATTCCTTTGAGAATCTGTCAATGCCAATGCCCCAGTCTCTGATCAGTGGGAAAGCAGCAAGCCTCCTGGCATGTGTATACATTACTCTGTAACTACAGCCTGTTGCTAGTATGCTTGTAGGGCTTCCTTCTCAAAGCAGCCAGCACCACTACAACTAAAGGTCACTAGATACAAAAGGAAGAAATGGTGCCCACAGGCAACAACAGACACAGCTCCCTTCTTTTTATGAGAGGTAGCTTCTTTCAACAACTCTGTGGATACTTGTCTTCACACAAGTGATTGCCACCTGAATGCAGAAGACCTAGCTGTATTAAAAATGTGTTTATGTATATACATGGGTATGGCCTACTTACATATATGATGTAGCATTAAACCATACACACACAACAAAAGTCCCTGGATCATTTGCTCTCCCCATGTTGTTTTCATCCCATCTCTCCTACTGTCCATCCCCCCACTGCAGTGGGGGTCTGGTGGTATTTCACAATCCAGTATTTGCCCTTTTCCTAAACAGAAAGGCATATCTCATTTTTCTTTATAAACAACAACAACAAAAAAGGACTTTGGCAAGTCTTGCTCTGCAGTTACAGAAGAAGGCACTGTCTGCAAATAAATAGATGCTAACAGCACAGCCACCTATAAAATGGCCCTTCAAGTTAGAAGCAAAGCATGCTCCTCTCTGCTGACTGAGATCATGAGCTTGAACAGCTAGTAGAGCTCTCCTGGACATGACTGCTGCTCTGTCCCCATGGCTCTTGCTCTTGGATGCCATGGAGTAAAGTCAGAGATTTTCTGATGGTTTTTGCTTTAAGCTGCAACCTGTTGAGAAATTGGAAGTTGTTTCCTCTGATGAGTTTCTGGACCCTGCTGTAGTGCCATCAAGTTGCTGTTAGAGAGAGAAAAATAAAGGGAATGCCTGGGTGAAAGAATTCTTTCTGTTGAGCCAAATATCTCATGAAGAATAAATTTTTGACCAAAACAATCCAAAACACATTGCTACATTTTTCTCTGTTGTTGAGACAAAGCAAGCCAGGAATATAGGTGCTTTTCTGAAACAGGAAATCATGATCCCTGGAAAAATATGGGATCATGGTTTCCAGACCAGCATGAGAATATTCCATAAGGCTGAGATGTTGCCACAACTGTACAACTGACACTTAGAAATACACCTTTCAGGTGAACACTGCTGTGCTACTAGACCTACTTAAAGTTTGGTGGTGGTTTCTGTTCAGGAAAGATTTTATGTTGCTTTGCAGGAGAGTCAGGAATCATTGAAAGTCAGATGTAATCTTGCTGATTAAGGCTGCACAGCATGAACATGTTCTGCTTGAGCATGATCCTGTCTCATCATATAACAATCTGCATCCACAGGAGTTGTCCTGAAGGGTGGATTGTTGAACATTTCCATCTGCTAGCACAGGAAAGACTGGATGGGGGCAACCAGTTTGGTTTGGTAATGGAGATCTATGTACTGTCTTATGGCATTATTCATGTACAGAGTCACAAAATAAAGAAATTGATTTCTGCAGTGGAGAATGGAGGCTACAATGAATATGGCTGGGTTTGAGCCATGGTTGCTGCTTGCTCGAGAAAGGACAAGGCCTATAATACTCATCTTCATATCTCTTCAAACATGAACATCAGTCTGCTGCGTTGAGCTTCAGATTCAAGGCCCTAAGGGACATCTCAGAAAAGTTTTCATCTTCTTTTCTCCACCATTCTCTCTGATTTGTTGCTGATAAATACTCTTGTCTTTCCATCCATTTCTGCTTGCTAAATGCTGAGAGAGTACTTCTTGGCTAGATGAGAAATTAACCTTTTGCAGCAGAGGAAACTGGGCCAGATAAATGTTGCAGGATGAAAGAGAAGCATCACTATGAAACAAAACATTGAGCTTTTTTATATTCAGCTCCTTTTGGAAGTCATTCCCCAGAGCCTGCACAGAGAGACATCATGTTACTGTACAGCCTGTTTCTGGTGTCAGAAGACAAACAGCCCAATAGTTAACATCATTTGCGCTCTTGAAGGCAAGTTTTGTTGTTCAGAAGCACAGAACAAGTAAAACATTATTCTCTCTGAGTCAGCCATAATAATGAAGTAAAAGCATGTCTCACATATATTTTATGAGCCCTCATTTTTGAGAGCTTTCCCAGTGTAGCTTGTTGAGCAGCTGTCTTGCTGTTCAGGGTCCTGTCTCCCTCAGATGAACAAGGCAAAGAGAATTGTTCTTCCCTGTGTTTGCGAATGGACTTTGGCATTCCCTGTCTGTATCATTAAATGAAGACCTGGTGAGTTGTGAAAGCTATCTATTACATCATTCCCTTTAAAATAATTTTTCTGAAGGGGGGGATTGTCTTCTCTTGCAGAATGGTTGTGTTGTGCAATGGAGTCAAAGTAATAGAAACCGTAGACTTAAAAGACTTCATATTACCATCACAGATTTTGTTCATGCATTATTACGCTTATTAATGTCTATCACCAGGACATATGGAAGAGCAGTTACACCAGTCCTGTTAGATCATCACTCAGGGATTAGAAGTGAGTAAAAACTGCAAAGCATTCTTCATAAATATTCATTGGAATCGTTTATAATGCAGTTTTACTCTGAAGACAGCCAGGCATCATGGCTGGAGGTACTGTATTGATTTTCTCCTACAGGTATCAAGATTAAATCTGCTCAGTGTACCAGTCAAGAGATTTCTTTTTGAAAGGAAGCTCATGTGGAGCCAATCAGCGATGTCTCTGATGAATTGAACCTTTCAAAAAGTGCTGAATCACAAAACCAAATGTGTTTTTGTAAATCTGCTGGATTTCATATGATTTTCCTCTGGAACATTACTCACACCCAGCCTCAAATTTCTCATCACACATAGGGCAGACACTCAGAAGTAGCTTGAAACGTGGAGGCTTGGTTATTAGCTATGAATTTGGTAGAGCTGGATTTGGATCCCTCATAAGACTGCAGAGAAATCAGGTCTTCTTCCCAGCTGAGTGATTCAGTTAGGGCAAGGAGCTGAACAGGAACCCATCCTTCTTTGGGCAGCATCTTTCACAATAATCATTTTTCCTCAGTTGTTCTCCACATCTGTTCTTATCTCAGACATATCCTTAGTTAATTAAGTACAATGAATATTTCTTAATATAATAGGAAGACTAAAAAGTCAGTCTAGTGATGAAAACCAAATATGTGCACCAGTTTGGTCAGTGACCTGACTTCTTATGCAGTAGCTGACCTGTTCAAAAGCTGTCTTTTAATGCAAGAAGTAATAGCAACGTGATAGGGAATACCTTGTGAGCAAGGTAATGAAAACAATGAAAATACCAAAGGACAGCACTGTTTTATAAACAAACTATAAGCATTCAATATATTTCTTCCAGCATCACCTAGAAGTCTAGCTGGAGAGTAGATTCTGCTGGGTAAGGGGCTGTAAATCCACATCTGCATTCAGTAAAACAAAGAAATGGATGAGCAGGATGAGGGGCACAAGGTAACAGGGACACAAGATCAATGCAATCAACAGCAGCAGACTCTGCATACCATCTGCCTGGTCCTCTTTCCTACCCCCATTAAGGCTCACTTTCACATCACACAGCTCAGCCGTCTGTTTTCACCCACCCCCCGAGTGACAGTCTAACTGTGTTTGACAGAATATATGTTGGGATTTTTTGCCACCTCCTCCACAAGCCCTTTCCTTTGTCCTCTTTTCAGCAGTTCTGGCTTCTGCCAGCAGATTATGCTGACAATGTAGTGTGAAAAGGAAATTAGAAATGCACCAGTGTTCCTCATATAAGCAGAGCCACAGCTTGAATGAAAACATTAATTCAGATTAAAACTGAATCACTTCACTATTCTTTTTTTATTTGTTTAATTTATTTTTTTTTGGGGGGGGGTGGGGGGTGGGGGGTGGGGTTTGCATGTGTGTGTGTGCACTCCTGTGTGTCCAGCAGGGATAGGTCTCTGTATATGACCTACCTGATTAATGGAACAACACAGTATGCCAATGTAATTCCTACAACGAAATCGGAGCATCGTGAAACACACAGAGGAGAGGGAGTGAGCTCTAAGAAAGAAAAGCTGTTTCACATGCTTTGCCTTACAACTGCATAAGGGCTATGCTGGAGACAGCTCAGCCTGACTCCTAAACTGGCTGTTAAGGGTCTCAAGCAAGCTCTGCCCTTGAGCATCAAATACCAGTAACCTCCTGGTGCATCACCTCTGAATTGTCCCAGCCAAACCCAACAAGTGAGGGGCAGGTTTTGAGGTGTCTTTGTGGAGGCTACCCACCCAAAGGAGCTGGCTGCCTTTCCAACTCTTTCTTACCTCACATGCAACTGCTGCTGTTTTCCTTCCATAAAATGCAACTACTATTCAAACCATCGAAGGGAATTATAAGATTTAATTTCTCAAGATTTATGTGATCATGGTGCAGAAAAAAAAAAAGCCATATGGAAAAAACACCTGCCAACTAAAATCTAGCCCTAAATGCAGAATATGATATTTCCTGGAGTGGGTGAGAATGAAGTGTCAGAGGTTCTAGTATGTAAAGGCCAGAAGGGACTAACCATTAAAAGAAGCAGAACAATCTTTTTCCAAGGTCCTTCAGAGACTGCTTTGTGTTGAGGGGAGAAGTGCTCTTGGGTTCCTAAGGGCCTCTGGTACAAGCAACCTGCGATCAAGCATGATGAAAAACAATTCCACAGCATCCTCTCAAAGTATCTAATGGTGTCTGTGCCACTCAGCTGGGAGTAAAGAGAAATGAAAAAAAAAAAGAAAGAATAAAAGTAAAAGCAATAGCAGGACAGGATGGGCCTCAAACTGATTAGTCAGAACAACAAAATCATAGCATAGGTCCATGACTCACTTTGGACTTTCTGCTAAAAAAAGTCACATTTCCTTAGCTGTTGCCATGGGCATCCCACAGAGCTGCCCCAAAGTCAAAAACAACAAGAGAAGAATTGCACTCCCTGTGCCAGGTTGATTTTAAAAAGCAGTATAATTAGAAAGAAATTAAATCTGATCAGGTGGGGGAGGTGGGGGGCACTTCATGTTGTCCATGGGTAATTAAGGAGAGCAATCACGTGGTACTGCAGGCAGCAGACGATCAAAAGAAGGGAAAAAAAAGATGGTAAGAAGAGAGGGGCACAATCAGAAAAGGCAGTACCCAGAGGAAGCGACAGAAAATCCATCTGTTTGCTGCCTGTTGGATTCCACCTAGAAGATTAGTTCCTGTAATATGAGGCTTAGCTTCTTTCTTCCAAGTAAATAAAATTTCTCTACACGGGAGCAGAAGATTAGCTGCAAACAGGACAGCACTAAGGTCCCCACTGCCCTGTGGCTTCTCTCTGACATTTGTTCCTTCCAGATGTTCGAGGGAAAAGTTCAAGAACACATTAAATGAAGACTGATCCTTGCCCTAGTCCATCTTCCTAGCTAACTGAGGCTGTAGCCATCCATGGATTTATCAGCACCTTATCACAGAACGGCCATGCTACACTTTCCCCACATTAACTTGTCTACTAATTTTTAATGTGAGTGAATGTGGCATCCAGAATATCCTGCAGCAATGAGTCCCAAAGTTTAAAGATGTCATAGGCAGGAAAAAATTTCCTTTGGGTTTAAAAAAAAAAAACCAAAATATTTTTTGCCTTTGTTGTTTGAGGCTTCTCCATTAGAAATCTGCTTTGCACTTTCAGACATCATCATTGCCTTTCCGTGTGCTTTTTCGTGTTCTTCTTTATCTCAGGGGAACCAAAGCTATTCATAGATTTCAAGCAGTCTGAGCAGTGGTTAATTACATTTCCTGGTATGTCCTCTATTCCTTCCCTAATAATTTCCAAAATTCTCTGCACCTTCTGACTCATTCCCACTGAGCCTTGAGCTAATGTTTTCATAGTACCCTTCAAAGCAGGTCCAAAGTCTCTTTCCTGAATGCTAATAGGCTAATCTACAGTTCATTACTGTGTAGGTTATAATTACTGTTGTTTTTCCCAATGGTCATTATTCTCCAGTTCTTAATATGTGAATTTCATCCTCTGTTTTATCACCCAGTCCCTCAGTACTTTGAAAAGCTTCTGCAGGTCCTCACATTTGTTTCAGCTTCCTCTGCACTGAACAAACTTGAGTCATGAGGAAATGGTATTACCTCAGCTCTTTGCATATCGTTTGTGAACATCCTGAATAACTCAGCCCAAAGAACAGGTCCCTGTGCAGTGGCACAGAGTAGCCTGTCTCCATTGTGAGACCACTGTTCCTAGCTTTTGTTCACTTATTAAATCACAAAAGGCCCTTCTCTTTTATCCCATGACACCTTAAGTCTCTTCAGAGCCTTTAGAGAGAGAACTTGTTAAAAGCTCTTGAGAATCCTAGTGCATTGCAGCAACCAGATTGCTTTTTTCCTACGTGCTCACGGATTCCTCAGAAACACAAGAATATTTGTGAGGTGTGTCTTCTCTCTGCAAAGCTTTGTTCTTTCCTATTTTGTCATCTTTACTCTCTAACGCCATTCTTTAGTACAGTTTTTGTCCTTTGCACCCTAAAATCCTGTCATCCTGCAGTTTTCCAGGCTCCCCTTCCCTGGAGCCTTTAAAAAAAAAATTAGATCAATCACAAGCTAGTTGCAAACTTCATTTCTTCTGTGCTGAGAATGATGTAAACCACAGATTTACATCCCTCCATTAACAGCTGAGCAATTCTGTGTCTGAATTCCTTTAGAACCCATGAGTGAAGCCCATCTGCTCCTGGCAATTTGTTATTATTCATCTTGCTGATTCATCCCTAGACCTCTTCTATCAGCAGTGTGGTTTGAGGCAGTTCTCCTGCCCTGTCCCCCATAGAGAAAGGCTCTTGTGAGGTACCCTGCTTGAATGCTGGAGCTGTGAACATTGGTGTACATAATTAATCTTCCTTGTGGGCTCTATTGCACTTACTTGCCCTACAGACTCCTGGGAAGGCTTCTGGCTCCTGATGTGCTCGGGGCAGTGTGTATTATAATTTTTATGCCTTCAGCAAGCTGATCCTCAAAATCTGCCACACTGCATGACTACTTTTTGCATTCTTGAAAGTGGTTGTCTTTTTCTTTGTATTTCCTCACTAGGGCACAGCTCCCAGTTTGCTACCTTCACTGAGGTAATGTGAATATGCAGAGTGAATTGCATCCTTTTTTGTACCTCGAAGAGCTACTGTGTTTCTGTTGACCCTGTAACATGTACTCAGGGATCATCTCATACTGCTTAAACAAAGAGCTGAAGCTCTCAGAGATGATACAGCAGTGATCAGACCGGACAGCCAAGTCCTCTATACACCCACGTCTCCTGTGCACCTTGCCCTTTGCAGCAGAGGCTGGTAGCTTGGTAGCTACACGAGGTATGAATACACCATCCATTCAGCTGACTCCACAACACAATGGTGGTAACTAATGCACTGAGTGTGGGAGTTTCATCTCTGTCTGAATTGCTAGAGACTCCTAGAGACAATGGTGGACAGAGCAAGAGGCTGCTGGAAACTGCAGTCAAGTAGTGAATGTGAACAGATGAAAACCCACTAAGGGTAACTTTCTGCATATCCTTGGGGTGACTAAAAGAATGACTCCTTCTGTTGCCCCTGTTCAAGGCTAGCAAGTCCATAGTCTACCACTATGCAGAAATCCTTTTATGTACTATTAAAATGCAGTCAGCTCTGCACAAAGCAGAGCTGTCCTTTAATGGCATCCATCAATACTATAAAAGACAGGAGCTGAAATGAATATAATTTCTAATAGAAATCATTAGAATTCTAAACAAAGACATCTTTTAAAGTACAAGAAGAGCAGGGCAGATGAAGCAAAAAAAAAAAAGAGAGAGAGAAAAGTCTAATTATATTCATAAAAACTCTGCTATTAGGGAACTTGTACAGTAAGAGTTCATCTTCTGTCCTTGAATTAAAAAGGCGAGCAGAGCTAATCCATGAAACTAAAGATCCTTTTACCTTGCATCTATATAAAATATTCCTTCATATTTCAAGGTGTCCTCTTTTTTCTTTGGAGGGAAGCTTAAAAAAATAAATATGGTTCAAACTTTTTTCAAGGTCTTACCTTTCAGAACATGCCCAAAAAGTCAGTGCAGCCTGAAACAGGCAATGGAAAGCAAGAAGGAAAGGGCAATATGTTACTTTCAATACCTGGAACAAAACCTGTTCTTTCTAGCCATTTTCTCACATTAGTGATGGAGGGATGATACACTGTTTATAAGAGTTGAAGAGTTGGTGTTTGGGGAATAATGAGATGCTCCCAGGTGACAGGAAAGCTCTGTCCTTGCATATTTCAGTCTTTAAAGCCCATTCTGCCATCCTATTTTTAAATGCCTTGCTCCAGTCTCAGGCCTCTTTTGGGAATATACATCTTTGATCAAAGGTCTGTCCTGCCTTATGAACTCCTGCTGGCAAAGAATTTGAAAGCAGCTTTGCTCCTTTGCAGTCAGTCAAGGCAGCATGTCCACATCCCAGATCTGAACATTGGAGCCTTTGACTTTGGTAGGCAACAGTCACACATGCAAGTTAGCTCCTCTGTGTGTTCTTGTGACAGGCTAATTTGGATATGGGCTTTTTGTGGACCATATACAGTCCTAGCTCAAGGCATTAGGTCATGAATTCAGTAGATTTAATCATATGCCTACATTTCGGTCACTTAAGCCTATCAAACCCCACTTTTTCTCAGCATGTGTGTGCATTTACAAATGTCTATGTATATAAACATCACACAGAGAGTGATGCACAAGCTTCCTACTGCCAGAGAACCCACTTCTGTGTACACAAAGCAACTGAAACACAGACAAGAGGTGATGTATCAATGCACTTCTGTGACCCCGTGTACTGTTGTATGTGAATGGTTCCCAGTGCTGAATGAATTTTTAATGAATTTCAGTGTTGAGAAAGGAGATAGAGACTTTCAAAATCTATTGGCCAGCACATTTTTTCCACGCTCGTCTCAGAGGAACTATGCCTGAACGCGGTATTTGGCAATACAAGGAATGGCATCAGTCTGCCCTTCCTTCATCTGAATTTAGATGCTATTTACTGACCATAAAATAGCCAAATTATGCCATGGCAGAGGAACAGAAAGATATCTGTTTAATTTTAGCAATAGATTTTCTGAAGCTAATTTTGTTCAGATAAGTGCTCTGTTGCGGGTGCATGACCACACGTTATATACGCGAGCAATGCCAGGGTCTAAGTGGAAGTTACTGTGTTCCAAGTGAAAAACCATCATCATCCATTCAAAAATGTGATCACATAATGAGCAGCTCTGAAGTGGATAATTTGACTTTATTCAGAGATGGCTCAGCACCAGATAATACCTGACCCAGATCTCTTTCTAGCTCATCTAAAACCTACTATTGGCCTGATTTCATGCACTGTTTCTTCAGGTGACCTCTGACAGGCAGGGGCAGAAGAAATGAAATGAAACACAGCATTGACACTCATTAATTTCAAGGTTCTGATGTAAACCTTCATTTTCCTCCCACTAGGCTTGCGTGAGCATTTTCCATAAGGAGAGGCTGATTTGTAAAGAAGAATTTGCCTGTGTGTAAAATGGGAAATACAGGTTTTAACAAAATTTCAGGATATGGCATATCTTGAACAGGAAGTCCAGGGAACTCTGGTGTCCATTGTACAGAGATGAAATTTGTAAGCCAGTAAGACTAATTTAATAATAATAATAATAAATCAATACTGGGAGATGTTATCAAAGACCCAGTTGTTGGCTTTCCATTTATTTGTAGGCATGGAAGAACCATTTGTTGTGGTTCCATTTGCTTGTAGACAAGTTTCTGGAATAATAATGGCAAGTCATGACTCAGGCACTGCTCAGTTACTACAGAGGACTTGAAAGCCATAGTTCATTTTGTTGAGCTGCTTTTCACTGGGAGGAAAAAGAAAAGAAAGCTTTCTCACTTGGAAGTTGCCTTCAGGGTAAGATAGAATAGAATAGAATAGAATAGAATAGAATAGAATAGAATAGAATAGAATAGAATAGAATAGAATAGAATAAACTAGGTTGGAAGAGACCTTCAAGATCATCACATCCAACCTATCATCCAACACCACCTAATCAACTAAACCATGCAACCAAGCACCCTGTCAAGTCTCCTCCTAAACACCTCCAATGATGGTGACTCCACCATCTCCCTAGTTATTGAAAACTGTAGGCTTGCTGGATGGGATCTGCAAAAATGTCCATGGCATCTGCAAAAATGTCCATCATGGATATAACTCAGCCTCAGTAATATCAGCAGAGATTCACCAGATACATGAGGGCAGCAACAATTATGTCAGTCCTGAGGGCTCAGTAGAAACCTTAAATTTTTTTGTTATTTGAATGAAACTTTAGGAGCATGGGAAAGGCATAGGATCCTTCCAACATCTCTGACTATATTGATCTTTCAGTGAGGCAGAAAGACTCTGATCCCCATTTCATGACTGATTTAGTTTAGCAGTTCAAAGCAGCCCACACCGTACTGATGGGATCAATGGGCTGTTAGTCTCCATAACTGGTCTGGGAAGGTGGCTGCTACTGCTTTGGCTTCCATGGCACGTAGACCCAGGGCTCCTGCTCCTGCACTTGTCTCCAGAAATATCCTCCCAGCTTCTCAATGGCAGAAAGGCAGAGATGGATCCACAGCTCAGCTTTGGAGGTTTTGTGCAGTTTGGAAACTCAGCCTGACTTGCAACAAACCTTTTCCCTATATGCTCAAGAACTATTCAAAAGGGATTTTGTTTGTTTGTTTGTTTTGCTTTTAGGTTGGTATTAGTTTAATATCACCTTAGCCCAAATGTAATGAAACTTGATAAAACCAAACTCAGATTGTCTTTAGTATCATTTTCTCCTTTTTATTTTTGCTCTTTCCAGTGTCCTATCCCACTACCATTATCCTGATTTCTGCATATCCCCAGACATCACATCTCTTCAGCTTATCATATTAGCAGTTCTGAATGGCTCTTCCTGCACCCAGTTAAAAAGGGAGCTAGGTAAACTCTTTGTTATGGACAAGCACACGGCTAGCACATCATTAATAGCAAAAACCTCTTCAGGTTTTGCATATACCTTATTCATACAAAAAAATAACCTAAAGAATATAGGTGTAAAGAAAAAGTGTGTAAACCTCAGCAATAAATGTTTATTCCCTCTGTTTCTCTTTGTTTCACTAAAATTAAACTTTCAAATGGCATACAAGAACCTAAATCAATTTAGTGAAAAATTTAAGCTCCTGCTTATCTTTGAGCATCCAAGTAATTAATCAGCTTTGGCTGTTACTCACTGGCTTCAGACACACAAACTTCCCTCTGCCTGGTAGCTCACTGCCACGCAACCCCAGCGATAAGAACACAGAGTCTTGACCGGAGAAAGTGCCTTGCATCCATTTTGAAAGAAGATTGCAATCACATCTGCCACCAGGTTGAGAGGGCTCTGTGATGGGCAATTGCTTCTCTCTAATGTATGTGTGTCATCTAACAACTCAGTCGTGAAGATGGGCACTAGGAGCTCCCTGCTTTCTGATGCAGGAGTGGATCATTTCTCATGAAACCCACACATCACCATATGTGTCTGTAGACCAGAGGGCAAAAGGGGAGAGTTATATTGCTGACAAATAATTGCAATGTGTCTGTGAAACATTTGCAACAAATCATCAGCGGCATTTAGAAGAGCTGCTGGGAGGCCTGGAGCTGTCAAAGCAGATAATGGCCTGAAACACTGCTGGCTAATAATAACACCGGGCTTCACCTCACCATGCTTAAGTGTAAACTCAAGAGGGGCTTTTTTCCTGTTTTTTCCCCTCTCTGCAGCTGCTGACTTTACATTTTGTAGCAATGTCTCAAGCAGATCCAATCTCTGACCTTCAGAAGACATGACCCAACATCTCCAGCAGCCATACATTGCAGCTCCACCAGTGTGAGGCACCGAAAAAGCCCGACACATAGACCAAAACTCACCTGGCCACCTTGGCCACTGGCTGCACACCCTGCAGATGACTGTCACACTTCAAATACAAGGCAGGGCTCTGGGGCATCATGGTGATATATGTATTCCTGGTACATCAGAACGGGGCAGGTTTATCTTTATGTACGCTTATGTACTCTGCAAGGAGGTGGTGGAGAAGACACCATATGAGGGTACCAAATTTTACCTTACTTCCAAGTTTGTTTCTCCAGCCAAGTGCAAAAATGGCCTGAGGGTCTTGAAACCTGAATGAATGCTCAGACCCCTGAGAAGAATTTGGCTCTTGGCTCTTGATATTTTCCTGCTGTGACAGGGGTGAATAATCAGGTGGAACTTTTCACTCTGAAAAACAGGGAGGGAATGGCATAAGGTTCAGCACCACAAAGAAAATAGCCCAACCTCCACTGCCCAACCTCCACTGAACACCAGTGAGGAAACAATCTTACACCACTATGTACAGCTGTCTTTTGGCATTAACCAACCTGCAGCTTACTTCAGGAGTGAATCTGGCCTTGATATTTGTGTTTGGAGACAGTGCTGGAGAAGAAAGAGTGTAAAAAAGCCATAAAGCATTGTGGCCAATTAGAACTGTTTTCAAAACCTCAGCAAAACATAAACATGCTCAGCACTGCAAAATTAAAGGAAAAAAAATGCTTATTTTTTTTAAACCCACTATTTTTAGCTCCACTCACCTTGATCAAACACAGCCAGTGAGCATGAGGGTTTTATTGTACCTTAACCACGTCTGAAAGCGTGGAAAATTACTATTCAGACACTAGTCACATCCCATAGTTAAAAAATCAGGGAGATGTGAGTGAAGTAGTGGAGAGAACCCAACTGCACAGGGATAAAAGAGATAAATCAACTCAAGGACCTGTGTTCAAACTGCTGTGAAGTATAATGGGTTTCATCTCTATCTGAATGCTCAGACTATAAAGGTACGGCAAGGAGGTAATAGCAGCACTGAGTGTAAAGCATCACATTACTCGTAACTGCAAGATGGCAGTGTTGTGGGAAACAACTGGCTTGGGGGAGCTAAAGGTAAGCAACATGCCTCATCATTCATCTGGTAAAGTGCCTGGACTTATGCCAGTGCAGTGTGGGTCTAATTCACAGTAAATTTCTAATGTCCACTAGACCCAAATGTTGTTTCATTTGAGAACTGGAAGATTCAGTAGAAATACAACAGGGTATTTCCTCTGGCTAGACTGTGGAGGGAAGGAGGCCTGAGTGACAGATGTCCCCATACAGCAGCAGTGTCATGGGGACAGCAGCAGTGTCATGGGGACACCAGGAGTGTCATGGGTCAGTTTTCTTCATTGTGTCTATTTTGCCTCTTTGGTGCCAAGGAGCAACACAGCAGAGCTCTTTTACTGGCTTCGGGCTCGGCTGAAGGGCACAGGGGACTGAGTCAAGTTTCACATGTTTCTGAGGTGCCCCCAAAACCTGCAGATGTGCTATCAAAAATAACTGATCTTTTTTTCTCTCCATTTCCCAGAAGGCTGAAGTAGAAGGTTATGGTGTATGATGCTTTCTCACTTACGCTGAGGCTGTCCAACAGGGCATAGCAGAAGGAAGCAATAGTGGCAGATAAGGTAAGACTTAATGGTCAGTTAATTTTGGCCCATGATGTCTGCATTCTCCCACTGTACAGGCTTTGTCATTTTAGCTGGGAATCCACCAATACTGGTACCACATCCTGCAAAGCATACTCTTCCTCTCAATTTTCTTTTGCTGTGTATGCATTTCTGATAAAATTAATCTTTAAATTAAAAAAAAACAAACCACAAACCAACACCCTTTACCTAAATTCCCTAAATTTAGGTATTATTCCCCTATTTTCCCATGCATGGGACCTAATTTATGCAAAAGACTTCATGTTTGATTTTGGTCAAGGCACTTGGCTTTGCAGGAGGGAGATTCATCTGACCTAACTTCAGCTATCTAAAATTAGGTGTCTAGTCCAAGCTTTCTGTGTAGGCTCCTGCTATTGTCAGAGAGAGAGAGACAGAGGCCCCCAGAGGGTGCTTCATCTTCTCCTGGCAGAGGGGCCCAGGTCTCTGCTTCGACAATCATTAATCTTCGATCTGTGCTGTGCTGCTTGCCCAGCAGGACACATCTGATCCAGATCAAGAGTGATTTATGCTGGCTTTATGCACAGATAAACTCCAAGCCAGCAGATGAGGGCAGCTGTAAAATGAGGATAATTCGTCCCCCTCTTTCATTCTTTTGCCTTCGCTGTCCATCTGCATTTTAATCCAGCAAATATTTATCCATGTTTAATTTTAGGCGGATTCATAAAAATAAGCAAGGCACAGAGTTCCTGCAGCACTGAGGCCCAGGACTGGAAATCCTCAGATTAAAATCTGCTTCTCGGCACGTTTCTGTGCAGCAAGCGCTGTGCAATTCCTGCTGAGACTTCTAGGTCCTGAAGTACTGAATCATAGTCATCGACATCAGCACCGGCTGACAATCACGCATCTTCCTGTCGCAGATAAAGAGGAGTAGGTGATGTTTACAAAGCTCCCCTCAACCTCTCAGCCGCTCGCCTCCCCAGACTGAAATGAATTCAGCACAGTCTCCCTTCAATGATTCAGAGGTGGGAATAAAATAATGGGTTTTATCAGTCTAATGCTTGCCAAAACGCATGCCAGCATGCCTCTCTGATCTAGCCACAAGGATCAGCCAGATAAAGGGCGTGTGACAAGTAGGAACTTTGCAGAAACGATTGGCCTTGGCAAAGCATTAACGGGCAATTAAAACCTCATGTGAACCCATTTTGCCTCTGCATGTTTGCAGAGTTAAAACATTGCCTTCAAAAGAAAACAAAACAGGACCAAATAGGCCTCAGGAGCTTAATGAGAATTTTATTATAACACCTCTTATTTACTAGTGTGGAAATGCTCAGCTCTGTGTAAATAGCATCCTGTTTCTTTCCCCCTTTTCTTAGTTTTTTTAGCTAATCAGCTTGAAAATGCATTTGCCATTAATCTGATAATCACTGTTTCCTTTAGCAATGATCAAACCCTGGCATTCAGATTAACTTCATTTGAAGATATGATCTGATTCATTTATTCTATCTTTTTAATTACAGAATGCAATTTAGGGATAATTATCCCATTTACGGAGCTTAAGGTGAGTTCACTATTCACCTTGGCCGACGCTCGGGCCAGTTCTTCATACAAATCTCTTGCCAGGTGAGATGATAAAGTGATTATACTGTTTTGGGCTTTCCTTTTACTGTTTCTTTCATGGAAGCCCCAGGAGCCTTCAGCATTATAATGACCCTGCGTGTACAAAAGCTTGCTCACAACATAGAGATGCCAACCATAGGGACCACGTATGTGAATCTTCTCACCTAGAATACATAGAATACATAGAATAAACCAGGTTGGAAGAGACCTTCAAGATCATCGCATCCAACCCATCAACCAATCCAACACCACCTAAACAACTAACCCATGGCACCTCTGGTGCAGAAGCCCATTTCTGCACGACCTCTTCAAGATCTCTCTCTCTAGGAGGAAGAAACAAGTGCTCCCAGATTGTGATTTTTCTGTTTTCAACAGTTGCCCTAGGATGAGAAGAAACAAGTGCTCCCAGATTGTGGTTCTTCTGCTTTCAACAATTGCCCTAGGATGAGACAGGGTGTGCTCTGGTGGTCTATCTCTCCCTCTCTCTGCAATCTACAAAAGGAGTCTTGACAAAGAGCTTGCATGCAAGATTCTATTACAAACCTCTACAAGAGGACAGACACATGCCATTCTGTGTGTAAAGGCAGAAAGCAGCCTAAAATGGCCAGGTTTTTAAGCAGAAGAAGGTTTTTAAGCACACTTCATTGATTATTGTATAGAGGAGAGGTGTAAATTCCAAGTGCCAAAAGGCATTTTGTTGGCAAAACATTTAGAAGTACCTGCCTGTAGTCGCTAAGCATGGCATTATCTGAGAGTACCAATAACTCTGATTAGGACATTTAGGTGCTTGTGCTGCATTTGTAAACTGAAGTAGAATTGGAACTGTCCCGATAGTAGGATGCAGTGCTGAGCTCTGCTTTGATATCACTGCTCTCAGCAGTTGTCTGTTCTCAGGGAACAGCAGGTTCCTGGCTCAGTGCAGCAGGAGTTCTGGTTTGATCTCCAAGTCCAGACAGCTTCTTTTAGGATAAACAGGAGCTGGAAACATGGGTGTATTTCCCAGTGAGCCTCAAAGATGGGAAGAGAAAAGCAGGTTGAGATGCACATCATTTTGTTTCAGGTAATTCCTGATTAATAGTTTTGCAGGGAGCATCCCAGTCAAAAGGAGTCTCAGGTTGTCTACAAGGGCTGAGAAAAAGGGAAATACAACCTGGCAGTCAAGTCGGTCCTCAGATGCCACAAGTTGCCTGGGAAGGCAGCATTTTGTTCTAATAAACTGACTCTTGTCTCAGATAGACTCTTTTGGGCACTCAAAGGGGGGAAAAAAATCTTGAGTGCACAAAAATGAGAGGGTTGAATTGTGAAGGCCAGTGGCAATGCCTATTTGCAGGCCCTGTATTCTTCAGTGCTTGCTTTGATTTTTTTTCTCCTGATGTTCCTCTCCTAGTGACAAAGGAGGAGAACATAAAATCAATTCCCAACTGCAAACCTACATGAAGATGACAGAGAAAGTGTTAACCTATGTACCTGTTAATGTCTCTGCTGCCATAACAGGCTGGAGAAATAGTAGTTAAGTACTAGTTAAAAAAATTCCTGTCTGTATGGAATCCTAGACATTTCAAGGTATCTGCAGTGATGTCATTAGCCCACCCTTGAGAAAAATAAGCTTTTGTCTTCAGCTGCTATGACCCTGAGAAATTCATCAGCACAGCTGGGTTCTGCGAAGGCATCAAGTCTCATAATACATCAGGACAGTCAGCTTACTCTTACCTGCATTTAAAAGTAATTTTCTTGTCCTTAAATAATCTACACATGTTAATTAGAAGCTAGTAAAGTAGCTTAAATGGTGTGAAATTAGAATGAATTATTCATATTATTTCTTGGCTGCAGGAGCTGCAGATAGTGTTTTTGTTTGGGGAGATAAAAAAAAAAAAAGAAAAAGAAAGAAAGGAAGACTTAAATAATGAGAAGATGAAAATTCTTATTAATTTGTTTTCCCAAGAATAGAAGCTTTTTGTGTTGAACAGGGCTTCAGTTTAGAAGAGCACTTCAGAGAGGGAAAAAAAAGAGCCACTCATTTAGCCAGTGCATGTTGATCGATCTTTAATCACCGACTAGCCCCAAACTGCTCTCAGAGATATCAGTGATGCAAAAATAGCCTTTTGCAGGCCATGTAGCCCATGTTCTCTGCTCACAGCAAATTGTTTCCTAAGCAAGGAAAGTAGTTTGGAGGTTGCTGATTTGGAGTGGAATATTACAAGTTTCCCTTTTCCTATGAAGCCTTTCTGCAAGGAGTGGAACCAATGGGTCCTTTTCTCCTTGGGAGCAGAGGCCAGCTTTGGTGATGTTCTTTGAACACAAACCCATAGAAGTGGCCCATGATTCACTGAGTTTTTCTCTTCTCACTGGGAAGAGCTACAGACTTAGATCTTTCTATCGCTTCCAACCTGGGGCTGAATAAGTAGTAAGGACAGAGATGAAAAGCAGAATTTAGAAATACTAATTTAGCAGGTTTTGACTTAGAGCAACTTTGCTAAAGCAAAATTAATAAGACTTAGATAGGAAGATAATTAGCAGAAATGCAATTAAGCTTTCCCAACAGGAACTGTCTTCAGCTTCTCAGCCAGAACACACTGTTCGATCTCATCAGGTAGAGCAGTCCCAGTGTCATCCAAAGTGTTCAGCTAAAGAAAGCACATCCTCATTTATCTGTTTGAAAACAAATTTTTAATCCAGCAGGGAAACTATCACAAGAAAGTGAACACAGAGGAGAAGAAATTCAGGAATAAGAGCCAAGGAAAAGTAGTAGAGATGCTGCATCTGCATTTATCTGTAGGGGTATAATAGTAATGCTTTGTAGTACCCAAAGATGTTGTAAAAGTCTTTACTGTGTTATAAGAAATTCCTTTCTTTTAAATGTCAAATCTGGCATTTACTGGTTTTATTAGTTAGTTAATGATTTATGGCTGCACTCAGGATCCCTGGAAGGCTGTGTATCCCCCATCACCTACTTTATTTTCGCTTACTCCCTAAGCTTACGTACAGTGAGAGACTTTTGCCCAGCAAAAGGGGTAACAGTATAAATACAAAAAGCAAAAGGAGAAGGGATGCACAGAGATCTGGCATGGCTTTTCCAGAAAGCAGAGAAATGCATTGGTTTCATAAAAAGCTTCACAGGAAGATGTGAAATTCCAGTGCAACAACCAATCCAGGGCTGTGACACAGTTGATGGTCAGCTATGGTTCCCCTCGATGAACACCAAGCAGCAGCCTCTATTTTTTGTTAAAGGGATGAATTACTTTGCTTTTATGTACCATGAAAGTTTATTTTGGGGATCATTGTTCAAGAGTAGAAAGCACATGGGAAGTTCACAGCTAAGTGTACCCCACAATAGTGTGTTCATGTTCCTGTTCCCAAACTGGTAGATAGAGGAACAGACCCAGTTTCAAATCCCAGTTCAGTGCCCGACTCAACAGACCACAAAATTGTTTTTTATATAGGCAGACATATAAAGATATGGATGGATGGCTCAAAGCCTGATTTTATTGCCATATGGACATCTGAAAATTAGCATTTTAAAATGCAAAGGATTTTAGCTGCTGCATATTAATGAGTGCAATCTTCTACAATGAGGCAATAATGAAATGACCTATAAAAGCAGTTAACATCAGTAGAAGTGAGATAAAGCTTCAGTGATAAAAACCCTCCTATGACTACAGAGCAAGCAAACTTTCTCACCATAACTTGCCCCTCCCTATACAGTGCAGCCATCTCAAATATTATGGAACTATTTCTGGGTCAGATAACTAACACAATGCTGTCTGTTCACCTAAAATCTTGAGCTGCTTTATGGCATCTCATCTTGTAAAACTCCTGCACCTCAAGGGGGAAACCTCACAGCACTGTCAGAATCTGTCTCAAATCTGGCACCTTCTGCGTGTGGACTGACATCCTTAGTGCATGCATTTAAACTATCTGCAGAGGATCTTCTTTTTCTCTCACCCTGCTAAGATTTGTGATTTGCCATTGGGTTTTGGTGTTCTCACACGTGCCTACAGCATAACAAGGTGCACTTTCTAAGCTATTGTAGATATTCCTTGTGACAGCAAGTGAAAGAGATAAAAGATGCAAAGCTACACCACTGCATCAGGCTCACAGCAGCAGAAATTAAACATATGTCTCCAACAACATAAAATGCATTGGGTCAAGTTCTTGGCAGTGGGACTCCCACAGAATTCTGGAAACCACAACCACAATCTTTGTGCCTTGCCAAGTGCCTGAGATATGTGATCCTTTGGGGAGTGGAATGTAACTTCAGATCTGTCTTCTCTCCAGTTATTTTAGCTGATGCAGTGAGACATAACATGGCAGAGAATGTCCCTGATGCTATCATATTTTAAGTCTTTATGCAGTGACAAGTAGACAATTCAATAAACCTGTTGGGTACTTGGCAGAAATGACAGTGCAAGAAACATGGTTATCACTCAGCACTTGCAGACTGGTCTCTTCTCCCAGGCAACAAGTACAAGTGGACACAGACTCAGGCTGTGCCAGGGGAGGTTCAGACTGGATGTTAGGAAGAAGTTCTACACAGAGAGAGCAATTGTCCATTGGAATGTGCTGCCCAGGGAGGTGGTGGAGTCACCATCATTGGAGGTGTTCAGGAGGAGACTTGATAGGGTGCTTGGTTGCATGTTTTAGTTGATTAGGTGGTATTGGATGGATGGGTTGGACATGATGATCTTGAAGGTCTCTTCCAACCTGCTCTGGTCTGGTCTGGTCTGGTCTGGTCTAGTCTATTCTAGTCCTATTCTATTCTATTCTATTCTATTCTATTCTATTCTATTCTATTCTATTCTATTCTATTCTATTCTATTCTATTGTGTTCCGTTCCATTCCATTCCGTTCAGTCCTTCAGCGTCTGGAACCAGCATGGATGGAGCAACTGCAGGTTGACTAACTTGCAGCAAGTTATGAGGGCAAGTTGAAAGATTTAAATCTAGTTCCCTGGAAATCTGGATATGTCAGCAATTCCAGTGAAATTTAAAGTGCATAGAATTATACTGAAAGAAAAGATTGCAGGCTAATCCACAGACACTGACAATGATTATTTTTTTTTCCTCCTCTCTAATTAATATACTTCCTTCCTTCAAAGTGCTAGGCTGTTTCATTACAAACTCCAATAGGGGACACTTTGATCTGAAAAATAAGGGGGTTTAGATCTCTGCTAATTAGCAGCTGTCCTTAAAGATTATTTTTTTTGCATTACTTTGATGAAAAAATATCATCCATCATGTCTACAATCTGCTTAGACTGGGAAGGTCATAGAACATTTATTTGACACGATATGACATATCATCTAGATGTCAGTGTGTTGTACATTGGGGGGGGGGGGGGGGGGGGGGGGGGAAGAGATATGAAAACAAAAGTTTAAAAATACAATCTGTAACAATTAGTCCAGTCACCCAGAAAGAAGACTTTGCTATAACCAAAGACGTTTTAAAAGCACAACCCTTCCTCCATTTGATAATCAAATGAAAGGCAAATGCAACCAAATTCCATAAAATTATCTTAAAATCATAGAATTGTTAGGGTTGGAAGGGACCTCAAGGATCATCTAGTTCCAACCCCCCCTGCCATGGGCAGAGACTCCTCATACTAGATCAAGTTGCTCAGAGCCACATCCAGCTTGGCCTTAAAAACCTCCAGGGATGGGGCTCCTACCACCTCCTTTGGCAACCTCAAGCCACGAAACTCCCGTGAAAAGATATCACAGCAGCTTCAGCTGTCAGCCCTGTGGGGACCTTCCCTGCCACTGGAAGGTGGTAACAGTGCAGGGGTGCCTTGCAATCTTTTAGTGCTGCTGGGCAATTTCTGTCTTTGGGGTGTTAAAAGGCAGCATGTGGCTGGTTCCCCTCTGTGGGAAGGAGGCTGTGGTCTGGCAGTGTCTGCTACCCATTAGAAATGCAGTATCATGGTTTTCCTGGCTTGTAGCTCTGATTAGAGAGATGCTGTCCTCTCATCTCATTGACAAGAGATACACCACAACATGTTATTTTACATATTAAAAATGTGCTTTAAATGTCTTGCACTCATTCTAGCACTTGTCTGCAGTACTTTTTGTTATAAGATGCTCCAAGTATGAATAATGAGGACAGAAGGAGTAGGTCAAGGAATCAGGCGTTACATATCCAGAAGAAACAGGAAGGAATAGCATTTGGAAAACAAAATTATTTCCTTGAATGAGCTCTTGACATGGATGAGAGCTAACTTTGCCAACCCAGATGGTGCTTCAAGGAACAGTGAAGTTAATTCTCCCTATTGCTAAAGCGTAATGTAACCTGTTTGTCCTTTATCTGTCCTCGTTATGTGGTGATGAGATCAAAGCTGACATCTGGCTGCAGTTTTGCTGAAACTGGGCAAGTGATACTCTCTACTGAATTCATAAAGAGAAAATACATTTGGAAAGAAAAAGCTACTGGGGCTGCTTCCCAAAAGTTTTAATGTTCAGAAAGTATCTTATGTGCTGTAATAACTGCTGCTTCTTGTGATGCTGCGTTATCCTGAAAGGTAATGGATTAAACATTAATGTTATAAAACATTTTCATCGTCTCAGCCAACTACTGCCCAATTTTCATGCCAGCCTGGTATTTACATCTGTGAAAAGAGATTATAAAATGCAATTGTACTTCAGTGTTACACAGTCCTTGTTATGCTCCAGTTGCAGAGGATAGAGGCTCCTCTAATTCCAGCTCATTCTCATTCTCCAGTGCAAGCTGCCGTGATGCACAAACTTCATTCTTGAGGGCTGCAGTTCAATGTCAGTATGTTGTTCTTGATAGATGGATTGCGTCCAGCCTAGCAGAACTGTGTAAAACACCACTTAAGGATATGTAAAAGAAAAGGAAGAGAATCGTGTCCATTGTTTATCAGAACAATTTTTATAATGCACTGTGCTAGCTAAAATGTGCCTTCTGTGCATCCTCTAGGCGAAGTTAAAGGGCCAAGGGCTGTAAGAGCTGGGAGTACTGGTTTGGGGCTGACTTCTCAGTACCAAATGAAGTCCTAATTTGGCCTTTTAAGTTGCATTCAATCTTCATAGCCTCATTTCTAAATTCTGTGTTGAAGTAGGAGGTGACAGTGCCTCCTAGAAAATGCACTAAACATCACATTTCTGGATTTTAACTATTCAATATAATTTTGGGATGTGATGTGTCCTTATTAAGGAGAGTATTTATAGGTGTGAAATTCACGATTTTCAGCTCTTGAGCAGCACCTTTATTTCAGTGGCATCCTTGTGACTGTTAATGGCTGTGGTTACTTTGAAGCAAGGGTTTCAATGCTATGAATGTTAGTCTGCTTCTCCCTAATAAGGTGTTGGACCTTCAAGGATGCTCAAGTGGCCAAGGATTTGTGCAGGTGTAAGTGTGGGCACATCTGGGTGTTCACTTGGTGGGCACTGTACCTTGCTAGGCAGCCTTCTTTGACAGTGCCTGGAGCTATAATATGGAAAGGGTGGTCTTTTGGCCCTTCTATGTCACTTAGAGATGGCTGGGAAATACTGTATAGCTGCAGTGATGAATTTAAGGTTCTCACAATTTCTGCATAAAGTTCATTTTCTATTATTTTAATTTTAAAAATGCTACTGTATGGCAATCTTCAGATGTGCTGACACCAAATTTTCTGAGTATGCAAATAGGGTCTTAAAGGATCATTTAAGAACTGCCAAAATTCTGAGCATGTGAATAGGCTATTACCCATCGTACTGAGGTGGTAGAGAGGTCTGAAGGTGGTGCTGAATCCTTGGAATGTTGGAGTAAGTTGCTTGATCTCACAGAAGGTAATTCCTGGACTACTGAAAACACCTTCTACTGCTCTTCTGCTTTGTGAAGGGACTCTGCAATGATGGTGACTACACAATGTCAATCTGGTGACTGTCCTTTATGTCTACAAACAAATTATGCTGGTGGGTGTGTAGACAGCACATACTTAGTGGGCTAAATTCCTTCTTGGTATCCTTCTTGTACTGAAGCACCTTCTCTTCTGTGCTTCCCTAGCAACACTAAATAGCGATAGGAGAAGCAACAGTGTTTTGTGTACCCCAGACACTCCCCCTAGGGAGATAGAATGTATTTTATTAGATCAACACAGCAGTGCATATTCTGTTTTCTACAAGATGTGTTTGCTTGGAATTTACACCACTTCTCAGGACATAACATCCCAAGTCTGGGAGATTGATGACCACAGAGTCATTTTTCTGTTTCTTCCTTCTTAGGCTTGGGTTTAGAACTTTATTCTCTATAAAAAAAGGTTGCTGTTCTCTCTAAAGGATTTCAAATATTCTGTGAACTAAGCTAAATCTCTTAGAACAGCTCACTGAAGTTTGTCAGCTTCCTTGGAGTATCTACAGATGATACCATACCAATCTCTATTGCTAGACAGCCTCAAGCTGATTTCAACACTTAATCTAGGTCTGTAAATTGTGAAATATCCATCTTCCAAGTGAGACTGGATCCCAAGGCCAGGCTCTCTGAGGTCTGGAAGAATTTGAAGCTGAAGCTGTACTTTGACTTAAAGCTATCCTTCTAATACTGATGCAAAATTATCTTGGGAGGAACACAGAGTGGTCTAAGGAATTTAGAAAGATCCTTGTTTCTCAGTGTTTAGACACATTGAAAGCCTTTTTGGCTCCCTTCCTTCTCTTTTATTTGGCTTTCATAAGATCTTAAGATCCATTGCAAAGAGAAATTCTCCTTCAGTCCTTTAAAAAAGCCATTTGAAGGAGTAAAAGCAAACAGCTTAAAAGTTTTGTTCATTTTTCCACATTAAAAAAAAAGTAATAACTCCATCATGTTTAACTAAGTTGTGGTGAAGTAGCTGCTGGGGATTTGCTCATGTATATGTTGAGATATTTGCAGTAGAAGACTGAGTTCTGCCATAGGTTGGAGGGTGGTATCAGGGTAAAGACAACAGTTCCCACAACAGATGTCCTACATGAGGAAAGACCTCATTTCAGGCTTTCTTAGGCTTCTGGTAGCAGCATAAGAGGGATATTCAGGGCTGCAGCTTCCTCAGGCAAATGTAACCAAAATATGAAATATTTATCTATGTAAAACTGCTTTGTGAAAAAGCTCATGAGGGTCATAGCTATTCTTCTGCTGATCTTAGCTTGGTGTTTCCTAAGCAAAGTTGGCCAAGTGTTTTGTGTGCTGTCTGTTCATAGACCATTAACATGTAACAAAGCTGCCTTATTAATTCTGAACAAGCACCCTGCCTCAGAGAGTGTTCCAAAGATGGATTTATATATATACACACACACACATATATATATAAAGCCATGCCTGGGGCTGGTTCAAGTCTTGCTTTTCCTTTCTGCATTGCTAACTCCATCACTGACTTGGTTGCTTCTCATGCCTTTTACTTGTTCAAGTGTGGCCCTCAAAACCCAGCATCTAAGTATCACTTGGAAAACAATTTGCTGCTATTTACTTGTGTTCAGGTTCTGCTCAAACAATCCAATGGCTTTCTGAGGCTTAAGGATGTGCCTTGGGATCAAGATGTAAATTACAGAGCCATTTCAAATAGCTGCTTTGCATTGCTCAGCCCTAAAGAAATATCTCAGAAGAAACTCCCCCCTATTTCTCACAGCTGGTTTACTGCATGGAGCAAAATTTTCCATCAGGCACACAGGATACACATGATCATTTAAGAACAAAGGGTAAATAAAAATAATAACCAAAAATAAACTGAGAGCATGCCACCTTGTTATTTGTCCTTTAATGTTTTCAAAGCATTTGCATTTCAAAACACGCTAATCTGTCCACTTTGATTTATTTTTATTGAAACACAAATCAAACTCAAAGCCCAAGGGAAGGGGGATGTTTTTTTTTTCCTTTGTATTTATTTTTAGCCTGTGGCAGAGAAACAATCTTAATTTCTTTTAAATGTATTCTGCACTCCTTTGTTCTTGCTCAGTCAAAACATATATGTGGATTTCGATGAGTTTTGTTCAACCCAGAAGTAACTGAGGACTGCAAAAGACGCTTTTTGACTGCGTTTGTGGCTCCATAAATCACACCAAGTGTCAAGAAACTGCCCTGCTTCCATGATTACATGGGAAATGAAATGTTTGTGGAGAATAAGGAAGCCTAAGGGAAGAAGTTCTTTGATAATTCCATGACAAGTAGAGGATGCTAGTGACTGACTGGGCCCTTTGCTCCAGGGAAATCCTGAAGGGCTTCAAGCAGTTGTCTCCAGGCTGTTTTCTTCATCTGCACTGGGTACAAAACCAGCCAACAGCCAAGTGCTCAAGCTCCTTACAGGTGAGGAGCGACTGCACTTAAATGCTTATCATCAAACTAAAAACTCCCCTAGAATCCTAGAAAAGGAGCTGTTTGACGTAGGTGTAATATGGACATCTATTTTGGGGGGAGTGAGTTCAGTTGACCCAGATGGATTTCAGACAAGACCTTAGGAACCCAAGGGCTGTCCACCAGGCTAAAAAACTGCCTCTGCCAGTGAATAGGTAGCACTTGGAGGCTGCTGCAGTAGTTGTGAAGATCAGAGCATAAACATTGCTTGCTGTGGCTTAAGGGTTCAGCAGGAAATGCTTCCTTGTTTCTATATTTCCTGGGATTTGATAATGTTCAGTGCTTTCCAGGAGGCTGTTTCTCTGGTTAATAAACAAACAAACAAACAAACAAACAAACAAATAAAAGAGTTTAACAGTGAAAGGATCCAGAGGTCCTTCAAGTAAATACCTCTTGAATGCTGCCAGATCCTAGCTCTGGGGCAGGTTTGCACTGTAATGCAATGGATGAAATGAAAAATGGCAGAAGATTCACATGTATTTGAGGCAGAAAACTACAATGCCTTTTAAATGTCCTTTTCCCCTCAGTGCTGCTTTTCTAAGTCGAAAGCTTACCTTAAATCACATTTGACTTAATAGGCAGATAGCATAACAGTGCTCATGGCCACTGCATGTATTTCTTATTCCTGTGGATTGCTTCCACCAACAGGTTAGAACCAGAAGACTGAATATATCAAAACCAATTTATTCACCTCTGCTATGAGAGGTATCTTCCCAAATTGCTAAACCCCTGCCCCATCTTTTCTCTTACCTCTATTCACCTGACTTGTCTGAACACATAATAGGTGAACTGAGAGGAAAAAAAACATCCCATCTTTCCCCACCTCCACACTCTGCATGTGAAGAGCACTGAATACTTCTCAGATCAATTAGTATTTTTAGTGCAGAGGAGAATGATAGTTCTGTCCTCTTCAACTATGGATGGAATGGGAATTAGGTAATTGCCTAATTAGGAATTAAGGGATGGGAATTCAGGGAATTAGACTAAAGACTTTATTTTTGCCTGTTGAAGCCTGATGTTTCTTGTTACCATCCTTAATGCTTTTCTTATGGCTTGTCCCATGACAAAACACCTGTTACCTGTGAAAAGATTTTGAGGGCAGCCAAGTACCGTCTTTAGATACATTAAACACTGAATGTAGGGATGCTAATTCCTTCATGCACAGATTGGTGTTTACTATGTCTCCCTTCAAATTGCTTCCAAAAGAAAATGCAAACACATGGCAGGCTATGCACTGGTGTGAAAATATTTGTTTATGAGTGTGCATTAGTGTGTTGCTGTATGGAAGGGAGTGTGCTTTGCTTTATGTATGTGCACACTCAGTGGGCAGCACACAAGCAGGAATGTGCAGGGAAGATTATCAGCCAGAGCACATGATCTCTGAGGAAGAGGAATAAGAGAAAAATCTGACTGGAAATTTACAGCTGCAGCTGGTGACACTTGAACTGTGTCGGTGTAACCTCAGTAACTCTGCTCTCTGGAAGATGCTGCAAAGGACTAACCCATTTCTTCTTTCTAATGAATAATGGAAAAGGCACTCCAACATTACTAATTAGCAAGGATTTTATTCTAGAAGACTTTAATAAGGAATATTAGTAAGTATCAACTTGAACAACATTTTGGAAGCATGGAAATGTGCAGAGAAGCTTAAAATGAAGGGTTCTGGCAAAAGCTGCCAACAAAAAAAGGTAGAGAAACCTTCCAAAGTACTGCATGCAAAAGAAGTTTGTCGTGCCTGATTCCCAGTTATGCTCCAGTGAGAGGCACTGAGATCCCTTTCATCTAACCCAATACAAGCAGAAAGCACTTTTGCATCTGATTTCCCAAGAAGGAATGGGCATCCCAATACACTCTGGTTATGCAACTTCAGTTGCGTGCTACCTTCTGGGACTGCTGTATGGGCTGAACGTTTAGTAAGACTAATGTCTTAGGACATGAAAGGACACCAAATAGCTCTTTTCAGACAAGATGCAACTAGATATCAAAAAGCCAGCAGCAAAAAAATGGGACCTGTTTAACCAGCAGACTCATACACAGAAGTGAGGTGCTGCATTTGCAGCATTAGTGCTTGGCTCTCTGCCACTTGCATTAAGAGCAGATTGGCCACTGTGCACATACTGTTCTCCTTCTACTACTACCTAGTGTGAAGTAAGCTTTATGTACTCTAGATGTTGTTGGGTTGTCTTCTAGAGATAGTTGTGTTGATCTCTTGCAGTTTCTGAGATACACTCCTGTTAAAAAACCCAAGTTGTTCAAACTAGGGATTTAAGATACAACATGGTCTGTTGAAATGGTCCTGCAGGCAGCCCAGTTTTCCTAATGTCTTTGTCCCTGAGTGGCTCACCTGGAAAGTGTGATGAGAACAGATCTTTTAATCCCTTCTTGAAATTTTAATTACTCTTCAATATCTTCCAGTGGGCCTGGGTTTAGCCCAGGTTTTAGCTCTGATGATGACATTTGTGCATTTGCATAGGCTTGCTGGTGAAATGTAACTCCAGAGATCTGGGGAGGTGGATGTGTCAAAACATGGCAACTAGGGCACAGCACTGTGATGGATGGACCTCTTGGATATTAGCTTATTAAAGAAGGCTTTTCTGTGCTCCATGAGTCATTCCAGGACCCATTTGAAAGGGCTCTGCCAAGTAAGCTAAGTTTGAGAGACACTGAACAATTTTGAGGCTAGTCACTTTTAATTGCACCCATGATCAGCCGTGGGCAGACCACTCACCTCAGGGTTCTCAAGTAAATTAAATTGACTGGAGGTGCTCAGTGTTACTAAACTAAGGAAGTGATGGTGTGACTTAATGTCATAATAGAGTTAGTGTGCAGCTAGCTTGGTGTTTTTGGACGTAGGCTAGAATGTACTCAGATACCAGCATGTCTTTGAAATATTGCATCATCTGCTGCATACTGCAAACACTACATGTTGCAAGGCTAGAGCAAGCCAGGTCTATGCCAGATTCACCACTGCCTGGTCCTCCTCCCTGTATTTTTTTGTTAGTTTTTCTTCTCTCAGGCATGGGCAAAACAGTATCTCATTTGGAATACATTAGATGTGATGTATCACAGTTTGGAGTCATAATGCAAAGGCTCCTAAAGATTAAATCTTCCCTCTGCTAGATACTTACATGCTGTATTTCTCACAGGCCTTGTATCTGCACTTCCACCTTTGACTGAAGTGCAGAGAGAAAACAGCTCCTCTGCTTACAGATAAACTTTGACAAAAGGAAGGGGGTTGACTTTTGATTTAGAGCTAAGAGCTGTGCTCTACTGCTTTGTGAGTGCCCATCATTTGTCTTTAGGCCATGAACAAACACCTCCATTTCATGGACCTTTTGCTGTATCTTCAGTTGCTAGCAGTACATTCAGCACAAGAAAATTCCACTAGTCCTTCAAATAATGCAGTGAAAGCTGTGCTAAAATTTGAGGGAGGGGAAAAAGAGTTCTGCAAAACAAGCAACTCTTTGCTAATTATGTCCACTGAGCCTTTAGGTAAAGCTTCACAAAAAAGCTCTTCAAGAGGTAATGTGATTCCAGAGAGGTTTGCTTGCACTGGCTGATGCTCCAACACAATGTGGAGGTGGTACATTTAGAAGAGAGGACAACGGGATATATTTGTTCTGTATTAAACAGCTGACTTTGATGTGGTTGGGACTCCTAGATGAGGTCCCTAATGCATTTGGTCCAGGCAGCAAGATGGTTGCTAACATGCACCATCAGGCCTCAGGGAATTTGCCATGAAGTTGTTTGAGTGTCCTCTTTCATTCAGCTCTATGGCTGCCACTGCACAGGACTAATCTAGTCAGTTAAATCTCCCTGAAATAGGTGGGGTGGTGACCTGTAACTGACTGTGCTGTGAGGGAATTTGCTTTGCCTTACAAAAAAAGGCATGTTCTCATAAAGAAGCCCTAACAGGAGTGTGCTTGATGGTGCACATCATAGATCAGTCTAAAAAAACTAAGTTATGTACTGTAAGGTCCTTTTGGAGGGAGCTTTTAATCTGCAGAGGTGGATTTATCTGGTATGACAGCTCATTAGATCTAATATTGGGCTTCCTTAAAGCTATCACTGGAGAAGACTCTCCTGTGGAACAGTTCAGCTTAATCAAACACAGACCTCCAAAGCAGGCCAGATGTGTCTGCCCTCCCCAGTCAACTTTGTAGGTGTCTAAAATTAGACAAATGAGTCCCTACACTACATGTATCTATACTGTCTCACAGTTGCTGCTGTTAATAACTTGGCAGCAAGGTGCCCTTGGTCCTACTTACTCTGCATTTATAAATAAATATTTGGTGTCTGACTCAGGCCCATTGGCTGGGCTGGTTATCTGAGGTTTGAATGGGGCCAGCAAATGTTTTTCTAAGATTTGCCAATCGTTTATTGCTTAGGAAGCTAATCAAAATGTCAAGCTTAGTTTGAGCCCTGGCCAGGCTGAGGGCAGTTCTCTCCAGCCCCACATTCTGCATGAGATCCAGGGAGATGCAGTCATGAAACACTCTGGAAATTCACTTAGGTTTAGAAGATATCCCACCTGATAAATTATCACAAATAACTGCTTTTTGTTCATAGGTCCTCCTGGTAAGAATTTTTTCCTAAGCCTAAGCAACTTGATAATGGATTTCATTGTCCATGGGCTAGAGATTTTCTCTGTTGGAGACCACACTTCAGTGCCTCACTGCTGTTCACTTACTGTAAACTGAACCAATAACAATCATAATAATAAAAAGGTTTATATTATGAAATGGGGGGAGGAAAGTTTGGCTATTTAGTGTATCATTTCTTTTTTATTTGCCTTGCAAACCTTGGTCTTATTGGATAGCTGCCTGTCACTGAACTCTCAAGTTTAATGATGAAGAAAGGAATAGAAATGTGCTTTTGACTAGGTCCTTATCTAAAGGCTGTGATCTTTGTCAGGATTGACAAAGCTTGTATTCATGGCATTTATTTATGCATGCTGATATGTAGAGTCTGGGGACAGGCTTCTTCCACGGCTACTTTCTTGAAGACAGATGTCAGTGCTGTTCAGAGAAAGGTGGTGGTGTGGACTGCAATACTCTGACATGCTGTCCATCTTGTCATCTTGAATATTCCTACACTGAAATAGCTCCACACAAGGTACAACTGGAGAGCTATGCTGTTATGCCTGTTTATGGTCTGTACTGTGGTCTTTTGAAGCGAAGAGGTAGCCATTTCCAAGCAGAGGTTGTTATTACCACTGACCTAATGTTGTTCTACAGCCTTGTGCCATTTCAAATTGGCCATCACAATCCAGGAGTCAAAGGCCAGGAGGAGGTGACATCAGCCTGACACCTGATTGCAGGATCACTGCATCCTAAAAATATCAGAGGACCAGAAAACTAGAGGGTGTATAAGTAAAATAAAGAAGGCTAAGTCTGTCACCCTGGAAGAATCCCTCCCACTGAGCAGAGAGCAATATGTTTGAAATGTTTAGACCTCAAAGTACCTTTCCTAAGTCATTTCCCATCCTCCTATCTACAGAGGAGTATCACTGAATATTATCATGGTCTGCTTCTAAAAATCCTTGTGACTGGCAGCTGCCCATAGTTATTTCCAAGACTGTTTAGTCCCACCCAGAAGTTAATGTGGCCATGGGTTAGTTGATTAGATGGTGTTGGGTGATAGGTTGGACTCGATGATCTCGAAGGTCTTTGCCAACCTGGTTAATTCTGTGATTCTGTCTATGGACAGGACTGACTGTGGCTGGTTAGCTACTAAACAGATGGGCAATCTGCAGGCTATGAGGCATGAAGACTGACTAAAGAAAACACATATTCTGTGAGAAGGGATGCTTTGGATCTAAAGCAAAAGAGATTTCTGGTTAATTTACAATCAAGTGTAAGAGCTCAACATTTAGCTCAGTGCCACCTAAATACATCAGTATCCACCCTAATATACATGAATAAAAACAAGTTGTAGAAAGACCTTTCCCTGAAGCATGACAACAGCTTAATGTCATAATTCTGCTATTAGTGTAAATATGAGATTAAATTCCCATCTCTCCTTTGATTTCCCTCTCCCCCAAGGTTTATTATATACCTGCTAGCAATAGCTGTAGTTAAGCTAATGAAGCCCACCAGCAGAAGCTCTAAACCAAATCACCCATACTAAGCTACCCTCTGATATTTCAAGGCCCTTTAATATTTCTCTGCTAAATATGCATGGAGGCTTCTCACAAAAGCTGCCATCAGGAGAAAGTTATTGCTAACAGGGACAGAATTCACCATTTCAAGCCTATAATGATTCAACTGCAGGGCAGTGCCACTGCTGTGCACAAAACCACTTTCAGCCTGGCCGTTAGGAGTGACTTGGCTCCATCTTGGCCAGGCAGAGTCATTTCTGGAACAGCCTCCATGACATACAACTCAAAATATGTATTCATTGGCCTAAATTGGTTGGACACCAAACTGGGTAGCTTCAGAAAGGAAGGAAGGCAGATAAGTCTTTTATTATGGCCCTGTGGAAACAAATTGAATTCAGTCTCAGCAGGTACCACTAGATGTAATGGTCTGGGCTGTCTTGTTTATACTGCTGGAGGGAAGTGCTTTACCCTCACTGGTCATTAATCAGGATTAAAGAGCCCATTTCATTAGTTACTCTGCTGTACAGATTTCCCCCTCTTGCAGAGTATTTTAAATAATATGAATCAACATTCAACTTGAAAACATTAAAACACTTGGCAGGAAAATTTCAAATAAGTGCATGAAGGGATATAAGAAGGAGGATCAATTTAACTGGAAAATGCATTACCCATGTACGTCCTAAATAACTGCTGAGTGTGGAAAGGCCAATAAAAACAAACAAATCAATGGAATTAATTAACCAGGATGCAGTGTGGTCTAGCAGAAGGACCACAAGGATGGGAATAAATCCCCTTGTGATTTCAGCCTGTACTCCAGGACTGAATAACTAGGTATTTAGGCTTCAATTTCTTTTTAAAGCTGTCTGAAGGATTTAGGTGTTCACATCAATAGGACTTAGATCCTTAGAAGCCTTCCCTTGCTTCACCTGTACCACAGATAAGGGTATCACTTCATCATTTTGCTTCCAAAGTGTGCTCAAGGCAGGTAGTGAAAAATCAAGGACATCAAAGGCTGAGGATTTGAACTCTGTTCTGGTGGAGGCAATGGCAACCCCCCACCTCACCATTAAACAGGAGCAGAATGTAGTTCCATCTTCAGCACTGCAAAATTAATGGTCTTCAAAATTACTGTTCTTTGGTTCACAGTTTTCACCAAGAAATGCAAGCAGGTGCAGGGAAATCTGGGCATCCTGCAGGATTTAGTGCTTGCACCACTTGTAAAATCCCTTTTTAGATGAAGCCTGCTTTGTATTTCATCTCCCTAAAGGTGTCCAGTTTCTATAAGGTTGGCAAGGTAATACTGAATTGATCAAAATCCCTCCCTACCAAAACCTGTCCAGCATCAGCAGAACGTCTTGTTACATCCCAGCTATGAGACAATTCTTTTGTAGAGTGCATGGATATCCAGGGGAAGTGGCATCACAGCTGACCTAAAAGAGGCAAGAGACTTGCCTAGTCTATTGAGTTGCTCCTGGGTTTTTTACATTAATTTGACAGAATTTTCACCTGGACTTTAAAGCCTTTGCAGCTTTAGACATAAACTTCCAGAGAGTATAAAAGCATGACCTGTAGTAGTGGTACACTTCAGAACCAGACCAGTGAAAGATCTCATCTACAAGCACTGTCCTATGCATCCATCCTTCTTTCAATTCAATCTTTAAAAGCAGCCCTGTTTCCTCAGCAATAAATCCATTTCCAAAGTGCTATATTCTTCATGCTGTGTTTATTCAGCTTGGCTTAAAATGCAATTTCCCCAGAGCTGGGATCGCAGCTTAAGGTCTAACTCTGGGCAAATCTAGCGTGCTGTAATGTCTTCTAATGTATATCAAAGTGCATGCACAGAGCCAAGGTCTGACAGAGGCTGGAACTGACTGAGCCTCTAAAGCAGCAAACAATTTGCAAGCCTGGCAATAGATTACTCCTACATTTATCATCCCAAGATACCCCATTTACAGTCCAAGTTCTGTGAGTTTGTGCCACTCTTTTGACATCCTGAATGGTTTTTACTAGTCACTCCTTTGCACTTTAATAAAACAATCCATAATCATCTCTCCAGCTCCTCTAGCTTGGCCCCAACTGGCTGATTTCTGCAAACAAATAGAAGCTTCACATTTCATCTCTGCCTTGCCCTGCCCTTTTTTGGCCAAAAAGAAGCACAGGTGTTTTCTTTAGAAAGGCAGCAGGACATATCTAGAGCAGTCCTGGGTGTACAAGGCTGTACAGGACATTCTGTGATTCTGTGAAAACAATAACCATGCCACATGAGGCTGAGTGATCTCACAGGACCTGTTTGCAGCTGCATCATAGAGCAAGTCAGATAGAGTTTTCTAGATATTTTTTTTAAATGCTAACCTTGATCAAGGTCTTGCTGAGGTAACCTTTAAGCTAAATCACCTGAAGCACTATAGCATTTTACCACTGTAGGAATGTAAGAAACGTGTTGTAAATGCCACAGAGCCTAACTTCTCTCTGCTGGAGGTGACTAGAGACATAGGCCATGTTATATAACGAGCCAAATCTTAGACCTGTTGAAAGTGCTAGCAAGCTTATGACTTGTGTATAGCTGTGCCTTAAACTGTTGGCTTTTTACATGGGATGACAGCTTGCCTTACAGGTGGTTATTCAGTGATTCACTTGCATTTTGACCCTTTATCCTGTGAAATACACCAAAATCAGAGACATCACAAATTCAGACTCTGCTTTCTGACAGCTCAGACTCATCTTTATGAGCTGGTTAATCTCATAAATGCAGTTTACACTGATTTGAGTTGAGATATATCAGATAATCTAGAGTCTCATGGCCTAAGAGCATCCCTAAAACATCCAAAGCTCCAGCAATGGAGTCTTGCAATCATAGATCTGGATGCCCAATACAATACAATAAACTCATTGTGCTTCATTCTAAACTGTGCCTAATCTCTGTTACTAGTCAGTAATTCAGATACCTATTTGTGATTTTTTTTGCATATGAAAATGAGTGCTGATTAGTGTGATCAAGGCTCCGGGAAAGTAGGTGGGATGAATGGATTGCTTTCTTCAAAGCTCTGTAAAACATTCCTTCCTCTGACAGTCATTAAATCTAAAAGGTGGGAGCATTAGTGTTCAAAAAGCCTAAGCAAGGTTAAATACTGCTATGGTAAAGCCTGTGCAAAAGTAAGAGAAAAAACAAACCTGCTTGTTTTGGCACTGAAAGATCTCATCTGGATCTTGAAATCAGAATTTCTGAAAAGGAGCATCTGTGGCATAAAGCAAAAGGGTTCTAGTGCATTTTCAAGTCTAAGCAAAGCAATAGTTACAGAAACATGCAGAGGATGTGGATGGTGTCCTTTGGAGAATGTCCTGGGGCTGGTCATCCAGGCAGTGGTTGCCCTAAGTGTCACTGCCTGCAGACCCCAGTGTTCATGAGGCTATATGAGGACACCACATACCTGGAAGCCTAGTAGTACTAATTTATGAAGTGATTTGGTGGGATGTCAAGTTAGCTGGAGCATGGTGTTCCCAGCCACCCTGCAAAGCACCTGTTCCCAGGCAGATAGCTTATGGAATGCACTGAGCTCGTGGCAATTTACACTTGCATGTCTTCATTTTAAGGACTGCAACACTCTGGTTTGGTTATAAACAGATATTCAGTGCCATTGGAAAGAAAAGAAGCTGTTAACACAGCTAGCACTTTATCAGAAGTCTGAATGTTTACATAAACTGAAGAGTTTAACCTGGTTTTTATTAACATTTCTCTAAAGCAGGGTTAAAATGTTGTTGCACACAGAAAGATAGGAACACACAGAAAGATGTACTCTTAACTTTTCCTAAATGCCTGCTTATATTCTAAGCCTTACTGATAGCCACTATCTTTCCAGATCATATCTTTGTTCACTTCTCTCTTCCGGATGAGCCTTATGCTCCCACATCAGGCTGCCCAGTGTGAAAAAGATGCTCCTTGTATGCCATGGGAAGGTGGTACTTCCCATCTGGATGTTAGGAAGAAGTTCTTCACAGAGTGACTGGCCATTGGAATGGGCTGCCTGGGGATGTGGTGGAGTCACCATCACTGGAGGTGTTTAGGAAGAGACTGGATGGGGTGCTAGGTGCCATGGTTTAGTTGATTAGATGTTGGGTGGTAGGTTGGACTCGATGATCTCAAAGGTCTTTTCCAACTTGGTTAATTCTATTCTATTCTATTCTATTCTATTCTATTCTATTCTATTCTATTCTATTCTATTCTGTTCTGTTCTGTTCTGTTCTGCAATTAAAGAGCATACTTAAAGAATTAGAGGATATCACCAGGCCAAGGCTGATTTCTGGATTCAAACTGACTGTGCCCTTTACAGGGAATGGATGAGCAAGGTCTGCTTGAGTTTTTGCTGGCTAAAGGTGAAGAGATGTCTGCAGAGATTCAGACAGATCCTCAGTCAGCCTTTTTTTTTTTTTTCCAGTAGATGGATCAAGAAGGCCTGTTGAGTGGGAGCTTTCATATCTTGCACATGGAGTTAATCCTCTTTGGAGGGTGAAAGTGAGGGAGAAAGAGTCTTCTAATCAGAGGTAACAGAGTGAAGTGAGTATGGCAATGGGAGCAGCCTTCAAAGGCTGACAGAACTGCAAACTGCACATTGCATGTCCTATCAGACTTTCATCTTTCTGGTCTCTATGTAGCTATTTTGAAGCAAAGCAAAAGGGTCTCAGAGCTGTACTCAGCTCTGACTTCACTGACAGCCTCCTGTACCCCTTTCCTTTCTGCTACAGTGACACTTGCCCTACTCCAGTCCATATATGAGTTGAAGGACAAACAAAATGCATTTGATAAAAACTGAGCTAAAGATCAAAGGTAACTTTGCTTGGAGCACTGAACTGTGAATCTTGAAAAAGCTATATTAGCATCAACAATGGGATTAATTAGTCTCTATTTGAAGCCTTTCAAACACAAATATACAGCCAGCTCACTGTAATTTCAGCTTTCCTTATTCCTTCCCAATGCCTTGCCAGTCCTGCACCCCTTCTGAAAAAGGTATGCTATTTTCATATCAACTCGAGCTCTATTTTGAGAGAGGGGAAGGAATAGGTAAGCAGGCTGAGCAACCAGGCTGTGTAAAGCACAGATAACAGAACAAGCTTTCAACAGTCTCCTTTCAAGCTTTTGTGAAAACCAGAGATAAGAGCTGAGCAAACTCTTTGCAGGAAATTTGTAGCATGCAGGAATGGAGCGTGCTGGTTCCCCATGATGGGATGTCAGGAGAGGTGCTCCCTGGGTGAATGTGCCCATTATAGACAGGGCTATCCAGTCAGCTTTGCCTCTGGATTTTTTCCCCTGAGTAGCTCCCCAAAAGTAATTTCTTCAAAGACTTGGTCACATCCTTCAAGAGGCTCTAGCAGTTCTCTAAAATAGCTACTGAATTATTAACTATTTTATAGACAAAATATCAGTTACCCTCAGTGTTTATGTAAAGCCACACAATTTCCCTCCCCTCCCCCCCCCAGTTTTTCTAGGGCTTGTGATGAAAACTGTCATTTATTAAAAGAACATTCATTCCTGAGTGTTCTCCAATGCTAAATCCTTGTGTGCATGAGTTAGGAGCTTAACACTCAAGTTTTAGGCATTCCCACACAGCCGAATGGTGAACTACAAAATACCCACAACTGCGTGCAGAATTGGCCCAGTTTTAACTGTGAAGCACAGGAGTCATATTCAGATCTAAAGCTGAAATGTGAAGTGTGGCATTTTCTTAGTTAACTTTATCCAGGCAACAAGGTTAAGGGACAGGGAAGGTTTTTCTTGGGGGAAGGAGTGGGCAGAGGGAAGTGATACAGGAGATGTCTGTCCTATCGCTCTCTGCAAATCTGTTTTAAAGTGGCTTCACTTCTCTCCTCAAAATACACCTTCCCGTGAGACCTGTGTAATAAGCAGAGGAGTAGCACAATAGATGCTCATCTCCAGAGACATCTGTTCAAATCCTATCTTCAGATCATAATTTTAAAACTCTGGTTCATGTTATCCTAGTACCCATGTGTGCTTCATAAAAACAGCAGACGACTTGCAGTCTGTTCAAGCAACCCTTGTGCCTGCAATGAGATAGGGCAGAATTAGGGCAGGCATGATATGGTTTGCTAGCATGCTGGCAGAGCTAGTGCTATTTACTTGCTGATAGACCCTTGACATGCATAAATAGTTTTCAGCTTTTCTGTTAGCCATATTTTTTTCATGCAACCTGAAAGACCTTAATATCTTTTAAAACTCCTTCTCTGCTTTTGGGGAGTTTATCAGAGCATTGTGGTCTAAGATTTGTTCTCAGAGAAATTAGTTAAGAAACAAAGGAAACAAACTTACTAGCCGTAGTCCAAAATCTTGGAGCTTCAGAAAGATAGAAGAGGAGGGAATCATATTTCTCAAGGCTATACTAAGAGCACTAAAGGAAATGCAAACTGGCAACTGAATATCATTTTTCCACTTGATGTAAAAATGTCTTTGTTAGAACTGAGGTAACTTCAACATCAGTGCCCACATTAAGCATAATTGTCATGACTGAGGCTTTTACTCATTCTACGTGGATGCTTTAGAATTTACAAGTGGCTTTCATACAAAATAACCACTCCATACTTGCAGTTCATCTCAAAAGCAGACACTGGTGAGTACCTAGCAGAGATCTGTATGAATATCCTAGCAAAATATGTGTGAAGGTCTACATCCTAGGCTTAAGCCAGCTTTGACCCGGAGGGGAGGTTCATCTTGTTCATGAAAAGTAAATATCTTGCAGTGGCAAAGCTGTCAAATGCAAATTGCTGCTATCTTTATCTATCCTGCTCTGTTCAAAAGTCCCTTCTATAGCACTCACCTTTGCCATGTTTCAGAGTAGCATCAACACTGAACTTGGTCTTGCAACCCTTAACAGTTGATATTCTTAAGGGTGAAGGTAGATGTAATTCTGTGACACTGTAAATGTAAGCACCACTAGGTAAATCACTGAAGTTCATTCTTAAGTGCTTTGTTTAATGAGCCTTAATCACTTTGCAAAAGCTTCCTGTGTATATTTGGGTGAGCCAAAATTAAATCCTTTTAGTTAGTTTGCTTTCAAGCTGGTGCTTTGAGAGTACTGTATTTCTCACTACTGAGTCTGCTACTTTTACAGTGTGCCTGTTTAATACCTGACTGTAGAATTAGATATGTCATCGGGCCAGCAAAATCTGTGCTGCACCTCATAAAATACCAGCCTCCTGTTTAAAGTATTTTGTGCACAATGACTTCTGTGGAAGGAGTAATCTTGTAACCCTGGATGCTGAAGAAAGCAAAGGAAGCAGAGAGGCAGTAAAATGACTTAACCAACCCTGCAACTACGTCCCCTTGTGGCTCAGAGGCACAGGAGCTGCTTGTGGGAACAAGGTGACACTTGGGTCCCCAGAGTTAAACACAGTTCCATGATCTATCGCAGAGAGACTCCATATACATGATATAAAGATTTTAAAGGACTTGTTTATATTTAAGTTTAAATAATTACTGGGGAAAGGTCATATATAACTGTGACAGAGCTTATAAACGTGAGGAAAATGTCTTGTACAAACCAGCTGAGCCCCGTAGAGAAGATTTTGTGCCCGATCTCTGGAATGTGAGGAATGTCTTGATTCCTCTGCAAAAAGAAGGAAGTTAGTTAACTTCTGCATTAAACTTGTCTGCTGTTGCTGGGAAGTCTTTTTCTATCATGCCAGTATTTCAAAGTTACTTTATGTAGAAGGCAGGCAGGTTGAGGAGGAGGAGGAAGAAATTCAAGTGTTATAAAGAACACAGGTGATATGATTCAAATGGCAGGCTAAGAGCTCTGGCAGTAAGATTTGGGATGACATGAACTGGGCAGGACTGTTTGTGCTTCCATTAGTGAAATCTGCTCTTTGATCCTGCCATGGTATGATGAGAATTTCACCTATAAGCATGATACCTTAGATACTGTACAGATTTAAATGAATTCTGATGGTGAAGGTCAGGTGAGAGCCCCTCTGAAAAGGTGTCCACACTGGGACCTGAATGATGAGCAGAATCAGGGCTTCTCAGGAAGAACTGAGAAAAGTGGGGTTTTGGTCAATGTCTACTAACAATGTATTGTTGGCATCAGCTCCAATATCCTGATGGCTCTCTGGAAGAGCAATGCCAATTGAAAATGCAGTGAGGAAGTTTCCTACTGACTTTAGGGACCTCACTGGTGTTTCAGAAATCTGTTTGAACACTAGCTGGTGCCATGGAAACATTTGTGTACTTATTGTAGCTACTACAAAGGGATGAAGGACTTCCAACTTTTCACAATGTTGATTCAATCAGCAGGCTGTGCTGTAAAGCACTTAGTCCAGTCAACAGCCTCTGCAACTGAAGGCGGTTGGGTGCACTCAGAGTTGGCCAAAGCACCCTGGGCCCATGCAGATGTGGCTGCCCCATCTAACTTCTTTAGAAAGCAATTGTATTTGCATATCAAAAAAATAATTGTGCTTAATGGGAATGACAGATACTTATTACTCCTCATTTCAAGCACAGGACTAATTGTCTCCTGTCCCTAGTAAGCAATTTGAAGAAACGCCGGTGGAGGAAGACTTAGATAATGAAGCTCTTTTTATCTGACACTTACATGTAATTTACTTTTAAGTCAGCTCCCCTGGGAGGTGGCACAAGCTGTGACAGTGCAGAGAAAATTTTAATGGTTTTGGCAAGAAGTCAAAGCAGAAAACTGTCCACATTTTAGTCCAAGGACCCCAGTGGCTAATATTTCATAACAACAGGGAGTCAAGGGGGTGTTAAATGCCATGTAGCAAACTGAGGTCACTGTGATCAAAAGGATCTGGTGGGAACAGATTTGCACATCTTAAATACCTGCTCATTATGTTCTTTCACTGTAATTAAATATATATATATATACACACACACACATATATATATACAGAATGTACAGGAATTGCTGGCTTCTGATTGACTCCATCCCAACTCTAGGAGAAAAGAAAGCAATTTCCTTCAATGTATCAATACATAAGTTGTTACTTTGCCATAGCCTTTATATTAACATACATTATTACAGAATCCCATTACAGAAATCAGTCTTTTCTATGGCTGCTGGGATTTAAAGGGAGTGTGAGTTAATATTAAACAGTACAATGTTAAAGTAGAATTGCTTTGTCTGTACTAGAAAGTCAATATTTTTCCAGCAATGTGCCCAGGTGGCCAAGAAGGCCAATGGCATCCTGGCTGGCATCAGGAATAGGGTGGCCAGCAGGAGCAGGGAAGTCATTGTGCTGCTGTACTCAGCATTGGTTAGGCCACACCTTGAGTCCTGTGTCCAGTTCTGGGCCCCTCAATTTAAGAAGGACATCGAGACACTTGAATGTGTCCAGAGAAGGACAACAAAGCTGGTGAAGCGTTTGAAGCACAAGCCCTATGTGGAGAGGCTGAGGGAACTGGGGTTGTTTAGCCTGGAGAAGAGGAGGCTCAGGGGAGACCTTATTGCTGTCTACAACTACCTGAAGGGTGGATGTAGCCAGGAGGGGGTTGGTCTCTTCTCCCAGGCAACCAGCACCAGAACAAGAGGACACAGTCTCAAGCTGTGACAGGGGAAGTCTAGGCTCAAGAGAGAGTTGTTAGCCGTGTTGTTAGATTGTGCTACCCAGGGAGGTGGTGGAGTCACCATCTCTGGGGGTGTTCAAGAGGGGATTGGATGTGGCACTTGGTGGCATGGTTTAGTAGTCATGAGGTGTTAGGTGATAGGTTGGACTTGATGATCTTTGAGGTCTTTTCCAACCTTATTGATTCTATGATTCTATGGTTCTATACATCTAAGTACTGTCCAGTGAAGCTGGAGTAACAGTGATGCTTGGTAAGTGAATAATCTTACTTGCCCTCAGACCTTCAAACATGCCTTGTAGGAGTATGGAAGAGATGGACCTGGTCCTTAGTGAAGACTTTGAGAAGGGAATGCATTTGCAGCTTTGGCTCTTGTGTTAGATGTTTTCTGTGACCAAGGCTATGTGAAATAAGAAACAGTTGGTCAGTTCTAGCTTCTTAATGATTCCTGGTAGGAAAGCACAAGCAATAGGAATTAATCTCTAAAACTGTACCATGACACCTTCCCTGGTTACAGTGCACCACACAAGCTCTTAAATCAGCCTAATTTCATTCAAGTCTTACTCTGCAGCTGCTGTGAAATTAAGTCCCTGAAGAGAATATAAGTTTGGAGGTGTAAGAGGGCTTAACAGAGAATATTTCTTTAATTGTTATTATTCACCACTCGGAGTCACTAGAGCAGAGGAGCAATTAGGGAATTGTGGTATATTTCAGTGAAAGCACCACTTCCCTCCCTCCCCTCTCCTTCTTTTTTTTGTGGGATCCATATTTCAGAATTTGTCACATTTATAAGCCCCAGGAAGAATCTCATATGCAATAATCCCAACCTAATCATATCTTAACTAAGCCCTTTCTGCTGAGATTTATGCTGACTGAAAGAAGGCAATAGTAAATAACCATAATAGCAGGCAGAGTGAGACTGTGGGCCTGTACTTCGTGACTTTTGTAGCTAGCACCCCTTTTGCAGCTGGTCTGGGAATAATTGGTTCTTTCTTTGCTGCTACCCAGGAGGTGAAATTCCCAGTGCACTGCAGTAAACAATTGATTTGGGATCCCCAAAACATATGTTCTGGTTTTGCCATGGCAGGGAAGCGTGCCAGCATCACCCTGAAAGAAGAGACCACATGAAAAAGCTGAAGGGTACAGCTTAACTCACTGTTCCCCAACAGAGACTGCACAGGAAGGCAGGGGGAGGGGGGGAGGGGGGGGGACAACAATAGAGTTTAGGCAGCCTGATAGATACAGTGTACAATCATTTGGGCTTAAAATATGAAGCTGATGTAACCACTCATTGAAGCAGGAGTACTGTGTCCAGTTTTGGGTCCCTCAGTTTAGGAAAGATGTTGACTAGCTGGAACGTGTCCAGAGAAGGGCAACAAAGTTGGTGAGGGGTTTGGAGCACAGCCCTATGAGGAGAGGCTGAGGGAGCTGGGGTTGCTTAGCCTGGAGAAGAGAAGACTCAGGGGAGACCTTATTGCTGTCTACAACTACCTGAAGGGAGGTTGTAGCCAGGTGGGTGTTGGTCTCTTCTCCCAGGCACCCAGCACCAGAACAAGAGGACACAGTCTCAAGCTGCACCAGGGGAGGTTTAGGTTAGATGTTAGGAAGAAGTTCTTCATAAAGAGAGTTACTGGCCATTGGAATGTGCTGCCCAGGGAGGTAGTGGAGTCACCATCACTGGAGGTGTTTAGGAAGAGACTGGATGGGGTGCTTGGTGCCATGGTTTAGTTGATTAGATGGTGTTGGATGATGGGTTGGACTCGATGATCTCAAAGGTCTCTTCCAACCTGGTCTATTCCATTCTATTCTATTCTATTCTATTCTATTCTATTCTATTCTATTCTAATTCCATTCCATTCCATTCCATCCCACCCCATCCCATCCCACCCCATCCCATCCCATCCCATCCCATCCCATCCCATCCCATCCCATCCCATCCCATTCCATTCCTTTCTATCCTATCCTATCCTATCCTATCCTATCCTATCCTATCCTATCCTATCCTATCCTATCCTATCCTAAAAAATGTCTTCATGAGCCTGTACTCTCCAACCTGTTTGACTCAAGTGACCAGGTGAAAAGCTTACACTGCACTGGCCTCAGAGCAAACTATTTTTATTTGGCAGCCACAGTTTTGGACCAGCATTCTTTGTCAAACAAACTTTGTTCAAAGTGCAAGCTGCAGGATGCCAGCAGAGATGAGGGAATGACTTGGGGGCAGAAGAACAATGGGTAATGCAGCATGTTAAGGATCTGTCAGCAACACTCAGTTTCCCAGGATGAGAAGAAGGAATATAGTCATAAATAAACATTTTAATACACATTTTGGCATCATGTAGTTCTACTTGCAGAACATATGTTCTGTATGCATTGCTCTAGGCAACTTAAGCATGTGGATGTTATTTTATCCTTCTTTCTAAACCAGAATGTAAGGTGCCATCTCACATGGGATGATGGCTCAAGCTCACCTGCCAGTGTGTAAGTCAAACCATATGAAGGGCATGGTCACAAGGACTGGGCTGTTTCCACTTACAGGTGTTGCCTAGCCATATTTCTGAACTTTAGCTCTTTTATTCTATTTTAAGGCAATCCAGGAAAGGAATTACTTGTGTCATTTTCTTTTCCTCCATCATATCTCAAAAATATCAGTTATGTCCATGAATTGAGAGACTCTTTGAATAACTGCTCAATTTAGGGGAAACAGAACCTTCCAGAACCAAACTGAAAGCTACTTATTTGTTTATTTTTTTCCCCAAGAATTAATTAGCCTCAGTTTCCCTCACTACTGCCTCCAGGAACAAACAGATTAGGCAGAGCTGACACACAAATGCCTTTTATCTTGTTACACATGGCTCTTTGCAGCTGCCTGTTGGATTCATGCTGTTGAAAGCTGAACTTTTTATCTTCCAGTTGGTAAGAATCAGTGGCTTTTTGCTCTCAGGCTGCACAAGAACTCTTTTCTCCAGGCTACCTTAGAAAGACTGAACTTCCCCAGTATCAGTATGTAGCACTGATAAATTCACTATCTGTGGTTTTCCATCTGTTAGCTGCTCCTCAGTCTTGATATCCTGCTTGGTGTTTGAAATTCATTGGATAGGATTTTGTAGTGAGCAGACTTCAAATCACTGCTGCTTTGCTTCTTGAATTTGATTCAAGAAATAAGGACAGGTCAAGAAATAAAGACAGCTTCTCAAATGCATTTGATACAACAGAAGACCACTACACATGCACAATGGCATAAGGCCTGATTCTTCTTTACTTGTATGGTAATGTTAAGCATTTGCTGCATCTCTGACATAGCCCTGCTTGAATCACCTTGTCCTTTAAACAAAGCATGGGTTAGTCTGGTACTTCCCTGAGGATTCCTCTTCGTGTATTGCTTAAACAGAAAGATAGATGACAACAGAAGTGAGAGCAGAACAAGTCAGAATGGCCATCCTTCAGTGAAACTCGCTGTCCTTCCAGGTTCAGTGACATCCCAGGGACCCTCAGATTTGTATGTTCACATCCATGAAGGTGGATCGAGGGATAAACATGTACATTAAAGCTTCTTTGGATGTGTTGTTTCCTCTTACCCTGAGCTCCAGGACGTTCAGAGCAGTACACAGAGACTGGCTTAAGGTTGTTCATGTTATAATCTATTTGCTGAAGTCCACAGAAAAGACTTGCTGGACACTGGCAGACCCTGAGTTCCCCTTGGCTCCTTGGGGGAAGAGATCAAAGCAGTTTGGACTTATCAGGGTCACACGGTTGGGGGGACACTTTGGGAAATGTTCTGCTGCATTGGAATCACAGTGAAAAGCATTGTCTGGAGTGGGAGGATCTTCTGTAGGTATTATCTCATTTTTGGACAGCAGCCCCAAAGAACTGGGGTGCATCCGATGGGGTGATGCCCTAGGAGCCCTCTGAGAAAATTATCTGACTGAAAAAACGCTGTTTTCAGACTCTTTAGGTTTTACACTGAAATCCTGCTGCTTGTTTCAGAGATGGTCCTGCTGCTGCTCGTCTTTCCTTGGTGGTTTTTCATTCAGCTTTTCTTCTAAGATCTGGTGTAAAGTCAATTGCAATTTTCCTGTGGAATCGAACAGGGCTTTATATCAGCACTTAATGGATTTTACTAGCTCTTTTCCTAAAGCAGCCACAAACACATTAGTAAAATACATCTGATAATTTAATCATGCCCTCAGATCACCACATCTGAGGGACATCATGCAGGAAATGCAAGGTTTCAGTTACGTCTGACCTGGGAGAGGCCATTTCCTTACCTAGAGCAATTAAGCATTGGCTGCTTGAGGTTTTGCCAGCTCTGTTCTGCTTTGGTCTGCTAAATGCAGTGCCCCTACCTGGTTATATTGGTCTTGGGACATGTAAATTAAAAGTGAGAGGGTGAAACATGTACTAACCTTAATATCAATCTGTCTGGCCAATATGGGTGGCTTCATGCAGATTTCTTTCTTGTGATTTCTCCTTTATCACAGAAACACCAAGGTTGGAAGACACCTCAAAGGTCATCAAGTCCAACCTGTCACCACAGACCTCATGACTAAACCATAGCACCAAGTGCCATAGTCCAATCCCCTCAGGGATGGTGACTCCTCCACGTCCCTGGGCAGCACATTCCAATGGCAAACAACTCTCTCAGTGAAGAACTTTCTCCTCATCTCCAGCCTAAACTTCCCCTGGTGCAGCTTGAGACTGTGTCCTCTTGTTCTGGTGCTGGTTGCTTGGGAGAAGAGACCAACCCCCACCGGCTACAGCCTCTCTTCAGGTAGTTGTAGAGAGCAATAAGGTCTCCCCTGAGCCTCCTCTTCTCCAGACTAAACAACCCCAGCTCCCTCAGCCTCTCCTCATAGGGCTTGTGCTCAAGGCCTCTCCCCAGCCTCATTGCCCTTCTCTGGACATGTTCAAGTGTCTCAATGTCCTTCTTAAACTGAGGGGTCCAGAAGTGGACATAGTTCTTACAGATCATGAAACAAAGAGCTTCTTTTTGTTGTGTATATCAGTATTCCCATTCACTTCTGCTCCTAAACACCTTAAATCAGCACCATAGTTTTGGGGAACTATATTTTTCATTTTCACTTCCTCCCCCTGCTTCCCCTCCCCAGTCAATAAGCCTTTGTAGCTAAGTCTTCTTTCCAGGTGATGAGCAGACAGTAGCTGCAAAGCAGTTGCATTCAATGATGCTTAGGAGTTTTGATAAGACAGTGTATTTTTTATTTATTTATTTTTAGAGAGAGAGAGGGGCAGTGAAATCCTGCAAACCCTGAGGTGCTTTTCTGTCAAACAATATTTGAGATTCAGGATTTTGTGGTGGAACCAAGAGGTTTTTGCTGAATAGTTGAACTTGCCAGGCATTTATTTTTTATGCAGAAAAGGTGCTGTGCAAGTCCTCATTGGGGGGAAAAATAAAAATGACATAAAATATTTCCCTATCATTAGGTTGCACTGGTGGACACTGTGCAGCATTTCAGTAGAGGTAAAATCTTCCCAGTGGTGATTAATCTTTCGGTCTCTGATTAGCTGAGTGACTACCAGTTTGAAATCGTAATAAAAAAGCCTTCATGGAAAAAGAGAGAGAAAAAGAGAAGGGGCAGGGGGAAGGGAAATATAATAAAGTGTCAGGATGGTGTGGGAAATTCCCTGGGGAGCTGGCAAACGTTTCTGCAATTAGTGGTGTGAAAATGGTAGATTTGTTAGCAATTTCCACGCGTTATTAAAAGCAGCAGAAACAAGAGCTGCCCACCGTTCTGTCTCCTGACAGGGACAGTTTCCTTCTATTTTCCTTGTTTTGTTGCCCAGCTGGTCACTTTATCTGACACACTGGCTTTGTTTCAAGCCTGGCTGGGAAAGTTGTCCTGGGCATCTCTGAGCATCAGCTATTTTTTTGTTCTTTTTCTTCTCTTTCTCCCCAGCCAACTGTTTGGCAGTCATGTCTGAGAGGAGATCACCCCTGCCCCAGTCCAGATAAGCTAATCCCCTGTTTGCCTAGCAGAGCTGGGACTTGGTGATGGCTTCAGGTGCCGTGAGAGACGGTTGTCCCACAACTTTTCTGTCTTCTCTGTATATTATATTAATCCTTCACAAGCTTGCCCTCAGCAAACTCAGACAGAGATAGGATATGTCCGTGAGCAGTAATCTTCCCTTCCTGCTCTCATAGCCAATTTGGTCTGTCCACATTATCTCCCTGCTGCAAACAGGGGTGGTAATATATACCTACCCACTCCTAGAAGCAGGGGTGACCATATATACCTGCCTCCAGAGCACCTTTCCTTGTGCCAAAGCTGAACCTGCTCTGAGCATATTCTAGGCCCCCCTTTTCCCTTGGTAAGGGGCCAAGCACCAGCCTCTCTGCACTTATTGCAACCTCCTGATCCTTCACACCACAAATAATTATATTTAGTTTTCAGCCCTCAGCACAAGGGATCCAATATTGTACCTGCTGCACTCCATGTTGCCCTTTTCCCTCAATCTGGAGTGCTTTGAAGCACAGCTAATGAGAACTTAATAATGACACCATCTGGGCACTAAACTGCATCTTCTCACACGATTTGTCCCACTAACAGTGCTGGTATAAGAAAGTGATACATGCACAAATATGATATAACACAGAATTCTTTCATTGCTGGCACAAAGAACGTCCTAGAGTACAGCTAGCTGCTCTCCCACCAGGGTTTGTACTGGTATGCCAGTAAACAGACTACACAAAGCACTGGCAGCTTAAGCTTTAGGGAGTAGCTGGCTAGGAAAGACCTTGCTGCATTTCTGGAAAGCAACAACAAAGAGCTCTCTCTGGACTACATTGCACTAATGTAGCCTCTCTGCAGAAATCATCTGTAGAGAAAACAACTTAAATCCAGCCCTTCCTCTGGAAAAATATCACCTGGTGCAATAGAAGGGTCTGTTCTAGCCTCCTGCTTCAGATACCCTATGCAGCTTTGCAAAGTGGGTCCCAAATTCTCACCGGATGAATTGGGAGGGAGGAAGATGTGAAATTCAGGTTTTCCAAAAGATGGGGCTAGAGGCTTCCTTCCCCAAGAAAGATGCTGCCCAGCTGGCACCCTGGGTACCTACCTCTGAGCCCTAAAGCAGCTCTGGAGTCCTGCTTAACAACAGATAGCGCTGGAAAACATCACATTTCCAAGCTGCCAGGTTCCAAGGAGCTATTTGTTAAAAAACAAGTGCTGGCAACTGTAGAGCCATTGTGTTTATACTTCAGCAAGACAGGACAAGACATGTTGGGCCTCCTGGATATATATGTTAGAATTCAGTTTTATTCAAGCAGGAGGAGAAAGCATCCTGTGTGCCTCTTTATTCAATAGAAGCACAACCCAAAAAATAATTAGGTCAGTTCAGCTTGAGGAGGAACTGTAATTTGCTAGCAGCTCAGCTGTTAAAGTAAAAATTGGTTTACTATGCAAGATGAAAACACACTCCTGGAATCACCCTATACAATTAGATCCTATACTGCTGCCCAAACAATGTTTTCTTGACTAGTCCCACAGATGTCCAAAATCACAGACTCACAGAATCACCAAGGTTGGAAGAGACCTCAGAGATCATCAAGTCCAACCTGTCACCACAGACCTCATGACTAAACCATAGCACCAAGTGCCATGTCCAATCCCCTATTGAACACCTCCAGGGATGGTGACTCCACCACCTCCCTGGGCAGCACATTCCAATGGCAAATGACTCTCAGTGAAGAACTTTCTCCTCACCTCCAGCCTAAACCTCCCTTGGTGCAGCTTGAAGCTGCATCCTCTTGTTCTGGTGCTGGTTGCTTAGGAGAAGAGACCAACCCCTTCCTGGCTACAACCTCCCTTCAGAAAGTTGTAGACAGCAAAATGGTCTCCCCTGAACCTCCTCTTCTCCAGGCTAAACAATCCCAGCTCCCTCAGCCTCTCCTCATAGGGCTTGTGCTTGAGGCCTCTCCCCAGCCTCGTTGCCCTTCTCTGGACACGTTCAAGAGTCTCGATGTCCTTCTTAAACTGAGGAGCCCAGAACTGGACACAGTACTCAAGGTGTGGCCTAACCAGTGCTGAGTGCAGGGCACAATGACTTCCCTGCTCCTGTTGGCCACACTATTCTTGATGCATGCCAGGATGCCATTGGCCTTCTTGGCCACTTGGGCACACCGCTGGCTCATGTTTAGGCAGGTGTCAATCAGCACCCCCAGGTCCCTGTGAGAAAAGGCAAATGGCTCCTTGTTCTCTTGTACTCACGAAGAAGTTTGCATACCATTGGTTTGGGGCTTGGTAGGGTGTGTTTTTTGCTACTCTTCAGAGAGGAATAAATGTTACTTGTCACAGTCCAGCTCCTCCATCTTCAAAGCACCTTGACAATCTAGAAAATCCAGATGAATTTCTTCTGAAGTTGGGTAGATCTGCCTTATGTGTAACATGATTTGTCTGGCCAAGGTAGAGAGGGATTGACAAAACTGCTGCGTGGAAGGGGAAGCTTTCTATACCAATGCTTTTGCAATATAGATCTTACAAGTTGACAACAGGGCTTAATCTTGGAATAAGCAAAGTTAAGTTTCAAACAGTTGCAGTTCATCTTAGTTCACAGGCTTGGAGTCACATGTTTTACAGGCAGGCTGTATTATAACAAACTAGTAAAGCTAGCAGCTTGAATTTTCAGGGCTGTTGGCTGTGATGTATTCTCTAATACACTGCTAGGTTGTTGGCTCCATATGCAGACCTTAAAGGCAAGCACATACATAAGCTCTTGCAAAATCAGATTTTGTTTGGCTTCCAGCTCCAGCTGTGGTAGGAACTGAGTACCTACTGCTTAAGCTGCTTTCAAAATCCTATCTCTTTCTGCATTCTCTATTAACATGCTGAGACAAAACTGGTAACAAGATATATTTGCCCTGAACTGTTTCTTTCATGGTGTATGTGTTAGCACTGAGAGCAGTTGAGTCTTTCTTCATATGGCCACTGTGTTCTACGCTAGGTGCAAATATTGCTGCACTGGCACAGGCGAAGATGGAAAGAAAAGCTGGTGTCAACCTTAATTCTGTATTTCCTGGAGGCTTAAATTGGTTTAAGACAGACCTTTCACACCACTCAGATGACTTTTGGATTTCAGCCTTCAGGGAGAAGAGGTCAGCATGAGTTTTACAACAAGTAATTTATTTGAAAGAATGCTGTCAGGGTTCATAGGCCCAGAACTTGAAATACTCTGCTGTTTGCAAAGTTCACATAATTCTTTGTATGCTGTTTCTAAGCAAATCTATCAGAGCTTGTCTTCCTAAAAATAAACCAGCAGATGTAGCCCAATATGTCTGAGCTCCTCTAAAATATATGCAGAGTACACAGTATCTGAGGCACATTACTACGAAGAGCTGGGAAAAAACATGCCTTAAAAGTGTTTATAGGTATCTGAGCATGTAAAATCTGGTAGTCTGTGAACCTTCACACTGAAGACACTTCAAGCTGAACCTTTCTGCTGATACTGATGGACTTGAATCATAAGTGTCTGCATAAGCACTAGATGTGTTTTTTGCAGAAGTGTTCCCTGGCTGCCAAGTTTGGAAGGATATTCACGCTTTCCTTTCCGTTTTATCTGCTAGGCTTAGTCATGTTCACTGGCAGAATACCCAGGAAGAGAACTTCCACTTTGTATTAAATGTCAAGAAGCAAAGACAACAGGAAATGTCTCATTGACTGCTCCCAAGCAGAGTGTTGAATGAAAACTGGTCGCTACTCAGGCGAACCAGCGAACAAAGCATGTGGCAAATTTGGTGATGCCAATTACTCCACAAAGGGCAATGGCTAAGAACCGAACTCAGAAGCGGTGTAGTCAGGAAAGTGAAAGTTTGGGCAATTTAGAGATGGCTGTGGGCAGCCCTGGCAGCTCAATGTAATTGAGGAAGCTGTGTGGTCATGGGTAGGAGGAAATTCACCTTGAGTCCTGTGTCCAGTTCTGGGCCCCTCAGTTTAAGAAGGACACCGAGACACTTGAACGTGTCCAGAGAAGGGCGACAAGGCTGGGGAGAGGCCTTGAGCACAGCCCTGTGAGGAGAGGCTGAGGGAGCTGGGATTGTTTAGCCTGGAGAAGAGAAGGATCAGGGGTGACCTCATCGCCCTCTACAACTGCCTGAAAGGTGGTTGTAGCCAGGAAGGGGTTGGTCTCTTCTCCCAGGTAACCAGCACCAGAACAAGGGGACACAGTCTCAAGCTGCGCCAGGGGAGGTTTAGACTCGAAGTGAGGAGAAAGTTCTTCACTGAGCGAGTTGTTCATCATTGGAAAGGGCTGCCCAGGGAGGTGGTGGAGTCATCATCCCTGGAGGTGTTCAAGAGGAGATTGGACGTGGCACTTGGTGCTGTGGTTTAGTCATGAGGTCTGTGGAGACAGGTTGGACTCGATGATCCTTGGGGTCTCTTCCAACCTTAATTATACTGTGATACTGTGAAATTACTGCCTGGCAAAAAAGTGGTGTGGCCCCACACTGAATCTGGAAAGAGCTGAAGAAAACAAACCTGACCTCCTGGGACACATAATAAAGGGAGATAAGCATTTAAGGAAGAAAACACATTTGGAGAAAAAAAAAAGTAAATACTTGAAGAGCATCTGTGATAGCAAGAGTGCTATTTCTAGTGGAAATGTAATAAGCCACAAGATTGAATGTGTATCATCTTTGCACTGTGAAGCAGGCTGAGATTGCTTCCAAGGTATATCAGAGAGATTTGCACAAGCACATGAGTAAAAGCAATGTTGCCTGGGCTTCAAGCTCACTTTCTGCTATTCAGTACATAAAATTATCTAAATCCTATCTTGCAATTGACAGGCACCAGGACAAGGTCAGTTCATCACAGTGGAGCAGTGGAGGAAGGGAAGGGTTACTCTGATATATACAGCTTAGACAAGAACAGATTTGCCAGGGTTTCAGCTGATCATTGCTTCTCCTATCTCAGGATGTTAAAAGCAGCTCTGTGTGGGTGACTGTGTGGGAGGCACATGAAGAGATGGAGTCTTTGCTTGCCTAGACTGCAAGGCAGAAGGCCATCGTGAGGTTGAGTAAGGCTCTGCTTTGCCTGTAGGGAGTGGAATTACTACAGTGACTAACTGTAGGGTCCTGAACTGCAATTTAGACCTCAGCCATGTTAATGACAAATTTTCCTAGGAGGAGGACAGTGATCAACCAATGAGTTTGGGCAGAGAAATTTCAAAAGGAAGATGATCAAGGGTGGAAAAAAGATTAGTCTGTAAGGATGCAAAAGCCTGAGGGGTAAAAATACCCCAGATAGGTAATGCAAACATGCATTCACCTGAAATTTGCATTGTGCAATCTGATAATCTCACAGTTAGGGACGAAAAGACTCTGAAATCATGACATAATCCATTCTCCTGTCTCAAAGCAAGATCAGTTTTACCTCTGTCACTCCTGGCACATTTCTGTTTGTTGCTGAAGGTCGTTCAGCAATGGATCCTTCGCAGCCTTTGCAGGAAGTCTTTCCAGCTTTGCTCCCTATTGAAATCTTTTCTGAATACCTAACCTAAAACATACTGCAGTAATTTGAACCAATTCTTGTTAGCCAGCACAAATACAAATAAACTATCCCCTTGTCATTGTAGCTCCTTCAGTATTTGAAGACTGCAACATTTTCTCTCAATTTTCTCCTTTATGCACATCAATCTTTTGTTAGAGATGTGAATTTTCTAGGATGCAAGGCTGTACTTGTTTGTGCCTGTGCTTTCTCCACTTGATCCATTTCTTTTATCTCAAGTCTAGCATCCCAAACTCTGTGAATACCGATTAGTTCAGCTACAGCTTTTCCAGGAGTGAATAGAAATAGTTCAGGGTTCTCACAGGCTCTTTGATCTGCGTGTGCCTGTTTGATGTTGGTCTGTGAAAACTATTGTTTTATTGTGATCTGCTATTGCTCCCCAGGTCCTTCCCAGCAGAGCCACTCTCTGGTCTGCTGGGCCTCTCAAACAGTGTGTTCTAGAAAGAGAAAGGAAAAATGCATCTTGTCACTTAGTGGTAAGGATGAAATATCTTCTTTGCATCTGCAGGCACTTTTTTCCCCCAGTAAAACATAAGAGTTCTCTTCCATCAGATGTTCATGGTATCCCCCCATAATATCCCCAGCGACCAATTTAAACAGGTTCTGCAAGAAATATGTAACTACTTTCAAGCCAAGAAATAGGCCTCCCACTGATTAGCTGAGCTTTGTGGTGGTAGCTGTTATCCCAGTAGGAGACAATTAAAGCCATTCCTATGGGTATGTACTGTTGTGGGATGGGAGGAGGATTCATCTTGCGCAGCTGCAGCCGTGCGCACCTGCAGGGGACTCCAGCTCCCTCTTCAGTTGGTGGAGAGAAAAATGCTTCTATGGAGGACAGTTCCAGGTTATTTTAGAACTGAAGAATCATTTAGGATGGAAAAGATCCTAAAGAATGAGCCCAGTTGTTAACCCAACATTGAAAGCCCACACATCTGCGTTTCTTCTAAATCCTTCCAGGGATGGTGATTTCACCACTTCCCTGGGTAGCATCTTCCAGGGCTTGGCAACCCTTTTAGGGAAGAATTGTTTCATAATGTCCAATCTAAACCTCTCCTGGCACAACTTGAAGCCATTTCCTCTTGTCCTATTGCTTATTACCTGGGAGAAGAGACTGACACCCACCTCACTCTAACCATCCTTAGGATGTCCAGTTCTGGGCCCCTCAATTTAAGAAGGACATTGAGACTCTTGAACGTGTCCAGAGAAGAGCAACGAGGCTGGGGAGAGGCCTCAAGCACAAGCCCTGTGAGGAGAGGCTAAGGGAGCTGGGATTGTTTAGCCTGGAGAAGAGGAGGCTCAGGGGAGACCTTATTGCTGTCTACAACTTTCTGAAGGGAGATTGTAGCCAGGAGGGGGTTGGTCTCTTCTCCCAAGCAATCAGCACCAGAACAAGAGGACACAGTCTCAAGCTGCACCAGGGGGGGGTTTAGGCTGGAGGTGAGGAGAAAGTTCTTCACTGAGAGAGTTGTTTGCCATTGGAATGTGCTGCCCAGGGAGGTGGTGGAGGGTATTGGACGTGGCACTTGGTGCCATGGTTTAGTAGTCATGAGGTTTTGGGTGACTGGTTGGACTTGATGATCATGGAGGTCTTTTCAACCTTATTGATTCTATGATTCTATGATAGTTGTAGAGAGCACTAAGGTCACCCCACAGAGCAAGGGGAGGCAAGATTAAATGCCTGCCACCTGGTCTGATGAGCAAAAATGAAGAAATAATGGAAAAAGAAGTACGAAGGGTTAAGGAAGAAAGGGAGGAAGAGTCCTTCATCTAGGTATTAAAGGTTTAACCCAGTAAATCTCCCTCTTTCCTCTTATTTCTGGGATAAAAATAAGAGCACTGGGAAAGCTTAAGGGCTGGATTTGAGAAGACAGCCATGAGTGTAAGGAAGCTCAGACACAACTGGGGACTACAGAAATCCCTAATCCTCTTTTCCTTAAGGGAAGGAAAAAAAACAGACCAACAACCAAAACACACAAAAACCCCCAACCCCCTTCCCCCCCCCAAAAAAAAACCCCATACAAACAAGCAAAACAAAAAAACCCCAACCCAACCAACCAAAAAACCCCAAACTCAAAACCCAAACAAAAAAACCCCACAAAACCAAACCACTTAAGAAAATTATTGTGATGTGTCTTCCTTTTGAGATGACTGCAGTTTTAAAAAGCACTCTTATAGTGGGCTTTGTTTACTTAACTTGAGCCAAGTCTTTCACTGGCAGGAGCAAATGAGGCACTGGTTTTGCCCTTGTCATGCAGATGCTTTCTGTGATCACCACAAGTACCCGGGGAAAGTGATCTTTTCAAGGCTAAAATTGGTGTCTAAGGGTGATTAACCCTCTGGAAGAGCCTTCCTCTTCTCAGAACCTTTACGGGGAATCTGTCCCACTAGCTCAGATGAAGAAGAGATTAGTTTTCATGCAGGTAAAAATGAATACTACCCTCACATGAGTACCTACAGTTCATCTGTGTGCCAGCTCTACTCTTCTGCAAAATTCCTCTTAGTCTAGCTTTCAGGTTTGAAGTGGAGAGGGGCTTAATGACTAGCAAACCCGAATTCCCTCAAATCATGAGAAAGCCCAAACAGATGGAATCATGTCTCAGACTTCTAAATGGGAACCATTACCAGCTCCAGAATGACTCGGCTCCAAATTCAAAACTCCTGAAAACTGGATGAGGGTTCCCAAATGCAGTGTTGATTTCATTTTGTTCCTACATGGATCCTGCAGCCAATCTGTTTTTCTATAGTTTATTCAGCTTCTGAAAAGTTCAGATGGGAGCAGAGCAACCTGAGTGTGGGCTGTACAAATTCTTGATGCACCATGTTTCCCCACGTAGATCACTAAAATATAAAGGCAGAGAAAAGTGATGCTTGTCCTGAGCACCCTTGTCTTTCAGACGTGTTTTCCCTAATACCTGGTTCTCCTGCAAAGGATCTAGGATTGGGATCTCCCTTAGCAGCTTTCACACTGTAGCTGACAAGCACAAGAGAAAGCCCCCCGCAGTGTGTCTGGGGATGCGTTTTGCACCCTGGAGCAGGGATGTCAAGCTGTATTCTCAGCTTCATGGTGTTCATCAGTGGCATGAAAGATCCAGGAATCAGACTCTGACTGGCAGGGCTCACTAATGTTTACATGAGACAGATTGGAACATAGCTTTGCAGCTGTATTAGATGGTCTTAAGGACTAACTTTCCCATAAAGGTGAGAAAATGAAGCTGCTCAGGAGATACGCGCAGTGTATACCAAGAAGCTGTTCTCAAACTCAGTTTTATGGCCAGAACTGCATTTGGATCAGGTTCCTGTTAAGACAGGAAATACTGTGCTTATTGCAAGGTAAAAAAAAAAAGAGAGGAAAGGAAAAAAAAAGGTGCCTGTCCCATAATGTACTTTGGGTTATTTGCATTTTATGCCAGCAATAAAACACAGCAGATTTACAGGGGCTCTGCCAACCTGTTTATTGGGCTAAAAATCTGACTTCCCCCTGCTGCTTTGTAATAAGCAATAAATGAACAAACATTGTTCCCCAAGCTGTGCCCATGCCAGCCACTACAACCCAGGATGCTTCTCTGCAGGGAGAGGCTGAATAAGAAAGAGACCTCTTTGTCTAGATCAGACGTGCTGGCGAAAGTAATTTTGGGCAGAACGTTAGCTGGGACTGATGACAACTTCAGTGCCCTCATCCAGAGAAGTTTCTCACTCTCAGGAAGGTTGAGTGGAGTTAGTCACCTCATCTGGTCTGTTGGTTTGTCTCATAGGCTGGTACAGTGCTTGTGAGCTGCAAAAGGCTCAGAATCTTTCTGTTAAAGAAAGAGAAATAATTCTTCTTTGGAACACAGAAAAAGTTTTAAGAACAGATCTTCCTTCCTTCCTTTCTTCCTTCCTTCCTTCCTTTCTTTCTTTCTTTCTTTCTTTCTTTCTTTCTTTCTTTCTTTCTTTCTTTCTTTCTTTCTTTCTTTCTTTCTTTCTTTCTTTCTTTCTTTCTTTCTTTCTTTCTTTCTTTCTTTCTTTCTTTCTTTCTTTCTTTCTTTCTTCTTTCTTTCTTTCTTTCTTTCTTTCTTTCTTTCTTTCTTTCTTTCTTTCTTTCTTCTTTCTTTCTTTCTTTCTTTCTCTCTTTCTCTCTTTCTCTCTTTCTCTCTTTCTTTCTCTCTCTCTTTCTCTCTCTCTTTCTCTCTCTCTCTCTTTCTTTTCTTTTTGCTTTTCTTTTTGTTTTCTTTGATACAAAACAGCAGTAGTCTGAATCTAAATGTTTGTGGATTGTTTTCATTGCAAGAAAGAAGCCACTGTTGATCATTAACATCAACAATTTTGTTAATCAAAAGACATTTAGTGATTTAGAGATGAAAAGAAAAATCTTTTTGGTAAAAGGATTGGTCTTCTCTTCAAAGTTCCTCTTCAAAGGAAAGAGGATTTTGAAAAGGGAAACAGAAGAAAAGATTTACTACCAAAACCCACACTACCATTTCCATATGCTGTTAAATATAACTGAGATTATAAAAGGTAATCATAAGAAAATGAGAGGCCATGCTGCAAAAATGTAACCCCACAAGAAGAAAGACTCCTTGTGCCAATGTTTTTGTAAACAGCAGCTGCTTAAATGAAATCTTAGTATACTACATGCATATAAAAAACAGCATGAGTGAGTAAATCCAGATACAGTCAAAAGGACTACATCCAACAATATCTGCACAGACTTGCATCCAGCAAAGCTTTGGCTCTGCATCATCATTCATAGAATCAATAAGGTTGGAAGAGACCTCAAAGGTCATCAAGTCCAACCTGTCACCACAGACCTCATGACTACTGAATTATGGCACCAAGTGAACACCTCCAGGGATGGTGACTCCACCACCTCCCTGGGCAGCATATTCCAATGGCTAACAACTTTCTCAGTGAAGAACTTTCTCCTCACCTTGTGTCTAAACTTCATCTGGCACAGCTTGAGACTGTGTCCTCTTGTTCTGGTGCTGATTGCTTGGAAGAAGAGACCAACCCCTTCCTGGCTACAACCTCCCTTCAGGAAGTTGTAGACAGCATCATTCCTTCAACTTAGTTCTGTTTCTTCTTCCACTGCAACCAAATGTGCTGACTGAGATTTCTTCCACCTAATTTTAGCCACCTAATAACTTAGCACCCATTGTAAACTGGTGTTCCATCTCCCCTCTGTGGTTAGTGGGGCTAAATGAGGGAATGAGCTTCTGGAGGTACTTGGTTTGAATATTCATGTCAATGACACAAGCTACAGTCATTTTTACACTTCTGGAGGCTGGGAGACAGGATCTTTGTGCAGTGACAGGGAGAGCAGGGAGACTTTCCTTTTAATTACATGTATTTTGGTGTTCATGTGGCTACCACAGACAAAGGAAAAGGCAATTCCTTCTCCTGGAAAGCTGAAATGGAGGGACCCCAAGGCTCTGCTTCCAGCAGGACAGCAGTAGAAGCAAGAACAGTTTTTGCCTCTCAGTTTCTGCTACTTCTATCCTTACCCAATGTAGTTCTATTCCTATTCCGGTCCTTCTACCTCTTCCCTCATTTGTTCACAACTAGGCTTTTATTTGTGCCAGGTTTCAGGCACAGTTTTCTCCCTGCTCAGATCACCTCTGTCCCTGCTCTGAAAACAGGTGGACAAAAATTATTTGATCCTACCTGAGCTAAACATCTTTGTAGTTCAGTAAACTCCTTGGAAGAAAAGCAAGGAGAGATGAGGTTCTAGCATCAGTGAGATTATTAGAGCTTTGCAGCTTAAACCAGCAGCTGGGAAGAGCAGCTGTGGAACACAGCCTGGATCAAAAGACATTCTGTATTCTGGTGTCCCCTCAGAGAAGAATAGAATATGACCTATATTAACTAGATCTTATCCCTCAGCTGTCAAATGCAGAAGAATAAATAGGAATATGGCTAAAGGATGAAATATGAAAGAACAATGCATATAGGAACAGCACTAGAGAGGCAAAATCACAATTTAATCCTTTGAGCAAGGAAAAAGAAACAAAGGACAATTGATTAGTATTAGTAATATACCCAGAAGAGCATCTAACCAGGAAAAGAAATGCAAAACAAAGGAAGAGTCACTAGCAGGTGGTCCATACAGCTGCACCAGGGGAGGTTTAGGCTGGATGTTAGGAAGAAGTTCTTCATAGAGTGATTGGCCATTGGAATGGGCTGTCCAGGGAGGTGGTGGAGTCACCATCACTGGAGGTGTTTAGGAAGAGACTGGATGGGTTGCTTGGTGCCATGGTTTAGTTGATTAGATGGTGTTGGATGATAGCTTGGACTCAATGATCTCACAGGTCTCTTCCAACCTGGTTAATTCTATTCTATTCTAACTTGCCCTGCAGTGCCTTCTGCTGCACAGCTACTGCTTCACCAGCCTGTGGCATCTCCTGGTAAAAGCATTATTTTATATTTTTTTTTTTAAGATTTGCTTTGCTAGTGTGTTGGGAAATCATCATTAGAGACCTGTGCTTTCCCTGCTAGAAGCCATTCTTCAAGTCAGTAAATCAACCTGCAGGTAACTTTTGTCACTGAAGTTTAGTCATAAGGATATGTATACGATAATAAAAGTTTGGGGATACAAAAGAAAGATGGGAAGTAAATTAGGCTGAAAATCTGTCAGGCACAAAGTGCAGATATGCTACAATAATTTCCTGCTAAAAAGCTTCATGCTGTTTGGGTCAGGATGAGTGCAAGCAATGAGGTTCATTTGCACATACTGCATGAAAGGTAGCTCCGGCTTACCCTGCAGTGTGAGTCAGAGGAGCAAGTAATTGAACTAAAAATAGTTCAAGAAGTCTGCAAAAGGTAGTCTGTGGTTGCTATGTAGCTGAATGGCAAGTGTAAGTGAATGGGACATTTTAATATCAACTGCTCTTATATCCTGCAAGGTCTACTGAAAATGAATGCAATGACAGTGCAAATACCACAGCTTGATGTCCCATCTTCCTGCGTCCTAGTTCTGAGCATCACATAAAGGCACGGATAAATCATTGTAAATACCAACAAAACAATTGCTTTCATGAAATTGCCAAGGTGTTGTTAGGACAGGCTGTTCTGTTCATGTGTCCTCAGGTACATGAAACAATACAGCAATGGAGAAAATAATGTGGAGAAGTTGCTGTGCTTATATCACAGAGAGGGGGAAGGAAGGACTAAAGTGATAAGCCTTTGAGACAGAGTCTGAGACACCAAACAGAAGAGTCACATACTCAATGAGCAACATAATTGTCTCCAGCAATAAAGGCAATAAATGAAAAGGGACTGAAGAAGGGTGACAGACAAATGGAAGTGCAAAACAAACCCAGAAAACAAAACAAAGATTGAGTCAGTCCGTGGGGGTGTGCACGCAGGTGTCTGTGTTTGCAAGCACAAATATAGAACAGGAAGATGCTGATCAAATAGAAAAGATTTTAAATCTGCAAAACATTCTGAAGCTGGAAGAATAAAAAAAGCAATTGAAATAAGAATGTAAGTGGAGGAAGCTGTAAATTAAAGGATAAAAAGAGAGGAATAACAATTGGGAGATTACAACAGTTTCAGCATTTTTGTGAACTCCAGTGAAGAAGGAGAAGAGAAGCTTTAAAATCTGAAAGCTTAGAATTTTAGGACAATACTTGGAAGGTCTTTTGCCTCAAAAAGTCATGAAGGAACTGTAGAACTCCCTGGGATAGGGACCCTTCAGGGCACCCTCTGGCCCTCATAGCTTACATGGCTCAGCCATTTTCATGCAGGCTTCTTCTGCTAGTGGAAGGCTAATGAGCATGCAAAGTGTCACCAGCTTGTCTTCAAAGGTCCTTCCTTGGCCAATTGACTCCCCAGGCTATAATGCTGGCATCTGTTGATGCACTCTAAGTATTGTGCTGGTGGTGTTTGGACATACAAAGACCTTGATTGTTCTATCTGAAGAGTTTTTCCATGAGAAGATTTTGAGCCTTGAAAAACAGATTTTGTGGATTTGTGGTCAACTGTTTGTGCTTGCGCTGCCCAAAGACATCAGAAGATATTTATGGTGTCTCCCTGGCAGCAGGAAATGGAATGAAAGCGTATCCAGAGCTTGGCTTCCTTCTTTGCAATACATTGCTGCATGCTTCTGGGGTGAAACAGAAGTGTCTGCTGCAGATGGGAGTCCTTTGGGTCACTTGCAAGACTACAGTGAGCCATAAAGCTCATAGATGTCTGTGGCCTGGTGAGTAGTTGGGGTAAATTGAGGAAGACAACACAGCTCTTCAGGGATGGTCTTCTGCCTGACTGCTGTCTCTGTGATTAGATGACACCACACATCATCACGAGTGGCTCTGTGTCTCTGGTCCCTTTGCAGGCTGCCTGTGTTTAATGCAGCCTGAAAAGGAGCCTGTGTCACACTGGGATCTGTGCAAGAAATACAGGAGTAAGCAACTTCACCAATATCTCTGCTTTCATGAGCACATTATCTTCAGGTTGGATGCTCTGTCAGGAACTGCTCAGTATCAGCTTGGCCTAATTCATCAGTTTAGGCTGTTGATACAAGTTAGAGATTGGGTCTGCTACATGACTCAACTCTTCAGGAGCTGACAGACACAGCAGTTCCCCAGCTCCCTGAATTATTTTCAGATGCCTTAAAAGTGTTCAAGCACAATACAGATTGTGACACAGGAGATCTCTTTACAAAACACTGAACTCAGCCTCCTCCTAGCCTATTATATATCCTGTCTCCACAGAATACCCTTTGAGACAACATACATCATCCCACAAAGCTTAGTCATGTGCCTATCTCTGATTCAGAGGAGCAGCCTGAACACCTGAATTGAAGCTACCTGTTTGGCATCTTCCCACTGCTTTTCACTGTGCCAAATCTCTCAAAGCAGAGCTGGAAGTGACCTGTGACTAAGGGAAGGACACATACTTGTGTGGAGAAAATGAGGATGAAGCTCAGTAGAATGCTTGTCTGTTCCCACCTCTGTGCTGTGGCTCACTGTCACCTTGCTTTTGGCAGCACAGCCTTACACAGGGCTGTGCTGTGAAGCAGGTCACTGAAATGATACAGGCTAAAAATAACCTGCCAAGAAAAAGAAGAAATTGCTCTTACTCTGATCATTTTCAGCAATGTGGTCTCCTAAGAAGCAGTTTCTTGATGGGGTAGGGCATACAGGAGAGAAGCTTTTAGGTCTGCTTGTTAGCAAAGTGAGCCTTCTGTGTGACTGCACTCTGAGCAACCACCACTTAGTGTGCAGCAATCCCATCCACAAGACCTTTTTGTCACTTCATGGTTAATTAAATGACCTTCTGAAGCTCAACAGGATGTGAGAGGATGACTCATCTGTAATTTCAGTTCTCAGAGTGATCTGGAGGAAAAACTGCCCTGCTTCCCACAGTACCAGAAAATTGGCATCTCCTTACATCCTTACAGCTTTCTGTCTGGATTCATTCATGAAGCTAAGGTCCTGTAAATGTAAACCCATAGTATGGTTTCTGGCACTGAAGTTGTACTAGTGAGCCTGCATTGTTGCATTGTTACATTCCACCTGTAATTTCAGGGGTTTATGGAGTTCTTCTTTATTTCTTTTCATGAAATGCCCTGAAAGAAAATCTATATCCTGCCTGCCATCCAGCAGATACTGAATTTCAATGGAGAATTAAGTGATTCATGTCATCTCTACTGAGTATAAAACACTGGGGATCTGTCTGACACAATATAATCAAACTCTGGCCCATCCATAAGATGTCCAGAGGGATTTCTTAAGCATTAGACATCTTTTGGCACCTCCGTTGCTCAGGCATCTTTGATGATCCTAGCAAGCAATCCCAAAACATTAGACATAAAACCAGCTTAGAAGTTGGATCTTTGTTTCACAGTGGGTATCAATCATTAGTTTTCTTCATTTGTACTGTATCAGTTCCCAGCATTTTCTGCTAATCTTCTTGCTGTTTGTGGAGTTTGCTGAAAGGACATCCAGAGGAAAGAAAGGAGACCACCCTCTGCACTAAGCAGTACTGTGCTTTAAATATATGCCTACCTAAAAGTGAAAAATGTAGACTAGGTAGGTAATGAAGTCCTTGCAGCACTTGGATAATTGTACTTGTCTCAAAAACAAAGGGAAAAATAAGCAGATGTGATGAATGGCTCAATGCAAATCCCAGGCTATCATTTGTTGAAGTTAATAGCAACTAAATGTTAGTAAGGTGGCTTGAAAGGAACAAGGGTAGGAATGTCTGCTAGAGTTTAGATATCCATCAAGCAAATGCGTGTGGTTAGTGGAAAATGTCACAAAAGAAGAATAGTTGATAACATGCAAGGTGTAAGGTAGAAGTCACCATGATTTAGTACTCTGGTGACACACCAACCCCCACCCAGCTGGCAGTCATGAACCCAGATATTTTGCTGTCTTTCAATGCTGTATTCTACAGCCCAATTTGGTGCAATTTGCTCATATAACAGGCCAGGCTAAATACCATCCACATACAAATGGAGAGTGAAGATTTTATCCAGTGCTTAAGGGCTCCTGGCTCTGGTTGCATAATGGAAGAAAGCTTGGGAAATTTGTGTTTGCATGGTCACCTTCACAGTCTGTCCCTCTGTGCTCTCAGTGTTGTCACACGTGCCCATCTGCCCATTTTCCACAGTGAGATCTTCCAGTTTCTTGTCCCACTGTCTGACCCATGTTCATGCAGCCTTCCATAGAGGTTTCTGCCTTGACAGATCATGTTTTAAAGACCTGCAGAGCTTTCTGCAGAGCTGGGGGAGGTGGTGAGAGTGAGCTAACGAACAGCACTCAGTGGAGGATTTTGGGGGTGTTTTTTAGGGTATGGTCCAAGCACTTCCAGACTTCTCTTTGCACTTTGAGCTTTGTAAACTAGCTCTGAAATCTAGAAATACATGGGTTTAGCCAGATTCACTGATCTTTCTGAGGTGCAGCACAGCTAAGAGCACTGAAAGGATATTGCTCTGTACATTGTTTATAGGGTCTGACACTAGATGTTCTCTCTCTCCCAGAACAACCTGCCATAGTTTTCCTACCAAACAACTTGCCCTGTTTGACATTTCACCACCAGACTGTTCCTGGCAACTCCATTCCAATTCTGACATTGTTCATTACGGCAAAGAGTTTTGCTGGGGGGTTTTCTGGTGATTTACCATGCCAGGGGAAAAGCTTTGCTTTTTACACTGTGTGTTGATGAGCACAGCTTTGAAATATTCCCAAGATCTTAAGTTTAGATTCAGATCCAGAAGGTCAGATGCTTATCTGAACTGACTTTGAATAGACTGCATTGCTGTCCTTCCTGCAAGCAATGAAGAGATACACACAGTGGGGGGGAGGGGATGGGAGGGGATGGGGGAGTGGGGTGTTGGGGAGGCCAAAACCTGTGACCCAGTGAAAGTTTTCCTGAGGTCAAAAATGATTAGATTTGACTAGTACTCATCTTTCACCTCCCACTTCAAACTTTTTGAGGGAGGGCAGCTGGTGTCAGCCAGATCCTTTCAGACTTCACATCGTGCTGTAACTAAGCAGCCATCCACTTCAATGGTAAGGGATGATAATTGCAGGTCCTAGGCAGCAGACTGACGTCAGCTCTTCAGAGGAGGATGCTGACTGCTTAATGAATATCAGTCGACACTGTTTAGCTTTTGCTCGGAAAAGAAAAACTCAAAAATGTCCTTTGTTTTCTTTCTGGTGGTGATTTATAGATTTTTCTCTTTTTATTCAAGAAAAAAGAGGCCCTGGGAAGAGCAGCAACTTGAAGTGTGATTGTGTGGCAAAGAGAACAAGGTGATATATAGGCCTAATTACTGGTCCTTTTCTAGGAGAACGTTGATTTCTGTTGCACGTTCAGCGTGGTATGGATAGTCCCATACTGATTCCTTGCAGAGACTCTTTATTTTCTTTAAGCCATAGTTTATAAATCCCTCAGTAAAGCTTAGAAAGATGTATTCCTTTCCTTCACGCTGCTCCTTTCCTCTCATTTAAGGTTTCCAGAGTGTTGAGCATCTAGGGCAGGCTGGGGGCAGAAGGTTGTTTCCTTTTTCTTAGTAACATGAAGAGATGGAACTGATGGGAGTCCCATCTCCATGGATGTTTCCAAGGTCCTGCTGTTACAACGTTGTCACTGGGGACATTTGCACACACAAAGTCAGAGTTAACTCAATTTTTTATAAATCCCTGAAGCAGAGGAAACAGACATGAAAGGCATTGCTTGTTCTGCTCTTGCATCATTACTGTATTCCTGCCTTCTTCCCACCAACAAATTCCTTTACAGACAGGTCATGGAAGAAGCCAGCTGAAACAAATCTGACTGAGGCGGGGGATTGTCTTCATCTCAGTAGGCTGGGTTCTACCTCTTTATAGTCTAGTTGTGATGTCAGTGAAGCACAGATGACAGAAAACTAAGGAGCATTCATCTCACAAACCTGGGCTGCATTCATCATGATGTAGCTCTGAAGAACTCAGGTATTTTACCTGGGGATGGCTGTGGTCCACTGGCCAGTGTCTAGAGAGGATGTACTTGCTTTGAGGTCTTGCTGGGGGGATTAATTTAAATTGCACCCTTGAAAAGGGGGAAAGAGACTTTGGAATCCAGAAAACACCAGAGGAAATAAAAGGCTGAAACAAGAAGGCTAACAACTGTTACGTAACTGAGCTTTGCTTTCCTGACTGTGGTACGCAGCAAAACGCATTTCCTAGTTCTCCAAAACATTCCAGTAATTTGTCTTAATTAGCATGATTTAGGTGATTGTTTCTAGCCTTTCAGATTTAGCACAAGGTTAATGTCCATAAATACATGATGGCATATAGAGAAACTATAATTGTCCTTAAGATGGAGTGCTCCAGCAGCGTGGAATAAGTAAGAAGCTGGCTGTGTAGGTGGACTTACTTCTATCGTCAAGGTAAAATATAATAATATGCTGAACTTCAGGACTGCAGAGATGTTTTTGCAGGAGGTTCAGTAGCAGGAAAGTAGGGCTCAGAAGTCCCTTTGAAAATGCCTTTTTTGTTTTTTTTCCTGATACATGTGAATGAAGGATGGTTTATTTTTAAGATTGTGGCTCTTTAACTTAGTGTTTGCTATCCAGCGGACTTGCCTGTGTATTAGTACCTCAAATTGTATGAAACTGGGCAAGCTGGAACTTGTCTTTGAAAGCCAGACTGTGTACTGGAAAGATGGTAGTGAGGTAAAGGAATGTGTGAACTTACCTGCCAGGAACTTTAAAGATCTTTGGAGACAAGAGTTGCTGCTCTCTCTTTCTGCTCTGTAAGCCACATGTGCATGTGAATATCCCTTCCCAAATGGCCCTAGTAGCCCTTTGCATGGAAATCTGCCCTCTGCCCTGGAAGTTTTCTAGCCTCCATTCATAGTAGTCCCACACTTTTCTGCTTGAGTACAGCAGATTCCTCTTTGCTCTCTCTTTTTCAGCAGCATCTGGAGGTTCCTGAAGATTTATGATCTTCTACATATTGAATGGAATTGAATGGAATGGCATAGAATAGAATAGAATAGAATAGACCAGACCAGACCAGACCAGACCAGGTTGGAAGAGACCTCCAAGATCATCGCTTCCAACCCATCATCCAACACCATCTAATCAACTAAACCATGGCACCAAGCACTCCATCAAGTCTCCTCCTGAACATCTCCAGTGATGGCAACTCCACCACCTCCCCGGGCAGCCCATTCCAATGGGCAATCACTCTCTCTATGAAGAATTTCTTCCTAACATCCAGTCATTTTGTAATGCACTGGAGTGGGACCAACTCCAGCCTTCCAAAAGGAGGTCTTAAGATAAACAGCCCTGCTCTCTTGGATGTTTTTGTCCTTCTCTTTCATTCTGTACTTCATGGGGTTGTTTTCAGTGGTGGTATGTGTTTGTGTGCTCCCCCACCCACACAGTGCGCACATAAACACAACACTGCTCAGTATTTTCTCAGCTAAAGAGTAAGAAGTCAGGTAATGACATGCAATCCAATGCCAGGTGACCAGACTGTATGGAGGAAGATGTTCAGGCACTTTGGGATTGTAGCAGCCATGCTACAGGTGCTCAGCTGTGGGAGCTGTGAAATGGCATTGCAAACCACTTAGGAACTTTATATCCACACATCACAAGAGATGCTGTGGAGTTTTCATCCTGGTAAAGGAAGATCATGGAATGTGGAAAAGGAGGTGAGGCCCCAGTGAGACTTGTCCTGTATTTGTTGTTTGACGCAAATGAATTAAATTGAAGAGCCAGTCTCTCCCTGCCAGATCCCCAAGCTCCTCTGACTACTGTCTGCTTTGCATCAGCTTGAGTAGTTTTCATGTTTCCTTCAAGGTGTGACGTATAGTTTTGCATGTCATTGTTCCGCTCTGAAACACCAACTGTGTTACCATGGCTGCTCCATCCCTGAGATAACGCAAGAGGTGTCAGCCCCCACAAGCTCTGCACACAGTTTGCTTAGTGTCAGGAAAGAAACAGCATTTCTGCTTTCCTTTGCAGGTGGCTGCAAAGTCTCCATGGAAACATTTGTTGTTCCCCAGCATCAATTCCTTAGACCATCCTCTTCCTTCATTCTGACCATTTGCAAGGGAATTTATGGATGCTGTGTGATTTCCTGGTGCCTTGAGCTGAACGGATGTCTTACACAGCAAAGCTGTCCCAAGGCATACATTTAGTGTCTGTCCCTCTGATGGGCAGAGTGGTTGTTTTTGCTTTTCCAGCTCTACTGCAACAGTCTAAGCTTTTGCCAAGATGTTTTGGCACAGTATCTCACTTGTATGGATAAAATTCCATTACACAGATAAAGTGGTAATCCCCATTACAAAAAGCTAATTAATTTAAAATTTTTGGAGTTACTAACTAGAAATAAAAGGTCTGAGACCGACAGAAGGGAAAAAAAAACCCCACCATGTTAGGTTCTATCAGATCTTCCTCTGAGAGTCTGCTCTGAAGGGCAGCAGCCTCTTTGCAGAATATATTAGAGCCATGTCATGTTCAAACTGCTGAGGTGATGCCTCAGGAACAGTTAATGCCACTGGGAAGCATATTATGCAATAAAAGAGGAGGTGAGAAGTCAGGGAGAAACACAGGTATGCCAGGACTAGGTATTTATCACTATTACTTTCTCCAGTAACTATATTTTGCACGAGTGTACCTTTGTTTGTGACCACGCATGCGTGTCCGTATTCATGAGTTGTATGGTTATTTATTTCCTATTTAAAAGCTCCCAATTGCAGAGGTGCAGACTGGCAGCAAGTGTAGATTGGTTTAACTCATAGATGTGAGTACTTGTGTCCCACAGCCCAACCAGGAACAATCACATCAGAGCATCTGCCTTGCATAGAACCATAGAGTCACAGAATGCATTGGGTTGGAAGGGACTTCTAGAGGTCATCTAGTCCAATCCCCCTGCAGTAAGCGGGGACATCCTCAACCAGATCTGGTTGCTCAGAGCCCCATCAGGCCTGACCTCGAATGTCTCCAGAGATGGGGGCCTCTAATGCCTTCCTGGGCAACCTTGTCAGTGTTCCAACACCTTCATAGTAAAGAACTTCTTCCTAAAGTCCACTCTAAATCTGACGTGCTCTGGTTTAAAAACATTGTCCCTTGTTCCAATGCTACAAGCCCCTGTACACAGTCCCTCCCCAGCTTTCCTGTAGGCCCCCAGTGGGTACTGAAAGGCTGCCATAAGGCCTCTCCCAAGCATTCTCTAGGCTGGAAAACCCCAGCTCCCTCAGCCTTGGTAGGGGCAGCAAATCCTTTACTTGCAGATGACTGGAGGTGCCTCTGAAGCAGGATGCAGAGCAATTTACATTCTGGGGCGAAAGGGAAGCAGCAATTATTGCTTATTCAGATTAACATTTTTCTCAAGGTCTTATCTCTCTTTCATTGCCTCAAAGATATCCTTTACTGAGTGGAAGAACTAAACTTGTTTCCTCCTAAATCCCTGGACCTGCTCCCATAAAGAGAGCTGCAGTGCTAAGTACAGGGAGATCTATAAGGTTAATGCACTGGGCTTGATTTACACACATCACTCCCAGCACTGTTAACGCATAATAAGGGTGTGAGGGGTGCAGAGCAGTACTGGGGGGAGGTAACCTCAAAGCATGGTGGGTCTCGGTGTGGGCTGAGCAGCCACTGGCAGCTGGTGGGTTATTAAGCATTCTGCAGGGGCTGTTTGTGGGAGGAGGCAGGCAGGGCTGTGTGTGGAAATGTCAGCCTGCAAGCGAGCGCTAACCTACTTCCACCAGAGAGGCTGAGAATAGCCTGGGTGAGCACTCCCTGATCTCTCCTTGAATTTGTAAGCCACGGCTGAAGAGGAGATTTATCTTCTGTGGGTCTGAAAGTGTGGGTGAATAGTCCTAGGGAGAGTGGTTGTGTGTTTTGAGGCTGCAGCTCCCCTGCTGTATTTCATATTTACAGTTTATGATACACTGAATCCTTTGGTGCCTTGTTCTCAACCCTGCAATGGAAATGTCACGAAATCCATTGCAGTGTGTGCCGGTTTCTGATTTTTCCAACCACTTGCTAATGCTTTCAATAAGGTCTAAATCACAGCTCTCATGGAGAGTGTTTTGTCTCAGCTATGTCATTCATGGCCATGGGTTTTTCTCCCTCACACTAAGCTGCCCTAGTGTCAGCCTTTGCCTTGGGTCCCATCAAAGCTTGCACACCCAGCAGCAAGCATTGGGAAGACAAAGGTGTGAGTTTTGGTAAGTAGGTTTCCCGTTCATCTCCTGCAGACCTCTCATGAGTATATTGTATCCTTTTTTTCCAGGCTGGAGTGTCCTAGTCCTTTCAGTTGTTCATAATCCCCACTGTCTTAAAGAGAAATAAGGAGTGTGTAGTAGTTTTGCATATCCCCATAGGTACTTTCCTGTTCCTTCAGCTACCCAAATACCTTTAGAAATTGATATTGCAGTGAAAGGCTTAGATAAGTAACGGATTTATTCCATTAGGTGAGTACATCATGTGTAATACTTAGCCTCCTTCTCCACACAGCAAAGGAGATTTCATCAAAATTTAAACACATTTCTGTGTCTAAAAAACAGGCTCCAGCTCTCTCCAGAAAATAACCTAATGAAGGAATTGGTAATCCTGATGTAGACTTTCCCTACCGCAGTCTGGTCACGTTCTAGTTTCTCAGTTGCCTGCTGTTCCATGGATCAGTTTCTCATATTTCTCCCTAGAACAGATTTGTTCAGGATCTAGGAGATATGTTTTGATTTGAAAGAGAAATATGGAAATCTACCTGGGAGAGAGAATGGAGGAAAATTGTAAGCCATCTCCTGTATTCCTAGAGGTATTTAAAAGACAGATACATGTGGAACTTAAGTATGTGGTTTAGTGGTAGACTTGGAAGTGCTGGGTTAACAGCTGGATTTGATGATCTTAAAGGTCTTTTTCAACCTAAATGATTCTATGATTCTATGTATTTTTGCTGGCTTATTACATTGCCTGGGAGTTTCTTCTCCCGCAGCAGAATGTCATTGGAATAATGAGGCAGTGTGTTGCTTAACTCTGCGGTGACCAGATCAGCAGGGATTTCAAGAGATAAGTAATTCTATTTGATTTTGTATCCAGCAATGATAATTTACATTCTCTTCCACCTTAGAGAGAGAAAGGCAGTCTGGGCTATAATTAGGTTTTTTTTTTTCCTTGTCTCCTCTGGTCCTCCATTTCTCTTATTGTCAGGGAACGGTGGCAGCAGCAGCCTTAAAAGCAGGGAGTCATGACAACTGACTCTTCTTGGAGCAATTTGGGTTGTTAGAAGGAAAAAAGAAACATCTCTAAAACACAAGTGCCTAAAAAAGCAGTAAGATCACAAAACTGTATGAAGCAGGAAAGTGACAGCAAAGGGCTGGGAACCACCCACGAGCTGGGAGTTTGCTATCTGCATGCTCAACTTCTGGGCTTAGTCTTTCACTGGTAAGAAAACTGAATTAGATTGATTTATGTCATCTGAGTGTCTGGCCATGACTTCTGTCTGTAGATAAATAAATGCCCACACAAATAGCTAATTAAGTATCGGAGGAGTGTTTTGCATAAGAACACATTAATGGCTTTGGAGCAAATGCCCCATTGAATTTCACAGGGTGAGAGCTCAATCAATGAATGGTTTAGAATAGTCCATCCTGAAGCAATATGGCTTTGTAGCATCACACTCAGGGCCTACTTTTATTGCAGAATCGACTGGACAAATTTGAGCTTCCAGTTAAAAAAGCTACCTCTGGCAGGGGATCCAAGTCTTAGATTGCCGACAAAAAAAGAGCCACTTTGACTGAGGTAAGAAACCTGCCTTTGACTGAGGTAATCACATCTGCTTTGACTGGATTTCTGCTTGTCACAGGAAAGCTGTTTTATTAATCTCCACCCTTATTCTGTTTGCAGAGGATTTTCTTATTGGTTGCACCTGCTGATGAGGTAAATCTCTTTTTCAAGTCACACACTGTATAGCCACATGGCTTTGTCATCTCACAGGCATGTGTTCTGGTGTTGAGCAAGGAAAGCCCAGACCCATCTGTGATTTTCAGGCAACTTCATTCCATCTTGGTACCACATTTTCCATTGAAGCAGGGTATAAACATCTGTGAGACTTGCACATGATTACAAAACACATGAATAGGAGAAGCCAGAGTTTCACACTTCTGGTCACATCCTAACCAGTGAATGATCGAATGTATCTGTGCAAATTGGTTATAGCAAAGTCATTTATCTCTTTGAACTAAAATTTAGGTTAGTAAGGGTTCTGTTTTGCCCCTGCAGTCCTCATTCTTTTGGTGTAGTACTATTTGTCTGTTCAGTATGAAAGTTGTCATGTGGGAGACCTCATGTTTTAAAGATCAGTGGCTTCCCATAACATCCCATTTATATGCTCCTAAAATCAACCAGAAAAAAACATTTCAAGAGCAACTTCATTTTCAAACAGCTTCAGATGCAAAAGGCTCCGTGGCTTCATGTCAGGATTGTAAAAAATGAACAGAGCACAGTGAATTAATTTTGCTAATGAGCTTTGCAACCGCATGATGCACTTAGGGATCTTCACACAATTAAACCACAGAACCAGGCAAGCAGATCCCAAGTGCCACCCTTGGTTAGAGCACTTCAGGACCCTCCAAAGTGTTATGCCTTCCCATCCCTTTAGTTTCTTTCCATGACAAAGAAGAGAAACCTATAGATCAGTTGTTCCAACAACTGAAAGACTGTGTGGTGTTAGTTGCAATGGTATTTTTGTAGCTCGCATTTATTCTGCTATCCAGACAAGAAAGGCAAAGCAGTAGCATTTTATAGACAAATTTTTTACACAGTTCTCTTAAATCTTTTTAGCAGCCCTTGAACAAAATGTTTACACTCTAAACAGAATTCAGTAAACGATCCACAAGACTTATCATGACAACCTGCCTATCCCTCCTGAACCATTCTATTTCCATCCCATTCATTCCTAACGTCTGCTGCTGCTGACCCTCTAGCCCATATTTACCCAGTTATAGTGCTCTCTCTGCAGCCTTAAAATATTTCCTCTTGATTTACATCCATTTCTCTTCTGTTGTCTGGTTTTGGCTGCTGGATTTTCTGGTTTTCTTTTTGCAAAGAGAATGGGAAGAGGCTGGGGGGGCGGAAAGAGAGAGAAAGTAATAGATTTTCCTTGGCCATGACTGAGAACAGCAACAGCGTGAATAAGCCCTGTGCAAAGAGCCATGATCAGATAAAACTGTGAGTAAGGGATGTTCATACCTCCCCAAAGCTCTTCAGCCAACAGCCAGCAGTCCTGCCAAGTTCCTGGGGTGTCATTCCTGTGCTCTCCCTCAACTTCTGCTGACCTTCAATACTCCAGCTTCTGCTTCCCTGCATGGGGAGTGCAGCACAGCCCAAGTCAGAACTCCCTGCCTGCTTAACAGGGTCTTCAGCTCACAATTTCTGTGAAGTCTAGTGATCATTAGGCTAGCATTCAAGAAGAGCAAGGGTAAGTCTGAAGAGCATGCCAGTGGCTTACAAAAGTCAGGTTCTGACCTCAGATCTCTCAAACTAAAGGCTTTTATAGGGATCTACTGTATAGTCAAACTGCTTTCAACAGAGAAGTATGCTCATTCTTCTTTAAGAAAAAGAACAAGATTTAACAACAGCTAACAAGGAAACATAAATCTAAGCTCCATGGAATTAAATGTCTACCAGGAATCATCTCTAATGCTAATCTTTTATCAGGAACTTGCATCTGTTCTTTCTTTCATTGTGGTTTTCTTCAGCGGAGGTCAGCCATGTAGACAGTTTTGTAGATAGGAAATAGAGTGATTACCAGCAGGGTAAAATAGCAACTCTATTTCTGTAAGCCAGGAAAGTGTGGCTGATTGCAAGCAACTTCATCATCAAATCTTGAACACTAGACTGAGATTTGAGATGCCTCTTTTCTCAGAAGCCTGGTTTCTCAGCTCAGCCTCAGACTGCCTGGGTGACTATGGGCAAGGCAATCATGAGAAACCATTGCCCAGCGCCTCGGTTTCCAGCTCCGGGTAATGAAGCATGGCAGAGTTCCATTAACGGTTGTGCTACTGACCTCACAGGCAAGCACAAGGCAATTAGAATAGAATAGAATAGAATAGAATAGAATAGACCAGACCAGGTTGGAAGAGGCCTTCGAGATCATCGTGTCCAACCTATCATCCAACACCACCTAATCAACTAAACCATGGCACCAAGCACTCCATGCAGTCTCTTCCTAAACACCTCCAGTGATGGTGACTCCAACACCTCCCCAGGCAGCCCATTCCAATGGCAAATCACTCTCTCTATGAAGAACTTCTTCCTAACATCCAGCCTAAACCTCCCCTGGTGCAGCTTGAGAGCACTTCCTTCAAAAGTGCAGTCCCCATCAGTCCTGTAAAAATTCCTTTCCAGACAAACTGATCAGGAAAATTCTGCAACAATTTCTTTTAAATTAGGGTTCCAGTGCCCTGTCTGTAGGACAGAGAGGCTCATATCCTCCAAAGATTTGCCTTCTAAAAATCAAACAGGAAATAAACCTGCTGTTCTGTCCAGTCTTTTTCCTGCCTCTCTACCAGCTGGTTAAGTGGTCAGCTAATTTATTTTGTGTTACTTTCCATTAGGAGTGGAGGATTGATGCCTGGAAGTGTTTTAATGGCACTGTTGACCTTGATAATAAAACTGTCTAGTTTGGTTTGTATTGGTAATGACATCCCATACCCCCTGAGTCACAGAGAAGCTGCAAGTTTAATAACACCACCAGTGAGAAGTCCCATGGAAAGGCATTAATGGAGAGGCCCATTTTCAGTGCTGTCTCCTCCTAATATGAGGCTTATCAGCACTGTATGTGATTTGCCTATTCATTAGCAGATATTTGGGGCTCCAGTGATGCCTGAATTGTTTCCATGCGCTCTCTTGCAACTTGCTGGGTGCTCAACACCATATGACACTGACAGCTGCAACTGCTACTAGCTGCTATCTCAGGGCTGTGTGTAATTTGGAGAACAATTTACATAATTCTGATACCTAAAAATACCTACCCCTGCACAAGCGCAGTGCAGTAGTATGCACTGTTCTAGCAGACATGGAAATGGCTGCAGCTTTCCCAGTGCGTTGTGAAATGGGGATTCTCAACACCTCTTCTTCATCTGAGGGGCTGACACTTGTGAGAGACATTTAAGGACACAGAGCAAGTGATAATTATCCTCAACACGCATCACAGGCTTTTTGTCAAATGATTAGAGAGGTACCTGCCAGAATAATTAGCTTTCTGAAATGGTTGAGCCCTCATCTGCTGCATGTTGACTAAAAGGGACATGAAGCCTAAAGATTAAGTGAGAAGATGGCAGGTTCCCACCCCAGGGCTCACCTGTCCACCCATTTCCTTCCTCAGCCCTGTTGTTAATGTTCTCAAGTGTGCAGTGCCACCCACCCCACTTTGCTCCATTAAACAATAGCACTTGCTTTTCTTGTCTCCTTGGTGATGTAAAGGGAATATCTGTGACCTTTCTGTTTCTGTGCAACAAGCATCCTTGCAGATCATGGCAGAACAGACTGTTACAAAATAAGCCTCCCTGAGTTACCAAGTCAACACCATGAGGTGGAAATGCCCTTTGGGTTGCTGCTAAAATACGTCAGCTAACTACCTTCAGCAAGAATATGGGCACGTATCCCAGAGGGATCTGCTGAGGTTGTGATGACTTTGAGTTATCCAATGCAATGGCTTTTGCACTGGCATTGAAATGTATTATGGCTGGCAGTGATTTTTTTATTGCCTACCAGTGGGACCCAGCAGTGTGCTTGCTTGGGATAGTCAAGGAGAAGGCTACACTGAGATCTCTATAATTTTGGTCTTCTGAATTTCCTACTGTGAGATCTAGAAGAGTATGAAAGATATGGCCAAAGAGTAGCAGCAAATCACATAAACTCCTGCTCTTTTCAGAGCTTGGCTTGGGTGGGCTGCTACATTTCCCAGCTTAGCTTCATCAAGAATGTACTTCTGCATCCAAAACCGCCACAGGCGTTCAGTCACTCAGTTTTGTCAACTTAGTTGAGCTGCACTCATGCTAAAACTGAAAGTGATGCCTCTGCTGTTGGTGAAACTTTTAACTGATTCCAGCAGAACTCAAGAGTTCAGCATATTCATAAAACCAAAATTAGGCCAAATGTCAGTAGGTACCAACCCTATTTATTTACTGACTGATTTGGGCTTGTCTCCCTTGGTCTGATTAGGCAGAGCCCAGCAGAGCAGGCACTTCACCCAATGTGCTCCCACACATGATAAAACCTTCACATTTTGCTGTCACTCAGTTTCCCAGTGACTACTACAATTGTACCTAGGACAAATTGTTTATCACCTTCTTGCAGAGTAATATTTTACTGAGAATAGCAAATATTTGGCTTAGGATAATGGCATATTAATTTTTTTTTCCTTCCCCCCCCCCCCCCCCCTGCTCCCTTTAACACTCCCTACCTTTCTTTGTCCTCAGTCTCCTTAGAAACCACTCATCTGGCAAAACCAGAAATTAATTCACCCCAGTGAGAGGACATGCTATTAATGAGGGTGGTGGTGTATGAGAGGGACACATCTGAAACCAATGTCATATTGAGCTCCTCTAGGAGACACAAGGAGTTTGACTTTTCTTGGATCAATCTATTTTGCTCTGCATTCTAATCATTTTCACTTCCCGATTCTCAAAGCATATAAATGTTTTCTCCTTTCATCCTTAGTTGCCTTAGGTAACTTTATTCAAGTCAGTGGATTTACACAAATGGCAAAAAAACTATGAAGAGTCAATCACACATTTTAGTGATTGCCCTTCACCTCCTTGCTTTGTGTGCCACACACTTCTGTCCGTGGTGTATTAGTTGCATTCATTTTGTGCCATCACTGAAAGCCACATCCGTCAAAGCTGCACTTTATTGCAAACATTTGTTTTCTTCCCTGCTAGCACAGCCAGGCTGACTCTCATCCCACTTACACTGGTTTAGCAGTACATAATGACAGCAGTCACAATAACTGTTCCTCATTTGCTGGCTTGACTCACGCCAGTAAAATATCATTGACACAGCTACGTTGGTGGCCTGGAAAGTGTTTGACATTGTACATTTAAGATAAATTTTAGCATGTTCTTCTCCATCCCCACCCCCCCTTAAGAAAGACAGGACTGCCTGGGATGAAAAATATTCCAATTCAGCTATTTCCTTTCATTTCTATCCAATTATACATGGACAAACCGAGTTGGCATGTCCTATGAAAAGGTAAGACTGATAGATTTCAAGCAGACTCGCTGTGCAGGCACAGCTGATCTGAGCATTTGCAGCATGTCTGATGTACTGAGGATGGATTGAAGCCTGTGTGTATGTGCAGATTATTTCTAAAAGCAGCAGTGGACCATCTAAAGCAACAGAGTTGCAGTGCCTGCTTGTACCTTCTACTACAAACATGGATGAATTTTGCTACTCAGTGGTTTCATATAAAGTCTCTTGCATGCTACTCTCGCAGCCCCGACAATGGATGTATCTGCTGCACAAAGAAAGACTTCTGTCAGGGGCAGACGGTGGTGAGGCTAATTGCAAACTGCTTGGCTACTGTTGGTTCTCACCAAAGACAAATATATATATATATATATATATGTATATATATATATGTATGTATATATATCAGTTCAGAAGGGTTACTAAAGGAAACCCACAGTGGTCTTTTAAAATCCAGAGAAATTAACTGTGGGAATGTGGTTATGTGTCTGGTCTGCATGCTTTGAACCCCATTTAGAAGAGAACTGGTCCTAGGTGGTTGCTTTGCCATGCTTGTTACAACTCAGTATTCTCCTCAGATGTGTGGTATTCACTGAAAGAGTAAACAGCTGCCAGTCCAAGCTTGCCAAAATTTCCTTTTCAGAGTAATACTTTTGCAGTTTTTCCAAGGTGCATTTCCCACGAGTAAATATTACATCTCAAATCAGGAGTAAATACAGCACAGGAAAAAGGGAATGTCAGAATCTGGTTTTGCCTTTCACAGCTTTCTCATACATTGTCTAAAAGCACAGACAATTTTTCTCCCCCACTTCCCCTCTGGAAATGAATGAGTAGGCTAGGAACTGTATACTGAGATGAAAAAGAGTTTTGTCTAAGCACATGCACTGTTATAAACAGCCTTGGGTTTTGTAGTGAATGGTTGAGGACTGCAATATACTGAAGACCTTTCAAAAAGATTAATATATGCTCAGAAATGTCCTCTTGAAAAATTTACTTCTCTTTAAACCTCCTTGTTAGAATTCTTTCCTACCTCAAATACCATTTATGAAGCAAGAACACAAGGCAGAGTCCTGCACACTGTCTACATTCCCATCTGCCACGAGTGAGCAAGTAGCATTGTCCATGCAAATGGGAGAAGGACAATGCCCAGCCATCAGGTGGTTCTTCCAGACAATATGGGCTTTAGACTCAATGTGCCAAGCACTTGAACATGCAATTAACTCACAGCTTTTCCTTAAGTCCAACTTCAGTGCTGAAGAACATTGCTGAGGAAGAGCAGACATGTGTTACAAGCTAAGAACGTGACTGAGCGAAGAATTTCTGCTCAGTCTCATAACACTGAGATTAACAGATCACTCAGTGATTCTCCTAGGAGGTGGACTGGGTTCCTTGAGCTGAAGTGAGAAAGTATAACAGGCTTTTGGGGTGGACAAGGCTCTTTTGCAAACAGATGTAGAGATGGTAGAGTTTGATATGGGACCTCAAACAAACTCAAAAAGAATGAGGACAAATACACATTTTTAATGAGCTCTAACCAAAGTCTGTTGAATAGTTTGTCCAATTTAGTTGTGTTTTGATTATTTCCATTGTCCCTTTGTTTCCTGTATGTGGTTGTGATGTATCCAGGAATAAATCAGGAACATTTGCATCGAGAGTCATCCAGAATTTCCATTTAAAATGATCCACTTTGTTACAGTAATTAGCCTTGTAAGTGGAACAAAGCACACAACATTGACAATAGTTGCTAGTGATCACTTCGCTTCCTAATCAGGCTGCTCCTTCAAGCATTCTAATTTATTTTAGTAATGATTATAGGGCAGATGCCGCACAGATTTGCACCTCTAGGAACTCCAGTGAAATAGAGGAGCACAAAATTTTGCCCAGTATGCCTAATCCTGAAGTATCCTGAGTAATTGGAAGGTAAAGCAGGTATAAATAAGACTTTACTTTCAGAGGCATATTGATTTCAGATTTGAATTCACTCACATATCAATTGCTGTGAAGTAGGTATATGTGTTTGGTACTGAGGAGTTTCTAGGAGAGGGATGGTCAGTGCTGAGCCCCTCTAAGAATGGCACTGACAAGCACCTAATTGCTTTGAGTTCTTCATAAGAACAAATAATTCCCAAGTTTATTTTGCACCTTGAAATCAAATCACCCATTCACCTCAGAGAGAAAAAAGCTTTTCTTCCTTGAGAAGAATGATAATGAGAGGCCAGGGAGGGGCTTAAATTGTTAATCTTGTAGCAGAAATAGGTATATTTTTTAATTAAGATACAGGTCCAGTTAAATCCTTACTGAACATTAACATTCTCCACCTGTTATTACTGAAAACCAGTTCAGCTAGTCCCTTTAGTGTGCTCTTTTCCATCCTTATACTAGGAATCCATCAGACAGACTTTGGCTGTAACTTGCTTTTTGTGAAAGGGCAAAACAATCTATGTAGGCACAACAAATTGGTGTCTATGTAATCAGACACATGCATATAAAGGCATACTTTGTGCTGTTGGGAATATTAGGGGGTGTCTTTTCTCCATGTCCCTGTACAACCCTTAAAACTTTTAGTTTCTTCCAGAACTCACTGGACTGTTGAGCTATCAGCAGTAACCTTTCATCTGGACAGAGCTGGGAAAGGAGTAGTGACTTAGAGTAACTTTTATTCTGAGGGGAAACCATCAGCTGAATCTGTGTACAGGACAGGCCACTGCATTGCCATCTTGTGCTTCTCCCTTTCCCTTGGTCTCGGTGCCCATGAGTTGTTTAGCTGTATTGTGTGTTGCTTTGGGAATCACACAAAAGAGCTGGGGAGGAATCTGAACGTGGTCCCATCTCATCAAGTGAAAAATAAATTTGAGATCATTAAGCTTGAAGGGAGAATATTTCAAAACACTGTGATTTCTTTCATGCCATCTATTGGATGTTATCATCTTCCAAAAGCTCAACTCCTTCATGATCTGGCCAAGGAAATCTTTGTATTGACTCGTAGTGGTGCAGAACTGACTCACAGCTGAGCAGTTCTGGTCACAGATTTATGCTGATTGGTTCATTCAGGTCTGCAAGGCACAAAAAAAATATAGTTGGAGACTCACTGTGTCTCTTGGACGTTGTGCCCAAGAACCATAAACGGCCAAATTCATGATCAAAACATTTCCACTTTCTAATCCCTTTGGACTTTGTTACTGCTGCCCATTTCCTCTCCTATAGTTATAATCCTATTTGTGGTATCACATCTTTGGAAGAGCTGTGCAAAAGCAAACAAGTGGTACTTGAGGGAAAAACGCAGAGAGACACAATTTTCATGTCTTATGATTGGAGCTGATTCCCATCAGCAAAAAGTAAAGCTCGAAGAGGAGAAATGCAGACAAGAGTTAACATGCACAGGGACACGCAGTTCAGGAACATCTTAAATTCTACTCTCATTTCTGCTCTGCTGGAGTGGATTTGGACTTGCCATATGTATGGCACATTCATCTGTCCTCCCCACTAGTTTCTTTGTCACCAGGAGGATAAATGCTTGCATATTCAATAGGACAAGGATGCATTCATCAGGAACTGCAAAACGCACCAAGAACACAAAATATATTGTATGTGTTACCAGAGGGTTAAGATCCTTTGTTCCTGAAGATGCCTCAAAGTGGAAGAATGAATTCTCTGCCAAATTCATCCTAGAAGCTTTGAAAAGAAACAGGACGGATGTCCTGCAGTCCCCATTCAGGCCTGCTCCTGCCATGGCCAGCAATGATAGCAGCCCTCCTGCGGCCAGCAGCGAGGGGCCTCAGCCCTGTCTCTGCAGGAAAGCAAAAGCACAGCTCCCCTAGGTACTGTGCCCGGGGAGGACGGAGCAGCGCCGAGTTTAGCATTTCCTTCTGCTCACGGGTTCTGCAGAAAGGCAAAAAGCTGCAAGATCTCGATGAGACCAAAATATTAATTCTCTGTTATTGCATCAAGTTTGACTAACAAGCCGCATGAATAAATCTGCAGTCTTAGTTTCTGCCAGCGCTAAGTTTCTATGGCAACAGCAACCCTTCTCATCTTTAGGAATTTCATTAGCAAGGAAGGGAAAAAAATGAAACACACACACACACACACACACAAAATCTCACCCCAAATCAAAAAAGATTTGTCAAATTAAGAGCAGCATCTCCCTCCCCCACCTCATTTTTCTGGGGGGGGAAAGTCTGCTCGGGATTGGTTTTTTTTCTCCCTTGTACAAAGTGTTTATAAAAATTCACATAATTGTCTTAGAGAAACAGCACTCTGCAAATGCTTTTGTACATCCACATTGGAGAGGCAGCAATCATAAGCATGCAGACTGGAGATGCACCAGGGGAGTGAACACGGCTGTGGCAGCACATTCGGCATTCAGATGAGCCTCTTTGCATACACACAGAGGTCTCAGCGCTGCCTCCTTTCTCGACATTTGGAAATGGGAAAGAGGGCTGGGAATGGGAGCCCTTCGATGTGATCATAGTGGAAGTGCCTGATGATATAAACACTTAAGGGAGGCCTAGGTAACATTTGGAAAGTTATCAGAGAGCTTTATGTGTTTGTGTATGCCTCTGCTGCTGCTTACAGAAAGCCTCAGCGTTCGATATTCCTGGTGTGGGAATTGAGCTTGCTGGATTTCAAACGCCTGGCTGTGCTTTCTCCTCCTCTCACCTTGTGCTGCCCTATACCCTTGTGGCAAATAAAATACATGCTATTTAAAAAGTCAATTCAATCAAATTGTTTTAGAAAACAAAGCCCCATGAACACAGAAAAAAGAAGAAAGTGATGAACACCCTCTGCTGTGCAAAATAGGTTGGTGCTTACATTGTTCCACCATCCTCTCCTCTGAGTACTTTTGTTACCAACTTTAAGCAATAGGAGTGTGGAACGGTTGCATTCCTCAGTTTGGGGAGTTTTGTTCTGGCCTCACTTAAGAGGTTAAAAAGTGTTCCCCTTAACACAGCGAGTATTGGGGTCTCAACTCGTGCCCAGCCTCTCTGGTATCACAGTGCACACAGTGCAGGGAGAGGCAGAGAGCTCAGAGCCCTGTGTGCAGTGTAGGGAAGATGCTGCTCCAGGTCAGCTCTGACTGCCTGTCCCAGCACTGCGGAGGCAGCACCAGGGCAGTGCTGGAGGGGACAGAATGGTAGATGACACACTGGCAGAAGAGCTAGCTGACAGTGGAGGGGATGGGACACCAGCACAGGAGCCCAGGCTGTTAAGGGGGCAGGGAGGACATGGTTTAATCCCATGTTTGTTCTTCCAGTTCACCTGGAGTTAACACTGCAATTGGAACAAAATGTTCTATTACAGCCTGTACCACTGAAAAGCAAATAGCAGCTAGAGAACCCTTTATGAACCCTTTCTGTTGACTCATGAATACACAAGTACACCAGATTCACTGCACATAAATTACATGAAACAATGGTTAAAAGAGTGCTCTGCCTCTTCTATCATTTTTATCTGTAACCAGATACCAGCCAGGAAACCCCCAGAGACTGTATTATTTCAGAGATACTGACTATAGTGCCTTTTTCACCTCAGTTTTACAGTTAGCATTTCTGCTGACATCAGTGAAGCAATCTCCCAATTATGTCAGTGGAAGTGGATGGAGAAACATACCTGCCACCACCAAACAGCCACACTTAGATTATTTTCCCCACTTTGCCTAGAAATGGCCAATCAAGACTTTTACAATCACAATCCATTCCCCACTCCCTGGTGGGCTCTATAATTCAGCCAGTCAGAGACGGCATCACAAAACATAGCTAACATATCAAATAACAACATGAATTTTGTATAGTGAATTACAACTATTCACAAAAGGCTGTCAGTGAACAATCTCCAGCCCAATTTCATTATTCATGGAATAAAATGATAAGCAATTCTGAATAACAAATAAATCTGAGAGTTTTGTGAGCCATCTAGAACCAATTCAGGAGCTGAGAAGGGAAGCGAGGTTAGTGGAATAAATTATTTGCTGTGAAATTGGTTGGTTGGTTCTTTACAGCACACCCTTGGGGACTACTAGCCCGATACTTAAAAATCAACTAATGCATATTCCAAAAGGGGAACAACAGTATGTATTCAGCTGCATCAGTGAAGAATGCAAAGGCATGGAGGTAAACAAATTCTTTGCTCAGAATTTGCCCACCAGCGAGAGATGAGTTCTGGGGAAAGGCATTAGCATTTTCTTCTTTGATTTGTCTCCTAGCTGTCCTTCTGGATGATTTGTGTTTTCTCATGTCCATAACAAAATGCAGGTAGCTTGGAACAGAATGTCTGGCTTACAGTTTTTGTCATAAGTATAAAGTCCCACACCCTTTCCCCCCTCTCCTAAGAGTCTTCCAGTCTTGACAGTGGAAGTGGGAGATGTGTTTGCTGCAAGGGAAAGAGGAGACAAAGCAGTGGGGTGCACACATTGTCTCTCCTCATTTCTAGCTGTCAGTCTAGCCTTAGCATCAATTCTGTTGCATGAGTGCAGTGCAAAGGTAGTTTCAGGACATGTGCTCAGATTAGTGTTCCATCCTGATCATCTGCCAGGTTAATAAGTGCTGGATGTCATGCTACAGCTTGATTTCTTTGGTCACTATTGCACACCCCTGTCTGCAGAGCTCCAAAACTGCAGCTATACAGGTCTCTTAGCATGGACATGGTGGTTTATCATCACAAATAGAATGTGATCTGAAAAGAGGACTTGAATCCACACTTCCCTGATAGTGTTAATGCACCCTGATAGCTGCAAACAGGCTTTGGATTCAAACCTAAAGGTGGGGATTGGGTTCTCGGATGAATCTGCCAGAAGGGAACAAGCACTGAAATTGCCTTAACTTGCCCAGCCAAGCTCCAGTGTACTAAACAGAGACCATCCCCTTGTTTAGTCAAAAGGACATTCATTGCCATTTGCCTTGAAGAGGAATATCTGATGAAAAATTGATGTTCTTATTCTCTCAATACTTTATGCTGAAATTTCCCCCTAAAATAAAATCTGTACAGTTCCATCATTTTAATTGATTAAATATGGATTAGCAATGCTAGTGTAAGAAAAAAAAAGCACTGATGGCCTCAAATTCATTCAGATTAAATCAGGGAAGAAAATGTTGCAAGGCACTTCAGCCCAAGGGTCACAACTGGTATGTTACATCAATACAGACATGAGGTAGCTGGCAGCTACAAACCCAGCAATCCTGGAAGTGTCCAATTTCCCTTAAAAAAAGGAGGAGATGGTAAATACTAATTAAACCTTTCAGATGGAAGAACAAAAAAAAAACAAACAAAACCCCACAAGACAAAGCAAAATGAAACATGCACAGTTTATTGCTTTTAAAGGTTTGTGGTTTGGAATGGAGTGGAATGGAATGGAATGGAATGGAATGGAATGGAATGGAATGGAATGGAATGGAATGGAATGGAATGGAATAGAATAGAATAGAATAGAATAGAATAAAATAGAATAGAATAGAATAGAATAGAATGGGATGGGATGGGATGGGATGGGATGGGATGGGATGGGATGGGATGGGATGGGATGGGATGGGATAGAATAGAATAGAATAGAATAGAATAGAATAGAATAGAATAGAACCAGGCCAGACCAGACCAGGTTCGAAGAGACCTTTGAGATCATCGAATCCATCCTATCATCCAACACCATCTAATCAACTAAACCATGGCACCAAGCACCCCATCCAGTCTCTTCCTAAACACCTCCAGTGATGGTGACTCCACCACCTCCCTGGGCACCCCATTCCAACAAGAGGTATAGGAAAAGGTACATCAAAGAAAGTTACCTGGTTGCTGATGGCTTTTGATGTGAGCAGCATTTGGCTGCTCAGGGTGTGTTACTTGAGGAGCCCTTCTTAAGAGGCCTTATGTGACTCCGGTATTGAAAATAGAAAAGGCTTCTGTGGCCATAGCTGCAGCGTGGGGTCAAAGAACAGAAAAAACCACTATGTTGCAATGTATTCTGGTCAAACTATTCCAGCTATGAGTGGAATGCAGAAGGTGGGCTTAGTTTTATGATTGGATCGAGTGGCCAGAGCCCCTTTGTACCCTTGAGTCATCCTTGCTACATGATTCATTCTAATTGCACTCGTTAGTGTTGCAGACACTGTACAAAATGTTCAAAGAGAGCTGGCTGGGGGGGCTGAAGTGGCTGGCACCCTTTGTGCAGGAAGACTAGTTCCTCTTTTTCTCTTGGTGCCCTAAGACAGAATCCTAGTGCTGTTTTAACGATGCTTTTGGTTGCACAAGTTTCCTGTGCCCACCACCGAGAAACACACCAGCAGCAATTAGACAACTTGGATCAGCTGCACTGGGGGTTTTGGATCCACCCTACATTTCACCACCCAAAGAACCACACAGTACAAGGGCATGGTATGAATAATGAGGATGTTTTCCATTAGGGAAAGTGCTTTCTATTGTCTTTGCAGACACTCCCCTATTGTCTACATGTCCACCAGGCATTTTGCAAAATTCTCTTCTCAAGAGCAGCCTTGCATTCATTCATGTGATTACCATAAAACCACTGGCTCTTGCACCAGCTTTCTGCTGGGAAGATCATGCTGTAGGATTTCCATGTATTTTTCAAGGGTCTGATGCCCACATTGCTGACTCTGTTTGAACATTTTCCTCTGGAAACAAGCTGAGACTTTGGGTGGACCAAAAAAAACAAAGAAATAAAAATGCCCAAAGGGGTAATTTCCCAGGCTTTGGCATTTTCTTTTACAAACCAGTTTTGAAAAGATTAGTGGAGAAGCTGTTTCATAGGCTTTAGGGCTTTTTTAGCCATTAAAGTTGAGTTTCAACATGGCAATTGCCCCTATAGTGCCACTATTTTGCCACGTAGCTCCCAATCAAAACAGCAATCCTTCCCTGTCCATAGACATCTTCTTGTGTCCTTGTGCTCACTTCACTTGGTTGCAGGGTTCAGCATCCTTAATGAACATCTCTGTAGGTTTTTTTGTGTAATTTTATGTTTCACATAATCACAGAATCTGGTGAGAATCAGCTCTGGTGAGACCCCACCTGGAGTACTGCCTCCAGTTCTAGAGCCCCTGTTACAAGAGGGCTATGGATGTGCTGGAAGGTGTCCAGAGAAGGGCCATGAGGATGAGCAGAGGGCTGGAGCACCTCTCCTATGAGGACAGACTGAAGGAATTGGGGCTGTTCAGTCTGGAGAAAAGAAGGCTTCACGGTGACCTTATTGTGGCCTTCCAGTATCTGAAGGGGGCTACAAGAAGGCTGGGGAGGGACTTTTTAGGATCTCAGGTAGTGATAGGACTAGGGGGAATGGAATGAAGCTGGAGGTGGGGAGATTCAGACTGGACGTGAGGAGGAAGTTCTTCACCATGAGAGTGGTGAAGCCCTGGAATGGGTTGTCCAGGGAGGTGGTTGAGCCCCCATCCCTGAAGGTGTTGAAGACCAGGCTGGATGAGGCTCTGGCCAGCCTGATCTAGTGTGAGGTGTCCCTGCCCATGGTAGGGGGGTTGGAACTAGATGATCCCTGTGGTCCCTTCCAACCCTGACTGATTCTATGATTCTAATCACCAAGGTTGGAAGAGATCTCAAAGATCCTAAAGTCCAACCTGTCACCACAGACCTCATGACTAAACCATAGCACCAAGTGCCATGGCCAATCCCCTCTTGAACACCTCCAGGGATGGTGACTCCACCACTTCCCTGGGCAGCACATTCCAATGGCAGACCCAGTTAAGAGGTGTCTCCATGTACTATGTGTGGTATAATAGAGTAGAGTAGAGTAGAGTAGAGTAGAGTAGAGTAGAGTAGAGTAGAGTAGAATAGAATAGAATAGAATAGAATAGAATAGAATAGAATAGAATAGAATAGAATAGACTAAACCAGGTTGGAAGAGACCTTCAAGATCATGGTGAGAAACACTCCATGTCTCAAAGTCTCGGTAGGCTAGATAGACCAGGCAGGTGGAAATTGAGGGAAAGGGAGTATCATCCCCCACTTCACAGAGGAGAAATAGAGTCACTGAATGAAAAGGTGATATGATCAGGGAAGAGATTTAGCTGAGCTCTGAGCAGTATGAAACTAAGCACCATTTTATAACTCTCTTTAAAGCATTACAAGGCAACTAGGAAAAAATACTAGAGAAAGAAATCACAATGCATAGATGTCGTGGAATAAATCCTGCCCTTGTTTGCTTCATTCTCTCCACTCCCCTCTGGATTTCAAACATCACTGAAGAGCAAGCTCCTATTATTAGGCAAAAATATCTGATACTTCACAAAGCAGTTTCCCCTCTCTCTGTAAGAAAGGGGGGAATGTGGTGGTAGGAGCCTAATTATGAGCACTCTGGAAAAAAAACTTGGACTAGTGGATTTGCACTTAGCCCCTTTGACAGAAAGCAACTCACCAGTGTACTTGAGCTGTAATTATTATTATCCATCACTCTTTACAGTGACAACAAATAATTATTTTTTAAAAGCATGAAAACAGAATTAACCCTTGCCTCAGGCACTGCCTGCCTAAAGTGCTAGCTGGTGGTTGCTGCAACTCAGAACACCAGTTGTAGACCTGCTGGTTTTGATTGTTTACTCTCCCCTTAAAATACCCTGGACTGAATTGAGAGTGCAGTTTGCAGCAGTGCCTAGTGAGTGGGAGTCCCTTAACTCCTGGAGGTTAGCTCAGCAGAGCCTAGGTTTCAGAAGGAGGTTGTTCAAGTGTTTGGGTTTGTTCAGCAGTCATGACTTTTTTAGATGTTTCAGAAATGGGAGCCAATTCCTGGTGAGACTTTTGGCTTCAGAGTGAGATGATTCGTTGACATTTCGACACTGAAGTGTGTTTCAGCATCAACCAAGCCATATCTTTGATTCACTCAGTCTCATGTTAGGTAAGAGCTGTGGCAATGGCATCAGGAGCATGGCCACTTCAAGCTTAATGTAGGGCCAGAAAGTCAGCATTGCCCCATCACCAGCCCAGGACTGTGGATACCTCCTTTGTAGCCCTATCCTAACCTGAAATGTCCGCTCTGATTTTCTTCTTGTCCCTTAGGTCGGAAATCTCAGCATCCTACAGTGGATGGAGCCTGGGCAGGTGCTTGCTTTCCTGGGATATTGATCCAGCTGTAACACACTGAAAGCACAAAAGAGTGGAAGGAAAAAGCCAGATGTAGGAAACCACTCACCCTGGTATACAATACTTACTTCTGTAGGCAGCACAAGACAGAGTGGAGTGTGAATGTTAAAGCATGGTCTAGGACACTGTGGCTTAGTTTACTGCTTTGTTTGTACATCTCTTCGTGTTCTAAGGCAGGCACAGGTTTAGCTGGATGGTGTCAGAGCACTGGAACAGACTGCCCAGAGAGGCTGTGGAGTCTCCTTCTCTGGACATGTTCAACACCCAACAACCCCCACCCCCTTAGATGCTTTATTGTGCAACCTGATCTAGGCAAACCTGCTTTAGTAGGGGTGTTGGACTGGATGATCCCCAGAGGTCTCTTCCAAGCCCTGTCATTTTGTGATTCTGTAGAGGGGGCTCTAGCCCCGCTTTTGGGACTTCTCAATACTGTCTTCAGCTCTATCTCATCATCTTCAAGGTAGGGAATCTCAGCAGTCTTGTTACTCTGTGGCAGCTGAGGTGTATTTCAGCCCTGTTAACCCAGACTTAACCATATCAATATTTCTTCAGAAGCAAACCCAAAGATGCACAATCAGAAGCACAGCCTAAAAGATCTCACATGGGAAAAACCTATCAAGACTGTTTGAATGGAGAACACAGGGAACATGTAATAATTGTCTTTTTTCCTCCAGGTAGGCAGCTAGAAAGCTGGAAAGCCTGGTCCCCTTACCTTCCCCAGCCCTGGGACTGACCCTCCTAAGACAGCAGTGTATCCTGGCAGGTATCCATACTGGCTGTTTGTGGTTGTGTGTTGGCACCAGACCCTCTGTTGTGCACTGGGAGTGCAAGGATGCCCTGGCCAAACCTCCCAAGAGAGGACAAAGTGCAGCAGCCAGGGGAAAGAATGCAACCATCAGCTAGCACAGGATTTTTAATCAGATCAGTATGTTGCCAGTGTCTGTAGGAAATGTTTGCAGTTATTCCTTATTAAATGCCAATGACAAAGTGTTTTCTAGGCATAAACCTCTGCCTTTCTTCTCTAGAATGCCAAGGCAATTATTTGTGGCATTTTCCCCCCCTTGCTTTCTTTGCTTTTCTCAAAGGTTCTTTCTCATGCACATGGACACTCCTCATTTCCAACGCATTTACAGTGGCAGGACTTAACAAATGGAGAGCTGCTCTATTAAATAACAACAAGCTCAAATGCAGGGAGGGGAGAAAGACCTCCCCACTGCTCAGTAATGCTTTGATTCAAACCAAAGCAAAGAAGAAAAGGCAGGGAAATCTGTAATTTCAAAGCAGACCCATCTGTTGTTATCTTGCCCCATTTCCCTGAGCCATCTCCTGCTACATTTCAAAGAAAAGGAGGTTAAGAGATGTGTGACAGTTATGCCAACGCTGATCAGCTGGATCTCAGTTGTACCAAGGCTTTAGTGTGCTAGCTCAAGAGATGGACAGAAGGACCCTTACACCTCTGGTTTTCACATGCTTTCTGTCTCTGCCAGTTTCTACATCAGCTCTGACCCTCCTAAGGGAGGTACTTTTAAAGTCCATGATTCCTAGGGAAATGATCTAGAAATCTGCACAAGCCAGGACACAGCAGGCATTTGAAAGGTCAGGAGAGATTTGTTATGGCCAGCTCTGGTAGTCTCCTTTTTGGCAGTGACAGTATATGTGTCTGTGGTCCTGTACAAGGTAATGGGTTACTGACAGTCCCCAAGAGCTTCATGACAAGGAATGAAGGACAGACTCTAGAGAAGGTGTTAAGAGCATGTCACATAAATGGCACTTCTTGGGGCTCTGAAATAGACTACTCACAGCTATTAGGAAAAGACCAGACCTTGGTCTTTCCAGTTAGGGGAGGAAGAAGGAGGAGAAAAGGGCCAAAGCTCCCGTTATAGGCACTGAAACAGTTAAAAGCAAATCTCTACCACCAAATTGCACTGTTGGCTCTAACTGAGCCACGCTGGCCACTGTAAAATTGGACAGGAAATGAGTTTTGCCCAGGAGCAAATACTCGTTTGCTTAATTCCAGTTCTTCCATTCTGAACTCCTTCCTGGTGGGTGCTTAGGAGGTTATTGTTGGAATTGAATAGAGTAATCAGGACCTGGCCCTAGAAGAGATAATCTAGGTAATCACACCTGACTTTGCAGAGACTGAAATGAGTCACCGTTACATGAGCAACTGAGCAATGCACAGAGAGACCTTTGATAGGAAGTATCATTTTTGTCTTGTTTTTTAATGTGGGAAGGACACATCATCTCAGTTGGATTACACTCGTGTCCTAAGAAGCTTGCATACATAATCAAGCTAGAGCCATGACTGATTCATTTTACCTCCAGCTATTTCTTTTTAGTCTGGGGTTTTCTGGGTTTGGTAATTGTTCTTTTTATTTTACTATGCTTGCCATAAAACGGTGCTCTGGAGACTATTCCATAAGAGTTAGTGATTTCTCAGTGTGTGGAGGCTGGTGCATACATGCAGAGACACACATAGCAACCGGTAAACACTGATCTTCCGCAAATCAGAGCAGCCTGAGCATAGCAGTCTCTAATTTAGTTTCTAACAAAAATGTCCAGGAGAAATTAGTTGTGGGGAAGAGTCCTAGCAACAATATGGTAAGTCCCTCTCTGAAGTATGTCAATGGTTCTGACATATATTTAAGAAAGGAAACCTGCACGTGGACTTTTGAGGGACAAAAGTCGTGGGGAAAGAGAAGGGACAGGACTGATGTGAACTCACCTGCCAGTTACCCATGAGTGATGTGCCTCAGCCAGACCTAGCCAAAAGGGAAAGTGAACACATACCCCAGGGCTTGCTGAGGAATGACTGCTCTTGTAGAGGTTTCAGACAGGTTGCTGAAAGCAGGCAGCAGCCATTTCTTGCCTGTGCCGTCTCTTTCTTATTCCTGATATATCCACACCCACCCACGCAGGGAAGGGAACGTAAATCAAAACACTGAATCGATGCCACAGGTCTGTGTCTGCAGGGTTAGTGGTTTGCCTTTGCTATAGACAAGTGCTGAGATTAAAGACAGTTGAGTAGTTGCATCATCCACATTCTGCCTTATTTTACCTCTAGATGTTCATTTAAACGTAGAGTGTGTGCACACAGGGAGACAAAAGCTTTTAACCTGTAAAATCCTGATAGGAGGAATTATCAACACTGCTCAGAAAAAAAAATGTATGCTACAGCTGACAACACAGTCGTGAGCTGTGAAAGCAGCCCTTAAATGATGGAACATGAATAATCAAGGAAAATAAAGCAGATGGATGGAGGTATAGACACACAGATAAACAGATAAATGAGGGGCTGTATCTCCAGATGCAGTTAGGCAATTAACTCTCAAAGAAACCAAAAGGAGTAATTTAAATTAATACCTTGGAGGATCTAAGTTGATATCAATATGAAGAACTATAGTGAGATTTGGCATGAATTCCTCACCTTATTAAAGATAATAAGTCCAGGTTCCTCTCAGAGCCATCGTTTTGTTCATCGCTCTGAGACGCGTATCTTGGTACTTGCTGGGTATTACCAGCTCATCCAAAATTGATTGGCATTGACCATCTGGGCCACATTTTCAAAGGAATGTTGTCTCCTCTGAGACAGAGAGCAGATTGCATGTCACAGTTCTCCTGGAGGGTTTTGAGATGGTTTGAAAATCTGGCCACAAGTGACACAAGAGAAGCAGCTGGTTGCTGAGCACTTACAAATGTGCTTCTAAGCCCATGCAAAACCCTGGATCAGGCATTCAGGGCTGTGTGAAATCCACAGCGTTTTTTGACTTGGAGTTTTTCACAAACCTCTTTGTCACCACAAAGAAATATGTTCAGTGTTAAGTTTTTGACATCAGTACCTGCATGCCTACCCCTCTGTCTGTCCAGCAAACAGCCTCCTCTCTGATTACAGTGTGTCTTTTGAGATCACCCTCTAGCCTCATTTCTCATCTTCTTCCCAGTGAAAATAATAAAGCTAGTTGCAAGAAAACCCTTTGAATTAAGTGGTTTCACCTATTTACAATTCGGGGGTTCTTATGGGTTTTTTAGATGAAGGCATAGCCTCAAATAAGTTGGGTTGTTTCTTCCCCCAGATTACTGGCTTACAGAGAGAGGGGAAATTTACATCCAGAGAGAAAAGAGGAAAAGGTTATTGGAGGTGGGAGGGAGAAAGGAAGGTAAACTAGGCACAGAACGGGCCAGCTATTTTTCCTCTTTCAAAAATCCCTGCCAATATGCTAGCTGTGCCATCTGGCATCCATGATAAATTTGACTATGTGTAATTGCAAGCTGCAGAGAGAATTTGAGAGAGGCTGGAAATTTCTCTGTCTAGGTTCTTCTGTAGCCATTATCACTGTAATCGTTGAACACAAGAAAGCAACATTGTCGTTTTTCATCCTCTCCTGGAATGAAAAGCCCCTCATTCTCTCACTGTCTTTTTCAGTTCAGTTGCTTTCATTTGAACAGCAAAGCCAAGGTGGTGCCAGTTCCCTTCCCATCCTCCATGCATATTTAAGGCAATTTTAAAACTAGAATTTGAGAGAGACAGAGAACACAAAATTAATCCATTTCTAAGCAGATTCCCCACCATAAATGAAGAACTTTGAACTTCCAATTTACATTTCAACTTCGCTCTGTTTCTTTAGCTTCATATTTTCTTTACACATTTCCTTTTGACCAGTGAGCCAGTCCAAATTTGCCCTCCACAGCATCTCCAGCCTTGTGCCTGGCCCAGTTCCATCCCAGCCAGCCCAGTCCCAGCCAGTCCAAATTTGCACTCCATCACTGGAGGTGTTTAGGAAGAGACTTGATGGGGTGCTTGGTGCCATGGTTTAATTGATTAGATAGTGTTGGATGATAGGTTGGACTTGATGATCTCAAAGGTCTCTTCCAACCTGGTTAATTCTATTCTATTCTATTCCATTCCATTCCATTCCATCCCATCCCATCCCATCCCATCCCATCCTATCCTATCCTATCCTATCCTATCCTATCCTATCCTATCCTATCCTATCCTATCCTATCCTATCCTATTCATCAGTTTCAGACTGGTAACTACTTGAGCTGCTTTCTGTTTACTATTTTTTACATTTCTGGAATATAAGCCTTTGTTTGTGTGTTTGGGTTTTTTGGTCAATAAAGAAAAGCAGAAGCAAAGAACAAGTAATCAAAGGAGGCCTTGCCAAGCATTTTCCCATATATATGTGGCTGCCTTTTTTTACTTCCTAGAATTTACATTAACCCTGACAGGTAAAGGCTTTATTGATCATTAGGTCAGGTAAAGGAGGCAGATGGGATACCATTTAGGGATTCCTGTACCCTAGAGAAGAGCTGGACCCCAGAAAGCTCTTGCACACTTTATAGCTGCCTGGGGATGCTTTAATTCACTGTTTAGCCATGACCTTTGTTGGGTCATCCACCAGCTCTGTGCCCTTAGAGCATGCTGCATTCAGGTCATGCCTCTCCCCATCTCGGCACATCTCTCTGTGGCAGAGTTAAGTGGATAGTGGTGAACATATTAGTTCTGCATCACCTGCCAGTCTTTGCCATGCCAGAAAAAAATATCACTGAACGGGCTCTGGATGCCTTCCAGGTCTCATGGACAAAGGGGCACAACACAGGGGAGACTGTGGCATCCCAGGACACAACACAGGCAAACCAGTACATGCTGCTTTGTGAGCCACAAGAAAGCTCTTGAACTGTTCCACTGACCCTGTTCCCTTTGCAATTCCCTCCCCAAATTACAGAAGTATGGGGAGGTGGGGGAGCTTCTGTATCACACAGTCCATTTGATTCTTTCTCTACCTGGGACAAAACTACCTACAGCTTTGATCCTGCGAGTGTTTTTGCTCACGTGTTCCATGTGTGTGACTGCTGTGGAGCATGGACATGAGTAGAGCAGCAGAAAGAAGGAAAATCCAGCCTGAGCATGTAGAGAGACCTAGGAGTGAAATGAAGAACACATGGGCAGAAGCTCTGTGTCTACAATAACAATGGGAAAAGAACAAATAAACATATGCAGTGCAAATAATAGGCTATCTAGGGAGGAGGGACGTGTTAGCAACGCGTCTATAGCTGTCTGGCTGCTCCTATGCCAGAAATGTTATCACACCAGCAGATCACAACCAGCCTCTCATCTCTGCCTGCCAAGTGCTTGTCTGGTTGTTCTTTAGCTTTTTCAGTGAAGGCAGTCGAGCTCCTTTAAATAGTAGATCACTGCTAGCTTAATTTGTTTTGACTGAAGGTCATTAAAGAGTGACCACAACAGAAGCTCAGCCACAGCTGAAGGGCAGTGAGGACCAGGTGGCAGATGGTGGGGACACTTTCTTTTCCAGACTTCACAGTTGGTGCCAGAAGAAGACCTGTGTCCAGTGTCAGTCCCAACTTCTCAGAAAGGTGGTTCAGATCCAAGGCTGCATTTACTCAAATCCTTAAGATCTTAATGGGTCAACCCTTACCTGCTTTCTCATTGTTAATATGTAGAGAAACAAACAGTAAATGCATTACTATAAAATTATTTGTCTGTTGAAGAGAGAAAAAAAACTGGGGAAGGAGGTCTGTATCTTCCAGGGAAGCAAAGGCTGTGCCATGGGTGAGGTGAAGGAGCAATGAAGCCAAGTTGGGTATGTCAGGCAGGGTGCCAGCAACCATCAGCCTGGAGTAAACAACGCAGCAGCTTTGCACATGGACAGTTCTTTGGACTTTGATCCTGGTGCTGCAACCAACTGTGCAGGGCAGCTCAGCCAGGGAATGAAAAAGTGGCTGCTGTGATCAACCATGACCAGCAGCCTCTTCCAAGGATCTGAAGGAAAGTTGTGACAATTGTAGGGAGCTGACCGCAAGCTAATGTGTGAGGTCCGTGGCTGCACCTGGCTACTCGTGCATAAGCCTGTGGACTTGGGCAGGGCAGGAAGCAGGCAGGTTCTTAGCTGCATGTCTGAAGGCATATGTTTGAAGCACAAGCGTAGTCTCTGCTCCTGAACTCTCATAGCAAACTCTTAGCCTTGGGGAACACGCTCAGAAATCATCACACAACCTCTGTGGGGAAAAAGTCAGTATCTAGTTCAAACAATGTCACTGTCTCCCCGCTGATAAAACAGACACAGAAGTCAGGACTGGTTTAACAACCTCCTTTCTCAGAAGTTCCCAACCATCAAATTTCAAGGGTTGCTCCTTTGATCTCAGAAGCATTAGAAAGATGTATTTTCCTTTTTTTTTTTTTTTGTTCCTTTCCTTTTCCTTTTTTATTTTAGTTTCACTCCTATGCCATGGCACAATACCTAACCCTGCCTTGCTCAGAAGGCTTCTGCTACTCTGATTTGTTTTTGTTTCTAGCCAGTCTCTAATTATTCTGGTCTTGCAGAAGGGGGAAGGGAACATCGTCAGCTTGAGCATCTTGCTGAGGGAAAATGAGACAGCTAAGAGGGAAAAAGGAAATTGGTACAGTTTGTAATTGTTTTTGTTCTTCAATCACTCAGGAAATAAATTGCTGTAGGAAAGGGGGGGGAAAAAAAAGGTCTTTGAACATCCAAAGCAGAAGAGAGCCAATAAAGGCTCTGCATTTCTTTGAAAAGCAGCCCCCTTTTCCTCAGCCCATTTCCACTCTTTCTCATTAGTTCAGATAACTCTCGTAACATTAATTCATTAAGCTCTTCCAGGATTATTTCCCTTCAAACAGCTGCTGAGAAAATAGAAATAATCTCCTTGTTGCTGATTGAGCCCATGATTGCCACTGCCAACAATACTTCTCCTGCTGGCACCGTGGGGAGGTGCCAGGTCGCAGCCCTGGGTGGCTGTTTGATGTTCAGGAGAACAGAGGGAATGAGGGCAGGAAACCTGATTTGGGCTGAGTTTTATGGCTTGCATTTATTTCATAGATAATTGGCAGCCATGATTCTAAGTGGGAATCCATCTTTGACTGAAAGTATTGGGAAGGGTTTCTCAGAGGGTGAGGTTTAAACAAATCCTAGGCAGTGGGGATTTAGCCCATTTTTCACCCTTTCACCAGCACCTCCCAGCTGCAATAACTGTAGGTTTCATTTTGCTACTTGGGAGATGGCTATTTCCCAGCTGCTATTTCTCAGCCTCACTTAGTTTGGGAGGCTTTGGTCCTGGGTAGACAGCTTATCTACAGTCAGGGGGAGGTTTTTCCAGTGGTTTGCATTCACCCTCAAACTGAAGACCTTGTTTAATGCAAATATGGAGAGGAGAAGTTTTTAAATGCTACTTTCAAAGCTTTTTTTTTCCTTTTTCTTCTTTCCAAAGGAAAAGTCTTTCCAAAGACTTGAATCAAAAAGTCTTTCCCAGCATATATAGCAGTGAGGGTGGTCTGAGCTGCAGTGGGTTTGTTGCTTCATATGGCTAAAGCACATTTTATGGGAAGAAAAGGAGTGGAGAAAACCATAAAGCGAGTTCCTTCTCTTACAGTCTATTGCTGGTCTGTACAGAAATCCCTCAATCCCAGAAGCAACACAGAAGAAATGAGGTGATCTGTTATATAAGTCTTTTTAATTTGGTGGGATATGGGCTATGATGTGACTCATGGAATCCAGCCATGGTTTTCCTCAACCTCAATGACCAGCCCTCAGTCAGGTTTCTAAAACTTCAGTTACCCTCTGAAAAGAAGAGCAGAGAATACACAACACTGTGCACTAGCAGCATAGTTAAGGTCCTTTGAACATGTAAGGTGGTGCATAAGAACCTCCATGCTCATAGATTTTGTGCAGCAGCCAAGGAACCACCTGGCATTGCCCAGGACTGGGTAACATAGAATAGAATCATAGAATCAACAAGGTTGGAAAAGAACTCAAAGATCATCAAATCCAACCTGTCACCCAACACCTCATGACTGCTAAACCATGGCACCAAGTGCCACCTCCAATCCCCTCTTGAACAGCTCCAGGGATGGTGACTCCACCACCTCCCTGGGCAGCACATTCCAATGGCTGACAGCACTCTCTGTGAAGAACTTTCTCCTCACCTCCAGCCTAAACCTCCCCTGGTGCAGTTTGAGACTGTGTGCTCTCATTCTAGTGCTGGTTGCCTAGGAGAAGAGAATAACCCCCTCCTGGCTACAACCTCCCTTCAGGTAGTTGTAGACAGCAATAAGGTCTCCCCTGAGCCTGCTCTTCTCCAGGCTAAACAATCCCAGCTCCCTCAGCCTGTCCTCATAGGGCTTGTGCTCGTGGCCTCTCCCCAACCTTGATGCCCTTCTCTGGACATCACAGTATCACAAAGGTTGGAAGAGACCTCAAAGGTCATCGAGTCCTCAATGTCCTTGTTAAATAGAGGGGCCCAGAACTGGACACAGTACTCAAGGTGTGGCCTAACCAGTGCTGAGTACAGGGCACAATGACTTCCCTGCTCCTGCTGGCCACACTATTCTTGATGCATGCCAGGATGCCATTGGCCTTCTTGGCCACCTGGGCACACTGAGTGGCTTAGGACAAGGGAGTACAGTCTTTATTCTCAGGGGAGGATGAGAATCATTTCTCTGCAAACATTTTTCACTCTTCTGTGCTATCTTCTTGCTTCTTCATGATGAGATCATCCAAAGCCAAGCAATGTGTAAGGATCTTGTGGCTGTGTAAATGCCAAAAGCTGTTTTTCCAGCCCTTTGCAGGTTTTCTGGTGCATCAGTGCATTTTGTGAAGCTGTTTCCAGCTCTTTTTTTGGCTGGTGTAGAACATAAGACAAATTACCAAGGATTCAAAATAGTACAAAGGGTGTCACTTGATATTCACTAGTCAAACAGGTATTTCATTATGATTTCACTTATCTCCTACCTATTTAAGGAAGCAGAAACACACACATTCATATTCCCAAGCATTTCCAGATGCATACCAAATAACCCAATGACCAGCAGACCCAAGCACTTGAAGATTTTTCCTTCTTTCCTTCCACTTTGCTGTCCATTCATCACCCATGTCCCAAAAAGATAAAAATAACTCAACATGTGAGCTGCAATTTGATGTGAGGTTTCCACCAGCTATGGGGATGTGTGGAAGGCAGCCAGGTAGCCTAGCAACAGAATGCAGCTGTTTGAGGCTAGTCCAGACAAAAAGCAGAGAAGGACTGATTTTCCTTGGGGTGGAGGCAGTAGCAGGATACAGGAGAGCTCTCCCTCCACACCCAAAAAGCAGGCAGTAGCCAATGCTATGGTTGTATTTATACCTCCATGGGACAGGGGGACTTTCAGCTTATCTGCATGAACATCAGGCTGCTGATGTACCACCTACATGAGCGGGGCTGGAAAGCAAGATGTGAAAGGTGTTAGGAGTGGGAAGGAGAGAGTTACACCTAAAGAAAAATGCCTGTATTGTCAGAGCATCTTATAATGATCTCTATATGCTCTGTGTTAGCAGGATAGTTTGTCTCTAATCACATCCCTCATACACACAGAGTAAAAATTCTCATGATAACTAAAGGGAATCTTCTGCAATTTATGGTCTCAGCCAGCATCCTCATAACCCGTGGGGCTTTTGCTGGAAGCTTCAGTGGTGCTTCGTCAAGCCCTTGCACAGCATTCTGACAGGGCTGCCCTTTCAAACTGACTGCATGGCAACTATTCAATGCCCCTTAAATCATACCTGGCCCTTCTTCCAAATTATGCACTCTGCAAGCCTGCTACAGAGGTAGCATTGTCTACCAGCTCAGCCTAAGCAACAGATGAAGGCTGTAGCCTTTCCTCTGACACTGGCTGGTGGTTGACCTTGAGTCAGCTCCTTGATCTCACCAGCTTTTGGTTTTGCCATTTGTGAAGAAGGAACAATGATATCTCCCTCCTTTCATGAAGCATTCTGCAAGATAGACATGAAAAACACCTATAAAAATGCAAAACACGACTATGATTTATTTAACAGCTTTTCCACCCCAGTCCTCAGCCTATTTATTACCACAATTGACAGCCGTGCTGAATGCAGATGCAGATAACATGTGGGTTTCCTGAAACAAGTCTGGACTCCCTCTCACAGGGGGTGCACAGGCTGGCTCCAAGGTGGCAGGAAAGGAAAACCCATCTGAGAGGAAATTTGGCACATCAGCAAAGGGATGCCCCCATTCAAACGAGGTACCTTTGTCCCAGGGTTTAATTCTGCGTGCAGGAGGGCAGCGGTTCATCCCTTGTAACTGCAACCTAGCACAAGCCACAGCTCAAATCTGCTGCAGGAGGGAGAGGTGTTGACAAAGCAGCTCCATGAGAATGGGACAAATCATGACATGGCACAGAACTTCAAACCAAGGAGAGGGGTCCCTTTTGAAGAGAGACTGGGCAATTTATCATTTTCACCATCATTTTACATAGACTGCCAAGGGGAAAACTTCACTGTCAGGATCAATATGGGGCCTTCTTCCCTTTCCATCTTTGCTGTGACCAATTTTAGTCTAATCTAAATGCAAATCTATTACCAGCCTATAAATGAGAGCCTCAATTTAAAAGGGTAAGAGAAGTCCATGGACAATGAACAGGTGACTGATTCCCTAACGCTCACACTATTAATAACATCCCGAATCAGCCGGTGTACTTCGGAGCTGAATGCTAGCGAACAGGCTGAGAGGTCTTTTAAATGATCTATACACTCCTCACCAGGGACTCCCTTGCATTGATCTGTAAAGATGGGCATTTCATTTCCATAATTTGTCTCAGATAGATTTCTTTCTGAGTTCTCTAGATGTGTTTGCAGTCAGCTCTCCTCCATATTTCAAAAGGCTTTTCAGCCCAGACAGGAGAATTTGTAAAAGGCTTATATGTGTGTGCATGCTTTTTGTTGAGTGGTTCCAGGCAAAATCTTTCAATGCAGGCTGCTGTTTTAAAGGTGAGCATTATATTACATCTGGATAACTTCCTCTTCTTCACTTTACTGCTGATACAGAAGTCCAAGATCTTATGGACACATGCCATTGCTTAGGACAAGAGTAGGGGATACTGCTGAGTGTCATGTTGTCCTTCCATTCCCACAGACACCTCACATTTCTTTTTTCCCCCCTTCCTTCCCAACTTCTCTTCCTCTGCAGTTCTCCATGCAAATAGCCAAGCCTTTGCCCTCCTCTTGGGAGCAGCCATGATTTTCTGAAGAAAACAAACTCACCTCTTCTGACCTGTAAAATGGCTTCACATATTTCATAAGAAAAGCCCACAAAGCACTGAAGCAGACAACTCTGCAGTCTGTTTCACCCTGATTTAACATCAGATTTTAGGTCTGAAATGTCATCAAGTTAAGCATATAATGATAAAACTAGATCCCAAGGCAGCAAAGCATTTAAGCATGCACTTGAGGCATATGAGTAATGTCACTGACTGTGTACAAAAAAGCAGTTTTGGTGGGAAACATGATCATGATCTTTGACAGAGTGAGTTAGTAGCCCCAAATGCTAGTGTGTAAATAAGATAAGAAATTACATGCATAAATCCTCACCTTTAAGCCTTTACAGGGGAAATTATTCAAGTGCAGACACAACTGCAGCAGCTGTATAAGCCCTTTGCTCCTGTCGATGGTTCTGAGAGTTGCTAAATATCCAGGTGTTTTACCTTTTACTCTTCATACTAACATCAACACACTGATGCCCCAAATGATGTCCTTTAGGCATCCCTTTGTACTGCAGCTCATTCAATTCTGCTGCAGCAGGCACCAAAGTCTTAAGTGAAACTGCAGCTTCATTCCCAGGGGACACTGACTGAGATGCATGTCAGTAGTTTGTCTCTTCCCTATTTATTGTTTCTGCAGTCTGTCTGGTGAGACTATGCTAGGCTGGTGTTGCAGTTTGCTTAAGTTGAAGAAGATTTGGAGGCTCTATGGCTTGTTCCCCTCCTGAGAAGGGGACCAGAGTTCCCTGATGTGTCTCATCGAGCAGACTGGATGGCACAAGGGGGTTTTCCTGAGCCTTTCTGCGTCAGCAGTGTCACCTGCAGCTGGGAGAACCCACATTGTTTTCTTCATCACAGCCCCTTCCCTGATTCATAGAATCATAGCATCAATAAGGTTGGAAAAGACCTCAAAGATCATCAAGTCCAACCTGTCACCCAAGACCTCATGACTAATAAACCATGGCTGCACTGGTTTTCAATGCTGCCTCACCACCAGCATCCCCAAGCCCCATGGAGGACCCTACTCTAGTCCTGATATCACCCACAACCAACAGCAATGCACAGGGAGTTAATTTAGAGGGTTTAAACATTCCTGCTTCCGACCTCCATCATACCAGATTTTCTCTCTGGCTTTGTTTTCTGAGCCTGTGTTGAGCAGCATTACTTCTCCCTCCTTCAGTCACAGCCCTTCAGTCACTGGCCTGATAAAGCTGCCCCAAGCTCTGTTGCCTGCTCACTTCTCTGACACACAGTTTAGCCAACAGCTACAAATAAAGGCACCAGCTCTGCTTTTCTGGAAGGGATTAGTGTGCTTCCAGAAAAATTTCAAATCCACAAGCTGGTCCCTTTGTTCTGCTCCACTTCATGCACATATTTTTGTTTAGCCTTAGAAAAAAAATGACATGAAAAAAATAAATAAATTGGAGGTAAGGAAGGAAAGGAGAGAGGGGGAAGAGAAGAGATGGATTGCCTTGCTATTGCTATTGCTATTGCCTGGCATTATCTCTCCTTGACTTTATAGGGGATGGAGAGGAGGCAGCAGTGTTGAAGCCACAGTGGATTCTCTGGATGGTGCAGCCACTCACCATGCTGTCAGATGTTAATAATTATTTAGCAGTGGAGTGTGCAGAGAGTTGGGGGGCGGGGGGGCGGGGTGGGGGGGGTTAGGAAATGAATTTACATGCATCACTACAGTGGCCTTTAAAAGTCTTAGCATGAAAAATGCATGGCTGCCCATGCATTATTTATTCAGCAATGAATAGAATTTCCCAAAGATCAGACTCACAGGTCAAGACTGACAAATGTGGCAGAATTAAGCATTGTGTCTATCAGCCCAGTAGCAGATATGGAGGGGCACAGGGCTCCAACATGTAAAGCACTGCTGCTTTGTTGCATAAATCTGGCTTTAGAAGGACGCACAGGGTTTACCCCGACCAGCACTCCCTTGCCAGCCTGTGTTTAGCAGGAGAGAGTCTTGTTTTTCTGTTCATTATGAATTCACATTGGGTTCATTCCCCCTTTCCACACTGAGAAGCCTTTTAACATTAAGTACCTGTGGCAGAATCTAGTTGTTTTGATCCACCAAGCACCATTTTTTTTTCCCCAGGTTTTCCTGTGTTTATTCTGTCATCAACAAGGCAGCTTGAATGCAACCTTGAGGCTCTCAGCTGACAAATACCCTCCAACAATTCTCTCCATCTCTCTCTTTTTGCCTTTCCAATTGTAGTTCTTGTTTGAAAATAATTTTGTGCAGTCTCTAGTCCAGCTGCCTCCAGAATACCAATGAAGTACATCTGAGACAGTGACTGTATTTTCATTAGCTGGCCCCATCCAGTGTCAGGCAGTGTGCAGACCCTACCAGATAGGTGTTCCCCTCACTGCATGCACAGCCATGCATTTGTCACTCCTGGAATGCCAGGACCCCTCCAGACCAAACTTCTAAGCAAAATAATTGTGGTCTGGCCTTCCAGCAGTGGGGGAAAGAGCTGAACTGTGGAGTGTGAGGTTAGCTCTGTGTGTAGAACACAGAGCTCCAAGCTCCAGCCCAGCATTACCAAATATCATTAGCTAATGAATAGGGGAACATCTGGTTAGTGTGGGTTCTCATTGCAGAAATATAAATCAGAAATGTTTGGAATTCTCTCACTGTCATGACTAGAAAGACATGAAGACAGGCACACAGCAGGCTTTGTGCACAGCTTAGCAGCTTATTATTATAAAGAGGCATGTTTAACTTGTGTGAGGGTCTCCTTACAGAGTCAGTTGTTAACCCATTTGCCTTTGAGCTGTTCTGGGGAGAGTCTTGACACAAAAGAGGTGAGCTAGAGGTTTTGAAGGCTAATAAACACCTACCCACTGCTTAGTGATGGGAGGAGTAGATCTGCAACCACTGTATTTTCCTTGCATGTGTTGAGTTTTGACTGGGAAGAAGTGTCCCTCTGATACAGCTGTTCCAGGAAGTCCGATCCACTGGGACCCTATTGAACAGGACAGACAGATGCAGGCCAACCCAGCAGGACCTAACAGAGGGAAAAAGCCTGGGAGTGTGAGAAGGGACAAAGGCATGGAAGACAATAAGCTGGATGGAAAATTATCACAATTTCCATGGCAAGACAAGTAAAAAAGGCAGGTGGGAAATGAAAAGAGACAAGGCAGTCTGGGGGAAGGAGATACAAACAGTGCAAAGCACTACCAAGTGCAGGTTAGAAGAGTGCAGCCAAGCCCCTTCCTGCTTTGGCTCACTCCCATCATATGGAAGCTTTCCCGTCCCTGCACACCCTTTCATCTGCAGAAGGATGGGAAATGCTTCTTGAAACAAATTAATCCTTCTGCTCTGCAGGCTGCCTTCCATGTGGACAGGGAGCTCAGGGAGCAGATAAGTCAGAGGAAGGGACAGCAAACATCTTGTGTCCTGCCCCATTCTTTGTGTTGTGTGAAACAGGCACAATGCCTGCACAAACTGAGGAAACCAAAGAGTTCATCAGCTTAGTGCAGTGTTATTCCTGTATAAGGTCAGTAAGATTTTCCCCACCAGCATCCCCCTTGCAAGTGCCATAAGTACTTAATACACATCTTACAAGTGCAGAAGCACCTCAGGAGCAATCTACTCGGGAGCTTGCTTGAAAATTGCTGTTTGCTGTAATGGTACCCAAGGGAGCACTGCTCTCTAATATTTGTTTAAAGCAGACTGGTAAAAGCAAAGTAATGCCCTTACTTTCTGAATGCAGGCTGTTCCCCAAAACACAGGGTAAAATTGAATTGCTGAAAGAATAGCAACAAATTGCTCTGCTCTGGAGTGAGAAATCTGAATCCAATCCAAACATACAGGTTGAAAGGTAAAGCCTAAGTAAGAGGCAAGTAATTTTTACAGCTGGCATTTGGTATGATGCTTATAGCAAGGTTGCCTGCCTAAAGATGAGCTGGGCATTGTCTTGTTTTGTCACCTGGTTAGAATTTGTTTGTTTTTAATTATATACATGGTCTGATGAAAAACTCAGAAGAGGGAGAAAGCATCTGCAGCAGCAGTGACCAAAGCCAAGATGAGGAAAGGCACTTTTGGAGTCTCAGGATCTAAATGTCTTTAGGAAACAATGCAGTGGGGAAGTACAGTCCAGGTGATACCCCTTGCCATGCACAGACTTCTATAATGAAGCCAGAGGGAGAAGGAGGAATACAGGACTGCCTGCGAAAAGCTGGAGGCATTGAATGTCTGACCGCCTCATACATATAGCCTTGTGTTTCTACACAGGGCGAGTTTAGTAAGTGGATGGGGTGATATGAAAGCTGTTTCTCCACAATTCACACCTCCTACTTGAGGGCTAGGGAAGCCTGGGCAGCCCTTATTGCCCTTCACCCACCTCCCAGCTGCAGCCAGAAAATAATAACCCTCTGTGCCTAAAATATCTCCTTTCACACGGAGGCTGCTGCTTTTCCATGCCCAAGCTCTGTTTCATAATCATTGGTCTGAGCAAGGTGTCATACCTCATATATTGAAGCACTGTTTTCCCTTCCATTGAAGTTCCTCAGGGTTACCTTCTCCTTTTGTACAGCTGCACACTTGGATTGTCTCACTGAGGCCTGATCATGTCTACCCTCACTGATATGAAGTGGTGCCTTTTCATACGAGGTCCCTCAGTAGCACTCTAGCCCTGCTCTGCCTTAATAACAGCAGCAAAACTCAGCCCTGGAAATCACCCATGCAAGGCAATAACTGTGTGTGAATCTTAGCATCAATGTTTGTGAAGAGCTTGGAGATCCCAGCAGGGAAATTGCATTACAGTGAAATATTAAACTACACAGATCTCTACAACCTTGCAGGAAATCACCAAGTGACCTGAGAGGCTTTTTCCTTCCCCAGCCTCTTACTTTCTCTGTACAAACTATGGCTCACTAGGTACAAGATCATCTGCAGTTCAGTTGTAAGGAATATCTTCATACCACTTCCAGGCAGGAAGAGAGGGCAGATAATACAATGTAAGGCAGAATCTTTTGCTGCTTCACTTGTATTTATCATTAATTCAGCTACCATTTATAGATGCAAAGAGAGAACTAAAGTGACAATCCTTAAAAGATATATTGGGTGAAATCATTCTAGGCATTGTTGCTCCTGTTGCACGTTGCCGTGTTCATTGTTATCAGAACGGCTCTGTGAAATTGCTGGGGATGTAGGAGGCCATTTTCATAATTCACTTTTGACACACACTCTGGGCTGCTGCTTTTGCAGTGGACTTTTGCCTCTTGCCTTTGATCATTCAATTTGTGCATCGCTTTCCCTACAGTCTCATCACCACAAGCAATCATCCCCAAACAGGTACATACCTCTCCTGGTTTTGGTACTTCTGCACATTCCAAGCAGGTGTGGACACAGGAATTCTCAACATGCCTTGTGTTACCCTTCTGGACTGCAGCCATTTCAGAAACATTCACTGTTGCACCCAAAACTGAACCTGGGTTCTTTTGTAGTTGCCTTATATTAGGTTAGACTGGATCACTAAATCCTGAAATCCAACTTACCCTGGAATGATTTCTTTCAGGGCTTTATAACTACTGCAATAAATTACACATGAATATCTGCAAATGTACACTACCAGATGAAGTTTGTGGCCCTCACTGGAGGTGTATAAGTATCATTATTCCCACTTTATGGGTGGGAGATTTAAATAATGAGGAGGAGAGGTGATGTATCTAAGGTCATGCTAGAACTACACTGGAGTGGATAAGATAACATGGAATCAAATAAAGCTCTGACCTCCAAAATCTCACTTTATTAATTTGAGCTCTGAATGATGTAGCCTTCCTAACCAGAGGGCTGTACATTGGTGTAGGACCACTGGGGCTCTTTTCTGATGATCAAAAGTGCTATGAGCCATGCTGAGCTTGATTGGAGTTGTACATTTTGACTATTCAGTGGCCAGAACCACAGAAATTAGTTTTCTCTATTTGAAAGTGTAATTTCTAACGTATAGAAAACTTAGCCATATCAAAAGTGCTGCTTCCATCCATTTAGTGAGATGGACAGGTTGTGTCTCTGCTGCCCTGGAGTTCTCTAGAAATGGAAATCTCAGCCTACCTACACAGGAGTCCTTTTGAACCCTCTGTAGCTGAGAGCTTGTTTATGTCCCTGCAACAGGAGTGAAATAGTGGACTTTAATTTCAGAGCTATTCCTTTTGTGTCAAGCTCTTACTAACCTTCAATTATGCCTTCATTCTCACTCTTGCAGGCTCTGTAATTGACCACAAATTTAGTTGTGTGGCCCAAATCAAAGGCAAAGACACATAACTGTATTAAGGTCAATTAACTTGTGCCACAGTTCTCCTGCAAAGTGAGCTGTTTCTGGTAAAACCATGTTATTAAGGAAGTGATTATTCAACGCTAAAGTTGCTTTAGCTGGGCATTTCCCTCAAAGTAACACTAACAGGTCATCAGCATCGCAGAGGATTGCAGTGTTGGAGACAATAAGGCAGGCACATCTCATTGCATGCCTCTGATGGGGGTTTGCAAATAATTAAAAAGGACTAGCTGATGGTGGGCTATGGATTTATCTGCTTCACCGCCGCTTCCTCTGGAAGGTCTAACAGCTGAACCTGTCAAAGTCTTGCAATATTAATTAAGTCATTTAATACCCTGTCAAATTAGTATGATTTTCACAAATGGAAATGGAGCCCTCCAAGTTCAGTTTGTCTAAAGCCAGGCTGAATATCAGCGGCAAAGGATCATGAAAGCTCGAGAGGGGGAAAGCCTGTGAGAACGTTGAGTCACTCCTCTTTTAATAGAGGATTATACTGAAAGAATAATAGCTTGAATTGCATGCAGTGGAAGTTTTCAAATCCCATTTGAAAAAGACAAATTAAAAGTGTTAGGGCAATTTTGGTATGGTGCTAACTGGGAAATCAATCCATACCCAATTTTGGTATGGTGCTAACTGGGAAATCAATCCATACCCTTGCTTCAGGTCTGAAAAATGCCATAGATCTAAAGCATCTATGTAAATGTGGGCAGCAGCTATGTTGAGTAGAGTAACTGAGGAACTTTCTGACCTGTGAAAGACAAATTCTACCTTCTCCACAGCAATGCAGGTTTCAGCAGCAAGCAAAGGATTTCTGACTTGCACAGTGTTTTCACAGCTTAGTTTCCCAAGGAACAGCCAAAGGAAAACAGATCTTTGCATCGACTAAACCAAAACAAACCAACCAACCAAAGGCCAAAACCCCAGGAGCTGTTGCTTTTTCATCTCCAATAAGCCACAATCAGCGAGGACATTGTGTACACGCTTGACTTTGGGTGAATGAAGGATCAGGTATGTACTGGAGCCAGGAAAGAGATGGTGTCCCTGGCTGAATTGGGATCAATTACTGGTTTGCACCTATCACAGATATTCTTCATCTCCGCTGACTTTTCCAACAGGCAGCTGTTACAGAGGCTTCTGCTGTTTGTTAAAAGCGATTGCTGTGTGTGGCCAAGCAGTGTTGCTTCTATATCAGCTAGTAGCACCTGCAAGGTGCAGCTCTTATTTCCCACTGCACATCGTTTTGCTGTGCTACAAAGGTATCACTCAGACTTATTTATTTATCTAATAAACATCACACATATGGGGGGAAAAAAAATGCCCATGGAAAATGTTGGTTTCATTTGCACAGTCTAATGCAATGACTTTTGAGAGAGAGAGAAGGAAATTACACCACTGTGTCAAAACTGAACTTGGTAGTGGAATGAGAAAAATAATCGCCGTTTAAGAGAGAAATACTTCAAATTCCAGGAATAAAGGGCACCTTATTATGAGCTGAAGGTCTATGAATAATCCATTATCTGGAATCTGCAGGGGATTCAATAGGAAAGCCATTGTTGTGTTTCCTTTCTACTTGCTGGAATCCAATTTCATTTTGTATTCTTCTTTGACGTTAAAATATTGATGTTTACATCACCACTGCACCGAGAAGCCAGAAGTGGTAATGGGTGGACAGTGGAGTGCAGCTAACACAAAAATTAGGGGGAAAATAAGTTCTCTTCCAGGAGATTTATGGTTCCCAGTGGTTTTGTGATGTGAGGTGGCTTGTGCTGCTTGGGAAAGGAATCTTATGTTTTTACAGCTCAGCAAGGGAATCAATGTAGGATTTTAGGCACTGATTAAAACAGCCTTGCACTTTCTTTCTAATTTCCTTGCAGTCAGTGTTTATGTCATAGAATCATAGGATTGTTTCAGTTGGAAAAAAAAACTCTAAGGTCATCAAGTCCAGCTGTCAACCTAATACCACCATGGTCATTAAACCATGTCTCAAAGTGCCATGTCCACACATTTCTTGAACATCTCCAGGGACAGTGACTCTACCACCTCCCTGGGCAATAGTCATGATGGTCCTTGAATCAGCAGATCTAGAAAGATCTGTTGTAGCTGGAATAATTCTATTTTGGTGTGATGCCCATCAAATGTTCCACTCTGCCAGCTGCTGCCAGCAGGCTCAGCCACACTGCAGGCAGGGTACCAGGAATGATGTGGCCGGCAGGAGCAGGGAAGTCATTCTGCCCCTGTACTCTGCACTGGTTAGGCCACACCTTGAGTACTGTGTCCAGTTCTGGGCTCCTCAGGTTAAGAAGGACATTGAGACTCTTGAACGTGTCCAGAGAAGGGCAAGGAGGCTGGGGAGAGGCCTCAAGCACAAGCCTTATGAGGAGAGACTGAAGGAGCTGGGGTTGTTTAGCCTGGAGAAGAGGAGGCTCAGGGGAGACCTTATTGCTGTCTACAACAACCTGAAGGGAGGTTGTAGACAGGAAGGGGTTGGTCTCTTCTCCCAGACAATCAGCACCAGGACAAGAGGGCACAGACTCAAGCTGCACCAGGGGAAGTTTAGGCTGGAGGTGAGGAGAAAATTCTTCACAGAGTTGTTTGCCATTGGAATGTGCTGCCCAGGGAGGTGGAGGAATCACCATCCCTGGAGGTGTTCAAGAGGGGATTGGATGTGGCACTTGGTGCCATGGTCTACTAGTCATGAGGTGTTGGGTGACAGGTTGGACTTGATGATCTTTGAGGTCTTTTCCAACCTTATTGATTCTATGATTCTAAGATCACCACAGGCACATCACAGTGGTCTGAGCCTGGACTCAGGCTCCTGTATTTCCAAGGGAGCTTGTTTCAGGTGGCTAAGCCCAGCAAAAAAAAAGAGACAGCCCCCAAGACCCTCCAGTCAGCAGGCACACATCACACCCAGGTCAACGATTCCTAAATCTGAGCAACTACAGGAACAGAGTGTAGCAGTTCTTCTCACCGTGATTCAAACCCCTGATTTCTAGACTGCCTTGATCACATCTTTCAATGATAAAGTGCCCTTGCCGTTAAAAAAAAAATAATAGTAATTATAATCATTTTATTTCTAATTTAATCTTTGCTGAATTCAACTTTCAGCAATTTAATGCCTTTGCCTGTTAGAATAAAGAAGCCTCTCGTATCAAACGTTCTGCCTATGTAGGTACTCACAAACTGTGATTAAATTGTCTCTTAATCTTCTTTCAATAAGCTCAATTGAACGCCATCATATCCGCTGCCTCTCTGAGAAAGGGCCACTTCTTGATAACTGATTTTCCAAAGAATCTGAAAAGCACAGGAACAAACAAAGTGCCCCAGTTCCTCCCTGCTCTTTTATTTATTTATTTATTTATTACTATTATTTCTGGCCTCTATTAAATGAAACCAGAGCAGGTAGCGAGGAGTCTGTCTTTTGCCTGTTTAATTGAAGCTCGTTTCCGAGGCAGGTTGATGATACAACAAATCAAAACAGTAAGTCTTCCATGGTGCCAAGGTGCTCTTGGTATTGAATTCCAAATGAATCTGAATAATGAAAGAAATGGAATAAACTCTGAGATATGTGGAGAGGAGATATCCTTCAAGATATCTTGGTGGAGCTATTAAATGGTAACTGGTTATCTATTACCACTTTCACAAATTATAATTGCTTTTCCCTCTTTATGGCTGTTTTAAGGGGTTGCTATTTCTCTTCCCTGGCAGCCAGCAAGCTCCCTGCCAGGCGTTCATTCTCCGCTCCTGGGCCAGTGGAGAGGAGGGAGCATCTTCCCTGGGGATGGGAGCTCCTCTGAAACCTGAGGAGGGGTCCACTGGAGATGTTCCTGCATTGCCCAACCACTCATTCCCCTCCACTGCTTCCCCCACCTCTGCCTGGGATTCCCTGGGCCAGGGACCATTCGTCTGGCTGTATTGTCAGAAACGAGTTGGCAGTCTCTGGCAGGGGACAGGAGCAGAGCTGGGATCACTTGCTCATTCTGAGATTTGTGACAGGAGTTAACATTTAGTATTTTATGTTCCATTTCTTCATATAAAATCAAGGGCTAGGAGATGTTTTTTCTTCTTTTCCCCTGTGAGATCTCTGCAAAACATCCCCCCCACCCCCTTTTTTTTTCCTTCCTGTTTGTACTGCAGGCAACACCAAGCCATCAAACACAAGATGTTTCCACCTCTGTGTAATCCTGGGTTAACTGCACAATGTGATCTAAGGGTATGTAAGCAGCCATCCCTCCCAGTGCAGCAAGAAAGCTTCTGTTCCCAAGACAGCTAACAAAGCTCAGCATACTACAGTTTCCAAAACCATATAAAACTTATCAGACATTTTATTGACACCTTAGAAGCAGGGGTGTCTAGCCAGCAGCCTGCTGCCCTGTGCTGCTGATAATCATTCCCACACCACGATGCTTAAAACACAAAGGGAAGTTCCCAGCCCAGCTGGAGGGCTGTGAGCTCACCTTACATGGACATCTTCCTCTTCTGCTAGAAGACTTTTCATTTCTCTCTCTTCATTTTAAAAACTATAATGTGAGCCAAGTGTAACAAAAGCTATTTTGATCAAGGAATTTGGGATGTCCCTCCACAACAACCCTCTTTACCTTAAGGGTAGTGGAACACTAAACAGGTTGCCCAGGGAGGTGCTTGAGGCCCCATCCCTGGAGATATTCAAGGTGAGGCTGGACAAGGCTCTGGGCAACCTGATCTAGTTGAGGATGCCCCTGCTTACTGCAGAGGGGATTGGGCTATGTGACCTTTGGAGGTCCCTTCCAACCCATTCTATGATTCTAGGGACTACCTTGTGCAATCATTGGCAAGGCTGTGAAGCACTACCAGTGACAAAAAACCAAGAAACACAGAAAATAAACAATGGTGAGGTAAAGCTTGGATGTCAGCTTCACTTTGACATTTCCCCCACTGCTTTTGTCAATTAGCCAAGGTGTCAAAAGCTACAACATTAGTGCACATTCAGAGCTGCACCTCCTTTTACACATCTATGTCTGATTTGAACAGGTTCACTGAGAATCTGCCTCACATGCATCCTCCTGCTTCAGCCATGGGTAGGATCAGAAATAGTATCTGTGTGACAGCATTGAACAGATGGAAAATACTGGTGTCAATGTCTCAATTATTAAGCTTCTGTGTATTCCCAGTGATTGTTACCATGCTCTAAAGAGCTCAATGCATACACTAAGCCTTTTGCCCAGACTTCCAGGTGTCACTGGGGTTTGAGTTTTCAGTTCTGCAGAGCATTACTTGGAGCAGCTGATCCCTGGTAATTATTGGGTGTTTTTTTTCTTTGATAGCTTAACTGCTTCCCGAATCTCTAACATAAATACATCCCCAAACAAAAGTCTCTTGCTCTTCCACTACCATTTTTATGTATTGCCAGAGGGCACACTGCAGGCCATCATCAAAGTAAAACACTAATTGTAAGTAGATGTTTCCAATGCAAAAACCTCAAGGTGTGTGGGGGGGAAGGTACTTTTGTTGCCAGTGGGAGTCAATGGAACTGCAAGTCTCTGGGTCATACATCAGTGTAGCCACATGTGGCTTTGAAGGGAGACCTCACAGTTGTGCACATGCACAGAGCAGAGAACATAATCCTACAATCTGATAATATCTGGTGCTCAGTTGCCAAGGAATTGCCCGCATTACAGCAGTTGCCAGGTCAATGAAACCCTATGGTCTTTGGTGCATACATGCAAAAGAAACCCAGAGGATGTCAGTGAAACACTGCTTGAATTTGCTGTTAGCCATGTGCTTATCTGGGCCTTACACTGGAAAAAAACATCTGTAAACATTCAAAAAGTGAAAGATGCATCATTCTGAACACCTTAAGGACACTTAGAACAAAACTGAGCTCCTGCAGGTGGAGGAAGCGCAGCTTTGCTGCCCATGGCTGGAGGAGCTCAGTGGTTACATCCTCCAGCCCTGCCAAAGACAGGGTCCTCTCTCCAGGAAGAACAAAGCTGGGGAAGGGTCTGGAGAACAGGGCTAAGGGAACTGGGGTTGCTCAGCCTGGAGAAGAGGAGGCTGAGAGGAGACCTTTTTGCTCTCTACAACTCCCTGGAAGGAGGTTGGAGCCAGGTGGGGCTTGGTCTTTGTAGTATCGAATGATAGAATGAGAGGAAATGGCCTCAGGTTGTACCAGGGGAGGCTTAGGTTGGACATGAGGAACAATTTCTTCCCAAAAGGCTTGTCAAGCCCTGGCCCAGGCTGCCCAGAGCAGTGGTGGAGTCCCCATCGCTGGAGGGGTTTCAAATTCATGTAGATGTGGTGCTGAGGGCCATGGTTTAGTGGTGCCCTGGCAGTGCTGGGTCAGTGGTTGGACTGGATGATCTGAAAGGTCTCTTCCAACCAAAACCATTCCATGACTCCATGATTCCATAACAAATTGCATATTGGTTTCCTTTTTTTCTTGAAAATATGTTTCTGATTGCCCCTTCACCTTATCATTAACAAACCCAGTGAAATAAGTAACTGTTTCCCAGCAGCTTAGTGCATAGTTCTTGAGACAATGTTCTGGAAACCCAGTTCACTCCTGTTTAGCAGCTATCTCCCATACTCTGGCAGCCAAATAAAGATCCCTAGAAAGTGTTGGTAGTGGTGTTCAGTAAAGTTGCTGCCCACTTCTTGCAGTGCTATAAACTTTGAGTTACCCTTGCTGTGCTTTACTAGGCTGCTGGACCCAGCAGGAGGCTGTTATGGCTCTACTATTCAGCCTCATCTATGAGAATACTGATTGTTTATATCCCAGCTGCCTTAAAACTAAAGTAACTGAGGAAGTGAGAGAGAAAAGCAGCATTCCCAAGAAAATGGCCAAAGAAGGTCCAGCTTGTGGTTCCTTCACACTGTGAGTCTCCTTCAGGAAACTAGTGTTTGAATCTGTTATTCTTAAGGGAAGCACTTACTCATAAGCTTAACTGGTTTGCTGGATTTTCTGACTGAGGGGAAAAATAGGGAAGGTGGGAGGAAAGAAAACAGCATAGAGAAGTCAAAAAGAATCAAAGAGAAAGCAAAAGAATAGAGTAAGACACACAGGAGAAATGCAGGGCAGCAAGGAGGAATAAAAAGTTAGGCATTTGGGAAGCGTGGGAGGTGAAAGGAGAATTCAGACAGTTGAAGGAAAGAGCAAGAAACACAGGCCAAAAAAAACCCCCCAACACTCTCCCCCTCCCCACCCCAAGACTGGAAATAAAAATCAAAGACCATATCCTGCTCTCTGAAACATGAGTTGATATTCTAGGGAGTCAGAATGCATTATTTGTACTCTACAGCCCACTTCATGCTTTCCTGGTGCACAACTGAAATACTTGTTACTGTTATTGTTATGAGAAGTACTAACATACCAGTTCTAGTCTTTCAATTTCTCCTTCATGTTTTGCTTCTACAAGATGAATGTGGATGCAATCAGAGCTGGAACCCCAGCAGCCACACAGACAGCGTTGTGAGCCTGTGAGATGTTGAGCCACTCCAGGTATTTGCAGCTGTGGCAGGTGAGGTACCAACATTTTGGTGCCTTCCTGATGTTTAGCATGAGCTGAGCAGACTCTCTGCTGCTCCTGCCTGTGCTGCTCTTGCTCAGCTAGCTCAAGATGGATGTTAAAAATCCAGTCTGAGAGGAGGATGTGCTGCAATATGCTGCTCTATTCTGTGCTACAGTTATGCCATGCTGAGAGCAGCAGCATACGTCACATGTGCAAACTCAAAGTGCATGAACAATAAATATAGAAACAGAGTCCTTATGCCTTATGTTCAAATACTTTTCCAAGGGAGCACGTGCTGCGGGGTAGGGGAAGTTGCATGGATGGAATTTGCAGGGTTGTAGCATGGGGAAAGCAGAGGAGCAGCCCCCTGTCACCTGTGAGGGACAGCAGCTCCTTGCTCCTAGTGGGACCCCAAACTGTCTTAGCAGCAGTGTCTTACCTCAGCAAGATGCATTTCTGGTGACACACTCAAGAGTATGGAGAAGAGAGCTGCCTTTGACCCTACTTATTGCAGGGGTGGGGGGCAGGAGTGGAAGGAGACATTTACCCTAGGACAACAAAGTGCTGTTACAGTCTTAAATGTATTCCGCTCTATCACACACATTACTGCTCTGCAATCCTTCACTGCAGGGAACTGCTGAGCTTTAGCACTCAAATCCTTGCCCACAGCAAGTACACCTGATATTGATGCTTATTACTGGGAGCTTCTGATGCCTGCTGAAGTTGAGGAAAGTAAGTTTCCAACTCTTTTTGCAGGTCTTTGGCCTGGTGGTTTGCCTCAGTACATTTGAGCTTCCTAGGCTGGCTTCACACTGGGGTTTATCTTCTCAGGCCAATGTTAAAACTGAAAAGGCAGCAGCTTTACTTGCAAGGGGTTTGTTCAGCACAGTGATTAGCAGATGTCCCCCTTACACCCCAAAGAAGGTAATTTCTGCAAACTGCAGGTAAAAGCAAATCAGGCTGCATGACCTGCTGAGGACAAACTGAACATGGTGAGGGGATGTGCAGGCTCCAGGGAGCAGGAAGCAGAGATTATTTTGGGAGCTTAGAAACTAAGCAAGCCTCAAGCAAGCAGAGGCACAGGCATGAGTAGACACAGCTTCCTGTAGACAGAAGGTTATGTATGATCCTCCAGTTGCTAGGCTGAGGGCTGGGGAATACAGGTGGTGAAACAGTGAGGGAGCTGAGTCTGTTCAGTTATTAGTCAAGGAGCCCTGCAGCTCGGCAGGCTGCAGTGCCGCAGGCAGCGAGCTGCTGCAGAAGGGAGGAAGAGGAGGAACAGGGACGTAGCAAAGAGCCCAGGGAAGGACACCATGGTGCAGGGCCAGGGACCTCCATTTCTACATGAACCTTAATCTTCTGGTGCTATGCATGATCTAAGCATCAAAACACAACTGGGAAACCAGCACATACCTAGAATAAGGAGTTGTCCCCCCCAAGCCCTAGATCTATCCAGAGCAGCCCCCACTCCCCTGTCTCAGAGCACCAGTCAAGGCAGACAAAATCTTATGCAGGCTCCTTGCCTGGGGGAAGGAACAGAGAAGGACAAAGGAAAGTGTTCCTCTAAACCTTGCATTCACATGGCCAAGAATTTAATTACATGCCATCTTTTGAGTCCATCCCATACCTTGCACCCTCAGGGGTTTGCTGGTTTCTTTCCTCATTGAAACTAATCCAAATCACCTTGTTTGGATAGTTTAACTCCTTGGCTGGCCCATATGCCTTATTGCTCCTGCCAAGACACTGTTTCATTCTAAAATTCATGCTTTGTGACAGAAGACTCCTGACGATTTTTCTCAATGAACACAAGCAAGTGAGAAATTAGGAGGACCTTGCAAAGCTCGAGGATCATGTCCAGTGTTGTCTCCCTTCCACACCTCAGGTTTTGGAGTCACCCTTCCACAGCTGCTAGGATATAGCATCTTGTGAACATCTGCCAACAGTGACAACCTGTCAACCACAGCACAAGTGGGTGTGTATTGTTATGCATGTGGGTAAAGGTTCACAGTAAATCTTTGACATGACAGCAGATAGTGGAGATCTTTGGTGCTATCTCATAGTCTAGCATTTTGGCCTATCTTCTAAGCAGGTCTGATTCCAGCTGCTTTGCTGCTATTTGTTAGAATGAAGGTAATCCATCATGAGTGTGGCTCAGAGACTCTCATTCCTCACAGGGGCATCACTGTGGTTTTGATCATTGTGCGGGTTATGTCCAGAATGTCTTCTGCATGACTGCAAATTCATCCTTGTTTTGGGTTAAAAAGTAGAAACTTCAGATGTGCTTAAAGAAAGGAGCCACTTAGAGGATTTTCCTTTAGGATCCATTAGAGAGCTCTTTCCAAATGATGTTTTGGGTTATGTTTAGTTGTCAGCCTGTGTGGAGCCTAATGTACCAGCTAGAGTACTGCGTGAAACTGGCTTTCTCTTACACTCCCAGTGTGGTCCTGGCTCTCTCTCCATTCACTCTTCAGTCAGCCAAAGCACAGCCTTTGTTATCATTATGACTCGGGCTTCAGATTTTTCTGCAACACAGGAAAGCAAAAGGAGACAGCAAAAATGATATCCAGTGGCCAAGGAACATATGTGACCTTTTCCTGTGTCACAGCCACCCAGAGAAGAGGGTGCTGTTTGCTTCACAACCATCACAATACCCTTCACAGGTGGTTAATGCATTCCACCAGCACATGAAAGAATAATTGGATAGCCACTTTTTTAAAGCAGTATGTAACCAAGCATATCAAGTTTATCACTAAATGTCACAGTTTATCATAATCCAATCAGCCTAGAGCAAGAAAAATGAGCATACTTGTCTCCCTCAGTAAAAGGGTGATTATTCAGACAATAACTTGCTTTATTTTCTTTATTTCCATAAATGTTTGAAGTCTTATGAAGATGCTCTGGAGAAAGGATTATTTATGTTGGCATCCAGACAGTATACTGATGGGAGGCTTAGAAAAGCCGAAGAAAGATGTTATTTTACAAATCATCCCAAAAGTCTTAATCATTTTCATTCTGCAGAATGAATTTGGGACATTTGGGACAGATTATTTGTCAGATTAGAGATGCACTGCCTCTTTCGTTTTGTAGCATGCAAGCCTGACACACAACAGCATCACTGGAATGCCAGTAGTAAGGAAAAAGCCAACATTTCTGTTTTAGCTTTTATTTTCAAGATATCATAGCTGTTCTCCTGCCAATTGGCCCTTCCTTCTGTGTCCCATTTTAGGAAGCTATGCAGTATCAAATGCTGCTCTTACCAAAGCCACTCCGCTGACAACAGTAAGAAGTGTTTTCATCAGCATCAGACAGAAAGGACCAAAGAAAAAAAAAAAAAGATAAAATACTATACCAAGTCCCCAGTATGTTCTAACATGAAGAAAGTTATAACTTTTCCCCGGGGGGATGACAAACTGCATCTCTGAAGGCTGAGCAAATCTAACGCCACATGACACCTGCGCGCCCACGCATGCCAGGAGACAGGTGTGTGCTGTAGTATTTCATACAAACAGATGTCCTCAGCCGGTGTACCAAGCTGCCTGAGCCTCTTATGAGAAAATAGAGATGTCAGGAAAGCAAAACAAATTTCTCCATGATCCATTTGCCCTTGCAGCTATTCCTCACGCCTCCAGACTTAAGAGCGAACATCTGACAGGCATTCAGGCAGCGGCGGCGGCTCCGGGGTTGTGAGGAGGAAGCGTATGAGGAAGAGGTGGGAAATATTTTTGTGACAAAAATAGCAATACATCAGCCTCAGTGAATGATAAGAGATAAGAACTCCTTTTCCTCACTCAAGTGGAAATACTAGTGACAGCAGTCTAAGGAGGCTTTGCTAAACTTGGCCACCAGAGCCCAATGGGTGCTTGCGGGGCCGCCCTGATTAATGACCTCTTGCTGTACCTGCAGAAATCTACCAGTCTGAGAGCGTTTCACCTCAATTTCCTTGGAAACATGGGTGAGATCCCATGAGACAGGAACTCACTTCTGTGAGTTCCTCACTCATCTTGAGTGTGTATTCAGAGTGACTGGCTGAAATCTCTGAGCAGGGACCTGGGAGATCTGGTTTCCATTCTTCCCTTCCCTCTGCACTTCTCTCCTGCCCTGCCCTTTGAAGTTGCTGCATGTCTCTAGATGCAAGTTCCCAGCCTTTTTGATGGGGGAATAGCCAACATGCCTTCTTTTTTCCTGTCCCTGCTCTCTTTTATCATATGATGCACACATTGAAGTACCTAGCAACACAAAATCTGGATCTTTTCACTACTGCTGTAACATAATAAGAAGACAGCTTTGTGTATTTCTTCCTAAGGTTTTCTGTAACTTTCTGTGGCTCTGGTTTTCCTGGAGGCACTGAGAAAGGGCTTGTGCTGGAAAATAAGCAAAGCCATTAGTCCCTAAGAAAGGTTAAACAAGAGCTAAGGTAAATTGAAATCTGGATCTTGAGCAGGATTGCTACTTTGTGACTTGGGTCTGTAGCTGCTGGAAATCTCCTTTGAAAATGTCCTTTAACCCCTTTTAAAACATTCATTTTAAAGCTTCTGTTAGCTGACATTTGTGTCATACATCACTGCAAAATATCTTCTTAACAGCTGCTGGCAGTTCATGGCATCTTGGTGACCTAAATGCTACTTTTGTGCAACCGTGGTCTGCAAACAGCAAATGCTCTGGATAAGTTTGCATTTTCTACAGTCCCACTGTTGGGAAGAGGGGATGGGGAATAACAACAGCTGGAGACACCAAATTGGGGTACAGGAGGTGGGGGATGTGAGGCAGGGGGAAAGCTGGAGGAGACGGATGAGGGGCAGCAGGCACCATTTCTGTGAAGGGAGAGTTCAATTCTAAACCTAACGGGGACTGATTGGGAAATGGACCCACGCAGTCCTCTCGTGTCTGCTATCAGAACCCTTGTCAAGGACAGATGACTGCCCGTGCTGCCTATTGCTCCTGGCAGCACCTGCTGGGCTGCTGTCACTGCCCATACTGCTGAGAACATCACCCTTCAGCTTCTCAGAGCTCCTCAGCACCTCTCCAGCATCTGGGGCAGACCACTGCTTTCCATTCTGCAGTGGCTCTGCTGCAGGCTGAGATCTCAGCCAGCTATTTTTCCACTTATTTAACTGAACTTGTGCTGATTAGACCAATAAGATTTCTCCATATTTGTAACAAAAAGCAGAGCCTGCATCACGGGGCATCTCACCTGGACAGGCAGGGCGAAAACCAAGAGGAGTTTTTTGCCTTCTCCTAATTCCTTCATGCAAAATGAGCTGAATGTGTATTTGATCTTCTTAGTGAATAATGCTTTTTTTAAAAGGTGGAGAGTGCTTTTTTCTTACCTTTTTCATTTACTGTTTGCAACTATTTTCTATTGCATTTAGAGACTACTTCAAAAGCTTTCTTGGAAGTCATACACCCCAGAGTCATTTGGATGTAGTACAAACCAAACAATCCAAAAAAAAAAACCCCACAAAAACTAGGGGTGGGGGTGGTGGAAATAATAAAAATCACTAGCAGGTTAATAAGATTTCAGATGGTAGAATAAAGCAATATCTCAGAGCTGCTGCATGAGAAAGTCCGAGCTTATTTATTTCTGTTCGCTCCCTTCTTATTTTAATGCATCACAGTTGAATTAGCCCTGGCAGAATTTACAGCCCTTTTGGTCTATTTGGTATGCTGAGTCTTTAATGTCCCAAGTGGCCCTATGATCTGTTAATTACCTTATTGCATGTAAAGCTCTATAGGGCTATTTCTTTACAAGAATTCTTTGTCAGGATCAAATTAGTTCTGGAGACCCCTTTCTGTGTGATGTCGAGTGTCCTCAGCTCTGCGCAGGGAGTGTTGGATCCTTCCCTCATCACAGGATGCATTCAGCCCTTTGCAGGATGAGACAGTGTGTGAAGTAAATGATCAAAGTGGCCCATTAGATAAATCCATGCTCTCACTGCTAACCATCCAGAAAGTTGCAGAATGGTTTATGTTTTTCATTCTGTATTCCAAGCACTGTGCTTAGTTTTGACACTCCCTCTCTTTGTACGGACAGTGCTGGTGCTTGGCTCTGGAGGGCTGAACAGCAGGTAGCAGCTGAACTGAGGCAGTAAAACATCATCGTGCTTCCTCCTGACCCAGAGGAATTGTTCTAAGCAAGGGGAGGTTTTGACTGAATGGTATTTCTGTAATAGATGGTCCCATTCAAAGGCAGCAGGTGAAAAGGCATTGCAACAAACAATTCAGAGAAGCTTGAGTGTTCCCTATTTATACAACAGTTTTCATCCCTGCCTGGCAGAAATACCAGATGATTAGGGGCACTCACTTTCCCATCTCTAAACCCCATGCTATAGTCTGCTTTTCTTCAGCCAAAACTATGGCTCATTACCTTCTGAAATGACAAAGTTTCATTTCTGCAAGCAGCAAAGATCCCCAGGTTGATGGTCCTCATGGCAGCAATGTCTGGGTGTTCCTTATGCCCTTACAAAGCTCAATAACTGCAGGGTCTGCATGAATGACATCACTGCAGTGCCATTTCAGCTTTCTTTTCTGCCTGTTCTCACCTGCACAGAGGAAAACCATAAGGCTTCTCTGAGGACCACTCCTTACAGGAGGTTGCAACTCTATCCTCCACTCCGAGCAACTTCCTTTCTCCTCCCTGCCAAAGCAAAGAAGTCTGGACTCTTTCTGGTGCCTGGCAGAGGCAAGCAGCCAGCTCCCCTACAGCTCCTGGGTGTGGGCCTCACTGCTGGTCCCACTCAGCTCGACAGACCACAGAGCAGTGCCCTGAGCTCATCTGCGAGGCAATCTTCCATGAAGCACCATGCGGGGCAGTGGCACAGGCACAGGGCTTTGCTCTAGGTCTAAAGCCCTGTAAAGCTCTTCAATAAGCTCCCCAGGGTACCTATTGTGGCACTGCTCCTCCACTCCCCTGTTGTTAGCCATTGGAATGTGCTGCCCAGGGAGGTGGTGGAGTCACCATCCCTGGAGGTGTTCAAGAGGGGATTGGATGTGGCACTTGGTGCCATGGTTTAGTAATCTTGAGGTCTTGGGTGACAGGTTGGACTTGATGATCTTTGAGTTCTCTTCCAACCTTATTGATTCTATGATTCTATGATCTGGGAAACTTTGTGCTACTAGAACATTCCTCCTCTGAGAATTCCAGCGCTCTTTATGATCTGCAGGGACTGGATCCTCACAGGAGCCTTGCTGAGTGAGGTGAGCATGGGATTCCATCCCTCAGGCACTGCAGGAGGGTGGATTCTGTAGCACATAAGGAGAAATTTTTATTGCTGCAGTCCACCCCACCATGCCCCATTCAGCTGTCCCCTCCATCCCTGGCTTCCTTCAGCCTAGACAGCAGCTGCATTTGGATTAGGAGTCTGATTCAGCACCAGATTAAGTACATGTTCAGTTAAAACACAGGGGTAAGAATGCACTACAGGGTTTTGCTGAGCCTGAAGGAAAATGCTTTTTAAAAGCAAATGTATTTAGGCCATGGGGGAGGAGGGGTGAAGCCTAACATCAGGGGAAAAAAAGCAGGGGGGTTGGGTGGGGTGGGGGGAGATTATAAATAGGAATCAAACTAAGCTATCACTAAGCTATCACTTCTTCATATGTCTTATTCTTTCAAAAAGCCATCCCTAATATCTCCCTGGTTAACTGCTTGGGTTGAACAGCTCATTTGTCTGTGTTTTCACATTTTCTTCTCTTTCTGTTTTTCTGGTATAAGTTCTGTTAGCTGGATAGGGATGTTGCAATGACATGGAAAGAGCAGGGTCAATTTTCTGCACCGCTAAGTGAGCACCAATTTCAGTAGCACAACAGTGCCTAAATATGCCCTTGATAAGCAGACTTTGCTATCACTGGTGAGCAGCAGTCATTGCCAATCACAATTATTAGGCTAACTCAGTTTCCAGAGAGGCACACAACTAAAAAGATCAGCTTCTTAAAGCTGTGCAAATCTGTTTCCACTACCTGCAGATGGGGAAACACCAAGCCTACTTTGCTTCCTACTGTTTTACTCAAGGTGGCTGATGCTGGACAGTGGCTGGGTCAAATCAACCCACTGGGCTGCTCCTTTCACACCTTCTCAGGCAGGAGCAGCCATGTGCGTGGAGCAAATGGTTGTGTGGCAGCTCCACAGAAGAAATATGATGGGGTCCCCAGTCTCCTGACACCCCATCTCTTGCTTGGAGCTGCTATGCTGGTGCTGTGACCACACATTTTTTTCTTGTCTGCATTGTTTCCTTGCCACAGCAAGGAGACAATGCCTGGTGCCATTACCATAGTGATGGGTATTCACCAAATGGGTGTTAAATTATAACAGGAATAGAAATGGGTAGGATTTTTCTTGACTTTCCTTGAGGGAAATAACAATTGCAGCAGCATTCATAATAACAGTATTTGTACAGAGTTAAATACTGGATTCAGTGCTCATACATACAAAGAAGAGCTATTTAATTCCTGCAAAAGAAAGGCCGAAAGCATTTCCTTCTGCAGTGAATCTGGAAGTACAGAGCTGAGAAGGAGTTTTATGGCTAAAACTGCAGGTACTTTCCTTTTTTCTCTCTCCTGAAATGTATAGGAAGACTATTGAGGTCAAACCAGTGCGGGTACTAAGGAGTCCATCACAAATGTGGACTATTTAGCAGAATGACAGGTTGGACTCGATGATCCTTGGGGTCTCTTCCAACCTCAGTTATACTGTGATACTGTAATATGAGGAGACGCTGAGAGAACTGACTTCTAGAATCATTTAGAAGCTCCTCAGAAGGAAAAAAATGTTAAGCAAAATGAAGTTCACAGAATTACCAAGGTTGGAAGAGATCTCAAAGATCATGAAGTCCAACCTGTCACCACAGACCTCATGACTAAACCGTGGCACCAAGTGCCACGTCTAATCCTCTCTTGAACACCCCCAGGGATGGCGACTCCACCACCTCCCTGGGCAGCACATTCCAATGGCTAACGACTCTCTCACTGAAGAACTTTCTCCTCACTTCCAGCCTAAACTTCCTCTGGCACAGCTTGAGACTGTGTCCTCTTGTTCTGGTGCTGGTTGCCTGGGAGAAGAGACAACCCCCACCTGGCTACAACCTCATTTCAGGTAGTTGTGGAGAGCAGTAAGGTCTCCCCTGAGCCTCCTCTTCTCCAGGCTAAACAACCCCAGCTCCCTCAGCCTCTCCTCATAGGGCTTGTGCTCAAGCCCTCTCCCCAGTCTCATTGCCCTTCTCTGGACATGTTGAAGTGTCTCAATGTCCTTCTTAAATTGAGGGGCCTAGAGCTGGACACAGTACTCAAGGTGTGGCCTAACCAGTGCTGAGTACAGGGGCACAATGACTTCCCTGCTCCTGCTGGCTACACTATTCTTGATGCATCTTAATTAGCTAAACACATGAGTTTAACATACACAGTATAGCCAAGTGAAGAGGCATATACATATATCACATGCAAGGGTTAAATGGAGAGGGTAAACAGAAGGATTAAGAACAACTTCACAATGTATAACATCACAGTTGTGAGGTTATATGAAGCTATATTTTATGCTGGCAGAAAGGTCAGAGGAAAAGATGTGTGGGTGTTGCAGAATCAGAGCCTATATATATATGCATATATATATGTATAATCTATATCAGAGGTGGACAATAGACTATTTGGTTGTCTAGTGCCAAAAATAAATGACTACACTGTACATGTTGTGTGGGCTTTGCTGCTCAGTTAGTGTGTTTTGTATGGAACAGATAAAAACAAACCCAAAAGCACAACAACCCCCAAAAAACATCTGCAGCTATGAAAGTAGCTTGGTAAGGGTTGAAAACAAAAGATGAGAAGCATGACAATGGTACCATTTAGCCCATCTGGAGTGTCATGAAAGAGTTATTACACCACACAACTGAGAAACTGAATCTAACCAAGCCTTTCTGAGAGCTGTAGTGATGTCAGTGTGTAAATAGCAGTGTGAAAAACTTGGAGGAAAGCTTTAGATAGGATTTCTTGGCTCTCCTCACCTTATGCTTGTGCTCCCATAACAGCCAGTGGCTGCTGATGACTGTCTCAAGATTATATCATGGTAGTGACACAACTTGAACCAGAGAGAGACAGGACTAGCATCACTGGAAGATCTTGCAGTCCCAGGCATAGAATCATAGAATCAAAGAACTGTTTTGGTTGGAAAAGACCTCTAGGATCATCAAGTCCAGCCCTTGACCTAACACAACCATGGCCATTAAACCATGTACCAAAGTGCCATGTCCACATGTTTTTAGAACATCTCCATGGACAATGATTCTACCACCTCCTTGGGCAGTCTACACCAATGTCTGACAACTCCTTCAATAAAGAAATTTTTTCTTCTAATATCCAATCTAAACCTCTTTTGCTGCAATTTGATTGCCCATTGGAATGGGCTGCCCAGGGAGGTGGTGGAGTTGCCATCATTGGAGGTGTTTAGAAGGAGACTGGATGGGGTGCTTGGTGCCATGGTTTAGTTGATTAGATGGTGTTGGATGATAGGTTGGACTCAATGATCTCAAAGGTCTCTTCCAACCTGGTTTATTCTATTCTATTCCATTCTATTCTATTCTATTCCATTATTTTGTTCTATCACTTGATACTAAGGAGAAGAGACCAATACCCACCTCCCTACAACCTCCTTCTAGGGAGTTGTAGAGAGCAATGTGTTCTCCCTTCAGCTTCCTCTCCTGGCCTAATGATTAGACTCACTGCTTCAGTGTCTTGAAATGCCTTGCTCAGCAATTCATATTTCAATGGCTGGGACAGCTTACTACAGCCTTGTCCTCAAAGCCACCTTTAGTAGCCTATGCAAGGTGCACTGAGTGTCTGATTTGTAAACAAAAGTGCAGTGACTGTGTACATTTTGTTTGAATAACAAACATCAGCCAAGTGCTTTGAGGGTCAAAACTTCCCACTGTGCACTCCTCTTTGAAAGGGACAGTTAAATTATATATGTGGCTGCATAAAAATGGCAGGCTTCTGCTGCAAGCTGGGGTAATAAACAGGTGTATTGTACAGCTGCCTCATTGGCTCTAAAGGGTAAGTCACCTTGTGAAGAGTCACAGAGAGCCAAAGCCATGCCCATGGCATCAGCTGGAGCTTGAATAGTCCTGAAGATGGAGTTGTCCCATGGGCTTTCTGTTCAGCTTTGGTTTGCAGTCACAGCCCTAGGACTGGGATTCAGGGGTAGGAGTAGGAATATTTTTTGCTCCACTCTCTGCTATACATCGATGCTGTTCATGGTCGTGTCCAGGCTATTTAGCTTTGCTAGCTGCTCTCATTCTTGTCTCTCAGGCAGGCAAGGGTCCTTTCACTCCCCACCCACACTGTGTGCAGAAGCTGTGATACAAGTACTGGTTATGATTAGCTTTTGCTTTTTCTGGCTTCCTGGTGTTTGCACAACAACACAGGATGAAGGCATTTGGCCCCCTAAGAAAAACTTCTGCATTTGACTCACAGTTTGAAGGATTAAAGGCATGTTATGGGACAGCTCCCTTTCCATCCTCCCAGATCAAGTGCAATATTGCTGTAGCCCAAGATACAACACACCCAGCTCTTCTCATTCTCTTTTTGGGGGACTGGATGGGCTGCAATAGAACCTCCACAGACAAGGTCATGTTCAGCCTCAAAGGGGTAGGCAAAGTAGGGCAGGAAGCCTCTCACTGTCTTTGGCAAGCCATCAAGGTGACTGAGGGAGTGATACCACAAAACTGCTCCTCTCATTCTCTCACACCCTGGTCAGAGCCCGGGTTGTGCCCTATCCACTCCTCTCCATTGTCAGGCTGCAACAGGGCTGGTACACGCCTGAAGCTGCTGCTGAGTCTAATTGGGAGAGACAGCAGTCTGAGGGTGTTTGGAGCCTCTTCTAGTTAAGCACAAATGCTTTTTATTTAGTATCCTGTATATTCTTCTGATTAACAGCTGGAGGACATTAAGGCTGATACAGTCTCCATGTGGTGGAACAAGCCAGAGCAAAGGCAACAACAGAAAAAAGTCTTTCCCTGATTCCTAACCCCCTGCCAGGGGTGGGTGGAGGTGCTACACTTTCCAGTCCCTGGAAAAAGGGAGATGATACGAAAATGAGAGTGTCAAAGAAACATCCTCCATTTCCACCTCCTCCTCCGACTTTGTACTCTCCTCCACCAGCTCCTCCCTGCACTCACGCTTTTCAGCCTTATGAACTTCCAGACTTAAAAACTGAGCTGTTTTTCAAACAGAAATAGTGGGAGGGTTTCCCCTTCACCCTGGTATTATGATACCGTGCACAAAAGCTGAGTCTGTGCACCCTTGTTTGCCATGGTAGCAAGGTCTGGGAAGAGAAGGCTCCACAAGCTGGGAATTCTCCTCCAGGGAACAGAACTGTTGAACCACAGTTTGAGGCTGCCATGGCTGTAGCACACAAACCAAGGTTAGAGGAAATGTGTCATGCTTCAGGCCTCATCAGCAATCCTTTAAATACACATTCTCTCTGGAATGCCAGAGAGTTAATCTTGAATATTAATGCAATTAATATGGGATAAGAGTGTTTACTCTGGTACATTCTGGTAATACTTTGACAAAACATAGGTGCTGAGAACAGAGAATAAAACACTTTAATGAACAGGAGGAAGAGTTGCTCTTTATTCTGCACCTCTCTGCATTCAATAATTTCCTTTGTTTGCTTAGTTCCTGAGCAAGAAAATTGCTGAAAATGGACAGGACTATTAAAGAGAGTTATAGCTGGCATAAACAGACTTCTGAGGAGATAAATGATAGGACTGTGGTAGAAAAACAGATCTCAGTGCTGCCCAGAGAAGCAAAAGTTTGGGTTTGCATTGTAATTTACAAAACCTGCAGGTGGCTGCAGGAATACAAACAGAGAAAAAAAGAACAAAAAGAAATCAAGGGTGTGAAGAATGGAATGGAATGGAATGGAATGGAATGGAATGGAATGGAATGGAATGGAATGGAATGGAATGGAATGGAATGGAATGGAATGGAATGGAACAGACCAGTTTGGAAGAGACCTGCAAGATCATTGTGTCCAACCCATCATCCAACACCATCTAATCAACTAAACCATGGCACCAAGCACCCCATCCAGTCTCCTCCTAAACACCTCCAGTGATGGAGACTCCACCACCTCCCCGGGCAGCCCATTCCAATGGGCAATCACTCTCTCTATGAAGAATTTCTTCCTAACTTCCAGTCTAAACCTCTCCTGGCACAGCTTGACACTGTGTCCTCTTGTTCTGGTGCTTTTTGCCTGGGAGAAGAGACCAACCCCCACCTGTCTACAACCTCCCTTCAGGTAGTTCTAGAGAGCAATAAGGTCTCCCCTGAGCCTCCTCTTCTCCAGGCTAAGCAAGCCCAGCTCCCTTAGCCGCTCCTCATAGGGCTTGTCCTCCAAACCCCTCCCCAGCTTTGTTGCCTTCCTCTGGAACACATTCCAGCAAGTCAACATCTTTCCTAAACTGAGGGGCTCAGAACTGGACACAGGACTCAAGGTGTGGCCTAACCAGTGCTGTGTACAGGGGCAGAATGACCTCCCCGCTCCTGCTGGCCACACTGTTCCTGATTCAGGCCAGGATGCCATTGGCAACAGAGGCCCAGATCCTCCATTGATATTAAATGGTTGGTCCTTAGCATCCCTAGGATATATAGGGAAATACAACTGAGTTTAGCAAGACAGTTTTGAAGGGCAATACAAGGATGAGACAAAAAGTTGTCTCATCATTATTAGGGGTGAGTGTAGTATTTGCTTGTGGTGAAGCTGAGACTAAATCATTCTGAATGTTATAGCAAGCTGAAAATTCCCTTCAGTCACTCTGTTTCATTATAGATATTGTGTGTGGTAAATGTGTTACCATAAGCAGTTTGGAGAATGTTTTAGAAGGCTAAAATACATCCTTGGTGTTATTTCCTACTAAACCCTAAAGAAAGGTTTCTTGATACCACACACAGCATTCAGAGAAAAGCATTCGAAGCACCTGAAATTACCTTAAAATAGGCATTCTGTATCTGAAATTTACCTAAGAAATCCAGGGAGTTTAAGTCATTGGAAGATTTTCTGCTGATGTCAACACAACTAAGAACCTACCCTAAGGTAACACTCCCCGCTGTGGTGACCTGGCATGGTGGTAGGTGAACAGGAGCTCCTCAGCAAGCTGAGACTTTCCCCTTCCCACTTGGATGGGGCTACAGGGATCCTCTTCCCAAAGTGTTCAGTTCTCCTGTGGCATCAGGCCTAATCATGGCTGTTCAGGTTTTATGAAAAGCTGGACATCCACCTGAGAACCAAGGACAGCTGTGGGATAATTGCCTGGAAATATAGTACAATTTCATGGGGAAAGTTCACCATTTTACTGGTGAAGGGCTGACTCTTCCCCACCCAAATTATCATTCCAGCAGAACTACCCCACATGATGTCATCTGCAGAAGCAGGCATGCACATCTTCCCTGGCCAGCCACAGGAACTCAGATGGGTGGACAGATCGCTGATTCCCCATAAAGCACACAGCAGAGAGCTGCTGCTCTCCACGAGCTTTGCCTTCAAACATGGAAAAGGCAAGTCCCCAGGAGCTGCCAGGCTGAGCTCAAATTAGAGAGCAGCACCGAAGCAGCTGATGGAGTGTGTAAGGACCAGCAGTGAAAACCCCTGGGCACCAACCCTCCTCTCCTCTCTACATGCCTCACCAGTCACCACCCACCCACTTGCCATCATAACAGCTTGGAGGTAGGATTAGTTTGGGATACATTTGATAGCCTTGGCGTGCTCTGTATTCAGGGGGATCAGACAGCAGCATTCTTGTATTTCTCCACAGAGCCATTTGTCAGCACAGTCATTCTGGGTTATATAGTGTCTGGTCCTTTTTATAGTACAGGCTCATTACATTGATAATTACTCTGACAATGCCTATATGTCTGCTATTACCTCTAAGGAACATGCAGCCTGAGTGGTGAGCTATTAACATATCTCACCACTCATTGTCTTAAAGTAATGATGAAGGCTTCCCTGAACTTCTCCCACTCTCCTTCCAGCCAGAATTTACAGTCAATGTGAGATTATACCCAGGTGGAGGTTTTGTAAATGCAATTTTTCAGTTATGGGGGCAAACCTGGTTCTTGCAGCTGGTGGTGGTGTTCCCAGTCCTAGGGGATGTGGTCATGGACTGAAAACTAAGTGAGAGATCCTGCTCCTTTGGCTTCTCGCTCTAAGCACAGTGTTGCAGCTCCAGCCCTCGCCAACTCTGAACTAAAGCAATGCATCAGGCAGCCTGCCTGGGCAGAAGACCTGGTTATAAATGGCAACCTATGTGGCTCAGACTGCAGCCTCACTGACTTATTTCATGTCTCACAAACATGAACATTGCCATCCTTAAAACTAAGAAAATCCAGCCCCAGCTGAGATCCTTCAGCAGGGTACCCAGGCTGGACGAGGCTCTGGCCAGCCTGATCTAGTGTGGGGTGTCCGTGCCCATGGCAGGGGGGTTGGAACTAGATGATCCTCGTGGTCCCTTCCAACCCTGACTGATACTATGATACTATGATCTTCAGCAGGGAAAAAGTGGCATGCCTGTGCCTGGCTTTGGTAAAATCTCTGATCTGGGCATCCAGCCTCTCTCCAGGTCAGTTAACCCTGCAGGGTTTGCATCAGCCACAGATTTTGAGTCTGTGCTTTCTCATCTCCGTGTGTCTGAAGGAATTAATGACCAGGAGGCCTTCTCTTCAGGTCTGAAAGATGCTGTTTGTCTTGTGTTCCTTGTGCCATTATAAAGTCCTGATACGAGGAAAGAAAATAGAGTTTAGGAACAAGGTGCACAGCACAGAAGTGGTTTCTGCTGACGCACATGAAGCTGTGCTGTGGCTAAGAAGGGAAATAAATTGGAAAAAAAAAAAAAAAAAAGAAAGAAAAGAGAAGGAGCATTTCATCTCAATTACAATGCTTTGCTTTCCAGTGGAAGCTGAATCAATGGTCTCCAAACAGTCCACATAAATAGAATTCAAATTGAAATGTTATATCCCCTGCTCACAGCCTGCTGAGCCCAGTGCTGCAGCTGGAGAGGGATGAGCTGGAGGCTCTGCTGACCTGCTCCTGCTCCCACCCATCGTTGCAAAGGGGTCTCACAGACCCTGAGAAAAAGGAGAAACACCTCGAGGTGTTGTTGCTCCATCAGTCGAGCAAGAATGTGTCCCCAGGCTGTTTTCCTAAAACGATGGGGATGGTTTTTACTTCCCACGCCAGGCAGCTCCCTGACGCAAAGCACATCGCAGGCAGTGGTAATCAGAGCCCCCAGACCAGCAGCCTACCCGCACCAACTAACTTTCTCTCATCCTTCTACCCAATTACATGCTGTAAAATGCTCTCTCTGAAAGTAATTAGGTTGTCTTGTTTAGTCCCTGCACAAGTGATTACAGAGAGATTCTTGCTCCTGTGAGTGGCGGTGGAATTACTCACAGCAGATACATCCTAGATAAAAGCAGCCTCGCTATGGCCTTAGTTCACTTCAAGAGCCTATTTATGTTATTTGATTTTAAATATGCTCCAAAGCTTAAACTCCTGTCTCTTCCATGAATTGCACTGTCCACGCTGCAGGAACACCTCTCTGCCTCAGCAGCTCTCAATACACAGTCTTTAAAGACAAGCAGGGAGGGGAAGTTCAACCAGCCATGGCTGCTCAATATCAGTCCTGTGGTTGAACCCTGGGTGGTGGTGCAGGAGTAAGTGCTCAGCCCCACACATATTTCTATGCAGGTCTTGGGATGATGTGGGATTTGCAGAACATCCAGACCCCCTCAGCACCACAGAAACCAGCAGCAAAGCTTGACTTTTGCTGTGACCACTGTGCTGTGGCTGGTAGCAACCCGTCTCTCATAAACACTTTTTTACTTAGTCTTGGACAGAAAGGGTGAAAAAACCTGAGGAACAAATGGGAAGGCAATGGGTGCTGGAAGTGCAGAGGAATTACTGAGTGCTTCCTGACTTCCAGTCAGGAGGTGAAAAGCTGCTGTTCCCCTCTGAGAGTGTCTGAAGTTATTTGAATACCTGTTCTTTGCACAGATGAGGTGTGGCAGATGGGGCATGGCTTCTGTTGCTACTCTTTGAGGTACCATGTGTGGCTCTGAAGTGCAGGGACTTTGGCTCCCTGCACCCTGACCATCCTCAGTGTAATCCCCATGGACATGCCCCAGCCAAGTGCTCCAGGCTCCCATGTGTTGCCCCCTTGGTCTTGTCTCTGCCTGGCCAGTGCTCTGCTGAACAGAGCCCACCCTCTGACACAGAGATACAACAATTTGGAGGAAGGGAAACCTATTTGAAAGTGCAAATTCACAATGAACACATTTACTATTCAAAAAAGGGCAGTTTTTAGGGGAATGTATTAGCTACCTGCCCTGTGTTTGTGCAAAGGTTTACAAAAAGGTCTTTGGGAGTGCTTTACTCTCTGTCATTCAGTTACATCCAAGTGCTGGGTTCTACACATTGGCCACAACAGCCCCATGCAGCGCTACAGGCTGGGTCAGAGTGGCTGGAGAGAGGTCAGGCAGAAAGGGACCTGGGGGTACTGGTTGACAGCAGGCTGAGCATGAGCCAGCAGTGTGCCCAGGCAGCCAAGAAGGCCAATGGCATCCTGGCCTGTATCAGGTACAGTGTGGCCAGCAGGAGCAGGGAGGTCATTCTCCCCCTGTACACAGCACTGGTTAGGCCACACCTTGAAGACTGTGTCCAGTTCTGAGCCACTCAGTTTAGGAAAGATGTTGACTTGCTTGAATGTGTCCAGAGAAGGGCAACAAAGCTGGGAAGGGGTTTGGGGCACAAGCCCTGTGAGGAGAGGCTGAAGGAGCTGGGCTTGCTTAGCCTGAAGAAGAGGAGGCTCAGGAGAGACCTTATTGCTCTCTAGAACTACCTGAAGGGAGGCTGTAGCCAGGTGGGGGCTGGTCTCTTCTCCCAGGCAACCAGAACAAGAGGACACAGTGTCAAGCTGTGCCAGGGGAGGTTTAGGCTGGAAGTTAGGAAGAAATTCTTCATAGAGAGAGTGATTGGCCATTGGAATGTGCTGCCCAGGGAGGTGGTGGAGTCGCCATCACTGGAGGTGTTTAGGAGGAGACTTGATGGGGTGCTTGGTGCCATGGCTTAGTTGATTAGGTGGTGTTGGATGATGGGTTGGATGCAATGATCTTGCAGATCTCTTCCAACCTGGTTTGTTCTATTCTAAAGGAGATACTGTTCCTTGAATGGGTTAACTACAGTACACAGAAACAGCTCTTCTTTAAAACAGTTAATTCAGTTAAGCCTTATTCAATAGATAAAAGGTGCCAGCCAAAAAAAAAACAAACCCAAGGAGATATACATGGTGCTTCCTTATAAACCTGGATTTCCTTAATCCCCTGTTACTCTACACAGGCATTCACTGATGTGACACAAAACCCAGTGTTTCAGCCTTCTACATGGTGTTTACTCACATGAACTAATCCTTCTCCTGCAGCTGAATGTGGGTATGTGGTTCACCAGTTTCCCTCACTTGGGGAAACTGAGGCAGGCATGCATACAAAGAGAAAAAAGGAAAGAAAAGAAAAGAAAAAGGAAAGAAAGGCAAGGAATTTAAAAAATTATTCATTGCTCCCTCTAGCATCTCCCTCTCTTTTTATAGAACCACACAATCACCGTGCTTGGAAAAGACCTCCAAGACCTTCAACCTGGCAGGGGGATGGAGAAATGATTCTTATATTTTTCAGCTTCTGGTTTTTAAACCCAGATCTTGTTTATGTTGCACAGATGTCATCACATTGAGGATGGCCTGTGGGCTGAGTTACCTGGGCTCTTGATGCTTAAAATGTGTTGTCAGGCTGTAGCTTGCTACAGGAATTCGCTGTGACTCCAGACCAATCAGTCTGTGGCTCTGCCTCATACAGTGCCATTTATTTAATAATTGTAATAAAGGAGAGCAAATTGTTACAGGCAGCTGAGCATTTTAATCAGGTGCTGTATTTAGCCATTCTGGCAGGGTGATGACCAGGGAAAACAGTCCTGGATACCCTTTGCATTTTGAACTGGTATTTCCATTCACTGCTTGCCCAGAGACACACCATGAGCTTGACTACAATACACCCACATCAGTGGCTTATTGTTCTGCAGCTTTTTTTTTTCCTCCCAGTCTTACAGTATTTCACCACCATAGTGACTGCCATTTGCTAGAGAAAGAAACTGAAATAAACCCTTGCTGAGACTCCCTGCATAAACTGGAAAGCATGGGGACATGGTGCCACTCACATGAGCACACCTCCCCTGGGCCGTGGAACTGGGGGTGTGGGGGATGTGTGTGTGTCCTTTGTACAACCACCAATCTTTTGGGTGAATCTCTTTAAAAGCAGTTCACCTCCAACAAGACTATTCACTGCCCAGGAACCAGTTCAGGCTCTGGGCTTATTTTCTTTCAGCCTCACTGTATTCAGGAACTGATTAGCCCTGGGGCAAGCAGGGAAGTCCTTGTGCCCCTCTACTCAGTACTGGTTAGGCCACACCATGAGTACTGTGACCAGTTCTGGGCTTCTCAGTTTAAGAAAGATGTTGAGTTGTTCAAATACATCCAGAGAAGGGCAGCAAAGCTGGCAAGAGGTATGGAGCACAAGCCCTAGGAGGAGAGGCTGAGGCTGTTTAGCCTGGAGAAGAGGAGGCTCAGAGGAGACCTTATTGCTGTCTACAACTACCTGAAGGAGGTTGTAGCCAGGTGTGTGTGGGGGGTGATCTCTTCTCCCAGGCAACCACCAACAGAACAAGAGGACACAGGCTCAAGCTGTGCCAGGGGAAGTTTAGGTTGGATGTTAGGAAGAAATTCTTCACAGAAGGAGGGACTGGCCATTGGCATGTGCTGCCCAGGGAGGTGGAGTCACCATCCCTGGAAGTGTGTAAGAACAGACTGGATGAGGCACTTAGTGCCATGGTTTAGTTGATTACATGTTGCTGGGAGATAGGTTGGACTTTGTTTCAAAGGTCTTTTCCAACCTGGTTAATTCTGTATGAAGGATGGGTATTCACTTGTCACAATGCCCCTTTCTCAGTGATTCTTTCTGGGGAGAAGTGTGACTGAGACTTCCAAGCCAACTCTGGAGAAGATGCAGTCTTTCTGTCTGTTTTTTATGACGTTTGTCTTGCGATTCATAAGAAGTGATTCTCACTTTCCAACCTGCCCCTCTTCCTGAAGGCTTCTTGTTCAGAGTTGATTGATAAGTGAATGCATTTTCCAGATATGCTTTATTGCTTTTTTCACCCCTCCTTTCCTTCCTTATTTCTGAAAGCAAGCAGTGAGGGGGAAGAAATGGTCTGTAAGTGAGGCACAAAAGCAGAGACTTATTGAATGATGAGAGCAGACTCAAGGGGCTCCAGGTAAAAGTAGTGTAGTTAGCATCATCTCATATGACTAAACAGCTCCTGCTCCACCATCACCATTCCTCCATCCCAGAGCTAGGGGCAAGACCCTCCCCAACCAAGATACCACACAGAGGAGCTCAGCACCCATAAGGAGGCCCAGACAGCACCCGTGGATGATATTGGAGTAGTCATCAATTTTGGCCCTAACAACCGGGGGGCCACCAGGCCCCCCGGCCTTTGTTGTCACCACCACCATCACCCAGTGTGCACCATGGGCACTCACCAGCGATGAGGAGGATCCTCAGCCCAAAAGGGCTCAGCTTGGGGCTTCTGCCCTTCCTGGGGCTGATTAAATAGGGGAGTGGATGGGGAGGGCCAAGGGACCACACCTGGGGTGGGAGGAGACTCCAATAGTGGATGGGGAGGGCCAAGTGGCCACACCTGGGGTGGGAGGAGACTCCAATAGTGGATGGGGAGGGCCAAGTGGCCACACCTGGGGTGGGAGGAGACTCCTACAGAGCCCAGGTGCTCTGGGATTTGAGGGGAAAAATGGGGGGAAATGGGGCAGGTGAGGAACTTTTAGGGTGTCAGGTAATGATAGGATGAGGGCCAATGGAAAAAAGAAATGGGTAGATTCAGACTGGATGTTAGGAAGAAGCTCTTCCCCATGAGGGTGGTGAGGCACTGGAACAGGTTGTCCATGGAGGTGGTGGAAGCCTCATCCCTGAGAGTTTTTAAGACCAGACTGGATATGGCTCTGAGCAACTTGCTCGAGTGTGAGGTGTCCCTGCCTATGGCAGGTGGGTTAGAACTGGATGATCCTTGAGGTCCCCTCCAACCCCAACAATTCTAGGATTCCAAAACAATTTTGCAGTTTAGGCCAGATGTTAGGAAGTAATTCTTCACAGAAAGAGTGACTGGCTGTTGGAACTGGCTTCCCAGGGAGGTGGTGGAGTCACTGTCCCTGGAGGTGTTTAAAACAAGACTGGATGAGGCACTTAGTGTCATGGTTTAATTGATTTGATGTTGTTGGGTGATAGGTTGGACTTGATGATCTTGAAGGTCTTTTTCAACCTGGTTGATTCTGTGAATGCGATGGGGGAACCAACAAAACCTTGCTGCTGAAAAAGGAACAGAACAGATCCTTTCTCCCCTCTTTTGTTTACTGAATTTGAGGAGGTTAAAGTGGCATGTCTTGTTGGTTTGTAAAGAAAAGCTTCATTGTCCTCTTTTTAAAGCAAGGTCAAGACACAGCAGTAAAAAGATAATGGGGCCTGGTGCAAGGTGGGGGGACAGCACGGGTGGGGAGTGCACACAGATTAGTGTAATTTGTGTGAGCCAAGGACTTTAACAGCTTAATTACTCAGCTTAAGGTCTCAGTGATTATGCCAATTGATCAAACCCATCAGAAAAATGCCTTCCCAAGGGATACCGTGGAACAAGGAGGGAATGCTACATCTTTAAAGGTTAAGTGACTGCAACACCTCCATGAACTGGAGCCTGAGTCAGCTCACCGTGAACAGCAACTCCTGAGCCCCGCAGGAGCTCACTTCTGCTGACACTGCTTCTTCCTCAGCAAAAATCACAAACCCACTTCTCTCCCTCTGTTATTCTTTCCTAGACCTTCAGCCTGAGGATCAGATTGAGAAAAATGATTCCTCTGAAATACCCATTACTTGCAGCATCAAACCAAAACTCTACTCAAATGAGCTTGTGCAGCCTCTAACCTGCTCTTAGCCCTTGCATTTGTTGTTTGCATTTGAAATGCTGCTCCTGCTCAAAATGCACGGAGCAGTCCATGTTTCCAAATAACTGCCATGTGTGTTTGCCTGCACCCTCTTTGCAAAGTCTTCAGGGGTCCTCTCTTGTTTTAGGAGTACCAAAACAACAGTGGCTCCTCTACAGTAACAGCTGAGACTGCAAAACAAAATGGTACCTCCACAGAGCTGTGGGCTGGGGAGGGATGGTGACCCACAAACTGACACGATGTGGGCTTGGGTAGCTGGAGTTTGCTCGAGGTGCCTCTGTAGAAGAGTACTGGTAGGTCAAGTGTTTTGAGTACTAGCAGCTCAAGGTTCAGCTGCCCCTTCATTTATACACTTATGAAAATACATCTGTGGTTTTAAACTGTTCAGGTACTTTCATTCCACTATCATTTCAAAATTCACTCCACCTTTAGTTTTTGTTGAGGTTGGTTTTTTCACTTTAATATTTATACTTGTAAATCCCCAAAGATGCTCCAACTCTACCACAAAAGCTTTATTTTTAACAACAGAAATTATTCTATTCCACCCCCTCCCAATGATTCCTTTTTTTTCCCCTCCTTCATGGCAAAGGGGAGTTGTTTTTCCAGTGAGCCCAAACTCCATAATTCACACAGTAACTCTACTGGCTGCTGTAAAAATAGCCACATCTTCCCAGTGGATTAAGCTGTCTTGCACACCAGACTAGCCAGTCCAGACTTCTGCCAAATGCTATATTTACATTTCCAAACTAGAATCTGTTTCTAATACATTTTTATGGGGAGTTTTGACCCTTTATATTTATTGTTAATGAGCTTTCATCTCTATAATAGCCTTTCATCCCAAAGGATCCTGAGGAGTAATTGTAATAACCTGGCATGCAAAATGTACACAGAAATCAATTTGCCCACCATTGAAATGTAGCCACAACTAGAGGGGTTGAGAATAAGTGACTGTTTAGCAGAAACCTGTGCAGTGCTGCAGTGCTGTTTCCATTTGAGTGACAGGGAGAGCTAATTACCTGCGCTGGCTGTTGTCCAGACAGCAGGGTTCACCCACAGGCCTGCAAAGCAGCTTGCAGAGGAGATATTTAGTGACTGCAAGAGCTTGGGAGCTTGAGCATTTGGGTTGTTCAAAGGCTGTGAGTAACTTAGCATTTATCCAGCAGGGAGATGGTACTGGTGGAGTCCCCAGCACCAGCCCCTGAAGACTTGGTGCCATCATAGCGTTCAAGCAGTGGCTGGAAAGCTGCTGGCACAAGTTGCATTGCTGCTGGACATCACTCCTCCTGCTTCATCAGACAGTACCTCCCTCAGATTTGCACTGTGCAGCTGCTTAAAGCAACCTGCTGCCATGGGTCTATGGACTCTAAAGGAGAGCTGTGCTGTCTGTGACTTTGCAACCCCATGTACCATGAGTTTGGCTCCTTTTAACCCCTGGGACTATGAAGGGCTTGACTCTCCTTGGCCATTTGCAGCTGGTAAGCACTGGCCTTCAATAAGCTGTGTGGATGGAAGAGGGCAGGGGAGCAGTAAGTAATAATGTCACCATCAATCACCAACTGCCAGGGGGGAGCCTCAGCACACGATTCATCTGGAACGCTGCTGCCGAGTGCTGTAAATATTTCATTAATGGCTGCCTCAGTTTGCAGCAGTTTCATTATTGCTCACACCAGCAGTGCTCAGCTTTGTATGATCAGCAAGGGAAGCCACCGGCACCTTGTTCCTGACCCTCTGCCCCTGAGCTAATGGGCGCTGCCGGCAGCTGTGCAGCCTCTCTAAACGTTTGCAGGAGCTTCTGGCAGGGGAAAGCGATGTATGACCCCAGATGGGTCCTGCCATGGCAGCAGGCTCAGGCAATCCTGTCATGTCAGAGCAGGTCAGGGCATTGGCCGTGCCAACATGAACTGTGTAACCCGCCAGTAAGAGGCTTTTCCATTTCCTCTTGTTCTGCTTTTACCACTCACAGTCTGCAGGACAAAAGCCTCTTCAGTACTAATCCTGCCCAGCCTTTCACAGTGATGAGTGGTTCAGGCACAATGCCGCTGCATTTATCACCTTCCTGTACTTCAACGTAAAACTCCTCAAACGACTTGCCATCCGTGGAAAGTAACATTCTCAATCAAAAGGATTTTACCTTTATTGCTCCTCAAAGGGCACCAGCCCAGGTGAGAAGGGCAGCTGAGTATCACAGACCCCTTGTCTTTGCTGGGCACTCATCCAGTGCTCTCAGGGCTCCCTGTAACACCCCTGCCAGTGCTGGCATTTTAAAAAAGCAAAAGGCAAAGAGACAGCAGGAAAAAGCCTTCCCTTCCCCCATCCCCTCCCAAAAGTGTTTTTCTCTGGCCTATTTTACAGGAACTGAAAAATCTATTAGAGGAATAGCTTAATCCGGTTTGACTGTAATAATTAGGGTGCTTTAAAAACCCCCCTGACTAATCGCATAAAATGTGATTGTAGACAGTTCAGTGCACGACCCTTACACTTATCACTTGAGGTATTATTACAAACCAGAAACAGCTGGCAAGCACGGAGGAGGATAAAGGGAACAAAAAAAAATCACATGCAAAGGGACAGGAACTGTTCCTTTTATGGTCTCGTAATAGGCACCGGCAGCACCTGGAGCTGTCTTGTTAATGCAGCTCCATAGGATGAAGTCACTTCCAAGCCCCTGTCCAGACACCTCTGTCTGCACCACTAGTGTGCCTGCCAGCCATGGGGTCCTGCTGGCAGCACCTCTTTTTCTCACGTTGGTTTTGCAGGCAGTCCAAGAGGATGTGAATTAATAGTGGAGCAAGTACCCCCAGGGCACACAACAATCGAGATGTTTGTAGCAAGGCCATTCTGTATTAGTCAAGAAGGATATGGTGCTTTAGGGTCATTGGGTTACAACGGAAAAGCAATGCTTGCTTCCACGTCTTGGCTAGTAGCAGTCTCTTTCTCTTGATCTTTCTCAGGCTCCAACAGCCACATGTTTTCCCTTCTCTTCCAAGCCTAGGCTTAAGGCAGCTGAGTTCCCATCACAGCATCACTACAACTTTTGTAAAGCTGGTTTTTTCCCACATGCACCGCCAGCCATCCCAAAGGATTGCTACCTGTTCAGCATGCCCTTGACCCCACAAGATGAGCTCATTCATGTGCTGATACTTCTTGCTCACCCCTTCCCACTACCACTCCAACTAGGATGAGCAAGCAGTCCAGGCACCCATCTCCTGCATGACTGTGTTGGAGAAGAAATCAACTCTTCCAGCCTCAGTGGCCAACAAGTGTTATTTTTGTGATTCAGCATCTGAGCCCACTGCACCAATCTAGTATAACAGAGATCACCCAATGGGACTCATGCTTTAGCAGGGTCAGTCAGAGATGAAGAGGTTGAAGCTGACTCAACTTAGCCATCTCATAAGTGCTGGGAGAAGCAAAGGAAAGGCTCTTGTTCATTGGTACCATTGAGAGGTGAGACTGGGCCCTAGTTCACAAAACCACTACTGCAGAGCCAGTCAGGAGCTTCAGAATTCATAGACAGACAACAACCAGATTGAAGCTGTACCAGGCTCTGGGCAACCTGATCTAGCTGAGGATGCCCCCGCTTACTGCAGTGGGGGTTGGACTAGATGACCTTTGGAGGTCCCTTCCAACCCAGACCATTCTATGATTCTATCACCAATATGATACTTTAATCAGTATTGACAGCATATGATCAACCCTGAAGGAGGCTTTGAAAGACTGAAACAAGAAGCTGTGCCACTATTTCAATTTACTCTTTCTCTCTGTAACTGTGATTAAAACACATGGTTGATCTTGGGAGGCTCTACTGCAGCTTGTACAAAACCAGTAATAACAACATTCAGAGTAATGGAACTTGCAGCTGGGGTTGGATTGTTTGGTTTCTTTTTCTCTCCCATAAATCTTCCTTGGGACTTCATATTTCAGTTGGGTTTTTTTTTTTGCCTATTCTGCTCCATACAGATTTTGGTGATTCTTTTATTGAATAGGAATGGTTATCCCCACTGGCTCACTTATCTAATAATAGCTAGAACCTTTTAATTCGAATGATTTGATTCCTGAGGTTTTTTAGATTAAAGTAAACATATGGTGAGGGTATTCTTGGGGAAGTGGCCATAGAAATATCATGATCAAATTATCCTGTGACTCAATTCTGCAAAGCGTGCTGAATCCTTTCTAATGCATTTCACAAGTACTCAGTGGTGACCTCTTCGCACTAGAGTGGTTTCTCTCCTATGGTAGCTCAATTTGACAACTCTGAATACACTTTTTTTGCCTTTTTCTTTTTCTTTTTTTTTTTTTTTTTTTGCAGGAAAGGCATCCCAAGGTTTTTATAAACCCTTCTTTAGCCCTTGAGAAGAGCCAATTTAATGCCAGAGTATCATTTCATTTGAACGGGAGGAAGGATTTGAGGAAACACAATCTGCTTTCTGAACAGTGTGAGAGGAATGCGGTTGCAGTTTTGTTAGAAACCCAGCTGCAGGGTATGGACACAAAATTCAGTTTAATAAAGCTCAGCCATGGCTCTTGGATTGTCAGCTGTATTCCTCTGCAGCAGCCCTCTTTGTCACAGCCCTTCTTCTGGAGCCTGCTCCAGCACTCGCGAACGCCTGCATCGGGAAAAGCTGGCACAGGAGACATTGCTGCCAGCCAAAGTTTCTATCATTTGTTAGCCTTAAAATGGGAAGGGAGGGAAGATCCCTCCACAAAGTCAGGAATCACCAGTGGAAAAGATCAGCTTGATTTTTAATTGCTATTTTTCTATTTGCAATTCAAAACCTGGGCAGGAACACAGGGAACAAATGCCAGCCACTGCAGGGGAAAATAACAAGCTCTGAACATGCCTCCTGAAAACCTTGGGTCTCATGCAAAGGTGCAGCCTCTGCTGCAGCCACAACCCTGCAGCACCAGGCACACATTGCCACACACACCCACACGTTGCCATCAGGCACCTCCCAAGCCAGGGCAGGAGTCGCCGGAAAGAACCCGCGGGAGCCACAGAGCCGCTCAGTCACATCTAGCTTTATTTTTAATCCCGTCAGAAAAGTTCAAGAGTTACACCAAAAAATACTTCAGTCTCTGCTACCTACTGACAAAAAATACACCACAAAATTATAAACTGTTCAGTGGTTTGCTGGAGTTTGGGTGGTTGGCGGGGGGGGGGGGGGGGGGCGGTTTGTACATTTCTGAGTGAAAAATGAATTTACAGGTGGGAGGGGGAAGGAAGGACAGGAAATCAGACAATGGCATTTGGCACTACATTTTTAGCTACACTATACAGTTATTTATCATGATGCCTGGTAGGACTGAGGAGTTCTGCCTTCATTTACACCCTCTAGTGTCTGTGTATGCGAAATGGAGGACAAAACTGCCCGATGCGGGGGAAGAAGGGGCCAGTTCCTAATTTCCATCCTAGTCTAGCCACAAATCTGAAAAAGCAGCGTTAGTCAAATGTGAACCTTGCCCTCCCTGGGTACTCCGCTCCTGCTGCTCAGTCTCACCCTGCCTGTGCTGCTAAGGAGCAGAGCTGCTCTGCAGCAACAGCTTGCAGCTCTGAAACAAAGAGAATCCTTCCTTAACTTTCAAATCCCCACGGCCAGCAGGAACTGCACACTGCCGTTCACAGGGAGAGGATGTTGTGCGTCGGCCAGGCCTGGATTAAGCCTGGGGCCTGGTCTGTGTTTGCAAGCAGAGATCTGATGGGACCCTTGTACTCTCAGAACATGCTACAGCCATCCCTCTCTAATTACCTAGAATGACACTAAATACTGAAGTATCTGAAGCTGAAGGAGGGTAGCAGGAGCATCCCATTTCATGGGTGAGGGAAAATAGGGTCTGAGAAGTTAGAGACTCAATATTGTTCCATAGTATCACCACTCTTGAAAGGCCATGGAATTCACAATGGCATTTCTTTGTCTTTTGGTGACTCTCAGGAGAGAGGTACCAAAGGATGATGCCTCATGTAAATTGCCAAAGGCCATGCAGAAAATCTGTGTCAGAAGCAGAAATAAAACCCTGACCCCTCATCCTGGGCCTCTGCTTGCTTTGACCCCACTCTATATCCAAACAGCAGCCAAGACTTCAGCCTCAGAGCCCAGCCAAGATCACCATCATGGTGGCAGCTCATTATGGATGCCTGGATCTTTCTCTGGAGTTACTTCAGCTGTTGCACAGGGAGGGATGTGTGTGTAACTTGTGTGTTTGAGGCAGGAGGGTATGCTTGCATTTCTCTATCAGCAAATGAACACCAATGCTAGATTCAATCTGACAGCAAAATATCCTCCCTTCAGCAAGCTAAACACCACCACAATGCCTTTGTACCAGGCTCTTTCTACCCTCTCTAAAGGACTTCAGCTCTTCCTGCACTGCACATCAAGCCTCTGTCACAGCTTTCCAGCAATGATAAAACTTTGTGGGATTTTCTTTGCTGCTTTTATCCTCTCTCTGGCTGTTTACCTCATTTGCTTTTTTTGTTTTTTAATTTCTTTTTCTAACAAATAGTTAAGCAATGATTTAAAAATATTTTTACATCGTAAGGTACAGTCAACATCAAACATGCCTTTGTACAAGAGCTTGACTTGGTTACAAATCAACAAGAACAATGCACAAAAAGAAATATCCATTAAGATGACTCCTGCACTTGGGGTTTATTTATTCTTGTCATGCTGTTAGCACAGCACCCTCAGCTAGAGCAACGCAGCACGCACGTGGTGTCGTCCTCCCACCCTCCTACTTTGCCCATCACCACTGGTTAACTTTAATGACCTTCTGTCTTGGCAGCCTTGGCTTCGTGGTTTGCTGATCCTGAGGGCAGCCAGGGCGATACAGCTCGGGAGCTGGTCTGCTTGGCCATGCTGTAGTGGCTGATGACGGTGTAGAACCTGCCCCGGGAGTTGGAATCCTGTGCAGAGTAGTACGCGTCCAGTGAGGCCGGGATGCACCGCTTGTGCTGCAAAGGGGAAGAAAGCAAGAGAAGGAGAGTGCTCTATCAGCCTCAGGCTCTCACTTCAGTACCTTGCAGTTAGCCCTTCCCACGATGAGGTCTGAGTCAGACTTGCTGCAGCAAGAGCAGCTGCTGCACAGCTCTGCTGCCTTTCAACACCATGGGAATGCACAAAGTTTAGAGTCGGGCAGCAGCCTTCGAAACCTGTTGCTATTGGCAACCCTGATTGCAGGCTGATTTCATCCATGGACTGTAAAATGAAGATCTTACTGGTTTGGTGTGTTACTGACATGCACCAAGGCCAAGGCCCATTGCTGGAGGCCTAGCAGGGCTGGCTGAGCAGCTCTTCCATGCTGGACTGAAAGCATAGTCCAGAATTAATCCTCAGACAAGCAGAGGACCACAGAGGCAAAGACAGAGCAAGCTGCCTACATGCTGCTCTGTGACATCTCTGACCTGTAGGACAATCACCTTGGTCAGAGATGGTAGGAAGCATTTGTGTGCTAAGAACTGCACAGATAAAGCAGTTTGATTTGCAACAGCTGCAAAAGAGCAATCAAATGGAAACGCTGAACTGGTCGGTATTCACCAAGCCAAAGTAGCACCAAGGACACAAAGGGCCCCAGGTACAGTATTAAACAAGGAGGTACTCCAACTTTCTGTTCCATGTGACTAGCTGAAAACTGAGTTCAAAATCTTTAATGTTTTCAGAAGTTCAGGTCTGGATGTGATTCTGAAATTCACAGCCCTGCCCTAACTTCATTTTTATATGACCTAAGAGAATAATGTACAATGACTAATACACCAACATCATTGCTCTGTTTTCCAGCCCAGAGACTATCCTCAGTGTGGTCAAGACTCCTGTGAGCTTTATGAGTTTATTCACAGTAAGGAGTTAATGAACTGCAAACTTTTATTTTTTCATCTCAGCAGAGCAAGTAAACAATTCAATATTAAACCAGTGGGCAGTGGGGGTTTAGCAATTAAGTTACATGGTTTTGTCCCTGATAGAGGCTCAAAAGCATCAGAAATTATCTGTATGGACAAATGTGGACTTCATTCACAAAGGACACATGTGCTAGCAGTCTGCAAGTTTGCTTTGAATTAAATGTATGCCAGCAAACCTCAGTCACTTGAATGTGTGGGAAGCAAGCATGGGATTCCAGCTGCCATAAATCCATTCACAAATATGAGGGATTGCTCCTGAACATCTGTCTGTAGTGTTCACCAAATGCTAATCTCAACAATTGCAGTGTAACAGTAGCTGATGAAGGCAGATGCAAGTCCACATTTCCCATAACACTTTTCCCATTTCAACACATCCTTGCCAAATGTTCTGTTTGGCCTGGTCAAAAAAAGCAGACTAGACTGTAACCATGCAGGCAATTAGAGCCTATCATTATCTCAGGCAATTCATCTGTCTGAAGTTTCTTACCTTATAAACAAATCCATCTGGGCAACTGTGGTCGTAAGTAAAGGCTTTGTATACCACGAGAAACACTATGCAGGCAAGGAATGCAAGAGCCAGACTTATGAGAATAGTGACCTACAAAAGAGGGATAATGTTACTCTACATATGTTAAAGTGGCATAGGAGCAACCTCATAATTAAATGACTTATAGTAACAGCCATCCTAGCAGACTGCGGTCCTCACTCCACTGTGCAGTACTTAACTAAGCATGGTAATTGAATGAAAGCCAGATCAAATAGCCCTGCATTCTCACAGCATTTCCATCCCCCCACAGGCCTTCAGGAGTGCACTTTCCCGTGTTTAACCCCTCACTGAGGCATTTGTTGGTCTCCTTGGCTTTGTGTTCCCATGCTCTCAACTGTTCAAATGGTAGCATCATCTGCTGGCTCTGCAGAATCCACCCACAGCCAGAGTCCAGATTTGGGGTCTAATCTCTGCAGATAAACTGCCTTATACCCATGACAAGATCCCACTGCTCTGACAGCAGAGGTAGGTGGGCAGGTAGGAAGAAGGAAGTCTGTAGCACACACCACTTTGTGCCTTCTGGGTGACGAGAAAAGAATGACTTGTGCCTCAGGCTCCTTGCTAAAGGAAAGGCAGGAGAAATGGAATCCCTCTCTGTTTATCAAAGCTGTAAAAAGAGAGTATTTCAGGTACTCACAAAGCCCGGCATGTAAATCTTGTGACAAGTCAAGTCCAAGAAGAGATGATGGTGTTGGAGGTACCAAACACAACACCCTCTTTGGGGCTCAAATATTCCCCTTCTCCTCATTCCCAAGCAGCTGATATAGCTGCACCATTCTGTTTCTTTGCTGTAACTCCCTTCTCTCCAGCCCTTCCAGGTCCCTCTTAAATAGTTCACTCAACAGCAAGTTTCCTGGCCACATTCACAGGTATGGACTGAGGCCCTGATCTTTGATTTCAGCTGAGCAGTGTCCTCCCTAAGGACCAAGCATGAGTCCCAAATGCACTCTTGTTCTCCCCTTCCCCAAAGCTTTTTGGTCCCAGTTAGTAATTCTGCAAATGCAGCGTAAACGGCTTGGACTTTACTGCCAGTACCCCATCCTGCCAAGGTTGCTGTCTCACATTGATCTGGATTGCCATGGAAAAAAAGCCATAATCCCTGGGACTCCAGTGTTACCATGCAAACTAGAGCTCCTAATCAAATGAACTCACTCACAGAGATGGGGGTGGGAACAGCAGCAGCAGAAATGTGTAAAGCTGTTGCATGGAGCTGCTGCAGCAGCTCCCCAGCTTGCTCTGGCTCACTGGAACTGAGCACCAGCAGCATGTGTCTTGCAGGATGTTTGCCTGCATTGGGGAAGAGGCTGCAGTGCTCCTGTGTGGAATGAGCCGTGAGAGCCCGTGATAAAGAAACTCCTACAGCAGAAGTTTGAGGTCAGACAAAGGTTTACAGGAGGGATAGTGATCAATGAGGCTTTTTCCTGTGCACAATCTTAACCTGTTTGCCTCAATCTGAATTTCTCATCCTGGCACCAGAAGTCAAATCCAGGGCTGCAAATTTTCCCTGGTCACAGCAAAAGCCATTCACCTAGAGAAATGCAAAGGTAGCAGGGCCTGTGTGACTCTCCAGGAGCTAATGCCCCTGCCTGCAGGCATGCTGACACCATACCATGTATGTGTTCACCCTCCAGAATGTGCCCCTTGCCAGTATCAGGGCTGCACCTACCTGTACTAAAGGCAATCATTAACACTTACTGCCCCAGCAAGGAGGAGCTACAAATTTCAGCTCCATCTAGCCATCCACCCTTTTGTTGTTACAGTTATGTCACAATCCTCTTTGTTTTCTTCTATGAGTATTCAAGGAAATAGAGCAGCAGGCACAGGCAGAACTTGTTCCTTAACTAATATATAGGAGGCTGCTGATGGTAGAAAGTGGGGAAATAAGGAGTAACTCCCACAGTGTAATGGATAGGCTTGTCAGGAACACCAGCTAATGAAGAGCAAGCTGGTCACACCTCAGAATTCATCAATATAATATTACTAATATAACCATAATATTATGTATCATTAGCAATATTATATCAGTAAAGCTACACTAATTGATTAATATTGGTTCACATAGAATTTTGCTCTAATTCTCTTCTTCAGTAATGGTGGCAGCTGTAATTCTGAGAACCTGTAGGCCAGGCAGTCTCAAAGAGGCCACTGTGATTGAGCTTCTCACCCTCACCAATCCTGCATAAAGATGCACTGCCTGGTGAGATGTACACAGCACATTGGGGCTATTACTCAGAGAAGCTAAAGCAGCCCTGGCAATGCCACCTGCAACGCTGGAAGATGCAGAGCTCTAATCTTGGTGGCTGTTTTAAGACAAAGGGTGAAGGTATATCTGCATGAATGGCATTATATCTGACCCAACCCATCCAGTTAAAAACTCAGGAAAGAGAAAGGTGCAGAGACTTTATCTAGCAGGAAAGATTATTAAGTTCATTGTTAAGTCAGAACATTTTAGAATAAAGTGTAAAGAGAAAGGTAAGAAGATTGGGACTAAGAGGCCTTTCCAGTGACAAGCAGGTCACTGAAGCCCTGACTCACCTTTTAGAATAGCTGCTCACATTAACCTCCTCCTCGAGGCCTAATCTGCTGCAAAATGGACCAGTTAAGCAAAAGGCAGCGGCAGAGGGAAAAGCACTTACTGCTGGCTCTCACAAGAGAACTAAGAGAGTCCTGGTGTGCTGAGAAGTTAGCTGGTAGAAAAGGAGTGCAGTTGTTTGAACTGCATTCACCTGACCAAGAAAATATGGTCTCCACCTCCTCTCCATCAAAGCACACTTGTCGGTATGTCTGGATCGTGAACCTGGGGAAGCCATACCCCTTTTCATAGTGCTGAACAGGAATAAGACACAGTTGGATTCCAGGGAGTTGGAAATGGAACTTGCCATGAATTCTGCCCTAATAAGAACTTATATTACACCTGAAAAAAATGTCATTTTGAAAAATGCAGTTTTTTCCTCCAATAATTTATGAGGAATTGCAAAGGTGACAATGAGGTTAGTTTGGAGACATTAAAGCTACTACACATGCAGATCTTGCTCCAGCAAAGCCAGTGCTTAGAGGGCAGCTCTGGCTAGAAATTCAGAAAATAAGAAATGCTCAGCTCTCCAGTTTGGTTGCTCTGCCCTCAGTACAATGAAAAAGGAAATCTTGCTTGGGTTAAGGTAAAGGAACAAACTTCTGCTCAGGGCAAAGGAAGAGACAAAGTCAGAGAGCAATGAGATTATACCAAATCACAGAGCGGAACTGAGTGAGAAAGTATCTCCTGGTCCTGAGAAAGATGAAGCTGCTCATCCTTTAGCCTTCTGTAGTAAATAGAACCTTCACCTCCAGGGCCAGCAAGAGCTGCACACCAGCAGGACACAGACACCCTGTGCTCTGATTCCTCCTGCCCTAAAGTCTACCTTTCAGTAATCTCTTTCAGTATCACTAAGGTTGAAAGAGACTGCTTCCTATCTCCCCCTCTGCATCACTCTCCTCCATCCCAGAGGAATCCATCAGGGCTGACTGCATCCAGAGAAGGGGCTGTGAAAGAGGACTATCCCTGAGCTGTAAGATGTCTCCCCCACCAAGAATGACTATGTGTCTGCCCTCCCCAGGAGTTCCCACCAAAGCTGCTTTGATAGCTCCTCATTCTGAGCCAGTGCAAATGGTTTAAATGGCCAAGTTCTTCCTTTAGCCTTCACAAAAAGAAAGAACCAATTGTTAAATTCCATGTCCAGGCACAGCCTGTACAAATGACCATTAGGAATGCAATTGGACTGGTTATCTTGCCTGCTCACTGATCCCCTAGAAGCAATAACCCCTACTCCACGCTGTGGTTCTGTTCTGGCAATGTGCTGACACCCAATTCCTGACCTCCCAGGAGCAGGTTCCTCCACTGAGCTCCTCCCTTGCTCTGAGGTGTAATTGAGCTCACTGTCACCTCCCTCCTGCCGTTTCATGCACCACTAAAATTACAGTGTGACACAGTATTAGACACGATGATGCATGGTGTAAAACTGCTCTGGGATGCAATGTCATGTAAGATGTTAAAACCCTGAAGAAAGGGAAGAAAAATCCCCACCCCAGATATTTTGCCACACCAGCCCTAAGATCCACCTCTCTGGCTATTGCAGAGCACACAAAGCTTCATTAACATTTAACCACCAAAGAATCACAGAGCTGCAACACCTAATAAACCTCCACTTTTTTTTTTCTTTATGATTAACATGAACCTTGGCAGTCTCTAAGCAATATAAACACTCACAGAGGGGAAATAAAATTTAGTGAGCAGATAAAACCTGGAAGTGCTGCAGGCATGAATCTGTCATGTGTGACTGTTTGAGTGGGTAAAAGAAGGGAGGAGGGGGTTGCCTGCCCTTTCCCCAAACTCTTATATGATTCTCAAAGGCTCCCTTAAGAGGGGAGAGTCTGCTGGAATGGAGGAGAGAACATTGTTACCACAACACAAAGCTCCTCATCCTCCACAAAACATGGAAAGAGGCCCTTAGCCAGGATTGCTTAGCCTGGAGAAGAGGAAGCTCAGGGGTGACCTCATTGCTCTCTACAACTACCTGAAAGGTGATTGTAGCCAGGAAGGGGTTGGTCTCTTCTCTCCAGCAACCAGCACCAGAACAAGGGGACACGGTCTCAAGCTGTGCCAGGGGAAGTTTAGACTTGAGGTGAGGAGAAAGTTCTTCACTGAGCGAGTCATTCGTCATTGGAATGTGCTGCCCAGGGAGGTGGTGGAGTCACCATCCCTGGAGGTGTTCAAGAGGGGATTGGACGTGGCACTTGGTGCCATGGTCTAGTCATGAGGTCTGTGGTGACAGGTTGGACTTGATGCTCTTTGAGGTCTCTTCCAACCTTTGTGATACTGTGGTACTGTGATGAAAGATGAAGTACACCCCATCAGCAGAGTGCTTGGCTTGGCTCTTCCCCACCTTATCACAGGTGACTTACATCTTGCATTTGCACAAGAGCACAGATTAAGCAAAGGATATGTCCTCATCAGGCAACAAGACATAAGCTGCCACAGGATTTTCCTCCAGTGGGATGATACCTAACTGCAGTAGTGCCCCAGTTAAGCTGCCCCTCATGCTGTCTGTCCATCCATATATCCCTGCCACTCTCTTTGATTTCAACAGCTGCCCATGAGGATTGTTTTTCTAATCAAAATATCCCATTTTCCCTCTCTAGCTACAATGAAAACTCCTATTTTAAAGCAAACTAGAGAATAATGTCACATCCAGACAGCAGGGCATTCTTTTAAGAGCCCTTTCCCTTGCAAGGTTTTGACATTTTTATTCCTTGCTGTCTTCCTTGGCAAAGATTTTCTGGCTTGTGCCTTTCAGCCCTGATGGTTTTCAGAGAGGGTGTGCAGCCTTAAATCCACGTGGAAGTCAACAACAGGGAGCTGCTGATTCCTCCAAAAAGTCAAGCCTTAGGGTCTTCAATAGCAACATTGACAACCTGCTGAGCTACAGAGCCTGTAGGTAGCTCCACACCAGCATTGGGCTGGTACTGGCTGTCACACAAGCATTTTCACATCTTGGTGCCTCAGAGTCCTGGAAAACCTGAACCCTCTGGAAATACCAGGTGGGAAAAAGGAAGCAGAGAAAGACAGATCCTGAACAGAGGTTGATGGGAATAACTCCTGCACAGAGCAGACATTCACAAGGAAGGATTTTCAGGCAGTGTAACTGGGGGAAGGGTCTGTCAGCAGATGGCAGTTCCCTCAAATTTATGCACTGTTTGAACTGAGTTGACAAATAATTTTTTCCCAGTGGGGACTGGGATGACTCTCTATTACTATTCAGCATCCAACCTGTGCTGGTGAGTTGGGGAGGGTGTAGTTTTGTTCCCATTTAAGACACACATTACTTGAATTAGCAGCTGGAGGAACTTACAATCATGGCTCTGGTGTCATGTCATTCTGCCTTTATGTTTTGTTCACATGCTCTGCTGATGGTTAGGACACACTGAGAGGAAGGACTCAGCATAAAAATGGTTTAAGAAATGGGATAGGTAGAGAAAATAACATGGATAGGATATGATGTGATATGATATATCATAGGATCCAGCAATGGTGTTAGACATTCATCTGTATGGTTATAAAAAACACCCAAACCAAAACAGGCATAGCAACTTCCATGGAAACAGGAGGAAAATGTTTTTCACTGAGAGGGTGATGGAACACTGAACAGGCTGCATAGGGAGGTTGTGGAGTTTCCCTCTCTGAAGACATTCAAAACCTGCCTGGATGTGTTCCTGTGTGACTTGCCCTAGGTGATCCTACTCTGGCGGGCGGGGGTTGGACTGAATGATCTCTCAAGGTCCCTTCCAGCCCCTAACATTCAATGATTCTGTGATTCTGCGACCTCACCTTGCAGTGAAACACAGGAGAGGGCATCCTACCAAACTGCAAAGTGACATCTTTTGAAGAAGGGTGGTTTGTCCCTAACCCAAACCACAGATAATCTATGTATTAATCACAATTACCTAATGTCCTCTGTAGGTTATAAATTGGTCACAAATGGGGAAATGCTTTGTGGGAGGGAAATCTTTCTCATGTATTTACATCTTCAGTGCTGCATGGCTTCTTACATGAAGCTTCAGAGTTGGTGTTTTTTTTGGTTCTTTACCTTACAATTCATAACCATACACCAATTGGGTCTCAATACTTCTAAAAACATTGAACAGCATCCATGAGGATGGTATAATCTTGCATCCCTAAAACATCTCACATCTGCTCCACTATTTCATGGGTTCCACAACCCAGCAATCAGTCCAAAACACTCACAGGATAGAGAAAAAACAAGGTCATTTCTCCAACTACCCTAAAGTCTCAAAGATATGCACCTGAAACAGAACCAGCTGTCTCAAGACATTTTGCTCTCCCAGCCCTATTCCCATTGGCTCTACCCACCTCTGCATTCACCACCTCACCACAGAATCACAAAGGTTGGAAGAGACCTCAAAGATCATCAAGTCCAGCCTGTCACCACAGACCTCATGACTAAACCATGGCACCAAGTGCCACGTCCAAGTGCCCTCTTGAACACCTCCAGGGATGGTGACTCCACCACCTCCCTGGGCAGCCCATTCCAATGGCTAATGACTCTCTCTGTGAAGAACTTTCTCCTCACCTCCAGCCTAAACTTCCCCTGGTGCAGCTTGAGACTGTGTCCTCTTGTTCTGGTGCTGACTACCAGACTACCCCAGTGAAGCTCTCCAAGTTTGTATATCTCAAAAAGAAACATCTGTCTTCTGAGATGACTATGTACCCACCAGCAATTCCTCTGCTCAGTGTCTTGTAATACTGTAAATGCAGCACGAGCGTGGAACAAGAACATCATGTTTCCAAGCAATTTGTCAAATAATTAAATTATGCACACAATAACTAGCTGGCTCAATTATATTAGCCTGTCTCCATCATGTAATATAATTTCTAGTGGCTGTTTAGGCACTAATAGCCTCAGATCTTTTTAACTGTGTCTGGTGCCAGCTGCGGTCTGCATGACATCTTTCTGTGCCAAGTCAAACCCCTTGAATAGAAAAATTCATGGCTTGGCTTCCAAGCCCCTGTTTCTTATGGAACTTCTAAATACCATTTTCAATAAGGATGCTTCCACCATTGAATGTTAGCAAATTTCCACTTAGGTAAATAACCAAGGAACACTAAATAAATACATGGCCTTTTTGCCACACCATACAGGTCTTCATAGGTCTTTTTTCCTCCCCTCCTCCCACTTGTTTTTCAACTATCATAAGCTTTCCCTCCTGCTACCTTCAAAAGAAAAGAAGCATAAATCCAAACTTCAGCAAGCCAGGTGACTCAAGGAACCTTTTCTTCTAAAGGTGCTTTTCTTACTAACCCCATGGTCCTAACACCTGACACACCGCTCATGAGCTGAGCAAGGCTGGAAGAGGCTTCCTGCCAGATCACTGATTTGAGATGGTTTTTCAATTAGTGGGACTGCAGCAGACAGCTACCTCATCCCCACAGCTAACCCTTCAGCAGGGACATGCTGCAATTTCCCATTGTATTGTGCAAAGTGCTGGCTGTGACAGTTCCTCCTGTCACTTTCTGTGGGACATGCCAATGGATGCCTCAGCTCATCAAGGGCTCTTTTTAAATGCATTAACAGGAATACAACATAAATCAAGTCATCAATAAAATTTCTCCTTGCTTACCCTTTGCCTGACAAGACTCTCCTTCTGAAGAGCCTCATACATGCAAATTCATCCCCTCTCTCCACTGCACCCACACTGCATATAGAACAGGGAAAGCATTAGGAGCCCTAAGTGAGCACAGGTCCATGGATTAGCACATGGCAACAGGCTTGGGAAATGGAGTTTGAGTTCTTCACTCTGCTTCTGGCTTTTACACCTGACACACTCAGGTCTAGCTCCATGATTTGTTCCCTACTGGTAGTGATAGACCAGCAAGACCCACCTGAAGCTGCAAGTCCCCAGAAGCTTGGCTTCTTCTGGGCCTGTGTGTGTGCAAAACCACCCAAGCACCAACACCATCCCACAGCCAAGGATCAGGCTGGTTCTAGGGAAAAGCTGAGGTCTGTTTGCTTTATGAAATTTGGTTCTTCCATGGGCAGGGCAATTTTCAAAGCAAGCTTCCTGACCTGAGTACCAAGGTATCACACTAAGGCACATTATGGTACTCTTCCAGGTTTGTTTTCTTGCCTTTCCCATCACTTTCTCTTGTATTCAGATTTTACATGAGACACTGGATTTGAGAATGCTCAGAACAGTTTAAGCTCTTTCCATGCCAGGGCATGAGATAACTTTCCCCTTCCTCTCCCTACTTCCATGCACTTCTTAGATAAAAGGAAAGTGAAGGTCGAGCTTGCACAAATTAAAACACCTTTGTTCAGTACACTCTTGTGGGTAGAAAACATAAATCAATTGGAAGTTCATTCCTTCAAGAAGGTCAACACATTCACATGCATTTCAGCATCTATCTCTACCATCACAGGTCAGGAAATAAAGGTAATAATATGGCAGCATTCATGGTCCAGTACACCCATTTCTCTTATAAAAACTTATTCTTATTATGTGGGTGCTTCATACAAGGACAAATTGAGGACTTGGCAAGCAAAGTGTCTCCTGGGTAACTTAAGAATTAAAAGCCTTTCCATTTAAAATCAGAAATGTGAAGCTTTATTGCTGCAAATGACTTCCAAAAGCTACTCTCTTAAAAACAAACAACAAAAATTAATAATCTAGCTGATTATCATGCCTTCAAATGCATGAGGCCAGTTCCATTAGCTGTGGATCTGACCCAACAGACTTAATACATCTGCAAGTACTAACAAGAGGGAGCTCAGGTCTGTTTAACATTCAATCAGCAGCCTGTGCTGCATTATAAATAGAATGAAACATTACATGGACAAAAATGTGAGTGAAGCATTTCACTTCCCTGATTATTTTTTCCCCCAGCATTCTGTGGTTTGGCTGCAAGACTCAAAATGCACTTCATGACAGTCAATAAACTTTGCCTTGGCTTTAGTTAGCCAAAAACTGTCCTTCTCCATGCCATTTGGTCCCTTTTGCTACATTAGCCAAACTGGCATCAAGCATATTTCATTCCACCTCAACTGCTGACATGAAAATTACCCAGGACATAGGGTTTGCTGGAGGGTGGCAGAGGTACCAAAATGAAATGTGGCATTGTACCGTTGAAGACAAAGATGAAGTGCAAGAAATCATTCAGACTCAATGGAAACTGCAATTACATTTTGCAACTAGCTGAATGGGTATCTCCCTGAAACTGCTTAGGAAAATCTTTTTAGCATCATAGAATCAGTCAGGGTTGGAAGGGACACAAGGATCATCTAGTTCCAACCGCCCTGCCATGGGCAGGGACACCCCACACTAGATCAGGCTGCCCAGAGCCTCATCCAGCCTGGTCTTCAACACCTCCAGGGATGGGGCTTCAACCACCTCCCTGGACAACCCATTCCAGGGCTTCACCACTCTCATGGTAAAGAACTTCCTCCTCACATCCAGCCTGAATCTCCCCACCTCCAGCTTCATTCCATTCCTCCTAGTCCTATCACTACCTGATATCCTGAGAAGTCCCTCCCCAGCCTTCTTGTAGGCCCCCTTCAGATACTGGAAAGCCACAATTAGGTCACCTCTGAGCCTTCTCTTCTCCAGACTGAACAGCCCCAACTCCTTCAGTCTGTCCTCATAGGAGAGGTGCTCCAGCCCTCTGATTTTTCAAGCATTTTGTGCCAAAACAAAGGGTCACTTGAGGTTTCTGCTCTGCAGCTCCTTTCTTTCTCCAATATATCATGATCTGGAGAATTTAGATTCAGCAGGTCTACCCCACAAAACCCTTAGTCATGTGAATATTCTCTGTCACTTCCATTTTTAGACGTTTACTGCATAGCAATTAACTTTCTTCTTCTCTCAAAAAATCCATTAAAGTAAAAAAAAAAAACCCAACACCCTGAGCTGCCTGTGCTCACAGATGGCAAAAAATAAGATCTATCTGAGGTGGTTTGTTCTGATTTTGCAAGAGTATGTGCATGTGTAAAAAAAAAGAAAACAACAAACCAAACTGTGATAGTTTAAGCCTTAACTGGGAGTTAAGAGCTCAGATGGGGGCAAGGCTGAGAATCTCTCCCCCACTCCCCCCTCCTCCCTCCCAACAGAGAGGGAAGGGGAAAAAAAGGAAGGAGCAAATCCACCAAACAGTAATTTGGAGTCGGCATGGAAGTAGAGAGGTAAAGAGTTTTCTTTAAACAATATATGTGTAACAATAACAGGTAAGGTTCACAAGGGCAAGGAACAAGGATGGATGGGAGGGGGGCAAAAAAAGAATGATACAAAACCAGTCTCTCTCTGAAGAGGCATGGAGGCAGCAGGGAGAAGGATCAGGCCTGACCACGTGGCAGAGGAGCAGATAAACAGCCACAGTAGCTCTCATCCAGGAGGGGCAGGAGCCAAAAGGAGAACCAATGACCCCAATGCCTTCCCTTTTATACCCTAGCTGGGCAGGGAGGGGGGAGTGGAACAGACTCAGTTTCCCAGGGGGAAAACACCCTGCAGGGAAGGCAAAGCACTCGCAAGCCCTCCCCTCTTTGCTTTCAGGAAGGGTGTTAACCCACCACACAAACCCAAGAATACACTTGCAAAACTGACCTATTTCACATAAAAGCTATGTCTTGTCTTTTCTCTTGCTTTGCTAGGTGCTCCCTATCCTCATCATACAGAGCAATGCAGTTAAATCAAGATACACCTTCCATGTGCATGTTTTCAACATGGAAACGTCCCAGGTTTGCCTCCTTGGGAAAAGAAAGCCAGGTATCAGCTGGGAATTCTGACAAAAAGCACCCAGACAGAGGAAAGCTTGCAGGGTTTATAGTGATCAGAGATGTCTGATGTTCATCAGAGATGAAGAGAGATGTCTGTTTTCTGGCAGCTGCACCACAGATCCGCACTTGATTCATCCTCACTTTTCCAAATTGTGGCTGACAATCACAAATGGCTCCATCAATCCACCTACATGCAAGCTGTGAAGCCCACTAGGACAGAGAGGACCTATCCTCTTCTCTTCCCATTACAGCCAGAGGAAAAGAAAGATTTCTCAGCTCAGGTAGAAAAACAAGGAGCATCACTCTGTGATTCTTTGATTCTGTGCAACATTTCTCACTGCCTTTCACACACCCAAGTGGAAGTCTGAATATATGCTGGTGCTAGTTTGCACCAGATCGAAGTAGACAAAGGCCAGGCAGGACTGGGCAGTGGATTTGTGAGAATGGAGAAACTGAGACCCTCTGGAAAATATTGGACTTCCAAAGACAAGGCAAAGTGTGGATCCAGAGACAAGCCACTCCATCACTGCCAAAAGAGGACATGGGTGAAGTGAGGGCTGCCTGACACCCCTGCAAAAAGAACTCTGGGAAAGGAAATGGTCTGATGATAGTTCAGAACCTCTAAAGGGAGTGAGTAAGTCTCCAAATCAGTCCCTGGAAACTGCAATCAAACCCCTCACACTGACAGCTCCCCAAGCCCCTCTCTGAATGCAAGAATCAACAGGAGACGATTATACCACTCCTACCGCTGATGCCAGTGCAACAAGATGCCTGAACACTATGGCCACTACTCCCTGTGCCTACCACCCTTCTGTTTTGTCTCTGCTTTGTCCCTTGCTCTCTGAGATCACATAGCTCATCTGAGCACTGTGCACCCTGGAAAAATCATCAATAGCCATATTAGTAATTATTACTAAAGAGAGAAAAATCTCTGCATATTAGCGTGTGCTCCCTCCCTTGAGCACCACTTGCATCAGTCAATGTAATGGGATCTTTCAGCAGCCACTCTGCATCTTCCAGATAACCAAGGGGATGTGGCAGTTGCCATGGTAACATTGTTATTGTTAGCATTAAAAAGCAGTAAGGAGAATTGTCCTCCTCACACTCAGAGGAGCCCTTTCATTATGAGTTACTCCTGCCCTGTGTAACTTAACAATTAAAGGAATCTTTATGTTTATTTAGCTACTGAATGTGCACAATGAAAGACCCCATGCCATTTTTCTGGGATTCATTCCTTTTCAGGTTAGAGGGAGAACTATCAGCATAAAGCAACAGCCTACAAGTGACAGCAGAACAGCAGAAGCTTGCAGGAACCATGGCATGGACAGGGAGTTTGGGAAAGGGAATGGACCGCCCAAGGGAGGTGGTGGAGGCACCATCACTGGAGGTCTTTAGAAAAGATTGGATGTGGCACTTGGTGGCATGGTTTAGCTGATGTGGTGGTGTGAGGTCATAGGCTGGACTTGATGATCTCAGAAGTCTTTTCCAGCCTCAATAATGCTGTGGCTCTGTGAAGCAGGGTGATCAGGAAAAGAGGAATACCACCTTTGGGGCTGTGTGGGTATGCGGCAAAGCAAGTGCAAATTGCTACCTTCACAGCTGCAATGGTGATGCACCCTTCAAAAACAAGGGCAGGGTGGGCAGGTAGATAAATGTCTGCACTCAGGGGAATGAGGCATTTCGCAAAGCTATGCTCACGGCGCAGAGGCCACACAGCAATTTTCTGCATGATGCTGTAGAAGACATTGTGCCCACAACTCAGCAGACCTTACCTACAGAAAATGATCAAGTCCTTCTCCCTACCTTCCTCCACAACCACACAAGCCCAGAATTTTCTTTTCCTCTCTGAATTGCAATGCCTGTGACATAAAGGTCCTTCCACTACAAGCTTTAGCTGAATACCCAGGGGATTCTATGGGTCAGATTCTAGTGGGGTAAGCAGGGGAAACATCTTTCTCTTCAGCAAAGCTGAAACAGGAAAATGAGTCCTGGCCTGACCAAGAAAAGTCTTTCTTAATTAGAAGCCAAGTGAGATACTGGCTTGGTTTTGATAATGAATAATTACTGCATCAATGTCTGTTTTGTAAGGTGTGGCTGAAGACAAGCCAATCTTGCTTTAAGTCTTTCACGTTAGGTCAGAGGAAAAGACTTGTTTCAGCATAAGCATTTCAATAACAAAACCATTTCAATAGGTTCCACTATGTTTTGTATTTATAACCTGATGAAAAGTGTGGTGAAGAATTACATCCACTGGTTACTGAATCTGCATGTGCCAGAGCAGTTTCAGGGCGGAGGGAGGAGAGAGTTGGTAAGAAATGTATTGTCACTGCATACCCAACAGGAATGGATTACACAAGTAGTGACTCTGAAAATGGCTCTTGCCAGCTTGTAGCAAAAAGAGTGACGTCCCCAGTCTTCTTCAGTGAAGTAATGAACAATATTTGCAGATCATTTTTGCAGGTAGAAAAATTGCTCCTAAGAAAACATCTTAAATATCTCAATTTCTCCCCCACACACCCACTCTCAACTTGTTCTGTTAAAGACAAGTACAAAGTTTAATTGTTCCAACCCCAGAAGACTGATAACTGCAACTTTCCTAAAAAAGGCAAAAAAGCTGTGGAAGACCTGAGAAGTCAGATAACAATGGTAGGTAACTATCACCCAGGTAACAGTCATTAAATCACTGTCTCCCTGAAAAGCCAATAATGAACAGCTCTATGGCATTCAGTGATAACAGAGGTCAAACCGGTTGCCCATGAGCTTGCATATAAAGAGAGCAATCTGTGCCACCCTGATACTCCACGTTGAAAACCTATGCTGAAACACCACTCCAGTACTTTCCTGGTGCTATGTGGAGCTAGAAAAATCTGGAGAGACCCAGGTCTAGCATGGGTCTATCTACCTACACTCCCTGGATCTAACTGAATCAAGCACGATTTCCATAATCAACTATTCTTCAGATGTCTTGAACACAAACTTCAGCTGTCACAGTCAAAAAGATGGGTAGAAACCCACTGTTCACCTTAAAAATGCTTCTGGTTGATTTCTGTGTTATATGGACTGGTTGGAAGACAAAAGGAGTCATGGGAAACCCTGTCCTCCAGAAGCAACAAGACATTGGAATGGAATGGAATAGAATGGAATAGAATGGAATAGAATAGAATAGAATAGAATAGAATAGAATAGAATAGAATAGAATAGAATAGAATCAGTGGATAATCTGCTTGAAAAGCAAGAGGCGCTATTGATAGAAATAAGGGCAGAAACTCAGAGGAATTAAGATTCTCACACAGGAGAGATTGTTCTTAACAGCTCTAACATAGGTATCACTGGCAAAAAGAAGCCCTACCTCTAATACAAAATGTGTTAGATCTCTTGTCCCATAAAGGAACATGACAGAGAGTCCTCACATCTGCAGACCTTTTCTAATGCACCTTAGTGTCATCACTGGATGGCAAAGCATGGTAGTATGAACTGACTTCAAGGCAGGCAAAATGCAAAGACCAGACAGAAAACTTGGGTGTATATAGTTACTGCAGGATAAGACCTTTGCAGTTCAAAAACTTCCTAGAAGGACACATTCCCAAAGCCTGGAGAAGGCAAGGTCCACAAATCATTGCCAGTCAGCTCAAGAGAAAATTTTGTCACTGCTTCTGTGGAGGAGTAACATAACAAAAGAAAATCTCCTTTATGTATGGATGGTTGAACCATAATGCTATTTTAACATCATCTCCTTGTAACCCATCTACACACAACTATTTAAACATTTGTTATAAAGTATGTAGGGGGTGACTCATCCAGCTGAGGAACAAGCCTAATTGGTCAAACTTCCAGGACACTGTGTGCTGAGCTGTAGAGAATCATAATCTCATCTATTAGGAGATGTGACAAGTTGCAGAAGCTATCTAAAATTCCTGGAAGAGGTAGTGTGAAATAAGAACCGTTGCCTAGGGACAGTCTCTTCTTTAAGATAATTAAAGAGCTCAGATCTGTGCTGTTCTGGATGGATGAAAAATCTGCATGCATAAGCTGAAATTCTGGCTGTGGTTTGCTCATGCGAGAAAGTTGCCTAATAATTCATTAGCCTCTTCAATAAAAGATACCCCAAAGGCAGAATAAAGGGCATCTGTGGATTTGACTGCCATGGTCATATGGCCCCAAAATTTCCCCCAGAGGGCCTGTTCTTATGTATAATGCAGCTACATGACTCAGAAAAAAAAAAACCAAACCAACAACCAAACACAAGAACTTGGGAAGAGTTTCCTTCTTCCCTGAGGACATTCCCATAACAAGTGACCAGAATCAGAGAGGAAAGAAAAAGACTTCATAGACTGAAACAGAAATGTTAAAAACCCCTCCAGAGAGGTTGTTAGTGGGTGAGGAGCATTAATACAGAGTCCAGCAGCATTTCTCCACACACACTCATTCATAATACTCTGCCATATTTCTGTTTGAATTGATAATTCTACCATTTGGGTGAGGAAAAAACCCCAAAATACAAGACATCTCACTTTGTATTCTCCAGTAGCAGATAAGACAAGACTTGTTGGCTATTTCTTTGCATCTTCTTACTGACTTGTCCCTTTTCCCAACATGCAGGTACCTCATGCTGAGAAACACTGCTCCTCATGCACAGACTAATAGAGCTGTAGCAGCAAGATGGCTCCCTATGAAAACTCTTTGTTTCAAGCACTCCTGTAGACTGACATCAGCTGCACATCCAGTTGCCATTCAGTTCTCATGTATTGGGAGTGCACTAAACTGATGAACCATCTACACTTGGATGGACTATTGGCCTTTCCCTCCATCATTTCTCTTGCAAAAATCAATGGGATGATTTACTTGCTTCTGCCAGTGTAAAGCTACTCACAGCCCAGCTCCAGTATAGATTAATACCTTAATTTTAATCACTGTGTTAGCAAGAAGTTGAGGATGTTATGTTCCATGCATCACATACTGGAAGGCTATACAAAGCAACCAGCCAGCAAAAGAAAGTATGACAATCTCATTTATATCCACAGAATCATGGAAATGTCAGGGCTGGAAGGGACTTCAAGGATCATCTAGTTCCAACTCTCCTGCCATGGGCAGGGACACCTCACATTACATCAGGTTGCTCAGAGCTCCATCCAGCCTGGCTTTAAAAGCTTCCAGGGATGAGGCTTTTACCACCTCCATGGGCAACCTGTTCCAGTGTCTCAACACCCTTATGGTGACGAACTTCTTCCTGACATCCAATCTGAATCTACCCATTTCTAGTTTTGCTCCATTCCACTGTCTTTTTTGTTGTTGTTTGTTTTCAAAAGCTTTTAAAAGTGCAGCCAAACCACCAATAAAGCAGGGAGGTGGTGGAGTCACCATCACTGGAGGTGTTTAAGAAGAGACTGGATGGGGCTCTTGGTGCTACGGTTGAGTTGATTAGATGGTGTTGGGTGATAAGTTGGACTTGATGATCTCAAAGGTCTTTTCCAACCTGGTTAATTCTAATTCTAATTCCAATTCTAATTCTAATCATAGAATCAACAAGGTTGGAAAAGACCTCAAGGATCATCAAGTCCAACCTGTCACCCAAGACCTCATGCCTACTAGACCATGGCAGTGAGTGCCAGGTCCAATCCCCTCTTGAAACCTCCAGGGACGGCAACTCCACCACCTCCCTGGGCAGCACATTCCAATGGCTAACAACTCTCTCAGTGAAGAACTTTCTCCTCACCTTGAGCCTAATCTTAATTCTGATTCTAATTCTAGTTCTAATTCTAATTCTAAAAGTTAAGTATTTACTATGATTTCCTCTTACAACAAACAAATGTAAAATGATTTCATCAGTGCCAGATAATGAGCCAGCTCGTAACCAGAGGGCAGCATTTTAATAACTTCACTAAAAATATGCACTGGTATAAAAATGTGGTGCAATAAAAAAAAAAGCACAAAAGGTAATGAAATATTACCTATTATCTCAGCTCATTTTTGTCAGGAAATAATACTACAAACTTAATACGAGACATGGAAGCCTTATGAAAAGCAGGCAGGGAGAGGCTTATAGTCTTAGCCAGTAATAGATGAGAGGCTGAGTGATTAATAAGTTGACAGTGACGAGCAGAGAATGGAAATCATATGGACTTTAGGGAAAGGTAATAGCTTAAAAATGAAACTGTCGTGCTGCCAGGCTGCACAGGAAGAGGCACAGCTCCCACAGCCATCCCCGCTGCACAGCAAAGGGGAGGGTAGCTTTTAAACCTCTGTCTGGGCTGCGCACACCGCTGGAGCCCCCAGCTCCCCGTGCCTGCTGCTGTGCAGGCCTCCCGTCCACTCCAGTGGCACCAACAGAAGAACTGCACCAAAATCAGGAAGGGGAGAGGAAAAAAAATCCAAGGAAAGGAGGGGTCTGAATGCAGCAGCAAGCTGGGCTTTTGAACAATGGGAAAGATAAGATACTTCATAGGACTAGGTGACGTGTCCGCGTGAATGAGCTAACTAATGGGCCTGCAGCATACACAGCATGTAAGGATGAGGTGTTCTTTATTGCTTTTTAAAGTAACAATCTTTTAAACAACATCTTTGGATGGGATTACAACTTGGTTTTACACTGACCTTAAGAGTGTGTGGGGTTAAGTTTTAAACACCTGGTGAAGCACCATTACTTACAATATCAACAATGCCATTTACTGCAGGGGAGAGGCCAACACAACACTTTCAGGGGACTTCACATTTACTGTTGTTTCCCAGGCCCACTGTGTCTGGTTCTGATTTGTCCATTGTTCACACTGGAAAAAGTCTGCCAGGGGAATTTAACCGTGGCTAATTTGCTGCTTTCTTTGCTAGTGGTACAACAGTGACTCACTATTGGTGGTACACAAATATTGTGCACACAATAAGACCAGTGAAGAATTCAGTTGAAATCAACAGCATTTAAGCCCCTGGTAAGTAACTAAGATCTAAACATGAGATGTCCACCAAAAAAAACAACCACCAAGATGCTACTTACAGACCTCTTAAGACTAAATCATGGGTTTAAATATCTTGGATGACAGCAAGAGAACTGTCTCCATGAAACAGATGTTAGTAAATCTCTGAAAACAACAGCAGCAGTGCCATTCTGTAGTGCTGCAGAAGGAGCTAAGCATGTCTCCTTCCAATAAGTTGAACAAGCCCTGTCTTGATGTTTGTAAAGGAAAAATCTCATGAGGTTCAACAAGGCCAATTGCAAGGTCCTGCACCTTGGTCAGGTCAACATTCGTTATCAATACAGGCTGGGGGATGGTGAGATTAAGAGCGTGGAAAAGCACTTGAGGGTACTGGTGGACAAAAAGCTGGAGATGAGCCAACAATGTGCACTGGCAGCCCAGAAGGCAAATTGCATCCTGGGCTGTGTCAAAAGAAGTGTGGCCAGCAAGTTGAGTGAGATGGTTCTGCCTCTCTACTCTGCTCTGGTGAGAACTCACCTTGAGTACTGTGTCCAGCTCTGGGGACTTCAACACAAGAAGCACAGGAACCTGACGGGGAGGGCCACAAAAGTGATCAAAGGGCTGGAGCACCTCTCATGTGAAGACAGGCTGAGGGAGTTGGGGCTCTGCAGCCCAGAGAAGAGAGGGCTCCAGGGAGATCTTATAGTGGCCTTCCAGTACCCGAAGGGAGCCTACAAGAAATCTGGGGAGAGACTGCTACAAGGGCATGCAGCACCAGGACATGGGGCAATGGTGTTAAACTAGCAAAGGGTAAGCTTAGATTGGACTCTAGGAAGAATTTTTTTCCTATGAGGGTGGTGGAACACTGGAACAAATTGCCCAGGGAGGTGAGCTAAAGCTCCATTGCTGGATGAATTCAAGGTCAGGCTTAACAGGGCAACCAGATCTAGCTGGGGATGTCCCTGCAGGGGTGTTGGACTAGACGATCTTTAAAGGTCCTTTCCAAGCCAATGCCTTCTGTGATTCTATGATGCTACAGATGGCAGCAACTTCTCCTGGACAATCTGAAAAGGGATCATTTTCTTCAACATTGCTAGAAAATCATTATAATAAACTTCTTTGTTTCTTGCAAAATGAAGAACAACTAGGCCAAAAGAAAGACCACTCAGTTCCTTGAGTCAAGTACTCCTGTTGACTTTCAAGGATGATAACCTCCCACAAAAAAATTGCAAACCTAATTCTAGCTTTTCAAGGATCAGGACTATAGCTAGGCAGTGCCTCCTATCTTTTCTGCTCAGCTCACAGATATTTCCCCTGACTTTGGAAATGTGAAATCAGATCTCTCATCTTTACCACTCTCATGCTCTGTGGTTTAGGAAAAGCACCATATCTGCTCAATAAAAAGGGAGAACACACTAGCAAGTTACATGCTTGGAGTTCTAATTTTAGGAGGAACTAAGCCACTCTAATGTGCTGCAGTCAACAGGAACTGAGGGCATTCAATAATTCATGAGTTTCTTTCCATGTTTCAGTACAGCTTGTTGAAAATTTCTCATGGAAACATTTTTCATCAGAGAATTCCAGTTCCTGTGAACCAAAACTGCTTACAGGACAGGATATGCTTGGATACTTGTTTAAAATGAGGTTTGATCTATGACAATGTAATTCTATAATAAAATATTTTAACTGTAAAAGGGATTCTTTGATTGGAAGACAAAAACCCCTCCACTTTTCAGTCAATCTTCACTCTGATTTTTAGATTACCTTTAAACACAAACATTTGAGAAGAAAAAAGATTCAAACTCGCTTTACTTTCAATTTCAGCTGGAGAATATTTACATAACTGTTTCCTGGGAAAAAGAAAACATTTCCTACTTTAGATCTAGTTATGAAGGTATTTCCATGCCTGTCCTCATAAAACCCCCCCAGTAAACAGCTTTATACTCATGCAGATAAACCTCTCTTTGACCCCAGTGATGAGTGGAGTGCTAAATTTGTTATGTCTTTACTGTCACTTTCATTCAGTTATTTTCAAATGGATGGCATTTTGCATCAGAAGGCAGCAGAATAACCATTTCTTACCTTTAGTCTTTCTGTTACACCATCAGTGAAACTGACTGTGAATTCAGCAATTTTGGGCACTCTGAGTTTTCCTTTGTTCTTCTGGTCAGGCTGATATTCTGTTCTTGTTTTCACAATTACCTGGAAAATATCAACATTTTTAAGGTTGCTGCACACAGTATCCTTTTGTTGGTTGGGTTTTGGGGGGGGGTGGTGGTGTTTTGTTTTGTTTTTTCCTCTAAGCTGTTCCACATATACCATTCCCTGGACCTACACAAATACCTTAGAATCATACATAAACACAAATTCATCACGCCCTCAGGAACTTAGAGAGACAGATAAATAGGCAGGCAGGTACACAGACCCAAGACAGTGAGCTTATCACATCTGAGTCTTAAAATAGCTGATAGCAAAAGATTTGACACTCACTTTCTTTTAGGACTAGGCATAGAATGTTTATATTGTATTAATCAGGCAGAATATGCAGAGTAATAGCCCATCCTAAAGAGAAGCCTCACTTGTTGCAAGTCCTGTCCTAACAAGTTCCACTGAATCCAATTTAAATTTGGCGTCTCACTTATTCAGGTTCCAGATTATCAATATTAATGTCATACTACCTCTTGGGTTTTCCCCAGAAGACCTCAGTGGCATTTGCTGATTAATCCAGGTCCTAATAATCTTATAAAAAAATGAGGTGCCTTATGCCAACAGAGAAGCCTTAAGTGGCTTTTTAAAGGGTGCAGTCAAATTACCAAAATTGCCGTTGTCATTCTACATTGAATTCATTTGAAATCTAGAGTGACCCTAAAGATTTGGGGTAAAATGCACCCACTGCAAACACAGAGAAGGGAACACCCAAAGCCAGGTGCTCCCAAGAGGGATGAGCATCAGGACTGTATTCTGAAACTAACAGCTCTTCAGAGATGTGAGCGTATCCATCCCATTATACACTTAAAAGACTACGCATCCATGAGCTGTGCAGCTGAATAGTGGTGTGAGAACGTGCCAGCATAGCCACACTGTCTTATTCTAGATGGAAAATGCACGGGAAGTCAACATAGCCCTTTCTTCAGCACTGGTCAAGAGTTGGAACTTATCCCTGGAGAGAGGGGCTGCGGTTGTCAGCACAGATTCTGCGCTTCTGCACAGGATTGTCAACCCAGGCACAAGGTCCACAAAGCACAGAATGATTTGGGGTTGCAAGGTTTGGATAAGTTAAACCCAAATTGTAGAAAGAACACTGAAGCTTTTGATCCCAGGGCCAACACTTCTACTTTTTGGCCTCCCATTCCAAATTGCAGGATGACACAGCTATCAGCCTTGCCAAGGTGAAAATTAAACACTCCAGGAGAGGTGACTGGTGCATATGAGAATGACAAGTGTGATCATAAAGCCCTTTGTTAGAAACAAAACATCTTGGAGGACTGAAAAAGATTAAGTGATGCACAAGGTTGAGTTACCAGCTAATGAAGAACTTACTTCCAAATGAAGATAGCAAAGTCTCATTTAGACCAGAGAAAACCCCAGGTATTTAATCCTTCCACATTTAATGCCACATGAAAATCAGAGTGAGAGAAAATCAGTGAAGAGTTGTAAGCCAATTTTCTGGATTCAAATGCAAATCATTAAAGACTGATGAATATTTACATCCTTTGATGACTCCCTCTCAATAATACTTATTACAGTAGCATTTCCAACACTAGGACTCGGGTAGAAAAGGGGACAAAAAACACCTAAATGCATTTATAGCATCATCTTGGCATTCAGGATTTCTGGTGACACAACAGAGATGACAGGGAATGACATGGGAACAAGCTTGATTCAATGGGTTTGGGATGAACCCTAACCCTTCTCTGAGCATACTACTGAATCAAACCCCACTATGCTCAGAAATGCAGTCCAGCATAGTGTGCACCAAATACAACAAAGCTTCCTCTCCAGCCAAGACACGCTGACCCAGGCTGGCTCCAAGTTACAAACAAGCAATAGCCTCATACTCTCACTCAAAAGGAGGCAAGTGCGCTTAGGACTCCTCCATGCAGCTGGACCCTGGCCTTGCAGTATTCTTTCTAGGCTTTTGTAACCCCACTGCAGTAAAATAGAACATCACTCATCAGCATCTGTTCGGAAATTGCAATTGGTTTCTTCAAACCTATCAGTCACAATATCCAATTCTCCCAAATTCAAGCTTCCTGCTTGATACAAATCTTAGCTACAGACAGAGGTTTTAAATACGTATCAGCTCCTTTCCATAAACTCTACTATTAGGTCTTAAAGATCACAAACCCAGCATAAGAGGAAAAAAAGAGGAAAGAGGAAAAAAAAAAGAGAAAAAGCTTCATTTGTTTCTAGATATAGTTTCATTTTCTTCCATTCTTTAACACTAATGTCAAGTTTTCTTACAGGTCTTTTTTAACTGTGGTTATATTGAACCAATATCCTATCTGCTGGAAAGTTTGAATTATGCTGCCTACAGGCACACAGCACAAGACTGAAAACAAATCCACACAGCCCTTCACAAGGCATCAGATTCAAGTCCAGTAGCAATCTCTATCATGTCTGTGAATAAATAAGTAAGCTCAATTCACAGCTAGATCAGAAGCTACTTGAAACACAATTTGCTGACTGTGCCAGCAGTGAAATGTGTGCATGCACAGAGCCACAGTCATCCTGCTGGTCAGTGTTTTGCAGAGGTATCAAAAACTTCAGTAGAGGAGGTAAGAAGTATCTTTAATAAATGCCTCTGGCATTGCAAAAGCTAAATACCTGCTCTTCAGAAGTATCTTTGTCAGGCACCTGGTGGAATTACTCAGCAGAAGAAAGACAGGGCAGTCAGTAAGGTCTCCTCTTTAAAACAGCACAGAAATAAAATGAAGAAGGACAAAGGGAAAACTGAAAAGCTGTAGGGTAGCATTCAATACTGGGGCAGTACAGACAAAAATGCAGGTTTTCCTGAGAGCACAGGGTGCACATTTAGCAGAAAAGAGCTACCTCTTAGTCCCCTGCAGTCTAAATAGATAAGCCTGAGCATGGATCCCACTTTTGCTGCAGCACTCATCCCCTCTATATCCAACAAGCTGCCCTCAGGATACCCATGCAAAGGCATCTGGAAGCTGAGTTGTGTCCATCAGACTCCTTGAGCCTCCTGCACTGGTGATGCCATCCCAGCCAGGGCTACCTTAGCAGTAAGCAGAGAGAGGAGTGAACACTATCAGATGACAATGCACAGATACACAGCCCCCATCCATACAGGCAGTTTTTTGCAGATATTTGCTACGCTGACAGACTCCCATGCACATGCCAGTTGTGTCTCTGAAACAAGCTTAAAGGAGAGCCAGTCAAAACCCAGAAGAACTGGTCTAAAATACAAAGTATTCATCCAAGTGCAAATTTAGCAAAGGAACAATTAAGAACAATTAATCACACAAAGCAATTTTTCTATAAACATTTTGGGATTTTTCTGCTGCTTTGGTTGTTCTGTTTTCATTTTCCAGTCTTCTGATGTGGGTTGGGTGGGAAAGAAGATTTCCCCCTCCTGTTCCGTGCCATCGCTCTTTTTTCACCTTTTATTTCCTTTTTGTCACTGAGGAGTAAATTCTTCCAGAAGTTCTAGCCAAATTGCTGTTGGATGTACAGTAATAAAACCCCCACTGACTCCACAGTCAGTGCAATGATCAGTGTTCATTTATCACCAGCTGCCCCAGAGCAGTTCCATCAGAGCCCAGGATCCCACTGTTTCAATGCAAACAAGGTACATCCATCTCACACCATGACAGGTTTCCTGGGAGAGCTACTGGTGTTTATTACAAACTACAGCAAACAGAACAATCCCCATTCCCTCTTCTTGTCCGTTTTGCCGCTCTGATGACTTCACTGGGCTCATTCTTGATTGAAACTGGCAAGAGGGAGTATAAAATTGGGGTCTTGTGTAGGTTGCAATTCAAAGCAAACTGAAGCAAAAGAAATGCCCATCTCCTCGTTCCCTTCTCTGCAATGCTGTTACAGTGCAAATGAACCTCTGTAAGGGGGTAGCTTCCAGAGCTGGCAGCAAAGCTGGGATGTTCTCTGACCTCTTGAGCACAGACAATAAATCCAAACAACCAAATCAGTGCTTCAGTGGATGAGTAGTCTCTTGAATTCTCCCAAAAAAAGATAATTAGCCCCCTTTCCACCCCCCCTGAAGAAACATCATTCTGCCATCCTCTGCACTGGCTTCATTAGCTCTCACCTCCCCCTGCATGGTCCCCAAAGCTTGTCTTAACTCATACTCCTCACAGAGAAGTCTGGCTGGTTCAGGTTGCCATGTCTAACTGTGAGCATACTAAGGCAGACAATTAGGGTTGTTATTATTTTTATTCATCTCATGAAGCAACCTGCACACCTGCAAATGAATATTAAAAAGCACAAATAGTGCCATCAGCTTTTCAGATTGCCTGAGCATTTGCAACTGCTGGAAAAATGCCCTTTGAACTTTTGGGGCACTTGTCAGCTTTTGTGTTTTGTCAGCCAGGTCCTGATCCAGCATCAGCTCATGTCTTGTACCCCACTTTGTGTGTTTTGATGGTTCACCAAACAGAGCAGCCTCCCTGCCAGCTTAGTCCAGCCCAGCTGTAAAGTCTGCATCGTGGCTGGAGCCTAGATGAATATTAGCTCAGGGAATCTCCCTGTAAATTATCCTGATGCCATGATGTGGTCTTAAAGTTGTCACACTATTTCCCTGAGAGCTTCCACCTTGAAACTGCTGAGAGGCTGTGGGGTTTATGGCAGATGCAGTAAAGGAGACACAAATAAATTACCTGGGACTTTCTTCATTGTACATCTGAACTCTTCGAAAGCCACCTCCTCAATCAAGTTTGCAGCTATTGTAAGGCTACAGGAAGAGAGAAAAGGGCTTCCACAGACCAGCAAAAAGATACCTCTAATTAGAGGAATTCACACTACAGTCCTTGCAGCTTCTTCCATCACCAAGTTTATTCAGCCTTTGAACTCATTAACTTCCCGTTCAGCAAAGCACTTAAGCATGCAAGTAGTCCTATTAACATCAGAAGGATTAGTGAGATATTTACAGTTAAGTGTGCATTTGAGTGCTTTGACCAGATCAGAGCTTAACCTAGCTTCAGACACCTTCCCACAACCAGTAATAATACTGATGCTTAGGGCTCCTGTGGCATTCTTCATCAAGACTGCTCAAAGTCAGACCAGCATGAGCCCAGTATCCTCATAGTACTGATGGGGAAGTAGGGGGAAAAAAGAAAGAAAAGAAAAAAATGCTTACTAACATGTTGAGTCACATCAGCAATCGGTGGGTGAGTTGGGAAACCAGATCATGGCTTGCTGATGCTTACAGTGTACTGTATGTCCTCAATTTTTCATTATCTGAGTGATAATGGTAGTTCCAGCACATTCCCCATAAAAATATAACATTCTTGGGATTAAGGGCTAGCAGGATAAGGCTGGAGTGGGTAGGAAGTCAGACACTCTATGGAAAATGGCAGCTCTCTGCTGAATTGCCTGCAGTCAACCAAACTTAGCAGATGCAATAACACTCTCCGTGTCTTGAAAGGTTATTACTTTCTATTCTCCTTCTTGCATCCTCTGGCTCCTCATTCCAATCCCTCAAACACCTTCTTTGCAAGAGCTCAGCAGCAGTATGTAACAAATGACCTGATAAAGTTCTAAACCCCCAAACACGCTGTGACAAGCAGCCCTATCCATCACGCTGCTCCACACAAGCAAGGTTTTTCTAACGATGCTGTTTGCCAACACTTTTATCGAGTCCCAAACCTAAATGCACTTATTATTCTAGGCTTAATGCTAGTGACACCACTGGAATCAATAGGAAACCTTTCCTCTGCTTTAATGAATGCAGAACCAAGCACCTTCTCTGTAGTGACGCTTTGGAAAATTATAGGTGTGCTGAGGTGAGAAACAGCAGATGAGAGTCTGCCTACCCCAGCAGGAAATCCATCATTGACAACCTTGAGAAAGTAAACAGTAAGGGAGTTCTGGGAAATCTAAAGATTTTGGATGCTGACAGAAGAAAGAAAGCAAGCTTCCACCCAAGTGGACTATATTAAAAGCATTTGCTCGGAGGAAGAAGGAGCAGAGTAGACGTGAAATGTGACAAATGGAAAAATATCACATTAAGCATGGAACCTTCAAAAGGGTTTTCCAGCAATGGGATGAAGTGAGTGTTTCAGAAAATGAATTGATCTGAATTCTGAGTCTTGACTCAGGCTGGCTAAACCTAACATCATTTACTGCCATTTTCTATTTGCGTTTAAGCTCCGTGGTTTTCCCTGAAGAAATGAGTAATAATATTTAACATAACTGGCATTGTGAAGATCTTAAATTATTCATTTGGAGAAGGACATGCAGCCATGCTGTAATTCCCACTTCACTGCCACGGTGCATGTAATATATTGTGGTTCAGGTGCTGCAAAGTGCAAGCCATAAAAATTTAAAATACTACTTCCCAGCATTATTAATAATGAAGAGTCTCTCACTCAGAAGAGCTGTCAGATTGACAGAAGGGATAAACAAAGTGTGTTTCTTCTACCAAGGAGAAAGGCTTCTTCCAAGTCCAAAGCTGGACTCTGTAGTCCCACAAAACGGTTGTAACACCCCCACCAGTTTCCATGTGGATTAGTCATGCTCACTTCTAAATGAAAATGAGATTCTTGCCTTCATTCCTTTCCATGCCTTTCTTCATTCCTTACAGAAAGAGAACAGGTAACAGAAACTGGCACCAGCAGCATGGTTTCCTTTGCCTTCATCACCCAATGGAGCATCAATAGCTGAGAAAGACCTTAGCTTAAGACTTAGCTGTAGCATGCTGTCCAGGTTACTGATGATAGCAAAATGGTGACATCCAGGCTTGGCACTAAATCTGCTCTTAGTGAGTCGTTTCTATGCTCATGTGCTACAAGCCAAAGCATGGCTAAAATTCACCACCTGCTCTCACACAAAATTCTCCAGTGACCTACAAGCTCTAATCCTCACACACAGCCAGCTTCAAAGAGCAAATGAGATGTGCACATTGCCAACAGTAGCTGAAGTGAAAATACTTAGCAGTAAAAGACTAGTGGAAAAGAGATGGAAAAATCATGTTTCAGGGCTTAGAACAATCGCCTCCTTTGCATGCTTAGGATGAACCATTGATAGACATGAGCAGCTCCACGCCTACTGCAGCATCTCCTATACCTCCTTCTGACTCTTGCATTGGCTAGTTCTAGAAACAGAACATGTTAGACTGGGTTGATCAGCAATCTCAGGCTATATGGCACTCACCATGCTGCAAATTCTCAGATTTTTAGACAATTAGGTCTGTAAAAACTTTCCCAGATAATTATGACTATGACCCACCCCATGGGAGAGGCAGCTAAGCTTCCAAATCTACAGGATGAACACATCTCAGCAGGAAGACTTAATAGAGATTAGCATTAAAACTGGCATTTGGGTTGTATGCAATGGTAGTCCCTGTGACATTCTATTCACTATCTGAATACAAGAAATGCCTGAAATATTAATCACTAAAAGGAGGGGAAAAAAGGTAAGCTTCATGAAGAGGATGCCCTGGGATCAAATCCACAATCAATGGAGAAAGCCACAGTCAGTAGCAACAAGATTTTTTTTTCCCCCTTGCTGTATCAGCTTATCTAATGGGTGCTGTGCTGGAAACAAGTTTCACTGAGGGGGGCAGGAAAAAAGTGGTCTCCTGAATCAATGCCAGGAGGATATTCCAGGCATAAGGAACATCACAAAAGGACAAAGACAGCAAATGTAATCAGCCCTGGCATCACCGATGCAAGGCAGCACAGAATGCAAGGGCTGCATTAGGAGCTGAAAGCTGCTGAGAAGGGAAAGCCACAGCTCGCAAGCACAAAGGGAGCTTGGAAACTACCCAGATAATTCTCCCTACAAATCCCTGGGTGACCATAACCATCAGGAACCTGAAGACGGCTGTGAAGAGGTGACAAAAACTGATCCCAGTAGGTTCAGCCAGGAGAGGGTATAGCAAAGCAAACAAAAGAATCAATCACTCAGCTTTAGAGATGGCAAATTAGGCAGGGTAAATCAGCACTGATTTCATCTAAACTACACTGATTTACACTAGTCAAGAACTCAGCTTTGCAGACCAGTATGATACTGGTATGTAGGTCTTGCCTCGTGGTCTTGCTGAAATAACTTACACCTGCAGCAATAAGAACAGATTGCAACAGGCTTAGCCAAACATCCATACACTAACACGCTCTTCTGTGTCCATTTCTGCTGCTTCTGCAGAATGCAGCTCTAGGAATTGCAGTGCAGACAGAACTGGCTTTAAGAGAGGCAGTGGAGCTCACAAAACCAGGCACAAGCCAGCTTTAAGCCACCAAATTCAGACACTGAGAGCAGCACAGTTAAGGAGTGACATTTCTGCACAGGCTACACAAATCCTGAGGTTTACTGTAGTGAGGGTCTGTAGCAGCAACACGTTATCTGCATGCAAGCCAGGCAGGTGAACGCTGCCCCAGTGCCTGCAAAGGCTGGGAGCACAGACTGGGAGTCAGTGCAGCCCTGCTGTGAGTGCATTGCCTGCAAGCCCAGGTGTGCAATGTGCCAGAAGGCGGCTCACCCAAAGAAGAGGAGCATGAGCTGCCAAGAACCTCAAGCAGGGCTGTCCAAAATAGGCAAACAGAATAAAAAAGGTTACCCCAGAAACCCTGCACTGCCAGAGTGTGTGCTGCTGCAAATATTTATCACGGCTTAATGAGCAGAGGCGGTGTTTACATTCAAATACGCTTTTAGAGGACAAATGGATTTGCACAGTGCAGGCGGGGAACAAATATCACAGGAGAGGAAGGCTCAGACTTTGGTGTTTGTGGGGATTAGGCAGAGCATCCCAAGTGGAGGAAAGAAAGGACAGAGAAAGCAAGACAGTCTGCCCATTCCTTCATATTTGCAGTGCTATTTTTCTTTAATTCCCCTCCTCTCTTTCATTTGTGCTTTCTTTCCCTTTGTATCTTCCTCCTCTCTTCTACAATTCCCTCAACTGCCACAATTCATAGCCCTGCCCCATCTCTCCTTTTGCCATTTGCTCCATCCCACCAGACTCACCAGCTGCCTGCCCCCAGCTACTGTGGGAGACCCCAGACAGCAGCAGGGAAGGCTGAGCTGCCTCTGGCCCCACCACGTGTAGCAGCCCCCTGAAACCAGCTCCACGGTGCCTGGATGGCATGTGCCTTCAGGCTGCCCAGAGCTGCCACGGGCTGCTACACTTTGCAGAGGGCAGACTGACACCGGTATTTCAGGAGAGAACTGCAAGTAGTCCCCCAGGTACAAAAGCACTCATCCAGTGTACCAGTAATTATGCCTGCTCAGCTGGCCGGGACAAAACATTATTTTCTGTTAAACCAGTAGGGATGTGAACACCAGGGACCCTCCTGGTTTTCAGGAACTCTTGGTACCTGTGTAAACGCACCGCCTGGGTCACTCGGGCAGGGGTGCGGCCAGGGAGGGCAAGAGGCAGGAGCATGGGATGGGGAAAGCATCTCAAGAGAGCAGTTACATCTTTTTCTCCTTCTTTCTTTCTTTCTTTCTCGGGTTGGATGGCAGAAATTTGTCACCAGAGAAATTATTTCTCAAGCTTCCAAGCGCATTCAAAATAAAGAACAATGGACCACACGATAAGCCTTCTGCAGCCCTCGCCACAAAAGAGATGCCGGATGTGTTTTTCAGCCCTGACAATAGCTTCCATGGACTTTTGTGCTATGTAAAATTAGGATTTTTCCTGCCAGAACAGAGGCATTTCCTGCTGGATTAGAGTGAAGCGGTTCTGTGAGACCGAGGGGTCCCCAGTTGTGGGTCTCATTTAACATTTCAGTGAAACAGTGTGAGCCCTGAAAAGCTGCACGCCTTTCAGCATTAGCATTGCAGAGCCACGGAACAATTACAGCCGGAGCCTAGGAAAACAAGCGAACAGCTAGCCTTCTCCACTTTGGTCCTAAAAGGAAAAAGAAGGGGAAAAAAGCTTTCTTCCCACCCCCCTGCTTTTTGAATAGGAAGAAATGAAATTCAGAAACATAAAAAGCCAGGTCAAGGGCTTGTCACCATCGATGGCTATTATTCCATTATCCCTGTTACATAGATGGATTTCAGCAAAAAGGCCATGCGAAAGTGATTTAAAAGCATCTGCCTCTGCCTTCTGCAAATGCCACCCAAGGAAGAGAACAAGGGGCAGGGGAAACGCTTGAAGATAGCCAAGAAACATACATACACAGCAGGCTTAGCACCCTAGGGGAGAAATGACTGTCCTGGGTACATTTCTCCTCTTGCAGTGGTACAACTGCTGACAGAACAAACAGAATGCTGATGCTGCAGGAGGAATAGCACGAGCCTTGGGAGCACAAATCCTCGTTTGGTGGAGAAAGAAAGAGTCCAGTGACCAACAATATTTTAGAAATGGTTGCCAAATCCAAGCCTCATTAATTCCTTCCTGGGTTCTTCCAACAGCATCAAGGTGGAAGTCAAAAGGAGCGGCTAAGCTTACAGCACTTTGACAAACGAGCCTGTTAGGAAAGCATCCCCAAAAGGACAGTCAATAAGTTCATGCATAGCTTTAACACAGTGTTTCCCCTGATCACCCCACACATTATCTCTTATAATCAAGGAACTACATGAAAAAGAGATGGGCTTCAGGGATTACCTCATATGAGCAAAAGTCTCATTTTTATATTCTTTGTGTCCTTTCCCTGAAAGGGAAGCCAGACACAGAAAACCCTTTGAAAGAGCACTCTTTGAAAGCTTAGTACCAAAGCCTACACTATTCCTCTTTACCAGACAGACTGAAGCTACAGCAAGTACACAGCCCCCACCTGCAGGCAAACCTGCTTGCTCTGATTCTCATGCACCCTGGCTTGCCCTGGACTCAAGGCTGAATGCAGGTTGAGAGCTCACAGTTCTCAATGAAGAATACACCCTGATGATGAAGAGAAGCACAGAAAGGGAAGTATTTAGCAGGTTGGGTTTTTTGGGTTTTCGTTTTTCCTCTAGATTTCACTTACAGGAAAACACCAGGGCACAGTAGCTCTTTGTTGCAGTGCAAAGGCACTGTGACCAGCAGCAGTGGTGGGACAGGCAGGGGGCAGGGCTGGCATCGTCACCTGCTTGTGCTTATACAGGAGCCACGATGGGTTTGCATGTAAGAAAACCAGCGAGCAAAGCCCTTTTGAGCTGTTGCGCACAGACCCCAGCACCAAAGCTGGTTTGGCTCTGGTCATTTATGTAGCATCCCATGCAAGAGGCACAGAAAGCACCTTGACTTCTGTTCCCCTCTCCTAAGCTAAATATCAGCTACTGGCAGGTTTTAGAAATTGACAGGAACAAAAAGTCCAATCGATGTTAGACTTTTATCTTTTTTAACCCTGCCTCCTGACTGCAAGGGCAGTCCAAACAAGAATGCATTGAAGACTTGAAATCCATGTCTACTCTTCCTCAGGCTCACAGTCTGACTAAACTCAGTAGCAGCTTTGCTTTTGTAAGTACAAAGCTGAAATTTCCCCCTATCACTTAACCTTTGCCCAAGCTTTTCACCTGAGGCTCAACTCCTTATTATCAGGTCTTCAAACAGACCCCCTGCCCTAGGGTGAACTCGCCCCAACAGAATCTGTTCCACAAAAAGCAAAGAAAACAGATTGTGCATCATTTGACTTTTATCACAAACAACCTCTCCTTTTCGTGAAGGGATCTCCAGTCAACATTAACTCCGGGCCTATTGCACACAGCAGCTGAAACACAGCCTGAAGAAATCAATACCATTGACTCTAACGAGCTCTGAATCATCCTTTGCACTCCTCAAGATACATCCCACACTTCCAGCAAACAAAAATATGGATGTCAGTAGATGCATTGACAGTAATGTATGCTAATGAAGGTAATGTAATCTAACAACACGTGAATTATTGATGTAGGCATGTTTAAACAGAAAAATCAGCAAGGAATCACACCAGACCAATACACTCCAGTGTTTGTTCACCAACAGACAATTGGAAGATGGTGGTCGTGAGAACACTCATTACCACTTTATTAGCTGGAAAGGATTTTTGTCAGGTTATCCATGTCTCACCTGATACATAAAGTCATTTAAATTCCACATTGCGTGATACTGCATCATCTCCATGAGCCATGGCATCAGATGAGCTTACTTTAGATGTCTATAGTTTACTCTGAGCTCTTCAGACATTTATGATACTGCTTTGTCTGAGTTATTTTGCTTAATCTTGTTCATCAGAGTCATAGATAAGGCTGGTGTACTGTCTCATTCACAGTTCATGGAAGTGTAACTCTCCTGAATGCAGTGATATTGCTCCTGATTGCCAGGAGGCACATGGAGAATGAGACTAGCTCCTTTGTCTGGCACAGCTCTGGTTCCCAGGATGTCCAGGCAGTTGACTCAGCTCTATCATAAAATAAACATAGTCTACCTAGACGGTTTTACTGCACACATCATTGTGTTCTCATGTATTTAGAGAAATCTCAGTTTGTACTAGAGTAAAAGCAACATGTATGGCCAATAATCATCTGTGTTAATTTGACAATTATTCCATTATTCTGTGAGGTCCAATCGTTTTGTCTGTACTTTGGGGCGAGTTGGCTCCATCTCTGTGGCATCTGGGAACTACATTGCAGACAGGCTTTGTTTTTGTAAGGGCTATGGGGGCATACAGATTTTTACAGTCTCATTGTGTCCTCATCAGGTTATATTGAGATGCATCATCCATCGACACAGAAAAAAGAGATTTCCTAGGACATACTGGATCTGAAAAAGCCAACCACAGCCCATTGCCTATGCACATTTCTGGACACTTTAGTGCTGCCTTCAGTTCTGAGAGTGTTGAGTGGGCAGGGTAGAAAGCTGTCCCCTGGCTGGAGCCAACTGGGGAAACGATTCCCAGGATTGCTCCACCATCACCCCATGCATGGGGGAACTCAGCCACTCTCACCAGAGACATCAGCATCCTCAATGCCCAAATAAGCTTTGCAAAGCCATGGAGCAGAAAAGAAACCTTAAATGAGATAATTAAAATAGCTGCTTATTTTAGAAGAGTTATCACATTACTCTGAACACAGGCAATTAATCTTACTGATCAGAACACACTGTAAATTGCTCCTCTGTTTATCCACTGCTTGCAAGAGAAGAAAATTAAGATTTTTTTCCAGTTGTATTTATGAAATTATATTGGTGCTTTATTGAGGAGGGAAGGAGTTGGGGGACAGGTCCGTGCTTATCTGCCATGTTAAAACAGGTAACTACACTATAAAAGATAATCTCTTTTTATTCAGTGAATAAACACTATGCTACAGTTCGTATTATCAGAGACCAGTAAGAGACCAGAGACCAGAAAACCAAGGGACATGTATGTGTGCAGAATCGTGCAGGAGCCCCATTCCATTTTGCTTTACCTTTTCCGGAGCCGGGAACTGCAGGTGATTTACTTCCAATGGTGTGATCAAAGGAACCGTCTGAAAACCATCTTCGTTGGATGGTTGTTTGCTGTTCTTGTCATTCAAATTACTCCCCAGCTTCACCATTCTTGGACCTTGTTTTCCAGACCTAAACCAGCAAGATGATCAATGTCACAAGGGCAGCAGAGGACTCCTGCCTCAGCCTGTTCGGTTTGACCGTGGATCGGTTACCTGGGCTTTCGCACCCGGGTTTCTAGCCGCCCCCTACACACACAGGCACCCCACTCCTTGCCTTCACACGCGCGTTTCAGACCTTACGCAGACAGCTCACAAATATCCCCCCGAAACCCCTCCCGTGAGCACAGCTGCTCCCAACGCACCGACAGCACAAACGGCGTTACCGACTGGGAGTGTCACCCCCAACAACCGCAAACGCTCAGGGACAGGGCGCATCTCCCACTGCCCCCAGGGATGCTTTTGATATCCACACCTCACAAATTTTTTGCAGCCCTGGTGAGGGTACGGTGACTTTCATTCGCAAACCTCCCACCCTAGGGGATCGGGGGGTCCCTCCCCCCACCTCTCCCGGGGGTGTCGAGGATGGGGGTCGCGCCGCAAAGGGTGATGCTGGGGAGGGGGCGCTGCAGGACTCCCCCTCCCGCGGCCCTCCCGCCACCTCCCAGCTCTTACTTACTGCAAACCACGCGGTCACTGGCGGCGGCTCGGGCCGGGCGCTGCGGCTTGGGGGGATGGGGGGGCGGGGGCGGTGGAGGCGAGGCGGGGGAAAGGTTTCGTTAGTTGGGAAGCGCGGTAAGGCGCACGGGAGCGGTGCTGAAGGGACAGCGCTGCGCCCTGCGCTCGGCTGCGGCTCCGCAAGCGCGACTGAGGGCGGGCGCGGGCGGCGGTTCCCCCCCCCCCCCCAGCTCCCCCCCCTCACCGCCGCCGCCCGCCGAGCGCGCGCACGACCCACCGCCCCGCGCGCCGCCGCGCGGCCTCGGGCACCCCCTGGCGTTCCCGCCGCGCACGGCCGCGCGCCCCCGCGGGTGGTGGCGCCCCCTGCAGGCCGCTCGTGGGTCCGGCCACTCGCGGGGAGCGCGAGACGGAGGGACGTAGGGCGTGCGGACCCCGCGGCAGCCCGGAGCTGCAGCTGCACAAACGCCCGAGAGGGCCTGCGAGCTGCCGCCTGCCTGGGCACAAATGCAGCTACAGGGACGGCTAGGGGCCGGGGAGGATTCCAGCGTGGTTGTGGTGCAGCTACTGGGTCGAGTGGGCACCACACTGATCTAGTTGGGGACTAGACTGCATGGGGGTTGGACTAGATGACCTTTGAAAGTTCCTTGAAAGTTCCTCCAAACCAATGCATTCTATGATTCATTTTCCCTTTTTGGCCCCCATTGCCATGGACCACTGTGTCCCTCGCCACGGTGCTGCACAAGGTCATCACTGAACCCTCGTGCCCACTCAAATGCTGGAATGCAGGAGCCAGCCACTGGTCCTGCTTGGCTTTGTACAGCACTCGCCCCCTCTTTCCAGAAGGCAGCCCGGTAACACATCACCACCACGACAAAGTGGTACTGCCACAAAGTGCCCACCTGGCCCGTCAGCGGCCACAATCCCACCCACCAGCATCGCTGAGATCACCAGCCCCTAAAGAATGCTGCTGAAGCACTTTGCTTGGAGACAGAGGATACGTTGGGATGACTTTAGGCTGATTTGTTTATAAATATAGATTTTTCCTCCAGAGCCTGCAACTTGGCATCTTTTACAAGACCTAAATATACCCCCAAAAGGCATGAGCTGCTTCCATAATAAAGCCTTTAGAACTCACTTGTGAAAATTCATTTAAAGCAGTACTTCAGCGGAGCAAGTGGGAGTGCAGAATGCATTGGAAGTTTCGATGTCTAGAGAAGGAGTCAGCAGAGGTGGGGCAGCTAAAACTATCTGCTACTAGCATCACCTTCCACAGTCCATTAAAGAGCCTGCTCTGATAGCTTCACCAGTTTTTAATGCTTGGATTGGAACTTTCTGTGTCACGTTTCTGCAAAAGGCCAAACTTCTACAGTAAATTTCACCCAAGGGAGTTATTCTGATTGTAAGAATAAGGTTCTGCCATATATGAAAACTTAACTTTTAATAACTTCTGCTCAGAGTGTTAAAAATGGTTGGCAGGTAGTGTTTTGATGCTTTCCAAATCAACTGCCAAAAAAAATCAATCACATTATTACATCAAAACATCTGTTTGGGGAGTTCATATTCAGGAGAGATTTCGTAAGCTCAGTAGAAGAGATCCACTCAGATCCCATCCAACAGGGGCACATTCAACACAAGACAACATTTTCATAACTACAACTCCAGGTTTCTGCAGCCTAGACCAGAAATAGATACCTACACAGAATGCTGCCGGGTCACATCTCACAGAGAAGAGAAAGTGTAGGATTTACACCCTATAGGTCTGAAGAGACACATAAAAACACTCACTAAAGATCATTGATTAAACTACTGCAATATAATGTTTTCATGTTGTAGTGCTACCAGAACTCAACCATCAGTTGCCATCTGAGCTAGGATCTGTGTGAATATGTAGCAAGTTACAAACCCTGCAAAGTCCTTTTCACATGCTCTGCACAGAGATGATCACAGAATCACAGAGGCTGGAAAAGACTTCTGAGATCATCAAATCCAGCCTATGACCTAACACCACAACATCAGCTAAACCATTCCACCAAGTGCCACATCCAATCTTTTCTAAAGACCTCCAGTGATGGCAACTCCACCACCTGGGAAGTCCATTCCAGTGCCTATCGCAGTGATGGGATAGTTTGGCTCAGGATAATAATTAGGAACTTCAAAATGTGGAGGTTGTAAGGAAAAAACAAAAGCACCACTTCTCAAATAATGACAGAAGCCCAGTCTCATAGGTAAACATTGTTTGCACTTCAAATCCTGAGCTGAAACCCTCTGGTCCTAAAGAGGCACTGCAGCAGGCTCCTAACAGCATTTTGTATCGCTCATGTACAACATCTCCAACACTGACAGGAACCTCTGGAGACCATCCAGTATAAACCCCCTGCTTAAAGCAGGGACAGCAAGAGCAGGTTGCTCAGGGACATGTCCAGTTAGGTTTTGAATGTCTCCAAGGATGGAAACACCACAAATGCTCTGGGAAACCTGTTTCAGTGTTCAGTCACCCTCACAGGAAAATAGTTTTTCATATGTTTAGATGAAATTTCCTATGTTTCAGTTTGGGCCCGTTATCCCTTTTCCTCTCACTGGGCACAACTGAGAAGAGGCTGGCTCTGAGCCTCCTGAGCCTTCTCCAGGCTGGGCAATCCCAACTTTGTCAGCCTCTCCACATGTGACAGACACCCCAAGTAATAAAGTGTAATTGCAGCAATTCTTTCCCCAACTTTCAATATTACAGATTTTATCATCTGAAGTGATTTGACCATCCAAAGAGATTCACAGACTCCGTAGTTATCCTCCACTGAATGCATCTGTTTGAGCGACTCTAGCTCCTCTGAGCTACTTTCAACTGAGGGACGAGGAGACTTTTAAAAATGCAAAGGAAACACTGCACTGTAACTCCATAGAAATTGCATTGTGATTTTTCCACCTTTATCTGGTAATTACCAAGAGACATGAGAGGGCTTTGTTGAAAAGCAAAGTGATATCTTTCACAGCTTGCAAATACATTCTGTGACCTGGAGACCAAATAATTTTCATGCACACGAACATTAGTAATGGATATTTGCTAGCCAAAATGCAGCCTTAGAGACACCTAGGCAGATCCTCTGACTTAAGAGATGTCTTAAGCAACGCTTCACAAGGACACTAGTGTTAAATCTCCAGAATCACTTATGCAAACCCATGGAAAGCATGGTTACACAATAAAAAATAAGGTTGCAAAGAAGGTTATCTGCTTGCTCAGCATGTCTACTCACTGGAACACACTGATAGGCTCTCAGAGTTTGATACATTAAGTTTTGTTGGTTATACTTGAATACTCTTCAGAGTAGCACAGCTGAAGGGCAATGAGGTGATTCCCATTCCATCTTGTGCCTTACTACCTCTGTGAAATACCTTTCAAGCAGCCAAAAATCTACTGATAACTAAAGAGAGCTAAACTCTGCTGCAGATATTCCATATAACCCAGGGAACACAGCTCAGTCTTGCCAGCACTTCAGCACTGCAGTCCGAAGCACCTTTTCACTAGAAGACTCCTAGTTGTGAGCAGTAGCAGCAAGAGCTTGTGATAAGTAAGCAGATGCTGCTTTTGCCTTACAACTTTTCAGGGTAGAAGCACATTTCAAGCAACATCTTTCAGTGGCACCATCTGAGAATTTTTGTAGTGTGGTGCAGGGAGATGTTCAGCGAGATACAGAGTTTCTCAAAGCCATCCTTGGCATTGCGTCCAGTAACTTCCATTTCATCCATGAGACAAAACCAGCTCTATAGCTACTGTGGCCTATTTCAGCTTGAAAATCTCTCTTTGCAAAATGCCTCTGTCACAAACAGACAAACTACCAAATGTAGGGGAAGCTTTGCCTTTGTTAGAATTAGAGAAAGCTATGTTTAGTCCATAGCTCAGAGAAGAATGTAAACACTTAGGAACTAAAGGAGAGAATTTGGGTGGATGTGTTAAAATACTGTTTTGTTACTTTGACCTATTGTGTGCCTTAATTACACGCATGCCAGTAGAAAATAGCCAATTAAGATGTGACACCTATGCTTTCAGAAAGACTATATAACTTTGCTGTATAACGTCATAAACATCTTTGCCTGCTTACGCCTTGTCCTGGAAGCATTGCTCTGGGTGATCAGAACAACTATCAAACAACAACTGAGCCAGCAGTGTGCCCGGGTGGCCAAGAAGGCCAATGGCATCCTGGTCTGCATCAAGAATAGTGTGGCCAGCAGGAGCAGGGAAGTCATTCTGCTCCTGTACTCTGCACTGGTTAGGCCACACCTTGAGTACTGTGTCCAGTACTGGGCCCCTCAATTTAAGAAGGACATCAAGACTCTTGAACATGTCCAGAGAAGGGCAGCGATGCTGGGGAGAGGCCTCAAGCACAAGCCCTACGAGGAGAGGCTGAAGGAGCTGGGATTGTTTAGCCTGGAGAAGAGGAAGCTCAGGGGAGACCTTATTGCTGTCTACAATTACCTGAAGGGTGGTTGTAGCCAGGAGGAGGTTGGTCTCTTCTCCCAGGCTACCAGCACCAGAACAAGAGGACACAGTCTCAAGCTGTGCCAGGGGAAGTTTAGGCTGGAGGTGAAGAGAAAGTTCTTCACAGAGAGAGTTGTTAGCCATTGGAATGGGTTGTCCAGGGAGGTGGTGGAGTCACCGTCCCTGGAGGTGTTCAAGAGGGGATTGGAGGTGGCACTTGGTGCCATGGTCTAGTAGTCATGAGGTTTTGGGTGACAGGGTGGACTTGATGATCTTTGAGGTCTTTTCCAACCTTGTTGATTCTATGATTTTATAACAACCAATTTTACATCACAGGATGCTTTATGAGGGAAAAAATGGTGCCTAAAGCTGCTGGCAAGAGCCTAAAAGTGACCATTCCCTATGGACAACAGGAAAGCAAATCCAACCGAACGTGAGAAATCAGAGAGTCATGTAGAGATTTTCTTATAGAGCCAATACAGTCTGACATTTCCACCCACACAGAGCAGCTCAGCGACAGGCAATAAGACAAAGCAGCAATATGAGCAGCATGAGACTCCAGAGAAACAAACAATGTATTTCTTCTGTCAACAAAAATATATGCCTCTTTTTATTCTTCTAATAAGTCTCCCACGATATATTATTTTCTATTTCCAGTTAAACAAATCAGGGCAGAATTACTGCTTTCATTATCAGTTTACACTGAAGATTACTGGCTGTCGTTTGGAGGCATAATATTTGTAATGGGGCTCCTGTTTCACTGCATTGTAAATTCTGCAAGCTGTAAACAAAACGTCAGTCACAGAGTAGTCCGACATCTACCCGCTTCACATCTGAGCAAAGAAATCAACTTCTCTTCAATCCCAACGAATCTTATTTAACTTGCTCCTTGAGCTATGAATTCTTGTGCTCATTGTCTCTCTTAAATTTCCTGCACACCATGCAATTTTTTACCCTGTAGTGTTTTTGCTCATTAGTAGAAGTAATGCTATTTTTATCTGTTTTCATATACTGAGTAACGGGGATCAAACTTTCAGTAAAGGTATTTGAAAACGTGTGAACATGCAGGAGGAATTACTACAAAGAGAAGCTACAAAACTTGAAGTCACAAAGTGAGGACAAAGTCTCAGGAAGCCAGATTAGCCATGGTAGTCAAGGCAGGGCAGTCCTAGGAGTAACATCATCTACCTCTGTGGTGGTGTGATGCTTTAGCCCGCACGCACCAACAATATAGCACAGCTAACCCAGCTGGAGAAGCGAATGGAGGCTGTATTTTACAAGCAATAATGAAATTGCAATGAATATATACAAAATATACAGTATTTACAATATCATACAAGAGTTTACAGGAAAGAACACAACAGAGATCCTCCCAAGGAGGATCACACATCAGGTTCCCCCCAAACCTCTCTCCCCCTCCTTCCCTTTCCCCTGGTAGTTAATTAGGCAAAAAAGGAGAAAGAGAGAGAAAAGGATATTAAGGGAAATTCATGAGCTCAAAGCAGTTGTTAAGAAAGTTAGTTTCTCTTATCAGTTTTAGTCCAGGGTCAGCTGCATGCTCTCTGGCCAAGAAGCGAAAAGTCAGATAGACTGAAGCTGGAGTGAGTGAAAGAAAGTAATGTGAGAGATATTTGCTATGGTACATCTCACATCTGACCAATGAAATTCATTTAGAATTAATCTTTGTTTTCTTTTTTACACCCAAACATTCAGCCAGAGAATTCTGCAGCTATCCTTTCCTTAAAGACACAGCCTAAACTGTCACAACCTCATACTCTTCTGTCAGAAGGCCATGTTTGTTTCTCAACATTCCTGTTAATTAATTTCAAAACTAGTCTTATACAACAACAAAAATCAGTACAGCTGTTCAGGAGACAGTTTAAACCAAACTCAGCTCTGGTCCTGTGACTTAATATGTACAGACAGAACTCAGATTTGTGTTTTCCTGGAGAAAACACCATGATGTGCATGGAAAGTAACATTCAGAGAGAGCACATCAGCATGGGAAGGGTTAGAATAGAATAGAATTAACCAGGTTGGAAAAGACCTTTGAGATCATGAAGTCCAACCTGTCACCCAACACCATATTATCAACTAAACCATGGCACTGAGTGCCTCATCCAGTCTCCTCTCAAACACCTCCAGTGACAGTGACTCCACCACCTCCCCAGGCAGCCCATTCCAATGGCCAATCACTCTGTCTGTGAAGAACTTCTTCCTAACATCCAGCCTAAACCTCCCCTGGCGCAGCTTGAGACTGTGTCCTCTTGTTCTGTTTGTGGTTGCCTGGTTCAACATAAACCCACAGTATGGGACTAATACCACTAAAATTCTTGCCTGAGGGAACTGCAGATGGTCCATGCCATGCTCCAAAATGCTCCTCACCACTCATCCCCCATTGTTCTGCTCAGTGTAAGACAAGAGAGTTGGGCAAGGAGGGCATTTATGTTCTTTTCCTTGGGAGATTATGCCACAGACAAATCAGCACCACAGACAAAATCTTTTCCCTCCCTGTAGTTGAACAAATTTAAAATAGCAAGGAGTAGAAAAAATGGTCATGTACATTTCAAGTTAGGGTTAACTACTTGCAGTCATTGCTGTACAGATGCTCATCCATTACATTTCTACATTGGTGCTGTTGACTTTCTGTCACACATTAGGAACAAGAAAATAAGCATAGAGCAGAACACAGAGAAAAGAAAAACATGATAATTTCTTCTTCATTTCAGCATTCAAGAAAGTACAAAGATTCTGCAAGAGAAGGAACATTTGTCAGTGCCTTATAGAACCTTCTTGCACAGCTCTTTTAATCTGCCTCCATTCCTTTCCTTGTCTATGCAGGAATGCCAGAAGGGCAATAAATTTCACACATTCACAGCATGAATGTGTTCTCATCATGATCTCTGGGAGACTACACAAATCAGACATGTTCACAAGCAGCCCAGCCACATCTGCAGTGCAGCTGAAGCACTCAGATGAGGCACACATGTGAGTTCACAATTTAAAGAAAGAAGAGATCTTCTCACAGTATCACAGTATAACTAAGGTTGGAAGAGACCCCAAGGATCATCAAGTCCAACCTGTCCCAACAGACCTCACGACTAGACCATGGCACCAAGTGCCACGTCCAATCTCCTCTTGAACACCTCCAGGGACGGTGACTCCACCACCTCCCTGGGCAGCCCATTCCAATGACGAATGACTCGCTCAGTGAAGAACTTTTTCCTCACCTCGAGTCTAAACCTCCCCTGGCACAGCTTGAGACTGTGTCCCCTTGTTCTGGTGCTGGTTGCCTGGGAGAAGAGACCAACCCCTTCCTGTCTACAACCACCTTTCAGGTAGTTGTAGAGGGAGTTGTAGAAGTAGTTGTTCTCATTCATCTGCTCCATACATGCAGCACGGAAGATGCAATAGGGACCATTCTAACAAGTGTCATAGTCAATGGGAGGGAAAAGTACTGAGATTCTTCCAGGAGGTATTCAACCTCTGTCTGCATTGACGCATAATCCCTTTCCCTTAGGGGCCTCCATATCTTCTGCTTCTAGCAAACTGAAACTGCAGCTACACACATTGATTTTCACTAGCTATAGGCAGGCAGGAACTTTCAAAAGTGAATTTTTCTGCAATCAGATCAAGTGGCCATGATGCTGCCACTTAGAAGTGAGCAACTTCCTGCGAATACTTGTTAAAAATTCACTGTGGCCTTAATATAGTTTAACGAGTTTTGCTCTTTTCCTCATAAAGTAGGCTTCCACTTAAGCAGTAGGTTCCCTTGCTGCTTCAATTTGCTCCAAAGCCTATAATGTTAAACTCATCAAAGTATGGCTGCTTTGTTCTTTATGCAAATTCCTGTCATCATAGTTATGTAAGTGCTTATGCAATGAAAATATACATAATACACAAACCTGCCTGTGTCACTGACAATTATTTACAAGAGCCTATAAATCGGAATTGCATCCCCTTTTGTTTTATATTTAAGGACCTACTGCACACAAAATGTCACATATGCCCAAAATTTTCTTTCAGTCACTGCCCAAAAAGCCCCCCCAGAACTGCCTGCTGAAGGCTATTCTTTAGTCAGAGTCCATGCGAAATTGTGTTAGAGGCTTTGAAGTTAAAGCTTGAGCATTGACTACCAGAAAGGGCCCTAAAGACAAAGACATTTGCTGGATGTAAATGTTCAGTGAGGATAAAGGTCACCTCATACTTTCCCCAAATCTGACCATGGTAGAAAGTCCATATCCTGTCCTCAAGTTTTGCTTAAGAGCTGAAATCTTTTTGTGGAAGTAGTCAGCGATCAAATATTATTAATCTTGGTGAGTGATTACATTGTAATAGGCAAGTTATGATAACCTCACAGGCCATGGGACTGCTGAACCTCTGACGTTAGGGTAGAGGAATCTGATTCATCACAATGCAAGAGCAGATGGGGCATGAACAGAAGAGCTGCCTGGCAAGCCAAGCCTCCAGTTTGCAGGAAATGAGGTTTTATCTGAATTGATGGCTTTGGTCCAAATCAAGCAGGAAACAAACTCTTTTGAAAATGCCCACAACATGGAAATTCCCAGAAAGGTCACTCAGAAATATCAAAACACTTCCAAAATACAATTCCCAAGTTCCCAAGCCTGTGGCTGATCAGTGACATAGTCTCTGGCAGCATCTGTGACCTCCAGCTCCACACAGTAGCTGTGGGAATTCCCAAGACCCTCTGGCTCCAGTGAAGCCTTGATGCTGAGGACTGCCCTGGGAAGCCTGCCCAAAGTCACAGCTCCACATCAGCAAGTGCGGGAGCTCTGGTAGTCTTGTTTCTGCCAAGCCTCTTAGTGTTTCCAGGCATAGAAATCAAAGTGGAGTTCAAGCTCCCAGGATTTCCTTGCTTTTGACTTTACAGCAGGTTGGAAGTGGTAGTCCAAGACTACTGGCTGAATTTTCAAGCCCCTAAACTCTGGATTGTACTGGATGCCACTGGACAGACAGCAAGAGAGAGAAGGCTGTGTTGCTCTGGCTAACCTGCCAAGAAGTGGTCCAGGAATCAGGGGATCTCAATTTGACAAAATTCATCAAAATTAATCAAAAGGGATAGCTTCAATTCAAACATCTCATGCTCAGCAGAAGTGCTATTTCCACTAAACTTTGTTTCACCAAGAAATCTAACTAGCAAGGACCAGACTATAAACCCCAAAGGCCTTACTCTCAATTTCTTACCTTCACACAGTCATTTGTATTTATGTAACACAGCACAAAAGAACACTTATTCAGACCAGCTTTAAGATCTTGACATAAACTGCTGACACCATTATGTACAGATAACAAGAATTCAGCAGCAATGCCTTCACTACTCTATGTGTCCTGGCTGCTCCCTCCTACCTCTCTACTGCAAGGTACTGCCTCAGATCTCTTGGCAACTGTTCACAGGGTTGAGATGAAAAAATGTTCAACTTTTAGAATGAACTAAAGTTTCTGTTCTCTGTAGAAAGGTAAATTATGTACTGAGAACAAGGCAAAGAATGACAAAGTGTGACCTCTATATTTGCACATCTGCTTCGGTTCACACTCCAAGTGAGATTTGTTATTAAAAGCTTCAGGTAACAGATATGAGCTTTGAAGAATGTGAAAGAACCCTGCTTCCCAGGAACCACAGCAGGATGGTATTACACTTGCTTTTGGTTCCACAGTGTTGGAATCTAAAGTATATGATCCAGTGTGCTGAGGAGCCCTTATGTATTTATGACTCTCTGAAAAAGGAGAGTTTAAATAAAGTTTTTCCTGTACAAATCAACCTTTCTTCTTCTTCTTGAATGTCTTACTTGCTTGGATCGTATAAACTTATTTTCATGACTTCCTTATTTTCAATTTACACTTAAATGGTCATATAAATTAGAAAAAAAAAAAAAAAGAGAGACAATGCATTGCTGCAGGGGCTTGAATAGGCAGTGGTGGTGTATGTGCCAGCTGGTCTGATGTATACACCTTGAGCTAGGGTCTTCTCTACACTTTTTCAGCAGTTTATCTGCTCTGACTACCCCTGTTCACAACAGTACCTTTCAAATCCACTCACTACAGTACACAACTAGACTTCATCACCCAAAACTTAGAAATTAAACCTGAATCAGCATGTATTTTCTTATTCCACTGCATCAGCTGTTCTGGCCCAATGTCAGATTTAAATGTCAGATTGCTTTCAAAGTACCGCCAATTGAAAGTTGTTTTCTGTTAGTACATCCCAACCAGTTAATTATATCACCACCACCACAGGAAGGGGCTGTTAGCTCTTACCTGCAGTTTCACATGTTGTAGGCTAAGGAAGTGCTGCTGCTGCTCACCAGCCTCTGCCCTGGGCACCAACTGCATTCCAGAGTGAGCTGGAAGTGAGGTGAAATCAGAACGGAGGCATATTGGACAAGGGCTAAGACAAGTAGGCAAGAAGATGGATTTCCTTGGATTAATAAAGAAGGCAGTAGTTACTTCTTTCTTTTGATAAGCAGAGATCAGGTGGTTGGGGGGATGGGGGGGGTGTTGATGTTGACTGTTTTGTTGATCCTTCTTCCATTAAAATTAATTTTTCACAACTTCTTTGTGCCTGCATAGGATGGGGAGGGAGTGCAGGACACACAAAGAAATAGCACTAAAGAGGTGCAAAAGCATTGTTGAGTCTCAAATCAGATCCACCAAGCCCCAAAGAGCACCAAGCCATCACTAGGACTGAGACATCTCCAGTGGAGAGGGAAATCATGGGGGAGAACTCCCCTGTCCCTTTTGCCATAGGAAGCAGCCCTTTGGTGGGAGAGCCAGGACAGATGGGTCTGGGCAGGACTCAGAGGGCACCGCACTTTTACAAGGGCTTGTGGTGATAGGATGAGAGGGAATGGCTTATGCTTGAGGAGGGTAGGTTTAGACAGGATATTAGGAAGACATTCTTTAGAGTGAGGGTGGTGAGACACTGGAACAGATTGCCCAGGGAGGTCATGAATGCTCCCTCCCTGGAGGCATTCAATGCCAGGTTAGATGAGGCCTTGATCAACCTGGTCTGGTACAAGGTGTCCCTGCCCATGGCAGGGGGATTGGAACTAGTTGGTCTTTGAGGTCCTTTCCAACCTAAACCATTCTCTGAATCTATGAGATGTCATCAAAAAGGCACATTACAGTTGCATACTTGTAGTTTTACTATTAAGGAGACAGATTCAACCCTTCCAAATGCTTTGCTGCTCAATGACAATCACTGGCATGTTATTAAAGCTCAACACTGATATTCTAGTCATGATATCTGCAAACAATAAGACCTTAAGCAATGAGAGAAAAATCCTTTTATTGACACCAACGATGTCTAATTGTGACAGCTGAATGCTTTCTCTACACAGATGAAATCCACATACTTACTATTTTTATGCAGTCTTCATGTTCCATTTACACAATTTGCTAGTTTTAAAGGGTTTAACAGTCAATCAACAGTTCAAGTACCAAAGTCTATAGCAGAAGAAAATGATATTGTGTTACTGAAGTCAGCTAGGTAAACAATACCTTCTGATTATGATGATATCATTATGTGCTTCACAATGAGCAGCAAGACAGAAAACATTCACCTGGTTTCATATTCAAAATACTTGCTGAGATTCATGTATAAATGGATGAGTGAACAGAAGGGTAATTTTGTATTATTTTAATATAATAAAGTCAAATTTATTCAAATCAGTCAGGAAAAAAAAAAAAGAGCAGAAGAAAAAAGTGTTTCTTTATATCTTGTAGGGAGTTCTGCCTCACTGAACTTGTTTGTTTATGATTCTGACAAGCTAGAAAAACCCAGATATAAATAGAGAGTCAACACTAAATGTGTATCTATTCTTTCTCAAGGAAACTGTCACAATATTATGCTCCCTTAAACACTTTTGAAAACTAATAGCTAAGTGAAACACTAGACTTAATGGCTTGAAATAACTCTCTCACAACAGAGCTGTTTAAAAGCCACTGTAAAAACAAACCTCTTAAACAGCAGAAGCACATATGCCAAACAAACAACAGAGAACCTGTGCTCACTGAAATCATTTGCAGTCTTTGCCACCAACTTCAGTAAGAACTACATCAAAATGAAAACCTCCACCATTTCTAGCTTTCCTTTTGGATTGGATCTTCCTTTATTTTCTTGCTGCCCAGCCAAATAGAGATGACTCCTAGAGGGGGAAAAAGGAAGCAGTAAGAGAGAAGTGTTGCATTCATTTTAATATATTTAAAAAAAAAAAAAAAACACACATGTAAAGTGTGACAAATAGAGAGTCTGTTCAGATTCTTTGGATCTCACTGTAGTCCATCACAGAATGATTTAGATCAGCAGAAATGCAAAATCCACCTCCCAGCCTTGGCAGTACACGCTGCCCTTCCTGCTGAGGACAGAGCTATTCTGCTTCCCAAACATGACTGAAGTCTTTAAAACCATTTGAGCCCAATGTCAGCAACACTGAATAATACAACCACTACTTATTCATAACATTAAACAATATCAATCTTTTAATAGGCTTGGATTGCCCATTTTAGCCTTTAAGCTTGCAATTAATGGACTCCATACATACCCTGTCCAGGCAGGACACCTCATTCTGTGAGCTTTGGTTCCTGCCATTACCTGGTGGGGAATATTATACAGGGGAACATTGTCAGTTTTAGTCACAATGAATCTAATCTTAATTGCAACATTTCAAGGACTAAATAGGTAGCATTGGAATTCAAGTATATTTTTCTTCTCTCAAAAATACTATTTACACAGGCAATAAAATGCAGCACTAATTTTCTAGCTTTATTAATCTAGTAAAAAGAAAAGATAAAAATGAACCTAGTTTATTTAGATTTGTTGGTCCAGATCTAATCAATTGCTATGATTATTCCATTTGTTTCTTGTTTAATGACAAAAATCAGATTGATAGAAGACTTATCTCTTTGATTTGATATTGTATAAAATCTGCTAATTAGAAAGCAGGCATTAGAATTTATGGTTTTCACCTAAATAGAGCTTTGTGAATTCTCAGTTGAGGCTTCTGATAAATGAGGTACAATTAAGGATAGAGTAAATGTTGTGTGGGGAGGGGGTGGTTAGTTGATTGGTTTGATTTGGGTTTAAGTTAATGGAAATTAATAATAAAGACAATGTGCTCCTTCCAGATGACAAAAAGAAATGAGTATCTGAAAAGAGAATGGGCCCTGTCTGTCCACAAGCCTGGCATGGCAGCACATTGCATATCCATAACAAACAGAAAAGCAAATTAGCAATCATTATGTTCAAGACCGTAAATCCACCCAGGAGATCACATATCAGCAGAATTTCAGGGGCTTTCACAGTAACTTGAAATTGTGGAGGCAGTGACTTAATTGTTTTCTACTCCTGTTTTTCCTTGTCTCATTTCTCTTGTTCTCACTTTCATTGAAAGCGAGCAGACTCAAATCCTGGAAGACATTTTTGTTCTTCAGTGCCCTGCATGTGCACATCCATAGAATCATAGACTGGTTTGGGTTGGAAGGGACCTCTGAAGGTCATTTAGTCCGACCTCCTCTGCAATAAGCAGGGACATCTTCAACTAGATCAGGTGGCCCAGAGGCTTGTTGAGCCTCACCTTCAATATGACCAGGGATGGGGCATCAGCTACCTCCCTGGGCAACCTGTACCACTGTTCCCTCATAGTAAAGAACTTGTTCCTAACATCCAGTCTAAATCTACTCTTCTAAAGCTACTAATCCATATCCATAATACATACATCTTAACTGTACACAAAAACATCTGCAGTGAGCTAAGCTGTAGAAGCAAGTATGCAGAAGCTGGCAGATTAGGTAGAGAAGCGCAGTGTTACATTGGCTTCTGCAAAAGTTGTTAGAGCAGAAGTCACTACTGACCCAAAAGACACCAATCCCTCTTCACCAAACCCCTCCTGCCTTATCAGGAAGAGTTGAGTTCAGGAGGAAGAGTGCCCATGCTCACACAGGCATAAGTACAGATAGAGATACAGTGTTACAGCTGCTTTCTCAATACAGCAAAAATAAATGAGCAATAATCTGGATGAACATTGCACCATATAGAGAAGCAGACAGTGTTTTAATTGATGGCAAAGGTAAGAGAATAAGGACTATCAGAGCCAGGAAACAGTTTGCATATGAGGAGAGATTTAGTAGACTGGAACTCCTCAGCACAGAAATATCACAGAGGCCAGTGGAATCTTAATTGGTATCAGGACTGTGAATAGCACATAATTAATACTCAGCATCTCATAATACCAGAATTAATCAGGAGCTGGCTTTAAGGCAAACAGAAGATGTGCTTTTCCAAATGATGCAGACTAATTGTGGAATATATTGTTGCAGCACATTGTGGAGTTTCTCCTACTACCCCAAGAACATCAGCTATAGGTAAGAGGACACATTCACTGGGGTAGGCAGATTTCTGTTTTGAACCAGAATCGCACTTGTGTCTTTTTTTCCTCATGAAGAAAATTTTTGAGGGAATAGATGTGCACATGCATGCCAAGAAAATAATCAGTGCAACACAACATGGTACAAAAAGAGAATGCAGGCAACAACGGGCATACATTTTGGTACCTACCCTAACATGCCCGTATGTGGAAAACTTCCATCCACTCAAATATAACCTAAGCAGAAGTTCTGTGTGGAAGATGCTATTTTTTACCTTGTCTGGTAACTCTTCATGGATTAGCAGCCTCCATTGCCTAAAAACTCATCAGGCTGTGAGGCTGGAAATTCCAATTACATTTGTAAGCATGCACTGTATTATCTTAAATTGTGCAGCAACTACAATGTCTCTAATTGAAGTTGGCTTGATGCAGAGCACCAGTTTTAATTCCTGAGTCATTTTCCAGTAATGAAATAGCTGTATTCAGGGCACAGTGTGAGAACATGTTTGATGGTTATGTTAAATTGTATTACAGCTACCTTTGGGGAACATCTAATTTACTTATTGTCTGCATGAAGCCAACCACTATTTTTCTACATGAACCACAAAAAATGTTATTATTCAAACAAGTACTGTCTTAGATTGCTCTGTGAAAGACATATTTCATGTGTTCAGAAAAGCTTGCAGGTATTTTTGTGTTCATGGTGTTCATGTCAGACTGCAGCAAACACTTTTGCCACCCTTCCTCCTTACTGCATACACAGAAGTCTCTTACACAAGGCATTCTCAAATACAGCTACAACTGTTTAAAGTATGTCAGGAATTCCATCATTTGTGAGTTTAAAAACTTACTACCCAAACAGTTGAATTAACCTTAAACTCAGGGACCTTATGTCCAAGCACTTGCATTAATAATTTGCTTCCTCTAGTAATATCAAACATCATCAGTTCAGTGCCTACCTTCTCCATTAAGCTGACTGCAAGCCAAGAGGCGTCTTCTGAACTTCTCATTTTCTTCAGTCATTTTTGAAATGACTTTCCAGACCTTAAACCAGACTTTGGACTGAAAAATTAAATGGAACTTTTTTTTTTTCACTGAAGCATATAAGAAGTTTGCAGTAAAACATCTGTAATGCAGAATGTTGAATTCTACAGCATGACTGTGAAGTCCAGATGGTTTTTGTGAGGATTTTGAAGGGGGGAGATGTAGAGGAGGGACATATGTGTGGGATATAAAATAGGAAGAATCAACTCTATTTAAAAGTAATATATATAAATATATATATATATAAATTACTCCATGTTTTCCCACATGAGATACCCTCCTTCATTCACATTCATCCTCCTAGAACTGTTGTTTATCCAGGACTTGTGAAGTGCCCTTCTAGATAAGAACAGCATATGAAAGTGTGTAAAGCCATTAAGCTCTCTTCAAAGTCATCCAAAACGGGAGGGAAAGCTAAGATTGCTTATTTTTTTTCAAGGAACAAAATCTCTCTCATGCAATCTTTCCAAATCTTTCAACAGCCACACAATTCAGACCCCATGCTCAAACTGCAGAACAGCAACAGCCTTGTCTATTTCATGTCAAAATCTATATGAATCTGGTATAAAGATCTTGATGACCTTTATTTTAGAGGAATAAGGTTCCACCTAGAGTGGCGACATTTCAAGCCTGTGTGCTGGAAATATTGAATTGGAACCTTTGACAAAGGCATTCAGAGAGAGAGGCAGCCTAGCAACTGTAAGTGGCTGTTAACATGCTACCATTATGACTTTTGCTGGACCCCATCCGTGAAACTAGTTTAAATCTTAAGGTAATTTCTTTCTCATGGACAATTATTGCTAAAACATAATACATAGTCCTCATTCTTCTGGAAGACTATTTAATGTACTGGAAGAGCAATACTGTAGTATGTTATTAGCTGTTCCTCTGAAGTCAGTAGTATTTTGCTGGTTTTAAATCAAGTATCTGTGACATTACTATATTGCAGACTAGCTGATTACTTGTGCTTCACACATTACCAAAATCTCATAATGAGTTACTGTCTTATCAACTGTGCCTTTTAAAATTTCAAGTATTTGTTGAACTACTGAACAGGAACAGAAATGCATTTGTGAAACAGAAAGTGATTTTTGGATTGCCAGCAGTATGCTGTTAATACCTCTGATTGGTGTCTTTGCTTATTTGTAACCTGTAGGTTTTCTTTGCTTAAAATACAAGAGGAAGAGGAGCTGCAGAGCTTTTTCCCTGCTGGGTTTCACCCAGCAAGGTGTGCAGCACCCTGGCCACAATCCCACAAACCATTCCAGTACAGGCTTTAAGTCAACACCATATCCTCATTTTTCAAGGTAAGCACACACTTAAGTGCTTTATTGAATGAGAGCCAGGACTTTAAAGCCTCCAGAGAGGGAAAATAATACCATTTTTCTTTTCTGTAAGTAAGGTTTTCGGTAACAGACTACCAATTCAATTCAGTCTCCCTCACACATTCTCACAGACATACACAGAACAAGCAGGAAGTAATTCTCTCAAATGCAAAGGCAGCTAATTCAGCTCCCACTTTTAATACCTTTTGCTTCTTTCGTTTAATTACTTTATCAACATTTCTTGAAGGGAAGGGAAAGTCAAAGGTGTCAGCTTTAGCCTCTCGAAGGTCACCTAGGAAGAGAGTTTAGAAAGCATATTCCAAGTGTTTACAATATATTCCTGAGGAAGCTGTAGGTCTTCCAGAGGGATACTTACTTTTGGTCCCAGCAGGTTACAGGATATCATCATACTGACTATTGCTTTGCTTACTTCCTCTCTCATAACTATGGGGCAAACTCCACAAAATGGATCTCAAAACCGTATGGCAGCCAAAAATCAAGACAATAGGTTTCTGAGCAATACAAACCAGCTTTTAATTCCCAGTTTTTCCCCTTGCTATGGCAGCTACTAAAATTCTGCCTGAGCTTAAGGAGGAGGTGAGTAGACTGATGCAAGCAACCAGACAAATCACCTCTGCTAGCACTAAAAAAAACTAATCAAGAAGGGCAACTTGATCTTTTGGACTCAAGACAGTCACAAAGAGGAAAGGTCTAGGTGAGTTCCTAGGGGGTTGAGGACAGGAGCTTTCCAAGGAGCTGTTGGACAGGCAGGGCATGAGCAAAAGGTCAACCCTTGTGGGGCTGTTGAAGGTGGTCACAGATGCATGCCTAACCCTTCCTGCATGCAGCAAGGCTTCAGGCAAGCCAGCATGCTCCAGGCAACCACAGCCCCAACACCAGGTTTCTAAGGCAGCTACATCTCCGGAGCAAGGCTTTGAGCTACTGATAGCCACAGACCGCCTCTTTGGAAAAACAGCTTTAAAGGGAAGGAAAAATACAAGAAACTTAAAATATCTCAAAAACAAAAAGTTAGTAGAATTCAAGACCACCCTATTGGTTACACCCTTCATTTCCAGCTTACTCCCAGGCTTCTTCTCCAGAAGCCAGTGCACGTTCACCATTTTCATTGCATTTTTTCCTGTGTAGCAGAGCTATGTTTTATAACAGATCACAACCAGTTGAAAACTGCCTAATCTTTTTTGTTTGCTTTTATAAAAGAAGGCAACCACACCCATGCCCATCCCAACTTTCTTTGGTCACAGTCACAAAGAAAGCAAATTAAGAAATATCTTTGAGTTGTCACAGCAATGAGGGAGCCAGCAACATGGTGGGTCTCTGGTTGGGCAGGAATCTCTACAGAAGAGGCAGGAAAGAGCCACAAGTTCAGCATGTAATAGAATCATACAATTGACAAGGTTGGAAAAGACCTCAAAGATCATCAGGTCCAACCTGTCACCCAAAACCTCATGAGTACTAAACCATGGCACCAAGTGCCACGTCCAATCCCCTCTTGAACACCTCCAGGGATGGCGACTCCACCACCTCCCTGGGCAGCACATTCCAATGGCTAACAACTCTCTCTGTGAAGATCTTTCTCCTCACCGCAAGCCTAAACTTCCCCTGGCACAGCTTGAGACTGTGTCCTCTTGTTCTGGTACTGGTTGCCTGGGAGAAGAGACCACCCCCCTCCTGGCTACAACCACCCTTCAGGTAGTTGTAAACAGCAGTAAGGTCTCCCCTGAGCCTTCTCTTCTCCTCATAGGGCTTGTGCTTGAGGCCTCTCCCCAGCCTCGTTGCCCTTCTCTGGACACGTTCAAGAGTCTCAATGTCCTTCTTAAACTGAGGGGCCCAGAACTGGACACAGGACTCAAGGTGTGGCCTAACCAGTGCAGAGTACAGGGGCAGAATGACTTCCCTGCTCCTGCTGGCCACACCATTCCTGATACAGGCCAGGATGCCATTCACCTTCTTAGCCACCTGGGCACACTGTTGGCTCATGTTCGGCCAGCTGTCAATCAGTACCCCCAGGTCTCTTTCTGTTTGGCAGCTCTCCAGCCACTCCATAACAAAGCAGCCCTGTTGGATGTAGGCTATTTTTTGCCTTATTGCTATCACAAGAAAGGACAGGCACTGCAGACAGCCAACTCACCTTACAGGATGGGGATGCTGTAAGCTCAGCAGCTTAAGAAATCAGGGCAAAAAGATTGCATTTTTCATTCCTAAGTTTAAGATCATCTTCCACCTCCTGCCCAAATCCACAGTCTGACTGTACAGGGGCACATTAAGTAAACCCCAGTTATGCTACCTTCAGCCCTCAACATGGACAGCCTGACTGAGAGGGAAGCCCCCAGTGGGCCAGGATCATCAGCACACTGCAGGGAAATGGTTTCCCGACAGAAGCGGAAGACAGGGCAGGGACTCAGCCCTGTGCTCTCCAGTGCCCAGGTCACAGAGGTCAGTGACACTTACCGTGACAGCTGCTGACATGCCTCATCAGGTCACAGCTCCCCACCTCCTGTGCCCTGCCCGAGGTGGCAGGGATGGCCACATCTCTGGGCACCAGGGTGGTCTTCTTCTGCCTCCTAGCCTTCCCTGTGGGGCTTGGCCAGGAAAGCGTGGGCTTAGCCTGGCCCACCTCAGCCTGTCGGCAGCCCCTGCTGTAGCGGAGAATGGGCCCACAGCGGTGGGAGCCAAAGCAGTTGACATAAACAAGCTGCATGGGTGGCTTCCCCGCCTCTGCCATCTGTGGTGTAGTAGGACGGAGGAGAGGCCTGGTTGAGGCAAGGCCCTGAGGGGAGGCAGGGGCTCTAGGGGTGGGCGGCCTGGCTGCTGTGCTGGGGGATGCAGAGCGCCATCGGCCCCGTCCTCTGGGCAGGCGTGGTGTGGGGGGGCCTACAGAGCACCCCTCCTGCCTCATGCTCCTTGACCGCCCTCGTCCCATTTGAGTGTCCCAGCTAGACAGTGACAAAGGGAGCAGGAAGGAACAGTGAGCTCAGTGCAGAGCAGAGAGTAGGAGCAGGCCTGGTACCTTCCCAGCCTCAGGCACTCGCTCACTTGCCCTCACTCGCCCTCTCTCTCTCCCTCTCCTTCTCTCTCCCTCCCGCTCTCTCTCTCCCTCTCTCTCCAGTAACCTGCTCGACCAGGTTGCTTTTAGCCAGCATTAGTTAGGGCCTAGCAGAAAGCCTGCTGCCTGAAGTCATATCCTGATGTATTCCACTGAAGTTATTGATAAAGTGATGCAGGGACCCCGGGCTGAAGGCAGTGATGTATTGTCTGCCTCTGCTGCAATCTCCAGAAGGAGGAACAAGCAGTTTCTCTGCAGGTCCTGCACTGATGTAATGAATTTTCACACCAGTGAACTGCAAACAGCTTATCAGCAAGTGCAGGAGGGGTGGCTCCAGCCACCTGCAGAACAACATTTATGAAGCATTAAATAAATACCTGTTGTCATTTTGTCCTTCGAGCAACAGCAGGCTCACGTGTGCCTTGTCTGATAGTGACAGGATCCCATGGCAGCCAGCTGTCCTTCCCATGAAGGTTGAACCTGATGATCTTTGAGGACTTTTCCAACCTTATTGATTCTATGACTCTATGAAGGCGATCTGCAGACCTGTCCCACTGCAGCAGCGCATTTATGAGACATAGACAATAACAAGTAGGATGTCTCAAACCATTTAAGAGCACAAGTCCCGCTGATTTCTTTCTTTGGCACTGAAATTCTGTGAAACCATATTACTTCCAGAGTTTCAGCACCCTTAGCTGCTCAGAGGGGAGAAAGCATTGCAAATTAGAAAGACTAAACTCTATGAACTCTTTTTCTAACAGTTTTAGCTGCAGCTGCCATATGAATGGCACTGGTAACGTGTCGTCCTTGCAAATAGATCTGAAAAGAGCACAGAGCAAACAAGAGTCTTTCCCCGGCATCTGAGGAGGCTCAAAGTACTCAGTCACTGTCTTCAGGGCTGCTGTCACCTTGTCTCCTCGGCAGGCCAGGGTGCTGTGCAGAGGGACCCCACGAGGTGGCACCCTTACCTTCCGAACAAGCCTGTGTCCCGCTCCTGCCTGACATGAGGACGCAGGAAAAAAACACGGCACTCTTCTGAGGAGTATCCCAGGATTTCCAGCTATTTCATGCACTGTCAGAAAAAGGCATTTGGTGCTTCCAGTTGAAAAAGACGGAAAAAACTTCCAGAGGCACAGCCTGACCGCTTGCCAAAGTAAAATTTATTTTCCAATGGTAAGGGAGCATCCACAGCGGGCTCCAAAGGGCAGAGGGTAAAAAGGAGGTCACAGGCTTGATACAACCACCGATTTGTATCAGCTGTGATCTCACAAAAAACCAAACCAAAACCCACAAACCCAAAACACAAAGACCGGAGACTCCCTCCTCCTACCCTGAGCTAACAACTTGGCCTGGCGAGGGAGCAGCCAGAAAGTGCAATTTGGGAATGTTAAATCCAGAGAGAGGCAACCAAATAGCATCATTAGAAACTGATCCTAGAGTGCAAATTTCATCATGTCCATTAATCATGAGCCCTGGTAAAGAAGTACGTCCTTTGTTGAACTACAGGAGTCTCAGCCCACACCACAAACCAAACAAAAAACACCAACCAAACCCCACCAAAACAACAGCCCCCCAAAACAAACAGAAAACACACACACAAGCCTGAAGAGCACCATTTTCTTTCCATGACTGTCCTTGCGCTGTGCATGAACACTTGCTGCTGCATCTTCCAGACCAGGAGCTGCCTTTGCCAACTGGCAGGCTGCTTCCTTCCTATAGCCCTGTCAGGGCATTGCAGCTGCCAAATCAGTGGCTTTCTCAGCATCTGTATTTATGGAATATGCTTCCATCCTACTAATACAAATGCCTTGTGTGGCACATTTTGTCCATGTTTCCCATCAGTGCATTGCCAGGACTTCAATTTCAAATGCAAATTCACTTCAGATGCCTTTTAGGATCTACTGCTACTGACAAAAATCAATGTCACCTAAAATCTATGAGCAATCTGCAGAACTAGAAAATTCAGCTATTTTAGTGGCACACTGCTCTTCATCCTCCTTTCCACATGTGTGAACTGACTACCAGCTAGCCACTGTCTCTGTATTTATCACTTTGGACAAACATCTCAGCTTTTCATCACAGCTTCAGCTGTCTAGTTAAATATAGACCAGATTCTAGCTTTTCCGCCTGCACCTCATCCTGGCATGTGGTTTGTATTCAAATGTTTGCTTCTTCAGCTCACCACTTGCATTGTTTCCTAAGTTCTGTTGTTTTGGTTTTAGTTAGGCCAAGTATGCATCATCATCTACTGACTATCATTTTAAACGAAGGTAGTTTTTGGTCATGGCATGCCTGCTGCTCATGCCAAGGAGAAGGAAGGAAGAAGCCAACAGAACACTGCTGCATGCTAATTTAATGATTCCCTGATTCTCTAGTGATTCCCTGCAAAAAGGAAACTTCTGCTGTTGGAGACTTTATTTTTTTCTATGAGGATTCTTTGCAATGGAGTTCAAGTACTCACAGGATTCTACATAATTCGGGCAAGGCAGCTCGCTTGTTAACTATTACATTATCTTGATCAACTGCAAATTGTGAATACATCTGGAATGTGCATCTGAACACTGTTAACAGGGATTTCCATGTGGAAAGTATGCTAATTCTAAATGCTACAGTCAAACCTTATTAATTATACCCTCAGCAGTAGCACAAACAATTACTGTTTCTCCTTTGTTGTCACAGAATATTTAGTAAGAGTCACTGGAGTGAGGCATTTTCTTAGAATGTGGTTACTTTACAGAATACACTGGGGACCATTTATTAGTGTAAGTAGGAATCATTATAAAACAAACCTCACCACTTCTGGTAAATGGAAGCAACAAATTATGCCTTCAGCTTTTGCTTACTTGTAAAATTTCATCATTTACACTGGAACTCACAGTTAATTATGTAAGCAATAACAAAGTGCAGCACAGAGATAAAATGGCCAGCTGCCATTTTAACACACCTGCATTTCATAGTAATGCACCCACATAGCTCAGATTGCTTCTCAAACCATGCATGGGGGAATCACTTCATCCACATCAGCCATAAGGAAAGACATATTTTCCTGTTTCTCCATGCTGCACAGAAAAATATTTAGTAGACTACAGGCTAAGTTTGTTATGTAAAAGCCTGAGCCTCCCCTTGAGACTGTCAAATCACCAGCATCCATAGACTCAATAACCAAACACCAAGTTGGTGAGACTGAAACCCTTTGTGTTACAGTATTTAAGTAGGATTGCCAATCTGAAATAAAGCTATAGGGGGAAATCATAGAGGCAAAATAAGCACTGAAGGTAACACCAGAATTAAACCATTTATCAGCACAAAAAAGCTGGTAGTCAAAAGGATACAGCAAAAGGCAAGCAAGGACTTCATTTTCTGAGTTAATTTTTCCACACAGGTGTGGAAGTTATTGGTATTTAATGATGACACCCTTTGTTTCCAAATCTGAGACAGTAAAACCTTACCATATTTTAGGCTGCAGGGATTGTGATATTAAATGTTACTACTGCTGTTTCAGGGAATGTGCAGTTAGGACCCTGTGTAAGCACACAGATAAGGAAGTCTAGTCCTACCTGTGGCAAACCTCCAGACACCATTCTCTCACATCCTGGAACAATACTGGTTCAGTACAGGATGAAAAGCCCAAATCACTAAATCATCCTCAGATTCCATGGTAATGTTGGTCTTCCAAGCCCATCTGTCCAGGCTCACATTTTCTTAGCCTTTCTTCTGAAATCTATCATGGTCTCAGGCTGAAGTGTGCCTGCAGGCTAATATAATCACCAATACATCTGTCTGCTTGTATGAGACAGTCCTGTTTAACTACAATATAAATACCACTGAACACACTCATTCCTCAGCAGTAAGCCCACTTTGTAATGGTACTATGGTCTTTGCAGAACTGCTCCAGATACTGAGCATTCACTCCCTCGCTACCCCCAGAGACAGAAGGGTGCTGCCAGAAAAGGAAGAGAGCAGGGCTTCAATCTCCAAGGATTGCTAGCTCTGCAGAGGAAATGGAAGCAGTCAGTGCTTTGTTCTGCCATCACATTCCTCCAAAGACATACCCCTGTAAAAGCAACGCTTGAGCAAATCTTCTTGCTGCTGATTGAAGAGCTGAGTTGATTCTGCCAGTGTGTACACAGCAACATCTGCCTGTGAGCAGCTGGCCTGCTGAAGCAAAGCTGAGGGCTACTGCCTGCTGCTCACAATGAGAATGTTCCCCCAAAACCTAAGAAATTGCATTTAACTCACTGCAAGAAAATTCAGAAACACTTGGCATGCATGTACTCCATTCACAAACCAGCACTGGGCATCTGCTTGAAAGTGACAAGCACTGTCTTGAAAAATGATCCTTTGCTAAACTGTCAGCTTAATGCTTTCAGATGCATAGCAAGGCATAGAGAATCACCAGGCAAACTGATCCTGGTTGATGAGTCAGCAGCACTATGAGCTGGTGATTTAGATTGAGCAAACATTTTCTCAGATGTTGGGTTGAAGAAGGTTGGCAGAGACTGTTTTATTTTGTTGAAACACATTGCTCTGTCTGTGAATTGCCAGAGATTACACAACTGTGTTAAGAGTTACTAAGGCACACAATATGTGTCAGTTCCATCTACACTACCAATCTGCTATTTCAGTAAAATCAGCGTTCTTCATGCAAATGAAGAACACAGCAACTCATCTTGCTATAGTGTTTTGGAACAAAAAACACCCCCTTCCATATAGCTGAGAGGAATAAAACTAAGTCCATTTTAAACTTTAAGGTTAATGCAACAGCAAAAACCTGTTCTCACAGTTACCCTTTACCTGCACGGTGTTCACAGAGGATTTAATCTCAGCTTCCATGATTCAAAAACAAAAATATGTATTTCAGAAAGAAAAACACAATCAAACACAAATCTTACCTATTTCTGTGACTTATATATACAAGGAGAACTCAGAACTCCTGACTAGCAAATATTCTGAAGGAACCTCAACAGAATAGTACCACACTGTGGTCTCCCAGGCTCCACAAACAAGGCGATTGATGGAGCTTCCCTTGGCGATAGATACATTCCACTGTGCTAGGATTTAGCATCAAATTGCCTTTCTGACAAGCCCTGCAAAAAGTCAGCAAATTATAGTTCATGTGTCATGAAAACAGATGATAGCTGAGAGCATTAATCAGAGCATCAAGTTCTAGAAAGTCATTTTTCCCATCTAAAATGGGGAGCTCAGTAATGTATTTAGAGCAGTGATTCACCCCCCCTGCCCCCTTCGATTTCTATGACTGCAAAGACAGCTGCAAGTATATTCTTATCCCAGAGGCTGTTTTTCATACTGACAGACTGAATCAGCTTATTTTACACAGAGGAAGAGATGTCAATGTTTTTTCCTCATCTATCCTTTCTGAGGCTATTATTTGTCTTAGATTTCCTGTAGGCAAGCAATGTGCATTTTGGACTGTGGCTAAGCAGGCTTTCATGGCGCCGAATAAACAGCAGCTGGAGAATTAGGACAGACAGTAGAAACTGTCCAGCAACAACTTGACAGCTAAGAGATTCTCCCTAAAATACACCTTAGCCTTTAAATCTGTACTAGATGGATTATATCCATCTCCACCCAAATGGAGTTTCTTCACTGATGTGGAATGCAGTTCATTTAGGGAAAGCAGCACCCAAGAGAGAGCTGGGGGCTGACTGCGCTTGATGGGCAGTCTGTGCTGAAATACTTGAGATTCATGTACTGTGGAAATTCTGAAATTCCACCCAGCAGGCACACCTCCATCTTCTGGAGCCTGCCTGGAGCACTTATTTATTTATAGTCTCAGGACAAAGTGAAACCCAAAAGGGAATTGTTATATCATCTTTCCTAGAAATTTACTTAGCATTTCAGAATCAGGCAAAGCCATCACTACCAAGAGTGATTAATTTTAGAATCATAGAATCAGTCAGGGTTGGAAGGGACCACAAGGATCATCTAGTTCCAACCCCCCCTGCCATGGGCAGGGACACCTCGCACTAGATCAGGCTGGCCAGAGCCTCATCCAGCCTGGTCTTCAGCACCTTCAGGGATGGGGCCTCAACCACCTTCCTGGACAACCCATTCCAGGGTTCACCACTCTCACTGTGAAGAACTTCTTCCTCACATCCAGTCTGAATCTCCCCACCTCCAGCTTCATTCCATTCCCCCTAGTCCTATCACTACCTGATATCCTGAGAAGTCCCTCCCCAGCCTTTTTGTAGGCCCCCTTCAGATACTGGAAGGCCACAATAAGGTCACCTCAGAGCCGCCTTCTCAGTTTACAACCCTCTAGACTTTTGCCATTTCACCTTATTGAGTTGAATTTCTTAGTCTCTGCTCATGTAATAAAATTTCATTAATTAAACATTCCACAAAGTATTTTGCAATCTTCATATAGGAAATTTTAGACTGACTATACACATCCCCAACTGTAAATCAGATAGTGTATCCTGACAGACACCTCTAAGTTTACAGCATTTTGAATTGAGATCAGTCAGGAAGTGTCTTGTTTCTGAAGGACATCACCAATTCCACCACCATGGCATCAAAAGAATTAATCCCCTGCCTGTATTCCAGGACCAAATTTCAAGTCTATCCTACTTGTTAAAAAACATTATCAGAGAAAGCACAAATAAGCAAATGCTTTTGAGAAAGACCATTTGCACTTGAAAACAATGTGAAGAGCTTGTTATCACATTGGGAGAGGCTGAGCTATAACTACTTCCTACCAATCCCAATACAGACAATGTTTCCCTCACCAGCCAAGTCACATGCTAAAAGCTGGTCAATACTTTCTGGTGCTGTTTGGTTGGCACAAAATGCAGCACTGAGGAATTCCTTGCTCACTGGGCAAACAACTCATCTTTAGCCTCTGTATTTTTGATCCACAGTGAACCAGCATTTTTTTGTTTTAGTTTTAAAGTCATTTTAAGGAATTGGAAGTGTCTGCACAGTGTCACCAGTGAAACATTTGATTCTTGTTAAAAACTACTTTCTAATGGTATTAAGCTTCTAAGTTTGCCTCATCTGAAGGCAGTAGGAATTGAAGTCATTAGCATCTTGCAGAACTAATCCCATTATAGCTCAGTTCTGCAAGATCTGCATTTCCTGCAGCACCCACCGAAAAGAGACACTCAACATCTATTTAACATTTGCAACACCATTCCTGAGATGATGGCACAAGGGATTAGTGGCTCAGACACCAACAGCAAAGTGCTGCCAGTGCAATGAGCACAGTCTGCTTCTACTGCAGTACTGTATTTAGAGCAGCAGCATTTCCTCACATGGTGCATGTGTGTGTTCCAACTCAAGGCTCCACGCAGCAGAGCTACTTCCAGAAATACACTTGACTGAAGCTCAGCCCTTTGGATCCAAGTAAGAAAACCAACGAAGTCTGGGGAATGCCTCCCTACTATGAATGCAATACTCTTGAATCTTCTTTGTGCAGTTCCTGCTGTCCTTGAAGGGTGAATAGTTGTAAACACTTCACCTGACTTTTTAAGACATTTTGAGTTTAGGTATTTTAAATCAAAGACCAACACTAGCAAGCTCTCTAAAATGCTAGGCTGTTAGTATCAGATCACATCCAGGAGACAATTAAAAAAGTATCCTTGCCTCTCCACACCATGCTTGGCTCTACTCTGCCCTTAGTCTAGTTATCTTTTTGTCCCAGCTGCACAGTGGTTTCTGACTTCCATGATGCATTACATGTGCCTCAGTGGCATTTTTCTCGCTGAACATGGCACCTGCCCACTTAGCTTGATTTCACAGCTGTGTATTGGTTTCCATCTCTGTCCCTGCGAATTAGCTGCAGAGAGCACTAAGTAGAAACAAGGGATGCAGCTACAGTTCTTTGTCTAGGCTGATACATTTATGGCTGTGGAAAAAAACCAGCAATGACAGTGCTGAGACTGCTGGAAGGCTTTTCCAAAGCTACACACAGCTTCTGATGAACACTCAGCAAGCACCAAATTCACAAAATCATTAAATCAAGCAGTTAGCATTCAATACTCCCTAATGACTACAGCTGGACACAGGCAGCAAAAAGGGTTCCTCTTACAGCCTGATTCAACAGAGAGCAGTTTAGACATCATCCTTTCCATTCCTGCAGCACGGCACATTGATTTTGCATCATATTAATGCAGTACTTGTGGTACTTGGCGTCTCTCAGGTGGCTGTACCTGCTCTCACCCCCCTCTTACAAAACCATGTTTTGAACAGGACAGCTGAACTTAGCCTAATGCACTTTACACATCATATAGCCAGACATGTGCCATACGCTGTCAAAATCACTTCCCTGAGCCCCATGTGCTTTAGCCACAAAATAAAACCTGGAATACTGTGTCCAGTTTTGGACTCCCCAGTTCAAAACACACAGGGATCTGCTGGAGAAAGTCCAGTGGAGAGCTTGAACATTGCTCCTATGAAGAAAGACTGAGAGAACTGGGGCTGTTTAGTCTTGAGAAGGCTGAGAGGGCATCTTATCAACGTCTGTAAGTACCTGAGGGGTGGGTGTCAGGATGAAGGTGATAATCTCCTTTTGGTGATGCCCAGTGATAGGGCAAGGAACAATGGGTACAAGCCAGAGCACAGGAAGTTCCACCTCAGTATAAGGAGACAACTTTACAGCGAGGGTGATGGAGCACTGGAACAGGCTGCCCAGAGAGGTTGTGGAGTCTCCTCAGGAGACTTTCAAAACCTGCCTGGATGCGTTCCTGCATGGCCTGCACTGGGTGATCCTGCTCTGGCAGGAGGAGGGGTTGGACTCGACGATCCCTGGAGGTCCCTTCCAACCCCTAACATTCCGCGGTTCTGTGAAACCCGCCGCTACAGCCAGCTTAAAATAAGGTTAAGAAGAAACACTGAGTTAAAAGTTTTATTCATTCAACATCTCACATTACAAATATTTAAAAATTATATGCATACTGGTATAAATAGTCATTTGCAAACTATTTAATAACATTAATTTTCACTAGCACTTCAACAAATGAACTCTTTAAAAAAAGTAACTTGTGTTATATAACTTAGAGTAGAACATACAAAAATATGAACTTAAACGTGAAAATGACTTTAATAAAAAAATGAATTACCCTTATTTAAAATGCTATAATAAATACTACAACCTCCCCATACACAGTAAAAACTATATGGAAATTCAGCCAAGTAGTACAATTAACTGACATACTTAAATAACTTTTCCTTCTGATAATATGAGCAATACATTGGGGGGGGGGGGGGGGGCGGGGAACGGAAAAAAACAACAACCAACCGAAAACAAACATATTAGGGATTAGTAAAAACTAGACACACCCACTTGCTAAAAGTTTCACTTCCAAAAAATATAACAAAAAAATCTGATGAAAATTATAAAAACTAATTATACTTTAAAATTTAAAAATATAAAAAATAAAACAGTTGAATACAATATTGTCCCAATTCTTACAACGCTATCACAGTAGCTTTAAAATAAGATAATAAAATAAAGCAAATGACCCAAACCTTTTATTCCATTTGTTTCTTTTTTTTTTTTTAAAAAATAATCTCAAATTTACATTAGTAGAAAGATTGATTTCTGATTCTTTTCTTTAGAAACACCAGCAAGAAAGAGGATTTACTAGAACAGTAGAAAATGACATTTTTAAATGTCTGCAATTAAAAACAAAGAATTACACTGCAAAGATCTTCCAGAAGTCTGAAATAGGTATTGCACATAACTTGAAGTTAACTTGCCACAATTCATCACATTCAAGTTTTAAATCACCTTTTAACAGAAGGCTTTAACTCTTCAAAAAACAAAAGGGGTGAATTATCAAGTCTTTCCAACAGCATCCTTATAAAACGCTAAATTCATTCGCTGCAAGGTTTAAATTTGCATTCTGCAGAGGTCTGTGTATGGAGAAGTAAGAGACTAGATACCAAAAAAGCACGGGGCAGTGGGGTTCCTTTACATATAAAATAATCAGAAACACTTTATTTTACATTGCAAAAATAACCATGTAATTACTCTGTAACTACATTGTAAATACATGGCCAGTGCCATGCTAGTGTGATAAAACTACATGCTCATTAAACCCCTTTGCAAATCGAAGTGAGAACCCTAAGACTGGTAACCCCGACCACGTGCGCACTGTCTTTGGAGCTACACGGTAACCCCAACTACGAGTGCCACGTAACCAGAAGGACATGTAATCACCATTTAAGTACAGAGTAATGTCTATAATTGTTTATGCCCTGTAAATCGAAGTGTAACCAAATAATCTGTAAACACGCTTGTCACACAATCACAAGTGAATATTAGTAGAATAACGATTTCTTACATTAGTCATGCATACTAACATTACATGCCTGCCACCTAGCAGGCTCTCTTTTACTCTTTAAATATAATTTAAAAGAGCAGACACATTTCTGCATCAAACACCTAACATCAATTGTTTGTATTAAGATTAAAAATGGCTAAACATTCACCAAAAACGTTCCGCGTCTGTGTATCATCTTTTAAAAACTCAGTAAGAAGCGGTAGACAATTTTTTTTTTCTTGATGTCTCTTGACTTTTCAATTTCTACACTATATTTATGCATTTAAATTTCATGGGTCTAAAGACAAGTGTCATTTGTCACTTTCATGCTTTTCTTCTTTAATTCTCAACTTTACATAGACTATTTTCTTAAATTATATGTACACCAAATACCTGGTGCTGGGCTAAGATGTTTAAGCAACATGCTTTCTTTTCTCTGCAGATTCTAAAATAGCATTGCCAGTGCACGACATCCATAATTCAAAATGTATGCAGAGCACTGAAATGTATAAAAAGCAGAATATAAGAAAATAAAATTTATTAAAATTATTTATATTAAAAAATGAAGTATATGAAGATCTCTCAGTAATAAAAGTACAAAAAGCTACTCTTTGCAATATGAAAAATTGAGGTATTGCATAAAGAGATATCCCGTCAGTGAAAAGTGTGCCTAAAAATGCTCACTGTTGGAAAAACAAGATATACAAAAGTAGTGCATAACAAATATACATTATGTGCATGACAAAATAAGTTAGCTACAAAACACTGTACCGAAATTCAGCAGGTCATGTACAAAGGGAAAATTATTATTCAAAGCTAGTTCTCAAACAGTGTTATTTCTCGTAATGGTAACCCATCTCACCTGTTTACTGGGTAGGATCGGCACAATAGCACACCCCAAGCCACCTACAAGCATTAAAAAAAATTAAAGGAACATTCCAACTATAATTATGTACTTCAGAGAAAAAAAAAAGTCCCTGACAATCTACACAAGAGCACTCTGCATTTGCATTACTGTTGTCAATATTTTCAGGGATTTCATTAAAAGCAGCTCCCTTTCTATACTTGACTAGTAGACAGCAAATGTCTCCATTTTGACCTTTGGAACTTGGTAAGGTAATAGTTCATTAAAGCCTGTATTGAAAATAAAAACTGCTTCTCATAAAGATAATCTGGGCTCGGGGAAGGGGATGAGGGGGGGCCGATGAAGGCTTTTAACGGAGCAGGTGTTTTCCGAGCAGTGCTGAGGCAAGTCTTTGGTTTGAGAGAATCTAGGATGGAACCAGATGCCACTTGGGCAGTTCAGAAGACTGCCACTACATTTGATTGTTTGCACACTGCTAAATAATCTGTTGAGAAGTTGGCCAGGGCATTAGTTCAAAGTAATAAAAATAATTTTCAGAACTACTCCTTCATTCAACTCTTTCAAACTAAACCCCTGCACCCACTCTTCATCATTCAATTAACATGTACTGTGTTAATGCTTCTCAAGGTAGGACTTCTTTACAATAAAGCAGGCATTAACTTAGCAATGTTGGCACTTCAAATCCCTGTGTTTCTTTATTTCTCCATATTAAGTTCTGAAAGAGGTGGAATCTCAGCTGGGATTTTTTTCTACAGGAAGAGTAAGAAAGGCATATGCACAACTTGCACCATTTCACGCACAGATTCAGAAAAATAGTGCAAAACGAGACTTGGAAACTACAGAAGGCTCATGCCTTCTGCTGCAACTAAGTTAGAGGGTATTTAAAACTAACTTTACATCCAAGATGGGAAACGAATAAGCAGCCAATTTTAGTTCATGTGACACAATGGAATATCAAAACTTCAGTAAAAATCAGTGATATCCTTGAGGTATCTTTAGGTTCTCTACTTTTTCACGTCAAAATGGAGAGCAAAGGCTGGCCTGTGACGAATGTTAGTATATTAGGATATAGAGTTATATATAGCCATCAAAAAATAAAATCTCTATATTTATCCTTCAGGAGAGGAAATGCCAGTCAACTAGTTGTTATTACTCTAGCTTTGGTAGGATTTCTAGGGCTGTAACCAGACAATTGAGTTCTCTTAATTTAAAATAAAATAAAATTAAAAAAAAAAAAAAGGAAAAGAAAAACAAAAGTGCACTCCTCCCTCAGTAGTAACTTTACTCAACTTTTACATTCAGGAATTCTTAAAATGTAATCATTTTGATGAAAATATAGTAAGCTCTGCCTATCTCATTAGTAATTTGGATGTGGGTGGTAAGTCAGAGGCACGGTCAGATCCATCTCGAGCTACAATTTCAGCCTCAAAACCCTTAACAGATATTGTTTGTTTGTTTTTAAAGTTCATTATTATAATGCTGCTTCAACTTTGCTCATGCATTTTTGTTGCTTTAAACATGCTCTTTCCTGTTGGTAGGTAAATGGTAACTTCATCTGTTGCCGAAAAAATCCGAAAGGAAAAAAAAAAAGAGAGGCAAAAAACAGGCTTCCCTGGGCAGGGGGGAAAAGTGTCAGAACAGACTGATAGTGTTATTGTTACATGGTTATTTTAATAAAAGTATTCTTATGTTCTTTATTAACAATAATTTAATTAAAAAACCAAAATACTCTATTGTTTCAATTCTCTTAATATTTTTTTCTCTCCTCTAAGAAAATGTTGCACGAAATTAAGTGTTCTCTCGGTAGTAAAGACAAGAGAATGCAACTCACTCGCAACGTGTTATCGATACGAAAAGGAGTTCCCAATACAGTTTTCAATGACAAGAGTCTACAAAATATCCATATTATAGGTCATTCTTTCATTATTCTATTGTTAAATTACAGACTACTACAAAAGGACATGCTATCTTGAATAAGAGAAAGGGGGGTGGGTCAGGGGGGGAAGGGTAGGGACGATCAGGATAACAGAAGAGTGCACTTAATTTGAGGCCTGCATATGAGCACTGCAGTGATCATTTAGTTCCAGCGGAATGAAATATGTCTTGGGCGATCTCCTCCCTCCTTCACCAGGGGCTTGTGGAATTCCCTGCCAGCGCGTGAATGGATAGCAGCCCAGCAATATTCACAGTAATACTGCAGACAGGTAACATTAGCACAGAAAAATGGAGCAAATTTTCCACCGCAACGGGCCCCCTGACATTCATCACAAAGCTGATCATCCAAGACATATGGCTTAACTTCCACCTGCGTTCAGAAAACGAGAAGAAAGTTTACAATTCGTAGCAACAACATCGGTAACAGCAGTTCCACACTATTTACTATCTGTGTTCTAGCAGGACTAGAAAGGAACAAGAATTTTCCCCCTCATTACACAGAATCATCACCACTAAACAATCACACTCAGAACTACAGGCACTTGAGAACAATCCTGGCCCCACCGTCCTTGAGCCTTAACCCCCCCCCAAAAAAAACCCATGCTGACCATCACTGTGCTGTCACGGATTGACAGAAAGAACCAATCAACCTATTGTTACAGAAGAGACATATAGATTCACATCCAAACCCTGAAGACTTCTGGGGAGTTATTTTTATGTATGGTGATACCCTTTCAGGTAGGAATGTAAACTGTTTACACAACACTGGAACTGCACATTAAATATGCACGTGGTCTGCAAATTTCAGTGTCTGTATTTCCAACCTTAAAAGATTTCATCTATATCTTAATAAGCAGCACATTTCTGTGTTCTTTTTCTGTGGCTTCTTCCTCTCAGCAAAAGAAAATACACCTAATCTTGTCAGGATCAAAAGAGAGGCTTTAGACAGGACTGATGGCCACCTACGCTGTTGGCATTAAGGGCCAGATGACGAGCAGTAATTGAGTACAGCAAACAAAAAGGAGAAGAAAAACGTCTTCCAGTTCTTAACTGATAATGACTCACAGGAACTTACCAGCTGGTGCTCCAAAGATACATCTACAATGCAACATCATAGGCTGCTAGCTTTTCATCTAGGCATTTGCATACCAAGACCTAGCCTGCTGTACTGTGGGCTACAAAACCCTGCTCGCAGCACTCCAGAGCATTTTCTCTGTGACAGCAAAGCAAAGCTTGGTGTTCCCAGTATAGAAGCTGGCTACAGTGCAACTTGTTTAGACATGTCTACATGTTTAAATCATAAATGCAGCACTGCCATCCCCAAAGGTTCAGATTCACCTCAAAACTAGCAATCACCTCCATTCCTTTGCTCAGCTGAGCTATCAAAGGTCCATGGGACATCAGAAGCACAACACAAAGCTTCACATACAAAAAGTACAAGTACAGGTCCTGTTCTAGAAGTGTTTGTGAGCTTTCTTTCAAGTTCATTTAAATTAAATGTTTTCACAAACATTTCCAACTGGTGTCTCTACTTCTAACCTGTTATCTCTACTCTTAACCTGTTATCTCTACTCTTAACCTGTTATCTCTACTCTTAACCTGTTATCTCTACTCTTAACCTGTTATCTCTACTCTTAACCTGTTATCTCTGCATCTGGCTTAGGGATGTTCCTGTCTGTATCTCACAAGCCTCACAGCCACACCAGCTCATTCAAATAAGACCATTCACAAGCTCCTGTGCTTTTAAACTCACACAACTTTATCACAGCCCAGACAGGGCACTGCAGTAGTTTGATGTCATTTGTACTAACGCTGCATATAAACTACTTGAACACAGTAAAGGAGCCTTTGGTTTTTTATCCTGTTTTTCTCCTCTTCCACTTTCAGAGTTCTGTTTCTTTAACACCCCTCCATGCTATTTAAAGGATGAATTTGTAAAAGAGCATAAAAATATTCCTAACGCCACCTAGTTCGCTGTGTAGTTTGAGGCTGAGTCTTCAGTGAGCACTGTCTTCCACAAGTGCCAAGAAGAAAACCTACAAATCTGCCATGTGGGCCTCCTTAACACGGCCATTCTCCTGCAGCATTATGCCTACTCAGCCATATTCAGAGGCCAAACTGCAGCACAGGTAATTAATTATCCCTCTGCCTGCTGTAGCCTGCTACTGCAGCACTGGGTTTTGTGCAAGTCTGCAACCCACAGATATTAGTCAGAGTCCTCAGCACATTTATTTAGTGTGTGCTGAAGTGCCTGTGCCAAATGTGGCCTGCACTTGTTCGCTGTGCTGACCAGAGTGAGGTTTCCCAGCTACAGAGCAGCTTAAATTAAAGCTACTTCATCTGGCACACTTAGGGTGGCAGCACTCAGCTGAAGCTCTGCAGTGAGGAGTGCTGCGGGCTGCTGAGCAGTTAATTTGCATTCTCTTTGAAGGGCACACCCTTTAGCAGCACCTCCTTGCCAACATTTACAGGAAATCCATTCTTATTACTAATTTCATTTCTATTTTTACAGAAATACTTTATTATAAGCATTAATAAATAGTACCTTATTAATGAAAGGTAGTCTTGCCACTGTTGTACTTTTCTGTCTCTCATATGCCCCAGCCCTCTAAATAATGAATCCCCTGAGCACTTGACTCCCTTCATTTCTTCTGAACTACACACAAAATGGGGAAATGAGGAGTGGGAGATGGAAAAGGAAATAGATTGCAAAATCATTGCTAGAGTTCACAAGTACTTACTCAAATTTGTAGTCCCACCAGTTTCAATGGACCTATTCACCCAAGTGTCTGCTTATGCAAGCAGAAGTTGCACAAGGGCGGCCCAAATTATTTGTTCAAAGCCATGCAGAACTTATTTGAGAGCCAAGATTAGAACAAAGACATTCCAATTTGCAGGCCCACAGTCAAACTGTTGTTACAATTCTTCTACCCAAGCTTCATAGCCACAAAAGAAGTGAAATGATAATCAGCTAAGTCTGGAGATTTTTCCTCTGCAGTAACTATAAAATTCAGATCAATAATGACTGTCAAGTAAGAAAAATTCAGAGACAAAGTATGAATCAGAAGAGTAGATCTAAGGATTCAAGATTCTCAAAACTGTAGCCTGCAGATCACTGTAACTGGCAAAGTCACATTTTAGATAGATGAAGAGGACAGAGGGCAAGAGAACTGCAGATCCATTTGGCATATTCCTTCAATTGATAATAATAAAGGTCTAAAATAAGTAGACACAGCCTTTACATAAGCTGTGGAAGGTGACTGTGAGGCTGTAATGCATGCTAACAAGCTCACAATGCATTACTGCGATGCCCTTTGGAAACACCCAGAACACTATGTGTAACACACTAGGGCCAAATTCTGCCCATTCTCTCAAAAGAGGTAGAAAGGAGTAAGAATGGCTTAGTCTTTGGCACACACCTTACTCCCTGAGATTGTACAAACACTACAAGTGCAAATACTTGCAGTGGGAGTATACGATGAGTGCAATATTCTTATAAAAGGGCAAGGCAGCTGACATGCTTCCCATTATGCAAAGCAGTTTGAGAAAGTCTGCTTCACAGTTGCCTCCCACGTTCCAGAAGCAACAGCTCTGTACCTCTCCTTCATTTTTATTCCGTGTTGTATCTAAGTGGCACAATCTAGCCCTAAATATGCAATTAATCTGGTGTAACATTTACAGTCTTCACAATGACACGCATTTACATGGAAAAGCATTTCTAGAGAAAGCACTGAACAAAAATAGAATAGGCTTGAAGACCTTACCCGTTTATCTATCTCTCCATGCTGCAGCTGAACAAAGCGAGCACTGATAGCAGCTATGTAACTCTGTTGATTAGAAAACGCAACCCGCCCAGCTCCTTTTGGGTACTTCAGCTCAGGGTCTGTGTCAATTCCAGCATAGCACACCCCTCCATACAGCCGATCCATTATCATTGCAAGTTCCACTAAACCAGAAGGGAAAATGAAACAGCGATGTGCACTCGGGAATTTCGGCTGAGAGCATCAAATCCACCGGCCCGTTCGTATTCATGCCCCCCACCACAAGTGTTAACAACACTCAACACTTCCCTTGCTGAAGGAACTCATTTGCCCCATTGCTCCCCAAACCAGACTGTACATTCAACATGCCCAGTGCTGCAGAACACGCGGCGTACCTGCTCGTAAAGGCCGAGGAACACCACCAACAAAAATGGTTTTTCGTGGGTCAAGAGGCTGTGAACCATCCATAACAAAATCACTATCACTAAGGTTCCAAGGCCGGATCTGAACCTGTGGACAAAACGCCATGTTTTTAACAATGCACAGTTCAAAGGATCTCAGTAACAGAAATGAGAACAGTGTCCTATAAAGACGAAAACTGCTTAAGCAGCTGTACTTCCTAACTCATTTTCCAGTTGTTCATCAACCATTTCTCAAAATGAAATAGCAGCAAGCTCTGTTCAGACAGACCACTTGACCACAATAAATTTCACCACTTCCTTGTCACCCAAATTTCAGGGAAAAAACTCACCCTCTACTTACACATTTACTTAATCGTGCCTGAACTGTGCTGTCTGACCCCCTCTGCTGCATACATATCTACACCATTCGTGTTGTTCCAGGCAAGTGTGAGCACCAGACTAGCGTTATCTCAATGTGACAGGCTCCAGTGCACCCAGTTGTGTTTATTTACTATGCAAACCTGCCTGCTTTCTATTTGCCCACAGCTGGCCAAATGTGAAGTACAGGAATAGAGCAGAAGTCTCTCCACCTATTAACAGGCTTCCATCAGCCCCTAAATGACCTGTATTAATAATTTACAGTTCAATGTCAAATACACCTCTGCTGTGAGGACAGACTGAGAGATGTGGGGTTGTTCAGCCTCGAGAGAAGACTCTGGGGGGGGGACCTTATAGCTGCCTTCCTGTACCTGAAGGAAGCCTACAGGAAGGCTGGAGAGGGACTCTTCATAAGGATGTCTAGAGACAGGACAAGGGGGAATGGTTTTAAGCTGAGGGAGAGTAGGTTCAGATCTTAGGAAGTTCTTCAGTATGAGGGTGGTGAGACTCTGGAATACATAGGCCTGTCCACCCTCCTTCCTGAAGGTGTTCAAAGCCAGGCTGCATGAGGCCTTAAGCAGCCAAGTCTAGTTGTTAAGTGGTCCCTGCCCATGGTGGGGAGGCTGGAGTAGATGATCTCTAAGGTAACTTCCAACCTAGGCCATTCTATTATTTGATGACACATGGGGGTTTGGATTTAATTTGTTTCTGTCAAAACACGCTACATGCAACAGTCAGACAACATGAATTCTACACTTAAATCAACAGAAAGTGAACAATAGCTGTCTGGAAGTATATTTATTGTATCAGCAATGGTGACATTTAGCAAACCTTTTTCTAACAAAAATACTAATTGTAACTAGACTAAATAAACTTCACCATGTCTAGTGGTTGATGGTAGACTGAACATGAGCCTGCAGTGTGCCCAGGCAGCTAAGAGGGCCAATGGCATCCTGGCCTGCATCAGGAACAGTGTGGCCAGCAGGAGCAGGGAGGTCATTCTGCCCCTGTACACTGCACTGGTTAGGCCGCACCTCGAGTCCTGTGTCCAGTTCTGGGCCCCTCAGTTTAGGAAGGATGTTGACTTGCTGGAACGAGTCCAGAGAAGAGCAACAAAGTTGGTGAGGGGTTTGGAGCATAAGCCCTACGAGGAGAGGCTGAGGGAGCTGGGGTTGCTTAGCCTGGAGAAGAGGAGACTCAGGGGTGACCTTATTACTCTCTACAACTACCTGAAGGGAGGTTGTAGACAGACGGATGTTGGTCTCTTCTCCCAGGCAGCCAGTACCAGAACAAGAGGACACAGTCTCAGGCTGCGCCAGGGGAGGTTCAGGCTAGATGTTAGGAAAAAGTTCTATACAGAAAGAGTGATTGCACATTGGAATGGGCTGCCTGGGGAGGTGGTGGAGTCGCCATCACTGGAGGTTTTCAGGAGGAGACTTGATGGGGTGCTTGGTGCCGTGGGTTAGTTGTTTGGGTGGTGTTTGATTGGTTGATGGGTTGGACGCGATGATCTTGAAGGTCTCTTCCAACCTGGTTTATTCTATGTATTCTATGTATAAGTAAGTTGGTGTTTGAGAGCCTGTTTTGATGCCTTTAAGTAATTTAAACATTAGCACTCAGAAAATATAAATAAGGGGGAAAAGGCACCTGAAGAGAAGAACTTCAGGTTATCATACAGGAATTGTGCAGGCCCTGACAATTCTACCCACCGGTTTGTCTTTGATAGTGGGGCTGGAAACACAAAGATAGAGCTTTCCATCTTCTTCAATACATGCATCAATCAGTGCCTGTACAGAGCTTTCATCTTGAAATAGCAAAAATGCATATCCTGCAGAAGAGCAAACAAACACAGAACTTAATTTGTCTCTTTGCTTATAGAATAATTATTTAACCCAGAATTACGCTTTGCTCCATGTGCTACCACACAGTAAGGGATAAACTCACATTTTTTAAACCCAGCCTCCTGCAAGTTCACTGCAGAGACATGCAAGAAAGCAGGGAGCTTGCTGATCAGCACACACTCTCACTTCTGAAAGGCTAAGCCAGGAGTATGAATTGAATAAAAGCCACAGCTGTGGTGACAAACCTGCCAGGATGGTTGTTAATACAAGGCATAAATCATTCCCAGCTTCCATGGAGGGCATTTAGTCCCTTCAAAGAGGACTAGCCATGACTTTTAATACAAAATTTAGGAACAACACATGGAGAAAAGAACATATCAACTAAAAATAGGAAGTTAAGGAAGAATTCTTTTAACGCAGAACAAAGTCGCATTCTTCATCCCACCAGTTAATAACAATCCCAAGGAGTCAGCTTTTTAACCCCTGAACACTGGGTCACCGTCACAGAAATCTTGTCCAAAATGGAGTTTAATCAACAAAAAAATTTCTAAACTGCTCTTATGTTATTAGTAAGCAGGTATTTACCCTTAGGAGGAAAATAAGATTTGCTCTCTGCCTTGTGAGGCCAGTCTACAATCAAAGGTCCAAAGCGACGAAAACTAGCAGTGATCTCATCTGTAAAGAAAGAAGGGAAAAGGCATAAATAGCAACTATAACAAATTGAATGAAATTGTATTAAAGAACAATGATTTCAGGTAGCTTCACCCTATAAATAAACATTCTGTGACTCTAAAGGTTCAGCAGCTCATAGCAATGCTTACTAGCTGATGGGGAATCTTTATGACTAGTCAGAACACACAAAACAAGCAAGGTCAAAGATCAAGCTCTTCTTCTGATTATCAGTAAAAGCTCATAACCCACTAATTCACAGAAATGGAGTCACTGCACCTATGCAGCCATCATTATCCAGCTACAACTATCCTCCCACAAAGAGGTCAGGGACAATTTGCTAACTTGCTACGCAGCAATCAACCTTGCCAATATGCCCTGTAACTGCAGCAAAAGAGTGAAAAAAAAATATGAAAGACCCAGCCATGCCTGTTTCTATCACATGCCAGTGCCACATGTGCAAACACTTCCTGAGCTTGACCTCAAAATAACAGAGTAAACTTGCAGGGCACAGTTGCACGATTTTATAGGAGAGATGGCAAGAACATATTGTTAGATCAAGAAGCAATTCTTGCATCCATTTCAATTCTGCTTTCTACATCAAATTACTGGTATAAATTTGCATGTGTCAGTCCCACAGAAGTCTTCCAGCTGCAATTCTGTTCTTGAAGTTGAGTGATTACTCCTTTTTCTTCTCTACAAACACACTTGAACCATTGCTAGTTAAAGCTCTCTGGATATGAGCTTTTCACTAAAAAAATGAAACAATAAACCTGAACTTCACATCACTGGACCATCATCTCAACTGACACACTGCTCAGGGGCATTCTGTTTATGTTATTTTAAACCCACAAAGTCAACAAAGTTAAAAAGTAAACAAAACCCCCAACAATGAAATAGACGTTGAAGATCCTTTTTCTGCTTGTAAACACCATGGTGTATTTGACCTTTTACTGATAAAGTAGTTCTTATGTTTGACATGGAAATCAGGTTGTCACTTCACAGTGGTACACACTGCAGTGCATTACAATCACTCTTCCTGACACACAAAAAAAAGTGTGATTAAGGAAAAAAAAGTACTTTTCAGACTTAGTTTTGCTGCAGTTCTTCTAACCCTTCTTCTAACCCTGTAGTAGTTTGGGCTGGGTGCCCTCTGCTACAGGGGTGTTTCCTGTGTCCAGAAGTCCAGCCCAGTGGGTGGACGCAGGAAATTAGGTATTTCTACCATAATCCCTTGCACCACTATAAATTTTGCGGTGGGGCCTGGCACCTCCTCTTTCCTTCCCTCTCCGAGACTTGGTAACTGGGGGAGAAACCTCCCGGCCATGGGCCTGATTGGGCCCAAGGCCACTGGGGGATTGGCAGTCTCATATCTGGCCAGCTGAGACCAGCCTAATAGTAGGGGGGGGAAGGAGGAGCCCTGGGGGTTTTGGATGCACCCTCAGGTGGGGTTTGGGGTCTTTTCTGGGTTTACTTTGGTTTCTTTCTTGTCACTATGTTTCCTTTTGTGCACACTCACTGTTCTCTATTTAAACTCTCCACTACTTTTGCAATCAGTTTGTCTGAGTCGTTATTTCTGCGCGTGGTGGGGAGGGGGTTTGCCCCAACCCATTACAAACACCTATCCCAGCATGCCCATAAATACAGAATAAAAAGCTCTGGTGAAGTGAAGCTTTAAAACAGTTGTGCATGACTTCCCCGCCTTGAGGGAACTGCAGCGTTCTGTATGATGGATCCACCACAAATTCCTGGTTCCTCACTGAATGCAACCAGCACAGAGTCACAACTGTCTGAGTCTTCACCATGCACAGGTTAGAAGCTGCCTGAGGACATACCCACTGCTGAAGACTGCTACAGAGAACTACACACAGGCAGCTGACTTACTGTATTATACAAACTTTATAAAACTACCAGCAATGCCTTTCCTGCTACTGCCTTCTGGTGCCTATGAAACTATTGTAGGGTATTTATGAGTCTCAATATGTGATATTTTCTTGATTATTTTTGAACCACTGTCCTTTTAAAATACTTTTTGTACCGTAGAAGTCAGTAAAATATGTGGACACATGATTTTGTTCCTCAATGGCAGAAAATGCTACAGCCTCTGGAATTATCTCATGTTTGCCATGGGCTCAGAGCAGTAATATGCAAAGAGTCATTTACATATCAACGCCTTTACCTGGAGAATGGAAACCAATCATTCATTAGCTAACAGACAAAAGGTTTCCCACCACAGGTTTCTCACTAAGCCAGAAGGAGTTTTTCTGGATAACATTTTTGGGGTGTACCTTCATCAATATCTGGTGGCAGTCCGCCGACAAAGACCTTACGGGAATACCGCTCCACACGTTCTCCATTCTGGTGAGAGAAGCAGTGAGGTGATCCTAAACCACTGTGAAGCGTCTGATCCCCACGTCCATCATCCAAGAACCCGTCCTCCATTGGAAACAGTGAAGACTGACCTGAGGAGGGGTTAAAAAAGAAAGGGAAAAAGCCATACTAACAGAACAAAGCATACACTGTTTAAATATTAAAACGTGCCCTCATTGCTGCACTGGCAGAAGAACTGTTTCCAATCTTCCTTCTAATGAGCAGTTATATTCTCAATTTCATATGACCCTTACAGTTTTCAATATCACTCAGTAACTCAAATGCAGAGAATATTATGCCAGCTTCTCTGTAACTGTACTACAGCTAATGAAAATCTGAAGCAAAACAGTGCTTCTAATGGATGTTCAGGTTGACCATTTCCCAGAGTATTTTGTGTTTCCAATTAGGTTTCTTTTTAAAAGGCACAAACCCAGAAGAGAATATAAACTTTTTTCCCTTTTTTTTCCCCCCCGGGACTTCCCCAATGCCAGACATCACTAAGATCTATGCCATATATATTTCACTTTCCAGTGAACAGCTTCCTACAGAGAGTAGCTACAATTTCACGGTGCCGATAGGAAAACCAAAAACTCTAGCAGCTAAATATATTGCACATGGAAATTAACTGGTATCAAGATAGAGCACAGAGCACCCACAAAAATACCCTGGTAGAAACAGGAAGACCCACTGTATCTTACTGCAAATGAAATTTGAAAACTAGACAATACTGTGTCACTTCTAGGTAGGAGCAAGTTTAGTCAGATGTTACAACAGAGTTTCGTTAACGGACTCGCTTCAAGAGAAAATGTTGTAAGCATGCTTCCCCTCACAGCCCAATATTCTTTTAGGATAATCTTTATCATGTATTTCCTTAATAATATTCATTACTTTTAAATAAGATTTTGATTTATAAATGCAACTGCATAATTTCAGAAATAGAGCACACAAGCTGATCTCTTCCATTAATTAACCCTTTAGTTATAGTATTTGATATCTTGACAACAAACAGCATAGACTTCTACTCATTTAAGGACCATTTTAGGGACAAATAAGTAGACATAGGGAAAGTAAGCAAATAAAGGAAGTGTGCTACAAGTTTTAGATGCATTGCCTTTTGCCTGAGATGGGATATACTGTGTCAGCTTTATTAGAATTCATTATGATCCACCACAGTAATGCACTGGTAAGGTTAATTTATCCTGTTCATGCTTCCTTCCTTTGAAAGAAATTGATTTTTAAACAAGCAAACATCTTGAAAACAGAACGTTTGACCAGTTCAAATATCCAGATATTTTCCATGCAAAAATCAAGCAGCTAGCAAGTTGAAGGGGAAAAAAACCCAACAATAAAATCCACAATCCATAGAACTTATATGAATAAAAATGGAAGGTGTGGCCAGCTTGCTTGATCTGAAATCCCAAGAATCTTTGTACACCTTTAAAGTGAGCTGCAATCAGACCTGTTTTTATAGCTAGGCAAACCTGCTTCCTACTATGATAAAAAATATTGTTGCATAGACCTAAATGTTACTTTATTTTCCCCTAAGGAACTGATGTCATTTGTTTCCCCACTTAAGACTCCAGTCCTGCAGGTGTTGTTGGATGGAACAATTCTCCATATCTAAAAACCTTTTTCAGGCTCCTCAGCATTCCCACTGCTGTAAGGTAATTCAACGTGCATGCTTGCAGGATCTAGTTCTTTAACCTAGCAGGCCAGGACACATATTCACTATAGTCTATCCTGCGTCAAGAAATCCATCAGCACCCCCATAAGAACAAAAATAAAAAACCAAAACACTTATCCAGCATTGGCATTCATAACATACACACAAACACAGCAACAGAGACAGCCCTCCAGTGTAATAAATCATATAGATGATGGCCACTGAAAGGATTGTGATCACTTCAGACTCAAGCAGGACTACTGTGGAGTACTACCTAATTCTGTTGAAATGTTTATTTATGGCATGCAGACTATGTAAACTTATGTGAAACTGATCCTTCATAATCTTAATTGTTGGAGTTTGCCCTCTAGTAACAACTTAATGCTATTTCTCCCATGAGACATTGTCAACATTAGAAAATTAAATAGGAATATTGTTACCTCGCCTTCTCCCATATGTCCTTGCTGCATGTTAAATGAGAAAGAAAACAGCCTTTCAATCATTGTTATAAGGACCAAAAGACCTTCTTTTATTGCCTTTATGCTAACTCAGTGACTCTCAAGGCTTTCTTTTTTTTTTTTTGTACTGCAGGTCATTTAAAATGGTGTTCACAAGCTGACCTCCCCCACCACCCCCACCACCACGCCTTCCTTGCACCACCTCTGTCATCTCTCGATGACACGTTGCTGACAAAGTACACATGGATACTAGAACAGACTTTTTGAAAACAATTTTAGCTCTTAATTTGCACATTCATTTTCAAATCCATTCCTTAATCCTTTGCTGGGTGTATGCCTGGAGGTATATGGATGTCTCCTTATGCACCAGGTCTCCTGACACATTCTGCACCACACCATGCTCTCCACCTTGCGCTGCCCAAGCATTATCTAACACCAACCTTCATCCCAAATGCAGGGAAAGCCCTAGCACAACAGGAAGTGGAGGAGTACTGTGTTAATTTCAGTTTTGAAATTAGGTTGCTATAAAAACTTTGCACAAGCCACAAAATCCTTAGTTAAATTGTTCCTGGCAAATAACCAGCTGAAATACTTCTTGTCAAGGAGAAAATGTCTGGGCCACTGAAATTGCCTTTCAGACCTCCTGCAGTCTGTGTACTGCAGGATATAGATTCTCTCATACTAACTTGTTACACTTCACTGTAATTATCTGACAGTTACTCCCTGCTTCCTACTTTTCATTTCCAAAACAAATCAATTCTACCACTAAAAAAAAAATACACCTTTCTGTGCTGGCTTCTACGACCCATTGCCAGTATATGACCAAACTTCCTAATCAAACTTGCACATTCCTTCTCTTTTAATCTCATTAAAATCTGTATCTGAAAGCAGGCCAACTGTTTTCAAAACTTGGATTCTCCTGGCAAGTCCTGTGAGAAACTCTGAGCACTTCATGCATTTTATTTTGCTTCCTCATTCAAAATTGAGGCTGACAATTCATTTAGGTAGTCAAATATTTGCAAGCCACAACAAAACAGGAGCAATTTCCTCTTTCAAAATAAAAATTGTATCAATCCAATTTACCTCATGGTTATGTAACATTTGTAGCATCATTTTACTTCTCTGATCTGTTGCTGATAGAGGTACTCAAAACCAACAACAGGAATACAAAATAATAAAGCCCTAGTCTTCTTCAGCTTGAAGCTTAACCTCTGGTGTTAAAGGCTGAGGGTCTTCACAAGTATCATTTTCCCATGGCAATTCTGCATTTAGAAACCCAAGATCACAGAATCACCAAGGTTGGAAGAGACCTCAAAGATCATCAAGTCCAACCCGTCACCACGGACCTCATGACTAAACCATAGCACCAAGTGCCACATCCAATCCCCTCTTGAACACCTCCAGGGACGGCGACTCCACCACCTCCCTGGGCAGCTCGTTCCAATGGTGAATGACTCTCTCAGTGAAGAACTTTCCCCTCACCTCCAGCCTAAACTTCCCCTGGTGCAGCTTGAGACTGTGTCCTCTTGTTCTGGTGCTGGTTGCCTGGGAGAAGAGACCAACCTCCTCCTGGCTACAACCACCCTTCAGGTAGTTGTAGAGAGCAGTAAGGTCTCCCCTGAGCCTCCTCTTCTCCAGGCTAAACAATCCCAGCTCCTTCAGCCTCTCCTCGTAGGGCTTGTGCTCGAGGCCTCTCCCCAGCCTCGTTGCCCTTCTCTGGACACATTCAAGAGTCTCAATGTCCTTCTTAAACTGAGGGGCCCAGAACTGGACACAGTGCTCAAGGTCTGGCCTAACCAGTGCAGAGTACAGGGGCACAATGACTTCCCTGCTCCGGCTGGCCACACTATTCTTGATGCATGCTCATGTAGTCCTCAGAGCAAGAGAGTTTTATGGAATTTGTCTTTCATGGGAAGCAATCAGCAATCTTACTGCGTTTCTGACAAAAGCTCAGAAGCCCCTGCCTGGTTTAGAAAACGCTGAGCACTTTCATAGCCAGCTCTGCCTATAAAGCTATAAACCCCTTGCTTGTGGTTTCTAAATTGCTCACAAAACCACACAAACCCCTTCACTTGCTACACCCATTCTTGGCAACAAAGCACGCAGCACAGATACAATTCCCACCATGGATGTGTGACCACAATTTAGGTCAGCAGACTCCTCACTGCTTCGCCACCTGTGTCACTCAAGGCAATTGGATTTTTCTCCTTTACCAGTACAGAGAACACAAACAGAAAAAACAAAAAACTCAGCCACCAGCTAGAAAATGATTTCCAGTGCCAAGTACTACTGAAAAGGTTTTGAGAACCAAATATTAAGATTCTTTTCTTCTTCTTCTTCTTCTTGCTTTGCTTACTATTTTCTGCATTTCCTTCACCTAAACCACAATATACCAACATCTGCCATTTCAAAACATTTCTCAGGAGCCACAGTTTATAAACCATCCCAGTACAGCACAGATACATACTTTCTCCACTCACTGAATTCAGAGCTCATCACACGCCACTAATAGAATAGAATAGAATAGAATAAACCAGGTTGGAAGAGACCTTCAAGATCATCGCGTCCAACCTATCAACCAATCCAACCCACCTAATCAATTAATCTCTCACAATGTAACCCACAACACTGAAACTAAAGAATGTTCTTTTGGCAGGCCAGGAGGACAGCTAACTGTGATTTACCAATTCTGTCTCTGACGTCCACAATTTCGTAAGAAGAGAAATCTTTGCTATGCCTGTGCCTAAACTAAGCTGCAATGCAAATGAAGCTTTAATGTAACTGTTACCAACCAGAGAAAAAGATTTACTTCTGGTCATCAGGATACCTGCCTAACCCCTGCTGACAAATGAGACAACTGCAACCTTTGGGTTGGATTCCTCAAACCTATTTTTTCCTTTCCCCATTTCTTCAATATTTCAGATAATTGCCTAAGGGGCCTAGGAGACATGACTAATCTCACAAGATATTTAAGCAAGAGTTATGTTACAAAACCTAGAAAATAGAAAGTGTTTATGCAACAAGTTCAATGGCAAACTAATAACCTATGCAGAATATTTTCCCAATAAAATCGGTTTGACATTTAAAACGCTCTTAGGAGCTGCTTCAATTCCCTGCCACGCTCCTTTTTAGGTAGGAAATAAAGCCATGCAGAAAGCCAAAGATCTTCTGCAAAAATCTGCTGCAAGGAATTAATGAGCATACAACCCACTCCAATTTTGTGTCTTCTCTTCATTTGAGACCCTTAATGGCTCCTGACCATATCCCTCTCTGTCTTCCTTTTGATTTTTTCTTTTAAATCATACCTTTTGTGCCTAATGTACCTCCAATTAAATGTGTTGAGTTCTCTTCTCTCTATAGGAAGCACTATAAAGACTGTCAGTGTGTTGTGCATAATCACAGATGTTAATTCGTCTGAAGTACACAGTTCTCAGAGACAAAGATATTCTGCTGAAGATGCATGAAAAAATGCATGCAGGAGTCCTAAATCAGCCAAACTTACTATAAGCTTGTCCTGCAATAAGTGTGTGTCCAAACTGAGCAGCTGGCACTCTTTAATGCTTCTTGCCGCCTCCCAGTCTACAGGATGGTAGCAATTTCAGGTGCATTTGGGGCCATTAACTGCAGAAAATTTACATTAAAAGGTGAGCTCAAGAGCAGACTGTTTAAAGGAAAAGTACCAGGAAACAAGATCTGTCTCAGCCTTGCATGGCATACCAACTCTAAAGGCCATGGTACAACTAGGAGAATTACACAAGCATCTGTAGGTAATATTACAAACATTGTAAAACCCTGCAATGAACAGGGCAGCTGAATGTTTGAAGTTGAATTACAGCCATACCTTCATTCTCACTACCTTGCTGCAGTTGTTTTAAGGCATACAAAGGCTAGGTTGATGCAATACCTGTCAAGTTCTGTACCAAATTCTTATCTCTAGTCCAACAGCTCCTGAAGGCAGAGACTGTTCTTTACCTTGGCAGAGACCAATATAGTAACACGCTGCAATCCTTTAGTCACTGATACGCTGCTCTCACCTCTTCCCTCTCAAAGATCAAACCAGACTAGCTTCATTAGTGAGTTCCAAGTTTCCATGCACACTAACCACTGAAATTACAAGAGAAGTATTCTTGAAATTTAAATAGGACAAATATTCATACTGATTTTTTTGTTACATAACTTGATTGTGAGAACAAGCAAGACCCAATCATGCCCTTCCACCAGGCACAATCTCTACCCCTGAGAGAGCTCCAGGAAAGCAGGGAACTTCTACCAATTTGCTTATACTCTTGACACCAATCACACAAGTTCAAGGAAAAGCATTCAAGCTGAACAAGATTTTGCCAAACTGATCCCAATTCCATTAACTTTCAAGAATGAAGCAGTGATTTTAACTGCTGATTTTTAGGGATACAAAGTGACAAACAAGAAGCTGCAGCACAAAGAAAGAAGCCAGTACTGAGGAAACAGGCCACAGCTCTTGCAAATGAAAGCAGTGAAGAAAGGAAAACAAAGCCACTACACCATCCTCAGCTGTTTATTAAACATTAGATATGCAGAGACAAGTATAAGTGTTCAGAATTTCTTTTTTTATAAGGGAATAATAAGGTTTTCTCTAAGACCATATTGAAACCTTCTCATGTTATTAAAAACCTTTTAACTGCAGATGGTCACAGGTGGCCAGTTTCTTATGTTGGAAGGCAAATACGGTAACTCCCCAAACACAGGGCTTGAAGCTTTCACTGAAACTGTTTACTCTGCTAGTCATTTTCTTCCCCTCAGTGGAAGACAGAGAGGTAATTTGGTGCTGCTCTATTTTCTGTTTCTCTTGGGACTTAACTTTTAAAGACAGAGAAGTATCAAAGTTTCTCAGGAATATTTCTAAACGAGAGGTAGTTGTTCTTGAATCTAGTCTAGAAAACACTCATGCTTTCATGAGTTTTATTTTTAAATTATAGGAAAAGAACTGAAGTGCAAATCTGGTTTTACCCTTCTAACAGCAAAGCCTTATTTCTAAGTAATTCCACACTAAACTGTATTTTGTAATTGTCACAAGAGTGGCCATGCCATGCACAAGGCCACTAAAATACAGACTACACTATTTTATTGCCTTTCCCCCTACTACTCCCTGAGGGCAGGTAGGGTTGATTATAACTCAAGAAGTTTGATTTTATCATCACTTCATGTTTCACAGTGCATTTCATATGTAATGCATGTACCACATTCTGTAAGGTCATCTCAAGCTCTGTTTCACAAGTGAAGAATTTAGAATACATAGAATAAAGCAGGTTGGAAGAGACCTTCAAGATCATCGCGTCCAACCCATCAACCAATCCAACACCACCTAAACAACTAACCCATGGCACCAAGCACCCCATCAAGTCTCCGCCTGAACACCTCCAATGATGGCCACTCCACCACCTCCCCAGGCAGCCCATTCCAATGGGCAATCACTCTCTCTGCATAGAACTTCTTCCTAACATCCAATCTAAACCTCCCCTGGCACAGCTTGAGACTGTGTCCTCTTGTTCTGGTGCTGGCTGCCTGGGAGAAGAGACCAACATCTGCCTGTCTACAACCTCCCTCCAGGTATAACTAAGGCAAAAGCAGGAAAACTAAAATTGTAAAGAACACTTATATTTAACCTACTTTTGACTAAGTTATCTCTGTATATGAAGGAGCAATTCACAGAGCAAAGAGGGTATTTTCAGAGAGGCATATATACTTTCTCACATTAAGCCCATAAAAATCATATCTATTAAACACCAAGGCATTTCTTTCACTTTAAAAGAACCTCACAACTTAAGTCTTGGATGATGTTTTCCACAGGAAAGCAGATAGTGTTACAAAGTGCTGCACAGCAGGCAGCTTTTATGCATTCCTTGATTTTCAGTTCTAAAATATTAAGGACAAAAAGATTAGGTTCCAGTTTCATGACTGTTAACCTAAGACATGTGCCTATGCCCAGTTCAAGCACAAAATCTCATTTCTGTCAAATTATCCTGAGCACATGATCTGTGGAACAGGAGCCAATGCACGGCAGAGTGGCAGAGACACGTGATAACCTAATCCAGGATAAATTTTGTCAATACAGAATAAATTGATCAAAAACTTCAACGAATCTACACTGACAGTGAACTTATTGCACGTCAGAACTTTGCATCTTACTGTCACAGCCATCTTTATGATACTGCCAAATGGGATCCCTGTTTTAAAAAGTCTTTCCAAAAATAAACTGCTAAAAAGAGGTACGAGAGATTCCCTGTCTTGTGCCTTTCAAACATGCCAAGCTTCAAAGAATTAAAACCAGTCAAACAGTGTTACCTTAATCTATGGCAATCTTACAAAAATTAAACACCTGGACAGTGTGTATTTGTCACACTTCTGGCAATGTCAAGGTCAGCATGAAACCAGAAAAGCAGACTCATTGGGCTACACAAGAAAATCAAGCATTAACACCTTTGGAAATATCAATACTGCAAAATCAAGTGGTAAAGGTGCCAAAACCTGCATTTGTTTCCTCCTAATTTATTTTTAAAGAACCACATGGGGAAAAAAAAAGGAAAAGCCTGTACTGAGAAATACAGCTCTAGTTTATGTCCAAAATGTCCAAACAAATGTTGAAAAACAAGAGTGCTATTGAAGGTGTAAGTATTAGGCTTTATTTCAATTAAAGCCAGGTGCCTGAAGACAAGTGTTTACCCATTCCTTCTGTCGAGAACACAAACAAAATGAAGTTTGTGGTATCACATAGCATTTGAGTTCAAGTCTGACAACACAATCTTTCATTTTAAATTCCAGGTCACTGTCACAAAGCACAACTGACATAAAAAAAAGCAAACAGATTCTCTTCTAGAAGCCTGAAGAGAATCTACCTGTAACAGCCTTTTAGTGCTGCTGCTTCTGATGGAAACATTGTTTTACCTGCAATTATGTTCAATTACTTTGGTTCACCTAGTAAAAAGGTAGAACCTGACTGTACAGCACAAAGTTGATTATCAGAATAGTAACTTTAATAGTTTGATTGTTGACAACTTCATACGTTGAATTACTTGGGGGGGGGGGGGGGAGGCGGAGGGGGGCAGAGTGGGGAGGAACTGAGGAACAATGAAAGTCAAAGCTATTGTTTCCAAGGCTTGAGCAATGAGCTCCATAGTTTAGGGCTTTAATCTGCCTAAAGTCAAACTGCCTCAGTGAAGAGACTTTGCAGTTATATTCAGAGAAGAATAATCTTGGGGGGGAAACAACCCAACTGCTAATGGCTCTCATTCCCATGCAGTGCACAAGCCCAGCGTTAGCAGTACCCAGAGATACAGAACAGCTCATGTGCTTCCAACTCAGCCCAGCCAGTCTGGCCCAGCAGTGGTACAAATCCACCTTGGTGGAGAAGCTCAAGATAACTCACAGACTGGGCAACTGAGGCACAAAGTCCTAGACACGCTTCCAGCATGTTATTCAAGCATCAGTTTGAAACAGGGGGTGGGGAGGGGAAGGAAAGAGCTGGGGTGGGGTTAACTACGAAAATGGCTGGGTCTGTGTGAAAGCTTTAAAAGCCACCAACATTATGTTACTATTCCCTTACTGCTGATGATCTGCCAGACTAACAGTGCCACGTGAACTGAACCTCGGGATGATCTTTCATACCTTTCAACAACCACTTAACTACTTATGGAAAGGTGACAAATCAAATCCAGTCTCACTCCTTTCAAAAACACAGAAGCTTCAAAGCTAACTTTGAAGTTTTCTTCAGTATCAAACAGAAGAATGAAGAGAAATTTTCTCCTAAACAAACCTGCTATAAATCCTACACATAGCTACAGCTTTATCTCCGAGGTATCCAATTTTTTGTAGCTCCTATTATGTTACACTGGGTTACTGCAAATCAATTTAAGTGGACCCCTAAAACATCGTATGTATTTGAATACAACTCTTCCCTCTCCTCCAGGAACCCCCACAAGGTCAGAGATAAGAAACCAAAAGCAAAAAAAAAAAGCATCATGGAGCACATCTCTCTGCTGGAGACTGGATGCTAACTGGAATTATACATGTATTTCAGAAAACCAGGCACCCCACTGCTGGTGGCACTGAGCTTTCTTTTATAGTAATGTATGACTTCTGGAGAGCAGACAGAAGTTATAAAAACATCCAATCTTCCCACTCGGTACATCTTCCACTTTATGATATGGAATAATTGGCATCATTTATCTTTTGAACACTCAAACTAGTACTATATTCACTTTCAAAATAAAAGAATAAATTAAAAGCAGGGTTTCAAACTGGGAGAAGGAAAAGCATTAGGCAGCTTTGCCAACAAAGAGCAAATCAGGTTCTCAGCCACAGAACCTACTTCAAATTTGGTAATTGCGGTGAATTCCAAAACACATGCCCAAAGATGTGTTTTCTGACAGGAGGAAAGAATGGGATGTCATATGCTGAAAATCACCACCCTGAATTTATTTTGTGTTTGTAAGAGTAATTTATTGAACCTACTATAGAATGTACTTATAAAAACACATGGAAAAGATGCCAACATTTCACATATCTCCCATCTGCCTTCATGCTTCATATGCACTGTGGTCCCAGACCCTTTATTGGTAGCATTTCACCTCAAGAGGTGCTGGTATCTGCCTGTACCATCACACTTACACCACGAATTCTGCCCATGCTTTAATGAATAACCTGAAATGTAACTCTTGCATGTGACTTGCAAGAGCTGGATTTACGCCGGCAGATGTTTCCACGCCGCAAGATTTAAAACCGGAGTTCCTTAAGGACAATAATAGGTTCAAAGAAACTTATTTTTGTCTGTGGAAAGAATGATCACAAGACAGCCTGGAATGCAACATGAGGGCTTTGTTTCTTTTTAAAGCATCCTCTTGCTTCAACCCCAAACAATAAGGAAATAGGAACAGAAGCAAGTAAATATCAAACACTCTAAGTCTCCACAGCAGAGCTTTGCCCCATTCTTCATTTTTATAGTAAACAGCGTAAGAGGCAAATTTTTCCAGTAACACATGTGAAAAAACTGCACTACACACTTCTGCACACCCAAACCAAACGGGAAGAGAAACAGAAAAGTTTACAGGAATCACCACTTCATTTCCTCTGCCTAGATTCAAAACAGTATATAGGACCAGATAGCAGCACTACTGATTACAGCAATTTTAAATGACACATGAGCAATTAAGACGCCCTGCAGAATGCCTTCAGAAAGTTATCCCCACCTCCCTCATCATTTGTGCACTAACACTAATGACATTATGAAGATTTGCATGTAACACCACTGTGAATGACAGGGTATTTATTAATGTATTATAAATTGCTTCATATATTTGATCCGATCTGTCACAAGGATCCCCCACGTTTTGAACACAAAACCTGCCCTGTTGTCACACCTAGCCAGTCTCACTGCTGATCTGGGATTCTTGTTAATAGGATTTCTATGCAAAGCTGAAAGAAGATCACTGCCCACACCTCTAAACACACTTGACACACATGTGACTGTTCCACTCACCTGGAAGTCCAACTGTCAACAACCACCCATCACCAAAAAACTAGTAGCACGGCTAACCAATCTGCACCACAACAAACAGTAAGCCAAGTATGGATAAAGGTACTTGAAAGATGTATTTTCACATAGTTCTCATCATTCTACCTAACACTGAGTTAAAGTAAGTAGATATTGAATATACAAATTCTGCAAGCATCACAATTCTTTCTCAAAATACCTTAAGCCATTAGCAAAAATCGAATTCAGGCTGCTGCACAGCCACTCTTTGGCATATGCAAAGACTACCCACTACTTAAGTGTTTCTGTATGACTTTCCTAGGAGCTTGTTCCCTTGAACACCTACACTTTATCTATCACCTGCTTATCTTTTTCTCAAAACTCATCCCCATTCTCATTTATACCTCCCATTTGTTCTTTATCTCCAGGTTTAAGAAAAGCACCTCAGGCTTTTTCTTTCTACTCTTTTCATGCCATTTCTAGCCTGATAAACACGATGGCAGAGAATATGCAAAACATGGCTAACAAAAGACTTAAAGAGCTAATAGTTCAACATCAAGGAAAAGCGTGAACAAAGTGACAAAAAGACAAAACCCAGGTAGTTTCAGCAGTTTGGGAGGGGAGGCAGCTAGCTCTCTGTCTTCTAAAACAAGCACCAGACCTTACTCACTGAACGTGGCTCCAAATTAAAGGCTGCTTTGAAGATGATCCAGAACGGTCAGAGATTATCAAAGCAAGAATTCAGAAAAGAAAAACAAAACAAGAGAAAACCCCCACTTGGTGGACAGCGATATTAAACAAGGCAAAAGATTAAACACACTTCTAAAATAAGGGATGGAATTAATTTAACAAAGATGAAAAAAAATATATATAAAAAAAGGGCAATAAAATCTTAGAAAGGTTTTAATCTGATTACCAAGGCTGCTGTCATGGAATCCAGCACAGTTTTGCTCTCTGTAATACTTTTGAAGATCAGATCATTGATTTAGGCATGAAAACTATTAGCAGTATTTCAATGTTTTCTCGTGTTCTAAAAACCTCTGCCACATCATTTGCAGCACACAGATTCCTAAGAAATATCTTATCTGAGGAGTATGAAAGGCATTTAATTTTCCATAGACTCTGGAGATGGGACAGCGTGGCAAGGGCCCTGTGAGAACTATTTCAAGATTGGACACACAAACAAAAAAAGCAGGTCCTGCACTTGAATGAAGTTAACAGGAATCCTAACACTGATTTCAAAGCTGGACCAGGATCAGAAAACGCTGGAATATTTGTACTGCTCTGTGGTGGCAGGGGAAGGAATTTCCTGGCCTCAAATGTTGGTTACATTAATACCCTCTGGCTTATTGCTCAATGGCTCCGTTTTAGACAGATAGCATAAATCAAGGTATTGCTCATCCTCAGCTGAATATGTCAAAATCCTGCAGTACTGAACTACAAAGATCTAGTTGCTTCCCATCTGCATTATCAAGACCTGTATTCCTATAAAAACAGTGGTATTATCAGAAAGTTTCAACTACTCAGCAATTGTTGTGTCAAAGAGGTAACAGCTTAGGTAATCCACAGCATATTTCCTTATTTCCTTGCATTTAACTTAAGTCAAACTCAAGTTCTGAATGCAGTTCCAAAGCTACACACGTCAACATTCTGAAAAATCCCCCAAACTCTGAGCAGTGCCATAACCTACAACCTACTTTCCCAGAAATGAAGAATATCAGTAAATTCAAGGGAATTTAATGTAAACACTAACTCACCTCTTCCATCGTTAAAAACAAACTAAACTGCTACATTTCGGCATGTAATGTGGATTGTGCTTAGAATTTCCCCAAGTATTCCAGATGACTGCAAAAATGTTGCTTCCATCCTGAGATTTTTGTAGTTTTCATTGCAGTAGGAGAATTTGCAGCAAACAGTAAAACGAACAACAGCAACCACTGCTGCTTTAGTTTTCAAATCATATGCATCAGTGTACGCGGTTGCAAATGGCCTGAATTATTTATTAGGTGATGCACAATGTTTTCTGAGATAGTATAAATGGGTCTTGGCTTTTCGCAGGTGATAACAGAAAATTAAATCGTCAGAGCCCAAGAATAATCAAGAAAAGTCTTGAAAGTCTTAACCTAAATAACAGCCTCCTGCTGCCTCAGGGCAGCCTGTGTTCCAGTCCACAAGTTTTGCAAAGAAAAGGCAAATTCTTCGTTCATTAACACCTGCCTAAATGCTGCCAATTGCAGCCTGATAAAATACAAAGCCTTTTTATTTATTTAAATGAGCCCCATTTTCTTACAGCAGCTAGTGCCACAAAACAAGAAGCCAATCATTTGATAACCTAGCAAACAGTCTTGTTTCGAGGCTTCAACGGTCAAAAATATTCTGTATCCATACAATATTCTTTTTCATGCTACACAAACAATCCCCACCCTGGCCATTCGCACTGCTGGTGGGCCTGTGGGGTTTGGAGGTGAGGAATCAGAAAGCTGAGTTCTGGGGGGCGAGAGAGAGCCTGCCTGTGACTTTAAGAATACAGCCATATTAAAAGTCTCCATTGTTGTTTAATACCGGTATTACATAAACTGAGAGGCGCACGCAGGCTCCAGCATGCCTTCAGGAAACACAACACAAACGGTCACCATTCAATCGAGGCTCAAAGCACGCTCCAAAGCCACTGGGACCTGCTACCGAAGGAGAGCCTCTGCACGGCTCTCCTCGCCCCCCTCCCAACTCCACCACAAGTCTTGTCAACTTCCACCAGCCCGAAAACACAGCTACAAGTCCGAGGCAATGCATGCGGCCGCCTATGGCTGAGCACTGCCCTAACAGAGCAGTCCCAGTAGGAGGGAAGGTACCTGGGCTGCAGATCCTCATTCACATCCCGCGCTGGCTGCGCGGGGTCCGGCGCTGCGGGCGGCGGCAGGCGCAGAGCGGCCGCGGCGGGGAGGACGGCAGTGCTCGGTATAGTCCACGCAGGAACAACTGCAGGGGGGTTTCTACAGCCCGCCTTCTGAGGGCCCCCTCCAAGCCAGACAGCGGCCGGGCAAACGGGGCTGGCTTTGAAACTGGAGTGTTTTCGTCTACGTTTCGGTGGGCTAACACTTCAAAAGGCTTTCTCGACACACTCCCACTGTGCGCTGCCACAGGCGCTCCCCTCCAGCCCGCACCACTTGGTAGTGCCAGGGGATGCTGCTGGCCCGGCCCGGGCAGCGCGGCTGGGAGCCCCGCAGGACCGGTCTCCACCAGAAAAGCTGGTTATGATGAACGTTTAATCTTGATTTCACACTGCGTATCAGCCGTGTTTACGCCCTCAGACTTTTTGCAAGTTTAAGGCGTGATTTTTGTCTTCCAAATCCAAGTTTTGCCTTTCTAAGCCTCACCAAATTGAGCATCTCTTACAAAGAAGCATTTAGGTCAAGCCACAAAACCGAATGTCAATTTAAATGAGAAAGGTGGAAAGTTACGGGCAAACATAGTGATTCTGTAATAGCCAGTAAATGTAAAATCATACACGTATGCGTGGCTGGGATTACTTCTATGTAAGGCCAGAATCCATTCTCTGGTCTGCTCTCAGTGTTTATTAACAGGAGATTTCTGTTCCTTCCTGCTGCCCAGGTGATTTCCTTTTCTTCGTAGGTTGTTTGCTGATTCTAAACAAAAGCTCTGGTAAACCCCAAATATTAGAAAGGCTGAGCTAAATCAACAAACACTCCAATTGTCAAGACAGGAACAGCTGACCAAAAGACTGAAGAATCAAAACATTGAATATTGCCCCCAAATGTTTACCATTAGCTGCATTTGGCAAGCAAACACATGTCCTTACTTGTTAGTAGCAGTTACAATGTTTCTACTTCAACCCAAGTGAAAACAGTGAATTGACAAAGGGGATGGGATCTGCAGATTTCAAATACCTTTCACACTAAACTGCATTTCCCCTGCCACAGCTCCGTCAGCATGGGTTGTAGTTTATTGCTATTAGACCAGTTCAGCAATATTTTAAGATCGTTAAACAACTGGTTTTCCTCTTAATTAATCTGCACTCGAGTCTGCAAATCCCATTAGCCTTTCCTGGTTACCGCACAGGAGGTAAAATTCAACACAGAAATTCATCAACAGTTGCCAAAGACAATTACGGTAAACCTTTATTGTCTGCAAAAAAAATTGTCTCCAGCCTGGTGCAGCAGAAGTTTTTGTGCATTCTACCCTAAACTGGGTACACTGAAAAGCTGCAAACGAGTTCCAAGACAAAGTACACAAAGGAGATCAACCACTGACGCTGCTCCCACAAGCCTGAGGTATGGCCACCAGAGCTCCCCTGGGAAAACTCCCTCACGTACAAGAAGCTGTAGAGGCGTGAAGATGACTGCGGCATCAGCACAGATCAGTACATCAGTACAGACATACACGTTTGCCAGAAGCCTTTGATTTTCAGAACTCAAGAACTAATAAGAACTTGCATAGTTCAACAGGAGGGGGAAAAAGCCTGATCTTTGCCACTGGCCCCAAGCATTCCTCATTGCTATGAAAACAGTTTTAAACTTTAAGAAATCAAAATTTATTCTTTCACATTTTGAAACAGCTCACATTTTGTCCTGTGTATACAGACAGGCCTACTTCCCTAAAAAAGAATCATAGCCTTTGTTATTTAGACCTAATTGGGACTGATTCTGACCTGATTCTCATTAATTTTCTGCATCCTATAGGAAACCAAATGGCCCTTTCAATTCAATTAATACAAACACGTTGCATAATCCATACAGCTAGAAAATGAAAACCTACTTCAGTTTCTTACTTGATATTCAGAAAATGCCATTGAAGCCGCTTTGATCCCTTTCATCAGAGAATACTTTATAAGGTTTACTTTCTTTGCATCTGAAATTGTTTTTCAGATCAATAGTAACAGTCTGATGATTGTTTTAAAAATACTTAGGTATATCTGCTTGCTCAGAGAAATCCTGAATGGTGCCAGGTCTCACCACTCTGGCTTTCCAGCTCCAAAATCTGGAGGAGCTATCTGACTGCCTCCCAGTATCTGTGTGCACACCCTGACCTTACGCTACTTCTAAAACCTTCCTAGTTGTGTCTAAGTGTGTTTAGACTTCAGAGACTATTTCATACTCAGAGCACTCATGCAGATAACTGAGCTATTCACACCCAAATTTTACAGGAGTGCTTTGCAGTTGTAGAAGCACACGTACTGGCCTGCTGCTTTCATCCATTTCACCTTGCATAGTTTCCAAGCAATAACCTTATACTCTGAACTGAACCACAGGATAGTTCAGTAATAAAACCGTCTGCAGTTATAAAGTATTTGAAGATGTTTCAGTGTCACCTAACAAGGAAATATTTAGTCAATCTACTACTATTACAGTAATGCTCAAATTGCCATCTGGAAGACCCAGATTCAGAAATCAGTCTCTGGATCCCAGGCTTAGCTCATGAAGGCCGAATACATTAGAAAGAAGATGCAATTAGTCTCCGGGGAAAGGCTTCTGCAGGCTGTCATTGGCTATGTAGCAAGCTGCACACTCACTCGTGTGGATAAAAATAACATATTGAAATGGCAGCTGCTCAGCAAAGGAAGGGGATTTGAGCAGGGATAAAAATACACCTTTAAAAGAGGAGGGGGAATGGTGAAATGCCCATCAAAAGCATTATAAGGTAATACTGAATGTACCAAAGCAATGATACTTAAAATTCACCTTTGAACCTCAAGCAGGAAACACTATTTCTCACAGCAAGAGGACCCAAGAACGTCATTATTATTGTCCTAAACAAATCCCAGGCTAGCACAACCTAACCACCTCAGTCAAGAAGGACACACTGCAAATGGATTTTGCCTAATTTTGAACAATTCCTACTTATAATTTTATTACAGGATTCAAAACCTGCTGCTCTGAACGTACCATTTAAAGACAGAAATTATCTGCAAGACACAGTGGGTCCAAACTCTGACTGGTGTCTGTTACCATGTCCATACTCTTTGTTTTGAAGGTGTATCTTAACACAATACCTCTTTCTCTTGATGTGGTGTTAGTGTTCCACACTAAACTCATGCTGAGTCAATATTAAAGCCTTTCAAAGACTCACAAGATAGCAGTGAGACCTATTAGACAGATCATCTAAATGATTTCCACGCCATTGTGAGATTGCTCTCTGCAGTACGTTTTCTTAGTGTCTTGCCAGGCTATTTTTGAAGTCTCAAACACAGAAGCTTTTCCTTTCTGAGAGTATCCAACTTTGAGTGTAAAAACTGATTATGCACTGATTAATGCATTTAAGCTGTAAAACAAAAAAACCCTTCTTACAGATCTGCTTATTTAACTGCAGATGTCTGAAATGGCGAGCAAGATTTGAAGTGACAACCATAATCTGTCATATTTTAAGATTTCTAGATGCAAGATTCCTTCCTATCAGTTTACATAAAGATGGAAAAGACAACAAAAGTGAAAACAGGAGACACACAATCTGTGTAGGACATTATCATACACTAACTGATGCAGATGGGGAAGAAAAACCACAAAAGACTCGTGATCTTGATCCCGTCTTCAGGCTTGATTTGAAATATGTTTTGTACCAACAAGTCACATATTTTTTTTTTCCCCCAGCTGCATCCATTGGTTTAACTAAAGGTGTTTCCTCTCCTTAACAATACCACCCTACTTAGAGGCGATCACTCTAGCATCATCACAATACAGTAGATGCTGATTTGAACAAAGATCCTTTCTGAAGTCTAATCCTGCAACCAAGTTACTGTGTGCTGTGCCAAATAAGCAGGAGTCAAATTCAGTATATTGCCTATTTCACTATAAGCCAACCTAATGTTTTTTGCTGAAGAAATCCTTGAAAAATGAGATTTCACAACAAAGAATTTCACATTGGATCACTTAAATTTTTCATCTCCATTTTGAGGATTTTTTTCTTTATATTTTTCCACCTATTAGCCATGAAAGAGAACAACCTATAAAGAGCTTAAGAAATAATCCCCAGAACAATACCTGACTGATACTACTGTGCTTCAATCAGAATGATACAATGCACACAAACTTTAGACAAACCATAGATGACTCTGCAGAAGGAATTATCAAGCTCAAGCAGGACTACACTTACTCTTTGCTGACAAAGTTACTCCACCATTCTTAAAACACAGCAAGCACTCAAACAGATTCCAATTGCAAAGAATCTTTTCAAAGCATTTAAAATTCATACTACTGTACAAAACTACCCTTGTTTAGCTGCTAAATGAACCTGACACTGCTCAATTCAAATTTAAAGGGAAATTTCATTTCCTCTACAGTCATGTCACCCTGGCTTGTCACCTTGCCAAATTTCAGCACTTAAACCTTTGGTTGTCTCTGCCTGTATAAAAGGTGTCAGAGCAAATCTCAGGTGCTGCAGTCAAGGAAGGGCACCTGATTCTTGGTTAGTGTACAACGCTGGGGGCACAGGATGTTTCCAGACAGCATATAAAACAAATGAAAGCTATTACTATTTGTCATTACTAAAAGCCTGGCTCCCACTATACAAGGATGGAGTGTATTTTGTTTTGGTTTTGTGTTTTCAATTAATTTGGCATTACTTTTGTGTGCATCAAGCTCTCACTGTCATTTCAATAGGAGAGTGTCTTTCTTGGTGTTAATCATCACCCTGAACTGCTGCACAGTACTGTGGATGTGGAACACAAGCAACATTTCAGACCACAATGAATGCAATAAATGCAAGTTGTTGCCAGTTTATCAAAGGTTGGTCTTTTGAGCATGAATCACTATTAAAACAAGTCAGATTTCATTAACACCACAAGTCTTGATAACAAAAGAAATTTACTTTCAGAAACCACAAATGCAGGTTTGTTTTTTTTTTCAGTGGTCTGATGACTGGTAATAAAACTGAATGCTTAGATAATGGGTGTAAGAGTTTGACTACTTATACAACCACCAAACTGAAATGGTTCACTCATACAGAACAAGAATGAGAAACCAGACTTTCGAATGGTATGCCATAAACAGGTTTAGAAAAAAAGAACAAAACCAAAACAAATGTAGACAATGCTTCAAATACTTTGTATGTTGGAGTATTGTCAAGGAAAAATTACCTTTGCCAAAAAAAAAACCCACATAAAAATCCTAATTTTCATCAGGCTTAGCTCACTTTCCCTTTCCCAATGGTACAAAGAATTCTGCAATTCAAGGCAGCAAAAAAAAGAGAGGTAAAGAACTAAAAGCATACTGTGATGAAATGCTCAGTGTTCTTCTCAAAATGACACAGTTAAACCTCATTCTCCCCCAAGACAGAAAGAACGACGACTTCAGCAGGAAAACACTATGGAGTGAAGTCAGGTCTCCTGAAGTCAATCATTTTTACAGGCTGCACACACTGTATCTATTGAAAACACCACTGGCAACTTACACAAAAGATCAGCTTATGTTTGTGTTTCACATTGTTTTGTACAAAGACAAACCACTCAAGTGCTCATGAGTTACAACAGCTTCATCTAGAGACAGCTGAACAAAAGAAGGCCTGCCCGAGCTGACCAACATGCAGTAGGCGTACCATGGAACTTTACTTTTCCTACCCAAAACTCGAGTTTCTTATTTTGAGTAAGGACATCTTCCCAATTATTTACTGAAGGAAATAGTCTCTTTCTAAATTTACCTTTCAGTGAATCATTTTCAGCTCTCATTATATCAATTAGGGAGTTCTCCAGTGAATGCATGTCAAAAGTCCTCGTGCGATCCTGCAAACAAATACAAAGCCAGTTTAAGCAACACACAGCCTAGAACACCTGAAACATAAAACTTCCAGTATGATCTACTTTACTACAGCAGAATTAAGCAAAAACATGTGCAAAGTCAGTCTGACGTAGGAATAGTAAAAATCAGAACATTCTTAAATATGAATGTGATCTATATTTACCATAACCAATCATTTAAGAACCCAATTCAACATTTCATAAGGAGGACACAGAGCTGTTGGAGTGAGCCCAGGGAACCTACGCTATAAGATAGGCTGAGGGAGCTGGAGTTGTTCAATATAGAGAAGACTCCAGGGGGACCTTAGAATTGCCTTCTAGTACCTGAAGGGATCCTACAGGAAGGCTGGAGAGAGACTTTTCATAAGGGCATCAAGAAACAGGGCAAGGTGGAATGGTTTTAAGCTGAGGGAGAGTAGGTTTAGACTGGATCTTAGGAAGAAGTTCTTCAGTATGAGGGTAGTGAGACTCTGGGACAGGTTGCCCAGGGAGGTTGTGGATGCCTCCTTCCTGGGGGTGTTCAAGGGCAGATTAGATGAGGCCTTGAACAGCCAAGTCTAGTTGTAAGTGGTGCCTGCCCATGGTGGGGAGGTTGGAGTAGATGATCTCTTAGGTCTCTTCCAATTTAAGCCATTCTGTGATTCTACAATTTCAGTTTTATTCCTTGCTACACAGTTTCACTTTGTTAAACAAAATTTCATGGTTAGGAGGTAAAGATCCTGTCCTGGGAGACAGAATTGCAAGGTAAAGTCATCAAATAAGCCCTAATTTAAGAAAACCTGAATTCAACAACCACAGAGAATTTCCTTCATCTAAACCACCACCCCAGTAACTCCATCTAATCCTGCACAGTCAGTTCAAAGTCTGCATAATTATGAAGTACTCCACACAAGCAGTAGTGTTGCGAGTAGTCTGGTTTGCTAGGTGACAATTTAACTCTGATTTTTAATTCCCTGACTTCACAAGTTTGGTATTCCAAGCATTGTAAGAATTGAAGGAGGACTCAACAAATGGGAGGCAAGATGTCTCAGGTACCTCACCTTAATTATCTCAAGCCATTTGAAGCATTACTTACCAAATACTTCTCCTTCATTTTAACCAAAGCCATCATTTAACACATGTATCATTCAGGCTTTACCAACAACAACAATTAATCTCATATTGTACCAATCTGATGCTACAGTAGCAGAAGAGAATACAAAGTATCCTGGCATTGCATTATTTTAATCGGCAAATTCAGAATAACTGAGATTATAGATAAACTTCCCCAAACTATTCACCTATCCAAATTACCCAGCTGTTTACACCTTTGGACATTTTATACAATGATGTTGATCCACCTTGAATTCAATTTTCCCATGTCCAAGAAAAACCTCTAACATCAGTTCTAAATACTTGATTTCATTCACCTTCTAGAAGATTCACCTCTGAGCTGAGATCAAGTATGGGAAGCATCTGTTCAAACAAGCAAGCAAAACGTGAGCAATTCAAGAGACACGTTTACTCTAAACTGCTTCCCTACAACTATTGTTGTTACAGCAGTGAATATATTTTTTTGTCCTTAACTCTAACTGTGAAGCTGAAATTTCTCCAAAGCACACAGATGCAGCTTTGATCATTTTTAAAACCAGTGGTGAAGTGGAAAACAATACTGCCCAGAGACTGTTGTGTATCAAGTCATAATGTCCTTTACTTCCAGGGCTGAAGTGCTAAAGCAGTATTGATTGCAGTGTTCCAAGAAGCATTCTTTATATCAGTGATCCATCATCCTGGACTTTAAACACTTAATGCTATTTTAAGAGCAGGAATCCACTAGCTGCTAGAGTCCTGATCCATTTCCAAGTCCATTAGTTACATTCTGACTGCTACAAAGAAATACTTTTCAACCACATTTTCTGATTTTTTTTCCCTCTCTTCAGAACAAGTTCTTACTGACACAGAACAGGTGATTCCTAGTGGGACATGCAGCATTTCAAGCACCATTAGAAAGAGCAGAATTTGTAACCATTTGCTTTATCAGTCTAGCCCACTATCAAATTTGCTATAAAAACAACATTGCTGCTCTGTCTCTTCAGTATTTATTTCCTTGGTCATTTATATTACAAGGCAATTGAGGTACCTTGAAGAAATTGTTACAAGCATTTGAACTCTTAAATCTGGTGTTTACTTGTACTCCTTTCCTACTGGTTTCTTCCTTTCCTAGTACTATTTATTGTTTTGGTTTATACATTACCAGATCGTAACCATTTCACACTCTAGCTGCACTAAAATACCTTTGCAGGTTTGAGCAAAAGTCCTTGGGTCTGCATCCTGGACCCGTCAGGATCCAACATCTGTGTAACTTGGGAATGGATGCTAGAAGACAAGTCCTCACAGCATGACAGAAATAGCCTAAAATAGGTGGTTTCTAAAAACCTAACAGCCCTCAGGAGCTACTCCTTCCATTTTGGCTTTCATAGTGTATTGTGTTTCTCTTGTGTGGAATGAACCTCAAACCCAACCATGGTCAGCTATAAAAGTCTTATTTCACAAAGTGCAGAACCTCAGTAGTTCCAAGTCTTTGTTCAATTTGTGGTACTTAACATTTCAGTTGTCTGAAAGACACAAAGGAAGACAACTTGAGCCGAGTAATTTATTGTGCTGCACATGCCCTGGAGTACACAAGGCTGAAGATAGCCTCTTGTCACAGACTCATATCTGTGTTATACTGGGTTGAGCTATAGTAACTGAGGGGTTTGCTGCAATGGTAGGTTTTTAATATTGAGCACTGAGAGTTTAAACATTTGAGGAAAGGAGGTGGGGGGAAGAAGAAAGGAAGTTAACTCATCAGCTGAACTCATTAGGAACACCACATTCTCCTGAGGACTCTCTCTGTGGTGAGGAGTTTATGCTTTTCCCCTCTGAGTAAACCAGCTACCTGACAGTTTTGCAGTATGAGGTCCACAGGAGTTTAACAATAGAGCAAAGGTTTTGAAACATAACCCTGCACACCAATACAAAACATCAGTTGGTCTTACTCCTACCTGAAGCTAGAAGCATTCATATAAAAAGGAAGACTACCTAAAACGTGAACCATATTTGTACTCATGCTCTCCAGTAGTTCCAGTAACTTGTCATAACAACAGGGAAGATTGCTAGAGCAGCCTCAAAATGCTGATCCCCTACCATCCCTTGCATATGTCTAATCATCAGCAATTCACAGTGCTGAATTGCCTGAACTTCCACACCATTAAGATCAGTCTTATTCCTGGGTCGTTTGAAACAGTTTGCTCCTCCATGTCCCTGCTTAGCAGTTAGAAGACAGCAAACCACATTAAACACAGCACTGAGAGACACAAATTCAATGTAAGAGTAATAATATATTCCTGAAATTAATGCATCAGTCCACCTCTCTGGAAATGCAGAGAAATCCAAGAGCTTGGTATACATCCAGGCAATGAAAATATGTCAGTCGTGTATGCCCTAAATAGAGACCAGCCAAAATGCTATGCCCAGATGGTTCAGAGGTTTGCCCAGTGCCTACTGTAACAGAGCTCCACTAAGTCACTTGCCCTGATCCTGAAAGAATCCCACTACTAAAAAAAGTCATGGTTGGCAGTTGGTGAGAATTCTAACACCATTTAAAGGCCCTTTACGGTGAGACTGCCTTGAAAATGGGAGCACACATTCTGTCTGTCTTAACTTCAGAGACGGCAGCATGTTTTGTCAGAAACATGTATCTGAAATATATATATATAATATACCTAACAAAGACTGATGATAGCTCAGTGGTAGTGCCCACACTGCTGAAGAAATGTGCAACTATACATTTAATATTCCACAACACCAAAACAAAAGCTGTAACAGCCAAGAAACTAATCATTAAGCGGTCACTAAAGATGAGCTATTCTCAGATGCATGTTAGTTATGAGTTATAAAGAACATAAACCACACCATACTTAGGAAAGAAAAAAAAAAGAAAAAAAGATGTTTTCTTCAAAAGACTTCATGCTGAGAGAATTAATAACAATCTGGTGATGTTGTTAATGGCCCAATTCACAGTTACAGTGTTTTCCATGGAGCTGAATTGCTTACTGTATACTTTATTTATGAAGATAATATGTAAGGGTGATGACTACCCTAAAATAAAGCAGAGTATGTATACTTCAGTAACAAAAGAAGCTAACTGCAGCCTGACATTACTTCCCCAGATTAAACACAAGAAATTGGCTTTATATGAGTCTGTTTAGGACATCTAAAACTTTGCTTTATCAGAAGGCTCAAAGAGCACACACATTTATCCTTGGGGAAACAGAACCGAGGCAGAAAGATATCAGGCTGAACATAAGGTCAGAAAAAAACTCCCACCAAATAGAAAGAAATCAACCTGCAGTCTTAATATATCACTATTTTTCAAATGTCAGCCAAGATTTCAGAAGACATTCATTAAATATGATTTTGAACAAGCAGTATTGTTTTCACAATAATATATAAAAGGTGACAGCTAGCAGATCTGGTTAAGAGCCATTGAGACTGTAAATATTCTACAACAGGAAATACAATGGTTTGGAACTACACAATGGCCAGCTGTTTCTACAGGAAAAAAATATTCTGATTCTCTACCTAGAAATTATTTATTAAGTATGTACAGTGTTCATAATAATCCTATCACATTGTTAAATCAGAGATGGCAGAACTCGGGACTTCATGTCACAACTTCGTCAGCGGATTCACGCAGCATAAGGAAACCACTTCACCTCTGTGACTACAGTGACTTCCCTACTAGCACCCAGACAAATGCTTTTATATTCAGTAGACTTGCAAAAAAAAAAAAAAAGGAATCACTTGTAAATAGGAAATGGCTAAATTCTAGCTCCTATTAAAAACTAATTTTTTTTTAAGGTCCAAAGATATTTCACTCCAAAAACAAAGTCACTTGACACAAAGCATGGATGATGTATACTGGGATAGCCTCATACAAAAAAAAAAAGGAATGAAACATGAATTTTTCATGCACAGGAAGATTATACTTTGCACTTCAAAATCTCACAACCAAATCCTCCTGCACAGCACAAAAATGTACACCTAACTTAATTATTCATTATACTCAATTTGCACCCGCAGCATTATCATCACCTGAACAATTAAGGTTCCACAATGTCAGAGTTTCTTCTAAGTGCTTTCCATGATGGGCCTCCCAAAGCTAAAACCACAAACTGTGCGAAGAGTGAAGCCTGGCAGGTTATGACCACTTGTTGGTAGCTAAAGCCATGCCTAATCTTATAAAATCTGACTTTTCTGAGGCTTCAATAATAATGCAATGTATGCCATTGCATTAAGTGCTTAATCACTGTCAATAAATGGCTATTTATGGAGCAGATGTAGTTGTAAAACTGGGGCTTATTGTAGGCATTTAAATCCTTGTCAAGCAAGAATACTTGGGGAAATTAGAAATCTCACAGTTACCATTTGCTACCCTGTTTATGTAGCATGGGAAGACTGCAATTTAGTAACATAGTACCAGTCAGGGTTGGAAGGGACCACAAGGATCATCTAGTTCCAACCCCCCTGCCATGGGCAAGGACACCTCACACTAGATCAGGCTGGCCAGAGCCTCATCCAGCCTGGTCTTAAACAACTCTAGGGACAGGGCCCCAGCCACCTCCCTGGACAACCTATTCCAGGGCTTCACCACTCTCATGGTCAAGAACTTCCTCCTCACATCCAGCCTGAATCTCCCCACCTCCAGCTTCATTCCATTCCCCCTAGTCCTATCACTACCTGATATCCTGAGGAGTCCCTCCCCAGCCTTCTTGTAGGCCCCCTTCAGATACTGGAAGGCCACAATAAGGTCACCTTGGAGCCTTCTCTTCTTCAGACTGAACAGCCCCAACTCCTTCGATCTGTCCTCAACTTTCTGAAACCTTGTACATATTCCCCCCACTTCAAAAGCTTTGTGTCTCAAGCAAAGTGAAGTGTGTAGGCAGAGGTAATATTGCAAGTACAAAAAAAAAAAAACAAGTTCCACATTTTTCTTTCAATTGGGAAGCAAATTTGGACTTGATTATGCTTCTGGGTGAGTTTCTCCTCCTTCCTACCACTCTGCAAAAGCTGTATTCCAGCTCCTAGTCCAGCATCCAGTGAATTAAAGGCTTTGAATAAACAGGTTTTTCCTGAAAGGATGTTGCTGTGTGCTGTCCTGATCATCTTTTACAGCTTCACCAGGGAACAATAAGAAAAAGTTAAGTGACGCATAACTTCGGAGTTCTTTTTTTTTTTTGGGAGGGAGCACTTCTGGTTTAGTCAAAAACAGAAAAAAAAAAGTTCAGGTTTGAGTGTTTGGCATGACAGGCCTTCATAAAAATTTCCAGTAACGTGCCTGATTTTATTTTAGCCACGTATTAAGGTGGTTTGTGTTTTTTAAATGCATCTTCTAGAAATTGTTTTCCACAACGTCTTGGTGCTCCCAGTCTTTATGCTGAGCTGCAGAGCATGCCCTTTTCAAAGCAAAACGCTTAATAAGAGTACTCCTTTTAATCTTAGGAAAATACAAACATAATTCAAATAGCTTCTAACAAAAGCTCTCTTTAAAAAGAAACCCCGAGGTCAGAAACACACAGGAGGGCCAAAGCCGAAGCATTAACGTCAGTGGTAGAGTTTATAAAACAAGAACAGTGTTAACTTCCACAGTACTTAACTTGTGCATGTCACACCACATTAGAGTACTTCTAATTCCACAGATCAGTAGCTGTGGGGAACAGCATACAAAACACTAATTACCACACAGCTGATGTAGTTATAGAAACACGGGTGAACAGACATCTAAAAAATCCAATTCCAAGTATTTATTCTACTTTAAAATATGGCAGCTTGACATTCCTTGGAATAATTGCTATTGCTAGAAGAAAAATTCAATTCTCCCAAACTTTCTGCAGAACAATTTGCCTCATTGTAAGGCCACCAGCCATGGTGATTTATGAAAAGGTTCCTCAAAAACAAAGAACACTGAAATGAGGAGGCATGGTAAAGAAATTTACTTGCAAAAATTCCTTCAGGAGGAGAGGTTGGCAAACCCTTTCAGGAGGTTATTTTTTAATGCCAGCTCCCTGTCAGTGTGTTTAATGCACTTATTAAATCAACCCATTTCTCTGGGCAAACAAATCATGACGTATAGCTGGGAATTAAAACACTTTCTGTAATCACGCTTGTGTTTTCTCAAACATTCCATATCTGCCTGGGGAAGAGAAAGTCTGTCTGGCACAAACCCTCAATAGATTTGGAAGGGGTGGTATACCTGGAAACTAGCCACTGTAGAAGAAAGGAAAAAACATTTTTGAACAAGTGGACATAATGAACTGCTCTCATGTAGAAAATTCTTTTGAGTTGGGCAGTTATTATCAAGCCTGGTTCCAGGAAGAAACACAGAACTATTTTTAAGCATTGTTACAGAAAGCTGGACACTGCTGGTTAACTGGACACTGCTGGTTAACTGGCTTGTCCCCTCACAGACCTATTTTAACAACATCACCACGCCATTTGAAGACGAGATCTGGAAACCTGGAAATGCCTATCAAAGCAAGATTTATGTATTGCATAACAGGCAGGATGTTCCACTCTCACGAGGAAGTGCAAGTACACAGCAAAAGGAAAGCCAAAACAATCTTGAGGGCAGTGCTGCAGTAAAATGCAATTACTGAGCACCCAGTTTCTCAGGGCTGCTGGGAGAGAAGCAGAAGGAATTCCTGACAAAAATCAGCAACTTTGTGCAATAGTCGCAGTCAGAGCATTTTCACTTGCTAGTTCTGAGGGAAGGCTGTTGTATCAAAAAGACTGGGGTTTATTTTAATTCTTTTTCAGTTCAGGGACAATTTCTTCATTTGGAGACCATTTCCTTTTCAAAGGAATGCACAAAGAACAATGGCTTTTCTCTTCTCTAAAGAACTTTGAAGGAGGAAGCCTGCCCAGTGGCTAAAGCACAATATCAGAACTTAATTTCATTAACAGATCTGGCAGCAGTCTTCTCTGACCTTGCTTCCAGTTCCATCTGTGCAACAAGAAGTTCCTGCAGACATGCTACTTCTGAAATGTTGTGAGTCAGAATCTCAAGCAGAACAAAAAGCACAATGTTTTGCGTGCTGCTCTCAATACCAAGCATGTAATCGTCCAATTGCAAGATTATCAAACAGATCACCACAGTATTTTCCTTCTGTGCTCTTTGGAATGCCCACTTCCTCACAATCATCTAAGGGCCATGGGCAGAAGTATTTGAATTGAGCAGCACTTCCCATTAGTGGCTTATGGGGACATTATGCAATGTTGTCCCCTCCAAAGAGGAAACAAGTGCTTGTGCTTGGTTACCCCTAAGATTTCCATCTCTGTGTTTCACCAAGCTTTGGAGTAGAGACAACCTTTGAGGAAAAAAAACAAAAAGAAAGTGATCCCCAAATATTTCCAATTGCTGGTTTACATCTTGCCTTCTAAAGAACCTAATTTTCACTGGATTGCAGAAACACTTGTTAATGATTTAAGCAGCAAAACATAAATATTACATGAAAGGGATAGCTGTATCAAATGACTCCATTATGTTGCTGCAGCAAAGACAACTTTCAATTATTTCATTAATAGGAATCCAAGAAGATTCCAGTAACAAAATAGCCTTGTCCAGTCCAATTGCATCAAGGATACTTCCTACATATATGTGCACAAACACAAATATAGGATAAGCAAAACTCTTTCTGCTCTGCACCAGGCACACAGCCAGCATAACCAAGAAGAAAAAAGACAAAGGTCAAATTTTACATCCTTTCTTTCCAGCAATTCAAAAATCCAGTCTGCTTTCTACACACCAGTGATCAAACAAGCTAAAGATTTTACACAAAACAGAGTTATAAAAAGCTGTTGCCAAGATGGCTTCAAAATTAATCACCATCCTTCCAGGTCTGCAGTGCTGAAGTCCTGTTTTGCTGCCCTGCCCTTTTCTTCACAGAAGTGATAGTAACAAACTGGAAAGCACTCCAACGCTTCCCTTTTCTTGGCATGAAGCAGTGTCAGACTTGGTCTTGACATGTAGGGCTTCATCCTAGCATTTATGTAAACAGGTACAACATGCTACACAAAATTTATTTCTTTACTGTGCTCAAAATACATGTGCCTGATAGTTTACTTTTGGAACACGACCCAGAAGTCAGGGATGAATTTGCCCATTTCCTGAAATGCCCTTGATGTCAAACCAAGCACATTTCAATTGCTACATACATATCTGGGCCTTATACACAGCAGCAAGGACGTACTTGATCTCATTCTGTCAATATGAACATCAGTTATGTGTCAGGATACAGAACAAATTAAACTGTGAGCCAAGCCTCTCTGCAGTGAAGCTGAAAAAAGACCGACTCCAGCTGTGTCCCTTCGTGTGATGGTTTTGCTGTATACATTTGGTATGCTGGACACAGGTTCATTATATTAATTACAAATCATGGCGTTAAAATCAATTATTACTATGCATTCTAAATTCACAAGGGCTCTACCTGATACTGAACCAGCTAGCAGCTCTGCAGCAGGGAAAAAAAAAGGTCTCTAATGGAAAGTTGTTGCCAGCAGCTGCTCTGCTGTCAGAAGGCTGCATAGGCAGGCCCTGCGAACCAAACAGAAACTGTTCACAAAGGAGAACTGAGCTGTTCTGTGTCTGAATCCACAATGCCATTATTAACCATCTCATGCCATTATTAACAATATTTCTGTTTCTTTAGGGTGGTTTATGAAACATACTGCATGTCTTTTTATCTACAGATCTTTCAAATGATTTTAAAGTAGGTCACCCCCCTTCTTACAGCATGGCTAGTAGTGCAATCATTTTGCAATCTTTACTTTTGCCCTCTTTTGAAGAGCTTGAAAAACAATCCTTTGAAAGTAAAAGAGCTCTTGGGTGTTTGGATTCACCTTAAAGGAGTTTACAAAAGAGACACACATAAAAGTTGGATTTAACTAGTGGTCAGGTGAAGAGTACCCTCTGTTTTAATTCTCACTGCAAATTAGGTTCAGCACTCTGAAGTTCCTTTCAAATTCATAAGAAGTCAGCCCAGAAGAAGAGATTGAACTACCAGACAACCTGCTCCTGCCAGGATAAGGCCATATTAAAACACAGGAGACCACCAGCTGACGCTCATCCAGATCTATTTTTGGTGATGATTTAATGGCCTGTAACCAAAATTTGCTGCCATTACTGCACAAAGCACACTGCACTGATTAGCACCATGTGAAAAAGAAAAAAAACAAAGGTTCCAAACATGCTACAAAAACAATGTTGCACTACAAGCCCATATGATATCCTTAAACCAAAACAAGATCCCTTTATTACTCTTTCTCAGATGTGGTACATGCTCACATACTTCAGAAGGCCTCAGGTCTTTCAAACTTCATCAGGCAGCACTTTTTCCCTTACTCCTTTTTGTAGACAGGCTTGCCACTTGTGATTGAATTTGCTCCTCAGCTGTTTCTGAATCTAAGTATTGAGCTGAAGAAAAATGACCAATACAGCTGTCTGGTGGGCAACCAGAATCTACATAGCCACCATTAGGAAAAAACCACCACCACCACATGATTCACAGCTCAGAGCATAATACACACGATGACAATCCAAATTAGCCATGTATTTTAATTAGTTACATGCACAGAAGCCATACAATCACGCCGTACTGCTCAAAGACCCAACCCTTCCTAGGGCATTTTAAAGCTCTTAGGTGTTAGTTTAGTTATGGATACAACAGGGAATGCTCACCTGAAAAGGAAAAATGTTGTCAGCTCTATTCAAACTGTCTTCCATCCACGATTTTGGAGCAAAGGCTGAGCTGGGTCGAGCATATTTCTGCAACTGGATATGATTACTTGCAAAATTCTTCTTTAAGGGCGAGATGGAATTCAAGGGTGTGATCCCTCCGTTCAGTCCCCTGCGGTGGTCGCGACCTTGGGACCCACCCCACCCACCATATCCACCGCCACCAGGGCTCCATGAAGATGGTGTAGGCGATGGACTTTGGTAGCTGCTCCATGGAGAAGGTGGCTTGTTAAGATTATTAGCCAAATGAGGCAACTGATTAAAAGCAGCATTTCTATGTGTGAATGGAGGTGGATGAGGGCTTGCAGGTGACCTCCTCTGTTGTTGATGCTGATTGTGATGATGCTGAAAATGAGGGTGATGAGGGTGGTGTTGAGAGAGGGGTCCAATTTGGGGGGAAAAGCTACCACCAAAGCCAGGGCTGACGTGATGTGGAAAATTCTGAAACAGCAGAGCACCATTATTAGCTGAGGCAGTGGGGACCCCTCCCTGGTGAAAAAAACTTGCATCTTCGTTGATTATTGTAGAAGAAGAAGGAGCTATAGCTGCAGACCAGTTACTAAAACCAGTCAGAGAAGACGCAGTGGATGTCAAGGGCTGTGCCGAAGTACCTAGCCCCGAAGCCTCTTGATAATCAAATCCTGTTAACACCGGCGATTCTATTCTTATTTTCTCCTTGCCATTGCCGTTCTCTGAAGAATTATCGCCCTGATTCTCTTCAGTTTTCGTTTTCTCAGGTTCAGAGAGCATGCCTGCTTCCTGACTTTGACCAGGGGAAAGCTGCTGTTTTTCTAGAGACTCTTGCTTTTCCTGTTGCTGAGTTTTAGATTTTTCTGACCCCAGAATCTCATCCTGAATATTATGGGCAGCTGGAGCAGGAAAGAGCCAAGCTGACCCAGCACTACTGCCATTGGCAGCTGTGTTATTATTTATAAAAGCAGCAGGGCTGGGGGTTGCATTCTGATGATGGTGTGGAGGCTGCAGATGTGGATGAAATCTGACTGGAAAAGCTGACTTATTTCCAGTGTTGTTTTGCACTAACACTCCAAACCCGTAATCCCCCATTTATTATATTTAAGGTTTGAATCCTCCCTGTAAGAACAAGTTGATGTTTAGTGTTTAACTTGTCCTCTTCTGAGGCAGGATTGATAAGTATCCTGGCTTTAGCTAGATATTCCAGTTTCTCCCTCCACACTATTTCTTTCAGATTTGGATAAAGATGCCTGGTTTTTGTTTCTGCAAAAGATAGATCTCTTCAACTTTTCAAATGTGTCAATTCGCGTCCATTTCCTTCCTTTGGCCCAGGAGGAAGGGAAAAATAAATCTTTGGTTCACAAAATAAGAGGTTTCCTTTTTTTTTTCCTAAAGGAAATGCACAGCAGTGAGAGAAAAAGCTTCTGGGGAAATAAAGAGATTCTAACTATCCTGTTTTTTTCCTCCTCAGCAGCCTCGACTCGCCCATAAATGAGTTAAGAGGGAAGGAAAAAACATAAAATAGAATGACGTCTGGTCCCCCTGACCCCTTGGCAGCAAAAAATAGATTTAAATCTGGAATAATTTAATACATCTCTATAATCTAATATATATTTGTGTCCTGTTCAAAAAGAGTCTTTGCTGTGGGTAAGGGAAAAATTTAGCTCAGGATCTCAGCATTCAGAAGGGTGAAAGGGGGCAGTGAGTTGCAGAAGAGGCTTTTTCCCGTGCTGCTGGGTTTAGCCTATTATATTTAGTAATAGTGTACACTCTGTGTGTATGTGTGTGTGCGTGTGTGCGGTTGTTTAAAGGGGTAAGATCTTATCTCAGGAAATTAGTATTCTCTGTGTGTTGGGTGGGGAGTGAGTTGTGCGGGAGAAGGGTGGATTCTTGATGCTGCTTCTTTTGGGCTGGGTTTCTGAGCTCGCCAGACTCGCTTCTTATTTATGATCCGATATTTGCGTGTCCTTCATACGAGTCCTGGCTGTCCAAAGAAGATTTTCATCTCAGAAATCAGCATTCAGCGTTCGGGAAATGGGAAGGGAGGGGACTGCGAGTTGTGCAGGAGGAAGGGGAAGGAGGTTTTCTTGCTCTCACTGCTGCTGGGAGGGTGGTTTCTGGTGCCGGGCTCGCCTCCTTCCACCGAGATCCGTGGGTTCCCTGCAGACGAGCGAGCCCCTGGCTGAAGGCCGGGTGGATATGCGTGTCTGTGTTTTTCCTCCTCAGGGACTCGGCATCCAGCGGGGCAGGGGCGGGCGGCGCGGGCAGGCTCGGCTCGCCAGGCCCCGGCTCTGAGGGGTGCCCCCCGCGGTGTCCCCCCTCCCTCGCAAGAGTCCTGGTGTCGGGGAAGGCAGGAGGGTTGTTTTTTTTTTACCTCAGGAGAGGAGCAGACTCCGGCAGGGAGGGGAAGGTGCAGGCGGCGGGGGGCCGGGCTCCTCTCTCCCCCATGGAAGGTGTTTAACCGGTTCTCCCAAATCGCCCGGAGATTACGGGACACGGTCTCGGCCGCTGGGCGCAGGGCAGGGGGGGCCCGGCGGACTAACCGAGGCGCGGGGTCCGGTGGCGGCTCCTCGGAGCAGTCCTTCCCCTGCTGCGCGTCTTCTCGGCTCCAGGCAGGCTTCCTTCCCCCTCATGTAAACCGGCCGGGCACCGGGAGGGTCGCCGCGGGGTACGCTGCTGCCGGGAGGTGGAAGGAGGGAGGAGGCTACGCAGGCGAAAGCGAGGGGGGAGGGCTGCCGCGACACCGGCTCCGGGGAGTCGGGAGGCGCTTCGGTAGCCGGCGAGCCTGGCCGCGACGTGTCCTCAGCGCGAAGCCTCCGCTGCCGCCTTGTTTTGCTTTTTTTTCCTCTTTTTTTCCTGCTTTCTTCCCCTCCCCCCACCCCCCCCAGCGGCCGCCGCTTCCTGCCTCGGTGCCGCAGCCGGTGCCTCCCTCCTCCCCACCCGGCCGCTGCCGAGCCCCGTCTCCTCAGGACCGAGCTGCCGCACGAAATGACAACCAGCTGGAGGAGGCAGCGCGGCACTTCCGGTTCGGCGTCGGGCGCGCCCCCTCCCCGCCCCCGGCCCCGGCTCCCCGGGCGGAGGCCCCTCCCCGTCCCGCCCGCAGGCTGCCGCTTTTCGCCGCCATGTTTGGTAGGGGCAGGGAACACCCCGGCTGGAGTGGCCACCTTTGTTTTGGGCACGTAGCCCGCAGCTTGGTAGGCATCTTAAGTACGGGCAAAAGGTCAGACGGATGGTGGCGGAGCGACCATCTTGGACTGAAGAGCGCCGTTCCTTTTGCTGGCAGCCATCTTTGTGGAGGGCAGGTCGCCCTCGTCTGCGCGGAGCTGGCTGAGAGTACTTAAAGCCGGTGTCCCTTGACAGACATTCCCTGCTGTAATTTTATGGCTAGTATCTAAATATCGAACCCTGCCCGAAACGATGCCTGTGTGAAACACCTCTCGGCACCCAAGGGCTGAAGCTCCCTGTACGTGAAACATAGCCTCCCTAAATGCCCTAGGTCTGGGCCACCACATTCACACTGTCTTACCCCTGGAACTGAAAATCATCAAAATAACGCAACAAAACGTTCTGAGGGCAGCTTATGTGGAGAGAATACCACAACACCTGAGCTGTTTGACTTTTAGCGCTTAAAACATGGGAACCACAATACAATGGCAGAAGGTCACGTTAAAAGTATGTGAATGATGTGGGGAGTTCTCCAAGACTCTCATTCTGAAAGTCCCCAACTACTTGGGTATTTTAAAGACTTTCCTAAACAGCTTGTTGGTTTAGAGGGGAAAAAAAAAAAAAAAAGGGCAAAAAAGTAATTAAGTGAAAGATAGAAAGAGGCAAATAAATACTCAGCACTGTTGAAGTCACACCTTGAGTACTATGTTTGGTTTGGGGGTCACTCACTACCAGAAAGACATTGAGGGGCTGGAGCAGGTCCAGAGAAGGGCAACAAAGCTGGTGAAGGGTCTGGATAACAAATCTTAATGAAGAGTGGCTGAGGGAAATGGGGTGGTTTAGTCTGCAGAAAAGGAGGCTGAGGTAGCTCTCTCTACAACTACCTGAAAGGAGGATGGAATGAGGCTGGGGTCAGTCTCCCTAGTAACAAGTAACAGGACAGAAGGAAATGGCCTCATCTGGCATCAGGGGAGGTTTAGGGTGGATATTAGAAAAAAATTCTTCACTAAATGGGGTACCAAATGCTGGAATAGGCTTCTCAGGGAAATGGTTGAATCCCCAACCCTGGAGGTGTTTAAAAGATTACGAGAGCTGGTGCTGAGGGATGTGGTTCAGCAGCAGACTTGGCAGTTAGATAATGGTTGGATTTGGTGATCTTGAAGGTCTTTTCTAACCCACATGATTCTATGATTTTACATCGGTAGTAAATCAGTTCAGGGACGGTTTCTGCTGCAAGGCTTACACCGTGCCAGCCAGGTCCTCCACATCCAGTGCAAGAGGGATTGCTACCTATCATATGGGCTGAAGAGGGATTTTTTTCCCATTTTCAGCCCTATTTGTCCTGAAAAGACAGGAGGTTTGAGCTGTGACAACCAGCAAGTCTCATATTTCAGGATGATGGATGAAGTCATTACAGCATTTTAAGCACTATAAATAGAGGTGTTTATGGGGAGGGGGATTACAGAGATGCGTTTGCACTGAAGCACTTCTCTCAGAGCTGGAGTGGCGATGGGAAGAGAGGACCTTTGTAACATTACTCTAATACCTTGAACTTTCTTGTGGCTTATGTAATGCTTCCTGGAGCACCGTATCTTCACCTCAGCCTGGTGTAAAACTGGCTTGAGTGTGTGGTACCTTAGGCCAGGATTGCTCCAGGGAGAAATTCTGTCCCAGTAACCAATACAAAAGCCCTAGTTTCTAATATATTTTAGGGAATTTTGGCTTGAAAGTGAATGCATAGTACAGCAAGTAGTGCAACATACAATATTAATCCAGCATGTGCTCTATATAGCTTTTATTTGTTTAGTGAGTATCACTTCATCACACATAGAAAATCTGTATAAAAGCAGTGGGCTTGGTTGTATGCTGCCAGCCATACAAAGTGAAATTCCAGTTTTACTTCAACAGCACTTACCAGATGGATAACACCATATATTGCACATCTCATTGGGGCTTTTTTTTTTTGTATATGCAGTTACAGGCATAGCCATAGGTCCACAATTGATACATGCTTTAAAGTTTATTCTGGCCAAGCACGTTGATTATTCAAGGCCAAGCGTCAATAACTTAGTCTTCTACAGTTCCATTTCATCAAACAGTTCACTTCTGGGATCTAGGTGTAGATGTACATCTACACATTAAAATGTGCAAAGAAAAATATGGTTCAAAATTAAGTCGTATAAAATAATGACATTACAATAGCTACTATTTGTAGATGCACCAGTAGAAAAATCAAGTGGAAAAGGAAACATTTCCTGAATAATTTTCCTTTAGTAGTGCAGTGTCCACAACTTCTTCCAAGACTCTTTCCAGCCTACTCAGTCACCTGACTCTAAGTTTGGGTGATAGAGATACTTCTACCAAATCTAGTATTTCTCAATTATAATATTAAATAAACTTTCTTTTTTTCTTCACAGCTGTATATACCTTGTTTCCATGTGTGAAAATGGACTTATTAACACATGGTGAGAGGCCTTGAGCACAAGCCCTATGAGGAGAGGCTGAGGGAGCTGGGATCATTTAGCCTGGAGAAGAGAAGGCTCAAGGGAGACCTTATTGCTGTCTACAACTACCTGAAGGGAGGTTGTAGCCAGGAGGGGGTTGGTCTCTTCTCCCAAGCAACCAGCACCAGAACAAGAGGACACAGTCTCAAACTGCACCACAGGAAGTTTAGGCTTGAGGTGAGGAGAAAGTTCTTCACAGAAAGAGTTGTTGGCCATTGGAATGTGCTGCCCAGGGAGGTGGTGGAGTCACTGTCCCTGGAGGTGTTCAAAAAGGGATTGGACGTGGCACTTGAAGCCATGGTTTAGTAGTCATGAGGTGCTGGGTAATAGGTTGGACTTGATCTTTGAGGTCTTTTCCAACCTTATTGATTCTATGATTTGATGATTCTATGGCAAAAACATCATTTGTGATCATGTAATTCCTGGGTTATAACTTCCTCTTTTGTTTATTGTTTGCAACTTGTGTGAGGCCATCTGATACTAAGTATTATTTTCACCTGTATTTTTCTAGTCATACTGTTACTATTATCATCATCAGATTCAGGGTTAACAAGAACTTCTGTCAAGAAGCTATGATCCTGGCTGCAGCATTAGGTTGCTATTACATGAATAGTTTGGGAAAGACTGAGTAGATGGCCTTAATTTAATTTCAGGCACACCCTTGCAATGCATTAGGGTAGATGCAGACCAACTATAGTGATATGATCAGAACTTCCAAAATCTGACTTTAATCACTTTGCTTGACAAACACAGTTTACTGAAATCATGGGAGGTTTCTTAGTGGCTGACATTTTGATGGTATCAGCTGCCCAGCAAGATTTGTGTCATTTTATTCAGTCTCTTTGAGGAAAAAAAAAAAATGCCTGAATAATATACAGGGATTGTGGTCACTGCATCAGTTGCAAAGAAAAATAAATCACTGAGGAAAGTTAATAGTGTCTATAAATAAGTGCATTTAACAACCTATGAGGAAGCTGCCATTTTTATGGCTGGATAACATAAAGGAAGCATCAAATAATGCATGTGAGCTTTATTTGGAATGCTTGAAAGACAGTAGGATTATTATTATTATTATTATTATCCACATATTTTTTGCAGAAACGAATCAAATCTACTACATTTTAAATGTGACTGCTTTTAATAGCAATAGAATTTCATTTGCCACTTTCTTTTACAAAAGAGACTCTTCCTTTCCCAGCTGTTTAACACTGCAAACCCAAGCTAGTTTCCATGGAGTGATTAAGATGTTGCTTTTCATTATGACACACTAAAGCAGTGGCAAGCATTCCTGAAGCCTTTCTTATTGCACCAATTCAACAGATCACTAATGGTACAAGGAGGATTTTTTTTAAATCACTCAAGCCATAAGCTGAAGTCTCTGTACAGTGTAATTAACCCTTTGTCATGCAGCAAGTGACACAATGATGCTTCCTGTAGCTTATGCCATGATCCTAACTTTTGGACAAATCTTGAAACAAAGATCCAAACAATAATGAAAAAAAGAATCAAACCCTTGGGTAACAAAATAATGTGAATCTAATTAATTTAGAAATGGAATCCTAATTTTCCTTTTACCTCAACAATAAATATCTAAGAGTGTTTGCAATGGGAAGAAAAGGGGAGAGTGTGGTCAGTGGCAGTTGCTCCCATGCAGCGATGTGAGATTCAGTGCCCAGATTTGCTGCCACATCCGCTGAACTGGTAGCTGCAGCTTAGTCGTGATGTATCTAACATATTTCAGCTGAAAGGGGTTTCAGACTGAATGACACTTGAAGTACTTTTAGTCATTATGGTACCTTCCACTAATCACTATCAGCATCTAAGGGATTCATTTCTGGAAGCAATTTAACTCTTCTGCCTACCTTAGAGCAGAGGATTCCCCGGCCACTCCAGCTGACATCATTAGGCAGCTTTAGCTGATGACTGCCAATGGCACTGTGCACTAAGCAGGCTCCTTCCAGAATCAATCTCCTGGATCACAAACCCCTTGACAACCTCTTCACCATGAGACTAAATCACAAGTGGGAACATACTGCTCTCCTCTGAGGATTAGAATTCTTAGCCTGCATTTATTCTAACAGTCTCACCACAACACATCACCCAATAAGTGCTTGACAGTGACTCAGGTCACAGGACAAATTGAGGATGGCTGAACTGGTGTAGAAAAATCAGTTTGCTCAGTTTTACTCAATCAGAAATAGTCTTGAGATCTGTGTTTTGCTTGTGTCTGGTGCAGCACTCATTCAGCCTTACCCAGTGCAACACAGCATAGTGGAAAGCCTTCAGGGCGGAACAAAACAATATTGTCAGATGTGTGAACTGCATAGCCTTGGTAAGGTCATATGACCCACAAGATGTGGAATCATTAATGATACTTCAGTAGAACTGGTTCACGGATAAACTAATGCTGAAAAGAAAATGGAATCTCCAAGAAGCAGCCTCTCCAGCTCTGACACACTCTTCATCCTGGGAGACTCCACAGAGCAGATGTGTGGTTTGTGATATACCCTGAGTGTTATCAAATCAAGGTCCTATTGAGCTAAGAAGTGAAATGACTTAGAAAGCTTAGAAGGAACTCCTTATGGAAAATGCCTTGCCAGCAACCCTCTTTTTTTAAAATCAAAGGACTGTCAGCTCCCATGCATCTGCTGATTGCAGCTGTCACAGTGTCATCTGGAAAGAAAGGTGAACCCTCGGTGACTCAACACACAACCTTCAAACAGTAACACTGCACACACTGCTGATTACAGAAAGATCAGAGCGATGCACCTATCTCACACTGTTGGTAGGGAAACTGAGGATTCAACTCTCACTGCTGTACATTTAAAGTCATCTTCTGCCTTAAAAAAAAGAGGGGGAAAAAGGCAGCAGAAAGAGGATAAGACTTTTTTTTTTTTGGTAGGAAAAATATTATCAACTGTATCTTGTGCATCAAAAACTGCAACAAGGCCTGATTTCTCTTAAATGTCAAGAGCTCTCTTGGGATTTCCAGACCTCCAGGTTTATATTGGAATGAAGCTGGAGGCGGGGAGATTCAGGCTGGATGTGATGAGGAAGTTCTTCACCATGAGAGTGGTGAAGCCCTGGAATGGGTTGTCCAGGGAGGTGGTTTGGGCACCGTCCCTGGAGGTGTTTAAGATCAGGCTGGATGAGGCTCTGGCCAGCCTGATCTAGTGTGAAGTGTCCCTGCCCATGGTACAGGGGTTGGAACTAGATGATCCTTGTGGTCCCTTCCAACCCTGACTGATATTATGATACTATGATATTGATAATGGCTGTTGTGTCTTGGCCATACAACAGTCTGCAGCATATTAACACAATTTAGTAAATAAAATGAAAAGTGAATATTAACACTACACTTGCAGCACAGGGACTTCAGGAGAGGTGCATTGGGCTATACTACAATTCAGTGGGATTATGTATGGGATTATTAGTTATTCAGGTGTTCCTCCACATTACTTTAGGTCCAATATATCACAGCAGACACGGGGCTTGCTTGTGTTCAATGGTAATAAAGGCAACCAACAGACTTGAAAAGCTGCATCAACATTTTATCCTGAACAATTGCTCCAGGAAGGCTGAGCTACAAACTTTAGGCAAGCTGTCAGTAGGTAATACTAGCCTACATGTAGAGATATTTTTTTAGTATTATTATTATTTTTATTTCAGAGCAATTTTCAAAGACTGCAGAAAATATTCTCTAGGCTGCAGAGAAAATCCAACAGTTCCTTTTTGTGCTGATGCAGCTGCAAGTGCTGTTTGTTAGATCCTATCTCCGCTTGGTCATTGCAATAGCAAAGTATGAGTTTATAACACCGAAAAGCATTTAACTCTTGTGTAAAGCACATTACACATGCTAATGGCTTCATTTGGCTAAGCTGGCTTTGTCATTTTTTTCTGCAGCTGGATGAAGGTACAGTACAGTGAGATACACTGATGAGTTAAGCAACCCCTTAATGGAATCCATTGCCTGGGAGTCTTAGGTCTTTATGAAAAAATCCTTATCACTGCCCAGAGAACTATTTTGTGTGCCGTAATTATGTAATATTAATGAACAATACCACATGCAACTGTATTCTCCAGCCCAATTCTACGTATGGAATGTACTTTAGGATGACCTGGCAGTGCAGAAATGCCTCCAGCTTCCACGGCTCATGTCAAAATACAATAAATATATAAATAATTTAGAAAAGGAAATAGGTAGTGCTGGGCAGGCAGTGGTCTTCATACTTCAAAATCTGGTGGTGTGGCCTTTGGATATGTGTTTTCCTTTTCTTTTTTTTGTTCATTTAAGGATAATGCTTCCTCAGGCTGGACCAAAAAATAAGAATTGCACACAGGTAGGGAGCGTTGAAATGCAAATTTGAAAGCTAACTTTATCATTTTATCTTTTAAATGGTAGGAGGAGAAAAAGGACACAAGGGGCATGTCTGCCCACTGCAGGCTTTAGCAGAGAGCCTCGTGTACCCCTGTGCTAAGGTGGGATATCTGAAGCTGAATGTTCCTAAATTTGATCACAACTGCATCACAGCGTTGCATCAGCGAGGGAAACAAGAGGGAGATACCTCTCTGGTGGTGGTCTGTATGCTAAGGGTTGCCCCCAAACCCTTTGAAGATAGGCTGGTCTGCCATGAATGCAGTTAGACTGTAAGCACAGCCTCGGGCACAGCCAGCGTGCCCTTTTGAGAGGCTGAGCCTGAGCACAGTGGGTGAGCCAGCCTGGGGAGTGCCAAGATAGCCTGTCCATGGGCACCCACCTATTGTCCAAGAGACATTGCAAGGCAGTAGTCATTCAGTGCAGTTAATGGGAAAGAAGATGTTTATGCTATGGAGACTTAGCTCCTTAACCTCTTGAGGTTTGGAGGTGTTTTGGTCTTTTCCCCCACTTCAAAAATAAAATAGCTGGTTATTTAATTCCTATTAATAAAGGAGGAATGCATCAGGGCTGTTGCAAGGGCCAATTAGTCAGGGCTTACAAAGTGCATTGGTGCTAAGTATAATTTTTACTGTAACTCAGTGACACCTTCATTTCTCAAAATAAGATTTCATAGCCTATTCATTTACAAAGTGGGCTAGTGCCTTTGGGTATTTGGGAAGGGCAAAGAGACAAATTGAAAAGCACCAAATCATTTAATTTCAAAGTGCATTAAGCACACACCTTCCAATTTTCTGACTAAAACGTTCATTGGCTTTTTCCAAAGAGGTTTGTATTCAGGGCACAGAAATAGTTTGTGGAATTTAGATTCCTGAAATACTTAACAGTGCTATTCAGGGGGAAAAAACACTGGCTTCTTGTCCTAAAACAACCCAGATTCACGTGCAAAATGTTTATGAATCCAAGGATAAAAATGGCATTAAACCCCTCAAATATTAACTAGGCAAACATTTTCAAGAAAAGTGTGGGATACAATACAAAAAGCCAAGAGAACAATGTTAAGAGTTCAGTTCAGAGGGACCAAAATGAGGTTGCTCTTTTTTTCCACCCAGTAGTCACAGTACTGCTGACTGCAGCATCTCAGGACCAAGCCCTCAGGAGTCCCAGAGTGTGATGCTGTCTCCAGCACAGCACCTGTGCTGCTTGGCCCATTTTGGAGCATTGCTTGCTGGAATCTATAGTCTCCAGGCTGCATCTCCATTATTAAAAAGGAGAGCAGTGGTAATCTGCTCTGTTTTAGGCAAATTAAGTGTGGCTCTTTGGCTCCTGGCACATTCCCAACACAGCTCTGCGATGAGCATAATTCCACAAAATCCATAAAATTCAGAGCCTAAGACTGCTCCTGTTCCCCCTTCTCCTTTCCTTGGAGACAATGTGAAGTCCTCTGCTGGGGTACTTCACCAGGGAGAGACATACTCTGTATGTGCCTAATGAATGTTGGTTTTCTATGTGCCAAAGGGACAAGTGAAGAAGAGGTTTCGGCCTTACCTTTGAGTTCTCTACTTTATGGGTTTCATGTCATATTTCCACTGGCATGGGAGGTGGGGGGATGCTGCATATTCAGTGTTCCCCTCCTTCTGCCTTGCAGGGGAAAGAGGGTGTGTTTCCACTGACAGAGTAGAATGAACTCATGCTATCCAATTTTTCCCCATGTTAGGAAATAGGTCCTGTCTCATTACTGGTGACAGCACATATTGGTAGGTCATAGAGCAAAGGGAGAGCCTTGCGTAGAACAGCTGGGGCCCAGAGCCAGAAATCTCATTAAAGTAAGCTGCTGCTATTTCCAGCCTGTAATAGAGCTTTGGAGCTTGATTATATTCAGTGAAAGCAGGTCATTACAAACACAGTGCTTTTTGCATATTATCTAAATTGAAATAATAATATGTTCTCTCCTTTCATGTGCTGTATTGATAAATCCCAACTTATGAATGAAACATGTTGATTAGTTAGTTAAAAATAATTAGTTCCATATTATGCCTGCAAGTTTAAGGCTTGATTAGTGCAAACAAATAACTTTTCTTGATAATAAGTCATTTACAGATTATTCTCTTAAATGGAGCACACAGGCATAAAAATAATCTGCAGCAATAAATTGTGCTATTTGTTCTCTCTTTTCTCTTTGACTTGAAACATAATGCTACTTTTAGAGCTTGAGAGACAGAATATCTAAATGCAGATTCTGATCTCAACAGCAATTGCCACAGCGCAGCTCTGGCGTTATTTGATTGAGGTGGCAGTGCACCAGATAAGAACGTGACCCACAAGTGTGCTTTGATTCAGTATTGCTGGCCATGTAGTGCTAAAAGAACAACACTTATTGCTCACAGTGACTGAGAATATTGCTCTGTTTAGCTTCTCATTATTTAACTTGCATTTAAATATTCTGAGCTAATGTGTGGTTGGTGTTGGTTTAAGGTTTTCCTTAATAATGGTAGCACTAAGTAATCTTTTTAGTTGAAGGAGAAAAAAAAAACCCCAAACCTGCATGAGCCTTCATTTCTAGCCAGCAGTTCAGTGAAGCCAGTATGATTCAACAATGTCCATAAAGCTTAAGCACTGTTCTGAATATTAACATTTTCCTGAACCAGGGCTTAGGGCAGTCAGAAGGACAAAGTCTTTTTCGTAGCTCTCTAGGGTTCTTCTCACTCTGGCAAAGGATGGGCCCATAACTGGGTACAGGAAACATGCAGTAAGAAAGGCTATGCATTGATAGGCTTACAGTACATATACTACAACAAAATTAGATAACACCTTGGTAAAAAGCCTCAACTCTGTTGATAGTACTGTCTCTGCTGTTGCTCCCACCTACTGCTGGTGGAAAGTTATGGCTCTCAATTATCACTGTGAAAATACAGCCCTATTTTGGGAGTGCTTCAAACTTCTAGCAGTCATCTACGGTGTGGGAGTTTGGGTTGTTAGAGAACATCAACCTTCATATTTAGGTGCTGGAGTATGACAGTTGTGGATGTGGCAAATAATACACTTTTGTCAAGCATCTTTATAAAACACTTTCCTTTCTGGTTGGCAGGAAAACTTGCAAAGCCTGGGGAGAGAACCAGCCCCATGCTCCTTTTGTCCTCTTTGCAGAATGCCAGCAAGGGATCTGATTCAATAAATAGCAGCGTTTGTAGTGTGGACGCTTGTCCACCAGTGCTTTAGACCATCAGTTTACATGAGCACCAAATAGCCAGTAGCTAGAAACAGCCACATTTCTACTGTTTTGTGAAAGACCTGAAGTAACTTACTGGTTAAAAACTCTTCAGTCCTTCCCGTTCCTCTCAGAGGGCACTTACTGAGAAATGGTAATGGGTTACAGTCTCAGAGTGCTTTTAAAGCACTCAATGTCAGAAAAAAAATGGCATTAACCCACTCCCCTGCCCATATTCTGGACCTGATTCTCAATGCTAATTAGGAGTGATTTCACTGAAGGGAAGGGAGTTATGCAAGACTTGTGCAAAAAAGTAGAATCAGATCCATGTATCATATGTTTGAAGTTCCTGGCAAAACATGCTCTATTTACTTGAGGAAATTAAAACATTTCAGAGTCTGGGTGATTTAAGGGCTATGTTCTTACTTCCTAGAAATTACAACAGTACATCAGGTAATCAATAAATGTATAAAACTGTCTAAAATGCAAGCATTGCAGAGGTCAGGAATGGGAAAAAATGCAGCTGAAATCACTTTAGATGATACAGTGGCAAAGTAAAGTAGCATTATTTTTACCAACAGCACCTCAAAGCCTTTACCAAAGGCAAGAACCTGATTTAATGGTATGGCAAACAACAGTGTTTTCAAAAAGCAAATTTCCACCACTTCCATGGTGAATAAAATTAAACAGAAAATTAGACTGTTCAGTTCAGCACTTTGGCTCCAGCCTCCCTTAAGCTTCCAGAAATGAAGGGAAACAAGCTCTTGGGTTGGGCCCATCTGTCCCAGCAGCACAGCACTGCATTGGTGCCACATTATCAGTGTGTTTTTCACTCTGGATCACAAGCAGCACGCAGCATGGGGTGTACATCTCCTTGATGATTTGTAATAGAATTTCCTCAGTTACACACAAAGCCTCTCCAGTGTCTTCCACAAGACGAGGCCCCATTAAGACTAATGAAAATGCTGATGCTGCACAATGGAGGCTGCAGATCCTCCAGGAGAGCTGTAGGAAAGAAATGGGCTCTTAAACAGGTAGGGAGTCACTCAGCTTCTACCCTCAAATCTGAAAGAGCTGCTTGATGAGGCTTGATGAGACTCAGAGGTAAGCAGGAAATTCAAGAAGGAAATATCCAGGACTTTGAAAGCATAAATAAGCTGCACATAGTTTTCTGCCTTGTAATAATAACTCACAGATCACTGCATCAGCTCCTGGGCTTCTACAGTAGTATAAAGAAGCTGCTAGAATGAGGAACAAACACTCCTCTATGCTGCTCCTTCCCCCTGTGTTATAATAAGCCAAGGCTTGTGATGTTTGGCCAAAGAATAGGGAAACCTAGGAGTAACTTTGGACAATACATGCTGGTGATGATGAGTCACTGGCTAGTGTTAAAGACAGAGCCACAGTCAGATGTGGTGCATACATAACAGGGACTTTGTCTGCCATCAGAGGAGATGCCATTTGCTTTATGCCTGATCTGAATTTTGCATCACATATGCTCCTAATGGTGTAAAGAGACATCTTTTTTTTTCCCCCTGAATGTACAATGAGGGGAACAGCCCCCTGCAGTGTCAGCCTCAGTTTGGAATGGGTTGGCTTTTTTGGCTTGTCACATCTTTCTCGTCTCTAAATCTCTGCCTTTGTATTGTAATATGGCCTGCTGTAAATATCTGTAATGGAAGGGATTACATCAGCTAACTCAGTGTTGCCAATCTCAATATTAAACTCTGCAGCAGTAAAGAGCCCTGCCCAAGTATTCAGCTTCATTTATATTAGAATACAAAGTACAGAATAAACCCACATAGTTTCTGGCAACTGATACCACCTGCCAGATAAGAATGGCACAGGGGAAAGCAATGCCAGAGCATTGAAGTTCCCTCTCAGACTTAAGAGCTGTGGAGTACTTGATACATGCCCTTCCTGAATCTGCTGGAAGTTAGCAATTTTAATTCCCTCTCCCCCTTTTTAATAGCAATTCCCCATCCCAAATACTCAAGCAAAAGCAAAAAGTAGTTTCCTATTTCTACACCCACTGACTCTGCTAAGGGCATGCTGACTGCAACAAGGGGGAGATATAGTAGTATTTTAACATATTTTCACCTTGTTTCAGATACACAAAAGACAAGAGCTAAAATACTTAAAAATATGTCTATATGTCTAACATTTTCTTGTGGTTTCTCTGTGCTCAGTCAGCTGCACGTTGACTGTACTGTTCTCACTGCAATTTCAAGGCTTGCTTGAAGACGGTCGGGGCCAAGTAAAATCCCATTCCTATGAGACAAGTCAATATTAGGTTCCAGTGAACTTGACCAGAGCTATTGTCCCTGGGTTGGATTGCTCATCAAAACTTCCTCTTTTTCAACCCTCCCCGTGAATATTCTTGGAACAAGACTGCTCCAGGATTTATGTAGCAAGTGTGAAATAATTAGGCTCAGTGGAACACAAGTTCTGAAGCGTGGGAGGCATGATTCAGCACTTCATCTTTCCAACCTTCATGATTCGTTGTTTATTTATTTATTTTCAGCTTTTCCAAGGGGAAAAAACTGGACTGACTTCTTCGTATGGGACTCATAGATTCCATAACTAGAGAGGTACAGAAGCTGGCAAGAACTCCTTTATCCACCATGCTGGTTTCTGACTGCTGCTAGCCCCACAGGGAGGGCTTCGCTCTGTTAGTATTCACTGCGTATAAATTGCAAACAGCGTGTTGAGCTGTTCTAAGGCAAGGAGCGACGAAACCACAATGCTCAAAACTTGGATTGTCTGTTGTAGGAATATGGAACAGGATCCTTGGGTCCTGTGCCTTTATTTCAGCGAAGGAGCTGGTCTGTTGTTTCTATTTTAAATTGGTTGCCATGGTGGTATCATCTGGGCTTTCGCACTGATGAAAATTATTTGCATCTGTGACGCAGCAGTGCTGGCAACCCGGTGTTTGCATCTACCTCTGACACAGGAGTGCTTGTGGAAATGGAGCCTGACTGTTTGCCTTTGCAGGGTAAACAGGTTCCTTAAACACGCACGCACCTCTTGTTGTCAGGTGGTGTTCCAGTGAGAAGTAGTTGGTTTGACAGCTTCTGAGGCCGCGGAGGCCTCGGACAAACTGGAAGTGGTGAAGTGGCACTCCATGACCAGGCTGACCCTTCCCCAGGCGTGACACTGGTGCAGAGTTTTGAGTTTGCAGCACCGCCTGGAATTTCTGGGAAGTATGGGGTCTCACAGTTTCAAACTGTTGGGTAGCCCTGTCTGACATTCAGATCTGCTGATACAAGAGCCTCTCTCTGCCATTTTCTAATGAGTCTCAGTCATTAGCCACCTTGCTTCACAAGCAGCTAGCGATCCTATTAGCTAGGTGAATTGCAGCCACTACCATCAGAAGTATCCCTGAACAATAAACCAGGTTTTAAAAGGGACTCTTCCCATACATTTATTTTATATGGCAGTTCAACTTCTGCTCCAAACTTGCTATGAGTTCAGGTTTAAGAGTGCCAGAATCACATGAGAGTTCCTCCAAAGCTTGACCCTGTTTCCCACTTGCTGCTGATTCTATAGTGCACAGTCCCAGGCCTGAGAGGGACGTTTAGGCTTAAAGCTTTCTCTCTAATTAAACCAGATATATTGGAATATTAATCCTCATACCTGGAACAGATAGGGTTAATGCTTCTCCCTGCATAAGCTGTCAGTGCTATACTTTGAACAAAACAGCAGCAGCATTACTAGCTGGAGTAGTGCTTGTTGAATTGAATTAGCTCTGGAGCATTAGTATCAGCCCCTTCTCTTCAGCTTTATTGGGAAATCTTCCTTTCCAGCATATGTGATAAGTGGGGGAGGAGGAACTCAAGAGCAGCTCTGAACAATGAGCAAGGACCAAATGCTATCAGTAGGAAAGAAAAGCTGGTAGTGCCAACTCCATCATGGCAGTTTGCAGACTCGACCTGGGGTGCTGGCTCTGTATTTCTTTCTAGCTTGCAAATGAAAGACCCAGGCAGTCGCCTCTCTGTCTTTCCAGCATGCAGATTGTATTTCAGCTGATGTGTCTGCAATGCTGATTCTGCTGAGCTGTAAGTGAAAGATCTGCTGAGTAAGAAATTATTAAAGGCAAGCAAGAGCCTCGTTGTCTTTTGGTGATGTCAGTGCAACCTTTATCAATAATTGAACAGCTTTTCCAGGAACACAATCTAGAGAGACCCGAGTCTGTGCTACCATCTTGCTGTTTCAGTCGAGTGTTCCAGGAAAGGCTGCTCTCCACCAGGCAATATTGTGCCGTTTCTTTATGCTGCAGGCTCAGGATGCTTAGAGCTGAGACACTGCTCCATCTGATGCACTGCTATCTGCCCACACACTGTCATGCTTAAAGCATCACAGGCTTTAAATAGGGACCATTTTAAAAGGGACTGGCCTGTCTGCTTCAGACTGGAGCCCAGTGGAGTGTTTGGAGGGAGAGCTGTAGGTCTTTTCCAGTCCCATGAACCTCTGCTACTGACTTTTCCATTGGAAAGAAGAAAGCTGCAGGTCAGAGCTTCACTCCATCACTACCACAAGGGCTTGACATGGAGAGCAACGGTCCTATCATCACATCTGGATACTAAAACCAGGAGCTTTGTGTAGAAACTCAGAAGTGCATTCCCAAAAGCTCCTTATTAAAAAGCTGGCATCCAAAGGATGGGAGAAGGCCAGTGATTTTGTGTTTGTTCCAGTCTGACAGAAGATGTCTTTCTCTCAAGCCCTCCAAATCAATATGCCACCAAGAAGGGGCCAGTTTATAATAAATGCAGAAAAAAACCCAACATACAAAGGGAGGATAACAGAGGTTGCACTTCTTAGGCCTTTTATAGAGGTATACTCTGAATGCTACATGCTGATAGCTGTGCTCTCCTGGCAACAGATTCTGTGGGACACAATTTCACCCCTCACCACAGGTCTTGAGGGTTACTTTCATGGTATTAAAGAGCTAGAAACTCTGTCCTACTAGGTTTTGCTACCCAGAAACACTTTGGCTAAGGCCATGGGCCCTTCTCAAGCTCAGCCTTATCATTATGCTGCAATCAAGAGAGGCAAGAGAGATTTCTGCAGTAAATATTGTATCAGGCAGTCTGGGCTGCTTCAAATGAGAGCAGCTTATAAGGAGCTGCTAAATATAAAATTATCCTCAGGGCAGCTCCAGTTTAAGCCAGGGCATGTCAGCCCTCAGAGAAGCACAGAATATCCTGGATGTAAATAAAGTAAAGGCAGGATGAGAAGGAGAATTGGAAGTTTACAATTGAAATTTTGAAAAACAACTGGAAGGTGTGCCATGTACAGGGAGAGAGGCAAAAATATCAGAAGCATGAAGTGTCCAGTATCTGCAGTGCTAGAGTTTGGAATTTCAAGTGTCCTCCACCACAGTGTCATGCATTGCTGCATACACAAATCACTTATCCCTCAACCCTTGGCATCCTCTCCATCCTGAAGTATCTTCCAGCTCTTTCTAACCCTTCTTTCCCCTCTGGTTTCTTCAGGCTATTTCTTCCTCTGTGTTTGTATACTACCCCACGATATATTGGTGCCCTAAAAGCCAATAATAAAAGCCAGTAATAAAAATAAATACAATCATGAAGTCACTCCATAACAGAAATGAGTCTCCCATTGCTGCAGCCTAAACTAAAAAGGCAGAAGGTGTTCTCTGTGGTTTTCCAGTTGTGTGGATGGTGGATCTAGACCCAGTTCTGCAATTCACACTGGTGTAAATTTGTCTAGCGGGGGAAGAAGTGTGCAAGAGCAGCAGGTCTCCCAAACTCTCCTAAACAGATGGGGTATCTGGTGGGGTCATGTTCCTGCTGGATATTATTGAACTAGTTCAGTGATCCAAAACTAGATCTGAACTTTGCTGCTCTGGCCTATATCTGACAGAGATAAAAGATACTATCTATATCCTTCAGGCCACACAAGTCTATTTCTAAGCTGTATTGTGTTTCCAGGTTAGATTACAGACAGCTGACTCTGCTGACTTCTTGCATCTGAATCATTCCTCTACTTTTATCCACGTTTTCAGCTGCAGAATACAGCTAATGCAACAATATATGGAAATTAGCAGTTAACCAGGAAATGCTGAAGTTTAATGAGGTGACAGCAGGACACACTGACAAGTGTTTAATCATATGAGCCAGACCATGCTGACAGGTCTACAAATAGTTTTGCTGAGCATCAGTGTCAACACAATTTTATATAGGAAAGGCAGGTCCTCTCTTGCAGTACACCTGCACCATCTCTGGGGTTGATGCCCTGGTACTTTTTGAATGCACATGCATGTGCATTCCATAAGCATGTGTTTGAGATGGTTTTTCAAGTTCTCATCATACCTGGGCCATATAAGTAATCTGCATTCTGAAAAGAATCTTTTAATCATAGCATTAGAGGCATAATTTTAAAAGAGGAAAAAAAAACCCAAAACACAAATGACCCCAACAAAAACACAAACCACCCAAACAAAACAAAACCACAAGAAAAAAAACAACCCAACCAACCAACCAAAACCACAAAAAATAAAAAACCCCAAACAACCAACCCCAAACCCCAGCAAACCAGGTTCCAAAGTAAAAGACAAAATTAGTAAGGAAAAGTAGCTACATCACAATCTACTATAAGCCAGCATAATTGTACCTGTGGATTTGTGATCTCCTGCTACATCAATACAAATCTATCAGGGAAAGCACAGATATCTTCTAAATGGTTGTTTACCACAGAAGCAGCTGCCTCACAAGCTTTTCTCCCTGGCATCCTTTGAAAAACGAGCAAGGAAATGGAGCAGGACACATCTGACGAGTAGTGGAGGCAGAGTAGGTGGGCACCTGAACAAGAGCTTGGCATCTAATTTGTCTTGGTATCAACAGTATTCAAGCAGCTCAACATCTCTTAGCACCTCTAGCCAATAGACTTGGACACAGTTCGTCCAATAAATCTGTGGCAAAGTAATTCAAGTGTCCCGTAGTTACCTTCTCTCACCTGAAATAATAACCTATCTTTCTTCTGTTACCCTTGGACATTTTAATAAATGGTCCTTCAGGATAGCAAGAGTGGTACATTTGCTCTATCAGGACAGTAAAAATCCACTGGCTTATTTCTTCTTGTACAGCCTTCTCTTAATTCTAGCAGCTTGCCTGAGGTGTATGGGTACTGGGCTGAAATTTGTCTAAGGTTCTGCAGATCTTCAAGCCAAACTCTGCTCTCTGTGCAAAATGTGTTGCTCCTGCTGAGCACCAGAAACTGGCCCAGGAATTATGGCACTGAGTCTTTGAGTTGGTGACAGATGCTTAAAGCTGATGCTTAAAGCAAGAACACCAGCCTGCAGAGATAATTAAGCAGTTGTTGCTAGGAAGCTTCAGAGCTGCTCTCTGAAGTTCTGCTAAAATGATGGGTGCTTTGTTTGGATTTTTAAGGAACTTTGAAAGCTAAATACAGCTGGACCAAATTCACCATAAAAGGGAATTGGATTTGGTGATCCTCCATTTTCTGAGACTAGTATTTTCTGAGCACAAACCAGGGGTTTGAATCTGTTTCTGAAAGATTCAAGAATGACACACAGATTTTTGTTTTACTCCACACTTTCTTTGCACTGCTTGGAGCAGAGTATCTCAGTGCAGAATCTGTATAGCACACAGACCCAATATACACTTCTACTCTTATTTAAACTGATGTGTACATACACATGTATATACAGTGCATGTAAACAAACCTCCTTTGAGCTTTCATGTGTGTCATTTAGCTCATTTAGTTGTCATAACACTTGTAATAGAGCTAGGCACCATTAAATATTTTGCAGTCCTTCATCACCAACCCAAAAAACCTTTTGCACTTTTAAATGTCTGTACCACAACTCTGATTGTTTCTGAACATAGAATAGCTTAGGTTGGAAGGGATATTAAAGATCATCTACCTCAATCTCTGTGCCCTGGACAGGGATGCCTCTCTTCTCACCTCTGCTCCTGGCTCCTGGGGACACACCAAGAGCAGGCACATCCACTATGCATTGGGGGGGAATAGAATAGAATGAATAGAATAGAATGAATAGAATAGAATAGAATAGAATAGAATAGAATAGAATAGAATAGAATAGAATAGAATAGAATAGAATAGAATAGAATAGAATAGAATAGAATAGACCAGACCAGGTTGGAAGAGACCTCCAAGGTCATCGTGTCCAACCTATCATCCTGCATCACCTAATCAACTAAACCATGCAACCAAGCACCCTATCAAGTCTCCTCCTAAACACCTCCAATGATGCCCCTGCAGCCACATAACATACTGCAATTATTTTGTTTGAGCTCCTCATAAAGTTTCTTTCTATTCTTTTGATTGAATCTGAGGACATCTCTGTTTCATGGCCATTAACAATGGATAGGAATACCTACAGCAGTTTGGTTTGCTCTGGACCTTTGCTGAAAGGAAGAATCAAACCAGAGCCATGGCTTTGCTGCAAACAAAATCTGGAGGCTTTTACTCAAATTGTTAACATATAGTCTAACTGAAGATGAGGCACTACCATTTTTTTCCTCAAAACTCAACTGCTTCCTTGTTGACAGTTTTCACAGATTGGTTATGAATGACATAATCATGATGGCTAAGGGAGGGAAGAGCACTGGAGTGACATAAAGTTTGATGAGGTTAAGAGAGGCATGAGGGAAGAATAATAATGAAGGTCATAACAGTATGTATTCACACAAAGATTTCAATAATATTACCAAAAAGCAAAGTTATCAGACAAAAGTCCATGCTCTATAAGTGACTTCTTTGCACAATGTTTTGTACTACTGGGGAGAGATCCACTGGGCAGAATGGATTTTTGCCTGCCCCCCTCCCCAGTAAGTCATCAATGCAAATGAAAAAGTGTATTTAAATGAGGTAAAGCAGTGAGGAATCTCCAAATCCACTCTCTGCTGAGGTGGATCACCCCTCCATATGGGATCTGCTTCTCTTACCTCTGTCTAAGGTAGCACTGATTCTCAGTGAGTCACTGAAGATAAATAAAACTGCAGTTTTTCCCAAGTATCTTCAAGAGTAATTTGTACATTTGATTCATGTTTCAGAAGTGGAAAAATCAGTAGGCCCATTAAAGGAGTAATATTGAAAGCTACAGAGCAAGGGGAGGGGTGAAGCCTGCTGACTGCAGCTGGATGGGGAAGAGAGGGAGAAAACCTTCTGTGAGCCCTGACTCTTACACTGCATAAAGCATCGTGTATTTAGCATGGCTAAAGCATCTGCCTTTGACAGAGATCCTCTCACTAAGGACAGAAAGAAACGTTCATCAACAGCAACAAAAGACCTTGGAGCATCCCTCCTTGGCCCTTTATTTCCTGAGTGTGTAAGCCATGAATGATGAGTATGCTGAGGGTTAAAGTAAAAATAAAAAATTACTCTCTAGGAAAACATACAAGAAAAGAGCAGCTAAATCTCTGACAGATGAGAACACTCTCGGGGTGTCAGCAACAGGAGTTCTGATTTACACAATCTGGAGGGAGAGATAAGGACTCTGCAGTACAGCAGCATCTAATAATTGATGCCTGGAGCACAATAACGAGAGAGAGGTCTTCATTTTATTTATTTATTTTGCAGTTAATTTAGTGGTCCTGAAAGCAAGAGCTTTTTTTGCTCTGCTCACTGACAGCACAGCCAAGTTCTCACTCACAGCTCTGTCAAAAGACACTTTATAAATGACTGGATAGAAGGATCTTCACCCCTGACCTGTGGGATCTATCTACCACGTGAAAAGAAAGATGAGGGGCAGTGATGCCTGGCAGATATACCATGCCCCTGCCCTGCAGATTGCTCACACAAATCTACCTAGTTCAGGCCTGGTCTTCAAAGCACTAAACAATGGGGCCACGTGTATGTAGCAAGCACATGATGTACACAGCCTGCGACTCTGGTTATAAAACTAAGCTCATTTTGACTTCTAGGTCTGCTACAAGAATTTGAAATCAAGTCTTGAGACAGGAATATTAGACTGAAGTTGAAATAGAAAATAACAACTCCTCCACACTCACCTTCATGCCCCTAAATGTAAAAAACAAAACAAACCTCAAAACCAAACCAACAAAACCCCACCCAACAACACCAATCAAAACAACCCCACCACAAACAAACAAATAAAAGACCCTCCCCTAAACCCCCAAACCTGCTAATTTGGGAGAGAAATTTTTAAATCATCTGACATCTAATCTGGAGCCATTTCCTCTGCTTTGCAGGATGGATTGCTGCAAAATTTCAGAGCAAGAGGTGTTGCAAACACCTACTTTATTTTTGCTGCTGCTTCCATGTTCCTCATTCCCTCCAGACTGTCCCTAGCTCATTAGTCATGTTGGGGCAATGATAAGGTGGAGAATGATTACACAGTTGGCTCAGACTTTTCCCTTCCCAGTACAGAGTGTGCTTGGATCCCTCCTGGGTGGAGACTGACCTGAATGCCTTCTTTAAACCATACACACACAAGCTGTAATGATTTCCAGTTTGGTTATGTACCTGCCTCTGTTCCCAGGGCCCATATTTCAAAACAGGATGGTCCTGTTTCAGGTCCTGTTGTTGCTTTTGTTGATTTGTTGAAAAGCTGCAGATTCCCACTGAAACAACTCACTTTTTCTCAATTATCTTCAGAAAAGCAAAAACTTTGTGGAACGCCTCACCTGTTATTACGTGCAAGTGAATTCAGCTTGTGAGTGAGTATGTGTTGTGACAGTCCTCTGAGGAATATTGCCTCTGGGAATAACTTTCTGAGCTACTCCAAAACCTCTTTGTGAGTGACTGTTTGGAGATGCTCAGTGGTGAGATTCTGGGGTTTGCCTCTCTCTCTCTGCGTTAGGACAGTGGTAGGTTTTACTCATCTCAACACCATGTACCTCTTAACCTGAGACAAACCAGGGCTCACTTCATTGGGTAACACACAGTCATAGCACAAGACAACCATCCTCATGATATACAACCAAGTATGTGCTTGACTTTATCTCCCAAACCTCTTCTCACATTTGCTTTTTGCAGAAAGTACTAATGTCCCTTCTTTAGCAGTCTGACCCTGGGCTTCCCCTTTGACTCCATCTTTGACTCAACATTATGTCCAAGGCTTGTAATTTCTTCTGCCCTGTGTTCAGTTTTAGCCTTTCCTCTATTCCCACACTGACAAGACTAATCCAAACACAAATTGCCTCGTGACTTGCCTGTAGCAAACTCCTTCCTGCCACAACATTACCACTATTACCCTTTCAAAGCCACCCAGGCTGTTCTCTCTGTTGCACCACAGCCTCCCACCAATTATGCCCTCATGTCCATGCCCTTCACATGCAGGAAGGAGATGGAGAAGAAGGTGGAATCTGCAGGGTGAGGACAGGGGCTTGGGTAGGAAGTTTTGGGCAGCGAAACACAGAACAGCTGACAGCGGGGGCTGGCTCAGCCCTCCCAAGGTACCACCACTCTAGCCCTAAGCTCCTACATGGCTCTACCTGCTCTTCCAGTTCCCAGCTCCCACAGCTGTCGAAACACTTCTACCAGGGAAAGTAATACTCTGCCTCACCTGCCTCTGGCCATACCCACGTATTAAGCTTTTATGCCTTAGTCCTTGCCTAGAACATCTCCTACTGCTTTGCACTTCTGCATCTGACTCGGCTGGCTCACAAGAGCTCTCTGCTCTGCCCCAGTCTGGCAGAGGTCTGACCCACTCATGTTTGTGTTGAGCAGAAGAGGGGGAGCGACAGGTTTTGACACATATCATGCCCATCTGTGTACACCATAATTCAAAAGAATTCCAGGTGATACACTTGGCCTGCTCTGCCCCTCTTATGCTTTTTTCAGACTCAGGCTTTAACATCAACTTCAGTGTCACCAAGTTGTCATACTGTTGTCCAAACATCAGCTTGGGTCTGAACCTTGCTGTCATCAGCCTTGGAAAACTGAGTGGTTAACCCAGTTCCTATTGAGGTATCCAACCACTCCACCAAAATACATAAAAAGCCAAGGACCTAAGATATTCTAGACATTAAATCAGGCATCTGAAGTCACCATTTGTTTTGTTTTGCTTTTAAGTTCCTTGAGGATAAAAGGGACTTCATCACAGGTTTTTCAAAGCTGCTTTGGGATTTAGATGAATCTAATTTGGGGGTTTGTGCACCTACACATCTTAGGCAGCACTGAAAATCCCAAGCCTAACTAATTCTGTGTGTGGGAGAAGATGCAGCTTCCCAAAATGAAGGGAACCACTTGCCTTGCAGGCAAAGTCCACAAACTCAGAAAGGCTGGCAGCGGGGAGCCAGGCAAGAAAGAGGAGAGGCAAATTCACATTGGAAAATGCTATTGATCCTTTGCCATACCAGCAATAGCCAGTAATACTGCAACATGAACTAACCTGCCCAACCAAAGCAAAATTCTCATAGATTTGTAAAAATCCCCTCTAGAATGTCAAGAACAAGTCCAGAGAAGCTATTTAAGGTTTTCAGGTTTCCTTGGGCAATGAAAAAAAATCATATTAAAATAGCAGCCTGATTAAGTCTCAGATTTATTACTCAGCAGGCAAATAAATGTACCCTGTGCTTATAACACAAAACTTGCTTGGGAAGGGCTGGAGGTTGGGTTTGTCACTGCTGAGGGAGAACATGCAGAGAAAGGAGGAGGGGGAGGAAGCACTTTGCCTCCACATGAAACATGCCCTCAGATGGAGGTATGATGTGGTTCTTCCATCTTAGGCTCACAGAGCTTACCCACTCACGGCAATACGGAGCTTGGGGGAACACCCTAATTCTGATCCATGGTGTGATTGACAAGGGTAGTTTCTGCTGCCCTGATCCTAGCACAACTTCTTGTTTTCTTTTGCACTCAGCTTCAAAGCTAGAGCTTGCTAGATGCACTCTTAAATAAATGCTAAAGAAGAAATTCCCCTTGGCGCAGAGGAGCCAGTAGCAAGATTCAGTATGGTAATGTACTGTTCCAGATACAGGCTGAAATGAGTGCACCACCATGCAAACAACTGCATGCTCCCACAAAATACCCTCAGGAGAATTATTGGAAACCATTTCCATCTGACAAGTTGGCACCCGGCCCCTTCCCCGGCCAGCATTCATCTCTGGTAGCAGCTAATGAGCTCTGTGCTGAAATGCTGGGCAGCACAGGAGGAGAAAAGACACAGCAAAGAGGATTTCTGAGGTCTTTCAGCATGTGACATGAAAGGGAAAGAAACACTGTGCTGGACATCTACTGACTTCAGAGGGAAGTGGATCAAACCACTTAATATTATTAGTGAATTTCAGCAGGGCCCAACGGGAGAAAGAAACTCCATGGAGCTAAGTGGTGCATCAGCACTTTCCAAAGACATGTGGTGAGGCAAGAATGAGAGAAACAAGTGGGGACAGACAGATCAGGCAAGGGAGCAGCAGAGCAGATGAATTTTCAGTTTGCTGACAATTCTGTAAACAGAATGTTGTTTGTCTGAGATTTTAGAAGTTGAAAAGAGGCAGTTTAGCACTGGACAATGATGTTTCCTGCTGGACTTCATCATAATCAAACTCCAGCACATTTTTGACTGGAGTCAACCTGAATCAAAACAAGGATTGAAAAAAAATATATAATCAAAAAAGGCTTATTTGAGATGTCAAGTGAAATGCTCTGGACATTTCTGTCATGTCACCTGCCAAAGAACTGCTGAGGTTTTTGGTGCTCTTCTAGTCTGAAGAGGATTTTGAGGAAGAACGTGGAAAGGGAGTGGGCAGTCTTGTACCTATCAGCTCAAGAGAGGCTCTAGGAAAAGAAGATGAGGCTTGTAAGGTAGAATCATAGAATGAACAAGGTTAGAAAAGACCTCCATGATCATCAAGTCCAACCTATCACCCCAGACCTCATGACTACCAAACAATGGCACCAAGTGCCACATCCAATCCCTTCTTGAACACCTCCAGGGATGGTGACTCCACCACCTCCCTGGGCAGCACATTCCAATGGCTAACAACTCTCTCTGCAAAGAACTTTCTCCTCACCTCGAGCCTAAACCTCCCCTGGCACAGCTTGAGACTGTGTCCTCTTGTTCTGGTGCTGATTGCCTGGGAGAAGAGACCAACCCCCACCTGGCTACAACCACCCTTCAGGTAGTTGTAGACAGCAATAAGGTCTCCCCTGAGCCTCTTCTTCTCCAGGCTAAACAATCCCAGCTCCCTCAGCCACTCCTCGTAGGGCTTGTGCTCGAGGCCTCTCTCCAGCCTCGTTGCCCTTCTCTGGACAGAGAAGGAAGGTAAAGCATAGGATGGATCTAAGCACTGGATCTAAACCCCTGGGGGAGCTCAGGGTGAGGAGCCCAAGTACTGAGCCAGAAAAAAGCTCCCCATATCTTGCAGGGTTTGAGACTAAAATATGTGCATGTCAGAAAGCTCAGGAGACTGAATATCATTTCCAACCCAAAGCAATGGCACTGGCCAGCACTGTGTGACTCATGCTCAATCCTGATCTCTTGAAGGCTGCAGAGGTTGATGTGGAAAGTATTACACTGACCTAGAAATGGAGAGCTGACCTGGCCACTGGTGGTGAGCGAAGCAAGGAGACACCGACCTCTTTGACCAGAACTTTCCTGAAGGCTTAGAAAGAACTGAGTGTTGTTTTCTGGGAGGGATTGGAAAGGCAACCTTCTCAAGAGATGTGTGCCAGGGTGAGGAGTGACTAGAGGCACAAGGCTGCTTTGCAAAGCATTTGCATTCAATTATTTATCAGGCAAGTTTGGGACAGATGGCAGGAGGATGTGTGCCTGTGCAGTTACACTGCCGCTACAACAGACCACAGCTCCAAACGGGAGCCCCAAAGGCAGGACCAGAGCGACCCCTTGGCTGAGATGGGCATCACCACAACAGGGCATGGGGCTCAGAACCCTGCTTTCCCACTCCTGTTTTCTGCCTCTTTGCACATTGTGGGAAATAGCAGCCCAGCACATGAGCAGGAAAGGTTGAACAACCTAGCTATGGAGTGAAAGGGCCAGGGGAGAGGAGAGAAAATTGCAACACATGTAGGCAAAGGGGGGAAGTTAATTTGGGTGTCATGTGGGAGTTGGCAGTGACCAATAATTTGGGCCCTGATGTTCCGGTCTGGTTAGGCTGTCATGTTTTTTTCCTGAGATGGCAAACCCATCTATGAGCACACTGCAGAAGTGCTGACCTGTCTCATATGGGCTGTGAGATGTTGGCAAACAAAGCTCTTTTCTCTCTTCATACAAAACAGCCCATGTAGGAGCAGCACTTTTGTCTATTAGGCAGAATCATTTGACAAGCTATTAATTTTTTACCCTCTAATCATTATTTGATATTCAGGTATGTGTCTGGAATTCATTCCTGCTCTGTAATGTGAGAAATGAAACTTCTGGGGAGTTTCCCCAGGGTGAAAGCTCAGGGTGAGCCCATATAAAGTTTGCTCCTCCACAAGCACTTGTGTACGTGAGCTCAGTATTTCCACCCATACCAGTGAGGACTACTTAGCTGTGTGGGAATGCCTGGAGAAGGTCTTTTGAAGAGGGCCAGATCAAACTGGAATTTCAGTTTTAATTAATTGCTGTAGAAAATGTCACCAGTATTATTCACCCAGCTGTACTCCTGTGTCATGTTTGCCTGAGACAAAGTTCTCCCATATATTGTAATGAATCATAATATTTAAGATGAATACAGAGAAGCAGTGACATTCACTGGGGCTTTCTGTGGCTGGAGCTAGGGCTGAGCTCTGCTGGACTCCTCTCCCAGCTGCAGCTGGATGTGCTTCAACTTAACCTCATCCTGAGGTCTTTTTGTGCTCAGAGGCAGGCAGGCACTCCACATGCTGCCTTTGCAGGGTGTGAGCCATGGGGAGAGCCTCGCTGCACCCTCTGTGCTGGGAATCTCACCCCATCACTCCAGTAGGACCCATCCTTCTGCCCAGCACAGCTGGAGTGGGAGGAGAGAGGAGATGTTTCTAGAGCCGTAAATCACCTTTGCTTCCTGCTGATCTTCAGAGCTGCCAAAATTCAGCCTGCTTCATGCTGAAGAAACTGGGTGGAAAGAGGTTGTTGTTATGTATGATCAGCTTATGCCACAATGAATGTTTCTCTTTTTTCTTTTTTCTTTTAATATTCCTTTGCAGAGCAGGCTCCTCTCTGTTCTCTCCTTTGAGTTAAACCTTCCACCACTCCCATTCCTGCCAACACCCACTGGTAACGACTACTGCAGTGAAATCTAATCAGAGCAGAGATCAACTCGTTACCTTGAGAAGCAAACGTGTCTCAGACAAAGCAGCAATTTTGTCTGAGTCATTGCAGCATCCCTGAGTGTATCCAAAACAATCAAAAGCTGGCTAAACCAGTCCATTAGTAGCAGAGCCATCACCTTTTCTTCCTGCATAGTTCCAAGAAGAAGCTGTGCTCCGCTTGCCCTACTCCTGGCAAGGAAACCTCCTGCTCCTTTGTTCCCACAATTAATAATTCAGTGAAATCCCGTGGCCCGAGCATTCCTGTTTCCTTTTTGTTACAGGACTTTAAAACGTGGCAAGAGAAGGGACACTTTAAATTCTTTGGACTGACTGCTGAAGGGCTGAGAATGGTGTGATTGTTGGTGTGGATGGGGATAAACAAGCAGACTTGTGTGTGCACATGCAGATGAACATAAACAGGAGGAGGAACAGTGTTACCATAGAAATGAAGAGCTGCCTCCGCAGACATCATTTGTCACATCAGCATCCCTGCCACGGGGTGCTGCTTCAGCCCTTGAGCTGTAATGAGGGTGGTGCTGCCTTTGGGTGTGCAGGTGTTCATCTGCTGACTTCCTTCTGCCATTTGGGAGAACTGATACTGAACTCTGATAATGGTCAGAAAAGTTTTGGTGGAGGAGCAGAAGCGGTGTCTTGGGTGCTATCCCAGGAACAGGCTGCAGCGCAGTGGCTGAGGCACCTGACGTGCTTCCTGCCACAAAGCCAAGAGATGGAGAAGGCTTCTGGCAGACTGACAGATAAACACCTTGTTAGGCTGTGAATGCACACACTGGGGCCAAGAGCTTTAAATTCCTCCCTTGGTATCAGAAAGTTTTGCCTCTGGACTGGTGCCAGCCTATAATCTAGTTGAGAACCTGCACTCTCTAGGGTGGGATTGTAACACTGCAGTGAGTAACACGACCTCATTTACAGAGGGACAAGAAGGTTTGGGGTGTTCTGCTGCCCTGGGAGTCAGGAAGGCAGCTCTCTTTGTTCCCCTAAAAGACCCTCTCTTGTTAGGAATAGAAGCCCAGGCAGTGTTCCCTAACAACCCTCCCCAGGGGACAGCTGGGGTTGACAACACCACCAGCTTTCCTGCAAGCCTTGTGGAATTTGGTATTTCTCATGAAGCCTAAACTCCTGGACTCTTCTCATTAACTGAAAGTCTTAGCTTTCATTTTTTTCCCTGGGTCTCATGACTGCAAAGAAAAGCTCAAAAACATGACCCCTAAGCCTCATAAATCAGAAGTTAAATAATTTCTTTTTTAAACACAGCCCAAACATCCCTATGAAAGGAAAAGAAAGAAAAAGAGAGAGAGAGAGAGAGAGAGAGAGAAGGAAGAGTTCATGACATTTTTTAACCAGAAGTCTGCCTCTTTTTTTTCTTCTTTATTTCTTTTTTATAAATCAGGGAGAAGCTGGGGGCTGTAGAATAAAATCTTCCTTTTCAACACTCAGTTCCTATGTAAGTATCAGGCAAAAAAATAAACATAATAGAACATACAGAATATATATTTCAGATCTGGCCTTGCAAGTCTCTCCTAGTTTGTGGAGAGAATTTATTGTCAAAACATGGTCTCCCCTTGGCCTCTGTGAAAGCTGCCAGCGACACAGGACATTTTTGGAGAGAAGGGAGGGGCTAATATCATAAACATCCATGGTGAAGTCAGAACATACAAGCCTATAAATAAATATACCTGAAGGCAATAGCTTTCAGTCAAGAAAAATGGCTGTTGCACTGGCCAGCAAGTTGGCAAACAGCTGCAGAAAACAACCTTGTACCCAGTTTGTGGTGCCTCTCAAACCCCACAAGCAGTGAACAGGCTGGAGAATGTTGTTGTGTCCCTCTGTGGATGCTGCCCCAGTAAATGATTTTCCTTGATCAAGACTTAATCCAATAAGGAAGACACAATAAGAATGTAAATGTCAATTGTAGTTGAGAAATTTGACCTGTTGGTCATAGAAGCAGCTTAATTTAATTAGAGCTACTTACTGGAATAAAATAAATGCCCATTGTATAGTAAGACTCACAGACAGCTGTGTAAAGATAATGTGAAGAAGAGGAAAAGAGAGACCTGACCTAAATTACCAGAAGTGAGAAACTGCAAGGTCACTGGCAGGACAGACACCTCCACTCACTATTCCTGCCTCCTGGACCATGTGCAAAGCCACTGCACCACTCTGGCACAGCAGTAATAAACACTGTGCATTCGGGAAGCATTTTTCATTGAGGCTCTGGGAGAGCTTTGTTGGCATTGATTATTTAAGGTTCACACTAGCACAGTACAGACAGAAAAGCTGCAGCTCCTAGAGGTGAAGAGCTGCAGTCACCCAGTGAGTCACTGGTAGAGCTGGGAGCAGAGTCCTTCCTGACACTGGCACTTCTTTACTCCAGTTAGCATGACATGTGCTGGCTTAAGAGGCAACATTTCAGCACGTGCAATTGCTCTCTGCAGGCAGCTCCTCTCATCTCGTCTCCCAGTTCAACTTAGATTGAAGTTTTCCCTGTTTTCAAGCCTATGTCTAGAGTATTTGGGGTTGGTTCTGTGAATTTCCACTACCTTAAAGATACGGGCTGGTGTGGTTAACATCCCATGAAGTGCTTTGAGTGTTTTAAGACTTGACACAGCTTTGGCAGACCAAGTACTTCAGTGTGAGCAGTGTAAAACCCCCAAACCAAGGGGGTGAACTCCAGGCCAGACAGATTTGGCATTATACAGTTGCCTAGAGGTACTAAAGCTTGATCTCCATGCCAAAACCTCTTGGTTTCTCTCAATCACTGAGACTTTTAAAAGTTTAACTGTTGTTTGGCACATCAAATCAGAGCAACTCTTGTAACACTCAGTTTTCAAGTGTTTATAAACAGCCCTTCAAAACCACCTGCAATTAAGTAAGCAAGTTTTCACACTTACAGGTCCAGATCTCTGTTTTGCATTTTGATGTGGTCTCAACAAAACAGTCTCAGAAAATGTGAATGCCAAGGACAAAGCAGTGTTTTGTCTCAGCCTGATCCTTAGCACTCAGGCCTACAATCTTGGTTCAGATGCAACTCCAGAAAGGAGGATGTGTGAATATATATTTAATGAAGGAAGGGGGGGGGAAAAATTGGTTTCAGAAGAAATGCTGAAGGAAAAGGATGGGAAAAGAATGAAAATGATTTCAAAGTCAGAAAAATAATGGCAGCAGAATCAACCCTCACAGAGCACGGTAAGTACTGAAAAACATGGCTGAGAAAGTTGTGGGATTCCAAGACATGGCTTCCACCCAAGAATCCTGCAAACATGGCACAAGCAAACCCAGATAAAGACATTTTTAAACAGCTCCTCAAAACAAAAATTAACAGAAGGAGCTGAACTAGAAAATGTTCACATGTAATTCCAGAGCAGATGGACTGTAAGTCTCTCAAACAGAAGGTCTCTCCCACAGAAGTTTCTACCCATCCTTAGAGTACGAGCAACAACAAAAGCACAGTTTATAAATCTAGATGTGCTCGTGTTCATTTACCTCTGTGACACTGTGAGACTCGATGCACAAATCTGGAGGTTAAACTCTCTTTGGGCCAAGTGCTGCCAGACTCAGAGATCTGTGGTTGTGATACAGTACATCACTTCAACCTGACTGCACTCAGGCATATCCCTTCCCCTTGCCTAACAGGGAACCCTGTCCTGCTCAGGCTGATGGCAGTGGGACTCTGCGCGCCGTGCTTGCGTCATCCTGGTGCATAAAGCTGCAACACTGGGATTGAGATCCAGAGTTCATTGCTATCAGAGAGAGCCAGGCCATTGCTAGGCAGCCCCACTCATTCCTTTGGGGAAGGATTGGTTGGAAGGAGGCACGGCCAGGTGTCTGAGCACTGTGTTGCACAACAACACTGCCTTAGGGCTCAGGCTTGTGCAAACCGGAAAGAAAATGTGTTCTAACTCAAGAAAGCTCCCCAGTAACAGCATTCTGTTGACATGAAGCAGAAGCTTCAAGGTGGTATATACTGGTATGTATCTTACCAGAAGCACAGATGGGATGCAAAACATCCTCACTTGTCTAGGAAGCTGACTGGATTTTTGTCTGTTTGGGTAAACCCCTAATTACAAGAGATTTGGCAACACGCAGACCTTTAGCCTGTGCTGCAGGAACCTCAAACTCTGCATAAATTCAATGGGGATCTGGGCATCTCAGCTTTTTTCCCCAAGTTCTGAAAGAGTGAATGAAATGTCAGTATTCAGGGACTTAATGGCATGTGAACAGGCAGGATCCTCACTGGAGGTAGGAGAGTCTGCAATGTGAAAGGAGAGGGGAGTTGGATTTGGAGTTTGCACTCAGAGCAATGGCTCTGCTTGAAGTGATAGATACAGATCTATTGAACTGGTTCTTCCAGCACAGCCTGAGCACCCGGACTCCTGGCATTTTTGTAGCATAACAGCACATACGTGAATGGTAAGGAGTGGCTGAATGAATAAAACACTGCGGCAGGAGCAATAATTCAGTAGTCCATTTAGCAGAAGATGGCTTTCAGGGCTGTAAATACCTATGAAAGCTTCTGGTCACAGGACCAGGAAGCGAAGTCTCAGCAGGGCTGATCTAGGCACTGCAGTGGCACAGATGCCCCAAAAGTGGTGTGGAGGGCAGGCGAGACTGCAGAGCCCTGCAGCATCCCTTGCACTGGGACTCTCACCCAGGTGACCTTTGTGAACACTTCATATCTCATAGTCAGTGGCCAGGTTTTCAAAATGACATGGGGGAAGAAGTCCAACATTCAGGATCCTCGAGAGGAGATGCAGTTGTAGGTATAAATAACTTTATATTTAGAATCCTAACTCTGGGCTGTTAAACTCACCTGAGTGATGACCCTAAGAGCTTTTACCGCATCCTGCCTGTGCTCCAAGACGCTGGAGATACCCATCCCCCTCCTTCACCACGCCTCAGTGATTTCTCCTGCCAGCCCTCATGAACATAAAACTGCATAAATCAGGGGTTTACTGTCAGGAAACTGAGCACTGATCACAGTTGCTCTAGCTCTGTACAGTAGGCCTGGCTAGAACACGGTAAGAATTCTCCCCCGTGGGGACTTCTAAGCAACAGCCAATAATTTCCCATGCTCCCAGTGCCAATAATAAATAAATAAATAATCAGGGGGGAAATGCAAATGCAGAGGACACGTAAAACTGCCAAACCAAATTCAGGATGCAAAAGAAAAAAGGAGGGGGGGAAAAAAAAGGCCATTGAGAAGAGCACAGTCTAGCCAGTAACACTTTCCAATCCCATCCATAGCTGAGCTCAGAACAGTAATTCCTTGTTTGCAGGCTCCTCTGTTAGAAGCTAAATGTGATTGCAACTGAAGTACATTGATTAACCCAAAATAACTTTCCCTCAATTTGCTGGCTGCTCAAGAATACTCAGGAGACCTGCTTTTGTTCTGAACTAGTCACTCAGGAGCTCTGGCTCCAGTCCTTGTGCATCTATTGAAACTGAGTGAACCAGAAAAATGCCAGGAACTGCACAAGGACACATAGTACAGTTTAATTAGTTTAGAGAGAGGAATTTCTTTTTTTTCCAAGCACTGCTTGGGCAAATTGTTGTTGTCCTTTTTTTCTCTCCTCTTTTCTTTCTTCTTTTCTTTTATCTTTTATTTTATTTTCTCCTTTCTTTTCTTTTCTTTTCTTTTAATTTCTTTTCTTTTTTCTTTTCTTTTTTCTTTCTCCCTTCCCTTCCCTTCCCTTCCCTTCCCTTCCCTTCCCTTCCCTTCCCTTCCCTTCCCTTCCCTTCCCTTCCCTTCCCTTCCCTTCCCTTCCCTTCCCTTCCCTTCCCTTCCCTTCCCTTCCCTTCCCTTCCCTTCCCTTCCCTTCCCTTCCCTTCCCTTCCCTTCCCTTTTTTCTTTTCTTTCCTTTTCCTTTTCCTTTTCCTTTTCCTTTTCCTTTTCCTTTTCCTTTTCCTTTTCCTTTTCCTTTTCCGTTTCCTTTTCCTCTTCCTCTTCCTCTTCCTTTTTCTCTTTTCCTTTCCCTTTTTCTTTTTCCTTTTCTTTTTCTTATGTTTCTTTTTTAAATTTTTTTTTCTTTTTATTTTTTTCTTTTCTTTTCCTTTTTCTTTTCCCTTTTCTTCTCCTTTTTCTTTTCCTTTTTCTTTCCCTCTTTCTTCTCCTTTTTCTTTTCCTTATTATTTCCCTTTTTTTTTTTTTCTTTTCCTTTTCTTTCTTTTCCTTTTCCTTTTTTTTTTTTCTCTTTCTGCTTTTTCTTTCTATGGTCTTGTTAAAATCATTTCATGGTTGCAATTTTTTGTGCCTGTGCTTAGTAAAGCAAACTGTAGCAGTTCCAGCTGGTGGAGGCCTGAGGGGGAGGGCTGGGACAGGCTCTCTCCCTACAAAAAAAACCACCACCCAAAACAAAAATAAGTAACGTGGCATTTTATCACGCCGCTTGCAAAATGATGCGTTTAAAGGGCAGAATTGTCAATGTCAGATGTGAGGCTGAGGCACCTATTAATAAACAGCCTCTGCATAGGAAATTCTTTGCAGACTTTAATCAGGAATTTTCCATAGTAACGCCGTGTTCCTACAGCCAGCTCAGCGACAGCAGTTTAAATTCCACCCAACGGACTTTGCATTCGTCTTTGAAAATAGAAATAATGTGTGTGAGATCACAGGTGCTTCATTGCCTTCATTAAGAAACATCTCATGACAAGGGTTTTTTTATTATTCTTTCACTTTCCTCCCTGTATGTACGTGTGAGCTGAAAAGGGAAGTTAATTTTAGAACAGCTGAAAGACCTGGAGCCAAATCCAGCCTAAATTCGTGTTCAGATTCAATGTTGTCGTTGTCACAAAAATTGATCTAAGAGATCCTTCCACAAAGTGATATAAGGCTCACAAGAATCACTGCTCTTGCGTCCCACAGTGTTGTATGCCAGACTCTTGCAGGAGTGGCTGTTGCAATAACAAGTTTTTGACCACATCTAAACAAAGCCATAAGCAGCTTCTGCTTCGGGATTCGACTCGGAACTGAGAAAATCAAATCTCAAAACACTCAAGCAAATGTCTCCCTTTGATCCAAACTTCAACAACTGCAAGGCTTTTTCCATCCCAGGATTTAACATTTCAGCCACTTCAGCACTATTCAGCTCACTGGGAATGCTGGAGGTGGAAGAGTCATGTATGTAAAACTGCCTGGGGAAATGAATGCCGGCTCTCCTGCTACTGTCTCCCTGTTCCCTTCAATTGTTTTTAGTTTCTTCAAGCCAGTTGCACACATCTTTGGGAATGCTTGCTCATATCATCTCCCAAGCATGACTTTCCTCCTCGTGTGGCCAAACCTTCCTCTTCCTGGCTCTCTGAGATAGCTTCCCTGGGTTTTGTACACTGGCAGGCACTGCACTCCCAGTTTATTATCCTGCAATTAGCAGGTGGAGTCTCTGTTCATATTACCTGTCATTCCAAATAATTATCCTACTTGCCGGCCACTGCAAGACTGAATCCTAAAAGGATCAGCACTCTAGTGCCTTAGATCTGACTCCTAAGCTAACCACATTATCCCAAAGGCATTTTTGTTTGCCAGATAGAATCCCTGACTGCTTTTCTGGTAAGTTCCACAGGTGTTGCATGCTATGCATGCCACAGGCTAAATAAAAGCTTTAATAACCCTCTTACCCCAAGGATAGATAGCTTTCTACTTTATTCTGGTTTTAAATTTTATAGACCAAAACCATCTCAACTGCAGCAGACTTATGCTAAGGCCACAGATTGCTTGAGGCTAAAAGAATATCTCAGGGAGGTATCACTGGCTGTTCAGCTTGCTCGTGTACATTTCTCCATACATTACATCCTCTCTGAATCCCCGCTGAAGAGAAGATGCTGGTCTGGATGAACACCTGCTCTGATCCAATCTGCACTCTGTTCTTAGGCTTTTATCAAGGTAATATGCTGTATGGCCTAGCAGCAAGAGGCTGAAGAATGAACCAATATGGACATCATGCAAATCTACCCAAAGTGCTGAAAAAGTGACACCTCTAGGAAATGTTATAATAAAGAATCTGAAATTGTCTGTCTTATCTCATATGCCAGTATCAGTGCCTTTGAAACAGGCTGGAAATAACAGCTATTGAGACAATCTATTGGAAGTGCAATCGGCTTCCTGTGGCTTTATTTCTTTTTCAGGAGCAAATATTAACTAATTCAGCAGCAAACCCAGACCCTGCATTCAGCAAAACTTCCACAAGCAGCTTAAGGAGTGATTGATGGGTAATTTTCCAGACCTCAACAATAATAAGAACAGCAACAAACATGAAAGGGCCCAGCAGTATTTTTGTGTAGTAATGTTTAATGGCTCAGTGTCCTATTGTAATGATTGTTCCCTGGGTCTCTGGGGGGAGCCAGTTTTAATCAATGGAGCCCTTTGGAATCAAATGCAGGTATTTACTCGAACGCGACACGCAGACCAGTGTTTGTCTAGCTAGCAGTCTGCCTGTGTCAGCTAATGCTGTGTTTGGAAGAGGTTTCTGACTCTGACAAAGAAATGGATAACCAGACATTTCCTCATCATCCCATCTAAAAATCTGGGAGTGGACGGCGTCCGTGAATGAGAGGAGAGACTCTCTGCGATCAATAAAGTGAAGCCAGCCTCTGAATCTCAGCAAATAAACAAAGCCATGATCCCAGGTCAGCCTTCAGATTTTTGGTGGTATAAAGGAGCAGAGCAGACAGGCTGATGATTTTCAGTTTGGCTGCAGGTCCTCTTTCTTCTTCTGGTGCCTGTGGGAACTTCACCAGACGAGGAGGTCAGGATAAGGATCACCACTTAGGTATCTCAGCATCAGAGTGCCCAGACCCTGACCATGGTCTGGGTCTTAAAAACAACTTAAAATAATGACTATGAGATTCTCAAGGTTCTTCTTTTCACAAAGAAGATGATTATCTCCTTTCCAAGCACACTGACATGCCCAAGGTCAATTCTGAAGGGACAGAGCCACAATTACAAACCCAGACCCTTGAGGAAAAGCCTCATCCAATGGATTTCCCCAGCAGATTACCTTCCTGTGCCACATTGCACCACTGTCCTGTGTTCCCCTGCCCAGGGAACCAAACAGAGACGAAGATGAGTTACAGTTCCCAACGCTGCTTAGTGCAGCATTTCCATGTAATACTTATTAGTACTTAGTGCTTGGTAAAGACAGGATCTTGTTTCACTCATGAGGCATCTTTGGACTCTGGTTACAAGGAGAAAATTTGTGAAATAAAGAAACAATCATCCCTTACACACCATAAGGGAAATCAAACTGGGGTGAAACCTGCCTCATTCCAGCTGTTGTCACTAGATTTTTGAGCTGCACATTATATCAGCATTTCTACAGGTTGGAATAATATTATGAACCCAGAATCAAAGTCTCTGAAATCCTTTGTATTTGTACAGCCTCTGCCAAAAATGCTTTATTAGCAGGTCACAAAGTCTCATAGGCTGGAATTTATGCAGTAAAATTCATTCAGGCTAAGCTCACAAATCATTAGCCATGCAATCTTGTTTATCCTGCTAGGACTTGGAGTTTGTCCTGTTACAAAATCAAAGCAGCAAGGTTGAATAGTTCCAAGTGAAAAGCCTAATGAGTGAATAAGATTCTCTGAGGAGGGACGAAGGGCCTAGAGGGACAGCCACTTAATGTAAACATGGTCAAGAGATAGCATGTGAATGGTCCTGTCGAGGTGAACTCCCACTGATCAGCCAGAGGATCACATCAGTGTTATTGAGGGCCCTGCTGTTTATTCTGCAGCATGCTGAGGTGTTTGCTCTGGATGCCAACAGTCCCTGAAACAGGCTAACAGCAGTTTTTATTCTTCCACTAATGCATGTGACTAGGACACACACAAAAGGCTTCCTGGGAAATTAAGCACACTCCAAGCTGGGGAGTTCTGCCTACTGGGGAGCAAGGCACAGGGAACTAGTTTATAGGAAGAAGATGGGAATGGTGATTTCATTACCAAAAGTTTATTAATTAATATATATTAATTAAAAGACAAAGAGACTAAGGTATGACCACAATGCACATGTCTTCCCTAAGACCTGGCACAGTAGCTCATTGCTTTGGCTCTTTTGAGGCTGCTAATGCAGCTCAGAGCAGCCCAAATTGGGGAGTTTACTTAATGAGGTGTCTTAAGAATTAGACATGACAGGTTGGAGGAGCTGGAAAAGGAGTTGGAAAAGGAGAAGGTCCAAGAGAAGCTGTTTTACCTCCTGGTGGTCCCTGTAATGGGCAGTTGCTGGACAAGGACCTGCTGGCTGCACAGGGGTTTGTCCAGCTTCCACAGAGCTTGGTCAAACAGCACAGAGTTTTGCTCCCCTTAAACATCAGCTTTTATCATTCACTGTTGAACACTTAATTGCCAATTTATTGCTGAAGTTTCAGGTGCTACCTAGACCTATTAGTTCTTGGCCTGCATCTCTCCTTATCCTTACCATATACTCCACAATGCCTCTCAAGCACAGATGCTACCTTCGGGTACTTCTTCGTATTGTGCCAATACAAAGTCCAGCCTCTGGGCTTGTTGGGACCTAGCACAGCACAAAGTGTAACTCAAAAAGCATCAAAACCCATACCCTTCATGTGTTTGGGACAGACAGAGTCACCCATCATAGTCCAATAGCATTCTCCAATGTAAAGCCTGTAGCTGCTTTTCCTGGGAGCAGCACTGAGATTCCGGCACAGCCCATCACCCACCACAGATCATCAAAGCACCCAATTTGCAAACAAGTCATATGCTGAAATGCATTTGCTGCTGTTCAGTGAACTCTTGTGCCTATGAGCTGAATCTGGAAAGTGGATTTGGATCGGGAGACGGCAACAAGAAAGAATAAAGGTTGATTTAGCAGGCTGGGTTTGGGTTTTTTGGACAAAATTAATTTTCCCACTTCCAGGACAATGTTTTATAAGCTCAGGCTAACTTTGCAGAACCCAGGAAATCACCAAGGCGACGCAAAATGTCAAGACTGGCTAACAGCGAACAAGCCACTGCAGCACTGCACATGTGAACAGAACTGTGCTACCTCTGCAGTCCGTGAGCAGGGAAAGCCACGTACAGCTTCACATTATGTTCATCAGCAATTACACAGAAAGCAACACACTGAACAATAAATAACCAGGAATGACACAGCGCTGTCTCCGGATTATATATAGCTGGCGGAGGGTCAGAAATTGGGTTCAGTTCCAAGGTGTAATCAGAAAACTCTTGCCTGTCATGTAGCCAAGAAAGAAAGTCAAGATTTTCTTTCACTGCAGTGTGTGCTAGCATTGTATGTGCCCCAGAATAAAAAGAGCTTTTTGCTTCCTCTAACTCAGTAGAAAAACTCTTTATGTTAACGTTTACGTTACCCTCCCTGAGTACGTGGAGCACCGTGCCTGAAAGGCATCGCATTTATACGAGCTCATTCTGGAACTTATTTCAGGGTACCCTGCAAAGTTCAGTATACAAAACACATTGTCTGATTTTACAGCAATTGTACTAAAATGGCAGATTTTTGTATTTTTTTAATGGCAGGATGTACCCTTTAGATTCTCTCTGCTTGAGTGGCAAATGCAGCGAGAATAGATTAATGCCATGAGCAACTATTGTCGTGCTTTCTTCATGGGCTCCCAGGTGTATTTTCAGCATTTGCTCTATTATGTTACATAAATACATGTTGAAGAAGGGGAGTTGCACATCACCTTTGAGTATCGTTGCTGATAATGGAATAGATTCCCTTTTTCATTTTGCAAACCCATCTAGCTCTTTGAAGGAGCCTGGGTAGGGGAAAATCCTTTGCTAAGGGAAATTACAGTCAGAATCACTTTTAGAGGACTGTCAAAACCCATCAGACCTCAATTCTGTTACATGGTGTGATCAGTCCAAGGACTGGCATGGAAAAAGGCAATCTCTGAATAAATGCTTGTGAAGGCAAGGCTGAAATTTTGACCCAGCACTTCAAATAAAAATATATATGCCTCTATCTGGACTGCTCTAGCAGATAATGGTATAGCATCTTTCATGCCTTCCGTATGAGTCCAGCCATTACAGAACCAAACCCTGCATGCATACCTGTGTACACACACTGCCAATCCCATCAATCCTGTGATAAGGATCTGGACCAAGGAGCAGGAACAAGCCCTGCACCCACATTAAATCATATTCTAACGCTGGAAGGAAAAATCAGCACTATAGGCCAGCTGGCATTAGGCAGGATGGGAACGCAAGAGCAACTGCCAGTTCTCTGATCACTGCAGCATTGAATTGTGTCAGCCACTGTGCTGCTAATGGGGTTTTGGGGCTCTCCAGAAAGAAGCAGCATCAAGCTTTGCAGCCAAAGATGCTTTCAAACTACACATTTTTCAAGGCACTCACTCTTTCAGAGATTCTAAGCACAAAGACATTGCAAGGACATACATGGGCGAAAGTAGCAAAAGCTCTAGTTAAATGGAGATAGAAGCTGTGGATTTACTGCTTTCCTCTTCCCCTCCACCTTTCTGGTAGCAATGGATACGTGTTCAGGCAGCAGAAAGTGCTGCCTCTTTCACAGAGGTGCAGCAATGGGAAGGGCAGAGGGAAGAGGCACACACGTGTGTGCAGAACTGGTAAATGGGAGCCCCATTGGCAGCAGCAATGAGGCATGGAGACAGCAGCCAAATGAAAGGTTACCATGAAATCCCACAGGGACAATAGATGTTGGCGCTTGGCTGCGAGAGAGATAACATCACCAGTGCCTGGAGCTGCTGGAGTTATGGGCTCCGACCTGGCCAGGGATGATCAGCCAACTAATCTATCACCAGCAGAGGAAGTGCTGCAGCCGTGCAGCTGGATGAATAAGCAATGTGGGACTCTTGTCATTTGGAAGCACCCATACTGGTGTGCAGGGATGCACCCTATGCACAGGGGTCATTATCAGATCAAGGCTAATTCAGCCTCCTGGCTTTGCTCAGCCAGGCACAGGGATGGAGGTGAAGGAACAAACCAGCAGGGAGGCCCTGAAGCCAGGGTCACAGACGGCTGGCTTAGCTCCGACTGTGAAGCACAGCATCACGCAGGGCTAACACCACACGTGTACCTCAGCTGCCAAGTCCCAGGGCAAGAGGCTATTCTGGGAGCTGGAACAAAAGAGTGTATCCTCTCACAACCCAGAAAAATACCTCTGCAGTTGTTCACAAAGGTTTTCCAGCTGGGGAAAGGTTATGTTGTCTGTGCACCTGCTGTAGTTTCCCCAAAATATGGGAAGAATTTTTTTGAGTGCCACCAGTGAATTCACTACCTGGTAGAGCCACTGCACATCACTGAAAACCTTGAAAAACAGCTGAGCTTTACAGACTGGAACATGCAGCAGCAGTGTCCATAGAACCTACACCCAAACTCACTGCTTCATGCAGGTTTTTACGGTTAAAGTAGATTTATGGTTAAAGCAGGAGTGCCTTGTCTCTGGGAAAATATGGGTCTGTTGGTAAAGATGAGTGAGGAAAGGGTCTGAGAATGTAACAAAGCACATTTCAGAGCATATTGCAGTGGCTTTGGCTTGGGTCTGCGCTGAGAGTGCGTTTCTGGGAAGGAGGCATCTCAGCCAGAAAACCCACCTCTTCCTCACATTTCCATGAATTCCAGATGCATTGGCAGCTCACCTCTGGTCTGGCAACAGCCACTTGGGAGGGAAAATGGATTGGGCTGTTTTCTGCCCATGTCTCCCCTCAGAGGCTTTTGGATTGTCAGTTCTTAGACTCTCGCCCTACCTTGAGCATTGTGTATTAAAAAAGGTGCCTCTTAAAAGACAAGCCTGTGTGGCAAAGTTAATGCTGTGGTTGTTAAGAAGAATAAAGTATTGATTTGTCTGTGTTTTTAAAATGACTTGAAACTGTGATATGATTCTGCCTGAAAGCAAAAACCCAAGCCTGTATTTCATCATTATAGAAGAGGGGGGAGAGAGATTCCTGCAGAGATTATTGTATTTGTGAGACTGTTTTTTTTTCCTCTCTGCACATGAACAGCCCATGTGAGACTAAGTACTTTCCATGTGACTAACTCATTCCCATGCTTGCTGTGTAACAGGGCATTTAAAGCATCAACAGGCAAGGTCAGAGCCTGTTTGCAGATGCTAATGTGAGAATAAACATTGCAGGCAAAATTAGGATTATAAAAGCACATGTGTGTTGCCCCCAAGTTTGTTCCCTTCGGGGGAGCAACCTGGGTTTGCCAGGGACTCTCTCCTCTTTGTCCCTCCGTGCTCTCTAGCATCTGAGATAGAAGGGAGCCCCACTAGAGCTGGAGGCAAGGAGAAGGAGCCAAGTCAGGTGCCAGCATGGTGCATGGAGGCACTAGGTCACAGTGAGCTGATTAGGGATATCAGCCCTCGGGAGACCTTTGTGCTTCTCTGAACAGCTCTATCTGTCCTGTCTGCCTTTGTTAATGCAGTATGGGAGCTCCAGGAAGCAGGAAGCTTCTTAAGCTATCACTTCAGTATTTGCTGGTGTGAATATTTAGGTTTGTATAATTTGTGTTTTGTTAGGCCTGCCCTTTCTCCATCCAACTCCATGGTTGGGACAGCAGTTCTGAGCAGGCAGGAGCTGAGCAGTTCTGTCTTGGTAAGAGCACGTGATTAATTGGTTAATGTCCTGTCTTGAACTGAGATCTGAACACAGCTTCATTTTATGTTGGGGGGGAGGAGGATTTGTGGGGTTTTTTTTGTTTATTTGGGTTGGGGGGTTTTGTGGGTTTTGTTTGTTTGGTTTGTTGGGGGGGTTGTGTGGTTTTGTTTGTTTGTCTGTTTTGTTTTGGGTTGTTTTTTTTAAGTTGGCCATGTTCATAATGGTGGTTGAAAAGAGCAGAGGGATTAGCACATGTATTTCAGAGGTGTGAGTCTTTCAAGGAGGCATTACATTTTTAATCTGAACTCCTGCCAGTTCAGCAGGAAATCTTACTTGTCTACAAAAGCAGAAAAGTTGGAGCAAGCCCCCAGAGGTAGATCTATCAGCAATTTATGCAGCTCCTTGCCTCACATAGGAGGGAGGTGCCTCAGAGCTTGAGTCAGTCACCAAAGCCTTCCCTGTTTACATCACATTCTGCTTCAGAGCTGCAAGAAAGCCTCATCAGTCCAGCCTTGATTCCCAGTCTAGGTGTGCCCCATTGGCAAGATCGGATGAACTGTACTGAGGTGCGGGAGCTCTGTAGCTTCAAAAGCTGGTGAGAGACAGGACCAAGTAGGACCAAGTCCCATTTCCTTGTGGGGCAGGAGTGAGGGCAGAGCACAGCATGCCCCACTGCCCTCTGGAGCCTAAATGGGAGGTAGATGCTGCTCCATTCACCCACTCTTTATGGGTGGGTTCTGGGCTTTATGTCTAACAGATCCACATTACTGCTGCAACAACACTAAACACTTTTTTAGTTTCAATGACTACTGCAATGTCCTTTTAAACTTTTTTTTTTTTAACCTATTTGCAGCTCTTCTGAATGTTTACCATTGACATGGCAGACACAAATCTCCAGTTCTGGAGGACAGATGTCTGAATGGGCAGAAAGCAGGGAGAGATGAACATTTACTGATGCAGCGCTGGAAGTATAAAGAGGCTTTACAGAATCACTGTCGGTGACAGCTTGATTGTGCTGATTAAAACAAAGTAAAATGAAGAGGAACTGATCAAATACTCCCTAGCAAGAAGTGAGGAAGGTGTTCAAAGCTCACATAACATAGATCCTGGTCTGCAGCATTTATAGTATTTGGTTAATCACTGGCATAACCTTGTAATTAACACTAATGAGGTATAGCACAGAAATCCCTGAAAAGTGTTCAAATCAAGTTTCAACTTCTTTCTGATTCACAATTTACACTGCAAGCAACATCAGTTTTCTCTCAGTCCCTGGTGGTGCATGGTTACTTCTCAATACACTCACACTGTCATTCAGCAGCAACTGCATTTTGCTGCAGAGGCAGCAACATGTGAACCTTGCTATTGACATGCAAATAGATGAGAATGCACAGCTACCCAGGCTTCAGAGTCACCAAGCCACTGTCTTAGGTGCCAAATACCTTTTGGTTATGCCCACCAATTTGACCATTGGGCTACAGGTCAGGAAATAATTTTCCACTGACTTTACAATTCCTTAGCTACTTTCTTCCATCTCAGTGCATCTGAAATCCTGGGAATGGAGAGCTGGCTCCCTTTAGCCTCTTGTGCATTTGGCTTGCTGTAATTCCTACAAAACCACAATAAACCTGAACGAATCTCTGCAAATTCACATGCCACTGACCAGTCTAACTGCCACCTCTTTTGCTTTTGTTCTGCTGGAGGAGAAGCTGTGTAGCTGTACAGAAACAAAATGTGGGCTCAGTTTATTGGCAGCATGTTTTCTGATCTTTACAAGCCCATTGGAAGTAATTTGTATCTTTTAGCTTGTGGGGTAAAACCAAAACCAGTGAGGGGTTAAAATACAGGACAGGGAAGGAACTGGATGGGAAATCAGGAGCCGCTAACTCTGTCACCCTTGAACACAGTGGCTGCAGCAAGGGAAAGGTGAAGTTATTTGGCAAGCAAAGAGCAAAATGAATGGCAGTTGAAAGGCAGTGTTTTGATAGGCACTAATTATTAAACTGTAATTAGCACAAGGATGCAGTGGTCTGTTCAAATCCCAGCTAAGCAAACAGGTAGAGGTTAAAGACAACAGTAACTTGCAGAGTTGGCTGCTGATACAGAAGTGGCACAGCACAGGCAGTGCAGCCATGTGCTGATCCCTTGTCTTCAAAGACACAAGACTTTGGACCTGCATCCTGTCACCTGATACCACGGAGGAAAAAGAGCAGATAGGTTAGTTTTGGAGAACCACAGTGGTAGCCAGTTGTGCCCACCTCAGAGCTGGTTTCACAGCAGGCATCCTGGTCAGCTCAGAGAGCCCAGAGGAGGCTCTGGCCAGCATGAGCAGCCAGTGAACAGCTGGAGCTGTGGGACAGGGTTGGGGTAGAACCAAAAGTCAGACAGGTTGGAGCACTGCTCAGCCCAGAGACTGTGTCTGGGCACTGAGGCTGAATTGAATCTGGACCTAAGTGGGAATATGAGGCTTAGATGGACTGCAAGACAGGTATGGTTGGGGTAAGGGGACTGCGGGCTCTTGAGGATGCTCAACCCAAAGAGTGCTGCAGTAGGAAAACTACTGCAGCAGAACAGCCACTGGAAATCAGAAGAAGTTAATCACCTCCTCCTAGGTATGCCAGTTTCAAGCATGTTTACCCACCATTAGTAAGATTTTTGAAAAACCTGAGCCTACTTGTAGCAAACCAAGGTTAAAGATATTGTGCTATTGAAAAGCTTCACTTTCCCTCTCCTGCAAAGCCCTTCTGAAAACTCACCCAGGGCTGAGAGAGACCTGGAAATTTTCACTTTGCCTTGAGGGTGTAGTCAACTTGTCACTGAATCTAAAAATAGACTTCAGAGTATTGATTAAGCTGTCTGAAGGAAACAACAATGAATTAGAGAGAAGAGAATGAAACCCAGCAAAGCTTTAGAGCATATTTGACAGCAAGATCTGGGTTAGGGGGAGCAGAAAATCCTTTATTACAAGTAAATGACTGTTGCTTTGTGAGGATACTACATTTTTATTCATTCTCAGCCAGCAGCAATATACCTATAGAAGTCCACTCAGCATGGTAGGAAGACCTTTCTCCTAGGATGGTAATGTGTCTATTGAGTGATTTGCTCCTGACTAATCTTTTAATTCTCTCCTTTGATATTTTTAAACACAGGATGGTGTCAGTATGCAGTCTCTAGTGTTAGAGTTTGCTTGATCATCTCTTGGTTATTTGTGTAGATTTAAACACAGAAAGTTTATAAAGATTACTACCAAGAAAAGTAAGTCTCCCTACCCCTCTCCTCCCTCACTGAGGGAGCAGATCAAGACATACACACAAACAAAAAAGAAAACAAACAAACAAAAGTACTATAAAATCCTATTGAGCACTCAAATCCCAGGGAGAAAAACTATGACTGTGCTGAAAAAAAAACCCAGAAAAATTAGGATCTTCTTTCTGCAAGAATTTGTGATCCTCTTGCCTCAAGGTTTTATATGAGATCATTCATTGACTTGATTTAAATTTGAGAGCTGACAAAGGTCAAACTACCACTCTTAATATCACTGTTTTGTTGGAGATCAAGGCAAGTGTGTGACTATGTGAGGCATGCAAAAGTGCAGCATCAAGTGTGGATGCCTTTGCAAACATTCTTCTATTACCAGGAGAAATCCAATTACAATAGGTAGATACCTATAATCACATCAGCTTTGTGATAACTCTTCCTCCTGTGTCTTAGTATCTCGCAATACACCAACAATCAGTGTGTGTAAACACCACATGATGGCTGATCTCTGTTGTTACGACCTTTCTCATGGTGAGTAATCTCATCTGCCCTCACAAGTGAAGATAAATGCTGGATTAGATTAGTGCTTACATATTATGTTGTGTATCTCATGGAGATTTTTTCCAGTCCTATGGGTGCAGTAGGACTGACTGGGTAAAGCTCTACCCAAGATCTACAGGGCAGGAAAGGCGAGGATGGCTCCAGAGACTGCATTAAAGGGTAAATGCTGTCATCAGCAAGGTGGAGGTTTGACTCCTTATCTTAAGACATCTTCACATGCTTTACTGAGCTAACCAACTCCAACCACAGCCACTTGACAGAAAGGTCAGTAAGCAAAAATTAGTCTAGAGAAAGAAAACATTCACAAGGGGGAAACAATTTTATGGAAAGTCTAAAAACAAAACAAAAAAACCCCCACTGTGCCAGAAGGGGCCTGTGACATGGAGGAAACAGCACAGTACCTGGAGTCTGTCAGATCCAGTAATGACCCAAACCAGCCTTCATAAAGCTGCCTTGCTGCCTCTTCAGGGGCTCTAAGCAGAGAGAGTACAGCCAGGACACTAAGTTGTTCCTTGGCCAAGTCAAAACATTCCTAGCATAGAGGCATTTTCAAAAGCTAAACTTCAATTCTTGAGACACACCAAATGGCTACCAGACAGTGACCACTTCTGGCTACTGCCACAGCAGGGCAGGCTCAAGCCCAAGCCTGCCTTCAAATTTAAATACAGTCTGTCCAGAAAGTGGGGATACAGGACTCTGATAAGTAAATGTTTTCAAAATTGCAGGAGGCAAAATCTGCCACTCATTAGTGTGAATCCCTACCAGCATGGGGAGAAGTTCCCAATATGCTCACACCCACTCCATCACCACCAGCCCTTGCATTGGTGACACAAGGCCAGCGAGGCAGACAGACTAACTGTGGAGTCCTTCCTAAGTCCCAAAATATTACACACTACAAATTTAGGCTGTTTGTGCTCTTGATAAAGGCTGTTCTGGATAAATCAGATAGCCCTCTTGTGAAACTCTGCGTGTTTCTACTGACAGAAGCTGGAACAGATGCTCCAAGATTTTAGCTCTGAAGATGTGCATTTCCTCCTTGCCTGACTGACATGGTACATTAAACTTGCCCTGGTATTAGGAGGCAAATAAAGTAAAGTGGATCCTTTCTCTGTGTTGCTCTTTTCATTTAGAAATTGCTCATCATTTAATTCTGAAGGAAAAACTGGGGGGTGTAAAGACCCAGCAAATGACAAATGAAGGGCTCAGAGAAAAGCATCCAAGCTGGTGAAGGGCCTGGAGCAAAAGTCTTTACGAGGAATGACCAAGGGAACTGGGGCTGTTTAGTCTGAAGGAGAGGAGGCTGAGGAGAAACCTTATTGGTCTCCACAACAAGAAGGCTGGGGAGGAACTTCTCAGGATATCAGGTAGTGATAGGACTAGGGGGAATGGAATGAAGCTGGAGGTGGGGAGATTCAGACTGGATGTGAGGAGGAAGTTCTTCACCATGAGAGTGGTGAAGCCCTGGAATGGGTTGTCCAGGGAGGTGGTTGAGGCCCTGTCCCTGGAGGTGTTTAAGAGCAGGCTGGATAAGGCTCTGGCCAGCCTGACCTAGTGTGGGGTGTCCCTGCCCATGGCAGGGGTGTTGGAACTAGATGATCCTTGTGGTCCCTTCCAACCCTGACTGATACTATGATACTATGAGGTGGGTGTTGGTCTCTTCTGCCCTGTGACTAACAATAGAACAAGAGCGAATGGCTTCAGGCTGCACCAGGGGAGGTTTAAGCTGGACATCAGGAAAAAAGTTTTCACAGACAGGGCTCTCAGGCATTGGAAAAGGCTGTCTAGGGAGATGGATGAGTCATCATCCCTGGATGTGTTTAAAAGCCATGTAGATGTGGTGCTTGGGGATATGGCTTTAGTGGTGGAATTGATAGACTAGTTAATGATTTGGCTCGATGGTTTTGAAAGTCTTTTCCAACCTAAATGATTCTGTGGTGTCTGAAGGAACAAATAAATTTGCAATGTCATGAAGAGTGCTCTAGCAGATGAAATGTTTGCTGTGGAGGGATCCATGCCAGCTTCCTGCTAACAGGGTCCATTGCAAGCACCCTTTAGAGCAACTGCAGCGTGAAGGAAGCAGAACACCTAGCAGTGTTTTGACAGTGAATGGTAACTAATTAACACAAATTGCACAATTGTAGGGTTTGGTTTTGGGGGGTTTTGGGGAGGGTTTGGCTTGGTTGGTTTTTGTTGGTTTTGTTTGATTGGTTGGTTTTAAGAATTGATTCTCATATCACAGTTGTACCAGCAGCAGGCTTCTAGAGAGAATTCGTACTTTCATTTTACGGTGGAGGAAATTGAAGCACCAAGACTTGGTGCTGACACAAATCAATGGTGAAAAGATCTTTGGATCTCAGTGCAGCCAAGGTTTCCCCTTTGGATTTTAAAATAACTTTCCCAAAGCCTTAACAAAGTGAATCTGTGACCACTAGAAAACTGAAGCTACGAGCTCGGCGGTGTCACTTCAGATCATCCCTCTTTCCATCTGAGCATACTAGCTTCTTTCAAAGCAAAACACTGAAAATGCAGACACCTCTTCCAAAACCTGTGACCACAGGCTTGATAGGGAAAATAATGCTTCAGAGAATCTCACCAGACAGTTTGGCAACCACTACAGAAAAAATGAAAAGCCCCCCTTGCCTTCAGACTTCATGAGATGTCACTCAGGCTTTTACCATTCCCTCTCTGACTGCACCATCCTGGTTTCATTGCACACATGGACCATGAAGTGCATTTCCCCAGAAGCCCATGCCATGCAAGTTTAATAGAGTTTGTGGAGTCTTTAGAGAAAGAAGACTTAAAAAGGTGATTTCCCCAGATCTCTGAGTTCATGTGTAGCAAACAGTACAAGAAGAAAGACAGAAGAGAATTTGTTTTCAAATACTGACGTCTGCTTCACCTTATAGGACGTGATGACAAATTCCATAAATACATGTGTTGCATAGCACCTGGAGAGGTTATTCACTGTCTGCAGGTGGGTGCATGTTTTGCAAAAGGAGTGTGTTTAGAAAAGAGGGGGTAGCCTGCCCTTCTTTTGTGTTTTTTGTTTGTTTGGGTGTTTTTAAGATGAAGGGGGAAATGCACCTGCCAAAGAAATGAACCTGGGTTGGGATTAAATGAACTCACCAGCGGAAGGAACTATTTGTTTAGCTCTCATTTTCTTTATGCTACACCTGGCTGCCAGAGCCACTGCAAAATTTCTAACAACCTTACTAGGGTATTTGCATTTAAATCACTTTTCCTAACGTTATGTAAATCTCTTAGTAGAACTGAAGTTTTCTTTTGCCCTCCGGAGCTGCACTTGTGGACTTGCTCTCAGTCCTGCCTTGTTCTCTCTCTGCTCCACTGGGTTTTAGTACCATATGAAACTACTTATGAACCCCCAGTTCTCATCAGTTGGGTCAGAGACAATGCACCTTGAGTACTGTGTCCAGTTCTGGGCCCCTCAGTTTAGGAAGGATGTTGACTTGCTGGAACGAGTCCAGAGAAGAGCAACAAAGTTGGTGAGGGGTTTGGAACATAAGCCCTACGAGGAGAGGCTGAGGGAGCTGGGGTTGCTTAGCCTGGAGAAGAGGAGACTCAGGGGTGACCTTATTACTCTCTACAACTACCTGAAGGGAGGTTGTAGACAGACGGATGTTGGTCTCTTCTCCCAGGCAAGCAGTACCAGAACAAGAGGACACAGTCTCAGGCTGCGCCAGGGGAGGTTCAGGCTGGATGTTAGAAAAAAGTTCTATACAGAAAGAGTGATTGCACATTGGAATGGGCTGCCTGGGGAGGTGGTGGAGTCGCCATCACTGGAGGTTTTTAGGAGAAGACTTGACAGGGTGCTTGGTGCCGTGGGTTAGTTGCTTGGGCGGTGTTGGATTGGTTGATGGGTTGGACGCGATGATCTTGAAGGTCTCTTCCAACCTGGTTTATTCTATGTATTCTATGTATTCTATGTATGCAGTTTTCTCAGATCTTCATTACAAAATTACACTACAAATGATTTGATGCTTGGGTCTGAAAGAGAACATATGCTTAGGTCCAATCAGAGGTGCTCTGATAAGGCTGTATTTCCAACATTACTCTGCAGTCCTATTTTCACTGCTGCCTCACTGTCTGTTTAAGGATTCTACTGCCTTGGACAGCATCAAAAGAGTACTTTTATCATTTGGGGAACTGTGGAGAATTTTTTTTAATCCATAAGTTTGCATTTTTTCCCCTCTGCAAAGTACAGGCGGCTGGAAGTAGAGTATCAGGTTTGCAGTTCTAGCTCCCACCTAGCTCCAAACACAACACCTGTGCTTTCAAGCAGATTCTGCAAACTTGATTTTGAATGGTGGATGAAAAGCATAGCATAGCAGCAATGGGAGTCTGAAAATTGCAAGCCAAAGCAATGTCAGCTGTGCCTTCTACAGTCTTCAAGGCAAAACAGAGAAGTAAGAGCAACAAAGCAGATATGAGAAAATTATCTAGGCTCTAATTCTGGACTTGACTGGAGACTGCTCCAGTCCCTACCTCAAGTTACAACTCCAGGGCTTTCCTAATTAACTTCCTGTAGCTCCTGCAGACTGCAACCTAGATGAGACAGCATGGAGACCCAAGTCTTTTGATACTGAATATTCAGGCACTCCTAACATACTTCATTACTTAGATAAGGCAGGGGACATGGGACTGTTGCAGAACACCACCATTTGCCAAGCTCATATTACCCAGAGAATGCCCATGTGTCAGGGAAATTCCCAGCTGGCAGGCAGGATGGGCTACTTTCCATAGGAGAAGTATAGGGAAATGGGAACAAAGACTTGGATGGGGTCCAGGGATCATAGACACTACAATAAAGTTATCTGGATATTTTGGTGGGCACATGCACCTTAGTCTGAAATCAAACAAACAAACAATAAAACCAAACCCAACCCCTCATTATTATATCCTCTTAATGGTGTCATGAATGACAAAAGAGAGATCTCAGCTTTAATGCCAGACATTCACTCAGAAAACATCACCTGGCATTTGTTAGTCATATTAGCCCAATATTTTGCAGCCCTTTCTTGTAGTTGCAATGTGCTTTTCACCCTGTTCTCGAGATACCTTCCACTGGATATACTATAAGGTTTAGTCTTTCCCAAGCAAACCACTAATGTTTGCCAAGTACTTTGAGATCATCTGATGAAAGGCTCTGTAGAGCCACAATCTATTATTTCTTACTCAGAAAAAAACACATTTGCTGAACAGGAAGAACAAAAGAACGAGCTGTGGGCCCCCCAATAAGCATTCAGCACAAGTTAATTTGCTCAGCAGCTGTATTTTGCTGAGACAGATTGCATATTTTCATTGTTAAAATAAAAATGTCCACTGGGCTTGTGTCCTTCGTGCTTTACATCGCTGCCTGCTGCATTCCGAGTCTAGTCTGGTGAGCAAATTCAATTCCTTTCATAAATAAGAGATCCACTTGAATAATTTTGCCTTTGTCCAGGCATAAATTAATGAAGCCAGAAGACATGCAAGGCTGCTGAATCTTCCCTCTCATGGAACAAAAACAAGGAATAGTGGAAATCTGGCACCTAGCAAGGCAGGCAGTATGTGTGAATCATGGCTGCCTGCCGACGCGCCTGATTCAGAGCAAAGCAATAAGAACAATAATGCAGCACCACACCAACTAACCTTCAAGCTTAGTCACAGTTGCACACAGCTAATGAGCAAAGGGAGCAATGAATCTTCAATTTATAGTGCTCTCTTCTGATAGATTTAGCCTGAAGACAACAGCAGCATTCCCTTGCATCTCTAACGACTTACCTTGTCTTTAGGTCGTTTGTTATTGGGTTGGTTCTGTGGGTTGTTTTTTTTCCCCCTTGCCCTTCCTTACATTGATGAGGGTTGGTGGTTTGTTTAAATCATTACTGAATTTTTAAAACACTGGTGGCTAAATTCTTAGCATCAACTCCTAGAGAAAAATGTAGAATTACCTCCATGAAACTGCCAAATGTGGATATGGAATGGAATGGAATGGAATGGAATGGAATGGAATGGAATGGAATGGAATGGAATGGAATGGAATGGAATGGAATGGAGTAGAATAGAATAGAATAGAATAGACCAGACCAGACCAGGTTGGAAGAGACCTTCAAGATCATTGTGTCCAACCCATCATCCAACACCACCTAATCAACTAAACCATGGCACCAAGTACCCCATCAAGTCACCTTCTAAACACCTCCAATGATGGTGACTCCACCACCTCCCCGGGCAGCCCATTCCAATGGGCAATCACTCTCTCTATGAAGAATTTCTTCCTAACATCCAGCCTAAACCTCCCCTGGTGCAGCTTGAGACTGTGTCCTCTTGTTCTGGTGCTGGTTGTCTGTGGCTCCTTGGTGTTTTTCTCATGTCCCTCTCCAGCCTCCTGCATCAGCCTATTTACACAGAATGATCAGGGCTCTCGTGCAATGCTCTCTCTGTGCAGGAGAAGATGCTTTGACTCCAAGACCCTGCTTTCATGCACTCTTGTTCTGGAAATCACTCAAAGTGCCTCCTGTTTTATTTTTAGCCCAGAGGTGAATCATTCAGGAAAATCTGATCAAATCCATTTAACTACAGTCAAACTATCAAAACCCAAGTGAGTCCTAGCTAACTTTTAAGAAGTTTGCATGTGTTTGTTTTGACTCTGCCATAGTGGCTCTGGACTTGGAACCCATGAAGAATCAGGCCTGTAAACACAGTTGGTGTGACTGTACAATGAAGGCAGAGCTGGGGAAAAATGTCACACTCAAAACACTTTAAGGAGGAAATAGCAGAGGGAAAATGTGCTGCTTTGACACTAACAGCTCAAATGAAGGGAGTTAGCTTCTTTGGAAAGAAACTGGGTTTATTTTGAGGACAAAAATAGTGAGTTGGCAATAGTGATGCTCATACCACATGTGAAGCACAGTCCAAATGCACTCTTGTTTGGAGAGCACATAGCCTGCTCTGAGTGAACACCGTGGCCCACATGAGATGAGGAGGACAGCAGTGTTGGGGGCAAGAAGATGGAAAACCATCACCAACCATCTTCATTACTGCTGGGCAGATAAAATAGCCAGACTCTTCTTGAGAAATACCTGATGTGTGCTGTGAGGTAGAAGGGATATAGGATGCTGAGATACTGACACCCACCCCACCAGTGTGCAGTGCATGTCTACCAGGTGTCAGGCTTTAGGCTGTTCCAGCCCTTCTGCCAGATAAAGCTGCAGAGCCTGTTTTTGTGAAATAAAATAAGAATAATGAAAAGTTCCCATGCTGTTGACATCCAGCATCTGCAGCAGAAAGTTGTTCAAAAGGTGCTCTGCATACTCTATGTGACCCATGAAACAATTCTGACCAGCCTCCACCCACGTGTAACATTTATTTATAGCCCCAGAATAAACCCTTTTTTATAATCCTGCCACAAGCTGTCAAGCAAGGCAGCCCTAGACTAGATTTTGCTGCTGTTGTAGAAAAGGAAGAGCATGTCTCATTTTATTAAGACACTAGAGCAAGCCTGCCACACCATAAAAAAACCAAAAAAGAGCGCAGAGTGCTACCTTACAGAAAACACTGCCCTGAGCTGCCTTCTATTCACAGCCACCCAAATGTACTGTGATCCCAGCACAAGCCTTGGACCAGTAAATGGATCTGGAGCTGACATTTCAGACAAACAAATGCACCCCTTCCACTCCAAGGCTACACACACAAAAAAGCTCAGCAAAATGACCATTTTTTGTGTGCAATTAAACAGGGTGTCCATCTACCCACAACAATCTGTCATTGCACTCAGACCTCAAGCAAGTCCAATTTGACTATGTTTTTCAAAGATGCTCAAGTGAATTCTGTGCCCTTCAAAAATCAGCAGGCTTCACCCACCACCTGTGCTTTTGCATACATAGAATACATAGAATAAACCAGGTTGGAAGAGACCTTCAAGATCATCGCGTCCAACCCATCAACCAATCCAACACCGCCCAAGCAACTAACCCACGGCACCAAGCACCCCATCAAGTCTTCTCCTAAAAACCTCCAGTGATGGCGACTCCACCACCTCCCCAGGCAGCCCATTCCAATGTGCAATCACTCTTTCTGTATAGAACTTTTTTCTAACATCCAGCCTCTTCAAAACACCAGTGTGGGAAGGAGAAGGACCTGCGAATACCTGGGGTGCATAGGAGACTTCCCATCACATTGCTTATGCCTTGTGTTCAGGCTTTTCCAGTGCTGCCCTATTTCAAAGGGGAAGATGCTGCAACACCACCACATCTTGAGCTGCTGCTCTCAAAGACTTTGGCTTCACTTGGTCTCTCATGCTCATGCTCCTATTTGAGATCCCTTCAGGTCAGCATGGAACCGACATCCTCTCCCTTTGGTGCCACAGAGTCAGGGTGTGTGCTCTGGAATGCTGCGCCATTTGACACCAAGACTGGACAACATTCAGGAAGCTGTTTAAGGGCACCTGGCTCACAATCCCTTTGGGGAGCTCCAGAACTGTCTTGATGCAGAAACACAAGTGTGTCAGAAATGTCACCGACAAAAAGTTGTAGTTTTCTTGCCTGCAGCTCCATGGAGGTTACCATCCGCAGGCCAATTGCAGTCTATTTGTCACCTTCCTGTATTTTCTCCACCATCATCTCCCTCCCCATTTTCAAACAACTGTTTTGACAGGACTGGACTAGGAAGCAATTGCACTTGCAGATATGCTGGCATGTCTAATGGGACAGCAACCTCTTGGCCTGACACAGCAGCAGCCACAACAGGGTATCTGAGTCCAGCCTTAAGTTTTTGTTCCTGTTTCTCCTCCAGTTCCTATATACCTCTATGGTCTTTACAGGCAGTGGAGAAAAATCTCTTGGTCTGACCACCCGATGTCATTCTCACACAAAACCTCAGAGCTGAACCCTCAAATATGAATGTCCAAGACATATTGGCCACTCAGTCCTGCCTGCAGAATTCCATCACAACACCTACATGACCAGTCTGACACTGGTAAAGATTTTTTTTCCCCAGCAGGTTAGGGGTCTGCCTGGCTGTGCAACAGCTCTGCAGAAGAGGACCTGGCCTCATGATGGATATCAAGTTAAATATAATTATCTGTGTGTCCTTGAAACAATAAAGACTAACCTTGTTGGGTTGTATTAGCAAGAGCATGGTCATCTGAAAGGAGGACCCTCTCCTCAGCACCTGTGAGGCTACATCTGGGATTTTGGGTTCAGTCTGGGGCTGCCCAGGATAGGGAGGAGATTGGCAAATGGCAGAGAGTGCAATGGAGGGACACTGAGACATCAGGGAGCTGGGACACACCACACACAAGCATAGGCCAATGCTTTTTAGCATTCACAAGAAAAGATTCTGGAGGTGTTTAACTGCAGTCGTCCACAACCTAAACAGGAAAACAGAGCCTGTCTCCTCTCAGAGGTGCACAGCAAAGAGATGAGAGGCAAAAGCCATGAGATGCAGTAAGGACAATTCAGACAGCATATAGAGACAAAGTCATGAGAGTGTTTAAGCTGCCCAGAGAATCTATTCAATCTCCATCCTTGGAGATATTCATAATCCAACTGGGCAAGGTCCTGAGTAACCTGATTTAACTTTGAAGACGACCTTGCTTTCAAAAGAAGTCAGATTAGGTATCCTCCAGAGGTCCTTCCTAACCTGAATTATTCCATGATTTTCTGGAAAACATTCAGATAGAGAAGTTGTCTCTGAAAGATTCAGCTGAAAATGCAGCAGCCCTCAGGAGGCTGCAGCAATCCTGAGGAGGCATCTGGTACCCATAGCTGAATTCTCAGGGGAACAGCTCATGGGACTGTGCAGCTGCAAAACAAGAGGCTCAGCTCAGCTGAGCCCTGAATGCTGAATCCTATCACCAAGACTGATCCAACTCAATCCAAACAGTGCTCCCTCAGCTCTTCTCTAATGACAATGGGGTGTTGTTTTTTAGGGTGGGTTTTTTTTAAGAGTTCAGTCTACAGAGCTATCACAACAGCAGTGCTTCCCCCTGTCAAATTCACTTGTTAAAAGCCATGAAAAACGGAGTGGAGAGATTATGGAGGGATATCTCTGCACAAAAGAGAGACCAAAGTAAATCTGTTTCTATAGCAGGGCTGGGAGGGGAGATCAGGATATTAGGGGGGGGTGGAATAAAGAGATTCCAATTCTTTGGAAAAAGCCACAGGTGACCTGGAAGGACCATTTCTCCTTTTCCCCCAACAGGCTCTGAAGATACACTGGCCTCCACTGGCACTCATTTCCTTGAGACCTCTGGTGCCTTGGCACCAGTAAGGGCTAAAGAATTTGGCCAGAAGAATATAATATGATGATGATCACCTATCAGCCAATGTCCCCTTGGCCACTCCCCGTTCCCTGCACTTTTTAATTGACTTTCCCTGAAGCAGAGCTCACAGAAGTCATCAGCATGGCTCTTATTTTCAGGTTCCTGAGGCTTTGTTACTGCACAGAGGAGACACATCTCCCACATGGATGGGAATGGGGACAGCCTTAGTTGGCTCCCCGTGCACCACGGGGTGCAGTAGAGCCCACCATGCAACATCCCCCATGGTGCAGGAGCATCTCCACCTGCATTTATGCCTTTTGCAGTAAATACTTTCTGCCTTAATGTGAATTCACTGCTCCAAAAATAACTGTAATTACCCAAGAAGCAGAGGAATCTATTTACAAGATTTAAAGGGGAAGAGGAACAAAAACCTCTTAGAAGCAAAATTACAGCATCTGGGCCTCAAAATACAAAACTGGATTGAAAAGGGGCAGCTCACCCCTGTGAGAGAGGCTCAGCCTGTTTGGAGGAGTATGCACTCCTTGGTACTTTGCCCATACCAACCATCAGGAATTGCTCAAGTCAGAGAGCAATATTACATGCAACCATATTATTCCTCATGCAAACCAGCTGAAGAGAGGAGGGGGCTCTGGCAGTACTCACACCTGTGAAAGTTTATGTCATTGCTGAACGTAAGAGTAAAAAGGAGGTGGGGGAAAGGCATAAAAAAGGCATGGGAGTGCATGAGAAAATAATAATTGAAAATAATAAACTTGTTACAACATCAGCAATGATTGCTGTCTATCCAAGCTCTAAATAATTCAAAAGGTTCCTGCTTCACTCAGTGTCTCAGGGTATTTTCAGACCTGCCAGAAATTTCTGCTGGTAAATAATGCATCTGTGGTATTCAAAGACACATGATCCCAAATTAATACTGAAGATTTAACACTGCTGGTTTTGAAATAGAAGGAAGTGTGAGGAAGGCAAATTCCTACTGAGCTGCCTGGGCTTTCTGCCCCTCCCATTTTGACCTTTATCTCTGGGTGCTAAAATCACCAGCCTCTCTCCCATTTCCACACAGGTAAAAAGGAGTTAATACAGCTGATTTATTCAGCATTAGCCTACAAAATAATTCACAATAGGATTCTTCCAGAAAGGGGGAAATATAAGGGAAAATAAAGGCTCATCAATGTGCAGGACACTCAGCTTTTCTTTCTGCACTGGGATTTGTCTGTTGTGGTGTCCCAGAGATGGGACCAGCACCCTAGAATAAGCTGCGTGCTTTGGGGCAGCAGGTTACCCATGGCTCATGGCAGAGGGAGCTTGGCACAGGCAGCTGTGGTCCCACCTCAGCCAAGGAAAGTGACGCTGCAGGACCTACAGTCCCAACAGCGCAAAGGGCTTTCAGGCACGCTCCTAGCCCACCCACCTCCCAACAGCATCATTTCAGAGACACTGGGAAAAGGTTTTAAACAATTACCAAAGCATGATTAGGACTTCATAACAGAGCTTTGTGTTCAACATCTGTGAAATTTGGTCCAAAACAGGAAACAAATCACCCAAAAGGTGCTGCTAACCATGTTTGTGTGGAGATATTAAATAACAATGACATAGGATAGGATAGGATAGGATAGGATAGGATAGGATAGAATAGAATAGAATAGAATAGAATAGAATAGAATAGAATAGAATAGAATAGAATAGAATAGGAATAAACCAGGTTGGAAGAGACCTTCAAGACCATTGTGTCCAATTCATCATCCAGCACCATCTAATCAACTAAACCATGGCACCAAGCAGCCCATCAAGTCTCCTCCTAAACATCTCCAGTGATGGTGGCTCCATATAAGGTGTAAGACAGGTAGCAATAAAGACAATTCACATCACACAGAGAGGAGGTGGAGGCAGGCTGAAGGATTTCATATGAACTGAACTTTGCTGGATGAGAGAAAATATCTCCTGGATCCAAAGTGCCTGTGAATGCAGCTCCTGCTTTACCTGAACACAAAGCACGGTGAATTAATGCAGAGTGCAGCAGGCCCAAGAGGAGCTTGGTGAAACTTCTCCAAAAGTCCTCCTCCTGTTTTTCTGATCATTTCTGCTCCACCTCATGAACACTGCTGGATTTACTGCTATGGGAGGAGGAAGAGGAGTTCCTCTGGTTGATAAGGCAATTTGAGGAACTTTCCTCTAGTCAGAGTGGACATTCATCGACCTCTCTGGGAATGAACCCAAACAGGTGAGAAAAGGTCAACAAAGAGAGTCAACAGTGACTTGAGAAAGTAAATAATAAAGACAAGGAGAGACCTTTTTTTATTTTTTATGCAATATCTGAATTTTCCCTGAAGGTAGACTGCATGATTTTATTCTTTTTTTCCTAATAGCATCTGAATTTTCTGCTGCCTGTGTTCATCACAAGGAGAGGGTACACAAGCCACAGCCTTTGCACCATCCAAATGCAAACGGCAGTGCCCTGCATTTCCACTCACATGCTCAGGAGCAGGGACACAGTACTCACATTGCAGCTTTTAAATCGACCAAATGTCAGGATCAGGGTGAGATCTGGAGATTCTGTGCTGACCACTGTCTAAGACAAGTGGCTGCAGGGAAGTGCCCAGCTCCTACTAGGACTCATGCCAGCTCTGCTGGTCTCCTACCCAGCCCTTAGTGGTATCAGGTGGTTGTCCTCTTATTACTGGTCCTGGGAGACAGGCATCAGGGCACTTTTACCAAGATTTTGTAGCCCTGGAGTTTTAAAATCTTTTGTTTATCTTGCTGCTGTGGTTCCTATTGTTCCTAAACTGTTCTTCTTGTTAAATTACAGAGGTTTCAAATTGGAATAAACCTTTCTCTCCAAATATGTCTGCTAGCAATTGGCTGGCTGCAGGGGAGAGAGCAAGTGTGAGGGGGAGGGAAAGCAGAGGAGAATTACAAGGTTTCAGATTCCTGTAAACAGAGAAACATTTTTCCAGTCATCAGTCTGAGCCCAGTGGAAATAGGGCTTCAGTTTCCTCTAGTTAACACCGGGGATCCGGTGGCAATGCCATTGACATGCCTCTTTTTTCTCTAGCAGTTGCTGGATGCTGTTTAGTCTACAGCTGATCAGCAAGCTCCTGCACTGGCAGTTCTTGCTGAGTTTTCCTTCTACTTCACCTTCCAAGTGTGCCCTGCTTGCAGCCCAGGAGCAGGTGTCTGCACTCTGGGGGAGGGCTTTGCAAACACCTGCTTTCCTCAGATCCTGGCTCTGAACTCCATCAGGCATTGGAGCAGCTCCCAAGTGGGTTTGAGGGCTGCAGCTGAACTCCCTTAAAGGGCAGCATAAACTTCCCTGAATCCATCCCCTTCTGCTCTTACATAAATACATCAAGCCTTCCTTCTGCCCACAACTGTTGTTTCTGGGTTTAACTGTATGTGGTGTAGAGTCACAGTTAATAAGAGTCTTCACGTTCCTTGCAAATACAGCATCTAGTGCACGTGTGGTTGCACTCCGTGAAGGGTGCATTCAGTAATCACCAGAGTGCAAACACATAGCTGCAAACATAAAGTAATCTGGAGCTGGGCCACTGTCACCAAAGAGATACTCACCTCTTTCCATCAGTCACTGGCAATGTTTTTCCTTTGTGGTCATTAAACACTGCTCATTTCAGAAGAATATTCTCTGGCTTTCCAGGGCTGATATCCTCAGTGGCTTCCTATCAAGCCCTAAACTGTATCAATTCACATATGCCTGTGAAAGCTCATCAACAGCCTGTGCACAGGAGTGAGTTTTCCAAATACATCACTAAATACCTCCCTAGGAGGAGCTGAGTACCAAAAAACACTATAAATGACTGAGAACAAAACCACAATGTGCAGGCATTTGCTTGGACATGTGCAGTAATAATACTAACTTAAATCTTTTGTATGTTGCTACCACTGGAGTTTACAGTTCACGTGTGTACCATTCATGCATGCTGTACCTGCCCAAACAGGCAAAGAATTACAGTGCTGCATTTGCTGGCAGTGCCAGTTGACACAGGAAGGAGTTTTGGGCTTTAAAGCTCCTGTCTGGCCGCTGGGAAAGGTTGGGTTTATACTTGGTTCTCCTACAGACTTCCTGTGTCACCTTGCTGAAATCACTCTGTCAGTTCCCTCAGCCATGAAGCCAACTACTGTGAACTGAGGTTCAGTCTGGTAAGTCACCCCGTGACCAGCACAGGACGAGTGCTGCGGAAGTGATCTTGCACGTGTGCATGCCTGCATGTATTTAGGCACAGCACAAACGAGTTGCTAGAAGGGGATTCAAGCATTCAAGTCATTTCCTAGAAGCCTGGGTTTGTTTAGGTGGTTTTGCACACTGTGTGATAACATTTCTTTGCTGTCACCGTGGGCACAGCGCTCCAGATGCACCCAGGGTGAACAGCAGTCTCTCCAAAACTATTCCTGATGCACCTGTCAAAGATTACAATTAATTCATGACTGTTCGATGGCTTATGCTAAATGAGTTTGGCTCCAGCCCAGTTTCCATTGGGCAAGTGTCACCACCTCAGGAAGACCGTGACATTTGGTATTTGTTGTCCTCTTGGCTGGCTCTCCTGCCCAGGGCCACGTATGGAATGTGTCAGGGGAACAGACTCGCTTTTCAGTCCCCGGTCTGTGTTGAGGTAGGACAGGATAGTGGAGCCTCTTGGCTTTATTATTCACAACTAACTTTCCTCTTGAAGACAGGTGGAAGAGTTTGTGGTTTGAAGCTCCTCTCACCACAGCACAATCCTGTTCATTCTCTATCTGACGATTCCCAAACCAATCTCCTCCTGATGCAAGGTGTGTGTTCACAAAGACTGAACAACAAGCTCTCCTGCAATGCTTACATTAGCATGATATGATTCAGTGATTTTCTTTGTTGCAATCTCTCTCACCCTGTCAGCACATTCACTCGGTATTGTTTTAAGCCTAGTCCTTGTGTGAGGTTGCTGCCTCTGTCCCTGCTGCACACCAAGCTGCACAAAACAAGTCAGACAGCAGCATTCCTGCGCCGAGCCACATTGTGTTCCTGGCACACTCCTGATAGCCATGGCAACATGGCTTTCAAACAGCTGACTACCTCTAGCCCTCTCTGGCACTCCTTGTGCTCCCTCACCAACAGGATTTTGGGGCAACAGTGTGAGCTCCTCAATACCTATGCCCATTGACACATTCTGTTGCCCCATGGTTTATGCCCCAGGAGACTTCACCTTCTTCTGTGCAATAAAGGCTAAAGGTCATGTTGCCAAAGTCACATTTATTCCTTGTATTGGGTCAGCTCACTTTGTTGATACAGTGGTTAAGCAATGAGAAGATTAACTGCTTGCTCTGTCCCAAGGAGATGATCTCATCTGGGAGAGACGTTGCTTTTGTGCCACAACAAAAGCGTGGGGAGTTTCAGCATGGTGCATGCTGTGGAGCGAGGCGATGCAGAGTGGGGCCCTGTGGCTCCAGTAGAGCAGGGAACTGTGTGTTTTGGCCCAGTGCTGGGAGCAGGAAGAGCACAAGAGAGAAAAAGCAAGTACAGAGGTGTGTGCACATGGTTCTGAGGTCACTTGAGAGGATGAACAGGCAGGGTGAAATGCACCTCTTCAGAGATGAGACAAGGAAAAGTGAAAGAGCTCAGCCAAAGTTGCCTCTCTAGCCATTCTATCGCAGAGAGAACAGCCCACCAGCAGTCTTGGGCTGTGCTGCTGTGGATGGCAGGGTACAGCTGGCATGTCAGCTGGACCAGAATGTCAGTGCCACCACTTATCCATTCCAGGCCACCAAATGAAGAAGCAGGGATCAAAGCCTGGCTCGCTGGGTTACGCACAATGCATTGGATGTATGGGAGCCAAAATTCACCCAAGAGCCTTTCCATCCTGCAATGCTGCAGACTCACTGCCCAGCATGAAGCCTGCAGATATCCTACACCAACCCAAAACTGTTGCACAGGCCACCAGTGGCCCTCACCAGTCTTCAAGTATTTACCAGAGCAGCAGAACAAGACTGTATTGTTGCTTCATCTCTAGAGATAGTTGCACCAAGGGGATCAGAGCAAGCCTAGATCCACTTATTCCTGCCACAGCCATACTTTGAATACATCCACAGATTTATCCCCAGCCCTGGCAGAGTTTCTTTTCCTTGTCTCCAACATGTGACCCAGAGCTGTGGAAACTCACCGTGATCTGATATTCACAGGGGTTTGGGAGGCTGATCTTGGTTCCCACCACTGTAGAAAAGCAGTCACTCTATGTCCAAAACACCTACTGTAAGGCCCCCTCAGCCAGCCTCCAGCACTGCAGCACAGTGGGTCCCTGCTCTCCCAAGGACAAGGACTTTCTCAGCAGAGGAGGGTACGCTGCCCAGGGGCACTCTTCAGCAGCCACAAACCAAAGCTGGGCTCTCTTGCCTGAGCAAAACTTGCCTCCTACACCACAGATTCCTGAATTCTAAACCCCCCTTCAGTGGGAGTGAAATGCCAAATTTTTAGCAGATTGGAGTTTATTTTTAAGCAGTGTAGAAAAAAAACCCAACAAACCCTCCTCACACCAAAGCAGTCTCCTCAAACACGAGCACACACATACACACAGAGAGAAATGAAATCAGCAGGTAGAAACAAGCCCAGCACAACAGCCAGACCTTAGCTCTGGACACTGCTGGCTTTCCAGCCATGATCTCAGCCCACCCCAGCCACCTGTTTGTGAAATTCCAGAAGGAGAAGTGCAGAGGACATCGCCCGGGGAAGTGAAGCACCTGCACTGGGATCTCAGTAAAGAGGAAAATAGGGAGAGGAGATATGGGAAACAGTTTAATTCACTGGGTCTCCAGCATCCCTCCCACTTTGCAGCAAACCTGAGTCCACCTGCATTGCAGCCCCTTCCCCAGCTCATGTGACAGCCACACACATCTCCTCCCAATTCTCCCAGTGCCAGAGGCACCAGGGGCATTCAGCACCACAACAGCTTGAGCCCATTGTGTTGGGGTCTCTCACCCCATTTGCTGCCTTGTAAAGTTGGATGCCTACTCCTCGCTCAGCATTTAACCTGTAACTACTCCACACAGGTCGTGGTTCAGCTTTCCTCAGCACAGTAAGGCCAGGTAAAGTGCCAGGAGCAGCTTTACCTGGCTGTGGTGCTCACCAGTGTCACAATAACCCCAGGTTTTCCAAACAGGTTTGCAAACCCCTCCCCAGCCACAAAGAGGAGAGAGAGATCTGACACTGTTGGCACAGGGTGAACAAGAGCTGAGAGTGGGTGTCTGAGCCCCCACGGAAGTGCAGTGGGAGCAGGGACACAACAGGAAAGAGAAGCTGAGATGAGATCTGATCCCCAGCACTTCTCTGGCAGGACACACTGGCAAAGCACAAAGGGGCCCATTCTCCCCCAGCACAGTGCTGCAGTGATGGATGTCAGTAGAGCTGATCCCTGCCTCTCCCAAGACAGAAAGCTTTAGCTGCAGGTGGCCAAGGCAGCTCTCTTGATCTCATCTGCCATGTCAAGGTCTGCTCAAGACACCTGGGTGCCTCCTTCCTCCAGCACAAGCCAAAGTGAGTTTCGTTGGGGCTGACATAGTTTTGCTGTACTGCAAAGGGTCAGAGTAAGCCTTTGCTGCAATCAGGAGTGGCTCAAGACTGGGAGCAGTGGGGCTGTGGATCTTCTGTACCAGCTGGTACTGGAGGTTTTCCTGGTACCATGGCACAGAAGCTGAGTGCTGTAAGGAAGGATGCTATGGAGGAAGGATCCCATGTCAGAGACATGGTCCTCAAGCCCTTCTGGGACACACGTTCTCCCAGTTGCTGTATGATATTTGGTGCATTCCAGGCTCATTTCCTACTTAGCTCTGCAAGCACTCACTCATTTTAAAGAGGGGATGATAGTGTGTACTGGACCAAATTCTGCCCTCACTGAGGATTTCCCCTAATGCCTCCCAGATCCATTACTTTCTGTGTGTCTCTGTGGCTGCTTCAAATTCAGTTTTCAGCTGAATAATCCAGTTTCCCAGTTGGGTTAGCCTCCCTAAGTCACACCATCCACCTCTTTATGATTTCTCTTCTGGGGTTGCCTGTTTTCTCTAGGGTGATCCAGACCCATACAGTTAGAAAATTGGTCACAACTAGTACTGCTTAAGAGGGCAAGGCTGCCCACAAAATCTGTGGTGATGAACTTTCCTCAGTTGAAGAATCTATGAAGATATATACATATAGAATACATAGAATAAACCAGGCTGGAAGAGACCTCCAAGATGAACTCTATCTGTAGTAACCTGCTACAGTTAATGCTGTAATAACACTGTATTAATTGTAATAACAGAGAAGTCAGATATGCTGAACACCTGGAAGGACAGGAGGATGTTTAAATGAGGAGGTTCTGAAGAAGAATTCCCTCACAGTGTGTGGTAGCAAGGGCTTGTCCTGCAAGTCTTTGGTGGGGATAAGGAGGACCAGCTAAGCCACAGGCGAGCTAAGCCCAGAGGCAAATACCTCCAGCAGGAAAGGAGAAATGGAAGTGGCAGGACAGAGGATGCAGACTGTGCCACTGGCTGCCTCCTCATCCTCCCCTCCATGGAGAAACTCTCAGAGAGAGCTGACACCCCACACAGGGTCAAGAACTTCTCTGCAGATACCTGCGGCAGCAAAATCAGCGGTGCAGACAGGACATGGATAACCTTCTCATTATGCTCCTACCTTGTGCAATTGAGGCACATAAAGAGCCACCAACGTCACATTCCAGCCACATGCAAAGCTGTCTCTGTGCTGCATAAATCATGCATAGCCACATCATCTGTTAGAGCTGCTCAAAGCCCTAATCGCTAATTATGCTGAGGAGTGTCCCATTACCTGCGGGACATGGTTGGGAGAGCCTGCAGCTAGCAGCACTCACATGTGGCAGAGGCTTCTGCATTTGAATATTACAGCTCTGCTCTTTGCCTCTGTGGCAGTTTACACATCTGGAAGAGGGTGCTGGGACTTTCCATTAAGTTAACACAAATGACTTCTGCTTTATCACTCTAGAAAGGAACCACAGCATGAAAAGGGCTCATTCGAGACCCCAGATGAGTAAGTCCCAGATGGCTTATTACACACAGGCTTGTCACAGACTATTTCCAAATTGGAAAGCAACTTAGGAGGCTAAAATTATAGTCTATCTGCTAGTGTTTCTGACATCTACTAGCCAGGCACAGAGCTGCTGTGAGAAGACCTGGAACTTCTAATGGATTCCTAAGGCAGTTTTAAATCAAGTTCAAATAGGAGTTGGTGCAAGTGCACAGGACAGGACCAGTCTGTGTCCCTCCTGTGCAGCAACACATTGCCAATTGATGGGTGCACTGGCAATACCAGCAGTGTTACTACCTGTAGCTGAGGTACAGTTTCAAACCTGTAAACCTATTTAAAAGCTGTGATAAGTAGTAGCAAGGTCCAGTGTGGACTTAATGTTCTCCCACATATACCTCTTTATGTATCAGGTTAAAAATATCTCTGGTTGAATAGCTTCCCCTTGCAGCAGAACTTGCTTTAATGCTTATCCTTGGCATCATTCACACTCTGCTGACACTGGTTTCTAGGCTCTGGGCACTGCTTGTGCTGCACTATAAAAAAATGTTGTACAAGATACAAGGAGTCCTCTGCTCTCTCCTGTACAGGCATTCACCTGGAAAGTTCATTACAAAAGCAAGTGATACAGCAAAGGTAGCACTTCCGGATTCAAGCCCAAAAGCAAGCAATCAGAAGAGAGATGTTTGGAGAAATAACTCAGTGTGCTGTCAAATTCCTCAAAGTGCCTTGCCACAACCCCCCCTTAGTGTGCTTAAAGTCTAGGACCCAGCTCATCACTCCTGGAATTTCATACCCCATGGGTCTTTGAGGTGGTTAGGACTGAAGTCCCAGGCTGAAACATCTCCTTAAGCACTCCCTGTTCACATGGAAGTCAGCACCAGAAGCTGTCCTGGTATACACAAACCACTTCATCAGCAGCTGCATCCCCTCTAACCTTTGAAATGACCTATACACCCTGTTTCACTTTCAGAGCTCTGCTGTTCCTTTTCAGATTGCTTCGTTCTGGCTGTGCAGCTACTCAGTTATTTTCTCCTCATCCACCTATTCAAAACACAACCCAAGAATTCAAAGGTCATCCTCTTCCAAAACTATAGGCAGAGCTCTATGTCTCTGACATCCATTTGCTGCTGGATGCTCATTCTCATTACACTGGCATATAAATCTCTGGAGAATTACAGGGGGAATCAGGTGCTTGCTGTCCTCAGACATTTCCCAGAGTGCCCAATAAAGGGACAGCATGTCCCTGGTATCAATATATTGCCTGTGAACTTTGAAAGCAGCATAAAATATGAGTCTAAAGCACATTACCAGGAATAGAATGGGAGGATGCATTTTATATGGGTATAGTTGAAAAGTGTTCAGAGTTAGTGGCTTGGAGTGGCTGGGGAAGCTGGCAGACTACAATAGATGTGACTTTTTTCCTTCCTTCTCTGTGGGGACAGCAGTGACTGATTGTGCTTGGAGCTCACATAGAGCTGGTGCTGGCACAGCAAATTGTCTGTTGTGCACATAGCCCAAATGCCCTGTGAGCTCTGTGGCATACATGCAATTTTAGCGTGCTTAAAAATAGAAAACAAGCTTGAGAGCTGTGTGATATAAGCTGTGACCCCTCAAAAATAACCTGCCAGCTTCACCATAGCCCTTACGTGCCTGGAGGTGGACTCTCTGGAGGTGCAGCCAAAATGGGCAATTACAAAGTTAGGGAGTTTGTTTAATGACTTTTGTGCTCTCAGAGAGTCTCAGAGGCCCAGAAAATTGAGTGGGCTTTGAGATGTGCAAACAGACAGCAATTCCCTGAGGGTTAACTGTGCTCAGCACACGAAGGAGAGCTGAGGCAAGTCCAAAGGTGTGACCCCCAACTCTGAGCGAGGCAAGTGCTTGCTCAGCATGCTTTGGGCTGGTCAGCACAATCCTCCCCACTGTCGTCTTGTACATGAAGTGAGGGCACTGATAGCATTTCACAGAAGTTCAAGAGTTTAATGTAATGCTTGTGCAAGCTCTGGAATTGTGGTTGAAAACCTGCCAAGCCTCCTGTCTCTCTCCAAATTCTGATCTGCCATCTTGTCCATATTCTACATCCTGCAAGCACAAGCAGATGTAAGAGAGGAAGGGGTTTATTTTTCTCCTCCCACTCCCCAAATTATAAAGGAAAGCTTTCAAGTAAAGGAAAACTTTCAAGAATGAAACAATAGCCATGCCAGGAGACAGAGAGACACAGCACAGTCCTCCTCATAGCAGGCCCTATTCCTGGGGCAGGTACCCGCAGCCATGTGTAGACAGAAGCCTTTGCTGACTCACACGAGTTGACCAGAAGCCCTAATTATGAACAGCAAGTGCCCAGCCTGTCCTTTGTACACGGTGGAGGCTGTTTGCTGCCAATGCCAGCCTGTGCAGAGCTCCTGCCTGCACCACCCCACGCTCTCCAGCGGCTTGAGGCTGGAGTGCAGCAGTCCTTCTGCACGCTGATTTATTAGCTTCACCCTGCAGTTCCCTTTGAGGTTGGGGGCGGCAGGACAGACTCGTTTGATGACCTCCCTTCAGGGCTGAGCAAATGAGATTCATTAGGATATGCAAAAAGCTGAGAGCAAAGCAACCCTATCTTTCTGTCTGAGCATCTGAGCTCTGCTGATCTGATAAGAGCACATTGCTCCAACATGTCTGCAGAGGAAGATCTGAAGCTCCTTCCCAGGCATTCCCAGATAGTCATTGCAACTAATAGACAAATAGGTCAGAATAAATAACAGCCCCCTCATTTCCCCTAGCATGCAAGTCTGGATGGCTTAAGTCAAGTGTTAATAAGAAATAAGGCTGCTGTAACGAGATGTCCTAATGCACTGCAAGGGAGATGTAGTATAATAGCATCATTTGTACAAACCTTCCACTAAAAGCTTGTCATTACCCAGACAGAAGAGAACATCATTTGCATAGGGAAGCAGAGGAAAAGCAGCTTGAATGAGGTGATCAAAAAATGGAGTTATCAAGTCACTGAATTGTTGTATAGGATAATACAGAAATATGTGCTGCTTAGGTTCAGCATTTTCATAGCAGCACAACAGGCAAAGTAAAAATTCTACACCTAGAGGGAGTGACTGGTGGGAGGTATACCAGGCTGTACTCTGTTACGGGCTAAAACATGATCCTGGGTGATAGAGTATTAGAGTACATGCTGATTCTCAGCCCCTCATACCAGGCCACTTGGTTTTGACATGGAAAGGCTGGGCTTGCCCAATGGAAATCAAGAAGCAAGAGCTGGGGCAAGAGGTGCACCAGAGCAAGCAGCAGGCAAACCTCATGGCTTCTGCCCACGGTGCTTTAAACTTAACTGCGCTGAGAGCAGAGGCCTTTTTGATAATGCATTTGGCCCCTTTGCTGGAGGTGTTCTAAAGAAAAGCCAGAAAGTAGCAAGCTCTCTTAAACCAGGGCAGCGGGGAGAACGGGAGCTGGGAAATCTAAATTTAGCAGCCAGCCCTGGGGCTGTTTGCTGCGGGCACGGTTTCCCAGCCGTCGGCGGAGCAGCCTCCCTTCCCTTCTGCTTTGCTCGTACCCAGTGAAGGATTTTCGGTAGCAACCATCACCATGGTATCACAGTGCCGCTTCTGTTCAGCGATTTTGCCAGTCCCTGTGGGTTTACTGCTACACTCGTGACATTTTAGGTGCGGTGAAGGGGCAGGTGGGTGGGAGGGATGCTTCTTAAAGCACCAGCTCCAGGAATCAAGGGAGAATAAATGCAGCACATCTCCTTTTTCTCACACGAAGCACACAGCCTTCCCAGTTGCAGAACAAAGCCCAGGAGCTCAGGAAACCCAGAGCGTCCTTATCTGAGAGGAAGGAGGAGGTTCTTGCACTATCACCCTGATCTCGGGGCGGGGGGAAAGAGCCAAGTGACAGAATCTGAGCTCCAGGAACTGGCTGTAATGAGATGGTTTCACTTCCCACCTCTGACTGCCACAATGTCCGGGTTGCAAACGGTGAGAGCAAACATTTTTAATACAATTTCCAGGTTTATTTTTCAGCTATAGCTCTCTTAATGCCCTTTCCTCCTGGGCCTGTTCTGTTCTTACCATCTTCCCTGCTGCAGCTCCCCAGTGATGACAAACCGTGAAGCATTTCCCAAGAGTGAGAAATCCTCACAAGAATCATCTGTTGCAAGTCCTGTCTGACAAAACCATGTCAGAGCTTTAGGGACTTTCTATTTTCAACTGAGTGCATCTTTCCCTGGCATTTCCCCCTGCTGGCTCCTGCATCCCTGCAGTTACAGTGGATATTGGAAGGGAAGCAGTGCTCATGCTGGGATGTGGAAACACTGTTGTTCCCACCTCATTCCCTGTGAGGACTGCTATAGAAAAGGTGCACATGGGGCATTGCTGCTGAGGGAGTGCAAGGCTCTCTTTCTCTCTTTATTCCTCCCATGAAATCAGCATCCCTGATGTAGTCCCTTCTTATCATGGCCTTGCAGTATCACATCTTGGCTTGGTATTTAGTCTTCTAGAGGCTTGAAAGGGCAGCTTCTCCTTGAGTTTATCAGCTCAAATGGGGGACACTGCTTGATGGCGTGCCAGCAAGCTTCTGTACCATGCCTTTTATGTCTCAATCAAGTCGGCACGTCTATTTAATTAAAGAGATGGTAATACAAAACACTCCTCTTGGATAAAATCTGGGGGAGAAAATGTGCTGCCTGACTTGAAGGGGAAGGAGGAATGGATTTGCAAACCCAGCAGAGCCCAGTGAGAGCTGAGGGCACAGTAGCACGGGATGGTTTAACAGAAGGGAAGGCAGCCGCTCTGCCAGCAGAAGCCCATGAGCAGAGAACCATGGAGCACAAAATTAACACACTGGCTCATCAGGAAATGTTAATGTGGGCAAGATGGGGAATTGCTTCATATGGGCAAACAATCTGTGCAGAAGGGATAAGCACGATCAAAACCTGGTATAAATCTGGACATGTTTCTCCAAAATCTGCCCTCTACCCTCCCTTTGAGGTTCAGGATAGGAAACACAAAGCCCTGATTAAGGTGTTAAATTCTCATGGCAAAAACCCAACAAAACATTTTGCTGAAATGAAACAGAATGAAAGCATCCAAAGGGGCTCTTCTAGAAACAATTAAGCCACTGCCACACAGATCCCAGGAGGAGAACCTTGCAGCTTGAAGCCAGTGGTTTGGGGTTGGACTTCCATGATAATACACAGTTGAGGAGCTGAACATGCACAAAAGCTGCAGTATTCCCTTGTTGAAGGGGTTGCTACTAAATCCACCAGCAACACTTTCCAAACCTTTCCCCTGCTCAGTCTGATTCTGTCAAGCCATTCCATTCTCTGAAGAGAGCTGAGCCATCTCCTTCAGGCATGCCATCATCTTCAGGACTGGAGAGCCTTGGCAGACAGAGTCTAGGCTCAGTACAGTAGGGACACTGCTCCACAGAGCCTCCAGGGCCAGGGCTGAAGCAGCAGACACTGCCCAAAGTCAAGGCTGACGTCCTCACCATGCAGGCGTGAAGGCAACGCTTGTCTAATGAAAGCACAACCATCACAGTTAATAATGTCCTAAAAACTCAGGGAATTCCTCATTTTCATGAGCTGAATGACCACCTCAAGACAGTGGACATTTAAAACTAAGTAATACAATGTTTAACAAAATACAGATTCATTGTAATAACTTCATTCACTTCAGGACAGTCCTCTTAAAACCAAACGTCAACTAATGAAATCATGTCCGCTACAAATGCTGGCTCCACTTTCATCTTACTGACTTCTCCCAGAACGTATCCAGGCTCTTATTTTCCCTAACCATTCCCTTGTGCTGCCATATATTGCCCCTAATGGATAGCTGGGACCAGCTTCACTCAGCCACACCTCACCTGTCCCCATCACACCAGTGAGCAGGGGCCATTTCCCCCTTTACAGCGACAGTCAGGGAAATCAACTCCACCTACAACATAACCAGCTGCTGAATGTAGTCCCCTTGCATTTACACTCCCACTGGGGGAGGGGGAAGAGATGAAGATCTGGTACTATTGGTGACTTACAGCCAGAGAGACTCCAATTTCAACATCCTAGATGAGCAACTGCTTTATATCCTGCTCAGGGCCTGCCTGGGTAGGGCCACAGGCAAGGTGATGCATGCAGCTTTTTGCAGGAAGAAGGCCAGAACAACATTAAAAAGTAATTGAAATGCCTGGGGGATGAGGGGAAGAAGAGGACAAGCTCAAAGAAACCAAAGAGAAAAAAAACTACAGCATGGCAGTGTGTGAGTGCACTTGCCTGAGATGACCTGGGAAAAAAAAAGAAAAAGGTCATTCTGAAGGAAACGACAAAACTGCCTCTGAAAGGATTCTTTGAAGCAGTGGCAATGGCAAGGAAGCAGTAAATGGCAGGCAACAGACCCAACACTGTTAAAGGGAGGGAGTTCAGCTGGAGGATGGGTCTGCAGATCCACCATGGCATTGCCTCTCAAGTCAAGGCCACGCAAACCACTACAAAGAAAGGTTGAACTCTGCATTAACCAATGCTGATGGAACCCTAAAGTTACTAAGGCTGCGCTGCTCCTTATGCAGCACGTATTTTGTTAAACTAGTGCTTCCTTTTCATCCAGAAAGGCTTCAGAATTACACAGATGGCTAAAACATATATCTATAGCAGTGGTAGTAATCCAGAAATCCCTGTGGGGTAACCCAAGGTTTTAGCCTTTTTGTTATTTTCCCTTTGAAAAGGCAGTGAGCTGGGGTTTAAGGTGGAGTGAGTTTATTTCTGTCATGGCTGCCGCAGAGAGAGCTCCATCACCCACAGATAATGCCAGATGGTGAGCCGTGCCCAAATCCATCAGGCAGAGGCCTCAAGAAGAGGTTTGAAGTATAAATGGGGATTGCATGTCTCACTCAAGGAGCAGCCAACAGAAAACAAACCAAACAACAAACAAACAAAACAAACCAACTCCAAAGAGGAGTTTGGCTATAACCACGGCAGCACAAATCCGTCAGCTGCCGCTGCGCTCCTAACAGCTCTGCAAGTGGCAGAGAAGCTTCTGAGCAACCTAAGGGACAAAAGATGACACAGAGCAGGAAAACCATGTGTGCTCAGTGGCACAGATGATTTAGGGCTAGTTTTATCCAACCCCCTGTTAACTTACTGGTCCATCATCAAGGTGGATGAACGGTTACATGGCTCAACAGAGCTGATAATCCTTTGCATGCATTGCAGAGGGTATAAAATTTTCTGGAGCTGGTGGAAGGGACTCTTGCTGCACCATATGGTCTCTTCCAGCCCTTGCACTGCACCGAGGCTCGTGCTCTCATGTGACACACCATTAGCGAGTCACATGCAGCAGAAAGCAATTTTATGGCCAGATCCTGCTCTTAGAAGCTATGATGACTAAACTAGCTAATCAAATCAGCATAAATGTGCAAACACCGTTTTAGCAGCTGTGACCATAAATATCATCAGCAGAATGTGAATAATCCTGAGCACAAGATGAGTTGAGTAATGGGTTCCCAATGGGTGTTGAAGCCATCAGTCCGCTGCCTGGCAACTCGGAGATGGGGGCGAGGCAGGGAGGTTTGATTATGATGAGTCTGAAACAGCAGATGCAGTTATCAGGACAAAGCAGCTAGATCACATGCACCAGAAAAAGGGGAAAGAAAAAAAAAAGCATTTATTGAGAGAAATAATTGTGGTGGATGCCCTGTTCTCACCCTGCTGTCTCCCAACTGCAGGCACATGTGCACGTTCCATGTGGAGAGATGTGTTTTAGCATTCCCAAAGTGACTCATTTGGCATTTTCCAGGGACCTGCCACAAACTCCCCCCCCCCCCGCTCCACACACACACCATTTTGTCAACAAGCCATAAGATAATCAGCTGAGGTGAAATTCAATGAGAACACAGATACCAAGGCTAAATTTGTTTTTAATTTGTGCCAGCTTCTGCTAATGGGAGCCAGGGTGCAGGGCTCTCAGCACTGACAAAGGGGAAGGGGGGGGTAGAGGGGGAAAGCTGCCGAAATTAACAGCACGTGAAAGTCTTAACCTCCCCTCTGGTGAGGACCAGCCATGCACATGGTCCCAGAGCAGATGGAGCAGGCTGGAGTGGGCATGGCCAGAGCGGAAGGACTATCCTGTGAACCACTCTGCCAGGGGCCCAGGGGAGAAGATTGCTGGAAACACAGCCAGTTTCTCCCCTAGTAAAGTGCTTTAGTGAGGGAAGTGGCTTTTGTGGCTTAGAAAAATGAATCTACCTCCCTGTACCTGCCAGCATGAATCTGGCTCAGCCATAGAAATATATTTGGGGGGGGAAACCCAAAACAACAAAACACAAAACCCACAGGAAAAAGACCAGCTATGGTGTCTCTGTCCTGATGGCTTTTGGCAGGCTGTTACAAATGTTTGGCTGTTACAGATCATATCTTGCTCTGATGATGATATCCAACCCTGCTCTGGAGCAAAATCCAGAGTCTAGAGGGCAGGAGAAATATTGTCTTGCATCTTGCCTCACATTGCAAAAAGGTAATCTGTGTTTGCTGAATTGTCAAAATCTGAAGAAAAGTCCTGTGTGTTGGGGGGATATATCTGCATGGCAGACATTACAGCTCATGTCAGTACTGCAGCTTTTAGCTGAGCTTTAATACTGATCTGTCTTAGTCCAGAACACAAAGTGATTGTGAGCATTTCCAAGTTCCCAAGGAGCTGGCAGCCCAGCCTGGATTGCCATGTACATAGATACGCCAGGCTGCTAGTTTAAAGCATATGTACATGCAAAACCAGGGTTACTGCAAAGGTTTGGCTTGCTGTATTTCCTTAGTTATGGTGATTATTGCTGTGCTTAGCTACCCAAAAGATTAAGCTGTGCCCAGGACCAAGGGGCAACCTTTCTGAGTTCATAGAAGCATAGAATGGTCTGGGTTGGAAGGGACCTCCAAAGGTCATCCAGTCCAACCCCCTCTGCACTAAGCAGAGGCATCCTCAGCTAGATCAGGTTGCCCAGACCCATGTCGAGCCTCACCTTGAACATCTCCAGGGATGGGGCCCCAACTACCTCCCTGACTCATCAAGCAGAGGATTTGAAGAGGCAGACTTTCCTAAGTGACTGTCAGCTGTGCAAATGAACATAATGGGTTCAGTGCTTAGAAACTGGAGATGAAAGATGAAAGGAAAAAGAAAAAGGAAAAAAAAAAAAATAGAAAAAGCTCTTCCCTGGCCAAGAAGCAAAAGGACAAGTGACAGAACATCTTGACATGCTGATGGAGAACATGAAAGACAGGGGTGGTGCTGGGCTGTGGCTCCTCAGATGATGGCAGGCTCAGTTTATGCCAGGAAAGCTTGTACAAGCACTGGCACCGTGCACAGGGAGCGCCTCAGTAAATATGTGGAAACACTCGTAAGAAGAAAAGGAAAACAGCAGAAGCAAATGCAGGGGATCTAGCTGCCTCCCATACCAGCACTTAAGGTGTGTCCCTCAGCAGCTTTCCCTAGAGAAACTCTGTGCATTTATTTGTGGGTTGTTTTTTTTTCCCCCCACACTTAGGTAGCATTTAAAATAACCTCCTTCCTCCTAAAGGGGAGTTTCTTTCAGCAGTGTCCATCCACTGAAGCTACCCCAGCTGTTGGCTGCCCACTGACCTGAAACACTTCCACGAGACAACTACCTGATGCTGAGACCAGATGTGGATGAGAAGATGAAGGGGAAAGGGCTGTATGTCTTGGTGCCAAAAAGGACTGGAGGAAGTCAGAATTGAGGGAAATCTGGGCTCCAGTGACCAAACTGGCAACACTATTTCTCCAAAGCATGGAGATGATTTGGAGCAAAGGGGTGCATTTCACACCTTACACTTATCTATTTCAAAATAGACACCAAGATCTCAGTCCAAGATAGCATACCCATCCTGAGCCAGGCCCATCGCTAGTTATCAGTTTCTCCTTCAAAAACACACCACAGCTGCAACTCCAGGCTGGAGAATTACTGGCAGAACTGGTACAAACTCTGGCACGTGTTTTAAAGCCTTGTTTTCAAGGTCCAGAAAATTCCAGCTCACTCTCTTCAGCATGTTTCACTGCAGCATCATCCTCTGCATGTCTGCATTGTGGCTGGGCCGAGGCCAGGAGATGCCAGGTACTACCAAAGACTGTCCTTGTGCTATTCCTGGTTTCATCTGAGATAAAATGTACTGGAAAATTTTGGAAGAACTTCTGTTCCCATCCAGTCCATGCCTCCCAAACCCACAAGTTCTGGGTAACTGAATGAAAATATGAGGGAACATCTCCATGTGTAGATGCAGAACTCTTGCCAGCATTTGCTGCTCTTTGCTGTGCACGCAGAAAGGTTTCCCTTTGCGCACCTCTGCACACAACAAGCTTAGTTCCTGAGCTTTCAGGGGCAGTAGAAAAGAGCTGCCTGTCCTATGTTCATTTTTTCAGTATGAGATATAAGGATGAAGGAGTGTACCCCAGCTCTGAGAATCCTTACACTGCCTTGCCTATTTGAGGGGGAACAAATATGGTTATTATTTATTTATGGTGCAACAGCACAACCCAACCATCTTCCACCCCAAGAGCTGCCCTAGGGCCCACATGACAGGATCCCACCCAGACTCCAGCCAACAGGGTTCATGAGATAATAAAAGCTTTCTTCTGCTCCCTGTGCCTTCAGGCAGGGCATGACTTGAAGCAAGCCCACCCACAAAAAGCAGCATGTCTGTGAGGTGTAACCCACTGTGGTGCCATGTGATACCTTCCCCTTCCTGGGGAGCTCAAAAGGGAGCATCCTCAAGCAGCTCCTGCTCTGCAGCGGTGAGCCTGGTCTCCTCTCCAGTCAGGCATCACCTGCCCAAGTAACTCCCCTTTGAGCCATCTCCTGACCCAAGTCTGACATCCAGCTGAAGTGTGCAGGAACAATTTTTTTTCCAGGGATTACAGCAGCCCCAGACTGCATGGAGTCTGAATATTGCCACATCATTGCAGGGGCATGGCATATAAAATAGTAATTTGTGGCAAGAGCTTAGATTTTAAATAGAGACAACAAACAAAGCAAGAGAAAATCTATTGCTGTTTCTACTACAGTGTGGAAGCGCTGAAAAATCCAGGTGGTATCTCAGTTATAGTCACAGTTATATTTGTCACACTTGTGCCTGTTACACCACTATCACAGCCAATCCAGATGGGGAATGGCCAGAGTAAACCTGGGTCTGACAGGCAGTTTACAACTAGCATTTAAAGATAAATCTAAATTAGGTGACAGTTTACCTTAAAACACCATAAACCCTCACAGTTTAGGAAGTGGCTGCACAGGGCAACTTGCAGCGGGCTGGGGGTTACCGAGAGAGGCAGGGGGGAGGGCTGAAGACAGAAGCATTTTCAACCAGGTCACACTGGGACCAAGGCATGGGGCTAGTGGGTCACAGCCCCTCATTTCCCGTACTGACTCTCCCATGAGGCCCAGTTGCAGCTGGTAGAGCAGGATGGCTTCGTCTGCTTTCTGCCCATTGCTATGACCAGACATCAACAAGAGGGATTAACTCTGGATAAATCCCATAGCCAAAAAGAGGATGTGACATTTCCTTGCAACATCCCAATTAGAGAGGGAGGTGCATGCAGCAGAGTTATCTGCTTCACACTCCATATTTTTTCCCCAGCAGCAGGAAAAAGGATTTCCTGCCACCCACTAAATCATCAATGTTTCTTGTCTGGCTGTTTCAAGCACAGCTTTATTATCCCTTCCACTAACTTCTGAGGGCACTCATAGTATCATAGTATCATAGTATCAGTCAGGGTTGGAAAGGACCACAAGGATCATCTAGTTCCAACCACTCTGCCATGGGCAGGGACACCCCACACTAGATCAGGTTGGCCAGAGCCTCATCCAGCCTGGGCTTAAACACCTCCAGGGACGGTTCCCCAACCACCTCCCTGGACAACCTATTCCATGGCTTCACCACTCTCATGGTGAAGAACTTCCTCCTCACATCCAGCCTGAATCTCCCCACCTCCAGCTTCATTCCATTGCCCCTAGTCCTATCACTACCTGAGATCCTGAGAAGTCCCTCCACAGCCTTCTTGTAGGCCCCCTTCAGATACTGGAAGGCCACAATTAGGTCACCTCGGAGTCTTTTCTTCTCCAGACTGAACAGCCCCACTGTTATTGTATCATAAGAGCAGACTAGAGTTTGAAGTTCCATGCTTCTAAAATTTATTTATTTATTTATTGGGGGGGGTGGTCATCCACTCTGGTTTTACTTCCTTTTTTTCCCTCATAGGGGAAGCACTGACATTTCAAAGCAGCACATTTGCTGTATGCTCATCCAAAAGAATTTAAGGTCCTGTCTATGCACTTTCCCTCAGAAAATGCCTCCCAAACTTGTGGCATTAAAAAAATAAAGAAATCTGATTTCACAGAAGCACAAAGACACAAGCTACTTCAAAGCAAGGCCATGCAAAATAAAACCTACCATTAAATACAAGAGGCTGGAATGAGAGATCCCACCTCTGATTATACTCATTCCCCAAGAAGTTTCGCCCAAGGTAGAGCTGCTGGGTCATGTCCATGATTTTCTCACACATACCATTAAAGCAGGCAGGCTCCCCAGTGTCACACCTTGAGAATGTATGCAAAAGGCTTTGGCATTACATATGCTTAATCCTCACATGCAGGGATATCTTCTCACGAGAGGTATAAGTGACCATGTGCTGGGGTCAGCCAGAACCATCTTAGAGCAGAGGTACAGAGATACTGAAGTTGCCTACCTACTTCTCTGACTGTGTTAGGCAGATCTGAGGCTATGTTCCTATCTTACAGGCACTGGGGCTTGGGTTTGGAGGCCAGCACACAGCCTCACAGATCTCAGGGCTGGGAGAGTTTAACCACCAGCAGCACCAGTGCTGCTGTGGGAGGGTTGGGACTCAGTGAGGCCAGGGAGTATGACACTTAGGCTTCAATCAGGTTAGAAACAACCAAGCTTGAATACAAGCATGTCTCCACCCAAAGCAAAGCCATATGCAACTCAGCTCAGGAATGAGAACTATGCAGCCAGAGGTTTCCTCTAGTTATTGTCTGGGGTTTGGGCTGCAGTGCTCAGGCAGGAGAAGAACAAAAAACACAGAGGGCGTAGGAAAGCCAGGCACAGCCACAGGAGCCTCAGCCCAAACTCAGGCCCTAGTTTCAGGATGCAAGGCAAGAGATGGTGATGCTCTCTGCAGCTTTCTCTCACCCTCCACTACAGCTTGATGCTTTTACATCTCAACTGTACCAAAAGAACCATTTTTGACACTGATGATGTTCATGTGACATGCTCATGTGACATCAATTTCACTAGACAGCAGAGCAGACATGAGAATGTTTAAATAAGAACTGTATTGGAAAGAGCAAACTCCAACATAATTCTTTTTTCCCAGCAAGATACACAGAAGAAGACCCCCAAATATTGCCCACACACAGCCCAAATATTGAATTTGCCATTTCAATTTAAAAGATACAACCTGAAGCATGTCATGTGCTGGGTGAGAGATAGCTCAGTTTTCATTTCCCTCTTGTGCAGATTAGGTTTAACATTCTTTCAGCCCAACACACAGCCACTCACCACTACTCTGACTCCTTCCCAGACCTGCTGCAAATGCAGGGCTGTGGAGCAATCAGTGGAGATTCATGAGCATTGGCCTCTTAAATACTAAGTTTCAAGTAAACTGTGCCTAGAATCAGAGGTAAGGGATTGCTCTGTTACTGGCCAGTTTTGCATCATCATCACTGAGCTCCCAGCAAACACAGCAGTATTTCACTGGGTGGAAAGTCAGCTCACCATACTTCTCATCCCAGCTCCTGGCTTTTTCAGTGCAGACAGCAGACTCAGGGAGCAGTGGTTTTGTAATTAAGATGATTTTTAGTTCCAACTGCCAAGGAAAGGGGATTTTCACATTCTCCCCACTCCTGTCCCTACCTTTGTCCTTCTGTTGGCATGAGCATCAGCCAAGCCAGGGAACTGATCCAGCTGGAAACTATGTGCTTGTCTTTTCCCTTTCTGCTGGGTCAGTTTTCAGAGGGATCAGATTCCTAATCTGGCAGATCACTCAAGAGCTGATTTTGGCACCATGGAGAGCACATGACCCAGCAGCACAGACTTTGACCAGCTGAAAGCAAGGATAAGCCTACATCTGCAGAGAACACCCATGGGCCACCCTGTACTCACCCATGCAAAGATCTTCTGTCTGCAGAAGGAAAGGGGCTTTTACCAGGGCTTGTTCTGCTCCCAGAGAGGAACAGGCATGTTTTTGGTAGAGACACCATCTCCCATCTCTATCTGCTTCACTTTCATGTCCCTTGCCACTGCTCTGCTGCCTCTTCTCAGCTCTTTGGTAAAGCCCAGGGCTCCACTCCAGCCTTCCTCTCAGGTCAGTATCTGTCTTTAAACAGTCCTATGCCTCTTGCCCAGGTACTTTCAGTCCTTATAGACACGTGGATTTACCAGCAGCCACAGACATCGGTGAGATATGGATGTGCATGCCCAGGCCAGATGCACACAAGCACAGACCTAGAATATCACCAAAATACTCTGGTTCCCCCAGGCTGAAGAACTGGGCTGTATGGCTCTGAACCATTACTACTAAGCATACTGTTTCTATGGCTACACCTTCCTCAGCTTTCACTCCTGCATTCAGCAACTGATTCTCTTTGTCTGTCTCTCTGTCTGTCTGCCTGCCTCTGCCTGGCACACACGCACAAACTAGACATCCCACCTATTCTCCACTCCAAACAGCACCTCCAATCTTCCTCTCATACACAGCCTAAAAATCCAGGGTGGCTGTTTCTTGAGACACAGCAGAAAAGGGGCCAAAGACTTCTGAGCCAAACCAATTGCAAATGCCAGCAATGCCACAGCCAGGCTCCTGAGCTTCCAAGCTTATTTACAGCAAACGTGGAGCTGGTAGTGTTTCCTTCTGATCCAAACTGATTGCAAATGCCAGCAATGCCACAGTCAGGCTCCTGAGCTTCCAAACTAATTTACAACAAAGGTGGAGCTGGTAGTGTTTACTGGAGAACTTTATTGTTATTTATGGTGGCATGAAACCACAGCAGCATGCAAAGAGCAGGCAGACCCCTTCGTCCCCGAAGCCACTCCCAAGAGGCTGAAGAGCTTGCGTGCTGAGTGATAGTAAAGAGGGAAATATCTCCCAGGGATGCTCTAACAAGAAACCTCGTGCAGAGGAGGTCAGCAGTACCTTGGCCTCAAGGTGACTTGTTTAGCAGTGTGGAATGAAGATATCAGTCGGATGTTGGGTGAATGCTAATGGCTGGGAGCAGCTCATGTCAAGCTGAATAAATCCTTTGCTCTCCATTCTGAAACACAATGGCACATGAATGACTAAGCAATTCTGATAACAATTCAATAGACAAATGTCAGCTTGCTTTGATTAAACATTACTTCTGGAGCTGTTCTAGGGCAGCAAAAGACACATCAGCTTGCTTCTCTCAACCCAGTCCTCCTAGCAACCCAGCCAGGACAGAGAGACATTTATTTCACAACAACTATAACTGATTTTTTTTCTCTAAAGCAATTGGAACTCTGGTAACATCTGAACTAAGTCTAGATTCATGCAAGCACAGCTTGGGGGGTGTTGTGGAAAAAAAATAGCCATTCTCTATTTTAAGAACTCGGTTTCACTGTCACTTTTCCCTTGCTACATCACAGTTATCCCTAGTGCTGTAATAACACAGTCCAGTTAGGAGATATAGGTGGAACTGAGCCATGTAATTACTACATTTCCACATGTATTTTTGTATATTTGCAGCACTGAAATAACACTCCCCTAGCACAGGGTTAGTCCAGACAAACAGTTCAGTTTAGGAATGTGGCTAAAACAAGCAGCAGATCTAACTCAATGTTTAAGTATGTCCCTCTCTGTGCTGGAGGTTGGGCCTTCCATAGAATGATAACTAGCCCTTTTATTTTTGTGGAGAACATCTACATGAGCAGCTTTCCATGATCTGCACCTTCCACCTCACCAGCCCCCAAATCTGTTTGGAATGATGAAAGGAGTAGCCTCATGCACACACACACATGGGCTTATACCCTTGTCTCCAGTCAGTTGTGAAATAAGCTGCTCAGCGCTGCATCCGTAATGGGGACTGCAGTGCAGATGGCAAAAGCAGAGCCACAACTCGTGCTGTGCCTGCGCCAGTAGAGGTGTGTGATGCAAGCAGAGCTGCTCAAAGAAGCGTAACACACCAACAGCGAGCAGGGGAGCAGAGGCAGCAACTCCTGAAGCATTTTCACCTTCCTATCTATAGAAGTGGCTGTCTAGGGCGAAAATAACATGGAAAGATGTCCAGAAGATCCTGAGTGAAATGCTGTCTGCTCTGCAGTCTATGGGAATGTGGGTTCCACTCTGTGAATCAGTGCTGGGCTGTGCTTCAGTGATGCAGATTCCTTTGTAGTTGAGACAACTTAAGCAGAAAACAAAGCAAGAATCTCCTACACCTCCAAGCAAATGTCCACAGCCACCACAACCCCCAGGGGCCTCGTTGCTGCATTTGACCATAGTCTAGGACAATGAGTGAGATGTTATCTACCTAATTCCACTCTCAAGAAATTGCTTTGGCTACTTTCCTTTCTGAGAATGAACATGTGGAAGTAATGTGCCCTTGTATACACACAACCCACATCGACAAGAGTACTGGGCAACTGTGAACTGAGGCTGCTCCTTTAGACGTGGTAATTGGCAGATGCTGCATCCTACAGGTAGAGGTTTCAGAGAAGACATCTACACTGAGTACACATTCACAGGGACAATGACTGCACATTTGTGTATAGGTGAATGTATGTACACATGCACAGCAAGAAACTGGAAGACAGAAGAGTCCTGCTTGGCCCTAGGTGCAAAAGGGAATTCTAATCTTTGCAGCTCCCCTTTGATAGCACAGAGCTGCTTTGCAAAACCACCAGGATGCCCCTTATACCTTTGTTGTTTTCAATACTCTTTAAGAGTTTCCTCTGATGCCTGATTTGCTTTATTAGAGAAACCTACTCAAAGGGATTTGTGTGCATGCTCAGCTTGATTTGTGAACTCCAACAGGAGGGGCAGCCAGTAAAATTAATGAGGTTCTGGGCAAATTATTGCACATGCAGGCCCACAGACATAAAGCATTAACTGACTGTCTAATTAACAAAGGCCACGTGCCCGATTAAGCATGCAAACGTTGCTGCTCATACACACACATTGACACACATTAATGTCTCAGCGAGGATACATTTGCAAGTGTCTGTTTGGAACGATGATGAAGCACGCAACCTGCTTCTCTAAACACTCTGCAGTATGCAGAAAATATGTACACGAAATAATCTGCTGCCCATTGCTGTAATGAGCACGAATTCTTTCTGGAAAGCAACACAGCAGGTCTCCAGGCTCACGCGGGCGCTGCTTTAAAAACACCTAGAAGGGGGCAAACGAAGGACAAAGAGGCCTTGAAAGAAAAAGTTTTTAACTCCATTTCAGTCTTGTCCTTGCAAGTGAAGGGTTGCTTTCATGTTGCAATGTCCTTGTTGCAGTATGCGATAAGAGGACAGGGGGATATGGTCCTATTCCTAATTCTGCCCTGTTCTTACCACTTAACACTCATTCTCTGGGTCTTTATCTCCTTCCTGATTAAAGCTCAGGTTTTTAAATTCACAGCCATAAGTTCTTTTTTTTCCTCTCCCTCTCCTCTCCCTCTCCGAACCGAACCGAACCGAACCTCTCCGAACAGAACCTCTCCTCTCCTCTCCGAACCTCTCCTCTCCAAACCTCTCCAAACCTCTCCTCTCCGAACCTCTCCTCTCCAAACCTCTTCTCTCCTCTCCAAACCTCTCCTCTCCGAACCTCTCCTCTCCAAACCACTCCGAACCTCTCTGAACCTCTCCTCTCCTCTTTCCTCTCTTCTTTTCTTTTTCTTTTTTCTTTTCTTTTCTTTTCTTTTCTTTTCTTTTCTTTTCTTTTCTTTTCTTTTCTTTTCTTTTCTTTTCTTTTCTTTTCTTTTCTTTTCCTTTCCTTTTCTTTCCTTTTCTTTTCCTTTTCTTTTCTTTTCCTTTTCTCTGAAATCAAGCAAGAGCTAGAACAGCAATGTCTCAGAGGTGGTGGTTACAGTACAGGATACCTGTTCTATATCAGTTCACTTAACTCAGTTAACAATGCTGCCAGATCACATCACTTTGGGACACAGATATGATCAGTCAGTGGGGAGGCCAGGAAGGCAAAATGCTGGAAAGCTAGTAGCAATCTCAGGGTGCCACAGAAGATGCTTTCAGCACCAGCTGCAGACCTGTGCCTGTCAAACAGCAGGGTCACCTCTGCACAGACCAGCAGCTGACCTGCAGAGAGTGCTATGAAGGCCAGGCAGCAGAAGAGAGCTATGAAGAGACTGGTCTGTGTGAAACAGGGAGGCAATTTGTTCTCCTCACCTCTAAGCCTTGAATAATCAACTCATGCCTTCTGCTCCTCTCTGTGCATCTCTGCTATCTGCAGCAGGAGTTGCACAGCACTCAGCCTTCACTACATTGGCTTATGGCTGATGCATTGACAGAACTGAAGCTCAAGGCTTCTCTCAAGCCCACAAGTAAGCCCTACTCCTCACAAATGCTCAGAAACTCAGTTTCTCCAAGGAGCCAGGGAGGCCAAGGGGATTGTTAGAAAAACTAGTTGTGTCTGCAGTGTGTTTCTTTGCCGCTGGACCATCTCCAAAGACATTTCAGGTGCTGATGAGACCTTCCAGCACATCCATTTAGAGTGCAGTTTCCCTTCCTTCCTGCATTATTTACCATACAATGCCAAGCTGCTTAAAGGGCTGTTGCAAGCTATTTTCTGAATCATCCTTTCCTCTCTGTGCTGTTTCATGTAATAATCTCTCTGAAATCTATTTTGGGAGTGGTGTTTTGCAGCAGAGGGTTGTTTTGTTTGCTTTCTCCAACTGTTCTGTGGCAGGCATAGAAAGTTGGTTCGTTATTGTAAAGCTGCTGACAAGGACAGAGTTACAGATCCTGTGTCCTGTCAGTCTCTCCTTGCTCAACTCTCCTCTCTGGGGTAGGGATGTAGAGGCTCAGAATGACAAGTGCAAGGCTATGCCCATTAATTTGTTGCTGGGGAGTTGCTCCTATTTATCAGAGCTGCAGGCAAAGGTTTGTTTTCAGAGTTGCACGGGGATGACAGGTCACATTGATTTCTTAGAGCAAGGTCTCTGATAAAGGTTTGGATTTCTGAATTATACTATGTAGAGCATCTTGGCAGTCTGACTATTAAAGGAAAAAAGAACATGGGCTTTGCCAGCAGCTGTGTTAGAGAACAGGAAAAGGGAAAAAAAGAAAAGTAAACCAAACCCAAACAAAAATAAAACCACCCCAGGGGATGTATTTTGAGCTGACCAAATTTGAATATGCTTTTTCCAGAAACACCCAGAAATCTTGAGTCTTTAGACTTCAGACCAAAGGAACCAAAGGCACATTTTGTATCAGAGAGACCACACTTAATTTGATACCTGAACTCAAAGTCTTTCCACCACCCAACATTCGTATTAGCTTTTGACTTCAAATTTAGATGCCCTGCTCTCACCCTGGGAGTATCTGACCGGGAAGTGATTGCACATCCACACCATACCTTCAAAGCCAGAGTGCTACGCTTGCTTCAGCAGTTTTTGGCAAAGTTCAGTACACTTCTCAGCACTGAAGCATAATTGCCCAACTACAGCAGTGACTCCAGTCTCCAAAGGCCAAAAGAGAAAGAAAAAGGAAGGAGATGGGAGGACAGCTAAGGGTAGCACATTTCAGATGTGGGATACAATTACTTCCTTTCTGGAGACCTATTTCTGGATACTGCCAGAGAACTGGACAGCTAAAACAAGAAATCAAATCTAAAATGAAAGATCATATTAGAAAGCACACACACCCAGACACCATGGCAGGCAAGAGCTGGGGGACCTGTGTAATCAGAGCTATAATGATTCCATAATTTCACATCCAAACATAATTAGTTGAGGTACGTTCTTTGACAGCTAGAGATTTGCAAAATTAGGGTCAAGCAGGTTCACTTTTTTAATTGCTCTCATTTCCCCCCTCTGTGTTGTTTCTTGTCGCTTTATAGCCTCCTCCCTGGGCCAAATTCATCCCTGGGGTAACCCCCTTTTAAAAAAAAACAAACCCTCCTTGAATTTGATCTTTTGTACCTTGGAAGCATGGAAACATGGCAGCAAATAGTTTTCTGCTGTGCGACAGGCCTGTCACGTGTCTCAGCGTATCTGAAGGACTGTGTGTCCAGATTGCCAGCCATAAGAACCCAATTCCCTAGGAAAGAAAAGCTGAAATCAAAATAAAAACCAAGCTGTAGGCTGCTCCCTGCTTCATACATTATGGCTTAAACTGCAGCAACAGCAGAGAGTAGGAAACAAGGCTGCCTAATTCCAACACGATTAGTGTCCACAGCCTCAGATGGTATCAGAACGCACAAGGGGCAATTTAAATATGCAGGCAGATTTCATTAACTAGTTTGAATCCACCTGATTGAACAAGCCAGGACAATAAGCCCTCTGTGTTCAAACACTCTGTAAAATGGTCTCTCTCAAAGATGATGCTCTGCCAGTTTAGGCACATCAGACATTTGAAGTGTTTATACATGGGCTCACACAGTACTTACTGGATGACCCTCACTTATCTGGAGCAGAGCTGCATCATCCACAGACTTAAAGCTCCTGTGATTGCCCCAAACATGCATCACTCACACTTATTCTATCCCTGGGAAGTGGATAACAGCAGCAGCACCACTAAACAGAGATCAAGTCTGTGCAAACAGCTCCCCAGTCAGGGGATGAACTAACTGGCCAGGAGGATAGTTTCAGCTTGCATGGAAACAGCTGAGAAGAGCAACACCAGCAGCCCCAGTGCGGCAGAAAATTCAAAAGCCCAAATCCGTGATGCATGGCTGGCACTGTTTGTACTTGATCCAGTGCCTACACTCTGCACTGCAAATACAATGGCTGGAAATGAACCTGGGCATAAATAGTGAGCACACAGCGACAGGTACAAATTTGCTGTGCCTCGATACAAGCTCCTGCCATTCATTTCATAACTGGGCAACAAGCAGAAGTGATAGAAACTTTATGTAGGCACGTGCAGCAAACATTTCCATGGGTGTTACTTGGACATATTTTATGAGTTGGTGGGGTGCTGTTGAGGTAAAGCAGAAGGAGGAGATGTGAATTGTTTATGGTAGATGCACAAATGTCCTTTTTTGCACTTCAAACCCTTTTAGTGATTGATTGGGAAATCTGAGGCCGCAGTAAAACCTCAGGTAGTTCGTGATGAAGAGCATATGGGTCAAATGAGGTGTGACAGGGGGAGCAGAGATTGTATTTGTGCAGTACACTGCACTTTGGCATAAATTATAGTAATATTTACATAATCTATAAATATGTTATTTTATACACAATCTTTCATCCTCCAAAATAGCAGAATCCTTCACAACACACAAGAAACACAGCTGCTTGAAGGATACAGCAATCCACACAAAGCAGCAAGCTAAAATTTGCAGCGAGATCACCAGGACACAGGTTTTACTCTTCCAAAAGGTTACTCTTCAAAAGATGTAGCCATCTGTAATGTCAACACTGACTGACATTTTATGTCAGCATTTCTAAAACACCCTTTATTCAAAGAATGGTCACATGAAAGGAGAATCAGTGGCAGAACCTACAGAAATGTCACTGCTACTGTTAGATGTCTTGGTCTTGAAACTGTCTCACAAACCAGGATACATGGGGATCACATGGAAGATTTCTCTTAGAAAACCCAAGGGAAAGGCATTCAGTATGCAGGCCCAGTGCCCAGATTTGACGTCTGTTCTCCAACCTGTGACCTTTCAGTATCACCTAGGCAAGCTGAGTGCCACTTGTCCCCTAGTCCCTGTGATGGAAAACCCAGCACCTCTAGAGCTCCTGAGTCCTGCCAGACATGTATGCACACAAACACCAGAGCAGTTGTGAGACCTTCACACCTTGCTATTGATGAAGAGTCCCTTCTTCAAGTTGTTGACTTAGTTAAACAGCAACACTCTGCACTGGTTCACCTGTAGAAGACCTTCCTCAAGCCACAAAGACTGAAGATCCCTGAGTGTTTTTGAATTTCATGGAAGTCTCAATTCACACAAAACCATGGTATGGTCACTTCCGCCAGGGGGTATTCCACCCTGAACTTCCCTCTACATCCACTCTACGTGCTTATCAACATCCAGTGCAGCTTCTGAAGGCTGATACAAAACACAATGACATAGATCTGAATCAAGATCGAAGTACAGGTGTTTCCTCAATCCAAACCAACAGGACCAGATTTTAGAGGCTGAGTCCCATTTCCTACCCCAGGCATCTACAGCCAGCATTGCCAGGCCATTTTGCAGGCTGTCAAGGGAAGGCACTATCTCCTCCATTAAGAGAAGTGAGAAGCCATCCACTGACATCCCACTTTAGAGGGCAACAAGATAAACTCTGATAGAATGGAAACCAGGATGCCAGGGGACAAGCTGAAATGACATTATACAGTCTGGCAGCAAAGGCAACAGAGTTCCAGCAAAATAAATCACGTTAAAGCATAGAGAGGCCCGGTGAGGACACCTGAAGCTTGCACATATGGCTGCTCCGCTGGGACAGGCCTGTCTGCTGCGGGCGTGCAAATCAAACCCTTTGCATCTCATTAGCCAGGCTGGGAGACATCAGTCAGGCCCGGGATGAGTGGCTGAGATTCCCCCAACGCTGTAATGGGGTGACAGTTTGGCAGCATCAGCAGTCAGATTGGCCTTTATCCTTCACAGATGTTGCTGTGCTAAGGACAAGGAGGTGTTTATTTTACAGGATGGTGGGGTCTTGGCCTGTGGCACAAAGCCAAACCGCCCAAGGTCAGCCCTCCGTAGATTGTAGGGTTCCTTTGGCATCCTTCCCAAGTAACTACAGCACTCTTGGTTGCGGCACTGGTGAGGCAGGAGGAGAGGTGGGGAGCATCCCTCCAAGTCTGCAGAGCCCAGGATCTGCACAGCCCAAGGCAGTGACAGTGAAGCTCTTCAGAGCTTACATGTCCAGATGGCGGCTGTGGATCAGATGCTTTAGGTGCAATAAAAAAGAGAAAATGTCACATTAATATTCTCACTTCTCCTCTTGTCATAGCACCATTCTTCTTCACTGAGCCCCCAACAGGTGCAACGAGATTTGGGTGCATGTGCTGAAGTCCACCTGGGGAAGCCTTGGAAAAGAATATTTCCAAAACACGAAAGGGATTCTTCTTTCCATGTGTGCTACAAAGCCATAACAATGTGGCACTTGTATTTGTGTTAATATGGGGCAACTGGACTAAAGTTGAGTTCTTGAGTAGTATTCATTTCTAGAACTGTCAACTTACTATCTGAAGGTTTTTCTTAATATTCAGAATTAACAGCTCTCATGGTTTCCAGTGCAAATGAGATCAGAATCTGGCTTAATTTTAATGCAGAGAACAGAGAAGGACCAGAAAGAGCTTGGCACTTCTTTGCCATCATGGAAACGCTCTGCCTATGAGGTTTCCTGTTTCTAGTTTTGGACAAATTTTGAAGGGATACTGTCCAAGTGACAGCTTTCCATTTCCATTTCCATTCCCACTTTCTTACACACAGCCCACAGGACCCAGTATTCCCCCAACAGCACACATGGAGCTCCTGAATGCTGCAATATGGAGGTTCCCACTTGCTCATTGTAAACACTGCATTCACCAGCGTTGCCCAGTATCTGCTGCTGCCCATTTTGGACTAATTCTTGGAAAAATCAGCTCTAAGACTCCAGCTCTCTCAGTCTGTGATGACTCAATATGGTGAGCACTGAGGAAACACACACCTAGAAATCCTCACCTTGAAAGCCATGCCAAGTTCATTGCGTTTTAACAATGGGAGTATAAATACTGCAGGCAGTACTGAGGGAAGCAGCACCTTATTGCTCTGGAGAGGCAAACAGCAGGGAGGAAACAGTTTAAAATGCAAATTTGCTTGGTGTACCTTTGAACTGGAATATCCTCAAATTCACCCCACCCCCAAGCTTTAGTGGGGATTTGCAGTCCTGCGTGCCAAGATAGATTGAACAGTATTTTTAATCACATCTTACAACCACACTGCCCCAAATGCTTTTGGATGACAAAGCAATCAAGGGAGCAAAATCAGGGGAAACTGATGCAGAGCTGCAACGCAAGGAATAGATTTGTGCTTGGGATTCAAAGCCCTCACAGGAAAGAGTGATCTCAAAAGGCAGAGGTAAGGAAGAAATGAAAAGCTGTAAGAGATGGGGCTGGAGCAGAGTTGGAGAGCTGACAAGGTGGAGAGAAACAAGAAGGAAATATTTCATAAACTGGATTGAGCTGTAGGAGCCAACAGCACTAGAGGCAAAGGCTCGGGGCAGAGGGAGGGCACTCAAGGACACTGCAGTAGAACTCGCAGGCTCTTGAAGCTTGCGCTGAACTTTCTGTTCCCTGCTGCCTGTTTTGGAGTGTGTTCTGGGGATGCCTCCTCTTGGGAACTCGCCTGCTGGAAGAAGGTTACAAAGCTACAGCTTATGTCGTACATGACAGCGGCACATAGGCATGCTATGACTCGGCATCCCTATATAGCACTGAGAAGTTGTGCTGGGGTAGAGGGGTGGGATTGGCAGGTTTTGCAACCCCAGGGACCCTTTGTGGCCCACAACAGTAGCCACTCAGTGCATGTGAAAGTCAGCTGTTTCCTCCTGCAGAGGACTGGAGCGGTTTCCTCAGGCCTGTTCCATATGTTGCTAAATTCTACCCCAGTCTGCAAACTCCTTTGAGATGAGATTTGAATCTGATCCGCACTCAATAAATCTCAGCCAAAAAAAGAAGCCTTGTATGGTTTGCCCAAATCTGTTCAAGGATCCCAGAGGTCATTACAAAGTTAGTAGATATTAACAAACTCTCCAGACATTGGTGTATCAGACCTGGGAAGTTTCTGCTTCTCCAAAATACAAGTCCAGAGGCTGTGTTTGGCAAGTCAGTGCTAGGATGGGGCAAGGGACCCCAGGGACAAGCTGGAGTGCTTGCTCATTAATACAGCCCACCAAGAGCAGGGGGTGCTGAACAACTCTCCAGCTATTTGCAGCACAGCTCACTCAGCTCTCTGTTTCTGCATAACCCCACATGCCAGAGGCAGCTGGGCAGTGTCTTGAGCACAGGGTCATGAAGGAGGAGAGTGGTTCACAAGAGGCAGTGCTAGCAGTGAGGAAAGGCAAGGCAGGAGCCAGACACGTGCACTTGGTGCACGAGTGGCAACAGGTCCATCCTGTGCAGCACATGGAAGTGTTGCTTTCTCACAGAGTGAGATCTCCGTGTGTTTCTCTGACTGAAACTTCAATATATAAATACAGATAGTGGATTCATTCTGGTGATGGCTTGCAGTAGGGTATAGATAGGCTGGAGGGGAGATGAGGTAGAGCAGGTGCATGGTACAAGCAGAACAAGTTCAGGTTACCCTGTAGACCTCCCCAAGCCATTGAATCAGGACTGCAATCTGGGACAGACCTAACTATTTGCACTGGAGGCCTATAATGTCCAGCAAAACATGAATAATACAAGTGGTTTGCCTTCCATCAACTCCAGCAAGGAAACATCAAATCCAGTTAATCAGATTTAGTAACATTTTAACCCAGGCAGTACTAACACCAAGCACCTGGCAGGGAACTTGGGACCCATGTCTATGTGCCAACTTTGCCACAGCAGTACAGGGAAAGTTCTGTCTTGCAGCCTCAACACTTCACTTTCAAGGCCACTACCTTTTGCCTTGTGCTCCCTTGTGAACCTTCAGGGCAGGCAGGCAGGCCAGGGAAATCCAGGCTCAGCACTTGTTGCAGCTTTTTCTCTGTGCCAGGGGCCTGTCCACCATGCAGAGGTTCTTTGCTGTGGCACAGGCTGTTTTAATTTTCCAGAAAGGAGATGTTTTCTGGGAAAGCAGCTTATGAAAGGGAAAAGGGGTATCTTAGCCAGCCAGCAGTGACCTGAGCTCTGGAGGATGGAAAGGAGGAGGCAGACACTTCTGTACTGCTGGTCACCTTATTAGAAGCAAACTGGCATTAACCTCACCAGTATGCAAGATGGACACAGATGCCATGTCACAGAAAGCATGAGGGTTGTTTAGAGTACAAATGTCAAGAGTATCTCTGCTCTGCAGGATACACAAAAGCCTGCTGCTCCCACCCAGGTATAAATGGCAAACCCTGGAGAAAAGGGTTCTGCCTCTTCATCTGCCATGCCACATATGATCCATCATCCCACTCTGCTGCTTAGACTCACCAAACTTCCTTTCCTAAGCCGATAAATCTGCCTCTATGTAAAAGCCAGTGAGAAAGTTTCAGGCTTAGGAGAAGGATTTTGAGAGCACAGTGCTAAGGTAAGCAGTTTGTACTGAATCCTAACTAGAACATCTCCTGGGCACACTCATGGTAATTATTATATAAGAAGTAGTTTAATATGAGATTAAGTTCCTGTACCATTGTACTCCACAGGCGAAGTACAAGGGGCAAGGAAGCAGAGGAGCTTTGTAATAGTCTCGTGTTCACACACAACTGCTACTGCTGCTCAGCTCTTAGGGTTTGTGTCATGCTGCACACCCAGTTCTTCCACTGACTCCCTCTGCAAAGAATGCAGGATTGGGCACCATCTTGCAGTGCCAAGTCTGTATCCTTCCCATGCTGTCCGCTTACTGGGAACCCCTTGAAAGGCTCAAGCTGAAATCTGTTACTGTAATGAAGCAGAGACTGTTGCTCATGAAAACTAAGCTGCACAGGCTGCTTTGTTTGTAGGGTTGCTAAGGAGTACTGGTTACTAGTATTGATTTAATTTTTTTCTAAGGCCTCTGAACTACTTACCAAAACAAGTTATTCCACATGCACTACAAATAACCAAGCCTGGTTCCCTACAGCTTTGTGTCCTTTGTCCCTGAACACTTTTTTGCCCGGTGCAATGCCCCTCTCCCTCTCCCCAAAGCCAGGACCTCCCTCCCACACCTCGCTTCTGCTTGGCAGAGCAAGAGGGAGCAGAAGTGATAGCTGGGTCACAGCTATAAACTTGTTTATTGCCTGGCTGGGAGCTACAAACAGTGGCTGATAGCTACATTCTGCCTGTTTGCTCTCACTGGGGGACTAGTTTTTCCCTACTATCCAGTCATCAGTTTTCAGAAAATTTGTAGGAACTTCATTCTCTTTTGTGATTTGATGAATCGAGCTCAAATGTGGCCAGAAGCTTTTTCTGAGGGCAAACATGGATAGGCAGTAAAGTTGCACAATCTGGAAATGAGGCTAAAAGCACATACAGTCAGGAACCACCTGGATTTTGCAACAAGATACACAGGGCTAGGGAAGGGGTGGGGAGGGGGACCTGTATCTGATAATGATTCTTCTGACATAAACTATTTAATGAACACACCTAGGACCTGCCAAATGTAACTGTCAGAACACTGATGTGATGAATATTCACATATCAGGATGTTGCAATTTGAATGACACAGATACCATTCAAATGCTAGGGTCCAGAGTGTAAAAACAAACTGAAGAAGTCTGAGAACCCTAAGCCTTGTAGCTGAGCCTCTTGCTAATGGCAGCTTTGCACCTCTTCTACGAGCCAGAAGAGTTCAGCAGACTTCACTTTCTCCAGTTTTCCTTTGTAAAAGGACCATTTTGGTAAAATCTCTTATGGTTGCTAACAAACATTCAGCTTCACCAGCACTAGCAACACAGGGAGAGCATAGGTGTGATGCATCTGTAAAGAAATTGCAATTGTGTGTATGTCTCTGTGTGTTTCTGTGGTGTGTGCATGCTAACAAGGACTTTCCAGCAAAGGACAGCACATCTAGGGGCACAGCCAAAAAGGTCAGTGCTTTGTAGTGGCCATCTACTCTTCTTGGTCACCTTTGAGCACATGATTACATGTGGAAACAGCCATACTAAGAAGAAAGCAGGCCTATGCAAACACACATCACAAAGTCAAAGAATTAGACTGGTTGAGGTTGGCAGAGACCTCTGGAGGTCATCCGGTCCAAGCCTCTGCCCAAGCAGAGCCTCCCGCAGATGGTGTCCCAAGACCATATCCAGACAGCTTTTCAGTATCTCCAAGGATAGAGAAGCTACAAGATTCTCTGGGCAACCTGCTCCAGTACTTGGTAACCCACAATGCAAAGAAGCATTCCCTGATGCTCGGACACTCTCAAGTTTCAGTGCGCATCCATTTCCTCTTCCCCTGCCAATGGACACAACTGAAAAGAGCTTGGTTCTGTCTTCTTTACACCCTTCCTTCAGGTGTTTGTACACACTGATGAGATGTCCTCTGAGCCTTCTCTACAAGAGTCCCAGTTCTCATCTTCTTCTCACAGAGTAGATGTTCCAGTCCTTAATCATCTTAGCAGCCTTTCACTGGACTCTCTCCAGTAGCTCCACAACACTTCTTGTTCTGGGAAGCCCAGAATTTAACACAGTACTACTACTTATGAGCACAAATCCAGAGTCTCTTAGGAACTGCCAAGGGAATAGTGCCAAGAGAAGAAGGGCAGGCATTTGGATCTGGGAATATCTTCTTCCTAAATGTACAGACTTTCTTCTCACTGCCTTCCTGCTCTGATGTGACTCTAAGATGATCACCCTCTGAGAAGAGGGAATTTAGTGACAGGGACAATGAAGCAAGACCTGGAAATGCACTGACCTACACAGCATGGCTGTGAACATTCCCAGGCTCACAGGTCTGAGGCAAGTAAGGACAAAACAGCAGCTACATGATCAACATCTCAAAGATGTCCTCAAACATTACTTATCACCAACTAGAAAGGTTTCAACTCATGTAAACAGCTCACTTCTCAGAGTCCCACCACATCCAGCAAGATTATATTTATATTGGAAAAGGCTTTTTATTGACTCTGTTTCTCTCAAATAATTGATAAGCTCTTACTGCTGTCCCACTTTGATCAGCCTCAGCTCCAGTTGTGCCCAAGGTCTGGTCTAGTTCCAGCCCATTGCATTATCTAAAGCACCAGAAGCAGGTGGTGTTTACAGAACTTGCTAGAAGAAACAGGATTTCTGCACAAAGAATACAAATCTGAAGGCCAGACTGGGAAAACAACTTATTCAGAACAAACACTGTTCAGCCATGCCTGATTATACATCTCTTTGCTGAATTAATCTTATCCCTTCTTTCCCATTCCTCCTCTCATTGTTATGGAGGAAACTTCCAAAGACTTGAAAGACCTTTCAAACCTTTCAAACCTTCTGGCCTCTACTCTGGTAGCAAATGACCTGAGTTGGTTTCACCCTGTCCAAACATGGGAAGAACATTAAAGCAGTGAACAAAACAAAGGGCGTGTGAGATTATCTAGGTCAACATCTCTGATCCAGCTTTGACACTTTCCCCCCAGGTTTAAAAAAGTGAAGACTGTGCTATTTCAGGATGGATTCAGAGAGATTTCAGGAAACCACAAATGAGGACCCTTGGAAAGCTGAGATTGCTCTTTTCAATAAACTTGGTGGAGATTACTTTTTTCTTTAATGCCAACTTCAATGACAACAACAAAAAGATGAGAGTGAAAGGAACAGTGGCAGACGCTCACACAAGTGTCACTTGGAATCACATGGTCATGGTGGACCAGGACACCTCCAATCCTTTGCTACAATACCTATGTTGAGGTACCACAGCTCCACAGTGGCACCCTCCTCCCTGCTGCTGTGAGCCTGGTTGGCCAATATTAGGGACCTTTGTTCTCAGCAGCCCCTTCAGAGGGAGCTCCTAATTTTAGATTTTGCATAGCAGCTCCCCTACAGCTCTCCCCACTTCATATATACTCATCAGAGCAGACTCCCTAGTATGTGCCAACACATCCCCCTTCTTCTCCAAGCACTGCTAAGACCCAATCCTTGAACCTACCCCCAGTTCTGCTTTGTTATTGCTGCTAAGATTTGCCAAGCTTTCCTTTCAGTCATGCTCAGCTCAAAATTAGGCTCCATGCTAAGCACTGTGGGAAGCTGCAATGGAACAAAATGGACTACAAGGTTGTCAGACTTATTTTTCACTCCTTACATTAACTAATTAGCTTTCTTCCTCATTAAGGGCCCTTCAAGCATATCAATTACCCGGCTCTGATGGCAGGGATGGTACAATAGCCCTAAGTGCAATCAGATGAGCTGGAATTCAGCACAGCAGACCAACAGGGTGGAGGATTGGGTTACCCGTGTGTCAGCAAAAGGGCATTATTCTCCTGACCTCCCTTTTGCAACAAGAACTGAATGGTGGTTAGGAGAGAGGAGAGGAAATACCAGGAAAACAGCACAATAAGCATCTTCCTAGGAGCTGCAAGGGGAAAGCAGTGCTGTGACAAAAGGCAAGAGAATATTTAAATGTCAGTCTAAAATTAGGACAGCCTAAAACTTGGCCTCTGTCTTCTTTTGTTTCTATCTAATGGGAGCAGCCTTGCAATTTCTGTCTTGTCTAAGACAATTATCTTGCTTTCCTCTAGGAAAATGGAAGGAATGGTGAAGACAAGGGATCCATCTTAGCAGTGCTTCTGCTCTCAGAAGCCTGTGGCCCGGCACTCACCCACAACAAACACAATTAGCCCAACAGTTCAACAACAGCAGATTGTCATGGGTGAATTTTGTGTCAGTCTCAGCTTTTCCGAGGCAATTTGCCCATCGTTTGTTACAGTAACGTCACGTTTGTGAATCACCGTTGTTGCCGCTATTAACCTGAGTTCTTTGCATTGTCTTGTACCTGAGCTGTATGCTCCCCTCCCCCACCTGCCAGAGACTGTTACAGCTACGCTTACCTCAAATGCAGACGACTTCGTGAGCACCAACCAAGAAAGGTAACAGCACTGACACTCTATCTGTTAATCTTAAAGCACTACATTCAGTTGCGTACATGGCTGAAGATGCATTGCTCAGTGCAGCTGAATACTTAAAAGCACTGAGACAATAAGAATGCATTAAACTTTTATTTCCAGTGCTACAGCTACAATAAGCAATCAAAGAAATTGCCACTCTCCCAGGGCTCTGGATTGCCTAAAGGAAACTAACTTTTGTCTCTGTGTGTGTGTGGATGAGGAAAGATGGATAAAAGGATCTCAAATACCAGCTGCAGTGTGTTTGGCTACTTTGCATTAGCCAAATGATGAGCGCTGAGCATTGCACAAAGCTCAGAAGAAGGCAATTTTATGCAGTCATATATAGGAGGAAGAGAGCTATTTTTTCACTCCAAGGATTTCGTGATCAATCCCACACTGGTTTTTTTTTTAGTTGGTTGGTTTGGATTTGGGTTTGTTGGTGGGGAGGATTTTTTTTTTTTGCCTTTATTGAGGGTTGGGTTTGGTTTGGTTTGGTTTTTTTCCTCCAAGTGTAACATTTCTAGGACACAATCACCAGCCTGGTACTCCTTTCAGAGCCGTGCTGTGAACAAACCCTTTACAGAAGTCTTTCTTTCCCTTGGTACGTTTGGAGGTCTGTATGTCACCACATTCACAGGTGTAGCTCCCTGTCTGTGAGTGGGAGCAACAGGACTATCAATTCACAACACAGTGCCTAAAACTACAGCAAATGAATTTAAAAGCTCTCATAAAACCTTGCACCTTTCTTTTGAATTTATTCTCTAGCCAGTTAATGATGGAGAAATTTCATTTCTCGTCAAATAGCCACAAACTTGCCACTTTCCTCATGAAATATGCATGAATGATAGAATTCCTTATGCTCTTGAGAAAATAAACCACTTCAATTTGAGAAAAGGCTGGGGTTTGCAACGCCAGAATGTTTGGGGTTTTTTCCTTCTTGGACTCAGAATCAGGGCAGCTTCAGAAAAGGAGGTGCTTGGCATGTTCCAACCTTTTAACATGAAAGGAAACACTGTTTGAGGAAAAAAATAAAAAGAAAGAAAGAAAGGAAAAGAAAAGAAGAAAAAAAAAGCTGATACAGATAGTTCCAAGACAAATCTTTGCTTTTAAAATGTTGTCTTCTTGTTTATTTTCCCACATTCCTTCAATGGGCAAAATTCTGTGGTAAGAAATGATGGTATGTAAATAACTGCCTGCTTTCAATCCACTTTGCTTCTTAGGTTCACATTTCTCTGTGTATGTTTTCTCTCCACTGCAGATAAAACTGTGTGAGTATCAATGAGGTATTTGCCACCAGAACTATAACATCATTTTCTCAATTTGATTAATATAGCTCCAGGAAAGAAAAAAGGGGGGAAAAAGTCCCCCATCACCCCATGTGCACAATTGTCTCACTTACAATAGCGCCTTTCAGCACAGAATCTGCTAGAGCTTTACCAAGAAGCAGTGTAGCAGTGTTATGTGTACTTTACACTGCATTAAAAATAGCTTTTTCTAGAAGCCTTTGATGTGAAACTACTTTTTTTTTTTTTCTTCTTTTCTTTTCTTTTTATACATCCAGGATAAAGTGCAAGTGCAAGTTACAGACTTAAGGTGAAGCAAAAGGCTTTGGACCATTTTAAAATTACCCCCAAACCATCTCACCTATCAGCCAGTGATGTGTCAAAAAAACCCCCCACCCAAATATGTTGGAAATTGTTTCTTCTGCAAGCTGCCCCAGGCCCCACAGTGACTAAACACAGGGGTATGGATGGCCTCTCCAATCATAGATGAGTGCACAGCTGAGTGTGTCAAATCTTGGCCCTGGCCATGCTCTTCAGACACAATGTTCAGGGCATCACAGCCAGCCAGCCTCCATGTCAGGTGGAGTTGTTCATACAAAGACTGAGTGTTTGGGCAGCCAGAAACTCCACAAAGCAGATGGGGTTTAGTTTGGAGCTTTAGTATAGAGCACTTCTAACTCTGCAGGTGTCTCTCTCAGTTTGGGATTTCCACAGCAGCTTGGGCTGTTCCACACACCTTTGCTCTGCATTCTTTCATTCTTCTCCAGTCCCAGAAAGATATCAAACTAAAGCTCTCTCACCCCAGCTCTAAAATATCAAGGGGATATTTTAAAATTAGAGGAAGAGAAACACTTCCCTCTGCAAGTGGAACAGCTGTGTGAAAAAGGAGTGCTTCTCCTTCTCATAATGGGAAGGGCTGAGGGGGGTAGGACACACAAGCCTGAACTGAAAGCCTCAGGAAGGAGATTTCATGAAGAAATGTGGTTTTGTTCCTTGAGAGTAAGCAGCATCTTCCTGAGACCCATCATTTTGATTCACTGTTTTCATGTGTAAATAATTTACTAGGCTAAAAGGTCAAGAGCTGCAGGTCCTTAGAGAAGGGAAGAAAACTGCAAGCTGTAAATAAGGGACAAGTAACTTATGTGGAGCATAAAATGTGCTATGAGGCTACACACAGCTATACATGAGCACATATCCTCAAAGAAAGAGGCTAAAGCAGCGCTCCTGAATGAGCACACATAGGCAAAAATAACCTCTACTCCATGTTTGCTCCTCCTTGAACTTGACTTGTGAGCAAGAAATACAGCAAATATATGATCTTTTGGGATAGAAATTACACTTTTAAATTAGATTCATGATGCCCAGATGTACTGCTGAGGGATGTATGAAACAGAGGGGCAAAAGAAATTAGTTTTCAGCTTACTTGTTTTCATCTTTTCATCCTCTAATGTCAGGGTAATTGCTCCTCTACTCCTGGATGTGACAGAGACTAGTCCTTGACTCTCTCCAGAAGGTAAGTGAACAGCTGGTTTCCTTTCTGACACCAGTGTATTTCCAATCAGCTGTCAGGCAGCATTAGGTCCCTAAATGCTTACAGTGTGTCACGCTTTCCTCCTGCTCAGAAACTCTAAATACGGGGCTTCATTCCCCAGTTTGAGGCATGACAGGGCAAGGAGAAGAAAAGGGTAAAACACTGTTAAGGTTCAAACCTATAGAGAATTCCAGGGAAGAAATTCTGGAAAGACAATGAAGTAGAACCAAGCAAGGGGCCACTGACTATCATAGTATGTTACCCTGACACAGATATTAGAAGGGAAAGATCAGAAATAAGCTGCACGTTATCCCACACACGTCACTTGTCACAGTGGGTTTTTTTATAGCAGTACTGCCCTCAATAGTAAAATCTGTGGCATGGAAAGTGAGATACTTCTCAGGCTCAGGCAAGATAAATACTGCACTTTGAGGAACGTGATTTTGTCCAGCAGTTTGCACAGATAGCCAAGGGGTTTTTTTGGGTTTACTCTCGTCTCTGACACTACATTCCAGAGCAATCACAAGCAATTCATTTTGCCACCAAAATGCCTGTGCTCCCCTGCAGAGTGGGGCAGTTGCTGAATTCATCAGTTTAATTGGCATCTCCTATAAACATTTACAAAACATGTGAAAACCTCAAGTGAAAGACACTTATTCGGTCGTATTATGTTACACAGATACACCACCAGGCCTCTTTTGATGATCTAGTGTGGAAAATTACCCCCCTTCTGCATATATGGCAATAATATTTGTATTATTTTTCCCACATGCTTTTAGACTTTCATAACAATGGAAACAATTATATAAGAATGAACAACTGACATTTCTGTTTGAGGACACAGCATGCAACTCCTCTGAAGAGTCCTGCAGTGGGTCAGCTTTACAAATATGTTTTCCTTAGGTACTTAAAGACACAGTACATTGAGTTCCAGGTTGTTTCAGCTACAAGACAGAAACCTCCCAAACAGCTAGAGTTGGGGCTACTCAGTTTGGAGAAGAGAAGGCTCTGAGGAGACCTTTTCCACAGTACCACAGTATCATCAAGGTTGGAAGAGACCTCAAAGATCATTGAGTCCAACCTGTCACCACAGACCTCATGACTAGACCATGGCACCAAGTGCCACGTCCAATCCCCTCTTGAACACCTCCAGGGACAGTGACTCCACCACCTCCCTGGGCAGCACATTCCAATGGTGAACGACTCTCTCAGTGAAGAACTTTCTCCTCACCTCGAGCCTAAACTTCTCCTGGTGCAGCTTGAGACTGTGTCCCCTTGTACTGGTGCTGGTTGCTAGAGAGAAGAGACCAACCCCCTCCTGGCTACCACCTCCCTTCAGGTAGTTGTAGAGAGCAATAAGGTCTCCCCTAAGCCTCCTCCTCTCCAGGCTAAACAATCCCAGCTCCCTCAGCCCCTCCTCATAGGGCTTATGCTCAAGGCCTCTCACCAGCCTTGTTGCCCCTCTCTAGACATGCTCAAGCATCTCGATGTCCTTCTTAAACTGAGGGGCCCAGAACTGGACACAGTACTCAAGGTGTGGCCTAACCAATGCAGAGTACAGAGGCACAATGACTTCCCTGCTCCTGCCAGCCACACCACTCCTAATGCAGGCCAGGATGCCACTGCTGGCTCATGTTTAGGCAGCTGTCAATCAGCACCCCCAGGTCCCTCTCTGTTTGGCAGCTCTCCAGCCACTCTGACCCCAGCCTGTAGCTCTGCATGGGGTTGTTGTGGCCAAAGTGCAGCACCCGGCACTTGGACTTGTTAAATGCCATCCCGTTGGACTCTGCCCATCTGTCCAGCCTGTCGAGGTCCCTCTGCAGAGCCTTTCTACCCTCTAACTGATCAACATCTGCTCCCAACTTGGTGTCATCTGCAAACTTGCTGATGACTGACTCAACCCCCTCATCCAGATCATCAATGAAGATATTAAAGAGGATGGGGCCCAGCACTGATCCCTGGGGGACACCACTGGTGCCTGGCTGCCAGCTGGATGTGGCACCATTCACCACCACTCTCTGGGCTCGGCCCTCCAGCCAGTTCTAACCCAGCACAGAGTGTTGCGGTCCAAGCCACGAGCTGACAGCTTAGACAGCAGTTTGTGGTCTTCCAGTATTTTAAGGGGGGCTACAAGAAAGCTGGGGAGGGACTTTTCAGTGATAGGACTAGTGACAGAAACCACCAAAATAGCTATTTTGAGAGAGTTGGGGCTATTCAGTTTGGAGAAGAGAAGGCTCCAAGGAGACCTTTCTGTGGCCTTCAAGTATTTTAAGGGGGCCTACAAGAAAGCTGGGGAGGGACTTTTTAGTGATAGGACTAGGTTGGATGGAGCAAAAATAGAAATGGGTAGATTGAGACTGGATGTTAGGAAGAAATTCTTCACTATGAGAGTAGTGAGACACTGGCAAAGGTTGCCCAGGGAGGTGGTAGAAGCCTCATCCCTGGAGGTTTTTAAGGCCAGGCTGGATGTGGCTCTGAGCAACCTGATCAAGCATGAGGTGTCCCTGCCTATGGCAGGGGGTTGGAACTAGATGATCCTTGAGGCCCCTTCCAACCCTAACAATTCTATGATTTTATGATTCTGTATGGAATGAACACCACCCTGGAGGTGGACACATTGTGTACAAATTCTGCCTGCCTATGTCCCTGTGTACCTGCTGTTATGACAGCCAGATGCTTCTAAAGACACATTACACACACACATGTGTGGGGCCATATATAAATTGCAATACAGTGTTTGGCACCAATAATATTTATAATGCTGGAGGGCCCAGTCTTGCAAGCAATACATAAAAACTAAACCTCAGGAGTAAATCCATTGCATTAGAATTGTTCCCACTAGCACACTTGCAGCATCAAGGCCTTAGCCTGAGTCAAGGCCAGTTCAGAAAGCATGGCATGCATACAGCACATGTTCCATGGATAATACGTTGCTTGGCACAAAGGGCAAACATGCAGGGAATACATGTTTCCTTCCAGAGCTCTGGATCCTCTGAAAGGCTGGCAGGCTGGGTGCCTGATGCACATTCTTCAGGAGAGAATTATGAGCTGGAGAACACTCCTCTGGCTTCTCAACTCTTTCAGTTATTTGCCACCTGTGTAGCCAAGCTGTCTGGTCTGTTAATCTATGGGATCTAAAAACTCTGGCCCTTCCTCTGGTTGCCAAAGCAAGCTCACTGCAGCTGACCCTGACCCATCCAAGCACAGGACAAATAGGCATGAAGAAGTCCAAAGTTTGATGCAAGGATTAAACCATGAGTTTGGAACTGGTGGCACCAAATGGATCCAACTCTCACACACACATTTTCTCTACTTCAGAGGTTTCTGCTTTGCTCTCTGGTTACTACCACAGGGCAGAGGATTCAGGCTGTATTCCTGAGCACAGCTCCAACCTCCCACACGAAAGGAACAGTATCTGAGCTTCTGGAAAATGATACAACCCTACAAAAGTAGGCAAACTTGGCCCAAAGCCAGCGGGCATTGCCTGCATGCTCCTAATGGAGATGAGCAAATTTAGCCTCATTGACACCGCTGCTGGATTCACCTTGCTTTATAGTCAGCTTGTGCTAAATAACATGTTACAGTTAGAATACATAGAATACATAGAATACATAGAATACATAGAATACATAGAATAGTTCTCAGGCACAGATGTAACAGGGCAATATCTAGGCTGCAAACACACCAGGGAAAAAACTCACCTGCTAATAACAGCAAACCAGATTTGGGTCTGTACTGCTGGCAGTCCCAGCATAGGGAGAAAGGGAGGCAGCTTCTACAGCTCCTACTCAGGAGCAGCTGTTTTATGTGTTGCACACAATAGAGAAGCCCTGACACCAACTCTAGCTTCAGCAGCATTTTACAGGGAAACAGAAATAATGAAGTGTACTCCAGTCATGGTCTTCTCCACCTCCTAGAAGCACATTTCCCACCCAGAAAGCCTTTCCTGCACAGGACATTAAAAGAGGTGGGGATGAAAGCTAACACTCATGTTACTTCCCATAGCAAAAATACACACCTGTAAGATGCCCATTTTGAAACTGCTTGGCTAGGGCAACAAAATTACGAGTGCAACTCCAATAAAGCCCTGAAAGGGTTTCCCTTTATTTTTTGATATCATGGCAAGATTCCCAGAGGGCTTCTCCTACATGGATATTGTAAGACCAAGCTTTAAGAGTAATATTGTTTTAAATTTATAAATTGGTTCCACTCGGAGAAGGGAATGCCTGCATATCCACTGAGCTTTGTCTAAGGTCCCTCTGGGGTTAAACCAGACTTTCTTTCATACTACCCTGTTTCCTCATCTCAGAAGAGGAGATTTGTCTCTCTTTCTTGGCCCCAAAACCCTCCCCAGCACTAAGCTCTGCAGAACTGGTTATGAGGGACGTCTTGAAGCGTCGAGAGTTCAATTCTCTATTAAAATGGACACAGGAGCATATGAGCCTTTATGCTGGGAGCATTATCTGCAATTTCAGAAGTATCCCAGACAACTCTTCCAAATTCCTGATAGCAGCTTGTCATTTGTAATATTTGATTTTTTTTCCCCCCAAACACATTAAGCTGCTCACCCTATATCTAAACCCAAAACATACAAGCAATGGAGAATCACAGTCCCATTTCAATGTTCTGTGGCCTAGTCTGTCAAGAAATCCTGCACTGTTTTCCAGTTTAAATGGACAGAGTTCTACCATTTCATTGCTAGCAATCTGTATGTGTGTGTGTGTGTGTGCATGAGAGGCAGTAGGAGTGTGTGAACACGGAGGTTCACTCTCTGCCTCTGCAACAGTCCCCATGGCAATTCCATCTGCGTTTCAGCACATACAGTGCCTGGCCACAGCCACCTGTTCCAGGTTTCTCCTTCTTATCATTGGCAAGGGCAAAGCTGTTAGAAACTAGACTCAGTAACTGACTTCTAATTTTGCAGCCAGAGGTTGTCAGGCCAAGGAGGAGAAAACTGTCAACTATGTCTCTTCTGTACACCCTGTGTGTTTTAACCATGATCCAGGAGCTGGAAAACCTCTAGACAGGAAAATTACCCTTCCTCTATTCTTAGCCACAGTGATTGCCCCCACCCCAAACCCACACGATCAGAGACTTCTATCTCAAATTGTTCTGCAGGAAAAGCTACACACATTGTCTAAGGCAGAAATCTTGTCAAACATGACAAAAGCCAACAGCGTCGCATGAAACATGTTGGGTGTTTCTGCCTTTCCAACAGCTGACCTGATCCTGAGCACTGGAGATGGGTAGATTATGCCAGGCCTGGCATCAGGCAAGAGCATGAACAAAGGTAGAGATCTGGAAGGGAATAAACTCATGTGTCCAGAGAGTGATAACACGGAATACAGATACACCCCTCAGCAGTAATTGCGTTTCTACAGACTTGAAGAAAATCTGAAGCTGTGTGGACAAGGACCCAGACAAGTTTCATCACTGAGGAAAATGGAGGCAGGACTCCATTTCTGTGTATTCTACACTGCAAGCACCAGACTGCCAGCTACACCATCCCTTAAAAGACAGAAAAACCACACAGAAACTGTACAGTCATGCAAGTTTGCAGTGATAGCTTTAAGGAGCAGAAGGGACTCAAGCACCATGAAACCAGGCTGCATTCACATCACTTTTGTGGAACGACTTGGTTTTGTCAGCCAGTTGCAATCTCCATGAACTCTTGTAGGCAGCTGTAGCAGACAATAACTTTTTCCCTGTGATATCAGAATTTCCATGGAAAGAGGTGCTGGTTTACAGCTCTTGTAATAGCGATGACAACAGGAGGAGTGGAGAACGGGGGGCTGAGAAAGGGAGAAACTTGAACGGCAGTGGTGGCAAACACGGGGAACTGAATTCTGTCTCTGATCATCTGTGCTAGAAATATAGCTCTGGAACTGCATGAACTGCCTAAAGCTTTGCATGAGGGCATGGAGTTCACAGATGTCATCAGTTTTGTACTAGAGATCTCATGCAAGGAAGGTCCATGGTTCTCATCCCTGGGGGACAAGCTGCTTTATCTCACAAACCACAATTTAATATGTTTGCCTGTTTGCTATGATGTTGGGCGGGAATATCCAGAGAGATTAGATTAAATACTATGTTTTTCTCATGCCCAGCTACAGATCCCAAAACTATGAAGCATTGCTTGACCTAGGTCACACAGCCTGTTTGTAAGCATAGCACATTCTTATCCCTGCTAACTAGCAGGTTTACCCCTTCCCCCACATCACCAAATGCCAGTTGTGTATCCTTTTGTGCCACGCTGAGAAACAAATCACTGCATTTATCTACAGATACAGGAAGAGGCCTAAACCAGGGATTTGTTTTGAGCAGTGCTCTGCATCAGCACTGCTCTCCCATCTCAGCACCACCAAGGCATTCCCAGACAAGCTGCCATGGCTGGGGATGATGACCACATTTAACTGAAGTAAGAAGTTGCTCCGGGTGCTGCAGGTGGGAGACATCTTGGGTATGAGAGGTTTGTAGTAAGGCTTTACCTCTCCTGCATCGTGAATACTCAACAGTCTCTTTGAGTAATTTAATTGGGAGGAATTTTCACTTGTTGCAGCCTTCAGTAAATCCTGGGCTGGATTCTCCTAAGTGCAATGCACTGTTCAGAAGCTGCTTTTGCCTTTGACGTTGCTCATCCCAGCCCCGCAGAGGGAAGTTGCAGTCCCCAGGGGACAGCAGGAAACTCATGGGAAAAACAACTGCCTTCTGCTTAGCTCACTTTCTACTGCTGCCTAAGCGGCTGCGATCTACACGGCCAGAGAGACCACCCCTCTGGCTTCTGCCACTTGTTCTCCGGTGTCGCTAATCGATGAATTACGTCCCTGCCTGGCAGGGTGACGGCAGAGGAGAGGCTGTGCCAGCCCCAGGGCGGCTGCCGCCGCCGGCCGCCGCCTGCCCTCTGCTGGGACCGCCGCTCACGTTCCCTTCCACTCTCTTCCCAATGGGGAAAGCCGGCCTGGGCTACCGATCCCGGCCCCCGCCAGCTTCTACCTGCTTCTATCTCTCCATCCGATCCTCCGCGGGGTCCCCAGCCTGCGGGAAGAGTCTTAACCCATAAAAAGTACAGAACGAGGAAGTGTAGGCTCAGACAAGGTTTTGCTCTCCAAAAAACCGTTCACATGCTGGTTGAGGAAGTCTCTGGTGGGCCCTGTGGCTGCTGCTGTATGCACCACAGCAGCTTGAAGGAATAGTCACATCCCTGTGGCTCTCACTGGGGCAGGGCATTAAGACAGTTAGATAACACATTCCTGTTTGGGGTTATCTTCACGTGAAAGGACGGCGCCTGCACTAGGTAAGAGGCCAGCAAACTCCACGCTGGTGTGAGCTGGTCACAAATGGTGGGGACGAAGGATTGCTGGCAGCTGTCAGGCAGGAATGCGATTCCACAGATACTTCCGAGTGCCTGGATGAGTAGTGGGGGAGGTTATCCCGAGATTTCAAGATAGCCAACAGGGACTAGTGACAGTCACAAGGCTGGAGGGACAGCTTTTCTGCTCCAGCAGGAGAGCACTTGCATGTCTCCACAGAACAGGACAGTAGCACAAGATGCTTTTGTCAGTGTAAAGCTCGGGCGCTGTACATGCTACCATTTCCCCCTCTTCTCTCCTCAAAGCTGCCAGATGGAAAGGGACATCTCACACTGCTTCTCAGAGCTGCTGCATTTTAATCAGGCAGAGGAAGACAATGTGTTGCATGAAAAACTTTGCCATCTTTTTGCTCATTCAGTAGTATACAAAAAGAAAGGGGGTGCACCTATGCCATGCATCATCGTGGAGGACTACATTCACGCACAGCTTGTCCTCCTGCAGTGATGGCAATACCTGGAGCTCAGTTCATCTCCCCAATGTGACAAGGAAAGAAACAAAACCAAAGCATAGGATTCGTACCCCGTATCTTGCAGATAAAGTCAGAACAAAATAGGACACTGACAGCCTAAGCACACACCACAGAGAAAGCACCTGTAGCAGAGACCCCTTGCTCAGTCACTCTGCAGGGACTTGTACTTGGGCTGGACTCTGGCACTGCCCTTCCTTTTGCTAGTGGTGCAGTGACTGAAACCTCATGGGCCTCGTGAAATCCTGGATGATCTCTCATTAACTGATTATTTTTTTTCCACGAATTTGCACAAGTGCTCTCCTCACTATGCCACTAAGAGAAGACACCCAAGTCACAACCAGGCAGTTATCTCTGAGGAGCCTGGAAGCCTCCCCGAGATAGGGATCACGCAAGAACCCTGTCCCAAAGGCCTGACTCTTCTGCAAGTGGAGCCAGGGAGCACAGCGCTGCTTGCTCAGCATCCTATGCCTAGCCTGGGTGGCTCACAACGGTACCAGCACCAGACCGCCCGCCGGGGCAGCCCAGTGCCCCCAGACAGGCTGCTGGTGGCGCTCGGTAAAAGGCCGAAACGCGCTCCCAGGCGAACTACAATTCTCGAGATGCATCGCAAAAGCAAAGTGCAGTCCCTCCACTGCCTTGTGGGGTGCCTTTGCCGCACCCCTGGGATTGGTAGTTCCCTGGGCCTGAGAGGCCCATGGCCTATTACAGCCAATCCTGCCGTGGCGGACTCGCCTCCCCATGATGCAGCGCGCCAGGGTGACGCAGAATGCGGCGCGCCGTCGGCGACGGTCGCGGTGCCGAGAGCCGCGAGCGAGCGAAGCGCAGCGGCTGGCGGGTCCCGGGCGCAGGCCGTGGGCCATGTCCGAGAGCGGCGGTACCGGCGGGGCCGCCCCGGGCGGGGGAAGCGGCGGATCGGGCGCCGGAGGGGGCACGGGCGGTGCGGCCTCTGGCTCGGGGCCCGGCGCCACGGATCCGGCCTCACTGCCGCCCGGCGACGCGCAGCTCATCGCCATCATCGTGGAGCAGCTCAAGAGCCGCGGCCTGTTCGACGGTTTCCGCCGGGACTGCTTGGCCGACGTGGACACCAAGGTAGCGCCGCCGAACCGCGTGTGGCTGCTCCCGGGCATCCCCTGAGGATCACCAGCGGGACGGGGCAGCCAGTATCTCCTCCCCAGGGCAGAGCTATGGGTACCGTCCCCGAGACCCTGCTAGCGTTAGCCGTAGGGGCACCTGCATCTGTTTCCCTTCCCCACTGCGTCCCGCACTTGGTACTGGAGGAGGCCGGCCCGGGTGGCGTACAGCAGCAGAACTGCTGTCTCGGTCGTTGGGGTTTCATGCCCCAACTGCAACCGGCATTTGTCAGGCTGCTTTAGAGGTGCACGTTGCTTGAAGCAATAGCAACTTCTTAGAGGAGAAATAAGCCAGAGAACGCAGACGTCCGTTTTCTAGCCCACAACTTACTAGGAAAACGGTTTCCCATATGAACGCTGTGCCTCTTGAGCATAATTTCCACGTTTCCAAGGCAAACATCTAACCTTTCTGTTTTGCATAGATGTTCTCCAACTACTGTTTGAAAGGGTCAGGTCACCTGCACAGAGCAGCTGTAGTTGGAGCAGCTTTGTTAGGGTAGATATACGCTGTCCAGGACAGAGACACATTACCAACCCTTTCATCCATCAACCCATATGCTTACCGAATTTTGAAACAGAAGTGTTGCCACCCCATTGTACTTTCCCCATGGTACTGGGATCTGAGTGGTCCTGTGCACTTGGTAGTTTGGTTCCTGTTTACTGAAATTCATTTTTCACTGATGAAACCCACAAAATTCTTGTTTCTGTGTTGGTATCACAGAAGCCAATAATTAAGTTCTTTGTTAGTGACAATATTACTTGGCCAGTTTCCTAGGAATTCTGTGACTGAGGGTTTCCAGACAGCAAGGACTCTGCTTAAACAACTCTTTATCTGCAGAGGCTGTTTGCACTAAGTAAAATGCACTGTTTGCACTAAGTAAAATAGGCAGGCAACAATTGGAAAACCCAGCTACTTAAATTAACAGCACACTGGCTGACCGTTCTTTACAGCTACCAATTGTGTGCTGAGAGAAAACAAGTTTACTTTTGTTCAGAAAGTGAAAGGATGGAGAGCATCATAGTATCATCATAGTATCAGTCAGGCTTGGAAGGGACCACAAGGATCATCTAGTTCCAACCCCCCTGCCATGGGCAGGGACACTCCACACACAATGGAACAGTGGTGTGTGCGAAAAACAGAGGCTTTCTTTGTGAGGGGCTGTGGCAGGGGATCGTTTTGAGATCTTTTAGCTGCTTAACCAAATTGTTCACTTTTTTTTTTAGCCAGCCTATCAAAATTTGAGGCAGAAAGTAGACAACTTTGTATCAACCCATCTGGACAAACAGGAATGGAATCCAGCAATGAACAAAAACCAGTTACGAAATGGGCTAAGGCAGAGCGTCATTCAGTAAGTAAAACAACGGTAATGCTATTTGATAAGTGATATGTAGCTGTCACCACCTAAGACAAGTAAGAATTTGTAGAATAAGTTTTTCACAGCACTTGCTGTTGTGCTTCCCTGAATGTCATTATAATAGTGGATGCAGCCTTAACTCTCATTAAAATGCTTGCATTATTGCTTTACATGACATTGGAATTTTTATGAGGTGAGCAGCAGGATGAAGTACATATACTTGACATCTGGCCAGCTTTTTACTGCAGATAGCCACCACTGTGCTAGCAAAACTATCTGAGCTGAATGACCTTGATCTTTATCTTCAGAGCAGGGAAGAGCCTACATCAGAAACACTCCTGAAGATGCCGAAGCATGTTTGAGCAGACTCTGACCACTAGCAGGCAGTAAGCACAACGGGCTAGCCCCATTTCATGCTGCAGAGGGTAGCTTTTGTACAGCTATTTAAGGTACTACATTTCCAGCACAAGAGGAAAGCCAGCTTAAACTGTGCTGAGTAGAGATTTAGGTTTAGTGTCTCTTGTTGCTAACTCCTAGCAGTCTGAAGAAGGAACCTGAGCTTGTTTGATTAAAAGTTGAGGATAAAAACCTTTATAGTAAAAATTGTGAGGAGAAGGGCAGTGAGGATCTTGATAATAGCTTTTAAGGAAAGGTAAGGAAAGGATTGTAAGGAAAGATACTAAAGTGTCTTGTAAGGAAAGATGTACACAGAAATTACTTCAGAGCACTGGATAGAGCCTGTAAATCATTAGTATGTAGTATTAGTTTGTTCAATCTGTAGTTGGAGAAGGTGGTGTTCACTGCAAGTATAGAATTTATTGTCTTTCCTTGGAGTCATTGAGACATGTTATCACTCAATGTGCCTTCATTTTGTGTCACTGTACCAGGAGAATGAAGCATAAAATTGAGTGTGATCCCAGAGAGTCTGTAAGAAGAAGAATGCAAACTGCTCCCTGTTAGCAGGTTGTTAGTGCAGGGATTGGACACACAGAACTAGGGAGTTTGGAGATCCATTGCACTCCTGTAGCTGGAAGACTGAGCACTGAGGGTGTCCAGATGTGTATGCCCTTTGTTGCAGGCACACATAGATGGGCTGTTACCTGGAGGTGAGGTGATGTGCATCACCCACTTGCTCACCAGCATTCACAGCCTTAGGAGCCTTGTGGCTCCTTCTCCAAGTGCCAGGCAACAGCTCCATTTCCTGTCCCCTGCTCCCTCGCAGACATGACTTAAGCTGCTAGACAGTCTGTGCCCCACAATCCAAGAGTCTGACACAGCCCCTGAAGTAATAAGTCACTTCAATTACTAGTGTTCAGTTCCAGAAACTTTGCTGTGTGCTACATGTACTTGTTTTTCTAATTAATACCCATCTGTCTAGACTTCACAGTTACAAGGAGTGAGTGACAGTAATGTTATTAGGGGGCAGGCTGCTTCTCCCTCCAGTCAGCCAAAAAAAAGACTGCTCTCACCTGCCCTCCTCCTCAGAATAGCTTGCATCCCTTGTTTGTGCCAAAATGTGTTTGTTTGCTCTCATGTTGGCCTCATTTCCACACGGGCCCTATTAAAGTGGCTCTTGTCCAACATGTCATTTAAGTACCTGGGAGACCAGATGTCAGTTGTTAATTCTGTAGGGAAAAGTGAGAGGGGGTGGGGGGAAATAGGTGATTGAAACAGCTCCCTGTTAAGGATCTACTCAGTGGCCTGCAGTTCTCACCATGTTAATGCTAATTGCAGTTGACAGGAGGGCTCTGGAGAGTTACTGGAGGAGATTGGGAAGAAGTTTTTCAGAGGAGCTGAATGATTCCTTTGTCTTTGTTCAAGGTCAGGAATGCTGGAAGCCGGAGTGGACAGAATTATTTCTCAGGTGGTGGATCCAAAACTAAACCACATCTTCAGGCCCCAGATAGAGAGGGCAATTCATGAATTTTTGGCTGCACAAAAGAAAGAGGAAAGTGTGCCAGCTCCTCCTCCTCCAGAGCCTGAGAATAAGGATCCTCCTGCTCCATCTCAGGACGCCTCCTAAAGGTCTTGTATCTGCACTTTCTACTTGTGTTTTGTATGTACCTCATCTCTAGCTTGTTTATTGCAAGATAAAGAAGATGGTGTATTTTTTCCTGGCTTGGCATTTTGATCATCAGCATATTGTCAATGTAAGACAATCATCTGAGCTGCTTCCACTGAAGTGTCTGCTAAAAATATATTAGGACTGAAGACATAGGTATGATGTGAATTAGCTATCAAGGACCACAGTGCCAGTGCTAGTTTTAGATCAGGCTAAAAGGGCTTTTATTCCAGTAAAAGCATATCAGGCAGTGGTTGACATGAAATTGGCTGGATAGCTTTCAGAACAGTATCAAATGGATTAAATATATATATCCTTTACTGAAAGCAAGCTGAAAGTAGAGTGGTGACAAGTTATTGTGCTTTAGCATTGAAAGTTTCAGATAGCTCTTCTTTAGAGCATATACTCGAGTGCTGAATTGTTAGTGACTGAAATATTCACTGCTGGAGTAAGGGTAATGTCTCTGGGAGTGAATTACTGCTCATTCCAAATTGACTGGTTTAAATAGAGCAACCTATATCTTTGCAGCTGAAAGGACTGAGGGTGCCTTTGTTGCAGACAAGTTTATTCTGGCTTTTGTGATTAAAATAACTCAAGGGGCCTCAGGGGGGGCTGTAATTGCTACTCTGTCTTAACACAAATGACTCTGCACCCCTCGCTGCTCAGGCCCTGTATCTTAACATCGATTTGAGTATTGAGGCCTGTGAGCACATTTTAGAGGAGCCACAATCTTGATGGAAAATTTCAATCTGCAGTTGTGCTGAGGAACTTAAAACCATGCTGCATGAAAGGAAGTTAATTGTGAATTGTTCTATCTGCTGGGGCTTTCTGAAAACTAATGCATTAAGAAGGAATAACCTACAACAGCTGTTCTTATTGTGTGGAATAATTAGAGCAACTAGCATCATTTTTAACCCAATAATAGAAGTTCAAGTGCCTGTAGTATCATCCTGAATTATTTATCTATCTGTGACTTACAGCTTTAATGCCTTGATCTTTGCATTTATCTGATTCAAGCAGTCTGAAGTCCATTATAATCTGCAGCTAAATGCAGCTATTAATTAATACTGTCTAATCTATTCTCTATTCAAATGCATTTACTCCTGAAGGTGCCATCCTCTAAACTCTTCTTTTTTCTTGCAGAGAGTTCCTGATACTGAGCAGCTGCAGTTGCAAAATATGTGACCTGATAGATTGGCAGTGGATTGCTTGTTCCATTTGGTGCAGGATTGCTGTCTGCCAAAGATGATTAACCTTTACCAGACCTGTGGGAAGGCACTGAAATCAGCGAAGTTCAGAGGCACCTGGAGTTCTGTGAGCAGAGAGCCAGCCAAAGCGTGAAGATATTTTTGCTGTTAACTGCATGCAGTCCAGTGAGCCGCATGTGTTCCTCTTAGTCATGCCTGCAGGCAGGGGAGCTGGCTCTTGTCTGGAGGGAGTAGGAAAGTAGTTTGAGATGGCATTAGGCTTGGGAGCAGGAAGAAAGGAAAGTTGTTTTGGGGCGTGGGGTAGTCTCTTGGAAACCAAACAAGAGCTGTCAGATTTTCTTTGATGTAAGCCAGATGAGAGGAAGCATCACACACCTCTGCTGCATAGTGCAGCATTAAGCAGTAGTTGCCAGGTCAGGTATAACTCACTGCACTGCCTGCTTTAGAAAAGACATTTCCTGTTTAAAACTGGAAAGAACACTTCAGGATCAGTTACCTAGATAGTTTGTGTAGCATTGCAGGAAAATGTTTACAGTTGGCTATGACTATAGCTGATTTAACTCTTAATTCCCAGGTAACTCTGGGAAGCAAAAGGCACCAGAGTAGGTGATCAGTTTGAAACTTCTCTTTCAATTTGAAAGACTTTTCTTTCCTGTGAAATTTCTCAGGTGCCTAGTGGAAACTGTCCTATGCTTTCAGCTTGAATGCATGCAGTGTCCTCTGGATGACAGTCAAGTAGAGAATGTGATCAAATATTCTGCCAGTAAATGTCCATACTTTTTGCAATAAAAGACTTTGAAAAGCATCTCTCACTCCTAGATTTTGTTGGTTTTGTTGTGGGTTTTTTCTTAAGGAAAAACTACTTTAAAGAAATCCCAGAGTCCTGATTGCAGGAATCCTAATGGAAGTGTGACCTTACAGTTCATAGATTGATCCATGTGGTTGTTAGTAAAAATTACTATGGAAGAAGATGGATATTAGCTATCTTCTCCATATAAGGTCTCTCTCAATAATCTGAAAAATCAAAGAACTGAACTGGCCTTGCCCTCACATCATTTATGAGCTATGAATCCAGAAGTCTGGTGCTAGTGATGATGGGCTACAGACCTCAACTGTAGCCTTACTTTGTGTATGTGAACAGATGCAGTTCCAGCTATATTCTGTACCCTTTTCAGTGTAGGTAATTTGTAGGTAGCTTTGATGCTGTGGTTTAATTTCGTAGCTAATTTCTTTTGCTTAGTACCAGCTCTCAACACAGTTACATACAGAAACAGATGATGCCACACCTGATATTACAAACCCTTCACAAGAGAATTCTGTGAACTTCACTGCACTAAGCTTGCATTTTTTACAGTGCTGCTGATACAAAATTCTTCTAATATTTTTTTCCTCAATTAGGAATGTTCCTCTCAGAATGGGAACCTCAATGCCTGCACACTTCAGCAGTAACCATACTGGCCACAACTTTCCTGAGGGGATCTGAAAAATAAAGTCTGTACTTTTAGGGTAATCTGGTTGTGTGGCTCAACTTGCTGTTCTTTCATCTGGTTCTTGCTATAAAACAGGAGAAGGGGTGCATGAGGAAAGGACTCTCTCCTGCATGTTGATTTGGTGGTTAAAGACCGCTCTCCAAATCAGTAGTAGGTGTTTTCCCTTCGAGCCTTAAGGGCAGCTCTTGGCAGGAGAAGATCTGCCTTTTACCTCCTGGTAGGATGTCTTGACCACTTTTTTGAAACTGAGCCATTTATGCAGGAAAGAGAAAAAGAGTTCAAGAGTTTGAGAAGAGAGCAAGTGAGAAGGATTCTGACTGCTTTAGACAAACTCTGGATTACAGCAGTAGCAGTTGGGGACCATGAATGCAATTTCAGCTTAAAAAAAGTTTAGTAAGTAGAGCTGGATTTATTGCAGTGAGGAGGGAATCTGAACCTGTGTTTCCTACCTCTAACATGCACTTTAACAGGTGAGTGAAAGAGAACAGAAGCAGCCACCATGGTTTTTAAAAGGTTTTGCCATTGTTCTGTCTTTGAATGTGGTGCTGTGTTAAACTGAACACTAACACTGTGCCACTGCTGTGCAGGGCTGTGCCTTCAGCTGGTTTCGACCTATGCACAGTTCCTGATTGTAGTAACTTGGGGAGGTGGTGGGGTGCTTTTGGATCAGAACTGAGGCACCTGGTGAGATTAGGCAGACAAGCTGTACTTGGGATCATAGTCTTTAACAGTTGGGCTCCAGTGTCCTTGTTTTGGATCAGAGCCTTGGAAGTAACAAGCTTTGGAAACATACCTTACATCTATTGTGGCCACCAAGACCTTATGAAGAGATGGTAGGCAGTGCCCTTTGATTATATACATTTGTCCCTGGCAACTGATAGCAACACAATTCCAGCCTTAATAACTCAATGATATGATAGAAACTTTCACACCAGAACAACAGAACAAGTTTGTACTCGCTGCAGAAGTGAAATTGTTCTCTTGTGTAGTAGGAAGTTGGACTAAAGTGAGCAGGTGAGGCAGTTCCCATCTCTAGCCTGGGTATGTTAAATACAGTCTGAAGAGCCTGGTGGGGTGGGCTGGCCTAAGACACTTGAGTAATTCAAGAAACAATTGGATATCTTCCTGGAGCTGACCAGGCAAGGCCCTACATTAGGAGGATGAGCCACAGTGAATCAAATGCACCTTCTCTTTGATCTCTGAGTCCTCACATTCAAGTTGACTGTTCCCATTTCCTGGTCAGTTCTTGAGTACCTCAAATATGCTTTCTCAGATGAATACATTCATACTTTAAATACATTTCAAGAGATTGCAGCATTCTTTTTTAATCTGATACACTACTAATGTGAAGGAGCATTAAAGATTTTCTGCCTCTTTGGCTTTACCTGTCTCAGCCCTGTGCATTTGCTTCTGCCTGTTCAGAAGAAACAATGTGCAGTTTAAAGGAAACATGCAGGGAGTTTGAGCTGCATTCTTTACCACTCCATGGCTGCTCTGCTCTCTGGAAATGTCAAGGTTCAAAGACTGCAGGAGACAGCCTGGTTCAGTAGCTAGGAGGTACTAGGTGGAGGAACTAGGAGGTACTAGATCTCTGCATAGTCCTGCTAGTCCACAACCATGCCTGTGGCTAATTGTTATACCTGATTGCTTGCCTGTGAAGTGAAGATAACTACCCTCCTGTGCAAGTCATAGGGTAGGCAGAGTCAGGTGCTGTGTTTAGGCTGAATACAGAATGAAGGAATGGCCACAGCACTTCGCATACATACTGGTCAGTTGTGGTACACTGCACAGGAATCATCTTGAAACTCTTCTTGCTACCCAGACTAGGGGGTTTAGTTATGCTGTTTAGTGTCAGATTGTCACCAGAATTAGAAGCAAACAAACTGAACTACGAACCAGTGAGCCTGGTTTTATAAGTCCTATGAAAGAGGAAAACACCCTACCCAAACCCATAAACCTGTCTAGAAGGATGGCATTGCTATGCATCATTCATCCCAGCACTAAACAGTCACAGCCAAGTGGCATATAAAGCAGTGCCTGAAATTCTAGCTGTTGCTTGGCTATTAAAGAAATGGTCACACATCCCATATGATTAAAATACAGTGAAGCAAAAATCCACCCTAAATGTAAAGCGAGGGGAAGAAGGAGGAAGATATGGCTGCCGCTGTTGATGGCCACCCACAAAGTCATGAGCAGATGTCAGCATGCTCCCCTCCAGCATTGTCTCAGTTGCTGCACTTTGCTGGGCTGCCTTTGGGTTGGTGGATCACTGGTCACTTAAAGCCAGGCAAGCCAGAGCACAAGGAAATAGTTTGTGTTCATTTTCTCCAGTTGAACCCTTCTGGCAAAAACAGGCCTGAGAAATGACTGTGGACACCAGCTGTAAGGCCCAGGTTTCTGTAGATTTACTGCAGAGCTGAGCATCCTGGTGGGTTTATAACCTACATACCCAAGTCCCAGCAAACCAGAAAATGCCTAAGTCCTACACTCCAGGTAACCCAAGCCTTCACTGGATACCTCATTCTTAAAAGTTTTCATGGACATTTAATGCTCTTTAGTTAAAGCCAAACACAGAATCAACAAGGTTGGAAAAGACCTCAAAGATCATCAAGTCCAACCTGTCACCCAACACCTCATGCCTACTAGACCATGGCACCAAGTGCCATGTCCAATCCCCTCTTGAACACCTCCAGGGACATAATCAGCTTCTTGAGTGACCCAACTGAATTTTACAGCCTCACTAGAGAAAACAGGAGGGGAGGCTTCCTTAGCTGTTCTGGGAGTGACTATATGCAGTCAACTCAGTTCCAGCACTGCTTGCACCACTGCAGAACTTTTCTTACTTTCCCACCATGTCAAAACCTGAAGCCTTACAACAATTCTGATAGGGTTGGTTGATTTGTTTGTTTTCTTCTGACAGTGTCCCAGTGGCTGTCAGTTAGGACCAGAAAGCAGAATTCCATTGCCTTTTCCTCATTACTCCTGAAAAATGTACATGTAATGTGTACCACCAAACACAAAGCAATCTGGGTGAAATCACAATACTATTTTTATGAACAGACATATTTTAGTCCAAGTGAAGCTTAATTACAAACACTGAATGGGAGTTCAGTGATGAATAACGTTTGCAACATGTTCTTGAGGTAAAATTGATTCTTACTATAATGATTAATAGATATTCTAGGAGTATTTTTGCAACTTCTCATGCCAAGGATTACAGAGCATAAATGGATGCTCCCTGAGACACTACCTCTGTAGCTGTTCTATGACAACAGCTCCAGAGAATTTCAGGGTGTTTTTTAATTTAACATGAAACAGATTAGCAATGCAGCAAGATAGTCACCATAGCTCCATCTTACCAGGACTGCAGTTTCACCTGAGCCTGGATTTTGGACAAATGCATGCTTCAAGCCCTTTTCCAACTGCAAAGAAGGCAACTTGGTTCAGGCTCCATATCGCAGCATTAAGTTGATCAGTTCAAGAGACACCTTGTCATCGGGTAGCAGCGCTGCCAAGTGACATAGAAAAGGCAACTCACTGATCAAAGACTCGAGCCCAACCCATTCTCTGCCCTCATCAGCTATTTTACTGACTTGTGTCTAGTCCGTTGGCAGACACTGACTCAAGTAAATTTCACCAATAGAAGCTGCCTAAACCAGCCAGTACTTTCCAGTGACAGTTCTTAACATTTGTAACCACATCTCATCCTAGATAAGCACTATGTCTCCGTCTGGTAAGGCTGAACCCAAAACAAGTCTCCAGATGAATCCCTGAATAACTGCAAGCAGGTTTGTTACACCAGATCCCTGTAACTAAACACCCGAAGTTGAGCATGGCTGGTGAAGGGAAGACAGCCAAATGGGAAAGAGTGTTATGTTAGAAGATCTCTCATCTTTGGTTCCTTTGCTCATTGGTACCCAGACCTTGCTCACCCCTCAAGTACACCCACATCATCATGGCAATGCAGTTCCAAGTTAAAAATTTATTACAGAATTCAGAACCAGCCCAGTTTTGGATCTTGATACCCAATGAACGAGACACCCAGCTTCCCAGCCTACAGGTCAGGCAACAAAACCTCTCTCTGGGAAAGGGGAATAATTATAACTGTCTGAAGGCAAGTCCAAACCACAACTCTGACTCCCTGGCACACAGAAGGATCAAACTTGGGCCCCTGTCAGGACAGTGTGTCAAACCATCCCCTGCACCAAACACCAAACTAGTCACTGCCAAAGCGCTCCGAATCCATGCTGGAATCAACACAAGGGTCTTGAACCTAAACCACATCCAGCTCTACTTTTAGAACAAGCGTGGCTGGTTTTAACGAGGCACAGCCAATATGCCTGGAAGAGAGAGATTTCAATACATCATTTTGATTTTGGCCAGAAGAAGGGGCACTGGCAGGGTTAGAAATCATACCAGGAACATTTAATGGTGCGTTTTACACTCTTTTCACCACAGGAGTAGGAAGAGCAAGAGCAGCAACCACTGCCATGATGCTGCTCGTATGATACTTGCTTCAAGAACACCGCTACTCCGTGCCATGGGCATCGCTGAGTTTTCCAGCAGCACCTTCTCTTTCAGCTTACAGGGGGTTATAGCTGCAGCCACTCCTGTCCTCCAACATTTTGCTAAACTGGAGACCAGTTTCTCAGCTTCCCTGTTTAAACTCAGAAGGGACTGGAGCACTCTAACTCTTTCACAGGTATTTTCCTGCTTACATGGTAGTGACACATTTTACCAGGTTGGTTAAAGAGGTCAGCTTAATGCCACGTGAGCAGGCAGAGCCCCTTGTATCTACAACCACCGAAGCTTACAAGCGCAGGGATTGTCTGCTCCCCTGCCTCTCTACACAAGAGCTTGTGTAGTGTAGTCATTCTGAATCTGGCCATAAGAGGGAGATAAACTATTGCTTCATTCCTCAGTCTTGATGTCTCCTTGCAAAACCTGACTTTACATACAGGACTCAGAAGGCTTTGCTGACTCCAAAGTGAATCAGCTCAGCAAGGTGTGGAGGCAGTTCTCACAGTGTTTCCATAACTCTGACTGTACTTGTCTAGTGCAAATCACACAGCAGATACTGTAATTTCTCAAGAGGTTTAAGGTTTAATAGTAGGAAACAACCATCATTTAGGATTAGGGAGAGTTTGAGGAGAAATGTGAACAGCCCAAGTGATGAGGGATGGAAACAAAGATTTAGGATCTGAAACTGTGAATTCTGGCCTACCCAAATTCACTGATTAGGGACAGTGTGAAAAGGGTGAGGCAGCAGTGCCTGGGGCCCCAGATGACAGTGCCATGAGATTATATCAGAACCATAGCTTTAGTTCTTGCATTTTTGTGAATCAAGTCTCAAGCCCACATCAGTGCTAAGTCAGCCTTGGGAACATGACTGGGCAGTTACCAGCCCAGCAATAACTGCCCTTGTCTAGACACCATCAGAAGCCATGGCACAGAGAAATATGCTACCTCAGCCATCAGACTGGGAGCTGGCTCCACCAAAAATTCCCTTCGGCACTGGGACAAGCCCAAGGAAAGGAACCACAGCAAAATGCAACAAGTTCAACCCACCTGTACAAGCTAAAGAAGCGTGAGGACCTTGCATTTCAATGATTTCATCTTGCTGACTCCTACAAGGAAATTGGTGCCTTTTGCACTAGCATCTTTATAACAGATACCTGTTCCCAAAGAAAAGTAGAAAATAAACCCCCCAAAGCACTTCAGGTCTTGGCCCTACAATGAATTCACGTAGGGGCAGACAGCTGCAGTCTGCTTTGCAGACTTGGGGCCTTTGGGAAGTCCAAGCAACTTCATACAGTAAATGCATCCATTTTGGAAGGGATTTGCAACAGAAATAGAAACCCATGACATCCGTGAGTTTCACGTTTCATTGCAGCTCTGCAAAAGGGAGATAAAATAATCCTGCTTCAGAGAAGGCTCATAAATTTTCACATTCTCTACAAGGGGGCAGTACAACTGTAGCAAAAGAAGAAAATCCAGCCATAACTCTCTCCCCATCCTAACCTCCTGTTAGCTGGTTTTTGCAGGTGAAGCAGTGTGGCTTTTCCCCTATCTCCAGCCCTGCCTGAAGGGGAATCTGGCCTTAGCCACAAACCAATGCAAAAGCTCACCTTGCCCAGAATGGTGTAGAGCAGTGGGATTTGGCAGCTGCTTGCCCCGTGGGTGATACTTGACAATTCCAGTTCCCAAAAATATCCCACCCCCTTCCACCAAGGATGCAAGAGGTGGGGAAGTGTCCCACAGCCGCCCTCAACAACTTATAACGGAGACAGATTGCTTTTCCCCTTTTAAACAGGAGTGAGCCCAGTGTCCTTTCTGCGGAGTAGCAGCAAGGTACCAGGGCAGCTGGGATGTTGCTCCATCTTGAACGGATTTACATCAGCCTCCCCGACTCCCGTCGCTGTCGAGAGCCACAGGGGTCAGGCAGACACCCGCTCCAGCTCCAACATGCACGGGGAGGGGGTTGCTGAGGCAACAGCACGCTTTCTTTAACCGTTATTTAACTCATCTCGCCCTCCTCCCCCCACCCGCCACTGCCGACGTGCGCGACTGAGGGTACAGCTTTTATTAGGGTGGGATTTTGCAGCCGCCGGATTTATGGGATGTTCCCAACAGCCTGCCCTTGCCGGTGGCCCCGGGGACTGTGGGTCCACAAAGCTCCCGGGCAGATAGCAGCGTCCCTAGCCTGCAGGTTGCCCTCTGCAAAGGGCAGGACAAACGAGTGAAAAAGAGTTTTATGAAAGAGACATTCCTGAGGCACCACTCAAGCCATGAGGGTTTGGGGGTTGTTTTGGGGTTTGGGTAGTTTTGGTTGTTTGGTTTTTAGGAAGGTACAATCGGGTTTTCTGAGTGAAACAAAAGTCCATCCTTAAGATGCTGCTATTTGGCACCACCCCCACTGCTGAGGACAACGAGGGGTTGAAACAGAGGCAGTCACCCCAAAGCACAGCTTTGGCAAAAGCTGGGTGCTTTCTGGGTGGGAAGTGAAACATTTATCTGGTTAGGAGACTCGCTGACCCTCAGGATCAAATTTTCTTACTAATCCTATTGTCTTGGATGCTGTTCTCCTCTCAATAAAACAGAAGAAAAAGAGGAGGCTTGGTGGGTAAACCTCACCCTGCTCCCTCACAGTTCAGACAGGTTTTTATAGATTTTACTTCAATGCAGGTTTTGCTGTCAGGGTTCCATGGGTGGCAGCAGGGCTGGCATGCAGACCCCATAAAAGGGTCACACACACATCCCTGCCAAAGCCTTGTAGAGCTGCCTGAAGTGAGTTATAGTGGGAATTTGTGCATGAAAACCAAGGAAGCATGTGAATGCAGTTCTGCCATGTGGGGAACAGCCATCTTCATGCCGTGGGTCTAGCAAGTCTGCACCACTGCAAAGAGCACATTGAAGCCTACATGAAGCCCCAGAGAGCACCCATATATAAAGAGGCAATTGATTTCTTGGCCAGTATTGCAGGCACAAGAAATTCAGGGAAACATGCATTTGGGTATGTTTTCAATTAAGTGCAGATCCTTCTGCAGTTTGTCAATCCCTTGTGAATGGCCATTTGAAAGGAGTGCTCACTATCCCAAGGTCAAGGAAATTGTCCAAGCTCATAGTAAAGAAAAGTTGCCCTGTAGGGCTTTCTGAACAAGATTATTCCAGGTCTACAGACAAAATCAGCATTTTGCTTTGATTATTGTCATCTCATCACTAAGAAGCATTCATGAGATGATTAGCTGCCTTGAAATTTCATCTTACCCAAACATATTTAAAAAAGACCCCACAGTCTGTCCCTCTCAAGCTCAGCTCCCTCATCTGTTATGCACTGATGAAAAACCTCTCCCAGGCAGAAGGACAGCTTTACTCTGGAGCCTTTAGGATCTGGAAGAAAGCAGTGCTGAGAAGCAGCAGAAGGACAGGTGACAGAACTGCCTTTATGGGGTTGGCTCTACCTGTGATGAATAATTTGTAACTTTTGCAGATGTAATATGTATGTCATCCCTTACCTCTGTGAGAGCTTTCTACTTGACTGCAAAGAGTGAAATCAAAGGGATACTAATGAAACTGGGCTGAAGTGAGCACAGAGCTCAGATACCAGCCTTCAAGACACAAAGTCATAGGGAGTTACTGGAAGATCAATAGAGAATATTCACAGCCAAACCAGCAGTTCAGTCTCCTGCAAGTGTTAACCCAGGGCAGTTGCAATGTGAGAGCCCATCCAAGAGAAATAAAGGCATGGAAATAATGTTTGCTGGGACTGGAAAAGGCTTCCAAAAGAAACAAGTTTACAAGATACTGGCTCATAATAGTCATTAAATGACTCTCACTGAAATGCAGGTGATAAGACAGCAAAGAAATGGTCAAACCTCAAGACTTTAATCAGAAATAATAGGAGAGAGGATTTTACCAGTTTCAGGGGAGGGAAGAGAGCCCAAATGGGCACAGATACCCTTAAATAAGGTTCTACAGGAAAAAGTCTGAGGACTATGAGGAGGAGACTGCCTCTGCTGCAGCAGCACCTCAACTGGGACCAGGCTGTTCACATCCAGCACTTTCCACCAGCACTTGTCTTGCTCAGCAGAATAACATGTATTAATACTGCTGACACTATCATCCTGAAGATCTGAATTTTATTTATACAAAAATCAGAGGCAAACCTAAGTGGCAGTAAAGATTCAGAAGGTCTTAAACGTTCTAGGAATCCTGAGCATTTTATTAGGTGAACTGGCAATTCTGCAGTAAAAATAGCTCTGGGGTTTGCTGTTCAATCTTTCTTTTCCACATTGCTTTGAGCTTTCAAGATGTTAGAGAGTTCACCCTGCAATGCGCTTTGGGCTGCAGGCAGGGAATAAGTTTGTGAAACATCATGTGCCACTTCTGCAGAGTATGGGAGTCCTTCCCATCAGCCACACTCTCCCATTTCTAGCAGAAGATGGTAACAAGCATAAAAGAAGAACAGAATCCAACTAATGGGACTTTAAACAATCAGAAAGCAAATTATGACAGCAATTATGACAGCTCAGTGCTTGGCAACACCTTCACCTTTCCCAGATGTCAGAGGATAAGCTATTTTTACTGGGGGGAAAAAAAGGATGACAGAAAGAAGGGCTTATTTGGACATCTACAGCAGAAATGAATTTAAAGTGATCTGAGCTTCAAAAATGGGGTTTGGAGGCAAGTCATTAAGCTTTCTTTTTCTGGAAGAGGGGACAGGACATTTCATGCAGGATTAGTCTCTTCACTGGAATGCCTGTCAGTAACATTTAAATATGTGCAAGATTTACCTTTTTCACTCTCTGGACCTAGAGATTAATTAGATTTAATTTTAGACAAGAAGAAACTGGCACTTCCTACTTTTGGACACATCAGGGCTCCCATTTTCCTAGAATTCTAGAATCTTAGACCAGCTTTGGTTGGAAGGGAACTTAAAGACCATATAGCACAACCCCCGCCCGCCCCCCGCAATGGGCAAGGACATCTTTTGCATTGTGCAAAGCTCCATCCAAACTGAGTTGTAATGCTTCTGGTAATGGAGCATCCACAAGTTCTCTGAGCAATCTGTTCCACTATCTCACCATCATTAAAACTCAGAAATAAATTCTCCCCTATATATCTAGTCTGCCTTCTCTCAGTGTGCAAGTGTTGCTCCTTATCCTACTACTAGAGACCCTGTTAAAAAGTCTGCCCCCATCTTTCTCACAGACTCCTGTGCCACCCTGTACAAGCACTGAAAGGCCACAACAAGGTTTCCCTGGAGCCTTCTCTTCTCCAGGCTGAACAACCCCAACTTTCTCAGCCTGTCCTCATAGGTGCCTCCAGGGATGGCGACTCCACCACTTCCTGGGCAGCCTTCTCCAGTGTTTCACAACCCTTTTAGTGAAGAAATTTTTCATTATGTGCAACTTGAACCTCCCCTGGCACAACTTGAGGCCATTTCCTCTTGTCCTATTGCTTGTTACATGGGAGAAGAGACTGACCTCTACCTCACAAACTGTTTCCCAAACCACATTTTTGCCCTGTTCCCCTTTCACCCCAGCCAAGCCATAGTTTTATCTATCACCACCACTGTTCTTCCACTTGCTGTTGGTGACCACCAGTGCTAACCTAAGTCCAGTACAGGTTCATCCATCCATCAGGTCCATCATTCCTGCTCAAGCTCTGTGTTCTGTCAAGGCTTAAAGCTCTGCTCTCCCTGAGCATCTGCTGAGTGCACCAAGTTCATCAGGACAGGAGCACACCAGCTCCACGTGGCAGAAGCACTTGATCCATTGTAATATTGAGTTTCATCATGCAGTCTTCAGTTATGTGACCCTGTAGATTTGACCTGATGTCAGAGAGGGCCATGGGCTATTGAGATATTCCCCTGAGGCACCCTGCCCTTTCTACCAAAGGAATCTGATCCAGCAACAGGAAAGAGTGAGAATTTTCAGCTGTCCCCATTCCCTGTGTAACAGTCTGTGCTACATGTGCCTAATGTAAGATGTCCCTTATGCTCTCACTTTCTCCTTTTTTCCTCTCTAGGTCTTGCACTAATTTCTACCAATAGCCACATAAAGTACTGTAATAAATTAAGTTCTTACAAACACAACTGGGTTTTTTTTTCCCTTTTTCATAACATCTTTTACAGCCAACACCCCAGATGGGTTCCAGACTTGCAAGGTGCTAAACAGCTGATTACCCTGTTCTACCCCAAAATCAAGGCCAAAGGCATGCAGTGTTACACAGAATCAGATTACATCTGTGGGGTTGGCTTCATCCTTCACTGAAATCCAGACATCTCTGGTAGCAGATAAGAGCAGATATTTAATACAAAGAAACCATAACGCTTTAGGATGGAGGCTTAACAAAAACTGTAACAGCATGGATTTAAAAGGAAAAAGACCATAAAAGGGCAGTGGCCAAACACATGCAAAATGTGGGATCTTCATTTAGCCTGTGCCTTCTTAGCATCTCTTCAGTGTCCTGCAAATAACTATGTGAACTACACATGAACCAGGGAGATTATTCCTGATATCAAATCTCACAGGAGTTGATCTCCTCACTCCCGTATCTGTTATCCTTGCATTCTTTAACTCTGCTGCCTACAAAAGGTGAAGCCCAGAGCTCCACTGGCTTTAGGAAAAGCCACAGACCTTTTGTGTAGGTAAAACCCTTTCCACTTTCTTTTCTTCCCCTCTGCTGTTTCCAAGCACAGGGGTTCTTTTTCACGACCAAATGGTCTTGAAAATAAAGAACATTCTCTGGGTTTAGGGTTATTACTATTACTATTGAAACATCAGCATAGAAAATTAGATTAGTCTTTTCAGGCTTCAGGAACTCAGAGGTGGAAAGAGATTCCAAAACAGTCCTGGCTTCTGCAGGAAGTCACCTTTGAATGGGCTTTTGATTCTAAATGGCACACATTTCATGGATGCCTGGTCTGTGTCCTGTGAGTCCACTGTGCAGGGGCATGTCTTGGTCAAAATGGCTGCTACAAAGCTATAGATGTAGATGATCCAAACATTTACATGTTTGGAAAAGTGATTGTTTTGGCCTTTGCAATAGTGTGAGTGAAAGTGTCAGCTAGCAATCGTTTGACCTGGTGCACTTGTCCGCATAGCATCTGGTCTCTTCTCCCAGGCAACCAGCACCAGAGCAAGAGGACACAGTCTCAAGCTGCACCAGGGGAGGTTTAGGCTGGATGTTAGGAAGAAATTCTTCACAGAAGGAGAGATTGGCTATTGGAATGGGCTGCCCAGGGAGGTGGTGGAGCCACCATCACTGGAGGTGTTTAGGAAGAGACTGGATGGGGCACTTGGTGCCATGGTTTAGCTGATTAGATAGTGTTGGGTGATAGGTCAGACTCTATGATTCCAAAGGTCTTTTCCAACCTGGTTAATTCTATTCTATTTTATTCTAATTCTCTTCTACAAATTGTGCTTCATTAGGCTAGAAGTATACAAAAGAAAAGCACAACCTCAACACTGAGAATGGAATCAAGATCTCCTCTGTTCTGATTCTAGCTGTAGTTGTGATGCTGTGCTTGACTTGGGGCAACAATCTTAGTGTCTCTGCATCCATTACCCCAGCTTATAAAACATGGAAGCAGAAACAACCTTTACCCAAATTGGCCTTTTGAGAATTAAGATTTGAAGAATGTTCTGAAGATTAGAACACAGCCCCAACACACATCCAAAAACATCACAGTTGCTTGAAACTGCATGACATAAGGGAGATTAAGTACAGTCACAGAGTCATTTGGGAAGTCCAGACAACGATCACATCAATTGAGGCTGCTTCTAAGGCAGACATCTAAATAAATGCTAATGAAGTAATTTCTGCAACATCCCCAACCAATGGGCACTTCAGTACTGAAAAGTAGCAGCAGCAGCGGGAACAGACTGTCCATTAAAAACCAAAACAGAACATTGAAAAGCCAAAACTGAAAGCAACAGTTTGTGCACTTCAGAGCTCTGAGAAACATCATACCTTTGAGCCAGAATTTTGTCCAAGTGAAGACTTTTTTCCTTCAGCCCTCCCTTAATTTAACTGCCTTCTTTATCATTCAGACCTTTCACTTGCCACGTACCCAAATGCTACAAAAATGGGCAGACTGTGGACCTAACTGAAGTCTACTGGCATCAAAAGGCTCCCATTGACATTAACAGACATTTAACTAACCCTTTATAAATCACTGAAAGACACTAAAATAACATACCCCCAAAATTCAGTTTCTATATGAACTCCAACCTTGCAGGCGTAGGAGCAAGTCTATGTCTGCTTAATTTCATAGCCTCCATGCTGAGATTATTTCAAAGGGAAGGAGAAATAGAGTAGAGTAGAATAGAATAGTCCAGGTTGGAGGAGACCTTCAAGATCATCACATCCAATATATCAACCAATCCAACCCACCTAATCAACCAAACCATGGCACCAAGCACCCCATCAAGTCTCCTCCTGAACATCCCCAATGATGGTGACTCCACCACCTCCCTGGGCAGCCCATTCCAATGGGCAATCACTCTCTTTGTATAGAACTTCTTCCTAACATCCAGCCTAAACCTCCCCTGGCACAGCCTGAGACTGTGTCCTCTTGTTCTAAATAGTTTCTCTCCAAGCCAGGGCAACGTTAGTATTTGTGCCCCTATCATCTCTGCTGTATTTTCTGAGAGCACCCCAAAGCAGTGCCAACCAGGTGATCCTCAAATCCTGATCTTCAACCACATTCTGCACAAGAAAGGCTATCTGGAAGGCGGTTGATGATTTTAAGCAACACGTAGTGGAGGTTCATTTGAGGTCTATGGCACACTCGCTGAATCCTGGACCTGCTTTGGTAATACAAGTAACTTATTGACCAGCTGGGTCTTCACAGTTGCTCGAGGTGCTGTGGCGTGGCAGCTCACAGAGCCTTTCCAGCATGCAGCTCAGACAGTCACAAGGAAGTATTTTGTTACTGCATAAAGAACAGCCCTGACGCACTCCTCATCTCTGTGGGGTTGAAATGTTACTCAAGTCGTATCTTGTGGGGCACACTGCATGCGTATTTGAGAGAAGTCATTGCCCTCCTGAAGTCTCCCCTCTGAGCAGGCTGGGGCAACCATCTTTCACTCATCTGTTAATACCTCCTAGCCAGTCACCAGTTCCTTCTGCACAAAGCAGTCCCGGGCTGACAAGTTTGACGATCAGCAGATGATGTTCAGCCTTGACTCATAAGTCAGCTGTCTCCAGGAAATTTTGTATCACTGAAAAGGCAAAATGCTCAGCTCTCTAATGGGACACACAACTACAACCCAGGCTGTTCCTGAGTCAGGCTGTGGGTTTCTTTTTATATACTTACAGCTAAAGCATTCTTAAACAAAGGGGGGAAAAACCTTGTGAATTCTGAAAAACACAAACTCCAAGAACTTTCTGGAAGGAAAATAATCCCCAGAATGACTTCATTGAAAAAAAGCTACCAGCCCATGTTACTGTGGCTGGGCACTGTGCTGCTTGTACCTGCCCCTCAGGACTCCTCTGCTGCCAGATCTCTCGAGTCCTCTGGCAACTGGAAGAACGAGCAGCAAGTCCCAGTGTTCTTCTGGGACCACACCAGTGCCAGGATAGGCCCAAGATCAAGGTGGCTCCAAACCCCAATGTTTTTGAAGCTCTTCAACATGTGGTACTAGAAGATCCCCAGTCTGACTGGGCTTGTCAGCACTAATTTGGCCCTTCAGACAGATGACAATAATTCCTAGGGCTTGCACGACTCTTTCTGCACTTCCCAAATGTCTTTGGTTTGTAAAAATCAAAGGCAAAAAGCTAACTCTAGCATGAAAGCCAGACTCTAGGACAAAGCATTGAAGTTCCCATTAAGGAATCAGAACCAAAGCCTGCTGGAGCTTAGGCAAGGACCAGGACCATCCAGAGTAAGTTTTCTTTTCTTGAAGGTGTTTCTGCCAGCTATTAAATTTTGTAATTTGTCCCACATATGTTTTGCTACCTTTCTCCAAGACCTGAAATTTTATCCTAAGCTTTTTACATCTGCCCAGCTATACTCTTCTATGAGATCTAACAGATACACCATCCTTGGCATTTGCCTAAGTGAAAGGCACATCCTAAAAGCAGCACCAGTTCTACCTGCTAAACACTTTTGTGCCTTTGTCAGCCCAGTTCTTGGCACTGTAACTCTGAAGAGCCCAGTCTATGCCTCAGATCAGCTTTGAGCTTCCCTGTGTTGTCACTTCCTGGTGAGTTTCACCACCGCTAGAGGAAGCTTCTGTACCACTAGCAGATTCCCAGCTTAGCAGTGTCTCCTGATAGTCCTGAGGTCGCTTCCTGCCCTTGCTGTGTCCTGCATCACATCTGAGCCACCAAAAACACACCTCCTTTCCCAGCACATCCATACCTCTAGATGGCTGTCCAGCATGGGACATGGCAGCAAGAGCCAGTTCAGACACTGTGACCAAGATGTAAGAGACCAAGCTCATATTAGATTTCAGTCTTCCAGACATTCATATGAAGCAGCTTCTTCCACTTTAACTACCTTCCTTTCAAATTGTTCAACCTCCGGCTCTGTGACCAACACACTGCTGCTCATACTGGGTGCAGGGGCATAGAAAGAAGCTGCATTCATAGCTGAGGTTCATGGACAGAGCTGCACAGCCATGTCTTCCCTGATACCCACAATCCACAAGACTTCATGCTGGCATCTTCAGCCAAAAAGCTGTAGAACAAGTTCACACTGTCATTACTAATCCTCTTCATGCCTTCTAAGCAGTCCTGACTACCAGAGCCATGAGTTTTCAAATTAGGATGATTCTTTCCCTGTTTTGTTTTGGGGTTTGTTTGTTTTTACAGTGTTTCCATTTAAAAAAGGAAAAAAAAAAATCATTTCCTGCTCAGGCAGTTTGATTTTGTCTTATCTTACCCCACCTCTCTCCTCACCACCCTTCACGGTGTCTGTCCTAGTTTCCCCTCACTGGTTAGAAATGTCACCGTTGTGCTGCATGCTCATTTCATCTGCATCACCAATAGAGAGGGCAAACACAATGAAGTCTAAAGTTTTAAAACCAAAACATGAGGAAAACTGACCTCCCAACTCAACTCACATGATCTGCCTTGTTTTCTGAAGCTGCTAACACCAAGAAACAGCAAAACAACTTCTGTTATTCCCCACGAAAACATCCTAAGGAAACAAATATTTTTCAGCTGTATTTTTCATTTAAATTAGGGAACCTTTATAAACAGAAACAACATCGGGGGGTGGGGAGGGAAGTCTGGTGGAAAACACTCTTCAAAAGTTTCTTTTTGTTTTGGTTCAAAAGCCATTTTCCCAATAAAATAAGTCAACAAAACGTTTCTTCAGTAAGTGAGATGCTACCTTCATCAGCCAAAGTGAGACAGCAGCCTGGCAAAGCACATGAGCAGAGGCTAGTCTGGAGCAGGAGGGGAGGTGAAGGGAGGTCTACCTCACTGTCCTGTTCCTACAAGCCAAAAAACTCGGTATGCAGATCCCATTCCCAGCAACTGAGACCCAGGCCTGGTGGAAGAGCTTATCATCCCCTTTAGGAAGAAATTCTTCACCATGAAGGTGGTGAAGCACTGGAACAGGTTGTCCTGTGAAACTGTGGACACTCCAACCCTGGAAGCGTTCAAAGGTACTTAGGAAGGGCCCTTGAGCAACCTGAGCTGCTAACCAGTGGGGTGACACCCTCCAAGGACAGTGAGATCCAGCAGTTTCCCAGCAGAAATGTGCCACCTGCAGGGACCCTGAGCTCCACTCTCCTTCACAAGCTTGAAATTCTTCCAGATCAGTCCTAACATCTTTCCTCTGGGTTGTGGGAATGGCCAAAAGACTAGACTCATGCCAGCAGGGCAGACCATCAGTTTGTCAGCCATAGCCACAGATTTAATACCCATTGCATCTGCCAATATTTCTGCGCTGCAGAAAGGAAGCCACCACCCCAGAAAGGACTTTTGTACAACGAGGCTGCATTCCTCCCTTAGCTGTACATAAGCAGCTTCATCACCTAAGGATTCAGGTAATAAAACTAAGAGAGAGAACTTGGTTCAGGTGTTGCCTGTGTGGCAGCCTCCTAACCTTTCCATCCCTTGCCCAACCAATGCTATTTGCTCTGCTGTGCAAGCAAGGCAAACAACAGGCAAGTGTGCAGCAGTAAGCTCTCCCCAGGGGGGACAACTCTAAAAGCTCAGCTATCCTTAACATCATTATGCCAGGATCTGGGAATAGCAAATGTTCTGATGACTATCTGCAACAGCTCCTGTGCTCCCCATGGACACTGCTGCTGCTGTTGCTCCCTTCCATGGCTCAGCTATTCTTGGTGTGTTTCTGCAGAACACAGCAAGCTTCACTCCCTCCCTTCTAAGACTGCAGCTCTGTAGTCTTCAGGAAACACAATATGAGGGACTTCTCTTGCAACTTTTCTCAGTATTTTTCACAGTGGGTGAAAAATGGACCCTGCTTCTCTGGAAGTCCAATCAAGATAAGTCCAGTTCTGGGTAATACAGTCCAGCCCCACAAAAGCACAGCACATCCCTCATTTCAGGAGCACTGCAGAGCATCAGATGAAAAATACATGCTGTACTTTCCCAGTACCAACAGAAAGTGCTCACATTGTGATTAAAAAAAAAAAGAAAAAAAGATATATATGCTTGGAAAAGTTCCTGAGCAGAGTCTTTCTGTTTGAGCAGAGCATCCCAGCCTCACCATCCTGCCATCATCTGTTCTGAACAAACACAGCTTGAGCGAGTGGCAGCGCAAGGTGTCATGCAGCCAGCCCCGGGGTTTGTGTACCTTTGGCAGATTTTAAATTGAGAGCAGCTGCTAGCAAACTAGCAGGGATGTTTTATAGCTTGCTGACAATGCCAGATTCTGCAGATATTACAGCCCGTACTCAGTGGCATCTCTGGAGTATTCTGGTTTTACAAGCATTTCCCAACACACCACCAGGAACACACAAGAACTGCTCACATTTACGCCATCGGGGATGGTTCGTCCCCTTCCACGGTTGGCCCAGACATGCTCCCTGAATTCCACCGGCCCATCGGCATGAGCTCAGTGGGGAGGTGCTGGTGTCTGTCCTCACTGTGGGTTTTGTAGTTGGTTCAGGGCACTGGCAGTGCATCTGCAATCAGACCTGGTACTCCCTCTCTTGAGAAGTTATTTGTCTCATCAAGGGACAGTTGGCTTGTTTAGAAAAGGATATTATAATATTCATTTCCCAGCAGAGATGGGAAGCCTCATCGACTGTAGGTTTTTATTTGGATGAGGCTAAATAAATGTAAAATTATAGAGGGGATTAAGGCAGATTAAGGGGTGCCTGTTAGTCAGAAATGACTCCTGGCGGGCTGGGATTTTTTCCAAGAGGCTAAACATAACTTGACTTGCAACACCATAAAGTGAGTATCTTGTGCTACCGTATCACTCCCTGTGCTTGGAGTCAGAGCTCCAGCCATGCCTTAGAAATCTGCTGCCCAGCCTTCTGTCTGCAGGTCCACGGATGATGACAGCTTCAGCAGCTACAATCAGCTGTCTCTGGAAGTGAGATCTCATCAGTCCTTGCACCTGGCTGAAGGCTTTCACCCAGAAGCCAGTGGAGACACGCCTCAAAGCCTGCTCACTATCAGGTCTGGCACTGCTGTGAACTATCACTTTCAGCAGCTTCACTGCCCACAGGTCCTTATCAAGGGTCCGCCACCTCTGGGACAGCATTTGATTTTCTTAACAGAAGTTATCATCATTCTGGAAATAAAGCATCACATCCTTTTCTCTGCATGCTGTGACAGCAGCATTGCTACATCCGTTTAAGGGGAGGGAGTGCCAGTGCATAAGTACACTTTTCTCACTGCACATCTTCATTCTTTATCACTTAAACTCATTTTCAGAGGTTTGGACAGGGTGTCTCAGGACTGTCTTTTCCATCAGGAATAAGATAACACTACTTTTGCCCACCACAAAGCATATTTCTTGGACCTCATGTGTCTAAGACGATAGCAAACCATAAAGTGCAAAGACCATGCACGCTGCCAGGGAATGTCATTTCATTTTAAAACATACTCTCAGCATTAGATTTCCTTTCCCTCGATTTGCTTGCAGGTTCTCCAACAGACAACTGTTTAAGACCAAATAATACATCAGCTGCAGCTTCAAACTGCAGGACAGCACTGGATTACATATTAAAAAAGAGACCTTGCTTATCTTTTGACAGAAGGGGGTGGGGGGGTGGTAGGAAATTATGCTGTAGAATATCTTGGAGGTCCTGGGACTTCTGGTTGTGTAACAACCAAAACTTCTCTTGAGTCATTATTCCCTCCTCTGGTTAAGTTCTCATTTGTTTTCACACATATGACATATTAGCTTCCTACATCAGTGGGTAGGAAGATCATACCTGCTTTATAATCCTTTATAATGCTGCTTCTCCTTCTCTTAAAGAATTTCTTCCAAAAAAAAAAGAAACCCTTTTAGGTAATCAGAGTCTGCCCACGGAACTAAAGAGAATCGCTGTCTCCTGACAATGATGGATTGCCTGTATTTTAGGAATGCTAAAAAAATCAGGAGTATATTTACAGAACTGAACAGATCTGAACCTGGAATCCTCCTCCCGATACTGCAAAGGCACATGGTGCCTGTCTTGAAGAGAAACTTAACAACATGAAGTGAGAATCAGAATAAAAGGCAATTTTTTTCCCAGTTCTTAGGGGAAACTGAATTATGTCTCATTTGATCCTTTTTCTTACCTGTTTGGATGGCCTTCCTCAACTTCACTGTCTTCATATGCACATCTTTTTTCCCTCTGATAAACCCCCCAGGCTCATCCAGATGCCCCTTGAAATAAACACAATTGGTTGACCTGCAGCTGCTGTGTGCATAAGGGGCATACACAAATACACATTTACAACATTAAGCCTTTTCACCAAGCACAGGACTCCTTTCAGGATAGGACATCACATCTGCAGATGTTTGCCTTTCCTTCAGGTTGTATTAAAATCTGTAGTTTGTGCTCCTCAGCCAAACCAGGCTATCCTGTGCTGCAGCTCTGAGCTTCTAGTTGATAACCCTTCTGCAAATTTTAGAGTTACTATATTATGCCAGTAAGAATTAAACTAATGGCCCAAACCTTTGCATGTCTTACAGCAGACTCATCTTTTCCATTAATCTTCTTACCCCCAGACCAAAAAGTAGTTAGAAGAAAAGAAAGTGCAAGCCTCATGCCTAAGCTTTGATAAATCCACTATCCAAAACCTGTGAAGCAAGATCCCAGCATCCTCAGAGGTCTCATCCTGACTTTGAAAGCACTTAAGTGGCAGGAGTGGAAGCCCACAGAGCACTGGGGGTATGTCTGCAGCACCACAACCAGTTGCTTCTTCCTCTGTGCCTTAGTGTCACAAACCAGCATGTCCCATTGTCTGCTGGACCACAGAAGTATTCATCCTGCCATGCAATACACTCACTCCATGCTGGTTTGGAAGCTGTCAATAATACAGAGGAAACCCATGCTAAAAAACAAGCTGATGCCACCCAGTAAGAGAAAACTAACAATTTCCCCTAGGAGGTGGCTCAGAGGAGACCTGACATTGTATAGATAATAGGGAGGAACAAATGGCAAACCACAGTTTAGCCCATAACATCCATTCCTAGATGGACAAAGCATTAACACTGGCTCACATCAACCCCCTTTGGTGCTTGGCAGTAAATAAGAAGCAACCACAACAACCCTGTGCTCTTTTGCATGCAGAACTAGATCACTGTGTACTGAGGGAACTGTACCACCCATTGCCAGTTACTCCTGCTTTAAGGGCCCTAATAGGAAGAACCCCAATGAAGTAATGAGAAACTTATACCAAGCAGGAGACTTTTTTTCCTCTCTTCTCTCTAAAGGGGCAGTTGTACTCTGAGGAGAAGGAAAACACACATGGGACTGCTAGAAGCTTCGTGCTGCTTGCTTAGTAGTTTGAGTCATATTTTCACATTTTTATAATTATCACATAATGTCTCACAAACCAGGACATGTCAGCTCTGTGTAGAGCCAAAGTGAACACAGGCAGACACTGTACACTGTCTGCAGGGCCAGCTCAGCCACAGCATGCCCTTCCTGGCCCCATCCCATCAACACCAGCCGTGCGCCCTTGCACCCCATACTATCCCTCCTTGGAGACAGCACAACACTGCCTGGTGCAAAGCTGTTCCTGCCCTCAGGACTGCACTCATCGGCAGAGGATAAACCCCTCACGCTGCATCTAGTGGGTTTAAATGAGGTGTCAATGACTTAGGTGGGTCACAGCCTCTTTTGGACGCTCCCCAGCCCTCAGAGTCAGGTTTCCAAGCCAGGCACCGGTGCTCTGAGCTTGCTGAATTGAATCCAAACACAGCGAGCCCCGAGGTGCCATGTGGGGTTTGGCCAGCACCCTGTCCTCAGGGCACAGGCTCATCCTGGCAGGACACCCGTACGCTGCTTTTTTGGCTGTCTCCAGGGCCGACGTGTGCCCCTTCCCAGGACACCAGCCTTGTGAAATCCCCAAGGTGACAATTTCCAGGGATATGGGTAACTTGTTGAACAAACACTTTGCAAAAGGTTCATTTAAAAAAACACCCACTCTCACCACCTCCACACCACCTCCACCCCCCCTCCCCCAGCTATCATGAGAATGCATTGCCATGCAGATCAGCCAGCGCCTGCCATCCCTGCCTTGCTTTCCTCTCCACTCCCAATGGCTCTATCCTTTCAAGGCTCCAATCTTCCTCTCCTGAGAGTCTATCTCCAGGGAACCACTTTGGCCCAATATTCACCCATTCAGGCATCTTCTATTCTCCAGTCCCTCACTTCACAGTCCCCCTCCCTAGTTCAGCTATTTTTCTTGACATGCCCTTTGCTCTGTTGCAGCACAGGTTAGCAGCTTCCTTGGTGACCACTGCTTTAACTGAGACAGGGCAGATAACGTGGGACTTGGACTTTATGGTTGGACTCAAAGATGTTTTCCAATCTAAATGATTCTATGACTTCATAAATCCTGGAAGATTTGCTCAAGGCTCATGACATGGGATGGGGACTCCAATTAGTCCTCCCCAGTCTGATGAGGCATCCCACACTCACCCACTTGGCTCCAACATCCTAACATAGGCATGTTCCCATCATCAGGTTCATTCACAGAGCAGTTACAGCTAAGTTTTTCCACGTTATAAGGGTGTAGAAATGCTTTTCATCCTCACACTTTTTCCTAACAAGCCAACCTTTGCTGTGTTATCAGAACTAGTTGGCTGAAAGTCACCCTGTAAAAGCAAAACCTGCAGCAGTATGCAGCTGAATTTAGCCATGAGCGGCAAAGGGCCATGTGGAGAGATTTTTTGCAGCAGGTCTTGTTGAGAGGAATAAAAGTGATACCCAAGATAGAACTTTCCCCACAACTGCATGAAAATACCTTTGTTTCTTCAGATCCAAAAGTTTCTGTTCTCCCCTCCCACCCTGACCTGCAAGGTACTTTGCCAAGCCAGACAAAATTATAGTGCCCTAGTGCTGTGGGGCAAGAATGAACAAGGGGGAGGAATAAAGCATCTCTTTTCACTCCTATAGGAAAATATTATACAAGTAAGCAGCTGCACTGGTGTGGGGGGTGGAGGGGGCGGGGGGGTGCTCTTCCAGAAGTACTGGCGTGCTCTGCTGTTACTAGACTAAATAGAATATTGAGCTTCTCCATCCAAAGCTTCTTTACAGAAAAGCTGCACAAAGTAAACATATTCCTCCCAAGGCCAAAACCCTTCTAATGCCAACTTTCAGCTCAGAGCAGATGTCAGCATTCGAGCTGCAAAGCTCCCAAGGAACAGGGGGCTTGCACTGGCCAGGTGTCTACATCTGTGCAGTGCAGCCCCTGCAGCAGCCCGGGCTGGGGGCAGCTGTGGCAGGCTGCTGGTGTCAGACAGCAGCACACTAATGAACTGAGAAGCACCAGAGGAAATTCCTCACCATGGAGATGGGAATACAACCACCACGCAATCAGGAGCGCTTCAGTCACTTAGCGTGAAGCCAAAGAGCTGCTGCCTAACCTTGGGTAAGCGGCTTGAAATTTAAGAGGCAGGGTTGTGCAGCATAGCAGATCTCTGAAGAAATCTGCTCAGTTACTGGCTTTGGGAGGAGCGTCCTTCGTGAGACAGAGGAAGAACATAGGGTTTATTATTAGAGAAAGAAATTACATTCATCACTGCTAAGGTTGATCCTAAGTCTGAAGCAGGGAAAACTTGAGGCTAAGTTAGGACCCTTCCTCCTGCACCATGTATGAAATGACGAAGATGGATGTTAGGAAGAAGTTCTTCATAGAGAGAGTGATTGCCCATTGGAATGGGCTGCCCGGGGAGGTGGTTGAGTAGCCATCACTGGGGGTGTTTAGGAGAAGACTTGATGGGGTGCTCAGTGCCATGGTTTAGTTGATTATATGATGTTGGGTTGGACACGATCTTGAAGGTCTCTTCCAACCTGGTCTATTCTATTCTATTGTCTGTGTTCCTCAGTTCCTTTGGCACAGCAACCATCACCTCTTACAATGTGCCGTGCACTATCCAGAAATGCAGCGGAGACACCAAAGCACCAGTCTCTCACTTCAGGGAACCCAAGGTTTCACACAATCCCTAGGCATGAGGGAATTATAAGGAAATCCACCCTGATGTAGCTAAAACAAGAGGCCTGTTCATTCACAGGACACATACAAAGGGGAAGAGCCAGGAGTCTGTACCCCAATCTCTGTCTTGCTGCTTTTGAAACTTGCAGCGTCAGGCAAAATTGGAGCTGCAACCCAACAGCAAGGAAATTGCCTGCCCCTCTCTCTCTCTCTCACACACACACAAAAAAGCCAACCCCCAAAAAAACCCTCTGCCTGCATCTGGTGGCTGAGAACACTGCCAAGGCTCTAACCCTCTGATATTAACAGAAAGAGATATTGATGAGTGTCGCTCTGGCGAAGGAAACCAAATGGTGTTTTGTAACTGCAGTGGATTCTTTACAGATTTTCAATTCCTCAGCAAGGCTGCTGCTCCAGACTGGGGTGTAATTGAGATGCATTAGCCACTCACTGAGAAACTTTCCCAGGAACACATGTGCACAGACACAGACTGTGCATTCAGATATAAATACAGGCTGTACCTGCACATGCATTAGGCTGCTGTTCATGGGCTGCCTGGCCATTTCTGCTGCCAGCTCGGCTGCTCAGTCGCGGCTCTCAACACTGCCAGCTCAACATGATAAATAAAGCAAACAAAAAAACCAAAACCCAGCTCATCACTGCTGGATATCTGAGCACAGGATCTTAAGGCTTAGTCCTCATGAAACACAATGATGCTGAGTGTTTTTCACCCTGAGAAGGATAGCAAACCTTTTAAAATCAACTCTGCTACCCCTTAGTGCAGCAACTTGCTGGTGAAACACCTGCCCCACCTCTTGGTCCTGTACTGTCTCCTCACTGGAACAAGCCACCATCTGTTCCCAGCACAGCAAAAAATCTCCCTTCAAAATCTTCCAACCATCTTTATTATATTAATCTTGACAAAAGGCCAAATTCCATCAGTACAGACTAATGCCATTCATAATGCAGCATCTATTGGGATGAAGAAAGTGTATCCGTGATGTATTTCAGTTGCATAAGGACCTGAAGCTGTACTCCTGGCCTGAGCACACCTTAGCTCTGAAATGCTGAGATGCTATCCAGGTGCCACTTCTGAATCTCTGATTAACTCTGTGGGGTTTACAGCACAGACTTTGGTCAAAAAAATAGCTGTTCAGCTAGAGAATTTTGCAGCTATCCTTTCTTAAAGGCACAACCTAAACTGTCACACATGCAAGCAGGGTTTTCCTACAGGGTAGACAAGACTAGGATCAGCTATACTGGAAAGCTTTAAGCATAATATGAAAAACTAACCCTAATCTTTCTTTTAGCCTAGGTGGTGTCAATGGCTTGCAGTATTGAACCCTAGTAAGAGGCAGAGTGGGGTGTAAATCCATCTTTTTGTAGTCCTATATCCTTCTCTTCTGAAAGAGAGAGTGTAACACAAGATGTGCCAGGAATTAATTCCAGCTCCAAAAGGATGGTCCAGCAAATGATACTTAAGCAACTTATGAGAACTAAGCATCTACACAGCATAGAGTTCTGTTCAGCTGCACCAAGGAGCATGAATGCACAAAAAAAGAAAACTGAGGCACAAAAATCTTTGAAAGCCTTTGAAAACATAATCCTGTAGCCAAACCAATATGGCAACCTAAACACTTGTGTGCAAGGAAGGTCTTGTCAGCAAGAGAATTATATCCTTTCCTGGAGAAAAGGTGAAAGCTCACTCCAAAGGGAACCATAGCTTTTTGGACATGGAAATAAGCAGTTTACAACTTAGCACAGACAAAACACCACAAACCTAAACAGAAAAGCTGAGGAAAAGATTGTAGAAGTGGTAAAACTGATAAACAAAATGTTATCAGCTTTGTATGACAGTCAGTGGCCAAAATGTTCAGCCAATCTTTGAAATGTTTGTTTGAAACATCCTGAGGAGGTCCTCAAAATTTTGCTATCAGTTTGAGGGTCCATCCTTTTATTTCATTTACATTGTCCTCCCACACACCCACCCCTTTTAATGAATTGTTAAAGCTGCTTTGGCACACAATGAAATCTTACACAGCCAAATCTCTTCAGAAGTCTACACCCAGATTAATTTAGAGGTGTTTTATCTGGACATTCAGCCACCAACCCACTTACTCTTCAAAGAGGAGAGAAACTGGAGGTCAAACTGGCTTATTCAGACAGGAAATAGCTTATTCTGAAGCAGCCAGCAAAGTGACCACTTTGATTACCTTGATGTAAAATAAAAGGATTTGGCCCATTCGCTATTTTTCCACCAAACATTTCACTGAAGCCAAGGAAAGCAGTAGTTATATCAACTCGAGACAACTATCAGGTCACCAGGCATCTTTCCCTTCCAGGTCTCCAAAGCATTGTAGGCTTGGAAGAGCCCCTGTGCAGGCTGGGCTTCTGCAGGCATCTGGTGTACGTGTGCTCTGCTAGCCTCAGCTCAGCATTTATACAAACAAAGGGAGAAACTTGTCTTTTACAGGAAATATTAGGACAACCAAGAAAGAGGCTTAAAAACAGCCACTAACTGCTGTTACCCTGCACAGTGCACCTGCTCCCTATGTGTCATCAAGTCATAGATACAGAATTTTCTAACAAAAAGCAAACCCACAGTCTCTTATTCACTCTGGAGCCATTATAACTTCAGAGAGGTCAGGATGCTGTTTTCTTTCCTGCATTTCCAACCGGTTCCCTACTCTTACCTGGGATCAGGACACCACAGCTACTTCGAGTGCCACAGCAGTTGCTTGCCATGAGAATTTATGTCTGCCTGGCCCAAAAACACACACCTGCCCCACTTACCACACAGCTGATTTTCCTCAGCCAGAAACACACACCTGCCCCACTTACCACACAGCTGATTTTCCTCAGCCTTCAGCATGACAGACCCTGTGGGACACAGCTGAGACATTCAGACCATATCCCACAGAGGCAAAAAATACTTCTACCCATTAATTGGGTGCATTTATTACTGGAGATGACAGTAAAGTGATTAAAGTTGATGAAAAGGAAAGTTCTGAAATCAGGAGCTGCTTGCCCAATGATTGCTTTTGCAGTCTGAGCAGTGGTTTAGAAGAGGTCAAGCCCACAGTAAAATGTCTGCTCTCCCATACAAAAGCTGAATCTCATCACCACAGCGTGAAGGGAGCAAGAGTATGGGCAGTCTGACTGAACTAATCTTTGTAAACCTGAGAAGATTGCACAGGATTAGTCAGTGGGTAACATAAAACCCCAAAGCCACAATTACCAGCCAGTGGCCACTCTGCCCAAATTGCTCTCAGCCATCCCAGCCATTGTCTTTGTGGGAAACACCAAGCGCCATGCACCTGATCTCTCCAGCTACCCCAGAAGGCAGCCTCCAGCTCGCTCTGCTCAGGCAAAGGAGCAGACAGGATGTCAGCACTGGCTTCTCTTGAAATGTGTCAGGAAACCCTGGGGGTGGGCAGTGGAGCAAGATGGGAGAGGGGTCTGACATACACAGAGTTAAAAACCTTCAGTGAGGAGAAGGCAAAGCAACCCACATTTGTGCCTATTCCTGGATATTAAAGAGCCTTTTGGCATCTGAGATATTAGGGATCACATTTGCTTGATGCACAAGAGATGCTTTGAAAAAAGCTACAGCCTTTTTATTCACAGAAGCTCCCTCTGAGCTGCCTTTTCTTCTCTTTGGGCAGAAGTTTACACCAAGGTTTTATTTGGCTTCAGAGCAAACATGATGCTTTGCAGGAAAGCACTGTCAAACAGACCCTTCTCCTAGACAAGTAATTATGAGAACAAATAGCTCCTTCTTAACCCACAGGGGAGTCTGCCAACCCCTCTCTCTGCTATTCTCAGCTTCCTGGCTTATAAAGGGTTACGTGCAATCTGAATGAATGGTTTGTCCTTCTGGGCTGGTTGGGGAGCTGAACAGATTTCAGCTGGCAGCAGGGCAGAGCTGTGCTGTGGATACTCAACTGCAGGTTACCCTGTGATGGTAACTGGAGACATCCTTTGCCCTCCCAGACAGAACTCAGGCAAGTGCAGAGTGGTGTCGCAGCATCACAGGACAGGCTTGGAAGTGTCAGGTGCTCCACAAGAAACCACAGAAGGCAGCTCCTGCCCTGAAGACCCTGCAGACTAGATGCAAGATAATGCTACAGGCAAAGACAAATGTGCAGACATATTTCTAAGCAATAGGATGAACATCTGGATAGGATATTGTGAGGTAAAGGGCCATTATGGTGCCAGACCTGGTTGCAGTGGCCAGAGGATAAGGAGTCCTGGAAGCAAGAGTGGCAGCTCTATGGGGCTCTGCAAAAGCCTATATCTGAGTGTGGTTCAGGAAGGCAATTTCCAGCTATGATCTCTGTCTCTTAACTTTTGTTTTGAATAAGCTGTGCAAGGTTTTAGATTTGCTGTGAAATCCCTGTGTTTTCCACTTGCTTTCATGAATCCATATGGAATGTCCCTAACGCTTCAGTTTTAACTACAGCTCTAATATTGTCTTTGCCAAATAGTCCTGAGCTTTATCCCTGAGATCAGGCAGTGTAGGTCAAAATTCACTGGGTTTTTGAGAGTTCTGTGCTAAAACTTGAGGGATTGCTGGTCCATAGATCCACAGAAGGACAGCCAAAACCAGCACTCAAGATGCCATACCCTTACATTTAATACTGAAAAGAGCTTCACAAAGCAAGAGGATTTTATAAAGGGATCTACAGCCTGCAGTGACATTAGTAGGACAGGGAGAACTGATCCTTCACATTTCAAGGTGCATCCAGTGTTGCATGAGGCCCCTCTATCAGGTATGGATGTGGGGTCTTACACTGCTTTACAGAAGGGTGGCAGCCAGGCTCTGAAATCCCTGCCTGCACCAAGCACAAGTTATGAGTGGTGCCAATGAAATGAAGGGCAATTCTTAAGAAATAATGTGTCATCTGATGTCAGTGAAAATATCAAAGCCTGGTCTTTTGCTTTTATTGGCCAATGAGTGTGAAAGAAAGGTGCTGATGTTCAAAGAAGGCATCCTAGATTCAGTAGGGAAAAGGATAAATTACAGAGCAGCCATTCATTAAAGTGGCTTAAAATCTTCCCCAGGGCTGTATGACTCCTCAGATGATTTCAGAGGCATCTGATGAATTCTCTATTTTTGTGCTCTTTGCTTTATAACTCTGCTACCTGGAATGCCCTTTTCCTCTCCCCAAGAGGAACTGTAGCCATAAGGCTGGACACTGAGGGAGATTGGAGGTAAAAAAAAAAAGAGGAGTCATTTTAGGGAAGCATCCAACAGTTCAGCTGTTCCTTACAGCACACCTCATCTACCAGAACTTGCATCTAACCACACCTCTATATATGCCTGGAGCATTCCTCACAGGAGCTCCAGGATATGTGTTCCTGTTCCAGCAATGAGTCACAGTAGTTCATCCTCAAATAGCCATCAGCTTCATACATTTTAAACCTGATGCATGTGTGAAGACTCCTCTGGGATTTCCAGACTGTCTTACTTGCAAAGCATCTCAAGATCCTCTCTTCCCAGGACATCTGAGGCTTCTCACAGAGCATCCCTGACTGTTGCCTCTGGTACAGAACAGCATGAATAGCAAATATGTGAGTAGAGACATCACCATCAAATTAAAGGTCTAATGGGGAGACAACAGGATGAATGGGAGCAAGGGAAGAGAGGCAGAGGAGCTGTGTCTTGTTATGTTTGCTTGCCAAACAACGTGAACACTTAGCAAGATATGCCTTATGATCTCACTATTGATCAGAACAAAACTCATCCCCAGCCATGGAAACAGGACAGTATCTAAAGCCATGAAACTAAGTTCTTCTCATTCGCTTTTGCTCGCTGAACTTTACTCAGAATTTTACAGGCCATATTCCTAGCAATAAAAAGCAGATCTCTCTCTGTCTTTGCATGAAGCTAGGTGAGAATGTGGGGAAAACACTTCAACTTTTCAAGATGTGGTTTGCAAATCTTCTCCCCATTTCAGAAGCTCTGGATGAGTAAATATTAGTAATAATGTCTCTGCCTTGGCCAGAAGAAAATGAAAGGTGGGAGGACAAAACGAACTCCTGCGATGAAATCATGGAACAGTTTCGCCTTGCGGTCCAACACACACATCTTGGCATGCACACAGCACCAAGACAAGCATTCTTGATCCCTATTTTCTTCCTTGTGAGACTACCCCATGGGCAGGATGGATCGAGGAGGAGGATGGAAGGGTACTCTGGCCATACACCCCATCTCCATCAGCAGCAAGAGCTCATCGCATGGAAAAATCCACGAACGCATTCCGCTGGTGCAATCAAAAAAACATTGACCTCACTGGGACCTAACATTGGTGTTATTATGATGTTGGGGTGAGAAGTGTCTATTTATCCTCCTTTCATTTCTTGTTAAAAAGCATAGCCCAATGTCAGAGCTGAGGAGAGCTGCAACACAGAGCAGACATTATTCTCAGTTTTGGATTAAGATCAGTATTTTAATGAAAACCCTTATTAGCCCCAGCTGGGGCTCAATTTTCCACTGGGTCGGGAAAAAAATATATTGCCCTGGCTATTCTTCTCTGGGGATTGTACAGAGACATCTGAGAGTATCAATTACTGATTGTAATACTCTATTGGAAATGAACAGCTGGGGAAAAGACACTGGCTGGAAAGGACTGGATTGCTTTACATTTGAAAGTATAGTTTGTGGCTACAGTGCCCATTTTTTCCCCACCCTGGGATCCTTACTGCTCTCAACAGGTTGCAGTAACCCTGTCCTTGCCATGCTCTCATGCAAGTGCCACCTCACCAATCATCAGAGGCTCAGCATGCTGCAGAGACCAGAGTTGGCCTTGGGCTGCCTGATGTGCGAAGCGGAACATAGCCCCAGGGGGCCTTCCACAGGCTGTGCATATGAATCAGAGCCACCCAAATCCTCCACCTTAGGGAGAGAAATGCCCCACTGGATGAGGCACTTAGGGCCATGATTTAGTTGATTAGATGGTGTTGGGTCATAGATTGGACGTGATGGCCTCGAAGATCTTTTCCAACCTGATTAATTCTGTGATTGTGAGGTGTGCATTTACAGAAGAACTGACATGAGGGCAAAGGGACCAGAAGTGGGCATGTGAGTGGGATGTGTGCAGAGCCACCAGGTTTTCCCTTGTGGCCCCCAAGGGTGAAGGGGGTGGCAGCACTTCGCTCCTACCCCACGGAACTGACTGAGCAAGGGATGGAGGGAGAGGCATCCACAGATGTGTGCCAGCAGTTTCTGGAAGAGGTTAAAGCTGTCTTCACGTGAACAGCTGCACTGAACCATAATGGATGGTCACTCTCAAAGGCAAACTGTAAATTTCCCAACAGAACAGGCTGTCTCTGTGTGTGTGTCTGTGGGTGTGTGTGAGAATCACATATTTTCCTGGGGCCAGGGGGCTGTGGAGAAGACACAGGGGATGGGAAGGAAGCCCACTCTAGCAGTTGCCAGGTTGAAGGTTTCACATTCTTTCAGCTGTAGTGGCTGGAATTATTTCTCTCCACTTGGAATTCCTGGGTGGATTTTGTCAGGATATCAAATCAGTAAAATGCTCTACCTGGAAGCCTGTGCTCTAGATGCCATGGAAAAACACCCTCAGACTCCAGGAGCTGTGTCCCTAGCTAGCCTGGGACCAGGTAGCTCAGAAGTTTCACAGGGTAACAAAGGAAATCACAGGCATGTTGGCTTTGAGTATTGTGCTACTGCTTGGGGTTTGATTAACTTTTTTATTTCTCTCATCTTCCCCCAAACCAGTTCATCCTAGCTAAACTGGGAACCTGACTATTTGCAGGAAGCAGAAGGGAATATGAATGAAAGCCAAACTTTGAAGGCCTTTCTCACCTGTTTAAAAGGCAAAAAATCCTCATTGCTAGCCCTACTCTATTTTCTCAAAGATGCACCTCTTCATACCCAAAGCCCAGCCAGCCTAACATAAGAAATTACATCTCCCATAGGCACCCTTCAGCCAGGGACACAGCTCAGTGTCCACAGCTGCTCTAAGCCCAAAGGCAGATGCTTATCATCATTTGAAAAAAAGCAATGAGCACCTGAAAAGAAAAGAAACCGAGTCTGAGCATCACACAGACCAGCCAGTCAGCTCTGGCCAGTCCCTTTAGATTTGCTTGACAAAAGAAGCCAACGTGCACATTCATAATTTGCCCAAAAAAAAAATATTAAGGGGGGGGAAGGAGGGAGGGGAGGAAGGTGGTGACTGGTGGGGGAGAGAGAAAAGGGAGAAAGAAAAATTGGAAGAAAAGCTTTCCCTTCTGAATGGAGAGTTTCGTGGCCCAGCCTCCCTCCTTGTCAGCAGACACAGTGGAATTCCCAGGCTACGGGGGAGATCTCCTGGGACTGATCATGTTCTTAAAGGCATGTTCCCAATCAAGAAGGCTGGGATGAGGCATAATAATTGCATAGGCTTCCTGAGAACTGGCTTAATATCCCTCAAGACTGATTTAACCTAGTTTTTCATTCTGCTTTCACATCAAAAAATAAAGATCTGTCTATATCTTGATATACTGCAAATCAGGAAATGGAGGCGTATGGTATATCTCATCCTCCCCTGCCTGGAGCTCTGGGAGGCATGCTGCCAAGGCAGAGCTGCCTTTGCTCCTGCAGACACTTCCATTGTGTCAGCAAAGCTGTGCCGATTAACGCTGGTGAGAAAGAGAAACCAGTGGCCTGTTGAAGGTCTGAGAGTCAGGGGGCCATCTGATCCTGCCCTGGCACGGGCTTTCCCGTCCTTAAAATTCATGGATAACACCGCGTATCACTGCTAGCCTACGTTACACACCTAGTGCTCTGTAAAGACAAGTGAGGAGAGAAAGCTTTACAGGCTCTGGGCCCTAGCTGGCTGTAATTATCACTAACACAAGGATATTGGAACATGTGCCTATATTGTTGGGTAAGTGCCAGTCTTATACTTACCTTGGGAGCCTCTAGAGCACCTTGAGGCGGTCCTGAGATTCAGAGGCACACACTGGCATTTCCCTTCCCAGATGAGCTCAGGTTGTCAGCCTTCTGGCAGGCAATCCCAAGAGGCTCTGAGAAAGACCCTGGACCCATGTGTCTGCCTGATGCTGTACATGTGCTGTCACTGCAAGTCCAGATGGCAGAGACAGAGGTTGTCAGCTCCAAGTCAGCTGCAAAACTTGCCTCCAGCAGATATCCACACTGCTAAGGGCACTTAAAAGCAGAGGAGAGACCCATGATTCCATCCCAGTGGACCAGCTGGGTAAATCCCAGGGAGCACCCAGAGATAAATAACTGCAGACTGGCCACAAAGTTATACAGCAGTGTAGATGCAGACACACTCATCTGGCTCGCCTGCAGACACACTGGGCTTTGCTGTTCCACATGGGTGGGGTTGAGCCTTTTCTGTAGGGACACTCATCAGCCCCCACTGTGTACAGACCATTCTGGACTGGAGTCAGAAGTGAGCTGATTGCTGTAAAGTTATCTTTTCACTGTGCTACACGTGATTATTAAAACACTATAATAGTAACTGGCTTTGTTCATTACAAGTGCTTTTAATCCTGTAATAGATGAATGCTCTACAGACCAAGAGACAATTATTTCACATTGTACTCTGCCAGTCTGGAGTCCCAGTTCCAGCTTTGAAAGCTACCTCTGAGGTCTGTCATAACACACACCTAAAATGGACTGCAAATGTACCCCCAAACATTACACAACATCATCATGGTACTAATATATTCAGTAGGTTGCCTTCCATTGCTCAGCTGGTTCAGCGGGGTAGACATATCTGTGTGACAACAGGGCAAGTCACATTTGATGCCACATGTTTGTGACACAGCAGGGCATTTGCAAAGCCCAAAGTGTAAATCTTGTCAAAGAAAAAGAAAAAGAGGAGCATATTAATTAAATTGTGGGACTTAGGATCATGAATTGCACCTCTGAGCCGCCCTGCTGAGTACTAATGCTCCTCAGTCAAGCATAATCCCGTACAAAGCCACACCTTGCCTGGCTCTAGCAGCCATGCAAGCCTCAAACTCCCTTTGGCTCCCTTAGATTCAAGGCAGGAGGAAACAATAATCCCTTATAATACTTGGCACCAATTCCCAGGTTTCTTACCCATTCTGAGCTCAGTCCTTATTCCCACTGCAGGCAGTGGCAGCATTACCTGAGCTTGTAGCACATGTCCAGGTTCTGACTGCTCTAGAGGTCACTGTCTCCAGCAAGAGATGGGCTCTGAGTGCAACAACCTCACTTAATTTTGCCGGAGTCATTCTCTGTCCCGATGTGGGGCTGCACCCCGCTGCCCACCACAGCTCACACAAAGACAGGGCAGCATAAGATGAAACAGGCAGTTTCCATCAGGCTCTTAAGCAGATGTGGGTGAGCACAGGCTTCACTACAGAAACTCTACAGGCCACATTTTTGGCAGATCCTAGGCTGTATAAACAAATAGGCGATGTGACCTGAGCTCCCATAAATTTCCTGAAAATCCTTAATGACTTTAAAGACTTAATAAAGTGTTTCACAGCAGAGGCAGCAGCCAGTAATTATGGGTTTGGAATCTGTGAAGTAGCAAGCCGAAGTCCAGCTCTGTGATTGAAAATGCAAGCAGTAATAATAGCTCTTTCAAAGCATAACACACTTCTCTTGCCATCATATACCCTGCTCTGTGAGCTGGCACATCCCTAGCCAAGCATGCTGTCAGCAGAAGCTTTAATTAAAGGGCAAAACACATTAAATATAGAGACAAATACTTGTGGATGGAGTTGCAAAGCATTGTGAAAGTGTAAACTGTGTGTTGGAAGACCATGATGTAGGAAAAATTGTAAGGGGGCAGCTACAGACTCTAAAAGCCAGCCTTGGAAGTAGGATGTACAGGAAAGGTTTGGGAACTGCTGTGGTGTTGAGAGATTGTCACTGCTGTACCCTGCTCCCAGGACCCATACATCAGGTCTCCAATACCATGTCTGCATGCAGGTGAATGCACGTTAACCCAGGGAGAGTTAAAACCAGGAACATGGAAGAGGGATGGCAGACACCCCTCCAGGTTCAAGGGGAGCCACTGTTTCCCACTGGTCATTTAGACCATCTTGACTCTGGGAAAGGCACTCCCAATAATTAGACAGAAGAAAACACAGCCTCACACATTGCTTGGAAAGGCTGCCAGTCCTAACTTACTCATCACATTGCTCTAGCTGCATTTAAAATGTTTTTCATCAGCACTTTGGTCATCGTTTTGCCCTTATACGTGGTGCTGTTAGAAGTCCCTCTTTAAAGCCTACTGAAGGGTTTAGAAAGAAAGCAAGCCTGTTAGTTTTTCCTTTTGCTTGTCATTACACAAGAGTAGTGCTTGAGATCCAAGTTTCTATTAAAAAAGACGACTAAGTTAAGCTCTTGCATGATGTCTCTAGAGATGCATCAGTCAATGCTTTCTTACACATTCCTTTTACAGCAACAGCAAAGTTTGTATGCCAACCCATCTACAGCTATTCAACTGTAAAATCCTTTAAGACTACATCAAAAGAGCAACCAAACTCCTTTGAAACTTCTGCAGTTAGGTAACAGGGAAAAATTAGATGTCTAATGCCTTAATCACAGAGCTGGAGGCCTCTACGGATCCATGTTGCTGATAGCCACAGGAGAGCCCACGCCAGATCCAGGTGAAGAAGAACAGTTAAGATGAAGGGAACTTCAAAGAGACAGAACTGAAATGCATAACAAGCCCCTTACTGCCAACCATTGTGTTAGACTACTTCTGGCCAGTGTCCTGCTTCATAGATGGTTGCAGAATCTGTTAGTTGTTTTCTGCAAATTTAGGAAAAAATTGTCTCATCCGCCTACTGCGACCAGCAACGCGCTACAGCAAGTAAACACCACAGCTGCTAATGTTTCCAGAGATCTTTCCATTCCATTGGTTCAATCTGCAGAAGAAGAATGTAAATAGCTTAGATGACTTATCTCATTTAAAAGAAAGAAAGAAAGGGGGGGAGGAAAAAAGACCTCTCAGTTTTGCAGCTATGCAGCCTGCCAGTCTGTACAGAAAGGCCCCGGGATGCTAGGGAATAATACAACCTTCAGTTCTTCAGCAAAACAGATGAAGTTTTCACTTGTTCTTCCCTTCCTGGTGTTTTTGGAAAATGCAGAAAGGGGAAAAAAAAAAATGCCAGACAAAAATAGACCTATGTGTCACTTCAAACCAGTCGCTGGGGACCTGGACTCAAAGCCCATTGAAGTCAGTGGAAAGATTCCTCCTGACTTCCACGGGGTTTGGCTCAGGCCCACACGAATGCACTTCTTGCAGGTGTAAGTTTACGTGTTTCTTTTTAAATTGCCTGAACAAAGACTGCCCTCAAGAACCACCTTAACCACAGCTACTTTTGTCTCTCCCCGGGAGCTTCCACCCTGCCTACAGCGATGTTCCTGGTTCGGGGCCAAATCTCCAGCCCAGCACGTCGCTCTATCTTCTTCTCCAAACCTGTCATTTTTGTGTAACTCACATTTCTAAGTGTCCAGATGCATAGATCTGGCCTGTCTCTCCTCCTCATTTTTTGCCTAACACCAGTGCCACCCAAGCACCTGCCAAACCAACAGAGGTTACCCAGGAACTGCAAATTAACTTCCCACAATCCCCTTGAAGCTGCCCTGGGGAGATGAGTCTGCTCTCTGCAGCTGGCTGACAGGACAGGGCAGGAGAAGAGCACTTATTTCATTTTATCTTTTTAGGTTGTCCCAAGCAAATTGTCTTCTGAATTTGTCACTTCATATTGCAGAATACTGAATGGGGAATGGGGGAATTTTATTCCAGCTGAAGGTAAAGTAAACCAATTTATTTGCACTTATTAATTGATTTTAGCCAGAACCTAACTCCAAGTGTATCAGACTCGGTGCCTAGAAGGCTCCACCACGTCACACAGACATCACTAGCAACCAAGAAGCAAGATAATCTTGTGCCAGAAGTTCTGGAGTTTGGTGCAGAAGGAAGAGGTGTTCACACCAGCAGCAGTTATGCAAAGCGAACAGAAAGCGAAATCAACGTGAACCTTGCCTAAATAGGTCACTTATCTGCTTGGGTTTCCCCCTCCACCCCCACGCTCCCCAAATGGTCTTTGAACATTCAGAATTCTTCAAGTCACCAAAGGGACAATTACACACTCCACTAAGCACAAAAACAAAACTTGCATAATACAGTGTTGAACTCAGAGGGTTAAAGGACGCCCCTGGGAGCAACAGCAGTGACAAAGAAGCGTGTTGAATGTTCCTTCACCTTTCTGATTGCTCATTAAGCTTTGGCATGGTTCCATGTATGAACTCATTTCACCAAAACAGGCTTGCTCCCTGCTGTTGGGTTTAAATGTACAACGCGAACAGGTCCTGGGACGGGCAAGCACAGGGGTTCCAAGCGTGCAGAAGGCAAGCCAGGCTTTGAAATCTACGGTACTGCAGAAGGCTATCTGCAGCTCTTCACAAGCTGAGCATGAAATGTGCCAGGGATGACACGTGCAAGGGGTTATTAATTTTGCCAGAAATGAAGCGGCATCCATCCCTAATGCTTGAGCACAAGATGAGGAACCAGAAGAAACTGACTTTCTGCTTGGTTGTGCCACTCACTCCCACAATTTGCAGCACTATCCCTTTCCCTGTGCCTCAGTTTCCCCATCTACATTCTTGCAGGTCTGTAGATCAAAGCTTCTTTTTCAAAGAAAGGACCACTGAAAAGAAAGCAAACAGAAGGAAGAAGGTTATGGGAAGGCACCACCATGACAACTGTGTCCCTTTACTGGAGGGGATGGTTGGAATCAGCAAATCAGCAGCCCGAAGTTTGGTCCTCCTGGGCTTTGCTCCCTGCCAACTGTATTCAATGTACTGCTTTGTCTTTCAGAAAGAACATGTAATTGCTATCGTTCATTATTTACAGATGTGCAGATATCTGAGTCTACTCAACAACCATACTGAGCTGCCACCAGAGCCAAGAAGTTAGGCTCACAAGAGGCTTAGGAAGAGTATCCTGAGAGATGAGAATTGGGTTTCTGGTGTTCAATTCAAGCCATTCACCCCTTGAAAACACCTGCTGGTTTCTCCCCTTGCACTCACAGGGAAGCAAAAGACAATTTCATGCTATTCCTTATCTGCCTCCTCTATATCCTTCTGTCAGTTCCCACCAGTGGCTTCCCTATCAGGTGTCACATCTGTGAGGGATGTAAAGCTGTCAGGCAGAGACATGCCTGCCCAATCACCTCAGATTAACCACGTCCATGCTTTTCCCTGTGTAAACATGGGTTTGCTCACTGGGGCAGTGGTAGGTAAATAACTGGAGAGTATGGAGGTTCTCCTCCAGCCCGGGACAGTATCCACTGGTATGATCCTGGCCCTGCCAAAGCTAACATCAAACACGTTTTGACCGCAACGGTCTTGAAAATGAGAACAACACAATGCTCTAATATTTCCCAGAGTGGCTCTCTTCAAGGCTGAGACAATGGGAAGATGAGGAAATTGCCATCTCTACAAAAGCTCACCAAGCATGCTTGGGAGGAGGACAGCAGGAACTCAGTAGATGACAAGCCAGGGTGTAGCACAGGGGGAGGACCTGAGGCAAGGTGAGCATTTCACTTTTACTATAAAGAACTAAAGTCTTCAGAGTACAAACTGATGACCATGCAGCATTGTTCCATCAGCTTGTTTTTGGAGAAGAGGATGGGGGAGCACTGTGCACAAGGACAAATAACTTCCTAGTACAGACTGAACAATTTGATAGCTAAGTAACTCACAGTGGGTCCAAGATGGCTGGCAGTGGACTGCCAGGAGTCAGTCATATAGAATATAATAGAATAGAATAGAGTAGAGTAGAGTAGAGTAGAGTAGAGTAGAGTAGAGTAGAATAGAATAGAATAGAATAGAATAGAATAGAATAGAATAGAATAGAATAGAATAGAATAGACCAGGTTGGAAGAGACTTTCAAGATCATCGTGTCCAACCTATCATCCAGCACCACCTAATCAACTAAACCATGGAACCAAGCACCCTGTCAAGCCTCACCCTGAACACCCCCAGCAACGGCGACCCCACCACCTCCTCGGGCAGCCCATTCCAATGGGCAGTCACTCTCTCTGTGTAAAACTTCCTCCTAACCTCCAGCCTAAACCTCCCCTGGTGCAGCTTGAGACTGTGTCCTCTTGTTCTGGTACTGGTTGCCTGGGAGAAGAGACCAACCTCTGCCTGACTACAATCCCCCTTCAGGTAGTTGTAGAGAGCAATAAGGTCACCCCTGAGTATCCTCCTCTCCAGGCTAAGCAACCCCAGCTCCCTCAGTCTCTCCTCATAGGGCTTGTGCTCCAAGCCCCTCACCAACCTTGTCGCTCTTCTCTGGACACGCTCCAGCAAGTCAACATCCTTCCTAAACTGAGGAGCATATGTGATGGATGGCATTTGCAAATCACTAAGGCTAAAAAATCCTGATAATAAAATCCAAAAGCTAAGAGAAACAGGGCATCCCCAAGTTTTTGTCTGTGTAGCTAATGCTTGTCAGACAAGTCAAGATTCCTGGATTACATTCAAGCACCTAAAGATGCAAAAGCAAAGTGATTTTCAGAGGATCTCTAAAACCAGTGGAGACTTGGAAATAAAAAAAAAAATACTATTATTTTAAAAAATCCCAGTTCTTGGCTAATGCCTCCATGACTGGCCACTTGCTTGAAGCACAAGACAGCTAAGACACTGGCTGAGCTGCAATAGTATGGGGTAGAAGATAACAAGATTTACAGGGTTATATTTAACAGGATTGAAGGCTAACAGGATTTTAAGGCGAGGGCTTAAAATAACACCACAGAAATGGAACTCCACAGTTACAAAGAATGATCTGCATTATTTCTTCCTCCTTGAATCTGTTGAGCCTGTAAATCAATGCAGATCAGGAGGTGTCACCAGCCAGCGCTGTCCTCTCCAGCCCAGAGCACCGGACTGGCAGACGGGGCACACAGGGGTTTTATTTTCAGGGCTCTGACACTGAGCTGTTGTGTGACATCTGGAAAGTCACATCACATTTCTGCTTCTGCTCTCATCAGCTGTTGGTTCAGGTTATTATTATTATAGTTGTTGTTATATTATTATTATTATTATTGTTATTGTTATTGTTATTGTTGTTGTTGTTGTTATTGTTATTATTATTGTTATCATCATCATTATTATTATTTCCTATATAAACACATATAGCAATAAAGTTATCTATATTTAATATTTTTATATTTTTTATGTATTTGTAATTATTGTTTACATTTTTCTTATTTTTACTAATAATTATTATTATCATCATCATCATCATTACTATGATTTCTACCCTTGCTGCCATAGGCATTACCACAGGAACCCCTCTCAGAAACGAGGATCTCATTGTGCAACTCACTCTGCCCACAAAATTCTGTAGAAAGCTTCAAACCTCTTCTGCCCAGAGGAATTTATGCCCTAACAACTCCCCACAGACCCCTCCCCCCTCCCCCGAAAAAAAGTGTAATAATAATCAGATAGAAGGAGGCAGACAGGAGCATGCAGGCACTGGGGAGACTGAGCTACCTAGCACCATGCAGCCGAGCAAGCCCTCCTCACTCCAGGCTCACAGAGTGTCTGGTCTCTTTTGGGGTTACTAATCATCACCATGGTATCAGTAATACACACTTTATATGCACAAAGCTCCCAGGGTGCACCCAGGGGATTAAAGCACAGGGAAAGAGATCCTGAACGACCAGAAGAAAATGTTCAGTTCACGCCTTTAGTCTTTTCTAACAACTGCGCTGCTGCGTATTTGAGCCTCCCCCCGAATATCACTGGTTACAAGCCTCTGACACAAAGCAACGCCAGGCAGCCCTTCTGCTTGGTTCCCGTGGATGCAGAACTCTGCCTGAAAAAAAAAAAAAATCACCAGTAAGAAATGCTGGGCTGTCGTGGCTGCACAGCCTGGGCTTTTCTCCCAGCATCATGAGATTTCAGACGGGTGTGCTTCTTGGTGTGCTATGCCTGGTATGTACTGGATTTGATTATAGGTTTTCTTGCACTTCTATCTTCATTAGTTCTACATCACAGAGAGCGTGGAATGCATGCACTGCCAGCCCAAGAAAACTAAGATGTGACATTGTTTTTCAAGGGCATATGCTCAGGGCATATGTTTTCCCCTATTTCCTCTCTATCAATGCATAAATTCCTAATGGAGCTATCAACAAAAACGAAGGCAAGAGTGCTGACCCAGTTTAAGGGTGGGGTTTTGTGGGTTTGGGTGGGGTTTTTTTTTTTTTTCCCCTCCTTTTCATTCTTTTGCTTCTCAAGGCCAGAGACAGAAGAGAGGCCACAAGCAGAGCTGCCAAAACACATGTGCATGTTTGACGTTTTTGTCTAAAGACACTATGAAGTGCTAAAATATTAAATATGTCAAACAGAAAGGTTTCTTCTGGCCCTCAGAGCAGTTCTGCAAACGGCAATAAAAATGTAAAAGAAGAATGCTGAATAATCAAATGTGGTTTCTTTTTAAAAAATGTAAATATTGAAGGCTGAGTGTTAGTGAGTTACGGCTGGGTCCTGGAAACTCCAGAATTAAGAGCAAAACCAGCCCTGAGCGCAGGCAGGACAAGGATCTTTAGCCCCACTCCTTCCTCTGTGATGGAGGGATCAGTTTTAGGAGAAAGGTTTAGGGTCCCACTGTCAACTATCTTCATTTGTGAACTCCAGAGTCAGAGGAGGTTTTGCACCATCTAATACATGTTCTGAAATTCAGATTTGGCTTGGCATTTCAGTCCCCCTGTCTCGTTCTGAGTTATTCAGAGCCGTATTCTAGACTTGGGGCTGTTTTCCAGTCCTAATGATCTGCTCAGATCTTGACCTCTCCAGTGGGACTGCCAGGAAGTGAAGTGATGTAAAAAGCAAACTCACCTTAGGTAAACTCAGCAGTGGCCCCCAAATTCAGCCCCCGAAGGTCAGTAAATAGCCCCTGAATGGCAGTGGCAAACACTGCTGATGAGTTTGAGGACAACCCAGGAAATGAAGTCCACTCTCACTCCCCCCAGCGTGATGTGTTACTTATCATCACTGCTATTATTTAGCCATTTGGACCACGCTTCCTCACTGCACAGTGCAGTACCAGAGACAGGGCACAGTGAGACAGCAAATGTCTGGGATCATAACAGAGACCCTAAGCTGTGCTGGTGGCACTTCTCTTTTTTTTTTGGTGGTGTTATTTATTATTATTATTATTATTATCTATCTGCAAAACCCACTGAAGTAAATACCAAGTAATTATGGTGTTCTGAAGTGACCTTATGGAGCATGTGCTCAAGTCCATGGACCTCAGCCAATGCTACTATTGTGGATTTCATGCCAAGGCTTGGGAGAACCCTGGCTCCCTCCCATTGTTTTCTTTGGCTGGGCTCTATGGATTCTCAGCCTGGCAAGAAAGCCCCATTTTAAAAGTACTGGCAAACATTGTGCAGTTTGTCACAACATGGCTTATGATTTAGGACCTTGATTTAGGCTCAACACTGGGCTCTTTTGTTTAGCTGTGTTGGTACATCATTTGCAACTTTGTATGAGTTAATAAACGTCAGTCAGCTAAGAGCGTGGCATGTCCAGTGCTGCAGTGAGGATTTTCCCTTCAATATACAATCCCTGGTGGGAATGACTGAAGGAAATTGAAACAGCTCTGCCCATCAGCCGGGGGCTTAGCCTCATGTAAACAAGGCTTTCCAATACAAAGGATGCTTCAGTGATAAAACAAAATTGCTGCATACCTGGGTAAATCCAGGGCTGGAAAATAAGGATTTGCACTTCTCTCTCTCTCATTCTTTTTCTTCTTTTCTTTTCTTTTTTTTTTTTTTTGATTAATAGAAACTCTTTTTTTTTTTTGCTTCTGATTCAACCTTAGCAATACAGCTGAAATTCACAGGGATTAAAAATACCAAACCCACCTCCACAAATCCATCTCACGGCTCCCTCAGGCTTTGCTAGTATATAGTTATAAACAAAAAAATGACTCTGCAAAAAAACAGCCTTTTGGTAAAAAAAAAAAAAAAAACAAAAACCCAGCTCTTGTGCACTTCGTATATTTTTGAAGCCATATTTGATCATTTTACTGCCTCAGGATAGCAAAAACCAGGCGCTGAGATTCAGGCTCTTCCAAATCCTCTGTGCATGGGGAGGAGGTGGAAGAGGGAAGGCTGAATATTTAAAATCAAACTAGTGTGAAGGACAAAGTCTTCTTTTAGAAATAGAGTCAAATAGCTCAAAGTCTCTGTACCTTTGTGACTGGCACTGCTGAAACTCCAAAACACCCCAATCCTCTATGCTGTTCATTGATTAGAAATTAATAAAACAGCCCATTTCTCCCTGAAATAACTGTCGCTTTTTTCACTGTCAAACTAATAAAGGGGAATAGTATGTAATGATTAAATTGTGGATACAGATACAAATGAGCTAGTAAACCAGCTAATTTATGCCTATGATGGATCAAATTGCCAGTGAGTGATTTGGCCAGTCACAAAGCAGAGATGAAGATATGACTAGGGTCAGGTCAACTAACACTGAGCCTAGAAAAACCATGGATGTGGTTGGTGCTACCCCTTTGGCCCCTGCAGCCATTGCAGATTCCTCTGGGGTCCAAATACTTGTGTATTGGACCAATACTTGTGTATTGCTTCCAAATACTTGTGTATTTGGAAGCATTTTATTTCCCATGTCTTTAGGTCCAATGTACCCACCCTTGGTATATAACTCTTGGTAATTCTTCCTTTCTCAACAGAGTTTGGTGATGTCACCAAACCAACACCAACAGGTTTCTCTGGGCTTCTGGATGATCATTTTGACCCAGCACAGAAGTTTTTTTCTGCTTTTATATGTCATGTCTCAAAAAGCACAGAAATCATCCTTTCTTTGTAGTATAATGTTAGAAGTATTGGAGTATGACTGTATTCTGCTCATGGGTTATAATCCCATCTTGCTCCACTCCCTGGCATTTCTCCAGAGCGTTTCTAAACAAACCAGGTTAGCAAAAGCCAATCCTAATCAACACATAGCAAACTGGATCCCTGAACGTCTTGGAAAGTCCTCTTTACATTGGTAGGTCTCTTAGTTTCTTTCAGAATAGCCACAAGCAATGCAAGGTCCAAAAATGCATGGAATAAATCAGAGCCAGCTGCACGAAAGGCATCTTAGCGCTCGCCTCCGGTGGGCTGTGGAGGGCTCCCACATGGCTCAGCTTCAACATGCTAACGACATAACTTATGACCTGATGAGCTGCTGTGGTTTCTCACCACAGTCTCAAAAATTCTCACAGCTTTTCTGAGAGTACACCTTGAGGTTCCTCTGTGACCAACTGGAAGTTGATAAAAGAGCCACTCTTGGATTAGCAGGGTAAAGGATCAGCCTCCAGTCACAGGGCCCCACGTCGGGCCCCGGGTGACAGCTCGTTCCTACAAATCCCATTTAAGCTAAAGAAAACTCAAGTGTGTGTACACCCAAGCCCACTCTTACATCTATGTACACTTCACACCAACCCCTGTGATTTCTGGTCCCAAGTTCACACCCAAACAGGAAAGGGACTATTTTTTGCTTCAGGTGTGACTGAAATCTCACTCAGCTCACCATGCTCATGAGAATTCAATGCTGGGTCTCACTGAACAGCTGACCTGACTTCAGGCTTGCCATATGAGGCCAAATCCTAACAGAAACCACCTGTGGTATTTGAGTAATATTAAATCCAAGCTGAATTCAGCCTTGTACCAGACTCACATTCAACATCAATTTCCCTGGCCCACTTCTAGTCCCTTCTGTCAGCGCTCCAGGACTGAGAGTCATGGAAGAATAAGCTGCATTCTGTTAAACCTCATGGCCAGTGCTGCCAGCTGAAGTGTTATCCCTGCTATCCATACTGGGGATGGTGATGGGTATGGAACAGAATGGTTTGTTTTCCAGATCTAATGCAAGGTTTCAGTTATGCAGCTTGCAATTTTGACTACAAGGGGGAGTTAGCCAGCTTTGACAACATATGGCCATGGTTCATGGTACTAGTTGTGTCCTATAGCCTCTGGAAAGGTCTGAGGCATGACTCCATCTTACTGCAGCACTTGGATCTGGCTGTGATGCACAGGAGGAGGAATGCCTGGGAAAGGCCGGGGCCTCTCCAAGGATGGTCCCCAGCCCTGGCACTCTCTCCCTTTGTAGCAGACCAGCTTGAGAGTGCAATACTGCAAGGTTTGCACATTTAACCAGCCCCTGGCTGGCTGCAAGACGTATCACTATTTGCTAGTGATCAAGCTGGAAAACTCATTTCTTGTTACCTCCTTTGGCCATATGATTATAACTATTTCTAATCTCTTAGCTGCCATGTACTGTGCAGCTGCAGACACTGTGCCTTGTTAGCACACCAAACATATGCACAGGCTATCTCTGCAGAGGGGAAACCATGTGCATAGAAAACATGCCAGGTCATTTCACCTCAGTACAGAAATGAAGCCTCATCAGGCCATACTGACTAAGGTATTTAAGCAGTAAACAGCCCACTGATTTGTTGTTTTAAATACCTCATTTTTCAGCCCCACTTTCCCCAGATCCTTCAGAAGCTTGCAGATTTATCCTTTAGGCAAAATTATATCTAAAACACCTTTGCATCTCCAGTCTTCTGTTCTCCTTCCCATACTCCCTCCCCTGTGAACCCAAACTGTTCCCAGAGGCTATGCCCAGACTTCTAGGCAGGCACAGCCATTCCAGGCACCCCACAGCTCAAGAGCCCAGGTGCCCACAAGTCCTCCTCCAATATCAAGATAAAACCTCTCTTGATGGCCTTATTTCTTTTAGGAAGACACTCAAATGCACATGAAGAGAAGGAGTTGGGATGAGTTCAAACAGCTTCTCTTGGTTGCAAGATCAGAAGATAAGAGATACCAAATGCCTTCACCCACAGCACAGACACAGGCAATAACACCCTTCCTCTTGGCACTGTCACAGTACAAGGGCAAAAGGTCTCCATCCAAGAGGTGATACCATTGTCTCCTCAATAGGAGGACAAACTCTCTAGCATGTAGCCCCAGTGAGCAGCACCAGGTTGTGGCCCTGTTGCTGCTAACAGCATGAGGGAAAGGTGATGCCAGCAATCAGAAAATGAGAATTTGGATGTGTGGTGCAGGTTCATCTCAGCAGTTTAGGTATTAACAAGCAGAAATGCAAACAATACTAGCCAAATTCTTTATGATATGTACAGGAACCTGGTATCTGCCACTTCATCACCCCTTTCTGTTAGAAGAGGTATTCTTGTCTCTATTAGCCACCAGGGCAGAGGAAGCTGCTTCAGGTACTTGTATATATGTGCCAGAAAAAGTAACTGCAGATATGCTCACAAGTCAAAGTGAGGGAGGGCCACCAGAGGTTCTGAGGACAAGACAGCAACCTCATCCTTGTACAGAAAAGTTTCACTGCAGTGAAGATAACAAGAGTAAGAAGATCAATTAGAAGATCAAAGGGAAAAAATTTCCCTCAGGGGCTTGATACTGCAACCATTAAATCAATGTGCAAACTCCCACTGCATTTAGGAAAGAATTTCAATATTTTGGGAAAAAAAAAACCCTATATTTTGTACAGAATGTCATTTGTGTTGAAAGAATGTTTGCACAAGAAAATAGTAACTATTATTGTTGGCATTACCACGTAAATAAGGCCCCAGTTGTCTTTTCTTAGAAGAGTTAAATTTCTCCTATTATGAAACAGGGAAACAATCTCTGTAACAAAAAAAGAAATTTCCAGCCAAGGTCCATCCAAAACTCCAGGTCACCAGCAAATATATTTAAACAGGCATTGTAGTCACACAAAGAAATACAGAGAACAGCCTTCCTTGTCTAGAATATTAACTACTGGGACAAAACCCAGCAACATCCTTGTGAGTTGTTCCCATTTTTCCCAGCATGGCTCTTCCATGCCGAAGGTTGGGGGTTTTTGTTTGTTTGTTTGTTTGTTTCTGTCACACTGTATGGATTTTTCTCTCTCATCATCTGTCTCCTACTTCATTCCAAGTAAAGCAAGTAGTTTGTCTTTTTCTGGAGTCACCTGTTACAGACCTTGGAGATACTGCTAGCTCAACTAAGAAGCCTTCTGTTGTTATTTTAAACAAAAGAGAACACTTAACAAATAAGTTCACTTGTCCTTGTTCCCCTCAGTTCTCTATTTCCTACAACTCTCACACTACCCAGTTACATCTCCTTACTGCTTCTATCTTCCCTTCTGTTCCTTGTTCCTCTTGAGGGAAGGACATGAGTGGCTGGACTTTCTCTAACTATAAACCTTATCTTTCCAGCCTTTAGAGGAGAAAATTCAGCTTTGTTTGGTTCACAGATCAAAGCTCCTTTAACCACCATTGTAGCCAAATCACAAATTATAGTTTGCTCAGTTCTTACAGGGATAGTACAAATGGTTGCCTTGAATATCCTACTGTCTTTCAGATCCTTCCTTCAGCACATTTCCTATCCCAAGATTTTCAACAATAACTCTTACCATTTCTTACCCAATCCTAATCTCATACTGTATAATTGTCTCTCATGCTGCAGTGCTAGCTTGATGTTATTTTGTTAATGAATCATGTTCAGTGTTGGTACACATGGGCCTGATTCAGTAAAGTAAAGCTACAGCTGCTAAGTTTGGGATAAATTGGATTTCCCCCCAGGAATGAGCTTTATGGAGAGATGCACACATGTAAGTGAGTAACGCATGAAGAGTGCCTTCAGGTTGAGACCTTACAGATGAGGATAGCAGTCAGCACTGAAACCTTTCTTTTTGCAGTAGTGATTTCTGCCAGGGGGGTGCCTAATAGCTTTACAGGCTTTTAACAATGTTTTCTATATCTGAGGCAAGATAAGGCAGGGGGGAGAAGGAACTCCAAGGCTGCAAACAGAATCTCTCAGTTGTACTTCTCTAATCCTCCCATGAGTGGTAGAAAGGAGGGTTAGAACCCATTGAACTAAAGTCTGCTCAGTCCAGACATTATTGAGGATGTGAGCTCCAAAGAATTCTTTCTTTTCTCTCTTTTAGTTTCTGCATTTTGGACAACGTTTCAACAAAAAGATCAAGCATTATCTCCTTTCAAAGTGCCTCTAATTGGGTTATTACTGGGAGCATAAAATACACACTTTTATTATAATTGAACCTACCACAGACTGAGGCTAGCCAATGCTCAAAGTTCACTTCCTCTGGCAGCAGATAGCTATTTTGCCCTGTCCAAATCTTTTTCATGTGAAGGAGTAAGATGCCTCCAATGTCCATTGTGATGGAGTTACACAGCTGACCCCTTCTTGAACAAACTTTGCAAACCACGAGCATGCACATCTGAGCTGAAACCAAGATTAAATGCAGTTGTTTGCAGAACTTTATTCTGCAGAATTTCTCAAAGCCCTTGTCCAAAAAAATCTCCTTTCCATCCCACAGACATCCTGTGCTGGGTCAATAGCTCACTGCCCAGCCATATCTCAATCCATGCCAGAGACAGAGGGAACATTTTATTCCATGAGCAGCTCCTGTAAGCCAGAACTCCTACTGCTGCAGTGGCTCCCCAGCAGCAGCCACAAGCCATCCCTCACGGCCCTGCCCAAATCAGCCATTTCTAGAGGTCAATCCTTTTCATCTCAGTGGCTCTCCACAGTTTTCATTTGTGTCTCAGTCAACTGATATTACCCAGCCCTTGGTACCAGGGTAACAAAGTGCTCTTCTCAGAGCTGTCCAGCATCAGACCGTGATGATGAGGGTCTCTGCTACTGCCTAGGGCAGAGGTTTGGAGGTAGAATTGGGCAAAATCCTTCAGCTGTAGGAACACAAAACAGGCAGCAGTAGGTTGACTGGATGTTTGTTGATTCTAACACATTGTTTTCACTGAAAAACACACACTCCAAAGGAAAAAAACCAAACAAAACACCCAACCAACCAAAACCAGAAAAAGCCCCACCAACAAACTTCCCACCCACTCCTCCCCACCCCCCAGCAAAAAGGTAAAAACAAAGCCACAAATAAACAAAAAATCAACACATTTAGATTTTGTGATTTAGATTTCAGATCAGCTAAGCAAAATCTGAACAGTGTGTAAGTGGCACAAGTCTAGTTGTGAATTATCTGATATCCTTGCATGAAATACTGTCTCGATTATTTGATCATTTTATTTTCACTTATTGTTTCAGGACCCAAAGGAAGTGAAAGTTTGTATTTACAGCTCACTCATGGACCCAGGAAGCCACCTAGATGTGTGAAAGCAAGGGTTATTTCTTCCTATTATATAGCCACCATTAGCTCAGACTGTATTGTCAACTTTTGCTTGGGCTTATCTTCAAAACTAATATTGAAGTGTATTGCTGCATAATTTTGTGGCTCTTTCCTCAGCCATAATGCAGGCTAATAGGTCAACCTTGGCTTTGGAAAAAAAGCTCAGTTATAGGAGCTTTAGTATTCTCACTGGGAAACACGCAGTAATTCTTGTTCCTGAGTCATACTGCAAAAGCTTTTTATAATCTCTCACATTCACTCTCAGAGCAAATGATTACACTTCTGAGCTCTTCCCCAGCGATCCAAAAAGGTATTTGAGGTTCTCTATGCAGTGAGAGATGACTGTGCTGCAGGGAACACTCTCACAGGCAATATGTGCTGGGGCTGCAAATCCTGAAGTGCAGGACTACTATTTGCGTCAACATATGCTATGTCCAGGGCAGGAACACCATTGCATGCTTCATTCACTGTTGATGTAGGAATAGATTCTGTTCTTTATCAGGCTACATACACAACCCACACCAGGAATATAATTCAGAGTTTCTGTGTTCACAGCACAGGCTGCCAAGGGCAAGCAGAACCAACTGTTGTAGCTGACCAAAGAGGACCCAAGCAAGGATCTATCAAAGCAGACTCACTTGCAGATGCATCCCAAACATACCATGCTGTTACTGTTAAAGTTTCTCTTTAAAATGTGACCCAAATCATAACCAGAAGTACTTGTCTTCCCATAGCATCTGGATGATACTAAAATGATCCACTGGTATCAAGACTGACGTGACAGCAAAAAGTACCTACCTAACAGTGTTGGCAGTGGAGATGGTCGATAGAGGAATTCAAAGCATACTGCACATACTGCTTCTTTCTAGAACATGAAAGTACCACAGACTTTTGTAGTTCATTTTATGTTCAGAGACCTAAATTAGAAGCTAGATCTCACAACTCCTGGTTCTTTCTGGTAGCCACAAGAACATCTGTCCCAGACATTTCACCCCACCAGACACTTCTACACCAGAAATCTGACACGGTGACTCAGCAGTACCTTCCCATAGCTTTCTAAAAGCAACTGAGTGTAGGTCTTAGTTACTAGGAGCTGAGGACCAAGATTTTCTTGAGTAATTTTAAAAATTATTTTCAAAGAGAATACAAAATTGCTGAGCAGAAAGCCAGACTCTGACACGCCAGCAAGCTGGGTCAACCACATTCTGTTTCTTTGAAAGGTAATCAGTATGTTGCCGATCAGTCAGTCTTTTCCTGGTGGTGGCTCTAGCAAAGTAGGAGTCAGACAAAGGCAGGATTCACTGCTCACCATGGTGCATGTCACACCACAAATCTGGCAAACACCTGTCCTGAGGAGGAGGAATAAAAGCAGTTTGTTGCAGAGGGGGATGATCCAATGTTCCATGTATTGAGCACTATGCAAATTCCAGATATGTCCATGCTCCCTGTTACCCTGCTGTTCATGGACAGTCTACTCTAAAGGGTGTTTCACAGGGTAGCTGTCATTCTTCTTACCAGTAACTTGATCTGTATTCAGTATTTCCTGAAGGTCAGTCATCTTATCTTAGAGCAGAAACAATGAGTAGCAAATTTTCAGGGGGACAACAACCTAGGAACAATTCCGGGGCTGAAATCTGTTCATATCAACCATCTGTCTAACAACAGCTCTGTAATACTCAAAGAGAAAACATAAATAAAATCTGTGTCACTCTTTTGGCACCTCAGCAACACATCTTGCTTCTCAGAAGCGCCCAACAGCCAGCAGCCCTCGTGGAGGTCAACATGGGCAAGAGTTAGCAACACCAATTTGGACAGATCACAAGCATGGCAAAGAGGTGACCTTTGCTACATCTGCCTTCACCAAGATGAACAGTGATTTACTTCTTCACACCCACACCACAGGAAAGTCAAAACCAGCAGAAGGGAAACAGGACACAGCAGCCTTAAAAAAAATCCCACAAGATTACTCTGATATATTCCTGGTGGCAAAGGTGAATGGAGAGACCTAAGGTGTGCATAAAACTTCCTCATTTCCCCACAGCTGGGGTTTATTATCAACTTTGTGTATCTGTAGTGCTCCAAACCTTGCATTTAAGAGATGCATTTCTAGTAACCATTTCTAAATTAATAGCTTTTAAATATTGAATATGGGCAGCCTGCAGCTACATGTGCTGTAGAAGCAGATCTTGCAAGCCTGACTCATAGCAATAATGGCTTCAGTATCAGCTTCTTAATTATAATGGAAATTACTGGAGCAAATTACCATAAAGGTTTAGGAACATTCAGTCCATTCTGACCCTTCCAGGTCTGTTGCAATATGTATTTGCTTTTTCTTCATAAATGTTAAAATGCTTTCCTTTTTTTTTCTTAATCCCTCTCTTCTCTTGGGAATACAGAAAGAAACTTCCTTTCACCATGGCAAGGTACCAAGAGGACAGGTGGCTTCCTGTGTAAACAATGATAATTGGGAAAGAGGTAATAGAAATTCCACCCTGCACACTTCCAAGTCTAGCATGCAAGTTCTGCACAGTGTACGAGGTTGCTTGAGGCAGAAAGAGTTTACCTGCTCCACTGAATCCTAAATATCACTAACACAACTTCAACCCACCTACAGGTCTCAAAACATTAAAACATTAGCAGTGGGGGTAGGGTGGAAATTGCAGGGAAAGTAAAATCAGTTTGGATACTTTTTGCTGTCATGTCAGGCTTGATACCAGTGGATCATTTTAGTATCATCCAGATGCCATGGGAAGGCAAGTGCTTCTGGTTATGAGCTGGGTCACATTTTAAAGAGAAACTTCAACAGTAACAGACCTAAAGGGTCTCTTCATCCACTCCAACTGTAGAGCAATCACTCACCAAATCCAGGGCCACATATTAGAATAGAATAGAATAGAATAGAATAGAATAGAATAGAATAGAATAGAATAGAATAGGAATAGAATAGAATAAACCAGGTTAGAAGAGACCTTCAAGATCATCATGTCCAACCTATCATCCAACACCACCTAATCAACTAAACCATGCAACCAAGCACCCTATCAAGTCTCCTCCTGAACACCTCCAGTGATGGTGACTCTACTACCTCCTCAGGCAGCCCATTCCAATGGGCAATCACTCTCTCTGTGTAGAACTTCCTCCTAACCTCCAGCTCAAACCTCCCCTGGCACAGCCTGAGACTGTGTCCTCTTGTTCTGGTGCTGGTTGCCTGGGAGAAGAGACCAACCTCTGCCTGTCTACAACCTCCCTTAGTTGTATTCACACTCAGAATAAAAATCTGAGAACAACACTAGCTGAAGAACCCAATCCTTTGCACCCATGTCATCTTTGCAACCAGACCAAGGGAGGCACAGCCTTACACCCATGTCCTTGTTTGCAGCTGACAACTTTTGGGAAAGGCAGCAGCCTGCATAGGGCACAGCAGTTCTCAGAGAAGGAACCCAAGCACTGTCAGGTTAATTTGATGTCTTTGTTTCTGCACATGTAGCTTTTAAAGGAGTCCAAGTGTTGCAAATTATCATTTTGCTGCTTTCGGAGAACTAACATCACAAGATACATCGGAACAAATTCAAGGCACCAGTCCATTTTCAGAAGGGAATTCCTTCAGGTTGGATTAACCAAGATTTACTCAGTTTGCTTATGTTCTGTCTGCTCGTGTTAGTTTTGTACAAGTTCCAGTAAGCTCCGCTGGAATTAATGTACTGATAGGGTCATGTGGGGGGAGCCTCATCTGAGATGAACTAGATTTCCATTGGCACTTACTGGGTCTTAACAGCACATTTGAACTTGAGTGTACTTACACACACAGGCTGAGAGAGGGGGGCTGTAAGACCAGCAAACTGGCCTTCAGCTTCTCACGTGAACTTGTATGGTGTGATCAGTCACCATGGCTTTTTTTGTCCCAGAAACAAGCACTTCCCCCTGTGTTCTCATACCTCTGTGGATTCAGAACAGAGTGTTCCTTCCCATGCTCCAACCAGGAGGACAACGAGGGGCTGGCCCCAAGGGGTGATAATGAAAATGCCTTGGTAATGAACCCATCTGGTGATGTCCTCACTGGCCTGGCTTGCGGTGCCAAGAAACTCAGCAGGGGTCACCCGCTCTTTAAAGCAAACATATGTACAATACGTACGGATTTTACTCTCCCTGCAATTTCCACCCTACCCCCCACTGCTAATGTTTTAAATACTTTCCCTGAAAACACTTCTCTGCAGGAACGGCTGCTGAGCAGATCTCCAACTTTGCTGCTATGCATTCTAGTGGCCTGACCTTTTCAGGAGAAGAGTGTCCCAAATGTAGCCAAGCATTTGGCGTGACAGGGCCCACGCTTCCCAACCCACGCAAGTTAATGGATATCAAGGCACCCCTCATACTGCAAGTCTATACAGACCAAGATCTGCTTTCTGGCTCGGTGGCTGAGTGACGCAGCAGCATCCAAGTGCACAGAGATAAATGTTCTTCCTTACCAAAAGAATGCATCTTGGCAATACCCCCAATCAAAACCAGTCTCTGGCCATGCTATTTCCAGTCATGCCTGGACATCATCTAGCAGAACAACAGTAGGTCCAGGCCACAAGCCTGCCACCAGGGTGCTAACACTGCAAAATCAGTGGTGTGGTTGCCCTCAAGCTTGCGTCCTGTTTAGCTCACTAACTCAGAAGTATCTCAGGATGTTAGCCAGCCCAGTCACCTCCAGCCAGACAAGCTCCTAGCACCCAAAGCCTGGAAGTGAGGCACCAACACCTTCAGCCACACCCAGACTCTGCAGCACATGCCCATCACCCTTCATAGACAAAGCATTGGTTCTCGTCACCTCCTAGCAGATACAACCACAACTGGGGAGCCAACAAAATGAGAGGTCTGAAAGGGGAAGAAGGCCATCACTACCTGTGCTGGGGGACAGACACTGAACCAAGCCTACTGCCAGAGGACTTTAAGGAAGTGTCCAGCAAATAGAACTAATGGGACAAGCAGCACCTTCAGCCCCACTGTCCAGGAGGTCTCCCATAGCTCAAAAGTGCCCTCCTCTGGCTGATTTTGACAGACTCATCCATAACTGCTGGGATAACACTATCTGTGGGAAGGAATGATCAAAAATCAGCTGCAAAGCAATCACTAAAGAGCAAGTTTAAAGAGCAGGAGGAGGTTTTACAAAATGGTATAAGAGACAGGCCAGATGCACCATGGCTCCCATCACAGCCAATGTGCAGTAAGCAGCTCAGACCTGCAGGCAACAGCTACCCTCTGAGGAAATCTTCATCCAGGCATTTCAGTTCAGGTCATCTTTTGACGCTGAGGCTTCATGGTTTACAGCTCTCAACACAGCTATTGGAAAAAATAATAGTAATAAAAACAACTTCGTTCTTCAGAACACAGTTTTCTGGCTCACAAATTTCCATACTGCTAAGTCATCTTTGGACTCTTGTCTCCAAGCAGTTGCCTGACATATCCCAGATGACTATTTTAGGAGAAGGACCATGCCCCAGAAATGCCTGCTTTCTCTCTGCTGACTGTAACAGCGGTCTAGACAGTGAGTGCAGATGGAGATCTCTGTATTTGGTCAGGTGAATCACACCCCCCCCCCAGACTCTGAGCTTCAAAACTTCACCCTGCATGCAAGCTTCAAAGCTGCTTTACTGGCTAAAGCTGTTCATGATTAAAACCATCCTTGGACATCTCAGGAGTCTCTGACTTACCTCTCTGTCACCGCATGGGTATTCCACCTAGGTATGGCATAGCATGATCATGTTTTTCATTTCACTTCATTTTAGTATCATGGGGAAGTTCCCTACTTTCCTGAGAAGATAATTCCACAGCCTAGTAAATCTTGACTGTATAATTCCTTACTGTTCCTTGTGGTATATCCTAGGTAATTCATAGCTGTTATGTTTGCATTTAAGGCTATTCAACTGATAGATAGATAGATAGATAGATAGATAGATAGATAGATAGATAGATAAATAGGTAGATAGATAGATAGGTAGATAGATAGATAGATAGATAGATAGATAGATAGATAGATAAATAGGTAGATAGATAGATAGATAGGTAGATAGATAGATAGACAGATAGATATTTGATATATAATGAACATTTATATATCTTACCCAATTTTTAATTTAAATAAATGTATAATGTATAAACACATTGGCTTAAATAAATCTAGCTGGAATCTCAGTTTAGTCTTCTTGCCCCATATTTTTCTGCTGAGCCTTCTGGATTAGCTGCTGTCAGCAAGGAGCTGACTAGAACTGCCACTGAGAAGCTATCCTCCATATATTTAAGAATTTTTGCAAGGGTGCAAGCAAAGAAGAATAAAAAAAAATCACAATTCTGTAAATCAATGGAAGGAAATTTGTAACCAAAACTTAGGCAGCTGCCAATGGGCCTTTTTACATGTCATTAACCTGATCTGCATGATACTTAGACAATGACATCACTAATTGCTCTTATACCAGCAGTCCATGGAAAAATACCTGGTTTAGAAATGAACCTCTGAAAGACAATTGACAGTAACAATGAAACTGCTGCAGTAAGGTATGGGGCAGAGGTTCCTTGTGGAAAGTCTTAGAATGATCTTACAGTGTTTCTGTAACACTATTGTGATTTGAAAGGACACCCTAATCACAACATATGGGTAGAGGTAACACCACCTTCTTCCAGGGGGTATTTTTGCCATCAGGATTTGCCCAAGGCTCCTCTGTATTTGGCGATATGCCCTTCATCACATGTTTGGGATTTGCTTTCCAAGGGTCTCCTCCAGCCTGGCAACAGCATCCATCTCACCATCACTTTGGCTAAACAGACCTTCCAAAATACCTTGATTCCAGATTTTTTTTCCCCCCCTTGATAATTTGCCTCTCCGTGTGACAGGGAGTAGTCCTGTTTTCAGCCGGTAGGTCTGTCTGGCATGACATGCAAACCACCCAAGATGTTTGCTTCAATTCCCAGCAGTCAGTACAGAATGTATTTGAGCTTCTTGGAACGTGCCAGACTTTGGGGTTTCTTGCATGTCATGGTAAGTGAGCTTCCTTGCTTTGATTTCTGCACCAAGTCATTGGTGACAGAAATACTCTTAATTTTTCACTTACGTAGGTAGCTCCGCTCTTAGTTATAATTGCATAAGTCTCTGTGGCCGAGTCAGACAGCCACTTTGCTCTGTTAACATCTCTGCCTACACCCAGCCTCAGAAGTCTGTGACTTGGTTTGGACTTTTCTAAACACACTATTAAGGATTTAGTAAATCTACTCTCTCAATGTATCATAAAAATCAACTGCCTGGCTTTATTTCCCCCCCCCTCCAGTTTGATGATACTAGAGCTAAATCCCCCACTTTACTGTCCCTTACAGTCCAAGGGTTGTCTGGGTGTAACTGAGGCTAAAACTTGGCACAGGGTCTCCATTACTGCTGCCTATTGCAGAGGAGGACTCAAGTCAATTATAGCCTAGAAACATTAAGGCCTCTTGTCTTACCATTAACACTGGAACCCTTATTATGAGGAAACATTTTTAATACAGCACCACCAAAAAGGCCAAGAATGGAGCTCTGAGCACTACACATCCAAAGGGAGGTGGAGAGTCACTGCCAGCTTGTAATTTGAAAAAAAAAATAATAAAAATACTAACATTTAAAAAGTAAATAAATAAAGAAGACGATACAAACAGAAATGGTGTTCTGGGTCTGACTCTAAAATTATTGTGAACTGTGTGAACTCCTCTTCCCCCTGAATGCCTCTTGAAGAGCTTCTGTTGGGAGATATCTATGTCTGTACTTCTGAGGGTCTGTAATGGATAAGAAAGTACATCTGAAACAGAAGAGTGTGTTTCTCAGAAGCCCTACCAGGAAACAGGGTGGTTTGACTTGGCAGAACAGAGAAAAGCCTGGCATATTGTGTCAATATCACAGGATCTGCCTTTCTTTAAATATATAAAATCTCTTCTGGTTACAGTTTAACACATAACCATTCTGTTTCAAATTCTGCTTTCAATAGTTTCTCAACACTGAGATTCAGCATCTTCTATTCCAGTCCTTTTCACAGCAGCCAAGTCTGCAAAAAGATTTTTAACACTTCACATGTTCCTAATTACTTTAATCAGAGAACTTTGAAGAGCTCTGCAAACATTTATTAACACTTGCAACAGCTCCACAGGTCTGTTGTAGGGGGTTCTCATTTTATCCCAAATATACAGAGTAACTAAGGTAACAGCAGGCAAAAAGTGTTTGACTTCTCACTTGAAGGTGTAGCGTGTAAAGTATCAGATAATTATTCTTCTATTGAGAACAGCTTAATGCTGTAATGTACAAATATTGACTGCTTGTGCTCAAGTGCTGCTCTCAAAAAGCTCCTTCAGATTTGGATGCATCAATCTAGTTTCATGCAGAATTATGGTTGATGTGCAACATTTGTACAGGGATTCTGACTGCCAGTCTGGGGAGGTCCGAATTGAAAGTGTCAGTTCAGAGCCTGTACCAAAGCTTTGAGGTCCAAGCAGTAGAAGGCATCCCTCAATAAAAAAAACCACCCAGATTCTATAATATAGGCTCCCCTTGAGTTACTGCCATGAACCAGGGCATGGAGGGCTCACTGACCCCTCTCCACTGCCATCAAACACCCATAGCAAAGGCCTTTGCTGGGCAGGAGGTGTCTGGAGGGACACCCCCAGCCTTACCCCATTGTCAGACCCTGCCCACTCTGCCCCATTTGGAGACATGTTCTTCTGACCATGGAGAGAGCTGCAAAAGAACAACACAGTGCACCTTTCCCAGGCTGGGAAAACATCCTGAACTGTTGCCTTCTTTCCACCCCATTACTAATCACTGGAAACAGCTGTTCCCTCTTTCTTTCTTTCTTTCTGTTCTTCTTTTCTTTTTTTTTAACTGTTTAATACTCTGATCAACTGTTTCTGGTAAAGATAGAGTGGGAGAAAGAAAATTCTATATACCATTCCACACAGCTGAAAAACAAAAGGCAGCTAACTCATGTGATTCTTCAGCTCCCTAGAAATTGAACTGAAATGCATTAAATTCATCTCACATCATCTGCCAATATTCAGTCTGTCCTGTATTGAAATTCACACCACTACCCAAGAAAAGAAAAAAAAACCACTATTTTTCATTCCCAGGTCTCACAAACAACAGCTAATGAAGTAATAGGTTCAGATTTTGCCAGTACCTGCTAGGGTAGGTCAACCTAGTACAGCTTGAAGCTATTAAAATGGTCCTATATATTTCTGTGGACACACGTATCATAAAGTCAAAATGATGAAGTGCCTGGTACAGATAGATTTTGAAAACAGTCAAGAACTGTTTGTTCCCAGCCCTGGAGGAGTTACAGATCCCTGAGGTGGCCTATAGCTGCCAAATGAATCTAGAGATGAAGAGAGCCTTTCATCTTCATCCTCTTCAATATTCGAGGGGGAAGGAACTCCATTCCAGTGCATCAGTAAGACCTTCAAAGCTGAAGGTGAGGCAACTCATGTACTGCTTCATAAGAAAAATAAATCACCACACAGATGGCAAAATAAGTGCAGAAAGGAAAAGCCAACTGTGAATCTGCTTGTATGCAGACCAGCTCCTCAGCTATTAGGAGTGAGCCCAGTTTATACTAGCTGACAGCCTGGCTCCACAGTTGGGTTTTTTTCTGTTTGGCTGGGGATTTTGGAGTTGTTGGTTGTTTGCTGGTTTGTGGGTTTCTTGGCAGCTGGGATTTTTTAAAAGGCATTGATAAAGTTATTCAGTGGGATTCTGGTTTTCCCTTACACCAAAGTTCTCCTCACATCCAGCTCCCGTAAAGCTGAAGAGATCCCCATAGCCTCGCTGGGAGTTGAGATGGGGCTTTACACCTGATGGTGGCAGCTGAATTCTGTGGTGGGCAGGTTAGCAGTTCATACAATCAATAAGGTTGGAAAAGACCCCAGAGATCATCAAGTCCAACCTGTCACCCAACACCTCATGACTAACTAAACCATGGCACCAAGTGCCATGCCCAATCCCCTCTTGAACACCTCCAGGGATGGTGACTCCACCACCTCCCTGGGCAGCCCATTCCAATGGCCAGTTACTCTTTCTGTGAAGAACTTTCTCCTCACCTCAAGCCTAAACTTCCACTGTCACAGCTTGAGACTGTGTCCTCTTGTTCTGGTGCTGGTTGCCTGGGACAAGAGACCAACCCCCACCTGGCTACAACCTCCCTTCAGGTTGTTGTAGAGAGCAATAAGGTCTCCCCTGAGCCTCCTCTTCTCCAGGCTAAACAACCCCAAGTTCCTCCATAGTCTTCATCAGCCTCATCATCACGGCAGTGGAGAAGGAATTTCAGCTGGAGAAAAGCCTGGGGCAATAACAGGCTGCAGTGATTCACCCTGGTAAGTTGCCTGAGTAGCACATATCCAACCTAAATTCTCCTTCACAGGTTGTCCTCAAGCCACTTCTAATCAACCTCCTGTATCCAATTTCTGGGATGACACAGGAGATGTGCCACCACCAGCCCCATCACTGTGTGCCCAGGCAGACTGCACCAAGCAGAGCACTATACAGATAAGACATTTTCAATTGTTTGAGGCATATTCAGGTTTTTTTCAAGTGTCTCCCCATTGCTTTTTTCACTGCTAGGATGACAGTGAAAGGACTAAGCTCCCCTAGCAAGTGTTGCCATACCAAAATCAAAATACATTTGACTACATCAACCCATGCACTTGAGTGGACTCTTAGACAACTACCTGAAGGGAGGCTGTAGCCAGGAGGGGGTTGGTCTCTTCTCCCAGGCAACCAGCACCAGAACAAGAGGACACAGTCTCAAGCTGCACCAGGGGAAGTTTAGGCTTGAGGTGAGGAGAAAGTTCTTCACAGAGAGAGTTGTTAGCCATTGGAATGTGCTGCCCAGGGAGGTGGTGGAGTCACCATTCCTGGAAGTGTTCAAGAGGGGATTGGACATGGCACTTGGTGCCATGGTTTAGTCATGAGGTCTGTGTTGATGGGTTGGACTTGATGATCTTTGAGGTCTCCTCCAACCTTGGTGATTCTGTGATTGGTTTTGTCCCCATTAATACTAAGAGTACCTGGGAATAGCTACTGCAGCTGAATCCATCCTGACAGCATTCTTCAGTCATTGAATATTAGCTTGTGGTGACTTGAGATCTCAGGGACAAATGGAATGAAGTAAAATCACATAAGAGGACCACACTGCTGTGAATCAGTTTCTAAATTACTTGGTCAGGTCAGTGCAATGCTCCCCCCCAAAAGGAATAAATATGTTCAATGAGGAACTGTGAGACCTGATAGAAGACACATGACTGCCAACCCCCCTGCATGAATACATCTACCAGCACAGTACCATTGGTGGCAGCAGTGATGTAAAACTTTGCAGTAAAAGCCTACCAAAAGCAAGTAACAAATATATTTAAGCAACAAATATAGCCCAGTTCTTAGTTTTGATTAGGCAAGGCTCACACGATTACAGGTCAGCATTAGAACATAAAAATCCTCATGTCACCAAGCCAAAGAACCTTCCAAATATCACTTCTCCTCCCACCACCTTCTGGATTTTGCAGGAATTGTTTCTTGATGGTTAACCCTCAATTCCATCTGTTGTATCACAACAGCCCTTTACACGCAAGAACAGAAGAGCAGGGTTTGCTTCTGAGCTGAAAAAGGAATGTGGCAATTTTTTGAGGGAATGGCACAAAAGAAAATTCAATCTTCTAAGCTTCAGCAGCAGGCCTTGCAGACAGGGGGCACTCAGAAATTAAAAAGGCAGTGGAGCTCCTGGGGGTCGTTGTGGGGGGTTGTTGGGGTTTGGGGGGGGTTGTTTGTTTGTTTTGGTGTTTGGGGGTTGTTGGGGTTTTTTTGCACCAAGCAAGGAACAGGTGTTCAGCTATTTCATAGCCAGGAGCATCACTGCAGTCAAGAGATGCCTCTCCAGCACCAAGGGTTTTCCAGGAACACATTTGCACTCATTCTATTGCTGCAGTGGTACAAGTCAGCACAAGCTCGGGGTGCCGGCACAAATATAAACCCGGTCGCTGTGCAGAAGAGCATATGAAGGTTGTTTGAATGATGGGAAAGGAGCTACAGTGGATCAAAGCATCCTTTAGGTACCTTTAGCTAATCATTTTTTAAACAAAAAAATAGAGGAAAAGGGAAACAAAAGTAATTGTGTGTTGGCTTGCATGTCCAAATATCGTCATTAAAAACACTTTGCTAGGTGTAATGCTCATGCCCACACCTCAGACTTGCCTATCCAAGCACTGGGACTATGAGGATATGCTAGGTACCACTCAGAAAAATTCACCTCATTAACTTTTTGCACTTAGCTCCTCATTACTTGCTCACACTTATAGCCCTTGTGCTGGAAAACAATCCCCCAGTTGTGCAGCCCAGGCTATTGCAATATCTGGGTCTGTGCTTTCAGAGGTTCTGACATTTATTCAGTAATGCAGCATCTCTCAGCCAGCCAGCCAGCAGTTCACATTTTCATAGCCTTCAGACAGAAATCAGTTTGCAATGCATATCCAAAAGGCATCAGCTTGTATCACTTCTCTGACACAGCATGATATTTTAACTAGGTTCTAACTAATTTTATTTGGGCATTAAATCATTACATTAGCAAATGTGAGCCATGACAGTAATTGCTCTGTAACAGCTACTGTCTGGCCACCCTCAGCTCTGCATCTCCTCAGCAGCAGCCTCGTGGGAGAAGCTCTGGTCCTGATGGACATCAGAACCAAACCTTCCTTTCCTGCCAAGTGACAGCTTTTGTCCACATCTGCCAGCTAGAAGCTAGGCCAGAAACTGCAGCATAGAGTCAAACATCAGAAGCAAGCAGACTTCTGGAACAATCTTCAAAGAAGCAGTCGCAAAGCCTGTGTTTTGGATTGATTAATAAACTGCTTCCACACAAGCTAGTGGTCAACAGCATTAGCTCCATGTTATCTGCAGCAAATATTCATGTTTTCCATCCACCTCCTGCCCCTGAACTTCACCTCACTGATGGAAACAACAGCTGCATCTTCCACTTTCCTTTGCCTTCAGGGAGGTAGGTTGCTTTTCTCCACTCCATCTGGGACCTCAGAAATCCCAAATCCTGACAGCAGGAAACAGGGCAGATCAGTCCCAATAGCTTGTGTCCAAGCAAGCACTGTGTTTGCCAGTCTGCTCACTGTTGCTATGGCACATCTAAAGGTTTTGGACAATCTCTGTGGAGAACCAAGCAGGGTACAGCAAAGCATCCATGCTCTTCATTCTGGTTTTGATGACACAAGAGGTATGGAAGGTTAAAATTATGTTAAAGGTAGGTGGGTACCATGAAGACCAGAAGGAAAAACCTCACTCAGGAGATCAACAGCTTCCTGTAAAAAGCTGTGATGGAGGAAGAAGTGCAAGATCTCCTTTGCCAACACACCAAGTCCAGTTCATGTTGACCATGGGACAAAATGCTGCATAGGTGTAAGCTTTGCAAGTTCAAATGTGTTCAAGACATTTCAACATGTTAACTTTGTGCCAGCAGGCTTTATGCCTGATCAAATATCACCTGTCTGCACCACTCTAATTTTATGCTGAATCAGGTATTCCCTATCCTCCTGCCACCAGCATAAAGCTGAAATAAAGCAGTAAAGCCAGGATTCCAAATGTTGTGCTCAGCAGGAAGGCAGCAGCATTCCCATCCCTGAACTACTGCAGTTTACTACCTCTGGATGTACAGATCTGGTACTGAGCAACCACAACCTGAAGCTGTAATTCCACAACCACTCTTCCAGGAAAAATTAAGAGTTTGAGAAGTTCCCTCTTTTCTGCCTGACCTAGGTCTCCTGTTCACATCCCTTTGCCTCTGTTAACCTCCTGTCTGCTTGCGTTGATGCAACTGGTTGCAGGGCTATGCAGTAAACTGGGTCAGGGAAACTTCTTTTGAATAGCAGCTGGGTTGTATTTTCTCATTTTGCATCATTTCATGTCTCCACAAAGAGCTTCCTCAGCACAACTGAGGGGGCAATCAACTGTGTGGTAGTGCCAAGAGTAAGTGGCCAAAGGTGGGGGCAAAACTTCTAAATTGCCTCTGCTCCTGGGGAAAACATTCATGTAACTGCACCCAGAGTAAGTTAGCTGCCAACCTCCTGAGCAAGCTATCAGCATAGCATTTGCATTTGAATTGAGAGAAAAATCCCCAAAGAGCATGTCTAGGCAGGTGGGTAGTCTAGAGTTGGTCAGAGGTGGGATGGAAGGAGGGCATTCTTCATGAAAATTGGGTAAACAGTTCCCCAGGCTGCTGCGCACTGCAAGGATTTTAGGTTGTTTCCAAAACTTTTACCTATCTGCACCATTGCCTTAAGCTTTAGTAAATAAATCTTCCTTCTGCTTTGCAATGAAACCTGTCTAGGGTGGTCATGGGATCAGACTGTGCGATGGAAAAGCTCGTCTAGCTAATTAATTACTGCTCTTGCTTCCCTCAGCATCAGAGAATGAAACCAGGTCCTTTGGCTCCAGCTGCATGAACTAATAGGAAGGCACTTTTAATCACAGCTAGGGACTGCATCCTTGTAGTTTCAAGTCACTGAGCTTGGTCTACAGCAGGAAATTTTCTTTGTTGCAGCTTGTGGAAAATCAATGGGAGCTACAAGCATGGGCCAAGCTGTGGGAAACCTGGCCTCCCAAATCGATTCTGCCTCTTGCTGAGGGTGGTAAATACACGTACCTGCTGCTAGCCAAGTCTGCCTAGCACCACGTTTGATACTGTCTGCTACTAGATTTTTGTTTGCTTGTCTATCTCAGGGGGGAAAGGGATGAGAGAGGAAGGGGGAGGTGAGAGTGGTAGCAGGATTACCACATATAGTCATTATAATCATTAACCACAGCACACTAAATGAATCATTAAGCATCACAACAGATCCACACATGCTTTACTTCTTAAAGCTTCCTGACTTGCATCTCTGTTTTCTGTACAAATGCCCAGTAATTGTTTCAAGCAACCAAACTCAGTTCCAATGTTACTGATGCAACTCCTTCCAAAAAAAAAATAAATGGCTAAACAGATGAAGCTTTGCTGAAGGAACAGATCTGTTTATAGAACATACTTTTCTTTCACTAGACCAAATACATTCAGCCCTCTCAAATAAATACGTACATTTAAACCTTCATAACTTGCTAAATCACCAAAAATAAAGAAAAAGAAAGAAAGAAAGAAAAGAAGAAAAGAAAAGAAAGAAAGAAAGAAAGAAAGAGAGAGAGAGAAAGAGAGAGAAGAAAGAAGGAAAGAAAGAAAGAAAGAAAGAAAGAAAGAAAGAAAGAAAGAAAGAAAGAAAGAAAGAAAGAAAGAAAGAAAGAAAGAAAGAAAGAAAGGAGAGAGAGAGAAAGAAAGAAAGGAGAAAGAAAGAAAGAAAGAAAGAAAGAAAGAAAGAAAGAAAGAAAGAAAGAAAGAAAGAAAGAAAGAAAGAGAAAGAAAAAGAAAGAAAGAAAGAAAGAAAGAAAGAAAGAAAGAAAGAGAAAGAGGGAGAAAGAAAGAAAGAAAAAGAAAGAAGGAAAGGAAGGAAGAAAGGAAGAAAGGAAGAAAGGAAGAAAGGAAGAAAGGAAGAAAGAAAGAAAGAAAGAAAGAAAGAAAGAAAGAAAGAAAGAAAGAAAGAAAGAAAGAAAGAGAGAAAGAGAGAAAGAGAGAAAAAGGAAAGAAAGAAAAAGAGAAAAAGGAAAGGAAGAAAAAGAGAAAAAGGAAAGAAAGAAGGCAATTGGGAAATTATGTAATGAAGAACAACTTGAATAAGAGAATGCATTTTAAAATACTTTATGGATGCTCTTTTGAGGATAAATCTGAGAGCAATTTTTATTTGTTTTGAATTTCAATATCTAAGCCTGAATAAATGTATTTATTAGAGATACAGAGGAGGGAAATGGAAAGGAATTATTTTTGAAAAACAAGTCATAGAACCATAGAATCAATAAGGTTGGAAAAGACCTCACAGATCATCAAGTCCAACCTGTCACCCAACACCTCATGACTAAACCATGGCTTCAAGTACCACGTTCAATCCTTTTCTGAACAGCCCCAGGGATGGTGACTCCACCACCTCCCTGGGCAGCACATTCCAATGGCCAATAACTCTTTCTGTGAAGAACTTTCTCCTCACCTCAAGCTTAAACTTCCCCTGACACAGCTTGAGACTGTGTCCTCTTGTTCTGGTGCTGGTTGCCTGGGAGAAGAGACCAACCCCCACCTGGCTACAACCTCCCTTCAGGTCAGGCTGACAGGCCTGTAGCTTTCAGGTTCCTCCATCCAGCCCTTCTTGTGGATGGGCATCACACTGGCAGCTTCCAGTCATCTGGGACCTCTCCGGTGAGCCAGGACTGGTGGTAAATGATGGAGAGTGGCTTGGTGGCTCATCTGCCGGCTCTCTTAGCACCCTAGGATGGATCCCATCCGGTGCCATGGACTTGTGGGGATCCAAGTGGCTATACTTGTGAGTATCCTCATGGATTTCAGGGGGACTACACTGCTCCCTGACCCCATCTACCAGCTCAGGAGGACAGTTACCCTGAAGTCCTCCTGCCTCACTGTTGAAAATGGAGGCAAAGAAGGTATTTAGTACCTCAGCCTTTTCCTCATCTTTAGTTACAATGTTCCCCTCCAGGTCCAATAAAGAGTGAAGGTTCTTCTTGCCCCTCTTTTTAGCATTAATAGATTTATAAAAATGCTTTTTATTGTCATTCTAATGAAACAGCTAAAATAATACCAGTGCCATATAAAGGATACAAAGCTATAGAGAGCCTGGTGTATCATGGCAGTCACAATGAACAGGAAAGCAGTCCTCAGGAGCAGGATGTGAGCTCTTCCAGGAATGGAAAGAAGCCCCAAGCAGAAAACCCAAGAGACCCCACTCTTATCAAACTTCCCCCTTTACAGCATAACATTTATGGTCTAGGGTACACCTGTAGCTGACACAGGTCACCTGCCCTGGCTGACTCCAAACTGCTAACAGCCTGCAGACCATGGCTGCCCTAGGATTCTATCCCAGCAAAACCAGGAGAGAGATTTCCACAGAAGTTTTAACTGAGTCTTCAATCTATAACAACTTAAACGTCCTCTTAGCCTGGACTATAAGATTCTAACGAGGCAAATAAAGCAATACTAACTTGTTTGATTTGATTATCCAAGCTAAAGTAAAAAGAAAATAAATTTTTATAAATAATACACAAATTGTGGATTGGGGTTTTTTTCCCCCAAAAAATTCTACTGTTCTTATGACTCCAACAGCTATTTCCACAATCATATGCTTGCAACAGCACCTGGCAGCAGTTTCAATAAGTTATCTGAGTATTACAAAATGGCTTCACAGCAGCAGACAAAACCACTCCATTCAACCTCCTAAACTGATCCCCTTTTGGCTTCCATTCCAAACTGGCCCCTCTGGAACAGCCCTCCCCGTATCACAAGGCTGATGAGATCATGCCAACTGAATCAAAACCCCAGGAAATCACAATAGGATTAAAAAATCCTGAAGACAGAAGGCAACCAGGAGTTTTTCCATGGACATTAATAAAAGCAGGACTGAGCCACAAACTCAACACTATAATCTCCCAACCTTTACCCAGGTGTCAAGGTCTGGACTGTGGCTTCACGTATGTTTGCGTGGTACTTAGGAGGCACAAAGAAGCAAGTAATGATGATTCACAGATTCACAGAATTGTTTGGGTTGGAAGGGACCTTGAGGATCATCAAGATCCAATCCCCCTGGAATTGGCAGGAACACTTTCACTACACCAGATAGTTCAACATCTCATCCAGCCTGGCCTTCAACACCTCCAAGGGAGGGGCATCCTCAGTGTCCCTGGGCAACCTGTTCCAGTGTCTCATCAACTTCACTTTGAAGAATTTCTTCCTAATAACCAGTCTAAATCTACCCTCCTCAAGATTCAATCCATTCCCCCTTGTCCTATCACTACAAACCCTTGTAAAAAGTCCCTTCCCAGCTTTCTTGTAGGCCCCCTTGAGGTACTGGAAGGCTGCTGTAGGGTCTCCTTGGAGCCTTCTCTTCTCCAGGATGAACAGCCCCAGCTCTCTCAGCCTGTCCCCTCCTGAGGAGGAGCTCCAGACCTCTGATCATCTTTGTTGCCCTCCTCTGGACCCACTCCAGCAGTTCAACGTTCCTCTTGTCCTGGGGCCACCAGAATCAGGCACAGTACTCCAGGTGGGTTGTCACAAAAGCAGAGTAGAGGTGGAGAATCACCTCTTTCATCCTGCTGGTCACACTTCTTTTGATGCAGCCCAGGATACAGCTGGATTTCTGTGCTGCAAGCTCACATTGCCAGCTCATTCTGAGTTTTTCATCAACTGACACCCCCACGTCCTTCTGCTCAAGATCATTCTTGCTCCACCCCTCACCCAGCCTGTATTTGTGCTTGGGGGGTTTGCCCTGACCCAGGTGTTAGACCTTGCACTTGGCATTGTTGAATTCCACAAGGTTGGCTTGGACCCACCTCTCAAGCCTGTCTGAATCCCTCTGGATGGCATCCCTTCCCTCCAGCGTGCCAACTGGACCACACAGCTTGGTATCATCCACAAACTTGCTGAGGGTTCACTTGATGCCACTGTCCATGTCAGTGACACAGATGTTAAACAACATTGGTCTCAGCACCTACCCCTGAGGGACACCACTTGTCACTGATCCCCATTTGGACATTGAGCCCTTGGTTGCAACCCTCTGAGTGTGACCAGTCAGCCAGTGGTCCACCCCTCAAGTCCATGTTCTTCCAATCTGGTGACTCAGATGCCATGAGGGACAGTGTCAAATGCTTTACAGAAGTCCAGGTAGATAGATGACATCAGTTGCAAGTAACAGTTGGCTTCATTGATTCAGCTCCACTGAATAAAAGTTGCAGGAGCAGACTCAAAATCATATCTCCTGTCCTCTTATTCCTTTAGTTTATTCTGGTTTAACAGGGAGCAGAATATAGAATGGAATGGAATGGAATGGAATGGAATGGAATGGAATGGAATGGAATGGAATGGAATGGAATGGAATGGAATAGAATAGAATAGAATAGAATAGAATAGAATAGAATAGAATAGACCAGGTTGGAAGAGACCTTCAAGATCATCGTGTCCAACCTATCATAGTAGGTTTGTGACATTCACCAGCAGAGCCCCGAGTGCACAGGTAAGCCAGCAGTAATCACCACAGCTAAATCAGTGCAGATAATATTGTCTTATCTATCAGCTGTCTCCACAGTTTGTATGAGCTGCTTATCTCAAAGAGCTATTAGATCTGAACTTCAGTTCAGTCTTCTGTTCGACTGTGTTCTCTTTTGCACTCCTTTGAAGCTCTGCATATCATGCTTTTAATTTTGCATCGAAACGCATCAGGGCCTTTAATTTTATTCCTGCTACTGATGCAATATGGTCTTAGCAACAATGAAAACAGCAAGCAAGTCAGGAAAATAATAAACCATGCTAGGTCTGGAGGCTATGAAATCAGTACAAACATACTGCGGGGAGCTGTGCTGCCTGCACTGAGACACATGGCTTTCCATGGGCACCAGCCCATTTATGAGTCATGAAACATAATGGAGTATTGTTGAAAGCTTTGGGACCATGAGAAATTATCTACTGCCCGGCATGGGGAATGGTATAAACTGGCAAGGAACTGGAGTTACATTCTTTTACAGAAATGAAATCAGACAGCCTTGGCCTGCTTTCCAGTATACAAAACCACAAATCATGAGGACAACTCCTTAATTAGAATTAATTTTTTTTACTTCTTCTTTTTTTTTTTAAGAGTTGCCACTGCACTATCCAGCCCAGGAAGCCAACGTTTTTCTCTGTCCCTAGATAGGTTATAATAAGGCAGAGAAGATGGGGAAGACAAAAGGGAGGAGGGGTAAATGAGATGAGAGTCTCAGCATGAGCTGTGGAAGCAAATTCACCTTTCTCTCTCCCACGCCAGGTGACATTCCCTCATGCCAAGGATTTGGTACACATGGGCAAGTAGAACAAAAGCTATTTGCTTAATATTACAGTGTGATAACACCATGGTGCCATAGTTGTGCATATCTCCAAGCAGAGGAGAGCTGTCAGTGTAGGAGGCAGAATATTCTGCAGGGGAGAGCACAGGGCTGGATGACATTTCTAATCTGAACCCCACCTTCCTCCTGGTTCCTGTGCCTTTAGAGTAAAACTGTTATATGTCCCTCTGACTGAGAAGGCAAGCATTCTATTTTTAAACAAATGCTGAAGTGCTTAGAATATTGCATGACTGCAGGAATACAAATCTTAGTGGATAAATACCTGCTGGGTAGAGAAGAGAGGGCAAAGTCAAAATCTTCTCAGTGGTATTCGGTGAAAGCACAAGGGGCAATGGCCACACTGAAATACAGGAAACTCCTTTTAAACATAAGAAAAAGTTGCTTTACTGTGAGAGTGGTTTAAATGACTAAACAAGTTGCCCCAGGAGGTTGTGGAGTTTCCATCCTTGGGTACATTCAACATAGCCCTGATGAATCTGCTTTGGCCCTGATGAATCTGCTTTAGCCCTGCTTGCTTTCAGGCTTAGAATTGGACCAGATGATCTTCAGAACAATGATAACAACAGTGTGATTGCAGGAGGGGATCCTCTCAAGCAATGGCCCCAGGAAAGCATGCTGGAACTGGAAATGCAGCACTAAGGGGGCTGGCCCACTGTCTCAAGATGACTTGCCCAAGCCAGCTGTCTACGTGAAAGCATGCAAGGGTAAAAGCCAGACTGAAAAGGGCATCTAAACCAGGAGTGGTGCACAGACCAAATGTCCTCCCCAGCAAAATAAATTACAGCAAACAAACAAAAAAGAAAGGATAATTGCATAAATCCAGGAGAGCTAAATGAAGAGTTAACAATGTGAATGTTCATTTGAATATTTATATAGTGGCTCCTTCCACACTCACACGTCTTTTGTGTTAGCTTGCCATGAGCTTTGGACAGATCATATTTTACTGGCAGAAATGCTCATGGAAAGCACATTTGCATTTACTTTGGAAAAGCTTACGCACTCATCATCCAGTCAAGGAGACAATAACAATATTATGTGTATTCTCTAACAGATTGCAGTTAATTTGAATTTGATATAATCTGGGTACTGAGGCTTCATTAGGTACTCAACGAGTCCAGAAAGGTGAATAAAATCCCAAAGATTAACGGCTCTTAACAAGTCAGCTGTTAATCTAGAACTAAACTGATGAATGGGCAGAAAAGGACAAAGCTGAGTAGATACTCAAATAAGAATCCTTCAGTCTACAACTGCAACCTCTTTTGCCATTGTGTAGCAGTTGCATCATGTTACAGACAGACAATAATACACCAGGAGCTCACTTGCCTCCCTCTGCCAAGGATTATCTGAGCTGGGCCCAGGACTGGATGCATTCCAATTTCTTTCCTTCCCCTAGGAAATCTCAAATTGGTCAAAGCATAAATTCTGTCTGAAGCATGTGATGACACTGGGCATTGATGACATTTTTTCCAAGTTCAAGAAGGTGTCAGCAGCCCTTAGAGACTGCACTTTGGCTCCAAATTTACAAACCCCCACGAGCTGTATAGGCATAATATGTCTGCTAGGCTTCAAAATAGAGTGCGTGGTTTGCAGAGGGAGTGGGTAGGTGGAACTCTGGAAGCTGAGGACAGACATCGCTTCTGAAAGTGGCACTCCTTAATATGACAAAACAAAAATGGATGCATCTCACTTCTAGCACCCAGGTTTAACATGCTGGGTTTGAACTCCAGCTTCAGAAGAATGTTGGACTCATGGAATATCACAAAGTTCTCTACTTTCCTCTAGATGTGGGAAAGAAACAACAGCAGACAGAGCACTTCATCTGGATTCAAGAGACACAGAATCAATTCCTGGCTCGATCTTCACCTGCCTGTGAGTCCCCAGGAAAGCTGTTTAAGCCATCCTGGGTTTTGTGGTTCACCCTGTAAATCACAGGCTGCAAGCTCTGTGCCCAAAAGCATCAGGACAAGAAACAAAACAGAGAGCAAGGCATTCAGAGGTCATGGTCCTGGGCAAGTGAGCAGGAGGGGAGACATGACCTAGTGCCACACCTAAAAAGAATCTAAAGAAAGATGGAAGCAAAACCTCTATGAAAGGCTTCAGCTTCAAACTAAGGCATCAACATTTCATCTGAACTGATACAAAATACCTCTCTAGGAGGACATGTACAATCTTTAGGGAAGGGACCACACATTCTCCACACTTTCCTACTATTAGTCAAAGCAGTACGGCTTTGATCCAGCTGCAGGAACTTCTGAAGTTGCATTTACAGTACAACCTACATTTACAGTACGACCTGCATTGCTGTTTTAGACATCCCCAATGTAGTGTTACCAATACCTTATCAGGTTAGTATAGAAGCATGGCTGACAGCAGCAGGACTTTCAGCTCAGGCTCAGTATGCTTGCCTGAGTGTGCAAATATATTTGGCAACTCTAAGCATCTGCAACGGCCATTACACCACTATTGGTCTGGGTGCTTGAGGTGGAGTAATGACACCTTCACTTGGACAGCAGACATACTTCATAGACAGAATAAATGCTGGAGACCCAGCAATCAGGCAGCTATGAAAGACAAAAAAAAGGATAGTGTGAGTTTGGGGAGGCCTTAGGCAAACTCTTTGGATGAGTGAAAGTCTGAGTTCCACTCCAAGAGTGAGATATCTTTCCTTTTATTGAAAACCATCACTACATAAAATTTTATACTCCACACACACATACCTAATGAGAACCAAGAGCTCTTGCACATTACTGCTGTTACTGGGTAACCAAAATGTCACCTTCATACCTACTTGTGAGTTGCAGATCCACCTTGTGCTCTCTAAAAGTGCAGCTGGTCCTTTAAAAAAACTTAAACCCCTCAATGTCTGTGACAATTACATATACCTTAATGGCTTCCAGGTTCTTGGCTGGGATGACACGTCCCTATAACACAGCAAAAGAAAATGCCCTCTTTCATGCAAACTAGACTTTTGTTTTCCACAAAGCTTTTCCAAGTCCTGGACACACAGTCATAGTAAATTTAACCTCTCTGACTTTACCTTTCTGATCCAGCAAGAATTGGGAGTCCAGATTGAACCAGGATTGAAAACGACGTCACCACCAACCATCTCTGGAGAAAGACTGAGAGAGGATTCCAGAAAGGATTTGATCTCTAACCTACCAAGCAGGGTTACAGAAATAAAATCTGAAGTCCTAGAACTTTGTGAATTTGAATAAGTGGTGAGCTTTGGCCAAGGAAAGCAAGGAAGGTGAAAGCAGGACTTCAAAACAAATATTTTCCTGCATTCCTCAAAGGCCTTTCGTTTTCAAAAAGCATTTATAATAAAACCTAAAACAAGTTTGGAAAAAAAAAAAAGAAGAAAATTCAGAAGCCAAGGGCACAAACAAGTTCCAAGACAGTCAGGAGAGCTGTACCATTGCTTAAATTGTGGGGAGGAAAAAAAAAAAAAACCAACAAACCAACATTAACTTAATGACATTGGTCAAAGAGTGAAGTATGAAATCAGAAGGGGATAAGGGGTGTGTGCGTTTATTTGCTTTTTAAAAGGACACACACATTCCAAAGTGGTTTGGGGTTGGGGTGGGGTTTTTTTTTTGAGGGGGGGGGGGAGGGGGGAAGAGGTGGGGAGTCCACTCTTTTTAATGTCTACCTTCTTTTCCCCTAGCTATTTTGTGCCACTGATGATTCTGGAACAAAATCTCAACTCAATGAATCGCAGCGCTTTTAGAAGTTATGCAACGTAGGAAGCAATAGCTCAGCAATTGACAGCATTAAGCCCATCTTGTGGGAAACCAAAGCAAACGATAGAAGTGAGAAGCCATTTAGGAAAAGAATGTCCATTGCATCAGCCAGTCCCTCTGTGAAGTTGTGCTCATTATGTAGATTACACCACTGACATGTGGAAGAGGCATTTCACTGGTGGAGTCTAGATGAAAGAAGTTAGAAGTGGTTTATTTTTCAGCTAGAAGATCATATGGAAAGCCTCACAAGTTTGCAGGGACTCCTAATATGCTTTGCCTTTGTCCTTTTGTCTACCCTTCTTTTTTTTTCCCCCCTCAATATGTAGACCAATTAGAGTGATAAAGCAAATCATGTAAGATGTGACTCACACAGCCTTTAAGAGAACAATACAGTACTAGCCTCAGACGGGAAAACAGCTCAGCTCACAACAGGCAGTAACTTCAAGCCTGGGGATCATTCCCATGGATGCTTAGATATCAAGCTTAATTGCAAAGTCAGGTTAGGTAAGTCTAATTTTAGACTGATTTCCTACCCACATGTCCAGGTCCAAGCCTTTGAACTTGGAAAGGGCAAATAAAACTGGCTGGCTTGGTGTTCTGCATTTGCATGTATAGCATTGGGAAAAACCAACCCCTGGTGGTTTGGAGAAAATTCTGGCCCTGGGTGTGGCTGCCCAATGCCTTCTGCATGGAATTTGCCCAGAGATACCAACAGACAAGATGCAACTCATTCAGTTCTTAGAGGAGGAACATGAGCTATAAGTGCACTGTATATGATTAAGCTACAGCAGCACTACCTTGTTGAAATGAGGACCAGAATAGGCTAACAGCTTAATGAGTGATAAAACCCAACTGCAAGCATTACAACACTAAGGAGGTCTCAAGTCTGCTTATCCAAGCCATGCTTCTGTCATGTCATGATGACTGCTTCAGTGCATTAATTCACCTCCCACTTCAGAACCATGCTGGGCCACCCAGTTATGAGCCTTGTGATCATTCCCCATGATGACTGAGGAAGGGAGTGCAGAAGTACTTCAGACCTTGACATATCTCTTTCGTGTGTATCCAGCTTCCCACCTTTTGGCTGCTACTCCAGCACTGGCATTGCAGCCCACTCATTTCTGTGTGATGTGCCAGGTGCACCTGCTGGTTCTTTTTGCTTGATGAGAAATCCCCAGGGAAGTGTCTCTCTCTTTATATGAGTGTGAAAGGACAAGCATGCAGTTGTACTGGGGAATAGGAGATGAAGACAAAGGAAGAGAACTGGAGTTCACATAAGCTTAACACACCACGCAGCAAATCACACTAAATTACAGACAATATTCTGAAGCCTCTCATTCCCTTTGTTGTAGCCTTCAGATGACAGCTCACTGCCATTCCCCTCGACTCCCATCCCAGCTGTTGAGCCACCCACTCTCTGTCCTTATGTTCTGTGACATGCAGAGCAGATGCCAACAGCCTCACATCATAAAAGACTTCAGCCTATGCATGGCCTGAGCCTTCCCTGCTCAGCTGTCATAGCCATAGTTCGTTGAGAGATCAACTATAGATTTCTTTTCAGAAATGTTGTATTTCATCCAGTTTCTGAAAGAATATTCATCACCCTCTCAGGAAGAAGCAACTGGGTTAAGATGACAAACCCAGCTTCTGTGCACTTGTGTTTACCTAACTAATGAGAAACGAGAAATGAGGAATGTCTGACTGTATGCAAAGCCAAATTCCTCCAGAGATCAAGTATGCTTAGATCTGGCCATGAGAGTAACTAATAATATGCAAGTGTTATGAACTATTTACAGGCTTAACCCCACTGCAATGAAGTCAATGGTTTAACTCTCCCTGTCTTCAAAGGGAAAGGGATCTAGGCCCCAGCACATACTTGCAGCACAGCTCACTGCTAGGCTGGCTCATCTCCGTGAGATTCATTTAGTAGCTGTAAGCCCATACAGGATAAATCCCCAAATTGTATCTACTTCCCATTACAGCAAAATACTGATAATTCTGTGCTGTCCTCCCCTCTAAATGCCTTTATTTGAAATAGAGGCACTAAATTACATAACTATGTACACATGTACACTTCAGGATGAACAAAAGGACTGAAAATTCTTAATCCTTTCTGGGCCAGCAGATGGAGGTTCTGTCTCAATCACATTGCTAGCCAAGCAGAAGTCATATTAAAGCATCCTGTGAGGTCCTGCTCTCTCTAGACCTTGCTGTAAAGAACAGAAAGCAAGAAAAAAAAAGCTGCAGCACTGTACTCTGAGAAGAGGCAATCAAGATGCCTTTGCATCTCTACTGCATGCTTACCAGCATGAGCTCCTTCTATACAAGAACAAATTTAATTCAGCAGTCGGAGCACAGGAATGGCATCCAGAGCTCCTGAGCCTTGACAGCCACTTGTCCCATTTGTTCAACCATCTCACACAAGCCACTTTATCCATTTATTATTTTATTTTTTTTCTTATTCAAGCTGGTTACCTGAAATAGGGCCAAATATAATCCCCAAACAGGCAAATGGGAAATTTCCAGTCCACTTCAATGGTACCCACAGGCTCATAGGCCTCTACATCTATATTTAGACACTTAAATATAGTAGCCTGGGCTTCAGAGATTACTGGCTGCCCACAGCTGCCACTGATCTCAGAGAGGTGAAAAGAACAAATCTCTGGTTCAAACGTTTCTCAGTTGCATACTACTGCAGGCTAGGAAGGTACAATCAAGGTAAGCATCATTGTATTCTTGCTGTGCTGTAGGGGAAAAAAATCATCAGAAAAAGTTCGTGTTACTTCTTACCATCTCCTTTTGAAGCTTTTGTTTGGCTTCATCATGGTCTTCAAGTTCACACCCAAACTTCTTCCTCATTTCTGAACCTACTGCCCTACTTCAGCAGGAAAAGAGAATCCCGAGTGTCTGGTAGTCTTCAAGAGCTGCTTGTCAGACAGTTTAACTACCATGAATCTCTCCATGAATCCTCATGCTTACATTTGCAGACAGACATTTACAACAGTTTACAGGCATCATTCCTGTAGGGGACCACGGAATTGTGATCATGGCAGGTAAAAATCACCAGTAAGACCTGCAAAAGTGTAACACAGAGAGTACAGACCTGACATGGAATCAGACACACAAATAATGCTGGAATAAGACTACAAAACCAGGTAACCATTTACTCTTGTGCACTTTCCTGAATGCCTCAAGTTCAGTCAAAGGACACTCCAGTTTCGTTGCACTACAAATCACGTAACAACAAAGCATGCCTATCCACTGAGATCTACCTTAAATAACAATAGGCTGCCTTTTGCAAGTAACACCTGAAACACAAATAAGGTAAAGCACCCTGTGTACAGTGTGACCCCAGAGACACTTCTGTCTGTTCTTCGAGTCAAGTCTCTCTTCAGGATGCTAATCACAGTGACTTCTCTTTCCAACTGTGTAACATAGCACATTTTACTTCTGCCAGTTTAGGGGAAGGGGGAAGACAGCAAAAATCTCAATAAGAAGGAAATAGTCATACATTCCCTCCTGAAAGGGATTTGGAAGTTGAGGTATCAGGAAAACCAAATCTAGCAGGTTTTTATAAACCATCTCTGTTCTACTCTGTGTAATTTCCATGGTTGTTGCATCCACAGCAGTGCCTTGGATATGGCATGACTTCTGGAGAGAGCTCCAAAAAGGCTGAGAAACTTAAAGAAGCTCCTGCCTGGACCTAATGGATACTGGCAGAACACAACAGTAGATATCTTTGACCAACCACGTTAAAATGGCAGGAAGCGAACTGCCTCCTGACTGGGTTCACAGCATCACAACCAAACCATCCCATTTGCTGCTAGTAAGGACACAGCCTGCAAATCTCCTCCCTGGCTTGAGAGAAGAGGATGCTGCCACAGGGAAGGGAGGGCAGGCAGGCAAATCAAACCACATGCCCATCTGGAACATGACCTCTGGATGGCAGTGAATAGACTTCAGCAATTTCACCTTGTATGATGTAACCCTGCCCCCCAGCAGTGCTGAAAAGAGTGTCCTTGTGATAGGATTGGCTTTGGTGGGCAGATTAGATTTCACACCAGCACAGTTCTACTGAGGCAAGTTGGGGGGAAAAAAATCATGAATGAAAGAGTGATTGATGCTCCTTCGCTATTGTACAAGAACTTTGACTGCCAGCTGATCTTTGCTGTGGTTAAACATCCCTTGGACATTACATCAAGCTGAGCACCTGATTTTTTCATTACAAATTGTAACAAATTTTCATATGTCCTATCATATATCTAGATATCATATTATCATTTCACAGGCCTTTAGCTCTTCTTGTGCATTTCTCCCTCCCCCAAAAATCCAGGCTAGGGAGAGACATATATAAACAAACTCCTGAGAAAAAACCCTAGCAGCTCTCAAGGGCAGAGTGAAAGTCTGGACTTGTAAAAATACTTGGGCAAGAGTCCAAGCGAAAGGCATGATCTTTAGAACAACTAAACAAAGGAGAGCAGGATCTTGTCCCACATCAGTCTTTAGAGGACAGTGAGAATATGCAGAACTGTGGTCCCAAAGCTTTCAACATCAGAGGGTGTGAAGAATGGTCTCCTCCAAGAAATTTGGGAGTGCTGCCCAAGAATCCACTGCCAACTTAAAGGATATGGAAGCAGAAAGGTAACCCAGATACAGACCAGTGAATGTCAACTTATTTATAAACCTGCTCCATAATAATTGAAAGCCAAAATGCACCAAGTAGGAATGGGTGGTACTGGGGCTTGTGTCACTTGGCTGTGATTGCCAAACAATCTAGAAGCAAAAACATTGAGATGAAGCAAAGCATAATCAGGACAACCCACCAAATCCACCCTAAACTCAATCACTTTCTAGAGAAGGCATAAAGGCATATTGTTCCACTCCACTAAAACCCTGCTGACCATGACTGATAGATATCCTAAACTCTGAGCTGCACAGCAGAGAAGGGTCATACACATCCAGGTCTGTTAAATTCTTACTTGCTGGTAATGTCTGCTCAAAACACTGAGCCATTCACTTCATTAAGAGTTTCTTTTTCTCTTAGGATTATCTGTTTCTATGAATCCTACTCATTTTCCATCCAAGTTCCAGATTGTGCAGCTTTCCTGACACACCTCCTTTTATAAACTAGAAAGTTCCAAAGGTAACAGCAAATGTGCAGACATTGGTTTCCTCATCTGCCCCCTGTGATCTCAGCAGGTGCTGCTGATGTAGACCTCTTGTGACTGATTCAGTTGATGCTCTTTGCTAATTGTTTTTATACAACCAAATCAAAATAGCAGTGTAAAATGTTCACAAGTAGATAGCAGGACTGTTAGGGCTATAGAGCCAGCTGCAGGATATGAAAAGATTTGGTGCTCTTGAAGTATGGACAGTGCTCAATATCCCTGTACCATGAGCTCTTGGGATCATGGCCAGTCTCAAGGTTTCACACACACACACTTTCAGCAGCAGTTTCAGGAGAAGTATGAAGAGTGAAGCTGCCCCTTGCAGGGAGCCTAAAACAAGTTAGAAAAGACCTCACGTGAGGGTCCTGGGAATGTCCTTTTCCCCTACTCTGACCTACATCCAGCCTACTAATACATTGCTTTTCCTGACAAAAGAAGGAAGGGAAGGGGGGAGGAGGGAAAAAAAAAGGTAAATGGCCCAGAATATCAATTGGGAGTGGAAAAGTTCTTCATGGATGAGTGGGTTTTGTGAGCAGGGGGTCTCCATGAGGCAAGTGGAAAGTTACCGGGAGCATTTGCTGTTCCAGCCCTGTGCCACAGTGCAGGAATGCAGAGTCCCAAAAAGATTTAGATCTGACTCTGCACTGGTGTCAGAACTGGGCTGGTGTGCAAAAAAATACACAGGAAGTATTTCCTTGCAATGTTACAATGGCAGCAGCTTCTTTTCCATATTCAAGCCTGTAAAATGTTGCTGCATAGGATCGAGAGGACTTCTGTGCAGAGAAGGCTGGTGACAAGGCTCTGTTACTTGCACCCAAAAATAGATATTTTAGGAATAAGACCAAGGACTCAAAGCATCTTCCTTCTTCCTTGTTGTTTTGTTTTGTTTTGTTTAAAGTAAACATGTCTGATGGGCTGGGAGAGAAGAGAAATGAAAGTGCTGATCAGCTCACCAACTGGAAAAATGACTACTGGTACAAATCAAACTTTAAAAACCCTGTTAATATTTTAAAGACTGTGTGGCTGGGGGGGGGGGGGGGGGGGGGGGGGAGGCAGAAAAGGCAACCTATTTTGTTACTTTGGGGGATTTATAGCTGCTGGAGAATCCATTTCCATAAAAATCTACCTCCTGTTTAATGCCACTAAAAAAAACCTAGAAAATTAACTTCTGAAATATTGAACATTTTTAGATACTCACTCGCTGGAAACCCAGGGAAAAAAAAAAACCTACAACAGAGCTGTGATAGCTACAGTGGGGGGGGTTATTAATTTCAACATTGAGGGGGATGTGAGGGGGGCTGAGGGGAACAGCTTGTTTTCTTTTTAAAGAGAACACCACTCTTGTCCTTGACCTCAGACAGCCTCCCGCTCCTACCACCTACCAACAGGGAAGAGCAGGCTACAAGATGAAGTATAGGAAAGCTGGGAAACTGGGTTATTGCAATTGTGTTAGCTCTGTCTGCCCTCATAACACAAGCAAGTATGTCAGATAGGGTGCTTAAATGTGTCTCCTCATTCTGAATGTCCAACCTAAGGAACAAAACAGGCCTGGTTTCCCCAGCTAGTCACCTTTCTTTTCCAGATAGTCACCTTTCTTTTTCCAGATAGTCACCTTTCTTTTCCAGCTAAAGCCAAGGGAAGCTGCAGATGCTCTCAATCTCAGCTCCAGTACTGAAAGTCAAGCATTTAAGAGGGCAGGTCCACGAAATCAGAGGCCACTTCTGAAAGGGGCTTCCATTTCTCTGCAGGTTCACACAGCAGCACATAAGATGCCCAGGACATTTGGTTTTGAGTTCTAAGTCACCTTAAGCAGAGTTAAATGTCAGATTACAAAACCTCCTCTCAATTCCAGCGCCAGCAGTCAGAAAAACTGTGAAGCAAAACTGCTCTTTGCCAGCAGAACTCATCTCTCATTTCTTCACATCGGCGAAGCAAAGGCTCTAACTTTACTATTCAGTAAAATTTTGGCTGCTTTCTTTAGAAATGATAAGCAGCTGATCCTGTAGGGAAAAAAATCATAAACATAGCCTAGGGAGGATGAACTCCCTGGTTGGTTTTTTTTTTTTCATTTCTTAAAGAAGAGAATTAGTACAGACAAATACATTCTTTTTCAAATACCTCAGCCTGCAGTTGAGTGCTGTCTACTACTTTTCCTGGCTAGCATTTTACTCCAGTCAGAGAATCCAAGCAAAAGAACCATCAGAATATAACACAGGGTGGTTTTTTTCTCCTGTGCCATCTGTGCATGATTATTATTGAGGATGGTCATGCTAGAGCAAGGAGCAAGGCAGATCAACTTTAAGAGAAGCTGAGGGAGCTGGGGTTGATTAGCCTGGAGAACAGGAAGCTCAGGGGAGACCTTATTGCTCTCTACAGCTACCTGAAGGGAGGTTGTAGCTAGGTGGTCTCTTCTCCCAGGCAACCAGCACCAGAACAAGAGGACACAGTCTCAAGCTGCACCAGGGGTGGTTCAGACTGGATGTTAGGAAGAAATTCTTTACAGAGAGAGTGATTGCCCATTGGAATATCCTGCCCAGGGAGGTGGTGGAGTCACCATCAGTGGAGATGTTTAGGAGGAGACTTGATAGGGTGCTTGGCTGCATGGTTTAGTTGATTAGGTGGTATCACATTATCACAGTATCACAGTATAACCAAGGTTGGAAGAGACCCCAAGGATCATCAAGTCCAACCTGTCCCAACAGACCCCACAACTAGACCATGGCACCAAGTGCCACGTCCAATCTCCCCTTGAACACCTCCAGGGACAGTGACTCCACCACCTCCCTGGGCAGCCCATTCCAATGACGAATGACTCGCTCAGTGAAGAACTTTTTCCTCACCTCGCGTCTAAACCTCCCCTGGCACAGCCTGAGACTGTGTCCCCTTGTTCTGGTGCTGGTTGCCTGGGAGAAGAGACCAACCCCTTCCTGTCTACAACCACCTTTCAGGTAGTGGTTGTGGTGTTGGATGATAGGTTGGATGCGATGATCTTGAAGGTCTCTTCCAACCTGGTTTATTCTATTCTATTCTATTCTATTCCATTCCATTCCATTCCATTCCATTCCATTCCATTCCATTCCATTCCATTCTAACTTTAAGAGGCCGCAATGGTTGCAGCATTGGCGTTTATAACACTTACTTTTATTCCATCTCAAATTTACTCTGGACTTTGCATTGCAAAAATGAATGAAATAACAAAAAAATAATGGAAGATTAATGCCACCTTCACGTGGATCATTTCCAGATTCCAGCCTCCATTTAGCATTGCTTTGCCTGTGATCCTCACTTAAGTTCAAAAGTACATGTTTACATCAAGGTCATTGCAGCTGACTCAATAATTCGGCAAGACAAAATGTTTGAAAGAAAATAAGTGGTTAAAGCAACTATTAAGGTCTTGTTATCAGTTTATGTCATGCCATAAAGCAGAAAATGACCTTAAATATTGAAGGAGAAGACAAGCATGAGAGATAAACCATAGGCAGCCAAAGGCACTGGGATTCTGGATAACAATTTACAGCAGCAAATGCTCTTGAACTGTTTAACTTTTACACGGTTTCAGAGCAGGAGAAAGTCTAACTCTGCAGCAGGCAGACATTAACCCTAGGAAAAAAACCTGTTGTTCAAATCCATGAGGCTCTTTCATCATCCCACAGTGGATTATTATTCCCCCCACCCCCACCCCTCTATTTCTTTTCAGTTTGAATTATGAAAAGTTTGAGGGTTGCTTTTTCCACTCCCCTTCACTTGAACTCTGCAAATTCTCTCATGGGCATAGATCTTCCAGACAAAAGCAAGCAGTAGTGTGATGGTAGCAGTCTTTTTGCCAGGTAACTTCAAACACAGGAGCATCACAAATAGGAATAAAGGTTTGCATTTATCCAGTTTCCAAGCATTTCATAGCTTTGGAAGCTAAAGAGATGAGCTCTCCTCTGTAACAGTGGTCACCTTGTGGGACACTTGCTTCTGCAGCTATGTGGGGAGAATAACTCCCATTTCAGAAGGATGCAGCAATGTGCTTGCATCACACCAGCAGTCTGTGTGTGGTATGAACTGTGTGCACACACATGCTTCTCTGTTATGGAAAATAAAGAACACAAACCCTCTCTGTTTCAATTCTCATCAGATTTCCAAAAGCTGGAGAAAAGGAGAATAGAGCACAGGTTTGAGAGCTGGCAAAATAATTCAGTGACTCATCACAAATGTCACAGGTGCCACAAGAAAGGAGTTTTTCTCCAGTTAGAATGACTGTTTTGACAAAAACCCAGCTACATACTAAATACCCCTGCAGTCCCAGGTTTAACCCTCCACCTCATTCTATTAAACCCATGGACCAGCACACTTCATTGGACAAGACTCTACCCCCTCAAGTGACTTTATGGCTCAGACCTATCCCAGTAGCCACACAAAAGCCAACGCTCTGACGGAGAACAGCAGTTACCAGAGCATGTGAGATGTGGCAGCAGGCAAGGGAGCAGCTTGCAAGGAGTGTGGCCACCCTGGCAGCACCTACAGAAACTCCTGTTAGGTGGAGATTTAAAGTCAGCCAGGCCTTGTGTCATCTTTCAACAGTCGTCTTGGCTTTCCCTCTCTGTGAGCAAATGATGACTATGACCTTCTTTGTTTGAGTTCTTGTGATGAAGCACTGTTTGCACAAGGCCCTTTTTTTTATTTATTTTCTTTTTCCTGCGGCTTGTTGACTTTTATAAGACATTCACAAATTTGTTCTGAGTGCCAGCGAGATGCTTAATGGTGCTAAAGGGAAGGTATTAAGGATAGTCGACTCATGTTAGAACAAGCCACTTGAAAGTAGCTATAAATATTTGTCTGGATTTCATTTTGCTAACAAAAAGCTACTTTTCTTTTTGCCCCCCCTTCCCCCCCCCCCACCTCCATCACCCTCCTCTCCCCCTCTCCAAAGAGCTGATTTTGTAAACAACAGTAGAATTTTTCACATGAATATGAAAGTGGTTGGGTGTTTTTTTTAATAGAAACTTTCCTATTGGGGACATTTGAGTCCTTGTACTCTGTCTGCATGAAATCAGCTCCCTTTTCAGGAAAACCTTGGCAGCTTAAGACCTCCAGGGTGAGCTCATGTTCTTTTGCGCTCCCTCAAACTCATCTCTGCTCTTTCATTGCGCTGGCAATGAGTTTAGGCTAGACGTAGGGACTGCAGTGTCCTAGCACGAAGCCAGTAGCTACACATTCCTCTTCATTTTGCTCATAGGCACACTGGAGGTTTTTAGATTCCTTCAGGACTGTAGCCACTGGCCACATAATGTGGAAGCTCCACTTTCTGGTCCTATTGCTTTAAGGTCACATTGGCACAGACAGGCACAGAATATTCTGATCTTATTGTCTCTAGTACCAAAGTACCTCTCAGTGGGAACTGTGGCTGGTAATTGAGGGCTACCACTCGTGTGTGGTTACCCTCCAGATCCCTGTCAGCCCCATGGCAGCAGGTTTTTGCACAAGAATAGTACAAAGCTACTTCTTGGAATCGTCAGGCATCAATGATGATGTCTCTGCCTCCAGCTTTGGACAGACAGAGCCCTTTACTTCCCAGAACAGTCTTTGAATGCATTTCAGCCCCAGCAGACCCAAATTGGTGTTTGGATACAGTGGTCTGAGAACTTCCAAATAGCTGCTACTGGGACACAGGAGCAGAGAGCTCAGTGCTCAGCCAGCAGAAGAGAAAAGGACAAGGGGGTGCCCAGAATGGGGAGGACAGGAAGCCCCTCTCTTATAACAGGAACTTGGCAATCAAAAGGTGTGGGAGAGCAGGGTTTAGGAAGATCCTTTTTTGTTGTTTCTTTAGCTGTGTGGGAAGAATGAGTTAGCAACACAACTCTTTTGATTCATTTTCTTGGTAATTTCACCAACCATAGCTCATTACAGAAGTCCATAGAGTACCAGCAAGGAAACCTTGAACCCTGTCATTTCAGACAACTCTTTTAAGAGTCAGTGTGAGTTTCACCCCAGCAAGAACAGTCAGCTTTGGCCCAAAGTCACTTTTCAGCTTGAGACACTTCTACAAATGTTCAAAACTAACATCCTCCAGAGAACTTCACCAGACAGGAGAAAATAAATTTCCTAATACAGACTTCGAAACTTCCTCCATTGCTTTTCCTCTGAATACTTTCAGATTTTCTGGCTGTGTGCATGGCTACATCCCAGTACTCTCCATTATAGCACATTATTACACCACAAACAAACCCCACACCTCCAGCACAGTAATAGCAAAGACCTGGCAGATGCTCCAGATCAGCAGAGATAACTACCACATAGCTTGAGGTACCTGCCAGGGAAGCAAGATGAAGTTACCTGCCAACATGCAGTTTGCTGCTTCTGTTGTTCTCCCCCTCCTTTTTTGTAAGCATACATGGATATCATTCAGCCAGGTTTTCCAGCCCATGCAAATGCTAATTGCCATGGTTTGAAACATTCTGTACCCCACTAGAATTAAATGGCAAACCAGCAGTTTTGATGATATCATGGTGAATGATTTATCCAGTGATATACTACATTCTTGTAGTGTGCTTAAGCAATAAGGCACACTGGGGAGAACATTGGAGTGATTAGCTTGCCTCTAGTGTGGGCTGCAGCCAAAGGTTAATGACTGTGAGCACCCAAGAAGTTCAATTAATGCCTTGAAATGGACTACCTAGATGGCCTGACTGCTATTATTAAATGGAACATTAACACAAGGAACATTATATCATGCCACTGTGAGGCTTTGTAAACATGAACAGAGTACTTCTCACATCCAAGGCACTCTAGCCGTGTTTCTAAATTAGCAAGCACCTGAGGAACTATTTGTTGAGAGGAGGGCCCCTCCTGCATTATGGACACAGGCTTCCACCATCACCACAAGTCTGGGCTGTTTAGAGAGCAGTGTTTGGGTCAAAAGACTCAGAAGAAGCTGTGGTTTCAGGATACAGGCAACACATAGCTTTATACCTCCTCCTCTATTTCTCCACTCCCACCAAAATGACCCAAAGCCTGAAACAAGCACAGTGAAAAGGAGCATATCCTTCAGAATCCTCCTGGGGACTTGAAGTTACTTTGCCAACTTCAGCATGTTGGGACAGACCCATCCCATCCACCCAAAAGATTTTGCCACTCGTTGCGCTGGTGCATGCTCACCCCACTCCTTGTGAGGGGAAGAACAGGATACTGCCAAGAACCAAGGACTAGTTGAGCAGATGATTTATTAAAATGCTCTGTAGAAAGGCTCTCCTATAAATCTAAGCAACACATCAATACTTCCAACTGATGCCACCAGCAGTCATATTCCTTCTACTCCCTCAGAGGAGTGCAGAGAGAAGCAGACAGCACGTTCAGGGGCCAGAAGAAGCCCTCTGGAGAAGGCAGACGCAAGAGTGGATCTAGGAAGAAACCTCCAAGGATAACGACTTGCACAAGACACACCCACTCCCTCAGTGCCCTTTAAGTCAGACATGTTGCTCTGTCTCTATCCTAGCTTCTTCCTTTGATGCAAGGACCTTTCTCTCCAGGCTAGCTACATATCCATTTTTAGTTCATTTAAAGACCTTAACCTACAACACCTTCTTGGCCAGAACCAAGCTGGTTGTGGTGCAACAAGGCAGGAGTGTGCAGTACAGGCAGCCCAGGTTTGCTCTTCTGAGGCTGCCCATCCCAGCTATAAAACTTCCTGCCAAGACAAATTGGATTAAGCTCAGGTCAGATTATGTGAGAGCTGGGCTGCTGGGACTTTTCACTCCAGCCATTCTTCAGTAAAAGAATTCCACAGGCTCAGTATAACAAAAGAAGAGAGAAAGGAGACTGAAGCTATGAAGAGAGAATTGGGCTCCTGGGGAGAGGATAACAGAGATAAGATGCAAGGTAAATAAAAGGGCACAAGGGCTTAGTTGTAACTTCAGAGAGAGAAAGTGGGAGGCAAGGAGTCAAACTTAACACTAATTAACCTTGCATCAGCAAACCCTGAAAATCTGCAGCTGCTCCAATGACTGTGTCATGGCCAGTCAAGCCTAGCCCATCTTCATCTTTTAAACTAAGGATGAAGAAAGTGACATAAAAGTGACAGTTCCACCTTCAGATCCCAGGCAGTTTCCTGTGCTACAATTCTGACCTAAAAATGGGAGTTTGCTTCACAATCTATCTCCTCCAGCATCACTTTAGCTTTATAAGCAACAGCATTGTGCAAATGTGCACCTGCTCCTGGGTCCACCAAGGCACAGACACACCAGCTAGCCTTTAAATACAGCAGCCTCTCTTAACCAAGGGTAACCATTCACAGTATGAAATTATTAAGCATTTACTTAAATCCTTTCCTGGATTGGGAAGGGTATTGTCATGAGTGTTCTCTAACTGCACCATTAATTGAAGCAGTACCTGGCAAAAGTCATGCAGTAAGTAACATAAATGTAGAAACTAAGAGGACAAATATATAAAATACATTGAATGGCTGTGTCTTATAGACTATATATATAGCACACAGAAATAGAGTGGTCTATACCTCTGTCTTCAATGGCTAATAGAAAAATAACAAGCCTGGTTTGGGTGTTCTGGCAAGTAGAAACATGGCATGATTGCATTTACTTGTTGGCTTGGAAAGAGAATTCGAATTCTTGGTGCATTTATGTTGAAAAAGCATCAGAAAAGGAAAAGGAGAAAAAGGTGTTTTAAAGAAACACTGAACAACCAGCTTTATTCTGATAAAGAAACTGATCTCCATAGCACAAATGTGTCTTCTTCCTGCATCCCTTTAGGGTAGGGGATCCCCAAACCACTGAAATCAGTGGATCCACTCAGATCTCCCTGAACCCAAGAAGGGATACTTTCTTTTTTGACTGTTGGTGTGGTACTGCACACGTCTGGAGTGCAGTACTGCAATACAAATTAACTTTTGTTATACAGTTGCAGAAAGATCTGCTGCCACCAAACAAGCCCGTGAAGAAAAGTGGGGGGGACCCTCTTTTTCCAGCTTCTGTCTAGAACACCTTTTTCCTCCTACTACAGAACTCAAACACAGCTTTTTGCAGGATTTGTGGAAGGCAAGGTCAGCTCTGCCCAGCCTCCAGCACACAACAAACTAATTAATAATCACAGCAGAAGAAAGAACATAGCTGCATTCCCATTTTCTCAGTATGAGAGACCAGTGATTGAGAACTCCTGCCTCCTGAAAAGTCTCTTTTGCTCTCCAGTCCAGTTTGTATTTGTTTAAGTCTGAGGCAAGCAAACACAACACAGGCTCCCAGGAATCCATAACCGCCCTGATGCTTCTGGGTTGCAAAGCATCTCCACTACCATCTGTTTTCAGTCACTCCAAAACAAGTTCTGAAGAGTCAATTGTTTTCTTCTAGGAAAAATAAACATGCAAGCTGCTATTCTCCTGATTTCCAGCAATTTTCTGCTGTGGGTAAATGTAGCTTCAGATTTTAGAGCTAAGTCTCATTCTCATCCAAAGAATTTTGCAATATAATTACCTCATTTTTACTGACTTGGATAACTGCTGCCCATAAAAAAAAAACACACACAACACAACAGTGTGTGAAGTCTGCAAGACTAATTCCTCCTCCTACCCCTTTGTTATAAAATCTTGGAACAATTGATAGTGATTAATCTCACTTGATATTTCTTGGGTTCTCTATTTGTTGATGTAAAGGCATTTTGTGACTGATTGTTTTCAATTGCTTGGACAGCTTGTCAGATCTGTGCTGAGGTTTGATTTGGTTTCCAGGGAGTAAAATTATTATTTTTGCAGTTCTAATGCATAGTGGCTGAGAGAGGTGGCCCTTCAAAAACTGTGCCTGTGAAACCAAAACTACATCCAGACTGGGAGACGATTACCTGGAGATTCTGCAGGCAGATTACAGAAGCAAGATGTGGAAGGCAATAATAAAGCCTCTTTTTATTATTATCATCTTATTACTAGTTTGTAAGAAGTGCAGCTTGCACACTGAATGCACATACTCTCAAATACAGTGGCAAAATCCATCACAAGGAGGCTTTATAGGAAGGACTTTAGCCTTTGGAGCAGTACTTGCAGAGCTGGTAAGGGGCTGTGATTTTTGCTTGTTTGGGGGCTGAGATGCTCCAGCCCAAGTGGTGTCTCTGTGAGAGGCTGTGCTCAGTGGAAGGAGCATGAAATGGGATTCAAGACTCTGGACTACACAATGAGACATAAAAGAGGTGGAAGAACTCCAAAAAAGTGTGAATACTGAAGTGCTCGATATCCTTCAGCTACATCTTCCATCTTCAGCCTTCTTACTGCCTCAAACCTCCTTATGCCTTTTGACTCTGAACCTTCCTTACCCTCAATTTCAGCCCATTTCTCATCACTGCGTCTTCTTTTTACCTGCAACTCACAGCTGTGTGCTCCAAGCCTATCCTCTCTTTCCTGGATCTTCACTTTTCTCATGGTCCATCTACAGACATGACCAACACCACACTTGTATGTCAACCCCAGCTCACCCTCACATCTCTTTCTGACTCCAGAGCTTCACCAGACATTGTATCCAACAAATCGAGGAGAAAGAACAATCATCTGGCAAAGTTCTTCCTCCAAAGTATGCAGAATAAAGTTTCATCAAATCATAAATCTTTGATATAAGGCTGTGCTTCCACTGCTTTCACCTGCAGTACTCACACATTTTCCTTGCTTTCAGACAGCACATGAAAATCAGGTTTTATTCTGGAGCTTCAGGGCTCTGCATGATCACTACTGCTTTTCTCTATGGCCTGCTATCAGTCTTTATACACAATATCAGTGCTAACAACTTGACCTGAAACAGAACTTACCTGTGAGCTTAAGTGTCTGGAGAGAGCAACTGACTGCTATTGAGGAGAGCTTGCTAAAATGCAAGCACTTCTGCACAAAAGAAAGAATGCTCTTAACTGCCATGGTGCCTTACCAGACAGATTATGTGGTCTGCTTAAAATAGCTTTGTTTGTCCCTGTTCAGTTAATAAACACTACACCAATCACCAGGTGGTGGCTTAGGGGCACAGTCACTTCTTGGTGACTACTTAGAGGCCACAGTTACGTCTTCTTCCTTTTTTCATACGCTGTTGTAGCCCAAAGTTAGCAGCACATAAAAACAGAACCCCAAGACAAAGTGAATTATTATTTTGCATGCCCTACTGCCTACAAAGAAAGGTGCTTCCAGGTCTCTCCACCACCCTGAGACACTCTCCCACTCCCACCTACTCCCCTTCCAATCCCACATGACTACTTAGTTTCCCTCCACTGGGCCATTCTTAGTTGACTGCATTGCTGCCAGCTCTGTTTAGGAGAAAATGGGGGGGTGGGGGAGTGTGTGGGGGGGTGTCTGTGGAACAAAACACCAAACAAAGCAACTAAACCAAAAAACCCCACTACAAGCCATAAACCCACACAAGTCTTTCAGTTGCCAGATCATTATTCACCCTTTCAGCCCATTCTGAAGCATCTTAAATTATTTTGATGAGATGCCTCTTTGGTTCTCTGAAGCCTACAGCCCTGTTAGGGTTTTTTTTTTTAAGTTTCAAACATATTTTTCTTGGATTTTTACTTTTTCTTGCCTGTCCCCTACTCCAGAACACACTGCAGGCAGTGGAAGCAAGCCCCATACTATGCCCTGAGAGACTGTTTATAACAATAGACCTGAGCTTGGTTTCACTAAATCACTCCTACTGACATCCTCACTTCTTTGCTTTCTAAGCCATGGCCGTAAATTGTTGGGGAAACTGTATGACAGTTGTGTTGTCACATCTATACCCTCATCAGCTTCTCTAGTAGACTGCAAATACAGCCTAGCAAATCTACCAGGCAACATTCGACCCTACACAAGCTACAGGTGAAATTCCCCCCACTGATGCTCACACACATCAATTCAATTGAAAGATCTGGGAATTCCTTTCTCAGTTCCACAAACCCCAGTGCGCTCCTCTCCCCTCCACCTCTGGTTATCTTAGGGTACCATCTTCTGCAGACGTATATCACTGCCATGGCAGCGCTATCTGCTTCCAAGCCACTTGGATGCAGGATGGATTGAAACCATCCCTGAGCAAACCCCTGTAGCGTTCCCATCTCCTCTGCTTTCCACCACTCCGGTCTCATTTCTGTCATCTGATTCCTCTTTATCCGTATTGCCCGTTCTCACACCAATTCACGTCACACATTTAAGGAGATGACAAAAGAATGTCAAATGCTTTTATAATCCACGTAAAGCACATTTGCTTCAACCACCATCTTGGAGAGCTGTTCTCCTTTTAAACAAACACAAACAATTCCAGAAGATCTAGCAACAGCGGAAACGGGCGGGCAGCAGAGCGGTACGCGCTGGAGCTCAGCATGGTCCCCCATTAGGGGGAAAATTTCAAGTGCTTTAATCATGACAAACGGCACCACAATGACTCAGTGGATGTGACGGGTCAGCCTCTTGGCTGGTGCAGTGCCAACAGCTTCCACAGGGGTTCATCAGGCATGAATTGGCCCCATATGTGAAAATCCGCTACAATTTGTCCAGTTTCTCCCATCCCTGCAGAGCAAAGTCTCCATATGTGAGATCCCACAGAGCTGTCAGCCAATGTCACATTTCAATAACAGCAAAAACAACCAGTGCTGCAGAAACCAGCAAAGCAATCCCATTGCTCATAAACTGGCAAGTGACCTAGGTTGGCAATGTTTTTGTTGATCACAACCCTTTCTATGGAACAAAACATAGGAACTATCATGCCAGAACAGACTCAGCGATCCATCTTCTCCTTGTCTCCTGTCTCCAGCAGAAGCCAACATTGATGCTTTAACAGAAGACTAAGAATGGATATACAAAGCCTGCAAGGCACCTGGGTCAGTTGTGCAATATTTTGCCCCTGAGCCAGGGCAAAACTCCACTACTGTTATGTACAACTGTGCAGTATTATACTGTGTTATCCCAGATATGGAAGCCTGACAGGTGCTGTCAGAAAGAAACGTATGCCAAAGTCAGAGGGATGTCCTTTTCTCTTCCATCTTTATTTTATCTTCATTAATATAACTGCACATCCTCTTCTTAAGATCAGATCTTTGACTCTTCAATAGACTGGGCTCTACAGATTGATTCAACTTTGTGCCAGAAAGTGATATTATTATTGTTGTTGTTATTATTATCATTATCTTCTCTTACAGAAGAAGTTTCATAAGATTCTTTCTTGAACCTATCCCTGTTTCACAGAGATCTAATCCCTTGCCTTGCCTCATTCAACACAAAATTAATGTTGGTCTATTCAATCTCTTTTTAGAGAGTTTCTCTCACTCTAAACTTAACAGATTTTTATTGGTTTCTACCTTTATCCCACTTGGTGTTGGACAAGCTTTATGTAGTTCAGCTCCAAAAATGTTTAGCTCTGTTCTAAAATAAGATTGCCTCCTCAGTTCCTACAATACAGACAAACAGACCAGGTGAAAAGTGAAAAATATTAAAAGGAAACCCTGAAATTGTCTCTTCTGGCCTGTTGCAGCTGAAGCAGAGTTTAGGGACGGTGGTGCTGATGATACTGGTGGCTGCACAAGGGATCATATTCCTTCTGAAGTGCTGATGTTTACTTAACTACAAACCCTGTTTCATTTCAGGGGCCTGTTTTATTTGTGTGCCTTTCTTGCAAAATGACTGGGTTTGCAAATATTAAATCAAAAGGAAATACCACTAGATCCATTATTTCTTCTGTTTTGCCTCTCTCTGAAACACACACTGTTTAAAGCCTTCTGCCTGTGAGCCTGGTAGAGCATGCTACCATGGACAACTTCTGAATTCGTTTTTAAGAGGTGCAGACACTTTTGGTTTAAGCTACTAAACAAAATAACAACCTTTTGGCTTCCTCAATTTATACGTTAGTAACACTCAGGGCATCTTCTGATTACAGAGCCTGAATTACAGAGGGAAAAGGCTTACATCCATCCTCAAGCTAAATACCAACTGCCAGTTCTGGCAGCCCTGCCAGCCTTGTTAGGTGATAAATTAATGCTCGCACTCCCATTGTGCGCCAGGCCAAGCCAGGCAGAGTTCAGGCAGCCAAAGCCTTGCTTTGTCCAAACTGCACCCACCCTCTAGTGGGATGAGGAAAAAGTGCTGCTCTGGGTTGCTCTGCCAGCCCTGTTCTCACTGCCTGCCTTCCCCTCCTAGACCTGCTTTAACCCCCAGCACAAAGCTGTTTGCTGCAGCAGTGAGAGGACATTCATGTAAGATAAGCATGCTAAGATTTTTTTTCTTTCTTTCCTTTTCTCCCACTCCATACATCTGCTAGATCTGTGTTAACAAGGCTCCTTAGCTCCAAAAGTCCTGATGGGTTTCACCAAGAAATTTTAGGGGCAATCTTGTCTTTCCAGCTTTGCCTGGCACTTTTCCGAGTCACTGCCAGCTAAACTACAGTCTTGCAGGCGACTAAGCAGTGATTAGTCCAGCAGATGAGTGCTGTAACTACCATTATACCTTTCTCTTGCCACAAGGAAAAAATGAAGAAAAATTCTTAGGACAGAAAACTAAATAAATAAATCCAGCCCATTTTCCTCTGTCTGTGAGATCAACCAATAGAACTGGCTGTAAAAAGGCAAAAAGTGGAATGCTGTTGCTAAACAATGAGCACTGCAGCTGTGGTATGATCTGTGAAAAAGCAGCAGAGCTGTAAGCAGGGTACAAACCATGACCTAGGTCAGTTGTACAAAACATAACAAGTGAGCAGTCCTTTGGGCAAACCACTGTTGAAAGGGTTTGCAGCATCTAAAGGCCAGATCCTGCTTCCCACAGCCGGGGAGGAGACAGAGCAAGATGTTCTGCAGAGGACAGTTAAGCAGGACCGAGGGCAACAGCAGGGCAGCCACCCCAGCTAAAGCCAAATGATACAGCCTCCCAGTACCTGGGCAATAGCTGAGCAGGTCCAGTGGCCACAACCAGGGTCAGCCACAATCTAGACCCCCAAGCATGGCCAAATCAGGCCAGAAAGTCAAGGTACAATGCCAAGCCAAACAGCTCCATAACATCAAGGGCTGAGTCTCAGCGCAGATCAGGATCAGCAGGCACAGGCGGGGTGGGGGGGGGGGGGGGGGGGGGGGGGGGGGGGGGGCACAGCTACTCAGGGCAGTCAGTGCCTGCTGGCACACTCTGAGGTCTGGCAAAACCTCTTTATAAACCCAGAGTAATGATCTCCAGTGAATTTGTGTGAGTCAAATCAGGTCTGTAAGAAATAAGTAAGTAGTTACAGCAAAGATGCAAAGTGAAAAATTATTAAGAGATGTATTCTGTTCTCAAATACAAAGTGGGAGCTTGCAAATAAATCCACTGCCTTTAGCAGTAAACCTCAGTGAAAGGTGGAGATAAAGCCTGGACTGTAGGAACAGAAATGCCTTATACTAGCCTGATTATTTTGTCCACTGCATGCAAGGCAAAGGACAGAAATAAAGCAGCCAAGACCATTAAAAGCAAGATGGGACCTGAAAACAATTGAACAGGGAGAAGCATACTGAAGAGAGCATGATCCCTTCCTCAACATGATGCAACCAGCAGCCTTCAGCAGCCTGCTAGGCAGACTCAGGTCTAGAATGGAAACAGTGTGAAGTGAAAGAGGGGGGGAGGGTGAGGGGGAGGCAATAAAAATAAAGCTATAAAGCTATCTTTCATAGGTCACATGGTCCCACCAGGAAGTACAGAAACCTCTGACTTGTCTGGCTTTCTGTCTCTCCCTCCCTATGGGTCTTCTGCAGAAAGCATAGTCCGTGTGCCCAGGAGGTGACGAAATCCCTAATGCTGTATGGCACATGGGGAATTTGGAGGATTGCAAAACAGGATGTTTCTTGGAGGAAATACAGTCTCAGCAAGCAAAAGGTTCAAGTACGGTACATCTCACAATGATGTAAGAGCTTGATTATGCATCTCACTTAAAGCCCAGCTTAGGGTTTTAGTCCTAGTAGAACTAATAGGCAACACCTGCTGCGATGAAAACAATTTCCGTCCCTGAACTCTAGCAGAAGTGTTTATCTTTTGAGTTAGAAAATGTTTCTCTAATGTCTGAACAAGACTCCAGGGACAGGAACATATGCCCAGAACTGACGTTCCTGCGCATTAGATAGCTTATAAAAATGAGAATTAGAAAAACCTGGTATCATCAGATGTCTTGTCCAATAAAGTCATTAAAAGGAAAGTACAGAAAGATTCCTCTAACATTTCCTCTCCCTGCCACTGTAGTCCTGGTTGTCCTTTATAGAAGAGAAACGGAGGCTACTGAAAAAGCTTGCAGGGGTGAAGTCTGAGTTCAAAATTCAGGGCTTTTCCAAACCTGTCCCTGGCAAAACTACCACTGGCTTCAATGGAGTCTTTACCCAAATACGGGCCTCAGGACTTGGGCCTCTTGGTTTTAGTTACTAATTTTATTATTAAAGGTTAAACAGAGCTGTTGACAGTACAAACTATTTTCTTACGTAAGCAGTGAAAGGGAGACTGTCAGATATACAAGATAAAACAATACTGCCAAGTCAAGGCAATATAGGTTATGGGTGAATGTCCTTTCACAGAACACACTGCACCAAATCCTGAATTTCACCCTCTTCCTCACACAAAACTTCCATTTAAATCAGTTGGAGCTCAGCTTAGGCAGAGTCATGACTAAGAAAGGACCTTGGGGCTCAGCCATGGCCTCCTCAAGGGGCTCTAAGAGGCTGCAGCTGTTGAAAACACAAAAGCTCTTACCTTTACAGAACAAAACTTGTGAGCAGTGAAAGGTCATCAAAAAACACATACCTTGCATTGCACTGAGAATGGAAAAGGCACAGGTCCCAGTCTTGATCAACAAAGCTGAAGCATTGCTTCATTTTCAACTTAGGGGGACTGTTTGTCCTAATAATGTTCTAGAATGGTAAGGCAGAGCTGCTCTGCAGATGTGACTGCTGTATAGATTCATTATTTAACACCCATTAAATACTGCAACTGCAAATTAAGTGCTTCGGCCATTCAATTCTACACACACACCCCATTAAAATAAACCTCTTGATGACAGAAACGTAAAGGAGAGCATCTAAGGCTTTCCTCCCGTACTTTCTGCTATGATATTCTTTATCTAATGCTTGGACACAAAGCAGAGACTTGTTTTTCATTCTTGACCCAAAAAAAATAACTACAGCAAGGATGTGATGCTTGTAAAAATAATAACCACTCCACCAAAGGCAAAGTGTTCTCAGTTCAGTCTAACAACACTTCATTGGTTTGGTAAGTAAGTGGCAACCCTAAAGTCAACTTCCTGGAAATTCTACTGTTGTTATAATGAAATTGCACTGTCAGAGCCATATGACAGTTCTGTCTTTAATAACAATGCAACAGACATTAAAGGAAATTCCTGCGGTCAACTGTCCTACTCGGATGCAGCAATCACCCAATAGATCATCCGCCGTACAATAGTCAATGGTGTCGCAAAGTTTTTGACACAGTTAACACATTAACACATTAGACAAACGTAGGATTGGAGCCAGTTCTCACCAAAGCCAATGGAAAAACTCCAACAGAGTTGTACTGGGCACAGGGATGGTGTCACATGTATTGTCAATCACATAGGAAACAAGACAATCAGAGCAGCTCTCTTCTGACATCAGCGTCTGCCTCTACTTGAGGCTTTGGCAGAGCTTCATGAAGGACTGGATCTCTTTCTTCTGCTTCTTTTAAACAGCCTGAGAATAATTAGGGTTTGTTTTTTCGGTACAGGGCACTCAAAAGGACATTGTCAGGGTTCACAGAACTGAAATCTAAACATTTTTTCTCATTTCTTCTTACATTTCATACACTTCTTAAAATGTGATTTGGTTTTTACCCTTATCATCCCAGTGCTTCTTTAAAACAAAGCAACAAACCCTTGCTTTACAATCAACCCCACTATCATAAATCACAGGCCAGCTCTGACTGTGTACCACTGAAGCATGTTCCTATCAGCAAACATGCCAGTATATCTTAACCATGGAATGTATTTTCTGAGCAAATGTTTAGTAAAACCCATATCATTTGCTGACTAAGAGTTCATTGGGATTGATCTGCTTAGAAAAGGAACACTACGGATGAAAACATACTGTTCCTTTACAGCCACAATACTAACAAAGAAATAAACACTATCTCGGCTGACACTTAAAACAGCTTAAAACAACAAAATCCTTGTGCAAATGGTGCACAGAAATACCAAAAGTCCCAGTTTAAACTATGCAGCTAAAAAAATAATGAGAGAGAGAGAGAGAGAGTCTCTATATTAATCATCATGGCGCTGATTCCCGCTGAGTCCCAAAGAATGAGTGGGCAAGAGAACCTGATCTTGGAAATATGTTCACAGACACAGAAGCAGGAATCTAAACCCAAGATAATTTTCCTTTTTTATAAAGTCAGGGTTTCAACAGCAGAAGGAAACTTGTACATTTTCCTATTGGTATGGAAAAACATTAGCCCAAGGCTGGAGAGGCAGAGACAGAACACATAATAGGTGTCAATGAAATCTGCATGAAGCTCCTTTCTCTATTTTCCTCTCTATTCTTCCACATCCCTAATTCCACACAAATTTGCTGCTATCCATGAATTTAATTTTAGCACATCTGCACCAGCTCCTGCAGCAGAGACAACACTACTATGTGGTCACCCCAGCAGGGAGCCTCTTGCTCTCCATCCCCCCACCCGAGAGCTTGGCAGAGGCAGGAGCTGTGCAGGTGGAGCAGCAGGTGGGCAGCCGAGTTTGTGTTTCCATTGCCTTCAGCTCTCACAGATGCTGCACCAGAGTCAGCCCCACTCCCATTGAGGCTGTGGCACGTCTGCTTCTGCACTGACTGGACTTCAGGGGACCTTCCTCGCAGCAGGTGTAGCAAGGAGGAACATGCGTCCTCTCTCCAGTGCACTTTTCTCAGCAGATGCTTGCTGTGTTGCATCTGTTTCTGCCAGAGATCTTAGCTTTTGGCCTAAGGCAGTATTTCAACAGCATTTGATTAAGTTACCCTGACAATGAGAGTAGTAAAATACTGGAACAGGTTGCCCAGGGATGTGGTTGAGACCCCAGCCCTGGAGACATTCAAGATCAGACTTGACGTGGCCCTGGGCAGCCTGATCAAGTTGAAGGCATCCCTGCTCACTACAGAGGGGTTGGACAAGATGACCTTTGAGGGTCTGTTCCGCCCCAGTGCAATCTGTGAAAATACAGCCTGTGTCAGCACTAACCAAAGGAGGTTTCCAGTCTTCTGTCTCAGAGCTATCAAAGGAAAATGCTGAAAAAGATGATAAGCAGGTACATGGCTACTTAGTCGGTGATGATCCAACAGGATCAGACAAATAACACCAGCGCCCATTAGCAAACTTTGCCTAACGTAATACCCTTAACCCCCTTACAAAACAATCTCTTTTAATTAAGTGGAAATGTGTTGTAAGGGACTTCTTTTTACTTCACTGCAAAGAATACAGCATACTTATTTTAGCTGAAATTCATAGAAGACTGCTTGGTTTACATGGAGAAACAGGGGATGAACATTCACTGCAATGTGCCTGCAGAGTAAAAGAAATTACTTCTCAGAAAGTGCCAAGTTCAGGATTTCAGCCTGCACTTTAAGCAGAGGCTAAGAGTAAAGTCCTGCCTGCTGGAATTGTGAAATCTCTGTATGCAATTTTATAAGCAAGTATTAGCACAGCTGGCAAAGGCTTTCAGCTAGGAAAAAGTTATTCTACTGGTGAAGACGTGCAGAAGGGTGCAGATGAGCTGAAGTCTGCAAAAGCACATCAGATGGGGTGCTGTGTGGACTGAAGGGCTGCTGAGAAGCCACTGCAGCATTCATGAAGGATTTTAGGTCCTTATACCAAAATGCTAATAGCAATAGCTATTAGTTTTTTGGGGTTTTTTTTCTCTGTTTCCTGCATGGATTCAAGTTTTGCAGACAGCTACAATGAAAACCTTTTTGAAATGCCAGACAGAGGGAGGAGATGGACCTGGCACATAACATGCAATGAGGAGGCTGGTTTGGTAGGTCCTGGTGGAGCACTTGAGCCCAGTGATGGATTTGAGAAGCAGTTTGTACTGAGCTGAATGTAAAACTCATGAGGGGAAAAGACGCTTGTTCTTACAAGGGCTCCATTACAAAAGCTTTTGTGAAAGGTCAGATCATAAACAACTGAATGAAGGAACTTCAAAATCCACACTGGTGAAGAAAAAGAAGGTACAGCATGAACCTGAATTTAAGCTAGACTCCCCCAGGGAAGAAGAAATAGGGGTCTTGTTAAAGCACCAGCTGTAATTCCCATCTGTATCCAATTTCCATTCCTACCGTCTGTGCAGGATAAAGCCCTTCCAAAAGGGATTGTTAGTGAACTGGCTGAGAACTGGAGGAGACCCACGTGCAAGCTTGTGGTAGGTGTCCCACAGCTCAGAGGAGACCATCTGTTTCCCATGTGGGTTTGAGGCCAGATGACATTCTAGGCAGTATAGAAGCAAAGGTCACCGGTGACAGGATTACCCAAATGGAGGGAAACCACATGGAGGAAAACTAGAAGCTGCTGAAGCAGCAGAGTCACCATCAGCAACTCTTCCCAAGGCCCAGACAAAGCCGGCCAGCCGCTAGGCTGCCATTGAAGGTATGACACTGACAGCTTGAAAGCCACATTGCTGATCAGGAATAACTCTGACCCACAGAAAATGGGGCATGAAGTACATGGGAACTGCAAGTAGTAAAGAAACCATAATTATCAGCTACATCAGGAGAACTCAAGCTCTTAGGGAAGTTCATGACTATATAGGGCCAGGGAACTTCTCATAAAATGATCACTGTATTTAGTGCTGGGGGAACTTGTGAGACCTTCACCTCAGCTACCTGTTGTTTCACCACTGCCAACTGAGTAAAGTGCAGGTTTGGAGTGAGACTAAGAACTGCGAGCCTGTTAACCATGCTAACACATTTTCTCCTGAACACTGGTGGGATTGCAAGGTCTAGATGAGTGGTTGGACTTGGTGATCTCAAAGGTCTTTTCCAACCTCAACAGTTCTACGGTTCTATGGTTTTATTTTCCATTTCCAGTGGAAGGGAATAAGAACAACTGATGACTCTGGGAGCACCATTCATCTGAGTGACAAACTGCTCCCCATGTGAACTCCAAATAAAACCGCGGTGAAGCCTGCTCATGAAACCCATTCACGACATGAAGAATTCTCCAGGTGCTGATACCATTTCAACTGACTGGTGGGAATTAGCTGTTTCATGCTGTGCCAAAGATCATATTCTTCAGGAAAATGACGTGACCAAATAAGAGGTGTGTCTGGTGGGAAGTCATGTCACAGGGACAGAGTTCAGTGCACAAGGTGCCACAACAGGGCTGTCTCTGAAATAGTTCAGCGAGTTAAAGCTGGCAAACATGACAGCAGAAGGAAGAGAAAGGACATAACAAGAAGAATGGCTCACACAAAACACTAATCCCATCTCCAGGAATAAATAAGTTAGGATGTAGCCCTCAGCCAAAATTGGACTGTGCTTAAACCAGAAACAGTTCTCTAGAACCTCTGCCATCATCACGCTGGTCAGATGGAAATGAAAGAGAAACAAAATCATATCCTGGAACACAGCCAGAGGCAACTACCTAAATTGCCCTCAGCAGATCCAACTGCAGCAGTAAGAAATGCCAAGAGATACTTAGGCATTGACTGTTGAAACCTTCATTTACAAAGCAATCTAATGTTACACTCAGGATAAAACACCAAGAGTGAAATATGCTCATAGCTTAGATATGATGCTGTCAGACTAAAACAGTACCTAAACATCATGGCAAAACAGTGATACCCCAGTCTACTGAAGGTCATTCAAACCCTTAAATGTTCGAGAGAGACGTCAGAGAATAACACACAATCTAACCCAAGGTTTGAGAAGTGAAAACACCTTCCACTTAGATTATGTGGTTTGTATCCTTCAAACACAGAGGGAACTTTTAGTAGGAGAGTAACAGACTCCAAATCATTTTAATGAGATAAAGTTTAAATTTGCAGGGACTAGATATTGGTTTGAAAGAAATCATATCCTCTTGGTGAGACATTTAATCATCTGATTACTTCAGGAGACACGCTAAGGAGATGGAGCTATCTGTAGGCTCCAGGAAATTGTACAGGTTTGCTCAAAAAATGTCACCAAAGAGGTACAGAACTATTATGTCAGCTAATTAATAGAGATTTTTGATTGGAAAAAGGAATGCTCAATGCATTTTAGACAGTTAAATTTTCCTAAAAAATCAATCTCTTCTCTTTTATCAGAATCCAAAAGATGCCAAACCCAAGCAGACCTCAAATCACCAATCCACCTCATCTCCCCCCAGATGCCTTCAAGATGCTGTCGGCCTGCATTTGAACCAGTTGAGATGATTGATAGGCAGTGATTGTGCCACTTGAGGAATCCACAGAGCTAAACAAGTATTGCAGTAGTAAACTGCAAAACGGACAACTGTGAAGACCATGAATAAGCTTGGAGTTCCGGGGGACATGTTCCATTCCCCCTCCCCATTTTTTTCTAGGGTGGCTAACATACACAAACTCATCTGCATCGAGCCTCCCAAGTCTGGCTTTCTTTTGTTAGGTCTGTTGATGCACAAAAAAACCCCTCAGGCTTCCTGGCTTGCTCCTGCCTAACACTGTCACAAGACCAGTTTGAATCTTTTCTCACTTCATTTTAGCCAGCTGAAGACATCTGCCCTGAATGCTGCTTTCCAGGTCCACGATGAGGAATGTACACACAGAGAGCACATACAGACATATATACCCATACATTTCCAAGGGTGCCCTGGGTTGTGCTGTGTAAAGAGTGCTCTGGTGGGGGTACACAGGTTTCCATACCTAACAAATCTCACCCAGCAATGAAGGAACTGAACAGCCTATGTTCTGCAAATGCAAATCCAAAGATTTTGGCCTGCTTAGTACATTGAGACTGCCACACAAGTTCATTGAAAGAACGGCAAATGCCAAGGGAACTCCAGAACCCTCCCAGACAGATGCAGAAAAGAATTTGAAAATACCCCAATGTGTTCCAAAAGCCTATAACAGGAGACTGGCTGTGGAAGAAGAATTGCTGGTATGATCTCAGGACTCAACCCACTGTAGTCAGACAGTCTGCCCACAACGATGGGCCCAGCCAAGACAATACAAGCTCTATACTCACTGATAATCCAGGCCCAAATACAAACATCCCCATGCCTGACTATGCTACCCAAGTGAGTAGGTGAACCTGGGAATATCACATAGATAGCAGACTACCTGATTTCCTAGTCTCAACATCAGCAAAATTTCTTTGCTGCTTTCAAAAACTCCTAATGGGGCCAGTTGAAATGATGGATGTAAACAGCTCCTCCAGCCACAGGCAGTGCTGGATATTCCTACAAGTACTAAGCTCCTGTTGTGTATTACATGGCTGCCTCTATTCAGGATGCTAAAAAGACGTTCAGTCTGCTTGTATATGCTGGAGTTCCCATAAATCACAGAAATGGGTATTACTATGTCATTAGTTAGGACAGTTGCTGTTATTATTGAAAAACCTTCTGGCAATCCAATCCTAGTGCCATCCAAGCTGAGACTGGCCTCAGTGTAATTTATACTAGTCTCAAGTTTGTGCCCTGCAAAGTTTACCAAAAAGACTCTGGCAGCTAGACAGTGTTATGGTTGCTGAGCCCATTCTCCATCATATTCCCCACCCCAAGAGTGAGACAGGTTGACACAGAGCCACATTACCAACCATGTGCTGTGGGGAGCTACATCCTCTTCCAGGCTGCTAGTGCTGTGCTCCACAGATGCTACACACCTGAGCCTGGGATGAAACACTCCATGTGTCACAGGAGACTGGGAAGAACCAACCCCAACCTTCCTGCTGGGGTCATTACACACATAGGTGAATCTCAACAGACAGTCTCAGAGCACCGAGCAAAGGCACCGATGAAAGAAAACACAAAAGCACAGGCAGCACCTACCTCAGCCAATCTGCCATCAATTATCAAAATAGAAACTTGACTAGACATGGAGATTTGAAAAGGCAGAGAGGAGTCCCAGGAGGCAGCAGAAAACCATGGACACCCAGCGTGTGGTCTTATTCTGCACATTCTACCCTTCAGTCACTCTGTCTGAACCACTTACCCAGAGTCCAATTTATTCCTGTGGATTTTCAAGAAATACGAATCCCAAACCCAAGATGTACTGAACTTTCAGTATTGAAGTATTAAAGCTAGTATCCATCATGTCAATTCTCTCTCTCCAATTTATTCATTCTCCTTGTTATTATCATCTGACTATAATCTACTCATAAACAATAGCCTTATGATCTTTTTCCATGCCTATTTATTTCCTCAGCCATTGACTTGCTTTCCTGAGGCTATCAAAAATGCATATAAAAATTTATATAAACACATCTCTATTTTGAAATGGTCCCTAACTACTTATAAATGCAATATGACATCAACCCAAAAAATCAAAGCATATTTGGCAAATGGGACCCACTACTGGCAATGAAAATGGGTGTAGCTGAAATAGCCCCAAGAAAGGACCCACCCAACCCATAGACAGAATGCATTTAAATAAATATAGGGTCCAGTCTCGCTTCATAAACGTGGATTGGAGAAGAGCCACCTGAACAATACCACAGGGGGACATCCATGCACTAGCCAGACATGCAGACACAGTTGTACAGCGCTGCAGCACCGCAACTCATTTGTAGTTGGACAAGTAAAAGAGTGAAATACTTGAATTCCATTCATGGATGTGTTTCCAGAATAAAATCTGATTACACTAGAATAGAGAAGACAGCAAATATTCTCTCTGAGGGTTTTTCTTTTTCACAGAACACAGCATCTAGCAATTCTCCCATTTGGGGTTATAGATTTAAAGTGATTTAGAATAAAGACAGGGGGGAGGAAAAAAAAAAAAAGAAAATAAAACCTACTTAAATAATCCCTTTGCAGGCATGAGAAACTACCACGTACAGCTCCACGTGATGAGCCCAGCTATAATCCAGACTTTGCTTTCTGATGACTAGCTGAGCTCTCGTGGTTATTATGTCAGTGGAACCCCTCAAAAAAATTATAGCTTCTTATTCAGCTCAAGACCACGTATTACTATGATTACTAAACTGGTTCATATAGTTTATTGGTCCTGCTACAACATTAGACAAAGCCTTAAGTAATTACCTATCTCTTCAAAGAATGCGCTTTTGTTGGCGCCAGATCCCGCTGGAAGCAGGCATGCATGCTTGTGGATACACTGTGCACAAGACAGAGCACATGGCAATATATAAGCAACAGGACAGAGCTACCACCACCACCACAGCACTGCAAAAGAAAAGGCTTCCACAGGAAGCAAAACTCTACATCATAAAAACACATCCAATGACGAGCATAATAAATACAACTATGAGTGATGCAGGCAACGTGGACATCACAGTGGCAAGCTGCAAGTTACTTTGGGACAATAAAGTTAGTTTGAAAATAGGTGTTAGCATCAGCCCTGCAAAAAGAGGGGATTAGGCAGGTTCCTGCATCCAAGAGGTCCCAGTAGACCCCATGACAGCAGCAGGACTTCAATTTGCTTATTAAAAGTTGCCTGTTCCACTCATCTAACACTCACAAAGCAGCAGGGCCACAGCTCTATGACTCCCTGTTTTTTCTACAGGCAGTCTGCAAGTCCTGCCCATAACTGCTAAGATTTGAGGAATCTTGTCAGTGTCATCTATCCGGGCTTGACAATTCACTATTGACTGAAAAAGTTTGTTGGTGGTGGTGGTTTTCAATGTGAATTTCAACTCATGGCACTTGATATTGCACAAGAAGAATAGAAACCCATAAACTGTGTCATGTAGGACACGAATGCTAGCATCTCTAAGCCAACACGGTTTACAGGCTGTGCCGTGTGTCAGAGCATCTGCCCAAATCCCATGAGTGAAGTGAGGTGCCACCAAGCAATTGTCATTACACCACAGAAACAGTGAGACCCATGGCTTAGCTCTTGTCTGACCTCCAGTGAGGAGTCCCAAAGCAGCAGCAAAACTGCCTACAGGTACAAAGTGAAATATGGTCATGAAACTCCAATGACAGCCCAAAATGGGACTGTGGAGGTGCTTTTCTGCCTCATTGCTCTTACTCACTCTGCTGAATTGCATTGAATTTGTTTGGTGCAATGTGAAAACAAAAACTGATGCTTAATTTCAGCAGCAGCTATCGGCTGAAGTGAATCAGTGGAGAAAAAGCGGAGGAGAGGCGGGCAAACCATCCAGCTGACTTGTGTTTGCTGGTATCTGCATGGCCTTTCACAAGAGAGGCAGATTCACTTCCCATCCGAGGCAAATACAACTGAGCACCAGGACTGGCAGGGTAGGATGATTTAAGAGCATTATATTGTTTGGACTCTTGATTCTGGAATCACTGTACTCTGCAGAGAGTCGTACTTTGTGGGTGGTGACTACAGTGCTATAATTACCTCTGTAATTGCACTGGCACATTTCCTTCTTGGCGAGCCCCGTGAAATTACAGTCCCGTTACCTGACCTGGGGTTCTGATAGTCCTAGCACAATGGGAAATCCCACTTTTTTTGGCCTGACCAAAAGCTGGTAAGGTTAGTATGAACTGGAAGGCCAGTAATGCCGAGGCAGTTTCTTCCAGAGCAAAAACCACATTGGCAATGTTCTCTTGACTAGTACTATCACTTCTTCAGGAGCTGGAGTGAAGGAGGAATCGAGGAACCATAATATCCAAAGAATCTGGCACAGGAGAAGGACATCATGGGACTAACACATCTCACCCATCTTTAACTTCTGCCTCACCTAACTGCATCATAAATACACATAAGCTGGGCGTGTCTGATAAATACATCAGCCATGACTCTTAAACTTAATTAAATTATTTGCATTGGGCTTTGGCATTATAGCGTAGTGCTAATTCTCATCTTTGCTACAGCTATTGCTGCAGGACTTGGCAGGTTCAAAAATGCAAAACCATCTTGTGTTGCAGGTGGAACCCAATTAATCTCCCAGCTTTGATCCTGCCCATGACAAAGCACATGTTAACCTTGAACCGCGTAAAACAAAGAGGACTCTTTATATACCAGATGGTCTTGTGATGGAAGACTCCGATAACTCTTTATACACAAGCACTTTTTTTCCCCCCAAATCAAACAGGATTTCTGCAGAAGGTCTCTGATGAGTTTCCATCCTCCTCCAAGCAGGATCTGACACTGCAGCCCTTGGTCAGGAGACAGAGCTTGCTGTGTCCCAGCGGGCCATTGTCTGGATGAAACCAGAGACTCCACTGCAAATCTTTTGCAGATTCTCCTTCTCTTTATAACACACAGGGGGATTCAGTTTTTGGTGCCCGCTGAACAATTCTCTGAATCAAAACTCCTTCTTCAAACTCTTTTCCCTAGTTTCTGGTGTACTTTTCTCTCTGCTGATTTGAAGTCCAGCCTCAGAATATGGGTGTTACAGGATGTTCAGCACTTTTGTGCATCAAGCTGCAGCTGGCTGAGGTAGCCACTTCACTCAAGGAAATTATTTGAGGTTTTCTGAGAGCCTCTTGACAGCAGGTAAAGATTCTTTCAGCTTGTGGGAGTGCCAGCTAGAACCCTTTATAACCTGAATGACACATAATGTCATAAAAACTCCTGCTAAAACTCACTCTACCCTTTCAAGATGGCAATTTTGACATCAATGTCTATCTTTTCAACCATCAGATAGCAGCTCATCTGGATAAGAACCAGCATTTCAGAGATTGCCTGCAAGTATCTCCTAACGAGAGTCCCTTCCATGCACTATTTTAGTTAAGAGTGCAACTCTGCATGTCTTACAGATCTCTTCACTAGTCTCTTGGGATGGTGGGGGGGGGAGTACTACTGGGGAAAAAAATAGGAGGAAAAGATGGTTTTGACCATTGCTCATATCTAGTGACTAAGCAGACTGCAGTCTGAGATGTCTTTAATCTGAACAGCCACATTTTGATGACCCTTTTGCACATACTTACCAACAGAGCTAAAGCATACCTTTAGTTTAACTTAAAGAATAAAGTCAACACATAATTCTGGCAAACTGTTTGGAATTCTAGTTTAACAGCATCTGCTTCAGATACTCTGTAGAAAGTTGTTGGCATCACTTCATCATCATTGTCATCATATTATTATTGTTGTTGTTGTTGTTGTTATTTGAACCCAAGTGTTCTCAGAAACCTATCATATTATTGTTGTTGTTGTTGTTGTCATTTGAACCAAAGTGTTCTCAGAAACATGTGGGTTTCATCCAACTTCCACATAATCCTTTTCGTAAAGGCCTCAGAGCTCACAATGTTTGAAATTTAAAGTACCTGGGCAGAAGGGATTGTTTCTGGACACTCATTACACAGCTGATTAACTGAGGAATAAACAATTCTGGAGTGCAACCTAGCGTGTCTGTTGTTTTGGCTTTTTGTCTCAAGGAGTTGTCTTTCTTGAAATACCTCCCCAGGTACACCGTGTACATTCCACACTCTTCTGGTCACAAATTACATACCTCTCTTTTATGTCGTGTCCAGTGTAGCTGCGCCAGGTTTTCTTATTCCACATAAAAAAAGTAACCAATTACTTGAGTAAACACCTGTTTTATAAAGATCACAGAGTGGTTTCCTGCTGCTCTAAATGCTACAACGTTGGGCAGGATTTCTGACACTTACAAATCTTTTGAGTAGTTCACATTTTATCAAAGAAGCCAGGCCATCTTTAAACCTTGCTCATAACTCAGTGAGGCCATTTCTCAAATATCTGAATTTTATACAAGCTATCAAGGGAGGGGGAGATGGCTGTATGATTTTTACTATAAATAGCTCTTTCTCTTGCATTTCATTCTCTGTGGTTTTATTGTCATCTTCTGCTCATTCATCATAAAAGCTACAGGTAACAGAGATTCAAAGATACTAAATCAATGATGATGGGGGAAAAGTGGCTTAAAATACAGTCCTTTGAATCTTCCCAAAAGACCTACATTTACTGAGCCTCACGGGTTCTCCAGCGTCAAATCCCATTTCAGTCACTGTCAGCAGCTTTATTCACACCACCCGAGAACCAACTTGTGGGAATTAAATCAACACGTTCCCAGAGCAGGTCCCACACCAGGAGGAACCAAGTCCAAAAGGCAGCTTCCTCCACTCTCTTGACCACTTTCCCAGCAATGCTTTGCAGCTCTGGGCCGGCTTCATAATGATGTGTCATTTGCAAGTCAGCACCTTGCACTAAGCCTCGAGGTGGGGAAATTATCCATGAGAAGTGACAACAATAAATTCCCCTGTCTTGCTTATTTTCTCAAGTGTGATGAAATCCCATTGCACTGCTGGGGCTGCACAGCACAGCTTAATCTAACTCTACTGTGAAATGCTTTTAGTCACAGATAAAAAACCCAGAATCCAAACCTTGGCACACCTTCCCCACAGCATCCTCTTCCCTTTTGAAGTCATCTGCCTCTCCGTCCTTCAAAACTGGGTGTGCTTGCTCTCTCCCTGTGTGCCAGAGCTTCTTGCGCAGCATTCCTCAGCCTTCACCTGCCTGCAACGGCCTTGCAGGGACACAGCCCTGTTAATAATCATGAAAGTAGCTAATCTCCCTAAAAACCTCAGACAATTAAATGCTTCCCATTTGAAGATATTTGCAAAATGCTCATGCTGCTGCTTGATCGTATAAAGTTTTAATAAAATTATGAAACACTCTTAAAAAGCAAAACCCATACAGACTAGCTAAAAGGAACTCTAAAGTGTATCCCCAAAAGCCAACAATTATTAAAAACAGCTGGAAGGAGTTGTGGTCCTCTCCAAAGCATTGCTCCTCAGACAAGTCACTTAAATGTCTCACAACCAGTCAACATTCTGCAGTGCCTGCATCCATGCAAGCTCTCCCTGCCACTGGAGCAAAGCTGCAGGCTCAGGGCCTCAGGGCCTCGCAGTTCAGGCATCCCAAGTCTCCTGGAAGCCAGGCTCTAAATCACTAGAGCTGGTAACAATTCTATAAAATTACCTGGCACTCAAAGCGTCAGTTGATCGTGCTGCCAGGGAGCGAGTTTCACCACGCTCCAGAAGATGCCAAATCTGCTAGAGCATGACTTGTGTATCACAAGCATTTTTCCTGACAGCTTTCACCTTTAGAATGCAGGCACAGCTTCTTGCCTTGTTAAGGAAGGGCTGAGTGAGACCAGATCCTTTAATCCTAGGAGCACCCTAATGAGTGCACCCTAATCTTACAGCTCTACGTGCCACCCACCGCCCAGCGCTGTCTGCTGAGCAGGAGAAGATGGGAAATGCTCAACGTGCTGCTGGCAGCCGGCAGATTTCTTCACCAAATAGTGACACGAGGGGGTGCTGTTTTAGGCACGGATTTGGTAAGGAACTGATGTGAAAATAACCTTGGATGGAGCAACGAATACAATATGGGCTGACGGGGAGGACCTGCCTCAATAGGGCAGCCAGGTCCGTGTGATTTGAAGGACATGCTCTGAGAAATGATGAGACCTGACTAGAGAAGTTAACCAAAGGGAGCAACCTGGGATCTGGGGCATAGAGGCAGAAAGATTGATGAGGAACGGCTGCAGAAGAGCATCAGACCTAAAGCAGCAGGGAAAAGGCATCAGGAGAAAGCACAATTTGTGAGGCTTTAAGGGGGAAAAGAAAAAAAAATAAAGAAAAACCCCCCAGCATATTATATGTATAACACAAACTTGTACCCCCGTTACCTCCTTCAACAGAGAAAAACTGCTGTCCCTTAAATTCTCCTGCCCAAATTCCCTGGGTGTTGCTCCTGAGTTTGTTCAGTGTCTGGTCTTTGAGCACTGGAGATGAGAACTGTTAAAGTCAAGTGAGTTAGACCTAGCAAAGGCAATTAAATAGCAAAATTCTTCAGCAGTATAAATAGTAAAAGAACGAGGACAAAAGAAGGGCCACCAGACACTCAGGGTGAGGTAAAAATGAAGAAGAAAAACTTCTTCCTTTAATAGCCCTGTTGTCAAAAAGGGCAGAGCCCATCCCAGGGGCACAGGGGCTTTGCAGACATCTGCACTGGCACAGCCAGTTCCTCAGAGGAAAGCTGCAAGTTGCAGTTTACAAGGCAGCAGCGTATCGATGAAAGGGAATTTCCACATGAGCTTTGGCACCACGCTAAGAATTTCAATCTTAAAAAGATGTTTCGAAGTCAAATCCTAAAGAAGGACAAACTTCACACCACTCAGACCCAGCAAACAAACCTCCTGGCCTGGGACAAACCAAGGGATGGCTCAGGCGCGCAGAGCCGGGGGGGCGATGTCTCGGGGGCTGCGAGGGGGGTGTCAAAACGTGCCTGCTGGTGCGTAGCCGTGGAGCCATGGTCCTGCGGCGCGGTGTCACGTCCCGCCGAGGAGACCCTTGCTCGGGGAGGTGTGAGTGGATTTCCTCAAGTGCATTTTGACAGCTGTGAGGAAGCGGGCGGCAGCAGCAGCTGGAGACATTCCTGACTGCGCCCCCCCCGGCGGGACCCCCGCTCCCGGCCCGAACCAGCGCGCCCCAGCAGCGCCGGAGGCTGGGGGTCTGCCGGGCTGCTGGGGGAGGTAGGAGCCGCATGGGGCCTGCGGGGTCTGATGAAATAGCCGATGTGCATTACAGCAGGGAAAGGGGAGACACACACGCCCCCTCCCCAGCCAGCGCGGCACTTCTCATCACCTGCTAGAGATTTCCCTACGTGTCCCGGCCCCCTCCCCCTCTTCAGCTACGGGACAAAAGGGAGCAGCCAGAGCTGGCTAGGGGCTTACTCTGGGGGGCTTGCCAGGGGTGTGATGCTCTCCCCACAATGGCAGAAAGGCTTGTGGGGGGGGAGATTTGGTCAAGGAACACTGCACCTGGCCCTGCTCGCCCTGCCGGCTCTGCACTCAGGTGCCATGTCCTCCCTCCCAGGTGATGGATTTGGCCCAAATCCCTTTGAAGCTCGCAGGGTCCAAAATCCCGGAGGAACAAATAAAAGGAAGAGGGAGAAGAGGATTTCGAATAAAGTCAGGGCAATAGCTGCTTCGGAGAGGGATGGGGCTTTTTTCTTTTAAATCAAGTCTTGCAGTGAAGTATCAGTGCTGCAGGACAGCCGGCTCCGAGCACCGGCACCCCAGCGGCTTTTCAGACAAGGGCAACATCGATGCCTGGAACCGCTCGAAGTTGCCTTCCCGGCTCCGCAGCTGCGGGGGTACCGGCCGCTCTGTGCTGCCTCCCTCCTTCCAAAGCAGCGCTCTTGTTAAAACCCCGTTTCCTCACCTTTCCCCCTCCCCCCCCTGTGCCTCCACCCTCCACGTCCTCCCTCCCCCCCGCCTATACCGCACCTTCCTTCCCCACCACCACCGGGGGGGCTGCAGTGTCTGCGCGCTGCCCCCTGCACGCCCATCCCCCGTGGAGCGACAAGGCGGGGGGGCCGGGGGAGGCGGGAGGCTGCAACCTGCCGGCGGGGCAGGGCCGGCCCCCGGCGGGCGGTCGGAGCCGGGCGGCGTCTGCCATTGGCCGCGGCGCGGAGCGACACCTGCTCGGCTCCCTCATGCGAGTGACACCGGGGCTCGGCGGGGATATTTGAGGCACCCTCCGGCGCCGCCGCCGCCACTCCGCGCTCGCCGCCGCGTCGGGCACATGCGGTTCGCGGGGCCGCGGCGAGGAGCGCGCTGGGCCCGGGTGCGGCACCCCGCGGGGGAGGACGCGGCGGCGGCGGCGGCGGGGGGAAAGCGCGACCATGTGCGCGGAGCTCCGTGGCAAGCTGCTGGCCCTGGCCCTGGCCCTACTGCTCGCCAGCGCTCGGGCGGCGGTGGGCACTGAAGCGACCCACCCGCCGGAAGGGCCGCAGGACAGGACCCCGCAGCAAAAGGGGCGTCTGTCCCTGCAGAATACAGGTACGGCGGGTGGCCGACGAGGGGATGCAAGCGTAGGGGGAGGGGGCTGTCCGTACGTCCCTTTGCTGCTTCTGGAGCGCCGGAGAAATCGCGGCGTTGAGTTCTGACAGGCGTTTAATTCCGGTGTCGGACTGTCGGGCGTAGATGGGCAGAGGAAATGCGAGCTCACTCCTAATTACCTTTAAAGCCCAGCCTGGCAAAGCACGTGTTGCCCTTGCCACAGCCGCGGCTTCTCCGGGAGAAGCGACTCCGCAGCCGCGCCGGGCAGCAAGTCAGTGCCGAGCAGCCCGGTGCCGACGGGGAGCGGGGCTGGGGGCGGCGGGAACCCGGCGGAGGTACTGAGGCTGGGGAGGAGAAAGTTTGTCGGCGCAGCTTTTGAAACCGGGTCGAGGGGGGACAGGAGGGAAGGGAAGCGGCTGGAAGTGACTGGTGCTTTGCCTCCTCCATAGGGAGTCGTGCAATGATGCAACGGACCGGGGGTTTCTCTCCTCCTCCCGCCCCCTGCGCTCCCTCCCCCGGGTATTATCTGCCTAGAAAGAGAGAGCTGAGGCGTGCACTTCGCTGGATCGCTTCCCAGCCGTGCAAAGAGAGCGCGGGATCCAGACGCTTCCCTTCCCCCCCCCCCCCCCGCTCTCCCTTCCCCTCCCCCTCCTTTTTTTTTCCCCTCCTTCCCTCCCTCCCCCCCTTTTATTTTTTAACACTCTCAGTGCTACGAGACGTGTTTAAACACACACGAGCAGGAATGCACGAATGCCCATTAGGGACTGCCACATGTGAATCACGGCACTGTGCAGTTCTCAGCACGCTGGAGCCAGGACATGTGATCCGGCAAAGGGTTTGCATCCGGATGCCAACACAAGCACTACAGCTGAGCTCCCGGCCCCAAAAAAGCCCAGCTCCACGCTCTGCAGCGCTCCACAAAGAGCTCCATTTTTCCACACACCCCCCCTGGTGCGTGTGTGTTTGCGCAGCTTTTCGCGTGTGGCTGAGACAATCCCAGCAGCCGATCCCGGGTCTCCCGTGGCCCACCCCCAGATGCGCTTCGGGGCAGGTAGAAGCTGGGGGGGAGGGGGCAGAAGGGAAGCAGCAGCAGTGATTTGGTTTTGAGGGGGGGGGGGGGTCATGGGAACTCAGTCAGACTCCGCATTTACATCCGCGGCTCCTCTCTCTGCCTTGCAGCGGGTTGGAATTAGACCGAAAGTTGCTGTAAAGACTTGCAAATGGACCGCATGGCGAAGGAGGGGGCTGGGGATGCCTGAAACACGCTGCGGTTCGGAGGGGGATTAGGCTGGCTCCCAAGGGCGAGCTTTAATTAAAGGTACCACTAGGGCACAGAGTACAGGAATTCTTAGCATCCTCAGTTCTGGTCTAAAAGCTGCCCCTGTTTAACTTTATCCCTGGGCTTTTTCAGCAACCACCTTCCCCCTGGCAGTACTACTACAACAATTTTTTAAAAAGGACCAGAAGCTGTCTTGTTAAGAGTTAGATTTTTGGGGTTTTTTTGGTTAGTGAGTATTAGACAGCACGTTTTTTTTTTCCCCCCTCCCTGCATATTACGTAACATCTGAAAGGGCAGACTGGATATGTGCGTAACAGCTAGCTCTAGATTTCTCTTATGTACTACATAGATATTTATATATTCTTTAAATTGATTTCTGCATGGGCAAGGGCATTGTTGCAGCTTTATACAAGAGCCAGCGCAAAGCGCTGTGTCAGTGGGAGTTCTGTCATTAATTTCATAGACGTGATGACAGGGGGAAGCCCAGTGCTCTGTTTGAAAAAAAAAAAAAAGATCAGGTTTAAAAAAAGAAAGAGAAAAGGTGGCACTAAATCACCAGAAAGTAGCTCAGAGCACCAGAAATGAGGCATTTTTAGCCAGCTGGGTCCTGGGCTTCTCGTTCGGCACTTGAATTTGATGGGGGACTTTGTACAAGTCAGACAGCAAAGATCATGTCCATCTTTTGCTCCTGAGGAATGCAGAAGCATTAGGCAGTTCTGAAGTGAAACAGCTTGACGTAAGCATAGTGGATTTGGCATTTGCTTCTTGGGTATCACTCTCCTAACATCATAACGCCCAAGTTTTGGCCTGATTTCTGCAAAAAGTGGGTATGCTGTGGGTCCAAAAGCTGTTGTCACGTGGTTCTTCTTTTGAATTGATGATGTTAGCAAAATAACTTTTTTCCTTTCCCCACCCGTACCCAGCACCAGCTTCCATGAACAGTTCTTGGAATTAACTGTAATAATGCTCATTTTAGCTGAAATCCAGCACTGCCTGGTTAATGCTGGCGATGTGGGATGTGGAGTGTTTGAATGCTTTGAAAACAATTCTTGCGAGATCCGAGGCTTACACGAGATCTGCATGACATTCCTGCACAACGCTGGAAAATTTGATGCCCAGGTAACACAGTGAAATGTCTTCTCTATCTGCTTGCTTCTAATATCCATTTGGCATGTATTTTAGTTCTTTAACACATCTTGGGGGGATGGGGGAATACCATTCTGGAGCACGTATGCTTTTGTACATGACCAGCTTCACTAAGATTTTTTTCTCTTGAAGGGCCCAGAATCCAGACCCCAGAACAGTAATAGAGTAGAGGTGTGGAGTCTGTCTCAGGAGACAGGCTGTCTCTAGCTACAGCTCCCTGGATCGTTTCCACCCACTGTACCCAGGATAACTCCATCAGAACTCTAATGTAGCTCAACATGGCTTTCAGAATCACTGTGTGGCTTAGGCTTCTACACTGTGTTTGTTTAGAGCTGATTCTGAAATGCAGCTTGAGCTCCCAGCTCATTGAGGTATATCAAAACGCTTCCCAATTATGCAGTTACTAAAGCTGTTTCTCAAGACATGCATGCAACCCATACAGGCAACCTCCTAAAGCTGCTGTATTCAAATCAGTCTTTGGTTCAAGCACTGATGTTAAAATACATTGCTTAGATGGTATGTGGTATTAAGTTTGTGTCCTTCAATTTCTCTCCAGACCATTTATGCACCACTGAGACATCCTGTTATTATGGCTTGTAAACCTACTCTCCCACTTCAGTGTGGAGAGAAGAGAACATTGTGAAGGGCCATTTGACTTGAACATGCAGTTTACAGTAGAACTTGAGTAAAAGCACCGACTATTAACCACTGTTAAAAGTGTGGTATACAGTAGAGCTACCTTCAGGATCCAGCCTCTTCCATGAGTGATAGTGGGATCACCCAGTAGGAAACACTTTTGAAGTGCTGGAGTTTTAAGCTCTTCATCAAGGATGTACGAAGGGTCTGGGTAGCTGTTAAAAGTGCAATTTTGACCAGTGGGTATTTGAAAACCTTTATTTCCAAGTGTCTTCCAGAAAATGCTTATTTATTTTTGCACAATATCCTGTCAGTGAGCAGAGTTGACCAAAGAAGTAAGCCCAGCTGGGAGGGGAGGGAAAAGTGCCTATGAAGGCTGAGTGTAGTCATTGATGCCTGTTTCCCAGGATCCCCAGGTACTGCTAATCAAATACAGCCTGTTTCACACCCAAGCTGTCTCCATTGCAGTGTAGCAGTATTAAGCCCCTGGAGCTTCATTTGCTATGGAGGTGACTGTAGCCTCTGCTATGACATGGCTTTTTCATGGCTCATCTCTGTATTATCTACAGTTATTTCAGGCTGCCTTAAATGACAAGAAGACTAACACTGACCATTTTCTATGCTCTGCTTTCTGCTTTCCTGTCTCTGTAACCTTAGAGTTGATGTCAGGTTTGGTTTATATAAGAATTTTAATTTTTATCCTTAGTTGCCTACAGTGCTGTGTGTGTTTGTTGCTGAAGGGAAGGGCAAGTGCTTTTGGTATGGGGAATAGAAAGGGATGATGACTGAAGCAGTTCTTTGATCAGCAAGAAACATTTCTGGCTTGAAACAATTTGGGGACATCTGCCTGCAGGTCTGGGTGAATCTTAATGTCAGTGGAGCTGTGCCAGTGTACTCTCTGGAGAAAGGATAACAAGAACTTGGTCTTCATGAAGCATTTGTGTAAAATAATCTGAAGCTAGTGGAGAGATGGGGCCAGTGCAGGAGGTTTCTACATACTTATTGCTCAGCAACATAGAGGGGGTCTGAGCAGTGCTGTCAGACTGTGACACATGCACTGTGTATTGCAGCTATAGTATCAGAGAGCAAGGAGGAAAGGAAGGGAGAGTTTTGATGCTCACCAAGCAGTTGAATGAAGGAACCACGAAGAGATGTTGCTAAAGCAGCTTTCCTGCAGCTTTATAGTTTCTTGATTTGATTTTCCTAATCTCAATTCTTGCAGCAAGCAGACATCAAGACACTGTAGGATTATTATTTACACTGATTTGAGTCCCTCTCTGAGGAAGTGGTAGAGAAAATACTGCCAGCTGGGGAATGGGGCAGGTGTATATAGACAGTTCACTTATGTCTGTGCATTTGAAAACCAATTTTAAAATAAAAATTTTTAAAAAAATAAATTTTGAAACCTAGTTTGCACCTCACAGATTGCACTGGGGTGGAAAGGACCCTCAAAGCTCATTTTGTCCAGCTCCCATTACTGAACGGGTATCTGCCTTTGGTCCTGGGGACCTCAGCCATGCCAGGTTGCCCTCTCCTTTGTGTGAAGCTGCTGTGCTGCCACCCTAGAAACAAATGAAGCCAGTGCTTTGAGCACTGAATTATTTCAAAGTGCTTACTTTTGCCCTTTCCCTTGTTGGGCATTCAGATGGTGGGGTAGAGGAACCCTCAAAACACCAGTGAGAAAGCCCTGTGTTCAACTCCACTGGGATAGCAAAGCCCCAGGTAACTTGGCATGGTCTTTAAGAGCAGAGAAACAAAGAGAGGGAAAAGCCATTAAGTGATACCTTTAGCAATCTAATAACCCTTGACATGGTCCTACAGAGGAGCAGCTAGCTGGGCATAAATCAGCTGCTGTGCTTAATGGACAAAAATACAGACGTACTCCATTTCTTTTCTTCTCAGGGAAAATCCTTCATTAAAGACACTCTGAAGTGTAAGGCTCATGCCTTGAGGCATAAATTCAGCTGCATCAGCCGTAAGTGCCCTGCCATTAAAGAGATGGTGTTCCAGTTACAGCGGGAGTGCTACCTGAAGCATGACCTCTGCTCCGCTGCCAAGGAGAACGTCCAGGTCATTGTGGAGATGATTCACTTCAAAGACCTGCTGCAGCATGAGTAAGTGCCTCCCTGCTAGTGCAGTCAGGGGTGTGGGAGCTCTTTCCAGGAGCACGATGATGCCAATGAGCTGTGCATCTGCCCAAGAGCTGTTTCATCTCCTTCTGGCCTTAAGATCATCTTGTTTTCCCATGTACAAGACCAAGGTAATGCTTTCTTTTCAAGGGCTCTTGAAAGCTACTTCTTTGCAAAGGGATAGATGTGACTGGAAGGAGATGAAATGGGTTAAAGTTGGATCTGGAGGTCTTGTTGGTCCTTCGGCAAATACAGCATCAGTGTTTGCCATTGCCAGAGGCGTCTTGTGAAGCCTCTGTGCTTTCTGAGCTCCAAGACATTGTCCAGACCCCAGTATCCTCCTAAAGATGACAGCTAGAGGGGAAAGGGGGAAGAAGGGCTGTGCAAAGTTGTCAGCAAGATGATCATTCCTTTTTTAAACACATACTTTCAAAGATCTTGTAGTTAATTGTCCCTGAAAGAGCTGCAGTCCCCCAGGTAATCTCCCATTCATCTTATTCTTTATTAATCTCAAATGCCTTTTAATAAAACATGGAGGTGTACAAAATGAAGGCACAAATTGGAGTTTGAGGAGTTCATTCCACTGACTGGGAACACAGTTGCCCTCCAAGGAATGGCAAGCATGAATCCTATTTGGAATTGATCAAAGCTGCTACATGACAGCAACAGACCAGGCACAAGCTGGTTGTACCAATTCTGTGCACAAATGAGAAAAATCAGAGCCTGTTTCTCCTGCAGGTGAACGTCTCACTCCCAAACAAGGCTGAGCCACAGCCTGGCAACAGGCTCTACCTTAGAGCATCTTCCTACCATGCCTCTTTGTATCCCTAGCAGATGTTAGCACAGAAACTCCACATCCCAGTGATTGTGACAGATAAGTGTTTTCAGAGAATCAGGTATTTTGGGCTTGGCATTTGCATTAGTACCCAAAGAAGCTGTACTCTGATTCGCTTTCTGTTGAAACTACCCCCAATACTTAAGCTGCAGTTGCAGAGAGACGCTTTGATGCCAGTGTACTGAAATGCAGAATCATTTGCTGTGGTTCACAGAAGATTAATGTGGTGTCCTGAAAGTAAGGTCCTTGCCATGGACATTCCTGAGGCTGGGATCAAAGGCTTGGCTGGTGGTAGATCCTGGCCTTGCTAAGGCTGCTAGCTGTGCCCAGGGCAAAGAGCAGCATCCTGGTGCCTGGGGGAGAGGGGAAACAGGGCTCCATGATGCAGCATCATCTTTCTGTGGGCACTGCTCAGACTGTGTTAGTAGGCTGTAAACTGGGTACTTCGCACCAATTAACGCCCCCTCTGCCTCCCATCATTTGAGGATGAGAAGAACCATGAGAGCCAAAAGCCTGTCAAAGGAGGAGTGAATTAGCCTCATTTTATGAACAGGCTAAAGCAGGAATGCTCAAAGGCAGGTGCCTATTTCTGGGGAGCTTAACTGGGGGGTTCTTGGTTTGAGAAGAGATGGGTCATTCAGCTGAACACCTATAATTTGCATGATCTCATTTAGAGCTTCCTACACTTCAGCATCTCACGGAGTCAGAGCTTAGCTTTCCTATGTGGGACTCCCCAAATAGAAGCCAGCCAGCCTCCTCCTCTCCCCTAAATTTAGAGGCAATGGCCTCTGAAGCTCTTGAACTAAGGAACTTGTTCAAGATCAATAGGCAAGTGTGGCAGAGCTGGAAATAAAATCACGTCTGCTGACTTGCAGCCTTGTGCTCAGTTCAGGTACTATGGTCAGGCCAGCTGAAATGCAGAAAGTAAAACAGTGAAGGAGAAACAGGCCAGCATTAATCCACAGGGCTCTGGCAGACTCTGAATACCTGAAATACTTGGCAGCTGAGACACTTTTTAGTCATACCAGCAACCTTTTTCTTGCAGATTTTTGTAAAGGTTATGCCCAATTTCAACAACTGATTTATCTTGCTTTGGTTTGTTTGGGGTTTTTTTCTTCCTTTTGCTGGGTCACTTTGTGTGCAATGTACTCTGTTCTCATTTTCTTTTACATTTAAAACAAAAACAGAGTGGAGAAGCAAGTGGCAGCTCTCAGGCTTGTTCTCTGACTTTTGCTTTGTTTTCTCCTGGTGAGCGTTGGGGAACGCAGTCAGGGCGGTGAAGTCTCCTTCTGAGTCAGCTGTGGTGGGGGTCAGGCTGATTTGCTACGGTGGAAGTGGTGACAGGCCCTGGCACATTGGTCATTGCTGCATTCCAAGTAACTTTTTTTTTTAAACAGGCAGAAACAATCCAAATATGGGAAATATTCTGAGATGGGGAATAGGTGGCTCTCCAAGATCAGTTATTCAAAAATGAGTTTAAGCAGTTGGGCAAAGTAAAATCAGGGTAGTGTCAGAGACTGATTACAATCTCTTGACTTTTCACCTTCTTCTGGCTTGGTTCATGGGAAGAGATCTAGACTTGTCCATAGCCACCAGAGCTGGTGGACGATACGCCCAGAAGGCGCAGCCCCATCGCCCTCGCGCAACCACAGCCGCTGACCCCGGGCAGTTCTCGTTTGCGCACTGCGGATGGTTCCTACCCTGGAAGACTTTTAAGCACGTTCTTCTGGGCCTGCTAGCAGCTGAGCAGTTGTGTCAATAGACAACATCAATATTGACCCACAAAACTTGTGACCGCAACTATTTTAAAATCGCTGCACTCCGTGACCTGTGGCTTGAGGAAGCCAAAGTGCCTGTGCCTGGGCCGCCTTGTGCTGTGGGGCCCAGACGGGCGGGTGGGAAGCAGGAATAGTGTTGGGCCATGGCTCCTTTGGAGTCCGTGTTTGCCTGGGGAAGGGTACGTACTGAAAGCTGCACTCAACTCGGTGAAGAAATACAGAGCAAACACTTGGTGTGGGAGGAAACGGTGTCACCAAAGCCAATTTCCGTGTCTCTGAGCTCTCTGCAGTTGGATTGGGAGTCTGGCTTGTGGTGAAGGTCAACAGCTGGTGCATCTTTATGGGAAATCGTAAGATGACTGGAAAAGCTAGAGAACCTCTAGCTGAATGTTGCTCTTTGCAGAGGTGTGGAAATGCCTTCCTCTTGCAGGCCAGTGATCAGTGCATGCTTTGTAGCAGTTGTTCACCTGGATATAGTAAGCTATTTGAGGTTGATGGCTCTGGACATGAGCAGTTTTCCTTTGTTGTGTATCCTGACTAATAAAGATGAAGGATCGTGGAAGGAGGTAGGGGCAAAAGCATTTCTCCCCTTTAACAGCCCTATTTGCCAAGTGTATAGACCTCATATTCTTCCTGTGGTTGACATTACAGTTCTCCAAGAGCATCTCAAATGGGGGAGCAATCACTTGAGTGAAGCTTTGTTTGACAGGATGCCGTCATGTGCATTTCTCACTGTGGCTGATTTTGCTGCTTAACAAAGCACGGGGCAGAATTGCTCTACAAGGCTGCCAAGTTGGTGGGCAACAGGGGGAAATGCTCCTGAACTGAGCTTTGCAGAGGGTAGGGTAAGGCAGAGAGGCCATTACACTGGTTTACTGATAGATGACCCTTACACATTTGTTTGACTCTCCTGTCACTGTTTCCTTTACCTCCAGGCCATATGTTGACCTAGTGAATATCCTCCTCACCTGCGGCGAGGAGGTGAAAAAGGCAATAACACAAAGTGTCCAGGCCCAGTGCGAACAGAACTGGGGAAGCCTCTGCTCCATCCTGAGCTTCTGCACCTCAGCTGTGCATGGTGACGCCGTCCTGGGTTCTGAGAAGAAACCAGGTGAAGCCAGCAAAGCCGCCGGGGGCCGTGGGGACATGCTGGCCCACTCCGACTCAGACCACAGGGAGAGCTCACGAGCATCTAAGGGAGAGAGAGGTACCAAGGGCCACCTGAATGCTCATGTCCGGGTGAAAGCTGGGGGCCACGGCCCCAAAGGGGCACACGGGCTCACGGACCGGGCAGATGAACTGTCCGACTTCTCTGACATCCGGAGGTGAAAAACGGCACCAACTCCCTGTTACCCCCATCCTCCCCCTCCACTGGAAACCTCCTCCGTTGAGTCCCATCTTCCCATCTATGGACATTCCAAAGCATTTCCCATTCAGAGGTCAAGCACAGGGCATTGCAAGATATATATGGACCTCAGCAACAGTGTATATAGTAGCAAAGGGAGAGCAGTGGCAATGGGTTATATATCCAGCAAACTCGACACTTGAGCAGCCACTGAATGTGGCAAAACGTCTCAGACTAAATTCTTTTCCCCTTTTATTCTGAAATGGACATCAGTTGAAATTTAGGATCTTGTTTGGGGGGTTTGTTTTGTTTTGTTTTTTTTCTTGGCTCCCTTGGCAGGGGAGAAGGTTCCAAGAGGGCTCTGCCAGATTGCATGTGGCTGTTTGTGGCTTAGCACCTCTGAAGGTTTAGGGCACAGCCCTAGAGCAGATGGCTGAATTCCAGGGGGATTTGGTTTCTGCCTGTGGCTGGGAACACAAGAGCTCAAGGCTCTCTATGTGACACTCTCTAATTGAAATAGCTACCCTGTCTCTTGAACAGGAACCATGTGGTCTGGAGCTCCACCGCTTTCTCTCAGCTAACTTCTGAGCCATTGTTCCCATCCTAGTTTAAGTGCCCCCTGTTTGTTTTTTAACCACTGCATAACTTAGCACTTGCTAATCCAGACAATTCAGCATATTGAAGATGACTAGTCAGCTTCCAGAAAAGGCAATGTGACTGTTAAGACTTGCACAATGTGGAGGACCCCCAAAAGTATGCTGGTGGACCCCCTGTGCATATTCTCTGCTTTGCACCTGCCCACTGGATGACAGAGATCCTTCACCCCTAGAGACAGCCCAAAGTTACAGGATGGGTGCAGGCTCAGACAACAAAGGACATGGTATACTTTGTTCTTCTGCAGGGCTGCATTGGAGGCCCAGCAGAAATGTGTCTCTCCTTAGCAGTATCATGGTGCATTTGCTGGGTTGTGGAGCCCCACTTTAACCTGCCTATCAGCTGTGGTTTAGCCAAATGCCAAAGATAAGGAGAGGGGGTGGATTTGGTGTTTAATTGTCATGCAGATAATGACCACCAATCTCTGTAGAATGAGTTACTGAAGATGGAGAGTGTAAAGAGCTTAGTGTCTCTAAGCAGCTGTAAGTGTGAACAAGGTGTTTGGACAGGTCTCTCCTACCCCCTATGCAATTGTAATTCTCAGCTTGCAGATCTGTAATCTCTTATCCCCAGATACTGTACTGGAAATGGAGGTTAGAGCATCCACAGGGACAGAAGGGTGAACTCTTCAGCTTCCTCTAGAGAAAAAGCAAGTTTCCTTTAGAAAGTGGGAATCACACCAGGGATTTGAGCCTTCTCATTTAGAAAGTTTGGGAGGAAGGCTGTGGGGGCAGGAAGGCATCTCAGTAGAGACAGAACGTACCCAGCGAAGTAACGTACGTCTTGCCGCATGGTGGGAAGGAGCTGCATAAACAGGAGAAGGTGTTGGAATTTGGCTACAATTTCCAACTCGGATTTTAGTTACTGCTAAGTGAGCACAGCTCCTAATAGCTGTATTCAGGGTTTAATGCATGAATCCACCCGCAGAAGCTATAGGCATTGCTTTTAATAGAAGCCACGTAGGAAGCAGGAGAGGACCATTAAAGTTGGAAAGGTGTGTCTCTATGTGATCACCAAGTCTTTGAAGATATGACCTTGATCCTGCCTGATTATAACTTATGTTCTGTGATAAAATTTTCATTTGAGTTAATTGGAAAGAGGTGGGATCAGACCAGGTACTACAGGAGCAAAGACCATGTCAACATGAGGAGCAGAGCTCCTAGCCATGACATTGCCAACTGCTCCGTTGGCTTGTGTGCGGCTGTCCCATGGAGGAGCTTGCCAAGGTTTGTTTGGGCCTACCTCTGATGGCCAGCTCTTCTGCTCCACAAACTTAAGTGGCTACTGGTGATCCTCTAAGGTTTCTAGCATGCCTCCATAGGTTTCCTGTGAGTGTCCTCTTCCCCTTGGTGGCACGTAGCCACCACGAAGAACAAGCTCAAACCAAAAAAAAAACGAAAAAAGACAATCCAAGAGGGAAAAAGAAAAACCAAATGCAAACCAGAAACAACTTGCTATCAACAACGTTCTTGCGTCGAACAAAAATAAGATCCCTCCCTCACTAGAGGTCTGATTTATCAATGGGAACCAAACACAGAGCACTACATCCTTGAATGTCTCGCTCAACGTACCACCTCAGCATGCATACAGTTTTATTTGTATTCAGTTGTTCTAGGGGGGGAAAAACTGTACATTCCCCTTGTTTAGTCAGTGAAAATTGGGGGAGGGGGGAGAGGGAGGGCAAGCTGTGGGTGGGAGGGATATTTTATTTTCTATTTTATTTTGTACAAGGCATAACTTTTTTTTTTTTTCCTCCTCTGTGTGTGAAGATTTTTATGTGTTCATCTACTGATTCCACATATGCTGTTATTGTAAATATTTAACATTTCTATTTATTATAGTGTCTCCATTTAAAAACAAAACAGGAAAAAAAAAAAGCAAACAACAACAACAACAAAAAAAATGAACACTGCTGGCTGTTATAATTTAAACCTATGTCATGACCTGTGTTGTATATATTCATGCCACTAGTATTGGTTGGTTGTTTTGGTTTGGGGTTGGGGTTTTTTTTGGGGGGGGGAGGGGGGGAGGGGGTTGGTTTTGTTTTTCTTTTATGTTTAAAGCTGCGTAAATATAGTTTTATACAGTTCCATAATGTTATTGACAGCATAAATCATTTATTTATTGTTAAACCTCCTTTCATATCTTAACAAATAGGGTGCGTTTTACCTGAGATTATTTTATTGTGACATCTACATAGCCTTAATTCTTTATATAAAAAAACAAAACAGGGAAAAAAAAAAAAGAAGTCCATTTAGATACTGTATGATGCTTTAATTAACATTCCTTATGAACTCGCTGTTCATGAAGGAGGTTTAGCTTAAAAGCCAAGGTATGAATGTTTCCTTTATGCTTTGCATCTGGAATGAGCCTTGTTCTGGAATGGAAAATACTGGGAGAAGCGAAATGCCTACTGGAGAAAAACAAACCAAAAGAGATAGCAGTTTAAACCCTGGAAGATGCTGTCCTAACTTGAAGTGCTGAACTAAAAGGGAAAAACAGAAAAAAAAAAAAAGAACAAAGGAGAAAGGAAAAAAATATAAAATAATAATAAAAAAAAAATATACCAAACTGTCCTTAATTCCAAATCTCTGGGAGAAAAAACATACTAGTTCTATCTCATGTAGAAGTTGCAGCCAAATAAGCTTGTAAAAAAAGACAATGCATATGGCTTTAGACAAAGCTCTGTACCTTTCACACTATTATTTTCCTTAAACACTAATAAATGTTTTGAATAAGTCTGTGGCTGGTTTCTGTTTATCTGGCATGTCAGCTGTTGTGACGAGGGGGAAGGCAAGCCCTCTGAAGCTGAGCCAGCAGGGTCAGCCAAAGGGGCAGAGGTGATGTGTCTGCTCGGCCCGCAGTGTCGGCTGGGCAGAGGTGCCCCATCTGGGACAGGACATGGGGACACAGCCAGCCACTTCTCTCTGTATACCAGGGAGAGCCAGCACAGGGGCAGAAACCTGGTCACTGGCTTGTCAATCCCCCCTGGGGAAGAGAGAACTCATTGGCTGTGTGGTTTGAAGGTAGAAAGAGAGGTGCAGAGCAAACCAGAGGGTAAAAAAACCTGAGGGGCAGAAGCTTGTGTGCTTCTTGGGGCTCAGGCAAAGTCCCTGTCTTTTTCAGGAGGTGTTTCCTTCAGCAAGAACCATAGATTTGGTTCACTGCAGCATGTCAGAAGCACCTCAACTGTTTTAAATTAGACTGTATTCAAGTTAGGAAGACAGTAGGGGCATGCAAGTGCTCATGGGTTTCTTCTCACTACCTTGATGATAGATTACAAAATCTCCTTGGGAGGCTGGCACTGGCACCACAGTCTTCGGTTAGATTTGCTATAGGTGAAACTCAGCATCCCATATTGGCCAAGAATGGGATCTTGGCTGACCATGGCACCTGCCTGCAGGTAAGGTGTCCCCAGCCCCCAGCATGGGGCCAAAGCCCTACGCACTAAGATTTTAGTCAGACCTATTAGCAAATAAAACAGCAATGCTTTCTAAAAGCTGTCAGCTGAAAAGGTTTGTCCTGGAGGTGTTCAAGAGGGGATTGGATGTGGCACTTGGTGCCATGGTCTAGTAGTCATGAGGTCTTGGGTGACAAGTTGGACTTGATGATCTTTAAGGTCTTTTCCAACCTTGGTGATTCTATAGAAGACCTTGTCAGTTCATGCAGTGCAAGTTACCACTGAAGATTTTACCTTAAAAGCAGAGGACTTCCATTTGGCTTTGCACTGTCAGCTAGTAATAATCTATCATTAAGCACCAGCCAGTGGCTCTGTACAGAGATATAACAGGAACATACAGTAGCAGTAATTCTCTCTCAGATCACTCCATTGCCATCCCAGCAGCGATCAGATATCAAAATCTTAAATGGTTAGTGAAGTTTAAGCAAAGGAGAAGAGCAAAATCCTAAGACCTACAAAAAGCAAGCTGCAGAAGCAGCACTTTATGTTGTCTCCAAAGTCATTTTCATACAGCGTTGGGGTGTAGGCAGCAAAGGGACAGGGAAATTATGAGAAAGCACTTCAGAACATAAAGCACGGATATTTTTTTTAAGGCAGCTTGCATGAAAAAGCACATTTTTAACACTCCTTCTGTGGGGTTTAAAAATAACTAATCCAGTTGAAGCCTTTGGATGAGATGGGCTTTACAAGCCTAAATGTGATCTGCAGCAATCCAGGACCTGTAGCATTCCTTCAGGTTTAGGGTGCAAGAGCTTTTTATAATCCTGCCACAGACTGTGGTCAAACACCAGTGGGAAAGTGCCTCTTGCCAGCAGGGATGTGATAGTTTGGCAAGGTCTGATCTTAGACCAACCTGCAGTCAGGCTACAGCCAAGGAGTAGCTTGTGCTGGTGCTGGACCACCCACTGACATGGAAAGACCCCCACTGAATTTTTATCTCAGGAGCTGGTTCACCCCATGGCTGTGGTGAAGCTCAGGTAATTGCATTCTGCCCTCTACCATCCTCCTTGCCATTTCAACTAGAGAGGTTATTTTTCATCTCCTCATGCGTAAAGTGGTGAGACTGCATTCTGCTCCAAAAAGTGGCTAGGCTTTAGTGATGGAGAAGTGACCCTCACCTTCCCTTAGGGCGTCACGTTGCGCAAAATAGCGCAGTAACAGAGTGCTGACATTCAAAAGTGCAGAAGCAGGGAGAGAAAAAGAAGCCCTAAACCAGACTGCAGAGCAGAGATTCTGCATTGCACAACCCTGAGGAGTGTATAACTTAAAATATGTTTAGTACTAGCATATAAGTCTGCTTCAAGACTGGAGTGATCTTAGCTCAGCTTGGTCTGAGTCACTTTACAAGTGAGGTAAGGAAAAGCAAATAAAGGGAATTCAAACTGCAAATGCACGTACACAGGTCTCATCCAGCTGAACAAATCCAACCGAGATTCATAGATGTGGTCCATTTGGATTTATTCTCCTACAGGCTCCCTGTCTAGCCTCCCAAAAGAACAAAATTAATTCCAGATATTGGCTTGCTCAGGCATACCAAAACATTTACAAATGTATATGGCAATTTACATATGTCAGCCCACGTAGAGAGCTGAGTCAAGCCTACTGCCAATGCTTCTGCATTCCTCTTTAATGATTCCTAGGTACTGCCCTTTGCTCTCCTCCCTGAGCCCACGCCTAGAGATGCCAGGAGAGCCGAGGCAGCTCCAGAGCAGCTCTCTGCTGCGTCACGCCTGATGAATTCATCACAGCGATCTTCCCAGGTGAGGGAATAGTTAAAGCTTGCTGGGAAGCCTCTCAGCAGTGCATTTTTAAAGCTATTTCCTGACACCTCACCAGAAACACAAATCCCACTCAGTTTTCACTGCTAGTTATGTTCGTGTTTCCATGCTCTCCTCGCAGACTCTCGCAGGAAAGGCTTCTCTCACACCTGCTAAAGTCAGAGATTGCCACACGCTTCCCTGGTGACAAATGCAGCAGATCCCGAGCCTTGAGCAGCGCCGGGCAGCCTGCATCACCCAGACTCATCACAGTCACCTACCCTGTCACCAACCACAACTGAATTATGGAGACAGGATGCAAGGGGGTGCATCCTGGACCTCCCCGGGTGCAGGAGCTCCGCTGATGCCTCCAAAGGTCCCTCCCAGATCTGTTCCTGCAGTGCTAGCACTAACAGGCCCTGGCACATGGAGGGAGCTGGGGCATAACCACGTAACTAATGAAGTTCCAACAATCATTCTTTCTGTGCATTTTCTTTAAGGAAAGACATCCCAACCAGTGGAACATTTAATTTTGAAATCAAAACCTCATGTCTTTCTTGATCAGGAATGGAAAACGGGAACTTGAGGGTTTAAAGACATGACATATTATGGGAAGCTGCAGAGGCTGAGAATTCCTATCTCTGAGGATACTGACTGGTTACAGCCCTGACCTTTTCTGCAAATGCCATCTTCCCTTATAAAAATGTGGTTTGGAGTTTATTTAGCAGTTCTTTTAAAATAAAAAAAGTGATTTTTTTTGGAGTCTGCTGTGAGGCTCTCCATGTAGATGGGGATATAGCTTTTTATTTTTAAAGGTATTCCTCCCCTGCTGGAAAGTGGTGCCCTAGAGGCAGAGCCACTCAGCTTGATACACTGCCATGCATCTCAGTGGTTCTGGTGACACCACAGAGATCAGCTCTGATGTGGTTGTGCAAGAGGGACCTCAGGAGGGTTGAAATCAAGCCTGAGTTGGTTTAGATAGTGCAAGAACAAAATACCCCCATGGCAAAGGCAGCGCCAGCTTCTCCACTGTCATTGGAAACAGCAGCTCATGGAAAGGCTAAAGCCAGACTGCATTTTAACACAGCACAGGATCAGCCCTCCACTATCTTAAGACATTATGGCACATAATCCCTCTATAAACCTCACTTCTATTTCTCAGATTTTCTGCAGTGTGTATCTGCTTTTCTCTATCCTGCAATCACACCAGGCTACATTTGTCACCCATGAATAATCCCACTTACATTGCAGAATCTCTTCCTACCCTGGAGAAAAAAATGCAGTGGGAGGTGTGGGGAAGCTCAGTGAAAGCTGACAGCCAGGAGAGACTGGGAAAGGCCTACAGAGTGCCTTATTTAGATGTCCTATTTTAAGATAAAATGAAAAAGAACTGTGCACATTCAGCATTTTGTTAAACTGACATGAAATCAAGCCACTACAAAATCAGTTTGCAGAGGGGTGCAGCACACATGCTTGAAGCATTCTTGAAGTTATTATTATTATTATTTATAATTGTGGTAGCTCCAGGCTGTCAGGGGCTGCTGAACCATGTATCACAAGATAGACTCGTGGCCAAAAAGAGTTTCCATCACCACATGTAGAGGGAAGCATCTTCCTTTGCTTCCACATATAGAAAATGAAACAGTGCCTACCTGGGCACTCAGCATTAACTCCCTGCACAAGCTGCTTCTGAACAGTAATGACAGGAATTATGTGGTTTTCTCTCAGATCTACCACTTACGCTTGCTAGTCCCATAGCTAACACCAGCTGATGATGAGTCTGCAGAAGGCCATTAAAAGCATTTTGGCTTGTACAGAAAGAGGGAGTTAAAGCAGCCAGGATGCCTTGGAGGCAGCAGAGAATGCCCAGGGAAGCTGCAACTGCTCTGCATCAAGGAAGAGCTCCCAAGGTTCTGGGCAGCCTACGGTGGCAGCCAGCTGACTCTGCAGATTCCTGGAAGAGGAGATGTATTTTATGGCAACATGCATTGCATGGACTAGTGAAAGCTGGCCACAGTCAACAGTCCAGGGCTGGTGAATGAGGATGTGATAATAATTAAAGCCCAAATCTTGGGTTCACCACAGCCCCTGGTAAAACATCTTACTGGTAATAGTAGGACATTGGGATTAGGTTCCTGCTGGAGCTGGGAAACACTGAAGTTTCCTGACTACATAGGCTTATCAGGAATAGTCTTAACAAAATCAGAAAATAGATGAGGCTGAAAATAATCTGTTCTCAAGCATCCCACATTCAGAAATGCCTGGATCTGAGGCATGGGGGTTTTTTGCAGCACTCACTAAGCACAGACCATTTGCAAACCATGGAAGAGCGGGCGACCCATAGTGCCTTTGAACAGCATCTAGAACTGTATGATGCTTTAAATATGACAAAGATAAGGCTTGAATGCTGCTTTGAAAAACCTGAAATCGAGTTTACCAAGCTTTATGACATTATATACCCTACTGCTTGAATTCTGGCCATCCTATACGTAATGGCCTCTCCCTTTCCTTCTGTTGGCAAGTGCAAGCTTTAGCACAGCCTGGGAAAGCCATCAGGCCCTCTCTTCAAAGGAGGAAAGACCAGCTATACCCTGCTAATGAAGACAGTAGCAAGATGATACCACTTATTTGGGAAAATAGAGCAATTATTCTGAGCAGTAGCAGAGAAGTCAAACACTTGAAAGGGTGGAGTTAAAAAAGGACCAGGAGACAGTACTGAGAATATGTGATGATGCTGTTCAGGCACATAAGCTTATTTAGGAGCTTGCTTGGAACAAGCTGTCCTTACAGTAATGCCAGACTGACCAGAAACAAGACGAGCATTAAGGTCCAGCTGACAAATAATTTGGTCAAACCCTCTCTCATGAGACTGCCAGCTAAATTTGTAAACACTGAAGGTCAGGTAAACACACAAATGTTGCAATTTATTGGATTCACATTCCTCTGGCGACTCACCTATGTTTTCTTCTTTGAGGACTAGGGGTTTGAGTGGATGGTGGGCAGCTAAGAGGGGGATTGTGTTCTCCAACAGCGCAGGGCACAGGCAGGACAAAATGGGCAGAGGCTGCAATGGAAATCCTAAACATCAGAAGGAAAAGAAACTGCAGGCCAAAGCAACACCCATCCTTACCTTGAAAGAAAAAGTGAAAGTACTTTCCAAACTTTGCAAGCCTCTCAAGGATGGGAAAGTGAGTGAACTTAAAACCCTTCAGGGGCCATAAAACCTGCCAAGCCATGATAAACCAAGTGCTACCACCGAGGGATTGCTTTGGAGCAACATCAATAGGAAGGGAGGGAATAACCTGAGAAGTGGCTCATCCACCACAGGCACGGCATGTGTCCATGCCTGACAGCAGCAGCAGAGTGAGGCACAGCGCTGCTGGAAGGACAGCTACATAAAAGGCACAAGCTAGTTTAACTCAGCAGCCTCCCCACAGCCCTCGTCCCTGTGTGCAGGCTGCATGAGGCACGTTTGCTGTGCTGAGCACGCTCCGTCCTCCAGGCTGTAGCCCTCAGAAGCCAGCAGCTCTCACGGGTGCTGTGGGATCCAAGGTTGCTCCCTGGCTGCGCCTGCAGTGCCACAGGTGCAGCTGCACGTGGTAGACCTGTAGTAATGCTTACACAAGCCTGGCTCTGATACGCTCGAAGGCACACACACCCTCAAACACAGCTCGCTCCTCTGCAGCAGCACCCAGGGCCGGTCCTAGGGACGCTCCGGTGCCACTCTGCAGCCGTAGGACAGGAGGGCTGGTGCCCCCCCCCGTATGGTATCTGGTATTGGATAAATAAATATCATTCTGCTTGCAGCCTCACAACCCTCCAAAATTACTGCAAAAGCATGAAGCTGGTTCCAAACCCTGTGCTCCCAGCGACCAAAATATAAGTGTGTTGCTGTGGGGCATCTCAACTGGATGTGAGTGATCAGCTATCTGGTAGTGCACATGGCATCATCTCACAGGTTACAGTGACAAAGCCTGCAATTAGCTAAAACGCTGCTGCTGGCAGTACTAGTAGGACAGGCTCCAGGTGAGGCTGCTATACCCTTGTATGAAAATGAAGGGGGGGTGGAAACAACCTTAACCAGATCAGGAGGAAAGGTGGAGAAGGCAAAACAAAGGCATAGAGACATCAGCCCTCATCCACAGGGTGGACAGTACTGTTTCCCACTCAGTACTGTCTGCCAATGGAGTAAATCTGTAGCAAAAGCAGAGAGGGAGAGAGAGAAAGAATACATTGATAGCCATCCCTGCCCCTGTCCCAAATACAGACTTTATTAAATGGTCAGTGAGGGAGGCACCAGTTCCCTGCAAATCTAAGTTTTCTCTCCTGATTGTGACCAAGTGCCATTCATTTAGTTTCAGTACCTCTATACTTAACATCTGACTGCAACCTAACAGATCTCTAACAACAGCAAGTGTGTCTCTAAGGCCTTGGAAAGAGAGAAAAAGAAGATATACAAGTCATAAAGCCACCTCTGCTGCATGTGGCCCTGCACCTAAGCTGTCCTGCAGTTCAGATTCTTCCAAGCTCCCAAAAGGTAAGGAACTAGGGTTTATTTCTGTTGCAGGACCATATTCTGTTGCAGGCAAAGAGAAATAAAGATATCAGAAAAAAAAATAGGTACAATGAAAGCAGGGACTGGATTAGCTGCCTTTAAGAGCTTTGGTCTCTTTCTATCAGATAGATGGAAGTGCCACCAAAACAAAGGCCAGGAAGGACAATACTGCCGTATCCAGGCTCAAGAAACAGTTGCTAAAGCCTGTCCACGGTGGAAAATAAAGCTGTGGGAGCATTTGCCAACTTCTTCACATCAATAGTCAGGAACTGCGCAATCAGCCAGGAGAAGGGTGGGTGGATCAGCCCAATGTTAACAAGCCCAGCTGGCTCTGCCTTGCACCCTTCTCAATAGTTTCCAAAGACAGGGCAAAGATTTACCATAAAGAGACCCTGGGGCACTGACACATTACTTTATTTCTGGTTTTGAACTTCAGAAGCATCCAGGATTCATGGATGTGTGCCGTTGTTCACACCAAGTGAATTTACCCAGGGTCTCTGCTTCAGATATACAACCTTGGAAAGCTTTGGTGCCTGCTTTCCATCTGACAGCAGCACAGCTGAACAAGAGATGCAAAACTAATTGTACAGAGAAGGGAGCCAAAAAGGGATTCCAGCAACATGAAAACCAGAGGGAAATGCCAGAGTCATGCTATCTACGATCAGTATCTGTGACCCTTCATTTTCCAAGAAGTAGCAATGATAAGGCAGCTCTGTCCAGGTGAAAGATATCAGCAGGGCTAATTGTAGCTGAGCAGACTGATTCTCATGGCAATGCTGTTATCTCCCTGGATTCCAGCTCCCAGCGTTGCTGTCACTGCTCATAATATCCAGCAGCAAGAAAGAGAGGGAGAGAAAGAGAGAGGAAGGAGATGAATAAAAATGAAGAAAGAAACAGAAAGGGAAATAACAAACAGAAGGGACAGTGTAAGAATAGTCAGAAAATAAAGGGAAGATATGGAAGAAGAGAAGATATGGAAAGAAGGAAAGGTGTTTCAAGAGAATGGACCTGAGAGCAGAAATTGTTCACTGGGGGTGGATAGCAAGAGGCAAACTCACTGGTCCCTTCCCTGAGGAGGTACATCTTCTGCAGGGAGACACTGGGCAGATGTGGAAGGCACAAAGAGTAAAGGAATTACTGCAGAGATGTTACCTCTCCACTGACTCTTCTGCCTGCTTGCTGCATGTAGAAGACATGAGAAGTTTAAAAATACTCAATTAAAAAGGGAAGGGAGCCACTAATGAGCTGCTAATGAGACTTAGCCTATGTATGCAATATAACACAGCAGAGGGAGGCTGCTCTGGTCCCTGAAAACTCTGCCCCAAAAGCTAAGGGTTGTGCTTGTCCAACAGGAAAGGAAAGCCAAAACACTGATTACTTTGAGTCCACAACCACTACATCCCCTGGTATTCCTGCACCCATTCCCCAACTTTCTGGTCCCATCCTTTACAGTGCCCTACTCAGTTTCCAGATTTTGGGAAGCTCCATCTTCAAACGGGCATGAGCTCTGGGCAAGCTGCCCCCACACGTTCCCCAAGCCGTGCCCTGTGCACGTGCCCAGCCAGCTGGACCTGTCAGACCTGCTGCGGTTGGCAGCTGGGCCTGGGCCACGTGATCATGACTCTTGTTTTCCCTCCTCAGATCCAGGTAAATACATGGTACAAGAATTCATGGACCAAGGAGATGATGCTCAAAAGAGCCACAGCAAAGGATGAAAGGAGCAGTGAGAAGTGACTCGTTCGAGAGCATGCAGCAGAACAGCAATGTCTGGTGCAAGATGAAAGACATTTGCTGCCAAATATAGGAGCCAACTGATACATGCTAGATTACCCAAGACATCCACCTGGGGCTGGTAGGTATGACCCAGGACCTCCTGGAGACCGTTGACATTCTGGAGCAGCAGTTGAAAGCCAAGTAGGACACCTGAGTTTGCAAAATTGACTACAGGCTTATTCTAAGAGCAGCACCTGATGCCCCAAGCCAGGCTGTCTCCCCACACAAGTATTCAGCTCTGTGCCAGGGAAAAACCTCCAGGCAGTATTTGGAAGCAGTTGTGTGGGCTCTGAAGGAAAAAAGGTCCAAACCCCTCAGAACAGCTCCTAGGGTCATGTGCTTTAGGAAAAAAAAGTCAATGAGGATAAGACATTGTAGCTAGTCAAGGTCAGCACCAGCCACCCAAACCAGGGTCAGCTTGAAAGCACCCTGCTGGGTTATACATAGACAGCCAGTGGGTGCTCATGGTGTAGATAAACAAGAACTTAGTGATTTTCTTTTCTTCTTCATTTCCCCCACACATAAATGTCATTAGAAATAGAATCAAACTTATACCTTCCTCTCTTGAAATCCTTTGCACTACAGGGAAAAATTGCACAACTCATACCTGATGACAGCTTTTTAAAGGGAAATCAAACTGCTGAAATGGTGGAAGCCAGAGACCATGACCAGAACAGGCCAAAAAGCTCAACAAGATTTTGATGACAATAATTGTTACTGCAAATACAGGGTGGGGGGGGCGGTGTTGGAATCAGATTTGTTCCTTCTGATTTATTCAACCTGTTTGACTGAGGTAATTTATCATTCAGCTGTCAATGACTTGGACAGTAGTAAGTTTCTTTGGCTTTTCTAGCCATGAAATGGTAGCTCAGAATTCATTCTGTTAGTACCAAAACCTTGAGGACCCTAACCAGAACAAACACCTCATGTAACTCACTGCTTTATACTACTTTAATACATCAGCTTTACAAGTAGAACAGGCCTCTATACACTTACTTTGGCTTTCAGATGTACTTGATACATTAGACAGTTTGATTTAGGCAATAATTCCTTCTCGTGATATCTTTTCTGAATTCCCATTTCAATCCTCATAAATTTTAAGGTAAATCGCAAAAGAAAACCAAGTCTGGCCTCTTTTTCTTAAAAAGAAGGAAAAAATAAGGTGTTGTGCATCATTTTCTTACATAATAAAGTATCCTCATGGGAACCTGAACAAACCTTTGATCAGTTGTATAACTGTAAGTAAATGGGTACAAGTATGGCAAAAAAACCAGAACAAATGTAGTGCAAGGGCTGTCTTTAGGGGCTCTCACCTACATCCTTTTGGTCAGCCACAGCAGACCAGTTTAAGATGGGCAAAGGGGTTTGCTATGGCTTGCTGATGGTTACCACTCCTGGAGCAAAACAGGCATCATAGGACATGTACCTCTATTTCAGGAGTTCCAGAGAGGAGTTTGTTACATCAGCTTAAGCCATTGACAAAGGTTAGTTTGGCCCCTCCGAAAAGGCTATCAGGCTGGAGAAGTGGAAGCACAGCTGAACCTGTCCCACAAGAGCACAAAACGGGGAACAGGTGGGCAGTCATGTCCTAAACTCCTGCAGCTGCATTCACCAGAGCACATGAGCCAGAAAGTTTGGCTGTGAGCAGTCCTGAAAGTGAGAACCAGGACTTCTGCAAGGAAGTAACTGCAACCTAGATCAGTGCAGGACAGGGACAGACATCCAGAACATAAGCATGATAACGTCAGTGACCTCTATCACTCAGGTATATACCAGCCAGTGCACTCAAGTCAAAGTTGCCCTTCTCCTCCTGTGCACAGCACAGAAAAAGCCATACAGAACAGGTAGATAAGGAATTTCCACCCTTAGTGCCCTGCCACCACCATATCTGCAGAGCAAGCAAGAGATGGAGGGATCATCAGTTAGTCAATTTTCCCTGGGTGGGAAGAATCATCACACATTAGCTGCAACCCACAGCCCACCCGAGAGTTGTCGTGGCTCACCAGCCCTCTTTTGCCCTGTCCCACCAGGTCCCCTCATGGTGCCAGCAGCTCCTGCAGCCGCTCACAGCCTTTGCAGGGAAGGCCCTGTCGTCCAGCAGCAAGGCTTGCTGCTGCCTGGCTCTGAGAGCCAGCAGCTTTCACAGACTCATTTCCCTGTTCTGCAGCACCACCTTGCAGCAGGAGGGAGGAGAGCACCTTTCACAGCACCGAGAGGTGGACCTGAAGGACACAGCAGTCCGGACTTTGGTTGCAACCAGGAGTGAAACCGACGATAAACAGAAGATTTTGGTTAGGGATAGAGTGTCACAATCTCTAGCATCCCAGACAAACCCCAGCATCAGGGTTCATGAATAGAATAGAATTAACCAAGTTGGAAAAGACCTTTGAGATCATTGAGTCCAACCTACCACCCAACACCATTTGATCAACTAAACCATGGCACCAAGCACCCCATCCAGTCTCTTCCTAAACACCTCCAGTGAGGGTGACTCCACCACCTCCCTGGGCAGCCCGTTCCAATGGCCAATCTCTCTTTCTATGAGGAACTTCAGAATAGTTTGCAGGATTCAGCCTTTTCTTAAATTCTGCCCTTGCAGCCCCTTTTCTGCCTACTTACCTTGCTTGTCACTGCTTTTCACTCAGCTGAACCCCCATTATCTGCTAAATTCTTTGCTTGAACCTCCCTGTGAGCATTGCTCCCAGAACATCCTTCCAGCAGCCACCAACTTGTCCTGCACCAGCAGAACCACATCCCCAAGAGGAAGGAATCAAGCGTGACTTCTATGCACAAAGGCAGCAGCAGGAGTCTAAAAAAGTTTCTATCACCACAGCCTCTAATATGTTGTTGCCCAGTCCCAAATTTCCCATGCTCTCTCCCATGCAGTTTTAGAGCACTGGGGAGAGCAAAGGATGCAACTGAAACCATAGCAGCAGCAAAATGACCCTTTATGCTCCTCGGCCTCCCACTGCTTAGGCAATATCAGACATGACAAGAATGGAGAAAGGACACAGAGCATATGGAGGCGTTTGCTTCAGGTTTTCAGTTTGTTTGAGGACACTCTTTCAGCTCTTACTTCTGGAAACAAACTCAGCTTTCTCCTGTCAGTACCTAGATTTGTCAGATAATTCTGAGAATAACAGCAGAGGAGGTGCAAGAAAAGAATCTGCTTGAAAGGCAGGCTCGAGGTAAGGAGAAGGTTCTTCACAGAGAGAGTTGTTAGCCATTGGAATGGGCTGCCCAGGGAGGTGGTGGAGTCACCATCCCTGGAGGTGTTCAAGAGGGGATTGGACGTGGCACTTGGTGCCGTGGTTTAGCAGTCATGAGGTGTTGGGTGGCAGGTTGGACCTGATGATCTTTGAGGTCTCTTCCAACTTTATTGATTCTATGATTCTATGAAAGAAAAGACAGAAAACTAATTTAGAAGCACCAAAAAAAATGGCCAGTGGGCTCTGAAACAGTAAAAGCTTGATGCTAACTTGAAGTAAGCTCTAAGTGATCATTTCATGAGCATTTTCAGTAAAACAAATTAGAATTTGAAAAGGCTATTTTCAGGCAAGTCACACTCAGCCCATTTGTGTCATCAGTTCTGAAGCTAATGGCATTTTTTAACGAGAAAGATAATCCAAGTGCACCAGAATTACCTACCACCAAGGTGTCAGGTTTGTTAATTCTCCAATAAAAGCAAAGCAGAATGATGTACAGCTGTCAAACAGGGCAAAGGTCATCCTCCTGCACACTGCAGGGTCCATTTGCCCCTTGGAGCCAGTCGGTGTGAGTGTACCTAAAAACTCATTTCTATTAGAGAAAAAAATCAAGATCTTAAGCAGAGAAGGGCTGAGAACAACCACCACAGGTTATGATTGGGGTTACCAAAGTAATGGACATTTTCTCAAATTATTGCTTTGGTTTGGGGGGTTTTATTGTGTCATCTTGATCCACAGACCCTCTGGTGCTCTGGACTCTGCATGTCCCAACTGTAGCTGCCAAATCTACTTCAGCCTTCCACGAGATCCATAGTACTCCTGCTCCCTTCCCTGCAGTACCTTGCTGTTTTCACTTGAAGGCAACCTTGCACCACACATGTCTATAAGCAGACCCTGGCCGGGAAAGCACCACAGCCGCTTCACCCAGTAGATATCTCTCACCTTGCAGGTGGAGAGAGGCTGAACTCCAGGCACGGACGAGAAATACCCAAATTGTTCTTGTAAGGTTTGATTCATCGGCATTTGCACTCTGCTCACTTTTCATTTGGCTCCTCTAAATTCGATTTAACTCTGATCACACTCATATGAAGTGTAGGAAGGAGATTCCTTGTGTGGGGAGCACACGTGTCCCTGATTCCTCCACACTCACTGCCTGTCCTGGCTCTTCTCTTCACTGAAAGCATCAACAGCGACCACAATTAATAGCAGGGACAGACCATGAGCTCAGTTTTAAGCGAGGACAGAACAAGCTGGAAAGTATGCAGATAAGAGTGATATTTCCTAATCAGTTGTTCCCAAGGAATTTTATCCTTGGATATTTGGGGAGCCAGTTATCTCAGCCATTAGTGAACTTGTGAGGGACAGGTGAGATACCAGCAGACGGGCAAAGGGCAAAGGTAACCTCTACTCTTCAAAAGCAGGGGACAGGAGGAATCAGGCAGTTGCAGAACTATCTGCTTAACTGTGATGCCAGGAAAAATACTGGGAGAAATAAATATCTGAAGAAAAAAAACCCACAAGATAAAAAGCAGGACCCATGGGCTGGTCGGTAGTAAGTAGTGCAACACTGTAATGTATTTTATGCAGAGGAGAAGAATACAAGGAGATGCAGCATAGAATAATTTCAGGACTTTCAACGTGTATTTTCCATTCATTTTAGGGAACAGGCACATTGATAAATTATATACCTCTACCTCTTGACACTACTTTGGAAAGAACAAGCAATAACATTAGTGTGCATTAAGCTGCACTTATGAAACCACTCTTCAAAGCAGAGCAGTATTTAACATTTTCTTCTTTTCCTTCTGCTCAAAATGACCATCTGGCAACAGACTTTCTGGAACGGAGCCTTTTCTCTGGTTTCTGTTTGGGGACAAGTCTGTGCCGACTTCCAGCAGTTCATGTGATTTAGCTTTGCAGAATATAGTTCTCTTCTGAAACATACGTGGGCTTGAAACCAAATTCAGATACTGAAACAATCTGGTGTGAAGCAAGCTGTGGGTTACCATGCAGCTTCCTCTAGGTGCGTGCAGCATGTCAGACTAGAAAGATTTGCATTCCCTTCCACACAGTCGCAGGCTAAGTGGTGAATTCTGTGTATTATCCACAGATACTTTACTTGCCCTAAGCTACCCCCATCAAATCTATCTGAAGTTTCATTTAAAACTTCTAGGAACTTCATAGTATCATAGTATCATAGTATCAGTCAGGGTTGGAAGGGACCACAAGGATCATCTAGTTCCAACCCCCCTGCCATGGGCAGGCACACCCCACACTACATCAGGCTGGCCAGAGCCTCATCCAGCCTGGGCTTAAACACCTCCAGGGACGGCACCCCAACCACCTCCCTGGACAACCCATTCCAGGGCTTCACCACTCTCATGGTGAAGAACTTCCTCCTCACATCCAGCCTGAATCTCCCCACCTCCAGCTTCATTCCATTGAAACCAGAATCCATTCATTTGAAACCAGAAGATTGCATATCCTGCTGTCTACAACTACCTGGAGGGAGGTTATAGCCAGGTGGGGGTTGGTCTCTTCTCCCAGGCAACCAGCACCAGAACAAGAGGACACAGTCTCAAGCTGCACCAGGGGAGGTTTAGGCTGGATGTTAGGAATAAGTTCTTCATAGAAAGAGTGATTGGCCATTGGAATGTGCTGCCCAAGGAGGTCACTGGAGGTGTTTAGGAAGAGACTGGATGGGGTGTTTGGTGCCATGGTTTAGTTGATTAGACGGTGTTGGGTGATAGGTTGGACTCGATGATCTCAAAGGTCTTTTCCAACTTGGTTAATTCTATTCTCTATTCTATTCTATTCTATTCTATTCTATTCTATTCTATTCTATCCTATCCTATCCTATCCTATTCCATTCCATTCTATTCTATTCCATTCTATTCTATTCTCCTCAGATGTAGTGAGCATAATTATGGTCAATTAATTGTCCTTTTAAAAAAATAATAAATAAATTAAAAAATCAAACTGCAAGAAGGTCTCAGGGACAAAACCTCCTGGCTGCAGGAGAATGTAGGAGTCTGGAAAGACAGCGTAATCTGTCTCTAAAGGAAGAACAATTTTCTGTGCACAGCAGCCTATGCTGATTTTAGAAGCAACATTTAAAACTTTGCAGAGCTGGTGCATATGCTCAGCTGTCACATGATACAGGTGGCCTTGGAGTCACAGAAAAAAGTCTCATCTCATGACCTGTCCTGCCCTTGTAACTATCTAGTGCTAATTCCACCTGGTCTGTGGGTAGAAAATAGTAGGAAATGTAAGACCCTGTTTGGAACCTTCACACCAGGCCTACAACCTTTTTTCTAACTGTTCCAGCGCACTGATGACAAAGATTTGAAACCAGGCCATGTCCATCTGGGGCACAGCAGCAGGAAAGAAGCTGCATAGCCAACTTCAGGAGAAAGCATCAGCATGAGGCTGGAGCTGTAGATAAGCTGTGGCTAAACTGTGTTTCCAGGGAAAGAGGTTAGTGTCCAAACAGAGGAAAAGACAGGGGCAGTCTCTTCTTTGCAAACAGAATGAAATACACAAACAAACATCAAAAGCCAGGAGAAATTAACTGATTCTTAAAATTCCTCTCACCTACAACAGTCCCAGATTTTATTTCCATTTATTAGATCTACTAAAGTAGGAGGCCTGAGGAAAAATCATCAAATCCTGTTTGTTCTTTTCCAACAGCCCAAAAAGCAGCCCGCAACTTTCCCTGGAGTTTTAACCTGCACTTCATCTTTCCTGGTAGGAAATGACCACCTTTGAAGCCAGCTTAAAGGGAAAAAGAAATGGCTTCCAATAAACCTGAAAATAATGTTGCAAAGTATTTGCCTTGATAATTTTGTTTTCAGGGGAGTTTAATAAAAGCAATACCCAGTCCAGACCACACTGGTGTGCAAGTGCTGCACAAACACATGCAAAAAGGACAGATCGTGCTCCTAAGACATGGTAAAGACATGAAGGGATCTTATCACCATGTTGCAGGTGAAGCAGATTCAGACTGGGATACCCCTGGCAATGTGCCCATTTAGCTGCTACAATTAGGATGGCTGTAATTCAGGAGGGGCACTAGGACCACTGACCCAGTGCTGCTGGAGCCACACCATGGAAAACCAGCACTATTACCTAAATCAGAACCATCCATGGGCAGTCTGCAGAGAGCCTGGGCCAAACCTGCAAAAGACTGAGGAGCAGAATTATATATTCTGAGAGCCATTCCAGGGTTTAAAATGTAAGCTGGACTTTCCTTGTAATGGCAGAGAGGAAAACCTCACATAATTTCTAGTAACCCTGTAGGACTTTTTTGCTGTGGCTCTTGATACATGGTGACCTACACCTCGCATATCCTCCTGCTCATGGTAGGTCTGTTAGGACTTGGTATTTTTTAGCAGCCAACTGAACAAGCTGGATCCAGTGGATAGGTGCTAGGTGTGTTTTCCAGTGTAGGGGCATTATATTATAAGAATTCAGCAGTTCTGTTGAGAAAACCACAGCATGGGAAGCAAATGGATCTCAAATATGGGACAGCCACTCGGTCTGCTCTCACTAGCTAATGTGACTGGCAAAGTGGAGTATATATATAGTCTCCTGACTCACTCACCTTCAAAGGGTTCTGTATTTTCACAGTGAATCTTTCTCCCTGGTTTCCATTTTCATTCTGGAAAGTTGTTAAGTGCTAAATGTCTCAATTCCCACAAGACACCTCAATCTTCCACACCTATATCCCTACATATGTATGTGTGCCTGGCTCCTGGACACAGCCGTGCAGAAAGTAGGGCTCTGGATTGCCCTTTTGACTATTTCTCAGATGCTTGCTGCTGTCTATAGTTGCAGACATGACCACCTCCTGCCAAAGAGCAATAAAGGATACTTGCCACACTGAAATTAATAAACAGCCTGTTTTGCTCCCGTCAGACAGGCTGTAGTCTAATCACATGTCCTGTGGCTTTACCCTGCATCACTCTTTCCCTTCTACTGTCATATCACATCAGGGATTCCTCAGCACCCATCATAAGTACATTCAGGCTGGAAGTTGCTCTGCAGTGCATCCTGTGGCAGCCCTCTTACACACATCTACAGAGACTGAAATAAGAGGAGAATATGTGCTAGGGGTGCTGAATCATAAACATTAACACAGGGCTACCCAACAGACAGGGTTTTTTATTCCCATGCAAGGAATAGCTTCATCCCAGCCATGGCTGTTGAGCAGGAGCTCGTGGGTGGCTGTTTGCAGCCTACAGAACTCTCCACGTGGGTGCACACTGCTTACAGTTAACTCCTGCTGAGACAACTCATGGCTGTTTTTAACAGACACAAAAGCCAGACGGTAGAGGTAAGGAACGGCAGCAAGTCATTCATATCAGACAGACAGGGGTAGGCTGACTGAATACAACGGTTCAAGCTGAAAAGAAAGGAAAAAAAAGAAGATAGAGGGGAAGAGCAGAGAAGGGATGGAACTGGAGCTTGTGGAAAGGTTAACTAGCTGTGCTATTTTGGTTCAATGTGTTTGAGAGAAGACAACTAATACAATTAGCTTATCCAGACAGCAGGCTGGAAGGGACTTCTGGGTGAACATCCAGGGGGTGTAAACCAGTGTGTATTTGTGACATGAACTGCATCACTTCTCCAGGAGATGCAGACAGCCAAATGGCAAGTCAAATGGTCACCATGTAACTAGATTAATATCAGCTGCAGGCATTGCTCTCAGATAAGCAGATCAACTCATATCTACATGCATCCTAAACTTGGACATATAGACATATGGTAAGTCCTAGTTCCACTTATGTGGACACAGATAACAGAGCACATTACCTGCTGGAATCAGGCAGGAGCAGAAGATGCTGCTCTGTATTAGAAGAGGAAAGAAGTCCTGATTTTGCTGCATAGATAGCTGTCAGCTCCTTGGACCAGACAGCTGTGCTTTGGCCAAACTACAATCTGTTGGCTGTGTCATATGTCCCATTTCCTCAGGTCTGCAGAGCTCAGAGAAAAGAGGATCCAGACAGTGCTTTATCTTGGTGACAATTTTCTTTTCTGAAATCAGCTGGGAGCAATGTCTTCAGCTATTGCCAGAAAAGATCACCGACAGCTATTGGCATCGTCAGCCCTCGGTTACGTGGTTTCCGAAGTGACACAAGGGATGACAGATTCATATTAATTCCAGTCAGCAAATGGATTATAAATACTCCCCCAGCCAGTTGCCACCTGATAGGACTGTGCTTGAGTCCTCCAATTGTAGAAGGGAGTTGTCAACTCTAAATTTACCCACGAGCTTGTATTGAATAAAACATACTACTCTGTGATCCTTGGTAAGCACTTGTGCTGTGGCCCAGCACGGATTAGACTAGGAACTGCTCGTTCCATCAACCAGACAGACATCTCACTATTGCTTATCTCAAGACTCTGATGGCAGAAAGGAGAGAGGGATGGGTTTGACAGGATGAGTTGGTGTATTGGTCATGCAATTGCCACAGCAGTGCCATCACATCTGAGTTAATGAAGTGATCAAAAGCTAGGCCTAACACCTAACACCTTTCTGATGAGGTAATGGCTTCTGTTCCTAAGGATAGCCTTTCCCATCAGAACAATGTACCACCATGGCTGGTACAAGTAAACCCACACAAAGAATGGGGTGTCCAAAGCCAGACAGAGCTAATACAAAACAGACTGAGATAGCATTCCCTGTGAAAAGCAGTAGGCAGGATGCTAAAAGTCTGTACTAATGGACTGTTCACTTGAAAAGCCATAATTAGAAGGATTTTACAAATCAGAAAGTAAACAAAAAGAAAGTAAGTGAGGAGTTCTACTTTGTTTTTTCCCCCTGGCTTTAGAATGGTCCTAGTGTCTGCAAATTGGGCAGATGCACGAGCTGCTAGTGGCACTTCTCTGTGATACATTCTCTCATTTAAACAAAAACATCCACCTGAGCAGGAGGACAGCTTGCAAGCACTCAGTTCAGGGCACTTACCTAAAGTAAGCCTCTTTTTTTGTGTGCTGTTTGTTCATGCACAAAAACTTTCCAAGATCATCAGCTAGAGAAAGCATCTCATCCCTGTCGATCTGTGGCCACAGACAAAATTTGCCCTCACTTAGGCAAAGACAGGGAGTTACTTGGCTGTTGTGGGCTGCATGCCATTTTGCTTTGCTTTGGGCAAATTTCATCACCAAGTTATTCTCTAGTGGTGCTTTTGGCATTCCTGAGGACAGCCAGCCTCTCAGGCAGCAGCAAGAGCCTTCTGCTCACCATCTGCACCCACGCTCTCGATATCCTGTGACCCCCAAACCATGCAAGCTCTGGGGGCTCCCAGGCAGGACTGCAGGTGTCACAAAATGGCACTTAGCCATGGAAGGACAGTCCACACAGTCCAACAACCCAGTGGCTGCTTCTCTACAGAGCAGGCTCTCTCTTCTGATGGAGACTTGCCCTATATTTCCTTTATTTTTACCTACTCTGCAATTTTTAGCAGTTGGCCCAAAATGGTAGCTCTCCACGTTCTGGAAAACCTCAGTGGAGAGCAAGGCTGAAAAATGATGCAGCACAAAAACTCTGGAGGCCTTTGCTTTGAGAAACTGTAGCACACCTCTGCGTTTAGACAAAGATTTGACCTTGTGCTTTTTTGTCACCTACATAAAAATTGTCCTAAGTGTAGCCAGGTCATACACTCTTCTAAATAGCTTTTCCCCCATGCTTTCCACACACATGGAAGATTGTATCATCTTCTAACATCAAAAATACTGTTAACTCATGCTGCAGCTATGTCACATGGAGTAGCCCAAATCACTGGATGCTTTTAACCTCAAACTGTGCACCTCAGATTCTTTAGGCAGCAGAGATAAAGCTCCTGGATTATTTCCTCCCTGCATAAAGAATAGACAAAGGCACAACCACTTGTACCTTCAAAGCACTCGGATACCCCTGGAATGAAAGAGGAACTGAAAAGCTCCATCTCTGTGTTTTGGCACTTTGTGTGACAAGGCCTGGAGCTCAACAGGAGGGATAGTACTAAACACTGAATGGCTGCTTGTTGCACAAGCACTGTGCACCCAGTACACTTGTGAGACAGGGGCTTTAGGGGAAAAAAACACCAAAGCTGAGATTAAATCAAAAGCCCCATGGGGAAGGCACACAACAGGGAGTCACACCCTCAGTGCAGAGTCCCTGGCTTTGCAGCTTGCACAATGTCCCTTTTGCCTCCTTTTTGCTGGTGTGTGATAAATACAAAAAGTAGTTCAGAGTGACTCTAATCATACAACAGGCGTTTTCAAAATGCAGATTTACTCCAGGGCTGCTAGAAAAATCACACAGAGCAAACATCATTTATTCACATCAAAATGTGGAGTAGAAATCTGTCTTGCAGGACATACTATCCTACTGGGACTTTAATCTAGGTAATGCTAACAAGTAATGTAGAATAAAAGTGGTGGGAATGAGAACAGGAGACAGTCAGCTAAGCAAACAGATCTACTCCCTCTCCATTAGATCTCCGCCATGGAGTTACACCAGCAGTGGCAAGTCCATTGTCTCCTCCTGCACGACACCTGAATTCTCAGCACTAATGCAGCCAAGGATCAGAGGTTCACATCCCTGATGAAAACTGAGTTGTCAAGACAGGAGATACAGAGCCATTTTCTGATCCATTTTGCCACAACTTCCACCAGTGCAGAGCGCTGCCTGCATGTGAACAACTGGATCAGATTCATGTTTTGCAAATATTATTGTTATTTTATGAACTTTGACTTCAATGAGGGCAAAGCCAGAGAGGCTGGAATATGACACAAGGGTTTTGAGCTTGGCTGCTATTTGTCCTTTTTTTTTTTTAAAGTGGGGAGAGAGAAGGAAAAGGATAGTTTAGAATTGTGGTTAAACACATTTTTGTCTCTAGAGGCATTTAGGGGTTTGCCTTTGCTTTGTTTATTCTTCTTTGGGACTAAGTAAAGTCGTATTTTTAAACATAGGACATCCTTCTTTTCCTTTTTAATTATTGAAATTTTAAGAGTCACCCTAGACAGGGCTCTGGCTTCTTTGATCCAAATGCATCTTTCAGACCATTTTCTTGTGACTTTAGAAACTATTTTTTCCAGTCATGCCACTTGGATGTACATTTGTTCACTTCCCAGGAGCAGTTCTGTTTTGTGACTTTCTCTTTTTAAATCACACTATGTAATAGACTTCCTAGTTTGAGCCTCAGTTCTGTTATGATATTTCAAGCACATGAGTGATCCTTGTAATTCAGATACTTAAATGTGACTAGCACTTTAGGATGCTACCAAATCAGCCCTTACACATTTCCTTATTTCTCTTCTGGGGAGTTACTGTCTTTTTACTTTTCCTAAAAGCTGATATATAATCCAGCTCCAGTAGACACAAACTAGGGACATGTTTTTACCACAGAATGTTTTAACATCATGAGCAGTGAAGATCAGGGCCCTGGCTGAAAGCACAGATGTCTGTCCCTCTCTGGGATGGACTCTGCCAAACAGGAGAGCTGGAAGCCCTAGGCAGCCGATCCTGAACTACATGTGTGGGGCTATATAGTGAGGGACTCAACTTCTGCTGGAGGCAGTGAGGGGGAAAAAGTCCCAGAAACTTCAGGACAGAGATTTTCATATCCCCAGACTGGCGGAGCCTAAAATGTGTTTCCAAACCCAAGCTGCTGCAGTGAGGATCCTGGAGGTTTCTGTCCCCCTGTGCAGACACCATGTCGAGTATCTCTTGGCTGGGGCTGGAGGTCGGGAGTGCATCGCCCAAGCGAGTGTCAGGGGCACAGAGGGGCTGCACTGGGGCAGCTGGAGAGTTGGAAGGGAGAAGGGATCTGAGAAGAAGCAACATAGAGCCTGACAGCTCAGAGACGGCCAGATGTTTTCATCATTATGGAAAAAATCTGTTGGTGCCTCTTTGCCCAGAGGAACACTGGAGGAGGAAATATCCTCTTGAGCTCTGATCAAGCCTGCATATTAAAACTGTGATGGGCCAGGGTCAAAAAACAGCAGATACAGGAAGGAGGGATCTTTTCTGACTCCAACTCTAACATTCAATATGAAGGTACCCTGAAAGGCTACTCTGCCTCCCCAGGGTTCTATTCCTGATTTGCTGCCTCAGAAAGCTGGAGAAACAGGGCCTGAAAGATGGGCCCAGGTGATATTTCTCCAACACCCCACCTCAGCACTTCCTCCAGCTGCAGCAGGTGCTGCCCCGGCAGAGTTCAGTCCTGGGGACATGTAACCCTGGAGTTCCATAGCTCCAGAGACACGCAGCTCAGGGCTTCCAAGGAGTCTGAGCACATCAATATACAACCAGGGGCTGCAGACCCCTGCAACGGTTTACAAAATCAACACTGAAGGAAGCCAGCCACCCTCCTGGCCCCACACACCTCTGTACACCCCAAGGCCCTGGCTTAGTGCCATAACCCATACCAGGAGACATCCAAGAGTGAGACGGAGGGCTGTGTTTTTCAGCCACAGCAGGTAACAGGTTCCAGCTTTTCCTGTCTCTCCCTTCGTGTCTCACATCTCTCGGTGTCCCTTTCAGCCTTCCCCACCAGCTGCAGGACTCCTGGATATGACCAGCCCCTTCACATGGGCCACCCTAGAGACAGCATCTTGGAATTCATCTCTCCCCACGGATCCCCTTCCCAAAAGCAGCACTGCCCCATCCCCCGACGGCTCCTCTCGCCAATTTTCGTTTTCAGAAACTAAAGTTACTGCGCAATTAAAACCCAAAAGTAACCCCTTAGGGCTGCCCAGGATAAAAGTGTGCAAAACCGTAAGAAAACGCCAAGAAAACCCAAATCTCTTCGATTTCTATAAGAAATAAACTCCGTGTGTGAAATCAAAGGGCATTTGTAATTTCATGCATTTCACTTGGGTTTGGTTTGGTTTGGTTTTTTCTTTAATTGACAAGAAGAGAAGGTGAGCAGCAGCTGGGCTTGCAAAAGGACGGCAAAGCCCTCAGAGCCGACAGGGAGCAAGGCAGGCACCGAGAAACGGGTTCAGTATTGATGGAATTCCGAGGAAAATAAAATAAACTTTAAACACGCTGCAGTTTAAAAACGCTTTTCCATCTACCGCTCCAAAAAGGGGATAATTCGAGCAGGAATTGGCAAGGAAATGCAGATCTGGTTTTATTTATGCTGCTTTCTTTTGACATGTAAAAAGAAAGTTGTGAAGATACCCGAAAAGACGAAATTTTACCCGAAAAGAAAAAAAAAAAAAAAGTTTAAAAAGAGTAAAAATCTAGAACAACTCTTGCAAGATTTTCCTTTGTTTCTCACTCTTTTCTTCCTGTCACACCCTTGACATACATCTTATTTTATGTTCGGTGAATCGTATATTCATCAGACTGACGGCAAAAACTTCCCACGTACGTATTAAGCAGTTTCTCTCACTCTCATACATTTCAATTTTGCACGGATTTCTTCCCAACCATTTCTCCCTCCGCAAAACAAGATGCGGGTGCACTCGGAGTTTGTTTTGTGGAGAGGATACAGAAACGAGACCCTTCGGATAAACCGACCCATCACCCGACAGACCGACGCAAAATCGCAGCGAATCATCTGCCCGCTTCGAGAGAAAGAACGGCTTAAAGGCCCGGTGCCGCTCCGGCGATGAACCGCCCGGGAGCCCTGCGGGGGCGGGCAGCGTGTGTGTCGTCCCCCCCGGGCTCTCAATCCCATGTTCCCGGCGCCTCCCTTTACAGAATCCAGGGGTGGGAATTCTGTTCCGATCTCCGCCAAACCCTCCCGTCTGTCTCCCGGGGTAGGGGTGGTTGTTTCCCCTTTGTATTTGTTTGGTGCTGGTTGGTTTCTGCTTACTTGGGGTTTTTTGTTTGGTTGTTTGTTTGTTTGTTTTTGAGGGGGTTTTGTCGTGTTTTTGAAAAATGATCTCTTATAATCTAGAAGACGGCCTCGTCTCCCTCCAAGAGCAGCAGCCACCCTGGGGCCAGGGAGTGGAATTCTGCAGGACAGGGGTGAGAGCCGCGCTTCCCCCGAGGCTGCCTCGCTGCACCGGGGCAAGTGCGGGAGAAGAAACGCGGCCGTCTCAGAAAGCCGCCTTCCCGGGGCAGGGGGACAGAGAGGAAAGGCAGAGCCACCCGCCTCGCAAAGGCTTGAGGGGAACTGGGATGGAGGGTGCAGCTCGGCAGGGACAGGAACATAGTTCCATACCCGCGGCTTGCCCTTAGGGCAGTCAATTTCATGCCCCTCTGGTTGTGGGTCACAGGCTGGACCCGAGCCGGAGCAGAGGACAGCGCCAGGAGACGCCGGAGCAGAGGTGGGGGTCAGGGCTCTGTAACTCTACTCGCCAGGGTCCATCCTCCAACCCGTTCAAGGAAGGGGCTTTCCCAGAAAGCCTGGGCTGAGTCCTGCTTCCCGGGGAACCCTACAGACCCACGAGGCTGAGAGGTGGCACCCCTGCGCAGGGTGATGGCTCGGAAGGGTGCCGGTCCCTCGTTTCCTCAGTGTGTGTGTGGTGGGGGAAAACCACTTTTAGTACAAATAAAGCCCAAACACGGATTCATGTTTAAAAAGGCTTCCCCAGACTTGCTCCCCCAGGCTGCGCTCCCCTTCTTCACGCTACGCAGGCCAGGGGCAGACCCAGGTGCTGGGAGACGGGGTGAGGTAGGGGGTGTCGGAGCAGAACCCCACTGCCCCGGTCCTGCCCCAGCCCGGCGCGCCCCCCGCCAGGATCCTGGGGAGCGCAAAACGCGCATGGTGACATCGCAAGACGGATCGGATTTGCACGGCCAGCAGGAAGTATCCGAGAAGTCAGACCTTTATCTCCTCTGGAAAACGTCCTGCGGACAGACAAGCTGCAAACACCCTGAAATCCTTGCGGCGGTTTCAGGCTCCCCGGCCGAGCACTGCTCCCATTCCCGCTGGAGCCGGTGGGAACCTTTCCGCCCAGGGGAAGAAGAGCGGGCCAAAGCTCCGAGGGAGAGAGCAAGGGCAGCCCTGCTTCATTTAGAGCTTTATCTTTCGAAACAACTCGCGCCTCACAATGCCTGGAAGGTATTTCGTTTTAAAAACACTTTTCTTGGCCATCCCCGGGCACCTGGCTGCCGAATGCGTGTGTCAAACCGTTGCTGCATTTACCAAACGTGAACATCTCTTCGGTCCTTTAATTCTCCTGTTGCTAAAATAACCGTATCGCTTCTGTCCTGTCTGCTTTCCCCTTGGAAATGTAACGAACAAGGGCTTTTGTAATCAACTGGCCGCATTAAAAAGTTTTTACTGGAGCTCAAAAAACCGGCCGAACCCGGACCCGGTGTCAGTAGCGAGATGGCTTCAGTGCGGGGACAGGGGAAGAGGGAAGGGAGGCAGCACCCCAGATCAGGCTTGCGTCCCCAGCGAACCCAGCACAGCTATAGGCAGAAGAAGTGGTAAGCAGGGTACAATTAAAGCTTTTTAATTGTCTGACTGGCTCTCAGCTTTTGCTTCAGCCTAGAGGGAAAAAGAACCGCAAACCAATCAACCAAAAAAATATCAATCAAATAAACAAAAAATCCCACCAAAAGTAAACTTAAAAAAAAAAAAGAGAGCGAGAGAGAGACAAAAACCCCCACCTCCAGCTCCAGGGTTACAAGGAGCCAACTTAATTATCAGATTCCAGGCACAGGGCCGAGAATAGGAGGGGAAAATCCACAGTGGCATTCGCTGCCCAAGTCCCCCTACCCAGAGTGACCGACAGATGTGGAAAGCGGCGACCGGAACGCCTCCGGGCTGTTGCCCGCAGCCCACCCAGAAAAGCGGGTCTAGGGACATCAAAACCCCAAACGACATCAGACGCTTTTATTCGTCGCTTTGCATAAATTGTCCAGAAATAAAGAGGAGACACTTCGGTGCTTTCTGGTTGCTGTATTCCCGTACTGAGCCCTGGCACCATCCTGCCCACCCGCATCAGCTCCCTCCAGTCCGTTTGCACGGAGGGAAAGGGCCGATGCTCTCTCTAGTGTACGGCGGGGATCCAGGAACGGCGGCCGGAGCCCTGGAGGTCGAGCAGCGGCAGAGGATGGCAGCGGAGCGGCCGGCTCGCACCTGCCCTGCCGCCAGCAAGCAGGGCTGTCCCGGAGGAGACACACACACACACATTCGCTGCCGGGGCCTCGGCCCCTACCACCGGGCAGAGCGGAGGCCCCTCGCCAAGGTCGCCCACACGTCAAGGTCAAAACTCGCTTACTCTTGGACGGTGCCCGAGGCCGGGGCCGAGGAGTGGGGCTATTGTCCTCGCCAGCAACCTCGGCGCTGGGAGCAAAGAGAGGCGGCCGGCAAGGGCTTCGGTAGAGGTGGAAAGTACCGCGGGAAAAAGAAAAGCATGGAATCCGGGGAGGGGAGGATGGGGGGAGGCGGGAAGAGTGTAAAAAAATAGCAAGAAAAGGAAAAGGGTTTAGCTGCATCAGAATGGAGCTCCTGGACAGCTCCAAATCCAGTTTTCTCAGCAGAAATCCGGAGGGTTGCAAGCAAACTTTTCCCCGGCTCTAGCCGCCTCCCTCAGCCGGGCAAGTACGCCTCCCCCCATGCCCCCTCCCTCAGCCCTCGTCCCCTGCGGGACCCCACCACAGCAGACAATCACCGCAACCGGCTATCACGCCCCAAGGATTTATTCAACCACGGCTCGCCGATTTGTAGCATCCCCTTCCAATCCTTTGAATGAACAAAATGGCCAAAAGACCTTGGGGAGCCCTCGGGGACTTGCAGAGATCCCGAGGTCCCACCAGCTCCCGCCGCCCACGATGGGAACCAGGAGATTGGCACGAGTTCTCCAAGGAAACCCTAATAGGTTATTTCTGGACTACTGGCTCTTAACAAATCTATAGCACCTGAAGTGTTAGCACTCAATTAGTGACAAGGTTTCAAACCCCGGCGTTTACTGGTGAGGTATAAACAGAATCCTCAGGAGATAGCCGGGAATTAGAGCGGGAGGGGGCCCTGGGACATCTTAACGGACTGGGATTAAGAGGAAAACTTTTTTAAAAGGCCCCATCTCTCTCTCACTGAACAGTCAGAGGTGTCGAAAGCTCAAGGGGAGAGAGGATGTACTCTCTGGAGCTAATTGCAGGGTTTGGGAGGGGTGGTTGGTTGTTTTCAGCAAGAAAATATTTTTAAAACAAAACCCCAACACCAACGAGTAACACTGAGCAATTCCGGAGAGAAGCTGCGAGGTGTGGAAGACCCTGCGAGGGGCTTTTCTGGGCTCGGTCCCAAAGGGGCATCGAGAACAACCTGCAAACCGTATGAGGGCTGTGGAAGGGAGTCGGGCAGTCCCCGCTTTCCCCTTGCAGCCACAAACACAGCTTGGCTCGTCCCGGCTCTCTCCATCCTATACCCACGGAGCCTGGGTCCCAGTTGGATGGGTGGGCTGGAGAAGGTGTTTCAGTGGGCTCCTCCGGGGTCCTGTCTCCCTTTACTCCTTTTTGTGAGTTATTTAAACACCATTCTTATTTCGCCCTCTCCTCCTCCCCCTTCCCCCGGCCTTCAATAGAAAGCGACCTCAAAGGGTTTGGGAGATCTCAAAATGTGAATAATGCTCCCCCTTCACCTCTGTTTCGGGGACTCAGCCGGGCAGTTCACCCTGGGCTGGGCAGGACGGGGACCGAGCCTCGGCGACTGAGGGCTACATGCAGGGTCCGGAGCTGAGTGAACCGGACACTTTTGTCCCCTCTGCTCGGCTGTCCAGGGCAGAGACGCTGTTTCCTGTGGGAGCCTGGCTTCAGCAGGCTGCTGGAGAGCACCGAGAAAGGAAGAAAGCGGGGGCGGGGGGTGGAAATGGGTGCTGAGCCCCGACCCGGAAAGTCCGTGAGCTGCTGTGTGTCAGTAACTTGTTCATCAATCAGCCGGACACAGAGCAGACCTGGCCTCTCTTTGCGGAGTGTTTGCTTTTTCACCAATTATTGCGGCCCTGCAGCTCTTTTTGTTGATACAGTAGTTCTAAAAAGTGCTAATGTTCATTTATCAGGGGGCCGAGCCCGGGACTCCCACTAGTTGTGATTCTTCCAAAAATATAAACATCAAGAGAAGGGCTAAGGCTAAAGCCCCCATTTGTTTCTAAACTGCAGTATTAGAAGTGATGCATTGTTGAAGATAAAGCGGAGATAACGCTGTCTGTCTCCAATGAATGTCTCCCCGACGCATTAATGACATTCCAAATGATAGCTTCGTCTTATCATTCAATTAATCACTTCCACCCTCTGCAGCCGGGCCCACATCGATCGGGAGCTGCCGTGTGATTGGGGGTCTGGAGGAAGCCAGTCAGTCCTCAGCCCAGAGCGGTTGTGAGCCGGCAGCTCTCCTCCGGTGTGTGCAGAGCCCGCCGCCAGGGATGCACTCCGAGACCGGAGCGGCCGAGCTCGGACCCACATCGGCTCAGGGTGGCTTTCCTCTCCGCGTTCACCGGGCAAAGGAAGACCTCCGGGGACAGGCACTGCCTTGCGAGCTCCGGGTCTGATCTGGGAAGGGCTTTGGGGGCCCAGGATGGAAAAAAGGGAGCACTAGAACCTGATTCTCCTGTCCCCAGGGATGTGGACGCCACCAAGGCAGGCGAACCTGCATACGCAGGTCTGGATCAGGGGAAAAATTGGGATGACTTCGGTATTTTAGTATTTATCTAACCTATCACGATTAGCTTATAATAAAAAGGAGACAACCAGGTTCGAAAGGCCGCCGAGCCGTACAGAGGGAGCAGGAGGTACCGCAGACACCCAGCAAAGTCCTTCTGCATGTCCCTCTCTCAGGCGGGGCTGCCGGGGCTGCTTCCACCTTCCCCGGACACTTCTCCCCTTCTCCCGAAACTAGGAAAATCTCCTCCGAGTTTTTCCCAGGGAAGTCCGCAGGAAGCGCAGCCACTAAGAGCGAGGTGATCGCTTGGACGCCCCCCTCCCCTCATTAAATAGCAACATTTCAGGTCTTCCAGTACATATTCATCTCTCCAGCTGTCATCGCCGGATCCGGAGTGGGTTCGCAAACTGCTGCCAGATCACCGGCAAAAGACTGCAGCAGGAGGCTGCCAGAGTGGAACAAAAATCGCTCGCAAAAATACCCCAGAAGGGAACCCGAGAGTGTCGGAAAAAAATCTCGGAGGGGAGTTGGAGGGCAGACAGCAGCAGCTACCCTCAGGATAGAGCAGCCCAGGGAGGGCGGCTGCGGGCAGGTGCCCGTGTTCTTCCCTACCTCGGGACGTTTCCTCCATCTGCAGACGAGGGAGGATTCGCCCTGCGACCTCGCAGTCTTCCTGGCAAAGGCCCGGGCAAGGTACTCCCCACCTTACCGCAGCCCCGCGGGGCTTCTGGTCTCGGTTCCCAGACCCCAGTCTCGCATCCCACCGCCCTCAGCCACACCGGGGCTCGAAGGGGACGAGCCGAGCCATTCGGGGCCGGGCGCTCCGCAAACAGAAAGTCTCCAGATGAGATTTTTACATCTTTTTTTCCTCTCCCCCCGAAGCCACAAAGCGCCGTAACGCCCCTCCTCAATCGGCGACTTCGAGTGCGTTAAATTAACGGGATCCCTCTTCTGCCCCGTGAATTCAGGGGCCTGCGGCAACCGTGCGCCCACCCGTGATGGGGGAACGCAGCCGGCACTGGCGCCCGCTCCCGGCCACAGCCCGGCCGTCGGCTGCTTTGACTTACTCCTCTTTTGCCCTGAGGACTCCTGTATGTTTTGCAAAGCCTTCAACACGTGGTTATTTTTTTCCCCGAGTTTTTGGTTTGTGGTTTGTTTTTTTTTTCCTTTCATAATTTATTTTTTTTTTATTCTTATTTGTTTGGTTGGTTCTGTTTTGTTTTCTTGTTTTGCGGACAGCGGCGGGGTTTTTTGTCTGAAAGCTTTACAAAGAGGCTGGGGGGAAATCTAACAGGAATTTTCCCCTCCAAAGCCAGGCAGGGGCTTTGATTAGGGTCTCTCTTTTATCAGCTGTTGTGCTGTTTCAGAATATCCCTATAAACCTTAAGCGTTGATTTCCCTTTGAATGCTCCTGCCACAAGAGTGAAATCCCGTTCTCCAGTTCCTGGGATCGGATATTGCAGAATACTAAAAACGAAACCTCCATTCCCTCTCTAAAAAAAAAAATAATGAAATCAGCACATATTTGGTTGATGGTTTCCTCCCGGCCTGTTTATTTAATCTGACTGTATGATAGATGGCATCAGATAGTGACTTTGTACACATTAGGCCGTTCTGGATTTTTTTTTTTAATGGATCAACAAACCCAGCAGGGAAAAGCTGCTTAAATACAGTGCCGCCCCTTTAAACGAGTGGGGATGTTTTTGAGATGTATTACTATATTAGGTGACATGGAACTTTGCATCTCTCATACCATCACTGCAATGTTGGCCAATAGAAAGCTAAAGTCACCCAAAAACTGCCTAGTCCCTCCTTCCCTTCCCTTATGGTCTGGTCCTACCTGCCTCCAGTGCACAAGACAAGGCTACTCGTGGGAATGCTATGTGCCCCCTCCGTGAGCCCACGCTCCACCACTGCTCCAGGTTGGCTGCTCCTCATCTACTTTTCCATGACCCTGGGCTCCGGCCGCAGCCCTGCTCTCCTCCGCAATGTTTCCTAGCCCTGTGACAACGACGCCCTTCTCCGTTAAGGATATTTTGAACCTGGAACAGCATCAGAGTGGCCTGGCCTCCATGGAGCTCTCCTCGCTGTCCTCCCCCTCCTGCATGCTGGCCACCTTCAAGCAGGAGACCTACAGCGCCGAGCCCCCGGCCCTGCCCGACCTGCGGGAGGAGCTGCCCGAGTCCCACCCGGCCAAAACCGCCGCCGCAGCCTTCCCCGGCTCCTACTACGTTAAAAGCTATGTGGAGGTGGACTCGGCCAAGGACCCCAAGGCGGAGAAAAAAGGTAACGAGTACAGTGATCCTGGCAAGGGCTCGCCTCCCAGCTGAGAAAAAAGGAAAGCAGCGGGAAAGCGACCCCCAGCCGGGGAATGGGCACTCGGACGGGGGCGGCTCGGGCAGGGGACAGACGGTGTGAGGCTGCGGGCAGGAGGCACCGCGCCCGACCTCTGGGCCCGGAGCAGGGAGAACGCGAGTAGTCAAACCATCTTCATCCCTTTCCAGGCTCCGTGGGGCAAGAGCGGTACAGACCCACGGTGAGCAGCGTCCCGTCGACCCCCGCGGCTCCCCCGACCGCGACCGGGGCTGCGGCCGCCTTGGCTGCCCGAGGGGACGGGCAAAGCTACAGGATGACACATGAGGCCTCGAGCTTGTCCAGAAATTAGGCGACAAATCTAATTTCTAATTCGCTAGAATGAGTGTAGGCCCTTGGTGCCGGGGTGTGATTCAGTACGAAGCTACTTGCGATAAACCTAGGCTGCAGCCCAGGTGGTCGTGACTCAGATCAGTGCACGGAGCATCCTTGTTTTCACACAAACAAACAAACAAACAAGGGACCCACGGAAAACTGCTGAAGAGGCACTTCAAGATGGGGCAGGGCCGGTCCCACTGCCGCAGGGACCGCTGTACCTGGGGGGCTGAGAGAGGGCAGGGCTCGCTGACAGTACTCACGGTTTATTGAACAGTGCTTTGTACTTTTTTTTTTTTTGCACTCCCCTCCACCCCACCGCCCTCCCCCGTTTTTCCTTTACCCGTTTGTTTTTTGCAGAACTGTGTTCTCTGCACAAGAGCCTGGAGCAGGAGAAAAGAGACCTGGAAGACCCCGAGCGCCCCAGGCAGAGGAAAAGGAGGAAACCTCGCGTTCTCTTCTCTCAAGCCCAAGTCTACGAACTGGAGAGAAGGTTCAAGCAGCAGAAGTATCTCTCGGCTCCCGAGAGAGACCATCTAGCGAACGTCCTGAAGCTCACCTCCACCCAGGTGAAAATTTGGTTCCAGAATCGAAGGTATAAATGCAAAAGGCAGAGACAGGATCAGACGCTCGAAATGGTGGGCATCCCTCCACCCCGGAGAATAGCGGTGCCGGTGCTGGTGCGCGATGGGAAACCCTGCCTGGGGGAGTCTTCTCCCTACAGTTCGCCGTACAATGTCAGCATTAACCCCTATAGCTACAATGCCTACCCCGCGTACACCAACTACAACAGTCCCGCCTGTAACGCCAACTACAACTGCAACTACCCATCCATGCAGACCATGCAGCCCTCGGCGGCCGGCAACAACTTCATGAACTTCAGCGTAGGGGACTTGAATTCCGTGCAGACACCCATCGCGCAGGGCAACGCGGGCATCTCCACATTACACGGGATCCGAGCCTGGTAGAGCCGCCCCCGCACCCAGCCTGCTGCCCTCTGTGGACCATGACCACCGGCGAGACCCGGGGGTCAGGGATGGAGGAGCTTCGGCCGCGCCTGCGAGCCGGTCTCGGGACATTTCCAGGCTGCGGGGTGGGCGGTGGTGGGGATGAGGACAGTTCTGTGTAGCATCCCGGCGGAGTTCAGCGGCGTGGCGGCCATTTCCAGCGGGGAGGTCGGCACTGCTCCGTGCGATGGCTGCTCTCCCGACGGGGCCAGGAGAGCCCGGCGCTGCCCGACCCCTCTCTCTCCCTTTTCCACTGGGGTCTTTGCCCCGGTAATACCCTTCCTTCCTGCAAAGCAACTGGTCATTTCGCTTGACTTGCTCCCAACGACAGCTAGCCAAGCCCTGCAACTCTCTCTCTCTTCCTTTTTTTTTCTTTTTCCCCTCTCCCTATAATTTTATTTTTTACCCTATACTAATTATTATTGAGATCCACATTTAATTTTTGCACTTCCCGTACGGTTTCCACGGCCTGGCCAGTTCACTATCTCGACAGCCCACAGGTCTTCTCTTCGAGGCTGCTAACGCCGGCCTCGGCTCTGCCCGTAGGCAATCGGTACCGGGCCAGAAGCGGGGCCAAGGTTGGCTCTCGCCAGCGCACGGATGAGGACAGAGCCCCTCTCACGCCCCCGGCCAAGGAATACAGACACTGCGACCCGCCAGGTCCCCGTAGGGTTATGCACTAAACCGTGAGTTAGTATGGATGCACTGTCCGCCCCTCGACCCGCCGCCCGTTGGTACGTGTTTCCCTTTGCTGTACGAGCTGATGGAGGTCAGCCAGTTGTCATTAAAGAGTGGCTTAACCTTACGCGTGCCTTGGCCTTCCTTGCGCTACCCGGGCTCCCCAGCACCCCGCGGCGGGGGTCAGTGCGGAGCTCCCAGCCCCTCCTCTGCCCCGGGACCCTCTCCCTGCTGTTCCTCTCTCCCGCTTCCCTACTTTCTGCAATTCCCACTGTAGCGCCTGCAAACGGTCCTTGTATTTTAACGTCTTTCAAAAATAACTTAGAAGCGCCTTTCTGAGCCCACGGCTCCAGCAGAACCGCTATGTTCGCCCCAGGACTGGGGTGAGGGCCGGTCCTGTTCCTCCCCGTTGGTGATCGCCTCGCTCCAAATCTCCAAGAGTAGCGGGTGGAGAAGCAATGCAATGGGGCTACAAACACCCCAAGCCATACAAATCCAAGGGGATTGGGCTCTGCCGGAGGAGAGCCCTATTCTATTCTACTCTATTATATTCGAGAGTCGCCCCTAGCGCAGCCGCAGGAGGGTCTCCGCAGCCCCCCCGCACCCTGTGCCCAGCAGGGAGAGGGGCAAAGGACCCCTTGCCTGCCCCCAAACTGCCCAGGGACAGCGAGAGGTCCTCCCCACCGCCCGGCTCCCTGCTTCTCCTCTGCCTCAGCCCCGGCCTCTAGGACACTTTTACAGTAGTCACTATCAAATGTCAATTATTGGGAGTGAGAAACAACAAACATTGTAATTCAGCGCAGTCAAAACATCCTCTGAGTGTCTGAGATTGTCCGGCCGGTGACAAGGCGATTAGGGGAACCTCCAACCTCTCCTGCCTTGGCTATATCGGCCCCATCAGTAAACAGGGATGGAGACAGGGTGGCTGTGGCCCTGGGACATGGGATGACAGGCTACCAGTGAATGGAAGCTGCCTGCAGCCTCTAGCCATCCTTCCCAAGGGGACCAACCTCACACACCCCTCGAGGTAGAATTGCACAGATAAGGAGCTCTGACCTTCCTATCCTTGCAAATGGAAGGGGAGCCCTGGGTGCTGCTCACAAAGCCCCTGATGCAATGTGGTGCACAGACACCTGTCTGGGGCTCAGGGCTGGACAAAGGGTGGCCTTTTGCTACCTCACAGAAAAGTCTGCTTTGGGGGCACTTAACCCAGAGAGGCAGAAGAACATTGGGTCTGTTACAGCAAAGGGCCAGCTTGAATCAGGGATACAAGGCTGCCTGCCTCTGAATTCTCAGGAGCTGGGGCCAGTGCTACAGCTCTGTGGCCTGGGAAGCAGCAAGGGCTGCTTCTCCCTCTCATGTGAAACCTCTCTAATCTGGTATCACTAGCTTCATGATGGCTTTTGCCTTCTTCCTGTAGAGGCTTTGTGTTTTTAGGACACACAGACATCAGCAGATGGTAGAGAGGCAGGAGGTTAGCCAGAAAATACGCTGATCTAAGACAGCCAAGGGTCTCTACCTTCCTGAGACCCCTGGGGAAAGTGCATGGGAGACTCAGGAGAAAGCTGGTTTTAAATTCTGCCACTGTTAGATGCTGGGAGGGAGTCCCAGTTTGGTAAGCCCAATTCTGCCATCCCACTCTGTGATGCAGGTATCACTGGCAGTTGGATCTTGCTGCTTCAGAGATTGGACAGGATCAGAGCTCATAGGAAGCCCTCAGGAGACAGGACAAGTCCCAAGTTAACATGAGGGACAGCATCAAGATCAGCTCAAACTTAAACAACTACTTTCAGAAGCCAGCCCTGAGTAGAGCCCTGTAATAAGTTGTCTACCATGATGGACTGCACTGAGACCCCAGGAAAAAAATCCTGAAGAACTAATTCCACACATCTCCACATAGTCCCAACATCCTTTCATTTCCTTACATCCCTTAATTTCTTCAAATTTTGTTTATTTTCCTCCCATAGTATCTCAGAGCTACAGCTATCAGGGAATCCATGGGACTTAGCCTGCCATTGTTCTGGGCACCAGCTTTGGGTCTGATTTCCAGGCCTGCACTGTGCTCATTCTCAGCATGGATGGATGTACTGCAGTCCGTGTCCACACCAATGCTAACATGCTCCCCTTCCCTCCATGCTTCCCCATTCCTGTGGGAATTGCATCACAAGCAGATGCATGGCAGGATAAGACAGGGGCTTGGAACAGCAGCTGGAGGCTTGGAGCCAGTTCAGAAAATGATTTAGGCAGAGGCCACAACTGCAGCTGGCTGAGGCCGAGAGCAGTGCGGCCGCCCACCTCTGGCAGAGGCACCAGCAGCCGCAGTGCCAGGAACAGCAAAAGGTCTTTCATTAGCTGGCTTAAGGGGAACTGCAATGAAGAAGTACAGTAGGAATTAACCCCCAGCATGCTGATGTTGGCCAAGGGGGACTCGCCGTCCTCACATGCACAGACACCCCCTTGCTACTAGTCCTGCTCTTCCAGGTCTGCCTCATGTCGGGTTGCAGCTTCATAGTAAGAGCAGCCTCTGCAGACAGTGCAGCCAACAGGGTCAGGCCTTGATAAAAGGTCTCTCTGGGACTTCTGAAGGCACCAGGGCTGTTGGCACACACCGCAGCATGGCGATATGCTCTGCCGAGTCCAATCCTCTCAGAGGCTTAAAAAAAGATGGAGTGCATGAAACTTGCCATGCTTTTCTGCCTAAACCTGAAGTGTTTCACTTTTACAGAGCCTTATGAAAAGCCTGTGCTTAGAAAACATTATTTCAGAGGCAAGTGCAGGATACTGGCACTTCTCCAGAGAACCTGAAATCAGAGATCCTCTCAGAGCTCAGGGGCATGCTAAGGGGTGTAGGAAAGAGGTATAATAAGATTTGCACTTGGATTTGATCTCAAAGTCCTTTTTAAGTTGGTTGTGTTTGGTTTTTTTGGTTACACAACCTGGCACTGGCATTCATGTCTCTGTTTTAGAACAGCTTTTTAAGAAGAATTCAGAGCCCCAGCTGCACCTGAAGGTAACAGAGGGAGTGCAGCTCAGCACCACTTGTCTTCTTGAGACAAACTGCATATGGTAGGTTTGTACAAACTATTTGGAATTCATGCAATTTGTACAGAAACAAGTTGTCAGCTGTAGGGGACTGATAGCAAATCCCTTGCCTTTAGCAGTTTTGCAGGAACTGAACTAATTGTTTTTCCCAAATTACATTTCAGCAGTTCCTAAAGTGCATCTGTGGCCAGAATTTTATTCCTTAAGTGCAAGGAGTTTTGACATAGAAAGTTATTCTCTGGAGGCAGAAAACAGGAGATATGGTCCTGGCAGGAATTAGCTAAATGTTTCAATGTTCCCAAGGAGCCTAGCAGGAAAACAACAGATCAACAACCCTCTCTGCCTAGCCCCCTGCTCCTAATTCATCTCACTGACAACAGTTTAGATCAATATCAGCAGTAAGTGATTTCTTCTTAATGGGGATTATTAAGAAGAGTCAACACCTTTAAAATGCTGCTCCACCTTGCCTCCAAAGTGAGAAAGGGACAGGCTTTCAGGCTGGAGTCTGATTTTTCATTCCTGGGTGGTTAGTTACTGACTGCAATATGAACTTTATGCTTCATTTTGGTGCAGAAAGAGAGGGAAGTGAAGATTTCTCCTAACAGAAGGTGAAGCACTGACAATACATTTGTGAAAGTTCATCAATCAAGGTTTAGCAAAGTGACTTGGAATGAGTTACTTGACGATCTCTGCCTCTCTTGCAGTCATTTTAAACCCTGCCACTCCAGAGCATCTTTCAGTAAGAAAGCCCCATTTAGACACAGGATCATTCTAGGAACAGTCCATCAGCCACAGGCCTTTTCTAACCTTTAGCTAGTTCACTTCAACACCAAAGGGAATGCCAGTGGGTTTCTTCCATCAGCTTTTCCTTGCTCAAAACAACTTGATTTATAGTTTTAGAGCAAACTCCAGTCTATCATCAACAGAAGTCTCGTCCCTGCTCTTTCTTCTACTTCATGGGCAGTGTACTGATCCACACAGATTTTTATTCCTTCTAGGTGCCAACAACAGATCTTTAAGAATCTCAGAGTCCCATCTTCTCAGTTCCCACTGCAGCCCTCAGAAAACACAGAACAAAAGCACCAGCTAAACTAGGCTGTTGCTGCTTCTGGCTACAGGGAAGGTTGTACTGCCATGCCTTAGCTAATCAACCAGTTTTAAAGCATCTCCACCATTTCTGTTGCAGTACTGCACAGACTTGCCCTAGACTGTTGCTTTGAAATGGCTACTAGAGTTGATGGGCTGGCTGAGTAAAAATAGTTTTCTCTGTCTTTGTGTAGAGGAGTTACTGGAACTGCAAATCACATACAAGCCATACCAACGGAGCTTAAGAGTATGACAGAAAATAAACAGTTTCGCAGAAACTGAGCAAAAGGAAAAGCTGACAGAAGCCCGGGGAGGGAGGTGAAAATTCAAAAAGGCAAAGCAGGGCATTTTTAAAACAGCTCTGTGTGCTAAGCCGTTGATGCACTGACTCCACCGAGACTGTAGCATGCCTGTTAAGTCATTCCTGCTTAAAATAACATCTTTTGGTGTCAACAAAGCAGCACGGGCAATGGCTGCACCACAGGTCTCTAAGTCAGGAGATCTGTGCACTTTTCCCAGCTCCATTAGAGAGGAGCATTGTGTTTGCATTTGGGGCAGCCAAGGCAGACCCTCATCCCTGCACAGCCGTAAACAGGAGCCGTGCAAGTGCAGGGGTTCACCGATACGGTTTGCAGAGGTCACTCAATACTTGATGTGCTAGGGGAAAAAGAAAAGATGTTCAAAAGAAAATGTAACTTGGAAAGGGTCTTGCAAAAATCTCTTAGTGGTAAAAATAATTTCATTTCTTAGGGTTGGGTAAAATGAATTGGTCTTGGGGAGACATCCTGGAGCTAACTTACTGTTCGTGGAGATGGGTAGGCTGAAGGAGACACGTGCATGAATGACACTACTGCACACACGAGATCAGGAGTTAGCAGGCTCAAATGGGAAAAGAAAAACAAGTTCATCAAGTATTTCACATGCTGTGAACTGTTCCAACTACCATTTAGTAAGAAACACAACAAATGTAATTTAGAAAGCAATTTTAGAGTTTTAGGCCCAGAAGCAACCAGGTGTGTATTCACTATTCACTTCCACACTTACAAACACCTACTGTCACAAACATTTGCTGGGTGCTCTGTGTGTTAGGAAGAAGATTTGGTGCACTCTGCTGCTGCAAGAAGATACCAGCAGACAGTTCCTGAATAGATTGTATTGTCCTCCAGCGTAAGCTTTGAATAAACCACAGTACTGGCTCCTAGAAATTGCCCCCAGATCCTATTTTTTTTTTCCTGGCCAGGATTTTTTGGTATTCTTTACTATCTGTGGAAAAACCAAAATCTGCTCTCAGAGCAGACACACAGTCAGTAGAGGTGCAGCGTCCACACGTGCACAGCACCGGCTGTCATCAAGGGAAGCTGTTAAAAAATCAGGTCACAAAAACACAAAATCAAATCCAAAACCATTTCAAATGGTGGAATAAAAATAGAAGGAACTTACTTAAGTACAAAACCCCAAAGTTAGAACAAAGTCCTACCGCCTGGCTTCAGCAAGTCAGCCCTAATGATATTAAGGAGATGATTTATGCTGTTTCAGGGAAGGAAAATATAAATCTTGGTTGGCTTGAGGTTTCATGTACTGCTTTGTGCGATGTGTCCTGTCAGCTGCTGCTTCCCTTTCCGCTGCATACCCACAGAGACAGGTCCAGATCCATCCTACAATTACACACACTTCACTTTACGGACATGCTTAATCCCACTGAAGATTCTCATACTGACACAGACGGCGTTCGAGGGCTCAGAGTGGAAGTAGACACACATGCTGACACCCAGCTACATTTCTGGCATCCTCCCATCCTGAGGCTCTAGTATCCTTGTGCCATTTCTTTCTGGTTATGAAGGCTTGAGGAGTTTTTCTGTTTGTTCTGTGTTTCAGGGCATATCTGAGTTTTTCTTTCCTATTACATGCCCAGAAAGCAACCCATACCCAGTACCTCAGTGGGGCTTGTGAGAGTCCCCAGTCTTACAGCCACTAAACACCCAGATGCTATGCCTACAGCTGTGCTCAGAAGGCAGGCTCTTCACTGACATCTTTATGGACAGCACTTTTTAAGCAATTCCCAAACCCCTGCTTTACTTAACCCTCGTTCTGAAGACACGATAGTGGAATTGCTGCTATAAAAAGAGACCTTCTGCCCTATCTCTCATCCAACACTCACAGGCATCCAGTGTGCCTGTCTGGGACCTCAGGCTAATTTCTCCTTTCAGATACACCAAAAAACCCCACCAAAAGTCAATGAGAGCTGCTTGGCATGGGCACCCCTGAGAGACAGGCTTGAAGTGACTACATTTGTCAGGTTAGACACCCACCAACTTAGAGCACACCAATATTTCACCTTTAGAATTTAAGCCTAAATGATTTCTTACACAGTGAGGCATTAGAACTGAAAACCAGATTTTCCTATTCAGTCCTTGGTGGTAACACATCTATAGCATTTCATTTTTATTTACACAAAGCTTATTTCCTATGCAACAAAATAAAAGCAAATACTTGATATTTTTCCCCACGACAGAAACAAAGAGGAGGGGGGGGGAGAATAAGTAAGAGCCCACGAGGGACTCACCCCCTGACACAGCACAACAGGATGCCAGGGACAGTTGTAGGTTAATTTCCAAATATCCTCTTTGCTTTCCTTTCTTTCCCAATCCTTTCCAGTCCTATTGGTCTCAATATTCTGGTTGTGAAAACACTGTGCTCTGCCCCTTTGATCAGCTAGTGAAAAGCCCTTTCATGTCTTGCTGTCTTCATTACCTTACATTTTAATTGCTGGCCTTGCATGGGACAGACAGGTGGTACAAGGTCACAGCAGCAGATGACAGATGGCTTTTGGCAGTGTGTGTCCAGATTACAAATGCTGAAATCAACCTGTGCTGGGAGAGCAGTGGGGCAGGCACAACACCTGACAGCTACAGCCACCAAATATTTATTTTAGGTCCTATTAGAAATAATAATGAACTATGCTTCTTCAGATCTTTCAGATTAGCATTTCAAAGCACCACACACACACAAGTGCAACTCATTTGAGCACCACCATCCGTAGGAGCTACTGGGACCACCATTTCATGAGCTGGTGAAGTGGTACGTCCAGAAACAAGGATCTAACTCAAGTTACTTAGAAGACCAGGAGGTGTTAGAGGTGAAACTCCAAAGTTTCACATCAAAGGTCCTGTACTGATGACTGAGCTCTGGTGAAGTGAAGATTTCTGATAAAAGAATCCATTTCAGCTGCCAGTTGTATTTTAAATCCCATAAAAGTCACTGGAAAAATGGATGTGGTTTTTGTTTACACACCCACTGCTTCCCTTACTTGCCCCTAGAAGATGACAATTTGGTGCTCTGGACTCCTTAGTGTACAGTAAGTTCAGTTTTACCCTGACTCCATCTACTTGCACTTAGCAAAGGCATACACCCTTCAATACCATGATACAGAAAGTTTATTTCCCAGTGATTTTGATTTGCTAGTTCCTTGGTCACAGCAAGAGTTACACCAGGTTTGTTGCAAGGACAGTCATATTGGTACCATATCACTATTTACTCAGAGAAGGGGTCATAAGAACCCTGACTGATACTGTGATGATAATATATCATAGAAGATACCAGCTAGATTATCCTACTTGTTCTTTTTTTTAACCTTAAAATTCTTTAGATGGATCTCCAAAACAAGGCTGGATATAAATGTGATTCTACATGTCATGTAATTCAGACCCAAACTTGAGTTCAAGGCCCTTTACAGTACAGAAAAGCCACGATCTAAGCTTTAGGAACACAGGATGCTCTTCTGATGAAAAGTCAATACCACCATGCTCAAATTGTCTTTTGTAGGAAGATATTTTAGGGGTAGATCCACTCAAACTTCAGTGTATAACCAAAACAGAATAGAGAGTCAGATGCTTTATTTGCTCCTGGTAGTAAATTGTCTCCTTACAACAAATGCAGATTTAGTTGGTTTTAAAGATTCTTCTCCAGGAAAGCCAAACTGGTTCTCCAAGATCTGTCTTGAAAGATAGAGACTCTGATTAACTGCAGAGCAGAAGGAAATGTCCCCTGACTGTGTTCTCCTTCTCTTGCCTTACAAATGACCATTCCTTTCATTTTCTGGGCAGATTCCAGCTCCTCACACAGCTGTAACAGACACTGGGATTCATTAGCTCTAGTTGGCCCTTTCATTCAGAAGTCAATGTGATGTGCTGAAGGAACATAAATGACAGGAGTCAAGTTCAGACATCTGGGACTGGAGATGCCATTCAAGCAACCAGTTCCCACTTCCACCACTCTCTTTTTTGTAACCCCTGTAAGGTGAAATAACATCACAGCACTTTTGCAGACTTTGGTGTGTGCCAGTTGAAGAGCATCATCCCCTTCAAAATGCATTAGAGCCAAGCTTTCAGATCAAAACTCTCCTTTGAGACCATTCCTGTTTTATCAGCCAAGATATCAGCATCCCACCCACTTTCTGAGGGGAAACAGAAGTATTTAGAGGAGATCACAAAACAAAAAACTCACTTGAGAATAACACTGTTTGGGGCTTTAGGACATCACTCTGTAGTTTTATTTTTTTCTTAAAAGCAGAACTGATGACCTGAGAATTTTTGTGCCACTGATATTTCATGGAAAACATTTGGGGAGAGGGGGAGGGGAGAGGAGGGTTGGAGGGGGGAGAAAAATCAGTCACTGTGAAAATGAAGCCTTGCTGTAATTAGTGTTCTGCTGAGCACTCCTAGCCTGTGCCTGTCATTGCTGCATCACACACTGCTTACTTGCTTATTTTTTCCCAGTAAACAGAGTTGATAAGATCTTGGAATTGGGAAGACCCTCTTTTAATTATGACCCTGACATTCATTCGGTGCAAATCTCCAGGTGTCCGTTAACCTCATGTCTTGCATTACAGAGACACAGAGCTCAGGTGAGGAGCAAGGGTCCTCCGTCGCCCGCTGAACACAGGCAGGCTGCAAAGACACGGACAGAAATCCCTGCTTGGGAGTGCTTGAATGGAAAAATGGATGGGGTGGGGGAGTGATTGCAGGAAAGCTTTTGCACAGAGACTTTCCAAAAGAGAAAATGCTTTCTGATGACCTGAGCTAAAGATAGGATGAGCACAACAACCAGCAGCTTTTTAAAGCAGCGGATCTTGTCTTATCAGAAGTCCCCAAGGAGGGGACAGCGCTTTCAGCAAATGTAGTGTTTTACAGAGCTCCCCCCAGGCATCAGGGTCACTGCAGGGCCAGCATCTCAGACAGTTACTGGTCCTGTTGGGGACCTGGCTGTACCCCAAAAGCCTGGAGGGCCTTTTCCCCAAGCTGCTGCCCCACTCTCTCAGAGCTCTGCTTGGGTACAGTGGTGAACCACCCAGGTTCCTTTATCATTTTGACTTTTGACCTTGAGAGGATGGGACTCTGCCCTGCCACCATCACTGTTTCCATCCAGCCCAAACCCCCTCTGCTCCCCACCATGGGGATGTTTAAAAAAAGGGCACTGTGGTGATAGATTTGTCAAGACCAAAGGTCAAGTTTATGTTGATCTACAGGTGTCAGAAGCGTACTGATCCAACGATTAAGGTCCCCAGAAGGTCACCATAAATCCTCAGGGAGATGAAAATACCACATAACTTGCAGATGTTGCAGAAGCAACCAGATAAGGTAAAGTAACTGTTCTAACTCTGTTAGAACAACAGGTGATGCCACAATGTTATTTTGCTGTAAGCCAGGGTGGCCAAACCTATAAAAAGGTGCAAACATCAAGAAATTCAGGCCCTTCTGAGGGCAAAATAAGGACATTTGTTTCAGTTTAAATGGGAGCACCTTTGGCTTGCACAAGACAAGAGGCAGCCCTTAGAGCAAACACTTCACCCTTTTGGGTCATCACTTTCCATGGATTTCCCTGATGGCTGTCAATGACAGAATCTCAAAGAATGTTCTTATGAACATGGTTATTTCAGAATGGAATAGTTCAGCTGGAAGTGTCCTACGAAGATCATCTGCCTTAATAACAACCAACTGCCTTACTTTGCAGCTAGAAAAACCATTACATTAGGTACAGTCATATCAGGTTAAGAAAAATATATAGAGGTGTTGGGTGACAGGTAATAGGTTGGACTCAGTGATCTCTGAGGTCTTTTCCAACCTGGCTGATTCTGTGATTCTCCTTGTGCTAAATTCCATCTCCTCAGCTAACACTGATGCTGGAGTTCTCCAAGGCATCTGCCAGTGACTATCATGCACATGGTGATCCCTGAAGCCAGTAGTCACACAGACCTTTCCAGCAGGGGTGGCAGCTCAGGGTTTCTGGAACTGGTGTGCTTAAGCCCCATGGCTGCTGCAGAGCGTGATGCTCAATCCCTTTATCATGTCTCCTCTTCCTGCAGCAGCCAGAGTGAGGGCTAATTTTAAAAAGCAGTGATATGGTGCTGTGGGTATTTAAACATAAATGTGCATAAGCTGCTGTGCAGTGGGTTTATGCTCTTCACTCTATGAAATCAAGTTCACCAAAACTCAGAAAGTGAACCTACTACTACGTTGAAGCTCAAAAGTGCCAACAGATGACCTGCCAATTTCATTTGTAGAGTAATTTTGGGATTCATAATCCAAAGTATTTCTTGGGTCTAACTTAAAGTCATTTTAATGAAGCCAATTAATAATCAAACCTCAGTTTTCACCTGACTCCATTCCTGTGGAAGAAAACCCCTGAAATCACCACAACCCATTTTCCTTTGTGATACATTCCAATGAAAATTAGCAACAAAATAGACTTAATAGAAATCTATAAATCCTGTTGAGGGGAGAAGAAACTCCAGAGTTTAACCAAAGATAATGTTGAATATCAACCTGAAAATTAATGTACTTGAATTGCACTTAATTGACTCTGTTCATAATTTCTCTATAAAAATTAGACAATTATCTTCCAGTAAAGAGTTGGTTTGGTGGTTGGGGTGTTTTTTTATGACAGCAAAATGCTCATTATAAGGCAAATGTGCAAGAAATGTATGCACAGTACACCTTGGCTATCACGTGCAGCTTTCACCAGCAAAGCACAAAGATTACTTTTAGAAATGCTTGCAGCATCTGTGTTGCAGAGTTTGGATGCTAACAGTCACTTACGAGCAGACTAAAACGTGACACCTATTGGCGCTTTCAACCCGGGGCTTTCATCTGGGCGAGCCTCTGCTCTGCCTCATCAGCACAAGCAGGCAACTCTCACACCTAGGGCAGGGCATGTACGCGCGGCAGGACTTTGATGAATAGTGCCCGAAACAGCTACGAGCAAACGCAGTGCTGCTTCTATCGCGGCTGGTTTCTCCCACGTGTGACTGTAGACCCGATAGAGTGGAAAGTTTTAAACCCACTCTTGCTACCTTTATCCATGCAAACGTTCTGGAATCCACATGGTCTTTGTTCTGCTGGGGCCGGTTAGGAAGGGAAGGACGATGCAGAACTTGATTTCACAGTGCTACCTAGTGGCTTCTGGAATAAATGAGCAGCTCCTCAAAATGCATTTGCCGTACAGAACCTGAATGTGAAGTAAATACAAGTCTGCATAGAATCTAAACCCTTGACACTGCCCAAGATGGGAAGGAACTCCGTATTTACACTGCAGGGAACAAAAAGGAAGGAAACAAAATGCCTAAGAGCACTTATGAACTTACCTCAAATGTTTCTGACTGGATAGTCACACATGTGCACATTGACAACCCCATCCCAACCTCCTGCTGCACCTTTGTTCATCCAGAACTTTTCCTTCCTCACCATTGCTGAGCATTTGTACAGGAATATGGAGAGACCCTTTAGAGACCATCCCTCTCCTTTTCATCCTCTCCCACAGCATCAAGATGTTAATGGCAGACCCTGTGATCAAATTTTGCCATATTTCCTGCCTGCATGGGGACACTCATCAGAAAGAGCCCATCCGAAACCCCATCCTTGCTCCCCTCCAACTTCCCTTTGCTCTGCCCAGTGTCACCTCCTCATTGCATTGCAGTCTGTATTCATCTAGATACCAATCTGTTTGCTCTCTAGCATCACCACTGCCCTGTGTTTACCTACACAAGACAGTATTGCTTGGGTGCCAAGGGGGAAAGGCTTAGGCAATCCAGCTCCTGTTAAAAAACTGCCAGGGCAGACTGAGAACCCAGCCTGGCAGGATTAGGTGGAAGATGTTGAACTCAAGTATGAGGCACAGTGGCTGGATGTAGCAGTTTTCCCATATTTAGAAGGTAGACAGTGGTACTTGCTTCTCTGGGCCATGCCTTATGATCCCCAGATGAAAGGATTCATGTAAGTACTAAGTAGTATTAATAGTCACAGGCGTAATATATATATATGAGAATAATACAGGCAAACAATACTTAACAGTTATTTCCAATAGCAACATTTGTATAATGCCATCAAACACTCAACTGCTGATAAGTTGGACACACTTAAGGAATTTTAATAAGCCTTTGAAAAGGTTTAACTGATGTGAATTAAGCCCCGAGATAACTTGGACACAGGGCTACCATTCTTCAGTTAAAAATAATTGATCTTGGATGTAAACGTCACATCTTATGCCCTAGTGTACACAGGCAAAGAAAATGTCATGTGTCACCAGCAGCCTCTGGGGCTGATGAACATGTTTCTAGAGAAGCCACAGCCCCTCTGAGTGGTGCCCAGATCGTGCCAGCGACCCAAGCAAACATCATCGCCTGCAGGGTCATGGACAAGGTACCTCATAGGAGTTAGGTTCAGATATGTCAATTAACAATACACGTGTGGTTATTACTGCAACACCACCAAATCCAGTGCCCCAGGCACCGTGGCTGAGTGCAGAAAGGACTACTAATATCTTCTGGCTTGAATCCACATAAATGGCTTTGCTGTTGTTCCCTTCTTGCAGGGACAGCAGCAGAGTCCTCATCTAGAGTTTAATACCGAACAGAAAAGTTGCTTTGTTTGCTTTCTTCTTTTGGAGGGGAGTATCCTGTATTTACTGCTGGCTGTTCCAGGCCTTATGCTTTCCTAACTGGCAATTTATCTCTCAAAGCTCACTATCTTCTTTGCAGTCCTCTAGCAGATACCTAATGCAATGTCTTTTTTCCACAGGGCGGTAAGGCCAGAAGCTCTTACTGAAACCTGCAAACCTAAACATCCACTCACCCTCTTTACAGATATTAATTAACTCGCAGTAATGAGAACACAAATTCCCACTTGCTGTCTTTCAGCATGAATATTACCCTATTTTCTGCAAAGTTATTTACCATTAAGTCTGTGAAAGATCAGTTACTAAGTTTGGGTCAAAAATCTGCAATTACCAAAGATATTGTTGCAAAGACAAAACTGCTTTAAACAACTATGAAGATAAAGAGAACTGTGGGGCTGATGTTGTTGTTTATTTGTTTGGGGGGGTTGTTTGTTTTGGTTTTCCTTCTTTTCCTCTCCCTTTTTTGGGTGGTTGGTTTTGAGTAAGCAGACAGTTTACTGGCATAAACCAGTCAGTGGAAGCCAGGAGTCACTGGCATTAAGCTACTGCATTTTTGCTTCAGCTATTTTCAGGTATAATCTCTGACATTAAAACAAATGGGAAGAACATTATGATCCTTAGCAGCATTTGCAGTTTTACACCCAGATGAGAAGAAGGAAAAGCAGCTTGCTTTTAAGAACACTGCTCAGAAAGGAGTTTTTCACTGTTCAATACAAAATCATTTTGATATATATATATGCACAACATATAGCTACGTATAGAGCAGGGATGGCTTGCTTCCCTTTGGAAACATCAAGGATTTGCTATTATCAGACACAGGACAGAAGGCCAACTGGATCAATAGACTTGCTCAATATAGAACAATCTTATCTTCATTTTGGAATAGCTAGCCATAATGTCAGCACCTAGATGCCACTGACAGAGTTATCTCCCATCAGCAGCAGCAATAACTGGTAGTTGGGCGACACCCACGAAAAGCCAATAACCCAAAGAGGAAAAGTTTGTCCTGCTGTCTGTCCGTTTTGGAGATAAAGAGAAACCAACTCATCCTCCCCTGGTCACTGTGCATTTATTTGGACTAAGAAATAATGCTTCACAGCCTGTGTGAGTATTGGTTTCAAATCTCTACGCTCACTGGGATGACACAAACTGAAGGACTTGCGGGTACAACAAGATCAGAGCCCCAGAGGGGTCAGGACCAAAAGCGTCCCTGGATGCGATACTTGGCCATCATGCTGTTGAAAAGAAGAAAGCAAAAAGCTTTCATGTTGTTCTATATATATGTGGTTCTATCTATAGGGCCTGGTGTGTGCTGATCCCCAAGGAGACGTTCTCCCTGCCTGCCCTTTGGGCGCTTATCGCGGGCTCGGAGGGACGCACGCAGCATTATCACCAGGCCAGGCTCAGAGCAGCCGAGTGGCATTTTCCTTTCATGCAGCCACTGACACCAAGCGCGGGGCAAAGCTCTCCGCAGCGCCGCGGCGCAGCCTGCGACCCTGCCTGGCAGCCTCTAAAAGCCGGAGATAAGTGGCCTGCGCCAGGCAGCTCTGATGTTGCAGCAGGAGACAAAGGTCAGGAGCGACAACATCTGATCGGCCTCGTTGCGAGGCTAAAAATAAAAGTAAGCCCAAGTGGAAGTAAGAGTTTGGGGTGGTCTAAGGTACGGCCACAGCACCCCAGGGAGAGACTTTCACCAGATGTGCTTCTCACAACTCCTACCAAATCACTTCCTCTGAGTTTGTATGGCTGCATGAACCTCATGATTCATCCAGCATTTTGGCACCCAAGACATCAGTTGGATGCAGACACAGGGCCATGATTATTGCAGCTCTTCCTTTACAGTAGTAGCCAAGGTCCGTGTTGGACTCATGGCATTTGCCTCAACACCATGCAAGCCTAGGGAGGCCATGCTGGGTCCTTCCTGCTTAAGAAGAGTAAGCAGGAATAGTCAGTGGGTGAGGATGCAGCTAGGCAAAGAGAAACTGGCAATCACTTGTGGTCCAAGCCTGTGATTTAGGCACCCAACACTTAGACGACAGGCTTACGGTTGTGACATTAAATACAAATCCCAAACCAGAGGCAAATAAAATTAAAAGCTGCTTTCTAGTGAAGCGTTCCACAGGGTTCACATTTAATATTTGTTTGCTACTGTGAAGGCCATACCACTGCTTCTACAGAATTTGATACTTCTCACATGGTGCCAGAAGCTGGGAGTTTATTCCACATATTATTCACACTGGTGGGACCAGCAGCCCCAGCCCATAGCACAGAGGAGGGAATTTAGCCTCGGAAATCAGTACTGGCTTTGCTGCTCGTAGCCAAGTGCGTTTACATGGAGACACAGACACAACTAGATAACATTTTCCAGAGACTTTGCAGAAGTGTGAATAATTATAGACAGTGAAGGACTTTAACATTAGCCTCACGTGCTGTGTCTGTGCAGATCTCAATGTACACCACACAAAGGGCCAGGCCCTGAACTCAGTTAACTCAATAAAGATTCCCAGTCCTTCACGCTGTAGCGCTCTCTTTATGTGGAAGAGGATCAGACCTTCAAGGCACAGTTAGAGTGCACTTGCACATCCAGAGCATCTCTCTCAAAGCACCACCTGAAGGAACTGGCACTAACTCTTCCATTGTATGCTACTGTAAGGAGCACAACACCTCAGCAAAGGAGCACTGTCATTTGCCTTCTTGCACAGAACAGCCCAGACCCTGTTTGTACAATTTTCTGTGAGCAAGCAGATACCAATGAAGTTCAGTTTGTTTGATGTAACAGTCTCAGCCTGAATGAGTTCGCAGTTAGCTGCAGGGACTGACACCTGCGCTAAGCCAGTCCTCAAACAGCATTAGAGAGCACCAGGGTGACGCAAGAGCCCCTGGGCTCATTTTGCACAGCTGAAAACCTGATGGCACAATAGGACAGGTGCAGAGATAGCAGACAGAGTAATAACTGGTTATGCGACTCTCAGTTGCAATTAGTCCATGAGTCAAAGTTCCCAGCACAGCCTGTAACCAGGAGAACAGCAGTTTTCAGGGATGGGTCAGCTTGAGAAGTGCTTATTCAGTGAGCACTTGATGTGAGCATGGACATTCAAGGTACACTGCACAACTGGGAATAGAATAGAATTGATCTTGAAGGTCTCTTCCAACCTGGTTAAGTCCAACCCATCATCCAACACCATCTAATCAACTCAACCATGACACCAAGCACCCCATCTAGTCTCTTCCTAAACACCTCCAGTGATGGCAACTCCACCACCTCCCTGGGCAGCACATTCCAATGGGCAATCACTCTCTCTATGAAGAACTTCTTCCTAACATCCAGCCTAAACCTCCCCTGGTGCAGCTTGAGACTGTGTCCTCTTGTTCTGGAGCTGGTTGCCTGGGAGAAGAGACTAACCCCCTACAACCTCCCTTCAGGTAGTTGTAGAGAGCAATAAGGTCTGCCCTGAGCCTCCTCTTCTCGAGGCTAAGCAACCCCAGCTCCCTCAGCCTCTCCTCACAGGGCTGTGCTCCAAACCCCTCCCCAGCTTTGTTGCCCTTCTCTGGACACTTTCCAGCAAGTCAACATCTTTCCTAAACTGAGGGGCCCTGAGGGAAGATAAAGATGATACTGCTCCAGATACTGCAGTAGCTAGTTGTCATTTAAATTCATCCTGTTTAAGTAGTATGTCATTTGAGATTCATTTTCAGGAAGGTCTGGCATCTTGATTTTGTTTTTCCCCCACCAGTCTTTGAGCAATGCAGTGTACAACACAGAAAGATGAGAAGTCTTACTTCTCTACCTGTGAACAACTTAGGTTACATTAATCTTCTCATTTCCTTATAGCTTAGTGACAGATTCTACAGCCATCAAGCCTTGGAAAGATTCCACCATCATCAGTGGAGCCCATTATACCTTATTCCATTATACCTTATTCCATTTTATACCTTAAGATGTCTATGAGAAATTTTCACTGATATCATCAACTGCTGCATGAGAAAAGAGAAGCAGATATTGTACTCTAAATTTAAGTATGAATGCAAGATCTCTCCAACTCTTTTAAGCTGAAATTATTTCTCAACTAATGCAAAAGTACCATATTTAGAAGTACAAATAAGCAGCTTCTGCTGCTCAGCCCTGAGAAGCTCCACATCAGGAAGTATGTTTTTTACTGTGAGGGTGACCAAGCACTGGAACAGACTACCCAGGGAGGTTGTGGAGTCTCCATCCTTGGAAGCACTCAAAAACCATCTGGAAACAGTCCTGGGCAACAGCTCTAGATGGCTCTGTTTGAACAGGGGTTTGGACCAGACGAACTTGAGAGATCCTTGCCAACCTCGAGTGATCTGAGACTCTGAGAAACATTACCAGGGGAAGTGAATAACAGCAGAGAAAACTTCCAGCCCTTTGGAAAGCACTAAGTTTTGAAGCAAGGTTCCTGTCCTCACCAGGTACCCTTAGAGAAAGAACTACTTCAACCTTTCAGCAATTACCCAAAAGAATATATTAACTGGGGGCTATTTGGGCAGTTAAACCACAGAGCACCAGGGCTGGCCCATACTGAGGCTGCCAACTCTGCTCTGGCAGCACTGAGTGCATTCGGTTGCCCTACACAGCACCTGCTGCCCCTTCGCAGAGCACTTGTCTCACACAGCATGCCCTCAAGCACCAGCTACACGAAAGGCTTGGTGCACTTTGCAGCAATATACAATCACAAAGCCACCACATCTTGCTGAAATGCTTGCTTAAGGTTTCTCTTCTGACTGAATCACACATTACAAACAGGGAGACGAAGCGATGGGAAGCTGATTCCACACCCACCCACCCCCTCCAAAGATGAGCCCCACATATTTGCAGACAAGTATGCACATGCTCCCTGGATATTCTCAGCCCCCAAAGATTCCAGCCTGACTTGCCTGGCTTGCTCTGGACCACTTGGCATGTGATAGCAGCCATGCACATTTGGCAGAGACATTTTTAGAAACTTCCAAGCTATGAATTCACCCTTCCATTTTGGTAAAGCCAGTTATGTGGAAAGCATTTCAAAAGCAGAACTTCAAACACAGACTCCATTTCCCCTCAATTCTTCGAGTGTGGGGGGAATAATACCACACTCCACTTATTTTCCCCACAGAGAACACTCCTGTGGCATTTCTGTATTTGCTGACACTATAACCAATAACGACAAAGCCTGTAAGTCAGATCAAGTCAGTCTTTTCAGCACATTTATACCATATATTAAAACCATTTTAAGTTCCTTCCCTCAGGCACACATTTTATTGCAATCACCAAAAGATGACTTTCCTTGAAAACATACATCTAACCACATGGCCTTCACGCTGCACACTTCAGGGATGTACTTGGGAGATGCCCACAACCCCAGCTATGGTGACGCAGATACTCTGTGGGCAGCTGCTCCTGCCCACAGGCTTTCCACCACAACCACACAGAATGGAGCCCAGGATCGCACCCACAGCCCACCAACCACATGCTGGCAGCACAGTACCTGGAAATGTTGTCTGGCTCCTCTCCCACCAAAGGTCAGCTTCCAGGCTTCTCCTCTTTTCCACAGGTATGCAGGAAAACCAAACTGATCCCAGAAGGTTGGATTCCATAAGCAGGACCTGACACTGAGTCTCACAAACAAGCAAACTCTAAACCTGTTAAGGCATCATCCTTAAGTGGCTTCACCTGTGCAGCAAAGCACCCAGCATCCTTTGCATGGCTTCACTCCCATTTGCTGGGAGGACAGAAGTAATTAACCACCTGAGAAGTTCAATCAGCTCAATAACCCACAGCTGCAGATTGCTGCCAGCCCCTAAACTCCAGAGCAAGATTTCAAAACCTTTTTAAGCTCATAGTACTTCCTTGTTTTAAGGGAATTACATTCTTTGAAGGAGAAAGATTTTCTCTGCCCAAGTTTTGTGAGAGTGAACCCCACTAGCAGCTGCAGTGACCACATCCAATACTTGCTGTCTGAGAGGAAGGGTCCTCATAACAGGAGCACTTCTGCTTTGCTTTCATTTGTATATGAACCCTCCAGCACAGCTCTGAACATTTCTTCAGAGCCCTCTTTATTTTTACCTCTAAAGCTCCCTAGGCACCATCTGCTTCAACAGCTCTCAAGCTCCTGATCTCAGGAGGGCTTCAACCCTAGACCCCTCCTTGCACTTGAGCCCAAAGTTGCAGAGGGAGGCCATCCTCTTCTCACCATCCCTGATGGGTCTGCTGCACTTGTCAAGGAAGATTTGAAGGGTGAAGCACCTAATGAAACACTACTCCCTTTCAAATGAATTGGTGTGATGCCAGTTTTTACCCTTCACAGCACAGAACTGGGCATGCAGCAAAAGCAAGACCCCGATAAACACCATTGGCACCATTCAAACCCCACCTTCGTATTCAGAAGTGGCCATGCAGACCAGTAGGCTGCCCAAAAGACAGAAGATGCAAACAAATCCACCTCTAGACACAGAAGGACTGCACAAGCCCAACTGATTGAGACATCCTAGGATGAGACAGCATAGGAGGGATCCAAGGCACCTACCAGCAGCTGTGGCTCTGCTCCACTCAATCACCAAGCTAGGACATCAAGTGAGGCACCACTTGGGGGTTGGCCCCACAGATTAGAGATGGTGCTTCATCATATCACTCTTCTTACCCCAAAGAAGAAATAACATTTATCTCACTGTCTCCACTGATTCTCTCTTTTCAGGTCTTTTGTGACCCAGCAGGAGCCTAGATGCTTTCTGGCTGCTCATGGAAGGAAACAGTTCAAGTGCCAAGTGCTGCAGGTCAACTTAATTGCATGCCAGGGAGGATTTCTACTCAGTTCCTCTCTCCTCAAAACGTGCAGCGGTCCTGAATATTCTATTTTCACTCATTTTCCTTGTCTCTAAGGTCTGTAAATTGACAGTCAGTTTACACAGAGCAAATAGGTATGCTTGCAAAAAGGACTAGATTATGGGGTTTTTTATGAGATCTGGATGCAACAGAGAGCAAATGTCATAAGGAAGGTTGTTGGAAGCTATTTTTTGACCTCAGAGTGCTCTAGCAGTTCAAGGCCTGAAAGCTGAACTTTCAGTAACAAGATGAGAACAGAGCAAAACCCAAGACATTCAGCAACAGATGCTTTATTTTTCCCCAGAGTGCTACCTGACAGTGCCCACCTTTTAGATCACCCCTTTAAAACCCTTCCCAGGGATTCCAGCACCGAGAAAGCTGCTGCTTTTTGTTTAAGGTTGATCAATGTTCTGAGGGGAGCAGGTCGCCAAAACAGACCCAGCAAAACTTCCCGCAGAGGCGCACCGCACGGCTGCTCACAGCACAGCTCTCTCCCCTGCTTAGTGGCCTGGTATCTCAGAGATTAGCAGCAACCTATTTTTATGTTGCATCCACATGAGGGAGGAACTACTGAGACCATGGGCGTTTGGCCACCTGCAGGAACTGTGTTTCTGAAGGACCAGGCTGTTTTCAGGCTGGCTGGAAAAATAAAGCTGCGCTGTTACACCTGGCCTGGGAGCAGTAAGTAGCCCAGAGAGTTGTATTGACTGCTCTCAAGTGGCATAAAAAAAGCACTGCCCTGCTGATCTGAGACAGGAACTGCTGCCCAGCATTCTGAAATGTATCTATAAATCTAAGTAATTTTCATGCCTTAAATACTGTTTGTGTTTAAAGCTGTGTTTTCCAAGACTGGAGGAGAGGTGGACACATTTTTATCACCCTTTGGTTGTAGACACCTGTGCAGATGACAGGGGTGAGCAGGTTCAGAGAGGGCACGAGCCTGATACCAGAGATGATGGGTGTGAAGCCCAAGAGCCAGTTACTACCAAGCTGGATGCAACTTGCTATGTTGTAGCCCAAATCTGCAGACCACATCATAATTTCTTTAGCTAGAAACCTGCTTATAGGAAGATTTCTTCCAAAGCAAGGCTTTTCTTACCATTAAAAAGCACGTTAACTTTGTGCAGTGTATCTTTGTTAGCAGCTGAGTAACTCCTCTCTTACTCAAAACCACAAAAGGCACATTGTCAGCTTACTTCAGTCTTTGTGTAATTCTGTATCTCAGAAGAGCTATGAGGAGGGCTGCACTGAAACATGACAAGTGACAGGGAAGAAGCCTCAACCATTCTGCCTCCTGCATTTCCAGGGCCGGGAAAGGCTTCCCACTCCCATGCAGTGGTGCCCTCTGCGGGATGGACCAGTCCTAGTGCCAAGCTTTCCAAATCCCTTTTTACTGCCCCAGGAGAAAGGCTCTTCAGGCAGAGCCCTCAATTTTGAACTCCATTACAAATTCCAGCTTTTCTTGTTTATGCATTTAGCCACACAATCACCACTGCAACTGTTCAACCTATGGCCACTTCTGTACCTAACGAGGCCTGCAGCACCTGCCAGTTGTCACTACTGGCAACACCTAGTAAATGAGTGTTTGACAATGAGATGATCTACTTGTCACTTCTTTGCTCTACAGGCACTCTTGAGCACCAACTACAAAGGTAACATAGCCTCAAATCTACCATACTGCAGCTGGCTTGAAGTTGTATTTCTTAGCCTGTATGTAGCACCACCTTCTAAAAAAGATTAATCCCAGCTACTAAATTCAGGTGGTATTTAACCTTTCTGTGAGATTTTGTACACAGCTTTACCAGTCAGCTCCACAGAAGCAAGAGAACCATTTCCAGAGGGGAAGGTTCAAAAACACCACAGTGCAGTTTTTGGTAATTGAGGGTAACTATGTGGAGCATGGCAGGTTGGCATTTGTATTATTACAACAAAACAACTCCCACTGCTAAAGCACAAGGTAGGGAGGGTAATCACTCTAAAAGATTTTACTCAATGAGAAAATAAATCAGCTGCAGGAACAAGGGAAAAAAACCTTCAAAGATAAAACTTAGTAATAGTTTATATTTGCAAAATACTGCCAAGTGAAGTTTATAAAGAAAAGGAGCAAAACAAGCCTGATTTCAACAGGCTGGCAATGCAACTCCCAAATCTATGGTGTGAATTTATAGAACAAAAGGGGCTCCCATTTCTGCTTTGGTAAGAGCCCTCTCAAGGCCAGAGGAACAGAGCCAGACTGCACATGTGCTATGCTCCCAGAAAAAAATATCCATAAGAAACCACTACTGTTAAGTAGTGTTAAACAGAACTTTCACATGAGAAATTACTCTCAAGCCCTTTCAGTCCACTAGACTTAGTTTTTAAACAAAGCTCAGTTTACAATAAATAGTTTATTAATGGAATGTGTATTTCTCTCTTCCCTCCTTCCTTTTTCTCTCAGCACCTTACATGCTGACCTCAAAGCAGCTTCCAGCCCAAGCCAAGGACTAAAAATTAAATTAAAGGCAGAAGAAAAAGAGGTTGAAAGTTAAGACTGACACTTTTGAGTGCCTAGATCCTCAAGTGTTTGTCTGGTTCCCCAAGCCCACAGACAAACTGCTGTTCCTTCTTTCCACACCTTGATCTACCTGCCTCTTCCCAATTCGTGCTCATTTAATCTCATCTTAGGCAGGCCAGGTGCCCCATGGGGACAGCATGAAGTCACACCTGCTCTAATGCCCCTTCACTATTGCAATATGCCTTCATCATTTCATTTAAAAGCCCCACCATCATTATGCCATCTCTTTTTGACCTTTTCTAATAGTCCAGTTCAGCTTTGGAATTTTACAAGAATGGAAAAAGTCTTTTTTTCAAGATGTAGAGCACGGTGGCCAGGAACAAGGCGAGGGCAAGGAAGATGAGCAGCTTGTCCGTCAGCTCCCGGCGGTTGTACTTCGTGATCAGCTTTCGCCCCAGCTGGATCGTCCCAGACATGGACTTAAATTCTTCGTTTGCTTCCAGGATGGTTCGTGAAGAATTGGCTGAAAGTAAAAGGGGGCAAAAAAAACCCACTCAACATCAAAAAAATCAGCTGGTTTTGCTTCACAAATACATGAGCCAGGACATAAGCATGCAGTATTTGGCAACACAGATAGCGCCTGGGAGCTCCTTCTGGGTCACACTGACAAACGCAGACTGTTCTTGCAGAAGCTTTCACAACTTAGTAGCCACAATGTGCGAAAGAAAAATGCAAAGTAGGAGTACTGAATGGTTTAAAAGCCCTGCACCCTATCCCTGTGTGGTGGTTTTGAGCCTTAACTGGGAGTTAACCCACCACACCCTGAAATGTTCAATCTTTTAGCTTTCCGGATCAAATCTAGTTCACTTTTATGACCTAAGTCAGTGCCCACATGAGTTTGCTGGCAGCAGAGTGAAGTGAAAATGGAAGAACCACCAATTAAATGAGAGAGAGAGAGAGAAATCACCATGGCTGCCAGCAGCAGCTCCAGCAGCAGCAGGACACGTGCATATTAATTGCACAACTTAAAACTGTTCCCCCAGGCCAGAACAGTAAGTCCAAGTGATTCAGGTGAGGGTACAGATGTGAAAAGGCAGCATGCAGCAGCAAGAGACTCATTATTATTCATCCCAACCAATTTAGAGCTTTTAATAGTTCTTTTGGACTAACATAATTCTTTTGGGGTGAGGCTTTTTTTTTGGGGGGGGGGTGAGTTTTTTTTGTTGTTTGTTTGGTGGGGTTTTTTGTTTGTGGTTTGTTTTGCTGATGTTGGGGTTTGTTTGTTGGTTTTGCTGTTGTTTTCTAGTGAAAAAGAGAAACATTAACTAAAGGAAGCTGACTGGTCTCAACCAAAGACAGAATTTGAGAATATGCCAAAACAGCAAGATGGAAAATTGAAGCCTTTCAACTTCTCTTTCCTTGTAGGAAAACAGAACAAGCAAATAAATAGCTACCCCAAACTCTTCAGCCTTCCTCCTTCCAAGTTACTAAATGAAAGTATAAACCCAAGAGTCTCCTATTCCTTACATTACAGAATGCATACCCTGTATGACAGCAAGTGGTGCTGTACTGCTGTACTGAAGTGACTAAAGAAATGTCCAGCTCAAGCTTCTTGTCTGGTTCACAAGAACAAGCATAGCAGAAATATGTTTCTAATGTTCTGCAAACCATGATGAGGATCCCATCTTAAGAGTGAAAGCAGCAAAGTTGTTTCCCAATGTGAATGACAAAGCAGAGCTTCCCTGCTCCACAGATGTATATTCACTGAGGAGTGGGCTTGCTCAGAAAAAAAGGGAAATTCTATCTGAAGATTCAGAATCTGCAGCTGGGTTTTGTAAATGACCTTTGATGGTTTTCCCCCTTGCTGAACTCAGTCGGTGCGGTTCAGTCAGAAGCAGGAAGAAAAAGCGCCTGCCAAAGTTGTCTTTTTAATGGGAGAAGAAACATGCTACTTTTGCATGAACAAGCCATGCCCAGCTGCCATCCTCAGGTGGGGGCAGAAAGGAGGAGGGCAAAAGTTGCCTAATTTATCCGTGTCTTTAAACTGTTCTCTCTTCTGCCCAAAAGCACAGCTAGTAAGAGGCCCAGACAACACAGACCTAACTTCTAAATGCTTCATGAATCACCCGTCCTGACAGGTCATTTGATTTATTGTCTTAGGAGTCAAAGCCAAAGAACTGGGTGAAATCTTGGTTTCACAGTCTCTGCTGCTCTGCTGACAGAGCAAGTGACCTTGGGTTCAAGTCACTTGATCTCCTTGTCTCTTAGTCATCCCAGCTGGAAAGTGGGCAAAAAGAGTCTTCCAGCCATGCTAGATTTCCTCTGTGTATGGACTTGTACCTAGGCTTTTATTTTCTCTGCTATCACCAACTGCTTGCCAAGACAGTAGCACAGAGTTAAAGCAAACATGCTCTTAGCAGCATATGACCTCACACTGCTTTTACAATTGCTTTAATGTGAAACTAAACCAAAAGCTTCTCATCCTTCCCCCTTTTCCTACACTCTTTCCATAATCTTGAAACAGAAACCCCAGGAAACAGCTCCACATCAGGCATGTTATTATTGCTTTCTTTTTATGTCTGACTATTAGAGGCTTTGGACAGGTTCTTTAGTTATCAACACAGTACAATCTCCTACAGCAAAGCAGGTTGTCAGTTTGCCTGTCCCCATCATAAGAGAACTAGTGGAAGGTGCTTCAGTTGCCCCATCCATAACCAAACATCCAAGTAACATCTGTACCTAGGGTTTGCACAGTCTCCTCACTCTGCTGGACTTGCTGTGACATCATCCTGCTAATGCCCATCAGACTCTCTGTGATGTTACTTGCACTCTCTGCCAGACTTTCCTTTGTAGTCTTCCTGAAACAGAAGGAAAAAAGCAAAGCAGAAAGGGATAAAATTATGACTTTGGGTACTGTGGGGAAAATGCTGCTGCCAGGGAGCTTAAAACAGAGCTTGGCACAAACGTACAAAAGACACAACTAGTTTTCACTGCATGGGAAACTCAGATTATCTTCAGTGACCCATCAAAAAAAAACCTGGTTGCCCAGAGTGTTTGTGGAAGGTGTTTAAGACCAGACTGGATGAGGCCTTGGGCAACCAAGTCTGGTTGAGAAATGTCCTTGGCCATGGTAGAGGGGTTGGAGCAGATGGTTTCTAAGGTCCCTTCCAACCTAAGCCATTCTATGATGAAAACAAAAATCAGAAAAAAATTAGAGTCATGAACCAAAACAACTGCCAGTAGCTCAGAATCTCATGAGGGGCCATACTTCACCACTTCTTCACCCATGACTGTACAACTTCATAAGCTGATATGAAAGCACTGACAGAAACTACCACTGTGTTATCCTGGGTATCCCATTTGTGGTTCCACGACACTAAACACACCGAGTTTCCAATGCCAAAGGTACACATCCTCACATCCTGTCTTGTGCATGAAAAGAGCTTGCTTAATGATCCATTGCTTGTTTATAACCTTGACTGGAATGAATGTAAGTAGTTCTGAAGTCCATTAAGTAACTTAAAACCATTATGCCACTTCCATTTAAAGCAAGTGAATGCAACATCCACTGCTTAAATCTCAGATCCCACCATGGGACGGGCTGGTACCTTTGTCGTAAGGAGTCTCTTCCCTGCAGCAGCTGATCTTTCTCAGAGTTGTCAATAGCAATTTTGCAGGCTAGATTTGCCTTTCTCCAAGCTGCCTGATTGCTGAAATCACAGGAGTACAAAGCTGTTAACATGATGGTAACACCTTGCAAGTGAAAAAACATTTCACAAAGCAATCACCACTGTAACTGAGCACCCCAGATATCTGCATGGACTTTGCATTACACTGCAGAACAGCAATACCTTATCCTGTCATTTCGTTTCCTAAGTGTATCATTTATGAAGCAAGGGAAGGAGAAGCTGTGCCAGCTGTCAAATGACAGACTCTCAAGCCACCTACTTACATGCTTCATTGCTCAAAGGACCAGACCATGGTTAGGGAGTCTGGACAGGAATGGGGAAAGAAGGGAGTCCTGCTTTTTCCATCCCTGATCCTCGCTCTTGGGTAAAACAGCACAGTGCCAGGGACCATATTGGTAAAGCAGGATTCAACAGACACTGTACAGAAATGGGATTATTTCTGGTTACAGGGAGCCTGTAAACAGCACCAGCTGCCCGACCCACCTGAGCATTTGTTTCTTATGGTTTTCCACTTCCCGCAGCAATGCTTGTTTCTCCGACTCCTTATCTTGCTCCTTGGCCATCTGTTCAAGCTCCTTTGGCAGAAAGTAAAACCACGAAAATCTGATCAACAACTGCTGCCACCTGCAACTCGCACAACCCACCCCCGGCCAGGGAGCGAATTAACAGCAAACTGATTCGATAAACTAACAGCTCCCCGGCAGGGACTCCCGGCCAGGGAATGAATTAACCGAAGACCGATCCCATGCACTAACACTCCACGGCCGGGACTCGGAACAGCCCGCAGGCAGCCCAGGACAGGCCGCACGGTGCGGGACAGAGGAAACAGCCGATCCCCGCCCGGGAGCCTCACCTGGATGCGGCCGCGGAGGTGGCGGAACTTCTCCTTCACGGCAGCGTTAAGCTCCGTGAGAGCACTGAGCGGCCCCGGGCAGTCTCGGATGTCCTGGAAGACAACGGCCCCGTCAGCGCGGCCCGCGGCAGGCCTCGGCCGGCCGGGGCTCCCCGCACAAGGCGGCGGTGGCTCCGCAGCCCCGGCAGAGAGGACCCGCCGCAGGAGCGAGCAGCGGTACCTGCACGGCCGCCTTGATCTCCAGGTCGAACTTGACGATCTCCTGGTGGCAGACCCGCACCGGCACGCCGGCGGCCGCCGCCATCTTGGGAGCGGAAGCGGAGGCCACGTCCCGCCGCCAGCCCGCGAGCGCCCTCATGCGGGCGACCAGGAGGCTGCTGCCGCCCCGGGGCCGCCTTACCCAGCCCACCGGGGAGAGCGACGGCGGGGCTCGGCCTGAGAGGGCAGGGGGTGCCCAGCCCCCGCGCTATGGCGAGCGGCAGGCGGCTGTGCTGTTTAGCAGCGTCGGCCCTCTGCTGCATGACGCGTATCGTGTGCCCTTGCGGCTGCCTGCGCTGCAGCTCTTGCAGGTCTGCTGGGTAGTGAAGCGTTGGTGCGTGCAAGGCCTTAACCCGTGACAAGGTCACGTTCGCCCTCGTGAGCTGTAACCAGGGCACAAAGCGGCACCTGCCGTGACACCTGGAGAAGAACGTGGCAGCAGGGCTGCACCAGCCTCAGAAGCTGCCCGCTTTTATATAGAATTGAATTAATCAGGCTGGAAAAGACCTTGGAGATCATTGAGTCCAACCTATCACCCAACACCATCCAATCACCTAAACCATGGCACCAAGCGCCCCATCCCAGTCTCTGCTTAAACACCTCCAGTGATGTTGACTCCACCACCTCCCCGAGCAGCCCAACAAATCCAACAAACCTCCCAAGGGTGCTGTGTGGACAGGCCTAGACTGATAAGGTCTTCAACCCAGTGTGAAGAGGCTGGGAGAACATGAGATACCTTTATGACCCATAAAAAAATCCCCCAACCAACCAAAAAAACCCCACAAACAGGGAAGACCATGCCCTTTCCCTGCTTTTTCCTACAAACTCCTCCCCTGGGGCCCTCTCTTTCCCCTCTCTCCCCTCAAACCTTGCTGCGCAACAAACCAGGTGTGGACAAAGCTTGCAGGTGTTGAAGCTGGAAACGATTTTCATGGCCACTGCAGATGGCCAGTCAAAGGACCTGCTGGGCTGCAGTCCAGGTTCTCCTGCTGGTCCCACCATGCTGACCTCGGGGGAAAGGTGTTGCCTTCCCTAGCTGTAACCCTTCACAAGAGACAGCATCAGGAGACCAAGGGCATTCACTATCCACATACAACGATTCCAGACAGTATTTCCTCCACAATTTTTATTTTAAATTACAAAGGATGTTGCATACATTGATGAATTTGTATCTGAATAGAAGTGCTAGGGAGCGAGGGTGACAGAGTAAACAAAGTCAATAGTTTAATTGTGCCTCTTTAAAAAAAAAAAAAAAAACAAAAAAAACTGCACAACTATTAACCAACATTAAACATTGCAACTCTTAACAGATCATGCTTTTAACAAGGTAAATTTATTTTCTAACAGAGACAAGACTTTCAGTAAGTTTTTCTGAGCTCCAGTTGGAAGTTGATTATAGGATATCGAGGACAGCATTACAGTCATGACCCCAAGCACAGGCAGAACAGGATGCCATGTTTTGTTCAAAATGCCTTCTTTTTTTTTTCCCTCCCTGTCGACCACCTACATCTGCATGTGCCATCAGCCTTAAAGAGTTCACTCAACCACAAATACTGAGCAGCAAGTTTCATCTGGATGTAATATTCTGGAAGGATAGCTGATCCAAATCACAATGTAAGACTATCCATAAGAGAGATTAAGAAAACTAAATGCTACTACTAGATTCTCTTGCTTAATCAGAGGATTTTGACGAAGCAGAGTGTGCTATTGCCAATACCAACTCAAATCCAGAAGTTTTCCTTACAGCAGCTAATTAACTCGCCCAAATTTGACTCACACAGGCACCCAACTACAAAATATTCTTAAGTCAAGGAAAAACTCTGCCACACTGACGTTACCTGTAAAGTTTAAAGGTCTAGCTTTAATGGGAAAAAGAAAACAAACAAAACCAAAACAACAAAACCCCCAAAGTGTGGCTTAAAATAGCTTCCCCTCCACTTTTAGCTCCAGAGCTCATTAGAAAGACAATAAATGCATAGTCAGTATTTGCTCTTGTGGAAGTCCATGAATGTCTAAGAGGCTGAGGATTATAATTCAGTGTGCACACACTCCTCCTTATCATGCTAGAAGCACTGGGGGAAAAAAACATGGCATATTGTTAGATGCAAATTGTACAGAGATAGAGACATTTTTGTATGCTGCGAAGAAGAGATAACCTAAAAGTGCCATCTTTTATTAATGACATTTAAGAATCCCAAATTATACTGGGAGATATTCAAGAGTGGTGTTTTCTCAACATACTAATGCCCTTAATACAGTTACAAGAAGAAATCAGTCACTGAAGCAGCGACTGTTTGAAATGTACTTCACACAATCCCTGGGGTAAACAAAACAAACCTCAGCTGTGTGCAAGGCTGTGTTAATAAGCCAAGACCACATCTAGCAGCACACTTAACTGGATGAGTCCAACTGAAGCCTCCAACTCAAAAAGAAAGTAAGAATCATGATTAGATGCACTCTGGAAATTCAGGTCTGAAGGCCAAATACAGATGCTAACATTCACGGTATGCAGGTACGTAGCTGTGTGATGCCTCAACAGAAGTTCAGGAAGACTAGCAAGCACGTTTGAGGAACAGAATTGCATTTGCTATTTCTGCTGAAGGCAACTTGTATACAACCCTTTGAAATTCTCCTGATAAAGCCTTTTAGAGCTTTAAAAAAATAGCTATGTTTTAAAAGATTTATGGAAAATAAAAGCACATCCAGTCTTTATATTCTGTGAATAAGCTAACTGTTTTATTAATAAAGGCAAATATCAGATAAATATTAAGGGGGGAAGGGGGGGGAGGGGGGGATTTCTTAAAATAAAATCAAAACTGACACCACTGTTTCAAAAGTGTCTGGTTGCTTTTAGGTTAGTTAAAAGACTCCTCATCTATTTTAGGGTTTTGTCTGCTTGTTTGTTTAAAAGGAACTTTTTCCTGGCCCTCTTTAGTGTGGAACGAAGTCTTATCTATAAAGGAGTAGGAACTGAACACAAGCTGAGGCTGACTCTCACTTCAGATTTACAGCAACGCAACTTCATGAAATCACAATGATTTCAACTGGTATGCTAAGAAAATCCAGCCCATCCACACGTAAACATAGCTTTAGTAGCAAGTCTCTCTCATCTCAAACGAAAAAAAAGTACTCACCAAGTATATGTGTTCAATAAACCATAAAAAGAAGCATTAGCAAAAGGGGTTTTAGGGCTAAAAAAACCCCCACCCTTCATGAGCACCCCCACGTTTTGCAAGGCCATTCAAAAACTGGTCTTCCATATAAATACAAAAGGACTACTACTGAGAGAAACTGGAATCAGATCTATCCAGACTTCCTTCAGGATGCTTTTATCAGTTCTGATTCAATTTCAGGAGGGTTAGGTTTGAAGAGTTCAGAGGGAATGAAAGACATTTAGTTCTAGATGTACAAGTAAGGCACAATATAAAGCCACATCATCATCTGTCATGAAGTAGGAAAGGACGAGAAACATACATGGTACAGTAGAACAAGCAGTCCATCAATTCAAAGTGTGGCACCTAAGGTCAGACTGACGAGATCTCAACAAGAGCAGTTATGACAGCATGCTTTTAATGTGGAAACAAATTCTAGAGAATCCAGTGTATCAGAGAAAGGAAGAGCTTCTGTTTGTATTAAATAAAAAAAAAATAAATCATAATAATAAATGTGTACTTGTTTTTGGATATAGGATTAAAAGTGAATATTCACAATGCCTACACTCAAAAACAAACCAAAGGAAAATCCAGGACTTCATTAAGATCCACATACCATGTATGAACACTGAACATCTTTAGAAAATGCTCTTCCCTAAAGATCACCCCAAAATGCATGCCACAATTGCCAAAAAACAGAACATGTACATTTGTTGGTTGGTTTATTTTTTTTTTTTTATACCCTTATTTTTTGTTGTTGTTGCTGTTTGTGATAAGTATACACACTAAATGTATATATTTTAATGACACTAGAGGAAGCAGATTGTTACTGGCATTAAAGTACAACCATTTCTAGACGGTTTAAATGCCACAGAGTCCCCTGGTTAAAATGTAAAGCTGCACAGCTTGCCTATGTCACCTTTATGATAAAGTTAAACCAGCAAAAGGTCTTATCTTTACTCTACATTTTACTGCCAGGTTTTATTTATATCAAGTATCGCTGCAGCATTCTGACCAGCCCAGAGTTAGCAGCAAGTGGCAGGAATCATATAAAATGCAGTTTCTTTTTCTTTTTTTTTTAAACTTTTCTTTTTTTTTTTTTTTTCTTTTTCTTTTTCTTTAATCTTTTTTTTTAAACAAAGTGCTTTTCTAAGATATACATACATATAAATAGTTACAAAATAAAGTGTCAACATTAAAAAGCTCAACTATTTCAAAGCTTTAACTTAAAATAACACATAGAAAACACTGAAATGCGAGGGTATGGAATTCACTAAAGATTCAAAGTCTACTTTGAAATGCTAGACCAAAATCATAGTCTGGTTTTCAGACAAAAACAAAAAGCTATAAAGTTGTACTTGCCCAGTGTTTCTGAGCAGTGAAAAAAGGGGCTTTTTAATACCTTGTCAGTTAATTTGTCACAGAAGTTTTTTTACCCGATTGTAAAACTGCTGTCTTAACGTTTAGAAGTGCTGCCTTGTCTATGCTGTTTGGCTATAGCATAAGGACCTCTTGTATCTGAGCAGTGCATTAACACCATTCATCGGAAAAGAACAACAGTATTCAAATCTGGGTACAGACATGGCCTTAACTTCACGAGAGACATTCGTTGTCGGGGTTTTATGGGCCATATGCATCTCCAGAATAACTGCAACATCGGCAAGAATTACAACAGGAATACATCTGACCCACTGTGTAAAGCAGCAGCCAACTCTCACCTCGCCCTAACCACCACCACCAAACCACCTGAAATGAGAACACCCATATTCCACTCAGATTTTCCAAGTTTTAAGTGGATTTACAGAGTTTTGCCTAAATTGCCCTGGGTATTTTTCAGTCTCTTGCAGGAGAGACTTTCTGTACAGCTCAGTAGTGGTATTTTGGCCTCCTCCTCCCTTTTGAGTCTTCCAAAATATTTAGATACAAAGTAAGCTGTGTGCACACTCACAAATACGTGGCAGGACTGCCACCTTCATCGGCCACTCTTACTGCACTATCACCAAGTCAGACTTTTTATATTACACGCTTGGATATAAAAATAATCTACTTATAAACAAAAAGGAATCACAGTACAAACAAACTTAGACAAACCAGAAATGGAGAAATCCCCCAAAGGGAGTGGGGAGAAAGCCTTCATGGACTTTTGCATTTTTCTTTTTCAGCAGCTACATTTGAAAATATTTGGTATTTCTATTTTCAGTAAACAGTGTTTTGTCATCTTTAAATAGGGAGAGAAAGAACAGGGAGGAAAAGGGGAGGGGGGGGGTCCATGAAACCAGAGAATGATCTTGCCTTGAGATAAAGGACTTTCTCATCAAAGGCTAAAGCTTTTAATCTGTACGTTAACACTGACTACAAAGCCAACTCTTATTAGCAGAAGAGCAAATAAGAACTGTGTGTTAATATTCCTCAATCATAGAAACTACTGAATTAACAAGAGTTAAGTCACATACAAGTTTGAAGAAGCTAGTTTCGAAATACCTGTACAAAAATATAAAAGTCTATAAATTTTTTTTTGTTGTTGTTGCTGTTGTTGTTGTTGTTGTTGTTTTGTTTGAAGCTTGTGTTGATCCTTGGAAACATCACATGCATAATAATAATAACAATACATCAACTGGAAAAAGTGGCAACTAAGGAATTAGGTATCTGTAGCTCTTCTTTGTTGTTGGTGTCTTTTCTCTTTTTAACTCTTTACATATATACACATTACAATAAAAATAACTTTATTTTGGTTGTTTGGTGGAAGTATACTACAACAAGCTAAATATCTCTCTCTTTTTTTTTTTTGTCTTTTTTTTTTCTTCTTTTTCTTTTTTTTTTTTTCTCTTAAATTCTCAAAGTCCAAAAACTATTTTTTTTTTTTTTTTTTACCAATAGCTTACTAAAATCCAAATATATTAAAATCTCCTACAGTTAAGTGCAGAGAGGGGGGAAAAAAAAAAAACAAACCAACAAAAACCAAAAACCAAGGTAAGATTGAAAGACTCCGAGACGGCCACCAACTTATCTACCATGGAAGCGAACTACAAGACCAGCAAAATAATAATTGTTGTGTATGAATGCTCCTTCTGTAGATAATTGGACCCAAACAAAAAAAAAAATAATTCACAGTTCAGTAAGATCCCTAACCCTTACCTTTTATTTTTTTTCTTTTTTTTTTTGTCTTTTTTTTGTTGTTGTTGTTGTTTTTTTTTTTTTCATTCAGTACAGTATCATATAAGCTGTGCAAAACTTTACTTAGACTGGCAGTTCGCCATATCAGTTGCATTTGTCTTTGGTACAAAAATAAACAATCGCATTAATGTGCAAGTATTTGTTTTCTTCCGGCCAAAGTACCGAAAATTGAGTTTTCTAGAGCCATCTTTTATACAATACATAGACTCTGTGGCATATATCTACATTTTCAACATATTCCTATATACATTCAAAAAAATTTTTTTTTTTTTTAAGAGCTGGAACAAATACATTAAAACCTATAATCTTTACCATCTATACAGCTCGGTTTTGCCCCTCGGGGTTTTTCTTCATACAAAACTTTACCAGCTTATACTGATAGCTCTCCCTCCAAAATACAAGGCACAAAGAATATACTTTATTTCTCTTGCTTGCACAGACATTTAAATACTATATTAAGCTCAGAAAAATTAAAGTCTTATATGGCACACTAGCTCTAATGCCACGTGTGCTATGTACAAGTTAATGGTTGCAAAGAAAGCTTAACTGGTTTAAGAACAAAACAAACTCCAATTCAAAACCAAAACAAAACAAACTCCTCAAATTGACAGCTTTAACCAAAAATACCTCCAAAAAAAGCTTCCTCTCATTTTACTTGAAGCATAAACCTGTCAACAACGTCTGGCATATGCTGATTATTTTTTTTTTTAACTAGCAAACCCATGGTTTTGCTTCTAAAACAAACGTGATATATTCTGGTCCTAGACAACTTAATTTGAAAAAGAATCTTCATCTCTGCGTTGAAGCTTAAAGCAGCTTTGAAAACTATCTGGTTTATGGTCCAAAAAAATGCTATTTAAGCATTTTATATCATGCTTTGATTTCTTTGACTACATTTGTTACTTAAAAAAACAAAACACAACAAACCAACAATGGAACCTAATTGTAAGTGTTTCCAGAACGCTAAACCGACATGCAGACCAGAACGCAATTTACAATGAAGTACTTGACAACACAGGTAGAAGCTGACCGATGAGAACAGCTGAAGTCATGTCTTAAACTTTTGACATTGGTATTCGTAGCCCTACAAGGCCACCGGTGGGGTCTCCTTCTGCAGTCTTCTCTAAAACCTGATTCACAAATTCTGATGTCTGTCCAGCTACAGGTAGGCCTAAAAAAGGGAGGGTAAGCAAACGTGCCATAAGGTTACTATTCTTCGCAAGTGTTTGTACATTCCTCTGAATAACACAAAGCCAACAAACACTTTGAGTAGCAACCAAAAGGTAGACAACTGAAACTGTTTGCAAATGGATGTGTCATAGATTATTGTCGTAGTTTGGGCTGGGTGCCCTCTGCCACAGGGGTGTTTCCTGTGTCCAGAAGTCCGTCCCAGTGGGTGGACTCAGGAAATTAGGTATTTCTACCATAATCCCTTGCACCACTATAAATTTTGCGGTGGGGTCTGGCACTTCCTCTTTCCTTCCCTCTCCGAGACTTGGTAACTGGGGGAGAGATCTCCCGGCCATGGGCCTGATTGGGCCCAAGGCCACAGGGGGATGGGCAGTCTCAGGCCTGGCCAGCTGAGACTAGCCCAGCAGAGGGAGGGGGAAGAAGGAGCCCTGGGGGTTTTGGATGCACCCTCAGGTGGGGATGGGATCTTTCTTTGTCACTGCGCTTTGGGTTTTCTGTAACATTCACTGCTTTCTATTTAAACTTTCATCACTTTTGCAATCCGTTTGTCTGAGTCGTTATTTCTGCCTGTGGTGGGGAGGGGATCTGCCCTAACCCATTACAATTATGCATCCCTACACCTGAAAGCACATACACGAAGCTTACTGCTTACCGAGAGTGTCTTTAATAAGTACGTTCAGCTTCTGTTCCATGTTGACTCCTCTGTCATCTTTAGGTACCTGCACCCGATTAACGATTTCTTGTTTAATGGAGTTGATCACAAACAGTAAATTATCTGCAAGGCAAAAAGCCTGGATTAGATTTACAGCCTGCTTCTGCTGGAGCAAGAGATCCGCAGCTGTCCACACACTTCTGTCTGCGTCACAGGCATCACAACACACTTACTGTAAGATTAAGATGAAATAGTTTACATCTCTACATCTTTAAAAAAAAAAAAGTTCCATTACATGCAGACATTTACATAATTTACATCTGTAAAGTAGCTCAACACTGCAGGCAAGTTTACATACACTTTATGGAGTGGACTGGTTTTGTACCAATGAAATTGGGGGGTTCTACCAACCCTTTTTTCTCTATAAACTCTCAGGCATGACCCAGGTTACATGACGGTGCAAAACACACACTTGTCCAAACACAAGAAAAATTAAGATGTGAAGAGTTGTATTTACCATATTCCGTGTTGAGACCCCAGAGTTTTACTTTATTGGCTTCATACTGGGCTTTCTTTTTTAGTCTACAAGCCCTATAGCAAGAAGAGGGGAAGAATTAGAACACTAACAAAAATTCCAGAGCACTACGAGCATCTGCTTGTTAGCCACATGAACTCATCAACCAGTGCTGCCAGAGCTGTGACATACAGAATCATCTATCTATTCACTCACCTTCACTAAAAGTGCTCTGCTACCTGGATTTGCTAACATTGCTCACTTGTGACTTTTGTCACTGTATCAAGCATTTGCCTTGCAGCTAAGCAAGCCAGCTTCCACTGGAAATACATTGTTATCTAAGGAATGGGCAAACTAGGTCTTCAAAGTGCCAGTAGCCCTGCTTCTTGATAAACTGGTAATTAGCCCATTGCAGGAACTGCCTTGATGAAGCAGAATCTCAAGGCAAGATTAGTTAAATCTTACTCATACAGTTGCAGGAGTCCAAATTTACCCACACATGCAAGTGTTACCTAGTACATACCTGGAAGCCAGCTTGTTCTTTTCTTTTCTTGACCTTGGTCTGGCAGTTAGGGGAAGTTCACTGACTGGTGTCAGGTCACTGATCACCTTATTCAGCTTCCTCAGTTCATTACCAATCTGGAGAAGTTTTCTGGGATTGGGAGTCAGATCTTCTACATCAGTCCTCCGTGACTTCTTTGCTGCGTACTTGCCTGTTTTAAACACACAGAAAGATCAGTTGGGAAGCGACACAAAATGTACACAAACCTGCACAAAAAAGTTCCTTTATTCATTAGAAGATACGGACTGTAATCATGTGGTCCCTATGGTGTTTCACAATAGAAAGAGCATTTCCAGACAACCTGCTTTGTACCATTATTATCTCCAGATCAGGTAAGAGCAAATCCTGGCCTGGCAACTGGGTATGACCGACAGTATATACACAGCTGTGCTGAAAAACCTATGCCACAGGTTCAAATCCAGTTATTTTGCCACAACTCTAACTTGCTAACTCATGTGTTCAGCCAGTACATCCTCTTGCACACACTCAAGCTGATTAAATTCCTAATTAATCTTATTGGTTTTGTATTAGGAAAGAGTGTCGAGGTCTGGTCCTGAAATTAATCTTCAGTGATGCTGAACTTAAATGATTCACATAAAGGCCAGTTAACCCCTTGCATGTGTATTTGAAGCTGTTAAAGGCCTGGTTTTCCTGAGGAAATAGACTTATTTAAGGCAAAACCTTTATTCCTGCCACTACTATGTGCCTTTTCCCAGATTTCTATTTAAAATGCCAGCTGTTACATAAGGTAAAAATTTTAAACTAAACCTAAGAATCTCAGAAATATTTATGAGAGCTGGTAATTTAAGCAGTACTTATCTGAAGTACTAGATGACCTTGGTACAGGCCTGTGTGTGAAAATAAAAAACTCCTGCATTTGTTATATTCTATAGCTTCTGGGTGTTAAGTGCAAATCCCTTGCATAGGAACCTGACTTACAGGTCACTTGCTGGTGAGGCCTGAGTCCTCAAGGCATGTTTGGTTATTTGTTGCTTGCTAGCAAGTACAGATATAAGCCTTAATGAGAAGGGAAAGTGATAAGGACTTTAGGTACTGGTATTTCACTGCAAAATAAATAGGCACATAAAATCTAAGGAAATTTGTAAAACAATTCATTTTCTTGCCTGAGTAAAATAATAAAGATACCCTTTTGGTTTATCAGAAGGTAATTTTCAACTGTAAGGGAATGTTAACATTATGGCCAAGGAAGCTGTTTTCATTTTCTCCTTCAAAATGAAGCAGCCTACCAAAGAAGTCCTGTGATAACAATTAGTCCTTAGAATGGTTTGTTCTGGGTGGTGGTAGTCATCTGTGCAGTACAACAAATTACTGATCAGAAAGTTATGGGAATAAAACACAGTTACTAGAACAATTAAAGTATGTAAGAGGGTATATTAAAGAAATAGTTTATTCAGCATACAGAATAGTAACTGCTTCACTGTGCTGCATTCACATTGGTGGAAGAAACAGGGAGGAGCAAAAAGAGACAGCAACTGCCTGTCCTTTAGTGCATACCACGGTTAAGGTGAACTTTGCATCTCAGATTGTTCCCTGCTTACTTCTAAGACAAGCAAGATTAAACTAACAGCTATGAGAAGCAAGGATCAGTCAAGTGATCCCTCCAATATGTTTACAATATGGCACTGAGAAAATGTCACACTCTTGGTTGGGGTCTCCTGTGAAAGCCCTTGGAAGTTACAACTCTCAATTCATCCACCACCCTCTGGAAGGAACCACTACTGTGTGGTCACTGTGCCCTCCCTGGACACTGTGCAGAGCTCCGCTAACTGAGCAACAGACGGACAGTGTTCTAATGATTTCTTTTCATGTCCAAAGCACAACTTCTCAGCACCTGCAAGGATGGGAGTTTGGCTACTGAAGATAGGACTTTGTTCTTACCATGATGAAGACCATTCTTTTGATACATGTTACTTGGTAGCGTATCTCGATTCCACTCAGATGGCCTCAGCATTCTTTCCTGCTGCGATGGTGTTAGTTGCTCACTGTACTCCCAGAAGTATCTTCGCTTGCCCCTCTTCCGAGAGGATATTGCAGTCATTTCTTTTAAATCCTCCACAGAATCATTTTCATAGCCTAAAAGGACGCATTGCATTGTTTACATAATGTTGACAACACTGTTCCTGGCCTTTTAAGGGTGGACTGAGTATACAAGTTAAGAGCAGAATCACAGACAAGGCCTGTTTTACACTTAACAGACTTTGTTTTCAGCATCAGCTACTACATGTACTTGCCTTAAATCCAGGGTTAAACACTGAGCCACTGACAGTGCTTCATTAGTTGAAAAGAGACAAATTAGTTATGCATTGAAAGCCCCTTTATATGTTCTCTGACCCCTTAAGCTCTATTGCTCTTCTCTTTGCCAATCCCATCACTGCAGAGTACAGACAACAGCTGTTAAAAGTGTTCTTCCATCCTTACTACTTTCTCCATAAATTTGCTGGATCATAATCCTAACTTGTTGCCACGTTTTAATTAGTCCTTAATTGGAAAGCGTGGAAAGAAAATCAAGTGATAAAAATGGATTAGCAAAATACTAATAAAGAAAGCAAAAATATTCAACCACAGAATATTCTGAGTTAGATGGGACCTGTTAGGACCATTAAGTCTAACTCCTGCTCTCCTTTGGGTGTGAATACCTTTGGGAAATAAAATAAACCACCCATCTTTATTAGACTAGAGAAGAGGACTCTTATCAGGACAATGACCTAAAGCCCATAAAAAAAAGCCCATTCAAATTGAAGGGATCTGGGCACAAGCTGTTCAATCTCTTCCTTACCCCTTTGGGGCAATGAAGAGAAATGATCCACATTAAATCTACACAATATTACAGAGAGATATTCTGATGCCTATCTCATTGATATGATGAGCTGTTTGTGCAGTACATGGAAACCCTAATGCCACTATCCACACTGCATAAATATTTATACCATAATTACGTAAACACAAACTGCAGTTTTTATTTTCTGAAGCATAAGCAGGATTTAAAAGACAACATATACTGTTAAAAAACCCCAAACCACTGCATCACCTTCTGCATTAAAATGCTGTATAATAGCTTGCATTTACATTAAAAAAAAAAAAAAGCAGCATTTTAAACCATCACAGGCACTGATGAAACATAAAGAACAGCCAACCAGTGCATGGACTGTGAGCTTTACCGAGGCCTCACCACCCCCTATGCTCGAGCTCTGCTTCATCTTTTAACAGTAGCACCAAGAACACGTTCTTCTGTTTAAAACAGCCCCATTCAATTAGTCTGCTTTCACTTAAAAAACATTTGAAAAATTAAACTTTCTTTGCTTTGGTCTGACTCTCACCTCAAACCCCAAAACATGAGTACAAGTTAGCTGCACAGAAGGACGCAATCGGTTCTGAAGCTCTCCTTCTAATCATTTCATCATCACATTTACTTTGATTCTCCAGTTTGTTAAAAAGGCAGTTTTTAAAAGGCAATCAACAGGGAACCAAGCTTTATAAAACCTTATTCTTGTATAATCAAAATAATGACAATTTACATTGAATATAGTTTCAAAGACCATAAATCTTTGTAACTGTACTTCCATCTTACCCAGATGCTGTTAAACATAAATATCAAAATACTCTTAAACCCCCCCCCAAACCAAACAGAACACTTCCCACTTGAAAAAACATCAAACCATGTAACTCATTATGTAGTTATGGACAAATTCAGCCCATCTTCATGATTACACAGAATTAAGCCAATGGATGAAAACAAATCTCCTTAAGAGCTGATGTGTACAAATGTACAAGGTTAAAATCAAGACTTCCTGTTTGCTTATTTAAACTATAATTAAGTTAGCAACTTAAATTGACTTAATGCATCCTGCCTTCCAACTCTGCCACTGACCTGCTATCATTTTAAAGTTATGTAGTGCACTACGACCTAACCTAGCCTGTAACACAGAGGAGTGCAACTAATTTGTTTAGCTTTTCTGCACTGTGTTCATCCTCCCCCAATTCTCCTCTTAGCCAAGATCATACAGCAGCCTTACTTACTTTGTTGGGCTCTGAGAAAACCGAGAGTTCTTGTATTTACACTTCAAATCCTTTGCAAGCCTCTCCTACTGTATCCTTACTATTGTTTTGGGTTTAAATTCACCATGGTTAAATCAAGTAAAAGACAGAACAGGATAGACATGACTTCTGCATCCTACCAGATTAGAAGAAAAAGTGGTCCCACTAAGTCTACAACTACCTGAATGAAGGTCTGTAGCCAGGCGGGGGTTGGTCTCTTCTCCCAGGCAACCAGCACAAGAACAAGAGGACACAGCCTCAAGCTGCACCAGGGGAGGTTTAGGCTGGATGTTAGGAAGAAGTTCTTCATAGAAGGAGTAATTTGCCATTGGAATGGGCTGCCCAGGGAGGTGGTGGAGTCATCATCACTGGAGGTGTTTAGGAGGAGACTGGATGGGGTGCTTGGTGCCATGGTTTAGTTGATTAGATAGTGTTGGATGATAGGTTGGACTCAGTGATCTCAAAGGTCTCTTCCAACCTGGTTAATTCTATTCTATTCTATTCTATTCTAATTCACCAGTTAATCATACTGACTTCTGTCAAACCATTCTTTTTTCCCCCACCTGATGGGCCAAGTACTCAGAATAGATGCAACGCAACTTCTTTAAACTACCTCCACGTCTCTACAAGCACTTTTCAGCTATTTCTTCTCCACTGCTACTGAAAACTCAATCAGTTGCTGCATCTCCTATTTCTGGAATCTCATGACTACCTGATGGGAGAAGCAGTCACTTACAAATATTTCTATTAAATGAGATAGGTACAAATCGAAGTTTTTCTTGCCATTACTAGTGTAAATGCCAGAAAAGGCCTGGGATGATAATTCCCACAAATAAATTACCTTCACTGGTAACCAAAATTACTACATCTCTACCATGGTGATAATAAAACCCACTGCCCAAACTTGCCAAGCAGCCAGTCACATTTTCAGTTATTTCTCCACATTCCTGAATTCACTATCATGCAGAATCACACAGAATGTTAGCGGTTGGAAGAGACCTTGAAAGATCATCCAGTCCAACCCCCCTGCTAGAGTTGGATCACCTAGAGTATCAAAGTATTTCCTGAGACAACACTAACACTTCAGTAAAGCATTTCATGTATTCCAAGAATACACAGAAGGAAGAAAAAACAAAAGCAAACTGTGTATAAAATACTTCAGAGCAATAACTGGTAAGGTGTTTTCCTTTCAGTAAATTACATCTTCATTATAAAGTCACTTTGGTTTCAGAACTAAAGAAGGTTCAATGTTCCCAGGCCATGCCTATTTTTAGAAACTTTACCCACATTGTTTACTTTTGCTCTAAAGGCAAAATAGCAACACAAACTCTGAGAGTGAAATAATTAAAATACCTGGAGACAGGTATTTTCATCACAACACAGTGAAACTCGTAGTATCACCACACTCAAGGTGAAGGGCTTCACTCACTCACAGTTCTAGCAAGCTTGTCCAAGTCAAGCTCCTCAGTTACTGCAGTGCAACAAGCAGTTGTGTTTAGAAGGCAACAGTGAATGCTTCTCAGTGAAGTGAAAAAATGGCAAACACTTAATGTAATTCCAACTGAAATCCCAGCATTTTAACAAGACAGCTCTTTCTCAAGGTTACCAGGCTTTCTGTGCAAAGTGCCTCCGTGGGCTGCAAAGCGCTGTGCACTACAGCAATCGCTGCAGAGCTGTAATAGCTATTCAAAAGCTCCAGAAAGGAGAGGGAGTTCAGTGCAGAAGAATGGAGGAAGAGGTTTTAAAATGCTAATAAAAATAGTTTTATGTACACATAGAAGTAACACAAAGGGCATAATGCTTAACAAGGTTAATACCAACTCAGGAAATGTACTCAGAAAATCATTTAATCTGAGAGTTCCTTGTGGCAAACACTGGCAAGGTTTAGGGAAGCTGCTCTTCTGGAAAAAAAGGCACAATTTCAGCTGCTTTTCCCCCTGAAGTGAGCTCCTGCACAATGTCTGAATACCTGGGTTCTTACAGTCTACAGCAGAGCATTTATAAAATGTCACTACTGTAATACTTTCTACAATGAAACTAATACTTGGTTACAGTCCTCTCCCTTTCCCTTCAGATGTTATTTTTACACAACATTACCGCTTTGTTACCTTCTAGGTGAAGGTTAGTTCTTATTTCTGTTGTTAAGGCTCCATTTCTACATGCAGAAGAGAGGAAGTCAGTATCCTTTGAAGACTCACTAAGTGTTACTGCTGAAAACCACCAAGAAATGGTTCTGTTAGTTTCAGTGGTAGGTATCCTTTAAATTCTCTGGAAAACTGTACCTACAGTAGGACTTCAGTAATTATGAAATTATTTCCTTCAGCTATGATTTAATACCAGCTATCAAGAGACACAACTCTGGATAAATTCACAGCTGCAACCTACTGAAGCACAAGAAGCACATCCTATCATCACAACTGCAGGTAGTTGTTCTACAACCTTAGGCTATGAGCTAGGCTTCCTGTATTCTCTATAATTATTTTTGTTGCATGACCACACTTAATGCAGTGTTTCTTGGACCAAGGCAATAGAGACCTTGCACAGTTTTTATTGAGTGCATTCTGCAAAGCATTTAGAAAATCTGGGATGAAAGTTCATAATTTAAGATCAGTGCTGCTCATCAGTTAACTCTAAAGCATTCAAAAAACATTCTGTCCCACCGGGTAGACAAATCCATTAACCTCCATGTTAACAAAGCCTAAGGCTGCTGGTACCTGGTTCTGAGAAAGTATCGCTGATGTCGTCATCTTTATCATCCTCATAATCTTCTTCCTCATCATCATTTTCAGACAGCTCATGCTCACTGCCAAATCCTTCATCATGGTCCTCATCTTCAATATCGTCCTCATCATCCTCATCTTCTTCAGGGTCCCCTTTGGCAGACTGTTCACCCAAACTGTCTGTTACAAAAAGAGAGTAATTGTGCTCTTCTTTCTTCTGTGAAGAATCTGATGCTGAGGTGCTGGCAGAAAGACTGCTCTCCCCCACAACAAGCCCTGGGGTTTCCTGGGGTGGACCGAGGAGCAGTTCTTGTGTCTCTTTAAAAGGCAGAACAGGAGGTGTACTGTGACTGTGTGGGGACTCAATGCCTTTTCTTTCTTGTCTCTTTGCTATGGCACCACAATAGCAGGTGTTTTCCTTTGCTGCATCAGCATGTGTCTGACTCAGTGCTGGTCTGCTCTGTGGTAAAGGATTGATCTTTACTTTTGCCTTTTTAACATAGTCTTTACATTCCACATGAATGTTCACTTTTTCATTATTGTACACATTGGTTTTCACCATGATTTGTGTACTGGAAGCAGGCTGAGTTGCAGGTTTGCTTGCCTTCTGAACACAGTCCGACAAAGGTGCCTCAGCCTGAACGTTCTTGGAGGAACAGACTGGGGCTGCTGCTCTGGTTGCAATTTTTTTGCCAGGTATGAAAGAATTTAAAGGGTTCTGTTTTACACTAAAGAGCAAGTCAGGGTAATAGAGTGAATCAGAAACAGGCTGGGAGTCCTCGCTGTTAAGCTGAGCCAGTGTAGGTGTTTTGCTTATCACCTCCTCATCTTGGTATGGGCTTGAGAAGTCATCAAGGCCCAAGTAATCCACCTCTTTTGTTCCCCAGATGTCACAGCTGGTTAACTTAGTGTACTTAGTTAAATCTTCACAGTATGTGTCCCACTGCTCCCACTTTGAGGTGAGAGCAGCTTCTTTGTCCAGGATGTCCGTAAAAGACTCCAAGTTCTCAAGGTCTTTGCAGTCCTCCATTGAAAGTAAGTTGTCTCTGGAGCTTTGCTGATAGTCCATTTCTCTGTCCTGTGCATAATAAAACAAGTTAAGAATTAATACAAAAAAGGGCCAATTATCTTTCCCTGGAAGTGTTCAAAACCTGTGCAGATGTGGCACTTAGGGACACGGTTTAGTGGCAGACTCTGCAGTGTTAAGTCAATGGTTGGATCTGATGATCTTGGAGATCTTTTCCAACCTTAGTGATGCTACGATTCTGTCTCTGCCCTCTACTTAAACTAGTATGTTGAGCTCAATTCCAGCGAAGCTGAAGAAGACTCATCAGCTTGTAACTAAAAACTTCTTTTGAGGGTTAGAATGAAGTCCAGTTCCCATGCATCTGCAATGGATCCTTCTGAAGAGACTGCTAAAGACAGAAGTCAAATGCTGTTGGATTCTTTTTCTGCTAAATTCATCTGATAATCAGGAACTAGACTAGTACCAATATCCATGCATTTAGAATACAGAAGAAATCACAGGCAAGCTGTGATTAGTCTCCAGTAACCTAGGTCCATCTTTGCTGTGTGCTTAACAGAACATGCTCAAATTTACCAGTTCCTGGAAAACCTTATTCTAACATGATTCCTTCATGACTATGAGCTGCTACCTTTCTTCTTAAGGGGAAAAAAATATATAAAAAAGTGCTAAGTAGCTCATGAGTCAACTCTTCTTTTGCTTCCCCTGCATTCACAGCTTGGGTGAAGAAGCATACAGCTGCTCTTGCAGGAAAAAAAAATGTAAGGAAGAGTCTCAAGCATCATTACATAATGCTAACACAGCTCTATTTGAGACTTGTGTATCAAGCTTCTCCTGATGGCCAGCTTTAACAAGCGTCTATTGAGGAGTCACCACTTTTGCTGGACAAGCAGTCAGGCTCTTCCCTAATCAGTAGCTAGCAGTAATGAATAATCTTCTAGCACTCTTGAACAAATGCCCCTTTATTACTGCACAAACTCAGGACATTAGTTAAGGACAGGAAGTTGTGTACACACACAGACCTACCAGTTCGTACATGAAGTCTGGATCTGAACTGCTTGCCAAGAGATCCGTGCTCATCAGAGTCTGCTCTGAAAACACATGGCTCCGAAAGGCGTCCCCAAAAGGAGGGTCCATTCCACTTACACTGGGCTACAACAGAATTGATACTGACAGTTGAAGCATGCCACAAAAAGGCACATTCTTTTCTTCAAGAAAACGTAACAGACTATTGCCATTTCATCCAAGTCTCTGAATTGGTGCTGTACTTGCCATCTGGAAGGCTTTTACCTACACAGATAAGCACCTAATTTCTCAGAGCCAGAGAACGCTTAAAGAGCAGCTAACGACATGCAGCTCTTTAATCAAAGGGCACATTTGTATTCACCATATAGCAAGAGCACTGCTCATTCATTCTTTATTGTTGGTTTGAAATTTTCATGCGTTTGCCAGGATCAGGGATATGTTAGCATTTGTAGAAGAGGAGAGTGAGTACTGGCAAGATCTGTGAGTATCAATAGGCACTATATGCTTGCAGGACCTTTGGCCTAACACAAACTACTCGGTACTAAAGCAGTGCTGCCTGTTTTCAGGACCATTAGAACTCACAAAACTTCCACCTGACATTGTAACAAAAGCAAAAGTTATTATGACTAAATCCAGAGTGTTATACATCTCTTGAGAAAAAAAGTGGAACTTTGCAAAAAAACCATTATGCAGGATGACTGGGCATGCAGGGAATGGGCAGCAAGGCTTTCTGCTACATTTAATTCCAGACCTCTATTTCTCTTCTAGACACACTCGCCCTGAGGGTTGGGAAGGGAGAAACACTGTACTGCTGAAAGTCATTCAGTGTGCTGATGTGTGAATCACTGCAGTAATAAAAGGCTGTTCTCCAGGCATCCACCCTCTTCAAGACGACAACTCTGCTGAATCTTGCTGTGTGAACAAATAACAGCACCAAGAACAGCAACAAAGCTTCCACCACAGACACTACTTGGACCCTAAAAATATGCACCATTGAATCTCTTGTGAATTCTCCCTGATGATGCTAGTCAAATCTGTTCTTAGACTTTTTGGTTGGTTGGTTTTGGTAAGCAAGGAAGCAAAATTATTTAGGGAAGCACATAAAATGGTAACAGACTTACCTGAGGCATTTCCAAGCCCAGATTCCCTAAATCCAATTCCAAACTTCTTGTCTTATTCACTTGTAGATTCTTTTCCAGCTTTACTTCAGTCTCAGTGAGTTTATACAATCAATTTTTCCTTAGGATAACTTCAATTTACCCTGATGGACCTCTTCTATTTGCAGATTTCTGTGTAGAATAAACACAGGGAACCCCCACAGAGGTAAGCAATGCTTCACCGAAAAGGTAGTGCTTAAAAACCAGGCAAAGTGAAGTAAAGACAAGAATTTCCCCTAAAAAGTGATTATTTGTCATGCTGGAACATACAGCAATTTTCTTCCCCTGCCCTCTTTCATGAGTGAAAAGCCACCGATGCTACAGAAAAAAGTTCTAGCAAAAACCTTTTTGGCAGAGTTGCATTTTGCTACCCTTTTTTCCTCAGTACTGAGACCATGAGCTCTATAGACCTATGAAAAGAAAAGTCTCCCTAATTGGAAATAATGACTGGCAAACTGCTGGGTGTTCAGGAGAGAAACAATCTCTATGACTAATAACAGAGCCAATACATTCTAAAAATGTCTCAGGCAAATGTCTCAAAATACTAATTTCAGATTAGGCAGTAATACTGCTTCAGCATTATCTTCTCCTTTGCTTAAGAGATTAATCCATCCAGCACCAGATATCAATCACTCATACAGCAACATCTAGTGGCAGAGGGATAACAGCAAGCAATGCTCACCACCCAGCAGCAGAGGAGGGGAAGACAGACTTTGCCAACAGTACAAATTAAACATTGTGCCAAATTCAGAGTTGTCTAACAAACTGTCTTTTCCATTAATTTCAAGCAAGGCACATGTGGAAATTGGTCCAATTTATCTGTGAGCACTTTTACCAGTTTAGTAGTTTCTACAGAGCCAGTGCTAGCTCAAATGTACATCTGAAGACTCACATCCTGCCTATTCCAAGCCTCATAGCCTGCTTAACCCTGAAAGGATGCAAGGAAAAACTGACCTACTAAAAAGCAAGAGCCTTAGACTTCAGTAACTATGTCTACACTAAAAGAATGACAAAAGACTCGTAAAATAAGTAAGAGTAAGTAAAAAAGGACAATCTTCTATCAAAAACAAACCAATAGTAAAAAACCCTACAGTCCATAGCATCAAACCTTTGTATCTTCTGTAACTACACTGTCTCCAAGGATGCTGCCTTCGTACTGCAAGATGCCAACCCTTACATAAAAAAGTTCCCTTCAAGAAAAAGAGCAGCTTTATAGGGGCATAATAAAAACCCTGAACCACCATACTTGTGCAGTGTTTCAGCATTATCAGCTAAAATACATTTGTTTCTTTAAGCAGAATTCTTAACTGCGAATTGCTCCCAAGTCAGACTCAGGTGCAGTCTGCTCAGGCTGTGTTTATTCTCTAGTTTTGACAACAAATAGTAAAGGAACAGTGTCCCACGGCGGAGCTACGCTCAGAACCCTCCTCCCACCAGCACTTGACAGCATCTCCGTGATTACTCCTACTTTCAGATAGTACCTCAGCTCTTTTGTTATATTCAGCATTATGTAACATCAGACTGTGGTAAAATCAGACACTATGAAGAAAAAAAAAAGAAAGTATTTCTTTATCAAAACATTGCTTTTCGGTAGCAGCTGTAAGACCAACAATTACAGTCCAGTTACAGTCAAGTCCTCAGTAAAACCACGCCACCACTGCCAAAGCATTCCTTGTTGGGCCCTGCATCAAGAGCCACTTCCTCCTGAGAAAATCTCCTTTCTGTTTTAAAATGCCCAGAGAACTCTTCACTTATCTTAAAGTGACATTTAAACTGAAGTTTGTGTCCCAGGGCAACGTGCCTCAACAACCCTCGCCTCCTTTCACACTGCAGAACTAGTCCTTCCTACGCTGTTAGAAGTGGCCTAACAGCTAATGCACATTTCTACCTGGACTGATCTAGGAGAAGAGACCTGTTCTTTAAAACAAATAAACAGTATTATGTTAAAAGAAAGAGAACAGAAGGATATCACCTTTAATACCAATCTATACTTAAGTAGTAAGTTACTTTCTCTCTATACTTGACTGGCAAGGCTCGATGCCTTTTTCAACAGAACATCAGATTAATACTTTGACGTCAACACCAGAACACCACCACCACCATCTGCATTCACATGGGAGACTGTCACAGTTCTGCTACAGCACAATAGAAAAGGGAAGTGAAGCTGTTTGCGGCTTCTTTACTGGTTACTGTTTGGTTTTGCTAGAACATGTACCTGAAACTGTTCCACTGTGTTTCACGTACAACTAGGAAATGGGGATGAAGCTTAATCTATGCTGGCACTGATTTCAGTTCCAACTGACAGATACTTCCATGTGTCAGGACCAAGGAGCTTTTGAATCATTTATAATACCTCAAAACAGATATTAAATGTTCAAAATACTTTTAGCTGGGGTGATCTTTTAGCTATAAACTTCTAGCACCATTCAGGAATGGCACTGTATGTCCTCCTGGGTTAAAGCAGTGTATCAGCTAATCTCATTGTTCCCCCAATTCTCTTTATTTTTTGACACTTTAGAATATTAATATTTAAATGTGATTTAGGATCATTAGGATCTCTTTTCAGTATTCTACAACAGAAGATTTTTCTTGGTACTTCTACGCAAGGGGGAAGCATGGTGAGGCCATAAAAAGAGCCACTGCCTCAGGGAGCTGCAGAATGTAGGCATGCTTCATGCTCCCAACAAAGCAGGCCTACTTCTAACTGCTTTCTACATTTCCCCAAATCATCAAAGATCTTTACTGAAAGACTCTCAGTGTTCAAACTCAATTACCAGTACTTTATGTGAGCTAGTAAATAAAGGTGTGTAGTAGAAGCCAGTGACACGTATGGAAGCACAAACGTTAAGATCTGACTGCGAAGGAACTTTGCAGACTGCAGTTCAAGTCCCATTTTTACCAAGTTTGTCATTATTGGCACTCTTGGCCCCAGACCGAGTTAGAAGAGACTGGCAGAGCTGTTATTTTCTCTATAATGAACACAGATGTGAATGAGCTGAAAGATCTGCGGCAGAGCTCAAGAATAGTAGTGCAAGAATTACTGAAGGTAAATATAGCAGGATTCTGTACTTCAGGACCATTTTCATTAATGCCTTACATCAGCCCCTCCCAAATGCAGAGATCAGAGGTGAAATCCTGTAGATGTTTCACAGCAAGGGAACCGCAGGTGGAATAGACAGCCCAAGGCAGTGGGCAGGGTGCTGCCGCTCCTTTTGGCAGCAGCCTGCAGTTAAATCAGATTAAGGTGATTAAGGAGCCAGTGCCTGAGTTGGTTCTGTGTCTGCAGATTCTTGAGTCACATCAGCACAAAGCTGCACTCCTGCTTCTGGGAGAAGGCTTGCTCATTCACATTTGGGCATGAGCAAGGGCAAGACTTCTCAGGAACTGCTATGTTCATCTAACAATTAAGAATTTGGGGTACCGACGGAAGCAGGCACACATATATACACTGGTTAAAATCCCCATCAGTCATCAAGGAGTAACCACAACTGTTCTATAGAATTAATAATTCATTAATTGAATGACAAATCCTAATAAAAATCCTCTGCATTTAGATTTCTCTCTTAAAACCATGCATTTAGAATAATTTAATAGTGGTCTCAAGACACTTGGGAAAAGACTGAATTTCAAACATTTGAATAGTAAGCTCATTGCATGACATTATTGATGCAACAGTACATTTAAACTGGCAGCCAGCAGGACCTGAACTCAGAACATGCAGCATTAAGGAGATGTGTGGCCATTACCACGCACATGCCGTTTCCCTAGACTAGTGAACCACCTTTCTGCCACAACACATCACTTCCAAAGAAGTCCCTGTAAGAGACAAACCTAAACTGCCAACTTTGAGCCTGACAACTCTTAAAAGTCTTCCTCAGTGACTTGTATGAATCACTTCTCCTGCAGCTGTAACTAAAGTTGCTATTTCTGTATCAATTCAGATGTGTATTTTGTGCAATGCAAAGGGCACAATGCATGGTGTCGCTACACCATGCTGTTGATGGTACAGTGCTTATTATCACAGCAGCTAAATGCCTGTTATAAATATATTACATGAACAATTACACTTTTCATGATGGTGACTGCATCATACAGCAGCTTGCAGAAGCTACATGTTTGATGCAGACAGAAAAACAGCACTAAAGCTACAAACTTAGGTGAAAACATTGAAAATACCAAACTCTGAATTTGGCAGAACACGAACTATGCACTTTGCCACGTTTTCAAAGAACCAGTATGCACTATGCAGCACTTGCTGCATTTGGACATTTTATGAAGACACAAGAAGTTCTCCTATGCTTCTCTTGAAACTTTTTTTTTCCTTCCAGGGTTTGTGCCAATTTGTTTCTCATTGCAGAACACACTCTGCTCAGTGCGGGCTTCAAGCGCAGAACATCCTTTTCTTAGGTTTTGCTTCTGAGTGCAGTGTTCTTCCCTCCCCCATCTTCCCTCTGTATGATTCTTCAATTATTAGCCAGACACAATTTTTTGGGTTTGTTTTCAGAAACTTTTCTCCCCAGCCACAAAGTCACAGAAGTTTTCTTTTGTGGTTTTGCCTGGTTGAGATTTTTTTGTTTGGTTTTGTTTGTTGAGGGGTTTTATGTGGGTTTGTTTTTTGGTTGGTTGTTTTTTTCAGTAGGTGAGCAAAGATACTCTTGTAAAAGGTCTTCCCCTGCTTTCACCCAGCCTCCTTCATATGACTACCCAAAGAAGCCAAGTCTCTCTAGCCTCTCAGTGATCTATTTGTACTAGAATGACAGCATTAAGTATCTAAGACATTATGCCCATTGCTTTCTCTATCCTGGACAGCAAACATCATTTGCAAGCCCAAATTTGATGGAGCACAGCCATTTAAAAGAACTGAAGGTATGAAGACTGTTTCACTTCTTTCAAACCTCTTCCCTTCATGAGAGGGAAACTGCTGCTTCACTGTCATGGTTCCTTTTCCTGTGCTGACCTTACCTTCCCCCCTCAGTATTCTTTTTCTAATCCTACTTGTCTACAGCAGACTGACTCCAAGATCTGGAAGTGACACCACTAAACTGAAGCTTTGGCCTCCAATCACACACACACACAACATCTCAGGTGAAAGAGCTGATGAACTACCAAGACGACAGCACTACAGTCACAGTTTGAATTCCTGTCCCTATACATCAAAGGCAGCTACCCAGCTTTGGAGAGGCATTCCATTTCAGCAAGCACAAGCAAACAGGCAGATGGCAATAACTGATCATCATGCAAGAGGCAGAAGTAAAAAAACCTGTGTGGTGTTTATGTTTCTTTTTCTTTTTTAAGCCAACAGTGTATTGCATCCATGTATTTTAGAACAACTATGCCCAGAATAATACATTCCTACTACAAGTGGTACCTTTTCTGTACATTCTGGAACAAAGACTCAGATTTCATTTTTATTTCAATGCCAAGAGTGGGATGAACAGCACCTTAAACCTGTTAGAGTTGAATTAACACACTTCATTTACAAAACTTTTTTGTAGTTAATATATGAATTGCCTAAACCTTTATTAAAATGCCACTGTAGACTCAAGAGAGTTGTTTGCACAAGAAAATTAGCAGTAAGACTAACATTCAATTTTGCTTTGAGCCAGAGATTTTCCCCTGAAGCAAAGACTGAAAACAAAAGCAAAACTAGACAATTTAGCTTACCATCTTCAGCTGTATTCTATGTGCCCACAGGATTTTTTTTTTCAGGGTAAAAAAAATAAATCAATCAATTCTGTAGTTTCCAGGAGGGGAAAAAAAAAGCCTCTTATAGTAAAGGGAATGGTCTACTTGTCATACTGTAAAAATACATTTTCTTATACTTTTGTTGGAATTAGTTATCAGTAGAGCCTACTTCAAAGCCAGCAAGAAGTCATAAAAACACATCAGGTAAAGCACTGAAAGAAACAAAGAAGTGAAAAAAAACCAGCATAAATTAAAAACCAGAAGGAAGACCTTAATAGATATATATATAGACACATATAGAAATAGGGTAATTATTACAGTAAGGTCTAAACCTTAAATCGGTGACTGCAAGAAAAGTTTCATCTTGACTCCCAAGCTCATGTTGACTTTCAAGCTAAGCAATACTTCCAAGCACTTCTTAGGAAGGGCCAAATAACCTTATCACACTTTTATTTTGAAGCATCATTTAATTGGGCTTCAAAACCATACAGCATAGACATGCAAGCCATGGCAATCTAAATCAGGGGGGGTCCCTTACTTATACCATGCTATCAGTCTATTAGTTGGACAGAAGCTTCTGTTTATTCCCAATTTGTTTCTGCTAGAGCTAAAGCAACTTCAGAACCTTTGTCCCTCAAAAAGCTCTTTTGACACTCTCATTATTTAAAAATAAAATAAAACAACACCAGGGCAAGGCTGTTCAACAGCTTGATGACTCTGCTGCAGATTTCTCTTAGCAGTTAATACTCCCAACAAACAGAAGAATTCTTTCTTTGCTCAGGTAAACTACTGGCTACAAACCAATGCATGAGGTCTCCCAGTTACTACTCAGGACTCTAAAAATGATTATCACTGAGCACTGGTATTTCTACATGAAATCTTTTCTGCTAAAGCAATCACCATAGAAACTCTGGCTTCTAATTTTGAGTTGCCAAGAACAAAAACTGACTAAGTTTCTAAAGCACCTGTGGCTGCCCCTCTGTAACTCTCACCATGAAAATATGTGCCTAATAATAGTAATTACCCCTTCCCCACAAAGATGCTCAGGAGCATTTAGTGGGACAACCTTTTTTGGCATCACTTTAAAAACAGTTTCAAGTATCTGAAAGATAATCAGAACCTGATGGTGTGTTGCAGGTTATGTGTTACAGGATTTCAACAAGCTATCCTCAAGTGGCAACAGCATAAAGACTACACTTAACTTTAAACTAACATTTCAGCTGGCACAGCTGAGTGATTGAAACCGTCAGCCTGTTGAATAGAGAACTTGAAAAAGTTCCTTTCTGATCATTAAATTATCTCTGATATCTGATCAGTTACATTACATATTAGAGGAAAACACTGCGGGCTGGCCTCACCATGCTGGACGGCTGCATTAAACCACGGCCGGCTCACAGGGATGAGATTAGGGCATGTCAGTAATACCGCGGGCAGAGTTACATAAAATAAAATAACGTCCAGGGCGTTTCAGGGCGAAGGGGAAATAAAGCTCAGGCTCCAGTCACTGGTGACATGAGGGGCTTTGCGCAAGCTGCCCACGCCTCAAGGCCTGGGTGAACCAGGAGACTAATTCAAACCCGGGGAGATGTTAAAGACCTACGTGAGAGATGCCGAAAGCCGGGGACACACCCAGAGGCAGCTCCCGAGGCAGCTCCCGAGGCGGCCCAGGAAAGTTATCAGTATTTTATAAGTCAAGTCTGTGGGAACTGGCTTACAGCAGGAGGCGGGAACGCCCCCTCTCCTCCCCTCGAAGGTGGGAAACGGGACCACCGCTGTATCAGGCACCACCTACCCCAGCCCGGGCTGTGCACCGGCTGCTGAACGGTTTCGGCCGCGCCTGCGGACCCCGGTGGCCCGACCCCTAGAAGTGAGAGACGCCCTGAAGCAAAGCGCTCAGGAGGGCCGCGGCCGCAGGCAGCCTCCACAAGCAGGGGCTCCGCTCCAGCCCCCATCCCTCCAGCGGGCAGCGGCAGAGCGGCTCTCGGCAGAGCAGCTCCCGTCCGGCCCGGACGCCCGCGCCCCCGCCCCTGACCCACTAACACACCTCCCAGCCAACATGGCCGCCCCGCCAGCCAGCGCGGAGCGCAGCCTAGCCCGGCCGCCGCCACCCCGCCCCGCCCTCCTCGCCAGCTCACTGGCTTGTTCCTCAGCCACGCGCGCTCCCATTCGCCGCCGCCCACGCCGCTCACCCGCCCAGCGGCCCTTTCAAGCTAGGGTGAGGCGACATGTAAACAAACCCCCTTCCGCCGCTCCAAAGGGGACCAGCCGCGGCCCCGGGCCCCCCGGGCTGCCCCGAGCCATGCCTACCCGCCCATGGGGCACGGGGAGCCCGCGCCAGCCTTCCCCCGATCCCGGAGTGGTCAGAAGGGCGGGGAGGGCTCCCCTGACCCGTAGAAGGCAGCCCCCGCCCTGCGGCCCCCACGAAGGTTGGGGGCGGCCGGAGCGGCCTCTCCTGCACCGCACCCCCTTAATGCCTGGGAGGTAACCCCTTCCCAAGCGGCCGGGACCGCCGCTCACCGTTCAACCTCCGTAACCCCCCGCCCCAATCAGTTACATAAAATGCCGTACCAGAGCGGGGACAGTTCCTCCCGCCGCCCTGCTCCGCGACTCGCAGACCGCCCACCGGTCCGGGAACCCCTCTTCGTCTTCTCTGGCCCCGCAGCCGTCCCTACGGAGCGAAGCCGCTCCGCTGGACACCAGCAACTCCCAGACGGAGAAACCCATACACCCTGGCCATCCCGAGCATTCAAACAGGTCGAAAGCAGAGCAAACGACTACGAGTCTGAAAAGAAACAGAGCGCAGAACTGCCGAGCCTTTCTGCACTCGATCCCCGGCGCGGCAGTGCCTCCCGCACCGGCACCGCGGTCCCGGGCAGCCAAGCAACCCCTCCACCCGTACAACCAGCACGACCGGTCTCCCCCGGCAGGACGGCGCTTTCGTTTCCCTGGCGCTCGCTGCCAGATTTCCTCTCCTTGTAAAGACACGGGCCGCTCCCGACAGATCGAGGTTAGAAGGGACGCGAACAACTCGCGACTAAGCCCGCGCTTCGTTCCCTCCGCAGCCCCTCTCACCACGCTCTGAAGCCACATCGGTGCTGTCCCCCCAGCCATCGGGCCCGAAACCTCAGCTCTGGAAGCCGGACACCCCCGGCGCACAGCTGCTCTCCCGCAGCACCGGCAGCCACACCCCCCAGGCTAGCGAGGGGAGCGGAGGGGGTGGAGGGTTCCCGCCGCTCCGCTCCCGTCCACTAGGCAGCATTCCCATTCCCATTCCCTTCTCCTGGGAGCCGGGCAGACACACCCCTCGCCGCGGCCCACAGCCTCCTGCCCAGCGCACAGAGGCTAACACCCCCCTCTCCCCGCCGGGATACACTCCGCCTGCCACCGCCCCTCCAGCTGGGTAGCGGGCGGCCCCAGGGCGCCCCACAGCCCCCCGTAACCCCCTCCCGCCTCCCCGGGGCGCAGCTGCCGCTGCCGCCCCCCGCAGCCCGCACTCACCGAGCGGCCGGGGCTCAGCAGGGGGCGCCGCCCCGCGCGCACCGGCCCGGACCCTCCATGCGGCTTCGGGGTTTGTTTTGTTTATGTCCCTTCCTGACGGGTTCCCGGAAATCGCGTGACTCGCCCCCCTCACGTGGGAAGGGCGGGCGAGGGAGGGGGGGAAGGCTGCACCAACCAATCGCCAGCCGTCAACCCGCCGGCCAATGAGGTGGCGCCCCGGCGGGGCCTCCCCCGTCACGTGACGGCGGAGGCGCGCAGAGGGTATTTAAGGAGGGTGGCGGATGCCCGCGGGCCGTCGCTCTGCTATGGGTCCAGTCTGGTCCATATAGCTCTAACCAACCACCGCCTGCATGCATCTGCACCCAAGACCCACCCTGGACACAACTGGAAATTATCAAGAAAAAAGAGCCAGCTGTTACTACTACTTTCCCCCACTACCACCACTTGCTTTCCACTGTACCTAAACACCCTTCTGCTTGACAATGAAAAAAGAGAAAGGAAAAAAAAAGTAGACATTCCCCAAAGGACTTTGTAACACGTGATTCTGGCAAGAAGAGACCAGCCCCCCCACCTCGGGAAATAAACTTAAAGCCCTTTGCTTCCATGATTTCCAGGAGAGGAAATGCAAACTTCCATAAACTCTTCAGAACAGTTTCCTGTGAAGGGCAATGATGCAGATACTTCAATTTCCTAAACAATACAAACAAAAGAAGTTGAAAGCATTTGACATAACTCTACGTGATGTGTTTATGGCTTAACAGTCTAAGACTAAACCATGGAGTCTTTGTCTTCCTCACTTTTTACATTCCCCCCAGTTATCAATACCAGAGAGCCAACTGTTCCCAGCAGACCCAGTTTTCCCAGCTATTTCAAGCACCCACAAGCTTCCATCATGTACACTGTAACATTTGGTGTTCGCTTCTGCTGTGGTAAAACCTAGAGGAAACAGTTAAAGGCTTTGATACCTGTGTTGTCTGTTAAATACCAGTGGCTGCAGTCAGGCAAAAAAAGAAGTTATCCAAAGCAGTGTTAACTCCTCGCAACACATGGAACAGACCATTTAATAATCACAATGCAGACAGCAGAACAGAAATAAAACATTTTTCTTCACTTCTTCAATCACATTACTATCTGGTATCTGTTTCAGAGAACATATTAACCATTTGGACAAAGAGAAATGTCTTTATCTGGAAAGCACCTAAATAAACATTGAGCTACAGCTTGTTTGTCCAGGCTTTGAATAATTCTTCACATCAAATTCACCAACAGTGGAACACACCATATAAGCTCTGTTTTACTTCTCTTTATCTTCTACAATGAGTGATAGCTTCGAGCCTAAAATAGAAAGCTCATTTAAGTGACAATATCAACATTCTAATACCAGTGCTGCTCACTGGATGTTTTCTTTCTTGATGTCTCACTTTCAGGTAAATACAACAGGCAGATCAATCTATTAAAAAACCACACCCTGTTATGTGTTCAAATTTGTCAGCATCTTGAAGTATTTCTCCTCCCCATATGATGTCAACACATCTTACCCTCCGCACACACTTTGAAAAAACAAACACCACCACAGAACAAACAACATAAGCTTTTATAAGATCATTTGGTTTCCATCTTCCTTAGGAGTTATTTGCCCAAGACTACAGAGCATTACAGAGTACAGCTTCTCACATGTTAAAACACAGGTTTCAGTAGTCAATAATCCACTATTCCAGTCCGAAGTGTCGCTGTGTTAGTTTGCAATAGCGGACACGCTCTTCTCTTTTGCAGTTCATGCTGTTCAGTTTTCAACTGCTGTAAAATACAGCATTTTGTCAGGATCTTGGAATTTCCTGAAGAGTTACAAGTACTATCCCACTGAAAACAGTGCTATCCAAAAGAAAAGAGAAATATTGAGTCCTTGTTAGTAACAACAAAACACAGTAAGGAATAATTGTGATTTATCTGGACGTGGTGTGAGGAGGTAAGAAATTACTCCTGTGCACATGGCAGTATTTATATCCTTTGAAACAATTCCTTACAAGATCAGTTCCCAACCCCCACAGACACAGCTGACATTGAGGAACCTCAGCAATCTTTCACCTCTGGCCCACACTCATGTGCATTATCCGGTCTGCAATTCCACATGCAAGCGTCAAGTCAGTACGAAACAATCACCATGGGTTTTGTTCAATTCAAAATGCTTGTTACTGACTGTACCTTCCAGAAAGACCAGGGAGTAAATCAATCTACTACCAAAAGTACTATTTTTAAGTTTCATTCAAATTATTCAAGTTATCAGAGTCTCCCCTAATATCTGATGATGAGAAGTTCATGGAGAAAAGGCTCTTGGGCTAAGTGTTTGCTTTTTTCCTGCAGACCCTTCAGAAATTTTAGATTGCAAACAGCCCAATTTTAGAACTACCCGAGGTCTTGCCTGGTCTTGGCACAGGCAGTAGCATGTTCCTCTCATCACATTAATATGATTTTATTTACAATTTGTCCACATCATTTAAGTTTCTTCATCTCAACTCTGTCCAGCTACTGAGCTGTTAAAACCACAGAAAAGCACATCGTAACAGTTAAACATGGCACGAGAGCACTTCGTATAAAGCAGAGGATCAATTTTATTTCCAGGTACAAGAAACCAAAGACCAAATTTCCCAGGAACACAACTCATTTTGAAAACTAAATGCCATTAACAAGTGGCACCATTGTTTCTCTTCATAGACTTTAATTGTACACACTTTTTTCCCCCAAGGGCCATCAAACAGAACAGGAGTGAACAGCACAGCAACAGTCAACCCACGACCTGTAAAGATTTACACAGTGTTCCTACAGAGTAAAATGAAAACATATGACCCATTAAAAAAAAATCCATCATATCTGAAACTAACAGGCAAAAAATGTACAGTAACATTGAAGTATAAATTCCATTAGGCACACTGTTAAATGGTATAGTAGGAAAAAATACAGGGCTTTCAACAAGCCAGTTTAAAGCACAATAAAAAGGTTAAGGCATTAATGCAGGCTTGGTATCCAACCAGCTACGTTAAGAGCATCTTTGGGTCAGTAGAGTTTTTCATCTGGAAGAAATCTCCTCTTTACCTGCAAAGCAAAAGGCAATTTAATTATTCCTTTCTGTGGAGACAATTTACTAATTGCAGGCCTGGTTGTAACTATTTTCATTCCACAAACGCATTGAGAAATAGTCAGGAACTTCATCTACACAGAGCTTCAAGGAACAGTATATACTTCCTTACTTTCTTAGCACTTTTGTGTCTGAAGTTACTGAAAGTAGTTTTCACTACATTATAAGCTGGAAGAACACCTGTTTTACTAGAAAGTTTTTAATGCTGGAACAGCAGCCAGGTATCTGCATGACAGCCCTTCTTACATTTGTTTCACAAAGTTCCTGGTCTAAGAACACAGACCATAAATCGACCAAGTTACTGAGAAAAGGCTACGCTAGATCACATTGCTTGTAAGAGGCTACAGCTTGTATTTACCACAGCTGCAGAAGTTTGCATATTCTTATATATAGCCATCCAAGCTCTTAAATTGATTTTATAGGCATGTCATCTGATACATTTGAACTGGAGGGATACCACAGAGAAAGAAAGACAAAACTTCTGTAATTTGGCATGGATCAGTCAAGTCAGCATCTGCAGAAGCTCCTCCCCAGAATGCAGTAGCCTTCTACATGCCTTTTCAGCCTGCTTCACTGGTCAAGTTAAAATGGGTTTGCTTAGACTATCCTCAATTGTAAGCATTTAGTTGTCTTTGAATTAACTCTTCACATTGTCTGTAATTACTCATCCAAACCTCAACTGAAAGAGAAATGGAAGGCAGAAAAAAGTGTACTACTTTTTAAGATGTGCTGGGAAAGTACATCTTAATAGCCAAAAATAACTGGTCAAGCAAGAAATGGTAGCTGTATTTATGGGATTCCAAGCAGTGCCAGAGACATATCCCAGCTCTTTCACAGGGAATCTAATTCACAGCTGCTGTCGAGTGAGAGAAACCACAGGAGGCTCTGAGTGCAGAGGCACACAACAGCAAAAGCCAGGACACTGCAGCCTGATCAAAGCAGCCACCTCCTTGCCACTCAGCTCACTCAACACTATATGAGTAATTCACACAAAATTGTGAGGAATAGTCTGCCCTGTAGCAGCACATTTCTATCAAGAAAGAATATTTAACTATGATATCTGAGGATTATTCCATGCTTTTACTTGAAGCTTTTTCACAAAGAACCTTGATTTTATTCCAAAATTAAGCCAGTGAAATCAGGTATGTCAAAGGTTAAGCTGCTTCATACAATACAACAGCATGAGCTATACACAACTTTCTGGCCATCCTACAATTCATTGCTTCCCTCCCTTCCCTGGCAGAAGTTTACCTCCAGTTCTCTGGAAAACACTTCACTGAAAGGGAGAAGAAAAACCCTGATTCTTTTAGTGGGCACTCAGAGTCCAAGAGTTGTATCTCATCTCTGGTTTGTCCTTGCTGGTTGCAACACACAGACAATTTATTAATCAGAAGGAAGCCAAAGTTTTACATCCAAAGTATCCAGCTGTCCAGATAACTACATTTCAGTTTCAGATCCCAGGCAACTGAAATCCTGTGGGATTCAGAGGTCTGCATGCCCATTACCAGAATACACAGGTCTGTTTTAGCCAACTCATCATGCATTAACACATCAGCAGTGAAAATGCACCTAGGAAATTCATCTTGACTGTCGCAGCTAATTACAGCCCTCCACCTGAAGCAGGGCCAAGTCTACCTTTAGCTTCTGCTTGCTGCTTAAAAGACAAGATGCAGACATATACATGCCAGAGTCAGACTACACCACAGTTCAGATGAAGCCTACTTTGAAGCAATAGAGCTTTGCTTCAGGGTAAATGTTCAGGATGCTTTACAGACAGCATTTAACTGAGCTGCAACATCAACTATCAGCTGTCTGCAGCTATTGGACTTCTGTAAATAGAAGTTAAGGCAGTAACAGCAAGGGGGTAGACAGTTAAACCTAAAAGAACAAAAAAACCCACCCCAGGTAAAGCATGCCTAATTCTTCAGTTACCAGTATAACAACTAAATCAGGGGTACTTCCTCCCATGTTATGCTTTGGCTGAACCTTCAATTCCAAATGCTGCCCTTCTAGAGGAGCCTGAACTCATCGTGGCAGTCTTAACACAACTTTGTATTTTTGCTGGTCATGTCAGAAAACACGGCCAAGCACTGCAACAACAGCATTCCAATAGCACTACCCAGATAGCAACCACCAGGCTCATCTATGATTAAAAATGCACACAGGCTATCATTAAAGAAAATAAAAACGCTCATCTGCAAAAGCTCAGCATTAGTGCTATGCACTGACAGCAGGCAAGAACCCTTCTGATGGCAGGTCTCACTCTGATTTCACAAATGAAGGAGGGCAACTGTACATTGCCTTTTGAATCAGGCAGGTCTTGGATGAAACCGTAGTGGGCTTGCAGTTTAACAATTGTTAAAGATTAGGAAATCTACTTATGCTAGCTACTAAAAGACACCCCAACCCAATCACCTTGGTACTGTAAGAATAAGAAATGTGCTGCTGTTCTTGCAAACCCCTGCTTACTGAGCACAGTATGCATGCCACGATAGCAGAGAAAATAACCATACAAGAATTCATTCCAAGCTTTTCATGGTATCCAGTCAACATTAATATCTGAAGTATGTTTTATTATAGACTATAGAAAGACAGATTTTTCCTGCAAAACAGCCAGCAATTCTGAACACACTGCTCAAACTACTGCTCAGTTTCTCCTGAAGCTTTACCATACCAAATATTAATAAATCAGATCATACTCACCTAGTCAATGAGTTGCAGCAGAGGACAGAGATCCTTAAGGCCACTCATATTTAAGATACCAGATTGTTTCATTGCTTAACTGTGGCCCAAAGAGAGGGTTGAGTTGAGCCAGAATCGCGATCAGCCAACTGCAAGACAACCCCCCCCAAACCAAGAGAGAACATCAGCCAAATTACAAAGCTCATGACAAAGGGCAAGGCTTTTCCAAAGCACAAGTACTATTGGAGAAGAAAAGATGACTTCCAGCAAGGGCTAGCATCAAACCAAAATTTTACTCAATCTCATACATAAAGCCAGGTATCAGTAATGAAGATCTGGTACCAGTTACCATTCTGCAACTGAAACAATAAATCATCCTGTTCAATTTCCAGCAGCACAAAAACGCCTCACAGCATTTTTCTCATACTTTTGCTTTGACAGGAAAGTGTTTTGAGACATAGGAAGCTCAGGTATTTGAGGACTCAGAAGATAAAAACATGAGACACCCCTTTTCTCGGTGCCTTTGAAGCATCCTTTAAAACAAACAAACAAACAACACAACACAACACAGCCCTCTGAGGAGGAGTCTCTCATCTGCTCCTATTTTCAGTGTATGGCAATCTACTCTTGGACACAGTATTATTTTCATCAGAGACCAAATAAAAGTGAATTTAAACCTTGCAGAAGCCAACAGGGACCTGAAGCAAAAGGGTACAATGCCACAGGAACACAGACAACACCCAATAAGGAACTCGCAACAAAACCAGTGTGACAACAAATCCTAGATCATTAGGAGCAGCACCCTTGTCATCAGAGCGGTTCACAAACTAACATCGCAGAAGCCATAGCCAGAACAGAGAACAAGAGGAATGTAGTGTGTGGAAAACATCCAGGAAAGCTAAACAGAAATAAATATTCCACTGTTAAAAAGATGTATTTGCTTTGTAAATATTACAAGATTCAGAAGCAGCGATGGATGCTTCCATGGATTTAAATCTGTGTTAAATACTAACTATATAAACACATTTAGTGAACACACTGGCTCATCTGTCTGCTATTTCTAGAATGCTTTGTAAGGAGGAGAAAAAGCAGAGCAGCTTTGTAATGGGAGCTGCCACAAATGTATCAGAGTGCTTAGGCAGTCATGGAAAATTCCACACAAACCTTGATGCTTTGACCAGCAAATGATGTGCAGGTCTGCTGTAAAACGGCTAGAACAGCCAAGGGCAAAAGATGTGAGCCAGACTTAAAGAAAATACAGGAATCCTCTTAAAAATTGCAAATAATTCTTTTCAGTGCTTCTCTCAGTTTTGCACAAAGTAGGACCCTAGTTAAAACCACGTGCTGAGCCTACAGCAGTCTTGCAGCCTTGAAATACATAGCAGGCTGCACAAAGCAATTAAAACATCAGCAAGATACCACCAGGAAGAGCCAATAACCTTTAGGTTGACATGTTTCTACTTTGCTGCTCAAAGCAACAAGAAGAAAGTATTCTGAAGTCATGTTAATCACTATGTTAAATTTACTTAAGGGAGAAGCAAATACCACATAACTTATTTTGCAAGGGTTAATTTTCAGATACAAAAGACAGAAGGAGTGCCAGAGCACTGCACCATCTGCCTTTAGCATCCTGAACTAACAGAAGTAGGAGGAGGGTAGGAACACTAGAAGCCTGTTAAAGGACATTATTCTCTCTCTCACTGTACTGAAGGAAGGAACTCCATGCACAAACATCTCACTTCTCTGTTTCCTGAGTTCAGACCCAGCATGGCTGTGAATTAAATGCTCTGGAAGCACATTCAAAATATTGACGTGTTCCAGCTGCATAACCATGCTTTAGGCAGCACTGTGCAGTTCTCAAAAGCTATTTGCTGGCACCATGCTGGATACCCAAGCCCTGAGCCACAGTGGCATTATAGGTCAATAGCATATTCCTCCTCCTTGCTCTGCTAGGGCCTAATAACTTCGAGCGGTAGTTAGGCACTGAGCTCCACAATTCCCTCGCATCCAAGATAAAGTCATGAAGAATCTTTTCCCACATTTTGCTTAAGCGATGCTGCTCCACACAACAATCTATCCATGACAGCACAAAATGAAATGTAGCATTCAAAGTAAAACAAAGCAAGCCTCTGTATCCAGTGTGTAATGTTCTAGTTGCTAAAATCAGGTACAGCATTCCAACCACCCACAGGTCCTTAAATTCTACCAGATACCAGTTACAACGGTTAGCGTTAATTACCCAGCTCAGACAAGGAAATTAAAGTCCCTTATGTTCTACCAGAAAGATTTTTTAAAAGGTCTTTCTACCACAACTGCCATCTGTCTAGGCTGCCTGTTACAAATGGAGGTCCTGCTATCTCTGTTTAAATGTCACGTTGAGCAACTGTATTTTAATCCTTCAGAATCGGTAGCAAATAATACACCGCTTTTCAAGGACCCTGGCCTTTGTTAGTAGAGTGTCACGGTGCTCTTTCAGGAGCTGCTTTGTAAACAGCAAAACATATTGAGATGGACAGTACCACACAATGTGGTAAACTCTCATTTCTGCAGCAGCAACTCCTCATACTTCACCAAGTTCCTCAGGCTGTGTTCTTCAAAAGGCTACTGGGTACCATTGCTGCACACAAATTATGCACCTACCTATGCAAAAAGTCTCCGCAGAACAAGCAAATTAGCATCATGTCATCAACATGGGTATTCAAAATGATCACTATTATACACAAACACAGAAGAAACAGCTTTAAGTTGAAATGTGATGGGCTTTGGTTTTCATCAGCTAGCTAAAGTTAATGTCAATCAAGTGCTGTTTAATGAAGACAGGAAATTGGGGTTTTAGAATAGAATAGAATAAACCAGGTTGGAAGAGACCTTCAAGATCATCGTGTCCACCCTATCATCCAACATCACCTAATCAACTAAACCATGCAACCAAGCATCCTGTCAAGTCTCCTCCTGAACACCCACAGCAATGGCGACCCCACCACCTCCTCAGGCAGCCCATTCCAATGGGCAATCACTCTCTCTGAGTAAAACTTCCTCCTAAACCAGCCAGCCTAAACCTCCCCTGGCGCAGCCTGAGACTGTGTCCTCTTGTTCTGGTACTGGTTGCCTGGGAGAAGAGACCAACCTCTGCCTGACTACAACCCCCCTTCAGGTAGACAGCAATAAGGTCACCCCTGAGTCTCCTCTTCTCCAGGCTAAGCAACCCCAGCTGCATTTCTCATTTTTCCCTACTTTGAACTGGAAAGGTAACTCAAGAAGAATTGACAGTAGGTCTATCAGAATTTTAAGCAGCTCTAAAAAGAACTAGATTACAGCACCAACCACCTACTAAGGAGACACCAATGTAGGAGACCATGCCTGGGATAACACAAGTTATTTAAACCCTAGAATAATCGATGAAGAATCCTCAAAAAACCATTCTTCTGGGCATCCAGAAGACTGGCATGAAAAATGAGTCTCCTTCTTTAGTCACTGAAATTAACATCTGAATTGTTTCCAACGTCCTGCCCCCAAAAATGAAACTGATATGGCAAGAACAAGTTTGCTTGAATAAAACAGAGGGGGAAAAAAGCTTGGACCAGATGACCCTTCAAGGTCCTTTTAAGCCAGGGCTGTTCTATGATTCTATGCAGAACTAAAAGACTCTGTGATAAGACAAATTTCATCTTGTGACATGGAGAGAATAATCTGCTTTTTGTTGTATTCTGGCAAGCAAACACTATGTCTAATTTATGTGGCTGGGTAATAACTGGAGGTTTAAAACACAGTAAGATTTTGCTGCTTCTTTTTTCAAAGTGTAATTGGAGAAAGCCAAACATAATGAAGACAGCAAGTTAGAGCCCACGAGATTATGAAAACTCCCTCACTGGACATGCAAGAACAGATTATAAATCATATTAATGACACTAGATTTAAAATAGGTCTGTTTTGGTAGGAAAAAAAAATTAGAAGTCACTAATCTTAAAGTGAAATACCACTGTATGTGTGAAGAGTTCACAGCAGTTAGAGTTAAGGCACTCTACACCAAATACATTCCACATCTTAGTCCAGGTGACTCTGCACTTGCCACACGGCCTCAGCTTCAAGGAAATTCTCCTTCTTCAAACAAAGAAAACAAACCCTAAACATTAAGGATTTTATAAGAGTAGAACACCATTTCTGCTAAAATACAGAGTAGGAAGAACTTAACTGAGACCTTTAAACAAACCCAAACCATCATTCTCCTCAACCGTAACCTAGCACAAGTGAGTATCCAGTTGCCCTTTCCTTGCCAAGCATTTGGGAGCTACGATGAGACTGGGCTGCTACATACTTTACATGCATGCAAGGAGGTCTTCATAGCACTGAAACCCCACAAATTCAAGTTGCTTCCATAACAAAGCTCTTCCAAAGTTTCTACATCTGCTCTGTAAAACTTTAACTTTAAAAACTGTCATAAGTGCAAAACAGAATCAGCTCTGCTGTACTTCTACAATTGCCCAGATGAATGATTTAAGACATCACACTTGTCAAATACTTGCAATAACAAAAAGCCAAAACAAACCCAATAAGGCCACACCTGCATGGAACTTGGCTATCACATGACTAAACTAGATCAAACCTGCATAAAACCTGCGCCACAGGCCAAGCCAACACAGAACCAGAGAAGGTCCTCCTGGAACATGCCAACACTGACAATCTGGCGCTGCTGGTTCTTAAGAATGAGTTTTGAAACCGGAGATGCATTTCTCCATGCTAAGCTCCTTATGCTTCTCTAAGTAATGCCTAATTGCTTCAGGAAGTGCAAACAATACTCAGCTCGAGTCGAACTCTGAATAATGACTTTATTGCAACTTAACCCTGAAGATTTAACCAGACTTTTACCAATTTACTCTTCACAATGGATTCTTCCCAAACACCTTTCAAAGTTATTTCCACCCAGCACTTTCTTGGACCAGTCTCTACAGCCTTTCTTTAAAAAAACACCAAAATGAACAAGAAGAAAAGGAGGAGGGGTAAAAAAGAAGAAAAAGAGATGGAGAAAACAACCACCATGCTTCCTCTTGCAGACTCCAGTTAGAGCCGGCTTATCTCTGGACAAAAAAACCCACAACCACCAATGAACATCACACATGGTATGAAGAGTTCCTCTACAAGTCACTTTGTTATTTCTACTAATCCTCTTACAAAGGCAGCCTCAAAACATACTGTGCATTTAAAAAGAAACAGTCTTAATGTATCAAAGCATCACAAGTTCGTCACCAAAGCTATGTCATTTGTATACATGCAACCAAACTAATTAAAGCAAAAGTCATCAGCAGGTTTAAGTTAGTATCACCTTAGAAATACAAGTAAGGGTATGACAATGGAAAAGGCAAAAGTCATTGCTCTACTGTGGATCTGAAGAATTCTAGAACTGACAAACTGCCATTATGGGTGGGAGCAACTAAGCCAGTGAAATGGAAAGGACTAGTACCAAGTCAGCACTCAACACTATTTGACAGTTGTGTGTCAGAAGACAAGAGGAATTCATGTTTGTTTTAATGCAGTATCTACCAACAGCAAAATGTTTGGATTTTTTTTCAGCAGTATGAAGAACTTCAGAAGAATTCTAAGAGCTGGCAAAGCATACAGTATGTCTACATCTCTATGACACCCTTGAAAAGCGTTGAAGAGATAAAAAAGCCTTGAAGATATTAAAAAAAGGGACTTATAATTACATGAGAACTGTGCTTTAAGAGGAAAGACATTATTTATACTTACAACAGGTAGCAGCAAACAGCACATGTGATCAGCATTGTGTTGATAACACTGCAAAAGAGAAGGAAACAGCTGATTAGGTGTCATGTTATGATTGACCACAAGATAGATAGGAAAAAAACACACAACAGCGAACAGGAACAAGTTCAACTTTGATCATATGGAAGGTGACTCAACATGAGCGTTCTAACTTCTTCCAGCTAAAATTGTGCAGAGGAAGTAACACAGCTCTGAGGAAAGCAGATGTATACAAACTACAGAGGAGCAAAATCTTATGTAGTCATTGTCTCTGCTCCATTTCACAGTCAATGCTACCAGCAAGTCAATAAACTACCAAAGCTGGATGTTCTAATACCTACAGCAAACGTGTTCTCCACTCCAAAATTCCACTGACAGCAAACTTCAGTATCAAAATACATACTTTAATTTTGCACCATGAAGGAGAGTTTTGAAAATTGAATCATTTCAAGTGCCTTGGAGATTTTGGGGTTTTTTATCTGTAGGGCAAGATTGTCCTTCCTCGCTGAAAGAAAATTGTGACAGAAACCACAGTTAAGCTGAAAAGAAGCAAGAACCAAGCAGCTCATGAAACTGGAAACGGTAAAACTGCAGCTATACACACACATGATTTTGAAATGGAAGGAAATGAGATTTTCTAACCAATGTAGCTCAGTAGCAAAGTAGAGGGGGTGGGGGTGGGGTGTGGAGGGGGTGTTCCTTTTTTTTTAACTACAAAGAGATATTTTGCTCTATATATTTCCCCTCCAAACTAAGTAAGCAAAACTCATGCTAGGTCAGTAACTTCAAACCTTCTGTGACATGGATAACCTTGAATGTTTTTCATCTATCAACAGACGTTCACCTTGTTAACTTTCAAATGAATGACACAAAACTAAGGTAGCCTGCATTAAGCTTCAGGAAGCCCTTCTTTCCAAGGAGTCCCAGAGTCACTGTTTGGGAGTTTTAACCTACACAGAGCAAATTCTTAAATCAGTTTAAGTTTGCATGGACTTCTTTTGTCAGAAACAAACAAACAAACAAACCTATTCAGAAACAGGTTTGGGGCAGAGCTTTGTTGATTTTGTAAGAAGATGAGAAATTAACAGACTACACAGTGTCACTGTAGATGTGTCATAGAATCAGAGATCAGCAATCCCCTATTCATATTGATTAAACAGTCACATGTTGGAAAAGTTACTAAAAAAATCTGTTGGTGGCCCACATACATGCCTGGAAGACACATTTCCAACCTGTTTCTGAGGGACAGGCAAAAGTTTCACATACAAAACTCACATCAGGTTTGAAATTGAGACAGTAAATATCACAGCTAAGCAGAACCTGAGGAAAATTCCTCCAACTTTAGTTAAGCAACTAAGAGAAAAGACAGTTGGTACCTGTGGAGTAGAGAGGATGTCAGAGAGAGGAAGAGAGATTAAGTAGTCATTATCTCCTAAGGAAAAGAAAAAGACAAAAAATCTTGTCTGCTTTTTTTTATCACCGCAGGAAAAACATCTCTGCTTAGATGCCTCACTGTTGCCCTTAGGCTACTACAGCTACAAGGCCACGAGCATGTATTTAAGCACAGAATGGAAATTTAGTACATCAACTCTTTCAGTCTCATCCAGTGTGAAAAAAACTAAAGGATGGTGGAATAAGTTATAAGAAGCCAAGTAAGAAAAGAAAAAGGAACTGAAGGTTCAAACACCACCTAACTTAACAACAGTCCTCCCTGCCACAGGACTCTATGCATGCATACGTTTAGAGGGCTCGAGGAGAAAAACCTCAAACGCGTGATGGCTTATTAAGGTACGCAGACGCCGCTCCTTGCTCCAGCCCCACGCTCAAGAAGCCCTCGCAGGCGTTCGCTCCGGCCTCCCGCGGCTGGCCGGATTTCGGCTGGCAGAGGCGCCTGGGCCCGCCAGCTCTCCGCGCTGCACCAGTACGGCGACCGAGCCCGCAGGACTGCGGCAGGAGGCGGCGGCTCCGGGCCTGGCGGAGCGGCGAGCACGGCGATAAGGAGTTGTGGGGTGTTGCGACGGCCGCCAGGCCTCGACGGCGGGGGAAAGGGGAACTCCAGACACAACCAGAGCCGCAAGGCCGCTGCTGCCCGGCAGGTCTGCAGCAACACGACTACCGCCGCCTCGGGGAGCCGGGCCCACGATCCGCCGGGGGCCTCCTCACACATCGACCTCCCGCCGCTTATGCCCGAAGGAAAAGGGGCTGCCGCCCCCATCAGAGCGGCCTCGGCCTCCCCCCGGTCACTCACCCGCGGTTAGGCCCCTTGGGCACGAGCCACGGCAGGACGCCGCCGACCATCCCCCAGAAAACGCTCATGACGATGAAGGGCACCGTCAGGCCACCGTACGCCATGGCCGGGCTGGCGGGGGCGACGACGGAGGGAAGCTGCTTGGTCCGGCCGGCGCGGAGCCTCCTCCCCTGCCCTGCCTCACGGCCGCAGCGCCCCGCCCACCAATCAGCGCTCGATACGTCACTCGAGCCCGGCGGGCGGTGGCGCACCTGGCGTGCTCGGCGCTGCGGGTCGGGCCGGGCGGCTCCGGTTCACCGGAGAGGCAGTGGGCTCGAGGGTAGGGTGCTGCTCCCTTCGTGGTCAGGGCTGGAAGGGCTGTTTTGGAGCTCATGGAGCACGGCCGTCGGCCCGCAGGAGCGCCGGCCGTGCTCGTACACCAGCTCAGTAGCAGCAGATACCGAAAGTGCCTTTTGCAGTGCATTAACTCAAGGTGAAGAAAAAACCTCCCAGCGGCGCACTGGCAGAACTGCGGGGGCAAAACCTCCGAGCCCACACAAAGCAGCAACTCTCAAAGCCCACCTTCTAAAGCAGCCTACGTATTAATGCCTGGAAATTTCTTAGAAGTGCAATTTTCCTCGATTCTTGGTGTTCCATTTCCCAGCACTGTTCAGACAGGAGCTGAATTTCTTTCCATCAGAGACCACCCACAGAGCCAGGAGTCATTTGATTGCAGGGCTGTCCTCAATGCACTGCAGCAGTTCCAATGTATAACCACTAAAAACCTGTTTTCTTCTAACAGAAAAGTTCACCCAGCAGTGTTCACAGCACTGAGGCTGCCTTCACTCCCACCCCTTTCAAACCACACAGCTTTGCCTCACAAGCCGTGGTGAGGTAAAATCCCATCCTCGAGCTATGGCATACATGCAAGACCCCAGAGAATCACCCTGTAAATTCAGTGCTGTTTGGCCACAACACACCTGGTGACCCTCTAAAATGTTCTCCTCTACTGTCAAATACAGAAGACATTAAAAAACCCCAACACTGTAATTTAAGAGGATCACAGAAGAGATTTTCCTAGCCAGAAATAGCTTATTTCAAATGTTTGATGATATATGCAGTGCACAAGTTCATCTTAAACTATGAACTCATCTAAGTGTCACAGAGCAGTGGAAAAGACAGAAGCACAACGGTCACTAGAAGTGTGTTGTCAGGATTGCACTACCCCTAACCTTGGCCGGCACATTCCTTCATGAGGGGAAAAAAACAAAAGCTTTAGCTTTCTTACAAGTAAAAAAAGCATAAATATTTTAATTTAGTGGAAGTACTTTTTACAAAGCCAACACCAAAGCATGAGAATGACTACTTCAACACTGACCAGACACACTGTATTAAGACTTTCTAAAGAAGACACAACAAGAGGTTTAGTTTTAGCGGTTCTTTAATGGTATCAAACAGGAAACGATCTATTCTTGCATCTTTTCGATTGTTTCTTCCTTGTATTTGCCCTTCTCCTTGCCAACCTGGCGAGATTTGGCTTTACGCTCCAAGATCTTTTTGCGATCTTTGTCCAGTTTTAGCCTGGTGATCACCACCTGGAGAGAGAACACAAAGAGTTTAGCGTCCCTTCATCATAAAGGCACAGCAACCAACAGAACCATGCTGACACAGCATGGCCCAGGAAGATCACCGCTGACAGAACTGTGCCAAATCACCCAATGTTTTATTTCCACAGACTGTCTAATTTGGTTTGAGTAGAACACAGGTACCAAGTTGCCTTCTGTATTTTGAAACACTGAGCTGCATTAATTTTCCCTGGTATGTTCGGGATCAGAACATAAACAGCTTCTCAATGCACAGCCACAACATTTGCACAAACTGAAGAGCAGCCAAATTTCTATCCCTCTACATAATCAAATAATTACTTTGAAGAAAATCTAATTTCCTTCATGCTGCTCAAACATGATGGATACTAAGTCTATCTAAAACACAATATACAGCCAAGGCTTCTTCCCACCACCACAAAGGCAAGCAATACATCATTATTTTAATTTCTCCATGTTCCAAGCAGCACTACCCTAAACTGGGAACACTGGAAAACCACATTGCTGCCTCTGGCCATTATCACACCCCTGCTGCCCTGGCTGGAACAGCCAACACATCTTGCTAAACAACAGGCAACAGCGCGAAGTCCAGGCACCACGGCAACTCCTATGAAGACACTTTAAAGGACACATCTGCTAATAGAAGAGGCAAGCTGCCCAGCCTGTCTGCTGATACTTCTAACAAAGCAGCAGCACACTGAAGCACTGACTTCCATCCCATGAGCACCCTTCAGTGCTCTGTGCCCCCTTGACAAAGAAAAAACAAACGTGTTGGCATTCCTGAAAGGAGTACTTTAAAAATACAACCGACAATCAAATCCTAGCAAAGCCACACAGGCTGCAACAGGGCTGCACAGTCCACTCAGCTCCACTGTGCAGTCTGGTCCCTCTTACAGTTAATTCCTAGTTCTTTATCTCAGAAAGGCTGAAGCTGTTCACCCACTCCACTGTCCACAACAAACAAAATATTCTTCTGGGCGTTTTGAATTAAGCAACAAATCTTTATGAAAAGCTTTACCAAGGTCTCATTCCCAGTCAGAGAAATCTTTCACCAAAATAAAGAAACAGCACAAAATTCAACTTCTTTCACTGCTATTTTAATAACCAGCAATATGTATGCTGGAGGTCACCTTGGCCATCAAGTGTTGTTACTGCACACAAGTCATTATGTTGTTTTGGAATAGCTCTGCTCAACACACTGACCATTTAAACTGGAAAACCTGTTACAACCGGACTTCTTTCACCACCACTTCAATATGTGTGCCTACACAGCAGGGCTGAAGGAGACTCACTGCATCTGCTTTAAAGCAGACTTTGTGCAGGTGTTCTGTTTAGTTTGAGATGTTATCCTATTATGATCTAAACAGACTTTGCTGGGTTTTCGTGAACTCTAAACATTGTAGATCACTTCAGGCTAGAACCAGATCCAGAACTTAGTGCACAATAGCCCTCAAGAACACATCACGACTCTGAGCATCTATCTAAACATTTCTAACACCACCTTAACCAGTGCAAATGCTACTTAGCGAAGGATTGTTCTGAAGGATCTGGCTTATGTTTTATAAACACCAAGCTCTTCAAAAGTATTTTAGCAAGACTCTGAAGTGTCTTGCAGCTTCTCTAGCAAATAAACCATAGAACCATCAAGGACTTCTTGGTGTCAATTGTCACTTCTCTTCTATCATGACACCATAACCCTTCAATACTGCAGTAACTTAACCTGTTATTCCAACTGAAACATGTGCTATAACAAGGTTCTACTCATGCCAGCAGCAGCATCTGCATTTCCCAACAAGGTGTCCTCGCACATTCCAGACCTCACTTCACACGCTGTACCTTGCTGGGATGGATGCCCACATGGACCGTGGTGCCATTAGCCTTCTCACGCTGAACACGCTCGATGTAGATGACGTATTTTTTCCTGTACACCTGGACCACCTTGCCAATCTGCTGTCCTTTGTAGTGTCCCCGGACAACCTAAACACCAACGTAAGAAACACACTGACCCATGTTGCAAAAACATCCCTTAAGCAATTACCAGGTCTTAGGAATCCCCATCCGATTATCCCACCAGAGCTGCACAGGTCAGCTCTCTGTATAGAGTCACAATCATCAATTCCTGGAGCATTTTGGCAATCACTAAAATGGAAAATATTAGGAATCATAACAGTATTTTTCCTGCAGCAATGAAGGAACTGTGCCTTTGCAACCACAAGGTAAAGAGTCAACTTAAGCTCTTCATCAGTTTTACCGCCTGTCTCTGTATTTTGAATAAAACCCAGCCATTTACCTTGGATTCTTTTCTAAACTGATCTTTCAAATGTCACAGGTCCCAAACTGTCTACAAAACCCCCAATCCTTTGCTTTGTGTTTTACTGTCAAAAGCCTTTCACTCCAATATACAAAACTGAAGCACCGTAACATTGTCAGCACACTTTTGCTCCTTGTAACTTCCTCACCACTGATACAGCATCATAGAATTCTGGGTTGGAAGGGACCTCCAAAAGCCATCTAGTCCAACCCCCCTCTGCAGTAAGCAAGGGCATCCTCAGTTAGATCAGGTTGCCCACAACCCTGTCGAGCCTCACATCTCAACACTCAACAGGCCAAGTCCGTGTTAACAGGAATTATTTTTGCAGGACTCACGGCCAGGCTCCAGTATCAATCCAAACCTGTCCACTCCCCCACAGTGCACTGCCTGTATGTGAGTGCTAACACACAGGCAGAAAGAAGTTCATGCATGGCAGCACAGCTGAAGCACCAGGCAGCGCAGCTACCTGCACTTCATCATCCTTCCGGATGGGCATGGAGCGGACGTTGTATTTCTGGCGCAGCTCCTTGGAGAGCGGGGAGGACATGATTTTCCTCCGGATGTGAGAAGGTGCATTGAAGTGTCGCTTGCGGTTCTTGCTGCGGTCAGAGGTCACAAATGGATTGAACTTCATTTTGTCTGCATACAGAAAAACAACAGCTTGGGAGATGCTCATCACACACACCCCACTGTAGTGTCCACCCACACAACGTTTGCTAGGACATAAAAAAGCAGTTTAAACTTAGGTTTAATCCTGCTCCGTTTGTATACCCTTACAAACTTGACTTCAAGCAAGGTTTAAGCCTCTGACTGACACATCTGCCACATATGCATATCAGGCTGTTCTTTCTAAAGTAAACCTCTCTGTTCTCAGAAGTTGGGAGACCAGACTGAGTAGCATTTAGCACACCACCTTCCTTTACAAAACAAAGGTGTATTTTGGATTGGCAGAGCCAGGGAGCTCAGTGCTTTGGTGGCGCCAGTGCAGGGTAACACTTCATACAACAGATCTGTTAACCCAAAATACCCCTGGCCTTCCCTAAATGTCATCAGGTACACCACAGCTGTCAGTCATGATGCCATTCATCCTGACCTAGGCAGATCCATTAGATGATGCTTTTACTTAACTCCGCAACTCTCCAGTACTGTGCACTTGCACCTCCTGTACAGACTGGCCTGGGCTGCACAGCAGGCTGGGGCATGCTACACTGCAGAGACCGTACACTGCCTGATCTGCATTAACCATGAAATTCATTACCAAAGAACAGGCCGAAGAGGCGTCAGCTCTCTCTGTAGTCTGACCTCCCAAAGGTAGAGCTGAATGCAGCTCCGGGGTAGGGCTGCCCGACCAGCCACGCCGGCCACCAGACTCCAGGGCCAAACTCCCGCACCAGCGCCCACACCCCCTCTGCCCGCACCACTAACGCCAGCAGCACCCGCGGGGCACACTCGCCTCAGGCTCAGCCTAAAGCCGCTCCCCCACTCTGGCAGTGAGCAGCCCCTTCCCGCGCCCAGAGGACCACGGCTGTGCCGCCTCAGAGCTCCGGGATCATCGGCGCCAGCAGGCCCCAAACCGGTTAAGTCCTTTCCCGCTCGCCTCCCGCTTCCCTCAACAGGCCCCGCTGGGTAGGCCACAGGGGGCCCGCCGCGCAGCGACCAGCGGGGCCCAGTGCGGGGTCGCCCAGGACAGGATGGAGACGGATGGGGGCAAGCCGGGCCGCACAGCCCTTACCCCACTGCTGCCGCCGCGACAGTCACCGGAAAAAGGAGGGCGAGCTTCTTCCGCTTCCGCTTCCCCGAGCGGCCGCCGGCATCTCGCGTGATCCTGCGCGCTCATCAGCGCGCTCCCCCTGGCGGTTGGCGGCCACTGGTGCAGCCGGGCATCGTCCCCGGCGCTGTTCCCGTATCCGTTCCAACATCCCCTTTTCACCAGCAGCTGTTTCTCTCCAAATACAGGCCCTCCTCGAATGTGGATGAAAACAAAACCCGTCCAGTAGTTTCTTCCTTTCCGAGCCAGGTCTGGCAGCCCGCGGCCCTCAGGCAAAAGAGAGACCGCTTTCCTAGGGCTTCTGCCAAGTTCGAACTCCTCAGCCCAGACCCTCCTCCTGGGCTGGTGTGTGCCGCCACCAGCAACCCCGCCTCCATACATTAACTTACCTGCACGCACTGCTTCCTTTTCAGGCACATTTGATGCCCTTACATCTTTCCTGGACACAGGTTCATTTATTCTCACGGAAAATTAATTATCGCAGAACACGCTGCTGGTAGAAATGAGCCAATCAACTGGTTCAGCACAGAACGTTCGCTGTGATTTTACGTGATTGGGGTTTGGTTCAAAAAGGTAGGCTGGAAAAGTTCCCTGGCTGTTCAGTTGCAGCAGGCTACGACTTAGACAAACAACTTTCCCAGTGCCTTTAGTCATTTACACAGAGCAAGGAACCTTCAGCACCATTTCTGGAAAATTGATTTCCAGTCTGTACTTGAGGTTCTCTGGAAGCAGGCAGGATCTCTCCCTTCATGAAGATGTATTGCAGACACCAGTGTAAGCTGACAATACCAGAACTTAAAAGGAATTGGTTTCTTAATATGGTGTAGATAAATACTGTCCAATTCACTGTGCTGTAACCCTTTTCTATTCAATCTTTAGTAATTGCCTCAGACACTTGTTTCTAAATACTTAGTGAAGTAAGACCAAAGGGAAATTAAAGGCAAGCGGGACAAAAAAAGGAGTTATTTTGTATACCAAGTGGCATGGTGACTAAAGCCAAACCCAACAAGTTCCAAGCACAGTCCACTCACCTCTCATTTAAAAAAGGGAGGCTAGGACACTTGGTACCGTTGAAGACCAAGCACTGAATGTCCAGACATGACTCAGTACCGATTACAAAAGAGCCTCGTGTTAACTTTCTACACAGTGACCTGGCTTACAGTGATTTCATTGTGTGATAACACTTAGTTCACTGAAACAATAATTAAAAACAAGCAACAAAAACCAAAACCCTTTTAGATTGATTTTGCAATAGTAGTGCAACAAGAAGCCAATTAAAACACATGAGAGCTTTATTTTTTTTTTTATTATAGAACTAAAAAGGCTAATATTTTATTAACATAAGGTTGCAAATTAAAAGGGAAATGCCAGAACTCTTTAATAACCTCCACTGTAAAAATGAAAGAGATTTGTGCTTTAATCATCACTGTAACATACTACAGGACTATGTCCTCCCTCCTGCCCCTCTTTCCCTTCTTCCAAAGAGCTTATTTCATCTGCAACTTCAAATGGCTATTCTAATGACCCTTCACAGTCATTTTCAGGCCAAACAGTTTGTGTACCACACAGATTAAAAAAAAAAAACACAACCCCAACAACTTTAAATGAGAAATATTCAGAAATTAATACAGACATTACCATCCACACTGCAGATTCTACTTCTTACAGAGCAGCAGCTGAATGCAAGTATTTGATAAAGCAGGTCAAACATTCACAAATGCATGTCTTGCCACTGCTCCTTACCCCATTTCAATTACTTTTTTTTTTCCCCTCAAAAACCAACCTTCAGCAGGGCCACACACTGCCTAGAATAAACCTAAACATGGACTTCCCTAGAGCTAAAAACATTAACAATTTTATGCCACAAGGTCTTGCTGTAAGATGGAGCATAGCTTTAGAGGGACTTACTTGAACTGGAGTATATACAAGTTCTAAATACTTCACTTCCTATAGGGCTATCTTTCTTGGAAAACCACAAATACTTCTGGCAAAATACTGCCTTGAAAGTCAGGAAAACCAGATCAACATCTACAAGCGATCGTTTTCCTCCCACTATGACTTGAAATTGGTTGCATTGGTGTTTAAAAGCATAACTAATCTAATTTTGTCTCTAGGAAGTGTTTGAAAATGAAACTGGCATCTAATGAGACACGTATGCACGGGGCAGGACTGCTGTGACAGTAACTACCTCGCTTTCACATTTGGGGAGATGAAGAGCAGATTCTTCTGTAAACATGAGGCAGCATCCTTACATGACCCAAGCCAGCCACGTATGAAGGACAAGCTCACCACAACTTCCAGCAGACCCAGAAGGTAGCCTTGGCTTGGCAGTACTTAAATGCTTACACCTGGTTTAGGGGACTGAAGCGTGGACTGTTTCTTTGGGGGAGTTTTGCCAGAACATGAGTACAATCTGGTTTCCACATCTAGTGAAAAAAGTGATTTATTAGGTTATTGCAGTGGACATTTTGGCAGAGAAAGCAGGCACACTGAAGTATGCATCTGCTATTTCCAAAAAGAGCCAAACAATTTCACTAGTCTGGGTTAGAGAACTGGCCTGGACTGCAGAGAAGGCAGCACCGAATTCGGACAGAGGATGGGGAGAAGGGCAGAAATAACGCACCAGAGACAAACAGGAATCTCCAATCGGCTTTGCTCGTTTGTGTCGAAGAAACCATAGGAGGGAAGAGACTTCAGAAAACTAACAGCACAAATCCACCCCTGCTGCAAAGATCTTCTCTTGCACAGCTCAGGAGAAGCACGCGCTGGGACAGTACTAAAAATCACATCCTTCTAAATCCACTGGGTTCACAAGCTGTGAGCTAAGATGCAAAAAAATTCAAGAGGAAAAAGTAGGACATTTTTGCCATAAGCTTCAAGCTGGTCACAGTGGATTAGAGGAAATCCTCCAGCTAGCAAGAGAAGCAATTGCAATGGAAAATCCCAGCTCCTCTCGGGCACCGCCGCCATCCGGCGGGTACCGCTGGCGGGCACACGGACGCACGCACCGAAATGAAGACAAGCATCTCATTTTCAAGTTGATTTTTGTAAATGGAAAAAAAAAATATGTATAAAATCTATCCATACATTAACAGATACAGGAAGGTACACAATCCAGTTTACACCTAAAGTTACAGCAATCAGTCCATAGTAAGAACAGGGAAGAATTCCAATGCTGTAATTTGTCCGAAGTCACTGCGGGACAGAGGACGGCAAGGGAAGGAGGGTTGGCTTCTGGTTTTCTGATGTCTGGATAAAACTGGCTACCTTCTCTACTTCCAAAGCAATGAGACAATTTCAACAGACATGTATGAGGAATAGTTTTTGAAATGTATCTGACTTTAGCATTAACACTGAATATGCAAAGATTCATATTATTACATCATAAGGCTCGGATACTTTTGCCTCCAGGAAAGGGCAGTGGGCAGTAGATATTATCCAAGAGAAATCCTACAGCCATCTTAAGATTTTACAGCATTGAGTTAAAGATTTGTATTCTCATGACTTTTATCCATCCTGAAACACTCAAAATTTTTGTATCCTCAGCTCAGACATTTACAAAGCATGCAGAGACTGTTACTACTTAAGGAACATTTAAGAGGCTATGGAAAATGTCCTGGTTGGCATGGGTCTAATTTTACTGAACTCATGGCTACCACTACATGCAAGCCCCACCTGGCAGTGGTTTTTCCTCTCACACCTCCATTCACTGGAGGCTCCAGAAGAGAAGGCTTGAATGAATGGGCATGGAAGCTCAGGTACCATTTTAAGGAGTAAAACTAAGCAACAACTAGCTGAGGCCAGCTTGTGGGAATGCCTGCCCTGCAATTGGTGTACCTGTGGGTGAACAGTGTCAGTCTAGGGCTCAAAGAAGATGCCTGGCTGAATTTTAAAGGAAAAGGGAGGCACCTTAAATCCTGAAATGACAGACTCCCTGTGTGTTGACAGGTGTATCTGATCTACACACACAAAGCAAGATTGTAGGCTGTGCTCCTCCACCCAGAAGACTGCAGCATTTTTTTGAACACACTTTTCAAAATAACAACAACAACAACAATAATAATAAATCAGAAGTGCAGAATCCAGACTGTTGGGTGGTCTGTGTTTAAAAAACATAAGAAAGAATAAAAGCTAATGCTGTAAAGACAACTATTCCCTTTCAAAGCAAAGGCCACATAAAACTGTGTTGCTCAGTTTGGTTTTTACTTCATGCCACCTGTAAACACAAGACTGGATATTCAGTTTCTGGGAAGAAATGAAACCACTTTTACATCCAGAGAAAAGGAAAGGCCCTCCACTGCCTGGATCACAAATTACCCAGGAAAAGGTAGGTGGGGGAAGGCTTCCTCTTCTCATATGCTCATTTCATTAGAAAGGTCATATCTAAACAAAAGAGCTTTCAATAAAAGCACAAAACATTTCTTGATGTTATTTCTGCCCTCTGTCTCTAAAATTTGCTATGGGGACTAACACTTCCCATTCCTCACCAACAGACACATCACCTTTTTGGCACCAAGGGTGTAATTCCTTCCTAATGTATACTTTTGCCTTATACAAAAATCGATTGTCTAATCATGCAAATCCCACAGAATTCCAAAAAAGTGCCACAAGACAGTTCAACTCTTTGCAATCTACTACCTAGTTTGTACACTGCCATAGGAACTTCCCAGAGAACAGACTGTCATCCTCACTTAGATTTCATGGTGAATTTCATGTATGACATTTCAACCTCGCTCTCTAGGGGAAGAGAATTGAAATCCACACCCTGATTCCACCGATTTTTCACTCTGAGAGCTCTGAAATGCATGAAGATTCCCTTGATTTGTTGAAGACATCTTCACTGAACAGCCTGATTAGAGGAAAACTTACTGATTCAATCAAATAGAAAATAAAGACAAAAACAGGTAGTGGTAGATTTCTCAATCTTCGCTCCTGTCCTTGAAGACTAGGGTGGAGTATCACTGCTACTGCATTTTCCCCAGCTGGATCTTCTTCCAGGCCTCTGATGCTGTGAAAATGCAGGAGTCAAGGATCCCAGCTACAGTAAATGTTCCTCCAATGATGGCACATATCTGAAATGTACAGAGAGAGGAGACAGGTTTGTCAGTGATAAGGGAACCATCTATGCAGCTTGAAACTGGGGGGAAGGATAATACTGCCTGCTGCTAGGGCATTTTCTGGAAGCACAGTTAAGACCTGCGTAACAGCACTGGGAACATAATTATAGCACAATCATTCAGGAAAACCATCCTCTACAGTGGAACAATTTAGTGCTATCCTGAACTCATCACAGCCTGAGCTGATCATAAATCCCAGCTCCTAGGAGGCTGCAGTACAAATGCTGCTCCTTTCTGGGATGAACTCCACCTAACAAAGCTTTCTAGAAGTACTGTGTTGCTCATCTCTTCCTACTACTGTTTTCTATTATAAATACCACAGCCTTGTAGTCTTTTCCCTATTTCACAAGATACAGCATTTGAAAACAGGCAGAAGACAACTTAAATAGCATGTGAAGGACAGTGACTAACAGAGAAACCTAGCTACCAGTGACACCTACAGCTAAGTCTGTCTAACACTTTCCATTACAGGGCACCCATTACAAAAGTACTGCCAGCTTAACTCTTTGTGGGCCAAAGTTTGCCATGCAAGATGTCTCAGGCTGAATAACTTAAACACTGGTAGAAACATGTGATCATTGTCAAGAACAGAGTTGGGGAAAAAGAATTAATCCCCCCAATTAGCATAACAGCCTACTTCAGTGCTAGAAAAGCCACAAAAGTATTTTGATACATCAAACCAATGACCACACCAATTTGGCTCAGAGCACTGAAAATCAGGGGGCATCACTTATGAACTTGCAACACATTGCTTCAATTCCTGTATCTATGAAATGGGGACAATGTCAAACTTGATTCCCAAGGAAACCACAAAGGAAAACATATTTAAAGGAATCAGTACCATGACAATAACTAACTTGGAGTCCTTGTGGAAATATGGAACTTATACTCGGGTCTGGATTCATACAAACCACTTGCTACTGAAAAATCAAATACTGTAGGATTGGACAAAATGCTGCTCACAGGGTGCCACCCCACGCCACACAGTGCACAAGGCAGGGTTCACATGGAAAGTATGATGCTCAATAATGTAACCTAATAACATGTAACAGCCAAGCTGTAATTACGTAGGGCCTGGCATTTCCTAACTCCCACGTTTTTGACTTCATAACTGTTGTGCTCTTTTAATGTGGCCTTTTACATTACATAGGATTAGGTGGCTCTGAAAATAAGAGACATCAGGTCAGTGAGAGGGGACATGATGCAGAGCTTACCTCCTGAGAAGGGCCTGCCTAGGATGTTGCTGGGAGCTAGAAGCTGGGAGAGAGAGAGGAACCCCAAATCCATAAGCCAATGTAGCAGGGTTTCGGGGAAATGCAACGCAAATGACACAGAAGGGAATCGGTGCCACACTAGACCTACCATGCCATGTCTCTTCTCCCACACATCACTACACCCCGTGGGCAAAGTTAACAAACAAGTAACATAGCAGCAGCAGTGTTCAGCTCAGCAGGGAGCTAGCAGTGGCACCAGAACAAACAGTTCATTACCGGTGAGCGAAGGCAGCAAGGATAAAGCGCTCATTTACATGCGTATTTATAACCCGGCCGTGTGCACTCAGTGAGCTGGATGAAACGAAGAGCTGCAGTAAACCTGGCTTCTGCGGGGCAGTTGGCATCCCAGCAGATAAAGGCTTCAAAAACCAGAGCACCAGCTCCAGGCAGAGTTAGTATTTTTAGGGGACAAGTCCGGCTCCTGCGCCCTCTGCCCCCCTCCTGGCTGTCCCTCAGAGCGTGACGCAGGGAAAGGGACCGCAACGGAGTTGGCTTATTTCAGCCCACAGCAGCTCAGCTGACAGGGGACGTTACGCCACCAACAACACCAACCCATCCAACACTAAGATTTTGCATCATACGGGAGGAAAATCTGATTTCAGTGCAGCAGTGCAAGGGGGTGGGAAATAGGAAAAAAAGAATGAAATATATATATATATAATATATATTCATCAGCACAGCTCTGCACTGCTGAGTGCTGATGAGTCACACACACCTGGCATTCGCTTGGAGCCTGCCTCCCAGCACGCACACAGCTCTCTCGTTTCGTTGTGACAAAAAAAAAAAAGAGGTAGCACCAGGGCTGGTCTTTAGGTCAGCACAGAAGCTGCACCACTGCGTTTCTCTCTCATCACGGTTCTAATACGTGTGGCGCGTTGCTCTGTCGCAGCGCCGAAGGAAGTTAGGCAGCAGGAACTTATTTATATTTAATGGAGTTTCATACTGGGAATGATCTGCCTTTGGCTCCATGAGGTTACAGCTTGAGTCAGGCCCAACCATTAAAGGAGGAAGGAAAAGAAATATAGAAGTGTAATAATTGCAGCAGTAAGAGATCATCTAACGTGAGACACACATGAGGGCTTTGAACAGAGTATGATCAGAGGACAGTGGTTGGGATGCAGACTGAAGTCTAATAGAAAACATGAGTGGGTATGTAGGAGCAGGCAAGGCTGCAAGCAAGATGACAAAAGGGCAAGTGTCAGATACGTGACTGTGAACCTCTGGGATGTCTTAAAATCTGAGAATTACTTTTAAGACTGGAAGGGACCAGTAGGACCCCCAGGGTAATTCCTAGCAAAGGAAGCTGCAGAATCCCACCCAGAGATTTCTGGCTGACCTGTGGCACACCTTGTAGAAATATGCTGTCTTGGTTTTAAAAACGCCATGGGACTGAGTTTATATCTGTCAGTAGCAGGTCCCATGGCTGAAATAATTCCCCCTGCAACCATTCTCTGCTCCCTATTATTATTTCCAGTTTGAGGTTTTTTACACCCAGAGGGCAGCCAAATAATCTTGTATCAGGAAAAAATTACTTATTCATTTATTTGGATTTTGAATGCTTCAGAAGAACTTTGGCTTGGTTTCTTCCCTTCTTTCCCCTCTCAGTCCTTAGACTGACCTCATGATAAAACCTCCTTTTAGTTTGGCTTCTTACAGGAACTCATAAATTTTCAGAAGTGAAACTTTCCCTCTTGCTCCATAACCTCAACCACGAGGCCATGAATGGCTTCCCTTTGTGGAAAGATGCCTTGATTTTATGCAGTAAAGTGTCACAGGCAAAACCTACTGTGCTTAACACTGATTCACAAGCAATACAGAAATCTTCTTTAGTATTGAATTTTTTGAAGCGTGTAAACCAATGCCTTTTGTACTGCACCTCTCCACATGGAATAGTCCCTCCACAGTATATCCTTACCTCCAACATCAACACTGTTTCCTCCCTAAAGTCTCTTTCAAGCTCACAGGATCTTCCTGGTGCCCAGGACACATTTCCATCTACTGAAAGCCACTGGAGTGCCCTAGTAAACAATCAGCTCACTAAAAGGAGTTGCAGATGATTTCCCCCTACCTCACAGCCGCTCTCGTGGTTTTTAAATTAAGCAGCTGCTGCTCAGAAAAAGCTGATGGTTTCCATGGCCAGCCCCCTTCAGCAGGGACTCCAGATGCCCCAGCACAATCCCTCTCTGGACCTCAGCCCAGTCCTCATCATCAGTAACTGGTCTCCAGAGCAACTGTGATGTAAAAGGCCATGCTGGAGATACAGGAAGGGGCAATGGAAAGGACAACGGAACAGCACATGTCATCAAAACAGGGCAAGGAAACCCACGACAAAAGGTGTTTTGATCCTCTGCAGCACTGCTCCCCTCCTCCAACCTTTTCAATGCCACCTTGAACACTTTAAAGCTTTAAGTGTAGCAATACACAGCCAAGGCTGCCCTACTGTAAAACATTCCTAGCCTAAATGAGAGCAAGAGCAGGTCATCTGTACCAGGGCTGGATGGTCTAGATTGATAGTCAAGACACAGCATCTCTAACAAGGATCAGCCACATCTGACAAGGGTCTAAGGGTCTGGCACCCATGTCTGATGTACTGCGTAACAGCTGTTGCAGGTATCAGTGTCATCCACCCCTCTCCACAGGAAGGATGTTCAATTAAAATGACCCCCAAATGAGCTGCTTGAGACTACAGCCATTCATAAAAACCAAAGCAGACAAAAATCAGCTGTAAAACTTCTTTTCTAGCATTCTAACAGCCAGAGCATGCCTGGCTAACTTTACAGCAGACAGGATGGGGCAAAATTCTTTTGGGGGCCATCTCAAATCCAAAAGGTCATTGTGGCAACCAGTGAGGGAAGCCTCTCCTGTGGACCCCTTATGTAAACTCTGAAGCACAGGATCAAATCTAACAAAGGTGCTATTTATATGCATTCGATGGCGTAGCAGCAGTAAATTAATGCTAGCAGCAGACATGACAAAGAATAATGCCAGCTATCAATCAATTCCAAACACTGTTTCCCATTAAAAACACCTCCACATCCTCACCCTCCAGAAGATGCGTAAGAAACCTATGACAGCAAATCGTTAGGGAAAGAAGTAGAGGCAGTATAAGATGCCAAGTCATAAAATGCTGATGTTTGACCTTTTTGAGGATTATGTTTTGAAACCAAGCAGGCTGCCAAGAAGAGAAGGTCTGAAACCACAACATTTAGATTTTGTTGGAGTCTCCTTCTCTTGATATTTGTGTATCTTAGAGATCACATGCATTTCTGAAGTGAAGTGAAAGGAACTTGGTGTTTATCTGAAACTGCAAAATCAAAATCTTTAAGTGCAACACAGCCACATTGTTTATGTTACTTCCAATTAAAAGATCCCAACAGTTTAGAAATGAAAATCCAAGGTCTTTGTTCCAGTCAATTTATCAACTCCTTCATGTTCTAATATGCCTCACTGGCACAGCAGACTGCAGCTTCAATTCTAAGCCAACTGCCTCAGGACATTGGTTTTTTTTAAAGTTCTGGAAGATCTTTAAATAGCTCTTTGCCTAACTAGCAGTTTGGACAGCACAGCTTTGTTAGAGATGCTGAGGTCAGTACTGCAGGATGTTATCTGGGCAGATCGAAACACAACTCCTCAGGAAAATACCTCTGGAATTTGATAATGCAGCTCTCCTCCACTTCTACCCAAAAGCAAATGCCTGGACCTGGCAAACTCGTATTAAGAACGTGTCCAGAGAAGGGCAACAAGGCTGGGGAGAGGCCTTGAGCACCAGCCCTATGAGGTGAGGCTGAGGGAGCTGGGATTGTTTAGCCTGGAGAAGAGGAGGCTCAGGGGTGACCTCATTGCCCTCTACAACTACCTGAAAGGTGTTTGTAGCCAGGAAGGGGTTGGTCTCTTCTCCCAGGCAACCAGCACCAGAACAAGGGGACACAGTCTCAAGCTGCACCAGGGGAAGTTTAGGCTTGAGGTGAGGAGAAAGTTCTTCACCGAGCGAGTCATTCATCATTGGAATGGCCTGTCCAGGGAGGTGGTGGAGTCACCATCCCTGGAGGTGTTCAAGAGGGGACTGGACGTGGCACTTGGTGCCATGGTCTAGTCATGAGGTCTGTGGTGACAGGCTGGACTCAATGATCCTCGAGGTCTCTTCCAGCCTTAGTGATACTGTGATACTGTAAGCCAAGTAGCAACCTGAGTAAAACAGCTGCCCTGCAGCCTCTGTGAGTTGCATCTCATCATTAGAGAGATGGTTTATTGCAGCATGCTTTCCTGCATACTCCATTAGCTTTACTTCCAAGTTTCTGATGTGCTGCAATAGCACCCATCTTGCCTAGACAGAGTTTGGCACTTCTGGAACAGGATCATTTTCTTCTTGAACCTAGCTATTAAATCAAATTGTCACGGCACAGGGGTTGCCAGTTACCTCATTTACACTTCAGTTCAACTGCAGTGATGTACTGCTTTATATCAATCATGTCACAATGTTTCTGTGTCTCTGAACACAGAAACTCAATTCTTCTGGACAAGAAATGCTCAGAAGAGAAAAGAAAGGCAGGCAGGAGAAGGGAGAATTAGAGGCTGAGAGTCACTCACCGATGTGATAAACCTGTACAAAGGCTGTCGCCTCTCTGTGTATTTCACTGTGATGGGGCTCAAATCGTAGCGAAACCAGATAGCTGGGATAATGCGGCCAGTGTGACTGTAGGCTACATACTCCTGCAAGAGAAGGGGGGAAAGGGCAGAAAACATGAGCAATCTCCTGCCTGATACAACGTCTGCAACATAACTGCTTCTGTAAATCCTGCCCTTCCTCCACTGGTTAGTGCTTAATGATCAGACTGAAAGAAGCAAACAGCTAATTCCCGTATGACTGCCCACCTCCCATCCTTATCAAGCAGCACCTACAGTCTGATAATGACATAGCTGGGAACAGAGAGTGATGGAGCTTACTCTCACCATCCAAAGCTACAGAAATGAACATAAAGGTTGTCATTGATTTCTCTGGCTTAGATCTGCTCCATTTAAATACCAGCAGCCTCGAAGCTGTTGCAGGGGAATTTTTTTTTCTGTCAGTATGTACATTTTATACTGGGATATTAATCAAAGAGAATTGAGTTTGTGAGAACCTGAAAATCCAATTCTTGTCCACACACTTAGAATAGCAAGCAGCAGCTCTGGTCTGTAAGGCTCCCTTCACGTTGGGACCAACAACATGAATACTTGGCCCACTCAATATGAATCATATAAAGCCATGTTTAAAAATCACACTGAAAGCCAAACTGAAACTCTAAGCACAGAAATATTGGCAAAGGTTCAAACAATATTCCCAGCTGGCTTGTGAGAGACATCTTCAGATTGCCAGCCACACTCTCCTGAACAAGGCATTTCTTTAGTAGCAGGTACAGTGCAATCAATCAGGCACAGGACAACATCCCAGCAAGACACACTGCACAATGCCAACGGAGAGCAGATACTAACATCAACTTAGTATCAAAAGTCATGTCTTTTTGAGCAAGTATTTTTTTCTGTGCTCTCAGTGGAAATATCCATCAATTTTCAGGGATCAGGACATTTATTTTGACAGACAGAAGAAAATTCAAAGAAAAACAGGCTGGGGATTCAGCAATCCAATGAGAGCCATCCACACTGGCATGGCCCACACTGCCTCTTTACCCAGCTTCTCTTCCCTTCTTTAGTTCTAAGACATGCCTGCCAACTCAGATGACCTCTTTGACTTCAATTCTCCATGACACACAAGCAAAGACAACCTCAGATATTCCAGAAAGATGAAGAAACGTGCATGGTACAAAAAAGATAATTTTACCCTCTGCAAGCCCACAGAGAGCTAGTAAAACAGCATATATTTGCTTCACTAATCTCTTATAAATTCCAGCCTTCCCTTTGTTTAGTTTCTTTCCCATGGATGACAAGAGAAGCAGAAGGCAGCTGAACTCTATAGTCATAATATTTTCAGGCCTCTTAGTACAGAAGTTCTGCAGTATGTCTTGGGACTGTGGCTATCTGAGGAAGAAAGGAACCAGAGGGTCAAGGAGATAAGAGGGGAGAGGAGGCAGACAGTCCACACTGAAGACTCTATTCCTCTCTTGATACTAGTCAGTCTGGGCCAGACTATCCTAACAGCTTCCAATCTCTCTTTCCCATTGATGGGTCTGGGAGTCAAGAACGGAAGCACCGATACGAGTATCTGTATTGTTTTAATGAGAAGAAAATGCAGAGGCAGCACTGTTTCTTTGCACTTCAGTTTTGATAGGACTGACCTCATTTTCTTCCTTCCTCTCCCCTTTTCCCCACCAGCAATTCTGCCCTAATGAGTCAGTGCTGGCCGAACGCCCCAGTTTGCAACCATGGTCAGAGAAGTGTCAAAAGCTGCTGCTGTTCTCCACATTACTTTCAGAACTTGTGTTGCAAGAGTCTTATCAGAACACCAGTTGTGACAATAAGCAGAACAAATGCACTCTAATCTGAACAGAGGGAGACATCCAAATCATTGGGACACACTGTACAAGCAAGTCTAAAAGTCACTACACAGGAATCTTGATCTGAGAAGCAGTCCATGAGACTATGTGCTTGATTCTCAGTTATGGTAAGCTAGCAGTAATTAGGTATTATAAACTGATTTGGGATTTTCATTGAGCACCTGACTGCAATCATGTTCCATTTCAAAATGTTCTTTTCTCTTAAAAAAAAGAAACAGATTTGCCTGGGTATTTTCAAAGATCAATACCTTGTATTATTAAAATGAAAACATCTTCACATTTAACATAAATTAAGAATTATGAAGTTACAACAACCATCACAATCTACGGTAATAAACCAGGTACTGTGAAATAGTCAACTAACATGTATTTACTGCTGCAGGTGAAGTGGCTTAATATCTGAAATAAGTATTTGTAAAAAGCTAAAAACTCTGCTGACTTGTTTGTTTGGTACCTCCATCACAACTGAGACTTTCACTAATAAAACCATCTGTAAGTGCTCTTCTGTGTGTTTAGCTGGATCGCAGTTTCCATCCAGATGCACCTTGACACAGATCACAAGGGCTTCTGCAGCACGTAAAAGCCTTCCACGTAGCTCATAGAAATCTAGATCTGCTAAACCAACGTGTGAAATTACCCTTCTCTAGTTTTAAAACAATATCACCACCTGCTGACAAGCCCTCACAGTCCCAACCCTGGTAAACGCCAGCATCAGGAGCAACAGGAAGCCTCAGGCTAAAGAGCTTCAGTTCCTCCTTCTCCCAGCAGAGGCTACTGCTCACCTACAAACAAATGTACATGGCTGCAGAGCAGAGGAGCAAGAGGGAGAAAGAATGATGACTGAAGATCCTCCATGCATCCACTGGGCTGCAATGAGGAGCTGCTCTGAGAGCCACATGCTTCTTTACCTTATTTGCTACAGTATACTGGTACGAGTATCGCTGTTTGCCGCTCATGTCTTCATACACTGTCGGGACAATCTTCAGTATGTAATCATGAGATGCAAGAGCTATGGTCAGGAAAGGAAAGTATACATCAGTGTTCAGAGAAAGGAACTACAGCCTACACATTTCAGTGTAGATGTGCAAAATCAGCTAAAACAAATCACAGAAAAGGGAGGTCCCTCCTCCTTAGCTCAGGTTTTGTGACTAAGCAACAATTTCATATCCTATGTTTATGTCCTTTGCACAAACCTTAATAAGGTGGTGGGATGACACCAGAACCTGCCTATCATTCTAAGACTTTTTTAGTACCAGAACCCATGGACATGAGTATTGGGTCACTTGAAACTTTCTAACTGCTTGAAACTTAGCAGCACCACAAAAATAAGCTGTCTTGGTTAAACAAAGAACTAGCTAGAGCTCACTGAGCTGTCAGAGCTGCAGCTCACTGAGCTTCTTTTGACACAAAAATATGAGGCACCACAACCTGTGTAGCCCCATTTCTTATGCACTCCTTTCCTTTTTTTCTTGTATTCCTTCTCCTACATCTGCTTAACAATATTTTTTCCCCATTATTTAAATGGATTGTGCTGGGTTTTCTGTCTGCTGAAACAATTCTAAAATGGAATTCTAAGTTATTTCTCTGCAGGATCCTTTAGATAAGTCTAACACAATATTTGGCTCCGGGAGAAAGACAAAGAAAACATAATTGCCTAGCTTCAGGAACAGCCACAGAAATTTTGTTCCAAGAAGTGGGCATCCTAATACCCTGCAGGAGCCTGAACACTCAAAGGAACAAAAAAAACTACGAATTGTAGCATGCACTGAAAATGTCTGTGCTGCTCATCATAAAGAATGGCAATGAAAATGTTTATCCTTCCAGCCACAGGGTAAGAGTACCAGTTCTTGTACCACAAGAGTATTAGTTCTTGTACCACAAGAACAAGGAAGAGTTCTGGTGGTGGTGACAGCAGCAAAGGGAAGCTATAGGAATAGGAGATTGAGGAAATAAATTAGTAATTCTGAGCTAGTTATAGCAGAGCTGGAGCCAATGTCCAGGTTGCAGAAGGGCTGTGCAAAGGACTTTTTGTGCCAAGCCTTCTCTACAGTACTGGAGAAAATGGAAGTGCCAGTCAGCAAAGACTGGATCATTTTTGGTTAAAGAGGCAAATTAAAGGCTTCTGGATACACCAGTGTTGCATGAATTGCCCTGGTTTCCCTTTTGTAGAGAGTGGCTAAGACCTGTAATCACCAAGAATACATACGATTTGAGCTGAGTTTGTCTGCTCCCTCCAAGGCATTGAATGCTCCATGAACATTATGGACCTGGAAAACAAAAAGACTTGTGAAGCCATGTCAAGAAACTATGTTCTGACTTGGTACTCTCAATTTTTGCTTTCCTATCCTATCCTGTAACAAGATCTACTCAACTTTCCCCAAAACACAGCATCAAACCAGTAAAAGATGACTTGAAATGTCAGTCAGTTACTATCACCACAGAGGCTGCTTCCAAGTAAAAAAAGTAAATTTCACAACATCTTACAAGATGAAACTCCAAAACCACTCCAAAGCTAAAGAAATTGCAACTGGAAGAAGCCAGCTGTGAAATCTCATTGTGAGATGTTTCCTAAGACTTTCGCATGGTTAACTATGAAATTCATTTGTCAAGCTGAAAGGGAAATAAAGGGGAATCACATTCAGGTTAAAACTCAAGAGCTTTCATGTAAAGGTAGCTCATGCCAGAGCAGTTGGGCTTGTAGAGCTTTAACCCATCAGCCCAGCTTTCATACCATGCGTACTGAGCCCTTGGAGATGGGAAGGACACATGCCAACGCTACCATCCATTCAGCTTTTCCTGCAGCAGGCCCCAGGCATGCAAGTATCTGTCTGCCCAGAATAACAGGATTTCCATCCCATGCCTTCCACATACTATGATCTGTAGTCTGATGTCCACCAAGAGAACAATCAATTGGTGAACTCTCTGGACAGGGAAAATCCCACAGCAACAACTGTAGATCAGAGGTTGCATCATTCACACAATGCACCACAAGCTATACAGAAATGACACATAACTCCACAACCCAGAAATTCCTGACCTTAAACCAGACAACAGGGAAGAAGCCTCTGGAAGAAGTATACGGTCGTGGGTGTGACAGAGTTTCATCTCACTAACAGGGCAATGCAACCTCCTTCCCAGACCCTCTCACCAACTGATGGCATGTGGATGTGTTTGTCTCACCCTAATGGCTGTTTTCCTATTCTGAACGCTACAGAGTGGATGACAGTTTGGAGGAAGCAGCAACTGAAGCTGTTTCTCTCCTGAGAAAGGAAATTCTACAAGAGACAAAATCATCAGCAAGTCAAACTGGTAATGTGCTGGGAACAAGGAGAGAGCAAAAGCAACCAACTGAACCTTCTACTGAGCCTTGCAGTCTGCTGACATTTCAAATATTTTACATATCAGAAACCATTTCCAAACTCACATGCAGACTGTACCTATCCTTAGTGTCTATAGCATATGCAGAAAGGGAACCCCTGGACTGGGGACCAGTCTTATGTTCCACTCTTGATACATATAAATCTCATAGCATATCTGGACCAGAGACTTTAAGGGCCACTTCAAACACTCTAATAGTAAATATTTGAATGGTTGCTCAGCAAAAAAAAAAAAGTGAGGTAGCTGTATATTTGGACTTATGTTCTTGCCCTTGGCTGCCCAGCATCCACACTTCTGTCTATATGTAAAAGTTGTCTGCTCTGCATCTGTCTACAAAGCGAGTTTGCATGGCTGAAACTTACAGAACTCCACACAGCCAAAGCCACCAGCCATCTCCACAATTGTCTGTTTCTGTGCCATCAGGTCCTGTGGTGCATCATCTCTGGTGCATCCACTTCGTGAATGAAGGAAAGGCTGTGGATGTTGTTTATCTGGACTTCAGTAAAGCCTTTGACACCATTTCCCACAGCATCCTCCTGGAGAAACTGGCTGCTTATGGCTTGGATGGGTGGGCAATTCACTGGGTTGAGAACTGGCTGGACAGCCAGGCCTGAAGAGTGGTGGTGAACAGTTACATCCATTTGGAAGCCAGTCACAAGGGCTCAGTACTGGGGCCAGTTCTCTTCAATATCTTTATCAATGATCTGGATGAGGGAATGGAGTGCACCCTCAGTAAGTTTGCAGATGACACTAAATTGGGTGGGGGTGTTGATCTGCTTGAGGATAGGAAGGCTCTGCAAAGAGATCTGGACAGGCTGGATCGATGGGCAGTGGTCAGTTTTAAGAAGTTTTACAAGGCCAAGCATCAGGTCCTGCGCTTGGGTCACAAGAACACCATGCAACGCTTGGGGCACAGTGGCTGGAAAGTTGCCTGACAGAAAAGGACCTGGAGGTGTTGGTTGACAGCCAGTTGAACATGAGCCAGCAGTGTGTTCAGGTGGTCAAGAAGGCCACCAGCATCCTGGCCTGGATCAGGAATAGTGTGGCTAGCAGGAGTAGGGAAGCGATTGTGCCCCTCTACTGGGCCCTGGTGAGGTGGTACCTTGGAATAGTGGGTTCAGTTTTGTGCCCCTTACTATGAGAAGGACATTGAGGTGCTAGAGCATGTCCAGAGAAGGGGAGCAAAGCTGGTGAAGGGTCTGGAGAAAAGGTCTTGTGAGGGACAGCTGAGGGAACTGAGGTTGTTTAGTCTGGAGAAGGCTGAGGGGAGACCTCATTGCTCTCTACAAGTCCTTGAAAGGAGGCTGGAGTGAAGTGGGGGTCAGTCTCTTTTCTCTAATGTCAGGTGATAGGATGAGAGGAAGTGGCCTGAAATTGCACCAGGAGAGGTTTAGGTTGGATATTAGGAAACACTTCTTTATGGAAAGAGTGGTCAGGCATTGGAACAAGCTGCCCAGGGATCCGAGGGAGTCGTCATCCCTGCAGGTACTCAAGAAACGTGTGGACATGGCACTTTGGGACATGGTTTAATGGCCATGGTGATGTTAGGTCAATGGTTGGACTTGATGATCTTGAAAGTCTTTTCCAACCAAAACAATTCTATGATTCTATCATCTCCCTCTCCTGTCTTTGCAATATGAATGGCATTTGTAACTCCCAGTCGAGTGTTTTACCATGATTTTCCTTGTGGAATGTTCTGGAGTCCCATTACAATACTTTCTGTCCGTAGACTGCTAATTAATCTCTGCTCTACAAAGTGCACAGGTGTGTTCCTTGGGGGAACATACTTGTTTGTACCTTGTTAAGTACCTGGAGGGACTTCAACAGGAGTAAGCTTTTGTCCACAGTAACAAAATTGCTTTGCAACAGAGAACTTAAGCAATCCTGTTTAGCCAGACGTTCTCAGGACTCACCTGCATTCCCAAGGCCAAATCTAGTACCTGGAGTAGAGGCACAGCAGGCTAGTCTGTGGTTTAACAGTGCCAATACTTTATTCTCCTACAACATGGACCTCACAAAGATGCTTGAAAAGGGCCTTTAACACCCTGGGTTTTAATCTCTACAAATGCATGCAAAGATTTAACTGGACACATAAGGCAGGCAAAGCCCAAGAGCAGGCCAAAATGACTTCCACTCTTGCGACTATCAAGGGAAGCCAAGACCTCTCACAGAGGTTAAAACTAGGATTACTCAATACCACAATCTAGCACTGAAGAGAATGCTATGAATAAAAAACATATCATCCTCTACTTTCCACACCTTATTCTTTACTAGGTTACCTGACATGCAAGAACCTCATTGGTTTGAATTTTGGTCTCATCTACATGAGGGGAAAAAAAATCTACAACAGTCTGCCACTATCGTGCATGAACTACTGTTCGAGGATTGAAGCTCATTCAGTGCCAGGTGAGATTTAAAACTCTGTCTCAAACAGACTGCTTTTTCTAGAGAACACAGCATGGACCTTAGTAGGCCATTCTGGCTGAGCTGGTAACAACCTACAAAGAACTAACTCCCAGCACAAGACACAAGCAAATGAGAAGCTTCTCATCCCCTTTAAGACATGAGCATATATTACATCAAAGCAGGTAAAGACAACCCAAAATATCCAAAGGTGTATCTAGACAGATTTAAAGCTCTCTGTACTTGCTGGCTTTGTACACTGCTTGCTGTATCTTGGCAGCACCTGTTTAGTGAACATATCTTCCTTTAATTTGTGCTGTTGAACTCATGTTTGCCTACAGGATCAGCAGCACCTACATGCTCCGTTCTTGTGTACAGAGATGATGAGTAGTTATTCTGAGCTTTGAAAATACTAATCAGAACTTGTCCAAATCGGGAGCCAATTACATGTTTGCTAGACAGGTTTCTCACCACCCGAACTGAAGAAGCTTGCACACAACTGTCCAGGCTTCTCATCTCATTCATGCTGATTCTGACTCCTTTACTCAAAGCCTCCATGATAAAACAATGGGAACACTACCTCAGAGCACTGATTTCCCACGCAAACTGCAGAACTCCCCATTAGTACTTACCTAATATTTTTCATAATCTCAGTGTGCTTTACAGACACTAAGACAAGCTTATTTATATGCTAATATTTCAGCGTTCCCACACAAGATATTTCCTAAAAGAAGCCAGGAGCGGAGTCAGAAGACTACAAAGCACTGCTTAGACTTGTTAGCATGAAAAAGGGTTTTGGAAGTGGGTGTACAAGAAGCAGACTAATGAGACGTCTGTGCCGAGGAAAGAAGATTACAGAGAGACTATGGGTAAGCAATGTTTAGGGTGAGTCGCAAACTGGGTGTGCACATATGTGACTCCCACCTATGATGCCAGCTCCTTGGAAGTAGGCTAGAGAAGTGCTGTAATCTCTCCTTATTGAGAAATCAGGAATTATTACATAACTTGCAACACCTGGTGAAACTCTATCCACAGGGCAAGTGCACACGTTCAACTTCTTCCCAGCAGGGAACTGGCATTTCTGCATCTAACTTGAGTCTCATGGAACGGGTTTGACTAATAGGTGTTTGCTATACAAGTAAAGTGAAGTGAATTAAAAAGAACCTGTCTGGTGCCACAATAAACAGTAGCAAGCCCACATCTTCCCTTGGTATACTCACTGCTCCTCTGCAAAGGCAGACAAGATTTGTTTGCTGTATTAATATTGAAAACAGTACTGCACGGGATTTTGCAGAGCCATGAATCCTTCCCTCTGCTCCCTGCAGAAAGACAGTCATGTATTTTTCCAAAGACACTTTCAGTTTCAGAGGAAAACAGCAAAGTCACTCTATGACTGAACACTGCTCCTTCCTGAAGTGGTGGCATGCCAACAGTTTGCAAACTCTTCCAGACCGAGTGTACTTTTCATGAAGGCAAGGGATGGCTTTGCTTTCCTCCCCATGCTGTACATGGCCCTTCCACAAAACACAAGCGTGTAATTTTCATGTAACTCTCGAATGATTGCATTCATTCCCCTAGAGGGGGAATTTTCAGAGAAGAGAACTCACCTGTAACTTGTCCCCAAATGAGAGCTTGTGGATGACATGAGTCATGTCAGGATTCTGAGGCTGCGCAGTGGCACTGTGCGTTGACACGTGAAAGTTACCAGGGACCTAAAATTAGTCCAGACAAGGAAGACAGGATTTCACATTTTATCCCTCAAGGCACTGCTAGGCTCTGTGATACGAAGCACAAATGCTTGAATCCATCCAGCTCGGTAGGCTGTATCTACATAGCGGTGTACAACCTCTGGCACATCAGAGAGAGGCTCTGAAATACCTTCCTGCACTTGACCAACACCACCGTACTGCATACAGAGCGGAGATCAGTTACATCCCACAGCCCAAGAGTCTGGCACCCTCACATTGCTGCTGCTGCTGACTTGGGAGGCGATGAGTGGATCACTCCCATCTTTAGGGATTCCTAACACTTAAGGCTATGTCTTTCATCCCTGTTAAAGTAAGATTCATGTCTCTGACAGGCAACAAACAGTTGCTTAACATTTTCCTCCCACAGCTCACATTCGCATACGGGCCCACGGCTGCACAGCAGCCCCAGAGAGCTGTGGATGCATTCTTAGAGCAGCGCTGGTCAGGACTAACCTTGCATTTGAGAAGATTATGCATGAGTTCTATACAGAAAGAGGGAAAAAAACCCCAACATCAGAACCAGTGGGGATTCCCAAATAAACTAGGCTAGACCTTCAGCTTCTAGCCCTGAGAATAGCCCTTCCAAGTATAGGACTTTCTAGGTTGAATTTTTTTTAATGCAGAGAAATACCAAGTTCTGAAGAACACAGATTTCACCAATGGACTCGGCTCCAAGGCAGAAAATGAGCATTGGTGTTGTTCTGACAGGATCTAGCATGCACACACTTTTCAGGTCAGCAGCCCTACTCTCTGAAGACCTTCAGCAGATTCAGCTCAATCACTGTCACGGAAGATGAAAGATTTTTTTTCTCCTATCATCAAAAGGTTGGGAAGTTAAGCAACACTAAGGAGGCCATCTGACATGGCCTAAGACAAGAGTGGGAGGCCAGTTATATAACTGGTGCCCATTGTGCTCTCTGCAGAGACACCTCACCATTAGGGCCATGGGAGGCCACATGCCGGTTCCATGTGCTTTCAGGAAAGCTAATTTAACTGTCTTGAGGAACATCAGGGCACTCCTGGGAACACTTTCAGGTGTGGACATAAGCTGTGTCATACACAAGCTCAGTAAACAGGGTGGCACACTCTGCAGTAAGTAGTACATATAATCATCTCACTGCTGCCTTGTCCTCCCTCTTCAGGTTTGGGCATAACACTCAAATGCAATCCTCAGCCTAGTCTCAAGGCCTGACCACATTCCACTGCAGACATCAGCTCATACAGAACCCTGTACGATTTCTGCCAAGGGACTGAACGCTTCCAGCTCATACATGAGAGCTTCAGGTCTGGGTCAGGTCACGGTATCACGGTATCACAGTATCACCAAGGTTGGAAGAGACCTCAAAGATCATCAAGTCCAACCTGTCACCACAGACCTCATGACCAGACCATGGCACCACGTGCCACATCCAATCCCCTCCTGAACCCCTCCAGGGATGGTGACTCCACCAACTCCCTGGGCAGCACATTCCAATGGCGAACGACTCTCTCAGTGAAGAACTTTCTCCTCACCTCAAGCCTAAACTTCCCCTGGTGCAGCTTAAGACTGTGTCCCCTTGTTCTGGTGCTGGTAACCTGACCAACTCCCTCCTGGCTACAACCCCCCTTCAGGTAGTTGTAGACAGCAATGAGGTCTCCCCTGAGCCTCCTCTTCTTCAAAGGTCCCCTACCTTTGGCAGCAGCACCAGCCACAAAGCAATGCAATCAGTGGTCTTTCACACATCAAGCAGTCAAGGGAGTTCCTCACTGCCACATAGAGCAACCCCCTTCTGAGTTGCTTTGGTGAGCAGAACACACCACATCTAGCAGTCAGCTCCCCAAGTATTTCAGCTCTGTGCTTTAGGATTTCACAGAACAAGAACTACCTTTCAAGAAGCACTTTCCCAGTTTTGTGGGCTATCAGCTGTCAGTAACCTTGGTGGCTTACAGGCAAGGAAAGAAACATCCTCTTTATAGGTCCCTAATCCTTTCCATGCCACAGAATCAGTAAGAGGTTCTGACTGTTATTTTTAGATGTGATTTAACATGACCTGGGAGGAAAAGAAGGAAGTAGGATTTTGTAGCCCGTGGTACAAGAAGAGGCGTGAATAAAGGGTGTGCCCTTCTTAGGACATCAGTGGGCCCCACCACTGCCTCCCCCACCCCAGCTAGTCATCTCCAGCATTACATAGCAAGATTATTCAATTCTGCACACACCCATCCCAGAGAGGAGCCTCCTCCAGGCCTGCATTTTCATTCTTTTGAGACAGAAGCGGAACATCCTGACAAAGCATGCGCAGAGTGTGTGCCTGTATTCCAAACATCTCAGCACGGGGCCGCTTCTGCTACGTTGGCACCCTCCAGTAGGGAACATTCCTGTCGTTCTGCAGCTCTCAGAACAAAAGAACACTTGGACAGAGACACTGCCAAAGACCTCTCTACAGTGAGTCACATTTTGGAGGTGCATATGTGAGGAGTAAACACAGAAGCCATGCGGCATTTGTAGGGAGTTCACAGATCCCCTCAGCATTAGGCTGCTGAGCTGAAAGGGACAGCCCTGGCTACAGCACAGAGCTGCTCTCTGCTGTTCTGCAATACCCTCTCAATTCCATGGTTTGGAGAATGAAGAAAAGGCTTGATCTAACATATTCTTCATGGGTCTGACTCTGCAGCCACCCCTGTCCACTATCAGGCATCACCAAGAGGCTTAGCCACACCACTGATTAGAGACAGGAACGTACACTCTACAGGACAAACACTGACACAGATTTTCATCAGTATTTTATAGGTGGATCCTGCTAGCATTCACCCACTGTCACTCCTACTCACCTTGTTGATGCTGAAATGGCCCTCAAACCTGCAGCCATCCCCATTATTGAGAGGTATCTTCATTGAGTTATCAATATGACCCACTTCATGCCTTCCCATTTCATCTTGGATGTCAAGTCCAACCACTGCATGGGACAAAAATCAAAACAGGTAACAGGAGAGTTGCATAGGAAAAGATCTATATATTTTTTTTCCTGACATTTGACTAAACTGTGCTACTAATATAATTTGTCAAATATTAGTCAAAGTTCTTCAGAAAGAACTTTGTGACCAAACTTTTAAGACTGCCTATCTGACACAAAGGCACCTCCCATGCCATGCCAGCTGACTGCAGTCTCCATTACACAAATAGGAAAATTTCAGGTGGACAAGGCTGGTGATTTGTGAAAAGCCAAAAACCAGCTGGTGCATTCAGAATTATGATGATACTTAGAAGGCTTCTTGCTCTCAGAGACAAAAAAGACTGCTACAAAAAACCCAAGAGGATGAGATTTAGGAAGAAGCCAGTGAGGGAGGTCAGCCACTAGCAAGGACTGCAGAGCAAGCAGAGGGTCCAAGAAAACAGGTGTCCTGGCTTGGAACAGACAGTGATGGGGTATTGGCAAAGGCTGCAGCTACTTGATCTCCATTCACTCTGTCACAGAAGGGCCACTGTACCAGATGGGCTCATTTCAAGTGTTTCTTAAAATACAAAAAAACTATTAAGTGAAAAGGGGTACTCACATTCACAGTGCAGGTTTGGCAAACTGATGTTCAGATTCACTTCTATTTTACCTCCACTGTCTTTGTCTGGGTCATCCACATAGAGCTCATTAACTCTGGAGGACAGAAAACACAGGTGAGCTCAGGAACATAGCTACTTTCCACTGGAAAAATACAACTTACATGGGAAGAGAAAAACAAAGGAGACTTAGAAGCAGAAGGTTTGACTGTATGACAGAGTTAAGAGACAGCAGGAAAAGCCCTCCCTAACTGCATGGAGCACATCATTATTTAAGTTTACTCTTTGTGTGGCAAGTGCAGGAGACTTTAAACAAGCCCCTTACACCAGCAGAAAACAACACTGCTCTGGGGTCTCCTTCCCTAAGCAGAGGTGACAGAAAACAAGAGCCTAATGTTGAAGTGGCAGCAGGCTAGCATGTTAGCCCTCCATGTGCCTAGGCTCCTCCTCCTTTTAGGAAAGAGGGAAGCATGTGCTTTTCAATTAGTTTCATAAATAGTTTCAGAGAAAGGCCACTCTCAACTATCCCACAGGAAAGCTTATTCGTGTCACTAATTGCCATTTGTTATTGCCACCCAGCTGCCAGAGCAGCAGCAAGAGGAGGCAGCATGGCATACTTGTATCTCCCTCCCAAATATCTCAGTTCAGTCTATGAATGGTAACCAAAAGCAACCACTAAAATTAAGGAGAAGAGGATGTGAGCCAGGAACAGATGGGAAGAAACATCCTGGACAGCAGGATCTAACGCACCAAGCATCAGTCTCCCAAAGAGTAATGTTGTTTCACAGCACCCACGGAGCTGGCACATAGCTCACAGAGACAAAATGCAGACATAGAGTAAAAGGAATGCACGAGTACAAATATTTATTGTTGGCACATACAATCCATCTGACATGTAAAATATGAACCAAAAAAACCTCAATGCAAGCACAGCTAAACGTCCTGAACAGTCCTAGAGAATCCACTCTAGGGAAACCCACCACACTGAAAGGAGAAGATGGTGAGATTGCCTAGCAGCTCTTCCCCCCTCAAAATCCAAGGCTGTTCAGCCTCATCAAATGGGAAGATTTGACAACTGATCTTCCAGCTGGACAGATTATAAAGCCATAGAAACTGATGTTCAAGCTACATTTTGCATGGTTTAGTTGATTAGGTGGTGTTGGATGATAGGTTGGACGTGATGATCTTGAAGGTCTCTTCCAACCTGGTCTATTCTATTCTATTCTATTCTATTCTATTCTATTCTATTCTATTCTATTCTATTCTATTCTATTCTATTCTATTCTATTCTATTCACTACCTTCCCTAGTAAATGCCCTGTATTGTTTTTATTTAATGCTCAAAGTGTGTGAAACCCTTTGACAAGCCCTTGCTGAAGAGTCTATATGCTAATAGACAAACCAGACTAAGGGCAGCTACAAGACAGAGTCAAAGTGATTTTGCTCTGGTGATACATCTCTGGACCATAATGAACTGTTTGCCCTGTGGATTCAGAAGAACTCAGCCTTCACACTGAGAAACAAACAGCTGCCAATTCTTTTGGATGTAATTACTCACAGGTCAGTGGGGTTTACAGACACTCATTTAAAACCAGCACAGCATTTGTCTTCAGCTTCACAGCCCTACCTTTCTCTGGTTTTAATTGGCTTGACAAGTTGCTTGCAATCATTACTCAACGTATTTTTCAAGTGATTAATAAAAATGACACAGAGGGAGGGGAAAAATTGCTCATCAGTGACCTAGTTAGAAGCTTCTTGACTGAGTCCTCTCCTCCTGAGTGGAATGCATTAAATCTTCTACGTGTTTATTGCTGGCAGATTGGGTAGAGATCAGGATTAAGTCATATGTCCAAACATGGTTGTGAGGAGCAGTTCCAGCCAGGACAGGCTTTAATCCCCTAAAGCAATGCACCTTTCTGCACTTCTGGAGTCCTCCCATCAAGGTCCCAGTTGACAGCCAACCTGCTTCGTAATAGCACCTGGCTTCTTCCCAGCTCTGAGATGTGGGCCATGCCCAGCCAGTGCCATGGGCAACTTTTTGTTACTGGCAAAAAGGAGCACTTGTACCAGGGCTGGCAGAGAAGCAGGTCAGGTTCAGCAGTGCAGCCACACACCCTAGCTCTTTGGAGAAAATCTCTAGGAGGTCAAGATTTGTAGTTTGTGATTTCCAGTTCTGAACTTGTCAGAAAATGTATGGTCTGTAAGCAAAGACACATAAGCCTTTGGGTGATAAACAAGTGAGAAGAGGATACTGGTAGGAGTCAAATGACAAAGAGGCAGCCTGTGGAAGCTCTTACATAGGAAGGCAAGCAGTGAGGTCACCTGGTTGCAGAGTGGATCACTGAGGCAAAGAGAATTAGGCCAGTTAGTCCACGTCACACAACCCATTAGTCCAGATAAAGGAAACTGGTTTCCTGTTCGGCACTCTGGTCACTGGACCAACGGTTCCCAACTCATCTCTTGAGCAAGGCTCACGCCTGCTTCCTCCTCCTCCTCTTTACCTAGTAGCCCCCTGCCCCTCACATACTCACATTTCAAATTTCATAACCCTGTCTATCACTCCTCAGACATGTGACAGCTCATGCCAGTCTATCCTTCCTTACCCTCTCTCAGACCCGCAGTGCCAGCTCTCACAGAGCACCCTGCCTGCTGAACCTGGCTTCTGCCTCCCATCTCTGGCCACTGCCTCCTCCTGGCAGCATCACCTTGCAGAGGGCCCAAGATAGCAAACCCATAAAGGTTTCCAAGTGGCTCTGAAGTGCTGACCTGCTTTGTTACAGAGGTTCTGTACTGCTATGGGTAACTCAGGGCACAATGACATGCTTGCTGGGGCAAACCTCAGAGGAAACATCATCATTTTCAACAAACTGGAAGTTTCACTCCCAAAATGCGTTCAGGAAACCTCACAGGTAAAGCAAACAGCCAGGGTCAGGGCTACTCCTTTCAAGATCTCCCCATGAACCACCACTACCTAAGTCTAGACAGAGCTGGCAGAGAGCTGACACTCATGACTCGTCTTCTATCCTACCCCCCAGAGCCAAGAAGCCAATCTGCACACCCCCTTCCTAACTTTCAAATCGGACAAAGCTGGGATGTTGGGAAAAACACTATTTGCCACCTCTAGTAACTCTCCATGAATAAGTAACATCTCCAGTGGAAGAAATGAAGTTTGCTCTAATTTGTAACTGTCCCTCCTGGAACATAAAGTGTCCTGAGAGCAGCAGTCCTTAACAGTGAATTTGGGACAGGCACAAGGGAAATCCCACCTGAGGTCAGGCAGCAGGACAATGTAAACACAGATTCTTCTAAGACTGTTCAGAGAGGCAGTGTATAGGGTCATATTGTGATTCCAGAGATGGCACATACCTCCTGCCAAAGCATGTAAGAGTTGATGTTTAACTGATTGCTGTTAAGGACTATTTGAACAAAAGTGGCACAATAACTCAGGGTTGAGGTGTAGAGTATGAAAGTACAATGAGGGCAATAGGACAGGTGAGAAATGGGCTTCTTCCCCAGCAGGGCCTCCCACTGCCAATTTAAGGAAAAGGAGGAAAGTTTCTCCATGCAGCAGGAGCTATGATCCACACAGAAGGAATCTGCTTCATTTCTAGAAAGAGCCACTTCAAAATACTTCACATTCCTCAGTGGTGCTGCTGGGCTTTCCAGCTGCTTCTCCCGTTTGCTTACAAACTTGCAGCATTACACAGGAGAAGTTGGAGGGCCTCTTTGGCTAAAGTTACAGATCATGCAAGTGGCATGCCAGCAAGAAAGAAAGGAGGTAGCTGCAGCTCAGAATTTCTTTAGGATTTTATCCAAAGAAAGCCAGACCCATTCCCCCTACTTACTTATGAGCCCAAACCTTTGTTTCCCTAGAAACAAAACTTTTCCAGTCACTTATTTCCACCTAGCAGCCCTGGCCACTAACATAGGACTCTTCAGTGCTTCAGCAGCTGAAGAGCCTCTGGCCCTTTTTAATACAAAAGGAAACACACTGCACTGACCCTTCAGACCTTCACATGCTGCCTGGGAGCTCTCTAAACACATTATCCTTGCCTCTGTCTAACTTGTCCTAGTCTCTGCTTCCAGTTTTAGCCTTTTTTTCTAACTCTTTAGCAGCAAAGAACCAGGCACCCTCCTCTCCAGTCATCAGCCATACAGAAGATACAACCACTTACTCCAGCAAGCTGCATTTTACTTTGTCCTCCAGCTCCCAGGAGACATTCTCTGGTCTCCAGGACCCTAAGCCTAAGAGGAAAAATAATTATTCTTCCTTGAGAGCAGCCAAAGCTTCTCAGAAGACTTTCTCAGGCAAACTCTCTTGGCTCCGCTTGCTGTTTCAGCTCTATGAACCACCTTCCAGAAAACCAACCATCTGAAGCTGAGATTCTTCCACTACTGTCTTTTCAGTTGTAGAGAGAAGACCCAACACAGAACAAACAACCCATCTTCCTCTCAGTTTGTGTGAAGAAGCAACAAGGAGGTCAGCAGATTCTCTACTGTGTAATAAATTGTGCAGGCATCTATTGCTCTGCCATTGGTAATCTTCCTTCTGTGCCCTGAATCTCAATCGGTTCTTCTTTCAGGTGGTCTTTGTCCCAGATTAGGTCTTGGCTCAGATGGGAAGCACAGAAAACACTGTCCTACAAAGGAAGGAATAACAGCTCTCCAGGAGGCAGGAAGAAGGAGAAGGGTTTGAAAGACGTCAGTGTAGCTTTGAGTCAGAAATTGCAGATGACATCACGGCACGACCTTCCGCTTCCTGCTAACCCACACGTGGGCATCAGGGCGAACAGCAGAACAACACTGCACAAATATATAGCACCTTTTATTAGGTAATCTCCAAGTTACTGTGCAAACATTTAATTAAGCTTCTTAGCACTTGTGGAGAGGTAAGCAGCTAAGTATTACATCCTTCTACAGAATGTGTCTGTCTCAAGGTTAGTCCACAGCGAGAGCAGGATTACAACTCCCGTTCCTCCCTGACTACTAACTAGGCTGTATTCCCTATGCTGGTCTAGTTTGCTCCAGCATTTCATAGGCCTCAACTGGATTAGCTGGTGGAGCTGGAGTTGCATCTCCTGCTTAGTGTTAGAATACCTGAGCTGTAGCACTGTGCTCCCAGTGTAGATGGCTTACACTCCAAGGACAGGTCAGCTGCAGTGCTCTGATTACAGTACAGAATCACCAAGGTTGGAAGAGACCTCAAAGATCATCAAGTCCAACCTGTCACCACAGACCTCATGGCTAAACCATGGCACCAAGTGCCACATCCAATCCCCTCTTGAACACATCCAGGGATGGTGACTCCACCACCTCTCTGGGCAGCACATTCCAATGGTGAACAACTCTCTCAGTGAAGAATTTTCTCCTCACCTCGAGCCTAAACTTCCCTGGCACAGCTTGAGACTGTGTCCTCTTGTTCTGGTGCTGGTTGCTTGAGAGAAGAGACCAACATCCTCCTGGCTACAACCTCCCTTCAGGTAGTTGCAGACAGCAATAAGGTCTCCCCTGAGCCTCCTCTTCTCCAGGCTAAGGTTTCCAGCAGAAGGAACTCTTGTTGCACCAGGATCAAGCTATGCTGCTTACAGCAGCTGCAGCTTGGCTGTGCAGGAGAAATTTTCATTGCCCTAGAGCCACAAGACAAATTCCACATACCTTGGAGAGCTAAGGGACAAAAAACCCCTCTGAAGACAGGTATGATAAGAATTCTGTTTCACTGCAGGTCTTAGGCATGCAAATGAACTCAGTATGAACAAGCAACACTGGTCTCAGAAGCTCCTGGTGTTTTGCTCCCTCCCACACTGCGGGTACCTGACAGCCTACATGAACAGTCAAGTTGTGCTGCACATGATGTGGCCCCAGCATAGGAGCTTGGCTGTGTGATGTTCATAGACTGGCCAAGGTATTTTTCATAAAGATCAAAGCAAGTCCCCAGTGAATGACCCAGTCACCTTAAAGAACAAGGGATTTGGATATTGCTCAGAGTTTATGCTTTTATGCTTTATTACAGATATTCTACCTAAGTAATTAATTGCCTTGCAGGGGGGCCCAGCATTCCAAGTAGCAAACTTGTCACTTCAGACTGTTCTTTGCCTGTTACTACATTAAAATAAAGAGAAATAAAAAGAAAATATTGTCAGGAATAGTCTGTTGCTTTCTACAGTGTGTTGTGGTAGATGAATTACTGTTGAGCAGCTACATTTATATCACAAGTAGCATATTCATACCCTCCTACCCCTTCCCCTGGCTGCCAATGCAAGGCAGATTAGATTAGTTAATTACATCTTTCCTCCTTAATGATGGAACACTTGGAAAACTCTTATTGATCCTACAGAACATAATTCATGACCTAATTACAGTGATAAAGCAGCAAGATTATCATCTTGCTGGCTATTAACTTCTAGCCCGATCTGAGTTAATTAAACAAGAGATAGGTGATTTGCAACACAACAGCAGGATGAATGAGGAAGGCTGCTAAAGGTATGCCAAGCAATCTCTAGCCCTCAGCCTCAACTCTCCACCTACTGCCAAGGAAATACCAGACACATTTAACACTTGAGCTTTGTTTCTTCAGCCATTTGAGTCACTTGCTCAGTGGGACAACTGTGTTTGATACTGTCAGTTTTGCAGAGGTTCAAATGTGGAGCACAGGTCTCCTTTATTTGTCTTCTTGTTTTGGACTAAATATTCATTCATTCTCAGTCTGGACAAAAGAAACAATAAATTACAACAATAATCAAGATGATCCTTTTCCAGGGTTAAACCTAACTGCCCTTAACTGTAATGATGGATTACAGCTGGGCAAAGAAAAACCTCTTCCCTCAGCAGTCCTTCAATGTGCTTTTCCTGAAAAGGATGTAGCCCCACCTAAGAACTTAGCTTTGATTTCCTTCATGGCTGCTCAGAGGACTGCCTGCTAGGGCCACCTAATAAATCTAGAAGATGAGAAACTAGGTATTTTGTATCCTACTCAGGGGTCTCTAGACAGGAAGCCAGCCAGCAGAAAACCAGGATGTGATTTATAGTGCATTTGGTACCTGTGCCACATGAACTTTCTACATGTCCTCTGTAGTGCACACAGCGTCTTAGTTGAGCGTCCTAGCTGCAGTGAGCTCCCGTGCACAGACACAATCCTAGTGCTCATTAGAAATGCCCACACAGGCTACTGACATAGCTGCTGTGATGCATGCTGTCTTCCACACAGAGCTAATCTGATTGGGGTTTGTGTCATGACTGTTATCCTCAAGATAAGGGCGTAATTTCTTGGCTTTCTGCCACCCAGACAAGCCTTCAGCAGTTGAGACTGTAAGTGCCAAGACAATGGGCTGGTCAAGGAGTAACAGCTTTGAAGTTGGGCAAGAGTGACCAAACTGAGATTTCTAGTAATACCAGGAATTGAAGTTGCTACAGTCATATGAATGTAGAAGAAGGTCCAACCACAGCTGGCTGGGTAGAAGCCAGCAAGTATTATAGGTTAGCGTGGCACAGAGCAGACCTTATTTTCTCATGTTACAGCATGAGTTCAACAAACCACACCAGATGTGGTAGATGCAGATAGCAAAGAAACCTCTTGTTGGTGAGAGTTAGACAGTTAATCTTGTGGGCACTGCTGCTGCTGAGGTTGCTGCTGGCTTGCCCTGAAGCAGGCTGCCAATGCCCAAACACCATGCACAATTACTCAGCATAATAGGGCTGTGACGTAAGCATGAGTCCACATCAGCGAACCTGGTAGGTCTCTGATGTAAGTCACCAGGCCAAATGCTCTCCATTTCACCTGGCCATCAAAAATGTGCAGCCATCTGGCCTTGTCGAGCACATGAGTGCTTTCAGGGAAATATGACACCAGAGGAGGAAGACTGATGCAGTCTCACAGCACAGCTGGCGCTGGGAAAGCAGAAAAGCTCACCCCATATAGGTGCACACTCTAGTTAATCACTCAGGTCCTAGCTGGCACCAGGAAGCCACACAACAGGAGAGATACCTGTTGTAGGAGACTCTTCATACAAAAGCTCAAAGCTTACAATCAAAGTTGATGGAAATTGAACAGTTTGCACATAAGGAATCTTCCATATCTTCATAAATGCTTGATTCATGGGCAAACAAGGCTGAACATATCATTGTGAGATAGTATCTCCCCTGTTATTTGTTACCACCCAGTTTGAATGGTGGCACCGAGTTCTCACAGTTTGTTCCAGACCACACAGAGCTCCACACTCCTGCACCCTTGTTCCACGCGAAGAGACTCCGCTGCCTCACAACGCACTGCCAGTAACACACACTTGAAAGGGAAGCACAAGAGGTTCACAGCATCTTTGAACAGCTCTAAGGTACTTGGTTTCCCAGAAGAGAAAGCCATGAGTAAGAGACAGAATAAGTTTACTCCTGCTTTAGAAGTTGCTGAGCTGGGAAACACTTTGTTATGTGTCCTTCTGAAGTATTTCCGCTGTTGCAGGGGAGTCTGTTCACAAATGCTGCAGGTGCTTTTTCCCAGCAAGAAAGCCTTTGATGACCTCTAACTTGTCAGAAGAAGGTTTTCATATTCTGTGAGTTACTGTGGTGGATGGTCCATGACAAATCAGTTTCCTGCCTTCGTTTGCCTCAGTCTCTTCCATGACATCCTCTCTAAAATTTTACTGCTTTACTGCTTACAAACACCTCCTCCCCATGCAGCTCCTCCTGGGAAAGGCAATTTACCACCTCTCTGATATTTTAACGAGAAACTTGCCAGCTGAGCATGCAGGAACTTACAGCACTTCTAATACCTTTGTGGAAAATGCATCAGCTTGTTAAGAAAATAGCATGAAGAGGCCTCAGAGAATCATACGACTTTGCCATTCAAAACAAAATCTCTAGTCAGGAAACTACCACTAGATAAAGGCACATACACTCAAATAAGTGGATCAAAATTAGGTAAGCTATTATTATTATTGTTGTTGTTGTTGTAAAGCAATAACTAAAACAAAATTAGATGAGAGAATGAGCTCTAAAAGGAGAGCAAGAAGTAGTGTTTTACTTGAAGCAGTTTATCTAGCTTTTCCCTACTTTTTTAAAACAACAAAATCAAGAAGCCTGAGCTCCTGTGAGAAGTGTGTTATCAGGTGACCCTAGGACTTCACAAACAAATGCAGGGAACCGAGTAAGAAACCTAAGATACCATCTCTGAAGTAAATGTGCAACGGGCATCAAGAAATTAGCTAGAGCTGGATTACACCAGCGTTTTAAGGTTAAACATTACTCAAGGTTAAGATTACTCTTTAAATTATATTCTTGACCCAAGTCAGAGCAATACAAACACAAAGAAAGAGCCTCATGGTTATCAGAAGCCACGTAAGCCATGGTCAACCTGAGCCCAATGCACTTCAGGGCTTTTTGCTCAGCAGTGACATCTGTTGCTACCTGGACCATCATGTGAGTCTGACAGAAGTGCCACCCTTCCTAACTATCCAGGAACTGTGCATCACAGTCTAGTGAGCTCACTGCCACCTCAGCAGGATGATGGAGAATGTTTCCTAGAACCCAAAACAAAGGTACTTGTGTTAACAGTTACTGAGAAAAATTTACTTCAAGGCAGAAGGAACATGAGAACAGAAAAAAAAACAGATTAACTCAAGCACTTGTCCTATGAGCCATTTTTTAAAGTGGAAATTATTTCTACCTTGCTCAAAGCAAGATCCCAAAACATTACTGAGGACAACCTGTCTTCAGGCACAAAATTTGTCAACTGAGTTTCCAGGTAGGGCTCGAGAGAAGAAAAGAAAGAAGATAAAGTTCACACATGAGGAAAGCTATCTGCACATATCAGCTCTGGCATTAAAAAATGAGGTATTGTTATCATTAAACTAATAATAATTCATATTTCCTATGGTTCATTTTTCAAAAGAAAACCTCTCCAAAAAGATGCAGTGAAGGTTGATGGAATGTGGTACCCATTTTATCCACAGCAAAGCAAGGGGAAAAGAAAACGTTTTGCCAGAGATCCTGCTGTATCTGCGTAAGAGCCCACAGTCTCAGAGCACACAGCACATGGATTCAGCCAGCAGGCACCAAGCATTTAAACATACAGTATCACCAAGGAAAAATAAACTAGTCTTTGAGAATCACTTTGAATCCAGAAAATACAGAGGGAAGGGGAAATAAAGCTCAGATGAGAACAAGACATCAACAGCCTAAGGAAGAAGAGAGAAATTGCAACTGACTGGCATTGACCATCTTAGCACTCAGGCTAGCTTACACCTGATCACCAACTGAAAAGGGCCAGAGGGTTTTGACTGATCTGTGGTCATATGAAAAATATCCAGTGTGCTCCAGTATGCAGATAATAAGGGATCAAGCATATCTACTATCAGAAGTATTTCAGGACTAAGTTTGCCTAGTGCAGTTTATTAGGTTAAAAAGTGCAATCCACATTCAATCAAAAATGATCTAAACCCCATCAGACAACTAATTGACCCAGTGAGATTACAGGCACAGTTTTCCAAATTGCAAGAATAGAGCCCTAAAGAATCACATGTGCACAACATTCAAAGACAGGAAAACATGAGTTTTACTTACATTTCAGTGGCTATGAATCCGGTGAGCTCAGACAGGAAGAGAAAGAGTATGAAGAGACAGCAGCAGACAGAGACTGGAAAAGAGGCAAGAAAAGAAAAAGGTTAGCTTCACATCTTTAACAAAGAAAAAAAATGGGTTTCACACAAGCATATTGTTGCCCCCATGGATATGCCACACAGACACACTCAAGAACTAACACTCTTTAGAGACAATGACCCAGATTGTGCTATCAGAGCAGTGACTTCAATGTCATGTCAATATCCAACAACCTGCTGGGTATCTTAACTCTTTGGCCACCTTCTCCGTCCCGGTTTCCATCTCCCCACGTCTCCTGAATTCTCCAAGACATAATGCTGGCCTGTCAGCACTACCTTCTTCTTGACAAAGCTGCTTGGCAACGTGACATTGTTGGAGCCCTTGATCCAAAAGTAATTTTATTTCTACTAAAACCTCCAAAAGGAAAAAGAATCAGCAGCTCCTTGCTTCAAAAATACAGCTGTACAATACAGCTACATAGTGCTTTGTGGATGAAGAGACATTTTGGTTGTTTGTCAAGTTCTCAGTCTATGTGTAAGTCATCTTGCAGCCTACACTATCCCCTAGATAGAGCTGGGACGGCAAAGACATGGTGACAGTGACCTAGTCCAGCCAATGCTGGATACTTCTCTGATTTCTCTATTTGCCAATATATTGACTCTTCAGAGATGGAAAATTCCCAGTGAAGGAACTGTGAAGTACTCAGACAACAAGTCCCATTCTTTTCTAAGAATGCCAAGCTAGAGTTACAAGGAGGGAACCCAAAGTAAATGACATATTACTGGTTATTCTTCATCAGGAAACTATTCAAAACATTGTACAGTGACCTTCATGCACCAGTGACAGTCAGTGACCCATGCAGGAGAGGCTGGAAGGAAGGATAGCTGTAAGTCCTGTTCAATAGGGATGATTGGAGCAGACAAGGATGTGCCAACTCAAGGAGACAGGACTGCAATGTGTATTTGTATTAAACAAAATAGCCAAGTTCACCATGAATCACTATACAAAAGAGTAAACCAGGAAATGGCATGCTACTCCAGGGCTGTGACAACAGGATTACAGTCTGGTTCACCCCTCAATCCCAGCAGAGTTGTAATGACCAAGCACCCTTTGAAAATGATCACTTTACCATAGCCACTAATTAGGATTGAGAAATATAGAAGAAAAACCCTATTCCTCAGCTTTATTCCACATGACCTATACAGCCTGAATACCCATTCCCTTAGGAAGCTCAAGCAACAGCTAGCTGAGGAGCAATTTTATCCTACAACTGCGCCTGTTCAAACCCTCTTGGGTAGAGGATGTGATAAGTAAAGGAAGGAAAGATGAGGTACTTGAGGCAAATACTGAGACAGACTCTCAAGTGACCTAAAGCCTTGTGCCTCATTCTTCAGATTAGTCAGTTCATAGCTCTGAGGAAGGAGAAATGTGTTGCTTCCCCTTCCTCATCAGAATAATTTCAAGGGTGGACTAACGTATTGACACTCTGAAAAGTGCAAAGGATTAAAAAGGATGCCAAAAAATCCATTAGCTAGGATGAAGGAAGAAAGAAAAGGGAAAAAGTAAGTCAAAGACCAGCAGGAAAATGGAAAGCTAGAAAGGATATTAATTTCTAAAGAGAAACCTCAGGTGGTTGCACAGTTGCTTCCAAGTCTTGGCTGTCAAGACACAGACCACCACTGCTGTAACCCAGCTAATCCATTGGCACAGTGCAACCATGCAGCCTGGGGCAGGAGAAAGGTCTGCTTAAAGCACAGCAGCAAATCCTTATGAGAACATACAAACCTATGGAAGAGTACAAACAAAGCACCCTAGGCACAAGACTTGTTGATCCTGTGTTTCTTACTGTTAACCACTGAAGAGCAGAGACACAAGATGTCTCCTAGTATGCACAGAAGAGTGCTTGACAGGGACAAGTATTTCTTCTTTAATTGCTGCCCATATTCCTCTCTGCTTGTTATGATCCTGAAGGCTTTCCACAGCTCTGCCCTCTACTTCTGTGCAAGCCTGATACTGCTACCTGTAAATTCTCTCCCTGAGCTTTCTCTCTCTTCCATTTTTAAAAGTTTCTTCTTTGCTAGTTGCATCATTGAATTCTCTTCTTTCCCAGTACACAAAATATTTGCTCCCTGAGGTTCATCTTCTAATTCAGCTCTGGCAGTGAAGGCTTGTGACAATAGTTTAAAAATAGAGCCCAGTGAAATTCCACTAACCTATATCTAAAAAAAATCTTGCTAGAACACCCTGAAACACCTGGCAGAGAGTGACTTTCAAAGCTCCTCAATGCTTTTGGCAGTCTTCAAACTCCATAGTCAGTTTTCAACCTGCAAAGGGCGGGGAGGGGGTGTATGTGCGTCTGGCATGAGACTCAGGTGAAAATCATATGCATTAAACTGTCTCCAGAATCAGGGTTTCTTTAGATGCAGAACACAAGCTTCTCTCCCTGGCCTGGAGCTGCAGGCATATATGCTGTTCCCAGCATAAGAACTTACACACAGACTACTCCAGCTGGCTTATTTCACAGTGAAGGCTTTTACTTGCTTCCATGCAAATGTGCAGTTCCTGCCACCCACATTTGACAACTGCATTATATTTGGAAAAGTAGATTAAAGGCCTGGATTCATGCATAAAGCACAGCTTAACTGCAAGTCCACATCCATGTTTCCCACAGAGCTCCAAGGACCATCTAAGACAGGTTGCTTAAAACTCTAATTGATAACACGATCAATACACCAAAGGTTGCTGGTGTTAGACACGCTGGAAGATCCTGCTGGTGGCTAATCAGTAATCCCAAAAGGACAAGAAATTCTGCCAAGAGATTTTTTCCTACACTAGCTTTGACAGTCTGACCTTTTTGTGCATATCCCTTCTGACACATACCCCTTCTATGCACGTTCCTGAATCTTCCTCCCCACCTCACAAGAAGTGCAGGAAACGTGAAGTGTTTAACACATCGCACAGACTGAGGACGTGGACCCATGCCTATATTAAGGCATAAAATTAATAGCATTTATTATTCAGTGGAGCAAACTGCTATGAAGTGCAAGGAATGGGTTGTGCTACAGATGCCATGTGAATCATAACTTTGATATTTCCTGATGTGTATTTTAAAACTCCAGGCTCCAAACAACACAAGAGTATTTCGGGATAACATTACCATGTGTGCAAGCAACATGTGCACGCAGACTGAATCCACACTGACTGCTAAATAGGATTGTTACAGCAGCTGGCCCCTCTCTCAAGATGTCAGACTGCTCTTGTCCAGCTAGATGCCAACTGTCAGCCAGCCAGGGCATGTGCTGCTGCTGCCCACATACCCAAACATGGCCAAGTGGTCACCACATTAGTCAGGTCTGTTAGAATGGCCGTGTGCTGGCATCACAGACATGTAACAGAGGGGTGGGCAGGCTACAAAGACTGGCACAAGCAACTGGTGGAAAACAATGGCATGACTGGATGAATGGCATAGAGATGGCATTGCTGGCTGACAGAAGAGATTTCTATTGAGAAAAAGGAAGGAGTAACTTCTGAACACTTTTCAGAGAAGCCCACAGCAAGGGCATGTTGCCTATACAAACCTCACCAGTTAACTGCAGGGGACAGTTCCTGGCTCCTTCATTCCTATTAATTTTCAGTAGCCAGAAAGGTTGCTACACAGATCTGAAATATCTTGTATGCTGCATCCACTGCAACTTGTGAAATTACAAACCCATACATAATAGAAGGCCTCAATAACCCTCCAGTTGGCTTCTGAACTTGCCTGTGTTTGAGACTGCCTGCTCTTTTCTACCGTTCATAATAATAATAATAAACCAGGTTGGAAGAGACCTCCAAGATCATCGTGTCCAACCCATCAACCAATCCAACCCACCTAAACAACTAAACCATGGCACCCAGCACCCCATCAAGTCTCCTCCTGACCACCTCCAATGATGGTGACTCCACCACCTCCCCAGGCAGCCCATTCCAATGGGCAATCACTCTCTCTGTGTAGAACTTCTTCCTAACATCCAACCTAAACCTCCTCTGGCCAGCCTGAGACTATGTCCTCTTGTTCTGGTACTGGCTGCCTGGGAGAAGAGACCAACATCTGCATGTCTACAACCTCCCTTCAGGTAGTTGTAGAGAGCAATAAGGTCACCCCTGAGTCTCCTCCTCTCCAGGCTAAGCAACCCCAGCTCCCTCAGCCGCTCCTCACAGGGCTTGTGTTCCAAACCCCTCCCCAACTTTGTTGCTCTCCTCTGGGCTCGTTCCAGCAAGTCAACATCCTTCCTTTCCATTCATGTCCCTGAGCTGCTTGTTTCCTAGAAAAGTTGGCCACTTGAGCCCTGGTGGTCAGAAGAAAAGCTGCTATTTTCCATCCCTTTTGTTCTGATCCATGCCTTCTTCCCTAGTAAATGTAAAACTTTTCAAAAAAGACCTTTTTGCAATCCAAAAGCAACTGCAGCAATCCTGCCTTCAGCACCAGGAGTGATACTAAACTAACATTTCAGCAGAAATCATGTGGGAAGGGCTTGAATCAACAATCAGCTACTACAATTTTACATCTGCTCTGTAAAACTTGGAGGACTCCAAGAAAACAAACAAAAAATTGCATCCATAGCCATTTCACTTATTTGCCAGACACTAAAAGATTTTTGGAGAGGCAGAACCTTCCCTTACCCTTAAGTCCTCAGTGTTATTCCACACTGACATCCCTAAAACATTTACAAGCATTTATCATTAGATCAAATTACAAGTCACAGGCTTGGTCAGACAGCAAGCCCATAAGGAAAGCTGCACACAAGATCCTCACATGCAAAGCCACCAGTTTTTTGGCTGCTTGTGTGGTTCAAAAGCCTCTATCAACCTGTCTAAAAGGACTCTGACAAAAAGGAGGAGAACGAGTTAGAGAAGAAAATCAAAGCCTGAGAAGCTGCAAGTAACAATAGAGAGAAGTAAGACAGCTAATAATTTTAAGTAAGAGTCACAGCCTTCAAGCCTTCCCACAACAGACTTATCACTTGAGCTGTTTACTGCAGATCAGAAAGCCTAACACTCCATGGCCTTTGATGGTTTTTTTGTTTCTAAAACACACTCTCCTGCAGGTGATTCATAACAAGACAAACTCTCAAAGGAAGCCCAGTTACAGTGTGGGAACTCTTAGTTTCCAAAACAGGAGAGAAAGTAGGATCACTGACAAGTTCAAAGTGTTCTTTTAAAGCGCTGAATCTCCCATGCCTCTGAATTAGCCAACAGGTTTTTGATTCAAGCCCTTTGTTCACAGTTTCAGCAAAGCTAAAAGGGAGTCAACACAGAAGTAATTCAGTGGTCAGGAGAACACAGAGGACAAGGACTCCCCCAGAGTAAATATTTAGAGAAATGTGCACATTTCAACACAACAGTTGAGACTGGCAGGAACCTCTCAAGAGATCATCCTGTCCAACTCCCTGGTCAAAGCAGGGTCAGCTAACGCAGGACTGGATCTACTTGTTTTGAGTATGTCCAGCAACCCCCGGCAACCTTGTCCCAGTCTTTGACCATCTTCACAGTAAGAAGTGAGGAGTTCCTTTAGGTCACAAAAGGCTTTTCTTTGTGTCCATTGATTCACTGGTACTGACTCAGTTCCAGCCCCGCTGCCACCATGGGATATGACATCACTCACGTCAGCAGTGACATACAAGGCTAGTGACCTATCTACGAGAATGGATGAATGGAGAGCGGCTACACGATCAAAGGAAGTCACTGCTCAGTGGAACAGGAAAGCTGCATTAGGGATCTAATTACAGGCCTGGCAGGATCAACCTGATCAATGTTTACCACTACACACAGCCTGCTCACTGCACATAATTGGGCAAAATTGCATTACTCAGCCTATAGCCTCCCTCAGGACAAGGAAGGAAGGAAGGAAAAGGGGCCCAAGGCAAGAGATTTCTATCAGCCAAAGTCTGTACACTGATACATGGGAGTGAGAGTGGATCACTATCGATGGTTTCTGCCCAAGCAATTTTTCTTCTTTAAAAGCATGACAAATAACAACAAAACAAGATCTCTGCTTATTAGTCCCACCTACAACACCAGATGAACCCACTGAGTACACCGTGAGAGAAACACTTGTTCCCCCCATCATCTTCACCAGTAGCCACTGCCTACTACCACCCACACTGCTCCTTACTGATCTAGAACCTGTATTCCCTGCTTGCAGTAGTTTGGTTCCTCAAATCTCTTCAGCAGGCAAACATCTGGCTACACCAAGTGTGAATGCAACTGTTCCCAGGAGTTTTTCATACTGACTGAGGGGATGCCTATTAGAGGTGAAAAATCTGCAGTTAGCCCTTCCACCACTGGAGCAGACTCACAGCTTCTACTTATGGCAAGCCACTAGCAAAAGCCCTCTAGCTACTTAGTAACTGAGAGTGGGTATTTCAGCACTAGATTTTTTGGAGATCCCTTGCATGACAATGCATCTTTAATATCTTTTGTTGAGAGTCTACCACGTAGTAAACCTGGCAGACTGGACAAAATGAGCTGTCTCAGCAACAAAGGACACCCTTTCCAGTGTTCACTCTCTCTTTTAAAAAAATCCCTGGAGACAGTGAAGCCAAATGATCTTTAATTTTAGATCAGGGGTAGGCAAGGACATCAAACAGAAGCGTTACTTACTAATAGCCCCCGTGTAGGTTGGCTGTGTAAGGTCTTTTGGCACCTTCCTGTAGATGTCAAACCTGGAAGAGGAAAAGCAACAGCCATAAAACAGGTGGAACATTTTAGGACATTTCATGGCCCCTCAGGGATTAATGATGCTGAAGTTTTTTTCCACCCAGCCTTCCAACAACATTTTTTCAGTTTGCAGGATATAAGGAGGAAAACTGAAACAAAACAAACCCAAATCCTTTTCTTTTGTACAATTATGTAACTGTGCTCCTTCTTGGCTCCAACTTCCAAAGCACCTCTCTCCCCCTCCCTCTGCCTTGCTGTCGTGGATCAGTGCAAGCTGAACTGTGAGAGCTGCCATGGAAGGAGTCATGCTGGACAAGTTTATAGAACACTGTAAAAGGAAAGGGATACTTTATAGACTCCTGAATAGAGAGGTCTGGCAAAAAAACCCAAACAAACAGTGAAATACAATCTATATTGCCTCTTGTAGTCTGTACCCTGCAATAGCCAGAAATGGACAATACTAAAGTCAGATATCAAGGTAGTGAGACAAGAAACCTACCCTTGGACACTGGATACACAACAGAAATTAATTCAAGAAGTTTGCTACTCCCCCAGCAAAATCCAGTTTAATAATAGATTGTTGTTTTGATTCAGTCATATCTTTTAATATCCATATGGCTCAGCTTTGCTATTTTAAACTCTCCATGGTTAAACTTTCACTGCACTTGGGATGTTAACTGTATTATTTCCTACAACCTTGTGCTCCTGCACGCCCCGCTGCAATGCAGCTCTGACATCAGTTTTTCCACCACTCAATAAAAATTAATGAATGCATTAAAAACACAGACACATACCCCCTTAAGAAGGGGGGGGAAAAAAGGTTCTCCTCCAAACTAAACTCTTTTTTTTTTGGCCATACCACAAGTGGGTGGGATTTGATGCTTTTTCCAGCCGTGAAGAGGCATGAGAGACTCCAGTTTCCAAACTCCTATCCTACACTGAACCAAGATGAAACACCCCTGTGTTTATTCAGTAGTTCCTACTATACCGAGTACTAGAGCTTCAAAACTAGATTCTCTTTTTTACTCTTCATCAGTTGAGATCACTTGGAGGTACTCTGGGTGAACAAAGGAGCATTTGCCTCGTATGGGATTAGAAGGGACATTGTTGCTGTGTTTCACTCAGGAGCTGAAGCTGAAGGAAGGGTAAAGAGGGAAAACGAGTAGGTATAGAGATCATTTACCTGCCCAGTCCAAGACCTGAACAAGCTATGCAATCATGCAACCCTTTCAACAACCCACAGTCACACACTTCTTTGTCAGAGCATGCTGCACAGTATACACATGGAGCTGAATGTTTTCATGACTCTACTTGCTGCCATCTCCTAAATAGATTAGTAATATTCCTGAACCAAACAGTCCATTTATGGCTCTCCTGCTGCCCTGAGAACATCTGGGAAGTGCTGTTTACGTTCTTTCCACATACACCCAAGCAACAGCAGCAGCAGATGGTAAAGCAACCCAGAGTAGCTGATGACATGATGGTCACACAAGCAGAGGAAGTAGCTGATCATTCCTGCACACAGCCCATTAAATTCTGAAAGCTGGTGTCGTCTGGCCAAAGTGACAATAATAGATCAACAAGGCTAAAAAAGCTGGAAGAAAAAGAGAGCACATGAACACACAAGAGCTGCTGAGTGTGAGTGAACCATTTGAAACAGGAAAAAGCTCTATGCTGGATTCAGTAAAAGCAGCAGCATGTGGCTACTATAAAAGGAAGTCTGTTCTTACAATGAGAACTATTTACTAGTGTGATGACCCCATCACAGGATTAAAAAAGTTTAAAATCTAGCTTTTTAAATAAGCCAGTGGAAAGTTGATGTCATGGCAGGGCTCTCTTTCCAGACTTTTAATAAGTAACATCCAAACCCTACAAATTAAGTTTTACATGGAGTTAAGTAAGCTAAGATTAGGCAAAGAGACTACAGAAGGTGATCAGCAGCTCCCAGCCAGCTACACTTACCACCTGGCTTTAAGTACTTAAATGGCAGTGTACCCCCTCTGTGCTATTCTGCTTCCTACTTCTTCTACCACAACTCTTGGGTCTATACTTCCAGGCTCAGGCCTCCCTACAACCACAGTACAGCAGATTCCCAAGAGCTGTCACATGAAGCCCTTAACGCACAGCAAGGGACACTCAAGGTATAAGCATGGCAAAGACACACAGCTTGCTAGGCAAAGAGCATCCCAGCCCTGGAATTACAGTCCAGCACAGACAAAAAGAGCACAGAGCAACCCAGGAGAACTGAATAAAGTTCTCCTGGCTCTGTTCCGTAGAATTAACACATTTTTACTTATGTGACAGATACTGCAGAATAACAGAATCAAGAGTAGGCAACATATGGAAAAAAGACAATGAGACCAGACCAGATGGTAGGGAGGAAAGCTCAGCTGAGAACTGATGGATGAACACAGAGGCTTGAAGGATGACATCCATGGTCTGACTCAAGCAGCAGAACGGAAGGCAAGCAGGGAGGGTATATTTAAGCTTGCAGAAGGACGCTGAAATGATCACAACAATTAACGGCGAGGGAGTGGAGAAAGACACATTGGCAATAAGAGATCAGCACTGCTGGCTAGATTTTGCTCACTGACATGATATGAGTTAAGCCCAAGAGGCCATCAGACCAACAGAGTAAGGACTGGCTATGTGCAAGTATCCTGGCAGAACATCTACTTGCTTGGAAAAGACATGCCCTGGATCAGGAGGATTAATCCTTTGGCAAAGAGAACAATAATCTTCAAGGTACCAGGCATGTTCCCATAAGGCATCTGATACCAGCCACAGCTTGAGAAAGTACACTTCAGCCTGCTCCAGGATGGTGAAAACAGCAGTTAGGTTTATGGATTCAGAGACGGGCAAGCTGGAAGTGCAAACAGATTGCAAGACATTGAACTGTGAAGAGAATGATGGAGCTGCTGACCTATCTTGTTAACTCTGAATTGAATTCTGAATTAGAAAAGATAAAAAAGGCATATGATTCAGTGACAGCTTGAAATGTGTTTGAGAGACACCAGAGAGAAGAAATCCCAGAAGTAAGTAGACAATGGAACCCCAAAGTACACCTCATTAATTCCCTATAATTATCATAACTAAGTAACCCAAGCAAAATTCTCAACCAAATCCATGAGGTTGACAAGAGTAACAGGGTGTCCTGTTACAATAAGAACAGAGGAAATCAGAGACTTGTGAGAGCCACAGCTCCTATCAGACCTAAGGGTGATCACTTACACTGTCCTGGGAAGAGAAAAGAATGAGGATTAGACACCACAGATGACTTGTAATGTAGGAGGGAGGAGACCATGGAGTTGTATGCATGGTAAATGGGAACAGGTTTTACCTGTCCTCGGGTCAGATGTTTCTACAAGAACCTGCAGTAAAAATTCCAGTAAGCCTCGAGGTTCCTGAGGCATTGGTCACTTGGAAAAAGTATTTGTGCCCTGGGAACAGAGAAGAACCTCGTGGTGTATGTATTGCAAAAGCTGCCTTACAGACTTCTGACAGTGGCACATTCAAAGCAGTGGAAGGCATTACTAATGCTGGAGGAAGACTGGATGTTCAGAAAGGTTATACCAGCCAGCTCATAATGCAGCAAGACACACTGTACCACCCTGTGAACATCCACTTTGATAGTCTGGATGACCATGAGAAAGCAGACTGCAGATACGCAGCACCTTCGCTGCCTCACAGTAACTTAAGTGAACTCTCTTCACCTGCAGTACTGTGCAGAAGTTTACCCCACTCCCACACAGGGACACATTACTTTACACTTACAAAGCATATCCACAGGACAGGCAGCACATTATTTATATACAGCTTTTGGCAACTTCCTTCCTTCACTCAGAAAGGCACAACTTGTACGGTGGAGCAGTATCTCGGAGTTAACCGACCGACATCGCTGCAGAGTGGAAACAATGACCTCTCGGCTAGGAAAGTTCTTCCTCCAGGTCATAGATATCCTCACAAGGGGAAGGCTGGACCTTGGAATGCCAGAGCTCAAGGCTGAAGACACAACTAGGCTGTGTCGGCGTAACAAAGGGATCTCCTGACACATCGAGTCTCTCTGTTGTCTTTCCTTTCAATGGAGAGCATGGCAGCAAATAAAGACATGAAGAAAGGCTGTTTGGCAACGTCGGAGTTGTGCAGGAATCACCATTACCATTCAGAACTAACATGAGGGAATGCTATGATCCTTTTTTCTCAGTCCAATGCTGAAAGGACACAGCAAAAAAAAACTTTCTCATCTTTCTGACAGGAATGTCAGCAAACTGGTAAAACAGCATTGTAAAGAAGAGCAGCAGATGGATCATTCTTACATAGGTTGAAACAGAGCCAGGGCTGAGGCAGAAGTCCAACTGCCTGATGGACAGGTGTGCAACACTCAGGAACACAGAAACCACATTTGGTCTCACCCTACTGCAGCTGCCTAAGTGGACAGTGAGGTAAAATTGCAGATGGGAGCTGAACAAAAGGATGGCAGATTTCAAGGACTTCAAAAGCTGTACCTAGGCTAACATGGGATGTTGCTATTCCTTTTTTTCTTTCTTCAGACAGATATCTATGTTCCTCATGTTCACTTATCTAGGACCTCCTAGAGCCCCAGGAACCATCAAAGTGTTTAGCAAGCCAAGGCCAGAGGCAGTAGTGCTCATCTGAGTGGGAGAACCACAATCATGTCCAAGGCTGGATGGGCAATGATAGACCAAACTCAACAGAAGGAAACAAGTTGATATTATCAGCCCTAGGCTGATCCTTGACTTTCCTTTCAAAACTATTTTATTGACATTACAAGAAGGGTGACACACAGGGGAGAAGATGTCTACCCAAACATTGTGGGTTTTTTCTACAGCAGATACTTCAAATGTCTGCCCTGAGAATGAGGATGAGCTCACTCCCTCAAGCAGGAGCTGCTGCAGGCAGGGCTTCCTGCCAGGGCATGCTTTGTACACACCTGAACAGATTTAAGTCTGGATCTGAAGTATTTCAGGAAATGAAGGAATAAATACATTATTTCACTTAACTTTGCCACTCCTCTGAACAGAAAACTTCTCTCTGATATCTTTGGAGTTGGAAAAGAGCTTCAGTAAAATATTACAGCAACACTTCTGTAAGATGCTGTTAACTTTTTCACGAGCAAGAGGCAAAGAACTTCAGGCAATTAAAAGTAGAACTAACAGTGGTTAAATTTGAAGTGTTGGAGCAAATGGAAACTCTGATACCTAAAGGAATTCATATCAGAGAAGAAAAAACACTAATTCCTCCTTTAGATTACAGCATTTGTAATCTGCATCAATGATACCAAATCCTCCCTGGCACAAACAAAGGACCACTGCACTGGCCATGGCACCCAGGACAGACATTCAGAGCACAGCTTATCCATCTCCCTGTATTACTGACTCACTGTGTGGAGTTACTGCAAAGAGCAGATGCTTTAGCTCTGTCTGTGAAGCACTGAAACACAACTCTGGAGCAAGCTGCAGTGGGATGTGCTCATGGACCCTTCTGCAAGGTCTGTTTTTACTGATTTAACTAAGGGGCATGAATACATCATGTCATCTTGCCTTAGCAGCAAGGGTCTGTGGCTGTGATTCACACAGCAGAATGTGGAAGTGAAGTACCACTTGATTCTCCACCTCCCACATTACCCAGCATTCAGAAATGGCATCTATTTTCCAGCAGATACCACATTTGAAGTTGAGGTCACTAATTCCTGGTGACAGTACTCACCCTCAAGAACAGGTCCAGTGCACCATGAACAACTGTCATAAATTTTATTACATATCAGTAGTTTTGAGATCTCTTTGAAAAAAAGAGACAACCTGGTGCTGCTGAAACAATTTGGATCTGGGGGTACTGATTGACAGATGGCTGAACATGAGCCAGCAGTGTGCCCAGGTGGCCAAGAATGCCAATGGTATCCTGGCCTGTAACAGGAATGGTGTGACCAGCAGGAGCAAGGATGTCATTGTGCCCCTGTACTCAGCACTGGTTAGGCCACACCTTGAGTACTGTGTCCAGTTCTGGGCCCCTCAATTTAAGGAAATTGAGACTCTTGAATGTGTCCAGAGAAGGGCAACGAGGCTGGAGAGAGGCCTCAAGCACAAACCCTACCAGAAGAGGCTGAGGGAGCTGGGATTGCTTAGCCTGGAGAAGAGGAGGCTCAGGGGTGACCTCATTGCTGTCTACAACTACCTCAAGGGTGGTTGTAGCCAGGAGGGGGTTGGTCTCTTCTCCCAGGCAACCAGCACCAGAACAAGAGGACACAGTCTCAAGCTGCACCAGGGTTAAGGCTCGAGGTTAGGAGAAAGTTCTTCCCAGAGAGAGTTGTTAGCCGTTGGAATGTGCTGCCAGGGAGGTGGTGGAGTCACCATCCCCGGAGGTGTTCAAGAGGGGATTGGATGTGGCACTTGGTGCCATGGCTTAGTAGTCATGAGGTCTTGGGTGACAGGTTGGACTTGATGATCTTTGAGGTCTTTTCCAACCTTATTGGTTCTATAATTAACAAGTAACTCTACCTGAAGTGACTTGCAAGAACAACACATTTAACAGCAGAAACATACCTTTACTATTCAGTTAACCAAACAACTGGTAAGTCTATAGCAGACCTGACTAAACTAGACAAATGAAGAATTACCAAGTAACACACAGAAAAAAGTTAACTTTGAAACTACTACAAAGATTATACTGTTAGTGCACTAGGAAATCTGATGAACCAGTGCTAGTACTCCAACATGCTGCACACTGGAGGCCCAGCGCCAGACATGTAGGATGGGCAAGAAGCAACATCTCCATCATAATCTATCAGATACCATAATGGCTCCCAGAAGAAAAAGGGTGTGGAGGAGATGTCTAGTGTTTCCAAGATACACAGGAAGATCCAGATAAGTAAAACACATCTGGTGAAGCCTCACAGACTAAACTGTCCTAAAGGGCTGCCAAGGCCAGTAAAAGCTCTGTCCCCGACTGCTTCCTTCTCGGTAAGAAACACAACTGCCCTGGGAAACATAGGGGGTGCATACTGAAACAGTGAAAGGCAAGGCACCTATGACATACAGAGGGACAGCTTGGTTGTCTGAAGAAATGAAGAACAATACACCTTCTTAAGCTGAGGTGGCTTCCTGGATCAACAAGAGCCCTTAGTCATGGGCTCAAGTTTAAACTGCAACACAAAGAAGCAAAGACACAATAAACTCTGTCTTCAGTGGCAGCCAGTACTTCAGTGGGAGAGGCTGTGTGGCATTGTCACAGGCTGTATCACTCAGATTCCCTCTTCTCACACAGTATTTACATTTGTGCAGTACATGTTAATTCACTCCCAAGATTAAGCCAGAGAGCAGGAATATGCCTGCCTTTTCAGAACCTTTTCAGAGCCATGACCCTGTCACACTAAACCCACTGACTCTTTTGTACACCAAGAAAGTAAGCTCAGAAACCTGGCACACCAGCTAACACTGAATCTGTAGACTGAGCTCTCTGCTCCACAAAGCAAAACAAGATTAGGCTGGCCTTTTAACAAACAAGAAATGTTTCCCTGCCACTGCACAGGGGAAGACAAGCTGGTTAAAGCAGTTTTCAGAACTTGCTTCCCCTTCTGTTCATGTGCTGGTAATACCCTTGCCCAGTTTAACACCGGCTCGCACAGCTCCTGCAAACTGGAGGTACATTCAAGTGCAATATTGCTGCTGGGTTGTTCCCTATCGGTCAAATCTTTCTTGCAACCAAACAAAAGGGGATGAGAGCATGGCTGCAGACCTCAAACTTCAAGAATCCAGGAAGGCATGATGTCAGTATTCCTGCACACACACACCTCCCCCCCCCCAATTCCTGACTAATGTCTGTTCCTTACAAAGTCATTCACTGCAGACTCACCAGCAAATGAAGCTACAAAGTGGAAGAGAGAATTTCTCCCATTAAGCACTGTGCCTGTCACCTTGTCATGTTCAAGACACACAACACAGAGGTATCCAATGCCAAGCAGACATGTGAAGTTTCAAGAAATTCATTCTTAAAAAGCCAACCAAACAAACAACAAAAGGTGGTTTTTGTCCAAAGATCAAACACTCTACTTGTTAATTACATGGAGTTTCTTTTTCAGGCAAAGAGAGAAACTGCTGAATGGCGCAGTTCTAGGAACTCACAGTCACTCAAAACAACAATCCCATGCTGCTTTTGATGAAACCTACATGCACTGTGGAAGGTACACAAAGAGCAAGGCAGCTACCAAACACAAACATGGACAGTCAAGCCAAGCCAGCACCCATTTAATCTTTGATAAGAGTCATCTTGAGGCAGCTCTGTCTGATAACAGGTTAGAAATAGTCTAGTGGCTTCTTTTCTTTGAGACACATTCTAAATAAATTCATTTTGAGGCCACATCCCTCTGAATTACACCAGACTCTCTAATTACTTCATGTAGACATCAGTGAATCCAGGCAACTAACAATTTCTATTCAGCTGCCACTGGAGAAACAAATCATCCTTAACTACAAAGATTCATTTTCCCTGAAGACAAGGACATAACCTTGGGATTTGCCACTCCACACATTTCTGTCCTTCCTCTGTTTCCTATCTGCCTTCTCAAACATTTCTGTTACATTGCTGTATTACAGCCACATGACTTCAGAGAGCAGAGGTGGTTGGTCCAGTCACCTTTATTTAATTCTCCATGGGAGCAATAGATCTGTTGCAGAGACAGACAACCAGCTCTTCCCACAAAATCTGTGTAACTGTACCTATTTTTGTCATTTCAGAACAGAAGTGGCACATTAGGAGTTCAGGAAACCAAGGCATGCATGAAATGGGGAGAGGAGAATGAGCAACCTCAACCCCACTCCAGGAAACATGTTCAAGTGCACACGAAATGAGCTGGAACTGTGTTTTTCACCAGTCCACAGCATGGGCTACCACACAGCTTACTTTCTGCTGCTACCTCTGAAGAATTGTCCCTAGACACAGCAGAAGAGCTTACAGATTATGATTCATTTAATACCTGCTGCTATTAAGTACCTCAGCAGAGATACCACTTGTAGTTAAGAATCCAGCAATTGTCTTTGCATAAAATGCTTCATCATTTAGAAGCAGGACATGGGAAGCAGGAAGGAATTCAATCAGGATAAATACAAGTTGGATTAAGTCCATCTGACATTTAAAGATGACCATGCACAAACACACTCCATTTTCTCTCTCCAGGAAAATTTTAGTGGAAGCTGGTGTTACACAGGGAAGATGAGTATTTAACCACCATGTCTGTCTCAAAAGCTGTCTTCTGCCCTCCAAAATCAGTGTAGCTTGGAGGCAGAATGGAGAAAAACATAAAACCCAGGCCACATTGGGTATCTTCTATATGAATTCATGGAATCAAAAGGAAGCTTTGGAGAGATTGTTGTCGGAGTAAGTTCAGGCTGGAGACTAATGGCAGAAGGGAAACGCCCTTCCTTTAGCACCCAGTGGTGTTTCTAGAGAAACCTTCCCACCAAAGGCATGCTCTGTTGTGTCAAAGACCATTTGTATCTTTGTGCTCTATTGACTGCTCAGGCAAAGAGATGTCCATCAACTAATCAAGAATAAAACGCTTAAGAGAAACCCTGCCTTCCCAACAGCTCCCTGTACTGTGACAGGGTCACAGTATCACCAAGGTTGGAAGAGACCTCGAGGATCATCGAGTCCAACCTGTCACCACAGACCTCATGACTAGACCATGGCACCAAGTGCCACATCCAATCCCCTCTTGAACACATCCAGGGATGGTGACTCCACCACCTTCCTGGGCAGCACATTCCAATGGCAAACGACTCTCTGTGAAGTTCTCCTCACCTCGAGTCTAAACCTCCCCTGGCACAGCTTGAGACTGTGTCCCCTTGTTCTGGTGCTGGTTGCCTGGGAGAAGAGAGCAACCCCTTCCTGGCTATAACCACCCTTCAGGTAGTTGTAGAGGGCAATGAGGTTAACCCTGAGCCTCCTCTTCTCCAGGTCTGTGGTTGCCAACACATTTGAGAGGTCTCATGAAGCAGCTCGGCAAAAGAGCTGGCTCCCAGAGAGGACCCACTGAAAGACCCAGTAACTGGCACTCCCCACCCACCACCCCACACTCCATAACACAAATACGAAGTAAAACAAAATCTCAGGCTGTAGCTACTAGACTAAGAAGGGAAGACATTGCTGTTCCAGGACTTCAGCTCTTGGCTGCTTCTTTGAGACAGACATTGGGGAGGAAACAAAGAAAGCAAAAGAAAGAAAGAAAAGAAAAGAATACAAAATGCTAGGAAAAAATAAGAGCAACTGAGAAAGCATGCAGAGTATTTTGATGCTACTAGAAGAACAAAAGATTTAAAGAAATAATAAAATCACTTTGCTAAAAAACTTAAGAAAAGAAAAAGTTCTTTAACAGGCAGCAACTGTTCCCGTTTCCTTGGGTCACTGCTCTCAAATAATGACTTTAGGACAACTGTCAACAAAGCAGCCTTAAGATCCTTTTGAACAGCAGGAGCAGGGCAGCTACACCAACTGAGCAGCACAAGCCATCAGGGACTCAGCCTTAGGTAGTTTTTAACCTCTTCTTACCCTATGTAAGAAGGTTTGAGACATTTAAACAACATAGAGAAGGAAGCTAATGTCAGAATGCAAGACAGGCTCTTTCTCTCAGACACTGGAAAGAGCATTAAAATCAAATGACTAGATTTACAGAGTGCAAGTTCTGCCAGAAATAATTATCATGGTGTATTTTCTGGTGTTTTTTGGGGGTTGGGGTTTGGCTTTTTTTGGTGGTTAGGGGTTTTACTTTGGGTCTGTTTTTTCCTATTGGGGAAGCATCAAGGAGAACATGTCTTTTAAAGCAAAATCTCTTCTTACTTTACTCTCAAAAAGCAGTGACTTTCAACTCCCTCAGCACTTTCAACTTCCTATGGTCCTTGCTTTACCTCTGCTGTTCAAAAATCCCTAATTTTGTTCCACAGATCTACCAAAGGAAAAAATTCTACACAGAAAGCAAGCAGAAGCATCTCATTCTAATGCCTTCCTCTATACCTGTATAAAAAGCCTTAAGTTTTCTATTTTTATGGAGAAATATTAGTTCAGTATTTCATTCTGAAATCCCTTCTTCAGATCATGCTGCCCTTCTTCCCATCCAAAGGCAAGTGCATGCTCTGACAACTCTGCAAGAACACTTAGCTCATACACAAGCCGGCACAGATAAAAAGCAGTAACTCTTCTTCCAACAAAATAGGTGAAATCTATCACCTTGTTTTACAGAGCGGGAAAACAATGGCAGGAAGTCGGCAGCAGAGGAAGAAATAGAACTACTGACTCTGGTGATTGTTAATTCTTGTTTAAATGACATTTCTATGTTTCCTGTCTGCTGGCAGATGAGAACATAATGTGCAGAGAGCAGCTCAGGACAGCTTCTGGGACAGCCATGCTGTGATCTCGCGGATGGGATGCAGCAGTGGGAGCCAACAGACCTGAATTCTGTTCTGCTCCCAGCACTGACTCACTGTGTCATTTCTGCTTCAGTCAATTAATTCTTTCTTCTTCGGCTTCTTCATTTTGCAGAGCGGTACCAGGTAACATTTGCCCTCCATTCACCAAGCAAGTTGAAATCTACAGATTAAAAAACCCTGCAAATACATCCAAGTGCTGGGTGCTGCACTTTGGCCACAACAACCCCATGCAGAGCTACAGGCTGGGGTCAGAGTGGCTGGAGAGCTGCCAAACAGAAACGGACCTGAGGGTGCTGATTGACAGATTGCTGAACATGAGCCAGCAGTGTGCCCAGGTGACCAAGAGGGCCAATGGCATCCTGGCCTGCATCAAGAATAGTGTGGCCGGCAGGAGCAGGGAAGTCATTGTGCCCCTGTACTCAGCACTGGGTAGGCCACACCTTGAGTCCTGTGTCCAGTTCTGGGCCCCTCAGTTTAAGAAGGACATCGAGACACTTGAATGTGTCCAGAGAAGGGCAACGAGGCTGGGGAGAGGCCTCAAGCACAAGCCCTGTGAGGAGAGGCTGAGGGAGCTGGGGTTGCTTAGCCTGGAGAAGAGGAGGCTCAGGGGAGACCTTATTGCTGTCTACAACTACCTGAAGGGAGGTAGTAGCCAGGAGGGGGTTGGTCTCTTCTCCCAGGCAACCAGCACCAGAACAAGAGGACACAGTCTCAAGCTGCACCAGGGGAAGTTTAGGCTGGAGGTGAGGAGAAAGTTCTTCACCGAGAGAGCCATTCGCCACTGGAATAGGTTACCCAGGGAGGTGGTGGAGTCACCGTCCCTGGATGTGTTCAAGAGGGGATTGGATGTGGCACTTGGTGCCAGGGTCTAGTCATGAGGTCTTGGGTGACAGGTTGGACTTGATGATCTTTGATGTCTCTTCCAACCTTGGTGATACATGAGGTGTTACCGATCAAAGTTCCAATTTCTTTGAAGGTCTGTAGAAGGAAAGCTGCAGGAAGATAGGCTTATGAAAACAAACTGAATGTGCACTGCAGGAGCCAAGCCTTGGTTCAGTAGCAGGATTGTGCCTAGAGTGCATGTTTACAAACAATCGTGATCAGGAATGGGTTTGTGTACTGGAACGCTGACTAGGAAGCAAGTGGAAAGTAAAACAAGTCATGCTGTTAAACTCAGCTTCACATGGAAAGTAAACCCTGAATATACAAATACCAAAGCTTGGCCATGAATTTGAGCTCAAGATGCACATACAGATTCAAAGCAGGACTAATGAGCCGATACTTGTAAATACCAAGCAGTTATTAACACATTTTAGAAGATTAACACCTGCGTAACAGCAGAGAATACACAAACACCATTGAGTAATCAGCCAGTCCTCATTTACACACCAGAGGATACTAGCACACATACTGCAAAAGTTGAGCTTTAGTGGTCAGAGTCTCAAGGCTTCAAAATTACATTGGAAACCATTTGATCCTGAATACTGAGCAAGCTCTGATACAGGAAGAGCAGGGCACGGAGATGGAGGGGCATATGTAGCTCTAAATTAGTTTATCTGTACTGCTAGCAGGTGAAGACTGCAGTTCTCAAATTCTGTATTACACCAGTTTTCAAAGCATGATCCTCCAAATAATATTCTTTTCATTGACCTGCTGACTCTCCAGACTTAAAGCTTAGGAGTGAAATGTAGGAATAGGTTTCCTTGCCAGCCAGCTCCTCCCTCTTAATTCGAGTTCCAAGAACATAATGAAACTAACAGAGGAAGTTTCTGAAACAAGGAGGAGTACTGAGAACAAGAAAACAAGGTTAGCCAGGACTGTCATTAATTATATAACTCAGGCTTTGGGTAACTGGACATTTAGGGAAAGGGGCTGAGAGAATGTCAGAGGCATCAGCCCCTGCAGCATTACATCATCTGGTCTGCTAGTTATTTAGCAGGTACACAATTTGTATGAGGGGGAAAAGAAAACAACCATCCATTTATTTCTAGGACAAAAGACTATGAATCCCCACAACACTCTCAGAAAGAGGGCACACAAAATGAATATGTTATGTTTCCTTTTAAACTGATTTCTTTCCATGGAGCTCGTGCTCTTGTTTTCTCACTCCTGCTAGCCTCTCTGACTCCATTGTGCTGTCCTGTATAACACCTTTTTGTCAATCACATTCTAAATTCTGTGCTCTTATTCTTTGAGTAAGTAAGAAACTTGCTCTCTATCACCCAGGCACATGCAGCAATTGCTATTGCTGAAGTACACCCAAAAAATGCAAATTATTTTGGGTGGCACTGATGAATGGAAGAAAGGAAGCAGTACATCACTTTTTTTTCCCAAATGAAATGTTAGGCTCAAACATATTTCAAAGGTAATTAGGAGGAGGAAAGCATTTATAATCTCAAATACTCAATAGTGGAGTCCTGCCAGCAAGCATTTTATTTCCTTTTAGGCAGTGAAGCAGGTGTCAAAATGAAAGATGGAAGAGAAATGTATTTTTAATGAAGTGAGCAAACTATATTCTATTTCATCAAAACAGGAGAAAAATGTCATGAAGAAAAAATGTTCAAGTAAGGAGATTGGTATTTAATGGGATCCAGCCCTTCAGAGGACTGTAAGCAAGAGCAACTGCACTTGTGAGCAGCAGTATGGTGTTCTGGAGATCAGAAAGAGAGAACGGAGGCAGAGAGAATAGGAAACATGATCAAACATAGATGGCTGCTCACACAGCTAAGTACACTGTCCAGATACTTGAATGTCATAAGCAGAATGTAACCCTCTCTGTCCCGGAGCTTTCATCCCCTTAAGCTCAGAGATTGTGGCTTTTGCAGCTCCCCAGCATATCTCAGGGCCTCCCACCATGGCATCCTCCAGACACTTCCTCCAGCACCATCGCTCACCCATTCCCTACTTTATGACCTCCAGAGTCCTAAACATCTCTCCTTTTCCCAATTTGAGACCTGACAGCTCAGGGTTCCTCTGTCTCCTGCCATGTTTCTCCAGCTCCATCTCACTACCTAAAGCTAGATTGCACTACTGCTACAAGCTTCAGCATCCAGCTCCTCAGCCCCAACCACAGACACAAAGCCCTGATCTCTAGCAGACGCTGAGCAAAATTCAGAGTTGGGCTGTGATTTCCATGGAATTACCTACACACAACTCAGAGCATAAGCAGGAGACAGCCACAGAAAAAAAAGAGTTGTACCATAGTCTTCCCCATACCTTCTAGGAATCAGAAAACATTAAGACTCTTTTGCTGCCTTGCACTGCTGAACACTTTGAAATAAGTCTCATAAGATTAGTTGGAACCACGTACATATTAGTTTGTGGAAGCTGCCTTCTGAAAGCTTTAAGACCCAGCTGCACCAGGACAGTACATAACTCAGAGAGTTCTACAAAACAGCAAGAACAAATACGACCCCTGGGGAAGACGAAAGATCCCTGGGGTCTAATAAGACCCCTGGGGATGTGTGAAGAAAACAGCTTATTCTTCATAAGGCTTCCCTCAAAAGCACACAAGCCAATCCATACCCTACTATATTATAGACAGATTTCTCCATATCAATTAGGGAAACTCTTAAGAGATCTGCTAGGCTCATCACCTGATGCTGGACCACGCCAAGAAAACCACACCAAGGGAAAACTGTTCAGCCACTGCTCTGCTAAGTGCATGAGCAAAGTAAGCTCCCTTTGAAACCAGTAATTGACCCTCAGAAAGGGACTATTACTGGCCTGAAGCTGACAAGACTTAGGAATACCAGAACCCTGACTTGAGACAACTAATTTGTTATCATCTGGCTTCCAAGTGAAGTTCCTGGGTTTGACTCAGTTTCCAAGAAACATCCCTATTGATGCCACCCCACCAGAAAAATGTGACTGATATAGACCAAGATAGACCCAAGATAGACCTGCTGCTGTAGCTGAGGCTCAGATTTACCAGTGGTTGCTAGTCCAGATATAACTTCTTGTAATGCAGCAGCCAGTTTCAGATTTCAGTTCAGAAGGATCACATTTGTTTTAGGGGGATGTGAAACTCCACTGAGGCTCTGAGACTTCACGTTTATCAGAAAACAAAGTCCTATTTACATTACTGGCTGCACTGATGGTTTAGTCGGCTCTCCAGTCCTCCTTTATTTACAGCACACAGTGGTCTAGAGAGAAGAACAGCAATTAGGAAGCCAAGTGATCTGCCTTAGGATATGACTGTTAAAAACTAAGCAAGCATGACTGCCTGAAATCCTGTTAGCAGTAATACAATCCTGTCCATAACACAGCATTTTGAAGGCTCCTCTATTAAATGCAAATCTTTCTGGCTTCTCTGGATTAAACTAGATACATCTCATTTGGAAATATCCTTAAAAAGTAAACATCCAAACAAAATTCAAATGCAGTGAATCACACTGTCCAGCTAACTGCAGCCTTCACTGGTGTGTGTCTGCCACAATTACTACTGCAATACTCCAGCATTTCAGCATAAAGATGAGGTTGTAGATCGTCGCGAGATTGTGCTTAATTGTTTGGCAGAATAGGTTTTCCATTTTGGAGGCAGCTGGCTCTGCACAGGGATATCTAGGCAACAGTTCAGGACTTGTATTTGGAGAGGAGACAAAAAAAATTCCACTATTTCTTCGTTCACTGCAAAACTATTCCTTCCTCACCACATCCAACATCTGAATTAGGTGCCTAAAAGACACACATGCACGCTTCACAATACAAGCTCAACAGCTTCCACAGCTCCTCAGTCCACGCTGGTGGTATTGCTTCAACTCTGTTTACAGTGTGATTCAGTCATTTTCACAGCAGTGAACTATGATGGCATGAAGAAAGCATCTGTGTCATCAACGAGTGAACAAAGGAGGACAGTTAAAGTTCAGAAGGAACAACATAAAACTTTCCTATAAAGCCAGACCTTGCTGGAGCGTGTCCAGAGAAGGGCAACAAAGTTGGTAAGGGGCTTGGAACACAAGCCCTATGAGGAGAGACTGAGGGAGCTGGGGTTGCTTAGCCTGGAGAAGAGGAGACTCAGGGGTGACCTTATTGCTCTCCACAACTACCTTAAGGGAGGTTGTAGACAGGCAGAGGATGGTCTCTTCTCCCAGGCAACCAGCACCAGAACAAGAGGACACAGTTTCAGGCTGTGCCAGGGGAGGTTTAGGCTGGAGGTTAGGAGGAAGTTCTACACAGAGAGAGTGATTGCCCATTGGAATGGGCTGCCTGAGGAGGTGGTAGAGTCACCATCACTGGAGGTGTTCAGGAGGAGAGTTGATAGGGTGCTTGGTTGCATGGTTTAGTTGACTGGTGGTGTTGGATGATAGGTTGGACACAATGATCTTGAAGGTCTCTTCCAACCTGGTCTATTCTATTCTATTCTATTCTATTCCATAGTTCTGTACTTAGGAATACTCCAATTATATTTGAAGATAGATAAAGCATTAGGGAGACTTAGGAAGAAACATTTACACACATGCAGGCTACATAGATTCAGTTATTTGTGGCATGAACATCAACAGACTGTGTACAACTCTGCTTGTCCATCTGACTGATGTGACTGCAGAATAATTTCTCAGGTGCCCTCAAAGGGCTATTGTTGAAACAAAGTTAGTCATGGTACTGCCTGGCACCAAAATCAACTTTAGTAATTACGTAAGGTGGCAGCAATACCACTTGGAGGGTTTGTTTACCAGCGACATTGCACAATGTGAAGTGGAACACGCCTGCCAGACGTGGCTGCAGTTCAAGATGAAAATCTGCTTGCAGAGTTACCAGGCACTCTGGCCAGCTATCACCTCAGTAGCTAGGGAGGAAAAGTGTAGGTCCCTGCAAAGTACAGAGGCAACTATCTAACCAGCCCAATGCTGCAGCCACTAGCTGTAAATGTAGGTATTAATTGAGAAGTGATGTGATCACCCTGATCACATTCAAGACATGAGATTTTGAACAAAATCATTGTACAGGCAGAAATGTCTATGGCTGCGGATGTGAGCGTGACCATGCTCAGCTCAGTACAGGGCACATACAGACCTTTCTGATATGCCATTGCCTCACAAACCTGTAGGCACAACTCATCTAATCAGAAGCTGTGTCAGCTGGCTTTAGCAGTTTATTCCTCCCTTTTGTCCTCTCCACACTGTTTGAGCCAAGAACACACCTACCTGTTGCTATCACCACCATGCACCTTCTAGAGGACAGGCACTATGAGCTCATTTGTGCACATATGAGCACATTCAGTGAGTAATTTTGCCAAATGTACTAGTGTGTTAATGTAGCTAATTAAACAATGTGCTGGGAGAGAGCAAGCTGGAGTACAGAGCACCACAATCTGGTAAGAAACACAGAGCTGGTTGAGACTCCACATTATACCTCCTGAGCAAACGGACACTTCCACTACCATTTGTTGCTTATCAGGCAGTGACAAAACACCACACAGTCACTATTTCTCCTTAACAACTGGCAAATATTCTAACTTAGGCCAAACAAATCCCACACAAGTTTAAGCAAGATTTGAGGGGTTACAGAAAGATTTTGAGTCACGACTGTCTCAAATTTGTTGAGAGAAAAATGATAGGATTATGAAAGGCAGCTTTGCTCCTTCTTTTCTTAAGACTGAAGACTAAAATAAAGCTATTTTCCAGAGGCTCACAAGTGAATGAGAAATTGTTGTCCAAGAAGTTGCTCAGCTCAGAAAAGATTTTTCTTCTTAGGCCCCCAAATCACCAACAATCTACTGGTTTGCCCTCAGTAATCTGGCTGGGAATTGAAGGCGGAGAAACAGACCTCCCTGATGTTGACAAAGCAGCCTGTATCACCAGTTCCACAACTGTGCCAGGTCAGATGTCTGAGCATCAGTCTGCCTACTAGCCATCAAAACTCTTAGGTCTAAATTAACCCCAAACTTACTGCCTCTCCTAAAAGCAAAAAGGTTGGAAGTGTGTCAGCTTTGGTTAAGACCAGACAATTTGATTTCAAAAAAGACAAACAGGAACCAAAGCAAAGACCTGCCTGTGTCCCCAAACAAAAATGTTTGTTTCTATCTGAATCAGAATAAAAAGTATCATTTATCACAGGTGGGGCAAAGAACAGCCGGCTGTGGGGGCCTGTTGCACTGCACAGATGGAATAAGAGTATTTGCCACAAAGAACTTCCACTCTAAATCAGCATTTAAATCTAAATCCCTCCTAAGCCTGGCTCCTTCCCCATGACCTTCAAAATCCAGGTATAACAGGTATAACACACTGCTACCTCATTCAGATTATCAAGCAGTAAAAAAACCTCAAACAACAAAATCCCCAAGCCAACAAACCAACAAAGCCTAATGAAAACATCATAGTAATTACTCATAGGAAATACGTTCTGAATTTCTCAGTGAAATATACAAACAAGGATTCACAGGTATTTGCCACTCTGTGCCAAAAACGTGGCCAGGCACAACTGAGAATTGCCCACAATTAGAACAAAAATGGCAGTCTATTTTAGTTTTTTCTCAGTCTAATCAGTTAAAGCTACCAAAATACTTCAGAAGTTTCACCATCCTTTACAAGTCCATCAGTAGCTCTTTCATGCAAATAGGCAGATGCCAAGAAAAGCCAACAGATTCAAGAGAACAGAATAGAATAGAATAGACCAGACCAGGTTGGAAGAGACCTTCAAGATTGTGTCCAACCTATCATCCAACACCACCTAAACCACGCAACCAAGCATCCTGTCAAGTCTCCTCCTGAACACCTCCAGTGATGGTGACTCCACCACCTCCTCAGGCAGCCTTTCTCTCTATCATGTCCACATTCAGTGCCCAGGAGTCAGCTCATTTTTACTTTGGTAATTCTCAACACCAGGGCAGTCCAGCACCAGTATCTGCTGCTGAAGCTAAGCCTCCCTGTTAACTGGACCACACAACATCTGAGAATCCTTCTGGCCCACAATCACCATTCAAAATGACCCAGGCTTACAGTTTACCACGATTTTAACCATTCACACGTGCTGTAAGTAAGGTGACACTGGGTCTTACAGGCTCAAGTGGGAAATACTCTTTCAGATCCAGCAATACTACTCAAAATCCCTGATCAAATAGGTATGAAGCTGCTTTGCTGACAAAGTTCCAACAAGCCAGAAGGACAGGCAACAAGGGAAAATCTGCCTCTCTCTTGCAGCCAAGTAAGTTCTGAAAAATAAGGAGGAATCAGGCCTTCCGGAAACATGAACTGATTTAGTAGTTCTGTAGGAGGGCTGCTGTCTCGTGACATGCTTTGAACAGACCTGCTCTGAAGCCTCCAATCTGGAAGCTGAAAACTTGGTTCCTTACCAACATCCCAGCAGGACTACAGAGATTAGTGCAAATGAAATGCTTTGAAAAAAGAAAAGTATTAGGTGAGCCCTAAGTATTATTAAAACATGAAAGATACCTGGGACAGAATAATTATTATGCACTTGAAATTACTGTGAAAACATTACTTTATTTACAAATTAAATGCCTTCTATACCAGCAAAGGCAGGCACTGATAAGCCAAGAAAAGAGAAGTCCAACAGGCAAAAAAAAAAAGTATGGTACCAAAAAGGACAAGTAATAAAACAAGCTATTTCCATATCTGATACCAACCAATATGCCTCAGACTCTGACCAGTGAAGAAAACTTCCAAGAAACACGTTCAAGCACTCTGGGTTCTTCAGCCTGGCCAAATATGAACCCACAAGTCTAGGAGACGGGAAGGAGATTCAGTCACATGGACCAAAAAGTTTTCTTTGACTTTTAACTGGTGAAGAATAGGGACTTTTTTTAGTCATGGGCTGTTTTCATTACTTGTCATCTCTGCTTCTACCTTCTGCAGAAGAGTGTGGGGCAACCTATTCCTCCTAGAGCTATTTATTGTGGAAACAAAACTCAAGCCCAAACTTCTAGCTGGTCTGCTATGGTTCTCTCTGTAACTGATATTAACTATCAGTGCCCTAGCACTCTTCAAAAAGCCCAGCTCTAAGAGAGGAGGATACAAAAAAAACCCAAGAAAAGAACTGGCCTTCCCAACTGCAGTAGCAAAGCAGCTAACAGAGCTAACAGCAGTGATTTCTTCAGGTGTGGTACCAACACAGACCCATGTGGTCTCCAGAAGAACATAATGCCTTTCCATTTAGAAACTCTGAATTTTGGACTCTAGAAGACACAAAGAAGCAGCTTTCAAAGTTCTTAACAATCCAACCTTTTAATCATACACAGCCCCTTTAAAGTCTGTGCTGAAGGCAGGGTGCTTTGGCACCTGCCCAAGACAACATCCAGTCAAAATCTGTGAAAGAGAAACCTCACATTTTATGTGATCAAAAATACCGCCTCTTCCTTCATAAACTTACTACAGGTGGTAACCTTATTTCTCTAGCAGCATTGTGCTGCACATTCTATAGTTGTCAGGAAGTAACTGTGCTGCTTTTTTTTTGGATGCATGCATCATACCTTACCTATGACAGTAAAATTTTCCAACCTCAATAATTTTATTCCACTGACTACAAAGAACAAAACCCACAACAACTAAAAGATAAGCCTCTAACCTTTGCAAAGGCTTTGGTCCTAAACTCTGCTCATGCTTCTGAAAACAGGAAACTGGTTTGTAGAGCATGACAACAGTTTCTCAGTACTTTTCAGGTTCTTCTTATGAATGACAGGCTTTTAAAAATTCATCTTTGGAGAAGAACTGAACTTGAGTAACCTTATTTGATTTGAAAAGGTGCTCTGAAGTGCCTATTTCTACTCCTCCAAACTGAATGACAAAGAAGTTATTTGCAACTGCAAATCTTTAAAACACAGATCCGAAGCCACGGCTCCATGTTTTTGTCACTTGAACTCTGCAACCATACCTTTACTTAATGTCTTTGTTCCATTCCAAAATGAAGCACTACTGCTCTCTCTTAAGATGATTACTCTGGGTGAGCCAATGTCTCCACATGCACATTCTGAGACCCCAAAATACTGCATTTTCAAAGACATCTGAACTAACATTGTATCTGCTATTACAAAGTGACAGCCACAACCCAGGATCCCTTGTTGTTCACGTATTGTAGGAGTCTGAAAATAAATGGCAATAGGAGTTGCAGCTGGCAGAATGTCTCCAAAGCTGAGAAGAAATTTCTATCAAAATTTTACAGAAAAGCAGAAACAAGGCTCTGGGCCCCAGATCCCACATGATCCAGCAGATGCTGTTTCCAGCTTCAGCAAGTTTCCACTCAGAAGCAACTGCCTGCATGTTCAACAGTGCTCCATGGAACACATATAAGATCCTGTTAGCCTGTATAAATGAGAGGCTGATTTAGAGGTACAGCAAAAAGACATTACACTACTTTTGGGGGGCATAACTAAGAACCTGCAGTATCACCATTTCCCTGTCACCTCAAAGGAGTGCAGATGTATGGCTCATGATGGTCCTACATGAGAAGCATTGAGCAAGAACTGTATCTCTCAGTTACCAAAAATGTGTTTTTTTTTTTTTGTAATGTCAATGTTCTAACCAAGACCTACATGGGAAAACTGAACTGTGTGTGTTCTGCAATGGCATCTATGAATTTGGAAAGTTACAAATCTGTTTCACGAGTAGGTCAAAAAAGAATATGTAGCCACACTTGCTATTTTAGGTCCATGTAAGTCAAAAGGGTCTTTTTCGCTTCTGCTTTGGCATCTGAAACTGACTGCTACGGCCCACAGGATGCAGGAAGCCCACAGCCAAACTTTCACAACTCACACCTGCTCCAAATGCCGAAACCAAAGGTGGAGGTGCCAACGTTGTCTCCCAGCCACCAGGGCCGCAGCAGCTAGCTTTCCTCACACGGAACCTCACCGTAACAAGTGATCTCCTAAAGCTCCTGGGGATCTGTGGGAGGAGAAGGGGCCCAGCAGCCTGACCCAACACCAGCTGCAGGGCCTGTGCAATAGCCACAGTGGTCACCCTCAAGGCCCCACTGCTTCACCCGCCCTGCCTGGGGGAGTCCGAAACTCTACACACCTCCTCTTTGCTTTACACAACAGCGTTATATAATAACAGCCACTCACTGGGCTGAGCCTCCCAGTTTCCCATGTCCCTTCCCTGCCCAGACCTACTTTTCCCATTCTCCCATTCATCCATCCAACCATTCATCCATCCATCCATCCTCCTCTTGCGGGTTTCACCTCGCCCGCAGACAGCGACGGGCCCAACCCTCGCCTCGCCATGGCGGTTCGGCGTCACATAATTCAGTGCTCCCGGGCGGGAGGCGCCCACCGCCGTCAGCGCTGCCTGCCCCGGCCGGGGGCTGGAGGGCCGGGGGAGGCCGGGCAGGGAGCGGCGGCCCCGCCGAGAGGCGGGCGAAGCCGGGCCGGGCCCTGCGGGGAGAGGTGGGCGGTTCGCCCGGCCGCACTCACCTCCTGAAATCAAAGGGCATGTTGGTGGCGGGCGCCGGGTAGCCTGCGGGCCCCGCCGCCCCCGGCCCCGGCTCTCGCCTCGCTGCCGCCGGCTACAGGGCCAGGAAGTGACGGGCCCCGCCGACGCGCAGCACCAGCCCATTGGGCGGCTGGAGCCGGCCGCCGCTTCCGCCGCCGGGTTACGGGCAGCGGTGGGAGCTGCGGTCTCGGGGGCGGTGGGGATGGGGGCTGCGGCTAGCCCCGGCGGCACGCCGCGGGCCCCGCCGTAACCCCAGCCTGCTATCTCGGCAGCACCCCGAGAGCTGCTGAGCTCCTCACGGTGCTCTACGAGGCCCCCAGCTCTGAAGGGCCACTTGATGCCTGCAGTGCCCTGCCAGCCCTTTATGGTGGTCTGCTCAGCACCCCATGGCCCCTGGTACCACTCCATTGCCTGGTGGCCCTCTCAGCTGACCCTCTTGGTGTCTACAGCACCCCAGAGTTCTTTCGGTGCCCCATGGCCCTTCTCAGCACCTGTCCGGGCTCTGGCACCAACTGCTGCCCCGCAGCCCCAGGCCTCCCGGCCTCCGCGGCTACCCAGCTATGGTCCTGTGTGGCCGAGCAGGCTCAGCCCCGTGCACCTGCTTGTCCCCAGGCACTGTCCGCATTAGCATGGCTCTGGAGTCAGCGGGCAAGTTTGCAATGATCCTGAGCTGCCTGCAGACACGGGACTGGAGCAGGGCAGCAGCCAGAGGTTCAGCAATACAGATTTTGGTGGGCGTCCTCAGCATCGCAATAGGAAAAGCTTATGTTTGTGAATGCAGCATGGTCTTTTCTCTGCCTGGAGACCGTTCAACCCACACTGACAGACTGGAGAAAGTCTTAACACTTCAAAGTGCTTATAAAGGAAGGAGAACCCTCCATACACCACTGAGATAGGCACCTCCATATACCCCATCTTGATAGAGGATGAACTTTGGTGCCAGCATGGCTTTTTCACTTGCTCTTGAAAATCTTTCTGCAGTTTTCTTGGAGGCCAAGGATTGAAAATAAAAAACTTCCCATTTTTTAAGTCATACATTTCCCCAGTCCTGCCATTTTACCTGAATTCTTGTATCTGACTGCATCCCTGCCATGTTTGTGTGATGCTTGTTTAGCCTGGAGAAGAGGAGGCCCAGGGGAGACTTTATTGCTCTCTACAACTACCTGAAAGGTGATTGTAGCCAGGAGGGGGTTGGTCTCTTCTCCTAGGCAACCAGCACCAGAACAAGAGGACACAGTCTCAAGCTGCACCAGGGGAAGTTTAGGACTGAGGTGAGGAGAACTTCACAGAGAGTTGTTAGCCATTGGAATGTGCTGCCCAGGGAGGTGGTGGAGTCACCATCCCTGGAGGTGTTGAAGAGGGGATTGAATGTGGCACTTGGTGCCAGGGTTTACAAGTCATGAAGTGTTGGGTGACAGGTTGGACTTGATGATCTTTGAGGTCTCTTCCAACTTTATTGATTCTATGATTCTATGCACATGGTTAATCTGGGGTTACCTCCATACCCCATTCTGGGTGCTTTCCTTAATAACATTGCCAGCTAATAGCATAATTTGGGGACTTCTTGCTGCAGGTAGTGTGACCACTTGCTGTGACTCACATAAGGTACACATCAAATTATGGAATACAGCTACTCCTGCCTTTTAAGTCTAAAAGCAGGGCAAGCGAGAGAGGGAAATGACAGCAGCCTAAGTATGCTGTGCGCAACATACTGCCTTTTCTAATTGATTCTGCAGCTTTCTTCCACTCCTGCTGTCAGCATCTCTGTACTGAGAGATCCACCCCTTTCCATTTTATCCTTTCACCAGAAACTAGACCTATATCTGGATAAAAAACTAAATTCAGATTGAACCAAGCAGAGAAACACTACAAAAAAAGTTGGAGCTGTTAATCAATGCCATAGTCTTTCAAAGGAAAATAATTATTTTTCATGCTGAGAATAGTCAAAACTAAACTGGAGGCATCTCAAGGATGAGATAACAAGGCACAATCCCTTAAAAGCCTGCAGGGAATTGATCAAAACATCTAATTGGGGTTTTTTGATCTCAGACATCCAAATTGTCCTACTGCATTGTGCAAGCCTATTCAGCAGATTACTAACTGATCAGCCACGAAATCCTGCTGCACTTTGCATTGTGCTCCAAAACTGAACAACCCACTGAAATTAATGAGACAATTCTCATTTCTCATGAGGTCAAACCAATTACACAGGCATAGCCAGAGGGCATTATCTGTAGTGGAAAACAAAACAAAACAGTGCCTATCAAGTTGTAGTTACACAACCAAGTGTTCATCTGGGCTCCTGGCAAGCCCCAATATCATTAACTGTTATGAACTGTCTTGTGCAGAGGCATGAGCTCTCTCAGGAGCCAAGAGAGTGCTGAAATGGTTACAAAAGCACTTCACTTGTTCAGGGGACAAATCCTGAGGTGGCCTTGAAGAGTTGTTCCTTTTGCTCAGGGCTCAAGAACATGACACAGTAAGAGCTCATATTGTGAAGATTTTATTTGCAACTAAAAGGTCAAACTCTGAAGAAAGTAATGGACTCAGTGCAATGCCAGAACAGCTTTGCAGTTGGGTCCAGCTCACTTACATCCTTGCCAAGGGAAGAAGTTAATGCCCCAAGATAAGACCCTCGTCACAATATTGTTTAATTACATAAGGCTTCTAGTGAGGCTGAGATAAGAACAGGAATTTGTCCACAGTCCAGCTGGGTGCGGCTGCTTAGATCATGATGCATATTAGAATGGGAACTAAAAGCACAGGTTCATTCGAGGTGGTTGTCACATCATTAGAACTGAAATGAGTAAACTGATACTGAAAACTGATTTAAAAGTTAACTCTTGTATTCATGTGAGCGATAAACTAACGTTTTCCTGACAGGAGTAGCCTTAAAAGTACCTAGTTTTATCTCCATATTGAGTTAGGGACATTAACTGAGCCAAACTGCTATCCTGAAATCAGTAAGTAAACATTTTGGGAACTCTTGTATCAATAAGAAACTGAGGCAGAGGCACGAATTGACTCACCTAAGACTATAGAATAAGATCAGCTTCAGCTCTAAAATTAACAAACAAATCCCTTTGTTCCTAATTCTGTGCTCATAATTCTTCTTATAAAAAACAATGTTTTCCTCATTCCAGTTCACTTTCTTGTAGATAAATCGGGTCATGGATGACTCTGTTTAGATTCCTACCTAATGCCTCACAGCAGCAAAACTTGTACTTCCTTTCTATTAAAAAAGAGAGAGAGAGAGAGAAAGAAAAAGGGGTGGGTGGGGAGTGCTTTATTTGAATCATCTTCTTGGGTATTTACTGCCTAAATTTCTGTTTCTTTAGATTTCCTAGGTATTCCTAAATCCTAGATGATGTTCTATTCTTTACTTTCAACTTCACATTAGTACAGTTTATATTAATCCTTGCTAAAGCTCATTCTGTTCTATAAGCTCAACATCTTCCCTTTCCCCCCAAAAAAAAAGCATAACCTCAATCCTTATCCATCCAGAGTGGGTTTGGATCATATAACATCTTGTAACACTCATCTATGACTTCCTCTTTTGTTTTGTTCCTGGTTGCTTACACACGGCTGAGTTTGATGTTAGCCTCTGGCTTGTGCTACGGCTCTTGCACTGGGAATGTATTGTGCTGTAAGTCCTGTGACTGGGTCATGAGCAGCATTGTTTGCTAAAGGTAAAGCTGGGTACACACAGTCATCGTTTAGGTCAATTAGGTTTCGTTCATCAATTGGGAATGTGCAGTGACTGTTAAGGAAGGTGCAGTGCTTATTCACTTATGCCCCTTCTGCTGCTGAGCTGAGTTTGCTCCCAGCTGAAGCATAGCTTTTTGTTGGAGATGTTGTGTGGCAGGGTCCACACCACAGCGTTTTCCCTTGTGCATTTATTCACAGGATATGCCTGTAGCTCTTGTGTCAGGGTGGGTTGGGGACTGAAGTGAGCACATTGCTTTGCAGGGCGTGTTTTCTTGATTATGTGTTGTATTCTGCAGGGTGTGTCACTGACTGCATGAAGCATTAAACACAACTGCCGTTCAGGAAAAGGAAAAAACATTTCAGAGAATAAAGAGAAAATGTTATAAAGCATTTAAAAACATAAATAACAGCGTGTGAGGAAATCTTTATAAAGGAACAGGATGCGCATGTAGGTGAAGAATTCAAATACAAATGCTGGACTAAGTAGAAGCAGTAATGAAAGCTCAGCCCTTCCTCTTAGGATTTTAGTAAGCTACATGTTGACAGTAGTTTCCAAATGCCAGGGAACAAAAAAAAAAGTAAGCTTTTAAGTTTTGTTGCAGTGTAGTATCTGATTATCATTATCACATATGTTATGCTGTCCGTCTATTATTGAGAGACTGGGATTGAAATGAATAAAAGAATAAATTAGTATTGACTCAGCTTACTATGCTAGGTCCTTCTTTATTGAGTATCTGAGCTCATTCCTTAGGAGATGTAACAAACAACCAGCTCTCTTCTTCCTGTTCAATATGCAGAAGAAATAAACTGATTATCTGATAGATCATGAGACTGGGTAGAGCTATCATGTGTATGTTTGAGTATGCAGAAGGGGATCTATGCAACCACATGGCCTCTTCCTTGTCTTGTGACAGTGGGTAAGCACATTGCTGGGCAGTGCTACGGGGAATCCACTGCTCTTAAGGTCTCTAGAAAATTTGCCCTGTTTTTAATAGTTAGGGTTTGTTTGCTTTACTTTTGGGTGCCAGGAACTTAGTATGAGAAAGTCACACCATGCAGAACATTTTTGTATTTGGGTTCTTTTCCTGCTGTGGAAATGAACTCCACAAGGAAGTTTCAGCTCCTATCACAGGCTTACCTTATGCTTTCACAGCATCCCTATGTTGGTTGCTGTTTAGTGTAGTTCAGGAGACTGCAAACACAGGAAAGGTCATGTAAGTGAACAGTAAACTAGATCAAAGTCCTGTTAGATACTCCTGTAATAGAGGACTTTGAACACTAAGGCAGAGGTCCAAATCTCTAAGAAATTTGAGATTAGCAGTAAAGAAAAGTGGAGGATCAGCACTTGATTCTTAAAGCAGGAATCCTCTGTAGCAAGTTAAATGCCTACGTTCCCTGTGCACTGGAGAGGAGTAATTTGGATCCTAAGGACTTGGAGTGCGCTTAGCTAGTACACCAAGTGGCAAGATACCTACGTCAGCCAGTAGGAAGTACTTAAGAGAACACCCAAATATCCTACTGTGGAAGTCTGATACAGGACTGAAAAACATTTGCTTATGGATTTAAGTAAGACATTTGGCACGGACACCTGAATCAGTCTTTTCTGTGAAAATATGGCCAGGAGATGAGCCACCCCCCCTACTTTAAATACCAAGCACAGAGGGGCAGTGCCCTGGAAGCCTGTTCTGGACCTTTGAACAGGGAGTGCTGTGAGAAACTAGGACATTCAGGGGGAGGGAGAAAAAATGTGCTCTGCCTAGCTTCTGAAAGCTGAGCCACAGTGTAAGCAGGAGCACAAAAATTTTTATGCCCCTACTTGGGGCTCTTAGCTTGGAAACAGTGATGATGTTGGAACTGGGATACTGGTGAAGGAGTCCATGACATAGTAATGTCAAATACCTACAAGAACATAAACAGTTCTGAGAATTCCCTTCTGCTGTGTACTTTGTGTCCTACTCACTCACTGTATGCCTAGGAAATTGCATCCTTAAGATCGTACAGGCAAAACCAACCCCACCTGATTCCTGGATGGACTGAGGCAAGAAGTAGCTGACAGAACTCAGCCTACCCAGAGCTGCTGGGCACCAAAAAGCACCAGACCCTTTGGCGCCTAAAGAAGCTGTCATCAGAAACTGTAGGCACTTAGAGCATCTGACGTAGCTGAGGAGGGGAAGCAGAGCTTTCCTGGGTTGCTTGCATGAGCTCAGGCGCCAGCAGTCTGCATAAGTTGCACTTCGGTGCCTGAGTGCTATTTTGGATCTCTCCCAGAGCCCTTGCGCTGGCATGCTCTCACTGGGGAGTCAGTGTGAAACCTCAGCAGGGGCTGGGGATGCTAAGTGCCTGGCTTGCTGCATCAAGAATGACCTCAGAATGGATGGCTTCTTCCTAGGTATGAACTGTGGAAGCCAGCTTAGGAATGCAAATACAAGGTCAGGATGCGCTCGGGTCTCAGTCTAGCAGGAGGGAATGCTATCCTTTGGCCATCAGTACATGGAAACCAGCATTTTTCAGCAGAATCAGTATGTGAGGATTCAGTAACCCTGGGTCATCATCTAAGGCCTCAGGCAGTAAACAAGTTAACCACACCAAAACTTTGACAAGGGGGTTTCAAAGAAGGAACTGGAAGATTTGCTGGAAGGCTTGCCAAATCCTACTCCAGCACTCTGTGGGCAACCAGTTAAGCTGCTGTAGTTTACCAGATTCTCTCCCATCATCTGACCCACTGGAACCAGCCATGTGCATGAGACTGTTGAATAGCACTTCTTCAGCTTGCTTTTGGCGTGCTTGTCTTTGCTGCCTTATCAGCTTTCTCAGTGGTTTCCTCTAGATATTGTGTAGCATTCAGGGAGCCAAGTAGCCTAGTGTGACGTCTCAAACAAGATGCATACCCTTGGTCATCTTTTTGATAGTAAGGATGTGGATTTTTAATTGCTTCTTCTGTGTTTTGCTAGCTGGCTGCCTCTTCTGCAGATGACACTTGTGTTTGCATCATTCTCACTTGGCCATGGTCTTGTGATGGTCAGTGGATATTAGGAAGATTGGATATTAGGAAAAATTTCTTTGCTGAAAGAGTGGTCAGGCATTGAAATAGTCTGCCCAGGGAGATGGTGTGGTCACCATCCCTGGAGGTGTTCAAAAAACGTGTAGACATGGCACTTCAGCACATGGGTTAATGGCCATGGTGGTGTTAAGTTGATGGTTGAACTCAGTGGTCTTAGTGGTCTTTTCCAGGTGAAACAATTCAATGCTTCTGTGATTCATTGTCTCCAGCCTTGTGTTTGTTTCACCTGGAGCCTGTGGACTCAACATTTCTGAAGGGTTTCATTTCACTGTTAGGGTATGATTTTTCAGTATCTATCTTCTGATTTGGAGTGGGGTTAGTTTTGAGTGGTCACCTTCAGATGACTTGTGGTCCACTCTGGCATCTATCCATGTTGCTGGTGTCAGTGATCTGCCTTTTGACCCAACTCTAAATTGGTGATTATCTCAAAGTGTTGTCTCTAGCATACATGAGATGGAGATGGACGTGGAGATGGACCTGGAGAAAGTGCTGTGAATACACATAGCAAGCAAAGAAGCATGGAAAGATGCAAAAGAATAAAGAGAAAAACTGCTTGAGAAATGGATGCCCATCAGCAGGGATCTGGGAAGACCATGAAAGCAGATATGCAGGCAGACTTGTGGGGGAACTTAGAGGTGAGGATCAGAAGTTTCAGCCTATGGCAGAAGTTAAGAGGAGATGTGTCTGGGGAGCTGATTGGTCAGAAGTGAAGCTCAGGTGAAAGTTCCCTTTCAAATGACAGTGTGCACAATTAGAAATCACTACACCAAAGTGACTGGAACAAAGCAACGGATAACGAAAACTCCCTCTGCTTTTAGAGGAAGCCAGGCCCAGCAGCCTCCAGGCTTCACCCTCACCAAAGAGAGACCCCCATCACCCTGTCTTCTATGAGGCCACTTCATAGCTTCACGTTCAAGCTTCTCACAGAAGGAAGAGCAAAATCCTGCCGCCCTCATGCCATGATGATAACTCCAGTGGAGCTAGCTGGGCTTTATTTTAATTGGACTTTAAAACTTTTTTCCTGGCACTTTAAAGCTTATGAACGGAAAGGATCAGTCTGACTCAGAGACTGGGCTACTTCCAAACATTAATCTTAGCTACCATATGTTAATGTAATTTGGCTCTACTGCATCCTATGGTGTAAAGTAAAATTTCTGTACCCTTTCATCTCTGGTGTTCCCTTTAGAGGTGACTAAAGGCAAGGGGTCAGAGACATGGGCAGGCTGTGATCACCTGACGTGCAATCTACAGGCTGGTGATGAGGTTCTATGAGTAAGAAGGCCTGGAAAACATCCATATTCTGTTCTCTTGAAATTCCTGGTTTATCATTTTGCAATATTGGTTGCCAAAATGGTAATGTCCAGGACAATTCTTTGGCCTGCGCTGACTCTGAAACGTATAAACACCTTTTGGTTATCACAGTATTGAACACAAGGTAATAAATCTTGGCATATTAGGTTGGGTTCAAGGGTACAATATTTATCCCTTTCCCTGTCGGTGGCTTCTTAGTACATACATAGGAATACATACATACATAGGATAAACCAGGTTGGAAGAGACCTTCAAGATCATCGCGTCCAACCCATCAACCAATCCAACCCACCTAAACAACTAACCCATGGCACCAAGCACCCCATCAAGTCTTCTCCTGAAAACCTCCAATGATGGCGACTCCACCACCTCCCCAGGCAGCCCATTCCAATGGGCAATCACTCTTTCTGTACAGAACTTTTTCCTAACATCTAGCCTGAACCTACCCTGGCACAGCCTGAGACTGTGTCCTCTTGTTCTGGTGCTGGCCGCCTGGGAGAAGAGACCAACATCCGTCTGTCTACAACCTCCCTTCAGGTAGTTGTAGAGAGCAATAAGGTCACCCCTGAGTCTCCTCTTCTCCAGGCTAAGCAACCCCAGCTCCCTCAGCCTCTCCTCGTAGGGCTTATGTTCCAAACCCCTCACCAACTTTGTTGCTCTTCTCTGGACTCATTCCAGCAAGTCAACATCCTTCCTAAACTGAGGGGCCCAGAACTGGACACAGTACTCGAGGTGCGGCCTAACCAGTGCAGTGTACAGGGGCAGAATGACCTCCCTGCTCCTGCTGGCCACACTGTTCCTGATGCAGGCCAGGATGCCATTGGCCCTCTTAGCTGCCTGGGCACACTGCAGGCTCATGTTCAGTCTACCATCAACCAGCACCCCCAGGTCCCTCTCTGCCTGACTGCTCTCCAGCCACTCTGACCCCAAAAAGTAAGAAATATATAAACAAAGATGACTGCCTTGTTCATCATGATTTTTCCAGTGCTGAAACATGAGTCTCTCAACATTTGTGTTTCACTTTCTTCCATTCTCTCTTCCAAATTTTTCCATTTTACAGTAACTATTTTCAAACTTTATCCACTCTTTGACGGCGTGCACTCAAAGTCCTTGGTGTTTCCCTGACCCTTTGTCATCTTCTTACTCACACACTCTTCCCTGAAATCATTATGGGAACAACCCTCTGCAAAAAAAAAAAAAAAAAGAAGAAAGAAAAAGAGAGAAGTTTCCAATTCAACTCATTTCAATGGAATTTCCCTGCTGCCATTTTTCCATATCAGTGGATGTGTTTTGCTAGAGACAGTAGTGTGAACAGCGTCAGGAAGATGGATAGTTCATAACAAGGGCACTCTCAAAGGCTAACATTAGCCTTAATGAAACTAATTTCCCAAGATTCTCTCTCAAGCCTATGTGCAAGGAAAGGTTTCCTCCAGAGGCAGTCCAGAGCCGTAACCTCATTCCATGGAGAACATAGGGTATCCAGAGAGATTAACTCCTTAAGCCTAAAACTTCAAAGCTTTAAAAGATTGAAATGCATTCTCATCTTCAGGGGAATTACAGCAGACATATATCTATTTCCACTGTTGTAGATGTGTTGGCCTTTTGTGCTGACATGGAGAAAGGTGTTCTCAACTGGGTGAGCACTGGCTTATGGTACAGGACAACATCCCTCAGTTCTCTTCCCAGCTCTGCAGCCAATTTCCTAAGCAGTTCTGAGCAGGGTGCCCTTTGGCCTTAGTTTTCTGCATGGGAAATTATGTAAGTCATTATGTTAATTAGTATAAGACTTTTCCCCAGGAAGGTAAGAAATTCGATGGACAACCAATGGACCACAAGTCATCTGAAGGTGACCACTCAAAACTAACCCCACTCCAAATCAGAAGATAGATACTGAAAAATCATACCCTAACAGTGAAATGAAACCCTTCAGGAATGAAACCCTTCAGAAATGTTGAGTCCACAGGCTCCAGGTGAAACAAACACAAGGCTGAAGACAATGAATCACAGAAGCATTTAATTGTTTCACTTGGAAAAGACCACTAAGACCACTGAGTCCAACTATCAACTTAACACCACCATGGCCATTAACCCATGTGCGAAGGCTTATAGTTGAGACATCGGCTTGTGATCATATGGATTAAGTAATTGATGACTTATTAATGAATAGATCCCCTCTACTGCAGGAGAAGCTAGACACACGACTTCCCCACACTGCAGGGAAATTCTAGGTGCACATTTTACATATTCCTCTTTCCCCGCTGCAGGGGCTGCAAGAGCGAGGCCGACGTTTGTGAGCATGTGACTGACGAACGGTACAGCACGTTTCACTTGCCATCCTGAGTGGCAATCTGGAGCCCTAGAAGACAGAGATGAGTCATGGCTAGAGCTTTATGTAAATGAGGAACGTTTTCTGTTGCGTCCTGTCGTACCAGTGAGGCCATGTGAAGTTCGCATCGGTGACGTCGCTTTCCCATGTTCCCCCTGCCTTTGAGGCAAGGCAGGAAAATGGGGTAAGATAGTTGTGGTTCCCCGAGAGAGGGCAATAGGTCAAAACTGGTACTGAGTCTGAATGTGTAACCCCTGAAAATGAAGATTTCTTCCCAGAAGCAACTCCTGGAGAAAGTTTGCTCTTGCCTTTTACTGTCAGTTGCAAAACTGATGGAGCCTCCTACCACTGACTGTAAATTCTGGGGGGAGCCAGCTAATGGGGGGAAGGTAGCAAATTTAGGCTAAAGTTTTCTCTTCCTGGGGATCAATCAGCTTTGGAAAGATTTATAGGTCATCTGTGACATAGATAATAAACTCATTTAGCTCATCCAAAGCACGAGAACAAATCCTGCTGATAAATGGCATGACACTGTGTGCCCTCTCCTAATGGCCTTGTGTAGGCAGCATGTCCTGAGCAAGAGCAATGAGGAGGAGTGGAAGCGTGAAAAAGCTGTGGAGCTGAGCTGTGTCTATCCAAAGCCATAGATAATGTTATTCCAGGTGGAGGGCCAAATTCTCTGACTCACCCCCACAAAAACCATGCTGAGGTTTACTGAAGACAATGGAATTAATGTAAAACTAAGAGAGAAGAATGGCAACCTCCAAAGTGTTGACCTCTTTAGCTGTCTTATTTCTAGGGTGCCATGACTCATGTGCGTGTTTATCGCTAGCAGATATAGCATAGTCTGACTACTGCAGATGACTGTGGAGAGAAAAAAGATAGGAACAAGTTGGCAAACTAGGAAGGATTTGTCTTGTATTAGATATGTCATTTAAAATCAGAAGGAAGATTTAATTGACTCCAGTGGGAGTTGCACTTGAATTAAGGACTCAGGAGCTGAAATGAGAGATGAAAAAACTCATCTACCTTACTAGCCCAGATCTTGCAGAAGAGTGACTCTCTTTATTTGATCTATGTAATTTTGTTCATACAGATGCATGTAATTTCCCTTTAATTGCTTCAGAGCCCATATGAGTTTTTCTTAGTATTCAGCATGTTTCTTTTTTTTTTCTGTTCCTTTATCTGTAGATGTTATCTGACTGAAACACTATGCAAAAATTTTCTCATCCATTGCAGTCATCCTAATTTGATAATGCTCAGTACACTTAGTTTATTTACCTCTGTCTCATTTTTTCCTTTTCTGATTGATTCAGATCTGTGGCAGCCAGCTCTACCTATTTTAACCCTCTTCTTGTTAGTGTTGCAGCTACGAAAGTAATGTCTGCCTTGTCTTCCAGAGAAGTCTGCAGCAAACTTCCCAGGCAGGTGATGAATTGATTCAACCCCTATTTCTCCCTGAGTTTAAAGGTCATTCTTATGATGCTAAAGAGTTCTCCATGAGCTAAGTCTTCCTCATTTCATCACCTGTTCTCGACTGTCCCACAAGGTAATGGCTGATAATTATGCTCCTTTCAATGTTGTATCTCCTGGTCCATTGAAGGTGGGACTTTTTTTTCTCAGTAGAAAGCTGACTCATAAGGTATGCTGCCTTCTATCCTTAGCAGAAGTGAGTCACCCATGGATTTTTCATTATACATTCAAGTACCATAGACTGAGATTTTGTCCTACCAGTTTAGTCCTGAGGTAGTGTTTGGAAGTCTTTTGGATTTGGTATTTTAGTTGTCTCGCAGTGAGGCTCTGTGAGACACAATAAATGTATTGTATGCAGTGATTATTCCCATTAATTTCAGTAGTGTCACAGTTTCCCTCTTTGTGTGTTGTGTGCTTCCCTAGCTAAAACCCCACAAAACTCCCTTTACACCTGCATTGTGACTTGTTCAGCATCTGTTTTCACACCATGTAAATAGTTCACAGTTGTTTTTCAGAGCTGTGTGGAAGCTGAGGATGCTGAGGCAGCTAAAATAACACAAATCCCATTGATATTGTGACATTGATAGGAACAGTCCTTTGGTTCAGGTAGCACTAATTTGGGGATCTTTCAGACACTCAGTGAAGGCTCCCTAGTTCTCACAATGGTCCATGACAGAAAGCTAAGTGTTATTACTTATGTTTTAGAAATGAAGGAATTAAAGTTGGGGGGGAGATTAAGTTGTGATAGGGAATGGAATGAGGAATGGAAAGGGAAAGAGCTGATAGATTACCAATGGAAGTGTTGTGGGTGGAACCCAAGAATCCTGTATAGTTGGGGTTTTTTTTCCCAATTCAACAGTAATTTGTATCAAGTATTTTGCTGTATTTACAGCCACTGCTATTTAACTTTGAGTGAGGCCAATGTGCAGGAGCATCTGGCAGAATCTGGGTAAAGTTGCAACACAGTCTGCAATTCACAGGAGGATACCAGCTTTTGCCTATCCACAGGATCACAGGATGTTAGGGTTGGAAGGGACTTCTGGAGATCATCGAATCCAACCCCCCAGTCCATGTTGTATTCTGTTAAACTAGCTTTGCAAGGTATTTTGAGGGGAGAGGTCTGAATGCCTCTGATACTGACAGGAGCTGTTATTTAAAGCTGTGTGATGAACATGCAAAAGGGATGCTGTTAGGGTGGCTGCTTTGTTCTTCATTACACAGAAGTGGATATGCTGCAATGACAAGTTTGTAAACCGTGGTCAGTTCCGTTCTCACACCACCCAATAACCTTACAATCGCTCTGTCAACTTCCTGAAGGCCTTGGGAAGCTATAATTTGTGATAAAAATGGGAGTTAAAATGTTATGTGGGTATCAAAGCTGAAATTTTGTGGCTGGCTGACCTTTTCATTTTGAGCAAATGCACTCATTTCCTTTACGTTGCTTACTGTTTCCCTCTGAAGCTTGGCATAATAGGAAATCCTCCATGATTGTTCTCTTAATCAGTGGCTCCATTGTGCCGGCTTCTGTTCATTTCACTGAGCAGTGCAGGATCTCCTAATGGGGCACAAGTGCTGTCAAGCATCAGTGCCCCAGAAATTCAGACGTTTCAGTTCAGCTGCCGTGGATGAGACAATACCACGAGTGGTGCGCGTTAAATGCAGTGTTCTGTCAGAGTAAGGAAACAGCCCCCTGCTTTTTGGTTTAGAAGAAAGGAAGGTTAAAAAAAACCCACTAACCACTCAGTGGATTTTACAGTGCTATTTCCCAGTGTTTGTGATTAGACTTAGATGAATAATGAAAATGAAGAGCTCATCAATTTAGATTTTGCTTCATTTCCATATGTGGGGCGGTGTCGTTTGTTGTCATCTCGCTGCTAATATTTGCATAGCCATCTGACAATTGTAAAGAAGGCTTACAGATCTTTAGGACAAAGAGCCTCTCCAGAAACACACTCTGAAATGCCTGCTAATTCTGACTAGCACATCATTTTTCATTTACTGATATGTTTCCCTTTGGCAGCTAGTCAAGGAACAGAAGTTTCACGTTGTGACCATGCCTCACAAAACACAGATGATGTGGCATTCATAGATATGTGTCTTGATTAAAAAAATCCCCAAAACAAACAACAGGCAAGTATTTAGAAAATAAATTTTAAAAAGAATAGTATTTGCAATAGCTTTGAACAGTTTGTGAAATAAAAGAAAGGCTAAAGCTGCCAAAAACCCCAAACCCTAAACCTCATTTGTATTGGTAACCTCTGCGTCACGAAGCATAACATAAACAAAAATACAGTAACTGGCTGATGCTCAGGAAGAGCTGATAGATTACCAAGTCTTATCTTTTGCTTCCTGTTGCAGCACCATGGTGTTGACATCATGTTCCTGCACATGCAATATGCAAAAAGCTCAGGGTTCATAATTCAGTGTTGGCACAGATAAACAATTTTAGCTCGTTGCTATTGATTTTCTGCTCTTCTGCTTTTCTCCAGTGTCTGTGGGGAGCCAGGTAGTCAGTCAGTCTCTGCCGGCATTTCACAGCACTTCCAGTTTTTTGTTTTCCTGTGGTGCCACTTTCAAGTGCAGCTCACAATGAAAAAGATAGAGCAGTGTCTGGAGGACTTTAGCCAGTGCCTAACACATTCTTTATGCAGAAAGTTCCCAGAGAAGACCAAGGGGGGCTTGCATGACAGTCTGGTTAACAAAAATAGAGTAACAACCCTAGGATGCAGCTTCATGCATTTATACTGGAGTCAGATCTCTAGGGAAATGAGGTTAGTGGCAGCGATGATGATAATCATAAATAATGCACACTCCTCTTGGATCTTGGCTGACTATCAAGACATACTTCCTGATGATGAGCTGCATATGTCTCTCTCCAGCCTCTTCAAGGTATCTGCAAGGCACCATTCTTTGCATTTACAAAGAACTGCATATGAGAACATGCACCACGAGACGCAATCCAGGAGCATTTGTCCCAGACTTCTGTCTCTGATTTCCATAATCGTTCTCATCTCAATTTCTCAGACATTAGCAAGACAAATCTCAGAGCAGCTCTGTCAAATGCTGACAGTGGTAGCAGTGGCAACCCAGAAGCCCGGGGGCTTCTAGTTTTGCCCGTCATGCTGTGCCTTGTTTGCATGGGGATGAGACAAGAAGGGGAGAGGTCCCTGTCATGTCATGCTAGTAAAAGATGGGAGTTACTGACTGTGTCTCCTTTGCTTGCAGTAGGGACTGGGACAGTGCAAGAGCACATAACCAAAGGATTCTTCATGAAGACTGCAGAAAGTGCCTGTCCCAAACTGTGCACAACCGTTATCTGGGGAAGTGACTTTCAACCAATTGTCAAACATAAATGAAGCAAGGCTGCAGCAACATCTCTGGCTTTTCTGTTGGCCCTGTTGCTGGCAATGCCATGCTGCTTCAGACAGAAAAGAGGAAGGGCAACCTTGTGGGAGAGCACTGGTTTGGTTGCAAAATGGCTGGTCTCACTGCCAAAGGCTGCTTTCCTCTCCAGTCACTCAGCTTCACTGGCTGCATTTCTCCATAGTGAAATGGGACCAGCTGTGCTCCCCTTCCTCTCAGGGGTTTGGGGCAGGGGTACTCTAGGCCGCTCTAGTTTCTAAGAGAAGAGCAAAAAAGCATCTCAGTGCACTGGCATGTCTGCAAGAACACCTTAACCGCTGCAAGAAAGTTCCAGTAAACCATTAACCCAGATAAATGGACTTTGGCAATACTGGGGGAGGCCCTTCCCAACACATGGACTTACACCGCTGGTGTGTGAGAGCAAACAAAATTCAACATATCTCAGTGCACTCAGATATCACTCCAAAAGGTTTCTTATCTACTAAAAAGCAAACAGAAATTGGTGTTTGCCCTAATTTGAGGCCAGAATATTCTGCTCACTGCTGTCTAATGACTATTCACCTGAGGCTGGACTGAACCTTTTGGTTTATTCCTCTCTGACTCTCAGGCTGATCTCCTGTTGCTGATTTTCATAGTGTTTTAGCATTGGTCCCGTGACATTGAGCTATTTAGGTTTAGTCATAGGTGCATTTATCATTCTTCATGAGTTGTTTAGATAATGCATAGCCCAAAATAACCTTTGGTCAAGGCATTTTGTATTGATTCACCTTTTCATGAGCCGCTCTTTATCAGTGTTGCAAAATTGGGGGTGACTTTTCATGCTAGACATTCATGCTAGAGATTGGTTCCAGATCCATTCCCCACGAATTGCTTTGTCCTAGCTACGCTAAAAAACAAGCAGAGCTTGCCCCTCCAGTCTCTTCTAGAAGGGAAGGTTTCTTGAGCACATAGAGCACTAGCAGGGCTGTATGGATGAAGCCTGGACCAGTAGATCAGTCTCAAATGAAATTACCTAATTCGTGTTGATAGCCCCCTGAAAATCTTGACAGTCTCATCCTTAGATTGAATTGAACTGTCAAATAGAAGCAGCAGATGATGTATTAGAAAGTCACAGTGAAAGTGGCAGCTTCCCAAGCTTGTGAGATCCTGGGGGTTGTGACCGGGAGTGCTGCTTAGGTGGCCTGTGTCCTGCCATCAGCAGCATTTGAAAGAGAAAGGAGGAAGGAGTTCCGGTGTCACCTCAGCGCTAGCCCTCTCCCACAGTGGGAAATGCTTGGCAGACAGAGCAGCTTTTGGGCTCCACTGGATACCTCTGTTAGCTCATCTCTCTATCTACCTGTGCATAATGCTCTGGCACTGTAATTGCCACTTAAGCCACCAGGCATCAATTTTGCCAGAGGATTTTTTTTTCCAGCCTTTGGAAGTTAAATATAACTATCCTTCTGCAGACAGAGAAACAGAGGCACACAGCATCTGAAGGGCTTGTACAAGGTTATGTAGCAAGTCACAGGCAGTAAATCACCAGGTGTCCTCATTCCCTCTTGCCCATATGAATCCCTAGAACTCACTATCTCCTGTAATAAAACTTAGCTCAGAGTCTTATTTTGAGATTTAATTAATATGCAAAGTGCTTTGATCCCCTTTGATGCAAGATTCTATGTAATTTGCTATCGTATTTTGAAGGAATACCTCTAATTGTTATGCAGCAGCAAAACTAAGTAAGGATAATTCATTTCCTATTTTTAGGGAAAGAACTAAGTATTTTACTCCAGCAGTTTTAGGTTACAGTTGTTTTCAGGAGATGAGCTGTGAGATTTTCTGCTGCTGCTGAAACATTTAGAAAGTGAGGATTAGCAAACATACAGTGTGTTCTGGGATACTGGCTTAGTAGGGGTGAGTTCCCCCAAGAGGATGACTAACAGCAGGATGTGGGACATAATTTGCATGTTCTCTGACTGCTGCAATCATTTGTGTATTGGATACTTGAATTATACATTACACAGAAGGTCGCCCACTTGCCAAGCTGACAGCCCTGCTGGAGGGTGCACAGCCCTGGATGGGGGCTGAGGGAGGAGGGCTGATGTTATTTCAAGAAATGATTGGTGCTGAGTTCAAAAAGAAATAGCTCTGTGTGCGAGAGAGCCTGGAATTTGTCACTGAATACTTTGGGGCATCATTTACTCATTCTGTGCCACTCCTGCTTAGCTCTCACTTGTTCTTTTTCTTTTTCTTTTTTTTTTTTTTTGTACCTGCTTCTCTTCTTTTCCTGTGGTGAAATTGATGCTGTTTATAGGTGCCATAAATCATCCCTGCACGCTCAAATGCCCTCTCTGTACAGGAGGTTCAGCGTGGGCAGTAGCAGATATCCTCTGCTCTGCCTGCTAAGGCTGCTTCTTGTCTTTCTAAGGGATGGAAGAGAATTCCCTGCTCCCATTGCTGCCTACTTGAACCCAGTTTCTTCACTGACACAAAGACACAAGCAGGTGCTTTTGCTACTACCCTGCTCAGAAACAAAACCAAAACACAAACAAAAACACAAAAGGAAAAAAGGAAAAAGAGAAAAGAAAGAGGAAAAAAAAAAGGGGGGTGGGGTGGGGGAGAAGGTCAAAAGAAGCCTAATAAAGACCCACAAACTCATTTTTGAACATCACTGGTCCAGGAGGGAAGATCTGAACAGCATGTCCTGTAGCAGCTAGCCTTTCTGAGAAACTGTCTTCCACACATTAAAGTTTCAATGAGAGAAATACTGATCATTTGTTTCCCTTTCGAAACTTTTTTTCCCCTGTCAGTACTGACTGTAAAAAAACACACAAAAGAAGGGAAATTATTGACAGAGTGCACTTATCTAATCATCTGATTAGCTTTCTCACTGATTGTCACACTACCTTGTTGGACCCTGGCTTAAACTTTCAGGTCTTATGGGCAATGACTGTGTTTTTCCCACTTGTCACAGAATCATAGAATCAATAAGATTGGAAAAGACCTCAAGGATCATCAAGTCCAACCTGTCACCCACAACCTCATAACTACTAAACCATGGCACCAAGTGCCACATCCAATCCCCTCTTGAACACCTCCAGGGATGGTGACTCCACCACCTCCCTGTGTTTGTATGGGTCCCTGGTGATACCCCCAGACAAAATTGCCATTGGCAGGTGGTACTTTGTGAGCTGCCCACAGTGTGCAGACTTATTGGAGAAGGTTTCTGAGCCATCAGGTCACAGTCAAGGTGTCCAAGCCCCTGTGTGTCTCCTGCCAGTCATGGACAGGACACAATACAGCCATCAAGGACAAGGCTGACGGTCAGGCTCTGCTGGTGCTGCATGCTCAGGCTCAATCAAAAATGTAATCTTTAAGTAACAATGCCAGTAAGATGAACTCATTCCTGTTGCTTTCTTCTGCTTATAATTGGATACTACTGGAAGATGAATGAGTGGAAACCATTTTATCAAATGCATTCTTCCAAAAATTGGTTTTCAGTTCAGGGATCCATAGGAAAGATGTGAACAGTTTTCTTTAGTTTGAGCTGAGAGCTCTATAGTTGAACTCAATCTTTTACCTAAGAATTTTTCATTAGACCATGTTCACATTTCCCTTCCCTTCCCTTCCCTTCCCTTCCCTTCCCATCCCTTCCCTTCCCTTCCCTTCCCTTCCCTTCCCTTCCCTTCCCTTCCCTTCCCTTCCCTTCCCTTCCCTTCCCTTCCCTTCCCTTCCCTTCCCTTCCCTTCCCTTCCCTTCCCTTCCCTTCCCTTCCCTTCCCTTCCCTTCCCTTCCCTTCCCTTCCCTTCCCTTCCCTTCCCTTCCCTTCCCTTCCCTTCCCTTCCCTTCCCTTCCCTTCCCTTCCCCTGCCTTACTTCCTTGTGTTGAGAAAGCAAAGCAGAAACTCGTTTTTCCATTGCAAAGGCAGTACCTTGACAAGCAAAGTGTGTAAAAGGAAGTCAAACCCATCTATTCAGAGAGGTTTCCCTCTGTGACTGTAAACACTAACGTTTTCTTAAAGAAATAACATGGTTGACTGATAAGATTTTCCTTTCATTTCCACCCCAGAGGGAAACCAACAGAAACTTGTAGCAGCTGCTTTGTCCTGGATGAGCCCACTTTGAGCTTCTAAAGAGAAAAGAGATTGTGATCAATCCCCAGACCGTGTATTACTGCTATTCACAATTTAGGGGTTGTAGTGCTGACTGGGCTTTTCCAGCTCCTTTGCCTGTAGATTCAGACACCTCTTTTCCACATACTAATGGGTCATTCAGCACAGGGGTGTGAGAAGGGGAGAGGAGAGTGAGGAGTGGACCTGGAGTCCATATCCACTTGCTTTATGGACTATGGACAAGTTTCTTCACTAAGCTGCATACCCCTTGACATCAGACATAAGTCAGCAGTGAGGAATATGTACAGGACCTTCAGATAGGTGCAGCCAAGGCAATATTTTTCCACTTGTACTTTTCATGTTATAGCCTGTGGTGCCTCTGCCATCTACCACTGAGCCATGCTTCTTGCCATATCATGCACTACATTCAGAGATGAGAGGTGCCACCATTACCCTAACAGGGAGAAGACAGACTTGGTTTCAAAGTCTGAGCTAAAGCTGCAACACACCAGGTGCCAATGAGAACCTTTGCCTGTGGAATGACATTTTTGTCTCTCTGTGCTCTGGATGGAGATGGAGACCACTGGCTGAGCATCAGGGCTTTCAACATAAAATGTGTTAAGATGGGTTATGCCAGATCTGCTTTCTTTATTTAAGACCCAAATGCCTCCAAGGCCAGTGTATTTCTGGACAGATGACCATGTGCCTTGTAATCAGTGCCAGCAGAAATCAGAACCTCTCATCTCCACTTAGAGTTACAGAGGCAAGGATTTGTTTCCATAGCTGCCTGCTCACCTTCTCACCAAGCCAGATTCCTGCCTGGTGTAAATCAACTTTTTTCCATTGACTCTCATCCACTATTCCCAGGCAGATTTACTAGGAAGACTACAAGCAGTCCACCCCAACCCTCCCCAGGTGCATTGTTTGGCATGGCACATGCTGCTGGTCTGGTGCTGGTCTGCTCTAGTCATGAACTCTGTGGTGACAGGTTGGACTCGATGATCTTTGAAGTCTCTTCTAACCTTAGTGATACTGTGATACTGTGAAGTGGCTCTGTGGTCCCCCCAGTCCCACAATGGCTTTGTACAGTAATCTGAGGGACTCCAGAGGAGCTGCACCCATTGACAGCAGGCAAGAGATTGGCCCACGGCAGCAATTCAGCTGGTTTGTCATGGACACTTTATAAACAAAAGTCATCTGTTTGAGTGTAATGTGCCATCCTGCTAATTCTAAGTAAAAAAGACACATCATGCAGTTCCCCAGGGGGAAAGATTGTGAGTAATGGCAGTGGCACAGAGCCTGCAGCCCAGCCAGCATGCCAAACAATATTCCAAGAAAATACTTCTGAGTTACAAAAATTGCGTAAGAGCGCTGATTATTTTGGAAGTACAGAAAATGAAGTTTGGTTTCTAAAAAAGCAAACACATATTTTTAGCCTTGCTCTTCTCTTGATCTTGCACTAATGGGAACCATCTGCACTGGGACTGGCTGACGTTCCTGGTAAATAACCTTTCGCTGCAGCATTCCAGATGTTTCGAAGCCGTCTTTGCGAAGAAGCGTTTGTCTCCTTGCCTGTCACCGTCCCCTTTCTGCCTTCCCTGCCCAAGCTTTCTCCAAAAAAGATGTCTTTTTTTGTTAAACTTCATGATGATTCTTGCTCATTAGTGGGGAATGCAAGCTTTAATGAAATTGGAGGTTTGAGGAGGAAGCTGGGAGATTTAGACGAAAAGAAAAAGACACACCAGCGGAGGTGGAGAGGGATTTCTATTTCATTCTGTTCTTTCTCGGGATCCCAGCTATTGAACAGACCAACATTTATGTTGGTATTGAGAGTTTTTAATGTGTCAGACTTGTATGGGCTGTTCAGATGTACTTTACAGCAGCAAGAGACTTCCCTGTACAACCTGTGGCACTCATCACGTAGGAAAGCCCAGTGGTTTGCTTTGCCGCCTCTGCTGTGCTGTATCCTGCAGCCAGCTCTGCAAACAAAAACATCCCTGGACACAGTCAGAACTGTGGAAGGAAAATAGGGGGATTTAAAACCATCCTTTAACCTTTCTGATGCTTTTGCCTAGAACCTGCCTGAAATCTGCTGTGTGACTGCTTCATTAATGCTGTAACTTGGGCTGGAGTACAATTAGATAAGAGAAGCTGTGCTTCCAGTGTCAAACCTCCTGCCTGGGTCTCCAGCACAATGTCTGTATTCTCAGCTAACAGCATCCTACTCATAGGCAAGGAACCATTTGGCATGTACTCTCCACTTGGTAATTCCTTTGTTCTGAAAAGCTTCATATTTGTGCTGAAGCCTGTAAGTGCTGAAGCACTGTAAAAGCTCTAGAAGGTAAAGGAGAGTCTGTCTTTTGGTTTCTGAAGGCTTTGGGGTTGTGAGCCTCTGCTGTGGTTAGGGCATTGTGATTGCATTTGCAGCAAACTCCATTTCTCTGGGGGCTCTTCAGGCTGGGACATGGTGCAGAGCTGAGCGGTGACAGGGTTTGTAGGAAGCTGTCCCTTTGTTCTCTTGTTACCTGCTATCAAATTTGTTTCATAACAAAGGCTTCCTGAGCTTGGGGCTTTTGTGTCTCTTAATACTGGTAATATGATTTAAATATTCTGGTGATTCATTTTCAGTCCAGAGAGCTGAATCAGCCATGTAGAACATAACTTGCTTCTCCCAAACCGCTACCTTTTCCATCCTTTCTCGTCATTTCTATAAGAGGATGATTCATGCTCCTCTTGTATTTACCATCTGAGAATATGCCCAATTCTTTTAGTTAATTTCACTTCTTGTTCCTCTTTTTCAAGAGAAAGGGAAAAAAAAAAAAAAAAGTGCTGAGAAAAGCAACGTGATGGCTGATTGATGTGACATCCCACTGGTGGGGCTGGCATGTGACCTAAACCTGAACTGAACAGAGAGAAAAAGAGAGGGGGAAATGCCTGGAATTATTAAATTGATCAGAGCCCAAAGTGAGGAATTCAAACCTCTGGGTCACCTTTCACATTCTGGGTGTTCCAAGTGAGGGCTTGTGTTCAGGTATAGCTCCAGTACAATGATGTTATTTTTGCTCACTTAAAAGAAGTCCCTTATTTTATTTAGTTATTCAGTTTTTATTTATTATGGTTGTGACTGACTCAACCAATTAACTGAGGGGGGAGAGGTTAGTTATTGATTTTCCTGATTACATGCAAGAGCTGTCTCTTCTCAGAGATAGCCATAAGATAGATAAGAACATGAGGATATCTTTATGGCAGGCCTTGGGAAAACACACAGACTCTTCTCCCCACTTTCCATCTGAGACATTCTGCTTCTCAGCAGCAGGTTTAAAATCAGAGAGCATTTCCACCTTCCCTCTGTCACTGCCAGTGCAGCCCCTCACCAGACTCAGGGCTCCCTGGCTGCTGGCCCAGGTCAGGGCTCAGAAGGTTCTCTGTCCACGGGAAGCTGTGACCATCAGGGACCCGTCTGGCTGCCACCCTTGAAGGACAGTGTCCCCCAGCTTTCAGCCCCTTCTATTCTAGGGCTCCCTTCAGCCTGCTGCTTTCATGGGATGCTTTCTCCCTTTATTGGGAAGGGAGATTTTTGCACCACAGCAGCTGTGAAAAAACACAAAACTCTCCAAGAAGTGTATTCATATGAGTATCCCTTTGGCTGGGCCTCTCTCTAAACAGAGCTCAGCATTTTGTGCAGCAGCTGAGGTGAAATCACAGCTTGCAACGGGCTCCAAGAGCCGCAGGGCGCCTGGCCATGTGTGTGGCCACCCCCAGGAAAAACGTCCCATGTTTGGGCAAATTCATTTGAGCCAACACTGCTGTATGACTTCACTCCTCATTCATCCCCATCAAGAAACAGTTTGTCCAACACTGCACAGAAGGACGGCACGAACTCTTGCTAGACTCACCTGAAGGTTTCACAGCAAGGCAGTGAGATCAGCTCAGCGCTGTTTGATCAAATCAAGTGGGGCATGAGCAACGTGGGCAAGCCAGGGGTGGCCATGACAAGGCATTTCATGGACAAAGAAATGGGTCTTTAGATCCTTCTCCTGGATGTCATGTCCTGTCCTACTCGAGATGACACTCAGAGGACACTCTACCGTGACTCACTCTGCCCTGTATGCTCTCATATACTTCTGAAAACAACACAGTGGGCCAAAGTTTGGCTTTTTCCACAGGCTAAAGGTTTGCAGATTCAAAACAGTCAAGTGTTATTCTCTCCTATGACTAATCCTGTGTTTTCACTAACCGCTATTACACACAAACATCACCTCACTCTATCACATGAGGGTATCGTGTCATATTGCAAATATTTTAACAAACTACATGGCAGAAAATGAATAAGCAGTTCTGTAGGTACTGATGGGGGGGGATTTTTGAACAGCTACAAATTAAATACTAAGATTGCCTATAAAGACCTTGGAAGGTCAGACCAGGTGGGGGTTGGTCTCTTCTCCCAGGCACCCAGCACCAGAACAAGAGGACAGAGTCTCAGGCTGTGCCAGGGGAGGTTTGGGCTGGAGGTGAGGAGAAAGTTCTTCCCAGAAAGAGTAATTGGCCATTGGGATGTGCTGCCCAGGGAGGTGGTGGAGTCCCCATCCCTGGAGGTGTTCAAGAAGGGATTGGATATGGCACTTGGAGCCATGGTTTCGTTGTCATGAGGTGTTGGGTGAGGCTGGACTTGATGATCTCTGAGGTCTTTTCCAACCTTATCAGTTCTATGATTCTAAGAAAGCAGGGAAGAAGGTAGAGGAATAAAAAAAGGACTCAGATGCAGCATGTGTGAAGCAATACCCACTGGAATTTCTTTCTGCTTTGCTTCCCATCTTTCTTTCTTTCTTTCTTTCTTTCTTTCTTTCTTTTTCTCTTTCTTTCTTTCTTTCTTTCTTTCTCTTTCTTTCTCTTCCTTCCTTCCTTCCTTTCTCTTTCTTTCTTTCTCTTTCTTTCTTTCTTTCTCTCTCTCTTTCCCTCTTTGTCTCTCTCTTTCCCTCTTTCTCTTTCCCTCTTTCTCTCTCTCTCTCTTTCACATCCTCTTATGAAGTCTCACTCTTGTGTCTCTACATTGAGTTACTCTATAGTCTGAGAATGTGAGAATTGTGATTTTTTGATAGCAAACCTCACATTATTTCAGACAGTTTACAGTTGCTTTTGCTGTTACATCCTATTCTGTTCCTTCAGAAAATAACCCCTTTCTATACTATTAGACAGTGAGACAAATTTAGACCTGGCAGATGATAGAAGTGATGCAGATAAGTAGTGTGAATACACCAGGAGAGCCTGCCTTCTGTGTCCTTGATTCATGTGCTAAGCACAGAGCTTTATGAAGAGGCAGAAGTACCTTTCCATCACCTCTGCAGCTTTTGGCCCTGACAGTCCCAAGTTATTCCAAGCTGCCTACATCCATGTGAAGTTATTCTTGTGGTGGAAGCAGTTAGTGTCTGTAGTCTTTCCCTCACAGGGTCCCACAGCAGCTGGTTACACTGCCAAACAAGGTCTGTAAGGACCCTCACCTCCACAAGTTGGTGGCAAGAAATGTATCTATAGCTAATGGAGAACAGGTTTGGAGGGGTTTGGAGCACAAGCCCTATGAGGAGAGGCTGAGGGAGTTGGGGTTGCTTAGCCTGGAGAAGAGGAGGCTCAGGGGAGACCTTATTGCTCTCTACAACTACCTGAAGGGAGGTTGTAGTCAGATGGGGGTTGGTCTCTTCTCCCAGGCAACCAGCACCAGAACAAGAGGACACACTCTCAAGCTGTGCCAGGGGAGGTTTAGGCTGGATGTTAGGAAGAAGTTCTTCATAGAAAGAGTGATTGGCCATTGGAATGTGCTGCCCAGGGAGGTGGTGGAGTCACCATCACTGGAGGTGTTTAAGAAGGAACTGGATGGGGCACTTGGTGCCAGGGTTTAGTTGATTAGATAGTGTTGGATGATAGGTTGGACTTGATGATCTCAAAGGTCTTTTCCAACCTGGTTAATTCAATCCATTCCATCCATTCAGTTTTTCAGGTTTGTGCTTCCTCCAGAACAGGAAACAGGATACCACTCTCCAGCTGTATCCCTCCCATCTCTGTTCCATCATAATGGGCACAAGTCAAAGTAAACCCACGCTCAAAATCATCCCCTCTGCCTTTCTGTTGGTTGCTGTGTGCCATGTGCATTTATGAAGCCTTACTATCCCTGTAAAGATACCATAGATAAGAACAGAAGAGCAACCTGCAAATGGCAGTGCCTCAGCAGCTCTTATCTCAATCTTTACGAGAGCAGATGGTTCTGGAAATGCAAAGTTCATAGTCACTGCACCCACAAAACGCTGACATCACATGACTGGCAATAAATCCAGCTCTCATGTTTCTGGACAGGAGAGCACGCCTCTCCCTTCTTCTTGGTGAGAGCTACGTCATTTGTTTTCTATTCAAATTCGCCTTCCTCCCACGGAAGCCTTTCCATGCTAGCCATTACAGGATCTTACTGAGAAAATGCTCTTTCAAGCAGTAGGAAGAATTATTTCCCACAAGTTTATTTTATTATATGCCTAACACCTTTCATCTTGAAATAGGGGAACTTTACAAATACAGTGATTTTGTTGGATAAATACCCTTGTGCCTAGTGCATGGCATGATTCATAGCAGATTAATAGAGGCAATTAAATGTAAGATTAAATTGCCTAAACCATTTGCCCTTCTAAGCTGATCCCAGCACTGTGAACTGTATCAGTGCCACTAATTCCCAGAGATTTTCCTTTGGAGGCAGGTATTTAATGATTTTGAATATCAAATCCATGCCATCCCAGACTGGCTGTCTAAAGCCTGTAATCATGTTAAAACGCAGCACTAAGCAACTTGCCTGAGGCAGCTCAGTGAGTCACTGCAAGAGAAAGCAAAACTCCTGACTTGCATTAGCTGCTCAGGCAGAAGTGGAGCCACTTGCAAAATTATGACTGTCCACACTGCAGACTTCTCAAAGTGTCTTGGGTTTCCAGCCGTGAGATGCCATACATCAGGCCCTGTGACAGGCATACATACATGGATGGGGTCATATGGTGCCAGGAGCACTGTCCGGGCACCTCGGGTCATGTAACTGAGCTGCAGATGCAGAGCTGAGTGCAAGCCCCCAGCTGCAGCACAGGGCTAGCTCTGGGGGCTGTCACATTTTTGAGCTGTCAGAGTGTGGCGTGCTGCCTGCAGCATCACGAAGTGACAGAGAGCTTATGGCTCTGCATTAAAAGCACAGCAGAGAAGGGGCCACGATGAGAAGCCTGGAGTCCAGGGAGGGAACATTATGGTCTATGCAGGTGCAGGAAAGGCCCTCAGCATTGCTAGCACCTTCTGTACATCCACCTCTGCCCACAGCCCAGGGTCCAGGAGGCAGCAAGCAGACCAGGGAGGGCAGGGAAGTAGTGAGATGAGATTTTCTTAGGCAGAGCTGGGAGAAAGGGCTTTCCCTGATCCTTCAGTGTGCATCTGTATCCACAATGTGTCTTGAGCTGAAATACCCTAGCTGCTACACCAAGTATTTTCCACTCAGGAAGAAATAGTTAGGCATTGGATGTGACACACAGAAATAAGGGTGTACCACGTTTTCCAGTCTGTGTCTTCGGGCGTGAGACCCCAGCCCATGGCTGGTTTTCATGTTGTTGGGACTAAGCCTTCTGCCTCCCCATTCCGTCACCTCATCAACTCCAACATGAAGAATCTGAAGCAGTCTGAGCTCAACTAAACCTTGTCAAAAAGGGTTAAATCTCAGGATTTAAAACCAAAATGTTTTCAGTGTAGTATGAGTCATCAGGAATTCTAGATTGTTTGTATTCTGTGTACTGTAACCTTTCATCACTGGATTCTTTTCTTTGTCTCCTTCCTTCATATATTTCTTTTTGTTTCTTTCCTTCCTTCCTCCCTTCTTCTTGTTTTATTTTTTTTTCCTTTCTCACTCTTTTCCATCTTTCCTTTCTCTTCTGTTTCTTGTGAATCTCTGTCTCTGTAAAATCTGTCCAAATATTTACAAAAGGAAATGCTGGGTTGTGAAACTGAATTCGGAGAAAAAGTTACACATGCTGAAGAAATGCATCCAGCACGGTTTCCAAATGTTCCCACATGCATTTTTCTTCTGTGTCTCAAGTGTTGAGGCTTGAAGCTTCCTATCTCTAACCAGACAAAACTTGCACTGAGGGCAGTGAGACTCAGGCTCAGGTCAGGTCCAATGGTGCTGTAATTCTAGCTTTGCTGGAAAAGTTCAGGACTGATTTTGGCCACGAGTGACTAGTTAAAAAGCCTGAATAACTGGTATTACTGGAGAACTGTTTGTGCAATGGGCTAGTTCCAGGCCAGGGGTTATCTATGCTTGTTACCAAGTTGCTAACAAATTGGTATTGGTGTCAAGTCAACGCAGAAGCTGTCTGCAGCACTCTGCTACCCTCCGAGATAAACGTCAGCCAGGTCACACTGAGGGACCTGCAGCCGCTGAAGAAAGCCAGAAGGCCAGTCCCACTGAGACAAAGACAACCTGCTGCCATGATGAAACTGCCATGGAGTCACTTTCCCAAGAAATCCCTGATGCCATGAGTGAGGCTTCACACTCATGGGGCATGTCATTATGGATTTATACATATTTTGGCGGAGCAGCATGGGAACTGCTAAAGCCCAGAGGTAAAAGGGACCCATATGCTGCCGGTGTGTCACATCTGCTCGAATTAAAGCATCACCTCCCACCCCCACACTTCATGTTCTTGTTTCTATTATTACCCTTACAATGACATTGTGGCCCGAGTGCAAACACAGATTGTTTTGGAGGAAGGGGTTAATTTTGTATTTCCTGGCTTTTGTTAAGCCAGGAAATCTAACCCTTAAGAAAGCCATTCAGGTCAGGGTGAGTTCCTAAAAGCCACTTCAGCCCTGTTTTGTATTTTCCTTTCTTTCATTCTTATGGCAGGTTTATTTAAGAAAGGAAAACAAAAATAAAGTAAAGCGAGGAAATAGCTAGTCCAGGATTATAAACGATTGAGTACACACTGCCACATGTGATGAATTTTTTTCTTCCTGATTTGAGCTGGGTGTAAACAAGACCAGCCCCAAAAGTCTCATAATTACATAACTCCATCAAAGAGCAATTATTATTGCTGTGGTGGCAAATCCCCATTGTGCAAAGGCCTCAGCTGAATATCTTCCCTGCGCTGTCTCAGAGCAGCCAAGGGATCTGTCCCATGGTGTCTAGCCCACATTTAATATCTGTATGCTGCTGGTTACCATTGTGACTGAAAAGCTTGTTGAGAGCACATGCTGCCTTAGCTGTGCAGGTGTCAGACACAGCCATTTCTGTATACCTGGCAAAAAATGGGGTTGCCAAACTGAAGGAATAAAGTCTGTCTGTCGGCTTTGTTTTCTGTGTGGGACACTGAGAGCTCAGGACAAGAGAAAAGACTGTCAGAGGCATAGGGACAGTTGCATCTATGAGCCAGGGCTGGCTGTTCTCAGTAACAAGGCACCAGCGGCACAGCACCATTAAAAGGACTGACTGCTTTCTATTAAAGTGTTCACTTGAAGCCTCCCAGCCAGTGCTCCTGCTCCTGGAATGCACTAGACTTTGGGCTGGTTGGAGAAGCTCAACATCCTGATAAAGTCCCCTGTAAGAAGGACATTCCCAGCTCCCAACCCTGCAGGGCTTCTCTGTGGCTGAACAGTTCTTGCCTCTCCTGTGTTCCAGCCTGGTGATGCCTTAAATCACTCCCACATCTCACTCCAAAAGAGTAAAATGAAGTGACTCTGGGTATAAAGCTACAGAAAGGTTAACATCTCAGGTTCAAACCAAAAGGAGGACATTTTCCTCTAGGAAAAGAAGATGGATAAAGTCCTGTCTTGTGGCCATCTGCTATACTGGTTTCTGCTACAAAAATGTGGCAAGCAATTGACTATTGACAATTCCTGCTGTTCACCTCCTTGGAAAGATCTGTGTAGGTCAGTGTTTGACAGATGACCTTCAAGGTCACCAGAGCTTGGCCATGGCACGGTGGTGTCGCAGGGACAAGCAAGTCTCATGAGGAGTTGGCTCAGAGTGCATCAGAGGAGGACAGGCAGGTCCACTGCCACCTGCAGTGTGGCCAATGTTCCCTGCTCGCCTCCCACACGTATTTGGTGTGGAGGGACGTGTCACCTACCCAACTGACAGCCTCTGTGATCACACCCAGTGATCCACTGTGGACATCTGTAGAGTCCCAGTAAGACAGTGGATGATGGTGTGGTGGAGCGGAGTCATTTCCCAGCATGCAGTGTGTAAGTGTTTCTCTTGCAATCTGTTTCCAACCCACTGTTAAAAGAACAACAATAAATGAATTGAACAAAAAGTGCAATCCTGTGTTTATTTTAAAAGAATGTGTTGAAAAAACAAATTTGCTTTGAGGCTGCAGTTCTGGCAAAACCCCCTCTGCTCAGCACAGCAGAGCAAATCCTGCAATAAGTAGGTAAGCCAGAGCTGGCACTCACCCACCTGTGCCCTTCACCATTCTCCTTCCTTCCAGGTATCCATGGGAGCCTGAAAAGTCCTGGACATCTTGACCAAATACAGAGCCTGGCTGGTCTGAGAAGAAGGTCTGGGGTGGTTAAAGACTGGGAACATGGGGAGAAGAAGGAAAGTTTGAGAGGGAGTGATGGTTGGCAGCCCATGAGGCTGGTGAAGAAGGATGGTGGGAGAGGTGCCCTGGTGTGAGGTGGTAGATGAAGAGGTCTTCTCTAAAAGGAGCAGCTGAAGAATGGAAGTGAAAACAGAAAACTGCTGAAAGGGGTGAGGAAGGAGCAGCACAGCTGGGGCTGGCAGTGCGGAGGGGGAAGAAGAATTGACAAGAAAGGGCTGGAGGAAAAGCACCAAAGTGGAAAGAGGTGCAGGGGGACGAGAGGTGTCCAAGAGCAGCAAGCGGTCAGGAGCTGGTGGGGCTGGGTAGGCATTGTGGGAAGGCAGGGGAAGTGGAAGCAGCGCTGACTGGAAGCCCTGACTAAGAAACACCCGAGTGTCTTGGTGGAAGCTGGTCACCCACGGGGAAAATAAAACTTTTGGGAAGCGCTGATGCATTACTGAGGGGGGAGTGGAAAAGAGAGCTCCTGCTATTCCACTGCCAGTTGCTGGGCAGCCCCAGCTTCTGGGGGCGTTCTCAGTGGGGAAAACGAACTTTGCATGGGGTGTACATCTACATTTTCTTCCTTACACATAAAACATGATGGGAACAGCTCTCAAATATGTGTTTACATTACAAATATATATATATACAAATGTAAGCATACACATATATATTTATGTGTAGAAGCCTGTACATGTTTATATATGTTTATGCATGAATGCAAATGTATGTATGCGTAGACACATCTTTAAGGAGACTAAGCACACCCACACCCAAGGCTCTACATCCCCCCACACTGCTGCTCAGCAGCTTCCTCCCCACTGAGTCCTGTGGGAAAAGGGGGAGCAGACAGTACTGGGGGGCAGTTGGACATAGGGTGCCCCAGCCATGGACAGGGGACAAAGCTAACAGTGAGGTGGCCCAAGCCCACAGCACCTGTTAGAGCGGTAGTGGGCACAGGGTGTGTGTGGGAGTGGATGTGTCTGTGTGAGTGAGGGTGCGCTGGTGTGTTTGTAGGGGTGTTGTCTGTGTGTGGGTGTACGTCTGTGCTATGTGTACACAAAGGTGTATGGGTATGTATGAATGTATACCTGTGTGCATGGATGTGCACACACGTGTAGGTATTTACATGGGGATGTACGTGCGATGTATGTACAAGCGTGTGTGCAGGCAGGTGTGTACAGTAATGTCCTCCTCTGTAGGTGTTTCTATGTGAACACACGTGTGCGTGTAAGTAGGGGCGACTGCTGTGTGGACGCCGGCCGATGGATGTGTGCAGTACTGCGTGTGCAGTACCGAGAGCATGGCCATGTGCTGATGTTGTGTGCCTGTGCCGGGGCGGGGCGTGTATGCCCGCTGTCCCACAGCCCGTTGTCTCCTCGTCGCGTTGCCCCGTTGTCTCCTCGTCTCCTCGTCTCGCCGGCCCGCTGTCGGCACGAGCGCGCAGGCGCGCTCCCGCGGCACATGACGTCATGCCAACCGGGCTGGGCGCGCCCGTGCTGGCGCGCGGCCAGGTGACGTCTTCGCGGGCGGACCACGTGACGCGGCCCCATTGAGAAAACGCCGGCCCGGCGCGCGGGCCTATATAAGGCAGGCGCGGGCGTACGGGGCCGGATTGGGTCGTGCGGTGCTGCACTTCCAGGGGTCACCAGCACCTCCGACACCTACCGCGCCCTCCTCATCCTCTCTCCTGCCTTTCTCCCCTTGGCTGGAGCCGCCATGGTGAACCTGCGGGTGTGCGCGCTGGAGTGCGAGGCGCTGCGAGGGCTGCTGCAGGAACGCGCCGCGCAGTGCCTCGTCCTCGACTGCCGCTCCTTCTTTTCCTTCAACGCCGCGCACATCCGCGGCTCCTGCAACGTCCGCCTCAGCACCATCGTCCGCCGCCGCGCCAAGGGCGCCCTGGCTCTGGAGCACGTCGTTCCCAACGAGGAGCTCCGCGCCCGCTTGCGCCAGGGGCTGGTCCACACCGTGGTGCTGCTGGACGAGCGCAGCGCCGATCTGGAGCTGCCCAAGCGCGACAGCACGCTGCTGCTGGCCCTTGGCACCCTCTGCAGGGAGGCCCGCGGCGCCCGCATCTGCTTTCTCAAGGGTGAGTGGCCCCGGGACCGCCCCGGCCGCCGCCGGAGGGGAAGGGAAGGGGGCCGCAGCCGGCTTGACAGTGCCGCCCGCGGGGCTCCGCTCGTTCTCCGTGGCTGCGCTGTGCTCACCCGGCACCTCTCTCTTCCCTCTGCCCCTGCAGGAGGTTACGAAGCTTTCTCGTCCGTCTGCTCCGAGCTCTGCACCAAGCCAGCTGCTCCCACCGGGCTCAGCCTGCCCCTAAGCGCCAGCAGCGCTCCCGGCAGCGCTGACTCGGGGTGCAGCTCCTGCGGCACCCCGCTTTACGACCAGGTGAGCGGAGAGGGGCTGGGGCGGAGGGTGAGTGTGTGTGGTGCCAGACGGTGCTTTCAGCCCGGGCAGCCTGCCGCTTGGGTGCGGCGTCGGGAGGGGAGGCTGTGTGAAAGCCGCCGGGCAAAGTTAACCGGTTGTCTGTCTTTCCTCTTCCAGGGTGGCCCGGTGGAAATCCTGCCTTTCCTCTATTTGGGCAGCGCTTATCATGCCTCCCGAAAAGACATGCTGGATGCTTTGGGGATCACAGCGTTAATCAACGTCTCAGCTAACTGCCCGAACCACTTTGAAGGGCACTACCAGTATAAGAGTATCCCCGTGGAGGACAACCACAAGGCGGATATCAGCTCCTGGTTTAACGAGGCGATCGATTTCATAGGTAAATGAGCTCTTTGTAGTCTGTGCTTTTCCTGGGGTAATGTACCCTGGGACCAGAGCTTTGCACAGTGCTTTCCCCAGTAAAACCTACATTTGAAACTGGAGGATTTAATTCTGTAGGGCAGATACACGCAGGGGATGTTTCCATTAATTTTTATTCCACTCAGAGGAATAATTTCAGCTTCATAAAGCTGTTTGAAGTCTTGAATCAAGAGGCACTGGTCTTGCAAAAAAAGAGCTAGTGAATTTAAGCAGATCAGTATGAAAGTAATCTTGCAAGACTGCTCAAGTGACCTGGAGGAGCTATTAGTATAATTGGAATTGGAGCCCAGAATGAGAATAGCCGGACCGTTGGTTCCCTCAGGACAAAGGCTCCCTTTGTCTCAAAAGCACAGGGTGTACCTATTAGGCTAAGGAAGGGGATGGATTAAAGAAATGTGAAACAGCAGCCTTTGCATTTCCACCTCTGGAAGCAGTGAGACTTGTTTGCTAACTGTGTATTTTAATTCTTTCAGACTCTGTTAAAAATGATGGAGGAAGGGTATTTGTGCACTGCCAGGCTGGCATTTCCCGTTCAGCAACCATCTGCCTTGCTTATCTTATGAGGACCAACAGAGTCAAACTGGATGAAGCCTTTGAGTTTGTGAAACAAAGAAGAAGCATCATCTCCCCAAACTTCAGTTTCATGGGGCAGCTGCTTCAGTTTGAGTCACAGGTTCTTGCCCCCAACTGCTCAGCAGAAGCTGGTAGCCCTGCTATGTCAGTACTGGACAGAGGAGCATCGACCACCACTGTCTTTAACTTTCCAGTCTCCATCCCTGTTCACACCTCATCCAGTGCTTTAAGCTATCTTCAGAGCCCCATCACCACTTCCCCAAGCTGCTGAGAAGTGGGTGAAATATTACCAGAACTCAGACTTACTGTCTCAGAAGTGCAATAACTACAGGGACAGTGTCATCAGTCACTTGTGTTTTTGTGGGGAACCATCCCAGAACAAATGTCATAAATGGAGAGAAGTTCACATGATGCACTAGGTGTATTGACTTTTCAAGCCAATATCTGGATGTCTACCCAGAGATCAAAAGACACTGTCTCTGCCTGAGCAGCTCCTCCTTGTCTGTCCTAGGCCTGCTCCATGTTTAGTAGCATGCTCACCAGTATTCCCATTCCTGGACACTTTGAGCAACACTGATGCTGTCCTATTTATTTATTTTTACATTAGTGCATTGGGGGTTTTGCCTTCACAAACCTAGTTTCATTTCTAGAGAAACCAAATACCTCAGTATTTTTTGGTACTGTAATCCTCTGTGTGTACATATGTCTGCTCTTCTTGTTTCCCAAGCACTGACGTGAAAGCACCAGGCAAGTGCTTTTTTGGGGTTTTTTGTTGCCAGGGGTTGTATGTTTGATTTATTTATGATGTGAAATAATATATTTCTTCTTAGGAAGACATAGTTTTGTTACATAACTCTTTTTTTTTTTATACAAACAGAATAAATTATGATATTTCTATTGAGCTGGATCATACATTCTTTAAAGTCTTGAACTCTATAGTCCCCAAACTCGAAGCTCCCAGGTGAAGAGAAGTAAGAAATCTGAGTTTCCAGCTCTGCAGATGTGAGGTCTGGACTGAACTAGAGAGGAAGATGGGTTTAAGCAATGTAATTGACTAGAAACTGCTGCTTGTGGTGTTTTCTTTGTCCCCATATAATTATATGCAATGGCAGAGAGCTAAGGCTGTCCTATGAGCTATAAGGTGGCTTTGGCTACAGTGATAGCCACAGAGGTGTAACAGTTTGAACCACCTGATACATGGGCACAGGACTATATGAAATTATACATATTCCTACTAGGAAGCAGGAAGAAACTTCCTTATTGCATGTGTAATGCTTCAAAGGTCAAGTCTAAAAATTAACCCCTTGGTAACAGATTTCTAATGCCTTGTGAGTTTGTGCCAAAGTGCTTTTCTGTCCACTTCTTTGATTCCTCCTTGCAACTCAAACTGCTTCTGCTGTCTCAAGTGAAGTATTTGGCTAGCTGGGCCATCTTTTGTAAACAAAGTGGGGAATAAGAAGGGATCAGGTAGCCAAGAAGTGACTTATTTTCTTAATCAGACCTAAATACATTATTTCCTGCTGTAGATTCTCACTAGTGTGACTTTAATCTGGCATTTCAGTTGCAGCAAAATGAGGTTTCTGTAGCATGTCAAAAGGCAGGCAGGGGAGGTCTCACAGAGCAGCACTCCTGGCAATTTGTGCATAGGAGCTGTGGGGTGAGGGTGATGGGCAACAAACACTACAGGGTTAATGCTGTGGGGAAGAGGTGCAGCTGGAAGCTTGCTTTCCTAGGCAGGGTGAGAGCACTGGTGACAGGGAGATGGATGTTGGGGAAGCATTAGGACATTGGCTGTCCTTGTCCACCACAAAAGGAAGCCACCAGTCCTTGCATCTATGAGTTGAATCCTACTCTTCCCTGTCAGAAATGGTTTTGCTTGGGCATATAGAACAGGTTATGGCTCTGTGTAAAAGCAAAGCATTTTAATAGTTATGGTCCTGAGCTTACAGATTAAGGTTTTATAGACGAAGCAGCTGTGCACTTGTCATGTTACCGGAGACAAGTAAAACACCACAAACTCCTGCTGACATCCTGCAAGTTACCTGGAGAATTAATGGTGCTAGAATCCAGGACTCTTCTCCTGGGAGAAGGTGCCCTTGAAGTATGGGATGATGCACTGCTATGTCTGAAATTCTTCCACGTGCACTACCCCTCCGACGCAGGTCTGTCGTCAGCACTGCGCAACAGCCATTGCCAAGCTTCCACCTGACACCAAGGGATTAAAAAAAAATGAAGCAGCAAAAAGGAGAAGAGATCCTTGGGCATTAAGAAACAAAGTCAGAAACCCCTGTTTTCTTAAAGTGTGCATGACCCTCCAAGTGCATATTCCTCCCCAAAGTCTGTGCCATGCTGCAAATCCTGCAAAACCCTCTTTGTCCCCAGAAAGGCCCTTGGCAGGTTGTGTTGCTCTGTGGGACTGCACCTACCACTGCTCGCCCTGTAAAGCATTCAAGGCTGTCTCTGCCTTTTTACACCTGCAGTTAACGGTGGAACAAACTTACTTTCAATGCAAAGCCAGGTTTGTTCAGTGGAAAAATACAACCTTGGCAGCCCCTGGGCGTGCAACTGATGGAAAAAAATCCTGCCTGTTAATCACAATTCAAACAGAAATCCGCTCCCCATCAGCCAGGGGAGCTTGTTTATGTGTTCTTGGAACAATAAAACTCATTACCTGGCAGCCGATCAGCTTTTATAACCTAAGCAGGCACCTGACAGGGGTGCAAAAGAGAGCTGCTTCAGCACAAAGCCTGCTGTGGGAAAGCCAGCCAGCAACAGCAGGGCTTCAGCACCAACACGTACTTCCAGCTCTGTGGACATCTGATGTCCTTTCCCAAGTTTCTATCATGAGCCTTCTGCTGTCACCCATAATGACAGTTTCAGAGAGCCCTGAGCCTGCTGCAAGGTCTCTGTGGACAGGATCGCACTCAGGTCCCATATTACTTCTGTTCCAAAGGGAGAATAAGGGGGCAAGAACAACAGTGAAAACAGATCAGTCACCTCAGTGCCAATTTCGGGGAGACAGATGGGCTCAGCTGGGGGTTCTCTGGGAGCAGGGGGAAAGAAGCAGGGCAGCTGGTGAGGTAGGGGGCAGAGGAAGAGGTGTGAGGCAGGCAAAGAGGCATGAGGGGCTGAGATGGGCAGTGACAGAGCCTGTGCATGGTGGAGCCAGAGGACGCCTTTATGACACAGCTGAACTCGACTTTGCTCACTGTGGATGTGTTAGGGAGGCATTTTCCCTCCCCCCTCCTTTATTTTCCCTTCCTTGATGTTTTGTTTGTTTAGGGTATCAAGGCACACAGTCCACCCTGTCCCATTTTCCACACAGTCCCATTTTCCTGTTTCCCACACAAGCTGGCTGTCCACACAGCAGTGGCAGGGGTTGGCCAAGACCCTGCCCCTTGTGCCCAATCCCTAGAAACTTGTCCCACCGCAGGCATGTGTAGGGCTTTCAGGTTATATAAACCTGTAGTTCTACAGTTGCATGCATCCCCATGGAAACCACAAGGAGTTTCCCCTCGGTGAGGACAGCAGTAACATCACTTCCTGGTGCTGACAAACCAATTTGTCATGAAGTGATAAAAAGGCATGTTTTGTGTTTGCAGGAACTGGCTCCAGGCTTTGTTCCTCCCAAGCCAGAGGCTGCTCACCCACCCCAAAGGCAAACAATGGTCATTGTGTGCTGCACAGAGCAGGCGTGGGGAGATGTGGACAAGCCCTTTGGGCTCCCCAAATGCCAGAACATGGGCCACCAACACCCCAAAGGTTACAATGTGTACAGAGGAGATGCAAGTCATGGCAATGTGTAACCCCACACAGCATGAGGGGCTCTATACATCATCCACAGATGGGTCCCCACGGCCGAGGGGTGGACACAGCCAACTCATGCAGGGACACAGCACATGAGCCTCACATAATATCCCCAGCAAAGATGCAGTACCCAGGGGATACAGTATACCAAGTTATCACATGATGAACAGGCCAGAGCTCCAGATTAGACAAGTCTTGGGTAATCCCCTTGTCTCAAAGCTTTTGCCTTTCTTTTGTAATCAGCACTTCAGAAGGTGCTGGCTGTACTCAGGCTTAGGGACTATCCTGCATTAGTCACTCCAGTATCAGACTAGCAGGGCCACAAGGATGTGTTATGCCATTACTCTGAAAAAAATATTACATCCAGATCAGACACAGGCAAGTCTTCTTTGCCCAGTTACCCACCTGGGTTTTTTCCTCTGCTTGGAGCAGAGGGCAGCAGGAAAGGCACTGTCATTTGAAAATGGGGTGTAAGTGCAATCACAGGAAGCCAGCTGCCCAGCTCCAAAGACAAGGCACAGTGCAATAGGGAAGGAGAAAAAAGCCATGGTTTGTGACTGTCTAGTGTAATTAGAGGTCACTATGCCTCAAACTTCATCTAAACCTCTTTCTTAGCCTTTCCCTTGTCTAGGGACACCTACATACAGTGTAGCCAATAAGACTACACCCAGGGTTTTGGCTTCCCCAAATCTGCTCCAATCTAAGGCTGTAGGGAGGTTGGGAAAACAGCTAAAAGCCCACTTGTGTGTGGCCACCACCTTCCCTGGCCAGTGGCCACAGCTGATGGGGGGCTGGCAGCCCAGCCAAGAGGTACAGCCAAGGTGCCTGGTCAGGTTGGTTCTATTAGCACCATCAAGGGCTTAACAAGTTAAATGAGACCAAGATATTAAAGGAGGAAAACAGCTGAAGGGAGACACCTGAGAACTTAGGGAGAAGCCCAATCTGCTGGTATTCCAATATAATTGGCCTTGCTGTTGGGACTTCAACCTGACTAGCTGGCCCTACTGGGAACCTGGCTCAAGGTCAGGCTCAGCTCTGTGTGTCCTGCCCTTGCTGTGATGATATAATTAATGCTAAGGGCAGTCTCCAAGAGGTGAATCCAAGTACCTGAGAGGAAACAGCTGAGTTGCTCTACTGCTGAGGTGGGTAAAGGATTCCTGCTTTTGAGACCTATTTCTCATTTTGGAAGTGCTGTTGTACAAACCTGTGTCTACCTGGAGAGCAGTGCCAAGGTCCTACGTGGACATGATGCTATTAGTCTGGCACAGAGCAAGCTGGTTCCATCATCATCAGACTAGTGGCCAAAACCAGAGGAAAAGGCAGGTTTGTTTCTTGCCCTTACATGGCGTGGGATGACCTGTTCTCCAGATGTGGATGGGATTTTTATTTTTCTCCCCCTGGGATTTTCCATTTCCAGGGTTTTCCAGCTGCTGCATGTGACTGCACACCCCACCTGCGGTGCCAGGCTCCGTGTGTGCCCTGAGCGCGGAGACTTAGCAGCACTGGTGGCACAACTGAGGGGCTAGGGGCTGGCGGAGGGCCCTGGGAGGCTGCTGGGCTGGGGGTTTCCTGAGCGGTGCTCTCAAGCTCTCGCATTTGCGTGCGTTTCCTGCTAGACACAGAAATGACTCTGTCTGGGCTTCCCCTCCTCGATGCGGCTGGCAGGCAGGGGGGTGGGTGAGATGAGACACCCGGCACAGCAGCTCACCTTCTAGCCGCCAGGGCTGACGGTGGGTGGATGGATGTCTCCTCCAGACGGGTGCTCAGCAGTGCTTCTGGCTGGGAGTCTGGAGGGTGGGAGGGGTTCAGAGACCCAAATAAAGAAGATACTTGCGAACATACACAGTGTGTGTTTTCCCCTCAGTTTAGGAAGGATGTTGACTTGCTGGAACGAGTCCAGAGAAGAGCAACAAAGTTGGTGAGGGGTTTGGAACATAAGCCCTACGAGGAGAGGCTGAGGGAGCTGGGGTTGCTTAGCCTGGAGAAGAGGAGACTCAGGGGTGACCTTATTACTCTCTACAACTACCTGAAGGGAGGTTGTAGACAGACGGATGTTGGTCTCTTCTCTCAGGCAGCCAGTACCAGGACAAGAGGACACAGTCTCAGGCTGTGCCAGGGGAGGTTCAGGCTAGATGTTAGGAAAAAGTTCTGTACAGAAAGAGTGATTGCCCATTGGAATGGGCTGCCTGGGGAGGTGGTGGAGTCGCCATCATTGGAGGTTTTCAGGAGAAGACTTGATGGGGTGCTTGGTGCTGTGGGTTAGTTGCTTGGGCGGTGTTGGATTGGTTGATGGGTTGGACGCGATGATCTTGAAGGTCTCTTCCAACCTGGTTTATTCTATGTATTCTATTTTAATAACAGTGGGCATTAGTAACCCTGTTATGTCTTACCTAGGTCTTGTTGGGCGTTCAGGCTGGGTGAGTTAGGTCTGTGTGCCAATTCATTCCAAAATCCATATTGTACAGATCAGGTTGGGGCTATCTTGAGTGCCACAGAAAATGCTTCATTTCTCATAAAAAGGTTATGTATGACACCAAACCCTGTCATTTCAATACCTTTTGGTTCCTAAACTATAGGCCAAGCTTTAAAAATAAACTCTCACAGGACTCTGACACGGCGTAGTCACATTTGAACTCAGTAACCAGTTGGCTACAAATTAGAATAGAATAGAATTAACCAGGTTGGAAAAGACCTTTGAGATCATCAAGTCCAACCTATCATCCAACACCATCTAATCAACTGAACCATGGCACCAAGCACCCCATCAAGTCTCTTCCTAAACACCTCTGGTGATGGTGACTCCACCACCTCCCTGGGCAGCACATTCCAATGGCCAATCTCTCTCTTTCTGGGAAGAACTTTTTCCTAACATCCAGCCTAAACCTCCCCTGGTGCAGCTTGAGACTGTGTCCTCTTGTTCTGGTGCTGGTTGCCTGGGAGAAGAGACTAACCCCCACCTGGCTACAACCTCCTTTCAGGTAGTTGTAGAGAGCAATAAGGTCTCCCCTGAGCCTCCTCTTCTCCAGGCTAAGCAACCCCAGCTCCCTCAGCCTCTCTTCATAAGGCTTGTGCTCCAAACCCCTCCCAAGCTTTGTTGCCCTCCTCTGGACGTGTTCCAGCAAGTCAAAATCTTTCCTGCACTGAGGGGCCCAGAACTGGACACAGTATTCCAGGTGTGGCCTAACCAGTGCTGAGTACAGCAGGTTCTCACTACACAGTTTGTCGGGTTTTTAAAAAGTGATAATCTTTGTCCCAGAGCCAAGTGTGGGTTCCACCTGTGCTACATTAATAAACTACACTGCCATCTTTAGACTTTAACATTCTGACAGAATTTGATTTTATTTGAAAGGGTTTGGTTGGGTTGGTTTGGTTTGTTTTGTTCCCAAGAAATTGTGGTGAAGATGTCTGAAAAATGGCTTTTTTTGGGGGGGTCTTTTCTGTACTGGAAAGAGGAGCTTTCTTTTCAGTGTCTACCCTACATTATCATCTGCAGTAAATTTCTTTCCCCATCGCTGTTTTGTTCTTTCAAACCTTATTATGGCTTTGTTAATTGGCAGCTGGGTCATAGCACTGCGTGGTTTTGATGGCAGGTTTTTCTAATTTATGGAGGATATAAAATGCAGATGTTCCTTGACTCTAATAGTCTCTCCTGCTACTCTGTGATACTTGCAGACCAGCTGGTGATTTTTATGTTTGCTTGTCTTCTGCCATGCCATCTTGGTGATTGCAGACACCTATTTCAGGGGCTTTCACAGGGTGAGTATTAAAAAAAAGGTTAGGTCTATGTAATTGTTCTTCATAGTATCAGTCAGGGTTGGAAGGGACCACAAGGATCATCTAGTTCCAAACCCCCTGCCATGGGCAGGGACACCCCACACTAGATCAGGCTGGCCAGAGCCTCATCCAGCCTGGTCTTAAACACCTCCAGGGACAGAGCCCCAACCACCTCCCTGGACAACCCATTCCAGGGCTTCACCACTCTCATGGAGAAGAACTTCCTCTTCACATCCAGCCTGAATCTCCCCACCTCCAGCTTCATTCCATCCCCCCTAGTCCTATCACTACCTGATATCCTGAGAAGTCCCTCCCCAGCCTTCTTGTAGGCCCCCTTCAGATACTGGAAGGCCACAATTAGGTCACCTCGGAACCTTCTTTTCTCCAGACTGAACAGCCCCAACTCCTTCAGTCTGTCCTCACAGGAGAGGTGCTCCATCCCTCTGCTCATCCTTATGGCCCTTCTCTGGACACGTTCCAGCATGTCCATAGCCCTCTTGTAATAGGGGCTCCAGAACTAGAGGCAGTACTGCAGATGGGGTCTCACCAGAGCTGAGTAGAGAGGGAGAATCACCTCCCTTGACCTGCTGGCCACACTTCTCTTGATGCAGCTCCAGGATCTGATTGGCTTTCTGGGCTGCAAGTGCACACTGAGAGCTCCTGTTGAGCTTCTCGTCCACCAGCACCCCCAAGTCTCTCTTTTAACCCTGTATTCATGCACAATCCTTCTTACACATCAAACACAAACCAGAACGGTGCAAACTTTGATGCTTTTCAGTGGTTTAAAGTGCCCAGTGCTTGTTCCCATTAGCCAGGCAACAGGGGCACATCATATAAACAAGTGGCATCAACTACCTAACCCTCTCTACTGGGTCCTCCTCAGACATATAAGTGCTGGTTTAACTGTCACATTTACAGGATATTTCCTTGGCCTTTGTTAAAGTCAGCAGTCCTGCACATCTCTGCTGTGATGGCATCAGCTGTGTCTGGGCACACTTGGCATTTCATAGAATCAATAAGGTTCGAAAAGACCTCAAAGAACATCAAGTCCAACCTGTCACCCAAGACCTCATGACTACTAGACCATGGCACCAAGTGCCACATCCAATCCCCTCCTGAACACCTATTTCCCCCGTGTTGCTGGGCTTTGCTGCTGTGAGATCAAAGCTTCCAGCTGATGGTCTGGATACCAGCCTGGCAGAGTCTTACAACCTCGTCTGTGTAGTGGTTGCTTCTCCCACTCCCAAGTCTTAGGTGGTGCCCTGGGAGAGGAGATGACCTCTGGAAATGTCTTGTTGGCAGCTGAGTATGAGGAATCCAACCGCTCGGGGTGTTTCAAGGCACACTAACATAAACCATGGCATCATCTGCTGAGATTAGCGCAGGTGGAGCAGGAGGGTTGAATCTGGTCAAATGTTGAAATCTTGTCCACTGCTGTAGCTTGGCTGGAACTGCTGTTGCGTCACTGGAATGCTTTGAGCTGAAGGATTTCTGCCTGCCCTGGGAGCTGTGCGAGGAGCCAGCTGAACAGCCGACTGCACAGTGTGAAACAATAGTTCCCACCTTTTCCTACTGCCTGGGAGGAACAGAAAGGAACAAAGCTATTTGCAAGGAGGGGGGGAAAAAAATCCTTTCAATCGTCTTTCACTCTTCCCTCTCATTTAGTTTCCTCCCTCCCAGAGGGAGACATCTCAGCGCTGAGCAACCCCCAGATTTCAGCACCTTCCCTTGCTCCTCTTTATTCTTTAAGCACTTGTCCGCAGGCGCCAAGGCAGACAGTCGTTTATAACTGCCTTTTGTTCCTCTGTTTACATCTTCCCTTCCAGGCTCCAGGGATGGCTGACGTCAGGGTGCTACATTTGGGCTCATCATACTTTTATCTGGTGTTAATGCCTTCCATGAACAGCAGGAATGTGGACCGCAAGGCGAGCTGCCGGGGCAGCACGGGGAGAGGGGGGCCAGGGAGGGCAGGCGGGAGCCCAGCAGGCAGTGCTGCATCAGGGCATGGCACGATGCTGCCCACCCTGCTCTCCCTGACAGGCACCAATTGGTTTGCTGGAGAGGACCATGGTCATTTATGGCCTTGTGCAGGGACGGCCTGCCCACTGGCACCCTGTCTGTCTGTCCAGGCAGCTGGCAGAGTTGTATGTGGCACCACAAGCTACGCGCCAAGCTATTTTTAAGACGCCTGGGCTGCATCCCAAGTATAGCATGCTCTATTTCTGCTGCAAAATGATCTTCCTGGGTGGGGGATGCACAGATTTTTTATTTATTTATTTTTCATGTGAAACACAAGGGTTTGGAGGCAGTGAGAGAAACAGCTGGGCACAACTGGAAGAGAGGCACACAGACAAAAAGGATAAGCTGGTGGTCATGAAGCTCAAGAGAGCTCTGTGCTCGCTGCTCATGGTGAATGCTCATTGCCAATGGTTTGCTCATGGGTCAGGAATCAAGTAGGCCTGGCTTTGGTTTGCAGCTGGGGTTTACTGAGGACACTGGAGGGCTTTGCATTTGTTTCAAATAGGCTGGTGGGGGAGTTTGAGATTCCGAAACATGTAACAAGGCTGAAAGGGATGAACAGGGATACTAAATGCAGAGCTGTAAACTTGCTGGTTGATTTCACCAATTTTGGATCTGCCTCTTGCTCCAGATCAACTGGACTCAAGGCAGCAGAACACCATTTGTTCACCAGGGCTTGAAGAAACTCCTAAAAAGAATTACCCAAAAGGAGATACTTGCTACATTCCTTGTAGTGACATCAAAAGACCCTGGGAAGTGGTGCAGGCTCCACTGTGGCAGGGATGTCACCTTGATGGGGTAGCAAGAGGACTCTGCTCCTGCCTGTGGATGCTGGAGGAGGTAGATCAGGCTGTCACCCATGCCCTGCCAGGCTGCTCACTGTGGGAACAGATTTTACAGGTAGAAAGTGATGTGCTGGACCATGGACTGACTCCTCATGGCTGTGAGCTTTGTCAGTGCAACTTTCATGCCTAAGTCTGAAACTGGAGGTCTGAAGTGTTTAATCTTCTCATACAGGTGAGCTGGGGATGACACAAAGGTTTCTGAGAGCATAGAAAGGGCTGTAAAAGAGTTTTCTTCAAAGCTTAAGGATAATCTGCCATTCTTAATTTTTCACCTACCTTCCAAGGACCCACTCCTTAACTGCAAGTAGCACAAACAAGTGATATGACTTCACCACTAATCATGGCACTTCTGGAAGTCCTGTTCTCTGAAACCTATGGCTCTGTTACCTCCACTCACCAGGAAGATCTCTTCCTCAATCATAAATCTTTAGTGGAAACATTTGATATTTCCAAAGCCCAGCATAAGACTGATAGTTTTTCCTTTGAGGTTGTTCTTTTGGAGGAATATTTAGGTTTCCTTGAGGCTGGATAAAAGTTTTCCACTTTCTGATTTCCAGTAAATCGGGGCTGACTTAATACTATCTCTGTATTTAAAAAGAAAAAAGCTGGCTTCCAGGGACAGGAGACAAAATACTTCCACCTACTACCAAAACACAGAAGAAAGGAGTGAGTAATGACATTCAGAATAAGAACCAAGTCTGTTTGCAGGTAGAGGCAATCAGATCCAGAAGGCTGGGCTTGATGTTTCTCATCAACTCTCTCTGGTTACCAAGGGTAGCAGATATAAAGATACAAACTGATTTCTGAGGAAGAACAGACTCTTTTGATTATGCAAGTTGAAGTCCTACATAATGTAAGCCAAAGTTCTGACTGAAAAAAAAACACCTATTCTTTAGAAGGACACTGTCCTGACAGATTATTTCAAATTGCAGAGGTGTAACTCTGTAAAAGCATTTCTGGGCAATGTTCACTGGGAAGAGCAGATGAGTCTCAGGAATCATTGATTCTTAAAATGGTTCTGTGTTGCTCTCACCAAGCCACCTCCTGTTTTTCTACCTCGGTCTACTTTTCTCTAGAACGAAGACTGTGATGTTGTGCCTTGATACTATCAGCTTCAATTGGGCTGTTCACCAGCTGGTGACAAAGAGAAGCAGCTCGCTAGGGAAAGCACACACCCAGCAGGCTTTTTCTGGTGAAGTATGCTCAGCATGTTTAAAGTGCAGTGGTCCTGAGGTCTCACCATTGCCTGAATGTCAACGTGTTCTCCCTCCCCAGTGGAGCTGGGATGATGGGCTTGCAGGGAGGGTATAGGTGACTATGCTAAAGGCTTGGCCAGCTCAGGGATGTGGCTCCTGAGCTTGCCTTGGAAGTGGCCTTGGCAAGATCAGATCCAGCCTAGCACAAGGGTGGAAGCAGGGTAGGGAACAGTCCGGGGTGGGTCTGGAGCAGCAAAGCCCTGTATATGGAGAATGTGACTGCTGTGGAGTCACTGTTTTTTAGGGTGAAGGAGGAGGGAAATCTGTTTGTCTTGAAGGAGGAAGCACAAGGAGCTCAGCAAGAAAGGGGAGGTGTAGGGAGAGGATGCAGGTGGGAGCAAGGGATGTGTGGGGAGATGTGGTGTGGGTGGGGTAAGGGGAATCAACGACTTCTATGTTTGTGGCAAGAGAGAAGATAAAGTGAGTTACTGGTGATGAAACAAAGGCAAACTGAAGGGGAAGGAAAGTTGCTTCATGTTTGTAGTGGTTTTCCCTTGCACAGTGAGGTAAGATCCTGGGTAGAGAGAGACTTGGAGGCTGGCAGCAGAAAAGGAGACTTGGGTGGGTGAACAAGAAGGGTTTGTGAAGCAAGATGGTGAAAAGGCAGATGCTGGAGGCTATCAAACCATTTGGTGAGGAAAAAGGCAGAGCTGATACAGGAGAGACCACATCTGCAATGGAGGAAACAGTTCCTTGATGCCAGAGACTCTACACAATGTGGAGAAGGAAATGGATGCTGTCAGTGAGCTAAACTTAGAGATTATAGGGTAGAGCTCCATGATGGGAGAAAGGACATAAACTTTGAGAGGGAGGAAAATGAGGTATGAAAGAATCAAATATTTGTAGTAAAGACAAGGAGAATGAAGTAGAAAGGATGGGACTGAGAGTGAGCAGATAGTTGGGAAGTTGCTGAGTGATTGAGTGTAATGGATTGAGCTCCCTTCACCCTGTTCACAGTGGGTGGGATAGAGGACTCTGAGCTGAGAGGAAAAAGTCAGGCTATTTGCCCACAGTTTAAAGAGATGTTATCCCCATAGGGGATAACAGAAGTGCCAGTTTCCCCTTCCCACAGAAGGGGAAACAACCTGACTCCTCAGTTTCTAAGGAGGATTGTAGCTTCTCTAAATAGGACAGAAAGGGTCATGATATGAAAGATGGGGAACTTGTGCTCTCACTTAGAGCTGAGCACTCAGGTCATGATGGGGTCCTTCAAAGCCCTTTTCCTAAGGGCTGCTTCTCAAGGAGGTCTCCAATTAGAACAAACTGGTCCATACCAAGCTGGGCACTGGTGGATTTCTCCTCTTTTGCCACTAGCTAGGATGCTTCTCTTCTCCATGGGCAGGTGCTGCACATGATCTCACAGCACTTCAAGCCTTCCAGACTTTTTTGTTCCTTATGCATGGGGGAGGCACAGAAACACAGAAAGAACATGCAGTTGAGTGCAGGGAAAGCTGCAGCCCTGTGTGCTTTATGAAGGTGATTTCAGCATCCTACTTACTGCACTAACAAGCCTGAAACATGCAACAGTGCTTGCCCAAGCCTCATAGCCACTGCTGCAACTTTGTGTGGCATGTTGCTCCATCTTCCCCCTCTACTGCACAAGCCAGTTTCCCTTCTGAAAGACAGTTGAAGCCCTAAAGAAAAGAGGCTAATTCTCCCTTGTTTTGCCCTTCCCACCATGACATAAGTGAGTATGACATATCACCGTATCAGAAGCAGGACCAGCTGCCCCAGGCTGTTTCCCTTACACCTTGGCTTCCCACCAAATTGCCAGTCCTGGATCTGGCCATAGATCTCCATTTTCCCACCCTGCTCCTCCCCCTCAAGCCAGAAACTTGGTTCTGAAAGGCAGAAAAGGAATGAGAAATGGCTTTGCGAGGAGGCTGCCTGTGGGAGCATGGTGGTCAGCTGAGCAACTGCTTGTTGCAGCCCAAGGTGCTGGGCCACGTTTGCAGATACCCTGCACTGTTCATCCTCTTCCTGAGCTGTGTGAATTGCTATTCCCTTGTGCTGGAAGTTCAGGTGAGGTGCTGGAGAGCACTGGGTATAAAAGGTGATAGCCCAGCTGGTGTTCCAACCACTCTGAAGGTGTGTCTTGTGGAACTGGGGGTGAAGAGCCTGTGCAAAGAGTGAGGGGTGCATGGGTGCTGTCAGGTCAGCTCTCCGGATGAGCACACAGCTCCTCCTGTGTAGTGCCCATGCCGGTGTCACTGCATGGGAGCATGTTGCTGGCACACTCCTTGCTGAGTTGTCCCTGTGCATGGCTGTCATGTGTGCAGTGGCTCCTGAACTTCATGCACTTTCAGGGCAGGAAACAGTCTTCTCCTGCTGAGCACATAGTGGAAGTGGCCATGCCAGGCCAGTGGCCACCCAGCCCTCCTTGGACGATGCAGAGGGTGGGACAAGGACCAGCTGAGTGTGCTGGAATTCTCCTTCTACATGGAAGTGGAACAGTTGCTCACCAACAGCTGTGCCCACCCTTGGATATGTTGGCTGTGTCAGGAACCCCCCTGCATGACCCCTGGGGGGTCTCAAATGCTGATTGTGTGGGGCTGAGCACACTAAATCTGTGCCAGAAGAGTCTGGGAGCAAGGGGGCTGCGTGAGCCTTCCTTCCTGGCTCCTGCACTGCATGGTGACGTGGTTGTTGCAGGAAGGAACAGCAGGTTCCTGAAGGGACATTCCTCCCATAGCTTCGCGGGCACCATGGTCCCCTCCTTGCTGCAGCACACAGCCAGTCTCCAGTGGCTGTTTTTAAATCCCATTTCCATGGCACCTTTCCAGCCCCATATTTCTTTTTGCACACCAGGGTGGAAGCAAACCCTCACTCCTTGCCCTGAAGCCTTGATCCAGAGCCTTCTCGCAGCAGCTGTACTTTTCCAGTGTGCATCTGCCAGGCAGGAGAGAGCCCTGCAGCTTCTTTGAGGACTCCTGGAAAGTAAGACAGGACAGATGCACAGGCTGGTGCTTGAACTTGGGTTCCTCTCCAGAGAAAACATCCATGTCCTTGTGCTCTTCACCCATCTTTCTGCTCCTTATTTGCTAATCAAGGTCTAACTAGTGTTCCAGAGATTGCTTTTAGAATGGAAGTTACTTAAAAGGTCTCTTGCTCACTGCCTTTTGGTCACTTTTCTGCTTGCAAACCTTCTCCATTTGGCAGCATTTATTTCACTTGCCTTCCTTGAACACAAATGATTTTTTGGCCAGCAGTACTTCAGCAGCTGCAGAAAAGTTACAGAGAGAGAAGCGTGTGCTTGTCTATGCCCCATCTGCTTTCTGGGTCTGGGCTCGGTCCTGCCAGCTCAGCACTGGCGGTGTTGAGGCCAATCTCTGTGATATGGATGTTTCTGCCCTAGATAGCTGCAGCACTGAGCTGTCTGAAGGCTCTTTACCCACACAACAGACACCAGATCCCTCTGAAATGCAGTGCTTGAGGCTGAAACTGAAAGTCCGGAGAGAATTAGTCACTCCTGTACCCTAGTAACGCTGGCGAAAACCAGCCTCAAACACAGTACAGGCGAGGGTTTTGCAATCCCAGCAGTAGCCTGGTGCTTCTACTCAGGCAGAGGGAGCTGCTGGGGGGGAGGACAGAGCTGAAATGCACCCCAGTTCCTTCCCCCTGCCCTCCTTTGGCCCACCATGGGCTGAGCTCCAGAGGTGGGATTAGGGTGATTAGGGTTTAGTAGGGATGGCACAGCAGCCTACTTTCCATCAGGCCCAACCAGTATGGGAGCTTGTATTGTGCATCTGCCTCATGAAATGGCAAATGCAGTCTTGAATGCTTGGGGTGACATGCCCATGGGGTGTCAGCATTCCCTTGGAAACACTCTCTGCCTGTGATTCTGACGGCATCCTCATCCCAAACTCAGCTTGGAGTGTCAGAAAATTTGCCATCCTCGGGAGGGTTTGAAGCCAAGCTCCAACTCTTTGGGGCCCATCGTTGGCCACAGCCTTCCCTGAAAAGCGTGGAGCTGCTGCCGTGCTTTTCCAGGCTCTCTGCAGGAGCGCTGGGGTGCAAGGAGGGGGCTGTGAGGCTCTCCCCACAGCGCTGCCGGGCCGGTTTAACTGGTTCCAGATTTGCAGGCTTCACGTCAGCGCCTGAAATGAGACCCGGGCTGTGCTTAACCACCACAAAACATAGCAACGGCACAGCAGCGCTGGCACCTGTGCAAAGAGAAAAAACCCAACCAAACACACGAAAAGTCAACGTGAAACAAAACCCAGCCGGTTTTTCAGGCCTGCCTGGCCTTCACAGCACAGAAAAAAAGGCAAAGCTTCCAGGAAATGGATGTGGGCCCACAGAGGAGCCATTAGGGATGCTCTGAAAGCTCCCACCCATTTCAACAGGGAGTGTTTTAGGCAGTGCTGCTGTGGTTCTAGCAGTCAAGGAACTTCCCTGTCCCCGTTGTCCCCTAAAAATGTCTGTCCAGGCAGGCCTGGGGTGGGGCAGGCAGTGGGCAGGATCCTTAGTGCTACCTGTTCTGCCCTGCCTTCTGCTCTGCCTGCTCAGCACTGACCTCACGGTCACTGCCATTTGGGCAGGGTTCGAAGCCTCTGGTCACAGTGTTGCTGCCTTTACAAGGCAGTTCCCCTCAAGCCAACAGAAGAATAGGGGGAGTAGTTAGAGTGTTAGTTATGGCCCCAGGAGAAGGTCTTGCTTGGACCTCCAGAAAGTTCTTGAGTCCTGGGATGCACTTCAGGAGAGTGGGACAGCGTTGCAGTGAGCTCTAGGGAAATGTGAACCTATGTCTGTGTCACATCTGCTCTCTATCTCCATAGTGGGCCCAACCAGTCTTCTGTGTCTGACCATCAACTCAGGGAGCTCTGAAGGGGGACTCCAGATCCACATCTAAGACAGACAAGTCCTTGTGCAAGTATATGACTTCCCTCCCAGCCTCCACAGCCTTTCTAGGTAGGACATTGCCTTGAATTTCGTGCCACCCGGAGACAGCAGTACACTGGCAACCTTGTAACGGGGATCAGATGTGCAGGAGAGGTCCCTGCCTGTGTGCAGACTTGGCACAGGGAAGCCAATCATTGTCTATACCACTGTACAACTAGATCAGGTTGCCCAGGGAGGTGGTTGAGGTGTCTTCCCTGAAGATAAGGTAAGGCGTGACAGGGCACTGGGCAACCTGATCTAGTGGAGGATGACCTGCTGAGTGCAGGGAGGTTGGACTAGTTGGCCTTTGGAGATCCCTTCCAGCCTGGACCAGTCTATGATTCTGTGTTTCAGGAGGCAAGGAAAACTGGGAGCTGAGAGGGAGCACAGAAGGGTGCATCAGGAAAGGCAGCCCTCATGGTGAACCATGTACTCCGCTCACATCAGTGTCCTGCCTCTGGCATGAATGGAAACAACATGTCCAGCACAGCCAGTTCTAATGGTGCTGGACCAGGGAGGAGGTAGAGGGAGTCCCATCGGACCAGCTGGAGCCCTACAGCAGGAGCTGAGGTTAACACTATCATAACTTCAAATGTTATTAGTAGTTACATAAAAAAAACCCAACAACCAAAACCACCACCCAACAAAACATTAAAAACCTGCTTGCACAATTCTGTTCTCCTGACCCTTCTGGCCATACATTCTCAGGCTTGCTAAGTGCTGCAGGACACGGTGTGTCCTTTTATTGCTCCTTAGCTGACCGGCCATTTATAGCTTCCACCTCTGACTGCTGGGTCTTCTATTTTGAAGCAGTGCAAAGGAGTAGGACGGATCAGCTTTCTTTCTCTGCCTCCTCCCACATACCCTGGTCATGCTACCTCCAGCATTTCCCCTTCTCACACTAAATAAGCTCTCTTGGCAGGGCAAGTGCAGCCCACAGGGTTAATTTTATTCACTGCTTGATCTTTTTTTCTGGGCTTTACTGGCATTTGCTGGCTATAGCTAGCCCCCTCCCTGCATGCGCTCTCAGCCCTGGCAGAGGTTTGTCAGTGTCACTTGTGTCACTGAAAGCTCTGCTCTGTGTTCTTAAAGCTGTGTATTGACAGGACACCAGGAAAAGTAACCTCAGCTGTCACAGTGAAAACTTGGAAGTGAATCCAGACTGCAGAGAGAACTAGGGAGAAGAAAAGCAGATTGTGGTTCAGTGACCTGCACCTCCAGAGCCTTGATGGGACATTATCAGGCCTCTTGGTGCCTGTTAGTGAAATAAAATACCCAAGTGCCTCTCTGTGATCAAACTCCTGCAATCTGGGGAGGAAAACTCTGCATGTGAATGGCCTCTCTGGGAGGAAGGTTCCCATCCCAACGGTGTCAACCCAGAAAGGCACTGCTGAGTGGAGGTACCTGGTTCATCAGTAAGCACTTTACCCCTGTGTTAGACATTGCATCAGCACAGTGACCACCACAGAGGATGACGAGTTTCAGTGATCTCAAGCTCTTATTCAGACTGTAGTCACATCAGGTATAGAACCTGATGTGTTTTATCAAGGAGGTGAGTCTCCATCACCTTTACACAGAAGAAAGAGGTGACTGAGTCATGAAGTAACCTGTTAAAAATCATCCAAAAAGTCAAGGAAGGAAAGAGGAGATAGAGAGAAAGGGGGCTCAGGTCTCTTGAGTACCGCTGCCAAGTCCCAGGCACCAACTGCCAGTGCTTTTATCAGCTTCCATTCACTTTGAAATGCTCCTCAGCACATTTTCCACCATTTCTTTCCATCTGAAAGGAGAGACAATTAAATCTTATGACTTATGGGAGTGATGGAGTGACTCATGCTAAGCCAAAGCAGAAGTTGCTGCCAGACATGTTACACATCTGGATTTCCAGCCCCATGTCAAACTGTTGCTGACACTTCTCAGGGTTGCTCTGAAACCTGCAAGACTACCCCAGTATTACATGGCATTCAGAGATGTATCAGCAGGAGTAAACAATGTGTCTTCAAGGTGTGATGAGAAAACGTCATACTCTGATTTTCAGCCTGGTAGAAAGGTATGTGAGTAAACTAACAAATGTGATTTGGCTTGTGTGGCTTTTTTGTCTCCTACCTTAGACTGTTGTACAGTTCTACTGTCATTGCCAAACTGCTGCTCATCACAGAGAGGTGGACACGAGCCAGCACACCCACAGAGGGCATTGTCCCACCTTCAAAGAGATTCATCTTGTCCAGCTTTGCTGTCACATTAGCCAAGAGGTTTGTTGGTTTATTTTGGTTTGCTTCTCATGTGACAATCTCTAAAATAGCCACAGCAAAATGAATAAATAGCTAACTGCTGGGAGTTTAAATGAAGCTGCCTTGCTCATCGCATTCTCCAGACGTATCTTCTTTCCTACACAGAAATCTTTTTCCAGGCTGAATTTAAGGAGCTGGGACACTCACGTGTGATTCTGGGCTATTGTGAGGCCATAACAGCGTTTGCCTAAGCAGACTGTGGACGACACTTGGGTGCTGCCAAAGAGAGATTTGCTGTGTATGAGGGGACAGGACGAATGGGTCCAAGGAGTGGCTCTCACTATGGACAGGCTGCATGAGTCCTCCGGACGGTGCATGTGCACTTGTCTGTGGCCACTGAACATAAAAAGCATTTCTTTCACAATGTGTGTGCCCCAGGTCAGAAAAGGGCATGTTTGACCTTGAACTATCTCTAGGGTGAAAATAGCACCCCGTCTTGATCAGCCCAATGAAAGCTGGAGCTGCGGCTGGGAGGTATCAGGTACCGCTCTACAAGAACCACGTCTGAAATGAATAGCTCGTCCCCCTCCATCGCTGTGTGTCTTTCTGCCACCTGCTGGGCTTTGAGGCACCATCCTGCGGTGGCTCCTTGTGGCTGGCAGGCTCTGGCTTGGCTGGGCTCTAGGGGACAAAGCCCTGGAGCCAGAGGTGGGGAACTGCCAGTGACTCCATTTCATGTGGCCTGCAGGTGTGTGGAGTTTTCATCAGATGTCATTTAGGTGTGTGTTGATGCATGGCCTGCTTGAGATGGCTGAGAAGTCTCATTCCTTCCTACCCACTCCTGTCCTAAGGAAGACTGGAGAAAGCAGTGGAAGGTGAAGGGATGTCTGTGATATCTCCCTCCCTTCTTCCTGCTGGGTCTGTGATTACTCCAGAGAGCTACCCCATAGTGAAACCTTTCCCAAAGTTCTTGACATCTTGCTGTAACAACATGAAAGTGTTCAGCTTTCTCTGAGCAGGACCCTGGCCTAGCTCCCTGGAAGGATGTCATCCTTCCAGTGTTGCTGACTGTCTTGACAACATTTTTGTGCATCTGTGCATGATGTTCACCTTCAGAGGGGAACCATGCAGCAGAGCTATGGACGTGTGCGTGTGCACCACCAGACGCAACAAGCCCATTCCCAAGTGATACAAGCTAAACTGAGAGAGAAACTTTTCTGCTTGACCGAGAGGGTGCGAGCTGGGAGTGTTTGTAGTGCAGACCTATCCCTGCAAATCCTCCCAGCTCAGACTCGGCTAAATTAATGCTGCCGCCGGAGCTGAGCGGTGGTTTGCAGGACAAAGCTCCCCTCTAGTGGGAGATCGCAGCAGTGCCGGGCACCGGGCACAGCCCGGCCACAGCAGGTACCTCACTTACCCAGGGCCGGAGAAAACCCAAAGCACAGGCACTGCTTGCATGGCTCTGCAGAACCAGCACAACAGGGCCCATCCTAAAGAGGGCAGACCCAGACTAGATATAAGGAAGAAATGTTTACAATGGGATCAGTGAAACACTGACACAGGTTGCTCAGAGAAGTGGTATAAGCCCCATCCCTGGAAATAGTCCAGGCCAGGTTAGACAGGGCTCTGATCAGCCTGGTCTAGAGGAAGACGTCAAGGCTCACTGCAGGGGGCTGGACAAGATGATCTTTAGAGGTCCCTTCCACCCCAAAGCATTCTGTGAGTCTATGATAAATGGCTATGCAACTGCCACAGCGCCCTGAGAAGTCTGTATTGTTACCTGCTTTTTACAGAGGGAGAAAATGCTGGAAAAATAGGGTAAGAACCTTGCCTGATGAAGTCATCTGAGGTCAGGATCTGCACGATGCTGGGGGGGAGCATTGCTTGGATCAGCTGTGCTGATCTGTCACACTGCTCAGCGGCTCTTCACAGAAAGAAATGTTGTCATTTTGCAAGTGGCCCCCTAACAGAGCTGTGTGCTGAAAAATGCAAAGTGACTAAATGGAAGTTCTTTGCTCTGCAATGTGTGTGTGCATGTGGCACTCAGAAATGTCCAGGTTTTGAGCAGCAGCATGCCCTAATGCTGCAGGGTACAAACCAAGTCTGAGTACTGGGAAATGTGGGAGGTTTTACTAGGACTGCTGCTGTGTGACCATGATGCAAATATTATTCCTGAAGTTCCCTGGAGATAGGTTTCTCTGCAGTTTGAGGACCAAGGTTTGGGAGTGCTCTGAGATCTGATGATAAAATTGTCAACAAAAGCAGGTAAATATAATTGCTACTGCTGCAATTATCAGAGTTTCAGAAAGGAAAATGCTTTCCCCCCACCCCCAGCATCAGGCTGTGACAGAACAAGAAATATCACTGTGTTTGTGAGGACCTGATCCTTGCTGCTCCACACTATGCAAGCCAGGGTTTCTTCTGCACTTGTGTGCCTGCACCATTCCCAGTTGCTGTGCCAGGTGACCAGGAAACCTGGGGGCTTCTCCGTAACTGCCCACCAGTGCACTGGCCCCTGAGGACTGGCAATGCAGCTGCACTGTGTGCAGCTGTGGGGACCTGGCTGAGCCCTGGGCAGCAGCTCCAGTGCCCTGCTTGTGTAAGGGCTGCTCTCATTTCTATTCGTTTAGGGTAATGAGTTATTCTTCCAGTGCTTCCAGAGCAATGGCTTATGGGGAGAGGACAAAAATGCAAAGGGCATGTTTTGTTACTCAATGAAGTAATTCACTGTCCTGTTGCTGAGGGGATGTGGCCTCATGTAACCTCTCTCCAGTGTCTGTGCTTAGCTTCTGAATTAAGGATGACATCCTCTGATATGCTTCTGCAGCAGTGAAGCTAAGGCTGACCCGGCCACAACTGGATCTCCCCCTGAAGAAATGATTAAGGGTGTGTGCATGGGGCTGAACTCCAAAGCAGAGCCTTCCTCCTCAGTTCTTGCTGGGAAAGCTGTGGGCTGCACCATGCAGCTGTGCTGGCAGCCGACTTGCTGTGCAAATGCTGTGTCCCTAGAGCTGAGGTGTGAGAGTTTATGGAGCTTATACCTAAGCTTTCTGTGCTTAGGGCTTTTGGCTCCAGTCCATGCTGAGGGTTGATTCTGCCTGATGGCTCCTTGGTGGTCTCAGCATGAAATGAGCTGGTGAACCTCAACTTGGCTCCCAGCAGAGACAGATGTTCATGTTTCAAAAGAATCATTACCATGGGCATTGCTGTCCAGACTGCATCTTGGTAACAGAAGATTCATAGCTTGAATAACTACTGAAGAAGCAAATAGCCTTTCTTCAGGTCAGAATCAGTGTGTTTTAGCTCCAAATCTGCTAGGGAATTCTGTGCTCTTCTTGATACTGCAACTGTCCAGAGCACAACACTGACACAGGAACAGTCCAGGATTATTTGGGGGCTATTTTGGGCAGTGTGATGCTAGATAACTCTTTACTGGCTCGAGATGCTATCAAACATTACAGGCCAGTTTTAAGCACCACCCCTACCCCAAGCAGTGCATTCCCTCATTTACTGCAGGAAGTTGCATGGAGGGATTAAAGTGATTTGACAACAGCTGCCCAAGGAAACAGACAGCCTCTGTCAGAACATCATCTTCCATGCCTCAACTCTGTGCCATGACCAGCAGACAGGGTGATGCTTCCAAGAGCTCTGTCCCTGTAGGGATGGGCAGAGATCGGTGGGAGCTGAGTAAGAAGGAACTACATGACCCTCTTGTATCCCTCCTCCTCTCAGAGTTTCTGTCTCAGTCCCTCAGAACAGAGGTGTCAGGCTCCCTTCAGCCTCCTCAGAGTGCCAGCAAGTGTCCACTTGAGTGACATGATGCAACCTGTCTGAGGTTCCTCCTTCTCCTGGAGACAGCCCAGTGACTGCTCCAGCAGCAGTAGGAGAAAACTTAGGTAAAAGGAGACTGCTTTTGTCAGCTGGGCAATTCTTGCCAGGATGGCAGGAGATGTGAACCTTGGCCCAACTGCAGAGAACTGTAGCATGCTGAGTATGCCAAGTGTGCCAGCCTGGCTCCAGGGCCCCTTTGCCTACCTGGCAGCAGGCAATTCAGCACATGCTGCCTCTGCAGCCAGGTTCCCACTGCACCTGCTCAGATGGAAGCAACTTCCCTGTTATTAGATGTCTGGGGAAGCTGCTCCATGTGCTTACTTGCCCTCCTCAGGAATGAGAATATGTCTAAGTGTTTTCTGGGAACAAACAGAGCAAGATGTCTCCTCCCTTTTGCTTCAAGAGTCTGAGAAATCAGTGCCCTTTTGCTGTAACAGCTGGTGGTGCTGTGGGGTGCAAGTCCTTCCACCAGCCCAAACTTGCTCAGGATCTATTGCAAACACTCAGCAGTTCTGCATTGTGCTGCTGTGGTTACTGTTGTTACAAGGGTTATAATTAGAAACCCAAGCCACACTACTGACCTCAAATGTGGTGATGAGGTGACTATAACCTGCCGTGTGTGAGGGTAGTATCATCAGCTCAGGAGGCCACTTTGAAGGTTGCTCAAGTACTAAAGACCTTGCCATATTGCTCTCACCTAATGGAGAAGATAAAAAGTGCATTAGCAGCTAGATATGGACTATCCACATGTCACAGTCACTCCCCTGCTCACACTCAAGCAAGACTTCCCTTCCTCAGATGGGCTCTCAGCACATAACCATAGTGTCTGATAAGGGGCATTGAAGTGATGGGGAGGAGGGAAGGCAGCAATACTTCTGCAAGGGCATCACTGTTGCTGTTCTCCTGAGCTTGGCCAGTTCCTAGGCTTGAGCAAGATGTCACACGCACATCTACACATCACGTTCCCATTGTTTTGTCTATGGTTTTCAGGGCAGGATGTCTCAATCTGCATCTAAGCAATTCAAAGCTGCTGGCACCCAGTGATGATGCTCTGGATGCTGCTGTGGAAGGGGAAATAAGCACTGAAATAAATGGTGGCCTCCCTTCTGTCACTTTCCTTCCTTCCTTCTGTTATTCCCAGGGGTGGCTGGGCTACTGTGACAGTGAACCTCAAACCTTCTGTTTTTTTCTTTTACTTCCTCTAAAGTCCACATCCTGGGAACAAAGATAATGGTGAACAAAGTGTCCTGAGGGCAGTGGAATTTATATGTATTATAAATCTCCCAGCTTTGCAGCAGAAATGGACCACATGCTGTCCGAGATGGGAAAGAAATCTTCATCCTGTCATGTGGTAGTGGCCTTTCCCTGCTCTTGGCCCTTTCCTAGAAGCAGCCGTGCCTCAGAGCACAGCTGTGCACTGATGAAGATTGCAGTGAGTAGACACCTGTCTGCACTGGTACTGTGGTCTGGGTTTGGTTTATTATTATTATTATTTATTTATTTAAGCCTTGTCAGAAAGGGAAGCAATCTGCAGCAACCATGGGGAAGCCCTTCCTGTTGCCTTACACCCACAGTGAATTCACAATGTCAAGGCAGATGAGTACCACTGCTCGGGCACAGATGCAGACAACTCGTCTCTATAGCCTGGTGTGGGCGTAGGTATGAAACTAACGGCTTTTGTATGCTGGCAGCGGGGGTACGGCCACAGACACCTGGGCTTTCCTGACTGGCCAGAGGGCACGGGTGAAGTACCACCCTTTGCAGGCGGACACGGGTTGGCGGTGGCAGCGCTGGGCGTGGCGGGCGGCAGCTTCGAATCGACGTTTCAAGGGGAGCGAGGTGCTGCTCGGCTGCCGATCGCCGTCCTGCTCCGCGCCCCACTCCGTCCGGCCATGGGTAATGCCGAGTCCGTCCCGCGCAGCGCCGTCGGCACCGGTAAGTGCGGGGGTGCGTCCTGTCCCTTCTCCCCGCGCCCCTGCGGGATCTGGACGGACCCAGCCCCCCCAGCTCTGGAGCTGCCGCAAGCGGTTAGCGCACAGCTGTGTGCTGCGGGCTTGACAGAAGCCCCAAAGGGGACGGTCTGGTGTGTCCCTGGGGGTCGGGAGGATCTGACAGTGGCATTGGTGACACGCAGGGAGGTGGCAGGTGAAATGTCAGTGCTTGGGGCCGCCTGAGCTGCGGTGGTGCTGCAGAGGGGACGGGCGCCCGGCGGTGTGAGCCCCTGCATTCATCTCCGCCGGCTGCCGAGCTCTGGAGACGTCCAGAATGGGTTCGTGTGCTCTTTCCCGCCAAGCAAGAGCCGTGACAACCGGTGCACTTTCATCAGTTGCTGCCCGGGCAGTGGCCCTGCCAAATTCACCCGCTGGAATTCAAAGTTCTTCGCTCCAAAACTGCCTGCCAATCCCGGCTCACAGGCGCTGGGAAAACAGACCTGGGAAAACAAACGGGTTGGCTCTAGCCGCGCAGCCGGGTGTCAGGTTCGCGTTGCCTTTTATTGCGTCTTGTGTGTGTCCAAGAAGTCCCAACAGTCGGCACCCTGGTTGGCTGGATTTGAAGGGAGCTGATAACTGAACGCAGCCAACCAGTACGAGGTGCCAGCGCTCCAGAATGCAAATAATCCTGGGTAGGAGTAAGCAAAGTCTTGGGTAGCATGTAGGCTGACATGAAACATCGTCATCCTTACTAGTGTTACTATATAGTAGTGATCTTCAACAAGCCTGAACCTGTTTCTTGTTACCTTCTTGCAGCTGTAAATAAAGCCTTGTCATTCTTCACACCTGACTCTCTATGGTAGTGTTAGAGATTTGATCACATTTCCAGACAATTATAGCTTGATCTGATTTAATGACTTAATTAAAAAAGCTTTAAGTACTTTCATTTTCTCTTCCTTTGGGATAACTCAAAATATTTTATGGCAATAGAGTGCTGTCCTTGACTCAATGTGTGCATTCAGCATCATGATGTTCAGCAGGACCATCTGTGAAGCAGCACTGCTCTGTGCTCTTGCCTGAGCCTTTGTACAGGTGTGTGTGGTATGGAAGGGAGGGAAAGGTCCCTCTGGGGCTGTGCCAGGAACCTTTGGAGCGTGAGGTTGCATTGCCCTCCTCTCCCCTGAAAGGCCAATGCATTTGCACAGATCCAACTGCCCCATGTTGAGCAGGTTCATACTGATGCTGTGCTACCTGCTGCAGAAGAAAAAGTGATATAGGGCAATGCAAAGTATGACTAGAGCATCTAAATCTGCAGTAAATACTTCTCCCATCCAGGAAATGGTTAAATGCAGGCAGTGGAGAGGAGAAAAAAGCAAAACAAATTAATTTTGATCCTTTTGTTTCCCCCCCTGCTGGCTACTGCTCTCAGGTGTGTAGGGAAATATTGACTTCAGGAGTGTATGTACATTAAGGGAGCGACTCCACTATTCCGTGGGGTGTTGCTAGCCTCAGTGGATTAAGAGGTGATTGTGTTCCTGATGGATGCTTTGGGTGCAGGTAATGTTCTGCTGTAGTGGATTCTCACGTTTCTTCTACTTCCTTCTCCTGGGAGCTGCTAATGCTGTGTTTGATTTTAGGCTAGTCAGTCACCATCAGATGTACATGTTTGCTGTGTCATGGGAGATTTATTTTCAACTGATGCATAACTGTGCTCCCTAATGTTGTCTTTTGTTTTGTAATCCAAACACTGAGTATTTGATTATAAAGTCAGTTGTGCAAAACAGTGCAGTGCCTGAGATAACAGTTTTAGAGTTAATATGCTATCAGGCAAGTCAGACCTCAACAATGCATGATGTCAGCAGCTACTGCTGTGCTACTGCTTGCTTAACTGAGAAGCTGAGTGAGTGGTTTTGGTGCTACTTCCAGTATTGGGTACAAATATTTGAATCGAGATGGAATTAATTGTCAAGGACTAGGAAAGAAAGAACATATGTACAGCTCAGCCTGCTCTCAGTTTGAAGTAACTTTCCCACTTGCACAATATAGTCACCAGAAATCAGAGAACTCTCTTTCCAAAGCCAGTAGCCCTATCTGTGTTCCAGTTTTAAAAACCCTCAACCTGATCTTTATAAATGCCCTACTGCTGAAGTTTCATTTGTGCCCCTTCACATGCTCAAACCATCCACCTTTTGCAGTGCAGCTTTCATGGGGCTGCACGCTGCAGCCTGATCTCTGTTAGGGATAGGGAAATTTCAGGCATCACCAAATGTGAACAAGTCCAAGCTGCTGAGCACCCCTTCTGCTGGGGTCCCATGCTGCTGGCACCATTCTCAATCTGTGCTAAAGTGTGCAGTGAGATACTCTGTCCAGCAGCTCGTTTGTGGCCTGTCTGCAGTAGAACTTAGAGTTTGGGTTGGTGGAAATACCTGATTTGTTGCATTTCAAATGTAATCTCCACTGGAAGGGTTAATTGCTCTGGGATGAGAAAGAGAGTAAATAATAGCATGTGGCTAGGAACTGTGTTCCTCTGTACCCTTTGCTTGTGACATAAATATTCTTGCTCCTGAGCTAAAGCCCAGATTGGTGCTAGGATATTTATAAAACACAGAAAATGTTGGGAAACATTTAACTACTTGACTTCCACCCACCGCTGTCAATTTCTGGTTCTGCTGGAGCAGGGGTTCAGGAGCTTCTTTTTTCTTCTTAGCCATGTCTGAGGTATCAGTGCTTGGGCAGAAAGCAGCAATATGGGATTATAAAATCAGTAAATCCTTAAAAGATGGAGCTGTCATGGAGGTACAGGGGTTCTCAATTTAGAAACATTGCTTGGTACATCTTTTATACAGAGCAGGAGAGCTGGGGCCTGGGCTCAGGTGCTGCAGTGAGCTGTGCAGGACATGGCTGTCCCCAGGTCCCCTGGTCCTGGCCAGGAGAGCCCTGGGTGAAGCAGAAAGGCACCAGGGATGGGCATCCGTCACTAGAGGGCAGCCAGGATTAAAAAGTCAGCACCACTTCTCTACACCAGGGGAAAAAAAACAACCCAAACCAAACAAAAAAGCTGAATAAATGCCCAGAAAAGGACGCTGCCAAATGAGTTACTTAAGGGATTGAGTCTGGTCAAAAGAAGTGCAAATAACCATGCAGGAGCTGCTCTCCAGGATAGCTAATGTCTGAGGAGGGCATAGCTGAGGGTGAGTTCATACTCCTTGAATGTCCACAGGAGCATGTGCTCCTTTCCATTTTCCTGGTACAAGTTCCAGAGCCTGATGGCTTGTGACAATTCAGCTGTGCTCATAACTGTAAGCACAAGTTATATGGGGACTGATGTTTAATTCTTCTCGGAGTGTGGCATCAAAATGGGCTGACATTTGCTTGGGATTGTTTCAGGTGGATGTGGCTGGGGGTTGATGCCCAAATGAGACTCTTTGGTTGAGAGCTTGCCTGAGGTCTGTAGCTGGAAATCCCAGTATCTGTTTTAGCTTCTGGAAGAGTTTGCAATGGATGGGCAGGTCTCCAAGGAGTGATTATCTCTTGGTCCAAAGAAGGACTTCTTTCAATGAGAGTACAAAGCGAGTTTCTGGTTCCACTATGTCACCTCTCTGGGTTTGTTTTGTGTGTGTATATGTCTAAACCCTCCTTCAGAACAACTGACAAATGCAGTCCCCTCCAGAAGCAATGTACATCCATCTGAACAGTGGGAAGTCTCTCAAGGAGGGAGAAACTTTGAATTATTTGCATCTTGTGCAGCTCAACAAGGTCAAAAGTTGCTGAAAGTTTTCTCTGTGATGATAAAAGTTTACTTATGTCTATATTAGACAATCATTCCCTGACTGAACTCTGTTAATGGTCTTTGAGTGTAAAACCAATTTGCAATGCTTGGGAGCATTACAGGTCAGGACAGAGTACACAAGCCTCTGTGCTGAGTTACTTGTTTGGCTGTTGGCCTGAACTTCAGTTAGACATCAGCTGGGCTGGACACATTGCTTGTATTTATGGGCAGATCACACAAATAATTGCAAGTGCTGGCAGGCGTGTATGTCTCTCTTGTCATGCTTAGTCTTTCTCCACTTGATCAGCAGCTCTTCCATGTATGATGACTGCAGTTCAGTCCTTCCTTTCCCATCCTTCAACTAAGAGTCTCCTCTACTTTTCATGCTTGTATATCCCTGCTTCTGGCAATCCAGCTTGAAAGTGTTGTCCTGCCCTCTGCAGTGTGTGCATGTGGTCTGCCAGTAACTGCCAAGCACATTCCTCTCTGAACCTTTACCTTGTGGTTCATCTGGACTTTGAGATTTGTGTTGAGCCCCATAACCATCTTGCAAGGGCTTTGAGGGGCACCAGTTGCCCATTCTGAGCTGGTCTTCTTGAAGCTTTGGGACAGCTGAACTGATTTGAGAGAACCATTCCTGGACCCAGTATTCAACTGGGTAGTGCTAAGAAAATACTCAAGATTTCCCGGAATCGTGGCAAGGGAGTTCGTGGAATCCGCACAGTTAAAGGAAAAGCCCTTATGACCTTTGTGACATCACCCAGCTTTGTGGTGGGTGTGACCTTAGTTCAGTGCTTGTGTGTCATGGTTTAACCCTAGCTAGCAACTAAGCCCCACACAGTCAATCTCTGGCTCCTCCCACAGTGAACTGGGGGAGAGAATTGGAAGAGTAAAACTGAGAAAATTCATAGGTTGAGGTAAAGACACTTTACTGTGTACAGCAACCTCCCCCCACACCAGCAAAGCAAACCAAGGAATTCATTCACCACATCCCACTGGCAGGCAGGTATTCGGCCATCCCCAGACAAGCAGGCCTCCATCACACGCAATTGTTACTTGGGCAGGCAAATACCGTAACTATGAATGTTGCACTCCCTTCTTCCTCCTCCCAGCTGTGTATGCTGCATGTGATGGCATATGCTATGGAACAGCCCTTTGGTCAGTTGGGGTCAGCTGTCCTGACTGTGTCCCAATTTTTTTGCACCCCCAGCCTACTTGCTGGTGGGGTCGTGTGAGGAGTAGAAAAGACCTTGACCCTGTGTAAGCACAGCTCATGAGTAACTAAAACATCCCTGGGTTATCAATGCCGTTTTCAGCACAAATCCACCAGGAAGTAGTTACCATGAAGAAAATTATCTTGGCCAAACCCTGCATTTTCCTGGCTTTCTTTTGGCTGTAGCTCCCAGATTTCTGCAGGAGGTTCCCCTGAAGGACCCAATGCTGTAGAAGCAAGAGGATTTTGTTATCGGAAGGTTTCGTTCACTCGTTGCTCTGAAGTGGAGCAGGAATGATGAACCAGACCCTTTCCAAGCTTAGGTGGCGCTAAACCCCCAGGAACGCACCTCCAGGACTGCTCTGCGCTGCGCCTGGGGCTGTTGCCCTACCGGGGACCTAGGCTTTGAGCTGCCTAGGGCTGGTACCCTACCGAGGACCGGGGCTTTGCGCTGCCCCCGGGGCTGTTGCCCTACCGGCGACCGGGGCTTTGCGCTGTCCCCGGGGCTGCTCCTGCGGGGCCCTAGGATTGGCCTCCTGCTGACCTCTCATCCTGGGGAGCAGCAGGTCTGGGCTCAGCCCGTTCCTCGCTGACCTGTGCGGCTGATGCAGGTGGCGAGCAGAGGCGGAGCTGGCCGTGCAGTGGATTTCGGTGTAACGTTTGGCTGGTATCCTGCGATTCACGCAGCTCGGAGCTTACCCACCCGTGTGCTGCCCTTACTGCTGCGCTTCCTACTCCAAGTCGCTGTACCCAGCTGCCAAAATATGCAGTGGCACAGTGAATTCCCACGTACGTGGTGTGCGCTGGCACTGTCTGCCATGCGTGGATAAACGGTGGGTACAGCTCCCAGGCAGCCTGCACACATGAGGCTCTAGGCGGGCTCAGTGAGCTGCGGGGAGAGCAGACCATTCTCTTCGTGGCAAGCATGGCTTACTGACAGGCACTTTGATTTTGCACCGTGGGGTCTGCTTTCTCATTAACAACTCTTCTGCAGGACTGCACTTTAGCGCTCCACAAAGTGCTGTTGACTATGCCATGTTTAGTACCCTGGGACTGTTCTGTATGTGATGGCCTTAGGGGGATTTACTGATAAATGAACAGCATTTGTGTGGCTTTATCAGAAAGGTAATGATGGAATGACGGAGAATGTGTTGTGTTTTCTCTTCTATGCACAGTGATGCTTCAAATCAGCCCAGAGGTTTGGGCATGTGGTATTCCCTGCAGCTTTGTCTCCTGTGGCTGTACTGAGCTGTGGGGCTCAGGGGAAGCTGATGTCTAGAAGTGATGCCTTTTTGCAGACCTGGATTAATTGTGGTTCAGGTATTTGCTGGCAGCTGCCTTTGCATTGCTCTGGGACAAACACAAAGTGCCCTCTGGGGTGGTTTACTGAGTAACAGACCTTCACTGGGCAGGAGACCACCATGAGTGGGACACACAACACAGTGGCTCCTTGCTGGAGCTCAGGCTGTGGCTTAGCATCTTGGTGACCAAAGATGAGAAATTTTCCTCTCTAGAGTGGAAAAACTTGGACTGAAGCATTTCTTACTTCTGCCTGGCTCTGAAATACAGGTTACAGGATTTATTCAACAGCTTTTCCCTTTTCCTTGCTTTTTCTCTCCTTGCACCCTGTAATATGGCTTGGCCTTTGTAACAGCCTTTCTCTTCCTAGCATTGCTCTGCCTGCAAACCCATCACTGTAAGCTGTATCCTTGGGTTAAATACCTGCACAATTCTCCCTTCCACAAATTGCTCAGACTTCTGCAGCTACTTTTTTCATAAAATACAGAATGAAAAGAACCTAGAAATGTATGTACTGTTGAGGATGTGATCAATGTGTAAGGACCCATATGAAGTGACTGTAGCCCTGAAGGGAGATGAGAATGCCCTCATGGTTGTGTTCCCATTATGTCACCCTGTTACACCCCTATTTGGGGCTCTTCACTGGGGTCAAGCATCTTATCTTCTCTGCAGGCTGCTACACATACCTAAAAAGGAGCATCCATACACCCTGACTAGAAAGGACTCGTTTTCAGAGTTTGGCATTCAAATAGGACAGTTATAAATGCCTGCTCCTGCCTTGGACTGGAACATAAATGTTTATAACTTCTGTTACTCTCTTGACAGTTTCCCCATTAATCTAGTGCTGAGAAACCCTTTCATTTCTGACTGCATCTGGGTACCAGTCTGAAGTCTGTTAAAGCTGCAGACTTTTTTCCCCCCTCAAGGACAGAAGCTTTGGTTTTACAGTCCTGCCCTCAGTTTGCAGAGGTGAAGTTTCTCACAAGCATACCACCATCTGTGTGTACTAAGTCTCCTGACAAGACCACTCCTATGGGTCTGAGAGCCCATCAGGAAGTATGTACTGGTGGTAACTGGGATGCGGATACAAATCCTGCAATGGAGAGCAAGGTGAAGTGAGGCTTGAAAAGAATGAGAAGCTTTAGGTCCTAAAATGATGCTAAAATTCAGTCAGCCCTCTATTGTCTCTATTTCTGGGTCTCTGATAAGACTAAACTAAATTCTAAATAATGTGTGATATTTCAGCAAGGAAAAGCAAGACAAAGAGGCTATTTAAAGCTACCTTCTTTCCAGGGCTTGGCTCACAGGCTCAACCTCTTTTGTGTCATTGTGTCTGTGGAAAACACATACAAGAGGCTAGCAAAATACAATGTGCACTTCTGAGTACAAATTTAGAACACATGCAAAGGTCAGATGTGATGCACACTTGGTTTTGGGGAGTCTGAGGCTTTGGGCTGGTGCAAGTCAGCGTGGATTTGTGTAATGCTAGGAGGAATATTGCAAATGGTCAGTGCAAGAGCACTTGGATGCAGTTTACACAAGAGATGCAGCCTGAGGAACAGAGCTGCTACTGGGTGCCTTTTTTTTTTTGGTCTGAAGCTGAGGTGTTTTGTTCCACTCATTGCTCTGTCTTGCTGCTTGAAACTTGGATGAATCTCTTGCACTGGCAGTGCCCTTCAGTGTCCTTGGTTGTATAATGAGGCTGGGAGTAGATACGTAAAACGTTTTGAGATCCATAAATACAAATGCAAGGTGTCACAACATGTGCCCTGCTTGAAAGCAGACACAAAACTATCACAGAGCCTGCTAACCTGGAGTGCCTTTGTTCTGGCAGTGGGGTGAATACAATAAAAAGGACTTGCTAGAGGCTCTGCTGAAAGGAACAAACTGGTGGTTGCAGGTTGTTTGAGAGGGCAGGTCATTGGAGGGAGGCTGGAAATTCCCCAGGAGGAAAGGAGAGCACAGAGGGATGTGCTGGAGGTTACAGCTGTCCAGGGTTGTGCTGCACTGTTAGGAGGGGAAGAACCTGTCTGAATGCTGGAATAGAATAGAAGAGAGTAGAATAGAATAGACCAGGCTGGAAGAGACTTTCAAGATCATCGCGTCCAACCTATCACCCAACACCATCTAATCAACTAAACCACAGCACCAAGCACCCCATCAAGTCTCCTCCTAAACACCTCCAGTGATGGCAACTCCACCACCTCCCCGGGCAGCCCATTCCAATGGCCAATCACTCTCTCTATGAAGAATTTCTTCCTAACATCCAGTCTAAACCTCCCCTGGTGCAGCTTGAGACTGTGTCCTCTTGTTCTGGTGCTGGTTGCCTGGGAGAAGAGACCAGCCCCCACCTGTCTACAACCTCCCTTCAGGTAGTTGTAGAGAGCAATAAGGTCTCCCCTGAGCCTCCTCTTCTCCAGGCTAAGCAACCCCAGCTCCCTCAGCCTCTCCTCATAGGGCTTGTGCTCCAAACCCCTCCTCAGCTTTGTTGCCCTCCTCTGGACACATTCCAGCAAGTCAACATCTTTCCTGCACTGAGGGGCCCAGAACTGGACACAGTACTCAAGGTGTGGCCTAACCAGTGCAGTGCACAGGGGCAGAATGACCTCCCTGCTCCTGCTGGCCACACTGTTCCTGATACAGGCCAGGATGCCACTGGCCCTCTTGGACCTGCACAAGACAGAAGAGAGCCTGTTGCAAGGTGGAGCGACAGTCTGGGAATTGATTTGAGAATCCTGAAGGAGTCCATGAAAAATAATCTGAAGAATTTTGCTGATGAGCTGGGGCAGAATATTTTTTATTGTTGATGGGGTGGGGTGGAGTTGTTTTGGGGTTGCAGGTATGTGTGCCCCTGTGCTTTTCTAAGAGCAAAGTGTGTGTGTATTTAAGAAGTCACAATAAAGCCCCAATGCTATGTAAAGTAGCTCTTACATGTCCCTGAAGGATGAAACTCTAGACTAGTAAAGGCAAGAGGCAGAATGTGGACAAATGAGGGTTGCTTAAGCTACTGGGGAGAATTCCATGGTGCTTGTGTGTAGGGCCACGGGGCTGTATTCCCAGTAAGAAGGGATGCTAGAGAGGATCTAAAATCCCACAAGCTCAGGAAAGCTGCAGGTGGGAATGATGTCCACTACACCCCAGATCACTGTGGCTGCTTCAAACATTGCATTTTCAGGGCACAAGACTCATTTCAAGCACTCAGTCAAGGATTGTGTTGCACAACATGATGAAATCTTCAGAAAATCTACAATTGTGAGGTTGTCCTACTGTCTTGATTATGTGAAGGGGAAATTAAGGCATGAGATGATACAGCTTACCTGTGGCAGTTTCTAGGACCTGTTGTGGTTGGAGGGTTTCTATTTACCTGGTTGCAACACTCCCCTAAAGCCTGGGAGAGTTCAGGAGTGCTGGCTAGGATCCCTGCTGTCATCTCTGACCTGAGCTGCTTTCCCAGTGCCTAGGGGTATAAAAACATCACATACATTTTAAAACCTTATCTGTACCTCCTTCAGCATTGTGATGGATTTTTGGCCTTGTTAAAGTAATCTTCTGCAAGAATTTATCTATTTTTCATGTGTCAAAGAGATTTTTTTTCTTTTTTTTTTTTTTTTTTTTTTTTTAAAAGAAACTCTTCATGCTGAATTAATTTGTTCTCTGTCAAACCTGTTTTGTTTTTCACTTAAGCTCTAGGAGTGGGAGAATCCAACTCCCAGAAATGTGTGTGCATCTTTTTCTCCTGCGTGCAGCACTCCCATGCCAATAAATCTCAACCTTCAGCCTCCAAAACCCTCTGAAGAAAGGCAGCCCTCTGTGTCCCAGGCACACCCAGCAGGGGTGGCTCTGGACCCCAGCTCAGAGCACTGTGTGGTTCCCCACTTGAGCCATACATGGTCTTGACAAACAGCGAGGAGAGGAATGGCCTCAACACCTTCTATTTGGGCAGGAAAAAACCACTTCTCTTCATGCAGATATGGAGCCTGCCCTTCCCTCTCCTGTCCACCCATGCCTTGCAGAGGGGAGCTGCAGGCAGTAGAATGCTGTAGGGACAGGAGCTGGGATAATGTGGTTTGTCTCTTGGGGAACGAGTGAGTAGTGCAAACTGGTAAATCAGGTTGCTCAGAGCCTGTGAACTGCTACTCTTTATACATTCTTTTTTGGCTTGTCTTGTTTTTTGTTTTTCTGTGAATTTCCAAATGCTAATGGGGCTGAGACAAACAACTTCCTTGAGGGCAATACAGTAACAGTAATCTGAGTATTTCCTGGTGTGGCCTGTGACTTGGGATGTTGCCTGATCCCTGTCCCTTGGGAGTGGCTTGGATTGTCACAGCTACCCCTGGCCTCCTCACAGCTTTGGGCTGAGCCCCATGGGTTTGGAAGGTACTGGGGAAGGGGTACACAGCACAACTCATCAGGGATAAAGTAGACTTTCATTCTGTCTGAGGATTAGATAGCTGGATGCTGTTACTCTCTTCATTATGAACAGTGCATTCAACAGGGATTTTAAGATGCTTCAGGGCTTGTGATGATGCCAGGGATGCAAGCTCCAGGTTTACTTCATATCCATACCTGCCTGTGCCCATAGAAAGATGCAGGAAAAGCACCACCATAAGTGGCCATAAATGTGCCATAAGTGTGTCGGGATCAGGCCAAGACTTGTGCCATGCAGCTGCTGAAGCTGGTTAAGTTTGCAGGTGGCAAGAGGAAAATGGGCAGAGGAAGCAGCCTGGATCCTGGAGAAGGTTGAGGAGTGCAAGGAGGAGGGGTCTCTCACTTCTCTTCTATCCCGCACACTGATGTAAAGAAACTGATTCAACCCAAGCTGTCCTGGCCATGCTGGTGGGCCATGGTGTACTGAGTGCCCTGCAGGGCTTTTCTTCTTCCCCAGCTGCATGTTTTTTGCAGGCTCTGAACACTGGGTCTGTCATGCTGACAGCATTGAAGAGGAGTGGGAAGATCCCTGGGCACTAGGTATGGAGAGCACCTGGGGTTGGGAGCTGGGGGTGATCAGGATTTGCGAGAGGAGAGAAAAGATGTAGAAGAAGAGAAACAAGATGAAGTTGTTTTGTTGAGCTGCTTTGTTCTCCCTATTTCTGTAGCTAACCTTTTGATTCTCAAAGCAATAAAAAAAAACCCTCTTCACAAAACATTGCAGGGTGTTTGTGTGCTTTGACTAAGCTGTTCCTCATAAACCAGTGGCTTTTGTGTAAACACAGCCACGGCAGGCAGAATTATCTGCTCTTTTGTAGGTGTCAAATAGCTTCACTCCCCCAGTAATGTATAAATGGGGAGGGTGAGGCTAGGAGGGGCAAGCCCTGAAAGGTTCTGGGTGCCCTCCTCTGCCAGAGACCCTACTGCATCCCTCCCTGGTCCTTGCCTCTCTGAGGGGAGAGGACTGTGTGGGCCCTGAGCCAGCTCATTGCTGGATGCCTCAGACTGGGTGGTCATCAGATCCAGTGATGGAAAACATCAGATTGGCTCTAGGGAGTCCCAGGCTGAGCATTAGGCTGGCCAAGGACTTGAAAGAGCAAGAGAGGGACACTAAGGGAAGTCCCCTGGGCTGTGTCTGGGGAAAATACTTTCTCAGGATTAGAAATGTGCAGCTGGAGATGGGTATTGCTGGCTTCCCTCTGCATTTTTAATTGCTGGTCAGTGCCTGAGTCTCCCAACAGAGCTTGGGATGGCAGCAGAAGTTCTTTGGTGGATAACTGCCGTGTCTCTGCCCCCTTGTCACCTCCAGTCAATGCTGCCATGCTAAATCCAGTATCTGCTGGAGATAAGTGGGACCTCCCTTCCACCCCTGCAGGCTGGGGTTGTGGGCTTCAGCGATTCTGCCCCCCCCACACAATTAAATGAACAAAAATTCTGTGTCCTGTGATGGCTCTGATAAGCTGGAGGCTCCAGATATGGCATAACACAATCTGGCCATTATAGGCTTTTGTTTATTAAAAAAGGGGGGGGAAAAAAAAAAAGAAAAGGGCAAAAGTCTACCCTTGTTATCTTGATTATGGAAAAAACCTTTCTATAAACGTGCCAGAAGCATAATTGGTGCCACTGGAAGCCAAAAAGGGCCCTTTACCTTCCCCCTCCACCCACCTTTTTCACAGCATAGTAGTTTACTGGGAGGGAGCTTTTTACAGGCCCTGGTGGACTGCTGCAAGGGTCCTTCCTCGGGGGTCAGTACAGCTCTCTCCAAAATGGTCCCAGCCTCAGATGCTTTAGGGCAAGGTGAACAGGAGGAATTCCAAGTGGAACAGTGCACTCCTGACTCTCAAAGTGTCATTTGTATCCTTTTGAGACTCTCTTAGGGTCAGTAGGAAGATGCCCTAGAAGCACTTATGAAAATCTCATTATCAGCATCTTTTATAGTGCCAGATCATCATGCTTTTTAGACAATTGTGCAGCCTGTTGCCTTTGAGCTTGCCTCACTGACTGCCGGCCATGGGGAACGGTACTGTGTTATCAGCTGTGTCTGGCTCTTCAGGTGTGCTGAAGGATCTGTTGCACCTGGGCTGCTAATGAAAACAGATGGTCCCTGGGTGTCTTTCCTGCCCCATTTGAAGCTGATGGCCCTCATATCTCAGTTCCTGGGGTGCTGTGTGGCTCATCAACCTTAGAAAGGGGAGAGAAGAGCCATCCAAAATAGCCTTTACCCACCTCAACTGCTCTTGCCTCTTGAAGACCTTTTTCTGGGCTGGTGTCTCTTTCCCACTATCAGCTAATGCATGTTTAGCTCTGCCTACCCTTGTGAAGAAGACAGACCACAGCTGCTGCAGCTCATGAGCTGAGCAAGCTTTCCTGTCACTGGGAGTGAACTGGTTACATGGGACCCATGTCAAGCCCAGTGTCCCTCAGTGCTATCATGAGAGAGGTGAAAGGCAGAACTGGGAGGACTGCTCAGGCTGGGCTGAGACTTTGTGCTTATCACTGAAGGGTTTTTTTGTGGGAGCCCTGTGGCGATGGAGCACTGAGTGATGTATTTCATGGGAGGATTACTGGAATGAAACACAATGTGCTTTTGTGCCATTACATGGTGTCTTTTAAATCATTTCCTCTAATGAGTCTGTCCACACCCAAACAAACAAAAAAAACCCCCACAACACCCAACGTTTTGAAAAGCTGCAAAGATAAACACACAAAGGGTACCCTTAAAGGCAGCCTTTCTCTCCCTCCTTACAGGCACCTGCTTGATTCCCTGGACAGGAGGAGCATCCAGGAAGGCTGAATTAAGATTTCCAGCATAAAATTCAAAGATTATTGACTTTTGCATCGTTCATTCCACAGCCTTAGTGTACTTTTTAATCAGTGGCTTTCTTGGAGACATGAAAGGCTGAGCTACGGCCCATTCTGCCACCTGCTTGCTCTGCCTTTTTAAGATGAATCCTTTCCTTTCATCTCATTCAGGCTGTTCTCTGTGGGGATAGAATGGGCTCCAACGCCTTGTTCCACACAGGGCACATCACTGAACTGTTTTATTTCCAGGCTGCTCTCACCCATTTTTTTGGCCCAGACCCCTTCATGTGTGGGTGCTGACTGTGCTTGTGGGTGATCAAATGTTATTTTTTTCCTGCTACCCGACAGCTGCTGTTGTCTTGCTCCTCTGAAGTTTTCTCAGCTTTCCTTTGGGAGTAGTTTGCGAGAGAGAGAGGGAAGGGATTTTAACCCCTCTTCACTCAGCCTGTTTTATAGGCTGGTAAACCAGCCATCAGCATGGGGAGTTGGCCTTTTACGGTGAGGGAATGGCCTTGCTTATTTCTCCTCCTTATCCCCTCCCTAGCTCATTTGCCTCTTTGCCATTTTCCCTGACTACACAATTTCTGTGACAGCCTCCTGTGAAGGGTCTCATCAAAGACAGCAGGAAAACCTACCCGGGTAGGCAATCAGTGCTCCTGCATTGCCTCCTTTAGTCACCCATTCCCTTTCCCTGGTGAGATCTGTTCAGGCTATAGCCTGTCTCTACTTGGAACCCCAGATGGAAAAGTGCTCTGCTTTTAATTAGCATCTCAATTAGTTTATCAGGAGTTGGCACCGTGCTAACTGACTTGTCATTCCTGGATGCACTTTTCCATGGAACTTTTGTTCTTGCTATCCTCTTGTGCTTCATTTTTTTTGGTAGTTACCACAAAATGTAGCTTTTTACTGGCTCAGAAGATATTCCTCAGAAATGCAGTGTGTGCTGAGCTGGGTGATGCATCCTTCCCCCCCCCCCCCCCGCCCAGATACCCAAATCACTTCCTTTTTCCTTATGCCCAGTTGCAGACAGTGCATGATCATTAATCCCAGAAATGTGCTATGCAGGACAAGTATAGCCCTGTGGACAGATAAGCTTGACTGACATAAAGAATTGAGTTCCTCTGTACTCTCCTTTTCTTCCTTAACTGCTGGAGATTGAGGTGACCCACGGAGTCATCTGAAATTGTCCTGCAAATGATATTCTGGTTTGACTTTGTTTTCAGCTATTACTCAGCTATAGTTTATGGTCATGCTCCACTAGCTTCAGTAAGATTATATTCTGTATTTTATATTTCATTTTTCTGCTACACTGTATGAAGGGGGGAAAAAAAAGTATTTTGTCTATTTACTTTTCTGTGTGATCTAAGCTCTGAATATTGGATTTTTTTCCTCCCATCCCTTTCCCTACCAATTTTGTCTTCTGAATCATCTTTATTTATCTTATGATGGACTGCTTCTGCTATCTTTATATTCTAGCTTTTTGCTGGGAAATTGTATTTCAGTTGTTGCCATTGATTTACTCTTGGTTAGCTGAGCTGTTTCTCCTCTTTGATGGCAGAGCATTGCCTGGAGTTTTGTTTCAGAATTACTGTGACTCTCAGGACTATTAAATAGGAATGGAGCTGCAAGAGGACCAGTAGCTCTGTCTCATGGCCTGTCCATAGCTTTGGGGACACTGTGCCTTGGTGACTAACAAATAGTTTAACAAGAGGGGAATGAGCAGCAAAGCTCAGGGCTGAGGTATGAGCAAAGCTTGGTCTTGGTCAGTGATCACAACCTGTGTGGTCATGATGTGAACCCTACTGCACTGGTTGCACTGGGAGCGTGGATGCCCCCTGCCACAGGTCACTTTGCTGTTGACTCTGGTACCAAGCCTGCTGGATGGTCCATATTTCTCTGGCATGGTACCAGCTCCTTTTCATAAGGGCCTGAATAGCCTGAAGGATATTCTTTGTTGTTCTTTCCAGAGGTTCTCCTAGGCACCTTTGCTCCCAGAGGATGCAAACAAGGATTAGATCCTGGCAAAGACCTTGGTTAGGCACTTAGCTCCATCAAAGGAAATATAAGGAGGTGAGGGACTCCAGGGAGCTCTTTTTCTGGTGATCCCATGTAGTTTGCTCATCACTATAACCTCACCAGTCCAGAACTTATGCCAGAAACCCCTCCCTTGTTGTATTTGGGCTTATGTTTCTCCCTCAGAGAGGCTCACCCGCCTTCACCTGACCTGTTGGTAGGCAAAAAAACTGAGTCCAAAAACTGAGTAACATGAATTATTCCCAGTGCACAAGCAAGGGGTCTTGGCAGAGCTGAAGCAGCCAGGCAGATGCAGTGTGTCTATGTGGCGTTAACGTATTTCTGGCAGAGGTTTGTCTTATCTAAGGGGTGGTGAATTTACAGCCTGTGCTGCATGTGCTTTAAACATTGGAGGGGAGAGAAAAAAGCTATATTGGCTTTTTGCTTGTGATTTCGTTGGCAATGCAGGAACTTCGCAGCTGATGGGGAATGTCTTGGCTGCTGACCCTGGAGCAGGGTGGGGGGATTCAAGTAGAGCCTTCTTATTTCATCTTTATGATAGTGACTCACTTGACACTTGACTTTATCCTTTACTTGTGACATTTTACCATGAAACTTTGCAGATGGAGAGCCGATATAATGGAACAAGGCCATTTTGCTCAACTGGTGTGAAGAGATCTAACCCAGGGTTTGGTAGTCCCTTAGTCCTTGTCAGTTTCTTGTGCTAGCCTTTCCCCAGCCTCAGCTCTGATCCTCTTCCCAGTGAAAGCAATGGAAATATTGTCTCATAAAAGGGTGTTTCTGGCTTATGGGTTCTCTCTACATCAAAGTACAGAGCATGCTTGTTGTTGGTCTTCTCTCCCTGAAGAGCACATCCTTCTAACACTGGCTAAAACTGACATGGGATTTGGCTGCTGAGGTTGTGCTTGGCATACTGGCTGCTGTGTTTCCTCCAGGTAGAGGAGGCAGTGGCTGGGAGCATCCACTGACCTCACTGGAGTGTGTGACTTTGCACAACATCATCTGCATTTTGGTGTCTCCACATTTTCCAGCTATTAACAGGGATGCCAATGACATTGCCAGTGCTTCATAAAGGAGGTTGAAAGTGCTCTGAGATCTGCTGGGAAATAACATTTCAGGGGGACTGATAGCACTCACTCTGGCCTCTGGCTTGATGCAAGCTTTAGTTTCACGCAGCTTCTACATTATACAACATTTATTCCTGACTCAAAATTTTGGTAGGATAGAGGTATCTGTGGGGTGAGAAGGATGACAGAGACCTTTTCCAAGGTCCCAAGCTGTCAGAAAGATATGGTAGACAAAAAGGTGGTGGTGTAAAACTAGCACTGGGCATTTTTTTTTCACATTTTAATAGCTTTCAAAATTATCTCTGTAGGGGTAGCATCCTCATTGCCATCACCAAATCCACCGAGTGCAGGACTGGGCTCAACATCTGATTCAATTCCTGATGAATCATTATTTCCACTACTTGTTTTTTTTTTGATAATTGCTTTTGCTAATCCTGAGCTGCATTTGCTTAGTGTTCACCATTCCCTTCATCCATAGGTATAAGTCATGAGGTGTCAACATCCTGCTCGCACCTCTTGTGATGCTCAGTGGAGCTGCAAATATAGGAGAGGATGATCTCTGGCTGGTGTAAATTATCAAAGCTGTGCTGATATGAGTGAATCTATAGCAACTTACACCAGCTATGGAAATGCCCACAAAACACTTCATTCCTGCTTGCTGGAGGAAATGGCCTTATTCAGACATACCTGACGTAAGACACACAGCTGAGTTATTCTCTGCTTCTTTGGGTTGGTCTGCAAGGTTTAGCAAAAGGAAAAATCTTTTGGGCCTCTACGCTTATTCCCATAAAAAGTGAGGTGTTTTACAAGGTCTGTCCATCCACTTGGACTGGTTAAACTGGTACCCTGAGACAGATGCTCCCTGGCAGCATTGCCTCCCAGGCAACCAGCACCAGAACAAGAGGACACAGTCTCAAGCTGCACCAGGGGAGGTTTAGGCTGGAGGTTAGGAAGAAATTCTACACAGAGAGAGTGATTGGCCTTTGGAATGGGCTGCCCAGGGAGGTGGTGGAGTCACCATCACTGGAGGTGTTTAGGAGAAGACTGGATGGGGTGCTTGGTGCCATGGGTTAGTTGATTAGATGGTGTTGGGTGATAGGTTGGATGCAATGATCTTGAAGGTCTCTTCCAACCTGGTCTGGTCTGGTCTGGTCTGGTCTATTCTATTCTATTCTATTCTGGTCTATTCTATTCTATTCTATTCTATTCTATTCTATTCTATTCTATTCTATTCTATTCTATTCTATTCTATTCTATTCTATTCTATTCTATTCTATTCTATTCTATTCTATTCTATTCTATTCTATTCTATTCCCCTCAGTTTAGGAAGGACATTGAGACACTTGAACATGTCCAGAGAAGGGCAACAAGGCTGGGGAGAGGCCTCGAGCACAAGCCCTATGAGGAGAGGCTGAAGGAGCTGGGATTGTTTAGCCTGGAGAAGAGGAAGCTCAGGGGAGACCTCATTGCTCGCTACAACTACCTGAAAGGTGGTTGTAGCCAGGAGGGGGTCGATCTCTTCTCTCTAACAACCAACACCAGAACAAGAGGACACAGTATCAAGCTGCACCAGGGGAAGTTTAGGCTGGAGGTGAGGAGAAAGTTCTTCACTGAGAGATTCATTTGCCATTGGAATGTGCTGCCCAGGGAGGTGGTGGAGTCACCATGCCTGGAGGGGTTCAGGAGGGTTTGGACGTGGCACTTGGTGCCATGGTCTGGTCATGAGGTCTGTGGTGACAGGTTGGACTCGATGATCTTTGAGGTCTCTTCCAACCTTGGTGATACTGTGATTCGATTCTATTCTATTCTAGTCTAGTCTGGTTTAGTCTATTCATATGGGCCATACTTCTGATGGCAAGGATTGCCAGGCTAAATAATGTTTACCGCTTTAAAAGTTGAAAAAAATCCCTGCATATAACCAGAAGCAGAGTTCAGATCTGTAATTCTTGTTCTGGCACTGATTCCACTTGGGCTCCTTGCACTTGGTTAAAGGATGGGAAGGCAGAGGATTTGTTTGCATTCTGCTGCCTTAGTCTGATGGTGCTGTGTCAGGACAGTAAATGCTGCAGGAAGAGAACATCACCCAAGTCAAATCTTCTTGTCATAACGAAAAGAACTGATTCCTTCTGAACTTAAGGTGAATTTGCAAAACATCCTCACCCCAATGTGTGTCACTGAAACCATTTGAAATGGGGTCAATTATAATAAACTTTATTCCATTCAAATCTCCATGGAACAGGAGGAGAATGGGGCCCAGGAGAATTTATCAAATGGAAAAGGATGAGGTCTTGTTAAATACAAAAAGGAAGAAGTAATTACAGAAAGAATTGCAAACAATGGAGGCGGATGTAAAAGCCAAGAGGGAAAATCTTCCGTGATTAGCTCTCCTGCATAGGCTGCTGAGCTCCTGCAGCCACCCAGCCTTGCAACCTGCTGCCCACTAGCACCAGGTGCATCCCTTCCCCTCTGGCCTCTGCGGCTCCATTTATGTGTGTGCCTGAGTGTTTCTTGTGCCACTTTCTTTCATTCAGGAGAAATGTTGCCAGTGGGCAAACACTAATCCATCTTGACAGCTCTGCCCATCTTCCTGCTTTGGTCTGGCATCCAACAAACAGCTTGATTAAGGTCCCCAGGGCTTTATTAGTGCAGCTTTTTGCCTGCAAATTACTCAACAGGTTGTATGTGTTTAACTCTTTGCTGGTGCTGGCTGGTGAATGTTTTATGTTGCTGTGGGCATTGAATCAAGCCTTTTGAACTGGCTTTTAGATATGGTGCAGCAGAAATAGCCTGAAGTGGTGTTACAGTCTTGATTTCCTGGCGCAGGAGGTGGAGATCCCTTGGGCTCTGCAGGTGCTGCTAATCCAGTTTCCGATCTCTACTAGGAATTTCAGACTTTCACTTTATTCCTCCTGGTCATTCACCCACCCCTGGCAAAACACTTATTACTCATGCAGAGGACAGCCAGGTGAAACCTGTACTTTGCTTCATTGTTCATAAGAACTCAGCTATAGCTACCCTCTGGGCCCCTTCAAAGTGGGAGTGCACAAAGGAATGGGATGGCCTTGCTGTTCTGAGGTTTATTCTGGAGCACGTGCGAAGCTGCCTGTATGTTGTGTTTTATAGTAGAGAGAGTGATTTGCCACTGGAATGGGCTGCCCTAGGAGGTGGTGGCGTCATCATCACTGGAGGTGTTTAGGAGGAGACTTGATGGGGTGCTTGGTGCCATGGTTTAGTTGATTTGACAGTGTTGGATGATAGGTTCGACAAGATGATATGGAGGGTCTCCTCTTCTCTTCTCTTCTCTTCTCTTCTCTTCTCTTCTCTTCTCTTCTCTTCTCTTCTCTTCTCTTCTCTTCTCTTCTCTTCTCTTCTCTTCTCTTCTCTTCTCTTCTCTTCTCTTCTCTTCTCTTCTCTTCTCTTCTCTTCTCTTCTCTTCTCTTCTCTTCTCTTCTCTTCTCTTCTCTTCTCTTCTCTTCTCTTCTCTTCTCTTCTCTTCTCTTCTCTTCTCTTCTCTTCTCTCTCTTCTCTTCAGCTTTGGGTTTGTTCTTCAGCTGCTTGGTTTCACCATACCAGTATTAGGAAAAAAAATAATTATGTAGGTGCTCTGGTTTATGCTTGAGCTTTGATAATCAGCAGGGGATTCTGGGAGAGCACGCTGGGTTTTCAGGTGGCTGCCCAGGTACCAGAGTGGAGATGACCGATGGCAGAGGAAGAGGAACTAGATGATCTTTAAGGTCCCTTCCAGCCTAAACCATTCTGTGATTACTGCTGTAAAGATCACAGGATTTCTAGCTTCTTGCTCTCATGTACATGAGCAGATCCAGCTCCTCATGTCCCATTACCCATTTCTATGTATGACCTCTCATCACCCAGTTGCTGGGGGTGCATCGTAGCGGCCTGCACGCTCACGGACATTAGCACTGCTTGTCTCCGATGGAAAGGGCAGATACTGACCACACTCCCACACGGTGTGAGCCCTATGGGAGCCAGCCACAGTGCAGATGGAGCTCTGTTCGATCTGATCTGGACTTCACCCCACAACGAACAATGGTGAGAACAGCCTGAGCCACGTAGCTTGCATCAGTTATTTTTAGCAGCAATCAAAGATAAGAATGTGCCTGTGCGGCGGTTGTCTCCTGTCTCAGTGGCAGGAGAGCAGCCAGCAGGAGGAGAGCTGCCCAGGTCCGTTGCTCTGTGCATGTTCCCCAGGAAGGATGTGTGTTCTGCAGTCTGTTCCAGTTGGAGAATAGCCGTGTGTGTATGGTGGGGAATTTGCCAGCCCTGTCTTCAGCAGCTGGCCAACATCTGTCTTCTGGATGATGCAAAAATTCTCACAACTTGATAAGAATTTTCCTGTCTGTTTCACTAGAAGGTTTGAAAGAATCTTTGTCCTCCATTTGACTTTGTTACATCCAGGTGAGAGCACTTTGTTGCTCTCTGTGTGCCAGTGAGGGGTATGAGAGGCATAAAGGACAGATGTGGACTGCTCAGAGGGTCTGTGGGTGGTGGCTGTCTCTGTACTTTTGTTGGGTGCTCCTTTCTGACCCTTCCATGAGCTCCTGATGTTCCTGGTGCTTTCTCATCTGAGAACTCTCACCTGCCCAGGACACAGCCCTTTGTCTGGGGTCACAGATCATCTGTGCACTTCCTCTGTAAGGCTTTCCCTACTGCCACCTTCTCTCTTCTCTGACCAACCTTGGGCTGTCTTGCATGGAGCTGATTGCTCAGTGCAGATGCTGATTCTTCAGCCTTACTTCAACACTGGTGGTGGAAATTGTGTGATAGCCAGCGGTGATAAGTCAAAGCTACTTCCTGGGGACAAGCTTGAGAGGTGAAGACTTATGACTTAGTGCTTCGTAGCCTCCAGATCCATCTGTATACCCTGTGATTGCATCAGGGGTTGTAGCAGCAGCTGAAAAACAAAAAGTTGAACACTTCTGGTTTGTTCCTTTGCCCATGGTCTGGCTCTTCACTGTTTGCAATAACCAGTTAAGGTAACCCTCATGGGGTGTGAAGGGCTGCTGATCAAAGAGGCAGTGGTTCCTGCCTCAGAGTGATGCAAATGAGTTTGCAAAGCCCTGGGGACAGGAAGAGTGAGGCTCCAGGTTTGGATCCTCAGCATCTGTGGGTGAAGCAGCTTGTAAGAAGCAAGAGGCGTGCTTGTTGATACCTGTACCCCCAGTAAGAGGTTGCTGGCAGGAGACTGAAACACCTGCAGGAGCTCACCCATGTTGCTGCCTAAGGACGTTTCCAGGGATCAGCAGGAAAGCATGTGCAGAGAAACCGCTTTCTCTGCTCTTTAAAATGCTGCTGTAGTTAACATGCTCTTATGAGGAGGTTCTTCGTGGTAGACAGAGGGAGAAATGGCATTTCTGAGGGAAGATTTTGAGCCAAATGACTTCTGGCCACTATAGTCTTGAGAATATAGGGAGTTTTAGGACAGTATTGATAGAGTGGGTACCAGTTGCCACATGTCGGGGTCTCGTTAACAAAGTCGAGATGATTTTCCTTATGCAGCAAAGCTGAGATTCCACCTCTGTCCATAACTCAGGATATTCACATTTCTCTGTGGTTGAAGGCACACAGGCTCCCTCTCTTCTCTTAGCAGGGAGTGACAACCCAGAAACTGCAAACCTGTAAGCTGTGGGGGGTTTTGGCGGGGGCAATGGGACAATGCATCAGCTCTGTGTTTAGCACAGCTGGCTGGGATGCATCCCTGCACCTGAGGTCTGTCACATCTCCAGCCACTGCTGTTGTAGTAAGCGCTGGCCTTTGCCTGGCAGCGTGACAGCGTGGTGGTGGCAGCTGTGACGCATCGATCAGCCATGCCTGCTGCCGAACACTCCACTCCGTTGCCAGGCAAAGAGGGGTGACCTTTTCAGAGAGGAGGAGGAGATGGTGGGGAGAGCGATGGGTGGGTGGGAGGCAGTGGCAGCCCTGGATGGGGCTTCTGGGGTGTGCAGTGCAGGGGGTTTGGGTCAGGGCTGGGGGTTTGGTTGCCAGTCCCTCCCCGCTTTGCTTGGTTTTGTGGGTGCAGAGAGCCCCATCCCCACCTGCCTGCTTGGATCAGGAGGAAGCTTTCCCTGGTGGGGCCGTCTCTGTGGGATGCGATGCATGAATGACAGGAGGAAGTATCAGGATGGTGCTTGGCGAAATGCTATTTATGGGCTGCTGCAGATCTGACTGTATTGCCTTTGGTGTAGGAAATTTCAGGGCACTACAGCCTCCCTCCCCCTGCTCAGCCTGATGTGAGCCATGGAGCAGTGGACACTAGCAGCGGGGCTGGGGTCTTGGGCCCTGTGCCGTGGCTCAGGCGCGCAGGTGTCGTAACAGGTTTTGCTCTAACTCCGAGACCTGGATGCTGCGCTGCTCTGCTTGTGCTGATCCTGGAGTGAAAACCTGGGGTGGCATCTCTGGAAAAGAAAATCTTTTCCAGGTGTTTGAGGTCAGCACGAAGGGGGAAACGATTATGAGCCCTTAACCTTCGGACTGGTACGAACGGCACCACCGATCCACCGAGCCGGAGCCCTGCGCTGAGGGGTGGTGCGGAACAGTACCAGACATAACCTGAAATGACTTTAACGAGCTGCTGAAGTTTTCCAATGCATGTGTCATTTAAATTTGAGATCTATATATATATATATATTTATTTATTTTTTTTTAATCATTTAAATTTCCTCTGACATTTCATAGACTTCATCACTCAACGTGAAGCCAAGAGCCGTGCGAGTGTGTGCGGCAGGATTGTTTTTAAATTTCATTTTAAATACAGATGTCTGGAAGAACTTTTTTTTGCACACACTGTAGGAGTGTAAAGGTTTCTAAGCAACATCATTTTCATGCTGTTTGCATTAGAGAATGTAAAACAGGGCTCCTTTTTTTAAAAAGTCTCTGCAGTGCAGGCATAATTACAGGATCCCATTATGCAGCATTGTGTCTATGGTGAAGCCTGCCCTAATGGAATATTCTGCCTTGTGCTGAAGCCTTACCTGCTTTTTACCGAGACACTTAAGGACTTAATTAGCGTCATTATTGACTACCACCCCCTTCCTCAGCCCGGTGCATGAAGGGATAATGATCTGTCCATGCTAGTGCATTCGCTTCCCATGGTTAACAGCACCACATGGAGGGAGTGTTTCGTAGCTCGCTGCTGCTACCTTGAACAGGGAAAAGGGGGTGGGGAAATAAAAGCATTTCCTAGGAGCAAAATTAGTCTTTGTTTGCTTGGCCTGGTCTTAGCCAGTGAGCTGGGATGGTGTCTGGGGGATCCTTGTGGAGCTCCTCCATGTAGTGCCTCATCACATGCTGCCCTGGCTACCTTATCTGACTGACCACTGCACAGATCAGTGCCAGGCAGCCTTGGTGCACTGTCCTGCAGGTGTGGGCTGCAGGGCACCCGTCTGCACTCCATTCTCCCCAGAAAACAGCAGGAGCCATGTGGATGCAGCAAGCTGAGATCTTGAATTCCCATGTCCATGTGGATGTGCTGCATGTGGGCAGCATCTTCTGCTTCCTTGTGTCTAGGTATGTCCATATGTGCCTGTGTGTATGCAGCTCCTGCCTGCTGCCCTAGCTGGACAGGACCTGTTGGCATTGCACTGAAAGCAAACAAGTTTCATGGGTACGAGTGACAGGAGGTGGTGGGCTTGAGGGCACAGTGCTATTGAGGGAAGCTGGAAAGCATCAGAAAGCAGCTACAAAGCTCCTGTCAGTTGGATGGTTGGTTCTGATTCCCACTGCTTTGATGATAAACAACATTTGCACCGATCTGCCCGATGGAGTTTTATAAACATCTGGGGGCTTTTTGCATTTTATGAGATGAAGAGTGTTGGCTTTTGTACCTGAGACAGGGCCAAAGAAGTTTTTATTGCTGGTTAGGTAACTTCTCTGGCACGCTGTGCTGGGAGCTCTAGATGTTATTAATGAGGTGTGTGTGCGCTGTGGTGCATGTGCTGTCTCATGTAACGGCTGCTGCTGCTGCGCCCCATGCGAGGATGCAGCCGTAACATTTGCCGACAGGCATACACCTCTCAGCCCCCTTCGTCTTGTGTCCATTCTGTGCTGTCATTTCTACCCTACCTGCATCAGGGTTACTGCCCAGAGAGGTTGTGGAGTCTCCTTCTCTGGAGCCTTTCCAAACCCACCTGGATGCATTCCTGTGCAGACTACCCTGGGTGATCCTGCTTTGGCAGGGGGGTTGGACCCAATGATCTCTTGAGGTCCCTTCCAACCTCTGATGTACTGTGATACTGCTCCCCTGTGGGGAGCACTCCCCCAGCAAGTTTTCTCTGGCTTTTTACTAACACCTTGCAGGGAGGGAAGTTTACTTGTAACCTCTGCACTTTGTACTTCTTGGTGTTGGTGGGAATGGGCAGTATGAGAGCAGAGAGGGAGCTGGGAACTGGTCTTGTGGCATGTGGCACTCCAGAGCTTCTAACTCAGCTGCATTCAGAGGAGCTCCTTGAAGGCTTGTGCCCTCATCTCTTGTGGCTGTGATGCCAATGGGTTTCCTATGTTTCTCTTGACTGACTTGGAGTCCTGAACACCACCTGCTTGCTCCTTGCCCCAGCAAATGATGTCTGGCCTGGGCTGATGCAAGGAAGTTGCCCACGTTCATAAGCAGCCTTCAAGTACCAGTGATCCTACTGGGTCTCATCATCTCCTTTTCTCCTTTGCTTATCCAGGATGACTCTTCTGCATTGTCCACTCCTAGTGAGGACTGCTGCAGAGATGCAGTGCCTGTTATTTTTAACAAGAGCCATTTGGCTTCTTCTCTGGCTCTTCCAGGCTCTGCCCTCAAGGAGCTGATCCCCGCTCAGATAGCTGTGGATGCCTCCTCAGGCCTCCCACCCTGCTGCACACAGCAGTACTTGACATAGCATGTCCAACACAAGAAGGTACAGGCAGTCTGGGGGCCCCCAGCACAAAGCCATACAAGCTACAGCTGTCCTTTGTGCTTCCCAGTGAGATGCTGGAGGTTTGGGGCAGTGCTCGTTTTGCTTCATAAACACTGCAAATGGTGCCAGATGGGGCTTTGTAGGATCACATCCTCTGCCCTGTGCTCTGTGTGTTTTAAACAAACCTGGGAGGGTCTGGGCTGGATCCTTGTTTGTTCTTGAAGGGATTGATGCGGGCTTCAGAGTCCTCATCCATCCATCTTCCATATGGAGATAAAAAGTTTTGGCTGAACACTGCTAAATGTGCCGTCATCTATCACGGCGGAGGCGGGATTGTGTCAAGGAAAAATAATCCACCAGCAGGCTCCAAAGAAGAAGTAGGGGAGGAAAAAAAAAAAAGAAAAAGGAAAGAAAGAAGATTCCTAGCGAAATGCATGGCTTTTAAAGATCCCATTCACTCTTTGCCCAGTCATTGTTTGGTTTTAGACTTGTTTCGCATGAAAGCAGCCTTTAAAGGTTGCTTTCATCTCTCTTTAATGAGCTCTAGAAATGAGGCTGGTCTGCTACAGGGCAGAGGCCAGGCGATGGGACCGCATGTGGAGCTGATGCTTCCCCTTTGGAGCAGCTATGTGAGCTGTGCCACCAGCTCCCCGGCTGCCAAATTCTGCAGCCAGCAGCTTTCAGCAAGAAAAATGAAAGAGGATCATTGATGTGTATCTCTCCCTTTGCTGTGGTGGAAATTATATATGCTGCAGTGTGTGGGGGAGAGAGAATATACGTTGCTGTGTGTATTTTTCTGAAACAGTCTGGATTGTGGTGTTTGCACCCTGGGGGCCAGGGTTTCTGTAACCCCTCCGGTGCTGGGTGCGTGCTGAGCTCGCACATGCCGCATGTTAAGTTGCTCAAACGTGTCCAGAGAAGGGCAACGAGGCTGGGGAGGGGTTTGCAGCACAAGCCCTGTGAGGAGAGGCTGAGAGAGCTGGGGTTGCTTAGCCTGGAGAAGAGGAGGCTCAGGGGTGACCTTATTGCTCTCTACAACTGCCTGAACGGAGGTTGTAGCCAGGTGGGGGCTGGTCTCTTCTCCCAGCGCTAAAACAAGAGGTCACAGTCCCAAGCTGCACCAGGGGAGGTTTGGGCTGGATGTTAGAAGTTCTTCACAGAAAGAGATATTTGCCATTGGAATGGGCTGCCCAGGGAGATGGTGCAGTCACCATCACTGGAAGTGTTTAAAAAGAGACTGGATGAGGCACTTGGTGCCATGGTTTAGTTGATTAGATGGTGTTGGGTGATAGTTGGACTTGATCTCGAAGGTCTTTTCCAACCTGCTCAATTTTGTGATTTTTGTGGTTCTCTTTGGAAATGTGTCCCAGTGAGAGCTCTTGGAAACCTGACCCCCATGGTGAGCATGACCCATTTGTGGACCTTGCCCCTGTCCTGCCCATGTGAGTAGAGGGAACCCCATGCTTCCTGCCTGGGTGTGGTGGGTTGGAAATTCCACCACACCCCACCCACCCCACCCCCGATGCTGTAGCCCCATGCTGCCCCTTCTCTGTGTTGCCTGAGGGTGTCTGAGTACCTCTGCAGTAAGGGACTGTCCCAGCCCCGATGAGCAGGACTGCCTGACTCCTTAAAAGGGCTCTGATATAGGGCAAGATGAGGGAGAGGTGGGGTGGGTGGGCATGGAGCAAAGTTGCTCTGCAGTCCGTAGGTGGGCTGTGAGAGGCACAAGGGGGCCTCTCTCAGCTCCACGTGGCTGTGTGAGCTAATGGGGACTGAAAAGATGGCAGAAGAATCTCTGAGCAGGACTCTGTGGATTGAGGTCTTCTTGCCTAATCACAGGTAATCCTTTCTGCCCAGGCATCATGCACAAGCAGCTCCAGAGTCCCCCAGCTCAGCTGGGAAACCTCCCAAACTGTGGTGCAGCCTTTCCAGTCTGAGGGCTGCTGCATTTTCTCACTCTGCTTCCTACGGCTGTGTTTCTCTCGGTTTTCTTCCGATGCACGTCACGTTGCTTGAAGTTTTTAAGGGGAGACCTGGCTGATGCAGAAAGAGCAGTGGCAGGGGGTAAATGAGTACATGCACAGAAATCCCAGTGCACTCATGCTTCAGTGTCTTGGTGTGGATGTGGCACCACCCTGGCTCCTCAGGTAGCTAATGCTGAGGGTCTGGGTGGCCTTGCTGAGCTGAGTCTGTGCAAGGCAGGAGTTAATTGCTAGGGCTCCTGATTTTCAGGCAGTGCTTCCTCTAGGACATTTACACCTACTTGGCATGGCTTGGGCAGGTTTTCAGCCTGAGCATGTTGAAAAGGTTGGCATGTCCCAGGCCAGCAGGGGTGACAAGTGGTGTAATCAACCAAGTGACAAGGGGGTAATTGCAGAAAGTACCAACCATGGTCAAGTTGCATTAAACTCTGTCCTGGAGTAAGAATGGAAAGGGGACAAGAAAGAGATTTGGGCCAGTATAGATAGTTAATGGCAGAGCTGCTGTGGACCATGGGTGGTCTTAGATTCCCTGTGCATTTCCAGTTGTGACCTTGCTGAGTCATAGGTCCCCTGGTCCCATGAGTAGGTTCTGGGACAAGGACCTCCCCATCAGCAGATGTGCCATGGTTTCTGGTGTTATTTTTTGTCCTTTCCTCTGACAGATGAGTCTTGGTGGGACAGGGAAGAGTAAAATGTGACACAAGACACTAGAGGCCCTCAGCAGAGGGGTTTTGATGTGGCTGCAGTGCCCAAACTGCCTCAGGGATGCCCTCCTATAGGCATTCTTCCTGAATCCCCTTTCCCATCAGAAATCACCTCCACATCAGACCTGTTTGTATGAGAAGGGGTTGAGGGCTGTGATGAGTTTGCTCTATTTGCTGCTGTTGTATGAAAGCTGACATAGTAGGACCAGTCACCCAGTGATGCTCTGCAGGAGCAGGATGTGGTGGCTTGGAGAGGGTCTGCCTAGGGGAGAGCTGCAAGTGCAGAAGGCGCTCTGGGGAGAACCCCTATGAGCAGAGCGGAGGATGCTGCTGTGCTCTGTAGAAGTGTCAGAAGGCCACTGGAGGCAGTGGGCAAGGGAGAACAACTTTCCTATGGGAAAGTGAAGACTTGTTCCATTTTTAACCCTTGCTAATTGAGTCCAGGGTGAAATGTGACCCCAGGTTACATAGTTGCAATGCCTTCTCTGTGTGCTGTGCTCTTAGGAGGGGAAGGCGCAGTAGTTTGCTGGTTTTGGCCCAGCTCCATGAAGAAGAGAATTTTCTAGTGGCTGTAAATAAGGAAAGTCAAGAGGCAGGAAGCAGACATCTCCCTAATAGACATCAGAACCGACAGCCCTGTGCGAGGCCTTGGGAGCACCCACCAACGTGTGTGGCTCAGGCGGGAGCACAGGAGAGTGTCCAGGGGAGTTGGAGGTCCCTGGTGGGGCCATGAGGTGAGAGCACGTCCGTGTGGGAGCCTCCATCCTGGGAAACATGTGAACTGGCCATGGACTACCATGGCAGGAAGGAAGACAGCCCAGATAGGCAATCATTTTTGGCAGGGGTCTCCTCTCCCTGCTCAGTGCAGGTATAATGAACTTTCCATGCTTGATGCTGTAGACATTCACAAATGAAATTGTCCTGCAGAGGCAGGGAAGTAAAGCTGATCCTGTGTGATTAGCAGGAGCTGGGCTGGATGCTGGTGTCATGAAAAACCATTCCTGTGAATCTGGGAGCCCCTTGGGTATCCCCAGTGTCGAGGGGAGAGTTGTAAGGCACACCCAACAGGGGCACCTTATAGCTGTACCAGAGACTTGTTATCCTTGGCAACTGGGATCTCCTCCCTCTCCCTTTTGCCTCTTAATTTCCAGGGGGGGGCTTCATAAACTGCTGGTTACTCTAAGACAACTGGCACCATTAGATTTTTTGAGCTTTGTCATTAAGAATGCATGGCTGTAGCTTAAAGGTGACTTGTGGGGTAACTTGTGCCTGCTGCTGTGTTATGAAACCTGAAATTAGCAGGTTTTGAAGTTGTTGGGGGGGGGCTGTGTGTTTTCTTCCCCTCCCCCCCATTTGCTTTTGTAATGTTGCAAATTAAGTATGTCGTGTGAGGTTGGCTTTATTGCAGTCTCCTAAGAAGAGCTGCCCAGCAGGGACTTTCTCTGCCTTCAGCACCTTAACGGATCATTTCCCCTCCACGAGGGAGACAAGGAACATGAGTGTAAAATGAGAGCTTACATGAGTGTAAAAAGTGAAGCAGAGAGTTAGCAACTGCCAGCAGCTGCTGTGGACTTACTGCTTCAAATGTCCTTGTACTAAATTCCCTGTTGTCCACAGAGACTGCGAAGCAAAAGGGCAGGGTAGCTAACACCTGAATGTTTTGTATTAAATATTTCCAGATTTCAGGGCACCAGGAGGGAGCAGGCCAGCTACTGTTAAGGCTCCAGATGTTGCCTTTGGGAATGGGTCTCTCATGGGAGCCAGCTGGCTGTGATCTCTTTAAGATGGTTTTCCCTTCTGTCTGTGTGGGGCAACTTTTACGTGTTATCCCCCAAATGGCATGAGATTCTACTCTAGGGCTGCCTGGGAATGTGGGGTGTGGAAAGCCCAAAGGATCCTTAGCTCTGTTTATGGGTCTCCAGACACAGGACATGTTGCAGGTGGATGAGGACTGGACAAGAAGTGCATGGGCTTGGTTGCCATCTTTGCTGTCTCTGCAGGCAGCTGAGCAGGCTTTTTCTGAGATTTTGCTATCACTGGAGATCCACACCAGGAAGTTGCAGAGCCCGGATGAGACAGGCTGGCTTCAGTTCCTTCTGGTGGCTCACAGACTTCAGAGCAGCGTGGGCTGCATGGAGGCATGTTGGCTGCCTTTCAAAACTGCCAAGGCTGCTCGGAGATGCAAAATGACGGCATCGAGAGGGCTGCCACGGGATGAGGGACAGCAGCTGGAGCAGGGCAGGGGCAGCACTGATTATGGAGAAGACAGGCTTGAAGGGAGCATGGCCCATGGTCCAGGGCACAGCCACAAAGAAAGGGGAGTGGTGGAGGGGTGCAACAAGTGGCAGAAGCTCCACGACCTGTGAGCGAGTGCTTGGGAAGCGTCGCATCACCGTGCAGCGATTCTGCCATCGCAGGTCGTGCTGCAGTGTGCAGAGCTCCCCTGAACATGGGGAGCTGTCCCTTTTGTTCTTGAGGACAAAGGATCTGTCTGGATCTCTTCCAGAATGTCATGCTTTGGCATGGAACAAGAAAATTCTCTGTTAACCCTGCTCCCCTTTTGGCCCAGAAAACAGGAGGTGCTGAGCAATCCCCTCACCTCTTCCGCCTCTCGGAAATCCTGGGAAAGGAGTGTTTTGCTGCTAGCCTGGAACAACCAGCGATGGGGATTTTTGCTTTCTTGCTGGATGTGCCTTTTGCCACCTCTTTGATTAGTCTTCTTGTTAGCCACGCAGCTCAGGATTTGCTGTGTGTTGCCAGGACTTGACTGGTGCACCTTGTAGCAACAAAAGCAGATGAAACATCTGGTCGGCGGGTGGGGGTGGGAAAAACCCTGTGGTGCTTCCCGACAGCTTGTCTGGGAGTGAGGAAGGGACCGGCGGGTGGAGAGGGAGCAAACAAGATCGTGTTCAGGGTGGAAAAAATGTGATCTGGATTCTCCATAACAAACTTGTCTGCTGCCCTGCAGGCTCTCCGAGTCAGCATGAATGGGATTTTTGCAATGACTGGAAAGTCCAAGCCTTCCAGTCCCTGAGGATGATGAGGGGCAGTTGGCAGAGAGGCATGAGTGGGTGGGAATGTCCTCCCCAAATTCTCTTGGGAGGAGTTGATGAGGACTGCTGCTGTTACAGCTGATTGAGTGCTGATGAGCGGGGAATAAATGATGAAGGCCATCAACCAGACAGGGGGAGGGGGTGTGTGATGTTGTGACACTATGTCACATTGAGGATATTAATTCTTGATGAACTGTTATTGCTGAAAAGCTTTATTGCTCCTCAGGGAGGGACAGGTGATTTAAATCATCCTTGTTACTTCAGTTCCCAGTCCCCCAGCGGTCACCAACAACAGACCCCATTGGTGCTGTCACTGGTAACAATGGCCCAGGACCCAGTGAGAGTGGCTCCTGGGTGGTCTTGTGGTGGTGACAGCCCTGCGCTGACCTCGCCTGATGTGTTGGGCAAGTATGGAGCAGCCATGCATGGCCAAGCAACCTCTGCTGCCAGACTGTGTGCAAGTTGAGCATGTCTGTTTTGTCTCATTTTGGGCTGAGAAGAGCATGTTCAGGGTGGTGTGAGGTGGTGTGATTTTCAGACGGCATCTAGGAATGGAGGGATTGCAAGGGTTGGTCCTAGCACTCCACTGGGGGAAGAGATGCTCTAGTAAGTGGGTGAGCGGGATCCCTGAGGGCTAAGAAATTGTGGACACCAGTGGATGTGTTTTGGATGTGTCAGCAGTCAGATGTACTGGGGAGTAACAGAAGCCAGGAAGCTGGTGGGACAGTGGTGTGTTCAGGCTTGGGAAAGATGGCTGCAGAAGTAAAGTTCTCTTTGTGTAGAAGTTCCTTTTCTCTTTCTGTTTGTGACTGTCCTTATCTTTGCTGGACAGAAAGGGGCTGTTTCTGTGGGACCCTTTTCCTCTCTTCCCAGCAAGGAGCATGGCTGGTGCTGAAGAGTGGTTGCAATATTAGACTGTCTTCAGACTTTGACAAATTATCTTGCAAACTGTGAAAGAAGTTGCTATTTGCAGAAAGGTTTTGTGGAAAAGGCACTTAGCCCAAAGGAAGAGCTCTGGTTTCCACAGCAGTCAGCTTCCAGTGGACAGCATGGACAGCTTCATGTGTAAGGCTGGCAAGGGTAAGCTTTTCTTTGTAGACATCAAAGGTAAGCACCACTTCAAGACAGAAAAAGAAACAAAACAAAACACAGAAGTAAGGCCCTTGCCCATGACTACAAACAAACCAATGTGGAGCTATAAAAAGGACAACTGGTTCCTGGTAGGCAGCTTGAGAAGGGCAACAGAGTTTGTGAGTGGTTTGGAGCACAAGCCCTATGAGGAGAGGCTAAGGGAGCTGGGGTTGCTTAGCCTGGAGAAGAGAAGGTTCAGGGCAGACCTTATTGCTCACTACAACTACCTGAAGGGAGGTTGTAGGCAGGCGGTGGTTGGTCTCTTCTCCCAGGCAACCAGCACCAGAACAAGAGGACACAGTCTCAAGCTGTGCCAGGGGAGGTTCAGACTGGATGTTAGGAAGAAATTCTTCACAGAGAGAGTGATTGGAATGTGCTGCCCAGGGAGGTGGTGGAGACGCCATCACTGGAAGTGTTTTGGAGGAGACTTGATAAGGTGCTTGGTGCCATGGTTTAGTTGATTAGATGGTGTTGGATGATGGGTTGGACGCAATGATCTTGAAGGTCTGTTCCAACCTGGTTTGTTCCGTTCTGTTCCGTTCTATTCTATTCCATTCTATTCCATTCTATTCTATTCCATTCCATTCCATTCCATTCCATTCCATTCCATTCCATTCCATTCCATTCCATTCCATTCCATTCCATTCCATTCCATTCCATTCCATTCATGCATGGGTCCCTCAAGTGTCCTGTCCTGCCCTGGGCTGAGCTGCTGGTGCCTGGGAAGGGGATGAAAGAGCAGCAGAGAGTCAAATGCTGAGAATTTCTTGCCCAATGCTGGGAAGGACGATCAGTTCTTCCTCAGGGTGAATCACGCTCCAGTGCTAAGCAGCTAATCCTGCTGACTGCGGCTGTCCCCTGATAAGCTATCCAGCCAGCTCTGATTAGCTTCCAGCAACTTCATTAGAAAAATAACGTGAGAAGCAATTGGAAGTCAATTATGTTTTATGGGACTAATGTTGTTAATTATTATTCCTTTTGTTAGCTTGCCTAATCCACCAAGGTTCTCCCATTAATAAACGTTGCTGATTTGTACCTACAGTGCACTGACTTCCACCAGTGGATTTCAGAGCACTTCCCCAAACTGTCCTCTCTTCTGTATTTACTATAGATGAACATTTTATTTAAAGTTAATTATCTTGAGCTGTAAATTTCCATGGTGTCCTATAAACATCAAGCAAGCTTTGCGGTCTGGGTTATTTTTACAGCGTGCTGGGCAAAGAAACACAGGAAAACAGTTTGGGAATGCTGGAAGACATATGATTGAAAATGAAAATTGGCAGATAAGCAAATCAGCATAGTGTACCTCTTTCCATGCAGGAGGTAAGAATTGCACTGGGTGTGGATGGAGATAAAAAGGTCAGAGATAACCTAAACTATTTTGTCCACAGACACAGAAGGGTCTCTGATTCCTCTCCATGCTCTGGTGTAAGATGGAGCCATAGCTTAGGAGCTAGATTTAGCACGAGGAATTTTTGCATAGATGCAGAACAATTCAAGGACCATTAGGACTGTAGGTTGGATGAGGAAGAAAATCCTTTGACCAAACCTCCAAGACCAGCTATACCAGGGCAGTCCAAGGGGTCTGCTTGCACTCTGCCAGATGCAGACCCCCTTGCATGTGCTGGCTGGCAGGGCTAGGAGCAGAGGAGCCTGGCTTCTGGAGCAAAGGGGCTCTGCTGCTTGTGCCCTCGGTAGTGGTACCCCTTCCACCAGCCAGCACTACAGAGAGGGATGGATTGAATGCAGCCCTTGGAGAGCTGGGGTTAAAAATGGATCAAGGGCTCCAGGCAATCTCTGTAACTTCAACATGTGTTCAGGCAAACAGTGTGCATAATTCAGCACATATAGCTGTGTTAACAGAGCTGCTTGCCAGCAAGCAGGGTGTTTGTTTGGAGACGGAGTTGTGATCCCTGTGTATCTGTGCAAGGATTATTTTCATGCCTAAAAGAATAACAAACCGCAAAATGATGGAATTTATCATATAGAAGCAGCAGCAGGAGGAGGTCAGGGGGTTGTCTGAGCACAGCATAGAGGGCTCCACTTGTTGTCTTTGGCTTTGAGAGAGATTCCTAACGTGATTTTTGGGGCAGCAATTGATCCCTGTCTCTTTGAGCTTCATTCTTTGATGGAGCGTCAGTAGCTGTCTGTGCTGCAAGGTCGATTGCTCAGTGGACTCAGCACAGCGTTGCACTGGGGGTGGGGGTGCCAATGGTAGGGATGGCACAAGAGGAGCCCACTTTGTCCATAATGCTCTGGGGCCTGGATGGTCTGTCATTAGGCATTTTGTTAATAAAGGCATTGCTTAGCTTTGTGCAGTTGAGCCAAGAGCAGGCTTGCTGCCTGCTTTGCACTGCGACTGATTGGCTGTGTGTCTGTGCTCAGGTCGCTTGGCTTCCCGCCCTGTTGCAGTTCTCCGCCTCGGATTGGCACAGTGTGCATTTATTTTGCAGATTTAATTTTCAGTGCAACTTTAATGGAATTGTTAATTTACAGCGAGTACTGCAGTGTATTATTTGTGAAAAAGCTCTTGAGTTTTCCACAGGGTTATCAGATGGGGACTGTGAAAAGCCCAGCCTTGTACTGGATCTAAACTAACAGAGGTCATAACAGTGGTTAGTGAGAACGAAAGTGATTTGCAATCAGTTAATGTTCCATGTGATTATTTATTATGGGTAGCTTTCTGACTGGCTTATGAGCAGTATCATAAACTTTGTGATTAGTCACTGGGAGAAAGATGCTGTTGAGACATGTCAGCACTGCCTGAGGGGTTGTGCCCTGCAGCCTTCGCTGGCTCTGCTTGTGGGGCTGGGCATCAGCATCATAGAAGCTGCACTTGCAAAATACAAAGACAAATGTTGTGTTATTTATTTATGTCTTATTTTTCTTAACATCCTCCTGCTGAGGATGGGAAGCTCTTGCAGTGTCCTTTGGGAGTATGTGCCCAGCACTGCAAGAACCAGAGTTAAACACATAGGCACCAAGCAAAGATCTGGGCAGGTTTTCAGGCAGGGCTGGTGATACCTGCTCAGCACTTTGGATGCATCCCTTGTGTTGTTCTTGCAGTTATGAACTGGTTTGGAAAGCTGCATACCTGGCGGACTGCTTGGGGGTCAAGCCTCAAATTTACTTGCCAGCCAGAGGAATGAGGCTTGCTCTGTTATGGTGCTGCCCCTTTTCTGCCTCCTGCTTCCAGTGTAAGCTTAGGTGGATCACTTATTCCCACTCTGCTTTGATTTCCCATCCCCAAAAAGAGGGTAAAGCAATTGCCAGCTTTATATACTCAAATGCAAAGATGAGCCCTGTAGGCATGTCTTGGACAAAGAGAGGGTGTGCATGAAATGAAGTCTCTGCTCTCTAACCCTTCGTCCAACTTGCTCCCCACTGACCTGTCCAGAGCATGAAGCTGATGTAACAAGGTTCTTGGGAGGGTCATGTGGTGAACAGCAAGGTAGGATGGGTGTTATGAACAGGTTGGAGTGTCTGATTGTTTTGGTGAGGGCTATGTCCTCACCGCAGCCCTGTGAGCAGCATGGGAACACAGGGCAACCTAGCCTTGCCTTTTTTTCTTCTTAAGAAGAAAACATTTGCTGGAAAGTGGTGTGTTGGGTGCAGATGTTTTGTGTCTCTCATCCGTGGAGGTCAGTTGGGGTTCTGCCAACATGAGTGACGTGTGTGTGGATGGGGCCAAAATCCTCCTACAGAGGAGCGCTGTGGGACTCGTGCGTGCACGCTGAAAGACGGTAGCTTGGCTTTTATAGCATCGCAGCACAAATAGGGGCTGGGGCTGAACTGATGGCATGGGTACAAATGCAGGGTAAGAAGGTCTTAACCATGCCTGGGCTCAGTGGAATGTTGGAGATGACTCATTTTCCCCATGAATTAGTGAGTTCCTGTCTCTCCTCCCTTCGGGCATTTTGCTGCTAGCAGTAGTCTTAGGTCCCGCCTGTGCGATGCTGTTTGCTCCCTAGCTCTATTTATAGGGAATTTAATAAGATATCAATTAAAGAAATGAAAACAAACTGAAGATGTCTGACAGTGGAAAATCTGGAGTGAGGCAAGGTTATTGGTAGCAGTTGTTTAAAATCTTGTCAGCACTTTTTATAGACAGTCCCTGCTGCTGTGGGACAGCTGAGCCGGACCCATGTGCCCAAGCAGCTGGTGGTAGACCCTGAGCAGGGCTTTTCCCTCTGCTGGGACCATCATATTGGGCGGCTCCTGCCTCCCCTGCTTCTTACAAAGGGAAGAGATCCTGATGAGAGAAGAGAACTTGAGGGAGTTGCTCTTTGTAAAGAACACACTGGATAGAGGCTGCTAATTAGCTCTCATGATTTAATGTTTTCCTGTTTGCATACAGCGTGTTTGGGGGACATGGTATTTATGGTCCTATGGGGAGGATGTGAGCTGGCATGGAGAAAGAAGGTTTCTGTTCCTTCAGAACTTTATGCTCCTCCTTCCTCTTTAAAGCCCCAGCTGTGGGGAGACCAGGAAATTGGAGATTTGTTTCTGACTGAGTGAATTAGCATCTGTCTCTCTAAAATCTGTTTCTCTATAACTTTTGCTGCACCCTAAGTATTATTTTTGCTTGCTGTCTTGCACCTCTGCAGTGTCAGCCCTGGGAGAGCCTCAGTAAGAGGCCACCCCAAACAGTTGGCAGTCTCCAAGTCTGTCTGGAGTCTCTGATGTGTTCAGATGGTTTCAAAAGGATGTGAGGGGTCCCTCCAGGCTGGGATGTCCTCTTCAGACCCCGTGGGTACCAGAGTCAGTGTCCTGAGCAGCAAGGGCACACAGTACTGCCCATGTGCTCCCAGCATCCCTATGTCCTTCTTCCAAAGTTATCTGGAAGCAAATTATTTATCTTTAAAAGTTTGAGCTTCTTCTGCTCTGTATTCCCATCCTGGTGACATTAGTCCTTGTCTGGTGTTGTCTTTGGAGAGATTGTGATGTACAAAGTGAGGGTTTAATTGTCTTTGCTTAGATGAAGTCTTAGCTTCACTTGTCCCTGTGATTGCTGTCACCTCTTTCTATTTTTTTCTGCGCCTGCTGCTGTGTTCAGCAGCTCCTGCTGTGGCCACCTCTGCTCCAGCTGCCTCTGATTTGTCACGTTCTTCTTCTTGCCTTCACTTCACCTACCAAAAAGTTGTGGCATGGAGCAAACCATCTTCTCCAGCCTCATTAAAAACACAGGGAATATGTATGTGCATAGCTCCTGGGATCATTTTGATATTGTTTGATCAATTGAGAGCAAGAGGAAGGAAAGTGCTGAGCTGAGGAAATTCAATAGGCACTGTTAAAAAAAGATGTGTCCAAAAACACAAACATGATCTCATACAACATAGATGTTGTGATCTGGGAACTACAAAGGTCTGCTTCTTTGTGTCTGGGCAAACAAAGGAACAGAAATAGCAGCCCAGAAATATTAGTTCATTGTCAAAATGATCCTCACTCCCCAGCCATATGATTTATATGGAGCAGAAACCAGGGCAGCTCTGCTTTGCTGCTTTATGTAAGTGAAGCAGAGTGAAAGACCAGTGAAAATCTACATGCTAGGCATAGCTTTAGATGCTTCTGTAGCATCAGAGAAAAAGCACTGTTGTGGTCAGCAGGTCACCAGCATGGCTTCTTCATGCCCGTGTTAGAAAATCAGCCCTTGAGTCATGCTGTGGCTGAAATGCATCTTCTAATTTAGGAATATCACTTGGAGGTCATCAGATAAGCACTACTTTGATCAAGCATTGGCATTTGCACACTCAGCAGCAGCAGCCTGGGAGCTTACTTTGGGTATCCTTCTTGCCAGCTGTCTCCCATTACCATTTCTGTCCAGGAAAACCAGCCCAAGACCAACCATGGAAACAGAGCTGTGAAGGAGAACCAGGAGAAAGTGAGTTCACAAAAGGCCCTCAAGGAAAGAGGGCTGGGGAGGGGGTGCAGGAGGTGAGGAAGGAAATGTCTTTTGGAGATTGGTCTCAGTCTGTTTTAATTTCTATTTTAAACTCTTCCAATCTAACCCAGTGGCCGTGCAGCCTCTGGTGCACTGCTGTCTGGTAACTACCTAGACCAAACCTGAAATGGGCCCTAGGAAGCCAAGGACATTAAGGGTGAGGAGCTGTTAAAAATGTGAGGTTAAAACAAAAGGTAAACTGGCACTGTGCTTGTGGGTCAATATGAGACCCTGCCCCACTTGAACCATCTTCCTTTTGCCTTGCTATTTTCTGTGGAATACTTTCCCCCACCTCCCCTCAGGATCACTTGAAAAAAATATTTTATTTGGATGCCTGTGTCTGTGCAGATCAAACAACATACTTCTGTCATTACAAGCCAGTGAGTCACAAGAGCCATAATGACTCTATCTTAAAAATAACCCCAAAGCCCTACAGTGCAATTGCTGTGCAGGCTGGGATGTGTTCTTGCATTCCCTAGGGAAAGCTGGAGGCAGACTGAGGAAGAGACCCAGAGAGAGATGGTCATTCTCATGAATAGGCTTTGATGATTTTTCATATCTGCTTTTTGTCCTCTTTGCAGCTCAGCTTTATGCTCTGACGTGAGCTCTGTCAAATGGATGTTTCCTTTCAGCCCTCCTCCACCTCCGTTCCTTTTGCCTTTGACTGCTTTTCTTCCCCCTATCTCCTTTTGTGGGGGAGGGATAAAGAGGGGAGTTCAGAAAGATCTCATCTGTTTAAAAACCCCATGCTCCAGCCACTTCAGCATTGGTGTGTAGTGAGTAAGGATGCAAATGCTCAGCTCTCTCCTCTCTCGGGCAGTGGGAGGGAGTAGAAGAGGAGGGGCAGGCTCTACTGATGAGTTTTGCATCAAGGTTGAACCTGGTCCGTGGATAAATGCACTGTGTCCCAGCTTTGAGTATTTGGGGAAATGGAGCATTACCCTGCAGGTTTCACATTCCCTAGCCCAGTGTGAGGACACCTGAGTCTCTGCCTTAGGGTTCATCAGAGGAGACCAGAGCATGCTGAGCAGCTGAGGTGCTCTGGACGGAAACAGAAATGCGGGTGCTGATGCAGCTTGATCTTGGGGTGTTCTCTTCTCTCAGGGTGGGGTGGTCTCTTCTCCCAGGCAACCACCAACAGAACAAGAGGACATAGTCTCAAGCTGTGCCAGGGGAGGATGTAAGGGAGAAGTTCTTCACAGAGTGATTGGCCATTGGAATGGGCTGCCTGGGGAGGTGGTGGAGTCACCATCATTGGAGGTGTTTAAGAGGAGACTGGATGAGGCACTTGGTGTCATGGTTTAGTTGATTGGATAGTGTTGGGTGATAGGTTGGACTTGATGATCTCAAGGGTCTATTCCAACCTGGTTAGTTCTGTTCTGTTCTATTCTATTCTGTTCTTTCTGTTCTCTCCATTTGTAAAATGGGTGTTAATGCCTTTCTGTTCCTCAAAATTGCTCAATTGTTTAGTTCTTTTGGATGTCTGGACATATGGCACCCCCAGATCTCCTAACAAAAGGGACTCCAGTGTAGCAGGGGTAGCTTTTCCATACATATAATTTCCTAAGACAGAACAGTAAAGCACATTCCTTTTTATCCCCAGACTGTGAATAAGTGCAGGAGAGAAACAGCATCTCCTGTCCATGGGTGGGGTGATCAGTGGTCTGACCTGCACTGATTGCCTCTGTTATTGGTGTGCCATGTGCCCTTTGATGTAGAACCTGCTCCTGTTAGAGCTGACAGGCATTTGCCATTGATTAAATGGGCAGCAGGAGCACCCAGCCGAGTGCCCATGCCCTGTTTTTCCTACCTGTAAAATATCTGTGCTACAACTGCTGTTGAGACTTACTGCACCAACTTGTTTTGAACTGCTGATGACCTTTTGCAACCCTAGGAGTGACCCCACTAGGCCAAAGACTGTGTGGCTTGAAGTGGCACATACCATCGCCTGCATATCTCAAGGGACACACACTGGTGGCCTCAGCTTTATCTTCTTTATCAGTGCCATCAGATGAGAGTGGTGTTAGCAAGTGGCTATCCCAGAATAATCCAGCAATAATAAGCTTAAGCATGAGATGGAGTTCACTTACAAATGCAGGGAAGTCCAGAACATATTTAATGAGAGGCACAGACATAACAGCTCACAAGGAAGAGGTAAAATGGGGAATGGAACTGCCCTTGCACAGCCACTTCTTGGTTTTCCTGGTTGTTTTGGTGGGCTTTTTTTGCTGTTCAGGGCAGAAAGTGCAACTCTTCCAGCTGCCTAGTTTCAAGTTACCTTCTTTTAGTATCTCCATGTCTTCTGCTATGTTTCCCACAGCTCTTAGCAGTGACTCCCCGAAACCTTACTGCACAGCTATACAACCTGTGGCTATTCTGTTCCCTCTGATCGGTGATAGGAAAATCACTTGTTGGAAAGATGTGCTGTAGGCAGTTGGATGGTGTTCATACCCTTGGATGCAGCTGTATCTTTGAAGAAAAAATCCCAGACCCTCAGCTCAGAGCACCCCCAAAGCCTGGGGAAGATTTGATTTTCTTCCAGAAATCTCAGCTCCCTTAATTCAAAAGGAAAAGCTGAGCTCAGCCAGCATATCTGCTCTGGCCACGGGCTTTCCACCAGCTCCTCCAGTATGTTGTGATCATCACCTGCACTCTGTCTGCTCTCAGCTCTGGGCTTTGGCCCAGGACAACTATACATCACACTTAATTGTGTCATGTTGTACTGCCTGCTTTTGGGAGGAATGAGGCTGCTGAACTCATTTTGCCTCTGACCTGAGCAAATAGAAACGGAGGTCTCCAGATGGGCAGCCAAAGGGTTGTGCTGAGCACTGGTGCTCTACCTCAATGAGATCTGCCTTTTCTAGGCAAAACCTTAGATCCCTGAGGCATGAGTTAGACCTTTGCTCCTTCCCAGCTGCTGTATGAGGCAGTAAGCTCACCCAGTCTACATCCCAAGTGGAGTTTATCAGCTGCCCACTTCAGGCCCTCGGGCTGGTTGATACTGAGCTGGTGCTGGGAATGCATGGTTGGAAGTCTCTAATTGTTTAATGCACGATGTTATCACTGTTCTAGTAATAGTGGTGGTGCAAAACCAAGGGAAAGCTCCAGCTCTCCTTGCTATCTCTTTCCCAGGAACTCCTAACCTCTTTGGTGCTGCCTTGTTCTTTCCATTGCTTTCTTATTGGGGGAAGCTACCACACTGACTCCAGCCTCTTACCTGCCTACATGAGACACGGACCCTTTCATTCCTGAGATGTCTCTTCCAAGCCTGATCCTTAACATTTAGAGAAGAAAACTGCCTGTAAAATATGCACTGAAAGAGTCACTCGCCCCCACTAAGAACAACTCTTCTGCTTCCTCTTTCAACAAAATACTTCTCCTACTTGAAAATAAATAATTGTTGAGAAACTGATTGTTGAAGTGGGACAGCGACAGCGTGGTTTGTCCAGCTGAGTCATCAGCCAGCAAGGGCTTTGGGCAGCTGTGCCTCTTAAAAAATGAATTCTCCTAAGGATGTGGCATTTGGGCATTTTTCTCCACTTCTTACACACGAGCATGAGGCATGTGATGTCTCTTAAGAGAAGTTTTTCTCAGTAGTGATAAATTATTAGCAGCTGGATCCATTTAATCTCAAGGGTTTACTGGTGAGATTGTCTAGCAGACATAAGAAGAATGAATGCTTTTACTTGGCCACTTTTATTCTTTCTTTTTTTTTTTTAGTTTACAATCTAGATCTGCTAGTTGCTTAAGTGTGTGAGCTTGGGCAAGTCATCTATCCCTTGCAGCAGAATTTCTTCCACAGCATACTGATTCTGGTAGCTCTGAGCAGCTTCTGTGGACCACTTATAAATTGTGTGAGATGAAAAATACAAATAACCTGTTAACCAGCCTCAGTGTCATTCTGTAGGTTCTGTATCTGTTGGTATGGATATTGGCTTAAAGGGTTGAAGTATCATTCTGTCTTGGTGATGATGTTATTGGGATGAAGTTTTAATCCAAACCCATGAAACAGATCAGACTTCTTCAAACAAATGTCTTCTCTCGGACCATTCACTGGCCTTGGAGCTCTAGGTAGTGAAAATCTGTTTGTGACATGGCTTTTAGGTATTTCTTTAACTGGTAGTTAAATGTTTAGAGGATCAAGAATATTGCTCTCAGAAGTGTCTTAGTGTTTATAAATATCTGAGGGCTGGGTGTCAAGAAGGAGGGGACAGGTTCTGCTCAGTTGCACCCTGTGATAGGACAAGGGGCAATGGATAACAACTGCAGCACAGGAGGTTCCACTCCTTCACTGTGAGGGTCATGGAGCATTGGAACAGGCTCCCCAGAGAGGTTGTGGAGTCTCCTTCTCTGGAGGCTTTCAAGACCCACCTGGATGCATTCCTGTGTGACCTGTGCTACATTCTATGATCCTACCCTGGCAGGGGAGTTGGACTTTATGATCTCTGGAGGTCTCTTCCAACCTCTAACATCCTGTGACCCTAAATATAGCTTGGAAATAAGTACTTAAATTATTGAAATAATATTTTTTTTTTCCTTTGGGTATCATTTTAATTAAGTTGTGTACTGTGTAGTAGCAGGAGAAGGCACCATGATCAGCCTCAGAGCCAGCCACGCTCCCTGTTCTACCTACATATGTGAAGTGTATAGAGATCGTGTCTTTAGCAGTGGGCGGCTGGCATTCTGGATAAGGACCTGCCTCTGAGTCAGCTCTAATGGATTTAATTCTCCTGCTCAGGCAATAGTGGTGTACACTTCTAAAGTGAAAAGCCCTTCTGGGTTGTGTTGCTTTAGATAAAGTATTACATGCTGTACAAACCCATAGTATGCTTCATAGACTGACTTAAAAACCACACTACACCCTCAGCTTTAATGTGCTAAGGAACAGCCAGGATCTTGACAGCTTGCTAAACAGGAGTAGTGATTTGGAACCATTATTTGCAGAGTGTATGTGTCTGGCTGAACAGCCCAAATTGCAGCCTCTGTGAGAGTAGTTGCAATTAATTACATATTGCTGCAAGATTCTGGCCTGGATTCCTGCCTCAGTCCCACACAGGGGACAAGCACAAAACTGACAGGGTGGTATGAAGCCAACCAGAAAATTGAATGAGGATGAAATGCCTTGCTGGTGATTAGTTGGGCAGGGTGGAGGGACAGGGGAGGAGGAGAGGAGATGAGTATTTGTTAGCAATACCTGGCCTGAGGAACGATGCTGGCTCCTGTTGTAGGACACGGCTTAGGACTTGACTGCGTGCGATCATGCCCTGAGACCAGGAGCAGTCAAGCAGGAGCCCAGCTCTTGCCTTGGCTGTGCAGCTGTGTGAAATGGATTAGAGCAGAAATGCACATGTATTTTCTTTCCCTTAATTTGGTAGACAGATCACATTTCAGCTGTGACATCTCTCTAGCTCTCATTAGTGGATTAAGCAGTGTAGAGTGTGTCTGTCCTGGACAGTGGCCTGTTGTGGTTTCATGGAGGTGCTGGAGTGCCACATGCATACTGAAAAGCAAAGCCATTTCTTTCAGTTTGAAGTGCTGTTCTGAGGAGAAAAAGCTGCAACAAGGTTGCAGCCCAAGTAATGGAGTTATTAATTATGGGGCTACTTTTTGGGGACATAGAGGCTTTTACCCACTTGGAGCTGAGGGAGCCCGCACAGACTTATTTCTGCAGGATGTTCATTTATCAAAGTACATGACCTGACTAGCAAACAGCTGCCAGTCTGTAGGACTTCCCTAACCCACTGAAACCCATAGCAATACTCCCACCACCTCTCTGAACAGAGGCTGCAAAGAAGCAGCAGCAGGGCCATTGCTCCTGGAGCTTGACATGAGGCAGACGCTCACAATGCTTCTGGAACACCGCAGCCACCTCTGGATGAGTTTCGGGTTTTGTTTTGGCTTTTTTTGATGTTTGCCTTATTCTCTGTGTGCCTCTTGCTTTTCCTTTTGAGTTTCTTTGCAGTGTTGCTTGCCTGCCTTATCAGCATGTCCATGTGACTTAGAGAAAACTAGGTTATGCTTTTAAATATCTCAGTTAAGATTGTTTCAAAAGGCACATTTTCTCAGATTATTCTTCACTGACATGACAGTAACATCGAAATCTGCTCTTAAAAGCTGATGTCTAAACAATCTTCTTGTGCTTAACAGCTGACAGGTAGTCTTCCCAAACACCTATGGCCTCATTAATTAACCTTCACAGAACCACCGAGACCTGTGAAGGTCCAGCGTGAGCAGCAGCAGGTTAGGTGAAGTGCCTCAGGTCAGAGGGAGCTGGGGCTGGATCCAGTCCTCCTGAGGCAGTATGAAGTCTGGTTCCTGAAGAATGTCTCTAGGTACATCTGGAAAGTTTTTATTTATTTATTTTAAAATTTTATTCTGTTTTATTGTCCAGCTATTGATTGCACAACTATTGCAGAAACAGCATCTATTTGTCCAGTGTTAAGAATAAGAAGTTTCTTAATGGACTGATGGAAAGGCTGCATGGAATGCTTACAGCTGAAATCCTCTAATGGTTACTGCAAACCTCTCCTCTCTGGTGGATATGTATTTGTACTGGGAAACTAAATTGGAGCTTCTTACTTCTGGACAGCTCCAATGAGACTTGGGTAACCTCAGCTGCAATTCCACTGGGTAACTGCAGTGCTGCCTGTGTGAAATGTCTATGCTCTTTCTTGGTCAAAGGCCAACACAAGCACCTGCCTGATACCCTCAACAAAATAACACAGGACATGAAGTGAAACCCTAGTTTGGATGCTGTCAGTATGAAATTCTGAGGTGTTTATAGCCTCAGGAGGAAAAACACTAAATGAGGAAACCTTCATTTAGAATCACAGTATCACTAAGGTTGGAAGAGACCTCGAGGATCATCAACCTGTCACCACAGACCTCGTGACTAGACCATGGCACCAAGTGCCACGTCCAATCTCCTCTTGAACACCATAGAATTGTTATGAGTTGGAAGGGACCTCAAGGATCATCTAGTCCCTGCCACAGGCAGGGACGCTTCCCACTAGCTCAGGTTGCTCAGAGTCACATCCATCCTGGCCTTAAAAACCTCTGGGTCAGACATTCTCTAGCACTGAAATACATCTGCATCTGTTGCTTTGGTAGAAAGTGCAGGGTGCCCCAGGGGAGTATCTTAATAGCACAAGGCCCTCTCTGACATCAGGTCAAATCTACAGGGTCATATAACTGAAAATCAATATTACAACGGATTGAGTGCTTCTGCCCTGTGGAGCTGATGTGCTCCTGCCCTAACAGACTTGGTGCACTCAGCAGATGCTCAGGAAGCAGAGAGCTTTAAGCCATGACAGAACAGAGAGCTTGAGCAGGAATGATGGAGCTGATGGATGGATGAGCCTGAGCTGGACTTTGCACTGGTGGTCCTGCACATGGGTTGGGGCAGCCCCAATATTGCCAGAGTCTGGGGCATGAAGGGATGGAGAGTAGCCCTGTGGAGAAGGACTTGGGTGTACTGGTGGGTGAAAAGCAGGACTGGAGCTGGCAATGAGTGCTTACAACCCAGAAGCTGACTGTGCCGTAGGCTACATCCACAGCAGCGTGGGCAGCACCTGCTATGCTGGGTCCAGCTCTGGAGTCCTCAGCACAGGAAAGAAAACAGCCTGATGGAGTGGGTCCAGAATGGACCACAAAAATCACCTGTGGGCTGGAACCCCTCTCCTGTGAGGACAGGCTGAGAAAGTTGGGGCTGTACAGCCTGGAGAAGAGACTGGTTCAGGGAAACCTTGTTGTTGCCTTTCAGTGCTTGTACAGGGTGGCACAGGAGGCTGTGAGAAAGATGGGGGCAGACTTTTTAACAAGGTCTCTAGCAGTAGGCTAAGGGCAACACTTGGACACTGAAGGAGGGCAGGTTCAGAGTAGATATGAGGAAGAATTTATTTCTGATTTTTTGATGATGGTGAGATAGTGGAACAGATTGCTCAGATAACTTGTGGATGCCCCATTAGTGGAAGTGTTAAAAATGAGTTTGCATGGAGCTTTGCACAAGGAGATGTAGTGAAAGATGTCCCTGCCTGTTGCAAGGGTGTTGGACTAGGTGATCTTTAAGGTCCAGTGCAACTCAAGCCAGTCTAGGATTCTAAGATCTACTGTTCCATATTAATTATTAGAGACATTCAGCTGACACAGTATGGGGATGAATTCTCTCCCGTGGTGACGGTTTAAAGCTGATTCACTCCAGAACCGCTGCATGGTTCACAACTCACTTCTCTATTCCTGCCTACTAACATGTACCAAAGCCCATGTCATCCAAACAGCAGAGCATGGTCATGGAGGCTGATGGTACTTGCCTTACATCCTGGCTTCTGTGGTTCTTTTGCTTAATTATTGGGAGTTGCTTGTGGAAAAGAAGATGCCTCCATTTCTCCACTCATAAAATGGAACTTCTGTTTCCCTAACTCTTGTAGTGCTTGCCAAATGTTTTCAGATAAACAGATGAAAAGGAGCTCAGAGGATGGATCTCAAGGGATATGAATTAGCTGTCAGCAGACCTTCAACTGGAGTTAATGAGATGGAGAATTAATAACCCCATGGGTGGGTCAAGCTACGCTAACTATGTACTTCTTTGCATAATTGATGATCCCCCCAGTGCAGAAATCCACTTGCTAGTGCCCTGGCTCGGGTTATGAATACTCCCTCACCTGGTGCAGCTGTAATGAATCCCTCCCTGGCCAGACGGCAGGCAGGTGCCGCAGCTCTCCATTGGGAATTTGATCCTGTTCTTGCTCCTGGGGTTGGGTTTCTCTGCAAGAAGCTGAGATGTGAAGGAGTGCTGTCTGCTCAGCTCCTAGGGAGGTGGTTCAGTGTCCAAGAGCTGAACCCAGAGCCAGGACCTGCTGCAGGATCTGAACCAGTCCTTGGGGAAAGGGTTTGAGTGCGCCAGGGGATTTCTTAGCTTCTGTGATGGAATCAACCCTCTGGTGATAAGCAGCTGAGGAAGGTTTCTAGTCATGTATGGCACAATGTCTCTGAGGAATGAAGTGAGGAGGGGGAAGTACAGCAGCTTACAAGGTAAGAATGCCAAATCTGTCTGAAAATTCTGTGATTAACACATCCAGGTGTTTGGCACAGTGGTTATCTGTTGGGTTGGGAATACATGGAATCCCTGGAAAAGAAGGTACAGAACAATCAGACCAGGGTGAGCTTCTTAAGACAAGTCTGCTTCCTAGCAAATGAGGTGTATTTTGTCAGATTGTGGCCTACTTGCTCTTCAATTTCTCCAGCATGTTCTGGGCAAGGAAATTGCTGATTCTTAGATCTTGTCTTAGTAAGCTTATCTTTGCAATGTGCCAGTTACTCCATGTTTACTAGGACCAAGAGAATTTTGCTGTAGTATGTCCTGGTCAGAGCAGGTACTTAAACTTCTGAGAAGTTCAGGACCCTCTGGTTTTGCTGTGTATTGCCTAGAATATATCCCAAGCCTGCAGGTACCTGCTCTAACCATGCATCACTTGGGAAGTGGGTGTGTGTGGCTGGCGGTGCAACTACCCCATCCCTGGGGACGGAGCAGGGGGATAAATGCAGGAGGCCACTCATGTCTCATTTTTTCTGCCACCAACTCCATCTGTGTTTTGTTGAAGACTGTTTAGAGACATTTGCAAGTAATTGATTATAATTGAGTTCAGCAATTCTCATATCCCTCCTTCTCAATGAGCATCCTGCTGCCAAAGAGCCTTCCTGGCTTCCAGGTGGTGGGCATGGTAGGACAGTTGAGGACAACACAGCAGGGCCATGGCTCATATGATAGGGCACTTGATCTTCATGGCTTGTATTGAATTTTTTTGTTAAGACATAACAATTCCCAAAGTGACAAACAAGCATTGGTCTAGTGCCTTGTCATGTGCAGTGTAAAAGGAGATAGACACATGCAGTTTCTGAAATTCTCTGCCCTCTGGGCTCTTCATATGGGACTCTGAACAGCTGAACTTTCACTCCCCACTGTTCCTCAATCAGGAGAAACCACGTGGACAGCTGCAGCAGTGAATGTGTCCTTTCTGGAGCTCCTTTGTAGGCTCCAGCGGAAAAGCATAAAAGAAATCCCTTTCAAATTTGGGACAGTAAGGTCTGTTTAAGCTCAGATTCTGAAGAATAAAAAAGCTGCATCCATCAGCCCTGAATCACCAGGAAAAGTCTTTCATAATGGTTTCTTGCACCCATTTCCATATGCACAACTGTCCTTTGCAGGGATTTCCTTCTGACTGCAAGACTGGTGACCTCCTCCTTTCTAAAAGCTCTCTTCACCTTGGTTACCTTTCAAGAGTAGCCTAGATACAGCAAATCTCTTTGGCAGCAGAAGTCCTTATTTTTGTAGCACCTGCCCAAGGATGTTGTTTCCCAGAATTAGTTCTTGCAGAATTTTCTGTAGCCAGCAATCGTTTCCCCTGTAGTGGCAGTGGGAGAAGGCACAGAGACCGTAGAGATGTTGGGCATCCTGTGGCAAAGCCCAAGCTGAGGGCAGAGAGACCATAGAGTTGTTGGGCATCATGGCTGAAGGCACAGAGACTGTAAAGATGTTGGGCATCTTGTGGCAAAGCCCAGGCTGAGGGCACAGAGATCGTAGAGATGTTGGGCATCTTGTGGCAAAGCCCAGGCTGAGGGCACAGAGATCGTAGAGATGTTGGGCATCTTGTGGCAAAGCCTAGGCTGAGGGTGCAGAGACCGTAGAGACGTTGGGCATCTTGTGGCAAAGCCCAGGCTGAGGGCACAGAGGTCGTAGAGATGTTGGGCATCTTGTGGCAAAGCCTAGGCTGAGGGTGCAGAGACCGTAGAGACGTTGGGCATCTTGTGGCAAAGCCCAGGCTGAGGGCACAGAGACCGTAGAGATGTTGGGCATCTTGTGGCAAAGCCCAGGCTGAGGGCACAGAGACCGTAGAGATGTTGGGCATCTTGTGGCAAAGCCCAGGCTGAGGGTGCAGAGACCGTAGAGACGTTGGGCATCTTGTGGCAAAGCCCAGGCTGAGGGCACAGAGGTCGTAGAGATGTTGGGCATCTTGTGGCAAAGCCCAGGCTGAGGGCACAGAGGTCGTAGAGATGTTGGGCATCTTGTGGCAAAGCCCAGGCTGAGGGCACAGAGGTCGTAGAGATGTTGGGCATCTTGTGGCAAAGCCCAGGCTGAGGGCACAGAGGTCGTAGAGATGTTGGGCATCTTGTGGCAAAGCCCAGGCTGAGGGTGCAGAGACCGTAGAGACGTTGGGCATCTTGTGGCAAAGCCCAGGCTGAGGGCAGAGCTCCTTCCATGTCTCAAGGGTTTGTGGTGTGCAGATATGCAGAGCTGGCACCTGGGCTTCAGACTGCATGCTTCCAAAAGCAGCTCCTCTAGCGCTGCACTGCTACACTCGGAGGCAGGCCAGCTGTCTGCACGTCGGAGAGAGGTTCAAGGCACTCTTCTCACTGCGTACCTCCCACAGCACGCCCAAAGCCTGCAGCACCTGCTCCAACCATACGCCTCCTTGTTGTGGGTTTGGGCTTAGGTAACACACAGCTTCTGTTCCTTTCAGGGCAAAACAGGGTGATGAATACAGGAAGCCACGTGTGTGTAATTTATTCATTCTGTCATCTCCCTGGGTTCTCTTTATTCCCTTTCTTGCTTTCTTGGAGGCTATTTGGAGACACTTGGGAACAAATCAGTAAGAGCACAGTACACACCGTGCACTTGGTGTGGTTAACTTAGATGCAGGATAAACATAATATCTCCAGCTAAATGTATTTCTTTTTTGGTGTATTCATTATCTGGTTGCAGCCAGCAGCAGCTGAGCCCAGTGACATGCAGCATGCAGTGATATGGGGTAGGCTGTGAATGTAAAAGCTTTGCTTGCCCACCCAGGCATCATGTTGGTTTTTTTCCTTTCTTTCCTGTTTTTCTCTTTTCTGGGGGGTTGGTTTTGGTCCTCAGAATAGTAGTCAACTGGAGATCAGAGTTTTCTGCCCACTGCTTTTCTTGGAGGAGTTGTGTTGGTATAGTGGATGCTGCCTGTGACAAGCCCTCCTCCAAAATATGGAGTATTTAAAATAACCACATTTGGAGCTTCTCATTCTTTTCATTTCTCCTCCCATTCTTTACTCAGGAAGAAAAAATAAGTGAGCTGTAAGTGAGTCGCAAAGGGCACTGCCCGGGAACCTCTGCCTTGAGTTGAATTGAGCTGAAGGAAAAGTGGCAGGAACTGTGCACAGCATCAGCTGCTTGGGCCTCAAATCACAGCCTTGCCTGGATAGTTTCTTATTTCAGGGGCCTGACCTTTCCACCTTGGAGGTGGAGGTGTTCCCAGTGCCTGTGTGTGTCACAGGCACACGATGTGTTCTGTCTGCTGCTGGTACACACACTGTCCCTCAGCCAGCAGGACCACTTGGCCAGCCACCTCTATTTCCCCCACAACTCAGGTGACGTGTGTAGGAACTCCCTCTCCCCTTTGAAGTTTTTATGGTAGGGATTTTCTGGTTTGGTTGGGTTTTGCCCCTTTATTGACAGTTTCTGACATTTTTGAGAGAAGGCTGTGTTAACAAGGTGAGAAGAAATAAACCACCAACCAAAAAGCATTAAAAAAAATCTCAAGGCATCAGAGGAGACCTCTTGTCATCTGAGTTAGCCAATTCTGTAAAGAACGAGCAGGAAAACATGATCCTTCTTCCTTGTTGTCATTTCCTTACAAGAAACAGCCTGGGTCCTGTGAGCAGGGGCATGCCATGTGGGGTGTGTGTGGATGTGTATTTTCACAGGGGCCTCAGCACCAAGATATGCTAAGCTCCCTGGGTCCAAGGCAGATAGGACCCTGGAAACAGGCTGGGTCTCACTCTCATGGCATGCTGGTTCATCCCCTGCCCCACCAGCCAACGCAGACTCCTGCGATCCAAGTGCCTCTTCATCTTCTATTCCAGAAATCAGGATGGTTTTAGCTGTTTTCTCCCTAATTTTGTTTTAGAAAGAGCAAAATCTCTACTAACCTGCCAACCACAACAAACAGCGGAGTATCCTGTCGCCTGTGTGTCTACCCTTGTCAGCCCTTCTCTGGTCGGGGCTTATCTCTGAGGCCGGAGCCTGGGCTGAGGTTTGGATAACTCTGCATTTACAATTTAGAATACTATAACAAACAAGCAAATAGCAGCCTCTTTCCCAGGCACACACATACACATATGCTGGTGGAGCAATGCTTAATTCTTGCCATCCGTGGGCCTGGGGGGCTGTTTATATACAGCATTGCATGTTTATATGTGGAGTTCATCTCCTCAAGTGAAGACAGATTAAGCAGCGGGGTGAGTAGACCAGTTATGTGAACTATGAGATTTCCAGCCTAGAAATACTGCCAAGACCAAGGCAGACAAATTGGTAGCACAGCAGTGTTTCTCATTAATGTACATGGAAAGTTGTGCCTTGCTGATAATGCACAACAGTGTCCTGTGGGGAGGTTTGGGAACCCATCTGGGAGGAGCTATCAGAGTTGTATTTCAGGCCGGGCTGAGACTTCTTCCTTTCCTCTATTTTCTCCTCTGAGAGCCTTGCCTCAAGAAAACCTTGCAGCTCCCCTGCACTGACATCCTGAAATCTGTGGGAATATTAGTCTGTAAATGGTAGGTTCTGCTGAATAGAGATACAATCATTGCAGCCTCCCTTCCCTCACCACAGCTGTTCCATGCCATATGTGGCTTGCTGGATACGTGGTTGTGGTTCCCATCTTCCATCCCAGCACAAATTATTTCAAACTTGAAAATAAGATTATCTGCCATAATTGCCTGTGGTGGTTTTGGTTGTTGCTGTAAAATATTGATGTTGATGGGTTGGCTTCTTTTGTGCTTTGCATGGAGCACTCTCCTATTCTCAGCTTCTCAAAACACTTCACCTTCTCCCAGAGACAGCAGTAAAGGGCCAAGAGGCTTGTGGTGATGTTGGGCTGACCTGGGACTCAGTTACTATTTCTGCTGGGAACTTCTGGGGGAAAACACTGGATGAAACAAGAGAATCATGTCTCCATGCTCTCGCTCCTAGCCAACTTTTATTTCCCCAAGATGGAGAGAAGGCAAAAACTGCATTCTTGGACCAAGTGCTTGTTTATGGCAGCATTTGGAGCAGAGGGTGTGTCTTCAATGTCTGGCACAAAAGGTTGCAGTCACCATCAAGCAAATAAAAAGAGATCTCATTGTTCAGGGACTAGAGTCAAACAAGTAAATAAAACCCCCAGTAAAGCCCAGCGATCCCTAGTGGGCTGGACTGGGAGGTGCCTTTGTGTTTTCCCTTGGAAAGTGCTTTGTGTCTTCAAATTGGCACTTGAAGTTCAGGCTTGTTCTCCCTTGCTGCTTGTGGTGTGCACCTCCAGGATGACGTGGGTATTGCCCTTAAACCACAGCTGCTATTTTTGGCTGGTGTCTCCATGAATTGGAGCTGTGGGGAAAACCCCTGATAAGGCTCCCAATTGTACCGTGGCCGCTGCAGCCGAGCGGGGTTTGTCTGCCGCTGGCCAGACAGCGTGGCTGGTTCCAGGGGTGCTTGCACTGGGACCTTCTTGCCTCTCTTTGTGTTGGAGAAGGAAGCTGGCAAAGGACTTGAATTGTTCAGAGTTGGAGAACAACAACTTCTGGCTTGGGTGGGACCTGGCTGGGGCTTTTGACTTGCTCCATCGCGATGGGCTGATAGGGATTAGTCTGCCTTGGAAGATGATCAGAGCGCAGCAAACACCTCCTTTCCTGACACAGGCTGTTTGAGCATCTCTGCAGGGCATCTCTGCATCAGATAAGCAACTTTTCTCTTACCTGGCTGAAAGGACCTGCCTGCTACGTGCGTGACAGTGTCCTATGACACTTCAGCTCTGCAGCCCCCAACATAAGAAAGAAGTGAACCTGTTACCGTGGGTCCAGAGGAGGCCACAAAGATGATTAAGAGGGTGGAACACCTCTCCTATAAGAACAGGCTGAGAGGGTTGGAACTGTTCAGCATGGAGAAGAGAAAGCTCTGGGGAGACCGGATTTTGGCCTTTCTGTACTTAAAGGGGACCAACATGAATGATGGGGAGGGACTTTTAACAAGGGCTTGTAGTGACAGGACAAGGGGTAATTTCTTTAAAGAGGGTAGATTTACATTAGATATAAGGAAGAAGTTTTTCCCTGTGAGAGTGGTGAGGCACTGGAACATGTTTCCCAGAGAAGCAAGCTGTGGATGCTCCATCTCTGGATGCACTCAAGGCCAAGTTGGAGGGGACTTTGAGCAACTTGATCTAGTGGAAGATGTCTCACCCCATGGCAGGGAGGCTGGAACTAGATGATCTTTAAGATTGCTTCCAACCCAAACCATTCTGTGATTCTCTGAAGTGGTAATACCAAAAGTTTCTGCATATTTTGAGCCATTTTGCCTCCCATTAACAGCTTTCTCACTGCCCACTAATTACTGATCTACTCACAGACTGTCATTAGGATCAATGTGGGCATGCTTCTCGGAGAGCTAAAAAGCTGTAGCTGACATGATTTTATCCTTCCCTGAGAGCATTTCCTGAGGGGGGTTATGTTGCCTCGGGATATGAATAATATGGGTCAGCTTGTCCCAAAATCAGTCTGAATTCCTTCTAGCAACTGTCATGTCTACAGCTGACATGTCGTGCCTGACTGCTGAAATGACAGAAAGGAGATAACTGTGATTCATGGAAAGCCATAGAAAAAGAGATTAAAATTAAGGGCTTGGACTTGGCATAGAGATACCACAGAAATGCCCAGGAATGAGTAAATATAGTTTTGACCTTGAAGTGGGAGTGATCTGCAGTTGGATTTGAAGATCTAAAAGGCCTCTTCCAAATTCAACAGTTCTAGGATTCCTGATTATGCTGTGTGTAAAAACTTCATGGTGCTCTATGCAGGCAGAGGTGAGCATCCCACCCTAGACAGCAGCTCCTTCACTAAGCAAACCCATTAAGATTTAAAGGCATGCCAGGACCAAACATTATCTTGCTGCTGAACTGTGTCTCAGTATGTTATGTTCCTTGATGGTCAAGTCTGGCTGGGAGAGCCAGACTCACAAGAGCAACCCTGGGTGCTTTTAGTGCAATGAGAAGGTGTTTTTGGCTTATGCATCCATGGATGCACTGGCTGATGGAGAGTAAGTGGAGGTGACCACCCAGTGCTTGGAGTGGGTTTGCACAGTGCACTAACTTGGATAGAAAACCCCCTTGGCCATCTAGTATTTTTTTCCCTTAGAAAGGCACAGTCCTTTTCTTGTGAAAAGAGAGATGGCTGCCCAGGGAGGTGGTGGAGTCACCATCCCTGGAGGTGTTCAAGAGGGACGTGGCACTTGGTGCCATGGTTTAGTCATGAGGTCTGTGGTGACAGGTTGGACTTGATGATCGTTGAGGTCTCTTCCAACCTTGGTGATTCTGTGTGATTTCTCCATAAAGACAGAACTTCCCTAGTTAAACATCCTGGCTCATCTGCTCCCACAAACATTCTCCCTTTGTTATTTGGGTTTATTTGCCAAGTTTTTCTAATGATTAAATAGGACATGAAATAGTGAAAATAGCTCTTTATGAGATTGGTTTGACTGTATAAGGATCTTAATTGTGTGAAAGCACCCTTCAGACTTGCCATCCTGTGCCAGGAGTTGCATAGCAACTACCTGCCCTCTTAGGTTCTGTCTTGAACCAAATATTTTGTATTTCCTTTTTTTTTTTTTAGTGGAAAAGATTAACTTGACTTAAAAATAGATTTTTTTTTTTGACCCTATTGAGTCATTTTTCCACTGGGAAAAATGTGTAGTTGGAGTATGACTAAACTTATCATGCATTTGATCTGACAATGGACATTTCTTGACCTATCTGATATTAATTATTTATTAAAAAAAAAAATAAAATTGGGGCAGTGGGACTAAAACTAAGGGTTGGACTGACTGATGTTCACCTCTCACCTAGTGGGTTGAGGACTTGCCCATGGCATAGTGGTTAGGGCACACCTTGAATACTGTGTCCAGTTCTGGGCCCCTCAGTTTAAGAAGGGCATTGAGATTCTTGAACATGTCCAGAGAAGGGCAACAAGGCTGGGGAGAGGCCTTGAGTGCAAGCCCTATGAGGAGAGGCTGAGGGAGCTGGGGTTGTTTAGCCTGGAGAAGGGGAGGCTCAGGGGAGACCTTATTGCTCTCTACAACTACCTGAAGGGAGGTTGTCGCCAGGTGGGAGTGGGGGTTGGTCTCTTCTCCCAGGCAACCAGCACCAGAACAAGAGGACATAGTCTCAAGCTGTGCCAGGGGAAGTTTAGGCTGGAGGTGAGGAGAAAGTTCTTCACAGAAAGAGTTGTTAGCCATTGGAATGTGCTGCCCAGGGAGGTGGTGGAGGTGTTCAAAAAGGGATTGGACGTGGCACTTGGTGCCATGGTTTAGTAGTCATGAGGTGTTGGGTGGTAGGTTGGACTTGATGATCTCTGAGGTCTTTTCCAACTTTATTGATTCTATGATTCTATGACAATGCACTTTTGCAGTTTACTCTTCTGCCCAAAGGGTGCTCCCCTGCTCCCTAGAGGAAAAGCTGCTTTGGCAGGGATCCTGTGGGAGTGTAACCCATAGTGGGGGATCCTGTGAAGAGTTCCACCTGGTGTGAGACATGTATGCATTTGTATGGGACCATCTCTCAGGTGAGGTCTTTAACTGCTGGCTTGGGAGATAAAAGAGACATTTCTCCTCCAGCTGTTGTTGATGGAGTCTGATCTTTTGGAGTCTAATTCTTTTCTTGTCTTTGCCAAAGTTCCCCAAGCATTTTGCTGAGGGACAAACAAAACATTCTATCTGAGCCACGTTTTTCAGTCCAACAAGGAGGGGAAAAAAACTACTTTTGAGTCACTGTGAAATCACACCACTTAAAAATTGGTTCTCTTCCTGGCCCTGTTTGCAGGAGCCAGAGCAAAGCACTACTGATTTGCACAGCCCTGTTTTAAAACACATGGTCAGAGTGGGAAGGAGCAAGGAAAAAGAAGCTTTGTGTTCTTCACATGCCTTGTAACCTGAAGGTACTTTGCCAGCCCTGTTACATCTCCTTTTGGAGACTTGCTGTTTCCACATGGCGTAGGAGAATTGGGAGGTGGAGGCTGTCTTCTGAGTACTGAGGGACACCAGTGGAAAGAGTTTGCAGGGATGAAAGAATTAAGAGCGGGCTGATGAGAATCATTTGGCTGAATGACAGCTAGTGTGAAGGAGATGAAAACTTCTCACAGATGCTCATGGCAAAGGCTAGCACCTGATGTGAGTTACACCAGAGCAGTTTTTCTCAACTTTAAAAAACCCCTTTGGCTCTTCTACCTTAGTGTGACCTCTTAAGTTAGCACCCCAGGTCCTCCAGGGTGGGGAAGAAATAGCTGCAGCGATGGGCAGTGGGTGTAAATAACTCACCCCCTGCTCTGGAGGAGTTGAGTTGTGGCTGACAGCGAAGGCAGTTCCCACATCCCTAATTAGTGTGATCGCTTGTAGCTTTCAAGCACAGCTGCTTCCCCTCCTAAACCTAAAGAAGCTGTGGAGCTACCAGCAGCACAGTCCTACAGTGGTCCCCTCCTGTTGCCCCACGGGAGCACCATGCACGTGGACTTCCATCCTCGCTCCTCTGGATCCATTACCCATATTGAGCAGAAAAGAATGGGTGCTGGGAACTGCACTGAGGTAAAACAGGAGAAACTTGCCCCAGGATGTCTAAAGTGCTTGGTCAAAGGAAGGTGTTGGCTGTCCCCATGCTTTACACACTTTTGATGAAACTGAAATCCCTAGAGCTCTTGCTCTGGTTTTAATTCTCTCAAGGCAGCTCAGCCATAGCTCATATTATTGCCCATGAGCCCCTCTCCATCTCACTTTCTGCAAGCTGTATAAATATCCATTCATGACAGAACCTTCACCTTGTGCAAATATGTTTATATCCAGTCATGTCTGTTTTCTCTCGTGAGGTTTCTCTGTGAAACCCATTAGGGGAATGAGTCTCTCATCCCCTAGGGCCCCTGCAGATTTTTCTTTGGGGGTGCCACCTCTGTCTTTGTGTTTTGCATTATGCCTTTTCACATTTGTTTTTCTTTTAGGCTAAACAGATAACCTTGAGACCCAGTGTGACTTTCTTTCTCTGTTACTCCTTTTGCAAGATCAGGGGGCTCTGTGAAATATGTATTCTGCAGGGGTTGTGAAGAAAAATAAAAATTCCAAGTATCCCTGAGGAGGGGAAATAAAGGCAGCAGCAGGGATTTGTTAACATTTAGGCAGAATAAGCCAAGAGACTGACACTGTCCAGATGGAAAGACCCACTTCCTGGCTGTAAAGATAACTCGCTAAAGGAAACATTAGCTGTGGCTGCATTGGCAATGAGAAACACAACCGCTGCCAAGAATGCACCCCAAGCCCGGTGGGAGCTGCCTCTTTTTCTTTCCCTTGTGCTAGGGGTTCAAGTTTACTTAGTTGGGAAATATGTCTAATGTTTCCTAAACAGAAAATGGTGGCCTGCTAAGTAAAGCATTCACAGGGACTCACGAGAGCTTGGGGTAGTTTCCTGCTGTGCGAGAGGCTTTGGATGACCTTGGGGAAGTGGTGTAGGTCTGGGTTCACTACGGTGTAGGTGCCCAGCTCCTTGCTGGAATTGCTGGCACTGGTCCACTGTATCGTGGCTGGGAGCTGCCAGCTGTGCCCAGGATATTGGAGACATGAGCTTGTCATGGAAACCTCTGTGCCAGATGTCTGCACAGGGTACTGGAGGCTGCTTATCCTGAGCAGCTTTATGGTGTCTCAGCTTGGTGATGCCCAGACGCACGGCAATCTAGGTGTGGGATTTTATAGTTGTGTCTCTCTGCAGCAGGTATTTCAGAACTTCCCTTAAGAGGATGCTGATTAACAAAAGGGGGAGGTAGATGTGAACAAATAGCTAAGGTTTTTAGCTTTTATTGGAGAGGGGTGAGGGGGGTTATAGACAACAGAGTGTTTGCTTGCTTAACCCACTCAGAGCTTACTTCAGAGTGGGAATAGCTGAACTGGCTGTGCTAATGCTTCTGTTGCAGCCAGCGGGCAGAAGATCTGATGAGATTATGCTTGTCTGTGTAGTGTTCCTTCTTCAAGGTATTCAATAGCCTTTTAAGCTACCAAATTAACTGAGCAAATTGAACACAAGGCCAGGGATCAAGATCTATTGGCTTCTAATTCAATGTGGAGGTGAACACAAGATGTATTGCAGTGTGTGTTTACCTCTCCAAATTTAGACCGCCTCACTATGACATCCATAGCACATTAAATTCACTTACTCAGAATGACTGAATTCATCACAGTCCTGGTGCTTGGTTCCAGCTGGTGGGTGTGCCTCAGACTGTAGGTGTTTCACAGCTTTTTCTTTGTTGCCATGGCAGGGATAAATACTTTAATGCGCTTGGGTTTGGATGGTTGAGGTTTTCCTGAATGTCAGCTCAAAGAGATAGGAGAAATGTGTAAGATAAATTGGGGGTTTTTGTTTCTGGGTTTTGGCTTGGTTTGGGATTTTTTTTGGGGGGGGGATTGGTTTTTTTTGTTTAGGTGGTGTTTTGTGATGGTTTTGTATTTGTGTTTGGTTTTGTTGTTGGGTTTGGGGGCGGTTTTTTGGAATCAAGTTGAGTGCTTTGTTTCCACCTGGGAACCTCTCCTTGTTAAGTAGGCATGGCTCTGAGTGCCACAAGTTGAATGTTGGAGAACTCCTCTGTCTGAGGTTTATTTTGATATGGTTTTTTATAGAAGTTTCTGAATTTTGGGTGTTTTTTTTCTCTCTAACAGATCTGAACCCAAGTGCTTCTTGATCATCTTAGCTTTACAGACAAAAGGATGTAAACAGTTGCACCAAGCGTGTAGCTGCTTTGGGAAAAGTAAGATCCTGCAGGAGTGTTTGCAGGGGAATGAGGATGGATAAATTCTCTTCTTCAGGATGAGGGGTTTGGTGTAGTTTCCCTGTTTCTCAGTGTTACAAAAGCAAGCCAATGAAACAATCCTCTGATGCAGCCTTGTACCTGAAATGGTGTTCTCAGCCATCCTTTCCACCAAAGTGTTGGCTGCTCATCCAAAGTGGTGGCTGCTCATGACAAAGCACTTCAGGCAGATGCTCCACACAAGCTATGGCTTTTCCAGCCTTGATGTAGGCAGGAGCTGTATCAGAAGCCTATGGCTTCTCGCCTTCCCTCCTCCTCTCGCCTTCCCTCCTCCTCTCGCCTTCCCTCCTCCTCTCGCCTTCCCTCTTCCTCTCGCCTTCCCTCCTCCTCTCGCCTTCCCTCCTCCTCTCGCCTTCCCTCCTCCTCTCGCCTTCCCTCCTCCTCTCGCCTTCCCTCCTCCTCTCGCCTTCCCTCCTCCTCTCGCCTTCCCTCCTCCTCTCGCCTTCCCTCCTCCTCTCGCCTTCCCTCCTCCTCTCGCCTTCCCTCCTCCTCTCGCCTTCCCTCCTCCTCTCGCCTTCCCTCCTCCTCTCGCCTCTTCTTTTTTTTGTTGGGGGGGTGGGGTCAGGTCACTCAAAATCTTCTGTCACTTTCTCACAAGCTGAAAGCAGTCCAGCCACTCTGCTTTTCTATTTATGATTTTTTCTATTGTCCTGTCAAAGTTGGTTAGAATCTGGCATGTCATGAATTCCCTATTGTCTTCTGGTCCCCTTTTAAGAGTATAATTTGTCATGCTGAGATCTGGAACAGGTCCATGTTGCACTTGCTGGTGCTTTGTCACCCCTTGTAGCACAGAAGGCTGAGCTGGGACAGTCTGACAGTGACCAGAGTGTCTTTACTGTGGACTGGGCACTTATTTGCTACTCAAATAGTAGATTTTTCTCTCTTCTGTGTGTTTGGTTGGTTGGTTGGTTGGTTTTTTTTCTCTCCCCATCAGACATGCCACAGAAGTTTTGTAAGTAACTCATGAAGTTGGTAGGAAGAACCTGGGGTCCCATTAGTTTTGAGGTTGCAGGGGAAAATAGCTTTTGTTTCTTGAAAAGGATTCTTCTGCCTGGCAGAAATAGCTGCATGGTGTGGGTCAGTGTGATATGACTGGTAGTCCTCCTAGGAAGGAATAAACCAATAAATGTTGCAAGTCCAAGTGCCAGGAGAAAGGAACAGGGAAAAAGTGAGGGCAGAGAATATTGCAGATTAGAACTGAAACGTGAGAGCTGCTACAGGATTGTGGGTAAGAGGATGGGCAGCTGATGTTTCAGTTCAGAAAGAACCTAGTGGGGATATGGAGGGAGAGGATCAACTGGTCAAAGTGACAGAGTAAGGACAACACTGTAGTGGTGTTGTGGTTGCACATCAGTGGGTCCAGGGCTTGGTTTGCCCAGCATGGGAAGGGAGATGGGTTGCTCCCTGAGTGACAACACTGTTTTGCTGGACTTTACAGGAAAGACAGAGACATACAGGGCTGGTTTCCAATGCAACAACTCTACAAAGTCAAGTGGAACACAAAACTGGGGCTGTTCTTGGAGCAGAAAATGTTGAACTTGCTAACAGAAGTCACACATGAGAGGGTTTTGCTGGGCCTTTGTGGGGAGTCCCCAAGGGGCTAGGACAGACTGATGGAGCTGCTGAAGTTTAGTACTGGTCATGTGTGAGCTGGGAATGATGCTTGTCAGTAAAGAACAGAGTTGTATCTATTGGATGGATCTTCACTGAGAGCAGTAAAACCTTTATTAACTCTTTTCAGCCACTTCCATTTACTGTGCCACATAGCTGACCTTCCACAAACAATCTGTAAGAATCAAGCACCCTACAAAGAGCGTTCATATGCCTTCAGGGGAGTTCATGCTTGGCTGCAGCCACAAACCCTCCTTGTGCTCTGGTTTGTTTAGTGCTAGAATGTCAGCAGTGCTAGCCCTGGGATTTCATCATCAGGCTGAAAATGTCCTTCCCAGGGCAGAGACTCCTAGTGCTGCCCCTTCCAAGGTTACATGGTTCCCGGGTTACCTGGGAATCGTGTGTGAGGCTGTGGAGGAGTGCACAGGGGCACACATATCTGTATGCCAGTGCCTGTCACTCACAGGTCTGTCCATAAAATGGTTTGTGTTTACAGTGAGATTCCTGGGGTTGTGAGGGCTTTTATATCAGCTGGAGAGGAAAGGAGAGGTGGGAGCTGGTCTGCATGGGGCTGCTCTGTGCGTGTGGTGTGTGTGAGAGCACTGGGACACACACTGCAAGAAGAAAGGCAAAGAGGTGGAAATAGGGAGACAGTTGGAGGCTGGGGTGGTTGGGAGAGCAGAAGAAGCCACGGAGGAGGTTCCAGCTGTGGACCAGACCCAGGGCTGACTACAGCTTGTCCAGCACTATTGTGCTCTGGGCAGGGCTCATGGCTCTATCTGCAGGCAGATCTGATCTGCTATCAAGTCTTTAGCTGTTTCAAACCTTGTCTGCTTCCCCCACCACATGCAGTCCATGCTGTGTTTCTCCCCTTCTGCCCCTTCAGCCCACTGATGTCATGGCACTGGGACTGCTTACGATTAAGGAAAGGCTTGTGAGTTTCTTGTGCATGTGCCTCTAGGGCATTAAGAGGAGCTTCCATGAGACAACCTGAAAGTCTTTTACCCACCACATAAACAGAGGACCCTTGGCATCTCGTGCTTGCTCTCAAACATCTGCTCAGCAAAAGATGGGGGGTGGTTGCTTGACAGAAGGTGAAACAACAGGGTTTACTGGAACCTTTGAGCTGAACAACTTTGCTGAGGTTTGGAGTGGAGCATGTGACAGCCCCACTGGCTCCCTGTTTTACCAGATCCATTTTCCAAGAGTATCTACCTCAGGCCAAGGGAGTTCTCCCAACTGCCTGGTCTTCACTGACAAAGCTGTGCTCGTGGCTTTTGGGGCTGGGTCTGAGCTTGTGCCAGTTGGCACTTTCCAGCTCCAAACTGTTATGATTTGCTCCAGATGGTGTGTGTGAGCTGCCATGACCTGAGTTAGCCAGTTGCTCAGCTCAAGATCTTGCTCCTGGCATTTCATATGCAACCATTCACAGCATGGCCTATGGAGTATGAAAGGAGAAGGCGTTGGGCTTTTGTGTACTCCCAAAAATCAATGTTGCTGCCCACTTCAGGTTGCAATCACTTCCCAAAGAGTGTCAGGGTCAGAATAAAGAGGTTGTTAGGTTGTTACCCCAAAGAGTTTACAGCTGGACTGGAAGCATAATGCTGAAAGGGTGGAGGCTGGAGAGACTAATGGCAAAGTGTCAGTGATCTCAAGTTCAGACTGCAGTGCCCTGCTTTGTGTTTAGACTTGGGTTCTCTGCTTTCTCTCCTGTTTTCCTAATGCCTTCTGAAGGGGAAATGGATGTTTATGAGGAATGTTTTGGGCAAAGAGCTGGGACAAGTTGGAGGAACAACTTGCAGTGCCAGGGAAGGGATTGAGAATCATGGCCTGGGATGCAAGGAAGCTAGTGGATGAGGCCAGGGAAAGAAGCAGAAAAGCGAAAAACACTTCTAGGAAGGGAATTTGCTGCCTTTGGTGACTCCTTGTCTTGACTCTGCTTCACAGCAGCCAGCCTCTATGTGTTCTCTGTATTTCCTTCATCTGCCACCTCCTCTTCACCATCACTCTTGGGAAAACCTATTGGTCCCTCTCACCATGAGGCTCCTCATAGCAGCACTTAATAATCTCTTAAGTTTTAAAAGCTCAAGAGAAGCAGAGAAGTGCAGCAGAGAAATGGGTACGTGCTTGGCTAGCAGTGAACTGTGGGATCCTACTAGCCCAACTGGGCTTGAGAGGATGCCATGGGAGATGGATGATATACCATATACCATGTATGCAGGAAAATTAGGATGAGCTGTCAACAGAGAAGGTGACATGGGTAATCCTTTGTTACTTAAGGAGTGAAAAATAACCTTATCTTCATGCCTGGATCTGAGGATACTAAGTGCCTCTAGAAACAGTACCCACATGCATGAATGCTCTTGGATCTCTTCAGGCTTCCCATATTGACAAGGAAAGTAGATGCTTCAAATGTATCACATTTCTCAGGAAGTAAAGTTAACCATTTGGGTCCCAGCAGCACTGACCTTAGAATGGTCAACCACACACTAGTGGATATAGTTGTGCTGGGCTTGGAGAGATTGGTCCTTCCTCACGGGATCCTACAGCCTGTGGTTTGCACAGTTTGTACTGTGCTTTCCTTGGTGGAAGCAGCTGGGCAGTCCAGGTTTTATGCAGGCTTGTGCAGGTCCTGCAGAAGAGCTTCTTCAGGGCTTTCTCTCATTTTGTTTGCGCTGGTAAGCTCAGTGCAAGCAGCGGATGAAGATGCACAATCTATTTGAGGTTTCGGCTGAGATCTTCCCATGCCTGAAAGGCAATCTGCCTGACTTAGCACTCCCAAGATGCTGCCAAGCACAGCAAAGCAAGAGGAAGTGCCTCCTGCCTGCATAAACAGAAGGCCAGCAGAAAGAAAGCCAAGCTTAATGCTTTATGAGGCACTTCAGTGCTGCGGCTCTAGTTGTGTTTGGCCTAGGAGCAACGCTACAGCCCCATAAATCAGCTGTCTTCCTCCAGTGAAAGCAAGAGTTGGGCTTGAACCCTACAGCATGCTGCATGCTTTGTCTTGAAGGTATCTAGGGGAAGAGTAGAGGTGCTGACCCTTGTGCCCTTCTTTGCACTGTATAAAGGAAGTCTGAAAACGTGCATATATGTTAAGGCTTTTTCCCCTGTTTGTGTTCCTGAGTAGGAAAGACAAACGGGTACCACCGTGCTCCTGATTCTCTTGCCTTCTGACAAGGAGAATGTCAGAAGGAACCCAGAATATTTTCATTGCAAAGGGCAAAGAAAAATCTTGAATATAAAATCTCTTTAGCCTGACTTGAAGTTAATTAAGCAAGTGAGGAAAGCATCCCTTCCTCTCCTCCATCTTCCTTCTGTGCCTGCATGTACGTGTGTTAAGGGTTCTTTCTCCTCCTGATTGCCGAGTCTCCTGTTGTTCATCTCCTCCCTGCTGGTTCTTTTGGGACCTCCAAGAAATTTTTCTGGCAACTCTGAGGAGATGAGATCTGACAGCCAAAGGAAAGGTCCCTGACCTCTCCCTCGTGCTGACACACACAATAGGTACCGTGGTGTCAGCGGTGAGCTCAGGCCCGCGACGCCTCTCCCCTGTGCAGCTTGCGTCTCGGGGAGGTGAACTCCCAGCCACGCAGCAGCTTTGCAGACACGCCAGGCTCCAAGGGGAAAACAGAGTGGGTGGATTTTTGAAAAGGGCTAAGATTAATCTGACAACCTCTGCAGCTATAGATAGATGTCTGATAAAGCTGCTTATTGTGGGGCGTAGGCAGAGGAGAGGGATTTTCACCCCCAAGTGGATCATAAAAGATGCAGTAAAGGCTCTGGTGTCCTGATGGCTTTGTTGAAGGACTCTCTCCCCCCAGGGGGGAGCATGTGTTCTTCAGTATATGCAAGTAATGAAGTATGTGCTGGGCTATACAGGCACAGCCAGAACTGTGATGAGGACAGTTTCTTGCATACTAGGAAGGGATTTCTTGCTTGTTTTAGCTCATCTGTGTCAGAACAGACTGGCTTTCTTATGTCCATGCTTCATCTTCTCTGCATTCAAACAGTGCCTGCACTCCTTAGGCAGCACATCTGTTAGCTAGCCAACCTCTGGTGAGGCTTCCTCTCGCCCTGTCTGACCCTTGATTGTTACATGCTTTTTGGGTAGGTTTAGACTGGACATTAGGAAAAAAAAAAGTCACAGAAAGAGTGGTCAGGCATTGGAATGAGCTGCCCAGGGAGCTGGTTGAGTCACCAACCCTGGATGTGTTTAAAGGCCATTTGGATGTGGTGCTTGGGGATACAGTTTAGGGGCGAACTTTGTAGGGTAGGGTTATTGATTGGACTTGGTGATCCTGAGGGTCTTTGCCAACCTGACTGTTTCTGTGGTTATCTCAGCCATCTCTGTCCTCTGTGGTAATTCTTCTTGTTGAAACATTGCCACTGGAGAGCTAAATTTTTGCATACATCCTTTGTTTCTGTAGGTGTAACCTGCGGAGGATGTGAGGACTGTGCACCAACAGTTCAGACATCTTTAGCGTGTGTGTGACCTGTAGACAGATTTCAACAGAAGGACAGGACATTTAAAATAGCTTGATGTAAAATTGACACCAATCTGTCTCTTTGTGGCAGCAGGCTGGAATAATAACGTTTCCAAGCAGGTGAGGAAAGCTGCCTGATGTGGAATTTGAGTGCGATGGTGACTGATGTGGATTTTGAAGCTGTTCCAAGGAGAGGACATGTATAAGTAAATCCTCTGGCAGCTCAGCAGCAGAGTGGCTTAGTGCCTGGGTGAATGACTGCAAGAGTAGAGATCTCAAGCATAATAAAGTCTCAGACTCTGTAGCAAGAAGATGCATTTGTGAAACATGTCAGGCTCCAAAAATCAGCCCCCACCATGTAACCAAGCCCAGGGCTGAGCGCGCCCTGAGCAGCTGGCCCTATAACTGTGGACCATGCCCCAGAATGAACTCCACAAACCATCCCTGTGGCTTTGTGGTGTTGCAGGAGGGACATCACGGCCATGCAGTGTGTGTAGAAGCCAGAGCATCCCTGGGAAGAGGGGGAGGGTGCCCAAAAGGCATGATCTGTTTTGCAAGCATGCCACTGAGCCTGTGGTCTTCCCTGCTTTTACTCAAGAGTTATTCAGAATCGCAGATGGTAAATAGAGAGGCACCTGAGTCGAGTGCTGGATTGTCGTCTCCTGAACGGCTTTGTTTCTGCACTGGTAGCTTTACAGTCAGGCAGGATAAGAATGCAAAGAGGAAATCTGTCAAACAGACCTTTCTAAATCGCTGTCAGTGAGTGGCAGGAGACGAGCCAAGGAGATCCTGTTCTTGTCAGCCTCATTCAAGTAACGTGCTGTCCTCATTCAAGGAGAGCCCTTGTCTTTTTCAGCTGCGTGTAGGTTGAACCAAATAGTAAGTCTTGTCAATGATTGATTTTTGTGTTACTGCAAATGATTGAAATGTGGCCAAGTGACAGGAGAAATAGCATGCACCGCTTGAAATGGGTGAAAAATGAATAGGGGAATAATTGGTTTGTGAATTGTATCCTCCCTGTATTCGGCTGAAGTTCCAGGTCTCCATCACGTGCTGGCCTGGCTTGGTAAGGCACAGGAAGAGGAGATGAACGCAGCCATGAAGGCTGTGCACAGGCAATGTTAGTGCTGCACATGTCCTGCTGGCTGATTGATCACCTCTCCTCACTGTACCTTTTGCTGCACGTTTGCACATGCACTGGTGGAGAACTTGTAGCAGCTATGAATGTCAGCAGCTTTGCATCTGGGACCGGTACCTGGTGTACATAGTAGGAGGTTGTGGGTGAAGGAGGTTTCAGTCTTTCCTCTTCTCTTAAACCAAGGTTTTTTTGGTGTCATTTTACTGTCAGTCCAGTATTAGAAACAAAGCAATAGGCAGCCCGAGTCCCTGGGATGGTGACTTGGGCTTCTGGCCTCCCAGCCCAGCAGCAGGGACAGGACCACAATGAAGGATGAGATCCCAGGACCGAAGAGCACTGGCCCAGATTCAGATGCCCTAATTTCCATCTTTGTCCCTGTCTGATGTTGGCAGATGCTGCTGAAAGCTGTGGGTCTTCTCACGGACCACACTAGGCTGGGAAATGAGGCAGAATTTAGGTCAGCTGAACGTGGGCCAAAGGGTGTCTAACTATTTGATACAGTTCATCTGTTTGAGGATGCATCTTCCTGCCTGAGAATGTGGCATCTGCTTCCTGGTGGAGGGAAGAGAACAGGCGCTTCCTGCTCAGCAGATTTTCTCCAGCTGGATGAAAAAAATGGTCTCTGTCATGGCCTAGGGGACACAGAGATACAAACAGTGAGTAGCAGGCCAAGAGATGTGTGTGAGCACACAGAGATTAGGTGAGATGGTGTAGCAGCAGTGATCCCTCTTCCCAAGTTACAGTCTCAGAGTCTTTTCTGTCCTCAATGGTAATTATACTTCAGAAAAATCACCCTTAGACATCTCCTCACACTTTTGTTTGAGGTCCATGAGATGCTTTGTGAAGATGGGGATCATCATCTCCAATTGCAGGTGCCAAAACTGAGGTCTTCAACTCTTACAGATCAAAAGGGTAGTACTGATGCTGCCACAGACCTCTGCTTCCACAGTGGTGGTTCTTGTACACTTGGCCAAGCCCACCCACAGCTCACCTTTCTGGGCTGGAAACGGTTAAATTGCAAAGCTTCTGAGGAGAAAACTACTTGCCTGAGGTCTGCAAACCTCATTGGAAAAAGTTTGGTTTAAATTTAGCACAGTGTGCTGCAGGCAGGTCCTGAGGTTATGGTCCAGGATTTCCAGGGATTAAGTAAAGTAGGGCACAAATTACCTGGGTCACGGAAGGTCACCTACTGCTTTAGACTTGTTTCACAGCACTCTCTGCTCTGCTTCTGTCAGAGCTGGTGCCCTGAAGCTGTGGGAACATAGGACATGCTGTGTCACCTCACCACCCAGGACATAAACCCATTTCCCCCAAATAGTTTGGAAAAGTAAAGAAAAGTTGCTTCAGTGAAGCTTAATAAAAAGTAGTCAGTGGAGAAAGAGTTTGGGAAGGGCATCTGTTGTGGTACTGGCTCTTGGTCTGAGCTTGCTATATCTGCTGAGAAGACCAAGCTGTTTCAATAATCATGGAACAGATTGGACTGCAAGGGACCTTTAAAGGTCACCTTGTCCACACTGCCTGCAATAAGCAGGGACATCTTCAATTAGATCAGGTTTCTCAGAGCTCCATCCAACCTGACCTTGAATGGTTCCAGGGATCAAGCATCAATCACCTCTCTGGGCATCCTGTGTCAGTGTTTGACTACCTTTGTAATTTTTTTTTTTCCTTATAGCTAGGCTAAATCTCTCCTCTTTTAGTTGAAAACTATCCCCCCTTGTCCTGTCACAACAGGTCTTGTTCAAAAGTTTGTCCTCATCTTTGTTACAAGTGCCCTTTAAGCACCAAGGGGAGTTTGCTGGCTGCATGGAAAAGCAAGTCCATATATATTCCTTGATCACTGGATGCTTAAGTCAAGAAAGGGTTCATGAATCTCTTCTGTTGACTGCATCTTCTGGTTGCTGTAGCATTCATCACTGCTCAGCAGAGAGAGATTACATTAGCCCTTCAGGTGGATACTTACATGGAAGTGGCACTGAGTCCAGCCTCTGGTTCTCAGCAATGATCTCCCTTGTCCCAGAGCTCACCCTAGATGCACACTGATTTGTGTTCCTCAACTCTCACCCAGCCTTCAGCTCCATTAGGGAGATGCTCTCAAACCACTGTGGCTCCAAGGGTTAAATGAAATTTTGTGTTGTTCAGAGCCAGGGTCTGATGTGGGTCCAGAGATGTTGTAGGGTCTTGTCCGCCTTGCACTCCGTGGCCATGCTGCTAGCAGTATAGCAGCAGCAGGCAGCTTGTGGCATGCCGCCTGCATGAATATTTGTGCTGTTTCTTGGCCAGAATTTGGACTGAGCTCCAATCTGCCACAGCTCATCAATGCCTCCTCCAGCCAGTGTAAAGCTAGCTCCAGACATGGCTCCATGAACTGCAGCTGAGCTGCTGGTTGACTGCTCTGAAGCTGCCCCTGCGAGTGCCTTGTGTGCTGGCTTGGAAGGAAGTCCCCAGACGCTTAAATGGGGACATCATTAGCACAGAGCAGTGGACAAGGAGGGGATGGTGGATAAGCCAGCTGCAGTGTGTGAAGGCAAATGGAGTAGATGGCAGAGGGGACCTGGAGGGTTTGTCTAGAGAGTGGCTGTATTTTGGTTTATTATACACAGTTGCTCGTGGTTCAGCTGTGGAAACAAAGTTCTTTCACACCTTTTATCTCTCTCCTTCTTGGTTTCTGTCCTTTCTTTGGAGGCTTTCCTGGTTCTGTCATGCAGGAATATGTCATCTAAATCCAGCCTGTGTCTTTCAGGGGTGGCTCCTGAATTCTGCCAGGTACCTGAGAGAAGAACCCCCTGTACTCCGGGATCTGGAGTATCCCCTTGCAGCCTGGTCTGGCCAGGACCAGCAGCCCCTCTTGGGGCTGATCTGAGCAGCAAGGCCAGGCAGGGCTGGAGCCACTATGGAGCTGGTAGGTGTCAGAGACAGCAGCCCAGCGGGTAGGGGACTGTTTGTTTTCAAGATGAAAATAATTAGGCACCTTTCATGGGATGTGGAATGTTTCCACTGCAGCTGCCTCGCAGAGCTGACACTGGGCTGTGTTGGCTTGACAGCTGTCAGTCATAGTATCTTGATGTGCCAATCAGCAAGTTTCATCAAGGGGTTTGAGATTAGTTGTGAGGACTCCTGTGGACAAACCCAATCCTGTTTAGTTACCTCCTCCTGTCCATGAGAGCTTGAAAGGTACTGGGGCAGCATCCCCACTAACAGCGCCAGCAGCCAGAATTACTTGGGTGTATGCTTTTGCTTGATCCCCCCTTCTGCAGCTGAGGAAACCTGTCTGTGTCTCTCTCCCTTTTTGTGTCTGTATAATTTCCCCTTGGTTTCCCACTGCCTTTCACACTTGCAGAGAGCAGGATTTAGTGCTTTTCATAAGGGGGGGAAAAAAAAAATCCCATTTGTGAGGTGCAGTGTTTCTTGACCTAACAGCCAGCAAAACCTCTCCAGGATTGTCTAAACCTTGCTGTATTCTTGTCTGGGATTGAATTTACCCCAACAAGAGAGCATTCCTCATAATTGAATCGTTTTAATGCTTAATTAGAAAAACCCTGTGTTTCCTTGGGGAAGAGCGAAACGTACTGTAACAGAGGGCAGGCCAGGCATGCTGTGCTTCATCAGCCCAGCACAGCATCCCCATGGAAATGCAACGTGGGAGAGCAGAGCTCTGGAGGTGCAGGCTGTTTCTCGCTATTTTTTGCCCTCTGTTCTCTGGGGCAGGACAGGAGACTGGGGAGCTTGTGCTAAATGTGGGCAGTAGCTGGATTGCAGTCAGACACCTTGCAGCCCACGGGATCTCCTTCCCTTGGTTTGAGCAAGAGGCAGATTTTCGCTCTAGAAAATAGCTTGTCTTCTGTCAGGCTCCTGAGAAAGCTCCTCATGTGAAGGGTGTGGGGGAAAAAAATGAGGGCTGAGCAAAGAACAATAACAATTAATTTCCTTGGTTGACATACTAGGTGAGCCCTAGAGTAAACAAACTAAACACCAGTCACTGTGGTACTTTGAGATCCTTCCCACGAGGAGCAGCTCAGGCTCTGCAGAGCTCCAGGAGCAATAGCTGGATGTTGGGACAGTTGCTACAGGACCTGAGCACACTGGTTGCTAAAACAAGCTTTTGCTTTCCATCAGATTGTGTGGGTAGTGCTCTGTCACACTCCTCAGCCAGGGGATTTCTTCTTACCTGGAAATCCCAGGCATGCAGGGGACTTATCTCTGTCTCAGCTGCCAGGCTGAAAGTGAGAACTACTTTTTAAACCTTATTTTAGTCTAATTCCTATTAAGCATTGGCCTCTAGATATGCCTTTAAAGCTTTGTCCAAGGCTGAAAATGAAATACTTTTCAAGTGGCCTCCACCAATGAAAATATGTGGGGTGCTAGTGTAACATCATTGCAGCCTTGTACCTTTGCAGCTTCCTCCAGAAGCCCCTACCTGTCCCGGGCTAGTAGGGAGAAAATGCAAGTTTCTTATTAAGCACAGCCCTTCTGCTCTTGGGGACCTGGGGACCAGGACCCTGACCAGGAGAGGCAAGGATAAATACCAGGACACCTGGTCTTTCTCCAGTGGTTTCCAGTCAGTGAGCTCACAGAACTTCCCAAACAGGGATGAAGTCTGGTCTGCCTGCTGCTGCTCTGAGACTGGAGACTAGCAGCCAGAGCCGTGATGAGGAATGACACCCAAAGGCAGGGGCTCAAAGGTAGTGGTCCCTGTCTTCCAGAGCAAGAGCATCCTTAAATTCTCTGGGTCACTGCTGAAGTTTTCTTTGTCTTGGGGTGTTACATAACTCAGTATCAGGTAGATGTTGAAATGCAGTCAGAAAAGCAGATATTATCATGCCGGTAGGGAGCCTGGGGCAGAGGTGCCAGCTCCAGAGGTGGCAGGTTCTGAGGATTTCAAACGGTGACGACAGCAGCTCCGCTGGCTGCCACTCAGCTGGGGCATCACAGGTCTTTCTGCTTTTCATTGTCACAGGCTGAAAATAGCTCTTGGATAAGGCACTCGCAACACAAAGCGCTGCGCAGGGCTGAGCGCTGCGAGCCGGCGTTGAGAGCCGTGTGGAAGGCAGTGTAGGAGCAGCCCAAACTGCCTGTTCTAACTCCATTCCCGGTCTAATATTAGCTCACCTGCCGGTATGACAGCCCTCCTGGCAGGCAGCCATGAGGTCTCTTTTCCTTCCCTCTCCCAGCTCATACAGCTCCCTTATGGCTGTGACAGCCCAATTATCCAAGCTTTCCCCATCTTCTCTGCTCCTCTTGGCTTGTGCTGAAGTGTTCTTGGGGAAAGATCAGCGTGCTTTAGCAGATGGACGAAGGCTGAGGAGCAAATTGTTTTAATCAACCTCCCCCTTTTGGGGACACACACTGAGTACTTACTAAAAGTGGTAAAAGCTCCATAATTTCAGAAGGCAGCAGGCTTGTCTCTAAGGAGTTTCTGTGTTTCTTTGGGTGCCGTGGATACGCTCAATTAACTTGCGACACAATCTTGGCCTTTCCCCAAGGGCATCTGTACTTGCTGCCTGTTCCAGAACATGAGGGAGATCCAGTGGGCAAAAATGGATTGAGTTCTCTGGTCCTTCTAGGCACTGTGCTCCTCTGGAGGAAATTCCAGGTTGAATAGAACAGAATAGAATAGAATAGAATAGACCAGGTTGGAAAAGACCTTTGAGATCATTGAGTCCAAACTGTCATCCAACACCATCTAATCAACAAAACAAGGGCACCAAACACCCCATCCAGTCTCTTCCTAAACACCTCCAGTGATGGTGACTCCACCACCTTCCTGGGCAGCCCATTCCAATGGCCAATCACTCTTTCTGTGAAGAACTTCCTAACATCCAGCCTAAACCTCCCCTGGCACAGCTTGAGACTGTGTCCTCTTGTTCTGGTGCTGGTTGCCTAGGAGAAGAGACCAACCCCCACCTGACTACAACCTCCCTTCAGGTAGTTATAGACAGCAATAAAGTCTCCCCAGAGCCTCCTCTTCTCCAGACTAAGCAACCCCAGCTCCCTTAGCCTCTCCTCCTAAGGCTTGTGCTCCAAACAGCAAGGAAAATAATGGTAGAAAAGTTGGTTTCTGCCCCAGCTGGCTCATGTAGCCACTTGCAGGGGTGGTTCCCTGCTCATCCAAGGACACCATGCTGAGCTTCATTTGGTACAGGCTCAGGAGTGATCAGGGCTGAGTCTTCTTCAGATGAGAACAAAGAGAGGGTGCTTTCCATGGAGTGATCAGAATCTGTCTCATTTGTTGGAGGTTTAATACCTAGTTCAGTTTGTGTATTCTTTAACATTGCTAGTGGAGGTGTTCAATTTAGTGGATCCTGCTATGCTGCTGTAGGTGATTTTCTCTTTTCACTCTGTGGATCCAGGTGAGGATCCATGCATTGGTCACATAAAAGAAGTCACTGGCTGGCAGCACAAGGAGGCAGGCAGGCAGCTAGGAAGGTAGGAAGCCTGATGCACCAGCAGCTTCTTAAGCTGCTAAAAGGCAGCCTGGGAGCCATCCTATCTGCCCCCAGCCCAGAGGGTGGTCCAGACTGGCCTCCTCTTGGAAGTGACAGCCTAATAAAATATTTAGGTGATAAACTATGCCAAGACTCGTAGAAAGGGTAAGATTCCATTCCCTTTGTTTGATCTGAGCACAGGCAGATGCCCAGTGAGCACAGCACACCCCCAAGAAAAGACAGTGCCGCAGATGTCAGCCACTGCCTTGTGCTCTCATCAGCAGCCAAACTGGGTTCTGCCTAGAGGTCTTGGGACAAGTAGGTGTCTTGAAGTGATCCCAATCTGGGGCATGTGCAGACACCCACCCCTCCTGGTATTGCTAGCAGTGTCTCAGCGGTATGGTGGGAATTAGCATGTGGGCTAATTCTTGTGGTCCCTGGCATGGATTAAGTAATCTTGTCAACCTACTTGCCTTTTCTCCCATTACTTTTTATTGCCACCCTGCTTGTGGGACAATTCCACAAGTCAGGAAGCTAAGGCTTTAGGACTCTTACTGCCCATTTCCCAGCAGGACTACTTCTACTCCATTCTCATTCTATGGTCCTGCTCTGGCAGGGGCATTGGACTCGGTGCTCTCTGGAGGTCCTTTCCAACCCCTAACATCCTGTGATCTGTGATCCATAGCTGGACATTGAGCCATTGGCTCTGGTTCCTGTGGATATGCACATATGGCTAGAAGGGGAGGGTCTAAACCTGAGCTGCTTGCAGTTCAATGGCAGTAGGAATTGTGAAGCACCAATGGATTTTCTTTGCATGAAAGAAACTGCATGCAAGGGAAATTGTTAATTAGCACTGCACACATTTTTATTGCTAGTGGTTTGGGTTGTTCTGAGTGGCAATAAGAACTGTCTGTGGGTGTGTGGGTGGATAACAGATACTTAGGAGATGTTCTAATTTGTATTCCTGCTTTGGGCCAAGACTGTCATGGATCTTCTCTGTTTGTCAGTTTAGGCAAGGCTGGGTTTGTGCTGTGCTGGGCTTAGTAGAAGTGGAAACAGAATTCCCAAACTTGCCTAAGGTGTTGGTCACCTGGTGACAACCACAGGGACTGGCATCATGGAAGATGTTTGCTTGTTTATAGAGCTGAAAAGCTGCATCTCTTTGCCCTTATGTATATCTGCAGTATCAAAGATACTGCAGGTTGTACTAGATGCCATTGCTCCTCCTCTGCAAGGCAGTGCACCTGGACACTTCAGTGGTGTGGGCATTTTCTCCCCATGGCCCCAGAGCTGGGGAAGATGCTTTGCACCTTTTGTTTCACTCTGCACCCTCCCATCCCTCATATCTGCCTTCCCCCCCTGCTGCCACCAATGACTGCAGCCAGTGTGATGGAGGAGCACCCCTGTGAACACAGCCTATCCATGACAGCCCCCACTCAGCCCCTGTGCTGCTGCCATGGCATGCTGCAGCAGCAAAGACACATGGTGCTTCTCTTCTCTCCTGCATGTTTGTAGAATGCATCAAGGCTAAAAGGAGCTATAAGAACACCCTGAAAATTGCCTCTGTGGGCTGGGTGTCTGACCCCACTGTCACTGGGGACTGCAGCTCACCAGGGCTTTGAGCTCACACTGATGGACATCAGCAAAGAGCCCCACAAGGAAAACAAATGGATTTTCTGCCTGACACCCTCCACTTTAGGCTTAATTTGTAGGCATGGTTGGTTTGTTTATATGCACTGAAACAGTTGTCAGGGTGTGCTTCTGCATCACTGGGAGAGAAGGAAAAAAGCAGTGGAGAGGGTGAAATGCAGCCCTCCACCCCAGCTCCATGTTGGGTTGCTACTGTTAAAATATGACTAATGCTAAAAATAATTCTGGTGTTGCTATAGAAACTTGCACTGTTGCTATGTGTGAACCTGGAGAGAATTGTACCCTCCTCAGTACCTTGTTTTTCTCTTCCCCTCAGCCATGCTCACCCCCATGCAGGATGAGCACAGGCACACCAGACCTTGCCTGCTCCTTTGCACAGCCTCACTGGGTTGCCACAGATTTTGGGGGCTTTTTTTTGCTTGTGCTATCTACCTACCTACCAACCTATCTATCTATTTATATAAGGAGTGAGAGGAATGGGTCCCCTTCTCAGACTTCCCAGCACCCTCCTCGATGGACTGCCAGGTTCCCCTTGTTTTCCATCTGTAGTGGAGGAAGAGAATCAGTTGTAAACTTCCTTTGGGTATAGAGATGAAAAGGACTTCGGCATTTGTTAACTTTTTAACGGTGCCCCAATCTGCCATCCCCATCTTCCTGTCCCTCCCAGCTTTGCTAGCTAATTTGCAGGAAGCTGAAGCCTTCCAAGCTTTTTGAGGAGAAACCAACCAAGAGATCAGTTTACATTTTCTGAGCTGGAAAGACAAATGCTGGAAACTTTAATTCAATTTTGGAAAAAGAATCTGGGATTAACCCAGTGACTGAAAGATCAGACCCCCTGAAGGCCAGGCTGGCTCCTGTACAAATTACCCTCCAAGCCAGGGTAAAGTTTTCCTCTCAGTCCTGCCATGGCTGCTGCTGAGCTTCATTGATCACTGTTCCTGGGTATTTAGGAAGGGTATTTAGGAAGAAGTGAAGACCTCTTGTCTTTACTTCAGATTTACAGCTTGTCCCAAACATGAGGTGGAGTAGAGCATGGACTGTGCCAGCCCTCATGGTCAAATTCACTGTCATGGCAGTATCTCACAGGGGTGACCTGGGAATGATGCAAAGGAAAGCAGAGAAAGAGGGAAGAATTTTTGTTTCCCAGACAAAAATAAATCTCCTTTTAAAATCCATTTTCAAGTCTGCTGCTTTGAAAGCCTCTTTCTTGCCCTGAGAATTTTAAATGGGTTTGGGGACTTTCAGCCTCAGACTTGAGGGTTTGCTTTCTTCTGCAAGTCAGTACCTGGAGGTGATTCACAGCAGCAGAGGATCACCAGGTTTGGCAGACTTTTAGAGACTCACCTCTGCTCAAAGCCAGGTCAGCAAGACCTGTGTTTGTGGGGAAAAAAGCTGCCCCAGCACAGGGGGCAGAGGATGAAGTGTGATGAGAAAATGGGATCCGTGCTGCCAGAATGACTTTTCAGACATGGACACATTTAATAAGACCTTTGGGTATCTACAGATAGTAGTTGTGACCAAGGGATGGATATACCTTCACCTTCAGAAACCTCCAGAAGGTTTCCTACACTGCTGGGCAGTTCAGCATCTTCCATTTAACAATGCTGCATGGAGCCAGTGAACCTTCCTTTGACTTTGTAAATAATGATCTGAGGCTTTCCGCTCTCTGAAACACTGTCCTGGTCTTTGCAATGTGTGAGATAGCTCACTGAGCTTGGCACCAGCAACAGGAGCATCAGTTGGGTGATGAAAGGAAAAGAGGTTCCCCTAGCTCTGACCCTGCCCTGAAGGCACTTCCATCTGTAGCCCATTTCTCTATAACAAAGCTTTTGGGGCCCATCCCCATTTCAGCTATTGCCCTTCTGTTGCCAGAGAGATAAAACCAGTCTGCTCACTGTCAGGCTGGGGAGGGCTGCTTTTTCTGGATTGTTTTTCCGCAAAGCTGCTCCTCTACCACTATCCAGACTTGTGAGGGTACCAGAGAAGGGTTAAGAATAGAAAGAGATGAGGCAAGCTTCTGGGAACTTCCCCTTCCACTGAGACACAGGAACATGTGTTATTCTCTGCCCCTTTGGCAAACATGGACAACATGACTCTCCCCTCCTACACACACTTGCCAGCTGGTTGTCTCTCTGTCTATCTTTCAGCATCCAGCTGGTCAAACCTGCCCCACAGCCACTCCTCCAAATCCTGTTCCTGGCTTGGTGCCACTTTGTGTTCCCTGCCTTTCGGTAGAGGAGAGGGTCGTTCCCACTGCAGGAGTGATCCCATGAGCTTGGTGTTGCGTTAGAAAGGGCTGCACAATGAGGACCAGGTTGTTTTCTCTCCCATCTTCATGCTAGATGGGTTGCACACAGCATTCTTTTGTTTAAAACTTGGCAACTTGGTGGAGCTTGCAGTCAGAGGAGCGTTGCTGTTGAACCATCAAATAGTTTGGTTAAATATCAAACTGTGATTTGGCTTGTCCAAACACCCTTGAAGCTGGATGGAGTCTCATTTTGGAAGAGGCTTGGTGAACCAGAATCCAAAGACCTAACATGTTTTGTGGCTTTTAATATGACTGTTTGGCTTCATCTTCTGTCTTTTGAAGTCAGTGAAAGTAGGATTCAGGCCTTTTGCCATGTGTAGGGCAAGCGGAGTTGGATAAAGCAGGAACCAACCCAGACCTATGAATCAACCTCAGCCTGAATCTCTTAAGAACTCTGAATCAAAAACCAAAAATCCCACCCAACCACACCTAAACCTCAAAAACCTAGGTTGGATTTTCTCTAAGTTGTTTCCATTTTCATAGCTGTCTGCAATATCTGATGTCAAGCTCCTGTCAGGCACTGTCCTGTGGGAACTCTAGTCTGACTGAAAGTGGGAGCTAAATCACAAGGAATTTGTTCACAAGACTTATGACCAGTGGTACAGATGCCAAGGATTTCACTGCAGTGGTATCTAACACCTAACATGCCTAGCATTTTGAGTATCTGTAGTAATTAATACACAAATGTAAGCAGGGTAGGGACTAAACAGCTGAGCGTGAATCTGAACTCCTTTCCTTGGCTGAAATTATGATGTACAGGTTCTGATTTACTCTGGGATGTTATCATCTTGATGGACTGTTGGGAGCTGGATTTGTTATGTGAGGGCTCCTCATTTCTCCTGCTGATTGCTTGAGAAAAACCTACAAGGGACAGAGTTGGATTTCCTTCAAAGGACTTTGGACCATCGGACATTGAACAGCCTAAGTGTGGGATGGAAAACTCCATGGGAAGCAGCTCTCTCATGGTATCCCAGTCATTCCATATAGGTATAAAGAAGCCCTTCTAGAAGGGATTCAAGTTCAATTTCAAAAGTGGCCTCAGGCCAGAATTTCTGTTGGGATGATCTCAAAGGTCTCTTCCAACCTGGTCTGGTCTATTCTACTCTACTCTACTCTACTCTACTCTACTCTACTCTACTCTACTCTACTCTACTCTACTCTACTCTACTCTACTCTACTCTATTCCATTCTACTTTACTCTACTCTATTCCATTCTACTCTACTCTACTTTATTCTAATTTTTAATTTGTTTCTGGCAAAACTTTCCCTGCTCTGGCAGGTACCAGGTACCAGTTCCACTGATCAGTAAGTAATTCTGAGCTCCTCAGATCTGTTGGCCTGCGTTACAGCACAGGTAATTATTTTGGCAAGGAGGACGTCTCTAATGTGTCATTCTAGCACAGAGTTTAAAGAGGAAGGAGTGGTTTGATCTGAAGGAACTGGGCTGGCTTTTCTACAGAACATGTAGGTAATGAGTGAGTGTGCTCCCTTTGCCTCAATTTTCCATTTGTAGCTTGGATGTCCTAACACATCATACGTACTTCATCAGTCTTCTTTAATTAGCTGGTAAGATCATCAGGGTAAGAACATTTAGCACATAAGGCAGCTCCAGTACATTTAATTAATAATAACAAAGGCAGTTTCCCAATTTATTTTTTATTTAAGCCTCTCTTGCAAAAGAAGGTGCTGGTAGCTGCTTCAGCAGCCTGCCCTACACATGGCCCCAGGGACAGGGCTCCGGAATGGGCTCAGCCACTGCGGCCTGTGGAACAGGGGAGCTGGACTCTGTGATCTTTGGAGATCCCTTCCAACCCCCAACGTTCTGTGAGCCCGTGAGCAGGTTTCAGACTGACTATCCAGCAGCATGAGAGTGCTTGTGTGGGCTAACATCACTTCTCTGTGGACATGGAAAGGCTGTGTTCTTCTCACTGGTGCACGCATTGAGTTTCGCCCTATGCTGTGTCCAGATTGCGTGAGCTGTTATCCTGCCTGCATCCTACAGCATGGAGACAGAGAGGTGATCCCGTGTACAGTAGACAGCTCAGTAGCAATAGTTACAAATCAAGGCTGGAATACCTCAGCTTGTGCATCCTAGCACCGGGTTGTTGTTCCCCTCAGGCTGCCCTATTTCACTGAGAATCCTCACACAGAGAAAGGGGCTCAGGGATACTTGGCTTCTCGCACGGAATGCTTTGAGATCACTGGAAGAAAGCTGTCACTTCTTGGGAAGTAGCTGCATTGAAATGGTAATTCTTGGTGTTTAAACAGGATCTGATGACAGATGGGATTAAATTCAAAGCAGCTTGTTATGAGGTTTTAATAACTGTGACAGACCTGGGGAAAGTGGTGTGGGGTGTGTAAGTGACGCAGCGAAGGCAGAAGCACGTGATGCTGGATGACAGCTGACAGCATTGCCCTGGGGGGGAGACAAGATTATTTTGCAAGAAATTGTGTGAGTGTTCTAGGGAGAAGGGAAGAAAGAAAAACAAACAGAGGAGAACCTGACCTACCCCCTGTTCTGTCATCTAAGAGAGCTACTCCTGACAGTACACGTTACTGCCAGATAAAGTGGCTGCTACATATGTGGGTGAAAAAATGTTGGTGTTGTGGTCAGTCTGGGAGCTAAGGGAACAGAGGAGACTCTCCTTCCTGTCAGGCCTGGGGAATGCAGCTTCTGCAGGTTGAAAATCAGGGAGGTTGTCCTCTCCCTCCACGTGCCTTCTCCTGTCCTTGCTCTTTCTTGTGGCATTTTCCAGGGCGTGAGGAGGGGATGTCCTGTGGAGATAAAGAAGATGGCATTTGTGGTCTGTGGAGAGCAGTGATGGGGCTGTGCACTGCAAAAGTGCTGCCCTTCAGTAGAGAGGCACATGGGGATGCACCTGCCTGGATTAGCTGAGGAAGTTACTCATGGGGGTGGATGTGTTGGCTTACTTAGAGGGATTCCCTCTCAGCTCCATGATTTCTGCTGTCAGAGAGAGAGAGGAACCACCGTGGCTCACACAGGCAACAGGATCTATATGTGTCTGGAGCAGTTTCACCTGAGTGATAAATGTAGAGAAAGAAAAGCCACACAGGAAGCTTAGAGATAGGTAAAGGAGAAAGAGCCCTCTGCTCACAGTGGAATAGAGTTGGGTGGGATAGGATTGTGTTGGAGAAGAAAGGACCAACATTTCTGAAGGGCAAAGCTGATAAAAGAAATGTCTCAGGGCAAGTCTCCTTTCTCTACTATTCTGCCTGCCCTTGCTGTTGACAGTAGCACTCGCAAGGAGCCAGAAAGGCACTGCTGTGTCACTGAATATTGTGTTGCTGGACTAAGTGTCATCAGTAGCCTTTGTTTGGACCTGGTGGAAGCCATGAAAGAACCTGGAAGATACACTCTTCCACTGGGCTTGTGAATAGCACTGTTTTGGCTCCATCACAACAGTCTGGACTTCAAGGAGCTGGGGTTTGCAGTGACCAATAAACCAGCAGGTCTATCACTGAAAATGAATCTGTGACTGGGGGTTGTTTTCAGCTGTCAGTGTTTTGGCCTTTGGCAGCTGCCTCAGGCTGCAGCCTGGCAGCTATGCTGCCCCAGTCCTTCCATGTCCACGACTGAGCTGGCAATGCCTCAAACCCACATGAGGCAGAGCTGCGTTATCTAGCTTGCAGGGGTCTCACAGATTTCTTTTGTGATACAGAGCAGAAGACAGCTGCCTCTGCTTTTCATGTGAAATTGAGTTTCCCCTAAGCAACAGATCATATTTTGTAGAGTGCATCCTTTATCTAGGAACATCCAAGATGGAGCCCATGGTTCCCATGAGCTATTCTTGTGTGCCAGGAGAAGAGGCGGCTCTTCAGCTGAGGTCCCAGATGCATTCTGCTTCTTCAGAAAATAGGATTTAGTTAAAGTGTTGATCTGGAGGTACCCAAACTTAGCAAGCCTGCAGTCCTGAGTGCTGGGGAGCTTCGATGACTGAGCACAGCAGGAAGTGAATTGGCTCCAAGCCTCAAAGGCTGAAGGGATCTGTCCTTATATATAGCCTCTCTATATGCACATATCTGTGTCTGTGCATATATACTGACAGATCTTTTTAGGTCAGTTGAGATACTTCCTAGGCTATAGCAATTCCTAAAAAGAAGTTGTACAGCCTTCAGCCTACTGTTAAGGAGCAGATGATCTTCTAGTGTCAGGGTCATTCTCATCCTAGCCAGCTTGCTTTCATCTTACGTATTTCTTGCATGGGAAGGTTTTTTCCCTCTCATGTTATACTCTGCTGAAGGCAGCTACATGGAACTGGAGTCTCAGTTGATCTTTTTGCTCATTTCCACCCACAGAAGTCTGTCTTTTTCAACATTCTAAATACCTTGGTAACAAGATCATGGGTCTTGATTCGAAATGAAACTTTAAAAGATCTTTTTTTCCCCCCCCTCTTTCCTTTTCCAGATCTGAAAACCATGCACCTTCACTCAAAAGACTGAGAGGGTTTCAGAACCCATGTTTCCTTTGGTCTCCTTCCTGACAGAGAATTTAATCTGGTTTCTTCTTCCCCTCAGACAAAGTCTGGTAATTCAAAGCACTGGAGTGAAGATGATCTGCCTTTTGCTCTCATTCAAAGCACAGTGAAGCCAAAGTGAACCTCTAAACTCCAGCATTAACTTCAAGGGGTGTTAGCTCAGACCTCTGGTCTGCAGCTTTGCAAAATTTTAACCCACTATGAGCCCTGGGCATCTGGTGGGGCTGTCTGAGAGCAACTCTTTCTGCACAGCTGCAGCAGGGGCAGCTGTCCTTGCTGCTGGCTCCCAAATACCTCCTATCAGCCCAGAACCTCCTCCCCAACAGGCAGCTCTTTGCACCCTGCACTGGCATGGCAGCCAGAGTGGTGGCCAGTATGACCTTAGTCCTTTTCTTTCTGCCATTGTGGAGCTCACGACCATTTGCTGGTCTCCAGAGCAATGCCTTCTGAAGAAAGGGATTAGGAAGAAGTATGTGTAGAAATGGGGTTTCTTTTGATGGATGAAGATCTCTCTTACTAGAAAGCAAATAGAAATAACACAGAGGATAGTCTGCAATCTAAAAACTCCTCTCTGGGGTTTTTATACCCTCACTAGAGTCTGTCAGCTTAGCATGGCTGTGTGATTCTGGCAAAGGCAAGCACCTGTTAAGTACAAGTTAAGTGTGTTCATAGGTTTTGGTGGTTTCATTACTATTAGTTTGCTTTGCAGAGTGAATAGCTTTCTTGACATGTCATCACTGATTTGAAGTGGGTTTCCTGACTACAACTTCTTGTTTGGTGGTTTCCAACCCAAACTTGGCTTGAACACCTTGAAAGCTGCAGTGCAAAATCAAATATGGAGCAGGTTGGAGTGCAGTGGTGTGGGAGAGCTCTCAACAACAGGCTAACACTGTGAGCTGCAGACAGCCAGGTTTGTACAGGGCCAGAAGTTCCTGGTGTACCAGGCAGGGTGGTATACAAAGACCAGGATCACTGAGATGTAGATCCACCCTCACATAACAGAAAATATTTCTGTGCAACAACAGGAGGAGGAGGAGGAGGGTTCCAACTTGACATAAAGGTGCTTGGAGGATGGTAATGTTGTAAGGTGGCTGATGTAATGTAGGTTTTAAGCAAACCTTCCTGCCTGCTTTGCACAATTGTATAGATCCATCAACATTTTTGTGGTACAAGAAAGTGACTAAGGCTCATGGAAAGAGAAAGCAGGGTCAGCTGATCCCCAGGGCTGCACAGCCATTCAAACATCCTGTGCGGGGGCATGAGTCAGGGCTATCGGTATTGCCACAAAAAGATTCGTCTTAGTGGAGGAATCAGGAGTGGTCTGAGATCATCTAGCATGAGTTCTCCTTGCATTGTAAAATCCCCTGGTTTGTAAGTGCTGTCAGATGTGATTAAGGCAGCGAGGTGATTAGTATCTCTGCCTGGTGCCCCCCAGGTAACCCCATACTTCTGGAAATTGTCAGCAAAATCTGACTTAATGAGTACAAAGTCCTTTTGGATGAGGGTGTGTGGGGAAGATATCTCACTTTTCCAGATTCTTCTTTCTCAATCACAACAGCTATGAGCTTTCTTTGCCTTAGTACTTACTGTGCTATCAGACCAAGGAAAGGCCCAGTCCCTGCCTTCCACAGGAGCTAGCAGATATCCAAATGGGAGGTCAGGTCCCAGAGGCAGTGAGGTCTGTAAGCTAAACCTTCCCTTCCATTCTCACCCTGCTGATGCCATCTGTGATTGATCTGGTGTTCTTCAAACTCTCATCCATGAATCAATTTCTGATAGTTCTCAGGTTTAGTCCTGATGGAATGAGAGCAGGACATGGGCTCCAATTGGTTTTAGACTCAGTCATCAAGAGCTGTGAGATTCTGGCAGTTGAAGCTTTGGCTTTTCTGTCTTCCATTAGCATCCTCCATCTCTCAAAGTCCTTATGCAGAGGAAGTTTTTAACACTTATGGCCATAAGGCATAGTGAAGGAGAAGAGCCATACAAGTTGATGGCTAGGAGCATGCCTTGGAGTCATGTACCTTTTGCTTGTCCAGATGCAGTGTATGAAAGGCAATGGCTAACAAAATGCATTTTAAGCTAAAGAAACAGAACTGAGAATTATCCTGCAAAACTTGAATTAAATAACTGAAGAAGCACCCCAGAAAAGGATGGCTGATCCACCCTAGAGAAGGTAATCTGGAGCCCCAGGGACAGGTACTTCTCATACACAAAGAACATGAGTGTAACTGGGGAAGCTGAGGTAAAAGCTGGGAAGGTAACTGTTCCTGAAATACATTCCAGAAATTCAGATTTTATAGTTTGCACATCTGCACTGTGCAATCAGCTCCAGAGCTGCACAGATGTTGCTGAGGTCAGATTTTGTCCCAAGAGCACCAAAATGCCTCTCCAAAAACTGATGTTTGAGGTCATTAAGCATCTCAAAGTGAGATGGTGGTAACTGCTGTCTCCCCTGAGATGGGCTGAGGACACCAAACAGTTAAGTAGGTGCGAAGGTGGTGAAGAAACTGCTTCCCTGCTAATGAGATCTTGCTCTCTGTTCCCTTTTCTCAAGCAGGTACACCCCAAATACCTTTTGCTCTCCAATGTGGCTGGCATGGGGCCGTGCTGCCTCACCTGTAAGGAGTATGTAGGACCAGGGGAGTGAGAGACACTGGTCAAACCTGAGTGCAAAATCCACCCAGCTGCCCCAGGCGTGACTGTGGCTGCTGGGAAGCAGGAACATAAGATAAACATCTCTGATGACTACCCATAAGCAAAATGTGAGTGAAAAAGACATTTGTTTTTTTGAAGGCATTTCTGAAGGAAGGAGAAGTTAAGGTAGCAAACTGTTCTCAGGTGGCTATTTCTGTGAAAGATGGCAGCAACCAGGGAGTGACAATCACTTAGAGCAGAGTAATAAAGAGCCTGGAGGAAACTGCACATGGAAGATGTGGCAACTGTTAAGAAAATGAATGTGAAAATGACTGCTTTGATACTCAAGAACTCCCCTTCTTTCTTCGGGGTTGACACATTGCATGTGCTTATCCAGCTAACAAAAAAATCATCAGCTGGATCTCATCACTTTGTCTCCACAATAGCTAAGTCCCTCTATTCCAGGGACAATCCAGGATGAAGGAAAAATTCAACGAGGTGATTTCAGCAGTTTAAAATTACAGCAGGCAAGGAGAGCTTCCTGCCCTGGTGCTCTGTCTCCTGACCATCATGGCAAACCACAAAGGTTTTGCTGGTACCCCGTGGGACTCATGCTCTCCCCTGTAAGCAGAGCAGAACAAGCCTTGCTAATTCAGAGGCCGTGTTTGCAGGGTGCTGTTAGTGTTGATGGAAGCATTTTGAGGCTGCTCTTGGATGAGGAGATGAACAGGGCAGAGCTGTTCTGGCTCGTGGCCCCTAAGAAAGAGAGGAAGTCGCACAAGCTGGTATTTTTCAAGTGGAAAGGGACGAAATCAGTGGGGAAAAGAGTAATTGTTCCTAGTTCAGAAGAGCATGTTCCAGATGGTGGGGAGGAAAACCCATTTGCCGAGAGGAGCGTGCCTGGGCATTTTTCAGCTGAAGTATCCTCCAAGTAGACGTAATTGATTATGTCCACTTGGAGATGAAACCCAAGATAACCACACCAAAAAAATCACAATGATGTAAAGGCTTCTTCTACTCACAATATGGTGGGGTTTTTTTCCCTTATCTGATCCCCACCTGCAGCTGGGAGCTGGCTCAGGTTTTATTGTGGTGAAAGATTCAGTTTGCCTAAGATCCCTCCAGTAACTCTTGCAGTGAGGTTTCCTTCCAGATTGTTGTCATTAGTTTTCAGATACAGCTGGTCCTGTGTGAAAATTCAGCTTTCTGCTATAGGCATACTCAGTGACCAAAATAATAGCATTTGCTTTAAGTTTCCAGGGACAAACCAGAACAAACCAGATTTCTACCAGCCAGCATGATAGCCAGCCTTGCCATCGTGCAGGCTTTGAAGAGGGTGTGCCTGTCAAAGATCATTTATGCCCCACAGGGAGGACAGAAGCTTCTAAATGCTAAGAGGAGGTTGAAAAGGGAAAAAAGCAGAGAATGTTTTTCAAATTTAATTTGGGACCAGCCCAGAGGATTCCCATGAGAGAGGCAGGGGGAAGGAAATGTCAAAACACAGCTTTCCAGCAATGCTGAGGCTTTTGCATTTTGTAGATAACGCTTAAGAGAACATCTTTATTTTTATGGTACATCAGGCATGTGCTTTGTGCCCACAGACACAACCCTAAATGCCATGTCCTTGCCCAAAGCAGCAATTCATAGTGAACTTAGTCCCTTCTTTTTGTAGAGACTTGCATCTGTTGATAACCAAATTATTTGCACGTAGTTTTTCTTTCCATTCCTGCAATCAATTGTTGGGCACATCATGAAACTGCTCCAATTGGTTGCATTTTAAGGTGCCCTTGTTTCATAGAGACTTTTATCTGTTGATAACCAGATTAATTTTACATAGTTTCTCTTTCCATTCCTGCAATCAGTTGTTGGACACATCATGAAACTGCTCCAATTGGTTGCATTTTAAGGTGCCCTTATTTCATAGAGTCTTTTACCTGTTGATAACCAAATTCATTTCACACAGTTTTTCTTTCCATTCCTGCAATCAGTTGTTGCACACATCATGGAATTGGTTGCATTTTCAGCTGCCTTTATTTTATAGAGGCTTTTATCTGCTGACAAACAAAATTAGCTGCACTTAGTTTTTCTTTCTGTTCCTGCAATCAGTATGGTACACATAACGAAACTGCACCAAGTGGTTGTGTTTTCATGTTCTCAGATTTTTGCCATGTCAGCAGATGCTACATCCTACAGGGATGTTCCCCAGAGCACAGCTGGGCAGCTCCTGGGAAGTATTAACATCAGGCTTTAGTAGGGGGGTTTAATCCCCACCATCTCTGAAACCTTTGCATAAAGAGTTCCAGGTGGCTACAAAGATTATCACAAAACAGAATCATAGGATCAATAAGGTTGGAAAAGACCTCAGAGATCATCAAGTCCAACCTACCACCCAACACCTCATGACTAACTAAACCATGGCTTCAACTGCCACATTCAATCCCTTTTTGAAACCCTCCAGGGATGGTGACTCCACCACCTTGCTGGGCAGCACATTCCAATGGCAAATTACTCTTTCTGTGAAGAACTTCCTCCTCACCTTGAGCCTAAATTTCCCCTGGCACAGCTTGAGACTGTGTCCTCTTGTTCTGGTGCTGGTTGCCTGGGAGAAGAGACCAACCTCCACCTGGCTACAACCTCCTTTCAGGTAGTTGTAGAGAGCAATAAGGTCTCCCCTGAGCCTCCTCTTCTCCAGGCTAAACAACCCCAGCTCCCTTAGCCTCTTCTCATAGGGCTTCATCCATATAACTCCGTAAATGGATCCAGAGTCTCACCTAGAAGTGGAGTTAAGCTTTGTTTGCAAACTCCTTCCAGGGAAGGATGCACTAAGACACAGAACAGTCTGCAGTAACCTTTGGCAAAGAAGGGGAGAGATGTCAGGAGGGCTGGGGAAGAGGCTGGAGTGGTGGCAGATGTCTTGGCAGGCTGGCAGGGTGACACTCTTCCAGGTGTGGGAGGATGTGATGGAGGGTGAGCAGCAGGGAGGTGCTGGTTTTTTTCCCCAGTGCATATCCATCATTCCACAGAGGGAGCAAGCTGTGGTACAAATGGGCTGGTGTCATTCATGAGCCAATGCAGCTCCATGGGGAGTCTTTACTCCCTCTTCCCTGTTTCAACCTTTGCTTAAAGCAGTCTGTTCAGGCATCATTTCAGTGGGGTGCTTTAGGACCTTTGTCAGTGGTGGACAGGTGTGCACACCTGGCATGGGAGAGTCACTGCTCTCAGTTGCAGTCATTTGGTGGTTTGTTTTTGTTCCCCCCCCAACTGTGAGCATTTGTGACCACTTACAGCTAGGAGGTTTGATTTCCTGGTCACTGTTTCTTCTGGCACTTGCTCTACCATGCATGCAATTTCTGGTGGCTTCCTGCTAGGTGAGTGGTATGGTTTCTATATTAAAATGGGCAACAGCATATGCCTATCTCAGTCAGATGGCTTTCCCAGTATGGAGTGTATGGGAAGGTCATCCTGGTTAGGTGTTCATCTGCCTTCAGTTTCTATGAGCTTTTCATTCCTGTGTCACTTCATGTGTTGGAAATAGCTCCTGCAGCAGAGTTTGTAGAGAGCAGGACCACAAGGTCTGACTTCCTCTTGGAGATCTGGGGAGTAAGTGGCTGTGTGCAGCTGCAGATCAATGTTTGCACAAAGTGAGCAATATATTTCAGAAGCTCATGTCATTAAATTGCATAGTTTGGGCTGGGATCCTGTCCTGATCTTAACAATTGTTTGTTAATAGTTAAGAAGGCCTTGACAGATTCTTAACTGGTTAATAAATAACAAAGGCAACTTTGTTTTAGCCACTTGCCTCCTATGAAATAATATTACAGGATTAAATATGCTATCATAATTAAAGATTGAAGAGGCTTATGGAGCTTGGTCACGGAGTTTGTCCTCTTGCAAAATCAGATTACAAATTCCAGGTGATGCCATCTCAGGTATGAAATACTTGCAGCCAGAAGAGATCAGCATGCTTTCCTAACAGCTTTCCTGAGAACTACTGCCCATGAATCTGGGCCTCTGCAACGGATTTGGTTTCTTCATATGTTGGAACAGCCCTATCAATGGGTGCTCCATTTTCCATCCCCCTGGATTATTTGGTGACCATTTCCTTCATCTTAGATCACAGACAGATAAGCATCAGCTCCTGGGGTGTCATGTACCAGCTGCTGAATATAAAAGCTGTAAGAAGCAGAAAACAAAGGCTCTGCTTCTTTAGTTAGTTTGTGCATCTGCTTTGTTAGCTGCTCAGAAGTCCAAGAGCATAAGGAATATGTGGCCCAGGATGCTGATAGCCATGCAGTGGAATTGTCAATAGTTTTTCCAAGAGTGAAGGTTAAGGAATCCTCCTCTCACGTCCCAGAATAGATTTCCTGTTCAAAACCCAGACAGTTACACCCATTCAGTATCACATAGCCACTTCTTTTCATTGTGCAAAGAACTGTGAACCTTGGTGGAGTTTATGGACTGATGGATGTGACTTCCAACAGACCCTCACTGTGGCTGAAGTTGAGTGATCTCTGTGCACTTGCTGCCTCACAGCTATGCATCCTTCTTAACCTGCTTCTTCTCCAAACGGGCAAAGATGGTTCAGTTTTGTTTGCTGGTTGATGCTGTGTGGAAAGGGTACAATCAAAGATTAGCTTTTAGTACGCCTTGGAGAAGGTGTGTTGGGGTTTGTTAGAAGGTGACAGAAACTTCTCTTGTCTGTGAACAGGAGAAGCAACATGGAACAAAGGCTGTGTGTTGCAGTGAGTATGGCTCAGGGAAAATGGGAAACCTCTCCCACACAAGATGTTTTAACTCTCTCCAACTTTTCCTTATCCTGGGAGGAGACAAGCACATGTAAGGACTCCACCTTGTAATTAAAGGCATCCCTAATTAGCGGTGTGCGTTAAATGCCGTTTTAGTTTTCCTTCAAATGGCAAGGTGAGCAAAGAGGCAGAAAGCCCTAGGCTGGGAGAGAGGGAGCAGGTTAAACTGCAGCTTTCTGCTTCCCCATTAGGAGAGCCCTTTGATGTCTCTGAGGGGTGACCCTCAGCCCATTAATTCCAGGCAGTTTTCAGTCTGAAGAGCATGGCAGGCACAAGACAAATAATCAGATATCAAACTTTCTGCCCTTCCCTGGAGTCACGAGCAGGGGCTTGAGCACATCTTCTGGGGCCTTTAAATACATATAAATATTCTGTGTGATGTTTCGTTTCTCCTCTTGTGACTTCATCAGACAGTCTTTGGAGAGCAAGGAGACTATTCTTGGAGACATTCCTCATCCTAGAACTCATAAACCTGGCAGCTGCCTTAGCTCTCTCTTCTTGGACATGACTCTACCTAGAATTCTCATGGACATAAAGGAGCCAACAAGTGCTCCTTGGGGGTCCGCTCTCTGTTGGTTTCCGCTCACACATCAAGGTACTCACAGCCTCTGCTTTTGCTACTCAGTCACTTTTCACTGCAACCTCATGATCTGGGAGCTGCCCAAAACCTTGCATCTTTAAAAGGGAGTATTTGAAAAATGAAGTCAGGCCAGGATAAATGACAGGGAACAACATTAACATGTGAATAATATGGATAAGAGAAATTAGGCTGCAGAACTAATAGTTCTGTAGATGGGATTTCAAAGACTCCTGCAGCCCAGAGCTCCATCTATATGAAATGACAGCTTTGTGTGCTCTCTTTCTGCTTTCTTGTTTATAATTTTAATGAAAGTCTTTTTGGTTAACCCCCATGAGCATTTCCTTAACAGGCATCCTCTCTCCAGGGCAGCCCTTTTAAAGATTGGGACAATGGCTGCTAGAGTAGTGACTAACCTTCACATCTCACATCCTCTGCATCCAGAGGCTAATAGGCAGAGGGAAGGGAGTCCAAGACACTGAGCAAAGCCTTGGGTGATGGCTCAAACACAGGCAGGCTGGTCTCCAAAGGTTCCTCTTGGGCCTTTAAGGAACATAAGTTGAATGGGATGGGGTATTTCAATTCTTATAGATGTGCAGGGTGTGTTGAAGCCTGGGCAGGAAAACGGGCTGCTCCTCGGTGCTTTGGCCACTGTCAGGAGCGCAGCCCTCTGAGCTCCCACCAGGAGCCCATATTTGAGACTCAGCCCCTCGTGCCCTGTGCTAGTGATGGCTGCTGCAAGGTGGACAGCTGCTGTCTTGCAAAAGCAGGTTTTGCAGCACTGCAGGTAGGGTGGGCTGGGGCTGCTGCAGGCAGCATCCTGCTCTGACTTATGGTACTGGAAACCTGGAGAAAGCATACAGCCATAGTCTTGAGCCTGGTCACACACCTCCAGAGGCAAGGAACGTGGTGCAGCCACTTCAGGGGCATCACTTTGGACCTACTTGAGCACATTCACTAGGAATTTCTCCTGTTTGGAGATAAAAAATAATAAATATTGGTTAATTAGGAAAAAAATTGCTATTTATTTCACACCACCCAAAACTGTGCAGGGTGTGATCCACACAGAGAAAGAGCAGTGTGATGGAATTGGTTACTTTTCACTCTTGCATTAGAAGCCTTTGCTTGCACAGAGAACAACTAAGGACAGAGTTTTACCTACACTTTGAGGGGCAAAAGCCACCACTTCCATGGGAAGATAAGATCATCTTGCCCTCACACTGGCTCCTCCCATGTGTGTAAGTGTGTGAACTGATTAGATAAGTGACCTGGGTTACAACTAACCTGGAGGGAAAGAACGGTGAGATTAAAGGAGCAATGAATTTGCTTCACCAGTGTCGTTGGGTTAGACCAACTAGGAACATTTGTGAGAGCTGCAGCCTGTGAGACCTTAGGTCAATGGCAGTGTTCAGAGCAGGGCTCTAAGGAGTGTTAGCCAAGCCATGCACATACCTGGAGGCTCTGTAATCAAAGGGGTTCATGTTATTCTCTCTTTGTGGTTCTTTTGAAGTTGTTCTAATTAATTAAAGAGGTGATGGAATAGCAGGGCAAGCCCCTAGTGCAAAAAGCTCAAAGCTACACAGATTTTCAACGTGGACCTGATGAAAAATCTTCTTTATGTACCCTGGTGTCTCGTTAGCATAACTGACTCTTCCCTAAGTCAACTGAAACATCAGCCAGTTGACCATCTTCAAAACAGAACTGATTTTATGGCAGAGAAGTTGATATTAGAGCATGTGAAATGCTGAAGAAAAGCCTTTCCTTCCCATGATGGAGCTGAGATTGTGAACAGAAGCTTTATTGTTGTTGTGGGATGGTTTTTATATTGTAGTTGAGCATTGGTAGAGCATTCACCTCATTTTCATAAATTGTTTGGCAGAGGAAAATTCAGCATTTTCTCAGTGAGAACTCACTGAAGCAGAGAAGCAGGGCTGGGTAGAGGAGCATGGCTAACTCCAGCACGACTGCTGAGAGAGAGAAACCAAAGTGCGCAGTGAGCAAGCGCCTCTGGCTTAGTGCTTTAACAAATTATCTCTACATAAGCCTGAGCTATTCCTCAGCTTTTGGTTCACATCAGGAAGTTTAATTCCACACCAAACCCAGGCACCAACTCTGCTGAGGACTTTGCTTGGCTGAGATGTGTGTAGGACTGCTGCAGCCTTTGCTCGGTGACTAGCCTGGATTTGAGTAAGCATGTCATCCAGCTGAGACTTTAAGGGTTCAGGGCTGTGGGTCCAGAGCCTTTGAGCAGCAGATGTTGGGTGTGTGGTAGATTTTTAGGGCAATGGAGTTTGTAGGATGGGCAGTTGCAATTTGGTACTGGGAAAATATAAAAAGCAAAGCATGGGAGCTTTGTTCCTTTGCATGACATTTTCTTCCTCCAGCTGGGCTTCAAGAGGGCCCAGAGGAGGCTGTAATCAGAGATGCTGTGTTCAGGTCAATTACTTCTAGCAAGTCCAAGGTCCTTTCCTGGTTTTTCGTGCAGACAACCTGTAACCAGTTGCAGCTCCTGTAACATTTCTGAAACTGTTGGATCTCCTGGAGACCTGGCATTAATGAAAAGGTCACTGTCTCTCCTCTATGGGGAAGTCGGTAGGGTGGATTGCTGATAATGACCAAGCTCCACAGCACAGAAATTACCCTCTAGCAGTACAAACCTGGGAGTCAACTAGCAATACAGGTAGCAAATTGGTCAGGGAAAGCCAAGTGATTTTGGATGCTAGGTACAGAATACAGAAGTAACCAAGTTGGAAAAGACCTTCAAGATCATCAAGTCCAACCTATCACCCAACACCATCTAATCAACTAAACCATGGCACTAAGTTCCTCATCCAGTCTCTTTTCAAACACTTCCAGTGATGGTGACTCCACCACCAACCTGGGCAGCCCATTCCAATGGGCAATCACTCTGTCCTTGAATCCTTTCCTCATGGAGATGTGGGGGGAGAAGGAGGTGCTCCCACATAACTTGACTAGCGCTTTGTCCTCCTTATCCCAATCAGCTCCACGGCTGCAATGAGCATGGCACAGCCATGAACCCACCATCTTCTCCTCTCTTAAAGGAAATAATGTTTTGTAAACACCTCCACATGCATGGAAGGGCTTATGCCAGAGCAGCAGGGAAGACTTTTCACCCCCCCCAGTGCTTGGCAGGTGTGGTGGCTGCAGCCACCATGAGCTGATAGCCTGCTCGTGAGTCACTTCTCAAACACAGAGCCGGCAAAACAGGCTGCACGAGGCCTCCGCGGTGCCCAGGAGCTCGTAACTCCGGGGGCCTGGCTGGCTGAAGGAGGGCAGACACCTGGTTATTTATAAGACAAGATTAGTGAAGTTGTATTTTGCTTGGAAACCCACAGCCACTCTTGGGATGTGGCCATGGCCTCACTGGAGGAGATGAGCCTTCGACGTCCTCGCCTTGTTTGCCCTGGTAGCAATTCAGTCCAGCAGAAGCATTTGTGGTCGGAGTGTTTGCTTGATGGCTTTCTCTTACCTTTTGATGACCTGCTTCCACTTCAGCAAACCAGCTCTCCCTTCTGCTTAAATAAACCCTTCAATTAAGTTTTCTGGTGACTGGGAAAAATACCAGAAGTTCCACTTTGCTATGACCACCTTGATTTTTATCTCCAAGAGTGAGAAACTGTCCCCCGTCCGAGGCACGTGGGTTCCTGCGCTGACCTGGATCTGCCCGTCCCACGTGCCAGCAAGCCTCCGCCTGTGCGGTGCCCAGGCTGTCCCTGCTGCTCAAATCCTGACTCCAGCAAAGGTCTGAGCAGAGGCTTCTGCACAGCCTGTTATTCAGGTTGGTGCACATTCCTAGCAGCACTGACTTACCCTTTTATAGCTCTGGCTTCAGCTGCAGTCTGCTGCAGCATTTTCCCCAATAAGTCTCAATAACAAATTTTTCCTATGGGTACCTGCCCAGGTAGGTTAAAAGAAGGTAAACCACTGGAGTCTGAGTTGGGACAAGAGGAAAGCAGAGACACATTCATGGTGTGAGCATGTCAAGGGTTCACCCCAGCTGTGATGATCCACTGCATGGCCTAGGAATAGTGACTGTGGAGGAAAGCAGGCAAGCTCTGATGGCAGGAGCAGAAGGTAAAGGCAGTTGCTGCAGCTAAGCAGGTCTGGGTGAGTGCACACAGACACCAGCATTGAAGGCCACAGTTCATAGTCTTCATCAGCCTCTGTGGTTGTCTGCCATGTCCTCTGGGACTAAGCTTGCTTCTGGCAGGTGCTTAGACATAGCCAGTGGGCCTGAGCCAATTTACTATGCAGGGCAGGGACCATGGGGCAGGAAGGGGCTGTTCTGCATGCAGCCCCTCTGTGCTTAGTCAGGACTGAACGTGCCAGGAGCCACGGTCATCCATGAGACCAACCTATCACACACCTGCACTCTCCATGGATGTCACTCATGTTGTTCTCCAGACAATAAAGGTTTTGAGAGCCTTGTTTTCTTAGCTGAGGAACGATGTTCAGGTAAAATAGGAAGGATTTCTTTGTTCCCTATGGGGTTTTGAATAGCATCCTCCATGAAAAAGAGAGCCTTGAGCTTAGATTTTACAGCAGCCCAAGCAATTGTACAGCTGTATCTAACATCTGCAGCTCTCAAGGACTCTCTTGGTTGCTTCTCCTCACATGTTGTCTTTTCTCATAGTCACAAGTCTGTGTGCAGGTGTGTGGTTTACTCACTACTCCTGATTTAGATGATCCTCTCTTTCAAATCAGAGCATTCTCAGGTTAGACTGAATTCCCATTGACTTGCACTGGATAGGAAGCATATCCTGCTCAGCATCACATGTGGGTTTTTTGAAATGAGAGGAGGGTCAGCACAGTGTCTGAGCCAATCCTTCACAGAATCCTCACTTTTAGCTATTTTGGAAACCACTCTAAGTCTGTTTTATACCTGAGCACACAAATGGCCATGAGCTGGGAAAAACTGCAGGGTGAATTAGTGCCAGAGAGGAGCAGGGTTAGGTTGTGTCCAGCTCCCAGAGCTGTCCACAGACTTCCCCTACCCCAGCCTCTCTAAGCTTGTGCCTGACTGCAGTATGCACCTGAGGAAGGCTGTACCCTCCCCTGAGCAGCTGATATATGATACTTGGGCTGCACTGACTCTTCCTGGACTCTGCTGGTGGCACACGAGCCTTGTGCTCGGCTGCTGTCATGTGCAGTCATTCTCAGCAGCTCTGAAATACGAGCAGCCACTTTTCAGTTCCCTGACATGTCTCCTACTCGTAGAAAAGGAGGGTGAGGGAGCATCTTTTTGCCCTCTGTGACCAGTACAGCTCTGCCACAGCCAGGGCTGCAGTGCTTGACCCGAGTCCTCAGTGTTGCCACACTGCAGAGAGTAACCCGTTGCTCCCAGCTGACAAACCTCTTGTTCCATTTTAAGCCTATTTGTGAAAGGAGGGCTGATTTATATAATTTTTTTTTTCTTTCTTCTTTTGATGCCAATCTCTATTGTTTGAGGAAGCTTTTGCTAGGAAACTGGGACTGGGGAAAAGGAAGCTCCAAGACAGAGCAGCCAAACCCTTTGCAGGAATCTGCTCTCTCCTGAAGGTTAAAGCTTGTCATTTTTTTTTTATTTACTGGAAATGATTGGTGTTTCCTTTGTTCCCCTTTGTGGTGGCTGCTCTGATAAGCCCTGAGGGATGCTTTCCTTGGACAGATCTGGAACAATTACAGCAAAAGAACTAAGGAAAGTAAACCCATGTCCTGTTTGGCCTTATTCTGTTTCTTGTTAATCGGCGATTTGCCTTCTTTCAGAGGCGCACTCGGGACTCTGCCTCTCTAATTGCTGGGGTCTGTAAATGGCTGTACACTCAGGAATACTATCCACTACAGACTGTTGTGATGAGTGTTGCTGAATGTACTATGTGGTCTGACCTTTTGGGTTTTGGGGGAGCTGGCTGCTGGGACTGACACAGCTCAGAGGTGAGAGTTGTTCTGGAGCTCAATATGAAGCTTGGCAGCTCAGAGCCCTTTCTGTCCGCAGTGCAACCTTGAGTCCTTTCCAGCAGCAGGGCAATGGAGTGCTGAAGCTCCAGGCTAAGCAGGGCTGTGTGTGGCCCAGAAATATTCAGGGAGATACTGTAGGTCAGGCTCTGATAAAACCTTGCAGGTTCTCGGAACAGCTACTTCTACCAGGCTGGGTGCGGATGGTGAATGGGAAGGACTTGGCCAGCCCTCTCCTGCTGTGATGTAGAATGCATGTTGTGTGAAGCGGTGCTGCTGTAAGGAGCTAGCTCCAGTCCTGTTCCTTCCTTACCTGGAGTCCTCTGGCTCCAGGAGAGCTGCTCAGCAGGGTGCCATTCCTCTTGTTGTGTAACAGCAAACTTTGCTGATACGTGCCAGGGGCTTTTCCCTGCATGGAGAAGGTTGGAGGCCTCAACCCACATTCCCACTGAAGCAGCAGACTTCTCCAGTGACTTCAGTGGGCTGTGACCAGCTCTGTGACATCTCCCTGCCTTGGTTTCTCAGTGCAGAAATACAATACAGGAGCCACGGGCTCCTGGGAGTGCTAGGGGCTTGTTTGTCCTTTATGAAGCACCGAGATGCATGAGAAATATGTGTTGTGAAAACCCCTCCTGAGAATGCAGAGCCTGAGTGTTGTGACTGCTGCTGCTGCTTCTTTGCACTGCAGGCACATACCTTGGGTATGTCCTTACCTGTTGTGTGTACCATTGCTTGGAAGCCAGAAAAAGGGAGGACAACCCTCTTGCTGTCTGAGCTCAGACCAAAAGGAACTAGGGGGGACAGTAGCTGAGTGACCCACTTGTCCTGACCCACTTGTCCAGACCTTCTCTGCTCTTCCCTATGGCTTTGTGGCCCAGGCCTGGCTGTGATGAGTTGCTCTGTGCTGTGCTGGCTGCTGCAGCACAAATACAACCCACTAAGTCTGAGGGAATATGAGGAGCCAGCAGCTGGTTGAGTTAACTACCCTCATGCTGCCTTCTTCTCCCAGCCTTTTAAGGGCAAGCTGCAGGGTGATGGCAGTGCCCACCCAGCTGCTCCAGGTGCCCCAGAGATCTTCCCTCTTGGTCCCCCCACCCCCGCTTCAGCTGGCATACATCTGACAGCTAGGTAGTGGCAGCAGCTGGAAGGAGATACCCAGCAGCACTGTTCATAAAAGTCCAGATGAAGGATTGAAACACCTGCTAGCACCAGGAAAAATGTTTGCTATGGGAGGTTAGGAATTATGCCCTGTGGTGCGCATGGCTGCTTGCATGCATAATTTCCTCATCATTGCCAGTTAAAAAGGCAGGTGATGGATGGGACACTGTAAGCCAAGAGCACAGTGAAGGCAGCAGGCTCAGTCCTTGCCAGGCAGTGGAGATGATGTCTTGCAAACTGTTGTCTTTAGTACCTCGAGGTACCACAAGCATTGTGAGACATCACCTCCTTCTCACTGCACAGAGATGCTGCTTCCTCTTTAAATAAAACCCCTTCTGTTTCTAAGTGCACTGCAAAGATGGGTCCTCCTGGCCAGAATAGTTGTGGGCTTGGAATACAGAGTGAATTCATGGCCACAGGAAGATCAGTGACAGAATTTCATAGAACCAATAAGGTTGGAAAAGACCTCAGAGATCATCAAGTCCAACCTGTCATCCAACACCTCATGTCTAAGTAAGCCATGGCACCAAGTGCCATATCCAATCCCTTTTTGAACACCTCCAGGGATGGTGACTCCATCACCTCCCTGGGCAGCACATTCCAATGGCAAATAACTCTTTCTCTGAAGCACTTTCTCCTCACCTCCAGCCTAAATTTCCTCTGGCACAGCTTGGGACTGTGTCCTCTTGTTCTGGTGCTGGTTGCCTGGGAGGAAGAGACCAACCCCCACCTGGCTACTACCTCCCTTCAGGTAGTTGTAGACAGCAATAAGGTCTCCCCTGAGCCTCCTCTTCTCCAGCCTAAGCAACCCCAGCTCTCTCAGCCTCTCCTCATAGGGCTTGTGCTCAAGACCTCTCCCCAGCCTTGTTGCCCTTCTCTGGACACATTCAAGTGTCTCAATGTCCTTCTTAAACTGAGGGGCCCAGAACTGGACACAGTACTCAAGTTGTGGCCTAATCAGTGCTGAGTACAGGGGCACAATGACTTCCCTGCTCCTGTTGGCCACACTATTTCTGATGCAGGCCAGGATGCCACTGGCCTTCTTGGCCACCTGGGCACACTGCTGGCTCATGTTCAGCTGGCTGTTATCCAGTACCCCCAGGTCCCTTTCTGCCTGGCTCAAATTTCTGGTTGCTCAAATTTCTGTTGATTTAATCTCAAAACTCAATGTGGTTCATACCTTAAGCAAACCCAGTCCAAGCCAAAGGATCCCCTACCGGTGAGATGAGCTAGAATCAGTGCATGATGAAGATAGCTATCTGCCATGAGAAGCTGCTGGAGTTAGTAGCTGCAGGGCTTCTACCACAACTTCTGAAATCTTGGAGATGGCCAAGATGGTCCAGACAGCCCCATACAACCCTGTACCAGTGCCTGGTTCAGTTCACTTGAATGCACATCCCCATCCCTTAGCACATATAGGGGCAACAGCAGCTTCCCTGGATCCATCCTAGCTCACATGCTGAGGTATTGCAGTAACACTTCGTGGGTCAGCCCAGGAACCTGTGCACTGAGTCTCAGTCCTTCTCTGGCCAATGTCACCAGTCTCTTCCAGGAGCTGTTGTTCACCTCACTGATCTGGATGTGCTGCCTGGGCACTGAAATGAGCAAACCTATCAAAAAAAGTCTTACAGAACAGTTTCTTAGATATTGCTACGTGGGCAGACCTCGTTTTTCTCATGTCTCTGTGTGATGCTTTGGGAATTGCTGTTTTCCAGACATTGCTGAGCCCTTCTCCTGGCAAGGTCAGTGCAGGTCAGCTTGGGCATGTGTTGGTGTTGGCTGCTTTGGAAAGACCTTGCCACTGCCTTACCTCTTGCTCTCGTGCTGTCTTTGGTGTGTGCCTCACCAGGTGAATGTTCTGTGCCATGCCCATGTGGTCCTTCTTTGTGGGTGTGCAAAGCCTGGCACGGGGCTCAGCCATTTCTAAGGGGAGAGTGGAATGTAGAAGCAAAAGGCTGGTTCTCTGGCACCACAAAAGAAAGGCTTTAATGTCCTGTTAAGTTTGGTCATATGAAATTTCTTTGAGCCCAAAACCCAGTCTGGGGGTGTAATGAATGCAGCCTTCTCCCTCTATTAGACAGCTCTGATTTCTGCAGCTTTGTAAACATTCCCAAATCCACATGGTGCTGCAGTAGTTGCCTTTCAGAGGCCTATCTCAAAGTGCCTCTCAAAGAAAGAGAGAAATCCTCTATTCTGCTCCAGGTCACAGAGAAAAAGGCATCAAGACAGCACTGCACCTTGTATATGAGAGAAAAACTGACCACATGCAGTTGTAGGGTCTCAAGTGGTGCAAGCCCACTGTCTTGAGTGCCCACTGCAGCACAGCCCTTTGGGTGAAGTGCAGCCTCCTGAAGGTACCCATGAGGAACCCGAACTGGCAGGCAGATCCCTTTCAGCACGCTCCCATGTGCACATAAATGCACTGCCATCAGAAACTGGCTCTGGGGAACTTCCCTGCTCATGCAGTTAGTCTTGGGATTAATTACCAGAAATAATTAAAAATTAAAATGCAGCTAAATAGCCATAAATCAGGGATAAACCAATTGCAAGGCTTATCCTACAGCTACCCCAGCATTATGGCTGCCCCTCAGGAGGGCTGGCACTGCTCTTCACTGATGTCTGTGCTATGAGCTGAGCTGGGATGCTGCACCCACTGTCTGTGCTGTCTGATGCCCTGTGCCAGGAGCTACAGTGACCCACATGGAAGTAGAGCAGAAAGTTGGATGATGTGGAGGTGTGTGCTGCAGAATGGAATGGAATGGAATGGAGTGGAGTGGAATGGAATGGAGTGGAGTGGAATGGAATGGAGTGGAGTGGAGTGGAATGGAATAGAATGGAATTGAATTAACTTAAATTAAGCAGGTTGGAAGAGACCTTTGAGATCATCAAGTCCAACACTATCTAATCAATTAAATCATGGCACCAAGCACCCCATCCAGTCTCTTCCTGAACACCCCAGTGGTGGTGACTCCACCACCTCCCTGGGCAGCCCATTCCAATGGCCAATCACTCTTTCTATGAAGAACTTCTTAACATCCAGCCTAAACCTCCCCTGGCACAGCTTGAGACTGTGTCCTCTTGTTCTGGTGCTGGTTGCCTGGGAGAAGAGACCAACCCCCACCTGGCTACAACCTCCCTTCGGGTAGTTGTAGAGAGCAATAAGGTCTCCCCTGAGCCTCCTCTTCTCCAGGCTAAGCAACCCCAGCTCCCTTAGCCTCTCCTCATAGGGCTTGTGCTCCAAACCCTTCACCAGCTTTGTTGTCCTTCTCTGGACATGTTCCAACAATTCAACATCTTCCTTAAACTGAGAGGCCCAGAACTGGACACAGTACTCAAGGTACTAAAGGATGGATGTCTGCAGCTGGAGGGTAGAAAGGAGCTTCCCTGTGAACCCAAAAGGAAGAGTTTGCCTAGCATAAAAATCACTGAGGTGAGATTTAGTAACTGAAGCCTTACTGGAGTCTCTTTAAAACCACTTTTCTTGGCTACAGTGTTACCTTCAGTATGAGTTGTTGAGTCTCATGGGGATGTTGTGGTTTGGGTTTTGTTGTCTGGATTGGTTGGTTTGTTTTTGTGCATGTATGGTTTATTTGGTTGGTTGGTTTGGTTTGTTTCTAAATAAACATATCCTGTCTCTTTATTTAGTAGCTGAGATAGCAGGTTTAGACCAGTATCTCTTGGTCTGTTCCAACCTGGTTTATCCTATCCTATCCTATCCTATCCTATCCTATCCTATCCTATCCTATCTCCTGGGAAGTCTCTGAAATTGGCAGCTCAAAAACAAATTACTAGATTGTAAGAAGGACTGATATTTCATAGAACATGGAGGTGCATTTAATTTGGAGGCATTTCTGCAGATGTAGCCCATCTTGGCAATTAGTTCCTTCCTTTTTAATTTCACTAATAAGGATGCATGGAAACAGAAACATCATTCATGAGGAATCTTTCTGCTTTGTTCCTTTGGCCTGTTCCATATGTGGCATCCCAGCCTTTTCTCAGGGGCACATGGAGATCTTCCACCTCTCTGTGCTCCTGCAGAATGAGTGTGAATGCCCAGTGTGGTGAGTCAGACAGGTCTTCACCCTGGGCATTCTGCTGGGGTTTAAGATCACTGGTTACACTGGAATTAACCATTGGATTTTATGGGCTCTGCAGCCAGGCTTCAACACCTTTTCCCCGCGATGGGGATGCAGAGGAAAGTTTTGGCTGGATACTTGCTGGTGCCATCACAGCTGTTGGACAGGGAACGATTGAAACTTTTCCTGTTGCCCATTTGTCCTTTCTGTCAGGTCTGCAAGGACAGGAATGCTGACTGATGCCATTAGACTCAAGTGTGAGGAGAAACTTCAGTCCTGTCATCCACATTCTGTTCAAGGGAGCTACATCTGGTTTGAAAGTCCTTGTGAGAGATGAATCAGGTGTTTCTCAGAAGGGTTATTATTGTTACTATATTTATAAGCCAACATGCAATAATTCCAGCCAAGTACTGGGAATCTCTGCTGTGTTTGGGGCTGGACTGTAGAGAATAAGACAGACCATGCTCCAGCGAGCTCCCTGCCCTTTAGGTTCCTGTCAAAGTACAATTTGCTTTTCATTCACAGTATCACAGTATAACTAAGGTTGGAAGAGACCCCAAGGATCATCAAGTCCAACCTGTCCCAACAGACCTCACGACTAGACCATGGCACCAAGTGCCACGTCCAATCCCCTCTTGAACACCTCTAGGGACGGTGACTCCACCACTTCCCTGGGCAGCCCATTCCAATGACGAATGACTTGCTCAGTGAAGAACTTTCTCCTCACTTCGAGTCTAAACCTCCCCTGGCACAGCTTGAGACTGTGTCCTCTTGTTCTGGTGCTGATTGCCTGGGAGAAGAGACCAACCCCTTCCTGTCTACAACCACCTTTCGGGTAGTTGTAGAGGGCAATGAGGTCACCCCTGATCCTTCTCTTCTCCAGGCTAAACAACCCGAGCTCCCTCAGCCTCTCCTCACAGGGCTGTGCTCAAGGCCTCTCACCAGCCTTGTTGCCCTTCTCTGGACACCTTCAAGTGTTTCAATGTCCTTCTTAAACTGAGGGGCCCAGAACTGGACACAGTACTCAAGGTGTGGCCTAACCAATGCAGAGTACAGGGGCACAATGACCTCCCTGCTCCTGCTGGCCACACTATTCCTAATACAGGCCAGGATGCCATTGGCCCTCTTGGCCACCTGGGCACACTGCTGGCTCATGTTTAGGCAGGTGTCAATCAGCACCCCCAGGTCCCTCTCTGTTTGGCAGCTCTCCAGCCACTCCGACCCCAGCCTGTAGCTCTGCATGGGGTTGCCGTGGCCAAAGTGCAGCCCCCGGCACTTGGACTTGTTAAATGCCACACAGGCCCTGGATAAATTCCTACATATTTCTTCATCAAGCCTTTTTTTTTTTTTTTTTTTTTTGCCAAAAGGTTTCACCCAAAGCCTCCTCCAGAATTTCTTTTCATTTAAAAAACAGCTACCATCAGTTTCATTTATTTTTCTTTTTGTCATGGCAGGGGAAGTGGCAACTCTCTAAGCTACCTGCTCCAGACGAAAACCCAGGCACCATATGCAGTGTAACTATTGCTCTCTCTCCCTGTAGCTCAAAAATGCCAAACTATGGGAGAGAATTCATCCCACCAAACGCCCACTAAGCACATATTTTTTTAAATCTGGTTTCTCAGCCTTTAAGGAAAGGAGAAAGGAGAAAGGGAACTCTAGTTATGTTCTTCTTGCCTGCTGGAGCTGGGCCCTGTTTCATGAAATTAAATGGCTATGGATGAAAAAAAAAATTAAATATATATATATATATCTCCAAGGCAAAGATGCTGTTCTCAACAAAGGGAACAGTATATGCCACAGCTTCTGCAGCATTCCTGCAACATGATGTCTTTCCCTGCAGCCTCTCCGTTAGGGATTGATTGTCTAAGAGGAGAATTGCCCGATTCAGAAAGGCTTAAGGCGCACTTCATGAACGGTTTGCTAAGAGGAAGGATAGATGGGCATGTGTGTATGTAAATCTATAAATCATGTCTTGTTCTGCCCCAAAGAGGGCAGCTGAGGTTGGATTCTTTGTCATTTGGTTTTCGCGGTCTCGGGGCGAGCGATAAAGGCAGCAGTGCTGCGCACATGGGGTCAGGGGTTGATGCTGCAGCTCCAGAAGGACAATCTGTGGAAAACAGGAGATAGCATTTATTGTGAGTGCCAGAGACAGAGCTCACAAAGGGATCAACAACATTCACTCTGCTCTGATGTGTTCCCAGTTAAGAGAAAGTCTGGTGAGTTTCTTTCATTTGGGCTTTTTTTTATACAAGGGATGCACTGATTCTGGTCTGAAACCGTGGGGGTTTGGTGGAAATGCTGCTGTAAGCTGCTACTGTTTGCTTCTCCATGCCCATTGCTGCCTCTTCCTGCCCTTCTGCTCAGAAATGCTCTGCTGTGTGTGTGCTGACTTGGCTGGAGTTTTCAACAGGTTTTTCCCCGCTTTGGCACTGGCAGGTTTTGGAGGAGGGGTGTTGATGCTAGGAGTTTGTGCCAACACCTATCTCAGAGTTGTGGAAGGGCCTTGCAAAGCACCTGTGCTGTGAGCAGGGGTCCTCTGGGAGGTGCTCTGAACAGGGTTGTCAGGGTTCAGTAGCCAGCTGCCTGAAGACCTACCATATTTGTCCCCCAGAAAGCTTTCCCACTGCTCAAGCCTGCAGCCTTCATGCAACACTGGAGTACCAGTGAAATGATGCTGTGCATGGTCCCCTCCTTGGGATGACCCAGAGAAGGAACACCATAGGAGGGGCATATCTGAATCCCTTGCCCAAAGGCATGCTTTCTTCTAGCTGAAGCTGTGCCTAGGGATCATCTTTTCCAGGAAAGCCCCCAGAGAAGAGTTGTTGGACTACACAGAAATCCCTGTGGTGCCTGTTTGCATGAATCTGAACCCCAGGCCAGGAGCAGCTCTGTGTCTGTGGTACTTCCTGAGCCTGCTCTTGCATCAGTTTAGATTCGCTCAATGAAATGCCAGGGGCAGCTCTGTGATCCCATACAAATGTTGTGCTGGCTTTATCTCCACAGCTGCTCCAGGTGAAGGAGGTACAGGTGGTGGGATGTGGTTTCCTACGCCTGGCACGGCACAGAGCTGCGGTGGTGAGGCAGGCACTGATCTCACTGCCACCACGGCTGAGCCCCTGGCGAGGCACATCTGGTGTGAGAGCTTTGACTCATCTCTCGCCTGGCTTGTGCTGGGTGTTCTGAGTGAAGCACAGGAGGTGTGCAGAACAAAAGGCTTTGCTCATTTCTACGTGGATGCTCTACCTGCCCTGCTGCCCCCTGCCTGTGTTTTCCCTGTGAAGTGACATGCTGGTGGACAGCCACGTGCAATCCTCTGCGTGGCCCTGGCACAGCAGGTCCACTCAGGCAGAGGTGCAGGGCTTTGGTGGGCTGTACTCTGCCTCCAGGCCCTGCAGAGTTCTCTGCCAACCCATCAGGCAATAGCTTTGTGGTGGCATAGCTGGCATGGCATCATGGGCATCCCCCAGGCATAGAGCTTCCTGCTCAACGGTGAGCCATCAGGAATCAACTCCCTTTTGCTATAGTCTGTGTGAAAAGATTGGGAAGGCTGAGCAAGAAGTGGGAGATGTTTTATTCCTTTGATAATTTTCTGCACTATCCAGTATCCCTCTGCTCCCTCTTCTTACTTCATTTCAGGAGAGTAACTCCCCTGTAGACACTTAAGTTGGTTCCATACTTAGGTGTCAGAGGTGGCATGTGTGGGGTTTGGTTTGGATTTTTTCCCACGAGTTCCTAAGAGGTAAAATTTTATCAGCTACTACCTTTGAAAGAGACCTTTCAGTCATTGCCCTGTCTGGGGAAATGAGTAACAGGTGAGAGAGCTCAAAGCATGGGCAGACATCCTATGCTTGTGTTTCTCGCTTGTCATCCCTTCCCCAGAGAGCTCCCTGAGGTCACCCATTGCTGTCCGCCTGCTTTGTCTGCCTGCTTTATCTTCCACAGTGACCTCGCTTCCTTTACTAGGAAAACATTGATCTTTAGTCAGCCCCAGGAAAGGGCACTTAGCTACCCCAGAAGCATCCCAGTTCTGACAGATTTGCCTTGGCAGCAGCACGCTGCTTCTCAAAGAGTTCAGAAGAAACCCTCCTGCTAGCAAATGTAGATTGTGCTTTTAAAATATCTTCTGGATGCATTTCTTTTTCTCTCTGGGGAGGATTTCTCAAACTCCCACAATTCTTCATGTGGTATTCTATGATTTGTGTCTCATAACTTGCATCCTCCTTGCCTGTGGAAAGACTGCTCCCTGCTAACACCAGACCAGGGACTGCATGGGTGGTGGAAACAAAGCCCAGATTTAATGGACTGAGAAGGCAGAGAGCCAAGGGGATCAGGATGGCTTTGGAAGTGGGTACCCAGTCTCCTCTCTGTGACCTTTGCTAAATATGGCCCTCTTTATATTTACCAGCAGAGGGAATGGAAACCATAGGGGAGTCAGGAGCAACAGTAGCAGATGTTGGGCTCTGGATTTGTTTGTTTGGATCTCCCAAGCACACTCTGATCCCAAACTTTTCTGCTCTGATGAGTGGACCTCAGTAAATGGACTCCAGTACTTTTAGTCGACTCCAGTACTTTTAGTCCAGCCTGTAGTGCACAAGTGTCCCCCAGCTTCTCACACACACTTCCATTTTCTCCAGGGTGGCTGCTCATCATCCCAATTGCGCATCATCCTACCTGCCAAGCACAGCCTCTGCCCCTGGAGATGGCAGGTCCTCCCTCAGCTGCCTCTGCCCAGGCTTCCCCACCAGCAAGTGATAGCTGATCTCATTCCCAGGGCTACTGAACCAATGTCACTTTTCAAGATGTCATTACCATGTGGTACTTGGGAGAGGAGGAGTTCTCCCAGGGGCTCTTATTTATCTTCTACATATCACTGTTTATCAGAAATCATGCTCATTTGCTGAGAAGTCCCAGCTTGCAAATCTGTTTCCTTGTTAGCACTTCCTATTCCTCACACTTCTGAAAATCATCCTCTCGAATTAGCTTGTGTACAGCACTCAGAGACTCCTTCCTTTTAGTTCTTGATAGTACTTTCCAAGATCAGCTTGTTGCATCCAAAGCCAAGTCCTCCTGCTTTTCTTCCCTTATGAAAACAACAATTTGCATTTATGCCATGTTCTTCAGATCTGCTGTGTGAACATTAGCTAGCCCTGCTGTAGGACACAGGAGTGTTTCTGCTGGGCAGATGAAGAAAGTAAGGCAGAAGAGTAACTAGTTTGTGAAGGTCACACAGCAAAGCAGGAGAGGGGCTAGGATAACCTGCTCTTTCTTCCCTGCTCCAGTCACAGCCACACAGCACTAACAGTCCAAATTAAGAGATTAGAATGCATAATCCATACTGGTGTGGCAAAAATTCTCTGCATCATATTACACTGTCACATAAAATGATGACTCATTTGATAACACAGCCCACAACTAGTTCCTTTATGTTAAAATTACGTGGACAAGGCTGGGTTTAAAAAGAAAAAGGAGAGCTTGTTATGTGTGCAGTGAATGCTGAGTTATAGCTGCTCTCATGGATTTTATTTTGGCTGATGCTGAAGGAGCATTTGTGAGCCTGTTTGTTGACGGTGGTGCTTGGGACCAGAGATGCTGACATTCCACTAACAATAATAGGAACTGCCTCTGTTTGTTTCTAAATTGGAAATTCTTCCTTACATGGGCCCAACCCACCCTCCGCCCTCGCTGAAGGAAAGGGCATTTGTCTGGGCCTTGCAGATGGAGCATCTCCCAGCAGTGCTGGTGCCCCTAGGGCTGCAGGGCTGGAGCTGTGTTTGGTCGTTGCCAGAAGCCACTCTTCTCCCCGGGAGCTATGGAATGGCTGAGGACTGACCCATGGTGATGCTTTTGGGCTCTCTGGAGAGAAAACACCATTTATCTAGAGCAATTTGTAACACAGCAGAGCAGCCAGCTCTATTGCACACTGCTCAGGAAAAGATGGTTTCTTTCACCAAGTCTCCTCATTGATACCTCCTGTCTGCTGGCTCTGCTCTCCTTGTCCTCCCCTGCCACCTCACTGTCCTGGCTGCCATCCTGGCTTCAGCCTTTTGTGACTGCTGCCATTTGGGGACTGTGTTGTTGTTATACTTACCAAAGCCGTTTGGGATGTGGCTTGCGCAAGTGACACTGAACTGTAGTTTTCCACACTGTGGTTTCACCATTTCCTTTTCCTCTTTCTGCCTGGTCTGTAATTCCTGCAGCTGAGGAATCCATTGCAGAGTCCTCTTTGCCAGCAGTGCCCACACGTTCTCTGGCTGAGAGTCACTCTGGCATCTCCTCAGAGATTACTTTTCCATACGCTGCACGGCTAGTGCACATTACAGCCACTTGCTGCACTGTGAACCTAGAAGTGTGGTCAGGGCAGATGGTCACTGCTTCTTTTGAAGCCCTGAAGGGCTTGTTTGGCCATAGGACCGATCCATCTCTGTGGGCTGCGTTTCCCTATTTGCGTCAGATCCCATGGGTCGCTTCTGGCCCAAGACTATTCCGCCCCATCTCCCAGAAAACGTGGTTTAAACTCCCCAGCTTTGGGTAAATAAGCCTCAAGGCAGCCAAATCTCCAGCAGGCAATAAAGACTTGGATCAGGAAGCAGCTTCGATTGCTGCATAGTCAAGGCCAGTTCAAGAAGATCTTTGGAAGATTTTCCTACTGTTGTGCTGGAAGCTCCTGCTTCCCTTGATTTCTTAGAGGGAAAAAAAAAAGTAAAACCCACTTTCTGTTCATGACCTGTGGAGACCCTGTGCATCCTGTGCTAGTGCTGAGAGCAGGGGAGGGAAGTAATTGCTTTCAGCAGTTGGAAGGCGTGGGTGGCAGGATGGCTTTGCGCAGTGCCGGAGGACGCTCCGTACATCCATCCCTCCTAAACAAATACCTCTTGAAATGGGTGTCATGGGAATTCAGGGAACACTGTTGGGGGGTTTTCCCCCCTCTTTTTTATTTCCTTGGCTCTAAGTAGAAGCAAGGCTTATGAGTACTCTACTTCCATAGGTGAGGTGTGGAGGCTGGGAAGCTGTGATATGAGGAACACTTTGCCTTTATCACAGAATGACAGGGGTTGAAGGGACTACTGGAGATCATCTAGTCCAAACCCACCCTCAGAGTAGGTTCATCTAGAGGAGGTTGTACAGGGTGATGTCCAGGCACGTTTTGAATGACTCCAGAGAAGGAGACTCCACTGCCTCTCTGGGCAGCCTGTTCCAGGGCACTGCTACTATGAAGTAAAGAAATTCCTTCTCATGTTTAGATGGAACTTTCTGAGTTCAGGTTTGTGCCTGTTGCCTCTTGTCCTGTCACTGGACAGTGCTGAAGGGAAACTGGCCTCATCTTCCTGACACCTGCTCTTTAAGTATTTATAAGCATTGATAACACCCCACCTCAGACTTCTCTTTTCTAGGCTAAAAAGCCCCAAGTTCCTCAGTCTTCTTTCATAAGGCAGATGTTCTAGTCCATAATCATCTTCATAGTACTCTCAAGCACTCCCCCTGTCCTTCTTGAACTGGGGAGCCCAGAACTGTACACAATACTCCAGATGAGGCCTCACCAGGGCAAATCTGCTCTCTCTTGGACAAGTCAGTTTAACAAATAGGATGAAGAAAGAAAGACAGGGTGCTGGCAGGATCATGACTTCTATAGGAGCAAACACACCACCACCATTCAGCACAGATTTTTTGCTGCTCATGTGTCAGTAGTAGGAAGGAATAATATCCATGATACTGCTTGATGCATCCATGATGGAAATGTACTAGTTGAAGAAGATGTATTGTATGATGTGCATGTCAGAGTAACTGTGCTCCTTTAGACTTGGTGGTATTGGAAGACCTTAGGCAGTCCATTCACGTACTTCTACAGGGTATCTTTTGTCTGCAGTCTCTCAGAGTTCCCAGGGAGCTCCTGCTAAGTAGGAGAGGGAGGTGTTTCAAGGTGAGATGTGATGGAAGTGGAAGTGGTTTGGACAGTCTCAGAGCTCTGGACAGATAGGGCTCCAAGTATCTACTCAGATTTAGAGTCACAGAGGAGAAAAAAAAAAAAAGAGAGAGAACTGAAGGTGCAGGGGTGTGAACCCCAGGATGTGGAGCACAGGTATGTGCATCTCTGGAGGGGCCTGCAAGCAGGAATCTGCTCTTTGGTAAAAGGCAGAGATTTAGGGTTTCAGTGGAGGTCAGCTGTGAGGAAGACAGAATGACAGAACTGGCCAGTTTGAGAGTGGAGGAGTAAAACTGGTGCTTGCTGGGAAGCTGCCAGCAGTGACTGCAGCTGTGCTCTGTGGGTCAGGGCGAGTGCACCCTGGGGTGCAGCTGGAGGCAGGACTGGAGGAGATTGCTCTGCTCCAGGGCAGGAGGGCTTGCTGCCCTGAAGGGAAAGATGGACAGATTTTTCAGTGTTTTATCTCACTGTTGCTGAATGAGATGAGTCTATCATTATTTACTGCCATCTGTTAGATAGACAAGAATGGCAGCTGCTGATGGTGATACCTTACATCTTGCAATGTCTTTCAGCCCCCAAAATCCAAGCTCCCAAGGGATTTACAAGAACAATGCAATAAGTCTGATGTCAGAAGAAGAGTATCACCTCAGGCTGGTATCAATCAGTGGAAATGTAGCTGTTTGTAAGCTATTTGCATCCCCAGAATCGCTGCATTTATGTCTTTGTGTGTTTAAGTGACTGCTAACAGGCAGTACAGCCCAGACCTTCTCCTGAGAGGTCTGACCTTTCTACATGGGTATAGGAGGGCTTGCATCATATCCCTCTCTGTGACAAATCTGGGATGGAATTCACCACATTTCTGATCCAGAAAGAAATTTGTCTCTCTTTTGGGGGTTTTGTGCCGTATTTTAAAAGCCTGGATACAAATCCGTGCACAGTAAGATTTAGAGGTGATTAAAGTGAGCTGAGAAGCAGATGTCTGACATCACTGTAGCACAGAAAGCCTCCCAGAGACTTTTTCCCTTGCATGGTATTACCCTGATCATTCTCCACTGATCCCACTAAGATGAATTTGTTAGGGAGTGCCATAGAAGAAGCAGAGGGAGAAGCAGCAGTACAGTATGTACAGCTGGAAGGATCCAGTCCTGAGAGCTGTTTTGTGGCTCCTCTGCTCCCAAGTCTGCCGATGGCCAATGAGGTGACCTTGTACATGTCTTCTGGGTTCCTTGTACCTTGGTTTCATCACAAATAAATGTCACTCACCTCGCCTGCAAAATGGTTTAAGATCTAGCAATAAAAATACTAGGAAGGAGCTTGGTGATATTACTATTTTATATCTGTGAGAAGGCAGATACTGAAGCAAGTAACAGGAGCATGCAGGTCACCCTGTCCCTTGATCAAAATGAGGGTGAGAGAGGAAAGGGAATTTCTTCAGAGGAGAAGCCATCTGCCAGGCTTACAGAAGAAATTACTGAAGTGTGTTATCAACAGTTATCAAAACTTACTGGAGCAGAAAGAATTTTAAGATGCTAATGAGCTTTCATTTGTGGTGCCTTGGTTGGGACAGTTGATTTCCTTCCTGTATTTCTCCAGGCTGGGCAGTGACTTTGCATTGCCTTTCAGTCCTCAGTGTTGGTTTCTGGTTTTCTTGTACTTACTTAGTGTGGTTTCTGGAGAGGGTGAAGTCATCCTTGCTCAACTATTTCTCATGCTTATTGTTTTACACTGTGTGAGGAGGGTAATTTTAACAAACTCTACATTTTTACAATGCCAAGAAGCAGGAGCGTTGATTGCATTCTTGGAGGCTGCCTCCATGTCCTAAGGATGTGCATTTCCATTTTATTGTCTTCTATTTTTACTTCGGTTTTGGGGAGGTGGAAGGGCTGGAACACCCTGGGGACGGGCAGCGACTGTCTCCGGCCTGGTGTGGTCGGTGTGTGGATGGAGGGATGCGGCAGCCCCCGGGGAAGTGGCACACAGCCCACACATGGCACACACATGAGCTGCCCTGGCAGCTCGTAGGCAGCCGCAAAGGCCCGGCTGCAGAGAACCCCTCTGCTGCCTCTGGCTTTTTAAGGCTCATTTAAGCCCTAAAATAACAACTACCACTCCCTGCTGAGGGAAACCGGTCGGGATTAGCTAAAGCCTCCCATTCCTGCTGCCTAGTGAAACGAGGACTTTCCCCTCTGTAAACGGGATGACATTGCACCCCTCCCCTTCTCCCCGAAGGGCAGCGGCGGTGCTGCAGCCACTCGCTCCTGCCCTCTGACAGCTCCTGCGGCTGGCTCACAGCTCAGGGCACCAAAGACAGTGGGAGACATGCTAATCTAAGAAGACAGCAGATGGGTGCAAGCGTTTTTAAGAACAGCTGCTGGTGTCTCATTCAATAATCCCATTTTTAACAAATCCATATGATGGCAAAAAATACTGAAAATTAGGGTTTTTTTATCCCCAGTCATTTCCTGAGCCATACTTGACCTGTTCAATATGATCTAGGGATTAAAAGCTTGTTATTTCAGCTTCCCTACAACAGATCTCTGCCACACCATCGAGCTACCGGTGCTTGACTCTCCCCTTCCTTCCACCTCTTTTTTTTGTGTCCCAGGACATGTGCTAGTCCACTGATGTGACTCCTGCTAAGGGCTACAGTGGATTTCCCCAACCACCCTGTGCCGCCGCGGCAGCAGCCCAGTGTGTTGGTTGCAGCACGTTTTGTATCTCCAATGCTCCCACTTCTCCATTCTTAAAAACTAGGAAAACTGCCTCAGAGGAGAAAGGCTTGGCAGCACCACCCCTCAGCAGCACAAGTGTGAAGAAAAGGAAGCCCTTGCTCTTCCCTAATGGGGCTATAAACGAGCTTTTACGTCTGAGATGGGAAGAGAGAGAAATAGTGTGGCAAATCTTGTCAATGCTGCTCTTCAGGCTGTCGGCTGAGGTGTCCTTCATCACCATGGCACTGGTGTGCTTCAAACTATTAACAAATTTGCCAACACATGGCTCTTGCTAATTCCCTCAATTCCCAGACGGGGAAGCCGTGTCACTGAGATGCAAAGTGGCTGATCCGAGGTCACGCCGTAAGTACAGGGCACGGACGGGAGAAGAGCTGGGGTTTGTGGACTCCCAGTGCAGCTGGTACCCATTGGGAAGGTTTTGCTGACAGAAAGATCTGTTCTAAGGGTAAAGCTGGAATTGCCCTCCTGCTCTCCAAACCTCTTTCTTCCTAAGGAAGGAAGAATGATTTTGCTTTTGTGGTTTGGTTTTGTTGTTTTTTAAGTAAGGCCAAAGGTCGTTTCCAGGGGTCCTGCGGACCCTCTCGGAAACAGCCGGTGCCGTGTTTACCCAACGCTCCGGCCGGCAGCTGCTGCAACAGATGCCGGTACCCGCTGCGCTTTCTCACTCCCCTTGCAGCCCGGCGGCCCGTGCCGGGGGACGTCCCAGAAAGGCACTAGGGAAAGGCTGGGGGTCCGGGGTCCGCGGGCAGCAGCAGCACGTGAGGCTCGGTGGCGGCTCCGTCGGGGCGGGCGGTGGGGCGGGCGGCGGGGCGGGGCGGGAGGTGGGGCGGCGGCGAGCGGCGGCGGGAGGCGGGCGCTGTCCATGGCCCTGCGGAGCGCCGGGCCGCCCCGGGCTCCGCCGCGCCGCCGAGCGGAGCGATGGGCAACACGGTGCACAAGACCCTGGCAGGTACTGGCGAGGGACGCGGGACGCGGGGGGCTGCGCTGCCCCTCGGCGAGGGGAGGGGGCTGCGGGGCGCGTCCCGTCCAAGGAGATGCTGTGGGCGAGCTGGGCGCGGCGGAGGGAGCGACCCGGGGGGAGGGCGAGCCGGGACCCCGGGTCCCAGCCCCGCGAACCTGCGGAGCGGCTCCAGGCAAGCCGAATATTTTTAAGAAAGAATTGTTATAAGTGTGGTTGGTACTGGTCCCCCCGCGGCGGGCACCGAGGCGGGGATGCTGAAGGGGGGCGCAGCTTCGCCCATGTGAGAGCGACAAAAGCGGGTGAAGTGGAGCTGTTCTCGCAGGTGAAGGAGGGATCCCTAGCCTCTCACTGAATCTTGTTAGCAGCTTGCTTTCGTCTCCGTCCCCCTCTTGGTTTTTTTTTTTTTTCTTTTTAAAGAAAAAAATGCGTGTGTGTGTGTGTGTGTAAAAGCACAACTTTGTAATGTGGTTCGTTGTTCAGAGCCACCAGAAGAAAACTATTTGAAAGCAAGTCTGAAATGTTTGGTAGACTGCCATGGTTTAAACTGCCTTTTTAGTGAATTCTGCTCTTATACAAGAGATGCACAGATTCTTTTCCTTTGCAAGTTCAGAACTGTGGGGCTCTTTCCTCCTCAGAGAACCGATGTATAATAAAAGCAGTTAGTCTCTATAGAATCAGCAGGATTGAATTACTGAGCCCTTGCCAGTCTCTGTCTTCAGCTAGTTTGCTTTTATTTTCAGCTAGTTTGCTTTTATTTTCTGATGTTGCAGAGCTCCTGCATTGTACCCTTTGTGCTTTGCAATCCCCTAAATAAAAAGGGTATTATTAAACTTATTTAAAGGAGCAGGAGGACCTATTGAACATACACACATGCCTCCCTGTAATCAGCCAGGGAGCTGAATATAGAAATAAAGAGAGGAATAGATTTGCATTTGGATGTGCCATTTATTGTCTTTGCAAAGAGAGGGTGCATGGGACCTTCAAGGCACAAAAGAAAGCTACTATGCTTGTGGTTTGGCTATGAACCTGTGATTAGCTTTCTACTTGCATCTCCTCTTATCCTCTATTACATTTAAATGGGAAATTAGCTCCTTTCACAATAAGGAAGTTTAAATTTTTCTAAATACCTCACCAACTGGCAAATAGAGGCATTGTGAGGAGTGCACCACCTCATTTTGTGGGTTGACTTCTCAGCTAGAGGCGATACCAAGGGGCACATGCAAAAAACATCTGCAAGAGCCAGGGAAATAGCCTCGGGTCAAGGGGAGGTTACTTCAGTAAGGCAAGAACTTCCCAAAGAGAAAAAAATACGTGTACCTGCTGGGCTGTGGGATCTAGCTGTGAGCGCTGTTCCAGAAGGCTGAGAATTGTATCAGCCATTCTGCCTATTGCTAGAACAGTCTCTCCTGAGCAGCCTTCGTAGGCACAGCCTCACACACGTGAAGTTAAAAAAAGGGATGACATCAGCTGTACCGCAGTTGTGTGATTAAAGAGTTCCTAGCGGTGCTTTCAAATGAAGTTGTTAAGAAAGAGGAAAAGTCGGTAGGGAAAAAAACCTGAAGACTCGATTTATGCGGACCTCCCAGCTCAACCATTGTTCTGGTGGCCTAGAAAAATCTCCATCCTGTCCTGCCAGGTGGAGACTGTCTGTAAGGATTGCTTTGCTGGGGATAGTCCATTCGCAAACATTTGTCAAGTTGCGCAAGGCGAGAGCACGCAGGACGCTTGAGCGCCGTCTGCTAACGTGCTGGGAGATGCTGAAGTGTCTCCATCCCCCAAACTCAGCTGTGTGCAGTAATTACAGTCAACGTAAGCTGCTAACCTGTGGCTGCAGAAGAGGTTTTGGATGCTTGCAGCATGGAAGTTTACAAATGTCTTTTGTCGAGTTGGACGCCGTTCGGCAGTGTTTCATATCGGTGTGCTCGGCTGTGTTGTTTGCCTTTCATTATCCAAATGGTATTACAGAAGGAAGCAGGTTCAGAACTGTTCTTGGAACGGTCCTCTTGAAAATTATAAGATTTTTCTGGAAGACTGAATTGTTGGATGAAATCCTATTTATAAATGCTGCGACTGTTTAGAGTTACTCAAAGATAATCAATCAGAATTAAGTCTTTCCTCTTCTCTGTCCAAAATCCATCTCTTTCTTCACCCTGGCAAGGCTGAGCAGTGCACTTTCACTCTCATTTTAACTCACAGAGGAGTTGCCCTCCCCTGTCTCACGGAGTGAAGTAATTTGTTACAAACAAACCCCCAAACCAAAATTTGCCTGCCTGTTGTGTTAAATTGATTAACTGTAGAAGCCTACAGATGTTGTTCCACTTCTGTTGTTTTGCTCACTGTGAGTAGCTCAAGGTGGAAAATGTCTTTCCATTCTGATCCAAATGTAGAGGAAATGTGGAGGAACCTTCATCATCTGGCTCCTGGAAAAGCCGAACAATCAACACTTCGGGTTTTATATATAGAAATGGAAATAGCCTCCTCAAATAGTGGAATTCAATTTAAAATCCTGTTGAATGTGGTTCAGCTCATTTTTATACTGAAGTTTGTTCAAATATATTTCCTGTGCTTGCTGCATTTTTAAATCCTTGCACATTTCCATGTAGTGATACAAGAGCACACGCTGTCGGTGCCCGAGAAATCTCTATCGGGAGCTTGGGAAACTTGGGCTTGCCAAGTATCTGATGGTTAACACACAATGGATGAAGGCTTTGTCAAATTAACAGCGAGGTTTCTAACCAGAGTGGTATTGAAATGAGTAATAGGCTAGGACTAATGAAAGGCAGCTTCTATATTTGAACCGCTCGAGGAGGCATTTGAATGGAAAAGAGCGGAGATGTGTCAGATACGCTTAACAACGGTCCTGAGGTGGTGGAGGAAATCACTCTTATCTAGATGACAGCTCAATGATACATGACACATTCCTTCAGCAGGATGGTTGCCTCCTGTGGCTGGCCTGACCTCGATGGGGGTGAGGAGGACCTCCTTGCCTTCGGGCTTTTCCGTGGTGCTGGCTCCTGCCGCCAGCCACTAGCCCATTGCCAGTGGGGGAAGCTCCTACTGCATTGTCTCCAGCACAGGGTGGGAATTTACACTTGGTCACAGCTGGTTTCTTGTCTCCTTCCCCTTACCACTGCCCTTTGTCTGAGACGATTTGTGGGCAGGAGGTTAGGCAAGAGTGAATTCTTCATTACTGAGGCACCCTGCTTCTGTGTTCTCCTACAGGTGATAAACTAGGCGTGCAGCATTGCCACCAATGGGCGGAACGTGTCCTGACCTGCAGAGTGGACTGGGAGGCTGGGTGGATGGTGATTGTGGATGGGTAGAATACTGGTATTGAGCTTTATGGCTTTGGGGCACCTGCAGTGCTCCACAGAGGAGGTGTTAACTCAGAGGTGAATGAGACACCAAGCAGCACATGTCTGCACTCTGATATTGTGGTTGGTGCTGATTTCTCCATGCTAATTGCTTTCTGTGGCAGACACTTTGAAGAGAGCCAAAAAAATTGGTTAGTAGCCATACGGTGGGGATGAAGCCTCCCTTGATGAGGGGAGGCCAAGAGCCCAGTGGTACTTAAGAACTGGCAGACTGGGAGAGGTAAAACCTCCCCCTACTCAGCTAAGTCCTTACATGGAGCTGCAAGATGCAGGAAAAAGTAAGAGACAACATCTAAGACAGCTGGGCAAGCAGCAAGTGTCCCTGCAGTGCACGGCAGCTTGTCACGGTGGAGTGAGCATGGACAGCTGCCGATGGGCAGGGCAGGAAGGAGGCACTCACTGGCTGAAGCACAAGTAAAGGCCTTTCCAGTTGCGATCCAGTTGTTGATCCTGGCCCAAATAGGGTCACTGGTATTTAACCAAGGAGCCAATTTCCCTTTTAAGAATCTGGCTGGGATCTGATTGCAGTGCTTCTCCCACAGCCTTCCTCACAACTGCAAGGAATACCAAGTATGAGTGGTATTTGTGTCTGGTAAACACAAGGGAGAATGGGGCTTATTCTGGCAGAAATTACTTCAATTTCTTATTTTCAAGAAATTATTTTGTATTCTTAAGAAAAATGGTTTAAATAATTAACCCTTCCTCAGCAGTTCAGAAATACTAACTATGGACCCTCACCAGGTTGATGCTCCCATCTGCCATTCTTTTGCAAAGTGGCGATGGTTGTAGGGTCCCAGTTACAGTAGAGCTGCAGTGTAAGAATTGAGTAGCACAGATTGTGCAGTGGAAAGACGTGTCCCTGCCTTTTCCAGGAGCTCAATTCTCTGCTTCAAAGGGCATTTTTGTTTAGATTCATCCTCTGGTCCCTCCTGCCCCTTTAGTTGCTAGTGATCCAATGCAGGGAGGAGTTCTCAGTGAGTAGGGAATTAGTTCAATAAATTGTTTGGTTTGGTTCCAGTCTGACTTGAACAAAACTACAGAATAACACATCAGGTTGTTCTGGTTTGAGTGAAAAAATGTACCTGTTCAGACCAGTTTTTGGTTTGGGTTTGGTTCAACTCTCATCAACACTGATTACAGGTGTTAATCCTGCCTCAATAACAGCTCTATTTTGCCTGGTTTTCTGCCTCTTTTAGTCTGAGTTACGAGGTTTCTAGAGCCTGTCATTGATTTTGCTCCTGACTCCCTGCGTGACCTTTGAGCAAGTGGCTTTTTCATAATCTTGCTTTGTGTGTAAGGGAGATAGGAAACAGTTTGGTTCACATGGGCATATGAGAGTTAATTAATTAACATGCAGGCATGAAGCATCTCCAGGAAGGTCACAGAACTGAAAAAAAAAAAGAGAGAGAGAGATTAATTCACTGCTTCTTTTGTAGCTTTCTGCTTTTCCACTTTTTGAAGGGAAACCTGTGAAACTGCTCAGCCTTCAATGTGATTTAGAGCTGGAACAGGTTGATCGTATACTGAGAACTATCTTTAACCAGCCTTGCACAGTACATACCCAAAAATGTGCTGCAGCCAACTGGCATGATTAATTCAGCACTGCCACAGGCATCTCAGCTGTTGAGACTGGAGAAACAATTGCACCAGCGTGCAGGAAGGCATCACCTATCACGACGGTGCTAAGTGGAGCGGTGTGTCATGCCCCATGGCCAGTGTGCATTGCCAAGTGTGTCATTAAAGCAAGAGCTTTTTGTTGCTCTCCACTCTCACACTGGATAGTGCTGGGCAGGTGCCCTCACTTCTGTTCTACTGTTTATGCTCTGGAGGGGAATTGCTTTACTAAGAGGTAGGATATCTGTCAAACAGATCCTTTCCCCTTTTATTTCTCTAGCTAATTGCTGCAGGTTAGAAGGACCTGTGTGTCACCATCTGGCCCTGCTGTAGATGCTTAAAATCACACCCCTAAGTCTCTGTGTGTAGGCAAAACTCTTAGCGAACCCTCACTACAGGCAAAGGAAATTGCTACTTCCTGACACCTTATAATTTGACAATCTATGGAGGTGCTTAAGTGTGTTTAAGGTGTTTAACTTTAGGCAGTCAAATTTGAATGTGCGGGCATTAATGTTTACTTGACATGAAAAGGATGAGTCACATTCCAGCTTATGCTGTGCTTCTCATTCTAGTGCAGATCCTCCTTGCATATCACATTCGATGGCTTTTCAGTCAGGAATGCAAAGGTCCTCCTTAGCTCCAGTGGGTTTAGCCTTCCAGCTCATTGAGTTTTGGAGTCCCACTTCTGGACGGTCAGTGTCCCGCTGCACTGCTTGCCTTGAAAGGAAACAGTTTCCTTCTCATCAGCATCGCGCTGTTTACAGAGCCTATCGCTGAGGGTTGGCAGCTAAAATAAGAGTAGGCTTTCCCTAAGGTGGGGTGTGCGTGTCACTGTGATGGATGTGGTGGGTTCAGGAGAGAAGAAGGGAAGGAAACTGCTAAACCAAGCAGGGGTGGAGCTAGCAAGAACCCAGGAGCAGGGGCTCACTTGCTGGGGTAGCTTCAAGAGCTGCAAGATGAGATGAGGCCAGGTGTGATTCCCTGAAACGCGTGTCAGATCTCATCTGGGCTTCCTTATGGAGAAGGTGTGTGCTATCTCTGCCATCTTTTCTCTTTTTATTTCCATCTGTCTTATCTCCTTTGTTTGTCTCCTTTCTTGTGCCCGGAGCAGTTTGGCGTCCCTGCCCCTGTCACGCCAGCCAAACCACAGGGCTGACTCACGACATGCACTTTCCCTGCTCCTAATGAGCTCCTCAGCCACATGCTCATTTGGGGTGCCCTGGCATCAAAAAATTACAGCTTGGCCAGTGAACCATTCTCCAAACTCTACCCAGAGAGCAGATGCATGCTCACTTACCAGCCAACACAGAAAGAGGTGTTGGAAGGGACCTGGCTTCTTGTCACATCTTGGGGAGGCTTTCCTGTGACAGCTGGTGGAAATTTTGTGATGGGAGCATTTCCATTTGTTGTTCTGTCTTGTCACTTAGCTTCTGCACCCTTGCCCTTGGCATCACTAATCTGCTGTGTCCTGGAAGGGCCTGATGCTATGTCAACAGCCCATATTACTGTATTTGATGGCCCCAGTGCCATTAGGTGGTGAGGTCCTCCCACATCTCTGAAGACCTCCACATTCCACCTCTTTTTGTGCTGCAAATACAAGAAGATTGCCCCATGGCATTAACTGAGGCAGTCTCTTTCTGGTGGTTGCTTAAATAAGTTGTTGCATATCCATGGGAGGACGTGCTTGGTGGGAAGGAGATGGTGTTTACTCTGGATTATTCCATGTCTTGATGATGATTGTATTTTTTCACTTCTATATGTTAAAAGACATGAATCACTGGCACCAGACGTCTGGTTGAAAGCTTTATCTCAGCATACCTGAGCCAGCTTTTCCCTTCAGACCTGGATGCCCTGTTGTCTCAATTACTGAGTGCTGGAACATTACATTCCTGGTGTCTGAACAGTTGATGTGGGGCTTTGGGGAGGAGAGAGGGAGGGGAAAGTGATTTCTTGCTTGTTAATTTGTTTTTCCCCTCTGTGTCCAGGGAGATATCTTCCTCTGCTTTGTGTAAGCTGGGCTTGTTTTCCACGCAGGAGTTTTTTTCTCTGACACTTCTTTCAGACCTCTGGCAGTGGAGCAGCTCAGAGATCTACTACTGAGAGGATCAGACCCTTTCTCTGCTCCAGCAAAACCATGTGGTTTTTCACTTTCTACACCAACAGGACTGGTGCAAAGAAACCGAATCAGAGGATAAGAAATGACTTCTTGCTTGCTACTGAAATTACACAGAAATATTCTTTAATGAAGAAAACATTTAACTGCATTTCAAAACTCTTTTTGTGCAGCAAGGAAATCACATTTAGGATGTTTTTTTTTAAGAACTATTGATGCTTTAAAGGGAGAAAAATGGATAGAGCTGTGCCTGCAGAGTTGTTGGCTCCATAGTTGGTGTAACAGATTCCGTTTTCTTGTTTCCCTGTGGAACCTTGGTAGAGAGGGCTGAAAAACAGAAGTTGAACATTGGGACCATGTGAGCAGGGAGGGAAAGCTTGATGCCACCTAACAGTGAGACTTTTGTACTTGGGAATTGTCCTATTTTAACCATCCATTTGTCTGTGACTTCAGGTTTCTTGCAATGATGGCGTGAAGTCTTAAGGCTATGCGGGAGAAATAGACGGAACACAAAAACCCCTCCAAAGCTCTGTTTTTCAGTCGGTCAAGAGAGAATTTCCCTGAGCAAAAGTTTGCCACCGGGTTTCCAAATGCCAAGGGAAAAAAAAGTTGTTTAATTTTTGCCTTCCTCCATAACTCAAATGTTAAATCTGCCTGGCCCTGCCTTGCCAAGCCGAAGGTATAAGATAGAACATCCCATTTGGCAGCAGAGAGGAAGTAATTTCATTCAGGTTTATCTCGCTTTCCTCAGCGGTGACTAGCACTGTGGCAACAGCTTTTCTCAGCCTGTTATCTGTTTTGGTCTCATTGGGACACCAGCTTCTCAGCTTAATGTGTTCTGTAATTTATGGAGTGGAGTTCAAAAGTTATCAGCTGGGTGTAATGCTGAGGTTGAAAGCATAATTCCTAATGAGGGGAAATTGCTATTTCTTGGGGTCTTGAACTTGACACAGTTGAATAGAGGTTTTTTGGTGTGGGGTTGTTTTTTTTGCTAACAGCAAACACTTGGTACTTCAGATCTCTCTGCTCCAGTGTCCTAGTGGTAGCCAAAACTGCTGCTAAGAGGAGCAGCTGGGAGGCTGTGGTGAATTAGATTTTTTTAGGAGGAGACAGGATCAGGACCTCTGAATAGGTGCTCTCCAGAAGGCAGCTGGACAGGTTGACACTGATGCAAAGCCTTGGTGGAATACAGTAGATTGCAATGTCTATATTACTGGAGGTCTTAAAGAACAAGTTTGTTATTCATCAGCTGGTAGTGGCATTAGTAGCTCTGGTCCCATCAGAAGGTAAAGGTGGGCTGGATAATCCCTGCAGGCTCCTGCCGAAGAAGTGTGGCCCCAAGAAACATCTCCTCTGGGGATTGGTCTAAAACTCTTGAATACTTTGTCCTACAGGTGAAAGGGTCTCTAAGCATGACAGCTGAAACAATTTACTAACTGGCTGTTGCTTCACTTTTAGTGAGAAAGAGCATTGGCAGGTATATTGTGTGGAGGTAACTTTCATATGACAGTTCCTGGGCACAAACTATACAATGGAAAGGCTGTTCAGGTGGTTCAACTTTGTCTGACTATGAGCACTGGATTTGTCCTGGAGCACAGTGCCCCTTGGGAGTCCGTGGCTGGCTGGTGAATGTAGCCCTGTGCAAGACAGGCTGGGGACAAGTCTGTACAAGAGCCTTAGTAGAAAGGGCTGAAAAATAAATGTTGAACATTGAGACCATGTGTGCAGGGAGGGACAGCTTGATCCCAGTGGAGCTTCTTTGCACTTGCACAGAAGAGGGCTTGTGGATATTTCAGTATGCCAGGAATTTTGGTTGATCTCTCCTGGAAAGGAGATGTCCTGTGAAGAGCTGGAGGCAGATCCTCACTCAGGCATCTGATTTGTGAGTCTTAAATAGCAATTACTGGGTGATTTGTCAGCAGCAGAACAGCACTGCTTGTGCTGCTGATGTGATCAAAGGGAGAGGGTGAGAAGGATGGATGCTTAGCAAGTCACAATTTCAAGGAAATCCATCTCAGTTAGTTTATAAAAACTGATCTTACCCGACAGACCCTATAGGGGGCTTTAAATACCACAGCCTCCAACAGCAGTCTGCACTGAGTCATGCCCGGGGATTGCTGTTACCAGGGCATATTACGAGGGCTAGCAAAAGACAGAGCGAGAGACAACCACACGCAGACACAAGACCAAAGGCTGTTAACTCTCTAAAATCAATCTTCTGAGTTTGGGTGCTGCTTCCAAAAACGCCTGAGTGGCTTGGGGCAGACTTGGTCTGACTGCAGTTTGTTATGCCCATCAGCAGCATCAGTTCTGCTGCTCCGTGGGTTCCGGCCTCCGACGGATGGACTTGGCAGCCACCTCCCAACACAGGAGAACTTAGGTCTCTCCTCACCTTGTAGTTCAGAGATTTGGCAGTAAGTGTTTTTATGTAAGACCTTTTGTATTCAGGGAATTGTGCAGGAAGTGAGATTGATTTATTATTATTATTATTTTCTGAAATAAGGATGCCTTCTTCCAAATTAATTTAGCCTATTGCTTGCATTATCCCCTCTGAAAAGGCATGTGAGCGTGCCAAATACCAGTGCCTGCACACAGATACTGGCAGTAATGAATCTGCAGTCCATTTGCACCCTGCCTCGCTCCAAAATAACTTTCATGTCTAGACAAAGGATGCAGCTCACCTGCAAGGCTCGGCTGCCCGCTCTGTTTGTTTTGCTATTGCATAGTAATTAAGATCTTAATTTATTTTAAAGGGTTCCAAGAACTGCTTCTGCAACCCCAATGTTTATGTAAGGGAGAAAGAGAAATTCATAATTTATTGGATTTGTTTGTGTTCTGCTGGGATTGGAGGAACGCGCTAAGTGATTTGTTGTATCCTAGTAACCAGCTGTGGCTGCTTTTCTGTGCATAATCTTTGTAGTTTAAGTTGACCAGCCAAATCTATAAGGGAAAACTGGAGTAAATTAAATTTATCCAGGCAAATAATTACAAGGAACAGAGAGCTTTTTGCAGGTGAGAGAGAACATTTCCCTCCCCCCCTCCATTTAACTACATAATAATCAGATTGACAGATGCTGTCTGGAGAGGCTGATTTTACCAAGCAGAAAAATAATGGAAGTTTGAGTTGTTGCCAGCTACAAAACTTCGTTTGGTTAATATCCATCAACAATGAATTGGTCAAAACAGTGCCTCAAACAAGCAATATGGTGGTTTCCAGCACTTCAGGTCACTGTCAGGTCTTGGGTGACAGGTTGGACTTGATGAGCTTTGAGGTCTTTTCCAACCTTATTGATTCTATGATTCCTAATAGCAGTGCAGATTATTTCCCCTTCTGTGGCTGGCAGGGTGGGGAGCTCAGGGTGGGGGACCCCCATGACCTGAAGCTCCCAGAACAACTGCTGGCTCCTCTGCCTCATGAGGACACTGTGAGGCTTAGTTACTAAAATATTTTGTGAAGCCCTTTTCCCCTGAAATACCAGGCCCACGTGGAACAGCTGGAGTTTATCACTTATTAGAAGCATTCACATTTTTCTGCCTTAAAATTTATTTATATGAAAAAATAGCCCCCATTCAAAATGGACTTTTGAGGGACTGTGTTTCTTTGGAAGTGCTTCTTGCTCTTTAGAGATATTTAAAGCCAGTTTTAGAAGCAAAACAAAAATATTGCTTCCCAGCTCCATGAACATGTTTACTATTTCTCCCACCCTCTTCAAGCATTTAGCTGACCATCTCTAAGCAGAGGGCAAAGGCACATTCCTCCCAGAGAGGTCAAAACTGCTTCTCAGTTTAAAACAAACTCTTTTCAAACCTCCTTTTTGTATGCATTCCTGTTTAGCAAATGTTTATACACCCGTGCAGGAAACCTGCACTCCTGTAAATACTGAAATCTACGGGCATGCCTGTAGGCTCAGTCACCAAACCTCAGCAAGCAGCCCTCAGCTAGGTGCTCAGATTTCCCTCATAAGACAGTTCCAGAAAGAGGGAAGAGTGTTCCTTGTGTGCCTCTGGATCTTGACTGTATTTTCCCTTCCCCATTTTGCTCCCTGCCTCTTGTCTCTTGAACCCCGCCCTGCACTGGGGAGTCATTTCCCCCTCCCTTCCAATGGACTTACAGTGATGGGCAGAAATGTTAGGTCCGTGCTGAGCACCTTTCTGTGGTTATATTGCTATGTTTCCCCTTTCTGGGCCTATATTCCCGTTCTGAGCCAGGGCATCACGTTAAATGGTTGCTCCTGTGCATCTGCAGCCATCCTTCATCACCACAGACTCATCAGCTCAGGTCTCTGCCCTACCAACTCAACACTTCCCCAAAGCTCTTCCTCTCTTTTTCATCATCGTTATCCCTGGGGCTAACAGCAGTGTTGGGAGCAGTAGTTGTGACTTGTCTGTCTCTGTGGCAATGACAGAGCAGCTGAGAGGAGTGATGCTGCCTTATAGGTCACCATTGTATTGCCTTGGAGGGTTATAGGTTTGGGACCAGTAAGTGCTCTTTGTCCAGGAAAGTGACCATTTCCCCAGAGAGGTGTTTGGGCAGGTCACAGCTGGTGGCAGAGGGGATGTAGGCACAGCAGTGCCTGGGATCCACTCTGGAGAGCAGCCCCAGGACTGTGGTGGTTGTGAATGATGGAGACAGACATGCCTGCTGAGCTCCATCCTTCTGGTGGCCCCATGTGCACACACTGCACTGGGGCTTTGTCCAATGTGGACATGTAGGTCTGTCAAAGGAGGAAATCTCTCCATCCAAAGCACTGTGCTCCTGCCCTGCCATCACAGGATGGGGAACTCCAGAAACAAAATCCAAATTCATCAGTTAGTGATATAAAAAATGAGGCATCAGTGTGAGGCAGGTGGCAGAGATGGAAGGAAAGGGCTTTAGGTACAGGGCTGTGCCTTGTGCAATACTCAAGGAATACTGTTCCCATGCTGGGGGAGGCTCCCAGTTTTGCCTCTCTGTCTTGGAAAGGTTCAGGGCTTGGCTGGGTCTGCTCTGGGTGGAGGGGCTGCTGGTATTGCCTCACCAGCAGCTCCTCCTTGTTAGGCACCACCTCAAGCTAATAAGATGCTGTTTTGCAGCACCTTGTGTTCTCCAGGCAAAGGAAGACTTGCAGTCAGACAGCTTTTATATGCCATTAATACATGGCCATATGGCACTGCCTGTGTGCGGGTGAGGGCTCCTGTTGGTTTAGCAACGGCATGAAATGTTTCTGATATTGATCCTACTTGACCAGAGTGGCCTAGAAAAAGAGACACAGGAGGGCATGCTGCTGTCTTCCTGAGCTCTGTGTGTGTAGGAAGCTGAGCTGGAAAGCATCCCTGAATTTGCTGTGGTCAGGCAGGCACGTACTCCACCCTGAGCTGTCGATGGTCAGAAGGTTTGCTGGCCCCACATCCCAGGTTCTGTCTGAAATAATTCTGGTGTGGTGCTAATGAAGGGGCTTTCTCATTGGTAACCAGTGGCTTCAAGCATATCTCAGCAGGCACTGAAACATGGGGAATGGGAGGAATAAGGAAGGCTTGACTGGGGCTGGCAGTTAGGACATGGTGAATATTCCAGGGTGATGCTGAAGACAGGCTGTGCCAGTTCCTGGCCCTTTTCTCTCCTAGTATCTGCTACAAGCAGCTCTTGAAAGCAGCAAGCTGATTTTGCCAACAAAGGGTGAGGAGTTTGACTTTGGTGGGTGCTCTGGTCTGTCTGTCTGTCAGGAAGAGCTCAGATGTACCAAGGCTCAGGCACACACAGCGCATCGGTGCTGGAAGCTGGACCTGAGCTGACAGATCTCTGCCAGAGTGGGCACTGGCCACCACCAGTGATTTTCAGCATTATTTTTAGATATCTTGAGTGCAGTTCACTTCATCTGAAGCCAGGTTCTAGACATGCTGGCAGACAAGGGGTTGGGTGGATGGGAGTATGCCCACTCTGCATGAACGTGCCATTCTGTGGGATGCAGGGAGGTTTTGGGGAAGCTGAGCCTCTCACCTTCTGCCAGCAGCAGATCACTGCAGTGATTGAATTGCTTAGAAGAGGGCCTTCCTGACTCTCTTCTAGTGACTGCTCAGGTTTGGTATTTCAGGAAGGAGCTCTGTGAGCAGTGGCAACTGTAGTGCCCAGTGGATTTGCGACCAGGGGAAAGCCTATGTGTGGCTCCATTTTGATGACTTCAGGTGTTTTGTACATCCCCTTTTCAGTGTATTTCCAGCTCAGAAGTCCCTGGGAGATGATGCAAGTGGGATCTGTAGCTTGTGAGACGCTCAGTGCATCTATTCCAAAGAGGCTAAGGGGCAGCATGTAGCCGTGCTGCTGCCTGTGTTTTGCTGTGGCCAGAAGCAGCAGAGGCTCTAAGCTGTCAACAGCTAATTGTATAATTTTTGCCTGGTAATAAAATTTTGTTCTGCCAAAAGATAAAAAAACAAAAAGAAAAAAAAGAAAGAGCCAGAAGAACCACCCAGAGAGAAACAAATTGTTTCTCTCCACAGTTTTTCATGTGTGATTTATAGGTGTGTTCTTCCAAATAAATCCAAGCAAGGCCAGCGAGTGACCAAATTGAAGTTTGATTTGGCTAATTGAAACAAGCGCCATCTGGGTGGGAATGGGAGGTTTCAGGCAGATGTTTGTGTTGTTTCATGTGGGATTTCTGAGATTTCCAGTTCCAGAGTTACTAAGGAATGTGCTGTTGGACTGTACAGTGGGGTTTTATAGGTGTAAATGCCTCATGAAGAATGCAAACCAACAACACAGCCATAAAAAATAACAGCAGCCAACAGCTCCGCAGTAAACTGTTTTGAAGTTTACTTCACTTGAAGTTTACCACTTAAGCTCCACCTTAAAAAAGGCGAGAAAACGTGATGAAAACCACTACTTTATATTGCCTGGACCTCCTCTGGCAGGCAGATGTCCATGGGTGAGCACTGCTAGGTTGCAGAGCTGTTTGCTTGCCGTGTAGTTCACACATCTCTTGGGAGCGATTCATGAGTCTGGAGGAGGGATTGGGGAAAAAAAAAGGCTTTGGCCTTTTTCTTGCCAAAAAAAGCTGGCATTTATCTTCAACCATGCAAGGAATTGTCTCTCATCTCTAGATTTCTTTGGTTCACCTGCCTTTATCATCTCTTGGCTGTGGTACCACAAAGGGAATGTAAATGGAGAAGAACGTTGATGTTGACTTAGGTGCGCTCAGATCGGATCCCACTGGCGTTAAGAAGATTGACGCTGAGGCTTAAAAATAAACCTCTCTTGTCCTCCTGGTTGCTTAAATCCTTTTTGTGTTGAAACCATTGAAGACAGTTGAGATGAAGAAAGGGGCTGAGGTCATTGTGTGTCCAGTATTGGTATGACTGTATTTTCTTTTGTTTGGACAGTTTAATGTCTCGAAGTGGCTCTTGTTTCCTCTTGTTAATTCCTGTAAATGCCATGGAAAAGGATCTCGCAGCTCAGCCATACCGCAGCCAAGTGTTGCACAACCACCTGCCTCTCGGAGTGGCTTCATAGCTCAGCAGAAAACTATGCATTTACAAAGAAAACTTCAACTAAGGAAGAAGGGATGCATCCCTTTTTTCAGTATAACATTTTCCTCTGTGTCTGAGCCAGCAAAGAATGATGATTTTAATTCCCCCCTCCCGCCTTCTTTCTTTCTTTGAAAGATTTTGGGCTCTGTTTCTGAAGATGTACTGTATTTACCAACCCCCTCCTTATAGCTTAGTTGTCTGAACACTAACTAAAACAGTGAACAAAATATGTGATATTGCTGTACAGTCTGGACTGTACATGAGTGGAGTCGCCAACCCTTCAGATGACTTGGAAAGAGACTGGCCAGTCAATTTATTTAAACTCTTCCTGCTGGGAGAGTGTTTGCCTCAGGCATCAGCCCACCCAGGCCAGGCTGGACTCAGCCCCTGTGCAGTTACCGATAACCCATTAAAGATCTTGCCACCACAGATCCTTTGTGTTTTGTGATGCCTCCAGGGAAACTAGCCTGGCAGAATGAAAGAGCTGTGCCTCCCCTCAGCCCCTGATTTAATTATAACCAGTTATTCCCATCTCTTTGCCCTGTTCTGGATTCTTTACATATTGTTTGAGAAAAGCTTAGTGGAGTCGCAGCCTTTGTATATATAAAATATAGGATGATTGAAGACCTGGCCACGTCTTTATTTAGCTTCCTCAGCCATGCATTCCTCCCAAAGCATTTTCCCCTCTTGCTGCCAGATCACTGTTTAAACTGTGTGTAAATATAAAAGGACTTGTGGACAGCGTTTAACAACGCTATGCCATCTTGGGAGCAAGGCTTGCTGGAAAGAACATCTTCCTAGAGGCCTATTCCCCTCTTTTCCTGTGGCTTTGCACCTCCCTTAGGACAGATAAAACCCTGTATGGGTACCACCGTTAAGTCTAGTGGCTCTCCGGTTATCCACCCCTGTTTGGACTGAAATAGCTCCACCATTTTTCCCTTTTCAGCTGAATTCTTTCCTGTCTTTTGAGTGCAGAGAAATCATAATTAGGAGAGAAAATAAAAGCGAGACCTTAGAACCACTATGAAGAGAGGAGATAGGGACGAAAGAGGCCTCTGTAACAAACCTGAAGCAAAGAAAAACAGCAGTTTTTTTTTCCTTTTATCTTAAGGTTTTCCTGGAAGAAAGTTGAATGGCTCTCTGTTCTACATCTGCAGCATCACTCTGAGTGCTGAGCACAGAATCATAGAATGGCTTGAGTTGGAAGGGACTTTAAAGATCATCTAGTTCCCTGTCATTGGCAGAGATAGCTTCCACTAGACCAGGCTGCTCAAAGCCTCATCCAGCCGGGTCTTAAACATGTCCAGGGATGAGAGGCGCCCACAGCTTCTCTGGGTAACCCATTCCAGTGTCTCACCACTCTCATAGTAAAGAATTTCTTCCTAATAGCTACTCTAAATCTACCCTGCTCCAATTTTAAGCCGTTGCTCCTTGTCCTTGCATGTGTCCCTCTCCAGCTTTCCTGTAGCCGCCCCTTCAGAAGTGTGAATGCAGCTGTGTGGCCTCCCCAGAGCCCTCTCTTCTTCAGGCTGAACAGAGCCAACTCCCTCAGCCTTTCTTCATAGGAGAGGTGCTCCAGCACTCTGATCATCTTTATGGCCCTCTTCTAGAGCCTCTTCAACAGATCCATGTCCTTGTTTTGTGGGCTCCAGAGCTGGGTGCAGTACTCCAGGTGGGGTCTCACAAGGGCAGACTTAGAGTGGCAGAATCACCTCCCTTGACCTGCTGTTGTGATGCAGCCCAGGAGACGGTTGGGTCATTGATCTCTCACTTCACCTGCAGCTTTTCTTCCTCTGTAGTCCTGGTGCTGGACAATTTCTGTGCTTAAGGGAAGGTTTTCTTGTGTTTTTACTGAGTGTGGAAAACATGCTCAGCTCCTAATGCTTCTGGGCTCCAGCATCATGCACCACAGCTCAGCAGTAGCAAGGTACAGGGGATACACAGCCGGCTGGGGAGGGTTCTGACAGCACATCTCAAGTGCTGGCCTTTTCCAGATGTGCTTTTTGGAGGTGTGAAGGGTGCAGGTATAAATGGTATACAGTCTGAATTCAGAAGGCTGAAGATAAGGTAAATACTGTCTTGTATTCAGTATTCATGTGTGTTCAGAGAACAACACATGGAAAGTGAAGTTACCACTGCTGCTTTTCCAATCCTTTTTCTCTCACTGGTGCAGTGCTATGATGCTCCTGGTCTGTAGGGGATGGGTGGATTTCCTGCATCAGAGAGACAACAAAATTCTTTCCCTCTTTTTGTTCCTGTCTGTAGTGGAAGCAACACATTGGCGGGCCAAGGAAAGGTGTGCCAAGCTCCAGCACTCTTTCCATGAGCCCTGTATTGAAACCATAGGATGGAATAGAATTGCTGCTCTGAGGGTAATAAAAGGGAATGCATTTCAATCTCCAGTTTTATTTAAAGCCATTAACATTGGAATGACATGGTCACTATTTATAAATCCCCAGTGCAGATGACTTGGTACAGCTGGTCAGAAACAGGGAGCCTCATTTGCATTAATGGTCCTTACGTGCTCCCCTGGCAGCGAGGGAGGAGGGTGAGGGCATGGACCATTTCAATGTCAGTGGTTACGCCACTCACATGTTCTTGTAACTCTTCAACAAATCACAGTCAGGCTTGGAAGAGGAAAACATAACATAAAGCATTGCTGTGAAAACCAGTTCTGAGCTGTTTATGCTGTCTGTAGGCGAAAAGTTGTTTTGGAGGCGAAGAATTAATGAATGGAGAGGAACTGGGGACAAGGAGACAAACCCAGATTAATATTTTAATCCATGAAAAATATTCTTACTGGGATCTTTGGACAGTGTGATTAGTCAGGAACATACAGTGGGTGACCTGCAGGCACAGCAATGGAGTCACTCCCCACCTCTAAAGCAAGAGTAACATGGTAGCCTCAAGCCTGGAGGGACCAAGCGGCACTCTCTAATACAGCAGGGTTTTGGGTCTCTTGGGTTGCTCCTAAGTGCATCTGCAGTCTCTGCTGCTGGCCTGGAGTAGGCTTGGAGCAGGGAGGAAGGGCAAAGGATCTCTGAGAAAGACTTCAGTGGCACAACATCCTATAAAAATATCTCTGTAACTGTCTTGCTTCCATGAAAATCCATGTTTGAGCCATGCTGCAGAGCACTGAAGCCACTGAAGGCAGAGTGTTCCTCTCTTGACTACAGGATCGTTAGGGAAAAAGCACCTGATGCAGGTACTGTGGGACTGTCCGTGAGTCAGGCTGCAGAAGAAGGAAATGTGCAAGGAAACTGGTGTTTGATATAACAGCAAAGCTACTGTTGAAATGATATCCTTGGTCTTTAAGCTGGGTTTAACTTGCCTTGAGCACAACACACTTGATTGAAAAAAAAAATGATGCATTAGAAGATGGCAATGGGCTTCAGACCTGCCCAAAGTAACAGCCAGTGGAGCAAAATAGGTTAGTATTGTAAATCCATGGAAACTGGGTCTCACTTCATACAGAAATGGGTTTCCAGTGGGTTTGGAGATTTCCAAAATCTGCCTAGATGTGTTCTTATACAACCTGATTTAGGTATACCTTTCTTAGCAGGGGTGATGGAATAGACGACCTCCAGCAGCCCCTTCCAACCCTTACCATTCTCTGGTTCTCTATGTTTAGTTAATCAAAGCAGAACCCAGTCTCCCTAGAGGACATGAAGGTTTTCATCTATATCTCTGGTCCTCTCCTCCCATCTCTGGGTCCCCAGCTGAGTTCATTACAGACCAGTCCACCCCAGTGTGTTACATCTTTTAGTGCTCTTTGGTTCACGGTGTACTTTATTGTCTGTTTCTAGAAAACAATTAAAATAATAAATCACATAGTGCATATTTTTATTGTTGACTGACAAGCTGAGCATTTAGATGTGGAAAATATTTCATTTCCCAGCCTAGCAGCCCTCAGAAACCATTTGTGGAGTTGCTTAAACAGATGTCAACCGCTTGCTTCTTACTGCTTATGATCACGTCCCAAAGCTATGCTATGGACTCTGAGTTTAGGACTTGAAGATAAAGTGAGCTGAGCAGCAATCTGCTCTCCCCAAGTTAAACTTAGCCTTCTAAACAAGGTAACAATTTTGTAAAACCATCATACATCAAGTAAGAGGCACAGGTTTGCTCTCCTGGGGCATGGAATCGAACATGTTGCACATGCAGCACATTAGTGAGAGCGCAGTCCAGGAATTCCTGATAAAAGCTGTAGTGAGAGTGGCTGACTGATTATTTTTGACAGGATGCTTTTGTCTTCAGCCAGTAGCCAAAAGTTCCATCTAGTTTTGCATCCCATATTTTAGGACTTTTCAAATCCCTGACATCATTCAAAGCTCCTTGGCTCATGAGCTGGGCTTTCTGACTGACATGAGCCAGTGGACCGGGGTGTCAGGCCCGTGTAAGGGATTACAATAAGCTGTGCCATTTCCAAGGCTCCTCATCTATCATGCAGCTCCTTTCATCGCTTGCACCAGAAGACTTAAGCAGGGATTAGGGCATGAACCCTGCCTTTCTACCAGCCTGCTCCTGCTCACTCTCACTCTGTCTCTCATTAACCAAGTCTAAGAATTTGTGACTAGAGTTGCAGACTCATTGACCCAGATTCGCTAATAATACGGGGGAGAGGAGATTTCCCCCCCATCCCCGTGCTTAATCGCTGTCTTTTGTGTATTCTTAGTGCTATTTATATGCAGAACTAAAAGCCTGTAATAAAGATGGGGCCAGCTTTGCAGTGAAATTCATGACTGCACAAAGTGAGAGGCACAACAGGAAAGAGAGAGAGAGATGGGGGAAGAGCAAAATGGAGGTGAGCGTAGGTGGACTTACCTATACTCACAGACCCAGCAGAAGGTTTTTTGATAGCAGGCCCTGCTTCTGCAGCCTGATCCACAACACTGTATTGGTTTAGCTCAGGGCTCCTCACTTTGCTCTGAAAATGCCACACCATCAAAGTCATGTTCTGGCTTTCTTTGTGTCAAGTCTGATTTCCTTTACCACTAAAAAGCAGAAGGTCTGAAAGTGGGTTGGGAGAGTATTCCTGCCTCATCTGGGAGAGCACTGACTCTCCCTAGGCTGTGGGGCTCTGTGATTGCTTCTAGGTCATGGAAGATTTGCCATCAGCACTTTTCATCCATGGAGCAGACCTTCTGTCATGGTTTATTTTCTGCTTTGAGCCAGCTGGTGGATCTTGGAGAGAGACGTTGGTGTTTCAGCTGCACACTCTGTCTTTTGGCTCCGATGCTGGTGTCATGATGTGACGTTGGTTAACCAGGAGAGCCAAGACCTGGTGCTAGCTTTCATGTCAAGGCAACTGTTCTTCTAAATGATGTGGCTGAACTTTGTGTTCGCCACTGCGAGGAAGGGGCTCGGTTTGAAAGGAGCAGCAATGCAGGAGTTCATCTAATTCCTTGAGGGCATGATGGGAGACAGAGAATGAAACAGCCTTGAAAATGCTGCCGAGCCCTTCTGGAATTGCCTGTGTTTGCTGGTTTGAGAAAAGAGATCAGAGCAAAGGGATTTTGCCTAATGTTGTTGGCAAATACTGCTCTGCTTTTATGGAGGAACACCTAGCAGACAAGAATAACTGTGTCATTAGCCTCTGCCTAGACAAATGCGTTCTAGCATTTCTTCTTTCAAAATCACCCGTAGAATATTTGGTTTCAAGCCCTAGCCACAGAAGCAAAGAGGCTTTCCTCACTCACAAATCCCCGTGGAGACATGCACAACTTGATTTTTTTTTTTGAGCTAAAGTCAATCTATGTTTTTTGACATGGATTTTCCCTGATACTTTTCCAATGACAAATGTTCCAGGTCCATTAGATCTGTGCAACAGGAGTCACCTCAGTGCTACAACACACCTTCTTTTCATGAAAAAAACAACCAACTTCTGTCTTTCCTCCTCCCTTCTTCCCAAATTAGTCTCTTCAAAAATGTTACATTTTCTGCAATTCATTACAGGCTCTTCAGTCCCCACTTAAAGCCTCAATTTCTATATCACTCTCATGCAGGTGAACCATGTAGGATAGATTAACCCGCCTGGAAGTTTGTCTCCTGTTAGAGGACCAGGCAGAGAGACCTTTCCATCAAAGCAGGGCTCTGGACAGGTCATGCAAACCACAGGAATTTAAATGTGGGAGATTCATTAATTGTCAAGTTGAATTTGCCAGTGTTTGAGCCAGCAGGACACTTGGAAATGAGGCCAGTTTTTCGTAGCAGCCTTAGAGTGGATTTCATAGTCTCACCTCAGAAATTCACACTGGTGAGCGTGGAACAAGGCGTCACCAGTGCTTCCTGCAGAGATCCCCGACACATTTTCTGTTTTTAAAGCTCCACAAATGTCTAGGCAGTGCACCAAATTTGCATGTGAACAGATTTTTATCTCTTTTTCTCAGAAGATAAGATCGTGTCAGAGCAGAATCCTGTTCCGTCTTACTGTTAAGGTTCGTTATCTGCAGCAACAGCCTAGCCTGCTCCTTCCAGCCTCCAGCAAGGCTCCAGCCCACACACCCAGGGCCAGCTGCATCGTCTCCATCATTACAGATGCGGTGGGATGAGCGTGGTGAGGACCCTGCTTTCACTGGAGCATGCTGTGACTGGCTTTGGATCCGTGAGGGCTGTTTCTAGAGCTTTGCAATCATGCAGTGAACTTGACCTTGTTGTCCCCACCTGTTGGGGTTTTCCTATTCCAGAGCAAAGGCTGGCTGCCTCTTCTCTCCAGTTGTCTTGTTTAATGTTCAACAGGGTTGTTGCAGCCGCAGTGACCTGGTATCTACTGTAATAGGAAAAAGTTCTAATGTCACAGATAAAGCAGTGGCCATAAAGATAAGACAGGTGTGTTAGGTGGATTCCCTTCTGCCCGTGCAGTGGGTGCTAGCCGATAGTTTTCAGGCTGACCGCTGCTACCTTTCAGCCCTTGAACAACACAAGGAGACTCTGCTCCAGATGCCTGCTGGACAGCTGTGTCTCCTTGAGCTGTTTACTCATGGGGTTATGGTCTCAATAATTTCTGTTCCTTTGACATCCTTGCTTGATCCAGTATGCATCTTCATTTGGCACCGGGCTGCCCCATATCTGTCTTGCACATCTTTTGTCATGAATAGACTTGAGAGAGGTCTTCAGGAGCCAGGGATTGCCTTTTGGTGCAGCAGAGTATAGAGTTAATGCAGGCTGTAAATTTACCCATGGAGCATCGAGAAAGCAGCACTCTCTTTATCCTTCTTTGGCTGCAGGCTGCCTTTGCCGTAGCTCTCTGCTGTAGCTGTGGTCTCTTTGAATGTTATTCTCTTCACCCTCATTCTAGGGCTTTTTGTGGCATCACTCCTGTCCTGGCTTGTGAGGGCAAGTGAAGACAAGATTGGTCTGGCTTAAAGTCAACTCCCCAGTTGAGCAGCCTCCTCTGCCCCACTGCTCAGACAACAGCAGCCTTGGAGAGGGCTCTTGTCCTGAATTTTGTCTGCTGCTGTTGGTGGGATTAAAATGCCACAGCAAACCTGGAAATGTTTATTTTTAGAACTGAAACTGTGATAAATATGTGGAATTTGTCCAGTCTGCCTGCTGTACCTTCTTGAAATGCAAAGTGTATGTTTGTGAAAAAGCCTCTCTCCAAAGGTCAGTGCAACCTTAAGGAATGAATGTGCTGGCCCTGTGGAAAGCAGGTGGAGTTTCAGTTGTGCCATAGCTGCTTGCAGCTGAGATCATGGGTGCCCATAACCCAGATCTATTTCAGTGCAGCCCATCTGGATGGCAATGCTGCCTTCCAGGCAAGGTTTCTTTTGCAGGCTTCAGTGAGGAGTCCCACACCATTCTTAGTCCTTCACTTCCTTTTTTTCTTCCATTTTCCTGGCTCACTTCACATTTGCTGAAGCCCTGCTTGTGCATTTGAGAGACTCATGCTGTGAGCATCATATTTGCTCTTGGTGAGAGTAGGGATGACAAATGGAAAACTCTGGAATGAAAAGAAGCAAAATGCTGGATGTGACCTCAAGACATCACCCCAGGAGACCCTGTGGGTTCATGTCCCATTTGATGATCTAGCCAGCCTGCAGACATGTTTACAGAGCTCAGGGATTTAAGTATTTGAGCACCTTACCTTTTTTGATCCTTTTAGCTTCCTGAGAGGTGGAGGAATTCTGTTGCTGTCTCTTAGGCAGGTAACTGAGGCATAAAGAGAAGAAATTACTTACTCAAAGCATTGTATGAATTCCATAGCTGAAAAGAAGAGTTGGCATAGCTCTTAGCTGCCTGTCACAGTATCAGGCACCCTTGGGTTTGGTGACATTTCTGCCATGAGCTTGACTATCATTACTCCACTGTTGGTCTTTTGGGTAGGAAAGCACAGACAGAAGAGGGGAGGGTCTGAAGAAATAGCAGAGGGACTGAAACGTGATCCAAACTGTGGAAGCCAAGCTGCAAATGAGGGCAATTCAAAGGCACAAACATCCTGTTGAGCTTGCCTAGTCCCTGCCAGTATGTAATGAGTCAAGCATGTGCCCAGGTTTAGCTTGAGGCGTGTTTCAGTGGGAAAGCTCTGCCTCCCCTGCCTTGGGTTATGTCAGGCTTTATTCCTGGTGGCAGGTGTTCATGCAAGGGGGGAACGGCATTATAAATAAATTATCCATTCATTTCCTTCTGGAGACTTTCCTATTGTTCAGCCACAATATGCTTTCCTGTTTTGAAAAAAACAAAACAAGAAAAAAGCCAAACCCTGGCCCCAAGTTCCTCTCTGGCAGGGTGGACCCAAAGCTGTGTTTGAAGTGGGTGCCTATGTCATTGCTATTCTGTCCATCATGCTGCTGTCACGGTACTCTGTGCATTCCAAAAGCAGTGTGAGAAGTACCTGCCTTGGAGCCATGCTGGAGGACATCCTGTCCTGCTACTCTCGGTCTGCAGAGTGTCTGTGCTCCAGCAGGTCGATGTGGGAGGAAGGCTGGTGCTGCACAGAGTGTGGAAAGCAGGGGATTCTTCTAACAGCAGAGAGGACAGAAGCTCTCATCCCTCTATCCTCCGTCTGACTAGCGCAGGGACATCAAGGCCATGGCACTCACTTTCAGAGGAGAAGGCTTCTCTGCAAGGGGAGGATGTTGGCCAGGAAGGTGAGGTGTGACGTGAAAGAGCAGTTCTGAGCCCACCAGGTACTACAGGATCCCCTCAGGCTGTCCTGGTGGCACCTTTCTGTGGCTTTGCATAACCCACATCCCAACTGAATGCCACAAAGCTCTCTACATCCATCTGAAAGATCTGGAGCCAGACTGGGAAAGTTTGGCCAGCAGAGGATTCACCTCTTGCCACTCAGGGTCACTTGCCCAGTGCTATGTGCTGGCTGGCCTCACGGCACCATGCCTCTCACTGCTAAGGATTATCTGTGGGGAACGCTTGCAGGCAGACACATGGAGCAGCACCCACAGGAGCCATGGGTGGCTCTCTGCTGAAAGCAGCCATCCTCTGCATTTTAGCTCTTCAGGAGGCAAAAAATTGAGATTTCTCCTGGGAATACTCAAGAGAAATACACATGCTTATTGCTGGGCTGGCCAAGACTGACCCTGCAGATCCAGGGAACCCATTGAAATGGCAAATCCCCCACTGGTCTAAGAGCAAGTATTTGTTTACATTACACAAGTATATTATACATATTATTTATTTACATTAGTGTAGGACAAGAATAACCATTACCCTGTGCTACTCAGTGATTTCCCTGTGCAGTATGAATGAAGAGATACAAAAGACCTTTTATTTAGCCTCTGCATTTGCTTGCCAATTTTATCTTGATGCAAACAGGAGCTTTTTGGTAGCTCTTTGATTCCTGTGGCAGCTGCCTGATTCCAAGAGCTAATCCTGTGTTCAGATCTTGCCAGCAGCCTCTCTTCTCTTGCATTCTCAAAGGCAGCAGTTGCTTAGAGCCTCTGTTAGTTCAGACACGAATGCAAGTCCCAGCCTCTCGCTGCTCTACCTGGGTATGGATTTGCTTGCAAAAAGTGTCACAACTGCAGCTTTCCCAGCTGAGCTCCCAGCATCTTCTGGTGTTTCTTTCCAAGAGAGGAAAGCATCAGCAATTCCTTCCTTTGTCACAAAGCATAGCCTGGGGTTACACACTCAGGGAGGAAGCAGCTTGAAGGAAGGGGAAGGGTCCAGGGAGGCAGCTTCTAAAGCTTCAAACATGGCAAAATATTTCAAAATAAAAGTGTGCATGTGCTGCAGGTTTATATTTAACAGGATGACTTTGAGCACCCAGGATGCCTTCCGGTTTTGCTCGAAAAGTCTACAAAGCCGGTTATGAAGAGGAGGAGAGATGGAGTGGGTGGGAAATTGGGAGATTGATGTGCCTGTAACACCATGGTGGTGGCTGTGGGAGCTCTGGTCCTGGAGCAAGACCCCATGTATTCAGGGATGTGCAAAAAAAGATTGTCTCCACCTCAGGGAACTTAGAGCTAAGCCTTAAGATTGAAAGCTGAGCTTTTTCCATTTCTGCTTCACTCTTGTGTGAAGGCCTCAAATCTGCTTTTCTTGAAATTGGTCTCAAAATTGCTATTGACTTTAAATGCTGCAAGATCTCACCCATAAATTCTTCTCCTGTCTGCAAAACGAGGATGGCAGGATTTCTGTGCCATCTGTGGTGCTGTGAAGCTGAAAACAATTATCATTTATAAAGTGCTTCAAGCTCAAATGGGAGGTTCTGTGTAAAGGCAAGGCTTTGTGGGATGAAATGTTCCTGCATGTGCCAGTAGCATCTCATATCTGAGTAAGTGTCTGGGTTGAAAGTTTTGGAAGAGTGGTCTGGTGATGCAGAGGTAGTCCTCCAGCTGCTAAATGTCTTGGCTTCTTTGTGGTGTTCAGCAGCTCCAGCTGATCATTACAAAATCAAGGGATGAGCAATTCTGATCCTGGCAGCCACATTTCTCAGAGATGGTGTGACTCTGGCCACCAGCTGGTGGCTTAGCAGCACATCCAGAGTGAACAGGAAACTCAGAGCCCCAGTCACAAGTGCTCGGCCTTTCCGAGTGCAGTAGGATGCATGTGATGGGGGAACAAAAGGGTGTTTGTTTTCATCCAGCTTTGCAGGGCGTAGAAGGGAAGCTGCTAACCTTTGGCCCCAGAGCCACATTTGCCTCATATTTGCATAAAGCCAAATTGGTGCAACAAAGAGCAGATGGCGGCCAAGCACAACACTGTAAGATTCAGCAGTGCACTTTGCAGTGAGCAATGCAAAGCGCGCGTGGCGGGCCGGTGGCAGCTGCTCAGGCCGAGCCAACACATGGCTCAGGTCAGGCGTTTCTAACGGAGCCTCTGCTTCCTCTTTTGCAGACACAAGCCACCAGACTCGCTCCGTCTCCAGCCGCCCCTACTACAGTTTGCCCAACAGCAGCCATGAGAGACGCTCGGTCCTCGCAATCACGGAGCCGCCGCGGTTCCACTCCCAAGCCAAAGGCAAGAACGTGCGTCTGGACGCTCACTCCCGCAAGGCCACGCGGAGAAACAGTTTCTGCAACGGGGTCACCTTCACCAACCGGCCCATCCACCTCTACGAGAAAGTCAGGCTGAAGCTGGTGGCCGTGCACCACGGCTGGAGCGGGGCTCTACGCTTCGGCTTCACCATTCATGACCCATCACAGATGAGTTCTGACGAGATACCAAAGTATGCCTGCCCGGACCTAGTGACCCGACCTGGATACTGGGCCAAAGCTTTGCCAGAGAGGTTTGCTGTGAGAGACAATATCTTGGCCTTCTGGGTTGACCGTCATGGGAGAGTTTTCTACAGTATTAACGATGAGGAGCCGATATTGTTTCACTGTGGTATTAAAGTCTCCGGTCCTCTCTGGGCGCTCATAGACGTCTATGGAATTACCCACGAAGTGCAAATACTAGGTAAGTGTTTGCTCTGGCCAATGGCTTGCTCTCCTGCTTGCTCTTTCCACAGAGGCATGATCTATATGGTTGATCATGTCTATGGGACACTTAAGAGAGCTAATTTACTCTTTGTTTTGTACTTCAAATGAGCCTTTCTTCTTTCACAGAAAGCAATGGGTTTGAGAGGTGTCAGTGGTGGAAAAGCCCTAAAGCTGCACCTCAGAGCAGCCATGTGTAGGGTTAAATGGAATTCTTTATGTGTAACTTCACCCAGCTTTTTCTGAGCTAGATATGCTGCAGTGGCTTGGTTAGTTCTCAAAATATCACCCTTGGGGAGGGCTGCAAGAGGGGATGAATTTGTTCCCAGTAGCAAAGCGAGCCGATTGCCATAGAGTGACTTTCCTTTTGTGACTTCTGCAGCACTGGAATTTCAAATTCAGTGTTAGATGGAGTGTTTTGAACTGGTCTGCACCACAGGGAATCCATTAAAAATACAAGAGTGTTGCCTTTTCCTGGAGGCTCCTAGGAGCTGATTTAGTTTAAACAACCAAACCAAGCTGCACCTGCTCAGGGGGGTGGTGCCTCCATCTCCACACCAAGCAGACACCAGTGATAAGCTGTGAAATGTTAGTGCATTGGACAATCAGCTTCATCACATATTCTTTCAACTACTTCCGATTATTCTGTAGGCCACACAGACCCAAAACTTTTCCTGCTCTTCCTCAGATGCATAATTAAAATTTACCAGTAGCTTATCTGGTGCTCATTGCAGAGGTAAAGGAGCACTTGCTGTATTGGCCAACGGAGCTCCTTGACCAGAGGAGTTGTTCCTCCTCATTAGATTATAGTTAGAAGCTTATTTCAGTCCCCAGCCTCCACTCCTGCCTGCAGCATCTGAGTGTGCAGAGTGAAAGATTCGGTCTGAGGGTACCTGTGCTCTGATTAATCTTCTTTTTTTTTGATCAAAGTTCCAAGCCCCACAGAGTGCCCTAGGAATCAGGGTGATGCTCGGCCATCTGGGGCACTACAGATGTGGTGGTGTTAGAGCAGGCACAGTTGTTTCTCTGTCTGTTTCTCCCAACGTTTTGCCAGTCAAGAAAGCTATGAAATCTGTCTCAAATACAGATGCACAAAGTGCATCTTTCAGCGTCATGAATCTTGGAAACACTCTATAGGAGTGTTTCATGCCAGATACCCTGTGTTTGCTAGAAGCAGCTGGTCCAGCCATCAGCCTACACCAGTGGCCTCTCCTGCATGGCATTCTGAGTGAGGGCAGCCCCTGCTTTGCTGGATGGGTTTGAAAGGCCTGGTGATTTTCTCCTCCAAAACGTGGGCAGTGTCAGTGCTGGGATGCTTCTCCCCTCTCCAGCTTTTGAAAGACCAGTAATATACTTTATTCATGCACTCATAACTTCCATGGGCATCAAATAAATTCTTTCAGCTAGTTAATGGCTTACCTTCAAAGTCAAGTGTCTATGCCACCCCGGGCAGTGCTGGAGGTAGAAGGAAGGGTACTCCCAAACCTCCCCATGCCTTAAAATCCCTTCCTCAGTCTGGCACAGCCTAGGTGATAAACTGGGAAATGAATTAAGAGTCGGCATCTTGATTTTCCCTTTGCTGTGAAAGGGGAAAATAACTCTCTACTGCAAAAATCTTTTTTTGTAACACCTACAGCAAGTAGCTTTTGTGAGAAGCTCTTAATTCAAAATCTCTGCAGTGGTGTGAACACTGCTGAAATGTGAGACTTGAAATCCTCCTGTAAAATGACATCTCTTGGACACATACTGCCTAGACACCTCACAGCTGTAAGGCAATGGCAAGGGGTGTGAAAAGAATAACTACTCAAGCTTGTGCTCCTTCACTCATCACTGTGTTGTGGGTATGGCTTGCACAAGACATTTGGACAAGATGATACTGAGGTGTTTGCTTCTTTTACAGAGCAACCTCAAAGCTATTAGATGCCTCTGCTGTGAAAGCTTTGAGGACCGCACTGGTTTACAGCTTTTCCCAGTGCACCAGTGTGAGGAGCGCCCGGGTTACACGGGTACTCTGTAACACTTGGTTTTCCTCAGCTAGTGCCAAGATTTTCTCTGCCTGCTGCCTGCTCCACATATGACTCTCCACCACTAGCTGTTCTTTAGTGGCTGACCTCTGGCTAATTTTTTCTTTGCTTTTCCATTCAGAGGAACAGAGTTCAGATAGTTTGTAGGCTGAAAAAAAGCAACAGTTGTAACCACTGAAGCGGGCAGTCGTATCTTGACTCTAAGGTCCCTTAACACTGGGTTTGTCTCACAGATAGCATGTTTGCAGAGACCATGACCACTGCCCGTCTCAGCACTGCCCGTCTCAGCACCTGCCTTCCGCAGAGCAACCACGACTCAGCCAACTTCAACAACAACGAACTGGAGAATAACCAAGTGGTGGCCAAAATCGCAAACCTAAACCTGAGTCGGGTACCAGGACTCGCGACAGACAACCACATCATCCCCTGCTGCCCAAACCGACGGCAGCGCGCCCAGGGGGTCCCAGCCTTCCTGGACACAGACCTGCGATTCCACCCCACCCGTGGGCCCGACATCACCTTTTCTCAGGACCGAATGGTTGCGTGCACCAACTGGCAGGAGAGCAATAGGACTTTGGTGTTTTCCGACCGGCCTTTGCACATCGGTGAAAGCCTGTTTGTGGAAGTAGGACATCTTGGGTTGCCATACTACGGGGCTCTTTCTTTTGGCATCACTTCTTGTGATCCGAGTACTTTACGGACGAACGAGCTGCCGGCAGACCCAGACTTCCTGCTGGACCGCAAGGAGTACTGGGTGGTGTACCGAGCGTTCCCCGTCCTCAGCAGCGGCGACATTCTCAGTTTCATGGTCTTGCCGAATGGAGAGGTGCACCACGGGGTGAACGGAGCCAGCCGAGGGATGCTGATGTGTGTGGACACCTCGCAGTCTCTCTGGGTGTTTTTTACAATCCATGGTGTAATCAACCAGCTCAAAATATTGGGTAAGTGCAGCCCAAAGAGATGAGAACAGGCAACGTGTGGCTGGGGACACTTCCTGGCCCAGAGCAGGAGCTGCAGGTTTGCATCTGCAGTGTTGTCTTTAGCAGGTGGTCACCAATGTGAGTGAGCAGCTCCTGGTCTCAGCTTGTGTTTGCAAACAAGAGTGAGGGAGACATGGTAGCTGTCACACAGGTGTATGCAGCCTGTGCATGCACCCCGAAAACCATGAGACCTGCGGGATAAAAGCAGCAGATAGGAAGGCAGGTGTGGCTGTCTGCAGGGCAGGGAGCTGGTTGTCAGGGTGTATGGTTTTAAAACCCTCTGCAACCACTCTTCCAGCTAGGAGCTGTTGAACTCCTGCCTTGGTAAAGGTGGTAACTGTTGTGGGTACAGCTCTGGTTTAGGCACATGTGTTGCTGTTGGGCAGTAATCGCTCCCCAAGCGCTGCCACAGATCAGGTATCAGATGTTGCTGTTGATTTATTGCTGGTGACCGGTTACAGTACTTCTCCTTACCCCTTGCTTAGGAATCTGTCAGACAAGCAGATATTGGTGGCTTTGTGAAGCAGCCTTTTCCCATTTAAAGCAATGTCCTTTCCCAGCTGCCCCAGACCTGACAATGAGACAGTGATAGCTTTAGGCAAGTACTGCTGGAGGGGTCAGGACCATGGAGAAGTGACTTTACACCCCAAATGATGTCTGTCACATAGCCTAGTACTCACGTCACTGAAGCATTGACCAGAAATAGTACAGTGGCATAGCGAAGGTCACACCCACAGCCATGCACCTGTATGGTTACTAAGGGGCAGCACGTCACTCAGCAGCTGGACTTCCTCCTAAAGCTCCCTGCACTGATGGGGTGGGAGCCACGCTCTGGGCTGAGGCGTTTAGCTGAGGTCTGGGCGCCTGCCAGCCCTGCAGCAGGCTCAGCTCTCTCCTGTCTTTGCAGGCACTGTGCAGTCCAGCCCAGTGACCGTCTCTCCCTCAGGATCCCCTGGTGGCTCGCAGTATGACAGTGACTCGGACATGGCCTTCAGCGTCAACAGGTCATCATCTGCTTCAGAGTCATCGCTTGGTAAGGAGAGCCTAGCCCTTGGTGCCTGGCTGTGCCAGCTACACCAAGACAGGAATCTGGGCTGACAGAGGATGCTATGCCAGACAGCAGGGCAAAGTTAGGGGGAAGCTGTTACATCTCCTACAAGGCCAGCAGAAATAATTGGAAGAAAGGCCAGGTTCAACTAGCAGCCTGCTCTACTGGCAGGGGAGCTGTGACTCGATGATCTCTAAAGTCCCTTTCAACCAAGTCCCTTTCAACCTCAACCATTCTACGATTCTATGAGAACACAAAGCAGTGAGAAGCTTTTCACAGCCTGAAGAAGGGCTGCATGTTGCTTCCCTCTTGGTCAGTCTGTCTGATGAAGGTGATGCCTGCAGGACTGCCCTTGCTTCAGCAGCCGTGCTACATTAGCGAGGGTTGCCATACTGTGTCTGGGGCTCTGGTTTCTTGTCTTGTACCACCCAGCGTGCTGCATTCTGCACTGCCAGGGCTCTGTGCTGAAGGGATGCCCATGTAAACACTCATACTAGTGTTTGGGTCTCATGCAGAGAGTCCTGGGTGCCCAGCCCAGTACTCTCCATGGCACATGCCACTGTTGTGCTGTGCACAGCTGCCTGACATGGCTGATGAGATGCAGGAGCACCCTGGGTTTAGCACAGCTCCTTTGGAGGGAGCAGGGCCCTGTACACCCACACCACAAAACGGCTGTGCAATCACCACCCTGCGTGGGGAAGCCCAGGTGAGCCATGCTTGCCTCCTCTGTAGAAAAGGAATGGTGTGCCTGGAGTTGTACCTGTGCTGGGGCCAAATGAGCCAGGCAGTGACTAAGGAAAAGCCTTAAGAAATAGAGCGTGTATGTTGCATGTTGTCAGGTCTGCACCAACCTGGTGATTGAATGACCTTGTTCCTTTCTCCTCCTTTTCAGTGACTGCTCCCAGCTCCCCCCTGAGCCCTCCTATCTCTCCTGTCTTCCCGCCTCCGGAGCCGTCAAGCAGCAAGAACGGGGAATGCACCGTGTGCTTTGACAGCGAGGTGGACACGGTGATCTACACCTGCGGACACATGTGCCTCTGCAACACCTGTGGTCTTAAGCTGAAGAAGCAGCTCAACGCCTGCTGCCCGATCTGCCGCCGGGTCATCAAAGATGTTATTAAGATATACCGCCCCTAGCGCCCCCCAGCGCCGCGGGAGGGGGAACGCCGCTAGCAGTAACCTTGCCTTTCCGTCCCTGCTTATGGGTTATCGTGCTGGTCAGTCGTTATCCAGTGGCTCGTTATCTGTGTTTCCTTATTTGACTGGGGAGGGCACAATTCAGGGATCAAACTGAGCTGAGGATCACATGGGGCCCAACGGCACGGCCGCCGCCTGCCCACGGGGGAACTCGGGAGTCGCGCTCTGGGCCTGACCCAGCTGCAAATGAGACACTTCCCGTGCAAAGGCTCTTTCCCCCCTTCCTCTAGAGGAAGGGGCTCGCTGTGGCGTGGATCAGGAAGGGGAGGTTGCCACTTGGCCAATGCCAGGTGCCACTGGGCTTCCCCAGCCTTGAAACCCCAATGGCTCTGGGCTGCTGCTGGATGCTTGCACCCTGGTGGAACAAAATTAGGACAAGGCCCAGTGGGAGGGTTCAAAATGGACAAAAATGATCTGGAAATGTCATGTTAATCCATGTAAGGGGAGCTAGCTAAGGCCAAAATAGTAGCACAGCCAGATTCTCACTTGTTTGTGTTTTGCCAGCCCTGAACAGGCTTCTGGGGCGTACGGAGAAGCTGCTCTGGACTTAGATAAAGCAGCTTTTGCTTTTTGTGACAGAGCAGGGACTTTTGGCCGTGAAGGCTGAGACCCAGGCAGCAGCCATGGGGTAACAGAGAGGAGCATGAGCCCGCTGAGAGCCCCAGCCAAGCCCAGCTCCTGCTGCAGCAGTGATGGAGCAGCAGCAGTGAAGTCCTTCAGGTGCTGCCAGTCTGGCCAGCTGCTGAAGCCATAAATTGCAGCCTGTGGATGGGTGAGAGGTTTGGATGGGCACACTGCAGCCCTGGCTTAGGAAAAGCATGGAGCTACTGCTGTCTGCAGTGATGGTGTTTGTCACCTGCAGGCAGACACATGCAGGTTCTGCTCTGCTGCTCTTTGAAGGCAGTGTAGCTGCCGTCTTGCCCAGTCCCCCCTGGCTCAGCCTATCCTAGCCCCTTACCTGCAGCCAGCACTGTGGCAGGGCTCAGCCTTTCTCCTGTCCCAACACAGGGACTTTTTGGAGCCTGTGGTGAGAAATTAATGTCTGAACCAGACCCAGCAGGCTTACCTTATGCTGGGGACTGTATGTCCTGATTTTATCTGCTCTTTCTGCTACCTTTCCAGGTTTCCTAGCACAGCTCCCAGCTGCCCAGACACTAGATCCCAATAGTAGATGAGAACTTGCTGAGACGACCAGGGATCTGTCTCATTTGGCTTTACCTGGGAGCAGGAAAGAAAGCCTGCTGCTAGTGTGAGATGTTGGGACCTAAAGGTAACTAGGTTTCAGCTGTAACATTAGACAGCTACAAGCAGCAGCAACATAGATGAGCTGGGCAGCATCTAAACATGCAGCATTGAGGAGCTCAGTGTCCTCCTCCCTCCTGCTCCCACAGGAGCTGCCCTCCATTCTCTATTCTCCATCCTCTGCCCACATGCACAGTTCCTTTCCACTCCTTCAGCTTGAGCCTGGCTGGTTTCCAGCTGGTCCAGGTTTGTAAAGAGGGGAAGAGACAGGATACAAATGGGAGGATGAGTGAGAGGCTGGTGTTCATCTAGCTCAGTGACCATGTGCCACCAAGTGGGTAAGAACAGCTTTCTTCAGAAAGGTGCAATTACCACATTTCAGCCCCAAAAGAGGAAAAAAAGGAAGACCAAGCCTTAGAGGGGTTGCCTGAGATTGTTGGAGTCTCTCACATCACCTCACCATTTACTCTCCCAAGGCCATGGGTGTACAGGTAGCTGCCTCTTGCTGCACCACTGCCTGGGTGGTGGTTTGATGCTGCTGCCCTCGGTCACTGACCGGTACTCAGCTCCATCCCAGCCCCACTCTGCCATTGAGGAGTGCTCAACCTCCCTCAGCTGCTCACGGGCAGGGAGAAGTTTTTTCCCTTGAAGAGCTCATTAACATTTTAATTAAGTGAGGCTGCTGTAGAGTGAGATCTCTCACCCATTCCATTGTGGCATCACAGCAGAGCCTGCCAGCTTTGTAGAGCCCTTTTAGGACACTCAGCTCTGCACCGACCGTGCCATTGCCAAGTGTGCTCAGCCCTCAGCAGAGCCACTGTGAACTGCCAGTTCACCTACACCTTTGCAAAAGGAGGCAGCAAGGGCAGCTTTTGTCAGCTTTTTGGCAGCTGGAGCCTTGCCCACACCTCCTGGCTGCCATACCACCTGAGATCACAGACGTTGCCTTGGCAGAGACCTCCCTGGCCCTGCGCTGGCAGATCAGGGTCCAGCTGCAGCCTGTGGCCATGGCACTAAGAGCATGATGATGGCAAAGTATGTGAGCATGGGCTGGAAGGCCAGGGGTTAGTGCCTGCCTGCTGAACAGGCTGCAGCCTTTGCCTGATGAGGAATTCAAGGAAAGCTGTCTGATTCCACTGCAAGCAAGGCTAGCTTGGATCAGCTCTGGTCTAGCAAATACCAGTGGCTGGCCCTGGGGGCTGCTGTTCTGCAGCCAGTCCCTTCGGGTGGCTGCCCACAGCTGTGTGCCCGAGCAGAGCAGAGCCCAGTTGCTTGGCTAACTCCTCAGGTCCTCAGTGAGCAGGGTGAGTTGCATGCCTGGGGTGGGGTTATTTTTTTGGTGTAGCTCTCTTTCTAAGCCAACAAGGAGAAATACCACATCCACCCCAGGCTGTGCCCGAGCTGTTCAGGACACGTTGCACAGGTTGAAGTTTTGCTGTAGCAGCCCAGACCTCTTTCCAGAAGGGCAGCATCCAGCAGGGTGAGCAAGGGAGCCAGCTCAGTCAGGGTGCAGAGTGCAGCTGTTGAGAGCAGCCAGACCTGCCACCCTGCCTACCTGAGAGCCACAGGAATTTTCCAGAACAGGCCTCTAAAACAAAGTTTTCCAGGAAAAGGTAGCCTCTTACAGATTTAATTGTCAGTACTTGTATTGCTATTTTTTTTAAACAGTCTGATTGGATCTATGATTTGTACAGAAGATCTGTTTGTGCCTTATAAGGGTGTCTGTGCACTTTTTAGCCTTTTTAAAGCAACTTTTAAAAAGACAAAAAAAAACCAAGAAGGGGAAGGGGGGTGGGGGAAGAGCAAAACACAGATCAATGGTAGTTTTATAGACTTTTGTGTTCACTGAGAATCCTGCTTTTTTTAATATATATTATATATATATTGGAGTGAAAAAGTGTTTATTTCCATGGATTCCTCCCCCCCCCACCTCCCCCAACCTATTGGTTTAAAAATTGGGGAAAAACAAAAAAAAAGGAAGAATGAATGAAAGAAAGAAAGTAAAAAGAAGAGGGGGGGGGAGGAGCTCTTTTACCTTCCCCCTTTTCAAAATGATAGTTATACTCCCTTCTCCTTACCTTTATGATTCAATACTGTGACCACCTGTACATCATGTTTAAGCTGAATCAGATTTTGGACCTCTGCATTAGGCTTTTCAAATCATGTGGGGGGGCCGGGGGTGGGGAGGGCACCGCACGAGGGAGGGAACTGCACTTGTACATGTCAGTGCTCTATAGCCTTGTGTTTAGTGCTGTGTGTTTTACTTTTGTCCATTTACCTGTTTTACATTAATATAATTTTACTTGTTTATGAGACAATAAAACTTTGGCTTGTAAAGAGTGCCCCTGGATGTTTAAAAGCATTTGCCCTGCAGGTGTGTGTGTGTGTGTGTGTGTGTGAATAAATCCTTTATTTCAGAGTGGGGCAATGGAAATGCATGGAGTCAGGGCACCTCTGCCTCCAAAAAAAGAATACATTAGGCACTTGAAATACCTTGCATCAGCTTTGCATTGCTCCTGGGAGGCTGTGCACAGAGGGTGCTCAGTCAGTCCATGGGCAGGGCGGGTTTTGTTCCTGGGTCACTTAACCTCGCAAACCCTTCAGAAGTTTGGCCAGCCACTGCACTAAAAGCAAGATGTGTTTCAGGGCTACAGAGGTGGGAAGGGTCCTGTGGCAGATGACCTTGTTAGGTGCCACAACTTTCCTCATCCAACCTGCATCGTCTCAAGCAAGACAGTTGCCAGCCTGACCTCACTCCTGTGCCCACGCTGGGGCTGGGGCAGTCTAGGAACTATCCCAGCTGGCTTAGGGAGGGGTAATGCAGACATGGGCAGGGGGTGACACAGACAGGAACAGGAGGGCTGCTGCTTTTTCTTTTTTTTCTCCCCATGCCCCCAACTTTTTTGTTTTGTTTGGTAGCAATGCCTGGCTCATCATTTCACAAGCAGAGGCCAACAAAAGGCTCCTCTGTAAACTGTTTATATCCTGAAATGTGGCCTGCTGAAGCCAGACACCAGTCAAGCAGCCTCCAATGTGGTTTAAAGTGGAGTGGAAGAATTCATTCATAACTCTTCCCTGGCAAGAACACAGCCACAGTTGAGCGTTTGCACAAAACCCATCACGAGCCGCAGGTGGGGAAGGAGCCTGGCAGTGCCTGTTTATGCCAGAAATGCCTTTTTATAAGCTCTGCTGCCTGGCTGTATGCAGAGAGCTGACCCTTGTGAGCTGCCAAGAGACTAATGCCACTGGTCTCAGGCCATGGAGCGACTTTGCACCATACTTGGCATTAGCATGCTGACTTGCTCCAGCTGCTGCCGGCCTGAACCCCAGGGAGACCATGGAGGACCGGTGCCTGCTTCCATCACCTGCACCCACAGCCCCCCTTCCCCTCTGCCAGCCTGGATGCCATGGCACACATACCTGCCCACTCTGAGCCTTCCATGAACAAAGCCTAACTCTCATTAAGGCTCTGCCAGCTCTGCTTGTAGCACAGCCACAGGAGCACTGGAGCTGTGGCGGCAGCTGGTGTCACTCAATGCCAGGTGCTGTGTACCCACAGGGACATGGTGTGGCACCATGCTGGCAGCAGGGAACAGCCTGAGGAGGGATGGGCCCTGTTTGGTCATGCTGGTGCAATACTCCAAGTTGTGACACAGGACCCAGATTTCTCCCCAACTCACTCAGCTGCTGCTGGGTGCCAAGTGGGTGCCATCAGGGTGGGTGCTGCATTCTAGGCTGCTCTTATGGCACTTCTGTATGGAGCACAGGCAGCTGCTTCTGGCACAGGGCACATGCTGCAGGCAGGTGAATGAACATGAGCTGTCAGAGGGAGCAAGCTGAGCCCAATGGTGTGTAACACAGTAGGCACTGGGCTGTTACTGGCAGCATGCACAGCTCCACCTATGGTTCTTGAAGCCCTGTGCTGTCTGGGTTGGGTTATGGCCACCAGGAAACTAGGGGTAAGCATAGACAGGGTTTGCATGTCCCAGGCTGTCAAGTAATGAACTGGGCTAGTGGAAGATACTCTAACCAATCTCTACATGTGTGCAACACCACAGTCCTCTGACAGAAGGCACTTGGGCTCTTAAGTCCAATTCTTACTTTGCCTGAGCTTGTTCAATTAATGCAGCCCCATTCCCTGGCTAGCCTGAACGAGCCCCTAGAGCTCCTCAGGTCAGGCAGTCTCTCTCTCTCTTTCTCTGCAGTTGCCCAGAATTACCAAACTTAATCTGCTGGCTTGAGCTCAAAGTAACACAACTGTCACACTTCCACTGCCCTACTTACAGAGACATCTATCTGGGCTTGGACTCAAAGGCAAAACCCAAGAAGATGTTGCGGGGGGTGTGTGGTGTGTGTCCCATGACTCTCACCACTCCCAGGCAGTACTGTGTGCACATGAACACAACCATGGCTGCCTGGATGGATGGACAGATGGCACATCCCACAGATGCAGGCCTGGAAGAGTCAGTTGTACAACACTCCTCTGTCTTCTGGATCATAGAGATGGGAAGAAAAAGCAAAGCTCTGCTGAACACTGTATAACTAACTCAGCAATCACATTTCTCCTTCTCTTGAGCACTGGGGTACACAAAGCACAAACTGAGGACCAGGCTATGTCTCATATAGGGTATGTTGATACAGCCACAGCTGCAGAGGAAAAATATCCCCCCTTTATGTGCCACTATACACATACCCATACCTGACCCATGATCCTGCAGCATGTCAGTTGTGGGAGTCCCAGGAGGTAACCTGGGGCTCAGCAGCAATGGATGAGTTAGGCTATTCATGGCCAGGAACTGTTAAGGCAAATGTCTGAGCATTGTGACCTGCCCCACAACCATTATAAAGGATGCCACAGCCCAAAGCCCTCGCTGCAAGTCTCCTTGAAGCCAAATGACCCCATTCATCTGCTGGTGACAGAAGCATGCTTCACCTGGGGATGACTCCCACGCAGCAAGAGGGAGTGCAGCTCAGTGACTCGGGGCTCCTTGCTGGTGCCATTGCTGCAGCGGCAAGTGGGATGTGCCAGCTCCCAAACAAACTCCCTGGGCAGAGCTGCCAGCACTCTGGGCAGGACAGCAGCACACCTCCCAGGACAGCTGCCACACAGCATCCCAGACACACACCAGCCAGCCAGGGGTTCACAAGGGTGCTTGAAACCAGTCAAGCAGTTTCTCTTTATTTCTTAAAAAAACAAGCAAACAAAACCCCACCCACCAAAAAAACCCCCAAACACCACCACCCAACCCCCACCCCCCCACTAAATAAAAAACCCCATCAATCCCCTAAAGGTGAAAGTATAATTGGGCATTGACACAGCTACATCTACCTTCTGCTGCCCCCCTCCCGCCCACATCCCGTAGATCTATACGCGCTTACATAGGATAGCGAGACACGGACAGACAGAGGGGCTCCAGGGGCCTGCAAGGAGCAGCAGGACACAGAGAGGGCCTCCAGCCTGCCAGGGATGTGCAGAGACGTGGAACCTCCCTGACGCCCACCTCTTCTGCCCCCAGACATAGTGATGCCCAGCCCTGCCGCCAGCCCTTGCCTCAGGGCTGTACTGGTGGTGGGCAAGGAGGGAGGGTGGTCCTTGGTTGACAGGGTGATGAACCTTGTGGCCAAGCTCTGGGTACTGAGCCTCCCAGCTGCCCTTCTCCTCCACAAGAAGTAGTCGGGGAGCTCAGCTGTGTTTGATGTGCAAAGCAGAGAGGCACAGCCTAGGAAAGGGCATATAGGGCTGCCACAATGGAGGCACATCAGATGCGGGGGGCAAAGCCCTGCCGGCCCAGCAGCTCTCAGCGTCTTCCCAACAGGAGCTGTTGTCAGCCTGTGGACCTTTGCAGATGGAAGAGCAGCAGGAAGGGGTAAGGCTGCAGGTGTCAGCACCCTGCTGAGGGGCACCCCATGCTCAGGCACTCGCCCTGCCTTCTTGGAAGCTCTTAGGGACCAAGGGGAGATCCTGTCACACGCTCAATGAGCCAAATACAGTACTTGTGTCAGCAAAACGAAGCACTACCAGCTCTGAGGTTCAGTCTGGGAGGAAAGCAGAAATAGCCCTCACTGAGTACAGAGACCACAGAAATAGCATTGTCCCCTCTGAGGAAAGCCGAGGGCAGTGAGGCCTCTGAGATAGAGAAAGAAGAGACACTTCTGAGATTAAAAGGCCATTCAGCAAAGAGAGAGCAAAGACACAGTGCCACAGGGAAAGGGCACACAGCCCTTCCAGCCCCTGTGTGAAACTGTCACAGCAGATGTGGGACATTGGGCCAGCCCCCTCCCCAGATATAATGGGAGCTGGATTTGGCTGCAGGGCCACTCTAGCTTGACTCATCCTGTCCCCATTCCTTTCCAAAGCAAAAGGGATGTAATGGAACAAGAGATGCACTGAGACAAGCCAGTGTTGCTCCCCCAACCCACCCTGCAGCTCTCCCGGGAGCACATCAACACCTCGCAATGTGCCATGCAAGGAACGTTGTTATTGGATGGGGTTGCAGATGTATTGCTTGTTGCCAGCTCAGGTGAGTCAGCCTGATCACAGGCTGATGTGCCACCAGAGTAAAACTGTAGGTGGGTGAGAAAAGAATCAGCTGGAGACTGGAGTGCATGAATTCCCATGCCTTAAAATGAACCTTGGGCCTTCTGGGTGTGAGGCTGGACTGGAAAGGTCAGGGCTTCTCTAGCAGATCAAATTAGGGCTGGGATAAACTGCCCCATCACCCTCCTGGCACAACCCTGGCCCAAGGAACCACCACTTTCATTCTGTACACAGAGGGAGGTATCTTCAACACCACATTTCCAAGGTGAAAAATAGGGGATGGAGAAAGAAATGAGCATCTGGGAGAGTGGACAACAGTCCTTCAATTCCACCAGCCTCAAATTAGAGGGAAAACTGTAATTGTTTTCAGCAGCAAAGTGTGGCCATGGAGCTGCAGCTGAAATACTTTCACTTGCAATTAAACTAGGGCAACAGGATTTGGTCAACAAGAAACCCACAGAAGCATCAGGTTTAAAGCTCCTATGGAGCGAGATGTGGTCCTGAATCTGTAAGTAGCCAAGTACAGAACAGAAGAAAGCAGCACTGGGGAATGACAGCTCTTCCATGCTCATCCTCCTGCTGGGATAAGCAACACTGAGGGCAAGATTAGGTTTGGCAGGCAGGAATGTCAGTGTGGAAGAACTTGATCTGAAGGCCCCCAAACAGCCTGCCATGCAGGATGAAATGGAAGTACCCGGAAGACAGGCCGATGGGGTGACAAAAAAAGGCAGGAAGCCCCTGAGCACCAGACATGCCTTGCAACTGGTTATGATGAGGAGCTCAACTCCCACATTCTGGATTGCACTTGATAATATCAGCACCTACTGAAGGACCCACTTCCTGGCTGCTGCCCGCCAGCCCGGGGAAGCTCTGTGGGTCACGGGAAGGGGTGGTCCCCTAATAGTCCAAGAGGCAGGGCAGTCTGCATGGGAAGGAAAGCAAAGCATCCATTTCCATGGCTTTTGGGGTTCTTTCAGTCCTCTGTGCCTTGCATAGTATTCTTCAGCTACCAAAGCAAAGCACCTCTTGTTGTTTGGCTGCAGTACTGCAGGGGAGAAGCCTTTGTAGCATCCAGGGCCAGCACAGAGAGGAGCTGTTCCACCTGAGTGTGCCTGTGTGTATGCCTCTGCATTGTTTTTCCTACCAGAAGGATGCTGAAGCTAATGCTTGTCATTGTAGAGCACAGAAGGATGAAGGGATGGTCCTGTGGCACAGGTGGGGCAGGGAGCAAGGCCTAGCCTTTAATCAGAGGACAATGCCTGTACCTGCACATGGTCACAGAGCTACAGGGACCTCGTTCTCAGCAACCATTCCTCCTTTTTACCATGTTCCCTGGCGTGCTGCTGCACACCTGGAGTAAGCAATGTGACCTACAACATTTGGCTGTGACTCTGAGCCTCAGGAAAAGGTAAATCCTTTTGTGTGTCCAGATTTCCTTTGCTGCTACTCTGCTACGTTTCACTTCTCTCCCTGGCTACTGCTATACTTCTAATTCCCCAAACAACTGGCAAAAATGTCTATCAAGGTCCACCTCCCCAGTATGGAGAACCATGGTAGCCATCATATGCCACAAAGCTTGGCCAGAGCAGCCCTGGCTGCACGACTGGGCTACCATCGAGGCCCTTGAGCACAGTGCTCAGGGAAGACAAGGGGAAGAGGGCAGGTGGGGGCACATGGGTAGGGAGGGAAGGCCAAGTTGCTTCTCCCATGCTGCCACCAACGGGCACCAGCTGGGAAGCGTGGGATCTCAGTTGTTATCTTTTGTTTTAAAGCCAGCCTCACAGAAACTATAAATTAATCTGCTAATTAAATACTCAGGTGAGACACCGGAGAGCCTGCAGCTGTGCAAGCAGAGGAGCAGCTATGGCTTCTTCCGTAGGTAATTGGAAGGGATCCAGCCCTCCCAGCACGGGCCCCCAGTTAGGACCTTGCAAAACCACCAGCCGCTGCTGTTCTTCTCGCGAACTTCAAACAAAGTCCCTTCTTTAAAGCTGTTGGTCTCCTCATCACCTTCAAAATCTGCCACTGCCACATACAGAGCTTCCTTGGAGATGTCTGGACTGGAGAAAAGGGCTGAGGTCCTCTCTCTGGCTTCTCCTCTTTCTACTGGCTTGGATATAACCTTTTGGCTTACACTGCTTTTCGCTTTGGCTTCATCCTGGACAGATGCAGCGAGGAATGGTTTGGCTTTCGGAGGAACCAGCATGGGCCTCCCTGGCACTGGAGATGGCCTGATCTCAGGTGCTTCCTGTGCTGGGGTCCTGAGCTCTACTGCAGGGCTGCAGGCAGGACCCCCTGTTTTCTTGGGAGGGGGTGGCCTGCGGGGTGGCACAACAGGGCGCTGCGCTGGGGGTTCCCTGGCCCCTGGGGTGTTTGCTGGGCCCAGGGGAGGTTTGGGCATTGCTTCTTTCGCAGCATGGCTGTCCAGCTTGGGCAGGGGTTTGCTCTCCATGCTGGGTCGCTCCTGATACCTTCCAGAAGCCTCTGAAGAGACCACGGTGTTAGCGAAGGAGCTGTCGCTGGCAGCGGTGTCCTGCTCGGAGGGTCTCTCTGGGCACTTTGCAGGCCTAAGCTTGCTGCGCAGGTTGCAAATGTCCAGTTTGTCATTAGCTGGAGGAGGGTCAGTCCGGACGGCTGCAGCAGGTTTTGGCCTGATCTGAGGTCTTGACTTCAAGAATGGATTCTGGGTGATGGGCTCAGGCTTCTCCTCCACGGGCTCAGCTTTTGGCTTGGTTGGCTTGACGATGGGCCGGAGGTTTGGCTTCTTCACTTCCTTGGCTGACACCTTGTGTCCACATTCCAGTCCCATTTCATTTTTCAGCTGGAAGAGTTTGCCCTTCTCCGGTTTCAGCTCAGGCTTCTTGCTGTCCTTTGGGGCTGCAAACTGCTTGGGTGGGATCATGGGCAGAATCACGCCTGGGGGCTTGGGAGGAGGCCTCTGCCTCTCCAGCAACTCACCTTCCGATTTAATGATGGACTCCTTCCTGGGTGGCAGGCTGGGCTTCTCCTCTGTGTCATGGTCTGAGATCTCCTCGTACCCACTGGCAAAGGCTAGGTCCCCACTCTCAGGAGCCTCCTTCCCCTTCCAGTCTTTGGCCCACTTTCCACCACAGTCCATACCATTAGGAGGAGCCTCTGGCAGAGGACGACACGGTCCTGTCACTTCCTCACCACTGCTGCTGTCAGGCACAGGATCACCAAGCCGGAGCTGAGCCATCTCATTGGGTAGTGGAGCCAGGAAATTTGGCCTGGATGCATTGCTGGTTTTCTTGTACTTATCAATGAATGTGGCAGGGGCCCAACCTTCCTTCTCCTCGATCTGAATGTACCACCAGCCACTCAGGTTCTTCTCAATGACCTGCCAAGGGGAAAGGGAATGTCAGACATCCACGTGGGAGTCCTCTCTACACAACAGGGGATGTTAGGTGTCTGAAATCATGGCAGGGTGGCACGTGGCCTTGGTGCCTCCCTCTCCTGGTAACCAAAAGTCATACAGTCACAGGACTGTGTAACAGGAGGAGAACCTGCGAAGGACCTCTGCCAGGGAAGGGACCTGCATGGCTTAAGACCGAGGAATGATGCAGCCACGGTAAGGAGATGCGGCTGAGCTGCCACCATCCCGGCCCGGAGTCAGAAGCTGGATGCTGGATACCGGCAGTGGCCACTGCGCGGCACTGTGAGAGCGATCAAGAGATGCAGCACAGCTCAGCCAGCATCCGCCGCGGCGAGGTCCAGAAGTGAGCCGGGACCTGGGAGGAGCTAACTGGGGCAGCCATAAAGACAAAACCCTCTCAGAGAAAGGCACAGCGTACTGCTCAAAAAGCAAAATCACAGCTGCAAGAGAGACACTGCAGCAAAAGTGGGTGTGCTAGGAAAACAGTTTTGGAAGGGGTTTTAACTTTACACTTGGCAATAAGAAAACAGAACTATCTCTGACCCTGTTTGTGATGTGGCTTTGCTTTACACTAGCTCAAACAGCACAGTATTCACTCACTTCAGGGACAGAAAGCCACCAAGTTCACTAGGGAATCCAAAGTCTCATGAGCCCATATGGGTTTCTCTCCTGTTCTAGGAGAGCCCTGGGATGTTAACAGTCCACAGAGGTAATCACATGCACCATTGGGCCCAGTTTCTATCCAGAGTGCTGTGGTGAGCAGATCTTCCCTGCCTGGAAAGGGCCATGGGAGTCAGCAGTGCTGCACCAACATGATGATATGAGAAGTGAAGATGACAGTCTTACCTCTACTTTCATTCCTGCCTGGAAGCTGATGCCATCAGGGATGGTGGTCTGGAAGTCAGCAATGGTGTAATATTCCTCTTCCACTTGAGGAGGGACAGGGGGCTTGGGCAAGTTCAAGCCACGTGGCTATGACAAGAAAAAAGGAAACTCGTCAGTGTGTTTCTACACAACATCCACAGAGCCCACCAGCCTGCAGGGACAAAAGCCAGCAGAGCCAGGCCAGGGAGATAGCTGGGCAGCACCTTCACCAACATAATCCAGCAAGTTATTTCCAGGCTGAGCAGAAAATTGCTCAGTGCCAGAGCTCTTGCTGACACCGCTCACTCTTCCCAGAGGGAGGGAGCCAGTCTGCAGCCTCCCACTGGCAACCCAGCCTTGTGGGACAGTCTGGCCAAAAAGTTCATTAAAAGACCACATGAAAAAAGAGGATTCTCAGGACACCAGGGTGATGGCATACACACTCCAGCCTTGACAAGAGCAGAACCCATGGTATGGAGGTAAGATCCCAGGCAAAGAATAACCAGTGACCAGAGCTCCTTCCAGTGCTCCTTTCTGACCCCCTCTGCCATTGCTGCTCTCCTGCACCAGCTGGGACTTACTATGGTGAGATCTCGGCGAGGAGGGGGCCTCTGCCTCATCTTTGGTGACTCTGTGGAGGAAGAATTCCAGATGCTGTTGAGTTTCTGGCTTCTGGTCATGTGTGTGCTCACAACAGACAAGTGAAAGAGAAAACAGAAAAGCAAGGGCCGAGCCTTCCAGATGGACAAAGAAGCCAAAGGAAGAACCTCTCTAGCCAGTACCCTGGGTGGCATAGGTCACATAGGTCACCCTGGTTTTGAGGGCATCCCACTAGAAGAGGAACCAACTTTGCACCATCAGGTGGTGCTGAGAAATGCAGCTGAGGTCACCACAGAAAACCACCTTTTCATTGTAGGCCTGACCCAGATGATCTGGCCTGCAGAGGGGTTAAAATGCTCCAGCTTCTGAGAGGAAAGCATCTCCAGCCTGAGACAGGGACACTCTTATTCCCATTCCATTGGCTGATCCCCAGCAGCACTGTGCCTGTGCCACTTCTGCCTGTGCAATGCAACCTCCCTGCAAAGCTCACGGTGCCCGCAAGCCTGCTGCCACCCTTGCACCCCACGACAGCACCCAACAGTCCTCAGGAAAGGCTGTGCTGACACCCAGCCACCACTGGCCCCCTCCTGACTGGCTACTCACTGCGTCGGCTGTCGGCGCCGGGCAGGGGCCGGCCGTCCAGCCTCCCGTCCCTCGGGCCAGCAAGGGCCTCCTTCTCCCGGCTCCCCACACCCTGCTGCCGGGAGATGCCGTCCAGGTCCAAGGCACAGGAATGAGTGGACGGGCCCAAACCCAGCTTCTGTGAGAACATCTCTCCATTCCCCTTTTTGAGGTAGGAGGCAGGGGCCCAGCCTTCTTGACCCTGGTACCTGTGGTGGTAACAATGAGAGTGTCACTGCACAGAGCCCCTGTGCTTCACTGGGGCTGTCAGCCCTACCTGGAGGAGGGATCCACTGTGTTGAGCCATCAGACATCCCCAGACACATGCTGAGCAAAGGTACCATGTGATCTGGGCAAAATGAGCTTGCCCAGTGTCATGCCTCATGGCACACGGGCACCTGGAGAGCTCCAGACATGACTAATGCTCCCATGCAAGCCGGCCACAGCCAGTGGGCCAAGGGCTGGGAACGGTGTGAAGCCCAGTTTCCTTTGCTCCAGTTCAGGAATGAAGCACACTGGCAGGGGAAGCAAAGGCACAAACCAGAGCACTGCTGCTGGGATTGATGCACCTGGGTTTGGGAGAAAGCACGAGCCCTCTGCCTGCACGCCAGCAGCCTGGATCCCTTCCCTGCTCTAAATCTGCACTGTTTAGGAGACAAACCAGCCCCATGATCTGACTGAGAAAACACATCCACAGTCTCCCTGCCATGCTGGAGGGTCCTGTGCCAGCACCAAACATTCTCTCTGCTGACTGGGCTGCAGACACTATGCTCAGATGGCACCAGCTACAGAGCTTGTAATTGCCTTTAGAGCTTGTGTGGCAGCTCTCTGCTTAAAAAGTCAGTGGACATTCTTCTGAGGCTTTGCAGCTGCCAAGACCAAAGGTTCAATGTAAGGTTAAGAAAACTGCAGCATGTGCTCCCATCCTGCTCAAGTCCAGCCATCTGCTAGACAAGAGAAAATGAGCTTCCAGGAGAAAACAAGTATCATCTCAGGACGATCTGGAGCCTTTGGCCTCAGCTCACCCTGCACACAGCAGCCCTGGCCCAAACAACAGCAATTCACTGCAGAAGCCTCCTAACAAAGTCAGAGGATCCAGCCAGGACACTTGCTGGTTTTCCCATCAGCAGCACAGGACATCACACTAAGGCTCTCACACCAGGTCCCCTGCAATGCTAAGGCATGTGATGCTGTGACACAGTCTACCTCCCAGCACAGGCAACTGGGGGAATTTAAAGATGTTTAACCACAGCTCTGCTTGGCAAGGGCCTGAACAACAGCCAGCCTTAGTGTGTAGGGATAGAGAGGAATGAGTTCTGATGTGCTGCTCTTCACGGCCCCCTAGACTCACACTTGGACTGTACACCCCATGCAATCAGGTCTCTGCTTTGCACAGCCACAGCTTTAGTACCATGGAAGAGGAAGAGGTAGGAACAGTACCTGATTTTCCACCAGCCCTCCAGGTTCTTCTGGATCACCACCACCACAGCCCCTTTGTCCAGGTTCATTTCATCCTGGTCTCTTGCGGTATATGGGTAAATAACGGTGTACTTCTCCTCTGTTGGAAAGAAAGGGCAGTTTCACAGAGAGGGAGGTTTATAGACTCAGCTGGAGAACAGTTAAGTGATTTATAGAATGATAAATTCTGTTGTAACACAGGTGCAAACACACAGAGATGCACAACCATTCATGAAAGAAATGCCAGTGAAATGTATGTCAAAACAAACCCAGCTGCATTCTGAAATGTAAGCTTTGCTGAGCTCCTCTGCCCGAGAAGTTGTCTAACACAGTCTTCAGTCCTAAGGGAGAGGAGGAACTATCTTATATATGACACCTGCTCTTTACAGAAGCCCTTCCATGCATCCATTTCAGTTTGAATTTCTTTCTCAGAGCCTTCAAAGAAGAACTCTCCTCTACACAGGGAAAGAAATGCCATGAGCATCAGGAAGTAACCCCACACATGCAGACGTGCTCTCACACCACTCTCCATGTGTGTTCACATGAACATCCTTGTTCAATAGCTGGGTTCCCCAAGGCATTGGTCAAAGCCATGTAGTGAGCCTAGAGAAGAGGCTGAATAGTCTACTATACCAAATGATGCTAAGCAGGAACATGGATGCTTTTCCATTCAAGAGGAAGGGGAAAAATCCTGACAGCCATGTGAACAACATCTGTCAGACAAACAGGTCCATCCACCCCCTCCTCTCTTCCATTTTGTCCTGTCCTCTCTGGGAGAAACCCAGGAAAGCAATCATCTGTGCTTCAGTAGTGCTACAACAGGGTGACAAGGGACAAGTCCACCTCCAAAACTCATACCTTTGCACATTCATAAATCCCTACAATAGAGGTTTCCTGGATTTGTCTTCTCGGAGATGCACAGTCCTTGTGAATCACCTAATTTCCTACTCCCTCCTGACCCCAGCTGAGCCACCAACCCCAGGGCCACAGCAAGAGGAGTTACTCTTACAGGAACTAGGGCAGCAACTGCAAGAAGTCTGCATACATGTGTTGAGGGAGAGCAGAAACTCCAGCCTCTGTATTCAAAACAGGCCTCAAAAAATGAGAGGGAATGATAGAGGAAAGAGAGATGGACATGAGTGGGCCTAATAGAAGGCTGAAGAGCATGTGTGGCACACACTGAGGACTGACACAGGCAGGGTTCATCACATGCCAAGGCAACAAACATGCAGACAACAAGGCTCCATGCACACAACATGGGCAGCTGAACAAGTCTCCATGAATTCCACCTTGACCCCATCCACTGTTGTACAAGTCCCCAAGAGTCCGGCGGCGGCCAATGTGCCTGGGCAGAGACCAGTATCTCCATGGGACTGGGAAGACCATGTTGGGGAAGCAGGAGAAGGACAAGAGAGGATGTAAGGAGGCAGCACTTCAGGTTCAAGAGGAGATAGGGCTGACACCAGAGGGTGGCACAGAGACTGTATTTATCTGGAACCCTCTGAAAGCCCTTCTTAGTCTGAGCTCCCCTCCCACCTCCATCTCCCCAGCAAGCGATTATGCCAGCTACAGCACTGCCTTGAGCACACAGTGGTCAGTGGAAGGGGTGTGTTCTTCGGGGCATTCCAGATTTGCTCTAAGCAAAGGTTGTGACCTTGCTGTTCTCATGTGAGCTCATGCATGATCTTTGTTCCATGTGGGTTTGGAAGACATGTGAATTGTCCTAGGACCTGAGTTTTGCTCCTCCTACAGCACAGGGAAAACGGCTCCCTGGGACCTAAAGGAGGCAGTTAAGCAGGGAGAAACTGAAGCAGGAGTCTCCAGCAGTTTCTTACCTTCATCAGGCTGCATTGAGAACTCATCCTGGACACCATCCTGGGCCTCCAGGCAGGTCGCTGGTACCCAACCTTGCTCCTCTGATGTGCTAACAAACCACCAGCCTGAGAACAAAACAGCAAGTGGCTCAGCCAAGGGCTATCACCAGCCAAATCCTCCCTCCCTCCAAACCACAAACCTGGGTGGCTTTGACCCCTCCTTGCTGCCTACAGGGGAAGCTGAGGTGAACCCAAAGCAACAAAGCCAAGCGTTACTCAAAAGGGAGCACAGACAGCAGCACCAGAGATCACAGCTGAGTGATACATACATGTACAGATCCTTCTCCATGGAAAACAGGAGAGGCTCTGAGAACTGAATGGCTCCAGCCATCCTCTCTGCTTCTTTTTTTTTCTCTCCCCCCCTTCATGGTTCATTTTCCCTCAGTCTGGGTCAGCAAGCCCAGGCTAATTAGCAAAGATGAATACAGTGCCTGCAAATCGATAGCTGCCTCCTGCTGTGCTCTTGCCTTCTTCACATTTGTGGAAACAGCAAAATTTAAAAGCAAAGAGCAAATGCAGGATTAAAACATGAGCTTTCCCAGCAGACCTTGAGCCAGCTCCATAGCGGCCACAAGCAATTCTGGGCCACCCTGGGTGTCCAATCAAAGCAAACACGTGCTCCTCTGTTATTAAAAGCACAAGCTATTTGTGTCTTTAGGGGGGAACAAAATAAAGACCAAGCATTATGCTCAGAATCTCACCAGTGAGTCATTTAAGAAAGACAACTAGATTGCTGGGGAAGGGAATCAGCAGCTACCTGCATGGAAGGGAGAACCAGGGCTGACATTTGAGAAATAAATTCTTTGCCATAGCTTTTGAACTGGTTGTGCTAATAGGGTCCAGTTGCTTCAGGGTTGTCCTCACTCTCAGTGGCAGCTGCTGGTACAACCAATCCTCTGGGGACCAGCTCTCCAGCATTTTAAAATCTATTTTCATGATTTCTCTTTAAACTCCTCTCAGGGAATAAACTCCAGAAGCTGGGTCCACCACATGACTCAATCCCTTGCAGAGCTTAAGAGCAAATTCAAGTTCTGAAGCAAGTGAATAGCTTGGCTGCCTGCCCCACTCCATGGCCAAGTACTTCATTGTGTCTGGAGGCAGGAACAGATAATGCACAATGGGGGCTTTCATGGCCACCATGAGGATGTCCTCCTCTGGTAGTCAAACAAGCTTGCCAACTCCAGGAAAGGCTTTTGTCCTCAGGACCCATCGAGCAAGCTCTTCAGCATGGAGAAGCGTAAAGCAGAGTGTAAAAGACGGACGGTGCCGGGCGCTCAGCACACGGGTAATAGACCCTTCCTTTAGAGAAGGTCCTGAAGCCTTGTTCATGTTCAGACAAACTGCAGACAGAAGATGCTTTCTTCACATCCCACCTCAGCTGACCATCCAAGGACATCCCTGCGTGGAGTCTAGAGACTGTTTTGCTTAAGGCCCTTTTAGGAAACTACTGACAATATAGGACTGCTATTCCTGCCCCTACTCTGTGATGCAGAGTAGACCCAAATCCCTCTGCCAAGCCAAACTCTCTGTACCTGATTCATTCTTCTCAATGATATCCACCAACTGGCCCACGCACAAGCTGATCTCGGAGCTCTCCTGCTTCTGGTAGTTTGCCACCACGACATACTGCTCCAGCACCAAGGGGTCGACCGATGCAGAGTCAGCTCCTGCACAGGGGGGACAAGAACCAACCCGTGTGCCAGGGTCAGCACCAGTTCCTGCAAACAAGAGCCACCACTCCCGAGCACCTGCTGGCCTGCAAACAGCTCCAGGACACCCTGGGGACCCCAGCGTGAGAAATGTGAGCTGGAGACTTGAGTAGAGCGAGCAGGAGACCAAACCAGCAGCCAGGTGAGATGGGCACAGCCAGGTGAGACCTTTCTCTTGCTATCCACCATTCCTGCTCACAGACCGAGCTGTCCAAGCAGCGCCACCACCACCACAGATGCACACCGCAGCCCAGTCCCTGCTGTCACAGACTGAGGAGGCTTGGGACTGGCTCCTGTGCACTGGCATCAGCTGCCCCAATGCATGGACCAGCTCAGACCTCAGCTCAATCCACACAACCTCCAGTGACTTTTGCTGGTCCTGGCTGAAGAGCCTGGACATGCAGGTGGAGGGGTGTCTGCAGGCCAGAGCAGCAGCACCCTGCCATCGATGCTGCTGTATTTCAGCCACCTTCCCACCAGCAGCTCTGCGCTCCGCTATTTGCATCGCTAACTCTGCTCAGCTCCTCCTGCTGGAGATCCCCATCTCATGTCACATCAGCAAAGAAACACCCCAGGGAAGAGCGAACGGGCAAGACCCAGCCGGAGCAAAGCTCTGCCATGGCCAGGAGGCGGCCTGGCAGGCAGAGGAGAGACGGCCGATGGCTGCGCGGAGCCCGGGCAGGCTGCAGGTGGCACTGCGGGCTCAGGCAGGGACAGCCGGAGCACCGCCACCCGCTGCCCGGGCACCGGCAGCCAAGCGCAGGCTGCCGTGTGCTTTGCGAGTACTTTCTCATCTAGGAGAGGGCTCTGGCTGCAGCTGCTTGCATGGGCACTGCATGCCCCGGTAGCACTGCAACCCATCACCACTTCAGGAACACAGTCCCAAGTTTGTCCCTAACACATCATCGAACAAAGCTGCTCCTTCCCCAGGTGTGCAGAGGTTTGCTGTGTGCAGAGAGGCCACCAAGCTTTGCAGCTCACGTGAGCAGATGCTGCCTGTGCCCAGTGCCCGGTCCAGTCGACTCAACCCCACCAAGCCGTGCTCAGCCTTCCACCAAACCAGCCACCAGGTGTTTGGTTGCCCACAGCACAAGCAGCACTTGCCTCACCTGCCTCCAGAAGCCTCCACGAAGCAAAGAGGTGTCAGAAGCTCTTGCCCATGACTCCCCTCCAACCCAAGCCCTGGTTCTGGCCTCCAACACTTTGCCTTGTGGCTTTGCCACCTGTCAGATGAGGACACTACCACAGGATTGTCTTCTCCCCAGATGAAATAAGATTTAATTAATATTTGCCAAGTGCTTTGGAAACAGGAGAGTGTTAATTGCTCCAGCCCAAAGGGCACAAAAAGATCAGACACCTGATAACGGGTGTTAAGTTGAATTTACAGGAGCTGTGCATGCACTCTGAGCAGGGAGCCTCAGGCTCTGGGCTGGGGCAGAAATCACATCTAGCTGCTATGGCGTGGCAGATAAATGGGACAATTACCTCCCAGTCTCTGAAGGTGTGAAATTACAGAGAAAGTGGTGGTCCCTTGGGACAGTTAGGTGAAATCCAGGAAAGAAATTCAGACTACATTATCAGGAACACGCTTCTACGGGCAAGCGCACCCCATGCTGCAAGAGACCCCCCAGGGCTCCCCCATCACAGGAAAGTCTCAGCCTGGCAAAAGAATTTCCCACAGGAAACCTAGGGTGACATACTCATCCCCAAAAGGTATAAGCAGAAATGGACAATATCTAGCAGGTGTTCAGCCATCTTAGGGTGCTCTGCTTCCTGACGGAGAAGGTCTCCTGTGCACAAGGTCACAACCTCTCAAACTGGCTCTGAGAGACAAAGACCACAATAAAGATTTCACTGAACCATTATTTTCAGGACAGTTTTATTTAAAGGAAGAAGAGGAAAACTGTCCTTGTTGTTTTGCTATAAACAGCACTCTGCAGGGCTCCAGGTGAGCTGGCCAAGTGCAGAGGACCTGTTACCACTAATGAGAGCTTCCTCCATACCAAGATCCAGAGGTGGGGCACCAAACAGACTTGAAAATAGCCCTCAAAAGTGAATGGTGGATGCTAGGACTATTTGTTCTACTAGTTCAATTAAAGGTTTGTGCTCAAAATGATCAGAGGATCTACCCAACCCCTGAGAGGAAAAAAAACACAGCTAAAGGAAGAAGAAAGCAGTACTTTCCTTTCTGCCTCCCTCACTGTAATTACACCCCTTGCTCTGAGGCTATTTGCAGTTTCAGCAGGCAATTCTGGATCCTCCAATGTACCTATTAAAACTAGCAACAGAAGTGGTAAACTGAGCTTGGAGGAAGATGTGGAAGTTAATTTCAGGAGCATCTTCACCTAGCATAACCATCCTCAGCCACAAAAATACACAAGTCAACATCAAAACGTCCTGCAGGTGGGCAGACTTGGGTCTCTCCAAAATAGCATTGGTGTAAATCTTACCACCTAAAATGAGAGACAGCAGCAAAGCTCTGCAGCTGGGGATGAAGCATTAGTACAGTCCAGAACTCAGCAGAGTGAGTTTTGCAGACAGCTGCAGGCAGGAGCACAGATTGTGTATTCTGAACACCCATCATCTGTGAGACTGGCAGGAACATGGCCAGGAAAAGGGATGTGCATTGAGTCAAGAGACTACCGAGGTCCGTGGACTGGACTTGCAGAACTGATGCTTGGAGGAGAGCCACTGGGAGGATGCACTCAGCTCTGCAGGCTGGGCCAGGCAGAAGCTGGCGCCAGGCAGTGCACATCCTAGCTACCAACCAAGGACTGCTCAGCACAGTGACCTTGCTCTGAAGCCATGTTAGATATGGGTTAGCCCATAAATCTTTGCAGGTATTGTTTAACCAGGAGCTTGGCCATTCACCCAGAGTGCTGAGATGCACAAAACCAGTAGGAAATCTCACAGATATGGGGTTGCTTATGTTTGGCTTTGCAGTATCACTGCCAAAAGTGAGGACTTCTGGGGCTTGGACACTGGTGCCTGCAGAGGGTAAAAAAGAGCTCAGGACTGAAATGGGGAGGCACAGGTATCTGGTTTTGAAGTCTGTCCTTGCTGTATACTCTAGCCCTTGCCTAAAGCATCTTCCAAAACTGTCATGCCTTGGACAGTTTTGCTCTCAAAACAGCTCCTCTTCTCCCATACCTCGTGTGAAGATCAGGACTGCAAAAGTAACCTCCTTCCTTCTGTCAAGCGAAATGGGCATTAGGAGCTGTGCTGTGCTCTTTGCAAGCCTTCTCAGCTCTCCAGGGATTTTTCCACTAATGGAAAATAATCACATGGAATCACCATTCACCTGTAGAGGTATGGAAAGGTCTCCCTGTGGCTGCTGCAGGATATGAGAATGGTGATTTCATGGTGTTTAGACTGAACGCTGTGGTTTGGGTGTCCCTGTGGCACTGCAGGCACATTACACAGCACAGCAAAAGGCATATGGCCACACGAGGAAGCGTCTAAAATAAAACTGGCTGGGGGATTTTGGAGCTTTCTGCCAGCCTCCTTGGGCAGCTCCACCCAAATATAAACTCTGGAGACAGTTTCAGGTTCTCCTGCAGTAAGGCAGTGCTGCAAGGAACCCATGACTCTCCATCTGTGCTTTCTGTTGAACTGTGAGAGGAGGAGAGAATAGCAACGCTCAAACACAGCCTTGGGGACTGATACGATGACTGCTTTTAGATGTACCTAAATCAGTGGCCAAGTCAGTCTTCAGAGTCCCAAGGTGTGGGCAATAATCCACCCCCCTACAAGCTGCAGGCTGCAAGGAGCCTGAACCCATGCCTCAGGCTCTCAGATGTGGGATCACAAGTACTGGCAAAAAAAAAGTGAAGCAGAGGAAGTAGGTTTTATTTCCAGTGCTCACTTACACCAGGCCCTCCTTGCAACACTTGAGCCTCTTGGTCACCACAGGAGCTGAGAGCAGGCAGCATTTTAATCCACTTTGCATCTCAGTGTTTGACAAATCCCATTTCAAAACAGGGCTTGCTGCTGCCAGGACCTCAGGAGCTCTCCTGAAGAGCAGTTCACCTCCACTCTGGCAGTGCTGGGAGAAATAAGCAATTGGGAAACTACTTATTGGAAAATTGCCCTGATTTTTGTTTGTTAGCAGCTATTGGATGCCCCCTCTTGAGGGAGATCCTGTATTGAACAAGCCTATTTTTGTGCCTTGCAGCATATTTGCTACCCTGAAGCAGGCTGGCTGGAGGAACGGATGAACCACCAGGGACCTCCTCGAGGTATAAGAGAGGAGTCAAGATGTCAGCAGCAGAACCACACTCTGGTTTGCTGCCACTATATGTAATGCAGTAAGAGAAACCCCTGAATTTACCTGGCACAAGGCATCAGCCCTTTGTAATGATTCTGCATGCAAATACCTTTCTCTGATGGCCACTGCACATATACCAGGTGCCATGGGCAAAACACCTCATCCTGTCCTGCCAGAGCAGGCTCCAGCTTGGACGTTAGCAAGTCCAGTATCTCCCTGTTATCTCCCTCTCAACAGTGCCAAACAAAAGGCATCCCAAAAAGCATCTTCTCTTTGACTTCAGCAACATCCCTGTGTCACTTACAAGCCCACCATGCCAGTGGTGAGCAGAGTGAAGCTGCCCATAAACCTACAGTGTCCTACTGGCAAGACAGGCTGTGTACACAAGCAGGAGGAAAATCCTTCTCCTCTAGTAGTCAGCATCCTTTAATTCAATTCTGCTCTCAAAGAACTGAGTTACACAGCAGAAATTGTCTTCCTTTTCTTCTCAGCCCTGAAGTGCCTTCTTCTCTTTTGCCTCACAGAAATGGATGGGGTTCAAAGTCATCTAAACACACAGTGATCTCAGGGGGAAATCTAACACCCTTCTCTTACCCACCAAACATTCTGGCTGAGCCAGCACACAAGAGAAGCTTTCCTGATGAGGAAGACTGTATCTTTATTTTATCTCTGTCTTATTAAAAGAGAGGAGAAGGGGAAAAAAATTGCAGCCTGTTTTTGTCTCCACCTGTGTCCAGCCTCTGCCTCCAAAGCTAGCTGAGGACCTACCACTTCAGCACAAGGAAGACAGCACAGAAGCTGAAGTCTGGGCCTGCAGATGGCTCACCAGAGATATAAAATGACCATCCCAAGGTCCAGCTTTGACAGACACACCTTGCAGCAGTCAGAGTTTGAGGAGAAAATGTTCCCATACTGGTAAACCCTTCTAGTCAATCAGGGCAGAACCCAGTTATGATCTGCCCATGAGAACAGACCAAAACACGGAGCCACTCTTCAGGCAGACAGCATCTGAGCTTTTCATATGCATCCTACAACCAGTCTCAGTTAAGATGCTGGGACACCAACAGTTCTTGAGTGGGGGATGACCTGCAGCTCCACTGGAAAAGAGGAATCAAGCCTTTTAGTCTGCTTTTACACCTTTTCTCTCTCCTCCAAGATGAATTCACTCATCTACAAATGAATTTGCTTATGCAGCTTATGGCAGTGCCAATTCTGGCCAAAAACCTTTGCATAACCTATTTTGGCAGAATATCCATTAGGCCAAGGCTCAGACCTTCCATCCCAAAGACCCTTGAGCTACTTTTATACCTTCTGCAGCTCCAGAAACTGAAAGATGCCCTCCCTGGATTGAAGGCATTTCCCCTCCTCTCTTGTTCTTCTCTTTCTAGGAGGCTCAAATAACTGCTACAGCACATAAACTAGGGGGGCTTTCAGAGATGTTTCCCTCTCTTGAGGGGCAGGGGTAGACCCAGCCAACCACCTAAAAGTCTAGCTGGTGCAGTCATGAACCAGAATGTACTGCTGACCACCATGCAGCTTTGGAAATTTTGCCTCCCCATCACCCTGGCTGCAGACCAAAGCCCTGCCCCTCACCCAGGACCTGTGACACCGCCTCTGCACGCGGAGCTGTACCGGCAGCCAAGTACCAGTCCCAGTCTGCCACACCTCCTCTTCACTACTGCCCCATGTCCATCAGCCCCCACAGAAAGCTACAGGGGACGTGACAGCTTCTTGCCCCCCCAACCTGAGCAAGTGTCCTCCTGCGAAAGGCAAAGCAAGAGCAAGGGTCAGGTAGCAAGCGGCTGTTACTACCTCGCTGCAGGAAAGAGGCCGTTCTCTGGATAAACCCTGATGGAGGAACAAAAGGATGGGAGACAAGGCATGAGGTGGGGAGGGAAATGAACTCAGGGGTGGCAGCAATGGGGCAACAATTCAATGAATGAGTGAACAGGAAGGCCAGTGCAGCATGGACAGCTGCCAATGTCCATTACGCCTTTGGGAGTGCCACGGGAGCCACAGGGGACATGGGACCGGGACTTGGAGGCTGCAGTGAAATCCCAGAGAGACAAAGAGGGCATGCTGTGTCAGGGACCCCCATGAGGGAACACAGCAGGGCTTTGACCCTTGCCTTGCTCCAGGAGACCACAGCTGTGAGTGAAAGAAGGAGGTGGTAAAACCAGTGGGGAGGAAATGAGTCCTTACCAGATCTCTTCTTTCCAATAGGTTCCCTGAAAAAGAGAAGGAAGAGTGTCAGTCAGGGGGACAGGGAAGTTGGGTTGCTGGCCAAGTGGCAAACCCACCTGAAAAAGCACAGCAGTGATGGCCCTGGTGGGGCTGCTGACCTCCCTCAACCAGCTAATGTCTCCATGGGTGACATGGGACATCACTCACTCTGCAAACAGCCCATCCTTCCCTTCATTTAGTGATTGAGTGCCTTCATCTCTCCCAGCTCAGTTGCTGGCCTGGCCTCCTTGGTGTCTTGGCCTGACAGCCACAACTCATGACTCACACCATGTCTCTTGGTGAAGGCAGATCGACTGGGGCAATCTGGCAGCAGTCAGGAGCTGGGGAAGCCCAAACACTGCACCCAGCACAGACCACAGCTCCCACAGAAGTGGGCACTGGTATGAAGACACAGAGAGAGAGAATTTAGTTTCTCCATGTCCCACACCTCTCAGGGACAAGGATGGGGAACAGTCAGGGAAGGGGCAAATATTTAAATCCCCAAACAGCACAAGTCAGTAAAATGTTGTAGAATGGATGAACACCAGGGCTGTGCAGCAGAAGTGCCTCCAGGATGCAGCCAGCAGGATCTAGTGGTGGTTATGAGAAGGCAATGAGGCAGTTTCAGCCCAAGTCCTTTAGCCATGGCCAGCACTGGCCAGATCACTGATGGTTGAGAAACCACAAGCCCTAGGTCCTTTCTCTTACTTGAATGCTGCCAAGAAACATGGTTGCTGAACAGTCTCAAACTCAGGGCACAAGCACAAGGAACTCTGGAACATTTAATGATTAAAACCCAAACATCAAATCAAGGAATATATGGGCCCAGAAAAGTCTCCAAAAAAGCATGGATAACAAACCAAACAAATGCACCAGACCCTTCCCCAGCCCAACCACTGTGGTACATGTTGCTACAGAAGGGTTCTCACCACTTTCGTGTGACTTGCCATCATGGCCTTGAAATGCTGCTTTATTGTGGGGTGATGGAGAAGAGAAGGCTCAGAGAAGACCTTATTGCTGTCTATAACTACCTGAAGGGAGGTTGGAGCCAGGTGGGGGTTGGTCTCTTCTCCCAGGCAACCAGCACCAGAACAAGAGGACACAGTCTCAAGCTGTGCCAGGGGAGGTTCAGGCTGGATGTTAGGAAGAATTTCTTCACAGAAAGAGAGATTGGCCATTGGAATGTGCTGCCCAGGGAGGTGGTGGAGTCACCATCACTGGGGGTGTTTAGGTGGAGACTGGATGGGGTGCTTGGTACCATGGTTTAGTTGATTAGATGGTGCTGGGTGATAAGTTGGACTCAGTGATCTCGAGGGTCTTTTCCAACCTGGTCTGGTCTATTCTATTCTATTCTATTCTATTCCCCTGCTCACTGTGGGTATTTTCCCTGCTCCTCAGACTCAGATGCATGATAGATCAAGATGATTTGGCCAAGATGAAACACTCTGGTTCCAGGAGACACGCACTGATCATTGTTACGTCCAGGAAGAGTAACAAGCACAGAGCAGGCACTGGAGCTTCCAAGGAAGAAGCATTCACCTGGTGGTAAGGGAACCCTCCTGAGGCTTTAAGCTGCCTGACTACTGCCTAGAAAGATGGCTGGACCAACCCAGAAGGACCCCAGGAGCCCCTTTGTGTGCTTATCAAGTCCACCAGCAAAACAACCTTTCTCCCTCTCTCCCCTTTGTTTTCAGGCAAAGCAGAGAAATCCCTCTGTGCTCAGTAAAAAAGTCAGCCAGAGCTGGGCTGGGCTTTGTTCTCTTTCAAGCTTATCTGCATTTTCAGTCAATTATTTCTGTAGACACTTTATTCCCTGAGAGCCACAGGGTAATGCAGGGACTTGGCTGCCTTCAAAGACCGCCCACCCATCCTGGCAATGCCTTCTGCTTGCAGTGCCTTATCCGCCCAGTCTCCCCTTCCCTTTGCACATTAAACTTGTAGTACTCATCCATGGAGCCATCAATTAAACTAAATTAAATGCAACAAAGATGGGCTAGAAACAAATGGGACATTGCTATCTAGAAACCAGAGACTGTTTAGTTCAGAGACCACAGGCTGTGCAAAAACCTGAAGAATGTGACCCAGCTGTAGAGATCAGTGGAGAAATCTGCTGGACAGAGCATCACAGAATCACAGAATGTTAGGGGCTGGAAGGGACCTCAAGAGATCATCCAGTCCAACTGCCCTGCCAAAGCAGGATCACCTGTACCACATCACACAGGAACACATCCAGGCAGGTCTTAAATATCTCCAGAGAGGGAAACTCTACAACCTCGCTGGGCAGCCTGCTCCAGTGTTCTGCCACCTTCACAGTGAAAGAATTCTTCCTCCTGTTTCCATGGAACTTCCTATGCCTCGCTTCTACCCATTGCCCCTTGTCCTGTCATTGGCTCCATCCCAAAGCCATTTTTAAACAGAGATGGCACTGTGGAGCTAAACCAGAGTTTCCCAATAAGCCCCATTAGATTTGCCCCAGCTCAGCAGTATGGCAGGAAAGGGAAGCAAAGCGAGGGCAGATAAGCACACTGGAGATCAGCAGGTGGGCATGACACCCACGTGCTGACAGGAGGGTGCTGATGGAAATAACTGTTGTTTTTCCCATGCCATCTGCTAAACCTATTACTGTAACTCATCCCCCTGTTTCCTTTCACCAGCTGCTCCGTCTGAGTGAGGGGGCAAAGAAGGAGCTGCAATTTCGCTTTGCTGCTGGGTTGTTCCTGGCATGAGTACAAAGAGCTGTAGGTCTGAAGACCAGCAGTCCCAGCCCACCACCTCAGAGGGAACAAGAGCTCAGAAAAGACAGGAAACAGCAATAAAATCTCAGCAGCATCTCCTCCTCCATTCCCTGTGGACCAGAGAAAGGCATGCAGCAGAGCCTGCATGCATGCCTTCCTGGAAACTGGTGGCTCCAGAAGAAGGAAAGGCTTCTCAGCCTTCCACTGTGAAACTCATTTAGCTCACTCACTCCCACAGCAGCCAGGCTGTGCAGATGAACCAGGCAGTCACAAGGCACTGATACACAGCTATGATTATGTGCCACCCAGCCAGCCCCACAAAGCGTTCCAGGTGGTTAAAACCCAGGGTGGATCCTCCACCTGCTTTCCAGGACTTTGCCAGCTCCTTGTTGAGAACACTGAGGGCCAAGGTTTGTGTTTCACTTAAAGCACTGAGACAACAAGCCAGGCTCAGGATGCAGTGGGCTCAGTTCAGCATCTTTCAGGAAACTAATAATCCTCCAGCGCAACCCTGAAAAACTTCTCCATGTGGCAAACTCTTAGCACAAATTAATAAACCTTTTTTTTCCTCACTTTTTTTTTCCCCTGAGGGAAAAGAGTCAGGTTTCTCAAGCATCTTCTCCAGTTTATCAGACAGCATTCCTCTAGATCCAGTGGTGGGAAGGAGCAAGATGGGAAGCACAAGGCTGTGGTGAGGGCATGAGGCAGAGCTAACAGCTTGAGAGGTATGCTGAGAACAAAGGCAAACAGGTTGTTCCTCAACAAGATGTAGGTGACTTGTTAAACTTCTTCCTGCAGCATGCTGTGGACACTGGAAGTCTTCACAGGCTTACAGGGTCATAATTCAGACAAGAAATGTTAATCTAAAGCCATTAATTGTAAAAGCAGCAAACCCCTAATGGCTAGAAGAGTGTGTAAGGTAAATGTGTTACAGGCTTGCTTGGCTCAAAACTGTTTCCTAAGCCACTCACGTTTGGTAGGTTGCAGGCTAGGCTAGGCTGCTGTGTGCTGCAGAGGAAGTAGCTCTGAGGCTGCCACTCAGCATAGCCCACCTTGCAGCAGACTCATGGGTGGAAGATGCCCCAACACATGGCTCAGGGAGCTCAGCACCACCCTTTACGCCCCCCAGCCCCAGCCAGCTCTGGGAGCAGGAGAGGGGTAGCGGAATGCCAACAAAAAGGAGACAACTTCAGCTGCTGCAAAGCCAACCATTCAGAAGCCAGGGTCTGCAAGCAAGGTGAGACAGATCTGAGATCACTATTCCAAGAAGACATCTCCCACAGAAGAACATCTAGCTCCTTTGAAATCCTTCTGTAATACACTTACATCATCCAAATAGCTGTCAGGAGGTAGCTCATTCTGTAACTATTCAGCAAGCTTGGAGAAGTTAGCAAAATTGATGCAGGCAAGAGAGGCTGAGAAATGGGGTACAGCAGGGCTCTTGTTTGGAAGAGTGATGTTTAGCAAATGCTCCACCAAGCCCTGAATGCAGCCCCTGTTCCCCAGGCTGCAGTGGCAGTGCCACCCCTGTGTTTAACCACTGGAGAGCCGGCCAAGCTGGACCTCTGAGCTCAAAGCTGCCCTGTGAGCACAGAAAATCAAGGACTCTGTCCATGCAAGGAGCTTGCACTGGCACAAAGAGCATTTCTGCAGAGTGAATGCAATCCCTCTCATACTTCTGTCCACTGTCATCTACGGAAGACAGTTCTCAGCAGAGAGTGAAGGAGAGCACTATTTTGGAGTTGAGATCTAGCCTGAGCTGCTGGTGAATCTGCACACAGGCATCTGCAGAACAAACAACTCATTATTACAAGCTGTAATTTGTCTGGAAAGAAAGACATGGCTCAAAAGCCAGTAAGCATCCTTATCCAAACCAACATCCATCAGCTCAGGGATCTCTGCTTTACCAGCAAAAGCTCCTGGAATGGTTTCCTAGAGGGGGCAGCCACTCCATCTTGGTGCAGGGACACGAGTCTCCCCCTTTTCTATTTACTCCCTGTCCAGGAGTTCATGCCCCTTTTACCCTCCAATCACCACAAAAGGGTGAAAAACCTGTCCCTGGCACAGCTCAACTACAAGGAAAGGTAAGCACACAAATAACTAAGGGGAAGCAGAAAGAGAAAAGACACTGGCTACAAGTTTGCACTTCCCCATTATGGAAGCATCAGATTTACTCCCTGTTGCAAGGATGGAAACATGCTTCTGACCAGGATCCTCTTTTGGTGCTTTGGACCAAACACAAAACTGTTACTCACTGATAGCTGCCAGCACCTTGGCCCTAAGCAGGACCTTTCAGTCAGGCCCCTGGGAGACAAGCTGGCACAGTCAGGTCATGCCAGGACCCTGTCTCATTTTAGTCCATTTCCCCTTTCTGTGATTTATTGAGGCTGGTGCCTGGCTGGAGTCCCTGTCAGTCTGCATGCAGGAAGCAATCCATTACTGTGCCTGTCAGTGCCACCCCCACCTAGGCAGGGCTTCAGTATTAATAGAATAACGAGGGGCTGCTGGAGTGGCTGCAGGCACAGTGCTGCTAGCAGCACAGGAGCTCATCTGCTCAGGTCCCAGCTCATTATCACACACCTTCCAGCCTGGATGGCACAGACAGCCCCCAGCAGTAACAGCCCTTTGCTGATCCACTGGCAGTAGGATTCAGCTTGGGACTCAGGTCCTGCTTTTGTCCTACTCCTTCCAGAAACTCTTGCCCTGGCACACAGCAGGGAGGACCAGGGTTACTTCCTCTGCACTGGGTCCTGTACCCCAGCAAACATCCACAGCAGCAGAGCTGAACTGCTTTTGGAATACCCAAAATGCTCACCCTTTAGCCAAGGGCTGCTTGGGAGAAGAATCAGGAAGGCAAGCAGGGGATGGGAGCTCAGAGGGTGGCCTCACACATATAAAGGAAGGAAAAATTCTAAAAGCTGTTCCAGGCTTTGTCTGCCATCAGCAACCCTGCTGTGAGTGGGTTATGTCCTGGGTGTGTTTGCCCTGGGGAGCTGCAATGCTGCAGCTGCATGCAGCCACCAAAGTGACAGGGATATTTTGCTGGTACCCCAGGGTAAGAGAGAGCTCTGGCAGGCCAGGTTTGAGAAGCAAGAAGTGGAGCCATTGTCCAGTGGGAGAAGAAGGGGAGGAGTGGGGTTATGGAAACTGTAGTAAACTTTTGCTGAGAGCATCTGCCATGTGGTGGCAAATATCAGGTGGGCTCCAGACCATCACAGAGGGACCCTGGCACTGCTCAAGCTTCCCAGCAGGCAGAAGTGAAGCACAGGGTTCATACAGTAAAAGGTCAAGACAACAGCTTTATGTGTCTTGTACTTCATAGGATGCTCAGCTACCAAAACAAAAGCAATGGAAAATGCTTTCAGAAGGAAGAGGCTTCCCACAGCCAGGGCTACCCTCAGAGAGGACAGCAGCTCCACAGCCTGTGGGAAGCAGCACAATGATGAATCCATCCCCAGCATGCTCCACTCGTACCCTGGGCACAATTATTAAATAACCACTTAGGATCCCTGCTTCACTATGGAGTTAACCTGAGCTTCTGCATGTTGCAGAGCCAAAATTCAGCTGGTGAGGAGAGTTAGCAGCTGAATGCCTTGACTCAGCAGTGGCTTTGTGCCCAGCCACTCAGACTTCCCCAGGCTTATTCCAGAAACTCTCTGCTGCAGCTAAAACCAGCTTTAAATTGAAAAAGGATATATGAGAGGCAAGGGAGGCACACAGAGCAGCTTCCCACCTCAACAGCCAAGTATCCTGCTGTTGGTCAGACCTGCTGAGATAAGCAGGGAGCAGGAATTCGATGAGTTTTCTTCTTTGAGGCTATGGTTTTACGGAGCTTTTATCCGGGGAGATCACACCGGGGAGAAAAATCCCACATCCCCACAGACTGCTATCTTACCAGAGGATTTCTCTTTCCATAACCATTTCTCCTCTCCTTACATTCCCTTCAGCTACTCTGTGGAGTCACCTCTTCCCAAATTTAACCAATCCCTCTGGATTACAGTCCCACTATGACCCACCACTGGGAAGCTTTCCAAGGCGGAAGAAGTTGAGTTATCCAAGTCCAGAGCTTGCTGGACAGGGATCCACGTCACAAAAGCCACTGATTGTCACTGCCAGTGGAAACACCAAAACCTCAGTTTGCTCCCCTGTTTGAAGTTCTCCCTTCAAGCAGGAGGAGACTGAAAAGTTGGCAAATGTGTGCAGAGGGGATGGAGTAAGGGCTTCACTTCCCTCTTCTATCTCTTAATTGTTGGAGACTCCTGTTTCAGCTCTGCTTTTGGCTCTGGTCTACTACTCAAATGGAAGTAATGGGAGAAAAAGGGCATTAAAAGTCAGCATTTGACTCCTTCCCTCTCCACTCAGTCCCTGTCCATTCAATCTGCCTTTGCACAGGCAGCAGCAGGGCTAGGGCTTGTAAGGCAGGCAACAAAAGGGCTGAAGAACTCCATTTGCAGGGCTGTTAGCCAGCAGCGATCTGGTTTTGTTCCCAACATGGGCAAAAGGATACCGAAGGGAGCTGCACTGCAGGAAAGCAGGAGGAGAACACTGGCTCAGCCCAGGAAGAGCTCCAGAGCTGGGGAAAGCAGACACCACAGGGGTACAGAGATAAATACTTGGGCTGTCCAACCTCCTCTTTCCAGTCCCAAACACTGCCAGATATTAAATTCACCCTTTGCAGTCAGACCGGAGCTTCAGACACCGCAGTCAGCTGTGGCTCCTGAAAGAGGTTTGACTTCCAGGGGTGTTGCACCCCAGACAAGAGCGAGCAGAGGGTGCATCCAACAGCACTCAAAGGCATGTTGGATGGCACTGCCACCAGTTGCCATTCCCATGGGCTTGCTGTGAGCTGTCTGCCAGAGAGGCTGAGGCAAGGGATGGAGAGCAGAGAGGCTCCCAGCCACAGTGCTGCAAGAGCGGCTGCTTGGCTTGGCACTGAGCATGTTGCCCAGTCTTCTTTCCCTCCCTCATTCCTGCCTTTCAGCCACCCAGCATTAAAAGTTGCCTTTTTTTTTCCTCTACCCACCCCCCCAACCCGTTCCCACTCTGTTCATGTCCTGGCTCCCTTTCAAACTCCCAAGGAAAGTATTTATCTGCTGGATGAATGATGACATCCGGCCAAACCCCAGACACGCCATCACGTCTGATCCAGCCCAGCCGTCTATCACAGCTCTCATCTCGTTATTGGTACGCTGGCGGCGCGCCAGCACTCGGGGCTCGGCAAAGGGCTCCCACCAATCTCTCCAGAGGAGAGAGTCAAGGACTTTTATTAATTAACATTTTGCTTTGTAGCTAATAGACACCCCCTGGCATTCAGGCTGGGCTGGGAAACACAACAGAGATGTCCTTGAGATGCTGTAGCGTTTTGCTGCTGGAGGCAAATGGACAAGAGTCACCCGCTAAGTCCTCCTGCGTGCTGCGAGCTCGCCTCTCCATCACAGAGTGGAGCAGGCCATGGGGAGGAGCACAACCACCAGCAGATTCCCTGGTGCATTACCTCCTTGCCCATCCACCACAGCAATGGCCAGTCATAAACACATGACAATGTTGCAGCGAGGCCAATTCTGTACCCGGACGATGCTCAGCAGTCCTGGAGGACACTGCAGAATGCCCCTGAGGATGTACCTCACAACACAACCACATGCATGGGATTGGATTTTAAGTTGATGCCCTCTGCTTTTCTTGTCTCTTGGACCCAAACAGAGTGACTAAGAGGGACAGGGCACTGATGGCTGTTTGGCTGGATGGCCAGGAGCCACAGCTTCAGACAAAGCAGAGTGCAGAGCCGCAGCGCTCTGGGGCTGACGCTTAGTACCCAAAAATCTCACATCCGAATGTGCTCCTTGTTCTGGCCACAGTGCTCACCTGCCTGATTCTTGGCTCACTCTGCAAGAAAAAAATAAAGGTGAGGGAGTTTGGTGCAAGACTGGAGTTGCCCTTCAGTCCACCACATATGATGTCCCAGCTACAGGCAGGCTCAACAGTCAGCTCCTTTTGGAAATCAGCTCACCGTCCTCTCATGCAGGGCTCAAGGACTTATGCATAGGCAGCCTCCTACATCCCCAAACAGCCCCAGGAGCTGTTAACTCTCACAATAACCCCCTTCCCCCAACAATGTCCTTGTAGGTTCATCTTTTCCTTAGGTCTCCTGCCTGCTGCTGAGCTGCTGCCCTTGCTGAGGGATGACTGATGGGGTGGCAGGTTAAGTGGTGAGCAATAGCTGGGCAGGCCAGATGAGCGCACCAGCCGACAGCAAGCAATTAGTTAATGGGCTTGGAGGCCCTCAGACCAATCTCATCAAGTGACCGAGAGCTTTGGGAGGAATAATGATAGGTCAAGTGTATAGAAACCAGAGCCAAAGGAGGAAAGCAGGGGTGGGGGGGGAAGGGAGAATTAAAAGAAGGAATGAGGAAAAATTGAAAACCCAGGGAGATGTAGTCCACTCCAACACAATACTTAGCTGGAGACCTGAGAGGCTCAGTGCTGCTGCTTAGAGGAGAAAAACAAAATCCCTTTGTCTACCTCCACGCCCTTCCAGAATGAAGTCAAATCAATTTACTGCTTTTCCTCTCACAATTAATCAAGCTGCCTCCATTGCTCAACCTTCAGTAGAGTTGCACATCATGTCACATGCAGCATAAAAAGGGAGAGCAGCATAGCATGAGATGGAGGCAGCTGCTCAGATTTATGCTGCTTGTGATTAGTAAGAGATGGGTGGCTCCTGGCCAAAGCAGCTCATAGTCACAAGACTCACAACCAGAGTTGTGTAAGGCACACAAGATTCCTTGCAAACATTCCTTGTTTTGCATGGAAAGACTCTGGAGCACTGTTATGGATGAGGCTCACAGACATGGCTATGGGAAAGTGCCTTCTGAATGAGGCAGAGGTCATTAGTGGCTATGTGAATGAGGTTTTCAGACTCTGAAACCAGCACTGGCAAGTAGAAAGTGGTTTAGGAGACGCTCAACACTCCATGGAGTCTCAGAGTGGTGTTTCCACTTCTGCACTGGAGAAGGCCACACCAGGAGTTGGCTGACTGGGCAGAGGTGTCCACCTTGAGCTGCACAGCTCTGGATTCCTCTCCGTGAAAGCCTCCAAATCTCCGATCAGTGGCTCACTGAGTGAACAGCTGATGAATGTCAACTGTTACAGATACCAGCAAGTCCAAGGCAGTTTATGTTCCATTGCCACCTCAGCAGTGACAGTCGCCCAACCAACTTACTCTTTGGGGGGCATCAAGTCATCAGGTCGTGTCTCAAAGAACTGGAGAACCTCCTCGCACTGGGAGATGTAGGGAGGCAGTTGGATCAGGGCCTGCGGATGAAACAGAGACACCAGTGATGGGAAGCATCAAGAATCTGCAAGGATCTGAGTGAGGACAGACCCTCAGAGCACAGGGAACTGGGTCACAGAGCTAAGACTGGCACCCACACAGTCCCCGGGACACAGGGGCGCAGAGCCAGGCGGAGGAGAGCTACAGCAAACACACACCAGAGTGGAGCAAGACCCAGACAGCCCACAGTTACACCCACCATACCACTCCAGCTGCAGCTGAGGACTAAAGGAGAATAAGCATTGCTGAGAGCAACAGGGATCTCCATCCTGGCATCCAGCCTCTCAGGCATGGCAGGGCTCAGTTTCCCAGCTGTGCTGCAGGCATGGAGCCACGGTCCCTGGGAAAGGCTGTGGATTTACAGCCCTGACCAGCACATCCCAGCAATGCTCCACTGGGCAACAGCAGCTTGGGAATAGACAGGGACATCAGTAGCTGAAGGAAAAACCATGGACACCAGATCATCAGGGCAAGGGCTGGAAGGCTCCTACGTGCACTGTCCAACAGCAGGAGCTAGAAGCTGCCTCTGCTTTTCTCCTTTCCCTTCAAGGAAGCTCCTTGCAAAAGACAGGCTTCAAGGGTGGGACTTGCAGGGTGAGAGTGTACATGTCTGTGGCAGCTGGGGGCAGAGTCTGGGCCAGCAGTATTTGCCTTTGGTCAGAGGTCTTGTAGATGCTTTCCAACATGGGCTGCAGCAGGGGCTGGGCAAGGAAGTCAGGCAACTGCCTGGCAGAGAGCCCTGCTGTGCTCTCTGCTCATGGGAGGGAACAGGGCCATGGGGGATGGCAACTGCAAAAAGTCAAAAAGACATGCAAATGAGGAAGGGACAATCTGAAATCAGGGAGCAGTGCTGCAGCCTAACCCAGAGCAGATGCTTGATCAGTTTTCTGTATAATTCCCCTCTTCCCTCCATTTGCTGTCACAGCAGTCTCATGACAGCAGTGTGGGCAAACCAAACCTCCATTTGTTTTTCCACCAGAGACAAAGCCACATCTGCAAAGCCCTGGGGTTACCACACAGATCAGATGTGGCTCCACGCTGACCCAATTGGTGGCCCCCAAAAGCCCTTCCAGCCATTCAGCACGCAGTCATTCACTGCCAGCAGAGCAGTCAGACCACTAATGACAGGCCAGCAGCAATCAAGAGCATGTGAGAGACAGGAGGGGAAAATACTCACTCCTTGCTTTTGGGTCCAGAGAAGGACTATCCAAAAACCAGGTTTTGCATGGATGCCATTCCCATGTGGGTATCATTCCCCAATTCCAAGAATCCCATGATCTACATGATTTCCCTGGTGCCAAAATCACTCTAATTTTGTGGCCTGGAGAAGACTCTATGTCCTCCAATAGCAGAACCCCTGTGCCAGGAGGACAAAAGGCAAGAGCAACAGCTCATTTCTCAGGAAATCTTAAAGGAAGCCCACCTAGAGAGCTGACTCAGCTGGCACAGCAGTAGCCAAGTCAAGCATGATGCTCTGAAGTCTGTCTGGGTATGGTATATAGCAGCTATGGCCACCAAATCAAAACCAGTAGCACAAATAGCCACTGTCCCACATAGTCTGTCCCACCTCTGCCTCTGTCACTCAAAGGAGTGAACTGGTGAGGGCTGTGAGCACACAGCCACAGCAAATCACCTCATTCACCTCGCTGCCTGCAAGCCTGAAGACAAAGGTCATCTGCCAAAGACAGAGGAATCTTATTGCACTGAAAGCCATTTTTTCAGGGAGTAAGAGAGGATTATTCTCTAAAAATGCTGCTGCTAGAGGTCCACCCAGTGTCACTGGGGTAGAGCATCACAGCATTGTAACTTTTGGAAGTCCTTCATCAACCCTCTACCAGCTTCTCAAAATCCTTCAGACAGAAGGACAGCAGTTCCCACATCAGGGGAAAGGCCAAGAGATACAGAAAACAAAGAGAAGAAACTGGACAAAATTTCAGGCCTCTGCTCCCCCTCTGTTTCATTCCTAAGGCTGTTTGAAGTCTCATTTGGTGACTAGTTACTCTTACCAGTTGCTCTGACTCTTTGGCTGCTTTTCTTGCACCTCACCTTAACTGCCACGTTTTTCAGTACAGCAGGACCTGGAACAGAGCCCTTCAGCAAGGGCACTGCTTCATAAAAGCAGTGGTTCCTTCCCTTGCTTCTGTTGCTTACTTCCACCCCAAATCTCACCAATCTTTCTTCTAGGGCTCTCTTGCACTTCTCTTGCAGGAGATGACAAGAAGGCAAAGGCTTCCTTCCATGGTTTTCCACGGTATCATGTTCACAACAGAGTCACCTAACCCTCTATTCTCACTCTGAAGGTCCAAGCTGGAGGAGACATTTTGCATTTCTGTTCTGCACCATCAACCTCCAAGCAATGTCCACCTCCAAAGACAAACACAGCAGTAAAAGTGTGCCAAGACCCCACAGCCACAATCTTGCAGCATGACATGCCCAGGAGGCACATCCCTCTGCTCCTGCTGACTCCTTGCTCACTCTCTATCTCTGCAGCCTTTGGTCCCACACCCACCTGCAGCTCAGCAGCTTTACAGTTAAGCAGCAGCAACTGGCAGGCCAGGCACAGCGTGCATGTTATTACTTGGCAATGCATTAAGAGGAGGAGGAGAGAGCAGCTAAGTGGGTCATATAACATCAGCCATTACGTTCCAGTTGTTAAGTCAAATGGGTTCATTATATTTTATTCCATTAATGGCATCATTCTGAAAGAGATGGATGCAGCATCTTATCACTTAGGGACTTTTTTCTTCCCCAAAATTAAATTTATGGCTGTATGTGTCTGTACCTAGCTGGCACATTTCAGTGACTCAGAAAGCAAGGGGCTGATCACTCCTGGCTGGAGCAGCTACTTGCACCATCAGCTTCCCCCACACTCTTGGAAGCGTATAGGTCCAAGGATGCCTTGCTCTACGTCTCCATCGCTCTGCTCTTGTCTGCTGTCTTGGCCCACAGTGGCTTTCACCTATAGCCCATCTGCAGAGCTGTCTAGGCATAATTATTAATTCACCTTTATCCTTGTACTTGTTATTCCAGCCAATGACATCCCTTCCATAAGTCTGTCTGAGTCCCAAAGTCCAGTCTCCACCACTACGCAAGTCGCAGGCCACAGTCACTGCTACATTTCCCACACCTAAGGAATGTGATGGACCTTTCACCATTTCCATGTCCTCTCCCATGGGCTTTGCAGTCTTTGGATAGGTTTCCAACAGCATTCAGACTGGATTTTGGAGGTAGTTGACCTGCTTCCAGACTATCTCATGGCTGCTGCAAGCACAAGTGCACTTCAACACAATGAAATGTACTGTGCTTTATTTTTGTGAAAATAGCTTTGGGTGGACTTAAGCACTTTGCTTTTCCCAGAAAAAAAACAATGCCTGACACCAAAATATGCCTCATACTTAAGTAGAGTATGACATTCTTCAGGACTGTGGGGCAAATTCTCTCAGCCTCATACAAGCAAAGGACACAGAATCAACTGTGCTTTGGTGCTATGATGTAATGATCTCTGTTGGCTTCCAGTAATTTTCTTCATGTACACAGCATCTTACCCCTGTGCAAGTAACTGGTTTGCTAATCAGTACCAGGAGTTTATGTCCCAGTCTGGGACCAATCCACCCAGGAAGTTCTGCCTTTATACAACGCAGCAGGTCTGGGAATAGAAAACTCCCTGAGGAACCAAGTCCTTCAAGCCTAGTCCTGCACACAACCATTTCACTCCAAATTGCCTATCAGACAGGACACAGACAGGCAGTCAGGTCCTTTCCAGCCTGCTTGGAAAGCTGGCTCTGGTTTGTAGCTTGAGAAAAGAGACTAGAAAGGGAAAGCATAGCAGCAGGACAGAAGATGATGTGGAGCTGGGCCACCTGCATCTCAGCCCTCAAAGTCCTCAGGAGGAGTGATGGAGTGAAAAGCAAATCAGTGGCTGGGTTTTCATCACAGAAAGGGTTTGATCGTGGGAGATAGCCCACACTCCTATCCTCCCAGCACTGCCACAGCATTGTATGCTATGAGTCAGACAGGCTCATCTTTGGTTGACAGCTCCCCTTACCTTGCAGTATTCGTCGATAGGTATCAGGCGCTTGACTGCGACGTCGCGGATGTGACTCCGGCGGAAGAGGATCTTCCCTGAACAGGGGAGAGAGGGAGAAGAGTAGGTCAGCAAAACGCCCAGGAACACTGCCTCTTGAACCATTCTGTTCTCACCAAGAGCACTGTACCTATGGAGAAGCACCTTGCCTGCCTAATTAGAACAGCATAAAGTCCATTTCAAATGGTAAGCACGTGCAAGGAGACAGAAGAGGAAACAATTACCAGTAAATTGCATCCCCATCTTCTCTCACCAATCTGGTGATGATGGAGGAGTGGCTCCTATCAAAGCTCATGCCTGGTAACTTACAGCCTGCTGGCATGCAAGTCCCAGGTGTACAAGTCCAGTGGCAAATGCCAGCGCTTGCCAAGAGAGGCAGACACCCCTGTGACTGCTGCTGCAGGTGGGACCCTTCTTGCAGGCTCCAGCCCTCCTCAGTGCATCTGGGTCTACTGTGAGCAGAAGCCAAGCCAGAGGGCTTCTCTCTGTGGAGCTCCTGTGTTGAACCGGTCCCTGAGGCCACAGTGTCAGGACTGCAGCTCTGAGTCAGACCTATAGGATTTTCCTTCCTGTCTGGGGTTTATTTTTGTTCTCCATTAATGGGATCCTCTTGCCACTCCATTTCCTTCCCTCTGCCTTGTGGTACAGACCTCTTTCCTTTGAAGTCTAATGAGTCCTAAATGCTTCAAGCTGCTTTCACAGAGAACAGCTTCTCTGGCCTTTAACTAGACAAAAGCCATTAGCAGACAGTGAGAGATCCTCACAGAGACTCAGTGATCAAAAGGAATGGTAGGGACTGGACTGTGGTAGGATTTCAGACCTGCACTTCCCAAAGCACCAGGAATTGGCACTGCTTTGCAATGAAGTCATGGTTTATGGAATTCCAAATGGAGTATCATGCTTTGGGGGTGGGGTAATAAAGTTTCCTCCATTTCCTGCTCACATCTCCATAGTGCACAGAAGTCTCATCTCCTTTTGTTTCTACTTGGGTTTCCAAACCACACAACAAACCTAGGAAGACAATCTGAAGTGTCTGCCCATGCAGCCCCTTCACTTATCAAAGAGGCCACCATGGAGTGACCCAGGAGCCAAACTCCCCTCACAACCAAATACCAACACACCCCTGCAAGCAACAAGAGAACAGGGAAGAGCACTCTGGAGTCACACAACCCTTCACTAGCTTCACAGCTAGCTTCAGCCTCTAAAGGAAGCCTCTGCAGGAGCTGCAGCACTGCTGGAACCAGAGGCTGGATGGCACCAAGCTGCTCAAGAACAGGGCATGGTAAAATAGCCACACACTTACACAATTTCAAGACCAGGCCTGGGGCACTCCCCCACTTCCCCATGACTTCTCCAGGATCTGGAACATGCATGACTTGTGCAGCCTGCCAATGCATGTTTTCAGCAGAGATGATCTAAGACAACCCAAGTTCAGCTTGTGAAGGGTATGAATCAGAAGTTAATGGAGGAGCCAAGCCTCCTGCTGGCTCAGTTAATGCAGAATGCCTTCAAAACCGGACCGGGAGCACACAGCAGCTATACTCAGTACTAGCTCTATACTTGCCCCCCAGTCAAATGCAGAGGGTCAGACCAGCTCATACCAGAAGGACTGCTTCTCATTTATATCCTGCTGACAGCAAGTGGCTGAGACATCCATGGTGGGAAATGGTCTGCTCTGAAATGCATTCCTTCTCACAGGCTGCCAGAGCCAAGTCTGGCTTTGTGATAGAGTGAAAAAAAAATCCAACACCCCTCTATTCAATCTGTCTTTTAGATGCTGAGGGTGAGTAGCCTGGGAACACAGAAGTTGTCTGGAAAGACTGAGAGCAACAATCAGGTCGGAGCTCCTTTCACTGCCTATAGCAATTATTTTCCATCAGACAAACAAATTATCCACAGTTTTCCCTCCTCCTGCTGTCTGCACTGGAGAGGCTTCGAGTGGAATGATGATTTTTAAAAAGAGATGAACAGATCCCAGCAGTTTTGCTGGCAATAGTAAGGAATAGCTGGTTGGGGCTCCTGCCTGCCAAAATGAAATCACTGATGGGTGGGTACGTTAGAAATGCCTGAAATGATCAGCTCGGGGGGTGGGAACATTGAAACCTTTAACAAACGGATGCTAGTGAATAATAATAATAAAAAGAATATAGTTTGGGGGAATAAATACATCAAAGCAACTGAAGGGACCTTAAATCAGCCCAGCCAGAGAGCGGATGAACCAGCAGGCCATCCAGCTCCCCGCTTGATTTGCTCTAGATCTAGTATTCTGCAACAAGGAAGGTTATTTTCTCACCAAAAAAAAAGCTGGTTTTTAATCAAAATGCCTAATTAACGCAGTTGCAGCCCCTTCAGTGCTGCCAGATACAGCTATATAGATCCTTGGGCTGAAAATCAAGAGAGTGCAGGAAACCACTTCCCTGCAGGAAGGGAAAGACGGGCAACTTGCTGGGTCATTGAGATGCAACGCTTTTCTGGATGCCTTTGCCTTACACCATCTCTGCAAAGTGGCAGTCACAGTGCTGTCTGCTGGTGCTTTTCACATGGCCAAAGACCACATAATGCAAGAGAAACACATGGCATTGTTCATCTCAGATCTGCACCCCTCACTGCTGCAGCTCCAAGGGACACAGCAAAGGCAGTGGTGCCCCTCACCCACACTTCGTTCCTGTCTCTCTGCTTTCCACTTTTTCTGGCTGCCTCCAGGAGCCTGTAATGACTCTCAGCCTGGTACCACATTACTGTCCTGCTAACTGAACAGGTGGACTCTCTTCCTCCTGCCCAAAGCAGATATTCCTTTATGCTAACAGGAAGGAGAAGAGTAAAGATTAGCTCCTCTAGATCCTAAAAGGAAATGGATGGTGACAAAATGGAGAGATGGCCAAGGAAAAACAGAAGTGAAGTCTAACAACTGTGCTAGACAGTTGCCATCCTGGCACCTTCCAATCAGCAACCTCTCACACAGGTAGTGTGCAGAGAAGGGCTTGATCACTGGCCCAGCTTTGGCACAGTGTAACCTCGCTCCAGGCAAAGGCAAGCCATGCAGAACAGTGAGGAGAAATGTCTGCATGGAGAGATGCCAGCAGAAAAGAGGGGAAGGTCTCTGGGGTTTGATTTTCCACAGGGAAATTTCCCAGATGGCTGAACTCTTCACTCAGTAAATCTGCAGCATGAGAGATGAAGAGTGACAGCAAAGGGAGCAATCTCAGCTGACTTCACAGTATCTTGAGCAAGAGCAAGGACAGCCTTGATACAGTTTGGATCCTTGACTCTTGGATGCCTGCAAACTCAGCAAAATTTCATCCAATACCAGAAAAACAACTACCAGCTCTACTTCTTAAAGAACATCCTCAGGCAGGACTAACTTTACTCCTGGCAGTCTCAGAGCAGTGCTCCCGCCCTCAGCCTCAATGCCAGCATGAGGAATACCAAGAGTAAGCTATACAAAGAAATGTGATTTTGCACATCCCACTGATCAGGGGGGGTTTCCACCAGCTAGTAAGGTCAGTGCTGCTTCAGGCTTCACCTCACCAGATTCTCACTTTTGCCACAACTCAAGCACTCAGAAATTACTAGATTTTCTTATTTACATGCATGACAATGCTACGCATGAGCAATCAGAGCAACGAATCTCTCTCCCCGCTCACACAAGTAAGGCACTGCAGACTGCAGGCAGTAAATACACTGTCCTTCATAGACAAAAACAAAGCTATCAGTAGACTGGACATTTATCACCTGGGAATGTGTCAAGGAAGCTGATTTTGGAAAAGGAAGAGAGAGATAAGGCACTACTACAGAATGGCTGGCCTGGCACCTCTTCCTGTGCAAGGAACACCCAGGCTCCAGGATACGCTGCCTTGTTTTTCTGGATCTTGAAAACTCAGTAATACCCACAAGGAAAAAGTTACTACTTAGAAAGTGTTCTTTCTCCTGTAGAATATACAACACAGCCACCCCTGTCCCCACAAACACTCAGGGAAAAGGGTAGGGCACAAGCAACAAAGCAGAAAAATCCATACCTCCAGCTCCCTTAGCCAACTCCAGCATTCATTTACTCCTTTTATCTCCTTGTTGACCTTGGTTTGTTTTTACAGCCAAGCAAACACCAGTACATGCATTTCAGCACTGGGACCACCATCTGGTCCTCAGATGGGGACTGTGAATGGGGCAAACCTAACAGAAAGATATCAACCTGCCACAAAGGTTTAGCCTGCAGAAGAGGAGGCTCAGGGGAGACCTTATTGCTCTCTGCAGCTACCTGAAGGGAGGCTGTAGCTTGGTGGGGTTTGGTCTCTTCTCCCAGGCAACCAGCACCAGAACAAGAGGACACAGTCTCAAGCTGCGCCAGGGGAGGTTTAGGCTGGGTGTTAGGAAGACATTCTTCATGGAGAGAGTGATTGGCCATTGGAATGTGCTGCCCAGGGAGGTGGTGGAGTCACCATCACTGGAGGTGTTTAGAAAGAGACTGGCTGGGGTGCTTGGTGCCATGGTTTAGTTGATTAGATAGTGTTGGATGATGGGTTGGATTTGATGATCTCGAAGGTCTCTTCCAACCTGGTCTATTCTATTCTATTCTATTGCCAGCATCTGACCATATCTGAAAGACTTCTGAGTAGACAGCAAGCATTCTGTCTCCCCAGCTGGGCAGTGGCAAGGCAGACATGGGGAGACTCAGCAAGCAGACTGGATGGAGAGCTGTGAGCACTCATACCTGCTTTTCTCTTCCCCTGTCCAGCTCCTTCCCTCACTCTCTTTTTGACCCACCTGGCACCATCTGCTCAGCTCTGGTGCTCAAGTTGTTCAAGTTGTTCTAGTCCTTCTCTTTACTCTCTTTCACTGCCCTGAGCTCTGGACTGATGGCAGGCAGCTGGTGATCTTCACCCTGCTGCAATAAACTTGGAAAAAAACCCAGCAGAGCACCGTGATGCTGTTTGGAAACTACCAGTCAGAGGACAGAGCTCACAATCTCCTGGGATGTGAAGTCCTGCAGTTCCAAAGCTCTATGTCCCAACAATGCATTCCTGCCTTCTTCCACCACTCCTCTCCCTCCACCACGGCCAGAGGCCCTACACAGATCAGCAGGAGCTCATCCAACATAATGAATAGGCAACAAATCCACCCAGCATGTTCCTGTGAACCTCAGGCCAGCCAGCACTGTCCCACAACAGCTGTTGTCCCACCTGTCCTACACTGTGCCTCACCCAGGAAGCATTTTCCTGTGAACAGTGCCATCCCCACCAGTGCAGCATGGCCCTTGCTGCCTCAGCCATCAACCAAGGACTGAAAAGTATTAGAGGAGAGCTTGGGGAAAGAGCTGATAAGGAATTTGGGTCTCCAACAGCATGAAATAGAGCAGGCAGGCAGCAGTGGTTAATCTCTCAATAGAAATACACAGGGAAAGAGTGCTCTGCAAATTATTCCCTCTTGTGGGAATTCTCTAGGCAGAGCTAAGTTATACTGGGGAGCAAGCTCCTGAAAAAAATCAAGGCTGAGGGATTTCTGCTAGTGAAATGGTTGAGGCTCCTCTCGAGCCAAAGGCTGTTAACTGGATCTCCAGCAAGCTGGAGGGGCAGAGAACCAAAACACATCACCCTGCTGATCCAGGCTGCAAACCAAGCCAGGTATTTCTAGAGTGAAAAACCAGCTGTGCCTCTTGCTTTACCCTCAAGGACTTCCCCCCACCCCACTGCCTCGGAAAGAATTCACTGCTCTGCACCTTTCAAATCACATCCAGATTTTCCCTGGCACGGGTTCCAAACTCACTTCAAAAAAAAAAGGCAGCTCCAAATGTACACATAATGAATCCCAGCCCAGGGAGCAGCCAGCTACGTGGGCTATTCCTAGGATGGGGAAGTGGGTGTGGGAGACGGTGTTTCCAGGTGCCCTGCACTTAGCAGCTGTTTGGCAAAGTCCTGCACATATCCTAGCAAAGAGGAGGAGAACCAGCCAAGGGCCTCTGGGATTGTCCTGGCTGTAGCATAATCATGAAGACCCAGACAGCTGTAAAATGAAGCTGACCTAAGGAGTATCCCTATCAAGACAGCCCCTTACATTCTCATGGCTGGAGATCTGCTGGAGTAGCAGCAAAATGCTCCCAAGGCCGTTCCTTCCACAGCCCACAGTGCCATGTGATGGAGAAAGATGTAAGGTATTTTGTTTAAGGACAGCTTTGGGTCACTTTTGAGTCAGAAGCAGAGCTACTGCTCCATCCCAGCAGTCTGCCTGGGGTAATACTGTTTGAACACCATCAGGGTTAGGTGAAACCCAGCAGAAAAGGCAACCACACTGATAGTGGGCAGCAAGTCAGCTTGGGACTGTCCACCCAAGGGTGCTACAGCAGAGATACCCTTCTTCCTATAGCAGACAATGGTAGTTAGCTCTGATGAAGGTGTGATGAGACTGAGGAAAGTCAGGCACTTTAGCTGGAAAGTGGAAAATGGTTCTCCATCTCCTTCAATTGGGGCCTTGTGGGGAGCTGTCAGCAGCCTCACAATTGTTCTAGAAGAAAAGCCCAACATATTTTGGGTAGCACTGATGCTGAGCAGGTTAGCAGGCTGGGAGGGGAGCAGAAAGGAGCCATAATTCTGCATTTTAAAATGACCACACCAACCTCTCTTCCTCATCCTCCTCCCTTTTTGGGAGTTTGCTATTGTCTGTAGCTAAAGCTTCCTAAAAAGCAAATTTACAGCCAAAGTTAGCTCAGCTTCAGGCAACCCCTCCTTGCTGAGGCTCACGTTTCCAGCAAAGCAGACTGGCCAGGATCTGCTCCAGGCCACTTGAGCTGCACAAAGTTTGGAAGGCTCCACTCTCCTTATAAAAGCTGTTTCCTGAAAGATCTGGCACAGCCCTTACACAGTGGGACCAACTGAGCTCATTTGTTTTCTTAGTTCATTTTTTCCTGGGGTCTCCATACCATCATCTCCCAGCCAGCATGGGTGTAACCCTTACTGTGGACTCCTGCAGGCAAGGACAGAGCTGCCCAGAAGGGCGTCCCTCAGGCTGAGCAGTGACAGATCTCTCCTGTCTTGCCAGCTGCTCTTGACTCTGCTCCAGGGACCACAGTCGATGCCATGCATGGGCTGGGTGCTGCCAGGGTTCCAGAGCTGTTTTGAGGGACCAGCCTCAGCACCACATAAAGCTGAGGAGGCTGTGCCGGTGGCTTAAAGCCAGCAAAAGTAGCCAAGAGTCCACCTCAAATTCCCCTATATGGTGGCAGAGGTTTTTCAGCCATGGTGCAGCAGCCCTGTAGTGTCCTGCCAGGCAAAATCTGACCTCACCATGGCATGCTATGAGATGAATTTGGTGCCAATACCAGAGAAAGGACAACCCCTGGGTCAAAACCTCAAATGCAATTGCTTTGCTCTGCTCTGCTTCAGAGGACCCAGCTTTATGACTCCACTTCAGAAGAGCTAAGTGGGCTGAAGAACTTGCACTTAGAAGTGCCTCTTCTGATACAATCACAGACCTACTTCAAAGGGCCCAAAGTCTAGAAATTTCCAAGAAATCAAATCCTCAAAGCAAACCTTAACAAACCAAAGGAACACAAAGCAAACACAACTCCTGTGGGCTGAATGTTGTAACATTGGTTTGATCACGGAACTCTCTTCCCATTCCAGGAAGCCAGCTTGACAGACAAACCCACATGGCACCTTCTCAGGTCGTGGTGGTGGTGACCTTGAGTTTGGGACACTTAGGGGTTTGCTAAGAAAGCCAGAGCTGCAGGAGGCAGAGGGTTGCAGAAGACATTTTTGAGAACTGCAGTGGCCACAGCAGCTAATGTTACTCTGCAACGGGCTTCCCAGAAAGCAGCATACTTGCAGTAAGCCACTGGAGCCAAATCTCCCCTGGTAATGAAATTCAGATGCGAAGAATGTGGCTCAAAATGGGATCAAGAGCAAACTACAGCACTCCCAGAAGCTGTACATCACCAAATCCCTAGCAAGGCTAAGCATGCTAGAGCCACCTCTTGCAGGGGCCCAGGGTGGCTGCCTCAAGCTCACCTAGGTGGGCACCCCAGGAACAGAGAGACAAAGTGTGGGTTCAGCTCTAAGTAACTAAACTCATTGCCATGCCAAACTGGGAAGGTAAAGAACTGCTCTAGAAAGAAACCATCCTCAAGCACTGCCAGCAGCTATTAAAAGAGCTTTCTCTTACCTCCAAGTGAAGTTCTCTTTCAGAAGCAGACACAGTTTACAAGCCATTTCACTAGGGAGGTTACAGCTCATTGTCCTGCTCCTGAGAAAGCCACCAGCTCCTGTCTGCTCTGTGATGTGCAGCAAAGGGAGGAATACAAAGGCAACACAATTCCCATTTCTTAATAACACCACTTCCCTGAAGCAAGAGGATTTCTGAGGCTGCCCCACGAGGACAGACAGAGTCAAGATTGTCAGTCTTTCCAGTGGCTATCTCCTGCTTGGAGGTAGGATACCATCCCATGATGGCATCTTCTCACCACCCCGCCCCTTGCCCTTTGCTGTCACAAGTGGTAAAGCTGCAGGTGCAAGCTCTTAGGCATCAGTAGTCTGTCTGTTCTTTGCAATCACAAGCCACTGCAAATATGAAATGTCAAGGAAAAATTGTGGGAGAAGCATGGACAAGCAGTTTTCCAAGTCAACATGTGACTACCTCTGAAAACAGTGCTGTTTAATCCTGTGGTAAGGAGACCAGAGCAGATTAACATCTCTGCAGAGGACACACAAAAGCACAAGCTCCTCCAGAGGACAGTCATCCTAACTCCCCAAATCTGCTCTCTTGCACAAGAGCCAGGCTTTATTTTCCAGCAATTTCAACACTCTCTTTCCTCCAAAGGAAATCCCAGTGACACACTTAGCTAAGGGAAACTATTTCAGCACCAAGAAGAAGAAACAAACCTTAATGAGCGTGCTGTGAGAAGCAGTGCTCCGACCAGGCTTCCCAAGCCCCACCACTCCCTTCCAAAACCAGCAGCACTTTGGTGGGAATTTTCTGCAAGAGCAGCATGGCCAAGCTGTACATCCCATTTTTCCAAGTTAAGTCCTTTGCCACTTTGGCTTCCACTTTTCCTCCTCACTCCTTTTTTCCTGCAGGAGAACTTGTACAGCAAGGGCTTCTCTGCTGCGTTACTGTCAGGTGTGCCTTGCTTTTGCTGGTGTTACAAGGCAAGGACAAGCCAGAACCAGAATTGCCTCTTCAGGAAACCTAGGCAAGATTCTCCTGCTCAGAAAGGGGATGTAAAAGGTTTTCTTCATGCCAGTCAGAGAAAAGCAAATCCCACTAAATGCCTTTATGTCTCTAGAAAAGTCAGGAGGCAGAGCACAGCACAAAGGGCTGCACTAAACAGACCTGACAGTCACTGGAAGTGATTATGGTACCGTGACATTTCCAAATGTGCCCATCAGCTACTTGGGGGTGGGAGGAAAGACAACTCTGTGGTCAAAGCCATTAGCCATGGGGGCATGAAAGACTCCCAGGGCTCCCTCAGGCTGGTTATTTTTGCAAGGCGTATTAAGGTTATCCCCCACCCTTTCTGCAGCAGCAGCACCAAAGGACAGCTTCAAGCAATCCCTTGCACCACAAAGTCTGCAATGGACCATTCCATCTGTTCCTTGGGCATGCACTCAGCTGCACATTGGGCTGACAGGGCACACACCATGCCACAGAAATCCTATCTTTGAGCAACCAGTCCTGAACACCCCAGGAGGAAGCCAAAGCTGTCAATCAGCTTGATTGAATGTTTGGAACTCAGTTGTTATCTGTCTCCAGATGGCCCTTTGAGTTGCATGGGACAGGAGAAAAAGAGTGTATGAGCAGTTCCTGGGGAGCCCCACACCATCCTCAGCCCTGCGCTGTGCTTGCCAGGCCACTTCTGAAAACAAGCAAGCTGCTGTGGGAGGAGCTCCTGGCAGAAGCTGTGCAAGTTTAGGCTTCAGGTGAGAAGAAAGTCCTTCACAAAAAGAGTTGTTGGCCATTGGAATGTGCTGCCCAGGGAGGTGGTGGAGTCACTGTCCATGGAGGTGCTCAAAAAGGGACTGGATGTGGCACTTGGTGCCATGGTTTAGTGGTCATGAGGTCTTGGGTGACAGGTTGGACTTGATGATCTTTGAGGTCTTTTCCAACCTTAATGATTCTATGAGTCTAAGTGGGTTCCTTAGCTGAAGTCCTCCACTAATGAACTCTGGAGGGAGAATAACAGAGGGGTTTAACACGTGCTGGGAACACTGCTACCTGACACCGATGTTTTCATGGACGTGGTGCAGGCCAAGGACTTGCTATTGCTCAGCTGGTTCAGTAGGTAAGAGGCAAAGCACAAATATGCTCATACAGACTGGGAAAAAGCTCCTGCCATGCCAAACCCATCATGGTTTTTGTGGGAGCCCACTTGCCTACCTGGCAGAAAGGGGATGATCCTTTGCTTGGGGTCCTTCTGCCCTCCTTCCATCGGAAACTTGTCCAGCATTTGCATCTAGGAAAGGAAATGCAAGAGAGGTGATTAAAGTCATTGGCTAACTTGCATGACACAAAGTCACTCTCTCCAGGAGGAGGTGAAGCCTGTTCTCCTAACCAGCAGCATCCTGAGATGTCCTACACAGCACCATAAGCCAGAGTGCAGTGGCTTACAGCACCGAGGGAAGCAGCACAGCCAAAGCAGTGCCAGAAGCACAAGGCCTCAGTGCCACATCCACGATGTCAAAGACATTTCCTGCCTCTGATGCTGCTCATCACTATCGTTCTGCTAAGCGTGGGTGATTTATGTAACTTGTTATTCTGCAACTATTAAGTTTCATCCTGATGGACATTGGTCACTAGAGTTCAGAAGCTGCTCCAAAAAAAAGTTGCATTTTAAGCTTATTAGCACAGCACTCACACAGCTCCTGGACTTCAGCTGACTTGGACTCTCAGCACTAACTCATGTTTGCCTGCAAAAGGCCATAAAGTTATGTCAAGTTTGGAGAATGCTTTGTGCTTTGAGGGAAGAATGTTGTATGAGATCTTCACCATTACAAATAATTTCCTCATTGATGCAACAGCACTGAGTAGGTCTAGTCAGCAGAGAGAGATGATAACCAGCTCCTGCTCTTGCCGAGTGCCAGCACTGGTGCTTCAGCACGTGCACGAAGCTTCCGTGGAGCTGCTGCAGTGCTGAATAGCAGAAGAGGAGAAAGAGCACACCCAGTCATCCACCACCCACTCAGATATTCCCTCCTGTGGAAGGAAGAGGGCGATGCAAATCCTGCCCTGTTTTTTTCTGAAGCATGGATCTGAGCTCTGTCTCACATCACTTGCAGAGCTCACTGGTCCCTCAGGTATGCGAAATGGGTCTTGCTGTCTCCTGTTGGTACTATCTCGTTCTGCATAAATAAGCAAGCACTTATGGAAGCCCTGGAGACAACCTGTCCAGGAAGTGTCTATGAGCACCTACAAAGTCTAAGCAGCCTTTCTCCATTGGCCCAACTAAGATTTTAAGTATTTAATACAAAGAGGAAACTATGAACCAATGAGTCTGAGCCATCCATCCCTGGAGAGGCATCTGCAGGCAGCCCTTACCCAGCCTGGCAGGAGGGTGGGTGCCACTGAGTAGCAAGACACAAAAAGACATCCTCCCTCCTGTCTGCTGCTCTGCCATGAAACATCAGGAGACCCTTCACCACTGCAACTTTGGAGTCCAGACACCCCCTGATGACGCGTCCCACCTGGCTCCTTGCTTTTCATGGTTCCTCTTTAGCATCTATTTTTCCACATGCTTTCTACAGGAGGTTCCTATCTAAAGGCTGCAGACTCCAAGGTCAGGTTGGACAAGGCTCTGAGCAAACTGATCTTGTTAAAGATGTCCCTGTGTACTGCATGGAGATGGAGGTCTGGATGACCTTTAAAAGTCCTTCTAATCCAAACCATTTGATGATTTGAGGACTCCTCTATTGCTAAGTGCAAGCTTGTTTAAAGTGCTGTAATGCTACAGCCAAGTTCTTTCTGTCATCAGAACTCTCCACACCCCTGCACAGGCTACATTTGCCTTTTTTTTTTCCCCCTTTTCTTTTCTTTTTTCTTGGATCTCAAATGCACTGGGATAAAATTCTTGAGGTTTGGTGGAGAGGGAGACAGAAAGAAGGAGGTATTTTTCCTACATTTCGAGAAGGAATAAAACACTTTCCTAATACTCCCAATGACAACAGGAAAACCAAAAGAAGCTACCAAGTATTCTCTTCAAAAGGAAAACAAGACAACTAAAAACTAGGGGAACGACCCTAAGTACAAACAAACCATGTTTACAGCCTCTTCTGAAAATGAGTTTGAAAGAGTTTGTAACAAAGAAAATTACTTCAGACTTGGCAACGAGAGGGGATGGCAGCGATGTTCCCTGCAGCCACAAAGCCAGCCCAAGCGTGGCTGACAGAGGGCTCACCTTCCTGAGGCACTGCAGGCTCCCAGGGCAGCACCGCTCCTCCCCGAGCACACCGCAGCTTCCCGGCTCTGCCCTCAGTCCACGAAAACGAAGGATGACAGACACCACATCCCCATTACCCTGTAAAACACCCGGGCCGCACCACAGCAGAGAAATGCCTCTGGCCCTGCTCTTCCTACGGGGAATAGCTCAGGAAAACTTGTGACTGGGGAAGGGAGAGCAAAACAAGTCCCAAACGCCGCACATCTGATTGCTGTTAAGCAACGCCACGCTTGAGTCACTGGAAGCTTTCCTCTCCTCTCAGCTCCGAGGGCGAGCGCAGGATCCCTCGCTCCGGGAGCACCCTGAGCCTCCAAGGCACAACTGGTGCAAGCTGCTTTCTCCCACAGGCACGTGCCTGGGCTGTGCCTCTGGCCAGACCTGCTCCCAGCCATGTGATCCCACCAAACTCCGCCAGAACTTCAGGCCAGAAGTTCTCCGTTTCCTTTTGCTTGACCCAAAGTGCCTCTTGCAGCAGCTGCTCAGCAAGCAGCCCGAGGACTCCCCTTCTGCAGCCATCCCGCTCTGCTCTGCCCGGCTCCAGCCCGGAGTCACCAGTACCACCTCAGCCAGACCATAACCTGCTGTGGGCTGGTATCATTATGCCTGTGCACTCGCACAAGCTGCTCCCTCTTCTCTCGCTGGAGGAAGAAAAAAAGGTTGTGAGGTACCTGAAGTACCCTCAGGCACGCACAGGAAGGGGAGAAGGGGGAGAAGGAGCAAGGCAGAGGGGGTCAATTCCACAGATCCCATCCAGTCTGGCTGCCACATCATGCAGCTCCAGAGAAAGCAGCAGCAAATACTAGTTCATCAGTTTTACTAGGCATAAGCCTGTGGTTGAAGAACAGCTGGAAAACCCACTCCAAAGAAAACAACCCCAGTGCTGGCTGTAACTGTGGCAGGCAGTTTCCCTTAGCAAGATTCTAGAGCCTACATCTGCAGAAATCCAGGCTGTGGGTCACCGACTGATGATTCTTCCATACCACTACATCACAAAAGAAGCACAACACTGATGGGAAAAGGTCAGCTGCAGACATGAGAGATGCCATTAGAGACCTGGAGGAAGCCAGCTGGAAGGTCTCCAGGTTTTGAGGCTCCCTGTACCCCTTGCAGCCCATCTTGCTTCCGTGGATTTTGCAGAATGGGGACTGCTGCACAGGTTGTTAGACTGCTCTTGCCCAGGAAAGCAAAGGAAAGCAGGCACGACTGTGGAAAAGGGATGGGAAAAGGGTAAAAGTGCAGCAGGGCCACAAGCCCTGGGGGAGGCACACACAGACAGGCATCAGATGATGGTCTGCAGAAACCAAGGCACCCAGTGACAAGGCAAGGCAGGGCAGGGCAGGTTTCCTGACCTTTCTCCCCGGCCATGGCAGGGAAATGTGCTCCCCAGCAGACAAGGAACAGCAGAGTGGAGGAAGCTGGCATAGGAAGACTCCCACAAATCCATCTCAGCAGTGAGGGTTTCCATCCAAGCTCCAAGCAGGACTGCTCACATCACACTCCCAGAAGGGGTGATTGCCTGGCCATCCAAGATCCCATGGAGAGGGGGAGACAGGGCAGACAGACACACAGCCCTTTGGAGCACGGGCGAATGCAGAGAGGCCAAGTCTCGCTCTCAGCAATGTGCTCAGCCAGGTCAGGAAGAAAAATGAAGGAAAAAGGAACAATAACTCTATTGTTTCTCCCCTTCCAAGATTATTTTAAAGCATCTGTGACAGAATCTTAAAATACAACATAATGAAAAAAAGAAAACTATTGGAGTGGATGCAGTTGAGAGCATTTTGGTGTGTTTTTATTCTGTGGAAGCTGTTGGATCACACTTTCCATGGATTCCATGGCAGCAGTGGGGGGTGATACCATCACTGCCATGCTCTGGCTCCCCCAGCACCTTTATCCAACCCCCAGCAGGCTCCCCACAACAGCACATTAGGTGGTGGAGATAAATGTGCCCTACCCTGTCTTATCAATTAGGTGTTTTTTCTTATTAACCCAGAAACATCTGGGCAGCGAGTCTGGAGCTGGCCACAGCTGGAGGCCTGTGCACAGCATGGGAGGACACTGTCCCCGTGGCCAAGCTGTCCAGTAACCAGGCCAGGGATAATGCCAGTGAGGCCACCCAGGGTGAGGGAGCCTTTCAAAGGCAGCTTTGTATCAACAGCTAACACCTTGGCAGACAGCTCCTTCGTTAACAGGAAACTCGTAAGATAATATCCTAATTGAATCAATTAAAAGCGCTGCTGTGGGGCTGCAGGGGATCCTAGGGGGAGGGGAACGTGTGTGCTCAGCAGTATTCCCAGGAAGCAGATCATTCAGGAAGGGCTTTGCCCAAATAGAAGAAATTCTTCATAGAGAGAGTGATTGCCCATTGGAATGGGCTGCCTAGGGAGGTAGTAGAGTCACCATCATTGGAGGTGTTTAGGAGGAAACTTGATAGGGTGGTTGGTTGCATGGTTTAGTTGATTAGGTGGTGTTGGATGATGGGTGGGACGTGTTGATCTTGAAGGTCTCTTCCAACTTGGTCTATTCTATTCTATTCTACTCTATTCTATTCTACTCTACTCTATTCTATTCTGATTCTATTCTAAAGAGCTGATGGTGTCTTGCCAGAGGGATACACCACGCAGATGGCACAACCCCAGAAGGATGTCTCTGATGGAGCAGCAAGGCCACAAGCCTAAATGTCTGTGAGTCTCTGCAAAAAAAAAAAAGCCAAACAACCCAACAACCCTCAAGCCAAGTGGCAGGGGGTAATAAGGTGTGTTCACCACTTCGCTGCTTCTTTTCTGCTCTCCTCAAGAAAGTGGAAAAGCTTTGCCCTCTAAATTGTAAAGGTGAGGACAAAACCAAGAAAGCAACACAACCTAAGCAAAAATCAATTATTTGTTCATTTAAATCTGATCTGGTGGGAAGAAAAACATCAGGGTGAAATGGTAAACACAAGATGCCTGCATTCCCCAATAATGATGAAGCAGAAGGGCACAGGATTACTCTTGCAGCAAGTCCTCTGCAGCTGGGGGACTGTAGGATTTGCTTTTGCCAAGTGGCTCTGAAGCCCAGGCTGTCCGTTACTGAGCGTCAGGGCTGGCATGGCTGCAAAGATAAAATGAAGCTTTGCCAACTTCTGGAGTGGTTCACGTCACTGAACAGCAAGATTGATCAACACAGGCTAGAGGGTGATCAAACACCCAGGCAAGGAGAGCAAACTCTTCTGCTCTTGCACAAGATCAGGAGCTAGGCCATGAACTGGAATTGCAGGCATGGGGCAAGGGAAGTTTCCCCCTTCTCTTATCGAGAGCATTTGCTTTGCTTGTGTGATGGAGCTTCGGTGTGAAACCACATTCCTCTTTCCTGGTCTAGCAATCAAGAGCTGACCTAATCCACATCTACACCAGGCATGTCCATTATCCAGAGCAGAGCAGTCAGCTTTGGACACTACTTGAGGGGAAGGAAAAAAAGAAAAGAAAAAACAGTTCAAGAAAAGGCTTCAGAGCTGGGCTGAGTGAGCGGAGGCAGAATCACAGGAGACTCTTTGTGAGAGCAACGGCCACCCCGCTGAGAGAAGGCAGCAGCCTGCCATGGGGGAAAGATGGGCCCAAGCCAAGCCTGCTCTCATTCCACACTCCCAAACTCCCGTCAGCCCCGTCCCTCGTGAGAGGGGGAATGCTGCAGGCAGCCAGGCACGCTGCTGTCACCACAGCAGTGAACTCCAGATGGGGACATTCACGTGCACTGCTCACTCGGACTCCCGTGTGCTCAGAGAGCGTTAGTCAAGCCTCCTGTATGGGAAGAAGAGTCCTTTTCCAAACGTGATCCGCCGAGCAACAGCATCCCAACGACTGTCAAATGCAGGGGGGATGGGACACAGGTCCAGCAACCACCTTCTGTCACAGCAGCACCTCAGCCTCATGGGGATGTGATGAGGGACATGGCTGCACGCTGAGAACCAGAGAAACCAGAGACATTGCAAATGTGCTCTTGCAGATCAAAGCACCCTTGTGCCCTGGAGTCAGCTGGTTTGGGGAGCATCTGCCACACAGATAATCTGGGAAAGTGAACAACATCTGGCATCAGCTCACAAGCTATTGATGTTTAGTCTCTTTGCAGCCCTACAGGGGCACCTTCCCTGCATCACCCTGGACCGTTCATGAAGGAACAGGGTGAAAACAGAAGCACCAAGGCAGAGCAAGATCAGATCCCAAAGGTGATGATGCCGAGCTCAGGAGATCAAGCCTGGGGAAGGACTCCACTAGTATGGCACCATGTAATGTTTGGATCTTCAAAGACAGTAAAGGGAACTGAAGGGCAGCACAACTGAGCAGTTTCTTGATACCCCAGCTTCTCCCCAGGCCTGGCCTTCTGGTACAAGGAACGAGTTCAAGTGCGTTCTACACATCAGGAGGCAGAGGCAATCCTGACTTCCTCAAGGCTAGGAAATGGCATCACAGAGGCTGATTGTGCAAACTTGATGGAAAACTTGAAGCATTGCTCAGCAATAGACAAAAAAGAAAATTGAAAAGTAATTAAATGAGATCAGAGAAAAAAGGGCTACAAAAATTGGCAGCAGCTGCCACTGCAAAAGACATTTCCTATGAAATCACAGGAAGCATTAGAGAGGGAGACACTGGAGCCTGTGAATAGCTCACTCCTATGGAGAGGGCAGTGGGTACAGGGCTGGCATGACACATCCCTCTGCCTGGCACTGTCACATCCAGCCCCAGGAGCAAGGCACAGCCTGGTCTGTTCTACCCTGGGTGCTTGCTCATAAACCACACAGACCAAACCTGGGGAGCCAACAGGATCTGCCAGCATGCAGGGGCTCAGAGGGACATGGCAGCTTCATATCCACAGGTTTGGTTCGAGGGCAATGGTCCTCCAAAAGCAACTGGGCAAAAAGCTTCCACAGTGCAGGGCCAGGAGATGTTTCCAGACCAAGCCTCCACTCACTCTCTGAGCAGAAACCTCAGCTATGCTCATCTCCAGTATAAGCAATGAAGGCCATGACAGGCACTGCATGCTCAGATTGGACATAAGAAAGCAATGTTGTATGATGAGGGTGGTAAGGAACTGGAACAGGTTGCCCAGAGATGTGGATGTTCTGTCCTTGGAAATGTTTAAGGTCAGGTTGGACAAGGCTCTGAGCAACCTGATCTAGTTAAAGATGTCCCTGCTTAGGGCAGGGGCATTGAACTAGATGACCTTTAAAGGCCCTTTCCAACCCAAACTCTTCTAGAATTCTAGGATTCCCAGTGAAGGAGCCACTCAGCCCTAAGTGTCTAACCCCTACAAGCTCCTCAATATGAGAAGCCTCCTGTTTTATCATCCAGCCCTGAAACTTAACACCCCCACACCCCCCCCCACCCAGCAATCACTAAAAGACTGTCACATTTGTTTATCAGTGATGAGAGAATGGGAGATTCTAGTTGATTCTATCACCATCACAACCAATACAATGTGCTAACTGCAGCAGAAAGGTGAAAGAGAGTCATGGAAGGAGAAAGAGATATATCCTTGTCTCCAGATAGGTGTCTCTGTCTGGTCAAGCCAAACCCTACTCCCACAGTGATTTTTGTCTTTTCTATTCTCATCTACACAGTACATTTCCAAGAGCATTAAAAGACAAAAGAGTCATGTTTTAAGACATCACAAGTCTGCATGTTTTCCAAAGCAACAAGTAGCTCTGGGTACCTACTTGTAGGCACTAAGAAGGGAATGAGAGGACAGACAAAACCACACCTTCCTAAAACCCAACTCCAGTAAGAGACACCAGGATCCAAAACTACCACCCATCCTGCTGAAAACAACAACTGCTGAAAAGCACTGTTTGCTTTGCCTCCTTTTTAAGCCTGTCCAGAATGTATTTGGTAGAGACTAAAGGAGAGACTTTAGTATTTCAAAAAAGGAAAAGAAAACTTCAGATTTGGAGAAGAGCACCAAGCAATCTCACAGTTATACAGCCTCCTCTAGGAGCTGTGGAACCTTCTGCCTGCTCTTGGGTAATTATTATGCATTGCTTTTTGTGTTTGATTCATTGGTGCTGAATCCTGGAAGTCATCATTCTCTTTACAGTACTTTACTAATCCATTTTCCCTTAATTTCTGGTAATTGCAGTCTCTAGATGGCATTATGCTGGATAGGCAGGTCCCAGACGGCACAGATGAGCACTGAAAGCTGCAGCACTCCATGCAGGCACCACGAGCACAGCATTAACACCACCAAAAAACCGGTATGGCATCCATAATTCACCACGGCAACACAACCAGGGGAAGTGACTCTTGTGGGTAGATGTGCTTGGAAACATAGCAGAAACACCTGGGGGGGTGACACTGGTCTGCACCACTTCCTCTTCCTCATCCCATCCGTGGGAAGGTCCCTCCAGCACAGCTGGGACTGTGTCACACAAGGATGTACCCCTGGAAGGAGCCTCAGCAAGGAAGCAGGGAAGAGCTGTGTCACCTACTGCAGCCTGGTGCCAAAGACAGACCAGAGAACCACCACCACAACCATCGCTGGAACAGCCACAGGGAAGCCTGCATCCCGAAGCAGGCATGCTGGGAAGACTGCAAAGTCCTGAGATTTCACTTCTGGTGTGGAAATGGAAATAACAGAGGAGCAATACCAGCACCTCTGCCCTGTTCTGTGCGTTGAGGAGCAGAGGCACAGCGAGAGGAGGGATGTGCTCAAACCCTCCAGCCAGATCCAGTTTCACATCTAACAGGGTGCTTCACACAAGAGGCACTCTTTGGTCAAGCATGCCAGTGACAGGTCACAGACTTTGTGTCTATGCCACCCCACCTCGGAGCTGCACGCTTGCCAAAACCTGGGGATGGCTTGTCCCTAGCCCTGCCCCAACATACCTCATTATCTGATTTCTCCTCAACCCCTCCTTTCCTAAAAATCTTCCCCACTTCACACGAGGAGAAGCAGACCAACGGACATTCCTTCCCTGAAGTTAATGCAAAGCTGTAAATCTGTGGCAGGCCCAAACGTGATGAGACAAAGCAGGAGGCACCTGAGCTACAGGCAGGGCTGCCAAAGCTGCAGTCCTATCACCTGGGAGAACACTGCTGGTCAGAAACACCCACCTCATGACCCTCCTCTTGCATCAGACTTCTTGCTAACTGTCTGTTTTTCCTGTTGTTCCTTCCCTAAACACAAACCTCATCTTCCAAGTCAGCACAGTCAGCAGAAAGGCTGATGTGGAGAGGGCTTTGTTGCCACGCGAGGGAGGATTTCATTCTGCTTGGGTTCATGGTGGTGTCTGTCAGGAGCAACTCTGTGGCAGCCAGGTGGAAAATGAGATACTGCAAATCCCTGAGGTTTAATTGCCCAAACCAGGGTCTCCCCACCTGAGTTTCAGCTTGACCATGTGCCATCTAACAATAAAATTCCATCTAGCAGAGCCAAAAAGTGATGCAACTCTGGAGCCTCGATCTGACAGCATGAACCAGCGCATCTCCTGCATGTACCCACCAGTGTCCCTACCCCAGCTCCTGCTACACCGTGCAGCACACTGCCCTTGTATTCCTCCATTCATAGAAAAGGTGGGGTTTAAAGATGCCAGGTTCAGCGGTGTCCAACAGCTCAAGCTGAGCAGGAAGCCTCTGTGGACAGCTCATAGCCACAGTCACTGCCAGGAAGAGGTCGGGGAGGTGACGAGCCCTGCACTGCCATGACCCACAGAGTGGCAGGAAAGGCCTCAGAGCACTTCTGAGTTTGGGCAGTCCTTGGCAGAGGGCTGGAGCTTGCCAAGAAACTCCACTGATGGCATAACCAGAAGGCTGCTGTTAAGTGATGTCTGATGGAGGAGAGTGGCCCCACAGGTTACACAGGAGTGCACTTAGGCACCTCATGGGGAAGGGTTGAGCAAGCTCTGAGCTGGGGTATGAGGAGCCCTGTGGCAATCCTTTTGCAAGCTGCAATGCAGCTCCAGGGGGAATGCCATCCTCACCCAGGATATTCACTCCTTGCCAGGGCCTGGAGACACCAAACACAGAGGCATGACAGAGAAGCCCCAGCAGCAGGCAAAGCGCAGCAACCCTGCTGCTTTCTATGCATTTAACCACAAGAATGCAGATTTCACACAAAATCCAGCCCATATCACCTCCCTTGAACTGTACCTGCTTCTTTAGGACCCAACCAGGACAGGGGGAGAATATTGCAAAGTTTTCCAGCATAACTGAACTCAGGAGCACAAACCTTCACTGCTCTAATCTCAGAGCCCTTCTCTAAGTGTAATCTCACCACAGAGACACAAAAGCAGAAAACCTGAAATACCTCTGGCAAAATTCACTAACTGGTGAAAAAATCCAGGGGTTTGGGTCTTAGAGCAGGCACCTAGACTCAAAGTCAGGAGAAAGTTCTTCACAGAGAGAGTCATTTGTCATTGGAATGGGCTGCCCAGGGAGGTGGTGGAGTCACCGTCCCTGGAGGTGTTCAAGAGGGGACTGGACGTGGCACTTGGTGCCATGGTCTAGTCATGAGGTCTGTGGTGACAGGTTGGACTCGACGACCCTTGGGGTCTCTTCCAACCTTAGTTATACTGTGATACCTGTAGGCAGGTGGAAAGCAGCTGCCCCCCCCAGACTGAAACCTCAGAGCCTCACTGGAACTTTCCACTGAGACTTCTTTATTTCCTGGAGGTGGGTGGAGGGATGGAAGGGGGAGAGAGGAGGGGAACTGGAAAATGCTGATTTGCCAAGAAGAAAGATCAGCAGACAAGTATCCATTTCAATTAACATTTTAATGCAAACGGTAAAACCTGTTAAAAACCAAAGGATATTTTACTGGTTTAAGTGACTTATCAAGGGAAAAGCTTTTCAAAAGAGAAAGGAAGAGCAAAAAAAAAACCCCAAGAGAATGTTTCACACACACTGAACTGTTTCTTTGTTGGCTAGAATTTAAACTCCAACTTTCCTCCAAACTTCAGAGGAGGAATCCTGACCATTTCCAAGAGCCGTGCAGCTTCCCAGCTGGCTTGGCACTCTGCGTGGCTGAGCACAAAGCCTCCTTCAGTGGCCATTTCATCAGCCATTTTCAGCCTATACACACCTGGTTAAAAAATATGGGAGTGCAGCTTTCTGCTGACTGAGACTGGGTGAGAACTCCAGAAATTTGGGTCCCTACTGGAACTGTTGGTACTTTCCACACCCCAGTGCTCCCTGGGCTGGAGATGAGCAACGCGGGCTGCCAGCAGCTGCTCCACAGACAGGAGGTCCAAAACCTTAAGTTTCATAAAAACTAATGTTTCTTCCATTTCTCAGTAATAATTTTTAATTTAAAAAGGGGAAAAAAACCTGGCAGCTGGACTCTGCAAGGCTGAAGATCTCAGTCAGCTCCCACTGACAGCCATTGTCAGGCTTTGCCATACCTGAAGCAAGCTGTCTACCCACCTCAGAATGTAGTTGCATAATATAGTTGAAGCAATTCAACTTTTGTTTTCAGTACAAGACAGGGAGAAGACTTATCTCCACCCTATTCCTCCTCATTTCCCACCCTCCTGGAGGAACTTCAAGTTCCTAGGGATGGTTTGTTGCCAAATTGAGGAAGGAAAATCAGCCCTAGAGGGGTCCCGAAACCTCTTTGTACCCAAACCACTTGCTGAGGGAGGCATTTCTGAAAGCCTGCAAGCACTAAATATCTTCTCCCTCTCTGGAAAGCTCAAGCACTAGGCCATAGTTGATGGTAAATGATCAGCAAGGTGAATGTGTACAGGGGAAAATGGGAGCATGAGGATTCTCAGGTAAGCTGCAGAATAGAATAGAATAGAATAGAATAGAATAGAATAGAATAGAATAGAATAGAATAGACCAGGTTGGAAAATACCTTCAAGATCATAGAGCCCAACCGATCACCCCAAACCATCTAATCAACTAAACCATGGCACCAAGTGCCTCATCCAGCCTCCTCTTAAACACCTCCAGGGATGGTGACTCCACCACCTCCCTGGGCAGCACATTCCAATGGCCAATCACTCTCTCTATGAAGAATTTCTTCCTAACAACCAGCCTAAACCTACCCTGGTGCAGCTTGAGACTGTGTCCTCTTGTTCTGGTGCTGCTTGCCTGGGAGAAGAGACCAACCCCCACCTGGCTACAACCTCCCTTCAGGTAGCTGCAGGCAGCAATAAGATCTCCTCTGAGCCTCCTCTCTGCCAGGATAAGCAACCCCAGCTCCCTCAGCCTCTCCTCATAGGGCTTGTGCCCCAAACCCCTCCCCAGCTTTGTTGCCCTTCTCTGGACACATTCCAGTACTAAAAACCACCTGATTTGGCTAATTTAATATGATTTCAGCACTGAAAAAGGACATTCAGCTGAAAACTTTCTCTTGCCCAAACTCTAAATATTCTAAGGCAGTATTAAAACAATAAATTCACCAACCTTAATTACCTCCCAAGCTTAATCTCCAAGATCTAATTTCCAAGCTGCCGGGTAAAGAGAGCTATAAATATCATTTATAATTCACCATTCAGTGACTCACCCATACTACAAAGGCCTCAAGACATGGCACCAGTAAGGCAGAAAGGCTCAGGGAGATGGAATTAAGACAGGGAACATGATGGCTCTCCTCATGCTGCCATGCCACAAGGAGGTAAATTTCCATACTGCAATCCTATATAACATCAGAATACAACAGTTACCACAAAACAGGGTGTAGAGCAGCACTCCATAGCCTGGGGGTGTGTGGCAGCCAGGAGGTGATGGCCAGGTGAGCAGAAGGGATGCCACGCATCCAGCAGCACTGCAGCATCTCTGCAGCAGTAGAGAAGCAAAGCAGGAAAACTACAGTCACCATGGCACCATGAAGGGCACAGGCCAGCTGCTGGAGCCCTAGAGCATCCACCCACTGGCACCACATCACGTTTTCCCCTCTCTGTCCTCTGGTTAATAAAGTCTCCCTCCCTGCTGCTGGTCATCTGGAAGGCATGAATCAGAGGGGAAGGGCAGATCCTGCACACCCATCCTTCTCTCCCCATGAAGTCTCCCCTAGCCTGCTCGACAGAGGGCCCTTGCTGCAAATGGTACAGACTTGCCTTCCTATCAGTCCTGCAGGATGTACACCACATACCCAGGAAAAGACTGTGCTGGATCCCAGAAATGGGAACAAGAAGCAAGGCAAGCCCCAGGGCAGAAAGCAATATAAGAGAGAGGAAAAAACCCATGCAAGGAAAGTAAGAGGAAGGGAGCATTGCTTCTTGGATGGAACAGAGCTCTGGGAAGGGAAAGCAGGCAGTAAAATTCTTCACTTGTCCCCAGGTGCATTGGGACTCCAAGGAGATCATTGCAGAGGTCCACACCTCACTTTGCAAGGGGGCTTCAGGACTGCAAGATGTCCTTCACCGAAAGCACTTTCCCCAGCCAGCATGGGTTCAGACCTCTACAGCATCGTGGCAGACCTGTGAGAGCCTGATGTAATCAAGGGAAAGGCACAGAGGTGAGAAACCAAGATCACAGAAAAACATGTCCCTGCAGCTTTATCACCTCCCTCACCAAGGACATCATCTCCCCCTGTCTCTTTCAGCTCTCATTTCCTTATCCCACTCACTGTAACACTGCACAGATGCTTCCACATCTTAGAGGCCCATGACATGCACGTGGTGCCTGCTACAGTCCATACTACCTCCTATGGAGTTAGCAATATGAATGGGTCCTGGCCCCTCTACTAGAAGTTCAGTGCTCTGGGATACAGCCTCCTTTGCAGTGATGTGCTGCTACCCATCCTCAGCTCCTCTGCAGGCAGCATCAGTCAGCTTAGCTTGAAACTGGCAGGGCTGCTGCTACACAATATGAACTGCTGGTCCTTCCACGAGAAAGCCAAGCTGTGTTACATTGATTAAGACATGGTGGAGACACTGGAGCTCACATGAGCCCAAACCCACACAGACCTCATCAAACCCACTGGCCACAACCAGCTCCAGGCAGGCATGTGTAGCAGGGCCCTGGGCACCTCTCCAGGGACTTACTCCATAGGCAGCAGACAGAAGAAGGGCCAACAGCGAGCTCCTGCTTTCCTGGGGATCCTGCTCAGCCATCCCAGGAATGGGGCAGCTGAATTTCTGTGGCTTTTTGATTAAGCAGCTGGGGAATGGAAGGGCATTAACTCACCCTGAGACAGGCAGAGGGATGTAATCCCTCACCTCAAGTTACAGAACAAAGTTTAAACACATTGCTGGAAGCCTCACCAAATAAAACCACACCAGATTGACATGGGAGATTTGAGTCCCATCCCCAAGGAGGTAAAATTTTTAACCTGCCCATCTTTCTGCCTTCCCCATCCAGAGGTTACACTCAGCACAGACTCCCCTCCAGATTGCACCCACCAAGCAATGCTTCATGTGGGACATAGCTCCCCTAGGGCTGGGAAGCAATGGTTGTGAATGCTGTCTCCTTTGGCTGCTCTGCCAAGTTTCCAGAGGGAAGGAGACATGGGAGTGCCAACAGGGATGAATGAACAAAGCATGGACAGTTCTCAGGAGCTGGTGCTCCTTTGCCCATAGGGCCACCACATCAGAGCCAGGAACACAAGGGACCATCTGACGGGATGGCAAGTGGAGATGAGAGCTAGGAGATGAGAGGGAGCCCTCAGGGCTCACAGCAAATCAGCAAGAAGCAAAATTGCTCCTGAGGAAATAGGGAGGATGGCAGAAAGCTGGCAAGGGTGCAGACACAGCCTGCAGAGCTGTAGAATAGAATAGAATAAACCAGGTTGGAAGAGACCTTCAAGATCATCATGTCCAACCTATCATCCAACACCACCTAATCAACTAAACCATGGAACCAAGCATCCTGCCAAGCCTCGCCCTGAACACCCCCAGCGACGGCGACCCCACCACCTCCTCAGGCAGCCCATTCCAATGGGCAATCACTCTCTCTGTGTAAAACTTCCTCCTAACCTCCAGCCTAAACCTCCCCTGACGGAGCCTGAGACTTGGAACAAAGGGAAAGGGCAAGTGTTTGCCAGCAGCTTGGAATAAACCAAAAATCATCAAGTGCTGCTCAAGAAAAGCTTAACTTTGAGAACTGAAAACTCTTTCCAGCGCAGCCACGCACCGCCCAGTGCTGCCGTGCTTGCCCCAGGTGTACGCTGGCACCGGGAACCTCCGTCCAACACCCGCTGTCAGGGAGGACAGGCTGCTGTCTCCCAGGGGCAGGCACAGCTCTCAGCAGCTCACAGCCCTGCTCGCCTGCCAGGCGCAGAATGCAGCAGCGAGTCAGGGTGCCAGCTAGAGCCAAGTACAACTCCACTGACCTGCCTTGGCACGAGCACGCACGGGAATGCGCCGGCGCCCGGCTGCCAAGCGCTGGAAAGCTATAAATGGGAGACATTTGGAGAGAGGGAAAACTAAGGAGCCAACTTTTAACTAGGCTGAAGTGCATTGGACTGTACATGTTCTTTGTGGAGGGAAAGAACGATGGAGATCTTTGATGCACTGCTGGATAAATACCAGGCGTTTCTTCTACAGACAGAGGTAGTCCTTATTTAATGGAGACTTTGGTTACGGCAAGGCACTGTTTCTATTCTTCTGCATACAACATTCGGGCTCACAGCTCTCAGTGCAGTCTGGGCACAGAGGCAAAAATAGTTGCTGGTGCTTTGTAGCAGGAGCCTCATCGTAGGAAGCTGTGGGGTTTTTCTTATCCTTAGTCACGCAAGGGCCTGTCTTTCACAATCCAGCTGTCTAAGAGCAAGATCCTGGTGATTTATTTTTGTGGTGGGGTGAAACCACGAAGTGCACTGCACACACAACTGTGCAGGATTTTGCTGAACTCCCTAAACCCTGGAGGGAAAAAAAGAAATCCCCAAAGTGTTGAAATAGGAGTCCTGTTACGAAATCGCTATCGAAGGAGCCCTGTTTACAGGCCCTGGACTCAACAAGACATCCATCTCCCCTGCCTGCAGCACAGCCTCACTGTTTCAGGGCTCTTTCATCAAAGGGGCCACTAGGACCAGGCGAGACTCAGAAGAGGGCTGAGATTCGAGCAGTGCCCCAGCTCATGTTCCCACCTGAAGGAGCCTTGTGCTGTTCGGGACACAGTACTCAACATGCCCGCTCCTTGCTTTTCACATCTGGAGGGTTAAGATAACACTTACTTCACCTTTATGAACCTTGTTCCCTGCCAGCAGCACAGCTTAAAGTGTGGAGGAGGAAGAATAGTGTGGCCAGAAGGAGCAGGGAAGTCATTGTACCCCTGTACTCAGCACTGGGTAGGCCACACCTTGAGTCCTGTGTCCAGTTCTGGGCCCCTCAGTTTAAGAAGGACATTGAGACTCTTGAACGTGTCCAGAGAAGGGCAACAAGGCTGGGGAGAGGCCCCCAGCACAAGCCCTACGAGGAGAGGCTGAGGGAGCTGGGGTTGCTTAGCCTGGAGAAGAGAAGGCTCAGGGGAGACCTTATTGCTGTCTACAACTACCTGAAGGGAGGGTGTAGCCAGGTGGGGGTTGGTGTCTTCTCCCAGGCAAGCAGAACAAGAGGACACAGTCTCAAGCTGCACCAGGGGAAGTTTAGGCTCAAGGTGAAGAGAAAGTTCTTCCCAGAGAGAGTTGTTGGCCATTGGAATGTGCTGCCCAGGGAGGTGGTGGAGTCACCATCCCTGGAGGTGTTCAAGAGGGGATTGGACGTGGCACTTGGTGCCATGGTTTAGTCATGAGGTCTGTGGTGAGAGGTTGAACTTGATGATCTTTGAGGTCTCTTCCACCCTTGGTGATTCTGTGAATGCAGATGGAGGAAGGTGAGCAAGGAGCTCACAGCACTGGAATCATAGAATCAACCAGGTTGGAAAAGACCTCAGAGATCATCAAGTCCAACCTATTACCTAATACCTAACACCTCCTGACAGCTAAACCATGGCTTCAAGTGCCACATCCAGTCCCTTTTTGAACACCTCCAGGGTCGGTGACTCCACCACCTCCAGACACAAGACTCATTTTCATTCTTAAAGAATCCATTTGCCTGAATGAAGCTGATGAGAACAATTCTTCTGTGTACCAGCTAGTGTCTTATGAGCCCATTTTAATGCAGTGGTTTATTTTAAAACAGTCCAAGGTTGTTGAATGAGTAAGATTCTGGCTTCTCCTCCTTCCCTGTCTTTGCCTAGCGGTTGCAAATGCGTAACAGTTGAAGAACCCTCTCCAGAAGGGCCAAGCTGTCTTCCACAGCAAGACAACATGCACAGACTGTAGCCTTTTGCCAGTTTTCTCATAAAAGTAGGCACCACTTCAACAGTCTATTTTTTCTTGGGTCCTACACACAAAGCTGTTGGCCTGAGGGCTGCAGGATTCTCTCCAAGATTACATCGGTCCAGGTGGGTCAAAACTAAAAGTTTCCAGCTAAGAACCTGAAGGATTTGTTAAACATATGGACAAATAGGAGAGCTGGGAAACACACTCAATAAACATGCAGAAAAGAGTGTGGGAGAGAGCCAGAGACATCTTAAAACTTGCTTAAAACTCTCAATCTTTCTGTCTCTGTGTCGTGCAACAAGCAGAGTTACTCCAGCCTACATCGCATCTCCATCCCTGGGCTCCGAATCTAAACCTCTGTGCAGAGGAGCAGCCACACAGCATCACCCTCTCCTATAGCCCTCAGCTGTGACAAGGGCTGAAGGAAAGGTTTCTCACTGCAAGAAGAAAGGCCACAGAGTAACCTGTCCCCAGAGAGGGCACTCCTGAAGGGCAATTTGATTTGTAAGGGCTTGCAGTTGCCCACCACAGGACGCTACTGCTTCAATGGTGAGAATGCAGGAGACAGCATGAATGGCAAAGTTTGTTCCAAGGGGAGGTTTGAGACCCAGCTTCATCACAGCCTGCAAGAAGCTTACTTTGTGACCAATCAGATCCACCCCAAGCTGCAGAGACACAAGCCTTGCTGTCCAGGGCGCCAAGACTGAAAAGAGCCAGACAGATAGTCAAGGAGATGGTGGCTGCAGCTGAAACGCAGAGGAGGAGGACAGAGTGGGGCTCCTGCCCAGGGAGACCACAGGGATCTGGTATTAACAGGGAAGGTGTAAGAGTGTCAGGTTTGGGTGTAAGGACATTTTAGGAGGGTAAAAAGACAACAGTGGCTGTTGGCCACATGCAGACCTGAAATGACTGCCATTGTGACTGATGAGCTCATCATTACAGAGTGGGAGGGGGAAAAAATGTTTCTTTTTGGGGGTTTCCATAAAAAACCCAACCACTAAATACAAACCAGTATCTGTTCTTTAACCAACAGTGTTGTTCCTTGCAGCCAAAGTTTTCAAGAGAATTCTTCCAAGAGACTTGGTAACCTTCTCACAAGTGATGAATCAGATGGGATCCAACGGAGTCCTGCAGACACTGCACGACTCTTCCCCTGGGGGCAGAGCTGGAAGCACCTCAGGTACACAAGACCCCAACCCTCTATCACTGTCCACCTGACACAGTGCTCTGACTACCAGCTTCCATGCCAGCCAGCATTTCCAGTGTTCCTGCCAGCCCAAATTAGTGCCCAGAATACAACTGGCATCCTTGCAAGCATCAATCTTACTGCTTCTATTTCTCAGGAACAACATCCATCTGCTTCTAATAGTTCACATCTGGCATATTGAGAGTCTCAATCCTATTTGGAAGAAATTATTCCTCCAGCCAAGAGCTGAATTTAATAGAGAACTCAATTTAGTATTTGTAGTTATGAATTTACTACAAACTATGCAGTTACCCGAGGTTTCAAACTTTAAAATCACAATTTCTTCTAGGGTTTGCTTTTTAATCCTTAAAAAGTTGGCTCTTATGTAAATCACTGTGTGACAGAAAACATTTATGGAGAAAAGGAGGAGAAGAGATGGTAGGAACCAGAGCACAGAGGATCCTCACACCAAAAACATGAGCCAGCAGTGTGCCCAGGTGGCCAAGAAGGCCAGTGGCATCCTGGCCTGCATCAAGAATAGTGCAGCCAGCAGGAGCAGGGAAGTCATTGTGCCCTGTACTCAGCACTGGGTAGGCCACACCTTGAGTACTGTGTCCAGTTCTGGGCTCCTCAGTTTAAGAAGGATATCCTGAAGGACTCTTGAACGTGTCCAGAGAAGGGCAGCGAGGCTGGGGAGAGGCCTCCAGCACAAGCCCTATGAGGAGAGGATGAGAGACCTGGGATTGTTTAGCCTGGAGAAGAGGAGGCTCAGGGGAGACCTTATTGCTCTCTACAACTACCTGAAGGGAGGTTGTAGCCAGGGGGGGTTGGTCTCTTCTCCCAGGCAACCAGCACCAGAACAGGAGGACACAGTCTCAAGCTGCACCAGGGGAGGTTTAGGCTTGAGGTGAGGAGAAAGTTCTTCCCAGAGAGAGTTGTTAGCCATTGGAATGTGCTGCCCAGGGAGGTGGTAGAGTCATCATCCCTGGAGGTGTTCAAGAGGGGATTGGATGTGGCACTTGATGCCATGGTTTAGTCATAAGGTCTGTGGTGAGAGGTTGGACTTGATGATCTTTGAGGTCTCTTCCAACCTTGGTGATTCTGTGAAAAACAGCTCCTGAGCACTACCCAGGCCAGTGCATGACTGGAGTATAGGAGGTGGAAGCATTCCCAACATCACTGCCTGACATGGTACACAACATGGCACACTCAGCCTTCCTGTGACAATCCCAGAGGAGGAAAGGGTATGCCCTGCATGCTTCCCAGGGGATGGGGGCCACCACTTCATCTGCTCAAAATGCTGGACTGGAACCAGGAGGAAGCAGCCTTGTTGTTGGGACATACAAGTGGAACGAGCATCAGTCACTAGCCCTTAAAGAGGAGGTGGCAGACTCCTGCCTGACAGCAGATGACCCAGGGTGTGGACAACAAGATGAAACAGGTAATTAGGCAGAAAGAGGAAGTGAGTGTTACCCTTGGAAGAGAAAAGCAGGGTGGTGCTTGGAAAGGCAGCTACAGCAAGCAGCTCTAAACCAGAACTTTTCCAGAAGAGGGCCAGTCTCAGGACAGCCATAGGAAGAGCTCTGGAAGGTCACAGTATTCACTCAAAACCTTGAATGCTCTCAGCTGATAACAGCACAGCCCAACACATTACTGCACCCAAGAAGGTGGCTTTCAATGTTCCCCATTCCAGTACTGGGAACACAGCTGGCCTGATGTCTCTGCATCCAGATGGAGGCAGAGACCAGCACTGAGACACCTCCAGACTTCACCCCGGTTTCGGCTGAGCTGGCAGTTTGTGTTCTGAGCGTCACTCCTGCCTGGGTGGGGAGGGAAGGACACTTTGCCCTCTGGTTGCTGTAGGAGCAGGCTAGCCAGCGAGGTTGTCAGTAGTAAGTGTGCATGTGTTTTACTTGGCCCTACTCCTAAAATAATTGTTTGGCCACAATGGAAGGTGACAAGTGATTCAGCTGTGGCCCCACAGGGAGTATCAGGAGAAAATCCCCCACCGCTCACAACTCTGCCTGGGATGCTCTGAGCTGCTCAAGGGTCAGTCCAGGGGTCAGCCCCCACCAGCCTCTCACTCCTGCCCCGAGAAGTTCTTCTCTCCTACTTGGACCAAATGGCTTCCTTGTCCTCCTGCCTGAGCTTAGCAGGGAGCTCACTTGCAGCAAAAGAAGGTGCACCAACCATCACCCAAACGTGGCCAGCGCTGCCACTGAAAAAACAAAACCTGCTCAGCCTCTGGTAGGAGCATGGCAAGTACATCTGGAAGCACTGGGAAGATAGATATTAGATTAACAAATATCTCTACCCAAACATACATGTACTGTGCCTGCTCAAGGCCATAAATGTGAACAAACTTGGATGGACTTTCAGTGGCTAACATGAAAGACTCCTGACACAGGGATCACCTGCGACTCAAGTTTCCAATCCTTCCTCCAACGTATCTAAAAGACCATCAGCACAGGAGAAATATTTTCCCCTCCTACTATGTGTGCAGAAGCAGCTGAACATTTTCAGCCAATCAGTTATTGTTTTGTGGGCTTTTTATAACAACTGGAGGCATGAATAATTTCCAGTATGGAAACTTTCTGCCTAAAGAGCTAAAATTGGCATAGAATCATCCAACAGTCATATAATAAAGGCCTCCAGCAATGGTAACAGTCACTGCTACCAAGCCTACCTAGAGCATTTGTTTTTCCACTGGGCTGAGAGGATCTCTTTCAGTCCTCGCCTTTCAATCCAATTTCCACTGTACTGCACCACAAGTTTAAAATAAGGACAGCAGGAAGCATGTGTGATAAGGGGGAAGGAAGGGAAAGAAACCCACAATTTCATTCATTCTTTCAACAGAGCCAACAAGGAGTGGCTACTTTTCTCCCTCTCTCTCTCTCTCTTCTTTTTTTCTTGAAGAAAAAGTTGCAAGGAAGGGGGGAAATGTTTGCTCTAAATTTTCTCATCTGCACCATGCTATGTATGAAGCACTTCTGCCTGTAAAGGTGCTCCAGGGTGTTTTGCAGAGACAGTTTGAGTCTGGCTCCATGCAGCTTCCAATGGCAATGCTTTCCACCGAGGCACAGCTTCAGCCCAGGATGGAAGGGGAGGAACAGAGGAAGGACAGCCACTGCTTCCCGGCATGAATTTCTCCACAAGGAGCAAGGCAGCCCAGAGAAACAGCACAGCTGATGGTACCAGTTCATCACATACAAACCCCACAAGACTGCCCTGTTTGCAGCAAATGGCAGCATGAGCTTGGCTACCACCCTGGAGCAGCAGCAAACATTAGATGCTGTGGAGAAAGAAGCACTGAGCTCCATTTCCTTCCAGCCCTGGCTGCTGCCCAACAGCTGTTCTCTATTTACTTTAATATTTCCTTGGTTACACAAGCAGCTGCACACTGCTTAACCCTGCCTGCACCCACAGCCACCTGTGCCACCTTACCTTACCTTGCCTGGCACGATGCTGTGGGACAGCAGCACAGGGCAGGCTAAGGATATCCACAGTCTTGCCAAGGCCAGGCTCTCGCTGGCTGGCCAGGGCTTAGTTGACACAGTCATCCTCATGGCCACATTTGCAGAAGGTGCCTTGTTGGACAGGGAACAGGGCACCATCAACATGAGCAATTGTCTCACACAATCCCAGGCCTTGAATGCAGCTCTGAAGCCAGCAGAACCTGGGAAAGCCATCTGGATTCCCATGGGCTTGCCTCACTGGGCAAGCCTACACGTACTGTAATTTTAGCACTGTAGCTGTGGCTGGATCAAACAATTTCAGTAAAGGAATCTTCATTCTGGGGAATCACAGCACCCTTTCAAACAAAGCACAAAAGCTAGGACCAACCTCACATGAGTGAGTTGCTAGAGGCAGAGGGTGCCCAGCTCCACTCCTAGTCCCAGGCACAGGCCAGCAGGGATGTGCCAGTGACTTTTCTGGCAGCTGTTGCTGGTCCATAGATCACTTCATGCATTTTCCTTTCTCATCTACACAGAGCCTGTTCCAGCAGCTCAGTTTTTGTTTTGGCTCATAAAGCTCAGCCAGACCCCTTGGCTCATCTCCACCAATGAGGGGGTGGAAAACACCCTTTGCTTGCTTGTCCAGAACACCAGCTTTGGTTTTCTGCAACCTGGCCTGTCCCAATTGCCTTTCCAGTCTCCCTGCTCCCTCCCAGCTCCATTTTCTTCCAGGCTCCCTGCAGCACTAGGAGGTGATTGCTAAAGCAGCTGCTGGCTGCTGCCCTCTGGGCATGAAGCACTTTCCCAGTGCCTGCTCCCCAAAATGCCAGGACAAGGGACATGGATCCAGGGAATCCATTCTTTGCAGCAGCAGTCCTGTTTTGCTGTGATAGCAACTGGGAAAGGCATGGTATTAGCTCTGCAGGATTAGGACTTGGCTCTAACTTTAACAAAATGACCCCCACAAAGCAATCAATAACCCCCACCCCCCCCAAATCCTTACCACTTGCACTTCCATCACAGGAATTCAAACACACCTACACAGCCCTGTGTGCATTTAGTGCAGGGAGGGACAGCAGAACTTTAACAGTGGGACATGCAAAAGCCCCAGGGTGTCTCCACCAACAGACAAGTGGCACTGGATCGAAGAGTCTAACCTTTGAGGTTGCTGGATCTTGATTTTTTTCCCCCCAAGGGTTTATGTTTAAGTTTGCTCAGATAAAAAATATTTTCTGGAGGACTCCAAGAGGCATGCTTAATGTAAGGCAGAAACCACACTTCTCAGCTGACCACAGCTTTGAACTTTTCAAACTCCCAGCCCCAGGAACTGGCAGAAAGCTCACCTGCAGGTCGAAGAACTTGCTGTACCGTCGGTATATGACTTCCGTGGATCCATTGGACCAGGTGACCTTGATAATGTACACCTGCAAGGAACAGAGGAAGAAATCAGAGGAGTGGCCCAACAACCTGCACCACAACCAGACTGCCACGTTATGGGTTAGTAACTATGCCTCAACATGTGGCTGCAGCATTCAGTACCAAGTGCTAAGGTCCCAGAATCGGAGTGTGCTTCACCAGACACCAGCACCAGGTCCTGGGTCCTGGGGCTGAAGCTAAAGCTGCCAGAACAGCTTCCACAGCTGAGTGCCAACCAGGGGAGTTCATGGGACCACTTAAAAGTCACTTCAGCAATACTATAAAAGAGGTAGGATTAATTTAAGCTCCACTACTGCAACTTAATTGTCCATTAAATGCTTACTGCTGGTGGTGAACTAAGGCAACTCCTTATCTCTAGATAGGGGCATACATCAAATGAGAAGGAGAAATTCTATGTAAAGCACAGCTGAAGTCTTTTCAGGCAGACACATTATGGATTAGTAACTATGCCTTGACACATAGCATTAAGTCCCAAATGCTGAGGTCCCAAAACTGGAGTGTGCTTCACCAGACACCACCACCAGCCTGGGGCTGAAGCTTGCAAGAATCCCAACCCACAAGGTTCAAAACTCAGCCTGTTCTTCCACAAGCAACTCTGAGGCTTTGCTTACTTAAACGTGCAAATTACCCTCCTCTTCCTTAAAATGCTCTAGTCAGTCAGTCCTAGTAACTGCAGGCTCCTCACAGACCACATGAACCAGGTTTTTTACTGGTGATGAATGAAAAGAAAAAGCCCAACCCATTTCCCCCTCTCTACTCTTCTGTGAAAGACTGCAAGCAAATAAAATAATTAGGCAATTACTTATCCAGTGTTCTTGCTTTTTGCTCACAGAGACCAAAGATGACCCTTGACGAGATGCCAGCTAACACTCAAACAATGCAAACTTCAGCCTCTGCTAATTGGTAACAGATTGACTGAGCAGAACAAGGGCATGTTCATTTCTTCTTCTAACTCTCATGTCCTGCTTACTTCTACCACAAATGCAAGTATCAGCTCACTGAAGCAGGAACTAAAGCATGCAAAAGTACAGGTGAATGGATCTGCTAGAGCTCCAGTGAACATCATGAAGCGCGAAGGCTCGTAGGAAGCTGATGTTTTGGTACTTAAAACAGAATCTCTTAAGGAGTTTCACAAAGTTTCCTGCAGAGAGAGACATTTTTCCAGATGCTGGAGTGTGACCAACATCCCAGCCCAATACTGAAACTCAAACACCAGGAGACTCAAATGGGTATCACGATGCTAAATTATTTGTGCTCACCAACCCTACCCCAGCGCTGTACTAAAACTCTAATCAAAAGGTCACTCTGCTGCTTAGAGGGCTGATGGAGCATGACCTTACCAAGGTGAGGAGACTCCTGAGGAACCACAAACTCTTTGCAGCAGGATAATTTCCAAATTAGATGGGAAAAAGAGGCAGTTGAGTTCTTACTGCTGAAATAAAGACCTTCAGTACTTTCAATGCAGCAGGTCAATGACCACTTTTCTTAAACCAGATGATCAGCCCAAACACAGCTGCAACTGCTTTGCTGACTTGCAGTGAGCTGGCCTGGTGTCACAGGCACCGCCACCCTTTCCAGACAAAATTCAAATCACTCAGCACTGCCTCACAGGCCTTATTCAGCTAACCACAATCCCCCCCTTTCATTCAGAAATTCTTTTTTGGGAGCAGAAGGACCTGTGATTTCTGCATATTAACACAACCAAGACAGAGGGCTCCTGCAAGACAGCATCTGTAGCAGCTCTGGAGACGTGGGTTTGCTGCAAGGGAAGCCCAGACACTGCCCTTACTTATCACCAAGCCTGGCATTGAAAAAGGCACAATACCCATGGAAGAACATGCTTCTAGACCTCAACAGATCAGGGCCAACTTGGCTGACCACAGTTTGCAATGAAAACCAGACAAGTTGCATGACATGGCCTCTGAAGTATCTCACAGCATCCATACAGTCACCACCGTACCATCAGCAACCTAAGCGTTAACTTGGCTCTAAGTAAGCCTCCAAGCTGACTTTACCCTCACCCCAGGACTTGCTGGCAGGCCAGCATGAGCTCATTTTACTTGGAAGCTCAGCTGATATCCCAGCTTTCTTACCAGTCCACAGCACTTTACAGGGTTATATCACCACTGGCTGCCTGCCTAGAGAAAGCCTTCCACTGGGGCAGGAGGAAAAGCCAAACTTTTCTTCATTGTTTATTCCTATCCTGCCTTTATTTGGAGTCAACAGCTTATTAGACTGGGATTTTAATCAGGATGTGGATTTGTTCAAGCCAAAATGAATTCAAAGCTCTTAAGGGTAATAAAGCCCTGAGATTTGAGGGCACACCATGCTTTATTATACCCTTTCCAACTGAGGGAAGGATCACTTCTCCCAGGCACTGAGCTCACTCCTCTTTTGCTGAAACGTGCATCTTCCAGGAGTCTGGGTAACAGTTCTTGCACACCCCATGTGAACAGCAGAAAGATCTCCAGGGTTACCTCCTCACCTACTTGTTGAAAGAAAAGAGGAGAAGCCCAGAGAAATGGGAGCTCCTCTCTCAGTAAAGCTGGCTGCTTCTCTCCCTGTGAATCTCTTTGTCCTTCACTCTGACAGCCCCATTCTATTGAAGCATTTCATTGGCCAAAGCCATCACAGATCTCGGTCTCTGCTGGTATCTAATCCAGCCCCTGCTGTCTTAGGGATAAAAGAGACACCACAAAATAGAATTCAACTCAAGCTCTCCTCAACTAACAGAAGTGCAGATTTTGCAAGGCATGAACAGTGCAATTAGCCACCCAATGATGGTGCTCACAGGGACTGAAGATGATGAGGCACCAAGCCCTCACAGCCACTCGCCCAGCCTTTTCTCAGGTGCTTTTTGGGAGACACTGTCAATGATCACAACAGCTTTGAAAATACTGCTCTTGGTCTGAAGTTTCCCCTCCTGGCCTGGAACTATCACACACTGCAACAGGTCCTGCCAGAAGCAGCCATCACGAGTAGTAGCCCAAACAGCCAAATTTTGTCCCAGTAGGAGCCTTTCCATCACTTGGTCTCACAACCCGTGGTCCTGCAGAGGCTGCTCCATGCATAGGCCTTTTCCCAGCCTGGCTGTGTGGGTGAGGGCATGTGGAAATAGTTATTTCATGGGTCTTCTCCAGCTCCTTCAAAGAAGCAACAAAGAGAAACCACCAGCAGATCTTTTCCATGGAAGGAGTGAGGGGATCTCCCAAGGCTGCAGCTGGTGCTGTCTCAGGGACATGCACCCACAGGGAGCTCTGCTGGGAACAGGGGAGCTGTCACTCAGACCCCACTCCATCGTTTCCTTGAGGAGTGGGAAGAGCCAAGCAGATGGCAGGGAGGCAGCAAGCAGCCAGATCCAGGAGGGAGATCTGTAATCCCATCACGTGGGCTGGGCCCCTGGCCAAAACCAACAGGCAGAGCTATCTAAATATTTACAGCCCTTCCCAGGCCAGCAGTGGTTTCTGCACCACAGAGGGGAACTAGCTGACTTGGTGAAACCTGGGAACTGGTAGCTCCCTCCCCTTCTGCAAGGATGCCTTACTCTGCCCAGCTCCCAGCCCTGAGAGCCTTCATCCCTTGCTCTGCTCCAGCTTATGTTTCTGCACACATGTCACATCAAACCTGCAGCTAGGGCTGATGGCTGAAGGCAAGGGGCCAAGCTGAGATCTGGAAGAGGCAGGAATCACCAGGGCTGAAGCCTCTGTAGCTTCACTTCAGCCATGGGACAGGGGAGCAGAGCTGAAATTCAGAGTCATGTTTCCAAAATCCTTGAGACACAGCTCAAAGCATTGGTCCAAAGCATTGCCAGAGCAAGGCAAGAGGAGAGTACAGAGCTTTCAGGGTCACTCAAATTCCTGCTCTCAGGATTCAGAGCCCCACAAACACAATCTCAGCCCCCCACTGCTCATCTCCCAGCCACCACAGCTTCCTGGCCCCAGTGCCATGAACCCACAGTCCCATGCTGCACTAGTTCCTTGTTATGAAGGGAGTTGTTCCTGGTGTGACAGCTTTGCCAGAGGCTCAGCAAAAACCAAAGCCAGAAAACAAGACCTGCCCTCCACTCCCAGGGAGTACAGAGTCCATGTGAACAGTTTTGGAGGTGCAGGTGGAGCTTGTTTAATGCCAGAGGAGAGCAGCAGTTCATGTTAAAGCCAAGCATTCTCCATGCTCCTGTCCCTTGGAGGGCTGAAGATCAGATCCTTCACAGAAAATAGAAACCTGCAGATGTGAAAGGCTGAACTCCAACAGAAACCACAGGGACTGGGCTCTCAAACACCCTGGGCTGCTCAAACTCCCTGCATCACATACCAACGACTTAAAATTACCAACTGGTAAGTTTAGCATCAGGACCACAACTGTCCAAAATCCTCCTTGGTCACACTAGAAACCAAGTGCCTTAGACAGAAATATAAAGATGAAAAAAAGGCCCAGGGGAATCTCACAGCCCACACAGCTGGCCATGACAAGCTTGGTCCCAGTGGCAACCCTCCAGCATAACCCCATGTCTGCCACTGCTCTCCCCACCCCAACGTCTCTGGAGAGGCAGCTCAGAGGGAGAAAGGGCCAGGGGAAAGTGGGACTGAAAACCTTCATAAGGGAACTGTCAAAAAAATGACAGGTTGCTAAAAGAAATGCAAATGGCACCTGGCCAACCATAACAGAGCTGTCAACAAGAGCTGCCAGTCAGCTCACATGGCAACAAGGGCTCTGCAGCCCCAGGGGAAACATGTTGGCAACTTGCAGCAGGCAAATGCTGGAGGGAGATCCAGGACATTCCTCGTGGGCAGGATGGGACCCCAGGTAGGGAGGAAGCTCAAGTGCTGGCCATCATCAAAAGAGCAGGGAGGCTGAAGGAGCCGCAGCTCAGAGGCACATCCAAAGCAGAGTCACAAGGACTGGGGCTCAAGAGCAGAGGGGACAAGAAGCCAGAGCAAATTTTCTATCTGAAAGGGCAGCCAGAGATTTTTTTCTTTTCTTCTATTTTTCCTCTTGAAGAAACAAAATAGCAAGCACAAAGCCCTGGGAGCTGTCAGATGCCCAGAAGTACTTTTCCAGGGACTGATAAAGAACCTCCATGCTGCAGATAACAATGACTCCGGGTGGCTTTCACTGCTCAGAGGGGCAGAGGGCTCTGGAGTGCTTCACAAGTCTTGCCTCTTCCCCAAGAGGCACATTGCCCATAACACAACATGGCTAGAGAGAGCAGATGATTCAAGTGGCTGACTCCAGGCAGTGGAATTAAGAACAGATACTAAAAAAAAAAACCAAAAAGAAATCATAACCAAACCCAGTTTCCTGTTCTTGAAACACAAGGCCATGTGACCTAGAAGAATCACTTCTGGATTCCTTGCCTAAACACACTAGAAACATGCACAAAACACAGCTTGGGAAGCAGCCTGGACTGCTTGCATTCGAGTAGGGAAAAGGTAGATGAGACGCAGGAGAACTTACAGTTCAGCCTCTCTCCTCCCACAGGAAGACTTTTCCCAAGCTCTTGTTACAAGGAGACTTGCAAGGCATCCAGGCTGGGGACACACACACAGAGGAAGCCTACAAGTAAGGCTTTGAGGAGAAGGCAGCTGCTGGCCAGCCTGTGAGCTCTCTGCCTGGTAGAACGGCTGAACAAGGCAGCAAGTCCAGCCCGAGCTCAGCGCCATGCAGCTCTGCCAGCTCAAGCCCAGGAGCAGCACACCCATCCCAACAGCCCTGCAAGCCAACAATCTGCCAGCAGCGCTCCTTGGCACAGCACAGCCCTCCCAGGGTGACACTGCAGCAATCCCTGTGCCTAGAGCTCCCACACACTGAGGCCCTCCTGTTTCCATGCCAGCCACACCAGAGGCACATGAACCACGGGAGGGTGGCACACGACGCCTCAATCGCTTAGGCATCTCCATGGGGCCACAGGGACAGACGTCTCTGCCCAGCCAGCACTGCAGGGCATCAGCATAGGTCCCCAACCGCTCAGCAGAGCTCCTACAGCAAAGCCAGACATAACAGCCTCCAGCAGAGGCAGAGCTGTCTGCAGAGCTGTTTCCAATGGGTTTGAGCCTGTGTGGTCTCGGGTCCAGAGAGACTATGTACAATAAACCTCTCTGTGGAAAACTCTGCATATTTAAAGCATCTTTCGCCAGGAAAGGGGAAAAAGGCATCAGTGTTTATCCTACCCCACCCTGACACACGGGGAAGCCACATGAGAGCCTCACACCTCAGCTTCAGCTGCCGCCACAAGGAAGAAGCACCGAGAAATTCAATGGGGTAGAGACATCAATTCAGCTGAGGGACTGAGCCAAACCAGAGGATGTATAATACAGAAAAGGGAGTGGGCAATTGTAAAAGGAAAAGAAAAAAAAAGGAGGGATGTGGCTGGAAACAAAGCAAGCTCTCGGCAGTGAACTGCTGTAGTTGGCCCCTCTCCATCAGGCTTTGCCACCCCAGGGATGCGAGGGCTGGGAAGGGAAGTCTGAGGGGCTCCTGTGCTGCAGGGCACCGAAGCTTGGAGTGGGAAAGGGACAGCATGAGAAGGAATCCCAATGGTAAGTGTGGGGCATTGGGGATGCTGCCATGGTCCCTCTGCTCTAGATGAGGAGAGAAACAGAAGCAACAAGTCAGAGCTGCGGGGAGGAGCTGGGTAACAGGGATGCAGCCAGCATGAGGACAGCACATCCTCATCACAGCAAGTAAGTCAAGCCAACCTGCCCTTGCATCCAGGACTACAATAAGCAGCCAGCTCCCCTAGCTCTGATTCATCCCTTCAACCAGACCCTCCCTGAAACCCCAGCGAGTGACAGCTTTCCCCACTCCGCTGCTGTACAGCTCACCAGGGCACAGCACTGCCTGAGCACACAGCCGAAGCTGCTGCACACACATGGGGTTACCCCAAGTGCAGGGACTCCAAGGACAACCCACTGAGCCCCTCTCAGCCACTGCACAGACCCCTCATCCCCCAGCAGATGCACCAGCTTGTTTGCTCTGAGTCACACCGAAGGTCAAACATATGGATTCGTTTGTTTGCTGTTTCCCACTGCTAGATGAAACGGCCGGAAGACAGAGATACCCTCCAAAGCAAAGCTGTGAGGGACCAAGGTCACCAGACCTCTGGGCAGGCAGAGGCAATGGATGGCCCCAGTGCTGAAGTTCACTGCTGGAATTGTGTATGAACACCAGGTTCCACACAGAGCTGCATCCACCTCAGTGGCTGTGTGCCAGGCAGGATTTGGCCCTTCCACTGAACTGCAACATTCAAGTTTTTCCAACAGCTTTGAGTAACATGACTGGGGAAGAAAAACAAAGGAGTTTGCATTTCAGCATTGCTTTTCATCCACACAGCTGACAGCATTCCCTGAAGCCCCAACCCTCTTGAGAGGGTATGGGGAAGGAAGGATTGGTCAGCTCTGTAATGCCGTGCGGCAGAGCAGGGCCAGGCACAAGGATGGGCACAAAATTTCTACTGGCTACAGGTTCCAAACACCCTGCCTGTGGCCTGCCTCCAGCAGGAGAGAGTCAGCCAGCTGACAGGAAATGGGATGAGATACAGCAAAACCACAGGATACAGCAGCAAAACACCACTGAGGATGCTGAGAAAGCCCTTGAACCTCTTGAGGCCACCAGTATTCAGAAACTCCTTGCTGTGGCACAGCCTTCAGCTTCCTGGGTTCAACCTAGCCAGGAGGGAGTTGGCCTCTTCTCTCAAGCAACCAGCACCAGAACAAGAGGACACAGTCTCAAGCTGCACCAGGGGAAGTTTAGGCTCAAGGTGAGGAGAAAGTTCTTCACTGAGAGAGTCGTTAGCCATTGGAATGGGCTGCCCAGGGAGGTGGTGGAGTCACCATCCCTGGAGGTGTTCAAGAGGGAATTGGACATGGCACTTGGTGCCATGGTTTAGTCATGAGGTCTGTGGTGACAGGTTGGACTTGATGACCTTTGAGGTCTCTTCTAACCTTGGTGATTCTGTGATACATTCTGATTTTGCTTTTGCAGTCTTCCATTTCTGGTTCAGCTAACAGCCCCTGCAGAGATGTCATAGCATTCATTTTATTCTCCTGCTTCCGCAATCTAAACGTCCCCAGCTCCTTTGGTTCTCCACAGGACATTCCCACCATACCAGGAGCATGGTCACCCTCCCCAGAGAGTGCAGCACAGGGGGAGTCATCCCCTAAGGCCCTTTTAAAGCCAAGCAACCGGTATGATTCACAACGGCAGAAATGATGCAGCTGTGGGAGGTGACATTGTGCCAGGTCCCCACAGAGCTCTGCTCTGGCTGGGCAAGGCAGGACCAGAGGACCACGACACACATGTTCTTCAGGAGACATCCTTTGTTTTATACATCTAAGGCAATGAAGAATCCCTGAATCTGTGAGCAGCTCTCACCCTCTTGCCATTCAAGCACTCATCTCTGAATGCTTCACAGTTCCAGACTGGCCATGGGTTTGGGCTGGACAGCAAACGAGACCACGAGCGACCACATCACTACAAGGAACAGGAGCAGAGAAGACACCTACCATCGTGTCACACAGCAAAAATATCACACATTCACTTTTTGAGTGTGGTTTTCATCCAACTTGTTTCAAAACATCCATAGATGTTATCAACCAGGCACCAGATTCCAACACCCACTGTTAATTATTTTCACAAGGCAGCTGCCACAAATGAGGAGGTTCAATATGCATGGGTTTAACGTTTGCAGTCTTGTTAACTGAGCTTGCAAAATAAGTGTATGCTGCACACTCTGTTTACATTTCCCCTTTTTCAAAGCCATGCGTGTGTGCACAGAGGCTGGGAAAGGAAGTCCAGCAAAAGCCTAGTCCAGGTTTCCCAATAAACTAACACAACCAACCAGCCTGCTGCTCTCTCTTTCCTGTCAGACACACACACACATATAATTTTGGATTGTGCTCTAAAGCAACCATTTCAAACTGTCTGAGCCATGGAGACGTTCTCGCAGGATGGGCTGTAGGAATGACGATGCCATCCAAGTGCTGGGTTCTACACGCTGGCCACAACAACCCCATGCAGTGCTGCAGGCTGGGGTCAGAGAGGCTGGGGAGCGGCCAGGCAGAGAGGGACCTGGGGGTACTGGTTGACAGTAGGCTGAACATGAGCCTGCAGTGTGCCCAGGTGGCCAAGAAGGCCAGTGGCATCCTGGCCTGTATCAGGAACAGTGTGGCCAGCAGGAGCAGGGAAATCATTCTGCCCCTGTACACTACACTGGTTAGGCCACACCTTAAGTCCTGTGTCCAGTTCTGGGCTCCTCAGTTTAGGAAAGATGTTGACTTGCTGGAACGTGTCCAGAGAAGGGCAACAAAGTTGGGGAGGGGTCTGGAGCACAGCCCTGTGAGGAGAGGCTGAGGGAGCTGGGGTTGTTTAGCCTGGAGAAGAGGATGCTCAGGGGAGACCTTATTGCTGTCTACAACTACCTGAAGGGAGGTTGTAGACCAGCGGGGGATGGTCTCTTCTCCCAGGCAACCAGCATCAGAACAAGAGGACACAGTCTCAAGCTGTGCCAGGGGAGGTTTAGACTGGATGTTAGGAAGAAATTCTACACAGAGAGAGTGATTGGCCATTGGAATGTGCTGCCCAGGGAGGTGGTGGAGTCGCCATCACTGGAGGTGTTTAGGAGAAGACTGGATGGGGCGCTTGGTGCCATGGTTTAGTTGATTAGATGGTGTTGGATGATGGGTTGGACTCGATGATCTCAAAGGTCTCTTCCAACCTGGTTTATTCTATTGTATTCTAACAAACAGAACAGATTGCAGCTCTAGTAAAACAAAAAGTCCTAAAGCTTGCCTAAGGGCCAAAAAAAAAATATCTGGATTTAGCAGGGAAGAGATTTTCAGGAGATTCTACTACAGAATAACAAAACTATAAAAAGATCCTGTGTGAAGCCCTTTAAAGGAGAATTTAGTCTGTTGCAACTATCGCTTTGTTTTGGGTCCTTTCTGAATAAACATTGGTTTATCAGAATGTGAGGCTTGGCCAGACTATAGAAATGACAATCTGCTTCTGCTGCTCTGATGCCCAGAATGATTATTTTTAAACTTTGCTCTTGGACTTTGCCTTTCCACATTTACTGTGCAGCCCCAGAGCCCTCGCCAGCAGCACCCCGGAGGGGCATGAGCTATCATCACTTAACATAGGATTGTATGGAAAATGCCACTGCAGGGTCACCCACTGGCCACTGCCTGAAGGATGGGAGTGAGTTCCCTTCTCTGCTTGATCGGTAGGCTAAGATCCAGAACTGGACTGTTCTCTCAGTAGGATCAAAGCTGTGCATCCTGCAACAAACACCGCAAAAGGATCATGCCTCACTGGCCCTTCCAGGTAGTGCCCATGAGAAAAGCCTGGGGACACAAGCAGCCCAAGTGCAGCTGAAGCAGCTGGTGTCAGCAGCCTAGGACAGATGCTGCTGCAATACAGTGTGATTTGGTTTCACACAGAGCAAATTTCAAGCTCCTATCACTCAGGAGCAAGCAGCTCAGTTATCCTTCCCCTCTCAGCCCTTCCACATGTGAGAGCAGAGATGGTCTGACAAGAATGGGAGTGAATGTGTCAGCCTCACACCATGCCAACACTACAGCAGCAATAGCCTTCCAGGAGCACAAGGCTGACTGTGAGGAGAAAAGCACACAAGGGGAGAGCACCCAGCCTGGCCAAGCCAGTGGTGCTCACTGCGGTACCCACCAAAGGGTTTAACACTTCAGCAAGGAGAAGAACAATCAAGAGACCATTCCCACTTTCCCCATCTCTCAAATGTCCCTAAACACACCTGGGCTTCTTTTGAATAATCCACCAAGCTCCTCCCATCCTCAGGTTGTGTACTGGGGTGTCCCCAAAGTGAGGAAGTCAGACAGGAGACAAGTGCAGTGTTGTCCTGGTGCACAGGCATTGGGCACACTATGAGAAGCAGAGAGGCAGCAGCACACCAGACTGCTGCTCGCTAGCAGCAGGATCTGAGCCAGTGCTGTTCACAGGCACAAATGCACTAGAGGGCATGGGGCTGCATTTGGATCCCCAGCTAAATCCCAACACTCTGCTCAGCACACATTTGAGCTAGCACACAAACCCATTTTAGCACCTTGCTAGGTTCTCACCCAGCCCCAGCTCAAGCCCCAGAGGTTGAGGGAAATTTGTGCCTCTTGCTTTAGAACAGAGATCCACAGCAGTACAAGTTTTTGTCTTGGGCAACACAGCTTCTTTTGTATTGAATACCAGAGTGACAGGCAAACCACTCTAGCCTGAATAGAGCTAGACTTTCCTACAGCCCATTCCCACCATGGGTGTCAATAAGGACCTTGAAACACTGGTTTGATTTCACTTTTTTTGGGAAACTGGAATGCATGACTTTCTGCTGTGGCCTCACTGCAGACAACACAACTGCACCTTTGTCCGGCAAAGAAAAGCCTTCTTCGATGCAGAGTACGGGGGTCACTTGCTGGTCAGGCCAGCACAGAGGCAGTGGGAGGAAAAGCCGGTCTGCTCCTGCAGCCTTCCCAGGGACAGCAAGCAGCTGTCCCAGGGGATGGAGAGGAGCACATTTCTGCTCAGCAGTGAGAAGCCAGAGAGCAGAGGTTTAACAGGAACACTGTGGTTGACTTGGATTTGCAGCATGCTAGCAGATACTGTCTAAAATCAGAAGACTCGGATGTGATTTGTTGCCCCTCCTCTCCCTTTCTTTGCAGGAGGAGGAAGAAAGGACAACAACCACAAAAAAAAGAGAGGTTTTGATTCCATATAATTAACTGTCTTTGAGAATCTGCCCAGCTCCTATTGATTCCCTCAGACAAGGCGAGCGCTCCCATTCACTCCCGCACTGCCCCTCCCTGGGCTCAGCCCTGCCGTGAGCTGCGCTGGCTCACGCTGCCAGGTTTCAGTCCAAAAACAAGTACAGGGAAAGGTTAGAGGCAGAGGACTTGAGCTGCTAGCTGAGGAGGGAGCAGGGGACTGAGAGACCAGGCTGCACAGCTGCCTGTCATGAGCTATGAGCAGCCACCTTCTGCAACCACCCCAGGAGCCCCCATCCAGCTGCCCCACGTCTTGTTCTAGAAACCACCTCTGCCCCAGTTTTCCAGCCTCACAGGGATTATATGTGGTATGCCCAACTCCACCCATCTTGCCTCTGTAGGTGGAGGGTGAGCAGGGGCAATGCTCAAAACAGATGGTGTCCAGCACTTGGGGTGCAAGTCCCAGATGTGAGGAAACAGGGACCAAGGGGTATGCAGACCCCCCAGTAAGGGAATGAGAAGGCCCAAAGGGAGAGTGGAGGCACAGCAACAGACAACCCTGTCCAAGCCCTGTTACGGGACCTGGTGGTGCAACAGACCCGCCAAGACAAACAGAAGCGTACGCAGCTCAGCAAACCACCTCACGTACACGCTCCTCCAGATCCCTTGCATAGCTATGATGAGTAAGTCTGAGATGGACATGGCAGGAAGGGGGCCACGTCTGGAGCTGGGGCCAGGCTCAGCCTGAGCTGATAAAGCTGCAAGCAGGACAGGAGAGGAACAAGGCATGATAAGGGGTTCAGCAGCAGCAGCCACGCCACATCCTTGGATGCAAGCCCCCTTTACAATCCCCTCCATCATGTCCAGAGCTGACATGCTCTCTGCTTTCCTCCAGCTGCTGCTCGCTGCCACAAACCAGCCAGGGTGACCCAGAGAAGCCCTGGATCTCCCAAGATATCAGGGAGCCTGGCTGTGCTGACACGACGCACTCCAGCCACAGAGAACACACGGCGAACAGTGTGTCACTGGGTCACCCTGCTCTGAGGCAGAGCAGGGAGAGCATTTTGGTCTTTGTTTTACGGCTGTTGCCTGGATTCACCCACAAGTTCAACACGGATGCCTGGAAGCACTCCAAAGTTTAAATAATAACTAATTTTAAAAGAAAGACGGAAAGAAAACAACCCCTTCAAAAGCAGCCCAACCCACAACACCTTGGAAGATGCCCTCAAGCGTGCAGGAACGCGCTCCTCGGGCAGCTCACAGTGAAGGGGTGCAGGGGACTAGGGGAGCACGTCACAGGGATGGTGACACTGCCCCAGGCACCGAAGAAGGAATACGGGTGGTTCCTTGCCCAGGGACTGTGCAGCCAACAGGTTTCAGAGCACCCCCGCTAACGGCGGCTCCCTCCCTGGAGCAGGGTTACTTCCCGGTGCTGCCCCGGAGCCGCCGCCTGCTCCGCCCGGCTGCACGCTGCCCTGCGAGACCCTTCGCAAAAAGTCTGCCCAGATCTGCAGCTATTCACGGGCACCTCCCGCAGCTTTCCCCCACGGGGTCCCGCAGAGGGTCACCACCGGAGCTGCCCTCCCAGCGCGACAATGTCCCTGCCCGCCTAACCGGCAGCAGGGGTCCGGGGGGTGAAACGGCAGCTCATCCCCCCCACTGGCAGGGAGGGCGCCGAGTGGCCCCCACGGTAGAGCTAGCAGCCCTGCCTGCTTGCTCCCTCCTGCCCCGGGGCTTGGCCAGCCGTGGGGCGGCCGTAGGGCAGCGGGGCCGCCCGCCGTCCGGCAGCGCCCGGCCTTTGTTTGCCCAGGGCCGGGCGCGGCGGAGCGGGGCGCCCCGAGCCGAGCCACTCACATAGTGCTTGTTGGGGATGCGCCGCTTCTGCACGTCCAGCACCTTCACCTCCGCGATGATGCGCCTGGGCATGCCGCTGCCTCTGCCCCGGCGCCGGCGGCGAAGCGGGGAGCGGCGGCGGCGCTGGGGGAGGTACTGGCGCACGCAGCCGGGACCCGAGCCTGCAGCGCCGCAGCCGAGCCCAGGCGAGCCGCCCGCCCGCTGCCGAAGGCGGGAGGCGGCCCCGGCCAGCCCCGGCCTATCCCGGTCGGCGGGGCGGCCCCTCCGCCGCCTGCTTAAAGGGGCTACCGGCGCCGCCAGCCCCACGCGTGTCCGTCCCACGCGCGTTCGCTGGCGGGGGTGCGTGGGGTGGTTGGGTCGTGGCCCCACGGTTCCCCCAACCCCGAGGTGGTGCACGGAAGGTGACTCGGCTCTGTCTGAGGGCAGAGTTCTGAGAAGGTGCAGCTGGCAGTTTATCCTTCATGGGGAGGGGGGCTCCGAGGGCTGAAAGGGTCCAGGCTCACCCGGCTTGCCCGGTGCTGGTGGGTCTGTGCCTGGGCTCCCTAACTCTGACTCTGTTCATACCAGTCTCCACAGCAGTGCTACCTTGATCATGAACTGGATCCTGAAAGGTTCCCGGCAGTGAATCGAGCAGAAAAAGGTGACTTTCTTGGACAGATCAGCAGAACTCTCTTACCCAGGACAACCCACATGCCCCTGGAAGCTAGGAGCTGAGCCACCACACCCCACACCTCTTCCCCAGCATCTCATTCTATGCCCAGCTCTGCCCTTGGGGCAGTGGAGGAGACAAAGTGATGACCAGACACGTAACCACAAAGAGGGCATTACCACAGCCCTCTTCCCCGTTGGGCTTTTAATTACGTTACACAGTTACTCAAGGCTTACACTGGCAGGTCATTAGCCAGTGTATGAATTGAATTTAATCATAAAGAACTCTTCTCATTCCTTAGCAGTTCCTTAAACATGACTCCTTTTTATACTGTTGACTTTGCTGCAATCACCCCAGAGAATTAATGGAGGCACAGGCATGTTGCCAGGATTTTATTGCCCACCCCCTGCCCGCCTTACCCTCCCAAAGAGCTTATCTTCATCCTTCTCCTACTCAGATGAGGCCAAAACCATGGCGCCCTCTCAGAGATGGCTGCAGATGCTAGCTGAAGGGTACATCATGCCACTGGTGGCTTCCCTGATACCTGCTGGTATGCCAGTGCAGTGCTGGTTTGCTTGTGGAGGTTGCTCCCTTCTCTGCCTTTGCCTTGTTGTCAGTCAGACACATATTGAAGTTAGATGGGCATGAGGCCATGTAGAGGCCCTTCCTTCTCTTGTTAGGAAAGTCCTGACATTCATGAGGGATGCTGGGGATGGACCTCGAAGTTGAAGCCTGAGAAATCACCAACAGGCAGCAGAACTGTGGGTTTTGAGCTTTACTGACTTTTAAAGTCCTAAAAGATTCATGAATCCTCCAAAGAATGATGAGGAAAACAGGCAAAGCAGCTGTGTATCATGTTGGTGAGAAAGGAAGTGTATATTGAGGATATATGGAACACTGGAGAGAGCTGATAAAGGGAGGAATGAAACTATTTCTGGTCTTCACATGCTGAGAGGAGAAACAGAGGTACAGAGCTGCTTGAGGACACTGCAACTGAGCAATGCAGAGAAGGATGTAACCCGACGAGCTGAGGATGGAAAGGCCAGGCAAGGGGATCACAGGGGTAACAGAAGCAGGTAATTGGATATGTGAAGCACAAAAAGCAACACAGAAACACACTAATCAAATTCAATAATAGATGATAAATTGCAAGGTGAAGGCAATTAAGTGATGCAACTGAACTATGAACACTATGGCTGCAGCTGCACCACTTGCTTTGGGTGCTGGTTTGCTCTAGCTAGCAGCAGCTGGGGGATTGCCAGGCATCCCAGGAGAGGCTGAGTGCTCTGTACACTGGCTGTGTGTATGCAAAGCTGATCTGATGCAGTCTGGTAATTTGGTTTTACAGAAGTGCACAGAGTGACCCTACAGCCCTCATGCACTGAAAACAACATAGGGAGATTGATTATCCTGCTGCCCGGTGCATCAGTACATTAAGACAATGTCCACCATCAAGACACCTTAGAGTCATTACCCATGAACCCTAGGAGCAGTCTGCAGGGGGGGAGAAAATAAATTAAAAACCCCATCTGGGAAGAGCAAATCAAGAACACAATTCCACAAGCATTTTGACCTATAAGTGCAGCACCTGTGAAGAAGCTGAACTGTGTTTTCTTGCCAGATTTGTCGGGTCTAGCTTTAGCAGCAGCGATAGCTGCAGCACAGAGACATGGTGTAGGACAGTGGGGATGCTGGACAAGTGGCCAATAAACATCTGGAGTCCCAGCTGCTACCAGCTGCCCCTGCTCAGAGATGCACAAAACCTTTGGGCATTCCCTTGCTGATAAATCCATTTTCTGGTGCCAAAGTCTCCATATGGAGATGTGTGACGTGGAAAGAAAAAGGAGAATGCATGAATGAGTTTCAAAGCATCCTGGACCTATCTGCTCCAAGGACCAGACCCTGATCTCCTGACTTCATCCTTCCAGCTCTTTTCTATATAGTGCTCTGGATGTAGCCCCATGACTGCTACATGCTGCTGGGCTGTCAGGCCATCCCTTCAGACTTGGTGTAAATCATGTGTACCAGACAGCCAGCTCATTACATACAGTGGGGTTTTTTATTCATGTCTTCTAGCATAAACCCACTCTAGGTCTAAGCAAGCTGGCAGAGAGCCAAGCAACTGCACAAAATCAGCTCCAAGTACTTAAGCATCAGCACCACTTCCCCAGCACCATCACCTGCTGAAGTGGCTCCGTCGCCTCTGGGCCCTGACGCCATCAGCCACCGGTTGACAGCTTATAAGCACCCAGGAACAAGCAGAGGTTAGAAACAATTGCACCTAATGCTGCAAAATAGCTCCTGTGTTTAATTAACAAGCCTGATGAGAGCTGTTGAGACAAGTGGAATGCAGTTTTGCACGCTGACCTGGTCACCTCCTGAGGGAAGTGTGGCTTTGGAGACATACAACCTAGCTTGGGTGCTTCTGCATCTCTGTAATTTATCAGGGAAACTGACAGAAATTTGCTAAGAGAGCCCAAACAAAGGGTTTGTGTTTGAAAGTCCTATGCCTGGCCCATACCTCTGGTGGTGTGGCTGCAGGAGCAGCAGAGATCTGCCAGTAGCATGTCCCATGATGAAGCTAGGTGGTGCATCTGAGGGGAATTTTGGAATAAACATGGCATCTCCTGCTGCCCTAACCAAAGGCTGAAGTATTGTTAAGCCAAATAAAATAACTGCACAGGAGAGCTCACCACCTACTCAAGAGTTACGATCTCCTCAACCTGCACTCTCCTTTCTGTCAGGATCAGCTGGACAATTTAAAGCAAGAAGGCAAAAATGACTTCTGAAAAGCCAGCCTCAGCTCAGATGTACAAATGGGTTTCAGTTTGGTTGTACTCAGGTTTCAGCTGTTTGGGCACAGCTGGGCTCTCCCTGAGATCTGTCAGGTGTCAGGAATGGAATGAGGAAGTGATCCACTATCAGCCCAGACCTGCAGAGGAAACACTGTCTGCAGTCATTCTGGCATGGAGACTCCACTGTTGCTGATGCTTCTTAATTGGAGAATTATGTGTGTGACAGGTGGCTGAATGTTCCTGGTCCTCCCCTGTGCACAGAACAAATGCATTCATCTTCCTGGAGCTCTCTCACAAAGATTAGTCAAAACCAATGCTATTACCACAACAGAAGGCAAGTCTTGGCAGCTGAAGCCCAGCAGAACACTGATTACCCACTGTATAACCAGGGCTGGATTGCACTGATTCTTAGCTGCCACTGGAAACAATTTCCCACTGCTTTAACTCCAGTGTTGCAGGTTTTAGCTGTGTGAGGTGGATGCCACCCATCAGTCAGCCTGGCAGCAGAGAGGTACAGCAGCAGCGAGGAGCAGACCACATGGAGGGCATGGTCAACCCTCAGGTCGGGGGAGGCTGTTCTGGCACACAAATGCCAGTGAACAGAGGAACCCTGGAAAATCCTTTAGACATTGCTAGAGCAGGAGAGAAAGCTCTGAAGCACTGACGAGAAGCAGAGATCTGGTGTCCCAGGGTGAATCCAGGAAAAAGAGGGAGCAAACATTTCAGTGGAACAGGACAGCTTAGCTCTGGCTCTGCGCTTCTGCAGGCAGCAGCTGGGCTCCAGAGGCCGGGGCCACTGCCTCAGTCTGCATGCCACCTAGTGAACGAGAGAACGAAGAGCAAACATTGCCTTGCATCCTCTGCAAGCCTGGAAACCAGGCCCAGGGGAGTCCCAGGGCATGCTTATGAAGGCAGGCGGCGTGCCAGGGAAACGTCTCCCTGCCACCCAGCCCCATTCCACCCAGGAGAGAGGCAACAACAAGCCCTATGAGCAAGGCACAGTCACCAGCTTCTGGAGAAGCTTGGCTTTCTCAAGCCCTGGGTAGTTCAGTGCTTGGAGAACTAAACCAGTGGCCAGTGCAGCTGGAGAACACACAACAGCGTTTGGCTTAACAGAGTGCAGATGACTTTTGAAGGATGTGCTTTCAGCAGTGCTCTCACCTTCAGCTGTCCTCCTGCAGTGAGGGAGGGAGAGCAGATGCAGCCATATGAGGAAGGCAGTTGGGCACAAGCCCCAACTCCGTAACTCTCCCTACCTACCCTGCTTTTTCTTCCCCCAGAGAGTTTCATCATGTCTATCAGGGACACTGCAAAATCGTTTGGACAGCTCAGGGGAGCCTGGAGCCTAGCTGTGACAGGATACAAGTGAAGAGAGGTAACGAGGAGAGCTGAGAATGCTTCAGCTGCTGCAGCACCAGTAACTTTTCAGAGCTGTCATCTCTATTTTTAAAAATTAAGATAAGATTTTTTGCCTTTGCTCAGTTTTCAACATTTCACCAGGGCAGAAGAGCAGATAACAGTTATTTCTGGAACACAGAGCACTTTTGACATACAATTATAAATGTAAAGGTCTTCATGGTTGAAGCTTCCCTCAGGCACTGCCAAGGACATGCAGATGAAGTTAAATACTCCCATGAAATTCTGTGCTTCACCAGGTGAGTGAAAGAATTTTTCACCAGTGTGTCCCAGAAGAGAGTGCAGTCCTGGTACATGTAAACAGCAAAGATGTCTGCTTCGACTACTTCAATACTTGCTGTCTCCTGGAGGGCGGAGAGACGCTTCGCTCTTGTCCTCTGTCCACAGTGCTGCCCTCCTGCAATTTACAGCACCAATTCCCTCTCCCTTTCAGCACCTCATGCCGCTCACAGCCTGCAGTGTTGCCTAACCAGGGTGGACAGCAAAAGCAAGGTCATTTCCAGCATGAAACCCAAGGTAGAAACTGGCAGGCTCCAGAGCAACCAGAAGATAAAAATATTTGAGCAGGAAAAAAACAAACAAACCAAACCAAAGCCAACAACAAAAAAAGACCAGACAGACTTTGTGTGGTTGGTTAGAGGGTTGGTGGGAGCTTTAGTGAGCAATCTGAGGAAGGAAGCAGAGGTCCTGATAGGGCTTGAAGACACAGTTTGTACCATGGCCCCCTTAATGCATCCCTAGGATCACAGTATCACAGTAACTAAGGTTGGAAGAGACCCCAAGGATCATCAAGGATCTAAGCACTTCTCAGCCAATAAGAGCAGGAGAGGAGACGGGACGGCATCCCTAGGGCCAGCTTGTCCACCAAAGCATGGGACCCGAGGCACTTGCCTGAGATTTATTGAAGCCAGTAAGGAGTCACCATCCCTGGAGGTGTTCAAGAAAGTATTGGGCGTGGCACTTGAAGCCATGGTTTAGTTAGTCATGAGATGTTAGGTAATAAGTTGGACTTGATGATCTCTGAGGTCTTTTCCAACCTGTTTGACTCTAATTAAAAGGGAAGAAAACGTCCCAGAGAGCGGCTCGCACTCTTCCGCCGGCAGGCTGCAATACTGCTCTCCGCCAAGCAGGGTCAGTCGAGCACTGTCGTAACCCACAACGAACACCGAGGGAGCGGCTGCTTCAATTCAGCCCTACCAGCTTCACCTCCGCAGCAAAGACGTGATTACCTCCGAACCGCAGCAGAAGCGTTTCTGAAGCAATTAGAGCTCGTCTAAAGAACTGGAAGCTCGGCCTTGCGAGGCTCACATGCCAGAACTGGCTCTGAGGGTTTCTGTAAATCAGCAAAACCCAGGCTAGAGGCCAACCTGGTTGGAGAGCGTGGCCGGTGACCAGGCAGGAAATCAGACACATGCCCATGCTTCTCACTCTGTTACTTTATTAGAAGAGTCTTTACATCATAGTCATGGCCCCACTGAAGGCAGTTTACAAAATACTATAAAAATCATTTTTCTTCAAGGCCACATTTTAAAAAATGGCATCCCACTGCCCCTCAAAAACCAGGCTGGGTTTATTCCTGGTTCCTTCTCAACAGGAAATGACCAAAAAAATTCTCTTTTGACGGGGTAAAGAATATATATACACACATAAAATCATCCTGTAAACATGACAATCAGAAGATGTGCTCCCCTGCCCTCTTCGAGAGCCCCAGAGTGGGAACATGATAGAGAAAGGGCAGGCAACAAACCCATTCCCACCCTCTGCTAGCAAAAGCAAAACTCTGTTGCTAGCTAGCTCCTGGCTGCAAATAAGCTCTACTGGAGAGTGGGGCAACCCACTTACCATGGGGGCATCACATCAGCTCTTTAAAAGCCCTTACCCAGAAAGAGTCCTCTTACTCGTGGTTGGACAATATCCAGAGAGAAGTGACACTCCCTGGACTGATGGAGGTGGCAGTTGGAGGCAGTAATGTCCCTGAGCTGGAGGACACACGTTACGAGCAGCGTGCTGCAGGACATCCTTCTGCACGCCGTACGTAGCACATGGAAGACAGGCACTGGGTACCGATTTCTGTGGCCACCATTTCACAGAACAGCTCCAGCCTGACCCCGATGGGATCAAGAACAAAATCACAGGGGCTGCTGTGACACAGTGCTAAGGCAACTGAAAGGCTCAAACCAGCAGACTCCTGGGTTAGGAGCAACCCTCCGCATTCATTAACTCGACACCAGCTCCGAACTTGGCACTATCCTAGCTGAGAGGCACAGTCAGTGCTTTGGGAGATGGGACAGGCAGTCTTCCTAAGAGGACAGGCTAGGTACCGAAAAGCTGCAATGCAGTCTGCTTGCAAAGGGTCCCAGCCTTCAGATGTCCATCCAGGCTATGTTATTAACAGAGACATTAACGGTATGGATTCAGGAAAACATTGGAATGGCCCAAATGGATGTAGTCTTAGGAGTTTGCAGGAAGCTTATAAACATTATGAACTCTAAGTGGGTAAAATAAATGCACTTCTCAGATAAAGAGGTTATCTGGAGGGGGGAGGGAGGGTTTGACTCCTTCAGCTAGGTACCTGAAAGTATAGCACATGGCATACCACCTTTTCCTGAAGTGCCAGCATGTCTCTAAATCAACATATGAGACTTTAAAATAACAACCTTGGGGTTTTTTTTCTTTCTTTTAAAACAGAAATATTTTTTTCTTGCTAGGGAAGCAGGATTAAACCAAACAATGTTTTCCAGAGATTAAAAGAGAGGAAAAAAACACTTAAGTGCTACCTTACACCTTTTGGTTGTGTAAAGAAGGTGCTGCCCAGTGAGGGGCGTGTTCCTACTCAGGTCTGTGTTCTGGGTCCTACCCAGCAGGTCAGCCACCTCCTTAATGCAGGAGGAGAGCAGCCCAGCTGAGACACACCACCATGGAGAAGAAAGGACAGAGGGCTGGGCCTGCTGTGGCTCTGCTGCTCTGCAGTGTGACTCCAAGCTTAAAGCCAGAAACTTTGGCATATTTCAAGGAGATAAGACATCAGTGAAGAAAGCAATGTCTTTGCATCTCTTCTTCCCTTGCATTACTGTTTCAAGGCTTCTTCATTCCTTCCAAATGATGCTTTGCAGCCCACAACCCTGACTGCAGAGGCCAAGCTGGCTGACCCACATGGCCCACACATATATATCACTGAAAAAAAAAAATACATCTCAAGCACATGTGTGATCATGAGAGCTCTGGCAATAACAACTTCAGCCCCCACTCATCCCTACCAGAAGGCACATGACTGTGACTGACACCTCACTGTGTCACCACAGCACTGTGCACCATTACAAACCTCAACCTCCCCCTCTGCACATCTGCTTCTCCAAGAGACAAAAGCCTGCATGCAGCCAGATGAACAGTTTAATTATGCCACAGTCCTGCCTATGATAAGATAATCTTAGTTAGGTGCCAGAGGGACTGTGATGACAGCAATCATGGCAAATGAAGAAGCATCTTGGGAAGGACATGCAGCCAGTCCCCTTTCTGCATAGTCTGTGCAGGGAGGAAGAGAAAAGGGAAACCTCAACCCTCCCTTCTCAGAGGCAGGGAACATCCAGATCACTGTCTCTCCCTTGAGCAAAGTAGGGCCACAGCAGACAGAAATAAAATTAAGGTAAGTGTTGGGGGGCACAGTTTAGCCCAATACAATGCCAAAGCTGCTCTTCCCCAGCCTAGTCCTTACAGAGGACCAGGAGGAGGAGCAGCCACAGTGGAGAGAGAGGCTGAAAACCCCTGCACAGAGGGCAGGAGCCACCACCTGTTTCTCCTGCTCAGAGAGGTTATTGCTTCAGTCTGAGTTGACAAGCCCAGTGGGCACCGGGCTCACATGAGAGGCAATATGATCAGCTAACAGTGCAAGTGCTAAGGCAGAAAGGGTCCTGCCTGGCTTCCCAGCCTGGAGCTGTGCTGAGCAGGCCAGCTCCTGGAAAAGCCACCAAAACTTCTGACCAGCATTCCCCAGTGCAGGACAGAGGTCCCGCTTATCCCAGACAGAGCGAGGGGACAGAAGGATGCTGTTGTAAGAGGCTGCCAAGAGGATCTTCCAAGTCCATGTCACCCACTTGCAGCCCAGGAAGACACAGCAAGTACCAGCTGGTGGCCTGACAGCTGCAGGGTGTTACAAACTCTCTGCAGAGCTGAATGGGACAAACTTGGCGTGTTTGGTGGGGGATGCTGGAGGTCCATCTGCCTCCTCGCTCAGCTTGAAGAACATCTCCTGCTCACGCTTCTTCTGGTGCAGCTCATCTTCCAGGGCCTTAAATAGAAGGGAAGACACACAAGAGTTGTATTTGAGATTGTACTCAAGCCAGATTGCCCTCCAACCAGCCAAGCAAGATGCCCTGCTCACACCAAGGAGGCACTACCTTCTTCCGTGGCCTCAGCTTGTCTCGCCACTCCTTCATGTGCTGGTTGTGATTCTCATCCAAAGACTTAAGCTTCTGGGTCTCATGCTCAATCAAGAGGTGACACTTTTCATTCTAAACACAAATCACAAAGCAGGAAACTCATTAAGCAGCTGGAACTGTAAATCCAGTAGTCAAATAGGACTTGCATCAGCTGATGGAGCCTAAGCTCCAAGGCACGTTTAGACGTGGCCATAGAAACCTCTCAAGGCAGAGCAAGAGGACATCAGGTCTAGTTCACTGACAATCCTCTGCAGCCACTTCTTACAAACATGCTCCCTGTGCTGGAGCAGAAACAACACACAGGCAGCTCTGAGAGACTGAGCCACAAGCTTGGGTACCTGCAGCTGCTGGAGCTCGTTCGTGTTGCTCTCACACTGGGCCTGCATGTCCTTCATCTGCGTCTCATGCTTCTGCTGCTGGTGCAGCCGTTCTGCTTTTTGCCTCTTCTCTTCCTGCTGTGCAAACTGGAAGAGAGAAAAGCAGGTGCCTGTGTCTCTCATCTCTGAAGCTGGTTAAGAGACTGATCAGCTTACACTGCTATATAGGACAGAAACAAAGAGATGCCCCAAGGATGCTTCCCAACACTAGTCCTGATGGAAGCAGCTCCTGATGCCACAAAAGACAAAACCCTCCGATTCCCTGTGATGGGTTAGAAGCTTGGGAACAGTTGCTTTTTCCTGACTCTCCCTCTGTCAGAAGGCCAATGGCATCCTGCCTGTATCAGGAACAGTGTGGCCAGCAGGAGCAGGGAAATCATTCTGCCCTGAGCTCAGCACTGGTTAGGCCACACCTTGAGTACTGTGTCCAGTTCTGGGCCCCTCAGTTCAGGAAAGATGTTGAGTTGCTGGAACATGTCCAGAGAAAGGCAACAAAGCTGGGGAGGGGTCTGAAGCACAAGCCTTATGAGGAGAGGCTGAGAGAGCTGGGGTTGCTTAGACTGGAGAAGAGGAGGCTCAGAGGAGACCTTATTGCTCTCTACAGCTACGTGAAGGGAGGTTGTAGCCAGGTGGGGGTTGGTCTTTTCTCCCAGGCACCCAGAACAAGAGGACACAGTCTCAAGCTGTGCCAGGGGAGGTTTAGGCTGGATGTTAGGAAGGAGTTCTTCACAGCAAGAGTGATTGGCCATTGGAATGTGCTGCCCAGGGAGGTGGTGGAGTCACCATCACTGGAGATGTGTAAGAGGAGACTGGATGGGGTGCTTGGTGCCATGGTTTAGTTGATTAGATGGTGTTGAGTGATAAGTTGGACTTGATGATCAAAGGTCTTTTCCAACCTGGTTAATTCTAGGCTAGTCTAGGCCAGCAAAGTACTTCCCCCTCAAGCAAGCCCAGCCTCAGCCCCGGTGCAAGACCTGCTTTATCTTCTCGCGCTGCTCGGCCGGGCTCCCGCTGGAGTGGATGTGAAGGCTCTTCTTGTACATGGCCATGCGCGTCTTGCCCTCGCTCCGCTGGATCTTGGGCAGCCGAGCTCTCTCCTGCTGCTGCCGAACCCTCAGCTGCTCCAGCATGCGCTGGTTGTACCGCTGCATCTGCTCCCTTTCCTGCAACGGCAGAGGGACAGGTGTCAGAGCAGGAGGGACACCTCAGGCCAGCAAGAATATGCTGAGGAGACCAAAAGAGTTGGAGAGCAGATTCGGGAGTTGCATGGAGATGGCTGGTGACAGACAGCTCTGAGGGGACAAGAGCTGACAGTGGCTACTGAACATGCTGTGAAAGCAGAGGGCACTTTCCATCTGATCTAGAGTGAGGTAGATCCCTGCCCATGGCAGGGAGATTGGAACTAGATGATCTTTGAGGTTACTTCTAACCCTGACAATTCTGTGATTCTGGAAGGGAGCAGAAAAGACTGTGAGGTAGGCCACTCTTCACTTGATGCTCTGGGAATCCACTATCCCAGGTACAGGACAGGGACAGATTTCTAGCAAAGTCCCCAAATTTCACAACTGCTTCTTGTATGTCAAATGCAAACAGCACCAAATGCAAGCCCCAAGCAAGCAGGCTCACATGAGCATTATTCTGGCCCCTTTTCACTACAAATGACCAAGTCCCTTAACTCCAAACCCACCCTTACCCACTTAAAGCCTGGAAGGGAAAAATCCCTTCACCCTGCTGATAAGCTAAGGAAGGTGCTAACCCTTCACCTTCTCATGCTTCCGGAGCAACTCATGCCTCTGGAGGAAATACTGGTCCTTTAGCTGCTGCTTGATAAGCTGGTGTTTCTCCTGTTGCTGATGCTCTTCAAGATCCCAGATGCATGCCTCCCGGTCTGAGGAAGAGAGCTGGGTCAGGAGACAACCCACCTTGGTCCCCTAGCTTGGCCACACTGCAGGAGCAGCGCAGCAGATGTGTGAGGTGATCGTTCACCTCCTGTTTTCCAAGGGGAATGGGTTGCAAACCATGTTTGAGAATCGTGCCTTGCACTTACGAACCCTAATTGGTTCGTATTTGTCAAGCCCTTTGCAGATTAAAGTGCTAAGTATTATTATAGCTAAACATTTGGACAGGATCTAGCAAAGGCTGGTTTTTTCCTGAATCCTATCCTGCCAGCTTGCAACTCTGCCACAGCATCTGTTGTGTGGGAAGAGCCAGCGTTGGATAAACCCTTTGCCGCAGCATTTGCTTCCCTCCTTTGTAGCCTTTGCCACCCACCTCTCATGAGCTGCTGCTTTTTGTTCAGGCACTCGCGTTCCTTGTCACAGATCTCTCTTTTGTTCTGGGCAGTTATATTCTTCATGGCCAGCTCCAGGTCCTCCTTCTGCTTGGCCAAAAACTCCTGTTCCTGGAAGGAAACAGCGATACCACCATGAGCCCTCCTTCTGCTTCAACCTGAAAAGCATCTGGTGGTGTTTGAGGAGCTACCCGTCCCTCGAAGAGGAAGGATGCTTTTGCCTACTACACACTGGGAGCTGTGGCAGTCTTCACAGTATCACAGTATTGCCAAGGTTGGAAGAGACCTCGAGGATCATCGAGTCCAACCTGTCACCACAGACCTCATGACTAGACCATGGCACCAAGTGCCACATCCAATCTCCTCTTGAAGACCTCAAGGGATGGTGACTCCACCACCTCCCTGGGCAGCCCATTCCAACGACCAATGACTCTCTCAGTGAAGAACTTTCTCCTCACCTCCAGCCTAAACTTCCCCTGGCACAGCTTGAGACTGTGTCCCCTTGTTCTGGTGCTGCTTGCCTGGGAGAAGAGACCAACCCCCTCCTGGCTACAACCACCTTTCAGGTAGTTGTAGAGAGCAATGAGGTCACTCCTAGAGCCTCCTCCTCTCCAGGCTAAACAATCCCAGCTCCCTCAGCCTCTCCTCATAAGGCTGTGCTCAAGGCCTCTCCCCAGCCTTGTTGCCCTTCTCTGGACACGTTCAAGTGTCTCGATGTCCTTCTTAAACTGAGGGGCCCAGAACTGGACACAGGACTCAAGGTACTTCTCTCAGCCTTACCATGGTTTGTTTCTTCTGGGCGAAGTCATCCATCTTTGCCTTCATGTTCCCTTTGCGCTGCTGCCGCGGCAGCTTCTCGACTTCATTCTTGACCTTTCGGAAGCGAATGAGACTGATCAGCAGGCAACTTCAGGCCAAGAACAACCCCATGCAATGCTGCTACAGAGCTGCACCCCGGGAAGCACCCAAATACACCAAAGAAAAGTAAGAGCTTCCCGATAAAACATAGAATCATAGAATCAGCCAGGCTGGAGAAGAACTCAGAGATCATCAAATCCAACTAATTACCTAATACCCAGCACCCAACTAAACCATGGCTCCAAGTGCCACATCCAATCCTTTTTTGAACACCACCACCACCTCCCTGGGCAGCACATTCCAATGGCAAACAACTCTCTCTGTGAAGAACTTTCTCCTCACCTCGAGCCTAAACTTCCCCTGGTGCAGCTTGAGACTGTGTCCTCTTGTTCTCTTGCTGGTTGCCTGGGAGAGGAGACCAACCCCCTCCTGGCTACAACCTCCCTTCTGGTAGTTGTAGAGAGCAATAAGGTCTCCCCTGAGCCTCCTCTTCTCCAGGCTAAACAACCCCAGTTCCCTCAGCCTCTCCTCACAGGGCTTGTGCTCGAGGCCTCTCACCAGCCTCATTGCCCTTCTCTGGAAGGGGAACTGCTTCCCTCTCAGTTTCTGCTATGGAGAAATGCTGAAACTCCCCAGGAAGAAACAGATGCAGAGACCCACTTTTCCTCCATCCTCTCCCCATTTTCACCTCCTTCTTCATCTGCTTCAGCTGCTCCAGGAATTTGACGTGGTCCCGCTCCTGCTCCAGCCGGATGCGCTTGGCCTCCTCCCGCCGGCGCAGGGCATGGTCCTGTTCCATCTTCTCAATCTGCTGCTTCTGCTGCCGTTCCAGGTTTTCCAGTTCAGTGTCATAGAACTTCTTCTTCGTCTGTACAGAAAGGGAAGAGAGGTCAACCTCAGCCTCTGCTCTGCTTCCTTTCCCTCCAAAAGTTTTTAAAAGAGAAGGGAACGATTAAAAAAGAAAAAGACAAGAAAAAGGTACGACACATAAGTAGAGGGCTGTCCCTGCACGGACTGAGCCTCTTTAAAACACACAGAGGAGAGAAATTTCCAAGAAACACACAAGGCACACAGTGCAGTCAGCTCTAGCATGAGCAACAGGCATGTTTTTGAACTTAGAATAGAATAAACCAGGTTGGAAGAGACCTTTAAGATCATCGTGTCCAACCCATCAACCAATCCAACACCACCTAAGCAACTAACTCATGGCACCAAGCACCCCATCAAGTCTCCTCCTGAACACCTCCAATGATGGTGACTCCACCACCTCCCCAGGCAGCACATTCCAATGGGCAATCACTCTCTCTGTATAGAACTTCTTCCTAACATCCAACCTAAACCTCCCCTGGCGCAGCCTGAGACTGTGTCCTCTTGTTCTGGCACTGGCTGCCTGGGAGAAGAGACCATGCACTTCAAGCTTTTCTCCCCTTACAATCTGATCTGCATATTCCCCCTGGAACCCATAGTCCTGGGCAAGTGTTAGCAGGCAGTAAAGCTCAAGCATGGGATAAAGCTCCACAGACACACAGCCCTTGTGGCAAACCTCCCCCTCCTTGGGAGCTGCTGGGATGGAGCACCCAGGTGTCAAGCAAGGCTGGTTGCAGACTGCCCCGGGGAAAGGGCAAAGGAAGCAGGTTTCAGGCTTCTGCACATCACACTCTACAGTGAACAGGTCTCATAAATGAGAAGTGACTTGTGAAGACAGAAATTGACAGACATGGTAGATCAAGACTGCAGAAACACAACAGAACCCAGGAAGGAGTGATGGCTCCCTGCCTGCTGCCAGGAAGGGGATGGGGCTGCCAGGCACACATGCTAGGTGTATTAATAAAGCAGTATTTAAAAGATGGCTCATGAAAGCTTTAAAGGGATTTATCTACAAAATTACTTTACTTCAACAGAAGCTGCCCATGGAGGGACTAAGCGTGTAAGCCCAGTTTATCTTTATATTCAGTTTGCACTCAAAGACTTGCCAGATTTCCTGCTGTCACACACTGGCCACATTGCTTTCCTATTTGAAGGAATTTTTTGTGAAGTACAACAGCACTGTGAACTGTTTCTCACAGCAGCTGTGAATAAACACACAACAAAAGATGACTGAAGAGGGAAAGCCCAGAAAAACCCTTCCTCTGCTACAGCCTACTGGGCAGTGGCAGCCAGCGCTTCCCAAGCTGCAGGCTGCAGCCTGCTTAGTTGCCCACAAAAGCCTCTGTCCCCCACAAACACATCATAGAGTCACAGAATGGCAGAGGTTGGAAGTGACCTCCAGAGATCATTGGGTCCAACCCCGCTGCCAAAGCAGGATCACTTAAGGCAGGCCACACAAGAACATCTCTAGGCAGGTTTTGAAAGCCTCCAGAGAAGGAGACTCCACAACCTCTCTGGGAAGCCTGCTCCAGGTCTCCAGCAAGCTCAGAGGAAAGAATTCTTTCCTCATGTCAAGATACAGCTTCTTGTATTCCAGTTTGTGTTGTGTTCCAGTTTGTGTTCCTATCACAAAGCACCACTGGAAAGAGACTGGCCCCTTCTTCTTGACACCCACCCTGCAGATAATTGTAAACATGAATAAGATCTTGTCTCAGCCTTCTGAGACAGTCTTCTCTCAGCCTTTCCTCACAGGACAGATGTTAGACTCCCTTAATCATCCTTGTAGCACTCCCATGCTTCCAGTCCCAAAGGGGGCGCTTGGCAGCCCAGTTCCCCCAGCACTCCTGCAACCCAGAGAGCATCGGCCCGCAGGAGGGGTTGCAGGGCATCCAGAGAGGAGAAGCCAAACCAGCTGCTGCCCAGGAGCTTGCCCTCCCCACGTACTGCCATTTCTTGCTCGAAGCGCCGCAGCATCTGCTCCAGCTGCAGCTGGTGTTTGCTGTTGAGCTGGGCCTGGTTTCGGTGCTCCTCCTTCTGAAGGAGACGCAGCTCCCGCAGCTCCTGGCGCCTGCAGAGGGTTAAAATGGAGAACAGTACAGAGTGAGCCAAGTTCAGAGGCAGGTGCCTGAGCAGAGATGGCAGAATCAATAACCAGAGCACTTCAGCAGGGGATCAGAGCTGCAGAGCCCCACAGCCCTGCCACTTGCTGTGAGCACAGGCAGGAGGTAAATGCCAACTGACTGACGTGCTCCTGGGCTCTGACAGCAGAGCGCTGCAAGGAAGCAGGATATTAATTATGATAACAGTTGGAAACCCACCATTTTTCACAGGTAAGGTCTGTTAGCATTCACAGCTTCTCAGGCAAGCCCTGTCAAAGCCCCTGTGGGGATTCTGTAGGGACTGCTCCCCAAGCCAGCACCCGCAATATCCATTCTGCCACCTGGGTCACTGCACACTGGTCTTTACAACACAGCTCAGGCCAAGCTGGTGCTGCTCTGGCCTGGCCCCTGTGCCCTGCATGAGTTCTTGCCCATGCCTGGGTGGCAGAAAGGGCAATTTTCCCAAATTCTGATCTATCTACCATGGCACTGCATCACTCCCCTCAACCAGCTTCACATCCAGTAAAAGGCAGACTGCTCAGATGGTTGCATTTCAGCCTGTTTGCCATCTTCGTGGCTGATGGAGCTGGCAATCACTGATATAACATGCAAGGGGAAGAGCAGCAGAAACTCCCCCATGCAGGATCCCACCATGACCTTGCCTGCTGTGCACTGGCCTTACACATCAAGCACAGCCCTCTTTGGGGGCTCTCCTGGGAAAAGTGCTTCAGAACGGTTTCTTCTTCCACAACAAACTCAAGCCCCATTAAATCAGCTGCTGCAATACGATGTGCTCTCTTCTGATCTTGCCTTCAGATCAATACAAGGGCATGTTCCAGAAAAGCCAGGAACAAGCCCCTCAAGTGCAAATCCAGATGCCAGGAGAGCACAGCCTCAGAGAACTAACCAATTCTCCCAAGAGGTGTTCAGGGACTTGAAGCTCTCCAACCCAAGCCCCTGTTTCTCTTCCCCCACCTTGCAGATGGAGCAGGCACTACTTGAAAATTAAGGAGGAGCCTCCACAGCTGAGAGTGGACCAGGGAAAAAGAAATTGTGTCTGGAAATTCCCTGTACATTAGCATCAAGCACCCTGGGTTTTATTTGGGTTATATACACTTCTCTCACAAAAAAATGAGTAGCTAATGAGCTTCTGCATATATCTGATATTAGGGCTTAGGAGTATGCTGCAGGGACACACAGTATTTGGGATATTATATTCTCAGTGGGCTCCTCAGAGCAGCACAAATGAGCCCAGACATCAAGAAAAACAATTTATATTTTAATTATTGTAAGGGTCTTTTCATTTCAGTGCTGCTACTGATAGTAAGGGAGCTAGAAACAGCATTTTCTCTTCCTGAGAATGGGTCAGGGAGATCTGAAAGCTGTAAGGTCTGCAAAAGAGTCATAAAGGCTTAAGCAGGCAGGGTACACCCATGAATATTAAGTGATACTCAAGGACTTTACAGTTCCCTTGGCCTTTCTGTTAATGAAGTCTGAGGAGATACAAGAACAAAAGGAAATTTTCTGTGCCTATTTTCATTGAGCCAGCACATCTACAGCCCTGGAGACACATTCAGTCATCCCAGAGGACAGAGCTGGCTCCAGCACAAGCTCCCCTCATCACAGCCTTGCTGCATCTTATCCCTGAGATGCATGCCTCATTCCCTGCATGCAAACAGAGCTCAGCTTACATGGATACAGCAAGCCCTCTGCCAGCCAAGGACAGGCTGAAGGAAGTGGTGTCCACACTGGATAGCTGTCCTGTCCAAGTGGGACCAAGACAGATAACAAGAAGACTTTAGGTCACCTCTGGATTTGCTTGTGGAGACAAAAGCCCTGCCCTGGCTTGGCAACCTGCCCTCTGTCCATCCCAGCAAGCCACTTGCCTGAGAAATCTCATCTCTTCATCCTTCTTCTCATCCTCACTGATGATCTTGGAGGTGGTGACGCTGACCTCTACTCCATCCACCACAAACTTGCGGGTGCGCTTCAGCGTCTTCTTGTGCATCTGGGAATCCTGAGTTTGGCAGGGGAGGAAAGGAGGAGGCCATGAAGCAGCTCCCTGGCTCGTTGCATGGGGTGCTACGGCTGGAAGCTTCAGAGCAGTTTTGATGTTGTTGTTGTCAATGAAGAACACAAGCAAGGTAACCAGACCGAGTGAAAATCATCAGCAGATTTGGAGCCTTTCAAGCCATGCAGCCTTGCTGCCAGGCCAGAGTACAGTGGCATTGCCATCCTGCACAAACCTGACTTGGAGGAGAGCCAACCCACCACCTGAAGACCCTTCCTCACTATGTCCAATTAAAGCAACCAAAGTCTGATGAGGGGTGCTAGGACCCCCTGAATGTCTGAAGAATCCACACAAGAAGCTTGGAATGGTCCCTGAGCCATCTGACCAACAGGTATCCCCCCTACACATCCCTGCTGGTGCAAGGAAGGCAAGGGCCCTGCATCAGGCTGGGGCTGCAGATGGAGCCACAGGGAAACAAGCTGGCCCTGCCCAAAGGCTCAAAGGCTCAGCACTCGTTTCCCTCTGGCCCTCATTACGATACTGCACTAATCACAACCAGCTTTGAGGCCCTTACAGTGACCTCCACAAAGCACAGCCCAGGCTTACTTTCATTAGCACAGGCAGGGACCAAGTGCCAGGAGCACTGTGTCCTCTTCCAGTAGTGCCACAGCAGGTCAGCATCCCCCTAGCAGGGTCAGCAGCCTAAGCCTGGCTGAAGGACTGCATTCAGGGACTCTACTTCTTTGGCAAAGAGAAGAAAAAATAAGTAAATGAACAACTTGAGCCATGCAGCCCTAGGGGGCAAGCACAGTGGTGGAAGGAGCAAATGGTCCCACTGAAGCCCTCTTGCTCTCACAGTGATGACCATTACAGACATAGAAAATGCCAGAAGAGCCTCATGCAAACCTGCCAAGGCCCAAAGCAAGCTCCTGGAGAGCTCAGGTCACAAAGGCTCTTCCTGCCCTAAACTGCATGAAAACAGCTGGCTAAAACTCCTGCCTTTTCCAAAAGAGAAAATGCCACCATTCAGGTGTCTGTGCCAGCACCAGTGCCCAGCAACACCAAAACGATAAGCAACTGGAAATGGTCTGGTAATGAAAGAGTTACAACAACTTTGCAGTTCAGCCTGTGATAAAAAGCACATAATAGTTAATGTTTACAGCCAGAAGTGGTTTAACTCTTTGCTGCTCCTTCTCTCGCTGCAATCTGCCTGGCAGGCTGCACACAAACCCCAGCAGCACCAGGAACATGAGCAAGGGCAGAACAGGGGAGTTTAAGCCCATGAAGCTAAGGCTGGACAAGGAGCTTGGCTGAGGAGAGAGAAGTGCAGTCTGGTACCCTATGCCCATGCACACAGCTCAATGTGCAAACCACAGGCATCTTGCTCAGGGCCCTCCAGCAGCACCACTCCTGGAGCTCTGCTTGAATGCCTTGCTCCGAGAGATACCATTTGGTTTGTTCTGAGCATTATCTCTAGTGGGGGCAATTCAAGCTGAGATCTAACATGACCAGCTCTTTAAGACCTATTCCTCTAAAACCCAAACAACTCCTTTCCCCTTCCAGGGGACCAGCTGGAGAGAACAATTACACGTGTGGCATCGTATCCACCTTTGGCTGGCCTCAGAGAGACCAGGTGTCATGGGAAAGGCAGTGAGGAGGGGGGAATTGCAATGCAAGAACATCACACTCTCTCATTAGAGATCCATGCTGACTGGGGGCTCCTGTGGGGGATGCTGGCTCATGCTCACAGCAGGAGACAGAAGGGGAGGAAAATTTTTGCTGAGAATGGTTTTTGGGCACGTTTCTGTGCAGGGAAGCTATCACTCATGCAGGCAACTGGATAAAGATCTTGTGCAACACATTACTCTGCCCCCTCAAGTCACACATATTTCTTCTTCTGAAACTCAGCAAATATTATTCCAGTTATTTTGCCTCCTCCTCTGAGCCATGCTGACCTGGCCAACTCTGGCTCACAAGCATTTCCAGCCTCCAGAAGGCTTTAGTAAAAGCCAAGGAGCCTGGGAGGTCTCTGTGTGTGTCACTGCTGACACAAACCAGGCTAGATCTATGGCAGGTTGGAAAAACTGAGAGAAGCACCAACTCACAGAAGCTTCCTCCTGGGGCTAGTTTTCTAGGAAAGAGCAGCAGAGTGATGGGCAATGGATAAAGTTTAGGAAATCACATTTTGGGTTTCATACTTGGTCCTTGCCCTGACTGTGTATGACTGCACAAGTCAAGAGGAGTGGCATGGTTACTTCATGCTTCTCAGGAACCCAAAAATAGCTACAAAACATTACACTTCCAGTAGGTTTCAGTGTTCTGGGACAGAAGAGACATGTACCTGCAGCAGCTCCCCCAAGAGCTTCTCCTTCACTTGAGGATGTGCTCTGTGACAGGGGTCCCAGAGATGGGGAAAACAAACTATCAAAGGCTTTGCCTAGCAATGGCCTTCCTCCTGCCTGGCTGGTCCTGTGTTTATTTGTAGATCTCCAAGCCTGGATGCCCACATTGCAAATGCTGCACCCAGCCTTTGCAGTTATCTCACCAAATAGCACTAGGGGAGGGGGCGCCTGGGTGGTCTTCAGCAGACTAGGAACAACTCATTTTCTCCTCCCATAGATAAAGATCAAGTCCATCTAAAGCCTAGCATGCTGTTTTCTCAGGAACAGGCTTAAGGGCCTAGGGCTGAAGTGTGCACATGCACAGCTTCCCAAGGAAGGGGTCTGAATTTCAGGGACTTGGCTAAAAAGGGAAACAAGCCTCAGCACTTGTTAACAGGGAGCTGCTGCCTTTCTCTCTCTCCCTCTGCACACCCCTCTCACCTTCAGGGAGATGGAGCCACTCTCTCTGTTGAGGGACAAATCAGCAGACAGGGAGATGGTGAGATCCATGCTTTCAGAGGCTGAGGTACTGCCAGAATCTGAGCCCTCTTTGGACTGGCTGCCAGGGAATGAAGCTGAGGGCTCCAAGCTCCCATTGGCAAGCTTCTCCTCCGTGAAGTTTTCCAGGTGGCTACTCTCTGGTCGCTCCACGATGCTCTTCCGCTCTTTGCTGCCTGGCCTGGGCTGCTTGTCCCCTTCTGTTGACTCACCCAGCTGTCCAGGCTGTGAGATGAGGTCAGGCTTGCCCTGGGTGGCTGAGCTGGCAAAGGGTTTTGTGGAGTGCTTGCTCTCCAGTTTGTCATTGTCACCGTTTACCGCATCATCTGAGACTTTATTGCTCTGTCCAGCCGCGGTCTCCTTGCCAGCCCCCACAGACCCATTCACTGCCTTGGGCAAGGAAGAATCCAGAGGCTTCTCCCCATCAAAACTCAGCTGACTTGCCTCAGAGGGGTCCCGCTTGTGCTTACCAGGGGGCTGGAAAGAGTGAAAGGAAGGTAGGTGTTGAGTGTTGCACCATTGCTTTAACAACTGCAAGAGCTGCAAGTCCTCATGATTCAGAGCAATGTCACCCACAGATGAAAGGTACTAGAAGGAAATCTTCCCTTTTAGGACACCTGCCCTGGGGTACTTCACATACTTCTTTCTCCAGGTTTGTGGTCCCAAGAGCTACAGATACTGGAGGGAAAGATCCTGTGGGAAAGCTCCAGAACTTGCACATTCTTAGAAGGCAGCCTAGGAGCTTGTGTATCAAACACCTTTCCACTTGGCTAACTCCACCATGGATTAATCATTGTCCTTTGCTACAGATGAGGGAGGTCAAGGCATGTTCCCCAGCTTTCCTCAGCGAAGTTGCCCACACAGCCTTGAAACTTCCCCTTCAAAGAGCCCAGCTCACAGGCAGATTTGCCAAGCTCCCTTGTAGGGCTGATGGTGCCTCACTACGTGCTGCTGGTGTTGTTTCCACTCCAGCTTCTCCTGTATCAGGGCCTACTTTCCTTCCTCTGTTTTTTAAAACACTTTTTTTGCAAGCTTCTCCCACAAGTGGGCAGCTGGGCCACCTGCCAGCACCGTTGTTTCTCTATGCCCTTGGCAGCCACTGAAAAATGGCTACTCCCTGGCCAAGCAACTGCTTCCCCCTCCACCTGAGGGGGCCCAGAAGAGCTGGGGACCAGCTTTTTTGGAGCCTAGAAAAGTTGCTGGGCTCTTTCTCCACCTTAGCTGCACAAAGTTGCCAGCACAGGGCCAGAAGCACTCACTGAGGCAGACTCTGACGAGTCGTCTTCTTCTGCTTCCTCCCGACTGTCCTCGATCTCCTCCATCACCTCAGCCTTGGCCTCGGCCACCAGCTCACGCAGGGCCCGGTTGCTGCTCACCTTGCTGACAAAGGGATGCTGAAAAGCCAAGCACAACAGACATACATGAGGTGGACAAAAGGAAAAATGGATCTTGTGAGCTTGCTGCTGAGCAAGTGCACAAGGATAGCTATGGCAAGGACTTCTTGCTCTAAAACACCCACAAAGACCTCAGGACACAGTTCTTGGCAGTGTCACCAGGCTTAAGGCCCCAGATGAATTTACACACGTGCTGCATATATGAGGGAGAGCAACAGAGAACATGACACTGAGGTTCAGAGACAACTCTGCACACAGATGCTTGAAGCGTGGTGCTCTGCAGAGCTGCTCTATCTCAGACTCCCCCAAACAAAAGCACCAGCTGCATTTGAACAAGGAACTCTTGCTGCAGAGATGTCCCTTCTCACCACTGGCAGGCTGAGCTCCAGGGTGCAGGTCTGAGCCAGCTGAGTGCCACCAGGAGCAGGGCGAGAGCCAGCCTGCAGGATCCCTGGGTGCCAGCAGCCCCTGGGGAAAGGTTTAATTGGCATTGGGCTTGAATCTCTCGCTGAGTACACACAGAGGAGTGTTTGTGCTGAGCTTCAGCTGAAGGCTAGGGAGTCCCTGGGGTTGCAGCGACCTTCACAGCTTCCTGCTGCTGGCTCCAGTGCAGGACAGGAAGCGTGCAGCCAGCACACAGCCAGCCTGCCAGTGTCTGCACTCACTGGGGAAAAGCATCTTCCAGGCTTTTGCTATTGATTTGGAAGGGGGACAGGGGGAAAGGAGTTGAATTTAAATCTGGGATAACCAGGTATAATCCAAGCTGACTGCCACGTGGGCATTCTTAGGCAACAGGAGTGATTTCTATTCCAGATGGTATCCATAGGGGCTCTGTGGTTTGCTCCAAGGGGAAGAGCATTGCTGTTCCTTTCTGGAGCATTTTAGTGGCTGAGGAGTACTATGAACTTCCTGAACAAGACAAAGATCATCCAAAACCAGCCTAGGAGCCATCGATACTTCCTCTCCAGCCCTCACTTGAGGAGAATCAGGCTGTACAGACACTCACAGAGCCAGGCAGACACTGCCACCAGCTGCAGCCCCAGACCAGAGCTGGGGCTGATCCCTACCTCCAGCAGCTGGGCAGCGCTGGGACGGGTCTCTGGGTTCTTGTCCAGCGCTGTTTTCAGGAAATCTCTGAACTCCAGGGACCTTAAAAAAGCAGTCATTGGTGAGAGGCCCAGAAGAGGGAAAGGCCTCAGATGCCACAGGAGTCTGCTTGATCCCTTCGCAGGTTGCATCCCAGTTTGCAAGCGGCCATGACCACTGCTCCACTCCCAGCAGGAGAATCCCAGTGCTCAGTTCTGTTTATGTGTAGGAGGATCAGCAGCATGACCAAGTGAGACACCAGATTTTGCCTTACCTGTGATGGCAACAGACTGAACACCAGCCACTGGAACCCAGGGCCAAGGTGGAGAGGTAAGAGAGAACAACAGCAGTTACCCTCCAGATGGAGTCCATGGGTGGAACTGCTCTTGGGGCAAGGATTCTCCAGGACCCACCCCCACAGTCACAGTGTGAAAGGATGGCTGTGAAGGACCAGGAACCCCATAGGAGGGCAGCCTCAGCCTGCAAAGTGCAGCTCAGATAGAGAGCAGGTCCCTGATCCACTTCTGGCTTCTGAGCTGCTCCAGGGAAGGTGTTCCCATCCTGCCTGCTGGGTTTGAGCAGCAGACTCTGGGCTGCTACCTGAACAACTTAACAGTGCTTGTGGCTCCAGGACTCTGCTAGCAACTTGCTACTGGCTATTGTGCAGCAGGTTTTATCATGATTTAGAAAAAATAATGATTGGAAAAAATAATAAATCAACTGATTGGACTTCTTTAAATGCAGAAGAGGCTTCCCAGACTCCAGGAAAGAAATTCTGGAGCTCTTGGCTCCAGGTTTAGAGGAAAATTTGCCTTTTGCACAAATCAGGATGTTTTAAAGAACAGCCAGGGGATTGCCCAGACTTCAAGAGGGCTGTGGGTGGGCACAAGGTTCCCCCCCCAACCCTGTGCTGCCTGCATGCTATCAGCATGGTCACAGCACAGGCGAGCTGAGCAACCTGCCCTCAGCCAGTAGTGCTCTTGGGGCCACCAGCACACACCTGGACCTCGAACACAGCTGGAATCCTGTCCTGGGGTCTCCAATTAAACAATACTGCTAGAAAAGACTGGGGTTTTTGTCTCTCTTGAGCAGTGTAAGCTGGGAAACGCTTCCTTTGCTGCCCCAAACTGCTCACCATTTGGAAGGGCAGCTGAGAGTGGGGGGGTCAGACTTGGCAATCTTCAGCAGGACTCTCATGGGGTTGAGCTCATGGTGGGGGGGCTCAATCTGGGCCATTTCAATCAGAGTGATTCCCAGGGACCAGATGTCTGCCTTGTAGTCGTATGGAGTGTCCTTCATGGTCTCACACATCACCACCTCCGGGGCCATCCTGCAAGGGGCAGAGCAAGGGGCAGGGACGGGGAGGGATGACACCACTGCCACACAAGGTGACCCAGGCAGCAGCAATCACATGCTTTAAATAATCCACAGCATTGAATAAAACCCATCCTTTCCTCCCAGCTCCGGGTTTCAGAAGCAGCAGCATCTTTTCTAAGGGGTCCAACCCCCTCCCTCTTCCACAGACCAGCCAAGACAGCCCAGGCAGGCTGTGGAAACCCCCAGGCCATTGACATCTGGCACGGATGTGGCTCAGACAATAAATTAATCCTTGCCGATCCCGTTCCTTCAGCAAGTTGAGTGATTTAGAGGTTGTGTTTCTGGAGGGAGGAGTTGTTCCCATGTGCTTGGAGTTGCTTCAAAGCCCACTCTACCCCCCAGGGTGGGGGGAGCGGGGAGCGCACACACGCAAGCACACGTGTCCCTCGCTCCTCCAAGCTGGGAGCGTGGTGACCCCTCCACGGGCTCAGGGCACCCTGACACAAGGCAATGCTCCTGCACCACTGAGCCTCCCCAGAGCTCCCTTCAAGCAAAGGAAACCCTTGCACATGGGGCACTGTGCCTACCACAGGCACTGGCCATGACTCCTTGTTAAAGCCCTCCCACCCATGCTAGGTAAGGCACTATGGTCCGACACGTCCCAAAGGCTGTCAGCTCCCCATTCCTGAGGGAGCCTGATTTTCAGAAGGGTGAAGCTCCTCATGAACCTGAGATTTCTTAGCAAGCAGGTTACACACCAGTATGGGGTCCCAATGAAGGAGTCTCGTTTCTGCAAGGTTTTCATGTTTTTGGCAGACACTCCAAAGTCAGCTGCAAAGAGCAGTAACATTAGATGCCAGAGGAAAACTGAAAGACCCTCCTGAATTAGCACACTTGGCTGAAATGCAGGGTTAAAAGCAAACACACATTCAATGCAAGGAGAAGATAAAATTTGCTGTTTACTCTGAACTGAGCATCAGAAAATAAATATACTTTTGGGTATACAACCACCAGAGACCTTCCCCTCTCCTGTTCTGTAAGACAAGGGAATAACAAAGCCATCCCTACTGTAATCCAAACCCTACACATCTAGAGAGAAGTCAAAACCTTTTCCACAAGCAAACAAAAGCAGATCAGGAGCAGATCACTTTTGGGACTGCTATTTCACAGTAGAATGCCACATTTTACACCAGAAAACCCAAAGTGCTGGTACATTCCATCTCTTCCCTTCAGCCCCATGCACAGCAGCTACTGCATTCTGTCTCTGGGCTTGTCCCTCCTATAAAGCACTGCTGAAATCAACCCAACCCAAATTAGTTTGGTAAGACCTGCAGAGAGTGCTGAGCCCACTCCAGGTCAGTCTGCTCTCCAAGCTGGCCCTGATGACCTCTGGAGGAGCTGTTATTCATCTCTACCTTTGGCCCAAGCCAGGAGAGTGTTTCTACCCTGGAGTACAACCCATGGTCACAGGAAGGTTTCTATCTTCCCAAGCTGGCTGGTCTCCCCCAGCACCCACAGACAAATCCCAAGAACACCTCACAGCTGCTGGCACCCCTTGTCAGAGTCCAGAAGGAGGTCTGTACCTTTCTGACCCATCCCTACAGAAAAAGCTACCTTCTCACCCCCCAGCAGGTAGCTGGATGCCAATTTAACCCAAGTTCACAGCTAGTTGGCAAAGCAATTCTTTGGCAGAACTTTCCCTGTCACCACCAGACCTGCTCTGAAGATAAGATGAATTCTTCCAGCTCCCAGCTCTGCCACCTGGCACCCTGCACAGGATGCTCAACAGGCCAAAAAGCATAAAAATCAAGGTCAAAGGGGGATTAAGCAAATTCATAAAAGTCAGTCAAGGGCCTGAGCATGGCTGTGGCTCGAGGAGTCTTGCTGCCTAGCTGGGAGCTAAGCACAGCTCAGTGGTAGATTTGGGCTCCCATGAAACAATAAGAAGTTTACCCCCACCTTCTCCTGCCTGAGCTCACCAGCCAGCAGACAAGCAGCTGATGTCCCATAGGCAGGACAGAAGCCAGAGAGCATCCCTCAATCCCCTACACTCAGTCACAGCCTAACACTGCAGTCCAGCTCCCACTGTCATGAGTGCGGTGAGGAATGGTCCTAAGCAGCACCATCGCCCTTGGCAGCTCTCCCATCAAGCTCAGCCAAGCAAACACCTGAAACACTGCTGGCTCACCAAGCTTGATGTCCCCATCCTGAGTGAGGAGCACATTGCCTGCCTTCAGGTCACGGTGGATGATCCTTTTGCTGTGCAGGTAGTGGAGAGCCTCCAACATCTGGCGGCAAATGACTTGAATCTGCGGTTCGGTCAGGCCCCGGTCCAGCTCTGCAGGGAGGGAAAAGGGAGCTGTTAACCAGGACAGGGATTTGAGCCATGCCTGCTTCCAGCAGGAAGGCACAGACTACCCAGCAGACCATTTGAAAACCGCTGTGTCAAAGCAGTGGGACACTGATGCATATCAGCCTGTTGGGGTAATTTATTCCTTAAGCCAGCACTCAGTGCAGTGCTGGCCTGTCTGGAGCTGCTGGTTCATAGCCCCCTCCAGGAAGGCAGGGCTGAGGCACCTGGCCCAAGAACAGCAGATGAGGGGGATGAGGCAGGGTGGCCAGGCACTCCCAAGATAGGGACTGAACTGCAAATTCCCTGCTGATTCGTGAAACAGGTCCCTGCAGGCAGGTCTCACCCAGGGTGAGGATGATGCTGCAGAGAGGAGGGAGCTGAACTCAGCCGCCAGAGGCAGCAGGGTCAAACACAGGTGTGAACGCATGGCAGCTCCATTTGCAACTGTGTTCTCATCCCCCAGGGAGCTACTCCTGACATGGAGATGCAGTGTAACCCCCTGAACGTCATCAGGGCCTCACCACTTCCTAAAGCAACAAGCAATAAGCTGTTCACCAGAGTTATCCCAGCCCACTGCTCTGAGCTGTTTTTTTCAAGTAGCATCTGATACCAGCACACCAAATCGTACCCTGCTGTCTGTCCCTGCTTGTGAAGCTTGTGGGGACATGCAGCCACTGGTGTGACCTCCCTGTTGAGCTCTGCTTGGCCACCTTCACCACTTCCAAGACAAGCTCTGCAAACCATCAAGCTTCCAGATGGTTAGCATCATTGAGCTTCCCTCCTTTCCTCTCTCTGACAGGCCCTTGCAGTGCAAAGCCCTCCTCCAGCAGAGCTGAGCATGCAGTGGAGCAGACCAAGCCTTAAACAGCTCCAAGTGACCAAACTGCATGGCCAGGATGGGGGCTGACAGACAGACCTCAGCAACTGGGACAGATTTATTGTTCAGAGAGAGCATCTTAACCACAGGCTGGGGGATGCTGGGTCAGCTACTTGGCTCCTCCTCTTTCCCACCAAGATCTCCCTTGCTCTGGGGCAAGCTGATGATTTTCACTCCCCCTGGAGCATCTGGCAAAAGCAAGGTGCAGTGGGACACAGTTTTGTACAGATGGTGTCTAAGTCAAACCTCAGCTGCTGGTGGCAACGGGGAGGTAGAGCAGGCAGCATTTGGCAGCTCTGAATTTACTCATGCTGGGAGCACTGCTGAGCTCAGACTCACAGCTCCTCCTGCCCCTCATTTGGGAGGTGACAGCACAACAGCCAGGCCACTTGCTCACAGTTTTCCATGCTCCCCCTTCCCAGGTCCTCCAGAGACTGACTGCCCTGGACATGGCCCCACAAATCCTCAAGGGGGTTTTCATATCCCAAGAGCCAGAGCCCCCTTTTTGAGGCTTGGCAGGGGGAAGGCATCATTTCCTCCAGCAATTCAGAAAAGGTACTTCTTGAAGCAGTGATTTGGACCTGCTTTAAAGGAGATCCCTAAAGGAGGCACAAGTTTTAGGGGGGCTGACTGAAAGATGACAAATTTGGGTCCACACTTCTGAAAATAAAAAGAAAGTGAGGTCTTTGGAAATTCCAGAGCTAAAAAGGAGTAATCCCCAGGGAGACACACCTGTGTCCCAGGGGCTCCAGGCAAAAGGACCTGAGAGAGCCACATTCATGTCCAGAGCTGATGTCACCCTCCTTGGGGTCTGTACAGCTCTGGCATGGAGTAGTTGTGGCACCAGCCAGGGCTGTTTTGGGGAACACCCACACACTCCCAGCCTCAGAGGCATTATGTGGAAGGGAGGAGTTAAAAATGGGAAGATTCCTGGAATTGCTGCAAACTGCAGTTTATTCAGACACTGCTGCTTCACCAGATGACCAAAGCCATACACAGAGCTCAGCAAGAAGATCCAGGGAGACTCATGGTGACAGGCACCCAGATTCAACATCTCGGCCTCGCTGCCCTGCCGGGGAAGCTGTGAGAACAAGATCCCAAGCACTTGGTGCCTCCAGCAGATAAATATTTAAAGCCATCTTTTTCCTCCAGCCAGACTCACCCTTCTCCCCCTGCCTTGTGATCTGCTGATCCCAGCAGCATTTAAATCACAAAAGGACATCAAAGTAGCTCAAGAAATGCCCCAGAGCTGCCACACCTTCTGCTCCAGGTATGAAAATAGGCAAACTCATGGGAGAAGAAATGGTAGCTGAAGAAGCTGGGGCATCCATGTCTGCCACCTGTCCAAAGGTTGCCCCTGAAAGCATGCCAGAAGGCTGCAAACACCTTGCAGGCGCTACCCCGAGCACAGAGAAGAGCCTGGCACCACGCACTGCACTCACCCAGCATGGTGGCATCCACCGCCCCGCCTGGGCAGAATTCAATCATGATCTGGGGAGACAAAGAGAGAGGAATCAAAGTCAAAGCCGTGTCTCACTGAGTCTACCAGGTAGGGAAGAGGAGACAAAAGCACTGGGTTTTTGCTTCCCAGCATGGCAAAGCTGCCTCCTAACCCCAGCACAGGGGTGAAGACGCTTTGGTGCTCCCCAAGGCAGATCCCCAGGCAGCCCCAGCAGGAATATCAGCCAAGCCTGGAGGCCAGACCCAGTAGAGTACATCACCCACCACAGCCAGCTCAGAAGGACTGTCCCCACCGCTGTGACACCCCCGGCAGTCACGCCTGGCCCCGTACCTGGACGCCCACCCCGCGCAGCCAGCCTCGGCTCCAGCTGCCTCTCCGTTTACATCTCTTCCCAATGCATTTTGGAAGGAGGGCTGCTCCAGAGAGCAGCCTGGCCAACAAGATGAGATAGCTGCAATAGCTGGGAGCTGACGTGGCTCAGAGAAATCAGGCAGGATTTCTTTGCCAAATGAGAGCTGGGGAGGGCTGTCATCTCCCTTTTTTATTGTTCAAATGATCGCTATTTCTCCCCCCTCCATTGCTCACTAGTTCATTGCTCTCTCGATTTTGAGCAACTTGAGGGGAAACTATGTCAATAAAGAGGCCAAATACATTCACCAGATCTTTTTCTGCCAGGGACATGCACAGAGTGCCCCCATCCCTGCCAGCCTGGCCCTTGCTGTCCCCTACCACAGGAGGTGCAGCACACTCCGCGTGAGCCCTTTCCCAGCACCTAGGGGATGCGGGTCCTCTTTCCCCTCACTGCCACACTAACTCAGCCAGTGTTGCTCCTGGGGTGGGATTTGGTGCCCATCCCCACTCCACATAGGGGCAGAGGAGGCTGCTCAGAAAAACAGATCACAGCCAGGGGTTATGAAGGACAAGAGATGCTTCACCTCCCCAACAAGCTCTTCTTGTCGAGGTAACACAGGGCAACATACCGGAGAGGTGAAATGCCAGAGGTTATTTTGAGGACAATGACTGAAGGCAGTGTTTACCAGTACAGCTCTCTAAGACCTTCAAGTGGAGGTCATGTTATTCAATGTGGCTCTAAGCACTGAAGCAGGAGCTGAGGGGAGAAGGTTCAAGTTCCCTCTTTCCCATGGTCTAATCCTGCAGCTCCAGGCAAGTCACATCCCACTCTTTTGTCCTTCAGTTTGTACATGTGGACAAGGGAAACATTATTATCAACCCAGACTGCAGTGGAAGACACAATTACTTTGTTTTGGAGAAGCAGGATCAGGTGCTGGGAGGCAGCAAACCTTGAACTGCTTGGTGAGAACTGGCCCAGGTCCAAGAGTCAGAGGGGGAGACAATGCTGAGAAAAGAAGCAGGTTGGGCAGCATGACACAGGCACCGTCAGAGGAAGCAGAGAGGAATAGCCAGAGGCCAGGAATGGGGAAGCATTTGAAGCAGACAGATGGAGAGGAGCAACTGGGATGACATTCCAATCATCTGCAAACCAGGAGAACAAATCTGTGCTGACTCTGAACTGAGCAGGAGCCTGGCAGGCCAGCAGAGCCCTTACACACATGAGCCATGCCATTGTGGAGTTGTTGCTCAAGTTCACACCTTGAACCAGAACACCAGCAGCTTCACCAGCAAATGGAAAGGCAAGAACTGCCTCCTGCTCTGGTCTTCCCAGGCAGAGAGTTCCCCACTGGAAACCCTGTGCCCCATCACTGCCCTAACAGTTCTGGGAGACTCATTTCAAACAGTTACTTTACAATGTTCCTCATCACATTCATCAGAGCAGACTAACACCACCAGTGGATGCCAGCCCCTCCTAGGCTCCTCAGAATCCAAAGTGCCAGAAGCAAATCCCACACAAGCCCCATATCAATGCCAACCTGCCAACTGGGAGAGCAATGGCTTTCCCTTGCTCTGGTAAGCTGAGGGGAAATGTGGGGCTCTGCTGGCACAGCCAGCCTGGTGATGGTACCTCCATGCAGTGATACCATGATGCAGCCCATGGAACATGCCCATTGCCAGACTATCCAACCTTGCACTAGCCCAGCCAAGAGCAAATGACCTGTGTGACCCAAGCCAGTGCAGGGATGCCGTGGGTACAGACAGACGGTTCAGACCAAATCCCACCCGAGTATGACAGCTTTGCTCTGCTCTGGCTGGCAGCCCTGCCCCTAGAAATGATCCTGCCTCATCACTGAATCACAGCCCAAGGTTTTGGTCATCTCACATGAGCAATCCTTTCCTGCTCCTGCTGATCCAGGCACCTCGGGAACTCCCCTGCTCAAAGAGGGTGGTCTCCAGGTTCAAGCAACAGCCTTGCTTACATTCAGTCAGTAAGGAGAGCCTGACAAAGATGCTTGTCTCAGGCTCAGCTCTTGAATCTAAACAGTCCCAAAATGTCAAACAATGCAGCCTGAATCAGCTGCTAACATGGCCTTTGCCATCCAGCTGACTCGGTGCTTTCACTAGGAATGCTCAGCAAGCAGCTTTACAGCTTCTGCCTCTTTGTGTGTCCCAACTAATCCAAGTCCCCTGGCATCTCACACAGCTCCCCCTGCAGAGCCTCCAGACTGAGAAATGTAATTCTAAATTTGAGGGGTGAGACACACAGTGGGAAGCCAGCTGGGTCACAGCCACAGCTGCCCCAGTCAGCAGAGCCCCCAGCAGCCCCACGATGTCTCCCCTGTCAGGCAGATGCTGTGCTGAGGTTTCCCATCAGGGGTTCAGCCAGCACAGCCCAAGTGTGCTCTGCTCACACATACTGAGCTTTTAGATGGGGAAGGGCCAAGCACAATGCACCCTCCCCTGCATCCATGTGGGATGTGCTTCATCTCACCAAGTTTCATTCAGGTTTGCAGTGTAGCAGTGAGAAAATCAGGGAAATCAGTCCCCCTGAGCCAGCGTGACCGTGTCTGTCCATGCAGGCACAGCAGGCTGCAAGCCAGGCACTGGGAATGTGGGAAATAAATAGGGAAAACTCAGAAATACACATTTTCAACAAGGACAGAGGTGCCAGAGCATAATCATGGGTGTGATCAGATTGAACATCCAAAACCCTGACGGGCTCCTTTCAGGCCAGAAACTCTGAGTTAAGCAAACGTGGCTGGCAGTCCCACGGCGTGCACAATGCACACTGCCTGCCAGGAGCAGGGCCAGCCTCTAAAGGGCTTTACCTCTGAAGCAGGTAGGAAGGCAGCCCAGTGGCAGCAGCCCAGGGATGTCTGTGTGTGAGCTGGGGGATGCAGGATACTCATGGAGAGTGGAAGCTGTGCAGGCACACTCCTCTTAGCTGCAGTGGGGTGGTTGCCGACACTCTGGGATGGGCAGCCTGCCATTCCTGCCACAATGAAGGACAAGTTCAGGATCCCAGAAGAGAGCTGTGCATCTGTACAGACAGGAGGCTGATGATTTACCCCAGGCCTGCAGTCTGGCTCTTACTTACAACTCTTTCCATGTGCTGTGATATATCATCTGACTACTCCTTTAGTGAGGTGTCCCCACTGGAGCAACTGCTCCAGTGACAGTGCCAATCTCAGTGCTGTGCTGCTGCCTGCTCTGTTCTTGGCCTTACCCAGCAATTCCCCTAGGACCTGCAAGACCTGGGACCCAGCACAGAGCTACAACAGCACCACAAACTCGAAGTTTCATCTGGTCACAAAAATCCTCCTGCAGTCTTGTGAACTGGAGAGACGAGATCCATGGTGATCTCTGTCCCAATGGCGACATCCTGAAAGCAGCTCCTTCACACTAATTAGAGCTGGGGCAAGCATCCACACCACCTCCTCCTCCTCCTGCTTGGGGTCCAGCAAGCAATGGAATGGGGCTAGAGCAAACATCCTGTTTATAATGACTTCCTCTGTACAAGAAATCCAGGGACTTCCTCACTGCAGGCTGCCCAGCCCCTCTGCTGTGCTGAGTTGCTGGGGGAGACAGGCAGCAGCAAGAGGAGCTCTCCCTCCTGCTGCCACCCAAAAGCTGTTCTAAACCCCAGGGATTGTGCACTATTGGCATGTTAGCTCAGTCCACTAGCACCTCACAGGCACATGCAGAATTCCCTGATAGCTCCCCTCAATGAGCCATGAGCTACACAACTAATGGCTGCCTTCCAGCACAGCCAGAGATCCCCAGTCTCAGATCCAACACCATGGTCAAGAAACCCAGCCACCACCCTGGGCTCATTTGCAGCTCGACAGTGATGCATGAAGTGCACACAGAGAACAGATGTGGGCACCTGGTTTACAGAGAGAAAGGAACCTGCTCTCACTACCTCTCAAAACCTTTGTACCACACTTAGAGCACTGCTATTTAAAAGAAAGACAAAAGAAAACAAACCAAACCATACAAATGGTCCCTTTTCTCCTGTGCCTTCAGGGAAGCAGCAAGAATGGAGAGGTCACTACGCAGAAGTGATGGAATATTTTCCTTTCAAACTTCTGCACAGGCAAAACTACATTGAAAATTCATTTGAAAGCAGAATCAAAGAATCAGTAAGGTTGGAAAAGACCTCAGAGATCATCAAGTCCAACCTGTCACCCAACACCTCATGACTACTAAACCATGGCTTCAAGGGCCACGTCCAATCCCTTTTTGAACACCTCCAGGGAGGGTGACTCCACCACCTCCCTGGGCAGCACATTCCACTCCAAGTTGAAGAGCTTCGCTGATGAACTTGATTTTTACCCCATGCCTCACCCTAATCCTCCCTTTAGACACTGCAGGACCTGGAAGCATTTTGTAGCCCAAGTGGGAGTGGGGCACACAGAGGTGCCTGGGGCCCTTTTCTGGGCTGCTCAAGTAATAAGTGGCTGCCTGGGAGGAAAGGAAGCAGGGTCCAGTGAGCCTGAGGTTGCCCAGGAGAATAAATATACATACATATGTATGAAATAGCTATAGCTTAAGTCAAGTGCTCTTAAAGACACAGAGCAGACACAGACTCCAGTAGTACCTGAGCCAGTGGGCACCACACGTTTATTGAAAAGCATGGTATGATTTTTGCAGCTCAAGACAGCAGATGGGAGACTCTGCCTGAAGAATCCCTTTGGTACCAAACACCAGGAGAGGCTCAGAAAACAAATCTGGGAGGGATTAGAGCCCAGTGAAGTGTCTGTATCTGACAAAGCAGGAGCAGCACCCTCTGCCCAGGCAGTCCTCTCAGGTATGGCTTAGAGCCTGCTCGCTCCTCCCACCCTGGGCAGGACCGGTCCTGCCTCCTGGCTGTGTCTGAACTCCTAGAACTTTCTACATCTGAAAAAAAAAAAAGTGTAATAAATAATAATAAAAAGCAGCTTATCTTAAAAGGTATTTTTGCCAAACACTGCACAGTCACCAAGGGTGGAACAGCTGATGTCCCTGAACTGAGGTTTGCAATTGAAAATCAATTAAGAGGCAAAGGCACACCCTCAGCCCAGCTCTTACTCACTCGATTGGCATGTCAGAAGGCAGAGGCCCGTGAACTGTTCCCTCTGCAACAGTGCTGGAGCAATGCCTTTTCCAGCCAGGAAGGGAGATGGAGAGGAAAAAACACCCCATCAGCTGGGAAAGCTGAGGGCAGCTCATTTTGGTGGTGCTGGCCCCAGGCAGCCAGGCATTTTCCTCAAGTACAGCAAGCTGCACAGGGAGGCCACCAGGTCCCCTTAGGATGCAGGAGCCCTTGGCCGGCAGCCCAGTTGCTCCCAGGTCACCGGAGGTGGTGGGTGCCTGCAGGCTTTTCCTGTGACTTTGCTCTGCTACTTTGAATAGACCAATTGCTTTGGAGTCACAGGGGTGCTCTAGGGCACCCAGGCCATTACAATGGCTCACACCATGCTCAGCACTGTAACCACCCAGCCATCCTCCTTTGCACGAGCCCTGAGCATCAGCGGGCTCGGGAAGTTGCCTGCATGCCCAAGATCCATCTACCCCCAGAAAACTGCTTCAAAACTGAAGTACCTTAGCAATTTCCTCTCCTAATCTGCAGCAGAGGGTTTCGTTATGTTTAAGCAGCTGCCTGCTGCTGGGGCAAAGGCAACCCACAGCATCCTGCTGCTGCGGCAGCCTCCCTCGCCCATGCACAGCCTTGTTTGTGGGGCAACACAGAGTTGTCCTCATCACCCACAGCAGAAGGCACCCTCCAGCACAGCCACTGGCTCTCCCACCTTGTATGGGCACAGAGAGACTGGGGAGATAAGAAAAGCAAATGCGGTAAAGGAAACTGTGTTCCATTTGTAGATCAAGCTGGTGAAGGGAAATGCTCTCCAGGTTGCCACCTATTGCACCTTTCCCACTTCCCCTCTCTCCAGGATGCTGAGTTGGCACAAAGCTCCTGGGGGAACGCTGCCATTAGCAGCGGTCACTTCCATCTCAGTGTTCTCCAAGTTTGAGAAAGGCACAGCGAAGGGGCAGGGTGTGCCACAGATGGCCTCAGCCATGCCCACTGTCAGAGGTTTGGGACCCTCTCCATGCGGGAGGAGGGTGGCGGATTCCTGGGCTGCCCCTCCATGTGGCAACCCAGGAGGGACAGGCCGGAGGAAGGAGTCAGGGCAGATGTGGGTGCCTGTGGGTATGGCAGCAGGGAGAGGAGAGCTTTGCTGGCATCGCCCAGCCGCGCAGCGGAGAAGCGGAAGCAGCGCCGCAAGCAGCCCCCGCGGCTGCCGGCACAGCTCCCAGGCAGCACGGAGCCTGGGGGCGGCAGCCCTTCACACTCAGCAAAACTGGGACGAAGGGAAGAGAAGTCCTGGCTGCCTGCGGACCCTCCCGGTGCTGCAGCGAGAGGTGAAGGGAGGATGGTGCCGAACTGTTAGCAGGGACTTCCCTGGCTGCCCCAAGGCTCTGTGTCTGCATTCCCCTCGCTGCCTGTCACTGCAGTCACCCTGCCCGCAGAGTCAGTGATGCTGAAAGCCAAAGCCCGTGCTTCCTCCCAGCACATCCAGGCAATGGACAGTACTTCCAGAGCCACAGGTTGCTCAGCCCCACAAGTTCCAGTGCAGAAACGTGAGAAGACCCCACTTGTGCTGTGGTGAGGGAAGAAAGCCCCTTACGGCGAATTTTCAAAGCTGCTTTTTAGAACACAGCAAGAGAGCAGACCCTGCCTTTCTGCAAGGGGATTGCCCAAAAGGGGAAGTCTGGATCCTCCTCCCACCATGGCAGAACTGGTAGCTGGGAGGAAAGGCGGCAGCTGAGGCAGCACTCTGAGGAGGCATCACCTCAGGATGCATCATCACAGGCTGCAAGAGGAAGGCAGGAAGGGTGGGAGGAAACAGGCTAGACTTCACCTGTGACAGGGTATGGAGGAGTCATGGCTAGGCAGGTCTCTCATCCTGGCAGAGGCAAAACAGCCTCCTTTCTGAAGCCCTGAAGAAGCCGTGGGAAGCAAAGGGCCCAGACACTCCTAGAGGATTTGGTGATGACTCAGAGGCAGAGAAGAGAGACCAAGTCCAGGAGACCATCTTCCTACAGCCCTCAGTCCTGGTTCTAGAGGAGCAGAAAATTTCCTGCCCTCTTGCCCACAGCAGTTGCTCAGTAGCTACTGAACATGGTCTTTCCCGTTGAAGTCCTTCAGAATGAGAGTCACCCAGCAGCTTACAGTGGCCATCCCACACTCCTGCTGGCCCTGTAATACACATGCCATGGAAATCAAAGGACAGAGGCAACAGCTAGCACTGTTCTCAAACTCTGTGTGTTACTGTAGTAACACTGAGAGCACTCAGACAAGGTCATGGAGCATCTGGGCAAAAATCTACACAAAACCCATGAAGGGGATGACCCTGGTCTAGCAACACTCACTGCAGCAAACACAAAGTGTAGCACAAGGAACATGGATGGCCAGTTGCCCAAAAGCCACACAGATAAATGATGGCTCCAGACCTCAAGCCCCATCCTGAAACTACTCTGTGCCAGAGGCCCAGTTCCACATGCAGAGCAGATGACAACCTCCACATGCACCCCGAGATGCCAGCACTGCCTCTGCAGCCTGGCTATGGCCCAGACACATGGGGAGGCCAGGCAGTCTCCCCACGAACAACTCGCACCTCACCCTGCTTATCAGTCAGAGCTTCTACCTGCACCCAGTGCCTCCAAACACTCAAGCACAGGATGAAGAGCTCCATCCCTTGTCCCTCCCACCCTGTCATGTCCCCTGGGCTGACTGGCTGAGCTCATCCTCATGGTGCCGGCAAAAACTTTGGACACATTTCTACCTCCCAGGACTGAGAAAGGGGCTTCAGCTTCTGAGCAACACAAACCCCAGAGGACAGAGCTGTTCCTTGCTGGTGGAAAGAACACAGCGATATATTTAGGCACAGAAACTGCTTTTAGTCATGGTCAAGGGGCAGGTCCTTTACTCCATCTTCTTGACATCTGAACCCAAGTTCTGGTGGTTAACAGTGAAGCTATGCTGTCCTGCTGGCTGCAAGAGGAGGCAAGACAAGCAGTGCTGGGCCAGCCCTGCCAGGAGCAACTCCACTCTTTCCCCCACAGTAAAGGGGCATGCAGGACCATAGGGGTTGCTTTTGAGGAGCACCAGTTTGGTTTTTAAATAGAATTTGGCCGGATCTACTCTCTCCTGTAAAGTCTGGGGCCATGTTTTGTTTGCAAGCATGCAGAGGCTCCCTGTTATCTCAGCCAGCCAGTCCTGCTCCGACTGAAGTCCAAGGATTAAGTTTACATTATGGAGTGGAGGGAGGAGGTGGATCACATTCCCACACCCATGTAACTTGGCACTTTCCCCATCACTCTCCTGCCTAATGCCTTTCACCCAACACATGCCAGTGAGCTGGAGGAAAACAGGGAACAGATTATGCCAGCCCAGCACTGCTCATGAACCAGATGCGCTGAGCTGCCCTGGCTAATTTGCTAGGGACTGAAGACGCAGCAAGACACTACAGCAGCCTGCCATGCACCAAGGACATGGGATGCCCTCCCTAACCTCATTTCTAGAACCCCACAAGGTCAGTGTACCACCACAAAAGGGGACAAAACTCTGAGAACCACTGGCATCTGCAAAAGTCACCAGCTCCAAGCTCCCCTCTGGCTGCCACTGGCCCTCAGTGCATGCTGGAGAGGCCATGAAACAATATATAAGCCATGAGAAGCCTCTGCTGCCACAGCACAAATGTCAACAGCTTGTCTGACATGGCAAGTATGCTGTAGGTGGAAGTGAAATAATTAGCTCTCTGTAAAAGAGTGCCCCAAGCTTGCCAGTTTTCCCTTACAGACAAGAACACTATTCAGAGACTTTAAATATAATAAACTCTTTCTCCCCCTGCCTTTTCTGAACAAAATAACCTACAGAGAAAAGTATTTGAAATAAAAAAAGGTCTGTCCCCATAACAAGCAGGGGAAAGAAGATTCAGGGCAGCAAGTGAGGAAACCCAAGGCTTAGAAAGCTTCAGAGCAGGAAGGCTTTTTTGAGGACAAAGTCACATAACACTGCATACTCTTCTTGAAACACAGAGCTCCCTGCTTGTCATAGGTGTCTAGGTACGAGTTCTCCACATACAAATCATTCTGAGATGACAAAATATTTCCTTCAACTGCTGCCCCACAGGTTGGAAGAAAAACTCCCATTCCTGCTGATATTTTGGCATAAACAATCAAAACTCCTTTTAGTTTAATGAAATGAAATGGGTTGAAGGTTGCAAAAAGCATCCTTTCCCCTCCTTAGAGTCATGGGGGCATTTAGTTCCTTTTGACAAGGACTGATATCCAGCCCTTTCTGAATTCACCATCCCAACTTGTTAACCAGCATCCCAGCAGGCTGAGGACCCCAGAACACCCCTGGCCAGTGGAAGCCGACAGCTGCAAGATGCAGAACAGAGAGGGTCAGCACAGCTACAGCCAGGCAGCGGTACCTGGGCTGCCAAACACTGCAGGAAGGGTTAAGTGCCACACATACAGGCTCCTTCACGAGCTCTGCCTTGCAGCACCAGACCAAGACCAGTTCCAAGTGCTCAGGCTCCCAGAGTCACGCTCTGTGGAGCAGGGATGGTGGGAGGAAGGCCAGGGCTCATTTGCTATAGAAACCAGAAAAACACCCAGGCAATGGCTCTCTGCCCGGGCACAGGGCAAAGCCTTTGCTGCTTGGAGGGCTGTGAGTAAGATCCCCCTTCTCTCACCAAGTTAATCAGCATTTAGAGGCCACTCAGTTCACCACAGCATTTGTTACTGGACAGGCCAAAAAGTGCAGAAAATTCCTACACATATAAATAGCTAAAATGAACAAGTTGCTGCTTCTGTGGGAAGATTCACCAAGCTCAAGTGTCTGAAGTTTGTACCACTGCCTAGAACAGATGATGCATTTCAGAAGGGCAGAGCTCACCATGAAAGCTGGAGTTTGACCCAGGACAAGTTTCCTGATGTCTTTTATTAAGAGCCAGCAGCTCCAGCACAACCTCAAAGCCTGTCCCAGCCAGGAGGACAACTTGTTGAAGGGGCAGCAAAAAAACTTTACATTTTCCACTCCTGCCCAGCATCTTCCTAGAAACAATTACTTGTTCTGAACCTCCCCAGATTCACAACACAAGGTGCCTGGATCCATCACACACGATGAGAGCATTGCTACTTAACTGTTTGAGTGAGGGCTTTGAAGTCAACAGAAACCTCCCCAAGCCACAAGGTCTGCAAAAGGCCATCCCCCTCCCTCCCAAATGGAAACTTCAGGGCTGTAACTGAAATGAAATGAAGTCTAAACCAGCAATCTAGCACTCATTCCAGGGCGCAGGCAGACGCTAGGTTTCAAGGCATTGTTCCCTATATACAGAACATCAATATTCATTTACATGCAAAGGCTGTTCCTCAGCATTTCCCTTGGAAAGCCAGCCAAGTGGGAACGTGGCTTATTGCAACTCATTTCTAAACAAAGTTTTAGAGTGCTTTGAAAGCTGATTTGCCTGTAGGCTTCTCGTCTGCTCCTTCCTTTTCATAAAACTAAGGCCTTATGGTTAGAACCTGGGACTGAGATTCAGCCCATAGGACTTACTCTCAAGTACCATTTACCTGCTGGGTAAACTTCAGGCAAATTCTTGTCTGTGCCTCTGCTTCCCCTTCTAATAACTGGGATAATGACACCAGGTCTCTTTCACAGAGCGTTCCATGGTGTATAGACGACAAGGGTATGAAATCACAAGGCATTATTATTGCCTCAACCACCTTTTCTTGCAGTGTTATCCTGGATAAAGAATGGCAAAGGCTTCTATTCTAGTCTGTGTTGTCATGTTGCTACCTGTAGAAGCGCTCCTGAACTTGGCTGGGCTGTGGTGTTTTACCTGCTGCATAAGTAGTTCTTGGTGGTTGATCAAAATCACTCCATTTCCATCCCAGCTTTAAGGGAAAGCCCCAGTTTTACCCAGAATAGGATTTCCAGTGACTTGCCAGGAGCCCGAATGCTCAAGCTCACATTCACAAGTGAGAGCAAACATGCTGGTCCCATGCAACCTGCTGCCCAGCTTTACAGCAGAGAGGAGGGCAGAAGAAGATTTAGACCTCCATGCCTTTGGGAAAGGCAGTAAACAACCTCCATAAGGGTGAGGCAGAAAGAAGCTTTACTGCTTTGCAGGCAGAGGGTGGCAGGGAGAAGAGGGAGGATGCCACCCAGATACCTGCTTTGTAGCATCACAGATGGGGAAGACACAGTCCCAAGGCTGGAGCAGAAGTGATCACCCCTGAAGTCAGTTATGCTGCTCTGAACAGCACATTGCTTGAAACCTGGAAACCCAGGGAAGTGTCAGAAGAATCACTGGGCTACATTGCTTTTTCCAGTTCCCAGCCTCAGCCAAGATGATGTGCACCCAGCTGGCTCTAAGGACAGAGAGGGGTCACAGCGATATCCCTGCCATACTCCCAGCCTCCTGGGGCAAGCAACACTCTGATGTGTGCAGATGTCTGCCCATATCTGCTCCTCATTTACCCACTCTGCAGAAGTTACCCAGGTTGTTTTGCAGTTCTGTCCAAATTCTGGACTGGCAGGAATTTAGAAACCAGTCCAACAAACACCACCCCCACGCTGCTTTACCCAGCAGGGCTCATCCCACAGCAGCTCACAGGTACCAGAGCACAGCCCAGCTGGCAGCACAGCACTGTGTGCAGCCAAATCTGGCATGGATTTGAGTTTCTGCAGTTTGTGCAAAGGAGGAAAAGGAAGGAAAGGGTTGTTCCTTCAGGACATTGCCTAGCTGTTTAACAAAGTTCATGGGTTAGGAATCATTCTGTCCTTCTGGGTCTCTCCTCTGCTGTGCTCAAGCTCTGTGCACAGTTCGACACTCAGGAGCTGCCAACTGTTCAGGCACTTTGGGGGGAAGTTTGGTACAAAGCTTCAGGAGCAGGAGGCTAAGTAGGAAAGGCCAGTTTAGAATGCAGCTCTCCTGCCAAGTGTAAAGTTAAAGGGACACAAAGAGCCCTCAGATTCCTAGGGGACAGATGGCTGAGAAGCCTCTCCAGGCTGGTTTGGTGCTAAAAGATTCTCCACGGGCAGCCAGCCACAGCTCAGGCTGCTCACCCTGTGAGACATCCCTGCAAGCTGCAATAACCTCCCTGCGGCCTTAGGGAACCTGATACTGTTATCAGCTTCCTTTTTTGTTTGTTTTAAAGAAAAGGTATTTTGAACTGAAGGGAATCAAAAGCTGCAGATGCTTTACATAGCCCAGCAGTCAAGTGCATGGGATAATGAACATTTCTTCATGATACAGGATTTTCAAGAATGCCCAAGTCTCCAGTCAACATCCATATCAAAGGGGTAGCAATCCAAAAAGGCTCTGGCTAAACAGGTCAGGGCCTGCCCATGGAAAATGCAAGCCATTTTTGTAAAGGGAAGTACAAAGAGCAGCCACAAGGCTGGTGCCTCTCTGCGAGCTGTACGAGCTCCATACCCACACAGAGGGCCAGAGAGAAGAAACTCTAAGCTGATTAAATTAACTACCCCCAAAATGCTCTGAGAAGGCAGGGTTACCTGCATGGTACACTGACTATTGCTTTGATCTCCAGGAAATGCCTGTTTATTCAAAAGCCTGTTTGCTGTAGCAACCACAGTTTACAGAAGAGGAGGAAGAAGTGTGGGGGGAGAGAATTTCCCCAGTGCTTCACTAGAAAAGTACCACCACTGACAGAGTCCTGTGGTTAAACACCTGGGGCCAAGTGACATTTTGACTGCATTTCCAGCAAACCCTGCAGACTCAGTGCTGGAGCAGCTCAGCAGGCTCCTGCAGGAGGGATCCCAGCTCTCTTGCCCCACTCCACACATCAGCTACCACAGTGGGTTGGGTTGCCTGGTGGTGATGCCCACTGTCCCCTGGGAGCAGACATCTCCCACAGGAAAACCTGAGCTCATCACCCCAAACAAGACTCTCCTCCCTGGTCATCTTATCACTCCTCTGTCTGTGCGAGGAGACGCTCGGAAGTAGCAGAGATATTCAAAAGCAGGAGATCAAAAGTCCCTCCCTTCCTTTGAGATTTCAGACTTTTTGTGTTGTTTTGGAAGGAGAAAAAAAACAAACCCACACAGCCCTCGAGAGGGACACAACACACAAGGTCTGTTCTTTCTTTCCCACATACTAACAATTATCAGCACAAATTCAGCACCACTGACTTCAAGCACTCAAAACCTATACCTCAGCCCCATCCCTCAGTCACAAAACAGCTTTAACATCAGGAGGGTTTTGCCTTTGTGTTTCCAAGTCCTGGAAAAAAAGGCTTTAAAATGTGGCCCAGCCACAAGGACTCAAACCAAGAGTTCTGGTTTTTAATAGCTTGAGATTCTCAGCTTTCATTTGGTGCCCCCAGTCCCAGCAGCTGGGATTTATGCAAAAGAACATCAAATGCCACAGGGCTTACAATAAACATAAAATAAAATCATGAAAGCTCCCACCACTGCAGTTTAGCAAGCCTCCCTGGGCTGCTTGCAACCAGCACAAGAGTGCCTGAGCACAGAAAAGAAGATGGAGGGACAACAGAATGAGATAGCAACTGCTGCTGGGGGCACGGCATCTCTGCAGTGTGTTCATACGCCAAGGAAGCTGGACTCTGTCACCTCACCAATTATATTCCTGGGGACTCACTGGGGGCCTCCCAAGCCCCTTCCTGTGGCTCACAGTGGGCTTCTGCTCTGTCACACACAAGAACTGGGGCTCTCCTTCAGCTTGATGCCAGTCAAGTATAAAAGCAAGAGGAATTTGCTGGTTTATGCTTATCCATTTCAGCGCTATGGATTTCAAAGCAGCTGCTGTAGGGTAAGCCACTTCCCTTGGCACAAAAAGGGGTTTTTCCCCATAAAAATTGCATGTCACCTTCTGGTTACTGAAGTACAAAGCCAAACCCTGGCAGAAAGGAGTCATGGGGACTTCATGCAGCTCAGGAGGACAAGGAAGCTTCTGCAGCAGCCACCACTGAAGGCCAGGTTCCCTCACATATTTTCCTTGTTAGTTCAAGAAACTGAGAACAGTCAACAGACTGATTTAGCAAGAACCCTTCCCAGCACTGAGCCCCTCTCAGTGCCCTTGGCTGTGACTGCTTGTGGCACAGCCCAAGCCATAAATTATTCAGAGCCAAAGAGCTGCCATCCAGGAGGATGGGCACGTCTGGACCCCTTGCCAGCACATCTGTGTGCTTCCACTCCTGCCCCTTTCTCACTTTGAACATGGTCCTTCCACGCTGGGCTGTGAGGACATGGAAACCACAGCAGACCACTGACCAGACACACACCCACAGAAGTTTTACCCAAGGACTGGGCTGCTTGAAGGCAAAAACACAGTAGACTCCCTGCAGCCCTCATGCAAGTGCCGGTTCAGCCAGTAAAATGCTGGCCAAAACAACGGCACAGACAGAAATGGGGATGGGGTACGGTCGAGACAATGAAGGATGTTGTTTACACTGGGATGCAAATTTTTTTTTCCCCAGCAGTGCCTTTGAGTTTAGGGAAAAGCTGGCAGTGACTAGAAACCTTCCAGAAGAATAACAGCCTGGCTTATCGACTTGCCTCAAAGGCAGTCAAACGCTGGAGCACTAACAAGAAGAGCCGGAGCCGTGAAATGCAAATGCCACTTAAGCAATTAAATCAAGAGAAGGATCCTCCGCCCAAAACAATGGCCGGGGCTCTAATGTCTGCCCTCACGGGACAGCCGCGAACAGGAGGCTCTTGTTCCAGGAGCTCCTCAGGAGCTGTTTAATTTCAGGAGGTCGGCAAGTACGACATTACAAAGCACTTCTCAGACAAAAGCAGAGGCGAGGAGCTCTGCGATCCACTTCGCTACAGGAAGGAAGGCAAAGCTTCCTATTGCAGGGAGGAGGTGATAGGGGGAAGGGGAGGGGGCTGACGTTTTAGAGAGAACGAGCAAGGGCAACGTATAAAATTCAAGCAGCCAAGGCACCGAGCAGGGAGGCAAAAGCAGCAGAGGTGGACTGTAAAGCAGCCCCACCTCTCAGCCAGGCTCGGCGTATGTTTGCCTTTTTAATTTTGCAGAGATTAGTTCTGCTGTAGCCGCAATCTGTCCAAATCCCGAGTCCCCCTCCTAGGAGAGAGGTTTGCCTTTCACTTCCTTAGCAGGGTACATATTTACTTTGGTCTTTAATGTACCCAGGACTCGGCATCATGATTAGCAGCCATCCAAACACCAAGTCTCTGGACAACCAGCAGCCCAGCTCCCTTGAAGCAAGAAGATGCTCAGCGCTGGGTACCACAGCCCTGTCAGCAGGGGCTCCCAGAGACGTTTGGGGCTTTGTCGATGGATTTTATTAGCTAAGAAAGGACACCAACACATGCTGCCATTGTGTCAGCATGACAGGCTGCTGCTGAATAAGCACACATTGCCCAATAAAACTACTTCTGCATTGCTTAACCGGGGAAGGAGCTAGACGTGGATTGCATTATCCCAGCAACAGGCCCCAGGCTCAGCCTTCAGCACAAGCAGGGACCTAGAGCTCGGACAGCTCAGCTCACACAAGTGCAAGTCTCAAAAGCCAAGACCTCTTTTATATTTTCTTTTTAACTCCACTAAGATTACCCTGGGAGGCCACAAAGCTATCTCAAACATTAAAAGGAGGAAGAAAACAACAACAACAACAAAAAAAGAGCTGCTGAATGCCCCCTTTGTCACTTCTGACTTGCCAGTAATTGTAAGGTGCAGATGAACTGTCCAAGAAGATGAGTTTGCAAATCCTCCTATTCACCTGATTTCCACTGTTTTGACACATGCATACAACTATTTGAGTCTGGCATGGGGCAAGTACACAAAGGTGCATACCCTTACCCTCTCCACCCCCCTAGGCTTGCCCTGTGGCAGCATGCAGGAAGGTGCCTTTCACACTCACCTTCCCTGCTGCCAGGCACTCTAAACAGCAGGCAAGGAGGGGAAAAAAAGTAATAGAGAGATACACCCCCCCACCAGCTTGGCTAAGGGAAAGAGATCCAGGAATCTGCTGTTCCAGCTGCAGCACAACTAACTGTTGCACTAACTCACCGGATTGCATTCAGTTTATGTCCCTGTGCCTCTACACACATGGGAAACGGAGCTCTTGCTACCAGCTGCCTCTGCTTTACAGATGCTGAGCCAGAAATAAGGCACAGATCAGCAAATCAGGGTTATCCTTCCATTTGGTCTTTCAAAAAAGGGAATGAATGGGGAAGAAATGGTCTTCATTGGTGCTGGATTTGCTAACTTTCCAAACTCCAAAAGGTGAAAGAAGAACCAACCACCTCCAGTTTTCACTTAATAGCGAAGATCTCTTGATCTTCCTTGGGCAGTTTACCAGCAGCTTTAGTCAGAAGATAGTTTGCCCATCAAAGAGAGTGGGGAAACTCCAGGCACTGCTCCTGCAGTGAGCACAGCACAGCTTGTGGGTTATTTCTAACTCACACCGGAGCCTCAGGATGCTCCAGAGGTTTTGCTTCGCCTTAAGCTGCAGAGTGAGCAACACAGAGCTGCACGGGTCACACACAGAGCAAGAGCCTCTTACCCAGAGCTTGCCATCCCAATAAAATGCTCCCAGCAGCTTGACAATGTGTGGGTGATTGCAGGTCGCCAGTATTTCAATCTCCACCATGTAATCCTCCAGTTCATCTTCACTCTTTGTCTCAATGACTTTGGCAGCCGCTAACTCGCCGGTTTCCTTGTTCTTTGCCTGCAAGACAAAACCAGCATGAGCACAAAGATCAGGAGAGCCAGAAGCACAACCTGCACGAATCCTGCTCCTCCAATTCATATTCAGCTCGGCTGGTAGCAGCCACAACACAGGCATGGAAATTTGCAGGTGCATTTCTTCTTCCTAAGCCTGTCCATAGCTTTGCAGGAAGGATGAATGGCTGTGTAAGGACCAAAGCATCCTCCTTCCTCCCTCCAGGCCCTAATGCCCACGCCAGTTCCCATCACAGAGAAAGGCTTTTAGAAAAAGGAGATGCATCCTATTGTTTGTAGCAAGCAAACCTCGGTGTGTAGGCACTCTGTTAATACCACAGGCTAGAGCTCTGTTTAACAGAAGTTCTGAGTACACAGGCAATCCAACCAAATTCACAGCACAGCTGTGAACCCTGCACATCCCTGCATTGCCCTTCCTCACCAGGACTCTCATCGAGGTGCTTGTCTGTAAGACACAGGGGAAACACAAGGATCATCTCCTCAGCAGGTAAGCCAAGAAGCAGGCTGCATTTTGATTTCTGGTGTTGCAGATTAGTAAGCACTTCAGATCAGCAAGGAAAACACCACACGTGCTCTTCCAGCTGCCCTCTCCACTTCATATAGTCCCTTTAACCTGCTTATTCACCAAATCATTAGAAAACCATCATGGCCTCTTTGTCACAGTGGTTGGAAAACTTTTGCTGCCTTCCCCCCCATCCCAGTTCCTCACAAGAGCACAGGAATGTACCCTTGGGTTAGCAGCTCACTGACCTCCTGCCCTGCAAACACTCTTCCCCAAGAAGCTCTCATTGCCTGGGAAGGGTTTGCCAATAGCCGCGGGGGGCTGCTCTGTTTGCAGGTGCCCCACACCAGCAAAATGCTATTAATGCTGGGCTGGAAGTATTTGCAGACAGGTTTCTTATCATGTCCCTCCTCTTGTGCCCCATCCTGCACAGAGAAAAAGGCAGCTGATTAAAGGCCTGGCTAAAAGCAACGTCTGTGAGCAGGCAGCGCAGGGTGAGCCTCCGAGCTGCTCCCACAGAGGACCACCTGGGAGCATCACCCACCCAGCACCATCCACTGGCTTCCTCCAAAACTGCCAGTGCAAGGCCTCACTCTGCAATTGCAAATTTGCACAGACTGGTGCAAGAATTCTGAATTTGCAACAAAATGCCAAAAGGGCATTGGAGAGACTGTCTGCACACAGGGCTTCGCTGTGAGCTGTGCCACACGCCAGGAGAGGAGGCGAGATGGGAGCTGTTGACTCAGGAGCTCCCCACCATTCCCAGAAGGGCACTGAATTAGCAGATCAAGGGACAGGACAAATCCCTAAAGCTCACCCCTTCTGCTCCCCACTGACACAGGGGAGCCTCCACAGTGCCATTCCAGTTCATTACCCACTTTCCTTCCATGTCTCCCACACTGGGCTGTCTCTACCCCAGGGTAAAAAGTGTCACCACGGCTGTTAGAACCAGAGGAGCTGAGCAAGCTCTAGTTGTGACCTTTCTCACTGCATTGTTTACATATCTGTGTTTGGAAAACCTTCGTGGGAGCTTACAGGAGGATTAATTTCCAGTATAAACACCACAAGCCCTGCTGAATACAGTTGTATACAGCTTAGGTGACAGTAAACTCTGTACCGAGGGACAGGCTGGGGAAGGAGCAAGGCAAAAATGGTGCGACAGAGGGAGGACAGTAAGGGATCCCTGAATCTCTGGTTTTGAAGACTTGCTGCGTTTGCACAGGCTGGCATGGGCAGCTGTGCCTCTGCCACAGGGGGAAAACCCATCTCCACCTGGGCTCTTGGCCCAGATGCAGGACAGCAGCTCGTGCTGGTTGTAGAAGAAATTAGGGGGATGTGGGTTTTTTCTCTCGGGTTGGTTTGTTTCTTACCGAGTTGCCACCAGGTGCCCCGAGGAGCAGATGAAGAGCAGGGCAGGGGGAGATGCAGAGCAGAAGCAGCAAGGCAAAAGCACAGTGCTTCCAAATAGGAGCAAGAGGTGCCCCACTGTGTTTGCTCTGCACTTACAGTGTTGGGAGAGGTCCAAGGAGGGGAAGTAAATATTGTGAGAAGAGGTGGGGCTTCCCTTGGAGGTCAGCCACCGCACACTTCCCACCGGCAGGGTCCCGGCCAGCTCAGCCCTTCCAGGATGCTGGGGCCCTGCAGGCATCTGAAAAAGCCCAGGAGCAGAGCATGCCCCAGCTCCCCCACAGCATCAGCTCACGCTGAGAGCTCTGAACCAAGCTGCCCTCACCCTGAAGTCTTGGGGGAGCCACCCTGGCAGCCACAATGCCACCTCTCAACCCCACCTGGGCTTGCTGAGGCATGCAGGAGTGCTGGGTGATAAGCTGGAGGACGTGGTTTTACAAACCAGGCTGCAAGCTGTGGGCAGGGGAGTGTGCACAGCCCATGTGTTCACGCTGGCAGCCTGACCTCCCTCATCACTACTTCTGTGACTGGGTAAACAACCCCCAGAGATGGCTTCCTAACTAGCCTTCAGCCTTTACAGATGGCCATAACAGAACTAGCTGCTGCCTTTCTCTACCACTTTGGACTGTCCCAAAGGAGTGCTTGCCCAGCCATCTCCATCTCCTCATCCATTGTAGCAGGGATCACAGCCTGGGGAGGGAGGGGATCCCATGAGTTGCACACGCTGGGCTTCCACCCCAAAGGGAGAGGAGCACTGCTGTCCCACATACTCCCAGGCCAGCCAGCACTGGGAGGTCACAGTGCTTGGTCACACCAGCAGAAGTGAGACTAATACCTCCAAGAAGAAGTCAGCTTAGGACACCATGAACTCATGATGCGAGAACTGGAGCTTTTGAAACAGCACATTCCCGTGGGTGGGGAAGCCAGGAGGATGGTGTGGGCATGAACCCTGCACTCTCCAGAGCCCTGTGACAATGTCACTGCTACAAGTGAATGCACTCATGGCACTTCCCAGAAGGGATTAAAATGCCCCACAGGCCTGTGGGACAGCAGAAGCAGCTGAAGCAGGAAGGGAACCTGAGGCCATGAGGTCAGCAGGAGATTCTGGAAAATGAACTGTGTCCAGCATGGCCCACTGCAGGGTGGAGATGGGACTGGTTGCCCCACACAGCTGCCTTTGAGAGCACCAACACTCATACAGGCTGCACAGCTGATCCTCTCTGGAGTTGTCTGTGGCTCCACTGAGCCCAAACCCAGCTTCTAGTGTTTCTACCACACCAGAGAGAGGGAGATGCACACCGGTTGCTGTGGGCATTCCTGAACTGAGCTCAGCAACTCACATTTGTCATCACAAGAGCTTTGGAAATCCAAGGATCTTCTGCCCATTTTTCCACCTTCCCTTTTTCCTCCATCTGCTTGTCCTCCAGTCCTGATACCAGGCTACAGCCATGCTCCAGGCAGCCTCCCTGGGATTGGCAGCTGCCTGCCATGAGGCAACCAGCTGCACCAGCCCCTTGCTGCAGCCAGCCAGCTCCAAAAGCTGCTCACACAACTGCGATTCACACAGGCAGCCTCAGACTTTGGCCAAGTACCCTGGGTAGTTTCTGTAACTCGTGTCTGGCAATTTCCTTCAGCTTTTCTGCTGGTATTTTCCTGCACACAATGTATTAAAACAGAGATATTCTTCCAGGAAGGTTTGTTTGGATCCCAACCAGGCAAAAACCATCCACTGCCAGCCCTGGGAGCTGTTTTCAGCTATCCCAGGCATGAGATGATGCTTCAGGGTTTAAAGGCCTTTCCTGCTATCTGCTTATCTCTGTGCAACAGATCAGAATCTGCCCTGAGACATTAGCACAAAGCAAAGCACAGCTTACTCTGACCTCAAAAAGCTAAGCTAGCAAATAGGCAGAAGGAGCCAGCACCTCCAAGCCTGTAACCTGCAGGCCTGAGCAGCACCCCTCATGGCAAGGGGACACACACCACCAGGCTGAGAAGAGGCAGCATTTGCCACTTGCCCTCCAAGAGCTGTGGGATGGCAGAAAAGGGTTACTGCCAGCCTCTCTGCAGCTGCATCTCTATCCTGAGCTGCACTGGGGGCCATGTCCTCATCTTGCAGCAATGGAAATGAAAACTCCTCTCACAGTAAAGTGCTTGGTTTTCCCTTCTTTGGGATCTCAAGTCAGAGACAATGATATGGAAGCAAGCAGAAACCCAAGAAAAAAGCCCTTCAGGATGGCTCACCAGCACCGAGTTTGTCAGCCAGCCACACCACTTGACACCAAATCCTGCAAAACACATGGTGTGAACTCCACATCAAAAAAATCTTCTACAAACCCTAGACTAATCACAAGGTTTCCAATGCAGCAAAAGCCCATGCAGAGAATGCAGAGAAGGGGAGAATGCTTCTGCTTCCAGGTAAAGCACCCCCAAACATGCAGCCTTTGAGGAATTCACAGCTCTTCCCTTTTTTCCCCTAGTGAAGTTTATGGACAGAAGTGAAAGAACCACCCAGATAGTAAGATCCCAAGAACAGAAGCTGTTTGATGCCATTGTATTGCCTATGGCTGCTCAGTCAAAAGAACACATCCAATTCCAGGCTTTCTCCCCTCCGGTCCCAGGCATTTTAATGCCACGGATAATTTGTCCCTGGAGCACTAATTAGCACCATAAGAAAACCAGAGCAGACATCTGCCAGCATAGTGCCCAGGATGTGCTGCTGAACTACAGTCAGGTTCATTACAGTCTTGGCATTTAAAACCTGCAAAGCCCTGATGGCCACTACTGGCCTCTGTGCAAAGACACCGCACGGGTCTGCGCAGACAGAGGAACGGAACACAAATGGTTCCACGAAAGAAAACAGATCAAATCAAACTCATCCAGTAAACCACTTCCAGAAAGCCACACCAGGAGCCAGGCAGGATACAAAGCAAAGGATCTTGCCAGAGACGGGTGCTGGACATGCCATTGCCAAATACTAGGGAGGAAGGGATGAGTAGGATTACTCCTGGAAGGCAAAAGCATAAAGAAACTACTGCTCAGCTTATGGATTTAAGGGCTGAGAGGTGCCTGCTCAGGTGACAGAAGAGGCTGTTTGACCTTTGCCTGTGACTCACCCTCCAAGCTATTGTGAAATACAGATTGTGCCAAGCCCAGGAACTATTTTAAGCCTTTAAAGTACACATTACAGGAAGATTGGATTGTTCAGTCCTTCCTCAAGTGGGACTGCCAAAGGGACGGCCAGTTGCTAGGTGAGGAGGGGAAAATCCTGCATGGACTCTCATAAGCGAAGACAGCTAGCACCAGCAACACATCAGTCCTACTCTTCCCATCCTTGTAAGCCTTCTCTCTCTGCCCAGAGAGCTTGAGTTAAAGACCCAAGAGTACAAAGCCTGGTGCTCTCTCTGGGTGCTGCCCTTGGGGGCTGGTATCTCTGAGTCCGCTGCGCCACCCACACAACCTATTCCTGCCCTGTGTCTTTGTACACCAGCAACTGCTCCCTTACATATTTCTGAGGGATTATGTAATGATTTGTTGCCTTCTGATGAACTTTGCCTCAGCTTTCTGCATCAATAAACAAAGATGCAGAAGGCTTGAGTCAGTGCTCATACTGTTGTCAGATAATCAGTGGGGGCTGAAGCAAGTTCCATGCCCAACATGCTTCCTGGAACCACTTCACTGTATCACCATAAATGAAGCCCTTGGTGCCACCCACCTGTGGTGACAAGTGGGCACAGGCACAGCAGTGAGGCTGGCACAGCTCTGGCACAGCAGCCCCTCACAGAGGTCCGTGCCATAGGCGTTGGGCTGGGCAGGGCTGCAACTGCGCTGGGCTGAGCCCATGCTGCTGCTCTGGCAGTTGTGGCAATGTTTCTGCAAGGGCTAGGGGGAAGTGGAAGTGGCTTGCGAAACAAACTAAGAAGTGTTACTTGGGGAAAAACAAACAAACAGAAAATAGCCCAGAAACGCCTTCCTCTGGTCTGCTGCAAAGGAAAGTAACAACACCAGAGAGCTCAAGCTAAAGACTTGGTTTCTTTGTAGAGATGTGGGGGAAAAAAACAAACAAACAAAGTGTGACCAAAGCATGGCACATGTAACTTTTCTTGCCTTAGAAGCTCAGCAACAGCCCAGCAGAAGGGGGACAGAGATAACAAGCCCCAGCAGCAAGACGTTAGTCAAGGGGCTAGAATAGAATAGAATAGAATAGAATAGAATAGAATAAACCAGGTTGGAAAAGATCTTTGAGATCATCGAGTCCAACCCTATCATCCAACACTATCTAAGCAACTAAACCATAGCACCAAGCACCTCATCCAGTCTCTTCCTAAACACCTCCACCACCTCCCTGGGCAGCCCATTGCAATGGCCAATCACTCTTTCTATGAAGAACTTCTTCCTAACATCCAGTCTAAACCTCCCCTGGCACAGCTTGAGACTGTGTCCTCTAAATGCTCCATGCAGTGCTTCAGACCTTGCACCCACACACAGCAGCAGAGGCCAGAAGAAGAGGCTTCTTTGCTGGTACAGCTCACTATAGCCCACCTACAGAAACTGAGCAGACCTCAAGGTCCTGGTGCAAGTGTGAAGTGGAACAAATACCCATGCAAGGTTTGAAGACAGGAAAGATCCACATGGATCCAGCATTTTCAGCCTACATCAGCCTACACTGGAAGGCTGGAACATCCTTCAAATCTCTGGAAGACCACTGGCCCCCTGGCAGAGTGCAATGCTCCAAGGGAAACATTCCAGCCCCATCTTCATTCAGTCAATGCCACAACACTGAAAGAAAACAAAAACCAAACAACCCCACCCCCCAAAAAAAACACTAACAAGAGGAGGAGATAAAGCCAAACAACCACTTCTGAGTTTCCTAGCAACTTCTGCAACAAATTTGGTGCATAGAGAGCTGAGGTCTGAACAGTGGGCTGAATGGCTGCTATGCCTGAGAGAGTTATCAAACCACTTAGGTTGGAAAAGACCTTTAAGATCCTCAAGTCCAACCATTAACCCAGCACAGAGAGGCAGGAAATGGGGCTTAGAGAGGCAGTGGTAGCATGCGTGCCTGGCTATCAGCCCTTTCACACTGTGACAGAAAAGCATCAGATAAGCAAGGCCCTGACAGAAGAACACAAAACACATGAGACTTTTGCTGTCTCCACAGCATGAGCCTGCCCAGGGAGCACACCCCAGCAGCAGACCCGTGCTTGCCCACAGCTCAGAGAGAGAAACGCAGGCCAGGCAGCAACGCAATGATGTCAGAAGACACAAGCACTGGGAGAACCCCACATTTACAGACTGTAGGATAAGAAAAAAGAACTTTTTGGGTTTTTTTTTCCCCCAAGGAAACTGCACATTCAAAAAGGAAAACAAAAATCATGACATGTTCTGGGCAGGGACTTTTCTACGGGGCAACGATTGCCATGAGCGTGAAGGTGAAAGGCTCAAAGCCTTCATCTAAGCTTTCTCTCCCATGCAGCTGCCCATAGCTCCCACTGCCAGCAGCACTGCCAAGCTCTGGGCCATGACACTGAAGTCATTATCAAAATATTTAGGCCATGGAGAGGCTATCCCTCTCCCCTGCCACACGGCCAGAGCTGAGGCTCCACAGACTGCAGGACAAGCTTCACTTGGACTTCAGCAGGGATGGAGCATCACGCATTCCAGCGAGTTTAAAGTGAACATCCAGTTTAAAGTTCAACCAGGTATAATATCGTTGGGCCACTGCTCTGTAAGTGAAGGAGTGATGTCTTCCCATTCCTCTGCTCTCCCCAGCTGAACCATTTTAAGAAAACCCTTCAGCTACTCTAAGGGACAAGGCCATGATTTGGCCTTACCATTGTTTAGCATGGTTTTTTGGTGGCCATAGTTACAATCATCTTAAGCTTCCCTCTAGCCTTTATTGGGTTTTTTTGCCCCCTTCCCCTTTTTAAACTAACCCAGCAGATTAGCATCTCTCTGTGACACCCTTTCCAGGAATTGCACATTAAATCCCTCATGAATCAAACTGACAAGAGCTGAACCCAAGTCACTTGAGCCAACGCATGCAAAACCAGAGCGGTGCAGGTTTGGCTGGTGAGCAGGGAGAGGTCTGCAAGTGGCAGGGCCAGCCTCATGCCTTTGAATGGGCCTGTGGCTGCAAAAGCCAGGCTTGTAAGGCAGCTGCACAACATCTAACAATTAGTCTTTTATCATCCAAATTTCAAAACAGAGCACTTATAGTCCGTAGGATGTACAGCATTAATCTCACCACAGCAGACCAGATAATCCAAACTCAGCTTTTAAAGCTGTATCTTAAGAAGGAAAACAACATGAATTGCGTGTTTATGAGTTGCTGTGGCACAGGGTTGGGCATTATCTCTCTGGAAGCCATCGTGGAGAGCTGTTTGAAGGAGTGTTCAAGTGAACAACCCCTTTTTGGCCACGCTGGGGGCTGCAGGCAGCCCATACTCTCACAGCCTGTCCCCACCCTGTGAGAAGAAAGCCTTATCAGGGAGCCAGTGTCCCCATCAGCTCATGCTGGGAAGGGGAGATAGCGTTTCACAACGCTTTTGAACGCAGCAAAGCAATCCCCCCACGAGAAAGGCCATGAGTTCCAGGGCTTCTTCCAGCAGAGCCCACGTTTTTGCAAGCTCCAGTCCACCCCCCTGCTAGCTGGCCATTCCCAATGCCCAGAAGAGTCCTTCTGTATCTGCCCCTGCTGACATTAATGCAACTACCTGCAGCAGTAAATACTGCACCAGCTAATGGGTTTTGCAGGACTGAAATGTGGTTCAGCAGCTGCAAGCCCCCAGCCCACGGCAGCCGGCAGTGCTGGCTTTGCTCTAGGCATCTGCACAGCCCTGAGATCAGCACAGCTCTGCTTCAGCAGAGCAGCTCAGGGGACACCACTACTGCTTCTCCCACCCTGCTCACACAAACAGATGTCAGCTTTGAACCAGTAAAGCCACAGCCACTCTCTTATGAACTGTATCTTAGGTCTTTTTGAAGAGAAAGAACTGTTTCTTGAAGACTATTTAGAAAGGGCTTGAGTTAGGAACTTCATCAGCCCACAACCCTTGAGCTGCTGTGGACTTCCCCAGGCTCTCATGCTCCTGACTGCTGCTTGATTTAAGACCCTCAATGTAATGAGCTTTGGATGAGGTGGATAACAAAGTGTGTTTGCCATGCAGTGTGTTGCTGTCTGTGGGCTGCTACCAGATGCTTCCTTATCATATCTGCTGGATTTACCAAACCTGAGACATTAATAGAATGAGAACTAGAAAGAAACAGTTTCTCCCTACCCCCTTCCTATTTTTCAGCTTCATTACCCTCTGCAACCACACTGTTTGCTCATACAAACAGGTCCTCCTTCACTGTAAAACCAAGTCTATGTATGAAACTAGGGAAACTGCACTAGCTTCCACTGGCTCCAGGTTTCTTAGGGTCTGCTGTACACATGTCAGGCTCCACTAGATATTATTATTATTTGTAATTAATTAATTAATTAAAGTAAGCCTGTCCTACTTTTGCAACTGCTGTGTCAAGTTTGCTCAGCTGAGTGCATGGGGAGTCCAAGACACATCTCCCTGACAGGGTTCAGCAGGGCTGTAACACTCCCCAGGAAAACCCCCAGTCAGCTAAACCATCCTTCCTCTGCTCAAACTTTGACCATGTGAAAACCAAACCTACTGAAAGGAGCACTATTTTTTTTTCTCTCCTTTCTAGCACATCCAAATTTCTCCCAGGTCAGACTCCTCATGCACAAATTCCACCCTTCTGCACTGCTCAGGGACAACAGGCTCTTCCAGCAAGGACAACATATGGTATGTGAGGCAGGATGCAGGCACAGGCAGATTATATCACCTCCCCACGCTTCCGTGTGTGGAAAAGGGGCGGAAGACAGGCAGGAACTTCATTCAAACATCCTGAAACTCAACACTCAGCCTTGCTCCAACTGCCCATTTCTGTGTGAAGAGCAAACTGACTTTAGAGTGACGCCAGGAGAAAGATTAAAACTGTTCATGCATCTCGGCCACCTATGTTCTCCTCGCACACCAGAGGATTAATCTGTTTGGTTTGGGTGGCTTTGGCAGCTGAGCAGAACGAGAGGCCAAGCCTCTTCTTTCACACCTCCATCCCGTGTGCATCACTTCAGATTTAGAAAGACAAAGGAAGACGGCACGCAGGTTTAATCTTAGCATGGCAGGAAACACCACCTCTGCAGTGACACCACTGGCTATGATCTAACATGAGCCTGTACAGTGTGTGGCACCCAAAGAACCTTGGATCCTTGAACTAACAAACCAAACCTTGCATGAGAACTCTTCAAAACCCATGTCCATTCACCAGTCAGGATGGAGAACAGGCAGAGATCAAAGAAGATGGAAAATTAAACCTTCACCAAGAAGAATTAAAGAGCCCTTTGATTTCTGGCACATTAATCCCCACCCCCCAACCAACCACGTTAAAGCATCACAAAAGCAGACAGCTGCACTAGTTATGGGCAGCGTGAACTCCTGGTTATTAACACGTGCCCTTCACTGTGTTGTTTACTCTAATCCATGTTTTCATTTGGGTCAAAATGGGGATCAAAGGAGATGGAAGCAATTGGTATTACCTGACAGGCTGACATTCTTAACCTACAGCACATAAGGTTACTCTGATAATTTTCTGAGAGGCATGAGGTTGGAGTTAATAGCAGAGACATTCAGGTATGACACAGGACTTAAAAAATCAAGCCAGCCACTTATAAAGTTGCCTTATTCTGAAAGTTCTCTAATTTGGATATGTTCCTTCCAGCAAGCAAGCAATCACAGAATCGATCAGGTTGGAAGAGACCTCGAGGATCATCAAGTCCAACTGATCACCCAACCCTATCTAATCAACTAGACCATGGTACTAAGTGCCTCTGTTAGACATGTTTAAAAAGAGAAAGGATTGAAATTAGTTATTTTTGCCTAGATTTTCAGTGACCCAGAAGCCTATTAACTATTTTTGCAATGTTTACATCGCTCCTATCATTGAATGATAAACCTAAGCAAATCTAAGCAAATCATTATCCACAAGAAGAGTGAAATATACAAATGAGTTTTCAATGCACAGCACTAAAGTCAACTGGTAACAGGGGCACTGAACACTGCTGCTGCTGGGGTTTGGTATGGGTAAATGTATTGGGGATTTAAATACCATTTTCAGGAACCATATTTTATCAGCAGATAGGACCCTTCACCAAGGATATCTACTCAATGGATACTTGGCACCTAGGTACTTTTAGAGCTTCTATCAGACCACGCTGGAGACAACAAGCAAGTTCCTGGGCTTCTCTTCAGCCACTACTTATTTCTCAGTTATGGAAAGGGAAATGATCTAATAATACCATCAGAAACCAGCTGCCCAACAGCTCATTCACAACCCCAGTTCCAAACGATGTGTGTAACCTAGGTCTCCGGGGAGGATGGATCCCCAGCCTGCTCCTCCAGCCAGCCTCAGCCTCCTCTCTCAGCTGAAACCAGTGTATTTCAAGAGCTGGTCACAGCAAGCACAATGTCGCTTTGGAGTGCAAAGTACAGCCAGTATTTGGCCTTTAAAACCCCCATCCTTCAACACAAAGGTTAAACGTCCATAGTACTGGGCACATCCTCACTCTCAAGGAGCTGAGCTTCTCTTCTCGCTCCGAGTTTCTTGCCGGCGAGGACCACAGGAATACAAATAATGTCACCCCAGGAGCCTCGCAAAACTTGGAGGCGGCCCCAAGCCCGCTGACTTCCAAGAAATCTCCCTCCATTCATTGCACCGACAGCCTTGGCAAAGGCACACCTCGTCGCTTTACAAAGGCATCGCTCTGAAAACAGACGCTTTAAGAGAAAAAGGGGGGGGATGCTTCTCTCCCTCCTTTGCCCTGCCCCAGGCACTCCTCGATCCCCCTTACCCCCCATCCCGCTGACCCGCTGTCACTGCCCCCCGTCCCGCTCCCTTCCCGCGGCAGCAGCTAACGGGATGCGCTGAGCCGGCTCCGAGCCCCGCAGAGTTTCTCCCGCAGACGGGGAGCTACAAACGAGCCCGAGTTGCGAGAGCAGGCGCCGGCACCCAGAGGGGCCGCAGGTGCTGAGCCCCGCATCCGGGATCCCCCTCGCCGCGGACCCACCTTGTAGACCTTGCCGAAGGCTCCGTCGCCCAGCTCCCCCACTACCTCCCACACTTCGCCGGGGTCCAGGTCACGGCGGACGTGCTCGTACTCCTTGGAGCGCCGTTTCTCGAAGGTGGAGAGTCGCAGGATGCGGCGGAAATTGGCGAAAGCCATGGCGGAGTGGCGCGGGGCTGCCGGGGAGCTGCCGCCAGCCGCCTCCCGCGCCCTGCCCCACGGGGAGGCCGGAGCCGCTGCGCGCCCGGGGGAGCGGCCAGGCAGGAGCGGGCGCGGACGCGGAGCCGCCCCCAGCCGCGCACGACGCAGGAACAGCCGCCGCCGCTCCACCTGCTGGTCCCGCCGCCGCGCCCCGCCCCGCCCCGCCCCGCCCGGCTCGGCACGGCACGGCACGGCACGGCACGGCACGGCACGGCTCGGCTCGGCACGGCACGGCACGGCACTACGCGGTAGGGCTCGGCTCCGTTCAGCCAGCGCACCGTCCGATGTGGCACAGCGCGGCTCACTTCGACCCCATCGGCAAGCCGTGCCCCTGAACGAGCCAGGGAGCCACAGAGCCGTTTTGTTTGGAGGAGACGTTTCAGATGATTGAGTACGACGGTTAACCTGGCACTGCCCGGTCACCACTAAACCACGTTCCTCAGCACCTCTTCCACAAGGCTTTTCAGTTCCTCCAGGAGGCACCACCACTGCCTTGGGGAGCCTGGTACAGGGCTTGACAACCCTTTCTGTGATGACATTTTTGCTCATATCCAACTTGAGACTATTTCCTCTTGTCCTCTCACTTGTTCCTTGGGAGAAGAGACCAACCCCCATCTGACTACAACCTCCTTTTGCAGAAGGTCTCCCCCAGACCTCTTTTGTCCAGACTAAATAAACCCATTTCTCTCAGTCGCTCTCCTTAAGACCTGGGCTTTAGGCTCTTCACCATCTTTGTTGCCCTTCTTTGGACATCCTCCAGCACCCCAATGTCCTTCTTGCAGTGAGTGTGTCCAAAACCGTACCCAGCATCCAAGGTATAGCCTCACCAGTGCTTTGTACAGGGGGACAATCCCTGCCCTGGTCCTGCTGGCCGCAGGATTTCTGCCACAGACCAGGATGCTGTTGGCCTTCTTGGCCACTTGAGCGCACATTGGTTCATGCTCGGCTGGCTGTGCTGCTGGAGCCTGAGCAAAGAGACACATCTGAGTGCAAAAACATAATCCTAAACTGCTTTGGCAACAGGGAGACATTTCCCTCTTCCCTGGGTTCATCTAATGTGAAAACAGCCAAACACAAATATTTGTTACAACTCTCAGTAGCAGGAATTCCAGCGCATCAGCACCGTGGGCCCCCACCATGAATTTGTTTTAGAGACGTGACCCAACTGGTGTCAAGTGTGAAGGTTTGTGTCTTTTCCCTGGCAAAACTTCAAATCCCAAGAAAAGCTCACTTGAAATCAAGTATTAAATGGGGACATCTAGGGGAAACACCCGACGGTGCAGCCATGCTTCCTAACATCTCTGGTTTTAACTGAGGGCTCAGTGGTGAATGATAGCATAGAATAGAGTACAGTAGAATAGAATAGGAGTACAGTAGAATAGAATAGGAGTACAGTAGAATAGGAATAGAATAGAATAGAATAGAATAGAATAGAATAGAATAGAATAGAATAGAATAGAATAGAATAGAATAGAATAGAATTAACCAGGTTGGAAAAGACCTTTGAGATCATCCAACACCATCTAAGCAACTAAACCATGGCACTAAGTGCCCCATTCAGTCTCTTCCTAAACACCTCCAGTGATGGTGACTCCACCGCCTCCCTGGGCAGCACATTCCAATGGCCAGTCACTCTTTCTGTGAAGAACTTCTTCCTACCATCCAGCCTAAACTTCCCCTGGTGCAGCTTGAGACTGTGTCTTCTTGTTCTGGTGCTGGCCACCCGGGAGAAGAGACCAACCCCCACCTGGCTACAGCCTCCCTTCACGTAGTTGTAGAGAGCAACTCCTCTGAGCCTCCTCTTCTCCAGGCTAAGCAACCCCAGCTCCCTCAGCCTCTCCTCACAGGGCTTGTGCTCCAAACCCCTCCCCAGATTTGTTGCCTTTATCTGGACACATTCCAGCAAGTCAACATCCTTCCTGAACTGAGGGGCCCAGAACTGGACACAGACCTCCAGGTGTCCAGGCAAACCTCAGTGGTCCCAGCATTGCTCACACCAGTGTGTATGTCTTGTTCCACACGTGTCCTGTTGAGCAGATGAGAGGCAGGGGGGTGTGTGTGCTTTTGCAGACTCCATCCCAATGAGTAATGCAAGCAAAACTCATCATCTGGCTTTGAGAACATCTGGCCTTGGTGCTTTCTCATCAGTTCCCTGATATATTGTACCCCAAAGCATGGGGAGTTGATTGTCTCCTCCCCTTGCCTTTGCTGTTAAGAAAAAAAAATGGGTTTATCCTGGGGATGATCAGCCCTCACATTTCTTTCAGGAATTTCCCCACTCTGATGTTTGAAATACTTTATACATCTCCAGTTCCTGGAAATTTGTGGTTGCACAAGAATTTCAGAAGCCTTTTTTTGGAAGCAGGTTTCATGTTCCCCTAATTCTGCCCTTCCCCCAACTGAGCTGTCAGAAAAAAAGAACTGAAAATGCAACCCAAGTGAACCCCTGAAACAGTAAGAAGCTGACAATAGTGAAGCACCTCTTTCCCCCCCTCCTTTTTCATTAACCTAACTCATGGGATTTGGATCTATCTGATACAATGTGTGGATTTGGCTCCACTGGGATAAGAACAGAATGGGACATGGACAGAGCAACTAATCCCAACATTTCATCTCTTTTACTCTAGATTTTTCCACCGGTTTAGCTATTTAAATATATATATATATATATGTATTATTTTTTAAGTTATTATTCTTATTAAAAGTGGAGTTTTTACTTCATTATAGTAGGGGACCTGGGCATTGTGCACAAGCACAAAAACATGGCTTGGGTGGGACCCCCCCCAGAGACCATCTAGGCCAGCTTCCTCCTTGGAGCAGGAGTGTTACAGAATCACAGAACAGAATCACCAAATCACCAAGGTTGGAAGAGACCTCAAAGGTCATCAAGTCCAACCTGTCACCACAAGACCTCATGACTAAACCATGGCACCAAGTGCCACGTTCAATCCCCTCTTGAACACCTCCAGGGATGGTGACTTCACCACCTCCCTGGGCAGCACATCCCAATGGCTAACGACTCTCTCAGTGAAGAACTTTCTCCTCACCTTGAGCCTAAGCTTCCCCTGGTGCAGCTTGAGACTGTGTCCTCTTGTTCTGGTGCTGGTTGCCTGGGAGAAGAGACCAACCCCCTCCTGGCTACAACCACCCCTCAGGTAATTATAGAAAGCAATAAGGTCTCCCCTGAGCCTCCTCTTCTCCAGGCTAAACAATCCCAGTTCCCTCAGCCTCTCCTTGTAGGGCTTGTGCTCGAGGCCTCTCCCCAGCCTCGTTGCCCTTCTCTGGACACCTTCTCTGTCACCAGCACCAGGCTAGGTCAGACAGCAGTCTGTCCAGCTGTGTCTTCAAAAACCTCACAGGATGGAGCCCTGGCCTCTTGGGGTTACCTGCTCCAAGGTGCATCACCGTCCTGGGGGAGGAAGGTCCCACTGGACCTCCTATGCTGCAACCTGTGGTCATTGCCCATTGTTCTGTCATCTGCCTCCCTGAGAAGTGTTTGACTTCGTCATCTGTTACCCCTACAAGGGTAATGGGGACATCTGTCCTTACCAGGTGCTGGAAATATATGTAATCCATGATTCCAGGATAAACCCTGTGGTCAAGGGCTTGCAGATGTCCTGTAGACTGTCTGAGGGTAGGCAGTTCAGATTGAGGCTCAGAGGGATGGTTAGTCTGCTGACACAGTCTTCAAACTCAAGTTACCCCTTAGAAAGTTTCTGGGCAGCTCTGATTCGGCACAGTATTTTGAGGGCTCTGGCATGTTTCATTCAGCACTTGACACCCTATAAGCAGATTTGTTATCTTGTGGCTCCACAGCCAAAGGAAATAAGCCATTTGGATCCTTTCCACTCCTTTCTTGCAAAGAGCTCACAGGTGTCAAGCCAAGCCAGGAAACAGGTTAATTATCTGTCTGTGGATTACTCGTTCTTATTGTTTCTCAAGTGATAAATGAGAAAATAAAACCTCCAAAAAAAGCCACAGAGCTTTACAAACCTGCCCCAGGCTCATGAGAGCACAGCTCATCCCATGGACAGACAGAGCATTGCCAGTGCATTAACCACAACCACTGGGAGCAGCCAGCAGTTCTTGGCAGCACCTGTTAGCAGAGCTGAGCCCTCCCTCAGCTTTATGACCCAGTGAGAAGAAAGTGCTGCCCTCAGTGCAAGGATCTATACAGCTCCCTGCTTTAAATGTCAGGTTTCACAGGGTCTGTCAGCCCAAATAAGCCAGTGGTGTTTGATTTTATTAGTATTGTTCCTGGTATAGGTTAGGGAATAAAGGGCACTTTGAATGGTTATCGCTGTGCTGGACTTGTTCTGGGTTAGAAGAGGAATGGGTGATAAACACTTTCTATAAATCCAAGACCAGTTCAGCTTCCTAGCAGCTAATTTCAACATGAAATGGAGCATTCAAAAGCCTCCATCTCTGAGCTCTCAGGTACTGGAAGTCAGAAACACCGAGGCCCTGACCAAGAGGATGAGCAAAGCCCTGCAGTGACTGTTACGAAGGACCTTCTCTGCATGGACCAAGAGACCCTGGGGTACCACTCCTCTGAAGGTGAGATTTGCATTACAGTTTAAACCAAATCCTTAAGACTGTGCTGTCTTTCACATTTTAATTGGATTTTATGCTCTTGACCATTGTAAGAATAATTTCTGTCACTTGATTTTAGTGTGCATTACCCTTTGATGCCAGCTGGAAGGGGAGCCTTTGCCTCCACCTCTGAGGGGAACTCTTGAAACCGTAGGAAAACATTGGAGCTGTGTCACTGAGGTCGTGTCTGGTACTAAGGCAGAGTTTTCCTTCTGTGAGGGTCATTGCCATGGTGCTAATTCTCTTCCTCTGATCCTCCACAGCCAGCTGAAATCTGGGTGTTTCCTGCAGCATCTGCATTTAGATGCAGCCTGCTGCCTGTTGTCAGTAAGAAATGCTGTGGCCCTGGCAGAGTCTTTCCAGCGCCTGGACAGTCATTGAAAGATTTACCTGAAGAATAAGTACTTCAGAAAATGAGATTAGCTTCAGTGCTCTAAAATTACAGGTCCTGTGTAATGTTGCTGCAAAGAGATAAACAGAATGCTACATCTCTTAGGATTTAAACCAGAGATCACAGACATCACAAACACTGCACTTCAGATGTTCCCACAAAGGCAGCGCTCTGTAAGACTAATTACCTGCCGGTGTGGTTAATACAAGTGCTTGGCAGTACCCCAAAAACCTTTCAGATACAGCATGTATCACCGTGTCCTCTCTGTTCTAGCATGCCCTAGCTGCTCTGGAAGGTTGCAAGGCCTGGATACTCCTGTATCAGCTTCTGCATAAGGGATGGCTCAGGGGACTGTGCAGAGCCGCCGAGCTGCATTTTCAGCTCTTGCTGAACATGCTCCTTTCCCCTTCCATTGCCTCCTTCCTTATTTGTGAGACAGAAGAAGGTCCAAGAGCCTATAAAAACTGTCTGATTTTCTACTCTTGCTACCCTTTGGATCCCACCCCACAGGTCAGGCTTGCTAGTACTGTGCAAACGTGATAACCAGGTCCTGGCACAACCAGCAGATAATTGGCATAGGAATACCCCAGCCCTGAAGGAGCTCTTCACAGCTGTGCAAGTGAGATGCCAGGAGCAGAGGACAAGAGGGGACTTCTGGCTCAATACAGCTAATTCCTTAGCACCGTAGCAACCTCCCAATGTAATCCTTTCCATAAACTGACCGTGCTCTGGGTCAGCAAGCAGGTGGGGTTCTTGCCAGCAGTGTCCTCCACTTGAGGCTGTTTGCAAAGCCCTGTCTGCTGGCTCACAGCTTCCCTACCCCCCACCTGCAGTTATGGGGTCTGTTGCCATGGTCTGCAAGCCTCCATGGTGCTCCAGCTCAAATGATGCCTCTTCCCATGGATTCACCCCACTAGCAGAGGTTTAAGGGCAGCAGAATCAGATCAGCCTGCAGTTGAGGGTTTGGGGGTTTTTTTGGCAGAAGGCTGTTTGTCCTCTCTGCTAGCACTTAGGGAAGGTTTGAGAGAAAGGCTGGATCTGGGGGTTTGGCTCTTCCTCTGCACTGGAGGAGACTGAATAGGAGTGAAAGTAATTGCTAGTGCATCACGAGTTAAAAATTACATCTCCTAAAGAAAAATGGCTTCTTCTGCCAATGTTTCTGCTTTGCTGGAAAACTCCTTCTTTCCTTCAGGGGTGGAAGAGTAAAAAGGCAGAATATTGTGAGCACTTTAACAGTGCCTGGGGCTCCTTAGCCTGGAGAAGAGGAGGCTCAGGGGAGACCTTATTGCTCTCTACAGCTACCTGAAGGGAGGTTGTAGACAGGTGGGGGCTGGTCTCTTCTCCCAGGCAACCAGCACCAGAACAAGAGGACACAGTCTCAAGCTGTGCCAGGATAAGTTTAGGCTGGATGTTAGGAAGAAATTCTTCATAGAGAGAGTGATTGGCCATTGGAATGTGCTGCCCAGAAAGGTGGTGGAGTCACCATCACTGGAGGTGTTTAGGAGGAGACTTGATGGGGTGCTTGGTGCCATGGGTTAGTTGATTAGGTGATGTTGGATGATAGGTTGGACACAATGATCCTGAAGGTCTCTTCCAACCTGGTCTATTCTATTCTATTCTATTCTATTCTATTCTATTCTATTCTATTCTATTCTATTCTATTCTATTCTATGCAGCAATCACACATGCCCCTTTCATGTATCAGGCCATCTTATTAATACTGTCTGTTAATTCTGGACAGTATCTCTTGCCTGCTACTGGGTCTTAATTGCCTGTGGAAGCTGTCTGGGATCAGTGGGCATTTAAACTAAAATAAATCCTGCTCATTATTGCTCACAGCTTTGTGCAGACTGTGCCTGAGAGCTCCCTGTTTTCCAGATCTGCATTTTTATTGCTTTCTCTGCTGTGTGAGCAACCTGAATAAGGACCAGATCATACTGCCTTTCAACTTGCTGGACTGGAACACCATGGGGAGGGCTTGCTTTAATGAGTTCCACATGGGGGTACACATCCTCCTGTCCCACGAGCTGTGTACCCTGTGGGTCCTGGAGTTGATGCAGGGACGTTGGCACCATCCAACAACTCTGTAAAGGAAATCAGCCCACTGGAGCTGATCTTTACTCATGGCACACAAGGGATGGAGAGGGTCCCTAAATCCTCAGGGAAGTGAGCAGTCACACACACAGACTCACAGAATCACCAGTCTTCGTGTTAATACCTACCTTGCTTCTCTAGGATAAACCCACACCTGAATCCTGTGCTAGGTAGGAACCACCTAAGCCCTCTTCCCAGGTCAGGCTGTCCATCTTCTCAAAAAACCCCCACAGAGCCCAGCTGTGTCTAGCTGTGGGGAATAGAGCACAGCAGCTGTTTTCATCCCTCAGTTCTTGCTGTCTTGTTGGTGCTGCACATGCTGTTGCCCTTCTTCAGCCCCCTGGCAATGCCTACTGCCAGGCTGGGGAGAGGCCAGAGCCTTTTCAGGGAGAAGCAGCGAGGCCAGCAGGCTGTGGTGAGAGCCAGGTGGTAAAGCCAGGGTTACTCCTAGAGCTCAGCCTTACTGTTGGGCATGTCCTGCAGCTCTGCTCCGGACCAGGCACCTGGCTAAGGGCCAGGGCTTGGGGCTGCTGCCTGTGGAAGGTGAGGAGCCAACTGCAGGACCATAGCCCTGCAAGTCATTCAGCACATGGGAGGGATGGGAAAGGACCTCACAAGGCAGCCTTGGAGCTTGGCTGGCTGTCAGTAGCTCTCCCCAGCAGAGCCCACAGCCAGCCGGCAGCAGCCGCATGCTCCCGTGCGGCTCCGCAGCAGGAAGCAGCAGGATTTTGGTATTTCCTGCAGGCACGGCGAGCAGCAGGGCACCTTTATTCTCTGGATGGGAGCATCAGTTGGGATTCCAGGTAGTCTTTCCAAGCAGGAAATCAGTGCTGATCATCTGTTTCTACGCCCTTCTGCTCTGAAACAGAACCATCCTGAAAGCCGTTCATCCACTGGCACCTGGGACCTGCCTTTCGACTGCTGGGCGTAGATGGGGTTAATATGATTGATTTTAAGGAGTTTGGAGCCACAGGGTTTTTCTTCAGCATCCAGAAAGAGCGTAAGAACATGGTCAAGGACCTTGATATTTCTGGAGATGAGGTAAAATCAGAGAAATTACAGTCAAAATACAAGCCTTGAAAGTGCCCCTGACTTTGAATCCTTGGGATTCATTTGGCACCGCTGTGTGCAGCCACTTCTCACTCAAGCCTGAATTCTCTTCCTGTTGACTTCAGGAGTGGGCTTTTGGTGACTTACTGCATGCACAGTGTGAATGGAAAACGATTTAACTGCAAGATAGTAACAGGAAGGAATATTTGGGGGGAGTTACAGCAGGAATATTCCTCTGTCTGAGGAAAGACTAATGAGAGGAGGTAGGCAGGACCGGCAGCAGTGCCTTTATTTAAGCCAATTTCTTCTGAGTTCACTTGTAGCTTCTCATTATTTCCCAAGCTCTCTGCTGCTCATTCTCAAAGCATATGGCTGCAGGGGTGCCTTGGTGCAGTACACTCAGACTTGAAACTCCTTCTAGAAACATTACAAGTGTGGTACCTTGGCACAGACCTGTGCCATGGAGACATCAATGCTAGATAAGAGCCCGGGGCAAGCTCATTGTTTTCTCTGGTAGATCTGTCATTTCGGCCTTAAATCAGTTCCAGGTTTCAGTGAGAAACTGTTGGGATCTTTTCCATCCCTACCTCATGAAGGGGAGCAGCTCCCTGCAACCAGAAGGAGCACAAAGCTGGTAACAGCACCTCCTGTCCAGCTCTGCCTTGACACAGTCCTCATTACAGAGGTGTGTGCACACATTCCTTGCCAATTTGCTTTTGCCACCAGCTCACCTTTCTCCCTCTGTGGTCACTGGTGCTCTTTCAGACTTCTCTCTGCTTTGAAGTACTCTCTGATTAATGACCACCTGCAGCTACACTGGCAGGGAGTTAAGTCATTAATAAACTGTAGACATCTCTTATCTCTGTCACTGCTTCACTTTGGCCGCAGGACTGCAGCAACCCAGGATGCTCCAGGAGTACATTTAGCAAGACAGCCATGAGTAACTGAGGGAGATCCTTTCTCTTCTTATTTCTACTGCTGTGTTCCTGGGTTACTGATTTTATTGGCAATTCTCCTCCTCTGTGTTCCACCATCAGTATCCTCTTCAATTATTTGTCACAGGCAGTTGCTGCATGCCTCCTGTAAGCCCTGCAGCCCATTTCCTGTGTGGTTTAGCAGCACAGCAAAGTATCAAACCTGTCCTGCTTGGGGCCTGCAGACAACCCTCTAAATGCCCCCATTTCCCCAGAGCAGGCTGCTCCAGACCCAAGCTGCACTGCTCTGTCCTTTCATCTCAAGGGGGCCTGATTAAAAGGCTACTTCAAGCAGGAGCAGCATGGCTGTGACACAGCCATAAAGGCACCTTGCTCTCTGCTCTCCCTTCCACATCCTAACCCCAGCTGTTATGAATCACTCCAGCATCTGCAAGTCATTAGAAATGGCAGAGAAACAGCCATGTGCCAGGGAGGTGCCCCATGAGCCTTTAACACATTCGGGATGAGCCGGAGGCAGTCAGTTGAAACCAATTACTCTGGAGTCTGTTGGGAAACTAGAGCCAGTTGGAGAAGGGGACAAGAGCCTGGACTTGAGGCCCTCCTCTGAAATAACTGTTGATAATGTGCAGGGCTGCCTTGCTAAACTACAGATCTCTCTCTTCTCCAGCTGATCTACAGATAATCGAAGGTGTTTGCAGTCTTCTGCATTGACAAGGAACAGCAACAAGAGGAAGAGGATCCTGAATGGCCTCCCAGCAAGAGCAGTGCACTTCTAACAGGCTAACAAGAACTCTTTACCCAGCTGGGAATGACACAGCCTCACTTCTCCAATCCTCTGCTCTCAGCTTACAGCTACCAGATAGATTGATCAAACTTGTAGCAAGTGAACAACTCAGAGCAGTTGTCTGTTGTGTTTTCTCCATTGCACAGCACTGCTGCTCTGCCAAGGTGGTCCAAGGAGAGATAAAAGGCTGATGCAATTTGAACTTCAGCTTCATGTTTCACCACTCCCCAGAACTAAGTCTGATGTCAGCCTTATTGTCCCCCATGCAGTGCAAGAGGTGTGCCACCTTGGTATTTTAAAGATAACCTCTTCCTGCCCTCTATGTTGCACCTCGGTTTAGCAAGAGCCTTCTGCCCCAGTGCTGCTGTTTTGCTGCATTCAGATGCAGAGAGAGGAAGGCTGGCTTGAAATAGGGCAGGCTGGCCTCCAGAGGTGGAGCTAGTCACACTGACAGCCTTCTGCTCCCATACTTCACTTTCTGCCTCCTGTGCCTGCGTGCTCCAGGCTTGGGCAGCTCCCTCCATTCACACTGCCATGCTTGTGAGGAACAGCCCAAGAGAGGAAATGCTGTTTGGTTTGTTAACAAAACCACCTAATTAAGTCCATATGGAGAGACAGCAAGAGAGGCAGCGGAGTTCCTCTTGCTAGATATTGACTGTTTATCCTTTGGGCACAGCAGCCCAGTGAATTTCTTTCCCCCCCCCTCACCTTACAGGGCATCACATCATTCAGCCATTGTCTGCCATTACTGAGTGTCCCTAATGAAGCAGCATGGCTGCAGCATAAGGCACTAATTAGAAAAGAAAATTCCAGTCTCCAAGACCTCCCATGAAGTGAGGTTTTGGCATGCCTGTAAGGCAGCATCCCACCTCTCAGACCTTTGCAACTGCTCCTAGGCCAGAGAAAATAAACTACATGGCTGAAATCCCAACCTTCTGGGATTCTTCAGAGAAAGGGAGAACACAGTAGGCCACTCTTTCCAGAGCTGAGAGCTCAGTGCCTTTTCCACAAGTTACCTTGCTAATTGGAGGAAGGGACCAGTCACTGCAAGCTTGCAGCTAGCTGCTCCTTATGGTCTCCAGATGGACTTCGGGATTCTGCTCTCGCCACCAGGGTGGTTGCCTCAGTACAAGCAGCAGCAAAATCAGGTCCATGGTGCAAGCAGGATGGGTGGTGCATCAGCCAAATGAGGATGCAGCTTTAGCCAGCAGAAAGGAATCAGAGTTTGGCCCAGGACCAGGAGTGAAGGTGCAACATTCACCGTGGAGCAGACCCCACGCTGTGCATAGCACATTATGTGCTGTCATACAGCCAGATACAGGTCAAGCCAATGTGAATACAGGCACAAACCAAACATTAATTATGTTAATGAGGAACAGAAACACCACAATCTACAGAATATAGCTCTGCAAATCATACAGAGCCTTTCCCCCTAAGCTTGTATGCTGTAGGGTATGAAGCTGCCCTTGATTTCACTGCTTGCAGTGACTGAGAAAATGACAGCTCTTGTGCACTTCAGATCTAGAACCCACATCCTTGTGGTGTTTTGCTTCAGTCAACAGCCAGCCCAGCGTTCCCAGCCCACTTCACACACTGAAGTGGTGTGGGTATGTACACACGTGTGACAACGTGAGATCACACAATCACAGGACGTTAGGGGTTGGAAGGGACCTCAAAAGATCATCTAGTCCAACCCCCTTCCCCTTCCAGAGCAGGATCACCTAGAGCAGATCACACAGGAATGCATCCAGGAGTGTTCTGAGTCTCTCCAGGGAAGGAAACTCTACCACCCCCCTGGGCAGCCTGTTCCAGTGTTCCACCACCCTCAGTGAATGGAGGATGGACATCATGCTGACTGCTTGAGAAGCGACCACCCTTTGCTCAGCTAGGAGATGGGTAAAGGAAGATCAAACAATAGTTTTCTAATCCTGGTGTTTGAGGACATCAGCTCTGAGAACTTGCTGGGGCAGATGGGAGCAAGATGGTCTCATGGGTCAGAAGGAATGGCTACAAACAAGCCATTCAACTTGTTTACACACATACATATATTTAAGAAGGGAGTATAAAGAGATTGTACATATGCACACACACACACATAGAAGGAATGGAATGGAATAGACCAGACCAGGTTGGAAGAGACCTTTGGAATCAAGTCCAACCTATCATCCAACACTACCTAAGCAACTAAACCATGGCACCAAGCACCCCATCCAGTCTCTTCCTAAACACCTCCAGTGATGGTGACTCCACCACCTCCCCAGGCAGCCAATTCCAATGGCAAATCACTCTCTCTATGAAGGAGAATGAAAGGAATAAAAAGCACATAAAAATCTATAAAAGGGGGGGGAAAGCCCCAGGAAAATGGCATGCTGGTTTGCAACCCACATCAGAAATTCTGCTGTGAAATTATCCTGAGATAAAAAAAGAAAGCAAAGCACAGCTACTAGAACATTTAGCTGTGATACCATTAGACTGAAGTGGCCTACTAAAAAAAAAGAGATTCCTACTCCTTTAATACCTTAGGTAGTTAATCAAGAGTATGAGAGCGGTGACCTGAATTGAGACAACACATCAGCTAATGTAATTACAGGACAATTACACAGCTCCATTATTCTGCACTGTTCACCAAGGAGCCTGAAGCACAGCTGCAGACAGCAGGAGCTGGGCTCGCAGGAGGTGCAGGCTGGATGCCTGAGTGCATCTCCAGGCTCTGCATTCTCCACGGGCTGCACACCTTATTTGCAAGATAAAAATGTTATCACACCCCACAGCTAGTACCAAAATGTCTCTCTGGGGCGTCAGACAGGTAATGAAGAAGTTGCAGAGCTCCAGCTCAGAACTGCTGATGAAATGAAAAAAGAAAACCCACACTGAGTTTCCTTCTCCTGGTGTGGCCTTTCCAGCATTCATTCTATTTCTGAAGTGCAGGGGCAGAAGAGTTACTCTGGCTTCTTGCTCTTAAGTACAGGAAATGTTGTGCATTGTTTCCAAGAGAAGCCCATCGTGATGGTTTGCTCTCAATGGTAAAAGATCTTCCCTAGGTTAAACCCCCCAGATCATATAATTCCGGTCTAAAGACAACCTGCTCGTGCTCTGCAGTTGAGTCAAGGTATGTGCTATGTCAACACAAAAATGCATAATGCATTTTGAGAGGTCTGGAGCACAAGCCCTGTGAGGAGAGGCTGAGGGAGCTGGGGTTGCCTAGCCTGGAGAAGAGGAGGCTCAGGGGAGACCTTATTGCTGTCTACAACTACCTGAAGGGAGGCTGAAGCCAGGAGGGGGTTGGTCTCTTCTCCCAGGCAACCAGCACCAGAACAAGAGGAAACAGTCTCAAGCTGTGCCAGGGGAAGTTTAGGCTGGAGGTGAGGAGAAAGTTCATCACAGAGTGATTGCCCATTGGAATGGGCTGCCCGGGGAGGTGGTGGAGTCACCGTCCCTGGAGGTGTTAAGAGGGGAGTGGACATGGCACTTGAAGCCACGGTTTAGTTAGTCATGAGGTGTTGGGTGATAGTTTGGACTTGATGGTCTCTGAGGTCTTTTCCAACCTTATTGATTTGATGATTCTATGATTTCAAAGATTACCTGCTGTCCACAGCTCCTTTACGTCGTCCTGGGGTTCTTCACTGAGTGCAGGAGCCAGAGAGGGGACAAAAGTTAAAACAGCACATTTCACACAGCTGCTGGATTTGATTCCAAAAGACTTTATAGAAGTTACAGGGAGGAGAAAAGGGTCTCACACATCACTGGGATGCCTCCCCCTCGTTCCTGCATGGTGGAGCTGTGTGTTTTCCGTGTCGGTACCAAGCCCAGCACCGTGGCCTAGGTGAGGTGAACGGCTGCCACGTGGCACACACAAACAAACTGCATACAAAAGGTTTTACCATAAAAATGAAGATATTTATTCAAGAAGTACAAATTTGATGGTACCAGCCATCTTTGAAAGCCATTACCATGAGGCAGAGAGGACACAAACCGAAGTCTCTTGCTCAGAGCACATGAAAGCAAGTGTCTTACAAATCACCAGCTAATGCAGTCATGTCAATCATTGCTCAAAAGCCACCTCTCTACTTTTGAAACATTCCCTGGACTTAAAGAGAGGCACAAATAGGATTTTTCTGTTTATTATCCATACGAGACCAGTTAGTTATTTTAATAAAGCCATCAGCTAAAATTTGTTTTAAATTGCCTTAAATTGTCTCCAGCCTTTGACTGGATTTAAATTTCCCAAAGGAAAAAAAAAATACCAACAAGAAGAAGAGGGACTTGGGAATGAGCAGGTGCAGAATTTTGTTTGGAGCTCAAGATGAACTAAAATGTTTTAAGGCAGGAATCAGGATTTTAAGTTCTCTATTTGCCCCATGGCTCTGATCAAATGGTCTTCATCTGTAAAACACACAAATACAGAGTTCTAACTGGAGAAATACCCAACAAGTAAGTGGTCCTGCAGAGAGGGCAGGAACATACTTATGCAAGGAGAGTCCAGTGGACACATTTGTTGAAAGTCTCAAAGTCCATGGTAAGAAGCCTGCTGGTTAAAACATTTCCCACTATTTAACTTTTGTAGGCTCAGTGGCACGTATCTCCCTTGGAAGGAGAGCTATAGCTCCATCTCCTATGAACAAGAGCAACACACACGCAGCTACAGGGTATCGAAGCAGATGAAATATGGACGAGGAGAGCCGTTTGCCGAACAGAGCAATCAAAAACACTTTATGGCAAGGAAAGCCTCGAAGCAGGCAGACTTGTATATACAGTCATTAACCAACAGAAGTGTTTGGAGCTGCAGATACAATAGCAGGACATTCATCTTCTTTGGGAGAAGACAGAAGCATGGCTGCTGGCAAGTTTAACTCCAAGCCTTCCTAAGATCAGTCACCTTGCAAGGCAGACCACCAGCATCTAGCGGCTTTGAAGCAGCTTGCCTTTTTTTTTTGTCCCCCTCCAAGGCAGCTGCAAAGCACATGAAACTCTTCCCCCACCCCCACCCCCACCAAAGCAAGTTTCAAGCATGCCTTTCTCAAATACTTCTGTATCCTACTCCAGGAGAGTTCAAGCTGTCCAAGAGCTGCCAGCCATCATCCAGGAGGGAGTTAAGATTTATGGGGGATGTGGCGGAGCGCAAAGTCAAACCCTCCCTTTTTTTCCAAACAGAGACTACTTTCATTTCAACATCAGAGGGGCTGAGCAGCGCAGTGAAAAAGCCAACACAACCCCCCTTTTTTTTTTCCCCCTCTCTAAAAAAATGTAAACATTCTCTGCATAAGGTGCAGGGTCTTGTATATGTACAGCGACACAGAAACGAGCTGGGAGGATGCAGCTCGAGAGCCAGAAGCGCAGCTACTGCTGACGCTTCAGGAGCGCACAGAAACGGACAGGAGCGCACAGCATTCATTTTGCCAACACTTAACACAGGGAGAATGCTTTCAGAGCCCCACAGCTGAAAGCATCCCACCCCTAGAACAAAGACTTTTATTGTTTTAATCTAGTGTTTAAAAAGCTGGGTGTTTTTTTAACACCATTTCCTAGCACTGGATGCCTATGCAGAAGCATGTCGTACTGCAGCCATATTTCATCCACAGGTAATGCAGGTTGCCGTGTGCTGCCTCATTGCCCCAATGAGCCTCTTTCCTCTCCTCCCAAAACAACTTAGGGACTTGCTGTGAAAGGCAAAGTGGAGCTGGGTTGCTCCCAGGCTGAGGTTGTGTTGTTACTACTGCTTGTAGCATTGGGCTGTCTTAAAAAAACCAACCCCCCAGCTTATTACGCTGCTGACTTGGATCCTTTGGTTTTCCCAAACATTTCCCCATTTCAGAGAAGCAAAGGCTTTGAGAAAACTATTAAAATGTTCTCACAGTGCAGCTATTCCAAGCTGTGTTTTCTGCTGAGGACACCAGTAAACTGTGATGTGCAAAGAGCCAAGGTAGTCAGTGAAACTTTTGGGAGCTGGACGCTCCGAAGGAGCAAGCGGTGACTTGGGTGTGGAAGACGACCCTGGGCATCCTTCTGTAGGACACTGAGTAATGCACTTCCAGCTTTCCTGCAGCTCCCTTGCCCCAACAGACTACATGTGTGCATGCTCCTCTGCCCTTCAAGCTGTTCAGGAGTGTAGATTTTCACCAGGTTATTACTTCTGGGTCAGGCAGAAGCAATATAAAGGAGTATAAAAGTCTGCATCACATCAAACAGACCTGTCAGTAACAGCCAAAGGCAGGACCTACTGGGTGAGTTCATAGCCAGAGCTAATCAGGAATGACACAAGGGGCTGATGGATCTAACAAACAAAACCTCCTCTTACTCCTCACTTGCCTGTACCTAGCATTGCAGTTCATGGCTGGATGTGTTAAAAAACCTGTTGCACTGCTTCAATCATACCCAAGAAGCACACAGTGCAGTGGCATGTCACAACCCAGCCCAGCCCATGCCACCAGCAGGGTTGAGCTGCAAGCTCAGCACACATTCACACTGCAGAATCAAGATGCACACACCAGCGTGCTTCATCCTCCCCAGGAGCAGCCACTGGTGTCCATCATGCAGACCTGCACCAGTCCTTCTCACCAGGGCTGCCAGCTAAACAGCTGTTTAGTACTGGGTTAGTCTCACTTCAGTCATGCCCACTCTGCCTTCCCTACTGCCTCCAGCTACGCAGGGAGCCCTGCTCTGCCCCAGCAGCTCCGGCCCCGTCCCCTGCACTGGCGTCTGCACCGAAGCCCACCTCGTGGGACGCAGGCATGGCACTTCAGAGACAGAAATGACTCTCCTCTGAATACATACTGCAGCCCCCAGTTCTATACATGGGATATGTTAGTCAACACACTGTATGCCTTTGTTATCAATAGTTTTTTAATATAGGTATTTTTTGGAAACTTAAAATTCTTTCCTAACACAAATCTTGCAAAGTTTTGGTGGTGGTTCCCCCCCCCCCCCCAGCAGAGTATGTGCTTAGTACATCTGTCATTCACACAGAAGAGGCTGAAAAGTCTTCCTTTTCACATTTTGCCACTTCAGTTTTAGATATGTACTTAAGGGACAGGGGAGGAGGGAAGGCTGTTAGAGAAAAGAGTATTTCCATCGACCCATTCTCTGTTATGCACAAAGCCCACTCCTGATAGGGCCTTCAGATAATCACCTTGCTCCCCAACATAAAAGCAAAGTAATATGAACCATGGTCATCCACCATGAATGCTTTCCACCTAACTGGGTGGGGAAAGAGTAAAAGCAGCAGCTCTCCCAGACTCTACATGCTGCCATCTCAAAACCAGTAGGTGGTGACAACTTTATCTTTTTGTGCAGACAAAGAAACAAAAAAAACCCCACCAAAAACCCCCAAACCAACCCAAAAAGTAGTGTTTCAGTGCTCACAGTTACAGAATTGTCCCCCTGGTTTGCTTCTCCTTTATCATGATGTTCCCCCCTGACAGAAGGAAATAAAGGGAAATTGCATCACAGAAAGATTCCTCTAGAGGTGTAAGCTATAGCTCATGAGAAAAGCAGTGTCTCTGGCACGAAACCATCCTTTGCCCAGTGAAAATCCAAGGGATTTTTGAGCTGTTGATACATCAAATACTTTTTCCCCCCCACTCTGGAATGCAAAAGATCCCTTGGCAAAAACCCAGTCTAGTAAATCATATTTGTCTCTAGAAACACTCCACAATAGAAAAACATTTGTTATAGATTAGTATTTATCAGCTTTAAGTTCATCTGTAAAAAGAAGAACAAAAGAGGAAAGAAAAGCCAAAAGTAAACCCAGGTCACTTTGGTGCTTATGAGAACAGGGAACTCATTTTTCTTCACACAGCTCTGCCACTGCACTTCAGCCAGCCTGTATCAACTCAGGGCTAAAGGAGCTGTCAGAAAACCACAGGCTTAATACAACCTGGGGACCAGAAAGCAAGTTGTGTTTATTAGGGGTAGGGTGGGGGATATATAGAAAATGTGAATCTGTTTCCTAACCCTCGCTGTAAATTCTGCGCCTGCTTCCATCTGCTGGGAAAGGCTCATGATGAACAAGTGACCTCTGCTTGTTCTGGCTCTGTGCTGATGCTTGTGAATCAAGAGCTCCCTTTCAGTCTGAGAAACTGAGTTCTAGGGAATTAATGAATGAGCAAAAGCAACAAGTTTAAAATTGTCAGTAAAACCCACCAGTTTCACTAGCAGACGAGAAGTGCTGGGACGACTGCAGCTTTAGACCACTGATCAGAGAGGGAAGACAGAAACCCAAAAAAACCCCTCACTATTCACACCTGAATAGCACATTGGACTTTGGAAGAAGTGAAGTCAATTCAATGGTGGCTGAAAAAACCAGGCAAACTAGAAATCACCTTTAAAAAGGAACAGGGCATTTGATCTCGGCCAGAGGCATTACCAGACGGGGATGAAGAGCAGCCAAAGGAACACAGAGAGCAGGTCCAACTGAGGGAATAAGCAATTAGGTTTCACATCTCCCCCCGAAAAAATGCTTCAATTCAGATTTGTAAGACTACAAAAGGATTTGTCTTGTGCTGAAAGGGCTGCTCTTGCACTCTGGCTGGGAAACAGCATCGTGCTTTGGGCTGTGAGTGTGTCGGTGAGGATACCTCCAGTCGTCTCAGCTGGAGAGTCACCAGAGCTAGAGGGCTGGCTGCTGCTTCTAATGGCACTCACACATAAAGCTGAAAACTGTGTGCTGTCATGTCCTCCCTTGCATCTTCCATGCTTTGTGCCCTCTAGGAACTGAGCAGAGTGAGATGCAACCCATTGCACGTGGGTGTAACTGCATCGGTGCCATGTGACAGAGGTGATGCACCCAAGGCTTGAGCACAGACCAGCACACCACTCAGGGTAGCTAGCCTGATCAAAGCTTGCCTTAATGATCTGAGTGATGCACAACAATTCAGCAGACACCAACTGAGGTGCCCAGCAGCCTGTAAACTTCAGGCCAAGTCAGTTTTGCAGTAAGTAAATTTACAGTACAGTACATGAGAGTATACATTGACTAAGTTATTGCCTAAGGCTCCAGCGGGCTGCATGCCCAGCTTGGGAGCCAGCAATGGCACAGGACTGCATTGCCATCTTGGAATGTACAATTGCTTGGTCTGAGCATCACCAGGAGCCATCCACGTGGGACAGAGACCAAGCCCCCAGCCCAGCTTAGCTGCCTGGGGCTGGCTGCACCCCAGCAGTGCCTGAGCAAAGCACTCAAGTTGGGTCAAACCAGAGAGGATCCCTGCAAGCAGGCAGCGCAGGACCCACCCACAGCAGCTGAGATTCCTGCATCCACCGTCTGTGGTGCTGACATGACTTTTAGACATTGATTAGGTTCTCTTTGCTGTTTTTCTTTTTAAACAAAAGTGCTCTCTGTTGCTCTGGCTCCGTGGAGCAGGACACCACCTACAGCTGTAAGAATCTCGATGTGTTTGTATTGTTTGAGTGAACCACACTTCCCTCCCTCTTTGTACCTCCTCTCTCTTGTCTCTTCCCACTCCTTCCTTTGCCCTTGCCCTGTGCTGCTTGCAGTTGTGTTAAATACAAGATCAGGCAAACCCTGAAGGCCAGTTTACATTTTTATGTTTTGTTTTTGCAGATCTCCATCACAGATGGAATTTTTGCTGGTCATTTCTTGGAGCCAATCCATTAGCAGGACAAACCAAAAGAAGAGAGGGCAGTGAAAACAAACCCCACGACAGAGACGGAGGAAAGAATCAATGAGCAAGCAGAAATCAGTTTTCCACTGGGGTGGGATTGGCTAAGGGCTGGCTCACGATGACTTGCACCACGTAGTCCTTTGGGATTTTCAGCTCTTCCAGTTTCATTTTGTCTGCCAGGGGCCTGCCCGAGAAGAACCAGCGCTGGCTGCCTGGCTCCACTCCCTCCACCGCGTGCAGCCTCCTCTTCATGTGGTAGACTGTGTCCATGCTGCGGACCATGAGTTTGAGGTCTTTGCCTGTGGACAGGCGCAAGCGAAGCTGGCATTCGTGCCCTGAATTGGGGGGGGGATCAGGAATATCCAGAGTCTCCAGGTCGCCCTTCTCCTCTATCATGTTGATAGGTGGGGCAAGGCAGTAGACTGGAAGCTGGTAGCGGTTGCCCAGTTCATCGTAACACTCCGTAAGAGCACCTTTAGGAGAGAAGAGAGGAAAATCAATGAGTATGAAAGCTTTTGACACTCAGCATTGAAGTGGTCACACTCAGAAGCATTTACCCTACAGACAGAATAGAATAAACCAGGTTGGAAGAGACCTTCGAGATCATCACGTCCAACCTATCATCTAATCCAACACCACCTAATCAACTAACCCATGGCACCAAGCACCCCATCAAGTCTCCTCCTGAACACCTCCAATGATGGTGACTCCACCACCTCCCCAGGCAGCCCATTCAATGGGCAATCACTCTCACTCTGTAGAACTTCTTCCTAACCTCCAGCCTAAACCTTCCCTGGCACAGCCTAAGACTGTGTCCTCTTGTTCTGGTGCTGGCTGCCTGGGAGAAGAGACCAACATCCACCTGTCTACAACCTCCCTTAAGGTAGTTGTAGAGAGAAATAAGCTCACCCCTGAGTCTCCTCCTCTCCAGGCTAAGCAACCCCAGCTCCCCCAGCCTCTCCTCACAGGGCTTGTGCTCCAAACCCCTCACCAACTTTGTTGCCCTTCTCTGGACACATTCCAGCAAGTCAACCTCCTTCCTAAACTGAGGGGCCCAGAACTGGACACAGGACTCAAGGTGTGGCCTAACCAGTGCTGAGCACAGGGGCAGAATGACCTCCCTGCTCCTGCTGGCCACACTGTTCCTGATACAGGCCAGGATGCCATTGGCCCTCTTGGCCACCTGGGCACACTGCAGGCTCATGTTCAGCCTACCATCAACCAGTACCCCCAGGCCCCTCTCTGCCTGGCTGCTCTCCAGCCACTCTAACCCCAGCCTGTAGCACTGCATGGGGTTGCTGTTGCCAATGTGCAGAACCGTCCAAATGACGAGGTCTGAATTCAGGCTTTCGAAATGGACACAAAAATCTCAAGTTTTCATCTTGGTTTCGTATCAAAACTTGTGGGTGAGTGAAAAGCACCTCCTAAAAGCCAAACACATCCCTCCCCCCAGAGAAACCAGGATAAACTTCAAGAGCAGCCCACAGGAAGAGGCAAGGCAGAATGCTGCTCTCCCCACGTGCCATTTACAAGGGGACTATTTCTCCAGCAGCACATCCTCAGTTCCGGGCACACGTGCAAGAAGAAAATACTACTTGGACGAACGACACAATCCTCAACCTGTGAAATGGCAGAGACCAAAGGTCACTGTGAAAGAAAGACTTTGTAACTTCTCAAACATTCAAAGGCTGCTGAAATGGTTTCATATAGGACTCAGGTCTCAGTGAGCACTGCCAGAACAAACAAACATGAGCGCCCAAGCCAGACAACTCTGTGGCTCCGGCCAGAGCACGGTGTCACCACCACAGCAGTGACACTCAGCACATGCTTCTTATATTTGCACAGCATCTGCAACTCTCATGTTCAAAGACCTTAAGTTTCAGGAGTGATTTTTTATTTGCCCAGACTCCTGAGAGGTTCCTTGGGATAACCTGGGTGTTTGTGTTAAGGATGATGGGGCAGTGGTGTGCTGCCCTGCACCCAGCACTCCTTCCTACCAGCATGGTACAACGTGCTCAGAATGGCTCAAGACTTGTAATGCTGACTGAAAGAACAAAGACAAGTTGACTTTTCCACACTGTGAGAGACACTTCATGAAGATATTTCAAAGAACCACCTGAGAAAACCAGCAGCACATCTTAAAAAATGTCTGTTCAGAGTTAGAGCAGGCTGAAAGCAGAGCCCTGCAGCACACAGCACGCCTCAGCTCTTGTAGCAAGCCAGAGGTGCTCAGGAGGCTGCATCCTGAATCACAGCAGAAATCTCTTCTCACTGTGCTTACAGAAACCCCAAGAGGCAACGCTCCAAACAAACACTTCCCTCATTTTCAATCTACGTGCCCTCACGGGTTTCCACAGCCTTGCCCCTAGAGGGGGCACATTCCCTTGCGAGATGACCCATCCTTCTGCAGCCAGGAGTGTCTGAAGAGGAGGAAGTCCTTGAGCTACAGAGTATTTTAACAGCTCCCAACACACAACACCCAGCTGCTCCTTGCTGGAAACTAAGGGTGGTTTCTCAGTTGGAAGTTTTGTCATGCTGACAGTGAGCTGCCTTTGACTTTGCTGTTTGATCAGCAAAATTATCCCAATATGAAACTGTAAGCTGGGGACACACTGTGTCACTCAGCACACTGTGACAGCAGCATCTTCTCTGGAAACCTTTCTTTCAGACAGAAGCCCTGCTCTTTTAAAGGTTATTTTGTGTTGTCTAAAACACATGGACAAAGTCTTTGGCTGCAAGACCGATGTTCCAGGCTGGATGTGGCTCTGAGCAACCTGATCTAGTGTGAGCTGTCCCTGCCCATGGCAGGGGGGTTGGAACTGGATGATCCTTGAGGTCCCTTCCAATCTTAACAATTCTATGATTCCATGTTTTAGGTGCAGCTGCTTTTGGAGGCTTTTCTGTGTGTACAGGTAGCACACCAAGGCAGCTGTGCCCTGAGGTGCACTGTGAAAACAAAACCAAAGCAGCAAACCCAGAAAAAGTGATACCACTCATTGCAGGCCTGTGTCACTTAGGAATCTCAGAGCAAAGCAGCTTGTATCAAAACTGCATTGAACCCACACCTTTCATGGTACTTTGTGGCTTACAGGCTAAAGCCCAAAGTCCCCATGCTTCACTTTTGTTTGGCAACATTCATTTCCTTCTCTACGCCTGATCTATTTCATACATGTCACAGGATCGCAGTTCACAGAAACAAGCAGATTGTTTGATGCTAAAAAAACCCCCACCAACCCCAAGTCCAAACTTCAACAGCCTTTAGATATAGCCACAGCAGCTTTAACAACCATGTATCTTAAAAAAAATAGGATCATAGAATCAACAAGGTTGGAAAAGACCTCAAAGATCATCAAGTCCAACCTGTCACCCAACACCTCATGACTACTAGACCATGGCCACATCCAATCCCCTCTTGAACACCTCCAGGGATGGTGACTCCACCACCTCCCTGGGCAGCACATTCCAATGGCTAACAACTCTTTCTGTGAAGAACTTTCTCCTCACCTCCAGCCTAAACCTCCCCTGGCACAGCTTGAGACTGTGTCCTCTTGTTCTGGTGTTGGTTGCCTGGGAGAAGAGACCAACTCCCTCCTGGCTACAACCTCCCTTCAGGTAGTTGTAGACAGCAATAAGGTCTCCCCTGAGTCTCCTCTTCACAAGGCTAAACAATCCCAGCTCCCTCAGTCTCTCCTCATAGGGCTTGTGCTCAAGGCCTCTCCCCAGCCTCATTGCCCTTCTCTATTCAAGTATCTCCATGTCCTTCTTAAATTGAGGGGCCCAGAGAGAGACACAGACAATGCTTGAAAGTTAAGTTTGAAGTTTTTTTTTCATGAGGGGGAACTTGGGAGGGTGAAACAAACACTAAAAGAACAACTACATTTCCTGGGGAAAAAATATCCAAGTTATGTCTTTAAACTGATATGTAATAAAACACCAGGCTACAGACTCAAATCCACATTATCAAGGTGTAGGCAAACCAGCTAATTTTGAGCCAGACAAGAACTTGGGGCCTGAAGCTTTTTACATGGATCCCACTTTAGAACAGCATCACAAAGAGTTAACTTTAACTATCATGGGATAAGCTTGCAAAAGGAATTTCTTCATCATTTATATCCTTGCACAGCTGAACCAACATCAAGGTCAAAGCATATGCTATAAACACTGGATTGCTTAATCATAATCAGATAAGCAATATGAAAAAAAAAATCCCCTGAAACAGCAGCTAAGTTGGAGGTCTGCCTTTTCACAAGCAAAAAAACTAAAAGAAAGAAAAAAGACACAGTAGAGGAAACCTCTTGCCAGTAAAAACTGCACAGTCCCATCCCTGTCTAAGAAAAGCTTCATAACAAATTGTTAATGCAACAACAGGCTACCATAAATCTCACCAGTAATCCCATTCTTCCACTCATACTGCTCTATACTATTCTCAAGTCTTACTGCCTTTCAAGACTGGCTATGTTGAAGATAACCACTGTGAGCCAAAGATACTTCACAATGGCAGCACCTCCTTACTAGCACACCACATCTGCTGAAAGCCGAGCCAGACCTCTAAGGAGATGAGGAGGTGTTGGTGCTCACCTTCAAAGAGACATGGAGCTAGGTACATGCAGCCAGATAATTCCTGATGGTCTTTATAAGGCTTTCAGTTAAGGGATCTTTGCAGAGGGTCAGACTCTGCTACAGCCTTCAAGATGTAAATGTCAACGAACTCAACGGCAGAGTGTTCAGGGGTGTCACGCTGGCTGGAGTTCCAAAGCAAAGCTATGGCTGAGTGTGTTAAACAGGAGGCATGGTGAATGTGGAGCTATTTTAAGTGATGCAGGCAAACCCAATTTGTTGGAGAGGAAGAGAGAAGGTGGTTAAATTACCCACAGCCACCACGGCAAGGCCAATCTCACCAGCCAGATGGCAGCTCTTCACCGAGGCATTCGCTGCAGCGTCCCTTACACAGTGCCAAGCACACAGGAAATCAAACAGCCAAACTACAAAACCCTTTGTAATTTTGCTGATATAATTGAAAACCGTGTTTCTGATCCTTCCTGCAAGACCTCTCGGCTTGGACCACACAAGTTATTCAGTAGGAAAGAGCACTAAGAGAATGTCAAGCTTTTATGAGAGAATACAGAGGAAAAAGCAACAAAAATGGTATTTGATTTTTTTTTTTTTAGGTTTCCTTGTTACCTAGGCAACCAGGGTCCTCACCAGCCAGTTAGAGCACAGAAAAGATGCAGCCTCCCTTAAAGCAGAGAAGGAAAATGCAATGCAAGCAGAGGTCTCGCAGTGCAGCCACAGCCCTGTGCTGCAGCCCAGCCCTGCCAGCACTGTGCTCTGCCACTTGCAGAGGTTTCCCCTTTCCTGCTTCCCCCCTTCTTTCCCCAGATACTGCAGATGGATGCTGCATCAGGCAACCTAACCAAGTTCTGACACCAAAGCCTAGAAACTGAGTTGGTAGTTTGAATTTTCACTGCTGGATCATACAAGGAAACAACACAGAAGAGGCAGATTTCAGGAAGCAAGCGCAGCAGAGAGGGTGGGTGGCAGGCATGCAGCTCTAGGTGAAGGATTCCACACTGGACATGACAGATCAGGAAGTTATACAAAGATCTTACAATAATATTGAGGAAAGCACAAATTAAGTTCTTCACTTCATATACTTCAGTATTCTTCAAGTATTTAAATATTCCTTTAGATGCTGACATGACTTTAATAAACCTGGACAACATCCTGGAAGCAATACGACAAACAGCCTTTGAGGAAAGCCAGTGACAGAAACAACCAACAAACCAACCAACCTAGGCACCTAATTGAATAGAATTAACCAGGTTGGAAAAGACTAATCCAACTCTCTATCACTCAGAACTCAGGTGCCATGGCATGTGATCTTCGGAGTAGAATAGAATAGAATAGACCAGGTTGGAAGAGACCTTCAAGATCATCATGTCCAACCCATCATCCAACACCACCTAATCAACTAAACCATGCAACCAAGCATCCTATCAAGTCTCCTCCTAAACACCTCCAATGATGGTGACTCCACCACCTCCCAGGGCAACACATTCCAACAGGCAATCTCTCTCTCTCTGTGTAGAATTTCTTCCTAACATCCAGTCTGAGTACTCTGAGGCTCTCTCAGACCAATTAATTGTTCTGAAAAGTTGCCAGTTAAAGACTTACTCCATCAAGCTGGCTCCTGAGACATTCACTACCAGTGCTGCAACACAGTTAGGACAAACTTTCCAGGCTTGATTACATCAGACAGAACAGAAGATACAATGCTACAACCACAGCAGATGGGATTGTTTTAATATTTCAAAAGTATTATCAGCTCAGAGACTGAGGAATTCTGGAGTGAGCTGCCAGGCAGAGCTTCTTGTTGGTTGTTAGCCAGGTAGGAGACAGCTTGAGAGTTTCGGGTGGAAAATAAGCAGATGTGATCATCAGGCAAGTGGAATTGGAACATTTTGAAATTAATTGCCTTGCAGGCCACAACCCCCCCAAAAACCCAACACATTTTTTAATTATTAGGCTGGAGAGATTTCTCTGAATTGCTAAGGGAAAACACTACAAAAAGGAGTGGCTGAGACACTGCTTCCACCTCTAAGCAGTTCAGAGTTTAGACTTGTCCTAAAATAAGAAAGAACTAGCAACTTAAAGAGACCTAAATGACATGGAAGTAAACTTTTGCAAGAGTTACTGAAATGGGGAATATGACCACACTCATCTGAGAGCAATAGGAGATTGCAGTGCACTTCACTGACATTCTGGCATGACTTTAAAGCTGCATACCACTCTCTCCAGAAAAAGCAGGAAATTTGTTTTCCGTTTGATATACTTCTATTACTTCAAGATTCTGAGCAGCTCTGAGAAGAACTGCTCAGAAATGCCAAAAACTTCAGAACTGTGCAGATTTCCTTCTCTTCCTCCAGACAGACTTGCTGCAGGAGCAGAAATTAAGATGACACAACCCAAAATCTAGCATTGCAATAAGACTGGCTAATTTTAAGTAGCTTAAGTGCCTGTGTATAACATGTTTGCCTGAGGAACAGCTGGTTCATTTGTTTTACTCTTAATGGAAAGCTCCATTCCAAACCCAAGCTGAGCCTGGATTGCTGAATAAATTTGCCATAGTAGAGTTTTCACCTGTAGGCAATTGGTTTGAATCCAACATAGGTCATTAATGCCTGAAACTCATCATAAGCAGCAGAAAACAAGGGGGTCGTCTTCTGGGTCCTACAGTACAATGATTCCTAGAGAGCAATGACTGAGCCAGGAATGTTGAACTATCTCTTGAATCTTTATTGGTTGCTGATTTGAGGTAACAGCTGGGAAGTAAAGACTCTTATAAAGGGGAAAAACAAATGTGCTGACGCCACGAGTCTGTGAGAGTGGTGAAGGGCAACTGCTCAGCGTGTGAACTGCACCGAGACAAAACAAGGGAACACAGGCAGCGGTTTGTGCCAGCACACCTACAACCATCACAAACTGGGAGGAGTTAATAGAAAAGAAACCCCTTACTCTTTCACATCAATCCCTGCATAGCTTAATAGTGACTGAAATGGTTGAATGCTGCAGCTAGCAACTGGAGCTCTCCCGGTTTCTGGAGGGCAATGTGTAGGCACACCCGTGCCAGCCTGTGCCTCGTACCACGTGCAGAGAACAATAATGCAGCTATAATTGTTAATGGTGTGGATGAAGCACTTGATAGCAACCCACACATATAAGCCCCCCCCTCCCCCCATGCTTCCTCCACACTAAACTTCCATGGGCTATGCAAATTTCAGCTACCATAAAGCTACAGGCTTGTCTGACAAGCCACAGCACAATTGCTTACACAACCCAGCTCTGCTCTCCTCTTCAGCCTGCTTTTATAATAAAGGTCTTAGCCCAGCTCCTGAAAGAATGGGTTTTGTAGATAAGAACTGGTAAGCATTTAATATTTTTCATTTCAAATGCAGTGGAAAAACAGCTCTTCCATTAAGGGGTCATTATTGGTCTGGCTCGATTCCACAGAGGAGAGCAGCTCCCAGAGCCAGCAGGAGATCCTTGGTGAGCTTAGTTACTTGCAGCAGCTGGTGCAAGACAGAGTGGAACTGTGCTTAGTGCATTACAACAAGGGAAAGGAGAAGAAAACTAAGATACTTTGCTACTGCCTTTGTGATCCTCTCACCCTGTTCTCTGGCAGGAGAACTACCTCACAGCTGGTTCACTGAATCAGCTATTGCACAGTTCATGTTCCTCTCCACTCTTGGATGGAGCTCACCCAGGCTCCAGGATCACTGGTAAAACAGTGTACATTCAGCTCTCTGAAAAGGCTCTGTGAGGCAGCAACTCAGTCTGAGTATCTAACCAAAGATTCCCCCCCCCCCATGTCTCTAAGTCATCACACTTGGACCTCAGCACAGTGCACCCTGCTGTGGGGTAGCTTTGTGAACCAAGATCTCATCAGCAAACCATTCTTCAAACCAGTTTTGCAACTCATGCCTGCACGTTGGCACACAGGAGGAAAACCCAAACTGCTATTGCTGAATCAGGGGGGTCCAGTATCACAGTATCACCAAGGTTGGAAGAAACCTCAAAGATCATCAAGTCCAGCCTGCCACCACAGACCTTATGACTAGACCATGGCACCAAGTGCCACGTCCAGTTCCCCCTTGAACACCTCCAGGGATGGTGACTCCACCACCTCCCTGGGCAGCACATTCCAATGGCAAATGACTCTCTCAGTGAAGAACTTTCTCCTCACCTCGAGCCTAAACTTCCCCTGGTGCAGCTTGAGGCTGTGTCCTCTCATTCTGGTGCTGGTTGCCTGAGAGAAGAGACCAACTCCCTCCTGGCTACAATCCCCCTTCAGGTAGTTGTAGACAGCAATAAGGTCTCCCCTGAGCCTTCTCTTCTCCAGGCTAAACAACCCCAGCTCCCTCAGGCTCTCCTCATAGGGCTTGTGTTTGAGGCCTCTCCCCAGCCTCATTGCCCTTCTCTGGATGCATTCAAGTGTCTCAATGTCCTTCTTAAACTGAGGGGCCCAGAACTGGACACAGTACTCAAGGTGTGGCCTAACCAGTGCAGAGTACAGGGGTACCTACAGAAACTACAGAAGACCTTAGAGATCTTTTCCAATCAAAACAAAGCTATGGTTCTATGATTCTAATGAAAGCAGAGGGCAGCAGCACTGCACTGCCTGCACTCACCTGCCAAAGAAACCGAGGTGCATCTGGACAGCCAAGTGAGACTAGGTGTTTGTGCAGCTCCTTCTGCACTGCTCTGCTGGCTAAGAGGGATGTACTATCACCACCCAGCCTGAGGTGTGTCTCACCTGTGTGTTGCAACTGAAAGCCAGGCTGCCTCTATGCCATTGCTTGTCTAAAGCCTTTAGTTTTGTGTTGGATTTTGGTGGGGGGTGAGGGGGTAGGGAAAGAGCAGTAGCTGTTTACTTTGCAAAAGGGCTGGTGCAGATCTGCTGGGCATGCTGATCTGCTCCCTTTATCATAGCAGAGCATCAGCAGCAGTTTATTCGTTAGCACTAATTAACTAGGCTGAAGGTGAAAGGTAATTAAGAGTCTTCTGCAAGATAGGAATTTCTGCACTAGGGAAGCAAGCCACTTTCCTTCACATTTTAGACACAGTAGGTGTGCATCCTCTGCTGTGCTGGAGGGCAAGGAGAGAAGCTGCCATGTGAGGAGAGGTGGGTAGGGATGGAAACCAATTTGGGAAGGAGAATGCCTGTGGGAAAGGGGAGGTCAGGCCCATGAACAAACTGCCTCAGAAGTCCTCGTTAAAATCCTTGCTAATGCCAATGAGAGCAGCAGCAATCTTGTCAGATGATCTGGGATGTTCAGCCTGTGCTCATCTGCCAAAGAAGCAGCCAGGCAAGAGGGGACCCACATCAGAAAGCTCAAAAATTGACAGCAGTGCAACTTACAGAACAGAGCTAATTCTTTCTTAACACAGTTTTACTGGAGGACAAATATCTACGCTCTACACAGCTCCTTGGATTTTCATCTGCTCTGGTTATAGAAGACCATTAAGACACTCACTGGGCTGGAACTCACCTGCAATACACAATGTGGCTGAGGACTGCCAGTTACTAGACCAGGACTACGAACAACAACTACGAACTACACAGTGCAGGAAGATGGTGAATTTTAACCACAACCAGGGGTTCAGAGGCTGGTTAACCACTCACCCACTCATGGCATCCTTTAAGTCTCCTCATCACATCCAGTGCCAGGTTCTACACATTGGCCACAACAACCCCATGCAGTGCTACAGGCTGGGGTCAGAGTCGCTGGAGAGCAGCCAGAGGGACCTGGGGGTACTGGTTGACAGTAGGTGGAACATGAGCCTGCAGTGTGCCCAGGTGGCCAAGAAGGCCAATGGCATCCTGGCCTGCATCAGGTACAGTGTGGCCAGCAGGAGCAGGGAGGTCATTCTGCCCCTGTACACTGCACTGGTTAGGCCACACCTCGAGTACTGTGTCCAGTTCTGGGCCCCTCAGTTCAGGAAAGATGTTGAGTTGCTGAAACGTGTCCAGAGAAGGGCAACAAGGCTGGGGAGGGGTTTAGAGCACAAGTCCTATGAGGAGAGGCTGAGGGAGCTGGGGTTGCTTAGCCTGGAGAAGAGGAGGCTCAGAGGTGACTTTCTTGCTTTCTACAACTACCTGAAGGGAGGTTGTAGCCAGGTGGGGGTTGGTCTCTTCTCCCAGGCAACCAGCAGCAGAACAAGAGGACACAGTCACAAGCTGCACCAAGGGAGGTTCAGACTGGATGTTAGGAAGAAATTCTTCATAGAGAGAGTGATTGCCCATTGGAATGTGCTGCCCGGGGAGGTGGTGGAGTCACCGTCATTGGAGGTGTTTAGGAGGAGACTTGATGGGGTGCTTGGTGCCATGGTTTAGTTGATTAGATGGTGTTGGATGATGGGTTGGACACAATGATCTCAAAGGTCTCTTCCAATCTGGTTTATTCTATCCCTTTCCTTGCAGGCTTTTGCCACAATATGAACTCCTGAACAGCCCAATTCAGAGGTGAGACATTCTTTACCCAAATCAGATTTGACAGAGTCAGTTGTGCATTAATGCTTGCTAGTTGTTGTGTTAGCAGCACCATATGTACTGCCACTTGTGCCACTCTGTAAATCTTGGATCCAACATTGTAAGAAGGTAACAGCTTCCAAGAAACATTACATCAGGGTTCAAAGCTGACAAGTTTGTTTTTTTCACTAATGAAGTATTCATGCATCATTCTGCTTTGCATGCCATTAAAATAAATGCCTGTCTAGGCAGGCTTCTTAGATAAAAAATAAATAGATAAAAAGTAAAAGACTTTCTCTGTACACCCTCTTCATTTACATTTGCTGTTCTCCTTTATCTGTCTCCTTAAAAGGGGTGAGGGGATTTGGAAGCAAAAAGAAAGCACAGTATCACAACCATCCGAGCCGGCATCATATTGCTGCATGGACAGCTGACTTGGCAGTGGTTCCAGTGACCAGGTTATCTGTTCAGTGTGAAGATGCCCAGAAGCTTAACTCAGATGCATAGAAGTTGTTACTGCCTGTCACCACTGAATTTGTAACTAGTTTGCTGTTTCCATAAACCAGGAGTGAATACCTAGCACCCAGCATAGCAAATCTCACAACTAGCACAGTTAGAACAGAAAATCAAATGGGAGGCTAACAGCACTGTTTTGTGCAGCTGAGGGAGGTTTTCCTTTTTCTTGCCAACCACAAAGACTTCAGCAGGTTTTTTTTTCCTTTCTTTGCAGGTCTACAAAGCTTTTCCTCTGCTCCCCTAAAACAGACTTGTAGAAGCCTGCTTGAAGTCATCGATGTTTGACTACGACGTTGCAGAAAGGCTACCAGAAAACGTAGCGTGCTGGCTCTGGAGGTACAAAGACTTCACTCTCACACAAAACAGCAGAAGATGGCATTTGGACTGCTCAAGTCCTGTTAACCCTAATGTTTAGGAAGGCTCCACCATCCTATGGAAAGCAACATGTTTTGTGAGCACTGCTTTTGGAGAAGAAGAAAGCCTTTGTCCATCACATTAGGATGCTCTGCTTAACAATCACTTACCAAATGTAACACTTCTGTCTTGCTTTCCTAACGTGACAGACTGCTTTGCTGTTTCCAGGTAAGTCTGGAAGACAAAGTAACTGCTATACTATCTGCATTTTACTTTAAGGGGATTTTCCTTTAGTGCTGTGGACTGCATCATCACCCAACAAATATGCCACAGGCTGCTGCGCTCCTTTCCGAACAAGACACAAGGAAAACTTCACCTTGCTTGAGACTGATCTCATTACGTGCAATCCAATTGTCCTTAACTGCTTGTTCTACCTTGGACTGACTCTTGTAGCCACCCCAAGAAAAAGCAGGTCCCTTTTGCTCCCCAGGTGCAGAAGGCATAGTCTGACCACACTGAGCAGGGAGGTCATTCTGCCCCTCTACACTGCACTGGTTAGGCCACACCTTGAGTACTGTGTCCAGTTCTGGGCCCCTCAGTTTAGGAAGGATGTTGACTTGCTGGAATGAGTCCAGAGAAGGGCAACAAAGCTGAGGAGGGGTTTGGAGCACAAGCCCTGTGAGGAGAGGCTGAGGGAGCTGGGGTTGCTTAGCCTGGAGAATAAGGGGCTCAGGGGAGACCTTATTGCTGTCTACAACTACCTTAAGGAAGGTTGTAGCCAGGTGGGGGTTGGTCTCTTCTCCCCAGGCAACCAGCACCAGAACAAGAGGACACAGTCTCAAGCTGCACCAGGGGAGGTTCAGACTGGATGTTAGGAGGAAATTCTACATAGAGAGAGTGATTGGCCATTGGAATGAGCTGCCTGGGGAGGTGGTGGAGTCGCCATCATTGGAGGTGTTTAGGAGGAGACTAGATGGGGTGCTTGGTGCCATGGTTTCATTGATCAGGTGGTATTGGATGATAAGTTGGCTGTGATGATCTTGAAGGTCTCTTCCAACCTGGTTTATTGTCTTCTATTCTACACAGAGGTTCAATTACCAACTCAGTGACTGCAGCAGCTCGAGCGGCACCAACTCTGTCGCATGCACAGTGCCAGTGTGCTTAACCTTTGAACAATCCCATGCCCACCACAAGGCCCACTCTGGGCAGCAGAATGATGCTTGAGACTTGGTTTAATCTGTGTCCAAAGTGGATAAGGGCAGTGATTCAACCTGAGGTGACATTTATTACAGCTTCAGCTAACAGAGCAGCAGAAACCACACCTTGGATAATGTTGGCTTTTATGGAGTATAGAGAAGCCCCACATCAGTCTGCAATGAGAAAAGAATATGGAAAATACTTTCTAGGACTAAACAACTGTCCCCAAGACCATCCTATATGCAACAGAGAACAAAAAGAAAGCACAGAATGATCTAGACAGAAGCATGCCCTGCACCATTTTTCTCTTACTGCTCCCAAACTTGCCTGTATCCCTGTGCTGACATTCAAAGACCTGTTAATGAGCATGGAACTCATTAATTCACATGCTCAGTCTCCAAGTGTAGCCAGCAGAAATGTCAAAGGCTCCAGGGAGGTCAAGCAAACTGACATGATCCCACATTAGTACCTACAGCCTAAAATAAAACACCACAAAGCTGTTTAAAAAGGTGGAGGCGGAGGGGGATTACGGAAGGTTACAGGAAAGATTTGAAGCAGCAGAAGGCTGCAGCAGAGCTTTATCCCAGCTAATCTCCTCTTCACCTCCAAGATGCTGCTCCTTCAGAGTTACCTATAACGAAAAAAAGGGGGAAAAAAAGTATTGACCAAGAATAAGGGTAGACTACTGCATGTTAGTCAGAAGTGCATCATGCCCTGGATGTGCACCTAGCAGAGATTTGGGGATCTGAACAGGCAGCGAGAGACTAAAGAGGTTAAAAACTCAAGGCCTTGCTACAGCTATGACCTACAAAAAAAGCCCTGCTGGATCCCTACAGAGAAGAGACAGGTCTGAGATCTCATTCTTCCTCCACAACGACTAAGAGTCAAAACACGTACAGAAACATACACTACATTTTGGTGCAAGCTTCCTTGTTACAGCACCTTAGACACGCACACCCCGCTTCCTCCACGCAGCGCCCCGCACGCGCGCCCCCCGCTTCCTCCACGCAGCGCCATACACACGCGCGCCCCCCGCTTCCTCCACGCAGCGCCATACACACGCGCGCCCCCCGCTTCCTCCACGCAGCGCCATACACACGCGCGCCCCCCGCTTCCTCCACGCAGCACCATACACACGCGCGCCCCCCGCTTCCTCCACGCAGCGCCACACGCGCGCCCCCCGCTTCCTCCACGCAGCGCCATACACACGCGCGCCCCCCGCTTCCTCCACGCAGCGCCATACACACGCGCGCCCCCCGCTTCCTCCACGCAGCGCCCTGCACGTGCGCCCCCCGCTTCCTCCACGCAGCGCCATACACACGCGCGCCCCCCGCTTCCTCCACGCAGCGCCATACACACGCGCCCCCCGCTTCCTCCACACAGCGCCCCGCATGCGCGCCCCCCGCTTCCTCCACGCAGCGCCATACACACGCGCGCCCCCCGCTTCCTCCACGCAGCGCCATACACACGCGCGCCCCCCGCTTCCTCCACGCAGCGCCATACACACGCGCGCCCCCCGCTTCCTCCACGCAGCGCCACACGCGCGCCCCCCCGCTTCCTCCACGCAGCGCCATACACACGCGCGCCCCCCGCTTCCTCCACGCAGCGCCATACACACGCGCGCCCCCCGCTTCCTCCACGCAGCGCCCTGCACGTGCGCCCCCCGCTTCCTCCACGCAGCGCCATACACACGCGCGCCCCCCGCTTCCTCCACGCAGCGCCATACACACGCGCCCCCTGCTTCCTCCACACAGCGCCCCGCATGCGCGCCCCCCGCTTCCTCCACGCAGCGCCATACACACGCGCGCCCCCCGCTTCCTCCACGCAGCGCCATACACACGCGCGCCCCCCGCTTCCTCCACGCAGCGCCATACACACGCGCGCCCCCCGCTTCCTCCACGCAGCGCCACACGCGCGCCCCCCGCTTCCTCCACGCAGCGCCATACACACGCGCGCCCCCCGCTTCCTCCACGCGGCGCCATACACACGCGCGCCCCCCGCTTCCTCCACGCAGCGCCATACACACGCGCGCCCCCCGCTTCCTCCACGCAGCGCCCCGCACGCGCGCCCCCCGCTTCCTCCACGCAGTGCCCCGCACACGTGCCCCCCGCTTCCTCCACGCAGCGCCATACACACGCGCACTGCTTACTCCACACGAGGCTGTGTGTAAGGCTCAGACGTGTATCAGCAAAAAGGAAAGCCCACTCAGCTTCTCAATCATAACTGTCAGCAAAAGCAGCGACTGAAGAAGCTTGGTCTCTTTCCAGTTATGATTTAGAAGTGCCCCTATTGTTTTAGTCTTTTCAAGCTACACGTTAGGCCTAAGGTAAAAACTACATTTCTTAGAAATTGGTGTTTTCCCCCTTGCTGGCAAATCTGGATTTCACCAATGCACCCTTCTCAGCCTGCTAATTTCTGAGGCTATTCAAGAGATTTCTTTGTTCTGTAGTGCACTCACTGAAGCACAGTCATGACTTGAAGTTACTACCCCAAGGTATTTCTTGAAAGAGGTGATGGAAGATTTAGAAGCACTGAGTATCTCCTTTTGGCTCACCACCAGGCAGGAGAGTACTGCCCAGGTTCTCTGTAACATACCCCAGGTAGGACTTTCCAATAACATTGTGCTAGGAAGAAGTCTTCTGCTGAGGTTCAGACACTTCTGGCCATAATTATCTTGCCTTGGTCTTGGAGAAAGTTACCATCTTTCTATTACTTAAATACTTGAAGCCAAAACAGGATGACAAATGTCATGGCTACTTGTCAGCTGGAGGAAGAACAGGATGCATCCATGGGCAAGGAGCAAGTGAGGCACTCAAGGTCTGGCTGAACCCCTCGGTTACTGATTGAGACACTCTGAAAGACACAAATTCCTTGAGGAATACCAGTTCCAGAGCAAAATGCTGACAATTACAGAAGCAACACCACCTCTGAGGATCACCTTTTCACCCAGAAGGCAGCATTTCAGGGGCTCCCATTGGCTTGCACTGAGGTTTTCAATGAGGAATACACTGCAAACATTCCATATTTCCTCTTCTCATATAGGCACATGAAGCAGATCCTCATTCTCAATGTTGTAAGTAGCCAATGATGGAGTAAATGTCTACTCCAGTGAAGCATCTAATAAACTAGACCTGATGTCCTGACCACTATCAGACACTAGAGGAGTATTTTTCACTTTAAATAGACATACTGCTTGCCTGGAAGATCTTCAACACACAAATTAACAACCAGTCTGCAGTTTCTTATATGAAGAATTTGAGATGTTCTTTTGTCATGAGCCTGGATTTATTTGGAGCATTTCACAGCTATCACACAGACTCAGTCTTGTTTGGGTGGTGTTTATTTTAATTTCCCTTAAGAGTTTGCTTCAGTTTCCTGGTTCCACTCTAATGGCTTAAAAACAAACAAACAAAAAGCACCCAAACCCACCACACAGATCTGAAGACAGCGCTGTACAGTTGCCCACAATGCACCAGAAAAGGCAGATTGGAGCCAAAGACAGAGAACAGACAGGCATATGCTACCAGGGTAAGAGACTTGAGAAGAGTCCAAGCAATTATGTTGACAAAGCTCCTAAAAATACCTTTCAAAAAAAAAAAACCAACAGAGCAGAAGTTACAGACATTTAAGGAAAACAACTGTAGGATGCAGCTATAAGCAGGTTTTCATTTGAAGGGTTGATTGTTCCTAACCTGCACTTAGATATATAAATATTTCAGCCAGCCACAACTGCTTGACATCCTGATGATGTGACTCAAAGCTCCATTTGAAGGAAAGATGGAAATCCAGCAGGCCTCAGAAAGGATGCTGGGCATTGTTTAAAAAGAAGTATTAATCACAGCAGAAGTGACAGAAAGCATCATCTTAATTGTGGCTGTGGAATGAAGAGGCTTTGGAGAAAACAGACTCTGTTGCAAGGTTAAGAGGAGTCTGGTGAAGCACAACAGCGTTGAGCAAGGAGCAATGGATGTAAGTTGCAGCACAGGAAGTTCCACCTCAACACAAGGGGGAACTTCTTTACTAGAATAGAATAACCAGGTTGGAAGAGACCTTCAAGATCATCGTGTCCAACCTATCATCCAACACCACCTGATCAACTAAACCATGTAAGGGTCACAGAGCACTGGAACAGGCTCCCCAGAGAGGTTGTGGAGTCTCCTTCTCTGAAGACTTTCAAGGCCTGTCTGGATGCATTCCTCTGTGACCTGAAGTAGATTATACAGTCCTGCTCCAGCAGGGGAGTTGGACTCCATCTCTTTGGGTCCCTTCCAACCCCTGACATTCTGTGATTTTGTGATCTTGTGATATCCTGTGACAGGTCCCTCACCAGCCCCAACACGGTGCTGCTGGGACAGCAGAGAGCTTGTACAACTCCTACAGAAAACACCTGACACATGAGCCAGCAGCCACAGAATCACATATCCCAGTGCTGCAACTGCCAACCAAGGCTATATGGGGGGTAAGGAAATCTCCAAATATGGGTGGGTCTCCTCACCATCTTCCCTGGTAGAATAGAAGAGAATGAACCAGGTTGGAAAAGACCTTCAAGATCATTGTGTCCAACCTATCACCCAACACCATCTAACCAACTAAACCATGGCACCAAGCACCCCATCCAGTCTCTTCCTAAACACCTCCAGTGATGATGACTCCACCACCTCCCTGGGCAGCCCATTCCAATGGCCAATCACTCTATCTATGAAGAATCTCTTCCTAACATCCAGCCTAAACCTCCCCTGGCACAGCTTGGGACTGTGTCCTCTTGTTCTGGTGCTGGTTGCCTGGGAGAAGAGACCAACCCCCACCGGTCTACAACCTCCCTTCAGGTAGTTGTAAAGAGCAATAAGGTCTCCCCTGAGCCTCCAGGCTCAGCACCCCCAGCTCCCTCAGCCTCTCCTCATAGGGCTTGTGCTCCCAACCCCTCCCCAGCTTTGTTGCCCTTCTCTGGACACGTTCCAGCAACTCAACATCTTTCCTAAACTGAGGGGCCCAGAACTGGACACAGTACTCAAGCTTTGAAGCAAAAGGTGCACTTGACACTGTGAACACATGCACTTCTCTCAGGGTCTGAGCACTGGCCCAAGCATGCTAGGTTTAAAAGAACAGGAGGAGAGAGTAAGAGATCCCAGCAGAGCGATCTGGAATTTTCAGGAAGATGGAAAACAAGCATTCAAGTAACAGAAAGGGGTGCACCCTTAGAATAAAAGCACCTCCAGCAGCCCCACACAAACCCTGTTACAACAATTATCTTTAATTGCCTCATTGATTAGCCATTGTCATTTCCCCCCATTCTCTGCTCACAAATCACTGTGCTCAGCTTGCCACCAGACGCTCTGCACAGCGGTTGCACCGCAGAGAGAACAGGAACAGTGGCCAAGCCTTAGCCTGGCTGTTACTTCCTCCCTTAGGAACAAGAGGAACACCAGCCCTGTGCAGCACTGCCTGGCAGGCGCTGCAGACCCAGCTTCACACAGGGAATTCACCAATTACAAATGAATGTATTGGTTTTTCCTCTAATTTTCAGTCAGGGGATCTCTGAAGAGCTCGCTTTTACAAGAAGCATTTTGCTAAGACAAACACTGTACAGGCCACACGGCTCCAAGTCAGCCACGAGGTGCATGGTGTCAGCCTACTGAGGTATGGTCACAGAATCACTCCAAGCATCTCCTCAGGCATCTCTGCATCTAACCACAACCCAGTGGAGCACAGTCCTCCCAAGACAGAGGGGCTATACCCCAGTGCTCTTAAAACACCCTGGAGTCACACCGTGCTCAGGGGATGGAAATAGTATCATAGTATCAGTCAGAGTTGGAAGGGACCACAAGGATCATCTAGTTCCAACCCCCCTGCCATGGGCAGGGACACCCCACACTAGATCAGGCTGGCCAGAGCCTCATCCAGCCTGGTCTTAAACACCTCCAGGGACAGCACCCCAACCACCTCCCTGTACAACCCATTCCAGGGCTTCACCACTCTCATGGTGAAGAACTTCCTCCTCACATCCAGCCTGAATCTCCCCACCTCCAGCTTCATTCCATTCCCCCTAGTCCTATCACTACCTGATATCCTGAGAAGTCCCTCCCCAGCCTTCCTGTAGGCCCCCTTCAGATACTGGAAGCAAGCTCCCAGTGCTGAGCTCCTCGAGCTGCCTCCTCTCTCCTCAGCCACACGCTGGGTCCATGGAAATGGAAAAACCCATTTGGTGGTGCTGTTAAGAATCACTTCATCACATGGCAGATGAGGCTTCCTCTGCAGTGCCCTGCATCTTAAAAACCCAACAAACTCACTGCTGCTTTAGAACCTTCTCTTTCTGAAAGGCACGCAAGTCACTGGTTGTGACAGCAGAGGCCCTACATAAGTGGTCCCTCCCAACCACTTCTGAGGCAATTTTCTCAGCAGCAAGGCCATCCTCACAGCTGCCTGATCCCAGCATCTGCTTGTTCCTGCTGCTGTAGTAGCAGCTGAGTGGCCCTGCTACAGGTGCTTGCAGCTATCTCACAAACTGGACAGGGAAGATGGTGAATGTCAAAAGCTATCAAACATTATGGCAAAGGACATTTCAAACTCAGCGACGTTCACTGACCCTGCTTTGCTCTGTGGCCCTGCAAAGAGATTTGGAGAGGCAGCAACTGGAGGCTGTGTAAAGTGAAGCAGGCAGCTTGCTCATCTTGCTCCACTGCTTAAAGCACTCAGGGTCCACAGCCCTGTTTGTGGGAAGCCAGCTCCACTGTGCCAAACTGACAATACACATTCTGCTTTCTTCCACGCTGTGCCTCATGCCTGAAAGAAACACTGAGCACATCCACACACTCCAGAGTTGCTAGCTCTCAGGACATGAGCTGCTAGGGTGCACACTCTCCCCTCCAAAGCGCTCTAAAGAAGGGACTTGGCAAAGCAAGAGCCCCACCCTGCTGTACAGCCTTGTCTCCCTGCTCCTTCATATCCCTCCTCTGACTCAAGTGAAAACAATCCAAGCAACAGCAACAACTGCACTTGATAATTCAGAAAACTTTTATACCACTTCACACAAACCAAGGGTTTCTCTTCCTTGGTTTATTTTGTACTTTACAGGCACCCCCAACAGCAACACTATGCTTTCCATGGATCCTGTTAAGAGGAAAAGCTGGAGCGAAGACAGACAAAACACAGCTGGAGAGCAAAACCAATGGGCTGTGACGCTCCAGGTCAGTGCAGGATGGGGTTATTCACATTAGCCTCTGCCTCACTCCCCTAGAAGGCTTTCAAAGGGTAAGTGGGAAAAGTACTCCAGCATAAGCATTCACAACTCCACTTAAACATAAAAATCAAATCAAAAGCTTCTCCAAAGCTTTCAACTCCCAGCTGTGAAGTGGCTGGTACAAAACAAGGTGTTTCTGCTGCATTACAGTCTGTATGTTAATGCTGCTAACTTGCCCTTTTTTCAGTGTGAAGGTAAACAAATGGATTGCTTTAAGCATCCAGGAATTGAAGTAACGTGCTGTATTTCCAGCTAGGAAGAGCTCTTTTCTCGCTCTCCTTTATACAATGAGTATCTCCTCCTTGAAGTTCTGGTTTGGTAAGAAAAATGCAGCCAAAGCTGCCGATTGTGCAACAGGCATGTGATGAGGCTGCTCGGCCTTGACAGCACCGTTAAACCAAATGACAACAGAAAGAGGCCAAAGAACGAGAAACAAGGCTTTAACAAAAGCTCTGAACCTTTGGCAGCTTGCATCTACATTCTGAGTCTGCAGTTCCTCTTCCAAGGGACAGTAGAAGTTTGAATAATTGACTTTAGGCTTTTTAAATTTCACATCAAAACCAAAAAATGAAAGAGTTTGCTTCCTTTTATCAGGCAACTTGCTGGACCTTCTAAGCACTGGGCCAGTTTTCAAGTGCAAAGGGACCTTTCTTGACTAGAGTGTAACATCTGTAAGTGTTTTGCTCATGCAGCAGGGCAGCAGTGCAGCTGCCTTTGCCTAGCACTGCATGCACATGGACCTCCCTGGAATAAGGTATTTTTCAAGGGCAATGAAACCACCTTCCCAGGCATGCCAGCTCAGCAGTGGACACAGAAAATGCTGAGCATCACAGAGGCGAGAGACAGCAGAGGACGAGGAGCTGCTACCCTGCCAGCTGTCTCTGAGCAGCCACCAGGAAGAAGGCTGGATCAGGCTGAATTTAGTGTCCAAGCAAGGAGCACACAGCCTGGAGGCTGTTGATTGAAGATCCCTAACCTAGATGAAGCTTTCTAACAAAGCAATTACTGTGCCTGAGCAGAAGTGAAACAGCCAGAGCATTTCAGACGTTTCTCATCAGCAGGAGGTACATTCTGAGGACAGAGATGACAGAAGGAGCATGCCCAAAGTTGCTTCATGAAATGGATTTGAAGATGAGTTTGTCTCCCTCACCTCTCTCACCAGGGCAGGTGCCCACCCAGCATATGGAAGGCAGCATTTCTTTCTGCACTTCTTGTGTTCTTATGCCATGTTCACACTTCAGAAGTAACATAGTGAGGAGACTACAACTGGAACAGTCAAGGCTTGAGAGAGGCACCACCAAAACTGGGATCAGAGCTCTCACCTGGGTGAGCAACCCTTTTCCAGAGTATCTGCTGGTGCCATGCACACACACACAGGCAGCAAGACACAAACCCAGTTTTGATGCAGTCTTGTTAAAAGCCAGGCTCGATGCACTCACTATTTCAGCCAAGATACACCTAAAGAGGGAACTTGATGTCAACAACATTCAAAAATAGACACTAATGAGCAGAAGAAATCCCAAAATACAAGCATCCTCCTAATGCACATTCATGTGCTCAGCACTCACAGCAGCTATTCTGGTTTCTTGCAAGACACCACCATTTTGGGGTTTTAATGCCTTACTTTTGGTCCTTTTTTTTTTTTTTTTTTTTTAAACTGAAGTAAAAACCAAACAGGAAAAAAAAAGTCCCTCCCCTTAAAAAAAAAAAAAACCACCACCACACCACAACCCAATTCCAACCCCCCCCCAAAAACCCAACCAAACAGGAAAAAAAACCCAAAACCTACACCAAAACCAACCAACCAAAATGGTCATTCTGCCCCTGTACACTGCACTGGTTAGGCCACACCTCGAGTCCTGTGTCCAGTTCTGGGCCCCTCAGTTTAGGAAAGATGTTGACTTGCTGGAATGTGTCCAGAGAAGGGCAACAAAGCTGGGGAGGGGTTTGGAGCACAGCCCTGTGAGGAGAGGCTGAGCGAGCTGGGGTTGCTTAGCCTGCAGAAGAGGAAGCTCAGAGGAGATCTTATTGCTCTCTACAACTACCTGAAGGGAGGTTGTAGACCGGTGGGGGTTGGTCTCCTCTCCCAGGCAACCAGCACCAGAACAAGAGGACACAGTCTCAAGCTGTGCCAGGGGAGGTTTAGACTGGATGTTAGGAAGAAATTCTTCACAGAGAGAGTGATTGGCCATTGGAATGTGCTGCCCAGGGAGGTGGTGGAGTCACCATCACTGGAGGTGTTTAGGAGATTTGATGGGGTGCTTGGTGCCATGGTTTAGTTAATTAGGTGGTGCTGGATGATAGGTTGGACGTGATGATCTTGAAGGTCTTTTCCAACCTGGTTTATTCTACTCTATTCTAAACAATAAAAAAAACCTGCTTTCTGCTGAGCAGAGTCTAGAGGGGGGTGGGTAAAATCCAATATCCCAAAACAATCAAACCCAAAAAGCCAAACAGTAGTAGCCTCAAGTGGAAATGTTATGATACTCACTACAGGAAGATTTTAATTTCCTTAACTTTCACGGCCTGCCTGCTCATCTCAGTACTGCTGCTGATCATACTGACAGATAACACTTTTGTAGTCAGACCTCCCAAAGCTTTCATAACTGCTGAAATCTAAAATTAGACAGCCACAGACACCAAAATACCTTTCACTACCCTTTTAGAGAGACATTAGAGAAGCCTGGTTGAGCATTCTGTATCCACAGACAAAAAGCTATTGTCCGTGTGGAGAGCAATGTCATCCGTGACAGAGAAAATACTTTATCAATGAAAATTAAAAGTCTCCTCAGACAAATGAGCTACTGAGAAAGCAATTTGTACAGCCTTAACCTGCTAGCAAAGGGCAAAGGATGCGTACAGCAGCTTGCAGGGAAGGGTGGGAGGAAAAACCACAAGGATCTTGTGGCTTAATGGGCAGCAGTTTACAGCAGCAGATTCGAATTAAACCCTGAAGATGTCACAGTGATATTGACTGTGCAGATTCTCTCAACCACAACTTCATCAATACAACACTTAAGTCCAATAAAGCCACCACACAAAAAGCACTGCAAAAATTAAGAGTTACACTTCTGGAGCTACTTATTTTATGGGAGCTGTACATTAAATGGTCAGTGTGAAAGAGCTGTGATGTAGCTTTGTTTCCACTGCTCCCACTCCCGTCTATGTCTGGCCACTCACTTTTAGCAATCATTGTTTTGGGAACTTGGAAAATCAGTACATGACAGATAACACTAGGTCCCTGCAGAAAGCTTATTTACAGTAGCATCCTATCTCTGGCACTTGCAGTCATAGCACTTCTTGGCTGTTAATGAAGGCCATGCATGTGATCAAGCCTTAACACTCACGAAGAAGCAGGGTTTAGCAGGTATTCCTGCTTCAGAGATCACCTCTCAAGTCTCCTGTTCTCCAAGCTAAAGAGACCCTATTTAATAGGTAAAAATAGCACAGCAGATGAATTTTCTAAAACTCAGAGTTAAGTCTGAGTTCACTTCTGATACAGGAACTGGCTTTAACACAAAGAAATTACATGTCTATGATATATAGTACCTTTCACTAAATTAATACCAAGTGGCACAGGCACTAACAGCTGATACAGCCTTAAAAGGACTGCTGGCATTTGGGTGCTAAGTTTCCCTTCTCCTGGACAGAGAACAGTCTGGTTTCTTTTCAATAAAAGCATTGAGTGCTACTTTCTTCCTTAGTTCCTGCTTCTACAAAAATAAGCTATTGCCATCCCTTCCCTCACTCCAAGCTGCACACAACCTTGGATGTTTTTGTCCTGCAAAGGAGGGTCTGTACACCCTCCCCTTTCCTTATAAGCAAGGATGAGGCTGGTTGGGATGACTAACATACACTGATGGCATGTACTGCTCAGATTTCCCATCACTACTGTGTTCCTCTGCCCTGCATAGAAGAGGAAAATGGTATTTTGCTTATGCTTTGTTTCTTCATTCAGACTCGGTCACTGGGGACAACTGTTTGGGGCAAATCCTGTATTTCTCATACCAGCAGAATCTTGGTATGGACACTTTTCATAAAACCACTACAGAAAAGTTAAAGCAAGGCAAAATCCTTCAAGAAGAAGGTGAAAGGCCAGCAGCAGCAGAACTTTTCTAGCACTCCCAGTGAATTTACTTGAGCAGCATAAAAACCTCCTTGGAACTTCTCGCACAATGAACGCGAGCAACACTAAAAGCAGCGCTGACATCTTGCCAACCACACTTGTGCCATGGGCTGCTCTCCTGTTCACCCCAAATCACCCTGTTCCATTAAGCCTTAGCTATCATCCTCTCTGCCCTTCACCTTACACTCCCCCAAGCTCTTAAGGAACAGTGTGAAGTCTTTCATTTGCATACAAACCCAGAGTTTTCAGCACAGGAGGTGGTGACTGTGGAGTACAGGTTGACAATAGTGCATGCTCACACTGTGCTGGGTAAGTGCTAAACAAATAAAATACCAAAAATCCCTCAAGCCTGATCAGCAAGGATGACATGCATCCCAATGGTCTACTGAACCACAGTGCTGCAGCAAGGTGCAGCCGGTACATGACGTGATGTAATGTGTCCTTTCAGGCAGCAACAGCCTCTGTAACCCCAGAGCGCACAAAGGGGAGGCAGTGCACAGAGGGATGGAGGACTGCGGGCACAGCCACTAAAAGCTGCTCTTTAGTGCAGGGAAACATCAAGCCCAAAGGCAGCAAATACCACATTAGGATGCACAGCTACAGCTCAGTAGGATAAAGAGTTTTGCTGGCACTAGGAATTTGTGTTTGGACTGGAAAGGGGTAAACAGCAGAGGTGAAGCACGCTTTCCTTTACACCACTACTGCTGGCTTTCTGATGAGTATTTCACCCAAAGGGGAAGAAAATGCTATATTCACAGCGAGAGCATTTCAGTAATTTCACCTACTTTTCATCAGCATTTCAGTTAAACACTCACATCCCCACTTTTCATGATCTCCAGTACATGTGACAGGTCTTCTCACGCACAAAGAGCCACTGCTGCAAGACTGCTCACTGTGAGAGCATGCTGAGAGCTACAGGAGCTGTACTTTAAAACACAGAGAAGTTGCCTGCTCCCAAGCACAAAGGTACTGTTTAACAGAGAAGCCCCTTTTTATCATTCAGACAGCATTAAAAGGAGTTAAATCTAATACACTAGTAACTCTGCTACAGCAAATTAAGTGTCCATCCTGAAACTCAAAAACTCCACTTAACCCCAGACAGGTTCTAATTAACATTAAACTAGTTTCAGGACCAGATCAGCTCAACACTCAAACATTCGGTTCAGAGCCTAGTAAAAAAAAAATACTACACACTCCAACATTTCCTTTTTGATAGCTGAGAAGTATGTAAAACTGATCCCCCATTAAATTTAAATAGGCTTATTAATAAAATATTGAGGATGTGCTACTTTGAGACATCAGGAAAAGGAAAAAAAAGAGAAGAGGAAAAAGAAGAGTATAAATCGGTGATAACATTATTTCTATTTTTAAATACATCCCACAGAGGCACCCAAGATAGATGAGAAGTGCTAAGCCCAGCCCACAAGCTTATTTATTTATTTAATACTTCTTATGTGCTATTTTTAACTGCAGAAGACAGCAAAAAAAAAAAAAGCATCCATTAGAAAAATTACACCGGCAAGAGTCCTCCTCACACGGGTCAGAGAAGCGAGAGATCTGGCTGGATGCAGCGGTTAAGAGGAGAGGTGTTGCTTCCTCCCTTTTCCTACAGGTCTCTGGAATCAAAAAGCAATTTTAGTTTTGCAGCATCAGCTAATCCAGAATCTGTAGCTGCAAGCCTCTGTCAGCCCTTGCTCCCCACCCCCCCCCCCCCCCTTCCCACAAGGTTTAATTCTGTACGTAACACACGGGGCGATGGCATCCACACCACGCCTAGCGCACAAGGGCCGTTAAGACGGAGATGTATGGCTTTGATTTGCCTTTTCTAAGCCTCCGTTGTGCACACAGAAAATAAATGAGAAGAAATGCAATAGCCTCCTAGTATTGCATCACTTCTGGGAAGACCTCTTCCTTTGGGAGAGGGGGGGGAAAAAAAAAAAAGCAATTTAAAATTTGCCATTTTTTTTTTTTTCCAATGGAGTGAAAGGAATTTCTCTCAGCTGATGCTGGTTTTCTGTGGTGAGAATGGGAATGTCCCATCCTTGCCTGCCCCATCACGAGTACAAGCTTTCACACACAAAAATGTCAAGCTACTCAAGAAGAAAATCCCCCCAAACCAAACAACAAAAGCCCCCCCCCCCCCCCCAAATAATCTTGACTTCTACATGTCATCTTCCTCAACAGTTGCCTTCCTTGGGGAACTACAGAGTGTTTTCATGTACAGCCTGAGCAGAACATTTTCCTTTTTCCCTCCCAACTGAAGAAATAAAGCCTCAATTCCATGAAGAAACTCTGCCACACCCAAGCAATTTCTACTAGGGTTTCAGGCAGACCAGGAGACAAAAATTGCACGTCAACATTTAGGTCTTCTTCCAGGAAGCTCTGCAAGCGCTTTAAATGCCCTCCTACCTCTGCTGCAGAAGGCACGGCCTGAATTGGATGTGTATGTGCTGCCCAGCCAGAAGAATAGCTACAGACAATAAAAAGGGTATAAAAGATTCATTTGAGATGTGACACAGGTCTCCTGCAGTGCTCCAGGTCCCCACACAGAGGCCCAGGGCAGAGTGGGAGAACAGACCACCCTGTGCAGGACACTGCACTGCTCTGCAGTTACCTAGGTAGATCGAGGTGGAAACGTTAAGCCAGATAAGCACAGGACTCTGTAGTTAATGCATATGCAGCAGCTGGATTTCTTAAAAATCCATTATCCCCTCATTTTACATTTTGCAAAATGAGGGTTTTTTTGTAAACAGAACCAAGGAGGATTTTGGTGTCACTTAGAACAAGTAGAGTTTGTTTGTCCTACCTGCCTGAAGATGAGCTCAGTTTGCTGAGAACAGGCATTACTGAGCCCATAAATGGAAAGCTTTTTATTCATAATCTATTTGTATGCTGCACTAACAATACTGAGGGCTGAGAAATGCCTGAATTTCTGACAGAAGCAGCTTTCTCTGCAGTGGAAAGGTCACACTGCACAAAGAACCACAGAAGCAGCTGAGGCACAACAAAGTGTCACCTGCAGAACATTGAATAAAAAGCAATTAAAGCAATTTTGCAGGTACAAAAATCACCACTAAACTTGAGACTCTAGATAAACACTCAACACACTCTCTGTATTTGTAATCTATCTTCAAGTCAGGCCTGGCTTGGGCCAGGGAGCCTGTGGTACAAGTTTGATTTCTGACTTACTTATGAAATATTCTGAATATTCTGCACGTGGGCCTCAGAAAGCACTCCACGGTCTGCCAGCAGTAGGCAGGAACCCAAGCAAGTTATCTGCTGAAAAGCCAGATTTAAGAGTTCACATACTTCTTCCCCCTTAAGTATTGCATTCAATGACATTAGAAGAATAACTTCCAGGGCACAGCATCCATCACACGTTCCTCAGGCTGCTCAAAGAGAATCCGAGTCATTTGCCCAGTTCCAGATTCTTGCTTGCAACCAGAAACTGCAGGGACTTAAAAAGCCTGAAACACAGTTAGAAAGTCTGAGCTTAACAAGCAGCCATACATCACATAAATTAAGAAACACTCTTTGCAAATTTGGGAGTGTTGAAACTAAACATCACACATCCTGTCTTGTCATAAGCAAGGAACGTGGACCCACAAGTGACTTCATCTCAGAACCCAAAGACAGACTTAATCTCCCAGACAGGCTTAAACAGCTTAAACTTTCCCACTTGTACAAAATCCTCCCCCGCAATTACAAGTTGTTATGCTTCCTTTCTATGCTTTGATGCCATAAATTCAATGTTTCCCTTGAAAGTGCTGTTCATATGTACACTTGTGCAACATTTAAACTGAATACATAATCTAATGCTGTCAAAATAGCTCATTACTGGGGTCTCGTCAAGTTCCACAAGCCACATTATACAAACAATATCCCCCTCACTGCAGAGACGTGTTCATGTTTCAAACCTCCATTTGCTAGAAGAATTAAATTGCTATCAGTTTTCTTTGTATGGCCACAAGCAGGCTCAGACCATCCCTGAGGAGAGGGAACATTCACACACCAAGAGACAATTCTTCAGGCTAAGCTGAAGTCTGATCTGGAAAGCAAATCACTTAAGCAGTGAAAGACCACAGCGGAAGGCAATTTGTATTTTGGTAACCTTTCCCCACATATAACTCTTTGAGTTTTCCTGACCTCTACTATTTTTATTTCAGCAACTAAGCAAAACAATAAAGTGACTACTTTAGGTCTGCAAACACTCAACCTCTGAGATATTAATTATCTTTTCTGAATGGTGACTTCAAATGATCAGTAACTTCAGTCATCCACTTTGCCAGACACGCCCCCCACCCCCTCCAATTCCCTCCAGCTCACAAGCTGCCTAAGCATCTAGCTTCTTCTGGGACATTTTCAGCAAGGCAGATGGTTCTTGAAGGACAAAAATCCACAAGATCATCAATTTAGGAGGAGAATCTTCTGTTGCTTTCTGGGCACAGAATAAATAAAATACTCTATCTAAAATACAGCACGGATAGGTAAAATCAAGTAGTATGGTAGGTTATTTAGGATTTCCAGATTTTGACCAGCTTTATGAGCAAGGAAACATGATAAACACAGAAAGAGGTCTTCTGATGCTAGTTCAACACTACATAACTTGATTCCTTCCTCTCTCTTTTGAAAGCCACATTAGCTGAGAGCAGGGAAATCCTCTCTCTCTCATGGGTTGGGCCTAATACATACACAGACCTCCAAGAGGTCTGTCAAAGACAAACCTGAGACTTCCATTCTGGAAATAATTGACAAAATCCTCTTTAAAACCACAGCTACTACAGAAACCATTTCCTTATGTGCAACTGCCCTTGACAAAACCTCCCTCATTATCAGTCAAGCCAGCAAAACACAAACCTCCCTGAAAACAAACAATGATCTGGAGGACCACAATAGACTGCCCATGAATTATGGAAAAGCCAGGTTGTGTTGCAGCCCTGGAAGTTTCCACCTCTCAGTGATGCTTCAGAGATCCTGACTGCTCGACAGAAGTGGGGAAAACAACACCTTAAACCACAAGTATTATAAATGTTTCAGCCTTTAGTATGGGAAAAGACAGAGAGCTCCCCAAACTACCCCTTCCAAGATAAATACATGACCAATGGTGCCTTCCTCAGGAAAGTGAGGCTTTAAACAGCGCCAGGAAAATCATCCTGGCTTGTATCAAGAACAGTGTGGCCAGCAGGAGCAGGGAGGTCATTCTGCCCCTGTACACTGCACTGGTTAGGCCACACCTCCAGTACTGTGTCCAGTTCTGGGCCCCTCAGTTTAGGAAGGATGTTGACTTGCTGGAGTGTGTCCAGAGAAGGGCAACAAAGTTGGTGAGGGGCTTGGAATACAAGCCCTATGAGGAGAGGCTGAGGAAGCTGGGGTTGCTTAGCCTGAAGAAGAGGAGACTCAGGGGTAACCTTATTGCTCTCTACAACTACCTGAAGGGAGTTTGTAGACAGGCAGAGGTTGGTCTCTTCTCCCAGGCAGCCAGCACCAGAACAAGAGGACACAGCCTCAGGCTGTACCAGGGGAGGTTTAGGCTGGATGTTAGGAAGAAGTTCTATACAGAGAGAGTGATTGCCCATTGGAATGGGCTGCCTGGGGAGGTGGTGGAGTCACCATCATTGGAAGTGTTCAGGAGGAGACTTGATGGGGTGCTTGGTGCCATGGTTTAGTTGTTTAGGTGGGTTGGATGCTATGATCTTGAAAGTCTCTTCCAGCCTGGTCTATTCTATTCTAAATAGGCAATATGAGTAGTTGGTCTCATGAAGATTAGTTACCCCAGAAAGCCAGGTACATGACCTTTTAAAATCATCTTTTTTCTCTTCCCAGGAGACCCTAGTCAGCACACTTATATCTTTTATACGCATCAGGAACAAGTTCATTGTTTGAAGCAAGTCTCTTCACACCTCTTCTGGAGGAGAGGACACCAAGCAGAGCCTAACCAAAACAGAGGCTTGGCTCAGTTCTGTGCATTTTGTTACAGGTAAGTTTTTTTATTAATTAGTTTTTAGTGTGGGTTAGGGTTTTGGGTTTTTGGGGTTTTTTTTGGCTTGATTTTAATTCCATCCTAATTGTTTCATGTTACCTAGGCTACAAATCCATTCAGTTTTATAATTTAACATTTTTCAATACAGAACTTGAGCAGCATTCCTCCTGGGAATAAAGGAAAATGATGAATTGCAGAAGGGTGAAATGAGGGAGAACAGAGCTTGAAAAAAAAAACCAAAAGCCACAACAGAATTCAGAACAACTGTGCAAAGGGGAAAGCACCCAAAATAACACTGACTGTTCATCTCATACAAGATCTTAGAGCAGTTTGCCAACATCAGGTATTTGGGCAAGTTTTTCCATACAGATAAGATACTTTAAAACCACAATTAGTGTGTCAAAGAAACCTTTAAGATCTGGGGAAGAGGGTGGTGTGGGGGAATATACAAACCTACTCACTAAGGGAGGCTGGAAAAAAGAAAATGTGCTTTCAAGCATCCAGGTGTTGCAAGAGATTACAGAAAGTCACAGGTGTTGCCTATAGAGATCAGACACTTAAACTCTGCATTACTCCATGCACCAGATCATAGTATCACAGTATCAGTCAGGGTTGGAAGGGACCACAAGGATCATCTAGTTCCAACCCCCCTGCCATGGGCAGGGACACCCCACACTAGATCAGGCTGGCCAGAGCCTCATCCAGCCTGGTCTTAAACACCTCCAGGGACAGCACCCCAACCACCTCCCTGGACAACCCATGCCAGGGCTTCACCACTCTCATGGTGAAGAACTTCCTCCTCACATCCAGCCTGAATCTCCCCACCTCCAGCTTCATTCCATTAAAGATTCAAGTGTAGGTAAGTAGAGAAAGGTACTAAAATCACACTAATGTGATTTTTGCTTTGAAACAGCAAATAGGAAGATGTGTCTCCTGAGACAGAGGTATTTTACGCCACCGCTGAGATGTCTCAATTGATTTGCTTTAACCCACTGTTAACACTTCTCCCAGGCCACACACAGTATCACACACAGTATCACTAAGGTTGGAAGAGACCTCAAAGATCATCGAGTCCAACCTGATCCTCTGTCCCCACATGCAAGAGAACCAGGTTCCCCCTGAAAAATTCATTGCCCCCAACACCCACCCATCCACCAACACTGCAGTCACAGAATCACAGAATCACCAAGGGTGGAAGAGACCAAGTCCAACCTGTCACCACAGACCTCATGACAAAACCATAGCACCAAGTGCCACGTCCAGTCCCCTCTTGAACACCTCCAGGGGCGGTGACTCCACCACCTCCCTGGGCAGCACATTCCAACAACGAATGACTCTCTTGGTGAAGAACTTTCTCCTCACCTCCAGCCTAAACTTCCCCTGGTACAGCTTGAGACTGTGTCCCCTTGTTCTGGTGCTGGTTGCCTGGGAGAAGAGACCAACCCCTTCCTGGCTACAACCACCTTTCAGGTGGCCACATCCACCTCAGGTGAACCTACCATGTGGCAGTGTTATGTTTGCACCATCAACGATTGCTTGTGCCAGTTCGTGATCGTTGCTCTCGAACGCGTGAGCAGCAGCCTTGAGGGCGTCCCAAATCTCCTTGCGGCCTTCGAAAGCCGGCGCGGTGTCCCAGAACTCATCCCTCTTACTGCGCAGCTGGCCGTCTGTCATGGGGTAATCGCTCTTCCATTTCGGCTTCTCCTTTTTCAAGGGCTGGTTCCGACCAAGAGCAACTGTGGAGGAGAAAGAGGAAGGGAAATTAAAACAAGGCCACGGTACCAAAAACATCACTGAAATGCCCTTTGGTTATTCTGTTCAGGATCTACGGAGCTAAAGTTTGTTTGGGGTCAATCCTGATCCTTTTTTCCATGTCTTCTGAGGTATCACCTCCCTTATCCTGGGCTCCAAGGCTACCTTCCTGATGATTCTGGACGTGAGGGGGAAGTTCTTCACCATGAGAGTGGTGAAGCCCTGGCATGGGTTGTCCAGGGAGGCGGTTGGGGCGCCGTCCCTGGAGGGGTTTAAGACCAGGCTGGATGAGGCTCTGGCCAGCCTGATCCAGTGTGGGGTGTGCCTGCCCATGGCACGGGGGTTGGAACTAGATGATCCTTGTGGTCCCTTCCAACCCTGACTGATACTATGATTTCACCTCAGCCCCTGAGCACCCTACAACTTCTCCCCAGGCTCCCCAAAAACTCAGCAACCCTCTGCCTGGGCTGTGTGTGCCTGACTGGCAGACTCACACACAGCAGAGACATCTTCCAAAGGCTGTAGCAGCAGAACAGCAAGATGGTGAAACTGCACTGCATCTGCACACTGCTAGCCACACTCTCTGCTCAACAGCCCTGGTCCTTCATTAATACAAAAAGCCCAGATGGTGAAACTGCACTGCATCTGCACACTGCTAGCCACACTCTCTGCTCAACAGCCCTGGTCCTTTATTAATACAAGAAGCCAAGATGGTGAAACTGCACTGCATCTGCACACTGCTAGCCACACGCTCTGCTCAACAGCCCTGGTCCTTCATTAATACAAAAAGCCCAGATGGTGAAACTGCACTGCATCTGCACACTGCTAGCCACACGCTCTGCTCAACAGCCCTGGTCCTTCATTAATACAAAAAGCCCAGATGGTGAAACTGCACTGCATCTGCACACTGCTAGCCACACTCTCTGCTCAACAACCCTGGTCCTTCATTAATACAAGAAGCCAAGATGGTGAAACTGCACTGCATCTGCACACTGCTAGCCACACGCTCTGCTCAACAGCCCTGGTCCTTTATTAATACAAGAAGCCAAGATGGTGAAACTGCACTGCATCTGCACACTGCTAGCCACACTCTCTGCTCAACAGCCCTGGTCCTTCATTAATACAAAAAGCCCAGATGGTGAAACTGCACTGCATCTGCACACTGCTAGCCACACTCTCTGCCCAGCAACCCTGGGACTTTATTAATACAAGAATTTATTTGTATCATCTCCTTTTAAACAGATTTAATTTAGTAGAAGTATCTATAGAAAGGCAAATAAGACACACAAAGGCTAGAATTGTCAGAGACAGGAATCCCTAAAGAATAATCCAGGAAGCCATCAAGCTTTGAAAAGTGGTTCTCTCATTCACAATAAACACAGAAGCATTTGTGTTGTTTTAGCTCCAGCTATTTTTGTGTAATAGTCAGTTAAGATAAGCACATAGGGATGATGTTGGTGGATTAAAGCTACCTGCTCAACTGCTTGGCTAAGACTGTGGTAAACCCTTCACTTCCATTTGTGTGAGTAAGAGGTTATTTCATCCTCTGTTGAAAGAAAAAGGAAAAACAAGGGAGTAAACTTCTTCAGAGTGCCCTGAATTTCTCCCTGCAAGAGGTAAAATCCTATTTCCTTCAACCCCCTCCTGGCAGTGGGAAGGTTGACAACCAGCAAGGACAGTCAAGGAAGAGTGCATTCACAAACCACAAAAACACTTCTCACCACAGCTCAATACCACAAAACTCTGAATAGTTCAGATGTGTCCACAGGGAATAGAGTGACCTTTAACAGTTAAATGAAATTTAAGTGTGCTTCCAGCTGAAAATAAGCAGACCCTCCATAGGACAGGTCATAGAAATTGGGTGATGAGTACTGAAGGCTCTTGAAAGGCAAGTAAGCTACACAGGACTGAAGTCAACTAAGGATCCCACCACGTATGATGCTGGGGAGCCCTTGCTGTCCCAAGAGAACAAAGGAACCCCAGCTGTTGCCAGGCCAGGGAAGCATGAAGAGATGAAGTTTGGCACCCCACATCCACATTACCAAGGATAAAATCTCTCTTTCAAGAATGAGACACCACAGCTGCTACAGTATCAAAGCCTGCAAAGTAAAGCTGCTGCTTCTCAGGTGCTCCTGGCTAGTCTGCAAGGATGGGAGAGCACCAGGACAAGCACAAGGACTATTCGGCATTCTGTATCCCATGTGCAACCTTAGGGATTCCCTTTCTCCAGATCCTCTTCATTTTTCTGGCAGAAAGGTGACAATAGCTGACAAAAAAACCCCTTGCATTTCACCTCAATCTTAGGCCAGCATTCTGCTTTCATTGGAACAATAGAGCAATGTCTAAATATTCTTCTTAGTTCTTACTCTAGACTTAGATTGCATCTCTACAGCTAACTACACGTGGCAGCATGTGTGGGGGTGAGGAACATGGCTGAGAAGACTAGGTGTCAATGTATCAGAAATACTCATTTCAGGTAAACTCTAATGTTTTGCAAACCCAGGATTTAATTCAAATATTCCTCCTCCTTCCTTGACCACTTTTTTTTCCTGCCACAGATGCACTCAGCTGGTTTCAGAGGGGCACTTGACTCTGAGCATTGGGTCACAGGGTTGACTAGCAGCGCCTGGTGTTGCAGCAACTTCAACAGCAATTTCAACTTCACACAGGCTTTAGGGAGACCAAAAGACATACACAAGGTCACCCCTCACACCCTTTAACGATCTAACTTCATGTTACCAAAGAAATACCTGAGCTTGGGATTCCAAATGCCATTCACGTTGCAGAAGCGGAGACAGAAGTGACTGAAAAAAAATAGGATGCTTAAAAGAATTCCTGCTGGAAAGGTGACATTGCCAACCATGTGAAGGCATGAACCTTCTGTTAGATTTCAAAAAGAAAATGACAAAATAAATATTAGAGAATATATTTTTTGCATGGAAACAAAGTCAGATGATAATTAGAAGTAGCAAATTACAACTGCCTGGCACACCAACAATGTCTCCAGCTGTTATTTTGTATCCCATGCAGAAACTAACAATAATAAACTTCTGAGACCTTCCATGTGACCACAAACATTTATGGCTTTTTGCCTCCATGGAATTGCTTCCATTTGCTTTTCAAAGAAGTGCTGACCAGTTAACAGATTTCAGAACAGCAGACCCAGGAGTTTACAAAACACCAAGTTTCCTGGCAAAGCTCAGCCATTACTAGTCCAAGTCTTTGCTGAGCACACACAAGCTGGGAGCTGATGATGGTCCAGGCTGGAACAATGGTGAAGGAGGCAGCCCAGAGAAGATGGACTGCATGCATTAAACAGTGTATTGTGTAGAAACCTACGTAGTAAAACACTTAAGGAGTTGTTTCCTTATTAAGGCTCATCAGTCAGAACATTTCAGACAGACAAACAGGGCAATGTAAAAAATTTGGGTCACTGGGCATCTTTCCTTCCAATCTACTTCAGCTAACATCTGTTTGCATGTACATTCAATGAATACTAATTTACCCCACAAGGCCCTCTCCTTCTCCCCAAACATTAATTATGAAAGTGGGTTAAAGGCACTTCCCACAGTCCCCAAGCACGGCAGCGTCTCCTGCACACAGCCCTGCCTGCCCCTTATCCAGCACCACCACACAAGCTGCCAACAGGCCATTTCTCTCTCCTGCTTCCTCCTCTGCCCAAGACAGCATCCAAATAGATTGCTCTTCACTGGACAAGAATAGAGACTAAAGAGACAGAGATCCTAACAGTCTCAAATAACTTCTCCCTGGAGATACAATCCTTCCTACCCTGACAGCAGTGATGATAAACCTGGCGATAAAATCATCTTTTCTTTTTTTTTTTCAAGCTGGAGAGAAGGATGGCAGAACAAAGTGACTCTACAAATGCCTCTAAAGCCAAATCCATTCCAACAAGCCATCCATCCCAGTACTAAGTTTGTCAACACAACTTGGCTTCCTGAGTCAGTATTTGAAAAGATCTTTAGAGTGATTACCATGTCTTAGAAGTGCTGCAAAAAAATCCCCTCCTAAAAGCTTTAGGCCACCCCTGAAGAAATATCCCCTGTCTCTCTAGCTGTGTGGATAGATGGAGCAGCAGAGGTATAAGACACTTAAGGCATGTGAAAACCCTAATGTGTAGAAGAGCCCAAATCTTTCACTTTCCATCTCCTGTTTTAGTCACTGAAGGGAAACAGCAATACCTGAATTGCTAACAATCAAAGTTTGGGACCACATCAAAGCACTTCCCCTTTTCTGTAACAAGGCTGACAAAGACTAGTCAGAATAGGCAATGAATGAAACACAACAGCAATCTGAAACACTTTTGTCAGGTATTTACGGTGTCAGTTTTAGATTCCCTGCTTTGCAAGTAAACCACAGCTCAAAAGCAAGCGCTGCCTTCGTTTAAGGCCACGCACATCACAGGCACAACCAGTTTGCAAGATGTGGAAGAGAAAGGAACATCTGCATTAATTTTTCATCTTATATCACTTCAACATAAGTAAGGAATTATTAATATCCTCCTTGAAATGACGAATAGTTTCACAAATGCCAGGAAGGCATGTTCGCTCTGAAGCGATGCTGCAAGCTGCCCATCGCAAGAGATGCCAAGGGTCGAGATTTTTGGCAAGAGATTTATTTAGAAGGGAATCTGAAGACCATCAACAGCCTAGTTTTCAAACAGGAAAAAAAAAATAAAATCAGCACATTAGTGACTGGTTATTCCTGCTCTAATAGCTCACAGATATTCAGGTACTGCTGTACATCCTAAAGAGGAGCAAGATACTGCTGACGAGCTGCAGTATCACAGTATCACGAAGGTTGGAAGAGACCTCAAAGATCATCAAGTCCAACCTGTCACCACAGACCTCATGACTAGACCATGGCACCCAGTGCCACGTCCAGTCCCCTCTTGAACACCTCCAGGGATGGTGACTCCACCACCTCCCTGGGCAGCCCATTCCAATGATGAATGACTCTCTCCATGAAGAACTTTCTCCTCATCTCAAGCCTAAACTTCCCCTGCCACAGCTTGAGACTGTGTCCCCTTGTTCTGGTGCTGGTTGTTAGAGAGAAGAGACCAACAGGAACTTACTTAAGAGTAGCCTCTCAGAAAGGAGAGCCACACAGCCTTACAAAGGACCAAAGGGGTTACTGCAAAGTGATTGCAGATGCTCTTTATCCTCTTGGGTATCAGCCCTGTTACAGCCAGAGAGTTGCCTTAAAGATGCCTCTTGCACTGTTCCCTGCCAGTCCGAATTTCACCTCTACTTCCAGGGTACACAGAGCACTGACATCAAATAGCATTTTTAGGAACTGCTAAGGTCCATTCCAGTTAATGGCAGAAGCAATAGCTAAGCAGGAAAGAAATCCCAGTAACTACTAGCTGCAGAATGAATTCCTGAGGGTTCAGCATGCATAGGAGAAGAAACCCTAACCCAAATCCAACTAGCTGGGCACTCTGGGATACATTGGGGACTGATGCAGGAGACAGGATTGCAGTGGTGTGCAGCAACATGGAGAAGCAGTGAAGAAGAGGCTGATCTCATTTGAACTCAGTATCCACCCACCCAGCATGTCTGCCATGCAGGTGTCCCCACACATGCAAAATCCAAGCACTGCTTGAGCCCCCCTCCCTTGTCAAGCATCCCTTATTAGACTGTTTAATACCTCAAAATGACCCAAACCCAGTGTCAAACAAGCAGCAGGCTGTTTCTGCCCCATCAGTTTCCCCTTCAAAGGTAGAGGAGAACCCTGGGATTCTACTGTCTGACCCACTACTCTTACCTCCTGGCAAACTACAAAGTCCTCTTTTTCTGAAGGAAAGTCTGCAAGGATTTGGAAAATAAGTCTATTTTATAACCCTTCCCACAGCTTCCCATCAGAGCAATGGAATCAGAAGGTTATCTATGCTTCTTTTCAGCCAGCTTACAGATAAATCCAGATATTTAAATCAGTTTCTGAACAGAATGTCAAAAAACCTCTCTGTAGGACTTTTTTTTAACAGCTGTTGTATTTGTTATGTCCCTGTCACTGTGGATCACAGCACTGCTGCCTCCTCCAAAACAGAGCAGATGAGGAGGAGCAGCTGGTAATGGCAAAGCCCCATACTAAAAGCCAATATCCAGCTAAAGCACTCATAACTCCCAGTTTATACACCCAGGAACTGCAGAACTTGATCATCAAATTGGAAAGCATTTCTGCCCCACAGGGCTCACTGTCAAAGCAAATAACATATATGCAACAGCTGAAGGAGGCATCAGATAGCTCATAGGCTCTGGAGAAGGACAGGTGGACCTCTGCTTCCAATTGTGAATTAGAATTTCTTCCTTTCCAGCTACTGACCATGCAGGTAACCCTGTAAAGAGAGGCCATAGGATATGGTCCCCTGCTGCAGCTCTAAGTTACCTCTGGCAAGCAAGCTAAAAACTTAAGCATTTGGGGAAATGTATCCTTTGCTGTCAGTCAGCCTTACATGAGCTTTTCCTTCCCACCTCCTTTCATTCAAGTATCTTTCACCTATTTCTTAAAATAATGTTAGGAATGAAATTTGGCATTCAAAATTCAAGCAAGTGCTCCACAGCAAATTCCTTCCTTTTCTTTCGAAACAGAAGCATATGTTGCTTGCAGCATTAGTCTTTTGCTGCTGCTGTAAGAGGCAGGAGAAACTCTCCCAATTTGGCCAAAACATGCTGGAGAAGTCTCTGTGCACACACAACCAACCCAGAGGATGGAGAGAAGAGAACCTGGCAGTGCAGTTCCTAAGAGAAGATGCTTGAACAGGACTTACTCCGTTTCAGGAGCGGAAGCCCAAAGCTGTTGATCTGCATGCATCTACCAACAGCTGTGCAAACAGGAGACCTTTCTGTGCTTTCACGTGTTTGCTGATGTGTGTGAAGACCAACACACAGTAAGGAACAAACACTGAGAAAGGCTGTCATGGAAAGACCCTCAACCAGGACGTAAGAGCAGATAAAGGCAAGTGCCACAAAATCCAAGTGTTAGGAAGACACTGAAATGACACTTGGTAACAGGAGAATCTGGCAAGCTCTGGTAATATTTTTCTCCTTTTTTTTGGGGTAGGAAACCATCTAAAAGATGGAGACAACTGCTTAAGTGTTGAGAGACCAGTAAGATTTTGAATGAACTGTGAGGAAAGGAGCAGGAGTGCCCACGAGAAGTGCTGAAGGAAGGACAGAAAAATCACCAGAGCAGCCTGTCTGAACGGGCTGGATGAGACAGGTTTTCAGAAACTATTCTCAATAGAATAAAAAGGAAATTTGATGACTGTCAGGCTCCAAAGGAGAGAAGAGAAATTATAAGCTGTCAAGGAAACACCACAGACCCAGACATGCAGAGGCTGAGGCCATGAGACCACGACACACAGGTACTGGTTGGTTTTCTGAGAGCACAGCCACGCAGAGGTTCCACAGGAGAAGCAATATCCTCCCAGGGTCGTGCACTTTGAGAAACAGCAATGGGTAATTATCTGAAGACAGTCAGGAAAAGCTAATAAATATTACACAAATTGAACTAATGATAAAAAAAATATTTCCCTTCCAAAACTGCTTCCCTGTTGAGGATCACTCGCTAACAAAGTATTTTTCTAAGATAAATGAAACGCAAAGTAAGAGTTTATTACCCATGCATTTTCTTTTAGTAATAGTCCCAAGGGTTTCCCTTCCCACAACCAGTGAGCAGTGTTCTGTCAAATGAGTCTCATTTTAAATCTGTTTTGCTCCAATTTCCTCATAAGCTATCTTGTAATTTGGTATCAATAGCTAGGTACAGTTCATCCTAATCATTACCTTGGCATCGTGCTCTGGTGTAATCCCTTCAGAAGTGTTTGGAGGAAAAGGCAGTAGAAAGGAGAGGAGCAGACAAAGCTGAGGAGGGGGCAGGGGGGAGTGTATTGCATCCACAAAGTAGACAATTTGGATAACATTAAGCAGCATGCACTTACACAATTTAAATTACATTAGGCAGCCCAGGTTTACACAACAACAGGAAAATGGCAGAATCTTGTCTGCTTATTGCCTGGTGTTCAGCGTTTCTGTTGCTTAAGAAGGTGACATTTCGGCAAGGCCAGAACAGTGTTTTGGAAAGGAAGGGCTGCCAGACAATAGCAAAGATTTTCAGCCTTACAAATGAAACATTATGCTGAACAATTAAACCTTCCTCACAAGGAAATGAAGCAGCACAGAGATTTCAAATTAAAACTACAGGAAATCCCTATTAATATGGTCCTGAGAGTGTTCAGAGCAGTGTAACATTCCTGGGGATCCTGTGGCATCGAAAAAGACACGAGCTTCCCAAATGCTTTGTGCAGATAAATAGAATCAAGGTTGGAAAAGACCTCAAAGATCATCAAGTCCAACCTGCCACCCAACACCTCATGCCTACTAGACCATGGCACCAAGTGCCACATCCAATCCCCTCTTGAACACCTCCAGGGATGGTGATTCCACCACCTCCCTGGGCAGCACATTCCAATGGCTAATGACTCTCCCTGTGAAGAACTTTCTCCTCACCTCCAGCCTAAACCTCCCCTGGCACAGCCTGAGACTGTGTCCTCTTGTTCTGGTGCTGATTGCCTGGGAGAAGAGACCAACCCCCTCCTGGCTACAACCACCCTTCAGGTAATTACAGAGAGCAATAAGGTCTCCCCTGAGCCTCCTCTTCTCCAGGCTAAGCAACCCCAGCTCCCTCAGTCTCTCCTCATAGGGTTTGTGCTTGAGGCCTCTCCCCAGCCTCGTTGCCCTTCTCTGTTCAAGTATCTCAATGCCCTTCTTAAATTGAGGGGCCCAGAGAGAGACACAGACAATGCTTGAAAGTTAAGTTTGAAGCTTTTTTTCATGAGGGGGAACTTGGGAGGGTGAAACAACCACTAAAACAACAACTACATTTCCTGGGGGAAAAAAATCCAAGTTATGTCTTTAAACTGATATGTAATAAAACACCAGGCTACAGACTCAAATCCACATTATCAAGGTGTAGGCAAACCAGCTAATTTTGAGCCAGACAAGAACTTGGGGCCTGAAGCTTTTTACAGCAGCAAACCCAGCAAAGATGCATCTGCACATAAGCAGTGAACCCATCAACCAGCCCCAGTTATTTCCCCTTTCTCCTAAAGAGGATGAAGGAAAGAAGGAAAAAAACAACCAACCAAACAAACATCAGATGGAGATAGGAAAGAACCAGTGGGGAACAGCAGACTGATCACCATCATTCTTCTCCAAGAACTGCCTGCCAGACATGACATGTGCTGGTGCTAAATGATGTATGGGGTCCCTCTGGGGAAAGGGCTGCCATCAATCACTTGTGCCACCTCGATGCTCAATGCCAGCCAGCCAAACAGTGCTCTGTCCCCTAGAAGCTGGTCACCTGTGCTGGCACTAGGGATGCTGCAAAGCACTGCTCAAAGAGGGAGCAGGGAATGTGCCTTCCCTGCCTGTGCAGGTGTCTTCTCAACTCTTAACATCTTCCTCCAAAGGAGTTAATTGCACAGAAGAGGCTGTAGTGAGTAAGATGCAAGTTACACCCGTAATTACAGGCAGCGTTGGACACTCCTATGTGCGCAGTTTCCCTGCCTCCCAGCATACACAAGACACTAAATCTTTGCAGAGTCAATCCAGAGACTTCACAGCATGAGACAGAAAACTGATGAGAGGATGAGGGCATGTGAATGTGCTGGACAAAGAAAAATTGACTCTAATTACCAGCCATTACACTGTATTTTCCATTTCTTCCATAATTCAACAGGAACTGCAGAAGAAATCAAGCAAGCTTGGTATTTCCAGGCAGCTCATCACATTTCAAAGAAGCCAGCAGTACTGCATCAAGAAATAAATGCTTCTGACTTTTGAGATTTGCTCCCTGATGCTATGCCAGATCCAAACATCCCACCTCCCCCCAGCACACAGAGGATCTATTCGGCTTACCACGCTGGGATACACTGCCATAATCTAGGCTGCCTTTCGCGGGCACTGAACCTGTATCAGTGTGTCCCATGTGTCATATTTTGTCTCAGGTGAGGAGAAATTCGCAGCTGAGAGCCAGCTGGCAAGAGGTGAACTTCAGCCTCCTCTCTGTTCATGCAGGTTTCGTGAGGACAATTGCACTGCTGCCAGAGATGCGAGAGCAGGACAGCAAACCGTGGCAGTTACAGACGCCCCGAATAAGTGGTGTCAGAGCAATAATGCAAACAAAGCCGCTGTGAAGTTCTCTGCTCTCATTTGCCTCAACATTTCAAATCACATTTTTCAAAGGAAATTTTTTGCACCAGTCTCTCTTCAAAAGCTCAGCACTATTTCCTAGCATTAATTCTGTGGCTTTATTACTAGCTCACAAAAGCTTTGTGGTTACTCCTGAGCCTGGCCTCCCCACCCAGCGCCCAGCTGGAAGCAGAAGCAGAATATTTCTTGATCATCTGGATTAAGCTCATGATGCATCACCACTTCTCCCAACAGATAAAATACCTAAGGAGTAAACACCTTTAGAGTCACCACCTCAAATTCTTACTGCCTTGGTCAAGGGGTGGTGACAAATGAAGCAAGAACACTGACTGGCAGGGCAAAGGCCAGAGGATGCTCATCTGTCTCTACCTGACAACGTCAGAAGAAACTTAGAGCAAACAATTCTGCTTCCACACCAACAAGAAGAGTGGCAGCAGCTATATTGGCTGCTCAGCATTAGCTTCAGCCTCACAGCAAGGTTCTAGCAGCACTAAGGTGGAACAGCTTCGAGGGACAGACATTATCAATGCAACTACCTGTCAGTGCTGTTTACACTAGAATTTACACTGCTCCTATCTCTGGTAGATGCATGCTTTCAACTGGATGCAGAACAGGATACAGATTTACCCGTTCCCAAATCACAGCATGCAAGCACCAAAACCTTTACCTGTACCACCCTCAGTACACAAGTAGACTACCTTTTGGAAACTGTGACAAGAACCATTAAGTGAGCTGCCAGGAAAGGAACAATATTGTGTTTGAGACAGGCTGCATGAAGCACATGGTTCTTTTGACTTCTGCAAAGCATAGCTAAGTTAAAATTCAGTCTTAGCTGGCATCAACGCAGCCTCTCACACGCAAAACAAAACAAGGGCAGCGCACAACGGAGCTGGAAGCAGTTGTGGGAATGCAATGGGAAGCTGCAGAGCTTACCTAAATTAAAGCCCAGTGCCTCATGAGGAAGAATGCAACTCAGCAACTACACTTTTAGCGTACTAACCCTTTTTTGTATCTTCCCCTTGACTCAGTTAATAAGGAAACTTCAGACACATCAGCTAGAACTGTACAGCGTGGAGTTCCTCTGATGGTCAGCTCCATGCTGGCTGTGGTGCAGGAACCTGCCTGCTGCTCCACACCTGCAGCACAGACCTGTCTCATCTGCTAGCATGGATTTCACACAAGGAAAGATCCAGCATTCCCTGCTGCATATGAACACTATCCTGGCTCAGAAGATCCCTTGATCATGTTCTCCCTATGCCCACCACTAGCATCTATATGAGATGCTAAGGAGAGGTTTAGATGTTTACTGGAGGCTGACATCCCTCCTGTCAAAAAAACACAGACCTGGAAATGCTGCAAGTGCTTCTCCACATGCTAACAGCCAAGTTCTTCATGCTTTGAGCAAGGCACATACCAGGGTCTGGCTCAGCAGAGGTCAAACCAAAGTTCTTCTGCTTTTATTTTGGCCTAATCCATGGGAGCAGCACGACCAGCAGCAGCCACTGCCAGACTGACACCGCAAGGTTATCACAAATGCTCTGCGTTCGGTAAGCAACAGACTGGGACATCTGTTGTACACCTGGTCTGTTTAATGCACCACCAGTATATTCAACACTAGCACAATTTTCATTAAAAAAAAAAAAGAGGGAAAAAAGACAGCCTTATCCTTCATCCTGCCAGAGTGACACGAAACATTAAGCTGGTAATGTCCTTTAAGGAATAAAGCTGGCTCCACCTCAGTTAGGTGCAACTGTGCTGCAAGCAGCTGGCACACCCTCCACAGCAGGCCCACGTGCAGTGTGTGTACACGCTGAAGACTGAATGATGCCACCAGTGAATTCATCTTACTACATTAAGTAACCCAGACTTCTGCAGCTCTCAGCCCATTTACTGCATCAGGAGGAAGGACAGCTGGGGCACTTCAGCGTCCCAACGGAAACAAGCTTAGGCAGCGCTACAGAGATTCAGAACTCGTTTCAACATCATTGAAAGCCTTTTAGGTCACCATTATGGTTCAAAATTTGAAAGCAGAGATCTTAGAAAACCCACAGGCATCCCCTAAAGTAAAATTGCTACTAGGAGCTGCAGAAGTCAACCCAATTCTCAGGTCCCATCTCACCACAGTGTTAATCTGCATCAGGCAATGTTGCCTTAAACCCTTACACCAAAATCTGAGATTTACCCCAGTCTGTGTAATCGAGGGGTATAATGCACAGGACAGGTAGCCAATACTATGTTCCTAAGGAACACTGAGGTGAACATGGCATTGCTTGCCATGTCCCTTCTGCCATGCACAGCACTCACAAATTCCAGAAGGGACTGAACTAAAAAGTCTCCAAGTGGGTAACTGCTTTTACAATGACCAATGGTTAAATGAGCTTAGCTACAAGATCTAACACCACGTCTTGAATTTATTCCAGTGTCACAGTTATTGGCAGGGATAAAGTTTCACATTAGCCAATTAACTGAATGCACTATTACTGTATCTCAGCTACTTAAGCTCATCAGTTAATTAAGAGCTCAGTATAAGCTGAAAATAGAAATCTTACCTGACACACATACCAACCACGTATTAGCTTCTTAATGACTCCATTTTACAGCTCCACACTACATTCCACAGGTGCCATTGGGAAGACTGGTAGGCAGTTCCCAAGTTGAAGGAGCAGGTGAAAGATGCAGAAGCAAACATTTGAAGATTTAACCTAGGAAACTGTATTTCTTAGAATGCTACTTGCTGCCTTCCTAAGCTCTATTTTAAGAGGCAGCTTTTCCCGACGAAATTGCCAGTTCACACTCATCACAAATTGCTTTTGTATCATTTTTTATGTACTTTCAACGTGATCCCCATTTAAAAAGTGTTCTGCCTAACTGAAGGCTACCCACTCACTTTCCCAGGGACTCTGCCCTGGTAATTTCTGAGTGCAGCTGCCAGTACGAGCTGAACAAGGCAGACCTGTGGGCATGCAGCCGTGCCAGGCACCTGCAGACAGGCATGTAACGGTGGGATAATGCATTCTCTATGCTCCTCAGATAGCACAGAGCTTCCTTCTGCAAAGTAATCCCTCAACCAGCTCTTCACAGTAGGTGGTGAAGTCTTCTTTAATAGCTGTCAAGTCAGTCCTGCCATACACAGCACCAGCACACTCGTGATTTATGAGTAGAAAATCTAGTACCCCACTTGCTGCTATTTATCCTCTAAGGTCACACAGCACAAGTCATGACACCACAGCATCACTCAAGACCCCCCCCAGAATGTGGACCTGGTTTTCCACTAAGCCCATCTTTTTGGAATATTTGTCCTTTCTGGCAAGTTTACAGCCACAGGATGAAAACAAACAAACCAACCCCCCAAAATCACAAAACCCCAGGGCTTGCAAGGGTGAAACTTCATTTCTGCAGGAAGTTGATTAAAAATCATCCCTAAGCCCCAGTCTAACAAAATCCCCTCCACAGTCCAGATGCCCTTAGCATAAAAGGCTCTTCATCCAGAGAGGAGGATTCTACATGCCACAATACTTTAACTAGCAGGACTGACTGTCCTCCCCTAATGCCCCTTTTTTCCCATCAGTAAAAAGCAGGTCATTACATTAACAAATCACTAAGACCACAGAAGCTAAATGATCACATCACTGAGCCTCCAGGTGCTCCCAAGCAGCGAGGTTACCAAAGAACTAGGTTCCTTAGAATGTTTCCACATTTGACTGTGCACACTGACTTCTGCAGGGCAGATTTCTGAGAGACCAGTGGCTTAATGCTCCAGTGAAAACCAAAACCATTCATTTACTTCTACAGTCAACACTTTCTGGATCCACAATCCAGTTAATAAACTAGAAAATGTGTTCATGTCAGTACATATGCTTACAGCCTACGCAAACTCCAGCCTCCAGGTCAACACCATGTTATCCAAAACAAGCAAGGAAGGAAACAGCCAAGGAAAAATGAGGATGCAATTTAGGTTTTTAAATAGGCAATTTTGATACTAAACTCCTGTCTCTTCTTCTGGGCAATAATTCTCCAAGAAACTCCAGCAAGCAAGGCTGGAGAAAGCTCAGCAGCTGGAAGGTCTACAAATGGGTGTAAAGACAAGCAGCGTCAATGGCTCAAAAGTTGAACACTTGAGCTTCTCAGACAAGAGGGATGTGGAGCCATCAGCAGTTGTTTGGGGATCCTGAGAAAGTCTATTGCTCCTCACATTCCCAACAAAAGTTAGAACATATGGTAAAGAATAATTGAAGATAATTTTCAAGCAGTAGCTCTCTGTGTAACTGATAGGCAGCTCTGTTCTCCAGCTAAAGATGTAGAAGATTATGAAGCACAGGAGGAAAATAAAAACTAAGCCCTGAAAGGTGTTTGTAAAGAGAGGAGCTCCCATATTAGGATCATCTGACAGCGCAGAAAAAGGATAAAAACCATCTTCTGAGTAAAAGCAAGCTAGATAACTCCCCTGCCACCCATCCATGCATCCCACTCCATGCCTCACCTACAGGTCTCCTCCTCTGCTCCCATCACGCAAGAGGCAACATCTCTTCTGCTGACTGCTACTCTCCATGGACATGGTGACATCACAGAGACACAGAATAATGGAATCACTTAGGTTGGAAAAGACCTCTGTGATCACTGAGTTCAACTGTTAACCCAGCACTGCCAAGCCCAACACTAAACCCTGTATGCCCCTCTTTCAATAGCTCCCTGGCTTGTATCACCAATAGTGTGGCTGGCAGGACTGGGGCACTGACTGTTTCCCTATGCTTGGTATTGCTGAGGCCACATTTTAGATTCAGTTTTGGGCCCCTCACTACAAGAGGGACAATGAGGTGCTGGAGTGTGTCCAGAAAAGGGCAATGAATCTGGTGAAGGGTCTAGAACACGTCTTATAAGACAGGGCTAAGGGAACTGGGCTTATTTATCCTGGGGAACAGGAGGCTCAGGGGTGACCTTATTGCTCTCTACAACTACCTGAAGAGAGATTGTAGAGAGATGGGAGTCAGTCTCTCTGCCCAAGGAACAAGCAATAGGACAAGAGAAATAATCTCAAGTTATGCTAGAGGTTTAGGTTGGACATTAGGAAAAACTTCTTCATAGAAAATGTTGTCAGGGCCTGGAACAGGCTGCCCAGGGAAGTGGGGTCACCATCCCTGGAGATATTTTTAAAGACAGGACATGATTTAGTAGTGGACTTGGCAATTAATGGTTGGACTTGATGATCTTAAAGGTCTTAAACCCAAAAAATTCTATGTTTCCACAGTATTTTAAGTACTATCTACTAATAATGGCCAGGCAACTTCAGAAAACCAGGCTGCCTTTAGAAAAAGACATCCAGCTGTTTTCTACATACCAGCCTCTTAGCCATCTATAACTCCTGCCTTTCAAGTACACTTTTTGTCAACAAAACACATTTATCCCAGAGTTAGAATCAAATAATAACACATAATGACACTAGTGCATTGCTTAAATAATTAGAAAGCTATCATCCATCACTCTAACCTCCAATGAACTATATGCAATGAGATCTGCAAGCCTTTGTTGCAACCTGTAGGTAGGTCTCGTACATCCAGGCAAAAATAACACTCAGCTGTTAAATGGAAGCACTTGAACAGAGCAGCCTTGAAACTACATCCTTTCAAGGCCATTTTAACCCCCTGTGGATGTACTGAGGGGAAAAAAATACATACCTATTATAGTATATGGCTAAGGATCATTGGTGCAATCCAACTTTAAAGCATTTAACCAAAGGTGCTGGAATTACAAACCTGAATAGAATAAACCAGGTTGGAAGAGACCTTCAAGATCATCGTGTCCAACCCATCATCCAACACCATCTCATCAACTAAACCATGCAGCCAAGCACCCCAACAAGTCTCCTCCTAAACACCTCCAGGGATGGTGACTCCACCACCTCCCAAGGGCAGCACATTCCAGTGGGCAATCACTCTCTCTATGAAGAATTTCTTCTTAACACCTGGTCTAAACCTCCCCTGGCACAGCCTCCTCTGACCAGCACTGGACATGGACATCAGCTTCTGCTGTGAACCTCCTTCTGCAGGAGCTCTCTGTGAGGTGGAAGGACTCTGGAGTAGGCACAGGAAAACTGCCCTCTTTATTTAAATTGCTCACATGAAAATAGATTAAAGTAGCCAGAGCCTTTCCACCTTCAGCAAATTCATTTGATCTCTCTGAAAAGTCCCTGAGCACCTAAGTCTTTAGCTCTATTAATGGATAGAGCGATGCTTGTTCTGTACCAAAGGGCAAGGTTTCCAACAGACACAACAGCACATCCCTTAAGTAACCTCTCTGCCTTTCAAATGAAGGGATCACTACAGAACATCATTTGCTTGCAAATGCATTTAACTCTCAGCAGCTGGAAGCAAGCTAAAACTGGCAGTGCAAGAATTATGCTGGCAATGGTATCAGCCATCAGGTACCCAGGAACAACTGAGGCAGGTCTTGGCCACGGCCTACACATGTCTTTTCTCAAAAGGCACTCAGCACTGGAAGGGGCTCATTTCTCCAGTGTCATCATCATTAGCAAAAGTAGTAGTATTTGTCAGGACAGATGCCCTTTTCCTACTTTTCCACATAATTTAAGACACGAGTGCTGTAACAGCAGATTAAAGTAAGTGTATGTTGTTTCTGGATGTGACAGTTAACATTTCTGCTGGAAACATCTTTTGTTCTGAGTTCACACAGAACTTTTGGTGTTAGACCCTCTTTTCACCCTGTCTTCTCTTGCTTGAAGGGAAAATAAGCCTAGCTTCACATTTAAGGATGAATGTTAGAAAAACTCACCAGAAAATGGTCACATCCAAGTAGCACTCACCCCAACTCCCCCAGCTGAAAAGAGCTCAATTTAAAGACTCATTATTTAACATCAAGATTGACTTTAACACATGGAATGGCTTAGGTTTGAAGGATCACCTCCTCCAACCTCTCTGTCATGGGCATGGATGCCTCTCAACTAGACTTGGCTGCTCAAGGCCTCATCCAACCTGGCCTTGAACACCCCTAGGGAGGAGGCACCCATAGCATCCTCAGCAGCCTGTTTCTGAGTCTCACCACCCTCATACTGAAGAGCTTCTTCCTAAAATCCAGTCTAAACCTACACTCCCTCAACTTAAAACTTTTCCCTCTTGTCCTATTGCTAGACACCCTTTTTAAGTGTTCTCCAGCCTTCCTGCAGGATCCCTTCAGGTATTGGAAGGCAGCAATCAAATCCCCCTGGAGTCTTCTCTTCCATCTATTGCTATATTCCATGATAATCTGTATTCAAATACCTTAACAGAAAAATATCTGTTTTGTGAGAAAAAAGGTTACTTTGACATAAATAACTGGAAGTTAGAAGGTTTCAAAATAAGAACAAGAAAATAAATGGTGCAAATACCCAAATCTGAACTGCATGGCAAGAGGTCCTTCAGCTGGGAAAAAAAAAAAGAGTCTCCTATTAATTTATAGTAATGAAATGAGACATGTGAAAGAAGGAAGGGTGATTGCACTGAGCAGCTAGAAATGCACTTTATCAATGGGAGATGAATTCAGCTTGGAAAGTTGGCAGGCAGAGCAATCAGATAGCGACAGCCTACTTGAGTAGGCAAACCTGCAAGGAGTTTTAAGACCAGATTAGATCAGTCAGCAGAATTTCTAAGACAGAATCTTCTGTTTGACACAGCACTGAACTAGGAAATGCAGAAGCCTTTACTCTCACTGCCACCTTGGACTTTGCACAACCGTGTTTTAGGCTGGATTGTCACTACTTAATAAAACAGGTTTTTTAACAGGCTTGATGATCAGATAGCAGTGTTCTCATCAACGCTGGATGGAGCCTGCCAAGAGATGTAAAAGTAGGACACTGGCAGGAACTGAAATGCTTCCTCCCCCACCCCCCAAGTATCTATAGTATTTTCCTAACTACTGTGGAACTCTGTGCAAATTATTAACTCTTGGTAATAAGTTTCCCAGCACAGAAAGATAAAATGCTAATGTCATTTCTTCCATGGTCCTGTGGCACACCATTTTCCTGACATATAATCATCAGAAAGAACATAATTGGAATGAAAAAAAAAAAGAGATAAACCACATGTCTTCTTGGGGATGGATAAAGCCAGGGGTACGTAAAAAAGAAGTTAATTCTACAAGTTAACAATTGTATAGAATGCAAAAGAAATACCTGCTTATTTTTCAAGGCAGTACTTCAAGGAAGCTGTGGTAAGCATTGCTTTAAATATGTTTACTTAGCAATTATTGAGGAAAAGTTGCTCCCTAGGACCTGATTATGACTGATCACATCCTGAGGCAGACAAAGGCTGGCAATGAGGTGTGTTAAAGAGTTCACCCATTCTGCATGCATAACCACTACTGTAAGGCTATTAGCCAAACGCCATCAAGGGGATGGATACAGAGGGTGTTTCAGCTAATGCACCCTTGAATTTCTACTCCCAGCTGGTTTGGTAAGCAGTCAACTTCTGCCAAAAAACACTTAGACATCTCCACCAGCAGCACTAAGTAACACCAACTATGGTAAAGATAAAGAACCCAAATTCCCCTTTTTTCAAACTGAGTTACTTTGTTTTCTCCACTGCTGGGCAGTGACTGGGGTCAGAGTGGCTGGAGAGCAGCCAAACAGAAAGGGACCTGGGGGTACTGATTGACAGCTAGCTGAACATGAGCCTGCAGTGTGCCCAGGTGGCCAAGAAGGCCAATGGCATCCTAACCTGCATCAAGAACAGTGTGGCCAGCAGGAGCAGGGAAGTCATTGTGCCCCTGTAACCAGCACTGGTTAGGCCTCACCTTGAGTACTGTGTCCTGTTCTGGGCCCCTCAGTTTAAGAAGGACATTGAGACTCTTGAACATGTCCAGAGAAGGGCAACAAGGCTGGGGAGAGGCCTCGAGCACAAGCCCTATCAGGAGGGGCTGAGGGAGCTGGGGTTGCTTAGCCTGGAGAAGAGGAGGCTCAGGGGAGACCTTACTGCTCTCTACAACTACCTGAAGGGAGGTTGTAGCCAGGAAGGGGTGGGTCTCTTCTCCCAGGCAACCAGCACCAGAACAAGAGGACACAGTCTCAAGCTGTACCAGGGGAGGTTTAGGCTGGAGGTGAGGAGAAAGTTCTTTACAGAGGGAGTTGTTAGCCATTGGAATGTGCTGCCCAGGGAGGTGGTGGAGTCACCATCCCTGGAGGGGTTCAAGAGGGGATTGGACGTGACACTTGGTGCCATGGTCTAGTAGTCATGAGGTGTTGGGTGACAGGTTGGACTTGATGATCTTTGAGGTCTCTTCCAACCTTATTGATTCTCTGACTGTCCAAAAACCAGTGGAATAATTGGTTTTTCGAGCTCCCTAAAAGTCCAGACTCATCGGCCATGACTTCTCTTCCTCCCCAACTTAAACCTAGTTCCTAGAAGAATAGTACTAAGAGGAATGAAGTGCAAAACAGAGCAGTCATTCTGCTAAAAAAGGTGTGAAAAATCCCCAGGGAGACAAAGCAAACACAAGTCTCAAGATTCACATCTACTAACACCTAGCTGGACTTTGGTGGGTGAACAACTGCAGAGCCAAACAATGCAGAAGTGAGATAAACCATAAATACTTTGGAGTATTAATTACTGCTCAATAGGCAAGGTAAAAACAGCAGCAAGATGATATGGCTAGGAGTCAAGAATTCCCTTCTGCTCAAGCTTACTCAACCAAAAAAACCCCACAGGAATACAAACAGTTCATAACATGAAGAAGTTGCTGTCACCAAACCTGTAAGGGCCAGTCATCAGACTGAGAACTCTTTGGGACCACTACCGTTGCTTTGGTTCAATGTATTCAGTATTCAGGAGCTACTTCAGCAGAGACACAGACTACAACTAGTACTCAGGAACAGCACATTTCCAGCTGTAAGCCTGTCTGCCCCAAAGAAACATGATTTTAAGAAGAGGCCTGCAGGACAGAGTCCATGAGAGATACATATGGCCACCAAACACTGTGCTTTTCTTTAGCTCTAGAATGAAGCATATTTTGGTAGTCTTTCTCTCTGTAAGAAACAAAAGGTAAAAAGCTTTTGGAAGCCTGCATCTGGACACATGGCATTATTCACATCACAATCTCTCCAAGGCAGATCAGTCACAGTTGAGAAGATCTTGGTGTGTGTTCTAAGGGTTCACTTAGAAGAAAAACGATACTCCAAATACAATCCAACTGTTTGTAGAGGTTTACAGGAATCTTTCTCTATGCTGAATTGTTCCCCCCCCCCATTTTAAAAGCACACTGGATTAGAAAGTCTCTATCTTGAGCCAGAGTTCAAGAACTAGAAGATTATCTACACCTAAAAGACTCTCAAAGGAGTATTGCTTTGCAATACCGTATCACAATATCCATGCTCACTTGTTCTGACACTGCTGCTGCTTCTTCATTCTCCCAGAGGAGAGACTAAAATTGTGTATTCCCTCTTGTTTCCTTCCAAAGGAGTATCACTTAGAGCCAAACCCCCAGCCTGTAGTATGTGTGGAGCTATTTTTGCGCTGTAATACCAGCACAGCAGTTGGAGCGTCCTGGGTGCGTGTGATGAACGCACTCATTCTGGTTGCACTAAGGCAGCAATGGGACACTGCATTAAGTAACAGCAGCGGGAGGCTATACAAGACGTGACTGATTTAAAGCATGTGACCTCCATCCAGCAACGTGATCTCAACACTCATGTGGTTTTTCTGTTGCAAATCAAGCTGGTTTGGCACCGGAATTAGTGTTAGATTTGGATAAAGCTACAATGGGAGATCTACAGATGTGAAAAAACCTACACACAAATGAGTAAGAGGACTCAAACAGAAATGAGTAAGAACTTCTCCCAAATGAACATTTAAACCTATCTCAGAGTCACATCAGACACTGAAAAGTTCTTTGCAGAACATATTCTATAATTGCATGTATTTATAGCAACCCATGTGCTTGTAATGTACTTCTGTAGGCACACAGCAAAAAAAAAAAACAACCCCAAACAACCCCAAAACAACAAACACCAAAAATATCTCAATGACAACAACCCAACCAATTAAAAAAAATAAGTATCAGTCTGTTAAGTGTTCTGCTGAGCCAAGTCATCAATATGAAATTCACCACCCAGTTCCAACTCTTTAAAAACACAGAGTTTAAATAGATAATTCGACAGCTTTCCCCTCCTTCACCTCCCAGAGCGCTCACCCTCAGCTGGCACCTGTGACGTGCCACCCGTATCGCAGTATCACGAAGGCTGGAAGAGACCTCGAGGATCATCGAGTCCAACCTGTCACCACAGACCTCATGACTAGACCATGGCACCAAGTGCCACGTCCAATCCCCTCTTGAACACCTCCAGGGATGGTGACTCCACCACCTCCCTGGGCAGCACATTCCAATGGCTAACAACTCTTTCTGTGAAGAACTTTCTCCTCATCTCCAGCCTAAACCTCCCCTGGTGCAGCTTGAGACTGTGTCCTCTTGTTCTGGTGCTGGTTACCTGGGAGAAGAGACCAACCCCTTCCTGGCTACAACCACCTTTCAGGTAGTTGTAGAGGGCAATGAGTTCACCCCTGAGCCTCCTCTTCTCCAGGCTAAACAATCCCAGCTCCCTCAGCCTCTCCTCATAGGGCTGTGCTCAAGGCCTCTCACCAGCCTTGTTGCCCTTCTCTGGACACGTTCAAGTGTCTCAATGTCCTTCTTAAACTGAGGGGCCCAGAACTGGACACAGTACTCAAGGTGTGGCCCAACCAATGCAGAGTACAGGGGCACAATGACCTCCCTGCTCCTGCTGGCCACACTATTCCTAATGCAGGCCAGGATGCCATTGGCCTTCTTGGCCACCTGGGCACACTGCTGGCTCATGTTTAGGCAGCTGTTAATCAGCACCCCCAGGTCCCTCTCTGTTTGGCAGCTCTCCAGCCACTCTGACCCCAGCCTGTAGCTCTGCATGGGGTTGTTGTGGCCAAAGTGCAGCCCCCAGCACTTGGACTTGTTAAATGCCATCCTGTTGGACTCAGCGGGTTTGCTCATTATATGCACCGGGTGTGCGCAGTGCTCAGGCAGAGGCAGGGCTTCACTCGCCCTCAGCAAGCAGGGCATCCGCATCACATCCCCAACAGGCAACCAGAGCAAATTCAGGAACAGCGAAGGAAGCTGCTACTTAGAGGTGTGAAGGACTGGAGTGCTAAGCTGCAGCTGAACGTATGTTTAACTACCGCTGCCACCAAATATAGCTGCCTTGTGAATACATCCAGCAAGAGTTGGTGAAATTGTTAGCCCAACCTTCAGATAACGTTTATGGTTTCCAAACTATTTCACACATATGCTACTCTCTGCTTCCCATTAACATTTCCAAACTGCTTAATGCCTAGGTCTCCTCACCCTCCCTTCAGTCTGTGTTAACAAGCTTAGAGCAAACAATGCCTGTCATTAGTAGAGTTAGAATTTCACCTGCACCAAAAAACCCCATTTGAACATGTTTCCATGTTCAGAGACATAGAATGTTCCATCCCCACTTCCACCATGGTCCTGTGTGCATGTGGGGATCCTTCCTGACCCCCATGAGGTACATACATGCAATGCAGCAACTCGCACAAGAGAGGCTCAGAAGTGATCCTTGGTTGAGAGCCCAATTGCAAGCTAAGCATTTTGCATTAAAGAGATTTTGATGCACACAGCTTTTCCTGCACCAGAGCTGCAGCAAGTGCATCTGCAACCACTCGGAAGGCATCAAGAAGTTCAGCATGTGTGATAAATGCACTGTTTCCCTATACTGTGCAGGAGACAGGAAAGGGGAAAATCAGCAATTTCCACTGGAGCACAGCCCTGTGAGAGGCTGAGGGAGCTGGGGTTGCTTAGCCTAGAGAAGAGGAGGCTCAGGGGAGACCTTATTGCTGTCTACAACTACCTGAAGGGAGGCTGTAGCCAGGAAGGGGTTGGTCTCTTCTCCCAGGCAACCAGCCTGGGAGAACAAGAGGACACAGTCTCAAGCTGCACCAGGGGAGGTTTAGGCTAGCTGTTAGGAAGAAGTTCTTCACAGAGTGATTGGCCGTTGGAATGGGCTGCCCAGGTTGGTGGTGGAGTCACCATCACTGGAGGTGTTTAGGAAGAGACTTGATGGGGTGCTTGGTGCCATGGGTAAGCAGGTTTAATTCATTACAGTATCACACAGTATCACTAAGGTTGGAAGAGACCTCAAAGATCATCGAGTCCAACCTGTCACCACAGACCTCATGACTAAACCATGGCACCAAGTGCCACATCCAATCCCCTCTTGAACACCTCCAGGGACGGTGACTCCACCACCTCCCTGGGCAGCCCATTCCAAGACAGTGTTGGATGATCACTTGGACTCGATGATCTCAAAGGTCTCTTCCAACCTGGTTAATTCTATTCTATTCTGTTCTATTTACCTTTTCACCAGCCAGCCATTGCCCTGTGGCTGCTGATGCTCCACAGCAGGTTCAGGGGCTCCAGCAGCAGCATGTCACCAAGAAAAAAACTGGCAGGACAAACTGGCATTTGCCAGCTGCAGACACTGTCTGCTATTTTGAAGGTACTCTTTTACAAAAAGACTGTGTTTACCCATACAGACAAGAAATCACAGGAGATGATAGCTCTGTGGCAGCACAGCAAAGTGACAAAGTAAATGCCATGAAAGATCCTTCTCATGAATCCAGAGTGCCCTTGATCACAGCGTGAGAGCAGAAATCGAGCTCTGTAACTGAATTTGAAAGATTCAAAGCTAACAAGCATCCAGCCACAAGCTACTGTACTCTGCTCCCACTGCCAGCTCGGGCCCTGGGAGCGCTCTCACACCGGGAGAACAGGAAAACGCCTTCCTCCATCGTCTGAACCAAGAGAACGATTTGCAGGCGTCACATTTGTTACAAAATCATTATAAACCAGAAAATGTTTGTAGTTTCATTTCATGAAAAATACTGTAGTTATGTAAAGTGTCCACAACAGCAGGCTGAATCTCTCTTTGAAGGTAAACTTTCCCCATTAAATGCGTGCAAAGATAACATGCAATCTACAGCGTTTTCACATTCTCGTCTCTAATCTTTTCCCCCCAGGCAGCACCTGTTCTCTCTGAAAACTACTGAAGCACTCTTCACTTCCATTTGTAAAGTGCCTTTTCTTTCATGTTTGAGGATGGGGGGGGGGGTGGAAATCAGGATAGAGCAGAAACTCCCCCAACTCCCTCCCTTAGCCCTAATCTTCAGCACAAGGATGCCTTTATATATATGTATGTATACAGAAAAAAATCCTTCAGCACATCTGAGTTTCTATAGAAGTGAAGAATCATTTCTTCAGAACTGTGCCCATCTCCTCCCACAAATGCCTTTCAAGCTGGGCTTTGAGTCTTCCCTTTTAAATCCTGCTCGCTAAGGAGGGGGTGAGATGGGAATAGAAAGGACAGGGAGAAAAGGATAAAGGGAGGAGCTGTTGAAGCGGTAACATGCAAGCGCAGCAGCAAGAATTCCCATCCCCACCAGCACTGCTACTGCACGAAGCACCATTTTCAAATGCTTTGCAGTAGGGCCCAATAGGTCAACTGGATGTAGAACAGATCCTGCAAATTGACAGAGGCCACACCTTGAGTACTGTGTCCAGTTCTGGGCCCCTCAATTTAAGAAGGACATTGAGACTCTTGAACGTGTCCAAAGAAGGGAAGCGAGGCTGGGGAGAAGCCTCCAGCACAAGCCCTATCAGGAGAGGCTGAGGGAGCTGGGGATGCTTAGCCTAGAGAAGAGGAGGCTCAGGGGAGACCTCATTGCTGTCTACAACTACCTGAAGGGTGGTTGTAACCAGAAGGGGGTTGGTCTCTTCTCCCAGGCAACCAGCACCAGAACAAGAGGACACAGTCTCAAGCTGCACCAGGAGAAGGTGAGGAGAAAGTTCTTCACAGAAAGAGTTGTTAGCCATTGGAATGGGCTGCCCAGGGAGGTGGTGGAGTCACCATCCCTGGAGGTGTTCAAGAGGGGACTGGATGTGGCACTTAGTGCCACGGGTTAGTAGTCATGAGGTGTTGGGTGACAGGTTGGACTTGATGATCTTTGAGGTCTCTTCCAACCTTATTGATTCTATGATAGCATGCATTAATTGCTCAGGCATTTATTACCTGCAGAACCTGCAGTGCCCCTGCATCTCCCAGGACAGTCTTGGGATAGCAGGCTACTTATGTCATTAAATATTTAAGGTAGTCTAAGAAACTCCAGCTCCATTCAGCATTTAAGACATGGTTTTTAATGAGAAATGGAATAAAACCCCTTTGTGCATTTTGTGCTGCCTCATCTTTTGTCCATCTCTCATTTGCAGATACCTAATGCAAGTGTGCCAGGAGAGAAAGCTACTACATGGCTTACAGCTGCGAGATGAGCCCAGGGTCAGCAGAAGGCAGCAAATGCAAAATCCAGGTTCCATCTGAACCTGAAATAGACCATATTAAACATCCTGCATATTTTACTGCACACAGGTCAAGACAGTAAAACATCAAGCTACGTACTATATGCTATGGATGCTTTCCATCGACTGTACCAGCAGTGCAATGAGCACTCATGCTTCTTTTGCTTGTGTCACTCTGGTATCAGTAACTCAGCATAAAACACTGAGTGAGATTCTGCACTTCTCACACTGAAACATCAACACATGAAGGAAAGGCTTTAGTTTTCTTGAAAAATCAAACCAACAAACCCAACTTACACTTCTTTTGCTTCCCAAGTAGCACAACATGCCAAATCTTAGATTTCCGCCAGGCAACGTACAGGCAGCTGATTAAGCTGCACCTGAAAACCTCAGATTGCAAGTGAAGCGTTTCATTTAACAGCCAGAAAGCAGGTTGATGACTTCAGCTGTTTTATTCTTCCTTGTACTCCACCTGCTTCACAGAAAGGGTCACTTCATAGCCTGATTGCAGGGAACTGAGCCTTGTCGTTCTCGTCACACACCCGTGTCAAGCAAAATCAGGCACCAGGCTCCCACCAGCAGGCCCAGCAGCTGTGGCACAAGCAAGCAAGGCACTTCCCCAGCAAGTGGGTCTGAGGTACCCTATGTGCTCAGTCTCAACACATGGATTCACCAGCCCTGCCAAGTTGCAATACAAATGCCCAAGGCTTAGCATCACTGTGTGCAAACAGAGCCTGGAGGCTGTCAGTAAACAAAGCAGGCAGATGCCTCTGAAAGCCCCACCATACACATGCAACACTGCATCACCATCCAAGGTCAGCACCTTTCCACATGTTGAAACTGAGCATCCCAAACTGGCCAGATGTCCCTGAGGACCACCTCATCTGCCTGCTTACTTTTTTACCACAGTTATGATGACTACAGCTGTCTAAATGGAGCAACTTTTACAACTAGAATGAGGAAGATTCAGAAAGGCTCAATCTCATAATGTGACTTTTGCAAAAGAAGGAAGAGTGCTAGAGAGCTTCCAGCTGGAAGAAAAATGAAACCCACAAACCTCTACAAACTTCATCTGAAGAACCTGCATGTAGGAGAAACGAAGGCTTCTGCCTTTAAGCTGCTGCCCAGGTGCTATGCACCCACATAGTGCTGCCACATTTGAACTTCCCTGCTTCATCCTGGCTGCAATGTGGCAGAACTCCACACAGAAATACTCTTCCTTTCCTTAGAGAGGGATGCCACCAAGTCTGTGAAGGGAATGTTTGGCTGCACTGCCAGCTGCACTTCTCAGGAAGCACTCCATGGAAAGGGAAACGGAGCTGTTCCTGCATTTTCTTTCAGAGCAGCACATGGGAATGCCATGGTGCACAGCTGCAGACACACAAGGATCTGGCTCCTCTGCAGGAGGAGATGGACATGCTGCACCAGTTCTATTGAGAAAGTAATTTTTAATCTGATGAGAAAGAACTAGGAGGATCATGAAGCACCTACGGGCCAGCACAGTGTACTTCGCTGCAGGAGGTATAAGCAATTTGAAAGGAAAAAGAAGGACTTAGAGAGGAAAAAAAAACCCTGAAGTATTTGCACCAAGGGAGTCTGAATTTCAAAGGAGTGAAGCAGAAGAAGCAAATTGGAAACAACTGCCTAAAAAAAAATCTCACCTGACTTATGCACAGTGTTCATCTACAAGACAGGGGGAAGGGGTTTTTTACATCAAGCCCGAAAAATACCACGGTCCTTTTCTTCTCATAAACCAGCAAAAGAAGAGTTGTATTCATGTCTCAACTTCTGGACAGAAGTTTAGCAGATATTGATTTTACTCTTTTTTTCCCCCCAGAAGCTGGGTAGCCTGACCAGCTGTGGCCAACTTGATCCTCCTTTGTACCTTCAGAAAGACTTGCAGGAATTGGCAAGACTTAACTGTAAAGGAAAAAACACTTTACTCCTGCCTTCAACTGCATTACAACTTGTGACTCATTCATTACATTATTCAACATTCACATGAAAAATAATAGCTCTCACATTACCTGCTGCAGTAAGAGTGGATCCCTGCTTTTTAGGGTTTATTCAAACAGGCAACTAATATTTTCCATTTATCAAAACTCCCCAAAGCACAATTAATGTTCCCAGTTTGTAATATTTAATGTTCAGCAGAGGAGGGCATGGCTGCTTACAACACTGAAATGCCAAACAGAGAAATTAAAACAAATCACTTCCATCTAGAAACCAAATTAACAATCACATGGAAAAAAACATCACCAGAAAGGGAGCTGAACAGCTGCATTCCTCCGCCCTTATTAACAGTAAAATAGCACTCCTTCAGTTTCTGAGAGTTATTTGTTTATCACCTGAAAAAAACCAAAACAAAATCCATCAGTTTACAAATGGAAGGTGCCACACCACCAAAGTGAAATTCCAGCAGAAAAATACTTGGGACTGAATTATCTGCTGTTCTCAGCACAAGAGGAAGTATCAGGAAACCAAGTCATTCCAGTCTGCTTCTATTCGAAGCCCTGATGAAAATCACACTTTCTCTTGCGGGCATCATGAGAGATTCAGAACCAGCTGCAAGAGCCATGCTAAGCTTATAAAACTGTTTCTTCCGTTTAAAAAAGGCAAAAAAGAAGCCACAGAAAGACCTAAAGACCTGCTAGGTCAGCTCTGACCTAGTCTTGCTTTTGCAAAAGCACATCCAGTACCGTATTTCAGGGCTGCATTACAAAACAGCAGAAACAACCTGGAGTCCAGAGCTACCTCCTTTAGATGTCAACAGAACCCCAGCAAGGTGCTGTGTGCAGGCATGCACCATCACAGCTTGCAACCAACAGCCCAAACACACTGCAAAACACAATCTGGAAGTGGGAGATTCTTTGTATGCTCCGATACAAGGCATAGGCACTAAATGCTATTAACTGCTCAGTCATGGGACGCTTGTTTAACCCCTCTGTGCAAGCCATGCATTGCCCTCCTGTATTAATCCAATTGTGAGCAAAAATCTGACTACTTAATATGCAAATTCCCTTGGTCAGTCTTCCATAGAAGCAGCACGAAAGCAGTTATTGTAACTTCCAATTAGGTATGTGATATGCAGCCCTCTGAAGAAAATGATTAAGAAACTGTTGTCCAGTTATCAAAAGCAGAAGCTGAACACAACATTTGGCTTTCTAGAAGTCCATGAAGCTCCAGCACTGCCTCAAACACTGCAGGAGGAGTTTATAATTTTAATAACCTCTCATTCTTGTGTGTCAGTCAAATGTGCAGCCCTATTTCCACTTGTCCCCATTATCACTGCTGGGTGATAGGGGCAGCAGTAAAGAAGACAAATTCCAAACAGAATCGCCGCCTTTTATAACAAAGAAAGGCGATAAGAACTCCAGCAGGCAGGCAAACATCATGTCAAGGAGAGTGCAGCAGCAACCAGACAGCTGCAGCCCAAAGCTTAATCTGTAATGACTTGTCATGCCTGTACTTCTAGACATTGGATTTCCTGCCCTTTCGTTACTCCACACAAATAACTCTTACTGAACTTCACCAAGTAAGACAAAGTAATATACAGCTTCTAACACGGGTAGCAGTTTGCCAAAAGAAAATGAATGGGTTGCTGTTTCTCCTTTTCCTTCCCACCACCTAAGACTCCTCCAGAAAGGACTTGCTGTGGGGATGGCAAGTTGGCAATGCAAGCTCTCCTGCTGGTGCTAAACCAAACATACCTGATAAACCGTTAAACCTTATGTACAGGCACAAGGGCAGAGTTTCCCAGCAGTTAAATCCAAACCCAGTGTTCTATGAACACAGAGCTAAGTCACATAACCTTTATGAGGCCAGGGAACAGCCATTTCTTCCCCCGTCACAACATCCCGCAGGATCTCGGCCACATTTGACAAGGCACAGCAAGAAAGGATGCTGTGCTCAGCTCCTGAAACCTTGGTATATCTGACAGGAGACAGCTGAGCTAAAGGGATGTGTCTGTAAATCACAATGACCATCATTTATTCTTCTTTGCATCTCCTTTAAAGAGTCACCAAGAAATCCATCTTGCCACCCAGATCATCCACCCACCATGATGCAGCTCTGCTGGACCAGACATCGAGACAGGAACTTTCCCCCCCAAATACAACAAACAACGTCCTGTTGAAATGAAAACTTGCTAAAAAGAGCAGTGATAACGAAACAGCTGGTACCAATCTACAAAGACCACTTCATTTCCAGTAGGATGGGCAGCGCAGCATCTGTTTAATTCTTGTTAAGGAACAAACTATTCCTGCTTCAGTCAGTGTGAACAGAAACATGACACAAGCTGGTACACACAGATAGGGGAGCTGATATTTTTGATTAGTTCAAGCTTACACACCCCAGTGTATGAAGCAGCTCTCCAGATACAAACAAGCATCTCAACCTGGAGAAAAAAACAATGGTAAAAGACAAAAGAAGTGCAGTGCAGTCAGGACATGCTGTCTGCTTTGCTGAGAAGCGGAGAAGCAACAGGAAGTGCCAGAGCCTGACAAAAGGACTGAGTAGAATACAGGGATGTGACAAATCTTCATCTAAAGTCCGGTGATACAATTGAGCAAGACTCCACCAACCCCACACAGCACTGCTATAGATTCAGGCTGGTGTGTATTGGACTTGGGATCCAGTTCCTACTTTTATGCAGCATCCAGGGTTACTATTACTAGTCTAATCAATCTCATGGCCACTTGTAATTCTCCAAGAAACTTCTCCATTCTAAGGCAGAGACAAAGCTTCCTTAAAGTAAGTCCCTCATCAACACCACTCCTGTTGAAAGCGAGATGCCTGTTTACAAAACAACCTCCTTGAGATTTATAAAAGCATCTGGCCCTGCTCATTGACAGCACGCTGAAAGTGAATACACCAGACGAGGTCACAGCCCAGGAGCTGGAGGAAATGAGCCTTACACAGGAGACAGGACTAAGTCGTCTTTCTCACAGGTCTAGTCTCCAAATCGTGCTTCCTTGTGCTTCAGCTGGTTTGCTTGCTGATGCCTCAAGACATAAGCTCCCTTGAGAGATCAAGTCAGATTTCATACTTGGCATGGGTATGTTTGCAGAATTTGTGAAGCTAAGAATTCATGCAGGCTAGACTTGGACATCTTGGGAGTTAGATTTATGAAATATATTCTGAGGCTCTTTCAGCTTCACCTGCACTCCCTTTTGTCTTGTTGGGAGGCACGAACAGATACCTAACATTACAAAACAGGCTCCTGCACACTGCAGCTGACTGTTTAAGACAGTGCTAAGCAGCCCATAATTCAACTGGAATTTCATCACACCTCTCTTCAGTGAAACAACCTTAAGGAACGTTACCCTTAGAGCATGAATCAACACAAGCCAGCTGACATGCGTTTCACATCTCTTACATCTTGAAAAGCCCAGCTGCTGTTCTGATGCACCAAGCACAATAGGTTGTCTAACCCCAAAGCAGCACTGTCTCACGCCATGTATGCATCAAGCAGGAAACATGCTGCCAGCAACTCCATCCAGAACAGCACTCTGTAGACAACGTGGATGGACACCACTCATCTCACACGCAGCTGCTGGGCATGTAATGAGACTATTTTACAATATCAGACAAGCTCTGATAATTTTTTTCTCCCCCTATCTCACTCATTTGACATCACAGGTAATGCAAGAGCACGGAAATTGAACTGAGGCTATTTCTGTGACATGATCTCACCTTGTAACACCTACTTACTGAAGCAGGTCTGAGAACAAATTGTCAGGAGAGCTTTTAATGCTATTTTTTGCCAAGGTTTTTCGTGTATGTGATGATTCCTACCCTTCTTTTTCCTTTGAGTTCTACTATGCTGTGGTCCTTTCTGTACTGACATTCTTAAGGCATTTTTTTTACCAATTGGTTAAGTCTGCTTAGCACAGCTGTGTTACAGCTAACTCACTTCTTCCCCTTTGTAATAATGGAGAAGAACAAAGAAAACTTACCCTAGATAAAGCTTAAAGTTCCTTTTAATGACAATGATGTGATTAGATCCTACACAGCTCTCAGCAGCTGGACTTTCTGGTATTTGTATGTACCTGGCATTAATCAGCAGGTGACTGCTTCAGATATAACTGTAAGTGCTGCATGTTTTTTGTTACACTCTGGAATGACAGCAAAGTCACCCTTACAAAAGAACACTCAGCAGCGAGGGCATCCAAAATAAAACCAGATTGATAAATAATATTCCATAAAGCACTAGGGAAAAATGCAGCCCTAGGTCAGCAATTTTCAACCTGAAATCTGTGGACCCTGCATGTGTGAGAACAACTTATAAGTCAAGCGTCCTGTTGGTAGACTGACTTTAAATGACTATAAAGCATATAGTGCTCAGCTGGAGAACATCAGGGGTCCACAAACCTAAGAACACTGAAAAAGCAATCATTCAGATATTTAGGTAGAAAAACCCAAGGGCTAAATAAAGGCCGCTTACACTGCAGCAGTGTTTCCATATAAGCTGTGCTCACCAAGTAGGTGTACACTTGCACACGAATCAGAACACGCTGCTCCAGCATCTTAAGTCGCTGGAAATTGATTATTTAGCACGGGTGATTTAGGCTGGAGGAAAGCATCCATCTTTTTGGAGAGAATAAAATGGAAAATAAAACCCAAACCCGCAGCAGTGCCAGGATCTAAGTTATCTGAAGAATTATTTTTCCGCACACCACAAGGAGCTGAGCCCAAGGAAAACAAAGTTTGGGAGCCCCAGGCAGGCTCTTTCCCCAGCTTGTCTTTATTTCATCAGCCGCTGGCCCCGGGCTGGCGAAGGGGCCGTGCCGCGGAGCCCTCCGCCACGCCGGGGCCGCGTCTGCGGGGCGCGGGGGAGCTCTGCCCGCAGCGGGTGCGCCCGCCGGGGCACCCCGCCGAGCCCCCGGGCGCCGTACATGGCCCGGGGGTGTCCCGCAGGCAATCCCCCGCACACCTCCGCCGCCCCGGGAAAGTTGGGGCCCGGGCGGCCGCGCCGGGGCCGGGCGCGGGGGAGCGAAGCCCAGTGCGGCGCCCCGAGGCCGGTGAGGGCAACGCGGTTCCCTTCGCCCGGCCCTGCCGCAGGCCCCGGCCCGCAGCGCCCGCCCGGGGGTCCCCCCAGAGGCGCCGGGGGCGGCCCGCCCGCCCGTTCGCCCCCTTCCAACCCAGCCCCAGCACCCGACGCTCACCTCCAGTGCCGTCCGAGTTCTCGTTGAGGCTGCCCGAGGAGTCGTGGTGGGAGCCCACACACCCGCCCATGGGGCCCGCCCGGCCCGCAGACCCGCCGCCGAGCCGCCCCCCCACCCCCCTCCCCCTGTAGCCGAGCTCCGCCGCCAGCCGGGCAGGCGCGATAGCACTGGAGCCGCCTCCTCGCTCTGCAACACCGCCCCCGAGGCGCGGCCTCCTCCCGCCGCCCGGCTCCGCCTCCGGCCCGCCCCGGCCCCGCACTCGCCTCGGACCCGGCTTCGGGCCGAGTGGGCTGGCGGCCCCGCGAGGCCTTGAGCCGCAGCCGCTGGCAGGCCGGGATAGGACGGGACGCGGCTCGGCACTGGCGGGACCGAGGCCGCCTCTCGCTCCCCGGGTGGCGGCGGCTGTGACGGCGGGCGGCGGCCCCACGGGCCAGGACGAAGCCCCAGTGGAAGTTGGCAGACAGCCCTGAGGCGCCGTGATCGGCCTCCGGCGCAGCGTGAACCTTGAGAGGAGGTCGATGGCCGCGGGCTTTGTCTAGGGAATGCGGGGCTGACTCCCTCCCCCGGTTGCGGGCAGCGCTGCGGCGGCCCCGGGCGGCTCCTAGGCGGCTCCCAGGCGGCTCCCAGGCGCAGGGTGCGGGGCCGGGTGAGAGGGGCCAGCCTGGCTGCTCCTGATGGGTCGCCGCGCTGAGGTGGCCAGATGTATTTAATGTTTTCTGGCCGCGCAGTCTGGGGCTTTCCAGCGTTATTGATGCCTGCACACGAACATAAAGTACGCGCTCCCGAGGTGAGACCGTATCCCGCTCATCGTCTAAGCAGCTCGGTGTGGACAGACTGACCCTTAGAGTAACACTGAGCCCAAAGTTCAGCGCTTCCTGGCCACTCAGCACCCGAGTTCAGTCCCGAGAAGAAAAGCTGGGCTGTTGTGTGCTTAATGCCTAGAGGGGTGATGTCATTTCAGTAGCAGTCTCGCCCTGGCTTTGGGGAGTTATGGTTCATACGCTGTCAGATGCACTGTAGCTTTTTGAAACAATCAGCAGTAAGTCAGAACACAGGAAAATGGAAACAGTGCAAAAAATAAAGCCTGGTAACAGACTGTGCTCTGGATTCCCCACATGCTCTGCTATACATGGCAGCTTCATGTTCTGATACACAAAATCACAGAAAACAAAACTCAAGCTGAGCATATTTTGCCTCCTTAAAGATGACACGGCAAATGTATTTTTCAGAATTAACATAGCCTAGCCGTTTGTAGAGCTCATAGTCACCACACTGAAAGGAACAGATGGACAAATCCATTTTCCTACCATTAATTTGCCTAACTACTCTTCATAGTGAAGGACCAACCAGCATTTGGGGAAGCACTTGTGTCGATAATTAAAATCTCGACTGTATGAGATAAGCTCAGTGCAAAATGCCAAGCACTTTATCATGTGAGAGCAGAAAGACAGAGCCAGTCTGCTTTATGGGGCCAAATAGGAAGGTCAAGACTGGTAAGAAAAGCTAAGGAAAAATCATTAGAGTCTACACACTAATTACAAGGCAAGCAAAATTCCTTGTCTGTGCAGAAGGTGAAGCCAGACAGAGGAAACACAGAGGTCAGCTGTTACTAGTTCTCTTTTCAGGTTGTGTCTGAGAGCCACACAGGGGTTTGCCTGAACATACACAGGCAGAATCACAGAGTGGTTTGGGTTGGGAGGCACCTCCCAAGGTCATCTAGCCCAGCCCCCCTGCAGGGACATCCTCTTGCCAGATCAGGTTGCTCAGAATCAAAGGTATTCCTGGTGTTTTTATTTTGGCTTGGACTTAATTTGTTCAAAACTATGAGAACACAGAAGAAAGTTCAGAATATTTGCAAGTTATTGTGAGAGTAGGTGTCAATGTGGATGCTCCATCCCCAATAGTGTGGTAGTTCTGCAGAGAAAGCACAGGTTGTGGTGAGGCGCTTGGGACAGGCAGTTCCGCCGCTGGATGTCATCCTTGCCCGGTGACATCCCCAGAGTGCCCAGCAGCGAGGCTGCAGGGGCTTGCACATAGTGTGACTGCTCCGTGCTGGGGTGGTTGCAGGGCTGGGAGCTGGCGTGGGAAAGTATGTCCACAGTGAGCCAGCAGTCTGCCTGGGGAGCTCTGTGATAGCACATCCATGCTTGCTGTTCTGCAGTTGTGGTATGAACCTCTTCAGCTAGATGCTTTGTTCCTCTCTCACACACGCTCTGTATAACCCATGTATGTGTATTTGTGTGCATATAAACACCCAGGATGGGCCAAAGTCACTATTTGCTGCCTGAGCCCTGTATCGGGATATACTTGCAATGCACTTACAAAAGACAAACCCAGACTTTTTCTAAATGGATTATCTGGTTTGAAAGTTGTGTTCCTTCTCAAAATTAAATTTCAGGAGAGGCAAGGACTGGGTTTTGCAATCAGAGTTTCTGCATTTTAATCCTGGCTCTGCCCTGGATGCCCACCGTGTGGCCCAGGACATAGACGCTGTTGCTCTATTTCTATCAGCAGATTAATGTTTGTCTGCATACCTCTTGGGGCCATGGTGAGGATTAATTAATTCTTACTCTTTATTGCTTGTTAACTGCCTGAAATGTGTAGGATGTAAAACACTTTGAAGATGAGAAGTGTCATTTCACAAATTAAGTGGTGTAATGAATTGACTATTCCATACAGGTACGGCTGTCCTGCGTGGTTGGAAATGACTCTCTGTGGGTCCTAAACCCTACAGTGCTCACAGCTAGAGAGTTTTATTCTGGCACAAGGTGCTACTGGACTGTGTGTTGTACCAAGGAGGCCAGAGCAATGAGTTTGGTGGCCCAAGGAATGCAGCGTGTAGAAAAGCCCTAAGTGGATTTACATTTGCATCGTGTGGGTTATTTCCTGTGTATTCCTACATACTTCCTCTATATTCCTCTGCATTAAAATATTTGGTAGAGTTCACCAGTTTTTCTCCCTGACTGGGATCTCACTGTTTCCTTGCAGTCAATGGTGGTGGGTTTTGCCATCACACGATGGTACAGTGTGATGAATTCCCGTTCTCTGATGATTCATCTTTGCGTGGGAACGAGTATGAGATGCTGACAAATTGTCTGAGGCATCAACATTTTGATTTTTATCATTGCTACCCAGGACTGTAGTATCAAAGTCTTATCACTGTCAGTGAAAGTCTATTCAGATCTCTTTCATTCTCCTTTGATAGATGGGAAATGGAGATGAGAGATGAAATTATTCACCAAAGGTCCCACAGGAAGTTGAAGCGGGAAAGAACCATGAAGTCCAACCACTGTGTGATGCTGAGCCCTTCTTTTCCCTCAAAGAGTCTGATGAAATGTAGCAAGTTGCCATTTTCAGATTTGCTTCCACATGGCTCTCCTCCTGAAAGCTAATGAGGCTGTAGCGAGATGTTGGAGATTTCCCTGCCCCCGTATGATGCACAGCACTCACATTTAGATGTGGTTTTGAGGAATGCCAGCTCCTCTTCCACAACTCCCACCACTGATTTTTAGGCTGACTCCAAGCTAATACAATCTATCCCTTAAAAAGCCATGCCAAAGAAACTGGTATCCATCTCCACCACCTAGATAGAGACCACAAAGCTGTGTGAAAGCAATGTCAAACTGGGCAAAGTTTGTTTTCCTGGAATGACCAAGAGAAAAAAAACCCTACTGCACAGAGGTCTGTGTGGTTGAGGAACCCCATCAGACATCAGGACATTCAGAGCTGGCTGACTATGAACAGAGAGAGTGAATGTCTGTCTAGTCCTGCCTGTGCCTCCAGCATATCCCCAGGAGCACACCCACCCTACTCTCAATGTCTCAGCACACACTTCTGCTGCAGGAAATGCTGGGGTGGGAAGTTGGAGCTTCTGAGGGAACTTCCATCAAGTGAGGAGTATATCACTGTGAAGACCATGTTGCATTTCTCTCCTGGTCTCTCCTATGGACTGCTTTTGCAGGCTCTTTGTGTCTTCTCTTAATAATAGAAGGAATGGTGATATTTCAGCTTTCTTTTAAACATTTCTGCAAGGCTTTAATGGTTTCTCTTCTCAACTGCTGTAGAAAGGGTTCACTGGCAAGGCTAAAAATTGCTATTTAAAGTGCAGCATCAGAGATGATTGTAGAAGCTCCAGGAGTGGTTGATTCTGCTGTAGAAACCCATAAAATTCCCTGCAGGTATTCCTTGCTGGCAGTTTTGCTTTGCCCAGAATACACCAGTGGCACTACCCTTTGCTCCCAGCCTGTTTGCTGAGGAAAGGCTCATTTTTCATTGAGCTTTTTGGCACCAATATTATTTTACAGGGACCATGGGAGTATTGTGCCTTTTAGCCTGAAAAACCTCAGAAATGGATAAATGAATCAGCCTGAGTTGAATCTGAGTTGAATCAGATATTCGTCTCTTCATTCACATCTTTAAAACCCAGACTTTGGGAGCTCATGTTTTGTCTTTTCTGCAGGAAAAGAGTTGTTCTGACTTCAGGCTGTAGAAGTAATTCCACCCCAAGTTCCATTTCTTGTTGGCAGCACTGGAAATCAGCAATTTAACAAAGCAATGTTTTAATCGAGTAGAGGGACCATGTATCTTAAAGTATTAACTGTTAGCCAGCAGGTACTGTCACAGAAACACAGAACTGTAGAGGTTGGAAAAGACCTTTGAGATCATGCAGTCCAACACTCACTCAGAGCTCACAATCCATTATTGCTGCTCAGCCACTGCCACTGAGCCACATCCCTCAGCAACACATGCAGGCAGCTTTTAAACAGCTCCAGGGATGGGGACTCTACCACCTCCCTGGGCAGCCTGGGACAGTGCCTGAGAAACCCTTGCTGGGAAGAAATTTCTCCTAATGTCCAACCTGAACCTCCCCAGGCACAGCTTGGGGCCATTTCCTCTTGTCCTGGCACTTGACCAACTCCCACCTCACTCCAACCTCCTCTCAGGGAGCTGTAGAGAGAGCAATGAGGCCTCCCCTCAGCCTCCTCTTCTCCAGGCTGAACAATCCCAGGCCCCTCAGCTGCTCCTCAGCAGACCAGTTCAAGGCCCTTCCACCAGCTGTCTGTCGTGACAAGGCACACATAAATGCAGATGGCAAGTGAGCTGTCCACTTGCATCCTCTGTTTCATGACAGCTTTATTGCTGCTTCTGCCTTTTAAACATGCTTCTGATTTTTGATAAAGCCTGAATTCTGCAGGCTGTTCCGAAAGCAGACGTTTGCAACCCACCAGCTTTAACCAGCTCCTGTCAACTTGGATTCTCTGAACAAGAGATACTTATTGTTTTGTCACGCCAGGGAGGTTTTAATAATGGCCCAAACACACATTAAAAATGGAATTAAAAGGAAAAAAAGAAAAAGCCAAACCAAACCAAAACGAGCCTTGCCCGCCGAAGAAACAAAAGTGAAACACTGCTTCCCTCCTGTGGTGACCTTCCTGCTTGCACACTGACAGACAGACTAAATTGCACATTTTAAGTGATTTTTTTTCAGTATTACCATTCTGAGGACATTTGAGGAGCGCTGCTTTCCTGCTAAGCTGCAGGCCAGCAGTCATTCACGTCCCGCTGTCATTGCTGCAGCGCTGGATTTCAGTTTGCAAAGCCGGAGGCTGCTGCCGGCGCATACCAAGTGCCAGCTTTTGCTAATCGGCTGCGGTAGAAGCTGTGAGAACCTTATCTCATTACGACCTGCTGTTTGTGGACAACTTCTCCTCTTTCAGCTGCATTTGAATTGATTCTCTGCCTGGGTGGGTGCAGGAGGGTTGTGTATCGCTGTGCTAAATAATGAAGAGGATTAGCAGCAGTGGGACAAAGAGAGCAAACGTGGATGAGGACCCTGAGCCTACCTGCAAACTGCAGGAGCTGTCTGAGAGGCTGCTGGGTCACTGTGCCAGCACAAAAGGACAGGCCACACAATGGGTTATGTAATTGCTATTTCTTCACTTGCTGCTCTTATCAATATTGTATTAGCTCACCCAGGATCCCATATCTCTACCTGAAAGGACACTGAAGTTTCAAAAGGAAGACATGGGTATATAGGCTGTGGTTTGCTTTAGAAAAGGAATGTAGCAGGGGACATGGTAAACACACCTGAGGTCATGAATAAGTGAGAAGAAACAGAGCAAGAGATTTGGATTTCCTTTTTAAATCTGTTTTTAGTATCATAGTATCAGTCAGGGTTGGAAGGGACCACAAGGATCATCTAGTTCCAACCCCCCTGCCATGGGCAGGGACACCCCACACTAGATCAAGGCTGGCCAGAGCCTCAGCCAGCCTGGTCTTAAACACCTCCAGGGATGGGGCCTCAACCACCTCCCTGGACAACCCATTCCAGGGCTTCACCACTCTCATGGTGAAGAACTTCCTCCTCACATCCAGCCTGAATCTCCCCACCTCCAGCTTCATTCCATTTCCCCTAGTCCTATCACTACCTGATATCCTGTGAAGTCCCTCCCCAGCCTTCCTGTAGGCCCCCTTCAGAGACTGGAAGGCCACAGTTAGGTCACCTTGGAACCTTCTCTTTTCCAGACTTTTTGCTGTGCAAGAATGAAGGCACACACTAGCAATGGTACCAGGGTAAGCCAGGGCTGATGAAGGAACAATTTTTCAGTGGAGCACGTAATTGGCACCAAGGATCCATGGCTTCTGTCTTGGCTTTGAGCCAAGACACCAAAAATTCCTTCAGGAAAGACGTTTGAAAGTTCCCTTGTTCCTGGGCTTTAGCTCGGCTTTCCAAACGCAAAGCATTTAAAGAGCTATTTCCTAGAGAGGATATAGAGACAATCTCCTCCTGCAGGGCCAAAAACTGGGTTCATCTGAGGAGAAATTGTACAAGTTTTGGCGGGAGGAGAGGGATGGGTGGAAAAGGAAAGATGCTACCTCCTGTCAGAATGCTTCTGATAAAATTAAAACTGAGCCAGATGGTTACGGTACAGGCTAATGTTACCATATGGCAGGAGCAGTCATGCAAGAAATATGTTACTGTAAGGAATGTGAGAAACTGATAGATGTTAATATTCCAAATATTTGAAATTTGTATCTTCAGCATTGTCATGGACTGTGGGGCTGGAAGATGCACATGCATGGGAAGCGTTCATTTGGGCTACAGTAGTGCTCTGGTGAGATACTCGCTGCTCCTCTGCTCTCCTCAGCAGCAGGAAACATCTGGCTGAGCTGTTCCTTTGCTTTCTCCACTCAGTGCTGGGAGCATGTCACAAGAGTGTGTGTGTCTGGACAGGTGCTTACCCAGAAGGGAAATGGAGACAGGGAAAGGGACAAGGGCTCACTGCACAGGCAGGGCAGGGCAGAAACACTGGCACTGCCAGCTGTCCATGTTTGCAGGGCGTCCAAAGGACCCCGGGAAATGGGAGCTCCTGCATCATCCCTGTAGCAGCAGAGGGGAGGGAATGGGACAAGAGTGAGGGGTGAATGAGCATAGTCCCCAAACCTCTTAATTTCTAGGTGGGGAAAACCAGAAATAACAGCAGTGACAATGATAGCTATTGCTGGCCAGCTGCTATCAAGAAGAGGAATGATGCAACTTGTCTACTCCCAGGTTTTCACCAGGTCCTGGTTCCTAATAGTGACATGTGGTATCCAAAGGTGAAATATTTTTGTTCTCTGTTCTGTGACTGAGCTTCACATGGTGGGAGTAAGAAAAATAAATCTGAACAAGATCCTCAGCATGGCCAAATATATTCACACTGAATTGTTGTATGGCTTTGCCTGGGTGCGTGGCAAAAGCTTGTCTCTGCTTATCACTATTGTCTCTGAGGAGGAGCTTATTTCATGTGTACTGTAACTCTATTGAGTGTGTGGAATTGCATCAGGGATGACAAACTCGGCTGAAAATCTGGTTTGAACTTTTGATGGTGATATTATAAAAAGCCAAAACAACAACAAAAAAAACACAAGAAGAGATTTTGTCTCCTTCCAACTATTATTTGTCCTCCTCCACGCTGTATACTGCTTTGGGATTTAGAATAGGATCCTATTGTTCTATTTCCAATAAACAAAGAGCAGTTTCTCCTCCTGCCTTATTAGATAGCCTTTGTATGAATCATGGAAAATAACATGTCTGTGTGAGATGCAGCACGGTGTAAGAGACCCTCCTTGGCCTGTCCTGGTGGAGACGTGGCCTCCAGTGCATGCAAGGAACCCAGAGCCAAGTTTAGAAATCCATTCATTCAGAGAAGTGTTGCTTTAATTTCCACTTCAGCACTCTTCAGTCTTCTGTGAACCACTTCCAGCAATTTAAACTGAAGGGATTAGAGTAAATCTGGCAGGGCTGGAAACCTCAAAGGAAGCCAGTCCAGCAGAAGTGGTGTTAAGGAGTGATCTCCAGCATTTCTTACGGGAAACCTCCTCCCTTGTCATGGTCAACACTGTGGCCTGGATTCGTGTCACCTCATGTCACCCCTGCAGTCTGCTGACCAAAGATAACTGTGATAGGGAAAAACTGAAGAGATGGGAAAATGGTTGAAATATTTCTGTTAGTGAATGAGAACATCATACTTACTGGGTATGGAAACATGAAGGAGCTCTTAAACTTCTGCTTCAGGACCCTTGCTGCTGGATCTATCAGGAAACAGCTTTCTGGGAATGGTAGCTGATAAGTGACCATTTTTGAGGTTCCCTCTTTCTTTGGGCTTGACCAGTGTGCAGTGCTAGGTACAGGGCCTTTAGTGGATGAGTATAGCAAGCTCCATCCTTCACGGGTGGACATCCCAGGGCTCAGAGTGCCCATGGGGACGTGATGAGGTGGACAGCCCAGCTCTCAGAAGGCTCATGGACACTTGATGGCACACTGCACACACTGCTGCTGTAAAACTCTGCCTTAAACGAGAAGAGGATCACTTCTAATGTGCAACATCAGCTTTTTTCTTTTCTCCACTTAAGCTCACCTCCTAGAAGTTAATTTTTATTGAGTAAACATTCAAAACAATACTTTCCCCCCCCCCAAATAAAGAAGACTTCAACTTTCACCATCTCTGTCAATGTCGAGAGGATCAGCACACAGCAATAAAGCAGGAAAGACATACTGCACACAGACAGAAGTGATAAAGCAATTGCAATCATCATCCTTTTGATGATGTTTGTTATTTGTTTCTCATTTTGCATCTGCACATTCCATTTTTTGCCTACTGAGCCGAGTGGGTTTGCATTTGTTCTCATTGGGTTTCAGCTGACGGATTTCATCCCATTATCTAGACCAATTTGAATTCAGATCCTCTCCTCTGCATTGTTTACAATGCCTCCCAGCTTATAAAACTGTGTTATCTTTGCTATCACACAGATCAGTTATTAATGGGCACGATGAGCAAACCAGGCTCCTCTGCTCCCACTTGAAGTGGTCTGCCTGGGAAGTGTTTTTTCCTCCTGTTTATGCACACGAGTTACGGTGATTTTGTTTATGTTCCTGTTTTGCTCCCATCCCCTTCATTTACTCATGAGGCTGTCATGTAGTACTGAGTACACAGCCTTTTTACAGTCAGGATATATCACATCTGCTTCTTCCTTGTCCACCAGGCCTGTTACTCTGTCAGAGGAGGAAATTAGATTGATTCGATGTGATTTGTTCTTGAGAAATCCATGCTGGCTTTTTCTTGTCATTTTATTATCTTCTAGGTGTTTATATTGATTATTTCATAATTTGTTCCAGTATCTTTCCAAGAAATAGAGTTAGGCAGGCTGCTGGATAACTCCTGGGGCCTCCTTTTCTCCTTTCTAAAGCTAGGACACTGTTTGTTTCTTGTGTCCCCAGGGACTTGCCACCATCACTTCTCTGACATATTTACTGATGCTTTAGAAATTTTCTTGGCTGGTTCTCAAGTGCTCCAGGATTAATTCCATTAGCTCTGCTGACTTAAGGACATCCACACACTTCCAAACCTGCTCCTCCCTTGTTCTAGCCTGCATGTACATCTCCCTTCTAGCCCACGCACCAGGTGATGCCTTGTGTGAGGGAAGACAACGAGATGGAGCAGAGCAGCCTCTCTCTGAAAGGGAGCCCAGGCACAGACAGGCAAGTGTCCAGGCAAGGAGATGGGAAGTCTGGGTCTCCACAGCACAAACATGGTCTGGCTGATTGTAATCAACCTCTGAGCTGCTTTACCCACTTCTGCTTATTTCAATGAATGTTGCCTTTCATGCAGCTCTGCAGAAAAAAGGTAACCCTGTGCTTTTGCAGCAGTTGTCCCTAAAAGTCGTGCCACCAAACAGGGATTATTTCCTGATGGTGTGCTTGCTCTTCTGAGCTGGAGAACACTATTGTAAGGCTACTGAATTATAAGATGGATTATCAAACTCTCTAGAATAGAATAGAATAGAATAGAATAGAATAAGCTAGGTTGGAAGAGACCTTCAAGATCATCGCGTCCAACCCATCAACCAATCCAACACCACCTAAACAACTAACCCATGGCACCAAGCACCCCATCAAGTCTCCTGAACACCTCCAATGATGGTGACTCCACCACCTCCCCGGGCAGCCCATTCCAATGGGCAATCACTCTTTCTGTATAGAACTTTTTCCTAACATCCAGCCTAAACCTCCCCTGGCACAACCTGAGACTGTGTCCTCTTGTTCTGGTACTGGCCGCCTGGGAGAAGAGACCAACATCCGTCTGTCTACAACCTCCCTTCAGGTAGTTGTAGAGAGCAATAAGGTCACCCCTGAGTCTTCTCCTCTCCAGGCTAAGCAACCCCAGCTCCCTCAGCCTCTCCTCATAGGGATTGTGTTCCAAACCCCTCACCAGCTGTTGGTTATACACCCAAACGGGTCTGTGAGGACATCTGTGACCCAGAGAAGGCTGTAAGTGCATTCAGGGAGTTCTGGCAGGTTTTGAACTTGCAGCTGTGGCTTTGTAAAGAAACTGGAGCATCAGCACACAGATCACTGGCACTGGGGACTTTGGTACCCTTATCTTATTATTGATTCAGTCGTGGTCCAGATGATAGCTGCTGTCCTTGGGCTGTTGTTCTGCCTTGTCATGACCTGAAAGAAGGATCAGGCGTTTTCTGTGTCTTTATTTGGGTGATTTTTTTGCCCAGGTTTGTACCCAGCAAACTCTCATTAGTGCAGCTTTACAAACAAGAGAGACCCCACTGGTGCCCAAGGCACAGGCACAGTCATGAAGGGAAGAATGCATGGGACACTCCATGTCTTTATTTGGGTAGTGCAGTTGGCTACACTGGACCCCAGAGGCTTTGAGGCATCTGGCTTAGACTCTAAAGTGTTAAATGACCATTGTCCAGGCAGGTGAGGAGAGCACAGTGTAAGCTTGAAATCTCCAAGTAATTTATTCCATTTGCTAATTATTGACTCTCAGGCTGTTAGGAATACATTTACAAGATCTGGGAATAGGAGTTGGGAAAGATTAGCTCATGCTCCTACCTTTCACAGCAATTCAGCTTTTTATTAAGTTTCCATCCAGGAGGAGACTTCAGGCTGATGAAATTATTTGAGGAACTATGAAAAAGACCCATAAACCACCCCCATTACATTCAGTGCAGCAGAGAGGGAAGGGTTTATGAGATTTGTTAAAAAGCATTTATCACCTGGAGACCATAGTTAGCAAAATCCAGTTTGCTTTTAATTTCACTGCTCAGAAGTGACTGGATGACTTTTTCATTAATACTTAAATCACCCCAGAGCAATTACAGAGCATTACATACATCTCATTAAGCTTCAGACCACTAGGGTGAGCCAGACTATAGCCTATGCCAGCGGTGATGTAGCGTGAAATGGAGACGACGTCTCAGATCATGAGATTCAAAACGAGTCAAAATGTGTGATTAGAGCTCATGCCCGTCGCCTCGGCAAAGAGGAAGAGCAAACAGTGCTATGTAGAGGCTGAGATCAGTGGCTCTAAGTTTAACTTAATCAGCAGGACAAGGGGAGAGAAAGCAAGAATGGTGCACTGCTGCCTTTACAATCTCAGCTGCTCTGCAGGGCCACAATTCCTCCCTGTCCCTTTCAGCTGCTGGAAAGAGCCTCGTGGGCTGCAGGTATCTGTAAATGAGAGAGGAGATGTTCCTTGTCTTGGACACCTCCTGGCCCCTACATTGTGTGATGTGGTACCTGTGTGTGGTGTGAGTGTGTGCTCCTTGGGCTCTCCCCTGTTATGTGACCCAGCGTGGGTGTGTGGCTTACTGTGGTGATGAACGTTGGAGCCTTGGTGCTTTGGCAAGGCAGTTACTCCTCCTTAGACACCTGCCTGCCTGATTTCATAAGAAAAAGTGTCAGCAACAAAGCCATAAAAATACATGAAGTAAACCAGTGCCCCCTCCTTCTTGGTTTTTTTTCATGCTGGGTGGAAATCTAGGTGATTTGTAACAACCTTCATTGGAGAAAATCTGTGTTTGCTTGCAACAGGGAACACTGAAAAGGACAGTGGGGCTCTCTTATTTAAGGAAAAACTTCTTTTCTTCTTAGTTTGAGAGAAGCCTGCCAAATTCTTGTGTCTGGCATCACTGGATAAACAAACAGGGCTCTGCAGGCTAACACAGTCAGCTGGGCATCATTAAGGTGAGACACTCACATAATTTTCCTTCTTCATGTTCTTCCAGCACTAGAAATCAAAGCTGGAGTTTGCCATTATTTATCCCCTGCATTCATTGCTGTCAGTCACTGAATAGCCCTTTAGGGGGCTTTACTGCCCTGAACAAACTGCAAGAAATGTGGTCTATTATCTCAGAGCAGGTTGAGCCCATGGACACTGTGGGACAGTACTTCACCTCTTGGAGATCACCCCTGGCAGTGGCATGTCCTTGTTAATGTGGGTTTTGTATAGACCCTGGGTGGCTGAACTGGTGCAGTAATTGCCTTTTTTCCCCCCTGAAGCTTGACTCAAAAATCTCTGCTTTGCTGTAGCCAAGCAGCTTGGAGACTGCTGTCCATGCAGGGGCTGGCTCTGGTTCCAGTGAGAATTGACACTGGGAGCCTGTGGTTTAGGCTGGTTCTTGGTGGGCAGTGTGCTGCAGCACATTTTCTCAGCTTGACTCATCTCCTGCTCTGTAAGCATCCAATTGATAGCTGAACTGTAGAGCCTTTAGGTTTGCAAAATGAGACATTTCAAACCATTAAAGGAGTTTACATTCCAAACTCTTTTCTGCTGTTTTGTGACAGCGGGGGTTGAAAGGACAGAGACCCTCCATCACACTGAAAATCTTAAGGGAATCCACATCTTCCATCTGTGCTGCCTGCATCTTCAAAGCACACTGAAATGTAGGATGGAGATTAGCAAATTCATTCCAAAGAAATTTGCTTGTGCAAAAGGCTGCATTTCTATGGCCAGAGTTAACTCATATATCCCATGAATCCTGCTCAGAAGATACAGCCTGCTCATGTATCTGCACACAGCAAAGGGCCTGTGGAGGGGAGATGTGCCCTGGGAGCAAAAGGAGCTCTTTGTGTTGGCTGTGTGTTTAAACTGGCACTGCAGCTGTGGACAGCAGTGGCTGCCTCCCCTCAACCCAGCCATTCACTGCAGCCACTGTGCCACCACCTCTGCTCTGTGTCTGTGAATCAGCCCAGGGAACCTGGTGTGAAGGAAAGGTAAACAGCCATCTAGATTGACCTCTGCTGAGGGAGACCTCACTGCAGTTCTTTCCATGGGCAGATGGATATCCCTGTCTGCAGAGTGTGTGGAGAGTGCCTACAAGCAAAGGAATCCAGGATGAAGGACGCTGATGGCAGTGCCAATCTAAATGTATATCAAAACAGGGCCTGATTTTGATTCATTTGCTTGTGTTACTTCATGTTCCTTTGCTTCCCACTGTAGAGGATATTTGACATACTTTGACCATGTGTGCATCAGCTTTGCACAGGAGGGACAGTCATGTTCTCTGCATCCTTCCAGTCTGACTGCCTAGACTGAAGCAGATCCCACCAGCCAGGCTGACATCCTCCAAGATGTTTGCTTGGTCCATTGCACCCACTTCCTCACTGCATTTGTGAACAATGCCCACTGCTGCTTTCAGCAGCCCCTTCTCCTTCTTAACAGTTTGTGTTGCATCTTATCAAAGCAAAATATGGGGAAATGAACACATTTTCCTTCATCCCCAGATCCACCAGCTACCAATGAGATAAAGTACAAATGTGCACTAATCTTCCTGCAATGGCCATCTCCCAGTCCAGCTTGTGGTGGTTCTGGAAGCTGCAAATGGATAGAGAGTCAGCAGAGTGTTCTTCATAGAATCACAGAATCACCAAGGTTGGTAGAAATCTCAAAGACCATCAAGTCCAGCCTGTCACCACAGACCTCATGACTCATTGCCATGTCCAATCCCCTCTTGAACACCTCCAGGGACGGTGACTCCACCACCTCCCTGGGCAGCACATTCCAATAGCTAACAACTCTCTCAGTGAAGAACTTTCTCCTCACCTCGAGCCTAAACTTCCCCTGGTGCAGCTTGAGACTGTGTCCTGTTGTCACAGTTTGTGGTGTTTCCGACAAGACTCACAGTTTAGTTTGAACACCTCAAGTGTTTTAAACCTTCCTGTCAGTCTAGTGGTACACAATTTTCTTGCCAGCTTGATTTATGCACAAAACTCACCCCAGTTAAAAAAAACCCAGCGACAGTGGCAGACCCATGCCAGTTTTTCACTTGTAAAATAATATTTACTTGTAAGTGCTGGCTGACAGCTGCAGGAAAACATGATCATAAACAACTTTTCTTCAGCTAGAGCTGTTTCATTCTGGTTTATGGCCCTGGCTTTGAACAGCTCCATCACTGTCAAGGAAACGCCACTTGGTGTAAGACACGCTAAATACCGGCGCACACCTACAACAGTGAGCTTTGTGGGGAGCCTGTTTGCAAAAGCAGCTGTTTGATTTGCTTCCTGAGGGAGGGAAACACAGGCCAGAAGAGCAGATGCCTGTAAAATCATCAGTGTTTAGCTTTCTTGGGCAACAAGAGGCCACAGGGCCATTCTGCAGGTCCTGGGTGATGAACTATGAAGGATGAAAGACAAAAGTGGCTCTCAGTAGTGCACTTCTCTCAGATTGCTATTACACAGCAGCAAAATCCATTTCAAAGGTCTTTCCATCCTTCCATGCTCCCCATCCCTGTTCCTTGATCCTGTTTGCAGGAAGGTGCTGTCCATCCCAGACGGACTCAGTGCTCTCAGAACAGCTTCTGTGGTCCATCTGCCATCCTGAGATGCCAGCAAAGTGGGTCAAGGCAAGAGGAGGACAAGTACAAGGGCAACAAAGTTGGTGAGGGGTTTGGAACACAAGCCTTATGAGGAGAAGCTGAGGGAGCTGGAGTTGCTTAGCCTGGAGAAGAGGAGACTCAGGGGAGACCTTATTGCGCTCTACAACTCCCTGAAGGGAGGTTGTAGACAGACAGAGGTTGGTCTCTTCTCCCAGGCAACCAACACCAGAACAAGAGGACACAGTCTCAGGCTGTACCAGGGGAGGTTTAGGCTGGAGGTTAGGAAGAAAGTCTACACAGAGAGAGTGATTGGCCATTGGAATGTGCTGCCCGGGGAGGTGGTGGAGTCACCATCACTGGAGGTGTTCAGGAGGAGACTTTATAAGGTACTTGGTTGCATGGTTTAGTTGATTAAGTAGTGTTGGATGATAGGTTGGACACGATGATCTTGAAGGTCTCTTCTAACCTGGTTTATTCTATTCTATTCTGTTCTATTCTATTCTATTCTATTCTATTCTATTCTATTCTACTTTCATAGCTGCCTTCTCTGCTGAAGGGAGTGGTTATGACCTGACATCTTTGATGTCCTTAAGTCTCTTTTCCCTACTTTTTCTGTGTGGTTTTCTGCTTCGCTTCTTGAACACCTTCCAGTTCCTACCCCACAAGTTCTTTTTGTGTTTGTTATCTCCTTCCATGCATTATAAACATCAGCATAGGTATAATTTGACAAAAAACTGGTCCATTGGATTTTGGAGTGAATTCTTTTGGGGGGGGGGTTTCAAATTGAAATGAAATGAAATGAAATGAAATGAATAAATATCTATAGAATTTAGAGCCATTCTTCAAGGCTAACCTGAGACTGAAGGAGGTACTGAGGCTATCCTGATCTCTGATGGAGTCCCTTCCATTTCCCAGCTTCCCAGTCACGTTGTGCAGAGATGGTTACACTCCTGGGCTGATAAACAGACTGATGAAGAATGTTTTTTCCACTTTGCCAGGCAGCAGAGTAAAAGCTCTTCTGACGCTCCTGGTGCCATGCAGCACCGTGCTGCACCGCTCTGTCACTGCACTTAGTGGGCTTCAGGGAACATAGCATAAATATTTCAGAAGGGTGTTTTAATAAGTGTTTGTTTGCTCAAAAACTGTTGATTCCTTCTTTGGTAGTTGCTATGGTAAACCACGTTGTTTGAAACAGGAACAATGAACACAGACTGGAGAGCTCCACTCCTCGTGTCTGTATATACGTTAGCTCTGAAAGGAGGTGATGCAGCTCTCAATGTGGCTTCAGCCAGGCAGTTGCCTTTGATGATTCACCCCCAGAAAAATACTGCTTTAGCCCACTAATTGTGTTCATTCCACTTCAACAGTAAGGTTTGCTGTGTGGCCTGAAGAGTGATGTGATTTCTTTCATGCCCCTGCCACCTTCACTGCTTCTCCTCTGCTGCTGGAGAAAGACCTCTCTGGCTAGAACAGCTTGGGCATGAGTGTGGCTTTGGGGATGCTCCTTGCAGGTAATGAAGATAACTCCAGCATTTACCACTTCTAACATAATCCACATACTCCTTTTTGGCCTAAAGAACAGGGCTAAAGTGGAAGGGGATTTTCTGGGGACAGTCTGGACAAAGGCTTCTGCTATGTTTGCTGCAATATGTGCAATAAGCCACAACGAGTTTCCACTGTTTCCCTGCTGCAGAGCAGGAAACAAGCACAAGGCACTGCCAAAGTGAGACATGCTGCCAGTGTGCCAAGGCTAACAGCATCCTTCCAGCCACATGCAGCAAACAAACAATGACTGCAACTGAGCCAACAAGGCCAGCAGAGGGAAGGGAGAAAGCCAACACAGCTGCTGGCAACTCTCTAACCCATTGTCCTACTGTGAGGATGGGAAGATAGACTTTGATCAGAGCATGATCCCTAAAGGCAGAAGGCAAGAAAGCCACAGACTGTTGGCATTCCTGGGTGGCTCTTCATGGAGCTACCAGAGAAAGCTGCTCAATAGCTCTGCTCTGGCAAGCCTCATTCCCCACTGGGAGAGGGCTCTGCAGATTTCATCTGTCTTGCAATACCACACAAGTGGTACTCAAGGTCAGAGCTGCTGTGCTAGGAAGAGGCTGGGCTCTCATCTGATGGGGTGCTCCATGTTCTTCCTCGCACAGGACCCAAGCACCACATGCATTTAAGTTTTCCAAGGTCAAGAAGCTAATTAAATGCTGGCATCCCCTCCTCAGAGCATGTGTGGTGGGGCTGCACTGAGCTGTGCAGGGATAGGATTTGAAGCTTAGGGTTACTGTGCACTTGCCCTGTGCTCAGACCATGAAATGATCTCAAACTGAACTGCTGGTTATCACCATCTCCAAGACTTGGAATATCACAGTTTTGCACCTCTGAACTAAATCCATTCCTCCAACCCTTCAGGATCAAGAGGCTCACCATTAAGAACCTCAACTTTTACGTCTTTGCTGTTGCCTTCTATTTACTATTCTCCCTGGTCTCACTGTGGTAATCAAGACAGTGATACATGCTGGGGTTTAGCTGTCATGCCTGGGTGAAGAGAAGGCATAAAATTTCATAAAGCAGCCTCCTGCCTACCTGAATGTAAATGGCCTCTCCATACCCAGAGCACCACAGGAGTTCCAGAGACTGGCAGGGTTTCCCTGTGTGACGCAGAGGACGTGCTGCTTCAGCTCAGCATTAACGCTACAATCAGACTGATTTGAGTTTTAATGGCATTGCTGGGCTATGAACTTCTGCAGCACACTGTGTATACTAAGATAGCAGGGTAACAAAACCAGCTGTTGCTCTTGTTGTTACTACATCAGCAAGAAGCCCTCCTGAGGCCGGGACTCCCCTGGGAGGCACTATGCTGACGCAGTGTAAACCTGGCCCTGCTGCCAGACAGAGTGTGAGCAGCCAGGGCAGAGCACAACCAGGAGAGAAGCAGCACAAAAAGTGCAGAGTCTGAATATAGTTCCCTTCATTCTGGCCCACAGCTCTTCATATAATGTCCTTTTTTCCCCCTGCTGTTGCAGAAAGATCAGGAAGCTTTACAGCAGCCTTGGACTCAGAACAGCAGCATGGTAGCACAGAAAAGCTTCACAGGGCTCTTTGGAAGGCTCCTGTAAGGACAGACCATGTCTAATTCTCTGTTCCAGCCCTTGTGTCAGAGCAGAACTAAGGCATCAAAACTCCCCACTGTCTCTCTGCAGGCAGTGTCCAGGGCACAGGGCTGTGAATTTCATCCCCACAGTGTGTTATTTTTGGCTCTAGAGAAGACTCATTGCTGTGAACCACTCAGGCTGCAGGAATGAGGGGTGTCATCTCTGGGTGACACCTTTAGAAAGGGAGCTGGGGTTGAGCTGAAGAACCACTGCCAAAAGGTACACTACAAAGAAAACACATGCCAAGAAAGAAACAATAATAGAACTGCTAGCTTAGATAAGGCCCTGACAGGAAGCTAGATGGACAGTGCCACTTATCTGTGCTTGTTTAAACCTGGCTTTCTGTATTTATTTAATACATTCCAGCATCTCTCACTTGGACTCTGCTTCAGAAGTGCTGGCTGATTTCTCTTCAGCAGGAGCACACAACTCTATGCCTTCACCACCGCCAACAGCACTTAGCAAAGAAGTGTTAAGCAATCTGACCTGGACAGGAGAGGAAGCATCCTGTCTGATGCTTTTGGGTTGTTGACATGGGAACAGTAGCTCACCATACAGCATGTTCCTTCTCTTAAACCAGCAGGGCACTTTAATTATTCAGGCTGGGAAATGGGCTGAAGGAACTGCTCAAAATGGCTTGTGCTGGTGCCAGTCTGTTCCCCTTGGTGATCAGATGCGTGGTGTCTCTTTTCCCCATTTGTATTCCTGCTATGTGCCAGAGAAGAGCAGTGGCTGGCACAAGCAGCTTCAGCAGGGGAGATGCTTGCTGAGCTCTTCTGCTGAACCTCTGTGTATGCTGCAGAAAGCCCAGCCTGTTGCTCCCCCCAACTCCTCTGTGCTGCTTTGCAATGGTTGTACTCATGGGATGCATCAAGCGAGCTGCTGGCTAGCTTGGAGCTGATAAAAGGTCTTAAAACATATTGTGTCCAAAACCTGTAACACCAGGAATCTTGGGCATCCTGTGGAGCCACAGCACCAGGCACTGCTTACTGCAAACGCACACTGCAGTAGCACATCCACACTCACCGCCTGCCTTGCAAACACGGTCATGCTCCTCAAGGAATTATCATCTTTGACACTTCATCTTCAACATTTCATCTTCACAGCCAGTCCTCTCTCTGCTTCCCTGTTAACAATAATGTGGCACCTACGAGCTTCTAATAAAACACCCAAAAGCTGAGATCAATAGTTAATTAGCTGAGGACCTCTGGCAGATGGTGCAGTTGGATGGAGTTGTCAGAGCGTAGCAGTCTCCTGTATTAAGTCTGAAAAGCTGAGGAGGAGATGGCATTGTGAGCTTGCTGTACATGCAGGAAACCCATCCAGACATCCAGACACAGATAAAAGGGACTCTTAGGTAGTCTCAGAGAGAGTTCAGCTAATTAATTCATTACATCTCTCCATCTCCTTCATTTTAGCTTCTCAAAATGTCATCTGTGGGCTTTAAATCAAGTTATAATTTCATGTGGGTCTGCCTCACAACTGCTAAGATTTGCTCAAATGATACTGTCAGAAGTGAAACCAACCAAACCCACTTGTTCAGGCACAGGGGCTGCCCTGCCTGCTCCCCCAGCACAGAAGTGAGGGAAAGAGTAACACACACAACTCAGGATGCAAGAGTTTAGTGTAACATAAGATGTCATAAGGAGAATGTGTAATTAAATTGGCAAATAATATAATTAATCTAATAATGCAATGCATGATTACTTTAGCTTAGCCTATATGCAGAAGCACAGTGGGAAAAAAACCAAAAAGCCCCCCCCAAACCACCCCAAACCCTACAAAAACCCCACAAAACCCAACCAAACCCCCAGACAGCAACAACAAAACAACAAAAACCAAACCCCCACACAAAAAAAGAAACACAGGGGAAAAAAAGCCCAGCACAAACCAGAAAGGCAAACCCAGCAGCTACCTGACTCCCACCCTTTCCACCACCATGCCTTCAGAGAAGAGCTAACACCCAAGAACCCAGAACCAGCAACCAGTCTTCAAGCCCTGTAATACTTTGCTCCAGTTAGCACTTCCTTGGTTTTTTTGAAGCTGGCATGACTGCAGCATGATGTGAAGAGCAGCAGCAGGTTCAGCTCAATCCATGCCATCACTGGCCACCCATGCAATCATCCTTGCCTGAAACCTTTCCCACAATACATACAATAGAAACCCTATGTTTTCTCTTCAGATTTCTTTCTCTCTTTATGTGGGTTGCAAATTAACTCAGAAATAAACACTGGGGGGGGGGGGGGGGGGGAAGAAAAATCAATAAATATTTCAGCCTTTGGCCTTTGGGCTTATTTAGTTGCCAATAAGTGACACTGCATAGCCAAAGAAAAACAATTCTCTCTTCTTTGTTTTGGAATAGACTAGAATTAACTAGGCTGGAAAAGACCTTTGAAATCATTGACTCCAACCTGTCATCCAACACCATCTAATCAAATAGACCATGGCTCCAAGTGCCTCATCCAGTATCTTCTTAAACACTTCCAGTGATGGTGACTCCACCACCTCCCTGGGCAGCACATTCCAATGGCCAATCACTCTTTCTATGAAGAACTTCTTCCTAACATCCAGCCTAAACTTCCCCTGGTGCAGCTTGAGACTGTGTCCTCTTGTTCTGGTTGCCTGGGAGAAGAGACCAGCCCCCACCTGGCTATAAACTCCCTTCAGGTAGTTGTAGACAGCAATAAGGTCTCCCTTGAGCCTCCTCCTCTCCAGGCTAAGCAACCCCAGCTCCCTCAGCCTCTCCTCACAGGGCTTGTGCTCCAAACCCCTCCCCAGCTTTGTTGCCCTTCTCTGGACACGTTCCAGCAAGTCAACATCTTTCCTTTCTGGTTGAACAATTCTAAAGCAGCAGGAGAGGACACACTCTGCCATTGTTTTCCTCTGCTGCAGTAGCCAAATTTGCCCCTCATCTGTTCAAGGCTGCGGTGGGCAAACAATGTGCAAGGGATGCCAGGAACGTAACAGAGTGAGATGTCCTCAGGGCGTTCCCCTTGTGCTGGCTATTAGTGACCTAGACAACAGAGAATGCTCTGAAATTCTTCTGCTGCTTTTTATTAGCCAGAAGATGCCAATTTACTCAGATGGGAATCTTTTGTGGGAACGTTTCTGAAGGGCACACTAGAGGCATTGCTCAACCTCATGTTTTGTGCTGGGAATGATGAGGGAGAGTTGGGCATCGAAGGGCAACGAAGTTGGTGAGGAGTTTGGAACACAAGCCCTATGAGGAGAGGCTGAGGGAGCTGGGGTTGCTTAGCCTGGAGAAGAGGAGGCTCAGGGGAGACCTTATTGCTGTCTACAACTACCTGAAGGGAGGCTGTGGACAGGCAGAGGTTGGTCTCTTCTCCCAGGCAACCACCAACAGAACAAGAGGACACAGTCTCAGGCTGTGCCAGGGGAGGTTTAGGCTGGAGGTTAGGAAGAAGTTCTACAGAGAGAGAGTGATTGGCCATTGGAATGTGCTGCCCGAGGGGGTAGTGGAGTCACCACCACTGGAGGTGTTTAGGAGGAGACTTGATGGGGTGCTTGGTTGCATGGTTTAGTTGATTAGGTGATGCTGGATGATAGGTTGGACACAATGATCTTGAAGGTCTATTCCAACCTGATCTGGTCTATTCCATTCCATTCCATTCCATTCCATTCCATTCCATTCCATTCTATTCTATTCTATTCTATTCTTAAATGAAGAGTCCTCTAAGGGATTTGCTGATTGCATGCATCCCAGGTAGGCAGTTATGGATTTTGGCTTTCTCCAGCAAGTGACCTGCTGCCCACCAGTTTCCTCCTTTCCTGCAGTGTTGTGACACCAACAATGGTCACTGGGAAGCCTGGAAGAGCTTTCCCTAATGGAAAAAAATTTCCTTACACCTCTTTCTGGAAACAGACACCTGAAAACAGCACAGAAAATGTGGTTACCAAGGAGCCTCCTGGGCAGAGCAGGGATGGGAAGGGGCTTCTGGGGAGACCCTGGGGCTGTCTTTGAGAGCAGGAGCCTTGCTGAGGCCTGGGTGCTTCCTCAGCAGCTCTGCTGTTCGAGGCATTTTAGCAATGTGGAGAAGAGCTCAATTCACCAGGCAAAACTCAATTCACCAGGCAAAACTCAATTCACCAGGCAAAACTCTATTCACCAGGCAATCTGTTTTCGCTGGTTCCTCCCTGCAGCAGAAGATCAGGCTCAGGTGGAATATTCTTCACTATTCCATACACTGAGATGACCAGGGAGAGTCCCAGCTTCCTTCCACAGAGTTTGGAACTGGTTTGGGAAATCAAATAAAGCATATATAAAACCCTCCAGCCATCCAGCTTGTCCGGGGGCAGGGCCTGGCTGCTGACTTTGCAGGCACTATTTTTACACCTGAAGTGTTTCCAAGCCCCCGAGGGCTTAACAGAGCAGGTCCAGGGGAGACATTCACTGGGGAAGGGCTCTGCTGACCAGAAAAGGTTTCTTCCTGATTATTAGCTGGAGACATTCTGTTTAAAAGCAGAAGGGAGTGGCTTTGTCTCTCTGCTGCATGAGGAAGCCCTGGATGCAGAGCATTTCCCTTATCTTGTCTACTGGCCAGTGAAAACAATTGCAAAACCTCCCCAGCCCCAAAAAAGAGCAGACTGCTGCCCTGGTGCCTATACAGTGGGTTTGGGGAAGGGGGGGAGGGGGTGTGAGGAGGATAGGGAAAGATGTACATTCGGGTCCCTGACCAGGTTGGGACCCTGAGTCCTCTCTGAGTGCTCCTCATCACTGGAGATGGTGATCCTCATGACTTGTGTACACTGGCCATAGTGAACACATCTCTCAAGGAAGCCCAGCTTGTGTACCCCAGTGAGCAAGCTCTATTTATTGCTCACAGGGGTTCCCTCCAGCCCAGGGTGGCAAAGACGACCAACAGGAGTGTTAAGCTGCGAGCTCTGTATCCACAGCTGATCCCCAGGCACCTACTTACTGACACAGCAAAGAGCTCCTCCTGGAAAGGCAGTTTGCAAGTCAGTTTTTAAATCACAGTCAAAGCAAACATAAAAAGGCTGCCAAGTGGGGATGTTTGCAAACTTTGTAGCTTCCTTTGTAAGCTCTGAAATATCAAGAAGATAAAAGCTCTCCTAATCCCTATGGCTGGGCAGGCTGGTCCTGCACCAGAGCACTGCTTCTCATTTCACAGAATCACAGAATCACCAAGGTTGGAAGAGACCTCAAAGATCATCAAGCCCAGCCTGTCACCCAACACCTCATGACTAAAGCATGGCACCAAGTGCCACGTCCAGTCCCCTCTTGGACACCTCCAGGGACAGTGACTCCACCACCTCCCTGGGCAGCACATTCCAACAGCTAACAACTCTCTCAGTAAAGAACCATAGAACAGTAGGGGTTGCAAGTGACCTCTGGAGATCATCTAGTCCAACCCTCCTTCTAATGCAGGTTCACCTAGATCAGGTTGCACAGGTTCACATCCAGGCAGGTTTTGAAAGTCTCCAGAGAAGGAAGCTCCATGACCACTGGGCATCCTGTTCCAGTGTTCCCTCACCCTCAAAGTGAAAATGTTTCTCCTTAAGTTCAAGTGAAACCTTCTGTGTTCTAGTTTGTGCCCATGACCCCTTGTCCTATCACTGACCACCACTGGAAGCAGCCCAGCCCCATCCTTACTATCCCAGGAAGGTAATATAAAGCATTTAAAAAGAATTCACCTTTTCTTTTGTCTGAATGCAGAAACATCTGAGAGTCAACTGGCTCATTCTGTTACTTTCCCCAAAAGCCTCCAAGGAGTTTCTGAAGTGCTCCCAGACTCACTGAGATGATGCCTGGACAAAGTGGTCTGTCTTTGCAAGTGTTTAGGGCCTGGCAGGAGCAGCCTGAAATGAACAGAACATAAAACCCCTGAGTGGAGGGCTGCAGCCTTGCATGCCTTGCTCCCCCACGCATCACCACGCATCTGGTCACCCGGCAGGGGGTTGGCAGGAAAGGTTTCTTCTCTCACCAGCTGCAGAATAATAATTCCCCCCACAGACCAAGATGGAGATAGCTTTCTCTGGCTCCAAATTGCACTGTTTGTACACTGTAGTCCTTCCAGGGGAGAAAGATGAGGTGTGCGTGCCTGGCAGCCACAGCCTTCTTGCCTCTCCGGCCTGCTGTGTTCCCTCTTTCCCAGCCAAAGCCGGGAGGTGACTGCAGGTATGTGCAGCTGTGTGGGTGCTCTCCTGGTACACACTGGCTGCCAGGCTCTGATGAGGGGGATCCCACAGCCTCCTCTGCACCTCTCACTGAGATCAAGCAGTCTGGAGTCATTACTGCTGTCCTGGAGCACCAGGCTCTGTGACAGACACTCAGGGTAGTGCTGTATAAATGCAGCTGCTGTTCCTGATAGTGCTGCACTGCTGCATGCTTTGGGTACCAGCCTGGGGAAAGTTTTGGGTTGCTTAGGATGAATGGGCACAAGTGTCACAGGGCAGAGAGTGGGCTTTCTGCTGCACCTTCCCCATGCACTGCAGCTCAGAGGTTCTTCTGTGGGAGCAGGGGGGGCACTGCAGAGCACACCACATGGGCGTTAGCTTTTCAGGTCTTGGCCACTGCAGATGAGGAGGGAATAACTCAGCTCTCCATCTAGCCTTTGGAGAGCTGCAGAATGACTTCAGCCAGCCAGTCCTTTAGAGTCAAGCAGAGGTTCAGCAGCTCCTTCAAGATGAAGAAGCCAAGACAAAGATGCAGAGGAGTGCTCTGTGTGTGTGCAGCAATGTGCAGCACCCTGAAGGCTGCAGGGCAATTGGCCATCTTCTGTACGTGCTGGCTCACATGCTTGGTGTCCTCTTGTTGAAGCTGCAAAGTATCATGGAGGTAGTGCTGGCCAAACCCCACCTAGGGATGGTGTACAGTGAAGTACAGGATTGCAGCCAGGAACCCCAGAGCCCAGGACACCGTGGGACCACCATGAGTACATCTGTGAGTGTACATGTGTGTATGTCAGTGCCTGTGTATATGTGCAGGTATATGCTGACCAAGTGCCTTGGTAGAAGGGAGAAGGCTCATTTGCTCACTCTCTCAGGTTTTGGTGAGGCACAGGAGATTAAATCTGAGGAGGAATAGTGCCTTCCCTCCTTGCTTTCAGGGGAGACCTTATGGCTCTCTACAACTACCTGAAGGGAAGTTGTAATGTGGTGAGGGTCGGTCTCTTCACCAAAGTCTCTTCACCACAATAAGAAATGGCCTCAGGTTGCACCAGGGGAGGTTTATGTTGGACATTAGGAAGAAGTTCTTCATTGAAAGGGTTGTCATCCCTGGAACAGGCTGCCCTGGGAAGTGGTAGAGTCACCATCTCTTTCAAAGACATGTAGACCTGGTACTGCAGGGCATGGTTTAGTGGAGGACTTGGCAGTGCTAGGTTTATGGTTGGACTTGATGATCTTAAAGGTCTTTTCCAATCTAAACAATTCTGTGATTCTCTCACAGACAAACCTTTTCAGCTGGGAAGTAGCTCTGTTATCTTGCTGTGTCCTGGTTTGCCTCAGCAGCCTCACAATTTTCATTGACTCAGACTCACAGGCTGCATCAAGTTGGAAGGAACCCTCAAAGGTCATCTTGTCCAATGCCCCTGGCAGCTATTAGGGACACCTCCAACTACATCAGGCCACCCTGGTATTTCAGAACTGTGGCCTAGTATGTGCCTTAAATGACAAAAGAGTAAACCCCAGGAACATGAGGATTTGTGAAAATTTAGGTAAGTAAAGCAAGACAGAAAATTAAATGCCCCCAAAAGGGCTGCATGAGATTGTTGTCATGGTGTTGTGGCACTGCTTGGCACTGGCGTTGCTGGGCTGCTGTCAGAAGCTAACTAAATGGGATTTGGTTCTAGCCTTAAGCTCTTCCTGCATTTTTCCCTGCATTCCTTTCCTTTGCTCGCCTGGACTGCTAAACTGCTGACCCAGAGTGCCTTTCATGCTGCAAGGCTTTATTACAGAGCTGACAGGAAGTGTAATTATGCTACAATAACTGAGTGCCAGAAGTCTGTAGAGCACAGGGAGGGACAAGCCTCATTTTGTGCAATTTGCCATCTACATAAAACCCTGCATACAGCAGAGACCTGCATGCACAGCTGAAAGGTCTTGTGACAGTCCCATCACCGTGTGAGGCCCTCCTGACCTCGTGAGGGATGAAGGATGCTGCTGGTATGCTTCAAGGGACGAGGATTGAGTGCAGCCAAAAGTGCTGGTGGGGCTGGTCCTGCAGAGTGGGGCAGGGTTGTGCTTTGTTCTGCACTGCTCTGATGGCCAGGACAGAGAAGAGCTTGGTCTTGGCCACAGCTTCTGCACCAGGTTCAGCAGTTTCCCCATCCCTTCTAGAAGAAGAAACATGGGAGAGGAGACCAGGTAGAAGAAGTACCTCTTTTTCCTTCCAGGCAGTCAAACAGAATTGCTAACACAGGATGGCAGCTATTTCAGAGGTGGGTCCTGTAAAACAAACAGCATTGGTAGATCAAGGCTGGTTCAAGCCCCGCATGTGGAATAGGAAGCTGTCAGGAAACAGTCAGATGTCTCCTGCACCATCCTGTAGCATTGGGCTACTGGGAATGGAGCAGTGCAGCAGCCCTGGGAACCCACAGCGTAGCAAGGAGGCAAAGGAATGGAAAAGCTGGGGTGTGCCTGACACAGGAAGGACAGATAAATCAGATGAAAGGAAGACACAGGCAGCGATGGGACAGAGCAAACTTTAAATAAAGCTCAGAGATGACTCTCTGAGTGATGCTTGATCCAGATAAGGCTGTTGGTCACTCCAGGCTTTGAGAGCGTGTTTATACCAGAGCAGGATGCTGACACTTAAAAGAGAACTCCTCAGCCTGGGAAAGAGCTACCCAAGTGCAGGAAAGGGGTGCTCTTTTCATTTGCCTCCACAGTACCCTGAATCCCTCTTTCCTCTGCAGCAGGAAGGAGGAACTCAGAGTGTGAAACCTTGCTACTGTTTGCTCTCCATTATCCCCACTCACTGGACACACCACAAAGGATGTCATCTGCCTGCCCAGGAAGAGGGACAAGATGTCCTGGTTCTGGAAGGCTTCTTTCTGGGGGCTGCAGGAACCTATTGCCACCAGGAATAAAAGATGTCCTATTTGCTCATTGTGGGCACGTCTGTCATCCTTAGCACTGCCTCCCCCCGGCACGGAAACACAACCTGCCGCCCCAAACAAGGTGTTCTTTCACTATGTGGTGAGAAGGTTAGGTGGCCTCACACAGTACATGACATGGGTGGCTGGTGGGGAGGTTGTCTTCTCAGGCAGGGACCTTCTTTGTGGAGCTGGGCAGCGAGCTGGAAGGATTAATACATAGGTAAACAAAGTGGAAACAATCAGGAGGGAACACGATATCTAGAGTGCGTCACAAGCAAATATGCTTTCCAATTAAATGACTAGAAAGAAATGGAGGGGACAACAGGAGAGCAGGGGGAGGGGGAAGGGAGGGCTGCCTTCCTCAGTGCTTTTTCCCCCCGTGCGTCATCTTTATAGCCACGGAAAATGACTGCAGGAAGGAAGTGCACAAAAAGGTAACCTTGCACTCCTGTCCCAAACAAGTGAGATGCTCACTCTGGGAGCAAGGACGTTGCCACCTGGCTTGCTTTCACCTTGGAGGCCACATCTTCAGCTTAGTCCTGCTCCTTGGTCTTGCAGGAGAGAAGATGGTGGCACTGGAGGGCTTAATACTGAGAGTTGTAGTGCTTTAGACTGAGAGTTAAGTGTACACTTGTCTGCAGGATTACTCTGGGGGCTACAAGCCTCTGGTCAAATGTCGGTGTTAGAGGTTGTTTTGGAAACTCCTGTTACTAAGAAGAGCAAGGGTAAGGGTTTCATAACAGTTCATTGCAATGATGACTGGTGTCAGGGAAGACTGCTTCTTTAATGAGCTGACAGTGGGGTCAAGCACTCTTCTGAGATATCACCAGTGTAACATAGCCAGCCTTTCCAAGAGAGAAAGAGTGTCTGTGTGGTGCAGGATTCTCTCTGTACTGTGCACATCACCTTCTGCTCTCTTGATCGGCTGTTTGACTGAATGACATGACTCAGCCCCTCAGTCCCTCTGTGTTCATGCCCCTTCTGCACTCCAGCTCACGCTGCCATGTTTAAACTACTCAGTGTCAGCTGGCATTTAAAGCAAGTTTCGTGCTACAGCCAGAAAGACATAAACCAGAAGGCTCCCATGGGAGCCGAGGTTGTGAAGTCTTCCTTTCTGAAGAGATTCAAACCCGTCTGGAGGTGTTCCTGAGCGAACTGCTCTAGGTGAACCTGCTTGAGCAGGGAGAAGGGACTAAATGATCTCCAAATACCATTGCCCCTTGTCCTATCCCCACAGGTCTTTGTAAACACTCTCCAAAATATCACTGCCCCTGGTCTCATCCCTGCAGGTCTTTGTAAAGAGACTCTCTCCATCCTTTTTATAGGCCTTTTTTTACAGAGGAAAACAAGCTCCTCTCCTCCCCTCTCCCTCTCCCTCTCCCTCTCCCTCTCCCTCTCCCTCTCCCTCTCCCTCTCCCTCTCCCTCTCCCTCTCCCTCTCCCTCTCCCTCTCCCTCTCCCTCTCCCTCTCCATCTCCCTCTCCCTCTCCCTCTCCCTCTCCCTCTCCCTCTCCCTCTCCCTCTCCCTCTCCCTCTCCCTCTCCTCTTTTTTCTCTTCTTTTTGATTGATGCTTGGATAGAGAAAAGATCCAATAAAAAGTTAACCTGCACCAAAGCAAACAATTTTTATTTCCCTCTGAAATGAAAAAAAAAAAGGAAGAAAAGATATCATTCTTCTGTATCTTTAGCTAGTCTCAGTTGACTACTCTCAGATGCTACTCTGATCACATACTTTTCACACAATAATTGTTTATAGCCCACTTCTGCTAATTTCCATCTGTGCTTTATCAGTAGCCACTGCTTAAAGAGTATTTTCTGTCAATAGCTGTCATGAGTTCCCAGGATACTAATGTGTTTGGGCCACACAAATGCTGAGAACTTCACAAACTGTTGGGAGAAAAATCAGCCATCCAATAGTTCCTTTCAAGAGGAAAAGAAGCCCCCCAAAGAAGATTCAAAGGACAGAGGAGGGAAAGCATCCCCAAAGAAGTGGGGGTGGTCCACCTTGCTCTTCATCCTTTACACCATTAGAGAACCTCGTGGACCCTCTGCTACCCATGATCCCTCCGGAGTTCAAGGGTGATGAGTCAGCTCCACCATGAAGGCTTAAAATAATCCTGGCCATAATCCAGGTGAGAGTTAGCTTTATAGGCACCTTGGTCCTGGGAAACAGTGGGAGGACAGGAACCTGGCTCCTGAATCCTGTGCTAGCTCAACACAAAGGCGGCAGTCCCAACCCTCCAGCTCACTGCATGATGTTGAACAAGTCCCTTCCCTACCTTCTGAAGGCTGGGGAAAGAATCAGCTCAGTTCAAGCCCTCTGGAAGGCAGCTGGCTGCCTCTGAATCTGCTAACTCAATAACTGTGGTGCCCTGCAAATCCTCTTCAGGCAATGAATCCCCTTTTACTCAAGAGGTTTATTCAGTTACTCTCTGCTATTTTCAGTAGGGAAGGCATTTTTATTGCAGCAATTCAATAAATTAGCAGGGATTGGTGTCAGTAACCTCCTTGCAACGTCAGAAATGCAAAGCTTCATGTGGCACCAATCCCATTATGTGCCTAATCTCATCTACTGCTCATACAGATAACTGTGTGATAAGGGGTCAGATTTCCTTGGCTGCCTTTGTGAGTGTGCTAAGCTTATTATCCTCTCCTCATCCCCTACAGGAGACAGGCTGTCACCTCCACACTCCTCCCGTAATTATTCACTGTTAGCAGAGCATGGCAGGTCTGGCTCTTGAATTGTGCTTAATATGATATTCTTTATCTAGTCAATGTTCTCCTCTCAGTGGGCTTCCACCGATGGCTTTTCTCTCTGCTGCTCCCCTTCCTCCCCTCCCACCCACCCCCGCTTCACCTCTCCAAACTCCCCATGTGGTTCTTCCTGCTGCTTAGTTTGACCTTTTAAAGTGTTACAGAGGCCATAAGGATCCTCCTGAAGAAAACAGGAGTTACAAAGGAAAGAGGACAAGAAAGAAGCCCTCCTTGCTAGGTTATGTTGATTGTAGTGACATGAACGACTCCCTGCATAGCCCAGTCTGAGTCACAACCAGTTGCCTCCCTTTCTACACGTTCCCTGCTGGTGATAAATATTTGCTTTCTCTTCTGGAGGCTGAATCATGTCAGGTTTCATTTTCAGAAAGCTCCTTTGTAAAAGAAACAAAACCAAACCCTCTCCATTCACTAAGAAGACTTTCAATTCCTGCCCTCAGCTATATTTAGTTTCTAGGGAATTTATGGGATGAAAACACTTTTGTTAGCACGGGGGTGGTTACAAATGGCATTGGCTGGCAGAAATGGCAAGTCTGCTGTCAGAGTGGTTTGCAGGGTGGGGAGGGGGAGGCATTGCTTTGGCAGATTCCTATTAATCGTGATAAGAACTGCTTTAAAAACAGCTTTCCACAGAAGGGAGCTCAGCAGCAGATCCCAATTACACGGGGAGCTACCCAGGCTGTTCTGTAATAGCCCATTCCTCACCAGCCTTGCTGCTGTCAGCTGGGAAGATTAACACCATCAGCATTACACATCTGCAAAGCAAATATATGGATGGGCATTGCCTCTACACAGAGTACAAGACTGCATTTTCCTGCTCAGGTTCTCTCCTCTCATCCGTGTGCATTTTCATCACCTCTCTCCTGATACGATGATACAGGCCTACAAGAAAGCTGGGGAGGCACTTTTTAGGGTGTCAGGTAGTGACAGGACTAGGGGGGATGGAAAAAAAATGGAAATGGGTAGATTCAGATTGGATGTCAGGAAGAAGCTCTTCCCCATGAGGGTGGTGAGACACTGGAACAGGTTGCCCAGGGAGGTGGTGGAAGCCTCATCCCTGGAGGTTTTTAAGGTCAGGCTGGATGTGGCTCTGGGCAACCTGATCTAGTGTGAGGTGTCCCTGCCCAAGGCAGGGGGGTTGGAACTAGATGATCCTTGAGGTCCCTTCCAACCCTAACAATGCTATGATTGTATGATTCATTACCTGGACTGATCTGAGGGAAAGCCAGGATGCTCAGTTTGGCCATCCGTATGCAGGGTGTGTACGGAGGGGAAAGCAGCAGGCAGCAAAATGAGCACAACTCCTCAGCCCTTCCTGTGCCCGAGCATGGCCTGCCCAGCAGAAAGCAGGAGCTGAAGACTTCACTGGCAAATGCCTGAGCTACAAAATAAACGCTCCCAAGAGCCAAATATTTGATTTTCACTTGGTGCAGAGGCTGGCTCCTGTGAAAATGAGAGCCCTCTCATCCCGGCAGCACCACGGGAATCGGCAGGCTGGCTCCTCAGCCCTCCACTCATTTTTTTTAATGAAGTGTGATGGCATGCTGGGGGAACCTGGAGGCTGTGTGGCGTCCTCAGTGACCCACAAATGGGGCTGTTTACTAAAGTGAGATTAAATGAAAGGGAAACGGCGTGGCTGTGCCAATAAATGAGTGCTGCGTCCTGCACGGGCTTCCTCTGGGACGCGGGGAGGAGGAGGGCTGCTAATCAGCCAGCTGTTTCTCACCATACACTCTCTGCGGTTGCAGATTGCTCATTTGAAGCCACTGAGACGGTTTGGACAAGGAGATATCACGTTCCTGAGAGCTGTGGCTTTTAAAACACTTGAAACAACAGCAGATTGGAAGGGCTGCTCCTCCCCACTTAGCCTCAAAGTCTCTTTGAGACTCCACAGTGCGTATTCCTCTGCTCTGGAGGCTGCATGGACTGTGTCAAATAAATCCCTACGGTTTGACAAAGGGTCATTAAGCTCCCATCATCACAGCTCTCCAGGATTTGTAGGGTTGTGGGGGTTTTTTGTTCACTCTCTCTGTGGTGCCTCATAATCTTTTTCTCCAGCTAGAAATTAAAAGCTGATTTTCACATTTACTTGTACCCCAGAAAGAGCCTGGGTGTATATGGAGCCTTGCAAATCATTCCTGCCTCTTAATGACCACCCCAATGAGATGTGCCCTGGAGGTTTTACCTCTTTCAGGGAAGGGTATGCCCTGGGCAGGCAGCACAACAGGGCAGGATCAGTTAGCAGGGATGCACCAAAGCCAGCCCTTTCTCTGCTGGAGACAGATTCTTCTCAGTGGTGTCCAGTGACAGGACAAGGGGCAGTGAACACAAACTGGAACACAAGAGGTTCCATGTAAACATAAGGAAAAAATTCTTTACTTTGGGAGTGGCAGAGCACTGGAACAGGCTGCCCAGAGGGTTTGTGCAGTCTCTTTCTCCAGAGGCATTCAAAACCCACCTGGATGTGTTGCTGTGTGATTTACTCTGGATGATCCTGCTTTGGCAGGGAGGTTGGACTGGGTGATCCTCAGAGTTCCTTTCCAACCCCCACCATTCTGTGATTCTGTGAAGGCTTTTCCCATGCCCTCCCCCCATCTATACAGAAGCCAGCCCTGGAATTAGTGTCCTATTTCCACATAGCATTTATTGCCCTGTGCCACTTTGCCCAAAGCTGCTGTAACCAAGGGACTGTAGCACTCAGCAACAGAAAAATTCAAAGCTTGTGCTCGATGAGACATTAAGCAGGCAGCTCCAAAGCACAAAAGGCAAAGGCACCATCCCAGCCTGTGCCCATACTATCTGTGTTCTGCCTGCAAGTGGACAGATTCCCTCTGTCCCAGGGCTGGAGTTATGTTCAGCCACACAGCAGCCGGAGCAGCCAAGACACAGGCATGGTTGAGGTGTTTTAAGAGCTCTGAGACAAGGTACTCTGTTTCTTTCTGACACCAGCAGCGATGAGCAGAGGTATTGAAATAAATCCAGATTAAGGGCTAGGAAAGCCTCACTTCTTAGTGCATTTCTGATAGCCAAGTATGGACCCTTGGCAAGTTGTTTGTTGCCCTGGGTTGGTCTTTCAACGAGAAAGGAGAAATGCTTGTGAACTGCTTTCAACATGAGTATCTCTGGGTTAAAGAAGTCTTGTAAAGCAGATGCTGCTGAGATATTTGCCCTCATCAGGTGCTGCAGAGTGGACAGAGCTGGGACAGACACTTTCCTACAGAAAACATGGGAGATGGTTGTCTGTAATTCAGTGGGAGACAACACAGGATGTGACAGGTACTGCAACACCTACTTGTTTGTCATCTTCTTACCTTCTGGTGACCACATGGTGTTCTTGGATTGGGCAAGAAGCCAGGAGCATCACAGACACAGGAGCTTGGAAAGTTGGTGTTGGGGCTAAGCACAGTAAGCAAGCACTGGGGGTGGGACAGACAGACCCTGACTGTCACTGTATTTTATCTCTCAGGATTTTGAGCTGTGTGCCAGACGCCTCAGTCAATGTAAGCAGCAAGGTAAGGGCAGGCCAGGCTGGCCCCACAGAAAACAGCATGGCATTTAATGTGCTGCCATTATTAATTCATCACGGCACCTGAATGTGAAATGAGAGAAGGACTGAACTTGTGATTGACCCAGAGTTGGTCCCTGGGTCTAAAAGCCTTTCATTATGGTAGATGACTCCATCTGCTATCTCATTGATGGATACTGGGGCAGAACCTCTTATGCTACAGTGATCATCCAACTATCACAACAAATCCTGTCTCCGGTGGGGCCAGGTCATGCCAGGCACTGGGCAGGCAGGGTTCATACCCCAAATACCCATGCTGAGTAGCTGGGGAACCAGGCTCCTGATTGACTGTGTGGCTGCTCACTCCCCTGCTTTCCACACTGGGCATTAAACAAACCACTCAGTGTAACTGGGCTGGATGTTCGCCACCAGGACCGGGCAGTGGAAAGCTCTTTCATTTCACGTTGTTCTTCCTGCTTTGCCATCCATCACAGGAAGGACTCCTTGTTTTATTGCCAGGATTAGTGCTGGCATTGGTCCTGCTTTGGTCTGAATGCCCTCTTCTGAGAGCAGTTTGCTCCTTTCTGGGAAGGATGGACATGGACATAGACAGACTTTTATTTCATGGCCAAGAGGAGAAGCATGTGGCCAGGTACATCTCGTCAGGCAGGAGAGTGCCTGGAATCCCATTTCTGGGTGCCCAGGAGAAGTTCAGGACTGAGCTCTGGGGGGCTGCAGTGACACTCAGCATGGCCTTGAGCTAATCTTCAATGTCAGCTGAGTGTAGTGGTGATAAATATATGCAGTAATTTGGGTAATGGGGGATAAACAACACAGAAAGGGCTTTCCTGTCTGCTGCTTTAAGGCTTACATCACTTTTTGTTGTCTCTCCTCATCCCCCCCCAAAACACTGAACTTCTTGGTTAAACTCCACCAAACTTAACAGAGGGACACAGGTGCCAAAGAGAACAAAATTCCTAAAAATGTTGTGGGAAATGATTATCTGAGCACCAGAAAGTAGATCTAGCAATATCCTCTCTAAGGAGGAGGTTGCAGTGTGAGTACAATCTTTCCAAGGTCTTGGAGAACCGGCACAGGCATGAGATATAGGAAAGTCTTCAGCAGCTGAGTTGCTGGTAGGAGCTTGCATGTGATTAGGCACTGGCACACTCCACTCCTCCAGCTAAGCTGGTCCCTCAGGTGTGCTCCATGGTGCCCTGTGCAAGGAGACTCAGCCCTAGTGACACAAATGCAGGGCAAGTCGAGGTGCTTCTGGTGTTTTGCACCTTGGTCTTTGCTAACAGTTTCTGCCTGTCCTTCAGGCTGACCACCAGTGTCAGTTCAGGAGCCCACTTCTCTGACTAGCTATGTCATGCTTATCCAGCCCTGTGCCTCTCATCAGAGCCATCTGTCTTGCTGCATGCTGGAGGCTTTCTTGGAGGCAATTGCCTGTGTGGACAGCTCAGGGAGCACGATGCGTGCTAGAAGGCACTTAGGCAGCTCGTCAAAGCAGCAAATCCCTGCTCTCTCTGGTGACCCTCAGCAGATTAATTTGCTGTCTTAATGGGAATAAAACTCCATTAGTCATCACCCACCTGACACTTCTGTCCTGGGGCTGAAAACACTGCTCTGAGTACGTGAATAAGGTGGTGTCAGAAGGTGCAAAGCTGCAAGCAGGCAGGTTGTGGATGCTAGCAGAGCTGTGGAAGCCTTCTGGAAGTGACTGGGATTTGGGAGAACATGGGTCACTTTGTCCAAGAGTTACTCAACTCTAACTTTTAGGACTGCCTTTTGATCAAATGTGATCAGGGGATGTTCAAGTTGAAGCTTGGAGTCTGGGATACACCTGTACACCCAGTTTTGTGGTCCAGCCCTGGTTCAGTGTTGCCAGAGCTCCAGAAATCAAGCTATAGGCTAAGATTTTAAGTAAGCAGAAGGCTTATGCAGAGCACATGTGCTGAGCCACTTTGAGAACACCTTGAGGTTAAGGTGTCTGTTAGGATGCAGGCTTTGTAACTGAGCAGGTTCCCCTCAGATGGATATTAGGTAAAAGCTGAAAGATCTGATCCTCAATTTGCTGCACATAGTGAACTGCTTGGGTAAACCTATCAGTTCAGGACTGTATTTATTCTGTGGACAAGCTGCCTTGAGCAGTCCCTGGAACCCAGAACTGGGTGTGCAGAAGGTCCTCCACCGGTGCTGCACACAGAGGGCAGTGTGAGAAAAGCTATAGAGCTGGCAGCTCCGGGGAGGCAGAGCCGACAAGCTTCAGGAGCAAACAAGACACCCCAGAAACCAGGCACAATTGTAAAGCTCTGGGTTTACACAGCCAGGGATGCTCAAACTTATTTCCCACGATGCCTGCCAACAGCACAGCTGAGTTTCTAACTCTGTTCCTCCCTTGCAGCGTTGTGAGATGTTGTCGATGTATTTTGTGCTGTTTGGCCCCAGCTGCAGCCCGAGCCCGTGATTCTGCTCTGATAACAAGAATGCTCCCTGCATTTCTTTGTGCCTCCACTGATCAGTAGATGTATTTGCATCTGTGGCACCCAGGGGGCTGGGGGGGTGGGGGGGAGGGGGAGGTCCTACCCTCTGGTTAGAACTGGTGGAGATTTAAAGATCTTAGTATCACAGTATCATAGTATCAGTCAGGGTTGGAAGGGACCACAAGGATCATCCAGTTCCAACCCCCCTGCCATGGGCAGGGACACCCCACACTAGATCAGGTTGGCCAGAGCCTCATCCAGCCTGGGCTTAAACACCTCCAAGGATGGTGCCCCAACCACCTCCCTGGACAACCCATTCCAGGGCTTCACCACTCTCATGGTGAAGAACTTCCTCCTCACATCCAGCCTGAATCTCCCCACCTCCAGCTTCATTCCATTCCCCCTAGTCCTATCACTACCTGAGATCCTGAGAAGTTCCTCCCCAGCCTTCTTGTAGGCTCCCTCCAGATACTGGAAGGCCACAATTAGGTCTCCTCGGAGCCTTCTCTTCTCCAGACTGAACAGCCCCAACTCCTTCAGTCTGTCCTCATAGGAGAGCTGCTCCAGCCCTCTGATCATCCTTGTGGCCCTTCTCTGGACAGGTTCCAGCACGTCCACATCCCTCTTGTAATAGGGGCTCCAGAACTGGACACAGTACTCCAGGTGGGGTCTCACCAGAGCTGAGTAGAGGGGGAGAATCACCTCCCTGGCCCTGCTGGCCACACTTCTCTTGATGCAGCCCAGGATCTGTTTGGCTTTCCAGGCTGCAAGTGCACACTGAGAGCTCATGTTGAGCTTCTCGTCCGCCAGCACCCCCAAGTCTCTCTCCTCAGGGCTGCTTTCCAGCCAGGCACTGCCCAGCCTAGATTTGTGCCTGGGATTGCCTCGACCCAGATGCAGGACCCTGCACTTGGTCTTGTTGAACCTCATGAGGTTGGCTTGTGCCCACCTCTCCAGCCTGTCAAGGTCCCTCTGGATGGCCTCCCTTCCCTCCAGTGTGTCTGCTGCACCACACAGCTTGGTGTCATCAGCAAACTTGCTGAGGGTGCACTCAATGCCACTGTCCATGGCACCCACAAAGATGTTGAACAAGCCTGGTCCCAGGACTGATCCCTGAGGGACTCCGCTTGTCCCTGGCCTCCACTGGGACACGGAGCCATTGACAGCCACTCTTTGGGTGCAGCCATCAAGCCAGTTCTTTATCCATCTAGTGGTCCCCCCATCAAACCCATGTGTCACCAGTTTTTCTCCACTGGTGTGGACGCTGCCTGGCTTTCAGGGTAAGAGTGCTGTGCTGCGCTTTGTTCTCACAGGGCTGTTCAGACACCAAAGCCGTGGGCATCGCCTGCCTGCTGCAGGGCAATCAAGATATCTGCACTTTGGCACCCAGACTCTGCAGTTACGTGCCAGGCTCCCACGTCCCTGCACACAGCTTATTTATTACTGCACCACAGGGATTCTGGAAACCTTAGCCAAGATCATCACTTCTTTTGTAAGAGGTTTCATGGTCTGAGTGAAATGCTGTGATTATGTAGGGCCATTAAGGATCACGTGGCGGCTCCAAATCAAGAGGGGGTGGGGGAAAAGAAAATCACAGGATCACATTTCTTGCCTTTTTTTCCTCTGTCTCAGGCCAGGTGTCCTCTGTCCCACCCTGCTGACCTATCCATCTTGGGCTTTCTGTACCCATAATGCCGGGTGGTAAACACAGATATCCTGACAAGAGGCTTTTGCTGGCTCAGCACCTGTGGTATGGACAACATCTGCTGCCATTCAAGGGCTCCTCTTGTGCTGTGGGGAGGGAGAGTCTGCAGCACAGGACCGATCAAGTGTGGATCTAGCCTCTGGCTCCTGTCCCCCACCTCTGACTCGCGGAGGGCTAAAAATATCACCTGGTTCCCGGGTGCTATTTTGGGGGCTCTATGTTTTCCCCAGCTTTAGCTCCTCAAGCATGTGCTGCTATTTGTTTCCAGCAATGCTCAGCATTACACTGTATATTTGTCTTCAGAATACATAATTTTAGACCTGATTATGCAATTATTGCCACGCTAAATCACCTGCTATGAGAATGGCTTTTCTTAATTAAAAACAATAACAAATTTGGCTTCATTTATAGCACCGCAAAGTGCTTAGCCCCAGGATTAGAGTTGGCCTCGCTGGGGACTGTGTTTCCCAACACACATCATTCCTGTCAATGTGTTTTGCTCTGTGCTCCCTGCAGGAAAATCACCAAGCTGTGCAAGCTTCCATACTTCTGTACAAGGCACAGAAATATTTCTAGGGAAGGGGGACAACACCGTTTATGACTGGGGGCTCAATTACAACCTTATAACCAGTCTGAAAAGGGATCACCAGGAGCAAAGTCACTTCCTGGTCTTCATAAGCTGGGATATTGCAAAAGCACCGTGGAACAAGTTTTTTCTCAGTCTGGGAGAATGAGAGCATCAGAGGTACTCCAGACACACTGGAAGCACTCAAGTGTTCAGTATTAATAAAGGGAATGTTAAAAGTTATTCATCTTTTTTTGTTCCAGGGCTGGCAAGGTCCCAAATGCTTTGACTGACAGGACCATGCTCAGCACTTCTCAGAGAGCAGAATGAAGGCTGATGAACACAAAAGAGCAAGACACCCTGCAAAACACGTTTCCCCCTGTGAGCGAAACAGCCAAGTCCACCAGGAGCTTCAGGTGAGGCCCTTTGCCATGCTCATGCCTTTATTCCCTGTGTGCCTCCCATTTTGAGGCAAAAATCCTGGGCCAGCCTTGTATCCAGCATTTTTGACTAGGTTTCTCTGCTCACAAGGATGTGGCTTGGTTTTGATGCTGGTGCTCTGGGGGAAGGCTGTGACAGGCTGGGAGGGGTGGATGGGGAGCATGGCAGCGAGCTGCCCTTGGGACTGTTTCAGCAAAAGCTGAACCTGCCTTGGAGCAGGGAAAAGCCTAGCTGGCCTCTTGCACTCTCTTCCAGCTCTGCTCATTATGATGTTATTTATTTCTTGCAGCTCTCCTTTTGTCTCCTTCCTCTGATTCCATCCATAACCTACAATTTGCTGCCATTACAGTGAAAATGATTCTCTTCACCCCAGGCTTGTGCAATCCACCCCCACCCCCTGCCTTTGGCAAAGGCATAAACTGAAAACAGTGCAAGTGACACTATGTGGCATCCCACGAGATTCAGGGAGCAAAGCCTCTGCTGTGGTTAACTGCCTCCTCTCCTTGCCAGTCTCAGGCAATACACTTGAGTAAATAAGTCTTTTACTAGCAGAGCTGGGATCAGTAGCTTTGTGCTTCCAATGCTGTGGATGCTGCCACACATTAAAGTGGACCCAGAGGGATAGAGCCTGCTTGGATCTTTTGGTGGGGGAGGAAGAATCTCTGAGCCCTGTGTGTGTTTGCTCAGAGTGTTAGAAGCTGATCCATGTGTGATGCTTTTGTTAGTATCTACAGCACCTTGGAGACAGGCCTAGGGGAACTGCTGCTACTGGGACAGAGAAACTGAACTTGGGCATAGTCACCAGCTGGTGGACTGGATGTCTTCGAGGAGACTGAGCATGATCCAGGGTGGTGGTAGTTGGCACAAGGGCCTGAACAGAGGTCTCTCCTCATTCCTGGGGATTGGAGGACAAGGGGGAAAGTGAGGGCAGGAAGGTACTTGTGCATTGATATCACCCAAGATAGAAGGCAACGTGTGTCATTGACGTCAAAGCTGACCCCCGTCACAGCTGAGTGTCCTGTTACAGTCAAGCAGCATTTAGCTCCAGGAAAATGCCTCTGTGCTGAAGCTGTTACTAATATGATAAATGCTGAAGCTCCCAGGAGCTTGAGTTATGGCAAAGTCCTCGAAGGAAAACAGCACAAACCTCCTTTAAAGTAAAGACAAGACAGAACTTCGAAGCTGGGAGCAGCGAACCGGCTTCCAGGGCACTGTAAATGGAGGAGTTCCATCTGCGTCCCCTCCCTCCCTGCTCTCACATAGCCACTCAGGCTCAGAAACTGGCACTAAGAAATCCAGAGGGCTGTTTATCCAGACCTGGAAATGATGACCCTATGCATGAAAGACGTGCTTGTGCTTGGAGGTTTGTGGAAGAAGCCCAGCAGCTGCAGCCCCAGCGGATCTGTAGCAGGACAGTGTGGTGCTGCTTGCCCACAGACAGTTTGCTCTGGCAACAGGATGGAGCTGAGCCAACAGGACAGGAGAGGGTGCTAAAAGCCTGAGTGATGCAGCCAGTCCTTTACATCCCGATGTATGGCTGTCTATACATCTTAAAGCTCGCTGGCAGGCCAGAGGGAAATACAGAAGCTTTTGTGTATAGCTGGGATTGGGCTGGAACCCGCAGGAGGGTGCAGGGGTGCTCACTAGATGTGTCGGTTCTCCCCCAGCCAGCACTGAAGGTTAGCAGCCAGAGCTCTGCTCTCAGTCTGCACATGGATGATGTTGGGAGAGGACTGTAAAGCAAAAGAGAAGAAAATCCATTTCAGGCTGCCCAAGCATGGGGATGTCTGGGCGTGCTTCCTGGAGGTGCTCTTAACTCCCATGCACTTTCTTGGTGTCAGTGGGTGTGACATCCCCTGTGAGGAAAAAAGCACATTTGACCTGCATCAAACTGCACCTTCCTTCATTTCTGTCTCTTGCCTTTGCACCAGAATGCCCTTTCAGCCCTTTGAAGAGTCTTTTCTGGAAGAGAGGTGATGTTCCAGAGAGGTGCTGGGTACTGTCCACCCCACCCTGGCTGCCAGCAGATTCAGCATGGTTATATATAGGCTCTGAGCTGAGGCCTTCAAAGCAGCACTTAGACCTGAGTTCCTTGAACATGGCTGGAAAAATTCCACTTGGCATCAGGCAATTCTCCATATACTGCTGTTCCCTTCTGCTTTTATCCAGACAGCACCTCCAAGCTGCTATTTTGAGAGGAGCATTTGATATCTTTCTGTTCCCTAACCACTCTTCAAGGGGCTATCTCCCCTCCTCCAGGCTGGGACACAAGCAGACTTCCTAACTCACTGCACTGGATTGCAATGGTGCTGGACTGTGGGGTCTCTGAGAGGGATGAAGGTGTCCCTCTGTCATGTGTTCAAAGGCTGATGATGCCAGGTACCAGAATATTCACTAGCTGCACTGGGTTTTCTCAGATACAACCTGTAGGACCCATAACCTTCACACACAACTTCCACATTTGGAAAGCAAGGCTTCTGCACTTCTCTTTCGAACTGCTGGCTTTCTCTGATGTTGTCTAGGAGAGAATTCTTGCACCTTCTGTTTCCACCCAGTGTCTCTGGCTTTTTTATGTTCTCAGAAGCAGAAAGTGCTTTGAACTTCTACCCTGTTCACACACCAAATCACACACTAAGTCAACATACACCCAAATCACCAAGACATGTTTGTACCACCCAGTGAGTTTGCCCTGGGACTGCTAAGTGGAGAACAAGAGTTTCATAGTAGGGCTGATGGAAAGGTGGTGTAGGTAACCTGCCACAAATCTTCAGGGGGACCCTCCAGCTGGGTCTTTGTTAGAAACCTGTCCTTGCCCATCACTACCAAGCAGGCACAAGACAGGATGAGCTCTGCTCAGCGCAGGCATGCAGTGCAAAAGCAGGAGGACCACTCTGCTTGGCAAGTCTAGAATAAGCCTGCCCAGGCAAATATAGGTTTCTCAAAGGAGATGAGAAAGATTCCTCCCTTCAGAAGTGTGGGATGTGCCTGAAGGTATCTTTTGGTGGCCTGCACACCACTCTGATTCCCAGTTTGACACACTTGCAGAGATCCTGATGCTTTTGTCTGAATTGGCTCTCATCACTACACTTGGTCCTCGTTGCTGCTAACTCACACTCCTGTAATCATGAGTGAGAGTAAGAAGATGAAGATGACTTAAAACACCAGCTGACTTTTCAAGAAGATTGGTGTAAATAACTTTGTGTGTTGTAAAGCAGTCAGGAGGGAGGGACACGCAGATCTGAAGAGCTAGGCGTTGTTCCACCAGGCTGGCCAAGCTCCTGCGCTCCACCAGCATCACTGGCACTTGTGGAGACAAGGCCTGGCTGAGGGTCTCACATGCTCTTTTGTTTATTTGCCTGGACACCTGACATTTCCCCAGCTGATCCTGCAGCAATGGGTTGTCTGTTCCTCAAAGAACTTTCTGAAGTCATCATTGCAGGGGCTGCATCTGGGAAGAAATTCCCTATACGGAGACTTTCCACCCCAAATGAGGACAAGCTAGTACCTTTCTCATTTATGTCTCCACAGCATCCCTCTCCTCCTGCTTACATGGAAAATAGTATCAGGAGAGTATTTGTGTATTTTTAGCTACTTTTAATTGAAGTAGCAGCTGGAAACAAGGAGAAGAGCCAGCACTGCCTTGCCAGCCAGCTCTTCACAGGCATCCAGCAGCTGCTGTGCAGCCCCGTGCCTGTAGTCACTTGGCAATTCAGGAGAGGCCCATGGGCACCTGAGGACATGTTTGGGGCAGCTCTGAGAGAAGACACAGGAGCCAGGAGCTGTAAATACTGCATGACCTCACATACACAATCCTGAGCTCCAGGTAGTTCAGGTTATCACCTCTGCAATCATCAGCCTCAGCAGCACAGCCAGTGCTTGTCTCTCCTGCTGCTGGAGCCTTGACAAGCTCATAGCAATGAGAGTCAATATTTACCACCTTGTGTTTGTTAGTGCTAAGAAAGCAGCTCACTCAGAGATGCTTCCTTGACTAATCCATGTAAATGCTTCTCTTTTAATGAGGGAGGATGATAAGTAGGTGGCAGGGAGAAGGCAACAAAATAGAAATGGGTGTCACCTCTGGCGAGAAAGAAGAGGAGAAACTGCACACTGCTGTCAAGAGATAGGAAATGGGCTTGAAGAAGCAGAAGTCAGTGAGTGAGATGTGCAAATGACTCTGAGACCCTGGGAGGAGTTCTGCTGCTGAATTCTGAACAGACAAGGTGTCATCCTCCTTCACCAGTGGTTTCAGCAAACACAGTCCTTAATTCCTTGTGGATGAAATGCTGCCTAATGTCCTTGCATTTGTGTGCATGCTACACGGACTGGAAACGAGTCAGGGCATCCTCCCTGCCTGCAGCTCATCTGAGGAGGGCTAGCAGGGCACAGTGTGGAGGATCTGGGCTGCTGGTGGGTGAGCTGTGCAGGGGGGCTCATGGCCTTCTTAGGTCCATGGGGATGGATTTCCCTGCTCTTTGCATTTCTGAAAGCAAGACATACATCTGTTCGCATAGCAAAGCAACCTGTGGACTCCACCACATCTTCTTTGGCACGGTATCAGGAGTTTAGACCAGCATCCACATATTTATCATCTTATTTTCATGCAGAAAGGCAGCTAGGTTAAAGGAGAAACCCCTTCCCTGAGCAGTGCCAGGCTCTGGGGCTCTCTCCATCACAGCCCCTCAGCCCAGGGTGAATACCAGCAAAGACCATGAAATCTGCACTTGACACTGAGCTAAATTCATGCTTAACACTCACTGCATGCTTAAGAGAAGCCCAGTTAAATTTCACTATGCCAACTGGCTGGCATCCCAACCCTCTTCATCTTCCCCAGTTTCAGTGCAAAAGGTCTGTGAGAGAAACCTTTGCCACGAGGGATTTGTCAGGCTGCCATTTTTATTCCCATGCAAACACCTTCTCCAGCCATTGGATTCAGTGGCTGACTTCTGCAAGGCAGGAGCACAGAGCAGACTGGTCATTAGGAAAATCCAGCTGTAGCTGAGGAAACACTCTGCAGGCAAAACATTTGGCAGTGCAGGTGGGGGCTGCACATCTGGAGAAGGCAGGCAGCAGGCTGATCAGCATACAGCCTCAGGAAACATCTGGAAGAGCACAGGCTGCAGGTGGGGGGTTGGGGTGTTTGAGCAAAGCAGATCCCAGCTACTGTGCCTGTCCTAGCCTATGTGCACTGGAAAATCCACAAGGAAATTCCCATACATTCATGTGTTTGTTTTTTTCCTTTGTGCCTTTGCAGAGGCTTTTCTCTCTGCCTTGCTGCTGTGATTTCCTGCACTGCTGTGGGCTGTTTGTGGACACTCACGGCAGCTGCATCGAGGGCACCACTGACACTTTGCAATCCTTTCTTGTCGTCAGAGGACACCAGATTTACTTCTGCTTGCTCTGCCCAAGCCAGTCTTCACTGCATCCTTGGGAATGCTCTGCAAGCTCAGCATCACCCCCTCAGCCACTAGCAGGCAAGTCAGAGAGGATACCTGGGAGGAGGCAGTGAAAGGTTTGGTTGTCCTTGGAAGTGGGGTGGCCCTTGAATGCCACATACACCAGCCAGCAACGACAGCCCTCTCCAGAGCAGCCTCTGCTGCCTCTCCAAAATGCCAACCATGAGAGCATTCACTATTTGCCCTGTGGAGGAAGAGCATATGTGTAGAGATGCTGTCCCCCTCCACAGGAGGTGCCAGCAGTGGCTCCCTTTCACACCTGGAGGGCTGGTGGCAGTTCCAGTTCTTGCCTCATCACTCATCTGTGAAAGGGTCTGGTAAATTGTTCAGGGATTTGATAAACCTCCACAAACATATTCTTGATACCCAACCCACCACCAAAGTCCTAACAAGACTGTAATCATTCCTGACTGCTCTCTGGGCAGCCAACTATTTCTTTGCTGTGACATTAAAGGTAGCAGAGCTTTTACTGCTGTTAGGGATTGTGATGAGCATGAAGCACCCAGCTGGACTCCTCATGCCTGCAAAATGACCAGGCTCAATCTGGACACAGTTTAGAAGAAAACAAATGGGAGTGATTCCAATGGCTTCTATCTGATTTTACCTTGAAGGGGAAAATGCCCATTCTCAGTTTTGCATGGTGCAAGGTAAGTATCCACACCTCTGAAACAGGGTGGTAAACATGCTTAATCTAAGAACCAACAGCCACAATTAATTCCCTTTGCAATTTCTAGTAGCTGGAGAGGCTTTCATCTAGCAGGATATATCCATTTGGAGGCAATTGCCTTTATTAGTCAGGCCTGCAAATTGCCTGCTCCTGTTGGTCTCTAATGCAAGCCTTTAAAACTTTAACACATCTGCAATTTTATAAAGTCATTAGTTTTAATTAATAGATAAAGCTCCTCCATTATTCTCAGAATTAACTCCAACTGAGAAGAAGACACAGCCAATACCTGGCTGTGTGTACTCACTGGGAAAGTCTTTTGAAATGCTGTGATTAAAGGTAGGGAAAGAGATTTGGGCTTTATTTGGCAGATAAATGGAAATGAAGAGCAAAGAGTTCTATCCGATTTCTGCAGGGCTTAAGCAATCTCAGATGTGCTACAATTTGCTGCCATAAGTGTTTTGTGTTCTCCTCATACCCAGAGAGTGGCCAGTGGGGTACATCTGTGTGCCCACAGGAGGTGGAGGGGATGCAGGCTGGGATTCAGCATGGGTGGCAGAGCCGTCAGTGCTGGGTGGCCACGAGGCACGCAGTGCCATCCTGCTGGGCTCCCAGTGGACCAAGCAGGTGAACTATCAAGTACTTCCTGGGAGCAGCACTGGCCTTTCTCTTGGGAGCACTGCTGAGTTGTCTCCTGCTCCCCACCTCTGGTTCCTTGCCTCCCAGCTGAGCTTCATCTGGGTACCAAGCAGCTTCACACCTGAGCTCAGAAGATACTTGCAAAGGCTTGAGAAGAAGGAGGAGGTGGAGTAAGGATGCATTTAGTGAAGATAAAGCATCAGGTGGTGAAACACATCACCCTCAGCTCCAAAACCTGGAGCTGCTCTCCTCAATGAATATGTATCTAAGCTGAGATGTGTGGTGGTGCTTTCATTTGATGGCCCACCCTGGACAGGAGTTGGCTGTGTAGTTTTTCTCTCCTCTGATGGCAGTATTTAACCTCAGGTACAGTTGAGCAACACATCACTTTCCCATCCTATGAAAGGTCTTGAGCTTTCACAAATTCAACCTTGTTATTAAAGAGGGACATATTAGACTGTTTGTCACTGGGGCTCTCCTCACTTCTGTTGAAGCCTTCTGTGAAAAGCTGTGCTTCTGCAGCAGTTCAATATGCAGAGCAGGCCACCAGGAATCCTTCCTCCTCCTCGATCCCGGATGGATTTGTACTCTTCAAGACTGAAGCCCTGGGTGCAGCATGGAACAAGGGTCTGGAGGACCATGAAGAGGAGATGCCTGGATGGAGCACAATGAGAAATCCTGGCACTTCCCAGCAGAGCCAGCAGCTGCTGCTCATCAGGTCAGCTCAGCCAAAATCTGCCAGCTCGCTCCTTTGTTCAGCGTAAGATGGCAATGTAAGAATGGACTGAACATAATCAAATCATCTGTTCCTCTGGTGGGATGAGGCTGGAAAACTCAAGCAGTGCAGGAAAGCTGGGGCAGACCTCAAAGACTGGCTGTGGAGCGAGGGCTCCATCTCTACTCCTGTACTGGTACGAGATCCTGTGTGACATGCACATGTCTGCACTGGTATGAACTCATGGGCAAAGAATACAGTAAAACAGAAGAATGCCATGAGGCTTAAGAGAGACTTAGTTCTGTGGAGCAAAAGGCAGCACGGTGATGACAGCTCAGCTGACAGGGCTGAGCTGTGAGTGACAGCATCATACCGCTTTGGGCTGAATGCAGCAGTTCCAGTTCAAAGCAGAAGTCAGTGGAGCTGTCAGCAGCTTCAGTGATACACAAAACGGTGCTCTGCAATTTCCCTGCTCCATTACATGCATACAAGGAAGCACCTGGGCTGTGGCAAATAAAGATAAGGGCAGAGTAAGAAATGGGCCTCTGTGACACAGCAGGGAGAGGATGCAGGGAGGTGGTTTGCAAGGGCCTGAGTTTGCGCTGACCTGAAGTCAGTGTCAGCTCCTCAGGTCCTGCTCAATTCTGTAGTTGAAAAAAGGACTGTTGAAAGAGACTGGATTAGTTAGAAGTGACCAGCTCAGAAAGAAGCTGCCTCTTTTCAGCAGCTTGCAGAGTCCATGCTATTACCCCAAAGCCACAAGTTCAACCTCTGCCCCAGCCAGCGAGGTACGAGGAGCCTGAGCTGTGCTCACCACAGGCAGTGCAGAGCAGTGCAGAGCTGTGTGAGGCTGGGGCAGCTTTCAGAAGCAAACTACAGCTGCTGGTTGGGACACACTCTTCCCTGACGCTCTAGGGGTGGAAAAGGCAGTGGAAGGTGTCAACAGGTTAAATATCTTTACTGCAGTGCCTCATCCTGTGAGTCACTGCCACCCTTCAACTCCCTTTGGGTTTAGAGAGTGTGACGAAAGGCCACCTATGTAAGCATGGAGCAGTGCAAGGGCAAAAGTGTTTCCCAGGCTCTATAGATCCCAAGCCATGTAATTCCCAATGGGAGGGCCTTGCCCAGAGCTTGCTGATAGTGGTGCAAAGAGCTGGGGTACAGGTGCTGGCAGCTGCAAGCCTGTGTACATGCCTGAGTGTGACACCACCTGCTCTTGTGAAGAAGGGTGGGCCACTAGTTCTGTGGGGGTTGCAGGATGTAGGGAAATGAGGGGGGAAGATAGAGCTGGCACAGGCAGATGTCTCATCTGATGTGGAGACAGGACATCCCGTAGCAACTGCAGATCCCAAGGTAACAAGGAATGAGGTGGGCTAAGGTTTTCCACAGGTTAAGTTGTCAGCACTCAAACAGGCTAATTTCCCATGCTTGTGTTGGACATGGACACTGATGCAATGCTTCACTGCTCTCTGTTTCTGTGCTGTCCCACTGGTCCTTAAATACCAACCAGAGCTGTCTGGGACATAGCAGAGGTCTGGGACATACAGGAAATGGTATATAGTCCAGGGTCTTCTGTAGAACTGTAGGAGCCTATATGGAACTTTAGAGACAAGGGAGACACTCTGCTGGTTCTTAGGAGGCTGCAAGTCCCTTCCATTGCTGCTCTGAGCCATTTGAGCTCATGGAAAGTGTTTACCCAGTGCTGAATACTATTAACCTGGGCTGTTACCTTACTGTGTCCTCCTTTCCAGAACATCAAAAGCTCAATCAAGTCCTGCAGTGCTGACTACATTCATTGGCTCTTTCAGATGAGTTTGCCAGAGGCCAGCAATTCCCCAAGTCACCCTGAGTGATGAATGCCAAGAGGAGGGCTAATCATGCAGAGCAGGCAGGGAGGACACACAGTCTGCAAGGAGCCAGGGGTGGACAAGGAGCTTTGGTGCTCCAAAAGCACACACAAGAAGAATGTAATACCGAGTGACAGCTCCACAAGCTGCTGCCAGTTCCCAGATTGACAGATTTTAACACCAGGAGAAATTTGGATTTCAGGGCAGGGCATAAAGTTTCACAGGATAGGTTGCTTTTTATTTTTGCCTTATACTCTGGTTGCACTGCAGAGGAAGTTTTCAGGCTGAGGTCTGCAAATACCTGGAGCCCACAAAAGGTTAGGAAGGAAGGCAGCTTCACCCACTCTTCACAGCAAACCACATATGTGGAACTGATAACAAAGTGGGAAATTTTTATCTGTCCCTAAATAATAATAAATACTAATATTAATGCTGAGAATAGAATAGAATAGAATAGAATAGAATAGAATTAACCAGTTTGGAAAAGACCTTTGAGATCATTGAGTCCAACCTATCACCCAACACCATCTAAGCAACTAAACCATGGCACCAAGCACCCCATCCAGTCTCTTCCTAAACACCTCCAGGGATGGCGACTCCACCACCTCCCTGGGCAGCACATTTCAATGGCCAGTCACTCTCTCTATGAAGAACTTCTTCCTAACATCCAGCCTAAACCTCCCCTGGTGCAGCTTGAGACTGTGTCCTCTTGTTCTGGTGTTGGTTGCCAGGGAGAAGAGACCAACCCCCACCTGGCTACAACCTCCCTTCAGGTAGCTGTAGAGAGCAATAAGGTCTCCTCTGAGCCTGCTCTTCTCCAGGCTAAGCAACCCCAGCTCCCTCAGCCTCTCCTCACAGGGCTGTGCTCCAAACCCCTCCCCAGCTTTGTTACCCTTCTCTGGACACGTTCCAGCCACTCAACATCTTTCCTAACCTGAGAGGCCCAGAACTGGACACTTGGAAGGACATAAAAGTTTAAGCTAAAGGCCCCAAATTGGTATTTTTATTTGTAGCTATAAAGGGTGACGTAGCCAAGACACAGACAGGAAAAGATCATCACTAAACTGTCCCAGAAGACTGCATGGTGGCAAAGTGTCTGCCTTTGGCCCTAGCAGTTGCCCTGAGATGAAAATGAGGATTAGACTTGTGCATGGTGTTTGGCTTTATGGAGCACTGTGTAACCCCCCAACTGACATGGCATGAGAAGGAAACGGGAGTGTCATTTCTTTAAAGGCAATTCATGGTCCCCAAATCTACTGTAATTATTTGCCTATGGTGATAAAAGTATAGACACCAGAGAAAGAGAAATGCTTTAGATTTCCAAGAGCAATTTAAAGTAGGCAGGGCAGGAAAGATATTGGTGACTCTCTCAAGGGTCTCAGACACTGAGATGAATGAGCAGCGTGATGTTGTATCACATGCCAAATACTGGGTCACATTGGAAGGAATGGATTGAACACCTCAGACAGTTACAGCATTGCTGAGCTCCAAATTAACAGTGCCCAGAAAGGGGATGGATCTGGGCATAGGCACACAGCTAAACAAAGAGCAAGGCCCCCCCTGTGCAGCTCTGATGAGAAGAGTCAACACAGTGTTAGCATGCCTAAGAGCTGGGACAGGAGATACTGCATTGTTACTGTATAACCTGATGGAGCCCTGACCTCTCTATCCTTTCTTAACTCTAATTATCCCATCCCAGAAAGGCACATGATGGGAGGAGGGACAGCATGCAATGTGCCTGAGTTATGGAGACATTTCTTGGGTTTGGAGTAATTTTTCAGGTGTCCTTGGGGGTAAATTCAGGGGAGAAATTGCAAGTGATGCCAACCCTGTAGAAGAACAAGAGGGCTCTGGAAGCTTGGAGAAAGGAAGGGAATTGCTGAAGGTGCTGGAGCCAATGCAGAGGAGGACAACAAAGCTGGTGAAGGGCCTGGAGAATAAATCTTATGAGGAGAGACTGAGGAGCTGGGGATGTTTAGTTTGGAAAAGAGGAGGCTGAGGGGGGACCTCATTGGTCTCTACAGCTACCTGAAAGGATGCTGTGGAGAGCCTGGTGCTGGTCTCTTCTCCCAGGTAATTAGTGATAGAACAAGAGGGAATGGCCTCAAGCTATGACTGGGTAGGTTTAGACTGGACAGTAGGAAAAACATTTTCACAGGAAGAGTGGTCAGAGATTGGAATGTGCTGCCCAGGGAGGTGGTTGAGTCACCAACCCTGGATGTGTTTAAAGGTCACTTGGATATGGTGCTTGGGGATATGGTTTAGGGGTGAACCTTATAGAGCAGGTTGGACTTGGTGATCCTGAAGGTCTTTTCCAACCTGAATGTTTCTGTGATTCAGTGAAGTGCTGAGTTAATTCATAGCACATTGCCTGCAGTTTCACTTCATCCACCTGCCTCCAGATATTTGTTTATAAAAGGTTCATTCAAGCTTCATTTCTTAGCTGAAGGGGTTGATAGCAAAGATCTTTATCTTCTGGTTAGCTTCTATTCTGATGAGCAAAATAGACAAGCATTGCCAGGGCAGAGCTTGTTCCATGTGCTATATTTGTGGCTGTGAGAACACAAAAAGATATGCCTTTGGAATATAATTGCCTGATTTCTCAGATGTCCTCCTGGATCCAGGCCTAACAGATAATTTTCCTGTCTCTGCTTTTAATGTCCAGTTTCTTCCTGTCGGGTACCCTGAGCTTTTGAATACAGGCACTGACACTGCAAGTTCTTACTTCTCTAAGGAAACCTATCCTCAGACTATTATTAATCACTGAATTTATTACCCTGACATGGGGGAAGGCTCAGAGTAGACTAAATGGATTCATGTACCTGGTGCAGAAGCTGAGGGATGTGGGGAGCCTGGGCTGAGCTGAATGTGCATGGAAAATAAGGCAAAGTGAAACACAGATCCAAAGAAAACCTGGAAAATGCTGTCTCACCACTCTCATGGTGAAGAACTTCTTCCTAACATCCAATCTGAATCTACCCATTTCTGTTTTTTTTCCCATTCCCCTTAGTCCTATCATTGAGTCCTTTTCCTCTCATCCTATCAGGTGTTACCTGACAGAAGAAGCTGGCTCCCACCTCACCGCAACCTCCTTTCAAGTAGTTGTAGAGACCAAAGAGGTCTGCCCTCAGCCTCTTCTGCAGGCTGGACAACACTCAGCTTGTCCCAGTGTGGCCAGATCCAGGATGGTAGGAGTGGTAAGCAGGCTTGGAAGGGAGGAGGATTGTTTGCAAGAGCCCAGGAAGGCAAAGCTAGAGCTCAGCAGCCTCCGAGGAGACGCAAGCCTCTCCTCTAGGGGTCATGGTGACTTCACTGAACGGGCATCGCTGGGCCATGCCTTGGTGTCAAGCTGACTGTCCTTGAGAATCAGCTTTGCAAAGCTCTTTGGATGACAGCTTGCAGAAGAGAGGTGGATATGCCCTCCTTGGGGACACTGAAAGAGGAGATGCCATTCTGTGCCTTCCCAGCATCTTCCGCTCAGCAAACAGAACAATAAGGATCTCTCAGTCTTTGCTGCACCACTGTCAGAAACCTGCACTGCTTTGCTTTGTTTTGCCTGAGCAGTGGGGTGGTGCCAAGCTACTGCCAACCATACCCAGTAAGGATCTCACAGGCTCTTCTAAAGGAACTCTCTGAAACTAAAGAGGGCCCTGAGCTCTCCTTTCAGCCTGACAGACCTAGGGACATACTCATGGTGAGGACACACAAGCAGGTGACACAGAAATAAATCACCTCTGCCACCAGCCAAGTTTGGGCTGTATGGGGTAAAATCTGTTTGGGCAGAGTGAGATGAGATTTAATCAACACACCACCCTTGCTGGGTGCACCAGGCTGAGGAGCAGCAGGCTGAGGAGCAGCAGAAATCCCTTGTGTTCGATCCTATCATAGAGAGATCTCTCCAAGCCCAGGGATCTGTTGCCAGTACTTTCAGTGTCTCAAGTGCCCTGTTTTGTGGGTGGCAGCTGCTCTTGCTGGCCAGCAGAGAGTGGCTGGAGGAAGCTATTAATTTGTTTTTCTATTGAAGTTTAGAAAAAACCCCAACAAAGTCTTTCAATCATGACCAAGAAAGGAGGCAACAGCACAAAGCAAATAAACAATCTTTAATGTGCCTCACAGATATGTTTATCCTGCTTGTTCATGAAAAACAGCCTCTTGGTAGTGCAACACTCTGGGCTAGAACTGGGGAAAGGGTGAGAACTGGGGAAAATAGCAGAGTCAGAGCAGGGAGAGTCCCTGTCAGTGCATGCCTGCATGCCAGTGCAAGCAGGCAGCCACTATGAGTGAGCATGGAGTTAATCCAGCCAGGGAGAGGTAGCAGGCAAGAGGGCAACGGTCAGATGCGGGGTCGTGCTTCTGCCTTCCCTTCAGTTTGATGTGGGGCTTAACATGGGGGCTTGTGTGTGTCACACCATCTCCTGCCAGACAGTAAAACCCTTATGAGATTGCCCTGAACAGCCATCCTCATAAGAAAGAGATGTGTCATCTTTAGTAGGAGCGAGGACACATGCAATCCCAGGTGACCTGAAAGCAGACGTGGAATGGCCAAGCCACCCTCCAGTATGTCACTCCCCATGTCCCCAAACAGCAATGCACAGGAAAGACAGTGTGTGCTGAGCCCAGGCTGGGCTGGGAGGCAGGAGTGTGTGTCCAGGGTCTCATGTGTGATCTGCTCTGGGAGGTTTCTGGAGGGACACCTTTCAGCAGTGGAACACACTGCTCTGCACACACTTGTTCTGTGTGCTGGGACTCAGTCAGACAATATTTATCCTTGTGGAGATTAAATGATAAATGGTGTCATCTGTAGCTCTGGTCTGTGCAACCTGAGTCATACAAAACCCACTCCAAAAAGCTAGGCTGAGATTCCTTCCCCTGCTCTGTTTGCAGCTCTTGCCTAGTTCTAGCATGGTGCAGGTGCTGGCCATCTGTGCACAAGACTGCAGGACTTTCCTGGCTGGCTTTTAGTTTTTCTTTCATGGCCTGGCTGCAGAGTATATATGAAAAGAATTGTTCCACTGATCTGTGTGAGAATCAGTCACTGCACTAGACCTTTTCTGAGAGACAGCATTCCCAGTGACTGTGTTTCTAACCCCTAAGGGGAATTTACAAAGGGATTTGGAAAGGACAGTGCTGAATCATTTTGGAAGAGCTGTGATGGTTTGTCAGAGAGGCAAAAATCATGTTCCTAACCAGCAGCCTTCATCAAACAGCTCTGCATTTATCATAAGAAACACAGCTCCCCACCCTGCTTTAATTCCCCTTAAGTCAAATATGATCTTCTTCCTCCAAACTGTAATGCCTCCTCTTCAGACACAAACCCTCCCTAAACTCACAGAGCACTCTTACTATACTCTGTTCTTTCTTACTTACAAAGTTGTGCTTCAGTTATGAGCAAAGTAATCCCCACTCATAAACTATGTTTGCAGCATGCTTTTGGACCTTATGGAATGAAAAATACTGGAACAATGTCAGTTATTCTTTTTCCCATCAGTGCAAGCAGGGAGTTCAGTCCCCTTTAGGAAACTCTTCTCCATAATTAGGAGAATGCCATGGAAACTGTTTATCTTAATCAGCAAGTTGGGAACTGTGAATGCTGTGAACGTTACAAGCACCCCCACAGGCAGGCTGAGCTTTCCTGAGATCCCGATGAGATTTAGCAGTGAGCAGGGGACTGAGAGAGAGTCCTGTAGCACAGCAAGTGAGTCCTCAGCTCACCTGCTGTTTGTAGAAGGGAAAGGCAAGAAATTGCTTTCATGCCACTGGACAGTGACTGGTTGGCCAGTACCAAGGGTAAAAGTCCTGCTGGGCACTGTGGCTCCTTGTCTCTGATAAGCAGCCAAACTCAAGAGCTTTGTTGCTATAGTGGACATGTTTGTTTAGGTCACACATTCAGGAAAGCAATCAAGAATGAAGTGAAAATCTTGTGCTGTATAAATGTGAGGGGTGCTGTGTGCAGCCCTGAGCACCCTGCTTCCAGCACAAGCCCAGGGTGCAAATATGTTCGACAGGGAGACGGAGGAAATCACCAAGAAACTCAACTACTGGTTATTAAACATGAAGGTTTGGAGTTCATCTTCTTCAGCTCAGGAAATTCCTGAGCTGCTCATTGCCAAAGGCTGGGTGGGATACTAGGAGAATGACCCATGTGCTCCATGGCCAGTTTCTTGCTCACTTTCCCTCTTTGTGCTTGCTGGCTTTTAGAGACACAGGCAGATGTACAGCACACTTCCAGAGATGCATTCTCCTGCTCTTGCAGTACAACTGATGCCCAAAATAGGCTCCAGTCCTGGAAGCTGCACAACCAAGAACTGTCCCCATGGTGGCTGCAGTCTCCTGCCTGCTGCAGTTCTGGGCCCCTCAGTTTAAGAAGGACATTGAGACTCTTGAACGTGTCCAGAGAAGGGCAACAAGGCTGGGGAGAGGCCTCGAGCACAAGTGCTACCAGGAGAGGCTGAGGGAGCTGGGATTGATTAGCCTGGAGAAGAGAAGGCTCAGGGGAGACCTTATTGCTGTCTACAACTACCTGAAGGGTGGTTGTTGCCAGGAAGGAGTTGCTCTCTTCACCCAGGCAACCAGCACCAGAACAAGAGGACACAGTCTCAAGCTGCGCCAGGGGAAGTTTAGGCTCGAGGTGAGGAGAAAGTTCTTCACTGAGTTGTTAGCCATTGGAATGTGCTGCCCAGGGAGGTGGTGGAGTCACCATCCCTGGATGTGTTCAAGAGGGGATTGGACGTGGCACTTGGTGCCATGGTTTTGTCATGAGGTCTGTGGTGACAGGTTGGACTTGGTGGTCTTTGAAGTCTCTTCCACCCTTGGTGATTCTGTGATTCTGTGACTGCAGTGTTGGTGGATGGGTGGGTGTTGGGGGCAATGAATTTTTCAGGAGGAACCTGGTTCTCTTGCATGTGGGGACAGAGGATCAGTGAGCTCAAGCCTTGACTAGCTGGAGGTGTCCAAAAGCCATGCCCACAGATATCCAAACACTCAGGCATGGTAGAGATCATGTCTGTGTCTCCTGTTGATTCTGCAGAAACCAGCCAGCCACACAAGGTAAGAGTAAAGATGCAGGTAGCACAAGAAGTCTGTAGGAGTTGAGAAAACATAAAGGAAATGCATCAGAGTCACAAGGGGACCACTAGAGGCCATGGTTACTATTTGAGTGTCCTTTTAGTTGGGGAATGTGCCAGGACTTGCTCCCTGTGACTGCAGGTTTGGTTTTGGGAAGCTCTCATCAACACAATTACGGGCCAAGAGATGCACCAGTTTGGAGCCTTCAAACTTTCCTGCCCCTGCAGAGCACAAGTCATCCTCATGGACACCACTGAGAGGTGACAGGAGGTGGCAGAAGAAAGATGGAAATATCCCAAGTGGATGATGTCATGCTTGCTTTGTTGTTGTTGTTGTTGTTTTCTTTTCCTGGCACCACAAATGGCTCCTGGAAGCAAAAGGTGGGAAAACAATCCTGCAGAGCACAAACACACAAAGCAAACATGAGGATGCTTGGTTTCTGCTGACACTCCCTGGCTGGTAAGGGACACATGGTGGGATGGGTGGAGGCGGGCTGGTGGCAGATGGCCTCTCTGGACCAGCTGGCAAATGGCCTGGTAGGGAAGGTGAGGTCTTCCCAGTTCCAATTTGTGTGAAAAGGCTCTGGGCCTCAGGATGTAGCACGATGATGCCTACCTCAGGGACCCAGCAATGCTTGTGTTGTGTCAGGCACTGAGCCCAGGGGCTCCATGAGCTGGATCTGTGTGCTGTGGCATCCCAGTTGAAGCTGTTGATGCTATGGCATCCTATTTGAAGCTGTCCTGTGCCTCCGTGCCAGATCCAGGATTGCTAGGGGATGCACACCTCCTTACTTGGCTGATGCAAATGTATTCAAACATGATTTTGGCCCTTTTATTTTATTGCTGTTTGTCAGACCAGGATAACCACCTCATTAAATCCATCCCTGCCTTGACAAAGCATTGGCAGGAAGACTGCAAAGATCAGCTTTGTCCCTGGGACAACTTAATCTGCCTTCAGGCTGTAGCTGTTATGGAATAATAAAGCATCCCTGCTTGGATGTGCTCTACAAAAGGTCACATCCTTTCCCAACACCCTCTACAGTAGCCCTGGGCTGTTGTGGGAGGATAAGGGAGTTCTTGCCATTAAGAGATGTGCTTCCAGTCCCCTGCTCCCATTTCAGCATGTTCCCCCTGCCCTGCCCTGCAAGCTGTCAGTTTGGGACTGTCTCTATGCTGAATGGGTGTCAGCTCAGCCTGAACACCCAGAGTGCCTCTGAGGCTGGAAGGTTCTTGCTGGCTGTTTTGTATAGAACAGAGTAGAATAGAATAGAGTAGAGTAGAGTAGAGTAGAATAGAATAGAGTAGAATAGAATAGAATAGAATAGAATAGAATAGAATAGAATAGAATAGAATAGAATAGAATAGAATAGAATAAACCAGGTTGGAAAAGACCTTCAAGATCATCACGTCCAACCCATCACCCAACACCACCTAATCAACTAAACCATGCAACCAAGCACCCTATCAAGTCTCCTCCTAAACACCTCCAATGATGGCAACTCCACCACCTCCCTGGGCAGCCCATTCCAATGGCAAATCACTCTCTCTATGAAGAATTTCCTCCTAACATCCAGTCTAAACCTCCCCTGGTACAGCTTGAGGCTGTGTCCTCTTGTTCTGTTGGTGGTTGCCTCAAGATGTGGCCTAACCAAAGTGTTCCCCAAGTCTTGCTTCACCCAGTCACACACTTCTGTATACTCTGGAAGATGCTGGTGCAAGGGTTGGTGAATGGTGCTGCTGTGGGCATAGCAGAGCCTGTGTTGAATGGTGAGGTTCAAGGTGTGGAAGGGACACTCCTGTCCTGGCTGTGCTTGTGTGGCTCTGTGTCGGTGTGTATGAGGCTTGGTAAAAACAATCATCAAGTGGGTTTGCTCTCCTGGGTGAAGGTAATGTTGATGGAAGAAAAGAAAACAAGGCATGATCCTGCTGAAGTTTGCTTGGATGGAAAACATCATGATTGCATTCTCCAAACTGAAAATATTTGATCATAAAATGTTAGTATTGTTGCTGGGTCTTTTCCCCCTAGACTTCCTGTAAAGATTTCCAACACGAAGAAATGCACACTTCCCTTTGGAAAACTGACCACATTTATTTTAGCCAAATACCCTTCTTTCCTTTTTCTTTCTCTTTCTCTTTTTCTTTTTCTCTTTTTCTTTTTCTTTTTTTTTTCCTTCTCCTTCTCCTTCTCCTTCTCCTCCTCCTTCTCCTTTCCCTTTCCCTTTCCCTTTCCCTTTCCCTTTCCCTTTTTCTTTTTCTTTTTTTTCTTCTTTTTCTTTTTCCTTTTCCTTTTTCCTTTTCCTTTTCCTTTTCCTTTTCCTTTTCCTTTTCCTTTTCCTTTTCCTTTTCCTTTTCCTTTTCCTTTTCCTTTTCCTTTTCCTTTTCCTTCTCCTTCTCCTTCTCCTTCTCCTTCTCCTTCTCCTTCTCCTTCTCCTTCTCCTTCTCCTTCTCCTTCTCCTTCTCCTTCTCCTTCTCCTTCTCCTTCTCCTTCTCCTTCTCCTCCTCCTCCTCCTCCTCCTCCTCCTTCTCCTTCTCCTTCTCCTTCTCCTTCTCCTTCTCCTTCTCCTCCTCCTTCTCCTCCTCCTCCTCCTTCTCCTTCTCCTTCTCCTTCTCCTTCTCCTTCTCCTTCTCCTTCTCCTTCTCCTTCTCCTTCTCCTTCTCCTTCTCCTTCTCCTTCTCCTTCTCCTTCTCCTTCTCCTTCTCCTTCTCCTTCTCCTTCTCCTTTTCCCCTGTCTTCCCTTTCCCTTTCCCTTTCCCTTTCCCTTTCCCTTTCCCTTTCCCTTTCCCTTTCCCTTTCCCTTTCCCTTTCCCTTTCCCTTTCCCTTTCCCTTTCCCTTTCCCTTTCCCTTTCCCTTTCCCTTTCCCTTTCCCTTTCCCTTTCTTTTGCTTTGTGCTTTGCTTTTCTTTGTGCTTTGCTTTTGTAATTATTTTATTTTTTCTTCTTTTTTTTCCCTTTTCTTTTTCCAGTGGAAAGTATTTCAGGGTGTGTGTGCACCTTCCATTGCACACTGTAATTTGATGCACTTGTTGAAGTATTTTCCATTCTGATAGCAGATTATTGACCTGCCAAAGAGAGGACTCCAAAGGAACCAGCAGCCATGGTAGGAGTGTTGTGATGAAGCTATGACCCAGGCTCGTTTGCTTTTTGTCTGTTTTCAGTAAGCAGCTCCTAAGAGCTGGGCTAACTTTCACTCTGCTCTTCACATGGCCTTGGAGTGTTTCTCAGCTCTGTAACACATCTATCTCCTTTGCAATCTGCTACTTCTTCTTTGATCTGCCTTTGCAAAGTTTAATTACCTGGAGAATAATTAATTTGGGCTTCTCTTGCCATTGCCTAGCAGAAAGGCTTGCAAGACCAGCAAGCATGAGCTGTGGTGCTGGGTTTCATTACAGTCCCATCTACACTGCACCTGACTTCAGCGATATTGCAACTCAGGGGTACTGGTACCTTCTTCCCAAAGGAGACCTTATGCTCCTCACCATTAGGGCAGAAGTGACAGCAAAACTGCAGCTCCAGAAAGACTTCATTGACTCCTCACACCCTGGTGGTCAATACTGAATTTGAGAGTAGGAAAGACCTTCACTTGGCCCTGTGTCTGAGAAAAGTGTCCTGGATCACGCTGAGGTGGATCACCATCCCTTTCTGGTGAGCTCATAGAATCATAGAATCACTAAGGTTGGAAAAGACCTCAAAGATCATCAAGTCCAACCTGTCACCCAACACCTCATGACTACTAAACCATGGCACCAAGTGCCACGTCCAATCCCCTCTTGAACACCTCCAGGGACAGTGACTCCACCACCTCCCTGGGCAGCACATTCCAATGGCCAACAACTCTCTCTGTGAAGAACTTTCTCCTCACCTTGAGCCTAAACTTCCCATGGTGCATCTTGAGACTGTGTCCTCTTGTTCTGGTGCTGATTGCCTGGGAGAAGAGACCAACCCCTTTCTGTGTAAGCTACCTAAAACATCTGTGTCAGTGCATGGAACAGATGAAGAGGGGAATATTCTCTGCTCACAGCCTTTGAGGTGACTTACACTTTGGAGATGAATTTTAGTAAAAGCAGAAGGCAGCATACCTGCTTTGGGATCCTCCTACAGCTCTATGCCATAGAAGCATTTTGTTTGCCATTCAAGTCATTTCTCTCTTACTTTTCTTTATCTTTGTCAAGGCTCAGAGAGGGATCTGGAGGTTGTCCTGGGTGCCTCCTGACAGCCAGCACGACATAGCCATTAATTACCAAGGACAACTCTGCTGGAAAGTTCACCTTGCATGATACAAAACCACTGCTTGTTGGCAGTGTGGCTGGCTGAGGGTAAAGCCTGAATGGGTAAACAATAACCCCAGTAACAAGAAGTCCACATAGCTGAAACCTGGCCAGCCCAGTGGGAAAAATGCTGACAGACTGGCTTGGTCATGAAGGGCCTGTCAGCCTCGTGCCATAGCGGCAGACTCTGATGCTGCTGATCAGATGGCTATTGCTGCAGCAACTGGGACAAAGGGGGTTGAAGGAAAGCTGTGTAAGGCAATGCTTCAAAAACACTGCAAGGCTGACTTTCCAGCCTGCTTGGGTCTGACAGCAAATGCCATACATCCCCATGTGTCTCACATAGGTTTCCTGATCTAATTGTTCCAGGCCTTAAGACAATGCCTGCCTCCAAAGGCGTTTGCTACATACCCCAAAGCTGCCTGCCCCATCTGAGAGTCCAGACTCATATCCTGTGCTGTGCAGTGATGGTGTGATAGGAGAAAGTGGCAACAAGGACTAAGCTGCTCCCTGTATTCTCCTCAGAGCTTCTTGAAGGACTCTGGAACATCAGAGTTGGCCTGAAAGGGACATTGGACACAAATTCCACATTGCTCATCTTAGGTCACAGTGGGTGTGTTTGATCTTGATGGTCCTGACCTCCTGGTCAGGCCAAGACTTTTCTTTCAATGTATTGCACAGTCATTTTAATTTGAGAATTTGCTATTTAAGGCACTTGCTCCCAAAGAACCACTGTGTCAGCAAGAAATTAAGGCTTTCATTTGATGAAAGCCAATCACTGTTTTTTAAGCTTTGAAATACCGTCGCCAGCTTCAATGAATTTCTGATCATATCTGTGCCATAGAAACACTGAATGCCTACCTTCTGGAAAATAGTAGGATGTTTACTGTGAAAACATGAAGATTTGGAGAAAGCTGGGTCTGAGGGAAATGAGGACATCAGAGGCTTTTCAACCTGTGTGAAGAGGGTGAGCTAGCTAACAATGATACCTCTGGAGCACTGAGTCATCTATTTTGTACGGTTTCTTGGAGGGCAGTAGGGCACCTCTGCTTCAAAACATTCTTTCCTTGTGAAGATCCCTGCCTTTTCTCTGCAAAGTTGATATTTCCATTAATATTTAATGGGAGCCAGAAGAAGCAGCAATATACTTGTGATTGCATCCCCAGGAAGTAGGCTGGTATTAGAAAACACAATGTAACATACATCGCTCCTTATTAATTATGCAGTACCTAATGAATTTGTAGATACAGGCTGAGCTCCAGTTTTTCCTTTGTCCTGTGCATGACAGAGTGGAACTAAGCCCTGCCAGATCTGAGTTTCTTATGTCTCAATTCCTCTGGGGGGAGCTTGAGAACATTTCTTATCAGAAACCTAGAACCACGGTGAGAAACAACCCTCCACACTCACCACTGACTCCTGGATCATGATCAAAGAATATTTGTAGTGGTAGACAGTTCAGCAGTGTCTGGCTTACAAGGAAACTCGTTTCCTGCCATAAATTCTTCCATGCCTTGTTCTAGGATGCACTCTACATCCCTGAACCTCCATGGCTATCAACAGCATTGTCCTCTCTTCAGATTTATCCCTTGCTCCAGGGCAGTGCTGAAAAGGGAAATTGCCATCAGTGGATTATAAATTTGGGGGAAGATGCAGTCCTTGGGAGGGGGAAAATTATTTGCACATTATAGGTCAGTTGTGTGAAAAATACCTCTCTCCCCCCCCCCCCCCAAGCATTCCCTTCTCCCAAAGGTGCCAAAGTTTTTCATTTTGCCATTCTGAAAGAAGCTTTTCAGCTTGCTCTTTCAGAACCACTGCTTTTCTGCTTTTGAGAAAACACTGGAAAAGAAAACCCAATTCTACCCCAGACAAAAACAAGGCCCTTGGCTTGGGCCTAGGTCTTCTTTTGTTGTTGTTGTTTTGCTAAACAGCTGAAGGGGAAATGCAGTTCTGCTTGGACTGAGCTCATTCATTTTTCTCATTTCTTTGTCCACCAACCAAACTGAAAAATCAGCTCTTCCTACATTGCTATTGGCAAATGAGCTGGAAATGCTTCCTATGCAAACAGTGAGAAACATCCAAAGGATCTCGCAGGAATAGCGCCAGGGGACAGCATTTTGTTCAGAAACATTTCTGCTGTTCTTTGGTCTGCCCCCATACTCAGCACTGGTTAGGCCACATCTTGAGTCCTGTGTCCAGTTCTGGGCCCCTCAGTTTAGGAAAGATGTTGAGTTGCTGGAATGAGTCCAGAGAAGGGCGACAAAGCTGGGGAGGGGTTTGGAGCACAGCCCTGTGAGGTGAGGCTGAGGGAGCTGGGGTTGCTTAGCCTGGAGAAGAGGAGGCTCAGGGGAGACCTTCTTGCTCTCTACAACTACCTGAAGGGAGGTTGTAGCCAGATGGGGGTTGGTCTCTTCTCCCAGGCAACCAGCACCAGAACAAGAGGACAGAGTCTCAAGCTGTGCCAGGGGAGGTTTAGGCTGGATGTTAGAAATAAGTTCTTTATAGAAAGAGTTTTTTGCCATTGGAATGTGCCCAGGGAGGTGGTGGAGTCACCATCACTGGAGGTGCTCAGGAAGAGACTGGATGGGGTTCTTGGTGCCATGGTTTAGTTGCTTAGATGGTGTTGGATGATGGGTTGGACTTGATGATCTCAAAGCTCTCTTCCAACCCGGTGAATTCTATTCTATTCTATTCTATTCTATTCTATTCTATTCTATTCTATTCTATTCTATTCTATTCTAAAATTCCACTTTTTTTGCAAAAGAGAAACACAATGCCCAAGGTGAAAACTGCTTTTTAAGAAGCAGGATTGAGGAGGGCAGTATAAACCATCCTATGCACCAAAGACAGGTCCTGTGGGCCTGATAACATCATCTTGCTTCTTGGTGCAAAAGAAGTAATGAACTGTGCAGGAAGGGAGGAAGGGAGGGACCTTGGGTTAGCTTGTGCTGATCAAGAAACAGCCCTAGCAACTGAGGGACTCCATGACAGAGCTTTGGCTCTGTTTTCCCAGAGTTATTTTTACTCCTAATGAGCCCTTGGTCCTGGTGGAAATGAGCTCAGTAGTGCAATGCTTCCTGTGGTTACCTGCCAAGCCAAAGGCTCCCATCCCATCTAACGAGGCCCTGTTAACCTCAGGGTGCTGCAGGACCCTGCCTTGGGGTGGCAACCACCACAAGACCCACCACACTTCCCCACAGGTGTCTGTGACAGAGAATGTCCTTAGGCCAGGCACAGGGAAGTGCTGCAGAGGCAGGGCAGTTGCAGGGAACAGCCTCCCCCATGTAGCTTGGAGGGCCAGTGCCCCATGGCAGGCTCCTCGCTGCAGCCCAACGCGATGGCTGCTGCCCTATTTCCTGAGCCACAGCCAGGGCCCAGCTCTAGCACAGCACTGCATATCTCTTCCCATAGTGCCTGTACTGCCCAGGGCTCCACCAGCCTCCCCAGAATCTCAGGAAGCCTGTCCTTGCATCCTCCCAGAGGACATTCACAGTCCCAGACCATTTCCCCAGGGAGCACTTTTCTTTTTCCTGAATTACTGAGTGGCTTTGAGAGCAATTTCACAGAAAGCCTGGAATAACTGAGTCCTTCCCATTGTTACTTGGACTCAACCATGCCTTCATTTGACTGCTGGGACATTGAACTCGTGGGAGGTTTCAGTTATTTGCAACTGGTGATGCATCAGAGGGCCTTGGTAAACGAGATGGCTTAGCAAGCCATGCCCTACCTTCCCTGTGGTATCTACCTACCTGTGTAGGTAGATATTACAAGTGGATGTGTTACTGGCAATAGACCAGCAAAGGTGGAGAACAACCCCCCATCACCTATGCAGTATCCTCCTCTTCCTCCCTACCAGCCCACAGTTTCAGCTCCCACCCCTGGGAACATGTCTAATAGGTGACAAGATGAGAGGAGACAAGCTGAACAGAGTGTCTTATCACTGGCTTGAGGATTTCTGCCTATTTCTGTCTAATGATGGGAAAATGAGAAGGGAACAGTTCATTAACTTAATCTTTCCTAATGAACCTGTAAAGTGCTTGATGTGGGAGGGCACAGGAATCAGGTCAGTGCTTTTGGGCCACAGCAAAATGCCTCTGTAATTCCTCAGATCCTAGGAACATTGCAGCCTCTATCCTGGGCCACTGTTTCCAGCAGGGACACCGTAAACAAGCCAGCCTTAATCTCATTAGCTCAATGATGCTCTTTATTAGCCTAAATCACACTGGCATCCTTTTGATGTCTGTCCAAGATGGATTGTACCTCTCTCTCATTGGAAAGGCCATCAAGAGCTCTATTCCTGGACTGTAAATAGAAACTAAAAAACTTCCTTGTTGATGAACTGTTTTACTGGCAAGCCAGCAGCCAGCACAAGAGAAACAGCTGAGAAAGTGTAATGGTCAGAGGTCAAACTTTCTGCAAACTGAGGCTGACTTTAGGGAGGACAAATCCCCTGCACTCAGTGATGAAATCCCATTACCTCTGCCAGACATCTATTCCTGGGTGAGCCTGGCGTTATGGGCTGGAAACAGCTGAGCAATCTGACTGCTGTGACCTCTGTTTCGTGTCTGCCCATGGGTGGGTTTCTGCCAGCCACCTTGGAGCAGAAGAGGGTACAAGGCAAGGAGAAAGGAGCAGAAGAATAAAGAGAAGAAGGGGGCAGTGATATGTATTCATATATTAATGACAAGCCTACTGTTTGTGTAATGACTCTCTCTGTGGTAAAGAAGCTGATGTTCACAGGAGTCCATTCTTTCAACCTGAGACATCTATGATCATAGGTAGCAGCTTTTCTCTTTCTTCTGCCAAAAGGAGTTGAATAAAAGAACTGCATTATTTCAGGGTGTGGTGGGTGACACCATACATGATATCACCATCTCAGCAGTGCCAGCACCTTGGTCTCATGGCACAAGCTCAGTGTCTCTCCAGGTGTGGCATCAGGAGATGATATCTCTCCAGCCTTGCCGTGTCCTGCCTGAACATCACAACGTGACACCGACTTTTTGCCCAGACCTCTGTTATTGTAGGGAGAGGAGCCAGCCTTGGCTTCAGCTTCAAACTGATGTCAACAGTGCTGTTGTATAAGTCTTTTTGATTTTTTAATTGTTTTTTAAGGAGAGTCATTTGATATGGTTATTTTAATCACTCTTTTCACTGTTGTATTTACTGTTGCCACAAAGCTTAACCCCAAAAAAGGGAGATGGACCAGAAAGCAAAGTGAAGCTGCCCAATCATACTGTTCAGGCCACAGTGCTGAGAGTAAGCAGAGAAGAAGCAGGGGAAGGCCAGTTAGATTTTCCTAAGTCTTTCCATGTCATGAGCATTGCTGTTAATGGACACTGATAAGGGACAAAATAAACAGGATTTCTGTCATTAATACACCCCTTGAGGCTGGCTTTGCTTCACCAATGCAAGATGCTCGTCCTTTGGCTGAGAAAGCCTCTTTGTAAGAGGGACTTCCAGCCCTAAGCATGGATATTGAGGCTGAGGGTAATGTGTCTGCTCAGGTTCCTGGGTCCATGGATCCACCTAGGAGAGCCCAGGGCTATGGGTGAGGAGGGGAGTCTTGCAGGAAACAATCTGGGCCGTATTCTTGCACATCTGGTGGCTGACAGCTCCAGAAGACACAAAGCCAGCTCTCTGTCCCAGGATGCAGCCAGGCACAGCATTTACTATACAGGCTGTGAGAGAAGAGCTAAGCCCAGCCTCTAACAGAGCTAGAATACATAGAATACATAGAATACATAGAATAAACCAGGTTGGAAGAGACCTTCAAGATCATCACATCCAACCCATCAACCAATCCAACACCTAGACCTGTGTAGCACAGGAACCAGCTTCTGGGCTTGCTAGGCAGCCAGCAGCTATCATCTTCCTGACTACCACAGTTTTCTCATAGGAAAAATGGGGATAATGATCCTCATCTCCTTTGAAACGTGAGTTGAGATTTGCTGGTGAAAAGCTCTGGGTGAAACCTTTCTGCATGTCTGGGGAAGGTGGCAATGCCCATGTGAATTACAAGCTTTGGAACAAGTGCTGCTAGCTTGAACTCTGAGAGTCTCTCCTGTAGTCACAGGGAAGGTACCATGCAACTCCCTTAAATTAGAATTTAATGGGAGTGGATTAATACATAGAAATGAGCTGGTGCCAAGGAGCCAAGATTTCTCATGTGCCAGTGCTGAGAATGTTGAGTCCTTTCCTTGTGTCCTGCTGCAGCCTGGGAAAAGGCAGCATGAAAGAGGCAGAGACCACTTCTCCCTTACACTTCTCCCCTCCACATCCAGAGCAGGTGAGGGGCCTGTCCCAGCTTTTATGCCAGAGCTGGTGGGCAGGGTATAATTTGACCCTGTTTGCAAAGGCAATGCACATCCAGGAACTCCAGGCTTTAGAACTAGATTATAATTGTCTTTTTTTCCCTCTAGACTGGTATCTCTGAGTGCCCTCAGAAAGTTTTTGGGTGTTGTGATTGCTTCCTGTGAGCTTCTGTCTCAGAGCTCTGCCTCTATTTGTTATATTTAACTGAGAAACTGAGCTGGTTAGTGACAACACAGCACAGCCTCAGAGGCTGGAGAGCAGCTGGCAGTAGGCTGTCCACAGAGGGAAAAGGGAGTTGCTGGCACAGACTGTCCCACAGTACCAGGTCCATTTGCTATCAGTTGTCAGCTTTACTGGGGCACTGATTTGCCATAAACTCAGCAGCCTCCTGGGCTCTGGAGTGGGGAAAGCTCCCTGGCATCAGGGAAGCTTTATCCCTCAAGTGTGAAATTACTGCACAGGGGAAACGGAGAAGGAACATTAATTCATGTGATAGCTTTGCTGGGGAAAGCAAATTCACATTTCCCCTATGCTCCAGGCATACTAATGACCCTCAAGTGTAGGTACCTCTGTGAGATTCATGTTCTGTTGTTGGAATTAAAACCTAGCCTGGACACAAACCAGTGGCTAGCAATGAGGCTACCAGAAGCAAGGAATTGTCTCTGTTGTTTCAATTTGCTGTCTACAACTCTCTGAAGGAAGGTTGTAGCCAGGAGGGGGCCGGTCTCTTCTCCCAGGCAACAAACACCAGAACAAGAGGACACAGTCTCAAGCTGTGCCGGGGGAAGTTTAGGCTCAAGGTGAGGAGAAAGTTCTTCACTGAGGGAGTTGTTAGCCATTGGAATGTGCTGCCCAGGGAGGTGGTGGAGTCACCATCCCTGGAGGTGTTCAAGAGGGGATTGGACGTGGCGCTTGGTGCCATGGTTTAGTAGTCATGAGGTGTTGGGTGACAGGTTGGACTTGATGATCCTTGAGATCTTTTCCAACCTTCTTGATTCTATGATTCTATGAATTAAAATATTCTGAACCTGATATTCCTCCAATTTTAGTAAAAATATAAACATTTCTAACAGGTGAAGACACTCACTTGCACAGCAGGTATCACCTCTTTAGTGCTTTTGTCTGGGCAGAAAAGGAAGAATCAGCTGGTGCTAAGGCTCCTTTGAGATTTTTCTTTCATTGCACTAGCACAGACTAAATAGGGAGATAGCTCTTCCTCTGCTCCCACAGTTCTGTCTCATTACATACCAGGACAGTGAAAAATGCCACCACATTAAGAGTGTTTTCCATCAGTTAATAGTCTCAATCAAAGCAGGAACATTTGGAGAAGAAGCAGCAGCACTTCACTGCAGGCAGAAAAGTCTCAGCTCCCTTTGGGGTTTTTTCAGGAGAATGGAGAGAAAAGGCAGCTGACACCTGAGTGATGTTTGAATGCTAAGGAATTAATGCAGTAAATTATTCTTTTGCACAAATGAATTACCCTAAATCTAGTTTGCTGCACTCACTGCTCTGGGTTGGGCTGAAAGATAGAATAACTGAGGTTTGAAGGGACTTCTGGAGGTTGTCTTGTCCAACCCTGCGCACAAGACAGAGAAACTGAAGATTTCTCTACTACCCAGCTCCCTGCAAGGCAAGGCAGCGATTACAGTTTGATTTGGAATGGTTTGAGTGAAAATGCCTTCAGTGAGAGCAACATTGCTGCTCCTTCCAGTCAAAATTCTTCCCTCTCATGTCTATCCATGAAGCTGGGCAAGCTTGGGCTGACCCAGGCAAACAAATCCAGCTCTGAAGGCCAGAGGAAGAGGCAGAAAGTGCTTCTTTTGCCACACAGAGGCACAGCAGGAGGTATGCAGACATGACGTGGTAAAGATGCCTCTTTCACTAGAACTAAGTGTTCACATATTGTTAGGGTTTCCCAAGGGATCTCTCTCCTGTGCAGCAGCTCTGCTCACCTCATCAGAAAAGGGTCTCATGCGGTTAGGCTGAGCTGACAGCACTTCTAAGCAGGAGGACACCAGCTACTTTACCAACGTGCTTTTACTGCAGAGCTATTTTGGGTGATAAGCCAGACTCTCTAAGGAACCTCTCTGAATCTGAGCCCTATTTCCCAGGGATAAATACATCTCAGGAACTGCTGTCTAGGACTTCAACATCGACAGTACAGATCAAGTTTCAGTCTGACACAGGAGCAGAACTCTGGGTTTCTGCAGCCATTAAACTATGCAAATGATAATTTATTTCCTGATAAAGGAATAAATGTCTGATTTCTTGCTTGGTTAATGATGTTTTTCATTGAAAACTGACTTTGCACAGTAATTGTTATTCAGGTCAGACTGGACTCACATTTCTGTGTCCAGCAGCAGACATCTGTCTCCCACTCCTGCAGCTATGACTCAATATCCCTTTCCGCTCACCATAGCAGGGAGAGATGATTCTGCATTTCCAGTCTCCTCCAGAGGTGCATAAACTTTTGCCAAGAAAATGCTCTTTCATGGCCATCCCTCAGCAAATTGGCTGACCTGAGAGTCAAAGAAGGCCATTTAGCACCACGCTGGGGAATTGCTAATGACTGCTGTTATTGACACAGGAGCAAAGCTGGGCTGTTGATCCAATGTGGGAAGTGAGTGATGGTTGGTGCAGGTGGAACAGCTCCTGCACACCCAGGCATGGAAACCTTTGTCATCACTTGGTAAGAAAAAAGTATCCATCAGCCAGGACCAATCTGAGGAGTTAAATGTAGGTGGTGCCCACAAATCTCTTTTCTGCAGGCAAGAGAATTTTTATGAGCTTAGCATCTACTGAGCAGAGCTCATAGGAGTCTTACAAATAAAATGGTGGAAAACTGATATGGGAATTTTCTAGGCTATAAAAATTACAGAGTAATATTAACTGGAACATATGGAACTTTCTAACAGTATAAAGTTTAAACTCATTCAGCAGGGAATAGCCTAGGCAACCTTTGGAGCACTGTGCAAAAAGGATCAGGACTTCACTTATAATGAGCTTACTGAAGTCTAACTTGAAGTCCTGGATTTGAGATAAGGGATTGTATCAAATCCATTCTTTTATTTTCTTTTATAAGAAAGGCAGTGTTTGTGGGTTTGTATTAAACTGGAGACACATATTTGCTTGAGTAGCTATTAAATGTTTACTAAAGATAAGATCAAAGTTTGGAAAACAATCCTACCCAAGAAAACTCAGACTGGATGTGAGCAAGAAGTTCTTCACCATGATAGTTTTGAAACCCTGGAATGGGTTATCCAGGGAGGTGGTTGAGGCCCCATCCCTGGAGGTGTTTAAGCCCAGGCTGGATGAGGCTCTGGCCAGCCTGATCTAGTGTGAGGTATCCCTACCCATGGCAGGGGGGTTGGAACTAGATGATCCTTGTGGTCCCTTCCAACCTGGACTGATTCTATGAAACTCAATACTAGAAGGTCTGATAGAAAGACATAAACCTTTAGGAACCCACTGTTAAAGTGGCAGATAGTGATATTTTATGTGAACAGTGGGTTGACTAAATATCTATATATGTGTGGCCCAAATAATTGAAGGCCTTCAGTTATCCATGGATGTTTTGATCTTTGCTATACAGCACGTACTACTTCAAAAATGATAAAACTAGCATCTGCCAGGTAGAGCCCACATGGTTGTGTCTGGAAATAGCCCAGTTCTTTTCCAGTGTATAGATAAAAATGAACTGTGCTATCTCCAGGAGCACCTGGAGAGTAATGGTTAGCAAATATTGCCTTGTTGATGGCAGCCGTTGTCAACGTTAACAAAGGGAGGTGGAATAGTGAAACATTTATGCTGACATTATCGGACACAAAATGTGCAGCCTCCATCTGACCACCCCATGCCTGACAAATTAAGTTGGCTACAAGCTGAGCAAAGTGGTGTTTTCTTTAGGAAAAGATTAGCAGGGGAAAGCAAACCAAAATCCACATCATTCTTTTAGCACAATCCACCACTGCATGGCTGCAACCATTCTGGTCCTGCACATTACTGTCAGAAGGTGTTTTAATGGTGTCAGGTTAATACTATGTTTTGTTCTAAAAAGAAATGAAAATAGAATAGAATAGAATAGAATAGAATAGAATAGAATAGAATAGAATAGAATAGAATAGAATAGAATAGAATAGAATAGGTTGGAAGAGACCTTTGATATCATCAAGTCCACCCTATCATCCAACACCACCTAATCAACTAAACCATGGCACCAAACACCCCATCCAGTCTCTTCCTAAACACCTCCAGGGATGGTGACTCCACTACCTCCCTGGGCAGCACATTCCAATGGTCAATCACTCTCTCTGTGAAGAACTTATTCCTAACATCCAGCCTAAACCTCCCCTGCACAGCTTGAGACTGTGTCTTCTTGTTCTGCTGCTGGTTGCCTGGGAGAAGAGACCAACCTCTGTCTGTCTACAACCTCCCTTCAGGTAGTTGCAGACAGCAATAAGGTCTGCTCTGAGCCTACTCTTCTCCAGGCTAAGCAGCCCCAGCTCCCTGAAGAGAAGCAACAGAGAGCAATATGGTTTCTTCCATTGTAAATGTTTCTAAGCCATAAAGAGACCCATCATCAACACATGGCATTACAAAGGCCATTCCAGCAATTGAAGGGGGCCTACAGGAACACTGGGAGGGACTTTTCACAAGGCCTTGTAGTGATGGGATGACGGGGAATGGCTTTGAGCTGGAAGAGGAGAGATTTAGACTGGGCATTAGGAAGAAATTCTTTCCAGTGAGGATGGTGAGACACTGGAACAGGTTGCCCAGGGGGTTGTGGCTACTCCCTCCCTAATGGTGTTCAAGGCCAGGTTTGCCAGGGCCTTGAGCAACCAGGTCCAGTGGAAGGTATCCCTGCCCATGAGTGTGTGTAACTAGATATCTTTAAGGTCCCTTCCAACCCAAATCATTCCAGGATTCTGTGGCTCTAATTACTGGTCCATCTGAATTGAGACTCCAACCCCTGTGTACACAGGAGGATGAACCTCTTCCCTATAAACAATCTATCCAAGTGCTGCTTCGCTTCCCACATTCCCACCTCAGCTCTCCTCTTCTGCAGGTTCATTGCCCAGGCCCTGCAGGCCCTTGCTGCAGGGTAGGACACATGCAAGACACAGCTTTTTGAGGTTGATTTAATGCCTCACCACCAGTCCAGTCATTCATCTACTCTTGGTGGAGGTTTATTGCTGTCTGTGCCACAGACCAATAAAGATTATCACCGAATTAATTCACAACTGCTGTGGTGTTAGGCTTGAAGCCAAATGCTCTGTCTTATCGGTGTGAAGAAATACTCCAGAGTAATTTCTCAATGAGCCTATCTTAAATGGACTTCGAAAGCAAAACCCTTGGAAATAAACAGTCTTAAAAGGAAAAAGAACAAGGACCACTACATCCAGGCTGGCAAAAACTCCTTGCATGACATTGTACAGGCCTGCCTTGTTTGTTGCAGGGCTGAGGGTGTTTGTTGCCCAGTTTCTCTAGATTGTTGCAGAGCTTCTCCCCTGGCCCCATCATCTGCATCTTCTGTTAAGAAGGTGCATGCAAGGAGCGGGCATCCTTCACAGTTCTTGAGCCCTGACCTTCAAAGACATCTCTGTCCTCCCACTTTCTGTCCTGCACTTTCTCAGCAGAGCATTGAGATTCCTCATGCTCTTTCAGTTTCTAACCAGCAGCAGCAGTGAAATGCTCTCCCTCACTGCTGACCGATTGGAGCAGACAGTTAAAAGAGATACTGAAGCTATGGGGGCTGGCGATGAGAATACACTTCAAAAGAAGCCAGAAGTGTTTGGGCATTGGCCAGAATCGCTTTATGTTTGTGCAAACGACAGAAAGTTTCCATCATCTGTTGAAAATGAGGCTAAAAATAACTTTCCCTGGAGTGTTGCATATCCAGAGACTCAAGAGCGGATGACATGGATGGTGACAGTTTGGAGGCCTTCACCTGTAAGAGGAAGGGAGAGATTCAAAACCAGGGAAAGGCCAGGACCTTTTTGATACTTCAGTCTTGTCAGATGGGTGATGCTTAAGCATATTTCATCTGGCAACAGACAAGACCAGCATGCCTCTTCCCTGTGCTGCAGTGTTAGGGCTGCATGCATGCTGTCCAGATCCAAACCATAAGGTTGTGTGTGGCATAGTCTTCCATTGGAGGGGAAGAAACTTTGCACCTTCCTTTAATATGGGATACAGGAGTTTCTCTAACCCCTTTCAGTGCAGGAAGGGTCACTCCTCTAGCACTGAAGTAAACCAGGAGGCTGGAGTGAGGCTGGAAGCAAACTTCCGTGTGATATATAGCACAGGAGCATTTTGGAGACTTGGCAGTACCTCCAGCTTCTGTTTTAGCTGGAGGCTTTTTCATTTAAGATGCTGAAACCCCAGGGAGCAGGTGCTATCCTTGTGCCTGCTTGGCCACAACAGGGGATCCTCAATGAATGTGCAGGTTAGTGGAGTGGCCATTGCTCGAAGGTGAAGTGCTGGGAGAGAGAAGTGTGTCCCTGGGCTAATGGTTTTTTGCAGCAGTGCTTCAGAAACAAGTCTTGCAAGTTAATCCATGATTTATGAGGGGAAGGGAACTTGGCCTGCTTGCCTAGCTGGGCCCAGTCCCACTGTGGAACTGGCTTCTCTATCTTAAACAAACTGGTTAAAGAAAAGCAACATGTCTCATCTTTGCGTTGGAAGACATCCCAGTGCATGGTCTGTTTGCCTTACTTTGGAAACTTTGACTGAAAAGGAATTTGTGAAGGGGAGCAGCAACAAAAAAAAAATCATTTAAAAAAATGTAAAAGGTTTTTGGAGCAGGATGGAAGCAGCTGACACCTCTCTCTGCCTGGTGGGTCAGGACATGCTGACATGGACTACTGCGGGCCAGGCAACCTGCTCCTGCTTCAGGGGAGCATTGTGTGCAAGGTGAAATCAGTGCCCAGAACTCCCAGTCCCCGTACAGGACAGGAATGATGGAGGCACATAGAGGCACTGGCATGGGAGTAGCTTATATTTATATTGTTGAGGTTGTCCTGGTGAGCAGGAAATGCTCTCTTGGCATTTGGAGAGGGCAAGTGTCGATCCTACCTACTTACTTTCAGGGGACAGCATTAACCTGTACAACCCAACACCTGGTAAAATTTGGGCCTCTGAGGGAAAACTAAAGGCTGTTTTGTAAGGGGCCACCTTTGAGATAGCCAGCAGGGAGTGGAGCAGAAATGAAGCTAGGAGATTTCAGACTTACCTCCTCCAACTTTTCCTTTGAAAGAGTAGTGCTATGCTTCTAATAGAAAGCAAACCCCCCAAAAGCCCAGCCCCCCTCCTCGTTTTTAGTTTGGATTCAAGTGAAAAGGATCCCAGCTGTCAGCTGAACTTGGGGTGCTATGGACTGATTGCTGAGAATAGCATAACATGGGTTTGAGGGCAGCAAGAAGTGATTTACTGCGACTTGAACCAGTAAATGGGGCACCTCCATTGTGCCAATAGTAACATGTCAAATAAAATGACTTCCCACTCCTGAGCACAGCAACAGGCTCACATGTGGATTTAGAGTGGCCAAGAAAGCCAATGGCATCCTGGCCTGTATCAGGAACAGTGTGGCCAGCAGGAGCAAGGAGGTTATTCTGCCCCTGTAGTCAGCACTGGTCAGGCCACAGCTTGAGTCCTGTGTCCAGTTCTGGGCCCCTCAGTTTAGGAAGGAGGTTGACTTGCTGGAGCGTGTCCAGAGAAGGGCAACAAAGCTGGGGAGGGGTTTGGAGCACAAGCCCTATGAGGAGAGGCTGAGGGAGCTGGGGTTGCTTAGCCTGGAGAAGAGGAGGCTCAGAGCAGACCTTATTGCTCTCTACAACTATCTGAAGGGAGGTTATAGCCAGGTGGGGGTTGGTCTCTTCTCCCAGGCAACCAGCACCAGAACAAGAGGACAGAGTCTCAAGCTGCACCAGGGGAGGTTTAGGCTGGATGTTAGGAAGAAGTTCTTCACAGAGAGAGTGATTGGCCATTGGAATGGGCTGCCCAGGGAGGTGGTGGAGTCACCATCACTGGAGGTGTTTAGGAAGAGACTGAATGAGGCACTTGGTGCCATGATTTATTTGATTAAATGGTGTTGGATGATAGGTTGAACTCAAATGATCTTGAAGGTTTCTTCCTACCTGGTTAATTCTATTCTAAATAAATCAAATAAAGATATTCTAAATAGAGATGGCAGCATGAGTTCAAGTGGATTAGTATGTTTAAAATTGTATTAGCTGGAGCACAGGTGTCACATCTCAACTGGTCATTTTCTACTGGCATGCATGTAATTAAGGCATACAATAAGTCAAAATAACAAAACAATATGTTAACACATCCAACCAAATTCTGCCTAGTTTCTCTCCTTCAGTTACATAGTGTTTACATTACCCTCAGAGTCAAAGACAAAAGATAGCTTTCCCTAATTCCAGCAAAGGCAAATCTTCCTGATAGCCTTCCAAAGCCAGCTGAAAACAACCTCTTCCCACAATTAGCCATAAAAACCTATTCCCAGTCCTTTATGGAGCTGGATAGGCCAGCATTCAAATGCAGTTGGGTTTTGTTTCCTCTCCCAGTAGGAGTGCCAAGGCAGCAGAGCGGTATTGCCAGCTCTATCTCCCATTCCTGCCTATGGGCAGCCAGTGTGGGCAAACCAGGGCAGCAACACATCTGTGCCATTTAGAAATCAGCATTTGCCCTGGCTTTCTGCTGGATCTGATCTCCCACTGCTTTTGGTGGGTTTTTTTCTGTTTTCCAAGAGGATTTTGTGCTCAATAAACTGTGTTTGGATTGAATGTGATTGCTGGACAAGGGCATGGGCCTGATGCCAGGCAGAGCGAGTGGCTTAGTCAGCCCTGCCTGCCGCCTTCCTGCACTGGAGCCTCCTGTAAGTGCTTGCATCTCCTGGGGGAACTGGGCTTGCTCCTCTGGAGGAGAGAGGACTCTGATAAAGATTCCAGAGGTTCTTGAATCTAGCTGTAGGGCTTTTCATATAATGAGTGATTAATTTCTCAGGGCTTCACACCTTTATTTCTCCAGCTCCTCCCATTTCTCTCAATTGCTCTTTGAAAAAGAGCAAGCATTGGGCTGGAGAATACAGTTCCTAACTCGGGGCAGTTTATTTTCAGCACCACTACCAGTCAGATGTGGTTCAGTACACTTTTTCATCACCTTCTGGCAAGCACTCCATCCTCCAGTAAAGGTTAACAGCTGCTGGAGCAGTGACTAATTTGCAGACCTATATAGTTCCCTACATCCTCCAGCCATGAGGACACACACACTGAACACTTGCACAAGCAGCCTCAATACTCAGCACGAGTGAGAAAACAGAGGGGAAAGGTAAATGGTGGAAGATACTGTTTAACATGTGGCTGTCTAAAGCCAGGTGTTTGAATAAATGTTTGTGAAGCTAGGAGAGAAATTGTTTGTGGCTGTGGGGGCTGAGGAAAAACTGTGAGCCAGCAAAGGATCACATGTCTGGAGGGAAAGGCATTTTGGGAACTTGCTTTTCTCTGCATACAGTCAGGGTTAGTAAACCTCACCAGGCTGCTGCATGGAGGGGAAGTGTGAACCACTCTTCTGAAGCAGCCTTGCTTGGGGGAAGTTTGGTTTATTCTGCATTCAGTGAGGATGGAAGTGATAAATTGAAAGCAGTAAGTGTGTTGTAAATTGTAAATGTACATTGTAGATCAGTGGTGTTATAGTTGGCTGGTTTGTAGAACCTGGAGGAAGCAGAGAGAAGCAAGAGCAAAGCATGAGGAAAGAGAGAGGAGGCAATGGAATGGATGGCCTTCTATACATTAATGTTTGGGGAAAGCATCCTCAAGTGAAAGGTGGTTCAAAATGGGCTGTGAGAAGCTGTGGTCTGGGCCACCTAGATCTGCCTCCACCCAGATTCTCATTGCAGCTGGTAAGGCACTTACACAGCATTTAAAAGAGAGACTTAAGTTGTGACATGACCATGGTCTGCCATTAACTGCAAGAGAAAAATCACAGTGAGGGGTGCTCAGTTAAGTGGAAAAACACATGGCAAAATACTGCTGGCATTCCTGAGGTAACCAAAGCAAGGAAAATGTAAACCTGAGCAAGCAGCACTGTGCTGCAGGCTCTTCCCTGTGCATAAACTGCTGATCTAGATCACTGGGGCAGTCCACAGTGTAATCTCCACGAGAGTTTCTCACCAAGACAATCTTCTTCATCCAGAAAACCATATTTTAAAAGAGAACATCTACAGTCCATGGCTGCTGAGGAGGATGGGGAGGCTGCACAGTGTCCACATCTGGTTCCTCCTGCTGCCACCTGCAATGATCTTGGGAGCCCTCACAGCTTCTCACATCCCACAGCAGGGGAGAGCAGTGCAAGTCAGAGAACTTTTATTGCACATTTCAGGCAGCAACAAAATGTTGCACACCTGAATGTTGGACTCAATGATCTTATGGGTCTTTGCTGACCTGAGTAGAATAGAATAGAATAGAATAGAATAGAATAGAATAGAATAGAATAGAATAGAATAGAATAGAATAGAATAGAATAGAATAGAATAGAATAGAATAGAATAGAATAGAATAATTAACCAGGTTGGAAAAGACCTTTGAGATCATGAAGTCCAACCTATCACCCAACACCATCTAATCTGTGATTCCATGTCTGACTGATGGAGAATGGCTGGCAAAGCCAGTGGGTGAGCCTTTAGGTTTAGGGAATCACTTAATGCCCTCCAATAACTTGCACCAGCCTCAGTTCCATCCTATGAGTGTGTTACCCTAAGCAGGAAAATTGCTATTGACCCCAGTATGGCCTTCCTGCCTTAAAGGTTTGTTAATGGTACTTCAGCTGTTTGCAGAGCTATCCAGAAATGAAAAGGCAGGGGGCAAGTTGCCTCAACAATTGTCCTCAAGAGAGGACACCCTGTGAAGAGAGGCAGGGGTTGCTCCCGGCGTGACACAGAAGGTGGCTTCAGTGGTGGTGGAAGACACTGCTGCCGCTACCCCACAGCGCTAATGGAGCAGTGGCAGGGCTCCAGCAAGCCAGGCTTTCTCCCCATCCTTCTGTTCTGATTCCCAGGAGTGTAGCAATCAGGCTGTGCCCGGGAGAAGCAGGGTGTAAATCACTAATTAATGCCTCCCGTCTGCATGTAATTCAAGCCCATTTGTGCCTGACGGAGATATGCAGCATGGGCTCTTGGGAGAGATATTCTATAATCTGTTACTAATCACTGAGGCTTCAAAACCATTTAAAAGGATGTGCTTGTGACTTGTACCCATGCAAAAACCAATTATATTCTCTCTGAAGCTATGGCCTGCAGGACAAAGGAGGTTTCTGAACATTTGTCCCCCAGCTGTAACGTCCAACTTGGTTTCTTGCAGCTGGTGATGTTATTTAAGGTTTTCCCTGCTGCTCAAAGGATGACTGAGGGAATATCATGAGGAAACACAGAGACTATGACACAGTAGGAAATGGACATTTCCAGGGCATCATGTAAAGAAATAGAGCAGTGTGTAGTAGTAAATCAAGGCTTAATGCTGCTCATACACTCTTCTGTGTGTTAAAGGGTTTGGGAGATGCTGGCCAGAACTGGAACCCACCAAATTAAGCATCAATTGGAGCAACCTGGTCTAGTGGAAGGTGTCCATGTCCATGGCAGAGGGGTTGTTACTAGATCATAGAATCATAGAATAGTCAGGGTTGGAAGGGACCTCAAGGATCATCTAGTTCAAACCCCCTTGCCATGGGGGGCACACTAGATCAGGTTGCTCACAGCCACATCCAGCCTGGCCTTAAAAACTTCCAAGGATGAGGCTTCTACCACCTCCCTGGGCAACCTGTTCCAGTGTCTAACCACCCTTATGGTGAAGAACTTCTTCCTGACATCCAAGCTGCATCTACCCATTTCTAGTTTTGCTCCACTGATGATATTTAAGGTCCCTTCCAACCCAAACCATTCTATGAATCTCTAGCACAGGTGACGCTGAAGAACTTGCCTGAGGACTTTTAAAGCTAATAACCTCCTGCCCAAATAAACCCCAACCCTTCCCTGGTCAATCCTTGGATGTTAGAGAAGTCTTTAAGCATTTAAAAACTTCAGTGCCTTAGCTAAGATAAAATGTTTGCCATAAGCACTTTTTGAAACTGAGGCAGCCAGCAAATCGCTTCTGGCTTTAGCTCAACCTGATGAGACATTCCCATGGCAAGAAACATGTCTCAGCAAGTATAATGTGAGAGATTGGAGGAAACCAGGTTTTTAATTAGGCTTGGCATTTCAGTGCTTCTGGTTGCCAGTGGCCAGCCTCCTGGAAAATGAAATCACCAGCGATCCTAGCAGACTGCTGGTCTGTAAAGCCAGTTTGCCAGCCTGTTTTCCTGTCACTGGGACAAGTCTTCTATCTGTATATTTATCTCCTTCTCAACTTTGTAACCTGAAATGTATGTACACTATTAATATTCTTACTCCCCCCCCCCCCAAAAAAAAAAAGAAATAGAGAGAGAGAGAAAAGAAAAGAAAGAAGCTCAGATTTTATGCCTGCAATCAACTGTGGGCATAAATTTTCCCCAGCAGCAGTTAGCTGTAGCATTTGCATAGAGAAATCACTTCCCATACATCCAATATTTTTCCTAGCAATTAAGAATTAATTTCTTCACTCACAGTGTTTTTATGAAGGCAGCCTGACTGATTTCTCTAATTAGTTGGCAATCATGTAACCTTGTATGTTTAAAATGTACAGCTGCCAAACATTGGAGGGCTCTCATTGAGATGGTGGCATCTTTGTGTTGCTTCAAGGGTGGAAATTCCTTTTGCTCACAGGTGAACTGGAGTTTCAGGTCAGTCCATGTGGACCATGTTTAATCCCTGTGCAGCACAAGAAGTAAATCTCTCCCTTTTCAAGGGGACATCCAGTCTGGACTTGGAGAGCTGCTGCAGCAAGTGCTGGAAGGGAGCTGAGCAGGGCTCTACTCTGTCTTCTGGCCTGTGTAGAGAATTACCAGGGCTGGGCAGCACAGAGGAGGTGGCCTGGAGAGCCTGAGCATAATCATGGACATCTCAAGCCAGGGCTAACACTCCCTCTGTTTCATGAGAACCAAAGCAAATATTTTAAAGGTTAGTTATTGTTCCCCAAAGATTCATTTCCAGCCAAAAATTGGATTTTAAAACTCTTCCTGTTGCCAATATGAAATGCTGTGTTTGTGTGGATATTGTGATGACACCTTAATAGCCTCTTGCTTATCTGTGTGATCTACAGGACTCAGTACACTCTGCTCTTCACATCACCAGCAATGTGGGGGAATCAGTCCTTAATCTGCCTTCATAAATGAGTGGGGTTTTTCTTTATTGGTTTCATGATTTTGGATGCAGTCCTCTAAGGGGTAGATGTGGCTCTCTGCCCTCAGTCCAAAATTCTTCAAGAGTCCATCACTATTTAGTATTTCTCTGACAGCTATTCCTTGTACACATTTGCTTTTCCCTTTATATACTCCTGAGGAAAAGGTCAAAGGTTCTATCAGCAAGGTCCTGCAGTTTATCCTGTTACTTCAGGGCTCTTCAGGTCTAAATGTGTGAAGGAAAGCATCATTCAGTCTTCTCTTCCCTCACCTGCACCATCACCTCTGCCATGCTGTCTTCTCCCTGTCCTCCTAAAAGTGCAACAAGTCCTTTCTCAGGCAGACCTTACAAAAACAGGTCATGGCAAGGCCTGGACATATGCAGAGTCCCAGTCTCTAAAACCCAAAGCCTGGACCACAAGATCTGAGAACTCTAAGCAAACCCATCCACGCAGCTTCTTTGCTTGGAGCTGACCTTGCTTTATAGTCTGCAGGCAGGTTTGCCCAGCCAGCTTCATAGAAATCACTGCTGAAGACTGTATTGAGTGAGGTGAAAAACAACACATGTTCCTCTAGCAGGGGCTGCCTGGAAACACACTGCATACAGGGTGGGAAACCACAGAGGTGCTCCGCTGAGCATCAGTGTCCTCTGTGAGCATTTGCAGCTCTGGCCAGAGGCACAGGAAAGTAGAGACTTTGTTCAGCAGCTTCCTAGTAGAGAAAAAGAGCCCTGGCTGCTGCCCTGCCTAGATCAGGACTCTAGAAAGCCAAACTGGCAGCTGCTGCCCAGCAGTGGTGGGGGGATATGTGCACATAGCACAGTAACCCTTCCCTCCATCAGCAGTGGTTTCTTCTCTTTCCTGTCCCAGGGGTGTCAGTGGGAACAGCCAGTCTACCTCCTCTGAATCTCTGCCCAACTCTGTTCCTTCCCTTTCTCCCCTTTCCTGGGAAGGAATGCTTCAATCCTGACCAGTCCTTAATCAGCTAGTATCCAGTTCTCCCCGTCAGCTTGGCTCTTGTAGCACGAGTGTGTGGGAGGGCGTGTTGGTATCAAAACTATCTCTGTTCCTTCATCAGTATTAAATTTGTTTTAAAAATAAATAAAAAGGTCCTGTGAGCCTTAATGTATTGTTTAGTCATCAGACAGACAGCTAACAAATGAAAACGTGTGGCTGAGCCAGTTGCAAAATTCTTGGAAGTAATTCACTGGTTGCGTTGGAAGGAAAATGCCCAAGGGCAGATCTCCCCAGAGGGGAAATGCAATTCGGATTCTGCTCTGTCCTCTTGGAGTAAATAAGGGCTGTCTGGAGGGGTACCTCCAAAGAATAGCCAGAGAGGAATTATAAAGGTATTGAGCTACCTTTCAGAGCCACCTTTCACGTTGGAGGTTGGTTTCACTTGGAAGCATTTTAAATGATAAGCTACACGGCAGTGAACCTCGGCTATAAAGGTTCTGTGTGCGTGCGTGTCAGGGTCTTGCTGTTAGAGAATAGCTCCAGCCTGTTACATCACCAACACTTAATGCTTTCATCCATTAGCTCTGTTTACAGTCCATGATAACAAACCCCAAAAGGATTCAGAGGCACGTTTTCAAGCACAAGTGCTGGGAGGGAGTCCAGCCCTAGACCTCCAGTGCATCTGTGAGCAGCTGCCCTCCAGACAGGGCTCCACTTGTACACAGAGACTGGGCCTGCAAGCACAGGTTCTGCAGCGCTGGGACTCAAGCTTTGGAGTTTGTTCAGCTTCAGGTAGCCCTGGAGGCAGCCCAGGGATGAACATGAAGAACCTCTTGCTCACGCTGACGGCTGCCTTCACCAAGTATTCCAGACACTAGCACTAGTATCAGGAAAGTTTGCTGGTGTCTGGGACCTCTGGAAATTCTGGAAGCTCCTGCCAAATTGACTTCTGTGCCTATTCATCACCATCCCTTTGACAAGCTTTGTCCTACTGACTGCAGAAAGATGCAAAGTAAATGTCCTGAGACCCAGACAAAAGTGGCTGCACCGTGAATAGGATCAGGGCAAAAACCTGGAAGCAGTGGCAAAAGCTGACCCGGTGCATAGTGATGTAAGTAGAGACAGATGATTTATGTCTGAAGCAGTGGAGCAGTTCCAAACATTTTTTCATACTCTGTATCCTGCCTTTCATGTCTTCAGCAGTAGGAAAAACATTTTCTTTACATTTCTGCCTGGAAAAACGATTATGAATGCTAATTGCGTTGACCAGGAGGTGGAACAGGAGTTGGCCAGGAAGGGCTTTTCTTTGCTCGTAAACAGGAAGACTCAACCTTTCCCGCCATTCTCCACATGTTAGAGATGGAGATGTCAGGAGGATTCAAGGAGCTGGGAAATGGAGCTTCAGTGGTCAACCAGCACAGGGAAGAAATGAAAAAAATAGTAATAAAAGTAACAATAGAGCAAAGGTCCTGGCCCTGCCGTCTCCAGGAGCAGATTATATTCCCATCCTTCTGAGGGAAAAAGCCTCGTGAAGGGTGTAGGTACTTCATCTGCTCTTTGGAAGTTCGCCAGGATTTTCCTGTAACCTTAGAAACTCCATTAAGAGGTGTGGAAACACCCAGCACCCTCTCCCCTCCCTAAACTGCTGAGATCACAAAAGCAGAAGTGTCAGTTAAACACAGAGCTCTGTGCCTTGCTCAGCTCCACCATTACAGAGTGAGGAGGATGCCATGAAAGGGATGTCTAGGGAGGAAACTCTTGATTTGCTCAGGTACATGATATTACCACTCTGAAGCCCAGTGTTTCTCTTCAGATCTTGGCGTGTGTTGGTCTGGCTTATGAAATTTTGAGCTTTTTTTCACCCCCTCCACAACATGGTAAAAAAGTGACTTAGGTTTTCCTGATTGCAGGTCCTCACCTTCCTTTCTCTGCTGAGTGCACTATTATGCAAGTCTCTTTGCCACTGCATTCTCAGAAAGTACCAGAGTGGAGCCTATTTAAGGATTTCCACCTTTTCTCTACTGTAATTTGCTGTGCACTTACATAACCTGCCACACAATTTCCCCTGCCAATAACTTCAAAGTCAGCTTCCCCTAGAACCATTGAGCATTGGTTTTAGGCAGATGGCCCGTCAACATTATTTTAATGACAATTTATTCTTTTCCCTTTTCCTCTTTTTCAGTTGTTTTTTCTTTCCACCTCCCCAGAGGCATTTAGCTTCATACCAGTCTGGGGGCTTCTGTCTTTCTGTTTTTTCTCAGCACAAATTCACTCCCAGAGCTGCTGTCTGTTCAGGGAGCAGAGGCTTGAGGTGCAGTGGCAGATGGTTGTGTCTGCTGGGCACATGGGAGTCATCAGTCAACGGTGTCCTCATGGTATCATCTGAATACAAGAACATGGTGCAGACTAGACATTCAGCCACTTCAGATGCTTGTGCAGGGGGTGGAAATGTACATCTTGAATACAACACCTGGTTACTTGTGTGCAAAAAAAATCAATGGAAAGCTGCAGGCTTGAGTCTCCCTTTATGTTGCATTTCATTTATCCTGGGCTCTTTCTAAGATCCAGGGAGATAGGACAGAGCTCTTTGATAACACCAGGCAAGTCATTTCCCTTCACTTTGCTTCACTACTCTCATCTGAAAGTAATGGGGAAATGGCAATATTAGCTTCTCCTTGAGGGTATTGTGGTAATGAGCTGGCTGCTGATTGTAGAAAGCTGCAGGATCCTGAGCTGGCAGTGGCTAGGCAGACCATGTGTTATTATTTTATATTGGATAAACAAAATAATTTCCCAAGGGTCTTTAAGATAACATTGCCTTTTAGTGAGTGTTAATTGACTTTTCTGCAAGGCACCCAATTTGTCCCTGTGTCCCATAATTAAAACCAGAGCTCTGTGGCCCAAATATTCTCAGGACAAGGCAAACACTTTGGAAACTCCCTTTCCATTGCCTTCTTGTTGCCAAAAGCAGCGGCTTGCCCTCTGGGCAGTGATTCAGTGTATCCATTCCCCTTCCTCCCACAGCGAGGTGGCAGTGCCAGTGGGGAGCTGAGTGGCCCTGCTGACGTCCGGGATGTGCTCAGAAACAGCTCTGTCCTCCAGCCCCTGCAAAACAGGAATTGTGTCGAGGGGTCCCGGCTGGGACGTGCCGGGGACCCGCGTCTCGTCCGGTGACGAGGCTTGTCAGCAGGGCAGGGACAGAGCATGCTGTGCCATAACAGAAGTTTAAAAATGAAATCTAGAGGCAATGGGAGCCAGATGAGGCAGATGGTACTGCAGAGTCCAAGGGAACAGGGTGCCACTTCTGAGCCCACTTTGAGTCGTGGCCAGCTTATGATGGAAGCAGATCTCCAGCAGCCATTTCTATGCTCCACCTCCCTGCTGCTTGTGGTAGCCCAAAGCTTTTGGAGAACAGTCTGGAGCACACAACAGTGTCCAACTGCAGGAGAAGTCTCATGGCAAAGGGCTGTTTATGCAGTCAGTCACTAAGGACATGCCCTCATTCACAACTTTAGAGCAACTGCAGATGGCTCCAAGTCCTGGGACTCCAACCAGCACTTTATGAATAGGGAACAGAAGCGTCCTGGCACGAAAGAAGGCTGCGCGCCTGCAACTGGAAAGGAAGACCACCTCTGAGCAACTGAGCTTCATTGTGTTCTTCTTGTGAGCCCCCATCTGAGGCTCTTTTCATTTGATGGGGATTTTTTGTCCTTTCCTGGCTTTCTGAATTTTCTTTGCTTGGGAAGCTCTGCAAAGAGCCCGGCGCCAGCAGTGTCTTCCGCTAGCTTTAAATAGGCCTTGGTTGCTCCCCAGGATTTCTGCAGGGGAAAAAAATGCCCCTGGCTGAAGGATGGGGTTTCCTTAGTACAGGCTGTGTCCAGTACTGAGATGTTCTCCTGCCCTGGACTTCAGCACCAAGAATATCTGGGGAGCAGCTGCCCTGTTCTCACCCAGAATCTCTATTCTTAGTTTATATTAGTTTTTCCTGAATTGGTCAGCCTTTTACTTTACCTCTTTACCCACCAAAATTTCCTGTGGTCTTCAGGGTCTGAGCCTTTAGGGCTCTTTTGACACTCAGGGGCATGACTAAAGGTGACTTTGGCTTTTTCTCACATGGGGCCATTTGCTCCTCTGCACAGCTGATGATACAGCCCTCTCACATAACCACATTTCAGTACTGACCGCCACACCTCCAGTAAGCGACTTGGATCCGCTTGAGCATCCAGGTCTCTTTTGTGGAGCCATGGGGTAAAACAAGACAAACTGTGATTTCCAAGCTCTAACTCTATGTTGAGGGAGCCTTGCTCTCACCTTGATACAGGATCTGGTGGAATGACAACCTTCAGAATGCTGTGAGAGGCCAGGGCAGAGGCTGAGAGGAAGAACTGAGCCATGACTCCATTTGCTTGGGAAAGCAGAAGCAAGAAATTGAGTCTCACACTGGAAGAAAGGATTCTTTCTTCTGAAGAAAGGAGAGCTTCAGGAAGAGATGAGAGTATTTGGAGAATGTTATTTTGAGAAGACAAATGCAAAGCAGGCAGACATGGACCAACATGCAGCTGCCCTAGGACACTGGCATGGAGCACACTCTGACCCAAACACACTCAGCTGTTTGGGGCTAAATACTCAGCTAGGATGTGATGCAAAATGACTTTGTTTGAGATGCAAATAGTGTAAAACCCAGGTCAGAGGATGCAAACATCTTTCCACATGGCTTTGGTGCTAGATCAATAACCAGCAAAAAGAAAACCTTCTGATATCAAAATTGTCATTTTCTGGGTTGTTTAAGGTCAGATTAAAATGTAGCATTGATCAAAGTAGCCAAGCTGCTAGCCTGGAGGCTGAGTTTCTTGTTCACCTAACAAGTCCAGCATAAGCTGAGCTTGTCTGCCTGGAACAAGGTCCCAAGTTTATTCTTCCAATTTCTATTTTGAAAACATGATTTCTTTCATTCCCTGGGCCCATTGCATGGATGAATTTGTGAGCTGACATTGCCATCTGGGGCCTGGCCCAAAACCTTCATGTGCCAAAGAATAGCCAACAGAAAGGCCATCGGACACAGATGATTTCTGACTGCTACTCATCCTGCTGCAGCCAAACCATGCAAGGTTCTGGCTTTCCCTGAGAGCATCCCAAACTGCTGGAGCCTGCCAGGTCCTTAGTGGAACCAGCCAGGAACTGGTTCACAGCCCACTGCCCAGCAAATGTCTCACTTAGGTGCAGAAAATTCCCCAAAAGCAGCAGGTTAGTTTGTGATTGCCATCCACCTAGTGTGTGTGTGGGTTCAAGTCACTCATGCCAGTCTAACAGTCCACTCAGACCCAGGTGATTCTTCAGGGAACAAATGCACGACACCAAATCCAAGCTCAGGAGTCAAGTAAATGTCTTGAGTGATTAGAAATGACATTATGAGTGATTAGAAATGACATTATGATCTGGATGCATTTCTGTGACATCCATGATGGACATAGAGGAGTCAGCAAGCAGCTGGCTCTTCAGCTTTCTGGAACTAGCAGTCCACTTCCAAGGCTTTTGCTAAATTCTTGAGAGTTTGAAGGAATTTAATTCATTGTCACAGCTGAACTTTCAGGAGAGGCTCACGAGGCCATGAAGTGCACACTGAGCACTTTAACTGCAGCTCACAGTTAATGTGTGCCTCAGCAGCAGCCAGTGAAAGAAGAAATAAGGGATTTCAGATTGGAAATACTGTGCAGGTACTTGGAGGCTCAGTGTCAAAGCCATTTCAGCAGGCTAATTTATTTACTGCTCCTTCCTGGGTTTGTTTTTAGACACATGGGCTAGTGCTACAGTCTAATCCTCAGCCTTCCATATATTTTTCTGTCCCAGAAATGCAAAGGTACATTATTTAAGTGTATGAGTCATAGTGTACTTAAAAGGACTTGAGCTTGCCTGGAGAGTCAGGCACATACGCACAACGTTAAGGATTCACTGTCAAATTCCTTCTAATAAGGCTTCCTACTAAGTCAATCAGAACCAGCAGGAGAGTTTCCATTGACTCTAATGGGCTTTGGAAAATGACTGGCAACACAGCAGGGAGCTCTTACCTGCCAAAATATTCTTTCCTAAAGCAAACGCCATGCTCTTGCTTGGAGATTAGATATGAGTAGTTTAGGTGGCCTTCAATGGTCCTGAATTCGTGGTGCTCACCGGTTCCCTGCTCCACTTGAAGAGCAAAGAGGTTCTGCTGGGAAAAGGCTGCTGGAGGGACCAGGCTAGGGTTGCTTGGATAAGGGGCTGGTGCCACATGGGAAGAGAGATGCTTGCTGGAAAATGGGCAGGGAAAGGAAAATGTCCCCTGTCATCCTACTTATCAATGCCACTTCGTTTTGATGAAATCCATTCTGATGAAATCCAAAGAGAAGCTCAAGACATTTCATGCCAGGCTGTTGTCCATTTGGGAAATGGTGAGAGCTGGCAGGAGATGAAGACTCCCCAAGTACAGTTCAGGTTCAGTCCCAGGGCTGTGTGAATAGCAACAGACTGATATTGGCTGGAGAGCACTGACAACGGGTTGGGGAGAGCTGTGCGTGCCCTGGACTGGGCTGGTTTGTATTGCTGTAACTATGATTCAGCTGTCTGCCACTTGCTGATGTCAAAGCATCATTTCCACCAGCATTAAGGAACATGAACACCCCTCCTTCCTATTTCCCCAGGAATAAACATCAACAGTCACATAACTTCTGTTGTTCTTTTGTACCTTCATATGGCTGAGCTAATTTAAAAGGTCAAGTTGAACACAGTAACTGCATACACCTTCCCTGAGATATGGACATCACTCTAGCAGCCAGGCATTCAAGGCTATTTATAGATCCTGCCCAAAGAGAAGAGAGGGCAAAAGGCATGTTTTAAAGAAAAACAGGCAGGGGCAATCAGAAATATTTGGGAGAGCTCTGCTTCCTGCAGATTCCAACCACCACCACCATGTTTGCTTTGTTTTTCACTGAAGCACTAAAAAAAGAGACTATCGAAGAGGAGAGCTTCTTCTTAAGCCCTCTATCACATATACATCCCCAAAACCATAGGTAGCTCAAGCAGGGGGGAATAAATCCTGATAATTTGTTTGCAAAGTAGCTTAGATTGACATAAACAACTCCCTTGAGCCTAATGTTCCCCGAGCTTGTAGAGCTGCCTGGTTATAAAATACTAGGGAGATGTAAAGGAGCATTTTAGCTTCTGGCATGAGAACAGACGGCAGTGTTTAGCATCCCACTTCATGTGAGAATGAAAGACCCAATCTGCACCAACAGAGAGAAAACCAGGCTCTCAGGAACTCTCCTAAATAAGAGAGAGGAATTCCCACTTTCAGAGACTTCCCTTGTTGCCAGACAGATGTAAAATGTTGATTTAGGCTGTGGTCCATAATGCTGCTGGGACTTTAAATCTTCTTAATTAGCACTGCAAATGCAGGTGGTGCTTTTCCAGCCTCTATGGCACCCAGCATCACAGCTAAGTCCCAGGGAGCCTAGGCTGATGTGAACCCAGGAGGACACAGCAAGAGCCTACACATTGCTAGCAGAGGTGGTGACTGATGGGAGGACAGCGTGCATGGGAAGAATCTGAAAGGGCAGAGGGGAGATGCTTGGCAAGGGCTAGTTACAAGTGGAGGGGAAAGGTGATAAGCAGGAGGGGGGATTGGTCAGGAAAAAGCACTGTGAAGAACAGTGGGGAAGAAGGGAAGAGCAGAGCTTGGACCAGAAGAAAAATGTGCTTAATGGAAGGGTGGAAGAACAAGATCCAAAGAAAGGAAAGCCTGGGGGAACGCAGGGGTAGAAATGAGACACCTAAGTCCCCTTGGACACTGCTACAGCCAGGAAGGATTTGCATCCAAAAGATGGAAAATGCCACCAGAGTGCATTTGAATGATTTGGCTGTGGTAAAGAATAGCCCTGGGACCCCCGAGATTTACAGGGGTGAAGTCGCATTTCACAGCCCAGAGTCCGGCCCTGCGGGGTGAAGGGCATTGCATGCTCTTGCAGGAAGACGCCAGGCAACCCACTAACAGCACAAAAGGAAATGTGCCTTTTGCAAAAACAAAGTCATGGGGATTCTGGACTTCAAAGCTCCATGCTACGCCCAGTGCCATTTGTTGCTGTGTTCATGGTGGCTGGGAGCCAGGTCTGAGAATTAAGAGGGGAAAACCTGCATTCGCAAGGGTCTGCTGAAAGACTGGGTCCACGCTGCAAAGATAGCACCTGAAAAGCTGGAGCCTGTACAATAGCATAGAATGGAATGGAATGGAATGGAATGGAATGGAATGGAATGGAATGGAATGGAATGGAATGGAATGGAATGGAATAGAATAGAATAGAATAGAATAGAATAGAATAGAATAGAATAGACCAGGTTGGAAGAGACCTTCGAGATCATCGAGTCCAACCTCTCATCCAACACCATCTAATCAACTAAACCATGGCACCAAGCACCCCATCAAGTCTCTTCCTAAACACCTCCAGTGATGGTGATTCCACCACCTCCCTGGGCAGCCCATTCCAATGGGCAATCACTCTCACTATGAAGAACTTCTTCCTAACATCCAGCTTAAACCTCCCCTGGTGCATCTTGAGACTGTGTCCTCTTGTTCTGGTGCTGGTTGCCTGGGAAAAGAGACCAACCCCCACCTGTCTACAACCTCCCTTCAAACAGAGAGGGGAAAGACTCAAAGAGGAGAATTTCCAAACACATCAACAACTCCTAGGGACATGAGTCCACTTTAAAAGGTGACCTACATGAAACTTTGTTTTCCACATTACTTCACAGAAAGTATTGAAGGCACCTAGGTGTGAGCATTTAGTGTAGCAGCCCCCAAATACATTACAGTTCTGGGCTGCAAGCTCCCAGACTGCTGATCCATCTCAGAAAATGGTGCTCAAAGCCATTCTGCAGCTCCACTGGAGCTGAAGGCAGGGGGAAATGGTTGAAAGCTGAAAAGGTGCAGTTACAGAATGGCTTTGTTGGGAGGGAAATTGGAGGAGTCCAGAACAGGTTGAATATTTAATAAAAACCCCCAAAAATCTGGCTCATGTTCACAAATTAGTGACATTAAACTGCTGCCATTCTTAAACTGATGCTATTCCCAGGGATCTCAATAGTGGTCATGTAGAAACATGCATACACTGAGGGAGTTGGGGCTGCTCAGTCTGCTGAAGAGAAGGCCCTGAGGAGACCATATTGTGGCCTTCTTGAGGGGGCTTACAAGAAAGCTGGGGAGGGACCTTCTAGGGTGTCAGGTAGTGATAGGACTAGGGGGAATGGAACAAAAATAGAAATGGGTAGATTCAGATTGGATGTCAGGAAGAAGCTCTTCCCCACGAGGGTGATGAGACACTGGAACAGGTTGCCCGGGGAGGTGGTAGAAGCCTCATCCCTGGAGGTTTTTAAGGCCAGGCTGGATGTGGCTGTGAGCAACCTGATCTAGTGTGAGGTGTCCCTGCCCAAGGCAGCGGGGTTGGAACTGGATGATCCTTGAGGTCCCTTCCAACCCTGACAATTCTATGATTCTATGATCTAGAAAGTTTTCCAGTGGTAACAATTACTAATTTCTAAAAATACATGTCCATGGAGTGGCAGACAGGATTTGCTGCCTGCAATGTTTAAATCAACCAGGGAAGAAGCTTTCACAGAGGCTGAAGCCAATGCTCACTGCCATGGCCATGCCATTTGCTACGTGTGCTTTCACACTGGGTTGCCCCCACCTGGCTGATGTGCAGCAACTTGCCAAGCTGTGGTGACTTGTCCACACGCCCTGGGGTTTTCCAAGCTCCAGCCTGGGCTGAGTGTGTGGGAGCAATGAAAGGAGTAACTTTCCTCGCTGTCAGTCCACTCCTGCTTGGCCTGGGGCTCAGCAGGGATGGCAATCCTCCTCTTTCAGCTGTAATCCATCACCTGGGCATTAGCTGCAGCTTGATGTCATGTCCAGCGGCACAGGGACTGCAGCAGCTCAGGCAGCCTGAGCCTGGCTCTGCCTCCCTGCTGCTGAGCATTCACCCCTGGCTGTGGATACCTCTGCTCCCTGTGGTGGGGACTGCAAGAATCCATGAATCAGAGCCCAGAGCCTTCTAATCTTGCTTAGATTTCAGTTTAAATTATTCTTAGATGGTTTAAGCTGGTGTAAACCAGGCTAACAGGAAGCTAGATAGACATCTGCAGAGATGGACATCTGCAGAGCATCTGCCCTGTGAGGAGAGGCTGAGGGAGCTGGGGTTGCTTAGCCTGGAGAAGAGGAGGCTCAGGGCAGACCTTATTGCTGTCCACAACTACCTGAAGGGAGGTTGTAGCCAGGTGGGGGTTGGTCTCTTCTCCCAGGCAACCAGCACCAGAACAAGAGGACACAGTCTCAAGCTGTGCCAGGGGAGGTTTAGGCTGGATGTTAGGAAGAAGTTCTTCACAGAGAGAGTGATTGGCCATTGGAATGTGCTGCCCAGGGAGGTGGTGGAGTCACCATCCCTGGAGGTGTTTAGGAAGAGACTGGATGAGGCACTTGGTGCCATGGTTTAGTTGATTAGATGGTGTTGGGTGATAGGTTGGACTTGATGATCTCAAAGGTCTCTTCCAACCTGGTTAATTCTATTCTATTCTATTCTATTCTATTCTATTCTATTCTATTCTATTCTATTCTATTCTATTCTATCTCTGCCCTCAAATGTGTTCTCATGTGAGCAGGGCCAGTGAGCAAAGAGGTTCCAGATGAGCACAGTGTGTCATCTGCACAGGTACCTGCTGCAAGGAACACAGTCCTGTCTGTGGCAGCCAGCTGGGAAAGCCACAAAAACCTGGGCAGTGAGCTTAGTCCATGTGCCAGGCTGTATTCACTCCTCATTATCTCCTGTCTGGTGCTCACTGTGTTACTGTTAGCACAGGGGTGGCTGTCTCCCAATCTCATGCTCCTGGCCAAAGCTGGTGCCTGGGATGGTACAGGCAGAGCTTGCAGGAGGCCCAGAGTGCACACCCCCAGGCTCTGGGTCTTGAGCTGATCTCATGCACACACACAGCTGAAAAACCTCAAGTTTGTGGGAGTAGAATGAGTTGGCCTTTGGCCTTGCCAGGACTGACTGCAGGAGAAACTTTTCATTGCAAGAAGTAAAGGTTTCACAGTCTGGTGCTGGTTGGGTTCATCTTCATTCAATCCTGGGAAGACAGGATCTACCAGCTGCAGACCGTGCTAAAACAACACAGGCAGATTGTTTTCCATCCTTGTTTTCACCCTATTTTTCATGTAATCTTTGAAATACCATCTCTTGCCCTCAAAACCTTACTCAGGAAATGCACACCAGCTCTTCCTAGTTATTTATTTATGGGAACCACTTTCTCCTTCTTGTAAATTAAAAAACAATCAGTCTGAAGATTGTGCTTGTGGTAGTTTAAATAAGCACATGAAAAACAAAGGTTAAACACTAGGCCCAAAAATATCCTCCAGTGCTGCAGCTCCTTGAAGAGCAGCATGGGACTGGCACAGCCCTGAAGAGGGGCTGACAGAACCAGTGTGCTTGCTCCACCCTGTGCACCATCCACAGTCTCTCCAGCCATTGACACTCAACTCTGGGCCAAATGCATTCAAGACTGGCAACCTCTTCTGATCAGCCCCTGGCCAAATTATCAGCCTAGGGCAGTGGGATGTGTAAGTGGTGTTCAGCTCTGACTCACACCTCTGCCAGTTATAGCTAAGGAGGTCTGATGCCTGCAGGTCCTCCAGGGGAGGTGGTAACCGCTTAAATCAGCACAGCTAATGCTTGGGGAGCTCGTGAGTCAGAGGTGTGAGTAAATGTGAGAACACTCTGAGAGCAGAGCTCCTCTAATGGAAACACTCCCTCTTTCACACACTAAGGAGACAATATAGTTTTAAAAATAAGATGTAAATGAGTAGAGTATGGTATGAGCAACTGCCAAGGAATTTATTTGCCCATGTGCTTGCTGCCTCTCTTTCACACCTCTATTCTTCTGCAGTTTTGCCCACGTACAGATCTGGGTGGAGTGAATATAGGTAATTTTCTTCATGGGAATATATGTTTTTCTTCATGCTGTGGCTGCACTTGCACACCTTGCTAAGCAAGCAAGGCTGGAATAGAATAGAATAGAATAGAATAGAATAGAATAGAATAGAATAGAATAGAATAGAATAGAATGGAATAGAATAGAATTAACCAGGTGGGAAGAGACCTTTTAGATCAGCAAGTCCAACATATCATCCAAAACCATCTAATCTACTAAACCATGGCACCAAGTGCCCCATCCAGTCTCTTCTTTAACACCTCCAGTGATGGTGACTCCACCACCTCCCTGGGCAGCACATTCCAATGGCCAATACCTCTCTCTGTGAAGAACTTCCTCCTAACATCCAGCCTAAACCCTCCCCTGGTGCAGCTTGAGACTGTGTCCTCTTGTTCTGGTGCTGGTTGCCTGGGAGAAGAGACCTCACCTGGCTACAATATCCCTTCAGGTAGTTGTAGAGAGCAATAAGGTCTCCCCTGAGCCTCCTCTTCTCCAGGCTAAGCAACCCCAGCTCCCTCAGCTTCTCCTCATAGGGCTTGTGCTCCAAACCCCTCACCAACTTTGAGCTCAGGGGGGGATGGACTTGCAAGAAGTGAACAGTTCTAAAGTAATAGCAGTAGCAGCTTCTTCAGAGGAAAAGGCTGTATAGATCCTAGCTAAATAGTCAGGCTCCTGTGTCAGAATTGCATTACTTTTCCTCCAGTTCTTAGCTCTCTTTCGAAGAGGGGAGAAGATGTGATGCTCAGAGCAGCAAGCTGTGCTGCCTGTGCAGTCTGCCTGCAGCTGGCACTGGTCACTGCTGCATGCCAGCCTCCTCATGGCTGCTGGCAGAGGGTGGAGGGGTTGTTTATTTTCTTTATGGGAAAATGGGATAAGACACATTTCTTTAAATGGTACTGGACTTCATTGGCAGTTTATTATGGGATAAAGGAAAAAGACTGAGCAAAGCACAAGTAGATTGAGTGCAAGAGCAGATGCAGACAGTGTTGGAAATGATCCTCCCTCCCATACAGGCTGTGTTGAGCCCTGGCACCTCATCAGCCACAGGCTCAGGAATGTCCTGGGGTTAAAAGCCAACTCCAAAGCATGTTTGGGCTCTTGATGTCTGCTCCAAGAGAGGCTGGATATGTGGTACCCAGGCTGGGCTTGGATTCATATTCAGGCATCAATGTACCAATGTCCCAGGAGTGACAAGAGAGCTCTTTGCCAGCTTCATAGTGAAATCCTTACACAAAAAAAACTTCTCAAAAGCAAGGCCAAGGACTCTCTAAGCTAAATCCAGCCTAGCAGAAACCAGTCAACGATGTGAGCACTTGGCAAGATGCACTGCACCAGTATCTGGGTGTAGCTGGATTTGCGGATTAGCTGAGATCAGCTCCAGTGGCTGACTCCAGGGCGTCAGGGAGCTGTTTCTGTGAATGGTACCTGTGAGAACCATCTGGGAGTGACTCAGCCAAACAGCTTCACCAGCCCTTCAGAACACATCACACCTCATTTTCCTGCCCAGCCATAATGCTGCACTAGTTGCTGAAAGCCAAATTGCTCAGCTGGGGTGAATTGCAGCAGCATTGCCAGCCCCCAGCCCCTGGGACCATCCCTGGTTTGCATCAGCTAGACCAATTCCTCTTATTTTTTACCTAAAGTAGGGCATAGAAATGGGCTTGGGTTGGTGTCTGTGGTGTCTTTATCTGAGGTTGTGGGAGAGAACTGTAGGCTGGGAGGTGCCACTCCAGGGTGTTGCTGAACCTGTGCTGACAGTGGGATGAAAGACAGACCAGTGCTGAGCGTGCTGAAGCAGTTAATTTATTTTGCTGTCCTGTAAATCTTCCTTCAGGCCTTTTGTGGGTATATGCCCAATACTTCCTTTCAACAGCAGACTGTCCACAGAGCAACAAGAGCAGGGAAATTGCTTTTTTTTTTTTCAGCTGGGCTATTTAAAGAAAGACTAGAAGGGTGAGAAGTCTGCTGTCTGCCCTTACACTGATGAGCTGAGGATGCAGTGATGATTTATGAGACCCTTTATTTCTTTCTCCACCCATGTGGTTTCTCTGTGTTGTAATGCTCGCTGGGCTTTGGGTCATTTTCAGCTTGGTTAAAGGTGTATCTCATCTACACAGAAGGGGTTTTCATTCATTTCTGGCTTTAGCCATCATCTTTCACTACCCTGGGAACCACAGCATTCGGTGAGGGTGTGCTGTAGGTGGCATCAAGCTTTGTTCCCCCTGTCAGCCTAAACTTAAACATTTTTTTCCTCATAGTCATGACCAAACAGATAAAAGTCCTGCAGCCAATGTGTTCTTTACAGGCCTAGAGACTTTAAGGTAGTATGTTCTGTCTTTCAGGGTTGCCTTCAAAGTGTTAAATGCTGGGTGTAATGACACAGAGGAGGCAAATGTTGTAGGTACTGCTGAGCTGGGTCACTAGTGTCTTTGTCACCCACGCCCAAGACTGCCCTGGATCAGTGGGGACACCCTAGGAAATACTCTGCATTTTCTGGGTAAATTGAGCTGCTTGATGCTTCAAAAGGATTTACAAACCACTTCCAACCTCACTGCAGTACCTCTGTGTGTCACTGCTAATAGTAATTACTTAAGATCACAGTGTCTTCACAAACTCCCTACCATGTCACCATTCAAGTTAAAGCTGGTTTGGCACAGCAGAACAAACAGCATAAAGATGAGGACACCACCAGGCCTTATCCTGAGGTTTTCATATCACAAGTGCAAACCACTGCCTCCTACCCTGGTGCAATCCCTCAGTGCCTTTGAAGACCATCCCTCCATGGCTGGAGATGCTGCTTTGCTTTGCAACATCTTGTTTTAGTATCATAGTATCAGTCAGGGCTGGAAGGGACCACAAGGATCATCTAGTTCCAACCCCCCTGCCATAGGCAGGGATACCCCACACTAGATCAGGCTGGCCAGAGCCTCATCCAGCCTGGTCTTGAACACCCCCAGGGACGGGGCCTCAACCACCTCCCTGGACAACCCATTCCAGGGCTTCACCACTCTCATGGTGAAGAACTTCTTGGGGCCACAGAGCCCAAAGGAAAGCTGATGATGAGGCAAGGTGTCTGACAAAAGCTTTGTGTTCCATGAGCAAATAACATCCCCAGCTTTGTTTGCTGAAAGGGAGATGGCAGTGTCTCTCACATCCCTTTTCAGCACGGCAAACAGCATCACAAGTGTAACAATATGAAAGCCATCAGCTGTCATGAGATGGGGAATCTCCTCCATCCCAGGCCAGAGCTGTCCTCTGAGGCCTTGTAACTTCTCTGTGCTGGGGAGCCTGCCTGCTTTCTCCAGTGAGAAGAAAGCCAGAGAAACACAATAAATGGAAAGCCTCAAGCTCCTGACACATGAAGGAAAATGGAAGCGGTGCAAATTAACGAGTGACTAATAGGACACTGTAATCATCTGCAAACACAAGCAGAGTGTGCACACCAACAAGAAAAGGAAAGCAATTAGAAGAACATTAGGGTGGGGTTTTTTTACATTTCTTCTATTAAAGAAATAGAATGACTAATTGAAGGAAAGTGTAAGCTGAATGTCAGGAAACAATTCCTAACTGTGAGCTGTGCAGGGGCCGTGGAACAAGCCTATAAGAAGAATGGAAATGTGATTTCCTGAGCTGTTCAAACCTGAATCAAACATTCATGGCCTGAACCTGTCATTGACCTGGCAATAGACCAGCTCCTGAACCAGTTCTGCTTGAGCCTCTGGTTTGTCACAGTTGTTTTAGAAGAAAAGTAACATGTTAATGTCTATGGAACAGTTAAATTCACCACAGGAATCCTTTATTCCTTGAAACTCACGGAGAGAGACAGACTTCTAATTCCATGAAATGCTAACAGGAAGATCTCAAACACTGTTTGAGTGCATTTGCCTTGAACCCTTCCTTCTCTTGAAGCTGAGGAAAAACAACTTCAAATTACCATTTTATCTTTATTGTCCACCCTGGAAGGAGCATTCATTTTCTGATTCATTTACTCCTGTGATCAGTGCCATCTTGAACTCTGAAACTGCCTCTCTAGGAGGTTACTGCCCATCTGGGTTTGGTGTTTTCAGCCCTGACAGTGCCCTGCGGAGCTGACCTCCGCTTGCCATTCCTTCCCAGCGTCCCCTGTGGTGCTGGCAGTACGGGCTGGCCCCGCCGTGCACAGTATGCCATAGGAAGAGGAAAGGAGATGGCCTCCTGACAAAACTTGCTATTGTGAAATGCTAAGCTCTAGGGAAAGATAGCAACAGAACTGCTAATAAACAAAGGCAGCCCAGCGTGCGGAGTTTCTGCTGCTCGTGAGTTTTCTCCAGCCTCTTGAGAAGGGCTGACCTTTAGCAGAACAGAGGGATGTGGCTCTCAGGAAAACAGTTTGAGGAGAATGGTTCATCCCTGCCCAGCTCCATGCAGTGCCACTGCTGAGTGAAGGGATGGTGCAGAGAAGTACCGGGAGCTGCTGAAAGGACAGTGTTGGTCACACACTTTCCTCTACACATGTATCAAAACAGCCAAGATCAGGAAAAGGGCAATGAGGCTGGAGAGAGGCCTCGAGCACAAGCCCTATGAGGAGAGACTGAAGGAGCTGGGATTGTTTAGCCTGGAGAAGAGGAGGCTCAGGGGAGACCTTATTGCTCTTTATAACTACCTGAAGGGAGGTTGTAGCCAGGAGGGGGTTGGTCTCTTCTCCCAGGCAACCAGCACCAGAACAAGAGGACACAGTCTCAAGCTGCACCAGGGGAGGTTTAGGCTTGTGGTGAGGAGAAAGTTCTTCACTGAGAGAGTTGTTGGCCATTGGAATGTGCTATCCAGGGAGGTAGTGGAGTCACCATCCCTGGAGGTGTTCAAGAGGGGTCTGGACATGGCACTTGAAGCCATGGTTTAGTAGTCATGAGGTGTTGGGTGACAGGTTGGACTTGATCTTTGAGGTCTTTTCCAACCTTATTGATTCTATGAGTCTATGATTCTATGAAATCTTGGTGCAGGGAAGAGAAGATGGACTGTTTCCCTGAATGGAAACTCCCTCCCAGCCTGCTGTGGGACACTTACATTCCTCTGTTGTCTTTGAAGCAGTGGTGATGGTTGACTGAGCACTGTCTGAAGAAGCACACACAGAGGTGTCCCTGTTTGTAGAACTGATTTGCAAAGCACTGTGAATTTCCCAGTGCTGCCAAAGTGGAGGTGTAAATCAGCAGTGACAAGAGAGGCTGTTGTAGGAAGGGTGTGTGTGAGCACAGGCACAACTGACAATTACCCAGGGACAATTCCAACCACGCTCTGGTGTACTTTTGCTCTGTTCACCACATGCCATAGAAAGATGCAGTTAGTGTTACTTAACATTTGGCTGTTTTTCCCAGCTTAGACATTGTTGACTCATTTGGTAGCTGCGTTATTTCTTTGGAAAGGTTAAAGGTTTCCAATCATCCAGGGCAGAAACAGAAAAAGATCACTAACCCAGAGGTGGATGTGGACCTTGTTCTGACCTTCAGCTGCAGTTCCTGCCAAGTCCCTCAAACTGCTTTTCTGTTCTTATTCACATTTTTAATGCAGAGTAACTTTCCTGTAACCTCAGAGTTTAAATTCATTGTTTCTGATGTCACTGATTTATGGCATAAGGTTGTAAAATATAAATGGAGTTTTGGATAGGAAAGGCCTAACTTGGGGTAAAAATGAGTCACAGAACTCATAAGTTAGAAATGAGAAATGTTACACTGGGGGAGCAAGAGACCTTGACTGAGACCAGGAGGATGTGACAATGACATCCCTTTTCGCTTGCTACTAGCTCAATAGCACAGATGAGGCAGATACAAAGACTTTAGGTGAAAGTAATTTACATGAGCAGAAAACAGAGCATTCAAAAGAAAGCTCTGGCCTTTCTACAGGCCTTTCTGCACTTCTAAATCCCAAGCCATTTCAGAACAGGTTGTGCTAAGAGACCACCCAGGTGGAGACTACACTGCGCATTGCCACTCACCTGGCTGAGAAAGATTTCTGTGTTTCTTGGATCACCCATTCAAGACTGGGCCTCTGCCTGTGGCAAACTGCTAGTGCCTGGCACATGACAGATGTCTGTTCAATGTCTCGTGCCCTGGCTGCTAAAAATACCCTTGGCAGTCAGCGCCAGTGCTCAGCACTTGACCCACCTATGTGTGTGTCTCTGTGCCATGTCACTCCCCCCTGTCTGGGCATGGTTTTTCACTACAGTGGATGAGGGCTATGCTGAGCTCACTAAAGAGCTCAGCCCTTACATAAATGACAGGTTGTTATGCTTAGGTGGCCTTGAAGTTTCTGTGCTCTTGCAATCTGTAGTGCACCCGATCTTGATAGCCAAGAATAGACCTAAAGCCCTCCACAAACACACTTGCAGAGCAGAATAAACAGGTCTTCAGCAGAAAGTAGGTTATCTGCCCAAGCAATCTTTCAACAGGCTCTTCTGCCTAGCCCAGGCAACTCTCGGGGCTTCCCCTTGGGAGTGGCTGCCATGATTTGGCCAAGGGTAGTCTACCTCTATCTCACAGTGTCACAGATACCATGCTTGCAGCCGGGGCTCCCACATCATGAATTGTGGCCAGCTCCTCCCTCTTGTCCTAAATTCAGCTAACAGAGAGGTACAACTGGATCTGCTGATTCATTAGTGTAAGGGAATCTGGAGAGAAGGGCTGTGTGCCCTGCAGCAGTCTCCTGGAGGATGAAGACATCCCTGGCAATGGCACAGGCTGTGGGGACAGTGCTGACTTGACCCTCTGTGTGCTTTGAGCACACTGACACAGGACTTTTGTGAAGCTGTTGCTTCAGTGACCATTTGACTGGAGCTTGACATCAGCATTTCAGTTGCAGGAGGAGAAGCTGTTCAGCAGGGCCCAAGACAACTGCAGGTACTAGCATACGTACCTCCCTGAACAGAGCTGATTTCTTCAAGGACACATCTTTGGCCTTGCCTCAGAAATCCTCACTTCCCATCCCTGAAACACTGCAGTTATTTCAGATTCCTTCTCCCCTCCTTTCTGCCTCAGCCTCAACCTTCCTGGTATTGTACCAGTGTTTGGAAGCAGTATTCCTGGAAAGATCTCGCTGAAGTCATCAAGGGACTGATTTTCACATCTCATGTGGGCACCAGTACCAGAGAAACTGCTGGCTGGACTATTTGTCCAGCTGCTCTGTTACCATAATTGTGTGTATCTGTTCAAAAATCACATGGCCCTGTCTGCTGGCACTCAGTCATGAAATGAAAAATAAATGCTAAGCTTGCCATCTACTATTTGTACTTTCAAGCACTTTGAGTTTTCAGTTCAGTCTCTGTGTACTGTGTCCTCAGTGAGATGACAGTTCTTCACTTTCACAGCTGGCACTCAGTACCATGTGTGCATGATCCTTGAGAAAGCATGAAGAGGGATCCCTCAGAGTCTTGTCCCAGGCAGCTGGTCGTTAGCCACCAGCTCAGAGTGATGCTGAGCTTGGGGCAGGCCCAGGCTGTGCCCCGGTGCGCTGCTGCCGAACTGCCCCAAGCAAAAGACACAGTGTTTGTGCTGGCTGAGGCAGGACAGATGACAACTCAGAAAGCAGAAAGTTTACCAGGATAAACATATCCCCATTTCTCAGCATTAGGAACAAACTTAGATTGGCAGTGTGAATCTGTGCCGATTCAGGGATCTGCAGCATGAGTCTCAAACCTGGTTGAGCACCCTAAAATTTTATTTAGCTCTTGGATCCGTGGTCTCCTGTTAGCAAAGCTTTACTATGTCTAGAAGTTAGCTTAGGGCTCTCACTGATCTTTGGCAGTATCTTGAAGCAGTCAGTCACCATGTCTCGGCTAAGCCATGACTACATGTCACAGCCGGCAAGAGCAGCGTGGGGTATCCCAGTTCCTGCCTCCTACAGCTCACAGAGACAAGAGCCAGAAGTGCCTGATGGGCACAGGTGGCCTGTGAGTTCCTGAGTGTTTCAGCCTCCTTGATCTTGAAATGAATTTTTTTTTGTGGAAGACTTCATCCTCTGTTGAGCTATGGTCTGTTCCTCAGTTTTCATCTGGTTTCTCTCAGGAAAAGATTAAAGTGGTGGTAGCAGCACTCCTGCTATGGTCTTCTGCACTCCTGCAGCCCAGCCTGTGAACTACATGAAGCTTTAGCTGCTTTGCCCTTGTTCCTTCCTCTGGAAATGAATTGAAGTCACAGTGACAAGCTTACTTTACCAATGTTGGACTCTGGCCAGAGTTTGAATATTTGGCTGCTCAGATATTTTCAGCTTGGAATCCCCTATCATTTTCTGTCATATCTCCCCAGCCCAAACACTGCATTTCCACAGCAAGCTAAAGGCAAACACATGAACTGGAAAAGGTTTGCCTAATCTCATCACCATCGTCTGTGAACTGTGCATGTGAATGGCTTGACATATGATACTTGTGCACAGTGTTTTAACCAAAGTGTCAATTCCTGTGCTTCCAGATGCTTTTTATCAACATCCCCGAGGAGTCCCTTGTGAGCACAGGGACACACTCTGCCCTCAGCCACACCAGGATATGTCTGAAATAGTTTGGTTGTCTGTAGTAGTATAACCGGATTTTTATCAATGTAGCTGAGACGAGATTCTGTCCAAGATGTTCTAATAAAAACAAGAGGCTGCCCTGGGAACAAAGAGCATGTGATAAGTTTTTTCCAGCTCACTCAGCAACAAAGAGCTGAGAACGAGATGGGGCTGCTTACAAACTCATGGAGGTGCTGACATCCCTCATGCCTTTCACATTACAGCCACAGGGCTACATGAGGCTCCCGATGTCTTCAGGGATGGAGGTTTTGCGTGGAGATAAACTTTGGTACTGATGGACTCTGTAGCTGCCTGATGAAATACACAGCAGAGGCAGGAGGTCAGTGAATAGTAGGAAAGTTTCACCTTAAGGGTGAGGAAAGATCAAGAAGAGTATCAAGATGCTTTAGAAGCAACAGCTTGTTTGCAGAGGGCTTGTGACCCAACCGCCCTCTCAATTCTGTGTGCTCACAGGGCTGGAAGGACAAAAGACTTTTGGATTTGCCATTCGGTGTGTCAGTGATGAAGGATTCATTTCTGTTGGTGTAAAACCTGTTCAGCGGGAGCTATGTCTCCATATTATGGTGGCTGTCATCACAACAGAGATACTGAGACCTCTCTCACTGGGCATGTTGTCTTTAGCCATGTTGGAAAGTGTCTGGTTAGAAATAAGGTGGGAGGCACACTGAAACTTCCCTGTATGAATTCCTTTGGAGGCCTCCAGTTAAAGCAAAACCACCTGAGCTCAGAGGAAAACAAAAAAGAATCCAGCACTGCAATTACTGAGGCCCAGGCATCAACCTCTATCCTGCACTACATATCTGTGGAAAGTTGGTATCTTCTTGGTATCTTCTGATGTGGGAAGACAGTGGACTCACAGATGAATGGGACATCCCAAGGGGCAGTTTGGTGGATGCTTGCCTACTCCACAGCCTGAAATCTCATCCCTGTCCTCTGTGACTGCCTTGCCACCACCCTGTGTTCCTCTTCTTGGAAAGCAAGCACCTTGTGGGAGCAGGGCAGGGTAGATGACGGCTTTATTGCTTGAAGCTCTAAGTACTGCATCCTGCTTCATGTACTAAAAACTGGTTTGCCTTTTCCAGAGCTGCTTCATAGGCTTTCAGGTTCACAGCAGTTCAGCCTCATCAGGTCAAAGGCAGCTCAGTGCTTACGTGCAAAATTGTTTCATAGTGGGAACACAAGCAGAAATCCCAGGGGGTGGACTGACAGCCAGTCAAGATCAATAAGAACTGTGCTGCCAGGCTGGAGAAAACTGTGAGGACAGAATTAACATAAAGTGGGAGGTGATGGATGGAGAGACCGAAAGACTTTTGAGCTGGGGACAATGGTGTTACATTGTAGAGGAAGAGAGTAGTGGGACCACTTGCACTCCAGACCTCCAGTTTACAGGTGTGTTGCAATACTGGTGGTGTTGATCTTGTGGGTAGTGGCTGATGCAGGAAAGTACCCAGCAAACTGTCAGAACTTGCAGGCTTAGGCTAGACTGGGGAGCAAATACAGACATTTCTGGTGTGGATGTCGAGGTGATACAGTCATGAATGTGGACCTGAGTCTGTGTCTACCTATTGCTGACAACATACACATACTGGCCTTGCCTTGGTATCATGCAATGTCAACACACCCATGTCATATTCTGATTCTAATTAGTTAGTACTAATTCAGATCTAAATAAAAACTCCTGACCAGCCAAACTTTGTTTGCATGGTCTGGTCTTTCTGTTCAGTGTCCTTTTAATGACAAAAGCTATTGGACACTGCCCAACCCATTTGAAAAGAAAAGAAAAGAAAAGAAAAGAAAAGAGAAGAAAAGAAAAGAAAAGAAAAGAAAAGAAAAGAAAAGAAAAGAAAAGAAAAGAAAAGAAAAGAAAAGAAAAGAAAAGAAAAGAAAAGAAAAGAAAAGAAAAGAAAAGAAAAGAAAAGAAAAGAAAAGAAAAGAAAAAGAAAGATTTTTCTGTGTCATCACTGCATTATTTGATCTCTAGATTCTACACAATTTTCTACTTGTAAGACGTGACAGAATGTCTTCCTGACAAGTCCAGAGCACATTATTCACTGCTGCATCAGATATACAACCGGTAACGTGGCAATGAAGTGTTCTAGTCCTGTTCCTGGCAGTGACACTGCTCTTAAGTAATCCACTCAAAAATACTCTCTCCTGATCCAGTTCTCCCACCTGGACAGTGTGTTGATAAGGGGACTGTGGTGATGAATTGCCTCTCTTTAGAGATTCCCCCATGGAACCAAATTATTGCATGACAGATTTCTGAGGTCAGGAGGCTGTGCAAAAGCCTGCAATCTCATAAAATGTGGACAATATCCCTGACAAATGGCCAGATCCTGCTGTCCTGTTCTGACAGCAGCAAATGAAAACAAATTCAAAGGCTAATGCCTAGATGAGCATCTTACCCTGGGTATGGTGGAGTGTTCTTGTTCTCTTCCTGCTGGGACTGGAACAGTGCCAAGCTGACAGGACTTTGCTTCAAAGCCTGCTGGTATTTCCTTTGAGTCATCTTGGTGAAGAAGCTGATAAGGCTAGGCCAAGACTCAGTGCAATGCTAGTGTATCTGCCTGAGAGTGCAGATCTCTCCAGGGCACTGCCTTTAGGAGCCCCCCGGGGTACGAGTCAGCGCTGGAGCTTTGGCTCTCACTCCTGCTCTGTACAGACATACTTTTTTGGTGAAAGTCACTGTCAAACAGGCCATGCCAACAGGAACTGGTTGAAGAATAGACCTCATACAGTGGATGGGAGTCAGGATGTTCTAAGTCTCATACCCTAAAGTTTCCTAAACTTCCTCAAGTCCTCCCATGATGTTTCATGCTTCAAGACCAGGTTGGATACATATTTCGGACCCTCTGAAACTGTGTGAACCCAAATATGCTCGGAGCATGCCGCCAAAAGTCCTGTCAGAGGAACCCTGAGTGCCACATATGCAGGTTTTCCAGGAGCTCAGGCAATGCACAGCCACCCTGCAGCAAGCCAGCAGCAGCAGAGCATGGAGCCAGGACCTCTATCAAGCAAAGAAGAAACTGTGGTAATATAGTTGTATGTGAATGAAAGCTTTCTTCCAGGGATGGGCAAAATTTGTACATCCCCATCTTGGAATCAGTCTAGGATTTTTGACCCAAACACTGGGGAAATACCGTGGGCCAGGACAACCTCCTGTGATGTTTTTGGTGCCTGGTTTTGGGAATTAATTTCTCATTCCCAGTCGTGAGTCTGCCTGTGGCATTTTATCCTCACTAACAGCCACATCCGAGCTGAACTCATTGAGCATTCAGAAGCAGCTGAGATGGGATTTATTGGATTTTTCACACTGGACCAAGAAGCACCCTGACCCATCATTGCCTCCTCTCAGCTACTTATAAAAGTGCTGTTTCCAAAGGCTGAGGTGCACACAGGCTCTGTCTGACCACCTGTTGCAATAAAAAGGCAGAATAACCTCAGCTGGGCTCTGCAGTGCATTGCAATTCCTTGCCCACATGAAGAAACTCTTTGAAAATCAAGAGATTGCAATTTGCTCTGATTTCCCCTTTCTTTTTTTTTTTTTAACTCTCAAAATTATTCATTCATGCCAAGCTCTAGCTATAAACCAGTTTTATTTCAAGCTGGCTAAGCAGCTTTCAAATCCTGAGTATTCATTATTCATTTCAGCCAACTCTTTTGCTGAGCTGTTGGTATGTTGTGGAGTTTACATCCATCCTCCACTGCCATCCAAGGAGGAGGTGCTGTGATCACTGCAGGCTCAGAAACACTGCTAAACACTGATTCCTGAGTACCCTTGGCTTCACTGGGGCTCTTTAGCTTAGAGAAGAGGAGACTGAGAGGCAACCTCATCAATGCTTATAAATATGTAAAGGGTGAGTCCTGAGAGGATGGAGCCAGACTCTGTTCTCTGGTGCCCAATGACAGGACAAGGGGCAATGGTGGGAGTTGAGGCATAGGAAGTTTCATGTAGGAAACTACATAGTTTCATATGAGGATTTTTTTTTTTCACTGTGATGGTGACAGAGCACTGGAACAGGCTACCCAGGGGGACTGTGGAGTCTCCCTCTCTGGAGATAGTCAAAACTCTCCTGGATGCGTTCCTGTGTAATCTGGTGTGGGTGATCCTGCTCTGGCAGGGGGGTTGGACTGGATGAGCTTTTGAGGTGCCTTCCAGCCCCTGAAATTCTGTGACTCTGTGATTCAGTGCCAGCAGAGTAAGGCCAAAGTTGCTTGGAAAATCCCACTCCCACTGTGAAATGTAAGCAGCACTTGGAGGTCTGCTACCTGGCTGATTTAAGGACTTTTAAAGGCAACGTAGCGCTCGTTGTCTGAACAAATCAATGTGTGGGACCAAGTTTTGAGCCACAAGCTGCCCAGGGCAAAAGGACTGCTCCACATTGGATTGAAAATTTAAAATGGAAATTCTATATACAAATATATACAAAAGGTATTCAGGTAAAAGGAATACATCCACAAAATAGGCTCAGTCCTCCACCTGGGCCTACCAGGCCAAAATCACAGGGTCACAGGATGCCAGGGGTTGGAAGTGACCCAAAGAGATCATCGAGTCCAACCCCCCTGCCACTGCAGAACCATACAAACTAGCTCAGGTCACAGAGAAATGTGTCCAGACAGGCCTTGAAAGTCTCCAGAGAAGCAGACTCCACAACCTCTCTGGGCAGCCTGTTCCAGTGCTCTGTGACCCTTACAGTAATGAAGTTCCCCCTCGTGTTGAGGTGGAACCTCCTGTGCTGCAGCTTGCATCCATTGCTCCTTGTCCTAGCACAGGGAGCAAGTGAGCAGAGCCTGTCCCCTGCCTCCTGACACCCAGCCCTCAGATGTTTATAAACATTTATTAAACCCCCTCTAAGAGCCTTCTTCCAGAGCCTTCCTAAAACCTCCACCCCACTCAGCCTCAGCAGGCCCAAGCGCAGCCAAGCTGCCCCCCACCCCGAGACTCAGGCCCTGCTGCAGGCTTCACCAGGCCTTGCTGCATAGCTGGAAATTCCCTGCCAGCAAAACACCCTGATAAGTGTGTGCAAAACACCCTGATCATTCTTCTGAGCTGTACCACTGTGCCTAAACTATGCTCAGGTTGGGGTGGAATTCCATCATTTTCACAGCTTTGTGCCACGACAAAGGTAGCAGGAACGGCGGTGTGAAGTTTGTTCCCAGCGAAGGGTTAATTAAAGGAGATACAGGGAAGCTGGAGGAGTGACAGCTTCCAAGGGGCTCATGTGAAATGCTGGTGGGGTCATTTCCACCACTCGCTTCCAACTTTCCCTGTGATTCCCTGAAGTTCTTCCAAGACAAACACAACGCTGTTTGCTGAGGCTTTCCCAGCCTTCCCCCTGACACCAGAACTCTCTTTAGTGGAGACAAATTCCCCCAAGCTGTTTGCAGCAACTGCTGCCTAATGACTATCGTGCTGCTGGTTCGTTACAGATTACTTCAAGATGCTGAGAGATCCTGCCTGTCTAATCCAATTTGTTTCACTTTCGATGCCTCCAAGAGGAGAGGTTGAACAAAATAAATGTATACCAAAGCGATGTCTGCTGCACGCTATTGAGGAATCCTGCTTGTCATGTAAAGGTCAGCTGCTGTCAGACTGCTGCTAAATCACAGCATTTTCTTTCTTCTCCAGCCTGGGAAACAAACTGAAACACCAGGACAGACCTGGACCTGGAAGAGATGCAGATTCAGTGTGAAGCTGCAGGCCATGTGGCTAGAGCAGTCTAACTCCTCCTTGGCAGCGAGAGAAAAGCTTCTTTACAGGCACACATCTTAAGAGCATCTGGGAAATGCACTTAGAGGCTCTGATGTGCTACTTATTTCCTCAGCAATTCACTTACCTTTCCACAGAATTGTAGAGTAATTTAGGTTGGAAAAGGTCTTTAAGCTCATTAATTTCCAGCCATTATAACCCTAACCTGCTAAATTCAGCCCCTCTTGGATTTAAAAAGAGCATTGCTACTGTTGCTCTGCCTCTGCAGGGAGCAGAGGGCAAGGACCTTGAAAGGTGACTCTGATGATTTGGTCTGCAGAGTCTTTTAAGTCCTGTACACAGACATGAGTTCAAATTCACAAGTCAAACATTTGCGATGGTAGCAAGCAAAGAGACAGAGCCTTGCATTTGCTATGGAGAGGTCACCACAATATTATTCTGAAATGTGCCATAAATTCTCTTTAGTTTTATTTCTGCACCCGAGAGGCTCTGTTTACATCAGTATGTGCAAACTTTAAGGAATCTTCAGACTTTCTTCAACAGACTGGAAAGCTTGCAGCAAAATGCTGGGATGAGGCTGATACTGTCCGGTGTCCTGGCCAAATGTACTGTACAAGCCCTGGAGTTTTCTGCACGTTCAGACCATATCTGGACAAATCTAATATGTTTCAAATCTAGGAGGCATGAAAACAAGAGCTGGCCTCCTACAACATCAGTGAAATATCCATTCTGCATGAGAAGGAGCTCATCATGTATTTCCAGATGTCACCACCAAATACCAGAGGAGAAGACCGGAAGGAGCTCCTCGTTCGTTTCTGTAGTTTCAGTGTTTAATAACCCTGTTGCAGCTGCAGTCATAACCTCTGATCCCTGCCCAGTCTGGATACTTTCCCTCAGACTGGAAGAGTCTGGAAGAGGAAAAGCAGAAATATGATGTTTAATGGTCCTTGGTACTGAATTGACAATTAATTTGTGCATTATTTGAATAGCTATGAAGTCTTACCTTGCTATTCTAATTTGCCTTCAGCTGATGAAAGAATGAAAGAAGAAAGAAAGAAGGAAGAAGGAAAGAAGGAAGAAAGAGGGAAAGAGGAAGAAAGAACGAAAGAAAGAAAGAAAGAAAGAAAGAAAGAAAGAAAGAAAGAAAGAAAGAAAGAAAGAAAGAAAGAGAAAGAAAGAGAAAGAAAGAAAAAGAAAGAAAGAAAGGAAGAAAGAAAGGAAGGAAGAAAAAATTTTTTTTAAAAAAGAAGAAACTAAAAGAAAAATGAAAAAATAAGAAGGAAAATAAAATTAGGAAACATCTCTTAGCAGAAAGAATATTCTCTGGAGTCACTTGAAGAAGGATGTCAACAGACAGCATGAAAATGTGTTTCCTATGCACTGCATGCCTGAAACAGGTGGAAATGATATTGTTTCTGTGAGTTTTTCACAAAGCTGTTTCCATCTCCTTTAATATGGGCTTTGGACAGAGGAGGTCAGCACTAAAAATCTTCATCTACATAGTCAGATACAGTCTTATCATAACCAGTCACGAATATACCTTCTAAATCTTGCCTTAACATGGAAAAGAAGCCTATGTTTGCCATACAGAACAGACCTTATCTTAGTGCTCCAGTTTTAGCCTTTCTCCAGTTTTTGTCTAAAGTAGGAAGTACCCAGTTTTTATGGGTTTTATGGGTTCAGATTATGAAATATTGCTTCTGGCACTAAGAAACTTGTTCAGGTTTGCCCTTTAAAAATGCTGTTTATTTTCTGCAAACAAGAAGTGACATTATCCCTACTCTAGCTCAGGGTTTGGGTTGGGTTGGGTTGTTTTTTTTCTTTTAAGTACTTTGTCTTCTTAAGGAACAGTAGGGATGTAGCTGAAAGGTCCTCTCCTTCCAATTTGCAGAACACATTACCTCTAAGAACAGTCCAGTTAGCATTTCCACAGGTTACTCCCATTTGTAATTTGGATATGTTCTGAGATTTAAAATGCAAGGATCAATTTCTCAGTACACTGCACAGCCACAAGCTCATTTCAGTGCTTGCAAACACAAAGTTACACTGGATGCAGAATATAGATTTCACGTTGTTTTCTTATTAAACCAGTTTTTGACTGAGGACTGTGGACCTTAATACCCTATATGGTCAGATATGAAGACAATTCACTACTAGGAGCACTGCCAGCTAATGTCCTAATCGTGTCTCTATTGCAGTGTATTCTGTCCCTTGAAGATGAAGTACAGTATTGAAATCCAGAAGGATGAGCTGAATTTCAGTACCTCTGACTTGAGGATGCCAGGAACTCACATACAGCTCTGAATTATGGTGACTGTAGAGCCAAGCTGAGCTCCACTGGGATGTGGGATACTATGAATACCTCTAGGACTCTAACTAGAAAGACATCTTTCCATACTGTGTGACAAGAAGCTGTAATAGGATCCAACATGGATACCGTTTACCGAGGCAGAGAGAACACAAGGTTCACCTGTGTGAAACATAAAGACCATGAGCTGTGGAACAGGCAAACAGAAGCTTGAATGGTTTATAATCTTAGGTGTTGACTGGGCACAAATTAATCTAATTATTAGACTACCCTGGCTTGGCAACATTGCAAAAATTCCTTCCAATTGCACGTTGCTTTCTTCCTCTCATTCCACCTTTTCCTCAGACTGCATCTGCTTTGGCTTCAAACACTAAAGAAGAACCATACCAAAGCTGAGATAGGGGCACAAGGAAAGGACCTGCTTGTTCCCATTGTGGAGGCCCTGCTGCCACTAGAACATGTCCCACTGCAACTTGGACATGCCCAGACATGTGGGACTGCAGCCTGTCTGCATCAAGTAGCTTCCTCCAGAGAAGTTTGCCAGTCACAGAGCATTAGGGAGTGACACAAACATAGTTTTAAAAAGTCATCAAGCACAACTAGATTTTCACACTGTGGCATCCAGAATATGCACAGGCACATGCCCACCCCTCCAGTGAGTCCAGAGCCTGCCTGGTAAACACCGGTGTGTGATTTGTGAGCTCCTAGAGTTTTGGCATGCATCTATGCTGTGCTATATGTGTCCTGCGTGGTGACGTGTTTTGGGTACATCGGGTTCCTACTCTGTCTTGCTTGCATTTAGGGACAGAGACAAATGCTGGAACCTGTGACAGAGTGGAGGAAAATAAATGAACCTTCAATCAGAGAGGAAGAATCTGCCCCACACCTACACCTCCCTCTCCCCCACCCCCGAACCCCAAAAGTGCTCCTATCTTGAAATTAGGTGGAAAACATTTCTTCAGCAGCTATTTAGTTTCTTTCCTCTTTCTCTGTCTACCCTACTAGCATGTTTTAAAGTTAATTACAACATTCAATAGTCTGTTGACAGCATGCCAGCAAGACTCCAGGAAGGACTCAGCAGAGGGTCTCTGGTCCATGCTAAGGCCAATTTTACAAGCACTTCCTTTCTCTCCTGAAGCACTGCAGGGGTAATACAAGATCTTTCCTCCCTATGCTGCCACTAGAACATCAGAGTTCTGAGTCATCTCCACACACAGAGGCTTTCCTTATTGTACAGAGGAGGTTTATTAGTGTACACAGCAGCAGCTCCAGTCCAGCCACCCAGGCTGTGGTGTTTAACACCCTCAATCATTTGATTAGCCTCTTCAGATCAAATTACTGGAACTCCAGATTGATAAAACCAGTGTTCACTCTTGGCTGGATTCCTCATTTTCCTTCTTGTTGCCTTACCTTCCAGATCCTAGCTATTTTGAAATCCATTACTTCCAATCAAAGCCCTTTAGGACAACTGACAGTCCTGTCTGTTTCTTCCCCTGCCACCCTGAACTATTAGAGCAAAAGAGGTTTTCATTAATATCTCCCAGCTATGCTAAGCATGATGCAAAAAGAGGTTCAGGGAGCAGCAAGCAGACACAGAGGTGCTGCACATTAATTTGAGTGCAGGCAGATGTGTGCTTGCTTACGTTAAGGCACAGAGACGTGAAGAAGTGGATGAGTGAACTGGGAGAGAGCCCCAGTTTTTGACCTGGTCTCTGTCCCTTCCTGCCACCCTTCCTTTTTTTTTAATCAGGGTTTTTCCTTCATAATCTAATAATGAAACCTGATGAGCTTGTGAGTGAGCGAGTGAGTGAGTGAGTGAGTGAGTGAGTGGATAGCATCCCACCATACATTCCTACAAGGTGGCAGACAAGGAGCAGATGGAGGAGCACAGAAGACAACATTTTTCCTGAGCTAGGGAATAAGAATTCAGGAAATCCCTCCAGCAGCACTACATATTCATAGTAGTCTTCACCAAAACCATCTGGTTTTATCTCTTCCTGATCCAGACAAACCCCACGCTGAAGAGCCTTCAGCACAAGAACAAAACAATCATTACATCTGCATGTCTTTGCCCTTTGTCTCTGTCCTTTCTCTGCTGTACCAGATCTTAGTCCTAGCTCATGATGGCACATTTGTGAAGGACACTGACCTTCTCAATTCAACCCTTGAAAGATCTACAATGTTGTTGTGCCAAACCACAACTAAAGCAATCTTTGACAAAAACAGATTAAAAAACCCCTCCCTGATCTTTCTGTCTTGGCAAAACTTAAAAACATGATTTAATGCATGAGTAAATCCTTAGACATCTCTGTGCATTCTATTTTTCTCCTAGCCACCAGCATGATGATTAGAAACCTGTCTGGTTTGTACTATGCAGCATGCTGAGACCTGAAATTCCACTTTGCCATGGTCTGCCTGGAGCCTGGGAATGATCCGTGGGTGCCACCTCTGCAAAGATGGTACCCTGCATAGTTGACATCTCCTCTCTCTGGGCCATAAGCTGAGAAGCCCTGGTCACAGTGGTGCTAAACCAGCTTGAACTCCTGCTATGTCACCTGAAAGTGAGCTTGAGAGAGCTGTCCAAAGCTGAGGTGTCTTTGGGTGCTATCAGACTTTCTGCTGTGCAGTGATAAAGGATGCTGCCAATGTGACCTTCTCCTCATGACTGGCTCTCACTGCGTCTCCTCACTGAGTATCAGATCAGTCTCACTGAAATTAAAGGCCATCTTGCCATGTGAAAGCAGACTTTGAGAGAAGCAAATCAGACTCCTTACTGTCAGCCCGCAGTAGCAATAGACTGAGCTGTTGATGATTCAGCTCTGCAGTTGCCAGTAGAACCTTGTCTTCCCTTGGTTTTCTCAGCAGAACCCTAATGGAGCAGAACAAGCAGCTACCCTTTGCTGAACAACTGCACAAACAGAGCTGTCAGCAACATCTCAGACCATTGGGGAGCACTAGCTGCTGATAAGCCTTTAAGAAAAACACGATTTGTACTTTACAACAGGAGCTACACACTCATCTTTTTCCCCATGGGTGAAAGATCCAAAGCAAACAGTGCCATGTCCTTATCAGCTGAAACATCTCTTGGGGAGTGGTCCAAAAGTGACTAAGGCAAGGCTCTCCCCTGTGAAGAGCTTTGTCCTATTTCCAGACAAAGATATTTGCATCTAGTTAAATCCTCTGGGCTTTATCAGTGGTTGTATGTGAGTAAGAAAATAGTGATGGACACAGTGCTAAAAAAAAGTACTGTAAGTCTCTCACATTCCTCATTCCAAATCAACCCATTATGTGGCAGATGGCTACCCCTGTTTGTGCCATGCTATTAACTGTAACAACCATCTAAAGCATCCATTTCCCCAGCCACCATCCTGGAAGTAGGAGTGGGTATCTACTATCAATTACCCACTAACAACAGAGCTAGGAGGCTCCAGAGATGAACAGACTCTTTATGGATGAGAAACAGATGATTTGGCTCCACTAACAACCCAGATAAGAAACTCAGTAGCCCTTCTTCCAGCAGGATGGAGGGAACTATAACAGAAGCATTAGATGTGTGTCATTTCTTTTCAATCTTGGAGGGGAGTGGGTTTCTAAGCAAGATCACAGGTCCCAGTGCACTGCAGATCATGGTAGATGGTTGTTGGGCTGCCCAGGGAGGTGGTGGAGTCACCATCACTGGAGGTGTTTAGGAAGAGACTGGATGAGGCACTTGGTGCCATGGTTTAGTTGATTAGATAGTGTTGGATGATAGGTTGGACTTGATGATCTCAAAGGTCTCTTCCAACCTGGTTTATTCGATTCGATTCAATTCGATTTGATTTGATTAGATTCTACTGGCAGCCAGATACTGTCATTCACATCCTCAAACCCTGCAGCTCACCCAAATCCTGGAGCACCGGGGAATTTGGGGGCATAGGCAAATGGGACATAGGTGGGAAAGCGCAAGGCCATGTGCCTCCTGTTTTGCTTTCTTGGAATTCACTCAGAGACGTCTGCTTCTTGACATGGGCTCCCATTTGAAAGATTTTGGCTTCAGAGAAGCTGCAACCAAACATGAAAGAGCCAAGAACTGGGTCTCATGGGGCTGGGCCAGATGCCTTCATTCCTTCCCCCACGGCAAAGCTCCTGTGAACTGGGGTCTCCCACATCTCTCACAAAAGCTGCTGACTTCACTCATAATGATAATAATAACACAGACTGTGAGGGCTGTTTGGGTAATGAGCTTTACATTCTTGGGGGGAAAGAAAGGTTTGGTGACTTGGCTGGTGAAGCGAGTAATGGAGCCAGGACCCATGACCTCCTGGTCCCACACTCAATCTCAAGGAGAAGGTTATTACTCTTGGCACCAGAGATCAGTGGAAAGCAGCTGCTCTGTGTGCTCTGGACTGTTTTACCTGCTTCAATAAACCCTCCACATCCACCCTGGCTGGGAAATACAACTGCTGAAGTCAAGATGCCAGCAGGTGAAGGATGGAGGTGCTGCTTGTTTTAGTTTCATTTATTTAAAGCCTTATAATTACTTTTCACATGGCTATATTCATTAATATTTATTTTGGACTTCAAGCAGGATTTTCCCTTTAAAAACTGCACCCACTCGAACTCTGCAGCTGCCTTAACTCATGCAGTAGGAATGAACTGAGATTTACAAGGAAAGGGAATGTGTATCTTCCTGTAAAGTGTTTTTGTCTTGTTAGGTCTGTCAACCACAGCCACCTAAAACTCTAAATCTGGACAGAGAGGAGGCTCTTTTTTGCAGATAAAGGGTCTGGAATACACTGTGTGGGATAGTTACAGCTAGTGCAGCAGGTGACAAACACAGCAAACCACCAGGCCTTCTCCATACCTCTGCTCTGCCTGTAAAATCACCCACGGTCTTTTAGCTTTAGACAGTCTCTTTGGAAGCCATTGAAGTTGTTATGGAAACTGTGTAAAGGAGCGAGTTACTCTCACAAGGAAGGCTTCACCTCAAACACCAAAGCCATCTGTGCCCACAGTGCTAGTGGGAAATGGTGCTTGGGCTGCTGAGATGTCCTTGTTCTCTTTCAGCTGTGCAAAAGTAGTTTAGGAGATGAAACCAAGGATGCATTGCAAATATCTGGTGAGAAACAAGGGGTTTTTAAACAGGTGACAGGCAAAAGTTCCCATTTCTGGACCAATGTGCCTCTACCTTGATGTGCACAGCCCTGTGTTGTCATCTCTGGGATGTGAATGCTCCTTCTGTACCACACTGCAAGAGCAGCTGCTGTGCTGGTAAAGGAACAGCCACATTCCCTGTGTGCCCTACACAGGCAGGGATGACATAGTGATAGAGCTGGGAAGTCTGTGTGGTCCTGTCCAGTCACCATTCTGGCTGATACTGTGCAGAGGGAGCTACTGACAGTGACAGGGATGACAGAGGTCCCTCCTTGTGAGTATTTACCCACCGTGCACACGCATCCAGCTGGTTGCTGGTGGTTACACTACAAACGAAAGAGTGATGACTACTGAGCTCATCAACGACAGGGACAGGGACAATACATGGGCTCTTCCTGTGCAAAGGAGGTGGGGTGAGGACAACACAGCACACCAGCTCTCTGCTAGTGTTGGCATATGCTCAAGGAAAGTGCACAGGCTCTTCTAGCTGGCAGACCCCCAGACTGTTTTACTTTAAGGGTGAAGTTGATTAGTTTGACTGCATCTGCTTTTATAGCATCCCCCAAAGATCATAGAATCATAGAATCAACAAGGTTGGAAAAGACCCCAGAGATCACCAAGTCCAGCCCATTACCTAATACCTAACACCTCATGACTAACTAAACCATGGCTTCAAGAGCCATGTCCAACGCCTCCAGGTACAACCCCAGGAGCTTCAGGTATTGTGCTCCTGTTTGCACAGCACAGCTGCCAGGCACAGGCATGACTTTCAGCAAAAGCCTTCAAACCCTGACTCAGAGGGATGTGGCAGCAGTGGGGACAAGAGCTCAGCACAGTGTTCAGGCTGAGAAGCGACTCAGCAGAGGAGCTAGGTGGGCTGCTAGGAAACCCATGGATAAAACCATGGTGACCTGGAGGAGGAGTTCTGCCTCATGAGAGGCCAATGTCATTTCTACCTCCTCTCCTCCTAGCCCTCAGCCCATATCTGCATGTACATCTAGTTCTGTATTTTGGAAATTCAGGATCTCCCTCATTGCATCACCTGCTCCTCCAGGTTTCTGGAACACCTCTCCCTGCTTTCCACTTCCATTGGCGAGTTACACAAGTGATTATGAAACCAAATGGCTTTGACCTTTGAAGTGGGAAATCAATGGCTGGGCAGGGCTCAATTTACTGCAGAAATATTTACAGGCACATCAGGAACATTGTATTAATCTCTTTCATTCTGGGGAGAAGGCAAGGAGCCAGCATATGTTAAACTTCATTCATACGTTAGGATCTTCATTATGACTGTTGGTTTACCAGCCACCTGGCTACAACTCCCTTCAGGTCGTTGTAGAGAGCAATAAGGTTACCCCTGAGCCTCCTCTTCTCCAGGCTAAGCAACCCCAGCTTCCTCAGCCTCTCCTCACAGGGCTGTGCTCCAAACCCCTCCCCAGCTTCGTTGCCCTTCTCTGGACACATTCCAGCAAGTCAACATCTTTCCTAAACTGAGGGGCCCAGAACTAGACACAGGACTCAAGGTGCGGCCTAACCAGTGCAGTGTACAGGGGCAGAATGACCTCCCTGCTCCTGCTGGCCACACTGTTCCTGATACAGGCCAGGATGTCATTGGCCCTCTTGGCCGCCTGGGCACACTGCAGGCTCATGTTCAGCCTACTGTCAACCAGTACCCCCAGGTCCCTCTCTGCCTGGCCGCTCTCCAGCCACTCTGACCCCAGCCTGCAGCACTGCATGGGGTTGCTGTGGCCACCTTTTCTTTTTTGAGCCTTTGGTACTTTCCTGGCGAACTGAGGGAGAGCATGCCTGTTCTCTGGGGAGTGGGCAGGAATTCTGGAGGATACATCCAGGGTTCTCAAAACGTTGAGTCTGTGCCTCCACCAAAGAGGTTAACAGCCTGAGTAGCAGTAAAAACCCAGGCTTGCAGGTTCTCTATTTATTCAACTGGTTGGACTTGCAGCCATTTTTTATCCCAAGCATTCTGCTGTGAGCTGGCTGAAGGGGCGAATTGGAGTTTGCCAAGGTTAATTTTAGTAAGAGACAGCCTTACACCACTTCCCTCAGGGCTAGCTACATTAAAAGGAAGAAAAAAAACCCAACCACAGATTAAAATCACCCAATTATCATACTACAGCAAATAAAAACATTAGCCAAAGATGTAATCTCACGTGCTATTAAAATGCACTAACACAAAATACCATTCCCAGATAGCATCTCCGAGGTGAATGCCACACACAATAGCCCATCTAAAAGTGATTACTTACATTGTTTAAGGAGTTAGAGTGTTTGTTCTGACATTCCAGAGTGGGCTGGGGTGGGTAAAGAGTCTGAGTGGCCATAAGACATGGTGCCTTTCATTTTCACACACTGCTCTGACCTTAGAGTTCATGAATGAGCTAAGAAAATGAGGACTGGATGAAGTATACAAGGTGGGACATGGTGCCTTTCATTTTCACACACTGCTCTGACCTTAGAGTTCGTGAATGAGCTAAGAAAATGAGGACTGGATGAAGTATACAAGGTGGGACACGGTGCCTTTCATTTTCACACACTGCTCTGACCTTAGAGTTCGTGAATGAGCTAAGAAAATGAGGACTGGATGAAGTATACAAGGTGGGACATGGTGCCTTTCATTTTCACACACTGCTCTGACCTTAGAGTTCGTGAATGAGCTAAGAAAATGAGGACTAGATGAAGTATAGAAGGTGGGATACACGATGTGAGCTGGAAGTGTGCTGCAAAGTTCTCCCATGGTTAGGCAAGAAGATGAACAGACTTCACATCAGATGCCAGGCTGAGAGTGGGCAAGCAATATTCAAGTTGCCTACCTCCAGATGTACACATCCCCTTCATATCTTAGTGCCTACTACACTTCTTGCTACTAGACATGGTCTCCAGTGAGGTAGATTTGTTGATGGTAAGCAGCAAAATGAGTATCTTTGGATGTTTCTGGAGATGTTTGTGAACAAGCCTCATTTTCCTCAAAGCATTCACATCTGAAGTCTTCTCCTGTCCCTCAAATCTTGCATAACACAACTATTGCCTGTCTTTTAGGTGTCAGTTAACTCCCATGCTAAGAGTCAGATCTCCATAACCATTCCCACTACAAATGTCCAGTTTCTGTGTAAACCAAGAAGACTAATGGCTACAGGCATTACAAAGAAATGAGACAAGCCTAGGTTCACTCTCAGATCCTTCTGAATTGTGATTTCTTTTTTCCAGCAAGGTGATCAGGGAAAGTATGGGACCATGAATGTTGTAACCACCAAGAAAAACAAACGTTTTTAGCACCACCTTGTAGTGTCCGCTCTAAAAGACCTGACAGGCATTAGTGAATGTCCTCTTCAGATGCTTGGAGGAATAAGGATTAACTTATTCTACTTCACTGAGGGAGAGCAGGTTAAGTGCAGAGTGACTGAAAAGGTCTATGTGATCTAGGAACCAAGGCTTATAGTCTTCTCTTTGCCATTATATGTCTGGAGCACTTGGCCAAGGGTTCAGAAGACGTAGCTTTTTGGGGACTCCATGGCTTTTGAAAGATGTCCACAGGATGGCCAGGCATCTGCTGGCAGTGTGGGCATGACAGACTTGACTACCCATACTCTAACTAGCCAGGGCACCAGAATCTCCAGCATGGGCTGTTCAAATCTGCCTGAGATCTTGGCATTGTGGAAGCCCTTCTTTCTGCACCCTTACTGCTGCTGTCAGTCCTCCTGGCCGTGCACACAGTGCAGAGCTACGGTTAGAGCTCAGCTCCATCTCAACCTGGCCATCTTCTCTTGCACATCTCAGCTCCCCAGCTGGCTCTGTCCTGCCAGGTGCAGGTCACCCAGGTACCAGCTGCTGGCTTGGCTCCAATACATGTCAGTGTAGCTGCTTTCAGACCATGCCTAGAGCCTTGCCCACAGTGGAAAGGGTAATTAAACTAAATTTAAACCTCTCAGATTTGTACCAGATGAAGAGCACACACAAAGCACCCACCATGGCCATGCCACTCTTCTAGTTCTTGAATCATCCCTCAGAGCTGATGGAAAGTTTGGTCTGACCAGCAGCTCTATAAGCTATTTTGGGTTTGATGTGCAGCAGATTTGATAAGAAAGCTCTCAGGAAAAAACAAATTTCCTCTTGGACTCAGCAGAACTGGGCACATATTCCGGCACACACAGTTCCCTTTCCTATAAGCTCATGAAGTAGCCTTCTAAAATTAGGAATGAGAGGTGAAGCTCTGGCCTTGCTGCAAGCAAGGACTTCTATCTCCAGGACCAAGATGTCTTTAGAGGGTCCCTTCCAATCCAATGCAATCTGTGAACCTGCTAATCTGTGACCAGGATTCACTTCAGGGGTACAGTAGACTCTAACTGATGGTGGAGAAGTGAGGAGGGCAGAGGGCCCTGTGTTTCCTGCATTTCTTCTCTGGTGTGTCTCCTATATACATGCCTATTGTCTGAGTCAGAGGTTTACACTGAGTCAGTGCAGGTACCATGCAATGTGCTTCCTGCCTAATGGTGCTGAGCATTGTCTGAGGAGTGCAGAACACCTCACACGACCAAGGGAGGATAGAGGCTGGAAGTGAGAAGCAAGGCACCTCAGTTTGGCCACAACTTGGTGCATGTGTGTTTGAATCAGACTTGTTTGACTCACACTATGAGTGTGTCATTCAGTGTGGCTCCAACCCAAGCTCCCATGAAATATGGGTACATGTATGTATTCTTACCATCTCTGTGGCCCCAGGTGCCTGTGGCACCTGGTTAGTGTCTCCTGTGTGGGGGTAGTGGAGCCAAAGCCATCTGGGTGATGATGGTGTCTGGAGGATGGGCTACAACTACCTGAAGAGAGGTAGTAGCCAGGTGAGGGGTTGGTCTCTTCTCCCAGGCAGCCACCAACAGAACAAGAGGACACAGTCTCAAGCTGTGCCAGGGAGGTTCAGGCTGGATGTTAGGAAGAAGTTCTTCACAGAAAGAGTGATTGGCCATTGGAATGTGCTGCCCAGGGAGGTGATGGAGTCACTATCACTGGAGGTGTTTAGGAAGAGACTGGATGAGGCACTTGGTGCCATGGTTTAGTTGATTAGATGGTGTCAGGTGATAGGTTGAACTTGATGATCTCGAAGGTCTTTTCCAACCTGGTTAATTCTGTTCTATTCTATGCTATGCTATGCTATGCTATTGCTATGCTACTCTATTCTACACTCAAAAATCTCCATTGTTTGGCAACCCCCCCGCTGCAGCCTCATGCTTTGCACCATGCAGGGAAACAAGATACTGGGGAGTGGGTAAGAAAAGCCTGCTGGCAACATGGGCTCAGAGGTCATTGCCAGGGACAAGTCAAAAGGGAGGCTTGGTTTAGAGACAGTGATCTCCTCTGCTTTTGAAAACAATGTTCAGTTATGGGAAAAAGATTAATAATAAGAAAAAATGCCTTGATAACCATCTTTTATCTCTAGCTGTTACTCTGATGCTTTCTTCTGTTTCCTCTGCTGCCCTCATCTTGTGTCATTTTGTAACCTGTATTCACCATCAATATTGATTTACAGGCAAGCAGTTCAGTATTTGACCCAGAGACAATGAATCTCTGATGCTCAGCTGTGCTCCAGCCAGTGTCATGTTCCATATAAAGCTCCTCAGTTTTCACTAGGGTCATTGCTCATATTCAGCAGTTTCCTTTTTATCTTGGTCTAGTCTAAAACCAAAAACAAAACAACAAAAAAAGGACAATAACTGAGTTGCTAAAAATGCCAGTACTCCAGAAGGTAATAGGCATCATCTCCCACACTCAGCAGAGTCACAGGGGTGGGAGATGCACAAAGAGGACCAGAGAAGGATCCTGCCCACCTTGGTGCAAGGTGGTTGATTTCCCCTCATTGCTCCTTTTCCCTTCACACCTCCATGGCACCCTCACAGGGGAGGCTGTGGGCAAATGCTCTCTTTAACATCATTGGCACCTTTCCAAGTGTTGGGGATGGTCCTGTGTCAGATAGCTGCTATCTCAGGCTCTTCATACCACCTGCAGCCCCTGTAATGGAGAAGAGCCCCTCTGTAGCTCTATCCCCCTGCAGAGGCATGTGAAGTGGGCATGGTTCTTGGGAGGGGTGGGAGGTGGGGGCTGAGGACAGCTGTCTGAGGGTGAAGATGGCAGCATCAACCCTGCTGAAAAGAAACAGGAGTGTTTCTGTCCCCTCTGCTGTCCTCCCTGTTGCAGGTGGGTGCCAAAGAGAGCCCTGAGCTTCTCCTTACTGTTGCAGGCTCCTGGAGCAAGGACCAAGCTCCTACCAGATTGTGCAAGAAGCTCCAAAAGAGAAAACAGCAAACAAAACCTGCACTTTATCACTTGACCCCGAATTTCTAATTGCACTGTTGCTCCAAAGAAGCATGAACCAGAGGTGAACAGGGAGCTGTGAATCAGGGGTGGCTCCCCCTCATGGCTTTGAAAACCAGAGAGGAAGAGAAGAGCCAAAAGGTTGCCCTGCTGCTACCAAAGCGGACCTGACAAAAGCTTCCAGACTCCTGCCAAGCTACTTTGAAGCAGGATAATGAGGAAGGCAAAAGCCCCCGGAGGAAAGTAAAGGTGACCTACAGAAATTGTCCATGTCCCTCTTCCCTTGGGCTGGTGAGCTGCTCCAGCACACAGCTCTGCTACAGCACAGCCAAGTGCCTAAAGCTGACCCTGAAAGCCAGGCACAAGCACACAAATGCAGCACAGAAGAGGTGAAAGGCAGAATGAAACCCCTCTGAGCAGGCACTGCCAGAGCATCCAAAGGGTGCCCAGCAAGGCACAGGCCCAAACGGGCTGCTCAGCAGGGGCCAGTCTTAACCAGCAGCCACAGAAAGAGGAATGCTTCCCTCTACGCTCTCTGTGTGCTGCTTCTGCTGCTCTGTGCCCTCCCTGCAGAGACAAGTCAGATACTGTAACTGATCAGTTCTCTGCAAGAAGAGAATTTTAGAGATTCCTCTCCTGCCAAACACTGTGTTGAGCAGTGCCACTTCCAAGTGCTTGCTAAGGGCCTGATCTGGCCAGCTGCTTAATATCAGAGTGCTTTGTGCTTTCCAGCTTGTGATAAGCATCTGGGCAGGCAGAGTTAGGGCCAGCATCCCAGCTAGTCACAGTCCTGGGGAAGGTCTTGCACGACCAAAACCCTGGCTGTTTTTTCCAATCATGTCAGCTGGGCTAATAAAAGTGATTACCTCTTCCTACCAACCCTTTCTCATTGATCCCACAGGCTGTTCTTCAAATGTCACCCAGCAAGGAGGGAGCACACATCCAATTATAAAAAGAGAAAAGATTAGCTTGATGACAAAGCAGCGGGGTCAGTGGTGCTGATATGCTGCAAGAAACAAATTAGATGTGACTGGGTTTGACACCTTCCAAGCCACAGGAACACAGAAGGAGGCATTTTGGGCTGGGCTGAGGTATTTCCCAGCACTATAGGCAGCATAAGAAGTGCAAATGTTCTTCCTAACCCCTCCTCTGAGGTTTGGTGTTATATTTGTCTAAAAAAGAAGCTTTGAATAGGCTGGAAAGCTAACAACTACTCAAAATCCAATAAAGGCAGGAAAACCTCCAATGCAACTCAGACCTTGTGTGGTGAAACTTCCTTTTATGTGGGGCAAATTCCTGCCTTTCATTGGAACCTGTGGTCAATAGTCCCACTTGGTGTGGGTCACTGCATAGCCAAAGGCAGAAATCAGCTCAAGGAATGGGTCCCACCCCACTACACCTCACACAGATGAACAAACATTGCCAACAAGAGCTGCACAATCAAGGGAGAAAAATCAGCCTTTCTCTGCTTCCTCCACCACACTCTGTTAACCAAAGCAGAGGGTCAGGCTTCTTTGAATATAGTACTACAAAGACAAAATATTTAGGTGAAAGCTTGGTTAGCTGATTTCTGTACTGTGGGCCACAGAGAATTCCAGACTACCGAAGCAGGCCTTCAAGAGGGACACAGGACCATTACTGTGGACATGCAGGGTTATGCAGGTGCCTCTGACAAAGCACTTGCTAGGAAGCCGAGAACTTAGCTCTTCCAGAGCTGGCATTTCCCACCAGTTTCACAAGCCTGCTTCTCCTCTTTTCAAGACTCAGGGCTTCATGAAAAGATGAACATTTTTGAGATAACCTTAATGGCTTTTTGAACACTTGGATTTGGTACCAGAGTACTCCCAGATGTTAGCCTATCCCACAGGAACAGCACAGCAAACTTACCAGGTTACCACCTGAGATTTACACCGAGTGCTTTCTAGAACTTCCTGATCAGCTCTTAAATAAGAAGGGGGAACAGATCTGAGGATGACATGCAGTTCCCACACCCTCTGCTTTTCCTTTCCTGTTCTGCTCTTCCACTATTGCATCTCAACTGTACCTCTGCTTTTCCAGCAGCTCCTTGCTGTGCCTCCTCTGCTGGCCCCTGGGGATGTGGGGGCCTGTGTGCATGGGAGCTGGGGAATAGATGCTGCCAGCAAGCCCTCACTGTGCCTGTGTCTGCAGACAGGCCAGACCCTCAGCTGGTGTGAGGGCTGTGAAAGCCACTGGAGTGCCACAGCTTCACAACAGCTGCTTACAGTTGTACCTGTTGGCATGTGTGGGAAATGTATGGCCCCATTTATATCAGCGGTGGAAAAGGGGACACTCCTGACAATTAGCTAGGATTGTTAGTACTGCACATGTGGCTCTTCCAAATGGCTCTGCTTCCCAAAGGCTGCACACCTGCAGCAGGATGGGGTGCCCTGCGGGTCTGTCCACACCTTGGCATTTCTGAAAGCTCTGAAGAGTGCGGATGAAGAAGTGGAGCATGGAAATAGAGCAGAGAAGCAGAGAAGCCACTGGTTGAGGAAGTCCTGCCTAGACAGAAACCTCATGCTGCTGAAACTGTCTTTCACCTCATTTCCTGATTCCAGCACCTCATCCTTCCCCCTCTTCAAACTGCGAAGCTTCCTCTCCATACACTGGGCTCCTCCATAAACAGCCAGGTGCAGGCGGGCTGTGACACACACCTAGGTGGACATGGTGCCGTGCTGGTGGGACAAAGGCTACTCCGCACCACAACCCAGCACCTGCAGCTGGCACCTGACCCTCAGCACCATGGCATGGCCTTGCCACCCGGGAAAAATGAGGTAGAATCGCAAAGTCCCACCAGATTCCAGCAGCAGATGCATTTCAAACTAGATTTCACGCTAATTCTAGCTGAGGAAGTCAGGAGTCCTCCACTGCCTCTGCTGTGGGAGGGCCACAATGCAACACCCAACCAAATGCTGACCTGCAGCTGCTTCTGGTGCAGGCAATGGTGTGGGTGTAAACCCGGGCAAGAGCAAGGTTTTCTATTCCCCCTTTCTGTGGCCTTCAGGCTTCACTGTCACCCCCCCAGCACCCTGGGGCCTGCAAATAGTGTGATGTGTCTGTCAAAGCTGTCAGAGCAGAGCAATGGGCAGAAATGAAACTCCTGTGGTGTTACCTCCCCACAGGCCAAAAGGAAGTTCACAGGATTCCTTAGTCCTTACTTAGCAAATCTGTTTGCTTTGGAGGGAGGTACTGGTGATAATGTCTGGGGCTGACCACATGCCTGGCTGCAGCGTGGCAGCATGCGAGAGTTGTGCAGCATCCTACCTGGCCAGTGCTCCTGGGTCACTTGAGGGGTGTCTGCACCTCTGATCACCTCCAGGATTTCTGACCAGCTCCAGCACATGAATTCATCCCTTGCCCTGGCTGCCTTGGGTGCCAGCTCGGTGCTGGGCTGGAAGTGAAGCCAAAGCAACAGTGTGAGGATGGGAGATGGGAGGGACCATCCTGGTACAAAGTGTCTCCAGTGAGGATGGGGACTCTTGAGAAAGACAAAGTCCAGTGCCCAGCCAGGGACAAAGTCTCTGAGCACCAGTGTCTCCAGGTCCTGGTGCAGGGAGCATAGAGGGTGCACGGGTGGGGTGTGAGGTATGGGGACAACCCAGGGCAGGGAGTGCCTGTGAGGTGTGGGGGTACCTGTGGGACAAAGGAGTGCAGGGACATCCCTGAGGCAAGGAGTACATGTGTGATGCTCTTAGGTGGAAGACATGGGGACATTGCAGAGCAGGCAGTGTGGAGGGGTGCAGGGACGGTGCAAAGTCCAGGGACATCCTGAGATGGCAAGGATGCACGGGCAGGAGGGGTGTGGGGGCATTACAGGTGGGGAACGCTTGGAGCACAGGGACACTGCCGTGGGAAGGGAGGACGCACGTGGCGTGCGAATGCTGTGAGGAGTAGCACAGGTGGGCAGGGGGAGTGTAGAGTTACGACAGGGGGCGAGCACGAGTGAAGCACAGGGACACCGCCTTGGGGCAGGAGCGGGCGAGTGGCGTGGGGACATCATCGGGACGGAGCCTGCCTGGGCAGAGAGAGCGTGGGGACACCACGGGGACGTGGGAACACGCGCGGAGCACAGGGACCCCGCGGTGGGGCAGGAGCGGGCGAGCGGCGCGGGGACACGGCGGGGCCTGAGCCCGCGCGGTCGGGGGTCGCAAGCGGGGCGGGGACGCGCGTGGGACAGGCGGGGGGGTGCGCGGCGCGGGCTGCCATTGGCTGCGGCGGGCTGATGTCACGGAGGGTGTCGCTATAAGCTCCGCGGCGCCTAACGGGCGGCACGAGTCGCGCGGGTGCGCGGCGGGACGGGACAGGAGCGGTGCAGTGCGGTTGTTAAGTCCAGGGGATCCGGTGCGGTCCTGCCCGGTCCGGGGCAGGCACAGCGGGAGCGCCCCCGCGCTCAGCCCGCCCCGCACCTGCCGTCCCATATGCGCGGTTCGCGGCGCAGCGCTGCCGCGAAGGAGCTCTAGGCAAAGCCAAGCCCCCGCCTCCTGCCCCGGGGAGCTGCTGGAGGGGCCATGGCGGGGGTGGCGGGCACCGAGCTGCCCGTCGGCAACGTCAGCGGCAATGAAAGCGCCGCTGACCCCACAGTGTCTCGGGACGTGTGGATGGTGGGCATGGGGATCATCATGTCGGTGATTGTCCTGGCCATCGTCTTCGGCAACGTGCTGGTGATCACTGCCATCGCCCGGTTCCAGCGCCTGCAAACTGTTACCAACTATTTCATCACCTCGCTGGCCTGTGCTGACCTGGTGATGGGGCTGACTGTGGTGCCCTTTGGTGCCAGCCACATCATCATGGAGATGTGGACGTTTGGGAACTTCTGGTGTGAGTTCTGGACGTCCTTGGATGTGCTCTGCGTCACGGCCAGCATTGAGACTCTCTGTGTCATTGCTGTGGACCGGTACTTCGCCATCACCTCTCCTTTCAAGTACCAGAGCTTGCTGACCAAGAGCAAGGCACGTGTGGTCATCCTTGTGGTGTGGGTGGTCTCAGTCCTCACCTCCTTCTTGCCTATCCAAATGCACTGGTACCGGGCAGACAGCACTGAAGCTATCCAGTGCTACGAGAAGGACACATGCTGTGACTTTTTCACCAACCAAGCCTATGCCATTGCCTCCTCCATCATCTCCTTCTATCTGCCACTTGTGGTCATGGTATTTGTGTACGCCAGGGTCTTCCAGGTGGCCAAGAAGCAGTTGCAGAAGATAGACAGGAGTGAGGGGAGATTTCACACCCAGAACAAGGAGCAGGATCAGAAAGGGGGAGCTGGGCATCGTCGTTCCTCCAAGTTCTTCTTGAAGGAGCACAAGGCCCTCAAGACCTTGGGCATCATCATGGGCACCTTCACACTGTGCTGGCTGCCCTTCTTTATTGTCAATATTGTGCATGTCATCCAGGACGACATCATACCCAAGTATGTGTACATCCTCTTGAACTGGTTAGGATATGTCAATTCTGCCTTCAACCCTTTGATCTACTGCCGGAGCCCGGATTTCAGGTATGCCTTCCAGGAGCTCCTGTGCCTCCGCAGGTCCGCTCTGAAGATGTATGCCAATGGCTACTCAAACAGCAACGGCAAAAGTGACTACAATGAGGAAGACAACGGCTACCCCCTGGCAGCGGACAAAACCTGCGAGCTGCTCTGCGAAGAGGGTTCCTTCCCTCACCCCGAGGGCTTTTTGCACTGCAAAGGTATTGTGCCAAGCGCGTAGCGTCGAGAAATGGGGGGCTCTAGCGTGGCACACAGCGGTTATAAAGAGGAGCCAGTCAGCCAGTCGTCTAAGGAGTAACAATCTCCCCCCCACCCCCCCGCTCCCGGTAATAGTAATGAGCCTCTTCTAGATCGCACCTAAAATCTAATGGCTGCGAGAAACCCCAAGCTCGTCAAACCTCCCGCAGACAGGCAAGGGGATGCCTCGGGCAGGCTTGGGTGGCTTCTCGCACACTGCCCGTTCGGGGGCATGACCGTGGGTCCCTGAACAGGAGGGGGGTGTGGGATTTAAGGCTGTGCGCGTCCCCGGAGGAACTTCTGGCCGTGACCGGCGTTGAACTACCTCATGACACCCCCGTTAGCGGCCGCGGCTGCTGCGGAAGCCGGGCTGGAGCTGGGTCTGCACCGCCCGCCCCGGAGGCAGCACCGAGGCCCCGCAGGACCCTTCTCGGTTCCCTCCTCGTAAGCGAGCCGGTGGCTGTTGGACCCCACTGTAGTCCGGCACGGGGGGCTATGCGGAGGTGGCTCCCTGCGGCAGAACCCCGGGGGAGGGGATGCTGGAGTGGGGCTGAAGGCGGCTCGGTGGTGCTGTGTCCGACCCGCGGCTGTTGCCGTCAGTGGGACCGTTTGAACGCCCAGAAACCGGGAAAGCTTATTTTGACAAGCGCTGTAGGACTTTCTGGTAAAATAATAACAGAAATGAATGGAACCGTTTTCTCAGAATGTCAGGCTGTGACTGGGGGTCTCGGGAATGTAGTGCTGGGCAGTCGGGTGAAACGCTGCTACAACCACAGACCATCCCCTGGTTGAGGCTCCAGCCGGAGCCTTCCTACTGCCCCGTTTGCTCAGCGGGAGTCATGGATGACAGTGAGCCGGAGGAGGTGGACTGAGACGGGTTTCCCCTTTCTGTGGCGGACTGAAGGCACGACCCTGGCCGCGGGACGGCCGTAGGTCTGTTAGTTTGGTGGGCGAGGGGTTTTCCTCTCTTTGCTCTGCCTCCCGTCCCCGCGTTGCAGGAGCTGGCGGTGGCAGCGCAGGCGGCGAACTCGGGCCGGCCGGTGTGGACTGTGGGACGGGGACACGGGGGACAGGGACGGGGACACGGGGGACACTGCTGCTGAAGGCTTGCTCTCTGCAAGTCCCTAGCCGTAGGAAATCAGCAGCCGGGGTGGAAAATGGAGCTCCCCCAACCATTGCCTTCACCCGCGGCTGCTGGGTGAGAGGCTGGACCCAAGCACCTGGAGGATGTGTAAGTGCGGGGTCTTTCCAGAAACATTCGTTTGGGTGGAAAGGTTGCTCATGGCACCTGCCTGTGCTCGGTGGAGGCTCTCGGGTGGATGCTTAGACCCCACGTGTGTGCAGGCTTTTCTCCTCCCTGCACAGTTCCATGCATTTGCTCTGCACCTCGAGGATTTTGCTTGCATTGATGCTAGAGACATGATGTAGCCAGTCTGGGGATCGGTGGGTCCCCAGCAGAGTTGGGTTTTGGACATCAGCAGGATGACCTGGAGCTGAGTCCTCTAGGGCCAGTATGTCCCACTGCAGGACAGAGGGGATTTGGGGCAGTGCAGCAAGGCAGCTGGGGAGCTTGGAGGCTGGGAGGGGGAATGGAACAGGTTTTGTGGTTGCCAGCACCCATTTGTAGTCCCTGTGTGGCTCTGGTTTTTTTGTCTGCTTTCAGAAGGACTTGCCCAAAATGTTGGTACCAAAAGGGGCAGCCCCAGGAAGCACTGGAGGAGCATTTGCCCCAGGATCCAGCAGTGTGGGTTGGGGAGTGGGGATTGCTGCTGATCTCTGCTGTGGCAGCTGCAGGTTCAGGGTAGTGAAAAACTCCCCCTCGAGCCCTGCCCCCCCATCCCATGGTAAAGCCCCACCTGGCTTTTGTGGGGCAGAGATCTGGAAACTCCTAGTGCTCCCTTCTTTCTTTCCCAAAGGAGTCCTGATCCTGCTTGGAAATGGTGCTGGGAAGGAGGAACAGCTGTAAGAGCCTTCTCCTCCTCTAGCCCTGTGACAGGTGCTGGCTCAGCTTCACTTGCAGCCTTTCCAGCTCAGCATTACAGCAGAAGCAGTCAATGTGCCGAGAGCCCTTTCTTCCCACCCCTTGCTGCCTGCTTTGGTGCCTGTGCTGGTCAGTGCCCTCACTTGCTCTCTGGGTGGTGTTGTCAGCAGTCGCCAAAGGCCTCTGAGTGTAAGCCGTTGGGCAGATTAGAGGTGAGAGGGCATGAAGAGGTGTGGTGGCATGGAGTGGTGTGCAAGGCCCCAGGCCATCAAAACCATTTGCTCCTCAGATAAACATTAACAGGCTGTGCAAGCAGGGGGAGACCCAGCACAGGACCAAGGCTGGCAATCAGGTGCTGTCTGCTTCAGACTGGACATGGATGGAAAAGTGAGAAGCTGGCGTGCTGTAGAGCTGGTGTAGGTTCACAGAATCAGGTTAAAGATGCGCTTCTGCTTGGTGCAGGCCATGACCATTATGTAGTGTTCAAGAGGAAGTGAAAATTACCCTCTTGATTGTAGAGATTGATACATGCAGTGTTGCTACATCTGCTGTGTTTTCAGCCTTGCCATATTTTGCAATGCCCAGGGATCACGTAGGCAGCAGGTAGCAAGGGCGCAGAGGGAGGTGTCCCACAGTGATAACCAGCTCCTGACTGGGGGCCAGGGCAGCCTCCAGCAGGTTCAGCAGCCAAATTCCCCCTGGCTTTGGGGCAGGAGCCTCTGGCACAAAGAAATACAGTGTCCACTTTTCAGCTGCTGTCTGTACGTTCACTGCTATTAATGATTTGCATTTCAGTAGCACATGCTGTGGACCAGGACTTTGCTGTCCAAATAATTGCTCTGTTTGTTTGGCTGGCTATGTTCATACTTCAGATGTTGTGGCTGTGATGTAGCCAAGTGGCTTATTGCAGAACCACCACAATATCCAGAGTACATGGATGTGGAGGGGACAGAGGACGTTGGGCTGTTTGCACTGGGCAGTTGACCTTGGTACTGCAACGCTCACCTGAGGTGTTAGGAAATGTCAGGCTTGCACTGAAGTCTGGGTGGTGAAGAACAGATTTCTTTCCTCTAAGGCAACATGAGTAAAACTGGTGAAATATGAACTGTGCAGTTCTGGGGGGTGGGGGGTGGGGCAGCTGTAGTTGAAGCAGAAACATTGGAGGAGAAAATACTGTGGCATGACCAAAGCCAAACTGACAGACTTCCCTGTTTCATGGCTGAAAAGGGAGAGCTGTGTACAGAAATCCTGTGGCCCTATTAAAATATTTTATAATAAAATGATGGTTTTATAAATACATGCTGGGCATTAAAACATGGAGCACTGAAGCTGGGATGTTGGCTGCTCAAGTTAGCCACTTTGGCCAAGCAGTTTGTTATTGGTTTTAAGGTCTTAGTCAAAATGAACATCACAAACACAGCTTTTGTGTTGTTACAAAACACTATCCTCGCCCTAGGTCCTGCTTGTGGGTTGGGCAGCTGTAGTTTCCACATCAGGGGCTGCCTTTGCTTTGTCCTCCAAAGCAGGCAGAGTTACGTCAGTCCTCAGCCTTTTGGGAGCGTTCTTGGAGAGCCTTTACCTTCTGGGAAGCCAGGCCTTGAAATACAACCTGCTGCTTGCCCCAGCTCTGTGTGGAAGTGCGAGGGGAGCTGGCAGAGGGGATGGGATCTAGGTGCAAATCCCTACCTGGGAGTGCAACTCAAGCATCTCCTGAGGGCTGGCTGTTCCCAGACCACCTCATATCCCAAACTCTTCAGCAGTTCCTAGTGCACAGCATCACCTGTCAGTGGCTGTCACACTGCTGTCAGAGTGGGCACAAGTGGAGCCTGGCTGTGTCCACCCATGGAGTTAGGTCCACACCTTGCAGCCTCCACCTGTGGATCAGGTGAAGGTGAGACCTCTGCCTAAGGACACTGCTAGAGACTTAAGTTACCAAGTACAAATGTTTGAGAGCAGGCCAGGGATTAGTGGTAGTAGGAAGGAAAGCCTGGCTTCTCCGGAGGGAGCACAGCATGCTCTTCAGCTCTCCCACGTCACAGCCCCTGGGCTTTTCAAAGGGCTTATTTATGTATGTATTTACCATAAGGGGCAGGTTTTTGCCATAGAGGGGAGGGTATTGGCAGCACTGGCTGCAAATAAACAGCTGGCTGCAATCTATCTCCCAGCATCTCTTGCCCTTCTGGCATTACAAAGCTCCTGCTGCCAAACACCCGCACTGGCTAAGGGGAGGGCTTTTGTCTCCATTCCTTTGCCCACAAATGTTTGTTTTCACTGGTGTGATGAATCCATTTCCCAAGGAGATGGGTTTATGAGCATGTTCATTCCTCTGGCAGGAGAGAGGATGGCCTGCCTTGCGTGTTCCTTCCTCTGCTTTCTGTCAGCAGATAGAAAGTGCCCTCCTTGTAAAAGCAGCGAGGAAGCAAAGGGTCCCTGGCCGACTGCAGCACCGCCTGGCTGTGTAGCTGGACGGTGAGGATGGAAAAGGGAGGCAGGGATGGTGTCTGCTGGTCACCAACATCATCCCAGTCCCTCCTCCCAAGCTGCCTCTGCAGAAGCATCCAGCCCTGGTGGAGCACCTTGTATCTCATCTGACCCACATATTTTGCTGACCTGTAAGAGCAGTGTCGGTGTCTGTGCTTCAGGTTTGCGGTGTGTGCGGTGCCCAGTGTGGCTCTCAAAGTTCAAGTGAGCAAGAGCTATTTGGAAAAGCCACTCTGGCCTTGGATGTTGTCCACAGCAGAGAGGTGGTGTGACCTCAGGCTCCCTGAGACCAGTGTTTTGCAAAGATTAAGGTTTCCTTCATTGCTGTTTTTACCCATGTGCTTGGTTTCTCAGTTCCACAAGCGGGACTGCAGCCACCCTTTTGCATGTCCTCCCTGTGCAACAAAGTCTCTTTCAATGTGAAAGCTTGGCTCTTTCTGAGACTTGAACCCAGCAGCCCAAGAATTTCTTTCCCTTGTTATTCTTTACTGGAGCTGTTTAGAGAGCAAGCATTAGTCCTGTCCTAACCTTTCTTCCTAGGGGCAAAGGGAATGTTTTGCAAGGGAACACCCATCCCAGGTTGAGGACACTGTCATTTGACAGCAGGGGTAGCTACACCCTCGTATCAAAGACTTCTTGCAGGGTGCTCTGTTACACCATGGGAACCTGTAGATGCTTTTTTGCCATATTACAGAGTAAGGCAGCAGCATTCTCCCCAGCACTGCCTCTTGGGAAATGCACTGCAGCTGCTCCTCAAGGGCCCAAGCTGCAGCTGGTGGCATGGGCAGACCCTGTGGCACAACTGCTCCCTCTTGCACCCTTGGCCAAAGGACTGAGGCTTGTGTTTGCCCACCACTGAACAAAGTACAGCCAGCTTGGTCAGGAGCACAGATATTTCCCTGGGGTCTTAGTGACACAGCTTGGGCCTCAACAGAGCAGCACATGCTGGAAACTAGAGTTTACACAGAACTTGGAAGGAGGTTATCTCTCCTGCTAAGTGTTGTAAGAGCAGAACAGAGCCCTGATTCCCCTGGATTTGGCAGTGAGTGTCTGCTGGAATTGCTGTATGTAAGGGTGCTGCATCAAGCAGAATATATTGGGGGGCATTAAATAGAGTGGATTTTCTGCTTCCCTATGTATGCAGTGCCAGTTTTCCTCCTATTTTTTCACTCTCCAACATCACTAGTGCCAGTGAATTGGGAAATATTTACTTGTTTACTGTCCTTGGTGAGGTCATTTTTGCACAAGTGCATATATGTTTAGATAGAGGTATGTGTATCTCTTTCCATTACCTATGTACAATGCTCTAGAATGTACATAAATAAGGGAATGTAAAGGTGTTTTGTTGTGATAGATACATACATGGATGGATGGAGATCTGTGTTCTAAAGCTTGAGTATTTATTGCAGGTCCTATTGATTGGCATTGTGTTTAAAAAGAGAGTCTTTATGGTTTGCCTGTAGTCAAGTGTCCTTGCTTAAAGCTGTTTTGCTGGCTGTATTTCCCCCCCTACTCTTCTAATGAATCCCTCAGGACTCACCACCACCTGAACAGCCTGGTGCTTGCAGGGAGGCACACACAGCCTCCTCGAGTGGGCAAAAATTGATCCAGCACTTTGAGCCCTAGAAATGATGAGGAAGTGTGGGTGCTCAGCATCTTGCTGTAAAATGGCTTCTCTGGTTTTCACCTCTTATGTCAGGCTTTGCAGAGAAAGTGTTATTTAAGAGTGCACCTGCTCTTCTGCCTGTTTGGACTTGAAACAGTGGCAGTCTTGCATGCTTCAGCACTCCCCACCAGGGCAGGGCTGCAGAAGCATGGACTAGTACGGCAGAGGGCTTAATCCTCTGTTGCTGGTCACCAGTGCCAGCATTCCTTGCTACTGGGAGGAAACACAGATCTCCAGTGCAGAGACTGTGAGGATGGGAAATGGGGAGCAGTGCAAAATATGTGCAGGGCTTGTCTGTAAAGCCTGGTGCTGTTTCTGCCCTACTCCAGCCCAGAAGCAAGCCCTTGCATTGCAGCAGAAGTGCTTCCTCTCAGCTGTCTTACCTTGCCTGGGATGCACAACACACCCCTCAGCAGAGCTCCTCATTCCTGGCTCAGCACAGTGCAAATGCTATGCTGCAGCTTCTCCAGCTGTACTGGTTTGGACCTTACTCTGGAATTGGGAGTTACTGGGTGAATTGCCCTGCAAGAATGGGAGTGACCTGGACAGAGTGTGGTAGGTCACCACTGCCTCTCCCAGCTTGCTTTATCTCCTAATTAGGACTGGGAAAGCTTCTGGGAGGTCATCTTTGGAAAAGTATCCTAGTCCCCTAGCCTGTTCTCTGTTTCCTGCTGCCCAGCCCTGTTGTCCTGGTGCTCCTACAGCTTCAGGTGGGGGTGAAGAAAGGGCATGGTTAATGTAAAGCAGGATCCCAGCCCAGCATGTTGCAATGATAAGTATTTTGCATTCTTTATGCCACTTAAGAGCGTGATGCTTTCATCACCATTTTCTTGGCAGCAGAGGCCACTGTGTGCTCTGCACATTTTGAGGCTTCCTTCCAGAAAGAAGTGAAGAGTTGCTGTGCAGCTTGGACAGGGAGGATTACACCACCAGGCACTTCCAAAATACAGCAGATGCCCAAATTGTAATAGTGTATGGGTTTGTAACTGTGTGCTTCCAAGAGGTAGAGAGCCCTGGCTAGAAATGCAAGCTGTTGATAACTGCAGGGCTTGTGAAGAAGGAATCAGTCAGATCTTCAGCATCTGTGGAGAGATCCTCAGCTGCTATCCAGCTCCCAATAACCCCATTAAAACAGGACATTCAGACCAGAGGAACATTTCCCATCCCATCATGGAAAGGTGCTTGGTCCCAAGAGACAATTAGAGCCCAGTCCCTGCTTCTCAGCACAGTCTGGGGATTGTCCTGAGGCTCCCAGCATCGATGCCACAGGGAAGGCACAGCCACCCATGTCAGGGCTAGCTGCAGTCTCACAGACATCTCTTCATTGCAGGTGTAGGCAACAGGAGCAGCTGTGAGAGGATCTCTCACCAACCCTAGAGAGAGTCTGAACTCATCTCCCCACTCTAACCACCTCCTGAGCTCCCAGCCCAGTCCCAAGAAATGCATAAACAGCAAATGGCCTCTGGGAAGATCCTGCCAAGTCCTTTCTCCTTCATGTAAATATTTTTTTCCTCTTAAGTGTGTGTGAGTGTGAAAAATCCCTCCTGAACCTTTTTGCAGGGTCCTTCCTCCAAAGCCTGGAAGTCCCATCCTGCTGTACTGGGCTTCTGTCTGGAAATGTATGGCAGTTTTTCCTGAGAAAAACTGGAGCAGAAGCCCTAGATAAGTATCTTGATGTGTTGCCCTGGAAGCAAACAGCTCAGTGGGAGATACACACTTGGTAGAGAGAGGAAGAGTGTCTCATGCAGCAGAGATGGTGGAAGCCCTGATTTACCTGTGTGCAGGGAAGCAGTGTGAGGGATCTGCCTAAGTACCCATTCACTGAGGAATCTGTTCTCATTGTTCAGATGTTCTCTTACTCTCCATTCACCTCACCGTGCTGTCCTGCTTGGGAATGGGTGGGAATAGGCATAGGCTGTCACCCCTGCCTGCCAGCCCTTTGCCTGAGACCACAGGTGAGCTCTGTGTCTCATGAAAATAAGAAGACATTGCTGGTGGTGGTTTCAGAGAGGAAGCACGTTGGCATCGTGACCAGCCTTGCACAAGAGAATGATGCTGAGATAAACCTGCAGGTCTTTTGTAACATCTCATTGTAACCCAGATAGTACTGTGTTGGTCTGGCTCAGCATGGGACAAGCTAGGCTCAAAAGCTGGAGTGCAGAGCTGCTGAGTGTGAAGGGCTACACAAACAGCTTTGTAGCTAAAGAAGAGAAGAAAGAAACAATCTCCTCATGCTCTAAATGAGAAGCACCCCTCCAGCAGCCCAACAGTTTGAAATGGAGAGATGTTGACTTTCTAGGCTGGGTTTTAGGATGGTCTTCCAGGGAAATCTGTTGTACTGGGCCCTGTGATGCCTTTTGTGCCTTTGCACCTTCCCAGGTGCCTTGCTAGGCTCTGTTGCTCAGCTCAGGCAGGATGTCTTTCCACTCAGCTTGCCATATGTGAAAGCTGTCTGTCCTCTGTACAGCCCACCAGGGCACAGGTTTTCCACTGGGATGTGTGCTGCTCTCTTCCTGTGCTAGTGCAGGGCTGCAGTGCACCGGTGTGAGCTGGAGGGTAACTTGTGAAATCAGTCGTGAGGAGGAGTCAGTTAACACTGCATTAACACTGCATGATCTTGAAAGCCTGTTTGTGGCAGGGTCAGTGTCTGCTTGCAGATCTGTGGCATGTAAGGTGAGGAGGGAAGAGGGACACTTGTGGCTGGCCTGGAAGGGTAGGTGTTCCCCAGCCTACCAATTTTTTCCTAGCACAGAGGAAGGGTCTTGCCCTCCATGCCATTTTGCTTTGCATTGCAATGAGTGCTGGTAGGGACCTGCCTTCCACCAGGACCAGCCCTTTGAAGTGCTGTGGCTCAAAGACACTCCTTCCTTTGCCTTCTCCTGGCAAGCACAGGTTGTCCTCCTCTTCTTTTCAGCTTCATGAAAGTGGAGTCATTTGTGAACCTGCCAGGGTTTCACACAACAGAGATGTTGGCACACTCTCTGCTATGGAAGATGGAGCCCTGAGCAATGTCAGTGGTGGTGGCAGTGGGGAGGCAATGATGGCAAGTCCCATCCAAACCTGGAGGTCCTGCTATCTCCAGCTGAGATGCCAATATGAAACTGGGGAAGGCACTAAGCTGGGGGCACAATCCACAGGTATTGTAGCACAGCAGCTGAGCAAGAGGAAGCTGCAGGGGGGAGACCTATGGGAGGAAAAAGGGAGAGAAGAGCCACAGAAAAACATTTTGAGAGTCTGAACAAGAAGGTTGCTCCTCATAACTGCACAAGGTGGTTTGTTTCAAAGCTGGCAGTGTGGTTCCCTGTCCCTCTGGGGATCCCTGCTGCAGAGAAAGGCCCTTCTTAAAAGGGGATCCACAGGGTACCTATTTATAGCATGGAAATCCCTCCAGGAGAGACATGCAGCCCTGAATTGACATCTCCCTGTCCCCAGGAGCAGGGCAACGTACAGGCTGTTCCTCCTGCAACCCCCAGCCCCTCCTTCACAGGGCCCCAGCTGACATTTGCTAGCAGACTGTAAGGGACAGTTGTGGGCATCTCTGCCTGCTGCAGGAGGTGATGACACTCTGGCTGCCACCACACCAGGCTGGTGCAGCAGGAGGAGGTAAGGAGAGGGGCATGACTTCAGCTGGGCTGCCCCTCGCTGGCCAGGGGGCAGGGGAGGGAGAGTCCAGCATGGGAGGTGGGGGCTGAGTACTGTTCCCAGAAAGGAAAGGTCAGGGTGCAGAGCTGTGGTGTGACTAGCCTCTGAGCCAGAGCTGGTGGTAGCAGGGCTGGGGCCAAGTGGGCTGTTATTTCTAAGCATGACTTGTGGATGTTGTCCAGGAGAAACACAAATGAATTGGAGATGGGGAAGGATTGTTGTTCTGAAGTGAAGCGTGAGGTTCTGCAGAAGTGTGGTCTAAGGGCACAATGAGCTATCCCTGCCAGTGCACAATGGCCCCCAGGACCTTAGAGGGACCCCAAGATGGACTGTCAGCATTGCATCTGCTCAAGTTTGATCTCAGGCTGGACTCAGTCCCAAACCTCCACACTGGGGGCAAGCTGCTGCTGAGCAGCACAGCTGGGCTCACTTGTTGGGCTGCAGGATAGGATTTCAGTTCACTAGTTAGATGGCAGAGCTTTGGGGATTTCCCCTCCTGATCTGATTAACAAGCCAAAGCCCTATAACAGTGATTCCAGAGATACCATCTTTGTCTGCCTAAGAATTCCCTTTAACACACAAAACTTGAAAGGGGAAAAATGATGATAAAACTGTTTGGACAGGACCAACTTTTTTAGTGTAGGTTTGGACAATGCTTGCCAAACAGCTGTGTCTGTAAGGAGGCTTCCATCAGTTCTGACAATAAAGTCATAAATCCATTATGGACTGGTGATGAAACATGGACAGACCAAGACTTGAAGGAGATTGGCTGAAGGGACAAACGGGGTCACTGAAATGTAGCCCCAGGAGAATGCAAAACGATGATGAACAAACAAATGGAGATGAGAAAAGGGCCCTAGGAAGGACCAATGTCTTAAGCACCAGCAGGAGGATCAAGTTGCAAAGCAAAAGGCTGGATCCTGTGTGGAAAAGGAGAGACTAGAAAGAGATTGAAGAGGGAGAAGAAACAAGGCTGGAGAGCGCTGTGGCAGCAGGGTCTGCATTTCAGTGCAGGCAGCTTGGCTGGTGCCTCTTCTCTTTCAGCCAGTGTGAGTTTGATTTAGCAGATCTGGCGTGAGGAAGGTGGCAGGATGAAGGAGAGGGGACAGGCTCTCAATGATACAGAAGTGCTGGTGAAGCATAGCTGAAAGACCATGGCCATTTCCACCACAGCCACCTCATTTTCTCCCTTTTTCCCTCCGAGTCCCAGAGCACCTGGACCTTGTTGGAGCCTCCTCCCACCCCAGGTGTGACCACTTTCCCTCCCCACCCACTCCCCTTTTTAATTCCCCCCAGGGAAGGCAGAAGCCCTAAGCTGAGCCCTTCTGGGCTGAGGGATCCTCCTCTCATCTCTGGTGAGTGCCCCTGGTGCACACTGGGTGATGGTGGTGGTGACAAAAGGCCGGGGGGCCTGGTGGCCCCCCGGTTAGGTAGGAAGAGCATTGATGGTCACTCCAATATCATCCACGGGTGCTAGCTGGGCCTCCTTACTGGGGCTGAGCTCCTCTGTGTGGTATCTTGGCTGGTTGAGGGTCTTGCCCTGGGCTTTGGGATGGGTACAATGATGGTATTGGTAGAGCAGGAGCTGTTTAGGCAGGGTGGAGGATGGAGAGGGGGGAGTGGGAGCTGCTGGGGGAAGAGGAAGGCCAGTGGTGGAGGGGGAAGCAGGAGCTGCTGGGGCAAGAGGAATGCTGGGGATGGGAAAGCAGGAGCTGCTGTGGAGATTTGCTCATGAGGAGTAAATAGTATAATTATGGCTCCACTAGATTCCTGTATTGTTGTTATATCAAAGCAATACACTTAAGGACAAAGGACTTCTAAGGAAAAGTATCTGAGATTATTTGGTTTTCTTTTTCATTTACTTGCCCTCTGAAACTTAGGAGTTGTATAAAGTCAAATAACTTTTATCCAATGCTTGTTAGAAGAGTGGAAAATGTTTTGCTGGTTTTAAGAGGGGTGACAAAATAAGTGCAGGGAGGAACTTATGGTCGTGAAAGTTGCCCTGGGAAGGGTAAACCTTCTGTGGATTAAGTGTTTTGTGAAATTGATCCTCTGAGCTAAACCACTTGCTTTTAACACCAGAAATGCATCTTGTAGCTTAGCCTGTCTACATTCAAAAGGTAAGTCTCTGGGGAGACCTAATGGCAGCCTTCCAGTATCTGGAGGAGGTCTAGGAGAGGGATGGGGAGAGACTGTTTACAGGGGCCTGTGAGCAAGCTGATAGGAAATCATCCTCTGTAGGCATTGCCTTGTGTCTCCTGGAGAGTGCTGGTGAGGTGCAAATAGAGGGGCTGTGCCTCTGCCCTGCAGCCCACAGGATTTCCATCCCCAAAGCTAAGCCATGATACTGGTGCCCAGCGTCATCCTTGAGACCATGACTGCTCCTAGCTGTTTCCTACTGTTTATGCACTTTACCCTCCTAACACACAGGACTTGCACCTCTAGCATCCCTGTCTGACCCCTCCAACATGTGCACCAGTCCTTCTCATCCTGTCATTGCAGCTCAGAAAGGGGAAACCTTTCATCCTCTCCTCTGTCCTAAGCTGTCTTTGGCCTTCACTAAGACTTTTCCTCCATTTTCTTGGGGCAGCTTAGGCCCTGAGCTGGCAGAGTTGTCAAAATTCTCCTGACATGTCAGGAAGGTGTAGCTGCATTCCAAGCAGATGCTCTGATGGTAGAAAGGGGCCAGACCCAGTTTCAGCCATGCAGCCAGGGCAAAGAGTCATCTCTATCAGCCTGCTGCAGTTCTTTACCAGAGTTTTTCAGAGTCAGGCACTCTTTTCAGGCACCCACACAGCTCTATACACTGTATAGAAATGAAGGGAAGCTCACAGTTCTTCCAACACCCAGGAGTCCAAAGCTGAGTTACTTCATGGCAAGATTAGTTTCCCAGTGGATTTCTGCTGGAGTCAAGTGAAAAATGTGGCAATCTCTCCTTGCATTTCTTAAAGAAAGAGCTCCTCTGGGTGGGATGATAAAGCTTCTGAGCATCCCTCCAAAGCACCACCAGTCCAATGGCTAAGAAGAGTCCCTGCCAAATCCATTGCTTTTTGAATAAAAGGCATAGCTAGGGAGAGAAGCAGCTTGATTTAGCAGTTGGGGCAGATATGTTTGGGTAGTGCCTGCTTGTCCTCTAGCTGGTGTGGGCTGAGGGTTTTAACTTCCAAAGTCTGAGTGCTGAAAGAATTGGAAGCTGGGTTAAAAAAAACACAACACTTTAAAATGAGTTTTCTGGTAGGAACCTCCCCCTGTAGATAGAGGTGCCCAGCAAAAGGCAGTGATGGGCAGCAGGTGAAAACTGTCTGTTGTCTATGCAGTAATACACCATCTTTATTTCCCCTGTTTTCCTTCCCTCCCTTCTGGAGCTGAGGTATTTGAGTCCTGCAAACAGCTTCTTTCCTGAAGCATCTTTCTCCTCCTCTTGCTTGTAGAAGACACCAAGACAAGCCCATGCACTTGAAAAGTCCTCTCCCAAGCCTTGGCACAGGAGAGGATTACACAAAGCAATAATTTGTGATTTCCTCTGAGCCCCCAGGTTCCTTCCCAAGCTGTTGAAGCTTTGTGTGGAGCAGTGAGTTCCTCTAAAATGAAGCTCAAGCTTGCTTCCTTCTGCAAGGCAGCTCTGCTGCCTGCCAAGGCATGACTGGGGAGGGCGTGGAGCAGGAGTTTCTGCCATCCTGCAGGCACCATGCCTTTGTGGTGAGCATGTCTGACAAGTATGGAGACAAATCAGCACAGCAGTCTCCCTGCCCTGGCCTTGGCAATAAGCAGGGGGTGCAGCTGCAAGGTGCAAGTGGAGAGATGGAGCTTTCCCAGCAGCAGAGCCATGGCAAAGGGTTGGGTACTTGGGTGGCACCAGGGATGGTGCCTGGGCTTTAATTATCAGCATCATAGAATCAATAAGGTTGGAAAAGACCTCAGAGATCATCACTCACTGAAGTTTTGCTGCTCTTAGTTTGCTTTTTATTTCCTGAGGTGTCTCCACAAGACAAGATGTGCCAGCCAGCAGCTGTGGTTTGGAAGTGGCAGCCCAGTGCAGCTCACCTCTTCTGGTATGTCTGTCCTGCACGCTTGTTGGTGCAGCAGATGGGCCTGCCTTGCTGCAGCCGTGCTGCTCCCAGTGCCCTGCCATGTGGCTACTGCCAGCACCACTTTGCTAAGATGGTTTTACCATGAGCAGTTCCAGAGGACATCTGGAGGGACCCCAAGGGCAGTCAAATCTCCATCAGGGAGATGGGAGTCCAGCAGGACTGGGACCTGGGCAGGACCCTGGACATATTGGGGGTGTAAACCTATCCCACAGTCCAGATCCAGGCTGGAGTTGTCCCTCTCTGCAAGGCATCCTTGGAGACACCCTCCACCTCCAGTGTCTGTAGCCATCCCTTGGGAGCAGCCTGGGTGATATTGCTGCTGGGTAGTGATTGTGCTGTTACTGGTAGTGCCAAAGTGCTTGCTCAGGCTTTGTACGCAATTCCTCAAGACCTCGATTCTCTCTGAAGCACAAAGGCCTTTCTGTGAGGTGCTGGTTGAGCTGCAGGAAGAAACACAGCCCAAAAATATCCCCCTGGTCTGCAGTGACAAACATCTACGGTACAGGACCCAGATTAGAAACTGAGGTGGCTGAGGTCTGTGCTCTGCTGCCGTGACTCATCTCGCACCTCGGTGCCTCGGTTCACTTGCTGGCAAAATGGAGCCTGCCAGCAAGAGGTGCCTGGGAGGGCAGAGCCTCTATGAGCAGTGTCCAGGAGTTTGGAGAGAAGCTGCTTCACAACTGCCAGCTATTGTCATTTCTTGGCTTCTGCAGCAGGAATCTGAACCTTGGCCTGATCCAGCTTCATTTAACAACTGAACGGTTTTGTGCCTCTGCCAGAGCTTACCTAGAGTGCTGTGAGGTTGTCTGTAAGGCCACTGCCACTAGGTTGTGATGCCTCACCACAGAGAGTGGTGATCAGGGGCCAGCTCATCAAAAGACAGCAGGAGCAGGGAAGTCATTGTGCCCCTCTACTCAGCACTGGTTAGGCCAGACCTTGAGTACTGTGTCCAGTTCTGGGCTCCTCAGTTGAAGAAAGACATTGAGACTCTTGAACATGTCCAGAGAAGGGCAATGAGGCTGGGGAGAGGCCTTGAGCACAGCCCTGTGAGGAGAGGCTGAGGGAGCTGGGGTTGTTTAGCCTGGAGAAGAGGAGGCTCAGGGGAGACCTTATTGCTGTCTACAACCAACTGAAGGGAGGTTGTAGCCAGGTGGGGGTTGGTGTCTTCTCCCATGCAAGCAGAACAAGAGGACACAGTCTCAAGCTGCACCAGGGTAAGTTTAGGCTTGTGGTGAGGAGAAAGTTCTTCCCAGAGAGGGTTGTTGGCCTTTGGAATGTGCTGCCCAGGGAGGTGGTGGAGTCACCATCCCTGGAGGTGTTCAAGAGGGGAGTGGACGTGGCACTTGAAGCCATGGCTTAGTGAGTCATGAGGTGTTGGGTGACAGGTTGGACTTGGTGATCTTTGAGGTCTTTTCCTACGTTATTGATTCTATGAACTCTGCCTGAAGAGGCCAGCCCTTGTGTAATAGCAGTAGAAAGCCATTTTGTGTTATCAGCTAGTCTTGAGCCATCCTCCCTCATTGAAATGTGACTGCAGCCCCTGCAAGCCTTCCCTTTTTTTGTTAGCCCTAAGTACATGTTAAATTTCCTTCCTTTGGCTGATGATTTAAAAAAAGAGCTTGCTTCCTTCCTTCTGCTTCTTGTGTGATTCGTTCAGGGATGCCACATTTCTCTGCTGGTGATAAAGGAAGCCAGGCTAAGGAGGCATTATGAGCATCAATGCAAATCAGGACAGAGAAGCTGGAGGATGCTGCTGAGTGATTAAAGGGCTGGCTGAACTGGTTTGTGAGGCATGAATAACAGAGCTGAGTGTATGTGCTCATCTCACCTGCTCCACCTTTTATCTTCCTTACATGGAAGTTGTTAACATTTGGCTTTCAGTAATTTATGAGAAGCTCAGTTAGGATTTCCCACAGGATGGATTTCCATGACACAGAAACTACTGTTTCATTGCACATCATGAGCTCTTTATTGGCCATTACTCCTTCAGTGCTGGTTGCTGCTGTCCTCTTGCCCATCATGGGGACTCACTGTATTGCAGGGTCAAATGTGGAGGAATCAGACAATGTTACAGAGCTGCTGCTCACTCTCCAATGTGAAATCTGAAAGCCCCCAACTTCTGTGTTGTTATAATTATGCAACTGATTTAATGAACTTGAAAGCCCTTCCATGCCAGACTGCCAGAGGGCTCTAGATGAGCTGCTTGAACCTGCTGTGAATACCAGGACTGCCTTTCCTGCAGTGGGACCATCCATATTTAAAGGGAGGTTCAGGTTACAGCTGGCCTTCATGGCACAGCCTGGGATCGCTTCAGGGTCATGCTGCTGTGAAGTAAGGATTGGCCCTTCCTAAAGAGAAGGGGAGCATTACAGTAAATAAATCACTGAAGTGGGAACCCAGTGTCCCCTTAACATCTGCCCCTGACATTTCTGCACGTTCCTGGAGAGGTCTTGCTGGGATTTTTCCTCTTTGGTTAACTTCTACAAGGGCTGCTCCATGTCCACCCACCTTTCTGGGCTCAGGAGGACAGGTCTTGATGCTGTGTTTTGCTCAGCTGAGATTTGCCCTGGAAAGGATGGCTGAACAACCTCAGACTTCCTGGCTGAGAACTTAGCTCAGAACAGAAGCAGCTGCTGCTGAAGCAGGTAAGGGCAGGGTCACTGGAAGAAGAGGTGCATCCCTCAAGTGCTGCAGGTCACAGTGACTGAAACCATGAGATCCTCAGCAAACCAAGCTCCACCTTGCAGGGAAGTCTTTTTATATCTCTGTGGTAGATGCTAATCATTTGCTCACTTGCTGTAGAAGGTATTTGCCAGAGAGTAAAGCAGAAAACCCCCTGAGGGCTGCTGTGGTGCAATCACCAGCTCAAAGTCAGGCCCTGGGAAAACAGGCCTTGTGTTTACCCAGGTGCAATGCCCACTCCACCCATGGATTCCTGGCCATTGCTTTCATGCTGTTTGCAGTGCAGACCTGGGTTGCTGCATGCTGCAGGGCTGTGTTGTGTCTGCCTGTGATACCATCAGCTGTGTGCAGCACCTCAGCAAGCCAGCTGCTGCTTGGGCAGCTCTTGCTTTGCTTTGAAGGAAACCAAAGCAGAGTGTGAACTCAGCTGTGGTGAGGCTGAGTGGTTTCAGCGCAGGTTTAGCCCTGTAAACCCTGGGAGCATTTATGAGCCCGGGCAGAAAGCTCTGTGCTCCACCCTTTGATGTGGGTGAGCAGGATAAGAGGAAAAGAATTGGGCTGAAGCATCTCCTGCTGAATGATCATCCAAGGCAATTTTGAAAATGACACTTAAGCTCCAGAGCTGCTTTTGCAAGTTACTGGAGATTTGGTGCACAAAAGAGAAGCAGAGGATGGCCAGGGCTCCATCTCTCTCCCTGCCCACACAGCTCTGCCTTTCTAATAGGGTTGTCCCCAATTTAATGAGCTGATAGAGTTGCAGGACTTTCCAGGAGCAGTGTCATTCCCATCATGGAACCATGACTATGGAAAATTGCCACTTAAGCTGTCCCTCAGGTTGTTTGTGCAGCTCCAGTACAGAGAGGGTGAAGTGAATGTGTTTGCTTTTGGGTTGCTCTGGTGTAAAGGGAAAGATAGGTCCATTCCTTCTTAGCTTAAGTACTGTGAGGAGGGAACAGGAAGGAGTGATGAGAGATGTTCTGCACTGAGGCCATGCATGTGGGCAGTTCAGAAATAGTCTACAAGGAGAATGTCTGAGGGGCATAACATGCTGCTCAGTCTTCAAAATAAGACTTTCTGCTTGTTCTTAGGTGGGAGACAGCATCATGTGGGGAGCCACCCACCTCAGATCTGGTTTCAATGCTGTGCTCTGCAGTTCTGCACTGCTCTGACACATTCATATCCCTTTCTAACACCTCTTGACTCCTCGGCTGGTTGAGAGCAGGGCACTTGCACTGCTGCTCAGGAGCCTCCAGTCTTTCTTTAGTCTTCAGAAACAGAAGTGGGAAACTGCTGCTGTGAAGGAAAAAGGCTTGAGAGCTCCTAGCACGAGGGAGAGCTGCTTTATGCTGTGCCCCCTGTGGGTTAGGGATACATCTAGGGAAGATGCCAGCTAAGAGAGGGTTAATGTCACCTCCACTTTCCCCAGAGTATGTGTGTCCTGAGGGACAGTCACTGCACAGCATGCCTATGGAGGAAGGGCTGTGATGTACAGGACCATGCTGTTTGTACAGCTTCTGTTATTTATGTTCTCTGTTTGTCAGTCACTGCTGCCACTGGAGGGGAAGGACTCAGCATCTCCAGATGGTTGGTTTGTACTGAATCACTTACCTGCCTTTCCTAGGCATTATCAAACCATATGGACCCCCAGAGCTTGCATTAAGAGAACCTCAAAAACCTGAGACTTTTCTTTCTTCTCCTTCTTCAGTTTGCTCTCCCCTTGTCTTTGCTCATTCCCTTCTAAGCTGTTGATATTGGTGCCAGTGTCAGGTTTTCAAGCTGCCATTGACTATCCCAAGGATCACCATCACATCTCTTACTTCCCAGTGGCAGCAGCTGTGCCTTGCCAGGTCAGGTGCTGTCAGAATTTAAGGCTCTGTAAAAGGCTCTGACCTGTATGAGTCCTGTAACCACTCCTGAGAAGAGTGAGTGCTTCCTGCCCTGCTGCAGCATTAACATTTCACCCCTTTGCTTGGTTTCCTTTCATCAGAGAAGTTTTCCCTCTTGCCTTGTGCACCTGTTGCAGTCTGGCTAAAGGACAGCCTGAGAGCCCCTGAACAAACCTGATCTGCCCTGGGCAGCTTGGGAAATATCACAGAATCACCAAGGTTGGGAGAGACCTCAAAGATCATCAAGTCCAACCCATCACCACAGACCTCATGGCTAAACCATGGCACCAAGTGCCACGTCTCCACATCTCTGGGTGTGGTCCCCCTCTAGCAGAAGGACAGGAGAAGAACAGGAACTGGTAACTCCTTCACCCTTCCTTCCCAAGTGGTGATGCTTAAAAATATCATCAAAGTCCTGTTTAAGGCACAGCTGCTTTTGAGCTGTCTCATGGCCTGGATCTTCTTGCCAGATATGAACTTGTGTAACACAACAGAGTGATTTGGAATCACAAGAACTCAATTTCTCCCCAGATCACCATTCATGGGCAGATGCTGCCCTGTCCTCTATTTTGTTTGCCACATCCCAATCCCAAGTAGTCAGGCAGGTGGATAACACACAGTTCTGGAGAATAAGTTGAGGGAAAGGATAGGGTTTACTGGAATGAAGAATTCTACTTGTAGGCAAAATGGCATCCACTTTGTCTTCAATTGGCCTTTGGAATGGGCTGCCCAGGGAGGTGATGGAGTCTCCATCATTGGAGGTGTTTAGAGGAAGACTGGATGAGGCACTTGGTGCCATGGCTTAGTTGATTAGATTGTGTTGGGTGATAGGCTGGACTTGATGATCTCAAAGGTCTTTTCCAACCTGGTTTAGTCTAGTCTAAATTGGTGCCCACACTACCTCATCAGTCATGTTAGTCCCAAACCAGCGTCAATGTTAGCTCACATATTCATCAGGGGATGTCAGAGCCGCACAGAATTGGTTGGAGAGTGGAGATTTGGAAACCAGCCTTATAACATTAGTGGCTCTGGCTTGCTAAGTGACCTTGGTCAGATCTTAAGTGCTTATCTGCTGGGGGGGTGTGCCTCCTTCCCACCCCCTTTTGGATCAGCAGATGAAATGCGCCACTTTGAAAATGAGGGAAATGTTATTGTGTGGATGTAAAGAGCCAAATGCTTTCCCTTCCTCCTGGCTGCTGCTGGAACTACAGCCAGTGGCCACACAACAAGGTGCTGGGGGCTGCAGGCAGGGGCACCTCCTTCATGCCTGGGGAGGGTCACAAGAGCGAATTCCTCCATCTGGCTGTGCTCCAGTTTTCTTCTCTTGGGGTTAGTGCCTGATGCATGTTGCTTTCTGTGTTGGAGGAAGGAGAAGAGCAGCTTGGAGGTGGGCTGGGTGGCAGGAACATTGACCGCCTGTGTCCTTCCCTGGTGAGGCTCTGCCAGGCTCTGCTCCTTCCCATCAAAAAGAAAGGCCAGCAGCTGCCAGCTCCCAGTGTATGGAGGGGGCTGTGGTGGCTCAGCAGGGCACCAGCAGTTGGTGTGGTGGAAGTGTTTCCTTTGGCCTCCCTGCACTCTACTGGGTCTCTGGGGCTAGTGTGGGGTATGTAGGCTGCCTGAGGATAGAGGACTTGGTTGTAAACCATTTCCCACATGTGAGGCCATTCCAACTTGTGCCCTTGGGATCAGAGATCATCTGCACTGGAGCTTTGCATGGGAACGCTGCCTGCGAGAGAGGCAGCCGCAGAGCTGCATGTGAGAGATGGAGTGAGGATATCCTTTGTGTCTCGTCCTCTCCTGCTGCCTTTTACCCCCAGGAACAGTCTTAAGGGAAACCCAGCAGCACCACAAACACTCCCAGCACAGCACAATGAGGCATGTTACATCCCTGTGTTTCTGAAGGGGCAGATGGTAATGCTAAGTTTCACCTATCCTGAATTCCACCTGTGGAATTCCCCTCCCTTGCTCAAGGCAGACAGCTGTCCTGGAAATGCTCAGTTCAAGGAGGCAGAATATAGGTTAGAACAATCTTGGTAGCTGTGACTGTCAGTTATGGGTGTTCACATCTGGGAAATGCACCAAGTTCCTCTGAGAAGGGAGATTCTGTTCTGAGCAGCCAGGGGACAGTTGGTTTGGATGTTTGCCAGTGAATCGGAAGCGGAGATCTGGGCCTTCGTCCCCGGTCCCTTATCTCCAGCCAGCTCACTGGTTGTGCATTGAGTCTCTCAATCTGGCTCAGTCCTTTATTAGCAATAGTGGCTGAGCATGGGGAAAACTCACTCTTAACACTTTCTTCAATAAAAAGGAAGCCTGGTACAGGGCAAAGGAGCAAATTTGCTTCTGCTTGCTACCTATTGGACACTTGCAATAGAGCCTTGTGGGTGACTGTGATGGAATCATGGTGGCTTCTGTTAAGCCATCTGGCCTTGACAGCTTTACCCTTGATTCCTTATCCTTCTCCTTACATATCAGACCACTAAGAATATCTGGTGGCTGCTGCCAACTCAGGGAGTCCCTCAATAGTGCTGAGAAGGTTCCTCCTGACTAAGTATCTCTCCAAGTGGCAAGGCAGTATGGGGAGGATGTCCTGGCTTTTTGTGGTAGAAAACACCCCCCTGGCTGAACACTTGGTGTATAATCAGAAAGCTGCCCTGTGCCACTAGTGGACTTTCTGAAATAAAAGCTCTATTGCATTTTTCCCTGGCCCCAGGTTATTTTGCATGAAACAATTAAACAGACCACCCAAAACTCGTTCACAAGGTTTCCCAGACGTCCTTGGAGCATTTGAAGCAGTTGAAGGAAATGAGAGTTCAGACCTGAATTCCCCAAGCAGTGACGTTCAGTCTGGAGAAAGATGTATTTTCTTTTCATTGCTTGAAGCCAAATGTCCTCAAACATTTCCTTCTTCAAACTTAGGATGTTTTTTAGTGTGAAGCCCCTCCAGGCATTCATGGGCAAGCGCTGAAGGACCTTCTGTCCCGTTTGTCAGATCCCTGAGCTCTTTCTTGTCCGGAGGACTGTTTGCTGTTCTCATATATGGATTTGATTTCAGAAAAGCAGGACAGGGAAGGCATCTGGGCTTCATCTCTGTCATAATGGCCCTAAATTTGACTCTCTTGATGGTGGTCCACCTCTGTCTGCTGAGGCTGGCAGCCTGTCACTTCAGATACTTCTGGGCCACAAGGTGAGGTCTTGAAGAACTTGACCCTAAGTTGCACCTCTTCAAACCTGAGAAACAACCTTGCTGTCCTGTCTTGTTAGTGTCAGCTGCCTTCATCTTAGCACTTCCCATCAAAGGCTGGTTCTTTGGATTGTTTATTTACAAGTAGCCTTCACAGCAACCTATCACAGCAGGGCAGGAAAATGCAGAGCTTTGGAATGAATAGGGAAAACAACACTTGCAGTCAGTGGTTGGCCTCTCCTTGAGCTGGTAGTTCTCACATTGCTGCCACCTTGCTACTCAAAAGCCAGTGACACTTAACTGAAGAGCCCTCATTGGTGGAATTCACTGGGGAACCTCAAGAGTCCTCAGGGAAACTGTCACTGGAATACCTTTTTGTGCCAGACTGGCAGCTAGTGTATTTCCACAGCCCCCAAGCTAAGTGTGCTGACCAGAGAGCAGATACCCAATTTTCACAGGAAATTTAGGAAGTAGTCTTTGCTATTTCACAGCTGGCTGGCAGGAAAGAAGAGATGGTGGTGTGCTCATCTATGTCCTTTTTCATGTTGCATGACCTTCTGAGCCTGGCACACAGCAGTGCTCCTACCTGCTGTATTTCACAGGACTGCAGGACAGTTGGGGCTGGCAGAGACCTCTGGAGATCATCCTGACCCTTCAAGGGTCAGTGAGAGCAGCTTGCTCAGAAGTGTTTCCTTTGGTTATGGCAGTAGGAGAGCTGAAATCCCATCCCAGCAGCTTCCTTCAGCAGGGTGTAGGCTACAGAGGCAAGCAGAGGAGTGAGGGTGCTGTTTGGTGTTGTCTTGTTCCTACAGGGAGAAAGATGTTCTGCTCATTGTTAACTTGTTTGGTTTGGGTTTAAGTCTGTATTAGTTGAAACAACTGCATAGGAAACTGGGTGTAAGCCCAGCTTAGGGACAAGTTTACACTATGCTGGCATCACACCAAGGAAAGGAAATTACAGCGTGCCACAACCCAAGACAAAAGCATTGGCTGCTTTATCTGGCATGCAGCTCTCTGGTTATAGCAGCAGGCTTATCTCTGCTGGCATTTCAGGTTGAGAGAGCATCAAAAGGGTCTGTTTTTTTTCATGCAGTCAGGAAGTCATGGGTTTGTGCCTCGAGAGCACAGTGAGATCCCACATACTGGGTATTTGACACTTACCTCATGTGTACGTGCAGGAGCTTGTGTCTCCGTTCCCCCATTGCCCTGAGAGTTGCAGATGCAACGTTTGAGCAAAGCCCTTCAACTGCAGAGAGTTGAACACACAGCAGCAGCACATGCTCCTGCACATGGCACCACTGTCAGGAGAGCACTGTGTTGGGTTTGTGTGGCAAGGTTTTGGTAGCAGCAAGGTGCTCCAGGGGTGGCTTCTGTGAGAAGCTGCTAGAAGCTTCCTCCGCAGTTGATGGAGCCAATGCCAGATGGCTCCAAGATGGACCTACTGCTGGCCAAGGCCAAGCCCATCAGTGATGGTGGTAGTGCCTCTGTGCTGACATATCTTTAAAGTGGGGGGAATCCCCAACCTGTACAATTGCAGCTGAAGAGACAGGTGAGAATATGCAAGAGAAAAAAAATCAGCAGACATCAGTCAGTGAAGGAGGAGAAGGAGGTATCCCAGGAGCAGAGAATCCCCTGCAGCCTGTGGTGAAGACCATGGTGAGGCAGCCTGCCCCTCTGCAGCCCATGGAGAGTAGTGGTGGAACAGATACTCACCTGCAGCCTGTGGAAGACCCCATGCTGGAGCAGGTGGAATTTGGACCCCCACAGGGGACCTAAGCTGGAGCAGTCTGCTCCTGAAGGGCTACACCCCATGGAAAGGACCCAGGCTGGAGCAGTTCATGAAGAACTGCAGCCCATGGGAAGAGCTCACATTGGAGGAATTAATGAAGAACTGGTGCCTGTGGGAGGCACCCCATGCTGGAAGAGGGGAAGAGCGTGAGGAGTCCTCCCTCTGAGGAGGAAGGAGCAGCAGACACACGTGATGAACTGACCACAACTCCCTCCTGGAAAGGAGGCAGAGAAATTGGAGTGAAGTTAAGCGCACAAAGAAGGGAGGGGTGGGAGGGAGATGTTTTAAGGTTTAGGATTTATTTCTCATTAGCTGACTCTGGTTTGGTTACTAATAAATTAGTGTTCCCCAAGTTGACTATGTTTTGCCTATGATGGTAGCTGCTGAGCAATCTCCCTGTCCTTATCTTGACCCTCAAGCCTTTTGTTACATTTTCCCTCCCCTATCCAGATGAGGAGGGAGGGAGCAGTTTTGGTGGGCACTCGGCACCCAGCCAGGGTAAACCCACCACACACAGGGAGGAAAAAATCATCATTTGCCAAAAACTAGAACACCTCAGAAAAGCATTACACAAGGCTGCTAACTCTCCAGCAGTCCAGAGCTCCTGCTGGGAGATAGAGGGATTTTACAGGTTGATTTAACAGCTTCAAAGGCAATTGTTGCTCTTTTGGGAACCACCTTCAATCTGTTCAATAATAGAAAAGCAAAGCAAACAATGTTTCTCCCCCTTTCCCCAAAACTCAAAACAAGAACCAACCAACCCCCTCAGAAAAGCTGGGGCAAGCAAACAAAAGAGAAGTAAGATAACACAGCTTTTGAAAGCCTGTTGCTTTGCAGCTGTTGACATGCTGGCTGCTTTCCAGAGCTGCTTTGAGGATCTTCTGCCAGGGCAGGGGGAAAAACCAAAAACCAAACAAACAGAAAACCCAAATAAACAAACAAAAAAGAGAAGTCCTTTACACCTGGAATCTGATGAGGACATTATTCAGCAAAGTGAATGAAGATCCTGGTTTGAGGTTTAGTGATGGGATGGCCATCTGCATCAATTTAAGAGCCAGGTAGATACAAGTGATTATCCTAGGGGTGGGAGATCTATCTTCAACTGGTGATAAAGAACAAAGAGGAAGTGGTTACAAGCTGCACCAGGGGAGGCTCAGTCTGGATGTTAGAAGAGGAGGCTCAGGGGAGACCTCATTGCTCTTTACAACTACCTGAAAGGTGGTTGTAGCCAGGAAGGGGTTGGTCTCTTCTCTCTAGCAACCAGCACCAGAACAAGAGGACATAGTCTCAAGCTGCACCAGGGGAAGATGGAATGGGCTGCCCGGGGAGGTGGTGGAGTCACCATCCCTGGAGATGTTCAAGAGGGGATTGGACGTGGCACTTGGTGCCATGGTTTAGTCATGAGGTGTGTGGTGACAGGTTGGACTTGGTGATCTTTGAGGTCTCTTCCAACCTTGGTGATACTGTGAAATACTCCTTCACAGAAAGGGTTATCAAACATTGGAATGATCTGCCCAGGGCACTGGTGGAGTCCCCATGGCTGAAGGTGTTCAAGCAGCCTGTGGACCTGGTGCTTAGGGACGTGGTTTAGTGTTGACCCTTCAGTGCTGGGTTGAGGGTTGGACTGGATAGTCTTCCAACCAGATGTATTCTGTCTAGATCTTCAGAGAAGTTTGACAGCACAACCAATAAGTGGAGATGTGAAGCTAACTTGGTGCCCACCTAGTGAGAAGCAAGCTGGGCACGTGCTAAGAATTGAAGCTGTTTAGGAAGCTGTGTCAAAGTTCAGCTTTGGTTGCAGCGGCTGCAGCATCCCTGTCCCATAGGAGAGCTCACAGGGAGTATAAAATAAGCACAGTGGTGCAGAGGAAAATGTCAGGGAAGACACACAACCCCCCTGAGCTGATGGAGGCACAGCCAGGCATTCCTGGGGCTGTGACTTGTAGCTAGGAGTCATCAATGAGCTCTGCAGAGGAAAAATGCTGTGTCAGAGCCCTGCAACAAAACAAGCAGCATCACCATGTGTCATCTGGAACATCACCTCATACAGCCAAGTACAAAGATGCCCTGAAGCACAGGTTTGGATTATAGCTAACTGAAGGGGTTGAGATGTAATTTTTTCCTTTCTTAAGTAAGTGTTGTCATAAAGTAGAGTAACTCTGGGATGGGCACACTCTGGGGTTCCTCGTGCCCTTATGTTACACCTTGTCTTTTTAGCATGCTTTAACTGGTTCTTCTTTTACCTTGATCTGTGAAGAAAGATCAGATGGTTCCTTTCATGTTGTTGTACCCTGGGATGCTTGCACCCTGCACTTTCAGCGTATGCTATTTAAAGGTTACAGGAAGACTTGTTGGCAAATGGTAGGTGACAGGTTGCAGAAACATGGGAAAATAGCAGGGGTTTCCAGTGAGAGATTGGAGAGGCAGGAAAAGAAAGAGGGGAGAATCTGCAGGCAATCTGTGCCAACCTTTAGTAGGTTGTAAGATCCCCATTTAGATGCAGAGACTGTGCAATGCAAAGCTGGAGACTGTCCTGTGTGCCTGGAGTGCAGGAAGGCTGCAGAGTGAAATCCAGGTTTCCTCTGCCCTCATTCCACCCTGGATCCATCTGATGCTTGGGGGAAGATCTACTCAGCTGCCTTGTGGATAGCTACAGCAGTCTGAGACCATTTCTCTGGTCAGGTAGCTTAGATGGAGATTTCCACAGTGTGTATAGAATCATAAAATCAATAAGCCTGGGAAAGACCTCAAATATCATCAAGTCCAGCCTGTCACCCAAGACCTCATGACTACTAAACCATGGCACCGAGTGCCTCATTCAATCCCCTCTTGAACACCTCCAGGGACTCAAAGATTTGCAAACCACTTTAGGAAACAACCAGGACAATGTCCTGTCAATCTCCAGCATAGGGCTATGGAAGGATTTTTTTTCCTTCTTCATTATTTCCTTGACCCCTTAGGAAATGTCCCTTGGGGGCATTTCAAAGTCCCACTGTGGCTATGTGGGCATCAATTGATTCCCATTGATGGAGAGGCTCATTTTTCATTTCCCACCAGGTCTTCACCCTACAGAATGGCTGCCCTTGAGCCTGGGATGTGTTATGACTAATGAGCAAATGTCACTACTGGCCATTAATCACTAATTATTCTATCATTAGTCTTCCACCTCTTCTGGAGCTGTACTGAAACAAACCAAGGGGATTTAAACCAGTGCTATCCAGCTGCCTATGTGGTTAGCGAGATGAATGCTCGTGGCCTGTCACCACACATGCCTTGCTTGGTGGGGGGTGGGTGGTCCACCCCTCTCATCATGTCTAGGCAGCTGGTGGGCAGATCCAACCTCCCCACAGGTGAACAGGCACCAGTCAAGAACAGAGGCTGCGAGGTTTCTTCAACTGGCTTCTGTTTTGGATGTTATGCTTTGGCTTGTGAACCCTGAGGAATTCAGGCCTCAGGGCGGAGGAAACGTTGGAAGAGGTCAGGCGAGCTGCGCTCCCTCTGTGCTGCTCGGAGCAGCACATAGCACACGTTCCAGGGCAACATCTGATTTTCTGCTTTTACAAGGCAGATGTTTAGGATAAGTGAGGTTCTGTTTACTTTCATTGCCATCTTCCAACCCTCCTTCCTACGTGCGTGCACACATTCGGAGACCGTAAATAAGGAGCCTTCAGATTCTGTCGGTTTTTGGGTAGCCAGCCCTGCCTTCCATCAGTGCCTGGCCTGGGTTGTGTACTGTAAATCCAGCTCCCCTTGCACATCAGTTTTACAGGGGTGTAAATCAATTAGGTCTAATTCCTTCCTCAATGACAGCAGCGTAAATCCGAGATCGCTCCGCTGACGTCGGCGCTCCAATGGCAGTGTAGAGGAAAGTTGGGCTCCCTTGACTTCAGAATGTCACTGTTGATTTACACGTGAACAAGAGGAAAAGTAGTTGGGCTCAGCATGCCCTAGCACTGTTACTGACCAGCAGGCCAGGGCTTGCTCTGGGATACTGTGGTGGTGATGGAGAGCACCTCCATGGATTTCGCTGGCGCTGAGTTGATGGAAATGAGTTGTGCCTTCAGCACGGCGTGGCTCTCAAAGAGCTCCATGTTGGAGGTCTCTAATGAATGTGCCCCTGCATAAAGTGATTAGCCCCATTGCCTCTCAGTGACACTATTCCATGAGAGTCAGATAGAGATGAATGTGACCATTTGGCTTGTGTTCTGATGATGATGATGGAGAGCAAGGCAGCAGTACCCTCATATCTTGATGGACATCAGGCAGGTGTCAATGGAGAAGCTGCTGGTTGTAGCTGGAGACAGAGGGGCACGTGGAGGAGCTGCCCTTGCAACTGGTGTCAAGAGCTAGTCTGGAGGGGTGGGAATGCTGGCTGCACTTTTCTCTTCTGAGAGGCCACAACCAGTTGCAGGCATTCTGTGCTGGCAGCATTCAGGGTGTTAATCCTTACTCACTCATTTCTCTAGATTTTCCCACCTTGTCTCTAAAGGGCTGGAAGTGAAAGCCTGGCTGTAAAAGGGGCTCTGACCCTCTCTCTTCTTTGTTGTGGCTTGGCTGTAAAAGGGGCTCTGACCCTCTCTCTTTGTTGTGGCTTCAGCCTGCAGACTGTGGATTTAAGCAAAAGGAAACAAGAAGTGGGTATTTCCTTTTGAAGCTGTAGGGCATCCCAAACTTTAAAGAGACTTTGGCAAAGAGGGTCTGGATTTCTTTGGCTGCTCTTCAGGAAGTTAGGGAGCTCAGTGGTCACCTAAGAGTCTGTCAGCCTTGCTCCATTACAGCCAGTGGAGATAAAGCTGATTTACACCCCTGTTCTGTTGGCATCTGGCCAATCTCTTAATTGTTCCTAAGTGACTTTCTTTGTTAATAGCACACATTTGCTGAGTGGCTCCATTTGCACACAGGGAAGTTCAGTCATGTGTGGCATAACTGCTTTAAAGCCAATGAGTCCTGGAGGTGCCACAGGACAGGAAGGGGCCATGAGTGTCCCAGGGAACGAAGTCCTCACCTTCTATCTTAAGAAAAGCCAGGGATGCTTTATTTGTCTCTCAGCCTTGCCAGTGCTGCCAAAGGTGAGAGGCTGCAAGAGAACCTCAAAAAACAGATGAAAAGCTGCAGTCCTCCCTTTTCCATTTCTTACCCAAGGGTCCAGCCATGCCTGTTACTGACAGACATAAGAAATGAAACCATTCTTTGTTCTCCTGACCCCAAAGAACTCCAGCTGGGTGCACAAAATGGTTCCTACCTCCACACTGTTCAACCACGGGTACAGATAGCTTCTCTGAGCTCCAGACATGGCTTTCGGCAGCCCAAGCTGAACCCACGACCAGCCACAGCTTGGAGGTACCTTGCTCACACTCACCTCCTTGTCAGCACATTCAGCAGAAATGTGGCCCCATGGAGATGAAGTGAGAGCTAAGGAGGCACGGCCCTAGTTTTCCCACCCTTCTATTCTCACTGGTGGTGAATAGCTCAGCCGAGATGTTCGCTGGCAGGGAGCAGCAGAGTTCAGCAGGCATGAAGCAAAACTGTGATGATTGCCATAGAAACTGGAGCTTGAGATGCATCCAAGGGGGCAGCAGGAAGAGGGCATTGGGCTTCTGTCTCCTGTCAAAACTCGTGTGCATGGCTTGGAGTTGATAGCATAGCAGAAAGTCACTGCAGTGATAATCGTGTCATAAAATACCCAGCTATCCAGAAGCATCGACTTCTTTTGAGTCCCTAGGAAGAGCTAAGCCAGGATGTCAAGGGCTGGCCTGTGAGGGGTGAGGGTGGTTGGTAGCACCACTGCAAAGGGAAATCTTTTTGCAACGAGGAAAGGAGGCAATGGAATCTCAGTGGTTGCGGGATGCAGAGTCCGAAACGTAGCGCCGCTCTCCCTCATGGCTCTGTTTCCTGGATGCAGCTGTGCCGTTTGTTCAGAGCATTCCTTCTTCCTCCCCCTTTGAACTCTCCACAGCGGCGGCTTTGCCCCGGGAGCTCGCAGCGCGGTTCAAGTTCCCGTGTAAGCTTACAAGCTCCATCTATAGGACAGCCGAAGAAGAGCCCTTTGGCTTCAAGCTGATGAAAAAGGGCAGAGAATCTTCACCCGGAGATTCCAGTTTTGTTCTGGAAAAACTCCAGCGTGCTTCACATGCCGCACTGCAGAAAGTCACTGCTTCTGTCGCCAGGACTTCATAGCTGGGTGTAGCTTTCCTCCCTGGTTAAACTGTCAGCCCCGGGTCCCATTCTGCATGACTGTGGGGCCCTTGCCTGTGGAAGTTGCTGTAGTTGTGGAGCTGCTCGTACTCCACACTGGAAATATCAGGGATCTTCTAAAGAGCTCCTGATCTGCAAGATTTCTGGGCTACAGTTGTGATGCCTTTAGGTGCTGACAACTCACAGTGCCCCAGGGACAGAACTAAACGTGCACAAATCATCTAAATCCAGATGATTTAGCAAATCAGCTTCTCCTCAGCTTGGTATTTAACAATTGCCAGCCCCAGCCCACACTTCTCTGCAGAGGCTGCACCAGCAGCAATAAATTGCCATCCACAGAGATTTATTTTTGGAGGAGGAAACAAAAGAGACTTTTGGTCCTTCTTTAGTTTGAAGTAGAATCCTTCTGGGCAGCAAGGTGGGGTACAGACTGAGACTGTGTGAATAGAATAGAATAGAATAGAATAGAATAGAATAGAATAGAATAGAATAGAATAGAATAGAATAGAATAATCCAGGAAAAGACCTTTGAGATCATCGAGTCCAACCCATCATCCAGCACTATCTAATCAACTAAACCATGGCACCAAGCACCTCATCCAGTCTCTTCCTAAACACCTCCAGGGATGGTGACTCCACCACCTCCCTGGGCAGCCCATTCAGAGAAGGGAGGAAGGGAGGGAAGGAAAGGGAAGGAAGAGAGGGAAGCGAAGGGAAGGAAAGGGATGGAAGAGAGGGAAGGGAGGGAGGGAAGGGGAAGGAAGGAAGGAAGGAAAGAAAGAAAAGAAAGACTGATTTTGTAAGGCATCTGGAGTGTGAGTAGTCCTTTTAAAGTGATGCTGGCAACTGCCACTGTTGTAAATAATTTCCCTCATGTTGGAACTTCATCTTTGACTTGTGCAAGAAATACAACTTCAGTTTGGATCCTCAGAATTCTTCCCAGAGCCATTGTGTTCCCAAAGAACAGATACCTTTTGTTTTCCCCTCCCTTTCTGCAGATCCACTGTGGTTTTAAATGTTGCTTTTTTCCCCCCACCCCCCCAAGACAATAATCTTTGATATGTACTTATTAAAATACCAGGCATATGCAGTATTTGTTCCTTTCTCTATCTCAAGATTAATTTCCCATTTTTTCCATCCAATGTGTCTGTCATTTGGGTATCTCACAAAGCAGAAAAAGCCTTGTGTCTTCCCTTTTGTAGAGTCACAGATATTAAAAGCAGAAGGAAATGTGTCCTCATCCCCTGGGCAGCTGACCTGAGGGTGTATGTAGAGATGCATCTATTTATGCCAATTATTTCATGCAAAAAAGCTTGGCTTTTTTTATAGCTGCTGCTGGAAAAGCTTTGTTCTGGTACTGAAGCACCCAGCTGCCCAGGGGGTACGGCAGCCTCTGCCAAATGCTTGATCACCCCACTCACACAGCTCTGCAGTGCAAGGGCACTGCAGGAACATGACTGCAAAATGTGGGGGCAGAAGCTCACCTACCTGAGGACATGCAGCATGGGGTAGCATGTATGGGCAGGTCACCACTGGTCATGGAGAGCGTGGTCTGCTCCTGGTGCTCTTTCATCCACTGGATCCTTCAAGAGGGTGTTCAGCTGGGGAGAGTGCCTGAAAGCTAAGGTGGAGCCAGTGGACGTGGTGCACCCCAGGCAGGACCAGTGAGTCCCAGGGAAGTGTACTATCTTTCTGGGCTTCAGCATTAGAATCTCTTCTACTTCAGCCTCTGTTTTGCTAAACTAATGTCATCTTTCTTTTTTCCTTTCTCTGTCCCACAGAGATCCCTGGATGTCCAGGAATGGTTGAGAGCTGAATGGGCTGACTTCTCTTCCTCACCATCCTGAGCTCACAAGGGCTCTGAAGTGATTGAGTGGGAGCATGGCCTTACTTCTCTGAGCCTGGGGATGCTGTGGGAAGTGATTGCCTCGGCAAACATCTTCATCCCAACCCATAGCCCATTGTGCATCACCTGAAGGAGAAGCTGATGAAGGATAACCAGAGGACCAGGAAAGGCTCTCCTAGCCTTGGAGGACGCAGATGGGGGACCGACCGGCACTGAGAGAGGCACTTTGACGGCGTGACTGCTTATGAAATAGGCTCTGAAAGGAAGCTACAGGAGCCCTGTGAACTGAAGGAGGTGATTGTCCAAGTCACCATGAAAGGTGCAGAAGGGTTTCCCTGGCACAGCATCCTTGGAAAGCACTTTCAAAAGGGAAGAGGGTACCAGGACCATGTGGCCATCTACATTGACTGGTTTGGAAAAAGCAAGGTCACTGCCTTACAGTCAGGTCAGGAGACCAGCAGGATGTGCTCCAGCTGCCTGTGCACGTGCTGTCTGGGGCTCCAGATGAAGCAGCAATCTGACCAAGACTGAGAGAAGGAGAGTGGAAAATTGCTTTGGCTTATTCTGTGCTTGTTTCTCCTTCTGGTGTCTCCTGTCTACCTCTTTTTCTCTCTAGGCCCATGTGTACTACATGTGTGGCCCAGACCCTCACAAACAAGCAGAAGTATTAGGACAGGGCAAATCCTGCCCAGTGCATGGCTGTGTTGCTCAGGGCAGTGCTGTTGCTAGATGGGACTGACATGGGACAGTGCAGACTTAGCATGGCCTTGGTTTGCTCCTTATGGCAACAGATCTGCAGCTGTAATGCCTGGACTTCAGACTTGAGAAAGGTTTGAACCTGGCAATCCATTTACTTGCAAGCAGTCACATGCTAGCACAGCCAGCCACACTTGGGAGCTGAGTTTTAGCACCTGAGTCCCAAAACATTAGGGAGCATCCATCCCTCTCCTGTAGGTGTGGAAATGAGCATGTCACAGGCTGCACACTTGGCTCCTGCATCTTGGACTGTAAAAAAATTCACTAAGCAGAGAGAGATACAGAGATGAGGGAAATGACAGAGACTTGGGCAGAAAACAGTAGGCAAAACTGGTTGAAAACCATAGGAAAATGTGCCCCTCTTAATTGCCCATGGTGTCCTAGCACCAGACTGTCACACCCAGCTGGGTGGCTGCAGGTCTCTGCTCACCAAGCTGCTCCCAGAGGCCTGGGCAAAACCTACTGGTACTGAACTGTGCCGGGAGCCCCATCTCAGACCTTCTCCCTTGGGCTTCCAGCTGCAAACCTCTTCCCTGATGTGCAATCCTATTTATTTATTTATTTTCTTGCTGCATGATGCAAAGCTGCTAACAGAGCACCCTCCCCAGGGAGAAGGGAGCTGGGGAATGTGTGCTGTGTCCCTGACAGGAATGGGCCAAGGGGCAGGGTTGTGCTGGAGCCGGCCGCAGGCGTATGCCCGGGATGGGTTTGTGGGGCAGGAGGAAAGGGCTGCAGTTAAAGCAGAGATGCTTCCCCTGGGGTGGGTGTGCACTTTTGACTTGTCAAGAATTAGGAACAGTCTGGGTGAACCCTTGCTGGGAAGGACAGCAGGACAGCTGTAAGCTGGATGAGCTCTGCAGTGCCCCTCTAGCCAGGTTTTCTCTGTGCAGCTGCTGCTGGTGCAGGGGATGTGCCTCTGTGGAGTTGCTTGCCCTGATCCTGTCCCTGCAACGCTCCCAGCTGTGATGAAGCAAACTTGCAATGTGTACATCCTGGCTTTGGACACTTACAGGCAGCCCTATCCCCTGCCAGGGCAGGGTCCTGCCAGCATGCTCACAGGGGTTTAATACCTGGCAGCCTTTTCTGCTCTGTCCAAAGAGAGAATGCATGTGCAGACCGATTTAAGGCAGCCACTTGGAGAGCAGCAGACACGAACCTCTCCAGGCACTGCTGTAGCTGTGCTGTAATGGCTCATGCTCAGCCTTGGCTTTTCCTACCCATTTTGCTAAAAAACTGGCACACCAGCATCACACATGGTCAGGTGTCTCATTCAGTGCAAAGCCTGCCCATGAGTCTCGGTGCAGAGGGGAGCCCTTTCTCTGAGGGAGGCAGACTGTCCTGTGTCCTGCTGCTCTTCCATGAATCCCACGCTCAGGAGCGTGGAGCCTGGGTGCCTGGGCATCCCTTGGCAGGCTCCTGGCTGCTCTAGGCCAGCCTGACTTTTCCCATACCCTTCCCTCTGAGGTGCTGCACCAAGACTTTGTCCCAACCTGCATGGCTGCTGAATGGAAATATTTCCCAAGCAAAACCTGTTCCTCAGATGATTCCTCTGCCTGGCTCTAGTCACTTCTTATGTTCTGGAAATACTGCCCTGGGGGTTAGTTTTCAGGTTAGAGGCACTCATGGGATTGTTGTAGTTCTTTTCTTACAAATCTCTCAAGCAGGTCAGTGAAATGGATACAAGTTGCTCTGATAGTTGGCCAGCATGGCCCAAAAGCAGTGACCTGCTGTTGCTGATTGCTTCCTTGCCAGGTTGAAAGTGTTGGAGATAGAAGAGATGTATTACAAATCCATCTGCCCATGACCCTTCAGGCTTGTTCCATGTATTGCATTTACCAGTGGTGTGCTGGGTCTATTTTTAAATGCTCTGACACCAGGGTCATGTTGTCCTTTGGGAGATTGCTCTGTAGTCCAAGTCAGGAGCTGCTATTAGTATTCCACCTGCATTTCCTCCTGAAAATTTCATTCCATTATTCCTAGTGCTGCTCTTCAAATACCTGCTGCTCATTATGTCCTGGTCAAGCTCTACCACTTGACCTGTGCTCTTCTTTCCTCCAAGAGCCTCTCCAGCAGTCTGTCCTTCCCATGGTTCAGCACTGAATGAGCCTGTTTGTTACTTGAGCTGTGCAGAGTCTGTTAGGGATCTGTACCCACCAGCAGAGCAGCCAGGATCTCTGGCAATGCCTGGTCTCCCCAGCAGCTGAGGAGCTGCTCTCCCCCTCATTGCAAAGCATGTGGGGTACAGGAAAGGGGCAGACAGAGAGATGTCTGAAAGTGGACCAGTGTTAGCAGTGGGCACTCATGTCCTGTAAGGAGCTAACTCCTTCCTGCAAGGAGGGACAGGAGACAGTGTCTCCACTCAGCAGAGCACAGGCTGAGCAATGCAGGTGGGTGATGCTCCAGTATTGCCTCAGCTGTACTGGGGAATCAGTGGGGAGGCTGAAATCCATGCTGTGGTGGGGAACTGGGGTCTGTCCTGCCTGGAAACTGTATCCATGAGCTGGAGGCACAGCTCTGCACGGAGGGAGCCCTGTGCCCTATGTGCAGCACGGGGGCTGGGCAGGCTCAGCACAGGAGGAGCGCTTGCCTGGGAGCCTCTGTGAGCAGCGCTCGGCTGGAGCCCTGTTGTGATTGTAAGAGCTCTGTTCTTCTCACCGAACAAACTGTTCCACAAATAAAGAATGAAAACTCCTCCTCTTCCCACTCTCCTTTTGTTATGCTGCTCACTGAGTGGTGCCAGAGGAAGGGGCTGCACCTGGATGGTGGGAGCAGGACGTCGCTGTGGTCCTGCAGATGCCAGGGCAGCTCATGGTGAGATGCTGGGGCTGGCTGGGGGAGATGTGGAATGCAGGCAGAACAGCCAGGGGGGAACCAAAACACAAAATGCACCAAACCAGGATGCAGGGCCCTGCTACAAAGCTTGCTGGTAGTGATGGGTAATGGGGTGCAGGATCTCCAGGCACTGTGGGAACGGGGCGGTTGGACAAGGTTAGAGAGAAGCTGGACAACAGCAAAGCAGTCCGTGGAAGTACCATTCCTCCAGGTGCTGTGGAGCAGAGCAGGAGGACAGGTCAAAGAAACTGAAGAAGAGGAAATAAATAAATGAACAGGTGAAAGAGGGTGCTGAGTCCACCATGGGTTACACAGGATGACAACACAGGAAATTGGAGTCTCCTGCATGGCAGTGTGTGGTACTGAGGGCTGATTCTTAGTGCAAACTCCAGATCAGTGATAAAGCAGAATCTCCTTAATTCCTCCTCTCAGTCCCCAGCTGTTCTCCCTGGTGGCATGGGGCAGGGTGGCAGTGACAACATTAGGGCTCTTCAGAAGCGATTGTCAGAGGAAGGACTTGGTCCCCAAACAACAGAAGAATCAAAATTACACATTTCCAACAGAATTCATGATTAGGCAATTAATCACCCCCATTTAAAACACTGGAGGGCCTGGAAGCCCTAATGCATAAAGATGTTCAAGGCAGTGTTAGTGCTCTATCTGCATCAGCAGCCTGTTGTCTGGCTGCCAGTGGGCTTTAGGCAGGATCCACGCTGCGGGTCCTCGCAGCCTGGGGACCAGTCCTCTGGTGGGACCTGCGTGCAGAGCTGCTAGGAGCATTTGTTATCTCTTGCCAGAGAACAGAAATGGCCTTGAACTGCTTCATAACTGTATGCAGGTCTTCATTTCGTGTCACCAGGAACCACACCAATTCAGCAGCTCTCAGCCCTGCAAGACATTTTCAAGACACACACAGCTGTGGCAATGTGTGCAATCCATGTGCATACCCAAGTGCCTACCCAGCTACATTAAAGAGGCTTGTCTAACCTCTGCAGGCCTCCAGCAAGCTAACAGGGTGGATTTTCTCCATCTCCCAGACTTTATCTGGGTATACTGAGCTCTGGGGTCAGCCCTGGGCTTTGGGACAGGATAAACTGTGAGCCTTATTTGCCTGGAGCACAGACAACCCTACTGCCTCCAGACTGCTCAGGCTGTGTCCAAATACCTTTCTCAAGTTCCTAGAGCTTTAAAAGCAATCCAGGGTAAAGAGCTGCAAGGAGATTATTGCAGGACATAACTGCAATAAACCTTTTCTTCATCCTTTCATGGTTAGAGGTATGAACATGAATTATGGTACCTTAAACCTTTTGAGAGCAGCATGTGAAAATTGCTTTTGTCAAAGGGCTGGTAAAGAGCCTCGTTAAGCTGAGATGTCAGCGCTTGCGAATGCTGCTGTCTGAATGGAGTGATTTTACGAGTCACTTTAATCCTCCCAGGAATCAAATGACCACTTTCCACTGGCTCTGAGCAGCCAGTTCAGCCTTTGCCCCTTGTTTCCCGACCTGTTTGCTCGTTTGAGGCTCTGGCACCGTGGCCTCTTGCAGCAGATGAGATGCCTCAGAACTTGCAAATGTAAACAGGTTGATAACAATCTCCACATCTGGCCCGGCTTTCAGCTACCTGGCAAACACCACAGGTTACAGAGAATTCAGAGGCTTTTCATATGCACTCTCAGCAAAACAAGAGGAAAGAGAAGTTCATCTGCTCCAGCTGCAACTTCCAGGGTTGTTTTGATAGCAAGCAGGGCTCCCAGCCTCCAGCAGCCCAGGAGCAGGATGAGTTCCTGCAGTGCCCTGTTGTTTCTGGGATCAGGTATTCCTGGAGGATAAAGATGAGAGGGACCATGCCCTGAAGGGTGTCTTAGTTCCCACACAGACCTGCAGGTCATGGTCCTTGCTGGCTGCAGCCACATGCCTTCATTCAATGGTCCTCCAGTTCTTAGCATCCTCTTAAAAATCCCACAGCTGGGCATAAGCAGCAGGTACTGTCCCAGCTTTCTGTGCCTCCTGGAGGATGGGTCCCTTTCCCCAGTCACACTTCCTGGCCTGCACCAATATTATGCCTGAGCCTCTTTGGACAGCCCAACCTGCTAACATTCTGCCTTCCTGAGGCAGGAGCTGACTTCTAGGTCTCCCAGACACCTTTCCTTTCAACTCTATAGGCATAAGCCCCATTAAATGTTGGATTAAATAACTTTGTGCTGACAATTTACCATCATTTCAGCTATTGTGGGAGAACACTTAAATCCCAGATGCTCTGTTTTGGTCTCCATGGAAATTGATGGGGGGAGGTGGGGGGGTCACCTTTTGATTGTAGAATCCTGATGCTGAGGAGAATGATTTTGCCTCCTCAGTGGAGGAAGTGATGGGGGCTGGGTTTGTTTGTCTGCTTTTGGTTTTGTACATGTCTGTCAGCGAAATTCATCATGAAAATGTGAACCTAACCCAGACCAAGCTGTCATCTGACAGCAGCAAATGGAAAACAGGGAAGAAGGAGCATTACAGAAATGCAAATGATGGTAATTAAAAACGCCAGGGAAATGACAGCAAAATGCACCTGGGCATTGCAAACACAAAGCTGCTTTATCACTGCTGCTTCTCTCAAGACTGTTGTGACTGGGAACGTAAAGAGTAGAGAAATATCTTACGCTGTAGGTAACCATTAAGTATTTTGTTGCTTGTCCTGACTGCAGCCTGCATGGGGAGCCCATGTTTCAAGAGTTAATCCCCATTCATAGCCTCACAACCAACTGAAAGGCTGTAGGGGCATCTAGGGGTGCGGATGACTATTAGGGTGTTGCAGCCAGGCAACCAGAGCAGAGAGCTGCACGGGTCTGGGTGTTGCAGCAGCCACCTGGGAAAGGGTCTAGTCCTGCAAAGCCCAAGTGGGGGCAAGTAGAGGAGTGAAAAACTGGCAGAGGTGATATCCTCAGGGTAGCAAAGAGCATCAAAACATACAGCTTGGTTAAGCAGAGGTCAGCTACCATGAGGAAAGGATGACTGCCCTGTGCTAGGATAAACTGCCCCTCTATGTGGGCTATTTCTCTCCAAGATTACAGAAGCACTCTGGAGTAGCTCAGCTGGAAACATCTGCATTTGCTCAGACAAACCCTGGCCACTCACTCTGCTCTCTGCAGCCTTTTCAATGACCCTGCACTGGTACAGGAATGGGAGGCTGGCTCTATGGCAGGGCTGCATTTTGCCCCTAGTGCCAGCCTGCCAAGGGCAGGGAACACAGCAGTGCCTTGCTCAGGGGCACCATGCATTCCTGTTTGCACTCCTGCTTGTGCAAGCCCAGGGGGAGCATCAGCTGCTGCTTCTTGCAAGAAATGTGCAGAAAGAATGGAATGGAATGGAATGGAATGGAATGGAATGGAATGGAATGGAATGGAATGGAATAGAATAGAATAGAATAGAATAGAATAGAATAGAATAGAATAGAATAGAATAGAATAGAATAGAATAGAATAGAATAGAATTAACCAGGTTGGAAGAGACCTTTGAGACCACTGAGTCCAACCTATCATCCAACACTATTTAATCAACTAAACCATGGCACCAAGCACCCCATCCAGTCTCTAATGGAACCAGAAAGGGGCTGCACAATGAGCCCCAAGCTTGCAAGGGCAGATTTTGGGGAAGGTTCTGGTTTGGTTTGGTTTTAAAGGGCATATTTATCATCTTTGAAAAGTCATCTCAGATGTTTCTTTTCACAAAACAAGTAAGTCACATCTTCCTTGCCATGTTCTTCCCCTTGCCATCTCTAATGCCAGGTGGAGTGCACTGACCCATGGACTATTCTGCTCTTCCTTACACTCCTTCAGCTGGTGGAGTTTTGTGATTTTTATTTTTCTTCTTTTTAGCAACAAAGGAGGAGGGGAAGAGAAAAATGAGCACACCCTCAGCATCATCTAGACAAGAGCATTCAGGGACAAAGCAAATGAAGAGGAAATTAAACTGTGTGCAGTCTTCTTTTATCATCAAAACCAGGGCAGAATGAATGTGTCAATCCAAAATCAAGTTTGCCATCTTTGAGAGATCTCTTTATGAAAAGTGTAGTTAGAAAGCACTTTTTCTTTCTTTTTTCTTCCTTTCTTCTTTCTTCCTTTCTTATTTTCTTTTCTTTCTTTCTTTCTTTCTTTCTTTCTTTCTTTCTTTCTTTCTTTCTTTCTTTTTCTTTCTTTCTTTCTTTGTTTCTTTGTTTCTTTCTTTCTTTCTTTCTTTCTTTCTTTCTTTTTCTTTCTTTCTTTCTTTCTTTCTTTTTTCTTTCTTTCTTATTTTCTTTCTTTCTTTCTTTCTTCCTTCCTTCCTTTCTTTCTTTCTTATTCTCTTATTTTCTTTCTTTCTTTCTTTCTTTCTTTCTTTCTTTCTTTCTTTCTTTCTTTCTTTCTTTCTTTCTTTCTTTCTTTCTCTTTCTTTCTTCCTTCTTTTTTCTTTTTTTTTCTTTTTTTTGAGAGAGAAAGATGGCTTTCATGGGGTCTGACTCTTTGATCCCCAGATTGTGGCTAATGAGAGTTAAATGACACTTCCAGCTCTCCCTCCTTCAGTACTTAGAATCATAGTATCAGTCAGGGTTGGAAGGGACCACAAGGATCATCTAGTTCCAACCCCCCTGCCATGGGCAGGGACACCCCACACTGGATCAGGCTGGCCAGAGCCTCATCCAGCCTGGGCTTAAACACCTCCAGGGACAGCGCCCCAACCACCTCCCTGGACAACCCATTCCAGGGCTTCACCACTCTCATGGTGAAGAACTTCCTCCTCACGTCCAGCCTGAATCTCCCCACCTCCAGCTTCATTCCATTCCCCCTAGTCCTATCACTACCTGATATCCTAAGAAGTCCCTCCCCAGCATTCTTGTAGGCCCCCTTCAGATACTGGAAGGCTACAATAAGGTCTCCTCGGAGCCTTCTCTTCTCCAGACTGAACAGTCCCAACTCTTTCAGTCTGTGCTCACAGGAGAGGTGCTCCAGCCCTCTGATCATCCTCTGATCATACTTGATGATGGTCCATGTACAAACTCTGGATGGTTTTGGTAAGGAGCCTGAGAACAGCACCTGGCAATCAAACCCCAGGTGATGGACACCCTCGTGCTGCACAGCCCAGCTACAGCATGCTCAGCCTCCAGGACACAAACATCCCCAGGTTCTGCTCAGCACCTTGGATGTGACTTACAGGGTCAGGGACATTGATGTGCAGCAGCTACCTTGGCTTGCTTCACTTTCTCTTAATTGTCAGCCTTCTGTAGGCAAAAGTAGGTTGTGCTGTGCCTGATTTTCATTGCATGCCTCCTGCCATATTCATCCATTTGCTGCTTTTTTTCCCCTGAAGTGTCTCTGTGCCACCTACACAGCTGAATTCCCAGGGGATGGTCTGCAGCGTGGGCGCCCGCAGCCCACGGAAGCCAGGCAGTGTGGTTCCTGGCAGGAGAGGTGGAAAAGGGAGAGAACTCTTTTGCCCTCCCACGCTGCTGCCTGCAGCCCAGCTGCTGCTACATCCCAGGTGTGCCTGGCAGTGAGCCGTGGGATAACGGCAGGAGGAATTGTACCGTGTTTGCCAGCAGCTGGGGGGGTGGGGGGCTCCGAGCAGCCTGGCCGCCCGCAGTGGCTCCGGGGCAGCACCTGTTGCTCTTGAGCCTGACCTCGGCAGGGGCTTGCTGCTATTTTTGGAGTGTGCTTGAGGGCAGGAAGGATTAGCATTCCCCAAATGCAGAAGAGCCAGGCTTGTTATGAACAGAGAGTGCTCAGATTTGCTCAGCAGCAAGGTCTGCCCAGGCTAGGGGCAGAAAGAGCTAACCTGGATCTCCTCAGGCGCAGAGGGAGCAAATCCAGAAGCAAGGTGCTTAGAACTCACCCACAAATGGCAACAGGGACAACAATGGCAAGTTTGCAGCGATTCTGGGGTGGCTGAAAAGTGCTATCCAAGGGTCAAAAGCTTCTCTGCTCACACTGAACAGTGTCCTGCATCTATACTGGGCTGGCATACAAGAGAGACACAGTCCCTAGATGTAGGCTTGAAGGAGGGAAGCTTGAGGAAAAGATGCTTCTTCCAGGACTGAAAAAGGACAGTTGCTGCAGAGATCAGAAAAGCCCACAGAGGAACTTTGCAGGAGAGGATTTTCTTGTCCATAGGAGTTAGATCATGTGGTGACACCCATGGATGCCAGAGGAGCTCCAAAGCTGACACGCTTAATAAAGATACACTGCAGGGCAAGTCCCTGGAGAGCTTTCAAAAAGTGTTGTTTTCATCTTGCTCAGACAAAACATGCCACTTATTCTGGCACCTGGAGCTCTGACTCTGCCTGCAGCCTCCCCTCTCTTTTCAGGTCCTGCAGGGAGAGGGGACCCACAAGATGCTTGTGTCAAGTCCTAAAGCCTCACTTGTGCTCCTTTCCATGTGGATAGGGCAATTTCCACCACTCGCCCCCCACAAAGCTGGAAAATGCTGAGGCATGTGCCCAGAAAGGGAGGGACAAAACAAAGCACTATGAGATGAATCAAGGCAATGGGGTTGGGCAAAGGAGAAAAGGCAGGCACAGGGAGGCTGAAAGCAAAGCAGCCCTCCTGAGGCAAATGCCCTGAAACCTCAGGGGAAGCCCAGAGGTTCTGGTTTCACCCCATTTTCTTCCTCTTTGGAACAGACTCATCTCACTTGTGTGATGGAAGCACAGCAGTCAGAAATAGTGGCAAACACTCTTGCTGCTCCTGAGCCCTGTAGCTCTGAAGCAAGGCAGTGCTGGTGGGATGATAAAACCAACCAGGTTTATCTGCAAGATGCCACTGCAGACGTGCCACGGGCAGGATGTCAGCAGCTGCAGTCACAACACCATGCTTCCACTTCAGCACTTGGAGAAATCCGGGGTAATTCTGAGGAAGAAGAGAACAAGCCTGTCCCCAGAATAGAAATGAACACCCATTTCATCAGCTAAGATTTTTCCCTGTGCCTGTTTCAGCATTGATTCCTGGGGCGGTGGGGTGCTGATTAGCAATTACAGAATGTACCACAGGGCAGCGTCTCCACCGCAGCTGGGGACTGTGTCAGCCTGCTGGCTGCTTCTCCAAGGGGCAGGAAACCACCTGCTGGATGACTCCGAAGGAACCAAACATTTCCCTTCCCTTCCCTTCCCTTCCCTTCCCTTCCCTTCCCTTCCCTTCCCTTCCCTTCCCTTCCCTTCCCTTCCCTTCCCTTCCCTTCCCTTCCCTTCCCTTCCCTTCCCTTCCCTTCCCTTCCCTTCCCTTCCCTTCCCTTCCCTTCCCTTCCCTTCCCTTCCCTTCCCTTCCCTTCTCTTCTCCTTTTCTCTTTTCTTTTTCTTTCCTTTCCTTCCTTTTCCTTTTCTTTCCATCTCCTTCCTTCTCTTTCCCTTCCTTTTCCTTCTTTTCTTTCCTTTTCCTCTCTCCTCTCCTCTCCTCTCCTCTCCTCTCCGAACCGAACCGAACCGAACTCTCCAAACCTCTCCTCTCTGAACCTCTCCTCTCCAAACCTCTCCTCTCCAAACCTCTCCTCTCTGAATCTCTCCTCTCTGAATCTCTCCTCTCCTCTCTGAACCTCTCCTCTCTGAATCTCTCCTCTTTCTCTCCCCTTGATCAGCAACATTCAGCTGCCTCATGCAACTGCCTGAGCAGTACCTCTCTTCCTAAGACTGTTTTCTCTTCTTGCTCTTCTCCTTCTAGTCAGGGATGTATTTCCTCCCAACCCACCTGAACCTCCATTTCTTTGCCACAGGCTGCAGTAAGAGCCTTCCAGCTCAGTGCTGGTCTGTACAAAGCTGGTGAGAAGAAGCAGTCTCCACCTGTCTGTGAGCACATCTTCCAGGACATTTCATGTCCCCTCCAACGACAGCTTAGGCACTGCTGGTCCCAAACTCCACACTTTGGTTCTAAGGAGGGATTCGTTGTCCTGTCCATTGGGAGGCTGAGCTTCCAGGTTGAGCCAGACGAGGATATCAGAGGGCAATGCCAAAGGGGCTTTCCTCCACCAGCACAGCCTGTCTCCAACCTTCCCACCTTCCCATGGCTGGGGCAGCAGCCTGCTGTCTGCAGCCTAATGGCTGCCGCAAATGACTTGGGGTGGGCTTCAAGTACAGCGTGGCTCTCCGGATTTGAATCTCACTCTATTATTAACCTGGCTGAGGAACAGGAAAACCTTGTGCATCTGGCCAGGGCTTGCCTGCTTTGTATATTCCCCTCTTCCTTTGGGATGTCAGGTGCCACTCTCAGGGACAGGATATTGGTCACACTGCAAAATCCCCCCTCTCCTACAAGCCATCCTTGTCCAGAGAAAAGCCTCCTGCAGTACCACAGCAGCAACAGAGTGGGCAGGGATTGGGCTGTAGGAGCCTATGTAGGCTGGATGTTAGGAAGAAGTTCTTCACAGAAAGAGTGATTTGCCATTGGAATGGGCTGCCCAGGGAGGTGGTGGAGTCACCATCACTGGAGGTGTTTAAGAGGAGACTGGATGAGGCACTTGGTGCCATGGTTTAGTTCATTAGATGGTGTTGGGTGATGGGGTGGACTTGATGATCTCAAAGGTCTTTTCCAGCCTGGCTAATTCTATTCTATTCTATATCCACTGATGCTTGGATGCTTAGGGGCTTCAGCAGCTCACTAAATACCCCTGGCTTACCTGTAACATTACTGGCTATACCAACACTGCAAGGAGAATGTTGGCAATTCCAGAAAGCCCAATAAAATAATGGCCTCATCACTATTGATTGCTTTGGAGCAGACACTTGTGCCCACAGGAATCCTAATGTGCTGGTAGGGTATCAGTGGGGGTGCCCTGGGTGTCCTGAGGAGCTGGCACTGATGCACAGTGTTAGCAGCCCATCTTCATTTGTTGCTGTTACATGTGGTGCATGCTGGTTCTAAGCAAGCTCTTCTTACAGGCTGTAATTTCTTTCTGCTGATGGCAGAGGCCAGCTGCAGTGGGGCAGAGCATTGTGGTCCCTTGGGGAGCATGGCAGGGAGGGGACTGTGGGTGTGCTGGCACTGCTCAGCATCCTGCAGGGAGAGGGGACCCACAAGATGCTTGTGTCAAGTCCTAAAGCCTCACCTGTGCATCTTCCCATGTGGATAGGGCAATTCCCACTTCTTGCCCCCCCCAAGCTGTGCTGGCAGCAGGTGCCTGATGCAGAGTCCTGAAGATGGGGTTTGTACAGCCCCCTGTACACACCCAACATTTCCCCATCTCTTCTGGCTTGCTCAGCTCTAACCTCCCTGCTTTGCTGCTACCACCCACCCAGGCAAGCAGGGCTCTGCAGCACTGTGTGAGGACAACAGCACAGAACCTCATCCCCAGGCAGAGGAAGGGAATTTATCTCCTGGTTGCTCAGCTCATGCCCTGTTTATGGTCTGAATCCCAGGGTCTGGTGCTCTATTACAGCCCAGCATGCTGAGCTTCCTCTTTCTGATCTGGGCTGCCAGCTGCAGTGTGGAAATGAGATAGGTTTAATTAACCAAGGGGAAAAAAGGCAAAAAAGAATCTGTGGAGAAGGCAAGAAAAGAAATAAAAATGAGAGCATTTACACTCTTAGTTACAGAACTGCTCCTACAGCTGGGACAGCAGGGAGATGGGGAAAAAGACCTGAGAAGAAAGACTTCCAAGGAGACCTGGTCCTGGAGATGAAACACTGAATAGGGTACATTTGATACGTAAAATGCCTGCTGCTGCAGGAACCCAGGCTGTTAATTGGATTGACAATCCCTTTGATCTCAGATATATGTCTGCTGGCTGATTCATGCTGAGACATCCTTCTGACCTTTTGAATACTCAGCTTTTTGAGGAGAAGCAAATGGGAAGCAGACTTCTTGCAGTAAAGTAGTCACTGTAGCAGTCGTCCTCCTTTTCTTCAGCTTGATGTGTCAATATCTGACTAATGGATGCAAATAGCTGAGTAACTTCACCTTACCACCAAAAGATGATCCCCCATGGACAACACTGCCAACCAGGCAAGAGAGCAGGACCAGGCCCGAGGAGAAAAGTGGCAGCTGTTGTTCCAAATCTTTGTCAAAGGCAACTCCATAGAGTGGGTGTTGAGATTAGCTCAACTCAAAGCTGGGGACTGTCCATAGCAGCAAGCTGAATAAAGAGGTGAGGAGGAGGCAAACATGCCAGCACCAGCCCAGACTTGTGGTGCTCCCTGCTGGTGCAGAGCACAGATGGAGCCCCCTAGGAGCATGGCTGCCATCTCCAGCCCTCTTTCCCTGACTGGGAGGTGCATGGTAAGCTACAGCACCTATGTTCCTCAAGGGAGAAGTTCTCCTATACATCCCCTATGCAGACAGGTCTCTCAGTGGCTCTGCACATAGTCCCCTGGCATGGATGGCATTTGCAACACAAAGCACCCTCTCATGTCTCTAGGAGAGGACCAGGGAGCTGGCAGACTTGTCTCTCCTCTTAGCATGTTGCAAAAAGCTGTTTGTCATGAGAACTCCTAATGAGCTTCATTAATGTTCCCCTGGGAGATACTGAGACTAAAGCCTTCAGCAGATAAAGAGAGCTTCTGCCAGGCTGAAGGGATTTTTGTTTGCAGCAGCTTTGTCCTTCATGGCTTTCCCAACAGTTATAGCCTGGCTTCTCTTCTTCTGGAACAGAGAAAGCCTGGGGAGTTGTGCAGCAGCTCTGAGGGCTGGCAGCATGCCCCTTTCAGGGATGCTGTACCCATGTCCAGGTGCTCTTTACTGGGGTGGTGTTTCTTGACAAGCCACATCCACATTAGAGCTCACCTCATATACACAAGTGTAAATACAACATCACTCCACACAACCTCACATAGGCCAGTCCCAAGCTCCTGGAGACCCTTCTCAGAATGGTAGTAGAGGGGAGGAAAGGAGCCTGACTCACCAGGTGCTGTACCTGAATTTCTTCCTGACTCAATAGCATGGAATGTAGGTTTGTGTCAGGGCTGGTTTCCCACCCCTTTTTGGGGTTAGCCTCTCCAGGGCAGTGCCTGCTAGAGGAGGTTCCCTGACTCTGTCCTGATGCAGGCAGATCTCTGTCTGAAGTGCCCTTCATGCCTACCTGTAACCTTCATCTCCTGCAACCTGCAACCTAGTCCCTCCTGTGCCTGGGGCAGGTAGCAAGGGGTTACAGCCCAGAGAAGAGCAGCAGCAGCCCGGGCAGAGGTGTGCAGTCCTTCCCACCCACCCACAGCTCCTGTGGTGCACACAGAGGGTCAGGAATCCCAACAAAGAGCCCTGCTGCTTTCTACCAGAAACAGATGGGCAAAGCTCAAGCTTCACCCATACAGATCTCCCTGTTTTCTTCAGTCTCCTTCCAACTTCAAACGTTGCAAAGCAAAGCAAGGGGAAGAAACAGGAGTCCTTTCCATTCCTGGGTGCAGAGGGCTGAGATGTATCTGTATCCCCTGCTCAAGTACAGGGACAAACTTCAGTGAAAGATGATTTCTGTCTTGAGTGATTAGTGCAGCCTTCAACAACATAAAACGCTTCTGCTGATGCAACAGAATTTATAAGCCAAAGGATCATATACTACATAGGAACTGAACCACAGGTCTTCCAACCCTCCCCATAGCTAAATTAAAGCCCCTAAGGGCTCCTCCACAGCAGGTGGGATGGGGACAGACATCTCCAAGTAGAAATCCCAGGAGGACATCATTTCTGAAGCCACATCAACCACAAAGATACCCCAATGATTAGGTTGGCATGTGAACCCAGGAGAAGGGTCAGGGGAGAGCCAGCACCCCCCTGCCTGGCTGTGTAACTTGCAGAATGGAGCAAGCACCCTGACCACAGTGCTCAGCCTGACTCCTGCCTGCAGCCAAGCAGCTAGAGAGCATCTCTGCAAGAGCACAGGGTCACCAGCAGCACAGGAGGAACACATGGGTCATCACAAATGCCTAGCAGAGAGACAAAGAAGAGCTCAGACCAAATGATAGAGCAGAACAAACTTCCTCAGCTATAACCTTACAGCTCAGGTCAGCCAGGCTGCATTAGAAGCAAACCAAGACCTTACACTTGGGCAGCCAGTGCTGCCTCTCCTACATTCATGCAGCAGCCACTCATGCACAGATGAGTCTCTGAATTCTCCACAGCTGGCCTTGGTCTACAGCTCTAAGTGTTGTGGGCATGTTGTGGAAGAACTGCATCTGGGGCTCTGTTTTCTGAAGTGGCTCTGCAGGTGAATCAAAGAGCAGTGCTAAAAGGGGAGCTCTCAAATCTGACTCAGGAGCAGAGATTTGGATGAATGGAATGTTGTAGGTACAGGAAGAAGGAAGGCTTTGTCTTTGCTTCTTTTGTGTTTGGAGGAAGGGATGTTATGTGGGTGTACCTACCACTGGTGTTTTGTGGAGCTAGCTGTGATGATTGTTCTGGCATTCCTCAGTCCTTCAGAGGAGGTAAGCTTGGAGAAGGGAATGAAAGTAGGCTGGAAGGCTGTCCAAGCAGCTAACTCTTGTATTGGAACCAGTGAAGAAGAAGAAGAGATTTCATTTTCCCCCCACTGAGAATGTGATGATGAACAGTGTGTCAGAGGGCTGTAGCCTGGCAGTAAGGGGCCTCTTGTTAGGAACCAGAAGTGTTTTCTAGGTGTTTTCATTGCCTGTTCAACTACAGATGCCTTTAGTGAGCCAAAACCCAGGCTCAGCAACACCATGGTGGCTAGAGATGTGTCTGCTGCTAGGTGGAACTCTGTCGGAGCCGTCATCCATCAAGCTGTCTCTGGGAGCATCTTTGTTCTTGAGTCATCAATGCACAACTGGCTATGGTCTTGAGCTCCCTGTGCAAAACCACTTGTGGTTTTGAAAACCCCACCTCCTTGGCATACAAAGCTCCCTGGAGCATCTTGCCTGCATCTAGTCTGAGAGAAGAAGAGAAAGCTTCAATTTGCAATTCCAGTGCTGGAGGCTGAAAGCAAAGGGCAGATGATGTATCCAAACCCAGCTCGTGGCACAGCTGAGCTGGTGCTCTGAGCCAGTTAACTGAGCTGGACAGGCAGCTCCTAAATGAAGCACTAAGTCCTTTCTTTGACCATTTCTGACTTTCCCTCAGTTTCTTCTCTTCCCACCTTTGGGTTTTAAGGCTAATAGGGGAAAAGTATCCGGTGTCATGACGGCCAGGAGGAGCCCTTGCTTCTAAGACTTGTTGCTAGGGAAGCTGGCAGTGTGGTGGTGACTTCCCACTTGCTGAAAAGCAGGATTTTGAGTTTGAAGCCTTGGGGGAGGCAATGGGACAAGAACAAAAAGGAGGCTGTGGCATTAAATCATTAATTGCAACATAATCATGAATAGTGTGGTTTTGGCTGCCTGATCCACTCCTCTGATGAGGAACTGTAATCCTGCCTTCCCTCAAGAGTTTTTTCACACAGAGATCACAGCAGGATCTTTCTTCAGCTGGAAATATTCCTCCTGCTTTTTCACACAGAGCAGTGAACATGGTTGCCTTGTCTCTGTTTTAAAGCACACCCTGTTCCTCTCTTCCACGTTTCCACCCCTCTGTTATTCTGATCAGGCAAAACCGCATCTGCAGTGCGCCCAAGCACCACTGTCTCTGCATGGACAGGCTGTGCTGGACCCAAAGTCCAGCTGCCCATGTAGAGGTGCCTGTGGTCAGCTTAGCTGATGCCACTCAAAACAAGGAGAACTGTAAGCTATGGCAGTAATTAAGAAGACAAAAAGTGATGTAGTTCCAGGGAAGAGCAAAGGCAGTCATCGCTGCCTTTATCCTGGTGTGGGATGGGTCAGAGCTAGGCTAGACCCTCACAGGGAGTGAAGGCTTAGGGGTTTCAGCCTCTTGGCACATTTGACATCAAGACTCACACCTGAAATTCCAAGCATTGTGCTTTGGCAGGTCAGAACCCAGCTGCTTTGCCTGTTTGTGCGTGACCAACACAAAAGCTATTTTACTTCATGTGGGAAAGTCTCCACGTGTAGACACAACTCATTTCCTTTCTCACCCTGGCTGGTTCTCCCTGTGAACAGCTCAGCTTTGCAAGAAGACAGCTCTCCAGAAGCCCTAACCTGACCTCTGTCCCTGGGGATGGACACACCTCGAAGTGTGCAACTAGGTCCAAAGCCTGCAGGTGAAAGTTGCTCAGAGGATGCCAAAACTAAGCTCACAGTCCAGGCTGGAGCTGCATATGTCAAGAGGGCTCAGAAAGCCACTTTCTCATCCAGGCTTTCCACTAAACCCACAACTTCCCATGTACCCTGCTTCAGGAGACCTTGTTTGACATGCTATGAGCTCACAGCAGAGGGGAAGGGGGCACCAGGAAGGAAGACTCTGTCTCCTAAAATAGCCCTGACAGGTGCCCTTAATATCCTGGCATGAGTGTGACACTGCCAAGTGAGGGCCATTAGAGATCCCAAAATGGATTTCGCCTTGCCCAGTCTAACCCTGGACCTTTGGGTCACTTTTATTCGTTCACTTTCTACCAAGCACAGAGTCTGGAGAGCAGAAACATGCCCATGGCCACACATGCACAGCAGTCATCTCACTGCTAAGGCAGGTAGCTGTGGGGAGCTTGCTCTACATCCCCAGCACGCCGCCAGGCCCCCCTGCTCGGGCGGCGCCAGGACGCGCCGGTCCCTGTGAGGGACTGCTCTTGCTGAGTCACAATCTGTCTTCCATCTGCTGCTTCTCATGGGGCTTCTGTGCTTTGTCAGGTCAGGGATTTGCTTCCTGAATCTTTGGTTTCATATCTTCTTTTTAAACTGCCACTTACTAGCAGCAGCTCAGCAATCTCACCATTGTGTTCTCTCCTTGGTTTTCTCTCCTTTCTCACAAGCTGTAACTTGTGTGCTCCAGCCCTCGTGATGCCTCACTTAAGATGAGAAATTAATACAAGGAAAGCTCTTTGTACACCTATGGCCTAGCTGACCTCTAGGCATTGCCCCAGATGTGTGCAGCAATTGCATCCTGCTGGTCCTGTGTTGAGACGTGTCCCTCACATGATGGTTTGAAGCTGAGGGAGACCAGGGTTAGACTGGAGCTGGGGAAGAAGTTCTTCAGTACAAGGATGGTGAGACTCTGGAACAGGTTGCCCAGGGAGGCTGTGGATGCCTCCTGCCTGGAGGTGTTCAAGGCCAGTCTGGATGAGGCCTTGAGCAACCTGGGCTGGTGGGAGGTGTCCCTACCCATGGCAGAGGGTTGGAGTAGATGATCTTTGAGGTCCTTCCCATCCTGAGCCACTCTGTGTTTCCTCCTTCTAGATGCAGGCTTTTCTTTTGGGGGCTGGGACTCTGTGATGAATGGACAGCATGTGGATGGACAGAGTCCTGATGCACTACTGTAAGGCAAAACTGCACGGTGGATAGGGTTTTCCTCCTGGCACTGCCAGGAGGATGTTAGAAACATCAACTAAACCACCTTATTCTGCACTTCATCTTCTGACTTCCCCTCTAAACACACAAACTTCTCTCCAGGACAAGCAACAGGTTTTGTAACTGTTCTCCCTGGCTGGTGGAGCCTTAGGGATGTCATCCACAGGTAGGTACTTTGGAATCATCTCGCTTTACCGAGACCTGCTCTGTCCCCTCTCCTCCTGCCTGTGCCGGAGCTGCTCTGTTTGTGATAGCTGTCTGGGAGAGGGTCCTGGAGATGATGGTGGGGCATGCAGTAGATCAGCTTTCCAGTGAAGCAGGAGTATTTGAATCCTTCAGAGATAGAAGTTTTTATTAAAGGGCAAGAGGCTAATTCCTCCTTTGGCAGATGACACAATGTTCCACAAGGCAAAGAAAAGCATTTCGAGCATACCAGCAGCCTAACTGAAAACAACCCACCCAGCCTCAAAGCAGCAAATCCAATCAAGCATTCTTGTTAAGTGCAGGCTTTGAAGAACATTGTATTTAATCATGAAGGGTCCTGAATCGATAGGAATAATCTGAAGTGACTCTGAGCAGCAGGGGCAGTTTGTGTTTACAAAGAGATGAATGTTGATGAAGCCTTTGCAAGGGCGGCCCGAATCACGCTGCAAAGCCCGCTCCTGCCGTGGCCTGTGCATGGAGGTGGTGACAGATGTCCTAGGCCACAGGGCAAGGGTCCCCACAGCCTATGCAGGGAGAAAAAGTGCACTGAAAATACGTAGGAGGCTCTCCTCCTGCTGAATGTAGACCCAGCCTGTGCCGTTGTGCAGCAAAGGCTGACACACAAGCTGTTTCCTCTTCCCACTGCTGCTGTAGCTGGTACCAAACATCACATTCACACCACCATCCAAAGTCAAATAATGCTTTCCCTATCCTGCTGCAGGCTCAGCTCCTGAGATGAGGCAGTTGCCTCATCTGGACATGCTGCTCACCCCATGCTGGCGAGGAGATAACTCGAGGCAGGCTTGTCGCAGTGGAACTGTGTAATGAGCAAGCTAACAAGTTTCCCAGTGCAATTTAATTTGCATTTGTAGGTTTAGAGTATCCCAGCTGCCTCCAGCCTTAGCTTTTCACTGACAAAAGGAAAGTCCCAGGGCATTAGAGTGATGCTGCCTTGTATCATTTGGTGGGTGGAGGTTGGTGTGTGTGAATCACAGAACTCGTAATTGCAGCCCCCGCTGAGCAGGCAACTGCTGAAGTTTTTGTTCAGTTCTGGTTTTGCTGTCTTGTTTTCCCTTTTCACCTGCCCATTTGACAGTGCTCATTCATTACAGTGATGTTTATCTGGGCACTTTGAGAGGCCTGTTGCCTTTGGCTCTGGGATGCCAGTAATTGCTTAATGAATTCTCATTCATTTCCCCCAGGTGGAAATGAACAAAAGAGTCATGAGGAGAGAGTATGACTTCCAGATTCTGGGAAGGCTCCACAAGTAACTCAGATGATTTAAAAGGTTCTTTTAATAACAGGGTTTGTCAGGACTCAGGCAATTAATTTCTAAGGAAAAGGAGCCATTTAGTTAAAGTGGCCACTTCCTTCTCTGTTCAGCTTCTCTTTGGCATCACCATACCTTACAGTTTCTGCACTTGGAAGTGTTTAAGAGGAGACTGGATGAAGCACCCGGTGCCATGGTTTAGTTGATTAGATGGTGTTGGGTGATAGGTTGGACTTGATGATCTTGAAGGTCTTTTCCAACCTGGTCCATTCCATTCCATTCCATTCCATTCCATTCCATTCCATTCCATTCACTCCATTCCACCACCTAATTCAAAGGGCTAACACTCATGGGGTTAGTTGGGGGAGCAGAAGAGCTTTACAGGGCAACAGCTGTTGTTCCTGCCATGCCACAGCCTGCTGGCTCCTCCTTCCCATGAAGCAGCCTTTGTGAATGGTGTTTGGAAAGGCATGTGAGCAGGCAAAGAAATGCCTCAACAGAAGTCAGATGTGATGGGTGAGATCAAGAGCTCACCTTGGTGCTACTGGAATGAAAATGTGGCTTCAGTGCTCCCCAGTGGCAGCCACCACCTGAGCCATGACCCTGCTGGCACTCCACAAGTATCAGTACAATCATCACCTGGGCTGAAGATGTATTGCCCACCATCCAAAGGGAGGTGGTTGCACCTGCAAGATGTGAGGTATCAGCAGCATGGCTGCAGCAGGTAGTTTGTGCTGACACAAGCTGTCCAGAGCCACCAATGACTTCCAAGAGTTTACCACTACAGCTCCCACATCTCTTTCCTGCCTAGTACAGTGCACGGCTGTGGTGTTGACCTGCTGCCGGGAAGGGAAGGGAAGGGAAGGGAAGGGAAGGGAAGGGAAGGGAAGGGAAGGGAAGGGAAGGGAAGGGAAGGGAAGGGAAGGGAAGGGAAGGGAAGGGAAGGGAAGGGAAGGGAAGGGAAGGGAAGGGAAGGGAAGGGAAGGGAAGGGAAGGGAAGGGAAGGGAAGGGAAGGGAAGGGAAGGGAAGGGAAGGGAAGGGACCTTCGAGATCATTGCATCCAACCCATGATCCAACACCACCTAATCAACTAAACCATGGCACCAAGCACCCCATCAGGTCTCCTCCTAAACACCTCTAGTGATGGTGACTCCACCACCTCCCTGGGCAGCACATTCCAGTGGCCAATCACTCTCTCTGTGAAGAACTTCTTCCTAACATCCAGCCTAAACCTCCCCTGGTGCAGCTTGAGACTGTGTCCTCTTGTTCTGGTGCTGGTTGCCTGGGAGAAGAGACCAACCTCCCCTGGCTACAACCTCTCTTCAGGTAGTTGTAGAGAGCAATAAGGTCTCCCCTGAGCCTCCTCTTCTCCAGGCTAAGCAACCCCAGCTCCCTCAGCCTCTCCTCACAGGGCTGTGCTCCAGACCCCTTCCCAGCTTTGTTGTCCTTCTCTGGACACGCTCCAGCAAGTCAACCTCCTTCCTAAACTGAGGGGCCCAGAACTGGACACAGGACTCAAGGTGTGGCCTAACCAGTGCAGTGCACAGGGGCAGAATGACCTCCCTGCTCCTGCTGGCCACACTGGTCCTGATGCAGGCCAGGATGCCATTGGCCCTCTTGGCCGCCTGGGCACACTGCAGGCTCATGTTCAGCCTTTCTGTCCTGACTTCTGTGATTTCTTTGATTTCCTTTTCTCTGCACCGTTCCTTCCCCCCTGCTGGATTTCAGACATGGAGGGGGTGAGGGGTGGAAAACACAAACCCAAACCCATATTCCCTGATGAAAAGAGTAAAACAAATAAATAAACAACTCCTACTCCACGTCGTTAACTTGGCACAGCTTAGGCAATTTCATTCTCCCACACAGACATCTCCCAGCCAGCCTCTGTCACTGATGAGGCTGGAGATGGATTTGCCACAAGAAAAGAAGAAAAGGACCCAAACCAACATTCAGAAAACTTGTTGGTTTGTTTTTTTTTCTGAGGGCTGAAATGGGCTCACATTTTACACTGGGTTACAAATTCCTTATCCACACTTTTCCAAATGCTTTCTCAGGCTTAACAGGCTCTCCTAACTGTGAGAGGACAAGGAGCAATGGATGTAAGCTGCAGCACAGGAGGGTCCACCTCACAGAATCACAGAATCACCAAGGTTGGAAGAGACCTCAAAGATCACCAAGTCCAACCTGTCACCACAGACCTCATGACTAAACCATGGCACCAAGTGCCACGTCCAATCCCCTCTTGAACCCCTCCAGGGGTGGTGACTCCACCACCTCCCTGGGCAGCACATTCCAATGGCGAACGACTCTCTCAGTGAAGAACTTTCTCCTCACCTCAAGCCTAAACTTCCCCTGGCACAGCTTGAGACTGTGTCCTCTTGTTCTGGTGCTGGGTGCCTGGGAGAAGAGACCAACCCCCACCTGGCTACAACCTCCCTTCAGGTAGTTGTAGAGAGCAATAAGATCTCCCCTGAGCCTCCTCTTCTCCAGGCTAAACAATCCCAACTCCCTCAGCCTTCCCCCTTGCATTTCCCTCAACACAAGGGGGAAATTCTTTACTGTAAGGGTCACAGAGCACTGGAACAGGCTCCCCAGAGAGGTTGTGGACTCTCCTATGGAGTCTTTCCAGGCCCATTTGAATGCATTCCTCTGTGACCTGAGCTAGATTGTATAGTCCTGCTTTAGCAGGGGGGGTTGAACTCGATGATGTCTTTGGGTCCCTTCCAACCCCTGACATCCTGTGCTCCTCTGATCACTCATAATTAACCAACCAGGGGAGGTTTAGGCTGGATGGTAGGAAGAAGTTCTTCACAGAAAGAGTATTGGCCATTGGAATGGGCTGCCCAGGGAGGTGGTGGAGTCACCATCACTGGAGGTGTTTAGGAAGAGACTGGATGGGGTGCTTGGTGCCATGGTTTAGTTGATTAGATAGTGTTGGAGGATAGGTTGGACTCAGTTATCTCAGAGGTCTTTTCCAACCTGCTCTATTCTATTCTATTCTATTCTATTCCATCCTATCCTATCCTATCCTATCCTATCCTATCCTATCCTATCCTATCCTATCCTAACCTATCCTACTTATATTCTACCCTATCCTATCCTATCCTATCCTATCCTATCCTATCCTATCCTATCCTATCCTATCCTATCCTATCCCTATTCTATCCTATCCTATCCTATCCTATCCTATCCTATCCTATCCTATCCTATCCTATCCTATCCTAATTCTATCCTATCCTATCCTTATTCTATTCTATTCTATTCTATTCTATTCTATTCTATTCTATTCTATTCTATTCTATTCTGATACAAGAAGTCTACTTTGAATCCAGCACTTCCTGGTCTTCTGTTCCTGAGCAAAGGTGGCAGAAATTAGAGGGGGAAAAAAAGAAATAGCTTTTTAGACAAATCATTAACATAAAAGTGCTTGGTGACTTGGAGCTGGTGGTCTAATCATGTATCTCCTGTGAAAATAGAATATTTTGATGGCTTTTCTCCAATCTGAAATACTTTAAGAGCAGTATTGATCTGGGAAGGCAAAAGAAAACCCCAACAAAAGTCTAAATGACAATTGCCAGATATTTTCCAGCCTGGGAAGACAAAGAACTAACAAAAGTCTAAATGAGAGTTGGCAGCTATTCTCCAGCCCTCTTATCTCACAATCTGCAATCATACAAGTGAGCTTCATTAGCTGGGAGAAGAAAGAAATAAACCACACAGCTTCCAAGGGAAAGTTGATGGAGTAATCAAAGTGGGTGCCTCTGCACTGGTTTCTGGGTTTGTAAAATAAAGGAAATGGCAAAAGCAGAACATTGACCAAAGCTGCATTTTGCTGCTTTCCCAGAGAGGTGTTAAAGACTCATTTTACAGACACAAAAGGAGGTCTAGCTATTTAGCACTGTGGAAAGAAGCTTATGGAGGTGGTTTCCGTTGCCTGTACTTAGGTATTCTGCAACTTTCTTTTTCCTCTCCCTGCCTCACTGCGTGGACCCAGTGCAGTCCCACGTGCCAGGCCATTTCCCCACATCCCTTCTATCTTCACAGCTTTCAGCATGCTCTATCCTGGCTCTCAGTGCTCTGGCTGGGATGCTCTCCTGCTTTTCCTGCAGGCACTGCTCATTCAGGCTCTGCATAGCTTCCCAAATGCCAAAGTCATAGAATCATAGAATCAATAAGGTTGGAAAAGACTTCAAAGATCATCAAGTCCAACCTGTCACCCAACACCTCATGACTACTAGACCATGGCACCAAGCGCCACGTCCAGTCCCCTCTTGAACATCTCCAGGGATGGTGACTCCACCACCTCCCTGGGCAGCACATCCCAATGGTTAACAACTCTCTCAGTGAAGAACTTTCTCCTCCCCTCGAGCCTAAACTTCCCCTGGTGCAGCTTGAGACTGTGTCCTCTTGTTCTGGTGCTGGTTGCCTGGGAGAAGAGACCAACCCCTTCCTGGCTAGACCACCAATGCAGTCAGCACAACCTGATGCTCTCCTTGCAAGTTCCTGTGCATGGGCAGAGCAGAAGATAAATGTGTGTGAATGGCATTGTCAATGCTAAAAGCCTCTAATATCCTTGTCCACCTCCCAGTCTTTCCCAGGAAGATGATGATGTGTTGGCACCCCAGAGTGGGCTTCTCTTGCCTGTCCTCTCTGGCCATGCTGGCAGTGGCACCTGGAGTCTCAGTACACAGCCAGTGAGGCTGGCAAGAAATCAGGCACAAGAAAAGAATGGAGAGGATGAGCATGGAGGATAGGAACACAGTGAGGAGAAGCAGTAGGGAACCTGGGTGACATCCCAGAGGTAAGGAACCGAGCCCACTCCCAGTTTTGGCTTAGTTTCCCTTGGTTGCTGATCAACAGCCCACTCCTGCCCTCTCCAGCGTGTTGCACATCTAGAGAGGTGCCAGGGCTGGGAAACACCAGGGCATCATGGGCAATGCCTACCAAGGCAGCTGGAGGTGCCCCACGAGCAGGCAAGCAAGATACTGCATTCAGTAGGTCCTGCCTGAAGATAAACCTGCAGGTTAGTTTGCACTGCAATCTGCACCTTGCTTAGAGGCTGTCAGCAGAGTGCTGGTCTAACCACCTCCTTCCTGCTGCCCTCCCCTTGTTAGACTTGTCGGTTAAATAAATGTCTGGGTCTGTGCTCAGCTTCTGCTCGTTCACCATGTACTCAGAGGGAAATGAAGAGCTGTGTTTGTACCAAATGGGTTTATTGAAGTATCAGAAGGCACAAATCAATTTACAAATGAAATTATACGGTACCCCAGGAATCAAAACTGACAAACACAGAGATTTGCTGTTAAATTAACAGCAGGCCAAGATAAAAGGCAATGCAGGCCATAAAATTAGCCAGGTACAAGGTACTCTCTCAAATGTAGAGCTCCTGGGCATGCTGCTCGACTTCACAACTAAAGAACCAGCAGAGGGCTTTAAGAATCAATATTGCAGGCCACAGGGCAAAGCAGATTCCAGAAAGCACTGCATGCATTTTGCAGTGGAGGATTTATTCCTGCCTTTCCCTTGTCCCTCGTGAGCCTGGGACAACACCGATGTACACAGTGGCCGTGGGTTAGGGTAGGAGGAAGAGCACTGGTAGGACTGGGACAGCAAGTGCTTTTAATTCTGAAATTGGTTTGGGAAGTGGCAAGTTCAGAGGCTGAGGACCTGCTCACATCCTCCTCCGGCACCCAGTGACACCAAGAGTTGGTGCTTCCCTGTCTGGTTGTGGTACAGGGCTGAAAGTGTGCAGCGCTGCGGAGCTAGGGAATGGCATTGGATTGGTAAATGGATCGATAAATCAGGCTGGCAGAGAGGGCCCAGGGCAAAACAGGAGCAGAGCAGTCGTCACCCACTGCATGACTAACAGGCACCTTGGCTTCCCCAGGGCTGGGTACCCCAGCTCCAGCACTGTAAAGATGATGTAATGCTGGAATTGGAATGGGCTGCCCGGGGAGGCGGTGGAGTCACCATCACTGGAGGTGCTCAGGAGGAGACTTGATGGGGTGCTTGGTGCCATGGGTTAGTTGATTAGGTGGTGTTGGATTGGTTGATGGGGTGGATGCGATGATCTTGAAGGTCTCTTCCAACCTGGTCTGGTCTATTCTATTCCATTCCATTCCATTCCATTCTATTCCATTCCATTCCATTCCATTCTATTCTATTCTATTCTATTCTATTCTATTCTATTCTATTCTATTCTATTCTATTCTATTCTATTCTATTCCATTCCATTCCATTCCATTCCATTCCATTCCATTCCATTCCATTCTATATCACCCTTGAAGGCTGGACAACAGGCCTGGATAGCCAGGGCATCCCAGCACAGGACGCTCTCTGGAGATGCTCCCTTCACCCTGCTCTGCAGTGAAGTGGGTCTTTGCTGAAAGCTGAGGCCATGACACACTGCTGAGGGTCACTCTCAGGCAGGAGGTGCCCTTTGGGCACCATGCAGCAGCAAGGCACTGTGCTAAGTGTATTTTTCCACTACTAGAGCTGTCCCAGCATGGCACAAGCATCGTCCTGTGCTCCCTGCTCATCCTGAGCGACAGGAACAAGATGGCCCAAGCGTGGCTTTCACAAAGGGCAGCACCCTGGGCTTTGTTTTCTGAGCTCATTTGACATTTTCACACATGTTTTGTAGGGCTTCTCTGACTTCTGCCACTCGCTCTTCTGGCCTCTAATTAAATAACAAGCTAGATGATGAAGCTGTGACATGCACAAGAAATGACAGGGCCACCGAGTGCTACATTCCCCTTGGGCACACTGGAAAGCAGCAGGCATGGAGTGAGCTTTCCAAAATGATGTGCTAATATGCACTGAAATATGAGCACTTATTAAAGTGAGAATAATGCACACTTCAGAAGGGATTCAAGGCTCTTTTTTCCCCAGGCTGCTTTTGCCTCCCCAAGTGCCTGGCATGGCTCTGGTGGGAGGGCTGGGAAGAGACCACTGGCACCCCTGGGTGCCTCTCTCTATTCAAGGCATTGTAACACATACCTTTTTTTAAGCCATCACTTGTCTCTCAAGGATGTGGGCTAAAACTCTCCTGGAATGTTCCAGGCTTTGAGCTAATAAAGGTATTATCAGTAAATTAAGTTACAGGTACCTAAAGTTAATCTCCTTGGCTTTCATTGCCTTTTGTTTATGAAACTAAATACAGTGATGCATAATAATAATTAAAGATTGGCTGGTGAGCAGGAAATCAATCCATGTCCCCTGGGCAGTCCCTGAATGTCTGTTGGGTTTTTTATGAACATGTCATGTTGTCTTTCTAAAGCTGAATTCACAAACTCAGCTGATGTTTGCTGTGTGGAAAGCAGTCCTGGTGGGTGGTGGCAATTTCTACAGGCTCCAGCCTGGGCTGGAAGAGGTTCAGGGCACCCCATCACAGCCCTGCTTGAAGCAGACAGTGCTCCTTGCCATGGTAACCCTGCTCTGCCTGGCCACATGCAGCCTTTCCACTTACCAGCCCCAGCTCCTGTTTTTCCAGGCAGTCTCTGAATTGCAGGCACCACCTCTCACAAACCCACCCTCTGGGCCAACCCACTGGGTGCAGACCAAACTTCCCAGCTTGGGTTTTAAATCTATTTCACTATTTCTTTGGTGGGCTCAAACTGCTGAGAGCTGATGAATCTGCAGGGGTGGGAAGTACAGGCATGGCCAGGCTTGGTCACAGAGCAATGGTGATGAGTTTGGGGCCACTTTGGGGCACATCCTTGGGAACCATGACTGCAGCCCTACCAGCCTGGAGCAGCTGCTCTGTCACAGAACAAAAGCCAAGAAACTGGTGCATGGCCCCTCCTTCATCCTCCAGCCCCTTCCCCATGCACATCCTCAGCAGCAACTCAGTATCACAGTGTCACTAAGGTTGGAAGAGACCTCAAACATCATCGAGTCCAACCTGTCACCACAGACCTCATGACTAGACCATGGCACCAAGTGCCACGTCCAATCCCCTCTTGAACACCTCTCCATTCCTCCCCTGCTGCCATCCTTTGTACCCCTAGCTTGACACCCTCAGCCAGCTCTTCCCAGCACACTGAGCCACACTCCCATCCATAAAGAGCAGCTGAAGGAGATGTTGGCTTTCTGCCCTGAGAGAAACCCCAGCCTGGCTCCCCCCATGCTGGGACACACGCAGCCACACGCTCAGATTCAGCCACTGTGCCCAGACTTGTGTTGCTCCTTGGCTGAATGTGCCTGTGGCTGATGCTTCCCTCCTGTCAGTGCTTATTTCTGTTCTTCTAAAAATGTGAAGTGGCTTTAGGCATCCTTGTAAGCATGAAGCAGATATTTGTACCCAGGTGCTCCTCTTGTTGCTTCCCCTGGTGCTTTTCCATCTGTCCTTGTAAATGGCTTCCCCTGTTGTACCTTGTCTCAGTGAGATTGTAAAAGCTTCAGAACAAGGGCTGAATTTTGCAGTATAAACACATCACCTTGCCTAGATCAAGGCAGGCAGGCAAGGGTTGATACACAAGGGTGATGTGTACCAACCAGTGGAACTAAACCTTTCCTAATGCATGGGGGCAGCAGCAAAACTGGCGAGTGAAGTGCCAGCCTGAACTGCAAAATTCAGCTGGTTTTGGAGAGAAGTTCTGTCTCCTCTCCCTAAAAAGCTCCCTCAACACACATATAACACTGACATTTCTCACTGAGGTGCACTCTATGCATAAGAAAATGAAAAGGGTCTGGCAACCTAGACTTGTGGGAGCAGATTACAGAAACTCAATCTATTCTCTTTGAACAAGAGGAGGCAGATGGGTGAATTGATCACAGACTAGAAATGCCAGCTCAGAGAGAGCTTTGTGATGAGAAGGTCTTCAACTGAGTAGCAGAAGACACAGGCAGATCCAGAGCCTGAGAACTGAAAGCAGACAAATTTGGACTAGCAGAGCAGCCTGCACAGGGATGGAGTGATTCACTAGCACTGGCAGGCTTTGGAAAGCACAACTGGCTGTCTTTCTAAAAGGCTGAACTAGGAGTGGATCTCAGGAAGAAGTTCTTCAGTACGAGCATGGTGAGACTCTGGAATGGTTTGCCTGGGAGCATTGTGGATGCCTCCTCCCTGGGGGTGTTCAGGGCCAGGTTGGATGAGGCCCTGAGCAGCTGAGTCTAGTTGAGAGGTGTCCCTGCCCATGGTGGGGAGGTTGGAGTAGATGAACTCTAAGATCACTTCCAACCTAAGCCATTCTGTGATCCCAGGGCCAATAGGGGAACATGAGCTAGTGTCCTGGGGAGCTCAGAATGATGACTTTCAGAACATCATGTTGATTGCAATCTTGAATAACAACAAAAGATCTGGGATTGCCACTGGTAGGCTAGGGGAAATATCTGAGGCTGTAATCCAGAGGGGGCTGGAGCACTGGTAGGCTAGGGGAAATAGCTGAGGCTGTAATCCAGAGGGGGTTGGAGCACTGGTAGGCTAGGGGAAATAGCTGAGGCTGTAATCCAGAGGGGGCTGGAGCACTGGTAGGCTAGGGGAAATAGCTGAGGCTGTAATCCAGAGGGGGCTGGAGCACTGGTAGGCTAGGGGAAATAGCTGAGGCTGTAATCCAGAGGGGGTTGGAGCACTGGTAGGCTAGGGGAAATAGCTGAGGCTGTAATCCAGAGGGGGCTGGAGCACTGGTAGGCTAGGGGAAATAGCTGAGGCTGTAATCCAGAGGGGGTTGGAGCACTGGTAGGCTAGGGGAAATAGCTGAGGCTGTAATCCAGAGGGGGCTGGAGCACTGGTAGGCTAGGGGAAATAGCTGAGGCTGTAATCCAGAGGGGGCTGGAGCACTGGTAGGCTAGGGGAAATAGCTGAGGCTGTAATCCAGAGGGGGCTGGAGCACTGGTAGGCTAGGGGAAATAGCTGAGGCTGTAATCCAGTGGTGGCTGGATCATTGCCTACTTTGAAAACCCCACCCTGCAGCAAGGAAACAGCATGGATCAGCCACAGTGTGATGGACAGTCTCCATGTGCCAAGTTCACAGCAGACTGGAGCTTGCCAGCCTGAAGGACATCTCCTGAAGCACTGTATGTTGTTTCTCTGTCACTGCCATTTCCAAGTCCATAACAGAGCTCACCTCTATCAATATTAGCACAGGAATGTGTATAGATTACAATGTGCATCCCAGGGCACATTGCAGGCCATTGAGGCTGGCCCTTGCTCACAGGGTGAAGCTATGAGCTGCTGAAGGTGCACCCACTGGGAGACTGGGCACAGAGTCCCTCCAACCAGCCCCCTGCTATCAGTCACTGCCAGCTGCTCTCCAGAGAAAGGCTGTGAATTTCTGGACTCAGAGGGAGCAGAGGAGCTCCCCAGAGCTCCTTGGATGAGCCTTTTGAGGTCCAGAAGGGTAATTTAAGAGTTTACACAACCTCAGTGTCAGAACTTGATAATGATTATCATTTAGTGCATTGCAATTGTACAAGAAGCAACCCATCAACAGTTAGCCCAGACATGTCTTGACTTGAGGTGTCCCTTAGCTGAGTAAATCCAGCTTAATTAATGCTTCTTAGAAGAGAATAGGACAGGGCTGGCTGTGTGCCACGTTCCCAAGAGACCCGAGGGTTAGCTCATCTCCACATCTACAGACGGCTGAGGACTGAGATCAGCTAACTTATCTCACTACAAGAAGCCCAGGGTGATGAGGTAGACACCTACAGCTCTGTGTCCTGTCCTTCACCATGTCTGCCTCTCCTAGACACCCAGACACCGGGTGGCAGAGAGGGCAGCTACCTACAGCTTTCTGGAAGCGACTTGTGCTTCGTCTTTTCTTTGCCAAGGCACCGCTGGAGAGCTGACCAAGGGTTCCTCCATCCTAAAGGAGAGCTGCAAAACATCTCCCCACCAAGGATGTTCTATCCTGCTTGCACTTGTTTTCAGGGCAGCAACTCTTCTAATGCACCATCCCCTTTGCCTCTTCTACTGCTTGTGAGCAAGGTGGGACAGAGCAGGAACGTTATCTGCTCCAAATAGGCTCCCAGTAAGCTGCTCAGCTCAGTGGACACTTCCAGGGCAGCTCCCCAACAATGACAGGTACAGATGGGCTTGGAAAAGGGATGGCCAGGAAGGGCTGTGATGGCAGGTGGGTGGACACCAGAGCAGTACTTCAAAATCCCACAGCTCCCAGGAGTGAAGACTGGCGCCAGGTCCCTCTCTCTGCTGCTTTCATCCTCTTCCTCTCACACAGATACTGGACAGCACTACTCTGCATCAGCCCAGCTGTGAGCTTTTGGGAATGTGACACACAAAACAGGGCAGGGAAGCCAGATGTGGGAAGAGCTGGGCTGCCAGGGCATGGAGGGGACCTCCAGGACAGGCTGGTGTCAGGGGAGGGAAGGAAAGGCAGCGTTTACAATAGCAGCTGCCCCGGCACCTCACCTTTGTCCTCATCGTGGTTCATGTTTATTTTTGCAACAGCCAAGGCCTCTCTCACTTGTTTGAAGGGAAAGGAAAGGAAAGGGCTTGTTTCCCTCAATCACAGAGGAATGGCAGCTGTGGTTTGGCCAGGGGCTGGTTCAGGATGCCTGTGAGAGCGGAGCTGTGACTGTGAGGCTGCTGGAGGTAATGGCCTTTAGCCTGGGGAGCAGGAAATATTAACGAGCTGGTAATTAATCCTGGGTTTCTCTCTCACATACATCCCTGCACATACCCACAGACACAGGTCTGTGCAAGAGGGTGGTGGCAACATCTCAGATGCCCAGAAAGGTGCAATTCTTTCTGCTATTTTCTCTCTTCCCTGTGGTCCAAAACTCCCAGACCCACCTCCCATTGTGTGCCACATATTCAGCTGCCATATGAGCATCACCTTGTCCTTTTCAGAGCAGCTATGAATACTTCCCCTTCCATGTAGTCCAGGTGGTGCAAACCCCTTGGAGAAACACCATGTCCAAGGAATAGGTATTTACACAGTGTCCTTTGTTGTGGACACTTGTTCCAGAATGCCAGGAGGCTGGTGAGGGATCAGAGCAGTGCTGCCCAAGCCAGGCAGTACTTCACCCTGCTCTCAGCTGCTGGTATCCAGCCCTGCAAACACTGAGCCTCCTGTAGCCCTGTGAAAAGCCAAATACTGGCCTTTTCAGATTGCCAAATTAAGCAACCCCAGGCCCCTGTGGTAACACATGCAGCAGAGAAGTGACTAGGGAATAGCACCTGCAGCTTCCTCAGTGACCAAGCACCAAAGCTGACCAAAAGTGTGCTGACAGCTACCCCATGGCTCATTAAAATGCACAGGCAATAAAAGCACCACCTTGGACTATAGAGACTGGCAGGGATGATACCTCCAGGTGGTGTTGGAGGACCTGGAGTAGGAGGCAAGGAGGGAAACATGGGTTTGTGCCATGTGCTGGGCCAGGACAAGCTTTCTGTGGCAAGTACCAGACACAGGCAGAGACTGTCTCAGCCCAGCACCCACAGCCAAACAAGTAGCTCCTGTCTCTCAGCAGGGCTTAGCAAGTGGGTCCAGAGCCACATGCATGTAGTCATGCCATCCTGAGAGCAGAGCTAGCTAAAAGCACGGAATGCCCACATCCATTGCATGCCACTTCTGTGCTTCTTAGGCTGAAACACCAACAGGATTCAGAGACGAGCTGGATCCCACAGGCATGGGCAGTCAGAGCCAAGAAATCCAGCAAGGCAAACAGAAAACAAACCAGTGGCACCCAGAAAACAATGTGCACATCAGCTTCCAGGCCCCAAGGCTTTTGACACAAGAAGGGAAATGTTTATCAACTAGGCATTCTCCAGAGCACAATGAGGAGGCAGCCGAGCTGCAGCAGGGCTGCCTGAGGGGGCAGGTGGGGAAGCCAGAGCAGCAGTGTCTCCTACAAAGCAGAAGCAGGCAAAGCTGCATGTGCATGTACTGCCAGTGGCTCTGGGAGATCCCTCGACATCCCACCTGCAGAAGAAACAGGTAGGCATGGGCATGGCTTTGTGCCTGCTAGAAATCAGCATCTGTGAGTAGCATCTTATCAACTGTTGTGATCTGGGAAAGCAACACCCGGCTGTGAGCCTGGAAACGAACAGATTTGTTTATGGCTGAAGCTCACAAAGCATCTGACCCGTGAGATAATTGAACTATGGTTTTCCCACTACAGAATGGAAAGAGGGAGCTTGTCTGAGAAAGGGCACCCAGGGCCAGCCTTGCTGAGCAGCTGAAACAGGCTCAGCAATACTCCACAGCCCAGCAAAGGAAATGAGAGGGGAAAAAAGTAAAATAGATTCAAGAGAATACACAGAGATAAAAAGCAGGAGGGAAAGATAACTGCAAAGAAAGAAAGGTCTGGGGAGGGGTGCTCAGAAACACATGGCAATGGAAAATGATGTGCATAGGGTTTCTGTACAACATGGCAAGAAAAATTGTTACCCTAAAGCTTCCAGAGCAGAAAAGCAAGGGAAAGAGCCACACTGTCAAAGACAGGACTTGAAGTTCCTGTTATGCTCATGGGTGGCACAGCAGGCACCGCAAATTTGAGGAGAAATGAATGCCCAGACAAGCTCAGCCAAAGCAAGGCAGCTGTGTGCAGGTCTAAGTCAAACATAGTGTCAAAATGGCCCAGGATATCAGGGGATTTGGGAGTGGACAGAAACCTCTTCAGCACTCTGGAAGTGAAGATGGCACAGCCCAAAGAGGCAAAGCCATACTGACTTGGGTTAGAGCACTCCATACCAGCAGCTCACAGACCCAGTGCCACCAAACCTCAGAGGAAGTCATAGTGCAGAAGAGAAACATGAGCAAGTCCCAAGTGCAAGTGCCATGCCATGACTTGCCTCCACTACCACAGAGTGAAGTACCCAGGATGGATTTCTAGCAGGAGGAGCCTGACAGACATGGTACCAACAAAAAGAAAGGAAGGATTCATGCAATACAGGATCTGCCCAGGGAAGATGTACTGCACTGGAAGTAAAAATAACAGAGGGAACGAAGTCAATTGGAAGAGAAGCTCCTGCACCAACAAGGCAGAGCCCATCACCCATTCTCAGTCTCTCATGTGACATTTTCCTTCTCCATCAGCCAGATGTAGACAGACACAGACCTGAGTTAAAATTCAAATGGAAGAACAAGACTGCCAGGAGCATGCCAGGCTGGCAGGACAATTCCACAGCAGATGAGATTCTGGGGTAAGGCACTGAAACCCTGCACATCACAATCCTGGCTTAGGTCTTCAAGGAGAGGCAGGAGGCCGTTCCAGCTTGGACAAAAGCAAGATGAAATTTCCAACAACTGTGGCACCATAGAAGGGACACCTGCTGACTTCCCAAGGCAACAGCCTTCCTGCCAAAAAGCAAATGCAAATCACCAGATGTCCTTTCAGAGACTATCAGGATGTGGAAAGCCTCTAGCAGACAATCTTGCCTGAGTGTCTCTCTATCCACTGTATCCTTCCCATGAAAATACAGCAGGTATGGAAGATCAGGAGATTGCCACCCAGAGATGAATACTGAGAGCAGAGAGGGACATGGCATCAAAAAGCAGCTGTGTGCTAGTTTTCAAGGCAAGTTTGGAAAGGCCTTACTGCTAGTGTCCATGTCCACTGGTTTATCAAGACAGCATCAAGGAGATTTCAGAAGAAAAAACATGTCAGTCCAGGTTAAGTTGTTCAGCAGGACAGAGAAGAAAAGGACTGGCAGAAGCCAGAACAGATTCACAAATCCTTCTCCACAGAAGCAGCCAGGTACAAAGCAAGCCCTCTCATCCCCAAAGACTGGAGTTGCTGGAGTAGCAGATAGCTTCTGACATAGACACAATATGATGTAGGCACAGAGGACAGAAAAATGGCTCAGAAGGCAATGAGGCTTCTGCTGAGTCTGGCTGCCTGGGGATACACAGCATCCCTGCAGGTGCTCCAGCGTGGCCTGCCCCCAGTGTAGCCACTTCACCACACCATAGTGTTTATTATTCTGTCAGATCATAATCCAGTTCTGGGCCCCTCAGTTTAGGAAAGATGTTGACTTGCTGGAGCGTGTCCAGAGAAGGGCAACAAAGCTGGGGAGCACAAGCCCTACAAGGAGAGGCTGAGGGAGCTGGGGTTGCTTAGCCTGGAGAACAGGAGGCTCAGGGGAGACCTTATTGCTCTCTACAACTACCTGAAAGGAGGTTGTAGCCAGGTAGGAGTTGGTCTCTTCTCCCAGGCAACCAGCACCAGAACAAGAGGACACAGTCTCAAGCTGCACCAGGGGAGGTTTAGGCTGGATGTTAGGAACAAATTTTTCATAGAGAGAGTGATTGGCCACTGGAATGGGCTGCCCAGGGAGGTGGTGGAGTCACCATCACTAGAGGTGTTTAGGAAGAGACTGATGGGGTGCTTGGTGCCATGGTTTAGTTGATTAGATGGTGTTGGATGATGGGTTGGACTCGATGATCTTGAAGGTCTCTTCCAACCTGGTCTGGTCTATTCTATTCTATTCTATTCTATTCTATTCTATTCTATTCTATTCTATTCTATTCTATTCTATTCTATTCCATAAGATGAACAAGATAGGAAAGCCCAGCCAGTGGGTTAGGTAAGTCTGGGACAGACTTCAGAGGAACAAAAGCCTCATACATTAGAGTCATATAGGAACCTCTGCAAATCCTTCCCAAAGCACTGGAGCAAGATGGTTTTTAAACCAATTAGTATTGTACTAATGCTTTGGGATCAAGCTTGGCTTAAACCATGGACAGCAGTAAGAAACAGTCATGCTGCAGTTTTAAGAGCCAGCTGCAAGGAACTGAAGGCATCCCAGGCAGAACTGAACCCTAGAGTCAGGATAAAGGCTGCAGCTCCCTACACAGCCATGGCCACTCATGCATTCTTGTGTGGCCCCAGCACCACTGTCACAGCAGGTGCAAAAGAAAGGGAAACCAACCAAATCAAAACAGAAAAAGCAAAGCAAAGCATCCCCCCAGAAGCAGTGCACCAAGGGGATTGGGTTATGTAAGAACTCATTCTTCCTTTCTCAGAAGCCGTCTGCTGCTCAGAGGCTCCTCTCTTTGTATTCATCCAGATTCCTGGACTGCATCCCAGCAGCCTTCCTGGTAGCCAAATGCAGAGCCTTTTCTAATTTTTCCCCTCTCCTGTAGTGTGACAGGATCTGTTGGCTCTTGTGCTGTTTCCTACACTTGTCTCCAGTGCTGTGGGAGCCTCTTGCTGCCAGGTTTCCTGCCTGTGTTTCCAGCTCAGAAGATCTGTAGCTGTCGGGACAGCACACAGGAGCTCAAGAACTATAAGCAGCTTAACTGGGACCCTTAGTGCACCCTGGCACCATTGTATTTGCCTTCAGAGCTGGGACAAGACAGGAACATGGAACTCATTGCCCATCAGCTGGTACCCAGGAAAGTCAGTTGCCCTTCCATATGTTCCTGCTCCTAGCCCACATGGTTTCTACCAGCTGTATGCTTGGAAGGGATAATAGGTTTTGTACCATGTTTAGCAGCTCACTCTCTGCCCTCTCCAGTACCAGAGAGATGGGTTTTTTTTCCTGGCAAAACCCGGCACAGAATCCAGCACTGGTCTCCTCAGTCCTGCAAAGTGCCCACAAGAGCATGAAGTCACTCTGGAGAGCAGTGCTGCAAGTCCTTGGGTGGCTGACCCCTGCCTGTTGCCATCTCAGCACAGAACAAAAACATTTAATCTCAGCTGGGACTTCTGGTTTGCATCAGGCTCACTATTCCCTGCCCCCAGTCATGGGCCACTTCCCATCTGCCCTGTTCTTCCTCTCCTGGTTTTGCTTCTCCTCCCCCCGAGGAACACAGCAAGCTCTTGGGGCACGGACGGCAGCGTTGCAGACATGAGCCCCAGCCCAGCACAGGGGCAGGCTGCACTGCACTGCACAGCACAGGGAAGGTTCATTTCAGCACATGCAGTTGCACATGCAACTTGGCTGGTTGCTCAGCCTTCCAGCACCACCCTCCAACAGGCCTTTTGGCATACATATTTATGCTCCCAATTATCACTGGAGGAAACCCCAGGGTGCTGTGGCAATAAATGATTTTTAATCTAAATTGCCCAGTTTGCATACTTCACCCACCTCTGCTTAGCAGAACAGCTGGTGTTTACCAACTCCTCATTACTGTTCCAAGCAACAGAAGATGCTGGCTGGAGAGGACCAGCCACCTCTGAGATAAGATGAGCTCAAGTTTCTCTCTGCCTGAGGCTCTCTGCTCTTCCACATCACTGATGAGCCTCCAACAGAGGCAGGCAGGAGGCCAACCTCTGCCAAAGTCCAAGGCTGGTAGAGATGGATCACTGATGTCACACCCACAGACTCCAGCTACAAAACCTGGGCACTCAAATGTCAGAACAGCTCTGTGCAGCCATGGTGTTCGTTTAGCAGGGGGATGAAAGCACCTGTGGTTGATCCCTGTGGCAAAGGCTCCCACCCACACCCTGGGTCTGTGCAGCACACCACTAAAATTCAGGCTCCCCTTCCAAGCAGCATGCACTTTCCTTGTCCAACTGCCAGGCTTTGACTCTACATGAGGGGTTTCTCTCCCTCATGTAACTCACAGGATCTGAGGTGTGCAGCAGAAGGCAGCTGGGCTGGAGCTGGATGATACATGTGGGAATAGAAAGGTTTCCCCCTAGCTTCCATCCAGCCCAGACAGAGTGAAAATGTGCAGTTTTGTACAGTGGAGAAATGATGAAAGATGTCTGCTGATAATAGTTATTCTGGTTGAGTGCAGTACTTCTGCAGGAAAGAGCAGTTTCCATGTAAGCTCAAAGAAATCTGGCTACCTCTACACTTCTGTCCCTATCTGCTGCTGCAGTTATCAGCACTTCCCTTTTGCTTATGCCTCTGGAGGTTCACACCAGAGCTAAGATGACCCAACAATTATTCTTGTCATGGCATTTCCACTGTCCAAGGATGAGCATGTGTTAAAGAAATCCTGTGCCTCTTTGTTCCAGACCTTTAGTGCCCCCACTGAGGCATCAAGCAGAAATGGAGTCAGTGTGCCAGGGCTGGCCCTTAGGTAGGCTTACGCCAGGACTGGCAGTGCTGGTGCCTGGAGGGTTGCACTGGCGAACGGTGGGGGTGAGCCAGGCCGGCACCAGGTCCAGAAGCCATCATGCAAAAGCACTGAAGCCAATGCAGGGAGGTTTCTACAGCACCCTTCACCCTTTGGAAGCACTGGAGATGAAGGTGCTGCTTTTAGCAGCCGTGTGAAGGCATAAGCTGCTGCACGTGGGCCCCACCGGTCCTATTTCCAGCTTGGCTGACTGAGGACCGAAGGGAGGAAAACTCCCGAGACTGGGCATGGAGCAGGCAGTCACATGCAGCTCAGAAATAAGTCACAAGCCACAGCAAGATAACACCAGGTGTAAGAGACTTGATCCATCCTTTCCCTTTCCCCTATTTCTTCCTCCATCTGCTTGGGCTGGCATTAGTTCTGGTAAAGGAGGGCTGGGCACCGGTGGCCAGTGCCTACCACAGGACAAACAGCCTTGGTGTTTCTACAGTCCTGCTCTTCCAACCTTCTCTTGGAGCACCATCAGAGCTCTGGCCATGCTCTCCACCCTGCAGCACCTTGGGTGTGTACCCCTTACATGGTCCCTGTGCTCCCTCTCTGTATACAGACACAGACCTCAAGGATCTCAAAGTTCTTTTCCAACCTGGTTAATTCTATTCTATTCTATTCTATTCTATTCTATTCTATTCTATTCTATTCTATTCTATTCTATTCTATTCTATTCTATTCTATTCATTTTCAAGGTGCTCCCTGATAGGTCTGAAAGACAGACAGCTCCCAGACACCATGCCCTGGGAATGATGGGCAATGTCACCCCCACCAAGGAAGGACAATAACCCCCAGCCTGGCTACCCCAGGACCTGAGTCATCACCTGGTGGCATCCTCTGGCACAAAGCCCCCAGACCATCTGTTTCTCTGCACATTAGACTGTGCTGGTGGCCAGAGGGACCCAATATCCTCAGTCTCCCTTGGGCACAGGCCCACCAGGAACTGGTACACAGGACTGACCACTTTAAGTCTCACTTTATTTCCAGCCCACATCACCAGAGATCTCTTCCAACCCCTATCATTCAGTGGTTCCATATTATTAAGGAGCTCAATTAGCCCTAGCCACCCTGGCCTCTTGTGCTACTAGGGCAACAGCCCAGCTTTGTCACAGACTATAGGAGCAGGCTGGGGGACAAGAAGAGGGGAAAAGAGGCTTTATGGAACACTCACAAGGAGAAAATCTTCCCCCCACCCCCCTGCCACCCCAGGCACCACAAATTTCTTTGCTGTGATTTAAAGAGGACACATTTGCCTAAAACCAGTGGGCCAGACCCACAGTCCCTGCAAATCAGGACATCACTCTCTGACTTCACAGAGCTTAGCTGATTTAGACCAGCTGAGACAGTGCCCCTCTGTGTTTAAACAAAGCCCATTTTTTCCTCACTGGTGCTAGGCAGAAGGGCTCCAGGTTTGGCTCTGGGATAGGTATTTCAGTGAGAATGCTCTCTGCATGATTCATCCTCCACTGAGCTTAGCTTTGACAAGAGCCACAACAGTCACAGGCCACTGGTCCCCAAGTGCAGATCCTGGCCAGCAGTGCAGCACCAGCCACTGTAACAAGAGTCCTGCTGGGATGCCTGGGCAGCAGCCTCAGGGTGGTCTTGGACCTCATCTCACGGACCCAAAAGAGGGTCCTCTGCTGAGGACCAGACAGTCTGGGTGCAGCAGCTGCAGCAGCTGGGCTGGGCAACATCCCTGAGCAAGCTGCAGAGGATGGAAGGGGAGACAACAGGGCAGGGCATTTCTGCACTATGCAGAGCTTTAAGTCTTCCAGAGCCATCAAAGCTTCCCTCTATCTCCTCCCTTGACAGCCTGATGGCCAGTTGTCAACCTGCCTTCTGGTGTGAAGATGTGGGACTCTGCTTTTCCCTGTGTGTGAAAAGAACAAGAGGAACTGACCTGGAAAACTGCTGTAAAGATCCTGCACTAGCACAGCGAACACCAGACACCCAGTCTGAGGACAGGCAGCCCCATGGAGTGAGGCAGGAAGGTTTTGGGGACCAGGTCTCCCTGAGCTTGCTGTATTGCAAATTGGGCAAAGTTCTGCCTCCTCTGAGCTCAGGGCTGAGGCTCCCCACATGGCATTGCAGGAACACTTGGTAAACAAGCAGTAAATTGCTCACTGCCCCCATGATGGAGACTACAGGGGATTACACAGGGAAAATGAACTCAGTGTCTGCAAGGAGCAGCAAGGACAGAAATGTTCCACATTTAGCATTACCAAGCAGAGAAGTGCATCAAGGAGGTGGAAGAACTTGAAACAGGGTCTCCCTGTGATACCCCAGCTGGGTCTCTGGCCACTGACTGCCAGAGAAGAGATGAGCTGCAAACCCTTCTTATTCTTCACTCAGTCCAGACTGAGAATCAGGTCTGTGCTAGCTGGGAAGCAGCAGTCTCCTGCTTGAGGCTGCAAATGTGGGCATTTATTGCTCTCTGGTGGTGAGACAGGCTGTGGAGGAGAGCTGTGTCCTGCTCCCCATGCTGGGCAGCAGCTCTCTGGAGAAACCTCCTTGGTGCCTCCTGCTCCCCATGCTCAGGAGTTTTTGCTTCTCCTCCAGCCTGTAGCTCAGGGCACTAGAAGCTTGCTGCTTCCACAGTGGTCAGCTCCTCCTTGGGCTGCCGACGGCCCAGCAAAGGCTGTGCAGCTCCATGTCCCTGCCAACAGGCCCCCTGTGCCCTGCCAGCACCTCTGCCCAGGGCTCTGCCTATCTGCTGCAGAGCAGGCCCATGCTCCCAGCCTCACTGGCCATTCCCCAGTGCTCCTGCATCCCGTGGGGCTCTGCAGCCTGCAGAAGAGAGGCTGGGCAGGGCTGCAAAGCCTGGGCCAGGTGAGGACTGTGCTCTTTTCCTGTGCAGGACCCACAGCACACCCACACATGGGCTGTGGGGCAGGAGAGGCCACCCTGGCTGATCCAGTGCCAGAACGAAGGCAAGGCTGGGGGTCCCATGTGCCCCAAGCAGCTGCCTACCTGCACAGGAGCTCATCCCCAGGAGAGGCTTGACCAGCCCCTTTCATTTCTCCTTTCCCCAACTCTGCCTCTCAACCATCAAAAGCTTTGGTGGTGCTTTGTACCAAAGAGGTCCGAGGCTCACTGGCCAGGAAGTATGAGTCACAGACCTCTACAGAGCAGACAGGACAGAAACCAGATAGGAATAAATAAAGGAGTTGCTATTCAAACTGAAACACGTTTGGGTGGGGCTGAGCTGCCCAACGGGACCTGAGGTGTGTGTGGCAGCTGGGGGAGGACGGGCACTGCAGCACTTTCCTGTCCCCATCCCAGGCAGGGTGGTCACACTCCTGAAATGCCATCTGTCTCTCAGCCTCACTGCTCCACACACTCCAGCACCACTGCCAGGGTCTCATCCTGCCCCGATGCCCAGCCTGGATGTGCCTGCTCCCAAAAAATGAGGGTGGGGTCCCAGGTGCTTGGTCCCTCATCTGTCCAGGACAAGAAGACCAAATGCTGCCAGTTCCTCAGGACACAGTGCAGGACCTCCCGGGCCAGTTCTTCTGGAGAGCACATGGACCCACGGCAGCAGCACAGCAGGTTGCTTGGGGATTGGGGTGGAGTGCCCGGGGCGGCAGGGCAGTCAGACGACGTGGCCACCTTCGCTCAGCCACCGGGGCCGGTACGTGGCACAGCCTGGCGGGGCACTGGGGATGGCACCCAGCTTGGCACGAATGAGTCCTTGCAGCTCCTGGTCTCCCAGCTCAGTTGCTGCGGCAAGGGCCAGGAGGAAGTAGGCTGCTGCGTCCTGTTCATCCTAACAGCAAAGAACAGGGCAGGCATTAGGAAGTGGTTTAGTTGGAGGTCACAGGGCATAAAGAGAGCTGGAAGAGAGCCTGGTGGTTCCAGGCAGAACCCAGTGACACCTGACTTCATTGAAATGAAGTGACAGCTAAATGCCAGCACTCCTTTCCAAATGCCAGCGTTGTGTGCCTTCGTCTGCTGAAGCTGCAGATAGGATGGAGAGTCACAAGGTGCAGACATCCACACATGGGCCTGCTCTGCCAGCAGATGTGCTGCTCCACCTCCAGCTCTCCATCGAGGCCAGAGTGCCCAACACAGCCTCATGGAGAGGCTTCCTACCTTCAGTTTGTGCAGGGTCATGTTGCCAAGGTGGCAGTACACCTTGCAGTAGTACAAGGCCTCTCCAGAGCACTGCAGCAGGGGAGGACGCAAGGCAAGTGTCTTCAGGTAGCAATCTTCTGCCATCTCATACATATGCAGGAAATAGTAGACCGTAGCCAGGCGGTGGAATGCAACCAGCTCTTGCAGCTGATCTCCTGGAAAAGAGTGGCTGATGCAGCCAGCTTGCAGCGTGCTCACAACACATCCCCAGCCTGGCAGGCTGAGCTGCTTGGGATGCGTTTGTTCAACAGCCTGAGGTATCTTCAGAAAGGGGCACTGGGTTTGAAGATGGTTCAGACAAAACAGCCATGGGCAGGGGTGCTAATACCAAGGCTGGGCAGATTGCCCAAGGAGTGTGTCATGCAACCAGAAGAGAAGGATAGGATAGGATAGGATAGGATAGGATAGGATAGGATAGGATAGGATAGGATAGGATAGGATAGATTGCCCAAGGAGTGTATCATGCAACCAGAAGGATAGGATAGGATAGGATAGGATAGGATAGGATAGGATAGGATAGGATAGGATAGGATAGGATAGATTGCCCAAGGAGTGTATTATGCAACCAGAAGAATAGAGTAGAATAGAATAGAATAGAACAGAACAGAATAGGATAAACCAGGTTGGAAGAGACCTTTGAGATCATCACATCCAACCTATCACCCAACACCATCTGATTCCTCGGTTGCTGGAAAGGGCTGTTACAAGACAGGCCTGCATTTTGCCCATGCAACCTGTTTGTGTCATGGGAAGGGATGAGTTTATCAGAAGAGCCAAGGGCAGAGAGGAACTGTTGAGTCCTGTGCCCTCATCAGACTTCCTGTGCTCTGCTGGGTAGCAACAGAGCGTTCCTCTGTGGCCGTCATGCAGTTTAAAAAGGGAAGTGGCCTTAAAAAGATGTTACCACTTAGGACAAAAATAGGTCCAGCAGTCTTATGAAAGCAAGAGATTCCCCCTGCATGTGCACATTCTTCTCATCCAGAAAGGCAACTGCCCATACCCTCCAGGCATGCACCACTCACCAACCCTGATGCTCAGCCTGGCAGCCAGCGTGGCAAACTCCAGCGCCTTCTCGTAGCCCTGCAGGCCAATCTGCAGCTCTGCCAGCTTACTGAACAGCCGCAGCTCCGTCCTTGTGGCCTTTAGCTTCCTGGCCAAGGGCACAGCACCTCCCTGAGGAGAGAGAGCAGAGCACCCAGGCTGTTCCTGCAGGTACTGATACAGCACCGCCCACGGAGAGGTGATGAAGCAGCAGGTGATGGCCCTAGCACTGGCGTGGCAGGCAGATGATGGGGTGGCTGAGTGGTGCAGATTCAGCTTCTAGCCCCTCCTTTCTCTTGAAAATCAGTATCATACCCCAGAGCATGCTTCTCAAAACTTGGGCCTCATCCCTCTGCCTTTCTTTGGTGCCTGAAATTCTGTGAGTGTGTCTTCCAGAGCGGCCAGCTCACACCCGACACTGCCAGGATCAGTAATGTAAGGACCCTGTTCCCCCCTCCCAGATGACCTCCGGGGTGAGCTGCAGCCACTGCAAAACATGCCTGTGCCCCAGGCTTGCCCCCTGCAGCCATGTTTGCATTCTGGCACACTCATAACCACCCCATCCCTCTCCATCCTCCATCCCTCTAGCCTGGCCACGCAGTGCTGCAGCCAGCCCTGAGGCAAAGCCCCCCATGGCTGTCAGCTTGCAGGGACACAAGGACAGAAACGCTCAGAGGGGTCAGTACCCTGTAAAACTCCACTGCTCTCCATCCCTCTAGCCTGGCCACGCAGTGCTGCAGCCAGCCCTGAGGCAAAGCCCCCCATGGCTGTCACCATGCAGGGACACAAGGACAGAAACGCTCGGAGGGGTCAGTACCCTGTAAAACTCCACTGCTCTCCATCCCTCTAGCCTGGCCACGCAGTGCTGCAGCCAGCCCTGAGGCAAAGCCCCCCATGGCTGTCAGCTTGCAGGGACACAAGGACAGAAACGTTCGGAGGGGTCAGTACCCTGTAAAACTCCACTGCTCTCCATCCCTCTAGCCTGGCCACGCAGTGCTGCAGCCAGCCCTGAGGCAAAGCCCCCCATGGCTGTCACCATGCAGGGACACAAGGACAGAAACGCTCGGAGGGGTCAGTACCCTGTAAAACTCCACCGCTCGATCTCTGTTCCGACTGCCATTAAAAAAGGTATCACCTGCTTTTTCATAGAGATCCATGGCCAAGGAGAAGTTCTCCCATTTCAGAGCAGTCTGAATGGCTGCCTAGAAGGGAAAGGAACTAGAGTGAGATTGGAAAGAGCCGTTTGTACATAGATATTGATGTGACTATGTAAACCCAGCCTTCTTCCCTGCTTACTCTGGGCACATGAAAGGATTTCCTAACTATCAGTAGAAACTGTTCCCTGAATGATGGAGCCCTAAGATTTATATAAGCTGCTCTTCCACTTTGTGGCTCAGCTGATAAAATACTGCTAGAGGTGGGAAGAAGCCAGAAGTCTTCTGCTCCAAGAAGGGGTAAGGTCACAGGGAAGTGCTGGAAGACAGTACAGCTCCTCCTTCCACCAGCAGGTTTACACTGGTCATAAGAACTTTTCCTTCTAGGTTTTCCAGCCCCAAAAGACTCCTGCTGAGGAGCTGTGATGGGAATGCAGCTAGCCAGCGTAAGAATGGGACAGTGTCAGCCACCTCCTCCATACCTGAAAGTACATTTCCACCAACTCATCTTCCTGCATTAGATAGTAGAGCTTTCCTGCCTGCAGCCAGGCCTCTGCTGCTTTCACAGTCTCCTCAAAGTCAATGAAGATCCTTAGACTCTGTTTGGTGCAGTCCAGGGACTGTCTCAAAGCCCTGTGATGGTAACAGGTAAAAAGCCACTACAGAGAAATCACAGGACACCCCCAGCAATCATCTGCAAAGCCACCACACCACCTCCCCATTGGCATTCCTGCCTTTCCCTCCTACAGTTGCCAGAAGTTAGAGACAAATGGACAGCCACAAATCTGAGCAACGTGTCCTGGTAAACCTGTGGAAGTCTCCATGCTTTAGTGCATGCATGTGGATCATGTGGCAGCCTTGGACCAGCCTGGAACCCCAATGCTCAGCACAGCCCCAAGGTAACCTGTTCTCAAAGGAGCTGTTCCCTATCCCTGCTTATTTCAGCTGATAAAGAGGGGTTTCTCTAGGTCCTCTGCAAGCCCTATTTGTCCCCCCTACACTAAGCCCCAAAGTCACCCCCAACTACACATGGGAGCTAGGCAGGGAGTGCTTGCACCTTCAGATTCCAGACAGCATCTAGCACCCAAAACCACATCTCTCCCCATTCTTGGTCCCTTAGTGTGGTCAAAGAGGGTTATGTGTGAAAGACCTTACAACCCCCTTGTCAAGACCCTGGTCACTGGAGCCCAAAGGGACAGGCAGCAGGATGAGCCAGCAGGCTGGACATACTGCCTGCAGAAGGCATCTGTGGCAAAAGGAGCAGTGGGCAGTGCCCAGGGCATGTTTGTTTGCTTGGTGTCTCTCCTGCTGGCAACTGGGCTCCAGCTGTCCTTCGGGAATGGGGTGCTTTGTGATCTTAAATAGCACCATTCACATGACAGGCATCTGCTTCCTAAATACCTTCCCTCTGAACTCACTGTGACCTAGCATGGGAAGGTTAACATCCAAGTTACTAACAGCCTCTGCCCATTTGTCCTTCTGGGCCATGGGATATGGCTCTCCACTGTTTGACACACTTGCCTGCAAAGACTGAAGAAAGTCTGTGGTCTGTCCAAGTCTCTCTCCCTTCATGCCTGATTAATCAGTCACCTGCATGTGTCAAGTAGGAGATGGGAAGCTGAGCTGATACAGGGTCTTAAGTACCTCCCTGGGGAAAATATTCCAGCAGAGATAGGAAGGGCAGACTCAGGAGCTGGAGGCTGAAGCCAGACTTATTCAAGCAACAGATAAGGAACCTATTTTTACTGGTGAATGGTGATTAATCACTGGAACAAGCCTCTAAAGGAAGTGATGAATTCCCTGCCGCTAGGTCCCCTCTGGTCAAGGCTGGATGTCTCTCTGGAAAACTGTGTTTGGCCAGATCCCAGTTCTGTCCCAGCTAACAGGCCCCTACCCCTGCCCAGGGACATGCCAAGAAAGCCACTGCTCTTGCTTTGGATAAACAGGGAGCCCACTCTAACAGCATCTGACAGCCACAGACAGGACTTACTCAGATGTGCCCAGAGCCTGGTAGAGCTGGCTGAGGGTCTGTTGGACATTGCCTTCCATCTCTCTGTCATGCAGCTGCTGTGCCAGAGATACCCAGTGCTCATGATAGGTGATGCAGGCCTGCAGATTGGGGGACACTTTGCTGTAGAAATGGCAGAGAGACTCAGTGATGTGAAGCTGACCTGCATGGTACAGGGAAGGGAAAAGGACAGGTCAGGGAACTGCATTAGGGACCTGACAGGGTGCTGCATGGAGGTGAATGCTGCCTTGGCTCCCACCAGTAAAGCTGTACTCACTCCTCACGTTATGCCACTTCAGGGCAAAACCCAATGCCAGTTCATAACAGAGTTTGCCATCTTCAATCCTCTGCCTGTTGACCATGGCCTGCGCCAGCCACAGCAGCACCCACACCAGCTCCATCTCCAGGTCTTCAGTGCCCTGGAGTTCTGCATAGAGTTGAGTTGACTGGAGCAGGTAGAGCTCAGACAGCTGGCTCGCCCCCCGTGAGAGGCTCAGCTGCCCCAGGTTGGCCAGGGAGATAGCCTGGTTCCTCTTGTTCCCAGTCTCCTTGGCTTTGTGCAGAGCCCGCAGGTAGTTCTCTGCAGCCTTTTGCACCTGCCCTTCTCCTTTGAGGGCAATGGCCAGCAGGTTGTGCACAGCTCCCCCCTGAGTCACGCTGTCTGTCCTGTGCAGAGAGTGCAGGAGCTGCCACAGGATGTCTGCAGCCGGGCTGGGCTGGCTGTGCAGGAGATACATCCACCCCAAAGAGAGGGAAGACTCAAAAGCCTCCTCCTCACCCATCAGTCTGCCCAGGGTTAGGGCTGTGGCTGCATAGCCAACCGCCCCATCCAAGACACCGTGCTGGAGGTACAGCTTAGACAAGATGGCACACAGTGTCCTCTGGATGGGCACAGCTCTGCTCCTGCAGGAGAAATGCAGTGCTTGCTTGAGATAGAAACAAGCCAGTGGTGGGATGCTGCTCCTGTCCAGCTGGCCTCCCAGGAGTTTGGAAGAACTTTGGAGGATGAAGCCGGCTCTCCAAATGGGTGTCGGCACCCCCTTGACACCGCTGGGCACAAACAGCCTGGCGGAGGCCAGCGCGATATTTGGCAAGTACTTCTTGTCATACAGGTAGCTCAAGATGGGGGTGGCATCCAGAGAGGCAGAACTGGTGTCTGGGCTTACTGCAGCGGTGGTGAGACATTGAAGATGCTCAGCAAAGGGCAGCACTTCATCGGTTTTGCCCAGCTGTAGGAAGAGCTTGACAACAAGGAAGCAGACCCGTGCCTCCAAGGGAGCATTGCCCACAGCAATGGCTTCCCTCAGGATGTACATCATGACTTCCAGCTCATTCTCAGAGCTGAAAGAGTGGCCAGGCAAGCAGACAAGCAAGGCCACCATTTTCCCCAGCAGGGAGGAGAACTTGTGCTTCATGTTCTGTTTCAAGTAGATGGAGGCAAGGTTCACGTGCAGTGCAGCCAACAGAGGCAGGTCCCCAAACCCCCGATGCAGATGGCTCAGGGCTTCCTCAAAGTAGACTCGAGCCTGGGAGAACTTGACCTTTTTGATGCAGAGCTTACCCAGGAGGAAACAGAGCCTGACATGGGCCCAAACTGAATGAGTCCTCTTGGCCCAGTTTCTGGACGTCTCAAGGTACAAGACCAGTTCATCCTCATCAGAGAAACCATAGAAAGTGGAGTTGAGAAAGGAAAAACTGAGATCGTAGAGGCTTTGATAACTGGGCACATAACTGTCTTGGTTAAGGAAGGTCAATATGGGGTCAAAGACATCAGCATCTTCCATATGTCCAGCATTCAAGTCAATAAAGAACTTGGGATCATCAAAGTCATCCAGCTTCTCCAGGAGAACATCTTCCAGCGTAGCAGGAGCTGACTCACTCCCTGGGCTAGACAGCTCAGAGGTGCTCGTTGTAGCCAAGTCATTTATTTCCTCCCAGGACTGGAGCAGCTGAATGTCCTTACAGCCACGGAGAACAGCCTCTGGAAGCAACAGGAAAACCATAGTGGGGTGTTTCCCCATGTGAAAACTCACCCTCAGAAGTCATCTTCTGTCCCCTCCAGATACTCACCTGATGGCACTTTTGGGAGCCTGGCTGTAGGTTCAAAACCATCTGCACAAAGAGGCAAAGACAAAACAAAAAGGTCAGTGTCACCGTGCAGCCCACGGTGCTCAAACCTCACAGAGCTCTCCTGCTGCTCTGCAAAACCCCAGAGCCGTACGTGGGAGGGCAAGCTCAGTCCTGGCTGCAGACACTACGTGGAGCTACAGTTTCAACCCCCTTGTCTGCTGGGGCTTGGCTCTGGGTAAGACCATGGACAGCAGCTTTTAGCTCGTGGTGAGGTGAGCATCACTAACATTGCAGTCACCGGGGAACAAGCAGCTCTTATCTTCCACAGGGAGGGCTTTATCAGCTCTACCTCTCGTAAGAGCCTTGTTGTGTCTATTGAGAGGTTTCAGATATGTGTGTATCTCTGACAGGTTCTAAGCCCTGGCCCACTGCACATGAGCTGGGCGGTCTGGGAGGTCCCATAAATCCCAGGAGATCCCAAGCTCAGTCCTGCATGGATATATTTTGCTTACAGGTAGTGAGAAGAAAGGGATAAAAAGAGACACAGAAATTAGCTGTGGTCCAAAACGAACACCCAAGAACCCCAACCTCCTGCCTCCTGCAATGTGCATAGAGATTGTATCACTTGTCACTTTAGCTGTGCATTCCCCTCAATATACACCAGCAGGGGACCTGCTGGAGGCAGTAACCTACAGCCACAATCAGATAAGAGCAGTATCTGCCAGGGTGAGCCACAGCTGACAAACTGCCCTGGAAGCAGAGAAGACACCTTCAAACAGTTGGGTGGCAGGTCCCAACTCTTGAAGGTATCTACAGCCTCCACAACCAGGCTAAGCAGAGGGCTTGGAGGCCGTCTCAACAACAGTAGTTGTCTCCCCTGTGAAGTCCTGAGCGGGGAGCTCTCTAGACACTGCCCAGCGTTGCTCTCCATGGGGCCCCAGGTGGCTGGGCACGTCAGGAGAGGAGGCACTCACCCAGGCGGTACACAGAGGTGATGTCAGTGCGAGCCAGCTCTCCCAGGAGGGAGGTGAAGTGCTGCTCACCACCACCGCAGGGGATGCGCAGCAGGGGGCATTTTTCCTCCTCACTCAGAAACGCCAAGCCCTTTCCCCTGAATTGAGGCAGACATGAAGGGCAAACAGTCAGTGCTCCTTAGCATTACAGCTGTCCTGTGGGGTGGGATGGGGTGGGATGGGATGGGATGGGATGGGATGGGATGGGATGGGATGGGATGGGATGGGATGGGATGGGATGGGATGGGATGGGAAGGGATGGGGTGGGATGGGGTGGGATGGGATGGGATGGGATGGGATGGGATGGGATGGGATGGGATGGGATGGGATGGGATGGGATGGGCTTTCCCTTCCCTTCTCTTCCTCCCACCAGGAAAATTCTGCTGCAGGTGAATACAGGAGTCTGGACAGCTTCCCTGTCAGGGCTCTCAGATCCAGGTTCTCCACAGGGGAACCAGTGGTACCAGAGGGAGGAGCCTACTCATCTTTTTTGTCTTCAGAAGCCCTTTCTGAGTCCAGGGCATTGTCTGATCTCCTCTCTGTTCTCTGCAGTGTAAGAGCAAAGTGCCTAGGGCTTATGTTGAATGAGCCTGATCCAGGAAAGCCCAAGAGGCCTAGCAACAGGTGAAGACCTTGTCCTCCTGCATACAATGCTGGAGGAGAAGACTGTTTGTATGGGTATTAAACCAGAGCTATGTCTTTAAAGCAGCAGCAAAGACAATTGCCTGGGTCATTAGACTGGGGTTCTGCCACCCTCCCTCCACAGTCAACTCTTGTCTCTGTCCTCAGGAGGGTGTCTAATTCTGTTCAGCATGGAACTATGCCAGTGGATTGTTCTGCCTTTATATCCCATGGAAAGCAAAGGAGCAGAAGGAAGCAGAGCAGGATTTGGTTGCCTTGGAAGCAGTTTCTCTCCTCATCCTCACAGCCCCTCAGAACAAGCTACAAAGTCAAGAACATTTCTAGGTGGAACTGTTACACCAGCTTGTCTGGTGCACAGATGTCCTGGGCTGCCTTAGCATAATGATAGGTTTAGCCTGGGGCCAGATCTGTTCCTCTCCAAGAATCACCTGAGGCAAGAGAAATATGATGGCTTTATCTGGGCAGAGACTCCTGCAGCCTGTTGGCAGCAAAGTCTGGCCAAAGCTCCTGGACAGACCTCAAATGGATTCTCTCTTAGGGCCTTGCAAAGAAATTACGTGCCCTGGGCTCTCTCATAGCCCTGAGTTAGGATTTGCAGTCTTCCTTTCATCTTCTCCTGAGTTTAATTTGATCTAGACAGTAGCAGTAAACTTACAGAGGTTCACAAGCCTCGGGACTCATGTGTTGGGTCGGGACAAAGCCGATGTTCCCACTGCTGAGGGATTTGCCCACAAACCACGGGAGTCCTGGGACGAAGAAACCAATGACTTCTATGCTGTCTCCTTTGGAGAAACTCAGTTCATCCCATGCTGCTGCCCTGTGGTCCTCTGTGGCTCTGCACCTGCCTTTGACTGGGAAACCAAGGCAAAGAAGGGCATTTCAGTGTGAGGTCACTCTGTCCCCTAAGATTTACTGTGCTCTTGGGCTCAGATCTCTGCAGTCTCTTCTTGAGCAGAGGATTACATTAACGCGTACAGGAGGCATGGATGAGCACCACACAGTCAAAGACTGAAACCTCTGACAGCTGCAGTGTGGAAGGTGGCTGGAAACGTGGAGCTTCACAGAAACTGCACTGTCTTCATTTTGTACCACGAGTGAAACCTTTAACAGTGCTACTGCCCATCACATTACACACCAGATTTACAACTGCAGAGACCTCCCATGTCCAGCGTGCTCTGGAGAGTGCCCATGACCAAGCAGGAATGGCCCTGGGCTAATGGGTGAATGGTGGGCACAGGTTTCATATGCAGCTGATGGAAGCCTAACTGCTTAGAACTTCAGCCCTTAAGAAATGAGGTCTTGGGTGACAGGTTGGACTTGATGATCTTTGAGGTCTTTTCCAACCTTATTGATCCTATGATTCTATGAAACTAAAGGAAAGGTCAAACTGCAGCAGAAGATAAATATCCAGGGGCAGAAGGATGCCACCAGCAGCCCACTGTACTCTGTGTCCCTCAGGTCCTACTTTGTAGTGCATGCAACGTGCAGGCTCTGTTCTCCACTCAAGAGAGTCCAAAGATGCAATGGTATTTCCTTGGAGCACCTTGCAATGGAGTGTCATTGGCAGAACAAGAGGTGGGCCCTTTGTACTTTTGGCCAAACTCAAACAGCAGCCATGTCCTGCCCTAGGAAGTGCAGCCGTGCTCCACTCACCAATTGGCTGGGATGTCATCCCACTGATCTCATGAGAGATGCCAAAATTCACAGCATAGGTCTTCAGGAACCACCTGCAAGACAAAGGTGAACCACACTGGTCCTCTCAGAGCAGTCCTGTGCTCAGGCCAGCGCCAGGGATGGTCCCACAAACGGGGCAGATGTTCTGTCCTCTGGGAGTGGCAGGGCTGCCATGGAGCCAGTGTAGGAATTCCTTGGCATGCTGTTGCTGGGCATGGAGGGCAGTTTGCACCTCACAACTGCAGCCTCAGAACAAATGGCAATAGCAAGTTAAATCTGCCAGGCTGTAAGGAGGATGTCAGCCTGTGAGAACAAGAGGAGCTGTGGGTGTCTTAGAGGCTCAGCCAGGTGCCCAGCATGAGGCTCCACTTTGGCATTACCTAAGGCTTAGGCTATGCTTTTTCTTCTGGTTTTTCACCTTTAGATAACAAATAATCTCATGTATGACCTAAATCAATATCATACAAGAATGACAGCTGAAGTATGCCCTTGCTCTGTTCCATTTACAGGACCTGAACTGGTTTCAATGGTTATGCATAATGTATATCCTCACAAAACTGCATATCACTTGCCCACTGCCAGAGGGAAAAACAGCTTCTCTCCCAGGCTTGGTGCCAGCTCATGCATCAGGACTAGGAATGAATCTTGGCTTGAGTCCTATTAATTGGCCAACTTGCTTACTGGTAAAATGGGTGAGGTAGTGGCTCTAGAGCTGCCACAGGCACCAGGCCTCGTTGACCTGTCAGTAAGGACATCCCTTCCCACTTGGACTCCTCTCCAGCTTTCTTCACATGGATCAGCTCATTCCTGCAGAGCTGCAGGCCTTCCTTTCCCTCCTGCTCCAGCTGCCAGACACCAGGCACTGCTCTGGAAAAAAAGTTCCCTGCAGGTAGAAAGAGTCACACTCAGGTCAATGGCATCAGTGCAAGGCATAGCCCAACACAAGGCTACCACAGAGCCCTGCTGAGGTGCTTTTGAGGAAGTCCCTACACATGCAGTCCTTTCCCACCTTCTTGGAGCAGCAGACCCATATATATGGTGGCCAAGTGATCTTCATCCACAGTAACTCTGATCTCTGTGTCCTCCATCAGAGCACAGTTTAGCCAATACTCTTGGTCAAAGAGAAGCTGCTCCAGGCAGCTGCCCACATACCCTGAGAAACCAAGAGGGAAAGCCATGTTAGCACCCTCTTTCACTGGGCAGGATGAAGTGCTCTTTGGATGTCTCCCAGTCTTCCATCTGCAATGACACAGGCAGCAGCTTCTAATTCTGTCTCCATCCCCAAAACACAAGAGAGGGACTACCCAAAAGGCATTCCCCTGCATCTCTTTCACTGCCCCAGACAGTGGCTTCATAAATCTGTAGATGGGCACACAGGTTTTCTAATTCATATTCTTCATCTACCCTGCCTTTTATGTTACTGGTTTATGCTGTTGAAGAGTACCTCCTCTGAAAATGCTTTTCACACTCTGTGTTTAGGTCTCCCACACCTTGCAAACATTACCTAAAGTCAGGTATGTGGAAAACTTCCAGACTTCTTCTAGGGTTTTGAAGGTGAGGAGGAATCGATCCTCCTGTGCTTGCATACAGACCAGCCTGGCTGACAGCTCCTACACGTGGAAGACAAAGCAAGATAAAAGCACAATCCTGGGACTCTGACTCCTGTGTCAGGGTGGGAATAATATTAGCCTGTGGAATGAAGCTAGGCACTCATTTATTAGCACAGTTGAGACAGAAGCTGTGTGCGCTGAGTCCTTCACCCAGGAGGCACGGAGCACCCACAGCAACAGCTCCAATGGTGCAGCACTGGGAAGGCAAAGCTTCATCTCATTCTCCAAATCTTTGCCCCTGTGGTGCACACCAGAGCCACTGTGTTTTTGAAACCCAGACATTCCAAACTTGAATTAATGGTCAGTCAGGACAGGCACAGCTTCCAAACTGCAGCTTGGAGGCTGAAAGCCCTAACTGTGCTTTGAGGGAAAAGCTCTCCTTTGACTATTGCTGGCACTAACATATCTACACTGTTCCAGGTCTCCTGGGAAGCAAGAGGGGCCAAGGCCTTAAAAACTGGCAGGGAAGGAAAGTCCAGTCCAGGAAGCATATCTATACCTGTAATGATTTTTCTCTATGAATCCCAATACTCTGAGAACCTCTGTGCACGTCCCGAGATGCCACCTGCACAAGGGACCTGAGTCTGGCAGACAGGTGATGCCAGCCCTGTGAAATGTTGGCTATTTAAACTCACCCAGGGCTAACAGCATGATCCCTCAGGCAGCTCAGAGCCTCCAACATGAAGCTCCTGCCTTTGTCTCTCACTTGTTGCCCGTTCGTTTCCGACACCGTTCCAGTCTCCTGTGGAGTCCCCCTGTGCAGGAACACATCCTGCAGCAGCCTTGGAGGAATTGCTCTTTCCCAGCTGGGTTTTGTACCCCATCACATACTCCATCACACCAAGAGCCTACCATTACAGGCTCTGCCCTGCCAGGCTGGGGCTCCTACCTTGAACAGAGCACAGACATCTCTGTCATCACTCTCCAGAGCCCACATCTTCTTCCTGGCTGCTTCCTGGAGATGGGAATTGAGGCAGTGGGAGGAACGGCTCTCAACGGAGAAGAACAGTGAAATCTCTTGAAAGGGAAACGTGCAGGGTTAAGGGGAAGAACGTACTCCAAGCCCCCAGAGGTGCCTTTGCCACACTGCTTCTCTGAAGCCTGCTACAGCAGTACCTCCAGCCCTCGCCCGGCTGTGATGCTCAAACCCCACAAACCCAGCCCATCACCCCCACCTCAGCCACAAAGATGAGAAACTCAAAGGATGACAGGGGGTTGGTTAGCTGTGGTGCCAGGGCTTGCTACATTCAGTCATTGGAAATGCAGCTGATGACAGAAGCAGAGTCTTACCTGCTGGAAATCCCTCCCCAACAGCCAGCAGCACCGAGGAGCTGTCTGGTGAGCCTTCTGCTGCCTCAGCAGTGGGGCTGCTTGGCGCTGATGCCCCAGCCTTACCTGACAAAGAGGTGGGACACACAAGAACTGCTGTGAGATTTTGTGTCAGAGGTCTAGGATATTCTGCCTAGCCACAGCCTGAAAGCAAAGCCTATAGCTTGCATTGCAGATCTGGCTGGAGACTGTGTGAATCTGGTATCACCCTAAAATCAGGCTCTAGGCTGGAGGCAAGATCTTAGGATAGACTTCTTTCTGGTGGCTTTGAAGCAAGGGGACTTTGCTCGTGGGACAGACCCTCACTGAGCAGATCTGGTAGAAGGATGACCCCATGACACCAGGATTTTTGGGAGCAATACCTCAGAGCAAGAGCACTTCCCCAGTGCAGGAGAGCCAAGGGCTTGCAAAACTCTTTCCTTATCAAATTGACAGCCAAAATGATACTTCCTCCCCTGCCTGCTCTGCTCAGTACCCGAAATCCAAGTTGCATTCTCTCTGCTTCACACATCGTCAGCTATTGCTGTAAAAGATTTGGGAACTGAAACTTTAGCTGGTAATTATGTTAATGAAGACTGAGGCACTTCAGAATCCAGCTTGCTCTCCCACAGCTGTATTGGCTGTGGAGGGATAACGAGACTAAAAACCAATTTCTGCCAGTAATCAGATTGGACTTGTAAAACAAACACACACCCAGAGATCTGAAGCTGGAGCGTGCAGCAGCTTTTGTAAGTCACTTCTGTGACCATAACTGTACTCCACAGCTCTTCTTGTTAAGCCAGCTTTGCTAATCAGTCAAATAAAACTGTTATTTGCATGCAGAATTATAATCCTTATTTAGAGTTGGCAGTAGGAAAGAATGGCCCAAGGCTGGACATGTAATGAATGAGCTTTTCTTTGACAGAAAAGGCTCTGCATTTCTCAACAGCTGATTTGAGCACACTTCACAAAAGACTTCATGCAGCAACTCTGTCCCCTTTTCACACATGGGGGAAATGGAGATGGGGAAGCAAACTGAGCCAGAGGTAAATCCAAGCTGGCTCTTGCCTGGGCTGGGCTTGCTGCTGGTGGCTTCACTGCTCCCTCCCTTCCTCTCCTCCCTGCACCCCAGCAGACCCCAGTGGGCTCCGCTGGGTTTGGCAGGGCTCACAAACAGGTACCTGATGCCATGGTCTTCTCCTGCCACCATTTTCCCTGGTGCTTTGCTGTGGGTTGCTGAAGGTAGTCCCAGCGGGGTAGGAGCACAAATGAGCGGCGGCAGCAGGAGTCACACTCTTCACCTGCGGAAGATTGGTGGAGAGGAAAGGTGTTTGGACCCCCGGCAGGATGCTTCCCACGCAAGAGGTCTCCATATGATGTACCAAAGGAGGTGGCAGGTTGGACCCACCCTCTGCTGGTGGGTCTCCACAGAGCCAGGCAGGGAGAGAGGAGGAATGGGCTTGCTCTCCACAGCCTTTGCACATTCAGTGTTTATTTTAGTTTGGGCCAGGTTCAGAAAGGGAACTGGGAGCTTTTTCAAGAGACCAATTGAAACTGCTGCTGCAGAGTCGTTCCCAGTTATGCCAGTGACTCATTTACCTCCCTGGTGCTGAAGTATATTGTAAGAGCCCCAGCCTAGAGCCAAGAACAGGGGTTGCACCCCTGGCAGCCAGCGCTGAGGCACTTGTGGCACCCGCTGGCACCAGCTCTCCCGGGGGGCACGTGGCCACAGCTGCTGGCCCTGAGCCACCTCCCTCCTCCATCCTGTTAGCACAGCCTGTTAGATGTGAGCCTCTTCGCTCAGTTGGGAACGTCAGCATGGGAATCACACCTCTAATGCTGGCAGCACCCCCTGGGCTCCACAAGCTTTGCAGCTTGGGGTGCTCCTGGGCAGCAGTGACAGCAGGGCAGGGGTGGCAAGGAGGCTCCTGAAAATCCAACATCAGGGGAGTAAACCAACCCCCCTCTCCCATCTCTGTCCAAAATGCCTTGTCTGCTGCCCATGCACCCAAGTCCAGTGACACAGCAAGCGCCCAGCAAGAGCAGGGGACAGCAGTGGCCATCTCGGCAAAGGCAGGCAAGCAGCCCGAGGGAGGCAGTGCTCAGTGCAGTTTCCCCAGCAGCCTTGTCAGCAGGGTGAGCTCTGCGGCCACAGGTCTCGCAGCCCATCTCAGACAGAGCAGGCCCACGGCATCCCCATGGGCAGCTTACCTGTACAGCCCAGGGACAGGTCCTGGTGCCAGGGGGTCCCCAAGCAGCAGCCCATGTGTCCAGCAGCACCGCCGCCCCGAGCCGTGGGGCTGCTGCTGCACTGGCAGGGGGGAGCACACTGCCTGCTGCCCGGCAGCGCCGCGGCTCAGCCCAGGCCACAATGCACAAAGAGCCTTTTGACCGGGCACCCTCTGCCAGCCAGGCGGGGGCGATGGGCACGCTCACAGGATGGTTTGGGTCAGAATCATAGAATCAGGGCAGCATTTAGGTTAGCAAAGGCCTTCAAAGTCATCAGGTCCAACTGTAAACCTAACGCTGGCAAGTCCACCACTTAAACCATGTCCCTCGGCACCACATCTGCACATCTTTTAAACACTTCCAGGGACAGTAACTCCATCTCTTCCCTGGCAGTCTTTTCCAATGCTTGACAACCATTTTGGTGAAGAAATATTTCCCAATGTCCAACCTAAGCCTCCTCTGGCACAATTTGAGTCTATTTCCTCTCATCATTTTGCTTGTTACTTGGGAGAAGAGACTGACCCCCACCTCACTTCAACCTCCTTTCAAGTAGTTGTAGTGAGAGAGGAAGGCCCCCTCCACCATCCTGCCTCCTAGACTGTTTCCTTTCTGCTGTGTTGCATTTTCAGCAGGCATTTGGTAAACTGAAGTCTCCCAAGGAACCTTCAAAGACTTTGTTCCAAACTCTCATGCTGCAGGTAGGAACACCTTCCACTAGACCAGGCTACTCGATGCACTGTCCAACCTGACCTTGAACACTTCTAGGGATGGGATATCCACTTCCCTGGGCAATCTGCTCCAGGTTCTCACCACTCTCATAGTAAAAAATGTCTTCCTTATATCTTATCTAAATCGACTCTCTTTCAGTTTAAAACCATTGCCCTTTGTCCTGTCACTACAAGTCCTAGAGAAAAAAACTCTCCTCATCTTTCTAAACCTCCTTCAGGGTTGGTGTTGCAATAAGGTCTTCCCAGAGATTTTTCCTCTCAGCTTTTCTTCCCAGGAGAGGGGTCCCAGCCCTCCAATCATTTTCATGGCCCTCCTCTGGATCCCCTCATGCAGGTCTGTGCCTTTCTCTGCAGAGCCAGATGCAGCACTTGGGGAGCTCTCACCCAGGCAAGGCAATGCTGCCTTGTGCTGGCCCTGTTGTTGCCCTGGGCACCCCTCTCGCCTTTGTCTTTGGAAGCATGTTGCTCAGCCCACATGGCACATTCCTCTCATTCCTCCCTCCAGCCACAGTACAGCATGCCCCACGGTCTGCAGAACCCTTCTGAGCTTCTAGCTGGCCCATTCAGAGAGCTTCAACACTGATCTCCTCACACCTCCAAGACAACCCTGCTCCTGACATTGCTGCAAGCAGTGACTCACCTCACCTGTGGAGATGCCCCTCTGGGGCTTGTCCAGCATCCTCCATCCAGGACTGGCTGTGCCACTGTTCCTTCCGGGAGCACCTTCCAGCCCGGCCAAAGTGGTGCTCTCCCTGTTTCACTGTGAGGGCAGCCGGCAGCACCACTTGCACCACACCAAACTCAGTGGAGCAGGGCTAGGTCCAAGCAAGCCATAGATGAGTTTCCTGCTCACACACACTGTGGACTCCTGTGGGGAGATCAGAACTATCTGGACTCCAGATGCAAACACCAGGAGGGACCGATTTGGCTGCTGTGTGAGATGTCTTGGGCTGCCCAGGACGGAGGCTCATCCCCTCTGTGCTCACATGTTCTGACCTTCCCCAGGCTCCAGGAACGGCTGCGTGGCCTCACTGCACTTTGGATGGCAGATATCTGCAGAGTATCTCTGGGTAAGAGCAACACAGCCCTTGCAAGATAAAAAACCAAAAGCTTTAGGGAGAGAAGTCACAGATAAGGAGGTCTTTTAGGAATAGAGCTTTACTGCAGCAACCAGCCAATACCAGTGCCACCACGGCATGCTCCAGGAGCACTGCTGGCTCTCCCAGACAGCCAAGCTGCATCTCAATGCATGGCAAGGCCTTGAGCTTCTCCTGAGTAGTAATTGCTCCAGTGAGTAATTTTTCACCAAAGAGATCCCCATGCCATGACAGGAGGCTGCCTGGCACCATTGCAATACCCTTAAAGCAGAGCATGAGGAGTAGCTAGCTGTGGGACAGGCTGTGGCAGGATTGAGTCCCTGGTCATGGAGCTGTCTGGGAAACTCCTAATAAAAGTGAAGTCAAATCAAAAGGCTTTGAAGAGAGGGTTGCACCAAGTGATACTCCTGTGCAGTCCTGGCTGGGAACCATCCTGCAGGCCCAGGACAAGGCTGAAAGAGTGGCAATTTATAGTCTTCATCAGGAGAAACCAGATGCCAAAATGCTGGGGTTGCCTGGAGAAGGGACCATCCTCCTCATCCTCTTTACTGCAGCACAACACCCTCCTGAGCCCCAGACACTGGGGTGCAAAGCACTGCAGCTCCCTCCTGGTGTGCTCAAGTCAAGCAGATGCTTCTCATGCAAAGCTGTGCAGCGGTGGGGACCTGCACGAAGGTGAGCTGCTGGGACAGGCTGGTGCTGCTCTCCCTGCAGCAAGGACACTGTTCCTGTTGCACACTGGCCCTGGAAAGCTCCTTGTTTAGAAAACTCCTCAAGCTGACCTAGGAACTCTCTGAATGTTCAGGAACCAGAGGATGAATCCCAGTCCAGGCATGGGTTTGGACCTGCCTGTTCTCAGAGCATGCTACCCAAGTTTCTGTTATGGAGTGGCATGAAAGATGTTTATGTTTAGGGCCCATGCTGTCAAAGTGGTCAGTGCTCAAGTAGGGCAGGTGTCTTCAGACAAAGCTTTTTGCTTCACTCAAAATGCTCTTGATTTTAGCAATACCTGCTCACCAATTAGTGTAAAATTCTTCTACCCAGGACAAAATAATATTTCTTTTTTAATCATCACAATGTTCTGTTTCATTTTCTACATAAAAATGTCTTCCTTGGTTTGAAATTTCCTTTTAAGTTCACCTACACAACTTCATGACCAAACCCACCTCTCTACAGCAAAGGTATCAGCCTCCTGTTTGACTTGAAATGGAATTTTCCTTTTGGCCAATGACCCAAAAAACACCTGGTCCACTCCCTGCCCCGGTGCTTACCACCCCTGGATCAGCCCTGATGGCTGCTGCTGAAGCTCTCAGCCTGGCCTTCCTGATAAAGCCCACTCCTAATAAGTAGAGGAGCAATTTGTCAGGAGCCTCAGCCCATGCTGGCTGGGTTCCCTGCCTGTGCCAGCTGTCCAGGGTCTCTGTTGCCTTTGTGAAGCTGGTGTAGTCATGCCAGCTGGGCAGCCTCTACAGAGTGCCAGAGTGCCAGCCAGCCAGGCTTCCCTCCCCAGGGCACAAAACGGGAGGCAGGGTGAGTGTCCAGGCACCCTTTGTCTGCGGGATATAGCTGCTGCAGGCACTGCCACTCTCCAGTGCTGTCACACAACAGCACCCTTCCCTGCGACCCAATCCACTTTCCTCAATCCAGCGTGTCTTCTCTCCTGTCCTTCTCCTATCAGTTGCTGGGTACAAAGGACCCAAAACAAACCTGTCCTTCCCTGGCGTCCTCATCACCACCATATCTGAACCTCAGATTTAGCCAGGACCAAAACCGCAAATTCATTGCCCCGACCTGGCTTCAGGCAGCCGTGTCCCTGCCCTGGACTGCTCCAGCCACCTGCAGCCGCCACGTCCCAGCCGTGTTTGCTCAGCTGGGGACGAAGGGCACCGGCATGTGACTGGCCCCCAGCGGGAGCCCCGGCACGGCAAGGGCAGAGCGGTGCGAGCGGCTGTACTGACCTGCTCCACCGCAAGCACCTGCACAGGGCCGCTTGCTCTGCTCTCCAGCACCGCTTCCCTCCGGAGGAACTCTTGGCCGTGAAGCTCCGACCTCTCCAAGCCAGGTCCCCCAAGGGAAGGCTGCCGGCACACGGTGCGCGGCCGTGTGTGCGCGGAGGGCTGCGTACGTGTTCGCAGGGCGGGCGAGCGTGCCCGGCACCGCCACTCCCTCGCACGGGGAAAGGAATTTCTTCCGAGAGTGGCTTATCATCTTGGGAACCTCCGCTTCCCAGCAGAGCCGCCGGCCTGGAGGTCAATGAGTTCCCCAGAGTTTTGCTATAAACAGCCCAGCGGGCCGCTGGCTCCCGAGGGGAAGTGTGGGCTGCCAGGCGCTACCTTCGCCCCGGCTCTGCAGGAAACAAGGACCGGCCAGACTGCCGGCCAGGCTGCCCGCGGGCACGCCGCGCTGCGGGCTCTGCTCAGCCCCAGCCTGGCCGCGCTGCATGTGGCTCCCTCCCGTTGCGAGCGGCTGCTCTGTATAAGCAGCCTCTCCCGGACTCACCTGTCCCCTGCTCCTGCCCCCAGTGCTGTGTCCTTGAGGTTCAGGACCTTCTGTCCTCGCTGTGCACCGATTGCCTCTTGCGACAGTGAAGCCCCGGGGAGAGGCTCTACCTGTGCCCAGGGAGGCGGCAGAGGCACTCAGCTCCGAACCCCTTTCTTCTCTGGCAAAACGCAAATACAGACACACAGAACAAGAGATCTGTGGACCCAGCAGTATTTGTGCACCCCGGCTAAACTCCACAAACACAGCTAGCAGAGAAAATCACAGAGAGACTTTTTTTTCCCTCTTTTGCAAACAATGCACGAGTTAGTAGCAAGCTTTTCTAATATCCCTGTTTCCTTCTCTCAGAAGCTGACCATTCCTTGGCAGGTTCAAAACCAAGCCTCCTTATTTTTTCACTTTGTTGCTTAAAAAATGAACCTGAAAGAAAAAGGAAGTCAGCCTAAACCTGACTTCAGTTGTGGGGGGAAAGCAAACAAACAAGATGAAACATTTTGTTTCAGGTCAAACAAGCTCCCGTTTCATGGGCTTGATCGTTTGATATGGATGGGAGACTTGTTTTGGCATTAGGTGGGGCACTGCTTTCCTTCCCTCTTCCCCTGAAAGCCCACTCAGTCCAAGCACTAGCTGCAGCTGCAGGAGTCATGGGACACGGGCAGGAGCAAGCAGGGTTAGTGGGGCCATTTCCTCATTCTTGCACATTCTGCTTTTGCTTTCACCCTCCTGCAAATGGGCACAGAGTGCTGATAAGCACCTGCCTGTGCTATGCTGCCCTTGCAATGCTGGGCCCTTCGGGCTGCACACCAGTGCCTGCCTGCTGGAGTGGGGAACAGGAGCACGAGGGAGAGAAGCCTGCGCCCCATGTACTTCCACTCCTACCTTTGCATGCCCAAGATTGAGTGGCACTGGGACAGCATCTTTCCTGGTGTGCAGGCAGCTGTGGGCAGATGGGGAAGGGAAAGGTTCCTGCACAGCTGCAGGACACAGGGGAAGTGAAATGGTTTTGCAATAAAACAAGCACGGCAGGTCACTGAAATGCAGCCAGACAGGCCTGGCTTTAAGATACTTCTTTCCACTGATGACCTTCACACAAGACTTTGCTTGCACCTCCAAGACCCATCTTACTTCTCCCTGTCCTGTGCAAGCACACAGCGATCCAAAGCTGCTGCCTGCACCAGGAAATTTGTTCCACCCGGCAGCTAAAGGGTTAAGCAGGCTCCGCGGCTGAACTAAGCTGAACTCGGCGCTTCGTTTTCAGAAATGCTGAGGCCTGCTCCTCTCGCATTGTTTTCAGACAGGGCTGGAGGAAGTCAGCGCTCTTGGAAAACAGAGCGTGTGTGTCGGCCATGCCTGGGTGGGTCGGGAGGCTGGGACCACCCTTTGGCACATACCACAGCTGCCGCTGCGCAGGGAGCAGCACAGGCTGCTGCTTTGAGGTCTCCCCCATGGCACTGGGGTGTGAACCCTGAGCACCCTCCCTGCTCCTGCCTGCAGCTCTCCGAACATGACCACTGAACATGACCAGTGCTTCAAAGGTGTCACTACCCATGGGAGCCTCCAGACTGTGTGGAGACAGAGCCAGGGAAGTGGAGGCCACAGATAAGGCGTGGGAAGGAAGAAGGAAGGACCAGAGCCAGCCAGCTGAGCTTCAGAGTCTGAAGATTGCTGTAGCCCTTGCCTAACATTGTGTTGCTGAAAGGAACCTTCTACTTTAGCCCTGTGTAAACATCTTGGGTTTTTTCCAGTTCAGCTTGGAGGAAGGTTTGGAGGTGTCAGGGAAAGCCCCACTGTAACACTCTACCTGCAGGTGTCTCAGAGGCAGGGGCTTCATTATGGAGAGCTTAATGGTAAGCCGTAGGAGAGCAGCAAGCAGTAGCAGTTGCAAGTGTACAGCCCCACGATGATGCCTCTCAAAGCCTTTTTGAGCTCTTTCGCTCATTGCACCCCTTCCTTGGCCAGCCTGCCTGCAGTGGTCCTTGCTCCAGCGCACTGACTTGCTCAGGCGCAAGCAGAGAGCTACAGCACCTTCCAGCACCACCACTGCTTTGGCAACAGTTGCGGGGGGGGCAGACACAGCGTCACACATCACAGCAGTTTTTAGGCACAGGGACTGCCAGGGAAAGCCCCTTTCAGCCTCTAGAGCAGCTTCTTCCAAGGTTGCAGAGGGAGCCCAGACATTGTGTCCTCTGCGAGATATGAAGTAACAGTCATGAAACTGCTGCACACCCTCAGGATACTCCTCCCAGATCCTTCTGACTCCTGTCAGGTCTCTCCTGCCTGCACTAGGACAAGGTTTCAGGGATAAGGGGTGGAGTGCCAGGCTGTCTGCCCCACAGCAACTTCATCCTGCACAAGGACACCTGCACCCCGGCAGTGCACAAGGGCACACAAGGAGATGTGTCACGAGCTTCTGATGCTCCCACCTTGTCCCATGTCCCCTGGCAGCCCAGCTGCAGATCTCTGACTCTCCTGGGATGGAACAGGGGCTGCTCCCCACATCACATACACAAGTGACCTTCTCACCACCCTTTTAACCATTGCCCTCCCTAGAGCTTTTGTGCCCCCTCTCTTCATCTCTCCCACTGCCATGCAGCCTAGCCCCACATTGTATCCAGCCAAGATGGCCACCCACCCCAACAATCAGCCCCACAAGGATGGACTCACAGCTGGCAGTCAGATCCACCCAGTCTTCACAGCAGAAGAGGCTCCTCAGGTGATGGAAATGACTCTTGGCCACTTGATGTCTCTTGGTCAGTGGAAGAACTGCTGCAAAGAGGTCCTCCAGCTCCACCCTTCCTGCTACCCCTTCCAGTCACTGCTTCTCTCCTCAGCCTCTCATCCCTGCTCTTTTCCCAATCTGGAAGTATATCTGTCCAGCACTGGCTAGAACATTAAATGGCCTTAACCCTATCAATAATGCAGGAGGATTGATGGCAGGTAGCTTGTAGATAGCTGCCAGCCTCTGAGGGGCACTGAGACCTCCCTGAGTATGGCCATGCAGACATGGGGTATGGATAAACACTTGCAGCCCATGTTGGAGTAGTGAGCTTGGGCAGGATCTGACTGCTAGCCCTCCTGCCTTGCTCATCTCTCTAGACCTGGAGCAATTTGAAGGAGATCCTCTCTGCTGGCCTTCAGGAGGTGGCTCCTCACCAGCCAGAGGCACACAGGGAGAGCAGTGGCTGGACAAGGTGCACAGGTACATGTGTGTATCTCAGCCTGAACCCTGTGGCCTTGTATGTGCTGGGCAGGTTTTCCTGTGACCCCAGGCAGCCCACAGCTATCAGGCTGTGCCGGAGACAGCAGAGGAAGGTCTCTCTGATGCGCCTCCTATGTTTTGGGGAGCTGTTGCTAAGCCCAGAGACTGTGTTCTTCCTGTCCAATAAAGAGAAAAGGTGGCTCTGTGCCTTTCTTTACAAAGGTGCTCAGAGAGCCATTGCACCAGAGCTGCATGCCCAAGAGAAGTGAATGTGTCCTGGTTCCCTGCAAGCTGCAGATCGGTCTGGGAGCCACTGCCTGTCCACCCAAGGGTGTGCAGGGCCCATATCAGGGCACCACAGTTGGCACTGGGCCACCCATGTGGGTGGAGTGTAGATGTATGATTCATGAAGGTTCTTCCATCTGGGAACTGGGGATTCTCACTTGGGGGGCTGAGGTCTGCCACCCAGCCAGTGTTGGAAGCCACAGCTCTGCTTTGGACTTGCTGCATTGACCAGCTCCCTACTGCAAAAGGGGCAATCTGCTGAGGGGTGGTCTTGGCTGCTGAGAAACTCCCCTCACATCTCCCAAGCTGTGTGTGAGATGCAGACCTTCAGCATGGAAATCCTGCTACTTCTACGAGTTTGCAGGCAGCAGGAAGTGATGGTGCATTCAACCTCCCCCAGGAAGGGCAGAGCTGCTGGGACCAGCAAGCATCACTTCTAATGCTCTTGTCCTTAAAACAGGAATGCTTGACTCCGATTCCTACTCTGTGACCAGTGTCACCTTGAAGGACGTTGTGCTGCTTTTCAGGCTGAGTATGCCCAGCAGCCCTACAGCCTCACGGGAGAGCTCAGCTGAGAGCTCCCAAGCCATCGGTGTGCCGAGCAGCCAGACTCTCTCCTCCTGCATATTAATTGCCAGAGCCATTAGATGGCAGCAACCACCACGCCACCAGCGTCCTGCTGCCCAGGCAATCCAGCATGGTGATGGGGACAACCAGACAACCTTTTTAGCAGGGTCTGTTGTGACAGGACAAGGAGTAATGGAATTAAACTGAAAAAGGAGAGATTTAGAGTATATATAAGGACAAAATCTTTTACACTGAGGGTGGTGAAACACTGGCTCAGGATGCCCAGAGAAGTGATAGATGTCCCATCCTTGGAAACATTCAAGGTCAGGCTGGACAGGGCTCTGAGCAACTTGCTATAGTTAAAGATGCCCCTGGTCACTGAAGAGATGGTCTTTGAAGATCCCTTTCCAATCCAAAACATTCTGTGATTCTATAAACATTGCAAAAACAGTCTTGAAGCCAAGCCCCAGCCCTGCTGCCTGCAGCACCCAGGCACCAGCAGCCTACACCTTGTCCCCAGGGTAGATCCTGAGATGGGGAAATAAACCTGCATGAAGTAAGTATTGTGAGACTGCAAAGAAAAATGAGAGAAGGCTCCAAAATAGGGGACTGGCTCCCCAAGCATCAATGACAGGCTCTGAGGGGACACGAGTGGGCATTTTTCAGGGAAGATGACTCATTCAAATCCATCTTCAAAGGACTGCTGTGAGCACACAGCTGGGAACTACTCACTGGTTGCTGCTGACTTGCAAAAGCCAGCTTCTGTGCACTGTGCTAACGAGCAGTCAGTGAAGCCACACTCATTTCCTGTGGTGTTTTGATTGTCTCTGCATTAAAGATACCATGGGTCAGGTAGCATGCGGGAAACCCTGCCTGGGATGTGCAGCCAAGGTTCAGTCAGGTGCTGCATTGGGTAGAGCTGGCTGAAAACCAGAAGGAAAAGCTGCTCCAAATGTCAAAGTCTCTCTCCTTGGAGAGGTTTCCAAAGGAGATGTGTTAATAAAAGAATAGAATAGAATTAACCAGGTTAATTCAATTAACCAGGAAAAGACCTTTCAGATCATCGAGTCCAAGCTACCATCCAACACCACCTAATCAACTAACCCATGGCACCGAGCCCCCCATCCAGTCTCTTCCTAAACACCTCCAGTGATGGTGACTCCACCACCTCCCTGGGCAGCACATTCCAATGGCCAATCACTCTCTCTATGAAGAACTTCTTTCTAACATCCAGCCTAAACCTCCCCTGGTGCAGCTTGAGACTGTGTCCTCTTGTTCTGGTGCTGGTTGCCTGGGAGAAGAGACCAACCCCCACCTGGCTACAATCTCTCTTCAGGTACTTGTGGAGAGCAACAAGGTCTCCCCTGAGCCTCCTCTTCTCCAGGCTAAGCAACCCCAGCTCCCTCAGCCTCTCCTCACAGGGCTTGTGCTCCAGACCCCTCCCCAGCTTTGTTGCTCTCCTCTGGATACGTTCCAGCAAGTCAACATCCTTCCTAAACTGAGGGGCCCAGAACTGGACACAGGACTCAAGGTATGCCCTAACCAGTGCTGAGCACATGGGCAGAATGAGCTCCCTGCTCCTGCTGGCCACACTGTTCCTGAGTTTTATTTGGAAATATCTGGAGAAAATCCAACTTTCAACATATTTCATCTTAGCTTCTCATTTTGCCTGTATTCCTCCCTTCTAGACTCTCTATTCCTTTATTGCTTTCCCCTGCCTCTGCTTTCACCCTGCTCCTATTTTGCCGTTGAAACAGAAATAAACAGGACGAGGAAGGAGAACAAAAAAATGACAAAGTGAGCACAACCTCTCAGACCTCCAATTTTTCATTTTCCAATTTCACTCAGAGTAGCCAAAATGGTCACAAACCCCACATTTTGTTCATCTTTTAGACTGCAAATGTATAAAATCCCAACCTGTGAATTACTTTTCCTTCCTGATGTGAGCTTGCCAAGGGGCTGAGTAGCCATCTTCCATACCTAGAGCATCAAAAAGCCCCTCCAGTGCTCCTTGCCTGCTGCCCTCCCAGCAGGTGCTGATATGAACAGTGCCCACCATGGAGCCTGAGCAAGGTCTGTGAACCAAGGATGTTGACTTGCTGGAACATGTCCAGAGAAGGGCAACAAAGCTGGGGAGGGGCTTGGAGCACAGCCCTGTGAGGAGAGGCTGAGGGAGCTGGGGGTGCTTAGTCTGGAGAAGAAAAGGCTCAGGGGAGACCTTGTTGCTCTCTACAACTACCTGAAAGGGGGTTGTGGACAAGCAGAGGCTGGTCTCTTCTCCCAGGCAACCAGCACCAGAACAAGAGGACACAGTCTCAAGCTGTGCCAGGGGAGGTTTAGGCTGGAGGTTAGGAAGAGATTCTACACAGAGAGAGTGGTTGCCCATTGGAATGGGCTGCCTGGGGAGGTGGTGGAGTCACCATCACTGGAGGTGTTCAGGAGGAGACTTGATAGGGTGCTTGGTTGCATGGTTTAGTTGATTAGGTGGTGTTGGATGATAGGGTGGACTCGATGATCTTGAAGGTCTCTTCCAACCTGGTCCATTCCATTCCATTCCATTCCATTCCATTCCATTCCATTCCATTCCATTCCATTCCATTCCATTCCATTCCATTCTATTCTATTCCATTCTATTCTATTCCATTCCATTCCATTCCATTCCATTCCATTCCATTCCATTCTATTCCATTCCATTCCATTCCATTCTATTCTATTCCATTCCATTCCATTCCATTCCATTCCATTCCATTCCATTCTATTCTATTCTATTCTATTCTATTCTATTCTATTCTATTCTATTCTATTCTAATTCACACAGCTCAAGCTTAACCATACAGTAAAGGAAATCTACTTAAAGAAATCTTTGGATCATTTAGGGGGGGAATCCATGGGTTTTTTAGCCTTTCTCTGAAGGAAAAACAGAAGAGCCTATTGAGATATTAATTGTTTATGCTTATCTAGGGGGTTTCTTTGAAGCTGTTAATGATCCAAGCTGCTTGTAAAGGTGTTGGTCTTGATGCCATTTTCCTTTGGAAAGCAACAAAGCAGCTCAGGGAGGCTAAGCATCTTGTTTTGATATTTCCAGGGTGGAACATTTTGATTGTTTTCAACTTGCAAAGCTTTGCTGCTTCCATTTTTTTTTTCATACCTAGAGCTGAGGCTGAAAGCAGAGTGAAAGCTTTCAGTTTCAGCTAATTAATCCAAACACTTTGATTCAAATTCCATCGTGTTTTCTCAGTTTTGTTCTCTGGGAATTTATTTTAAGTGCCTGCATTCCATTTTTAGATCCGGGGGGGGGGGGGGGGGGGGGGGGGGGGGGAAGCCTGAAATGATATTTCCTGGAAAAGTGATAACCTGCTGCTTACCTGGGGCTAGCCACTCTGCTGTGCTTTGTGTGCTTAGAAGTGCAAGAAGAAATTATCATTTCTTAATTACATCATTCAGTCTTCCTCTGAACTCCATGGGCAGCAGGGTCCAGGCAGCTGGCAGGAGCTTTGCCACCAGCCCCTAGAGTGAGGAGCGCCATGCTCCGGTATGAAAGTCATAGAATCGTAGAATCATAGAATCAATAAGGTTGGAAAAGACCTCAAAGATCATCAAGTCCAACCTGTCTAGTCATGAGGTCTGTGGTGACAGGTTGGACTTGATGATCTTTGAGGTCTCTTCCAACCTTGGTGATACTGTGATACTGTCACCCAACGCCTCATGACCACTAAACCATGGCACCAAGTGCCACGTCCAGTCCCCTCTTGAACGCGTCCAGGGATGGGGACTCCACCACCTCCCTGGGCAGCACATTCCAGTGGCTAACAACGCTCTCTGTGAAGAACTTTCTCCTCACCTCCAGCCTAAACTTCCCTGGCACAGCTTGAGACTCTGTCCTCTTGTTCTGGTGTTGGTTGCCTGGGAGAAGAGACCAACCCCCAGCTGGCAACAACCTCCCTTCAGGTAGTTGTAGACAGCAATAAGGTCTCCCTTGAGCCTCCTCTTCTCCAGGCTAAACAACCCCAGCTCCCTCAGCCTCTCCTCAGGCTCGAGGCCTCTCCCCAGCCTCATTGCCCTTCTCTGGACACGTTCAAGTGTCTCAATGTCCTTCTTAAACTGAGGGGCCCAGAACTGGACACAGTACTCAAGGTGTGGTTTAACCAGTGCTGAGTATAGGGGCAGAATGACTTCCCTGCTCCTGCTGGCCACACTATTCCTGATGCTGGCCAGGATGCCATTGGCCTTCTTGACCACCTAGGCACACTGCTGGCTCATGTTCAGCCAGCTGTCAATCAGTACCCCCAGGTCCCAAGTCCCCAGATATTCGTGGAATCTCCCTGCTTCTCAGTTTCCACATGAAGCAATATCAAGGGGAAAAAAGCCCCAACAAACACAGACGCAAAACCAACCCCCAAGCTGTTGTGGTAATGCCACTCCAGCAGTGAGAAAGAAGCAGCATTTTTGCCAGGGTGAAATAGGTCCATCTGAGCAGGTGATGCTCCCCAGGGAGCTCTGGGAAGACAGGAGGTGTGCCATCCAGCTTCTTTCAGCAGTGAGGTCCAAGGGCTGGGCTCTGACAGGCAGCTCGTGGTGGGCAAGGCCATCCATTAATAACATCTAGGGATCCCTGACCTAATTGCTGATGGGAGGGAGGATGTTTCTTCCTTCCACCAGTCCTCACTGCTTCAGGGCAATTTAAAAGGGAAAACTAAAAATAAACCCAACTTCCGATGACCTTTAATGGGTTGAAGCATGGCTGGCAATGGGAAAGCAGGTCAGGCACCTCAGGGTCCAGAGCTGCAGCTGGTATGAATCTCCCTTTGCATCACTTTGCTGGTGCTGCTCAGCAGGAGCTGCTAGCTGGGCTTTTGGGGGTGACTGTCCCCAGTAGGTCTCCACTTGCCCTGCAGCAGGGCTGGGAGCAGGGGCTGCACCAGTATGGTGTGCATAGACTCAGCCACATGTGCAGAGAGGGAAATGAAGCAGCACCAAGCCTCAGGCAATGGGCTTCAGCATTGCCTGGTAGCCCCAGCCTTGCTGTGTGCCACAGTAGTGTGCTCCTTGGCTTTTCTGGCATGCTGCTGCTGCAGAGGTCTGTGCAGGGGCCTTAGTTCTCCTGAAGGGATAGAGCATAGAAGACTTTTGCAAGTTTTAAGACAAAAACTGGATTCTAATGCCCTCCAAGCTTTGCCATCACTGATCCCTCCCTTACGCAGACCGTGCATCACCTCTCTTCTCCTGGTGTCGTGGTCTTTCAGGAGGGGAGCTGAAGGTCCAGCACTCCCAAATGCAGGACAAGCTCTAGAGCTTCTGTTTTCATTCATCTGCTTTTCATTTGGGAACATCTGTTGTGCTTCACCTAGGAACTCAGTTCACCTAGGAGCTTACCATTGTAGGCAATGGTAAGATGGATAATGTCAGAGGACCTCTGTCTCCTTCTGTGCACAGTGTAGGCATCCCTCCCTGGTTTCCAGGATGGCTATGGTGCCCACCAGCATCGCCTGGAGCAGATCCAGCTCAGAACCATTCTCCACCATCTGGGTATATATTTTTTTTTTTTCATCAGAACTATTTGCACAGCACTAAAATTAATGACTGAAAATGTGAGTTTGCTTGGAAATAATCTATCATTTGATTACCACTTTAATGCAGGCAGCCTGGGGAACATCTGCCTCTGCCCGTCTGCATCTCCTCCTGCCGACATAGGGGACTGCTGGGAAGGGCTGCTGTGCTGCTCTGTAAACTGGAAGGAAGCCAAACCCCTGGCAATGGACTTGGTGGTTGCTCTGACTGAGGATGGGGAGTAGGGTCCTATGCTGGATGGGGCACCAGCTGTGCTGTCAGGTCCAAACATACCCATAGGGCCCTCTTAAAGCACCTATTGCTCAGTTCACTGCCTCTGGTCCCAGTTGCTATGTTTCCCAGGGACTCTGGAAAGTAATTCTGCCATCACCAGAAAAGCAAACATGACTTTGCACTGGGACACCAGGCAGCAGCAGCTGACCACTCCTGTCTTTACCTGTGCCAGATCCCACCTCACAAAGGGAGGCAGGGGACAAGCAAAATGGGTGGGGAACTGCCAAGTGAGGCAGAATTTCCTCCATCCCATGACAGACCATGTGCTGTCTCCAGACTCCTTAGGCTCCTCTGCTGCCTTTTGGGAAGATTCTAGCCCTGAACTTACAGGCTTTTTTTTGGGAAAATGTCAGCAGCTTCCGATGAGTCAGAGTCCTGCCTCTCTGCTGCCTTCCCAGTGCTTTGTGCGAGGCAGCGGGCTCTGCCGGGCTGGGCTTCCCACAGGCATCTCGCTGCTGTTGCTTGGACTTAATCTTCTTGCTGGGAAAGGAGAGCCTTTTGGTGCCAGCACACAGGCAGGGGGTCTGCCTGGAGCTGGGGCTGGCAGGGATGTGTTCTGCTAGCTGGTGCCCGTGAGACAGATAAACTCATTTGTGCTACGGCACCCCGGAGCAAGGGCTGCAGCTGGGATCTCTGGCCGAGGCATTTCCATTCCTCCTGCAACTCTTGATTCACAGGGCCCAGCAGTTCACCAAGATGACTACCAGTTGAAGGGGAAAGAAAGTGGGTGGAAAGCCTGGGGCTCCTCCAGGGAGACCTCTGAGAGCTGTTGCATGTGGCTGTCTATGTGTGTGTGCTTGCAATCGCAGATGTCTGAGGCGTGCTGGGACAGATGCTGGAGCTTCGAGTACACCAGAAATGCCAGAGCTAAGGCTGCTGCTGAACCATCCCCCCCATGCACTTTGGGGACAGAGATGCTTACAAAATCTTTTACCTCCCTGACTTCTCCTAACCCTGTCTCTCCTGGCCTTGAGATCATCTCTCTGATAGCTCCCTTGCATTCTCTTTGCCATTCCTCACGTGGTCCTCAAGTCACACAGGAGGAAAGAGGGATTCCTTTCCCTGGGGCTTTTCCCAGGCATCCCACTCTGCAGCAGTGGGGGCTGCTTCTCTGGCTCTAGGGGCCAACATCCCTTCCCAAGAACTGCAGTTGAGCACAACCTCACATGGAAACATGAGGGTGGTGACTTCCTAAGCCACCCATGGGTGAGGTGGTGAGCCTGGTTTGTTCTGGTTCCTGGTGTTGGAATAGCTAAAGATATATTCTGAGCCCAGCTCCTGATGATTCCACATGCAGCCAGCAACTTCCTGCTCTCCCAGCAATCAGCCAGCCTGTGTTCAAGCCAAGCATTAGGGAAAGAAGAAATGCTATTATCAGCTGGGTGGGGAAAGTTTGGTTCATTTGACACTCTTTGGCATCTTATAGGGGCACGGAGGCAGGGATAAGAAACCCTGTGTCCAGGGAAGAAGTAAAATTCAGTGAAATTCCCCCCATGTCCCTTTTCCCTGAATGATGCAGGGTCCTGCAGGCAGCAGCTTCCTCTGCACAGCCTGAGCTCCGTGGAGATGCTGGGTACTGAAAGAAGCAGGCGCCTTATGGGAAAAATATGCATCTAATAACTGCTGTGAAAGCCTGCGTTGCACCGCACAGACACAAAGGGATGAAAGCAGACTGTGTGAACGTCCTGACATTTCCTCATTTCTGACTTCTGGTCTCAGGCATCACCAACACCCCTTTATGGCAGCTTTTTCAGCCAGTTTCCTCAGTCAGTGAAAAGGAAATGGGATTTCCCAAACACCCTGGGGCAGCGCTGATGGTGAGGGGCTCCAAACAGTGCCCTGCAGCACGGGGCAGAGGCCAGGTCCCTGTGTGGGAGCCACTGGCCAAGGTAGGTGAATGGCAGGAATTTGCACAATTTGCTGCTGGCTCACACGTTCTGAAACACCAAAATCCATGGCAGGGGTACCCAATGCCCTGGCTGCCTACCTTGCTGGCTGTGCCTGCCACCCCTGGCACAGCTCTGTGGTGCTGGGACCGTCTGGCTAGAAGGACTGAAGGGGAAGGCTTTCTGCACTGGTGCCCTGTGAGTTCCACCAAATCCTTCTCTGCAGCCCTCTGCAATGCCAGCCTGTCACTGCTGGAAATTTCAAGTTGTTCTGAAGGCAGCAAGTTACAAGTTAACAACATTTGGAAACCAGGTCAGCGGAAGAAGCTTAATTAGCTCTCTGAACCGTGGGGACCAGCTCAGATGGTGTCTGCTTTATTGACTCCTTGAATGGGCGATATTGATACGATAGACGTGAGCCTTGCCATGCCAGGGACCTGCTTTCACTGCTCAAAGAAAGGACATCTCAGACACTTGTCAGACACAGGGAAACTTCACAAAGGGCCACGGGACAGCCTGAACTATCAGCAACACTGCTTTCCCCTTGCCTGTTCGCCCCAGCCATGCAGGGGAGCCCTGCCCCACTGGCTGGTCCTGATCTTCCCATCTACTGAATGCTTCTTGGGAGGGGACAGAGATGAAGCAGACAGGCAGCAGGGCTTGCAGTGAGCTGGTCGTGTCACCCACAGCACAGGCATAGCTCACACGACCTGCTACCTGTCTTGTCATGTCACCACAAACATCTGCTGCTGCAAATAAAAGAGCGAGAGAAAGGGAAAGCAAAAGGCCCTCTCCAGGCGGCATTCCAGCCTTAGGAGCAGGAGAGATGCAGCGCTTGTCACATTGCATGAAAAACCCCTTTCATTAGTGGCAGGATCATTGCTTGCCTCTTCGAATCACAGCTCAGCTTCTCAGGGGCTCTGCAGGTGAGGTGGGCACAGCCGTGCCTCTGCTCGCACCCTGGGAGCAGCTCCGCCGGGTAAAGCTTTATTCTGATAGATAGCACCTCCCCAACAAAACAAGGAGCTGATGGCTTTGAAGCCCTTCCAGGAATCCTGATGCGCTTCCAGCAGAGAAGCTTCTTGCTGCTTGTGAGGGAAGAGCCCCCTGTTTACTCTGCAGTCAGGTGCCATGCAGACACCCACAAACCCCTCCCCACACGGGACTGCCAGGACAGCCAGGTATGGCTCTTTGGAAGAGAACCTTGGCACCAGAGGAAATTCAAGTTTTCAGCATAAATTGTATCACTCCCCAGCCACCCCTGTCCTGGGACAGCGTTTATTTGCACATACAGGGCCAGGCTGGAGAGCAAGCGGTGCTGGACTGGCAGACGGTCCCGCTCAGGACTGGATGGGAGCAGCATCAGGCTGGGTGGGAGCCCTGTGGTGAAGAGGGACCAGTCTGGGGGCCCTGTTAGCTACAGGCAGAGACATAGACACAGCTGAAGGCAAGGCAGTGAGCAGGTCACCAGGCAGGGCAGGGCGCAGGACTGAATCACAGAATCGTCTGGGTTGGAAAAGACATTTTAGATTGTTGAGTCCAACCATTATCTAACTGGATTACCCACCCCGTGAAGGCACGGGACAGCAGGAAGGGCAGGGCAGCGCAAGGGGCAGGGCTGGACTGTGGGAAGGCTGCAGGCATGGCAGGGTTGCAAGCAGGGCAGTGGACAGGCAGGGCAGGGCAGTGAGCAAGGCAGTGAGCAGGGAAGTGCAGCGGGCAGGTAGGGCAGAGCAGAACTGCAGGCAGAGCTGCAGGCAGGGCATCGGGCAGGCGGTGCCCAGCAGATGGCGGCGGTGCCGAGGCGGCGCGTCCCGCAGCCTCCCCCGGGGCCGGGCCGCCGCCCCCCGCACTGCCCCGGGCCCTGTCCGGCGCTGCCCCGCACAGCCCCGCACTGCCCGGCGCTGCCCCGCCCGGCGCGATCCCGGCGGGTGGCCCGGTGGGGCGGGGCGCGGCGCTGCGCGGCCCCCGCCGCGGCTCCACACCCGCTATAAGAGGAGCGGCCGCGGCCGCGCTCCGCAGTGCATGGCCGCGCCGCGCCCGCGGACGCTGCCGCCCCGCCGGGACCCTCCCCCGGGCCGGCCCCGGGCGTCCCTTCTGCCCGCCTCGCCCCCTCCCAGCCGCCGACACCCTTGACCTTGCCATTCGTGGGCGAGAGCGGCGGCAGCCGGAGAGAGAGGGAGCGTGCGGGGTCGCGAAGCTGCCTTGGGATGCGTTAGCTGGGGGATAGCACAGAAATATTGCTGCTAGGAAGGAGAGAGGCAACCTCCTCCCACTGCCAGGAGGCGGAAGAAAAAGAGGATTTAAAGAGCATCCTTGTCCCCTTTGTTGGATGAGAAGGGCAGAGGAGGACCAGCAAGATGAGCACTAGCAGTAAGTATGGCTTTCCCTTGCGTTCGCTATGGGAACGGGGCTGATCTTGCACTCATTTAGCTAGGGGGGGTTTGGAAACAAAACGTCACAGCAGGGTTGACAAGCTGAACAGGATGGATTTTATTATTTCTGTTATTGTTATTTTACTGTCTGCCTTTTGCTTCCTGGCAGCATCTTGCTTTGCTGGCCCTTTTTTTTTTCTTGTTTAATGTCGACCGAGCCGTGGTGCTTATCTCCACCGAGTACTTTTCTTGGCTTGTATCTCTGGGTTTGGAGGGCAGATCATGGACTAAAATGTCGATATGCAACATGGTGAGAGGGAGCCAGGAGCACTCTGACAGGCAGCAGACTCACTTGCTGATGCCACTGCCTGCATGTAAATGGACACAGGGGGAACAGCCTGACTGGGAAGAGAGACCCAGAAAGCAGTGACCTGAGCAAAGCACAGGTGCAATACTGTAAAACATCTCCCTTCAGCAGCTAAGGATGTGGGTGTTTCTATTGTGTGTGTGAGACACAGAGGCATTCATGCACAATGTATGAATTTCTAAAGAAGGAGAGCTTGGAAATGTGCTGCAGAAGATGAGAACTGGCACCTGGTACTAGTCTGGTTACTTTTGATTTCATGTCCTCGTTGCAAAGTCTGGAAAGATGGATCAGGTTTGGCCAAGTCACGATCAGTTTCTTTTTCCTGGCTGGTATGGTGTGTGACAGCTGTACCCACCTTGCCAGCGCAGCTTTGATCCATTCCTTTGAAGGTGGTGAGTGCCCAGCCAAAGGAGTCAATGCTGATGGCCACCTGAGGGGCTTCCTCCTGGGATAACCTGCCCGAGGAAAGTGCCCTCCCTCCTGTGGGTCCTGTAGTCTATGTGCAGAAAGGACTCCCCAGACAGAAACGGCAGGGCAGTGACTTCTCTCTGTGTTGAGGTTTCTCAATCCAAGGGCTTGGGGTGGTTCCCAAGCAAAACACCGTGAAAAATACCTTGGCACGCTGCAAGGCAACAGAACAGGTGATTCCAGCTCTGTTGGGCTGTGTCACAGGCAACAAAACTTTCCAGGTGCCCTCTGCATGAGCCACACCTGCAACAGGAGCTAGCCCCCATCCCCGGGGAGTGGGGCTGGTAGTGCCCAGGTAGGAAACAATAGGGATTGATTCTTTCCGAGCCGGCTGATAACTGATGTCTGATAACAAAGGGTCCTCCCTCTGCCTCTCCGAGCGGTGGATTTGGCTCTGGAGCAGAGGGCTGGGATGGCACACAGTGCTCACTGGGGTCATTGGCCACAGTGGTCAGGTGGCATTGTTAATCTTCCTCTAAGCCAATTTTGACAAATGCATGTTGGTTCCTTTTGGGATGCCTTGCCAGCTCTTAATAGCCAGCTTGGCTGCTGGTGGTGATAAGAGCTGTTTATGGTACTGCTGTGTTATAACTATCTGATTGTGCTGCAAAACTCCTTTACTGAGTCCTCCCCCACACAGAGAGGGGTGCCAGCAAACCCAAACGTGCTGCCTGCCTGTTGCTCTGACATGATTCATGGGAGGAGGCCGCTGGGCAGGCAGCAAGCGCAGAGATGGAGCTAGGAGCCTCTTGGGAGGTGCCACTGCTTTGCTGTGTGACCTTGGGCACATCACTCAGCCATGCCTCAGCTTCTGGATTTGCTGGCAGCCAGCTGCCACCCTGGCTCTTGCCAAGCCCCTTGGATGTCTTCACAGTCTTTGCCTGAATATTGCCTGAATACCTCTTTCCAAGTAGCTATGTGCTTTAGTAAAGGTTTGGGCACTCTGGTGATCACTTCTGTGCTATGGGATGATTACTTATGGTCTCTCTGGGACTGCACCTGGGCTTTGCAACCCAGCAAGGCAGTGGGCTCTGCTCTGTTAGGCTTCTAGGGTGTTTTATTCTCATTAGCCAAGGGGCTCAAAGTAGGGCTTGCCATACCCAAGTGCTGGCTCATGTTTGTTCTTATCCATGGAATGATCCTCTTCCAGATGGTTTTTTGAGCCAGGCATGGGGTGCGGAGCCATCTCCTCTGTCAGCATGTTCTGTGACTGCTGTGAATGCTGCCAAAAGCTCTCTCTCTGCTCTCACTGCTGCCTCACCCAGCTCTGCACATCCCTACCCAGCCTGTATCTCTCATGTCCATGAGAGATGCCTGTAAGGCATAAAAGGAGCTGAGGAGCCTCGTCAGTGGCCTTTATGTCATCTCTCTTTCACCTCACTGATTCTACCTGGCAGTGACCTGCAATGGCTTTTGCAACCCTTTGCTAGCAGCCAGTGGCTCAGGGGAGCTTGGTGTTGCCTGTTGGTCGGAGACATCCCAACCCTGCTTGCAGCTCTGCCTCCCAGGCATGGCCAGCTCTGTTGCTCTCTGATTTTATTTAAGGTTGGTTGGTGTTGGGTCTTTTTTTGGGGTCTTTTTGCCCAGGCCATGTACTGACCAAGGGCTCAAATGTGGTGGGATCCAGCCAGCAGGCTCAGCTGCACTCAAGCCTCCCCAGTCTCTCATGGTACACAAGGCTGTACCTGTGCAGATGTGAAGAGACAGGGAGACATGGGAGGAGGATGGATGATGAAGCCCAATTGTCCATGAAGTGATTTACAGATGTACCTGTGGCTCCAGGACCAAAATTCTGGGGCTGGCAAATCAATGAGATGTGCAGCTGAGGATAAAATACCACCATCTGATCTGTGAATTCCCACCACTCCTTCCATTTGAGTTGTTTCATTTGGATAGCTCTTCTATCCTGTCTGAAGCTGACGTGAAGCAGGAAACCTGGGGCTGTAGGCCATGGCTGGCCCCAAGCCATGCTGTTGTACAAAACTATCCACGAGGCCTCTGGGGAGCTCTGGGCAGGGTTTGCTGGGCTGTGAAGGTGCACATCTGAAGATGCTGTGTGCACAGCACACAGGAGTTTTTGCCTGCCCTGGTGCAGGTCCCAGGGTTAGAGGCCCCATGTCATCGCCTCTCAGGGAAGCAGAAGCCATATGGAAATCTTGCCTTCAGGGTGAAGAGGAAAAGGCCCTTGATCTTGGGTGTAAACTCATATCCCAGGGCTGCAGAGCAAACTAGGTATCCCTGAGGGTGCAAGTGTTGTGCTGGCAGGGAAGGTGGCCTCTTCTCCTGGCCCCACCAGGTGCTGCAAGTGTTTGGAGGGCACAGTGTTGATATTTACATTAACTATGCTATTTATACCTCCCACTCCAGTTAGCACTGATAATGGGTTGCAAATGGATTCATACATTCATAAACAGGACAATCAGTGCTGCTCTGCAATTCCATTGTAGCCAGATCCTGTAATGCAAACCCTTGTCCAAGAGAACGTCCCTTGAAATCACCCCTGGAAATCTATGTTCTGTGTTCAACCTCTCCCTCAGAAGCTGACCTGGTGCAGGGATTTGAACGTGACCAATGCTGTGCTTGTGCTCATTAAAAGGAAAAGGGTTGAAGCTGTCAGCTGCTCCAGGGGTTTAAGACTCTGAAATGTGTGAGTAATCCCATCAGCTTTGAAGGCAGACATCAAGTTTGGGTGCTGCAGGTCCATGGAGTGAGTATGATCTGCAAGTAGAGGGTCACCCTGATGGGACCCTTGGGGGTGGAATTTGCATATTGTCTCTCTTGGTCCAGCTCTGTTGTGGTGGGAAGGTGGCTGCTGAGAGTCTTGGCACTGACCTTGTCAGTGGCAAGGTGCCCCCTCTTTAATGGGCTCTGGTCTGAGCAGAGGCACACACAGCTCCTTGGGGGACTCCCACGCTGAAGCAAGTTTGGCAGGCACCAGATCAGTGCTGCTATGGGTTATTGAAGCTAGCTCACAAAGCAGAGATCTTCCAGACTCCTTTGTCTCCAGTATATAACCTGAAGAGGGAGACCATAATCTGCCCCCATGACAAGTTAGTTCAGGGTTGGGCAAAGCAGGACCATCCTCTTTCTTCTGAGCAGCTGACAGTCCATTGGAGCACAGAGGGGGTTTGGTATGTGAAGTGGAAAGCTTCCCCAGATCATCCAAACCTCTGGCACCTCTCAAATTCCTGCTTGGAGGCTCCTCTAGTCTCAAAGCTGCAGGAGGAGACATGAGGAGAGGCTGGCATTTGGGCAGAAAAGCTTCATGACAGATACTGATGAATGCAGCATGTTTGCTTGGTTATTTTTGTCTTTCCTAAATCGTGCTCCCAGTTACAGGGTGATCCACTAAGCATAATTACCAGTAATCTCTAGGTGCCTGTGGTTGCAAAGTGTTTACCAGCAAACTCTGTTAAGTCCCTGTGTCATTACAAAGGAGTCACGTGCTGTTGCACATCTCTGGCAGCTCCAGCTCTGCTCTGTACAGCTCATCAAGCAGGGTGATTCACAAGGTCTCCCCACCCAGCAGGGTAGGACCTGCTGAGAAGAACTTCTGTGTCCACAAGTGTAGTGAATTCAGAGAGATCAGCCTGTTGGTGTGATGAGAAGTGTTAGTCTTGCCAGTTCTTGCAGGAGTGACACCAGCCAGGCCTGGGGTTTTGTGGTACAGGTGAGCTTTTGCAGTCACAGCGCTCACAGTAAATGACCAACACTGGTTCCTGTTTAATCTTTGCACTGTTGGAGGCTGACACAGGCATGCAGTGAATAGGGGGCAGAGCATATCTCCAGTGAGGGAAGACCTAGCAGAGGGAGGTGCCGACTAGAGCAGTGGCACTGCTGCTTACTCCCTGGGTGCCTGGTGAGAATGGCTTTGGCCAAACCCTTGTGCTCCTCACCCCTGCTCCCCCAAGAGCTGCTGGACAGGCTGTGTACAGTGGGGAAAGAGACAGATCTCCAAGCAGAACTCTTCCTTCTCTGGCAAGTTATTAAGGAGGAGGCTTGTAGAAGGAAAAGGGATGGGTGCAGGTGGGACAGAAGAAAGAAGGGACACTGGTGCAAGACAAAGTCTTGCAAGACATAAAAATCTGCCTTCTTAGTGTGTTCTCTCCAAACCCACCTGTGAACATTACCTAGCATCCATGTGTCTGCAAGGAGGGCTCTAGCACTGTTTTGGCAGAGTTTGGGCACCAAGGGGAACTCCAGGCTTTCCACCTATCTCTTGGTCCTCTCAATTAACAGCCAAGCCCCAGGCTGCTGCCACAAACAACTGGATAAAAATTGTGTCCTCTGTTCTCTGGGCAGCCCAGCAAAGGGACAACCATCTGTTGCGTTTGCTTTGGTGCTGAGGAAATTCAGAGCCCAGGCAGCTTCTCTCTAGCCTCAGGCTGGTGAATGGACTCTCACCAAGCTTCTTTCAGGCTCTCCTGCAAACCGTCTTTTTTTGGCAGCCTGCCCTTTGAAGAGCAGAAGCCATGGAAAAGTGGCCCTGCAGGCCAGTGAAGTGCATGCTGTAAAGTCAGCTGAAGCAACTGAGTTATTTCAAAGGCCTACCATGCTCTTATAAAGAGTGAGTTTTCTAATGGCCAGGTGGTGATTGGTGTAGCCAGATAACTGTCAGTGATGCCAGCAGGCTCTATTATTGACAGGCTGTCCTGTGGGCAGCAAGGAGCCAGTGTGGTGCAGCCTTTGCTCTCTGCTAAGCTGTGAAGGAGTGAAGGTAAACCCAACAAGCTCCTGTCAGACTCATCATGGTGCCATAGCAAAGTGGTTAGAACATCTAATTGGATGTTTTCAGAGTAAATATGTTGGTGCAGCACCTCCAGAAAGTGTGCTGGGGGTAAACTGGTGATGGCAAGGACTCAGGCAGAGAGCAGTGGGGCAAGGAGTGAGCTTTGCAGGATGAAAGGGGGCTTGGGAGTGACCACAGTAGCCATAAGGGAAGGCAGAGCCTGAGTTCAGACACTTCAGGTCCAGAATGCTTGCTTGTGAGCAGTCCAGGACAAGTGTGGCAGGGTGACTGCAGCAGGGAAGGGCTTGGAGGGCGCCTAGGCTGTCCCAAGCCCTCCTGTGCCTACCATCTCTGCCTCTTGAGTCTGTAGGCTCAGTAAGTTGCTGTGGAGGTAGAAGACCTTGAGTGCACTGATGCACAACCCTGATGGATGTGCTTTGCTTTCTAGAAAGGTCTGTCTGAAGTTTACCAGGACCAAACTGATGTAGTGTGGCAGAAAACTCAGGCTCACAGTTGCCATTTACTTGAGGGTGGCTCAGCTTGTTGGTAGGCATTTTTCAGTTCAGGTGTAGTCTTCTGAATGCTTTATTAGTATCAGCCATAAGCCCTGGCCTGGGAATTGATGTGCCTTCTCTGCTGCCTGAGGCAGAGATTTAAAATAAAGGAGCTGGTACTATAGTTTCCTTTATGTAGTCTGTCTGACCTTCCTTTCTTCTTACCCTTTCTACCCTGGCAAGATCCTCTGAGCCCCAAGCATCACTTGTTCTTCTGTTAATAGACATTTTACTCCACTTCCACCTTGTTTCTGAGACATGGACAACTGGGGAAGTCCTTGGGTAAAGGTTTCTCTGAGGAACAGAGAACAGATAGTTTGAAACTATCCTGTTGGCTTCTGTGTTCGTTCTTGGCCACGTGAGGCATGTTTTGGAGGGCACCACACTGCTGTGGGGCAAGAAGGGCTTTGCTGGTGCAATGCCAGCCCTGGAAGCTCCTCCCCAGCCCAGCTTGGTCCATTGTAATCTGAATTTGAGTTTTAGGGTTCGACCTGTTCTCGTAGCAGTGAATTATGTGACTGCTTCCCAGATACACACAGCCAGGCTGTGGTCTGCTGCTGGACAAGGCAAATGTAACCCAGACCCCAGAGCGTGAGCTCCCAAAGTGCATGTGCCAGGCTCCACAGTGCAGCACCCCTCACAAACTCACTGCTAGCATCTCACTTGTGAAAGCATTTTGCAAGGTCCTGGAGGTTCTGTTTTGTGCTAGCTGACCCAAAAGGTCTTGCTTCTCTTCTGCTGGCATCCATTCTGCGGCCAGCCCTGGGGACCCCTTTGTGCAGAGGCATCCTGTGGAGGACTGCTCAGCCCAGGGGCACTTGCCAGCAAAGGGGAGCTATTTTTAAAGCAGCTGTGGGCCTGGGTGGGTTGTTCCCTGGCTCAGAAGCACTTGCTGGGACATGTTGAGTGCTGTGGTGGGGATCTCCCAGTTGCAGCTGCTCCCCAGCCTGGATTTTTGGTGGAGACAGGGAGAGCCCCAGCAGGGTGGTTGCCTCAGAGTGTCTGTTTCACTCCCTGATCAAGGACTTCTCTCTGCTAAAAGGTTTAGAAGAGGAGGAGGGAAGGAAACTGTGCATTTAAACCCGTCTCTGTTGCACATCAGAACTGTGCAAGAGGGCCAGCTGCCTCCCCTTAGCAGCCCTTCTCACTAAGAAGGGACTTCCTTGCCTTTCCCCAAGGCAGGACTGGACCAGGGTTTGTCTGTCAGTCCCTGCTGCCCTGCCTGTCTCATGCTGCACTCCCTGGGTTAAAAAAATCCTCTCTCTGGCTTGGCCACAGTGGTGCCCAGGTGGGGCAGTGGATGTCTTTCTCAGCAGGCTGGTGTGGCTGCAAGGTATGCATCACCTGGGATGCCTGTGTGTGACTGCATGAGCAAACAGGTCTCTGGGCTGCCAGATATGGCCTGCAGCAGGTCCCCACAGTTTGTGCTTGCACTGTGAGATAGAGATCAGTGGTGAGGTGCCAAGTACTGCAAAGGCATGGAAAGGCTCTCTTGCATGGCCCAAAGAAATGGGGACTGGGGCAGGCAGAGGTCCCAGAGCCCCTTTGGAGGTGGTGCAGACTCCACTTGCTCAAATGCAGGACAGCTCCCTGTGCATGGCATGGGACCCAAGTCTGGACAACAGCTCAGCACTGGCTTCTCTGCTATCCAAGCAGGCAGCTCTGCTCCGGATTTCCCCTCTCTGCTCTGTTGCACCCGTCCTCACTCAGTGGAGCACAGGCTGCCCTGTCCTCACTCAGTGGAGCACAGGCTGCCCTGTCCTCACTCACACAGCCTCTGGCCATCGGTGTGGTGGAGCACAGGCTGCCCTGTCCTCACTCAGTGGAGCACAGGCTGCCCTGTCCTCACTCACACAGCCTCTTGTCTGTGCAACGATCACAGCACAGTGCTGCTCCCTGCAAACCCATCCTCCTCTACACCTCAACAGCCCTCTGCTGTGCCAGGGCCCTCGGGTGCCCATCCTCATCACCCTGCTTCCGCCTCCTTCAGCATCAGCTCGCAGTCCTTTGAGGATGGAGAAGGTGGAGCAAGGTAAGATGAGCTCCCTCTAGCCTCCTACATGCTGTGAATAGCTGCATCGCCCGAGCATTATCTGAGGGTGATGTGGCCAAGCTCAGCTCCTGCAGACACACCCAGCCCTTGGTGACAAAGGGCTCCCGCGGGTGTCCCGCCGGTGACACAGAGATTAGCGCTCCGCGGGACACCTCTCAGGTTATGCACAGCTTAATCCTTTCTGGCAGCCGCCGAGGCTGCTGTGCTGCGGCTGGGTCAGCGTGCCCGTGCCTCCCTGGCAGCGCCAGCCCGACAGCTGGCACCAGCGAGCCTGCCCCTGCAGCAGAGATGTAAGCAGCCTGCTTCGGTTCCTGCCGAGCTGGGCTGGGGGGCAGGTGGCGTGGACGGGCCTCGGCAAGGGGATATCTATACGCATCAGGTCTCCACCCAGAGCGTTGGGAGGGAAGGGGAAGGCAGCTCTTCTGGGGGAATAACCAGATCAAGGAGAAAAAAGTGGGCTTTGTGTTGCTGGTGCAGCGCCTGTGTGGTCCATGAATGCTTCCTCACTCCTGCCATCCAGGCTGAGCTGGGTTCATCAGGAAGACCTTGGTGTTCAGGCTGTCACCAGAGATTTGGTTCCTGGGGGCAGGCTGTGCCTTTGGAGTGAGTTTTGCTGGCAGCACCAACATACCCCTCACCTCTTGACAATTGAGCAGCTTGGGAACCAAGCACTACAGCAGCTTACATGTGCTGCGTGGCCATACAGGGGGAAACACAGCCATCTTCTCAGCAAGGAAGCCCTCCTTCATCTGATGGCAGATGCTAAGGCACGAAGCTGGATGATCCCCAGCTCAGAGCCTTTTATTCAGTGAGCAAACCCATCCCTTCATACTCCCACAGATGCTACTTGAGAGGACTTGCACTGCTGCCCCACCATCTGGCCTAACTGCCCTCTTGGGGGAGGAGTGGGTTGGATCTGATCCTTCTCCTCTGGGATGGGAGGTGTCAGTCAGTGCTGGCCAGGGAGAGCTGAGGGACGAGGTGTGGATGTTCTCCCCTCTCCTGCTTTTGAAAAGAGAGAAGTCCCTCACTGCCTGCACGGTGAGTTATGCGCCGGTGATGGCTCGTGATGGGCCACATACAAAATCCCTCCCATCCCTGAGGATGCTGCCAGCTGAGAGCTCTTATGGCATTTTAAAAATAGCCACAGAGGGGGAGAGAATGAGAAGATGGATAGGTAGGTGGATCCCTAATAAGGAGAGGAGAGGAAACAACTAGAGAGGGAATGGAAAGACTTTAGTGAACGGCATGTGAGTGATTGCTGAGGGAGGGAGTGGTGTGGTCATACTGAGCTGCTGAGCTGCATGCCCGGCAGGAATGGGAAACCCTATAAAAAGCCTGACTGTGAGATATGTTACTTGCACGTGCTGGGGAGAGGGATGGGTTGAACATCATCTTAGGCTGTCTCTCCTGTGGGTGCTCACAGTGTTCTAAAAGTAGCCATTAAAAATAATCCATGACTTGGATGTCTGGCCTGGGCTGGCTGCTGCTGCTCTTCTGTGATTCCCCAAACAGCTCCAGGCTCATCTCTGCTGCTTTCCTGCCTTGAGGCTCAGGCCTTGCCTGGAAACTGATGGATGAGGTTGGTCCTGGCCCTGGCTTTCCCCAAAGTGGCCTTTCCCACCTGGGCTGTTCTCCAAGAAAGATGCTGAGAGCTGCCTCTCTGCTCTGTCTTCTGGCTTTCTGCTGCCTGGTAGCTTGCAGAAGCAAGACCTGGTGGTGGTGGGTCTGGGGCTGTGGCTGGCAGAGGTCACAGCTCTCCAGTGTCCAGCTAGAGCAGTGGTCCCAGAGCTAGTGGCAGGAGGTCCCTTCAATGGGACAGCCCTGCTTGGCCTTGCATCACTGCCAGCAGTGTCTCCTTGGTCCCAGGAAGTGGCTCCAGGCTCTTCCCTGTGCTTGTAGCAGCACTCCTCATCACTCAGGGAAGATTACACAGAGTGTCTCCAAGAAATGCTAATTGCTTTGGCTTGTGCTTGGTACAGCAGAGCCACTGGGCACCCAGAGCGCTTAGTCAGGTTAGAGATCTGCCAGACCCTTCTCCTTCCCCTAGAGAGCTGCTGGAGCTCTGCTGTGGCTGTTGCTGTTCCCCTGAGCTGTGGGCTTGCACCCAAGTTGGTCCAGACATGTGGTCTCAAATACCTGGTGGCACCAGGCAGGATGTGTTCTCATCGAGGTGTGGCAGCCTTAGGGTGAAACACCCCAACCTCAGACTCCAGCAGGCACAGTATGGGGTCAGATGCACCTCTGGTGCTGGAGGAAGAGTAGCTGAATGAACAAGAAGAGTTTTCTGTCCTGGTGGCTGAGAATTAACCTTGTGCAGTGGCAGAAGCCCTCAGCACCACTCTGCCGTCTGTCTTCTTGGACCCCTCAGCTGCTGCCCACTCTCCTGCTCTGCCACTGGCAATTAAAGCTCTCTGCAGCCAAGCTCAATTGGTGGAGGCGGCTGGGAAGCATTCCTTGGCTTTGCCCCTGCTCAAACTGCAGGGAATGAAAGTCCTGCTAACAAGACTCTACTGTCAAACTTGCCAGCCTGTCGCGTCCAGGCCATCTCACTCTTGGTTGCTTGCTTGTCTTTTCTTCCTTGTCAGCTAGGCAAAGACCCAGGGAAGCAGGGGCTGGTGATGGGTAAGCCTTGCCTGGCTCCAGGCTGGGGGATGGCAAAGCTGGAGAGCATGGGCTGCCTGGTGCTTGGGCTGGCCTCTTAGGAAGGGTTGCTGCTCATCTGTGTGCTGATCTCGTGGCATTTCTCAAGCTCACAGCTTTTTTAGTGCTGTAGCATGGGAGCTGAGGTCCAAGTCCAGCCAACCTCTGTGGGTGCTGATGTTTCTACCCTACCTCCTTTGCCAAACCCCAGCCAGCCCCTAGTCTGGAGAGGGTGAAGAGGTGCCTCCTGCCCTGGCTGGTCTCTGCTAACTCTGAGGAGCCTCTCACCTGGTCTGAAATAACTTCTGGAGGGCAGTGGGTGGTTCTGAGCCAGCGTCATGGTCTTTGCTGGCCAGAGCCTGTTACCCTCCCCAAGGCAGAGGTAACCCCAGTCCTTGCTCCCACCTTGCCTGCCCTTTGCTGGGCAGTGTGAGAGCATCCTGCAGGCACGGGGCAGGGCACAGGCTCGTCCAGAGAGGTCACCTGCGGCTGCCCCAGCTCCCGGCTCCACTGGTCGGGTGGCACAAAGGGTCTGGCTTGGCAAATCATTCTGTTCCTTGGCAGGCAGTTTTTGTCTCATCTAAGCCAAAAGCATGCACAACAAAGCACACGTTCGCTTTCCCCGTTGAAAGGGGACTTGTTCCCTGGAAATTGCCAGCTCTGCCGGGCCTCCTGATTGCCTGTTAATTGTCACTAATGAGGAGCTGGGAGATGCGGCCTCCAAAGGCTGCTGGGGGCAGACCATCACTTTGGCTGGGAAGGGAGATCTCAGCAGGGAAAGGAGCAGTGCCCTCGGCGTGGCTGAGCTGATCTGCATGACTGGGTTTGTCACCAGAGAATGCCCCAATTCATGTGCCCTACGGCACAGGGCAGCAGCGCTTAGCCCCAGCTCCTGAACGCAGAGTGTGGAGGGTTAAGAGGATCTCTGGTGCTTACTGTACACAGATGGATTTATTTAGGTATATATAGCAGGGAGGTGGGATGGGGAGGGCTAAACCCACCCTGTCTGGGAGGGAGGGAGGGTTAGATCTCTGTGCCTGGCCCATGTCGGGAGCAGCAGGACCTGATGCCAGGGCTTGGCTGTTCGCCTCCAGCCTGATGGTTGAAGGCTGTTTTTTCTCTGACTCGATGAAAGGCACCAAAGGCTTTCAGCAGGAGACAGCCTTGTCTGCCTGCCTGCCGCTTCCTGCACTGGCAGCCCCCCTGCTTTTGAAGTCAGGATCCTGGGTGTACGCAGGAGCCAAGGAGAGCACGAGTGTGGGAAGGAGGCGAGAGGATTATGTCTGTGCCGAAACCCCTGCTCACGGGCTGTTCTTGTTCTAGATAGGCCTTCTCCTGCCCTGTCCCCAGTCTGCTTTGTCCTTACCAAGCATGAAGCCCTGCTTGGCACCCCTTGGCCCTATTGTTGGACCATCCCATGGCGTACCCATGGAGGCTCAGGATGCGGCTGAGGGAATACTGAGCCCTCTCTACAGAGTGAGATGCTGTGTGAGTGCCAGCGCAGAGCTGTGCTTTCAGCTGCTGAGACAGCCCTGTGCCACAGCAGACAGGTACTGCTCTGCCACAGCAGCAGCTTTCCAGGTGCCCATCGCCTGCTGCCCTGCTCCAGCTGCTCCTGCAGCATCTGTGGTGGTTACTTCAGTGGTGTCTCTCATCTTCTCTTTGTTAAAATGGCTGAGCTGTTTCGCTCAGTGCTCTTCCCAGGAGTTTTCCTCCTGCTCCTGCCAGGCTTTTATGTACTGACCACCTCCAGCTTGTACCACCCAGGTACCCACTCCATCCCCACCGTCAGTGGGCTGAGGCACTTGCTGCCTGCCTGCAGGAGGCTGTTGCTGTGTTTATGGCTCAGTTATCACAGGGGTGGCTCAGCAGAGGGGGAGCTTGCCTTTGGGATTTATTTCATTAGAATAAACAGCCAAGTGGGATGGTATTTTCCATTCCAGCTGAGAGAGCTGTGGTCGCTGCTTTTTGACCCAAACCCTGAGGTCTGTTTTTAAATACTCTGCCTTTAATGAAGTGGGATGGAGAAGTGAGAGAGGAGTGTGCTTTGGCAGTGGACACAGCTCCTTCTTCCAGTGCAAGGGCTTAGGTCAATGTGTTTGTGGTTGCACCTCTGCCTCCTGCGCTGACCTTGGATTAGGGGTTCTGGTGAGCCCCAAGGCACACTTTGTCCCCCACTGCCTCCAGGCTCCTTTCACAACCAGCTGTGGGGATGGCCAGCTGTTGTGGGGTTGGGACTGTTTTTGGCTCTGAAGGACTCTGTGCTTCACTTGGAGCTCGTGGTATTCTGGCCTCCAAAATGCCTTCTTAAGGGCCATGGGGATGCAGGCAGCCCTGCTTTGCTGGGAAGTAGCAGTACAAAGAGCTGGCACAGTTGGGCTGAGAAGTGGGCCTGGACCCCAAAACTGGGCTGCAGCAGGGAGGGGGAATGTTTACTGCATGTGTGCTGACCCAAAAGCTGGGTCAATCCATCTGTGCTAGTGGAAGAAGGTGCTGAATAACCTGGCCCCAGACGCCCATACAGCCATCACCTTAAGGGTCTTTTCAGTTGGGGATTTAAGAGCTGCCTCAGGGTGTGGAGAGGGCTTCCTGAGCCAGCTGGGTCTCTGTCAGGGTGCTGCCTGCCTGTGCTGCACAGGACATCCTGAAGCACAACCTTGGGCTGCCTGCCTGGGAACATGCCATGTCCTGGAGGAACACACTGCTGGGACAGTCACAGTGGCACTGAGAGGCAGCACCTCGGTGGTGCAATCAGTGCATGTCCTGGGTCACCTTGCTGAAGGTTGTCCTAAGGTGAGCAGCCTAAAGGCAACTCTGTTCCTTTTGCTTTTCCACACTACCTGTGCTCTTCCACCCCACTGCTCCCTCCTTCCCCAGCCTTTGCTCCATGACTTCAGACTGTTTCCTTTTCCTTCTTGGCTGGGTTTCCCCCTTGCTCTCCCTCTTTCCCTTTTTCTCTGTTTCTTTCCTGTCAGCTTTGTTCACCCTGGCTGTATACTGGGGTTGCCATGGTGACCATCAGAGCATCTCTGCATCCTCAACTAGTGGACCTGTGCTTGCCCTGGCCATGGGGAGTGGCAGGGTACCCTCCTGCCCCTCAGAGGGGCCAGCTGCCACCTCCTCCCAGGGCTAGAGATCCCTGGGAACATCCCTGCAACACATCCTGGTGTTCAGAGAGAGCACAGGTTGGGGCACTGGGTGGCCCTTGCCAGCTCAGGATGGGGCTGGCTGCCTAGCACAGCATTATTTGCCTCTTGCTGACAGAATTATTAATCTTCAGTAAAAACTCTTTTAGTAAGCAAGTGCTGCTTAAGGGAAGTAGGGGAGCTGCCATGGCACAGGCAGTCCCTTTGGCTTTAATGGGGCACCACCACCTACCAGAAGAGAGGAGAACAAAACTGTTTCAATATGGAGCTCTACCTAATTGCAAGACTCCTCTTGCTCTTGGGAATAAATTTCCTTCTCCTATCCTAGGAGCCATGCTGGGTTGTTTTTTTCCTCTTGTTATCATCACCTGCAACCATGCAAGTGACTCTGGTGGCTTAACCTTAACCCTTGGGTCACGAACCTCCCTGTGTCTTTGGCAAAGTGTCATCTAGATCCTAGATCTAGCCTTTGCCTATGGCACATGGAGGAGTAAGGCTGGCAGCAGGGACTTGAATGCATCCCCTGGCTGTGGTCTGATGTTGGAGGACCCAAGTGGAGCCATGGTCTGGAGGCAGAGTGTGGCTTTTGGCCTCGGTGTTGATTTGCAGGCCACGATATATCTTGTCAGGATTTGTCAGAGCTTGTGTGCCCCTTTCATGAGACAATTAGGATGACATGTTATTAGCTGATTACTGGGAAAACATACACTGACTCAGGATTTATTCTGGGAACAACATTAATCTCCTGTATAGTCCCTAAACCTCCATAAATAATCTGATTTTGGTGATCAATTGCTATTGCAACACGCCCCCCCACCACCCCACCACAAATCTCAGTTAAATGCACATTTAATTCACATAAAGTTGCCAAATTTGCTTGCACATTTCTGTCCTGCTGTTTGCCTCAGGCAGCTGTCTCTGTGTGTGTGCAAGCTCAAGTCTGTTTACCAGACAGCCTGAAACCAGAATGTGGTTTGCCAAGGCAGTTGCATTCAGAGCAGCACTCCTCTCCTGTGGTCCCATGTGGAGAACCCAGCACACCCTGAATTTCTGCTGCCAGAGCTGCTCAAAGACAAGTGCTTCACAAACAGCACTGCTCACAGCCCTTCCCTGGCTGTCATCTTGGTGGTGTGGTGTGCAATGAGGGCAGCAGAAGCAGCTGCAGAAGACTGCACCTGCAGCAACCCAAGGCTTGCCCAAAGTATGCCTGGGGAGGGGCAGGGAGCAGAGATGTAGTTACCCAAACCCAGGCAGATGCTTTCAACAGCGCTTGCCTGGGATGGAAACTGAGGTCTTGCTGGCCTTGGTTGAGTCCTGACAACCACTGGACCAGCTGCAGTGACTTTTCAAGCCTTAGTGCCTATGGGTGGGTTGGAGAGTGAAGAAGCAAGGGCATGCTGCAGGGAGGAGGCAGCTGACCCTGGACTAGCAGAACATCGTGCTGTCATCTTTCAGGGTTGGAGAGAGATTCCAGACATCAACACATCTCTCTCTGTTGTTGGGGCCACACTGATGTATTATATCTTCTTGGGTTTGCAAATAGCATGCAGCTAACTGCAGTGATGTGCACCCCAGAGAGAGCTGGGCTCATGGTTACAGAGCTTCAGACGTGCTGGTGATGTATGCCTCTTATGCCTCTGCTGGGGGACCTGACAGGCAAACCGTCCACTGCCTTTCCTGGTGTGAGGTTTTGCCCCCCTCCCATTCTGCTTTAGTGCTGGTCCCTGCAGTTCTGGGGCTGATGCTCTTTGGTCTGCAACCTCCATACCCCCACTGCTTGTGCCAGGCCACCAGCAGTGACAGCTTGAGCTGTACTGATTCTGGTGATGGGGACTGCACTAGGGGAGCCATAAAAGAAATGATGAAGCTGTTCAAATTGCTGGGAAGATGTCTACTAAGATCTCCTCCTGAGTCTGGCTGGAGCCCAGCCTGCTAATTATGATGGTAGGGGAAATACACAAACATACAGATGGCAAGAAGAACAAAAACTGCTGGTTTTTAATACCAAAAGCTCAGTTTCTGGCCAACTGAAACTGACACGTGGCAGAAGCTAAGCACTAACAGCTTTGGGTGAGACTGGAGCACCTCACCAGCTTGTGCAGGAGCTCTCGGAGCCCCTGCAGAGCCCAGAGGGAGACCTGTCTCTCCTGGGGCAGCAGAATGGACCCAAGCCTGCAGCAGCTGTCAGCAGAGGCATGAGGAGGCCAGGCTGCAGTGGTGCTTGCTGGGCATGCCTTCATCTACTGTAGACACCTACGGACCCAGCTTGCAGCTGCAGGCTGCCAAGGGTCCCATGCTGGCTCCGCACCAGAGGTGGCCTGTGACCACTGCAGCCTGGGGACTTCTTAGTGCATCCTTGCATTGCATGGGAGGGAGTTTCCTCCTTCTGAACCCATCTTTCATCTCTGCAAAGTGGGTTGGGGCAGTGGCTCACAGAGAGGTCTGAGATGTTGGGCACTTGTCACTGCTGCTGTCCAGCCCCTCATAACTGTGCTCAGAGGTGCTACTGGGAGGGAAGATGCCCTCCCTGGGGTCTCTCTCTTTTGGCCATCTCATTGTTCTTCATAGTTCTTAAAAGGTGCCCTGTCCCATGGGATTATCTCTTAACCACAGGCACTGTGGCTGGGGTGGGTGAGATGGGCACCAAGCAGTAAAGGGCTGGTGACATGTTTCTTGTCAGTGCCCTGAGGAGTGTGTGAGTCAGTGTGCTTGTCTAGGTGTCTTGTGCTGTCCTGCAGTGTTTGTGTTGCCTAAAATCTGTTGGTGGCCATGGGGCTTTCTGTGGCATGGTGCTGTCCCACACTGCACCTCACCTCCTGCACGTCCCAGCTGCCTGCTGTGCTCCCCTTTATACCACCCATATGCATGGCCAGGTGTCTCAAATAACCTCCATGGTGGGAGGGGGCACAATCTTTTTATGACCACTTAAAGGCTCCATTTGCTACTTTTAACAGACTTAGAGCAGGGATCACAGTAGGTTAACAAAAGCAGTAAGCACCCTCTGTGCTGCAGGGACCCCACTGGGGCCCTGCTGAGCCCTTCTCTGAAGAGGGCTGCACAGTGCCTGTGGGATGCTCTGCATTCACTGACTCCGACCATAGGTTTTGTCTCCAACCCCACAGCTTGTAGGCAGTTTCATGGTTCACAGGGCTTCAAGGGGATGGGGTAGTGCCCTTCATGCAGCAGCCCTGGGCTGTGTTGCCTCTTCCCAGGAGCACAGCTGATGAGATGCCGGTCGCTTCAGAAAGCACCTTCCCAGGATGTAAGAGTGGATGCAGGAATTTGAAGCCTGCCAGGGAAGCTCTTGATGGTGTTTTGCTGGCAGCCCTGAGCTGTAATTCACTCCCTGGAATGGGAGTGGTTGGAGGGCGGCTGGTCTTGAAGCTGCCATCCCCGTGAGCACGTGCTGATAGCGTTGGGATGGCTCTGTAACATATACCCTGTCCAGGCAGCCTATTTATGGGGGGATTGTCCCCTCTGTGACGCCAGGGCTTGCTTTGCCAGCTGTCACCTCCACTCCAAATTCCCACTCCATTGCATTAATATCTGTTCAGTGTCTCTATAGCCAGATTTGATTTCAGCTCCCTCCCTGGACTAGAATGAGTTAAAAATAGCCAGTCCAATACCCCTCATTCTCTGGCTATGACGCAGTCTCTCAGGTTGGAGTTACAATGCCAGCGTGAATATGGTTTGAAGTAAAACAAGGGAGTCTACTGCACTCTGCAGAGCAGGAGAACAAGCTCCAGCCTGGAGGAATGACCTGGAGGACTCTCTGCTCTCCTAATGTGTGCCTGCAAAAGGCAAGAGTTTCTCTTCCTTAGAATCATAGAATTGATAAGGTTGGAAAAGACCTCACAGTATCACTAAGGTTGGAAGAGACCTCAAAGATCATCAAGTCCAACCTGTCACCCAACACCTCATGACTACTAAACCATGGCAACAAGTGCCACGTCCAATCCCCTCTTGAACACCTGCAGGGATGGTGACTCCACCACCTCCCTGGGCAGCACATTCCAATGGCTAACAACTCTCTCAGGGAAGAACTTTCTCCCCACCTCAAGCCTAAACCTCCCCTGGTGCAGCTTGAGACTGTGTCCTCTTGTTTATAGAATCATAGAATCGACAAGGTTGGAAAAGACCTCAAAGATCATGAAAGAGTTTCACTTGAGACTGTGTCCTCTTGTTCTGGTGCTGATGGCCTGGGAGAAGAAACCAACCCCCTCCTGGCTACAACCTCCCTTCAGGTAGTTGGAGACAGCAATAAGGTCTCCCCTGAGCCTTCCTTGCAATGCTTGTATTGGCCAGGTTAATGCTAGGCACAGAGTGATTAGCAAGAGCAGTGCAGGAGGTGTTCAGCCCCTCAGGGAACCAACCGAGCACTGAGGAAACCAGCAAGAAATCAGCTGAGTGCATTATGGCTTGGGACTCTTTCTAGAGCATCATGTGCAGACCAGCTTGCCAAATGCTGGCTGGGTGCTGAGCAGACTGATAGGGGCAGGGGGGTGCTGGCCTCAGCAGCACTGTGGTCCCTCTGAAAGAGCAAGGTGCAGACTGGGCTAACTGGGTCGCTGCTCTCCCAGAAGTGGGTACCAGACCCTGTAAGCAACAGTGTGCTGCAGAGTGGCAGGTTGCCAGCCTGGCTCTGCCTCGTCTAACAGGGCTGTTTCTCTGATCTCTGTGGAAAATCCTAAATCCCCACATTTTTCACTTTCAGACACTGCCCTAGTTTAAAACTGCTGGCTCCTAGCTTACTTTGTAATATTTTAAATCTAGCCTCCTTTATGTTTCTGATGTATGCACCATATGTTTTGAAAACTGCAACAAAATCCATTGGGCTTGTGGGTGGAGGTTAAAGGGGGGAAAGCACTTCCATACGGGAAGCCACAAACACAAGACACAGCAGCAAACAGAAAATCCCTCCATGCCTCAGCCAGAAATAAGCTCCTTTCTGTCCTGGCTGTCTCCAGTGTGTTTGTGTGAGGAACCAGCCTGAATGTTTCCATTGTGCCAGCTCCGTCCCGGACACTGGCACTGACTCCGCAGCCCCCTCTGAGGCCAACTGGGAGATGCCACTGTGTGGGAGACCATCCAGCAGCCCCTTTGCCCTTTCCCTTCCTCCTCAGAAAGCCCCTTTGCTGCTTTCTAGGGGGTGGTTCTTGCCTTTTTTGCCTGGGACAGTACCCTCCTGAGGGAGCTCACCCAGGCTGCTGCATCCCTGGCTGGTGGCAGTGGGTGGGCTTTGGCAGCAGAGGGAAGAGGCCCTGGGCTCCTCGTGCTCCCACACAGCACGAACAGCCTCCCATCACTGAACACAGACTCTATTTATCAGGAAACTTGGCCTCAGCAAAATGATGAGCTAAAGGTTTTCATCTTTCAGCCAAGACCTCAAGTTTAGTCTCCTCCTACCATGCACATCTGGTACCCCTTGACTCAAGGACCCAAGGGCATCCTCTCATATGGACCTCCCAAACCTGTCCAGCTCAGTTAGAGTAGAAAATAGCATTGTGTGGGTTGGGGCTGGGTCCAGCCCCCAGCTGAGGCATGCTCCTCCTGTGTTCCTGCTGTCTGAGGCTGTTGGGTGAGCTGTTTGCTGGCTGTAGCTCACCCACTTGTCACGCCTTGTGAATAAAATCTGGGGGTGGAGATGGGCTCTGGCCAGTGCCTAGCTGCCAAGTGGACTGCCTCCCTCAAGACCACCTTGCCAGATCCTCTCCATAGCTAGCATCATCTCAGATGAGCAGCAGAGAAGCTGTAGTGGTCAAGGGCAGTACTGGTGCTGGTGGGACCATGGTGGACACTGAGTGGCCCAAAGCTCCTGCTGTGAGGGCCAGCTTGGGGTTGACCCCCACACTTGAGGGATGAGTGGGATGTGAAGCAGTGGCCCTGTGTAGAGGAAGTGGGATGTCATGGGATGGACACAGTGGAGGAGGGGGACATGGTAAAGGCTTTCATAGTGGCTTTTGTTCTGCAGCATCCCATTGCACTGGACTGAAGGTTTGGGGCTGGGACTGTGTATCACCCCGTGGGGTGTGCATGCCCTGGGGATGGTAGGGTCCAGCAGCAGGGCAGAGGGAAGCTGCTACCAAGAATTTGGCTGTACACTGTGGCATGGTGTCCTGCAGAGAACATGGCTTCAGGTGGTCCTTCTGCACTGGGCTCCACAGAGAGCCACCAAGGGCAGCTGTGTGTCTCCATGGCCACCTGGGTCACTTTATGCCTGTGCACATCCCTGTCCCAGGGATGTCTTTAGCTCTGCCTTGGGAGCTAGGCAGAGCTGAAGCCATGGGTGTGGGCTGTGTCTGTGTGCAGGATGCACCCATCTGCCTCACGCCCCCTCACTCATGCACCATTTATTTGTATCTGCAGCAGCTTGGGGAAGAGTTTTTTTAAGCTGAACCAGATGCAAGCACGAAATCCCATCTTCAGCCTCTCAGCAGGGATCCCTCCTCACCCGCCTCAACTAAACCTTCCTACCGCCCAAAATGCTGATCTCAGATCGTGCTGCACAGCTGCTGGGGAGGCGGCGGCCGGTGGGAGCCTCAGAGAACGCTGCCAGCAGCCCTGGCTGCGTGTGGTGGGCTTGGGGGATGCCTCTGGCTGCGGGTCAGGGCTGGGACACCGGAGATGTGCGTGGGGCGGGAGGCTGTTTGTCAGCTCACGCCGTGCCCCCGCGCAGGTCGTTGCTGGGTAAAGGCAGGGTTTGGGCAGTGCTGGAGCAGCCTGGGCCTGCCTCTCCCGGCAGGTGCAGTGGGGGCTCGGAGGGTGGTGACTCCCTGTGCAGGGCTGGAATGCACAGCATGGGACTGGGGACCCTCAGCAGCTAACCCTCGGCTCTGGCATCTCTGTATCACCCTTGGCTTTGCCCCTGATGCTTATTGCTTCATCAGACCTGAACTGCAGCTGACCCTCTGAATCAAGAAGCAATCCCTCAAGAGGGACCTGTTCGGGTTTCTGGGCATGCATCCAGCATCGTAGCAGCCTCCCAAGCAAAGAGGTGATGTGTGTGCATGCAGGCATCTGCTCAGGACATCTGAATGTGTGTCCTCTGCCATGGCAGGGCACCTCTGTCATCTTCTTCTGGGAGAGAGGGGAGCTCTGGGCAGCACACGTGCTCTGGTTTTGGCCCCTGAGGATGCCTGTTTGCTGTCTGCATCCTCCATCCCTCCAGCTCACACACGTGCCTCTCACCTGCTCCCCCCCCTGCTTTCACTGCTCTGTTTTTCTTGAAAGCAAAGCAGAGTCATCGTTGCCTGCACTCTCAGGTGGCTCCACACAGTGCCCCCTGCCCTGCAGCCCCCCATGTGCTGCCGTGGTGCCCTGGCCAGCTGCCAGCTCTACACCAGCTCGCTGGCACTGCCTTGGTCAGCTCCCAGACTGCAGGTGGCACTTGGGCTCCTGACCTCAGCTGTGGGAGCTGCAGGGTGCTGTGGGGTGTCTGAATCAATCCCTCCACATCTGCAGATCAGTTCAGCAAACAGAATATAGAATTAACCAGGTTGGAAAAGACCTTCGAGATCATTGAGTCCAACATACCACCCAACACCATCCTGTGAGGAATGGCTTGTGACACCAAAGCCATCAGGCACCCAAGCTTGGTGTGAAAGTGCCCTGTTCAGGGACCTCAGGGTGGCTCTGGGAGCTGGTCCAGCTGTGCTGCAGTGATAGAATCATAGAATCATAGAATTGATAGGGTTGGAAGGGACCTCAGGGATCCAAGGTTCCAACCCCCCTGCCATGGGCAGGGACACCTCACACTAGATCAGGTTGCTCACAGCCACATCCAGCCTGGCCTTAAAAATCTCCAGGGATGAGGCTTCTACCACCTCCCTGAGCAACCTGTTTCCAGTGTCTCACCACCCTCATGGGGAGGAGCCCAAGAGACTTGCTCATGGGGCCAGAGCAGCTTGGATCTGGTCCCTCCACCCTTTCTGCACCTGATAACCTGTGCAAGCCAGGCTGTTTTCCTGGCTAAGCTGCTCCTAGAGTGGGTGGGAGACCCAGCAGAGCTGGCAGCACAAGTCACCTCATAGCTGTGAGGGAATGGAGATGCATGTCCCACATGCTCAGGGGGGCATCTTGCTTCCCAGTACTGCTGGTTCCAAGTTGCTGGTGGGCTCTTCATACCACTGCAGTGGATCTGAGTAGCAGTTGGGTAGCCACATGTGTGAGACTGCCACAGTCCTGGCTGGTGTCCCAGTGAAGCAGGCTCTGGCAACCCAGAACCTCATCCATCTCCAGGCACTGCAGCCAGGGCTGGCCGTACAGATGGCTGACACACTCCAGCTTCACCACTGGGGCAGCTCCCCCTTCACTGGGCTATTCTGGGGCTCCTTGATGAGCCTGACCTCCTGTAAGAGTGGGGTGTGAGCTTCAGTGCTGTGGCTTTCTAATGTCCTCATAAAGACTTTAAGAGGAAGAAGGAAGGAAGGCAGGCTTACAGAGGTGTGGGGCATCCTTGCTCCTGCCTAAGAAGGGAGTGGTGGAGGATGCTCCCAGCTGTCCTGCCAGAGCCACTCTTGGGCAGGACCCAGCTCTCTGGTGCCTGGGAACTGCTGTGCCATGCCCTCCTGTTCAGCCTAACTCCCTGCTCCAGGCTCACCACAGCTCCTGCCCTGGGCAGCCATGCATTTCAGTCATTATTAATTAAAATGTAATCTATCCTTTCTCTTCCTCTCCCCAAGACACCAAGAACTGCTAAAATATTCTCAGGAATAATAGGGAGGAGAATTAAATAGTTACTATGAAATTTGAGCTGTGCCTTTTGGAGATTTATTGCCATTCTTAGAACCTGCAGTTCCCTGTTGGGTGCTAAGTCTCCAGCCCCGTGCTTGGTGGAAATAACCACATCTGCTGGGAGACTGGGCACACCATGGAAGATACCCAGGCAGCTGCAGCATGGCCAGCCTGCATGCAAAGATGGGGCCCCAGGTGCTGGGGGTCTCTCTTTTGTGAGCTGTTGGAGGGGCTGAACTCATCTCTCACCTGTGTGGTTATCTACAGCACTCAGTGCCAGTTCTGGGATGCAGCCCAGGCTCCTGATGGCGTAGGCAGTCTAGGTGTGATACTGCTGGTTGGGATGAGAACAATATTGCTTTGGGGAGAGAGGCTCCTATGCAAACACAGACTGGGAGCAGAGAGGGGCAGAAGCCAAGGAGATTGTGCCTGCTGCTCCAAGCACTGTGCCCAGGAAGGTGACCATAGGTGGAGCAGTCTCTGCTCCTGCCCTGCCTGCAAGGAAGGGGCTGCAGGACACAAAGCCTTTCTTTTCCTGTGTCCCCCAGTTCTTCTGTTCCTCCTGAAAATTGCTGCTGGGGGTGGGATGTGCAAGATGGGGCTCAGCTGGCCCAGTGCAGAGGGGCTAAGCATCCCACAGACTCTTCTTGGAGGGGATGAAATGGGAGGAACTGCCTGGTGCTGTGTGTTAGTCATTGCAAAAAATCCCTCAATCCCAGTTGTATCCTGGTTCAGGGACAGGCTGCCACCCTCCTTTGGGGGTCTGTGGAGCCCAGAGCTCTGCTGTAAGGGGCTTGTGTGATGCCTGCAGCAGGTATCCTGGCTGCAATTGCAGTTCAAGGTGATCTTGTTGCTATGACAAGCTGTACAAGCATTACCCAGCAAAAAGAGACCCCAGCAGCGCTTGCTGGAGATGGGAGGAAAGCAGCCAGCATGGAGGACAGGAGCCATGCACTAGAATGGCTGTGAGCACGTCTGTTCTACCACACACATTTAACTCCTCCTGATGTGTTACCTTCCTGTGTTACACCACCAAGACCTCCTGCCTCACTCCAGCCTCCTGCCGAGCTCCATGAGTACAGCACCACCTTCCTGACCCCTCACCCTTCTCCAGACCCTGCACAGCTGTCTCAGCAGTGTCCTTGCTCTGAAGAGACACCAGCCCCGTCCCACAGCACTCAGCAGGCAGTGGAGGCTCTCACCCACCAAGCCCTCCACTTCTTCATTGGTTTAGTGGCAGGGGATGGTGAGTGGTTCTCTTCTGAGAAACAAAGGCTGCTAGAAGCCCCAGTGCCTCCGAGCAGGTGCTGCTGCTGGGGTGGGAGCAGACTAGCTCCAGGCACCCAGCACTGATCAGCGAGGGGCTGGGGCTGGTGTTTAGCCTGTGGCAGGGTGCTTCTCCTCCTCCTTTGCCTAGTGAGTGGCACAACGACCTCTTCCCGTGGACAGTGACTCTTGCTCAGAGGTGCCCAGGGTGTGACTGTCGCTGCAAGACTGCCACACACAGGCTTGCTCCCCACTGCCAGGCTGGGTGCTTGGGGGTGCTGGGACAGCATGGTCCCTGGCTCACCAGCTCTGGGCAGCCCAGGGCATAGCTGTCAGGCTGAGGAAGCTGGTGAGCACTGCACCAGGCTTTCTGCTCTCATGCTGCTCTCTGCCCCAATCTTCAACTGTCCCTGCAGCTGCAGGAGCTAGAAGAGCAATTTTTTGCTTCTTTTCTTGAGAATCTGGAGAAGTCCCAATGGCAGCAGCTGGTGCTTTCAGCAAACCAGGGGCACCCTGTGGCTCCTTGCCCGGCACACCCCATGGCCAGCGCACTGGGGCTGGTTGCTGGTGGTGGGGTTCTCTAGGTTTCTGCAGGGGAGGAGGTAAAAGCTGCCTCAGCTGGCAGTGGGGTCTTTGGGGTTCCCCGTGGTGGTGTGACCCTGCCTGTGCTGGGCAGTAAACATCCTGCAGGCAGGCAGTGGGGCTGCCGGCCGCCCGGCCAGCGTGGGGAGACAATCGCCGGCTTCCTGCGCCGCCCCCTTGAAGAGTTTCCCTGAGAGCAGCCGGGAACAAGCTCTGTGTGAGCAGGGCCCTCGCTAGTCACTACTCCATTTTCTATTGCCTTCTCTCTATTCTCCTCTGCTCTATTCTGTTCTTTTCTGAATGGTATCAAGTTCCCCCTGCAGGCCAGCTCCTACCCCAGCCCGTGGTCCTGCTGTGCCCTTGCTGTTAGCATGAGGTTTTGGCACCCGTCTGGGCGCCTTCCCGTGTCACTGGCCAGCCACAGCAGCTGCCACCATTTGAGTCTGTGTGGCAGTGATGGTTTGCTGCCTCCTCCCAGTTCCAGCTTGACATGAGCTCTGAGGTACCCCTCCAGCACCGGTTGCTTTGCTTCCTGGCATGGGGCTGGGAGCTGGAGGAGCGGAGCAAGAGGCTGGATCTGCCTGCTCTGTCCCTCTGCCCAGGCAGCAGTGTCTGTGCAGTGCAGAGCACAGCACTGCCAGCCCTCTGGGTTGTGTCTGTGCTCCTGGCCCCCATCCTTCCCACCTGCCCTCCTGCCTTCAAGCATGCTGAGGTTCAAATCCGCAGTGAGCCCCAAGATTTGGAGCTGGAGTGGGACCAGAGCACACATTTGAGCTCATTAGGAGGTTCTGCAGTGGTTTTGCCTGGCTGCCAGCTCTCCAGGAGAGGCAGTGGGTGGCACTTGCCCAGAGCTTAGCTGCTGTTATCCTCTGTGATACCCAGCCACACTCATTCAGGTCCTTCCCATGATACCCACCTACAGAGGACTCCCTCCCCTGTGCAATGCCAGTACTGGCCCAGAGTTCTCATCTCAGCCCTGTCCTGCTGCTGGCAGCCACATGCCCTTTGGCTCCACTGGCTGGCATCCTGGCAGCACCCATGCCATTTGTGTCCTGTGTTACACTGAAGAAGGTGATGCAGTGTGGGAGTGACAGTGGTGGGGGGGGAAGGGGGCAGAGTGAGGCAGGTGGAAGCAATAATTGGTCATGATCTAATTAGGGAAGCCTAGGGGTAGATTAGGAGCTGTGGCACAGGGGTGGGTTTTTAGCTGTGAGACGCAGATGGCTCTGCCTGTGAGCTGGGAGGGCAGAGGCTGGTGTGAACTTGGCCAGGAGTTCATAATCCTGCCTGCACAATGCCCTGTGCCAAACAGCAGCACTGCTTCCTGGTGGCTTGGAAATGCCTCAGTGCCTGCTCTGTGTAAGGTAGGTCAAAGGAGGTGATTCTCTCCCTCTACTCCACGCTGGTGAGACCCCACCTGGAGTACTGCATCCAGTTCTGGAGCTCCTATTACAAGAAGGATCTGGAGGTGCTGAAAGGTATCCAGAGAAGGGCCACGAGGATGAGCAGAGGGCTGGAGCACCTCTCCTATGAGGACAGACTGAGGGAGTTGGGGCTGTTCAGTCTGGAGAAGAGAAGGCTCCAAGGAGACCTTACTGTGACCTTCCAGTATCTGAAGGGGGCCTACAAGAAAGCTGAGGAGGGACTTTTTAGAGTGTCAGGTAGTGATAGGAACAGGGGGAATGGAACAAAAATAGAAATGGGTAGATTCAGATTGGATGTCAGGAAGAAGCTCTTCCCCATGAGGGTGGTGAGACACTGGAACAGGTTGCCCAGGGAGGTGGTGGAAGCCTCATCCCTGGAGGTTTTTTAAGGCCAGACTGGATGTGGCTGTGAGCAAGCTGCTCTAATGTGAAGTGTCCCTGCCCATGGCAGGGGGGTTGGAACTAGATGATCCTTGAGGTCCCTTCCAACCCTAACAGTTCTGTGATCCTATGATTCTATTGCCCCATGCACCCTACACTGCCCCACTCCCTGCTGCTGCCCATCACAGCCCACCCCTGTGCTCCATGCATGGGGACAGCAATGAGTGCAATACAAGCACTGGGAGAAGCAGCAGGAGCTGCTCCAAGCTCAAACTGACCCACAGCAGATCCTTGGTGTCTGCCCACAGTCTGTGCCTTTGTTGGGCGCACCCAGTAAATATTAAGTAAAGAACTGTGTGACATTTCTGGGTTTCACTTAAAGGAGAGATCAGGAGAGAGAATATTTTGCTGAAAAGTAAGGATGCAACTTTCTCCTTGATCAAAATTAACTTCTACCTGCAAAGCCTTGCTGGCAAGCAGTGGCCAGCTGCCAGAGCAGTGAGATGGCCATGCAGGTGTCACAGCAGGTATCAGATTTGCCTCTGGAGCTGAGCATCCTGACTACTGGACCCTTCCTTTATTTCAGGGATAATTCAGCTGATGTTTCAACTGGGCTACCAGCACCAGCTTGGCAGGGTGCATGTGCCCACATTGGGCCCTTACCTAGCTATCTGATGCCGACCTTTGCCCTCAGTCACCTTCTCAGCAGGGAGCTGGGGTGGGTAATCAGCCAGACCCTGCTCATTCCTGCCAGGTCAGAGGCAGCCCCACAGGACAGCTGGCTGTGGCCCTCCCCTTGCCCACCCACTGCACCCGCATCTTTTGGCTCTGGGCTTGTCTTCCCCTTCCTCCCCAAGACATTTTGTGGCTGTGGTCAAGCTCTTTGGCTGCTGCAGGACAGCAGGCAGGAGCCCTCAGCCCCACTGCTGATGAGAAACCCATATGGTGTGGCTGCTGGAGCTCCCACCCTTCCTCCCTGACTGCCCATGGGACCCAGTGCAGGTCCTGCCTAGAGGGGAAATCCTCCCCCTCGCCTCTCATGGGGCTCGGGGCTGGCCAGGTCACCCTGCATCCCTACTGCAGCAAGAGGATTGGGGTGCAGGCTCCTCAGCACCACCTCTTTCTGCCTGTATCCCGGCAAGGGGTTCCTTTTGCATCTTTGCTCCCCGCCCCCAGCCCAGCACACTGTGTCCCATCACCATTGCTTCAGCCCTGCCTCTCCCTCAGCCTTCAGTACTTCCAGTAAAATTCCTTTCTGGCCAGTCACTGCTGCCCCTCGGCCTCGACGCCTCCGGGTGCGGCGTGCTGGCGGGGCTGGGCTTCCTCTTCCTGAGCCGCCCAGCCCACGCCGTGCTCCCGGTCCCCTCCTCACCTTCGCCCAGTGCTGTCGCACTGGCCCTTCCCTGAGGACACGAGGGTCCGCCAGCCAAGCCTGCCTCACGGGTGCCCAGCAAGCGTGTCCAGTTTCACCCCACGGGAGCCCCATCCTGTGTGCACCCCACACCCTGCTGGTGCCGCTGTCCCCAGTGGGATTCTGTAAGAGGCAGATTTCCAGCCTCGGTGAGCACAGGGAGCGTGCAGAGGGAGGCTGCGGTGAAGTGCTCTCTGCAAAGCAGTGGCTGCTGGAGCAGGGCTCAGCCCTGTGGAGATGTTTGGGCTCCTGATAGCTTTGTCTGCCCTGATGCAGATCCTCCTCCTCACCTCTTGGCTTCCACCCCAATTCGGATCTCACCCAAGCATACGCCCAGCACACCCTGGAACTGGATCCCATCCTGTCACCCACAGGAGCCAGCAGGGACACCTCCCCTGCACACAGCCAGCACCTGCTCGCTCACACCTGACTGCACAGCCCCAGCAGCACCCCCTCCCAGCCTCTGGCACCCACCCACCTCAGCTTCCCACAGTTATTAATTAGAGGGCAAATGCTTTGCTTCTCCACAGTCCGCTTCACCTGTGGCTCTCTTGAGTATTGCACAAATATTAATTACTGGTAATTAATTAAATCAGTCCTCCCCTTTCCCCCGTGGAGATGCTGTCTCATAAACATGCTGACAGCAAACTGCATCAGGGCAGGCTCTGTGAGCTGGGTGGGAGCTTCCAATTACCTGTTGCTAATGATATGAACCCCACTCACAGCAGTTTCTACCTAACTGACCTTCCTGGAAGGTTAATGAGTCGGCAGAGGGAGATAGGTGGGAAACCAGCAGGACCTGGGGTGATCCCAGTAAGGGATGGTGGATGGAGCTTTTATAAATGCCCCTGGCTGTCCTGTTTCTTCCAGCTTGTGCTCCTGGAAACTTGCTCCTGGTTTGCTGCTGGTGGTCCATGGGGCTGCCTGGGTAGGAGGGTGAAGCAACTGGTCAAGCTTACTCTGTGTGAGCCTCTCACCCTGAGCCATCCCGGGGGATGTGCTCTGTTATTTGCTGCGGTGTTGCTGTCCCTCCCAGGTAGATGGAGTTCAGCCCCCTGCTGCTGAAGGGCTAGAAGTGTTTTAGAGGCAGTGTGAGTGTTCAGCATTCCTCTGTCCTGCTGCTCCTTGGCAAAGAGCTAGGATACTGTGCAGGAAGAAGACGGGAAGGCAAACAAGGCTGTTGACCCTTGTGAAGCGGAAGGTGGGTGCTCTGGGAATGAAGGAGGGGGATGGCCCAGGGATGCACAGCAGGAACTCGCAGACTGCTTATTGCAGCACTGCTTGGAAGATCTCTTGAACAAGATCCCTCTCCCCTCCCGGGGGACAAAGCTCCTCTGCACAGTCTTGGGTGTTGTTTCTACCTTCACCAAGCTGGCAAGCTCCCTTGCTTGCATATGGCTGCTGTTGTCTGTCCCTAGGGCTGCACAGGGCATGGATCCCTGACCGGAGGTGCCACCTTAATCCAGATCAGTGGGAAATCTGCCGCATGCCCATGCAGCCCTGTGTGGCAGCTCCCTGCCTGGCTGTGCCCACTGTAGCTCTTCGGGCTCCACAGATCAAATGCCAGCCAGGCCACGGGGCCAGCCCAGCAGGAGCCTGGCTCTGAGCGGCCTTTTGCACTGCGTTGTGGAGCACAACTGCATTAATGGCCGAACGAAGGCAGCTTAATTTTGTGCTCCACAAACAAAAGCAGGAGCAAACTGGAGTGAGATTAAGGCATTCCTTGGGCAGCTCCCACCCCCTGACCCAGGCTGCTGTATCTTGGCCTGCAAGGCCACTAATGCTACTTACATTATTACTGGATTATTTTGGTGTAATGAGCTTTGCCCTGCTCAGCTGTCCCTCTGCTCAGGGGCGTTGCGATGCGTAATACTTCCTGTGCGAGGCCACGAGGCGGGCAGCTGCCCGCTCAAAAACAAGCAGAGCCCCGGCAAAACAATGCATTAATGTTCCCAGAGCGAAATTCCAGCATGGGCTGGAGGTTAATCACAAATCAGGCAGCTTGCGGCTTAGCGTGGGACAAAGCTGGCAGGCGGGAGGGCAGCGCTGCCCTGAGCTGGGTCCTGACCCATCTCCATGGGTACAAAGAGGAGCCACCACATGGGTTTCATCTCTGCCAGGGTGTAATGCAGCTGTAAGCAGCTCTGCCCTCCTCAGCCTCTTTTCCTCTGCCTGCCTTCCCATCAGATGTGCCATTGCAGGGACTTGGCAATGTGTTGCTATGGACACCAAGAAGTTTCCCCTAGAGACCAGGAACCCGGAATAAGTGATGTCTGCATTTTTTGACATTGATTTTTATTTTTTCCTCCTTCCCCCTTTTTTTTTTTTTAATTATTATTATTGTTATTGATGCTTAAGTGCTGATTAATTCCCAGCCTTTCGCCCCACCTCCCTCCTGCTTTTCTCTCTGAGCTTTGTGGATTGTCATGGCTGCGTCCCAGGGCTTAGCTTCTGCTTCATTCGCAGCAAGAGTGCAGTCGCTGGGTTGGGTGTGTGGGAAGAGGTTTCTGTGCTGTTACTTTTGCTCTCCTGGAGACCCCTTTGGAAGAGATCCGCCCCCCCCCCCCCCCAAAATTTATTCCACCCTTGGGAGATTCTGCTGGGCTCATGTCTGGGTCTCCCCAGTCTGCTGCAGAGTTCATGGATGCCCATCAGCAGCAGCTGCTCCATGAGGTCCTGGATCCCACTTCGGAGGGCTTGTGCCTCCCTGCTAGCCACACCTGCAGAAGCATGGGTGGGAGGTACCCTGCTCCCTTTACAGGTGTTCCAGCTTCTCTCGGTAATACACATCAAGACTGCAGCCTGAGCTTTGCTTGGGAGCACTTTCAGGAGAGCAGCTTGGCTTTGCTTGCAGCTATCACGTTGGACCATCAAGGCTGCCAGTCTGCCATGGCTCCGTAGCCCTGGAGGATGGAGCAGCTGTCAGGTAGGGTCAGACCATTTTCCCAGTGGTGAGCAGTGCTGCTCCCCTGTAGAGTGTGACTCTGGGCATTTGGCTTATGGGCTGGGATTTTTCTGTGAGATACTCTCAGTGTCATTTTGGCTTCTCTTTCTTCGCCTTTGAAGCCAAGAATAGGCTATTTCTGTTCCCCGTCACACGATCTGTCCCACGGTGCCTGAGGAGCCTCTCTGATGAGTGATCTCCTCTGTCCTATGTTCCTTTCTCCCTGCTCTGGAAGGAGTTCACGTTCCAGGTTTCAATCAGCTGCTTCTCTTGTTCCTGGGAATGCAGTTCAGCTCTGGGTCAGAAAGTCTCAGGTCCATTGAAGTCCTGCCCTTCACAGCTCACACTGCCCCAGCTGCAATGCTCTCATAGAAATCTTAAGCAAGTCCTTTGCTGCTCAGCCCCTGCCTGCAGTGGGTAGCATGGGGTCAGCCAGCCCAGAGCTCCTGGGAACAGCCCATGCACTTGAAAGTGGGGCAGGGAGAGCAGGAGCTGCACGTTAAGGTGTGGTGTTTTTTCTTGGGGGGGGAGGTAAACTGTTCTGTCAGGAGGGCTCCCTGATGGTTCCTCCCCTAGAGCCTGGGGCAAGGCTGCAGAGCGTCAGCCCTTCTTGGGGGTCTGCAGAGCTGGAGGAGGGGGATGAAGAGTAGGGGTGAGTCTAGGGACCTCCTGCAGCAGGAGGTTGGCTCTTTCCTCTAGCTTGGGGACTGGGGGCACATTACCCTCTGTCCCCTGCAGCCCTCGGCTTGGTGCAGAGCCTGCATGTGCCACAGTGCTGCTCCGGAAGGAGCAGTGAGGCTGGGATGCTGCTCTTTGCTGAAGAGGTGAGAGTCCCACCAGGGCCAAACACTCAATTACTGTGATGTTTGAAAGCTCCTTGAAAAATGACTTCTTCATCCAGTTCCTAACCAAACAAGTGCAAGCTGCAAAGAACAGCAGTTCCTTCCCATGCTGCTGCCAAGCCAGCACTTGCTGGCACATTTCTGAGCAGCTCAGCAGTCAGCCAGGACTGTCTGAGGGCTGAGTGGGTAGCTGATCCCTACATTGTCCTCCTGCATCTGCTTAGGAGATAGGAGAGCATCTGGGGAGCACTTCAAAGCTTTGGGGCAATGGTGAGGATGCTCTTGTTGTTCGTGCAGAGACAAGGCACAGTGCCCAGACGCTTCCTCTGTACAGCACTTAAGATTGCAGCCCTGTGAGCCTGCGGGGCTCTTTTGTGGGGACAGGGAAATTCCAAATCTGGACAGAGCTGTGCACCCAGCTCAGAGTTACTGAGCACCAGCACAGTCTCAGCTGTGCTTTGCCTGATGTCCAGCTGCTCTGTCGCAGCCCCTGGAGGTTTCCTCTGCAGCTGCCTACCTGAGGTCAGTACCACAACACCCGGATGTGACCCAAGTGCTGACAGACCCTTCCCTTCTCTCGCTTTCCCCTCCCTCCTTTCTGCCAGCAGTTCCCTACCAGCAAAACCCCTACACCCCTGGGAGCAGCTCCAGCGTCATCCAGTGCTACCGCTGCGGGGACACCTGCAAGGGCGAGGTGGTGCGCGTCCAGAGCAACCACTTCCACATCCGCTGCTTCACCTGCCAAGGTAGGACAGCGCCACCCGAAGAGCTGCTGGCTCCACAGCCGTAGGTGCAGTCCAGAAAGCAGAAGGTTGTGGTCAGACCTGCTTGGACATGTAGCTGCACACCCAGGGGTGGCAGCTTCCCATTGGAGGGGAGGTGGCATGGTGCAGGTGGGAAGGTGGTGACACAGCGCTGGCATGGTGCAGGTAATACCTCTCTGTGATGCCAGAGCTGACAGGCTGTGAACAGGGGTGGCTAAGACCTGGGCACCCTCACTACCCTCAAGCTGCCTGAATGCCAAGAGCCTGTGCTGTGCTGGTCCCAAACGTACCCATGGCCCAGCTGTGATCTGAGGGGGCCAACACATCCTGCAGCCACCCACCTGCCCCCAGATCAGGAGGAGGTGTGACCAGTCTGGCTGAGAGGCAGCAAAGTGGAGGTGATGCCAGAGGCTGGGGGCTGGTGTCAGATCATTGCCAGCCACACATGAGATGCAGCCAAGGTGTGGTGGGATGCTGTGTGCAGGTGGGATTCAACAGCCCACAGGGGCTGGCACCAGTAGAAAAGAGGGGTTGCTTGAACCCTCCCTGAGCACAAGAGGAGAGCTGTGGAACAGTAAGAGATAATGACCCAGTGCTGATGCTGAAGGGTTCCTTAAAGCAGCCAGGGCAGTGGCTGCTTCTGTGGGTTGTAGGAGCATCCCATCACTGGGGCTTTTTAAATGTCTGCCAGACGCTCAGCACCTTGTGCTATGCAGGACATTAATCCCCATCCCCTTGGCCATGCTTTCCTTCTCCTCCCTGAGGAACGGAGGAACTGGCTAGAGGAGCCTGTCACCACACCCACTACAGCCCTGTCCCCCATGGTGTGGGCAGCCTTGGATCTCTGGGAGGGCATCTAGGCCTGAGGTTGCCCTCAAGGCTGACCTGCACATGTGGGTTGCAGAGCCCCCTGCCTCTTCCCAGCTCAAATGTGCAGGAGCTGTGTATCCAGACAGAGTTCAGACAGCCCTCAGCTTCAAAGGGTCCAGGAGCCAACAGGGAGAGCTTGGCAGGGCTCACTGCCTGATTTCCAAGTGAAAGGGAATAAATAATGAGAGGAAATCCTCCTGTCTCACCTTCCCTCACAGCTCTTGCCCCCTGCCACCTCTGACTGGCTGCTGCCAGCTCTGATGCCAGCCCCATGGCTTGTCCCTGATGTGTCCCTGGGAGCCTGGCATGTGCAGCTGGTGCAGCCCCTGGGGGATGTGCTATGGGTCCCACAGCAAACAGGGCCCAGACCTGCCTCATTTTTTCTTGCATCTGCTTCCTGGTGCTGTCTGAGAGCTGGTAGCCTGTGCCTTGTCACTGGCAAGTGAGCTCTGGCAGGCTGTTTTGGAGAGTAGCTGGTGCTGGTGCTGGCCCTGTACCCTTAGCTGTCCACCCACAGCTCCAGGAAGCAGCTTTTCCATGAAAGAAGAGCTGCACCCCTGACCCTGCAGCTGGCAGGTCCAGCTGTGCCCTGAGGAGGGTGGCTGCTCTGTGGGCTGGCCCACAGGTGCAGGTGAGGTGTGCAAGAACAGGACAGGTGGCTCCTTGGAAGTGCAGGGTAAAGCAGACCAGCAAGTGCTCAGTTGCTCTGTAGTTCCCTTCTCCACCCCATCACCTTGCAGGACAGGTGATGAGCATCATGCAAAGGCCCCCAAGACCTGGTCCCTGTGCCACTCCTGAGGTGCTTTCCAGAGTCTGGTGCCCTTGAGGTCTCTCAGTGGATGGGGAAGATGTAGGAGGGAACTGATGCTAAGGGCCAGGGCTTGCCATGTCTCCCTGGATTACTCTGGTGGGCTGTGCACCACCCATGGTTCCCACAGCAGGGAAGGAAGAGATGTTGGGCTGGACACCTATAAAATGACAACCACTGAGAGCACCACCCCCAGTGTGTCCCAGGCCCTGTTCCCGTTAGGGCATGGTTTCAAGTCCAGGCTAGGGAGTGGAGATAGCTCATCATGGAGAAGGCTGTGCCTCAGGACCTGGAGAAAACCTCTCCCCAGCTTCCCTAGGGCATGTCCAGCTCCTCATCAGTCCTGTTCTCAGCTTCCTGACACCATGAGAATGTCGAATGAAGGGGCTGAGCCCTCTCTAGGTGCCGTGGGTCCAGGAGGGGATGCCATGGGCCCTCTCAGGCCGTTTGTGCATGGTAAATGTGGGCTTCAGGAGTTCCCTTTCTGGTGCTAGGGTTTCCTCTAGGAACACCCAGCCCTGGCTGTCTGGGCAGCCCCGTCCTGCACCCTGCCACAGCCCAACACTGACATCTTGTGGTGCTGGGGGAAGACCCCAGCATGTCTAAGGGGGTAGGAAGTCCTGAGATACCTGCAGAAAGCTGTGGCTTTAGGGATGCCCTGGGACCACAGCTAGAGAGGCAGCAGAGGCAAGCTTGGAGGTGCTGGCCAAGCCCTGTGGCTGGACTTGCCCACTGCCCCTTGACAGGTGTTTGTCCTCCCCCTGCAGTGTGTGGCTGTGACCTGGCCCAGTCAGGCTTCTTCTTTAAGAACCAGGAGTACATCTGCACCCACGACTACCAGCAGCTCTACGGGACCCGCTGTGACAGCTGTGGGGACTTCATCACTGGAGAGGTCATCTCTGCCCTGGGAAGAACCTACCACCCCAAGTGCTTTGTCTGCAGCACCTGCAGGTGAGCTGAAGCCATCACTGAGGCTGTGTGACCCGCTGCAGAAGCCCTGTGCAGCACACGGCTGTGCACTAGGGAGAGAGCTCTTCATCACCCCACAGACCCTCGTTGCCTGCTCAGCATTACAGCAGCCACCTCCTCTGCATTTCCTTAGGGGAAAACCCTAGGAGGCAATGAGATGGCTCCAACCCTTCCCTTTGAAGTTGATGCCTGCCTTGGTCCCTCTGCCCTGGCACATGTGGACACTCACTGCCTTGCCTGGAGCGCCTCTGTTGCCTGGCACCACAGGTCCACTTGTCCCTGAGGAAGGAACTGATGGGCAGCCCCAAGTACTGTGTGGAGGGGAACAAGCAGCTCACGCCTCCCCACCTCTCCTTGCCCACAGGAAGCCGTTTCCCATTGGAGACAAGGTGACGTTCAGCGGGAAGGACTGTGTCTGCCAGAACTGCTCCCACTCCCTCATCAGCACCAAGCCCATCAAGATCCACGGGCCCAGCCGTAAGCTGACCGCTCTCGTGTTCCGCCGTGGCTCCGGGGGGAGGGACCGCCCGCCCCGGGAGGGTGGCAGAGGGTGGGCTTCGGGCTCGGTGTGCCGCGCTGCACGGAGCTCTGGGCCTTCCCCGAGGAGGAGCAGGGCAGGCGGCGCGGCTCCAGCCGGGGCTGCGGCTCCAGCCGGGGCTGCGGCTCCAGCCGGGGCTGCGGCTCCAGCCGGGGCTGCGGCTCCAGCCGGGGCTGCGGCTCCAGCCGGGGCTGCGGCTCCAGCCGGGGCTGCGGCTCCAGCCGGGGCTGCGGCTCCAGCCGGGGCTGCGGCTCCAGCCGGGGCTGCGGCTCCAGCCGGGGCTGCGGCTCCCTGCTGGTTTCGGAAACTCCCTTGGCCGGCCTGTGACCTGGGCAGGGGCTGCCGCGGCAGGTGCTGTCTGCAGCAGCCAGCAGGTTTGGGAGCTGGGTTTGCTCTGCGGCCGTGCCCAGATGTTGGTTTGTACCCAGCTGCACCGAGGTCTGTGTCCAAGTGCCAGCCCTGGGACTGCTCTCCTGGCTCTCTCGGTGCTGGTGCCTCTACAAGCACTGAAAAGCTGATCCCCTTGCACTGACAAACTCGGCTAAAACTTGGCAAGAGCCATGCACAGCCTCTTTTCAGTAGATTTGTCCTTGCTTTCAATCCCAGCTTGTTCCTTGGGATACCCTCCCTTCATTCCATGCTCTGCCTTTCCGCTTTTTCCTTGGTGCTTGCTCTCAGTGGAGAAAGAAGCATCCCATAGGTGCTGTGCTTGGAGGCTGGTAGAACATCCCTGTGGCGTGGAGCTGCTGCATTGCTGGGTCTGCTTCAGCCCGTGTCTGGAGTGAGGGACTGCAGGGTTAGCAGGTGGTCCATGCCTCGATGTCTCCCCTGTGCCCCATGTTTGCCCCATGAAGTCTCAGGGAACTGCCTCAGCGCAGTGTGTGGGCAGGTGGCAGCAGACAGAGCTGGGAGCTGTCCCACACTGTGGTGCCCAAACCCTGCCACATCAGCAGGCAGAACTGGAGGGGTCTGGCTGGGGGCCCTTACTGCTGCAGCTCAGCAAGCTCTGGACCATCAATGTCTGGAGCAGAATCCTGCAGGTAGGGCTGGACCAAGGAGCATCATATCACCCATGGTCTGTCACTAGTTACCGTGGTGGCACTGGTGATGGCTGCTTGGGTTGATTTGCAAGTTCCCCCAGCATCCTCCATTAGCACCCTGAGCAGCCTGTGACCAGGCTGCAGCACCCTGCTGTCTCCTGTGGCAGGGCAGGGGAAGGGCAAGCCACACACTCTGCCTCTCACCTGCCTTCCTCTCCCTTCCTGTCCCACACCCTGCCAGCTCTTCTGCAGAGCAGGGTTACCTGAGGACACCATACTTTATTCATAGGCAGCTGCAGAGAGCAGCCACATGTAGCCTGCTGCCTGCGTGTGTCCCCTGTGGCCCACGTTGCCCTGGCAGTGCCACCCATAAGGGGTGGCAAGGGAGCTGCACCTGCTGGAGCCTGCACTGATGCACTCTGCAGGGAGAAAGGACACTGAGCCTCTCCCTGCAGCTCTAGCCTTGAGAGCAACCTAAAACCCACAAAACCTGTGTGAGAAAGAGATCAGACCCTGGCTCAGTGAGCTGGCCAGCCTGCTTTTGCCAGGGGTCAGAAATTCACCCTCCTTAGCTTAGTCCAGCAGGCAGGGCCTTGGTGCAGAGCTGTCTGGAGATGGGCTGGGTGAAAGTCCTGCCAGCTCTGGTGCCTGTGCTGTGCTGCAGCTGGCAGGGTGTTAAGGAGAAACCCCATCTGGGCCAACCTGCTGGCTGGGGGGAGAAGGGGACAAGGGAGAGTCAAGGTCAGGGGTCTGAAGCCCATGTGCTTCCTGCTCCCAGCCTTGGCAGGAGCCAAGGGAAGCAGGGAAGGAAGGGAGTCTCGTAAACATGGCAGCAGGGCCAGAGGCAGCTGCCAGAGAGCACAGCCCTTCCTCTGCTCCACTCGCGGCCGGACGCTTCCGACGCCTCCCGCCCTGAGGGGCGTCCTCAGGGACCTGCCAGGGCATCGAGGCCAGGACAGTGTGGCCCTGGGAGCATGGCCCCCACAGCCCACTCACTCACCCTGGCTCAAGCTCACTGCCTGGCAGGAAGACTTGTCTGTGTGCTGCAGTGGGTGCTTGGACAGGGTGGCTGGGTGCCAGCAATGCCTCAGGTGTCCCAACTACAGCAGGAGGCTTTTCTCTTGGCTCCTTTGCTGGGAACAAACACACGTGGCCTATTCCCATACACAAATGATCCCTAAGAGGCTGCCCTTGGAGCAGTCTCAGGAGCAGGTTGTTTATAGCAACAGCATCCCCTAGAAAGTGGAATTCTCTGGAGCAGGGCTGTCCTCTGGATGTGAGGGGGTGCCAGGTCAAATGGCCAGGGTGTCCTGGTGTGAGCCAGAAGACAGAAGAGTTCCTGCTGCACTGCCAAGCCCCGCAGTGGGGACGGCAGTGAGCCCATGCTCCCACTCTGTCCCCTTCTGTCTCCTCAGAATGCGCAGGCTGCAAGGAGGAGATCAAGCAAGGCCAGTCTCTCCTGGCCCTGGAGAAGCAGTGGCATGTCAGCTGCTTCAAGTGCCAAACGTGTGGGATCATCCTCACGGGCGAGTACATCAGCAAGTGAGTGCCACCGTCCTGGCAGCAGGCTTGGCCGTGCAGGCCACTGCCAGGCTGCTCCCCTGCATTGCTGGGCTGCACCCCACAGGGCTGGGGCTGCAGTGAGGGGGTGCCCAGCCCAGCTCACCCAGCACTCACCCCCTTCTCCTTCCTCTCCCAAAGGGATGGCATCCCATACTGTGAGTCTGACTACCATGCCCAGTTTGGCATCAAATGTGAGACCTGTGACCGGTACATCAGCGGCAGGGTCCTGGAGGTGAGTCCCAGAGCCACAGACACCCCATCTCAGTCTGGAATGGGGACTTGTGTGTGTCCCATCCAGAGGTGCATGCCTTGGGCAGTTGTGGGAGTTTTGTCATCTTGCACCCTTGTCACGCTGCCCCTCTCAGGACTTGGACTCTCTGCAGCAGGTGTGTGGACACAGCCTGAGCACCTTCTCTGGAGGGTGGGAGTGTGAGAAGCACCACCATGCTGCAGACCTGTGGAGGGGTGGCTTGGTACTGGAGGTCCAGAAGCAGTCAGAGCATGTGGTGGGCTGGGTATGCTGGGATGTGTCCCAAGCCCAAGATGTGGGGACCCTGGCTTTAACCAGCAGCTACCAAGCCTGGCTCTAGAGTGTCCCCTCCATGCTCACCCCAGCCTGCCTTCTGAGTGCATCTTTGTGCAGGCAGCCTGCCTGTTGCCTTGGAAACACATCCAGCATGGCTGCCTGTTGCAGAGCCCAAATGAGGTGCTGCAGCACCCTGCCCATGGGCAGCCTTCCCCGTGGCATAACCCTTGCAGGGCCTCAGCTCAAGCAGGGAGTTCCTTCCCTGGGACAAATCTGGAGGGAGCTTTGCTCACCACGTTGCTGGCCAGCAGGAGCTGCTCTGGCAGAGCCACAGAGAGATGGAGGCATCCCATGGGGATCCCACAGCAAGGCATGGGTGCAGGTGGCCATGGAGCATGTTTTGGGTGATGATAGAGCTGCACAGCCTACAAAGGGAGTAGGGGCTGCTCTTGGAGAAGGACAGAGAGATCTGTCAGGGCTGTTCTTCCCACCATCAAGGTGTTCATGTTCTGCCTGTGGTCCCTGCTCCTGGAGGCATGGTGTCCTGTCAGGCTTTCTGTTTCTACTCCAATGTTTGCAGGGGGGAAAGAAAAGGCAGGAAATCTGATCTGAGGGTAAACCAAAGGCTGAGGAGGCATAAAGAAAGATGTCAGAATGAAGCCTGTTATGGTTTGTAGATCCCCTGGTGATACTCAGGAGCCTGGCTGTGGTGATGTAGAGAGCCAGCAATGCTGAAAGCATGCTCAGTCCCTCCTGAGACCTTCCCTTCTGCATGGCTGAGTGGGAGAGAAGCACTCCTGGGGCAACACTGGCACCCACATCTCTGCTATCCCCAGATGGCAGCAATAGGAAACTGCATCCCAAAATCAGAGATCCCACGGCTCCACAGCAAGCTAGACTGCAGTGCCCTGGAGTGGCAGTGGCTGCTCCAGCATATTTCACTCAGACTGCAAAGAGATCACCTTCTCTAGTGCTGCTGGCAGGGCTGGCCTGAAAGCACCCAGCCTGGCCAGGAAAGCCCTGCTGAAGCTGGAGCCAGGAGCTCTCCAATGTATTCCCCCTCTTCAGGGAGCTGCCTGTGCCTGGGAAGGCTTTCTGCTGACCCCAGGCTTCGGCTGCAGGCCCAGAGTGGCTCCTGTGAACGTGAGCTCAGCACTGCATCAGCTGCCACGGGCTGGCTGCCCATAGTGAGGCCACTCCACCAGCAAACATCTGAATGGGCCAAGTCAGGGACTCCCCTGACATGAATGCCTGCTACTGCTCCCTGGGCACCTGTGTCCCTGATAACCCTGTGCCAGGGGCAAGCAGACTGGATGTTACGTGGTGTGGGATGTGCAGTGTGTGAGAGGAGCCAGAGGAGCCCTGGGACCCCTGCCCCAGGCTGAGAGACTCTGCTGCCAGCCTGGCTGGCACCACTGGACACTGCTGTCTCTTGTTGCAGTGGTCTCAGGGGTTTTGTCACTCAGTGCAACGCAGCAAAGTCAGGATGAGCATTGGGTGTTCCTGCTGCTGTGCACATCTGAGGCAACAGGCAGAGAGCAGCTCTGCAGGGCATGGCAGGTATGAGGGTAGCTCAGCCTGCCTGCAAGCTGGAGACAGCCCTGGGATGGTGACAAGGGGACAGCCCTCCCTGCTCTCCCTCACCTCCTCCTGTCTCTTGGCAGTAGCTTTAGTTCTTTGCCTTCCCCTGTACCTTCCAGCATAAGCTCTGCTCCCAACATTAGCTCCTTCTGTCTGGAGAGGCCACCCAGCTCTGCCCACCCATGCCAGGCTGTGGGAAGAAGCTGGCTGAATCCTGTGAGATGCTGTGGACAGCACTCATCTCACATTAGCACCTCCCACGCCTGGGAAGGGGAGACCTCCTTGTGCAATGAGACTCCGTGGGCTGAAGGCAACATACCTTGGCACCAGTGTCTCTGTGAGCAGAGCTGAGGTGCCACCTCCTTGCAGGTGCTGTCCTGCAGCCAAGAAAATCATAGGGTATGGGTGCCAGAGGGCTGTGCCAGGCAAGCACCATGGGGCCTGCAGGTGCTGCAGGCACCTCTTACCTCCCCGTGGCCAGGGCTGAGCCTGTGTTCCCCACCCTCCCCAGGTGTTGGATGGTCTGTACCACCAGGAGCTCACTGTCTCTGGCAGAGCATGAAATGGAAGAGTGCCTTTAAAGAATTGTAGTCCTTAAGAAGCCTTCTCATACTATCCCAGCAACCTCCAGGCTTTCCCAGCTGCTCTGAGCTGCACAGCCAGGCTTGGGTGATGAATGAGTCTTTAAGGGCCCCCCAGTGATAACGAGCAGGTCTCTTCCTGCAGCCTTTGCCAGCCTTTTATGAGCTGTAATATTAACCAATATAAAAGGAACAAGGTTTGTGCATGGTTTGGAGAGTTGCTTCTCGAGGAGGAGTTGCTTCTCCTACTCATCTTCCCTGCCTGCCCTAAAACCTTGCCCTCGTTTTTGGCATGAAGTGGAAGGGGAAAAGCACTGGCTGCCATCTGCACCCCAAGGGCACTGAATTCCAGGTTGATTTTTACGAGCAATCAACTAGCACATTCTCAGTTATGCTCACAGCAGTCCTGCCTGTTGATCCTTCCTGTTTCAAACTGCTTCCAGCCCTCTTTGTCATAACCCCTTTCTTTGTCAGAAACAGCCTCATCTTCCCTCTGTTGCCTTAAATTATCCTTTCTCTTCTCTTGGATTACTATGGAAGTAAAATGTCCTTTGGGGGTCGAGTTCTAACAGCACAGCCCAGATTCCTGATGCCCTAAGCCAGCTCCTGCCTCCCAGCCCAGAAAACGAGCCTATAATTGAAATGCCAGCAGCCACTTTGAGTGGAAACAAGGCACCAATTAAAGCTGTTATCCCTGTCAAAGGGCAGAGGGAGCAGCCTAGCGCTGGGGTTTGGCCGTGGCTCTACAGACACAGAGGTTTCTTTACGGCTGCCGGCAAGAGCAAGCCTGTGCTTTGCCACCCTTCTCCCATGGCTGCTTCCCTGCTGTAACATCCTGGGCCAAATTTGCTGTTTGTCTTCACAGCTGTAGAGGGAAGGAGCTGGTGCAAAGCATGGCTGCTGGCTGGGTGGCACAGCAGAGGCTCCCTTTTATTTCCAGAGCATGAAGACAAGTCACTGGGGGCAAGGTTTGTGGCTACCTTCACTGGGGGTTTGGAACCTCCTGGCTCTGCTTTCCTGTGTGTTGGTGTCCTGGTTTGAGCTGGAGTGGAACCAATTCTCTGTCAGCCAGCTCTGCACCTTCTGAGGTTAAGGGTGCAGTTTTGCAGGCAGCATCTGCTTCTGGAAGTGATGGTGCCTGATGTTTGTAGTTAACACCAAGGCTCTTGCTTACACTTGCTCCTATGGAAACCAAGGTCACTGCTGAATCTTGTGTACCACTTTGGGGCTGCAGTAAGTGAAAGGGTCGTAGGTAAGTATATAGGTCATGTTTACAGGGAGAAGCTGGCAGGGAGGTGACCCAAACCTGGCTACCACAGAGTTCTGTTCCATGTGCATCATATTCACTATGTAGCTAAGGCATCACAAGAGTCAAGCCCTCTTCTGTGGCCAGCATTCAAGGAGACCTCTGGCTATTCTTCTGCCTTTGATCTCAACCCTTGGGTTCCTGAATCCAGTTCTTGTCTGCCACTGAGTCTGGTCTGGACTCTGAATGACCTCACTCTTGGTTTTGTGTGTATATATATATATTTCTTTCTTTTCCATTGTTACTGTTTTATTACATCTGTCCTAGAGGGTTTTTTTCCCATAAATTTCTCTCCCTTATTCCCTTCCCCTTCTGGCATGGGAGGGGGGTTAATAGAGAGCATCTGTCCTTTGTTTAGTGGCTAGCCTAGCCCTAACCTTGACAGCTGGACAGTTTGAGGAGAGCAGAAGGTTCCCAGTGTGACTCACAGCCCAGCAGGTCAGAAGCACTGGTGATGAAGTGGTCCTGGCTAGTTTTGCTCTATTCACCTTGTCATTGCCTGCAGCAGGGCCTGATGCCAGGGCCACTCACCCTCAGGGAGATGAGTAGGTCACCAAGTCCTGCCTTGCTCAGGGGCTTCTCGGCTCACCCTTGCAGGCAGGAGGCAAGCACTACCACCCCACCTGTGCCAGATGTGTCCGCTGCCACCAGATGTTCACGGAAGGAGAGGAGATGTACCTGACAGGTAGGGACCCCACTGTGGGGAGAAGGGTCTCCTCTGCCCTGTGTTGGGGCAGGGATGACTGTGTCTGGTGTCAGCCACTGCATCTCGGTGCTTGGGAGCTGCTTCATTTCTTAGTACACAAACTCAGTCCCCACTGCTCTGCCTTCTCAATGGGTGCATGCCTGTGGCCGTGCAGCAGTGGAGAATGCACCCAGGAATGCTAGTGGGACCCAGCAGGTGACCCCACTCTGCATCCCTGGGGCTCACCACTGCCCTCCTGCTCTGCTCCCCATGGAGAGACTCTGGTTCCTATCTCCTGCCCTGCAGGGCCTCCCAGGAGCTGCCTCCCTCCAGCATGCAGGGATTGCACTCCTGTAACACCACTTGCTCAATGCAGCTTCTGCTCAGGAAAGCACTGACACATCCTCAGGGGATCACAGGCTGCGGGGCACTGCTGCAAGTGGCAGGAACAGGATGTGACCTCCCCCTGGCAGGAGGAGCTGCATGATCCCTAGCAGCAGGGGTGAGCTGGGTGTGGAGCTGAAACATTGTCCCTCTGCTGCATTGCAGGCTCTGAAGTGTGGCACCCCATCTGCAAGCAGGCAGCCAGGGCAGAGAAGAAACTAAAGGTAGGCAGCAGGGTGAGGGGCATCTCCAAGGGGTGGCATGACACAGGTGATGTTACATCACTGCTGGAGGTGTTGTGACAGTGTCCAAGCCCAGGGTTGGCTGGCACAAACTCTGTCCCTACTGCCCAGAGGATGGCAACTGGCCATGGCCAGGGCCTGCTTCCTGGCTGGCACTGGCCCATGCCACAGCTACAGAAGTGGCACAGCAGTCCCCTCACCAACCCTCCAAGCTGTTGGTTCTTCTCTGTGTCTGACTGGCCTCGGGAACAGCTTTCTGTTGGGTCTTGCCAGGTCGCTTGTCGCTCCAGATCTGGCCCCAGGAGAGGCCAGGGCACAAAGCTGGATGGCAAGGCAGCCTGCAGCAGCCATGAGCACTGGCAGCAAGTGAATGAAAGGGCAAAGGAACTGTTTGCTTGCTGCACCCAGCGTTGTACCTGTTTGGGGTCATTCTGTGTTGTGTTCTCACCTGTCTTCTGCTTTTTGTCTCCACAGCACAGAAGGACATCAGAAACTTCCATCTCACCCCCAGGTTCCAGCATCGGTTCCCCGAACCGCGTCATCTGCGTAAGTAGAGCCCTGCCCCTCATCCATGCAGGGCAGGTCGGAGGCTCCAGCCCCAGGGAGGGGAGCAGCAGCTCCTCTGCATCCCCAGGGGACAAGTCCAGCATTTGGGGACAGCGTGGACAAGCCATGCCTCTTGCCCCAGCAGCATGCTGTGCCACCAGTGCTGCTGGCACAGAGCAGGAGCGCTCAGAGGGGCACAGTCCCACCCTCCCAGTTCCTCTGCCCCTTCTTGCTGCTGCCTCTCAGGCATCTCCTCTTACCTCTTTCTGCTAGTGGGGTGACAGTAGGCTCTGTCTACTCTGTGCTGGCTCCACAATGTGTGCTCCAGCCTCCCGTTCCTTCTCTCCTCCTCTCCCTTTCCGTCTCTCTGTCTCTGTCTCTCCCTCTCCCTAGGCTAAAGTGGATAATGAGATCCTTAATTACAAAGACCTGGCAGCTCTTCCCAAGATTAAAGCCATCTACGAAGTGCAGCGTCCTGACCTCATTTCCTACGAGCCCTATCACAGATACACCTCGGATGAGACGCTGGAGAGATATAGCTATGGGGAGGTACTGAGCCTTGGTATGCCCAGTGCTGGGCTGCACAGCTGCAACGGGAAGCACTGCATGTGGCCTTGCTCACACCACTGGGAATGCTGCAGGGAGGCAGGAGATGGGGTAGGACCTCTCCTAGAGGCGCCTCATCACTTGGGAAGAGGCCTCAGCTGGCAGGCAAATTATGGTGCTGCTGCTGTAGACTAAGCAAGCAAGCAGTGACCTTCTCAGCTGATGGCAGTGCCCTGCCCACACTTCGCTGCAAACTCAATGTGCAGGGACAGACAGGGCTGCATGGGAGGAGATGTCACCCTCGGGAGTGATGTGGCAGGGAGCTCACCCAAGGCAGCCTGCAGCAGGAGAGAAGAAGGATATGCAGTACATGTGCATCCTTCCTGGGTGGGGGGACAGAAAGCCAGCAGGCTCAGCCCAGAGTCTGGTCCCTGGCAGGCAATCCTCCTGGCCACCCAGCCCCAGCATGGCATCTCTGGAGCACAGCAAGGCTATCTCTGGTGGGTGCTGGCCCCACAGCTGGGAAAGGGGCTTGGTCATTGCTGTTTTAGAGGCATGTGATGAGATGATACCGAAGCAGAATATGGCATGGGACTGCCCTGCCCCTCTCCCCCAGGCAGGCTGGGACTGCTCAATGATTTCAGGAAGTTTGTGGAAGAAGGTGGTCTGAGCAGCCCACACAGAGGTGAAGGACCCAGGGTGGCCAACAGCAGCACCTCTCATATCTCCAGTCCCAAGGCTTGTCACAAGTCTGGTTTCCTCCAGGCCACCTGGTGATGGTGCAGACAAGCAGGGCCATGGCCCAGCGTGGAGCACCAAGCATCCAGCAGCCACCTTACCCACTGCAGCCACTCCCCTGAGGTCTCTGAGGAGGGGTACAGGCTGCTGATTCAGGAGGTGCCATTCTCACACCAGCTCCCCTCCTGGCCAGGGGCTCTCTGCCCAGCATCCTACCACAGCCTGGCTCTGGCTGTGTCACCACTTGCCCTCACAGCCTGGCAGATACAATGAGGCTGGAACCTGGGGAAACCAAGCTGCTGTGGGACCCCAGTCTGTCTCTGCTCCCCTTAACTGTGTGCTGTCTCTCTCTCTCTCTCTCTCCCCTCTTTGCCTCCTGCTGCCTCCAGTCCCTGGGGACCCTCTCCCCGTATTCACAGGTAATGGCTCCAGTGGGCACCAGCAGTCTGTCACCTGCTACTGAAGGGTGTCCCAGCCCAGGGACTGCTGGGGCTTTGCCCCTACCTGGGTACTCCCCAAGGTGGGGGGAAACAGAGGAACTCTATCCAGGATGATCCTGTCCTTCAAGCTCCAAGAAGAGCAGTGTGCAAGGCCACCTTGGCAGAATAGACCCCAGGGTGCAGCTCCTGCCTCAGGGAGGGGGACACCAGCAATTGGGAACAAGCTCAGGGGCAGGGGATGATTTCAGCAGGGTGGGGTGAAAGCCTCTGGCTGGTCACTGTTACCTGCTTCCAAACCCTCCTGGCACTTCAGCAGTCAGGAGGCAGAGCAAGCTGTGGAGCCCCTCCAGCTGTGGACAACATGCACACAGAGCACGAACCTTCCCGGGCTGACACAAGCACAGGGTGCCTTGTCCAAGGGACCTCCCTGCAGGGCTGCTGGGACACTGGCCTGCCCTTGTTCCATATCCCACCAGCTTTAACCCCATCTCTCTCCACACCTTTCCCCATCCCAGGACATCTACGAGAGCTTTGACACACGGCAGAGGCGAGCCTCCAGCCCTGGCTACATCGACTCCCCCACCTACAGCCGCCAGGGCATGTCCCCCACCATCCCCAGGTCCCCACACCATTTCTACCGCTCAGGTGAGGATTCCAGCTGCAGCCCCAGGATGGGCTAAGATCAGACCCCAAGCAGAGCAGGGATCACCAAACTGTCCCCTGCTTCACCCATGGGACCTTTGTAGTCCCTTCTCTGGCAGGCATGCTGGAGGCCTGGGGATGTCTGTGGGGGGCTGACAGCAACAGTAGCTGTGGGGCAGTGACCAGCTCTCCTGTGTACATCCTTCTGTTCCCCTGACTCTCGTCTTGTGAGCAGCAAAGGCAGGCTGAGGGGACTTTGTCCTGGCTCAGACCTCAGCTGGGGTTTATGGAGGATGGAGGGGGAAAGGAGGAGACCTCCAGGTCCAGTGAAGACCCCCTCAGCTGGCTTGGTAGCTCTGTGAGGGATGTGCAGAGGAGTGCTTGTGCCCAGCCAGTGCTGTAAGGGGTTGGGGGTTCCTTAGAGGCACTTGTGTGTGCACAGGCTGGAGCATGTTGGGAGGGTGAAGCAGGCTGGCTGTGCAGTGTCTCCTGTCCTTCGGAACCAGGGAGTAACAACTGAGAAAATCTGAGGTCAGTAAGTCTGGAGGTCCACAAGCTCCCCCAGTGCTGTGCTGCCAAGGGCCTGTCGCCGTCTGCCTCCGCAGCACGCTCGGCTTTCCTCTTCCAGCGCTAGGGTGCTGCTGCCCAGCACCCGCACCAGCACCGGCACCAGCACCCGCACGCAGGGCTTCCTCTGCATCCCACCTGCCTCTGCAGATGCAGGAATCTCCTCCTGCTCCATCACGCCCCATCCTGGACCGCAGCCTGGCACATGTCACTCCTGCCACGTGGCTCACCCCCCAGCTCCTCTAACACTGCTGCATTTAACACCCATTTTCTTCTGCCTCTTGTTCTCTCTCTCGGTCACTTACGGCTGCTTCTGCTCGGCACCGCCTAGGCACCGAGAGCGGGCGCAGCTCCCCCTACTATAGCCAGTTAGATGTGAGGTCCTCCACTCCAACCTCATACCAAGCACCCAAGCATTTCCACATCCCAGGTAGGCTCTGGAGCACCCTGGTGCCCAGGGAAGCACTGTGTCTGTGGCATGCCCGCATGTGCAGTCCCCCCTGTGTCGCATGCGTAGCTCCGCCGCCTGCCTAGAGCCAGCTGGCAGCAGGATCTACCCCTGGTAGAGGCCATCCATAAACAGGACCTGCAGCTTGAACCCCCCTCCCTTTCTGTCACCACCCGGATGTCCAGAGCCACCTGGAGTCTGCTTGATCCTTGCAACATCCCTCTTCTCCCTCTCCCCTGACCCTCCTCCACCCCCACACGAAGATGAGTCCCCTGCAGAGAGCCTGCCCCCTTCCCTGCCTCCCCCAGGACCGTGAGCTGAAGCGTGTCTGCTGGAGGCTTTCCGCACCCACCCGCTACAGATGACTATTTTATACTCCCCATAGGGCCCGCTGCTCCCTCCCCCCAGAGTCTTCTGGGCTTGCCAGATGCTTGCTCCCCTTCTGCAGGGATTGCAGGGGGCCATCAGGTAAGGGCCACCACCCACTCCCAGCCAAACAGAGCCCGTGGGGATGGGGATGGAGTGGGCAGAGAGGGAAAGTGGGGAGGGAAGCAGTCAGAGCTGCCCATCCATCCTTCAGCACATGTGGTAGGGCCAGAGCCACAGACCACCCTGCTTGTCTGTAGGCATCTCCTGCTACCCTTATCGTCCTCCAAAGTGTGGACCCCTCTACAATATGTAGCTCATGCCATGAGGACACCCAGAGGCTCTCCACTATGGTCCCCTGCTCCCATCCCATCCCTGTCAGGGTCTGGCCCCGCTGCCTGCCCTGCCCTCCCGCTGATGGTCAGTGGTTTATGGATGGCCCCCTCCCTGCTCCACCAGCTCTGCTGCCTGGCCCCTGCATGGGGGCTGTAGCTCTCGGCAACAGGCTCCAGTTTGCTTTCCCTCCCAGCTCGCTCTTTTCTCTCTCTGCTGTGGAAAGAGGCTTTGGCTGATGTTTCACCCCAGGTAGCTCGCAGGTGGTTCTTGCAGGTGCTGGCACCCCTGAGAGACCACAGCAGTGTGAGCCATGGTGCATTGCTGCCGGCTGGCAGGGGCAGCTGGTGGCTCCTGGCTGTGCCATCCCTCCTGGGGCTGGCAGTGCCCACTGCCCTGGCGTGCATGCTGACGCTGGGGTGCTCACTGCATGTCCTCTGTGCGCACTGCTGCCCGAGGGCAGCCTCAGGACCAGGCTCCTGCTGCCCATCCCAGAGCCCTCCTGGCCCTGGCTCAGTGCTGTGCTCCTGTGGGACGTGTGGACCCAGAGATGGTTGTGTGACGGAAACATGGCCTGGGGCTAGCATCTCCTGCAGGACCTCTGTCCTGTCTGCTCTTAGCCCACCCATACTGACCTCTCCTTCCTTCCTTCTTTCTCCTCTTTCTTTCTGTCTTCTTCCTGCAGCTGCCGGCGAGAGTAACATCTACCGGAAGCCCCCCATCTATAAGCGACACGGTAGGGGCTGCTGCTGTGCACCAGGCACTGCTCCACGCAGGCAGTGGGGGAGGGCACCTGCGTGGGACTTGCTCTGACTGAGGCGCATTTAGGGGCAGGGTGGGAGACGGGAGCAGGTGTCAAGGCCAGGTGTTGGTGGGCTGATGCTCCTGCTTCCCTCTGGGCAGGAGAATGCAGGGTTCAGTGTGAGAAAAAGGCAGCTTTGGACCATATCCCTGTTGTGAGGGATGGAGGTGAAGGCTGTCAGTGGCATCAGAGTCAGGGGAGCTGAGGGAGGGGAAGTGAGGCCATGAAGAGGAGGCAGAGGGGACAAGGATGGCTGTTGCTTGCTGATGCCTGGACACAAAGCAGCCTTGGGAAAAGGATGAAGACTGTAATTTGTAGATTCATGTGGAGCCCTGGAGAGAAAGTACAGCCCATCCTGGATGGGTGCTCCAGAGCAAAACAGGCCTGGGCTGTCTTGATGGGTAGGGAGGAGTCACAGGGGTCTTGGGTGTCTCTTAGCGGGGCTGGCTTGCACTGTCCCTGCTTGCTCCTGCACACAGAGGGACAGCAGCTTCCCCCAAGCAGTAACTGTGTCTCCTCTCTCTCCCTGGGCTCTCCCTTTTCACCTGCCCAACTCCTGCCACCCCGCTGCTGGCTGCACCCACTGCTGTAAGTAGCTGCCATTGGCAAGGTCCCTTGTGCCCGCTTGAGGTGGTGGGGGGATCACTGCCACAGAGCCTGTCCTTGATGCTCCTTCCCCTGCAAGTCTCCTGGCCTCTGGGGGAAAGCAGTGGGGCTCACCCTTGGGTTTGTCATATGTGCCACTGAGGGTCAGTCCCCAGCCTGAGCAGAGCTCTGTGTGTGGTCCTGCCCGGGTCCAGAGCTGTCCCTGTCACTGCACAGCCCTGCTTTCCCCTGGCCCTAGTCCCTTCCCTGCAGCAGCTGATCCTTTCTCCATGCCCTTCTGCCTGTGTGGTTACAGCCTTCCCGGTGATGGGACAGCACAGGGGCGTGGGGAGATTGGTGATACTGGGCTGGCATGAGCACTGTGCAGGAGCTAGAGCTTGTGGTGGTGCTGTGGGCTATGAACCGTTCGAGTCCTTTCCCAACCACGCCGGCAGCAGCGCCTCTGCCTGCCGCGGTGCCGCTGTCTGCCTTTGCACCCTCGCCTCCAGGCGGTGTCAGCAGTTTGAAAACGAGTTACTGTTCCCAGCGCTGTGCTGCCCCGGCCACAAAGTGCCGGTGGCCACTGGGGAGATGGGAGGGAAGAGGATTTGCCTTCATGCCAGGGTGGATCTTGGCAAGTCTTGCCAGCAGGACTCGGGGTCCTCACTACAGCTCTGCCTGCTCCTTTTGCAGACAACCTCTCTGCAGCCACGAAAAGCAAAACCAGCGAAGACATCGCACAGTCATCCAAGTATAGCCCTGCCTACTCCCCAGACCCCTACTACCACTCTGAGTCAGAGTACTGGTCCTTCCAAGGTTCCCCCAAAGGTAACAGCCCCTTGTTTTGCCCCCAAACCTAGCCATCTCTTGGGAGGGAACCCCCTCTGAGCTGGATCTGGACCCAAAGGTGGGGTTGGACCTGCCAAAGTGCCCCCAGAATCCCAGCAACCCTTGAGATGATTCAGCTGTCCCTGTGCAGCTGGGGACTGTCTCCTCCCTGCCTGCCCCCACCCTCATCCCTATCCAATGCCTCCACTTGTCTCCCTGCAGCCCCTCGGGCCCGGAGGTTCTCATCAGGAGGTGAGGAGGATGGCTACGACCGGGGCATGCACAAGGTGAGTGAGGTCCCTGCAGCAGCCTGGGCCCTGCAGCAAGCTGCCCCCTTGGTTTTGGGAAAGAGGCCCAGTCCCACGCTGCCATCCAAGAAAGGTCCACCACCATCCCTACCACCATCTCTCCCACCTTGGCTACCCCCAACACAGGATCCAAAGGAGGCATCACACCCCAGCACCTCGTCCCCAGGGACAGGGGGCAGTCGGGAGGTGCCAGGCCCATGTGGGGACATGCAGTGCTCTGCTGCGATGTGCCAGTGTCAGGGGGGGCTGAATGGGGAAAGGAGGGGTGCAAAGTGGCTTTCCCCCCATCCCAGATCCAGAGTGGCATCGGCAGGCTGATCTTGAGGGAGGAGATGAAGGCTCGATCCCACTCCTACGCAGACCCATGGACACCCCCTCGCAGCTCGGCCAGCAGCAGAGAAGCCCTGCACACAGTTGGCTATGAGGGCTCCCTCAATGGCTGTAAGGACAACCCTGTCCATCTCTCTGTCCCACCTGCATGGCCCTAGCCCCTGTGGGAAGTTTTCTGTGGTGGGGAGGGACTGGGAGGGGGTGGTAGAAGAGGTGCTGGGCACCAGAGTTGGACTTGGGAGGCTCTTCTCTCTGGAGGGCTCCATCCATTCCTTGTGCCCTGGCTGGGATGAGACATCACCTGGATGGGTGTTTGCAGTCTGTCCAGGCAGCCTGGTGAAGTGCCTCATGGAGTGGTGGAAGGGTCCCTTGGGAGTTTCACAGCACTGCCACGCTGGGCCTGATCTGACCTGTTCTGAGTTCTCTGCTTGTGCACCTCCTGGCAGCCCAAACTTGCTGACTGGCCCCAGGGTTGCCTTCCTTGCTTGCACAGTTCACACTGCACTGGGGCACCCAGTCCCTCTCCCCCTGGGGCTGCAGAGATGGCTAGGGGTGTTGAGGAGCCTGGCAGCACAGCTGACCCTGCCTGCTCTGTGCTCTCTTTCCTTGTGGCACATTTACTGCCCTGGAGCTGGGGCTGTTTGGAGATGCTCAGGGAGCCCCTTAGCCCCCTGAGCTCACAGGAGCCCCAGGGATGAGCCATGGAGCTGGTAGCTGGGCAGCTCTGCATGGCTTGGGGCACTTGGTCCTCCCTGACACCCAACTCTGCTCTCCTTGCAGCTCCCCGGACACACTACCTGGCTGACAGTGGTGAGTGTGAGCCTGCAGCCCTCCGTGGCTGGACCCCTGGCTGTGAGGTCCAGGACCTGAGCTGGAGGAGGTGCTGGGACTGGGGAGGGAAGAAGGGGAGAGAAGATGGCCTTGAAAGGCTGGGCCAGGGCAGAGCTGTACCAGAGGGGAGCTGGTGGCAGTGCTGGGAGAGGATGAGTCAGAGAAACTGAGAAAGGAGATTGTGTTGTGCTGAAGGGTGAGGTGGGAGGGCTGCCATGGGAAAGGGATTTTGAGGGGAGGAATATCAGCCAGGCTGGAAATGTATTAGAGCTGGAAGAAGACAGAGCTGGGTGAATCTGGAGCTGGGTAATAATGTGGAAGTGCAGGGGTAGGGTGGACCACTGGGTGTTCTCCTGGGCTGTGAGGCTCACCCCTGCATTTTCCCTTATGCACCTTGGTGGCTTCTTTGCAGATCCCCTCATTTCTAAGTCGGCCTCCCTTCCTGCCTACAGGAGGAACGGGCTGCACAGGGTAAGTGCCTCCTGCTGCCTCCTACTGCTGACAGGCATCTCTGCACCCTTCAGCACTCTCCCCAGGCTCCTCAAAGTCCCCAGTGCTCCCCTTTCATGACTAGGATGTCCTGCTCCCACTTCTCTGCCCCTCTGCTGTCACTGCTGGTCTGTGCCAATCTAAGATGACCCTTATTGGAGACCACTGCAGGACAGAGGTGCCTGCCCTGAACCTACTGCAGGGTATGTTTCAGAGGGATGCTGATGTTGCTTCTCAGCATAAGAGCTTTGCTTTATACCCTGGGGCAGAGGTCGCTGGGGCTTGGGAGACCTGGTCCTGCCTCCGTGTGACCTGGGCTTGCCACTTCAACTCCTTGTCCCTCAGCTTGCCCACTACCAGGTGTGGGGAACAGTCCCTGCTTTGGTTTAAGTGCCTTCCCCTCTGGGGACATGGGAGGTGTCATGCTGAGTAGGAGGGGACCCCCTCTTACTCCTCCCTTCCTGTATCCCTCCCACAGCCTCCCAGTGCTGAGCTTTTCCACTACGACAGCACAAACGCCGTCAACTGGGGGATGCGAGGTAAGAGGCCATGGGGCTGGGAACAGCAGGGGCAGGGGACCCTGTAGGTGCAGAGCCAGATGCCATGGGGCTGCTCACCCCATAGCTGGCAGCTCTGGTAAACAAAGTCCAGGCAGGGGTCCCCACAGCCCCGGGGGGAGGATCATGGCAGTGCAGTGTGACAATGTCTCTTTTGTCTTTGCTCTCTCCCCACAGAGTACAAGGTAAGATGCTCCTGCTCCAAGGAGCGGCTGCCAGTTGGAGGTGCAAGTGCCACCTGGAGGGAGTCCCAGAGATGTGTCCATGTGTTCCCAGACCCTTCAGGAGGAAGCTTCACCCTCTGCCCTCAATGCCCTGCCTTCATCTCCCTCCATCCCCACATGACAGCTCTATCATGAGGCTGTGGTACTTGGACCAGAGTCCTTGCCCTCCTGCCAGGGCCCTAAGCACTTGGCCAAGCAGAAGTGTCTCTTGGGTGAGAAACAAAGAAGGGTGGTTGTGCTGCTGGCTCTCTACTCACAGTCATCCCTGGGTCACTTGTGATTTCACAGAGTGAGGAGGCTATTCCAGAGTCCCCAGGGTGACTCAAGGTTGATTAGGGCCACCCTGAGAGCAAGACCCCACTCTGCCTTGTCCCATCCTAGTTCTCAAAGCAGCTGTGTCACTCAACACTGCTAAACACAGCAAGAGAAGTCTTTGCCCTGCTGGGCCCCATGGCCTCATTAGCAGATGTGCCCCAACTGGCTCTGTAAGTATCCCATGGTCTTCTTGTCCCTGTGCAGATATATCCATACGAGTTGCTTCTGGTGAAGACAAGGGGGAGGAACCAGCTGCCCAAAGATGTGGACAGGACTCGGTTAGAGGTGAGGAGAGCCTTTTCCTACAGGGCCAGTCTCCTCGGGGTTCAGAGGGACCCTGTCCTGCAGGCTCTCCCCTTAGCCCCAGCAGGCAGCATGGGGCTGTGAGGGACTCACGGTGTATGAGGAGCATCTCCATAGCCCCCCAGGAGCACACGTGTGCTGGCACACTGTTGCAGTGGTCCTGCTGCCCCGCTGGCTGGGCAGAGCTTTACCTCATGCCCAGAGCAGGAGTGTGTTTGGCTGGAGCAGGAGGGGGCCAGGCGCTCCCCCTCTCCTGAGTAAGAACTGCAGGGGGTTGTAGCACCCCGCTGCACCCCGCCAGGCAGGAGGTGGCAGCAGACCCCCTCACGTGTCCTCCCACCCTGCTGCAGCATGTGACCCTGGGTGGTAGCCAGGGTGCCCAGCCCTGGCCCAGCATCTTGTCTCTCCCCAGCGCCACCTCTCCCAGGAGGAGTTCTACCAGATCTTTGGCATGACCATTGCCGAGTTCGACCGCCTGGCCCTGTGGAAGAGGAACGAGCTGAAGAAGCAGGCCCGGCTGTTCTGAACACAGTGCACTACCAATGTATACAGACCTATAAATATATACATAGAAAGACCTCTACATTGCAGCTCTGGATGATTCTCGGTGCTGTGCCTGGCAGAGACACCCTCTGCACACCTGAGAGTGAATTGGAGTCTCACAGATGATTTTATGCTCTTTGTTTCCTTCCCCCCACCCCTACCCCCACCCCCAAGCCTGTTCCTGTATCAATCCTGGGCTTCTCCTGGGGGCTAAAGCCATGGAGGCCCCAGAGAACTTGGTGTCTGTCAGTGTTGCCCCGTGGGGGCACAACGAGGAGGATTTTCCTGCCACAGCCATGGCCCCAAGGGCTAGGGGAGGAGCAGGGCACTAGGATGAGGTGGTGGGATGAGGGTGTCCTGAATTACCCATCAGTGATCCCTGAGTGCCAGATGAACCCCTCTGCAAGCCTCAAGGAGTGCCAGCCATTACCAAGGACATTCAGCATTTGTTCCACCACAAACCACTGAGATTTTGGGGTTTTTTTCTTTCCTTACCTTTTTTTCTTTAACAGGGTTATTTCCACACAGACATCTTCCCTGGTGTCTGTGATGCTCTGATTTCCTATTTGCTTCTCTGGCAAGATGTTAAGGCATATCATAGGATTAAGCAGTCCCAAACAGGCCAGCAAGGCACAGAGCACTTCTGCAACGTTTGCAGGGTTCCTCTGAGGAGGTGGTGAGGGTCCCACCTTCCCTGTGCCGTGGGCCAGCTCTGCTTATGCCTGTTTTGATCCACTTTGAAACCCTCCTGTGCTGTTATCTCCCATGGGAGGGATAGAATGGCCTCCCTGCCATCAGCACCACAGTTGTTGCCCCAAAAACCATCACTGGGTTCCTGCATGAGGCAGGAGAGATGTGTGGATCCCCTGGCAGGGGGTTGCTGAGATTAAGGGTGCTTGGGGTAAGAGATGTCCCATCAGCAGCAGCCTCAGTTCTGGGAGTTTTACACTGGCATGGAAGAGGCTGTGGCATGAGGTGGAGATGGCAATATTGCACTGGTACTTGCTGCTGTCTGCCTTAGTGCAGCAGTAAATGAAGCAATTTGATTTATAATGATTTTACTCACATAAACTATGGCTTCCTAAAGCAAGCTGAACTGTTTGTGGCTATAAGAAACTTCCATCTCCAGCAGCAGTTTCAGTGATAAAGCCTGGAGGATATTATCAATAACACAGCAGTGAGAGTCTTTTCATTTTCAAAGCATTTGATGGACAGTAACTAACTGTTCCCTACAGCTACCTGTACGGCAGGGATGGGGAAACTGAGGCAGGGCTCAGTGCTATCTCTGAGAGGGAAGGAAGCCTCTCCAGCCCATGCTGTTCAGGGGCAGCAGACCCTCACAGGGCCCTGATGGGCTCCCATTGCTCCAGGGCATGCAGACAGCAACCCTCTGCACCTGGTGAGCAGATCACTGATTGAACCTGGGCTCTCCTCTGGCTGCTTTGCAAGTGACAGACACCAAGCAGCTGGAGCCTTGTGAGCAGTGGCTTTGGTGGTCCTGCCCTGTGAGCATCCTGTGCCCCAGCTACAGCCCCAGAAGTGATCTGTGCTACAAGACAAAAATGGGGCTCGATCCAGAAGAGAGGGACCAGTGTCCAGACAGGAGCTGCCCGGGGAGAGCAGGTCAGAGCTCTGCCAGCTGGGCACAGCCAGGTGCAAGAGGATCTTCTGCCTGAGGCTCCTAGGCTGACAGTGCTCCAAAAGGGGAAGCCCTCCAGGCCAGTTGGTAATGCATGTCTAATATTTCGATTACTGCCTTCCCAAGTGATAGCTAGGTATGTGTGAAACCAAATCACATTTCTGGCACAGCCTGCTGTCCCCCAGAAGGGCTCAGCTGCAGTCCTGAGGCTGGGAGCAATCGTCCCAAGGATGCCAGAAGTCGGTGTCCTTGCTGCCACACGCTGTCCACACCATGCATGAGGCACTCCCTTGCACACCCCACAAGTCTCCCCTGAGGTCTCTGTTGGGGTAGGACAGTGATGGTGGCATGAGTACCATGGCCAGGCAGAGGCTGGGCACATGAGGGACGCCAGGAGAGAAGGGGTGACACAAGGAAGAGGTTTAGGTGGGGACAGCACGGGTGAGGCAGGGAGTGGGGGGGGGAGAGGGAGCTGTGCTTGCTCACTGGGTGTGTGGTTTGGGAGGGGAATCAGTTCTAGAGCTTTGTCAAACTGGAAGTGCCCAAACCAACAGCTCCCGGAGGCAGGCAGCAGGCAGGTAGAGGTGGCCTGCTCTGGACCCCCACCCTTCATAGCGGGGATCTCCAGGTGCGGCTGCTCTGGGGGTACTCGGGTGTGGGGCATCACCTGCGGGAGATGGCCGGGGTTGGGGGAGCCCTGGGACACGCCCGGCCGTGGAGGGGGGTGGGTGCTGCAGGGCTGCACAGGGTGGTGTCACCAGCCATCGGGACAAACCTTCCACCCGTGCTGCTGCCGACGACTGGCTCCCGAAGGTCTCTCGGTGCCGTGCCGAGACGTGCCGGTGCTCGGCGCTGCCGTGCACCGAGGGAGGGGCGGACGAAGCGATTGGCCGCTCCGAAGCCCAGGCCCGGCCCCGCCGGGCGGCTGCTGCCGGTGGCACTCGCCCGCCCGCGCCTCCCGGGGCGGCCGGTGCTGCCCGCGGCTCCAGGACCATGGACCGACTCAGCGGTAAGGGGGGACGGGACGGGACGGGACGGGACGGGACGGGACGGGACTGGGACGCGCCTCCCGGGTCTGGGGGTTCGCCTCCCTTCCCAGCCGAGCGGGTGCAGCTCACCGGGTCGGTGTGGGACCCTGACCCCAGGGTGTCGTTGCCCCCCAGCAGCCCTGTGGGAGGGCCAGTTGGGACACAACTGGTATCATTTCCCTTTGCTGTTGGGATGGGTGAAAAGCCAGTGGCTTGTAAGCAAGTCTATGGGGTGTAAATACTTGTTAGGGGAAATTGTGGTCGTGAAAAGGGAGGTACTGGTGTTTCCAGATAGAGCTGCTTGGAGCCAGAGAGTTTCCCTAGCTGGGGAAGACGTCGGTGGTCTCGTAAAGCCATGAAGGGCCTGATCCCCACCCTGCTGGGAAGCGGCTGTGTTCCCACATGTGTGCAATTCCTGCCTGCAGCTTGTGGCATCAGGCTCACGTAGCTGTTAGGCTTTGATCTGAGATGCGAATAAACCTGCCAGGGCTTTGGGCCAACTTTGCAGAGAAGGTCCTGGCTTTCTTCTGGGGCTGGTAGGTCCTTGGAGGGAACACAGAGAGGTATTCAGGGGGATTGCTGCTTGTGCCTCCTGAACAGTGGCTTGGGGCTGCAGAGGAGGAGCAGGTGGTGACACGGTGTAGCACAGGCATGCTGGCCTGTGCCTGGTCCTTGGAGGTCCTGCCGCAGCACCAGTCAAAACTGATAACGGAGTCCAGGGACAGCGCTCTGGCTCTGCAGGCTGAGGCCATACTGAAGTCCCAGGGTGGTTCAGGGAGTGCTGTATCTGCAGCTCTGGGTCAGCATCAGAAAGACCCAAGGGGTCAAGAGTTCCCCTTCCCCATGTAAGAGGATGGGGTGGTGTTTCCGCAGTGGAAACAGTTGTGAGGAGTTTGACTCTAGGGCTGCAGCTCACAGTGTTGATGATTGCAGAGCACGGCCAGTACCCAGCAGCCCAGGAGGGGACAGGGACAGACCTGCCCAACGACTGTGGCTCACCCAGACAGGCAGAGTGGCTTTGCCAGCCCTGAAGAAGGGTGCTGTTGCAGGAGGGCTGTGCTATCAATGACCTGTGATACCAGAGCTGTCCTTCCAGGTTGCAGAGAACCTCACTGCTGGGGAGAGGGGAGAGCAGAGGGTCTCAGCTCCCCCACTCACTTGCTGTGTGAGGCGGTGGGAGGGTGCCCTACTTGCATCTTAGCCCACCCCAGAAATCAAAGCTAGGACTTCACCATAGGGAAGGGCAGGTTGTGCCCAGCATGCTGCAGAAACCAGCAGCATAGAGATGGGCCTGGACATGGTGTGGCTGCTCCACAGGCTAGCCCAGCTGTTTTTTCTCCCTCAATGGTGCCCACAACAGTGCCTACCTGCTTTGCTTCAAGTGCATGTAATGAGTTGTTGTTGGCACCTGGACAGCTCTTTGCTAACATAAACCTTCTCCAGACCCTCCTGCTCATCACCCAGAGCCACTGGATCCCTCTGGGGACTGTGGCTTATAAAGGGAACATTTGGAGGTTCCACCAGGCTCCCCTCCTTGGCACAAGGGGTGTGGGTCTTGTGGTGGGTAAGAGCTCTGTCTGCTGTTCCCAGCCTCTGCCTGCTCTCTCTCAGCTCTTTTCTTCCCCTGGAGCTCCACTCAGGCCCTGTGTCTATCCTGACTTGCCCTTGCTCTATGACCCACAGCTTCTTCATCGCTTTCCATGCTCCAGCTGAGCCTGCTGCCTTCCTGGGCTGGTGCTGGGCTTAGCTCTACACGAGCAGCTAACTTGGAGAATTGGTGCTGTGGGCTTTTAGGGGTTGTTTCAGGTTGTGCTGATGGAGATGTGCTTGTGTGCATGATCTGGGAGGTGATCCACGCCATGAGCCCTTGCTGTAGCTGGGCTGTGCTCACACATGGCTTCTTCTCATTAGTGACTTCCCTGACCTTTTGTGCCACCAGAATTTAGGTCCTGCACCATACTTATCTGGGGTCTAAATCCAGCAAAGCCAGTGGAGATGTGTCAGGGATAAACTTGGCTCCAGCTCACCCACAGGAATGGAGAGGCCACAGGGCTGGTGGGAGGGAGCCTGGATCATTCCTGACCTGCCGCCTGCATGCTGGCAGCAGGAATCTCGCCTGCCCCACGTACGTAGCCCGGTGGAAGGGGGTGCAGAGTGGGTGAGAAGCTCAGCCCGGGCCAGCTGTTAGCACGCCAGGCAAGTGCCGAGCTCTCCTCCGCATTGCAGCCATTCCTTCCGCTGGAAACTCAGCTGCCCGGAGCCACCGCCTGTTTATAGCCCAGCGGCATGTGGGGAAGGGGGCCGAGCCCACCCTGGGCTGCCCTGGCCCCACTCTGCAGGGCAAAGTGGGGGTGGAGGCGCCAGGGATGCTGATGCCGAGCGGAACAGGGAGGCACCAGAGTTATTTGCCCCTCTGTATGGTCCAATACCCTCCTGTATGCACCGCTGCCCTTAACTGGGGGAAATGGGTCTCACTGGAGGTACTGGATCCCAGATGAAATCATCCTGGCTGCTCTGAAGAGCACAGGTGCCTGCAGGGGCTGCTGGAGAGGAGCAGGAGCTGGCTGGTGCCGTCACTGTCTGCTGAGGAGGTAATGCCCTCCAGCCAGGGCTCTTGGGGACTGCCCTTTCTCCCTGGGCTGTCTGGCAAACCTGCCTCTTTCCCGTGCTTGCTCCTGACCTGGAAATGCTGCTTTCCAGTGTGAATGTGCCGAGCTGTGAGGACGATGTGCCCTTAGCAGGGCAGGGCTGAGCCCCCCTGTGCCTGAACTCCTCTGGCACACAGCTGTCAGGCAGCTCTTACCCCAGCCCAGCAAAACTTTAACATTTTGAAGAAGCTGTCTCATCTCAAAGAGTGGGAAGGCCTTTCAGAGGAGGACAGAGAGCAAAAACTGGGCTTGACTCAAGATTTGCCTGTTGTTCAGTAGCCAAATAACTTGCTTGGGACAGAAATGAAGGCTTGAAGTGGTTTCTGGCACCATAGACTTGTGTCCTAAACCCTACACTGTCTGCTATCTAGTCTGGCACAGCTAAAGCTCTCTCCTGAGAGCACATCTCCTCCTGCATATAAGGAATCTTAAAACTAATAGCACAGCCCTCAGTCCTGCAAAATATCTATTACTTGTCAGTCTTCCAGGGCAGCAGCAGGACAGTTGGGTTGGAAACCTCCCAAGGGCCTCTGTATTGGTTCTTCAAGCCCTGCCCTGCCGGTGCACAAACAAGGGGCTGTCACCCCCTGCCAGGGCACTCACAGGACAAATAGAGCAGGACATCCCACCCTCAGGGAGTGCACCAGTGGCTTTTGTCACCCTGTGGCATTTGGGGAGCTCGGGTCTCTGTGCAGAGCCTGTGCTGAGGATCTGCAGCCTCCACAGCCGGGAAGGATGCAAACAACTTCTTTGGTCCCCCCTCCCCCAGCACGGCTGCTGGAGCCCCTTCTCTTTTTGCCCCTGATCTGCCTCCCATCACATCAAAGGGAAGCTCTTGGGCAGGCAGGAGAACACTGACGTTTCGTAACAGTTTGGAACCAAAACAGATCTTTGCTGCAAGGGCTTTCCATGCTCAAAATGTTTTGTTGGTTTGGTTTTTGGGGTTGGGTTGTTTTTTTTCCCCTTTTTGAAGTGGTTTTCATGTGCCTGTGATCCTGGAAGTGATAGGAGGGAGCTCAGGGATATGCTGGCATGCTCTGATTGCTGGCAGTCTGCAGGAGATGTATAAGGAGCATATTGGAAGGATGGCTTTGGCTTTCTTCTGGGTGGTTTTTGTTTTAAACATTGAACCTACCCAGCCTGGTGATGAGGGAGCAGCTCCTCTTTAGCTCCTTGCCCAGTGGGTTCAGCCTCCCATTTCACATGGTCCTAGAGCAATCTTAGCTTTGGGAGACCAAGGTTGTAGAAGACATTGCCAGGAATAGAAATTTCTGTAGCAACAGGTTTCACAGCTGGCTTTTGTCTCCTGGAGTTAAAAGCAGGTACAGTGAACCAGGCCCAGCACTGATGGAGCCATGGGCAATAAGCAGAGCAGTTGCATCTTCCCCTGTGCTCAAGTTTGTCAGCTTTCCCGCTGGGACAAACTGACTTCCCTGCCCCTCCACCCCTGCCCTGCAGGGGTTAAGTGGGTAGGAAATGCTGTCAGTGGTGGCCTTGTCACTGCACCTGATGCTCCAGGCGGAGCTGGCCGAGGGAAGGAAACGGAAGGGCTGTTCTCAGCTGAGAAAATATGCTTATCCTTCCCTCCAAGGGTCCTCCGGGGCAGCACTGCCCTGGCCCCCAAACACAGAGACTCTCTGCCGTGCCCTGCCTGCCCTGGCCTGGAAATATCACTTTCCTGCAGAGACACAGCTGGAGTAACCCCTGAGAGGGTCCCAATGCCCCCACCAAGCAAGGGCACTTGTGCCTGGCATGGCTCCCAAGCTTCTGTGCATTGCCAGGCTCAAGGCAGGGCTGCTAACACAGGAGGCTGGGTGCTTGGCTCCCTCACCCCAGCTCCCTGGGGATATTTCCCCTCATAGAGTGTCTCTGGTTTCTCCTCCCTCCTCCTCTTAAAAGATGATCTACATTGTGCAACATGGCTGAAAACGTTTGGGAAAGCAGAGCTGGCTGGTAGCTAATCCTCCAGCTCCTTCCTGCAAATCCCACACATTCCCTGCCCACACTCTGCTACGTGAAGGTCCAGTACCTCCATCCGGGCACAACCCTCTTGTGTGATTCTTCCTGCTAGAAACACGTATCAGCTCTGCTAGCTTCAGCCCATCTCATTCCTGTGGGACAAGTATTGCATGGGGATGTTTTGAGTCTTGGGTTTGGGGAAGAGGGTGTAGAGGACATTGAGAGGAGCCTTTTGGGATGCAGAGAGCTTTCCATCTCCCTCAGTGGGGCAGGGGTGTCCGTTTTGGAGATTTGGAGACTGAAGGACCCACCTGGCCCTGGATGGTAACAGAGCTGGGCCTGTCTGGGTGCAGGGTGCTGGACATGCCCACAGGAGAGCCATCATCAGCCCCGGGGTGCTGAGTCAGCGAGTTCCCCACCACAGTGCCTGCAATTAGCTGTAATTCCGGCTGTCCTGGAAGCTGAGCTGCGGTGGAGAGGAAGGTACAGAGGTGAGAGTTTCAGGTCACCCCAGCCCCATGATAGCAGCAGGCAGGAAGGTGTGACCCAGGGAAGAGGGTGGAGGGTGCCATGGAAGGTGGTCACAGGGACTGTGGCACCAGTCCTGGGGCCTCTCCCAGCGCTGGAGGAGAGCCCAGGCCAACCTGCTGCTCCCGGCGCTGCAGAGTTTGTTTGGAGAAGGCCGACACCAACATTTTGGTTGGAGAAAGCACAGTTTATTCTGGGTTCTGACTAATCCTAACATCTCCCCTCTGCCTGAGGCTTGGGTTTTATACATTACTCAGCAGGTCTCGCCCCTGCCTGACTATTCCTTTAAAGGGCATCTCAGACCTCTCTCTCATTCATTATTTACAAGCCTTCTCCAGCCAGCAGCCTCTGAGCCCCCCTCCCAGGCTGGCCCAGCGGAGTGTTCTGCCACACATCCACTCAGCCTGGCACCAAGCTCTGAAACGTAGCCTGGCAGCGCTGCCTGTGGTCCACGTGTATTTGCAGAGCTAATTGTGTTGACTGAGCTGAGCTGTGACTGCAGACAACTTGTATCTGGGGCTGGGAGCCCCCGGGGGCGCAGGGGTCAGGGGCAGAGGGAGGAGGCTGGCTGTGTCCTGCCTGGGGATGCCGGCAGGGTCACTCAGCGCTATCTCACCTGTGTGCTTTTATTTGCTTGACTGCTTGCTGTGCTCAGCGGTGAGGAAGGGCTCTCCACCCCCTCCTCTAGGGTGGGGGTAGCTGCAGCCTCTTCGTGTTAGAGGGCTAAAGTTTGCTTTCGGTACGGTAAAGCAAACCACCACAATCTTCTCCAAGAGGCAGAGAAAGAGCTGCTAAGCCATCAGCAGGGAGAGAACAGCCCAAATAGCCCCTGAAGAAGGAGTCCTGCGGCAATGTGAGGCACTTGGAGGGTCTTTATCCGCCTGGGTCACAGGATATTTGTGGCTGATTTAATCAGCCTGTTAATTATTACCAGTACCACTTCTGAAGCTGCTCTGCTTGGGTGCAGACTGCTTCAAGGGAGGGCATGCGTGCAGCCCACCGAGGGCTGCCCCAGGGATTTCTTCCAGCAGTGATGCCAGTTCAGAGAGCCTCAGCCCCGTTGGTGCCCCATAGTTCTGGTGGAGGCTCCCTGGGGAGGTGACACCCCTCGACGAGTCGCTGCCCAAGGGGGCTGGGATGCCAAGGGGAGCAGGAGGGGTGAGGGTGCTGCAGCCCTGGGGGAAGGCTGCGGCTCTGGGCTTGCAGTGGCTGCTGCTGAGGGGGAGATTTTCCACCTGCAGCCATGCTCTGAGTGTGGGCATTGCCAGGACAGCCTCGACCCAGCTCTGGCCTTCATTGCAGGGTAGCACTCCTCCCTTGGAGCCATGCTATGAGGGGTGTGCTGCAGGCACAGGGTTTGGAGGCAAAGGAATCACCACATCCCCTTGTTCTCTAGTTTCTGCTTTAATCCAGTTACATTGAGAAGAGGCTTGGCTGGTGCCGCAGCAGTAAGTGATGGTTTCTCCTGTGAGTGAGCTGGCAGTGGGTGATAATCTTTGCCCTTTGTAAGCTCTGTCGGCTTGTAATTACACTTCTCTCTACTGAGGGCTCCTGTTTTCCTGTGTAAGGATCAGGGAAGGAGGTGAAACTGTTTCTCCTACAGAAAAGAAAAGAGTGCACTGGGATGGGGATGTTTGGGGTCTTGCTCCTGTGGCTGATTCCCTTGTGCCTGCTCTCAGAGCTGGCTGGGTACAAGCAGGCAGAGCACCAGTCCTGGGCATTCACCACAGCTCCATTTGCTCTTCTCAACCTTTTTGAGGGTAGCAAGGATTCTGAGAAATTGCTCCAGCACAGAGAACCAGGATCAAGCAGGAGGCTTTAGGGAGAGCATGGTTGTGTGGCTCTGCTGCTCTGCCCTGGATTGGGCTTGCTGCTCAGCTGCTCTCTGCTGAGGTGGGCGAGTGGCTGGGAGAAAGGCCATGAGATAAGGCCTTCTGCAGAGCTATTTATACCGGGGAGACAAGCTGTTGCTGGCAGAGGCACTGGGCCAGGCACAGGACCCTTCACACAAGCACTGCTGGAGGTGGCTGAGCTGGCTGTGCCACTGAGGCCGTGCTGGGAAGGGTTCTCCCTCCCCAGGCTGCTGTCAAGTGTGTGGCTGGAGCAGATGGGGATGAAGATGAAGGAGACTCAGCAGGCATGGCCAGGGCAGCCTTCTTGCTGTTTAACCCCTCCAGTTAAACAGCTCATCTCCCCTTCTCTGAAGGCTGGAGCAGGATGGAGGGGCCCTGCCAGCCCTGCAGACTCCTTCCTGTAAGGGGAGATGCCAGTGGGTGACAGCACTGGGAGAGAGACCTTCTGCCCCCTCAAGCAAGCAGGTTTTATGTTCATCTCCCAGGATTGATTTTCCAAGGTTATCAGCTAAGGATATTAGTTACTGTAAGGTCATGATGATGTGATCCTTGGGAGATGCATGTCCTCGCCCTTCCTGCTGCAGTCTGGCTTGGCAGTGTGTGCTGTGGAGTGGTGGCAGGGAGGTGCTGGGAGTTTGGGGGTGAGTCAAAAGGTTTGAGCTCACCTTGTGCCCACGGATGTTGCTGCATCTGAGCTGGGAGCTGCTGGAGGAGCAGGGACAGCTGCCAGGGTCCTGGGGCTAATGGAAAGGATGTTAATCACAGTGGGAGGTGGGAAGAGGCATTGGCTGGGGCAGCTGGAGAGCTGAGGAGGGTGGGATGCTTCTGGCCATAAAGGAGCCAGCCCCAAGAGCTGCTGACTTTGTTGGAGACCAAGTGAAAGGCGCTCCCCGCATCCACCCCACTCAAGGGGCCCTTGTTTCCAGGGAGGAGATGATTCATGTGCATGGAGTGGCCCCTGAGCAAATCTTCCACTGGTACAGGACATCGTCAGAGCTCAAGTGTGGTCATTAATGGTTGGCTTTTATCTGAAAAGCCTCTGGGCTGGAGGTACTTTCCAGGCTGGTGTTCCTGGCCCACCAGCCTGTTCCAGTTATCCCAGTTTGCCCCACACCCAGCTGGTGATGGCTGGCTTGAAAGCTAAGCTGGGCTGGCAGGGAGGCCCTGCTCAGCCCTGCCATCTCTGGGGGCCAAGCACTGCCCTTCTCCTGCCCACCCCAGAGGAGCAGTGGCCACAGGCAGGCTGCAGGCAGCAGTGGTCTGTCCTCCTGGCTCCTGCACAAAGGAACAATTCTGGGAGCGCCACACTCCCCCCTGCCAAGGCACTTCCTTGCTGGCTGTGTGCTCACCTCCTCCCCATCGGAAAGAAACCTCCTTGGGAATGGGAATGGGAACAGGAACTGCTTTGAGAGCTCAGCAAAGAGCTCAGGAGGCCATGGTCTTCCTCAAGGAGCAGCGGTGGGGGAAAGCTGGAGCTGCTGACGTAGGAAGCAGTTCACTGGGGCTGGAAGGGGCTGTCAACGCCCACTTTGGGCATCACCCCTTTGTGTGATGCCCACAGCCTGTGCTGGGGCAGGAGGAGGCTGGGAGCAGGTAGTGAGATATGGAGGTATGTCCTGGAGCTTGCAGGCAGCTCAACATCAACCCATGGGCAGGACAGAGTGGTTTGAAGAAGGACATTGAGACTCTTGAACGTGTCCAGAGAAGGGCAACGAGGCTGGGGAGAGGCCTCCAGCACAAGCCCTACGAGGAGAGGCTGAGGGAGCTGGGGTTGCTTAGCCTGGAGAAGAGGAGGCTCAGGGGAGACCTTATTGCTGTCTACAACTACCTGAAGGGAGGTTGTAGCCAGGAGTGGGTTGGTCTCTTCTCCCAGGCAATCAGCACCAGAACAAGAGGACACAGTCTCAAGCTGCACCAGGGGAAGTTTAGGCTTGAGGTGAGGAGAAAGTTCTTCACTGAGAGAGTTGTTAGCTGTAGGAATGTGCTGCCCAGGGAGGTGGTGGAGTCAGCATCCCTGGAAGTGTTCAAGAGGGGATTGGACGTGGCACTTGGTGCCATGGTTAGTCATGAGGTCTGTGGTGACAGGTTGGACTTGGTGATCTTTGAGGTCTCTTTCAACCTTGGTGATTCTGTGATTCTGTTTGGGTGCTGCAAGCACCTTCTCCAGCAGCAGTGGGTCTGTTTGTCCCACAGAGTGGGTGACCCTCCCCCTGCAGGGCTTCTCCTGGGGCTGAGGGGTCTTTGTCAGTGGGTGCTGGTGTAGCCCCCAGCTGTGCTCCCTTCCCTGGCCCACACCCCTCCTATTTATGGCATCCCAGGAGCTACAAACGTTTACTGCTCGAAGCAGCCCTGCAGGGGCGGGCAGAAGGTCCCAGGGCCCTGCCCACGCCGACAGGAAGGATTTATTTTTGCTTCGTTTTTATTTTAGCTACAAACAATGGCCCTTACTCCCCGCATCCGATTCCCTCCCCCGGCCCCCCTCGCCCCCAGCCTTCACCTGGGGCCGGAGGAAGAGTGGTTGGAGCAGGAGGAGGACAGGAGAGCTGCACAGCGCGGGGGTCCCCGTGCAGCTCCCCTTGCAGCAGCTTCACAGCATTAAGGCGCTGTGAAACAGCATCTCCTCTCCCCAGGGCTCTCAGGCTACAGCCTGGCTTTGCTTGGGGTCACAGCTCCTCATGCATTGTCTTATCTATCCCGCTGCAAAAGCTGAGTCTGTACACCAGGAAACCCCTGCTTTGGCTTGGCTAGAGATTCTTCCTCCTCTTCTTCCTCCTTCCTCCTCCCTGCAGATTGCTGGAGCAAGACCTGATTTTTGCTCTTGTGATGGAGCAGAGGCCAGGGAAGGGGAGATGGGTTCTGCAGCCTGTGCCTGGACCCTTATCTCCACACTATGGAATCAGGTCCCTGAGTGGGGAAGCACTTGCAGTGTCTAAAAATAGATCTGGCCTGGGTGTAGGGTAGAGAGGGGTGGAGGGGGCACAGGTCCTCCGCTAGTTTCATGCTTGGTGCTGCTTCTAGGGCAGGCTTTAACAGCAGGGGACATACTGCCTCTTTGTCCCGAACAGCAGCAGTGTCCTGGCTCACCCCAGCTCCCAACCAACCCATCCATCCCAAGTTAGCTAATGCTAAAGCCATCTGCTGACATTTCCCCCGCCCTCCACAGCAGTGAGACAGGCTGCACACGTGGAGAGCAGTGAGCTTCTGGGATGGGAGGCTGGTGTGCCTGACCTGGGATGTCTGTGTCCAAAGCTTAAGCCCAGCAAAGCGGTGCAATCCCACAGGATTTTGGCTGCAAGAGAAGCTCCAGAAGAAAGCAGCAGGTGGGAGCCATTTGTCAGCAGCAGAGGCAGGTGTGAGGCTGGAGGTTGCCCACAAGCGAGGCAGTAGCTGGGTGGGTGGGCAAGACAAGATCCCTTTTTGGCTATGTCACCTGCCCAGTGCTCAGGGCAAGTTGGGTGTTGTGTCACCTTCCTCCCAGGAGCCCTCTGATGTCCCACGGCTACCTCTGTCCCCAGGCTCAGCCCAGGTTTCAATCCGTGGCTGCCAGAGCTCAGTGCAGGGCTGTGCACCGATGCCAGCCCCTACCCTCGGCATGCCAGCCCAGCACCCGCCTGCCTTGGCATGGGCACAGGTGCCAGCCGGTGCCAGGCCTGTGCTCGCTCCCGCCAGCCAATGCAGAACAACGTGCTGGTCCTTGCTCATCAGGTGGCCTTGGGTCAGCCACATCGTCTCTGCTGCCCTCCGTGCACCAGCCCCGGAGCAATCTTCCCCTGGCTTCCTGCAGCCGCCTCCTTCACCTTATCGAGGCTGGGAGCCTAGCGAGCATAGGATGTGGATTCCTTCCCTTCCTCCGCTCCCGCGGGCAGTGAATGGGCTCGGCACCCTCCTGGGATCACAGAGCTCTTTGACTGCCCACCCCCTCCCCCCGCCTTGTATTTTGGAGGCTGTTTAACAAGGGAGATGGAGGGGACAGCTCAGCTGGGGGGAAACAAAGGCGCCTTCAGTGCGTGTCCCATGCTGTGTGCCCTGTGCCCGGCTCGGTGCTGCTGCTCGGGGCGCTGCTGATGAGCTCAGCCCCCTGCCATGTCTGCTCACCACACTGGCTTATCAGGCACTCGCCTTCCTTGTGCAGGGGGGTCTCCTTGCCCCCGCCCCCCCTCGCCCCCCGCTGCCAGCTTGGTTACTGTTCATAGAAACCCGCTTGTGCTTTTGCCCTGAGCTGGTCCAAAGCCTTCACACAGGAGCTGGTGGCTGTGATGGGAGTTGTCCTGTGCCCGGCAGGGAATGGAGATGCTGGTGAGGACCATGGCCTAGGCTTCAGTGTGCTGTGAGAAGCTGTGTGCATGGACCCCATCTCCTCTGCGGGAGCTGGTGGCCAGCTGAGAGCCTGCTGAGCTGTGCAGCAGGAAAATGGCTATTTCCCCTGGTGGCTGCTGGTGCTGAGCTGACAGGAGGATTCTGCTTTTTGTCCCAGCTGCTTCCTTCCTAGTCCCTATGCCTCCAAGCCATGCAGGGGAGGACAGCCTCCCTCCCCAGCCTGAAGACCAGCACCACATTGCTGAGCAGGAGCCTGCTGCCATCCTGCCTGTGCAGCAGTCTGCAAACATCCCAGGGAGGCTCTTTCCCTTTTCCCTTAGAACCATAGAATGGTAGGGGTAGGAAGGGACCTCTGGGGATCATCCTGTCCAATTCTCCTGTGAACACAGGCTCGTCCAGATCAGATTGCACAGGAACATGTCCAAGCAAGTTTCAAAAGGTTCCAGGGAAGGTGGCTCCACAGCCTCTCTGAGGAGCCTGTTTCAGTGCTCTGTCACCTGCAAAGACATTTCTCCTTAAGCTCAAGTTAAATCTCCTGTGTTCTAGTCGGTACCCATGGCCCCTTGTCCTGTCACTGGCCACCACTGAGAAGCTCCTTCTGCGGAAGGGCAAGGAGAGGGCTGTGAGAGCTGCACTTACCCTTGCTCATCGCATGCATGAAGCTCTCATATGGCCAGACCCCAGGAGGTGTATGCTGGAGGGAGGCAGCGAGCACATCGTCAGCAGGACCAGGGTCCTGTGGCTGCCTGTCTGCTGTGGGGTATTTTTCCAGTTCAAGGAGCAGGAGCTCTGCTCCCCCTGTGGTTGCCCTCTTCATCCCTGCAGGCTAGGGGATGCTGACAGCTCCCCAGGCTTGCTTGCTCCTTCTGGACCTGTGCTGAGGCTTCTCCCCCTGCCTGTGGGGTACCTGTCCTGGTTTGGAGTCCCCATGGGAGATGGGTATTGTCAAAGCTGCTCTTGCCAAAAGGGCTGAGGCTGCTGTTTAGCTTGGCAGTGGGGAGGGAGGAGGAAGCAGAAGGTCTGTGAAGATAGAAGCCCATCGGCCGGGGAAGCAGGAAGAGACTCGTGAGCTGCATCCTGCCTTGCATCCTGGGGAGGTGCTGCTCTGGGGCTGGGCATGCTGTCTCCTTGCCCAGGGGCTCATCTTGGCTGGGCTCTGATCCACATCAACCCACTCATGTTGGGCTCCCCTTCAGCCAAAAACCTTTGAAACAGCAGTTGGGTTTACTGCACTGCCCCTGCTTCAGGCAGCAGTGCCAGCCTGCTTCCCTCCAGTCCTGGGAGACTTCCTCCATGCTCCAGGCCATGGCTCACAAGGGTGGAAATCAAATCTGTAGCAGCCCAGTTTTTGTTGAGTGTTGTGCTCAGTGGAAGCACATTAAAGAACATAACTATGGAGAATCCCATCAGCTGCAGCAGTACAGCATCCTACCCTTCCACCAGGAAACACAACCTGTGCCAGCCCTCAGTGCTGCCCAGCTCAGCTCCACCAGGCCTCTTCCCCTGGCAGAGCCCAGAGGGGCAGTGACAGGGGCAGGTACAGCTCAAGCAGGTTGTTCCCCTTGCTCCATGCTGCTAGGGCACACACTCCTTCCTTGGAGGTCATCCCCATCAGTCAGCACATCCAAGCTGCCTCTGTGGTCACCTCTGACCTCTCCTCCTGTCCCTTGAGATTCCAAGCCAGCTGCAGCTGTGCTGTGATGACTTTTAGTTGCTGCCAAGAGAAGGGATCTTGCTCACACTTGCACTATAGCTTTTTATTCTGTCCTCTGTAGCCTCCAGAGCTGCAGGTTTGCTGGTGCCCCTGAGCTGGGCCTCTCCAGTGCCTCCTCACCTTGTTCAAGCCCTCCCTGTTCATCCCATCCCTGACCAAGGTGTTTTCCCACAGCCATCAGTCAGCACCATACATCCTGCTTTCAGTGCTGTCATTTTCTGCAGCCCTACTCTGATGTGCAAACACCCAAGTGTTTTCTGGAGCCTAGCTGCACAGGTAACTCCACAGCTGCAGACAGATTTTGCTTGGTAGAAGCTAACCTATGAGCTGCCTCATCAAAGAGAACAGCCAAGCTTTATGTGTGGTGCTTGTAATGGTGATTTGTGGTGAATTCTCTTTTTGTGCTTCTTGCTAAGCTTTCCCTATCTCCCCTGCCTGGCTCTGCCATCCAGGCTGACACTGAGTTTAGGTGCAGGTGTTGAGTACTGGGATCCCACATGCTGGAAAGCTGATCAGTGGTGGCTTCTGGTGCAGCTCCTCTTTGCCAAGATTTCAGGGTACAGAGGAGGAGTGACAGGAGGGCAGAGCAGCTGCTGGTGGGGAGTGTGGGGAGGAGGGCTCTAGCCTGTGTGTGGGGACCCTGTGGAGGTGGCGCTGGACTGGAAAGTCACTGGTGGGCTGAGCATAGCAGGGGAATATGAATACCACCCAGCAGGAATGGAGAATATGACTTTGGGCAGCATTGCCATGTGACTCTGCAATATGGCATGTGCCTTTCCTTCCTTCTCTCCACCACCACCCAGTGCCTGTCCCAGTGAGGGGCACCAGCAGCCGTGGTACGCTGTTGGGCAGAGCGAGAGGTGTAGTCTTATCTGGGTGGAAAAGTGTGCGTGCTGGGCTCTTTGATAGTGGTCCAGCAGCCTGCAGAGCTGGTGTCTCCATTCACAGGCTCAGCAGGCTGCATCCTGGAGTCTGCATGCAGGTGGAAGCTCCTGCCTGCCGGAGCGTGCGTGTGCTTGGCAAACGCTGCCTGAGCCGTGCCGGGCCAGCTGGGACAGACACCCACCCTGGGCTCTTCCACACCTTCCAGCCCATCTGCCTTGGCTTAACCCCAGCCCTCTGACACCAGCCCTGGCTGATGGGCTTTTTTCTGCTCCCCCCAGTGCTGGACCAGCTCCTGCCAGAGCTCAGTGTCTTGCTCAAGCTGCTGGACCACGAGTACCTGAGTGCCACCACACAGGAGAAGAAGCTGGCTGTCTCCACCATTCTCCAGAAGCTGCAGCCACCCACAGGTCTGTGTCCTGCTCCTGCAGTGCTTGGTAGCTATCCTCCCCAGCAGCTATCCCAGGCCAACATTCCAGTGGGGTAGGGAAGAACATCTGCAGGGCTGGGGTGAGCTGCCTCTGTGCCCAGCACCCAAAACCTGCTCAGCCCCCTTGGGGCACTTTGCTCCCCGTTTCTCTTCCCAGCTTCTCCCTGCCTCAGCTGTGGGAGCTGGCATCGTCCCTGCCATGGCTGCAGGGGGGCTGCTGCCTGCGGAAGTGCTGCTGCACAGAGCTCTTCCTGCCACTGGTTTCTGCTGAGCACAGAGATTTCCGCGGGAAGGCCAGGAGGGATGTGCACCTGGGGCTTCACAGCCTTCCCACCTTCCTGTGCTCCTGGGGGGACGTGGCAGCATCCCTGGGGGCTCCTCCACTCCCTGGGCACCTGCTCCACAGTGGAGTGAGGTGGTCTGTGTCCTTCGGTTGGTATTTGCTGGGAGGAGGTGTGCCAGTACTCACCCCAGCCACCCTGCTCACCCTCGGGCTGAGAGCATCCCTCTTGCCCCCAGGAAAGGATGTGGACTACATGTATGTCAACACAGCATCCCTGAGCAATGGCACCAGCTTCGTGGAGTCTCTCTTTGAGGAGTTTGGTATGTGTGGCCAACCTGAAGTGATGCCCCTGGGGTCATGCTGGGTGGGTGCAGTGCTGATCCTGGAGTCCATACTGACAGCAGGGGTACTTGGGGCACTCTGGGGAAGGAGGGTGAAAGCTGTATCCTTATGCCCAGCATAGGCTTCATCGCCCTGGGTACTTGCTCCTGCTCCCCTGTAGCTGTTTAGGGCTGGCCTCAGGATGTTCATGCACCAACTGTGTTTACCAGTGATGCCTGTCTCCCAGCACCTTCTGAGTGAAGGGCAGTGGTGCTGGCCTGGGGAGTCCCTGGAGGGCAGGGCTGGGAGCCCAGCTGGGGAGTTTCCTGTTGCCTTCACTCTCTCTGCTCACCCTGTGGCAGACTGTGACCTGCGGGATCTCCAGGATATGCAGGAGGAGGAGGACGCCAGTGATGGTGTTGGCCTGGAGCCAGCAAAGAGCCAGACAGCCAAAACTGTAAGTCCTTGAATGCCCACCTGGGAGATCAGCTCTGCACCCACATGGGGAGGTAGCACTGGCCAGGATTCCTTCCTGTCCTATGCCACCTTCTGGGACTTGTGATCCTCTGCACTGCCTGGCTAATGCCGGTGGTGTTGCTGCTGTAGGTTCCTGTGGACCCTGCTCCGCCGCTGCCCACCACACCCCCACCTGAGGATTACTACGAAGAAGCTCTGCCCCTGGGCCCTGGCAAGGCTCCTGAGTACATCACTTCCCGCAGTGAGTCCTGCTACATGCTAGGCAGCAGGAGGGTGGGGAGGAGCCCTGCAAGCTGCCCACGGCATCTCCCCCTTTCGCCTGCCTGGTAAAGGGAAACCATCCCTGGAAACCTCACTGCTCCTGCCAGCATCACTCCTGTCCTGCTCCTTTCCCATCCTGCTGCACTGTTCATGCAAGGAGCTGTTTGCCCTGGCTCAGCTGGGAAGTGTGTGATGAGGAGAGGTTGGAGCAGTGAAGGGACTGATGGAAGGGTGTGCTTTGCTCTGCCTTGGCTCACAGGCTTGGTGCTCACAGCCAGGAAAAGCAGGTGTGACAGCCCCAACTGCCCTCTGCTTCCTCCACAGACAGCTCCAGCCCCCCCAACTCCATCGAGGATGGCTATTACGAGGATGCAGACAGCAACTACCCTGTCACCAGGATGAATGGGGAGCAAAAGAACTCCTGTAGGTATCTGTGTGCCCTCAATGGGGAGGGCAGAGCTTTGGCTAAGTCCAGCCCCAAGATGAGGACTTGCACATTGGGCTGGGAACCAGTAGGGTTGAGGCTGGGGGACTTCTCCTGTGCCAGAGGCTGCTGGGCAAAAAGCAAGGAGCATGGATTGCTGTTTGTCATGCAAGCCAGAGCCCTTGTGCTGGTGCTGTGTCTGTCAGCAGCATGGGGAAGGGGTGTCCTTCCCAATGAAACTGTGATGCCCTGCATGATCTGCATCTGACACGTGGAGGATGCCCAGGGCAGGGACACCACTGCAGAGCGCTGCTCCTGCTCCTTTCAGCCCTGTGCAGGAGGTGTTTGGCAGAGGGCCACATGCAATCCTCTGTGGCAAGGAGGAGGTTTCATCTGAGCCTTGCATAGAAATAAGCCAGCCCAGGGGGTTGGATAGATGCACCTGGGACTGGTGTTTGGCCCATGAGCATCCTGCTTGGTTTGGAAGGGAAACGGAGATGGCTGGGGTCAAACTGCTTCTGTTTTCCAGGCTCTGTGCTGGAGCCTACTGGGTGTGGGGAGTTCTGGCACTGAGTGAGTTTGCCTAGAGGGAGGGCCCTGGATTGCCATTCTGAGTTACCTGCCTGCTTCCTTCTAGACAATGACTCAGATGCGATGAGCAGCTCTTATGAGTCCTACGATGAGGAAGAGGAGGAGGGGAAGGGCCAGCAGCTGACACACCAGTGGCCATCAGAGGAAGCCTCCATGAACCTGGTGAAGGACTGCAGGATCTGTGCTTTCCTGTTGCGCAAGAAGCGCTTCGGCCAGTGGGCCAAGCAGCTCACCATCATACGGGACAGCAAACTGCTGGTGAGCCCAGAGCTGCTGGGGCACAAAACCCATGGGTGGGTTGTGAAGGTGGCTGGGGGCAAGGTGGAGAAAAAGAGCAATATCCGAGCCAGGACGCTGCCCCAAGGCCGCTGCTGCCCTGCAGCACACACACAGACTGCCCTCGTTCCCCTTTCAAGCAAACTGAGGGCTCCCCTTTTCTGGGACCTCGTGGAGTTACAGGGCACCCTGCAGCCCTCCACCACCCAGGCTGTTGCAGAGCCAGAGCCATCTCCGTGCCACCTGTGAGGGACAGTGAAAGGGACCCCAGCTCTGCCCAGCACCGCAGCAGGACAGGCAGGTTTTGGCTGGGCCCTAAGCAGTTCCCTTTGCTTCTTCAAGTGCTACAAAAGCTCCAAGGACCGGCAGCCACACGTGGAGGTGCCCCTGGCCACCTGCAACGTCATCTATGTCCCCAAGGACGGGCGGCGCAAGAAGCATGAGCTGCGGTTCTCCCTGCCCGGGGCTGAGGCGCTGGTGTTGGCCGTGCAGAGCAAGGAGCAGGCTGAGGAGTGGCTGAAGGTACCATGGCTGCCTCCTACTTCACCTGAGGGGCCACAGACTCTCCTTGGCATCCTCATGGCTACCCCCTGAATTGCCTAGGGGTGCCACATCTTCCCTGGCTGAGGTGGGAGGAGGCTGCCCTGGGAAAGTCTTACCCCTTGTAAGGGGAAAGGGGCTTTGCTCCTGTCTCTTATCAGCTTTGGGGGGAGGCTGGCCAGCCGCTTCCCAGGCCCTGGGCGTCTCCGGTGCTGATAGCCCCTGTGGGGTGGGGATATTTGATCTCCCCATCCTCTTCCCCATGGCCCTTTCCTGCCTTTGTTCAGGGGTAGGAGGCAGGGGCCACGGAGAAGGGGCCGTGGGTGGGAAAGGAGCCTCTGCAGACACCGTGAACTCAGCTGTTACCCCAAATGTGGGACAACAGGGTTATTTCACACAGGCAAAGCAAGCCACATGGTGCCTGCATGTAAAACAGGGTCATGAGGTATCCTGTGGGGGCAGGGCAACTGTGCAGCTTGTCACCCAAGTCCCTCATCTCTGAGGTTTCCAAAGTCTCTGACAATATCTGCTGAAGTGTTTGCAGTTTTGAAGGGGCCAAGGTGTGTGAAATCCCCCTAGGCAAGCTGAGCTTGTGGCCTGAGTAGGGCTTGCTCTCCTGTCCCATGGAGACCAGGACCTCTCTCTCCATGGTTCAGCCCAGCTTTTGTGATGAGACAGGAGCATGCTGAGCCAGGAAAAGTAGCTCTGGCCTTCGGGTACATTTTGAGCAGCTGCTGGGGTCTGTCTCTGCAGGTCATAAAGGAAGCCAGCAGTCCAACAGCAGGGGCAATGGAAGCCCCCACCTCTCCGGTGATGCCGTGCAAGATGGACCTTGATAAGGTGATGGTTTGTAACCACTCTGCAGAGGCACTGCAGCCAGGTCTGGGGAGTGTGGGGCCAGGGGAGCAAGAAGCTCCTGGTGCTGTGTGTGGAGTCCTTCCCAGCCTCACAGCAGCTCTGTGGGGCTCCCTGCCACTGGAGAAGGGACATTCAGTGCTGTGCAGGAGGGACAAAGGGCTGATAGTGGTCAGTGCTGAGGGCTGTGCAGGGGGACATTGCTGACAGGGTGCCTGCTCCACTGCCCCCACAGCGGCTGTCACAGGAGAAGCACACCTCTGACTCGGACAGCGTGGCGACGGGTGAGACCAGCTCCCCAGCAGCCCGCAGGGACCCTGGCGAGCACGGTATGGCCCCTGTCCCCAGCCAGCATGGCTGGCCCTGCAGCTGGGGGGAACAGCTGTGTGCAGCACAGCTGGAGAGCATCCTCCCTGTGAGGGGTGATGCTGTGACATGTGCCAGGCCCACACAGCTACTCTGTTCTCCTTCCAGGAAAAAGCAAAAAGAGTGGCTTGGCTGACCTGAAAGGCTCGATGAGCCGGGCAGCGGGGAAGAAGATCACCAGGATCATCAGCTTCTCCAAGAAGAAGCCTTCCCCTGAGGACACACAGACCTCCTCCACCGAGGAGGACATCCCCTGCTGTGGTTCGTGTGGGCTGGGGCGGAGATGGAGCTTGGTTTGCATGGGACTGGGAGTGGTGGGGAGCTGGCATCCTTTCTCCCAGCCTGGCCACATCAGGGGCAAGAGGGAGGTAAGGGGGCAGTGGGGTACAAGCTCAACAAGCTGCTACAAAGCTGTGTCACTGCCACAGGCTACAAAATGGTCCCCAGTCCCAGCTCTGCAAATTCCTATGGTGTGTGGGGAAGGGGTTGAGGGCTCAGTTGTGTCCTAGAAAACAGGCTTGGGTGACTAGGTGACACTCACTGGGCTGGGACCTAACCTGGGACCAGCTGTCTCTCTGTCTCTCTGGGGGGAAACTGAAGCCCAGCAGGACCAAACAAGTAGAGATCTGTGCTGTAATCTCTGGGCAGCCATGGCTCACCAAAGCCTGCCTGAGCTCTGGCAGAGCAGGTGCTGAGACCCTTCCCTCGACCCTGTCACCCCCCCAGGCTACCTCAGCGTCCTGGTTAACCAGTGCTGGAAGGAGCGCTGGTGCCGCCTGAAGGGCAACACCCTCTACTTCCACAAGGACCGCACGGACCTGCGGACCCACGTGAATGCCATCGTTCTCCAGGGCTGCGAGGTGGTCCCAGGGCTGGGCCCCAAGCACCCTTTTGCCTTCCGCATCCTTCGCGGCGGGCAGGAAGTGGCTGCACTGGAGGTGAGCAGGCACGTGGCAGGGTGGGCAGGATGCCCATTGAGGAGGGGGTTTCCAAGCTGTGAAAGCATCTTCTGTGATGATTAGTGCTTGCATGAGAGCAGTGCTTTGCTTTCTCCTCCCCTGCACAGGGAGGAAGCCCAGGGTATTATTTGGGTGGCCCGGGGTGGTCGAGGCAGCCTCGCAGGTATTTGCAGGCTGGAGGCAGGGAGGAGCAGGCTGGCAGGGCTGAAGCAGGCAGGCTGCAAGGGGTGGCTGGAGGTTTAGGACTGGAACCTCCTGCACGTGTTTGTGTGCTTTCTCTTCGACCCTGCTAAGTCTTGCACACACACTTCATGCCAGAGGGTCCTGTTCCACTGCGGGGCTTTGTGTTGGGAGCAGGAGCAAGGGTGAGGGGCCGGGAGCTGGGCGTGCAGCTCAATGCTTTCTGTCCTGCAGGCAAGCTGCTCCGAAGACCTGGGCCGCTGGCTGGGTCTCCTCTTGGTGGAGACAGGCTCGCAAACGGCACCAGAGGCCTTGCACTACGACTATGTGGATGTGGAGACAATTGCCAACATAGTGACAGCTGTGAGACACTCCTACCTGTAAGGCTGTCCCCCTGCTGTGCTGCGAGCTGGGAATGGGGCTGCACCATGGGCAAAGCATTGGGCTGGGGATGGCAATCAGAGAAAAGACAGGGGCTGGGACACAGTTTGTACTGTGACCTTGGGGATGGCCAGTGTCCCAGGAGTTAGTGGCTCCCGAAGCAGGGCAGTTTCCCTTGAGCAGGATAGAAAGTGGAAAGTGATTTATCACACTGTTGGAGTACTTAAGGGATACATATGGTAGGGTAGAGTGCTCATGAATGAAGCTGGGAGAGCAATGCAAGAAGCCCTCTGAGGGCTCACTGATGGGCTGGTAATGATGTCCTGGAAAAGAAGAATCCATCCTTCTTCCTGCAGGTGGGCCAGTTCCTCTCAGGATCACCAGCCAGACTCCTCCCCCGTGGTGTATGATGATGTCCCCTATGAGAAGGTTCAGGTGAGAGCAGCTCTGTGGTTTGCCCTCTCCCACCACTGTGACCAGACTACAAAAGATGCCCCTTGGCTGGGTTGCGATTGCCTCATGAGTATTTCAGCATGCTGTCCCTGCCACAGGCTGAGGAGGAGCCAGAGAGGCCATCAGGAGCCCAGGTGAAGCGCCATGCCTCCTCCTGCAGCGAGAAGTCACGACGGGTGGACCCCCAAGTGAAAGTGAAGAGGCATGCATCAAGTGAGTGGGGACCCTCGGCACCAAACCTCTGCGGGGGGGACCCTGGCCAGTGTGAGTGGAAGTTATTTCCCCAAGGGGTTCTGCAGCCAAGCTGGGGCTGGCTGGCTCCAGCATACAGGTGATGGGTTGTGCTGTGTCAGCTCAGCAGGACCACAGGTGGCATTGGTGCAGCCAGGACCAGAGCCTTTGATAGTTTGGTTTTGTGCATTCAGGTGCCAACCAGTACAGGTACGGGAAGAACAGGGCTGAGGAAGACGCCAGGCGGTTCCTGACAGAGAAGGAGAAGCTGGAGAAGGAGAAAGCATCGATCCGCAGCGAGCTGCTGCTGCTGCGGAAGGAGAAGCGAGAGCTGCGGGAAGCCATGAAGGGCAGCACGGGTAGGTTGGAGCTGTCTGAGCGCTGAGGCTGATTGAAGGCACTCGGGTACAGCGGGAAGGCTCCAGAACTGGGCTGGGCTGAGGGCGCTGGGCTGGCGGTAGCGCTGTGGCTGTGAGACAGAATGGCTACAGCACGCTGCCGGGCTGGCAGCCCCACCTAGCGTCCCCGTCCGGGAGGATGGGTGGCTGCTGCGTCCCTGCGACCTCATCGCTGGGCAAAGGCTTTGAGCTGGCTCTGCTTGTTCAAGCAGGGACGAAGCTGCAGGACCTGGATCAGCAGGTGGCGGCGCTGGAGGAGCAGTGCCGGCAGAAGGAGCAGCGCCGCGTCGACCTGGAGCTCAAGCTGACCGAAGTGAAGGAGCGGCTGAAGCAGTCGCTGGCGGGAGGGCCAGCTCTGGGGCTGGCTGTGACCAGCAAGGCTGAGAATGGGGTACGCATCCCATCTTCCTCAGGCTCGCGGCTCGCAGCTCGCTGCTTGGGGTGGCAGGGGCAGCAACACTTGGTGAAGAGTGGACATCCCTGCTGCTGGGTCCCAGAGGTGGGAGGTTAAACATCAGTTAGGTTTGGCTGCATCAGTTTTATATCATAATGGCTTGTTCTGTTTTGTTTTTTCCTCCTGGCTGTCCTTGCTCCTTGGGTATCCTAAATCCTTCTCTTTCTTTCTCACCCTTCTCTGCAGGAAGCTGCAAATAAGCCAAATGGGAACCCCTCTGAGCACTTGGTCCCTGTTAACTGTGCAGCTGAACTGAGGAAAAGGAGTCCCTCCATCCTCCCTGCCAACAAAGGAAACGTGCTGCGGAAGGCCAAGGTCCTGCTTTGCTCTCCCTCCCTTTACTGGCAAATCTCAGCCTTTGTCTTGTCCCCCTCCCTTGACCATAAAATTTGGGGACCAGGAATACTCCCTACCCCAAAAGCAAGAGGTACTCCCAGGGTCCCCTGCAGCCAGGCTTTCTCTGCTTAGTGGCACCTGCTGCCAGCATGAGCCTGGCTTACAGAGAGATTTGGGAGGTGCAGGGCTGGCTAGGCAGGCAGGAAAGCATTGCCTAGACAATGCCCAAGGCAGCAGTGACCCAACTTTTGAAGATGCTGCGGTAATCTAAAGCTCTCAAAGGGCTCAGCACTCACTTTTCCAGTGATGTTTTCTCATCCCCTCCTTTTTTTCCTTTCTCCACAGGAATGGGAAAAGAAGCAGACTTAAGCCAGGCTGTAGGAATGCCTGCCGAGCCCTCACTGGATACTGGGGCTCATGGAGGAGCTGCAAGCCCCCTTTCTCTGAGGCACTGGGAGGGTGATGAGAAGGCACTGAGAAGGCACAGTTGAAGAGATGCCCTCCCATGCCCTGCCACTGCAGCACCATCTGCCTCGTGGGCAACACTATAAACCATGGGAAAGGGGGTGGGAAGGGGATTTGGGAAGCGGGTGGGGAAGGGGAGTCCTTTGTGGATCAGGGTCACATACTAATGGGAAACCCATCTCTGGGGGGAGCCTCCCACAGGGCCAGGAGTTTGAAGCAGGGTGTGTGTGCCCATGGTGGTACATAAGAAAGGAGAGGAGAGCCCAGGAGCAGAGTCAGCACTGCCCGGCAGGCACTCCAATTAATCAGGATCAGTGTGTGCCACCCTGGGGATGCTGGAGGCCAGGATAACCTTTTCCAAAGCAACCATGGACTCAGTTTTTGGCCCCACTGGTGTTGGAGTTCATGAACTGCTCAGGACTGGACACTTCAGAGACACTGATAACTCACCCTGCTCACTGGTCCCAGCTCTGCAGGGTCTCATCTCAGGGTTCCTCATGTCTCAAGCTTGCTGTGCTTCAACTAAGTGCCCTTGTCCATATTTTCTTCTTGTCCTCCAGGCAGTAAGGGTGGTGAGGAGAGCACACTGGCTTCCCTTGGGAGTGACTGAAGCTCAAATGGCAGCATGTGAAAGCAAATTAACAGGGGATACTTTTCAACCTTGCTTTGCAGCTAGAAGTGCTGCAAAGAAAGGGCTGAGGCCAGAGGCAGCCTGGCTCTCTCTGCCCTAGTCCCATGCCAGCTTTTGGGGCAACAGGGAAAGGGATGGGGTTGTCTCCTGGCCAACAGCACATTCACGCTATTGCTGCTGCAGTCAGACACAGATTGCCAAGGCAAGTGGTCAAAATGGAGTGAAGGAAAGTTTAAAAATTAAAAACAAAACAAAAACACCACAAAACAAAACAAAAATGCTTTCAAATGAGGGGACTGGAACAGAAAAGAGAAATAGAGGAAGGTCATTTAGCACAGTCAGAAACAAGGGGCAGGAATAAAAAGGAAAGGTCCGAGCTTTTGTACAGGGAACAAGGGAGCTGGCCTGTCCCCCACTCATGCTGCTGACTGCCACAATTAACCTCTGGAGCTCGCTCTTTCAAAGCCCTCTTGTTAGTAACCAGGTAAGCAGCTTTCAATAAAAACCTCTGGCACTGGCATGCCCCCTTCCCTGGCTGCAGGGAGCATGGCGGGTAAACTACCTCTTCTCACAGTGACATAGGTGTGGGATGGGCTTGGCACCCCTGCACCAGTGGCTGCTGGGCTGGGCAGGCTGCGTGAACCTTGTAAGCCAGGTTAGTGACTGCAGTTAGCTCACAGCTATCAGCTCAGCTGCGCACTGTGCACCGCTCAAGCTGGAGGGGCTCCCCAGCTCCCAGGAGTGAGATGGAGGGAAGCCCCATTCCTGTTGGTGCTCATCCTCTTCCTCACAGTAGCTTCTCCGTGCTGGGTGTCACTGCTCCTGCTCTCTCTGGGACCTGGAGCCACACTGTCCCATTTCACTTCAGAAAAGGGTAAAAGCTCTCTCCTCAAAGCAACATGTAGCCCACTAAAGAAACTAGGAGCCTCTGCCCATAGTAGGGAGAAATGGAGCTGGACCACCACAGCCTGTGAAAGCACATCACAGAATCATAGAATTATTCTGGTTGGAAGGGGCCTTAAAGACCAGGTTGTTCAAAGCCCCATCCAACCTGACCTTGAACACTTCCAGAAAGGGGCATCCACAACCTCTTCCAGTGTCCCACAACCTATTCCAGTGTCTCACCACCATCACAGTAAAGACTTTCTCCCTTCTTACAATCCTTTGGATTGAGTTTAAACCCCTTTTCTGTTTAAAACCATTACCCTTTGTTCTATCACGACACTCCCCAATAAAAAGTCCCTCCCCATCTTTCCTGTAGGCCCTCCTTGGAGGTAGTCCTCAGTTACAAAGCACATTTGGCTAAGGTTTGGGGGTTTGCTTTTTTAATGTTTATTCACCATGAGATAAGAAACATTTTTTGCTTGCTCCATCACCACCACAGATAAAGTCATCCCATCCTACTCAGTGCTTGTCAAGCCACACCTGGAATACTGTGTTCAGTTTTGGTCCCTGCTAGACTAAATAAATAAATAAATGGGGACAGGATAGAGAAAATCCAGAGAAGGGCCATGAAGATGATCAGACTGCTGGGAAGCTGCCAGGAAAAGATGAGATAATTAGGTTTATTCACAGTATCACATTATCACCAAGGTTGGAAGAGACCTCAAAGATCATCAAGTCCAACCTGTCACCAGGTTCAAGAGCTTCAAGAGAAGGCTTAGGGGAGACCTTCTCACCATGTTCCAGTACATAAAGGTGGCTACAAATAAGGTGGAGATCCTTTTCAGGAGTCACAGGGAAATGACAGGGGTTAATGGATACAAGTTATTCCTGGGGAGATTTCAATTGGACACAGGAGAAAAAAGAAGTATCTCAGTGTGAGAATAATCAGCCTTTGGACTAATCATAGGATTGTTTTAGTTGGAAGAGACATTTTAGATCAAGTCCAACCATTAATCCAGCACTGCCAGGTCACCACTAAACACCTTTGAAATGCCTTTCAGTTGTCTATAAAGGGGACCTGTAGGAAAGATGAGGACGAGCTTTTCAGTAGAGCCTGTTGTGGCAGGGCAAGGGGTGGTGGCTTAAAGAGGAGAGATTTAGACTACATAGAGGGAAGAACTCTTTTAACGTGAGGGCGGTGTAACAGTGGCACAGGTTGGTAGAAGCCCCATCCCTGGGGCTGGACGAGGCTCTGAGGATCCTGCTCCAGTGGCAACGTCCCTGCTGACTGCAGGGGCTTTGGGCTAGGTGCTCTGCACAGGTCACTTCCACCACAAAGCATTCTATGACCCTGTGAGCATCCTCCGCCCCGAGCTGCGCGGCCAGGGCAGCAGACCACCCCGGGCTCCCAGCCCGTCGGCTCGACCCGCCGCAGCCGCGCCGCAGCCGCCGAGGCGCTTCCCGCGCCGCCCGCCGGGACTCGTAGTCCCCGCAGAGGCTTCTGGGAGCTGTAGTTGGCGGGCTGCGCCGGCGCGCCGCTCCCCTCCGCCAGTCCGTCCGGCCCTCGGTCTGTCTGCGGGGCGATGGCCGTCCGCTCCCTGCGGCGCTTCGGGACCGGCCTTTCCCTCGGCGGCGCGGCGCGGCGCGGCAGGTACGTGAGGGCGAGCGAGGGGCTCCGTCGCCCTGCGAGCCGTTAACGGTCGCCAGCGGCGGCGGCGCTGACCCCTCCCCTGCTGTGGCGGGCTCGCTGCGAGACGTGGCAGCGCCCCGGGCCCGGGCCCGTCGCGGCGTTTCGTAGCCAGCGGCGCCGGTCCAGGGCCCGGGGCGCCCAGCGAGGTGAGGTGAGGCAGGGCCGCCCGCCACGGAGGGACACGTTGCCGGCCCTGAGTTCTTCAGAAGGCCTGGAACAAAAAGCAGGCTCTGAGTACGCGAGCTCTTGGACGGAAAAGTGACGTGTTTGGGGGAAGACCTCGTTTCAGTTTGTAGGGAAAAGTGTTTCTGTGGCCAGCTGTCAGGTAGCTTCCAGCGGTTAGGTGGATCCAGGGGTGATTCCTGCGCCTTGCCCGTCTGAACCCGTCTATGATTCCATGAACCATTCACGTGTCTAGTGTGCCCCTCGGGTTTCGGTGGCGATGCAGCACCGGTGCTCGGCATGTCTTGGATGGGCGAGGGAAGAGAGCCTGTTTCAGTAATGACCAGTCGTGTTTCTGGACATACAGGGCTTATGAAAGGGACACCTATAGCAGATCCTTTTTGGTTGTTTCAGTTAAATGTGGGCAGGTGAAGAGGGGGGGAAAAAAAAGAAGTCCAAAATGCGTGTGAGTTTATCCTAGAGGGTTTTCTCTGAAAAGGGAAAAAAAACCCCAAACCACCAAAAGGTTGTTAAATTCAATAAACGAATTCTGCAGCACATGACAGAAACATCTGTGTTTGTAACCAAGGGAAATGAACAAAAGAAAGAAGGGAAGTAACAATGCAGGTTATCTAATTCTAGAGGATTTTTACTGGGGAAAATGGACTACTTAAAGACAATCAAATCATTCTGCATCATGTAATAGAAGTAGTTATGTTTGGGAGTAAACATAAAGATGCGTGTCTGAAGGCTTTCCTCTGTCATATTCTCTTATACATGTAAAGACACCCTTTTGACTCTCTCAAGACATATGCCAGGTTTGAAATAGGTGCCTTTGGCGGGAGCTGAACAGGCTTCCTTCTCAGAGGATGACCAAAACCTGCTGGTGGTGTGAAGCTCCTCTTTTGTACTCCAGTTCTCCATGGCCCTGTCCGTGTTGCAGCCAGCAGGAGCAGCTCCACACAGCAAAGCGGTGGGGCCCAGGCATCCACGCTGCACGCCTCTTGGAGACCTTTAATCCTGGGTTCTCTCTAGTCTGGGAGTCTGCTGCTTGGGTACAGCCATCCTGCAGTAAGGGACACTTCTCAAGCATGTTTTCCAGTTTCATCCAAGGGGAATTCACATGATATTGATCTGTGGTATCTGTCCTTGAGGAAGCAGAGCAAAGTAACTGGGGGTAGTGAAGGGATTTCCTTCAGAGCTAAACCACTAATGCAGATGTTTCTGTTCTTCTGGGTACTTGGCTGCTTTGTCATGCTGATTTGGGAGGAGGAGGAAGTGTCGAAGGAGAGGTTAGGTAGGACCCTTTTGTTTAGAGAGAACATGAGGAGTTGGTTTGCGATGTTCTGCTATGGAGCTTGTGCTCCAGAGAGAGGCGATGCCATTGTTCTGACCACAGAGAGCTCTTCTCATCGTTTAAATTCTAATCTTTAAGGACAAACTGTCTTAAACCATACGTCTGCAATCAGCTTCTCAGCTGCATCTATCTGTTTGGCTTTCTGTGACAGCAGTTTGTAAATCACCATCTTGCTTGTATAATCCCTTCACACGCCCTGGGACTTCCACGTGTCTGTCACTTCAGGATGTGTCAACTTCCACCAGTGGGACTTCTGCCTATTTTTAGGGCAGCTGTCATCACGACTGTGTTTAAAAGATGGAACACAGTGCAGTGGACAGACAGTAAATAGCACTTGCCCTGTTTAGTGGAGTATTTCGTTCGTCCTGGAGGAAGAAGTAAATTGAGCGGCGTTTTCAATTCTGAGTAACAGTCCTTGAGAACTCCCCTTGGAGTCAGGCTGTGATTCTGTTTCTTGCCTATAACTTTTAAGGCAGGCTAGTCTGAACAGCACGTGATACCCGCTGCATTGCCCTGTGTGTGGGAGTGTTCTGTGACAAGCTGGAGAAAGGAGTCCATGCAGGCAGCTCTCTGCTTCACGTAGACTCTCCGCGTAGCTGAGGCACCGGTTCATTCATCCCCCTGTCCTCCTACACACCGAAACACACCCAGCAGTGTAGCAGAGGGAAATTACTCACCTTTGCTTCTCGAAGATAACTCATTTGTATAGCTTCCTTAAGTAGCAGGAGTGTAACCCATGGGGGGTGCCTGGCAAGGCTGCTTTCTCAGCTGCATTTCAGTTTCTTTGGTTCATCTGGGGCATGGCTCATTTCTACCCCTGCGTGTCTTTAAATGATATGGGAGACAATAAAGAACAAAGCTTGCAGTTAGTGCTTTCCATGGGCACACCTTTTATTTACAAAGAAAGCTTTACAGTCGTTTAAAGCCTCACCGATTGATTTTGAAGGGTTGGTGAAGAGGGTCCTTCTCTGCCCTCACCTCTGGTTCAGTCTACTTCCTATAACTGTGACAAAGTGCTGCGTTAACCAGTCAAAAAAAAAAAACCCAAATGAGGCAAGCATCTTAAAAATCATGCAAGGTGGGGTCATCTGGCTCAGTGAGATCTCTGCAGCAGGGGCTGAAATGTGGGGGTTTCTTCTGTGTTCTCATTCCTGGAGCCCAGAACCACAGTGGCTGGGCAGCATTTTGAAAAGAGCCTTTTGCCTCATTCTTCAGAGACCCCATTCCAGAGAAAATACACATAGGAGGAGCACTTTCAGACTGACCTGTGGTATGTAGTGTGGAAAAGGAGTGGCTTGACATACAGGTCATGTTTTAAGTACCCACCAAACAAAAAAATGGCATATGCAAATGTCTTCAGGTGGAAAAAGGAAGTTGCTCATTAGTGCTGTGGGACTTTTAGCAGCCATGTGTTAAAGATGAAATGCAGGAACATCTGGGCTGCTAAGCAGGGAGTGGTAGAAGATGCTTGGTGGTCTGTGGGCAGATAGAAATCTCTTAACCTGTGCTTTGATCATAGAGCTGAGCCAGGTTTAGTCGTGGCTGCCACACAGATGGGGACACTTCTTCCCTTCCCCATATTCACCCTTCTATATCTCACCAGACTTCACATATCCATCTTCTCTTTTGTGCTGCCACTTGCACTCATCTGATCTGTCAGCAAACCTATTCAGGGACACAATACAGGAAGATTTTTTTCATGTTCTGGGGTTAGTTTTCAGCTGGTTTCAACTCCTTGCACCTTCCTTCTGCACAGCCTCAGTAACCCCCGTACTGGAATAAAGGAGGCAAGCCTGTTCTTTCCAGTTGCTGCTGTAAGCTCAGGATCACAGGATGGTAAGGGTTGGAAGGGCCCTCCAGAGATCATCGAGTCCAACTCATCTCAGCTGAACAATCATGACTGATTTGATAGACCCAGAAACAAAAGCTGTGCACTTCTGACATGTTCGACCCAACCAGCAGAGCCTTGCTGAAAAGTAAGAAAGCTTAATGCTGCAGGCATGGTAATGTGAGCTCAGCTGTATCGATCCTGGGGCCCAAATTACCATCTCTGGGCAGTGTTGAATTGCGCTGTACAGACACAGAGCTTTGAGTGGGTGCCAGGGCAGTGGTTTCTGTGCTGCGTTTCGCTTGGCAGGTGTGCACTCAGAACATGCAAACCCCCTCTATTAAAGGGGATGATGAAAGCCCTGCTCAGAGGAAGAGTCCTGGTGTTCCTAAAAGGGAGACACCCTTCCTTGTTAAGCATACACTAAAATGTTTCCTGAAGAGAACTGGTTTGGATGGAAACTGAACTTTAGCCTGCAGACTCTGTTCCTGGTGTGAGGCATGAGAGGGAAGTGGGGCTGAGGTGTTGGCCTCATACTGTCAAGAATAGGTCCTGTCCTGGTCATTCTGTAAAAGCAAGTGAAAGAGAGGGAGTGAAAAACTTTGGTTCTGCTCTTGGTGTGACAGCATTGTGGTGGCAGGTGAAGGTCTCCATGGAAAAGAACAGAACTGAGTGAAAAATATTTCCCTTTGTTTTTCAAAGTGGCCAGCATGCTGCTTTGGATAATTTTCTAACCAGAATCTTTGCAACCAGACTTCTACCATCTAGTTGTTGGGAAACCTGTGGGATTGTCACAGTACAGAGTACACTTCTGAGCACCTAGGTGGTGTTTATACAACCCAATCCAATTATCTGACTCCTCGTTTGTTTCATCATTTCCTCTGCAAGTTGTGGAGTCAGCCTTCTGGGTGACCTCCACCTGCTCTACCAACACAAACCACTGACAAGTGTCATTTTTAGTTGAAAAGCTTACTTGGGATGAAAAAGTCATTGGAGATGAAGGGTAGGCTTCAAAATGTGAGGCCTGGGCTCATTTTGGTTGCTTTTGCTTGCAGGACTCTTTCACTGCCAGTAGAGATAAAAACAGTTGAAGCAGTTAGAACAGTTGGAGAATTTTAGGGACAAGCTCCAGTGGGAACATTTAGTCCTTTTTCCAGACAGCTAATGGAGCTTTCAAGGCCCTGGCAGAAAGCCCCAGAATATTTGAGATACACAAAATTTGGTCATGCCTTTGAGAGCTCTCTTTGGTCTCTTAATTAGTCTTCAGGAAATGTGGGTACAGCATTTGCTGTAAGAAGAATGAACTGGTGAAAGGTTCATCAATAGGATGAAAGCCCAATGCACCAAATACTGTATCTCATTTCACCCAGGAGAACAAACAGGTCAGAGCATCCAGGAATTGAATCCTCCATTAGCCAGCAGTTTGAGATGTGTGTCTATCTTTGCCTCTGCAGAAACCCACAGCAGTTCCACTGGTGGCTTCCCCTTCTGCAGTCACTGTGATACCCTAGGGAGCTGTTCAGGCTCTACCTGTCTTATGGGTTTGCAGATCTTACTGAATTTGCTCAGAACTTGTTTTGTTTCTTTCATAATTGCAAAACCAGCTTTATGCTACTTCCATCCTTTTCAAGACTGCCTTGCAAAAAGTGTTTCTGAAGTTTGACATTCAGTGTGGATCATCTGTACTGGGAGGCCAGCAAAAATGCAACCCACAACTTGTTTTCTAGTGAAAACTTGACTTTTCAAGATACAAAGAAGTGGTTCACAGCCTCTGTCAAGTCTTGTGAGTCTAAAGTAAAAAGATTTTCAACACATCTACGTGTCTGTGTGCTAGTTGTCCCTAGTTTCTGAAGAGAGTTAACATTTTCTCTAGAATCCTGTGTACCATTTTTATAAAAGCCTGCTTTTAATAATGACTCTAAACCAGAATTCTTGCTGACCCTGCTGTTACTTAACACTCCTTCTTTGTTGCTAGTTTTTATTTCAGGGCATCCTCCTGTGTTTTCAGCACTGCAGCTCAGCAGAGAAGTACAGGAGACGAGTGTGGCCCAGAAGATCCACGTGATGAGCCCAAGCATCCCCTTTCTGACTGTGCCTTAGAGCACAAAGCCATCAAATTGGAAGAACAAGTCCGGGATCTAACTGTGAGTGTGCTGCCATTGGCATCACTATATCTTTTGTCCAGTCCCTTTGACTTGGTCTGCCTTTCAGCCCCAGCTTCTCCTTAAACCATATGACATACAACACCACTGTGCCCTGGCAGCCTTTAGAGCAGCTGTGCTCTAACTGTGAGAGGGTGCGTTGTGAAAGCACAGTCTGCCTTCCTCAGAAACACCATCTGTCAGTAGTACCTAGAAGCAGATCCCTGACAGTATGATCATGGCAGGCAAAGCTTTGTTGGAGATGGTCTGGTCAATTCTTCCACAGCCCTGTACACAGGGAATGACAATAGTTTTGTCTGAGAAGGAACATCCTCTTCACTGACAGTGGTGTGTGGAAGTGGTACGGACCATGTTACATCATTGAGGAACAGATGTGACTAAGGAGAGGATTAAATCCCTCAGCAGTGGGCAGTTCTGGACGTGAGAGCACTGCACCCAGTGCTACAGCAGCCGGCCACAGATCTGTTGCTGGCTTGCATCTCAATGGCCACAGTGAGCCAGGCAAAAAGCAGCGGCCTGACAGTGCAGTGTTCTATGGAGCTGCACCCTGACTGCTTCTTGCCTGCACTGGGGTCTCCTGAGCGACTTGCAGTTGTACTGATTAATTGGTAGGAGAGGAACTTGGGTTTGCCTGTAATGAAAGCACAAGAGCCCAGCACAAGCTTCTGACATGAAGGATGTTTTTAAAGGGATCACCAGCTGCTGGGAAACTTGGTTTGCCTCCTTGCTTGACAGTCTCCCCTTGCTACTGTGGTTGCAGGAGCGATACCGGAAGGCCTTGGCAGATTCTGAGAACGTCCGGAGGAGAACGCAGAAGTTTGTGGAAGATGCCAAGCTCTTTGGTAAGCAGAGTGAGGGCAAGCTGTGCTCACAGCCATGGCCTGCCTGTCTGAACATAAAATGCTGATCAGCAGCTTTCCTATACCCTGCATCCAGCCCTCATTCACTGTACAGTCTGGCATGATATTTGGCCTGGACTCCTGGTGTCTGGGTTTATTTGCTATTTTTTGTGTATGTCCAGCTGTATCCCATCAGGTTTACCTCAGTGACTGTTTTGTGGTTTGTTTGGGGGATTTTTTTTTTCCAATCTTTGAGTTTTTTAGTAATAAAATATGCCCAGTGCAGTTGAGTGCAGTTCTACTGACTTGGTTGGAAATGGTGTGCTGAAAATTGGCTCTGGCAGGGTGCATTTCATGCTCTTAGCTGTGTCATCAGGCCGTGATCTCCTTTACTATATTAACAACCTCTTCTCTTCTGCTCCAGCTTTTGGAAGGTAGAATCTACCTGGAACAAAGATTGTCAATTCTTATATCAGTTGTTCTTTAAAACTTCTATAAGAAATATTTTAGCATCAGTGAAGCAGGCTAGGTTTGTAGCTTTGGCAACAGAGGCAGGTCAGGGGGGAAGAAACTGCTGTTCAGTCATCACACTCCCTCAGTACCATCTCTGAGAAATATTCTCCACAGTGCATGAATCTCAGAAGGTGTTTTCTTAGTTAATTCTAGCAGCTGTGCAGTTAGAGCTGCTGTATTTTTCTTACATTCTACCTGTTGTGCTATGAAATGGCTGTTGAGTGCTGGGATAACAGAAGGCAGCTGTCTGCTCTCACTAAATCTATCCCAGCTTTAAAAGGTGCCTTCAAACTGCTGCGACTTTGTGCCTGTCATTGGTAGCGTAGCTCTGTGTGTTCTGTAAACTGCCCTTCATTTACTTCTTGCTTCTTTGTGCCCACAGGGATCCAGAGTTTCTGCAGGGACCTTGTGGAGGTAGCTGATATCTTGGAGAAGACCGCCGAGAGCGCCGCGGAAGACGCAGAACCCAGCAATCCAAATCCAACCCTGAAGAAAATCTACGAAGGCCTCTCTCTCATAGAGGCCAAACTGCACAGCGTGTTCGCCAAGCACGGCCTCCAGAAGATGAACCCTGTTGGCGGCAAATACGACCCCTACGACCACGAAATAGTCTGCCACGTACCGGCCGAGGGGCTGCAGCCAGGCACCATCGCCCTGGTGACTCAGGATGGTTATAAACTCCACGGTCGCACTATCCGGCACGCGCTGGTCGGCGTGGCGGTGGAGTCACAGGAGTGACCCGGGCTTAGCCGTGGGCATCTGGGACCTTGCTGAGCTGAGGACCCCTCAGCGCTCAGTCACAGCTGCAGCTGCATGTCTTTACTTATTTATTGAGCGGGGTTTGTATTGTGTGTTGGCTTTACACTGTGTGCAGTCGTTTTGCCCCGAGTCCCAAGGTACTTGTGTATTTAATAACCCTCTTTGAGGTGTGTGGAGTAGCACCAGGAGCCTGCTGGTAGTCCGAAACGTGGCGCTGTAGCCCCTTTTCCGCTGCTCATTTCCCCGTTAATGGTTTATGGGGAAGAGGGGACATAGGGGAAAGAAAGGGAAATCTCCAAGAGCTAGGGAGTCTTGTCTCCTGCTTCCATTTCTGAGACAGTCTCCTGCAGTGGCCTTCGGGAAAGTATCTTCTCCAACTCAGTTTCCATATGTGTAGTAAAGGAGTAGAATAATACTGACCTACCTCACAGGAATGTGGTGAGGCTTTTTCTTTGCAAAGCACAGAGAGAGGAAAAGCCCAAAGAGCTGACTGTTATTATCAGGCTGGTTTTGGTGTCTTCCCTTGTCCCCAGACTCCTAAGGTGGGGCTGAATATGATCACTTGAAATGACATTCAGAGGCAGCTTTTTCTTGTGTCACTTCAGGAAAACAATCCTGAATTGATGACATCTCTGTTGTACTACAGTTGAGTAAGGATGACATTTTAAAGACAATTCAGTTGTTAGGCCAAGGCTAACATGTTCATGTTTGTTCTTCAGGTAAAATTTCAGCTTTCCTCATTCCTTGGTGGAGTCAGAAAATGGCTCTCAAATCTTCTTTTCTTTTTCCCCAGCCAAAAAGTATATTTTTGAGGAGAGTAATTTCTCTGCCCTGATGGGTATTTGTGCAGCTTTCAAGCATGATAAACTATACACTCTTTGTTGCAGCTGCTGGCAAAATGGAGATGTGCCCTTCAGCAAGAAATCTGGACTGTTCTGTTTTCTCAGCTCTCCAATAATGATACTCAAATAACACTCAGATAACTTACAGTTCACATTCAGATTCTACTTTTGCGCAGTCGTAGTAAGTATTAAACCTTTTGGGTTTTGACACAAGGAGAAAAATCTCTTCTACTAAAAGTCTCAAGTGCCCTTGAACCAATTTTAGCAGCAGTGTCAAGAAAGCAAGAGAAGCAGAAGGCTGAGGAGGTGAAAGCTGACTTCAAGCCACCCTCTTCGTTGGAGGCATGTTGTTGTCACAGCATGGCAGATGTCTTTCCCAGTGGCCCTTTTGCCTGGGAGTCCATTTATCTCAGCTGAAAGGATGCAGTCCCTGAGTAAGATCAGAATTTAACTCTTGGCAGAGCAGCAAGCAGTCTAATGACAGAAGAGTTGTGTAAACCATCCTGTGGTCTGCACCACACAAAGCCAAGGCAGGAATGGTGGTTTTCAGGTTGTTTCTTACAGATTCGTTAATTTCTGCCTTTCTACTTTCTGAAACTGGATCCACAGCCTGACAGTTACTTCAGATCCACTTGCAAAAACTTTTTACTTGTGATGGATGTCATCAGTGGTTTGGAGGAAAGCTTGTTCTCCTCCCATTCCTTTGCAGGCTTCAGTTGCATAATCCTTTTGTGGTGGACTTCAAGATTACCGCAGCCTTCGATTAGCAGCTATGGAGAGTTTCACCTGGGGAGACTCTGTGCAGCTAGTTGGCTATCATTACAGGAACTTAAGGAAGATGCACATTTCTAATATGCTCTGTGCAAGCTGCTTTAGTGACAGCTCTGTGTGGGCAATTCAGTAGCAGATACTTTCTGAAGTGCGGTTTTCTGCCTGTCTGTTGTTAGGTTTTGAGGCAGGTACGTGAGATTTCAACGCTGAAACCCTGCTTCACAGCAGCATTTGATCACTTTGGACAGATCTCTTGTTCAGTGCTCTCATTTTAGCATGTTGAGAATGCATAGAGAGATATAAGAGTTCATGTTCATTATTTTGCTGGTCTGTGTGCCGACTGGGCCACCAGGTTGTGCTGTTACTCAAGACAAAGAATGGATAAAAGAACAGTAAAATATGTAACACGGCAGTGCAAGTCTTGCTGTTCTGCCTCAGGACTGTCTGCAGCCTGCTCTGAGGAACCTATGAAAGGAGTGTGTGGGTTCTCTTCTGCCTCTTCAGCCCCTGCTAGGTCAGCTGAGTCTTTTTTGCAATATGAGGGTAAAGCTGGTTATGGAAAATGACTTTGAATGTGAAACTTCATTTATAGGGAACAAAACAAAAGGCATTTTACATGACGGGTAGCTCCCTGGCATAGAAGGGCTGCAGCTTACCTGTTCTGGATTTAGAAGTAGTGTGTGATAGGTAGTGATGAAATCCAAATCCTTTGTAAGCTGACCCACAGAGTCACTTGACTGTGAAAGTATACTGCAGCTACTTGGTCCACCTTTGGACTGTTTGTCAAGCCTGCCTGTCTCCTCAGCTAATACTGACACATTTTTGCCTTAAAGGAATACCCTGAAATGCACTCCAGGGCCTTCTGTCTGTACTTTGAGCTTACTGATTCCACTTGTGTCTCTGGAATCCGCTTTCACTGAGACGTTGCTGTGTGGCTAGAGCAGGAATCTGAGGGATCCAGTTCCCCTGCAGTCTTTCTTACCCTCCCACAGGCCCTGTTTTATTTTGGGCAAGCTATTTTTCCAGTTCATGCCCCATTGTTTGTTTGTTTGTTTGTTTGTTTGTTTAATCTGTGAACTTCTAGAGGATCTTACCAGGCTTTTATGATGTTTACTCTAAGACCTTCCCTCTACTTAGAGACTCTATTACAGAAGTTACCAAAGAGATGAATACTGTAGCTGTTGTTTTAGTTTCTGCTTCCTTTGAATGGTAAAGTGAAAACGAAATAACCAAACTTGGATCCTGTCACAGAAGGCAAATTTCTGTGGCAGAATCCGATTCCCTTGCCTTTCAAGCACACTTAATGATGGCTTTTGTTGTGGATGAGGTTATGTAAGGGTGGATTGAATTTCTCCTCTGTAGGTTCTTGCTCCCTTGTCTGCCCAGTGTGAAGTTTGCACGCTCAGCATGGCGGGGCAGGGTCCCTGGTGGTGCAGTTCCACTGCACTCAGCAGAGTTACAGCAGAGAGGAGAGCGACCCAAGAGCTTTTTCTCTCCAGTCCCTTTATTCAGTGACTGTTTAATGAAACACTAATATATATATACAAAAAAAACATTTATTAAATGTTATATATAACATTTAATAGAAGTTCCAAAAGTTCAAAGCACAGACACCTCCATCTGCAAGGTTAACAAATGTTATATATAACATTTAATGAAAGTTAGCAGGGACATGGTTGCAGAGGAGAGGAAGTGTCACATACCTCTTAGTCACTTCCAGTCCATTTTTCTCAGCCATAAACTGAAAAGCTTGAGCTGAAATTGTGGACAACTAGCTAAGACAAGCATGTGAAGGTGATACGTGGACCTGCATTTCTGCTCTTGGGTAGTGGGCAGCCCTGCTGAACGTGGGCTTGTGTTGTTCTGTAACCTTGCCATGCTCCATCAGTGGGATGTATCTGAGTTGAGCTTCTGGACAAGCCTCCAGTGGCACTCTCAGGAGTCTGGCAGCAGTGGGAGCAGTGCAGAATGTGAATGTTGCATTGTGAACCTTCAGTGCTTCAGCAGCAGAGCTTCTGTTGAGAAACAGCTGTGATAAATCAATGGCTGTTAGCAGTCCTTTCCTTAAAAAAGAAGGCAAAAGTATTTAAGTTTTATATTGTGAATATTGTAGTGTTTCTTTATTTTTGAACTTGAGCTGTTTTGATATTCCTTGCAAAGTCAAATGAACAAAGTGTGGCTTAATCTCCAAAAATCCATTTTAGGTGGGGGGAAACCTCTATCTGTTGTACGGTTTTGTGTTTCTCCCCTCTTTGTTTACCCAAAGGCTCTGGCTGTGTGAAAGACAAAAGACTGAAGTGTGAGAGTGTTGCAAGGATCTGACAAGACCATTTGAGTTAATGCTGGAAAGGACTGATTAAGTGTCCAGATACTGCCCTTTTGCAAAGAAGAAGAATAAAAAAACTGCAGTTGCTTCTTTCTCCTTTTTTTCTCCCTGCCCCAACCACCACTGGCCAGTGGGCCTGATCTGATTGCCTGCAGCTCATGGCAGTACTTTGTAGAACATTTTATTAACAACACTTAAAGTGGACTCTCAGAGGGTAGTGGAACACTGGAACAGGTGGAACAGGAGGTGGTTAGGGTCCCATCCCTGGAGATATTCAAGGTGATGCTCAACAGGGCTTTGAACAACCTGTTCTAGTTGAGGATGCCCCTGCTTACTGCAGAGGGGGTTGGACTAGCTGACCTTTGGAGGTCCACCCCAGACTATTCTGTGATTCTGTGATTGAATGAAATGCACACACACAAGAGTGTGTCATCTTTCCTCACACAGAGCAGTTGCCAGAGGTTACTACCCCATTGTGTTGTCCTCTAGTACTTCCATCCCTCTTGCTGTGTCTGTTCCTAAGTATGCCCACTCATGGACCATGGTGTGGAGAAATGCTGCCTGCCAGCCTTTGGTGCTGTGGTTCATGCTGTATAACTCTGCTAACAGTTGAATCCTCGACAGCTGGTTTTGCTTTTCCCATTCCATTCTCTCTCAGCTTCCCTTTGCTGCATTTTTGCCCCTCTGTACATGGTGTGTTGCAGCGGGCACGTACTGTATGGCAGCTCAGTTAAGGCTGGCTTAGCACACACTGTGTGTTAATGCTGTGGTATCTGCAGGCAGGTTATGATTGCAGGGATTTGTTGGAGAAAAGAACAGGCTTTCTGTGTAGGGGAGTGACTGTAACAGACACCATTCTCCGTGCAGCCTCTGCCAAACCAGCCAGGCCTCCATCCCTGCTTTTTTTGCCTTAGAATCCTAACAGTGCCATGTTGGCAGGGCCTTGCTTGCCTTGTTCTGGGCACTGCTCCCTAGGAAAGAAAACCTTTGGCAAAGACCATTTACAAATGACCTTTCTGGATGTGCTAAAGATCCAAAACTGAAGTCCCATTATAGGCACTCTTTTATAGAGGCTGTCCCATTATAGGGGACTGAAATGCAGTGGCCCTACTTGGTGTTTGCTCTACAGCAGTGCTCCGTGCTCACTAACCAGACTAGATCAGGAAATGGTGCTGCCCACTGCTGTGTTAGTGATTTCTGGCTCTGCTGGTTTTTCTCTGCAGCAGCAGTGAGAGTTGGGAGTTTTCAAACCACAGACACCTCCATCTGCAAAGATGCATCAGAGAGTGTGAGCAAGGGGAAGTGCTTTCTGCTTATGGCACAGTGTTGCAGAATGCAGCGAGCAGGGCTGGGGCTGCTGCGAGAGGGAAACAATTGGGAGTAGGAGTGACCCGGTCTCCTCGGAGCCTTGCTGTCTGTACAGGCAGATTTCTTGTCGCCCACAGCCACGGTGAAATCAGGCTGGTTAAGTAAGAGCTCGTTAAAACCTAAGACGTGCTGTAAAGATATTTGTGTGCTCTATTTTAAGCAGCTTTGGAAACACTGCCTCTCCGTCCTGGTAGAGTCACATTGCCCATTGTAAGGACTTGGGTGAGCTGAGCAATGGTGGGTTTTGTCTGTGCCCCTCCCCTCAAATGTTCACACCTGAGTTTCTGGGTTGTGCATTGTCTTCCATGCAGGAACTCTGAAGCAGCTCCTGGCTGGGAGCCCCCTGGGAAGGGGCTTGTGTTGTGTTTCTCCTGGGACAAAGTTCAGATCACAGATTCTCAGACCTCATTTTGTCACGTTGTACAGGGCCGGCGCTGGGCTGCAGCAGGCTCAGGGGCTGTAGTTACATGTTCTAGCTGTTCCAGAGTTTTTGCTCTCTCTCTGCTATCCTTTGTAATCTGAGCAGCAGCAGGCTCCCAGAGGGGATCCCATCGCACAGGCTGTTTGCTCTCTGGTTTTGCCTAGGGCAGAAATTGCAAGCAAAAGCTTGACGTGCTTTTTGCTGATGCATGAACCATGCAGGATCCAGCCTGCTCCCCTCAGCCGGGTACTGAGCACCATGTGCCATCAGCCCTGCACAGACTGAGCCCCTGGAAAATGTGCTGCAGCAGCAGCTTGGCCTAGGCAGGACAGCCCACAGCGTGCCTGCAACAGAAGTGGTACCAGGGGGACCTCCTGGGTTTCCACCCCTTGCTTAACCATTGGGTTTGTTATGAATAAGATGCTGTGGAGCGTCCAGAGGGACGCAGGGCCAGTGTGTGAGGGACAGAAGACACTGAGGGGCCTCACTGTGGCTGTGCCTGGGGTTTTTTGTGTGCTGCACCCGACGAGTTTGTATGCCGAGGGTCTCCTCTGACCCTCCAAGTCGTTCTGTGAGGTTGAGGCTGGTGCTAGTAAGTCTCACGGACCGTCGCGTAGAGAAATCCGCAGAACGCACCGCCGTCAGACGGCAATTCCCCGGACAGTTGACATGGGTGCAGCTGGTTTCATTGTTGCCGCGCTGCTCTCTCAGAGCTGGGAGGTGTTAGCACAGAGCCCCTTTTCACGCTGCCGCTGTGCCCGCGGTGAGGCCGCAGCCGGCCTTGCACGGCTTGCCCGAGGCCGGGGGAAGCGGCGGCTGCGCGCATCCCCCGGCTCTTCAGGAACAAAGCCTGCTCGCCTCCGCCAGCTCCTCCTCCTCGGCGCTCGGGGCTCCAGCGCCGGGCCGGGCCTGTCGCCGCTCGCCGGCACGGGGCTTCCCTCCTGGCCGAGTCGCTGCCCGGGCAGGGCGGGGCAGCGGCAGGGGGTTGGGGGGCCGAGCTTGCGGTAAGGGGCGGGCCGGGCCGGGCGCCGCCGGGACCCGCTCTCCGCGCCGCCGTTAGCGCCATGGCCCCGCCGCCCGCCGCGCTGCTCCTGCCGGCCCTCGCCGCCCTCCTGATGCCCGCCACCGCCGCCCGCGCTCCGCCGCGCAACATCGGTAGGAAGGGGGGGCGGGCAAGGAGGACATTAATACGGGGCTGGGAGGGGACATCCATCTTCGGTACCGGCAGCACCGGCCTCCTCCTGCCTGCCTCTGGGGGTGGGAGAGGGGACCTCCGGCATCCCGCGTTTGCGGGATCAGAGCGTGCTGCCATGCGGGCCCCCGGCACTCCCGCTGCATCCCTGCCCTTTCCCCCTCCGCGGGAGGGCCAAGGAACCGGGGAGGCTGGGCGGCGGGGCAGCGGCAGCCCGCCACTCAGCCGGGGTTCGGTGCTGATCTCGCCGCTCTCCTCCCTCTCCGCCGGCAGCCGTGGTGGGTGCCGGGCTGGGCGGCTCGGCCGTCGCCTACTTTTTGCAGCAGCACTTCGGGCCGCAGGTGCAGCTGGATGTGTTCGAGCCGGCGGGCGTGGGGGGGCGGCTGGCCACCGTCACCGTCAACAAGCAGCAGTACGAGAGCAGGGGAGCATCCATCCACGCCCTCAGCCTCCACATGCAGGACTTCGTCAAGATCCTGGGTGAGCACAAGCATCCCAGCGCCCACATTGCTTCTGTCCCTGAGTCGGGAAGCTGGGGTGCCCCTGGGCTGCTTCCAGTCTGCTTTGGCACCCCGGGCACGTGGTGGCCCTCATGCTGTCCCTGTGCCCTAGCTGCATTCTGCCCTGGAAGAGAAAGGGATGTGGTGGACCAGTCTCAGGAGTAGGGATCCTGATGGAATTAGTGTGTGGGAATTGTTCATAAACTCCCAACAATGCGCCTCAGGAGGCAGCAGCAGCTCGATGTGGTGCCTGAACAAATGGGATCTGGCTGGTGTGCCAGTGTCCTAGAGTCCTACACTCCCTAGTGCTCCTCCAAGAGTATCTTAGCCAGCATCCCTGCTACTGTGGTGTTTGGTTCTGGCCTTTCCCAGTCACCAGCCAGCTCCAGGGAAGTGTGCCAATCCCCCCTCCACTCCCCACAGGCCTCAAGCACCGGCGCGAGGTGGCAGGGAAGAGTGCCATATTCAGCGGGGAGCACTTCATCCTGGAGGAGACCGACTGGTACCTGCTCAACCTCTTCCGGCTCTGGTGGCACTACGGCATCAGCTTCCTGCGCTTGCAGATGTGGGTGGAGGGGGTGATGGAGAAGTTCATGAGGTAGGAGAGCCCACGGGGCTGGAGAGACGGGGGCTCTTCCCCAACACCAGAGCATCACCAGGTGTCCTGTGTGCCTGTCTCATCCAGGATCTACAAGTACCAGGCACACGGCTATGCTTTCTCCAGCCTGGAGGAGCTGCTGCACTCGCTGGGGGGTGATGCCTTCATCAACATGACCCAGCGCTCCGTGGCCGAGTCCCTGCTGGAGGTTGGCGTCACACAGCGCTTTGTGGACGATGTCATCGCGGCCGTCCTGCGCTCCAGCTACGGGCAGTCAGTGCTGGTGCCTGCCTTCGCAGGTGAAAGCGGGGACCCCCTCTCCTGCCCTTGAGGCTCTCCTTCCCAGTGTCCCTTCTATGGGTAGACTGTTGAGCCACTCTCCTCTTCCTCTCCCCAGGAGCCATGTCTCTAGCGGGGGCGCAGGGCAGCACTTGGGAAGTGGAAGGAGGCAACAAGCTGGTGTGTTCAGGTCTGCTGAAGCTCACCAAAGCCAACATCATCCCAGCCAGGGTGACAGGTGTCTCTCTGCACAGCTCAGGTGAGCCTGGGCGTGGGATCTGCTCTGTGCGCCACCAGCCTGGTTGTGGGCTGGGCGTGTCAGGGCAGGAGATTGGTGGTGGCAACATGAGGATTCTACGGGTGCAGAAAGCACTGGGAGGGTGGAGAGTGTCCTGGACCTGGTACAGCATTTGTGTGAGGGCCTGGGGATCTGTCCATCTTCTCCTCTTGTCTTGACTTCTCGAGGTGCCTCAAATCTCTTCTGTGGCACCATCCTTGTTACAGGCTTGCTCCCCAGTGCAGCGTAGCAGGGCTGCATAACAGGAGTCTGGGGAATAGGTTGTGCTGCCCTAGTCCTCCTTGTCCCACTAGGCTGGGCTTTTCTTTAAAACCTTCCCACAGGCTTGATAAAACCTTTCCACTGCCCTAAAGCGTCAGGTCCTCATCCATAACCATCTGATGCTATGGTCCAGCACTGGTGTGTAATGGAAAACCAGTGGATGTGGAGGAAAAGAGGGGGCCAGAGCAATACCACATGGGGCACAGGACTACTCCTAACTGTCCACCTTCTCTTTTCAGAGGGCAGAGCCCTGTACCAGGTGCACTATGAGGGCAGTGAAGGCCAGGGCTCAGCTTTCTACGACATGGTGGTCGTGACGACTCCCCTGCACCCCCGCAGGAGCAACTTCACCTTCGAGAACTTTGAGCCACCAATCGCTGACTTCCCTGGAGCCTTCCAGCCCTCTGTCACCTCCGTGGTGCATGGCTACCTCAACTCCTCCTACTTTGGCTTCCCTGACCCCAAGCTCTTCCCATTTGCCAGCATCCTCACGACCGACACCCCCGAGCTCTTCTTCAACGCCATGGACAACATCTGTCCCGTCAACATTTCGGCAGCTTTCCGCCGCAAGCAGCCCCAGGAGGCCGCAGTGTGGCGTGTCCTGTCCCAGCAGCCGCTGGACAAGCAGCAGCTGAAGACCCTCTTTAGGTCTTACTACTCGGTGCAGGTGACAGAGCGGCAGACGTATCCCCGCTACGATGCTGCCAAGTCCCTCCCACCCATCGTGCTCCATGAGAACCTCTTCTACCTCAGTGGTGTGGAGTGGGTGGCCAGCTCCATGGAGATGATAGCAGTGGCAGCCAAAAACGTGGCCCTGCTGGCTTACAACCGCTGGCATCAGGACCTGGAGAAAATCGACCAGAAGGATTTGATGCACAAGGTGAAGACTGAACTGTGACAGCCAGGGGAGGTGGTGGGCCAGGAGCTTCTCTGTGTAGTAGCCTGGGGAGTATTTATTGCCTTGAGGACAGCAGGGGGTTTGGGGTTGGGGGAGAACGGACAGGCTGTGCCCTGGACAGCTTGAACTTGCGTCACCTTCCTTCAGGAATAGTCCCTGCCCAGTGCTGCTGTGTGTCTGTGCTGTGTTCCCTATTCCCTCTGCTCAGGCTTTACTGGACAGGAGCCTGTAGCTTTTCCTCTTGAAAAAGGGTCCCTGTACCTCTCTTTTTGGGAGGCACTTTCCAGGATAAGGCTGATGGGCATGGGCAGCAGGTGGGTCTCCACCAATGGGCTGCCCAGCTCCTCACACAGCCTCTCCTGCCTTCCTGGTTTTTCTTCTGGAAACAGCTGGCCCTGGCTGGGGCAGGAGGTCCCATGGCTTCTGCCATGCCATGTGCTCCTGGAGCCAGCCCTGCACAACAGCCTAATGCCCTGGGGCTGGGCATGCAGGGTGAGTTGTCACAGGTCCTGGCTTGCAGGGAGAGTTGCCTGCTGCTGCATGCTGCCTGTTTCCAGGCTGTCCAGGTTTCCCTAAGCCTGGGGTTCAGCTGAAGGGGACTGAAGAGCCTCAGTGGGAGAAGTGGGTATGGAGGGCCAGAGGGGCAGCACAATGAGCTGAGGTAAAGGAGGCTCAGACGAGGGTCAGCAATGCACTTTATTGAAGACATCAGAAGCCACTCAGATGTGCTCATGTCCTGCTCCCTGGGCTGCCTGGCCAAGTACAGAACTTGTAAGTGGGCTTGGGGGACCTGGGGGACTGAGCACTCGAGAGCTGTTGCACTGATAGCAGACAAAGGCAAACAGGGACTTTGGGGAAGCAGAAGGCCTGGTTCTGCCCAACTGGAGAGACTAGCAGGCAGTTGCCTCCTTCTGATCCCCAGCCCACCCTGCTGAGCTCCTCCCTGGAGGTGAGAGTGTCTCACTGTGTAGCATGGTGACTTCCAGGGGTGGCCCTCTGCTAGGTGTCCCCGAAGTGGAGCTGAGACTGATGGAGTATGGCAGGGAATTTTGGGGAGCTTGGAGCTGCCACTGCCTCGAACAGGAGCTCTCCTCACCCTGGCGCTTAGTTGGGTGACCCTCTCCCAGAGCAGGCAAACTCAGGAAGCGAGAGCAAGCTGATTAGATGCCCACGGGTAGCCGAAGGGGTTAGCTTTGCGACCTCAGAAGATGCAGGTGCAGCCCACAGCAATGGTTTCCATGACCATCTGATACTTCTTGTGACACTTCTTCCCGAAGTGCTTGTGCCCCACCTCGGCTGGCAGCTGGCAGAGCAGGCGGCGCACGGGCAGCCGGCTGTAGATGGGGACGCTGGCCATGGTGCGGTCCTCCTGCATGGTGAAGGGGTTGATGCAGCCAGTGCAGAGGCAGCGGGCCTCGGGGAGCTCTGCTGGGATCCGCGCTGCGTCGTGGTTTATGCTGGAGGAGAGGGAAAGCGAGGCAAGGCTGGAGAGATGGTGAAATGAGGGGCGGTGGGTGGCTGGGGAGAGGCAGGATGATGTCTCCACGAGGTGAAATGGGTGGGATGCATCCCACCGCACCCCCCAGCAGCCACTGCAGCTCTGTGATGCTGGAGCTGTGGCTGCCACAGTGCTGGCACGGAGCCACCATGCATGTCCCCGACGTCCCCCCCCCCCCCAAGCTCACCTGTAGGCCCAGGGGGACAGGCTCCTCCGGTTGGACCTCCAGAGCCTCAGGTTGACCTGGCACTTGGTGTCCCTGGGCTCAGAGCTGTTCTTCAGCTGGCGCACCATGTCCTGGATGCTGCGCTCGTAGTCTGCCATGCTGGTATAGGGGTCATCCGGGGCCCAGGTGAGGGCAGGGGTGGCTGTGGGGGCCCGCACCAGGCCCCTTCTCCTGCCTTTTGCTGCCTTGCTTTGGTCCTTTGCTTCAGGGACCACCACCATGGCAAAGGTAAAGATGCAGAGGAGAAGCTGAGGAGAAAGGAGGATGGTATGTGACAGCAGCCTACAGGGCTGTTGTGGAAGGGGAGCTCTCCCCCCTTCCATGGGCCACCAGGCAATGGCAGGACTACACTGGCTTCAGGGAGGCATGTGCCAAAGGGCCTGCAGGCAAAACCCACGGGAACATGCAAGGGAAGTTTGCAAGGAGTGGTGGACACAGAGTTGTGGTGAACCCCTGGCCCAAGTCATAGCTGATGCATGTGGCTGTGAGGCCTCTCATTCTGGTTGCAGTTGGCAGCTGCATTGCCCAAACTGCCCCTGCCCAAGCTGTGCCCAATCCCTTCCCTGCCCACCCCAAGACAGTTGCGTGCTGGCAAGGATGGGTACACTCTCAGTTCAGGCTGTACCTGGACAGCCTGTGGTTTAAATGGAGCTTTAGAGATGAGACAGTCAAGAATGGGATCTTTATCCAAAGCCTCCTCTCCCCTCCCTCTGTGCTCTGAGGATGGTGAGAGAGAAAAGATGCTTTCTGCTTTGCTTCTCCCTGTGACCTCGCAGGGCCAAGCTCCCATGTGCTGACACCCGGCAGGCTGCCCAGCACTGAACAAAGTTGCTTTCTGTAGTCGTGCTCCCTGCTATTCGTGTCCCTGCAGCTGGCCACAGGCAGCCCCACACCCTGCTGTCTATCCCTCAGCCCTTCCCAAGGTGTGCAGTGCCCAGGGGCAGGGACCACTCGCCCAGAGCTGTTTGCCCCCTCCGCTGCCAGACTGTCCAGTCAGACTGTTGTGGCTTTGCTCTCTGAAGCTGCTGCATCCTCTCCATGCCAGGTGTGAGAGCAATGAGCCTGGCATGTGCCTCCAAAGCCAACAAACCCAGGTAGCCACCCATAAACAAGCATGCAAATACTCAGATTAGAGAAGGAGAACTGGGAGCAAGCCCTGAGCCAGCTTGCAATCACCTACCAGGTTTGGAGCCCGCTCCATCGCTGCGGAGGGGCTGCCGGCCGCTGTCCTGCAGTGTGGCTGGCACTGGGGAGCTGGGGAGCTAAAAAGGGAAAGCCCCAGCCCCTGGCTCCGCTCTGCCGGAGGTGTGTCTGGTCCCTGAGGTGCCAGGGAGCCTCAGTGTCGGCAGGGCAGGGGGCCAGCATGGTCTGGGACTCGGCCACCCGCCGCCTCCCCGGGTGCCGGCTCCACCTGCAGCGGTGGCTGTGGACAGTGGTGGGTCTCCTCTGGACGGGGCAGCCCAGAGGGGTCGCTGGGCAATAATCTGCTCTGGGGAGGAGGTTTGGGCTCCCGTGGTGCCACGAGTGTGGTCATAGCTATATGAGGTCCAGCAGGGGGACAGCTGCTGGGTTGAAGGAATAAGGGACTTATGAAAGGAACAGGGATGGGCAGCAAGATGTACAGGCAGCCTGGAGCTGTCCTGTAGGGACAGGTTGAGAGCCTGCCAGCATCCATGTGCCACCACCGACTTCACTGTCTCCAGGAACCACCCAACCCTTCTGCCCAGTGGTGAGATGATGGCACTCATCACTTTCTGCACCCCTCTTCTGTCCTTCCCCAAACCCTTCCTACTCCATCATTGAACCTGTCCCCAAGCTCTGGCGGTGGGGACACACCAATTCTGTTTGCTGCTGGCCTTGGGGCTGGACCCCAGAGCTGCAGGCTGGTGGGAGTTAGTGGTAAGATGCTGCCCTCGCCTGTGCCCTGCTCTCTGGCTTCCCAGGTCCAGGCACTGGGATTCCAGGTGCTGGGGGCCGGACACTGAGGCACGAGGGTCCGTGTGAGATACCCTGGCCCGGGAACGGCGCAAGGACTGTCCCCGGCTGGGGCTAGAGCAGGCTCGCATTGCAGCCCCCGTTGCCCTGGGCCGTCCCTGCAGCCAGGCAGCCGCTGTGCCACACGGTGGCGCTGTCCTCTGCCCGACAGCACAGCCAGCCTTCATCAGTCTCTGCATCCCTCCTCCGCAACTTCCCTCCCTCCGTTCCTCCTCCCCTTCCATTCCTCCTCCCCTCCATCCTTCCTTCTATCCCTCATTTACCCCATCTCTCCATCCTCCCCTCCATTCTTCCTCCTTTCCATCCTCCCCTCCATCCCTCTTCTTCTTCATCCCTCTCTCCATCCCTCCAGGCATACCTCTTTCCCTGCCAACACTGCCGGCCATGGGATTGGGTGTACCCAGTGCTGCTCCCCATGCTCAGGGACAGTCCTTGCTCTTTTGGAAGGGCCCTTTACACTCTCAGGGCTGCTGCCCTGGAGACCAGGCAGTGCGGGGGAGCAGCTCCACCTGGCTTTGGTGCTTTCTGCCTCCCCTTTCCTGCCCCCTCTTCAGCACTGGATGCTCAGTTCTCTGCCTGCTCACTCGCTGTACAACCCCAGGGCTTGGAAGGTCCCTGTTCTTTGTAGAGTGGTGGGCAATTTCCACCTCCTTTTCCCAGCCCATGAATTTGGCCTCCAGAAATCCCGGCAAAGAGAGTAAAACCCACTGCACCCCCAGCTCACCCAGCCCTCCACCCCCTCCTCTTCCTCCCAGTCTTGCCAGTCCTGGGATGCAACAGGAAATGCAGCCCAGCTGCTGCAGCCTATGTTAACATCCCCAAGGACAGTGCCAGCACAGCATCTGCTCTCCCCTTGGGTGAAGTTTGATGCTGTGTGCTGAGCACAGCGTGTTCCTTTTGTCACCTCTGGGACCTGGCAGAGGGAACCTGCCCTAGCAGGGGCCATGCAGCCACTCATTTCCTGCAGTGAGCAGTACAGCAGCAGCTGGCCTGCTGCCACCAGCCCGTTCTGGGGTGCTGGGCCAGTCCCTGCCTGCACTCCAGTGACTGCACCCTGTGTTCTGTGATCTCCCAAGAAGGAGCCCTGGGCACCTGGCGGGTGCTGGCTGCCTGCGTGTGCCACGGCCGCCTGCGTTGTGTCAGCGCTCGGCAATGCTGTTTACACATGAGAGAGGCTCAGGGGCAGCCAGCCAGCAGCCAGTTGCCCAGTTTTGATCTTTTTTGGTGAAAAGGAAACCAGGGCTTTTCAGACATGGCCAAATTTGATAAGCTGGGGGAGGTGGGGGCGGGCATGGGCGGGTTTTCCCCACTGGCCACACACAAGGGAAGGGACTGGGGTGCATAGGAGGCTGGGGTATGGCCAGCCTCTGCCTCTCTGCTGGGACAGGGTGGCCAACAGGCTTCATGTGCCCATGCCAGCTATGGTGCCCTCCCTGCAAGAGCACAGTGCACTGGGGTGAGCCTCACAGGGGGCCACGAGGGAGAACGTGGTTGGGAAGCATGGGAAACCCCTGCACAGCTCCCCTGGGAGTTACCCAGGGGGAAGAAGGGATGTGCTTATGGGTGTTGTTGGATGTGCTCCTTCCTGCTCCTTCCCTACCACGTTGCCCCATTGCCACGGGAAGCTGGGGTGGAAAGCATAGCCTGCTGAGTGGGAAAGCAAAGCAGAAGGGGCCATGAAGGCAGGCTCTACTTGCCCCACGTAAATGTAGGTGCATATTTCTCAGCATAACCATCATGGAACTTTCTTGCTGTGCCCACAGCTGAGCCATTGAGCCCAAGCTAGCAAGGTAGAGGGATGCAGAGTAGCCATGTTTGGCTGGAGAGATGTGCTGGTCAGGGAGCATGCGGCAGGGCACACGATGGGGGCCACAGGTGATGGAACAAGGGGAATCAGATCACAGTTCCCATGCTGGCAGAAAAGAGTTTTTGCCTTTTTTCACAAGCAGGAATGTCCCTGCCAGGGCAGGAGCCACTGCTGTGGGCTTTGTGGTCTCCTCCACCCATGGCAGGCAGTGGGCAGCATCACTTCTCTGAGCTCTGAACACAGATGCTCCATGGGGTTTGTGAGGCTCCAGCACACCTGAACACACACACGGGCTAGATGTTGGGGCTGGCAGGAGGCTCCAGCACGGCCACAGCACCTCCTATCTCTACATGAGCAATATTTTCCACTCATCAAACATAAGCATGCTCTGGCAAGCTGGCCTCACCAGAGCCAGCCCCACGGCACAGCAGGGAGGAGGGCAGGGCCTGGGGGCCCTCCTGCACCCCCCGCTGCCCCCCGGCAGGTAGCACCCAGCCGGCTCACATCCATATTTGCACAAAGCCCTGCTCGGTGCGTCAGCAGCTCCAGAGGCACCAGGGCCAAAAAGGCTTATTTTAAGCTTGCTGGAAAAAGAGCATTGTTTGGTGGGAATTAAACTTGCCCCTTCTCAAAAAAGGGAAAACCAAAAAAGTGCTTAATTGTGCTGGCTTCTGCCTTGCATAAAGGCAGAGCCAGGGCCCGGCCGGTCAGGGCTGACAGGAATCCACTGCTGGCATCAGGCGGGGTGCCCTCCCCCCAGGCAGCTGTTGTGGGACACAGACCCATCCCCTCCTGCACCCCCATGACGCCGGATTTGTCCCCAGAGTCCCCACCCTGGCAGGAAAGGGTTATCCCGTGGGAGGGAGGGAAGGGGCATTGTGCAATGTGGCTACTGTGGCCACAGAGCTGTCCCGATATGCCGCGGTGCCACAGGCAGCAGGGGTGGCCGTGGCAGCTGTGTGAGGGGCTGGAAGAGCTGTGGGCAGCCCGGGGTCTCGCTGTGCCTGGGTTCTGCATCAAAGGATAGCATTACTTATATAGCCCCAATCCGGCTGTCTCGGCAGCCCTCCTGCCTCCTCGGGAGGGAGCTGGGTGATGCTCTGGGCTGTCTGTAAATCACGCCCGCTGGATCACATGCCTGAGATAACAGCCAAGCTTTGGCGTCGGGAGGCACAGCTGTGCAGCGTTGTCCTTTGGGACCCGGGGCCACGGGGCCAGCAGCACCCCAGCCTGGCCATCCCTGGGCACGATGCCGATGGGGAGCCAGTGGCGTCGGGAGAGCGGCGGCAGGCAGGAAGGGTGCACGGCCGGCAGGAAGGGTGCACGGCCGGCAGGAAGGGTGCACGGCCAGCACGTCCTGCCGCGGCCAGGCCGCCACATCCATCAGCCGCCCGCCGTTTACAGCACGTCGCTGCTTACACAATCCAGACGCGCAGGTTCCTCCTGTCCCGCTCCTCTCCTGCCTTTTGTTTTCTTTTGCCGCCTTCTCCTGGAGACAGAACACCTGATGGAAAAAGCCTGCTCTCCCACCCCCGTGCTGGGAACACCCGCTTCCTTCCACCCCTGCCCGGCCCAGCGCCCGGTGCAGCGCAGCCGCTGCCCCGACGGCTCCCGGCTCCCGCTGCCTGTGTCCCGCTCCCCCTGTGGGATGGTGGCAGCAGAGGGATGGAAGGGGCTAGTGTGAGAGCATGGCACGGACAGACTCTGATCCCAGCGGGACCTCTCTGGGTGCTGCTGGCTGGGCAGTCACAGCTCCTTGTAGGATGGCTCAGGGCAGAGCTGCGGGCTCCTCCAGGCAGGGACTGCTGAGGCACCACCCAGACGCAGGTCCTGCCAGCTTACGAAGCGCAACAGACAGCTGGCCCCATGATCTGCTCCTCTCGCGTCCTCTGTGCCTGCCCTCCCACCACCCCCAGCCTTCCGGGCTTCTGGCCTCAGCTCGCACTGGCTGTGCCTCGCTGCCCACCAGTGCAGAGCACAGGTAGGCAATGCTGAATTTCCAAGTAATTGTTTTGCTTCTGCAGGCAGCCTAAGACAGCGTGGTGCTCACACACCAGTCCCCGAGGGCTTTAGAAGGATGGCTGCATTCTATGCTGTATCTCAAAGCTGAGAGATGGTTCTGTCAGACACCTTCTGCATCCCAGCTTCTGGCCATGAGAAGCACTGGCCTAGCCCCAGAGCACGTGGAGCAGCCTGGAGCCATTCCCACTGCCCTCCCTGCAAGGCCACAGGGCTGGAGAGAGCACCCGGGGATGTGTTTCCAGGGCAGTGATGCCCTCTGGGTCTGTGAGGAGAAAGTCTCTTGGTTTTAGGGCTTTGGTGGCTTTTGCTCGTGGGCAGGCATCCAAGTTCCCAGTTTCCCAGGGCAAGGTGGAAGGAGAAGGCACATGGAAAGCTCAGCGGTGCCGCTGGTGCAGCCCTGGCAGGCTGTGCTCAAGTCAAACATCTTCTCCCTATGGCTCTGGACATGGGGCCACCATAGCTCATGTGAGGGCTCCTAGAGCTCCTAAGGAGCCATCGACAGGGAGAGTTGGTGGTTTGAAGTCAGGGCAGGAAGTCTCCTGCCCTCAACCCCATCCCCTCCTCCTTTGCTTCTGTTTTAGCAGTCTGTGGAGGGAAGGGACTTGTTACAAAGCTGCACAGGCCAGTCCTGAAGGTCACCTTCAGAGCTGCTCCAGCCTAGCTCACCCATTCATCATGCCATCCTGCCCCAGCAACTGAGACAGCACATGCATGGGGGTGAGGGAGGCAGGGACAGCCTGTGCTCCGGTGTCAGGATATATGAGAAACTCCTGCCTGCCCCCAGGCAGCCCCCTCTGAGGTTGCACAGTAGATGAGAAGGCTGCAAATTCACTATGTTTGGATGTTAGCTGGGCTTATGGGAGAAGGGTTTCTCTTATTGCTCCCTGGGCTCTTGCAAGGCTGGGAGCAGCCCCACTGAGCCTGCTGGGGGGTCCCTCTCTATCGCTGCCCTGCACCATCACTCCGTTCACTTGCTGCCTTTCTGGGACAGGACTGTGGCTATCTCAGCCCCTTGGGAGTACCCCCGGCCTCACACCCAGCCAAGGGGTCTAGAGGGTGGCGAGGGGTGGGAAAACAGATCACTTGTGGAGATACTGAAACTGAATCTGCTACAGGGGGGATCACTGGGCGGCATCTTAGCGAGAGAGTAACGAAAACAAACCCACGCCAAGGAATCCTGCTTTGCCCCAAATGTTTTTCTTATGGAGTTGTAATAAGACAAGAGTTGTAAAGATAGTAACCTCCTAAACATTACCTTATTAAGGCTTCTCAGAAACCACAGGGCATGACCCTTCTGGGTCATGGAACAAGAGAGCAGCATCCAGTGAACAAACAGAGGCTAACATTACATTTTTCACTTCATTTAGGAAACCTGGTTTCTAATTATAGGCTTTGTTTAATGGCAGCAGCTAGTTGTGCTTCACTCAAAGCCAGCCCACCGAGAGCAGGGGCTGCAGGGAGAGGAGAGGGGATGGAGGCTGTCTAGGGCTGGGAGACATCAGCTCCCTTCTGGCTCCCAGGGAGGCTATTTGGCTCCTAGACCATGGGATGAAGATGAGCTCAGTACCTGTTAACATAGGATGCCTGACACAGAGAGGGGCACAGGAGTCAGATGAGGTGTGGGAGGACTCTGTGCCTAGGAAAGAACCCCAGTGTGTCCTGGGGACATGCCACACATGCTATCCTAGATTGGTGTCCTGCACCAAGGCTTATCCGCAGCAGAAGGAGGATGCCCCTGCTGCAGGGCAGCACATGGCAGGGCTGTGCTCTGTGCAGTTATCTTCATACACTCAGCCTAGCCTGGGCTCAGCCCTGGGCCCCAGTGACTGCCAGAAGACCTGTGGGGAGCTGGCTGCTCCTGGGACATGGCAAGATCAAGGCTTGTCCTGCTTTTAGGGCCACTGCATCTGTGTGTGTGCAGGGATTGAAACAAGCAGGTGTTTGGGTTTTTTACCTCATTCCTCTGCCAGCAGTCCCAGGGAAGCCTTTTGTATTCCTGGCCAGGTTCTGGCATCTTGGAGGACACCATCTTGCTCTCTTCCCTGGGTTTGGGCATGCTGCTGGCAGGTTCAGGCACTGCAATGCCAATCTCTGTTCTGGTTTACACTGAGCATCCTCTGGGGCCGTGCTGGTGGCTGCTTTCTTGTGCCTTGTCCTCACCTCCCTGGGCAGCACTGGCCTGCCAGCCCTGCTGTCTCCACTGGGAGCTGCAGGGCTGAGCAGATGACAGCTCCTCCATTTGTCTGTTTTGTGATGACCTGGCTATGATGCTCATTGCTGCAGGGTGCCTGGGATGGAAGGAGTTTGAGAGTGTGCATGTGTGTGTGTGCTGGTGTGAACAGCACAGTTCAGTTCCCTGCTTCTCTTTACTGCAGCTGGCAGGGCAGCAACCTCCCAGTCACTCCCTCCCTCAGCTGAACCGTGTTGCTGGTACAATTCCTCTGCACTGGTTTTGCTCCTTCCGCATCAGTTTTGCTCCCCACTGTCCCCTTACTTGCACCAAGGGGCACTGTTGTCAGGGCCAGCTGGCCCAGCTGGGTGCCTGGTCAGCTGTTGCCTCTCCTCACCTCTTCAGCTCTCAAAGAAACTTGCCTGTTCTCCCTCTTTCCAGCAGTGAGTGTTTTCTCCAGCAGCTGAGCAAAACCAGGCCAGCTAGTTCAGAGTGGGCTTTGCCAGCTTACTTCCTTTCACCTCCCCCAGGTGAGCTGAATGACTCTGAGGACCCATCTCTCTGCCAGCCACAAGCAGCAGGGCTTCCTTTCCAGTCCTGACCCTCCAGGGGCGTCTGCACCCAGAGCTGTGCTGGGCTAGTGGATGCCTGGTTTGCAAGGGCATGGGGCTAGTGGGGAAGGAGGGTGGTGGCCAGCCACATCCTCAGCACGGGAGGGATGTCTCAGAGGGTACACAGAAGTGCTGCAGGGACATTTGGTTCCTGTAGCAGGGGCTTTGGTGGTGAGGTGATACATAAACCAGGGGGAACCAGGAGGGACACCAAGCATTCCATGCTGTCCCTGTACCAAGGCCTGGCACGATGGCAGAGGGGCCCCAGCCCCTGTTTTGCAGATGTCACCAGCTCCCAAGCTCAGGGGGCCAGGGATGATACAACCCCTCTCCTTTCCTGGCCCCTCTGGGATAAGTTGCTGTTGGAGTTCCTGCACTGCCAGACTCTGTGTTTGTCCACACCAAGGCACACAGGTCCCTAGGCACCAGGAGTGCTCAGCTGCCACCACCACTGTGCCTGTGCATGGCTCAGGATCAAGCTCCTTCCCATGAGCCAGAGGACCTCTCAGGGCATGAGACCTTGGAGATCATCTCTCTGCTCCCCCCCCAGGAAGTGACACCACCTTGGAATACCCAGAGGGGAATCTGTTGGTGCCCTCCACTTGCTCCCCAGCTTTCCCTTTGTTATCACTTGCTGCAGGGGATCCTGCAGTACCTGCTTCTTCCTCCTTTGGAGCTGTGCACCACTGCTGGCTCCAGAGCCTGTGGAAGCAGCACACCCTGCAGATCGATGTATCGGCCGGAGGTGCTCAGGGCAGCGCAGCCGTGTCCCCAGCAGAGGTGACCCCTTCCTTGCCACGCTGGGGGCTAACAGCCCGTGCAGGAGGACGAAGGCGCTTCGGCGCTGCGTGTTTCCCTTGCAAGCTGCCAAACGGCTGCTCGTTAATGGGGCCCCAGTGCCGGCTGGAGGCCATACGTGGACGCATGGTCCACGCAGGGCCAGGAGGGGCTGGGGCGCTGCTAAAACCCAGGGAAAGGTGCCACGTGCCTTCAGCCCTGCAGCCCTGGCCTCCTCACAGCCCCGTGGGGGTCCCAGCCCCGCCAGCGCTCAGGGACCTCACCCTGCGCACACAGGCAGCCTGCCGAGAGCCCCACGGCCACCAAAATGCCTTTTTTTTTTTTCCCAGGCCAGATGGAGCTTTTCACAGTAATGGGAATCATGAGCCATCTCCAGCTGGGCCAAGGAGCATCTCCGCTTCCTTCCCCGCTTGGTGGGACAGACGCCAGTGCGTCTCCAGCTCCCCGGCCCTGCAGCCGGCCTGCCCCGCCGGCCCCTGGTCCCAGCACCGGTGGGATGCTCATCCCCCCCGTGCACGCTGCAGGGTCGGGAGGAAGTCAGTTACTGCAAACAACTTTCTCCAGGCGAGCTGGCCTGGGTTCCCAGGCGCGTCGCTGGCAGCCAGCGCAGCTCCGACCGCTCTCCTCCCCCTGCTCCCCCCAGCCCTCCTTCCCTCGCTCCCCCTCTCCGGCTTAATGACTTCCACATGGGCCTCTGGCAGCCCAAGCCAAGCCTCCCAGCATTGTCTGAAATCTCCAAATTTAGAAGAAATATGAAAATTGTCAAGCAGCCCTTCCTTAGGGGGTAAAAGCAACAGAGGGCTGCGCGGCGGCGGGTCGCGGCGCTGGGGCCACGTGACGGCACCCCAGCCAATGGAGCCCCTCGGCGCCCCTGACAGCAGCGCCCGTCGGCAGCCTGGCCTCCTCCTGCAGCTCATATAAGGTAAAAACAAAAAGATTTTTCCAGCTTCTGAGCAGCCTGGAAGGAGTTTTTTGCCGAGGGCTCCCATGCCAGCCATTTAAAAAACCCAGACTGGCAGCACCGGGGTCCCAGTGGCGGGTTATAATGTGCCGGGAGGAGGTGGCAGGGCACGTGCCCGTGGCCCACGGTGCCCCACCGCAGGTATGGGCAAGCAGGTAGGTGGCTGTGGATGGAGGGAGCTGGTGGGTGCACGGGAAGGCATGCTGGTTGCACGGGGTGTGGAACGGGGGGCGGTGGGTGCTGAGACTCCACGGCAGCATAGGTGCTTCTGCTCTGCCTCGTGCCCATCCTGGAGCAGGCAGAGGAAAGCGCGGCTCCTCCGGCGCACCCCGCTGCCAGCCACACGGTGCTCGACCCAGGCAGCTTCAGGGAGGCGGGCAGGGCTATCGCCACCCCAGGTGCAGGGCTGCTGTGCCAGAGGAGAGAGGGAGGCGAGCAGAGGATGGCCCCGGGGTGCTGGCAGGAAAATCGTCTGGGCATGGAGGTGGCAAGGAGTGGCCAGAGCACCCTCGAGGCTAGGTGCTCCTGAGCAAAGAGGGTCCCCACAATCTCCCTTCAGCTCCCTCCTGGCCCTGAGAGAGCGACTCGGTGGGGCTTGCCCAGATGTTCGGAGGCAGGAAAAGGCCCTCCCAGGGCTCGGGGAGGAACTTTTTTCTCCTCTATGTATGTCTAGGATGGAAACAACGGGAAGCCAGAGGCAAGCCCGGGCGGGCTCCCCGTGCAGCCGAGGCCATGCGCTGCTCACTCGCCTCCTCTGGCCGGCTGCGTTGCTGCCGCTTTTTGGAGAAGGCAGGCTGGGGAGGGGATGAGGCTGGGGCTCACTGCCGGAGGCTTCCAGCGCTCTGAAGCCACCCTAGCCGGTGTACTCACACTGACCAAGCACGCCCTGCAGCCCTCAGCTCTCAGGACTCTGATGCCAGCCCAGCCTGTGCTGCTGCCTTGCTCTCCTTCCCTGGCCACAGCTCCTGGCCAGCACCCCTGGCATGCTCCCAGCCTCTGGCATTTCCCCTGCTCCACTGCTCACTGGGTGATCTTGCCACATCCTCATCCCCCTGGAGTTGCAGAAGCAGCTGCTGAGTGTGGTGATCCTGGCTATGGGGCTGGTGGGGAGGGCAAGGCTCTGCAGCAGGCAGTGGCAGGACTGCCAGCTCTAGGTGGTGTGAGAGGATGGACACAGCTTGCCCCAAGAGATCCAGGAGCTCAGGCCTTGCAAAGGCTCCCCGAGGCTCTCCAGGTCATGCCTCCTCCCTTGCAGCGCACGGTGCTGCCTTTTGCTGCGTTAGGGCTGGCTCCATGCTGTGCCTCCCATTCCAGGGCAACAAGCAGGGTCTGTCCCTCCCAGCACAGTACCTGGGGATGTGGTACTTTGTGGGCATGTGGTAGCAAGCTGCCATGTCCCCCTGCCTCCTTCCTCTGCAGGGTGGCTCCCACTGCCTCAAGGTCAACCAAGAGCTGTTGCTCAGGTCCGGCACAAGGCGAGTGGCTCCAGCAGGGCTGCAGTGCTGTCTCTAAGGGGACAAGCTCCTAATAAATAGGCTATGTGTCCCTCCACAAAGGGGTTGTGACATTAACCAAGGCACTGTAACCTCTTAGGGCAGCTGTAGCTGGTTCCAGTCTGTACCCATCTTGCTGTGCCTCAAAGGCTTCTCTCTGTTGCTGGCTGCTGCCAGGGAAGTTGCAGCATCTCGGCACTGGGATGCTTCACATGGAGACAGAGAGCCACCAATGAAACATGGCCTGTCCACCCCCCCACCCAGTGGCAGTGTCCCTGGCATGGGGTTATTCTGCCTGTGCCTGCCCCAGCTCCCTGGCATCCACACACTGGCCACAGTGCCCTGCTGAAGAACACCACCACTGCACCTCCACCACTGACTGATGGGAGAGGACAATTTCCAACAAACCCAGGCAGACACCTCCACCAAAGGCTCCCCAGCAGTTGCCAGCAGGAATTCAGAGAAAGTTGTGTCTAGACAGGCTGCAGCTCTGGGTGGCACGCTTGTCAAGCTGCAGTCTGTAGATGATTAAGGGCTTTCTTTTTCTTTTCTTGTTCCCCTTTCCTATCCAAGGTCCAGCCTTCTTCCTGACCAGGCTTTTCCAAGGCTTATTCCTCTGCAACCCCAGCTAAAGTTGTCTTTCCTCATCCTACTGCTCCTTCTTTCCTGGGGCTGAGCTCAGGACAGCCAGTGCCCGAGGCCTGGTAGTGCAGCCTGCCGTGCACAGGGCCATGATGAGCTGTGCCAGCAGCCCCCAGCATGCCGTGCCTCCTGGCACTGTTGGGTAGGCCTGTGGGCACTGTGCTCTGCTGCTCACCACTGTGCCATGCTGAACTCGATGGCAGGGGCATGGCACAGGCACCCTGCAGGCAGGAGCACAGTGGGGCAGTGCTGGGGGCTGAGTGCTGTGCTGGGGACCCCAGCATGCTCCCTGGGGCAGCCCCAGCACCTGAATCTGTGTGAGGCAGAAGCAGAGCAAGCTTGTCCTCATGGGTGAGAGGAGCTGAGCAGCAATGAAGCAAAAGGCTGAGCTCTGGAGCCCTTTCACTATCCTTTGACCTTGGCCAGGAGACAAAGCAGAGCAGATACTGTGCAGGGGGAAGCTCCAGCTGGGAGGGATGAAGCCCAGAGCACGTCCTATGGCTGCAGACCAGCGGCTGCTGGCTGAGCGCTCGCTACTCCTGAAGCCTGAACTCCTTTGCCTGCCCAAGACCATGTATGTTCTCCCCTGGGCAGTGGGGATGTGCTGTATGCCCCTGCTGTGGGGATGTCATGGGGAGCCAGGGCAGTGTCTGCCTGCTGGCAGAACACACCAGCCAGGCTCAGGGAATCACAGAACACAGAATCACAGAATTAACCAGGCTGGAAAAGACCTTCGAGATCATTGAGTCCAACCTATCACCCAGCACCATCTAACCAACCAAACCATGGCACCAAGTGCCTCATCCAGTCTTATTTTAAACACTTCCAGGGATGGTGACTCCACCACCTCTCTGGGCAGCCCATTCCAGTGGCCAATCTCTCTTTCTATGAACAATTTCTTCCTAACACCCAGCCTAAACTGCAAAATTGTTTTAGAATCATAGAATTGTTGGGGTTGGAGGGGACCTCAAGGATCATCCAGTTCCAACCCCCCTGCCATGGGCAGGGACACCTCACACTAGATCAGGTTGCTCACAGCCACATCCAGCCTGGCCTTAAAAACCTCCAGGGATGAGGTTTCTGTCACCTCCTTGGGCAACCTGTTCCAGTGTCTCACCACCCTCATGGTGAAGAATTTCTTCCTAACATCCAGTCTGAATCTGCCCATTTCTATTTTTTTTCCACCCCCCCTAGTCCTCCTGACACCCTAAAAGTCCCTCACCTGCCCCATTTCCCCCTTTTTCCCCTCAAACCCCAGGGCACCTGGGCTCTGTTGGAGTCTCCTCCCACCCCAGGTGTGGCCACTTGGCCCTCCCCACCCACTCCCCTATTTAATTCTCCCCAGGAAAGGCAGAAGCCCCAAGCTGAGCCCATCTGGGCTGGAGGATCCTCCTCTCATCTCTGGTGAGTGCCCCTGGTGCACACTGGGTGATGGTGGTGGTGACAACAAAGGCCGGGGGGCCTGGTGGCCCCCCGGTTAGGTAGGGCAATGATTGATGACTCCTCCAGTATCATCCATGGGTGCTGGCTGTGCCTCCTTACTGGGGCTGAGCTCCTCTGTGTGGTATCTTGGCCACTGACTCTGGGATGCCCCTGGCTCTGGGATGGGTGCACAAATGGTGGTGGTGGAGCAGGAGCTGTTTAGTCATATAGAATAGAATAGAAGGGTCTCCTTCTCCCCTATCAGCCACCAAGGAAGTCACTGGTTGGGAGGGTCCAGTGTTCCCCCAGCCCTTCAGGGCACAATATCCCTTTGGCTCAGGGAAAGCACAGCAAGTTTGGGACCAAGCTCATACAGCACAGTCACAGATTCAAAGAGCAGAGACTGGAGTCAGAACCCATGTGGAGCCAGGGATGCAGTTACCTGTGGGGAACTCTGACTTTTCTGTCCCCCACTCCAGCAGCACCAGCATGGGCAAGGAAACAGCCTGGTGAGTGCTCTGGGCTGCCTCAGGGACAGTCAAATGCCCACTCAGCCTATGCAGCAGGCAGAGCAGAGCACAGACCTGATGTGACCACGCAAGGCTGTGCCAGCACATGCCTGGGGGAGGGAGAAGCAGTGGCATTGGGGCAGAGCTGTCTGCTGAGCAGCATGCAGGGAGCTCATCCACAGTGCTGGTGCAGCAACACTGGGCTGCAGCTGCTGTGAGTCGACATTTCCCCACTGTTGGGTGAAGGATGAAGTTGCTTTGTACTGATGGACAAGTTGAGGATGGTCATGTTGCTTATGGGGATGGGGAGAGGGCCACTGGAGGGCTGATAAGCCCCTAGGACCAGTCTTGTGCCCATATTAGGTGCAGCTTTCAGCTGGGCTGGTGAATGTGTGCAGTTGGGCTGAGTGAGGCAGACAGCCTGCCCAGGCTCTGTTTGATGTGGGACATTGAGGTAGGAGGTGCTGAGTACTGACATCTTCCCCTTCCTGGTGCTGCTGAAGTAGGGAAGCATGGTGCCATGCAGTGCTGGAGCTGCAGGAGATGATCAGGGTGCTGGGAGGTGGCATGCTGGTGGGGCTGCCCAGGGCACAGCCCTGCTCAGGGCCGCAGGCAGTGCTGCCTGCCCCCCAAATCGGCTCCCTGTGAATCTTGTGGGCTTGGCCCTGGCTGAGGCTGTGTTGGGATGGGGGTGTGACAGCTCTGCTAAGCCTCTTCTCCAGCAGCTGCAGGGAGGTGGGATGTGCTGGAAATGCTAGGGGCTTCCCACCCTGGGGCAGTAGGGTCTGTGGGTGCTAGCATGCAAGCAGCCAGGTCTTTGCCCCAAGGCTGGTGGGAGGGAGTGCATCTCCCCTGCTCTGCAGGGCTATCCCTGTCCTGGTGGACAGAGCTGGAAGGTGATGGATGGCACTGCCTCTCTCAGCAGAGGATGGGAGGTGGATACACAGCTTCCCTTGGACAAAGGATGGCAACAGACAGGGCCTGAGGATGGGGCTGTGGGACCCAGTGTGCCACACATGAGGCAGATGATCTGTGGTTGGCAACAGGTCACCCTGGTGCTCACTGTGGGACTGACTGGCTGCTCACTGGTACATGGGGCAAGGTCTCTCAGCTTGGCTTTCTTATCCTCGTTGGGATTCCCCTTTGCAGATCTTCTCTTTCCTTCTTTTCCCTCCCTTTTCAACCTTATTTTGTGAATGTATTGTATTATTGCCCACCTCTAGCCCCCATGAGCCTGGCTGCAGCTGAGCAGAGGCACTGCAGGGAGGAAGAGCTTGAGTATCAGTCCTGATGTGACTTTCATGCTGCACTTTTTTCCCCACATCTCATCTTATTCTTGCTGGGAGCTCAACCATTTTATGGCATTTTCTTATAGCATCTTTTCCTGCTCAGCTAGGTGGGCAACAGGCAAGGCTGGGAAAGCTGGGGCTTGCAGGGGAAGTGATTTACAGAGTGGCCTCCACACACAGCCCCACTCCCTGTCTCCCTCGCTGGAGCAGAGATAAGATGACAAAGCCCAGACAAGCAGCCAAGAGCGCTGGCAGCTTAATAAGCTCCAGCCACACCGTGTCTGTGCCTCCGTGAGAGGAGAAGGAGCCTTGCTGCTCCCTGCCCGCTCCGGCTCCAAGATCTTTGCCGGCTTTGTGTGAGCTCCTGCATGCCCACCGTGCTGAGCAGCATCCCCTTTGCCAGCTCCTTCAATCGGCTTGAGCTGGAAGCCAAGCGAGAGCGTGGTGAGGACCAGAGCCCAGGGAGCAAGAAGGATGCTGGAGCGGCCGCCCCACACTGCTTGGGAACGGTGTCCGTGGGGAGCTCTCCCTGCAGCGCTCTGGGTTCCCACCAGCCCTTCCCAGCAAGAGCTGGAGGCCAGTGACGTGACCGCCTGTCCCCACTGGGACTTCACCCCTGCACCACTTCCTCTGGACCAGGAATGTGACGTGTAAACAGAGGCGGGAGGGCTGGTGCCGGCACCCGCTCCCACGCTCCGGGAGCCTCGGGGCCAGCACCGGGCACACCGCACAACGGCCCTCACCCGCCCGCTCCCCGCACCTTCCGGTGGTGAGCTAGGGAAAGGGCCCTGGCTGTGCTACCCCATGGAGGAGGAGGCAACTCTAGGAGGAGGAAACCAGCGAAGGATGAAGAGATAGTAGTTGGTGAGCTGGGGACAGCGAGGAAGAGCTGAGGCTGTGGGAAAGGTGGTGATCCGACTGCTGTGTGCCTTGGCTCTTACTGGCTATGCTTCTTCCAGCCATGACTCTCCTTCCTGCTGCTCATGCCCCTCTGGAGACTCTTTCTTATTCCCAAGCCAGGCTCTAGTGTTGCCTGGACAGTTTCACCCCCTTGCTACAGCAGATGACAGCAGTGGCTTTGCAGGAACCAGTAGGTTCTGCATGGTGGCAATGGACTGGGCACAGTGGTGGCCAGGCAGGGGCAGCGGGGTCCATCCTCTACTCCAGGCAAAAAGGAAGATGTCAGCTTGTGTGCACAGCTCAGAGGTGGCAAAGGCCTTGTTTGTCCCTGAGGTTTCTTCTACCATCTCCACCACACCACCACCCTGTGCCTCAAGTGGGGCCCAGAGTTGCCCAGCTGTCCACAAAGACACCAAATTAGGTGATTTCTCCCTTGCTCTGGCACCAGCAGAGGGACCGCCTGCCTGGGTGGAGGAAGGAGCACAAACCAGATGTGCTCTCCATTCTGCACCCATCCCCTGCTCTCAGCCCTCCAAACCTGCTCCTTTGTTCCTGGCATTATAATTTATCCCAGCAAAACCCAGCAAGAGAGAGCAGCATCCCCCTGGGCCCCCTTGGCTCGCCCCCAGCATGGGAGATGGGGGCTGCTAGGTCTCCAAATCTGCCTTTTTGACCATAAAAGGGCAGGCACGCTGCAGCCCCGGCAGGAGGATGGGAAAGGGAAGGCAGAGCTATTTATAGCTGAGCATCAGGACCTCAGCCTGAACTCAGGGTTAATCAGCCTGTGACCAGATTAGGATCTCCCTTGGCCCCTCCATTTTCTCATAAACCTTTGATTTAATACCAGTGCTGGTGAGGGAGGAGGGAGGAAGGGAGAGAGGAGGCAGCTCTCCTCTGTGGAGGCCACTGCGGTCTGTAAGAGAGGGAATGAAGATGTTGGACAGGATGGGGATGCTGGGGGAGCTGGAAGGCCCTAACAGGAATGAGCGTTGGAGCTGACCTGCCACCAGCTTGTGCTGCAAAGTGACAGCAAGCAGCATCCCTGTGCAATCACTGCCTGCAAGGGACACACAATAGGCAGCAGAAGCTGCTCTGGGGTCAGTCCCTTCAGTTTCTAGAGAGTTGAATGAGTCCTTCCAGCAAGAGCATATTCTTCTTCACCATTCTAGTCATCAGCACCTAGGAGGGGACACCTTGGGGTCCTGAGACAGGATTTACCTTGCCTGGTATCGGCCAGCAATGACTTCCTCTGCCAGTGGGAGGTGGCACATCAGGGCTGCTTGGGTAGTCGGTAACCAGAGTTGAATCAAAGCTTAGCTGTGGCTCCAGTGCTGATGGAAATCAGGCTTTTTTTAGGGGCCAGGAGGAGAGGAAAGGGCAGCTGCATGGGGCTGGGCATCATCCTGTATCTCCTGCTCTTCTACAGAGAACAGTGTACCCCTGGCCACTCGAGGCAGACCCCTTCTGGCCAGGGGGTTCGGGCTTGCCTCGGGGCTGGCCTTGCACGGCTGGGGAATTTCAAGGAGGAAACAAATCCCAAGCGCTTTTAAAAAGGACATTTCCTGCAGAGGCAGCCTGCTGGAGAGGGGAAAGGGCGCTGTGTTGTAACCGCGGGGAGGGCCGAGCTCTGACGCAGCCCCGCACCGCTGGGGAGGCAGATCACGGCCCCCGAGCACTCCCCCGTCCGCTCCCATCCTCCCGGCACCCACCGGCGGCGGCAGGGCAGGCCAGCAGGGACAGCGGCTCGGCAGAGGCGGAGGCTGGAGGTGAGCAGCAGCGGGTAGGAGCAAGGGCAAGGCCGGGCAGAGCTGGTGAGATGAAGGAACCTGAGCACTGTCCTGGGTGAGCACACTGTGCCCTGGGTACCCCCAGAAGAGTGGTGGCCAGGGGATGTGGTGGCAGCTGGTGGTTGCCCCCGTGCTGGCCGGACCAGGAGTCCAGCCATCGGGTATTCCGGCTGCTCCTGAAGCCGCTTGGCACGTTCGCATCCTCGCAAGGGAGAGGACAAGCAGCCCGGGGCTGTAAGCTCTCCCCCTGGCAGGCACGACCTGGGGGACACTGGGTCCCCCAGTAGCAACAGAAGTGCTGGGAAGTGAAGGGTGGAAGCCACATGGCATGGTGGTGGCAGCCTCCTTTCCTCAGTAAACTGAGACAAACCCAAGAGTGGAGGCAAGAGGGAAGGGGCAGGCCTGGCAGCACTGGCTTTTTTGCCCATCTTAGGGACATGTGATGGGGACATGGTGCCCCTCTTTCCATGAAGACCTCCCCTTGGGCAAGGGTGGGCAAGCCCTGGCAGATATTTTTCCTGCAGCCCAGTGGGTTGTGCAGCCTGGTGCATTCCTCCAGCCTGTCTCACTCCTCCCCAGGGACTGCAGCTGAGCTCTGCCGCCTCACACCACAGGGGGAGAGAAGGGTCTGCCCTGTCTTTTCCCACCAAGACCAGGATGGTGGCAGGGAGAAGACAGGGGCTATGCTCAGGCATAGGACATCCTGCATTCCTGGGGTCCTGCCAGCTACCACTGTCGGGAAGGAGTATGTGCCCCACACCCTCGGGCTTTGCACACACATGGCTTCAAGTAACCAAAAGGAGACCTTTGAAGTGGCTATTGTAGTGTTTCTTTTGTGCACAGAGTTATTGGCATTGCTGTTCTCAGGTGCTGGGCAGCCAAGAGGGCACCATAGCAGCTGCCCAGGAAGGGACTCAAGAGCTTGCAGTTCCAGACCAGTCCATGCTCAGCTCTACACCACCACACTGACTGCCATACTCTGTCTTACAGAATTGTCAGCCGTGGGAGCCCCTGGGGACCTCGAAGCTGCTGAAGGCATGTGATGACTATACAGCCTAGAAACAAGGCCAGCAATGAGATGGGTAGATCCAGCATGGTGCCAGCACAGGCACCTCACATGCTCTTTCCCTGGCACAGGCATACACGTGCTGTGGGGAAACCTGCCCCTGTTTCCAGGAAAAGGAGGGGCTGGCTCCCAGGGCACATATTGCTCCTTGCTGAAAGCATGGCAGCCCCTTCCTGGGAGTGTGCATAGGGTTGGGGCACTGCCCAGAGGGGTGAGCAGTAGGGCAGAGGCTCTGCAAAGGCATAGGGTGGGAGGAGGGTTCCTGTGCTCTTGGACCCTATGGCCATTCCCACACTTGGCTAGAGCTCAGGGCTGGCCTGACCACGGCTGGTCTGGAGATAACCTTGTACCAGCCAAGGCTGCTCCCGAACTTCATTCCCAACTGACAGCTGCTGAAGCCTGGGGCACCACAGGGCTTTTTTTACCCACTCTTTTCTACCAAGAACTGGATGTAGAAGAGAGCCCAGTACACTGCACCAAGGCAGGTTCTACCCCTATGCCCATCTGGGTGCACCCAGGCCAGGGGGCTGGGCTGGAGGCAGGGGCTCACTCCACAGATGCACCATCTGCTTCTTGTCAGGCTGCTGGGAGCGCCGTGGCTGCTGCAGCCAGGCAGTTGTGACAGACGGTCTGTTTATCATGTTCCTGCTCTGCTCAGGATGTTAGTGTTTGCCTGCAAAGGACATTTTGGGTCTTGGCTGCTCCTTCCATCCTCCCTCTCCTGCTTCCACCTGAATCCTTGCACTTTGGTCTGGATGGGCTTCAGCTGAGGGTGAGGGTCCTGGAGGCATCTCTCCTACAGCCCATGGTCCTTGCCCGTGGGAAGGGTTGGGCTCAGCCCTGCCACCCTGGAAATGGATCAGACCAATGTCTGAACTTGGGAAACTGAAGTGTTAGCCTGCTGCAGGCTCTCCTTTGATGAAGACTGGGACAGAGATAAAGGTGGGGAGGAACAGCAGAAGGTTTTGCATGCTCCTCTTATCCTGGGGCAGGGAAGGGTCAGAGGACAGGGAGGGATGTGCTGTGTGATACCTACAGCTCATACCGTCCTGAGGTGCAGGCACACAGCTCTGGAGGGGGCAGACCTCTTTGCCTGCACCCAGGCAGGCAGACACATGGCCATGCCGTGGCACAACCTGTAAACACATGGCAGCTGCGGTGAGGGTGACCGTGGGCTCCTCCATGTCTCCCAGCCCAAGGTGCAGTGCTGCATCTCTGGTCAACTGGGAGTCTGAGATGAAGCACTGTAGCTCGGGAAGGGAGGAACTGTGCATCCTGGGGACCTCCAGGCCCACCCACCCACTAGCACGAGTAACACAAGGCACCTGACTACTGGCTACAGGAAAGGGCTCGCCCCAAAGCTCCAGACCTCTGCAGAGAGCAAGGGGAAAGAGGACAGTGTGGCAGTTTCTCCTTGCAGCAAAAGGATCCTTGTGTCTGCTTGGCATCCCCAGCCCAGTGCTGAGCACCAGCAGGAGGGGTAGCACAAAAATGCAAGATTCATGTGCAGTGAGGGGGGATAGCAGGGACACGGCAGTGGCGACCCCCATAGGCCACACACGGAGCCCGGCTGGCGGTGAGGACATTCGGGGCTGGTGGAGAGCCCGGGAAGCCGTGCCCTCAGGGTCCAGTTTTCCCAGGAATCCCTTAGGCACTACATCGGGGATTCCTGGAAATACTGTTCTTGGGGCCATGGCTCGGCAGCTGGAGACAGCCCGTCCCACAGGGAGCCTGCAGAAAAGCCAGTGACCAAGGTATGGAGCCAGCTGGGGGGGGCTGCAAATGGGGGGGGGGGAAGCACCTGAATACCCCAAACATGGGGATGGGCAGCCCTGCCCAGGCAGCCCTAGCTGCCCCATGCTGGGGGGTGCCGCATGTCACCATGGGTCACTGCTCAGCGCAAGAGGATGCGGGTGGTGGGCAGATGGCCTTAATACACTACTCCAGCCCCACACATGCTACCCAACCACCCTGGGGTCAATAAAGGTCTCAGCTCCAAGTGACTCTGTCTTGGCCAGTCCTTAGGAAATGGGAGCCTTCGGTCTGGTGTCAGCACAATTTGGGGTGGACAGGAGGGACAAAAGTCCCCTGTGGAGTCCCCCCCGGGGAGCTTCACTCTCACTCCTGCACTGTCCCACCACGAGTTTCCCGTTCCTGGCCCTGCCGTGCTCCTGCAAAGGGAACCGATCCCTGGTCCCTCTCCCCGAGAGCATCCTATGCGGTGGCTGCCTTGGCCAGGAGCTGGGATCGCCTCCGGCAGCCCCCCGCGCACTCGGGTCCACTCCACGTGGACCACATCCCTGCCAGCACAGCAGCGTCTGGCTCGCTGATCTGACCCGACCCCCACGCCGGAGCCCCGTGGGGCGGCGCTCGGCGCTGCGGGGGGTGGGGAGGGGCAGGCGCAGGCCGTGCGGACGGCAGGTGGCGCTGCAGCCTCGGCCGGAGCAGGCAGGAAGGGCTGCGCGCCCTGCCCGTTCCTGCTCCCGCTGCCAGCCCGGGGAAGGGCAGCACCCACCGGGCAAGCCCTGCGGGCAGGGGGCGAGGGGCCGCCTGCCCCCGCTCCAGGCACTTCCAGCAGCACCGTTCCCACGTCACTGGAGAAGCAGGCAGCGTCCCCTCCTTCCCCACACACCGCTGGCCCCATGTCCCCTCGCCAGCTCACACTCTGCCTGCCCCGATGCCAGCCTTGGGTATGGGAGACACAATGGATGAAGCCCCAGGGCTGTGTCGGGCAAGGTGCAGCACTGGGTGCCAGGGGACACTGAGGGGTGGCAGGGCTGGTCCCTGTTTCCCAGCCAGGACAGGTGAGAGGGCATAATCCTCCAGCCACCCCTACTTGCAGCCAGCCCCACCCACAAGGTGGACAAGCATCCATTTTGGAACGGGTCCCCAGGGATAGTCGTGTGATGGCCACACTGCCACCATGGCTCTGGCATGGCACACACCACAGTTCCTGCAGCCCAGTTCCCTCCCAGCTCGCTCCAAGTCCCCAGACTGTGCTGTAATGCCATGGGCCCAGCCACCCCCACACCTGTCCTGCTGACTCAGCAGGGTGCAGCTGGCAGCACCCAGCCCACCCAGTGGGTCTCAATCCTAATGCAGCACCAGGCATGGCCACACACCCCCTCCCCTGCCCCTCCCCAGAGGCAGTCTCCTCCTCCCTGACAGGGAATTGCCAGGCAAACCATGCTGCTGCTGCCCCTGCTCAGCTTGCTGCCCTCTCTGCCAGGGCCCCGAGGCTGGCAGACCATTTGAGGAGCTGAAAGTGGCACTGGGCTGCTGCTGTTTGGTTTCCCCAGGCTCCCAGTGGGGTGCCTGGGAAGGGCAGGTGGATGAGATGGGGCTGGGAATCCAAGAAGGCCCCTCCCAGAGAGACCACTCCAAAAAGGGGCCCAGAGTGGGCTAGGATAGGGAAAGTCCTTCCTGCCCTGCTTGAAGGAGGGAAGTGGCAATCAGAAAACCTCTCTGCAGCTGACAACCCAAAACTCAAACCCACCCCGTGACAGCACTTCTTGGTTTGCTGTGGCTCCAACCACCTCGTTTCAACCCTTTCCAAGCAGTTTGTTTTGATGGTGGTGGTTGTGGGGGTTACAAGACATGCTGGTGCAGAATGGAAACACACACCCAAACCAAGAAAAGACAGCACTTAGCTCAGGAAATGCCAGCTCTAAGAGCTTTGATTGATTCCTTCTTTCGTTTCCCTTTTGTTTCTTTTTTTAAGCCAGAAAAATGTATCAAGGCTGATAAATTGTCCCTGAGAGAGGTTTAGGTTTGACCAATATTGGTGATTTCTAACCAAAAGTAAGTCCTTTAGTTGAAGAATTCCTGACCTGGCCCCAGCTGGTCTGTGAACCAGGTGCCTCAGCCATTGTGCTGAAGCACAAAGCCTCCTTGTCACCAAAGCAGGGCTGGGGTTCACCTCCCTGCCTCTTACTACCAGCTTCCACCCAGGCAGTTGCAGAGCCCACCCTGGTGGCAGCAACAGCGCCAGCAGCTGTGAGGGAGAGCGGGGACTCCAAGCCTTGCAAATGTCCCTCTCGGGACTCACCGCCGCCTCTCCTAGCCCTGTGTGCATGGGTTACAAGGAGATCCAGCATGTCTGGCAGAAAGCCTGGAGCACCAACCCATCTGTGCCAGGAAAACCGAGGTACACCTCTCCTGCCTTGAGAACAGCGTGGCCAGGGCTCTGCTGCCCGCCCCAGGATGGCCAGGGAGAGGATAGCTAAAGCTTTGTCTCTCCGTGAGGCTTGGCTTGTGGTTTGCAGGGTGGGCAGGGCAAGCACGGGGGTGAGGCAGGCAGCCAAGCACAGCAAGGGGAGTCACACTGCCCTGGGCAAGATGCCACCCTGGCATCACTCACAGGCACTGCACGCTCCCTGCCTCAGTTTCCTCACTGAGGTGGCGTTGGTAGAGAGCTGCTCAGACGCTTTGCACAGCTCAGCCTCCACCAACTCAGTGCCACTGCTGGCCTGTGCCCAGCCCGCCGTGCTGGGAAGGGTGTTGCCCTGAGTCAGCTAGCACAGGCAGCACCACCTGGGAGCAGCACCCACAATACAGCCCCATGCCCCAGGATGGAGTTGGAGCTGGAATGTGGCAGCAATGGCAGAGCAGGGCTGCTTCCACTGGGCTCCTACGCAGACATGCTCATTCCTTCCCTCTGCCTGGCTTGATGAGCCCCCCTGCTCTCTAGAAGACATCCAGGAGGGGAAGCTGAGCTGCCACACTCCCTTTTTGGGGCAGTTTTCCACCTTCCACCCTTTCTAAGAGTCCTGCATGGTTATGATCTTTACAGAAAGTGGGTGGCCATAAATCCTCCTCTGCTGGCAGGGACTGTCTGCTTGTGCCTCCCTGCCTCCTCTCCATCGTCTCCCAGAGCCTGTGTGGCACATGCCATAGCCCTCCAAAAAAATTAAAAGGGCTCTCTTATGGCCTAGCTAGAGACAGAAGGGGCAAGGTGCTGGAAGCATCTGCAGCCATTCTGCTGCAACACGGGCAGGCTCATGCCCACAGGTGCCCAGGGTGGAGGTGGGCAGGAGGGTGATTGTCCCTGCAGGCCGTTATGCTGGGGCAGGACAAGGGCAGGTCACCCTCAGTCCTAGAGGCCGTTGAGGCTGATGAGCCCTTACAAGTCATTGTGGCAAAACCAAATGAACTGGAGAAGGGACAAATCTCATCCTGGCCCACTGGGGTGCAGTGCCAGTCCCATTGCAGCTGCACTCCCTCCACGATCCCCCAGCCGCTCAGGCAGCCACAGCCGATACCTTTGTGCTTCCCTAACAGGCAGCAGCAATCGGCTTAAAACTAATCCCCATGTCCTGCACTGGCCTTGGGCACAGCCCTTCGTGGGGGCTGGGCAATGCCACCCACTGACAGGGCCTGAAGGGAAATAGGGTGATTTTAAGCAAGGAGGTGACGGGTGCTGGCGTGGCAGCCCTCAGACAGCCACTGACATCCATATGCCTGCATGCAATTGTCGCTCACCAGCACCTATGGCAGGGCATCTCATTGCCCTCCAAACTCCTGCAGGCTGGCATAGCATGAAAGTGCCCAGGTGCCAGCCTGGTGTCCAGCATGCTCAGCATCGTGGCCCTTCCAGTACTGTACTACTGTGCTTCAGCACTTGGCCCCAAGGTGGTTTGGAGAACCCTAGCTTATCTCCTGCCCAGGCCAGGGCACCCCTGAGCTGGGGAAAGGCTCCCAGGATTAAGGCTTTTTGCATATGCAGATTTTCAAAGAACTCAGCAGGGCTGGGGGAGGGCCAGGCTGCGTGCTCAGGCACACACACCCAGTGGGAGGCAGACAAGCAGTGGAGACCAGCTCTGTCCTAAGGGACTTGCCTGCTCTGCATGGCCCCTGTGGGACCCTCCACAGCACATGCCCTACCTGCAACATCCCTGGCTCCAGAGAGCAGCCCCCCAGGGTCACACTGTCGATCTCCTCTCCTCCCCAAAGCTATGCTGACAAGGAGGATGTGGGCTCGGACAGCTCCATTCAGGCAGGACTGCGTCCTTCAGATCCTGGGGGGCTCCCAGTATCCCAGGGCTCCCAGCTCCAAAGCAGAGCCTGCAAACCCAGGCTAGGGTTGATCTGCCCTCGCTGCTGCAGCAGGAGAGGATTAGTGTGTGCTGGCATGGGAGAGGGAGGGGACAAGCATATGGCCCCCCCAGGAGTGCAGGCCTGCCAGAGACAGAGAGAAGGGTGCAAGTGTGGGGGCAGCTGCCAGGCCATGCACAGGGCTAGGGGGATGCAGGTGCTTGTGACAGCCGAAGGGCTCAGCCTGCCCTACACCCACAGTCTGGGCTTGAAGCCACCCACCCTGCTGAGTCAGCACTCAGGAAGGCGTTGTGGCAGCCATGCTTGCCATGCCTGCCCAGCGTGCCTGAACCCCTGCAGGGCAGGAGCTCAGCAGCCCTGCCCTGGTTAAGCAAAGCACAGGCACTGCCTGCCTGTGCATCACCAGTCCCACATCACCAGTCCCACCTACCCCTGCTCAGCCACGGCAGCACCAGGGACCTTGTTGGGAGTCCCTGCAGCACAGCCCTGCCAGCCCAGGAGCAGACCCACTGGCACCTAGGGCCATGCCCAGCCCAGCCCCGGGGCAGAAGGCACAGCCCTGCACTCTCATTCCTGACCGATGCACGGCCCCAAAGCCCCTCTGTCAGCAGCTCCCAGCCCTCCCTGCCCCAGAGAGCCTGCCCAGCAGCTCCAAACCTGCTTGGCATGGCACAGCACCCAGGCGGGGCTGGCTCACGCTGCCCCGCTCCCCACCCCCAACCCCGGCAGCCTGGGAAAGCAAACTGCACCCAGGGAGAGAGGAGTCTGTCGCCAACAGGGGAGTTTCCCACTGCCTTTCCCTCCTCCCCTAGATCCCCTGGGGCCTGGGACCAGGATGGGCTTTGATCCTCCTCTGGCTGGCCGTGCCCTGAGAGCAGAGACTGCATCCAATTCACTGCACAGAGAGCAGGAGGGCAGCAGCTACCTACCCTGCTCCCCTTGTGACGATTGCCCACGGGCGGTGCTGAACCAATACTAACGGAGGCACACCTCGGCACCAGAGGCCAGGCCCCTGCTTCATCATGCCTCCTTCTCTGGAGAAGCAGCCCAAGCCCTTGCACTGGGTCCCAAAGCTGCATGATCCCCATCCCGGGGCTGGGGATGAGCTCCCGCACAAGGTAAAACAGCCTGGGGCTGCTTCAGCCACCCCAGACCATCCAGGAGCAGGGAGGTCCTCCCTGGGCAGCAAAAGGTCCTGCAGCCACAAGCTTGCTGTGCTCCCAGCTGAACTTTGGTCCATGGAGCCAGGAACAAGAGACTGCAGCTGGCTCCCTCCATCTGCCCTTGTTTGCATGGAAACAAGCAGGGAGAGCAAACACACATATGCAGAGAGGCTGGGAGTCAGAGCCTGCACAGGACAGGAGCAGGCAGCTGCTGGGATAGGCCCCACAGACTGCCCAGCTGCCTCAAGATCCCCTTACGGCTGGGGCACTTGCAGGGTCTGCACAGCACAGCAACATACACCACCAGGAAGGTAAAGACCACAGCTCATACTTGTCCCCTCTCCCTAGCACTGAGCCCTTCATGGAGTCTGCACCCACACTGTCACCTCTCCCAGCACCTGGCCTGGCACCAGTGTTCCCATGCTAAGCAGTTCTCAAGGGCAGGAGCACACACACTGCACTTGTCTCCTCTCTGCCATGGAGGAACACAGCCCCATCCCACCAGGGCAGGACTCCTCCCTCCCAACAGCCACAGACCAGGCTCCTGCTTTTACAAGATGATCTTCCTGCAAACGAGCAAGGGTTGGGCTGTTGCAAGGCTGTTAAGAGTCAGCCCCAACCTGCTCTCCCCGGCTTCACACATCAGTGATCAAAGGCCTGGAGCTGGAGAATCCAGCCAGAGCTGCAGCAGCCAACACGGATTTCATCACTCAGCCTTGCCCCAGGTCTCACAGCTCCTGAAGTGGGTCTGTCCAGCCTAGGAGGACTAGAAGAAACAGAGCAACTTTGTACTTGTCCTCAATTAATGAGTGACCTATTTAGAAGAAAATCTGGGCTAAGTGGGATGAAGGAGCTGGAGCTGGCTGCTTAGGGGGGCATGGCACAAAGCAGGCCAAGCCTGGGAGCTCCAGATTTGTGTGGGACACAGAAGGCAGTTCAGAGCATGATGAGAAATGCCTTACAAATATTTACAGGTGGGGAAAGGAAACTCAGTCTGGAAATGTGGTACCCTCCTTCCCAAGCCCATGAGCAAGAGGATGTTTCCTGCCACCAGTTTGGGCTCAGCCAGCCCTGGTGCCCTAAAGGCAGGCAAAAGGATCTGGAGTGAGGTACAGGATGGGAGCGTGGAAGATTCAGCAGTGGTAGGGAGGCTCTCAGCCCCTTTCCTGCCAGGGCCCATGGAGATGCTCTCAGGTGGGGGTTTCTCATAGTGCAGGAGTGGACGCTCCCAGGTGGGCAGAAGAGTTCAGCTGATGAAATCCTGCTGAGAGCAGCAGCAGTGTTTCACTTCAGCTGGCAGCCGCGAGAGGTAGGCGTCGCTCCTAACCAGCCAGCATGTTTAAAGCGGTGCTTATCTGACAGGACCTGCGAGTCAGACGTGTGGATCTCCTCCTAGAGACAGCACTGCCCCAAACTGGCAGCCTCCTCTCCTGCTCCAGAGCCTGGGAAAGCCAACTGCCCTAGTCCAACCCCAGCAGGAGCAGACACCACACCTGGGGGCTCTCTGCAGGAAGGAGACTGGGAGGCAGCTCACACGTTTTTAAACCAAGCGCTTCCCACGCTACACTCGGCTTCCCATCAGCAACACCTCCAGACTCCAGCTATCAGGCAGGGCCAGACCAGACTCTAGGGATTTACCATGCTCCTCCTGATGCAAGCTGAAGCAGGGAGCAGCTTATCCTCTCTTCATCTGAGTGAGCAGCAGCGTTATTTCTCAGGCTGGACTCTGGGGACCCAGGAACTGGATGGGTGGGTTTGAGCAGGCAGCCAGACTGAGCCACCTTACTCAGCACCTTTGAACAGTCTCTTTCAGTACTCCATGTCGAACCTGCTGCAAAGCACCACAGGCATTTGCCCGTGCTCCAAATGGCAGCAGCAAGCTAGCCAAGCAGGCAGAGACAGGGCTGAGCTGGCAGGTCCATAGAAGAGGCAAGATCTAACCCATCTCTGCCATGCTCTGCCCATGCTGCCAGGCTCTTGCAGCAGAGCTAAGACACTTAGCAAGCTTCCAATGCCTTTGCTAGTCCAGCACAGTGGCACTTTCAAATGCCCCTCTGCCCTCAAGACAAAGCACTGTAAAGACCCTTTCTCTTGTGGCAAAGATATGGCAGGTCCTCCAGCAACCTTAGGGTCCACTTAGGCTCCACAGACTGCCACAGCCCCTGGCAGCCAGGCACAAAGATGATCTTTTCAGTTGCTTTGTGTTCACCTAAGACCATCCATGGGCAGATTAGCTGAATCAGGGCTTTCCCTAAGGAGGCTGCTGATTTCAGAGCTGCAGGTCCAAGGACACCAGGCAAACCACGGGGAGCCAGCCCTGAAGAGGACATCATCCCTCTCTCATCTCTCCGGGAAAGCTGCCCTGACAAAGCCAGAACACTCACAGCTGCTCCCTGGGCACCAGGGTGAACGGACTGGAAATGAGCAGGGTGCAGACAGAACTGAGCTCTGGGTTGGGCCAACGCTTTTGAACACACTCCAGAGCAGACATGCAGATCTCCAGACCAGGGTAACCGCCTCAAGACGCCAGCAGTCAGCCCCAGGGCAGCTGGAGAGCTGTCAAGAGAGCTGACGTGGACCTGGTTCAGCCTTTAACTCCTAGGGTATTGGCAGACAGGCTGAGATCAGGACTTCAGCCCCAGGTCTCAATTACCACAGTGAGAATAAAACCAGCCACAGATACACACAGGAGCCTGCCCTGCCGTTCCAGAAATGGGATTTGGGCACAAGACTTCTTTCCTGGAAAGTCATCTCTGAGGTTTGGGATTCCTTCCCATCCCACAAAGCTCCCCTCACAGCACTGATCCCAAGTACCTCATATTCCCAGAGGTCTACAGCTCAACCATGTTAACAAACATCAGCAGCTGGAAAGCTATTTAGAGTAGCAGGATTGCTTCCAGCACCACTTTCCTCTCCCATTACCTGCCAGAGGCACGGCCTGCCAGCACTGGAGGCGACAGCCCCACACGTGCTAGAACTTTGCAGGCTCTGCACAAGCCCCCATGTCATGCCTAGGAAGAGCCAAGTGTGCAAACAGGCATGGCTGTTCCCTGCTTGCTCTGGTATCCTCTATTTCTAAACCAGAGGTTACAGGAAAGCTGCTGTGAACTGGGTGTTTCACAGAGAGCATGGCCCAAGAACACCAGTGGTTGATAGGTGCCGTGGCTGATGCTACATATTGGCTGGCCAGCCCCAGGGAGGCTCAGCACAGCTGCTCCAGTACCAAACTGAATCCCAGGGTAAGAAACAAGCCCCTTCCCACAGCCAGCAGCTCCCTGGGTCCCTGATGAGGGTCACCAAGGTGTGCCATACATCTGGCTAGGGCAAGGCTGGCTGCCCTTGCCCATGAGCTGGAGCTCACCATGCCCCAAGCACAGGGCCATTTGCCCTTCAAGCTGGGTCCTTTGCTACCACCCAAGCTGCTGGGCTTCACCAAGCACAGCTATGCATTGGCTCTGGGAAGGGGGGCAGAGGGCAGCCCATCCTCCCCCATGCTGCCTTCACCATGTTTACGTCACCCAGCAACGTGCCCAGGGCAGGGCAGGGCAGGGCAGCAGCTCTGTTTCCACAGCTTGCCTGGCTGCTGAAAACCAGGAACAGCAAGACAGGACACAGGGTGGGAGGCCAGCAAGCTGGCAATACCAGGCTTTTCCTCACGAGCAGAGGGCAGCACCCCTGGGATTTCCCAGTGAGGGGGACACAGCAGAGTCCTCCAGGAACAAGGAGCGGGCACCTGCCTACATGATCTTGGCACTGGTACCCAGCTTGTGTTGGAGCAGTTGCTTCTTTCCACTGTGTCCTGCCCTGGGGAGGACCATAAATACATTTAAACACACCCTGCACTGCATGGCCCATGGTTGCCTGGATAGCCCTTGTCATTCAGGTTCAATTGCTTCTCTGGATAAGCCAGCCAAGGAAAGGCTGTCTGGCCACAACTGAGCCAGGGTATCATGATTCCACCGCTCCATAACCACCAAAGAGATCCTGCCCACACAAGCTATCCCTGCCCACAGCTGTGGCTTTGGGAGGCACGGCACAGGAGTGGGAGCAGTGGGCTGACAAACCTCAGCAGCCTTCACTAGGGAAGGCTGAGTGCAGCACAGACCAGGCCCTGCGAGCTGTTTGCACTTTGGGAAGCAAAAACAAGCCACTTCCAATCAGCATCAAGTTCCCAAGCCTGTGCTTTGCTCCTGGGAACAGGCTGCCAGACTCTGGCAGCGCCTGCTGGTTGCTGGCACAGGAGCTAGCCCCAGCTGCTGCTCCATGCCCAGCTCACATCCCACCTGTGAGCCCCCTGCCAGCAGGTACAGGGAGGGTCAAGAAGTGCAATGTAAAAAGCTGTCAGCGAGAGGGAGAAAGGTCACCGAGCAGTGACTTCTATCCGTGATCGCTTGATGGGATTTGTTAACAGCTTCAGGCGAAACAGCCGGGAGCCGGCCAGGGCCACGCCAGCTCTGCTTGCGCACAACGGCGCCGTCCCACGCCGGGGGGCAAGGCAAGCAGGGCTGAACCCTGCGCCTGGGCTGCAGCGCGGCAGGGCCGCTACAGCGAGAGCCTGCGAGTGAAAGCCAACAGCTCGTACCTCTCGGGCAGCCCAAGGGAGGAGTGGCCGCAGCCGGGCTCCGTGCCTTTCCTCCCCCAGCGGCAAGGGGCCTTGGGAAGGCAGGCAAGTGCTTCTAGGTGAGCCAGCAGGGATTTCTGGCCACTCCTGCTGCTGTCATGCAGCAGAGGTCCGCCTGGTCTAAAAGAACATGAACACATTCCACTGTGCACACTCCTGATGCTCTTTGCAGGCTTTTCCCCACCAGGTAACCCTGAGCCAGGCATGCCTGCTGCCAACAGTCCTGGCACAACACCGGCTGCTGCCATGCCGGCAGCCACCGAGGAGGAACAAGCTCAGCACAAGTCAGAGCTGTGCTGCGAGGAAGCCTCTGGCATGCAAGAATGAGTCCATTTGCTGCCTAAGTGATTTTCCTCAGCTGAAAGGACGTGCACCAGTTTCTAGCTTGACCTCTCTGCTCTCCTCCCCCACTGCCTGACTGTACCTGTCTGCAGACCGAGGCAGGCAGATGCTTCCTAGCTCCTCTCTGACCCAGGCAACGCCCTACCTACAGCTGCAAGCAAATGAAGCCGTGGCAGATCCCATAAGCAAAGACTAGTCAGCTTGGTCCAGCTATGAGAAAATGCTTTTGGACGCCAGAGCCAGCTGCAAGCCCCAAGCTGGTCCCACTAGGTATAGCCCACTGTACCTACCTGGGGACTGTGAGATTATGGACCATCAGTCCTTGCAGTCATATAGGGCTTGAGGATCTTTACAATTACCCATGCTACTGAGAAGCAGAGTTACCAGCTGGTGTACAAAACCCACAAGAAAAGCATGTGCAGCAGGGAGGGTGACCCAGACAGACATCAGGGTAAGCTGTGCTGAGAAGATGACCAGCATCAAACCCCAGGGGTTCTCAGTTAAACACATCTTATGGTCTCCTTTTGGAAAAGTCCCACTGCACTTCTTCAGCATCAGCAATACATGGTTGACTCACCAAGGTACAAGGAAGGGAAAGGGGAAGATTAGTTTGCTGTGCCCCTGGTATAGTGGATTAAGAGGTCCCACAAAGCACTGAGTCAAGCAAATTCCACTGCCCCACCTCTGCCAGTTATCTGAGCTGTGCAGAGCCAAAGCACCTGCCCTGTGTATTTACAGGGCTGTAAAGGATAAGGCCCAGACACAAAGGTTTTGGCTGTGACAGGGAAAGCTCAGAAGCTTGTCTGCCCTGTCTGACAGCAGGTACACTCCTTCATGGTCTTCTGATGATCTGAAATTGCTTTCACTCAGAACGTTCAAAGTCCACAACCTGCAACACAGCTCAGGGCTCGCTGCTATTTCGAGGGTGGTGAACAGGCAGCGCAGGGAGCCAGGAGCCTGCTCTCTGGACACCACCAGTGCACAGAGCGGTTTTGAGCGAGCTTCTCCATCAACTGGGCTTATTGCTGCTATCCTTCAAACTCGTGGAGGGTTAGAAATGAAGTTAATACCAGCTGCATTTAGAACAAACAATCTCCATTATCAACAGGAACAAAAGGCTCCTGGGGACAAACCCAGAAGAGTTAGGACTGAATGTGCTCAGAAACTTCCAGAAGCAGCCTCATGTCAAAATGCCAAGATGTTCTCTAACAGGAACTATACCACTCTTGGTTATTTTCTAGACACAAATATTTGGAAACCTTAACACTAGCTCCAAGAACATCTCAGAAAGTCATTAGTATCTTCAGGATTCTACACCTTTGTCACAGAGCTTGCAAAACAGCTGAGCCCACGGTGGTTCTTTCCAACACATGGACACAGCCTTCCCTCTATACACATTTCCTTCATTGCTAGGGACAACACAGTCCAGGTCTACTCTGAAAAGCTTTGTTAATGCAGCCCAGCCCGGTGAGCACCCCAGTGTCTGAGCACAAGTCACTCTCAATTCTCTGCACACAGACCTGGTACCTTGTCCCACTTCCTGTTTAGCCCTGGGTAACAAGGACTGCATTAAAGAGCCACTTCCAGATTAGAACATGCCATGGACACAGTCCTTCCACTCAGGCCCCATTAGAAGGGAGGGCACTTCCTCTGTGTCATCCCTCACCTCACGTTTCCAGAGGCATTAGTGCTCAGAGCAGAGCTCTTCCTCCCAGCCCATTTTCCCTTTTTTGTCTGCCATGCTCATAAACTTGTATTACAACATCAAGCTGATACGAAATCATGATTTCACTGTGATTAAGGAGCAGATGGGGCTGATGGAGCTGGCTAAGCAACAAGTCTTCTGAACTGGAGAAGGCTGTCAAGAGGAAAAAAAAGCCTTAAGCCAGACCAGCCTGGGATTACAGAAATTTGTCCTGCACCTTGCCCAGCCTGCTCCAGACAGCAACCGGGCACCTTCACTTCTGCTGCCATCCATTTCAGGACAAGCACAGCACAGCACACCAGGAATGTACAGCTTCCACAAGTTGCATGCAAGGCACCTGAAGAAGCCAGCGGAGAACAGGCAGAAGTGTGCAAATGCAGAGCAAGCTGACATCCAAGCTTCAAAACCAGCCCCCACACAGAGAGAATTCAGTGGAAGTCAGCAAAACATGATGAGGCTGGCAGACACTGGACAGGCTTGACACACCTATCAGAAGCACACCTAGCTTTCAGAGGCTGACAGTGTTTTCAACAGTCAGGGCTTGCCTCAATACCAGTACCCAGCAGCAAGCACAGGAAGCAAGGTGGCAAGAGCAACGTTACCAACAGCTCAGACCTAGAGCTGCCTCTTTCTTTCAGAGCCTGTTATGGAAGACGAAAAGACTCTAAATTGCTTTTAACAAGGAATGGCTTAAATAGGTTAAAAGCAATGAACCAGTATGCTGCTCATGAGCACTCCACGATCCAATTTAAGTCATCTTAAGATGGCCTTAAGATGCCTCTCAGAGTTGTTATAAGGTTAATAAACTGCTTGGAAACTCTGTGCACTGCTTAGTAAAATGACTAAGAAGCCATTGTCACAGTCTAACGTCATTACCTGGATTCTAGCACTTTCCAGGGAGCACGAGGGTGTAGTTCTGCAGCTTTATGGCCTCTGTTACAATGGTAATTACTTACAAAGGGCCCGAGATTGCTTGCAGACGCTTCTGACTTTGCAGACAGCAGATAAACCTCCCAACACAAAACCTTTGCAGAGCTGCAACCAGAAGTCAAGATCCACACAGTTTTTAATGCTTTCAGGTTTAAGTCTTTGTTACAAATAAAGAAAATTATACAGCAAATGGGTGTCAGTATCACAGCATCTCCTAAAGGAAGGTTGCCATCCTGGTCATTGGTCAGCACCACTGGTGCAGGCTGGTTTTCTGCAAAGCAGCACCACATCTGTCAGTTTAAGCTCACACTTCTACAGAGAAGCAAGCTCACAGTGTCTGAAAGATTAACTGGACTCCACACTCCTGTACAGGAGAAGGCCTGCAGTGAAGAACTACATGCCACTGCATTCTGATGCCCCTTAACTTAGGAACTGTTCTTGCTTACAGTGCTTGTCAAGGGCAGTTGTTTCTAATATTTTACAACCCTTCTCAAAAGCCATGGACAGAGGAAATAATTTCTTCTTCTGAAACCAAATTGCTTCCTCTGACATCCAAATATCTGATGTCAAAGCAAGAAAACCGGTGCCAGAATTCCAGGCAGCCACCCTGCCAACAGCTGCCAAGAAAGCATTTCCCTTCTGCCAATGCATGTTGTCAGATGCATTGCCTAGACAGTAGAAATCATGTATAAGGACCTAACATAGTACTCCAGATACCAGTTCTTGGAAACATGGCAGTTTTCATGAGGCACTGCTTTGTGAAGCGTCCTTATTTGGATGGGGCAATACTTAAGAGATGAGAAAAACATGCTAGCCAGAAGAATGAGCTACACCACCTCTTGCAGCTTCCAAGTAACAGAGAGCTCTCTGACTCAGAAGTTTCCAAACGTGCACCAGTATCTCTGAAGCCTGACACACTTTTTGCCTCCCTGCGCTCCTAGATTATCTATGCAAACATTTATTAGCACACAATGTTCTCCAGCTAAAATTTAACATCTTCTCAGGGCAGATCCTTCTTGTAGAGGGAGTATGCACAGTGACTGCACAACAGTACAGCCTTGATCCAGCTTACCACTCTGTGATGAGCACACAGTGCAAGTGTTCTGATCTTGAAGAAACAGCTTTCAAAACTAAAAACCTCTTCAACCAGTAAAAACAGAAGCTGGGAGCAGGAAATGTGCTACATGCAAGGGAACTGTCTAAAAAGCTAACAAACGAACAACATTACACAATAGGCATCTGGCAGCATTTTCAGACATTTTTTTTTTTAATTTATTCTGACATGCTATAAAGGAATAAATTACACTGTTAAAGAATTACCAGCAATAAAAGTATTTCTTTCTTTCAGCTGGGCTAGAATAGGAGTGAGAAGGGAGACAGCCCGGGGCAGTAACCAATGTGAACTCTGCGTGGTGCGAGGCTGTCCCCCCAAGAACAAGAGTAAATCTGGTCATAGCCACTTCACAAGAACTTGAAAAGAAAATGCCTTGGTTTAAAACCATCCAAATACTCCATTCAAACTCTTCTTAAAACTAGCAATCACAAGTCAGTCCAGCCGAGGCATGAGGTGGCACCGCCCGCAGGCTGCTCGCCCCGAGCCCGCGAGAGGCGCCGTTTCGTTTTAAGAAAGATCCAACCTCAGTACGAGAGAGGGGCTGGTCTCAAACAACAAAGTTATAAAAAATGCAAGACTGCCCCCCTTCCCCCTCAAAGGAAAAAAAAAAATAAAATACAAAATTTCTTTAAAACAAACAAAAAAAAAAAGAGGAAGAGTTACCAACACTAAACCTAGAATGATTCAGGAAAGAAAACGCGACGGCCTCGAAACCCCTCGAGGGGTTTGAGAGGACAGGGGCCACGGGGGGGGGGGGAAATCTCTTCAAACTGAATTAAAACAAGGCAAATTAAAAAGGGGAGGGGGGGGGAAATAAAAATAATAAATCATCTCCTTTCCTTACAGAAACAGGTGTGGGTTTGGTTTAGTTTTTAATGAACTTGTAAACAACAACCAAAAAAAAAAAGAGCTCCCGCTTCAAAATAAACGCCTCCCCCCCCTCCCCAAAAGAAAATCCCAGGTCATATAGATGTTTACAGTGATTACATTTATCTAAGCAACTTACATACAGGTTTCAGTTGTAAGATGTTAACTAAATTTCGTGACAAATATGCTGCTTTTTTTTTTTTCCTTTTTTTTTTTTGCTTTTTTTTTTTTTCCTCTCTCTCTCCTTTTATACCAAGAACATTATAGAGTTAATGCAGAGTCCTAAAGATTATCTAGTAGTCGCTAAAGTTTCTCTTTTTTTTTAAGTCTTCACTTTTAGATGCTGTTATTTTCTAGCACAGGTAAGCAGGCAGAGTCTTTCATACGCTTAAAAACTGGAATCTTTGGTTACTACCATGTCAGCTGGCTTGGTATGTTGCACATAGAAGCCAACAACTTTTAAGAATGTTTTAAGTGTACAACTTTCAAAACCCAGGGAGGAAATTAACCAGGGGGAAAAGAGTGCACAATTGTGAGCGCTTACGATTATCACAACTGTTGCCGAAGACTGTTCATGCCATTCTTCCAAAACAATGAGATCTCATAAAGCAGTGTAGTTCAAAAGTAAAAAGGTAACAAAAAAAAGAAAAATTGGCATATGCACAATTTTCTCCACTTGTGTGTCAACCATTAGTTTTAACTTTTCCACTTGAAAAAAATGCAATAGAAAACTGGACACCATGTTTCACTATCTCAGTAATATTCACAATTACAGCTGCTACAACTCCAAGCGCAGCATCGCTGACGCTGCCCAGAGCCAGTTGATACTAAGTTCTTTACACCAAGTAAATGGTTGCCCACAGCCACTGGCAAGTGTACGTATGAACTAAAAATTTCTAGGATTTGGGGAGTGACAAGTCCTGCTCCGATCTGCTCTGCTCTGTCCCGTCCTCGCCACGCTCAGAAACCTGCAAAACAAACACAAGGGCAATTTACTGAGAGGGGAGGAGAAGGAAGCACAGCCTTCACGGCAGGAGAAATCAAACAGCGGTTCTGGACGTTCAAAGGGGAAACGCCGCGCAGTCTCAGAACTGCAGGGCTCCTGGCGCCCGTTCCCAAAGCTAATCGATGTTGCCACCACCCTTCTGCTCACACACACACACACCTACAGCTGCACTGGTAAACAGGCTCATGCACCAGCTGGATGCCACATTCCTCAAAGAGGAATTCAGACCAACAGTTTGAAAACAAGATGTGCTATTGCCACTAGGAAGCAGGATGTAATTTCATAGGATTGTTTTCTACTTGTCTGCAATGTCTCATGTTTATATCCTTGAATGTCAAACTGTCATCTGATTGCAGTGGTGCTCCTCAGAGAGGCAGCGCAGCGGTGTCACACAGAACAGGAACAAGAGTAACTTACCTTACAGTAACTGGCGTTCGCTACATGCCCGCATGTACGACACAGGGCAACCCGATCAGAAGCAAGGACCTTTGACAGTGACTGGGAAACCAGCATGCCTTATGTCCTTGGAAGGGCAAGGGAAATAACTCATGTGACAGGGGAGACGGGGTGTCAAGAAGAGCTCTTTAAAGTTCAGTACTCCAAATGACAAGTTCAAGACACTGTGGAAAAGGGAGAGTGAAGGAATACATCCACAGATGTCAACCAGTTACTGCAAGCTAAGCCAGTCTTCCCTTCATGTGACTGCTTATACACTCCTTTCTGGTGACTCAGGTAGTAGCACTGTGCTTTATGGGGCTAACAGGAGTCTCAAGTGAAGATTACTTTGCCAAGCAAGCTTCCCTTCTGGATGCCCTCCAAACAGCATGGTATTCTGTTGATGTACAAATCCATCTGAGCAACAGCTCTGAGTTTTTGCAACAGAAATCTCTCCACAGTGAAATACAGACAAAGCTGACCTCAGCTATAGCTTGTGCTGTCATCCAGAGAAGCAAGTGCAAACAAGTTTTAAACACAGCCTGACATTCAGTAAAAAAAAAAAAAAAAAGGCAAGAAAAAAGTAGCTGGATAGCACCCAGAACACAGCTTCAACTCTTCCACAACTGGCTGAAGATACTTTAGAAGAGACTGGATAGCTTTGTTTGAGCCCCATCTTAATGCACTGAAGGACAACTCTTTATCCAGCACTAGCAATTCTGTATCAAAACCCAAACAACAAAACACCCTGTGCCAGAATTAAGACAGCCAATCCCACTGGAGAGCAAATTCTCACAGAGGCCTCAGCGATTCCTTCATTCCACTGGCATGAAGTTGTCCACAAAAGTTACTTGATGCATCCAACCAGAAGTTATGCTGTTTTTCCACTTAATGTTCAGCAGTGAGCACTGACTCATCGTTTGAGCCACTTTCTCCATCCAAGCAGCCAAAATTAAGTCGTCAAAGGAGGAGAGTGCTCCCAGTGTGGAAAGAAACAGATCAACTCATTGCTTTAGAAGCCTGGACATTTACAGATCAAAAGGGGATCCTGAACCTGAGGACAAAGGACATGCTAACAAATGATATGCTGCTATCTGTGAAGATACCTCTAATCCAAGGTGTTATGGGGGCAAGAGAATGCCCAGTTCTACAGACAGCAACAGGGAATGGGATTCAACCCACAACATCCCTACTGAGTCCCTGTAAGACTACACAGGAGTGCTCCCAACCACAGCTGTCACTGAGAGTTTTAACAGTCGCACAGCATACAAGACTGCCAGCATGGAGAACATGCTGAAGAGTTTACGGTGGCATGTCTCTAACAAATCTTCAGTACACACAGGGCCAGCTCAAATCTGCACATTCATCACTCCTTGTCCCTGCAGGATGTTACCCAAAACTCTGATAATCTCTATGCTATGTGAGGGATACTCAGATTGCTTTATTATTACCATACTGCAGATGTGATCATCAAGGGGAAAGTAACTATACTGTCACATTCCAAAGAAGCTTCTCTACTTGAGAAGGGCTCCAATTTTTTCTTTAATAAGTAACTGCAGAGACAAGCAGTGAAAAGCATTTAGTGATCAACTAGCTACACCTCAAGTAGCAAACCAATAGTCTGAGAAACACTGCCATGACCACAGGTGTCCAGTGAATGCTAATGGGACCTTCTGCAGGATTACAGAACCCTACTTTGAAGTGAATTCAAAACACCTCTCTCAAATGGAACCATAGACTTTACCCTGGAGATTGACTGCTTGAGTCAGTTTTATGGCTGCAGGAAGCTGACTGTAAACATTAGTACACCTGAATGACTGCTGCACTGTGGAGATCAAGAGTTAAGCTTCCCAGAGTCAGCAGAGCAGCTCTGTTGAAACAATTCACCTCTCCCAAGTTCAAAAACCAGGTGATCTTGCAGTTACAAAAAACACTGCACGGGGTTCCAGAGGAGGACAGGAAAAAAGATGAAAAAAGGCCACTGACAGAACAGGCTACCCTGGAAGCAAAGAAAATATTCAGCCTGAATAACCTATAGGACTCAGTGAGATAGCTTAATGTGGAGCATCTATAAAATGAGCACACTGTCCAAGCAGTCTGTCTCTGGACACCATCTCCCCACCCTCCCCAAAGATAAACATCTTCAACAGGACTTGCACTTCATGCAGTACACTGCAAGATTTTAATCAATCAAATGCACCTGTAAATTACTATTTCCAGTACTCTTGTTACACTGGACATGGTTAACCAAAGGGGTATAATTTGATGAAGCCTTTTAAGCCACTTCAACATAGGCTTTGCTACAGCAACTCCATAGGAATTTAACTTAGCTCTGGAGAAAATAACCAGGTGTTTCATGAACCTTCAATGGGACAGCAACATCTGAACCCTACAGCCTCCTGCTTGAACGTAGCTGGTTTCAGAAAATGTTTTAACAGGCAATATTCCCCACAAAAAGGTGTATGGAGTATTTTAGAAACCCAGAATCTTCACTCTGATGAAGAGCTGTTTTAGGAAGCTGGGGAAGTCCTCTGATGTTTGACAAGCACTACTTCAATGTTCTGCTGATATTACAGTGCGATCAATCCAAAGGTCAACAACTTCTCTTCGTGATGAGGAGGGGAGAAGAAGTTGTTCCCCCAGAAGGCTGTTATTTCATGAAAGAGTCAATGAAGTTCTGCCAGAAAGCAGCTTCTTCATGGCTACAGTAATGGGCCTTAGTACCAAAGGACAGTACAATGAGGAATCTCCATCAAGAAACAGCAATGACTGGTAAGGTGCCAGTGTAAGGCAGCTTCCCTGCTACTCGTATTTGTCAGCTGCAGCCTTGCACTCTGTCACTGAATCATGACAGTAAGGTGGAGGCACATAATCATTAGAATGACCTTTTCTTCACTTATGGTATAGCACTTGGTCAGAGACCGCCTGAGTCAGAAGAGCAGCGCTATTAAACCTCAGAATACTTCACCAGCAGAACAGTATTTCAAGTGCATACAAATCGATCTTCTGGGCAGTACAGATCATCACCTCCTTCAAGACTTTAGCTTTAGGCACAAGATGCTGTGAAGAAACTGCATGTTTGCTTAGCTTTCTCTCTGCTCTAACAGCCAATCTCTCCATACCCCAGCACTGGGCTGGGCTCAGTAGTGGATTGTGAACTTCAGTCAGAGCGTCTGTGTTTCAGGAAGCAATCTAAGCCTGGGCGCTTAATCACAAACTCTGCTACGTACTGGTGTTTCAGCTGAAGGAACTGGTTTGCAGCTTTCAGTGTTGTAACACCTGCTGGGTCCAGCAAAACAAGTTGGACTCTCTATGCCACAAAGAATCTGCCATTAATGGTACCCTATGGATTTTTTCTCCCCCCAAGAAACTAGCCAGGCTGGCAGGTATCTCACTCCTTCATTTTTGTGGATGAATGAAGCGCTGTATTTTTGGACAGCTATTTTGGCCAAAGCCACCTGGCAATGTTTGAATGTTGCCACAATTTATGAGAAACAGTGTTCTGGTTTATTTAAAACATCTCTGCACGTCATTTGACTTCCAGGTCTGCCATGGTAGCTTACCATTTTGGTTTATGCATATAAAAATGAAATGCCAAGACAAGAATGTACTGAAGAGCAGCAAGTACTAGCAATGCCTCAGTGTACAGCAAACCCAGCTTCTCTGCTCGCATTCATACAGACTCATCAGCTTCAATCTTAGCCATGGCTCATCTTAAGGAATATTTCATTACAAGGCCTGCTGCAAGAGTCACTAGCTGCAGCAGCTTCATGACATTGCCAGGTTTCCATCCCAGACAAATAAAGTAAAAAATTTCTAGAATGTGTAAAAAACACAAAAGAAAATGAATGTGGCTTCTGAGAACTCCTCTTGCAGCTTTACACAATTGCATCCTGAGCATTGCACAACGTTTCCCTTTGAAACCACAACCTAAAAATATTCAACATAGTGAAGAACCTGAAGACCCACCCCAGAACATCCAGATACTTCAGAAAATTGTGACTTGGCAGTCCACAGCAGTTTGGGGTTACTCCTCCTTTCAGGCAAAGCATTTTGAGCTCAGTGGTCCCTCCTTTTAACTCTGGACCAAATGTCTCGGCGTAATCCCACTGGAGGAAGCCAGCTGATTCACAATTTTCTGTTCCCAATGGTGGAAGCATACAGACCAAAGGCAAACCCCCGGCACTGCGTTTCACACAGCTGGAACAGCGTAGAACCCAAAGTCTCTAGATCCTTGCCTAGTTAATGAGAATCACCCCTTCAGAAGTGTTAGGTCTAGGATTTTGGATTGTAGTATATATTTATATATATATACAAATATATATATATATATGTATAGAGAGAGATAAAAATAAATACATATGTCACATTCCCAACACCAAGTCAGTTTCTGGTTTTTTGGAAAGTGGTTAATGCAGGAGCAAAAGATGCAGTGGTTAAAATGACCCAATATCCCCAGAAGAAATGATATGAAGAACAAGGACATTTTGGTATAAAGTTAGTAGTCAAATTCTCCAAGGACGTCTTTTGGTTTTTGCTTTTCAAATCAACAGCCAAATGTGTTTTTTAAACCACCTCCTTGATCTAACACTTAAATTGCTGACAGGGTCCAAATTAGTGTAATTTATTTTTTTCCTGTAACGTCACTTGGTTCTTGGCTACTAACCTTTCATGTTACTCTTGGATTTGTCAGTTTGCTTGCCTGTGGGGGTTTGGGCCTGCTGCCCCTGCCCACTGGAAGAGGCTGCCTGCTGTGCTGCTTTCTGCTTTAACATTGTCCAGTCGAATGTGTAGTCGTATTGGTGGTTCAAGGTCCTAGAAAAGAGCAAAATGCTTTACTGTGACACACCATCATTTCCTTACTGCCAATACCAACCCCCTGCTGAAACTCCAGAACTAGAGGTTAGCTCTTTTTGTAAGCTGCTTTGGAGATTATCAATGGTTTCTACGTGCTAAGTATGACCAACTAAAGGGATTCTTGAAGCAAGCCCAAATGCTGTAAGGCAGTATTTTCTTCATTGTTTATGCAAAAATCTGCATCTGTAGGAGCAGCACTTGCTCACAGCCCAGCTTACCCACTGCCTGCACTGTGGTTTCTCAGCTTTTTTGTGTAGTTTTTTTTTTTTAGTACTGTTTCAAGGAAAGACTGCAGTATTGTACATCATCAAATAAAAACTGCTTTGAATTCCAGAAACCTGAAGGGACTCTTGGGAGATCAGTACCAGGCCTTGTTCTTTTGATAGATGCTGTTCACTCCACAAAGTTGAGTTTATGTCCTGGTTTCTCTAACAAGCTCAATGAAACAGCACTACTCCCTTCCATTGAAATCCCTCTCCTGGGCGTCACTGTTAGTCTCACCACCAACCTCCAAACATAAAAAGCTTTAAACACTCCTACCAAGGGGTCAATTTCTTGCAAAAGAACTTGAAGCATGGGCTCAATCCTCTAGCATTAGTGGCCAGACCATTCAATGCAAAGACAAGGGAATCTTTTCCTTCATCTTTAACACTGAACAGTATTTTTCAGGTCTTTTAAAAAGCTTTTTGCATTTTGAAGTAAAGGAAGGTGTAGAACTGCCTAGGTCACACATAGATGGAGCAACTTTCTGCAGTGCAAGTCTCCCTCAGCAGCTGCCAACCAGTAAAGCACTGACAAGTTTCTGTACTTTTCCACTTTGAGACTGACCTGAAAAGAATACGGAATAATTGCCTCAGATACATGTAGTCTGGTGCCTCTTCAAAGCGCAGGCCACGACAGTAGTTCAGGTACATGGCAAATTCTGCAGGGAATCCCTGTAAAGCAATGTTAAACATGGCTTTCAGCAAAATGCTGCTAACAACCCTGGAAGAAAGCAAAAAGTTCTATTTATGACTATAATGGCAGAGGAAAAACTGGTTGAAGGCTCCTGTGGGAATGATAGTGACAAGCAGTGCGAGCAATCTGGCAGTGCAGGCCTAGAGCCTGACATGGTGGTAGGCCATGCTCAGCATAAGTGCAGAGCCAGCTACCAGTATGCCAAAACAGTGCTGTGCTTGCAGCACTGTAACTAAAACAAGATGCTGGTAGCTAGAAACATAGTAAGTTATCTTGGGATAACAGGACATGCACCTGCATCAACAAACCTCACGTGTCATCCACAGTTGGACCAATAAGCTACAATAGTGTGATGTGTGGTCACTCATAGGGGACCAATGAGTCCATGCCAACAAGGCATACCAAGGTTATATAAATTGCAGGAGTTTCCTTGCTACGCACTTCTTCTTTTCCTGCCTCTCCTATCTCCTTTCCTTCCATGCTTTACCGTGCCATGCTTTCACCATAGGCCTGAACCATAGGCCTGCCATACTGGAACAATAAAGGATCAATACCCGATCATATTGGTCAGCCGTATTGATTCCAAGAGCCTCCGTCATCGCCAAATCTGGCTAAAGGCTCCTACGTGCAAATTCCACTTTGCCTCTAGTTACTCATTTATGCTGTGTTTCAGAAAGTGGATTTCATCAGCAAGGTACCAGGGTACACTTTCCTTCCCCAGAACTGTTACTTGATGCATGCTTTGCAATCACAAGTTCCCTGCTACCAAAACCTTCAACATGTATTTAAGGCATTGCATTCATCCCGATTAAACCCAGGTCTTATTAACCAGGTCTCTGAAACTAGTTGTAAATTGTCTCTTTAAAGATCCCACTCATGTTTCCTTGATAATCTGAGCACACTGGAGAAAATTGAAGAGTTACCACTCAAATGTGAGGATTTAACCCATGAAAACATTTTTCAGAGACTCCCTGCTTTGCATATTTAATGCTATATTAAAGCCTACATGTGGTTAGTAGCATGTAACATATTGCTGTGCTACAAAAAACAGAACAAATAATAGTCCAAGAGTATGGAAGATGCTGTCAGGGCATATAAATATTCATGACTAGGAAGTGTAATCCATGGTGCTGTTGTTAAATGTGCTAAAATACACTGGGTATTCTCAAGGACCTTTGTTAATAAGCATATGGCTGTCACAATTCAAGAGAAATCTTAAGACCTGAAAGACAGTGTTGAAAAGAAGTAATTCTGCTACACGGCTTTAAAGGTCAGTTGACACCTCACTCTACTACAGCCTCTTTCAGATGCAGAAGACAATATGAACAATCTTGAAGAGGCAGAAACAAGTATATAGGGGCAAGCTATCCAGCTCTACCTTGGTTTTATTTATCCAAAAGGCCACACGTAGAACTTTCACAAAAGCTGTTGAAGGAATGAACAAGCCTAACTCAAGAGAGCTGGAGAGCTTGCACAGCCAACAGTCACCAAGAACTGCAATGATGGTGGCATGAATTATGCCAAGCAATAGCAGCAAATGCCTGCTCTGTTACATTCAGTCTTGCTGGGTGGCCAAGCACAAGGCACCCGTGACTGCCAGAGCAGCATTATTCAGCAGCAAATGCCTGTGAGGCTATCTAATATATTGGCTCTAGTTTAAAGAACAACTCCCAAGAACAGAACCTCCATTTCACAGTATGACATCATTTGGAAACTCTTACCTTACACAAAACCTCAACAGGAGTGGACATTTTCTTTTCACTGATCTTTTCATACTTCTGCTTCTTTGTTGCAGCCTGTGGAACATGTAGGTCACAACATAAGAGATATTGCACAACACCAAATTAACAAGGACAGTAGTTAAAAGAAAAAAAAAAATGACAAAAATCCTTTGGTCAACCATAAGTATTTTATGTGAAATCTCCAAGTCCCACACACTTATTGCAAAGAGAATGAAGGTCAATCTGGTATTAAGATTTGGACACAGTTTAATACCATTTGTCGCAGTCTAATGCTTCCATCACATGGCACAGCTCGTGTAGTTCTAGCTGCTGCTTTTGTCCATTAAACAGACCAGACTCGCATTTACATTTGCCAAAGTTCTATTAATTCCCACTCAGTGCCCTATTCAAGGGCTGCCTGCATGTTTCAGTAAGCAGCCATTACATTCATTTGCAGCTGAAGAGTTCTAGTGTTCCACAAGCTGCCTGTCTTTTTAGAAAACTTGCAGCTGCAACACCATTTGAGTTACACAACTCTCACATGGAGGAAGAGCAACAATTAAAACATGAAAACAAATCACTGAAGTCTGTACAAAAGAAGGAAGCAATATTTCCATGCCTGTACTTGGCTGCCATACATGAAAATCATAGTATCAGTCAGGGTTGGAAGGGACCACAAGGATCATCTAGTTCCAACCCCGCTGCCATGGGCAGGGACACCCCACACTAGATCAGGCTGGCAGAGCCTCATTCAGCCTGGTCTTAAACACCTCCAGGGACAGGGCTTCAACCACCTCCCTGGACAACCCATTCCAGGGCTTCACCACTTGGAAGAACTCTGTTGCAGCTGATTATTATCCAGTTGTGCCACCAACTGAAGGTACCACTGAAGATGAACCTTACAGGTGAGAGAGATTATTTCCATGCTCTCTACAGATATTCAAAAAGCCACCAACAATGTGATTTTCTACCTCCCAAAAAGGGCCTCAGCCTACAAGACAGTAATTTGCAAAGATGATGCAAGACACTTTTAGCATAAATGTAAGACAATCAAACAACACATATTTTGCCTGCTGCTCAAGAAGCAGAACGAACCTTTCTTCTACCTTCTATAAATACCATGCTTTGTAGAACTAAGCTGAACATTCTACACAACCACACATCCAGACTAGCAGGCAGCACAATACCCAAACATGGGAAGAAAAAAAAAAGACTGGGGAATAAGCAACATAACCTACCTTTAATCCTTGCCAAGGCAGACTGGTCCTGTTAAAGTACATCAATACATAACCTAGAGACTCCATGTCATCCCGACGACTGCAGAATGAAGAAGCACACACTGGGTTATAAATCTTGGCATGTCATACTTGATTCCAAATAGTGCAAGCATTCCACAATTGAAACAAAAATTAAGGCATAAAACCTAAGTTTTGGTGCAAAGGGAGGTCTCTTTCTAACACATCTAAGTCATCTAGGTGTTCAGGATTCCTCTGGCAGGCAGGTAACAAGTCTTCAAAAGCTGGAAGGAGATCCTATTGCAAGGCATTTCAGCAGGCATTGTGTTTAGGAAGTTTTCCAGCTGCAGTTGCATTAGAATAATTTGGGAAACAAAAACTTTGAACAATATAAAGTGAAACATTAAATATCTTCCCATTCACTTAAGTAGCTTGGATAGAAACTAACATTTTACCTGCAAGAACCATAATGTGTTAAGCGAGAGATATATGACTTGAGTCTTAACTTCATTAAAAAAGACTTCTCCTTTAGCCTTGTCTCAGTCTGGGACCAATACTGAACACCTGGCCCCACAAGGTTGTAACTTTTCTTCACTTCTGTCAAAAAAACCTTGAACTGTCTCCATGATTTTTAGAAGACAAGCAATACACAAAAGTGTATGCACCAAGCTGAGAGGTGCCTCTGCTTTCTTCCTACAAGAAGTCTGTTTCAAGGCTGCTAAAGAACTCCTAAGTCATCCATCCACAGACTCCAGTGAGAATTTGCACAGAAACTCTCATATATACTGCATATGCTCCAGATCTACACTGCAGCCACACTGAACACCACAATACTTTGCTACTCAGCTTTCTCAACCACTGAAGCTAGTGCAGTTCACTGAAGTGGAAAAAATGCTCCATGATTTTTTTTCCCCCTCTTGGCAAAGTTACCTATTCCCAGCTGTGGTACAATCAGATTTTACCTCTGACTGCCCCTCAGCAGCTGACATCTATTTAATATGAGAAAGAAAAATAACTTGGTCTTCCCCTCCCAGCTCCTGTATGCAGAGCCTGACAGCTATTGCTGTTGCTTTGCCATCTAGGCAGACCTGCAAAAGCTTTTAAATAGTGAAAGAAAAGATTATGCACCTACTACCCTAAAAGGGAGCAAAAGGCTAACAGTGGTATTGCAAACAGGGTTATACCAGTGGGTGAGGGTAAACCAGCTCCCTTTAAGTGAGAACAATCTGTAAGAACCTGAACAGATATACCTTCAATTCCTGATATGAAAGACATAGTAGATGATGCTTTATGTTATAAAAACTACTAATATCCACCAGAATGCTTGCCTGTCACACCCTCAACTGGTGTTACAGTTCTCTGGCTCTTGGAGAACCAGCTCAGGAGTTCTCCCAGAGAGAAAAAAAAGAATAATCAGCTTGGCTCCCTAAACTATTTCACCAAAAGGCCAACACAGCACTAGCTGCACCCAGGGGTCAGGGAAGAGAAGATTGGTTCATTCCTCTTTACAGCAGCTAGCTCTGAGCTGATCTCAGCTGGAACATGAAACCACAGACAAAGACAGGGGGATGAAAAATGACACAAAGACCACAAACTCCTGCCTGAAAAACTTGCTAAGGCTATTGGAATTGCAGATTTTAATCAACAGGATTCAGCAAACCAGTGTGGAACCATGACATGAAATTACATTTTCTGAGAAGGCAGTGGTAAATTCAGAGGCAATGAAAGGCTGAATAGTTTCCATCCCCCATCCAGTTCATTGTCTGAATGCTTAATTTCATGATTTTGTAGCAGGAAGCATTTATTTTTGTAACTCTGTAATGGGTATGTTACATTTGAGCACATACTGATAAAAGTGATTTTCAGGATTTGGAAACACAGGACAACTCTTCCCATTACCACACCAAGGAAAGGATTGCTGTCCTCTCAAGCTGTCATTACATAGAGGAAAATATGTTCTCTGAGCTGAAGTACAGCACCAACAGCTGAAATATTTGGCCATAAATTTCAAGACTGGTTTCTCTTGAATCCAGGATTGTTTGCCTCATTGTTGTCTTGATCCAGATGTTTAACAGCTTTTAGCATGCACCAAGGTACATTTCTAGCTATATTAGAATTCCCAGTACCAGCAGAGACCTAAATTACAAAGCAATCATTCTTTGCAGTTCCCCTACTTCACTGTGAGGTGCTAGCACATCTATTTCCTTACCAGAACAGCTTAAGTTCTATGAAATGCACTTATTTCAGAAATGACATGTGTTATTTACCTCTCCTGACCCATAGGTCAAGTAGGCTTAAATAATAATAGACAAAATACACTTAATGAAATTAAAGCAAAGCGGAAATGTGGAGCATTTTAAAGCACTGAATATTTGTAAGTTACATCTTCTTGAAGCTGACCACTAGAAATTCTGTCATGCCCATCTCTATTAAATTGAAGGTCAGAGGCATGGGAATTCATGGAAGTTTTAACTATGTCCAAGCAGCCTCAGCATCACATAGTAAAGACACACTGTTACACATTACAGTATCTGGGCATAGTAAACAGGTTAGGAAGAGAAGAGAGGCATTGTTTCATACCCTATGAGTACCTAACATATACTTCCAAACAACCTAAAGTGCTGCTGTACTAGCAATATGCTTTTGATCCAGATGGTAACATGCTTGTTGATTAAACAAAGCTCAGATATGTCCAGACATATACACATGGTCACAACTATGGCTGTGTATACCAGAAACCCAGTGTGAATGAAGGAGAAGTTGTTTAAGTCTTGCCTGCAGGCAAAAGGATAAAGTTTGCTAACTTGAAGTAGAGAGAACAGGACGCACACCAGTTTTGGAATATCCCTCCTGGCTACAGAATGGCATTTCAAGCCAGTCAGCTGTGGCATCCACAGGTATCAACACAATCAGGAAAGTGCTCCATTTCATTTGTGAATTACCTGGCAGATTCACAATGAATGTACAGCTTATCCTTTAAAAAAGCCAAACAACCTCCACCTCGTGCCTGCAAGACTGAGACTCTCTTCAAGAAGCAAATTAGGAGCTTGCATAGGCAGTCAAAAAGAAAAGCACTTGCAAAGGGGTACATAAACTTTTTCACATAAAATTAGTTCAGGCACTTCAGAAGCTTACAAATAAGATCATCTTGCAGCCTCCAAAAGCACAGCAGTAATCTCCTTGGACTCACCTCTGCTCAATGCCAAGATGTGCATTGATACTGGCATATCGAGCCGTGCCAGTGAGATTTTTGTCTTCTCTGTATGGTATGTGTTGCCTTGTCCTGTTGTCCCGGTACTTTTTGGCCAAACCAAAGTCAATAAGGAATAACTTAAAAGAAAAATGAAAATAGATTATATTCCCATGCAGTGCAAGGAACCAGCCAACCTCTTTCACTAAGCATTAGCTACATTGTACGACATCCACACAAATATAACAGCCTACAGTTAAGAGGAAGCAAAGTAACAGTGCAGAGTCACAACTAGCTTTAACTAGCCAGTTCAAAAACTCAACAGTGAATTAGTTCAAGCCTCTTCTCAATCCAGTGGAATAGGTTAGATTGTGCTACTCAGCATCTGTAACTTGTGCTACAATTATTTTGTGTTACTGTTGTAGTCTGTATCACATTAGCTTGATAACTACAGTGCACAATTTAAGAAGAAAACTAGTACGTGGGAAAGCACCCTCCACAAAACCCCACTCACACTGCAGCACCTCACACACACAGATCGTTAAGGGCAGCTCAGCAGCTCAATGCAAATGATGCACATCCTGTTTTGCTCTCTAGGTCTCAAAGAACACTGGCCACTCGCAGAGCGTAAGACCAGAACCCTCACGCAGCAAACAAGACGTCCTGCTTTCAGTCATACGCTCAATTTAGGACCACCAGAGCACTATCACAGCAGCATGACACACTTGCTGATGATATTAATACAGGCAGGAAGCTAGAGCCTAGTACACAGAACCCAATTCAGGTTTCTAATAACTGAGTTTGCCTGATTTGATACTAAGCAATAACTGAGTGTGTGCTAATTAGTGTGCTAACAGCCAGCCTATCTACAAAGGTTAATACTGACTGTACCTTCTTGTGACAAGATTTCAGGACTAGGCAAGAAAAGCTGAGGCAGAAGTACATAAAGAACATTCCAAATTCTAGCAAGCAGTCTTCAAGCTACAAACCATCAGGCTGAGCTCTGGAGTCCAATGCTGACTACAAGTCCTGCAGATTAATGGATTTTGTAAAAGTAACTTGGGTAGGGGAAGGAGATGATGGAAAGGAGACCTGAGGTTCAGTTAAGTTCTCAGTTGAAACCTATTTGGTATCACCTTAAAGGTGATTCCAGAACAGAGGATGCAGCTTTAGATGTAAACAAGTACTGGAGATTAATATGCAGGTATACCTACATCCAAGAGTGAGACGAAGGATCGCTCTGACACACTGGAAGTGCTGCGACGCTCAACATGGAAGTATCAAAGCTGCTGGAAGTTTCTAAATTGCATGGCAGCAGTGTTTTAGACTGTTACTGAAAGAAGGTTCTCTAACTATAGTAGTCTAGGAAGGATAAAAACACTAAAAACCTCTGAGTAGAACACCTTGAGTTGAAGTCTGGCTGTGATTTATGTGCAACCACAAGCACATTTGTTTTTCTAGCAAAAGTCACCCTGAAAGGCCAGAATGCTTTGAGCAAGAGGATATAAACCCAAGTTTTAAAGCCAAAGGCACTCCTTAGTTTAGTAAAATGGGGATCTGGTCTTTGTTGCACACGCCACGGCTACCACTAGAGGTAGTAATTCTCTTAGAGCATGGACATGTTCTCCAGCTACCAGGAAATGAGCGATTTTGATACTAAACTCCTAAAGCAGACAGTATAAAAGCTTCTCTGTGATTAATATACTGCAAATGCAACTTTCCTAAAAGCAAAGCCTGAGCTAAAATGCAATCCCTTGTTTCACGATCAGACCTTTCCAATCTGATGACAACCTCTGATGTATAGTTTCCAACTGCTACTTTTGCAGGGCCTTTGCCCATTAGTTTAAGCACATTACTATGCCTTGAGGAGGGAAATCCAACCACTATATACATTGGTCATTTTCACTGCACATTCAGTTACAAACACTTTGGAGGACTCAAAGTCTTTATGTGCTTTCTGTAATCCTGAGGATCTTGCTCTTAAGGGTACAAAGGGACAAAGTCACAGCTCATGAATTAAAACAGGTAATACAGAAGAAGAGTGCCTCTAACAAATAGCTGTTGTCTCACCCTGTTTGGAAGAGTTGGTAAGACTACTGTCTTTGATAGAGTTACAAAAGTAAATGATGCTCTGCTTCTTCCACCACCCTAGGATCTCTGGATATTAGACCTGAATGAGATGATTCTGCGTTTCCACAAGAGATATGGGTAGAACTCCAAAACACCCAAAAAAGGAATCAATTCTGCAGCACAGGCATATTATACACTAGACAAGCAAGTGGATAACATTTTACAACGTTGATTTCTCTAGGGAAGTTTACTCTGTTTCTTAGTTTATGCTCAATCTGTATTTCCCACTCTAGCTGGATGGAATGCGAAGGATTAAGTCCATCTTGCAAAGAGTTAAGTTGGAAGATACAGCCTGATTTGGATGAGCACAGAATGTACCAATGCCAGCCAGCAGGATCACAGATGTATTCCCACAGATAACCTCATACCACCTCAATTCTGTTTGTTGCACGATCAGCAGGAAACTGGAGAAGTAGGGCAAAATTTTTGCCAAGAGCAACTATAGAAGTAGATCAAAGTCTCTGCCTCAACTGATAAGAAAGTTTCAGGAGACAACAGAAGCCTGTCAGCTTGCGTACAACAGCTAGCTGCCTGGGATTTAATACGTGAAGACTGTCGCTGTGGAAAACTATGGACTGATTCTATGGCCAGAATCCTGAGCTATGATTCATATTCAGCAATTTCCTGCTAAGAACTGGCATATGTTTTCATTTCTCTTCAATTCATCTTCTCTTCAAGAGTCAGGAGTACTACATTTAACACCACAAGATAAGCCCATGCTTCTCCAAGACACAGCTTGTTGATTACAAAATTCCACTTGTAATTGCAAGGGATGGGAACACGAGTGCCCTCAGTACACGTTTGGAAAGATTCTGAAGCAAAACTGCAAGGCACAGAGTCTGGCTGAAGCAGTAACAGAGCTTCTCCACATGTATTCATCGACACTGCAGGAACCCTACAGGAAGGCAAGCAGAGAGCCCTGTGCAGAGGCCATGGTATTTCACTAGGGTGAATTCTTTGACAGAGTTTTAAAGGACAAAACTAAACTCCCTTTCTGCATCTGAACTCAAGCACGTACATTTAGCCCTTTTTAATATCAAGTTTAGAAGTAATTCCACCATTTAAACAAGCGCCACAGGGAAACATCTTAGTAATGTTACATGTTTGCCAAGTATGTCTGAATAATGCCAACATAAGAGGTGCTTTTGCAAGGTCTACATTCTCCAGGAAAAAAAAAAAAAAGAAAAGAAAAAAAAAAGGGGAAAAAAAAAAGGAAAAAAAAAAGAAAATAAAAGAAAAAAAAAAGGAAAAAAAAAAGAAAATAAGAAAAGAAAAAAAGAAAAGAAAAAAAAAAGAGAAGAAAAAAAAAGAAACAACAACTAAACCAAAACAAAAATAAAAGCACATGAATTTGGGGTTGAGGTTGGAATAGGAGACAGTTCAGACCTGGTTTAATCCTGAGAAAGATGGGTCCTGAGAAGTACTAACAGTCATGCTTCTTTTCCTCTTCCCCACTGGAGATTCTAAACACTGAACAAACAATAGAGGGTGGCAGTGCATCAAACAGTATTGCTTACATTGCAACAACGGCTGGCGCAGACAGGCAACACCGAGGCGTTCGAGAAAGAACAGGGTAGCCAAATGCCATCCTTCTTCCACCAAGCACTGTACTTTTCAAAAAAGCTAGGTATGTTCTTTTTGCCTTTTTTTTTTCTTTTTATTTTTATTTTTTTTTTAATTACTTGTTTTCCAAGGAGAAAATTTGAAAGATCTGAGAAGATAAATTTCAACTTTTGAGCCGCTCCAAAATGGCACTGCCTTGACCAGGGATAGCAATGGTGACATTTGGCTCTATTAAAAAAGGAAATTGAAGTTTTGCTTACAGAAGCATCCTTTGGCTCCACAAACTGCCCTTGCCCCAAAAGACATTTAGAAAAAGTAAATCTTCAGTAAGGAAGAGGTAGAAGGCATTTAGTCACCTTAAAGTTTACTTTCATAAGCATGCAGGGCTTATTTCTAGCAGAGATGGAAATTTTCTCTTTTAAGGTGGGAGCAAAATTTCTCCCAATCACCAAATTAAAATTTGAAAAAAATAATTGATTTTTCTTTTTTTTCTTTTTTTTTTTTTTTTTTAGAAAAATGTAACTGCCAGGAAGCTACTGGAACAAGATTACCATGCTGTTCTAGTCTTTATGGCTGATTCTCTTTCAACTCTACATAGTCATCTCTAAAAAACCCCAAACTACACTTAGGAAAAGAAATAAAGGACTGCATGGTGGCAACTGTTTCCTAGATAGGGCACTTGGTCCCCAGCTGAAACAACCCCTTCCTCATTTTGTTTGTGTATAAACCTATCAATCTGCACTTATGTCAAGAACTACCTCCCTCCCTATCTCTAAAGCCTTGCAACAGTAATGAAGCCCAAGCCCACAGACAGTGTTTACCACCGTATCTTTGGGTGGCTCCCTAACTAGTTTACTAATGGGGAAAAAACATAATGGTTTACAGGCAATTTTGGCTTTCATTTCAGCTGATGCAAATCTAATGTGTTCCTTCACTAAAGTAAGCACAGCAGCAATTTCTAGGCCATTAATCCACATCAAGATGAAACGGAGTGCAGCAATGCCAACCTCGCATGACTGTGCAAAGTATAGAAAAATGGCCCAAAAAGAACAATTGGAAACCAGAAACTAAAACTAGGAAAAAAAATAATATTTGAAGTTTTCAAGTTACACTCTAAGTCATGCCAGAAAATTAAGGAGCCTAATTGCTCGACACAGCAGGGAAAAAAATAGAGTTCTACAGAGTGAAAGTATGAAACTTGGGAACAAGCAAAGTTTAACAGCAACAAGATTACATAAAGACTGCCTTTCAGCTGGACTCACAAGCTTTTCCAACAATGGTTGGACCTAAACATTCAGTGCACTGCACCTCTTCAGACAAGAGCTGTTATCTCATGTTAATCAAGCTTTCCCCTTCTTATATTCACGGCCCTGAAGTTGGCATTCATACAGGCAAACAAAGGTAAACATTTTAAACACTAGTAGTGCCTAAAGAGATGAGACATTCTTGGACAGCATATAGAGAAGATAAGTGGGAATCTTGCTTCCAATAAACAGCTTTATCACATACATTTGTCCTGAAGTTAATTTCTATTAAGTAGCATGCTTAATGCACTGCCAATGCTGCCTGTCTGCCCGAGCTCGACATACAAATTGCAGGATTAAGTATATTTCACTTATGAGAACTAAAAATAAAAAGTTTTTTGCCTCTATAAGGTTTTCAACAGGAAACATGCACTCCTCACTAGGTTTACCCATCCAAACAAGTGCAACAACCTCAGTCCACCCCCTGCCCTGCTTCCCCCCAAAAAACAGAGAGCAGGTTGTTGTATAATATATTCAGGTACTCTGCAACTCAGCAGTTTTCAATCAATATATTTGCATAATTTTATTTCTATAAAGGCAACTGATCTACATGTTAGCTATTAGTTGTATCCACATTTCTGATGGCTGAAGAGTTGTCTTCACCAGTCTGTCACTGCAAAATTTAATGCCCTGATGACTGGTAGGTCAGGAGCTCCCACGTTGGCACAAATTCTTTTCATCCCGGGAAGCCAGCCCCAAAACCAGGTAAGATTTGACCTCATCATTGAGGAAGAAAAATGCTATTACAACAGTCATCTCAATAATGAAACTCCAGTACTGAGAAAAGGAGCCAAGTACTGTCTAGGGTTAGTTTATCCTGCTGCAAGTCTAGAAATCATTTTGCAATCCAGTGCATCTCACAGGTTCAGAGACCCACCTGTGCATGCCACTGCATTTAGAAGCAGACATTGAGAAATCCAAGCTCTCACATCAAAGAACTATGGTTCAGCATCCAAAACATCAGTTTTAGCAATGAGCTTTAAAAAGGTTTTGCAGTGTGAATCAAGTACCATAGCCATTCCTTTTGGATCTTTTAAACAAAGAGCTTTAGACTAACCTTATTACAGTGACGCCCAATACCCATTAGGAAGTTATCTGGTTTAATGTCTCTGTGTATAAAATTCTTTGTGTGCACATATTCAATTCTACTGATCATCTGTAAAAGAAAAACACAAACACACAACAACATCCACAACAAAACAGTTAAGATTTCACAGTAATGCAATTCACCTAAATCTTCAATAAAAGCATGAATTTTTACTATTACTTTCCTCGTCAACTTAAGTTTCTTAAAGAAAACCAAGGGGTTATTTTATGCTGTTCAAATAAATCTTTATGTTAAAAGTCCATAATCCTGGTCAGGAAATGGCAAATTAAATACCTGAAACTATTTCCCAGGCATAAATGTTCATGTCCTAACTGTAACGTCCCACTAAAGAGTAGTTTTTCTTACTTCAAACGAAGGTTTTCTGCACCTACCACAAGGCAGATTTAAAGCTCATTTCCCTCCCCCTGTAGCAGTTACTCATGTATCTGGGCATTCATCATCAAGTGTCACTTTTCCAGGTAATAGTCTTCATGGAGCATGTTACAACTTGATTCTGGCCTGCAATGTCCTAGCTAGGCTACCATGATCCAGGAGTAACAGTCATCAGTGAAGACAGAAGAACTCTGGCACATCTGTACTAGCATACAGTCATGCAATTTCCTGTGTGTGAGATCACAGCAGACATTTCTGTGGTAGAGCTTTCCAGCTACTAAAACACTTTTTACAGTCTTTAGCAAGTTGAATTGTTACAACATCATACTCTTGACAGCTGTCCTACTGGACAATGTCCTGAAAGCCAGTTCTGTGCACTGATATCACACATCCCGTCTGTGTTTTCCCAGATGACAACCAATCAGCGTTTATAATCCAAAGGAATACTGCACAAACCCCATGCAGATTCCCTGGAGATGCTGTAACATCCAGGCTCTAGCTAACTGGGCAGGCAAATGGCTCTCTAAAGCAAGCGTACCACTCACTTAAGGCAGCTGAGAATAGGGACTGCTGACCTTGTCTGCACACAAATGCCGAGTGCTTCCTTGGCCAAGAGCCTGGGATTCTACAAGCATCTGGCCAAGTGACAACTTGGTACTAACATCAATTACGTAATATTAAATGAAATTTAAGCTACCATTGAAAATTCAACTTGAGAAACCCTTTCAAGTAGCTGAAGACAGCACAACCCAAGCCATTTATTAAATTGCAAGGAAAAAACAACACAGCTGGTCATTTCAACTGCTGTGCCCATGACCACGTTGAAAAAAACATGAATTGCTAGAAAAAGAGTTAGCAGGCCTCAGCTTTAGAAGCTTTGATTAAATCTAAGGTAGAGTGGCATCTCCACTAACAGTGTTAAGAACTGTTTAAGCACTGCAACAAACAGAATTGTAGTTTCTAGGTCACAGACTGGTATTAGAAGTTACAGGAGGCTGTGAGCACAGTGATATTCACTAACAACAGCCTCACAGACTTACACATGGCTCACCTGTCACCACAGCTGTACAACATGCAACAGAAGCACCGTAACTGGAGAGTGCTTCTAATGCCACCCCCACAGCTGATATTGGGTGTGAATCCAGCCACATTAGTTTCAATACACTGAAGCTGCACTTGTTAGATTTGCAGCATCAAGGAATTGGTACTTGTGCTGTGTTTCACTATAGGTCTACGTTCATTTTCTATGCCACAGCACAGAGAAGCCACCATCACTTTGATCCTATGCAGGTCAAGTGTTCACTTAGCTATACACAACACTGAAACAGATGATTTAATCATGCTACACCAAGTATTTCAGAGGTTTCAAGTCCCTCTGGTAAGGTTTGTACATACCTGGTCTGCTAACATAAGTACTGTTTTCATCGTAAACCTGCGAGAACAGAAGTTGAAGAGGTCTTCAAGGCTGGGCCCAAGAAGATCCATAACTAGAACATTGTAGTCCTTTTCTTGGCCATACCACCTGAAACAAAGAAAATTACCCAGTGTTAGCAGGAATCCTAATGCTGCCCGGAATACCATTAGACCTCTTGGCTGAAGGCCACATTGCAGATTGCTGTTCAACATTGAAAAGTGACTTAGAAACAAGGCTAGTTGTATCTTATTTTTCCTGAAAACAAAGTCTGAGGACAAAACAGAATACACACATCAGTAAGTGTGTGTGCACATTTAATTGTCCCTCAAAAGGAAACACTCCTATTCTTTAACAGCAACTGAAATATCAAAATACCCAAAGCAAAATGCAGTAAAAGCAGAAGCCAACTCATGTCCACATACTGCAGTCTGTGCACAAAGTCTACAGGCAGGAAACCTTCCACTCCCACCACTTTCCTGTGTTTAGCTTCACAGAAACATTTTTACATGCTTCAGGTTTTGTTTTCAGGTATGACTTCTCTGCAACAGAGCAAAGCAGCTCATGAAGCTAATTCATTTGCTACCTCTTCATTCATTTAGTCATCCAAATTTAACTAATGGCAGTCAAGTTCTGTGTCCTACTAAGTAGAAGATTAAGGCTCTTTTATCAGGTTTTAACATCATAAAAGGGAAAACCCCTAAGTCTCAAAGCAAAAATACAAATGCAGCAAAATATTGCCTGCAGCCAAAGAGCGATACCCACCCCCAAGTGTCAGATATACCAATCTAGGGCAAAAAAATAAATGTCAGTGCTGGGAGGAACAAGCAGAAAGCCCTCCCATGTACATTTTCCTTTTAATCCTTGTCTAGTATTTCACAGTTATTTCACCAAGATGGAGTCACTTCTTCACTTCTGCAAATCTTGGCTGTGAATTTACATACTTTAAAGGGGCACTGAAAGACAGAACCTGAATATTCTCTACTGTCCTTTCGCGCATTCCAGATACCTACAGTTAAGTAAGAGGTGTGTGTGGAAAAACCTCATGGACCTGTGCCGAGTACCAGTATATCACTGAAGATTAAACACCTTATGGATCAGAAGGTTGTATTTTGCTTCTGCTAGGCACCCAGTCCTTATGACAAGGGCCTAGTACCTGCAGTCAGTGGATAAGGCAGTGACCAGCTCCCTCTCAGAGCAATCTTGAAGTTTCCAAGAACAGTGCTACAGACAAGATACAACAAGAACATACCTCGTAAGAGGAAGCAGATTAAAAATAAAGGAATAATCAAGATTCAGCTCAAACAGTAGTAGTGGGGACTTGAAGATCTGTATAGACATTTTATTTCCACTTTAGGCAATGAATCCAGGAGGCTAATGCCTAGTTGTCTGGAAAATCATTACCCCTGATAAAACCGATAAATGCCTTGGTACTCACAGGATTCCAAGCTCAGCCAGAGTAGTAAAGTAAAATGTTTACTAAATTGCAGAGAAAAGATTCTATATTTGGATTTGTTTCAGGAATGACTGGCCTGTGCTGTCCTACTGCCTGCATTACAATCATGCACTTTGTAATGCACTGTTATAAACTTCACTGAAGTTACACAAGCTGTGGATCATACCCATTGTTTTTACAGGTCAGCCTAGGACCTTTATTCATGCCCTACATAAGAGGGGATGCAGAGAACACGTATGTTGAAAGCAGTCTTTCAAATGGAAGAAAACTATTGACATTTCAATGTTTATGATCATACCAGTACTGTAAGTACTATTTACCAGCTTTCCCTTCTAAAAATTCATTCAATAGATACTGTACTGTACATATATAATGTACAATAAAAACCACCCCAACGTACAAGTGACTCAACCAGGAAAGCATGCTGATTGTATTATTTGATAAAGTCTGTCCTTTATGTAAAGGTTAATACTCACACAGCAACCTGGCACCAAGCCATGAAACGTAGGCATTTTGAAAAGACCTGCCTAGCTAGGCCCTTTTAAGGAGTGATCAGAAGCTAGTTCCAAGCTCAAGAGCAAGCAAGAAGAGTGTTTAAAAAATGCAATGCAGAGATGAGGAGTCAAAACGAGACGTTGAGCAAAGTTCTTAATCAACAACAAACCAGCCTCAGTTCAAGAATTACTGACTATGCCTGTAAAGCTACTTCTTGGTTCCTATCAAAGTCACCCATGCAAACCACTGACTAGGTTTGACAAGGTTCTATAAACAACTCCAGAGGTCACAGTCGAAAATGAAACATTATGGTCATCCAGTGTAATGAAAACTGAACCAAATTACCTGCCTAGTTATTCTGTCACATGAAATTTAGGTTTGCTGGGCGAAAGTCTAAAGAATGAGCTGAATCGAAGCACTCTAAGGAGTAAATCAAGGCCTAGACAAAATATGATTTTCTTCAAGAAACAGAAGTCCAATTGAGATGTTGAGTGTGATTGTTCGGTACAGTAACGGTTCAGTGCCCAAGAGAACGCGTTGTAAGGGAAGGGATCAAAGATCAGTCTTCAGCAGAGCTAAGGAAATTTAGTTACAGCACTGCAGAAAAAGTGAAGCTGATGAAAAGAAGCCTACCCTGGGAGCTACATTTAAAAACACATTTGGCTCCTCTCTCTCTCTCTCCTTAGTAAGTGCAGTACTTCAGGTTGATTGCACAACCTCCATTTGGCCTATTTCTACATACATACAAGGAGATTTTAATCTCCTGATCATTTTGTACTGGTGGAAAGCAGAATCAACTCTGCAAGACAAAGAAATAAGAAGAGACCTCTTAACATTTCATTCTCTTCTTTATCTACCTGCCTGTAACTCCTCCCAGATGACTGCTGCATCATTTAATTTCAGTACTGGCAACTGAAACTTCTGCTAAGGTACTGGAGTACTTTGTGCTTTATTTACTTTGCTAACACTCCAAGTAAGTTTTCATTTCCCCTGGAAGATTTCCAGGGAAAATGAGATTAAGAAGTAAGGCTACATCATGTCCATTCAAAGTCTAGTAGCTGCTACTATTGGCAGCTCTGAGTAAAAACGTTAGAAGGCTTGGCTCTTCTTAGAAAACCTTGGATATTATGGTAAATAAGAGCATGGGCAAGTCCTCTTTACTCCCATCTTCACATCACCAACATAAGATGGCATATATATACACCTTCTGGATGAACACAATTTTTGAGCACTTTGGCATGTAAGTTCTAACAGTACTGGGCTAAAGTACAAAACAATATGGCAAGAAACCAAGCACAATTCTGGGGGAGGAGGGGAAATTCAAGAAGAGTACCAATGTCTCAAAGAGATCATCCAAAGTTCTAATGTTGCATCAGCAACAGAACTTGAACTACTATTATGGAGCAATGATCCATACAAAGCCCTGGGCAACTATTATATCTGGCACTAGGACCTCAAAATACAAGTAACCTATATGTCTGTCAGCTCCATGGACTTTTCCTGGCTAAAGTACACTTGTGAGTCCTCTCTCCCATACTAAAGTCAAGGAGACAACAGCAGCAAGACATTTTAAATAGGAAGAGTTTTGGAGAGGAGTGGAAAGTGGAGCAAAGATTTAACTACTTGATGGTTCACTTCAGATGGGTAATGACCCTGCATAGTTACATACTGTCTGTTATTTCCAGACATAAAGCTAAATTACTAGACTAGGAAAACTAATGCCTTCCCTGAATGGTTTCTGTCCCATTGACACACATATCCCAAATAGAGAATGTAGTCTGTAGCATAGGTCCATTTACACTTATGCCAAAAAAGCCCCACACAAAGTATGATTATCAGCTTTCCCAAAGAACAGCATGAACAGGATGAATTTATTGAAGACAACAGAAATTATTAGAAGGACACTATTCTTATGAAGAGCTATGATTTATCCTTGAACTGGCAGCACAATGCTAACACCTGACAGAGCTGTTGAGAACCCTAGTCCCCATGTGAGCTGGAAGGCCTGCCCAAGCTCACACACGTACAAAAATGCTTTGTCACTCTACCTCATCTCATGTGTTTAAAGCTACAGATCACATTACTGCAGATCGGTCAGAATACAGGAAGTATCCTTTATAAAGTTCTCCATCAAAGCACAGTTAAACAGTGACTTCAATGACTCATCTAATGTGAAAGATCAAGACTTGCCAATCAACTTTCCAAATCATGTTCAGCAGCTTGCTACATTGTCCCAGTATAGGCACACAGCTCATTTTTCCAGTGTCTTGGGTGTCAGTATTTGTAGCTCTATGGTGAACAATGAAATCACGTAACACAGCGGTTCCATGCCCGATCACATGATAGGCGCATGTTTGCTTGAACTCATGTGGGGTGTTCTTTCAAATTCCCTTGACTAGCCTTTGAGAGAAACCAGTGAAGAACTGATGCACAAGCCCCTGAGTTCAGAACTACATCTTTCAAAAATGGTATGATGCCACTTTCAGCCACCATCTATTTCATAATCAGTGTCTGTGACAAAATAAATGTTTGAGAAAATGTCTGTTGATAGCTTGATTTGTTGCCTCTTTTTTTTGGTGGGTTTTTGGGCTGGTTTTGTTTCTTGGTTGGTCTTTTTGTTGTTGGGGGTTTTTTTTGTTTGTTTTATTTGTTGGCTGATCTGGGTTTTTTAACTGAAGAAACATTTGGTTATTATAATATTCTCTTCAGATCTGGTGTATCTGCCTATAAATACACCTTAATGCCTAATATACCTTATTGCTGTCTACAACTACCTGAAGGGAGGCTGTAGCCAGGAGGATGCTGGTCTCTTCGCCCAGGCAACCAGCACCAGAACAAGAGGACACAGTCTCAAGCTGCACCAGGGGAGGTTTAGGCTGGATGTTAGGAAAAAGTTCTTCACAGAAAGAGTGATTGGCCATTGGAATGGGCTGACCAGGGAAGTGATGGAGTCACCAGCACTGGAGGTATTTAGGAAGAGACTGGATGGGGTGCTTGCTGCCATGGTTTAGTTGATTAGTGTTGGGTGACAGGTTGGACTTGATGATCTCAAAGGCCTCTTCCAACCTGGTTAATTCTATTCTACCATCAGGCTAAAAGGGTCAAACTGCGTTAGGTTAACTAGCAAAGGGGTGGGCAACAGGCTAACAAAATTCAGACACAAGCCATGAAATCATAGGCCATTTCAGAGTCTTGTACCTCTTAGACAATTTTAGTAGAAAACCAGTAATTTTATCCATTACACTGGCACTTGTAATTACAACAACAAGGTAACAAAACCAGAGCGATTATCAAAGCTGTGCAAGCTAGACACATGAGTAAAAGGATTTGGAAAAGTCACATTAAAAAATCTGGAGTTCAGATTAAGATAAACTAAATTACTGGGTAACTGGAGAACTGTTTATCACTGATACAGAAGTCCCAAATTCCATGCATTCTGAAACCACAAAGACAGTAAAGGCATTGTCACTGTTAGAATAATAGCAAGTCATTTTGTCTACAGCTTATCATACACAAAACCAGAACATCAGCTCAGTCTCACAAGAAACTGTTCCTACTACCACAGCAACTGTAACAAAGAGTATTTTTTACCAGCTTCATAAAAGTTCTCCTCCATCAGCACCTGCTTTGCCAGGTAACCTATCCTACACAAAAGGCTTCTGCCCATTTGAACACAAACTGCTCAAGTGGAGGTTGTGGCAAACCAGAATTAAGAAGAGAACTGCAGGTGACCACGCTTTCATGAGCCCAAAAAAAGAAAGTGTCTCCTGGTGTCTCACTGCAAGGAAATGCAATGCTTCTGTGATGAGACTTGAATAGCTCATCTTCAGACTTCCAGAAACCTTTATAGCTACATTAACACCAATAACAAACAAACAACAAAGAGATTTGGACTTCATCAATATTACATAAACTTCTCCACTTTGATAATTCACAATGTGACCCTAAGACTATTCTGTGTAGCTCTATGCAACTGGTTTCCCAGCACCTGGGATTTCAAGCATCAAGTGGAAGAATTCATATGACAAAAAAGGAGATTGTTGGAAGAATTAAGGTGGCTAAAAAATACTAACAAAAGTGTATTGTGAACAAGCAAGCTGGAAAGCACTTATTGCTAGAACTCCCTGAAATCATCTTATTAGCAAGTTTGACAAGTCAGCAGGTACATGAAGGTGAATATGCAAGTCTGCAAGGCCTCATGAACACAAAAGGATTCAGACATCCTACAGAAAACCAAATGACACTGAACTGATGAACACTCTGGAACTGTATTTCATTTCTGCAAGCACTAAGTCATTTACACAAGTCTCTGAACTAGGCATTAGTCAGATGATGTGACTAAAGAGAAAGCAGAGACCTCCCTATAATCATATAGCTCTAACATTAGGCATCACTGAAAAATAGTAAGTCATCCTAAGCAGTAAAAGTTTTCTACACAGAAATTGTGAAGCAATTGGTATCAATGCTAAAGGCAGTGACATGCAAGCCCAGTCACCAACATTCAGGAAAGGAAATCCAAATTGGAACAAGGACAGAAAAGAGACTTCAAGAAAGATGGGGAGGTGGTGACCTCTGTAATCATGTATTCCAACAGCTCAGCAAGGCAGCTACAGAGTTATGCAACTATTCTTTATAGAAACATGAGGACTGCAATAAGAAGGTTACTAACAAAACAGAAAAAAAAAAAAGAAAAATAAGTAAATAGGAGCTGACTGCCTGTGGCTACAGGCATTTATCTTTGGGCACAGCAGCTTGCTTTCTGTTCAACAACAGAATCATGAGCACAGCCCTGCTAGACTAGAAAGTTTTAACATTACACCTGATTGATTCACAGAGAGAATAGCACATAATCCAGAACAGGTGCTGGATTTGGACCAAAGTGGTCCCTTCTGGTCCCACATTCCAGACATCCCAGGACAGAGATCTCCTGACAAATAATGATGTTTCAGACAAATTGGGAAGTCGAGTCTGCCTGCAAAAATACACTCATTTGTGTTCTAATAGATTCTGAAGCAATACACAAGAAAGGTAAACTACCATCATAAGATTAACGTCTAAATTGGCATTTTGTATTTCAAGTTTATCTCCCCTAAAGCTGGAAAAGCACGTTTTACCTGTTAGCCAGCTAGGAGAAATGTAAATGAAGTTAACACAATATGGCATGACTGAAATACTGAAGTGGAATATTTAGCAGATGTCATCTAACAGTTGCCATGGTGAGTATGAATTAGGCCACCAAAGCACTAAATAAAGAAACAGCAACGAGCACCCTACACTATGAAGTTAGATAGACTCTATAAATAACATTCTGTATCATTTTTTTGTAGTTATGAGAGAAATACAAACACATGAAGTATGCCAGTGCAACTCATCTCCTACACAGTAAGGCCATTTCAGCTGCTTAGTGTCACGCCGCATACGTACTTCCATGTAGCTGACTTGCTGTTTGTTGGAATACGTTACACCTGGTAGGGCATGAGGAGAACCTAAGTCAAGTTTCTTCCACAGAAGTCAGAGGGTAAGCCATTAATCCACATTAAGCACAGGAAACACCACTGAGGAAAAGTGTTTCAGTAGTAGCTCTGTCGTCGCCTGTTCCAAACAAGAGTAGCATTGAACTAAAGCTTCCTACTTTTGCAGCTGCTCTGCAATGGCTGAACCAAAGCAAGGAGAAACAAAAAGAAAGGAGGAAAAAAAAAAACCCAACCCAAAACACAACAAAATGAAAAATGGACCACTTGTTTTCAAACTGTGGTCTCTCTAGGATGTTTCTAAGGAATCCACAGAGACCAGTTAAGGCAGAAGTTTGAACTGCTATAAAGCATGAAGGAGATTGTTTAAAGGCATTCTTCTCTTAGCAGAAAAATTGCATGTATTAAAATATTAGCTTTCAATTTTACTTTGAGCTACCAGAACAAGAGCCTTCCTCTTTATCTAGATACTAGAGTGGTTCTGCCCTTCAGTTTGCAGCCTTAAGTAGTAACAGAACCTTCCTCCCCAATGCTTTCAGGGCTAGAAGAAAGTGTCAGTTTTACCCATGAAAAGAAGAGAGGAAAAAACTTTTCAGACCATATTTGACTGACTGCCAGTTTTGAGATTATTTGGGGTTTTTTGAGGGGGAAGCATCAAGAGGTTTGGTTTTTTTGCCTCTGGGTTTGGTGGGTATTTTTCTGGTGGTGGTTTTGGGTTGGGTTTTTCTTTTTGGGGCATGTGTGATTTCATTTTTCTTTAATGCTCTGGGAAGCTATTGGGGAAACAGTTCAAAATGAAGGTTTTTGAGAGGTGTAGTTACAGATTTTTAAGTACTGTTACAGAGATCTAAATTTGAAGTGCTCAGGGAAAAGTCCACTGTAAGAACAGCCCTAAGATTACCACACTTGACCATGTTTTTCCATTACATGTACTGCTTAGTGAAGATGAATACTGGCAGAGTCTGTTATTAACAGATTATCCAAAAACATGGCAGTAAGCAACCAGAAGAACAAAGACAGTGGATCATAAGGTGTTAGGGGTTGGAAGGGACCTCTGAAGATCGTAAGAGTCCAACCCCCTTGCCAGAGCAGGACCATAGAATCTAGCACAGGTTACACAGGAACACATCCAGACAGGTCTTTAAAGTCTCCAGAGAGAGAGACTCCACAACCTCTTTGGGGAGCCTGTTCCAGTGCTCTGTGACCCTCACAGTGAAGAAGTTCCTCCTGCTGTTGAGGTGGAACCTCTTGTGCTGTAGTTTATATGCATTACCCCTTGTCCTATCCCAGAGTGTAACTGAACAGAGCCTGTCCCCTCCTTCCTGACCCGCAGCCCTCATACACTTAGAAACATTTATTAAATCCCCACTCAGTCTTCTCTTCTCCAGACTAAAAAGCCCCAGGGCTCTCAGCCTCTCTTCACAGGGCACATGCTACAGCCCCTTCATCATCCTGGTGTTTTCTGCTGGTATCCAGGGGGAAAATTCACTCTTGGAGAATTTGTTGTTGTTGATAAAACTTGTTATTTTGATCTGAAAAGCAGAGATTTTCCCACCCAGCAAAATGATACTTATGGAAAGGCTTATTGTAATAGCCACCATTGTGCTTTTTTTTATGAAGCACTGATGGGTTTGTTCATTTTGCATGGAGGCAAAGCAAACCAGGAACTGCATTATGGAAGAGTTATGGAAAATGAAGTTATTTTCAAATCCCCTTTGTTCACCACCACCTCCCCTTTCCCACCATATCTGCCCCTTTCCCACCCCACCTGCCTCATTTTCTCCCTTTTTCCCCCCTCAAACCCCAGGGCACCTGGACTCTGTTGGAGTCTACTCCCACCCCAGGTGTGGCCACTTTGCCCTCCCCACCCACTCCCCTTTTTAACCCCCCCCCAGGAAAGGCAGAAGCCCCAAACAGAGCCTGTCGGGGCTGAGGGATCCTCCTCTCATCTCTGGTGAGTGCCCCTGGTGCACACTGGGTGATGGTGGTGGTGACAACAAAGGCCGGGGGGCCTGGTGGCCCCCTGGTTAGGTAGGAAGAGCATTGATGGTCATTCCAATATCATCCACGGGTGCTAGCTGGGCCTCCTTACTGGGGCTGAGCTCCTCTGTGTGGTATCTTGGCTGGTTGAGGGCCTTGCCCCAGGCTCTGGGATAGGTGCAAAAATGGTGGTGGTGGAATAGGAGCTGTTTAGGCAGAGTGGAGGATGGTGTAGAGAGAGCAGGAGCTGCTTTGGTAAGATGATTGGGGTGGTAGTGGGGGGAACAGGAGATCAAGTTTCTCAGAGCCTTGTCAAGCCTTGCCTTGAATATCTCCAGGGATGGGGCCCCCACTACTTCCCTGGGCAACCTGTTGCAGTGTTCCAGCACCCTCATGGTAAAGCACTAGGCTGAGAAGTGGGAAACCTTTGCAACCTTCCTTCTGGAGCAGCTTTCTTAAAAATTGGAGTTTTCCCTCAACACCACTTCAACCCAGCCACACTTGTGTGGAGCTGATGTACAGTTCCCAAAGCTTCTCCCTCTCTGGTTGTCCATAATTGCTCTTACCTTGGAGGAGTAGGTTGACCTCTTTTGGCCAGAAGCTTCACAATATCCTTCACTATTTAGGAGCTTGCACAGGGATATGTGGGTGGCAATACTGAATTTCTCAACACAAAAATATTTTGCAAGAACTTACTGCACTGAAAAGTTCAGAAGTGTTGGGATTTATAGATTTACTTCTTCGAAAGAGAACGTTGCAAAAACCAAACCAAAAAACCCATGCCAAGCTTTTGGGTTTTAAGTCTACAAATGACTAAACTTAAGTATCACCTTGCTGTACAGTATCTCTTCAGTGTTGCCCACACAAGGACACATGTAGCATCTGTTTCAACATTCACTAGGTTCTCCCTGCTCCTAACTGCAACATTTCACCTAATACATCACCAAGAGCCACAGCTGGTTCTAAGTACAGCTGCTTTCCATTTGAAACTGCTGATAAGGAAAACAAGCTAACCCATAGTAGTATCAGGAGAAAAAAAAATAAAAATCTGAAGCTCACTTTTCTTTCAGAATTATGCCTGAAAGAGTACCTAAAGGCCACCTGAAAGGACACTAACAAAAGCTGATAAATACCATAAATCAAAAGTGGTTGTTGCAGGTAATTCAAACGATTGCTTTTGTCAAGCATGCTTTAGCAGTTACAACATGAACAAAACAACACTCAAAATCACCACACACTCTGCTGCACTCCTCCAAGCCAGAACCAAGAAATCCAGAATAAAGGCAGATAGTCCAAACTAACAGGATCAGTGTCCAGTTAACAAGATTACAGATAAAAAATGCTTTGCCACTGAAAAAGAGAGGGGGGGAGGAAGCGACAGCTGATGGCTGAGAACAATGAGAATAAGCCCAGCAGAATACTGCAGACTTTGCATTGTGTCCTAAAGGCAGATCAGATTGTTAGAATGTTAAGCTTGGTTCAAGAGCCTTTGGGGAAAAATTAAGGTACCAATTAACTGAAATCTGTACATCAAGAACAAACCACAGCTTAGAAATACAAGGTTTTGTGAGATGCCAGTAAGAGTTCAGAAACTTTGCTGCTCTTCCAGAAAAGAGTAAGCAGTGAAATCAATGATTTGCAAGTCTAAACTGGTTTGGAATATTTAGAGAATAAAGACACCCCAGTTTAAATTTTTTCTTATTTTCTGTGCAGGCTGCCAAGGCCCCTGTTCACTCACCCTCCATGCCAAGTGAAGGTTCACAGCTGACCCCACAGAAGGAATACTAAAAGAAAAGGTCTAACTCCAAAACTGAGATTCTGTTCTTTATAGTTTTCTTGCACTCAGCCAGAAAGGCAATCAAATCAGTCTTACAGGCTATCAAGAAAATTCTGCTTGGCTCCAGATAATTTCAGTGACACTCCAGATGTGCTACCTTATTGTAGAGTCTGCAATCACATTGCAAGGGCAGAATTGAGCTTTAAGAATAGGTGCTCAAAGTGAGTAAGTAATGCATAACTAATTTATTAGTCCAGTTTTGTGAGTCAGAGAACCTCAGCACACCACTTCAGTATGGCAAACCACGTAACACAACTTTGAATAAGCTGATCTTGGCCACTGCATTACTTAGGCAGATGAAAAACAGAGAACAAGTCCCTCACTCTTAAGTGAGGAATGCCTGTTTCCCAGAATTGTAGCACTGGAGTGATGATGAGCCAAATTTATACAGCCTGGCAGTGAGAACAGCTTAGAATGATTCATTAATTCTCTATCTAATGCTGTTTGTGCTGTTGTTGTTTGAAGGTGTCACCTTACAGAATTTTTAACAAATACACTGCAAGACTTTCCTTCAACTTGATTCATCCTTTCTAAATATAGCAAGGCAGAGAACAGCTTGACAACTTGACAGCATACCATTATAAAACAATGGCAGAAGGTGTATTATCAATTACACATGCAAAGTGTCCTGAGCACAAAGTCATACATCCTCCCAACCTAGCTAATGCCAAAAGTGAATGAACTGACTCAAATCTCATGCAGTTATTTCACTTTGGTCTTACTCTTTGTAGTCATTCAAAGTCATACCCTTGTTAAGCACCTCAGTGATGTATGTCATTTGGCAGGCCAAATCCTTTCCCCTTAGATTCAATGTACCGTGGATTGTGCTTCTGCTAAACATACACCTTTTAGCATGGCTCAGTTGTGCTGGGTACCATGCTCAGCTTCCTCTTAGAGCTGATTAACATAAAAATACTCTTTTAGATTTCTCCAAGCATCACCAGATGTCATAAGGCAAGAAGACCACTAGTAATAGAAGCCTAGGCAAAGACCATGCCAAGCAGCATCTGGCACAAATTGATTGAAATTCAAAGTTGTTTCTGAAGAACAACAAAAAAAGGCCTTTCCAAAAACTCTCAAAACGGGTTTCTAGGGGGAAAAAAAAAAATCCTACAAAGATTAACAATGGGAGAACTTGAAAGTGAGAAAGTTTAAGACTTGCTGACATCAGATAGACCTCACACCTTCAGCACAGTGAATCAATTGTCTGTGAATCAGTTTGAGCTGTTTCAAATATAACTATTGCCTCAGCTGTCCCTTCTTATTCAGGTTCTTGTAATCTTGCATTATTTGGGGTGGGGTTAGGGGGGAGGAGGAAGTGTGTGACTGTGTTCAAGAAAGGTTGTAGCTCCCCTGTGGTGATGAGACATCTAAACCACAGTCACCAGTTACACAAAGTCAGATACAGGAATAAACACAGAGAAAGCTCAAATATGACTGCTGTAATTGAAGATACAAGCTTCAAGTTTCCCAGCGTGTGAGATTACTTCCAGTATTTCAGCTTCCAAAAAATGCTCTCAAAGGGTATTTTAACCATATCCAAGAACTTGTAATAGCAGCTCACTTCTGTTGCACCCAAACAATTTGAAATATGTGGCACTTAGGCCTTGTTAGAGCACCAAAGATTCATCTGCTTTTTTGGAACCAGTCAGAGAAGGGCTGCTTTTCCAGGTTGTGACAAAACACCTGGTATCTGCTTGCTTTGGCTCTTCTCCCAGTTATCCCTGGTTTACCATGTAACAACTACATCTCCCAAAATTCAATTTCTGTTACTTCAGCTGTGAAAGAAGGGCACTCAATTGAGGAGATGAAGGAAACTGTAGTCTAAAGCTTAAGCCTGTTGTCACATAAACAGCTGTTTCAGCTGTATTCTGTTTAATTCAGGTACTGTTATTCTATTCCTGCAAAAGGCTGTAGTGAATGAGGACAGATGGCCAAGACAACACTTTGTCCTCTGCTATAAAGCTCCAGTTCACATCCAGGGCTCCAGCCAGTTTTATGTGAGGGGGAAGCTATTAACCTCAGAAGTGCAGGTTTTATTTAGGTTTTGCTAAAATTAATACATGATCTAGAATATACCATCATTATAACCTCACAACAGGCCTACAGCCCACTAGTGATAAAGGTACAGATACAACTGAATCAGGGAAGGGTTGCCAGATCAAATGTAATCCACTGTTTGACCTAACATCTGTAGTGAAATCATTTCTGCACCTCACAGAATAAAACTACTTTATGCCATAGTGCAAACATGAGAAATACTAACTTTAAAACTACTTATTAACAAAGTTTTAAAAACCAGAACAACTTCTTGTACAAAGTCTTTGTGGAGGAAAACTTAAGTTTTACTTAATCGATTCTGATGCATAGATTCAGTAGCTGGGAACTAACCCAGCACAACACCTCAGTCCCCAGAGAAATAACTCCTCCTAGAGTCTGCTGCACCAGTTTTTCTTCCAGATCAGGAAATTATTAGACACCGCTGAAAGTTTCAGACAGAACATGAAACAAGGAAGCTGCATAATGAGCAGTTGGGAGGGATTAATGTTGGCACTTTAACTGTACGAAAATCCTAGTGACGCATCTGTTGTGGGCAACAGAGAGGGGCTGCTGCCATTTCACTCCTGGTCGAGGTTCTCTGCAGTCTCAAGACTTTCAGCACATAACTATGAAAGGAAAAGATACATGCCCGAGCACGTCCCTTGTCCCAACACGAGAAGGGGGAGGGTTAATCACGTCCATCCGCCATTTTCTGAGCGGAGGAGGAAGACATGTTGAAACAAAAAAAAGAGGGGGGGAAGGGGGGGTGAAAAAAAAAAGGCAAGCAAGCAACAAAAGAAAGCAGCCATTTCCAGTACCGGCCCCAAACTCTCAGCAGCAACATTGGCTCTCACCAAAACACTCACATTTTACCCTAATCGTGACAAAGGTTTCTCACAGCTCAGGATCTGCTGAAGATCTCACTTTCAAAGCACAGAATGTATGGATAAGAGGATACCGAACCAGCTGTAGCACTTGGAATGGAACATATTTTTTCTCCCCAACGACACAATCACTCCCCAGATAAATCCCTTTTTAACGGTGGTGTCCTACCTCATACTAAGGCTAAAGAAAAGTCGCTGTACCGGCATATGCAAGTGGTTCCTACCGTATATGTGGGATGCCAACTCCTCCCTGCAGAATCTTGTATAGTTTGCTTTCATACAGCAGCTGGGGATGTCTAGCCTTCTGAGACTCCAACTTCACAGCAACTTCCTACAGTGAGAGAGAACAAGGAGTCAGAGCAGAGTGTCCACCAAGCACAGCCTTGCCACCAAGGCTCAAGGGGCAGAGCACTTCAAAATACCCCACACATCCCTGCTGCGAATGCACTCGGGTATAGTTTTTGTAAAGCTCTCTGTGCTCAATGTCCTGCATTTTGTGGTATCTTCAAATGAAATCCGATCGTGATGATCTGTACATAAATATCCATCCCAGGTCACAGAATTGAGCTGAAGATGTAAAGTCTTTAGATCCGTGTAAGTGAGGAAGAACATACGTGGGTGTTTCTTCTTTACAGCTCAGTCATGAGGGGGAGGAAGAAAAAAAAACAAAAAAGGGAAGAAAAAAGAAGAAGAAACAGGGGATCTTCTTTGTTTCTATTACTGTTGATGAAAACGAGATAAAGTGTTCTCCAGCTGAGGGGGGGCACAGCTGACTGGCAGGAGAGGGACGACTCTGGCCGCTCAGAGAAGACAAAGTATGTTTTTCCATAATGGTGGCCTCCTCTCCCCATCATTCGCAAGCGAGCTGTGCAGCTGCTGGGTGGGGGCCCACGACCGTAGAGCTCTGCTATCGGAAAGGGCAATGCCTCCCTGCCAGCAGCGAAGGCCCTCCGGCGGAGGAAGCCACTCAACCCCGGGGTCCGCACCTTCACTTCCCCACCCCGCGGAGGGCGGCTAGGCCACCCTGGCTAGACAGGGCCGCCCTGGGCCTGGCAAGCAGCGATACCGGGATCAAAACCACGCTTCAAGTTGGCCTGGGTAAGGTTATCGCCGGTCTCTGGTTGCCCCCCCACCAAGATGCGAGAGGGACCGCGCCGGCGGGCCCACGGAGGTGAGGAAGTGCGAGCCGCCCTTACCTCCCCATTCGTGATGTTGATCGCCAAATAGATGTCCCCGAAGGAGCCCGACCCGATCTTCCGCACCAGCTTGTATTTGCCTCCAACGATGAACTCGGCCTTGGAACCGCTGCTACTCGCCATGGCGAGAGACGGCTGAGGGGCCCTCCCGACGCTGAAAAGCTCGGGGGAAAAAACTGGACTCTACCTCCGCCCTAAAACAGGGGATCGGGGCAGGGGAGGTAAAATAGGGGAGGGGAGGGGGGCAGAACAAGGAAGACTGCTCCCCGCTGCTCAGCTCCAGCCGGGCCCCTCCGGCGGGCGCCCCCCTCCGCGGATCTGTCCCGCTCCCCGGCCGGGCGGCTCTCGGGGCACTCCAGAAAGACAAGAGGCGACCTTCGAGGTGCTGTAAGGGTAGGGATCAGGAATGGGAGGAAAAGGGAAACGCGAAGCCGCTGGCTCCGCCGGGTCCCGGCCACCGCCGGTCCCTCACTCGGCCGCCGCCGCCGCCATCTTGTCTCTCAACCACTGCTATCGCGGACACAAAATGCCCCCAGTCTGCAGCCGCCGCTTCTTCACCGCGCGGGGCACGCTGGGAACGGGGCGGGGCGGCTGGCGCGCGTGCGCCGGAGAAAGACCGCCCCCTTCCGGCACCGCGCCTGCGCGCGGGGCAGGGCGGGCGGGGCCGAAGGGCGGGGAGAGGGTAGAGCCGCGCCACTCGCGCAAGCGCGCGCCCAGCACGCCCCCCAAGCCAATCAGCGGCGTCGTTCTCTGCCCGCCCCCGGCTCGGGGGCTCACCGCGTGCTCAAGGCGCGCACGCGCACCGCTCGAGCCCAAGGCCGGGCGGAAGAGGCCGGCGAGAGGCAGACGTGCGGCAGGCGTGCCCTTACCTGCCCCTTAAAGAGGCAGCCCGCGCTTGCGGGCCTCTGCCCAAACTGCCCCGGGCTGCCCCCCTCGGGGCGAAGAGCAACGGGGCTGCGAAGCCGCCAGGCTTGTGCTGAGGCTTCCGGGTGCCTGCTCTGCCTAGCCGTGAGCCTCCCGCCATGGGGAGCTCCTCATCAGCCTGGGCAGGAGGGTGCGGCAGCCCTTGGGGCTAGGGGACAGGAGATAAGGCCGGGTCAGAGTCACCACCGTGACGCATGCTTCACGCCTCCATTATATGGGGATGTGGCTGGGCTGATGACACCGTTTCAAGGTTCTTATCACGTCGCAAACCCTGTTTTGCATGCACGTTAATGGTCTGGTTTTACAGATAGATGAGCCCACAACAACCTGTCTCCTTGTGCCCCCGCAGCGCCATGGCCCCGTGGTATCTGCAGCCTGGCAGGTTGTAGGGCAGAGCTGTGGGGCTGGTGGCGCCTTCCCTGCACACACAGACAGCTACTTTGTCACCCTTCACTGATCAGCCTGCCGCCTCTGATTTATCCTCCCGACCTTCGGCCATGGTCTACTCAGATTGTAGTGCACAGAACTGCAGATCCTGGACTAGAGGCACACATTTCTGCTGGGAGCTTCTCAGTCCAGGTGAGGAGGCTGAGAAGGTTGTGGCCCTCTCACGAGGACCATACCATGAGCAGAACCATCCATCATGGCCACATCTTTAGGCTTCCTTTTTCACATGGCCCTTACACTCAGCTCCTTTCCTCAATACTGCTTTGACCCAGCAGCCTGTGCTCCAGGAGTTGTTCTTTGCTGTCTGTCAAAACTGAGATCTCTTTTGCCCCTTTGCTCGGTGCTGTGAGTTTTTGCTTTGCAGGAACATGAAACTGTGAATTCCCAGTGACTCATCATCACTCCCTGTCAGAGTGGCGTCTTCTGCTGTGCAAGCCTACATTTGGGAAATGATTCAGTCTGCAGGAGAAAGAAAGCTCCTACAGTAATGTAGCTCATGTTTTTGGAAGGAAAGCCTATTCAGGGTGTCTGCTTCTAAGGGGAGCAGTCAGAGAAGCTGACTTCTAGTTTGCCTGATGCACCCAAAGCCATGAGAATAGTACAAAATTTGATTTCAAGACTGCTCTATGCACAGATGGTTTTTGATTAGCTAACTACTTTGGAGAAAAGTGAGATCAAGAGGTCCACATTAGGGGACACACTGTATCAAGTAGGATGTTGTTCACATAAAGGTAGAGTCCTCTTAACAGCATCCACATGGTGGTAGAGGCTTTTATTAGACTTACCATGTTGCATTCTACCTTGGTAAAGGCACTGTGGTACAAACACTCCCAGTCTGCACAAGTGCAAAAAAGTCCTGGCTTGTGTCCATCTGGCTGTTAGGCAGCAAAGGAAGTCTCTGAGTTGCCTGTGTTTCTTCCTGTGGTGGACTCAGTCAGCTACATGATGACTCCATCGTGAGAGAGACCAGGAGGAACGGAGAGGGAAAATTGGCAGCCAGCACTGCCCTGAACTGCAAAGACCAGCTCCAAGTTCCCTTTGTGTTGCAAGGAGCTTAAATCCAAGGTTTTACTACAGGTCTCTCCACATCCCCAATAAAAATAGCAAAATGTGAAGGATTCAAAACCAGCCTGGACTGTGCCAGGTGCACCAGAATGAAAACGATGCTCCCAAGAGCAAGCTAGCCTCCAACTCATTCCCACCTCGGCTGTCTCGGGGAGCATTTGTGCAAGCAAGAATATCTGCACCCTTGTCACTCAGAGGGAATGTGGATCTTGTGCGGAGGAGCACAGATACATCACACACCAGTTACGGGGGGGGTGGAGTTTCAAGGGCAATTGAGGTATCTTTAAACATCACACTCATTTCTAAATGCAGAGCCCCTGTGTCCTCGGTTGCCCTCTCACTGCTGTTAAACTGTGCTCTGCAGACAGCTCGGGACTGCCGCGCACTCAGCGGCCTTTGGGCTGTAGTTGTTTCTCATGGCTGCTCTGGATGGGGTTGGAGGCGTTCGGAGGCGTTCGGCTCGAATCACGTCTCTTCGGGGGAGCTGGAAAAACAGGTCTGCAGCTCCTGGCTAGTAAATAGACCACGCATGGGTGTGCAGGGCAGCAAGATCTCCTGGGCTATGCAATGCTGCCACCTCCTGCCTGCCGGGGGACAGCTCTGCGTCCAGCGGACAATCCCGGTGCCTTGGGCCAGAGAACACGACACAGGACAGGGTCTGCTCGAGCCGAGCCCAATGTGGACGCAACCAGGCACATCCTCCCAAAAATATCTGCAGTCTCGTTGAGTGTTGCACGGAACAGATGACCAGCAACCAGCATTCGGTGTTGTTTTGTCTTGGTTGTTTTTAACACACATTCACTGCAGGTCCTGCAGGAGGTGTGGGAGCAGCACACTTAAAAGGATGATCAGCCTGGATCATAAACCAGGCTAAAACCAGGGCACAGAAGAGAAGACCTACCAGCACAGCTGCAGCTCCACCACCCCTGGCCAAGAACGGTGAGGATACCTCTGAACACTCTTCTGGGACCATGAATGTGGGGAAAACCTCCATCCCATCTCCAGATCTGGCTGCTCTATGAAGGAAGAGCTGGAGAGCCCTGTGTACCAGTGCTCCACCATGAGCCACAGCAAGATGATCTCAGCCTGTTTCCCATTTCCTCACTCCAGCAGTTGCAGACCACATATGTTTGCGAGCTAGGGACACCACACTGGATCCTACCTCTCAGATTTATCTCTTGGCCACTCTGGGGCTCTGTTTATGTCTGCACAGTAGCAAGGAGAGCTTTGTTCAGTGTCAGAGAAGAGGGAAGGTGCATGTGTATTTCTGGTTAGGCAGAATTTAACCCAGTGAAGGAATAGCAGTATTCAGAGCATGAGGGCAGAGGAGACTCATAGTCTGATGGATTCCAGATCATAGAATCATAGTATCAGTCAGGGTTGGAAGGGACCACAAGGATCATCTAGTTCCAACCCCCCTGCCATGGGCAGGGACACCCCACACTAGACTAGGCTGACCAGAGCCTCGTACAGCCTGGTCTTCAACACCTCCAGGGATGGGGCCTCAACCACCTTCCTGGACAACCCATTCCAGGGCTTCACCACTCTCATGGTGAAGAACTTCCTCCTCACGTCCAGCCTGAATCTCCCCACCTCCAGCTTCACTCTATTCCCCCTAGTCCTATCACTACCTGATATCCTGAGAAGTCCCTCCCCAGCCTTCCTGTAGGCCCCCTTCAGATACTGGAAGGCCACAGTTAGGTCACCTCGGAGCCTTCTCTTCTCCAGACTGAACAGCCCCAAGTCCTTCAGTCTGTCCTCACAGGAGAGGTGCTCCAGCCCTCTGATCATCCTTGTGGCCCTGAAGCTGATCAGATCTGGAGGTGGGTCTCAGCTGCTGTATTGCTCCTAACAGAGCCAGGGCAAAGTCCACCAATACAAAAGTTCTTGGTTTTTAAATTTGTCCAATGGATCTGTTCTGTCTTCAGTGCTATGGTGCAGGAAAATTCTCCCCCTAGCCCCCTGTGGAAAACCACATGCTATGGCACCAAGTTTGGGGGTTGCCTTGCTGAGCAGTGAAGATACTGACAGTCTGAAAGCAGTCCTGGCCTTGTGTAAATCCTACTACAGCCTCTGCCTTGGGGTTTGTGTCCTGAGTCTTTTAGAAAGCACAGGAATTGTTGAAGACAAACATGAATAAAACTAAGAACTGCACAGGCATAAAGCCCACAGAGATACTGATTGGATTTAAAATTGTATCAGTTAAATGCAATGAAAAATGTAAGTTGTGAGGGGAATTTTAGGCTGTGGTTTCATAGTAGCTGTCCCGATCTGCAGACTCACTCACTGCTGCTCATACAGGGCGGTTTCACTTCTGTGTCCTTCTCCCCTCCTGCTTCATCCCACTCCCAGAGCCCAGCTCTGGTGCTTGTCAGACCCTCTTGGTTGGTTTGATTCTCCAAGCTCATGGAAATCTGTCCAAATGGTTTCCCTTGGTGTTTTCTCTGGGTTAATGTTCTGCCAGACTAGTGACGCTAATGGCTCAAGGAGCTCCAGGAGACAGTACAAGGGTTGTCCCTTGCTGACAATGGCATGCTGTCAGTTAAAACACCAGAAGGGAGCAGTCAGATGGAAACACTGAAGAAATATCCCCTGCTGCCTGGAAAGGTGCTCTGAAGACACTCAGAAGAGAGCACAAGAGCTGTTGAATTCACTGCTAATGTGGAGAATATCAGCCTCAGCACCACCACCAAGGATGATGGGATGGGATGAACTGGACAGCTAGTCTTTAGCTCCAGCTCATCACAATTTTCTTCATTTTTCAGGGACACTGAGACCATGAAAAAGTGTTTATGGCTGCATCACTTGATAAGGTAAAAGGAATACATCCCCTCTCTTCTCTTTCCAGAAGACAGGCCAAAAATCCTGCTGCATGACCAAGCCTCCAGTGTGACCAGCCCTCCTTCATCCTAGCATTGCTCATCCTTTATTTGTGCATGTGTTGCAACTGACTGTCCCCAAACCTCTTGGTGTGATCCTAGCAAAGGAGAGGAGTGTGTTCAGTGTCACAGACCAGATGTTTGAAGCAGCACTGGTGGAGCAGCATCCTTTTTGCATGCTTGTAACCATGTCAGCAAATATGTGCTGCTGGGAAGTTGGAGCAGGAGGGAACTGCTCATCTACATAGGCAGCAGGGATATCCCAGGCTCCTGTCTAAAGGCTCCTGGGGAGGGAGGAGCAGTGAAATGACAAGCTAAGCAAAGTCATGATTGCAAAAGTCAGAGGGCATGCAGCTCCTTTGCTCTGGAGCGGTCAGCTCATGTTCAGGTCACATTATAATTTCAGAGCCTTTCCAGAGAGGAGCTGTCATCTTCCAGGGCTTTCCTCCTGCTGCTGCTGTGGGTAGGACCTAGGAGCACCAGAGATGCACATCCTGAGCACATATGCAAGATGGTCCAAATGGGCAAAGCCACGTGGCACAGATGAGCTGAGCTGACAGATCCCATCCCCTGCCAGGTGGCAGAGTCCTGCTCACTGCTGCCCAGCTGCTCCAGCAGTCTGACCCCTCACTGAGCTGATGCATCTCCTAACCTGGCAGGAGGCAATGCTCCTGTTTTGTCAGGCTAATTTTCTGATCTTCTGGGGAGTCAAGTTGTGTCGTGGCAAGGTCCAGCAGAGCTGGAGCTGACACAAAGGAATAAGAAAGGTGGGATCAGCAGAAGCCCCAAATCTTCACAGATAAGATTATCTTCCGTCTTTTGACTCATCCCTCCAGCCACCTAGTACCAGCCCCTCTCCAGGGGGGGCTATACTCTGTGTAGCCAAGAAAAAGCAAGGTACATATCTTCAACCTGAGGTCTGATCTGCTCTCTAAGGTGTTAATTGTTTCAGAGGTGAAGAATCCATGGCAATTTTGCCCCCAGTTCTCTCCATAAGTGGGAAATCCCTGGGTGCAGATGAACAAGCTGACACCCAACCAAGGGGTTTCACCGAGTCCTGGGCAGCTAAAGACATCTCAGTATTTCTTTGGTCTTTGGCAGGAGGGGCAAGTGAGCTGCTGTCATGGCTGAGGGATTTGTGGTTTAAATTACACCAGGGCTGCAGGTTTCTAGACACAGCAGGTTTCTTGTCTAGGGACACCCATTCTGCTCGAACATCTCCTCACGCTTCCCCTGCCCACACCATTACATCAGCAGCACGCCCTTCACACAGGGGCCTTTGCCCTCCCTCCTGAGCCCCTGGGCTTTGGCTTTGTGCTGACCTTAGCTGATTCTCCATCCAGCTATTTTTAGCAGAGCTTGTGGTGTTTGGGAAAATGGCTGGAGAGGAGCAGCTTGTGCCAGTAAGAACCAAACCAGACTGGTGCTGGGACCTCCCCCCCCCCCCCCCATAAGGCAGCCCACCTTTGGACAGTCCTGCCTGCATGCCTGGAGACACTCATGGGGTGGATTTGCCACTCATCTGGCCAAACTCTGCTCCCCAGCAGGTGCCTCTGGCAGAGCAGGGTGATGTGGAGCTCAGCAGGCCATTGAAGTGGGGCGGGAGTGATCCGGTCCCTTTACACTCCTTGGGCAATGCCCTGCCTGACACCCACACAAAGGGCATTCTTAGGCACCAAAGAGGTGCTGCTGGCCACCCATGCCAAGGCCAATTGTCCTTGCTCTCCTGTCTCTCCCTCTCCTGTGCTGGCAGGGCCAGGCACTGGGCTGTGGGGAGCCAGCCCAGGGAACTGGTCCAGGCTGAAAATAACTCTGTTTTTCCGGAGTAGTCTGACACTGGGTGCCTTTGCCAGGCTGGCTCTCAGCACAAAGCTTCAACGCCAGTGCTGGCACAAGGCAAGAGGCACCAGTGTTTTTGGCAAAGGTGCCTGCTCTAAGTGTTCACACACAACTCTCAGGAAGCTGTCATCTCTTGTAGTCCAGGGTTACAGCCAGCACAGGCCATGCCTTATTACATCAGAAAAGATATGGCAGCTGTGCCATGTCTGACCTGGAGCCTGGCATTTCATCTCCTTCTCTGCTCCAGGAGAAGGGCAGCAGAGACAGGCAAGGCTGGGGTGAGCATTCTCTGCTTGTGCCAGACCCTTGCATTGGATCACATCCTGTCTCCAGACAGACTCCATCACCTGCAGCCATGAGCACATGGTTGTAGCACTGTGCCTTGCTCATCCTCCAGCAGGGAAGGGACATGGGGGGCAGAGCATGGAGCAGGGCTGGGATGATGGGACCAATCCTTATTTTTTGCAGCACTTGAATTGAACCAAAGGTATCTGGGTCTGGGGAGAAGGTCTCTGTGAGGTAACAGCAGCATTTCCCAGAGAATTAGAGGGGAATTCTGCAGCCTGAGACATGCTTGGCTGTTTGGAGAGAGGGGCTTTCTTCAGCTGCTGCAGGAAAAGGGGAATTTTCAAGTAATTTCAGTGATTCATAGGAAATGTTGTTAGTGCACAGCTGAGGCTCTACCAATGAACTTGTTCTCTGCAAGACCCTTCCCTGCAGAGTTTCTCTAGTGAACATACCAGCACCAAGCAGCAGTATCTGCAGGCTGCTTGTATTGCCCTGACTCATAGAGCTCAGACTACCCACCCAGGCAAAAAAGTTCAGAAAGATGAGATCCCCAAAAGTTTCATGATGGAGCTCATCTCATTTCCTTTTGGATGCCTCGTTTTAGCTTGCCTCAACTCTTTGGAAGCCCACCAGATTTCCTCATGCAGGTTCCTCCCCTAATCCCCTGCCAAGAGGCTGTGCAGCTCCACAAGTGTCTGTAGGTAGATGGAGGAACTGCATCTCCTTTCCTTCAGCATAATTGCTAGGGACAATTTGCTGAATGAGGGCGAAGCTGAGGTCCAAACTTTCCAGTGATGTCAGACTTGAAATAGCTTTGCATGCTTGAGCAGATGCAGTGGGAGGTGAGACAAGAGACTCCGAAGAAGTCGTGGGCCAAAAAAGATGTAAATGACAGCACAGCTGATTCACTGCATGTCAAGTGGTATGGATAAGTCTTTAGCAGCAGTTTCTCTGGTGCTTTTGCATTAATTACCCTGCCAGTGCAGAGTCCTGGTGTTTGGCATCCAAGGCACATTTCCCCTGTCAGAGTGCTTAAGTCAGTCAGGTCCAAATCACTGAGGTGACTCTCCTCTAACGCAGAATGATTCAGCTTGTGGGTGATGGAGGATACACCTGGGAGTAAATCTGCCCTCTAAGTGTAATTTCTTGAGCCTCTTTTAGGGACTGTGGGTTTTACACATGCCATGTGCTGTGGTTCAGGATGGCAGAGAAGGTAAGAGAAACTAAAGGTGGTGCAGAGTGTCTGCTGCAGCAGCAGAGCGTGAGCCTGGAGTGCAGGATGTGGGCAGCTCAGTGCTGGGCCCACTGGGTGTGTTGGGTGGACACTGCTGCTTTCCAGTGGAAGGAGCCAGCCCAGCTCAGTCCAGCCCAGTAGGCTGAGGTGTTCTGGATCTCTTCAAAGGCTGGGCAAGAAATGACACAGAGCTGTGAGCAAAGGCTGTCCCCTAGACCTCTCCACAGCAGGGATGCTCCTTCTGCCTCCCACCTCCTGAATCTTAAAACATGAGAGGCTGCCTCTGGATGAGGATCAGCACTCGAGCAGATTGCAGATGAGGGACCCAATCAAGGGCTGCTGAGTCTGGTGATTTTATCACTAACAGCACATCATGTGGTGGCTTTTATCAGCACCTCCACAGGGGTCATGGAGTTAGTCCTGTGGAGCCAGGACATTACAGTTGCTTCCATTTTTTTAAAGCAAGTTGCTTCCTTCCAAGACTGGAAAGAAAAACATGCTTGAGAGCACCACAGAGAGCCTGGAGGTCATGGTACAGCAGAAGGGAGCCTCATCCCTCCAGGAGCTTGTTTTTCAATGTCTCTTTGATTTTTAAACATGGTATTTCCTAGGCTACCCTCCTGAACTCTAAATCCAGGGGGAGATTCACAGGAGACCAGCTCTGGTGGATGCCAAGTGCTGTCCTGTCTCCTAGAAGCCACACAGAAGGGCATGACACCAGGATGCCACTGGGCTAAGTATTCTAGGATTTGGACTCCAAGCAGAGCACCTGATTCCAGACAAATCATGTCTGGAAACCTGGGGCTCCTGCCCCTTTGTGATCATGTCCTCCCAGGGGTAAGATCCACTTGTATCTTATCCTTCCCAGCAGTCACCTGCAGGCCTGAGTATCTTCTCTACTCAATGGAACAGCTTTTCATGTCACATTCAAAAGCTGATTCTTACTGAGATTGAAAAAAACCAAACCAAAACAACAAAAAAAACCCCAAACCAAACAACAAACAAACACTGGCTGAGAGATACTCTTTGATTATGCCTGAATTTTTTCTCTCCCCTCCTCCAAAGACCATCACGAGCTCTGCTTCATTAGCTTTTGTGCAAAGTGCAGGGTGGAAAGTGCCAGATAAGGGGAAAGGCTCATCACATGCTATTGTCACCACAGTACTGGAAATATCACTAACAAATCAATCAGCCCCTTGATGCACAAGGGCCTGCTCCACAGCAGCAGTCACATCATGTGGGTCCCACTTATCTTCAGAGGAGCAGAGTGAGCAGATGAAAAGGGAGCAGGCTGTCCTGCTTTGATGTTCTTGAGGGTAAGCTCTTTCAAGGGCTCTTTTAGTGATGGGTCTTTGGCTAACTTTAGCACCACTGAACAGCAGCTCAGCCTGGAGCAGAGGCCGTGGTTTGCAGGTGTCCGTGTTAGATGCTCCAGCCAACATGTAGGCAGACACAGAAATGGCTCGACAGGATCTTGTGGGCAGCTCTCAGCTTGCTGTGCCCATGCTCCAAACCAGCCAGGGACACTCCAGTTTCAGGCTCAGAGCTGGGTGTCATCAGTCTAGGCAACCTGATCCAGGAGTACCTGCATTAGCAGGGGGGTTGGACTAGATGATCTCCAGAGGTCTCTTCCATCCCCTGGCATTTGGTGGTTCTACGGGAGTCTGTGGGGACAACGTAACCCGGGCTCTGTGACACAGCCAGGCAGATTTTGGACATTGTGTTTTCTGGCAGAAGACACAACTGCTGCCTGCTGCTCAGAGGTGCAAAGCCAGTCATCTGAGTGTCCTGGGAACTAGCTGGGTGCCATGAAGAGCAGAGTGCTTCCATGACACCTCTGATGCAAATTTGGGAGCAATACCAACTAGGGCTAAGCTTCCCTTATGCTCTGCACTAACTGCAGCTCCATCATGAGCAGTACAAGCTACCTCTGCATGATCCTCCACCAAAGAGAGCAGGTGCTGGCAGGGAGTGGTCCCTGCTACAGAGCAGGAGGGCACCTCTAGCAGCCCACAATCAGATTGAGCTGCTAGAGCAGCCTCATGACAGGAACACAGCTCTGCTAATCACTGCACTGTGCCTGGTCGTGTTGGCACTGAGACTGAGTGAAAACAGTGGCATTTTTATTATCACCACTTGAGACTCTGGGTGCAGAACTCTCATACCCTGGCTCCTTTCTGCAGCCATCTCCTTTGGGTCTGTGAGACCACATCTGCATGGTGGCATCTGACACATGGCACAAGAATGTCACACAGCAAGGATGGCTTATCATTGCAGGTACTGCTGGCCTGGTGTCCAAAGACCGCTGGCGCAGATCAAAACCTCCTGTGACTCAGGCACAAGACTCGTCACCTCTCTCCTAAGCGAGGCAGTTCCCCTGCTGTCACAAGGTCTCTTGTGGTCCTGCTGTAGGCAGGACACAGCATCCCCTCAGATCCCCAGAGGAGGGGAAAGTATGCTGTGGTTGAGTCATGGCTCCACTCATGCTCCCAGTATGATGGAGCCAGGCTCCTAGGGCTGGCATCCAATGTACTGTCTGACACTGGTGATGTACATCGTTTTGAAGCTCCCCAGGAAAATTCAGTTATGTGAGATCTACAGGGGACAAGGAAAGCTCTGAGATCAGAGGGAAAGAAATGAGTGTTTGATGTGAACCTGCCACAGCCATGGGGTACAGCAGGTCTGGTATCACTGCTGGCCAAGGTGGGCAATGCACTCAGGGCATTTCATAGATGCTGCAGCACAAACTGCAGCAGCAAAGTACAAAGCCAAACCAGGCACAGGTCCTGGCTGGGAGCTCTCTGCCAGCCCCAGTGCTGGATATCCTGAGCATCTCTATGGTGTTGTACCAGGATGGTTTCTCATGGCAGGCTGGGACAGAAACTACATAAAGGATCATGTGTCCTGTTCATCTCCCAGGCTGCCAGAGTGAGCCATGCTGTGACTGTTCAGCCTCTGGAACACATGAAGTCCTGTCAGTTAACTCTCTGAAAAACTGCCCTGTAAACAAATGTTTCTAAAATTAGATATTTCTCCTTGTTTCACCTCTTCTGGACCCTGTCTTCCAAATAACAGATGAGACAGACCAGAGTCAGGTCTTCCCATTAAAGCCAGTGGAGTCACATCCCTGGTACACAGCTGCTGAGAACTGGTGCATTGCAGGGAACTCCAGGCACATGACAGCATCTCTTTGTGTGCCCTTGCTGTGAGGTTTGCTTATCACCCTGAGGAACTGGAGATGATGTTCTGAAATCTCCAGACTCGCTCTGAATTCAGCAGGGCTGCCTGCCTATCACAATGATCAGATCAGACTTCATGGCAGCGGGTAAACGGAGGACACTGGAGTCAGCTGCCGTGTCTGAGTAGCCAGTTCCTGCCACCTTGGAGCTAATTGCAACTCTTGTGAGTATTAAGCAGTGGAGTGGAGATTTGTGGGCTGCTGAAGGAGGTGGGACTGAATTTTTTAAGTGATTTTTTTTTGTCACCAAAACTTGTGTTGTAGGATCCCTTCATTCCCAGGCTCTTTACTCCTCCTCTGTCTCAAGGACGTCACCAGAGGGTTGCTAGCAGCGGAAATGTTTGCTGTCCTTAGGCTGTGTGCTGCCTGAAAATCCAGAGGAGATCCAGAGGAGACTGGGCAGAGGGATGTTCCCTGTGGTGAGGCATTCCAAAAAATGTTTCAAGAAAAGTAGTGACCCTCAGCTAATTATCATCAAATGTTCTCAAAGCAAAGGGAATAGGACCATCTTGTGGTGGCAGGGCTGGCCCAGCATGCAGCACAGATCGGGCTGAGCCCCGGGTGTGGGGCTGCCTCCCTGCAGAACCTGCAAGTGGAGCAGCCTGGGCTCCCCAGGGGTGAGGACATGGTGTGCCATGCACCCAGGGAACTGCCTGATCTGTGGCTTCATCTCAGGGCAGTGGCTTGACTAAATGTAAGAGCCATGGAACAGCTTCTCTAGGCCAATATCCTGGCTCCAGCTGCAGCCCATGGCAGATGTTTACAGAAGAACAGTGTAAGGGCACAGCGAGACTTCCTGAGAATTGTCCCCCAGCTCCCACCAATCTCCCCACCTTAAGGAAGAGTTGTTGGTTCTTTGTATTTAATAACCCAAAGGATTTTTCTTCCATGAATTCACCCAGTTCCTGTTTAAACATTTTGCATCTGTCACATCCTGTGGTGAGGAGCTCCACGGTTTAACTATACATTGCACCGAGAACCACTTCCTTTTCCTTGTTTTCAGTTTCCCTCCAGGTAGTTAGGAGCTTGTTCTCCTGTACTGGAAGAGATGATGAGTAATCATCCCTCCATGCCCTCACATGCTCTATAGCATATCCTCTCTGTCATCACTTTTCCAGAGGCTGCTACAGTGCTTGGGTCATTCCTGCTTCCCTTCTCTTTCATATCCTTCTTGAGAAGGAGGCAATGGGGAGAGCTAAATCCATGTGCAGGCTCCTGAGCGTAGGCACATCCCTGGCTTACACAGTGGCAGCGTTTCCTTTCTCACCCTCTGTTTCTTTCCTACTCACTTCCAACACTGAATTTTCTGCTTCCTCTGCTCCAGACATTTTTGAAACATCATTTAACATTACTCCCAAGATCTCCTTCCTGGGAGGAGATGCACTGGTCAGAGCCCATCACTTGTCTTACCAGCATTAGGACTGGTTTTTTGCATGTTTGCTCTGCTTTTGCCCAAGTTTGCTTGGCTGCCTTACTGTCCCATCACTCAGGGAAAGGGTTCTGGCAGCTCCTCACAGCCTGCCCTTGTCTGGTCTGCTCTAAAGAACTCAGTGCTGGTGGCAAACCAGATCACTTAGCTACCTCTGCCCCTTTTTAGATCATTTCTGGACACAGTTGATGGTTCTCCACAAGTAACATCCCTTTACTGTGAAAACAGACCCTTTGCTTCTGTCTTTCCTTTCCTGCCTGTAACAATTGATCTGCCCTAGCAGGTCTTTCCTCCCTCCCTCCTTCCCTCCTCTACAGCACTGTATCCCTAAGGGGCTGTAGTGGGAGGCCTGGCTGGACATCTCACTGGACACCCCAGCAGACCACAGGAACCAGGTTTCCTTCCCATTCTTGCTGAGTGTCTCAGTGATCCCTCTTGGCAGAGAGCAGGACCTAAGCCATGGCAGAGAAGTCTAACTAGAAGGTGTCAAGACTGGTGGCTCTCCACCACCATGGCCTGGGGTGAAGACCTGCAGCTGGGGCATAGGCTGGCGAGTCAGGGCGGGTGGAGGACCTGTTGCTGGCATCTCATCTACACACATTAATAATGGAGAAGTCACTCTGAGGCTGCAGTCATTTGTGGCTGCAGGGAAGGAGATGAAGGAATGGTTGCTGACGTCGAGGAGAGCTCTGCTTTCAGCCGAAGCGACGGTCGGGCAGAGCACGCCTCGGCCGGGCGCTGCTGCTTTGGCAGGAAGCCTCACCTTGCTGGAGCCAGGATAACCTGACAGGTACAGTGGGGAGGAGGGGCATGCTGGGCTGTGTGGGGCCACAGAGCCTGGACATACGGTGCCCAGGCTGAGTAGGAGACTCTCAGTGCCACCAGCACTTAGGACTCCTGGCCATCCTTTTATATTCCATGGTATCGGCAGTTGATTTTTTTTCCCACAGCGAACTCCTCCCCAGCAGAGCATCCTCCTTGCTAAGATGTGAGGAGGTGGGTAGAGAAGGGTGTGTGGGCAACACCATGAGCTGGTCCTGCAGCCTCTCCACTGCTGCTGGGGCTCCAGGGATCCCTCGGCCTCTCCTTCCACCTCTCCTTCCACCTTGGCCTCTTTTCAGCCCTTCTGGGTTTGTTCAGCCACATCTCTGTCATCTCAACCTTGGCATGTGTCAGCCCCATCAGCACTGTCCTGCTAGGGATCTGCAGCCAGACCTCCTTTACTGCCAAGCAGCTTACCACCCCCAGCTCTCCATGACCTTCACTGTAGGCACCCAGTTCTCCCTACTTGATTGTTTATCTGCTCACAAACTGAAGTGGGATCCCAGGCATTAGGCTGCTCACCTGAAGAGGCTCTTGGCCATTGGCTTTCCCAGCCCACTGCATGAGGCTCTGAGGATGTCCACCCCTGCCCTGCTTCCTGGCAGTGCATGGAGCTGGTGGCTCACTGCAAGGTCTTTGCTTCAGGTGACCTTACTATGCTGTGGGCTAAGATTCTTGGGCTGGGTTTCTGCCTTCAGTAGTGAAACAAGCACAGGATGATCACTCTCTCGGGGGCTGCTGCTGTGTTTGCCTGTGGCGGCCTCCAGCCCTGTCACGGCAGAGGCACTCCCAGCTGCGTCACTGGAACAAGGGATACAGAGCCTGCCAACGAACTGGCTTGGCAGCTTCAAAGGGCTGCTCCTGCCTCCTTCCCACCCTCTGTTTCTCTTTCAAACAAGAGAACTCGGCTCCTGCAACATCTCCCATGCAGGCAGCAGCTATTTCAGTGACTCCAGAATAACCACTTTTGCAGGAATTTGCCTGGAGGAGCAGGTGCTGGTGGGACTCCAGAGGTACCTGATCCCAGAGGAGAAGGTGAATCTCGAGGGGCTGTGCCTCTGCTTGTCTTCTCGCGCCCTCACCATGTGCAGGAGAGCAACTGCACCCAAGGGTGGGGTGGGCAGTGGGCTGCCTGGGTGCCTGGGCACATGGGCGGCCCGGGGCAAAAGCGTGGTGTGGCGTGGTGTGCTGCTGGGAGGAGGCAGTGGAGCTCCAGCTCTGCGGGTGGGTGGTTGTAATGATTCGGCAGGAGCAGAAACTGTACCAAGTCAGGCAGGGAGATGATGTTGGTTTGATCAGTGGAAATGACTAATCAGCATAAACCACCAGAATTTTCTGAACTGTTCTTACTTTTCTCATGTCTCATTACCTCCCCACTCCAGGCAGAAGGTGCTTGGTGGCATGGTGCATCTGCCCTGTGGGATGCTTTGGGCATGGAGCTTTGTCACTGACACTGCCCTACTATGATGGGGCATTGGTGGTCCCAGCAGGGGCTGGACTGGTCTGGAGATATTTATTGTTTCTCTCAGAGCTGCAAGGTGCTGCAGTCTCCTCCATCCCTCCCTGGGACTCCTGCCCAGGTGTCCATGAACCATGCACACCTCTGTGTGCTGTTCAGCCATGGCTTTCCAGGCTGGGCCAGAGCAGAGGCTGGGACTAAGTGCCTGTCTTGTCCCCCATTAAGGGCTAAGTGCATGTGTCCTTGATGGGCAGGGGTGGAATGGGAGACCTTGCAGACTGCAGCCCTTACTAAATAACCTGTTTGTGGACTGGGTAATTATGGTCTCCAGCAAACTGCTATCCAGCAGCAGCAGATACACCCACAAGGAAAGCAGCCACCAGCATCCCTGCACTAATGTGAAGAAGAAAAGAATAAATATCAGTAGTGGTTGATTCTTTGAGCTTGAGATGGCAGAGGGCTCTCAGCAGAGCACTGCTTCACACTGGTTCTAAGAGAGCAGATGCTGGCCTGGGCACAAAGGCAGATACTTCTGCATTCAGTGCCCCCAGACCAGCATTTGGCTTTCTCCTTGAGCTATCCTCACCATCAGCTGATAGCAGGAGCATAGGACAGAGGGGTGAAATGCAGAGTCACTAGCCCTGAGAGAGAAATGGAGGTCTTGGGGTAAGAAAAACAATACTAGGCATCAGGACTTGATGGGAAGGACCACAGAGGCTGGTGCACATGAAGCTTCAAGCACTAAACTATGGATACAGGAGACTTGAGCTGGTGTAGCCTCAGAGAAGCCAAGAAGGGCTGAAGCCTCCTCCATGAAGAAGGTCTGCCTATGGTCCATAAATAGAAAGGCCCTCTTAGAAATAGAGCTGGCTCTTAATTTATTCCACTTGGATCAAATTCTATCTGCTTATTTTTAGGCTGTGCTCTGCCTTGTGCTGCAGACGGTGCCTCCCAGCCATGAGGCTGGAGCCTGCAGCTCCTCCACACCACTGGAGCTAACAAAATTTCTGCCTGCTTAGGAGCAGGCTCTCGGCAAAGCCTGGTAAGGTATGTTGATGGGACTGTCCCTAGCAGGTATGAACACTCTCCTTCCCTCCCACAGAGGATTTAAGCAGAGGTTATGTTAGCTGGGAAGGGAAGAAGGAAGCAATAGGAATGAGGATGGCCATCTCAGCAGAATGAAACCCTTCAGTTTCATGGGTGTTGGAGGCAAAGTCCACTTCCTACACCTGCAGTGTGGGAAGAAAGTTTGTGATTAGGACACACCTGCAAGCACATTCTGGAACTGCTATTTTTTCCCCCATGTTTTCATTTCCACCATGAACGGCTGATAGCAGCATGTGGTCACAAACTCCTTTCAAGACGGGAAAGAAATCCAAAGAACAGCAATAATGGAAAACATTAAATAGAGGAAATGTAACTTTCCTGTGCAAACATGCAGCTTGGAGTGGAACCCCTGCCTGCTGTTATTAAGCAGAGCCTGAACTGTTGTGCTTTCTTTGCGTGGCTGGAAGTTGTGTTTATTTTCTAAGCAAGCTCTGACTAACTCAAAGCTTATCTCTGGTGTGCTCCCAGAGAGCCCTCTGATGGCTTCAGCTTTCATCTGAACAGTTTGAGCTTTCAGGTTCTGAGTAGCTTGGAAAATTCTTGTTGACAGCAAATGGCTTTCAAGGAGCCAGCAGAAGTTCGGGGTGAGACATAGAGGGGTAATATTCACCTTCTTGGCTGAGATGATCCCTTCTTCCCGGATTGCTGCATGCACACTGGGCAGCTGCATGTTCCTGCCTGATCTTGGCTCAGGCAGCTGCAGCCTCCAGCCCTGCAAAGCTGCCCTCTTCTTGCTGCTGCTTTTAACACAATGCCTATTTTGAGCCAGAGCCCAGCACCATCAAGCAGGTGTTTCTCCAGCCTCTGGACTGGGCCTGTGGTTATCACACAGGGAGTGTCATGAAGTCCCCTGTCCCACCAGCAGCTTGGGGTCATTCTTTCTTTAAATACTGCCAGAAAAGAGCTGGCAGAGCACTCCTGCCCTAGTGGTGAGTATGAAGAGGACTGGGTGGTGCCGTGGAAGTTGTTCTGTGAGAATCATCCTGCAAAACCAGGTTTGCAATAGGTTACACAAACCTGGTCCTGTTGTGGGGCAAGTCAGTCTTGCCTCCTTGCCATCCTCCACAGCAGCTGCAGCATCCCACGTATGGCCCCCATGTGGTCTCATGCCCTGCCACTGCCTGCCAGGTTTCATGTTGGCAAGGTAGAAGTGCTGGCTGCCCACACGGGTGCTGATGCCAAGAGAGCCAGGGACAGCCCACGTCACTGGGACCCTTTAGCTTTGCTTAACCTGAGCCACAACGCCTCACCCTGCAGCACAAACAATTGTGTTCGACCAGCTGGCGCCTATCTCCTTTCCCCTTGTAAGGAGAGCCAGGCCAGGGCAGCCAGCCTGCTCTCACACCTCCCTGGGGAGGTGACAGCACTGTGACACTTCCCTGGTCCCTGACCCAGCCAGGCAAGCTGAACAGAGCTGCAGTAGCCCCAGCCCCGGAACTGGACACAAGGAGCATGGGGCCAGTGGCACAGCAGGAAGGTAACAGCTCACACCGAGAGAAGGAGTTGTCAGCTGCTCCCCACAGGGACTGACAGTGAGGCTATCCTGCAAGGAATCCACTGGAGCCAGGTTAACCAGCATCTGAGAAACTGAATTGGAATGGGAAATACGCCTGAGGCAGCACCCATAGTGTGAGCTGGCCGGGGTGGGGCAGGTAGTCAGCGATGCCAGCCCACTGTGCTGGCCCCAGTGGGGCAAGGATGATGTCTGAGGGGGGAACGCAGCCCTGCCAGCTTCTGCCAGCAGCTGTGGGAGTGTGGTTTGTGCCCTGGCATGATCAGTCACAAGATGCTGATGGGAGCAGAGTGATGGTGATGAGCTTCAAGGTGTGATGGCTTCATTGGACAGAGAAGTAAGAGGATGGAACTGGAGAACTGACATCTCTGTGATGCCAGCCCAAAGGCTGCCTGCCCAGGTGTTTTGCTGCTTCAGAAAGTGCCTGGGGGAGGACTGAATCTCTGCTGTCACCTGCAAGGGAAGAAGGACATCTGTGTTCTCAGGGCCACAGCCAGGTAAAACCCTCTCTACCCAGCCACGTGCAGATGACTCCCATGGGAACATGTCTCTCCATAAGTCCATGCTGGCATCAGCCTCTCATGAGGTGGCTTTACCCTGGCCACCCAGGACAAGGGATGTTGCTTTCTGTTGGCTTCTCCACTAAAGACCTGCCTAGGTGTTAGTGCTTCTGCCTTTTCACATCCCTGGCTCTTGCCATGTGGCTGCTCCTCTTAGCCATCTGCAACTGCTCCCCTGTGCTGCAGCATCCCTTCAGTGCAGGGACAAAGGTAGATGGTTTCATGCTCTTAGCTTGGGGTCCCCAGCTCAGCCCCACTGAGCTGCACTCACCCCCTCTGTGGGTGCAGGTGACAGGATGCAAGCCTGTGAGGAGACTAGCTTTAGACACAGACACCGCCTGTGACCTGTGTAAGTCACTGAAAGAGTCAAAGTCCTTTTAACTGTGAATTTTTTGGACATTGTAGACCAGCCTGGAAAAAACCAGGTGCTACCATCCCCTCCCTGTGGCCAGGCCGAGGAGGAGCTCCCAGCTGCGGGAGCCGGCTGCAGGTCAGCCTGTCTTTTCTCAATAGCTTGTTTATAAGGATGCAAACACTTCACAAGTGAAAAACAACTTCATGCCAAACATCCACCAGCTCCCAACGGCCCAATCGGTGCAACCACTTCCTTGGTTATGTTTTCGTTTCTGTCTGCTCTGAAGCCTTTTCTGTGACTGAGCAGCTGGGAAGCGATGGCATGCAGCTGGGGGCACTCCTGCCTGCGGGATAACGCTGGATGGGCTGTGGGAGCACCAGGGCACCATCCGGGCTCTCATGGCTAGCGCTGAGGTGGCAATGCACTGGGAGCCTGTAGCAAGGCCATATAAAGACACAGAGAACTTCATTTACAGCAGGAGTGAGCCACTGTATCCCCTGCTCCTCAGTCAGAGCTGCCACCCGGCACAGGCCACCAGGACCCTGGGGGCTGCTCTGCTGGGGGCTGTGCTGCCCCGTGGTTGGCGGGGGGGACACGGGAATGGAGGGATGGACACTGGGATGGACAAGGGGAAAAGAGGGGGCTGCGACTCCTCGATGGGTGCTAACAGACCCAGGTGCAGCACCTGGGGGCTAGCTCCTTTGGCAGATGACAGGCTCCCACCGCCCCACTGCCGCAGCAATTCCCTCGGCTCGCTTTCCCTAGCCCCCCTCTCTCCCAGCTCTGCCTGCCAGCGGAGGCGGCGAACAGCCGCTGCCAGCCCTGCTGCCTGGCCGGCCGCCAGCCCTCCGCCGCCGCGGGCTTGCGCAGGGACCGCGCCGCCGCTCGCCTGACCGCCGCTGCCCGCCCGCGGCCCCGCTCCCTGAGCTGGGTGCGAGCAGGGGGCCGACACCCCCCGGCAGCAGCTCCCCCTGCCGCGGTCTCGCCTGCCCTGCCCACGCCGGCCGTGCCACCCTGCTGCGGCGCCGAGTGTTTATCATTAACTGCCCGCAGGCGGCAGGAGCGCGGCTGCAGCCGGGCGCAGCTCCCCGGCACCGGCCGCTGCCTCTCCGCAGGTAGGAGCAGGGCGTTCGGGACGCGGAGGTGACGCGGGGGGGGGGGGCAGGGGGCGGAGGGGTGGCACTGCGCTGGGAGCTGCGGGCCCTAAGCCGGCCCCGCCGCATCCCCTGGTGCGGGTTGCGGGGTGCTGGCTGGGGGTGCTGCCTGTCCCTGCTTTATGGACAGGAATGCTGGGAGCCACCGAGGCGACAGTGACATGGCAAATGCAGACAGCTGGGGAATGAAACCTGCTCCTGCTCTCCCTGCCTGATCCAGCACTGCCCACAAATACTTCATTTTCATTTCCCCTGTGGTTCCCCTGTTCTGCTGATGTTTCAGGCCAGGGGGGTGAGAGGAGGGAAAGAGGTTTCCTCAACTTGGGGACAACCTCCTAAAGCAGTTACATGCTCTGGGGGATGCTGCTGAAGCAAGCAGTGACATCTCAGTGCCAGCATGACCCTGAGCTGCAGGATATCTCTCACATCTCTCACTTTACTCTTGCCTTTACTGCAGCGCTGCCTCTGAGTGAGGATTTCGCTGTCAGTTGCTGGCAGAGGACACTAGGCCTATCCAACAGTCCATGATGAACATCCATCTGTCTGGAAGCTTCTGAGACACCCAAAGGGGCACAGGAGAGTGTTTCCTACTCCCTGTGTCTGGCAGGGGCCAATGCCATGCCATAGGCAGGGGCAGCAGTCAAATCCACAGGAATGACAGCTGGCAGGGTAACATGAAGGCACGTGAAGGTCCCATACCTTCTCACGTGCACTTTCTTGCTGTGCCAAGCCCAGCTCCCCTCCAGTGCAGCAGTAGACATGCACCAGGCAGTGACATTCACCCAGCCTGGTGCTTGCAATTGCATCACCTGCTTGGTTAGCTGGACACATTCCCAAGTGGAGACTTGGGCTGTCCTGTCCGCCCCTCTCCCTGCTCCCTCTGCAGGTGCCAGAAGTGGGGCTCTGGCATGTCACGGGCTGGTTGACAGTCAGGTATGCAGATTGGCACTGGTTGGGCAAATGACAGAGCCAGTGCTGCCTTCCCTCTGCTGCTGCTTGTGCTGCCTTGCTTTTATCGTACTGAGCCACCTCCTCCACAGGCTCCACTGACAGGCCACCTGGCAGCATCCCTGCCCCGGCCAGGGCCTGGACTCAGCTGGGCTGTGTGCTGGGCTGGCGTGGGCTGTGCTGTGTCTCTCTCTCAAGGCCTCTTGTCTGGGACCAAGCACTATCCATGATGCTTTGGGAGCTGCTCCATCCTCCTCAGTATCAGTCAGAGCAGAGGGTGTTTCCCAAGCAGGAAATTGCATGAATCAGCTCTGAGTTTTCTTGCTCTCCACAGGCAGAGGGGAGAGAGGAGTAGGCTGTTCTGGGCAGGGCACAGGCATTGAGCACTGGGGGCTGCATCTCTGGCAGAGGTGCCCAAGGCTTTGCCTGCTTCTCCCCCATCCCTATCACTTGTAAATCATCTCTCCCTGCCACAGAAGAGTCTTGTTTGAGCGCTGCAGAAACATTCTTTGTACTTTGAATAGGACTCTTGAAGGCAAGGCAGCATGCCAGGTGCCAGCAGCTAAGGCGGGGAGGGCACAGCTAGCCCTGGCAGCAAGGAGTGGGAGTAGAGGTGGCAAACTCCAATGTGCTTCTGGGAACCAGCACCTGCACAGTCCTGGTGATGGGCAAGTGCTGCTGGGCCCCTGCCTGCAACTGGGGCTTCCCTTCCCTACATGTGCTGCTGGAATTTGGGCATGTGTGTGTGTGTCATGTCCCTGCCTGCCACACATGGGTGTCTGCCCTCCATAGCCAGCCCACTCCTGGTTTGCAGGGCTTTATTGGGTTGTGGTTTTATAAAATGACACCTCCCTTGTAAATGCAGATGGCTTGAGTGTCCTTGGGGATGTGCTGGGAGTAGCCCCAGCACAGGGGAGTGAGGGAACATGGGCACTGATGTGAATTGAGCACCAGAACACCGGTCCTGGGGCTGCCCTTGTTACAGTCTGTCCCTAACCCTCTGCCACCCCCTGCAGAGTGTTATGCTGAGATGGCAAGCGCCCATGGGGCAGAGCCTGATGCCGAGGACACAACTGAGACCAAGGAGACCGTCTGTGAGGAGGTGGTACCTTGTGCCAAAATGGAGCTGAACCAGCGGCTGGCTGTGGAGGAGCTCATCACCACTGAGGCCAGTTATGTCCACAACATCCAGTTCTGTGTGCTGGACATCCGGGCACATCTCCAGAAAAAGCAGGTGAGAGGGGGTACATCCCCCCACCCAGGGGCTGTAGACTGTAGGGTGAATCTGTCAGGAGCTGCAAGATGCCAGAATCACTGTAGGGAGGTCACCTTGTACTCACCTTCCACCTTCCTCAGCTTCCCATCATCAGCCGAGGTCTTAGGTTGGATGAATGGTAGTTTTGACCCAGGATAGCTTTAACCCTGCAGCTGTCACGTGTGAAAAAACTCATTGCCCCACTTGGGAGTACAGTCAGGTCTCAGCATCCCTAATGACTCCTGAAACAGAACATTGTTCCATCTCCTTGGGTGTTGCATGGGGTAACACATGGTTCACTTCTGTCTTACGTATCTGACTTACCCTAAGGCATCTTTGTTCCCTTTAGCTGCCTGATCTTGACCTGGAAGGACTCTTCTCTAACATCGATGACATCCTTCATGTCTCCAGACGGTTTCTGAAGGGTCTTGAGGCCACAGCCACCCAGGAGCACGAGCAACTGCTCTGCATCAGTAAGTGGTGCAGTGCTGAGGGCTGACCCACAATTACCCATGCCTTTGCTGGTGCTGGCAGTGCCACTGCCTGGTGCCATGCACGAATGCAGCCCTCAGCCCACTTGCCCTGACGCCTCCTGCACCTCACTTAGCTGCTGCTTGCACACCACCATCCACAAGCAGCCACCCCTGTCCATTTCACAGGGGCAAAGACAGACCTACCCAGCCTTTAGAAAATGAGGGGGGAACAGGATAGCATCGTGCCCAGCTTAGCTGAGGTGCACAGGGTGCAGAGAACTGCACTGGCAGGTTTGACTGGAGCTACTTTGCCAGATCCATCCTTCCAGCAGGCTGCAGATACCTCCACCTTTCTGAGGACATATGAAGGACCATCTTTTCCAGCCTCACTCTCCTTTCCCAGGCACCCTGTTCCAGGAGTTCAAGGAAGAGATGGAGATCGTCTACAAGATCTACTGTGCCAGCTATGATCATGCCCTCCTGCTGGTGGAGAGCTACCACAAGAACCCCAGGCTGCAGGAAGAGATCTTGGAGACCCTGAATGCAACAGTGTAGGTACCTGCTGCTGAGGCTACCACCTCCCTCTCTCTGTTATAGGTACTGGTCTTTCCCTTCTCCTCTGTGGACAAGCTGCCTGCATGAGTACATGCTACCAGGCTGAGTCTAGTATCATGGCCATCACCATTGTGGCATTGCCAGTTGTAATCTCTGGCACATCTTTGGCACCATTTACTAAAGGGGCACTGCAGGTTTGTGGTCTTTTATCACGGACCCCAAAACAAGGGATAGGGTGGCAGCCACAGCTCCTGCCAGCTCAACAGCCCAAGAGGCTGTGCCCACAGAAGGCACACGTTCCCCAGCTTGACCAGAGAGACCTCAGGGGACCTCCCAAACTCCTCATGAACTGTCAAGAGTGTCACAAACATGGTTTGGACCAGACGAAGCAGGAGTGGCAGCAAAGGAGCTGCTGGGATTTGCTGCTGTTCAAGAGCACAGATGTTGTGTCTCCCAAAGGAGGATGCCTTGGGTGTGGGTAGAAGGGGAGTCCTGCCTGCAGCCTGCCTGCAGTTTGCTTTGCCCTCACTCTCCCTCCCTGTTGCCACTGGAGCCGATCTCGTGCCTCCCAGCTAGACAAGGGCAGCACTGTTCAGGAGGGCAGGGCACTTGCCCGGGGCTGGCACTGCCTGCGGGGATGGCATCCCACTGCCAGCACTCCCTGGGTGGGTGGCTCTGCAGCTGGCAGGGGACAGGGGTTCGCAGCCAGGAATCTCTCGTGGCTTCACAGCTCCTGTGTGGGTCCAAGGCACCAAAATTCCCCTGTGGCTGAAGAGGGGCTGCTGTCTCCCCAAAATGCTCTCAGAGAAGCTGGGAGGAGTGGTGGGGCAGGCAAGCAGCCCTCCATGCCATCCTTGAGCAATTCTGCTCTCCATCAGGCCTCACACAGGTGCATCGGACCTCAGCTTCTTCCTGGTGATGCCGGTGCAGAGGGTCACCAAATACCCACTGCTGCTGGGGAAGATCCTGGAGAACACTCCTACCAGTGCCAGCGCCTACCCGGCCCTGCAGGCAGCTGTCCGAGCTATGCTGCAAGTCAATGCCAATATAAACGAGTACAAACGGCACAGAGAAGTAGGTGAGTGGGCAGAGGGCATGGCACAGGCAGGGAGCATGGTAAAGGCACGGGACATGGTGTCTGGGAAGAGCCATCCCAGCCCCAGCAGTCTGCTCTTGGTATTGCATTAATTCTCACTTAAGCCACTTAAGAGCTTTCTTGCCCTCCACCCATCCTGCCTGGTGGAGCTGCAGACTCCTGCAGGCAGCTCCTGGCACGGTGCAGCCAGCTCTGGGCACTGCTCTGATCCTGAAAATGCCACTCTGGGCAAGGCTGGAGGCTGCAGGAGCAGGGTGGCATGGGGGGCACTACGCACAAAACCAGTCTCTCTGCATTCCTGGAGCTGGGGAACAGAGAGGAAAAGTCCTGACCTCGGGACAGGAGAAGTCAAACTCCCCACAAACAGCAGCTCCCTCTTCTTTTCTGGTTTTCACAGCACTTTTCCCCCAGGCTGCCCTTCTCTGATGTGGTTGTACTTAGCCTGTTGATCACAGCTTGCCATCCCTGGGGCTGTCGCTGCTGCCCGCCTGTGTTGCCCGCTCAGGCTGCTTGAGGAGGTTGCCTTCAAGCTTATTGTTCTTATCTTTTCCCTTCCCACCCTGTGTGCCCCCGCCCGAGGCAGCAACCAAATACAACAAGGCTGAGCAGCTGACGCTGCGGGAGCGCCTGGCGCGCCTCAACACGCACTCCATCGCCAAGAAGACCACACGGCTGAGCCGGCTGCTCATGCAGGAGGCTGGCATCGTGGCCAAGGTGAGCACCCCGCGCTCCGCCTCCCGGAGACCTGCTGCCTCGGCTTGGTCGTTTCTGGAGCTTTCCGCCCTCTCCCGAGAGCTTTTCCCGCGGCGGGAGCGCGGGGCCGAGGCGGTGCGGCCGATGCTGACACCCAGCGGCTCTCGCTGTCGCAGGAGCCGCAGCCGCGCTGCCGGGACGCTTGAGCACGGCTCCAGTCCGGGCCAGCAGAGCGGGAGGGACGCAGGTGCACACCTTGCTTCCTGCCTCAGAGCACTGCAGGGGCGTGCTTCGGCCTCGCCCCTCTCCCCCTTCCCCCAGAGTATCCACAGGATTCTCAGGCACTCCTGGGAAAGGAAAGATCCTCGTGTTCTCCAGCATCACAACCACACCAAAAGCCCCCTTTCTCCATGCATCCCAAGAATTCTAGATCTTGGCACTTTTCAGACTCCCAGAGCATCCTGGGGTCTTTCCTGCCTGTCCCCAGCACTGTGAACTTTAAGCAAGTGCCTGACTAGTACACAGTGAGAGGCATCAGCGCTGCCTGAGGCATTGCCTGGCCTGCCCGTGCTGGGGATAAGCTGCCCCTTGCTTTACAGACAGAGGACAGAGAGTATGATGACCTGGAGGAGAAGTTCCAGTGTGTGGTCTCCAGCGTGGCTGTGCTGAAGGAAAATGTGGCATCCTACCTGGGCCATCTAGAGGTAAATCCTGATAACATGTAGGGGGGTTGGCCCAGATCTCAGAATCCTTTCTTGGGTTGCAGAATACTTCCAAGCCCTATTGAAAGCAGTGTCAGTTGGGGTGGTTCAGTGCCTTGCCTTTCTCAGCTAAAGATGTGTCAGGGGATCACTCAGATCCAGCAGAGCTTAAAACAAAGTCAAGGCTTTGTTGACACAGTCTGAGCTGGGTGTCATTTGAGACTAATCAGTCCTTAAACTGATCATTATTTCATGGCATTAAGTAGCTGAGAAGGCTAAGTGCTGTTCAGCCTGGGAATTCTTGCATAACTGCTTTAAGGCAGAAGTGTTTCCAAATCAAGGAAACAGCAAGATTCCCTTCTGAAACAACCTGGTGGAGTAGCTGCTCTGATTTTCTCAGGGAAATCCCTTGGAGCATTTGAGGGAAGTGAAAGTATGAGCAATGGCAAAACCTGAAATCCCCAGACACTGTTACCAGGAAAGTCTCAGGAAATGGCAGAGGGTTCAGAAAGCAGCAATTCAAGGGCTGGAAAGACCTTGGCATGAAAGTACTGACAAGGGCTCCCCAAATAGGACTGGGAAGGAGGACAAGGGGACAGAGAGACTCCCTGTAGGGCAAAACATGGGGGAAATTTTGATTAGAATAGAAAACATGAGGATGGCAATCTGTAGGACACTGAGATGTGGCATCAGCTAGCACAACAGGGTATGACCATTCCTTGGGACATCAAGTGCTCCTCGGGACATGGTCCCATTGAGCAGACACAGCTTGGCCTCTCTTTGCTCTGACTGGCAGTTGCCCTCACCACAATCAGTGGCAAATTTTGGTTTGTAGAAGATCATCTCATCTACCTCTGCTTGTGTAAGCTTGCAGCAAAGCACTCAGGTCTCAGAGCTGTCCCCAGCTCTTCAAAGGATCAGTTCCTTTCCCTTTTAGATGCCCCTCTCCAGTCCCTCCTGTGGCAAGGAAGACTACAAAGGAGGCAAGGAGGACTACAGAGGAAAGGTCTCCTAAATGTGACCACATGTAAAAAGACAGGATTTAGGACAGAGATCAGGGCATTCTTAGAGGCCCATGGCAGCCACAGTTGATGAGAATCAAACTGCCCCTGCTGCTCGAGGACTGACTACAGGAGTAGTGCTCCAAGGGGCAGTGAAACTGAGCCCAGGATTCCCTTGACACCAGAGCCAGGCTGGGGTCTGGGAATTTGGTGCTTTTTTCTCTTTTTTTGTGATTCAAAATCTGTCTTCTGGCAGGAAGGAAACTGCTGCCCACAGTGTTAACATTAGAGCAAAGCCACTCAAAGCAGAGGAGCATCTACCCAAGCCATCCCTAGCTACTTGCCTTTCTCACCAGTCTCACTCTCCAGGCAGAGCTGGTGGGAAGATTTTGTACACAAATAGAAGAAACTCCATGGAGCTCCCGGGCTTACAGACAGGAGTAGCCCAGAGTATCAGTTCCACTAGGCTGCTACACAGAGCACCCAAGCTGGGGCATTGGCACGTCTCTGGGAACACAGGCATGGGTTACAAAAGGTTAGCTAGTGTTGGGCAGCTTCTGCAGGTCAAGTCTGATGGCTTTCTCCCTTTCAGGCGTTCCTGTTGCCCACCCCACACAAGTGTGATCTGCAGATTGACGAAGGGCCTGCCCAGCAGTACCACCGCTTGGCAGAGTATCTCCATTGCACTGTTTTCCCCGAGTTTGTGAGTGCTCCTTCCCTCTATATCTCCTTCAGGGTCACAGCCAAGCATTGCTCTCAGACTTTCTGCCAGGGTACAGCAGAGGCTGGTTCCAACACATGGCAGCCAACAGCTGAGAGGGACCCAAGAGCAGGCAGCATCTTCACCAACAAGCACAGTCCCATGAGGCTTGAACACAGAGTCAGGTAACAGGGTCTGTCAGCAGCCTGAGACACATGAATTGAAGAACCATCTCCGTGGCCCATCCAGGAAACACAAGGAGACATGGCTAGAGCACACCTCTAAAGTCCATCCAGGGCTGGAGACAAGCTGCAGTGTCCATCTGAAGGGTCGGTCCAGGAGCTGAGCTGCATACAGCAGAGGTCCAAGTTTCACCCAGGAGGTAGAGGCAGAAACCATCTCACACATAGCAATGCTTGAGTAGCAGCTGGAGGCCCTTAAATGGGCTGTGGGTAGGGGTGTGAGTGGAGGTCTCAAGCGAGGCTGCTCTGGGCCATTGAAAACTTTGTTCCTTCGGGGCCCTGTTGTGTTCACAGCCAGCCATGCAGACAGGTGGGGAACCAGGTGTGCTGTTTATTTGACTCACACAAGGTGTTTGCCACCAAACCTCAGTCTAACCTACCCACGCCTTGTGGGCATCCATACTTGCCTCTGGGAGCCCAAGGGCACACCATGGTCTCCTTCCACCACCCCTGCCTGCTTCTGCAGGACTTCCTCTTGGGGTGGTGAATGCAGTCAGGAAGGTTTCCTGAGCAGTGAAGAGTGGGGCTGGCCACTCTGAGCCCTACACTGGGATGCCAGTGTCCCAGGGAGTGCCATCATGGGGAGGGAGGGCAGCTATGCAGGATAACTACTCAGACCTTGGGGTGAGGGACTCCATCAAACTAGGGTGCTATGACCTGCATGGGGCAGTCAGTGCAGAACTTTCTTTGGCCCGTGGGACCTTGTGCCTGAGGGTTCCACCTGAGAATCTGCATGGAATAGCAGCATGCATGACCGTTCTCTACCAGGGGGTTGCTTTGGTCAGCACCTTATGTGCCTTCAGGGAAAGGTATCTCAGATGCTCCCCACTCCACACAAGCCCTTCAACAGGTCCAGGAGCCTCTTCTCCTGTGTCAGACAGTGCCTTGTGCAGACAGCTGAGCTGTCTGAGGGGCTCACGTCAAGATCTGTGTTGCACCCCACAGAAGCGACGGCTGGACAGGCTGGTTTGCCAGCCCCTCTGCAGCCTCTCAGACATGCTGGTGGGGCCACAACAGCTGATCAAGAAGCGCCTGGACAAGCTGCTGGACTATGAGGAGATTCAGGAGAGGAAGAGTGAGATGGGCAGTGTGACGTACGACGAGGAGGCAGCCATGAACACCTACCTTGCCATCAATTCCCTGCTCGTGGCTGAGCTTCCACGGTTCAACCAGGTGGCTCTAGAGCTCCTGGGACAGATTCTGTGCTCCTTCAGTGTCCTGCAACAGGACTTGGCTGCCCAGGTCCTGCAACAGGCAGAAAAGGAGCTAGAGCAGGTGAGACTGTCCCTTCGGTGTGTGCTATACCTGATGAGCCAGATCTACCTTTTCCAGGTTTGGAACTTCACTTGGATGTCAGGCCACTGAAGGCTTGCTGTAGCCCAAGCCTGCCCTTGCAGACACAGCTCCCTTGCCTAACATTCCTAAGTTATCTCTCCTCCACCTTGGCCTGTGGAAAGCCAAACTGTCTCTTCTTCGCTCCTAGCAACTGTCCTGCTTTGAGGATAGCACTGGTAACTCATTGATGTGCTGCATGAGAGATGAGTGTTAATTCTGAGCTCCCAAGAGCTCTGTGCTGGGAAGCCAAGGAAGAGAGAGAGAGCTCCTGGTCTCAGGACAAAGCATCCCTCAAACCTCCATCCCCTGGGAGATATCTCTCAGGACCCCCCACTGCACAGCACTCTTTGAGCCTGACATTTGCAAATGTGGTGGGTCAGGCCAGTCCAGAGTCCTGGGGCAGAGCAGGGCCCTGGCCTGGCCTGTGACAAATGAGAACAAGCAGCAGCAGTGTGGAGGTATCTTCTCAGGCACCTGCTCATACATAGTCACGAGGGTGGATTCCCCTTGCTCGGTCTGGGATGCTTACACTGCAGGCATCTACCCCCAGAACTACATCTACCTGTCACCCTTTTTAGTCAGATGGGACAAACTGTGGGCTTGGGACAACAGAGCAGGTCCCAGGGACTGCTGCAGTGGGCTGGGTACAGCCCAAGAGCCTGGTGTGTGACTGCCCTACCCAGGGCATGTGACTCAAAGCCAAAGAGCAGTTCCCCTTGCATCTTTAGTGACAAGGTCTGTTCTCTTGCTTTCTCACCTCTCTTTTTCCTGATCCTTTTCTTTTGACACTGCCCACAGTGTTTCCTCTCCTCAGGGCCCTTTCTGATCTCAGGGTCTGTCTTCACAGATGCCCCACAGCCACATGCCTCTGCCCAGTTTCAGGAAGATGGTGAAAGACACATTGGAGCAGTCTGGTGCTCAGCTCCGTACCTTCTGCAAGACATTTGAGACTGTCACTCCGAGCCCTATGGCACAGGTAGGAGCTGGGAAGGGGGTTTCTCAGTCCAGCTGAAGGAAGAGCTAGGACTGTGGCTCCCCAGTGCAGAACATTTCCTTGAGGGGCAGGCTGGCTCAGAAAGTGGCACAGGGGTTGACACAGGCACAATATTTCCCCTAAGACTTGGACAGCACCTGGCTGGAAATAACCGGGGATGAAATAGTTTCATTTCTTCTGGTTCTGGACACTTGTCTCCAAACAAGGTACAGGAGACAGTGTGAAGGAGTTTCTCCCCTAACCTCTCACTGGGATGTGATCCTGCATAAAGGTGAGCACATGTACTTGGAGGGCCTCAGTGTCCCCCTTGTTTCATCAAGTGCTCTTGTGTCTTTTGCTCCCCACTAGCCTCTGAACCCTGCTGAGGAGCGGAAGGTCCTTTCGCTTGTGAGCAAGCATGGCCCAGACAAACTTTACCAAGTGACAAGCAACATCAGTGGCAGCAAAGACTTGGACCTGACCTTGCACAAGGGACAAATTGTAGCTTTGCTGCAAAGTGTGGACACTAAGGGGAACACGAACAGATGGCTGGTGGATGCTGGAGGTATTGTGAGCACTATGGGAAGCCTCTCCTGGCCTCAGCACCAGGGTCAGAAACCAAATCCAGAACACTTCCTCCTCTTGGATGAAGCAGCAGGCCATTGCCTCCAGGGTCCTCCCTCTCAGGGTTTGCTCAGCCCAAACCCACCTCTGCCTTGCCAGCTGCACCCATAGCCATTTGCTGTAAAGTTCAGGTTTCCACATGAGGGAGCACTTGTGGCTCATCATGGCTGAAAAAGGAAAACCCCATGCACATAGCAATGTCTTGAAACCCCTTTTGGGGGGAGGTGTTACTGGATGTCTCCCAGTGATGGATCAGTGTGAACAGTGCTGCTCTGCTCAGCCAAGTTACCATTCCTCTCTCCTCCATGAGCCAGGCAACAGGACCTCATGACCTGTGTGTGTGCATGTCCTCCAGGTCCCCGAGGGTTTGTACCTGCTGGAAAACTCCAGCCCTATTGCCCAGTACAAGGCCAGCAGCCTGGGATGCAGGTGCAAGAGCTGGAAAGCAGCACAGAGAGAAGGCGACATTTGTACGTGTTACCTGAAGCTCCCAAGCCCCAGGTGGCCACCTTCACCCCAGCTTTCCAGGTGAGAGTGGGGACACCCCAGAGCCATTCTTAGCCATCCCACCAACTCCATGCTAGTTGCTGTGCTTGCATTGTGGGGGTGGGAAGGTGGACCTGCTTTTCCAGCACACAGGTGGTCACACGTGTGCAGCCCTTTGCCTGGCAGGAGAGTATCACAACCCCTGGTGTCTGCCTTGCTGGGATCTAGGGTGGACAGAGCAAGAGAACTGTGCTTGGTGGGATCCCCTGTGTCACTCCCTTGATGGTAGTACTGGGCTGGCCCCTTGGAAATTACTTCCATGTCTCCTTTAAGTCCTGCCCTGCCATGTATGTCTTTTCTGCCTTTGGCTCTTGCCTCCAGCAAGGGATTCCTCCCTCCTTCTGCCTTTTTCAGGTGGTTGCTGGCTTCTCCTTCACAGCCAGGAGTCCGCAGGAGGTGAGCCTCCAGGCAGGGCAGCCTGTGGTGGTGCTGGAGCCACATGACAAGAAAGGGAGCAAGGAATGGAGCCTGGTGGAAGTGAATGGCCAGAAGGGCTATGTGCCCTCCAGCTACCTGGTGACCATCCCCATGCAAGAGCCCATGGGCTGGAGCTTGCCTGTGTGAGCGTGGCCAGCCCGCACCTAGGGGCACAGGCCTCATCGGATGAGAGCTATCTGCTTGGCACCTGACAGCTGACCATGGGAGATGCTGGAGCAGGGTGGTTGTGGTGGCCCCAGGCTTAGAAAGTGGTGGGAAGCAGCTGGCAGAACACAGACCAGGGGATGTAGATGCAGGGGACACCAGTCAGTAAGGTGTTATGATGGGGAGGTGTGATGATGCTATGTCCCACAAAGGAAAGGAGTATGAGAGAGTGAGGGCAGGTGGCTGCAGTTTTCCAGGGACTTTCTGAAAACCATGCCAGTGACAAAAATGTCCCTGGGGTGATAAGACAGCATTGTTCCCAATTACATCAGGATAGAGCTGCAAAGGGTGCAGTGCTGCAGAGTGCTGGTGTGAATGCAGAGTGAAGTGGAGCAGCTCCTCACCAGGGTGTCACACCTGTCTGGGTCCACGCCCTGGTGTGCCATTGTGGTCCCTTTGGTAGTGCAGCCTTCATGTGCTGCCAAAGGTCTCGACAGCGTCAGGGATGGGCGGTGGTGGGCCGGGGCCCTCCCCAGCTCTCCTGGCCACTAAGCACGGCTCCTGGTGTCCACCCGCAGCGCAGCGAGGCTGATGCCACCGAGCCATTCCCGCGGCACTTGGCGCTGTGATGACGCGCAGCGCTGTGTACGCCGCCCGCGCTGTTCCGTGTGACCCTGTGCTGACATTATAATATATTTCGCTGTCTCTGTGCCCCTTCTGTGCCGATGGTTCCCCCCCCCCCGCCCCGACTCGGAGCCGTGCCAGCCCAGCGCGGTGGCAGGTCGGCCACGAGGTGGCAGAGCCGCCCGCCCGGCGCCTCGGCGGGGCGCTGGGAGCGCTGGTGCGGGGCGCTGGGAGCGCTGGTGCGGGGCGCTGCTTCGGGGCACCGGGAGCACTGCCTCAGGGCCCTGGGAGCGCTAGTGCGGGACGCTGGGAGGCTGCGGAGCAGCGGCGGGATCACAGGATGGTTTGGCGTGGAAAAGACCTTCGAGATCATCCGGTCCGAGGCGATCTGTGCGCTGTTTCCCTCCCAGCCCGTGCCGCTTGGGGCTCAGAACCGCCAGCACAGCTACCGTGCCTCTACCTTGTCCCCATGGCCGACCCACACGAACCTGCAGCGGTTTGACACACGTCTGCTCCCCATGCACAGGCCCCATGCAGCAGGTTTTGGAGAGAACTAACCCGAGTCTGTCGATCCCTGATCCAGGCTTTGATCTGGGGACAGAGACAGTGCTCCCTGCCTCCCCTGCTGGAGGCATCACAGCTCTGTGCCTCAGTTTCCCCATGGCTTGCACCTATGCTGTGCTGTTACATGATGCTGATGGAGCTCAGGGCAAGGAGCTGTGCTCACGGCATCACTGGCAGGGCATCCGAGGGAAATTCAGCACCTGCTGGCTGCAGCCCTCAGAGACCGGCACGATGCTCCCTCCACAGGAGAGTTCCACCTGTGGTACCGTGATGCCCAGCCCTTGCGCATCACAGGCAGTGAAGCATGGAGGCAACCGCCAGGGCAGCAGCCTGGCGTCGTCCTGGCTGCCCTGGGCACCTGCTGCTTCCTGCATCAAAGGTGCAACGGCCTGGCAGGCGAGCACTGGCACGCCGACTCCTGTGCCCTGCCCAGCAGCGAGGCAGCATGCTCGGCCCCCCACAGGCTGCCTGCGGGATGGTGGCTGGGTGCGGGTTCTTCTGGTGCTGCGCTGTGGCTGCAGGCTGGGCAAGGGGGCAGAGCTGCCATGTCCTCACACAAGCTTGTACCATGTGAGGAGGGACAGGGTGGGTGCCAGACAAGTGGGGACAGTGCTCAGCTGTGGCTCTGCTTTCACTGTGAACCCCACACATGGGTTCAGGTGTCTGGTTTGGGGCAGAGCTGCTTGTGGGGCTCACCCGCTTTTGTACATTCAGGGTCTTGAGAACTTATCTATGGGGAGGCTTGCTGCCTCCACCCAGGAGCAATTGAAAGCCCTGAGTAAATGCTCACCCATATGAAACCTTGGAGGTGACAGCAGCACTGGAGCTGGGGATATTGCCTAGGGATGGTCCCAGACTGGGGAGAGGCCAATGGACTTCTTGGGACAGGAAAGTGGGCAGCCATGGGGGATGAGGGGCACTGTGCATAGGCTGTTTCTGAGAGTCAGTCACTCAGCCCTGGCCCTGCAGCAGCAGGGCTCACACCTCCAGCTCACTGCTGATGGCTCCTCCGTACTTTTCCGTTCCTAATCAAATCACATCAGGTCGGATTTCCCTCCCAAGCTGCCTTCCTGCCAGCACAGCGGGGCACAGAAGCAATCAGCCCCACACCAGCACAGGCAACTGCAGGAGTTAGCAGCTCAGTCAGGGCCTGCTCTGCAGCCTGCAGGTGCCCAGGACCCTTCAGAGGGTGAAAGGTAACAGTAGAACAAGGAGCTCCAAGAAGCTGCTGTTGCCTCTGCCCTGATCTGCCCACTAGAAGGCGACCTGTGGTGGGCAGGACTTGACAGGCAGCTTATAAAACCGGTTGGGCTTTCTCTGTCCCACTCCCCAGGACTCTGGATTTCATGTGCTCTGAAGCAATAGCTCCCCTTTCTCTCCTTCCACCCACCACCAGCGCTGCCTGTGGGTCAGGGCTGGCTAGAAGAAGCTCTTTCCCCTGCCTGCAATCAGCATAGGGGATGCAGGCTGTTGTGAGGTGTCCTAGATCCCTTGCTGGCTTTCCTGGGTTCCCACTTTATGTCCATCTCCCATCAAATGTCCATCTCCCAGTGCTTGCCAGGGTTGAGAGATGAAGCAAACAGTCATGCACATTCCACAGATGGAGGTGGCAGGAGGTGGCAGCACACCAGCTGCTTGTGGCAGGCACTGGCTGCCTGCCCCCTGCCAGTCAAAGCCATTGTAGTCCAAACTGGTTGCAGATAAAGGACCAAGAGGCTCTTTTGTATGGTTCTGAGCCAGCCAGCACCAGCACCCTGTCCAGTGGCAGTGGCAGCAGTGCTCTGAGGTCCTGACGGCAGACAGAGTGTGCTGTGGACACCACCACTAGGAAGAAGGGAATCAGTGCAGCTCCTTTGATTTCTGGTTCCAAAGTGGTGAGCAGTACCCATTCTGCAGTACTCACCAGTCCTGTGCCCAACCTTCCCCATGGGGTCTGTCCTCAGGACATGGCTTCAGGACACATGGCACTGAGATCCTTCGCTTCTCCCACAATTTCACCCAAACCCACGGCACCTGCTGCTGCCTCAAGCCTGGAAGTGCCCCCTTGGAGTCACCAGAGGGTATGGGGCTCTTCCAGCCCAAACACGAGGGGGATTAAAGGGCACAAATGCGCCTTTAAATAGCGCAGCAAGGACAGCTCTCCTAGGAGGAATGCTCTGGCTGGCCTGGTGGAACATGCTCAGGGCACAGGGCACAGAGGGACAGCCGGCAGGGACGGCTCCTTGCCAGGAGGTCAGGTCAAGGTTAGACACTGCCCTGGCCAGGCGCCGCTGTGCTGTGGCTTGCCACCACGGGGGGTGGGAAACACGTGCGAGGCCGGTGTCTTGCCGTGCCTGGGGCTGATCTGCAAAGTGGCAGTGGTGCCAGGCAGGCGCTGCCGCCCACAACCTGCCCGCCAACCTGCAAGAGATTTGGCACTGGCACAGCTTGGCTGCTGGAGCAGCCTTCTGGGCAGCTCGGTTTGTCCAAGGGCTGCTGCTGAACTCCTCTCCAGGCTGATTCATACTCTGGACTCGCAGACGTTTGGATAGTGCTCACCCGTGGGGTGTGACAGCACAGCGCCACGTCCCCAGGGGGCAGGGTGCCAGCCTGGTCACTTGCTGGGGAGCAAGATGGTAGCAGCTCAGACTCTGCTCTCCCCTGTTTTGTGGGAAGTACTGGTTTCTGGGGACACTGCAGTGGCTGCAAACAGAGTGAGAAACCACAGAGCATATCTCCAGATGGAGGCACCTGGATTGCAGGGTGGATGGCTGTGTGCCCAGGTGTCCAATGTGCCACTGGCTCTGCTGAGGTAGCAGGGATGCATGAAAGGAAAACAGCTGCTAGGGAAATCCCAAGCCATGGCTTCCAAACCCAGACCTGTCTCTTCACCAAGAGGTTCCAGAAGGGGATTAGGAGTGCAGCACGGCCTCAGTAATCAGGGCAGGAACGGAGTAGAGGACGCCCAGCAGGAACAGGGTGGCTGCCCTGGGCTGAAGGGCACAGCCACCATGCAGAGCTATGCATGCAGGCATGGTGCTCCAGTTCCCCACCACTGCCATGCTGAACTGGCTCTCAGCAGAGGCAGCCTGTGCCTGTACTGTTCCCAGATGGATGCCTGTGTGTGGGAGCAGAGTGGCCCAGAGAAGCTGCCCACAGCCCTGGTCCCCAACAGCCCACACTGGCCACCAGTCATGATCAGCACAGCGCTTTGCGGCCTGAGGGAGGGCTGAGCCCCACCGAGAGCAGCCCTAGGGCTGGGAGACAGGAGTGGAGGTGTGAGCAGCAGTGCTTGCTCCAGGCTTGCACAGCCAGCACCTGAATTGTCTAATAAAGTGTGAAATTGCTTTCATGCTCTGCTACCTTTGCTGAGATGGACCATCATTACAACCCCCACTTCCCAGCCAGCAGCCAGCTGCTGCCTGTGTCCCTGCTGCCATGCGCTGCCAGATGAGCCCCCGGCAGGACCACTGTGCTGAGTGGTATGCAGGATCCAGGGGATAAGCATCTTTCCTCTCCTTCTCAGCCCCTCCATTGCACCTACCCCATGTAAAAGAACAAGCTGCTGCAGACGCCTGACCCTGGATAAGCATAAATCTCTGCCATGGAGCTTGGGACTCAGGTGCTCTTCCTTCCCCTCATCAGATGCCCTGGGAGTGCAGGGGGCAGCTCAAGTGCAACCTGTGCTCTGGGGTTATGCTGCTGCCAAGGCCCTGCCCTTGCCCATGAATAGCTGGTGGGGATCGTGCCCATCAGATACAGCAGGCAAGCAGATAGAGCTCCTTCCGGCTGTGCTAGCAGTTCCAGGAGCAACCTCAGATCCTCACTCAGGCAGTGGAGGGCTCCCACCTTGGCAGGGACAGAGAGGCAGCCTGGCCTCCCTTCGCCAGCGAGTGACTAATTGCTCCTGAACTACCTGGATATGCACAGAAACCATTCTCCAGCCTTAATAACAATAATCAATCATCCTGCTCTGGGCAGGGGTTGTGGAAGGCTTTCCAGACCTAGGGAGAAGGCAGGGCTGGTGAGGGAACTGTGAAGCAGGGGTGTGTCCCCTCGAGGGGACATGGAGGTCTATCCTCTGGTGGTGACTTTCCTTCTACACTGCCTGCTAGGAGGGCAGTCCATGCCCAGGTACACCCTGCAAGGGGAAGTGCCAGTTTGTCAGTCCTGGCACCAAGCCCAGCTGCCTGGGTGGGTGCAAATGGTGATTTTGGAGGGAAGATGGGGCTGGCTGAGAGCCCAGGACATGCACAGGGTGTGGGGTGCTCCCTGCTCCAGAGGGACCTGTAGGTCCCTGTGCCAAAGGGCCAGACATGAGTGCTGCAGAGCTGCTGAGTGGGGCACAGGAAAGGGAGCCACAACTGGGAATTTCTGCAGGGATCAAGATACTTTGCCCCAGGAAAATGGTGCCACATTTTTCTAGCCACTGATAAAGTTAGACCCTTGATCTGGTTAAAGATTTAGCCCACAAGGCAAGCCTGGCTAGGACAACAATGCTACTAGTGCTGCTGACTTGGTGACACTTCCCAACACAGAGAGGACTAAGCCAGCTGCCTGTCTGGGGTGGGTTTCCCTGACTACACGGGGAGGGATAAAGGTGCTGACTCGCAGCCTGCAGGCGCTATGGCTCTGTCTCCTCGGCCAGCTCCCAGCTCAGCTGGCTGCTCGCTGGAGGCGCAGCATATGCGGTGGCACTGGGGAGATCCCAGAGGCAACTTCTTGATGGAGCAAAGACAGTTGGTGCAGGTGGGAGGTGGGGATGGAGAGGCTCAGGTGAGCACTGAAGGGAAGTGCTCCTGCAGGCAGGGAGAGGGCAGAAAGGTCATCCTGCCTTCTGCACTGTGGTGGGGGTGCCAGCTGGCATGCCACAGTGGGGAGACCACATAACTCTTCTGCTACAGGCACTTTCAAATGGGCCACCAATTCAGCATCAAGAGCCATTTCAAAGCTCTCTCCTTGAATCAGGCACTTAAGGCAAAAAAGGCTGTTTAATTCCCACCTCATCTCCCCACTGCCTGGAGCCATCCCACATGGGAGGGAGAACAGGGAGCGGGTGAGCGGCACTCTAACCCAGCAGCATTCCTGAGCCCTCCTTCATTAGCATCCCTCCTCTCCTAGCTGCAGAGCCTGTTCCCAGCACCCCGAGTGTTAATTGAATCACTTCCCCCGGAATGGCCACAGCTTTGGGGACTCAGCAGCTGCAGAGGCTGTGCAGCCTGCTCCACACCAGCCCAGCCCCTCCCCATGCTCCCACCTTCCCTGCGGGATGAGCCGGCTGCGGGGAATGCAAACGGATCGGCAAGTCCAGCTTGGTGTGAAGGTGCAAGTGGCCCCATTGCAATGACCCACAGAATGAAGGGAAAAGAGTTAAGGTGTAAATCAGAAGCCCCAAAGGCTGTGGGAGCTCCTCAGTAAGGAAAGCAAGTGTTCAGGAGCCTGCACAGGGCTGGGAAATGTCCTGCTGCTCCTGAAGTCATTGCCAGCCCTGCTGTTGGGTGGCAGCCCATCACACTGTCCATCTGAGGCTGTTGGTGCATCTCTACCTGAAGGAGGTGATTTGTGAGTCTAAAATTTACCTACTTTGGGCTGCACCTGATTACAGCTACAAGCTGAAGACGTGGCCCCACTTTGTGTGCCCAGCCCACATCCCGGGTGGGATGTACCAAAAACAGCCCTGAGGAGGAACGGCTTTGTGGGGGATGGTGGGGGAGAGGGAGGAAGGTTGCCTGGTGTTTGTTTTTACTAATGAAGCCCCATAATCAAATAATTCCAATTCTAATTGTGAAGCCAGCAGGCAGATTTCTGTCTCCAGATGGGACGTGATAGGAATAGTTGAAGGGTGGGCACTCACCTTAACACTTGGAGCAAGGCCAACTAGAGCAGCCCCAGGGTGGGCTTCCATCCCACCTTGGAAGAGTCAGGTCCCCAACCCTAGAGGACCTAAGGGGACCCAAGGTGTGTGGGGACCATATGAATCACCTTGGCATCATCTAAACCAAATTAACAACAACAAAATAAACAGACTGGAAAAAATATCCTAGGGAAAGTGATTTTCCTGCACCCCAAGCCATTCCCAGGTGGAAGTGGAGGTGAATCCAGCTGCAGTGCTAGGAGAACCTGAAGCTTAACCATGACAGTGAGATGTTCACTGGAGCACCAGGCCAGTGAGTCAGAATCCTGCCTGTACCAGCGTGGGGGCTTGTCTGGTCTAAACCTCCTCAGAACTGGGGTCAAAGAGCACTGGAGCCCTTGGGATTGGATGGGAGATGGTAGCTTTCCTCAGCACTTCATTGGCAGCACAGGACTTGAGATAGGGTCAGCCCCAAGGCCTCTCCTGCTTCTACAAACCAGTAAAGTAAGCCCAGGGAGGATGTGCTGCTGCTGTACCCAAATCTGAGCAGGGGGGACAGGAGCTGTTTCTCCTGCTTTCATCTCTCAGCTCTGCCAGGATACATGAAATCTATTTGTGGCTTCCACTTACTGTCTCATTTTTTTTGGGTGCTTGGACATTGGGAAAAGAGAACAACAAAGAAACTGGGTCATTTTCTATTTATTTGGAAGTGCTGAGATGTTAGCCCTCCAGCTGCAGAGAGCTCTGCTCATATCTCTGCAGGGCTTGGTGAACTTGGAAGCAAGCAATAGCGGAGAGGACCTCCTTCTCCCAAAAGAAAATGCATTTTGCCCAGCTTCTTCCTTAGGCTGGAGGGGGAACTGCAGTGAGATTGGGATTACCCTCCCAATCTAAACCAGCCAATTCAAGCTAAATACATCTGTTTGTTTCTTGTGATAGAGAAATGCAGCCCAGAGGGACTGGGTTGCTCTGGGACTGATTAACTCCCCCAGCTGAGGTCATTCCTTGCTGCCTGCCCACCTTGCCAATCACCTAATGGCAAGGGATGGGCAAACAGGTTTCAGCTAGAGGTGTCAGGAAAAGGAGGTGGTCTTCTCTTTTCTTCACCAGAGAGGTTTATTTCTCTGGGAAGATGACATGGTCAAAGGGTCAAGGTGGTACAGCACCATCCAGGCAGGTCATGCCAAGTACAAAATACCTAACACTCTTGTTAGTGCAACTGCCATAGCCATAACAGGGCAGAGCCCCTCTCTTATCTGGGATTGCTGCTTCTACTTTTGCCTCCATGAGCTGCTGTCTTCCCTGTGCCTGCAATCCTGATTCTGGTGCTGACAGCATTTCTGGAATCCCCTGGAAGGGATCCAGGCTGGGGGACTGTGGGTGCTGAGTACCCACCAGCATTCCTCCAGCTGAACCTATTTGCTCTTATCTGCTCTCTAGTTTCGTGCCTGAGTCAACAGAGACAAGAGCATCAAATCAGAAATAAAGTCATTAACTCAGTAAGCAAATACAGATTAAAATCCTCACTTTATTTTTTGGAATCAGAGCTCTGACTCCTCAAGGCTTTTAGCAGAGCCTTCCCTCTTCCAGGCTTCCTGTAGCCAGGACCCTTACAGCCCCCCCCACATCCTGGGGGTAAGGAGGGAGACACAGGCATTTGCCCTGCAGAGCTCAGCCTGGCCCGCAGCATGCTGCCTGTGCTCTCGCCATCCACACGGCTCTCCATCTGGCACAGGGGGCAGACCTGTGCCTGGTGTGTTCCCTTGCCGATGGCTTCCAGACACCCGCAAGTGCAGCAGCTCTGCCAGCCTGGGCTCAGGTGTGCTGGGCACATCCAGCAGAAGCAATGTGCCCCTCTCGTCCCGCTGTGACACCCAGCCCTGCTACCGACATGGCACCCTCTGCCCCGTGGCTCCCGTGTGGCTGCAGCTCGCTCATCCCCATCCCAGCCGATCCATATCTTGCTCTTCTTCCTCCTTTTCTTTTCTTCTTCCTTTTTTTTTTTCCCCCTCACCGTGTACAAATGGGAATTAAATCGAGGCCACTAAACTCATCGGCGCTTGCAGCCGTAATGGGATTGCAGGCAGCGTTTCAGCACCAGCTCCTCACGGCAGCTGCCTGTCTCCGGCTGGTGAACCGCAGCGTGCTCGCTCCTGCTGCTGGTGCCCGGCGTGCTGCTGCCTGCTCCCTGCTGGGGCCCTCTTCCCCTATCCCGCAGGAAAGCAGGGCTGGGGTGAAACCCAACCAGCCCAAAACACGTGTTTGCAATTCCTTTCTGATGTGAGCGCACCAGAGGCCAGATGGCAGCGCTCGGCTCCCGCCTGGGGTCCTGCTGCTGCGCCTGACACACAGCCCTGTTGCACAGGGCTTACCTGGGGTCTCAGGGATATGTGCCTGCCTGCCCTGCCTTGGTGCAGGACTCCTCTCACTGTGCGTTGTGGTGCTGGAGGTGGGCTGGGAGGCTGCTCCTACATCATGGCTTAGCCTCAGGGGTGAAGCACCATCATGGGGAGATGGAAATGAGCTGGGGCTAGAAGACAGCTGCAGGGCACCTGTAACCAGTGCAGAGACTGCCAGTGAGCACATGGGGCTCCTGCTGTGGTATGAGCACCCAGCTAGCCCTGCATGACCCCCTGTGGCAGGGAGGAGGTTCCGTGAGTGGCTCCAGCAGTTGCAGACCCCCAAGCAAGGAGCAGCCCTCACAGCTACCGTTCCTCCAGGGCTGGCCACTTACATTTAGCAGGCAGGAGGAGGAGAAGGGATGCTGCCAGTATGGTAAACTTGCTGGAAGACCTGCTCCCCTACCACCCAGAGAAAAAAGCCCCTGAAGGTGCCTGTGGACAGCAAAGGAGGGCAGGCATGAGTGTGCTGGGAGGGAACAGCTGCTGGGAATTTAAATGACTGCCCATGAATGCTGGTTTTGTTTTGTCCCAGTCGTGGCTGCACTCTGCTTGGCCAGGCAGCATTCAAATACAGGCTCGTGCCTGTAAATAAAGCAGTTTGGAAAACCAGGGAGAGATAGAGATTGAGCTTGAGAGGAGTCCTGGCCCAGTACCCTGCTCCTGCACGGCCCAGTAGCCTGTCCCTGCATGGCCCTGCCAAAAGCCACAGCCCTGTGGGAGAAACCAGAGGAGCCAGCCAGAGCAGGAGAGCTGCAGTAGCAGGACTGAGCAGGAGCCATGCCAGGCTCTCCCCAGGGCCTCCAATATTCATGTCTGCCAGAAGGAAGAATGATGGAAGGAGAAGATATGGTCAGGAAATGAGCGAGGCTTCCTGCATGTTTCCTGCATGCTTCCCACTCACCTCTCCTGATGGGACACTGCTGGGGGCTGGGGCTAGGGGAACAGAGACAGACATTTCCAGGGCCTGCCTCGGGGTGAAGATCTCAGCTTGGCCACCAGCCTGGGACATGGAATGCTGCCCCGTGACCCACTGCAGCTCCCTGAGCAAATGGAGATGCCACCAGCTGCCATGTTTTATGGCCTCAGCCACTCACTGGCTCAACGCATACTGCCAGATTCGTGCCCTGAAAATCTAGTTTCTATTGTATAAAGAGCATTTCATATCCCTGTTGCTAACATGACATCAGAGCATTGCAACACAGGTCTTTTAATAACAGATAGATCTTCTCATGAAGGCCCTTAACAAACTCATTTATTTCCCATCATTTGTGCATGCCATATTTGCTCATTTACTCGTGCAATAAACGAAATCAGAGTTACTAAACATTCAGAAATAACAAGTATGCATAAGAAGTGCACCTGTGCATTACTGAAAAAAAACACCCCAGGCACTGCTTTTCCTGGCACAGAGGCTGCCATAGGCATGTGCTGCTGGCAGCATCCTCCTTTGCCCATGCAGCCATGCAGGGTGGAGGTGGGGTGCAGCCAGGCACTGCCAGGCCCCCATTCCAAGGGATGCTGACAGTTATGACAACCACTGCATTTTCATTTTCATCATCCTGGCAACCTCACTGTTTAGATTAGCTTTTATTAAGGATAAATAATGCTTTTAAAACAAAGCTGGCACTGAGGCACCAAACTATGACAAGGGTCAGGGAGGTGGCCCTGAGGATGATGAATGTTATTTTTCCAGCAAAAAAGACTGTAGCAGCTCTCCCACGTCGAAGGCTCTGCTGGGGAGTGTGGAAAGGATGAAGGCACTCAGTGCTGCTTACAGCCTGCTCTGGCTGTAGCCCCATGCTCTCCCCAGGCCAGGCTTTGGTGGACACATGTGAGGTGAAAGCCAGAGGTTGAGGCACATTAGCCCTCCCAGACCCTTCACAGGTCGTGGCTCTGTACCCTCCCTCCTTTGGCTGTGACCCCCCATGTGCCTTCTGCAGATCTCTCTGGCCAAGCCCAGCTGAGTGATGAACATCACTCATCTTCAGGGCAGTTAAATAGGACATACAAAGTGTGCTGACAAGCAGCATACAGGGTCTCTGGGGCTTCAGTATCATCATATAGCCATCATTTCACCATGCTGCACAGGCAGAGAGTGGCACATCTGTATCACATATGGAGGTTTCCCCTGTATCACAGCCGCCAGGTGAGGCTGCACAAACCTCCAGCATCCCAGGAAGACTCCTGAAGGCTGTACAAATCCAGGCTCACTTCCTCCATCCGGATTCAGCCTGCTCAGGCTTCCCAGGAGGGTGCACCCTGTCCACCCCCCCAGAGCTGTGTTTTGCTGCACCCAGCATTGGTGCAGCAGTATAGCTACCTCTGCTTGTGGCCACAGGGACTCGGCTGCAGCTGCTGCATTCTTGTGACAGCCCCAGCTACAAAACGCCTATAGCGAATGAGGCTTTCAGCTGGAGGGCTGTGGCCCTTGGTTGGAGCTTGTCCAAGAAGTGCTCAAGGCCTGAGCTTCCCCCTGCTTCCTGTTCACAGTGACCAGAGGGAAAAGCAATGAGCAAAGTCTTAGGCAAATATTTTGGGAATCAAAAAAATCTCCCTGCCTGAGCTCAGTGTGGCTTAACAGCTTGATGGAGGATAGTGTGCACTCAGTGTACAGATCAGGAGACAGCGAGGCTGCCCCACAGAGCTTGCAGTTATCTTCTCTGGCAGGGAGGGGAGAAGGCACTGCTGCACGTTGCTTTGCTCCTTTAATCCCACTCCCTCCCCTGCTTTTCCAGGCCAGAGCGTTTTCCAAACTCCACTTTATCCCATCTCTGCCACGTCCTTTCCAGTGCTACCAGCATGGCTAATAATAACAGCTCTAAATTCTCCTCATGTGGTGCTTAGTCGGTGGCAATGGGCACTGTGCAGCCTTGCTGCATTTCTCTGTGCCTCTGTTGGGTCTGTGGCTCTGTGTGTGCAACACACATCGCTCCCTCCTCCACAGCTGTGCAGTTTGGGTGTTTGGACGCAACCCCCTGGCCCTTTGCTCATGAGAATGTCATGCCTGCCCCTGTGGCAGGCGGAGGGGCCAGCCGGCTGTATTCCTTACCTCTCAGAGGACCTCTCAGAGGAGCCGGGAGTGTGGAGAGAGCTGGAAATAGCCCTGGCTGACACAGATACCTGTGCAAAGCAGCAGGAGCCTGCACTTGCCTGGGTAATTGCATACTGCATGGCGATGAGTCACCCGCAGCCCTGCTCCGGCGGGCAGCACGAGACCTCCTGCCTCCCGCAGCCTGCCGCGGGCAGGATTCACCGTGCCCGGCTCGGTACCGTTTGCCCCTGAAGTGCTGCACCTCTCCCCACCGGGAAGGGATCCCCAGAGCATAGGCAGCGAGAGGCAAGCATAGCAGGGAAAGGATAGGAATGAAAGCATCTTGCAGCTTTTTAAGCTCTCGAGATGCTTTCAAGTGCCAGGAAGACTGTGTGAGCTGTGATTTTGCTGCATTATTTCTGTTGCTAGCCATCTCTGCACGGGGAGTTCCCGTGTGCAGAGTAACTGCCTGCAGCAAGCAGGCATTCCCACACTGCCTGGTTGGGGGGGCTAATCCCCCCAGCTGACATCAGCAGCAAGGGACCAGAAACTGGCTCTCAGCACTTCCCAGGGTGGGGACTCAGGGTCTCAGAGATGTCCCCCACCCCTCAGCCACAGGTACAACCGTAACAGAAGCAGCTGGAGAAGGAAGCAATGTGTCTGATCACCCTGAACCCCACCAGCAGAGCTCTCCATCCTCTTCCCCATGGTGGTGGGGGGCTCAGGAGCTGCCTCACTGCTGGTGATTACACTGTCAGGAGGAGATTAATAAATAATTAGCCAGCAAACTTCCACCGGGGAGCTTTTTTTCTTCTCCTCCAGTGGTGCTGCCTGTTAAGAGAGACAAAACCAGGCAAGAGCAACTATCTCTGTGTGAGAGGGCCTGGAGGGGCTGGCATTTTCCCTGCCAAGCTGGCAGATCCCCGAGTTCCTCCTCAGCTGACTTCACATATTGAAGGGAGGGAGGAGGAGGAATAGGTAAAATCGATGAGAACCTATTTGGCGGGGTAAAAGAGTGTGGTTTTATTTATAGTGCTGGCTGAAGCTCAAGTGTCTCCTGCCCAGGGGCATGGTGCTGAAATGCTGGGGAACAGCAAAGCAGTGTCTGTGAGGGGCCAGGAGATGCACCAGTGCCTGCTGCCCCAGCCTCCATTCCCACCAAGCTCACAACCCGGTCCCTACTGCTCCCCAAAATGCTGTGGGTGGCTCTGCTCACCAGGCTGGCAAGAGCAGCAGCAGGAGACACCTGTGGAGGGGTTTCTGCAATAACAACCAGTGCCTGTGATCAAAGGGAGCTGGGACCTGACAACCAGCCCCTTCCCACCACTGGTGACCAGCCTGGGGATGTAGTAGCTGGGGATGGTAGTGGCCAGTGGCTGTGGGAGATGCATGGAGGAGAGCTGCTAAGGAGGGCAGGAGCTGTGTGGAGGACATGCTGCAGGATGGGGGACCTGGGGACAGATGAGGGCAGCCTGGTTGGCGTTTGCCCTGGGCTGGGAGCCACAAGACAGGGAGGTGCCCATGGACATCCCTGCCAGCAATGGCTGCTTGAAGAACAGCAAGTCCTTGCTTGGCAGCACTGGGGTTCCAAACTGGCTCCCTTTGTTGCTTTCCCCCTTGGCCAGTTCTGCTGGTGCAGGAGTATTGGGATCTGCTTGGGTGATTGTGGCATGCCTCCAGAAGGAGACAGTTAAGAAAAAAGAAGAAGAGAAAACATTGGCTGCAGTGCCCAGACGCTGAGCAGCCCCCAGGGAGAGGCAGGAGGAGCCACCCTGCTCAGGGTCAGGGTCTGCAGAGGAGGATGACGTCAGTCTGGGTCTTGGCCAGCCTCCCCCTTGCCCCTTGCTCCTCCTGGGGAGCAGAGCACAGGAGGGCCTGGCAGCAGGATGATGGAGATGAAGACACCCCAGTTCCTGGTGCTGTCTTGCCAGTCAGGGAAGGGAGGCCAAGCAGTGCCACCAGGACCAGAATCAGCCCAACAGGCAGGGACGAGGCAGGCCAGCAAGAGGACAGTGGGGTGACATAAATAGGCTATGACAGACATTGTCAGAGCGGTATGAGAGCTGCCAGTAGCACAGTGCAGTGGGGAAGCCGAGATCAGCCAGAGCAAAAGAGTAAGCACAAGGGACACATGCCGTATGGTGCAGCTTCTTTTGGTCCCTGCATGTTGAAGGCTGGCTGGTGCCAGTGTGCCAGGATGCTTCTGGGGCAGCATGTGGGGACACTGCCAGCAAAATAGCAAGGGGAAACCTTGGGTCTCCATGGCAGGATGTCAGGCAGTGCAGAAAAAGCTGTGAAGGGTCTCTGACAGGGGGTTTCTTCCTCCAGATAAAGTGATGTACAGGATGAGCCAAGTGACCCGAGCTGCTGCCAGGCTCTTGTCCCTGGGCAGAAGGGGCCGGCTGGCCCCGCTGTGCTGGAACCGCCTGGGGAGGAGGACAGGCTGCCTCAGCTGCTGCAAGTGTGCTGCTTCCCGTGGACAAATGAGTCACTTAAAATGCCATAAGGAGTCAATGGGCATCCTGGTCTTCTCGCTCAGCCCACACAGCTGGTGGGCAGCATGAGCCATCATGCAGGAGCCTTCTCTACCCTCCGCTGGGCTGCCTGGCCTCTGCTGCTTGCTCCAGGAAATTCCCATCTGTTCCAAAAGCTCATCCGCAGCCCCGTTCTTACTCCTTTCCCACCATATTTCTCTTTTCATAGGTTTCCTCTTCCATGACTGGGTGGCTTAATCTCCACATCCTGTGCAAGGCTGTGGTTTTGGAGAGGAGCAGGCTGCAGAATCAGGCAGGCTGGAGCCCTGAACACAGCTGATCGGGAGCCACTGGACACAGAAAGTGTGGCCGAAAAGGGATACTTGGTCCCTGCACTCGGTGACTTCAGGTGAAGGATGAGGCTGGGTGCTGTATAGGCCTGAAGGGAAAGAAAAGCAGAGCTCGTGGAAAGGAGCCAAGCAGCAAAACTTGGTGAAACCTAGAGTCAGGGCACTGCTAACCACTGCTACCCTGTGGGAAGCGGGGCCTCCAATTAGCAGCCCACATGCTTTAGGAGAGGACTTTGGCAGAGCCTCAGGGGCATTTCCCCTTTGGCTGCCCCCAGCTTACTGAATTGCCAAATCAGAGAGACCCAGCCAGCAGAGCCCCCCCTCCCCTGAGACCCCAGGGTGGCCACCATACTAATTCCCCCTGGGGCTGCATTTAATACAACGCGGGGGCCTGGTGAGGACCCAGCAGTGGTTGTGGATGTTGTAACTAGGAGCAGCCCCATTTGCTGCTGCCTCTCACTGCCTGCACTGCTCGCTCTTTAGAACATTTTCCCATCCACAAACAGGGACAGCTGCAACGTGAAACCAAAGGCGGGCGTTTGAACGGCACGGGGTGTCTCCTGCCCAGCCACTGCTCATTGGCTCCTGCTCCTGTCCCACAGTTGGCCTTTGGTAGGCTAAGGGTACCTTCACACTCTGTCCCTTCCTGACCGCTGGCCTAATGACTTGACTTGCTCTCTGCTGTTTTGAAAGGGCATTTGTAGACTTCTCCTGTTATATTTTACCTTGGTAATGTTATCCCCAACCCCTCTGGGCTTAGCACCGCGTTGCTGTGGCTGGCTGTGGCGCCGGCACAGTGCCATGGAGTCAGGGCCAACAGGCAAGGGGTGGGCATGGGGGGCTTATTTCTGCCCAGCTGTGGTTGACTGTTCTTTAAATGTGTAAATAAGAAGAGCAGCAGAGGCTGGAGCTCTGGCAGCTCTCCTGCTCACAAAGCTCAGGCTCTGGTTTAGGAGGGAAGCTGTGAGCACTCAGTGGAACCGCAGGGTCCCTGCGCAGAGAGAAGGGTGCATGTGCACAGGGATAGAACATCCCCTTCACACCGTGGATCAGAGGCCCTCTCTACCCACCACGACTATTTCTGAGGCTGCCACATGACTGACTTCTAAGGAGGTGGAGACAATGGCAGCTATAACATCTTGTCCTCCTTTGCCTGTCTCCCAGTGCTTTCGAAGCCCTTTTCATGAGCGTTATTCAACCAGTCCCCCAGCAGCTCCAGGGCACATGGAAGTGGTGTGATCTCTGTTCTATAGGTGAAAACAAAACAAAAGGCAGAAAAAAACCCACCCACTTGGACTGTGCTAAAGTCCAGAACAGTCAGGACCAGAAGTTGGAGCATGTTAAAAATGACTTGCAGCCATGTGAGCAACTGTACTTTGTCCTCTGGGATTCCACTGAAACCCAGAAGTAGCAGCAAGTCCACTCCTCTGAAATGTTCCCGTTTTGTCCCCTCTCTGCTGCCCTCTGACCCTGCTCTTGTGCCAAGCGCAGCCTGACCCCTACATTCCATCCAGTTTTGCCCACTTGGCTGTAAGGAGACCTAACCTGTCTCTGTCCAGAGGACAAATGAGGCAGCACAGGTTGGGCTTTGACTTCGTTATGCTCCTCTGGGTTGCCCAGCCAAGCCACACCGTGCAGGTGGCTGCTGCCAGGGTGGGCACCCAACAGGCTGCCGATGGCTGGGGCTAGAATTGGCTCATCTTGGGTTGGAAAGTAAGGAGAGAGGAACTGTGCTTGAACACACAGCAGAAGGGAAAAGGTATTTCTGAAACACATGGCTATGCATAACTTGATTTTAGAGCAACCATTTGCAAGTCATTCCCATGAAAGGTTACTTCCCATATGAGTACAACTGGCATAAAGGAAATCACGAGATACTTGAGTGAGAACCTTGCCTTTTGTGCAACAAATTCCTCCCAATAGACTGCTTCTACGGTGAAGCCTTCCAGTCCTGCTTTTTCCTCTGACGTCCCTCCTGTTCTCAGCTCACCTCCTCTCTCCGTAGTGTTCTTCTTCCGCTTGCGTCTTCTGCAAAGGAGGGACTGGAGGGAGCATGTACTCCAGATCACCGGCCAGCAGGGTCGACTGGGAATTCAAGTCTTGTTCTGCAAGGAATGGCACGTGCCCCAGAGCAAGGCAATTTCCTTCCCCGAGCCCTGCCAATGCTGCACGCTGTGCCTGCTGTGAGCTACAGTTGTGCATCCTTGGCCCAGACCTCCCAGCCATGGGAAGGGAAGTTTCATTGCTGGTGGAGCAGCGTAAAAAGCACCTTGGGTTACTGCTTCAGCACTTCATAACAGTAAGTAGTAATGAAGCGCCAGAGCAATGAGGAAGAGTTTGTGGCAGCTTCTCTCTTGCTTTGTCCCACCCCATCAGACAAGCTGCCCCTGTCCCCAGCTCCCATCAGCCATATGATATAACACATGCTGCCCACTGACATTTTTTGTTGCAAGGCTCGGCATCATCAGTGAAAGTCCAGTGGTGCTACACTGTATGGTGTTTAGAGTATGTGCTGAACCAAAGGGACACCAGAGGGTATTAAAGAGTGGCTGGAACAGCTCTCTCTTTGAAACAAAAGAAAGCAAGAACGTGGACAAGCAGCAATCTTTTTCTGGTCCTGCAGGCCTGTCTGAACCATCTGAGGGTATTTGAGGATCTGGAGCCATTAGGCTGCAGGTGTTGCCAACCATCCAGGTTGGTTTGTATCAGCTAATTTAGGCTGAAGTGCCAAGCCCTGCTCTTTCCCATGTAATTGCTAAGGTTAAGTAAACAGAACATTCATGAGATTTTTGGTCCCATCATTAATTATTTCTGAAAAAGCTTTTAGCATACACCTCACAACCCCACACAACCTCAGACAGAAAAATGATGTGCGTGACATCAAGATGCTCACAACCACGGTGGGATGAGCATTGAAATGAAGAGGAGGGAAATCTGAAGATCTTTTGCTCCTTGTTACTCTTTGCTCTCAGCCACCTGGCTCCACTCCAGTGCAAACCCATTGAGCCTGGAAGTGACCTTCTGCCCAACATGCTGCTCTCAGGGGTTGTTAATTTCAGTTTGGGGTGATCTAGAGACTGTTGCATAGCGTCTGGTGATGCTGAGTATCACTACATTTAAGGGCATGTATTTTTAAGATGGGCATGGCACTACTTAAAGCAGGTGCCTTAGGTGGGAGGACATCCTGCAGTAGGTGCTTGTGTCCCACATCATGGCTGCAAGCCTCATGGGACACTGCAGCCATGGGTGTCCTCCTCACCAAGAATAGATGTGAATTTCAGCCCAACACTGTGCACAGTGGTGCTGGGTGCCTCCACTTTTAAGGGCTGGCACTTCTGAGGTGTGCACAGCAGTCGTTAAAGTGGGTGTCCTGGGTGGGCATGTCCCCTGTTGGAAGCTGATGTGGGACCATGCGTGGCTGCAAGCCATACAGGACACTCTTCGACTGTGGGTGAGCCCTCCCCAAGCCTGGATGTGACCTTCAGCCTGACATGTTGCTCTCAGGGTTTACATTTCTCATCTCGGGGCGATCTGGGGACTGTTGAGCAGCACCTGATGATGCTGGCATCACCCTAGTCGCGCCCACTTTGGAAAGTGTGCCCAGCGGTGCTTAAAGTGGGTGCCCGGGGCGGGCGCGTGTCCCGCAGGAAGGCGCTTGTGCCCCACACGTGGCTGCAAGCCCCACGGGCACTCTGCCACCGCGGGTGTCCCCCCATGCCCTGCTCCCTCCCACCCCCCGGCTCCTGCAGCCGGCGGGCGGGGGCTGCGGGCGGCTCCGCCCCGACGGCCGCCGGGCTCCCTGCCGCCGCCGCCGCGCCTGCTGCATGCTCGGTGCCGCCTCAGCCCCAGCCGGAGGTGGAAGATGGCGGAGCCGGGGCCGGATTGCAGCTCTCTGCTCGACGAGGATCTTTCCTCCTTCGTCTTCAGTTACCTCGCTGACAGCCAGGTAGGGAGGGGGGCGGCCGAGTGGCTCTGCTGTACGGCTCTGCAGCGCAGTGTGACTGCAGGGGAGGGAAGCCGGCAGACGCCCCCCTTCCCGGGGCACCTGGGGGTAGAGCCGGGACCCGCACTGTTCCGGGGTGGGGGGTGGCGGTGCGGGGACCGGCTTTACGCGCCAGGTGCCCGGAGGATCTGCGGAGCTCCGGTTTGCTCCACGGGTGCGCAGAGGGGGAAATTCGGGGAGGGGGGACGAGCAGATCCTTGCCGCCTCCGCGGTTCTCTCCTTTCCGCCGCTTCGGAGCGGCTTCGGAGCGGCCCCGGCTCTTGCAGCCCCGCAGCCCCGCCGGCGCTTTCAGCACCACTCGCACGTGGACGCACCCCCCCTCTCCCCCCCCGCCCCTTCTGCAGGGAATTGTGGGGGGGGGAGTGTGGAGAAGTTGATGGGTTGATGGATTTTGGCACACGCACCCCCGCTTTGCAACAACATCCCCGCTGCACAGGAGGGGAGGGGGACGCCGCGGCGCAGGGCGCTGGGGGGGGAGGGGGGGCGGCTCCGCAGGGGGCTGCGCGGCGGGGGCTGATAAGAGCCGGGCGGTGGGATGACTCATGCCGAGCGTCAGTTAAACGCATAGGGACTGGGATCTTGGGGGATGGAGGTTTTGGGGGGGAGGGAGGGGGGTGAGAGGTTAGCAGGGAGAGGGGCATCGGTGCTGCGAGTCAGAAGCTCCAAAATCTGGATAGGCTCTTTTTTGGACCGAGTTGGGTATTAAAATCAGATTAAAGCTCCTTGGCAGCTCCCGCACGATCACGAGAGTGAGCCGTGCTGGCTATAGGGCTCGCATGCTTTTCCATTTTGGGGGGTGGAAGAGACGCTATACAATGAGCCGGGCAGTAGCGAGAGCCGTGGCTGATCTGGAGCACAACCGTGCATTTCGCAGTGGGATTGATGAGCCTGGTGCAAGTGGGAAGAGTTTTCTGTAGTTATACATCATCTATCCAGCCCTTCACTTTCATAACCACAGATTACAAAATAGCTTCGATTGTGAAGCTAGCACATTCATCCCAACCCTTGCTCTCTCACCAGTTTACCTCTGGGACTGCAAACAGCAGGAGCATGTGTGTTGGGAATGGGACGGGAACTAATCCTGCTGTTTGGGTTCAAAACAAATAAGATCTCAAGACCTGGTAAATCAGATTTGCCCCTGGTGCATGTGCCAGAGAGAACCAGGCAGGTCTTGCCACTGGCTGGATTGATGTAGTCCTGCTGCCTCTCCTTGCATGCACCAGCTCCAGGGTGCTCCAGCTTGGCATGGGACCTGGGCAGCTTGCTGGGGGCAGAGCAGGGGGGAGGTGGCGGCTTTGGTTGTTAACAAAGGGTCAGGAAAGGTGAGAAGTGGGCCGGGAAGGTTTTGTAAGCAGTTTGCATTTTCTGGTTTGGACGGATTTATTATTGCTGAGAGAACTGTTGGCTGGAGGAGAGGAGGCTGGTTGTGTGGGATGCCATCCCTAGGAAGTACGGCAGGAAGGCTGCAGCTCCAATGAGGCCCATTGCTCTCAGGGCAGGTGAAAGTTCCTGGCTCTGCTTCCCTGCTAAAAACCTGCCTGTTCTCCACGTGCTTAACGTGAAATGATAAGCTCATGTGATTACAGCTTGCATCTGAAGGCTTGTTTCTTTTTGGCTTTTTTGGTCAACATTTGGTGTGCCAATTTAGGAATCTTATTACAAAAAGAGACTGCTGAGGGGTAAAAAAAAAAATAATCCTGCAAATTGTCATCTTTCTTTGGTGCAAACCTACCGTGCTGTGAGCATCCCCTGCAAAATTTGGGACTATGAAATGGCCTGTGATGAAATAAGACTGTTTTTTGTGGCATCTCCCCTAAGACACAGGAGGTCCAGGCACAGCAAACCAGTGGTTTGACTTGATGGTTGGACTCAATGATCTTAAAAAGGTATTTTCTAACCTTTTCTACGATTCCATGACTCTGCCTGTGTGCTCTATTGGAGGGACTGGCGTGGATAGGTGCATAGAGTTGGTGTGAGGCTTGGTGCGTGCCAGGTGTGTCAGGTGAAGAGCAGCAAAGAGATCTTGGCAGCCTGCTGCAGGTTCCTTGGCGGCGGTGTGCAGCCTGCCTTAGCTCTCCCTGCCTGCTTTTGATGATTGCATTTCCTCTCTGTCCCCATGTGCTTGCAGGGGTTAAAGGCTGGGGTAAAAAAAAAAAAAAAAAAGAGGTAAAAAACCCAACCCACCACCACCAAAAAGGTAAAAAAACCAATTAAATGCCCCCCAGCTATGATTCGCATGCATTTGCTTAAGAGACGCCTGAAGTTGTAAACCGGTGTTGTGCTTGTACCTTACCCTCTGATGAAACTGCAGGGAAGGCTCTAGCCTTGGCTGCTGTCACATGCCTGCTTTATAACTCGGAGCGGGAGGCGGTCCCGGGCTGGCTGCTGACGTCTCTCCCCATTACTACTGTACGAGCCTCTGCCTTACAACTGGGTTACTGACTTCTCAATGAAGCCCGAAAGCTGCTTGTGCAAAGTCCCCAGTGCTCCAACACAAGATCAGATTATCCTGAGAGACTACAATGTCAGAAGGCCATGAGATCATGAATATTAGCCATTTCCTTCGTGGAAATGTTGAGGAACCCCCGCTCTCTTCCTCTCTCCCCCATGCTCCTCCCCAGTCCTTGCTTTCACAGTAGGTCTTGAGAAGGATGCAGTTGGGTGTATGCAGGTGCCAGGTGATCCCTTCCTCTACAGGGGAGAAATCCTCAGGAGGGCTCTTGGGGAGATGCATGATGAAGGTTTGACATAGATATTTGCATCAGTCCCTTAATTATACGAGCTTGTGCTGTGGGTGCTTGCTAACCTCTATTTACATATCGAGGACAGCAATGACTCACGTGGTACCTGCATTGCTACAGAAAGAAAATCAGAGGTTTTCACTTGATATCTGCCTTTCTTCTGCTGACTCCTTTTCCCTTTTTAACAACAAAAGAAGTGACTTTGCTTTGCTGCGACTCAAAACATGTCATTTCTGGGCCCACTTAATCCATTTTGTGCAACTCTTTGCTGCTCAGAGGGACGACGCTGGTTGTAGCTGGTTTGTCTGCTGGCACCAGGCACTGGAAAGTGCCAGCCAGGCAGCTCTGCTGAGAGCACCATGGAGTGGCTGGCGACTCTCGGCATCCCTGTGAGAGGCAGGAGCAGTTTCACTCTTACAGCTTTGATCTGTTTAAAAAACCCAAACAAAATGCAGCAAGAGGGGAAAAAAATCAAAATCTGAGGCTGCTTCTCAGGGAGATACTTAAAGATCACATGAACTGCAATACAATATTTCCTCTTTAACTTCTCAGCCTCTTGCTAACAGCTTAATCCATCGATGAGTGCAGGAGGCACAGTGAAGCCCTTGATGGAAAAGCAGTCCATCAGCTGGAATGTTACTGCTAGTATTGAAGTGGGGAGTGCATCCCTAATTTCTGGTAGTCCTCAGTGAGCAGACCAGCGTTCTGTTTTTTCTGTGACTTTGAAAGAAATCTCAAAGATTTTTTGAGAAGGGTGTCTGGGTGACTGAGACAGCCCAAGGGCCTGTGCAGAGTGTTATCTCCAGCCTGGCTGCACTGCTGCAGGTTGGGTCGAAGGGCTGCTGCATTGCTGGGGCTGGAGACCCTCATGCTCTCCTGGAAGAGCGGTGCAGGGTGGCTGTAGCACACTGGCAGTTACCGAGGGTGGCGGTAGCCGGTATGTTTACAAAGCCAGGGGGTGGTGGTTGCTGGGGATGCCGGCAGCTGCCTGCGCTGCAGCGTTGGCTGCAGGAGATGGTGAGCGCAGCATGCTGCTGAGGCTGCTGCTTGGAGCCAGGAGAGAGCAGCCGCGGGAGAAAGGAGGGCAGGCCTCAAATATGATCCTTTGGAGAGCCTCCCCCCACATCCACATGCCTTCACCCAGCACTTTGGATTGGATCCCTCAGTGCTCCCCACCCTGGCAGGGCTCCAGGGCTGCCCTGTGTCATGGGTATTCCTCCCTCCTTTCTGCAACAACCTTGCCCTGGTCTTACGCCGTAAGGGAAAGGCACCTCTCCCACAGGCGAATAGTTAAGGTGTCAATCTAGTGCCCTCAGCAAAGGGATCTTTGTGAGAGAGAGATATCTCTCTTACACATTAACCTTTCCACTGTCAGAAGCCTCTTTGTAGTTAGGAACTCCACTTGGTCTGGCACTTCAGCACTGCATGTTGTCCAGTGAAAAATGCTTGAGGGATGCCTTTCCTGTTCCAAACCCCATCCTGGCTTTGAGGAATGGGTCCCATGGTTTCCAGTGCAGGCTGGCTCCTGGTAGGCAGTTTTCGGTGCTGCCAGCCACTGCCACCTGCCACTTTTGAGGGACAGGATCTCACCAGGCTCTGAAATCCCCTTTAGGGAGACTGGGGACTGGCTCATGGCAGGGTGTGAAAGCCCCTTGTCTGCAGGCTGGCAGGCAAAGTGTTGGCAAGGGCACACTTCCTCCAGCACCCATGGGAGCTTGGGGACATTACTCATTCTGCTGGGGCAGAGGCACTGTGCAGGGACAGTCTGTGCCTTCATATCCCAGTGCCTGGGGAGCAAACTCCACTGAAGCCATCACTCCTTCTGCCTGCCCATGTCCTTGGGGAACTGGTGAGGGGCACCATCTCTGCAGGATGCTCTGAGCCTGAGCACCCTGTGGGGTTCCAGTACAGAGGGGGCCCTGGCTTTGCCAGGCAGAGGAAGGTCTGTCGGCAGAGATAAGGCTCTGCTGGGACCCTGTACCTTGGACTCACTTGCCACCACCGGGGAGCCACAGCGAGAGGAGCTGGTGACAGGAGGTGCTGGGGGCGCCTCAGTCGGCAAACGTCTTTGCCGGAGGAATCGGCTTCGGGCTCCCGCAGCCGAGCCCCGCTCCATGGCAACCCCGCCCGGGCTTATATTTCTCGTGACTGCTTGGCAGCCTGAAGTGATTTAGCGGAGGGGGAACTTTGTACGCGCCAGAGCCGCCGCTGCCAGCATGTCCGTGCCGGCCACTGCAGTCTCAGCCACGTGGCATTCCTCTTTCCTGGGGCGCATGGGCTGGGGCAGCCCCTTGTCTGCACCCTAAGAGCAGGCAGCTGGATCCCCAGCCTGCTTGCAGGGCCGAGAGGGCAGGCTCCCACCACCTGCCTGCTACCTGGTGAAGGAGTCTCTTACAAGTGCCTGGAAGAGGCTGTTTTAAGGTGCCTCTGCTTGTAGTAAAGAGACAGAGACTAAAGGTTGAAGTTAATGGGGCAGGTGGTCAGATGAGGTAGTGACCTAGTTCCAGGGGCAGCCGACCCATAGGGGTTGGGTGATGGTCCAGCCAATGTGTTTCCTTTCCCTTATCGCTCTGCTGTTCTGCTTTTCAGCACTTTTCCTGAGCTCTGGCTCGCAAACCGGTATTTATTTATTTATTTATTGCTTTTTATAATGGGAGCTTCCAAGAAATGCTGAAGGACTTTGCACAGATCTGGCAGCGTTCAGGGTCTTACTAGCCTCATGCTTACCCTGCTCCGATTCACTGCACCTCCCCAGGCAGAGGCAACAGCCAGGGTCGAGCTGCTGCAAACTGCTGCATTAAACTGGTTCACTTCAGAATTAAGACAGGGAAACATAAAAGCTGCAAACCGCCTTTGGCCCTGTAAGAGCTGGAAACCCCCCTGGGAGGAGTTCCCTGTGCTGCGGCGTCTGGTATCTGCTGGTGGGAAGTGTGGAGTCTGTGGCAGCCCTGAGGGCTCTTTGAGATGGCCCCATCCAGTAGCCAGACTAACCTTTGATCACTGTTGGCTCCCGGGCAGCAATGTGGGGTTTAGGGAAAATAGTTGGCTTATCTTGCATCCCTGCTGTCCCTGGGTGTCACATGCCTTCCCAGTACGGGGAGCTTTGTTGAGGAAGCACGATGAGAGGGTCCGGCTGAAGTATCACACGAGCGGTTTATATCTGCCTGTGTGTACCCATCCGGGCTGCAAACAGGCAGGCGTTTGCCCTCGCAGATAGGAGCAGGAGGCCTCTGCCCTTGGTGAGGGGGAGCCTGTGCCATGGAGGCTGAAGCGGGAGAGACCCCGGTGTGCCGGGAGCGCTGATATGACACTTCTTCCCTCCCCTGGAACCAAGCAGTGCATGCTTTATATGGATGTTTTTGTGCTGAGGTGGCGGAGGATAAAACGAGTGCCTCCAGCTCTCGCCGTGACTCCAGTGTCAGGGCAGCCTATCTTCCCCGAGCTGCATTTTCGGAATTCTTCCTCTGCGCGCCGTCCTTCTGCCTGCAGCGGCAGGGAGCACGCCGGCCCCAGCAGCCCCTTCTGCTGAGCCACTGCGGCTCCTCAGGCCCCTCGTTCCTCTTTCAGTTTGCTGCAAGTTCATGGCTGCTGTTGCTTCTGCTTCCCCGGTCTTTGTTCGGGGAGGCTGCAGGACCGCATTCGACCCCAGCATATGGGGCAGTGGGCGAGGGGTGTGGGAGGTGTCATCCTTTTCCCCTGTCAAAAGTTGCCTTCCCCACCTAGTCCCCGAGGAACCCTCATTTCCTAATTTTCGAGCAAGGAAATCCTGTGGCGGGGGGAGACAGAGGGGAGAGGGCAGAGCATCCTGGCACGGGCTGGGGGCTGAGCTGGGGCAGGAGCAGACAGAGCAGCGTGCGCGGCCGGACGGCTGTGTCTTGCGGACGGAAGGAAGCCCAGCTGCCTCTAGTCGTGTTCCTTCTCCTCCCTCCTGCCCAGAGGAAGGGGAAATGCAGGTTTTGCCGCCTGCAAGCGACAGCTGGGGATCACGAGGGGACCCGTGGCTGGAGTAACCTCAGCTGTCCCTTGGTGCACAGAGCTTGGGTTCTGGGCAGTTGCTGCTGGGAGCAGGCAGCATAGTCCTCATGCCAGAGGCTCTGCAGCGTGCTTGCTGTGCCCTTTGCTGCTTTGTTTTTAGCTGAAGTGCCTAGGTAGAAGTGATGGGTTTTTAATTTCTTTATTTTGAAGAAAGTGCAAATGTAGCTGTGGGGTGTTACAGGAAACATCCCAAAGGGACGCTGCCATGAGTATTTGCATACACACAAGACTGATGGGGCTGAGCTGCAGCCACACTGCAGCAGCTGGGCTGGGTTAGAGCAAAGAGCAGTGCTGATTGCAGCTAGGGTGAGGGTTGTACATGTGCCTGGGTAACAGCAAGAAGTTGGAGGTGTAAAGCACTATGCTTACACAGCTGCCCTTGAAGGCTACAGCAGGGGCAGGCTCTGGCTCCTCTAACACCTGCAGAGGCCAGCCTCTGTGGGTGAGCATCCTGTGCTGACACTGGTGGGCACAAGGCTGGAGCAGCCATGGTCTTTTGGCTCCTTGCACATTGCCCAGCCAGTGGGCACAGAGAAGAGGTTACAGCTGCTGCCTGTGTGCTGGTAGGACTGGGGTTGTTCCTGCAACACTGGAGGAGGGCAGAGCAGAACATGGGTTGTGTGGTGGTTTGTGCCAAGCAAGATGGTGGTGCCCTTCCCTGCCACACAGAGGTTGCCTCCCTGGCACCCAGCATATGGGCTGAACTTTGCTCCAGCTCAGCTCCCTCTGTGCTGATTTCCTGGGACTTGCATGGCATTGGTGCAAATGTTTGCAACTTCATGGCCCTTGGCTTCAAGCTAATTAAACTTTGCATTCCTGTTGGCTCATTTTAAACCATGTCTGCTTAGCTGCCTTCCTTTCCCCTACTGCTCTGGGGCCTGCTGCACTGCCTGCACAAGGTGGTTCAGAACCACCTTCCTGCGCCTTAATGATAGAAGGATTTTTAAACCTTCATTTGAACAGCATAACCCCCAAAGCTCTGCATAGCTGGAGCTGGAGATTGAAACCAGCCACCACTGTTTCTGCTTTTGAGCAGGCTTGCACACAGCTAGTCACGACTTAACCATGCTAATAATGAAAAGAAAGAATTGTGAAGGTTCTTCTTAAAAAGGAAGTTTCTGTTTCTGTGTGGGCCCCACCAGGAGACTGGCACATGTGGGTTTTGGGTGATAAAACCCATTTCCCAGGTAACAGAACACAAGCCTAGCCTATGAGAACTGTGTGGCTTTCTCAGGCTGAAAGGTTGGATGATATTTGAGCTGCCTTTTCTTTCTTTCTTTCTTTCTTTCTTTTTTTTTTTTTGCTTTGTGGCCATGTCCTTTTAGGAAGGAATAAATATGTCTATTTATGTATATTTTGAAAATGAAACCACGTGGTGTGTGTCCCCAGAAACTCCCATGGTGCATATTGTAACCCAGCGCTGGTGGAGACGCTGCTGAGCGGATGACCAGCAGCCAACCTCCCCAGCAGCCTGGAGCTGAGGAGCAGGCGCTGTCCCTGCCCTGCAGTGCCGGGGTGCAGGGTGAGGAGTGGTAGATGTGCAGGACATGCTCGTGCAGGCCTGTCCCCTCTCCTTTCGGGATCAGAGGCTTCGGGATGTGGAAGTGGATGAAGGAGGAAGGAAGTCAGCAGCTAAGTGGGGAGGGGTGTCTCAGGGGGACTGTTAGGACAGGCACGGATGGGGAAAGCTGGAGCTGCTCAGTTTATTTGCTTCTGTGACTCCTCCTGCCTGTGCTTTTGATCGTGCTGCCTGGCCTGCCTGCAGCAATAGCTTCTTCATTCCTGTGCTGGTACATTTCAGGATGCTGTGCGTTGACAGCCCCTGGGCCCCTGCCTTACTGTGGTGACCAGGGGCTTCTCATGGGGGTCCTCTTGCCTGGGTTCCCTCGTCTCAGCTTGCACTACTTGCCTGCTGCCCGTCTGCCCATAGAAGCTGGAAACCCATCCACATAGTCAGTTGAAAATAAATGAAAGGCAGCTATCAGGGGGAGACTGTCCTCATCTCTGCTCTCGCCATGTGAGGACCTGGAAACAGCTTTCAAGTTTCTCTCTGTATTTATGTAACCCAAACTAACTCTTTTTTGGAAAGAGACACTCTGTCTTATTTAGATACCTAAATATAGTTGCCACTCTGGAAGGAGGATTAGCCTGCAAGTGCCCTGGCTGGTATGGGACCTTTGTGGATGTGTGTTAGGAGGAGTATAAACCTTGTTCTTTCACACCCTGGGGGCTTATTCCCCGGCCATTAGCAGGGCAGGATTGCAGCCATCCTGGGGCAGTGGGGAGCTCTTGGCAGTGACCAGGCTGGCAGGGAAGCAGGAACCCATGGAGATGTGGGCTGCAGGGTTTTTCATAGATGTCTTCATGCATTCGAGGACAGAGCTTATCTACGACAAGACATGCTGTTTGCTAACGTGTCAGTGCCTTCCCTTGGAGGAGAGAACCCTGCTCTAAAGCACAGAAACAGAACTGAGCCATGAGGAAAAAGTTCTGCAACCTGCCAAAGGGCCTGTGAAGCTGCAGCACCTCGAGGTGATCATTCATCGTTGGGTACTGATAGGACTAGGGGGAATGGAGTGAAACTAGAAGTGGGTAGATTCAGATTGGATGTTAGGAAAAAAAATCTTCACCATGAGGGTGGTGAGACACTGGAACAGGTTGCCCAGGGAGGTGGTGGAAGCCCCATCCCTGGAAGACCTTAAGGCCAGGCTGGATGGGGCTGTGAGCAACCTGATCTAGTGTGAAGTGTCCCTGCCCACGGCAGGGGAGTTGACCTGGATGATCTTTGAGGTCCTTTCCAACCCTGACAGTTCTGTGATTCTGCGATTCTTGTCTGCTGGAGCAGGCTTCCTGCTGCAACATGGGGTTGAGTGGAATGGCAAGGAAGGGTGAAGGTCTTTCTGCCCTTAAGTGTATGGGGCATCACAGGCATCAAAGTCCTTTGAGCTCCATTAGTGAAAGATGTGGGACTGACCTTTTGAAATGCTGAGCTAAGGGACACCCCACAGGTGCCATTTCCTGTTATCAAGGACATACATTCTCCACCCTTGTGGCCACTGGGACCCGTATGCTTGGCTGAGGTGCCAGTGGTGGCAGGATCTGGGCACAGTACACATCCCGTGGACCCACTTCTGCTTCTTCATAAACACAAGGCCCCTTGCTGCCTTCAAAGTGAGCACAAAAGATGGGTTTGCCAATGAAGCACACTGGGGCTCGCCCCTAATACCTGGGATCAGCAAGGCTGGCACGTTGGCACCAAGTATTGATAGAAACAGAGTTTGTTTGAGGTGCACAGGTTGGTCCTTGCTTTTGTCTTGTGACATCTCTGACTGCCCTGCGATGAGGGTGCCATGGGTCCCATCCAAGGAAGAAGGGAGCTGCCATTTGTGTCCATGCATGTTGGTGTCCCAGGGACTTGGGGTGTGGAACACATGCTGCTTGCATCTCTGTAGCTGGCTGTTCATAAGCACATGAAGGGGCAACCTTGTGTGCCCCTTCTGCTCCTTCCTGTTTTGCAGTGCTGACAGCTTCCTGGCACAGAACTGCTATAGGGGCTTCCTGATCTCTTTTGTGATTTGGGCCCTGATGAAGGTGAACAGAAGCTGCCTTATGTTTTTGGCGGGAAAGCAGAGAGGCCCTCTGCTACTGGAGCCTTCATTTCTGTGCTTTTCTTATTAATTCCTCACCACACAACAGCTCTGTCTCCCTGCATGTCTCCACATCTCCCTGCTGCCCACCCCTTCCCCTCACCATACCCACTGCCCAGTTCAGAGCTGTACAGCCTTGTGTCAGTGCTTGCCCCCACATGCAGCATCCTCCACCGCTCCTGCCACCTACCAGAGCCTGAGCCACCTGGATAAACAGTAGGACCCTCAGGACTGCGTTGGTGAATACATGCAATGCAGGCTTCACCCCATGCTCTTGTACAACCTTGCACATTCTGGTGTGATGTCTCCTTGGTTCCCATCACACAGGCAGGGACTGAGCAAGTTCTGCACTGCCCTGGGCAGCCCAACAGTCCCTAAGTGGAGGTGCCTGGCTCCAAAGGAAGGACCTTGCCATTTTTGTGATGCTCTCCTCAGGTCTGTGTTATTTGACCCTAGCAAGGTGGAGGTGAAATAGAAAAGATAAAGGCAGCACATAGAAAAGGGAGGAGGCAGTGTGATGGAGATCCAGACAGAGGGCTCACAGCATCCCCAGGATCCCTGAGCTGCTCTGGCAGATGGCTACAGCCCTCCCGCCCCGCTCCAAGGAATACAAATGTGCGGCAGATACAGTTACCCGGCCCCGGCAGCGGTGTTAGCTTTCATCTGGATCGATATCCCTGCCTGCCTGCCTCTGAGGGAGCACTCAGCTAGCAACCCAAGCCTGGCCAGGAGGAGACACCCGCTGAATCTCTGCTGCCTGGTCCAGAGCCTGTCTGTCCGTCAGTCCATCTGTCTTGGTGTGAAGGCAGAGCCAGTGCCGACCGCAGCAGCATTGCCATGCTGTCGGACTCTGTCATGCGTAAAATGTAATAAATAGGGCCATAAGCCTTTTACCAAGTCTATTTCCACTCTTGGATCCGGGATTTAATGCATGGCTGCTTAGAGAGGCTGAGGATTTCAGGGGTCAGCAAGGCTAATTGCACTGCTGGAATAAAAGGGCGCACGGCAGGATCCTGTGCGCAGGCGGGAGGGATGCTGGGGGGTCCCAGCCACCCGCTGTGCTGCCCCAGCCCTGCCTGCTCCCTGCCAGCGGATGGGCAAAGCAGCGGCCACGCACAGTGGTTTGTCAGGGGACGCAGTCCCTGGGTAGGGCTCCTTGGCTGGGCACCTATGGCTTTTGGGGCTGAGGGGGACCATGCCACCTGAGGAGTCATGTGCTGCAGGTTGTTGGTTCCCCACTGCTCCATGGTGTCCCTGACTGACTGAGCACATCTGGCTGGAGAGCTTGATCTTACATTACCTGGAAAGCCTCCATGGGGGCTGAGGGTCAGTGAGGATCAGGGCTGACATGGTGCAGGCTGGTACTGCTAGACTTGGCTGGCCCTGGTGCCATCGCAACCCCAGGCTGCAGCATCTCCTAGAGCTGCAGAAGGGAGCTGTGTACCACCATCCAGGCTGGCTCTGAAACCACAAGCTGGGGTTTGAAGGGGCATGAGTGCTCAGAGGTGGTAGTTCTGGGGAGATGGTTCCACCAGGAGTGGAAATGGGGAGAGGCAGGGGCACAAACTTGGCCAGATGCTCTGATGCAGGTGTGTGTATCCAGCCAGCCTGGACCTAGGGGCTGGGACCTGGGCTGCGCTGTCAAGGGAGGTGGCAGGGAGGGTCTGAAGGAAGAGGCAGGCTCCACATCACAGGGACAACTGGGAGCCAGCACACGCCCTCTGAGGCAAGGGGGACCCAGATGCCCAGAGGCTCCCCGGGCTTTGCCCGGTGCCAACCGGCCGTGCAGGGCTGGCAGAGCTGCGCCGCGGGCCACGGCAGACGGAGGACGCCAGCTCCGCTCAGTTACTTTGCTGGCTGATCCTGTCAGCTCCATCTCACGCCAAGTGCTGAAGTCGTCATGGAAACCAGCACGGCGGCAGCCTCGCCAGCAGCTCCGGCGTGGGATCCTCGCTCTGAGCGCCGGGCCGGCACTGGTCTGCCGTGGCAGTGGCGGGTGGCTGGCTCAGTCGGCCACTTGCTGCTGGTCCTTATTCCTCGAGGGCATCGGTCTGCTGCTGGGCTCCAGCACTGTGCACACACACAGTCGCTTCCCTGATGTTGTGGCAGGCCCCAATCCATTAGTGTTCAGCAATCCAAGAGAGGGCTTTGCAGAAAGCACAAAAAGAAAGCCCTATAGTATTGCTATTATTAGTACCTGTTCATGAAGTTATCTTTAGCAGCAGTGTTCCCACCATCATTCATAATAGCTGTTGCACAGGCCTGATTCTTATCCCTGCTGCCCATGTGGCTTTGAAGTAACCCTAGCCTCTGGAGGTGCCCCACTCATCCCATGCCTCCACCATTCAATGTTTCAGTGGGCTGTGGAAAGATGCAGTCTGCAAACCTTTCCCTGTAGTGGGAAATGGAGGGGGATTTTTTTTCCAGGATTAATTTTTCTCCAGTGACTGTAACTCTGAACTCTGTTTGCCTTTGCCTCTCCTCCCACGTCACTTCTGTCCAGTGGGGCTGTGTTGTGCCAAAGGCTTTCTCCCTGGAGCATCCCTGCTGGAAGTCCACACTGATGCTGGGATTTTGCTTCCTCCTCCTTTGGAGGAGGCAGTGCCTGAACTTGATTATTGGGGATGGAGTATCTGTATTTCAGTGGGTGTCTTCATAGGTTTCAAGTTATGATCCTCCCTTCCCAGCATTTTCTGTCTTTGGAGCTCACACAGACTCCTGGGAAGGTGCAGGGCTTTGAACAGGCTTTGAGGATTCATGGGCTCAGCCCACCACTTTGAGGCAGCATCTCCTATCCCTGCCAGGGAAAGGCCTATTTTTCCTGTTCTTGTCAATCAGAGTTCCTCTGATTCCTGGGCTAATCTGTTCCTGCCTTTAACAGGCTGTCTCATTAAAGTGTTTTTCCCTAATAACCAACCCTCCAGGCTGGGTGAGAGGCTGGTGATGAGCTAGTAGACAACTGGAGACCTGCTCGCTGCAAAGGGCTTTTCTAGCTTCTTGTGGGGGTGCAGGATAGACACCAGCCCTCTCCTCCTGTGTGGTGCTGGCAAGGCTGTGAAGGGGTCAGCAGCCCAAAGTACCCCAAACTGTGCATTTCCTGGGCAGATTTACTGCTCCCACAAACAGTGCAGCTGGGGGGGGCAGGTTGCACTGAGGAAATCACATGCCCTTAGGGTGCAGCAAACTGGGAGCACTGGGTCTGAATTGGCCTGCTGCATAATCTTTGTGTGCAATGTCCTTAGCAAGTGATACGCAGTAGCACTGGGCTTGGTTGTTGTCACCCCGTGCTGCAAACCCCTGTGTGCACGCTGCCAAGCTGGCATCCTGTGCCAGGCCTCGGGCCCAGGGGGTGTCTGCTCAGCCTTAATGAGGGGTTTGGGGCTTGTTGCCTTGGTGCTGGGGAGCTGGATCGGCTGGTTTGAATAAATGGAAGTGGAAATCTCCTGCCTGGGGGCCTGCTCTTCGTGGAGGAGTACTCGGGCATCTCGCAGCCGTAGCCTGCGGAGAGCAGCTGCCTGGTGGGTCAGTGGTGGCTGGGAGCCCTCGGGGCGGTGGCTGCAAGAAGCTGATTCAGGAGTGCCTCTGGTGGCATGGCAGCACTCCAGGGATGCCACAGCCCGGACTGAGCCACCCCTCCTCTCCAGGCTATGGTTTTTAGGGTGCCAATGATGAAAGGCAGCAGGGTGCCTGGTGCCGGCGCTGCTCCGTTAAATATAGCTGACCTGCTTGCTGGGCGGGGGCGGCCGTGCACCGCCGGGGCTGTGCCTGCGCCGGGGCTGTGCCTGCACCGGGGCTGCACCGGCACCAGCCTGGCACCACTGCGCTGCGGATGCCTGCACCCTGCTTTATAAAAGGGCTGCAGGATCTCTCTACTGACGTGTTGCAGCTGTGCTGCCCGAGGCTCAGGGGGTGCAGGATCTCTAGACTACTTGCTTCCTTAGCACCCTTCCCAACTTGCACACCCACAGGCACCCCGGCTCTCCCAGGGAAGGAAGATCTGACAGTCCCCCAGCAGAAGTGGGAGTAGGCACAAATTGCACTACAGGGACCAGCCTGAGGCTCTCCTGGCTATGCCTGGCCTGAGGCAGAATCCCAGCTCAGGGCAGAGCTCAAGCCCTGCTCCAAGGAGACAGCCCTACGTGCGGTTGAGTTTGCCTGTCTCACGGCCATCCCCTCCCCTCCAGCCAGACCTAGCTATTGAGTGCTCAGCAGTCCTGGAGCAGCCACGTTGCTGGGAGCCTCAGGTCTGTAAGGGTGGGTGTGCATGGGGCGTGTGTGTGCACGCATGGGTGAGGCAGGAGCTGCAGCACACCGTGCTCTGTTCTGGTGCTGCTGGTGCGTGCCATGTGCCACTGCTTGTCCTTCTCTGCTCAGCCCGTGAAAGGTGCTCTGAGTCAGTGGGCAGGTGAGAGTGCTGGGGTGGCTGGGACGAGGTGGCAGAAGTGCAGGTACTTTGTCCCTGTGCCCTGTTCAGAGGGGAGCTGTGCTGCTCCCCAGGGCTCATACTGTCTCAAAGGTGCAGCCTGTTGCAAGCTTTAGTTCCTGTGGGGGACAGGGTACAAGGATGGGACCAAGCAGAGTAGATGGCAAGAGGAGAGTGGGCTGTAAAAAGGCCAGAATGCACCACCACTTTGGGGTTGCATTCCCTTTGGCCAGAGCACCCAGGAAGTAACAGAGAAATAACCCACCAAAATCCATGTCCTGGACCACTGAGCACAAATCTTGTATCCCCTTTCCTGCTTGTTACTGATGGGCTTGCCCTGATCTTCAAGCACCTCCCAGCCCTAGCTCACCTCTCAAGCTGCCTGCTGCTGCTTGCAGTGGGTGCTACCGAAGTACAGGGGGTTGGAGGAACTCTTGGAAAGCACTGGACTGCCAAAGCAGTGCCTCTTGGTGCCAAGGACCTGCAAGCCAGCTGCTCCCTGGGGACAGAAAGGAGATAAAAAGAAAATCTCTTTCAAGATGTGGCTGCTAGAATACCTCACCATGTGATAGCTGTGGCATGTGGGTCACCTGGGCAAGGGAAGGAGAAGGAGGCGCCAGGGCTTGGAAGCCTGCACCCACATGGGTCTTGACTGGTTTCTTGAGGAGGAGATGGGGTCCATGGCCACGTGCCTGTGCCATGACCATCCTGGTCATGGGGTGGAAGTGGGAAGGGTTTGCACCTTCTAGGGGAGCTTGTACTGCTGCCTCTATGGAAGGAGGGCCTGCAGGTTAGACAAGTGGACTGTGGTTTGGTAGGGAAGGAACTGGGAGTAGCAGTACTTGTCCAAGCTGCCCCAGGTGGCTGCCCAGAACCATCTCCATCAGTTTTCTGGCCGGTCTGAGCCCAGCCCTTGGGGCAAAGCAGTGTGGGGGTGCCAGCAATTACAGGGACAGGGTCTGGTACCAAATCGCCTGTCGCATGAGGCTGTGGATGACAGCATGCCTGCTCTCTCACCCACCCAGAGCTGCTTTGTGGCAAGATGCCAGTGCTGGCACAGGGAGGTGGGTGCCATAAGAGCCAGGGACATGGCAGCAGGTGGCATGCAAGTGTGGCAGAATGGCCTTGGAGGGACCTCAGGACTCAATGCCCTTTAACCCTGCAGCTTCCTTCCCGAGATCAGGGCAGCTGGCCAGGATGGCTTCCCGAAAAGAGCTGCTGTCCCCACATAGCTGCCTCTGACAGGCTAGAGTGGACATGATGTTCCCATAAGATAGCCTCCTGAGGTCCCTTTGGCTGGGTGTGTTGTGGTTGGCACACCTGGAGAAAGGCAAGTCCCCAAGGCAGGTCAAAACGTAATGCTTGCTGCGGAAAGGGAAATTAATTAGAGGTGCTTTGCTGCAGTCCAAGCAACTGCAAAGGCTGATGTTTCTCCTGTTGGCTGATAAACTAATTGTAATGGTGAAACCTCAACAAAGGCAACACTCTTAAATGCTTTCTTCATTAATAATTCTCAATAATTACTTGACGTCAATGACCAATAAACATTTTGGAGAAGGGAAGTTGCTGTTAAGTGCCTGATGCCTTTGCTTCTCCAGTCACTGTGCCTGGGTTCCTGCAGCTCTGATGAATCCCCCAGAAAAGAGCAGAGAAGGCCAAGCCCAGTGTTTTTAAAGGAAAACATTAAGCAGGAAAAATGTGATTATTCACGTGCTTGTCCACGGGGAAGAGGAGGGAAGCTGAGCAACTGCTCAGCTGCTCAGCCCTTCTGCCTCCTGCCAAGCAGGCAACAAGTGGTGGCAGTACCAACAAGCAGACATCCAGAGGGGTGACCACCCATAGGTGCCCCTTTCCTGCCTTCCAGTACTGCTAAACCTCTGGTGGGGTGCTTCCCTGGGGGCAGCACGAGGGAGAAGGCACCTTCCCAGGTCTTCAAGAACTGTGTGGACATGGTTTAATGGCCACGGTGGCCTTAGGTTGACAGTTGGACTCAATGATCTTAGAAGTCTTTTCCAACCAAAACAATTCTATGTTTCTATGACTCTATGATTCTGTAAGTCCATGTCCAAGAGGTCTTCAAGGCCCTGCTGAGCATCCTCTACCTGTCAGCTCCCTCCCACAGGCATCCACTTACGTTCCTCTTCCCCCTCCTTCTCTTCCTCCTACTCCTCCTCACCCGAGGGCAACATCTCCCATCTCAGTGCTGCCAGGCTTGAAAACATCACCAGCTATATTTTATGGGGTGGGAGTCTGGGGGATTCTTGTCCATCTGCTGTTCAGCAGAGCCTTGAGAAGCCTGCCATTCATTCTCATCGTGGTGCTCCTGGCTGCAGCACAGTGCCAGCAGGGTTAACGTCCTTCTCCTCCTCCTCCTTCTCCTCCTCCTTCTCCTCCTCCTCCTCTTGGCTTCACAGCCATCTTAGAACCGCTGAAGCTGGATCTGTGCAGTCCCTGTTCCCACTCCTTTTACAGTATGGGCTGACTGGCCAGCCAGGGAGCCCAGCCGGCTCCTCCATCCGTCCGACTCCTTTCCTTCTTTGGATGTCCCCTGTGCCTGCAGCCCAGACATTGCCTTTCTCCCATGGGAGCGTGCCCCTGGCGAGGGGTGATGGCCGGGATGAGTGGCTGCTGGGGGCCGGGGGGCAGCAGCCACGGGCTGTGATTCTTGCAGAGGTTTTTCCAGGACGGCGCTGGGTGTCTGCCAAGATGAATGCCAGCCGGCTCCCGGGCATGGTTAGCACTTAGCGAGTCCTTTATATTTGCAAATCCCTTGGCAGGCCTTAGCAAAGTTTTCCTGCAGGGAAAGGTGGGAGAGGGTCACTGCCATTAGCAGAGGAGGATGAGGAGGGTAGCACAGCCCAGGGATATGAGCTGTTTGGGGTGAAGAAGCCTGCTGCAAAACATCCCAGCAGGGCTGGACACAGGGCTCCTTTGAGCAGGACAGCAGCAAAGCCTCATTTGGCTCTTGTCACTGTCCAAAATAGGCTGCAGTGCTTGGAGCAGTGAGCAAAAGTAGGGATGCCACAGGAGGCCACCCCTCACCCCAGAGAGCCTCAGGCAGGGAGGGCAGAGCTGCAGGCAGGCAGGTTCTGGTTCCCTCTGAGCTTTGTCCTCATCCATCAACCCTTGCATCTGGACTCAGGGGTCCCAGGGGTGTTTGCTGGCAGCCGTGGGAGAGTTGCTGGAGCATGCGCTGCTGTGGTCCTGACAGATGGACACGGTTGTGTCTGTCCTTCTGTCAGAACAACAGCAGTGCATGCTCCTGGCTCTGCATCCCCAGTACTCCATGGCCTGTTACCCAAATACCAACAGCTGCCCAAGGCTTTGTGCCCCCACCATGAGCTTGAGGAAAGCAGGGGAAAGGCCTCTGGGACTGAGAGGGGAGGCAGAAGCATGTGCCCCATCTCTGCTGCTTCAGCAGATGTCAGCATGGGGAGGAGGAGGTCATACATAGATCGTGTTTGAGGTTGGGGTTTTTTTGTTTGTTTCTAGAAGTCTTTTTGCATAGGATGGTCTCTGATCAGGGCTTGAGGGAAGAAGAGGGAGCAACCTGTGCAGGCATGCCAAGGTGTCTGAGGAGCTCCTGCTTGTGAGACCAGACATTCCCCCAGAAGGTCTATTGCCATCTATAACATCTGGCTGAGGAATGTAACATGGGACTGGCCAGCTCACCTCAAGAGTGGGGATGCAGGCAGGGTTGGACTGCTTCAGGCTTCCCCATCCTCTGAAAACACAAGGATTTGTTGGATGATGGTGAGATTCTGGGGAAAGAGGGTCAAAACCTGTCCTGTGTCTCTGGTCACCAGTTGGGATCTGAATGGGAATTTCAAGACTCTAAGCATCCCCCATTGTGTCCAGGGTTGAGCTGAGGGAGGTCTGTGGGCACAGGGCTCACTTGGGTTTGCAGATCACCAGCTCCCTCCCTCCGTGCTGTTGCAGGTTCCCACTGGCAGCAGCTGTCTCACTGCATTCCCCATGGCAGAGAGGACACTCCATGGGGGCTGAGAAGCTGTCAGTTGGAGGGTGGCTTTTTCACCTGCCCTGCAGGAGCACTGTGCCTTGTCTTGTCTGAGCTGGCATGAGGATGGCAGCCTGGGGTGTGAGTACACCTGTGTCCAGGGCTTGGGCTGCTTCTGCAGCCACCCAGCTCAGCTTCTAGCTAGTGGCAGAGATGCTCAAGAGCAAGGGGAGTCACCTCTGCCCAATCCAGGAGATGCTCCCTGTGCCAGTGATGAGCAGGAGACTGACAGGAGAGTGTGTCATGGGAGGGTGTATGATGGGTGAGCATGCAGGGGTAGTGCTGTGCAAACCCAGCAGCTTCCTAGCCCCATATGAGCAGTGGCACAGGTACAGCGAGCACCATGGCTGCCTTTGCTGCTCCCACAACATGGTCCTCTTCACCCAAAGGAGGGTGTGCTGCCACCCCAGCTGCTGGGGGGACAAGGCCAATCCCAGTAGACCCTCACTGCTCTGCAAGACCCATAGGTGGTCCCAGTACGGAGGTGTGTAGGGTTCAGGATGGTGGGTACCTTGGGCCCTGGGTCCAGCTGCTGTCCAGCAGGGGTGGTCAGTGGCTTAACTCCTTCTCTCCCACTACTTTCCATCCTCCTTCTTGGCTGTGGGGGAAAGGCTGGCTGGGCTGGGAAGCTCTTTCCTTTGGCCAGCACTGTGGTCATAGGGCAGGAACCAGGGCTAAGGCCAGCAGTTCTGGCAGCAGGGCCTCCTGGCCACCCAGGGAGCAGGTGTCCCAGCATGAACTGGCAGGCCAGCAGAGCCGGCAGCAGGAGGCAGGATGCCTGGAGTTCCCATCCTGCTTGGCCCTGTCTCAATGGGACTTGGTGCCAAGAGTGGGGGGATGGCTGCTGTGAGAAGCCAACAGTGCCTCAGCCCAGCCTGGCTTCCTGGTCGCACTGGAGTGGCAAGCTGTCATGGGGGCTACAGGTCCTCAGCAAATTTTGGGACATGTTTCCTTCCCTCCAGGATGTGCATCAGAGGGACAAATCCTGGTGTAACCCAAGTGATCCCTCTCCCATAGCCCCAGGAAGACGCTAAGTGCCGCTGGGTCAGGCACTGGCATCAGTGGCTGGTTTGGGTGAGGAAGCACGCCTGCATTTCTTTGGCAGGGAGGGCACAGGAAAGCCAGGCATCCTTCACTGGAAGGCCTGGGTGCCACCACTGCCCCACTGCCCTCACCAGGAGCAAAGGGAGTGTCTTCCCCCTGGGCAGGACCTGCACATGCCAGCACCTCTCTGAACCCCGCCGGGATTCAGAGTCGGGTGTGTGGACCCACAGCTTTTCACCAGCGGGCCAGCCCCATTTCTCAGGAGAAGCTCATTGTTTGTTTTCTGCTTTGCATCCTGTGTAAGCCAACGTGAGGACCTGCTCTGGATGTGCACAGGCAGATCCCAGCCGTGGGTGGGGGGGAGTGTCAGCAAAGCCCCCCAGCTCCTCTTGCACCAAATCCAGCAGCCGACAGGATAATAAATGAGGAGTCTATATTTAGATGCAGCGTCTGGAGCAGCGTCACGGTGTTGCCAGCGCCTTTTGCTGTTCAGCACAGGCAGGTTTCCCTGCTCCTCCAGCCTGATGCTACCTTTGTGGAAAAACTTGTCAAGGACATCCAGCAGCAGCTGGAAAAACACCCCAAACAGAAAAACCCACACCTGTGACAAGATCTTGGCACCCGCTGAGGGACGGGTAGAGTGGAGCATCCCAAGGAGCCTTGAAAGGGGCTGGCTTGGGGCCCATTTAGTTTGGCAAGGGCCTTGTTTTGTTGCGCAGAAGTCTGTAGTAAAGAGACACTGCAGGGATGGAGCCACCTCTTGTACCACCTGCACCAGTGTCAGCTCCTTCTCCCAGTGCTGCTGCTGGTGCAGCTGAGTCAGTGTCGCTCTTCTCTGTGCACTGGGACAGCTGATTCCCTTTCCCAACGAGTGATGCAAAGGCTGATCTGCAGCACTTCTCCCTCTCCCTGGTCCAACCTGTGCTCCCTGGATCAGACACTGTCTGTGGCAGGAGTGCTCCAGCCCTAGCACAGGTGGGCAGCTGGCTTCATCCCACCTCATCCTGTGTTTCAGCATGAGGGCTGGAGCACCTCTCCTGCAAGGACAGACTGAGGGGGTTGGGGCTATTGGAGAGCTGGAGAAGAGAAGGCTCCGAGGGGACCCTATCGTGACTTTCCAATATCTTAAGGGGACCTACAAGAAAGCTGGGGAGGGACTTTTTAGGGTGTCAGGTAGTGATAGGACTAGGGTGAATGGAAAAAAAATAGAAATGGGTAGATTTGGATTGGATGTTAGGAAGTTCTTCGCCATGAGGGTGGCGAGACACTGGAACAGGTTGTCCAGGGAGGTGGTAGAAGCCTCATCCCTGGAGGTTTTTAAGGCCAGGCTGGATGTGGCTGTGAGCAACCTGATCTAGTGTGAGGTGTCCCTGCCCATGGCAGGGAGGTTGGAACTGGCTGATCCTTGAGGTCCCTTCCAGCCCTAACAATTCTATGATTCTGTGATATCAGCTATTGCCCCATGGAGCTGCTAACCCATATGGTGCCTAAGCCTCTGGCAGTAGCCAGAGGGTTGTTTGGGAACATTTCCCTGCCAGAGCCAGGGCTTCTGGGCCTCCACTGACTCAAAAGGTGGCATGCAAAGTTCCCTTAAATCTGTGTTGAAATTTAAGGAGAAGCTGAAGTGTTGTGCAAAGGATCAGTAGCCCTGCTCCGAGCAGAGCTGCAGGCTTCCTGCTGTCCCAGTGTGAGGTCACTACTGGATTGGGAAGGATGAGATTTGCATGAAGATGCCTGGTGCTCAGATCTGGGGTTTTCCTTCATTTTGCAACATGTCATAGGCTGTTTGCAGCAGACATTGTCTGTGTGCTGGCTCCTCTCCCTGCCTAGCCTGGAGACAGTTTCTGCAGGCAAAGCCAAACACTGAGCCATTGCCATGGGATGTGAATGTGGCTGAGACAGCAGGTGACAGACAGGGTGGCCAGCTCTGCCAGAGGCCTCCTTTGTGGCTCTTGGCACCGTGAGTGTCTTTTCCTGCACCCTCCCAAATTTTCACTGCAACGAGTCCCAGGGAACAGTGTGCTTGGGTTCTTACTTCCCACCAAGAATGCAGCCAGGGTGGAAAAGGCCAGCACAGCCACAGTGCTAGCAGCACTCGCCTTTCTTGCCTCTGCTGCAGCCTGGGGCTTGTGCAGCCTCAGCCTCCTGCTCCTTGCTGAGTGATGGGTGTCATGTGGGTGCAAGCTGTGTGTGGACAACCTTCCTCTGGCTGCCTGTGGTGCACGCTGCATATCAGCAATACTGGGACACTTGAGGACAGCTCAAGGACTGTGAAACTCGCTGACAGGGCTGGTTCACAGCTGTGCTGGAGGATGACAGCGCGTTGTGCAAGCCCCCACACCAGCCCTACCTGCCAGGGCACCCCAGGGAGAGAGAGTCCCTGGTTCACAGCAGGCATGGTGTATTCAGCATGGGGACGGAGGCACCTGGGGAGCCTGGGCAGCTGCCTACAGGGGATTGGCAGCTGTTTTGGGAGGAGGAGGAGAAGGAGGAGGAGGAAGGCACCTGACTGCCAGGCAGCAGTCCAACTAGTTGAAACAGCTCCCATTGTGGTTTGCATAACCAAGCACAGCTTGACTGGGTTTGGGGACACGTGGCTCCACCCACTCGCCCACGGTGGGAAACCACACTGGCAGAGGAGCAGTGGATGGAGAGATTGAGAGGTTTGCTTGTTGCAGTGGTGTGCCCACTGTACCCATACTGCCAGGGGGTTGGAGGCACAGCAGTGGTGGGAGGGTGCAAAGCCAGATTTACCCACAGGCTCAGCCTGCATGGCCAGAGCAGGGTCTCACTGAGGTTCCCCCAGCTGGTGCCATGCTGAGTGTGGCCAGAAGCCTTGCTGCCCTGCCTCTGTGCTGGAGCCATTGCATTTCCTTCCAAGGTGACATTGGAGACTCTGCCCAAGGACACCTGGCCACGTTCCCACATGGTATCCCCTGGCACAGGGAATGGAGGCAGCCAAGTGAAACAGTTGGCCTCCAAAATGTGGGGAGATGGATGGGATAAAAGCGAGGTGCAGAGGCAGGCGGTGGTGAGGCCAGGAACTGAACTGCTCACATGACTGGGGAGCTGATACCAGACCCTGGGACCATTCAAAGTGTATGAAGGTGGCACACCAAACAGGTGTCTAAACCCTTGCAAGCCCTGCTTGGGGATTCAGGCCATGTGGAACATGGTACTGCCAGGGCAGAGGTGGCCACCCATGTGCTGAAGGAGACCCTCAGCTGTGATGCTCCCCACCTGGAGGTGGATGTTAGCACAGGACACCAGGCTATTGGATCCAGATTTCAGGTCTGGACTTCAGGCCAGCTTGCTGTAGGGTCTCTGGCTTTAAATTGGTCTCTGGATTAGGTGAGGTAAAAATAAGGCGAGGACAAGGCTTGGGAGCTGGCAAACTCAGGTCAGGGTTGTGAGTGAGTTGGCACAGGATGTGGAGCAGGTAAAAGGGTCTGATTTAAGCATAGGAAGTCATATTTGTGGGCTTCATCTTCACTGGTTTGGGGTGCAGATAGGGGTCCCCACCCCCAGCCACCACAATGCCAGAACTGCCAGACCCCACCTGGGCATGGAGCTCTTGCTGGAGCCTGTTGGGCTGGGGTTTTGGGAAGGGGAAAGGTGTGGTCCCTTGCAGGGGGGAATTTGGACTAGCATGAGGCTTTGTGTGTGGGGATGATTGCCTGGGTTTGCATGTGCTACTGAGGGAGCGTTTTGCCCTCAGAGAGAGTTTTCTATCTGGAGATCTTGGAGCAGTTTCTTTCCTGGGTGAGTCAGTTGTTTGTGAAGGGGGAGAGAGGAGTGACTGGTCCAGACGCCGGGAAAAGCTCAGAGGAGCAGCCAGGTTGGCAGCACTGGCTCCAGGCTGCAGCTTCCAGAAATGTTCCCTGCAGAGCCAAAAAGTGGTGACAGAACCCAAGACCTGGGTCCCTAGGGGTTGGTAGCCTGGCTGGGGTACCCACCAGTTCCCAGGACACTGGAATGCTGTAGCTCCAGGAAATGCCCAGGTCAAACAGGTTGTGTAAGTGAAAGTGCACTGGTACTGGCGGTGCCAGCACAGCAGCCCAGAGGTACTACTTGAGGATCATACCTCCACTATCCACCCTCTGAGTTGTCTACATAGGCTGTGGTCATGGGACCTGCTGTAACCTGTGCTCATTTCACTTTCCCCTGCCTCAGTTTCCCCACTGCAGTAACTGAAGCAGTATCAATACCACTGATCGGTTAATACCGGCGATTTCCTAGCACTGATGATGCCTGCCTGGAAAACACGCAGCTGGTCACCATCCCCCTTCCCAAACACTTCCCTAGGTGGTTGGAGGAGTCCCTGAAGGGGTGATGCAGCCATGTCAGCTCTCTGTAGTTTTGGGATTCTGGGGCTCCCACACCTTTTCCTGGGCAAGCCCAGGAGGTGGCAGTGCCCACACCGTGCCTGCCCACCAATGCCCAGGCTTCCCTGCTCCCCCCTTGCTGCTTTTCTCAGGGAGTGCAGACAGAGTTGTGCCAAAGCAGAGCCCAGTGGTGACCACACTCAGTGATGATGCATCTCTTCCGGTCAGGACACCTCCAGAAAATGGGAGACTGCAGTGCCCAGTCAGTGGGCTCAGCTGGAGGGAGGAGAGGAGGGACCCCCTGATTCAGGTGAAGAGATGTGGGGAATCCCTCTCCTTGCTCTCACAAGGAATCCTGGTGATGGGGAGCAGTGAGGTGCAGGCAGCATGACAATGCCATGGGGTACCAGAGCCTTGTGCAGTACAACATGCAGGAGCTGGTGTGGACAGCACTACCCATGCCCCTGCAGCAGTGCAGTGCAGCTAGGGGTGGCCTAAGGTGCCCATCCATCTGGCAGGGAGGGCTGGGCAGGGCTGGCACTTCCACCTGCACCAGGATATGTGCCTGGACATGCAGAGACAGGCCTGGTGGGAAGGTGTGGACAGATCTGAGCAGCTTTGCCCTTTCTACAGTGGTTTTCGTCCTTTGAAGCCCAATGCCTGCAGCTGAAAGCGTATTCCATGTGGGAGCTGGGCACAGCAGGTGCTCCCCTGAAGTCCCCACAGCAGAAGGGCCAGCACAGCCCCCATCTGACAGGAGAAAGGGTCTGTGGAGTCACAGTGGGTCAAGTTTGGTGATGGTGCCCTGACTCTGAGCAGGGCACAGCGTGTCACTGGAGCGTGCCTGTGGCGGCAGTGTCACGGCTGGACCTGCTGGGCGGTCAGGCTAATGCGGGAAGATCCTCCTTGCGCCTTCTTAACCCCAGCTTGAACCTTCCCTGTCTCCCACCTTGCCCTGATTAATGCTAAGAGGGTGCTTGGCTGCCAGTGGCATGGGCAGCACCGAGCAGTGCAGGACCCCACACTGTCTTCCATGGTGGGGGAGGCATCAACACCTCTCTGAGCTTTGGTACAAAACCTACAGGCAGGCAGGAGATGTGCTTTCCAACCTTCCCTGCCTGCCACCTCCTTGGCAACAAGGACAGGGAGTGCTCCTGGTGGGGGACAGGCTGCCTGGACAGTCCCAGCTCTGCATGGGAGCATCAGTGAAGTCCAAAAAGGTGCCTATGGCTCTGGGTAGTGAAGAGCATCCTGCAGATGACAGCCACAGACCTGACAGAGGGGTGACACCAGGTCGTGCTGCCGGCAGCCAGCAGGTTCTTTCCACCTGCTCATCAGTTGTGTGTGTTAAGGGGCAGGATTCAGGATGGCTTTAACCTCAGCTCCTGTTTCCTATCCATGGATCTGCCAGAATGCTCCAGGAATGACAGCCCCATGCTGAGTGCAGCAGAGCCAGGCTCCTTGCCGAGCCGCTGCCTCCTGCTAGCTGCCACCCAGAAAGCCCTGTAATTGGTGTCCCAAGGCAGGGGAGGAGTTTATTTCAGTAATGATAGCTCACCCCAAGCTGGCCTCCCCTCCACTGTCATTTCACAGCCCCAAGGCAGCAGCTCCAGAGCTGCCAGCACTGTGGGCTGAGCAGCTCCAGTGCAATGGGGACTGTGCCCCACCAGCACACTCACTGCCCGCTGCCTTCTCAGGGACCCCAAAAGCTTCCCAGCTTCCCCACATTGCCTATGCCAGCCCCCGGGAGTAGTTCAGGAATTTCTAGGACCACAGGCTGTGGATGTGGCTCCTGACAAAGCCAAGGGAAGCTTTTCAGGCACAACATCATGGCGGATCCCGAGGCTGTGGCTGTGGGTAGGGAGCTCAGCTGGGGCTGGGCTTGCCTGGGCAGCTCTGGAGCTGGATCTCAACAGGGCATGACACAGTGATGTTTACCCTGTTTCCTGTGAACAGTGTCTCTGCTTTTCACCTTGTGCTACTGTGGGTTCAACCTCACTCATTGTGTGGAGGGCTGGTGGAACAGTTGCTCACTGCCTCGGGGCAGTTATTCACTCTTCCAGCTATCTGAGAGGGATGAAGAGCTGCCATTGCCAGGGGAACGGTGCCCACAGAGATGAATTGGTGCTAGCTGGGAAGGGTTGCACCACGGGAGGACGTTTGCAATATCCTCTGCACAGACTGGGCCTCGTGGAGCCCCATCAGCCTGCAAGCTGGTGATCAAGCCTCCAAAGGGGACAGTGGGCAGAGAAGGGCAGGGCAGGGCTGCCCCTCCTCCTGCCCCTGCAGCCACCCCAGCCTGGGGAGATCCTCCTCACTGGTGTCCCTCTGCCTACAGCTGTCATGTGGCTGCTGGCTACAGAAGAGGAAGGTCTGAAAATAATCTCCCCCTCATGTTTTCCTTTCAAAAGGAGGGAGGTGTTACTGTGGGGAATTTTTGTGACCAGCAGAGCTGGCTAATAGTCAGCTCCTTGGTGAGTCAGGCACTTGCCCCCTCCCAAGGCTCATCCTACACCCTGTGGTGCCAGCCTTGCTGGAGCTCAGAGGTACCCCCACTCCCAGGCCTCCCCAGTGTGTTTTGCAGGGCCACAGCATTTCCTGCCACCTCCAGCTGTGGGCCTGTAGTCTCAAGAATTTTGGGATGCTGATGTCCCTACTGGTTTTGGCCATGGTTCCCACTGCTCTTGCTTTGTCCTTGCCCTGTGCTGGCTGTGCTGCCTCACTGGGAAATGCTGTGGTGAGGAGGTGAGCATCGTGCTGGAGCAGCTCCTGCCTGTGCCTCAATCCCTATGGCCCAGGGGTTGCATGGCAGGGAGAGACCTCCTGAGTTGATGGGATGATTTCTGGAGCAACTCCTGCTTGTGCCTCAAGCCTGTGGCCAGCGGGTCTCACGGCAGGGCTGGAGACCTCCTGAGCTGATGGAACAGTTCAGTTCCCACTGTGCTCAGTGCAGGCAAGTTTCTGTCTCTCAGTCCTGCCTTGGGTTTGGGTCAGATAACAGGAATTCCGTAGAAAACACAACCAGGGTTCAGGACCAGACCTGTGTCCTGCCTAGCTGATGCCATTAAGCAGTGCCAGCCCTGCTGCCTGCAGCACCACCTGTCAGTGTCTGGGGCAAGGCTGGCAGCAGCCACTGGCATGTGCCTATTTGGGGTGCTGGCTTCTGCTGTGCCAGGATCAGAGGGTGGTGTTTGCTGGGTTGTCTGCTGGCAGGGTTGGCGTGGGGTGCTGTTGCTTGGCTGGAAGGGTGCAGGATAAAGCTGTCACACTTCTCTTGCTATGGGAAACACTGTTATCAGCACGCTGTGTGTGCCTGACCATGCTGGTACTGCCTGGCCAGCCCTCTGCCTGACAGACCGTATCCCAGGGACAGGGCAGCCCAGCAGCCTGCATGGCACGGCACTTGGCAGCAGCCACAGTCAGCAAGTGCCCTTTCCATTAGCTGGTGTTGAAAGGAGCTGCATCTACCTGCTGCCTCCTCTCCTTGTATGGGGCAAGAACATCAGTTCTCCTTTTCTGCCCTTGTCTGGTGCTTGGTGGTGCTGTGCTAGAGAGTGACAGTGGTGGGAAGGTGTTCTGGGCTCGGTGTGGGGTTGCTGGAGCTGTAAGGTCTCCCTGGCTCTGCCCAGGGCTGGCCTGTCCCAGAGCTCCGGCAGAAATAAAGTGGACTCAGGTTTAGAGCCCAAATAAACAGCTCCCAACTAGAGTGTGAACATGCAGCTCTGTAAACCATGATGCACTTTGCTGCTGCCCTTGTTCCTAAACCTGACACACCTTTGTTTAAAATGTTCCAGCAAAGTGTTGTTTATTTAGGGCATTAATACCAGTACCTCAAGCTCCTCTTTTCTGTCGTGTGACTCAGGGATAGTTCAGTGCAATTTCTTCCATCTTCCTTCCATTTCAAAGATACCCTGGCAAGTTCATGTTTACTGTTTGCAGTTAATGGTTAATATTCCCTGCGACTGGCATCTCGTGATTGATCTTAATTACACCCTTCTAATGTAAGACAAAAGTCAGTGAGCAAGACCATGTTCGTGCTCAGGCCACGGCGCCAAGCCTGGTACCCAGCACCCCTTGTCTGGCTGGTGCCATGGGGCTGGGCGCCTGGTGCTGCCTATGCCCTTCCCCTTGCTCCTTCCACACATAATGGGTTGTGGCAGGGGGTGACTGCTTCACGTGTGCCAGTGCAGGGTGCCTGGCATGGGGCGGACAAGCAGCAGTTGGCTTTGAGCAGCTCGAGTGGAAGAAAGGATCAGCCTGCTATTTATTTTGTCCAGGCTTTAAATGCTAGAGCTGGTTTTGTCTCTTGGTGGCTGGGCTGAATCATGAAACCAGATTAGTAGAAATTAAAAAAACATTAAAAATCAATAGAGTGCAGAGGGTGAAGTGCCCACTTTCTAGCAGGACAGCAAGGTGTTGCATGCCTCTGTACAGGCTTGGGAGACTAGAGGATTCCTGTGCTCCTTTCCCCCCTAAACTGGGGAGCTGGATGGAGGAGTGGCAGCCTGCTGCTGTGCAGCCCTGCTCTGCACTCCTCTTGCCTCCCTCTACCATGTCCCATTGGTGGGTTTGCACACCTCTGCCTTTGCTGCCTCCTAACTGCTCGCCCTCTGCTTTGGGGCTTTCAGGCTATAAATATCGAGGGGTGGCAAGGGGCAGCTGGGCCAAGGTACAACCCGACACCACCTCTCCCTCATTCACAGTGACATTTTGTCAAATGCCAGTGGGAAGGGGGGTTGCTTATCTGCTGGCACACATTCTGGTGACCTTCACAGCTCTAGCCAGGTGCCTCCTTGCCGTATTTACACTTATTTTTAGCTCTCTCCTCCATTTCCACCTCTGCCCTCCTCCCTGGTACTGCAGGGGGCTGCCTGCCTCACATGGGTCCCTCTGGGCTGGGAGGGATGTGAGTGAGCTGGCGCATCCTCGCGAATGGTAAGGGACTGGCAGCACCCAAATTCGCCCCCCAGGGCACTGGCAGCCTGACGCATGGCAAATGTGTCCCCTGGGTGGGAGTCACCGGGACAGCAGGGTGCCCCCGGGGGCAGATGGGGCTGAGTTTGGCCCTAGTGTGGGTCATGGCGTCGGCATGCCCCCATCACCTCCCCGTTCTGGTGCTGGGGCAGACTGGGGGGGTACTGGGATCTGCAGGTGTCTGTCTCTGCTGCCCGAGTGGAGCTCCCAGCTGCCCAAAGCAGGGGGCAGCCGTGCTCAGCGCTGCACCAGCCAGCCTGCTGCCACCTGCCTGAGGAAGAGTTCAGCCCGGTGAAGCAGCCGTGCGGTGCCCGTCTGCTGCAGGTCTGTAATCCCCGTTTCAAGCAGTCTGTGATTACGGATTTCCCCGATAAGCCCAGGCGGCTCTCCCCAGAACCTCTGCCCAAGGATTTGCTTTCCTTGTTCGAGGCAAGCCTGGGGCGAGGGTGAGGAGGGCGAAGCTCCCCAGCCGGCCATGAACATGGGCACTGGGAGCCAGCGCTGCCCATGCCGCTGAGGGAGGGCTGGCAGGAGCTGGTACGTCATGTTCTCAGCATTTCTCACCTTCTGCTGGTTTGGGTCCCAGCCTAAATGCTACTGGCTAATTTGGGGCTCTGTCTCCAGTATGTGTGTGTGTATATTTATCCCTTATTGCTTTGGTAGGCACTGGGCTGTGGGGAGGCTCCATGGAAGGCTGAGTCACTGCTTCAGTTCCTTGGCGAGGAGATGGGCTGCCTGCTTCTGGCCGGTTCCTTTGGCCCCTCTCAGGAGATGTTGCTTCCCTTCCTTTTTCCCGAACAGCAAAGTGGCATGTGAGTGACAAGGCAATTGCAAAGCATCCTGGGGCCTTGTATGCAGGCAGCAATGCAGGTCTGACCTCCCAGGCTTAAACAGGATTAAGTTCCTGCAAAGGCGCCGTGTCCGTCCAGCAGCGCTTCGTGCCGGCAGGCTTCAGAAGCTGGAACTTTTGCAGCCTCACTAAGCATGAGCACAATGCGTGTGCCATCGCCCAGCACGCTTGGAGCCTCGCTCCAGAATGCTTGGCCACAACTTCAAGGGGCTGGACCCAGGGGTTTGCAGATAAGGGAAATTTCTACCTGTGCTGTTGTCGGGAACCACAGGGGAGAGGACCTTCAGGTCTCTTTGTTACGGTCACTGTGCCATCCCCAGCTCCTCTGTGCCAGTTACAGGCGCTGCAGGCAGCAGCCAGCTGAGCTCTCTTGCTTGCCCTGGTTTAGGTTGCCTGGCAGCAGGGTTGCAGTTTCTCCAAAATGGTGTCCGGAGGCGGCATCGCTCCTTTCCTTCTTTCCCAGCCTTGCTGCAGGGAAGGCAAAACCCCAAAGCATCAGCATTTGCCTGAAGGCTGCTGAGCTCCAGCTGGCAGGTGCCTGTTTTCAGGCTGGTATGCAGAAGCTGCCTGCCCCCTGGGCAAGCTAGCCAGCACATATGTGGAGCCAAAGTCTGCTCTTGGTCAGCTCACTGGGTTCGGCTGCCCCTGGGAACCAGCAGCTCAGCCCCAGCCTGGCTGTCCAGCCCTGCTGACTGGGAGGTTTAATCTGAGCAGCTCAAATCAAACTTTTCGGTTAACACTGAAAAAGAAGAAAACATTTCCTGTCTTGTTAATCCAATATTTGAATTAGAGTTGGGCTCAGAGAGGAGCTTCATCTCTCTGCAGAGGCTGGTTCTCACACCAGAGTTAATGCTGCTCCCAAACGAGAGAAAGACCTGAAAGGGGAAATGTCCCACCTGCTGTCCTCATGACACAGGGAGCCAGCACTGAGCTCAATGGGGCATAGTTGGATGTGGCTTCAGCCAGCAGCTGCCCTCACTCAGCTGCTGGACACATGCTGGAGCTGCTGGGTACATAAGAGATGATTGCCTACATTGTCTGCCCTCACAATTGGGTAGGGAGATGGAGCTAACTCCCTGGCCAGCTCCCTGTCTTGCACTACCTTGCCACTGCCCTGGGAAGGGCTTTGGAAAGGGACAGGGAGTTGGAGCAGCACGTGTCCTGGTGGGTACAGTCCTCAGAGCACCCAGGAGCTCTTCCATTTGCAGTCCTGGGATACAAAGGGATGCTGACCAAGGAGCCACCAGAAGCTTTCAGGCTGACTTGCTTGCATGGAGAAGGCACAGTGCAGGCCAGGGGCAAACCAGCCCCTCCTTATCTGCAGTGCTTAGGGAGAGGCCCTGCTGGTACTTACCTGGAAATGTTTAGGTGCAGCTGAGGCTCCCTGAGGCAGGACAGAGGGCAGGGTGACCTCTGGACGTCCTTGACTGCCAGTTTGGGGACTGTCCCTTGTACTTTCTCACTGTTGCCAGCTCTGACGTGGTGGACATGGATGGTGGGGCTGGCAGTGGGGCAGTGCAGCAGTGGTCAGCACAGGGCCCTCCTGCTCTGCCCCTGTGCCTGGGCATGCACAGCACCGCTGCTGCTGGATCCGGCCAGCCTCAGCAGGGGCATGAAATGAGCACAAACTCTTGGCACAAGGACCCCTGCCAGCTTCCTGGGGCAATTCCTGCTCCCACAATGGAAGTTGTAAGCCCCTGGCAGTGGGGAAGAGCTGTCTGAGCTCAGCAGTAAGAGAATAAAAACATTAATGCTCTGTCCTCCCAGCAAGGAAAGCCTCTGCAGAGGCAAAGCTCCTTGCAACACACAAGTGAGTATCATCTGCCTCTTTGTCCTGTAATTGCAATTGCATTTCTGCTAGGGCTGAGCTCAGAGTTGGGTCATGCTTTAGAGAAAGCCAAGGAGGATGGCTTTGAATGGAAGCCATTCTCCCAGATTTTAGCTTTTTTGTCACCTTTTAGCTTTGACTTTCAGGTGCCCATGCAGTGCTGCCATGGGGTATTCCTGCTGCCAGAGGGTATGCCCAGACTTGGGCTCCTGCTCCCCCAAAGGATGTAGATGTGTGGTACAGGGGCACCCATGTGGCTGCTTGGTCATCTCTCTTCCTTGGAGCTGAAATTCATCAGATAAGTCAGAATCAGCTGCCAGCAGCTTTCTGGTCACAGCCATGCTGCAGCGCACATGGGCCAGGTGTCTGGGCTGGAGGATGCCTCCAAATTTTTGAGCATGTCTCCATGGGTGTTTGCTGGCTGCACACCAAGAACCCATGGCTGATCTTCCTACAAACTCCCAAGTAAAATTAGAACAAAAGTTCACTCCTCTCCCAAGACAGCAGGAAATGCAAAGGGTGGGAAAAATGAAAGTTGGAGCAGATGAGGTTCCAGTGCCCGTAGGCAGCCTCCCCCCTAATCTGCTGCCACCCTCTCCCTGGGTGGGGGGCTGGGTCCCACTCCTGTGGCTGGCCCAGAGGGTCCCTGCTCTCAGCGCTCATTGCTGGGCTAGCAGTGCTCAGAGTTGTGGATTTCCTCCAGAGACTCAAGTCTTCAGTGGCTGGAGCAGTTAAATGAGCCATTCTAGCAGAGGGCTCTGGCTGGAGACAAGGCTTCATACTGGAATGCCCTGATGGGTGTCTGTGCAAGTGGCTCCCCACTTTTTCTGAGGGGGTGGAGGACTGACACAGAAGAGCTGGGCAGACCTGACCTGTGCTAGCTGGGAATCTGGGAGCATCCCCTGTGAACCACTGTCTCAGGGTGGCTGCATGCAGTATGGCAGTACCAGGGCACACCTGCCTCTGGGTGCCCAGAGAGGGCAACTCAGCAGCATTAGATTGCAGGAGTTTATTTTTACCCAGCCCTATTACCAATGGGGACATGTCACATCTGTGGAGCTGATCAAAAGACATCCCAAGCACTGGTGTCAGCTGCTCCTTGTGATCTCAGCACCAGGATCTTTTCCCTTGTGGCATATCAAAAGGAGCAGGAGAATTTGACTGCTTTGCTATTTTTAATTGAATGCACACAGGCACACACAGACACACAGACACACACACATATATATATATGTATGTATGGCTTTTCTAAAAATAAAAGCCTTTCCCTGTGTTCCCATGGGAAGATTTGGGGAGAAGGGGGAGCCAAAGTTGTTGTAAGACCTTTTCTGGAGCAGGCAAAGGAGCGCTAGCAAGAAAGCAGGGACAAACTGCAGCAGGTAAGGGACACATCTGAAAGGCCAAAGGACATGTGTTCCCAGAGCAGCTCAGGATGCCCCTGAGCAAAGGAGATAGGGAAAAATGTAAAATCTGTGTCCTCTGGAGCTGGCAGTGAGGAGGACAGGGACTCTTCACCACCTGCCACCTGTGCTCTGACCACCTGGGGAGGAAATGCTTTTGCAGGACAGGTTTGAAGGGCCCCAGCCTTGCAAGGTCCATGAGGAGCATCTGGATCCTGGAGCTGCTCAGGGATTTGAATAGGCAATTTTGTGCTCAATATAATTGCTGGCACCATGCTCATAGATGTCTACTGATATACCTCCCTCCATCAGCAAGGTGGAGGAAGGATGCTGGGAGGAGCATCGCCCCAGCATGGGGGCAGCTCCCTGTAGCTCCCAGCCCCACTGCAGCCATAGGCATGACTGGGCTGGCAGCCCATTGCAAGGATGCAGCACTTCCCTGCTATCAGGCCATCAGGACCTTCTCCTCTACCCTTGCTCTGTCCTCCAAACCAGTGTGTCTTCCCCTCCCACTGCCCCTGGGAGTGGACAGAGTGAAGAGTGGGGGAGAAACACAAAATGGGAGCGAGTGTGCACAGTAGTGTCCTAAACCTGATGGGGAGCATGGCACATGGGTTCCTCAGCTATGGGAGCAGAGTCAATAATCCCAGGTTATCCTAGTTTAAAAAAAAAGACAAAAGAGAGAATCATGCAGGACTGCAGCTTGATTTGAAATCTCTTGTCCTTCCTGTTGAGTGCTGGAGGACATCCTTGCAGGAGGGGAGGCCCTCACATTCTCCTGCCCCTGCAGGCTTTCTCACACGCTCAGATGTTTGCCTTCTCCAACATCCATTTGCTCTGTAAATAAACTTGCTTCCCACAATCACCAGAAAACTCCCCCTGGGCAGCCAATACCAGGAGGAGTTGGACCAGGCCTTTCCCCTCCATGTTTGAACCTGGCCACTAGAAGCAAAACCAAGCATGGCTTAAGGGCTTGGTGCAGCAGTGCAAGCAGGCAGTGCAGGCAGGCAACAAGCAGGGCAGCCTTGGTGCCAGCCCTTGCTCCTGCAGGTGCTGGATATAGCTGTAGGCTTTGTGGCCAGGCAGTGGCAGAGAGCCAGGTAGAGGTGGGACAGGTCCCAGTTCCTTTCTGAGGTTAAATGGAGATTTTTAGCTCAGTTCTTAGAGCTTGCATCACCCAGTGTGCACCTGGACATCAGCTTGTGCCTGTGCCATTTTCCTCATCCTGCATGTGCGACGTGGCAGCCAGGGTCTGTACTGCCTTGGGACGTATAGCCTCCCCAGAGAGACTGTCCCCAGGTTGCTCAGTGCCATGTGGCAGGGACAGGGTACAGAGCAGCCATGCTGACCAGGCATGAGGTCACCCACTGGAGCCTGGCCCCATGCTTTGCTGTCTCATGTGTGCCCAAGTCTGTTGCCTCGCTCTGTTATGACTGATCCCCAGGTCAGCTGGATGACCCTGGATGTCACTCTTAGGGCTCTAGAGGCAGAAGTGGCTCTCATCTCTGCTAAGAGCACCAGCAGCTACTTTGCTAGGGTCTGGGGGATTGTGCCTGAACTTCTGCTTGCTGGAGGAGGTGAGGCTCTTGCAATGCAGATGCTGCCCTTTCAACACTTGCCGCAGTGCAGGACACCAGAAGGGGGTTTGGTGGTAGTTACAGGGTGGCTTTCAGTAACCAGCAGTGCCAGGCTGTGCAAACTGATTTGTGAGATGCACAGGGAAAAGGTGCCCTCCATGCCCTGCACTGCCCTGTGGTTGCACCTGCAGCCACTAACCAAAGCTTATTTGAAAGAGGGCCTGAGTGATGGGCTTGAGCAGGGCCACAAGGGGAGACAGGCCACCTGTGCAGGGGGCTGCTGCTGCTTGTTGCTGCCTGCCCCTCTGGCATGGTGTCAGGCTCATCCACCCCTTTTCTCTTCTCCCCAGTATGAGGTGTCTGGCGAGGAGCACCTCTACTCTGACTTCCCAGAGATTGATTTGTCTCAGCTGGATGCCAATGACTTCGACTCTGCAGGCTGCTTCAGCGAGCTGCAGTGGTGTGGGGAGCACTCAGAGACCAACTCCAGCCAGTACAGCACCGACGACTCCGAGCTCCTCCAGGTATCCTCATCCTCCGGGCACAGGTTATCCAAGGATGGAGGCAGGGGCAGGGGAGGGGAAGAAGGAAAGAGGGGACACACACAACTATTAATAGCTCCTCCCCAGCTGTTTAGTGCTCCATTAATTTGTGCACCAGATCTAAATGGGGCAAGCAGAGTAAGGCTAATGAGGAGGTGGATGGGCAGGGGAGGGCTGCTGAGCCAACCCTCCTGTGATGTATTATTAGAAGGGAATTACAGCTGGTTTGCTAGGGCAGCAGTGTGGGGCTCAGGCAGAAAGAAGCCCCTTCCCATGGCTCTCCAGCTTTGGCATTCTCTCTGGGCTTGGTGCTGAGATACTCCCAGGCACAGGCAGGGCTGGTCCTCGTCCCTCAGGACTGTTTGTGTCTCTCCTTGAAGAGGAGGTGAGTATCTGGCAGAGCTGGGGCATCAGGGCAGGGCTATGAGCACAACAGGCAGGTTGGAGGCAAGGGAGTTGTAGAAGCTGCCTGGGGATCAGGAGCAGAACAAGATGGGAAGCCTGCTTACCTTTCCCTAAGCTCTTGCTATGCCAAGGATGTGCCCTATCCTCAGGGGCTGTGCCCTCCTGAGCAGCATCCAGGCCCTTACCCCTTCAGACCAGGAGGTTGCAACCCAGTGATGTCTGCTAGTCACCGACTCTGGGTTACGTTTAGAGAAGATGGAGGATTTGTGTTGAAGCAAGGAGGGGGAAAAAGGCCCCAGTATTTTCTAACCTGGCTGTAATAACAACCCTCTGGCTCCTATGCCGTGCTGATGCTGTGCTTGAAAATGGTCCAGTCCAGCTGAGGGACCTTCATCACGAGATGCATATTTTCCGCTGAACTTCCTGGGGAAAAGATAAACAGAACAGAAATGCAGAAGACAGGCCCACTAGGAGCAGTGGAGTATGATGAAATGTATCCCACTGAACTTGTATGCACAGCAGTCTCATGCCAATAGCAGGAGGAAAAGAAATGGAGCCAAAAATGGAGCATCCTGCTGCCTTTCCCTGGAGCCTGCTCTAGTGACTGCTCTAGTGCAAGGTTAGGGCACGGAACAAAAGACATTTAATTTCCAAACAAGATTAGAGAAACACAAGAGGCTGTGTGCAGTCAACAGTCCTCCTTGCTAGCCTGAATTTACCCCTGTGCTAATTTTATAGCTGATGGTAGCCTGCTTTTTGTTGGACATGGTTTACATTCAAAATATGATGGAGTAGGACCAAAAAGAAGGAACTCCTGGCTCACTTCACCCATTCCTCAGCTTCTGCATCTTCTTCTGGGCTTTTGCACTGTATATCTAGACTGGAAGGGGACTCATGGGCCTGTGCAGGACTGAGAAGGCACTGGGAGAACTGGAGGTGCATCAGCCAAGGCGAAGCCCAGATGGGAAGAGGGGCCTATGGAGACAGGTTGGGACAGGGAGGAGCAGCCTGTGGCGCTGCCTGGTCCAGCACAGCCCCAGACACTGAGAAAACTCCTGTCAGCATTCCCAGATCATGCTGTTCACTGAGAGCCCCCAGGCTGGAGGCAGGGGTTGGGAACTGTTGATCCAAGCAGACCCCACACTGCTTCGTGCAGGCTGTGGCATCTGCCCAGCGGTGCAGCCCAGGCTAAGCTTCCCCTGTGCCCTCCTGGGGGACTGTGCTCTTTCATCCACTGGGCAGCCCTGGGCTGAGCTTACTTACACCTCAGATTTTCTTTGCCTTCATTGTCAGGAGAGCTGCAAATAACCAGCCATGCCCGCTTGGATGTCTTCATCCCCACGGAGGGCAGGGGACTGTGCCTACCCCCTCCCCAGGCTCCCAGTCCAACTGGATGCTGCTCCCAGCAAGCAGTTTTCTTGGGCAAGGAGCCTTTTAATCACAGATCCTCTGTCTGCTGCTTGCTGTTTGCCTCATGATGGGGTGGAGGCAGCCACTGTGAGAGAAGATGCTCTAATTCATTCTTTTCCCACTGGGGTGAAGGGGGCCGGACCATCTCCTTTGCCAGTTGGGTCTCTCTCCTCCTGATCCCATCCAATCCCAGTGCTGTGCTGAGAAAAAGCTCTCCCAAGTCCTCTGCAGGGTCACTGGCAAGCATGGGTGCTGGTACAGCACCACCACCCCTCCCTCACCTGTGCCCAGCACCCCCTGGTTCTGCTGCCCGTCCTAACTGCCCACCTCTGCCTGCTCCTTACAGATAATAGACGGCGAGAACGAAGCGCTGCTGGCAGCCCTCACCGAGACATTGGATGATATACAGGGAGATGACATGAGCCTGGCTGCCTTCCGAACTATGGAAGAGGGGGACACACTCAACCATGCCTACACCTCGCCTGCCCCCTCCCCCAAACCCACCGTCCCGGTCACGGGCGGGCCACCCCCGGCCCCCGAGGTTGATGAGCTGTCTCTAGTAAGAACCCACTTCCTACTGTTTAAGGTGGATTTGGATGAGCCCCTGATAAGCCGGCTGCATGGGTATGATAGGAAGCAAAGGTCTGAATTTTTTCATTCTAGGCTTAAAACTCTTTTAACCGTCAATACCAAAGCATTTACTTGTATTGTATACGTATACATGTTCTGCATCATTGCTGTCACCTCCATCACCATCCTCACGGGGAACCAGCTGTGTGTATACAAATATATATATATATATATGAAGGGGGTGGTGGTGGGTGTCAAAGGGGTGGGGGCTGCTTTGACAAGACCCACACCTGCTTTTAATTAGATGTGTGGATGTGGGCCTGCCCGGGGTCTCCCAAGTGCATCTCAGCCCCGTCCCCATGGGCAATGGTGGCTCATCCTGCCTGGCTCTGCCCTGGGGTTGATCTCCCTGCTGCTCTCACAAGAGGGACAGAGAGGACTTGGCCAGAGTTTCCGAAAGCCCATGCCCTCAGCGTTCAGCAGGAGGGTTTGACCCCCCCCCCCCATGCCTTCCACCACAACCTCCTCGGGGGCTGTGTTGCTTCCAGTCCCTGCTGATTTCCTGACCAGAGCTTCCCTCTCGGTTCCCTGCAATATCAGGGCTCGAGCCTTGCTCCCCCTCCTGGTCACGACTAACTGTCAGCACTTGAAGCAAACCGCCACCATCCCCAGGAGATCCTCTGGAACAGGGGTACCCAGCCCACTACTTCCTGGGGCTCACGGTCCATCCCCCGGGGCCCCCAGCCTGGCCGCGGGGTCTCCCCAGAAGCCAGGGCTGTGGTGGGGAGGAGCGACATCCAGTGGTGAGAGTGTGCATTTCCACCGCCCACGCCCTGAGCAGGGGTATATATCACACACGTGTATGTGTATATATAGGATGTATACGTTGCAGGAAAAGGTGCTGGTTGCTTCCACCAAGAGGAGCTGCATGCCTAAAGCTGTGGCTGCCCCAGTTGACACTGCCCAGCAGACTGACTTGGGCACCCCCTATTTCTATCACCCCTTAAATCCCCCCCCTCACCTGGCCTGGGGCTCTGTGCCTGTTGGCCGGTGTGAGAGCCCCCGATCTGTCTCCTCCATGCCCCTGGCACCTACGCAGTCGTCTTGCTGTTGAGCTGTTGTCGCCTTCGGTTGTTAGCATGACTTGGGTGGATTATGAAATGTTGCTGGGGGGAGGGGGGAAGGTGTGGCTTTGTTGTTTTTCAACTAACCAGAAATGGGTTTGAGTATGCTGGTCTGCCGATCAGAAGTGGTGGCACTGTGGGTAGCCCCACTCCCATTGCCCATGGGCTGGACAGACTGTGTTGGGGAAGATCCCCAACAGGTCCCACAGGGGCTTACATCTGGAAGATGCCTTGAGCTCGTTAATGAGTCAAGGTCCCCTCTGGATGTTTTGGCTAAATGAGAAATGCACCGGGATCTGACCCATCTGCTCAAACCTGCCACTCCTGCCAGTGTAATGTCTCTGTCACCTAAGGGCAGAACTGATGGAATGAGAAGTTTGAGTGGCATGACAGTTCCTGTGCCCCTGGGAAGTAAATTCCCTCATGTCCCTACTACCCTGACCTGCCTGGGGGTCCCTGGGGATGAATGCTGTGGAGACAGCCCTTGCCCGCTCAGGGCCATGTGCCACTGGGTGCCTGTCCCTGCAGCCAGGGGGAAGTGGGAAATGCCTTCCTGCCTTTTTATATTTCCCCTGCCCCCCATTTTTGGGTCTGATGCTGAGCAGTGGATGTGCCCAGTGCAGGTGCAAGCCGCGGGGCTCTGGCCCAGCCGGCACTTTCACTCGCCCTTGCTGTGATGCCGACTCCTTTTCTTGCCACTTCTCTTTGCAGCTGAAGAAGTTGCTCCTCTCTCCATCACACGTGCCTCCGAGCTGTGAGGCTCAGCGGGACGGGAGCACCCGGCGCCCCGGGACCCCTAAGTCCCGACCCGCACGGCCCTGCACAAAGGTACTTGTCAGCGGGCAGAGCTCGAGCCCGTCCAGCGCCCACCTCGCAGGAGCCATCCTGCAGGAGGTCACCAAAGGACGGCGTCAGGGAGTGTGGGCAGGCTCTGAGCTAGGCCAGGGGCTGGGGGCAGGCGAGTCGCTGGCATTCCTATCCTTGTCTGCATGGGGGTTGCAGTCTGGGCTCAGTGAAACCTCTGGGCTTCATGCTGAGCTGAGAAATGTTTCGATCTCATTTGGACCCAGTGGGGTCAGGCCTTTCCCAGCTGTTTTTGAAAGCACTGTGTGCTCCCTGGCCACCCCCTCGACGCTGATTCTCAGCCCAAGCTGGGTGCTATTGGCTGGGAGAGCTGCATGCCGTGCTGCAGAGCCGACCCAGTCACTTAAGCTAATCTCCTGAAACCCAGCAGAAGTTGCCATCAAAGACATTTCTACTTGGCTAATGGTAATTGTGTGGTGCATTAGGCCTGGCAAATTAGATTGCCTGGGAAGAGCAGCAAATCCCTCCTGGGGAGAAGGACTATCATTGCATGCCAGCTGTTGGAAGGACAGTGCTTGGGCCTGTTGAGCTGCCAGTACCCCCAGGCCCAGTGGAAACCCCCTGTGGTGTGGGGCTGACCCCAGGCATGTTGGGATGCTGGAGGGCCTAAACCTGGGGCTTCAAGGATGTGGGGTGGCTCTGTCAGCCCAGGAAGCCTCTTGCTCTGTGCCTGGTACTTGTGTCAGGTCACGGCTGTGGGCTTGAGGCTGACTTTTCTCCTCTTATATCTCCAAAGGTGGAGGGTCCCCGGGACAGAAGGGTGAGTGTCCCGCAGACGCAGAGCCGCAGCTGCACCGAGCTGCACCGGCACCTGACCTCCACCACTCCTTGCCCCCAGACCAAAGGCCCTGGGGCACCTGAGGAGTGCCCCAGCAGCCGCCACCACCAGTCCCCAGGTGACTGCACTCATCATGAGGATGACAGTGACTCCAGTGAGGACTCGCTGAGTTCTGGTGACTCAGTGACCCCCTCCTCCTTGGCAGATGATGGCCCCAGGAGCCAGTTCTGTGAGGGGGAGATGCACTCGATGGTGGAACTCATCCGCTACATGCACACCTATTGCCTGCCAGCGCGGAAGATGCCTCTCCGTGACACCGCCGACGCCAAGGCCCAGCCTTGCAGCAGCCCCTTCAAGAGAGCAAAACCGGACTGCCCTGCAAAGCCAGGCACCCCTGTCAGCACCCAGAGCCGGCCAGGCTGCACCTGGCAAGTGTCTGGGGCCTGCAAGAAGCCTGGAGCATCCTTTTCCATCCTAAAGGAACTGCTGGCACGGGACCTGCTGTGCGATGTGAGCAAGCCATACCGCCTGGGCAAGCCTGTGTATGCTGCCCTGACCCAGCCACCTGGCTCCCACTCCCCTGTGCCACTACCCCACGATGGGGAGGATGCCGCTGGGACCTGCACATCCAGAGCCAAAACAGCAACAGAGAAGGGTGAGCCACGGCAGAGCGCCAGGCCCGAGGCAGAGGCACTGCGGGAGCCAAGTGGACTTGAGGATGATGCTGGGAAGTGTGTGGCTGTCCTGGGTGTAGCTGCAGGGAAGGTGGCCCGCAAGCAGGAGAGCACCATTTATGCTGTCCGTCGATCCAAGAGACTCAACCCTGAGCTTGGCCACTGGCTTTCCTTCCTTGAAGAGCCATCTTCTGACCCCTCCAGCCCCAGGGAGGCAGGGGATAGCCACAGCCCCCAGAATGCTCTGACTTACAGGCAACCCACACTGTGCCCAGCGCTGGAGGGCTTCTCCGCTCAAGAGCCTGCAGCTGAAGTGGAGGTGGGGGGCACAGCAGCACCAGCAGAGCTCCAGCCTCTCTCCATGTGCTCCCCGGGGCATGGTGAGGTGGGCGATGGGACTGAGAGCCGGCGCTGTGCCCTCCTGGAGCAAGCAGGTGAGGGAGTCAGGGGCTGTCACTCTGGTCACCCCTGCTGGGTGTGCCCACACTGCCTGTGCCATTTCTGCAGGCAAGTGTTGCTGGCCAGGTGTCTGGCATTCAGCTGGCAGTGAAGCTGAGAGCAGCCCCATGCACATGCATAGCCAAGTCCTGACCTATGTGCTGGCTGCCTATGGGGTCCCATGCATGGGGACCTGGGGGCTTGTTCTAGTTTTGAGGTACTGTTTCAAACCATGGGAGCCTTCTGCCTCATTTTCCCCATCCTTATAACAAGATGAAGGAGTTGGTGTAGTGCTAACCCAGAAGGAACCAGGCTGCCCCATCCCTCCAGGTCCCTTTTCCCTATGGGATTGCCCTGTGCCTGGGCACTGGGGTTCAGCTGCACTGGTGCCCCCAAATCACAGCTATCCACAAGCACTTTGTGAGCTCAAATGGCTCAACTCTGGCAGTATTAGAGCACTCTGCAGATGCTCCCTTCTTGCAGGCAGGCAAAGCCCATGGTCCCCAGCCTCTGGCCAGGCCAGGGTGGGCTGAGGGGCCCTGGCTCCTGCTGCAAGCGTCATGGGCATGGGAGGTGGCACAGCTCTGCTGATAACCCTGCTTCTCTCCCTGCCTTTCAGAAACACCTCGGTGTCTCACGCTGTCCTTGGCACAAACGTAAGTGGGCATGGGGCTAGAAGAACAGCACTGGGGCTGAAAAGCTGCCTGGGTTTGTCTGGCTGGGCAAACAGCTGCAGTGAGTGAGAGAAGCTGCTTTTGCAGAGCAGACTGAGCTGAGCAGCTGAGTGTGAGGCTATGGGAAGCCACAGCCATCACTCAGGTGCAAGAGAGCATTTCTCTGTTCCAGGGACACTGTGCCCCAGGACCCTGGCTGGGACAGGGAAGGCATGCTGCTTGTCTTGCTCACCTTTCACCCTTCTGTAGGGTTACTCTGTCAGGCACTGGCCACGGTGGGAGGGCTCTCTTGCAGGCAGTGTTTTATCAGCTTCTGGTTTCTGGAACTGTGGATCACCTGAACACTTTCTCCCAATTTTCTGTGCTTCTCCAGTGACCCAACCTTTGGGAAGAGAAACTTTGAGCCAATGCTGACTGTGGAGCTGTGTGGGACAGCAGGTAGGACAGGGTTTTAATTCCTTAATTTTGCAAAAATCCTCTCAGGGAGGGGGTAAATCTACCCTAAATTCAGACTGGAGTCAGCAGCTCCAGCCAAGCCCAGCCAAGGGGACAAGTTCATCTGCTGGCACACCCCTACTGTGCACTGCAAACTCAGGAGACTTCCCATATGCTGCCTCTGCATCACAGCACTGTGAGCAGCTCAGGGAGATGTGTTTGGGATGGAGGCACTGTTCAGAGGGCCCCTGCATGAACCAGGGGGGAAGGGAAAGTCCTCTGGTCCCTGCTGGGATCAGGCATCTTTCTTTTTCCCAAGTGCCGCTGGATGGATGAGGTTGTGGGACCAAGCAGCCTCCTCCCTTGCAATGCCTGTTGCAGCCCAGGCACCAGGGTGGGATGGGGCAGGATGGCAGGGGCAGAGCTGACTCCTGCCCTTTGTCCGGGGGGGGTTCAGGTCTCACGCCGCCCACCACTCCACCATATAAGCCTGCCGAGGAGGACCTATACAAGCCAGACATCCCCCAGGAGCCAGGGAAAGAGGATGGGACAGCCCCCAGCCCCAGGGGTGCAGGGGATCCAGCAGCTTCCTGGAAAGCCCCCAGGAAGCACCCCGAGAGGACAGAGCTCTTCGCCCACCTGAGCCGAGCGGCCGAGCGCCCCGCACTCCCCGAGCAGCAGGGTGTGCTCAAGCGGCCCTTCTCCCGCTCCTTTGGGGACCATGACTACTGCCAGGTGCTGAAGCCCGAGGCCACACTGCAGAGGAAGGTGCTCAAATCATGGGAGCCCCCGGGCCAGGTGGAGTTGGACCACAAAAGGAGGATCCCGGCTGCCCACTACCAGGGGCTGGACCTCAGCGGCAAGGAGGCAGGCGGCGAGATGCTGTGGAAGAATGGCATCAAGCAGCTGAGAGACCAGGAGATCAGAGCCAGCTTAACGAAGCACTTTGGCTTTCTGGACAGTGCTCTTGATGATGAGGACATTGTCTTCTGCAAGACCCCCGAGTATGACAATGTCTTTGAAGACAGCTGCAGTGACAGTGGCTCCCTCGTGGAGGAGGAGGAGGAAGAAGAGGAGGAGGAGGAAGAACATGGCGATACCAAGCTGTGCCGGCGGAGAAACCTCCTTTCCAGGACCACTTCACATTACTGTTCCCGGAGCAGGTCCAGCTCAGGGTCTTCGTGCTGCCGGTCCCGATCGCCCGCGAGCAGACGCACCTTCAGGTACAGGAGGGCCATGGGGAGGGCTCTTGGGACTGTTCTTGCCCCTGCATTTTTGCTCTGGTGCGTGGCAGCCCCAACTCCCTCTGCTCCGCGGGTCCCAGTAATAAAGACAATAATTAACGAAAGAAAACCTATTCAGATAATTGGTACTGCATCAGCAGCTGCTGCAAACGTCAGGCATGGCCAGAGAAAGCAGCAGGAGGAGCACACAGGGTTTGCCATGGCCCTGGAAAACCCATGGGGTGTGGGCAGGGGCTGAAGCCACACCTGGGAACCCTCTCTGACATCTATCAGAAAGGACTTTCCAGTGTCCTTCCCAGTGTTTCCAGACCCCCATCTCTTTTTGGCCTGCCTGCTGCTGCAGATGCCATGTGCCTCAGCTTCTCGAATCTTCCTCCACCAGATTCCCTCCTACTACACCCCCACGCTGACATCTTCTTCCTCACTTCCCAGGTGTGAGAATGGTGAGCAGTGTCAGAGAGGGAGCAGGCACCGGGGCCAGCTGGAGAAGAGACGAGAGAAGGCCATCGTAAGTGAGCGGGGACCTCACTCTGGGACAAAGCAATCCCCAGCTCTGAGTTCATCTCCCACTCCAGAAAATCAGTAGTGGAGCCCATTAGCCCCAGCTTCAGCGTCCCTTGGTGCAAAGCCAGCGTTAAACAAGGACATGGGGGTGGAGAGGGGAGTGAAAAACCCAGCACGAAGCAGAAGCCAACAGCGATTGGCAATACACGGAGTCCTTGGCTCAGAAATGCTCAGAGCATCCTACACGGGTGCTTCAGCACTGCTGGCATTGGCACTTAGTGGGGTGAGCTGGGGAATCCCTGAAGCTGATCAGCTGCTACAGATGTGGCCCTGCTGGAGCGGCAGCCTTGTGCACTAGGAGCCCAGCATATGCCCACAGGTGGGAGTGGGGTGGGAGGTGTGTGTGAGAGGAAATAACTTGGTCCTCTGTAGTGTTGTACACTCAGACATGCACACATTCAGGCTTGTCCCTCTGTCATTTTCTTCTGCAATGCAATAGAATTTTGCTCTGGCTATCCTTGGGAATATTTTCTGGCATTTTCACCAGGAGAAGCTGAAAAAGCTGCAGGAGAAATTAGAAGAGAAGGCAGCAGCGGTGGCTGCTCCATCCTGGATACGGCTGCCCCTGCAGCAGCGGTGTCCTGGAGATGGCACCCATGAGCTAGCTAGTGCCAAGACAGCCAGACCCTGGAGATGCCAGGCTGTGTCCAGAGCAGTATTGCCCCACTGCAGCCTGATTCCCGGTGCTGGCTTGCAAGGGCTCCTCCATGGGCCTACGTTTGCAGCCCAGTCAGCTGCGTGGAAGTGCGAGGTCCCAGAGCCTGAAACCTTTCCCTTGCTTTGCCAGGGGGAAGGCCGGGTGGTGTATATCAGAAACCTCTCCAGCAGCATGAGCTCCAGTGAACTGAAGAAACGCTTTGAGGTCTTTGGTGAAATTGTGGAGTGTCAGGTCCTGTCCAGGACTAACAGGTGGGTGGGCAGTGTGCTACAGTCTGTGGCTCCAGTGGCTGCAGACAACCCCTTTCCCTGGGCAGTAGTAGCACTGCCAGGCAGTGCAGTGTCACCCCTGCATCCAGCTGTGTGTGGGCGAGGGTGGTTGTGCTGGTGGGGTGAAATGCTCTGCCCCATGCCAAACCCCTTGCTCAGCCTAGCTTATGGTCTCAGTGCTTTGGGCAAGGAGATGCAGTGTGTCCCCAGGTCCAAGGGCATGGAGAGGGCCTGTGGGTGGGTGGGATGGCAGGATGGAGGAACAATGGGATGTAGGGATGGCAGGATGGAGTGCTGAGGGTGCAGTGCTGGGCAGAGCCACATCAAAGGGGCTGCAGGGCCCATCACATCTTGAATTCTTTCTCTGGTTGCTCAGGGGAGATAAATACGGCTTCATCACCTACCGGTATTCAGAGCATGCCGCCTTATCTCTGAAGAACGGCACCTTGCTAAGGAAGAGGAACGAGCCTTCCTTCCAGCTCAGCTCTGGTGGCCTTGGGCACTTCTTCTGGACCAGATACACTGACTTGGGTAAGAAAGCAGGAGCAGCTTTTTCCAAAGCACCTCAATTATCAGCTCAGAGCTGTAACTCCACATTGCACTGCTGAATCCTCGTCACGCAAGGATCCTAAATGTCATTAGAGCCTGCAAGAAAAGGCCACCGGCTCTCCTATGGCTCACGTAGCTGCTCTTAGCTCAGTCAGATGGCTTGGGAACCTGGGGGGAGCAAAGAAAAGCAATTGGCTTGAGGACCTGCAGTGTGTTGGCTGCAAAACAGCATTACAAACCAGGGCTGATGGGTCTCAGCTGACCACAGCCCATCCTGTCTGCTGTGTTTCTACACAGCGCTGGATGCCTTCCAGCAGAGATGTCCCTTCCCTGTCGTTAGAGAAAGCAGTCAGCAACATCTCATTAGCCCAAGAGGTGATCTGGGTGGTTTGCTGCTCCACAGGACAGATTCACCACACTGCACAAGCACTTCTGAGCCAAAATGATGGCACTAAATTGTGCTGTGGTCACATTAACTCTTTCTGTGCTTTGTGGGCTTCTGCAGGACCTCGTGCCTCACTTAGTGACCACATTAACCAAAGTCTTAGTGGACCCCCAGCCCTCCATGAGTGATGGATTGCAGCCTGAGCTGAAGGGCAGGAGTGGAACCCTGTGCTAGTCCTGCAAGACAACTGTGATCCAGGCTTCACTCAGCCCTCACTGCTCTTGGTGTTTCAGGAACACTGCACGCTCGTTTCTGTACCCTCTGCATGGAGTGAAGTGATGTTAATATCTCACTTCATGCATGAGAGACTGAGGCCCAGGAAATAAAGCCCTAAGTCTTGATTTATCTCTAGGTGCCCAGTTCAATCTTTTAGCAATCCCTCTGACCTTGGTTATGGTTGCAAATGTGGGTGCATCTAAATAAATCCCAAAGCCTCTCATTTTGGGTACAAAGATAGGAAGCAGCATGCCATGATGAAGACGTTAGCACATGGCTGTGTATTGCTGTGGGGAGGGGGCCCAGAGCTACCTCCCCTGACAGAGGAGAACCCCTCTCTATGCTCCTCACCTGCAGATGGCTGCAAGGCCAGCAGTCACCCACTCATTGTGCAGCTGTTCCTAAAATTCTGCTCATCCTGGAACAGGATGAGATGGGGAGCCCACAGGCAGAGGTGAAATGTAGCCATGCCACTCATGGCTCATTCGAAAAGGCACACTCAAAAGGGTTAAGCTGCTGATAAATTAGGCACCCTTATTTCTGGCATTTGCTTGACTTTCCCAGGCTTTTTAGTGGCACTGTTTGTTCAGCTTCTGAAGGAGGGCTGGAGAGCACTACAGGCAGACACCCCCTCCTCGTGACTGGCATGGATCCTGTGGGACATCCCTGTGGAATTCTGCTGTGTCCCACAGTTTTGTGCACCTGGAAATGGGTGTCTGTGGTGTATGACCTGCTGAGCTGGGCACTGCCCAGCAGCTCATTTTCAATGGAGGGAGGAGACAGCACTGTCCCCGCTCCCTTTTGCCATCACTGCCTTGTCCAGGCTGGCTTTGTGATGCTGGGATGCAGCATGGTGATAGCAGGGCAGCAAGCAGGACCTTGCTGTGCCTCAGTTTCCCTTTCTGCTCATTCCTCACTCCCTGACCCGGCTGCCTTGTGTCCCTGCTGTCCCCCAGATTGCAGCGCGGAGGAGTCCTCCTCGGCTCTGGTGAAAAGCAAGTACGAGACAATGGATTTCGACAGCTTGCTGCAGGAGGCCCAGCTAAGCCTGCATCGGTAACAGCCTTAACCTTGGAGGAATACCTCAATACCTCAGTCAAGGCACTTCCAATATGTTTACGTTTTCAAAGAAATGATTCAGTCTGTGGAAAGCGAGAGCGGAGCGAGAGCACAGGCGCGAGAGAAAGCGAGAGACTGCTGTCCCTTCGATCGATGTTTACATTGAACAAAGCTGCTTTTGTCTGTGAGTCCCCATGGTGTTGATGTCTCACTGCCACACGTTAGTGTCCCCCCCTCCCCCTGCTTCTGACTGGTTGTTTTAGGGTGAGCCTAGGAGCCACCCCGCCCCGGGCCCTTCTCCCAGCCCTGCCCATGCTCCTGCCGTGGAGTTGCAGCTGTGTTCACCATAACATTTTTTCGTCTGTAGTGTGTGATGATGAAATTGTTAATTGTGAATAGAATCAGGATTATAAACTAATTTTTAATAGAAGAAGAGGGAAAAAAAAAAGTATATACTTAAAAAAAAATGTATTTATGGCTCAGATGTACTGTAATTCAGATTTATTGTACCGCTTCCTTGATTTTTAACTATGCACTGTAATGAGGCACTTGCCACTCAGCAAATGGGGGGCCAGAGCAGAGTCACGGAGCAGCCATCCACCCATCGGCCGTGGAGGCACGCCCCCTTCCCACTGGCAAACCAGGGTGCTCGGCGGGCTGTCTGGGTCGCCCACTTTGCTCTCAAAGCCATTCATCTTGCTCGTGTGGCCCCAGCCCCCTCCAGCCTCCAGCCCACCTGGGTCGTGGCTCAAATGCTGAGCTCGGTCCTGGTGCGCCATGGAGCCAACGTGCTGTGGGGAACACCAGTGCTGTGCCATTCTTGCCGTGGGGCTTTGCAGGATTAAAGGAGAGGGGTGGTTGAAGGATGCACTACCCAGGGAGTCAGCCAGCCAGTGCTGCTCTGGCCTTTGAAGCCAGAAGAGAAGGGCCAGGGGGCTGGAGCCGGTCAGGCTTGGTCCAGTGGGTCTTACTGGCATGGTCTGGGGGACTGGCACCTCTGAGTCCAAGCAAGGGAGCTGGCTTCTCTAACTCCCTGGGTGGCTGGGACACCAGAGGGGCAGAGTGGATTGCTTCTTACTTGCTTCCACTCCCTGCAAAGCAAGGAGGGCAAGAAGACCCATCCATGATTCCCACCTGGCAGCCAGCCCAAAATCCAGAGTGATAGAGCCACACCAAACACCCGCCCTACCCAATACCCTGCCCACGCCCTGCCCAGTACCTGATAAGCCATACAATTCCCCAGCACCCAGTTGGCACCTATGATCCGTCCTTCATGTCCATCTGTGCCCTGTGGCATGCTTGCCCACTCTGTCTCTGGCTGGGAGCCCTTGGATTTAAGGCATGCTCAAGCAGCACCACCATGAAATTGCTTGCAAACTTGCCCTCCGTCTCCAGGCAAGGTGAAGTGGGGACAGAGCCCAGCACCGGCTGGAGCAAACCCCAACATGAGCCGGCCAGAGGCTCCATCTTCCAGAGGGAGCAGGAATCTCACTGCTTCTCAAGCCATTGCCATCATCATCTCCATTTATTTTTCTGACCCAGAGACCACTATGGATTCAGCCATCCTATGTAGATAGAATATTATAGCCTTAACTCTGCCAATAGATAGATTAGAGTCTCCTGGGGTCTGCTCTTGGCATGACATAGGGGTTTGATGCTCATGTTCCTGGCGTGGGTACTGTTGCGTCTTGCAGGGAGTATGACCAAAGCCTCCGAAGTTGCACGAGATGTGATGTCAAGAGCTTGTGCCCTGCCGAGGTGGTCCTGGCCGTGGGGCCGTGCATGCAGCCGGTCTCTGGTGGGAGCAGGAGTGCCAGCAGCGCCGATACCAGCACCGCTACCTGGCTCTCTCTCCCTGCTGCCGGGGGAGCCCCGGTTCTGACGCCCAGCTTGGCAGCGGGAGGTCCGCACGCGGCGGCGGCGTCACCTTCCACTGGTGACAGCTACTGTCAGGGAACAGTCCTTGTGCCATTTCTGTCTCAGCAGTGAGTTTTGGCATAACTCCCGCCACAAGCTCCCCCCACTTGCCATCCCACCTTAGCGCACACGAGTAGCTCTGGCCGAGACGGAGCATCTGCTATTGGCAATTGCCTCATTGTAGCTTTGCCTTTTTCTGTCCTAGTATTTCCTCACAACGATGATGTTTACATGTGATTGCTATAGAGCTTATGTAGAATGTATATAGCGACACATTTAGGGTGGGTAGTACTGTCCTGTGCTGTGCTGATGTTTTTCAGAAAACGATCAATCCAAACTAACCAACAAAAAGAAGCAAAGTAAGTGGAATTCTTCCATCTCCTGCTCAGCCAGGGGCACCAAGCCCCTGCAGCCGGGCCCTGCTGGGGATGCATCAAGCGTGGCAGAGGGGAAGGGTTAGTACAGAGCTGGGGGCTCTGGAGCTGGGGGAGCCCTCTCCAGGGGGCATCACTCGGTCACTTCCCAAACATTGCTTTTGGTGTACCCAGATACAAAAATCTCACATTGTTTTCCTGCAGCTGGGCGTCCCGGATTGGCCCACAGCCCCTGCCCGCGCCCAGCTTCTGGCTATGGAGATCAGTGCCCGGGAAAAGGAGGGCTCACCCTGCACAGAGTCCATCAGTACTGCACCCATAGGGTAGGAAGAGATGCAATAAGTGGTCTTTGTGGTGCCTGAAGCCTATAAGTGGGATTGGGTTGGGGTTTTTTGCTTTGGGGATTTTTTTTCCCCCCTCCATTAAATTGGGATGATTTGTTTCCCTCCCTTCCCCAGGAAATTTCTCCAGGATTTATGCACTATGCACAGATGTGTGCAAGGCACAGCAGTGGCTGCCAGCCCATCACTGCAGCAGAAAAAGCAGAGGTTACATGCTGTCAGCCCTGGGGGCTTTGTGCTGCCAGCCCCAAGGGCTTCCCCTGACTTTTAAGAGTGGCTGAGAGTGGAGGGTGTTCAGCTCAAGAAGCACAGGTCTGTGGGGTTTAGAATCCCTCACACAGGCTTTGTGGTGCAAAGTAAGTGTCTACTTTATTGTTTGTGGGTTTTTTGGTTAATATAAGTGTCTCTTGAGCTCACCATGCTCAAACCTGCAAAGGGGCAGGAAGGCTCAGGCACAAGAGGCAGGTGAGATCTCACTTCTTAGCAGCCTGGGACTGTTTTGGATGCCAACTGGGAAACAGGGCAGGAGCAAAACAATGCCCAGGCACTGCACAGAGAAGCCAGAGGCACCAGCACTTTGCAGGACTGGCTGGGGAGCCAGGAGCATCCCCCTCAAGGATTAGCTTTACATCCCACTCAGCTTGTGGCATCATGGCAGGTGCCCTGATGTGGATGCAGCTCAGAGCTGAGGACCCCAGAAAGGGAACCTTTGCACCCCAGCACCATGACAGCCCTAGGAAGCTGCACCCCATGAGAGCCAGGACTGCAGGGCAGGTGGGAGCACTACTTCAAGGAGAAGCTGGGAGCAAAGGGGTAGATGAAGGTAGGCATTTCAGTAACTAAGGAGGAGATTTATTTTTTAAAAAGTATATAACTATAGAATATCTCCCAGTAGTTTCCTGTGGGTACTGTGGGGAAATGCTGAATGTGAAGAGTTTCACAATAAAATGCCCCTTGGCTTTTTTTGCACAGATTAGCCCCAGAAAAGCTCACTGTTCAGGGTGGGGTGCTGGGTTTCTGTCTGGAGTCCAGCAGGTCACTGGGGCTCTGCAGGAAGGAACAAATGTTTCTCTGAGTGTCTGGGCTGAATGCAGAGGACAATCCTGGGATTTATGTTCAAAGCTGCCCCAAAGAAAAAGTTTATCCTGACTCCTACTCAGCGCAGCTGGTTGGGCTGCTCATCTGCAGCGATGTGGCAGCTTGGTCACCACGTTGGTCTTGAGTGTCTGATTTCAGCACTGATCCATGCAATGGAGTGGTGCAATTGCAGACCAGCACTTTTTTTTTTTCCCTTTATGCCCCCCTTTTCTTTCCTTTATTTCTGTTCTGGTTTTGCTTCTTCCTTTTGTTTTTCCTCTCCTTTTTGGAGGTATGCTGAATACTGAGATAAATCATTTGTGGCTGAGCCCTGACACCCTTTCCGTTCCAAGCATCGTTGTCCCATCCCCAACAATCTGGAGCAATAGAGCCAAACGCAGCCTTTGGGTTTCATTCCTCTTCCCTCGCCCACCCTGAGGTCGGGGGCAGCGGCAGCAGCGGTGCAGTGCCCACAGCCACAGCCGTGGCCACGGCACCGAGCCGAGAGCCACGCTGCAGTGAATACTGAGTCGGGGAGGGAGCGTGTGTTTGCATGCAAGAATGAGCAAGACTAAACTGATGCATTTCTCGAGAAAGGTGTAAGAATTTCACCTAAAAAGGGGCACATCTGCTTTGTTATTTATGAAAGGAAAAAAAAAAAAAAAAAAGCTACATTCTGTCTTTTTTTTTTTTTCCCTGTTTGATTTTTTATTTTTTTTTTAAGTAAAAGGACACTGCTAAGAATTATCAGGGGCCAATTCTGCCTCGCTTCTTCGAGCTGAGTAAGCGCCGCTTAACTCCGCACATCTCTACCCCGCAGAGGAAGTTAAGAGGAGCGGAACTGATCCCTCTGTGATTAAGAATCAAGTTTTTACTCTGTTGGTTTGGGTTTTCTTATTTGTTTTCTTTTGGTTTGGGTTTCTTTCTTTTTTTTTTTTTTTTTAATGGGTAGCAGTTTTTTTTATATTTCACTTAAAAACTTCCCCCTCCCCCCCCCCCACCACCACCACCTCCACCCCAAGTTCCGTTCCGTTGTGTCCTTATTTATGTACTCTACTTTAACCTTTAAAAGGTGGCATGGGTTCTTATGCCTTTCCTTTTCTTGTCGTCGTCGTCGTTCTTCTTCTTCTTGTTGTTGTTGTTGTTATTATTTTTAAAAGAGAGGTTTATTTCTAGTGTGATTTAACTGTCTACCTTCTAAACCGAGAGAACGTTCTCTTGTATTTTTACATTGTCAGATTCTATAGTTTCATAGATAATTTAACCAAATCGCTCAGTGTATGACCCCTGTATCTATCCGGTGGGTATAAAAGTTCTATTTTAAATTGTGTAAATAACTTCAGAACTGGCTTCTTTTTCCAGGCTCCCCCTGCCGGGGAGTTACTTGTTTACATCAAAAAAAAAAAAAAAACAACCCAACCAAACAAAAAACAAACCCCAACAAAAAAAGAAAGACTGTAGAATCTCTACGCTCATGTACTGTAAATAGTGATCTGCCTATAACTAAATGATAACATATATACTATAAAGTGGAAAGAGGAAAAAAAAAAAAACCAACAAAGAGAAAAAAGAACAAGTCTGTTCTGCTGATGCTTTAGTTCAGCAGCACGAGCCTGCTGTGGGAAAAGGTGGTTTTGCTGTGTGGAGGGTGCTCTCCTGCATCTGCCTGGACAGCAGTGGGACGGTGTGGGCACAGCTGGGGCTAGGGATGGGGTGGCAGAGCTCCCCCCCTCCCCGGCTTGCTCGCTGCCAGGGATGTGGCTTCCATGGGGGCACATCCCTGTGTATTTCTTCCTGTTTCACACATGTAGGTGTAGCAGTTTGGGCTGGGTGCCCTCTGCTGTGTTCATATGAGGGGTACTTCCTGCGTCCAAAAGCCCAGCCCTGGGCAGGGGGGACGACACACCATGTGGCTTAGTTGGTAGCACATAAGACCCATAATGGGATAGGTCGTGAGTTCAAGCCTGCAGTGGGCAGGAGTGTTCTCTCTGGGCAGCAATACCCTAGCTGGGCAGGGAGGGGGGAGTGGAACAGACTCAGTTTCCCAGGGGGAAAACGCCCTGCAGGGAAGGCAAAGCACTCACAAGCCCTCCCCTCTTTGTTTTCAGAAAGGGCATTAACCCACCACAGTAGGAAAAGTCTGGGCTCCATACTCCAGAGTCTGGGAGCTGTGCCAATGCCACAAGACTCACTGCAGAAGAAACACTCCAGAGCAAGTGGGGGTGCAAAATGAAGTGGGGCACACACCTTGAATTTGCTTCAGTGTCAGTAGAAGAGCAAAGGGCTGAATTGCCAAAAGAAGTGCAGGAAAGACTCCAGGTGGTGATGCAGCAACCATATGGCTCAAGACGGCACCTGGATATCTGTACTGCTTGGGACCAGAACAGTCTCCCTGGAGCCAGCCTACTCTCCCCAAGACACCGCCAAGCTGGCCCAAGCATAGTTTCCCAGCACAGGGTGTCCTGGTCATCAGACCCCGTGGAAGGGTCTGGATCTAAAAAAGCCCATGGAGTTGGCAGCAGCATGGGGCAGCTCCCCTGCAGCACCTAGCAGATGAAGGCTCAGTGCCAGCTGTCACCCCTGCAAGGGCTCAGCAGGTCAGAGGCATTGCATGGAAGCTATTTGGGACACAGCACAGCGGTGCTGCTGAGTGGGAGGATCTCAGTGATTGAAAGGAGAAGGTCTGCAAAGTGCTGAGGTGTCCCAGCTATTTTTTTCCTGCCAATTTGGGCAGCTGCCCCAGACCCACCCATCTTCTGTGCAGCACAGCTGGCAGAAGCCCAGCCACAGAGCCAAAACCAGCCTCCCACCCTCCTCCCTTCCGTTGCTGCACCCTAAGTGGAGAGCTGAGGCAAGGCCCATTTCTGGGCTGTTGTCCAAAAAAAAAGGGCTTCAAGGCCACCACACAGGAATATTTTGCTAAGATGCATGAGGGTGCAGTGACGCTTCCAGTGCCAGGACAGATTAAAACAGGAGGAGCAAGTGTGGGGATGCAGCTGGGGCAGCTGTGTTTGGGTGCCCGAGGTGGGTACAAGTGTGACAAGAGACATGGAAGCAGGGTCCCTGGCTGGCAGGGCTCCAGGATGGAGTAGGGGCACACAAAATAAGGGTCTAGAGGGAAAGACAGACCTGCAGCTAAAGCTTGTCCTCCCAGCCTGGCTATGCTGAGTTCTCAGGCAGCTTCCTGGAAAATAAAGCACTAATATCAAGTATCATCCTGCAAGCAGCCCCAGAGACCGGAAGGAGCTGTTGGTGACTTGTGACATCGGTTCAGCAGCTCCATTAGTCCCAGCAATTACCTGCAGCCATTTGGAAAACCCCCACAATGCTGCAGTTTTCATTTGGGTGTAACTATGACAAAAAGCCTTGACACAGGTGGGCACTGCTTGTGCTTACATGGCTGCTGTCTGCCTGCTGGAGGGAACAGAGACTGCACATCTCCTACCCTAGGCTCCCTTGCCTTGTGGGAGTGCAAAAGAAGTCAGGAATGGGCTTCTGTGACTAAGGATGCCTTTGTTTGATGTCCTGGCTGGCTGGCACATGCTATGTGTGGGCAGCACGCACAATGCAGGCAGCAGGCACAGCGTTGGCAGTGCCTGCATCTACACAGCTGAACTGGGCTGGCCAAGACCACAGCTGCCCTGGGCTCCATCACCTTGGTGGAACCCTCCTGCCCCACAGGCAAGGGCTCACAGAAAGGCCTATGGTTGGGCAGGGGAGGCAGTGACACAGCAAGGTAGGGCCTGGAAATGCCACACCAGGTTCATGCTCCTGACCAGTATGAAACGCCTGTTGCTTGGATTTATTTCACTGCCTGGCAAGCTGTCCTGGGCTACCCTTTGGAGTCTCACCTCTCACCTGAGCCCTGGGTAGCAGCATCCAACACCCAGTCCTGCCATGGGTTCTGGCTTTTGGGCCATGCAAGATCTGTCTAGTGGGGTTCTTGAGGCCATACTTGGAGCAAATCTGCCCCAACAGCAGCTATGATGGGTGAGATGCCGGTGTGGGGCTCTCTGGAGGCAGATGGCTCCATGCATCATTGCTGGGGTTTCTGCCTCTCTCCTTTTCTGAGCATCCCTGCTTCCCTTTCAGCTTGAAATCAACAAGGATCTCCTTGATCCTACAACTGGGCTTTGCTCACCATGAGCAAGTGGCTGCCTGGGCAGATGCTCAGCACCAAAGGAACAGCAGATGGCTGGAGAGAGCAGGGCAGCTCAGGTTTGATGGGACAAGCCTTCTACCTGCCTGCCAACAGCCAGCCAAGCAGAGGGAAGACACCTCCTCATCACCTTAATAATACCAAGGATTTTAGAGGAAAACTGTCCACACTGCATCAGTGCACACAAGCACGTGATGCTCCAGGCTCTCTGTAGTCCCCAAACCACTAAAGGCTGACTGCCCATGCTGCCTGCTAAAGAGTGGCACAGAAAGGGGTTAGATTGCCCTGCAGCCTGTCACATGCTGTCTACCACCTGTATCTGCTTGCACTGGTTTTGGATCATTCAAAGTCTTCATTGCAGCAGGTCTGCCAAATAGCAGTGTCTGCCTGGAGAGAGGCAGGGAAAGGATTTGGCTCACTGCTGCTAAGTGGGCAAACTCTTGGGTGAAAGCCCTGTCTTCCATCACCACCCCCATCTCCATTCATCACTGCCAGCTACTGAGAGTCAGCTCCAGGCAGCAACTTGGCAGTCCAGGTAGAAAAGGCAACTCATGCAATCCCCTTGGGATGTGGGGTTCTCCTTGGCACACTCAGACAGTGAAGGCAGGGATGGTGCTCCAAGCATCCTCACTCCTGGGGTTCAGCTCACCTTCAAGTTTACTTCCAGGAAACTGAAGTCCAGGTTTGTTCTACTGGAATTTTTGCAGTCAGTCAAAGCCAACCAACACTGATTAAAAAATACACAGAAAAATAAACACATCTGACAACTAACTATTGCTCTCTTATAGCCTCTGCTATAAGCTCTGTTCCAGCCACTGAATTTACCCTCCCTTCAGTGCTGCCAGTGTGAGTGACCCCACTTCAATGTAGCTGAGAGACCAAAGAGAAGAGTTAACCTGTTTGGCTGTGGCTCTGTGCCCATTTGCCATGCAAGTGGCCCAGGAGATACCAGCAGATATTTAAAGTGGCTGTTACCTGCAGCTTCCAGCATCTACTGGCTATCCAAATGCCTGAAGGAAATTAAGGAAAATAATTATTAGTCAATGAAAGGATTAAGAACCCTAATGAAGGGTAGAGAAAGAAGATTTTAGTCTAGGCAATTTTCAGGCAGCATGCACAGACAGAAGGGTGCAGCTGGCTACAGCAGCATGCGGTGATGAAGCAGCAGCTTGTCTCAGCCTGTATCTGCAAGCTGGGCACAGTAACTCAACAGTGAGCTGCAGGCTGCCATGGGGAGCAAGCCCTTCTGCAGCCCTCACAGGGTTCCTCCTGTGCAGCACCAGATTTGGGGGTTGCGATGCACGCAGCAGGACAGCAGTCAGCTGGTGCTACCTTCACTAAGGGCAAATCCAAGTCTGCTGTGCTAGGAGAGGTGGAGGAGGGCAATGGAAAGCAGCAGTTTCATGTGCTTTGAGGGAAAAGCAAAGCCAGGTAAGCCCTGCATGCAGTGTTAGTCACATTCAAGACAACTGTGGAAAAGGAATTAGCAGTAGTGAAGTGAGAAGCCACAAACCCCATGGGAGAGAGAAAAATAACAATAAAAGACATGGTGGTTAGGGATGGGAACAAGAAGCATCATTTGGGAAGTACAACCAACATCTGAAGCATCACCATTCAGTGGGCCAAGGTCATATGAAAGCATTAGGGAGCAGGTAGCAGGCAGCAAGCTGAAAACAAGCTTGTGCTCTGATAAGGAGAGACTCGTACCAACTCCCAGCGTGTGCATCATGTCAGAGAGGATTAAGAGGCCAATTTGTATATTATATTTAAAGTCTCAGATTTGTACAACAAATTCTTGTAAACTAGCAAAAATAACTACTGCTTCTCTGGGCAATTTAACCAAGTACACAATCCTTGCCTTGGAAGTCTGGCTTCATTCAAGTAATATATATTTAACAAGTCCTTGGGAACCCCGGAGCAACCAGAGCAGTCCAATAACACCAGCTTTTGCAAACACCCCAGGCAGCAAGATCTCTTCCACAGAGGGTTCATGAGGGTCATTTTTGGCTGGAACACTTAACTGACAGCGTGCTTTGTGTCAACAGCTTCTCAGGATAGCAGGACAGAGAAAGGAGTAGCTTTTAAAGCAGCAAAAACAAATTACCTCCACCCTCCTCTCTCCCGTGCTCTGGAAATCAAGGAACCTTTTATTCTCTCCTGAAGTCTAAGACTTGGCAGCTCCGAGAAGTAAAGGAGGGAGCAGCCCTGAGCAGAGCCCTTCTAGTGCTTCTGGAGGAGGGCTGGGGCACGGTAGCCACCCGGTGGAAGGGCAGCATGGGAAACTTGTGTTAGTCTTCCTGCTGTCTTCTCTGCACTCAAATATTGAAGGCAGTGCTGGAGCTGGGAAAAGGACCAAGGAACACATGGGCAGGCTTTAAGGATGGAGGATCGCCAGATGTTATCCCAAGAAATATCTGCAGGAAGATTGGGATAATGAAAATGTACACAGGGTGCAGAAGGAAACCAGTGGCTCTGTTTCCTGGACCCAGCCTTCCCCCCACCCCATTTAAACTGGGGTGCTCCATTTGCAGCAGCCAAGCTCTTGGCACCGGAGCTGCCTGCAAGCCACTCATCCTGCAGTGGCCAAGGCTTCAGCCAGCATGGTAGCTGAGAGGCAGGAGGTCCTGCTTCTCCCCACATCTGGGCCCTCAGTCCTGTGCCTCAGCTCGGTCACCGTGGCTGAGCCAGGTGCTATGGCCAGACTGGAGCAGGATCTGACCTATCCCATGTGCCTGAGCATTTACAACAATCCTGTGTCCCTGAGCTGTGGTTATAGCTTCTGCAAGAAGTGTGTCCAAGAGGTGTGGGGCTGCCAGCAAAGCTGTCAGGGCCCTTTCAGATGCCCGGTGTGCTGTGCCCAAGCAGCCCCAATGTGGGCTGCAGCCCAAGGTCCCACTCTGCAGCATAGTGCAGAAGCTGTTGAACACTGCAGCTCATCAGAAGGAAAACCACGGAGTGCAATGCAAAGGTAAGGGGGAAAGCTCAGGCCAGCCAGACAAGGTGATTCTGTGTGATTTCTGTCTTCAGGAGCCCCAGACAGCCAAGAAAACACACCTGACCTGTGAGGCCTTCCTGTGCCAAGCCCACCTGAGCAAGCATAGTGCAAAGAACCATGTCCTGATGGAGCCCTGTGATGCTTTTTGAATGAGAGGAAATGCCCCCAGCATGGCAAACTGCTGGAATGCTACCACAAGACAGATTTGTTCTGCATCTGCATGCTGTGCTGTATCGTTGGTTCCTGCAAGAACCATTGTATCACCTCTTTGGAGGAGGCTTTTGGCCAAGTGCATGTAAAAGGCTGCTGGGACAGTGGCCTGGGCATGGATGACACTAGCAAAGCCACAAGGGTGAGGGACACGGCTGCCTGCAGCACAGGGATGAGTAATTGCCTGAGCTTCAGATCTGCAGATGCAGGGCAGGGCTAAATCTCCATCTTGAGATATTGGGCACTTGGAGCTGTTGGGGTCTGTCTTCCTCCAGGTGAATGATTTGCAATCCTAGTTTTGCTTCACATTCCCTCAGGGCTTTCCCCTTGAGATATAAACCAAGGTCTTACAAACATTTTCTTCCCATCCTGAGAAACCAAACTGGTGGGACTGCAGGCGTGTGCCTATATAAATTCTATTTTCAAAATGTCTTTTACAGGCTTACACCGCGGTACAAGCCAGGTAAGTTGTTCCCGCGGTGTTCTCCAGGTGCATTACATTGTGCTTCAGGTGACTTGAGAATCGGCTCCGCGCTCCGCCCATGCCGCCTCGGCAGCCCTCCCGTCAGCTGCGAGCCCCTCAGAGCGCACCAGTCGCCGTCTTGCCTTCAAAAAGCCCCCGAAGCAGCTTCCTGCCGGTTCTTCCTTGCCTTCTTTAGTGTGCACTTTGCTTGGGGGCTGGTCTTCTCGGCTGGACCTCCTACCAGGGCCCAACGCCAAGGACGTCCTTTCAGTTTCGTTTCTCGCAGACGGGCTAGCCTGCCGTGTCTACAGCCATGGCAAAAGCTGGGGAAAAATCTGGAGGGGCTACCAGCCTGGAGAATGAGCTCAGCTGTCCTGTCTGCCTGTGTCTGTATAAGGACCCAGTCATGCTGAGCTGTGGTCACAACTTCTGCAAGCAGTGCATCCGGAAGGTACTCGATAGCCAACAGCGATCCCCTGCCTCCTGCCCTATGTGCAAGATGCAGCTGGGGCCCAATGTGGAGGTGCAGAATAATTTTCAGCTGCGCAGCATCGTGGAGACATTTCTGGCCGCCAATTCCAAAGGACAACAGGAGGATGGCTCTGAAGAGAGGAAGAAGGCGATGGTTCTCTGTGACTTCTGCCTGGACAAGTCTGAGCCAGCGGTGAAAACCTGCCTGATGTGTGATGCATCTTTATGCCAGGCCCATTTGAGCAAACACAATGCCACGGCTTCCCAGCAGGACCACGTACTGGTGGAGGTGGGCACAGGCGGTGTGGCAGAGAGGAGATGCCAGGAGCACGGCAAGCTGCTGGAGTGCTACTGCCGGAACGAGAGGCTGTACATCTGCTTGCTCTGCTGTATTGTGGGACAGCACAAGGGCCACGACATCATCACCCTGAAGGAGGCACATGAGGAACAGCTGGTAAGGGGCTCTCCTCAAACCATGGCTCCAAGATCCTGACCTGAAGGAAGGGGCACGAGAGGGGCAGTAAGGCTTTCAGTGGGGAAAAGGGAGATGGTGGAGTGAGGGCAGGCAGCAGCTTGAGGTATTCCCTGTCCACCCCAATGGGGCCTGGTGCATTGTGCTGAAAAGCGTTTTTCATTTTCTCCTTTGTGTTGTGAAAAGAGCCTGGCAGGCTAGGCAGAGGGAGAAGAGCAGAGAAAGGGATTTGGGGCTGGCCAGGACAAGGGTGGGTAGATCCTGCAGCGTGTGTTGACATGGCTGTGTGTGGGAGGGGTGCAGGGCTCTGCTGTCCCATGCCTGTTCTGTGCAGCTCCAGGCAACTGCAAACTGCCACTGGCCTTCCTGGCTGGGATGAAGTATTCCTGCAGCGATTAGGAAGCCTCTTACTCAACAAAGCCTCAGTTCACCACTGATGAACTCTGGCCACTTGAGTTCCTTCCCTCAATCTCCTTTCTCCCTCCGCCCTTAGTTTTTCCGGGCCAGCAGCCCAGTGGGCACAGAGATGTGGCCCTTGATGACCCTGCCTGCGAGTACACCTGCTGTTTTTGAAATGCATCCGAATCCACCGAGGCTGAGGGGATAAAATGCATTTGCTATGCTCGCTCACTGCCTCACATTTTAAATCTCTGGGCTCAACATACAGGCCAGGCAAAACACCCTACAGAAACCCACAGGTTTCCCAGTGCATTGGCAGAAAACACCTGGCTTGCTCTGGACCTCAGGACAGGTCCCAGCCTCCTCAGGAATTAGCAGGAAGCATCCTTTGGAGTTACACATACCACAAACTTGCCTTATCACCCAAGTCACATAAATTCAGGGCTGCCAAACAGAAGGGGGTAGTGTAGGACAGTAGCCATTTCCCTCATCTCTGGAGCTGGTATAGGAGCAACACGGTGCTGTCTGTGGGGAAGCCATCTCCATGGGTAAGCTGGGTTACCAGCTGCATACTCTTCTTGGTTTGTTTTTTTTTTTTTGGTTTAGTTTGTTCGTTTGTTTTATAAACTCCCCAGGAGAGAGCTCTTCAGGAGGAATTACAAAAGCATTTGGGTGCAAGGAGCCTCAGTGAATTTTATTATTTGTCTTAATTAAAAAAAACCAACAAAACAAACACAAACCTCTCCAGCTGTAACAAACATCTTATGGAAAAACCTAAGCTTTCTGGCATTTTTATTAAGGAGATGGGAATCTGGCATCTGTGCTTGCTGTGGCCGTTTGTGGGTGCTCAAGGTGTAAAAACACTGAGCAACCAGAGCCATTCAGAAACTGTCTAACCTCCAAAGAATGAGGTTCACTATCCCCTCTGACATGTATTATTGTGCAGTACAACAGACCTCAATGATCATGGTGTCTGTTAAACAGCTGGGTGAGGAAGCACTGCTGTTTTGCTGGTCTTCAGGAAATATGGTTGCTTATTACTTCATCCACAGCTACTGACAGATGCGATGACTAAGATTTTGGATCACATTAGGCAAATGTGGAGATCCTGGCAGGCACAAAGCTTTAATGGATAAAGTGAGATGTATTCATTTAAAGTGAAATTCAGTTATTCAAAGGGAAGGCTGTGTATTAACCTACCACATACAAGGTCACACATATGTAAACATTGAATGTTAGTGTGATCTTGGAATCTTTGAAGTTAGTTTTTGTTATGCCCTATCTCTATGAGGTGGGAAGTGAACACAGTTTGCTGTAGGACTTACTGGTGAAAGCATGCAGGTAGAGCATGGCCACACTGATTCACCAGCTCAACAAACTGCTGGTCTGATTTAAAGCTACCTGTGCTGCTTCCCTGCCATAAAGTTCAAGGCTGTCTGTCCTTCTGCTAGGCTGAACTATCGAACATAGCAACATGGCTGCAGGAACGTGAAAACGCTTTAGCTGCTGCCCTGGAAGGACTTCTGAAGAATGAGCGGCAGCTCAAGGTTGGTACCCAGACCATCACTAATTCAGAGAATCTTTCCTCCACAATTTCCTAGAAATAAGTAGTGGCAACTGTACTCTCAGAAGTAGATGAATAGAAAGAGATACAGCCCATTGTAGGGAAGACACTGGTGTATGAAACTGCCAGAATCCAAATGTTCCCCCAGCCTCCCCAGCTTAGCTCCACAGGAGCCCCACAGCTAGGAGACTCCACCATTTATTGCTGCACAGACCGGCTTGCAGGACTGGCAGACTGCAGACTGTACATATCATTATGTATTTTTAAAGTTTTCTATCCATTACAGAATAAAAACCAACCCATAAACACATAAAACCCCCTGAGTCTGCAAGAGGGATTTTCAGTGTGTACCAACATAGTTCGTATGTTGCCGGATGATTTTTACCTGATTTTGTTACTGTATCAGGATTAATTTTCATTACCCTCTGATTAATCAGATATCCTAAGCAAATGCTTGTTGTCTGCTTCCTTCTAACAACAGTGCAAAGAATAGGTAGAGTCCTAATTAATAAAGAGGGACCCTAAGGTGAAGTGTTGAGTTCCTGAGTCAGTATGCCCCTGTCTTACCTGTTCCTTTAGACCAACATAAAAACAGTGATTTCCCAGACGGAAAGCCTGTTTGAACAGCTGAAGACAGACATCATTAAGGAAAAGACGAGGATCCTGCAAGACATTGAATCCATTGAGAGAAAAAACCTGACAGGGATTCCTGAAATGAAGGGGGAAATTCAAAAACTGAGAGGTGAGGCTGTGGAGCTTCTTCAGTCTTTGCAGAAGATGAAAGAGCAACCAGATGTTTTCCGCTTCTTCAAAGTAAGCAGCAGTGTTCTGTTTTTCTTCACCAATATGACTCTTTCTTGGCCAGCTGCTCTTCCTGGGAATCACACTAACCTTTTTCTTTTTCTTTTTTTTTCCCCTTTCTTTTCCTTTGGCAATCCTGTTTGTAGGAATTTAAACTGATCAAGGACAGGTATGTTGCACCTGAAAATACCTGGTTTCTTCTTTGGAAAAAAAATTATGGTGTTGCTAACTGAGATCAAACCCCACTGCCTGTGCACCTCTGTCCCAACACCTTGTGTTGCAAAGTTGCTCCCTATTCCCACTGAACCAGAGGGTACCACATGCACGCAACTAATGAGAGTGGAGAGATATCTACCAGTGGCCCTTTAAGTTTCAGTTTCCTTGGCAGCTACGTGCTTGCTGGATTGTGGTTAAAATTGCTGGTGTTTTTAACCAGAGAAACAGTCTTATCAGAGATACACCCTGTCTGGCTCAGTTTACAGCAACACCCTCTCAGATGCGTAGTGCTGACACTCCTGCAGCTAAGTGCCAGTGAACAGCCTTGGGCTGCAGATTTAACTGGCTCATTTCCCACCAATTTTTTGCTTCTGCTTGTGTACAAGCTTAATAGCTAAGCAGATTTATTATCCCTTCTCTTGCAAGTGATACATTTAATTTATAACTGATCACTTCCTAATTGATACCTGGGTGTCAGCTGCAAAGCCACACCAACAGTAAGTTATGGATCCACAAGAGATTTTGCTGCAGCACTACACTCCCCAGCTCCATGAAGGGATTGCTTAGTGTCTAGCTGGATTTTAAGGTGTCATCTCTGTAACTTGTACAATTTAAAGCTGAGTTTGATCTTGGATTGTAAGGATAACTTCGAGTCACTGTGTACCTAGGGGCTGTGCTGGCAGCAGCACAGTCCATTACAGCTGAGCCACAAGTCAAAATCTAGCCTGTGGGATCAAAGTCATTTTCCAGAAGCCTGGGCACCATTTAATACATTTGGCACTTCCTATAACGGTGCTTGTGCTAAAACACTAAGAGCCTGCCTGCAGCAGGTCAAACCACTGTTCACACAAGGCTGTTAGCAAAATGCTTCCTCTTCTCATTTTCAGCATTTGAAAGTTCCCATCCAGGTTTGATAAGCACAAGACTTTGCCAAATCAGAACACATAACAATGGCAACTCTCTTAGACTTACCAGAGAGCTGTCTGCCTTATATACTTCACATTGCCAAAGCATTCCTCTCTTTGTTGTGTGCTTCTTAACAGAGGAGTTTGTTAGTTTTCTAATGGTTTTCCTTGGTGAAATGACTGCCTGTGCTCTAGGATTTACAGTCAGGATTTCAGCGTCAACATGGTGGGCATGGAGGTGCTGGAGATGGATCAGGCCTGGATTGGCTCCTACAAACGCTTAGCACAGGACTTCATCAGCAACATGAAGGCACTGTTGAGAGAAGTGCAATGTGAGTCCTGAGCCACTGGCTCTGCACCACTGACCCGAGCAGAACACAGCAAGCCATGGAATTCAGTGAGCCAGGCTGATGGCTTCTGGGTGCTGGCTCCTTCATGCAGGGCATGGCCTTGAGGAGCTGATGAGGATTCAGATGGGATCTTGGGGTGTTGGAGAGGAGAGGGTGAAGGGGACAGAAGAACTTTTTCCAGGAATAACAATGAAGCAATCTGCTCCTATCATAAAGCCAGCTTCTCCTCTGGTGTGGTTTCCTACTCCCACCTACCTCCCAAGTCTCTGGGTGCTCAATCATGCTTTCAAGAAATGTTCTCTTTGTTTGCTCCCCCACATCCTCACCTAGTTTATCCCTCTGATCTCATGATCCAGGGCATGCAACCTGAATGCACTGCCAGCTTTGTAAAGCATTCTTCTCTATCTTTCCTAGGTGATGTTGCCTACCAAGTGAACGAGTGCAGGTAAATCTTTACTCACAAAGTGTTCCCTGCCAATTTCTCCAGTGGTTGTTCATTTAGGGACCGTGTGTCCTGCACTCCTCTACTTTGGTCTCAAGGAAAGCCAAGCAGAGTCTAGAAGGCTATCCTTCACCTCAAAAGAGGGGGGTCAGATTTATTCCTGTCTCTTATTTTGTGATTAAGAAGGTGAGATTTGTGTTTCATAAGGCACTAACATTCAACACTGCTTTTTTACAGTGGGCATTCAAATCCTCAGAAGTCTTCAAAACGTAAGTGTTCAAAAATAGTAGTTACTCCTCAGGACTCTAACCTGAGGCTGTGAATCATATGGAGAAAATCCCTCACCTAAAATTGTCAACAGCTTTTTGTTGCATACATCTCCTCTTCTTGCCAGGAGTGAGACCAGCAGAACTACAGCCTCAGAGAACAGTTCTTGAAATCTGTATTGGCAGAAATCTCTGAGAATCACTAGAGAACTCATTTACCTTCAGCCCAAAGAGGAGACTGGGTTTGCTCAGTATTCAATAAAAGTCTGAGCCTGCTCTGAGGAAAGAGAGGTTTCCACCAGCTGAGTGACAGCTGGAGCAAACCCAGTCCCTGAAAGGATTCCCAGACAAGTCTAAATGCTGAAGTAGATATTAAATCTGTAAGCAGAACTTCTCTTCAGATGGCACTAGTCCAATGCTCAAACACATTTCTGCTGGGTACAGGGCTGCACCTTTTCTATGAACCTTTTCAAAGAAAACTTAGAAGTTCTGTAAAATACTTTATTATTGTTGCAACTAAAAGCTTAGTTTGCCAACAAATTTTAATTTGTTCATAAATTCCATATAAAATTCTCCTTTCTTCACCTACATCTACTTTCTGCAGGGGGCAAAAAAATACTCTCTTCTGGCAAGCATTTCTCAGGGAGACAGGTTGATGGTAGAATTTCATTTTGGAAGGAATGTGTTTGAGAACAGCATTTAACAAGGCAGGGTTGAGGACACAGTCTTGCCCTGAATGAGAGTGTTTTACCGGGCATAACTCTAAGCCAACCAGGTTTTTAGGAGGATAATGAACAGACACCACCATTCAAAGATGAGTTTTGGTAGAGGTAAGTGATTGAACAGTTTTAATTATACAGTGCAGCTTAACATTACATTTGCTTCCATGTGCTAGAATGCCAGCCTCAAATCTAGAGGTTTGTTTTTAAATCGGTCTGCTTGGCCATTTATTTGTCTTGTGAACTCAGTCTTCTGCAGACATTAATGTCTCTTTTCTCTGCAGAGCCAGGCTATTAACTCTAAACAGGGGAGAGAAGAAATTTTTTTTTTTTTTCAGAGGCAATGCAAAGAGGCTCTGCAGAGGGACCTCAACAGGCTGGACAGATGGGCAGAATCCAACGGCATGAGATTTAACAGATCCAAGTGCCGGGTTCTGCACATTGGCCACAACAACCCCATGCAGTGCTACAGGCTGGGGTCAGAGTGACTGGAGTCAGAGTGGCTGGAGAACGGCCAGGCAGAGAGGGACCTGGGGGTGCTGGTTGATAGTAGGCTGAACATGAGCCTGCATTGTGCACAGGCAGCCAGGAAGGGCCAATGGCATCCTGGCCTGCATCAGGAACAGTATGGCCAGCAGGAACAGGGAGGTCATTCTGCCCCTGTACACTGCACTGGTTAGGCCACACCTTGAGTACTGTGTCCAGTTCTGGGCCCCTCAGTTTAGGAAGGATGTTGACTTGCTGGAACGTGTCCAGAGAAGGGCAACAAAGTTGGTGAGGGGCTTGGAACACAGCCCTGTGAGGAGAGGCTGAGGGAGCTGGGGTTGCTTAGCCTGGAGAAGAGGAAGCTCAGGGGTGACCTTATTGCTCTCTACAACTACCTGAAGGGAGGTTGTAGACAGGCAGAGGTTGGTCTCTTCTCCCAGGCAACCAGTACCAGAACAAGAGGACACAGTCTCAGGCTGTGCCAGGGGAGGTTTAGGCTAGAGGTTAGGAGGAAGTTTTACACAGAGAGAGAGTGATTGCCCATTGGAATGGGCTGCCCAAGGAGGTGGTAGAGTCACCATCACTGGAGGTGTTCAGGAGGAGACTTGATGGGGTGCTTGGTTGCATGGTTTAGTTGGTTGGGTGGTGTTGGATGATAGGTTGGACATGATGATCTTGAAGGTCTCTTCCAACCTGGTCTATTCTATTCTAAAGCTGTCCTTGGAAACAACTTGTCAGATATGTATTAGCATAGCAAGGAAACATTAACTCTATAGTAAGTGATTTTTTTGTGTGTATTCCTACAGGACAAAACCCATGGTTCAGAGTCTTCTATGACAAACATCAATGAAATGGACAATTCATGAAGCCCCAGAAGTAAGGGAGAGATGAAAAAAGAGGAAAAGAAAAAGTTAAATATTTCCCTGGAATTAATTCTAATAATGGGAACCTGCCATGTGTTTTGACTCTCCCCTGTATACCTGCTATTAAAAGCAATTCTGTAGCAAAGAATGGTCTGTGGTGACAGGTTGGACTTGATGATCTTTGAGGTCTCTTCCACCCTTGGTGATTCTGTGATCTTTGTTTGGAACCAGCCTTGTTAGCCTTTAAGCCACATTTTAACAGAGTACTCACAGAGCCATGGGGAAATATGGGCAGCAGTGGATGAGGTGCTTTACAGGCCATGTTTCCATATGTTCTGATCAAGCACATGCTGAGCTTTCCAGATGTAGCTCTGACTGCACCTATCAACTCAACAAAGGGATTTCATGGGCACTGCCAGGTTGATAGGCTAATGTATTGGGTTGGACTGAGCTGGAGTTAATTCTCCTCACAGCATCTTTCTAGTGCTGTGTTTTTTTGCAGCAGTTGTTGATAACACAGCAGGCTTTTGGCTACTCTTGAATCTGTCCTTTCAACATTTCCCTGCCCCAAGAGTACGTTGAGGGGTGGGCAAAACCTTGGGAGGGGATAGGGCTGAGCCAGCTGCCTCAGACTGGCCAAAGAGGTATTCCATACCATATGACATCAGCTCAGGCATAAGAATGAAGTGAAAGAAGGAAGTGTGGGGATTCATCCATGGCGTCTATCCTCCCAAGTAACCACCAAGCTTAGAGAGCCCTGCTGCAAACCAAGGCTGCCATCATAAACATTAGTAAGAAACAAAAGCTAGAGTTCTGGGTGCTTCTATGTAAATTAGGATTCATGAATACAGCTCTATTGTGTCACTTGTGATAATCAACATCTACCTACGTGCAGGGATTAAAAAACTAAACTCTGCAAGATCCATCTCAGATTCAGAGTGATATCTCCCTTCATGGTTTAAGCAGTCATGCTAAGTTGTAATGGTCTGCTGCTCACATAAATTGCCAGCATAACAGGAAGGTGGCTGGCCAAATTTGGGAAGCTCAGCAGCAGTTCAAGGTGACTCTGCAAATACTCCCTTAACCGCTTGAAGTCAGTGAGATGCAAAGGACAGCTGTGCTCAACCACTCAAATGAGGCAAAAGAAATGAGCCTATCCTTTGGCACTTTTATTACTTGGGCTTCTCTCTGGCTGCAGTGTAGCTATTGCTTTCACGCCAGGTGAAGCAGACATGACCAACCAATGAAGTTCGGTGCTGTGCTGCTGTAAATCACGAAGAGCACCGGAGCTTTACTCGAGCACGGCGTTTTAAATTGCTCTCATCCCCCTTCTCACAACACCTTTTATGTTGACCACAAGCACAGGAACTGCTTGGATGGAAATTGCCTATCATCTAATATGGAGGGGGAAATGCATGTAGCTTTTCACTGCTAAGCTTTACCAGATACAAGTTTGGGGCTGATATAAACACATGTCAAAATGGAGCAAACAAGGTGACTTTTGTAGGCAAAACTAATGTGAGCCAGGATATAAGGGCTTTGTAGTTGCCACTATATGGCAAAAGAAAAGGATTTAATGTCAAGTAGACTGGGGGAAAAAAGCCACCTTTTAAAAAATACTGCTGCAGGCTCACAAAGCTTTTGGATGAAAGTTAATACCTAGGAAGTTAGATTTTCTGAGTTAGATACTAAGCTGATGGTGCAGTTCATTTCCCCCATACATTTGCCTGCTATGATACTAGCAAAGACAAACTCCTCTGAAATCGAGACTTGTTATATTATTAATATTCCATGTGCTAGCCTTGAGGAAGCAAAGAGAGGTGAAAGACTAGATGAAAGCAATGTTAAAAATCAACTGGAGTTCAGCAATTATTTAACTAAGCCTTCTAACCCACACCACCACTCTGGAAGCTGTAACATCTAATTGGTTTTTGACTCTAGGAGACAATATTGGGCCGTGGCACACACTAAGAGTGTAGCAATTTTGCACAGGTATTTGAGCAGAACACTTTTTTGATAGGAATGTGAGATGCATAGTCCTGAGATATGGATGGAGCTTATTTCTTTTTGGTATCTTTATGGCTTTTAATTACCTAAGGACTCTGATTCATTGCATCTTTAATTATTTATTACGCTCTCTTCCCTCCACCCACTTCATTTTTACGTGGCATTTGTCTCATCCTTGAGGGAAGCCTTCAGAGGGGAGGAAAGTGAGGTAGCTGATTTTAAGGCTCTTTTATTACTTTTGCCAAGTGTTGCATGATGTGGCTGAATCTATAACCATGTATATAAATAAAATGCAATTCAAAAGCTAGGACAGGTCTCTATCTGGTACTCAGTCTGATGGGTTTTCTAACTCAGACATGCTGTATCTAGACCCTGATGTGTCTGATAGTAGGGCCTTCTAAGATCAAGAGGTTAGACACTAAACCCCAGGGGTACTGCTTTGATTATGCACACTGGACACCACAGGAGGTCTTAAGGGAGATTGTCATTAGGTCTCTGATTGCTCCTCACAAAGGCTCAAGTTCAGGAAGTTCAGGGCAGCTTAACATCCTGACTTGACACTTGCCTGGGTGACTAGACAAGCTGCTCACATGGAGGGGCAGGTTTGTAAGAGCTCCAATGTGCAGACAGAGCTCACATTTTGGGAAGCAAGCAAAGAAGTTCCTACCATCATGCAACATTTTGACACACATGCCTGAATCTTGGTGGACAAATTATGCAGGGAAGGAAAGACAAGTAGAGAAAACAATATGGCTTTATCTGCCTTTACCACAGCTCACCTGTCCTACCACAAAGCCCTACAGCTGGTGGGACTGAGGCAGGTGGCTCCATACACAAGGCTATGATCCAGGTGGCATAAAACAGCCAAGGACTGGGGAAATCAGAGTGCCTTTATCTGCTGAGTGATAAGGGAGAGCTGGAAGCCTGGAGAGGACTAAGAAGAACCAGGGAGAGCCACAGCACAGTGGTTTTATTGATAGGGCAGAGAGGGATGATAAGGCCATCCCATGCAACGGATGATAAGGCCATCCCATGCAACCTGTAGAGTTCTTTGGCAGGGGGAACCAGGGCACAGCAAGGCTGTATAAGAGCTGCTGGATGAGGTAAGGCAGGGAGGGCTTTCTTGGCTCTGCTGTGTAGAGCTGCCTAGGAGTATGTGTGGCAATCATAGAAAAAAGTGGTGTGAGCAATCTGGCAATATAAGCTTAGAGCTTGATATAGTGGTATAGTGGTAGGCTATGCTTAGCATATGTGTAGAACTAGCTAGCAGTTTAGCAAAACAGTGCTGTGCTAGCAGCATGTAACTGAAGCAAGGTACTGGTAGCTATGAACACAGAGAATGATCTTGGAATAACAGGATGCACACGTCGATCAACAACCTCATGTGATATTAGTAGTTTAACCAATAATATGTAACAGTAAAATGTGTGGACACCTGTGTGGAGCCAATGAACTTATGCCAACTATGCTCTGTGAGTCTATACAAGCTGTAGATGTTCCTTAATAAACTGAACAATACTTAGATCATACTGGTTGTCCGTATTGATTCCGTACTCCGTCGTCAACAAGTTTGTGCCTGGCAGAACAGAATGGAGTGCTTTCAAGAGTATTGTGCCACTTGAGAAGCTGATTTCTGGAGATTTTATAATGTAAAGATGATGGGACAATCTGGAGAACCAAAGGCAGCAGGTTTGACAGGCAGATTGAGTGGGATGGGCAGGTGGCACATGCTAGCGTTTGTGTCAGCAAGCCCCAGCTCACCGTTCCTTGAGACTCTGGAGTATGAGGACCCCAGAGGTACATTTCTCCAAGACCAAAGATTCCCTTAGCACAGAAATACATTCACCATAAAATTTAATATACCTCAAGAAGAGGAAATCACTTGGAAGTTAAATGATTTACATATCTTAAACTTGGATTTCCCCTCCCCCTTTTGTAGAAAATCAGTGTACAGTATGAGGAGAGGCTGAGGGAGCGGGGATTGTTTAGCCTGGAGAAGAGGAGGCTCAGGGGAGACCTCATTGCTGTCTACAACTACCTGAAGGGTGATTGTAGCCAGGAGGGGCTTGGTCTCTTCTCCCAGGCAACCAGCACCAGAACAAGAGGACACAGTCTTAGGCTGTGCCAGGGGAAGTGTAGGCTGGAGGTGAGGAGAAAGTTCTTCACAGGGAGAGTTGTTAGCCATTGAAATGTGTTGCCCAGGGAGGTGGTGGAGTCACCGTCCCTGGAGGTGTTCAAGAAGGGATTGGACGTGGCACTAGATGCCATAGTCCAGTAGTCATGAGGTGTTGGGTGACAGGTTTGACTTGATCTTTTAGGTCTTTTCCAATCTTGTTGATGTCTATTCTATTCTATTCTATTCCTGTCTAGTCTAGTCTAGTCTAGTCTAGTCTAAAAAACCCCCAACCCTAATGAAAGCAGTGATTCAGAAAAAAAGTAATGCTTGGGAATTTATTTTTTTTTTTTAAATCAAGTTCTTTATTTGTGCTCCAAGAAGATCTCTTTCCCGTTTCTTCCATGAAGACATGCTGCATTTGATGATCTAAATTGTTCTACAAACAATATCTCTAGAACAACAGTGAAAATGCTCAAATGCCCATTGCTTGGTTTGGTTGTTTCTTACTAAGGTTCTGCAGTCCTCACACAAATGGCTTCTCTTAATGCTTTTGTCATAGGTGTCACTCCTCACAAAGGTCTGCTCTAGTAGTCGTGGAGTCACCATATACCTCAGACTCAGTTAACACTTCTGTGGAAATCTCTCTCCTGGTTTTGATGGGATAGAATCCTAAGCCAGCCATGGTGTGCAGGCTGTTAGCAGTTTGGAGTCAGCCAGGGCAGCTGACCTGAGTCAGCTACAGGCGTATCCCAGACCATAAAGGTCATGCTATAAAGGGGGAAGTTTGATAAGAATGGGATCTCTTGGGTTTTCTGCCTGGGGCTTCTTTCCATTCCTGGAAGAGCTCACATCCTGCTCCTGAGGACTGCTTTCCTGTTCATTGTGACTGCCATGATACACCAGGCTCTCTGTAGCATTGTATCCTTTATATGCCATTGGTATTATTTTAGCTATTTCCTTACATCTGGTTTTATTTTAGCCCTTGGGTCTTCTCTCCTTTCTCAATCTCCCCTCTCTCCTAGGGAGGGGTCATTGTGTGACAGAGCAACTGCTATAGTTTAGCTCCAGATACAGGCTAAAAGTAGACAAAAGTCCCTACGAGGACTGGGAAGTCAGAGCTGCTGGTGCTCTTGACACTGCGCAGCCAGGGAAGAAGGAGGGGGCTCTGTTATTTCCTTCACAACTTGCCTGTTCTCCTTACTGTGACAACTAGTTAAACCCTTCTGGAGAGAGTAAATGTTTACAATGGGATATATTCTGTATTTCTGCAGCAAGATTTATAGCATTTGCCTAATGCCAGAAGACATGAACATCGATTCTGCAGGCTTCAGGTCGGTCTCACTTTCTCTGCCCATGTATTGATGGGATTTTTTAGGCAGCTCAAGGTCCCACCTGAAATGCAAATATTAGGCAACATTCCATTTCAGAGAAAGTCTCCTATGCTGCGCAAATGGTGAAGGAAAAGCAGATGAGGCTGGATAGGGTCCTTCCAACCTTGAACCTCCAGTCCAGAGACAACCCCCTGGTATTTTTCCATGCTAACATTGTCAAAAGATCCTCTGTCCTTCCAGCTGAAAGTACCTCCCAGACACAGGAGCAAACACCACTGAAGGATTTTAGCCTGAATGCTAGCAATAACCTAAGCACATGGGTTTTGTTGACAGGGCTAAGAGGGACCATGGGACAATCCAGAGGGCATTTTGCTGGGGGAACCAGGCAAGATGAGGTCATAAATCGTCATGGTATCTGTGACAGTCATTTTTTGTCAGGTTACCTACACATAATTAATCTCTCAAAGTGCGAGTTAATTAAAAGAAACGTGGGTTCTCGAGTTCCCGTGTTTTTCAGGGGGCCTGTTTTTCCAGGGTAAAGCGCACAGTCGGTGAGGCACTCCTGCACCAGGCATTTTCAGGCCGCTCGTAATTGTCAACACACTTAGCATTAATTTTAAAGTGAGAGCTGAAGGCAGGCGGTGTGTGCGCGTTACTGTGCGCGGGGCTCTGCGAGCCAGGCCTCTCCCCGACCGCAGCCCTGCCCTCGCTCCCGGGGCCCCGCGGCCTCTGCGCCGGCTCGGCCCTTCCCGGGCGGGCTGCGAGCAGGCGAGGCCCTGCCCTCCCCTCCGCTGCCAGCCGCTCCCGGCCCCTTCGCGGGAAGGCGGGCGGGGGCGCGGCGCGGGGCCGGGCCGGCGGCAGCCGCTGCGGCCGATCGGTCGTTCCGGTCCGCACTAAGGTCTGCCCGTAGCCGGCGGTGGCGGCGGCCCCGCGGTGAGTGGGCGCCTCAGCGGTGCCGTGAGGCGAGGGAGGCCGGCGAGGGAAACGGGCGGGCTCAGGCCTTGGGTAAGGGCTGGGGGTGTGGGGGGTTGGTCGGCTGGGGTCTTGCTGTGGGCCTGCCGCGGGTGCTGCTCATAATCCGGGTTTGTGGAGCGGCTCGCAGTGACGGTGCCTCAGGCTATGAAGATGAAAGCCGAGGAAAGCCATGGGGCAGCAGGAGAGTGCTCGCTGGCGGGGAGGGGGTGAAGGAAGGGGTATTGGGATGAAGGGGTCGATGGGATGAGCGAAGGTTGTATTGAAAAGCTTAACGATTTCCTTTTTCATGCTCCTGGAAACGTGAATGTCGGTTGGCTTCCAAAGCAACACACACGATCTCAGCAAAAAGCCACAATTTTAGTACTGTAAAAAGTGCGTGGGCTGCTTCTTGCTCCAAGTTCCTCTTGCAGATTTTAATTAAAGAAATAACCCAAAACCCAACACACACACACCCGGGAGAAAAAAAAACAACAAACACCACAACACAACACCCCCTCCCCACCCCCCTTTTAAAGCTCTCCCTTAGCCAGTGCTAGCCCTGTGCATGGCTTTCTGTTCGGAGCCTGAGCTGTCTGTTGCAGTGCCCTGCACACACAGCCTCCTATCTCTGTTCCCCTCCAGATGCGAGGCCAGCCTGGCAGCGTGGCCGGGCTGGCAGCCACTGCTTGAGGAAATGCTTTGGAGGCAGCACTTCCTCTGTCTGAACACAGCTCTTCAGTGTTCTGCCTCTACTAGCTAACGGTAAGAGCAGGAGGAGGGTCCTCACACAGAAATGACTTGCCGAAAAAACGGCGTGGCAAACTCTGCGTAACAGCTCCAGCTCAGGTGGAAGCTGATGGAGAACAGTGTGAGGCCACTGCCAGCTATCTTCTGGGGAGACTTGCTGCAGACAGGGCAGGGCAAGGCAGTTCAACCGACACACTCGATGTGCAGCTGCCTTCTCGGAGGTGTGCAGGCTTTCCTGGAAGGGCTGGTGGCAAGCGGGGCTGCTGACTTTCGTGGGACCCTCCCCAAAGAGGCTGTGGGCTACGTGAATGTTGGTGGACAGCCTGTTGCTGGTGAGAGCTGAGATTTGAAGTAGGAGGTAATGAAATTTTTTCACGGAAACACGGTTTTACCGTCTGGCTTTGCAGGTTTACCCACTTGAGTGGTGATTATTCTGCCGATAGTAAGGAAGCTTCCCCCCCCGTCCCCCCCGCCAAGTCTATTTGCTTAAACCTGGTGAATGTGGTATGTACTTTCACGGTTCTTAGCAAGATTTCAGTATTCACATGACTTTTAGTCTCTTGCTGAAGTAAAGGTTTGTAGCTTGAGTGCTTTGTTGGAGGATGTTAAGGATTTTGTCAAATACCAGAGTTTTCTTTTAAGGTGCGTGCAGTGCTTTTCCAGTGCCTGTCTCCGTGTTAATCATGGCAATACTGAATTTCCTTATTGCTTCACAACAGCTAAGAGATTATTTGGAAGAAAGGCTGTCGTCCAAGGAGGGTAATGATAAAAATTTAGGTGTCTAAATGTTATACTATAATATGCTTTCCTTTTATGCTTTCAGGGTGAGCTTTTCCAAGTCCCAGGGGTAGTAGCCCAGCTCTGATTCAGTTCATATTGAACTTGTATATCTGGTTCACCTCCTTCTCCTGCACATCTTTTAAAAAAAATCATTCATGCCTCTTTAGATGATGTGTTTAAGTTACTAGTTTTAAAGTGTGAGCATTTAAGTGCGTGCAACTTCTCATGTCTAACAAGTGGCTACGTGAGGGTGGGTAGTGATCACTTGCAGTGATGATTTGTCCACATGAAGTTCAGAAAAATCACCTGGAAAACCGATCCATGTTGCAGAAACACTGCTTTTGGTGTAGTTTTTACTCCTAAATGCTCATGTGTGAATTTAAGTTTATAATATGTTATTTGGGTGGGTGGGTGAGTGAGCCTCATAATCTTACTGTCAAGGTCACTGCTCTGCTACAGAAGTCTGAGCCAGCAAGGCTCTGTGGTGCAGGTAGTGTTTCCCCAAAGACAGACACTAGGCAGATGCTAGCTCACCTCTGCCATGTCATGGGATCAGTAAGAAAGGCCCAGATGGGGTCCAGAAATAGTCTGTAAAAGCCATCAGGTCTCAAGAGTGTGGTACATCACCATATGGACTTGATGATCTCAAAGGTCTCTTCCAACCTGGTTAATTCTATTCTATTCTATATCTTTATTTTGTGGCAGTTGCATGATAACAGAATGGTACTGGAAATTTCCTCTGTGTTGTAGTAGCCTTTTTATTTGTATTTTAAGTCAGGCTTTGTGGCAGACATGGCCTGAAGATCTTACTCAGGCCAAAATATGATAAAAGTGAATTCTAGACATACAAATTAGTTGTATATAAGCAACAGCTCTCAAAATAAAAAGCACAGTAGCAGCTGCTTTCTCTAGTTAAATATACAGACTGTCCTTTAGTGTACTGAATCAAAGGGTGTTTTCTTCAAGAATGCAATCCAGGTTTACTAAGCAAACTTGGGCTAAGCGCCTACAAAAGTAACACAGAGCAGTTCTTTCAGGCAGAGGAGGGTGAAATGGGTGTTGCAAATTGTGTCACTCTGTGTGTCCTGACGTTGCAAGAGGCAGTGACTCTGTGATGAAGGGACCTTTTCATGCCACGTAGAGAAAGTTGTCATGCAGGTCAAGACAAAGATCCAGTATGTGCTCAGAGTTCAGCAGCCAAAAAGCTTTTTTACTGAGAACATTTCGCTACTGTCTGGACACAACTGACACAAACTGAGTTGCCATCTACCGTGCAGATGTTTTACACAACTGTGTAGAACTAAACTCTTTTCTGGGTTTCATGTTGGGGTTCCCTGGCATGGTAAAAAACAAACTTCCAGGTTTGAGTGAGCTGTCCACAAGCCCTTGATGAGGGGGAGAGCAGTTGGATGGATTTTCATTATTAAAACCTCAGAAAACAAACAAGTAATTCACTACATGTAAAATCGTCTGGGGTGGAGTTTTTTTCCCCCCATCAGCTCTTGCAGTATTGGTTTGTTGAGCTTTGTTTGAAAAGGTCTTTTGATTTGTAACTCTGTGCTAGTGACATGAGTGAAACTGAGCAAATGCAACTGTAGAATGTGTTTATGCAGAGTACTGCACACACACTCTTTCGTATGCTGTGTTCACTTCATTCTCACTGTGTAGTATTTGCTGGTTTTGGTAAGTGCTGTCCTTGAGCAGAGTGTTATCCCTGCTAATCTCTGAGAGGACTTTGTAATACTGTACAGGTGGATGAGATTAGATACTTGGAAGGTAGGGATGGGTTCTTCTCCAAGCATGATAACTATGGGATCTTGAGTATGTCACTTCTTGCAGTTTGTGTTTCATCATTGTAAAGATGAAGGACCGAAACAGGAATATAAATACCAGAAATGGGACTTAGGTGCAGCCTATGGAATTTTCCATTTAGATCTCACCTAACCTGTGGGGAAGAAACACCAAACCAAAAACCCTGCTCTTTTTTTCTTTTTTATTGGAGTGTGACTTTCCTTAAGCAGCTCCTCTGCTCAGAACAACAGCCCCAAAGAAGCATGTTGTCCCCACTTGTTCTATTCTAATCTTTCTGGTGTGCAGACCACCCTGCAGACTGCATGCGTGGTTCAGATGAATTAGGCATAGAGTTGGAGGTTCAGGAGAATGGAACAAGACAGAGCTGGAGGAAGGCATTGCTGTGGTTCTAGAAATACCTAGAAGGTGTGGAGATTGAGGGGTAGGTATTAGTAAGTATCTCACACAGAGCATGAGACTGGAATGCTATTCAGTCTGCCCCAGCATGTAACAGAGCCAGTTGTATAGGTCAGGGTCTCGTAACAGGAAGATTGCCTCATGCAGAAAATCCATCCCTGCTGAAGCCATTGTACTACTCGTGGTTTGGGAGCCAAGGAGGTCTGTTTGAAACACGACTCCTTTCAGCCGCAGTTCAGTGGCAGGCTAGCAAACAGCTGTGTTCAGTTACTTGAGAGAATGCAGGAGCTTACCCACCAAAGAGTTGTTCAGTGGTTCTGGGTCTGTAGTGAATGAAAAAACCTTTTGGGAGTCCCAGCAAGGGGCAGAAGATACAATGTGAACCTCTGGTATTTTCTGTGGGCTCTCTATTGACATCTGTGTGTTGACTTTAGATAGCCTTCTGCATGCTGTAGCCTGGTAGCTCTAGGGAGATGAATGCTGCAGTGCGAGGTGTAAGAGCTGGGTTGCTCAGGCTGACTTGCTTCCTAAATGGAGCACTGTTCTAGAAATCTCTGAGTATTTTTGTATGGAAAGAGAAGCCCATCTAAGTGCTGAATACTGTAGCTGCTTCTACTCTTGTGTGGATTTCTTTGATCTAGTTAGGATCATTTGCTTAAGATGTTTTAAGACTGTAAATACTTGGGTTGGTATTGTCTTCCAGCCAGAAGTGAAGGCAGTTCATCTGTCTGAGCTAGCAGATGGCTGGTGGCATGGCTGTGTGTAAACCATTGCACAGGGATGATGCATGGCATTTTGGATACCTCGGTATGACAGCATCAAACCTGGCATGGAGGAATGGAAATTGTGCACGCCAGCCAGCTAGACTGCAGTCTGAGAGATGTTTGTGTGTTTGAGAGGCTTAGCTGAACTGATGGTAGCAGTGAATGTTTTACAGCTGCCATGGAAATGGTGATCAAGTGAACAGATTTTGAGAATGACTCTTCTGTGGCCTCCTCCCCACCGCTAGCTCCAATAACAATTTGATGATTAATTCAGTTGTAAACATTGCATAGAGCACTACTTTACTTCGTGTTTGCACTGTACAGAGAAGGTGTAATTAGCATGTAAGGCATATGCTGTTATTAGCACTTTGGGAGTGTAAGGCATAAATGAGATTTAGACTGAGCTGTGCAATGCTAGAAATATACTAATTGCAGTTAATTTTCAGCAACTGAATTGAAGTGACTGTTGGACTGCAATAAACCCTGTAGCTACCTTTGCATGGTAGAACAGGCTACAGACAGCAGCTTTACCAAGGAAGTGTCCCAAAGGGGTAGTGCTGCTGCATTCTTTTCCGTTTCACAATGTGACCATGAGCAGGTTTATTGTAAGGGAGATCAAACTTCCCGTGCTTAACAGGGGTGCAATGGGGAGAATTTCCAAGTTTTGCTTTCTCTGTGCTGAACTAAGAAATTTGGCCCTTGCTTTTCACAAGCACTGTATTCGCTCTATTAAAAAGTTTCTTTGTGGTTTAATGCAAATGATTTTTCTTTTTGTTTTCAGGGAGTCCTTGGGATGGCAGCAATGGCAGAATTCAACTACGTCCATTCAGTGACTGAAATGCCAGAAGGAGATGATGCTAAACGCGGTTTCCATCACGCAATGTTCTTGGAACCCCAGGAGAAAAAGAGGAGCATGAAGGCTCTGGTGGTTAAGCAAGCAAAGAAAACTTGCAGCTGCACTCCAGCCAAAGTTAAAGATTATGTTTTCAGTTTCTTTCCTGTCTTGCAGTGGCTTCCTAAATACAAACCGAGAGAGTACCTACTGGGAGACATAATGTCTGGTGTGATTGTGGCGGTTTTACTAGTCCCACAGTCAATTGCCTATTCTCTCTTGGCTGGACAGGAGCCTATTTATGGCCTTTATACATCCTTTTTCGCAGGCATTATTTATTTCATGTTCGGAACCTCCCGCCACATCTCAGTTGGCATCTTTGGTGTGCTTTGCCTAATGGTGGGACAGGTGGTGGACCGTGAAATACAGAGAGCTGGCTATGACTTGGAGCCGGCTGACCCTGGTGTTCTCACGGATGCAGCAGCGTATCTGAACACCACCATTTCACCTGCGAATCACACATCGCAGGAGCTGCTCTGTGATAAAAGCTGCTATGCAATTAGAGTAGGAGCCACCATGACCTTCATAGCCGGAGTTTATCAGGTAAGAGGAGGTGGACAAACAGGTATTCCTTGGAAATAGTTTTAATTCTTCTTTAGGTGATTGTGTCTGTGTGAACAACCTGCTGGGCTTGCCTGTGTCCTCAGTCTGTAGCCCAGGGAAGCGGACACAGGGAGTTACTGAACACAGGAAGCGTCCAGTTCTTGTGGTGCATGAAACTCCTTTGTGTCCTCTCCCATTTTAATAGTATTTTGCTTGGCATTGCAACTCTGGGGACTTCAAGTCCTGAGCATAACTGCTTGCGCTCTCACAATCAGGTCTCCTCCTTCCTTGCTGTGGCCTGAAGCTTTGTTTGTTTTTTTCTTCCTTCTTTTGTGTTTTACAGCTTAAGCCTCCCTTTCATTGTGTCAGGATGTGGTGTGTCAGCTTTTAATTCCAGACTTCAGTTATTTACCTTTTCTATGTTCAAAGAACAGTCTGCACAGTAAAACTATGCCCCAGTTTCCTTTTAGTTGTCACTGTGTCTGTAAAACTTCTTGCCCATTCAAAGCCATTGAAGTGGCATTGTATGAAAAGGCTACTATTGAGATGATGAAATAGACATTTAAGTATAGTGCACCAGGAGCAGCTGAATGCTGGAGGCTGTTCAGACCATGTCTTGTCCTCCAGGGTTGTGCACAGTGGGTCTTTTCATCCCACCTCCCTCCAGAGCCCCACAGTGATGATGCCTGAAAATTTTGCATCCTAATCTGTTCTGTGTGGTTGATTCCTTCCAGGTGGCCATGGGTTTCTTTCAAGTGGGCTTTGTCTCAGTGTACCTCTCTGATTCATTGCTGAGTGGATTTGTCACGGGTGCCTCCTTCACCATCCTGACCTCACAAGCCAAGTATCTCCTGGGCCTAGACATTCCACGGAGCAGTGGCATCGGCTCCCTCATATCCACGTGGATAAGTATCTTCAGAAACGTACACAAGACCAACATCTGTGATCTCATCACCAGCCTCTTGTGCTTTCTTGTACTTATCCCAACCAAAGAACTTAATGAACATTTTAAATCCAGACTCAAGGCTCCAATACCAGTTGAATTAGTTGTGATTGTGGCAGCTACTCTGGCATCTCACTTTGGGAAGCTGAGAGAGACTTACGACTCGAGCGTTGCTGGACACATCCCAACTGGGTTTCTGCCACCCCACCCTCCAGACTGGAACATGATTCCTAATGTGGCTCTGGATGCTCTGCCCATAGCTATTATTGGCTTTGCCATTACTGTCTCCCTCTCAGAGATGTTTGCCAAAAAGCATGGTTACTCTGTGAGGGCCAACCAGGAAATGTATGCCATTGGCTTCTGCAACATCATCCCCTCCTTCTTCTATTGCTTCACAACAAGCGCAGCTCTCGCCAAGACTCTCGTCAAAGAGTCCACAGGCTGTAGGACACAAATGTCTGGCATGGTGACTAGTCTGGTAATCCTGTTAGTCCTCCTTGTGATTGCACCTTTGTTTTATTCTCTTCAGAAATGTGTCCTTGCCGTCATAACCATTGTGAACCTCAGAGGAGCCCTGCGGAAGTTCAGGGACCTGCCAAAAATGTGGCATTTGAGCAGAGTGGACACAGTGATCTGGCTTGTTACTATGGCAGCCTCGGCACTGATCAGTACCGAGATTGGTCTTTTGGTTGGTGTTTGCTTCTCTATGCTCTGCGTCATTTTCCGAACGCAGAGACCAGAGGCACCGCTGCTCGGCTGGGTGGCAGAGTCTGAGACGTACGAATCTCTCTCTGCCTACAAGAACTTGCAAACCAAGCCAGGAATTGTGGTGTTTCGTTTCGAAGCGCCCCTCTACTACATCAACAAAGAGTGCTTTAAGTCCACCCTGTACAAGCAAACTGGAGTCAACCCAGCCTGGGTGAAGGCAGCAAAGAAAAAGGCGGCAAAACGAATGCTTAAAGAGAAAGAGGTGGATTCTGGTGGCAACCAGACCAACATCTCCATGGATTTTGTCTCTGAGCCTTTGGGGTTTCACACAATAGTGATTGACTGTTGTGCCATGCAGTTCCTGGACACGGCAGGAATACGCACGCTCAAAGAGGTCTGCAAGGACTATGGGGAGATAGATGTCCAGGTGCTACTAGCCCAGTGCAATCCTTCAGTGAGGAGTTCCCTGATCCGAGGAGAATTCTTTAAAGAGGGAGAGGAGCACCTTCTGTTTCACAGCGTGCACCAGGCTGTGGACTTCGCACTGGGGGCACAAGGCCACCATGGCACCGATGCTTCTAAGAACTAGTTGTGGGAAGGCAGCGAGTTGGAACACAGCCTGGGAAAAAATGGCTGTGGGTCTATATGTCTGTGCAATCTACCTGCACTAGAGTGAAGAGACAGGGCTTTTGTTAGCACACTGGTTACTATGCAATCTGTTCTGATGCTTTCAATTTGCCTGCTGTGTCTACAAATAGTGATTCAATAGGTGGTACCAAATGCAGGCAATTCTTAACTTAATTTTGGCCAATAAGGGGAATCTAAGAGTTTCTATATGGCTGTTCATCTCACTTCTCTTGTCTCTTGAACTTTTCATGTCTCAGTTCCCCTCTGAATTTTGAACACCAGCACTGAAGTCTTCTATTGCAACCCTGTCTTTATGGGTGAGACAGGGTTTTGAAGTGGTCTGCGTGCCCTGTCCAGCTGAACAATGAGTGGCAACTCATTTCTTGTCCTGGTGTTGCATTTCCATGTCACCATACCCTTGTTTTCCAAGGAATGGCTCATGGGGTCTGTTTGCTCTGGTCTTTACTGTGGAGTGATTGGTTGGTGATTTTATAACCTCCCTGAGCTTGGGACAGATAGATAAATAAAATCTATAAATGTGCATGAAGAGGTCTTAATGGATAGTTTCTAACCACCTATCACCCCCAGAAGCTCCATCCTTGTCTCCTGAGAGCCTAATGCAGCCAGGCTATGGGGACATAGTTATCTCCTGTCTCTATGGGTCTTTACATGCCAGGAAATTTTGCATCTTTAGCTTGAACTTTCCTGGAATGATTTTTATTCTGAGGTGACTGTTTGGAAGTCTGATTCATGCTTATGGTCAGTCATGTGTTTTCCTGATATTTAGGAGCTCTTTACAACTGTGGACATTAGGTACAGAAAATCTCAAATTCTTGTGTTTCCACAGAAAACACTCCCTTACAGGCAGTGTTGTATGCCAGCCAGCCAGTCACAGGCATGAAAACAAGGAGGACCAAATAGATCATCCAACACCTGTCCAAATTCATCCATGTCACACAGCTTGATGTGTGAATGCAGGTTTTATTTACCGTGGGCCCTTTTTGCATGCTGTGTCGTGGACTTTATGTAATGGGGAAAGGGAAGGACAGGCTGAGAAATAATAACAGCCATTGTGAGAGGAGACAGAGAAGTTCTTTGCTGAACATTGTTTCACCATGTTAGTGTAAACAGAACTTTGCACTTTGATGTAAAATTCTGCAGAACAGTGAAGAGAGCATTGGGTAGGAAGAGATTCTCTTTTCTTACACCAATAGAGTGCAATTATGAAGGCAAACTTGAGACTTAACAATTTTCACTATACATGCAGACTGTGCACCTTTGGAAATGCTGGTTTCTCCCAGGGGAGTTTACAGTCTAAGTTTCAGCTTCACAGCTTTTAGAAGGGAAAAGGTGATGTATACAGCAGCATTCTCCATCCTTAATTGTTCAAAAACAGAGAGTCAGGAATAAAAAAAGGAATAAAATGCAATACAAATCATCAATACCTTTCTAAACAGAAAAATAGTTTGATATTAGGATTTCTTTCCTTTGTGGTCCTCTGAGGTAGGACCAGTAACTAATCTCTTCTTGCTGTGAAAGCTGAAATGCCATTTATGACTTTACCCTAGGAGCTGTGACCTCAAGAGAAGGACTAGACAGCAAAAAGATGAGTCCCAGTACTTGGCAACTTCTATATATATATTAACTGACCTTGTAGCATTTTTTAGGATGTATAGAAATGCTGTGGGGGAGATTGGGGTGGCTGCAGCCTATATTGAAAAAGAAGCACATGACTGAGATCCATACATCATGAGTTACAGAGCTAGCATTGTTCAGGAAGCAGGTCTCCAGGTATCAGGGAGAATATGCTAAAGCTTCTGCAGTATTCAAAACACGCAGATACTGCTCTTTCTCAGCCTTAAGGCCTATTTATGCAAGGAGGTGATTTTTTTTGGTCTTTTCTGTGGTAACCTGTGTGAACTTTTTTGTTCTGAGCTAAGAATCCCTGATGCAGTTTGGATAATGGTAATTGCTGAATTGGTGTTCCCAGAGTGGATTAGCCTAAGCCAGATAAAAGCAGTGAGTGGGGTTAACACCTATGCAGGGATTGAGTGCAGGGTGGAAATGATCTTTTAATTCCTCATCATACCTGTTTTGGGTTGTGCTCCATTTGGAGCCCTAGGCTGGTGTTGAGAGAGAGCCGTCATTCCTGCCGCTGGGTGCCAGCTTGAGAAGGCTTGTCACCACAGACTGGAGGGGTTTGTGCCTGGCCACCCATGGGGATGGCTGGTGGCTGGGGAGCAGTGCGGACCTGTATGCATCACATTAGCTGATGGCAGTGCCATGGCCTGGGGGCCATCCCTTTTCAGCAGTTTGTTCACATTACCAGAAATCAAGTCTGGAACTCTGAACAGAAGCCTCAATACCCTTTTTAAAGGCTGGGGTTTAACTGATACTTTTCAAGAGAGCAGAATGGTGCTGGGTGCAGTGCCCCCTTCTCAAAGACCTGATGAAAAACTGCAGCACAGCAAGCAGTAAGCAGTGTGTGTTGTCAGTGCAAGTGTTCCTGTCTACCCACAGCTGTTTTTTCTCACCCCTTTGCCTCTTGGCCATGGGAAACCGAGAGAAAGAGAGAGGAGGAATGAGCAGCCAGCCAGGAGACTTCCTCTAACAAAAGTCAGCCATGAGTGGGATTGAAGTGAAACAGAATTGCTCTGGGTGATTCTTTCTCCCTTCCACTTGCAACTTTCTCCCTTCCACTTGCAACTTTCTCCCTTCCACTTGCAACTTTCTCCCTTCCACTTGCAACTTTCTCCCTTCCACTTGCAACTTTCTCCCTTCCACTTGCAACTTTCTCCCTTCCACTTGCAACTTTCTCCCTTCCACTTGCAACTTTCTCCCTTCCACTTGCAACTTTCTCCCTTCCACTTGCAACTTTCTCCCTTCCACTTGCAACTTTCTCCCTTCCACTTGCAACTTTCTCCCTTCCACTTGCAACTTTCTCCCTTCCACTTGCAACTTTCTCCCTTCCACTTGCAACTTTCTCCCTTCCACTTGCAACTTTCTCCCTTCCACTTGCAACTTTCTCCCTTCCACTTGCAACTTTCTCCCTTCCACTTGCAACTTTCTCTCCTATACTCTTTCCATGGTGTCCAGGTGGACATGTTTAGGCTTGTGACCATGCATGGGTTTGTGTAGCCAAATTCTAACTGAGAAGGGGAAAAAAAATAATTACTTAACAAAATGTTTGGGTTTGTTTTGTTTTTCCAAATCCACTCCTACCTGTGCCTGGAAGGGAGGAATAGCAACGTTACTTCCAAGAAGTATGCACTTCCCACAGGTAGCAGGATGGATATTTCTTAGCTCCTGGGTATTTGTTGGTGTAAAAGCACGATAAAACTGCCATAAATTGATTTCAAGTAATTCATTTCATTACAGATGAAAGATACACTGAAGTTGTGTATGTTCAGCTACAGCACGTTGTATTTGGCTTCAGTGTTATTTGTGCAGCAACACAGCCTCTAAATTCCATTTCAAGCAAAAGAAAAGAAACAGCAAAAGCAGCCAGCCAACCAAAAGAACTTCTGATGTTCTTATTTGAGATCATGTCCAGAGGTCACAGCATTAATAAGTTTATATTACTCCACACAGCCCTGGTTAAAAGGGAACAGTAATAAATGTCATTTGCCACAGAGTTCAGTATAATAGAGTCCTTTGGAATTAACTGCACATCAGAGCTTATCATGGCTGGAATTTCTTAAAAACAGTGGGGTTTTAACCATTTTCCTTTTAGGCCCAGAATAATTCTTTTACTGTAGGTTGAAATCAGTTCCATGTCTGCTGGGAAGAAGCTCATTTTGCATAAATATGTTTGTGGACTCCTTAGAAGTAATCCAATTTCAGCTTTAGGAATTGGGGACCGCTGATTGAAAGCTGTTGCCCTACAGAATTTGGTTTGTGGAGGAATGTAATATATCTGTGTATACACACAGAGGCACGTCTAGGTATCTATCTGTGTGTGCATATGTATCTTTTGCTGCTGTATGGTGGATGCAGCTGCTAGAGCAATCCAGTTACGCTGTTGTACTACTCCTGTTTCTCATCTGGAGAGGGCTCTGTTTTAAATCAACAGTGGGAAGCCTGCTCTACCCACTGCCTTCCACATCCCTTACCCCTGCCTCACAGCTCAGTTTGAGGAAGAGGTGATTTTGGAATGATTTGTTCTGGGTTTGTGCAGCTGTCCTGAACAGGAACGTTCATCCCAGGTGCAGCCTTCACAACCCCAGGCCAGCTCAGTTGATCTCCGTTCCCAAATGTACTAATCAGCAATTATCAGTCTAAATGAAGAATTAAGAGATCATTAGCACATTCATTAATGGCAACAACATAGCATTATGGAAATTAACACTCACAGTCTCAGCTGTACTAAATACTCCTGGAAATGGCTTTAGTAATCTCCTGCTAAATGTCAGGTTCTGGTTTTATGTTTGTTGCTGCTATAGACAGTATTGTTGGTTCCTCCTAATCTGGCAGTTGCACTAATTAATGTTTCATTTGTGTGAATGTTTTGATGTGGAAACAGCTTTCAGCCCTCTTCATAGAAGAGGGGAAGGTACTGCAGTAGGACACCAGGTGCTTAGTTTTTGGATTTATAATGACACTGCCAGCCTTAGTCTTGTGTAATTTAATGATCTTGATTTCCTTGCAAGCTTTTGCAGCACCATCTGCCCCTCTCTAATTCAGTGTAAGACCCACCTCCAGCTTCTTGACACTTCTTTGTGTGTTGCTGTAAGACACTGCATATGGTTGACTGTAAGTAGAGGAATTGTTGCTATTGTATGTGACCTACTCAATTTTCGTGCCAGATCTTTCTGTAAAAGCTAAAGCTCATAAACAGAGTGTGTTGGACAACCCCAAACCCCCACCACTCCTCTGGGGGGCAGAGGTTGGGAGAAAGGGAGCTGTGGGCAGCCAGCAGGGAGCACCACTGTGCACACTCCCCCACGAGCATGCTGCAGTCTGGCTCAGTGTAGGGGCTGTGCAAGGGTTTGTGTAGCTGCAGGAGTAACAGTACCACCAGGAATGGCAGATGAGCCTGGAGGTGTCTTCATTGCGGGGCTACTGCACTGCTGTGTTACACAGCCACGTGCCTTTCTCCACAGCCAGTGTAATAGCAACATGGGATCTGTCTCCTGCTCGGTGCTGCTTGCTGAGTCGCTGTCCTGAAGTACAGATGGAAGGGATTTCTGTTTTCAGAAGTACTTATTGTAATCTCAGTCCACACATGGTTCTCCCAGCCAGGGCAGCAGAGCTTCCATATCTGCCATGCCTATTCCCCATGGAGTGGCAGAAATGAAGGAAAGGTACTCTGGGGGAAAACCAGAGTCATTCCTTCATCTGCACTTCCTTCTGCTGGCTCATGCCAAGAGAAGGTAAAATGCACTGCCAAAGAGTCTGAAGCACAAAGGTGAGATACTGCAGGCAGGGACACATCTTGGCTGCTGCACCAGAGTTTTAAGCTAGCTGATACCCAGCTACCTTCCACAGCATTGTGCCAAGGAAATCTGCCTGTGCCAGGTCCTAGATTTGGGTCTTACCTGAGGGTTGCAGTCTTTCTATGGCTAAACCTCCTTTGGAAGACAGCAACGCTGCACATCTCTTTGGGTTGTTTCCTGAACCTTTCACCCAAGGGCTGTGCTAACTTGCTGTTTCTCACCATGCTTAGCTCCCTGCTGTCATCTCCAGCACTGACAACACAAAGAGTTTTTATGTGGTTTGAAGTTACATCACCCACAGGTTTCCTTTCCAGAAGCAATGCAGGAACACCCATGCTAGCTTTGCAGCTGGACACAGAGGGCTCACCCAGGCTCAGAACTGACCTGAGCCCCCCTGACACAGCATGACAAGGAGCATGGCTGGGCCACAGGAGGCTGCTTGCCTAGAAGCTCTTAGAAACTGGAAGAAGAAGGTATCTTTTTAGCTGAGGATGAAACTTTCCAGGCAGAGATTTAGGGCATTATCTTCTGTTGTGATTTTTTATTATTACTTTTTCATATGCTCTGGAAAGATGATTTAAACAATTGAAGTGACTCACTTTTTGTTTTTACATTTATTTTTTATTTACAGGCATGTCACAGCAGTCACCTGCTGCTCGTGCCACACAAAGAGCTTTGCACCTGTGTGGCTCATTTTACTTTGCTGAGTCTCAAGGCAGGATACTGTTGTGAGACTTCAGTGTTGATGTCACCATCCGCACTGGAAGGGCTTTGCACTCCTACTATGCTGGCATAGATAACAGGAGCAATGCCTTTAGTGCAGCCTTTGCACTGTGAAGGACCTTGTTAACCCCCAGGAATTACTTGTGCTTGGTGAGCCTTTGTAGGATTGGCTGCTCATGTGAAAAAACTACCTGATCTTTACTTCAGTCCAATTCCACCTCAAGTGGAAATAACTTTGACTTGTGCTTTTTCTTCTGAGACATTACAGTGCTGAAAGTGAGGCCTCTGGTTAGGTGAAATTGTAAATATTTAATGTTTATGTAGTTTATAGCATAATTATAGCATAATTGGGCTGCCTGAGGAGGTGGTGGAGTCACCATCACTGGAAGTGTTCAGGAGGAGACTTGATAGGGTGCTTGGTTGCATGGTTTAGTTGATTAGGTGGTGTTGGATGATAGGTTGGACACGATGATCTTGAAGGTCTCTTCCAACCTGGTCTGGTCCTTATTCTATTCTATTCTATTCTATTCTATTCTATTCTATTCTATTCTATTCTATTCTATTCTATTCTATTCTATTCTATTCTATTTTCTAGAGATTGTATAAGAGAAGACACACTGCTATTCTCTAAGGTGCAAATACACAAGGTATATTTCAGCACTGGATGGAGAATCAAATCTTCTTTGATCTTCTTTACTGCCCAAAAGATTTGAATTCCAGCTCTGAAAGCACTTAGCTCTTGGTCTGGCTTCCAAGTGATCTTAGGACAGGAAGATAGCAAAATATTTTGCTTATTATGTTTTTTTTTGGTAATGTCTGTAACCAAAGTAAATTTCATGTTCATTTGAAGTTCAGCTGGTTAAGGAGAGCTCAAGTCTCATTCTTTTCTGGGAAGGCACATGATGCTTTGAGTTCATCAGCCTCTTGAGTCCCTGATCATCATCTCTGGTGCCTTGGTGTGTTTTGGAGTAGGATTTTTTTTTTTTTTTTTTAAGTATTTTAAAATTCAGAATGATTTCAGATGTTTGTGACACCATGTCTTGCAGAATAAACAAAACGACACACTTTGCCAGGAGTAGCTTTATTTGAGTTGGAGAATCAGTTCCACCAAACGGGACCTCAGGAATTAAAGAGATCACATTGCTTGGCTGACTTCACCAGTTTACAAAATAGTTGGAGTAAAATGTGGGCAAGTTGTATAGAATGTATAAAAGATGACCTTACACTGGCTTACCTGTGCAGTAAAACCAAGGTGTAACATTTCCCTTGGTTCAGGGGGTGGTATGCAGGGTGCTGGTGGAGCCATTTCGCTCCCTGGCACCAGCCTGTGCTGGATGAGTGTTTGCTGCCACTGACCTTGCCTAGTGTGTTGCTGTCAGCTGTGCTCAGTGACCAAAGGTTTTGGATGAAAGTTGTATTTTCTCAGTCACCTTATGTCCTACCTTTAGCTATGGGATGCAGCCTCTGCATGGTGCTGTCCTTTACACTGTCTGTCTGTTGTCATTTTGAAATGCTGATGTGCCTTACTGTCATTGTAGAAGATGTGTAGCACAAGAATTTTTTTTGTCAGATACGGTAAAATCGTTGGGATTTCTTTATCACCATTAAAAGATGGTATTTCTGAGTTTTCTGTGGTTGGACCTATGTTTTCTACCTTAGAAGTTGCTGCAGCTATAAATCTTGAGAAGAAGAGCCACATGCATCAAGCAGCAAAGCCCCAGCCGCTGCTCCTCCTGCCAGTTGTGCCCTCTGCAGAGCGCAGTGTCCACACGGCTGTGTGCTCTGTTCTGCCGTGCTGCATGGCACACACGTAGGCAGGCAGGGAAGGATCCTGCCCACGTAATCCAGGGCATTGACTGATGGTACGTGGCCAGCAACAGGCTTTCACCTCGTTCTCACTTTAGTGCTCCCTGCCACCGGGAGGCAGTTCATCTCATGAGTAATAACAAGTCATAAGGGAAGTGATGATGGTGATGTGCCGTGTGATGGTGAGCAGCACCCTCCTGTGGGCCAGGTCTGTATTCCTAAGATGTGAGAAATGAGAGTTTGGGGCAGGTTTGGTGCTACTTGTGCTTTACATTAGCACATGGTATTACATGCTCAGCCTCACAAAATTGCTGCAGTGGATTTCCATGTCATTTGACGTAATAGGTTATGTGACTTTGTCAGGTCATGGCCAGTAAGAGTCAGAGCAAAGATCAGAGCAGCTCTGAGTGCAGTTCTGGGCAGTTCGTGTGTTCATTGTCTCTGTGTACATGTCCTTGAGTTGTACAAAAGATTTTCTCCATCCAGCACGACTCAGCTTTTACCTTAGGACACCTTTCACCTCAGGACACCCCAGTGCACATGCTGTAATTTTTGTGTTGGTGCCAGGCAGGAGCATCCAGTTACAGAGAATGCTGCAGGAGCTTTCTGCCTTGAAATGCACAAGTCAGCCAATTGCCTTCAGCAGAGGGACTCTGGTCCTTGCCGATGCAGAGCTAGCAGGCTTCAGTCAGCAGCACCCTTTACCCATGCTGCTGTAGGCTGTACCTTACCTGCAGATAGCTAATTCTCACATTCCTATACTAGATGAGACAGCCCCCTGCTCCCACCCCATCTCCTGGGTCACAGCCTGGTGAAGGCTGCTTGAGAAAAGTGTACCAGGGGTTCAGCCTGTGGAGAGCCCTCCCAGCACCCAGTGAGCAACAGACTAGAAACTTCCTGAGCATCAAGACCTTTGTTACAGCTTTTGCAGCACTTTTCTGTGAAGCTTCCCAAGGCCTTTTCTTGAACCTGTTGCCTGCCACCACACACTGTGGCAGTGTCCCACCATTTGTGTGGTGTGGAAAAGCTTATTCTGTTTAAAAGTACAGTAGCAGATCCAATCTTGCCATAAGGCAGGTAGCTGGAGATGTGCTGCAGTTTCTGGGCTTCTTATTCATCTGCTGGAGCATCCTTATGTTCTGCAGTGCTGAGCTGTGACCTGTAGATTCCCTCTCTGCTGCACAATGAGCTGGTGTGGGAGGGCTGCTGGGAGAGCTGGGGAGTCGGCAGCAGAGTTGCCTGACACACAGCCAGCTGGGCTGTGGTGGGGAGCAAGTTGAGTTAACTGCAAATAGGATGACCCTGTGAGCCAGCCAACAGCTACAGGAGGAAGCAGCATTCCAGCAGCATGGCCTCAGTGCTGTGAAGAGCTCATAGGCAACACATGCAGGTCAAGCCTGAAATGGTGCCAAGTAGCCTGGGCCGAGTGCCAATTCAGTATGAATTAGAAATGTGTCTCCTGGTTTTAGTCCACTGTATTCAACTAATGAATTTAATCTGTTTATGGAGCCATTATAGCCTTTTCAATTATTAGTTTGATAATTTGGAAAAGGGTCATAAGCACTGGACATTTGTCATGCTGGGATAAACACGAAAACAGCAACAAGCTGCTGCAAAAGTTGGTGAGGAATGATTTCACCCTCCGATGAGATTGGAATGCTCCCCAAATGCTCTGGGTGATGTGCTTGGGAGTGCCCTTTTTTTCCTGTTTTCTAGGAGGGGGTATCAGTGATGGGTGAAGGATTTGTAGCTGGGCTGTAGGAGGGTGGCTCCAGCATGTGGTGTCCTGGAGAGCTGGACAGCTGATGTACAGTGTATGACCTCTGTGGCCAAAGATGCTCTTTGCTGCCTCTGCACTGAGTCCCTTTCCAAGGACACAGGCTCCATCTCAGATTTTCAAAAGTACCCTAAAAACCATTCCTTGCATATTTGTCTTCATGCTTAATTGCTGGGAGTGAGCAATAGCTTCAGTAGATGCTCTTTATCATCATTTATTTGCAGATTCCATGGTTCCCTCCCAACCTTCAGGGTGATGTGACCACATTACCATGTGCAGTCACAGGGTGAGAGATGCTTTTGGCCTCTGAGTGTTCCTCTGGGGAGGACTTCAACTTTCCCTTGCATGCTCTGCTGTGACCCCTGCATAAACTGCCCTGCAAAAATACCAGGAGGCTGCAAAAACTGTCTTGTTTTCTGTGGTGACCTAGTGTCCTGCTTCCACATTCTCTGGTGTTCTGTCTTGCAGAAATGTGAATAATTTCTTTCCGAGGAACCATTGGGGAGGTTCTGTTCAGCTGCTTTGTCCTCAGGCACTTCTGCTGAGTTCTGCCATGTCTCAGCAGTGGGACCAATTCTGGCTTTGGTTTCCTTGTTTTCCTTGGGTTTGGGATTTTTGTTTTTCCCCCTTATAAAAGGTGGTATTGGCAGATGTCTACATCTTGACAAATATTTTCCAAGTGTAACAGAACCTGCAGCCATCTAAAAAGCCTATCAAGTCCCACATGTGAAGGGAAGGAAGAACATGTCTCTTGGATACCTGCTGCCATGACCTGGCTCACCTGCCTTTTTTGAAATAAATTTGCATGTGATCCAGGTAACTGTGGAGCAGAAGGGTGCAGCCAGGTGTTAAGCCAGTCTGGGCTATTTATGAAGCCAAATATGTGGGCCGCTACTTGAAAGGATTCCAGGAGCCAAATAGTCCTAAGTGTATTTTCAAGCCTTAAAGAAAATAAAAAAATCACAGAATCACAGAATATTAGGGGTTGGAAGGGACCTCCAGAAATCATCTAGTCCAACCCCCCTGCCAAAGCAGGATCACCTAGGGCAGGCTGCAAAGGAGTGCATCCAGGAGGGTTTGAAAGTCTCCAGAGAAGGAGACCCCACAAACTCTCTGGGCAGCCTGTTCCAGTGCTCCATCACCCTCACCATAAAGAAGTGTCTCCTTATGTAGAAGTGGAACCTTCTGTGTGCTACCTTGTACCCTTTGTTTCTTGTCACATCACTGGCACCACCAAAAAGAGCCTGGCACCTTCATCTTGACACCCACCCCTCAGATATTTATAGATGTTGTTAAGATCCTCTCTTGGCATTCTCAAGACTAAACAGCCCCAGTTCTCAGTCTTTCTTTGTAGGAGAGATGTTCAAGTCTCTCAGTCATCCTTGTAGCAGTACAGTTAGTTCTGTTCCAAAGAAAAATGGAGGTGCCAGCTTGTCCTGTTAAGCACAAGCAATGCATTGGCACAGCAGCAGAGACTTGAATTGGCTACACTTAGCCATTGCAAAATGCCTGGGTAACCATCATGGATTCAGATCATTTAATAGTTTTTTGTTGTTGTTTGTTTTTCCACTTCAGACTAGAAACCCAAAATAGCTCACTGCTGCATTTTCCCTGTACCTGGGGTTTCCACTGCTGGTTCTAGCTGGCTGCAATGGATGGATGTTACACTACTCACATACCATGCCATAAATGAAAAATCTAGAGTTCATGCTTTCTGCTTGTCCTGTAAACACAGGGTGCCATGCTGCTGGCAGGCAATGTCCTGTCTACACTTGCATTGTTCAAGTTAATGCCATCTGTCCCACCCAGCCTTGCCCAGAATGCAGCTAAACAGTTTATAGTGGCAATAAAGCGAACCCTTAAAGATGCATTTGAAAACAAACAGTTTCAGCAGTTAGCTGTAGTGACCTTGCATTTGGAAGGCAGGGCAGCTTTAGCCAGCTTAAGGTCAGGTGAAGTTCCCTTTTGGGTTTCTTCTATGCATTTTATAGAGCAAATGGAAAATGTTTGCAGTTTCTGCCCTTGCCTCACTTCATGCTGTAAAACTGATTTCAGAGATGCACATGGTGCTCAGTGTCACCAAGCATGTCCTTACAGCCTCTCTGCAGGATGGACAGCATAGAGCAGCCTCTCCTCAGCATCTACAGATTCAATTTCCAGCACAGAGAGGACCATGCAGCAGCTGCTGTGGCACGAAGGCTCACAGTTTCAGAGAGGTCAGTGCCGAGAACTGAACGCATCAGGAAGTCATCTGGGACAAGGAGCCTGAGAACATAATTGGAGGGAAAGTATGGAATATTTGAAAGTGTACAAAAGCAACTGGGAATTTGCACACGAGAAAGGGGGAATGGTGGGAAGGGATTTGTAGGCCAGGGTTCAGATTTAATTGAAAGGAGAGTCACACTTAAAAAGGATGGCAGGGGAGGGACCAAGATGGAAGGAATGTGGCACTTAGTGACATGGTCTAGTTGATGTGGTGGTGTTAGGTCATAGTTTGGACTCGATGATCTCAGAGGTCTATTCCAGCCTCAATAATTCTGTGATTCTGTGAATGGACAAAAGAACTGCTCACCATAACCTGTCCCTGGCAGAGGTGTATCAAGGTTTACCATGTTGTATCAGGTGGTAAAGGAAATCACAACAAATAAAAGAGCTCCAGAATGTATAATTGAAGTTGGAAGGAAAAGCAGCAGCAGGCAGTGAAGGCAGGGCAGAGGTCAAAGGTAGCCAAGATGCTGTCACAAATGGAGCAAGTACTTTGTCCCATTTTCATGGTGGACAGGTCAGAGATCGAGAATTGGAAATGAATGGTTCCTAAATGGGATGAAAACCTGAAGATGGATTGTGCTCTGAGGTGTTTCATCCCAGCAAACAAGCCAACTTAAAAGACCAGCCTGGCTGGCTCGGCAGTGACTGACTCACCAGTTCTTCAGCAACTGAATTTTAAGATGAAAATGGTAATTTGGGTCATTTGCTAAGGGATAAGATGGAAAAAGAAAAAGAGTGAGTAGAGACAACATCAGATGGGCCAAGATACAAAATGACCTATAATTAGGAGAGATTATAAAGCATATGAAAGGATAATTTTTTTAAGGACAGGAGAAATGACATGGCTAAGGAAAGATACAGTCCATTTCTGAGAGGAGAAGAAGAAGGGAAAGGGGACCTATTAATAGATACACCTGAAAATACATCAGCTGTGAAGGAATGGCAGAGAATGGAGAATTCATATAAATAGATAAATACATTGAGCAGCTGTCTCCCCTACCATGTGCTCACATTTCTTCCTGCTGCCAGAGAGCACTGATGTTTCTTATTTATTTACTTCTAATTACTAAGATACAGACTTCCACTGATGAGATAAATGTAGATGAGATAATGTAGGATGCTGCTCTTCCCCTTCTCTTCCCTCAGGGTGTCTCTCCAGCATCTAAATCAAAGCCTTGTGAAAATGTCATTGCTCCATACCACCTCTCCAAATGCTGTGGGCTCTAAACCCCACTCCCTGAGCCCAGAACACAGCCAATGCCAGAAGCAGAGGCCGGGACCAAGCTTTCTGACTGCCAGGTGTTTGCCCTGCTCCATGGGGCAATGGCACATCCAGCAAAATCTTGGAGACTAGGTTGATGGAAAAAAGATGGAAAACCAAATGTGGAGAATGAGATGAGACTTGCAGGTGGCAGTGTGTGCTGAGAGGCCTGATGTAGGTTGTTGGCAGAGATCACAAGGGCAGAACAGTTACAGCTGGTGTCTGTGAGACTGCTGTTTCAGTTCAGGATGATGAGACATCACTTTTTTCCTGCCCTCTAATGCAATTATTCACCTTTACCTGCAAAAGAAGTGCAACCCTGCACTTCACTGGACTGTGCTTACCTCTGCAAAGCAAAACCCCTGGTTATTTGTGCTATGATCTCTAAAAGGCAAGGTGGTGAATGTGGATTGTGCAGGTTTGGCACACATGGAAATACCCAGTGCCGTCAGCCCCTTGCTGCCAGTGCAGAGCTGTGTGTACAGAGCCTTGGCAGGGCCTGGCAGCACTGCCCGAGGGCAGAGGCAGAGATGCACAGGCAGAGTGTGGGGCTGGTGGAAAAGCTACCAGGAAAGACAAGTCATTCTGGAACAAGTTTTACTCTTGGATTGTGTTTTGGAACAAAAGCTTGCCCAGAATAGATGAAAACCTGAGCAGAGAAGCCCAGCAGGACTCATGCAACGGCGTTCCTCGAGTTCACATTGGGGCAGAGCAATAGCACACAGAGGAAGATTTCTCTGCATCGTTCCTCTTGTTTAGCAAACACATCTCCAGATGCCAGCAGTACTGTTATCTGGCAGGAGCACTTCTCTAAATCCTGTCAGTCATTCTTAATGGCTAGAACAAGTTTTCATCAAAAATAAGTCTTCCAGAATGATGTTTGTTTTGAAAATACAGCTCTGTTTGGCCCACTGCACCATCTTCATCAGCTGGAACAAGATAAAAGGGCCTGTTGCTTGGCTGCGTAACTCAGACCTCTTGTCAAGGAAAAGTGGCACATGGTCCAGAAGGAAGGCAAAGGAAACAGGTTTGCATTTGTTATCCTCGTGCTTTCTCTGTCCACAGCGTGCTGCAAGAGGAGGAGACAGGTCTGCCCCCAGGGGAGAAGCTCCAGGTGGTGAGAAAACACCCACAGCCACAGGTAAGGGATATGGCTTGGCACTAGTGATATGGGCAAGAGAATGGGAATGGCTTATCATTCCACTTTAAGTTCTGAACTGCAGACTCTCTAGGTCTCCTCTCAGGAGAGTTTCTCTCTGTGTTAATTGTTCAGTTTTGGCTGAGAGGTTTGTTTTGTTGCAGCTTCAGATTGACTGAAAAATATGGAGCAGCTCTGGGAAAGTGTGCAGGGTACTGAACCAGGCTGAGAATGTAGGGTGCTTTCATTTTGCAGGCAGGAGCCCCTGTGATGGGCCACTTGGATGCCAGTCAGCAATGTAATTAAACTTGGAAATGTTAAGGGAAAAATGAATTTGCAAGTGACCTCCCTTATCCATGGGTTACATTCCTAAGACATCACTTGGAAAAGTGATGTTTCCCACTTTTTAACTGGAAGTCTCATCAAGAAACACAAGGATCCCAAAGTTTTCCTTTCAGTGAAATAATATTGTCTGATTTTAACCCATTCTGCTGTCCCATTTCAAAACAAGAGATAGTTAGGAAGGGGCACAGAAGTCTCTGTGACTCTGTCCCTGATGTGGGCATCTGTGCCAGTGTGAATGCAATTTACATAGTTGTGGTTGTGGTTAATCAGGTCCAGAAGTGAAAACAAACAAATTGGCTGGCACCACAGGGAGGTGCTTTTCTCTTTGATTTGTCTGAGGTTGTTTTCCTTTATTTACCCACACAATCTGCATGAGCCCTGCAGCTAAACAAGGCACATGATGTACATGACTGAGACACTTCATGGCTGTTTGCTCTCCCACCCTAGCTCTCCTGGTGCAATGGAGGATGTGTCAAGCCAGGGGTCAGGACAGAGCAAAGATGTATCGAGCTGCCTAACACTAGGTGAGAGTCCTCCCAACTTTATACCCATCAAATTGGAGGAGCATGAGCCTGCAGACTTCAGCACCAAGGATCTCATCCTAAGGAAAGCCAGAGAGGTCTGCACATGCAGTCATCAAACCATCACCACCTTCTTCTGTCGGCTGTTCCCAGTGCTGGACTGGCTTCCTCGCTATAACGTCAAGACACAATTGCTTGGGGATGTCATATCTGGCCTCCTGGTGGGGATAGTTGCCATCCCTCAGTCCATCTCCTACTCCCTCTTAGCCAGCCAGGATCCTATCTACGGCATCTACACCAACTTCTTCTGCAATATCATCTATGTTGCTATGGCCACCTCACACCATAACTCCGTGGGCTCCTTTGGTGTCCTGTGCCTGATGATTGGGCAGTCTGTGAACCGGCACCTGCAGCTGGCAGGGTACAGCGATGACAACACTGGCTCTTCACTGGTGGACAACTCCACCATCAGCAACGGGACAGGTGCCTGTGACAGGAGCTGCTATGCCATCACTGTGGCCCTTTCCTTAAGCTTTCTGGTTGGTCTTTACCAGGTATGAATGTTCACTGTTGTGCTGTTTCTTCTCTGTCCTCTCCCCCCCTAGAACCTTCTCTGAACTAAAGATGCTGTCTCAGAAATCATGAGAAAACTTCCCTGACATGACTGGACCCCAGCACCCTCGAATCAAAGGTAGTGGTTGAGAAACCCCCAAACACAACTGAATGTGGGATTTTGTTCCCTCCATGTGATAGGCCAGGTCCTTGAATGCATCTGAAACATTCTTTAGGATCAGACACAGGAAGGGAGGAGAGGGAACCGTGAAGCACATTTCTACCACCCCAGTCTTGGAGCTGGGCTAGCTCTTGGTGCAGGTTAGAGCAGGCTTGGGGGTGGCAAGTACAGCATTCAAGGACCCTGCCATCAGCAGGGAGCCATGCTCCCTGGCAATGTCCCTGCTGCCTGGACCTAGCTGTCACTGAAATACTTCAGACCCTTTCACCAGTGCATAACAGTGGTTTTGTGCCACAAAGTGATTCTCACACCTGCTTTGATGTGGCTGCTGCCTGGAATTTCAGTGTCAGCTACGCATCATTGTGTGTAACGAAGACGGCAGCAAGGACCTTGTAGGATTTTGTGCACATCATCTCAGGGCACAGATGAGTCTTACAGGTAGGTCTCTAGCTTCCCATATCCCAGATTAATTACTAAGGACAAAGTCCTCTGTCTGACACTGAATGCTCAGCAGACAGAATAGCCAGAGATGCTAAAGTGAATGCAAACTGACATGAATTGCCAACATCCTCTCCCAGCCCTCTCTAATGCTAAAGGTATGGCTGGCTTGCTTTTCAGATCCTGCTGGGGGTTTTCCAGCTGGGCTTTGTGGCTGTTTACCTGTCAGAACCTCTCCTCAGTGGCTTTGTGACTGGCTCCAGCCTCACCATTATCACCTCTCAGATGAAGTATCTCCTGGGACTGAAAATACCTCGTCATGAAGGGGTGGGGTCCTTCATCCTGACGTGGATTGACCTTTTCAGATACATCCAGAACACCAACATCTGTGACCTGGTCACCAGCCTAGTTGCCTTGGCCATCATAGTGCCTGTCAAAGAGATCAATGACCAGTATAAGGAGAAGATGAAGGCTCCATTCCCCATAGAGCTGCTGGTGGTCATTGCTGCCACAGTAATATCTTACTACTTTAACTTCGAAGAGCGATACAAGTCTGCAGTTTGTGGAGCTATTCCCACTGGTTTCAAGAAACCCACTCTACCAGATGTAAATCTGTTTTCCAGCCTGGCAGTTGATGCTCTGCCCATTGCTGTTATTGGCTTTGCCATGACTGTCTCCCTGGCCGAAATCTTTGGCAAAAAATATGGCTATGCTGTCCGTGCCAACCAAGAGATGATTGCCATTGGCATGTGCAACCTGATCCCTTCTTTCTTCTACTGCTTTGCCAGCTGTGCAGCCCTGACCAAGACTCTGCTGAAGGAGTCCACGGGGGCCCAGACTCAGGTGTCTGGCCTGGTCACCTCCCTGGTGCTGCTGCTAGTGCTGCTGTGGATCGCCCCACTCTTCTACTCGCTGCAGACCTCCATCCTGGGGGTGGTCACCATTGTCAACCTGCGGGGGGGCCTGAGGAAGTTCCGTGACATCCCCCGCATGTGGCAGCTGAGCAAGCTGGACACGGTCGTGTGGTGGACAACCATGCTGTCCTCCACGCTGATCAGTACCGAGATTGGGCTCCTCGTGGGTGTCTGCTTCGCTCTGCTCTGCATCATCTTCCGCACTCAGAGACCCAGGGCCACGCTCCTGGGTAAGGTCAGCAATACAGACATCTATGAGGACCAGTCCACCTACAAGCAGCTCAGTAGTATTGTCAATGTCAAAATCTTCCGCTTTGAGTCATCCCTCTACTATGCCAACAAGGACTATTTCAAGACTGTTCTCTACCAGAAAACTGGGGTGAATCCTACCCTGCTGGCTGCTAAGCACCAAAAGTTGGAGACCCAGGCAAGTGCAGACACAGGCAACAGCAAAAGCTTTTTTAATACCAAGTTTGACTGTCTGAAACCTGCCAAGAAAAGAACTGAGGGGCCTCCAGCAGATGCTCATCCTCCCTCGTTAGATATGCACACCTTAATCCTTGACTGTGGAGCAATGCAATTCATAGATACTGTGGGTCTCTCCGTGCTAAAGGAGACACGTCGTGACTACAAGGAGATTGGTGTCCAGGTGCTCCTGGCCAACTGCAACCCTTCCATCCGGCACCGGCTCCGGGAGGGAGGCTGGGCTGGCGACACAGACAGTGGTGGTGGTCAGCTGGCTTTCCATAGTGTCCATCATGCAGTGCAGTTTGCTGAGTGGTGGTACCATGTGCAGCAGGAGGAGAGCAAGGATGAAATCACAGAATGTTTTGGGTTGGAAGGGGCCTCAAGAGGTCTTGTCCAGCAGCCCTGCAGTGAACAGGAGCATCTTTAACTAGAACTGGTTGCTCAAAGGCCCATCCAATCTGACCTTGAATGTTTCCAGGAACGGGGCACCCACCACCTCTCTGGCAACCTGGGGCAGTGTTTCAACCACATTGTAAAACATTTCTTCCTTATATCTTTCCTGGACACCACAGACCTGAACTTCCAGGCATCTGTGTAGACCTGTGCATGAGGAGTGATTTCTAATCAACGTGGGCCTGGTGTGTACTTGAGAGCAGTTTTAGTCTTTGTGGGGTCACAGCATGCAATAAATACTTCGCTGAACTGTCAGCAGCAGGCATGGGGCGAAAGCACCATAGAGGTGACTGCCTCCAGGTGAATGCTCCGAGAGGCATTCCCAGGTCTGTCCGGGCGGTGAGGAGCCGGCATGGCTCTTCGCCCTTCTCTTCGGAAAGGCTGAGGCCCCGCCGGGCGATGGGACGCCAGGCTGCCACTGGCAGCTCCCATTAACCCTCCAGTGCCACCCCCGCCTCGCCGCTTTCCGAAGGGAGCCCCCGCTGCTCTGCCCCGTCACGCGTCTCGCGTGGGCGCTGGGGGGCAGGAGTGAGCCGCGCTGCGCACCCCGGGGCGGCCGCGGTGCTGCGGGACCGCCCGTGGGAGCTGGGGGGGTAGGGACGGAGGTCGGGTTGAGGCTGCCGTGTCAAACCCGCTGCTTCCAGCCGCGGGGCGCTGCACCCCGGTACCCAGTCCCGCTCCGGGCCGCAGGGTGCCTGCGGCCGGCCGGGGCACCCCGGGCTGAGGCTGGGACAGCTCCCGGGGGCTCCCAGCGTCGAGAGGCAGCTTGACTGCCGGGAAGTAGAAAGGCAGATAAGCCGGGGGCACCCCCGCCTGCTTACCTTCTGACGTTTGGTAGTGGCTTTGTTTCTACTGTCCCCAGCAACACCGACCGCCCAGTACGTGGGGCTGCAGCAGGTATCGCTGCCGGGAGGGGGCTTTGCAGGGGATTATCCCCGGAGGTTTGTGATCGACCCAAGCTTTATGCCTGGAAATCCCATTCCCCATGGCACCTTGGCATTAACCACCACCTGATTGCTTTTGGGGAGGGAGAGGGTCGGGATGGGACAGTAAGCTGTAGGAAAGGTCTCCCTTTGGCTTCTTGGAAGGGCCCTGGTGATGCTTCCCACCTGTCCACAGGAAGGCGCAGCCCCAGCCTCTGAGTCCAGGCATGAAGGTAAGCAGCTCCTCTCGGCTGTGCAGCTCAAGCAAGGGGGCTGCAGCCCCTAGTTTGGACACACCAAGAAGATTTACAAGCAGAACTGGAGCTTGTTATCTGGAGTTTCCTTCTGTGTGCAGTTCCAGTGTCTGTATAGTGGCCCAACACAGAACAGCTAGGGAAAGAGAGCATACCAGCATCCTCTCTTGTGGTGCAGTCTCTTGAAAATTGCATTGTGGAGAATACACACCCCAAGGCATCCTTGGGTGCCAGACAGCAAGGTCACTCCCCCACCTCCTGAGATGTGCCAGGGATGAAAACCATCAGTCCAACTCACTCTTTCAGTCACTAATGCACATTCATTTTTTGCCACTTGTATTTTGGACTGCCCTTTCCTTTCCCCACCACCACTCTGAGTCACTGTGGTGAGCATATTGCAGAGGCTCATTTATTTTCCAAACACCCTAAAGCACGGAGCTTAACAGCCCCTCAACAGCCACAAAATAGCAGCAACACACCCAGCAAGAGCAAAGCACTTCCCTTACAAACACAGAAGTTTCAGAAAACTGCTGGGAGTTTGTTCAGCTCAGGCCCTTTCTGTGGCTCAGAACACTCAGCTGCAGGGTAGGAGAGGTGCTTTCCCCTGCTGTTACCTACAGCCTATGGTTCCTAGGGCTTCTGTGGCTGAAATGACAGATTTCCTCTCCAAAGGTGTCTGACATCACCAGCTGCTCTTCATGAACTGTAAACCATGTATCACAGCTTACAATGGCCACAGTTCTCCCAGTGTTTGGCAGAATCTGTGCCACCTTCCACAAGAATGGCTGGATCCTGATTGCAGCTGGGCACACAGTGCTGTCACTGTAGCAGGAGGACAGGGGTGCCTTGTGCCTGTGGCACAGCTGAGTGCAGTTGGAGGAAGTTCAAGATCTCAAGTGGACACAGGGACCTGTCCTTTGTGCAGGCAGCATCTTGCTGGCTTTGCTTCTGTGTTCCAGAGGTGAGTCTTTGAACTATGAAGGCTCTGCAGCATTGCCAAGAGCCAGAATAGCTTTTCTTTTGTGAACCCCATCTGTAAAAACACCTTCTTAATATGTGACTAATCCCCTGGCCTCCTCCAGCAGCACCAAAGATACTCCACTGAAGGGAACTCTAGCTTTGGCAGCCACTTGGGAGCCCTGGGACAGGACACTGCTGCAAATTAAATGCATAGGAAAGGAATTCCATTGGCTCTGCTCAGGAAAATGGTTTCTTGTGGTCAAGAGGCTATTTCAAATGCATTAAAGAGGATACTATGCCCAGCTGCTTGCAGATCCTTGGAGTGAGGTTGTGTCAGCTGAAGCTAAATTGGCTGAAGTGACCAGTGCAAGCCTCGCAGAGCTGGACGGGCCAGGTGTGCTCAGCATGCTTCGGGTGTGAGCAGGGAGCAGCTCTTGGAAGCTGCAGCACCTCTCTCCAAGGGTCCTTGCAGGCCACCACAGCGTGAGGCAACTCTCCAGGGAGGTTGCATCAGCCATGGAGCAATGAGTAATGTGGTAGTTTTGTCTCTGCAAAGCAAATCAGTACAGAAGAGTTTTGTTACCTGCAAGGATGGTGACCTTCCATCCCTTTTGGAATAGCATTGCCATAATGAGACAAAATGAAAATGTTTGTTAGACTTTAGATGCATTTATGATGTCAGTGGAATCATAAAGCCACAGCAGGAAATAAATCCAGTGCGGATGATTCCTGGGCACAGCCTGGTGCAAGATGCCATGGATTACTCTCAGAGTGGCAGTTTCCCCAGGCCTCTGTGGTGGGAAATGGCTGTTAATGTGAGCAGTTTCTGCTCAGGGCTGGGAGAAGTGTGGCATTTACTTGGCCTTTAGCCAGCAGTTTTTATGTGATGCCTTATCTTGGAAAGGAGAACTGAGGTAGTAACCTCTTTCCCTCTCCTCTCCAGCCCTGAGCAGCTGGGATCTCACTGGCAGTCCTTGCACAGGCTACTTGCCCAGGTCTCCCAGTCCATCAGCTCCAGCAGCACCTTCCAGCCCACAAGGCAAACATCCTGGTGATCCAGCATTCTTCTGTCCCCACAGGTCACCAAGGTAGCTCCCAGCTAACTGGTATTTTTATATCAGTTCCTATGAAGAGACCCTGGGTTGTAAATGACATAGAGGAGAGACAAGGAAGGACAAATGGCACAGTCGAAGGTCAGCTTGTAATCAGTGTCCTGGGAGATCAGGCTGGCCTCTCACCAACTACATCTCCTGGTGGAGGCAAATGTGAGCAGAAAGTGACCAAAATAACTTTGGGACAGCTCCTCGTGTTGAAAGGCTTCTGGTGAGAATGTAAGGCACTTATCTACCCCCAGCATCCAGCTGCAACAGCCTGAGGCCCCCTGTTTGCTAAAGGGCCTTGACATCAGCTGGGGGCTGACCCACCACATCTCCCACCTAAGGGGACTGGCCACTGTGTCCCACTGCCAACAGATTGCACCCCTGGGCACCTCAAGTGCCTGTCCCTCAAGGCTTCACCAGGGACCAAGGAAATGCTGTGCAGCTGGAAGCAAATGTTCTCCCTCCTAGTAAGCAGCTCACCTGTTACTCTCCTCTGTCTCCCCCCTGCCTTGCTGTGGATCTATAAATACTTCAGGAATGTGATAAATAGAGGATGGCTGCTAAGGCTTTGTCAGCTGCAGTTGGAGCTGACTGTGCAACTGTTAATTATGCCTCAGCAGCAGCTGGACAGGTTTAAATCCTTTTGATGCTTAGAAATGCCCCCTCTGGGGAAGTTTAAGGAATAAAGGTTGTCATGGCTGATGGGTGTTTGCTTCCCCTTCTAGAAAGCATGAGAGACTCTGCTGCTGGAGAGTTGTTCTCCTTGCTTCCATTGCCTGTTTCTGGAAAAACACACTCTGTATAATGGCAAGAAGTTGCTTCTGCAGATCTATGACTGCAGTAAAGCAGTTAACATGCTGCCAGCAGGTACACAGGGTTTGTCCATATAAGCTTTCTGTAGCAGACAAAACTGAACTAGAGAGAGAAAGCAGTGAGCTGTGGGCAGTGGTCAGCATTAATGGCCCACTGCAGACAGCCTGGTGATGAAGGCATCACCAGACAGTGGCTTGGGCTACCATAGTCCAGCTGTGGGTGAACAGCCTCTGAAGGGTTCAGCACAATCCAGGGACTCTTCTGGGCTCCCTCTCCCCTGGGAGCTTGCCTGGCTGAACTCTGTGGGTGTCTGTGTCTTCAGGTCATTGCACAGCCCAGGCTGGCTGCAGGTAAGTACAGGGTGTCCTTGTACATCCCTGAAAGGAAAAGCTGTGCCATCACCCCACCACCCACAGTGCTCCACCAGCAACAGTCACATCCTTGTTCCCATAGGGACCAATGCCAACTCCAAAGGGAGAAGCTGTCAGCTTTCACGGAGAGAAAGAAAAGGAGGAAGGCCAGAAATTAAATGAGCTGAAGAGAAAAATTACTCTGGGCAAAATTCTTGCAGCATCCAGGATACTCACAAGTAGCAGCAGCTGCTGGTCTCTGTGATCTCCTGCGAAGTGGTGGTCAGCCTTGTGACTGGGAAATCTTTCTGCAATTGCTCTTTTGCTATTGAACTATCTCTATTCTTTGCTCTTTCTTCATCCTTACCTGAAAAGGAATCAGATGGAGTCCACCTTGTGTCTGATCATTTTCTGCCTTTTAATCAGAAGGTCCATGAGGAAGAGGAGGCAGATCAAAGCACCTCTATTTCACTCATCACTGCAAACCCTGGTCTCCATGCTGCTTTTGTTGTGACAAATAATGCTGCCCTCAGTCATTGCCCAGGAGATGACAAACCACCCCACTCTCCTGGTGATGCTCCCTCCGAGTTTCAAGGAGGTGCTCTGCTTTTTGCTGTGCCGTTATTCACTCCGAGGCTTACATCTCCCTAGCTTTTGGGAGACCTCTCTGGGGAAGACAGCTGCATAGTTCTTCTAGCTCTGTGCAGGACTGATGTCTCTGGCTAAAAATGGTGTTGCAGCTTCTTTTAAAGGCAGCTCCCTGGGCTGCAGCCTGACCTGCAAAGCCTGCTGAGCTAAGTGCATGCACTGCTTGTGCCCTGGAAGGCTGAGCTGCAAATGCTGCTCTGCTGAAGACCTCGGCTGGAAATACTGCAATATCATCCCAAATCCCTGGAGCTGGGCTGGCCTTGGGAGGCATCTCAGTTTGGCAATTAACATCTCCAGAAGGCCCAGGTAGATGGGAGGTACATGGTGCAGGTCTACCCATCCCTGCCCTCTACTAGTGAGGGCAAACCTGACACAGCAACCCCCCCACGGGAGGTTTTTGCAGGCCAAGGAGCAGCAGTGCTGGTGCCAGTATAGAAATGGTGTCCACACCACCTCTGTGTGTACCCTGCCCTGGCTTGAGTCACCAAACATCACTCATGCCCCGGGAGTTGTGTAGCAAAGAGGAAAGTAGTGCTGCCAGCTCGTGGTGTGGATTTGTCATGATGGTCACAGGACAAGTTCCCAGTTCGATATGGCGTGTTAGGGGAAGAGTAAACCACAGAGGAAAGCCACCAGTGTCACAGGAGGTTGGGAGAATGAAGATCAAGAGGAACAAGAGCAGAGCTCTGCTGGTCTAGCACAGGAGAGCAGCATCTGAAGAGGGGACACACACTGGCTGCCACCTGAGGCATTCCACCTATTAGCTAATGAACTAGCTCAGGTGCTGCTGCTGATGGTTTGAACAGGCCAAGCCTGTGCTAGTGGGACTAAGGAAAGCGAGAAGGGGGGCAGGAAGGGAGGGGGTGGACACTGGCACAGGCAGACACTGCAGCCTTGGGAGTGCTGGGCTCTGTGCTGCCTTCCTGGCAGCAGCCATCTGCCTGGCTAATTAGTGCACCTTCTAATGTCCTTTGAGAGTCTGAAGTCCTTGTTAGTAATAATAACAATGATAATAGTCAAGATTAAAAATAATTAAGGAAGCAAAGTGTAGTGGAGATTGGCTCCTCAACTGCCTGGATAACTGAAGGGCTTCCCCTGGGGTCCTTCCCTGGAGACAAGGCCAATGTTACAAGGTGATGGTTGTGGTCCACTGGAGCGGAACAAGGATTTGGAGTGATTTCAGAAGCACTACCAAACTGCTGTCTCATATATTGTTGTTGTCTCCTCCCTTGCAGGCTGTTTGCTCAACTATACCTCCATCTCAATGAAAAGACAGCAGAGAAGAGCAGACAAGCAGACTCCTGACCATGGGGGATTTATTAACAGGGCTGGAGAAAACAATGAGCACCTTGGTACTGGTAGCTCTGCTTGCTGTGTGCGTGGCAATCAGTAAGTGATGGTTTGCCATGGTCTGTGGGGGTGGCAGACACGTCATGCTGGCACAAAGTGGAGGATACTGGAAGATGTGAATGCTGGCTGCTATCAAATCAAGCTGTGGAGGGAAATGATATTCCACAGAGGGCTTAAGGCAGAGGCTGGTGGTGTGGGCACAGCCAAATGATGGGGTTTGGGGATTTCTGGGTTTTTTTTTGCCTATCTGGAATACATGTCTCAGAAACTTGAAGAGAAACTCTTCCTCAGTGCTGTCATCACTGAAAAAAGTTGAGGAGAATAAATTGTTTCCCAGCACACCCCTAGCAGGCTATAATCCCAGTTTCTAACAGCCATCAGACACACAGCACAGGGGTGATGAGTGCAGGCTCTTGGCTCAGGCAGGCAGGAGAATTCACATTGTGATCTTGATGGGTAGAATAGGAGCAGGGAGAGCTTTGCATCCCCCTGTTTGGCAGCAAGGTAAACTTCTGAGATTCTTTGCCTTCAGGAAAGTAAGAAAAGCCTCAAAGAAGGGCAGGAAGATGGTAGAGAGAAATGGCAGGTCAGAAAGAGCTTCATTTGCCTGAGACATGGAGGAGGGTGAGCTTAGACCATGAGGATTCAACCTTGGTGACTGTGTGATTAAGCTGGGCTCTGGTTCCAACTGTATCAGAGCAGCTCCAGTCATCTGCTGCCCTTGGCCTCTATGGCCATATCTTGCATTTTTGTCACTGTATGTGTGTGTTTTGCAGTTTTGGGGCTCTTTGGTGAGTGCCTGGACAGCCCTGACTCCTGGGACTCACTGAAGTCTGTGAAGCCAGCTGTTGCTTCTTTGAAAATGGAAGTATATAGCCCACACAGTTATGGGGAAAAGTACAGAAAAGGTGCTTTTATTAAGCCTAAAGGCTGAAAAAAGAGAGTCTAGCAAGAAGAAACTATTCCCCCCTACCCCTTTCTATAGTGACTGGGATGTGTGCTTCAGAAGGAACAGTTGTGGTTTCTTTATAATCTACAGAATAGATTAAATGTATTGTAAAATACATGCCAGGCCAGAGAGCAGCTGAGAGTCACAAAGCAGGTGATGAATAAGAGATAATAAAGTTCAGTAAAGCAAAGGAGAAATAAGTGGGGAATGATGACGCCTGAAAGTCGTTTCCACTCCGAACCATCCTTGCCAAGGAATCTCTTCATTGCTTGTCTGTGTTACACTGATATAATTTTTTTTGGGGGGGGGAAGAAAATGTTTAATTGAATCATTGAACTTCCAACAAATGCTGGCCCTCTCTTCTGAATTAGTACTTACTCAAAATGCAACAGTTGGCAGTGCCACCACTGCCCTGCTCTGCTTGGTGCAGGCAGTGCGTGGGTAGAGGGCAGCTTGTGGGGATGGGGTCACGCTGGGACAGGGCTGCTCAGCGTGGGGGGTGTGTGCTGGTGGGAGAGCACCTGGGCACAGGGGTTTGCTGTGGGTATTTAAGTCTGGAGAGTATTTATTTAGAGACGAGGTGGGATGCCAGAAATAACTGAAAAGCTGCAGAGGAGGCTGGGGATAGCTGTGCAGGTGGGTGAGGTGTGGGAGCGTGGGCTCACCAGCCACTGGATGGCATTGTTGGTTCATAGGCATCAGAACTGTCCAGGCTGCCCTCGACCCTGGGCTGGAGCTGCTGCAGGACGTTGGGCAGCAGTTTTCAGGAGACTCTCTGGTTCCTCTAACCCTGCTATGAAGGTAGTTGTGACTTGGGTGGCACTGTGCATTGGCACATCTGCCACTGCAGGGCAGAGGGTATTGGGAAGAGCCTGGTGCTGTGTCCAGCTCTCCCTATGGGTGCCACTGATGCAATCAGCCTGGTTTCAGGGTCTGTCTGGAGCACAAGTACAGCCTGGGACACTGCATGGGAAATGCCCTTCTGTGGGCAGTGTCCTGCTTTTGCTGGGATAGAATCCACCACCAGCCATGGTGTGGAGGCTGCTTGCAGTTTGGAGTCAGCTGGGGCAGCTGACTTGAGCTGGATACATGTGTTAGAGATCATAAAAGTCATGCTTGGTGTAAAGGTGCTGAGGGCAGGAGCTCCTCTTGCCTAGGCTCCTTCTCTTCCTGCTTCTTGCATTCCTGGAAGAGCTCACTTACTGTTCTGCTCCCAAGGATTGCTTTCTTTGTTAAGGTGACCACTGTACATTCACTGGGCTGAGTACCAAAACCAATACTTTATATTGGTATTAGTTTTGCTGTCTCACTAAATTTGTTTTCAACCTGCAGGTCTCCTCTCCTTGTCCCTGATCCCCTCTTCTTGGCTGGGAGGGGTTTTCAGGTGATTAAGCAGCTGCTGTAATTTAGCCCTGGGTACAAGATAAAGGTAGGCAGGCAGCCAAGGGTGAGAGAAGGTGCAACTTTGTTGTGTTCCCTTTCCTCTTCTCGCTCAGCCCAGAGAGAACCAACACCACCACTGAAGTACCCTCAGAGTGGCGCATTTGGGAAGAGGGAGGACATGGGGGGTGAGCAGCCATGGCTTAGTCAATCAAAGGTTAGGAGCTGGTGCTATTAACAGCTGGTGCTGTTAAGATGTTGCAGACACAGTGGAGCCCTCTGTTTACTCAGGTCCCATTCTTACCTCGTGCCGTGCTTTCTCCCACCCCCACCTTTCTATGCCGCCTTGCCTCAAAAGCAAAGGTGTCATTCCTCCCTGTGGTCTGCTCGCAGGAAGGGAACATCTCACCCTTTGCCTGGGGGAGAGGCAGCTCAGCCAGTGCAGGGGGAAGAGCCCAGCAGGTGGGAAGGTGCCTGCAGCAGCAGTAGCAGCAGAGGAAGTTTAAAGGAAAGGAAACTTGATCTTCTCAGAGCATTCACAGAAGGGAGGCATTCAGCTTGCACCTTCATGTGCAGATTGGGAGAAATTACTATGTGAAAAGAAAATGTTAGACTGGAGGGTTTGGTGCTTTGGTGGTGGGGTGAGCTCCTAAGAGTGCTTCCTTGGAGCTTGTAGGCATGCCTGCCTCTAATGCTGCTTTTTACCTACCTGCATAAGCAGCGCCTGCCTCTCCATCTAAGACATATACCTGTTGATAGGCTCTTAGAGCTGTCAAGATATCCACATCTAGTGCAATCACTGCTGAAGGAAACGGGAGCATTAGTGCATATTAAAGCATTAGCTTCAGGAGAAGCCCCTGGGAATGCCAGTGTGTTTATGTGAGCAAGCAAGGAATGTTCCCTGCTTCTTTGCACACAAGGAGAAGAAAGCAGCAGCTGCCACAGGCGCATGGTGTACTCCAGATATGCAAAGGGCACTTCACATGAGGGGTAATTAATGCAGGAGCCCCTTGCTGCCTGAAGCCAAAAATGTGTTAGTAATGCAGCAGGAGGAATTAATGGAAGAACAATTAATTGAGGCAGTGGAGTCCCCTCTGGCTGAGGCACTTGGTTAACTGCAGATCACTGGAGGTTTTGAGACTGTCCCAGGAATGCAGTGTGCTTGCTTGAGCCTCCCTGCCCAGCTCCCCCTAGCCTCTTCCTCCTGTATCTACTAGTAGCCACTAGAGATAAAGCATGGGATTGGATGGACCAATTTTAGTCCCCAGGCATTACAATAACTGGGCTGAATACTGCTGAGAAGCTTCAGATTGCTGTGGCTAGACCACAGGCAGACATTTCTCTTTTTATTCTCTTCTATTTCCGCCCCCCCTAGAGACTGTGTTAGGGCAAGGTAGTTCATGTGTGTGGCCTGGAAAGGGAAGCACAGCAGCTGCTGCTGGTGAAAGGTGATTTCCTCTTGCTGAGCTCTTCGACCCTTGTGCCCACCCTGGCTTACCATGCCTGTTACTCAGCCTAAAATATCTGCTGTGTTTGGGAAGCTGCAGAATTAATTTCCCTTCAAGGCTGTGAAAATGTTGCAATGCAGACACTGCAGAAAGGAGAACTGAGAATGGCTGAAGGTTAAACAGGGCACAACGAGAGAGTGTTGGGTGGGGAATTTCTGGTATCTGTTTCTTGGAAGTGAAAATCCTCAGTTGTCCTCTGCATTTAGTAGAGGCCAGGGTAGTTCTGCAAATTCCAGCTTTGGCTTTTGATCCTAGCCACAGAGGAGGATTAGCTGTGTGGCTGTCTTGTCAAAGCCCAGCTCTGAGATGGGCAGCTCAGGTTTAACTTCTGCTCTGCTAAGCTGCTGCAGATCACCAAGTATCATCCTAGAGACATAAAAGCAATCACCACTGTTTGGAAAAAATACATTCTGGGAAGTGCCATCCATGGTGGGTACCAGGGTGTGAGAGGCTGGCCTCTTAGGCAAGCACTGGCTGGAACTGTGTGCCCATCCAGCATGCAATTGCCAGAGAAGTTTTGCAAACCACCTGCAGGCTCTGGGCTGTTCTCCTCTCTCTATGAACAGCTCTAAAGAAAGAAGCCTCCTTTTTTTCTCTTTGTTTTTTGAGGATTTTTGATGGGGTCAGTAATAATGTTCTGCTAAGTAAGCAAAGGACTTTAGAAATAAGGTTTCCATTTCCAACAGGTGCCTCAGTTTTTTCTTCCTGGGTATCTGAGGGCACCCTAGAGCAGTGCTCTGCTGCTGGCTCCCTTCTCTGCTGGGTCCAGCCTCCTGCTTGCTGAATGGCTGTAACTCCAGTGGGCTCCCATCTCAGTGCTGACCTGAGCTGGCCTGGCCGTGTTTCTGAGGCTGTGTACTGCAGTGTTGGTGTGTGATGCTCCAAGCACCACTGCCACTGCTCACACAGCTCCAGCAGCCACAGGGATGCACGACGGGAAAAGCCACAGCAGCAGCCTAAGGCTTCCAGTCCAGTGCAGAAGGTGAAGGATCCCTGAAGGCCAAGTAGTGGAAAGGAAAAGTCACTCTGTGGGTTTATTTTTGTTTATATTTTAATAGTAGGGCTTCTCACAAGTGGAATCATCTATGTGCTGCCATGGAAACAGCAGCCTTGGTCCCCAGCATGGAGAGGGAACAATTGTGGGCCTGTTTGTGTAAAAATACCCAGGGGTGGTGCTGGGTGGCATGTGGCTGGCCAAGGGGGAGCCAGGCTGAGACACAACAGGATGTGCTTGTCACACTGAGTAATGGGACCTACAAATACCTGCACACAGGATCCACATTGTCCTATGTGGAGAAGAGCTGACAGGCAAAACTGGTGTGAATCAAACCGGTTTGGGTGAGTGTTTGTTTCCCAGAGGCCGCAGCACTTTGCGTGTGATGCTCATGGGCATTGATGCCAACAGCTTCTTGGCTCATGTGAACATGGGGAGCTCTGTGCAAGCAGAGGCCTGTGTGTGCAAAGTCTTCTGAGAGGCAGCAGCATGGGAATGACTCACAGACCAGAATTTCAACTGGTCTGGGGTGGGAAACAGTTAACTTTCTGTATATGAACAGGTTGAACGTGTTGGCCTTATGAAGGATGTGCCATGAAGAGATGGGCATGAAGACAGAGCATCAGCCAGCACTTTCCAAAACTGCTGGGGAACCAGCTCCTGGCTTCACTCAACCATGTGCTGAGCTTCAAATCTGTGAAGAGCAGGTTCTGTTCCCAGGCAGTTGCTGTGCCTGAAAAGAGAAGAGATGCACATGAAGAAGAAATGCACATGAGAAATGGCAGAGAGGACCGCGTCCACACCAACCTCTTCCCTGCTTGGGTGGGACTGGTAAGCCTGGGACTGCTCTGCTGGCTCATGACCTAAATGTACTGGAGGACATTTTGATGTCATGAATGTGCACTGAGCTCTCACTGATGCCACATGGAAAGCTATTAGGGAGCCCTGCCAGAGGAAGGTGTCCTTCCTCTGCTAGCAGTGGGCAAGGGTGCAACCTGCCAGCTGCCATCACAGGCTGGCTTTGCCTTCCACACTTCAGAGCTACTTCAGAGCTCCTTCAGCACATTCAGTACCCTTGGACAGATTTGGGTTTCTTCATCCTTCTGTTCTGCCTGGAAGGCCAATGCACACAGTGCAGAGGCCTAGGACTTTTGCTGAAGATTCCACAGGGGAGCTGATTTCTCTTTATTGGCAGGAAAAGGAGCTTAAACAACTTCCTAACCTGTGTGCATTCAACCTGCTGAGCAGAGCTTGCACACTTGCAGTCCCTCCCCCACCACCCTGTCAGTGGAGCACAGCCCTACCTGAGCCCTGTCTGACCCAGCTGGTGGTCATTCATTCCAGCCAGCTTGTGAAGCCCCTTCATTTCTGCTTGTTGCCCTGTCTTGAGCTCATTTTCCACTGAGATCCCCATGACTGCACTTTACTTATGTGAACATTCAGGGCGAGAGATTTTGAAGCTTCCAGGCTCAGATGCCAGAAGAGAACTCTGTTTCTGGGAGAATTTGCAGCGGTTAACCTCACTGCAAACATCTCATTCAGCCAAGCGAAGAGGAGAAAAATTACTTTGCTTTAATCTACTTCATCATCAAAAATATTTAATAAAAGAGGGAAAATAAATTCAGGGGGGCTTGTGGGCATCCTGAGAGCAGAAAAAGAGGTAGAATTAATCCTATCAATAATCCATGATGAATGATTCACTCAGCTCTTTTATTCACGGTTGCATATAGTTATCCTTATTCACGCGGAGATGCAGCACTCATGGAAATAGACACAGGCTCATATGCATATAAATGATGAGCCCAGCAAGGGCTCCTACGCAGCCAGGGTTACAGCTCAGCCTCGCTGGCACGTCATCCGTGGCTGCATGGACCTCGCTCCCGCCGCGCTCAGCGCAGGTTGCTGCGCAGCCAGCAGCTCTTCAGAGCTTCAGGAGGTTTCTGCACGGAGTGAGCCGGGGCTTGGCTCCTTGCTCCTTGTGTTTGCATGGCGAGTTCACCCACGTGCTCTAGAAGGGATGAGGAAGGGAAGGGGTCTGTGTCTCCTTTCCTCTTGGCAGGGTGGGGCTCTAGGAAGAAGGGCTATTAAAGCCAGTATGGCCCAGTGTCTGGCAAGCTCTGTGCTGCCTAGTGGGAGAGGCGGTGCCATTGTCCCCAGCCTTCAGTTGTATCCAATCCACACTGCTCCCCTCCACTGGAACTTCCCACTTTTTGGCCAGTTTATACCAGAATCTTGTCTCTGGTGTCAGCAGTGTGGTCCCAGTGTCCTAACAGCAGCAGCCAGTGCTTCCTGCAGTGCAGGAGGAGACTTGATGGGGTGCTTGGTGCCATGGTTTAGTTGATTAGATGGTGTTGGATGATGGGTTGGATGTGATCGTCTTGAGGGTCTCTTCCAACTTGGTTTATTCTACTCTGATCTACTCTACTCTACTCTATTCTAGAAGAACAAACACTCACCCCATGGTGCTGAGCCACAAAGCTGGATCTAATCAACACAGGGTGATGGCAGGAGGCAAAAGACATAGAATCATAGGATGGTTTTGGTTGGAAGAGACCTTTAAGGTCATCGAGTCCAACCTTCAACCTAAGACCACCATGGCCATTAAGCCAAGTCCATCTTGGAGCAGAGGAAGCAGCATCCACAGGTTTAGTCCCACTGCCCTTCTGATACCCTCTTTTGTGCTGTGTCACATCATCTAGCCCATTTAGCTTCCGACATATTTCTGCCTCCTAGGCACATCTTTTTTTTCCCCCCAAAAAACTGCTTTGCAGGGAAAGGAACCAAATGGGGAAAAAATATTAGAAATAGGATTTTTTAAAAAATCAGTTAAAAAAAATGGTGAAAGGGTCTGTCACACTTCTGTGGCCTGCAGAGAGAGGACTGAGTTGGCCCTGGATTCCAACAGCCTCTCCCAGGAGGAGGCAGGGGAAATGCCAGATAATGCTGAAGAGCAGAGGACACAGCCTCATCAGACACCACTCCAGCTTGGGCAGCACCACGGTGTTCATGATCAAGAGGAAGACCCAAGATGCACATACACAGAACCAGCAGCAACAGCAGGCTGCAGGGGCAGACATGGCTTTACTGAGGGAGGAGAAGAGGCAGCCTCAGAGGATGCAGCCCAGCACAGACACAGCCTTGCATCCTCCTCAGCAGAGCTGCAGCATCACCAGCAGTTCTTCAGGTACCCATGTCTGCTCAGGCTAAGGAAGCTTTATTATCAACTGCTATTTCATCTGTTGTTTCATCTCTCTTGTCATTATGTTTCTGATGGATTGTTTAGCAATTTCCAGCTCACAGACTGTAAATGTGGAATGTGTCTCCAAAAAATAGAAAGGAAAGACAAATTTGTCCACTCATATCAGACTTATTTAATGTTCCACCTCATGTGGCTGGAGCCAGGAAAGGGGTAGGTGGTCTTCCATATGTCTGTTCATTTAAAAGTTGGAGCTGTGTAGTTGCTGGAGAAAGAGGGTTTTGCAAAAGGCAGCTCAAGCCACCTGTGGGGAAGGGGCTGCTCTGCTCTCTGAGGGAACCCCCTCTCCCACCAGCAGCTGCCTGGCCCTACTCCAGCTCTAACTCTCTGCCTGGTGCTGACACGATTGCCTCTTGCTTTGGTTTCTTTTATGGTCCTGAGATTAAAAAAAAACACCTCAAAGTGTCAGAGAGGGTATTTCAATGCTTGCAAAATGATTCTGTGACCCTCAGGTGAAACCTGAATTAACAATGTTTGTATTATGAACAGTGACAGTTAAATTATTGAAAAAGAAGGCAAATGTTGTCCTTTAAAGCTGAAAGTCAGGCCTGCCTTAAACTGGATTTTAGATTCATATATCCAGGTAAGTCTTAGAGGTGAATAAACCAAAGTGCTCTGCAGTGAGACTTCATAACCATAGATGTCAGAATTTGATTATTTAAAGGCCTGTTTGTTCAGGTATCACTAGTGTGAGCCTCATCACTCACAGCTTCAGTTTGAACTGCTTCCCACCTTAAGTTAAGCTGAGCACTGTTCTAATCAGACCACAAACCCAGATGCCTGTAAACAGTGTAGCATTCTGAGTGCTCCCTGGGCTGAATGAATAATGTGAAGGAAGGACATGGTGACAACTGTGAGACATAATTCTAAGTAAGGATGAGCACCAAATCAGCTGATATTGTAAATCAGGCTGTGGACCAGAATTTTCCTTCTGCCTCACCTCTTCACAATAGTTTCCCTTGCAGAATGGACTAGGATCCAAACCACTGAGAGATATGAGGTGTTCAGCTATCACAACCGAACTTTTCAGCTCAAGTCTGGGTACCAAGAGATGCTGTCGTCCAGGCAGAGTGCTTACTTCAGAGGTAACCTCCCAGTGAGAGCAGGGAAGCTTGGATTTAAAATGGAATACAAAACCAGAATTTCTCCCCCAGCAGAGTGGGAGGACTGCATGATCTAAAGGCAAGTATAACCCCAAAGAAACTTAATTCATTTAGACTCTCTTTTTAATAAAATGCATCCCACTCAACTGGGCAAAGGGAGCCATGCTGTGCTCAAAGTGAACATACCGTGTATGCCTAAAAGCCTCTCTGTTAAGCTGGTTTTATCTCTCTCTGTGTGTCTTACATCTATGCCTGGAAGTGCAGCCAGTGATCTAAAACAGCGTCGGAGTTACTACTGCAGAAGCGAAGGCAGTGAATTCCACTGCATAGTGACTGTGATTCAGACCTGATGAATCACTCAGCCACTTTTTTTTTTCTTCTCAACTAGGTCTTTGGCTTTATTATTGTTACAGAAGGAAAAAAAGGATGAGGGGAAATAAAAAGAAGAAGAAGAAGATGAAGAAGTCATTGCCTTATCTCCCTCTCTAATCCTTTCCAATTTTTCTTTTTAAAAATGTAATTAAATTTTTGTAGGCATTCCATTCAGGCTGAATAAAGCCTTTGATAATCCTGGAGGGGAATCTGCAAGGTGTGATGTCATGTGGTCCAAACTGATGACAGCATTGGGGTTCAGCATGACCTGTTCTTGGGGTTCAGAGATACCTACTGATGGGAGGGTCTTGCACTCTGCGACCTTCACGTGTCAGAATCCATTCCCCATTTCATGGTTTGCACCTGGTAAAGCAAAGAATGTGGGAAGATCCTGAGGGCAGGACTGCTGAGGAGCAGCAGCAGGTAACCTTGCCCTGCTCAGGCACTGCACACATTCAGGAGTTGTTATGCAAGGGGTTCCATTTTGTTCAAGCTTCTGTGAATGGCTCCCCTGACTCTTGATCCATCCAGTCCACTCCACAGACAGTAAAACACTTTGCTGCTGTAGATCTTGCCTGGGTGGAGAGATGGCTATGTAGACAGCTGCTACTCATGTAGAGTATTACTGTTCTCCAAATATTGGTGATACAAGCACACCAAAAAGTCAGGAAGTAAGGAATTGGGTGGCAAAGGCAGTGGATTGGAACCCAGTGCTGGTGCAGTGAGTGGGTGTGGGCTGGTATCACTACCCTGTTCTCCAGCAGGACACAACCAGACTCCTACCAGCCCAGTGAGGTTTACATCTGCTTCTAACCACTGGGGCCAAGGAGACAGGGCTGAAAAGGTCAGCCCCCTTCTCTGACTGCAAGTTTCAAATCTGTCTTCTAGCATTCAGGTTTTCAATGTGCATGCCTCTAAGACTGCTGTGAGCACAGCAGGACTGAGACAGGTGTTTGCTGCGGTGCCAGCAGGAAGGGAACTGCTCAGCTCTCTTTCCCATCACTCTCCAACTTGACAGCTACAGGTGAACATCTTTAATCCTGTCCTGCAGCGCTGCTAGTCTTTGATCCAGGGCAGCATTTAAACCTGTTTGACTTCAGTTTGCCTGCTCTTGTGCAAACTGCAGCATGCACTTGGCTTGGGGCTCCGCACTCTGGTGTTTTCCCTTACACCCTATCAGGCTCATTAGTAGCTGCTGCTTGAGAGCCTGACTCAGAACAACAGTGAAAGCAAGTGAGCAGCTGCTCTGAGGGCTCAGATCTTGTCAGGAAGAACTACTATTGCTTGCTCCATGAACAAGCTTCAAGCCATGCACATGCAAATGTAGTATTAAAGCTGGAAGATACAATAACAAATTGTCCAAAAAGCTCAAGTTAGTACAATGGAGAAGAAAATGAAGGCAATGCAGAATTGGTCCAGGAATGCTTTCACTTCCAGTTTTAAAATGACCCATCATGGCTCTACCTAGGATAGGCGAGGCTAGGCTAGGCTAGGCTAGGCTAGGCTAGGCTAGGCTAAAACAGGTTGGAAAAGACCTTTGAGATCATTGTGTCCAACCCATCATCCAACTCCATCTAATCAACTAAACCATGCAACCAAGCACCCCATCCAGTCTCCTCCTAAACACCTCCAGTGATGGTGACTCCACCACCTGCCCTGGCAGCCCATTCCAATGGGAAATCACTTTCTCTATGAAGAATTTCTTCCTAACATCCAGCCTAAACCTCCCTGGTGCAGCTTGAGACTGTGTCCTCTTGTTCTGGTGTTGGTTGCCTGGGAGAAGAGACCAGCCTCTGCTTGTCCACAACCTCCCTTCAGGTAGTTGTAGAGAGCAATAAAGTCTCCCCTGAGCCTCCTCTTCTCCAGGCTAAGCAACCCCAGCTCCCTCAGCCTCTCCTCATAGGGCTTGTGTTCCCAACCCCTCCCCAGCTTTGTTGCCCTACTCTGGATATGTTCCAGCAACTCAACATCTTTCCTAAACTGAGGGGCCCAGAACTGGACACAGTACTCAAGGTGTGGCCTAACCAGTGCTGAGTGCAGGGGGAGAATGACCTTCCTGCTCCTGCTGGCCACACTGTTCCTGGTACAGGCCAGGATGCCATTGGCCACCTGGGCACACTGCTGGCTCATGCTCAGCCTACCGTCAACCAGTACCTTAGACCAGCCTCATCCACTCTGTCCTCAGTGCTGCAAGTCTGAGAAAATCCAAACTATGACAAGGTGTTTCTTTGTGGTTTTAATCCCAGTTTTACTTTTCTTAGTGTTATTCTTTATCTGTCTTTCAGTTACTATAGTGATGAACAAATGTGTGCAGCGAGGACGAGGCCAGGCAGCCTGGGAAGGCATTTGCCTGCAGTGGCTGAAAGTACCACCAAATAGTTTGAGGAAATCAGTTGAGAGATCCTTTCCAAAACCCCTCAGATCTTTAAAAACAAAAGGTCCTATCAAACAAATTGATCATAAGTTGTGTTTAGAAGACTTTTTATTTTTTAACTTTACCTATCTTGTCAGCAAGCAACACTTCATTGGGTGCTCTGCTTTTCCCTGTATCTACACACCATCAAAGATGTTATTTTTCCAGGTGCAAGCACCTACACTGTCATTAAAGAGCACATAAAGAACTTCTCTGAACTTGTGTGTACTCTGGATCACCCCATTCTAGTGCAGTTCTGCTCTGAGAAATGACAGCCTGAGAGCTTGCATTGATGTCCCTTGGGGTGACCCACAGAGCCCAAGAGGCGTTGCATGAGTGAAGCAATCTGCCTGAATTCATGCTGTGGATCTCACTCAACAGACTCAGCCTCTTGGAGCCAGAAGTTACATCAAAATAAAGAGGCCAAGCTGAAGGTCCTTGCCCTGTGGGCTGGGCTGTGATTTGTGAGTGGTCCATGCTGCCAGGGGCTGCTTAGTGTATTTCTTAGGGCACAGCATGGAGCCTACATAGCTACACAGAGCTCATGCACACCTGAGCATCAGTGATGGTGAGTATCCAGCTAGACTCTGGAACAGCAGCTGAAGCTGAGTGCAGGCAATTGGAAAAATGTTGCTTCATTTCCAGAAGCAGGTCTGGTCAGAAATCCTCCCTGCTGTTGCCAAGTACTGAGTCTCATGTTTATATGGGATATTTACAAGCACGTTCCAAATGAAAAACTGCACAAAGCTGCTACAGCTTGAAAGCCCCAAAGCCACAGAATGTGGAAGATAAGCACACCTGAAGCTGCTCCCACCCTGCTTTTAGGCTTAGTTCAATATTGTAATGGGTATTTAAAAATACAGATGATGAAATTGTGGTGTCCAAGATGTGGTGTCCAGAATTAGTTGTGGTGTCCAACTCCAACAAAATTGAAGTTTGTTAAGGATCACTGGACCAAATTTTCAGCTGCCAAAGGTCTAATAAAGGACCCGGGCTGACACTGAGTGACAAACGCGGCGCCGCTCCCTTTCCCTTCGGCTATTTTGGTACAGAAACGTACACAGAGAAATCCCTAAGGTAGGTTTTAAAAGGTGAAGAAAGAAGCATCAGAAAGTCTTTACCGGGATCAAGGGACACCTGCCCTATACAAAGCGCTCAGCTCCGACTTGACGGATCCGTGTCATCGAGCGCTCCGGGGGCGGCTGAGGGATGCGCTTGCCAGGGCGCAGAGCCGCTCTCCACCCGGGGAAGGGCTGGCAGACCCGCTGCCGCCGCCTGCCCTGGGCACAGCGCGGCGGGACGGACCCAACTTTTCTCCGTTCCGGGCCGGGATCACCGGTCGCGGAGCGGGTGCGGCGCCGAACAGCCCCTCTGCTCCCGGGGCGGGGCGGACTGGGGGCGGGAGCTGCGCGCCCTGCGCTACAGCCGCGCCTCGGCAGGCAGCGCCGCAGCCCCGCGGGTGGAAAGCGCAGCCGCCCCCCCCGCACCGGAGACCGGCCCGGGCGGCCCAGTCCGGCCCCGCCGCCGCGATGAGGAGCTGTGCCGGGGCAGCCGCGCCGTGCGCCGCGAGGCACCGGCAGGGCGATGGTAAGGCAGCAGCACTCCCGGGGCGGGCCAGAGGGGAGGCGAGGCGGGGCGGGGCGCACCGCACCGCACCGTGACCCGGGCGGGCCGCGGGACCTGGGGGCTCCGGCGACAGCTGTGCAGCAGGGGCGGCGCTGCGCTCCGGGCGCTTCCGCAGCACCCCGCACCTCGGCGGCCACCGCTCCCGGCTGTACGGGCAGGTCCAGGGAGCTGCCCTGGGCTGACTTGATGTAGCGGTTTTCTAACTGTCCTCACTCGCCTTGTGCCTGCTGCAGGGCTGCGCCGGTGGGGAAGGCACCTGCCCGGGCCGGTGGGGAACGGCTAGTACGGTGACCGGGCATGCGGCGGACAGGAGCCTGCCCTGCGTTTGGGTTGAAGCTCTGTAGGCATCCGCAGGTGCCCGCGGGATTGACGCGGTGTGGTTTCTTGTGTAGCGGTAGCTGGAGGAGAGGTTTCTGTGTAATTGCACAGACAGCCGGCTGGGCAGAATGGTTTTGTACTGGTGTTTGCTGTCAGCCCGTGCGCCTGCCAGTGCCGCCGCGCCTGTGCAACCAGTGGTGCTCAGCGACCTGCTGGAACTGCCGGTCGTGATCCGCAGCAAGGCGAGAAACGTTTGTGCCAGGGACAGAGCAGGAGCGCACTGCCACGGAGGAGGTTGCCGGGCAGAGGGGCTCATCGGGCTCTGCAGGAAACTTGGCTTGAGTGAAGATGCTGAAGGAAGGTCCATTCCAAGAATGAAGCTGTGGGCATTTGGGCACCTTTATGCTTTGACAGGGTCCATACGTCTCAGGGTCCACAGTGTAAAGCTTTCCCTGTTACATGTGAGCTGTCCCACAGCTCTCTATCCGTTCCAGGATCGAGTCGCTGAGGCTGAGCTCTTGGGCACTGCTGAGCGCTGACCTGGCCCAGGCTTACGCCGAAGCTGAGAAAAGTGAGAGGGAGCCCTGCTCGTGTCTAAGTGGTTTGATTCAGGTACTGGGAGTGGAGCCAGTTTGTGGATCTGACGCCAGGAGAGACAGAGCTGTGTCTGAGACTGAAAAACTAGTGTCATTTCCTCCAACCCCCGAGGCATCTTTCCCAGCTTTAAAACAAACTTCCCTCATGGAAACTGCATAGAAGGGTGAGTAATTAAAACATTACACAGCTGCAAGTTTCTACTGCTTCAAGGCAGTGAGGAAGGAGCTGGGTCCTGGTTCATCATTTTAAGCTCTCAGACAGCAGTAGCAGTTGGCTTGTGCTGTGCTTTGAAGTGTGTGATGTCATTATGACTTCATTTCTTTTAAAAATAGTTTTTTTTTTTTTCCTTTTAATGGGAACATTGCCCTGCATTTCTTGAGGAAGAATGATTTCTCTGTCCCATGTTACAGCAGTTGACTATTTTTCCTTGAGATGGGAAAGGCAAGGTAGAGGTTTTTTGAGATTACTTGGATTTTGTTATTGTATTAGCACAGATGACAGCCTGGCTGAAGTTGTTCTCCAGGGAAAACAGCTAGGATTTGCAGCAGTCTGCACAGCCCTGCTCTCTGAGGGAAGACCAGTGGTGTGGAAGCCACAGGTGCACCCACCTGTTCTTCCAGACACAGGGTCCTGGGGACCCGGCTCCCCACAGAATTCCTACCGGGATAGGGAACTCCTGTGATGTGCAAGGAGCTTTCCTCTCCTCTGGAAAGCTCTTCAAGTCTTCTTTTCCCCCAGCCTAACCTCAGCACTCTCAATACTGTCCAGTAATTCTGCTGAAAAACAACACATGAATTAACCTGTGTGTTTGCTTAAACAACAAGTACTTGCACACTAAGGTGTGTTTCTCTGATTTCCTGAAACAGTCCCCTTCTGGGGATAGACAGAAATAGTTTAGTTTTCCCAGGACTTTGTAAATACTGATTTAAAAGTAAGAGGAGCAAAGCACCTTGACTCTGCTTTTGTTGGCTCATTAAAGCCCTCTAGGAAGTCTCCAAATCGTACATGCAGCTCCTCTGCACCAACTGTGTTCCTGTGAGTGTCATCAGCGGTTCTGCCCACCACCTCCTCCTTGTCCTCTGGAGCCAGCTGGCACGCCTTGAGTCTTTCACGTTTGCTGCCCTTTTCCAAGTAGTCCCTATCTCCAGGAAATCTGAGAAGGGACAAAGAGCAAGGTGCTCCTTCAGGCAAGGGTGCCTTCCAGCACGGGTCTAAGCTTTCTGGGTGAGAGCTGTCTGCTGGGAGCTGGTGGAAAGGGTTGCCAGATGATTGCAAGGGAGTTACGGCTTTATGTTGGACAGAGGACTGCAGGCAGCATGTGGTAAGAGAGGTGCTGAAGATGAGAGGATGGGAATTCCCTACCTTTTAGGATACCTCAGGTCTCTCCTGCATTCCACACTCCTCTGCTCCTGGGATAGAGATAGTAGGAAGTGGTGCCTGGGGAATAAGTGGAGGACAAGTGGAAATTGGGATCCTGGTGCTGTGGTGCACTGGGATGGAGAAAGGAGCTGAACACCTTGAGATGACAACTATGGTGGCCTCTGTGGAAACCGATCATGCTTCCTACTGTTTCTTACACTGTAGGAGCAGCAAGTGAAGTGTTGTATGCCAAGAAGGTATGAGGAGGCAACGTATTGCCTTGCACATCCAACTGTCACACTGCACAGTATGGAAATACTCATTGTGGATTTGTTTTTGAAACCAAAGCTATCATTTGAGTGAAAAGCAGGAAAGTGCCATCCTTCCAACAGCTGCTGATGTTGGAGTACGGAAGCAGGGCAGGATTGCCCCATGCTTGGCCTGCTTCTCAGATGCAGATGCCCAGCCTGTGTAAATGGAAGTAATGTCAGTAATTTCACTGAGAAACCATGCTGATTTAAGCTGCCAGGGGATACATGCACAAGGACCACAGTGCACATTGATATAAATGCTGAGAATTCTGTGGCTAAACATCTGGCTTGAGAGTGTGCCTAGCTGGTAGAGCCTCTTGTATTAGAGCATGGCAATCACTGAGCTCCTGAGGGTTAAAGAATATGGGAAGACTACTAATTACCTATTCACTTAGGGCTTCCCTAGCCCAGTTGCTGAGAAAGGTAGTGACCAGTGCCAAGTGAGAGCTTGTCCTCTGTTCTGATGTTGTCCTTCCTGTGCTTCATTCCTCAAGTAGTCTCTCAAACAAATTTCCAAGTCTAGGATGGCCAATGTGCCAAATTAAATGATGTGGAAATTTCTTCTGAAACCCATTTGATAGCTCTAGGAAGCAGGGATTTTCACTCTGGACACTGACTATGAGGATGCTGAGGAGCAAAGGGACCCTTTTTACTTGTCTGCACTGACCCCTGAAAGTTTTGCCCAACTGGACAAGAAGTTTGTGTGTGTCTTCTGTCTTTGGGCCTACACTTGCCCTCAGCTTTCTTACCTCATTCCTCCTCTGCACTAATGGGGGGGAAAAAAAAGTGGCAGCTTTTCTCATGATGCATGAATTACCTCCAGGGTGGGAAAGCAGGGCAGTTTCTTCAGGGCTTCAGAGGACTGAACACCAGTGTATTTTCTCTGTGTGTGTGTGTAGGAATAAAGTCACAGGAAAGAGAAAATGCACATGTAGCTTAGGGCCAGCTGCAGCTTGGAGGTTGCTGCCAGGTGGGCACATGGGACTGCTGGCATCTAGCTGGGCAGGCTGCATTTAGCTATGAAGAACCTTGTTTGTGGTGCACTTTATGGGGAAGGGGAGGAAAATGCTTTTTGGCTTTCACGTTTAATCTCTTTACACTTTGGTTTCCTGGGGTTCACTGTTCTCCCTGATGCATTTCTTTGTGGGGCTGCCTTTGTTCTCAAAAACTGGTGTTTGTCAGCATGCTGTATCCTTTGCCTCAGCTGCTGCAGAGTGGGTTACCTCCCACAGGAGCCTTAATGTGTGGGTCAGAAGATGGGAGAGGGCTGAGCCATATGCCTGTTCTCTCAGCTAATGTGAAACCATAACTAGTCTTCTCAAATCATCTGACTTTAATCTGTTCTTGTTGTGTAATTCCATTAGACTTATTTTCATTAGAACAAATAATCTAATTTGGGCCCCTCCTCAACTCTAATGCATTCAAGTGGCTGCAGACACATGGCTTACAGTGAGACACATGGCCAGCAATGCATGAGGGAAAGCAAATTACTCTGTTAGAAGACAGATTGAACTTTGACAATTTTATGTGATTAGAGGAACAATGAGAGAAAATAGCTGGAGAAGCTTTTGCCAGTGGTTTGTGCACTGGTGGAGGTGAGTGGTGGGGTGGCAGCTGCTCTCCAGGGTAAGAGTCATCCCTGAGCACAGGGCACAGTGGTGCTGGGGCGCAACAACAGCCCACCCGAGTCCTGTCTGCAGACTGGGGTGGGAAGATAATGGTGAAAAGCTGCTTCCTGACCTCCTGCACTGGTGGTGCTGGGGTGTTTTTCCCATGTCCTGATGCAGACAGGAGGGTTTACTTACTTGAATACAGATGATCTGGGTTTTACAGAGCCATGACTTGTCCTTGTCTGGTGCAGCAGGGGTTGTAAGCAAGGTGTAACTCACTTGTTGGGTTCAAATGGTAGAGTCATAACAGGAAAAGAAAGCATTAAATTAAACTCCAGCATATGGATTGTTCTCCAAATCCCCCTTCTCCCTGGCAATAAGTGCCATCTGTTGTTGCTGTCTATCAGCAGACTTCCAGGTGGGAGAAAGTGTTGACCAAGTAGTCAGGAAGCATAAATTGTCATTACAGTAATACCTTGGTCTTAGTCTAGTGCTTTTTTTACTCTGTGCACTTTATTGAGGACAGCAGTGCTGTTATTTCATTCTTTTAGAAAGGGTGCTGAGAGAAAAGAAGACTTCTCTAAACCAGTGCTGGTGATTAGCAGCAGGACCAGGTATAAACCCCTGCTCTGCAGAGCCCGAGCTGCTTGCCTGTGGTCTAGCAGTGTCCATTTTCCCTATAAAAGCTTATTGAAAAGGCTTATTGAAAAGTTTTTTGAATACATAGAATAAACCAGGTTGGAAGAGACCTTCAAGATCATCGTGTCCAACCCATCAACCAATCCAACACCACCTAAACAACTAACCCATGGCACAGGTGATGCACTCTGGGTTACTCTGGCGCTGCGCTGATTTGTGCCGGTGAAAGGAGGCTCAGCCATGGGAAAACAGACTCCGAAGGAGGGTTGAAAATCTTGGCTGCTCTGAAGCTGACAGAAATGTTGTCACTAATTTAATCTGTGAATTTTTTTAAAGCCAGAACAAGACTCCTCTGGTTGTCTTGTCTGCTTTGCTACCTAGAAAAGAAAAACACAAACAAAAGAAAACCCGTAGCTAAGGAGAAGTCTGCATGATTAATTCCAAAATATCAGGTGGGGAATAATAATAGTAACAAAAAATAACATACCAGTTGTCTTCTTTAATAATAATAGAAGAAACAAACAAACAAAACCACCAAAACCCAACCAAACACAGCAACCAAAAAGCAACCCACCACCCAAACACTGTTTAAATCCTCACTTGACTGAGTGTATCCAAACAGCCCATAGGACACTGTCTGGAAGAACAGAATGAAAGGAAATGATTATCAGGCAGTGGTTTGACCCCTTCTTTGCTTTCTTGGGGCAAACTCCAGGCTGTTCCTGGGAGTTTTGTTCTGTGAGAAGGAAGACACACGGTGTTCTTCCTGTTGGTGCAGTGCCAGGTCGAGTGTGTACAGGGAGAGAAGAGAATTGGGGCTCACTGCTGGAGACCAGACCTGGCATGCTGCATTGTGCCTTGCTTTATGAGCATGGCTGTTCGAATTAGCGGGGCACCATGGGAAGCAGGGTCCTATTTACTTGGCAGGAGATGAGCAGGGACCTGTGGGAAGAAGAAAAGGGGACACTGGTACTGCAGCATCCCTAGGGGTGGGCAGGGTGCTGGAGGATGAGTGTGCTGTGGAGGAGCTGCATTTCTGGCAGGGGTTTGCTCCCAGAAAGGAGCCAGCCTGCACAGCCACCCTCTTGGGTAGGGATGCTGTTCTCCCTGCCAGCAAGGCAGCTTTGATGTCTTCCCTGTCTCTGGGGCATTTTGTGCCATCATTCACATGGCACTGAGCTGACTTTTAAACCAAATTTAGTACCAGTGTGTATATGCTAAGTATTAGAAAGCACAAGGATCCGATGGGCAGTTAAAGAAAAACCTCTCAGTAGTGTATGGATTACAGGATTTGCTCTGAATCTGGTGTTTTCTGGGATGAAACCAGGAGAGTTAACTCATTGCCATGGGGATGCTGTCCACTGGAGGTGCAATCAGCTTGATGTCTTTAGGAGGATGTCGCAAGTCTGTCCTGGTTAAGCTTAGCCAAATAACTGGTATCCTGCTACTGCCAGTGAGAAGAAATAGGAGAGCCTTGATGCTTCAGCTTCTTGCTTGAAACGTGGCAGGAAGAGCACAGCAGCTCTCCAGGAGTGATGGGTGATGCTTGTCCAGCAGGACAGCATCCTGCATGCCCATGCTGACAGCCAGTGAAGGTGGGGCAGCCAGGTTCAGTTCACACTGTTGTATTATGCCATGAAGCCTCTGAGCATGCAAGGGGAACAAAGTTTTCTTGGCACAGTATTCATGCCTGATGGGGCAAAAGAGGGAGGAAGTCAGAGGCTGAATGGAGCAGGTAGCAAATGACAATATTTGGGGCTTGTAATGACCTGCTTAATGTTAGATTTCTAGAAAAAATATTCCAGACAAAGAAAAGGTTGGGCTTTTATTTATTTTTTTAGGAGTAAAAATGCAGTCAACAAACTGTGGGATACTTGAAATGTGCAAGAGACCCTTTTGGGCTGTATTTGGCAGTACTGTGGGTCTGGGTGTCACCCTTCTGCCCTCACTCTGTGGAGCATGAGTGAGAGTTTGGTGAAAGTAAGAAGGGACCTGTGTCACTGTGCATGAATGGAAGAGCCAGTTGCTTGATGCCACTTGCTGCTGGTGGGAGATAGTGTTCCTCTTTGCCTTCATCCACTTTCCATTCTGGAGTTACCTATGTTCTTGTGTCTGACTTTCAGGTCATGCTGCATGTGGACCTTCTCCCAAAGACACAGGAAATTCACTATCTGCATCTTTGAAAGCCAAGCTAAATAATCTACCCTGTCTTTTACTGTAGGGATGTGTCAGAGAAGTGCGAAGTAAGCATCTCATTGCTGGTACAAGTTCAAGAGCCTTGCCAGTCAGGAAAATCACAGGAGATGATTAAAAACTAATTGCAAAGATGCCTTTTACAAGTGCTTGATTTTCTGTGCACTCTGCTTGGCTGTGTTACCTTATTGATCGGATCCCTTCTATTATAACTCATGAGAGAAAACAACCAGCCCTGGCTGCACTTCTGTGTACATTTAATAAAACCAAGCAGGCATAAATTTAGAATAGAATTAACCAGGCTGGGAAAGACCTTCAAGATCATTGAGTCTAACCTATCACCCAACACTATCTAATCGACTAAACCATGGCACCGAGCACCCCATCCAGCCTCTTCCTAAACACCTCCAGGGATGGTGACTCCACCACCTCCCTGGGCAGCACATTCCAATGGCCAATCACTCTTTCTATGAAGAACTTCTTCCTAACATCCAGCCTAAACCTTCTAAATTTCCATTTCCCACCCTTGTCCATTCAGGGAGGATTTCCCTGATCCATTGTGTAACCATTGCTACTGAAGGACATACTTGCTAATAGAGAGGGGGAAAGATGGGCTCTTCTTGAGACACCATGGTGTGTGAGACCTGTAGGTGACAGTCTGTCATGAAGTCAGGGCACAGTGAGTGTTAATATCTGCAAAGACTTATGTGTAAGGTCTTGCCCCCATCAGCATCACAGAACTTAGACTAAATTCCCCTTGATACTTGCAGCTGTCCCTAGCAGTAGGGGCAGGCTGTTGTGCAATGCAGGAAACCCAAGTGAAGCAGTTTGCCCAAGGTAGCCAAGGGTACCTAGGGCACAGCAGAGACTCCAGTTCTGTGTTTCCATAACTAAAGCTAGTCATTGACCCCCTGAGACCCTCTTGTGTCCATAGCTGTGATTGTCTTCCATTTTCCAGGGCCATTCCTTGGGCAGCTGCTGGGATGCCCTTACTGAATGCTGTGCCTGCAACAGGACAGACTTTTTTTGTGCATCCACCTTTGTAAGTGTTAAAGTGTTCCAGTGGGGAATATCTCCTTCCTCCATGGCTCCCTAGAGCATCAGCTCTTGTCCAGCTCTCTCTTAAACTCTATTGACCTACAAAGGCTATGAGACTCTGATCCCAGGTCACAGTCGTGGTGACCCCAGGGTTTACTTCGCTGAGCCAGGGCATTGTCCTGGATTTGCTTTAAAGCTGACAAAGTCACAGGGACCAAAAAAGGCACTTGAGTTGCCTATAAGAAAGGAAAGAATCTTAGGTTAAGGGGATAAGGCAGGGAAACCCCCCATGTGCTCCTTGGTATCATTCATACTTTACCAGAATGATGGGCATCACAAAACTAGGACAGGTGGTAGGTGAAATAACTCTGACAGCAAATGATGGCAGGGAAATGATGGCAAAAGAGCAAATTCTGCACCTTGGAGTCAGCAGATAAAGACTTTATTAATACTGAAAAAGATTGGATAGAAGCAAGGGTGTTGCATGAGGATTTTGATTTGGGCTATAATCCTTCAAGATAGTAAGTGAAGGAAAATAACATTTGGCAAATAAATTGGATTTCAGCTCTTAATACCAGCCCTCAGGCAGTGCCTTCAGATTTTGCCAGAAGACACATCTCAGGAAGCTTTCAGCCTGCTTTACAAACTGCAGAAGTGATGAACAAATCTCAAGTGTCTGCAGGTCTGTTCAGGGGTGAATTCTTGTAGTCTAAGCAAGAGACTGGGCAAATAGAGTTCAGCTCAGCTGCGAGGTAGCAGAAATTTACTCTGCATTGAAAAAGGTCTGGTTGCTTTTTTCCAGGGAAACCAAGCACCTTCCATTGTTGGCTATTGTTTGGGATAATATTTTCATACCTTTAAAAAGAGATACATATATATTTTTTAACATTGTAGAAACTAATAGACCACCTTACAAAGTGGTCCCTCCTGAACCCCAGCTTTCCAGTGCTTTACCATGGTATCATTCAGATTTGCTATGTGTAGCAACCCACTTCAGGGCTTTATTGAACATGAACTATTTACAGCTGTCCCCACTGATTTTCTTTTTTGCCTTGCTGTGGCTTAATCTCCTCTCCCCCTACTGTTTTCTTCATCCCAGCCTTGCTCTTCAGTGTCTGTGCTTTCTGTGCTCACATCTATTACTAGGGAGGAAGCTGCTAGTCATAGCAGTACATGGCTAGGGCTGTAATAACAGTGGGTGTCCCAGAGGCACAGTCAGTCCTTCACAGAGGCAGATTTATGGCAGCACAGACATGGGTCTGGATTGCTTTGGGTCTCCCATTGCTAGTTCTTCCTGGGCTGAAGTGCAGAAGGCAGAAGGTAAAGGAGCTCTCTTTTTTTTATTGCTGGGGTTTTCTGGAACAAGTGCGGGCAGTGCTGAGTAGCTCTAGGAAAAGGCAAAAACTGAAAGGTGGGGAGGAGGTTGTGAAGAGTGTGGGCTGTGTATGGATGTGCAGAAAGCTCTGAAGCATCCTGGAGAGATGTGTAAGTGCTGGCATGTAGCAGAAATCCTCAGCATGGTCTGTGAAGGGGAAGCTGTTCCTCTTGAGCACACAGCAGCTCTCAGCATTTCTCATGCTTGCTCAATTATCTCAGGGAAAATGTCCTGATCAAAAGAGGGTTTCTGAACATGTTTTTGCTAGCAGTGTTGAGAGCATTTGAGAAGTGGACAGGGTGCAGTATGGCCTGTAACAGATGGTGCCAAGTTTAGCTTCCCTGCTTAGTCTTGGGGTTTTGGACAAGACTGCCAGCTTTAAGGAAGAATCTTCAGCTTTGTTTTAACCCTGTTTAGAGGAAGAGCTTTTAATTCCAGGATAGGCTTTAAGATTGTCTTATCCAAGGGACAGCACTGAGGACCCAGCCAGCATTTAATGTATTCCCAGGTTCCTCCTGTTTGCAGCATGAGTTGGGTGGTGGGGCTTGTGTTCAGTGATCACTGTGAGCCAAGCCTGCAAGCTGGGGGTGATGATATTTCTTGGTGAGGACTGCAACAGGCTCTGAAAGCCAGTTATCTATTTCAGGTTACTTTGCAGTTCTTGGGTGATTTGAGTAGTTGCACCTTTTGCATTTGATGCATTTTCTGTCTCCTACTTACCCTCTGTGCCCCCCTGGGCAGGATTTCGGAGCCCTTGCTTTGGTGGGTGGTTGTTGTGAAGGGTGAGGGGGCACAGCCCACATACTCCTGTCTTGCTTTGCCAATCCCTGTGCAGCGCTGCGCTGCTGGAGCCAGCACTGCACCAGGACTGACTTGCCCAGGCAGAATGTCAAGGGAAGAGCCTGGAGCTGATGAAGTGTTTCAGTAGGCAGCATTCCTGCTGCAGGGCACTTCGCAGAGGGGAAGGGCTGTGGTCTGCGAGCATGCTCCATTGTTTATTGTTAGCAAGAAAGATAGCAGTGGCAGCAGATTTAAAGCCTCTCTTTGGCTCCCAACAACTCCCTGCTTTCCCCCCTCAGCATCACTCCCTGACAGATGAGCTGTGAGGTATTCTGGGATGTTTGTCTCTGCAGTGTTTCCCAGTCAGTTCCTCTCTCTTCCACAACCACATGCCTCTTCTTTAGCAAACATCTGATCCTTCACTACCCTCTGGGTCCCGGGATGTTTATTATTACAGCGTCATGTTTATATACAAAAACACACACAAAAAAGCATCAAGAGCCCAGATCAACAATCCAAAAATAAGGAACCCAAGAGAAGCTGAAAGCTCTAATCTTGGCACAGGAAAGCATTTTTAGGTGATGAAGACTTAAAAAATCCTGGCCAAAAGCAACAACAGCAAGAAGAACATCCCAAAGACTCTTGCAAAGAATGGCAAACACCATGCACACTGATTATCATCCTTCAAACCTCGGGCCAAAATAGCATCAGGCATGGGATGCCACACAACAGAGCTGGCACCACATGGAGCAGCCAGCACAGCTTCCTGGCTCTACACCACTGCTTGCTCCTTGCTCTTCCAAGGAAACTGTTCTGCAGTGGGGATTGCTAGCCCTGGCCCTCAGCACCCTGTGATGGCAGCCAGGGTTGGATGCAAAGTGTTCCTGGGAATGATGGCAGTCACTGCAGTGTGTCTGACAAGGATGCAGAGGGGTAGGGTGGGAAGATGCATTTCATCTCCCCAAAGAGCTATGGCTAAGGCCCTCTGCAGCTCTCCCTCCTCCTCGTTGCAACCTGCACATGCAGAGGTCTACCCTGGCTGCTGGCTTGCCAGCTACAAGAAGTTGCTCTCTGTCATGAGTTTCTGTCCAGCCCATTTCAAGTGAGCCTTTGTGGCCCCCATGAGTTCCCTGCCAGCCTCTAGGTCCACAGGGACACCATTAAATAGGGAAATAAGAGGTGGATGGACAACACCAAAAAGGATTTGTAGTTTAAATCCCCAGTAATTTCTGGTGATTGCTGTGGAGCACAGGGCAGCACCAGTTCCATCCTTCTCTGGCAGTGAGATGGATTATCCTCACTGCTTGTGGAGACTTTTGGGGGAAAGTTCTTCATCTCTTCAGCTTTCCTCTCACCAGCCCTCTACAAGAGCATTGCTTAGCTGGAATAAAACTAGCTGGAGTTTAAATTCCATCTCCTGCTGTACTTTTTACACAAGTGAATTAGGATTTCTGTGATACTTGGGCTAGAGGAAGGCAGGGGTTCCTTACCTGCTCTGCTGCCCTTTTAATAGGGGAGGCATTGCCAAACTATCTGCAACCTCTTCTGTAACTTTTTCTCCTCACCTATTTGGTCTTTCTGAGCAATGCCAAGGTACAACAGATGCTTTAGTGGTGCTCAGAGCAGTGGAGGGACTAGGATGGTCTGGGGAACACTGTCTTCCAGATTTTGCAGTAAACAGTTGTGTTGAAGTTATGTCTTAATGTAGCTGTGAATAGTGAAGCTGTGCTCCCACCTGGGGACAAATTCAAGCTGATGACACTGGGTGCCTTGTCAGATAAACAAATCACTATGCATGTCCTCTCTCAGTCATTTAAGTTTGTCAAAAGACTCTTAAATGGAGTGGGTTTTATCCTGGCAGGCTCTGTGCTGGATCAGGTATTGTGTGTCCTCCAGCCAGTGCAGCACTGTGGGTGGAGTACAAAGCTGGCATAAACGTGGTGTCATGTGCTTAACCAAGTAAGGAGAATGAGATCATGGACTTCTATCTCAACATCAAGATGCCATTTTCACTGCCAGGAGTGCAGACATCTCATATGAATGAACATGAAGCCACAGTCATACATCCAGGCTTGCTTATAAACACAGACAGTTTTCCTAAACAGATTTGAAGATTGCACTCTGTCAGGGTTTCTGCTGAGCTTTCCCTAGCACATGGCAGGCTTCCCTCTGGAGAATCAAATGTGCCTGCAGAAATCTGCCAGGTCCTCTAGCTAGGTGCATGTGGGATGGCCTCTGCAGTATGGTCCACTCCACTTGAATTCAGTCATGAACAGTGGAAATTTGCAAGAAGTCACAATGAGCACATAGCTCTTGATGACACATTGTCGTACTCCAGGTGGCAGAGATGGAGTGTCTCATGTCAGGAACTGAGTGCAGAGATTCTGCTTCCTACCAGCCCCTGGTGCAGGTTAGCCTTAGCACACCTGAGTGCCCACATCCCCTGACTGAGAGGCTGTAAAGACAGAGTGAGTGCAAAACCTGGGAATCTGTCTCCTGAGACTTTCTCAAGAACTCAGGCTGTACTCATCAGAGGAACCTGAAGGGAGGTTGTAGCCAGGTGAGGATTAGTCTCTTCTCCCAGGCAACCACCAACAGAATAAGAGGATGCAGTCTCAAGTTGTGCCAAGGTGGGCTTGGGCTGGATGTTAGGAAGAAGTTCTCCACAGAAAGAGTGATTGGCCATTGGAACGGGCTGCCCAGGGAGCTGCTGGAGTCACCATCACTGGAGGTGTTTAGGAAGAGACTGGATGGGGTGCTTGGTGCCATGGTTTAGTTGATTAGATGGTGTTGGGTGATGGGTTGGACTCGATGATCTTGAAGGTCTTTTTCAACCTGGTTAATTCTGTATTCTGTAACTTGGGGAAGGATCTTCATGTGGAGATCTGATAATGATGAGCTGTGCTTAGGCAGAAATCATTGCAGAGGAAGTGGATGGAGAATGATTGGTTAGGGAGGTATTGCATGGGAAAGGTCATGAAGTTTATAGGCAGAGAACAGGGAATCAACAAAACCACCAGCCAAGGCTGAACAAAAGCAAACACAGCAGCACTTATACAGAGGATTGTGATGTGTAAGGCAGGAGAAAGAGTCTGTCCTCTCAGAACTCTTTTCAGGTTTGGAACTTGCACTTCAGGAAAGGTACAGGAGAGATCAGGGAGGATCAGCAGGAGAAGAGCAGAGCTGGGGCAGGCTGGGCTCTGTGACTGTCAGGGCAGCCAGGTTTGTGGGACTGCTCCTCAGTGATGCTGAGTGATAGAGCTCAGTGTCTATTGGGGGTAGGAAAAGAACTCACAGCAATAAAACATATCAGGACAGATTTAGGATAGACCCTAGAGTAATCCCTACGTCTACTCCCCCTGGGAGACTACATCAGGAGAGCATGGAATCTCCAACCCCAAATGCCATGTACAGCAGGTTTAAATATAGTTGGGCCTGACTGAACAGTTCCTCAGGGTCTCAGCCCCTTTTCTCCATCTAGTTTTCTCTCCATGGCCTAAGAATCTGTTTTGCAGTCTGTCTGAAGAGAAGTAGAGCTGAAACAATGAAATGACAGACCTGGCAGATTTTCTTGGGAGTGGTTTTTTTGTTTTTTTTTAAGTGACAAATGGCAACTCCCTGTGGGAGAAGTCTGTTTTCTGTGTAATCTGTGGGGTTTGTGGAAAAAGCCAAGATCACAAAAAAAAACTCGTGGGGAAAACCTGTTTGCTTACTGGATCTGCTGAGTTGATAGTGGTCAGAGGTTTTATTTGATCTGCTAAGCTGGTGTTGATGAAAGATTTTGATGCTGTTTTCCATTAGGATGTTCTTCCTTTGGATCAAAATCCTGGTTAAATATAGGCAAGCAAAGCTACAGATAACAGGGGAGGAGGTTGTCTCAGTTCAGTGTTTCCTGCTTCCCTGTACAGAGGCACTTAGTGGTTGTTGCTGTGGGTGTTTTTGAAGTGTACATTGTACCCAGAGCTACTCCTGCCCTCCTGTGCATCTAGGAGGTGTATTCAAATACCTTTTGGTGCTTATTCAGCATGTGTTTCCTAGCAGCTTCCTCCTCCCCGTGAACCCAGACCTACCTGGGAGGCAGAGAAACAAAGGCTTAGTGCATGGCAAGGGTTAATCTTATTTGTGCTGCTCCTTTTCATGATGGACTTTGGCACGGCCATTCTTCATTTTGCCCTCAGTGGCTCCTGTCCCAAGGCAGGAGGTTGGTGCAGGGAAAAGCTGGGCAGCGGATCCTGGGCGCTATGTGCCCAGTGAAAATAAATGCCATGATAAATGACTTTCCACTTCTGTCTCTCCCTGTGAGATGGAACTAGATTTTTTTTCTGTTCACCATCATTCACTACATAAGGGGATTTTATAAGAACACATCTCTAATTTCTATCCTTAGTGACTTATGTGCAGGCACAAGGTAGTCACCAATCACACCATTTACTGCCTATTGTACTGTCCCAACAATTTCTCTCCTCCCTCACCATCCCCAAACAATTAGCAGGAAATTCAGCTGCTGCCTGAATGGACACATTTTCAGCAATCTTCCTTAATTCTTTATTTACTGTAAAATAAGCAGGAGGGAAAAAAAAAAAAAAAAGCAAAATCAGTTCCTCTTCCCAGGATGGATTAGTGCTCTCATCACATCTCAGACTCTCTCCCCTGCCCTTTCCCTAACTGTATCCCGATTTCTGATGAGCTGTGATGAAAAGCAGGCAGTAAAACAGCTGATTGCTGCCCATGAATTCCTTGAGTGAACACGTTTCAGAGGTAAGTAGCATAACAAAAGTTGAGCCATTTGCACTTGGCACTTGGTGCAGCCAATGTCCTTTCCTGCCTTAGACAAAGACTTGTACCAAGTGAGCTGAAACTTTGCTTCTGGGTCACTTACAGCAGGACCTGATATTATTTTCTGCCATGGAAAAAGAAAATTAGATGCCCCATCTTTTGCTTTTAATAAGGAAGGTTTTTACCAGAGAGGATGGGATATGGTGAAGTGGCAGAGGGACTGGCTGAGGCAGGGGGTAGCAGCAGGCTGGTGGTGAGGGCAAAGTGAGCTGCTGGTACCTGCTGTATTGGCCAATATCTTCCTCTCTTAAACAGAGCCGTGAGCATCACTGCTTCATGAATAAAGTACTCTGCTGTGAGCACAGACATCAAAACCTGGCCTCACAGAAAAGGGATCCCACGGATCTCACTGACATTTCCTTTTGATGCTCTGCACAGCCAAACAGTTCACAGGTCCGTGCAGTCTTGGAATTGCACCTGAGGGAGCACCTTCCTCTGCTTTCAGAAAACAGAGAGAGAGTGGGGAGGAAGATGTCTGTGTTGCTGAAAAGCTTTAATCCATCTCTAGACAACTGACAGGCTCAGAGGGTTCTCCTCTTCCCATCTTTCAGCCTAACCTCCTTCCTCTCCCACAACCTTCATTCTTCAGCTGCAACCCAGGATGGAGCAGGAGGAGGAGCAGGGCTGCACCATGTACAGAGCTCCACTAAAGCAAGCTGCAGGCTGGCACCAAGGGCTTCCTAAGGGCTGCTGGGGGAAAATTGGGACCATACCTGTCATTCAGAAAAGCACCTCTGGCTGTCTCTGCTTCACAGAAGAGAGTGCTGAACAGAGAATGACATCAGTTCAAAATGTCTTCACTCTGTTGGACTCAGAGGTATACAGAATTAAACAAAAAGGCTATGGAAGCACCATGCAATGGCTGGGTAGAGCCCACCCCTGCCTCAGCCAGTAACTGAAGCCTCCTTCACCTGCTTCTCCCTTTCCTTGTTCACTTTAGATTTGCCTTTAGACATGAAGAAGGCTGTTCTCAAGGCAGAGAGCAGGGGAAGAGTTTTCTTTCTGAATGAAATGTGCAATTTGGAGTTAGGCAGCTCTGTTTTATCCTCCCAAGTGTGTCAGCCTCCATCCCCAAAATGCTACACTCCTGACTGGCAGAGGGCTCTGAGCTGGACGCTGACACTTAGGGGTTGCTCTGACTAAAACCCTTCCAAACGAAGATTGCCTTTGTTATAGCAATGCACAGAAGTTGGCATTTTGAAGAGCTGTTCTCTTATCACTGGTGGCTGTTCAGCAGGGTTGTCTGGGCTAGAGCTTTGTCCTTCTTTCTGACCTGTGCAACAGGTCCAAGGGGGACCTTTTGAGAAGGGTGTTGTTCCTTAAGCATCTTCCTAACCCTCCATCAGAACAGTTTGTGTTCTTGTAATTGGAGTAGCTGAGAGAATTGTATGAAAAAAGAACTAAATGGATTGAAGAAAAGGCCCCCAGAAGGCTGAAGCTCTGAGGATTCATGCACTTGAAAACCTTTGGTCTGCAGCTGTAAGGCAGCTGCATGGTTGTGTCACTGAACAACCCATCTGTGGATGAACACTTTATGGGTCCTATGTCCTGTGTTTCATGCCCCCTGTGTAAAGACTGGGGGAGTAATTACCTAAAGCTTCTTACCTGTATGGCTTTTGCACATGACCAGGAACCACATGTACATACAGAGAGGCTGCAGGAACAAAACTGATTTGGGGAAGTTAGTTCAAATGGTGCTGACGTGTTTGGGATCTCCAGGGTCAAAGGTAGGAGGCATGCAGGCCAAGGTCCAAAATCCCAATGAGACACATGCACAGATTGTGGTATGAATAAATTCACAGTCTGTGTGACTGTCACATGGCAAAAACAGGTGCTCAGCAAGTGCTGTGGTAACCTTGATGGCCCATTATAGCAAGTTTTAACAAATCCTACAGCAATGCCTTTCTGCATCAGTAGGGATGTTAGAAAATATCTCAGGGAAGTCAGGTGTGCAGGAAGGTTTAAGAAGATCTAACCGGTTATAAATCCACATTTAACTTTAACAGCAACCTGCAGACAGTATGACCTTCCCTGTCCCAAGCCTCTGCTGTAGACCATATGCTCCTCAGCCTGTTTTATTACTATTTGCCTTTTATCACCGTTCTTTTTAAATCCTATTGTGTCTGTAGGAGCTTCCTGAGCTCCTGAGAGTGGTGTGATTGTTTAAAGATAGCTCCATTGTGCACCGGAGTGGCAGGAGGTGCAGTTTGATGTGCCATGAGCCGGAGGCAGTTGGTGGGCAGGGCAGGCAGTGCTCTCTGTACCAGGGCAAAGGGCTAAAGGCTGCCTGGAGAGCTGGCCCTAATGCAGCCACGATCAACATTCCCCCCTATTCCTTCTTCTGAAAGGCACCGAAGAACAATTTTGCTAATACAATAAACAGAAGCATCTGACTCAGTTTGGTGTAATACAAGGGGGCTGCTATTCATGAGCATCTTCCAAAAATCTGGAAGATTCATGGATTAGTATAAAATGATTATGCCTCTGAAAAAAAAGATAATTTGGGGAAGAACAGTGTTTATGCATCCTGTCTAGCTTACTTGCATGCTTTTACTGCTTTAATCTTCATTTGTGCTCTGGAAATCATGAAAAAAAAAGTAGTTTGTGGCAACCTGCTTAGTTACTGTCAAGCTCCTGAGTATATGGCTTGTTAGGATTCATGGATTCTTTCCCTGCTGCTGAACACAGAGAGCAGGCACAACCCAGCCTGGGAAGCTGAAGAATGGCAAATGATAAATATCAATGTCACAGTGAACGTGCAGTGCTTTGTATTGTATTCACATAAACCTTTGTGATGAGTGCATAACATTCATAACATCCACAATGGTGATGAACGTCGAGGAGCTGATACCAGCACTCCAAGATCTGCGAGCCACAGCTCATTTCTAGGAGATTTTTAGAGGAGTTGTGGCCACAGGGCAGTCAGCTGGACCTCCTGTGCTGGTGGAAACTGTATTTAATTCTAATGAAGGAAATAGAATTAATTTATGTGCTGGGAGAATCAGCTCTATGGTCAAGATTGGTTTATTCATTGATTTTTACTTTCCCCAAAGGAATACATTTCTTGAAAAGGCAAGTTAGAACCCACTGAAAAAGGGCAGTCTTGCTGGAGCCAAGAGATTTTTAGGGTGAAATAAACTCTAAACAGAAAAGTATGTGACCAGCAGGGGGTGGGTCTTTTCTCCCAGGCAACCAGCACCAGAACAAGAGGACACAGTCTCAAGCTGTGCCAGGAGAAGTTTAGATTCGAGGTGAGGAGAAAGTTCTTCACTGAGAGAGTTGTTAGCTATTGGAATGGGCTGCCCAGGGAGGTGGTGGAGTCACCATCCCTGGAGGTGTTCAAGAGGGGATTGGATGTGGCACTTGGTGCCATGGTTTAGTCATGAGGACTGTGGTGAGAGGTTGGACTCGATGATCTTTGAGGTCTCTTGCAACCTTGGTGATTCTGTGATAAATATGTATGCATAGAAGTATCTTAAAAGATTGCTGAAAGCAAATGGCTACTGAGGGACAGGTGTGATGGAAGAAGATTTCAGAGAGACACAAAGTGGACTTTCCAGAGAAACAGAAAGTGGACTTTCCTTGGATCCACGGGGGAAAGCGACAAGTTTCCTCCTGAAGAGATTTCTTTGGAATGATAAATAGGGAGGCAAAAAAGACCAAAATGACAAGTTACTAATTTTTAGTGACCAGGAAGGCTTGCTTGGCTTGGAAGTAATTTTTACAGATGGTTGTTTAGTCTGTTTCCCATTGAGAGAGAATAAACTCGTGTCATGAACACATACCAAGCCTTACATGACCTTCTCCTCTCTTTTTGACTTTGTATTGCAGGGAAGAGGTGGCAGTTTGTGAACTGCTATCTAGTAGTAAGATGTGAGATGAATGAGGACATGGTCACTGGAGGACTGCCATCTCCTGCTGCACTTGGCAAATCCTCCATAGAGGATATCTATTTCTTGACCCTCATTCAACCCTTCTGCAAGGTTTGGTGTTTCACATTCTTCAGCAGGGCCGGAGCCAAGCTGATGGCAATGTTTCCACCAGCCTGGCTGGGAAAACAGTGTCGCTGTTCTTGCTGACTTTGCAATGAATGGTACAGCCCAAGGTGAAACTGCCTTTTGAACTCAGACTCTGGGAAACAGCTAGAGAGCCCTTAGAATGGTCTGCTCCTGTATCACAAACAAGAAGTCCAATACCTTAGTGCCAGCTTTCCAGGTATTGCTGCACCAGAACACAAAACAAGAACAGCAGGAGAGATTTGGCAAGCCTTTTAGCTATGAAATGTAAACTAAACCATAAACAAAGTCTCTGCTTGAAGGAATTGTTCATGAAGGCCATCTCCTTGAGGCTTTTAATCTGATCTCATCTCTTCCAAATGCAGCATGATTTCTTCCACTGCCACACAACATTACTGCAGAGAGTTCATTAGCTTGTGTCACTAATGGACCTGCTGGAAGTATGATGAGCTTTGAGAGAATGATGAGGTTTGTACAAAAGGGGAGGATTAAGCTTTTCCCCCTTTCCATGTGCTGTTGTGGGGAAACACCTTTCTTACTCATTTTTTTGGTTTCTTCATTCATGAGTTTCAGCAGGTCTGGAGGGCACAGAAAGCTGAAGACAACACAAGTACTTAGGAACTTAGTCCTTTGTGCTGCCACTCACATGCCCACCAGGCTCCAGGTGTGTAGGAATGTCTGCATAGAAGCAGACTCATGAACAGAGACCACCAAATAGAGTTAGCATAGACTGCTGAGGTGTTGCCCTGATTGGAGTGGTACTTCTAGCTCCATGGTCTGCTACTCTGTTTGGACCGATGGTGTGAGACTTGGTCTTACCTGAAGCTCAGGTGAAGTTCTCAGCTGCCACAGCTTTTAAGTTCAAGCGTTTTCTTCATGATTTTGTTTCCCATAGGATTTCCCAAAGAGCACAAAAATAAGTCAGAAGATGTTTATACTTTTCTTCCCTCGTGGTTTTGGACAAATACAGTCCCATTGTTCAGTGTAGTGATTTGCTTAAACAGGAAATAATCTTAGTTAAAAACCTGCTATGCAGTTGTTTTAGAGCAACCCTCCTCCCCCCCAAAAATGTTGCTGCCTGGAAGATAGAAATGAAATTACATTTAATAATAGAAGTTTCCTAAGACTTTGCAAAGCTTCTCAAAGTTAGGCAAGTGTTAGTAGCCATAAGTGCTCCAAAGCTACACAAAGCTCATTTGCTCACAGAGGGAATAAACATTTTGACAGTTACAGCCATCAAGAGCTGGGCTGCTGTTTAGTTTGTTTACAGTCATTTGATCTGGTGGTGTTGGATTTGGAAAGACTTTGCTGGGTGCAGCAGGGTAAGTTATGGCCACCACGTGGCTGGCAGGGGTGAGCTGTCCAACAATCTGACAGCAAACCAAGAGTCAGAAATTCCAGCTGTGCAGTGCGAAAAGGCTCTGGGACTTTAGTCTGGCCTCTTATGCTCTGGCATTGTGTGGCAATTTTACCCCAGGGATTTACTGCTGCACCTCTGCATAGAGAGAGGCTCTAGCCATTTGGTTTTTTGGGTCAGCCCATGCAGAACCTTTCAAATGGTTATAAGTCTGGGGGACAAAAGCCTCTTTCAGACTTTAAGTATCAGTCACGTGGGTCAATGGAAGTGATGCTCTGTGCAATCCAGCTGCACCAGGGAGCATCTTTTGTGAACTGGAAGAAGAGAATCCAGCTTACCTGATTGAGGAGTTGCAGGTTGCAGCCTTGGACAGCAAGAGTTAGAAGAAGAGTTACAAAGAAGGACGCTGTGGCTCCCACAGCAGTGCTGCTGAGGCAATGCAGAGCTGCATTAGCCACCAAACTTGGATCAGTGCAGCTCTGCTGCCACTCCTGTGCATAGCCCTGACATGGACACCACATCTGAAACTGCCCAGGAGTCAGATGTTAAACTCAGCTGATCTAGGGGGTGTTAACAAAACTGTTCTGCAGCCATGACATCCCTTTTTCCATGGTTGATTATCTTCACGAGAAAAGAGTAAGGCTGAATCAGTGCCCTAAAGGTGCTCCAAAATCTGGAGTCCTGTTTCTTGCTCCTGATGGGAGAGGACATTACCTGTTGGTAATACAGATGTTGTATGGGCTCAGAGTAGGGAAAAGCTCTCCTACTAGCTTGTTTTTGTAGTCCTGGTCACGGCCTTTAACCTCCTTGTGTCTGGTTTTCCCATGGTCCACATGAATGCAGTACTGTTAACTTCCTTCGCTTGCTAATTGTGTGAGGTTCCCGTCTGTAATCTTGTAATGTGTTTACAATCATCTTCGTGAATGTTGTTACACTTTGTGTGGTGCTGGAGACAGGAGAGGATGTAATCCTTGCTTCCCACTTGGACCAGAAAAACTTAGTTATGAGACAGGAAGGATGGGAGGACAAGCTGGAGAGGAGCTGTGTCTGGTTTGCCTCTGCAGCTCTTGGGGAGAGGATTGCTTTTGTTTATACTTTTGAAGCCATGCTTATTTTATTTTTTTTTTAAACACTGTGGTTTCCTCTCAGATAACTTGCCCAGACACATAAAAAAAAGAAAAAAATCTAAAATATTCCAGCCATTGAGTGGAGCTGGCTGGCATAAGTTGGCTCCAGGGCAGTCGGGCATGAGATGTATGTGGTCCCAAAGCTGCCTCACTGTACTAGCACAAACATACCTGGGAGGGCAGTTGTGGGTGAGCACTTCAAAAAGCTTCAAGACTGAATTAGTGTAAACACATGGGCCTGAGGTGTTGCCAGAGCTAAGAGTCAGGCTGATGCTTTGCAGCCTGCACATAGCTGTGTGGGCCAGGAAGGAGACAATGGGGAGCTGGGAGGTGCAGCTGGCGTAGATGGTACTGTGCCAAGTCATGCCCAGGTGTACATCTTGGGGCAAACAGAGGACACCCAGAAAAGCTCAGTGTGCACTCAGGGCAGCCCTGAGCTCAGCTGGAGCATCTTAATGTGCACTCAGGACAGCCCTGAGCTCAGCTGGAGCATCTCAATGTGCACTCAGGACAGCCCTGGGCTCACCTGGGGCATCTCAACGTTGCGCGTTGGGCACTTGAATGTGCACCCAGGCAAGTTGAGGGCACAGGCAGGGCAGCTCAACGTGCAGATGGTTCTCTTGCACTGACACCAGTGGAATTTTCATGCTGTAAACAACACTCCTCTTTGCAGGCAGATCTGTAACATTCCTGTCATGTAGGTTATACAAAACAAGGAAATAGGTTTTTAAAATTCACTTTGTAATAACACTTGGTTAAGCTCTCTGTATTTAAACTGACTGAAGGTCAGATGCCCGGTGCTAGTCACTTCAGAGGGTAGGCTCTGCTCCCTAGGTGCCTGCCCACAAACAAGCTCACAGAACCAAGGTAACAGGTGATACCTCTGGAAAGGAAACTCTTCTCTGAATGTCAAAGCAAAAGGCTGCACTGCACTGGTGGCAGTGCAGTGCAGACCCTGAGGCATCTCATGCTCAGTAGTAGCTTTCTCCTCCTACACCACAAGCTATGAGAAGGAAACTTGTTCTGTTCATGACCTGGATAGGAGCTGATAAGAAAATTTGGCTCAGCCAGCCACTGGCACATTTCAAGTCAGAACCAAGTGTGGGAAGGAGTTTTATCTCCTAGTAGATCACTTGTGGGAGCTAGCGGCACTTGAGAGCCACTCCTGCAAGGAGAGATGTCTTCTCTGTGTCCAGTGTGATGCTGGCTGGCTCAGGTGTCCCACAGCCTCCTCCATGTAGAGCCTGTTGGTAAATCTCCATATAACAGAAACTTAGAGCCAAAAATCAGAGCCCTAAGTTCTGTTCCACACAAACAGCATAATGTGATTAAGGAGCAGTAGCTCTTACAGGAACTCAATATATTAAGCTCCTTGACTGGGCCACATTCATGGAGGACTTCCAGGTTACCCTGAGAGCCCTTCTCAGGTCTAATGGATTTACTGTGTGGCTTGTTTGGTTTGTGGAGCTTCAAGGATGCCAAGGCTGCATTAAACACTGTCCTCTCCCTACCTAACAGGTTTTGAGTCAAATGGATAAAAAAGATGAAAAAGAAAACAGACATCAAATGCATGAATTGCTTTCCTAAGGGTGCAGGAGACCCACAAGACATATATATTGGCATTAGACTAGTAGGTGATGGAGGGATAAGGACAGCTCCTGAAAGAATCACCCAACTGGTGATTTTGTCACCTTTTGCCAGCAGCAGTTTTCAGCTGTGCATAAGGAAGCTGCATGTGCAAACCCTTCATTTCCATTCTTTCCCTGTGGGTCTTCCTCTGGTGTTGGAACTTTTCTTGCACCCATGTCCTAAAGAAGTCCTGCCAGGGACTCCAGATTTCTAATTAAGCAGTGAACCAGGTTCCCACTAACTTTCCCTTCCTGGCCTGGGAAACACGTCCAGGGAACGTGGATAGGAATGCCTCTGAAGAAATGACCTGGTTTTGTTTCATCAACAGGGAAATGTCTTTCCTTGTACCCAGGCTGTGCTGTGGACCCTGAAATACTGCAGATTGGGATGGAAGGAGTCCTGCAGACACATCTGGAGCTTGTTTCCCAACCAGAACACTAATTTTTGCCTAATTTAGTACTTTGCAAATTCTTAGGACAAGTAGGGGTTTTATTTACTTTATTTACTTGTGTAAGTATGAGTAAAAGTTGGCTGTTTCACTAGCAGTGAAGAAAATATAAAGAGATTCTTTGGCAAACACCCACACTGAAGTTTTTTTAAGCAGTCTCAAAATACTAAACTGCATCTGTAGGCTGCAACTTCTACCCCCCCCACTCTATCTATAAAGGGAGCACAAAGTAACAGGAAGTCAGAACAACAAGTTTGAAAGCTGCTTTTTTGGTGGCTTTTGTTTTTATAAATAGCTGTAGAGTTTGCAGAGCAGTGCTGTGGTAATGATCCCTGTGCAGTGCTGTATTAATTATCCCCATGCACTGCTCTATCACAGAATCACCAAGGTTGGAAGAGATCTCAAAGATCATCAGGTCCAACCTATCACCACAGACCTCATGACTACTAAACCATGGCACCCAGTGCCATGTCCAATCCCCTCTTGAACACCTCCAGGAATGGGGACTCCACCACCTCCCTGGGCAGCACATTCCAGTGGCTAACAACTTTCTCAGTGAAGAACTTTCTCCTCACCTCCAGCCTAAACCTCCCCTGGTGCAGCTTGAGACTCTGTCCCCTTGTTCTGGTACTGGTTGCCTGGGAGAAGAGACCAACCCCCTCCTGGCTACAACCTTCCTTCAGGTAGTTGTAGAGGGCAATAAGATCTCCCCTGAGCCTTCTCCTCTCCAGGCTAAACAACCCCAGCTCCTTCAGCCTCTCCTCATAGGGCTTGTGCTCGAGGCCTCTCCCCAGCCTCGTTGCCCTTCTCTGGACACGTTCAAGAGTCTCAATGTCCTTCTTAAACTGAGGAGCCCAGAACTGGACACAGGACTCAAGGTGTGGCCCAACCAGTGCTGAGTACAGGGACACAATGACTTCCCTCCTCCTGCTGGCCACACTACTCTTGATGCATGCCAGGATGCCATTTGCCTTCTTGGCCACCTGGGCACACTGCTGGCTCGTGTTTAGGCAGCAGTCAGGCAGCACCCCTGGGTCCCTTGCTATTTGGCTGCTGTCCAGCCATTCTGACCCCAGCCTGTAGCTCTGCATGGGGTTATTGTGGCCAAAGTGCAGCCCCCGGCACTTGGATTTGTTCAATGTCATCTTGCTGGACTCTGCCCATCTGCCCAGTCGGTCGAGGTCCCTCTGCAGAGCCCTTCTACCCTCTGTACTTGCTGCACTGCCATGGATATGCCTGGAAACAGCAAGGAGGAAATTGTATAGGCTGCAGCATCCTACAGATGTGCCGGGCAAGGTATGAGTTTTCTTCTGCATCTTAAGAGAATCTTGCCCGGTTTTGCCTTCCTATTTGTGTGGAACAATTCAGAGTCTCTGCAGCTGCTCAGAGATGGTCACACTTAGACACCAACTGATGCATATTCCATACATTAAAGGTTTGGCTGAAGCACTGAGACCACAAAAGGAAGAATCTTAAAGAGCTGGGTGAAAGTAAGGGAATATTAGGGAAAAAATGACAAAAGGTAGCTTGTAAGCTGACAACAGGCAGCTGAATGGCCAGCAGAAGCTCTTTCCCTGTGTGAGACTTCTGTCACAACATGTCACATTTTTTTTCACAGACAAAAGCTGAGAAATTTGAGGTCTTCCTTAAGCTTGTTTATCTGGTTGGGACCAACCCTTTTTCTTGGTTAAAAGTGCAGAATTTCCAAGTAAAGGCCTTTGGTGATGCTGCTTATGCCCTGGTATCAAGCTCCCCTTCCAGTGTCACAGACTATCCTGTCCATATATCCCTGCAGCCTGAGCATCTTCCATCCTCCAAGCTAATTTAGCAGCAGAGGAACACAGCATGAGTCCAGCTGAGCTCACGAATAAGAAATGCCTTACTCCCAGCAACTGTGAAGGGTAGATGATTGAATACCTGTGTTTACACTGGGTAATTTTAGATGCAGATTAATTTTAGCTTAAGAAATGTGAATGACAAACTTTGCTGGCAACATGCAGGTTCTTTCTTACTCCATTTGTGGACCATTTGCTTTGATTTTTGGTAGCTGATATTGCACCTATTTTTGTTAAGTTTCATGGGACATATGAGTCACACACTGTTGATTCCTTTGCCCAGCTGGATTATCATAGTGACTAAACCAGGTATTCATTGCTAGAACTTAATAATAAGTAGTGCTCAATAGTCAGTTAAAAATCTGCTGTTCTCATGAGCTTTTTTTTTTACCAGCTAATTTATTGGCTAGAATATTTACAGTGGTGGCTATAGCTACCAGAAAGTCAGAGATTCTTTACAATTGGGATTAAAAAGTGGAGATTTCAAATCTTCTAAGCAACATGAGAATTGTAAAATGCTTTCATTATGGTTTTTAGAAGTTTCTTTCTGAACACTTCAGAGTGAAATGGAGCGTGGCTGTCATCTCTGCTTGGGTGGTGAGGGGGTTAGAGAAAGGGCTTCAAGAAGTGTTGACCAAGTGGAGCCAGGGTTTTAAGGACTCCTGGCAGAATATGAGCTGGACCTTCCAGTCTCCACAGGAGATGGTCCAGGGAGGCTGCAATCCTTCAGCCTGAGGAGGTCACCAGGGAATGTGGTTGGAAAGCATGCAGAGCTGGACCCACCAGTGGGATTTGTCCAACAGTCTTCCCAAAATGCCTATGGTGAGATGAAATAGCTGGCGTTTAATGAGGCCGGTGTGTTGCCTCGAAAACCCTATGTTTGGCTCGCCTTGGAGCCACTGTCAGCCCATACTTTAATCTCTGAGCACCTCACCTGAGCTGTTGGTTTGTGTGCCAGGGTGGTGGTTGTCATATTTGCTCAGCACTCACGTCCATTGCTCACTGTTATTGTGTGAGGCTGGGCTCCCCACTCATGGGGTCTGAGCGGAATAGGTGGTGTCACTGGGGACTGTTTACAGCTTTGAGTCCAGAGGAAATGGGAAATCAGTCCTGCAAGCACTGCCAGAGGAGAGTGGATATTATTTATTTAGTGCAATAATACAACAGCAGTGGGTTAGTCAAAGGGTAATTAGCAACAAGTCATGCCGTAATTAGAGTCTGTTGCAGTTAGCTACCTCTTACATCAAGTATCTGGAGTAAGTGGAGGATTCGTTTGGAAAGCAAATGCTTTCAGGCACAGTTAGGACTGTTTGAGAGCATGCAGATCTTTTTTCTTTGCCTCCCTTTATCCTAGCAATTAATGTAACACAAGGCTCTGGAAGTGGCACTTGCTTCTCTCTTGGTTGCATGAAATCTTAAACAAAATCTCCAAACAGCTCTCTTGAGTGATTAAGCCTCATCTGAAAGAGCTTGAAATCTCAGGGAGTACAAAGGAGTAATTATTCTCTCTCCTCTTACAGAAGGGGAGAAAGGAAAGTTCTGATGTTTATATTTTACATATGTCATTTCTTCTTCTTCTTCTTCTTCTTCCTCCTCTCCCCCCCCCCCATCTTCTCCTTTCTTTGTTTTCCTTCTTCTTGCTATTTTAAGAATCAAGTTTCAATAGCTCCATTGTCTGAACATCAGAAGTTTCTCTTGCTTAGACAGTCAGAGAGATTCTGGCACCTCATATGTGAAAGGAAAGAAAAATCAATCAGTTAACTGCATTCACAGGTTTTTGCTGAATCTTCCCTCCACTGAATGATTTACTGTGTTTAAAGAATGAAGGACTGAAACCAGTGACTGGTGCTGGCAAATAGCTGCTAGGTAAATGCCACACATCAGTCTGGATGCATCACTCTATCTTCACACCCTTGGATGCTCCTGCAGTGCTTTCAGCTTGTAATTTCATCTTCTCAGTCATAGCTTTCCCCTCCATTAGCCTGACTGTCTGGAGCTGCTCCCATGTCTGCTTTCTGTTCATCAGCTTGTTCACAGATTTTGCCTTGCCATTATCTGCAGAGATTTGCCTCCCAACAGGAGTGTGTTTGGTCACGCTGCACTGCTTGACTGCCGCAGTTGTCATCACTACAAGTCAAATAAAGGCATCTTCCTGCTTGTCTGAATTTGCCTGGTTTCAACTTTCATCCCCCAGAACATCTTCTGCCACCTATCAGCGTCACCATATTCTGTCCTGTTTCTTGAGTACCTACTTGCAGGACATACTCAAATCCTTCTTCAGCCTCTGCTTGGATAAACTAAATGTTTTACTCTCCAGAGGCATGCTATGGTAAAAACATCTCTTCCAGTTCTTTCATAAGGCTCATGGCTTTTCACCTAGGTATGTCCAGCTATCCAGCATCTCTCTTGTGTGTTAACATCAGCATGGAGCAAGGTACTGTAGCAGCCACATACCTGCTTTCTCATTTCAAAATCCTCCTGAGAATTATGTTAGCCAAGAAAAATAGCAGTAGGCCCTTCCATTGAGCTGACAATGTAGTAAGGACCTAATTTCTTTTTCAGAGTCATCTTTCCAAGGCCACATCTTCCCTACCCTGTAAATACTGCTTTTATTTTGCCTTTAAAATACGTTGCTTCACCTTAGCTATACTCAAATGCATGTCGCTTTCTTGCAAAACCTATCCATGCAACAGATTGCTCTGTGTGCTGCCTGTTGAATTTATCAGTCCTCTTTGACCTGAGTCACCACCAAACTCTTAAAGGGATGATTTAAAGGGATTTTTCCTTGGCATGGGTGAAAAAATGAGTAGCAGAAGGCTTAGAAACTGTTAGGCAGCATGAACATTTGGGACCTCTTGCTAAGCTGGGTGTAGCTCTCCTCAAGTCTTGTACAGTGTTGTCCTCATTGCTTTGTCAAAACCTCATAGAATACCAAACCACTGCTTTTCAGAAACCAGAGAATACAGCAACTTACTCTGGCAATATTGTTGTTGATTATCACTGAAACAGAGAGAGGGCAATTTAGTTCTCCTCTAATCCACACTGATTTGCCAAACTCTATTCCCCGTGTTTAATTCTTGCTGAATTGTATTCTTTATGAGCCATTTAATTGTTGTGCTGGAGAGCAATCTTGGATTGATAGGCTTATAATTACCTAGATTATCCACTTTATCCTTTCAAAATATTGGTACTTTTTTTGTTGTTAACTCTGATTGTCCAAGTTGACTGGAAATCAAGATCAACCATGTGTAAAGTTCCTTACTCAGCTCTCTAAAAAAGTCTTTTCTTTTAAAAGATGCCATTATCTGGACCTGCTAATTTTGAAGTGTCTAGCTGGTGGATGTGAAGCTCAACCTGAGCCACCAGTGTGCACTTGCAGCCCAGAAAGCCAATCACATCCTGGGCTGCATCATGAGAAGCATAGCCAGCAGGTCAAGGGAGATGATTCTCCCCCTCTACTCTGCTCTGGTGAGACCCCACCTGGAGTACTGTGTCTAGTTCTGGAGCTTCTATTACAGGAAGGATCTGGAGGTGCTGGAAGGTGTCCAGAGAAGGGCCATGAGGATGAGCAGAGGGCTGGAGCACCTCTCCTATGAGGACAGACTGAGGGAGTTGGGGCTGTTCAGTCTGGAGAAGACTCCCAGGTGACCTAATTGTGGCCTTCCAGTATCTTAAGGGTGCCTCCAAGAAAGCTGGGGAGAGACTTTTTAGGGTGTCAGGCAGTGATAGGAATAGGGGGAATGGAACAAAAATAGAAATGGGTAGATTCACATTGGATGTTAGGAAGAAGTTCTTCACTATGAGGGTGGTGAGACACTGGAACAGGTTGCCCAGGGAGGTGGTAGAATCTTCATCCCTGGAGGATTTTAAGGCCAGGCTGGATGTGGCTGTGAGCAACCTGCTGTAGTGTGAGGTGTCCCTGCCCATGGCAGGGGGATTGGAACTGTATGATCCTTGAGGTCCCTTCCAACCCTAACAATTCTATGATTCTAATAGTAACTGCTGCTGAACATTCTGTTTAATGTCAGTGAGGATGGAAAAGTTCACCACCATATAATATGGCTCCCCAAAACAGAGCAGAAATATTGTTGTCAGTGTCTGCTTTTCCAGAATCACGGTCAACAGCTCCACTGTTTTCCAGCTCATCAACCTAATTTTGATGTTTCTTTTCTTCTCAATACGCTCAAAACCAACCTCTTCTGCAGCCTACAGATTTATCCACAGCTCTTACCACTTTATGACCGTTCCCAAGCCTTTAGCATGTACCCACAGCTACCAGCTTCCCCTTTCTTCTCATTATAGTGTGGGTTTTTTTGAAGGTACTACAGAGCTGTGACATCTGACCTGGGCTGTTGGCACAGAGGCTTCTCTGTGCTGCAGGTCTCTGACCTGGTGGTTATCACTCTCTTCTGTTTACATCCTCCCTTCTGCTGTTTTAGCTCACTGTTTTCAGCTGTGTTAAAAACATTAGATACTGTCTAAAGTCTTTAATGCACACATCTGTCTCTTATATTCCTGCCTGTTTGTTTGTTTGTTTTCTGTTTGCTTCTCAGAAACAAAGAGCTGCTGTGATCACCATTTCTTGATCCAGTAAACATTTCTTCTTCGTGTAGCACCACAATGTCCCATGTAGAACCCTTGGCCAAACGCACTCATGCTCATCCTTTCTTCCACGTGGTACATCAGGATAAGGAAATGACCCACAGAGCTGATGCTTGGCCCAGGGTGCCTGTAGGCTGAAGAAGCACATCTCATTCTCAGTGTGATGTACATCCAAGAATACCCCCAGTATCACCAGAAATGAGGGGTGAAGCCTTCTGCACTCAGTCCTGTTAGCTTTTCAGTTCTTTCCTTTGGGGATCTGCTGGTCCCCTGCACAGCTGAAGTAAGCAGGGGGATTAGGAAGCCTGCATGATACTATTACTCCCTTGAGGGAAGCAATGACACAGGGTACACCATAGAGAGCCAGACAGAAACCAGCCTGAAGTGAGCAGAATTTGAAAAATGCACTTGGTCAGAGTATGTGTGCTGGTGGAAATAACTTTCTCTGTAAAACCATTGAAAATGAGCCACATGACATCTCATAGCTGCCAGGTGTCTGGTGCCAGACACAATTAGTGTCTGGACAGCTTGTTTTACCTGGCGAGTCTGGCTGATGAGAACTCACAGCCCAACTAAAGCATGCCCTGTCATTCTTGCTTTAGAAATAACCATTTGAAAGCAGCTTGCTCTATGAGCTCATTTATCCTTTCCCCCTTGCCCATCAGGAGTGTCCTAAGTCTCACAGATTTAGCCCTCCTCAAAACACGACCTTCAGGGTCAAGCCTTACGGTCTCATAGCTCCAAGTTTATTTCACTTTCTTCACTTTTAATGACCTGAGAAGGATTCAGTAATTTAATTTTAAAGAAGCTGAAAACATCAGCAGCATCTTGGAAGGCACTCATAGCTCAGCATAGTTTGGCAAGGAAGGACACCTTCTTAAACAGGAGCACCAGGCTCAATTTGTGCTCAGCTCCAGCCAGTACATCTCCTAATCCCATGCTGGCCCCAGGAGGGCTGATCCTGACTTACAAATACCTGCTCTGTGATCACCTATTGCTTCCAGCTGGGATGATGACCTGGCAAAGCCTGCAGGTGGAACACAGGCTCTTGTTTGAATCCCCTTGCCTTAGCAGTGTGAGGCTAATAGTGGACTCGATGATCCTTGGGGATCTCTTCCAACCTTAGTTATACTGTGTAGCTACCAGCACAGCTTAGTTAGGTACTGAGCTCACAGTGATTGTATTAACTGTGTTCACTCAAGAAAAATTGCATAGTTCAGTTCTTCCTCTCTGACCACCAGAGAAGGTCACTGCTTTGCTGCTGCAGTAGGTAAGCACCCATGATCATCTCCAAGTAGTTACTGCTGTGGGTAACTTTGGTGGGTAACATCAGAGCCTGTGTGCTGGGAATGTAGTATAGCACCATGCTTCTTGCATCATCTTGGTCTTTTAAAAAAGTAATTAAGTAACCTTTTGACTTTCCCTGATGGTATCAGCTTCTTAACCCAAAAAGACAGTGTCTGTGCCCTTTATATGTTTTGTACGGAACTGGAGAATCACACAGGCTCTTGGGGACTGGGATTGTTTTAGCTTGCTGCTCAACTAACTTTTCAAAGGGAGCCAGAGGCAGATCAAGTTTAAGATGAATGTACTCAGCTGGTTTTATCTCCAGAAGCTGTCATCCTTTAATGGAGTGTGAAGAAATGGTGGCAGAGGCACGAGTCATTTGGGTTGGTTACATATATCTGCAGTTCAGAGGCCTGGGGGTTTTGTCTTTGCTTCATTTTCTAAACTGTCCTGTGGAGTCATGGCATTCCCACCCCTGTGCAGGAGCAGCAGAAACCTCCTGGCTCTGGTCTGCCTGTGGCAATCAAAGAGTTGATGAGAAAATGTGAATGTGATACAGTGACTTAAATTGTGGGCTCAGTGTCTTTGCTCTGCAAGACATCTTTTGATGATGGCTTTGCACTTGCATTAGTTTTTTGTCTTAACCCTCTCTGTGCAGAGAGCTTTAGGAGGTGGGGTTGGTTGGTTTGTTTGTTTGTTTTGATTTTGTTGGGTTTTTTTCCCTGTGAAGGCAGAGCTTTTATCAGTGCAGGTCTGTTGGCACCCTTGGGTAAGAGAAGGTAAGGTCTGTGCCTACCAGAGGTCATAAATTTCCAGCTTTCATACCAGGGGTTATAAATTTCCAGCTAAGCCTTTGTGAGGTGTCCTGCTACAAAGGTATTTACAGAATCACAGAATTGTCTGGGTTGGAAAGGACCTCAAGGAGCACCTAGTTCCACGCCCCCCTGCCATGGGCAGGGACCCCTCACACTAGAGCAGGTTGCTCAGAGCCACATCCAGCCTGGCCTTAAACACATCCTGGGATGAAGCTAATCCACCACCTCACTGGGCAACCTGTTCCAATGTCTTGCCACCCTTATGGTGAAGAACTTCTTCCTAATATCTAATCTAAATCTACCCTCTTCTAGCTTGGATCCATTCAGGCAGATGCACCCTGGTGCTCCCCATCAATAGTCTGTTTGGGCAGCCAGAAGTAACAGGGAGGATTTAATGCTTGAGATTGAATGCTTCACCTAAAGCTGTTGCACAGCTGAAATCACAGAAGATGTAATTCAGCACAACCCTACTGATTTCTTAGAATTACATAGGAGTAATTACAACAAAGATACCTAGGCCAGGAAATACTCTTGTTTCTGCTGAAGTCCAGGGGTTGCAGAACCATAAACACAGCAACTGGCTTGGCGCTGGGGTTCAAAGCAGGAGGTCATTTCCTGCTTGCCTTTCACAGGCTACAAAACCATCTTATGGCAGCCATAAAAACAAAGCAGAGGAATTTTATCCCAACACTATAAAGTTGGAGTCAAGCATGACTGCCAGGTGGGGAGTGGAACATGTTCACCATACAGTGACCTATGTAGAAAGTTGGGCAGGGGTTGAAGGTAGTGCAAAAGTCAAGTTAAGCTCTAGTCCCTCTTGCTGTGTTCCAAATGAATCACGGTGCCCACAGGGCAGTGGCAGCCTCAGAGGGCTCCTCTCTGCAGAGCACAATGAGGAATCTTTCATGGTTTGCTCACCTGCTTTGAGTCACGGTTCCCTTCCTTGGCCTGGGTGACTCAGTGCTACCCAAGCAGGTTTGCAGGCAGGACAGGAAACAAGGACCAGGAGCAGGTGAAAAAGGCTTGTCTGCAAGTCTGGCAGAGCACAGAACAGTGCTGTGTATTGAAACACATCAGCTAGGAGTGACTCGAGGCTTTCTCTGTGACATTTCAGTAGCTGGTGGCAGGAGGGATGTAGCTCAGTTCCCTGCTCTTTCCTTTGCTGTCTTGAGGTGGCAGCTGCTGGTGTGTGCTCTTAGCAGAGCTCAGAACATCACAGCAGTGTATCTCTGATGAGATGAATGCCCATGATGATGTGTGTTTTCCATGGATCCTTTTCTATTTGCTTTGGAGCAGGGCATCTTTTTAAACAAGTGGCTGGAGCCTTAGGCTGCTGTAAACCAGAGGATTGCCAGTAAGTGACATGGTCACTGCCCATTGCTGCCTGTGATGTTCTTGCTGGGGTATGAGCTACCCTCTGCCATGAGACCACCAGCACTTGTCTCTAAAGTTTGTTTGCAGTAGCAGGGCACTATGCTGGCTAATAATTTATTAGAGAATTGGTAAAGCAAGGATCTGGGGTAAAATGTGGAGCTGCTTTCAACTGCAGTGAGCACCAGGTCATGGTGTGTGTGCAGCCATCTGTAGAGGCAGAGATGAATTAGTGGTGGTGCTGGGCTTCCTGCAGCTCATCCAGCAAGCCCTCAGTTACCTTCATTAATATCACACCATGTCAGAGCTGAAGGATTTCCATATTTCCTGCCATTCATAGTGTGCAGTTCTCTACTGTATAAACAAAGCTTACTTCTGGAGGTGTTTAGGAAGAGACTGGATGGGGTGCTTGGTGCCATGGTTTAGTTGATTAGATAGTGTTGGGTGATAGGTTGGACTCGATGACCTCAAAGGTCTCTTCCAACCTGATTAATTCTATTCTATTCTACTTAACTGCAGGCACAGAAAGCACAGCTGCTGCCTTTCTGGTTTCCATACCCTGGGTCTGTGCTGGTGTGAGAACAGAAGTAGCTGGATGTGTGTTTTCTAGGGAGGGAAAGTTTGCAGTAAATAATGGGGAAGTTTTATGACATGAGAGCAAGAAGGAAACCCAGAAGCCTTGCACAAATCCCTGTCAAGCACAGATGGTTTCTAGCCCTTTGTGGTGATAAGGAGAAGTCACAATGGTGGTGCTCCTCATAAACACAAACCCTGTCATGACACTGTCATGACACATGGAAATCATGCCTGTCTCTGTCTCCACCCATGGTTCTGATGCACCTGCTGAATTCAGCCACACTGGTTGCCTTCATCTGTTGATTGGTCTCCCTTACTGTATCTTAGTCTTTTCAAGAAACCCACAGTCTCATGCTGGGTGTTTCTCTTAATGCTGAGGATTTGATGCTGCAGTCAAAAACTTGGAGCATTTTGGTTACCAGCTGCTGGTGACAGCTAAAGGTGAGATCAGTCAGTTGTGAAATTTCATAACACTACTGTCAGAGTAAATAAGGTTTTATAGCTGCTTTCTCTCCTCATACCTCTTACACAAACATAGCGTGGTATGGACAAGGTTGTCATACCAATGGCTTTGCAGTGGAGCAAAGGCTCCCTCAAGCACCCCATAGAAATTTTACTGTGTAAATACTCGGTCCAAGAGAACAGGTAAGCACAATTGCTTCCACAGCCCTTATGCTGTGCTGTCTGCTCCTATTTTCTTGGTACTCAGATGTGGAATTTAAACTTTGATTTTTCAAAAGTGCCTTGGAGTAAGGTTGCAAGAGACAGAAGTTACATCTGAGAAACCCTGAAGGCCAGACTGCCATAGAGAGAAGCCATTTGTCTGCAAACAGGCAAGCATAGGGTGCTGGCTTCTGCCATGACCTGTGTGCCACCTGCAACTCCTGCATCCCTTGGGGACATGAGCTTGTGAAACTGTGTCTGTGGTTTGGGTTGTCAAGGCAGAGGCTCCCTCTGTGAGTTTAAAGAGCTGTTTTGAAAAAGAACCCCTCAGACATTTCTTGTGTGTTCTCCTGGTTAAAGCTGGACTTTTCAGATGACATTGTCATGTCTCTGTTTAAGCAGAGTGCTGCATTTTAACCTGCTGGAATGACATTTGATTAAAATCAGTCCAGCAATCTCTCTGATGACAACTGAGGGATTTCTTATCAGCTTTGTCCTTCATGGGGAGAAGAGACAGCAATGACAGAGAAGGCAGGAAGTGCTGTGGGAGGGGGCAGTGTCTTTATCAGAAGTGGGTGGTAGAAATGGAGCTACTTTATCTGGGAGCAATCCGGTATTTCCTACTCCTCGAGTGTTGTCATGGGCAGGATATTCTCTTGCAACAGTTGGAAGGTTTTGGAATGCTCTGCAGTGATGAGCAAGAAATTATCTTTGGATTGCAGTGACTGTCACTCTGCAGCATCAGTGGGAAGGTCTTGTCCACATAGGCTCTGCTAACATCTTCTCTTTCTCTAGTAGTGATGTCAGTGGAGCTACATGAACAATCACAACCCCAAATGTGAAATGTGGTGGGAATCCAGCAACAGTGTTTTGTGGGTTTTTTGTTTTGTTTTTTAATTCAATCACAGCTTTAATTTGGCAGATGCTCACTACTGAAAGTAAGGAGCCTCTTGAAATCACAGATTCAGTAGTAGTAGTAATCTATATTTATGTTAGTGATTCATCTGGCCTCAGTCAGGAATGCTGGAGGAAAGATAAATGACTCCTTGTTCTTCCTAGAACTTACACTCTGAGATGTGGAGGACAGCAATTTCTATGGGAAGGCTTTCCCTTCCCCTCCCCCCCCCGCCACTAGCCCACTGTTCTGTGTTAGTCTGGAGTGATGGGTATCATGTCTGCAGGGCATCTATGCTGAAGTTAGAGGCTAAATCACAGTCATTGTCACTGCACAGCACAGTGGACTCTGAGAAGACATAGCTGGGAAAGGATGGGGGGGGGGGAAAGGCAGGTTTTACTTTGTATTTATAAAGAGAAATGTGATGTTGGAAAGCTGCAGTGATAAGTCCTTCTCTTCACAGAAAGTCTGAAATACTCAAACTGAATTTAGGGGTTTTTACATCCTTCTTCCATTTGCTGTGTCAGAGCAGAAGGAAGAGTACAATATTCATCTGTAGGTAAAGTGAAATGGCTTTTTCAGGCTCCTTGGTCCACCCCAGATGCAGCTTCATTTAAGGTGTCACAATGATGAAGCAGCACAATCCAGCACTGCAGGAAATGGGGGTGTAAGTTTTTCAGAATGACTCAAGTCTCCTGGTGTTATCCCCTCAGCAGTGACAGAAGTGGAACTAGATGGGGCTTGAGTGGGATGGACATAAATTGGATGAAGAAAGTATCAGTGCCTCAGTTAATCAATGCCTTACAAAGAAAATGTCTTGCAAGTCTTGTGTGGCTGTTGCTGTCCTTTGGTTGGACATTCATCTCCACTGGGCAGACCAAGGCTACAATGTAGAGCGGGTGAGATTTTTGTCATTTAAAAGGCAGGATTAGCTGTTGGACACCAGCTAACTCCTCATGGTCTCCTTGTTTAATACTTAAAGCCACTGAGTAAAGCTTCTGCCAGTGTCATTGGGAAAGATGTGTCAGTTTATCCATTTCCTTTTTGGGTTTTCCCTTTCCCACCCCCCACCACTATGGAGGTAGGGAGGAGAAAGGGCAGAAGTAGGGGAGCATCTTCTCTGGAATGTATCCAGAGAAGAGCAACAAAGCTGGGGAGGAGTTTGGAGCACAAGCCCTGTGAGGAGAGGCTGAGGGAGCTGGGGTTGCTTAGCCTGGAGAGGAGGAGGCTCAGGGGAGACCTTATTGCTGTCTACAGCTACCTGAAGGGAGGTTGTAGACAGGTGGGGACTGGTTTCTTCTCCCAGGCACCCAGCACCAGAACAAGAGGACACAGTCTCAAGCTGCACCAGGGGAGGTTTAGGCTGGATGTTAGGAAGAAATTCTTCATAGAAAGAGTGATTGCCCATTGGAATGGGCTGCCTGGGGAGGTGGTGGAGTCACCATCACTGGAGGCATTTAGGTGGAGACTTGATGGGGTGCTTGGTGCCATGGTTTAGTTGATTAGATGGTGTTGGATGATGGGTTGGACGTGACGATCTTGAAGGTCTCTTCCAACCTGGTTTATTCTATTCTGCTCTATCTGCTAAAGTGACTTGGTGGTGTCAGGTGTGTTGGTGAGGCACAAGTACGCAGCTGATCTCCTCTTGACAGGTGGATGGTTTCTATTTTCCCTGAGTGCCATCAGTGCAGCCTTGTCAAGCCTTATTACCGGACTGCCTTTCCCAAAGCCATATCCAGGCTCCTGTGCAGTGATGACTAGCGGTAGTCATGCACAGGGTCTATCTGTCTTGCTCTTGGTGGCAGTGATTAGTGGAGAATAAAATAAAATGAGGTACTCTTGCCTCACAAGGGAAGTCTGTGGAGCTTTCTTGTCAAGCCTGCTGGAGATGCTGTGCCTGTATTTCTTTTTCCATTAAAAAAAAAAGAAGTAGTGCTTTGCTGGAGTGAAAACACTGCCAAGAGCACTGATTTTAGTTAGGTTTCTCTGGGTGAACATTTCTTTGTGAAGGCCCTTTTATTTTTCCCTCTTGTTTGTTTGTTTGCTACTCTTGGGGGTTGTTTCTTTTTCTGTATGTGTGTGTTTTGTTTTGTTTCGGAGTTCTATGTTAGTGGGGTTTTTTATTTATGGTGTTTTGGCTTTTTAAAATGTGTTTACTTTTATTCTAATCTAGACAGTTTCAGCTGCTGTAGAGGTTTCCATGATAGCCTGATGATACAGAAACTGTGCAGCTTCAGTGCCCATTAAAATTACAAAATCTGGCAGAAAAGTAAAGCAGACAAGAGGACCCTAGACTAGAATTTTTACACATAAGAAGCACTGAGGAGGTTTGCTTCCATTGTACAGGAGCTGTCAAAACTAATTTCGTGCTGACACCTAAAAGGGCGAAAGCATTTCACTTCTCTGCCTGTATTTAGTCCCTCACAGTAGCCAAAGTCCTTAGGTAGGTTACTGTTGTGAGCTTTTCAATGCACTCCCTGGTACCAAATCTGGAGAGAACACAGGAGAAGACTCATTTTGAAATGTAGTTGGAGTGCAGAGGCTCAGTCTGACTTGCCAGCCTAGCCAGCAGAGCAGACCCAGGTCTGAGCAGGAGCTTGTGCTAGAAGCCAGGAACGATTTGTACAAGACCCCAGACCCAGAGCCCCACTTGGGTTCCTTGGCAGGCTGTGTGTGGGGCTGCTCTCAAACCCAGCATGGAATGGCTCCGGAGCCATTCCCAGGAGGGGCAGTCCATGGGTTTGCAGGACTGTTGTCGTCATCCTATGCTATAGAGTAGGGACTGACTGCTTGTGGGCTGTGTGATGCTGGATGCTTAGGAGGACATGACCGGGCTGTGGTGATGTGTGTGGCTCTGTGTGCCTGTAATCACCGTCACGCACAACAGCAGAGAAGCTCTGCTGTGCTGAGGGAGCCAGCCCATTTTACATATATATGTAAGGACTGGGTTAGGAAGTCAATGTTATCTTTCTGCAGCAGAAAACAGCTTTTTAACTGAGTGTGAGTAATCACTTGAATAACAAAGAGTAGTGCCAGGCCTTCTCTATCAGTCAGATATAGTGACGGAATAACTTGTGGAGAGAGATTTGATTTCTTTCTTTTTCATTACATGGTATTGACGTCACTTTTTGTTAGGACTCCAGTGACTACAAGCCTAACCACTGTGGTGTCATGGGGAGGGCAAAAGGGAAGGAAGATTTCTCCCCCACACCGTATTTCCCTTGTAACTCAGACCGGTAACAGACGTGACCTGCAGCAAAGCAGTTTGATAACCACCCACTGTAGAATGAAGTACTAAAAAGCCTCTCTCCTGCACAGCAAAGGAACAATTTCCCCTGAGTTGGTGTCAACAAAATTTGACTAGATTTTCCTCATGGCATGTCTGTGCTATTTCAGCACTAAGATCAGTTTAATATTTATATCTTATGTCCACAGGCTGCTTGTGCCCTGCTCTGCTCTGAATCTTCTCCGTGGGGTTCAGTCAACCTCTTTGTGCCTCTCTGGTAAACCAAGGTGACACCTTGCTTCTGAAGGATGCTGTAAGGCAGCAGTTAACCAGTGCTCACAAACTGCATTGGCAGGCAGAAGAGATAGGTCAGGGTCTCGTGTTTTGGCTGCAGTTTATAGAGTGTTCTCTTAGGTTCATGTTTTTCCTTTCTGCAGTTACAGGACGGGGAAGGATAGATTCTTGTACTCAGTGAAACTAAGCACAGTGCCACATGAATTCTATTGTATCTGTGGTTGAACTAGATGAACTTAATTTGACTTATATACCAGACAAATGTTTTGAAGTAGGTGGTTACTTAAACATCTTTGGAGATGAAATAATTAGGTTTCTTCTTGTCCATTTGAGCTCAGAGACTATTGGTTGTCTTTTTACATCCCCAAGACCATCTTCCAGGATATTCTTCCTGTCTCAGCAGCTTACAGGGCATTTTGTTCTATGAAAGAACTCCAGATCAGAAGCACATCAGAGATATTTCTCCCACCAAGTTAAAGTTGGAGGTCAGATCTCAGGAACACAGAAGTGACTTGATCAGAAACTGCAGACTTCTCACCCTTATATCTGCAAAGTAACAGCAGCAGTTTTTTAAGTCTCCAGATTCCATGGAGCCCTTAGAAGCACCAGTTGGAGGCTTACATTGTAAACAGTGGCCAAATTCTGAAGCTCTCCACCTTCAGGTAAAACCACCCTTTTGCCTTGAGTAAGAATTGCTTGCAAAACTGTCTAGTCTGTACCTACTGGAGTAGTAGTTCTGCTAAACACTGAACCAGGCCTGGAGCGTGGGTGTTCATTTGCAGTACAAACCTGGCATCAGATCTAGGAAGACTGAATCAGAGTTCACAGAATCAACCAGGTTTGTAAAGACCTCAGAGATCATAAAGTCCAACCTATTTTAGCCTGGAGAAGAGGAGACTCAGGGGTGACCTTATTACTCTCCACAACTACCTGAAGGGAGGTTGTAGACAGACGGATGTTGGCCTCTTCTCCCAGGCAGCCAGTACCAGGACAAGAGGACACAGTCTCAGGCTGCACCAGGGGAGGTTTAGGTTGGATGTTAGGAAAAATTTCTATACAGAGAGAGTGATTGCCCATTGGAATGGGCTGCCTGGGGAGGTGGTGGAGTCACCGTCATTGGAGGTGTTCAGGAGGAGGCTTGATGGGGTGCTTGGTGCCGTGGGCTAGTTGTTTAGGTGGTGTTGGATTGGTTGATGGGTTGGACACAATGATCTTGAAAGTCTCTTCCAACCTGGTTTATTCTATGTATTCTATTACCTAATACCCAACACCTCATGACAACTAAACCATGGCTCCAAGTGCCACATCCAGTCTTTTTTTGGAACACCTCCAGGGGCGGTGACTCCACCACCTCCCTGGGCAGCCCATTCCAATGGCCAGTCTCTCTTTCTGGGAAGAACTTTCTCCTCACCTCAAGCCTAAACTTTCCCTGGCACAGCTTGAGACTGTGTCCTCTTGTTCTGTTTCTGGTTGCCTGGGAGAAGAGACCAACCCCCACCTGTCTACAACCTCCTTTCAGGTGATTGTAGAGAGCAATAAGGTCTCCCCTGAGCCTCCTCTTCTCCAGGCTAAACAACCCCAGCTCCCTCAGCCTCTCCTCATAGGGCTTGTGCTCCAGACCTCTCACCAGCCTCATTGCCCTTCTCTGGATGCGTTCAAGTATCTCAACATCCTTCTTAACTTGAGGAGCCCAGAACTGGACACAGTCTTACAGTCTTTTCTTTGGAGCCAAATAACCACAATGGCATTAGTTGCAATTAAGTTGTCATTAATAGTGCCTCGGGAGTGACCTTACCCTTGGCTCTCTGGAGACACAACACGAGGGGCAATCAACAGCCTGAAGTGCTCAGAAACTTATCCTATTTTCTTGACTGGGTTAAACAGCAGTAAATTCACAAACTCTCTGTTAAGATGGTGCATTCATTTCTTTGGAGTCCTGATGGAATTTTGATTGAATTAACAATCCCATTAATATTTATATCTCTTAGTGTTACTGGGAGTAAGTACATTTATTTTAACCTGAGCTGCAAATCACTTGGTTCTTTGTAATTACAGTACTGCTATTAAGTATTCATAAGGCTGTACAATATAGTGTCACAGGAAACCTGTTTTAATTTAGTGGTAAGTCAATGTTTTAATTTTGTGTAAAAGCAGAAGCTAATTTACCAAGTATTCTTGCTTGTGTTTTCTCTGCCAGGTTTTACAAGACTCATTCAGTTGATTGTATTTAAAATACCTTTTTTGTTTTTTGTTTTTTTTTTTTTTTTAATATAGCTTTGAAAAGTTACCCTGAAAAGTCTTAGGTTCAGTGCAGCTGGGATGTGTACATGCTGGCACGTGCAATTTTGAACACAAGCCTAGCTTTTCACCTTAGCTTCCAGGTAAAGACATGGAAGCTCTTAAAAAGGGCATTTTGGGGTTGTTTTCAGTAGAGACAGCGTTCCCCTGGGACTTTGAAGCGCTGTTAGCCCTGGGTTATGCATGAATGGGTGGTGTGTACACAACCACAAAGGGTTGTCTATCACTTCAGCTTGATTTCATGTCTCCCTGCATGCTCCTTAGCATTGGGAGATACAAATATCTCAGGGCAGATAACAGAAAATTGTGTTTTGACAGCTCTGTGCAGTGGTATGATTTTTGACATGTCTATGTGAGTTTGGCTTTCAAGAAAAGCCAGGCCAGAGGGGCAACATGCAGTGGATGGATGTCTTCACTGGGGAAAATGTGCACCCACCTGTGACATCTTTTAATTTATAACCACCTTTTCTAACTCTCTACTGCAGGACATGGTCTCTTCTATGGACATTGAACTCCCAGCTACCTATGCCTATTGCCTGTGATGGAAGAACTTGATGTTAATGTGAGGTAGGATGAACTACACAGCTCCTCCTATACCATGTCTCATCCAGTTGGTGAATTGCAAGGGGCATCCTGTGTGTTTGCAAAGCTGCAGGATGGTATTTGCTGTTTGCCTGTAGGTAAGGGTCCCTGCTCATGCAGCAATGCCTGGTCTGGGGTTTCCTGGAGCTTCTGTGATGTGGCGGTGTCACCCTGTTTTTTGTATAAATATCAGCTGGACTTCCTTTTAGTAGGATGGATAAGACCCCATCAAAGACCAGACACAGGCCCTTCTGTGCCTTCAGAAGTCTGATATAAGTTTTGGGTTTTTTCTTCTTGGTGCAATGGTCTAAAACACCTACGACCTCATCTCTGCTGCCTTATACTGGTGTGAGCAAAACAACCAGGCATCGCCAAAGTTGTTTCAACCCCCTAGGCACACTACTGGTGTCAGTGAGAGATAAATTTCAGTCTTGGTTATTTTGATCTTGGGAATGTGATGCCAACAGAAACTGTTCAAAAAGGCTGGAACTCCTGTTTGTGTTTGCAGTTGTCATCAGGACACAGGGCTGGCTATCGACTCTTGCCATTCTTCCTCAGGTGTGGTCTGCAGGGGTTTCTGTAGGACTAGGATTTGTCCCTTTTGTTTCTTGGCTGGCTGCTGGTGATGCTGAACTGTGTGTGGAGCTGAACTAAGACCCACCAAATCCATTTCACACAAGGGCATCAAACTTCTGGCCAAACCCATGTTGCTGGCCCAGGCACAGGAGGAAGCAATATTCCAGCTGCAGTGAGAGGTGTACATTTCCACAAAGAGTTTTACAAAAATCCACTTGGGGATGTCTCAGGTTTTGATTTGGGGGATTCGTTTTTCACCCTTCTTCTGCCTGGACAGTCAAGTGGCAAGGTCATGGGGAAATGTCTTGGAGAAAATTGTTTGCTAGTGACAGATCAAATGTATGTACTCTGATCTTCCAGGAAATCTTTCCCTAAGGAGTTGAGTTAATGAATAGTGATCAGGAGGAAAGACAGGACAGAAGAGGGAGGGAACAGGCTGTTGCACCTCAAAGGGGTTCCTGCTGTGCCACTGTTCTTGAAGCTTTCTAGCTCTTGGGCTTTCAAGCTGGGATGTACCTTTATGCAAGCCACAACCCACTCTCTCCAGCTGCATGCACAGGGCAAGATCATACATTTTTGGAGATGATTTCTGTTCTTAATGAGCCATTCAAAGTGCTGCACTATCTGAGAGAACAACTCTGGCCTTTATTCAGCTACTCAAGTGTCAGGGAGGTCACCAGCTACTCCAGGTTGCTGCTTTAGTGCACACTTAGCAGGTCACATTCATAACCCAGTAATCAATGCTGAGAGGTAATGCGTTTTGCTTAATGAAATTTGTCTTGCCTTTTTAATACCTGAAGTGTAGGTAAATGCATAGGCTACTGCTGCTTCTCTGTAAAAGGAAGTAAGGTGCTGACACCAGGCAATTTTTCCCACTAACTTTTCTTTCCTCTAAAGACACTAGGAAAAAAAATTCTGTTTTCCATTATGGTGAAAAAAAAAATAATCCCCAACTATACATCTCCTCATAAAAGGAAAATCTGCCAGTTTGTAAACACCAAGAGACGTAGAGAAACCGGCTCAGTGAGTGCCTGGGCACAGGGAGGCTATCCTGGGAGGGATGTGTGAAGTTTTCTTTCCCTCCCATTTCTTCCAGTAATGCTCTGTTTGCCACCAGTACAGACAAACGTGTAGCAGGTCTGCCCCAGCATGGATGTTCTGAAGTGGTCTATTGGAGTTTTGTAGTTCCTTCTTTGTAGGAACTAACAGATCATTATCTGCTGCTTCCCACTTTTAATTTTTACTAGAACTTGAATCAGACCTACTCCTGCTCAAAAATCCTCTAAACAAAACCCAGCCAAAAACCCCCCTCATCCCCCAACATCCAAACCAAACACACCTCGAGTACTGTGTCCAGTTCTGGGCCCCTCAGTTTAGGAAAGATGGTGAGTTGTTGGAACATGTCCAGAGAAGGGCAACAAAGTTGGTGAGGGGTTTGGAACACAAGCCCTATGAGGAGAGGCTGAGGGAGCTGGGGTTGCTTAACCTGGAGAAGAGGAGACTCAGGGGTGACCTTATTGCTCTCTACAGCTACCTGAAGGGAGGTTGTAGACAGGTGGATGTTGGTCTCTTCTCCCAGGCAGCCAGTACCAGAACAAGAGGACACAGTCTCAGGCTGCACCAGGGGAGGTTTAGGCTGGATGTTAGGAAGAAGTTCTACACAGAGTGATTGCCCATTGGAATGGGCTGCCTGGGGAGGTGGTGGAGTCACCATCATTGGAGGTGTTCAGGAGGAGACTTGATGGGGTGCTTGGTGCCATGGGCTAGTTGTTTAGGTGGGTTGGATTGGTTGATGGGTTGGACGTGATGATCTTGAAGGTCTCTTCCAACCTGGTCTGGTCTATCCTATCCTATCCTATCCTATCCTATCCTATCCTATCCTATCCTATCCTATTCAAAATCCAAGTGAAAGTGATTCCTATCAGAATTAGACTTTCTCTCTTTGTGATGCTTTCCAATGCGTGATGGAGCCTGGATACAATGAGAAGTGCTTGGGAGAAAAAGGGTCAAGTGTGCATTTTATTTCTGTGTGTGGAAAAAAAAAATTGGTTATGAATTTTAAAAAGGCTGCAGTGTGAGGTGAGAGACATTCCTGGAAATTTTAGACAGGCTGCTTGGGGACTTGTATTTATCACAGCCGAGGCGGATGGCAGACCTCATTTTCTCTAATTCTAGAGTAGAAAAAAAGATAATAAATGACCTTGTCAGTAGTTTTGATTTATATTTCATAGAATTCTTTAATTTCATGTGACTTGGTGATTGTTATTGGACACATTTATTATAGGCAGTAGGTTAATGAGATACTGTCAAGTGGTTTGGAATGAAAACTCAAACTCCTTAATTGGTTGGAACATGGGGGGGGGGGGGGGGGGAAGCTGTTCTCTTCATTCTCTTAATTTCAATCAACTTTATAAAAATCCTAGCTGGGCACAGTACAGATGAGTGCAGTGGTCTTCACTGATCTGCTCTGGCACAGCAGGTAGGCAATGTACTGTAAGCTGCTGCCCTCCAGCTGAACGTCAGGAGCTCCTGTGGACTCCTTCACCGCTACCCTCACTGGCACAAATGTCTTCCTCCATTTGAAGGTTGTGGTGTACCACTTTGAATCTTCTCTTTGAAGCTGGACCTGGTGCAGTAATGTGGCGAAATGTGGCTCAGTTGGTAGCACATAAGACCCTTAATGGGAAGGTTGTGAGTTCAAGCCTGCAGTGGGCAGTAGTGGCCTCCCTACTCTAGTCATGAGGTCTGTGGTGACAGGTTGGACTCGATGATCTTTGAGGTCTCTTCCAACCTTAGTGATACTGAATACAGTAGCTTTAGCAAGCAGCAGGCTGCTGTCCTGCCTGATTTAGGAAGAAATTCTTCACAGAGAGAGTGATTACCCATTGGAATGTGCTGCCTGGGGAGGTGGTGGAGTCACCATCATTGGAGGTGTTTAGGAGACTTGATAGGGTGCTTGGTGCCATGGTTTAGTTGATTAGGTGGGGTTGGATGTGATGATCTTGAAGGTCTCTTCCAACCTGGTCTATTCTATTCTATTCTGACAAAGTGTTTGCCTGTGGCTCTTCTAAATTTGCACAAACCTTCAAAACAAGCTTGCCCTTTTTCATTTTTTCTGCTTTTTGAGGTTTGATACAAACACAGTTATTGTGATGGCCTTGGAGACAGTAGAGAAGGGCTGAATCTCTTTAGGCACAAAAAGCAAACTTGCACAGAGGTGGTTTTGGTGCAGTTTGTTTTACTGTGCCTGTGCTTGCCTTTTGGTGCAGAATAGCAGTAAGGTGCATCCCCTGGTTGTCCCCACAGGTGCTGTTATCAGTTCAGATCATAAAGCACTTAGAAAGGGGACTTGGGAGCTGCATTCCTGTTGGAAGACATTAAATGAGCAGCTCTGCATCATACACTCTCTGCTCCACAGGGACTACAGGTATGCCCGTGGGCAAATCTTCAAGACTGATTGATTATCCCCACTGTGACAACTGGAGTCCTATACAAACTCCAGCACTAGCAGGTCTGGCTACTCTTCAAGTCTGTAGCTCAGAGGGGAGAAGTGGAAGAGCAACTGCCTGGCATTAACAACCAGGTCTGGTGAGGAGAGCTGTGATTCTGCTGGCTGGAGCTCTTCTCATGCTCTCAGGCAAAAAGGAGAAACCTCTGCTGTTTGAATGGGTACTTCTGGGTGTGTTTAGGGCTGTTCTGTGTACTTCTCACTGTAAAAGTTTCTTGTTTCCTCAGGTGGTGGGGAGAGGCTGTTAAATGCTTGAGATAAAAGCTTTGGGGGAAAAAAAATACCACGAGAAGGTTCAGTGCAAGTAAATAGCTTTTAGGTAAGCCTTTTATTGCAGCTGTGGTGAGGGCAGACTCCCTTTGCTAAATCAACTCTGGAGAAATGATGCAGTATTTGAGTTTGTCACAACAGTAATAGTTTTTTTCTGCCATTTTCAAACTGAGCCCCCCCAAACAGATGAATTTTAGATTGATGCTAATTGCCTCCAAACTTGGCTTTCTCATCTTTAGTTTCCTCAGTTTTTCTTGATGAAGGTGTTTTTTTGTGGCTTAAACTACTCTGAAAAATTCAGAGTCCTCCAGCACTGTTCTGTGGGGTTCATTAATCTTGTCTTGACTTTGAGAAATGAGAAGCAAGGTGAGGGAACAAGGAATCAAATTGGTTAAATTAGTTGTGTTTGTTTGGAAGCAAACACAAAAATATTTCATTGTTTAACCCAGCTGCTGTTCCAAATGTCCTCATACATAGAATCATAGAATCAACAAGGTTGGAAGAGACCTCAAAGATAATCTAGTCCAACCTGTCACCCAACACCTCATGACTACTAAACCATGGCACCAAGTGCCACGTCCAATCCCCTCTTGAACACCTCCAGGGATGGTGACTCCACCACCAGAGGTGTACTGAAAATTAATTCTGACAACAGACCTCATGGATATGCCCTCTTGAATCAAGTTGTATGTTTGAGTGAGTCCCAGATATGGAGCCTTGCTGTGTTGGTCCCAGAAGCTGCTTTCTCCATCGACTGCAAGAAGTGGTGCTGTTGGTGGCTGGCTCTACACAGGTTCATGACCTAAAGTTGGTACAATGGCAGATGGCTGACTGCAGAGATGCAGGGAAAGCCTTGTGTCTTCTCTTCCCATCCTGACTTAGGGGAAAGACGGAGCAACAGTAAGTAGTGGAAGACAGAGACACAAAGAGGTCCATCTCTGTAGCTAAGGGAAGACTGGGGAGGAGGGGAATTGGTGTGTGTGCCTTTGGTCTCTGTGCTCTCCTTGTTTATGATGCTGGCAGCCAGCAGTGAGGGGGCCAAGAACTGAGCTGTGAGGCAGGATAGGCTAAAAATTGGGCTGAAAGCAGAGGTGGCTATTTGGGCAAGCAGGAGGCTGTGCTGAGTGGCTAGAACAAAATAAGTGTCTGATTTAATGACTCAAAGTGTATAAAATGGAAGAGTTTTAGGAAAGAGCTTGTGTGCTCTGAGTGTCTTGCCAGCAGGGATTCATGAAAAGCAAATAGCTCAGGATTTCTCCACAGGTTGAAATAAAAGTGTTTATTCTTATATATACACAAGCCCTTTTCAAAACCTCTCCAGCTTCTACATTTAGAGTCATTAAATCATTGTTTATCCTCACTTCTTTGATCACATTTCTGTTTAGGTGAGAAGTACCAGGCTAAAATGTCATTAACAGGCCAGCATCAGCCTAGAGTGCTCTTCTTTTCCGAGTACCCTTTCTAAGGGCAGATCAACTCTAATCCTTCTGTAATACCTGCAGCACCCATCCAGAAAGGTATTTCTTGTGCATTTCTGTGGAGGCAGACATACTGATTGAGATTTTCTACAGAGCCTGCATTGCCCGGGCAGGAATGGTGCAGCCATCAGAGGAGCACGCAGATGGGAGCTGAGTGTTTTCATCCCTTAGTGTATAAGAGATATAATGTCCTGTTTCACTTGTTGAGCTGATGGGGATGAGTGCACTTTCTCCTGAGGATAATGACAGGCAGGACACACAGTGCCAGAAAAGAGCAAAGTAAGACCCTACAGATCCATTGATTTATATCAGCTGTATATACATAGAATGCATAGAATAGAATACATAGAATAAACCAGGTTGGAAGAGACCTTCAAGATCATCGCGTCCAACCCATCAACCGATCCAACCCACCTAAACAACTAAACCATGGCACCAAGCACCCCATCAAGTCTCCTCCTGAACACCTCCAATGATGGTGACTCCACCACCTCCCCAGGCAGCCCATTCCAATGGGCAACCACTCTCTCTGTATAGAACTTCTTCCTAACATCCAACCTAAACCTCCCCTGGCGCAGCCTGAGACTGTGTCCTCCATATATGACCATATATGAGGAGCTGTGCTCCTGAACAAGGTGGTCCATTTATCAGTAGCCATTTGAAAGTTGAAGGCTTTGTAGGGTTTGGCCTCTGTGTGTCTGAGGGTGCTGGGGTGGTTGGGCACAGCAAGGACACTTGGGGTGAAGCAGAGGGCACGGGGAAGCAGGGCATGGCATAGGTGTTCACGTGCATATTATTGTGCTACCAACCAAGCACCCTTGGTAGCCAAAAGAGCCCTGCAAAGGACATTCTTTCTGCTCCCTTCAGCACAGGCACCGCTCAGCAGGAGGGATAGCTGTTATCAGCCTGAGTACTTTTCACATTGTTCAACTTTTTTCCCAGTTTCTAGGGAAACACTTTATAGCACTATTATTTGTCGGAATGTCTTTCCAAACACCTCCGCCAACACTTAATTAATGGAATTTTTAAGCCTGGCTCCAGCTTCTGCAAATTAATAGTGTGCTCCCTTACGGCAGTGGTGGAGCAAGTGAGACATATGGACTCTTTGAGATAAGTTAGTGGGTGTAGAGGCAGAGGGGCAGCTCCACCATTTGTCTGCGTGTGCTGAGTCCTCCCCGGGCGGTGAGGCTGTCACGCGCTTCTGCGCTGTCTCACTCTGCTTTTATGAGTGTGCCCTGAGGAATCTGCACCCATGAAACTGCCCCTGGCAAACAACTGGGATGTGAAAATGAACCTCTCAGTGCATCCTTTCTTTAGCCTGAGTGACTGCTACTGAAGATCTAGGTAAGGCTGTTAAAAACAGTCCCAAAGCCTGGGATATCCTAAGGCAGACCTGGCTGTAGAGCTTGGCAACAATGTGCAGCTGCCCTAGAAAGCAGCAGATTGCCCAGAGTGGGAAAATAGGCTGGACCTTGTTGCCAGCTTTTGCCCACATTGGCTGTCTGGAAAGGCAAGGCTTGGCAGCTGCAGTGCCAGATTCTTTCCAGGACACCACTTGGACTTTTCAGGGCTGACCTTCAGCATTAGGCTGGCAAGATTCAATTGATCTCCATGTTTGGTATTTCTTGAGCCAACTGTGCTCAGACATTTTGAGTAAGGAAGCTGGGAGAGAGTATTAGGATGTCTTGAGAGGCAAGGGACCAGATTAGCTGTGACAGGGTTAATAGGACACTGTGAGTCATAGTGACAGAGCTGTAATTCCCTTTAGAACAGAGGTGATGTTGTGTCTCAGAACCAAAGGGTATTGGCTGTAGGTGGAAATCTAAGGGGTTTTGCTTTCCTCTCAGTGAGTTACATTTCCTTTAGTTGCTTTTGGAGAGGCACAGAAAGACAGTCCCAAGGTCCCAGGTAGACATCTCTTCTGGGAATGCTGTCTGGGGAGTAGGGCTGTGATGCTGAGAGCTGCAGTGAGCTGTTAGCTACTCCAGATCCTGCTGCAATAGTGTGCAGCTGTGGAGTGAGCTCTTCGCTGCGTGGGAAAGAGCATTTCTGCCATCTCAGTTATGAAAGATGCAACAGCAAAACATTCTGTGCTATGTGCTTGGCCATGTGTCTAGGACCTGCTATTGGGTACTATAAATGGCTGTTGATAGACTATTACCCTGGAACAGAGTACATCTGCAGTGCAGATAAGAAATGTGCTCCTCTTACCTAGTTCAATCTTCCCACTACTTCTTTTGCCCTTACTGTACTGTGGTGATGAGTCAGTAGTGATGTGACTCCCTGACCTGGCAAACCATCAGAGGTCTGGACCTCAGTAGGTGGTTGAACTTGCTGTCTTCCCCCATCTGTTAACTGATGACTTGCTGTGGCATGTCCTCCAAGCAGCTGCCTCTGCCTCCAAAGTCAGAACATTAGGTAAAAGCAGCAGTTGCCTGAACACAAGCTTTGCCATCAGATGGTCGGGAACCTTATGGAGAAGAAGGAGTCTTTGGCAGTTTGGGGTCAATCTGTTGTAGGGCAGGTCACTTTAGAAAAAGAAAACTCAGGTCCTTCCTAGATGTGACACTTGGACTGTAGGGAGAATTTCACAGTATGTTAGGGGTTGGAAGGGACTTCCAGAGATCACCTAGTCCAACCCACCTGCCAAAGCAGGATCACCCAGTGCACAGGAACACACCCAGGCAGGTTTCGAAAGCCTCCAGAGAAAGAGACTCCACAACCCCTCTGGCAGCCTGTTCCAGTGTTCCATCACTCTCACCATAAAGAATTTCCTCCTGGTATTGAGGTGGAAACTCCTGTGTTCCAATTTGTACCCATTGTTCCTTGTCCTATCATTGGCCACCACCAAAAAGAAACTATCACCTTCATCTTGATACCCACCTCTCAGATGTTTCTAGATAAGATCCCGTTTCAGCCTTCTCTTCTCAAGGCTAAACAGCTCCAGTTCTTTCAGTCTTTCTTCATAGGAGAGATGCTCAAGTCTCTCAGTGATCCTTGTAGCTCTCCATTGGACGCTTTCCAGCAGATTCCTGTCTCTCTCTGCCCAAAACTGAGCACAGTATTCCAGGTGTGGTCTCACCAGGGCAGAGTAGAGGGAGAGGAGAACCTCCCTAGACCTGCTGGAGACACTTTTCCTGATGCACCCCAGGATGCCTTTGGCCTTCTTGGCCATGTGGGCATATTGCTGTCATGGCAAGGGCACATTGCAGTTGGTCAACTAGTCTGGAGACCTGTCCAGGGCTTGTTCTTCTCATGAACTTCCTGACAGCACTGAGAACTTGTCTGAGAACAGACTGTTACCTGTTCAGCAGGGTGTATAATAGGAGGATAAATAAATCCTAGAATCAATATAGTTAGAAGAGACCTCAAAGATCTTCAAGTCCAACCAATACAGCAAAAGAAGATAAGGCAGGAAGGACCTGGTTCATGTTAATTTAAGAAGTTCTCAGGAGTGAGAGCTGAGTGGTGGGGAAGCTGTTCAAGAGCTGTGACATGCTTCTGAACAGACCTAAGGGGAGCTCAGGTATTTGAAGCACAAGGGCAAGTAGAAGATAACACAGGAGCCCCAGACAGATTTTGAGTTTCTCTGTTGAAAGGAGATGGTGGAAGGCATGGGCTGGTAGACACCTCTGGAAAATAAATAGACCATCTTACTTCTTTGGGAATTAAACTGCTTTTGTGGTATTTTGGGCCATGCTAGAATGGCAAAATACCATTTTTCCCCTCCTTTCCCCCCCTCCCCCCTTCCTCCCGCCCCATTCCCAAGCAGCTGGAATAGAATTGGTCCCATTACTGCCATTATTTGCAATTTCCATTTTTATGAGCCATAATGGGGATGTGATTCTTGGGCAGAGCTGGCAGCTACAATGAAACATGGGGAGTTTATTTCTTGCAATTCAGCTACTGTTCAGTAGGCTTTCCTGAGCCCAGGAGATCTGTGTGTAGTCTAATGCCAGCACCTGCTGGTTTTGTATTGCATATACTTTTCCCTCCAAACCACACTTGAAGCCCTTGTTGATGCTGTTGTTGATGTCTTCTTGCATCACCATGAGGATCTGTTTAGAATCACTCTGTGACATGCTGTAAACCAGAACTTTTCACACACACACACAGAATCACCAAGGTTGGAAGAGACCTCAAAGATCATCAAGTCCAACCTGTCACCACAGACCTCATGACTAAACCATGGCACCAAGTGCCACGTCCAGTCCCCTCTTGAACACCTCCAGGGATGGTGACTCAACCACCTCCCTGGGCAGCCCATTGCACTGGAACTCAGAGCTGTAAAAGCAATTCAGATAACAGTGTCCTTCACCTGAAATACCTGTTGACATTAGTAACAAAGTTTAAATGGCCAGAAAACTAATCACTAATTCTTAGGCCAAAGGTTGGTCTTGATCTTAAAGGTCTTTTCCAACTGAAACCATTCTATGAGTCTTCTTTTCCCCACCTACACAGTTCTCAGTTTCCTCAGGCAGCAGTGGGGAAATTCATAGACCTATGGCCCCCAGAATACCAGGGTGTCGTTAATTTGCCCGTGGTCAGTTATCAAATGGGAAGGGATTGAGACAGCTGGGAGAGGCAGCAGCTAGCTCCCAAACTTGAGGTTTATAGAATATGTGAAGAATCCATACCTGGTGCCACCAAGAAACCTTGAGGTCATTTCACTCCTTTGTGGGGAAGTAAGGTCTGTCCCTTTGCATTGCTCTCCAGGAATCACTGCTTTTAGGAATCTTTGTCAAAGGCTTCTGCAGATTATCACAATGAGACATTCCCCCTGGAAGCTCCTTCACTGGTTAGCCAAAGGAAATCACAATTGAACAGAAGCTTTCAGTGCTGGCCTGGGTGGGCCCTGGGTTGCATAGGAGCTGAATGTCTGCACTTACTATCTACAAAGCAGTCTCAACTCTTTGCATTTCCTCTGTCCTGCTGGCTGCCCGGATTGACATCCTCTCTTGTTTATTTGAAGTGAGAAATGTGATGAGGCTTTTGTGGGGTATTCAAAAGATGTACTTAGCTGGGGATGTAGAAGGAGATTTAAATAAACCAAGACATTCAAGTGCACTGTTCTTTAGTCAAGGACTTCCCATGTTCTTGCCAAGGAGGAGCATCTGTCTAGAGCCTAAATATGAGCTAGGTTCACACAAAATATGCTGATGAACATGTACTCATGGGTGGAAGATTTCTGGTTGGTGCTTCTGGAATTAGGAGACATCATTGCTGTCTGTAGCTACCTGAAAGGGGGTTGTAGCCAGGTGGGGGTTGGTCTCTTCTCCCAGGCAACCAACACCAGAATAAGAGGACACAGTCTCAAGCTGTGCCAGGGGAGGTTTAGGCTGGATGTTAGGAAGAGGTTCTTCATAGAAAGAGTGATTGGCCATTGGAATGTGCTGCCCAGGGAGGTGGTGGAGTCGCCATCACTGGAGGTGTTTAGGAAGAGACTGGATGGGGTGCTTGGTGCCATGGTTTAGTTGATTAGATGGTGTTGGGTGATAGCTTGGACTCGATGATCTCAAAAGTCTTTTCCAGCCTGGTTAATTCTATTCCATTCTATTCTACTATGGTAAAGCTCCAATTGAGGTAGCAGAATGGGGAATGCATGATCTCTCAAAGATTATTTTTATCACAGTCAGCTAAAGTGTTTTGGGTACAGCAAGCTGATTGGGCAGCTCAGAAACTGTGTCACAGAAGAAGGTCCCAAGGAGATGCACCATTGCTTGGGGATGCAAGGCAATCACTCACTCAAACACTTCAAGGGACACACACCTTGGGTGCTGAACAGATGAACTCACTGTGCTGTGCCTTAAGCTCCTTGTTGTCCTATGAATGAGCTGGAAAGTGGTTTCATGTGGCTCAGAGCCGCATGGGGTGTCTGGGGGGTGTCTCAAATAGAATGATTCCAGAAATCAATGTGCTGCCTTGTCTGTGCCAAGCCTTCCATTAGCAGGGATAGCAACAAGAAACTCTCATTCCTCTGTATTCTTGAAACTGGGAAGCTATCCAGGAAATATTAGAAATTAGACAGCAAATAGTGGTATTTGTCTTTTATTGTCTGAGGTGTAAACAAGCAGTGGGAAAAGTGCACAGCCTGGATGTTTTAATATACAGCCTGATGCCAGCACTCTTCCACCAGCTCTAAATGCCTCTCATTTAACAATATTTCCCTGACTGCAAACATTGTTTGCAAAAGCAGTGCAGAACCTTCATGCTTTTTGATTTGAAAGTCTTCCAACTTCCAGGGTTTTGGCAAAGATGGGAACAAAGGTTTTCCCTGGGTTGAGAATGAGAACTCTGTACAATGATACACATAAAGACTAAGAACTAAGCATTATGGTGTTTCGCTGGAGTTATCCTTGGGGAAATGTGGGCACGGGGCAGCACTTAACTTTTTGTTTGTTTGTTTATGGGAAAAACTATAATGAGACAGGGAAACCCTTGAAGAGTAGCAGGCTCTGCTTCATCAGTCTCAATGCACCCCAGTTTTGGATCTGGTAATTGCAGACATCACATGGATTTCTGTGAGAAATCTGAGCACTCAGAGTATGTTTAGCATGAGTCTACACCTTGGGGGTTTTGTTGTTGTTGTTTCTTTTTCTTTTGAAGCTCACTCCTGTGCCAGGGGAAGTTATGTCACAGGTCTGCATTAAGTTGCTCCCTGTTTTTCTAAACTGCTGGGATAAAGCTTGAGGTGGTTGTACATGTGTGTGTGATGGTGATGTTGCTTACGTCTCTGTGAAGTAAAATTCTTCTCTACAGTAAATGAATTACAAACATTCTTGCTTGGAAGTACATGCTAGGCTCTGTCTTCAACATTTGTGGAATAAGGAAGTGAAATGAATGGCATTTAATGGGAATGCTGCTGGGAAATAGAGTGCTTCCTTCAACCAGCTCTCTTGAGCGTGGCTGTGTTGTATTTGTCATTTGAACACGCAGCCCGCTCTGGTTAAGGCTGCTGTATGACATGAGATAGGCAAGAGTCACTTATCTGGAAAACAGAGGATAATCACATTATTAATGTGGCATCCACACTGAAAGTCAAGTTTATTTTTGTGTTTCTTTCATCCTCTTCTATTCTCCATGAAACTGACATATAATTTGGTAGATGCAATTGTCTTGCTTCCGAGGAGCAATTCTAATTAGGAACTGATCAAGGGGTTTCTGATTAAAGGCATGTTTGATCTCTGGTTTTATTCAGCATTTACAAAGCAGAAATGATTGTTACAACATCTCTGCTGCACTTTGTAGTGTGCCTAAATTCCTAACTATGCCTAGGCCAGAGATTTGATTCTTCCATAGAATGTGACAGTATAGAGTATTTGGTAACCTCATGAAATAAAGTAGACCCTTCATATCTGAAGGGCATTGTGGTGTTTATGTGAAAATAAAAGGGGAATATTCATCATCTGAAGTAAGTTTTGGAGTAAATTTTAACGACCTGGAAGTATATTATAAGGAGTAAAACCTAGTGCCAAGGAGTTGGACTTGATGCTCTTTATGGGTCCCTTCCCATAAAGAGATCTTCTGTGACTGCGATTTGTGATTGCACGGGGCTTTTGCACAGGAGTTCTCCCACAGCATTTGTAAGGAGATCCCAAACAAAGTAATTGCAGCAGCTGCCCTTCCTGCATGTGAATACCACGATCTTGATCTAATGCTTGTTTCTAAGTTAATTCTAGCTTACATTTTAGGTGTCAGTCTAATGGTTTTTAAGGATTATACTTACACGCATCAGCCTTGCAGCAATATCCGTTCATATGTGGGTGTAAATTATGTAACACTCGATCTGCTGCCTGGGAAAGAGCAGAGCAAGTGTTTCATCCTTCATTGTATGGCAACTAGACATCGTTTTGGCTGCTGGACTAACTTCCCTGAAAGGGGAGAGACCCAAAGGCTTAGGCAGTGCCCGGAGACTCACTGGGTCTTGAGACCTCAGACCTTCATCTGTGTGAAGATAGTGATAAAGCATTGAATTGTTCATGATCAATTTTCAGACCCAGATTGGATTTCCATCCAGAAAAGGCAAGAGCTTCTGACCACCAAAAGGCTCATTTTTTTTTCCTGGATTGGTTACTTGAATCCTCTCATACCTTGCCTGTCAGACCAAATCTGGGCAGTCTCAAAGCCAGCCTGAGGTGCATGCCCTTGCTCTGGCCCAAATATCCTACTGTGTCTGGCAGCTCCAGCACGCATCCACTCCCAAACAAGAAAGCACTTCTAGCACTGATTGACTGCACAGCCCACACATGGCAATTTTAAAAACATTTAAATAGCCTGTCTTCTTTGCTTTATCTTGACAATTGATTTTAATCAGTGTTATCAGCTGCTTAAAATACTTAGTTCTTTGAAACACTACAGCATTCAACCTCCAGGAGATACCTGGAGTGGAGGTGCAGGATCAGCGATGTTATCGCTAGTTTAAGCCAGGAAGGGGTGGCCTGAAGTTCTTGTTTCATCTTTCATGATCCTACTTTCGTGATCTTTGCAGTAGTGTGGTGCATTTTGAGACCCACCCCATCAGAGGAAGCAAGCTGGTTTCCAGAACATCTCTGAGGTTCAACCAACCATAAAAGGAGAAAGCCTCATTCCCTCCCACCTGCCCCACTGCCATGAATTAGTTGGTTAACAAAAATAAGCCATCACTCAAACAAATCATATGACTGAGCTATTTTGATATGTGGAATGATGTTTATTTCTGGATTGTCAATACATTAATTCATTTCAATCTGTTTCTAAAACAGAAGTGAGGTACATAATTGATTTGAATCTGTTAGAAGTTGTCCTGCCATCTGCACAGTTGGAAGTGAAGTGGCACAAGCAGTGCAGCATTTGAAGGCATTAAAAGGAATCATATGATTCTGGATTAATGCTGATTTCTGACTAATATTTTTAGGTGGCACTGGGAAAGAATATAGTAACAGCTGGAAAGCCATAGATCAAATAATATCTTCCTTGTTGTCATGTTTCTGTACTGAGACAGTCATTGTTACATTTACTCATAACATATCTTGATTTTTAAGGATTTAATGCACAGCCTTGGATTTTGTGCTTAGGAGTAATTGAGGGGAGTAGAAAGGAGGAGAGGCAAATGACAGCTATTTGTAGTAAAAGACATACCTGAAATACATGATCAGCTGGAGTTACAGAGCCAAATGCCATGGCTTTGTAGAAGACAAACCAGGCTGATTTTTATCATTTTTCCTATGGATTCCCCATACTCTGAGGCCACTGATAAACCAAACATAAAGCTCTTTCCTAGGCTACCCCTGTCCTGAGCTTTTAATCTTCTTCAACAAGAATTACACCTGTCCCTTCTTATGAGGTGCTCACTGTGGTCCCTGGCTGCCTCCAGGAGATGCTCCAGGTTAACTCTGCAGGCAGAGTTACTACCCACCAGTTTGGGCCATCCAGATTCCTTTCATCAGCTGTCCTCCTCTGGCCCCAGCAGCAAAGTCTTTTTTTATTCAACCTTCTCTTTCTTCCATCTCTCTCCCTCTCCCAGGATTGTCTGTGCAGTGCCCAGGGTGCTCTCAGCACCAAGCTATTTATTAGTGATTCCCCCCCCCCCCCCCACTGTGGTGTCAGGGAGGTCAGAGTGTAACATGTGTAATGAAAACCAGGGGAGCCACGTGCGTGCTCTTCCCAGCATAACTGATCTGTGTATTTTAATTGCTGCATAAAATATGCAAAAGCACTCGAGGTCATTTAGAAAAGTTGAGGTGTTTACAGGAAAGTAGAAATTGAGCTTGAAAAAATAATTACACCTTTTTTTTTTTTCCACCCTTCCCCCCTCCCCCCAACATTGATGACTATAGAGAAGAGCTTTCTAAATGTGTCCATATATGGGCTTTAAGCATTCATTCCACATCAGTATTTTCACCTTTTTCCTTAAGTGATTTCTATATTCCTACTAACCAGCAATCATTTTGTCTGAATCTCATTTCTTCATAATAGCAAACCCATCAATCTCTGCTTTATTAAACAGGGAAGCAGGCTTGGAAGCCAGAGCACTCAGATTTGATCAAAGATGTTATGCAAACCATTGATTTTAATTTACAGCAATATCCACTTCTTCCATTATTAACAGCTTTGAATTACTGAGACTGAATAATTAACAAATATTCCTGCTTGATGATAGATGATTCAAAAGGCAGATGTAGAGAAACGTTGCCCAGATAAATATCCTTCCTGCACCCCCAGTGATGCATCTGTCTATTTAATGATTCCCAGGGGAGCAATGCAACATGGCTTGAAAGAAATACTCTGCAGAGGTCTCCCAAACGCTTCCAAACCTATTAGCACAGCAAATGCTCCACAGACAAATGTGCCAGTCTGTGTTTCTGACCTGCTGGTCTCTGTTCAGAGTCCTGGGCTGTGGCCAGCCAAGCCAAATGATGCAGATCAGGATGCCACAAATTCCAGGGCAAGGTTGCCTGTGTATACTGGGTGGGAAATGTGGGCTTTAATCATTGCCCTGCTCCCTGGCTGAAACTGAAGCACCTCTGAGTCTTCACCAGATGTTGCTCTGCTTGAAATGTGACTCAGTGCTGATCTCCTTTAGCATTTCTAGAGGTTGTTTTTATGAGTAAAATTCAAAATCTCTATGCACCAAAGAAGACCTGAGGTGGGCAGCTCACTTCAATGCCTGTTCACTTGCACAGCTCTTAGCAGCTGATGAAGCCAGAAGGGTTGGGGCATTCTGTATTGGGCAATAAGCTTCTTCCCTGAGGAAAATGTCTGGGAGCACACAGAGCAGGTCTAAGTCTTCATCTGCTATTATGGTCCCTGTCTTTCTTCATGAGCACTACTCCTGCTGGCCACACTTCTCCTAGATCCAGGCCAGGATACTGTTGGCCCTGGCCACTTGAGTACACTGCTGCAATGATGTGGGAGGAGTTGGAAAAGGAAAGCAGCTCTAATTTGCAATTGATTCATTCCCCAGCTGGGAATGGGGTAGGGCTATCTGGTTACCAGTGTCTCAGAGCTGCTTTCACTAGCACCAGCCTTGACCAGTTTTAACTTCTGAGTTGGCACTTCAAAGTTTGAACTTTCTTGCAGCTGTAGGAGTTTTCTCTTCAAAACAGAAAATCCTGCTGCTCAGAAAGAACACAGGAGTGTCTGCAGCTATTTCTGGCATGGTGAAAACCCTTTTCTCTGGTATCCCTTGAGCTCCTTCCTCCCCCTAGTTCTGCAGAGCCACCTCTGCCCATCTTTAGGGGAGCTGCATGTGCTGAGGAGTCTGCAGCACATTAGGGCCCCTGCCTTGTCCCCACTGTGCTGCCTTGTCCAGCTGTGTGGCAGAGGGTCCACCTTGACAGAAGAGTTGTGATCCCAAGGAGCAGATGTGGCGTGAAGAGCCTGCCATGGAGCTTAGGGACAAGGACATCCTTTCAGTGACTTTAGCAGGCAGCAACCTTGACGCTTGTCAGGGTTTTCTGTACAGGCACAGCTGCTTTCCAGGGTAGGGGGGTGGGCAGTGCAGTTCACCTGGGCATTTACTGCTTGTCATATTGAGCACTGTGTGGTGTTTGTGTCCAAGTGCAAGCCCGTTGCCCTTAGGATCAGAGCAGCTCAGTCAAGGAACAAGAAAAATCAAAATGCTTCACTCCTCTCTACCTCACTCTGTGGGATGAGGCCCCAGGGCAGACTGGAACCAAATGCCATGCCCTGGGCAGCACAGGCACCAGCCTGAATGCCAGCATGCATGTGGCAGGGAGGGGACAGAGCCGACAGACTTGGTCACCAACCCCCCTCCCAGGGCACTGCATAGTGGAATGGGAAGCCACATCCACAGCCAACGTCCTGCTCCCTGTCCCGGCAGGACTCAAGAATGAGGGAGGTGTCTGTCCCTTTCTACATGCTGCAGAGTGCAGATATGAGGTGCTGAAATAACACAGCCATGAGAATTGTTTAGGAACAGCAGAAGGACAGACAGAGCTAGATAAGACAAAATATCAATCTAACACAGCCTGGCTCTATACAAACTATAGCATCATCATCCTCTCTATCCCTGTGCCAGCATGTGTGTGCTGCCATGCTCATTCAGGAAGAAAAGGAAAGTCTTTTGTATGGTGCTGTTCAGTGGGGTTTGACTTTTGTTTCACAGATGGAGCCACAGAGCAATGTTAGCCTATGGTGAAGGCTTGTTTAGACAGGTACAATTACTTCTCAGCAGTGAAGGAGCCTTTGATTCTGGCCTCCCCATTGTTCCTGAGGCTTTTCATTCCATCCAGTACCCAGCTAGAAGGCCTGTGGCTGACACCTGCCTTGGAAATTGCTTACTTTCCATTTCCCTTTAATTTCCATGGTGTCGTCTTCTGCTGATGAATGTTATTAATGAAGGCTCTGATATTCAGTCATGCTCAAAACAGTGGTTCTTGGCAGGCATCTGACCTTCCCCATCTGTGCAGCAGCCCTCTTGCAGGAGGGCAAATGGTGGGCCCAGGGTGGTCTGTGCAGCTCCTGCAGAGCATGATCTCTTTGTGCATCCTGCCGTGCATGGTGACCATGGGGAGGGACCCACTCCCAGCTGCTCATCCTTTTCCAGAGGATATTGCTGATGTTTCACATGTCAGCAGCTCCCAGCTTCCTGCCTCCCAAAATATCCAATGCAGGACTTTTCTTTTGAGGGAAATAAGTTCTTTCAGATCACGTGTATGTGAAGATGGATGCGAGAGAGAGGGGGAAGCTTCTGGCATCCTGTTCTAGGAGTAGATGTGTGACCAATGACTGGTTCTGTAGGGTGGCTTGGGATTTTAGTATTAGGATAAGGAATTAGATGTCAATCAACTTTTGCTTTGAGGAAAGTACCTCTGTATGGAATTTGTGATGGTCAGTGGTGAATGAGAAGCATGGAAACCGATGCCATTTGCTTGATTTTTACATTTAGCTTGTTGATACAGCACCAAGCAGGAAAGCTACCCAGAGACAGTACTGAGAGTTCAAAAGTCAGACTGGGGAAAGGAATCCACCAAGAGCTGTTAAACACAAGCCTGCTGTGACACAGACCTTTGTGGCATGAGAGAGCATCCAAGGGAGGCACTTCTCTATGCATGGGGGAATTTTTGTCTCCTGCATGCCACTGCCATACAGAATGATGGACGAGACACATCCTTTTGATTTTCCTGTGTCAGATGGGAGGAAGCATGACTGGATCAGCATAGGCAAATTGCAGGCAGCAGTAGCAGGGTAACTGCAAGAACTGCAGGCACAAAATCCACTTCTTGCAAGCATTGTCCAAGAACTAGTGACCCAAGGTGTCAGGAAGCAATGCTCTCCAATACAAACTAGAAGAGCCACGTTTATTTCTGGCAGAGCCTTGTCAACATTTCTGAATGCACCAAAGGATTTGCCCAGAGCTACTGGCTTCTTGGAGCCTTAATTGCCCTGATTGAGGTTGTGCTACATTCAGCAGACAACTCTTCCTAATTAAGCACAGTCTTCAGATGCTAAATAAAAACTCCTCTTGACTTTTCCTTTCTCTTGTCTTAGCATCTATAATTGGCCTGCACAAAAACGAGTGTCTTGCGGGATGCAAACCTATGGCTATGTCTGACCTCTTCAGCATAACACCAGGGAACTTCATACATTAAGCAGGAGTTTGATTTAGTATTAGCACTGCAAACCAGCAGGGCAAAAGAAGCAGAAGAAAGCCTTTGCCTCTGGTCTGGGATAGCTCATTTCAATACTGGTCAAAACCTGCTTCCTTACCAGGTAACCCTTCACCCTGAGCCACCCATATCCCCTCTCTCGGTATACTGGTGCTTTAACAACCCACCTCCAGAAGCACACATGCCTGACAATGCTCAGGGACTTCTTGCCTAACAGCTCTGTAGAGAGGTGGGATACACCCAGTTGTCTACTCTATATTTATTAACCTCTTAGTTTCAACAGAGGATATCTGGATTTAAAAGCTACCTGTGCTCTCGCAGCAGAGAAAGCACTACTAGGCATATGGACTTACGTTTATGAAGCTAGGATATGCAGTTGCCTTGGACTTTTCCAACCTGGTTTATCCTACCCTGTCCTACCCTACCCTACCCTACCCTACCCTACCCTACCCTACCCTACCCTACCCTACCCTACCCTACCCTACCCTACCCTGTCCTGTCCTGTCCTGTCCTGTCCTGTCCTGTCCTGTCCTGTCCTGTCCTGTCCTACCCTACCCTACCCTGTCCTACCCTGTCCTACCCTACCCTGTCCTACCCTACCCTACCCTATCCTACCCTATCCTATTCTTTCTTCTTATAGCCATATAATTCCACTTATTTTTTGAACTTGCACATACCTCCCTGGTGCTGTGTTTGTGAAACCAGTGTGATGCTAAAACCTCTCTTCTCCTCTTTTTTATTTGGTTGTAAACATCCTCACCTATCTGGATGAACCTCTAAGCTGCACCAGGGGAAGTTTAGGCTCAAGGTGAGGAGAAAGTTCTTCACAGAGAGTTGTTAGCCATTGGAATGGGCTGCCCAGGGAGGTGGTGGAGTCACCGTCCCTGGAGGTGTTCAAGAGAGGATTGGACGTGGCACTTGGTGCCATGGTTTAGTAGTCATGAGGTCTGTGGGGACAGGTTGGACTTGGTGATCTTTGAGGTCTCTTCCAACCTTATTGATTCTATGATTCTATATTTCTCTGTAAAACATTGAAAACCAAGGAGTTTCTGTATGAAGAGTCCAACTTAGGCAAGCTGTCATCTGACCCACTGGTGCAACTGGCAGGGGGCAAAAGAGTCACACTCAAAGCAGCATTGCTTGTAGGGACAAAAATGGAGCTCATGGTTAAGTGGATGCTCCGCAATGCGGGCTCAGGGTGGAGTCAGTTGCTAGAAGCTCATTAACGTGGCACAGGTAGCGGAGGCAGGGCCTCAGCAGTCTCTAATCTCTTTTAGCTTTGCCAAAAGCAGAAGAATTCAGTGAGATAAAAAAAGTCAAAGCCTGGAATGTGTTTAGTAAATGAAAAGTAACCCCAGAGGAAGTCAGAGTAAAGCAGAATAACAGTTTGATTTTTCAATTAATGGAATAATGTCCCAGCATTAATCCTGGGTGCCCAACACCAGCTCTGTATGCTGGGAAGAAATCTCCCTCCTGAATTAGTGTCAAGGGCTGCTCTGAATGCCAGTTTATTTCCAGCCACACTTGATAACATTGACCAACCCCACCTCTCAGCCCTGTAGTGTAACAGGGGCGGTTACAGCAGCAGGCAAAGGTTTAGGATGCATTTTGTCGTTCTGGACACATAATTAGAAATGTCTGTAAAGGAAAAATGGCTCAAAATTCAGAAGTGAAGCAAATTTTCTGAGGAATTGGATGCTATTTACTGCACACTGTGCATTACCTTCTTGCTTTGCAGCCTCCCCAACACAACTCCAGCACCATTTTGGAAACGTTTAACGAGACATTTGTAGAAATGCAGACTTAAAATATGTCCAACATTTTGTTTGCATGTTACCCTTCCTTTCTCTTTTCTTTCTCTTCATTAACTGGAAGAAATTATGCATGGCAGGGGAAAATTTGGAACTTCCTTTAAAAAAAAAATAAAATGATTATTTTCTTTTCCCTACTTCTGGAAAAAACACCCAGTGAAAAATTCAGAAGGCAGCAGTCTGCCACTTGTTCTGTGGCAGAGTGTAAAGGGAAGGGGGAAAAAAGGGAAACAATTATGTAGAAGATTTAAATTAAAGATTAAATTCAAGATATAAAATGCTCTTCTTGAGGAAAATCTTGGGGGGGGGAAAAAAAAAAACAACAAAAGAAAGAAAACCAAAATGCTTCTGCCTAGGAAGTAACATTATTTATTGGGGTGAAAAGAGAAGGCAGACATTTTTGGCCAGAGACTGAATTGGAAGGACTACTCAGAAAGCAGTCACAACAGTGTCCAGATCTTGGGAATGGGCTCCTCCACCCCACATTGGCTTCTTCCCTATTTGGAGAGCTAGGCAGCTGCAGGCACTGTGAGTATCCTCTGCCTGTAGCCTTTCTGCTGATGGACACAAGCCTCCTCACAAATATGAGCTGCTCTTTGTTCAGTCTTGGTGGGAAGGCTGCCTTGCTGAGTCAGGCATGGGGATGCTGCTGTCATGCTCTCCAAGAGCAGTGCCCATGCCTGGTGCCACAGCACTGCCTGGGCCATCCCTCCCAGTGCCACTGCAGCTTCTTCTCTTCTCTTTTTTCTCTTTTTCCCTGTGTGCTTCCCAGTTCGAGTGAGGGCTTCGGCGTAGTGGAGAAGATCGTGCTGCTCACCTTCATCTCTGCCGTTATATTGATGGCCATCCTGGGGAACCTGCTGGTGATGGTGGCTGTGTGCCGGGACAGGCAGCTCAGGTGAGCCCACCCAGCTGGCCACCGCCTGCCCTTCCTTCCATGGAGTGGCAGAGGGGAAAAGTCCTGCCTAAAGAGCCCCATGCCCATAGCTGAGGGCAGCAACTGCTGTAATGAAAGGTGTCTCTGGCCATGTATTGCACTGTGGTAAGGTCAGACTCCCACACTGACCTCAGTGCATCTGCACTTGGATTGACACCAAGGTGATGGGATCATTTTAGTATCCATCCTCTGGGCGCACTCAGTGTGAAAACTGAGATAAATCAGTGAAAAACAGCTAAGAGGAATTCCTTGGAGAAGCAGGTTGGCCTCTCCCTATTTTCCATCTCCCATTTCCTAACAGGGTCCTGCTGCAGTTGTGCTGCTCTACTGCAGCTTGGCAAATGCTGCCAGTGATCTGGGCGGGGGGGGGGGGGGTCACAGGCAAAACTCCTTGAGGCTTGCTGCTACCCCCAGGAGTTGTCAGACTAGCCCCAGGAACAGAGTGAGACATTCAACAGCCTCTATTCATATTCTGCGTGGGCTTTTTAATGGATTTAATTCTATTTTATTGTTATGATTTTAAAAGTGCTCTTCAAGTTAAAATTACAGCTTCAATCTAGATTCTTCTCAGTTCTTTCTGGAAGGATTTTCTCAATTTTCATGTTAAAATAAAGTTTCTCTCCACCTCAAACCCTCCAATGGAAGCTGCAGAGGACTGTGAGCATCTATTGGCCTCTTCTCTCTGAGCAGAAAGCTGTGCTGGTGCAAGGAACACAGTGGGGTTTAGCGCTGAAAACCAGGAACAAGCTAAGGCTCACCATAGAAAGTGAGAAGCAAGTTAGGGAGGACCTTTTAGTGTGACTGAGCAAATCAGACTCAAATGCAAGCTGAAATCTCTATCCACAGGTAGAGGATGCTGCACTGAAAGTCTTCCACCCTAATTTTGTGATCTGTCTTGCAGGAAAATCAAGACCAATTATTTCATTGTTTCCCTTGCCTTTGCGGACCTGCTGGTGTCAGTGCTGGTGATGCCGTTTGGAGCCATTGAGTTGGTTCAGGACAACTGGATCTATGGAGAGATGTTCTGCCTGGTCCGAACATCCCTCGATGTCCTGCTCACCACAGCATCAATTCTGCACCTGTGCTGTATTTCGCTGGACAGGTATGAACAGAAGAGCAGAGACAATAATTACAGTTGCTTTGAAGTTGGTTTTTTTTTTGCTGTTGTTGTCTGTCAGCAGTAGCCAAAGGTCAAATCACAAACCTGCTAGGAACCACAGAGCAATCATTTTCTCTCAGTAGCTCATTTTGGGGAGAGCTCTCTGAGTCCTTATCAGTGGAGGAAAACTTTGAAAGGAATGAGATTTCTGTTGAGAGGGCAAGCCAGGTTCTCAGCTGCTTTGTGGCACAGCTCTGTTTGCATCACTGATCGGATGTGGCAGAGTTTCTTCTTTGAAGTGAAGAAAAGGCACCTTCAAGATGTATCTGAAGGAAAGACCTGCAGCTGCTGCAGACAGAGGTGCGTTGTGGCAAGGGAACATTGCTCCTGTTACTATGTCAGGTGTTGATCGCTGCCAGGGGTCGCATGGAGGCTGAACTGAACTGAAACACTGAACTCTCTCTTGTGCACAGGGTGCGTAGTCTTTGTGGGAGATCCTAAAAACTTCCTTTTCTTTGAAACTGTTCTTGCAAAATCAAAATTAATCCAAAATCTGGAGTAATTTATGACAGACAATTCTGGTTTATTCTGTTCAGAATAGCAAGGATTTTTCACAGGATAAATACCTGGAAGAAAACGTTTTGACCAGCTATTCTAACAAACAATGTTTAGGGCTTTTATTTGAGTTCTGTACAGAGATTTCAATACTTTGGAAGAAAGTATTGCTTAGTGTTACTAATGTGGCCAAAATAACCATAATTATTCTTGTCATCATGACAATTGATATTTAAATGGCATCTTTCATCTGAAGAGTCTGTATGAAGCTAGACTTCAAAAGATACTTGATAAACTTCTCCATTGATGTGTAGGGCTCCCTTTTTGTGGGAGAGTGGCACAGGCACATGCAGTATTGTATCCAGCAAGGAGCTGATGTGTAATAGCTACAGCACACTTCTTTATCTGGAAGCTTAAATGGCTGGAACACAAATAGGAAGCTCATTATCTCAAAAAACGTTGACAAATTGCCACTTTGAGCCAATTACCAGTAGAGCAGCTGTTAGGCACTGTGCTCTGGATGGGCCCTTGTTATATGAAATGTTGGGGTTTGATTCTCTGGGCTCTTAATTAAATGTAGCAGGTTGTGTAGAGAAGGGGACAGGAAGGGAAAACATTGGTTCCCAAACCCACCACACCCCCTGATCTCTGACACCTGCAGGGGATGGGAATTCCCTGTGTAGGGTGCACAGAAGGGAAACTGCCCTGTTCTCCTGCCTATGCCACGCTTTACCATGTCCTGAGCTCTTTCTGCTGACACAGATCCCCATCTGTCCCCATGCTCCTGGAACAGCCTTGCCTGGGGCTGGCAAAGAGTTTGGGGCAGACTTGTGACTACGGATGTCAAAATGTGAGGCTCGGAGTTAATCCTTAAGGGATACAGGACAGAGATCACAGTTTTGTACAGGAGGGTTTTATTTATGAAAACATACCTGGGGCAGAGTTTGCAAACACCCAGCTCAGTAGAAGGAACTGGAAATGCATAAAAACAAACCCAAAGAAACCAAAACCCTACAATGAGATGGACTGGATTAATCTGCACTAAATGAAACATTCAGAGCAGAGTGTGAACACCTGGAATGGACTACAGCTCTGCTCTTCCTTCCATGCTCTGTTATTATCTGCCCAGGGAGCCCTGAATTCTTTCTACCAGATGCAGAATTGCTGTAGCAAAGGATGAGCATTGATGCCCAATGTAGATGCTTCTAATTGTTGTGGGCGAATGGAACTGGGGAACTGAGTACTCCATCCCCCCACTCCAAACCAGTGCTTTAATCACTAGAATACTACACAGAAGAGAATGGCTGTCTTGAAAGAAAGCAGGAGCTGTAGCCAGGTTTTGGAGAAGACTAACTCTCTAACCTTGTTCCATGAGTGTTCTGAGAAGCTTTTGGGGAGGTGCAGCACTCCCTGCATGGGGTTCTGAGAGTCCTGGGCTCTGTAATGGAAGGAATCCGTTATCAGCCTCACTCCATCTAAGTGGCTCAGAATTCTGTGATAAAATTATCCTGCTCCTAAAGATTTCTGCTAACTGAGTGTGTATTTGAAGCTATTGCTGGTACAGCAACATCTTCCTATTTCTTCAGGGTTATAAAGATTCTTGCAAGTAGAAGGAATTGAGCAAAAGTATTTAGAGCTTTGAATTAGGAGGAGCTGGAGATCACCTGAAAGTTCTCAAAAATGCCTGTAAAGCTTTGGTTCATGAATGCACTGACAGAGAGGAATCCACCAATATTTGCTATCCTCTTAGTATTGGCCAGGGTTGACTAAACAGTGGTGAAATTGCTTGAAAAGAAGCAGAGGGTGAATTCATTTCTGAGTGATGTGTGCTAAAAACCTTTGCCAGTTTAGGGCTGGGAGAGCAGACCTGCACTGTCTGGGACACAGAAACACAGTGGTGAATTTTGGGAGCTGACAGATCTGAAATTGCCAGATGTCAGGGAATTATTTCAGGACACACAAGTGCTCTTTGTCTTCCACATGTGTTTACCATACCTGTGCTGTTCATTGCTTTTTGGCAGAGAGGCTGGTGGCTGGGTGCAGCATGACTTGGATGGCTATTGCAGCCTTTATGGTTTGCTTGCTGCTTTCATGTGAAGAATGATGCCCCTGCAGACTAGCTGCAGAGCTGATCCAAAGTTTGAGTAGTTCTCTGGGACTGTGTTTTTCTTGTTTCTGTTCTCAAAATGTCTTTGTTTAGTGCTTGTTAGAGCCATGGCCACCACACAAAACACTATTAGTGGAGCAGTACAATCCTTGAGGCAGGCTGCTCCTCTCCAAAGGCATTTGAATTTTCCATAGAAACTTTTCTGTGTCACCTAATCTCTGCAGGGCATATATATAGCTCTCCTAGCTATTCAGTCTTGCTGTAGAAGTTCATCTTGGATGCTATTTTGACTATACAGGTAATCATTTGGAGGTGTGCCACTGACATGAAAAAAGGCAGGATTTCATCTTAGACACCTTAAAAGGTCTATTTCTTCTCCCAGTACAAGAAGACACAATTATATCTATGTTTGCTGACAGTAACAGCTGAAAGAGAAAGCCCAAGATCTGTGAAGAGAAGAATCCCAAGTCAGCTCCATGGTTTTCATCATTTCTGTTTGCTCAGGCATCTCAGTATGAGTCTGACTGAGTCCCAAGATTAGGAGATTCTGGCTTCCCCCAGGACCAAATGTCAAGTCAAGGCCAAGGTGTCTCTTGCCCACAGGAACAGCTCTCCTGAACTGCTGTAAATGAAAAGATAGTCATCTTCTTCTCTTAAAGCTGTATTACTTCCTCTGATTGACTGATGATTAACATGATTTTCAGAATACAACTTGGTAGGACATCCTAGAGTACTGTAGCCATTGCTGAAGTTATTTGACATCCACCTGGACATGCCCTTCAGCACAGAAACAATCCTAACCTGACCAGGAATTCCTGTGCTTTGTCATGAACTCATCCAAGTCCCAAACCATCTACTTAAAACACTTTTTTCCTGAGTGACCACAGTGTTTGTTATGTCATATTTCTACAGTGCTTGCTCACTGGCATGGTCTGGTGGCCTGATTAGGTAAATCAGAATCCATGTTGTATGAAAGCAATTGCTTTCCACCACACAAGCAGCAGACCCTGATGCTTGCAGGTCCAACATCTGATATCCCTTACTCAGCAGCGCTGGCAGATCCAAACTGTCACGAAGACTAAGGACATGAAATATTTTGCCTGCTGGGGCTGTTTAATAAACCACTTTCTGACTGAAATGAAACTTTAGGTATTTCACTTCATTTCTCAGAGGAGGTGTTTGAGTGGAAGAAGACAGGGAGAACCTGAACATTTTGGTTTGGATCTTGCCACATCTCTAAGGATATGCCACGGTGCCTTTCTTGCTGTATTGATGGAGATAGTCCACTTGTGCCATGTCATGCTGCAGATCACCTGGTACCAGTGACAGTCCCACATCCAAACCTCCTTGGCTAGCAGGACAACAGGGATTTTCACAGCTTGGGTGGAGTGGTGGATACAGAATAATTAATTTTCCATACCAAAAGTAGGCTAACCCCCACCTTTTAGATCTGCCTCCTTCTCCTTCTTCCCAGTGTATCAGCCCCTTGCTGTGTGTCTCCTTGGAGCATCACTTCCAGGTGTGTTTTGGTCTTTGATCATCTTGAGAATGGCAGGGAGAAAATTTTTGACCTCACTTCGTGTCAGATCTAGAGAGGGAAAGAGAAAATATTTAGATTTCAGTCGCATTTGACACCAGTACAAAAATTGTCTACGTTCCATCTATTTCTTGAGCACTTGGCCAATTTTTAATTTCCTTTTGCAGATTGAACTGAAAAGGTTGTGCTGTTCCTGGTGCATATTAGTTAAAATGTGGGTGCCTGGCAATGAAGTCTAACGGTGACTCATGGCTTGACAGAGTAACCATCCTCTAACCTGAATGAGCAGTGTACCCTCACATGGTGTTCGCAGCTGGTATTTCACAGACTAGCCAAGTCTGCTTGGCTGCACCTGATTTTCCTTCTGGGACTTGGACTACAGGCTTGTCCCATACGAACATCAGTTAAGATTTGAAAAGACTTCCAGGCAGTTTAATTTTTGCAGTATTCTGCTGTCATCTCCAAGTAATTCTCAGGTCAGCTCAAAATACTCACCGTGATAGGAATGAGAGCAACGAGTCTGTCTTTTCCCTCAGACTTAGGCTTTAAAGGTTGCTGGCAGAAACTTCAGTTTCTGTGACAGTGTTTGGTTGTTTTGTTTTGTTGTTTTTTTTTTCCACAGTGAGAACTGACTCCCAAACACTGTTAAGAGGACAGAACAGATGAGGAGATAATGGTGGGTGGCCCTGAGAAAATCTGAGCAGGTAGATGAATGCCTGGGTTCCTGTGTCGGGAAGGATGACTCAGCCCATTGTCAGCCTGCTCTCCATTAGCACTGCTTCACCTGTCCTGGCAGCTGGAGCACTGACAGCACAGCTTCCTTCACGGTTTTATTTCATTTTTGGTAGCTGTCAGCCTTCATTCCGAGTGTGCTGCCTCTAGCTGGTGTTTTCTCTGTGATTCATGTATTTCCTGCCTTCAGTTTTATGGCAGGGCATGCAACTGTGGGTTACTTTTGTTGTTTTTTGTTTCAGAAAACAGAGTGATTAATCTAATCCTCAGGACCCAGCTGGGGAAGTAATTCCCTTCAACATTTTCAGGAGGAGCTGCTTGAAAAGACTTCTATCTGATAATATCTTGTATCTGTTTCCGTTACTACCTCTAAAAAGAAGGAAGAAAAGGCTTTAGTTCTCAAAGAGAACTTCTCAGAGAAAGTCTGGATAAATCACCACAGGATAAATTGCTTTTACAAGTCAGAAACAGGGAACAAAGCACAGCAGAGATTTAGAGACACCTTCAGTCTCATCTGAAAAAGTGTTTTCCCGAGGTATCGGAGGCATCGCAGGCCTCACCGAACCCAAATCTTACCGTCGTTGGGCTATGATTTTTCATCATCTCTTTGGTATTCTAATATAAAAGGAAGATTTAGCCTTGAATTATTTATGCATCACATGTTTTATGCATACAGATCCATTCTTTGTGCCTGTGCAATAAAAATAATTGCGCTGCATATAAATAGACCAAGAAGCTATGATCGAGTCTCCAAATACAGTTAACCTGTCAGGAAAGGCAATTTTCTTTCCCAATATTTGTAGGGCAATTTACAATACAGTTATTTCTCAAATTCTTGGGGAAAGAAAGAAAGGGGAAAAAAAAATACAGAGAAACAAACCAAAACCAGAGAAACCTTCACTGAAAGGGTTGTCAAGGCCTGGAACAGGCTGCCCAAGCAAGTGGTGGAGTCACTATCTGTGGAAGTATTTAAAAGACTTGTAGATGTGGTGCTGAGGGGCACGGGGTTAGTGGTGACTTGGCAGTACTGGGTTAAACAGCTGAACTTTGATGAGCTTAAACATCTCTTCCAACCAAAACAATTCTATGATTCTATTCTAAGCAGGTCCTAAACAAGAGGACACAGTCTCAAGCAGCACCAGGGGAGGTTTAGGCTGGATGTTAGGAAGAAATTCTTTATAGAGAAGGTGATTGCCCATTGGAATGGGCTGCCTGGGGAGGTGGTGGAGTTGCCATCACTGGAGGTGTTTAGGAGGAGACTGGATGGGGTGCTTGGTGCCATGGTTTGGTTGATTAGATAGTGTTGGATGATAGGGTGGATATTATGATCTCAGAGGTCTCTTCTGACCTGGTCTGGTCTATTCTGTTCCATTCTATTCTATTCTATTTGTCTGGATTCTTGGGCTTAGGTGTACATCTGCTCTTCATGCAACTAAAGCATCTTGCACCCTCTTCCTGCTTCCTCCAGCTCTCCTGACTGGAGAGCTGTCCCAGCATATGAAACTTTCCCCAAGTCCACATCTCTGCTGGGCACTTGGTAGCCTTTGCCTGGCACGTTTGAAACGTTTGCAGATTTGCTACGTACCACACAACAAAACAGACCTCACTGTGTGTTTGTGTATTCAACACTGATCTTGCTGGAATTTAAACAGACCACATAATCACTGCTAAATGAAAGCTAAAGCAAAGCAGATGTATCCGAAGAGTGTTGGAGCACCAAAGTGACAGCTGCTCATTGCGCCATTTACAAACATTAATTAACATTAGTGTACTGTTCAGGCATCAAATTAGCACAATCCCTTGAGAGAGATGATGTTTTAGAGGCTCCCAACCCCCAGTTGCTCTGCAGTGGCAGTCCCTCTGGAGAAGAAGCCCTCTCCCTGCATGGGTGGGAAAGCACAGTGCGAGGGGCAGAGGTTGGTGAGGTTGCTCATTGCCTCTAGTTTTCAGTGTGAGGTTGCTTTCCATGCTTGGCTCTTTTGCACAGCTGAGGCAGAAGGGGTTTGATTGGCTTGCTAAAGAATGCCTAGGCCACAGTGGGACTCAAGGTCGGGAGCATGATGTCTTTCTCAAGGATGGGGAGAAAGCAGCTGTTTGCAGTGATGCTCTGTGAAACCTCTGCTGGCTGGTCAGGGACAGGGGGAGGTTAATAGTGGGGAGACTTACTATGTTTTAAATAGCTATCAGTAAGTAATGATTAGGCAGTGGCAATCTGATTATATGACACAAATTCCAGCTATAGTTTTGAACCAGGCCATAAATCCCCCATGCCCTTTTCAACTGGGAAAGCATCTCCTCTTGTACAGCTCTCAGGTGCTTAGGTGGAGGATCAGAGAGGCAGCAAGGGAAAGGGCTGAGCAAGGGCAAATGGAGACCATCCCCAAGGGCTGCGAGATGCGAAACGTAACCACAGAGTTATCTCTGCCGGCATGCAGCTCGGCAAGAAAACCAGCACAGGATTTGCAGAATTCAGTTCTGAGAGCATTAAGGAAAAATAACAGAGCAGATGGCCACAGCACAGCCTGAGGGATGCACTGTCCTTATTAATCTTTACAAACCCTCTAGAACTATGGTAATTTATTTTGCCGCTGTTGCTGCCAATAACCCTCCACACACCCCGACCCACAAGGGGACCGTGAAGAAGTCCTCTATCTCCATTTGGCAACATACGTTTGTTTGTATTGCTAGCTAAATTTATCCAGCTCCAATTAACTGTTCTCTTTAGCATTTTTCTCAGTGTAATTATCTCAACACCAGCAGGCCGTTATTTTTCTAATAAGAATTTAATTTTGTTAGATATAATCATTTTAGGGACATTTCTCTTTTCTGGCCCAGCAATGCAGAGCTTTGTTTTATTTGGCACAGACAGAGACCATAGCTTGTTTGCTCAGTGGGAAAAGGGAAGAGAGAAAGAGCTGTTCTCCCCCCCAGCCCCCCCCCCCCCCAAAAAAAAGAAAAATAAATGTAAAACTATGGTTATGCAGAGGTCAGAATCTGACTTCATTGGAATATCAGCAAAGCCACTAGCACTGTTTTAATTTCACACAGGCACAAGTAAATTGAGATCCTCTCTGAGGTCTAAAACTTCATCACTTGGCCAGGGTTCAGCTGAAGACTCTGGCGCGCTCCGGGTTCACTGATGGAGAGAAGCAATGTGAAAAACCACACTGAGACTTGTGGAGTGTGCCAGAGCAGAGCTCCAGAAAAGACAAAGAAGGGGATTTCCCAAACTAGCCAAATCCTTTTGTTAAATATAACTTGTGTCCCATGAGGTGAAGCAGTCTCCTGTTGCTTTTCTTTGGCCTCTCTTCCCTTAGGAGCTCACAAACAAATTGTTCCCACTTCGGTGTATAAGGCATGGTTCGGTAGACACATAGGCATGGTTGTTGCACCCTAAGTTTGGGAGAGAGCTTGTAGCACCCACAGTTCCCCCCACCCTTTTGTCTTCCTTTTTAAAGGCTATTTAAGGAGGGCAAAACAATTATTCACTGTGAGTATTCAGTACGTTTTCTCTGGCTCATTTTGGCCCTGGTGATGATAAAGCATATGGTATGTATATAATTTTATACATGCACATGACACCAAATGGTTTTAAATGTGGGCCACCCACAGAACCAGTCTGTTTAGTAAAGGTGGGTGTGTATTTGTCTGTCTGTGATAGCTAAGAAGCTCCTTGCAAGCTAGTTTCTGCATACCCATTGCTCAGACAAAATTGTACTGCAGACCAGGGAGATAATTCCTTGCCCTTGGAGAAAAATTGAACTACCTGATGCAACTCAGCAACTGCATTTCTGTAATGCCCAAAGGGCAAGGAAAGAGCAGTGGTGTGGTTAGAATATTACTGATTCTGAAGCAGGACCAGCATCTCCATGTGCTCCCTGGAGATGTGCCCAGGGCTGCTTTTCTGCTGCCATGGGCTTGAGGAGGGTCTTTGATCTCTAGACCGACGAATGGCCATGTGCTGACTGCTCTGTCACTGCTTGCTTCTCCTCAACCGCAGAAACCAGTGCATGTTAACATTGTTGGCCCAGCTGGTTATCTAGATCCTTGCACCTTTGATTTCAGTCTTGATCACAGATCCCAGTCCCTAATGGTGTCTCACTGTGTTGGTGCTTGATGAGTATGCAGACAGTCACTACCACAAATAACAATCCTTCTGTGGACCACAGCTAAATTATGCTGCTGTCAGATCCAGGTCACCAGTGCATTGAAATGCAACGTTGTTTCTCAGTCTTTCTTTTCTTGACCACAGGAACCGAGCAGCTATCACTTCAAAGTCAATGTGCTTTCCAAGAATCTTTTTTGCTATTTTATTTTCCCTGGAGCAAAGGCAGGATATGATATGAGGAGTGTGCATACCTCTGTGTGCAGGTTATGGCTCTTCACACAGGCAAAATGGCAACAACAAACACCCATGATTTACAATGTTTGTATTTCTGTGAAACCCTTGGGCCAGCACAGCAGATTCAGCATTCAGTTGCACAAGGCAAGAGAATAACTGAGATTCTTTTTCTGTCTGTTTTCTCTTTGGCTTCACAGCTTCCCTTATATCTGCCATCTCCTGTCTTCACATATCAACAAGTTTAACATTAGGCAAGCTGTCCTTGATCCTACTGCTGAGGAATGGGATATTATGTCTTCTCCACTCAAAGTGCTGAGGGCTGTTAGGTACAAATGTGCTGCTGATGCAGAGTTCATCAGGTGTTTGTATCTATTTTCTGGTTTTATGTGTAGCACTGGCTGTGAAGAGGAGCTTGCTGACAGACAATGCACCAGTCCTGCTGGGAAAGGGTAAAATGTTTTGCTCTTACAGCTTGTGGACGTTGTGTGTATGAGCTCCTGTTGGTGGTACCTGTAGGAACGTGAAGGAAATTGCCCCACAGACTGGGACACTGAGTCACTGAACCTTGCTTAGTTTTTAGAGTTTTAGTGAACACAACAGAGATGCACCTGAATCCCCTTGGAGGTGCTGGGACAGTGTTCATAACATCTGAGGTCTGCTTTTGGGAATTAATCCGCTTGGTGTTAATCAGTTGCCTCTCATTCATATCACTGCAGCTTCCATGGGAAAACTAGGAACCATCATGTTCATGTTCCCTGAGACAGAGCCTGGCCACTGCATTGTTTCATGGAGCCACCAAGTGGTGTTGGGAAGGTCAGAAATCCTCAGTAGCTGGACATATCTGCAGGGGCCATAAGAGCCATGCGTAAAGGCCATAGAGAGCTATGGATTTCTTCTGCTGAGCTATGTGTAAATTGTTAGTGTTTGATACATTCATGTGGCAAATGTCTGATAGGGGAAAGAAAAAGTATTTTAATAACCTTTGCTTTATGGAGCTAGAGATTACAGCACCAGGGAGGGATTCTTGTAGTTCCCCTTCAGTGAAGAATGTCATAACAGAGGCGGATGAGAAGTGTTTTGCATCATCTGCTCTGCAGTATGTGAGAGGGAAGTTAGCAAGGAACTGCAGAACCGTGGGGCTTGACTGATAATACCAAGGATGAATATTTAATTAAGTGTGGACATCATATTAATCATGTGTATGTATTGCATTTTTTATTCATCCATCCCACTGTCAAACCAGTATGTAATAGTTATTCTGTATGAGCACAGGAAAACAGCTTTACCTTGAAAGGAAGCAGAAATGTAGAGTAAGTAAATGTTTTTATTTCAGCTTTTGACTAAAACTATTGATAATCTCGGAGGTATAATTACTTTTCTCTCTCTGAATAAATAGCTGCTTAAATGCCCAAACCTTCACATACAGTAAATCACCAGATGCTGGGAAATTGGTGGGACTTAAATGGCTTCTGTTAGCATACACAGATTTCTATTATCTGATCCTCAAGGCCCTTGAGTAGGAGTGCTGCTGAGCTGTGGGAGGTGGACACTGTGGTTCTCTGCCTCTCTCAGCAGCAGCAAAATTGTCACCCACACTCTGACTGTGGGACCTTGTCACTGATAGCAGTGTAGGGCAGGATGAGCCCAGCTCAACTAGCTGAATGCAAGGGAAATTGTAGGAGCAGCAGTTAGGTAAAAATAAATAAATATATAAACACACACAGATATATATATAAAATCTTTTGACATGTAAGTGGAGGAAAATTGCTGCTGAATCACCAGGAGGGAAGAAATATGAGAGCTTAAGATGTCATTTCTACAGACATAATTTTTACTCTAATGGCCTTTAATAGCAAACTATTTCCAGTGTAATGCTGTCAGCTGCAGCAGAGAGAGAAATACAGAAATGGAGTAACTCAAACTGCTTGGAAGAGTAATTGTCCTGCTGTAGTTAATTAGCAATGTATTGTGGTTTTCCTCTTCAGTTTCCTTATTCATTTTGTGAAATGGTAGCTGTCTCTTGGTTGTTCCTTCCCATTTATTTATTGAATTTCTTCTTTTGCCCCTTCTGCAAATAAATCTCTTTTATTTAAAGTCTCTTGTGACCTGCAGCAGCTTGCCATCAGGTCTGTCATGGGAATCCTTCGATGTCCAGCGCTGGGCAGCACTTTCCAGCAGGTGTCTGTCAGATAGTAAGCAATTAAATATACCAGATATCTCTCCTGTGTGTTTAGTGTCAGAAGAGCAGTTGCCTGTAATGCCAAGAGAAGCACCATCTGTCCCAATAAGCAGTCAGAAACATTACTGAAAATACCTGTTTGAATTCAAAGGTCAGTTTATCTTCTGGGGGAAGGAAATCAGGAGAGCAGGGGGAGATCCAAATGAAATAAGCTCTAGCAACATAGGACAAGGTTACACAAACACACTATGTCTGTCATGAGGAAGATAATTATCCTAGGAACACAGGAAATATTTATTCTATCCTCTGAAATGATGATGTTATTAAAATCTGAGTGTGGTAGTCCCCATTGTCTGATAGACTCAAAACAGTGCTGGTTGGAAAGGACCTCTGGAGGTCTTGGATGCAGTCCTCCTCTCAAAACGTGGCCAAACTCAAATCTGTCTTACTTTAACGAGGCCACTCAGGACTCATTGAATTTTGCATGTCTTCAAGGCTGGATACCCTCACTTGTTCAAGTTGTGATCCAGTAAAGGCAAGCTCCAAAACTAAGCAAATCCTGTTCCTATAAATCGTTCAGTTTCTCCTTCTCCCTCATGGGAGGGATGTGGGGGCCAGGCTGGTGGGGACAGGAATCAGACCCAGCGAGTGCTGTGGCTGTTAGCATGAGCACCACAAGAGGAATATTTCACCCTCTGCTCTGAAACAACAGTTGCTGCCAAAGATACCATTTCTTTGAAGGTGAGACTTTTCAGAGGAACAGGCTGATTTTCATGCACACATGAAAGCAGGAGAGAAGGTAGAAATGATCCAATTGAAACAGCTGAATGCTTGTTTCAACACGTTTTTTATTCCCCTGTGACATTTTGAATCTTGTTTCAGAGAGACTTTAAAAACCTGTTTTCTTTTGACACTTTGATATCATTTCAACCCTTTGTGTGGAATATATCATCTGATTTTATCAAAATAAAGCAATTCAGTTGACTCCACATGACTTTTTTTTTTTACAGAAGAAGTCTTTAAAAATGAGGAAATTTGCAGATTTCTTTTTTTTTTTTTTTGCCCTGTTTAGCACAAAACTTTTGGTTCCCACTCAAATCTTAATGAAATAAATTGAGTGCCTCAAGGACATCTCTCTAATACACACACATAAACTGTGTGTAGGTGTGCATATGTCTTATTTTAATGTGCATATGTCTTATTTTTATGTGCTGCTGCAGACTAGAAATTCTCACAAGCACCTCCTCGGGGTAGTGATCCAACTTTTAGTGTGTGTTTGCTAGCTTAATGTCTCTAATTCATGGTTCTGCTGACCTCATAAACCCAACTTTTATAGGCTTATAGGAGTGAAGCTCTCTCTACATACACATTATACCTTGAGGTTGAGGTTTGACTCAAAAAACCCTCTGTCAGAGATCATTCATTCCCTTTATAAATAGCTACTGAAACTGTGCCTATCCCTTCAATGCAGTGCTGATATCCTGTGTGGGGTATCATACTGCATCATTTCTGTGCTTACCAAATCTGGAAACCACATCTACCAGATGCTTGTTATTCATTCACTAAGAAAATGTATTCATCAGGCTCATGACTGAATGATATATTGAGTTATTTAGCAGACCTGGGAATTTATGGGCACTTCTTGTGTTTCTGGCTCCTGGTTCCCTTTTGCAGCTGTGAGGACATCAGTACTGGCCTATTTCTGCAAAGTGTGCTGAAATCCACACATCTCAAAGTCAAAAATATTTCCCTGGGAACCTGAGACAGACTGTCAGGTCAGGACCACCAAAAATCTGCAATAGGATGATTCTGCTTACTACAGCTCCATGAAGGGAGGTTATAGCGAGGTGGGTGTTGGTCTCTTCTCCCTAGGAACAAGCGATAGAATGAGAGGAAATGGCCTCAGATCGCACCAGGAGATCTTTAGATTGGATATTAGAAACAATATCTTTACTGAAAGGGTTGTCATGCAGTGGAATATATTGCTGAGGGAGGTGGTGGAGTCACCCTCCTTGAAGATGTTCAAAAAATATGTAGATATGGCTCTTTGGGACAATGGCCATTGGTGCTGTTAGGTTGGTGGTTGGACTTGATGACCTTAGAGATCTTTTCCAAGTAAACAGTTCTAAGCCACAGCTTCCACTCTGCTATGTTTATGGATATATCTTAATTTCAGAGCAGCAAGATTTCCAGTTTTGGGTTCATTGGTTCATAGAATCAATAAGGTTGGAAGAGACCTCAAAGGTCATCAAATCCAACCTGTCACCCAAGACCTCATGACCACTAAACCCTGGCACCAAGTGCCACGTCCAATCCCCTCTTGAACACCTCCAGGGACAGTGACTCCACCACCTCCCTGGGCAGCACATTCCAATGGCTAACAGCTCTCTCTGTGAAGAACTTTCTCCCCACCTCAAGCCTAAACTTCCCCTGGCACAGCTTGAGTTAGCTGCACCTACCTGATGCAGCAGTTTGCTAGCAAGTGGGCAGCACAGGGACCAAGCAAACAGAAGAGTTAATTTCTTACCTCTTTGAGAAGGCATTTTTAACTCATAGGTAGTTATTTTAAGAGCAAGGACCTGATGTACTATGAATATGTCGAATGGATCAGGAGGAAAACAGAAGATGCAGGACATGGTCCCTTGATGGTGGAAAGATTAGAAGCCTCTTGCAGACTGTCCTTGTGGCAGAAGGTTAAAGCCCAGCCAGATGAGAGGCTGATTCCTGAGAGGTAGAAAGGGAGCCTGGTTATGGAAAAAACCACTTCACTGATGTTTTCACAGCTTTGAAATACATTGTTAATTTGCAATAGCAACTTTTGCAGTCTTGTCAAAATAAATGTCCATTTCAGTTAGGAACCCCCCAACGTTTACACAGCTAAGTGGAAGAAAGGCACACTCATTCATCATGGTGAGAAGGGTGCAGGCAGCTTTGTGGCTAAGGGCAGGTGGAGAGGAAAGCTGAATGTGAAGTCACTCCCTTGCTCTACAAGCTCAGACAAACCATAACATTAATCTGTTCCTCCTTCTCCCTAGCTGGAAAACAGCAAATACTGACTTCCCAGTACAAGGCACTAGGAAACCTTATTTCTCTCACATCTTGAAAAGATCCTGAGCTCCCCATAAGAGGCAGTCAATGGAAATAGGCTATAGACTCATTTTTTTCTCTCTGCTTTGAAAGACAGAAGAAACAGCCTGTAGAAATTGCTTTATAGTGAGACACTGGAACAGGTTGGCCAGGGAGGTGGTAGCCTCATCCCTGGAGGTTTTTAAGGCCAGGCTGGATGTGGCTGCGAGCAACCTGAGGTGTCCCTGCCCATGGCAGTGGGGTTGGAACTAGATGGTCATTGAGGTCCCTTCCAACCCTAACAATTCTATGATTCTATAGAGTTGCTTAGAAGATTTGGAAGTCTCCTTAGATGATGATTGTTCTCCTGCTTCGCTCCTTGCAGGTACTACGCTATCTGCTGCCAGCCTCTGGTTTACAGGAACAAGATGACTCCGCTGCGTATCGCTGTGATGCTCGGAGGCTGCTGGGTAATCCCAACGTTTATTTCTTTCCTCCCTATCATGCAAGGCTGGAACAGCATTGGCATCATTGATCTGGTGAGTGGCTGAGCAGGCACACCAACCTGCCATCAGATACATTTGGGGCTGTATGTTCATCTTGAAAAAGCACTATTCAGAGAAAAGAAGGCAAGAGAGGCTGAAGGAGAAGCTTCTTGTCGATGCAGAGGGGCTGGTGAATTTCTGAAATGTCTTGAAGGGGTTTTGAAATTACTCTGTCCTGGAAGGTTTGACACAAAGACAGTGGTGGTTCTGGGAGAGGATTTTACCCATATCAACTAATCAGCTCAGAATTTGAAAACATGCCAAGACCTGGTTGGCTCCTGACAGGCACCTCAGGAGTCCTTGGTTGCTCTGGCCTCTGCAGCTCTCAGGGAAGTGCTGGCCACCACTGGCTCACTTGCCCTGCCCGTGGTGGTTTGGAGAGCCAGGAACCCCAGATGTCCCCAGTAGGGATAGGACTGCTTTGGGCCAGCCCCATCAATATCTCCTGTCTTGGTGTGACCCTTGAAGAGGGGGAAAGGTAAAATTTCTCTGTTTAAGTCATTTCAGCAGGAGCAAATTTTCCCCACCACAGCCTGGTTTCACTTGCAGAATCCTGTCTACAGGGAAGGAGTTAAAAGCTGCAGATCTGCTCTGCTTACCTTGTGGAGATGCAGGAATTAAAAAAGGCAAACTGTGAAAACACCTTATTTAGAAGAGCTTATTTAAAGAGATGTGGCATCTTCTATGCCAAGTCTCAGCCAAGGAGCTATCAATACTTTGTCTTATGGAAAATAACAGGTGCAAGCTGCCATCTCTACAGGCAAGGTGATAAAGCCAAAATTGCTTCCAGACAAACACCTTTAGGATGTGCAGCTGATAGATGAGGGAGGTGCGGTCTGTTTGTTTAACAAACCATGTCAGGTATCTGATTTCTTCCCCTGATTTCTTGCCTCCACCTTTTCAGAAGAGACTCAATGCCCAGCTGTCTGTACCAGCTTTTCTAAACATTAGTGCAAGCCCTGCCCGTCCTTGTGGCTTTGCTGGCATTTACTGATGCAGGCTGAGAGGTAGTGCACCACTGAGTCAAAGTACTTCAGAGTTTACTCTAGAGGTGATCTTTCTTACATGCTGAATTAAATAATTTTGACATTACAGTTTGAAGTAGGAGATGGGGTTATTGTCTTGCTGGAGTAAACATCAGAAATTATGGGCCTGATGGACCTGCAGTGACATTGTTTTGTAGCAAGAGTAGTCTCAGAGACATCCTGCTTGTCCCATGTCCCCTGCTCCCCAAACTCACATGCAGGACCCCTTTCTTCAGCTGCTGTCTCTGTTTTTATCAGAAGTCATTGATGGGTCTCAGTCTATGAACTCAACCTGCAGACTTCTCCTACCCAGGCTGCTGCTCATAGCCCCTGTGCCTGGGAGGCTCAGTATCACCCCCTGCCTGGAGCTGCACCCTAGATACTAGAGCCCAGTCCTTTCCCTGTCTATCTAGTCCTTCTCTAATACCCCTGTGGATCTCAGCTGGGTGAAACCTGTGAATCCCTGGTGTCAAACCATGCCCTCATGAACAGACCCATGAATGCTGAAAAAAAGCCTGGCACAAAGTGAAGTTATTCCCCCTTGCTGTGTTGGAACTGGGAGGTTGGGCTGATTTTCACTGTCCAGCTTGAGGAATGCTCTGGGATACCAGCACTGCCACACAGACTGGTCCTGCAGAGCTGAGGACCGGCAGGGCCAGAGAGCCCATGGTGTGAGCATAGGCTCTCATAGGAGAGGCAGCAGTGGGTAAGGCAGGTACCACAGATGGGAGAGGGGAGGGAGGAGACAGAACTGGTGATGTGTCCTGGCAGTCAGATTGCTGGTACAGGAGAAGCAGCGCTGAGCTGCTTTCCTTCTTTGTCCTTGTCCTTCCTCCCCCTGCTCCAGATTCAGCAAAGGCAGTTCAACAAGGCTTCCAATTCCACTTACTGCATATTCATGGTCAACAAGCCATATGCCATTACCTGCTCCGTGGTGGCCTTCTACATCCCCTTCCTCCTGATGGTGCTGGCCTACTACCGCATCTACGTGACGGCCAGGGAGCACGCCCGCCAGATCCAGGTGCTGCAGCGCGCCGGGGCCCCTGCCGACGGCCGGCAGCACCACCCCGACCAGCACAGCACCCACCGCATGAAGACTGAGACCAAAGCTGCCAAGACCCTGTGCATCATCATGGGGTGCTTCTGCCTGTGCTGGGCTCCCTTCTTCATCACAAACATAGTGGACCCTTTCATAAACTACACGGTGCCGGGAAAGCTGTGGACGGCTTTCCTGTGGCTGGGCTACATCAATTCAGGGTTGAACCCTTTCCTCTACGCCTTCCTGAACAAGTCTTTCAGACGTGCCTTCCTCATCATCCTCTGCTGTGGTGATGAGCGATACCGAAGGCCTTCCATCCTGGGCCAGACGGTCCCCTGTTCTACCACCACAATAAACGGATCGACTCATGTACTAAGGTGAGCCTTTCTTGGATGCTGGGAACTGCCTGGAGTCACTAGAAGGAGTACTTTGGAGATTTGGTTAATGGATTTGGCTTGTTCTGCATTTGAAATATCTGATGGATGAACCGTTTCAAAAGGGATTGGGCAAGAGAAGCGTCCAGAAATCTGTAGGGTGCTCAAAACAACCCGAGTCTGTAGATGACAGATGAGTGTTGGCATCCACAGTGTCTCTACAGGTGCATTCAGGACAGAGTTGGGAGAATGCAGAAGTTGTGTGTGCATTTTGGCAAGCCCTGCTTTTTGGTCTGAGGGCACCCCACAGGGAGCACCTTGAGAGAGGCTGTCTTCTCTCCCATTACTCCTTCTAAGGTTCTGATGAGAACCAGACATGTCTGCATCTGCTGAACTAGTGAAAGGCAAAGTATGAAATTCCTCAAATACCTTGACCCTGCCAGTTCACTTCCATGGCTGTGTGGGAGGAGGGATAGTGCCATTGGCTTTTAGCAGCCCAGTAAATACTGAGGTGTCTGCCTTCTACTGTAACCCAGTCAAAGCCTGTCCCTGTGCAAAGCAGAGAAGCCCAGCTCTGTGTGAGCCCTGGGAGCTGAGCATGCCTCTCGTGGGCTACATGGCATAGTCCTGCTGGTTGGCAGCTTGGGGTCCAGTGAATTTGAGCCCCACACCTCACACCCCACCTTTCACTGAATACCACCATGTGCTCATTGCAGAGAGAATGTGTAGGCTGTGCCCTCTGGGGGTACAGTGGCTGTTGGAGGGCTCTGTGGTATGAGGCACCCTCTGAGAAGTGGGAGACAGAACACAGGGAGGGAGGGAAGGGAAGTGGTGTGTAGTATCAGAACAAACTGCAGTCTGAATAAAACCATACATGATTCTCTGCAGCTGTCTAGAGGAGATTTGGTTCTTTTGGTAGATGGATTCGTCGCTCTTCACAGGCAGATAAGGACTTGGTAACTGTATTTGTATTCAGGGCTGAACCCATCCAGAGACTAAATCAGACACTGAGCTCTTCCCAGCTGAGTCTGATCTGCTGGTTTGCCCTAAGCTCCCTTCTGCAATGATCACTGAAGCTTTGGAAGAGTCCTGAGCTGTATAATGGATGGGAGATGGGGCAAGGCTTGTTGCAACCTTGAGACAGACCTCTCAGGCTTTCTAAGTCATGAAGGACATGATGATGTATTTATGTTCTCCTGATTAAAAGCTGTTTGGAGGCCATGGTCCCAGAGCTTTCTGTGACGGATGCGTGGCACTGTGCCATGCTCAGCCTGTATTTCTATTGGAGCCGTGCTCCTGGGGACAATCCAGCTGCTGTGGTTAGGAGGATTGAGAGAACAGCCCTTGCTGGACAAAGTACATCATCCCACGGTGACCCAGCCAGTGCCTCTGTCTGGGGAGCTGCAGGAGTGAGCACTGGAAAGGTGTCCCTGTGTGCATGGGAGGGCAGGGAGAGCTTGCTCCCATCCCTGGTTAACTGGGATTGTCTCACAACTGCTCCCAGCAGGTGCGGGGGCAAGCCTGGTGGCTTAAACAGGGAGTGGCATCTGTTTTGGCTAGAAAGCATAGCAACAAGATACTTTTTGTTAAGTACACAAGGCAGAGAGGTGATGCAGAGTCTTTCCAAGGTGTGTATTTGAGATGTGGAGGGCAGAGAACTTGTCATCCAGAAGGTGAATTGTTTCAGTACATGCTGATGCTTGATCTCCAAGTGCTGCAGGTAGTAGTGCCAGTGCCTCCTCTTGTCTCCAAACTGTCTTGCTGCTTTTGCACTAAGTTATCTTGCTGTGAGATCTCATTGTTCTGGGTGTGCTCTTGAGTGTACAAGCAGCCAAGGAGGCTCTGCATGGCTCCAGGAGGGCTGAGCTCCCGGGGGTTTCCTTCATTCTGTGCTGAGTGTCCCTGAGCTAACAAACTCCTCATTTTGAGACTCTTTTAAAACATATCAATGTCCCTGGGGTAGCCAATAGAAATGTGAAGAGTTACCTCACCTCCAAAGGTAGTGGTGGTTATGGTTGTGACTTCTCTGGCCAAATGTGGGGTTTCTAGTGGGCCACAGCAAATGGTGGATCCCACCATGGAGTTGAGATTAGGCTTTCCTCATTTTCAGCTTCTCCCTCCCACTTGCACCACTCTGCTCCCACACACAGGTTATCCTTGGAAATGTCTAACAATCCTATCAATCTACATGTGACAACCACTGCAAAAGGCCCCATAAGTACCAAACTTGTACAGGGCATCTTGTACACATCTAGGTTTTGTTAGTACTTTTATGAATGAATGTATTGCCTCTCTTTAAGATACTGCAATGTGCAGGTCAGACTATCTCCTGCCTTTCCATCTTGCCCCAGCTCTGCAGATGCCCTTTGCTTCCCTCTGCTGCATCCCCTCCTCCCTCCATGTGCCAGAGGGATGTGGCTCTCCACATCAGCACTTCAGAGAGCAATTACTTTCTGTTTTTCCCAGCTTTGTAACTGATGAGAAAAGTGTGACTTCTTTCCCTGGTGCAGATTATGTGCTGCTGCTGAAGGTGTGGGGATTAAAGCAAAACCAACTAATTGTAGTCTGTGGGTACTTAATCTCCCTTGAGGAATTTTTATTTTATTTCTTCAGTACTTCTCTCTTAAATGCTAAAAAGATTGGTCCCAGCACAGATGGAGAAACACAGTGAGGCAGGTTCTCTCGAGGTATAATGTTCTTCTCTTTACCAGCTTGGAAAGAGAAGTGGTTTGTGCCTAGCAGCTGAAATACTGAAACCTTCCTGTATGACTTGGCTTCACAACAACCCAACTGAGAAGCTGCCCAGGGGCTTGACTGGGTTCACAGAGTTCTTTTCCAACCTCAAAGTTATTTCATCCCAACCAAGAGGTTCTGCAGATGGGGAAGCTGCACATGTGGGATTTTACAGATGCTTTTTACACCCTGGCAGGTAGAGCAGTGAAGAGGACAAGACCTTGTGCTGAATCCAGGCCCCAGAACCTGCAGAGATTTGCAGTTTTGTACTAACTTGACTTGAGTCATTGAGCCTTAAATGTAGTCAGAAGTGGCTGACAACAGGTCTGGAATTTCTGACTCCACTTCCAGTCTTAAGAAGATCTGAACTTTAGCTCAAACTGTCCAAACCATTCTGTCCTTGCTCACAATCATTTCTCTGGTGTGTTTGCAAGTGCAAGAATGTGTTTGCCACTGTGAGAATCCCGGCTCATGCTCTTAGTTGTGTCTGACCTGGGAGGGAGGGAAAGCAGTTTTTCTTTGTTTTGCTTCTGATAACTTCAGTGACAAAATATTCTGATATTCCCATTTGGAGATTTTTCACTTTTATATTAGGAATGGGAAAAAAAAGAAGGTGGCAGAGCAGAGTGCAGTAAAACAAGGCAGTGAGAAGAGGCAGATGCCCTCACCACACACAAACTGAGACCTCTTGGGAGACAGTTCTCATTCTCTCTCTTTTTTTTTTCTTTAATTTATCTGTGAAGACTGTGGTGCTCTGGGTGACCCATGCAAGGAGACACTTTTTACAGCACACATGGGACCAGATGCAACCACAGCTGCAATGGGCAAGGGAGCAGACTGCACAGTATCTCGGCATTGGTATGAGGGTGACCACAGCTTTCTTAATCCCCTGGCAACCACCCCACTTTATCCCTAAAGTATGAAATAGAAGGTGGGAAAAGATTTTCCTGTTGCTCTTTTTTGTTCTTGAACTCTCCATCAGCTGGTGTGAGAGAGAGGCTCAAGGTGAGGAGAAAGTTCTTTCCACAGAGAGTTGTTAGCCATTGGAATGTGCTGCCCAGGGAGGTGGTGGAGTCACCGTCCCTAGAGGTGTTCAAGAAAGGATTGGACGTGGCACTTGAAGCCATGGTCTAGTTAGTCATGAGGTGTTGGGTGATAGGTTGGACTTGATGATCTCTGAGGTCATAGTCACAGAATCATAGTCACAGAATGGCTTAGGTTGGAAAGGACCTCAGAGATCATCTACTCCAACCTCCCCACCATGGGCAGGGATGCCTCTCTAGACTCAGCTGCTCAAGGCCTCATCCAACCTGGCCTTAAACACCCCCAGGGAGGAGGTATCCACAACCTCCCTGGGAAGCCAGTTCCAGAGTCTCACCACCCTTGTACTGAATAACTTCTTCCTAAGATCCAGTCTAAAACTACTCTCCCTCAGCTTAAAACCATTCCCCCATGTGTCATTTCTAGACATCCTCTCTCTGGCCTTCCTGTAGGATCTCTTCAGGTTACTGGTAGGCAGCTAGAAGACGTCCCTATGTTTCCTGGCCACCTCCACTCCTGGTGGACAAAGGCAGAGTTTTAATCGATCCTATGATTCTATATCTGTTCCTTGGGCAGGGTAAGATAGGGGGAGAAACGTGTTTTGAAGATATGAACAGCCAGAAGACAGGATTTGGTTAGAGCTGGATCTATGCATGTGATGGGAAAGAGTATTAGAATTAAATGCTCAGCTTTGAGAGAACATTTTGATTATTTTTTTGGTTATCCAATTTGCTTTCTGCAAGTGTAGGAATTGCCAGCACCCCAGGATATCTACCTGTTTAAATTCTGATGTGTACCATTTACTGCAAAATTCAGGCAGGACTCTAGCAAACAGTGAATGGAAATCTGCAGGTGTGGCTACAACCCAATATTCACAGCCCATTCATTTTTCAGTGGCTGCAATTGCAGCTCACAGGTCGTATACAAAGGTTTGTGTCTGTGGCTGAGGCACAAATTGTGTGATTCATTATAAACATTAGCAATTTGTAGTTCTAACAACCTGTAGTTTGGAACATTATTCACTGAAAGGACTTGGGAATCATTCTGAATGATGAGTGGATAGGAGGCTATGCAATGAGCACTCAGCTAACATATGGTAAAAACGAGTACAAATAACTGCAGTAGACGAGGGTGTCTGGATGGCTGTGGCATGTGTCAGGAGTTCTGTGCATCATGAAACTGAAAGCAAAATGCCATAATCATCTGTGAAATGCTGCCCTCCCCTTTATTGCTTTTGTCAGGCATAGATATTTACTCAGCAGAAACCAACCACCTCATGCCTTCGTGAATCCTTACACTCTTGTACTGCACAAGTGGCTAGGAGCCCAAATCGGCGTTGCTTGAATTCTTGGATTAAACAAGCTCTGAAATTTTACCACAGCAAAGGAGATGACTTTGGGTAAAATGTTTTGGTCCATTATGAGAGTAGTCAAGTTCTGGAACATTTGGGTCAAGGAGGTCGCGCTGGTGTATTCCCCATTTCCTCTCACAGGCGCGCTGTTCAGCACACTACAGTGTATTAGTCTCTCCATGGAAAGCTATAGTGAGTGGTTTATTTACTCATTTTCCATTGCAGAGAGGTCTTCTCACATAGGGCTGATGCCAATTTTATTTCTCCAAAGTAAAACACATCCTGATTTTCATTTTTGAAGAGCCAAGAGAAACAAAGCGTGGAAAAAAAAGGCAGCAGCAGCAGTGTGCACCACGGGGGCTGGAAGTTCCTCATCTTCCTAAAGAGAAAATTAAACAAATGACCCAATCAGCCCACACTCATGTCAGCACTCTGAAGGTGCACACAACGCTGGGGGAAGCAGGCAGTAAATCATTGTGTGCTGCCAGCACTCAGCACCAGAGCACTGCTGCAGAGTCTTACTGGTCCCTATAGGGAACCTGAGTAATTGTGGCAGTAAATCTCCTGAACTGCTGTGAGCCTCGGTGCTTCCTTGCTGCTCTTGGAAAAGGTGACTCAGGTCTCCCATTTTCAGAAGTTTAGCAACTCCACAGCTTTCAGATCTGGTGGACTAAAAATAAATCCACTTTGGTTGTAGGGAAGAGAAGGTCAGAGCTGCCATGGAGTGAAGGAAGAAGTGGTGCTTGCCAACTGGCAATGCTTCCCCAAGGACAGTGCACAGGGCTGGTCCTGCCCCATAGCTCAGTCCCTGCCCCAACTTGAAGCTGGGAGCCCCTCCTGGCACTTGTACACTGTGAAATGTCTGCTGTAGTTCAAGGGGAGACCTGTTGTGTCTCTGGTGATGTCTGCACAGTGAGGAGAGTTCCATGGGTGCCTGTGCACCCACTGCCCCTGCTCTGCATGGCCAGATCCTCCTGTTGCGTAGATTTGACATGGGATTGGCAGCAGGGTCAGGGCTTCAGGGCAAATTGGCACCCAGGTTTAGCTTTGTATTGCCACTTACAGTCCATAAAGACAAAGGTAAGATCTCTTCCTTTTTTCTCACCTTTTCCTGGACTGGAACAGAGGAGCCATTGGGGTAAAGGCCACTACATACAAGGGGGATGGATGAGCTGATGACATTCGATTGCTTTCTGCAGCTTTGAAACAGTGAGTGTGTTAGAGAGACTTTCCCCCTCTGTTTATGAGGCAGCTTTTCATAGTTACAAACAACCATCATGAAACCCTCCTGGTTTTGCAAGGCTGCCAGATCAGAGCTCCATCTCCCTTTGCACCTGGGGTGTCCCCAACACCCTGACAAAAGGACCCCACTGCCTGGGTGCTGCCTGCAGCAAATACACATCAGGGTGCCCACATGACCACTGCTGTGGAAGCAAAGCAATTTTCAAAGCTGATTTGGACTGACCATGCCTTTTTGACAGATTTAATTCCACAAGGTCAGTGTCACCTCCTCACAGGTCAAATCCTAGCTGGCCAGGTGACCCGTACAGGTCACCTGCACTGTTTCCTTTTCCTACAAAGTCACCCTTAGGAGAATGGGCACATTTGATGGCCATGGCATTAATCTTTTGGCTATTTCTGAGCTCCTGGGCTCAGAAATAACTTCATGAGGTGCCAAAGAGGGCTGTGGTGTCCCTGCATGCCCAGGTAGTGAGTATGGGCTAAATCATGCAGCAGGTTCAGTGCCCAGCCTGGGTCATTTCACTTGTGTTCATAGGGCATCACAGGCATCCCACCTGTGATGGGATTTCATGGGCAGCAGTTGTGGCTTGACTCAAAACACAGAGGTTACTCACTCAGCGCTGATTCCACTCATTCCACTCTGATGGAACTGGCAGGTCTCTCTCTCTCAAGGATCTGAATTTACAAGTAAAGTATTTTCTCCTGTTCTGCCTCCTGCTCTGTTCCTCTAATCTCTTATCCTTCCTTAGGCACTAAGACAGCCACAGAGACGGCAGAGCTTCCCGGGGCAGGATAACAGCCCGTGTGCCGCGGGTGGGAAAACCCCGGGAATCTCCCACCGCTCCTCCACCGCAGCAGTGGCAGTGGGCTGGTACCAGCAGTGGGGCTTTCCCACCGCAGCCCTGCCAACCTCCAGCTGACAGCCTGCCCAGCACAGTCTCCTTAGCCTCTGCTCCTGCACCTCTTCTCCAGCTCTCCCGATGCAGAGCCGCTCCTTGGCGTTTGGCAAGCCGAAAGCTCTCCCGGCGCCGGCGTTTCACCGGCCGAGGTGCCTTTAGCCTCTGAGCGAGGCTATGAGCCTTCGCTATCTCATCTTCCCACGGGACGGAGCGGCCGCTGCTGGCACTGGCACAAAGGTTTTGCAGAGAGGGACCACAGCAGCGGGCGCAGAGACACAGGTCTGGCACAGCCAGGGAAACATCGTAGCCCTCCCTGATGAAGTCCCTAAGAAAACTTTCAGTAGCAACGGGGAGGAGTCTGAGCCCAGGTCTGCTGCTGCTACATGATGCTGAAAGTTTGTCTTCCCTGGTTCCTTTCTCTCTCACGTGTGCACGCATTTGGAAACGTCCAATTCTGTAACCCAGAGGGAGGTTCTTTCCGAAACGGAGGAGATGTTTACAGGCTGTGTGATCTGGGGATGTTATACCCTGCCCTGTTTGTGATGTTGGAAATAGGACAGTGCATGAGGGCTGCAGCAAGACCCTGGAACTCAGCTCCAGGCTGCAGCAGAAACCAGCCAGGCTGGGCAAGGAAGGGCTTCAGTGCTGCTTTTAAAACACAACAAATGAAAGAAAATGAGATAGTAAAGTACATGCACAACTTTGCTTGGATAAACTCACAAAAGGCTCTGATCTGCAGCTGGCCAGGAGGTGAAAGATGAAGGTTTGGGTTCAAACCGAGAGTGCTGTGACAGCCTTCAGCTTCAAAGCCAGCTATTTGCATTCCTCACTCAGCTAGGCTGCATGGAGGCTCCACCAATTTAGCTGAAAGGGTAAAAGCCAACATTTGTTGTTGCAGAGTTTCTGAAAAGGTTTGTTTTGATTTGTTTTGGGTTGTTTTTTTGTAGCTTTTGCCGTTAAGAAATAGGCAAGTGGCAGGTAAGCACTTGGTGGTACAAAATTCACAGGCATCCCCAGGCAGGGAACAAAACCCTCAATTACAACATGTTGGTTTAGCTTGGTTTGACCAAACTTGAAATTGATGTGGAAGTGAAGCTTCCCTGTGACTCAGTTTTTAAACACAACAGTTGCAAATCTTTGATTTGAATTTGATATTTATTTTAGCACTAACTAGCTAACATCCATGCCATTCTAAAAGGGGTTTTTCCCCCCCCCACTTTTACACACACCAGACAGATTTGTCTGTAGATATTCATTGAGGTTTTTTTCCTATTGCTAAAGTATCATGTGGTCAAGAATTCCAGTAGCAGGATGCTACCATTACTTAGAGCAAAATCAGATCATTTGGGTTTAAATTTCTGACTGGCAGGAACTGCCTGGGAATTTTGGTGATCCTGCAGGATGAATCAGAGCGTTGCCATGTGTTATCATATTCACTGCAAAGTCATTAAGCCCCAGGATGGATCATTCAGACTTGGTCAGCTCTTTCCTTCATTGCCTCATTGCTTGCTGTGTCACACTGGATTTGCATAGGTGATTTTGGAGGCCCAGTGTAGGCAGTGTATATTTTGCTGCGCTTGTGAGACTTGGAGTAATTACAGGTTACTAAGCCTTAGGACATGTGTTGTAATGTCTCCAGCAGTCACCTTACTAATGGGACCAATAGGCAAGAACTACATCCCTCAGGGAATATGCTAATAAAGCACATTCCCACTAAGCTCTTTTTAGGAAGTTTCTGAGCAAAAGATCAACAAACAGCAAATGCTGACAGGCCCCTGACATCTCCATCCCCTGCAAATTTTGCTTTTCATCTCTTCTAGACAGGAGTTCAATGGAACTCCCTTGTTAAGAGAGACAAATGAGTTTTGTCTTCAGAGAACCCGATGAAATACTGCTATGTGCAGCTAATACCTTTGTGTATGTTTGAGCTGGGATTTCGATTCTTGTCCTTGATAGCAGGGATTTATTTTTGCTTCATCTTGGCAAATAGATGCAAACATTGTGTTTGCATGCAAACCATCAGGATCTGTGTGATTAAATTACTCTGACGAGCAGGGCTGTGGGGAGCCACCCCCAGCTGACTGTACCCTGCAGGTGCCTTACTGCATTGCTCTGTGGTGGCTGGGGGACTGGAGGAATGTCTGTCCTCTTCTGCAGCTGGGAGGGCTCTGTCCTTAGGGATCCTCCAGTGCTTAGCAAAGGCACAAGAGAAGCTAATGAAATTGTTCATTAAATGGACATAAATAATTGCAGTAGTGTCATTTTTCATCAGCTGCTGGTGCCTGGATAAGCAGTGCTGACATCCTTGGGTGCTGCCAGGCAGCTCTTTTCACCAGCCCTGTATGCTTGCCCTGTCACAAGTCTGTAAGAACAGCATTAGGCAAGGCTAAAAGCATACCCTATGAAGCATGAGCGCTGCTGGTAGGGTATTGAGCAGGTGACTGCTTGGGTCACTCTGGAGGCTGCTCATTCCACTGTAGTACAGAGCCATGCCAAGGAGAGAAACCTCCTAAGACTTCTCTGTCCCAAGGCATGAAATATTATATCAACATTTAAAAATGGTGATTTCAGAGGTGACAAAGAGTATAGTGCCTTCATTTTGGCACAGCCCCAGCACTGCAACCAGAGATTGCTCAAGATGTGTTTTCCACTCTGATAGTTTTGAGTATCAGTTCCAGGTACTGGCAGCAGCAGCACCATGTGGCTCCATACCACAGCCAAAGCATGGCTGTGTAGTTTTTGTCTGGTAATATGGAGGCTGAGAGGGGATCTGATGTAGAGACTGGGAAGGGAGAAGAGTTGCTTAAACGGAGGAATAATGCTGACACAAGAAGAAATGGCCATGAAGTAGCCGGGAATAAGTTTAAGCATGAAATTGAATGAAAGGTTCCAGTTATCACGGCAGTGACAGTTTAAAACAACTTCTTAGAAGGACTAGAGGGGGGAAATGAATAATTTTTAACAATCTGGAGCTCGATGAACTTGCAAACATCTTCTCATTATATGGTATGACTGTGATTGCAGGAAACTGCCTCGGGAGCCTACAAAGCCTCAAAGTGCTAATGGTCAGACTGTTGGATCTAGAACATAATGTAAAAAAGGTCATAACTCTCCAAAGAGAGAGTAATGTCTGTAGCACTGGTAAGTGTGAGATTATGAAAAGTAGCTCTCAATTCTCCAAACTAATTATATTTTATGAGGTTGCAATTTGCAAGGCTTGTGACACGTTTGACTCGGTGCTTACATCAGCAGGGCACATATTAACTAGCTCAGCCCCATCATTTGTAAATCCTAATAAACTTACCATCTTCTAGCGGGTGTATTCCTAGTCAAGACTCTTAAGGAACAAGTCCTAGCCAGAAGCTGTTTACTTTTAATCTCCTCTCTGGAGGAAAACAAATAATTGATGATAAGATTGCAGATATCGCAAGATCAGAGGACTAACAGTAATAAGAGCAAGCAGCACAGGGCTGTTCTGTGCTATGAATTATTTGGTTAACTGAGCACAGGGAAAATGTTTCCACAGGTTACAGAAACATGATCTTTATGGCTGTGCCTCCCAGCATACTGAACAGAGACCATAGGCTAATCAAATAAACAGCCTGTGTGAAACAGGCTTCCATGCTGGAGACTTCATACTGAGCCTGACAGGTGATGGGACCAGTGCTGCCCCTGCCCAGGCAGGGCTGGCAGTGGGAGTTCACACTCTGAAAAGAGGCTGGGAAAAAAAGGGCTGTGATTGAAGGCTTTCAAAAGAAGGTGTAATAAAATAGTCCTGCCACAAGAACTGTTGCTCTTACACCAGAGAAGGTAGAGAGATCAGCGTCTGTTATGGTACAGAAGTCTAGTGCACAGATTTGTGGCAAGGGAAAGACCTGGAAGTTTAAAGGGCACAAACTTGCTTTAGAAACACAGTGCTCATAAGCCATGAAAACAGATGCAGCTTTCTTCCACTAGAAATTTAAGACTGAAGATTGCCTTTCTTTGTAACAACCTCTCTAGTTCAAGAAAGGGTATTGAACACAAAGCAAGAAGGGAAGACCTGCAGCCTGTTGTGTTCAGAACATATGGGGTGATGACAAGGGCTTCTGCTAGTTGAGTGACCTGATCTCCAGGACAGGGATGTCCTCAGCTGTTTTACTTTCAGTCTATTGCTTTGTTGCACTGGCAACTTCCAGCCAGGAGCAAGTTGACCATTTTGCTGGGTACTGCATGATTTTGGAGGATAAAGACAGCCCAAATGCCTGGCAGCTGTGCCCAGGACAAGCAAAGGACAGGTGGTAGCAGGTGGAGAGCAGAAGGACACTGCATGGCAGAGAACAGGCAGGCTAGACTACAGCCTGAAATGACCAGCTCTCAGCAGTGAGTGGCTTTGTAAGCAGCTGGAGTATTTTAATGCATCCCAGTGAGGAGTGATAAGAGCAAGAAAGGCAAATCAACTTCCACCTCTGTCCTTGAAGCCCAGGCAGCACAAGTATATTGGTTGGAGTTCAGTTTGGCGCAAGGGTTCTCAGTGACCCTGAAACAACATCTGCTACTTCTTTAAGTACATTTATTTTGTACCTTTGCTGTTATTTCCCAGTTTATTATTCAGAGTTTGTATGTAATCCCGTGTACAGTAAGTAACTACTGTACTTGGCCCATTCTGCCATGTAAAGCTAGGCTGGACAAAGTAGTTCAGAATAGTACAGGTGGACAATCTTGTACCAGGGAAAAGGCTCAGACTGGGGAATTAGAATATAGCACTTACTCAGTCTCCCCTTTGCTACTGTTGTTAATCTTAGTCAAGAGATAATTTGATTTTCACTGAAATGTCATTAGCTGCAAACCTGAAAAGGTATTCTGTAAAAATATAGATCATTAGTAACAACTCAAAAAAGGAGGTCTGTAATTTCTTGGAGGAGCTTTCTTGTAATTCTTTTTCATGAAGCTTTGCCAATATTTACAATCAAACTTATGTTCCAGCTTCCCTGGAGTGATTTTATGATTTGGCATCAGTCTTTTGCACAGTAACAGCCTTCTAGAGTAACAGTCACAAATACTGTGACTGTGTGAAGGATTACAAGCAGGACACAGCTATAAACATCAGGAGGTACATGATAGCTCAAACAGGAGATACAGGCTGACTCAGGAAGTGCAAGGTGAGATTGTACACTGCTATGCAGGAGGCAAGAGCAGAGAAGCCCTCAGGCCTGCAAGTTTAGCTGTTCCCCAACAGCAGACGTTAGCACCATAAAAACAGAGCTGCACATATGACAAAAGGCCTGGCCATGTGTTGTCCTGTGCAGCATCAAGTAACCTACACAATGAAAGATGAGACATTGCCATCTGCACAGCTGTCTAGTCCCTCCTTTCCCCTCTCCTGCATCTGAAGAACGATGTGTGTGCTCTCAACTTCTACAAGAGGGTGACTGCTCAGGGCACCCTGTGTTCTTCTCTAGCACCATGTGCTAGAGCATTTCCACTGGCCAGGACACACATCCATCATGGTAGCACACACAGGGATGTGTTCAGGCCAAAGCAGCCTCAGCCATGGCCGGGCTGGTGGGAAGGTGCAGCAAAGGCCCCTTCCCATCTCTGTTCACCTGCCACTGATGCTCCCATCACTGAATCCTCAACCACTTGGCCCTTCTAAGCTCTCCTCCAGCAGCTTGCTTCTCACTGTTGACATGCAGTGGTTAAAAAAGGGGAACTGGGGACAAGGGGTGGAGAGCCAAGGCCAGTGCTACAGCTGGGCTGTTAGTGAAACGCTCACCCACTTGCATTGTGCATCAACAGACGTGGGTGTCAGGGGGCGTTTTGGCCCCTTTTACTTAGCTGTGACACACACACATCTCCATGCTGTCTCTGTTGTAGTGTAATGTCACTCCAAGGGGAAGGGAGCAGGAGCTGCCCACAGGTCCTGGTGTTTGTCACGGCATTGCCTTTGGGCTCTCACTGCACGAGCACATTTGGGCAGGTAGCTCCTGTTTCCCGTGTTACTTAAAATCCAATCATCAGGAAAAAGAGTCCCACAGGCCAACTGCTGCAAAACAGGGAGACTCCAGCACAGTTTGAAAAATAAAGAGCAGGATTTGCACCATTAATTGACGCCAGAAAAGCTGTGTGTGGGTGGGAGCTTATGGCAAGGCATGATAGTGGGGAGTATCTGGAAAGCTGAGCTCACTGTCTGAGGCACAGCCCCTGCTCTGCCCTGCCGTGGTTTTGGGAAGGCAAAGCATGTCTGTGCTTACTGAAGCCACCAGCAGCATCACCACATACAGTGCACCTCCAGCTTGCCTGGGGGTGGACTTATTTTTTTATTGTGGGTGTTCTCTGAAGTTGTTGCTGAAGCCTTTCTTTGTATGTGTAACTGCAACAGGCTTCTACTGAGGTTGGGTTATCCCCAGGGTAGGAAGTCGAGACGCTAATTTCTTTTCTCTCAGCTGTCATCTGTGAAGTCTGGGGTAAGGTTCCTCCTCCCACCCCTTCCCTGCTTTTTCTTTCCTAGAGATCTGTGCTAAATTTAAAAGCTGAACAGTTTTAAGATTTTGTAGGTTGGTTGACACTTCAAAATTCTTCTGCAAAAAGGTTGGAGTCTAGGGGAAGTCATGGGGTGACCTTGGCTCCCCTGCCGTGCTTGGCATTACATCAGCTCCCTGGGATGATGAAGCTCTGCCAGTGTCATGCATGTGTGTGCATCACCCTTTCCCCAGTCCTTACTGGCTTCACATCAGTCCCACCTGCCAGCCAAGCCCCCCCAAACCTGCTGCCAAAGCAAATTGCCTCTCTCAGTACAAACCAGCTCCTACGGGGACTCCTCATCTGGGGCAAGGTGATACTGGCTTCTGCACTGCACCCTGTGTCAGGGAAGGCTCATACCTTTCTTCATCCCAAAACCACTTATCTTGCCAATAATCAGGACGCTGCTGAAGCCTGATACACAGCTCAAAGAATGTCTCACCAGAGGAAATGGAGAACTTTTGATAAGAGAAAAGCTTCTTGTAATTTTACTGAGTGAAATCAAGATTTTTATCTTCTTTCCTAGAGAAAGAGGGGATTAGGGTTTTAAAGCACCACATTTTCCTTCAATTTTAGTAAGGTAATCTCTTTCAATATGCCTGTATATTGGAAAAAGAGATTAGTGGTAAGATAAACCCCTTTTTGTTATTTGGCCTAGTACAAGGCTCAAGATGAGAACTTCTGCATTGGTTTGTTTCTGGTAGGGAAGCCAAGGCACTGAAGGGCACCTTGAGCTTGGAAATGACTGAAATAACTCTTTTTTTGGCTATTTTTAATTGCATGACTTGTGCTTTGGGTAACAAAGGCCATTGATGTACTCAGGTGGGCCAGGATCCCAGGTGAGGCTTTCCTTCTTATCTGAGATTTGCTGTTTGCTGCCCTGGTTTGTATCTCCTCAGAGAATGCCTAACCTGGTTCAGTACCTCCCCATTTGTGGTATAATCCATATACTTTTGAAGTTTCTGGGAGAGCCCTTTCTGCAGGAAACAGTGGGGAATTTGTACTCCGTGGGCCATACAGGGGAGCTGAGCTCAGTGACTCCAGGAGCTGCCTGCCTGCCCACGCCACCCTGAGTCCTGCTCAGCCTTCCCCAGCAGAGCCTCCACAGCCAACCCCGGGGCTCAGCCTCATGGCTCTCTGCAAAGCCTCTTTTAATCTGTTTATTGTCTATGAAAAATGGAAAGCAATCTGGTTTACAGAAGTTTGAGGCCATCCAGGTGACGATAGCCCCTCCAGCGCTGTTGGAGGATGGTAATGGAAGGAAGAGTGCTGTCAGGAAAAGCAGAAGAGGGGAAGAAGCCACAGGGATTGCTAGTCCTGCTGCAGGTCAACATTTCTTCTCTGTGCAATTGTTGTTTGGGTTTCACTTTACTGTCTCTCTGATTCAGATGGAAACTTTAAAGCAACTGAAATTAGTTGTTGTGTTTTCTAATTAAACCTCTCTGGTCTTTGACATGCATGACTGTTTCTTATTTCTCTCCACTTTCCTGGCCAGTTTGCATAATGAACAGAATGTCCCTGGTATTTTGCAACTGCGAGCCTGGAACAGGCACACAGTTTCCACAGGGAGCCTTGGAGAGCTCTGACTCTGCTCTCCCAAGGGCTTCAGAAATGCCTTCCTCGCTGTGAAGCCTTGGCAGCTGCTGCTGTTCTCCTGTCCACTTCCCTCCTGTGCAGCTTTCCTGGAAGTTTCCTTTCGCCTCTCCTTCAGAGACAGTGCAGGGAAACAGCATGGGAATGCATGACACCAATAGGGAAGTCATTGGTCTGGTGGGCCTCACTCAGTAATGATGGGCTAGATTTCCATGTAGGTCTCCTGACAGTAAAAACAAGCATCTCCAGTTCTGCACAACGTTATTGGAATGGTAACTTTAATTGATGAAAAAGCAGGACACTATCTGTTGAAAAAAACTCTAATCTGATTTTGAGTCCTTACCAACACAGAGCACCATGAGTAGACTGTCTAATTTAATGCCAGCTCTGCTTCCTGAATCAATGATATGACACTGGATATTTATTCAAGTTTATACCCCTGAAGTGGAAGCTTCTCCTGAAAAATTGAATGAATTCTCTCTTGTGTAATGATATTTTCCTGAGCTTCTGAGCAGCAATGTGTACTGTGCTGGGAATACAGGACAGGCTGAATAGCTGCTGCTGGGAATGGACAAAGATGTGCACAGATTATCCACCTTATAGCTGTAATTAGGAGCCCACTGCCCTGAGAGCTGGGACCCATTGCCCAGAGAGGAGCACTGCTGGCCATAGCACTTTGCTGCCTTCAGCCAGGCTGCTTAGCCTCTGCCACACAGCAAAGCCCAGATGTATTGAAAACATATCACTTACACAATTGAATGCAACTTAAACAATTGCATTTAGGTAACTGCATACCTCCCTCATGATACGTGCCAGCATACTGAATGTGACTGCAAGCCCCTCTGGGAGTTTCTCCATGCATTCCAGAGGGCCAGAACAAGTTTTAAAACTCATTTTAGTACCTCAATGAGTTCTGCTATGCACTATCCACCTGCTTCTTTTCTGTTTGCATAGCTCCCAGCCAAGACCTTTGCACATCTATGCTGAATGTTTGGGGCTGTTTCCTTCCTCTCCAGAGATTAATGTGCTTTACCAGTCAGAGTGGTTTTAGACAATGCCTATCAGCATTTTCAAAGAGCTTCACATGCCTCAGGGTTAGAAATGCTATCTAAATCTAAGCAATTATTATATTCTATGATTCATGGTGGCAGCAGACACTCTCAAACTCAGAGCTAATTGTTTAAGTGCATTTTAATTTTAGGCTAACCTCTTTTTTCTTTTTCATTTTTCAATAACCCTCTCTCTTTCTGATAGCTGTGGGAGAATTATTTAAGCATTATATGCAGCACCTCTTTCTCTGTGAAGTGACACTGTGGAACAGCTTCCCTGTTGCTGTAGTTCAGATTTCTTCTAGGGTTTTTGGTGTGTCTCTGGGAGAGAAGAGCTCTGTTATTGTGAAGACATTTTTGGTATCTCCAGGAAGGTGTCAAGGACTTTGAGTGCATCTGCTGTGATTTGATTGCCTTTTACCATTTTGTTACTTGATGGATCCTTAACTGTTGCCTGTGTTTCTGATTGCTGGGTGGCTGCTCCTGCCAGCCTGCTTCCTTCACATGTTTCATCAAATTCAGGTATCTGCTAAGCCTGCTATGAGCCTGTCGGCAGTGCTCATCCAGCTGTGATTTCGGTTCCTAGTGAGCTGTAACCATCTTCCCATCTTAAACCACACATTTCAAACCAATAAATTTGCCTTCTTGATGAGTTTAATGATTTATTTGCCATAGCAAAGATTATAGCTGTTTACATCCTATGCTCAGTGTGCATTTGCACCTTGAAGAGATGACCTGACCTGTGAATTGCAGCATCAAGCCTGCATTTTGCCCTCTCCTGGAAGAAGGCAGGCTAAAGCAGCTTGGGTAACTGCAAAGAATAACCCTTACTGAACTGCTTTCCACATGATGCCACAGAAATATGTGAATAGTAGATTGAATTTAGCTTATCTTCACCCACAGCCACCTGTATGAAGGGAAAAATGAAAAGCTTTTTCACATGCCCTTACATTCTATCATTTTTTGGAGTCCATTTTCATGGCCTTGGTATTATGTCACAAACTGCATAAAGCAACATCCTCGTAAGAACATTATACTGCTCTGAAATCCTTACCTCTCTCCAAATGAGGCATAGAAATTCCTGTAGCCTCCAAATCTTCAAAAGTCTGGGTCCTGGCAGCACTTCTTCCACCTCTGAAGTGAAGCCACATCTGGAAAGTAATGTAACAGCTGTTGAAGTGCACACCACAGTAATGGTCGTGTTTGGTTGGGGTTTAGTTTGTTATTGCTCTTGTGTTTTATTTGCAGTTTGTTTGTTTGTTTCATGTGTTTGGTTTGTGTTTTGGGATTAAGTTTTTGTGTTGGGGTTTTGTTTGTTCTGGGGTTTGGGCTTTGTTTTGTTTTGTGGTGGTTTTGGGGGGGTTTTTTGGGTGGTTTTTAAGAAATGAAGGAAACAGGATAAAAATGTGTCACTTGGGGAGGAATGGAAGGATGCAGCATTGCTACATGAAATGGAGTGCAGCCAGACAGGCAAACTGGAGTGCTAGCACCAAAGAAAACAAAAAAAATCAAGAAGCTGGTTGTGTCTTATGCTAGTGTTATGTATGAATAATTTTATCATTAATTAATATGTCATCTGTCTGGTGGTGCACAGAAACAGTTACAGTTTACATGAATGTACTAAAAGCACATATAATTTATTCAGTGAGATTCATGCCCTGTGGTGGGTTCTTGACAAGGTTTTATAGCACTGTAGTTAGTATTTACTAGCAATGAAAGCACTTTATAACACTTTGATGCAATATTTGAGACAAGAACTGCACAGAGCAACTACTTCATAGGCATGAAAGCAACTCTGAATGACACTTCAAGAAGTGTTACCAAGAGATCTTCAAAGAGTTCGGTTTCATGCCATCGACAGCACAGCACCCAGCACCGTGCTGCTAGCATGGAAGATGGAAACATTGGCTCAGCTTCACCCCAGCAGGAGTGTCACATCCACCTCCCCACCAAGGAGATTCACCTTCTGCAATGCCTCAGCATCCCTGGAACAACCTTGTTAGGCAGAGTCCCCGGCATCTTCTGTCATCACATGGGAGCAAAGAAAATGGGATGTAAGAGAGGAGTCCATAAAAAACCAACCCAAAACTTAAGGAAATGATGCATGTCAGTCACACTTTTTTTTTTTTTCCTTAAAAGAATATTTGATCTTAATAATTTTTAAAACAAGCCCATCAAATCCTTTAAAGTAAGCTGCAGGTGAAATTAATTTCCTTTAAAATCTCTTTCCCTTATGCATGGGCTTGCATGGGTTCACCATGGAAGATTTAGAAGGGCAACAAAGTTGATGGAGGGGTTTGGAGCACAAGCCCTATGAGGAGAGGCTGAGGGGTCTGGGGTTGTTTAGCCTGGAGAAGGGGAGGCTCAGGGGAGACCTTATTGCTGTCCACAACTGCCTGAAGGGAGGTTGTAGCCAGGTGGGGATTGGTCTCTTCTCCCAGGCAACCAGCACCAGAACAAGAGGACACAGTCTCAAGCTGCACCAGGGGAGGTTTAGGCAAGAAGTTCTTCATAGAAAGAGTGATGGGCCATTGGAATGGGCTGCCTGGTGGAGTCACCATCACTGGAGGTATTTAGGAAGAGACTGAATGGGGTGCTTGGTGCCATGGTTTAGTTGATTAGCTGGTGTTGATTGATAGGTTGGACTCGATCTCGAAGGTCTTTTCCGACCTGGTTAATTCTATTTTATGCTATTCTATTTGGCTGTAAAACTGGCTGTGCTTACCTTGGACTTCTTATTGTCAGGAGAGCAAAAGGTTCTCTCCTATCCAGAAATGAAGAAATAAAAGTAGAAAGAAACAATGAAGTGACTGCTGCTTGATACAGTGTGGTCACAGGCTATGCCATAGCCTGTTCTGATGCTCAGGAGGAACAAACCACAAAGTAACTGAAATACTGCCTTACAGTGGGAAATTCACAGATGATCTCCTCTTTGGTGCCTAAAGGAGAAGCTGGTCTTTAATCAAAGCTTCCAGAAGACAAGCAAAGACAATCTTTAGTATAAAAGGCAGTGAAAAGAGGATCCTGTGACTGAAAGCTGAAACTGCAACGTTTGTACAGAAAGTAAGGCACAAATTGTTAACAGGATGGGTATTCAATAGGGAAAATTACCAACTGCAGCATTGCTTTTCTTCTACTTATATTTTAAGAAATTAAAGTTTTCTCCTCCAAAGATACAACCAATTGAAGTGTTTAGCAAGGCCCTGTGCTCTACACAGGCAATAGGGTGTTTTTCATCACTAGGGCAGCCCAGTCAAAGAGAACAGCGACATCAAAAGTCTACAGAGGGACCAAGGCCTGCCTGTAAGTTTCCATTCACCTTGACAATGGGGAAAAACCCCAAACAAATCCATCAAGTCCAAGGAAATCCCCATTTATGAAAAGCTCTAAGAAGCTCTTAAGTTCTCTGCATCAAAAATGCTGCTCTTTATATAGGAAATTTTTCTTCTCTGTTTGCACATTATCAGGCTCTTGTGGGCCAGTCAGGGAAAAAGCACCGGACTGGGAACAGGAATTACAGCTCTTTAGTGCATTAAGGGACACTGGTAATTCTTTGTTACACTTCAGAGGACTGGTGAGGGACCAGTAAGTACCTTGTTCACAGCCAACAGCAGCATATTTTTAAAGTTAGTACCTGGTGCTGGCCAGCAGCCAGGTACAGCTCTAACTTGACTAAAAATTAACTGCAGTATTCCTGCACTGCAGTCTGACAGAATCAAGCAGCTCAAATACTACTCCCCCGTTTGTACTTAATAAAGCAGATCAGCATTTCCAGCATAGTAGAGCTGTCAAAGGGCTCAAGGATCACCAGCCAGGGATCTGTGGCAGGTCTGCATTGCCTCCATAAATCAAATTACTTAGCAGGGAAGCTGTCACTTATCATGTGTAGGAATTAAGTAACCTAGTTACTACTCCCCAGACTTTCAAGAGATACAGGTGGCTTCCTCAGAAAAGGATTCTTCAAGCAGACAAATTGGGCCAGTGGTACTCATGAAGTTAGCAGGAGGAAGACAGTATGTAGCTATCAAACCCTCTTAGAGCAACATTGAGCTTTTGGAAAATGGGCTCAGCACAGAGCATTCCTGAGACAGAAAAAGGGGGAAAGGGTATTCCTGAAAAACTGAGGGATTCCCAGAATGGTTTATGGAATAAATACATTAAAAAGGCCCCACCTGATGAGTTCATACAGTTCTAACCCAGTCACCACCACCGCTGTAAAAATCAGGTTTCCCCAGGAGTGGGTGTATTGGGGATGCAGCTCCAACCAGCAGAATATAACTTCTTGGTCTTTAATCTGGGGCTAGCTGGAAAGCACTTTCCTATTAACAACCTGTGTTTTTTTCCTTTCTCCCTTTACTACCTCACTGTGTCTGTCTTCCCTCCTTTCTGCACTAAAAGTGGCTGTTCCTCTGTCTCCGAGCTCCTCCTGTTCTTCTGCAGTAGACCAGCTCCTGTCTAACCATGAACATACTCTGTAAGTCCTTTGTTTTATTACTGCAGCTCTGTGTGTCTCTGTTGTATTTGTTTTAGCATAATTTCAAGCCTCATTTTGCTTAAGCTTTGTGGGGCAAGAGGCAGAAACCCCAGCTAAATGGGGATGCTTCACCTCAGGTCATTGAGGGTGGGCTCCTGGCTGCAGAGTGCTGTGGCAGGAATGCTGCCTTTGGTGATGGTTGTTCTCACTCAAAGGAACTGTGCTATAGTAGTGCAGAATCTCACCACACAAAGAATAAGAGACAGAGGACAGTAACAAGCTGGCATTGATTTCACGTTAGAGCTACACAACACCATATAAGACAGACTGCTAAGGGCAGAACTCTGTGGCCCTTGGCTGGACCAAGCCTGACCCATGTCTAAAGTACACAAGAGCTGTAATAAGTCTTAGAGCTTAGATACAGCCATGAGAGGTTCTCATGGGTTGTGAAAAACTCCAGTACCTGTCTTATGTCAGTTAAGCCTTCTGACAGCTCTGAGGCTTCCTCTTCCCTCAGATGGTGTGTAAGGTTCCAGCTGGGTTCCTGCTGCAGTAGGATAAGCATGGGAATACTACAGGGGCCAGACACTTCCATACAAGCAGCTCCAATTAGCTCAACATTAAAAAGAAAAAGGGAGTAAGTGTGAAATTGGCTTCTTGCTCAAGATGTTTCTGAAAATGAGGTAGGAAAAAGGTTCAGAGCTCATTTTGGGACCAAGAAAATCCTACCCTGAAACTGGGATGACAATTCACAAAACCTGGTGCCAGACTAACCTTTGGCATCTTCCATCAGGGGAGACACAGTGCATCTTGCCCTTCTGTGTGTCACACCCACAGCTGCTCCACATCTCAGCATTACTGATCCCCCTACCTACTCTCCAGACCATGTCCTCTGTATTCAGCCAATGAAGCCACATACTCCTGGGAGATTGCACCTCCCAGTACCCACAAAATCTCCAATTACCCCAACAGATTTGTGGTAGGCAGGGGATTTCTCTCCTTTGCCATCCATACTTTTGTTTATTCCTCATTAGGACACTCAGATACCGAGGAAAGGCAGCAGATTTCAACAGTTGCTTTAAGACAGCGGAGTTCAAAGTGGAGAACTCAGTTTCTGTTTCTGCCATCTGTAGCTTTCCGAAGCCAGGCTCCCTGGATAGGATGCAGCATATGCAGAGTCAGAGCTGCGATTAGGCTGCAATCTGCTGCCTGTACCAGTGTTCAACCTGCTTTTGAAGTTTTTGCACTGTTGTTCCTTCAGTTCTTTGTGTTAGCTGTTTATGAAATGTCCTCATGTGAGTTTTTGTGTCTGCTTTCCTCCCTTTGGCAGTTTCTCCATTCTCATTTTCCATCATATGGCCGCACGCTCTAATCCCTACACAAACATAGCTTTGCATGTCCATCACTTAATTGTAATCCATTTTGGTTTCATTTCTTCCAAAAAGCTCAACTGAAGAGAGCAAGCAAAAGGTGATCTACAGTTTGGAATAGAATAGAATAGAATAGAATAGAATAGAATAGAATAGAATAGAATAGAATAGAATAAACCAGGTTGGAAGAGACCTTCAAGATCATCGCGTCCAACCCATCAACCGATCCAACACCACCTAAACAACTAAGCCATGGCACCAAGCACCCCATCAAGTCTCCTCCTGAACACCTCCAATGATGGTGACTCCACCACCTCCCCAGGCAGCCCATTCCAGTGGGCAATCACTCTCTCTGTATAGAACATCTTCCTAATATCCAACCTAAACCTCCCCTGGTACAGCCTGAGACTGTGTCCTCTTGTTCTGTGTCTCTTGTTTCCAGCTCTGTGTGCTGCTATCTCTGCTTTCCAGTGAAATAATTAACTTTGCCTGGAAAAATCCAAGCTAACTGAGGTGCTGCCAAATCTTGTGAGCCACTAGGCACTTGAACTTAACAGCTCTCCACTTGCTCTGCTAGTCACAGCAAAGTAAATCTTGTTTTTCCGTAGTATAGTCAATTGTAGCTATGCTAAATAGTTACATAACCTTACCAGTCTGGTCTGGTAGGCTTCTACAATTTCCTGGTCAAAGTGAAAAACACTTCCCTAGAGGTCAGTTTTGGAAAGCAACAAGAAACAAAGATGAGTAAAGCAAAACGTTGCTGCCATAATCCAGGTTATGCTTGTGTGAATCAGCACCCTCCACTGCTTCTGGCATTGCTCTACCTAACTAGCAACAATCAAGGAGTTGACCCCATGGCTTGGCAGGCTTCTTCACAGGATGGACTCCTGCTGTCCTGGCTGTGAGATGGGCAGAGCTGTATTTCACAATTTGACCTCAATAAGACCAGTCCTTATTTATCACAGTCTTTAAAGTCACCACAATAATTAGGATCTGCAAAAAAAAAACCACACAAGGCTGCCCAGGTAATCTCTGAACCACATAACTGATTCAGAAGTGAATTTAGCCATTCCAAAACATGGAATTGTGATGAATTGAGAAGCTGGCAGGTTGTAATAATAGAGTTAGTTAAGAACAGGACGTTGGTTGGGGCTGCCTCTCCACGTAATGGGAATTGCTCCTTTTGTTAAGGAGACACTGCCTTGGTGTCACTGGTGAAAGACAATGAGAGCTTCACTTTGTGAATCAAAGCAGAGGGATGGAGCATTGGGCTAGAATAAACCTGCACTGCAGTATGTTGGTACCGAGTAATTGCTGTTAAAACCTCCCACTTGTTAGCTCCTTTGGCCAGGAAGCTACACTTTATGGAGTTCCCACATGGAACTCCATGGGGATGGTCAAAGGGAAAAGTTTTTCAACAGACTTATTAAATCATTGCTGAGCTTTGGTGATGACCTACAGAGCCAGGGCAATTGCATTAACCTTGCTCTAAAAACCTGAGTTACTTGCTATGCTGAATTGTTAAACTGACAGTAAACCCCACATATGATAGGGAGGCTTTATGTAGGCAAGGATGCAGAGCTCAGGCAGGGCAAGCAGCTACTGCTAATGAAAAGCATTGGAGGCAGTGAGGTCCTCCAGTCAGTCCCTCAGGGATGTGGGACGTGCCTCAGAGCTGGCTGGAGCTGTCATGTCCTTCCCAGCTGGCCTGAAAGCCAAAGTCAATACCCAGAAGGCTGTCCCAGCTGAGTGTGTTTGCTTTCTTTCTCACAGCCATGGTACAGGCAGCTCTGCCAGAGCATGGCAGTAGTCTCCTGGCCAGCCCCACAGGTATTAGCAGCTCTGGACCAATTTAGCATGGGCTGGAGACAGAATTGGGATGATATAACTGCTTCTGCTGTTCTGCTTCTCTTTTTGTCCTCATTTATGTCCCCCAGTTAATTTTGTGACAGTTGTTATCGGTGAGATGCTTGACAAGGCTGCAGAAAAGTTATTTGAGATCCTGCTGTGGGTTTTTTGAGGCTTAAAAGCACTGTGAGGAAAGCTGTCAGTGCCTGTCATAGGAACACAGCTGACTCAAGTGCTGCAGACATCAGAAAAAGTTTTTTTCAGCTTGTAACACAAACCTCCTCCTACAATCATCCTTGGAGACTGCAGGTAGGACACCACTGACACCACCAGGAAAAGCTGCTTTTTGTCTTTCTTCCTACTTTTACAATGCATCAGTGTGATAAGGATAATCTCTGGCAGGAGATATGGCTCTAGTCATACAACAGTTACCTTGGACAGATGTTTCAGCAGCACAGATGAGGGCTTGTACCATTTTCCAAGGTACAGATCTTTCTGTTTTGGAGACTGGTCTCAAAAAGCAATTGGAAATAGCCAGCCTAGAACTGGCCTCCAGCTGGAAAGGGCAATAATAATGATCAGTGCTTCACTGCAAGCAGCACGCTGGCATCACTTGGAAAGTGGATAGCTGGCAGTCGGCTGGATGGATGCAGTGTGTGCTCTGTGTCCTGTGAAGGCCACCGGCTTGCTCTCCAGGGAACATTAACATTCAGTGTTGTGCAGCATTCACTAACTCTTCCAGGAGAGGAGTGCAGTCTGCTTCTGTGGCAGTGTCTTCAATCAAAAGTGAAGGAAAGAAGATGTGCCATTTTGGGTGGGGGAATCAGGAAAGACAGAAAGGCTTTCCATTTTTTTCCTGTTAAATCATAAGGTAGAAGAGGAACCTGGCACACGTTTGCTTGTGTCACTGTATTCTTCTTGAACCACTGCAACAGACTCTTCAGCATTTGCAAGGAATAGCATGAAGGAGGGCAGTGCTTCCCTGACTGCCAACTGCAGCGACAGCAGCAGAAGACTTGCAGCCAGCACCTCCTTGTCATTTCCTCCAGACAACCACAACAGGATCCTCAAGGGTGCCTTTCCCTAAGATGGCAGGGTTTTCCTCAACTGAAAACACACTCCCATTCTCATGATTTCAACCAATGACCTGGGAATTGCACTGTGTCTTAGCAGGACACTTGAGCATGTAGAAGAGCAGGGCATGGGAAGGGTCCTGCTGCAGAGTCACGTCCTGGGGATGAGAGCTGCGGCACCATGGTGCAGATGGCAGCGCCATTTTCAGAGCTATAAACAGTATCATTGTCATAGCTCTTTGAATGGTACTGCCATATGTACTGGAAAACCAGCATTTATGCTTGTAAGGGCTGTGGGCCAGCTGGATTTTCTCCCCCTTTGGATGAAGCTGATGCCTGAAGTATGAATGAAAGCTTTGGAATGTTTCCCTCTCAGTAGATATTTTTGAGTCTCCAAGGATCATCATGTTCTCATCAGCCTCCTAACCTGCAAAACCCAAGTGTCCTGCATGTGGAGAAACTGAGGAACCTCCCTGCTTGGATCAAGAAGAAGCAGAAATGTCATGGAAGTTTTGATACTGAACCAGTCAGGCTCTGTGTGTTTTCCTTCAGGAAGTATTGCACTTATATGGTAAAGTATATTTGCCTCTGTGTGTGTCTGGGTGGGTGGAGAGGAGAGAAAGTGCCCATCTTAACCAACCAGTCTTCAGGGGCTGCATACCTTGCCTGGTTGCCAGTGCAGATCACATTGTGCTTCCTTCCACTTGTATTGCTGAAGGAATAACAGCCACGTGCAGCAGACTGAGAAAAGCATGATGGCAAATGGTGCTACAGGATAAGATGATGAGCAGAATAAAGCCAAGGGCTCCACTGCCTGCAAGCTTGGAAGCTACAATCTGCTCAGAGCAATCCCCTGCCTTTGCTGAGCTTTGTCTTTGATGCAAGAGATTGTGTAGTCTTCTCTTTTTTTTTTCTGAATGAGCTTCTTTTTGGCAAGAGATGGGGGAGGCCAGCAGGTCTGGGCTTGGTTGAGAAAAGAAATTAGTATGGCCCTAGAAAGATACACAAGCAAGTGGTAGGGAGGAAGTTCTGTTTGCCATAAAGCCACCCCAAACACAGATGCTTTTCCAGGAGCAGAAGTTTGCTGTGGGGTTCCAGATTTCCCTGAGCAGCCTGTCCCTGGAGAGAGGTGGCTTGGACCACAGACCATAGCTAGGGATGCAGAGACAGGCCAGTTCACAGGGAGTAAATATTTATGGAACAAGAGCAAAACTGTAAACTCTCCTGGGCTGTGGCCAAGAGCTTCAGCTGACAAGTGCCAGATATCTCTGTTTAACATTAGTCTGACTCCTGCTTCAGAAGGGCCTGCAGAGATATGGGAGCCATGAAAGAAACCAGGCAGTGTGTTTCTGATGCTGTGTGTGTATAATATCAGCAATAGATTAGGATGACTAACAAGTCCAGGCATTTGTTACAAACATGCTGTTTACTTGGCCACTTGTTTAGAGACGTATTTTAAGAACTAATTAATTGTTTCAGCTTTTGGATTAAACTATTGTGCAAAACACCCCATCAAACAGAGAACATTATATGGTACGTTACCGTAATTAAAGAGATAACTGAGCTCGAGAGATGCCTGCAACACTTCATTAAGATTAATTAAGCAACATGATTTACAGCTGGAGAAGATGAAACCAAGCCATGCAAAACTGGCTAGACACAGTGGCTGTGACATGCTGAATTCATGAAGGCACATACCAGGGGCACGTTGTTCGGTAACACTGCTGCGGCAGCCTCACCAACTAGGTTTAGTTAATGAGGCTGTGTTCAGCCCCTGGAACACACCCCTTTTTTTCTGCCAAACACAGCCATGCCTGTTAAACAGCTGGGAGTTAAGGACTTGACAGCTGGAGGCTTGGTAGCACAGATAAAGCACCACCAAAATACACACTTGATTTCCTTTACAAGCCCTCTCTGAGACAGCAGCTAGATTAGTGTGTTCTTAATTTCTCTGATCTTTTACTCTGATAGCAACACAGTTTATCTGTGTAACAGAATTATCACACTCCAGGCACACCAGCTGTTGGGAGAAATTAGCATTTCTTAGCCCATTCAGAATGAAAGGATAATCCCAGTAACTGATGTCATCAGTTCTTACTTCAGGAGAGAAATCTTAAGTTGTCTCTCCCATACAAATCAAGCAAGAAGCTTAGTTGTTCTGAGTCAATATTATTTAAGGGGGAAAAAAAGGGGTGGGGGTGGGGATAGGAAGTCAAGCTAGAGATTTTTCTGCCAGAGATGGGGAATCCCTGCTCAGAAATCCCCATTTCACCTATTACATTGCCTTGTTCAACATCTTTTTTGGTGCCATGGACAGTGGCACTGAGTGCACCCTCAGCAAGTTTGCTGATGACACCAAGCTGTGTGGTGCAGCAGACACGCTGGAGGGAAGGAATGCCATCCAGAGGGACCTTGACAGGCTGGAGAGGTGGGCACAAGCCAACCTCATGAAGTTCAACAAGACCAAGCACAGGGTCCTGCATCTGGGTTGAGGCAATCCCAGGCACAAATCCAGGCTGGGCAGGGACTGGCTGGAAAGCAGCCCTGAGGAGAGAGACTTAGGAGTGCTGGTGGACGAGAAGCTCAACATGAGCTCTCAATGTGCACTTGCAGCCCAGAAAGCCAATCAGATCCTGGGCTGCATCAAGAGAAGTGTGGCCAGCAGGTCAAGGGAGGTGATTCTCCCCCTCTACTTAGCTCTGGTGAGACCCCACCTGGAGTACTGCCTCCAGTTCTGGAGCCCCTATTACAAGAGGGATCTGGAGGTGCCGTAACATGTCCAGAGAAGGGCCAAGAGGATGATCAGAGGGCTGGAGCACCTCTCCTATGAGGACAGACTGAAGGAGTTGGGGCTGTTCAGTCTGGAGAAGAGAAGGCTCTCAGGTGACCTAATTGTGGCCTTCCAGCATCTGAAGGGGACCTACAAGAAGGCTGGGGAGGGACTTCTTAGGATCTCAGGTAGTGATAGAACTAGGGGGAATGGAATGAAGCTGGAGGTGGGGAGATTCAGGGGGGACGTGAGGAGGAAGTTCTTCACCATGAGAGTGGTGAAGCCCTGGAATGGGTCATCCAGGGAGGTGGTTGAGGCCCCGTCCCTGGAGGTGTTTAAGACCAGGCTGGGTGAGGCTCTGGCCAGCCTGATCTAGTGTGGGGTGTCCCTGCCCATGGCAGGGGAGTTGGAGCTGGATGATCCTTGTGGTCCCTTCCAACCCTGACTGATACTGTGATACTATGAACTTCTGTGCCTCTGCTGTGGTGTTCCCTTGCCGTGAATGTGCTCAGGGTATGCCTGTGTCCCAGGCAAAAAATCTGCAGCTATACTTGGATCTCCCAATACATTTGTTTTTCCTCAGCTTCTGGTTTTGCAAAGCTAATGGCTATATAATTGATGTTCTCAACACATAGCCTCTCTCCATATTTTACTTCTCAGCCATGGCAGCCTCATTTTCTTTGTTGTTGTTTTTGTAAATCTCTGTTTTGTTAAGCTGTGCATCCTCCTAAACTGTCTGAGATCTCAGAACTGCAATGTCCTCATTTTGCACCCTCTTAGAGTGTTCACAGCCAGCTTGGGAATTCCCATCAGAGTTAAGTGGCAGCATTTTACCAAGCTTTCTAGTTGAAACCATCTATTTTAGACTGTTTTAATCATTGTGAGATCTTGCTTAGTGCTTTTCAAACACTCAAAAATCTGTAGAGCGCAGCAAGAAAAATCCTGCACCAACACAGTCAGCTGAAATGACTTCCATGTTGGTAACTGAATTGCTTTCTGGTCTTTTGATAGTTATCTGAAGTGACAAGTCAATGTGGAGCCATCAGATCTGTACTCCTGTTGGACAGTAATTTCCTGACTGCATTAGAAGGGTGAACTAAGGAAGTGTGCTGACTGTTACAGGAACCACCTTCTGAGAATAATAATGAAAAAAAAAGAAGTAGTATCATAGTATCAGTCAGGGTTGGAAGGGACCACAAGGATCATCTAGTTCCAACCCCCCTGCCATGGCAGGGACACCCCACACTAGATCAGGCTGGCCAGAGCCTCATCCAGCCTGGGCTTAAACACCTCCAGGGATGGGGCCTCAACCACCTCCCTGGACAACCCATCCCAGGGCTTCACCACTCTCATGGGGAAGAACTTCCTCCTCACATCCAGCCTGAATCTCCCCACCTCCAGCCTCATTCCATTCCCCCTAGTCCTATCACTACCTGATAGCCTAAGAAGTTCCTCCCCAGCCTTCTTGTAGGTCCCCTTCAGATATTGGAAGGCCACAATTAGGTCACCTCGTAGCCTTCTCTTCTCCAGACTGAACAGCCCCAACTCTTTAGTCTGTCCTCATAGAAGGTGCTCCAGCCCTCTGATCATCCTTGTGGCCCTTCTCTGGACACCTTCCAGCATGTCCTTAGCCCTCTTGTAATAGGGGCTCCAGAACTGGAGGCAGTACTGCAGGTGGGGTCTCACCAGAGCTGAGTAGAGGGGGAGAATCACCTCCCTTGCCCTGCTGGCCACACTTCTCTTGATGCAGCCCAGGATCTGATTGGCTTTCTGGGCTGCAAGTACACACTAAGAGCTCATGTTGAGCTTCTTGTCCACCAGCACCCCCAAGTCTCTCTCCTCAGGGCTGCTTTCCAGCCAGTCCCTGCACAGCCTGGATTTGTGCCTGGGGTTGCCTCAACCCAGATGCAGGACCCTGCACTTGGCCTTGTGGAACCTCATGAGGTTGGCTTGTGCCCACCTCTCCAGCCTGTCAAGGTCCCTCTGGATGGCATCCCTTCCCTCCAGCATGTCTGCTGCACCACACAGCTTGGTGTCATCAGCAAACTTGCTGAGGGTCATTTTAAGGTGTCTGATTTTCAGTTGGGAGGGAATTATTCTTCTTTCCATTCTATTCTTTCAGTCAGAGTAGCTGAAATAGAAACTCAGAGCTCTCAGGGTCACCTCCAGCTATGAAACAGGCGCCTTTAACCCGGAGCCCAGTGTTGATACTCTCAGTATGACAGGGCATGTTTGGAAACTTCTGATTTCCTTGCTCTGCATGGTTGGAATCACACTTATCAAATGTGCACATTAGCCAAGGGTGTGACAGTGTCTTCTCCAGATAATGCTGTTCTCAGATAGAAGATAGCACAGTTCTGGGTGGAAACAGTGCCACAATTTAAATAAATATTTAGGTTTGCTCACTTGTAATTAAGAAGTGATTACTAGCACAAGCAAAGGGCTTAGAGGTGCAGTGTGTGAAAGCTATATGCTTTGGCCAAATCAAAGATCTCTGCTCTAGAACAAATCATTTCACTTTCAAAGAGAATTAGCACTCTGAGAACTTTCCAAGAAAAGCAAGCAGAGGGTTTAGGTTGAACTTTGGTAAAATAAAGAGCAAATGTCTGCAGAGTCCAGCACACTTATTATTTCTCTTGTAAGAGAAATAAACAGAGATGAGTTTACATCAAAAGTAGGGCAAAACCTTGTTGTATTTCATGGATGTAGCAAGGATCATGTAAGTGTGTGAGCTTTTGTGTAGTTACTGGGCAAAGCACATCTTTAATTGCTTTGATGTAACACGAAGAGTTGTAAGTACAAACTTGGGTTTATTTCATTACAGGATGGACAGGTAATTGCTGTAGTTGAGCCAAAACCTAAGTCAGTTACCTTTGAAACTTACTAGCTAAAAGGCAATTTTCTGTTCTATTTGCTACATGTTTCATTGCATTTATTTCCTTCAAGAAAGGGAACAGACATAAACCTGAGCAACATTTTATTTACCAAAACAGAGACTAAGGCAAATATTTATAGACTATGTCATCTCTCCTGAAGCAGAAAAGACAGAAGTCCAGGAGCAACCAAGGAAGAGGCTATCACAACCTTCAGAAGTTTGAACTTGCTTGCCTCTGCACTTTAAATTTGAAGGCAATACATAAAGCAATGGAAAGGTAGGGTCTGCCAGTTTTGTGAGCCCTGAAAGATACTCATGTCTGCATGACCTAAAGAAACCCCCAAATAACAAGAGTAGCCTGATATTAACAGCAGGTGTATGCAAATAAAGTATTTACAGGCACGGGCACAGAGACAAAGAGACAGAGGATTATATGCCACCAGCTTATGCCAAGGCTCAGAAAAGCTGCAGTTTGTTGGGTTCATTGCTGTCTCTGAATCACTGCATAGCACAGAACTGTGGTGCTCTGGACATCAGGTCCATATGTGAAGGGCTGGTCCCACCACCGAGAGATTCATTATGTGAGAGTGGAAAGAAATTGCCCCTGTGATTAGCCTGGCTAAGGAAAACCAGCTCTGCCCCAAAGCAATCAGCCTCCAAGGCAGCATGTGCAGATACTGTCACTGTGCTGGCAAACAGCATGCAAAGGCATGATCTGATCTCTCAAAAAAATGTTTAAGTCCTTGCTGAACATTCCCAGCATGTTTTCATAGCTGTGTATGCCTGCCAGAGCAGAGTTTTCTCTTTAAATATCCTCCTTCAGCCTGGGAATCCCTTGAGCAGTAAGAGCCTCCAAGATGCCATTAGTTAGAAAGATGGGGCAGGGCTCAGCCAGGTAAGCAGATGTCTTTAAGGAAAACACTGCAAGCACATAGTCAAAGTCTCAGCCTGTAAGGTAAGCCTGACCAATACCACTTCATTGGCTCAGGCTGAAGGACCTAAACCAGCATAAAGTGAGGAAAACCACAGATGGGATTTTGCTTACTCTGTGTCTGATCTGGGTTTTACTGGCTTTTACATTTTAAACATTATTTAAATGAAATACTGGGTTTTGTTGTGCTGGACACTGAAGAAATTCCTTAAGTGAGCTAATACCAGTTCACATGTAAACAGAAGTTTCATCTGTGGACTGAAGGGAGATTGGATATCCCTGCAAGCCTGAGGTGCACACTCTTCCTCCCTGGGACCTGTGCTTGGGTTCTTGTGCTTTCTGAACTGCTTGTGCTGTGGAGAATGGTTTTACCTGTGCTAAGAAGTGATGGGACTTTGGAGAAGCTAATCTTGCAGAACAGAATTCACCACAAGACTTTGGGCTGATCAGTCCCATCTGAAGCAAATGATTTTCTTGATTCTGAATCTTCATGATATTTAAAACATATAATGACTATTACCACAGCACAAATGACAAGTGTGTTTATGATCTGTCTTGTCAGTGTTCAGATTTAGGTACCACATACTGTTGTGGTTGGCCTCTGTCATTTGCAGGTGTAATTGTGATGTGTGACTCGAGTGCCAGTGAGAAATACATATTCCACAGACCCATTTCCAACAGACTCCAGAGCTTTATATATGCTTAAAGAACTCAAACTTGGCTAAGTCAATCCAAAGACTTGATATTCATAAGATACTTTTGGACTGTTTTCTGCCAGCATTTCACTTTATGTCAAGGAGAATGAATGACTGGTCTCACCTGAAGCCTAATTTCCCCACCTTGTATTTCTGCAGTGAAACTGAAAAGTGAATTCTGTCAGCAGCGGAAGGAATCTGACTTATCAGGGATTAGTGTGTGCATTTCTACCAGCTGATTGCCAGACATGTTGATTGCATTACTTCCTCCTATGATCAGAATCAATACAGACAGCTCTTCAGTGTCATGCTCCAATCTACAAGGCATTTGTGTAATAGAGGGTCTCAAAAGGGAATGCCTAGGGAACTTTTCCTTAGGTCTTGCTTGCACACAGAAGTTCAGAGGGTCCTTTAGCCTGGAGAGGAGCAATACCTGGTATCACTCATGAGAGATCCTCACTAGCAGTTGTCCAGGAACTACTGTTGTTGAGATTGGAAAGGTTGGAGTCAGACACAGGCAGTCATCACAGGATGTTTGGGGATATAGCTAACAGAAAAGGGGACTTAGCAACCTCTGAATCATAGTGAAATGAAGAAGCTGTCAAAGGCACCTCCTGTCCTCCCCAGCACACTCCTGAAGACGATCTAACCTAGCTGTGAAAAAGCTCTTGGCAGGGAAGGCAGATGAGCAAAGGAAGTATCATCCTTCCTGAAGAACAAGAGGGGAATGACAACACAGCCTCCAAGCAATATGTACTTATTGGCATATTTTGGTATTGGTTTAACCAAGCTAAAAATGAGGAGCAAATGGCTATGAAAGTGGTGCACAAAAGTAATCCTTGCAAGTGGGGCAGATGTAGGGGGACAGTGTAGGATGAGGAGTATGAAAGGTCTGCTACTGCCCTTAGTGCAGTGAGTGAAAATGCAGCATCCAGTTATCACACCAAGGCTGTAGGGAGGAGAACATGGAGATTTTACTTAAATTAAGCACCCACTTCCACTATGACCATCTGTGGTATGACACTTAATCCTAATAAAATGCTTATAAAATTAAGACCAATTATGAGCACAGCTCAAAACTTTGCCATGTTACTATTTTGCAGAATATGACATGCATAATTTTATGACTACATATGCAGTGGGCTGTAAGCAAAGAGTGGCCTCAAGTCAGGAGTGTGCTGGTTAGTGCAAATCGCAGAAATAATCATCAAAAAACCTTGAGGAAGAAGAAGAAAAGGACTGACAACTCCCATCCAACACATATGGTGAAACATGGTGTTTTCTGTCTCACCTGTCCTCCCCTGGGAGCAGTTGGGATAGCTGAGAAAAGGCAACAGCTACTATAGCTAAAGAAACCCCATGCAGAGCTACAGGCTGGGGTCAGAGTGGCTGGAGAGCAGCCAAACAGAAAGGGACCTGGGGGTACGGATTGACAGCTGGCTGAACATGAGCCTGCAGTGTGCCCAGGTGGCCAAGAAGGCCAGTGGCATCCTGGCATGCATCAAGAGTAGTGTGGCCAGCAGTGGCAGGGAACTCATTGTGCCCCTGTACTCAGCACTGGTTGGGCCACACCTTGAGTCCTGTGTCCAGTTCTGGGCCCCTCAATTTAAGATGGACATTGAGACTCTTGAATGTGTCCAGAGAAGGGCAATGAGGCTGGGGAGAGGCCTCGAGCACAAGCCCTACGAGGAGAGGCTGAAGGAGCTGGGGTTGCTTACCCTGGAGAAGAGAAGGCTCAGGGGAAACCTTGTTGCTCTCTACAACTACCTGAAGGGAGGTTGTAGACAGGTGGGTGTTGGTCTCTTCTCCCAGGCAATCAGCACCAGAACAAGAAGACACAGTCTCAAGCTGTGCCAGGAGAAGTTTAGGCTCAAGGTGAAGAGAGTTGTTCGTCACTGGAATGTGCTGCCCAGGGAGGTGGTGGAGTCACCATCCCTGGAGGTGTTCAAGAGGGGACTGGATGTGGTACTTGGTGCCATGGTTTAGTAGTCATGAGGTCTGGGGTGACAGGTTGGACTCTATCTTTGAGGTCTTTTCCAACCTTATTGATTCTATGAAACTTTACCTTAAGTTAGTAAGACTACAACCTAAGCTAAACCAAAGTGGATACTAGTTGAGACGTGAACGGTACCAACAAGGATCTTCACTATTAATTTTGATCTTAATACTGGGGTTTGCTGTTTAATTTTTGTCATCGTTCCCCTGCCAGAAAATAAAATGTTCAGATCTTACCACTAGGTGCCTCAAGATCTGTATGGCTTCACAGCACCACAAGTTAGCAGGGTACAAACCCACAGACACTGCCTGGGCATGTGTGTGAACCGGCCCTGTTGACAGGAAAGGATAATGTGTACCCTGATGACCAGAAAACTTAGAAGCAGGCTGTGGAGTAGGAGGCAACATGCATGAGCCCCAGATGCCATGAGGGAGTTTGTGATAGTTTGCTCTGCAGAAAGGAACATAAACTGGTGACTGCCATTAGCAACGTGCACATGCCAGCCTTTTGTTATAAAACAATTAATTCTTTATAGCGAGTCTTGTTTTGACACATCCATAACGTTCTGCTGTGGCACACACAAAGTAAACACATAAAAAGTTGAAATCTCCTGACATAAAGTTCTTCAAACTGCAGTTGTCATTTTTTGACTGGTTGTTTCACCACATTTCCCACCACTTTCCAGATAGCTGCAGTTCTAACACTGTGGCACATGCCTGAAGCCTGACAAGCAAAAAATCAGTCTCAGGGCTGCCGGTCTGCAGTACATTTGGAATTTGTGGGGTCTCCATTGATTAAGGAAAGAGCTCCAAGTGCCACTATTTCATTCCACAGCTTTGACAAATGGCTTGTGGCTTTTTCCTAGCAGATGAAAGGTCTAATTATGCCAGCTATGAGATCTCCATTTATTAATAAAGCCATTCATTATCTTCTATGTGAATATTCCTAATTGATCCTTCAGTAATTGAAGCATCTTACTTAAAACCCAGAAGCCTATTATGAGTTATCCCATCTGTAGGTAGTAATAAACTGCTCTTAACGTGATGCTATCTAAGCAAGCTCTTCCAAGTACTCTCCTAATTATCAGATTTGGGCCTCTTCTGAATGCTGCATTAATTATGGTGCAAAATTGAACTGTAGGCCAAAATTTGCAGGTAATTAGAGCATATAATGTAGAGCCAAACTTAACATTAATGGAGAGGCATGGAAAAAAAACAGAGTTAAATGTGAGAAACCGAGGGAAGTGCCTGCCTTCTGCACTATGGCATTGAATGGCCCCACACGTTTGCTTACTTGTTTACCCTGGTGTTTACAATTAGGAAGTGGATGTAGATGACTGAAAGAAATAGCTCCTTCATTGATTTTAATATCAGCTTAGTTTTGGTCCCTCAGTGCTCAAGCTTCTCTTGTGGAAACAGCAACTATCATAACATTAACAAGTTGTAAATCTGTGATGGAAAAACTCAACATCTCTGAACTGACTTCGTCATCTTGGCTGCTGTGTGAAACCCATGGGTTTCATCACCAGTCACTGCCACATTTCTGTTCATCATATCATCCAAAGGAGCCTCTTGCTACAGTTGAGCAAAACATCCTGCACTGGAAAATAGGGAAACCTATATACACCATTCAAGTCAAGCAGCTGAAAGATGGGAGTGTTAAGGAGGCCAGGAAAAGAGGAAAGTCCAGGCTGGGAAGCAGGACAAGCATAATTAAGACAACTGTCAGCAAAGTCAGTCATCAGTGATATCTACTAGCAAATGAAGCAGCCTCTTGAGGGAACCACTGTAGGAAACACCTTTGGATGACCAATGATCTGTATCAGCAGAGAGATCTGATATATCTCTAATGCCTCCACTGCACTTGATAGAATGAGGAAAAATTACCTTTCGACTCAGGGTTCTGAGGACCTTCCTGGTGCTGTTGTCTTCATCTTCTGGTTTACTCTAACATGAGAGTCAAGGCTGCTTCTCCAGATATTGTCTCAGCAGCTCTAAACACAAAAAAAAATGGAGCAGGGTTATTTTAAAATAACTGTACTGTATGCTGGTATTTTGCAGTAGTCAAGCTCAGCAGTCAAGGTGAGAAGGGTTCTAAACCCCTCCATCAGGGTCAGGAGGAGCATTAGCTAGCATAATTTTTCTGTTTAAGATCCACAGCACTGCTCAGCACCCCTGGAGTTGCAGGTAGAAGTTAGGGTTGCCAGCACCCCAGCAGGTCTCCATGAGTGGAGTGGAATGAGAGGTGGCATCCCTCACACATTCCAAGTTGGGTGTTTTTCTGCATAGCGGATCCTGTGGTTCTCATCCTTACAGCCAGAAAGAGGTGAGACACAAACTGCTAATCTTTCTAATGAGGTTAGAGAGATGCATTTGGGATGTGCTGGAGAAACGTGGCAGCTATTGTTCTGACAGGATCAAAACTGCTAATGGTATAATGAGGCTGATTGTTTCCTAAGTGAGACTTGCTGTTTGAAAGCTGCCACATTTGACAGCTCTGGAAGGCACCTGCTTGAGCATGAAAGGGCAAATGCAATCAGGCCTCAAGAGCACAGGGACAACAGCAATGAGGGTTTATTAGCTGCCTGGGAAAGAGAAACTTCATTCTCAGTTTGGAATTGGTGCTTGGGCCAGGCTGACAGCAGAGAAAAACTTTGATAGCAAAGCAAGCAGACAGTCTCAAGCTGCACCAGGGGAGGTTTAGGCTGTATGTTAGGAAGAAGTTCTTCATAGAAAGAGTGATTGACCATTGGAATGTGCTGCCCAGGGAGGTGGTGGAGTCACCATCACTGGAGGTGTTTAGGAAGAGACTGGATGGGGTGCTTGGTGCCATGGTTTAGTTGATTAGATAGTGTTGGGTGATAGGTTGGACTCGATGATCTCAAAGGTCTCTTCCAACCTGGCTTGTTCTGTTCTAACAGTGGTGGCATGTTTTGGGCATGTGGTTATTCGATTTATTTAAGGCTCTGCTGAGCCCTGTTGGGCTCAAAGCCACCAAGCTGTCACTGATTCTGGCTCATGGAGGAGATGTGATACCAATCTCCTGAAGGAGGTCCAAACCCAACTAAATCCTCCCTGTCTCTATATTACCAGCCCGAGATCATCTTTACATTCAGTGACTCAGAGGCAGGATATTCCCAGCCCCTGAGGGTGTAAAGAATTTCGTGGAGGAAATAAGTTCTTCAAGAAAAACAAACAACACCAAAACCCACCTTTCCTACAGCTGTAGATTGTTCTGTGGTGGATAACATTTCTAACATTTTAAAATGGAAACAAACTATTTTTCTCTAAGTAAGTGATTAACTGCTGCTGGAGCACCACAACCCTGAACCAAACCATGATTTAGTTGCACCAGACACTAGTTGTACCTGAAGTGCTTGTTCCAGAGAGACTAAAATTTAAAGGAAAGGCACACAAAGAAAATATTATGGCTTCTATTTTATCCATAATGAAAGAAGGCTCAGAGAAATGGCATGGGTTTTCCACAATCAGCAGGAAAAGCCATCTCTGCAGTCTTGAGGTGTCCTGAGTCCCTGGTAGTCTTCTGTCAACTATTTCTTAAAATAGCTCACTGAAGAGCTTAGCTGATTGGTATTCTTATGAGCACATTTAGCATTTGTCTATTTTTTGAGCATTAAAGTCTCCACAAGCATGTTGTTGGTTTATTATTTTTAGTATTTTTGATGTCTGTCCAGAAGGCAATCATCATCTCAAGAGGTTATTATTCAACACAAGGAGACTTTATGCAAAAGGTTTTAGCCAGATCCCAGAGATAAAGACATCAAAAAAGTGTTCCTTCATCCTATTTTGTACTGAATTCAACTCTTTGCTGACCTTTGTGAAATACCTCTCCTTCTTTGCTGACCTTTATGAAATACCTCTCCTTCTCTGGAGATTTTCAAAGCCCATCTGGATGCATTTCTGTGTGGACTATCCTAAGTGATCCTGCTTCAGCAGGGGGTTGGACCCCATGATCTCTTGAGGGCCCTTCCAACCTCTAATGTACTATGATACCTTGGCTGACTGAGGCCAGATTCCTAACCAGTTATCTTCATTAGTCAATCTTTATCCAATCTATTTCCTGTGCTCTGCCCTCCACCAGAGAGACCAACATGATTCAACATGACCGAGAATCTTCAGAGCAGGGGAGCACAGAGCTGGGATTGGCTGCTGAAGTTAAAGCAGCTTGAATGGGTTCCTATAATTGATATTCTATGTAGCTATCATTAATAGGGCCTGGCAATAAAAAGAATTAAAGGAGGAAGATGTAATGAGCATTCACAGTCCCAGGGAAACAAACTGATGGGGTCAAATTCAGCAACTGTTTTCAGCAGGAGGAAAAGAAAAGGAAAGGAGATGCTGAAGTGCTTTGACATTTTACTTCAGAAATCATATTTCCATCTATTATTTGCCTGCACTTTTAAAAGGTGTTAAACATCCTCCTTTAAAAGCTATGCTTCTACTGTAAACACAAAAATAAATGAACTGGAAGGGATTTTGGTCTTGTTTTGCCAGGAAAAAAAGAAAGTTACAAAAATTACATTTCTCTTGTACCTCAGCCTAAAGCAGTAGTGCCTGTGTGTCGGTGCAGTCACATAGCCACTAAAAATCAACTGCATACCTGCTTTTGGAGACAAAGCCACCCCTTGTGGATCTGCAGTGACTTTCCTGGTGCTGGAGAAGAATGCCTTGGCCCACATCTGAATGAAGCTGCAGGTCACTAGAGCAATCAGCAGCCAGAGCTGGCTTTTAAGAGCGAGAGAACAGATGAGCTTCAGCTGTGGGAGATATCTTCAGGAATGACGAAACAAAGGAAAAAAGAAAGGAGAGAAACAAACTTATTGAGAGATGCTTGCTTTGTTTTCTGTGACTTGTCAAATATAAAGGAAGTAATATTATTATTTTTTTCCCCCAGCAGCATGTTTCTCTCACTTGAGAACTGTTTACTTGGAGAACTCTCTGCTAATTTTAAATCTGAGGAGGCATGGAGAAGTCTTACAAAATGTACTGAAGGCTGGATTCTGTGGGCTGGAGACAGCTGTTTTTGAAACCTATAACTAAAATTCAGTAAAGAATGATGAGTGCTTAATTCCAGCTCATGAGGTCTGAACAGCATTATTATATTTAAAAGCAATTAAGGTATTCAGAGTAACTGGTCAAGAGTGGGAAAAAATAAGCGCTTGTCCTGAGACAGAGACAAATTGGTATTTACATTAGACTACAAAGGACTTTAAAATCAACATTGCTGCCATATCCATATAAATAATTTAGCAATCCAAATGTTTTGCCTGAGATCTGGAACTTCTGATAAGCTTTCTGTGGATGTTTCCTATGTTTTTCCTAAAGGACTGCATCATCTCTAAGGAGAAATGGTTCACTGATGTCTGCTCCTCTTTATGTATAAACAAATAGTTGAACAGCAAGACTAGGACAGACTTAAAGTCTTGTCAGGGCATTTTAAGAATTTAGGAATATTTCCTCTTCGATGCTGATGCTGCTTGAGACATCAAGTCCACTGGCTAGGTTGGTTTTACACACAGATAAATGATGATCCCTCCTTAATGATGATCCCTCCCTAAGACTGGCTTAAAGAACAGTGAAGGCTTGCTGTAGAGGATGGATTTCATCTTCTTTGCCACATCACCATGCTTTCCTGAGCCTGCTGCAAACAGACAGACATACCAAACATGCCTGGCCAGCTGTTTCTCCACCAGAACTCCAATAGTGGATTTAGCAAATCATCTGCTCCAGCCACTTCACTCAGATAATCACACTAGATCTTTATGGGCTCTGCAGGCTGTCAGCTTGCAATGAAGAGAAATAGGCACAGGAGAGGTGGATGGAGACGGTCGTCTGACATGCAGCTCTCAAGCAGAAGCAGCAGCCAGACATAATGATGGCTTCACCATTCCCAGGCCTGGGTTCATTTGGTTTGAAATCCAACTTCCTGCAGCCCACTTAGGTTGGAGACCTGTGCTTGAATACACATTAGATAAAAACATTAGATGTACCTCTACAGAGTTAAAGGATATCTGCTATTTGAGAGAGTTGGCTTGGAGCAGTTCCCGTTGTCTTTTCTGAGTTCATGCACTCTTTATATATTTATTGGCTTCCCATAGATTCTCTTCACAGAATCACAGAATGTTAGGGGTTGGAAGGGACCTCAAAAGATCATCCAGTCCAACCCCTCTGCCACAGAAGGAACACATCCAGGTGGGCTTTGCATATCTCCAGAGAGGGAGACTCCACACACCCCCCTGGGCAGACTTTCTGTTGCACTCATAGTGAAAAAAATTTTCCTCATGTTTCATGGAATTTCCTATATCTCAACTTCCACCCACTGTCCCTTATCCTGCCATTAGGCATCACTGAGAAGAGCCTGGCTCTATCCTCTTAGCACTAACCTTTTACATATTTATAAACATTAATGAGGTGACCCCTTAGTCTCCTGTTCTACAAATTAAAGAGCCCCAGCTTTCTTGATCTCTCCTCATAAGGGAGCTGTTCCACTCCCTTAATCATTTTTGTGGCTCTGCACTGGACTCTTTCAAGCAGGTCTCTTTGTCTCTTGGACAAAGCAGGTCACAGGTAGTCATGCACAGGTGCAGTGAGAGACCTACCTTTAGTAAACTCACCTTTGATAACACTCTGGATTGCAGGTTAGTCAGATGTAGCACAAGGATGATACACAACCAGCTTAAACCTTATTGCTAGGAAATCATCCAAGTACCTTGCTCATCTCAGAAACATGAAGAAATAAGAACCCCCCAGAGAAGCAACAGGAGCTATTAATCCTACAGGTATGAGATATTTTGCTGGTTTTGCAGCATTGAGTATTAAATTGATTCAGATTGTTCTGCAGCACTGATACATATCAACAAAAAAGACAGAATGAGTCTGTAATTTCCGGCTCCATTTCGCCCCAGGAACTGTGTTGAGAAGGGAGAGGATACTCTTCTCATCCTGTTACAATGATTTGTCTACTGATGGCCAAACATGAAAGTTCACTTTAGTGGCTGGAAGCATGAGTCATGCAGCCCTGAGATGACAGAGTTACTAGAAAGCTTTTAATTTTCTGGAGGCTGTGACCATGTTAATTGTCAGACCAGGGCAATTACGCACTGACTTCTTGAATGCTGTGTTAAAAAGCAAACATTTAACAGAAGTACATTGAATTTGCATTATGTGCATGCATACTTCACAACCGAAAATGGGAATGCAACACCACATTCTGGTCACGTTTCCTTTTGACAGATTTTGTATTTCAAATTCTAATTCTTTTTGTTTGGTTGGTTTTGCCTCTTTCAACATGACAAACATCACAGATTAAATAGCAACACCTAGAAGTTCTTAGATTTTATGTTTCTTCTTCTCAACTTTCTGACTCTCAGTTTTCCAGAATGTCAGAAGCATCTTTCCAGGGAGATGATACCACTGACAGCTGTACCCTTAGCCCTCCAATGCCACAGGCCCTAGGCTGCTGTTCTGAAAAAACATGCTCTGAGTTTATTCCTGCAGCACTAAGATTCAGGATAGTCTCTGATATCTTTGTTGGGTGCTTCCATCATAGGCATGGCCAAATAATGCCAGCCAGAAATCATCCTATGCTGAACGACATCTCTACCATCTACAGACAATCATTTACTGTGGGTTAGTGACTGCTATAAAATACAGAATTAAAAGACTGCTTTCTACCTACTCCTGAAACAGGCATATGCATCACTGTCTGGAATAACTAAGAGTCATCTTAAGCTGTTATCTCCTTCCCTCTCTTTTATAGTGCATTTATGAATTATGTTGTTTGCGTTTGTAATTATGGGACTGAGCAGATGGTGGAAAGCTTATTTCAGAATGATGTGTTCATTAAAATAACCTGCTCTGCTCTGCCAAGTGATTGTTAACTGCAATCCCAACTTGATATTGAAGAGAGCTATTTATTCCTTCCCTGTAAGTCCATCTGAAAGAAATGGAGCTCTGAGAAACGGACACTACATTGAGTGTGAGGTTACGGTAACAGTGCTGTGTATATTCTGGATGTGAAGCCACCCAAGTTTTGTGGCTTTCAAAGGAAAAAGCTAAACTGTGGACCAACACAACTTTCAAACCAAAGAAAAGTTTCAGTTCTTTATTCAGTTTGGAAGCCCAGTTCCACTCAAAACTGTGGCTTCAGCCAGCTTCTACCTATGTACAAAGGCTTTCTATGGCCTACTGCCTTAGGTTCAATAATGGTAGATTCCATTATTGAAAATGAGATTCTCTGCTCAAGAAAAATCTAAATCCTCACAGTTTATCACACCTTACATAGAAGTATCTTGTCTTCCTCTAGTCCCAGCAAGTCTTGACTGAGTGCTTCTGCAAATAACAGGAGGTTTTGTGGTTTACTTGGGAACAATCATCACCTATTTGCTTTCTTTCTTGGACATCTTACTGTACCAGCTTTATTTTACCAGCTTCATAATCATGGAATCATAGAATCAATAAGGTTGGAAAAGACCTCAAAGATCATCAAGTCCAACCTGTCACGCAACACCTCACGACTACTAAACCATGGCACCTAGTGCCATATCCAATCTCCTCTTGAACACCTCCAGGGACGGTGACTCCACCACCTACCTGGGCAGCTCATTCCAATGGCTAACAACTCTCTCTGTGAAGAACTTTCTCCTCACCTCGAGCCTAAACTTCCCTGGCACAGCTTGAGACTGTGTCCTCTTGTTCTGTGGCTGGTTGCCTGGGAGAAGAGACCAACCTCCTCTTGCAAGGCAGGTGATGTATTTGGAGACAATTCTTTGCACTTGGGTTCCTTTGCAGTATTTGTTTCTGAGATCTCCTGCACCCATATTTTCATATCAAGACTTCAGGATCTGGTCTGAACATGGATGAATGCAGAGACTGTGTGTCAAGCTTTCTTTGTTGAGCTTGAAGGAATTTCTATTTCTCCAGCTCTGGGCATTATCTAGGTTCTGATTCTTGGCCTTCACATCTCCTTGTGTGTATGTCCTACCCAGGTTACCTCAAGATGCCACTTGTGGCAGATCTTTATTCAGTGGGCACTCTGAGGGCTGTGCTGTTAGTGAACGCCCAGAAACATAGTTTATTGCTCGCCTGTGACTGAAAGGTTCTCTTTTCTGCACAAAAGCAATCTCAGCATGACTGTGAGGTCACTGGAGTTTTGCAGGCAAAACTCAGAGAAATTAAGGGAGAATGAGATGCAGAAGTGCAGACTCTTGTCTGTCTGAGCCCTCTGGGAGCAGAACCAGAAGTGGGAGGAATGGAAGAGCAGTGGAAAAGTTGAATGTGTTCACTAATAACCAGAAATATTCGTGTTTCCTGGGTTGCCTCTGCAACAATTGTCACAGCCTTCAAAGATGCAAATTTGCCATACAAAAGCTGTTGCTGTTAAGTTTTCTGGGGCCCTGGTGGGAGTTTCTTGCTGCACACGAAGGAAAAAAAATGTATTTTGAGATGTTTCACTTGGAGCACTGGCAATCAACAACTGGGAGAAGGAGAAAATGAGAGGCAGGCAGACGGGTGCTCGCTCATACAAAACTGGCAGTATCACAGTGGTTAGATCTGTCACCTTGATGAAAGGCAGAAAAAGGCCTTGAACATGAGTATGTGTCTGCTTCCTTTGCTTCTCCCCCCGCCCCTTTTCCGTCTCATGAGAAGTTGCAGTCTTGATCCAGATCAGAAACAGGGTAAATATTTGAAACTGTAAAAAACTTTTGGAGAATGGGGAAAGGCATTTTCTACACCACTCTGATTTCAGCTTGAAACTCATTATTTTTGACCTAGCAAGTGAGTCTTTATAATTGCCTGTTTCTCAGCTGCTCTGACCCCTGCTAAACATCCACTCCAACTTATTAAATCTCCGAGTTGAAAACTAAATTAGCCTGTGCCGCTGTCAGGAAATCCTGAATAGATTTGGACTTTTCAGAGTTTGGGGTTTGTTCACATTTAATGTTTGGCTTAATTTGAAATCTTTCATTTGGAAAGCAACCATTTGGAAAAAAACTTTAAAAAACAAATTACACTTCCCTCCTCCCTCCCCCCCCCCAAAACCAATGACCAATTGCAATGCCTTTAAATGACAAGTTTTACTTATAGTTTTTACAGAATTATTGCTTCTCTACCCAGTGACAAGGTGTCCTTCATTTTCTGGGCAGAGGTAGAGTGCATTTAAGTAGCAAAATTCCTGGGGAGCAGAGTTAGCATCTCCAAGTATCCCCCCAAAACAAACCAAAAGCAAACCCTTCCCAACCCAGTCCAAGGACAGCTGCAAAACCTTACCTGAGCCTCTAGTGAATGTCAGCACAACAGGAACCACCTTCTGCCAGTTCAAAAATGGAAGCAATTAATAATATAAACAGGTGTATTGGAACAGGATTACTAAACAGAGAACAAAGACAGCTGTGCACCTACTGTGGGTTTAGAATGGCTGTGGCTTCCCCATTAATTTGCCTGCAGCCCAGCTGAGAGCTTCATGGTGCTTGGATAGTTGCTGGGTTTCACTCATTTTTGTTATTCTGCTATTATTATGATCTTTTAATTAACTATTTCTCCTGATAAGAGTTAAAGGGACAGAGGCTGTTGAGGGAGCCCTAAACCCAGTGTTTGTTCAGAGGCTTTGGAAAGTGCAGGAGATGCTGCCACACAAGTCCTGCCACTGTCAGGAAAACCTGACAGGCAGCCCACTAGTGATTCAGCTGGGAAAGGCTGTCTGTGCCTTCTCTTTGTCAGGTTGTTAAAAATGAGCAGCAGGTATCAATGTGATCCAAACCCTTGCAGAGTTTCTGTACCTGCAAGGGACCTCTTGCCCTTCACAGCAGCCAGCAGGATTAACTGACTGCAGGCTGATGAACTCCAGTTTCCAGGTAGCTTAGGGAAGAAGGATGGATATGAGTGTTCAGAGCAAGGACTATGGATAAAAAACAGGGGAGTAATTAATAGGCAAAACAGCTGCAGAACTGCAACTGTGATCCTAGGCACTTCTGCTGGTACAGAGGAGCTGTGGGTATGTGTAACCAGTGTAGGCAGCTCTACACAGATACTGCAAACATGAAGCATTGGTAGGGGGAGACTTTTTTGTGAGAGAAAGCAGATACCTTCCAATTCCTACCCATTCCCTGCTGTCCAAAGGACCCCAGACAGAGGCTCCCTTCTAGAAACTGCACTGATGTCTGTGAGCTCTGATGGAGGGGTGGCACACACACCATGAGGTATTGCTTCCACTCCTCCTGGGTCATGGTCTGCCAATGAAATGGATGCAGGTAGCTTTTGTGTTCCGAGTCAGGAGCTCCACTTCAAAAGTACACTGCTTTCTGCTTTTCAGCAAGACAAGCATCATCCTGGGGGACAGCTGTGTCCAAGGGGCTTCCATCTCAAGAGAGGGCTAAGCAGGGATGTCAGGCTCTGTGAAAACAGTGACTGGTTTTCATTATGGTTGAGAAGGCCAAAGACCAGCATTTGTGTGTGTGTGTTCTGCTTCTTTAACAAATTGTACAAGTTGGTGTTTTCTCTCTGGCTCTTGCCCTGTTCCCACAATCATACTGGAGCTCCTTGTTCTGGTTGTGGGCTTACAGAGGGTAAAACCACATAGCTCCCCTCTGCTGTGCTGAAAGCTAATCCAACTAGTTAATTAAAGAGTCCGTTGGACTGTCAGAAGCAGCAGGAGATGCAGAAGCAATTATCTCCAAATTGGTCATCATCACAATTAAAGTACCATTTGGCAAGTTTGTGAATAGCCTGCAGCAGGGTCTCTTTACAGGTGGTAAAGCCTTTTCATTATTGGGCTTTATTGCTGGGTGGTGGTGTTTATGATCTGAGTAAAGCTGTCAGGTGAAATGACAGTAACATTCGCCCCCAGTTCTGGGAGGAGTTGGATGCAGAGGGCAGGGGCAGCCGGTGATGCTACTTGTAATTGAGCTGGGTAGCTTAATGTGCCAGTGTATACAAATCCCACGGAAGGAACTCATTATAGGCAGGAATGCTGAGCAAATAATTTGCTGCAGATAATTTATTTAATGCATTTAAACCTTTTAATTCCACCACCACCCCCTCCCCCTGCTCTCATATTATGGCTTCCTCAGATGTATTCATTACTTGAGCCTACTTGATAAATTTCTCTTGAACATTCATCCCACACCTGCAGGGTCTGAGTGCTGTTTTCTTCTGTTGGTCTGTAAGATAAATCCCACAGTGGTTGGCTTCTCAGGTGGGTGAGAGCTGAGGCACATTAGGTGTTCCTGTGGGTGAGGCAAAAATGAGTTTCAGGTGCAGCTGTGCCTTCTCTTTGAAACTTCCTTCCCATGGATACTGATGCCCCAAAAATTAATTGTATTTTTAGAACAGCAGATCAGTTAAGATGTGGTGCTGTGAAGAAACAAGCAGGGCTGCTATAATCCTGTCTTCTGTCCAACACTGGATTGGTGCCCTCTAACAGGCAGGTGGCTGTGAACTTTTATCTGAGGGAAAAAACTACAGCATGTGCAAACAGCCCTGCTAGCACAAAAGCCCAGTGGAGAAAGACTCTTTTAACAGCTTCCTGGAGTTGTTGGTAAGATTTTTAGGACTGATGTGCCAGTACCAGAGCCATCACCCCTGCACTGCAGCTTTTGCACCCTGCATGCCAATGCTCTTTCCTCTTCTCCTACAGTCCTCTTTCCCAACAGGGTAAACAGCTGGAAGTGTTGAGCTAACTGCCAGAGGCTTCAGACAGACACTTTGTGCCACAAGAAATCCTGGGACACCTTAATGACTTCTCTTTAGATTAATGCATCTTTGTAACAAACAGCATCACCTGCTAAATTGATGATCTTGCACAACTGTTTTCTGACTACTGCAGAAGAAGAAGAAAGGTTTGGCTCTTTGGCTATCCTGTACGAAGTCATCTATCAGTGCCTGTCTGTTGTGCTTCTGAGCAAGTCCTGAGCTTCTCTGAACTATGTCTGCCTTGTTCACAGAGCAAGGGAGGGGGGTGTTTCCTGGCCCTCATCCTCTGTATCACCATTCGTAGCCCAGACTTTGCCATGTTAGAGATCTCCTTGGTGGAATGTCTCACACAATGTGCCATGTCTAACTTGGGATATAAAAGCACATTCTGATTTGTATGTGGTCATCTAATTGGAGTCACTCTGTTCAGTGTTAGATGCAAAATGTCTCGTTTCTCACATCAAGTCTGCATCTTGTTGGTAGACCCAGCACAGATTTTTAAATGTATGATCATGATTTAAAGTGACAGAGAACTAAGGGAGTATGTTTGATGGATACACCTGTACATACAGCATTAAGGCAACCAAGCCTGACCATGCTGAAAAGCAGAATCTAGTATATTAGAGGGTAAATTCCTCCAGGAATATTCCCCAGGACAAGCAGTAAAGTTTATATCCTGGCTTTCATTTCGAGTCCATGGCTGATCTGCTGGAACTAATAGGTACATCATTTGCAGGATATTTAAATCCTCTACTCCAGACATTTCAGTGGCATTGTAAACAACATAATGAAGAGCCTAAGTCCCAGGCAGTGAAGAAATACATCCAGATTAATACTGCCATGTAAACTCATGTCATAGTATATGTAGACAAAGAGAAGTTCCTGACTTTTTTTCCCAAAGATTATTCAAACAAATCCTGAGGCTGACAATACTTTTCCCCCCTTCTCCTAACAGCAGGAGCAATGATATATTCATCTGTTTTCCTAGGCTTTTTCCTTTTCTTAATCTTCCTTGGGATGTGGATATTTCAGATGTGTCTTGGATGTCTGCTGTGAAGAAAAATAATATACAGAATCATATGATTGTTTCATTGGAAAAGAGGCCAACTGTCAATCTAACACCACCATGGCCACTAAACCATGTCCTCAGGTGCCATGTCTACACATTTCTTGAACATCTCCAGGGATGGTGACTCCACTACCTCCCTGGGCAGCCTGTTCCAATGCCTGGCCACTCTTTCAGTAAAGAATGTTTTCCTAATATCCAGCCTAAATCTCCCCTAGCACAGTTCAGGCCATTTACTCTCATTCTAACACCTGATACTAAGGAGAAGAGATCAACTCCCACCTCACTGCAACTTCCTTTCAGGCAGCTGTAGAGAGCAGTAAGCTCTCCCCTTAGCCTCACCTTCTCCAGGCTAAACAACCCCAGTTCCCTCAGCTGCTCCTCACCAGACCTATTCTCCAGGCTCTTCACCAGTTTTGTTGCCCTTCACTGGACACACTCCAGCATCTCAGTGCCCTTCTTATAGCAAGGGGTCCAAAACTGAACACAGTATTGAGATGCAGCCTCACCAGGGCTGAGTACAGGTGCATGGTTGCTTCCCTCCTCCTGCTGGATACACTACTTGTGATGCTGTTGACCTCCTCAGCCACCTGAGTACACCACTAGCTCATGTTCAGCAGGCTGTCAAACAACAGCCCCAGGTTTTTTTATGCTGGACAGCTTTCCAGCCACTCCTCCCCATGAGGTGACTGTGACCCATGTGCAGCACCTGACGCTTGGCCTTGTTAAACCTCATATAATTGAGCTCAGCCCAGCCAGCCTCTCCAGATCCCTCTGCAGAGCCTTCCTACCTTGGAGCAAACCAACACTCCTACCCAATTTAGTATCATCTGCAGACTTACTGAGGGTCCACTCAATCTGCTCATGCACATCCATCTATGTCTCTAAAGACTTAGAAAGTCTTAACAGAGTCCTGATTTCCCTAGTGTGCATTTGGACTGGGGAAAAACATGTTTTCACAGTCATTTTTTCAGCTTTTAGACCTACTTGAAGGATGGTTTAGTTCAGCTTTAGTCTAAATCAAACAGACTGCCAAGGGAAGATACCTGGATTGCTCTGTACCCTTCAGGGGGGTTGCAAACAAGAGTGATTAGATTTGAAATTCTAGAAAGATGTGCTAAATCAGGTTTTCTCTAGTTAGCCAACATTTTTGCTATCATCTCAGATCTGCTTATTCCTGCTAAGCATTGTATACCACTTAGGGGAAAGAGCTGCATGTCATCAGCAAGCTAAATCAACAGTTCTGCTCAGAAAGCCATGATGAGATGGGCAGCAGGAAATGAGCTGGTAGCTGAGGCACAGTGTAAGACAATGTGGAACTCCTGACATCTGCGTTCTGCTGTTCCACAGCTAGCCCAAAGCCTGGAACAATTGTAAGTCAATGACAAGATACCTCCAAAGGATATAAGCCCTGAGCAGCACTGGTTTGATAAGCTACACTAGAACAGAGACTACTTTATTTTGTAAGTGGAAATGCCCTGAAATGTTCCTCTTGGTTTCGTCTCAAACTGCATTCACTTCCCAAGCTAGTGTCAAGTAATTCTTCAAATGCTCATATTGAAGACATTAACTGAAGTGCCTTCAGCTTACTCTATCTGTGGATGACTGTTTCTCTGTTCTTTGGCATGGTTTCCTCTCATTACCAGCTGCACTTCAGATACATAAAACCCAGCAGTTTCCTGGCTTTCAGGGACTGCTTTGACTGCATCGAACTGAAAATTTGGTTTCCTGTCACAGAGCAAAGTAGGGCTTCACATTTGCTTAATGTGGGATCTGGATATCTGGAAGATGTACTGTCTCAACATGTACTTTGGGGTTTTCAAGAGCATATTTTACCTAAGCTTGTCCTTTTAACTTGCACTAACAAATCTTTGTGTTTCTCCACTCCAAGGTACACTGTTTTACGTAACGGGCATCATCAGGAACATGAGAAGCTTCCCATCCACAATGACCCTGAATCCCAAGAGTCCTGTTTCTAGCCACAGTCCTGTAAGAGGAATGGCTCAGCTCAAGGAATAGATTCCTTTTAGGAAACCCAAAGGAGAGCAGGACTTTATGAAAACTCATTCATCTGCACTGTCATGGTACACCTCCTTCACTGACTTCATAGGAATGTCCAGCTCCATGCGTGGAGATGGATGGGGGCGTGGGAAGGCACATGAGCAGAACAGCTGAGGGGACTTGCCTGTATCTGTTAAGGACAGCTGGATTGTGACTGCATCAGAACCGTACTCCAGGAGTGGGCCAACTTCCATCAATGTAAGGAAACACATAGATACAGAGCACCCAGTGCAGAGACTTCTGTTATTCCTGTCCAGCTGCCATCTGTCTACAAGCCAGCTCTCTGTCCTGCAGTATCATCGTCTTAAAGATGACAAACTCTGGCTAAAGCCCTAACGTGGCAATAGACTAAATGCCTGCATTGTCTGCCCAAGATCTTGCTCATAGGTGACTGGATGCTGTAGGGAGAGAAACAGTACTGTGTTTTCTTTAGCCACAGAAGAGGAGCTGCTTGCCCTTTGATTAGTTACTGTGAAAGGTCAGCATGAGCTGCTGATTCACCCTACCATGCAGAGCTTTCTTTGTAAATGCTTTTATTGTGTTTCCTGGCCAGGTTCATGGGTAGAAGCCTCATAGGGTGTACACAGTGCCTGACAAGCTGGAGTGGGACCCAAAGCGATATTATACTGCTAACAGAAGGCCTTGCAAGCACTGTTTCAATCCAGCCCAACTGTGAAAAGACAGTGGCCCTCAAACCCCTGTGCTGTCCTGCTCTGAGCAAACTTTGGGCTTTCTTACCAAGAAGAAAGGTTGACTAAGAGACAGAGTCAGTCTAACAGATCACTAAGTGCCATCTTAAAAAATTATACCATCTAAAAGACTTTCCTAGCTCCATTAGGAAGATGACTTCTACAGACATTTTCCATCTTTATTTTTCTATTGGTTTCTGTTCTCTTCCAGTCCAGGCAAGACGTTTCAGGACTTTCAAATACCACCATATGCACACCTCTGTTTGCAAAGATCTCGGTCCTTAGAGCCACTTCCTGCATGTAGATGTTGAGATGTTCCTTGTGAGCCGCTTCCACTTTTGCATGGAAAGGGTAGGCAAAGGCTGCAGACTCTGCAACGCTGGGAAAATAATTGTCGCGCAGTGGGAAATACGCAGGACCGAGCCTCTGCCCTTTTTAGATGAAGATCTAACCCAGAGATGCCACCCTGAGCCTAGGAAATAAACCTGTCCTTTGTTATATTGTACATGTACAGATATTTTTAATGTAAAAAGAAAAGGTGACATTATTTATTGGTTTTTTATCAGGAACGTGGGTTTTTTTTTTTCATTAAAAGCTTCTTGACTGAGGAGCTTAACATTATATGTATTATTATTTAGTAATATTTCTGTTGCTATGTGACAGGTATTTACTGTAAACAAACCAACCCTGCTTTGAACAAACAAAAATGCTGCTCAGTAGGAAAAAAACACAACAGTTGTGCATGATAAGAACCACCAGCTTCCTTGCCATGGGGTCTGAGTTCTTTAAATACTCCTTCCACATAAAAGTCAGTGATGAAGCTTCATATCGTTTTCCTTTAGGGCTCAAGAGGAGAGTGGGCAGAAACAGCCCTAATTAGAAGCAGCCAGACACTTAGCAATGTAGAAAATTGCTAGCAGTAAGAAAGAGACAAACTATTGGTGGCTGTGGCAATAGGTGCTGATGGAAAGAACCTGAGCTGCTTGTCACGAGAGGATGAGAGCGCTTGAGCCAGTTCCTGGTTCATCATTAAGAACAGCTCAGCAATGACCTGTTTTCATGGGGCTGTGCTTCCCAATGAACTTGGCATTAGTTCAGCTCCATTGTTAAAATCAAAACAGAGCAGTGGGTGAAAAAAATAGGCCACTATGGAAAGTCTGGTGGGGCGAAAGTCCATCCAGGGCTGCTTCAGTCCCGATTTACGGCTCTATTGGGTTTGGTCCAGATTTGGGTATACAAGGCTGCTGCAGAACAGGTTGTTTTGGTTTCACCTAAAGTATTACATTTCTTAAAGAAATCCTAGAAAAGCTTTTCTCTGTCCCCACTAAAAGGCATCAAAATACGGGTGTGAAACTTCTAGGAGTGATACAGAACCAGCAGCATGGGGGTGCTAGAGTGGTGATGCTCTTTGTTTCTGTTGCTGTCCTTGAGGTGTTTCTCCTATGTTTTTATGTGCTTTAGCAATATTTCTCTTCTTAATTTATAATTAACTTCTTAACCCTGAATTTTACTTATGGGCAATGTTCAGAAGGCTCTATCAATGGGATCAATAGCTCACTAGCCAAAATGGTCAAGAGGTCAGACTGGATAAAAAACCACTCCACTACCAAGCTGTATTTGAATGAAATGCCAAACAATGTCTACGATCTGAGGCATCTCTGGCTAATTGATCATTGGACTCATTAAACCTGTCATGAACCACTTCGCAGCTCCTGCCTAATAATCAATGATCCCAGCAATGCTTCTGTGGGCCCAGCAAATGACACTGTCCATCTTCAGTAATGTTAGAATTTCTATGGGAAAGAAGCTGTCTTCTGGAAAGGACCTGTACTTGACCGCCTTTGGTAAAAGCAGTCCTGTAGCCTCTGAGTTCATCTCCCCCTTGGCCATTTTGGCTAGTGCTGTCAGAGTCTTTGCCTGTGATGAATAATGTGTAATGCATTGGCTGTTTCTAAAAATAAAGGATCCTCTGTGTACATTGCAGTAAACTCCTGCTCATGCTCATTTCTTGCACAGCTCTCACTTGAAACATACGATGCTGCTAAATAAGACTTTCCTCTGCCTTGCAATATGCTCAAACAGCTAGAGCAGTGAGGGAGAATTTGGCCCTGTTGCTGATGAGCTCTTGGGTTATAACACAAGTTCCTCTTGTTTATCTAGCAGAACAATCCTGCCTCCTGCACCACATTCTCATGCACCAGCTCTTTTTCTCTGCACTTTTGCTTTGCCTGTTACTGAGCCCTCTTTCTCCCATACCTGTGGTGCATCCACCTCATTTCTCACTACCTACAATGAAAGATGTGACTGCTATGGCCTTTGCAAATGGAGAATGAGATATAATTTTGCAGAGCCCTGCTGGAGCTTTGGAGCTCTGCTCTGGAGACTTGATGGGTGCTTGGTGCCATGGTTTAGTTGATTAGATGGTGTTGGATGATGGGTTGGACACGATGATCTTGAAGGTCTCTTCCAACCTAGTTTATTCTATTCTATTCCCCTAGTGTCCCAGTGAATATGACTGAAAAAGGATACTTTTTCCTTCCTTTCCAGGTCTTTCCCACCATCTCTCACAGACACACTCTAATAACCATGTATTTATTTCTTCATATAAATATACTACTAATAATCAGCAAATTATCACACCACCACATTTATGGTCTGGGAACACTTTACCTTTTTTTTTGGTTTTGCATGCAGTAAGCCTCAGAAGTGTTAAGCACATTGCCTGCTGCTGTAGCTGAGTTTTGTTGGATTAGAACTAATAACACTTTTCCTTGCCAGAGGCAATGTACTAGCAGAACAGCTAGCTAGTAAGAAATTGGCTGCCTGGGCCTTTGCTAAACTGCCTTCTATCAACACAGTTGTATCTCCATATTTCTGTATTTTCCTAGGCTCCAGAAGAATTCCTGAGAATCTGCATGGCATGTGATAGCAGGACATGTGCCCAGCCAAGCAGATCCAAGGATGCATTGAGGTTACTTGTCCCGAAAGAGGAAAGCAGAGCAACAGGTTGACCACTTCCAAAGGCAGATTGAAAACCTAGCCTAACATTAAAACTGCAGGCCACCTGACTGTAAGTGGGCCCTAGACAGTGTCAGGGTACACAACACAATGAGGTGAGGCATCCTTTCTGCTGAGCAGCTTTCTAGATCTCTCATGTTCACTTTACTCAGGTAGAAACTAAGTCACAGTCATGCTGCAAAGTAGAATTTGGAGACATAATAAACACATCACCAATGGGAAGCTCTGCTCACAAAACAGTAGATACAAGGAGGAGTGCAGGAGGGGCCATACACTTTAATTAGCTGATGATCAAGAATGTCTGGAGGGACATGAGGCAATAACTGGATGATACATACTCTGCAAACATTGGTGCTTGAGGCAGTCAGCAGCTGTATTCTTTAGTGAGATGTATGGAGAAATAGCTGCAGCCCAAGTGGTCTGCCAGGTCATGCTCATAAACACCATGCAGTCAAACGCATTCTTATGGGGAAGTGTCCCTTCCACACTTATCCCTCACAGTTCTTTCAACCCTGAGTATACTTTCACTTTTCAGTCTTGGAGATGACAATGAAGAAAAGAAAAAAAGATAAAATAAAGATAAAAAAAAGATAAATAGTATCTCAGCAGAGCAACTAGAAAAACACTCTCAATATTGATTCTCAAACCCCTTTTAATTCTCAGGAATGTAATATGTGAACTACTACTACAGGATCTGATGTCTAAGCACAGCAAGAAATTAAAACATTTATCACAGTGGCTTAAAAATGAAGACAACAGTTTCCATTTGCATGACTGCAGTCATTGCCTTTGTGCCTGCACTCCAGTTGCAGTGTATTAGCAGAGCTGAGAAGAGGCTTGCAGCCCCTCTGTTTCCAGAGGGATCAACAGTGTTGGAGCTGAGAGGGTGTTTATAGAGGTGTGCAAGAATCCCCTATTCACTTCTCACCCATGTGGCTCCAATCTACATTTTTCACATTGAACTTGTTTGAAGGCTAACATCTCCCTGACCTCACTACAGAAGAGTACTCCTCAAAGAGGCCATGCAGAGAGTAAGCACTTGTGGGACTTGAGTGGAAAAAAACAAACTCAGCACACTCAGAACTTCTCTCAGTGCTCTGCTCCCTGCACACTTCTAGTCACAAATAGAGCGTGGGGCACGTACAAACACCATTTACTTACAGAGATACTACCATATAATAAGCTTAATTACTTTCTGGTTATGATTTAATCATAGCAGCCCACACCTTGGCCTAGCACACCTACCTGAAGGAGTCCCAGGTTCAAGGGTCACGGGGATGCTGGTGTAGCTTGCACAATGAGTGCAGTTAAACTGGGCTCACGTGAGCAATGAAAACTATTGTTTGGGTAACTTTGATGTTGAACAGTGTGAATCCCTGGCCCCAGAGAGCCTCTTCCTTTTTGCAGGTTCTGGTGTTTCACAAGTCTGTTATAACAAAAGACACATTGGAAACACATCAGAAATGTGTTGAACCTGAATGAGAGGGCTGAGAGCGCTATACGATACCAACCTTTGCCTTTGACTTAGGCACGCTTCAAAATGGCTTTTATATTACCCCACCTTCTCCTACTGTCCCCTAAATGGGATTGAGAACCCTATGAATAATCAGTAACAGTGTATTAGTTGTACTTAAATGCTTTTATACATCTGGAAATACCTATCTTAGGTACTACTAGCAAACTACTCCAACCTAAAGACCACCTGACCAAAGGATTGTGGCTTTTAGAATGGAATGCACTTTCAAATGGCTCTGCTCAGCAAAGATGTAGAAGAATCAAAAGGTATTTAAGGTATTTATTGGCGTCAGCATGACTTGATAGTGTGCAACAGAACTAACCAATTGGGTCCAAATTGTGTCCATTTAATTCCTAGCATAGATCAAAACACATAGCCCTGCCAGTAAAATAATTGTTTCTTGGAGCAGGAGGCCTGCATGCAGCAGACTCTGAGTCATTCTGAAGAGTCTTCCTCACCCATCTTTGTAAATGCTAAAGCCAAGGAAAGCATTTTCATTCTGAAACTGTCAACTGTAAATCTTCCAGTAATTCAGGACCCAGTCTTTTTCTCTGCGTTTGATTTCTTGAGTACTGTCATGCCAAAAGGCAATAAATCTGTTGTGGCTTTCCCCCCCCGAATATGAATTCAATAAAAAGCTTTTATTTCTTTCTGAATCCAAAATAATCACATATTTGTGGTCCTGCTCTAGCAGTGGGGGTTGGACTAGATGATTTTTCAAGGTCCCTTCCTCTACGGGGATTGGACTAGATGACTGGACTAGGGGATTGGACTAGATGATCCCTTCCAACCCCCTAACACTCTGTGATTATCACAGGTACTCTGTCACCTAATTAAATAACAAAATGAAACAAACCAGATATAATTTAACTAGAATTTACCCAACATTTTGAATTCCACTAGTGGGTCTTAAAATGAACTGAAATTGTCTATGCTATTAGGAAATTCTGTCAAGTACATGCTTACTACTTAAAGGATTTCAAGGATGTAGCAGATAAGCTTAATGCTATTTTAGCACACATTATTTGACAATTTATGGAATTCTGTAATTTTCAAATGATTTTCATTGATCTTTCAAGGTTCTTGAAACCAACTGTTAAAAAAGAATCCAGAAAAACTTTGAATGCCTTCCCTGAAACACAACAGAATGGTATCACAATGCCAGCTGATGTGCCTTACACAACAGCTGTACTGCCAAGGTGTCTGTACTCAAGAGATACTCTGAAGGGGGCTTCTCAGTCTTCCAGAACAAGAGGGAAATTTGTTTCCTTCCTAAGTAGCACACTTCACTTCTTTGAAGTTTTGTTCCAAGTCAAGATTAGGGATGCCTCAAACAAGAACCCCCAGCTGCCATGGGGTGTGCCTTAGGCAGGCAATGATCCAGGCGTATCAGAACTAAATCCCTTTCCAGCAGCCTTAGTAATTAATCTGTTTTCATATTCCAAACAAGTCATCTCAGACTCACTTTCCAGTTCATGGAGAGCAATACATGCCATTGGTCATCTGAATTAGGCCCTGGAAGCACTTCTTTCTCTTCACTAACTGTAAAAAGAGACACCCCCCCTGACTTGTGGATCTGCATTATAGGCATGCAACTGTAGCTCACCCCAAAAATGTATTGCTGAGCAAAGACTGTTCAGTTAGAGTTGACCTAGGGAAGATAATCCTTCTTGTTTAATTACTTCCTTGAAGCAACACATATGCAAAGCACATGAAGGAAGCAGGGGAAAGAAATGAGAAATCATATCAGAGTTTACTTAGGCATTTTCCTTACCTATCAGATTTGATGTTTGCAAAGCTGCCTTTGAACTCCAGCAAACAACTTGCTTTGATATCCAGATGCAAATATCCCTGTTTGTTAAGTGGGCTGTAAATGTATTTCATAGTTCATTCCAAAGCTGCCACACATGAGCACAGCAAAGCTAAAAGCCCCAGCTGGAGTTTTCCTCTGTTGTAGAAAGATGAACAGCAGGATCATTCAGCCATCTTACTTGCAGTGACAGCAGCCTGCTCTTACTGCTAGACGTCAAGAGAGAGGTGTCAGACTGGACTTCAGCATGAAGAGGGAAGCCTGTCACATACTCAGGACAGAAGTTATCTGGGCTGCTTCCCAAGGAAAGTTTAAACAACAATGCAGACAAATTGCAACCCTTTCTTGCCCTCCAGGATTTGACATGGCAATTGAGTAACAGACTGCCCTAAAAGGAAAAAAAAAAACACCGGAGAAACAGGGCAAAACTCAGACACAAAAGACCTCTTAAACTAGAAGCTGCAAACCAGTATTTATCAAGCCTAGCACTTCTGTAAATGTGGTGACAGATTTCCAAATGGTGTATAGGAGCCTTTGGACTTAGAAAAAAATAAATGAAGTATCACCTTTTCTAGATGCTACGTCAAACTTCCTGAATCTTCAGAAATTGTTAAAACCTTCAGTGGCATGCAAGAGATTTAGCATGGTATAATATGTAACGCTTTTAAATGTCTAAATATAGTCTGTTGTACCTTTTGTGACCTCTGAGAATCGAGTTGCTTAAGCACCAGAGAAAAGGAAGAGACTGATTTCTACTTGGTTTACCTAAAGCCCTAATAGAAGTGTGTTTATTTATTTATACCAGCTGTTCTTCACTGATCTTAGCTCAAGAAGAGGTTATGAACCCATGGCATGAAAAGGACTTGCATCCCACACAAGGAAATCAGAAGTGTTTCTGGAAAAAAGAAAGACGACAAGGTCCATTTAAAGTACAAACAAAAGGACAATTCCTGGCCACAAACGACTTCATTCTCAGCCTTCGGTTCCTCTAAATGGTCAAAAGAATGTTTGCCATAGGTGCTGTGTTCAATAGAAAGTTCTCCTGAAACAGCCTTTGCACATGAACCTGCCTTCCAAGAACCTGGATTTAAGCCGGGGCCCAGTTACACAAAGACAAGTTAGCGTGACAAAAACAGATGTACACCGCATAGCATGACCCCGGACACCCGCCAGCTCCTCTCCTCCCAGGCCGGGGCCGCGGGCAGCAGGGAGAGGCGGGCGGGCTGAGGAGGCAGGTGGGCAGCGAGAGGCGGTGCTGCGCTGCGCCCCACCGCGGGCAGCCTTGTCAGGCAGCGCCCCCTGCCGCCCGCTTGGGGCGCCTCAGGCTCCGCCGCTCAGGGACAGCGATTGCCGCCGACAGCCAAGCAAACAACGACGGGCTGCGAATCCACGCCGCAGTGAACAGGAACCCGAAACCAGCTCAACTGTTTCAGCTGGCTTAGATAAGCAAAGTAGCGAGCTCCAACCCACACATCGATCAGGCTGCAGGTCCTGCAACGGAATAGTTACTCCTTGGGAAAGCTGGAGTGTAGTGCAAAAATGCCATCGACTGCCTTGCACATGAATGAAGGGTGCATGAATGGAGACCATGCTCGTTACATTTCAGATGCCTTACTCTTGCAGATAGTTGTTAAATGTAGTGAAGCTGCTTCAGGAGACAAAATTAAAAGCGACACCCCACCATCAAGTTTGCTCTGACATCAGTCCAGCCTTTACTATAAACTCACATCCCTCTAGTGCAGTGACTCAGGGACCCACAGAAGAAACCAGAAACTCAAATGGCAACTGTAACTTTTTGTTCTTCATGGAAAACGAATCAAGACATTTTCAGCTCTTACAACTGGGACAGCTTGTCAAGGGGCAGGTGATGGTGTTCGTAATCTATGCCTGTGATGCACAGAACACCAAAGCCAGAGAATGGGCAAGCGTAAAGTTTGTACAGCATCTCCTGCTGACACAAACTATACCCATCCATGTACTATCAGAGATTTTTTTATTCTGACTTATGGAAGTTGATCAGGAAAATGATTCATCTTTTTTGCTCCTTTCCTCAATTTCAGATACTGAACTCAGACAAAAGCAGGTTTCCTGGCCAGATCCCCGATACAACTGCAATACAATCACCATCACTCACAGCTCTCATGACATGGACACAATGGATTTAGTCACTTTGTTACTGCTGCATGTAAAATGGGTCTAATGTTTAAGAAGTTAAAACTACTGTAAGGTTCAACTGCTTACAGAAAGAAATATTGACTATAAATAAGTACATTATTTGTGTAAATACTTCTTTAAAAAGGCTAAAGTGAGAGATCCCAGATGGAGACCTGGTGCAGCAGTCTCAAAATGCAGTAGCATTTCCCTGTACATGCTGCATTAAAATGGTAAGCATTTACTGAATCGATGACTCAGATTATTTGAAACACTTCTACCAAGGGCCACATTTACATTTTGTCTGAACATCACTGAATATATTATCTATGGATAAATATATTTGTTAGAACTAAACACCATTAACTTTGATCCTGCATTGAAGTGAATTTAACAGCATTCATATCATCATCTGGTATTTATAACTCCTCCTCCAGTCAGAGTAGAGAAAATATGTGGAAAAAATGCTGCAGGACCAAATCTGCTCCTGCTTCCATTAGGCATCATTCTCTTCCCCTTCTGCATTTCTAGTTCCACATTACCTCAGGAACTTCCACAGAGAGATAGATACAAAGAAAACTAATGCTGGCTTTTCTGCATTGAACAGGTTTTACCCCTTCAGTTCTACAAAGCTGAATGTCATAGAAGTTCCCATTAATCACACTCACACAGAGGTTCAAAGAATTAAAATCATTAGCTGTGATGTGCAAAATTGTGTAAGGGCATGAACTAATCTGCTCTATGGCTTTCACCACAAGAAATCAGAAAACTGCCATTTGTTGGGCTGGTAACACTGCAGCTTTAAAAAAAAGGCATGAAGGACAGATCAGGCCCATCTAAAGGTGCATCTCTGCAGTCAACGCTGGGCAGGCATGCAGACACTTAACAGCACAGCAAATTAGCCTTTACAAGGCCTCCCACCCCCACAAAGCACATTACCAATGGTACACAAGCCAGCTAGTTTAATACTAACTCGTGCATTTTTATATTTGCATATTGGACTGGCAAATTCTGGACATACACAAAGTATCTATAGATACTGTGGCAACCAGAGACATTTTCTATATACAATAAAAACATGTATTTAAGGGCAAAGAGCAGCAGTATTTTCTGATGGTATGGAAAATCTGCATTCACAAGTGAGCATGAATCAGCCTGAAAGCTCACTGGTTGAGTCAGACAGATCCTGTACTGACACAGCTGTAACTAAGCAATTACACATCCCTCTTCCTGCCTGTCTTAGGGGAAAATTCAGCCTTCACCCAGTTAGTATGTGCAGATTTATGTTAAAAGAGTGGAACTAACAATTAACAACTTATTTTTTTATATTACAGACACACTATTAGAATAAAATCCAACAGTACAAAGTGCTTTAGAACACACCTTCTGTTTCCAAAGTGCTAAAAGTGGGGGCTTTTCTTCCCCCAAAAAGTTTCTAATGAAGTGTAGAAAATACCACAGATTACCAATTTTGCTACTTTTTCCTCTTCTTTTGGCCTTCTCTGTGACAGCTGTAGAGTAACCCCCTCCTTTGAAAAATACACACAAGACACAAAGATTGTACTCAACAGGTTTACTCAGACTGGACTGTTAAATGCTCAAGAAAAAGGCACAGATTAAAAGAGACTCTGATGACTCTTTTGAACACAGCAAATGGGATTTTGTTTATAAGAAAGAAAAAAAAAATACTGCTATGAATTGTATGAGCTGAAAATTCAAATATTCTTCCCTGTTCCTAATTATTGGCCTTCATTAAAATGAAATTTAAATTATATTGTATAAACATATGAAATAAAGTCTCAGTATTAGGAAGCTTTTCTTTTGTTTCCTCTATTTACAAATCTTAGTATACAATTTTTACTCTTCATTATACATTTACTACATACTCTTATCCAAACTGCGTGAGAGCAACTGCAAAGTGTGTGTTTTGAGAAAATGCTTTGCATTCAGAAAGAATCCACCTGCTTTTTCTTGGCCAGCAGTGCCAATCAGAATTTAGGGAGAGATGAGAGATGAGGGAGAGCATCCAACTCAAATGTAATCGTCCTCTACCGGTTCGCCGTTGACATCACAGTAATGGATGAAGATAGCCACCACGCGCTGGAATACGCCTTTTTTCATCTGCCGCAGCTCAGAGATCTCCTCCCCTATTGTTTCCATGCAGATGTCTGCAGACAGCTGTCCTTTCCTTCGGGGTGCATAAATAGTAGCTGTGGAAGGCACACAAGAACGAACTAGAATCTTTCCTACGAGGAAATTCACAAGCAAATCTGTTCTGCGTTCAATGAGGTACATCTTGGCAAACAAAACAAACAGCAGTCTTCCACCGAGCAACCATGTGTAAGAAATATTGTGAAAGCAGAAAAGGTGCTCTGCCTTCCCCCATATTGAAACCTTGCGATGACTCCAGTAATTATTTAATGTACACAAAGTCCATATGTCTGTGAACAAAGGGAATCCCAGCACATAACAAATGCTGCCCTCTGAGACTTATCTGACATGCTTTCAGATTATCCATTTCAGTGATCACATAAATGTTTTATAGACAACAGCAATTAAGAATAAAGCAGCAGTCTTTTCTTTATGGCTTCAACGTTATGATTTAACAGAGTAATTAGATTAAACAAGTACATACCCATTTTTTATAAGTCAGACTACATACTGAACCACCAAGCATTAAGTCTATGAATCACTCTCAAATAAAATAAAGAGAAAGAAAGGTATAGGCAAAAAAAGATTTCTCCCTCAGCCTTTTGAGCTTTATCCCCTTGAACTGGAGCTAAGTAAAAATATCCAAAATGATGCCAATTAAAAATATCCCTAACGAAGGAGATTCCAAGGTTTTCCTAATTAAGTACTGGAAGAATGCATTTTCCCTGCTACCAAGCAAGGTTCTTAACTGAGCCCTAGGAACTGCCCATTATCATATTGAAGACAAGCTCCTAAAGAGAAAGAGGCTTATCTATCTTAAACTCTAAACCACATAATATTTCTTTCCAGAGCTTTCAAGTCCAGTTCTTTCCTCTTTTCTCCCAGGCTTCTGAGAGTCTCTCTTCTCCTTGGAGAACCCTTCAGCCTACCTTAACAACCTTTCATAATGCACAGCAGAGGTCCATACACTGTCGTAGTACTATGGCCCTCTTCTCTGCTGGAGCCCCTCCTCATCCAGCTCTCAACACTGCTACAAGTAGATATTTGCAGGCTACCATAAATAACATAAAAATGAAAGCTGAAAAATAAAGTCAGGCATTGCCAGCTTGGGACCAAATGACAAGTTAAAGTTCTTTGAACATTAAAAAGAAGATTACTCACTTCTCTCATCATCCTCAAAGTCATATCTAGCATAGCTGTTTGGCTCTGCTGTTCTCAGTGATCTCAACCATGGGAAGTCAGTAATCATGGAGTAAGGGGCACCATCCACAATGCCTAAAAGACAGACAGGATGGGGGTATGAAGAGGACATTGCTGCTGCAGCATCACCACTCTTCATCAAGTAAAAGTCACCAGTATCACACGGGTTGGTCACTCTAGTGCAGAAAAGCACCTCCTCACTTCAATTTCTCCACTCTGTGTCAAAGTTCCTCCCACTTCCCTCACAAGAATTATTATTCACATCACTTTTAACTTGATACAAAGTTACTTCTCTTCCAAAGAGGTTGAATATCAGCTTTCAGCTCTCTATAAATACTCACCTTCTAGAGTGTAAATATCTCGTCCCCAAGGGTACTTGGTGTGTTTCTTCAGGTCTTCCTCAGTTCGTGTAGCTTCAGGGAAGAACTCATATTTAATAAGCTCTCTAGAGAGGAGGAGGAAGAGATTAAAGTCAGCAGTGATAGGAAACATGAAGGTAGCAGGGAGAAAAAGCAGTGGGAAATCTTATTACACAAGCTTTGCTTTAATGAGCCTGAACCCATAGAAACACTACAAGACCCTCACGCAAACCCAGTATACAATTCCTTCACTTTTGACCCAGAATATGCACAGCTCAGATGAGAAACAAATTAAGCTCACTTTTAAACATGACTCGCTATCTGTGAGGAACAATCCAACATAGCTGTGACCAAACAACCTCAAAAGTAAGTCTTAGCCATTAGTGAAAAATCAGGACAAAACTGCTGCTTTAAAACAATTAAATGAGAGTCACTGTTTACAGTTCCCTACTGCTGGAAATTTTTGCTCTTGGGGTAACTCACTCTTCTTTATTGAAAGAGTCTTGCTTACAGATTGAATGCTATTCCTCAGCCATCCTGACTGCTTCAATGTTCAGTTGCATTACTGGATGGAAGAGAACTGGCAGAATTCAACAGCATTTTTCATACTGTTAGGTTTATTTAATCTATGCTCTGTGTTAGATACATCTTGACACCAGAATTCTACACTGACTAGTGAAGGATGAATCCTAGATGGAGCAGTCAACAAACCATCTGCTTTTTAAATTGGGCTAACAGAATAGAGCGACTCTGCAGCTTGCCTGAAGCTGTAGCTGCTGAATCAGGAGTGAAGAGCAAGTACTCACTGGTTGATGTTTGCTATGGTGTCCATCCAGCTGCGAACGCGCACCTTATTGCGGACATTAGGTGGGTTACTGAATTCATGAATGATGCAAATGTGGTATGGATAAGGGCCACTAAATATCTTCTGCTCGAGGGTCAACGTGTCAACCTGTAAGAGACAGCAAGGACTTGTCATCAAGAGAAACAAAGAGAGGTCATTTTAGAGTCAAGAGTAGACATCTACTGAATTCCCCAAATATGGGAGCAATGGAAAGAAATTTTAACAGCAGATGATCAAACATGATACAGCAGAGTAAAGCTTTCCTAGTGCAGCTTTCCTAATGAATCCTCCTCAGTATTGGAATTTGAGGGGAATTGTCGATTTTCTGATGCATTTCACAACTCCAACATGTAAATAAACTTTCACAAAATTAAATAATACTCTAAACCACATTTGCTTTCACAGAATTTGTACCTGCCTCAGCTGGAGGTGGGGGTGTTTATTAGATAGTTGTGGGTTTTTTCTTCCTCACCCTTCTCTCTTTTCCTCTAGCAGTCTTACCACTGCCCTCTAAGAGATACTGTTTCAAAGGAAAGCTGGCTTTCACATCAAATTAGCCTTCCCTTTTTCAGGCAAATCAAACCTGAAAACAAAATTACTTAGAATGATAGAAACAGCATCACAGTATAATACAGAATGTTCTGGCTAGAGTGATAAATTGAAAAAAACCCAATAAATTAAAAATAAAACCACCAAACAACCACATTCCAGAAACTTAAATTCTCCTAATTACTTGTCAAATGCCCTCAGTTCACTAAATGTCAGTGCTTCCATCTCCTACACAATCTGGGGGAGGAAAGGATGGCTTCCAGTACTACAATTGTCCTGCAACCCTGTTTAGCATCAAAAGATGATGCAGCTTTTAGCAAAACCTAACAGCTGTTACTGTATCTAACAGAACATGGGTTAAAGATTTCAGACACCTATGCCTACTTCACACTCCTGCTTTTAACTAACTACAAGCTGACTTAGTAGTACCTGGGTTCTCACTGTTATTTTTAGTTATTCAGTTTGGAAGGAATTCAATGCATGGTGATTTTTTTACAGTATCTTCTAATGCAATGAATACTGGAGGTGGTAACAGTAAGTATTAAAACTTAGTCTCATTCAAGTTCCAGATTCTGTAAGAAAAGCCTTGAGGGGATAAAGCTTTAATAAACAAGCTTTTCAAACTGTGTTACTGTAACATTCACATTTCTTGTGTTAATTGAAAAATGCATGAAGCCAGAAATGGGGAAAGAATATAGACAGAACTTCAGATCTGTTCATGATGAAATGGAAGTTTGTGTACCTGCTGCATTGGACGAAGATAAATGATTCGGTTCCTTTCTGGTGGCATCCTGAGAATCTGATCCAGAATCTGATCCATGTTTAGCTTCTTGCACTGGGCATAGTCAAACCGATTGACAACTGGTGCATTTTCTACTTTTAAGTGCTTCAATACACGGCACCTTGTAGCTATGAAATCAGCAATCAAAGTTATTAAAAGACCTTGGGAGTCTCCTGTCAGATTTTCAAAGCTCAGCCTTTCAAAACAAGGCACACAAGTAACATAACAGACAACCATCAGAGTACTTTGGATAGCTGGCAATTTAACAATACTGCAAAAATAGACTAGCTGTTCATGTCTTCCACATTAGGATCAAACTTTCAATTTGTGAACTTGTATGAAAGGTCTTTTTAAAAGCTATGGCAAACTTAATCTAAACCCAGTTTTCTACCTTTGTTTCCTTTCACAAAGTCCCCTGAAACAGTCTGAGGATTGCCACAGCTAAAAAACACAGACTTAAAAATGAGATCAAATATGGTTATGTGAAGCCACACAATGTAAAATGAAGATTTTTTTCCCTAGCAATGCTGCTCATGTACTCAAAATTTAGTTCAAAGTTAATGTCTGTTCTGAGAAGTACTATGGAATACAGAAATAACTTCTTCATTCTCTGCTAAACAGAGACACCTCATTTCAGAAGTGTTATTTAATGTAGATGTTGGAGAAAACAATAAATGACTCAATGCTTAATAGAGTACTAATAACACACCCTGGCATGTGAATCTAATGCAACCTAAGTGCCACTAATTTAAAACAGATTTTTATCATGTCAAGGAGGAAAGGATCATCATGTCAGCTAAATAACCTACGGAAGCAGAAAGAAATGAAAGGGAAAACCAAGGTGCTCAAAACTAGGTTTTATCAACTTCCAATTATTGCATTATCACTCTTCAATAAACATCTCATCTTCCTGAGTGGCATATAATTTCATCTGTTGATTTTCAGATATTAATCTTTATTAAGTCTGTCACAACTTAGAAGGAAAGACATTCAAGCTGAGAAACAGAAACACTTGGTGTTCTAAGCATCAGTCTGACTTGTAGCAAAGCAGCTGATGAATACATAATAAGCAGTTGACTGACTTCAAGTATTTCTAATAATGCCAGATGGAGGAGGAACGCACGACACTGACTACATACCATGTATGAACATCATTTTAGGGCAGTCTTTCAGTACCAAATCTGTAATTCCACAATTGGTCAAGGTGATTCCAACAAGATTTTTGGATTTCAAAGTCAGTACCTGGTAAAAAAATAATAATTACTTTAAAAAAAAGAGTCTGATAGGGCAAATCCAATGAAAACAATCAAGGTAAACTCAGTTTTAAGACATAGTGCTAGAAACAGAATGTATTAACTGCATATGAATCAATGTAACACAGCTACCTGTTCACAACAGATTGGAGGCAACAAGGCTACTCAAGGTCTACTGAGAAAAAAAGATGACTTCCTGCTGATCCAACATTACAAAGCACAAAAACAACTTTACAAGGTTAAAAGAAAAATCCTATCAGAAAGCAAAATTTCTATCAGAAAAATCTAAAAAAAACCCCAAAGCAAACCTATCAACCCACCAGTCTCTCAAGAACTGCAGAGCATCACTAACCAGAATTATATAATGGGGCACATTCACAAAATACCTTAAATCAGTGAGGCTAAGCTGTTCACTGGACAGAGAGAAGAAAATAAATGCAAGTTTCTCTCCAGCAGAGATCAGAAGTAATCTCATGCACGTCTGGAATATGAGCCTTGGGTAAGGAGCCTCAATATAGAGAGGCCAGACCTTGCAATTTCTCCTCCCATGACTGATCTTTACTGCAGAAGTATTAGCTCGTGTTACTTCTACGCTGAAAGATCCTATAAAGTAACGGCTGAGTTGCTATGTCCAGAGGTAATTATACATCAAATATTAACCACAGCAGCCTATGTTGTCACTTAAAAAAAGAATAAATGCCAAAGAATTTTTTTTTTTCCCCTGCAGATAAGGAAGGACACTGTGGGAAGGCAGGATTTCATGCAGCATTATAAGCATCTGTTTAGTTTTAGCTTCTTCTCAAATCAGAGTATCAACGCACCTAACAAATTTCCTGTACATAGTTAAGATCAAAGAGATCAGCAACATCAGTTAGAACTCATCTGGCTCTACACAGAAGTCAAGCTTGCACAATTACATCACTGTTCACGAGCACCTCAGCTGATAAACCTGTAGCAAATGAAGAAAGGTCCTTACTTGAACATGATCATCTTCAATAACTGGGTCACTTGTACTCGTGGACTTGTCAGCTGTCCTTTTCCGCTTTGTGGTTTGCCGTGGCTTTGGCTTAGCCACCTCTGGAAACACAAAACCAAAGGGAAAAAAAAAAAAAGATAAAAAATATCTTTCCTCTGTTTACATATCAGGATAACAACAGAGGCATTCCCTAGCTGAAAACATCCAATAAGAACATGCATTGCTTACAAAAGCAGATGAAAATACCTGTCTGACTTGAAAACAACTTTTTCTCTTTTCCTTCTCTTTCAGGTTTGTTGCTCAGAATCATTCATACTAAATAATCTGGGGCAGAGGGGTGAGCTGTTTATAGATGAAAACAGGAATGCTGAACCTACAAGTTCAACATCACAAAGATGTGGAGCCAAGAAAATAACAGAAGATGAATTGTTAGGTCACATTGGTTCTCTGCAGCAAATTGAACATTCTTGACAAACATGAGCACCAAAACAGCGTACAAATAACCTCAAACTACTTGAAAGTCTGCTCTTTATAACTGCCACTAAATTTTTCCTAACATTGCAAAGGATGCCCAGGTATAAAATATTTTGAAGCTCCCAAGCTGTTTCTTATTCTATTTTATGCACCAGTGACCCTGAATTCCTGCTTGACTTTGAAAATAAATGGATAGATGACCACCCTTACTTCCTGCAGTAGGAGGAATAATAAAAAACCAAAGCCCTAGAATTATGTTCTGTGATTAACAGATCAAAATAGGAGATTTTACAAAAGCTAAGCTTCCTTTGGCTTCTTATAAAAATGTGTTCATAGAGATTCAAAATCAAGATAGAAGTGCAAAATACTGATGACTATTTATGAACTACACTGTACATTACCATTAAAGGAAAATAAATCTATTTTGCTACTTAACATTAAACACCACCAATAAATGTATGCTATTAACATGGGACATTCTGTGGGCCTATGAGCTCCAGAACACAGGCTACTGTAATCCACAACTTGAAAGGTATAATATTAAGTACACAACTTGTAGCACCCATGAATCATCATCATCCCTATGAATACTTTGTTCACACAGCTCCTAGAGTAGCTACAGATACTGAAGTACTTCCTAGCTATATTATAAAAGAAACTTTCCAATTTTACATTGAACTGTTCAAGCTTAAATCCAAGGCCAAGAGATCTTAACAGAAGGTTTAGCATAACATGCATTTCAAAATGTGAAAAGCTTGCTTCACTATAAATGCCAACTAAAACAAGGGTAAAAAAACCCAAACCAACAAACCCCATGACCATTGAAAGTGCAGCTTACATTTTCCCTAAAATAAAATGAAAATTACATACTTCAGTTTGTCTTTTAGCCAGCCAGTCTGTAGTGATAATGCCTTTAAAGCTTTACTGTCTTTAATATTTGACTTGTTCCACCGTTAAATCTGAGCAAGCAGCTTCTACTATCAAACAGTTTTCTCTACAGATGCCAAACCCCCCAGTGTCATTACGCTAGAATAACAGAAAATGGTCATATTCAAGACACATTTTTAGACTATTTATGGAAAAGCATTTCCAGCTCCATAACAAAGCATTTTCAGGTTATACCCTAAAGAGCTGTATAACCTATTACGAGGAAGAAAAGCACTGTAACAGCCATGCGGAAGCAGCCTATGTATTAAACAGATTTAAAAGATAGGAAAATTGCACATGAAGTCTCACACTCTGCCTCAAGTACCAGCCGCTATCTAATGCTTCCAAGAGCACAGTAAGTGCATAAAAACACAGGCATAACTGTATGGAGCTGGGAAAACAGTTTTGACTTGTGTAGGCAAAATAGAGGAAATACTGAGATTTTTCTTCATGAGCAGAACAGATCTTTTCCCTGACTAACAACTGAAACATGAAAACAGATACTTCCAGAAAGAAACCCTAATTTAATACCTAGATCTGACTCACTTCATTTGATGTTTTTGGTTATGAGTAGGGATAGACAGGAGAAATTGCTTTGATTTTCAAAGACTATTTACTAGTCAGAGCATGGTAGAACACAGACATTTTGTAATTATGCATCTGGGTGTATATCCTAGGTGATTTAAGTTAATACTTGGGAATGTTGAGATAAGCTGTAAAAACACCAAGACATATAGTGTTTGAATTGTTCCATGTTAACAGAGTAATTTAGTATGAACATTTTTTTTACCCCCAACTTGTACAGTTCTGTAACTAGCATGGTTCATGTTTCAGTTTCATTTTACCTGCCAGATATTCTCAGCAAAGATTCCTGGATATATGAAGTAATTATAAGGTGTGTTATGCCAGACTTAGATGATTTTGAGAACCAAGTATATATGGAAGAAACAGCAAGTTCCCCTCTCACATTTCTTTTCTCCCAGCATTTCTGGCTTCATTTCAGCCTTTCTGGATTTTCTTCTTATTTTATTGTTTTGTTTGTTTTACATGATGTAAAGCATAAATATTTAATAAAAACACAGTTTTCAACAAGGTTGATCATCATGTCTTATACACTTGGAAGATGCAGGTGTACAAGCTTGGCTCAGTCATATTTATGGCTTTCTTTATTGGTTGATAAAGTATCAGTTATTAACTTTTTGCCTTCTCGCTAAGATCTGGCATATCTGTTGTCTTCTTCCTTTTAAAGGGAGAATTTTAATGTGGGAGACAGTCATATATTTCAATGAATAACAGCCTCCACAGGAAGAGAGAAGCTGTCAAAGGAAGCTGCATTTGGTTTTCAAATGAGGAAAAGAAACTCTGTTTAGTATGTATGGATAACAGATAAATACTTGCATGGAGAAAGAAGTCACTGGCACACTCAGAGAGATTTGTTATTTTACCTCGCTATGACAGTGAAGTCAGACATTTCCATCAATATTCTTTTTCTTTGACAAACCACTTCGTTTTAAATTATTAACCAATAAACTTGCTCTTTAACCTCAGTGTTACCTGTGCACGTTGTAGTTGTTCAATACTGGTTTATGCCAGCATGGTAGTTTACTCAGAAATTAATATATGCTTAGAGGTCATACCTGACTCTGACACCAGAGGGACACGGGACAGCCTGCTTCTAGCTCTTGTAAGTGGTCGGCGAGGATACTCTTCTTTATCCTCCATCTCACAGCTCCTTCGCTGTGAACCCATGCTCTCCTCACTGGCAGGCCCACAGGCATTCCCACTAGTCCTCTCATCACTTGTGTCTCCCGGAGGCTTACAGTTTGGCAGAGTTCTAAGTGCAAAATCTGACGCTGTGCTATTTGGTCCATTCCTGCAGGCTCCACTCGTGGATGGGCAGTCCCCATCACAACACCCACTAGTCCTCTGTTGTGCGTCCTGTGCCTTGTAGCAGGAACACCTGGAACAAACAGAGCTCTCCTCAGTCTCTCTTTCACTGGAACCTTCGCTTTTACAAGGCAAGCAGACACACTGCCTGGATTCATCTCCAGTTGCTGGACTGGCGCCCACAGAGTGGCTATTAGCTGTCTGTGAACAGTCTGGGCTAGGAGAAACAGCATTGCAGGAGCTGGATGTTCCCGTTGATCCTGAAGCATTACTGCAACCTGGGTAAGAATCTTTGCTTTTGTTCCTCTCAGGCATGTCACTTGCTGCTTTCATGTCTGCTTTAATCTGCTCGCTTGTTACTTGACAGCCTTTCTCACAGCTGCTCTCCTCACTATGGAGGTGCTTTGTCTGACCCACTTGGCTGGCACTGCATCTCTTCCTCAGGGGCGTCTTGCCTTTACCGCTCACTGTAGGAGTTAAGTGACAGAGAACAATGAGACAACCTAATACACAGTTTAAATAACTGCTGAGTACTACTCTGTTAGAGACCACTTAAAACAGAAGGCGGTCTAGAGGCCAATGACATATCTTGTCAGGACCATTTTGCTATTGACATGTTACAGGAATCAATATCTCTAGCTGAATCTCTGCAATGTCTTGCAGCAGCTTTTACAGGGCTGTGCTGAGGTATTTGTCAGCAAACGAGACACCTATTTGCATCAGGGGTTAATACTTCCACAAAGCAACTAACTAATTAAAAAGACTAAAGCACAAAAATATGAAAAACATACTGATAATAGGCTTTTGTTTTCTTAAATGTGAGGAATAGAACCTGAGGAGTTAATTAGTAACATAGATAGGACTGAACTTCATGCTTTCAATAGCGCTCCTTAGCGCCCCCTCCTGGCTATGAGAAGTAGTATCAGTAGGTAACTGTCAGTTTAGAGATGCATTAGTCTATTTAGCTAATTATACTAAATCAAAAACATTATTGGCACTAAAAGTTTGTGCAAATTGTGTCCAAACACAGGTCATTAACTCTCGAAGCATAACTGACAATGACACTACAAGCACAGCACTCAAGTGGTTTCCTAGTTGAAACAAACAAGGAGTATGCTAGTTACAGTAGGAAGATACCAACCTGTTACAGCTTTGGCATGTCCTAGGCTTTGCAGAAATTAAACCACCAGTACATTTCTTAGTCCTTCACAATACATGATTTTTATGCTAACTGCATAGCTAAATCTTCATTAAAGCTTAATGCTGTTAATTACTTACAGGTCACAACCTGACTTCAACTTCCTCTTTTCTTGTGTACACATCAAACTACTTCACATAGAATACAAGCTACAGGAAACAGCATCTTACCTCTACTGCTGGAAAGGCTTTGTGTCATATGGTATTGGACCTAGGACTTGGACTTAAGGGCACAGATGGGCCAGGGAATGGCCCTTTTCTCTGTCTCTCTATAGCTGTCATACTACCACAAAGTTCTAGGCCCGACTCTGAATGACCCATAACAACATGCATACTACTACTGATATATATACACATGCTAAAATACTAAGTGTTGTTCCAAACTGAAGACACCACCTGAGAATTCTAATTAACCTCCAAAGCTCCGATCAAAGCAAAGCTGAACATGAAGTGTCCCTTCAGGGCTCCCAGGAACTGAGGCCAGCTACACCTCTGCTGCTTGGCAGATGAGACAAACAGTATAGCTGCAAGCTTGCCTTCACAACATGATGGGAGCTGTGTCCCTACACCTTCATTCTGAGTACTTAACAGGAAGAAAAAAGCAAGGGATAAGCAAACAAGCACACCTATTACAAATCTAGAAATAAAACTAAATATGATGGAAAGAGTGAAGCTTAGAATAAATTTTGTTTAACATTGCCCAGGAACTCATCTGTTCCACACCTGAAGGTTCTCTTGTTTCCACTGGATCTCTAACTTTTTCTTCTCCATCTGAGTAATTCTGTGCAATGCTGTTAGAGATGCAAGCTCTTGAAGTCCCCATGTTTTCTTCCTCATCCTCACTGTCTGAATCATGGACAGTAATAGGTGCTGCTTTCACAACAGGCTGAATGCCACTGGGTCCTGAAAACAGTGGAAGAAGGCCAACAGTTCATGTAAAAATTAAAGTCAAGCATGAATTAGGGCTGAAGAACTTTTAGAAGTGCTTGAAAAAAATGACAAGAGATTAATTTGATTCAATTTAGCCACCCATTTTCTGGCTACCTCATTAAAATCCAAATACAAGAAGAGCACAACACTGCATTTCAGCATTAAGGCATTCCAGTTTGGAAGGGCAAGTGTGTCACAATGTAAGACAAGACACAGGTTTTCTGTAATGTTCCCCTGCTTCACAACAGCTTAAGTAACTGCACAACTATGCATTATAAGCAGTCCCTGAAACCTCCACCACAAAGACTTCTAGAAATGTCAGTCAGAACATCTGCAATTATCCTTCTAAATCCCACCAGTAGAAGTGAAAGGAAAAGCACAAATTATCAAGCTTCAGTATACAAGTGCTTTGTAAGCCACCTCTCTTGGCTACTAACCAAAGGCATTAGCCAACCACAATGACATATTTGCCTGTGAGTAACACAAGAAATGAACATGAAGTTAAATAACCTTTTCAGGAGTTATCTTGAAAAAGTGAACAGATCCACCATACGTGTATGCTACTTCATGGTGTTGGCATATTTAGTAGAAAATTATGTTGTCCAGCAAATAGTGGCTATAAAAGAAACCAAGATTGCCTTATGTCACTAATGTGTGTCACTAATGATGGCACTAACACAAATTAAATTAAGACTGGAACAAGATGTTCCAGCTTGGAGGGGAAAAAAAAAAAAAAGAAATAAAAGGAAAAAAATAATCCATGTTGCAGTGAAAGAAGTACAGAAGTAAGGCCATTAACACCACCACAGTAACATGGCAAGATCATTTAGCCCTTCTTGAGTCTTTCACTGGGCACAAAATATGGCTTTCAGATCAAGCTATTTTACTCCATATGCAAAAGCAAACTGGGGACTGTAAAATAGAATAAATTTCTTCACAGCAGTAAGCTGTGCCAGCATCATTATTCCAAACACACCAGACAATCAAGATGAATAAAACCATCCAAAACCAGATTTAGACTGAAAAATTTAACCCCTCAAAAAGGGAATAGCAAAAGGTAATTTACTTCCAAAACCAGTTACCTGCTTGCTCTTCATCAATCTCCATAGTAACAACAGCCTGGCTGTGAGTTGGGAGCTCATTTGGGCCCTGCCCAGCAGCCATCCCGTCTTCCTGTGCTACCTCCTCCATCTCATTCAGTGCTGGAAAGATTAAGAGGAGGTCAAGACGAAACAGAAGGTACACAGCTCACAAGCACAGGGGGAATTCAACCAGCACACCGAATCAGAGAATCAAGAAATAATCAGTAGATGCCTTGATTCCTTCAGTGAGTCTCCAGACTGCACCAAGTCTCTCAGGTTTGTTCTATATCTCTTTACCCAAGGCCCTAACCCTCAAACTTTTAAGGCTTGCTTCTCTCAAATGTTCCACTCCTTTCCAAAAGTCTTGTTCTACTGCAGCAAGCAGCATAACCAGGATTTTTGTATTCATTCCCTACCATGACTTCTGCCTTTGCTGGGAAAATTTTAAAATAGATTGACACTGTGATGTACTCCCAGTTCTGACCAGAAAACACTTCACAGCTCCACAGATGAGTATCACACTGAAACTCTACACTGCTAACCACTGTAGTGATGTATATCCTCAAATTCTAAGGTGCCTCTAAGCTATTAGAGACAATATAAAGTTTCTGTCACACAGGTATCAGAGACATGCAGACAGTCCTCAGGAAAAAAAGTTAAATACCATGAAATGAAAGAACAACTAGCTTTTGATGCATCATATTATTATCCCCTCTAGGTCTCTACATAAGTGGTAATGCAAGTCAAATTATCTCTCTACAAAGGTCCACAAAGATCAGAGATTACCCTCAGCTGCAATCTGCTGCTCTTCAGCTTGACCATCCTGCCGCAGCTCATTCTCCTCATTCTGGTCATTTGGCTGTTGGTGATTGTTGTGGTGCATGTTTGGATTATTGTTATTCTGGTGGTTATTGTTGTTGTCATTGTCATTGTTAGAGTTCTGATTGCTGACTAGGGCAGAAGAGACACCAATTCCTGTGCCTGCACTTAGGCCCACACGAGCACACCCCTGAAAGCAAACAGCAGCTATTAAGACTTGAAAACACAGAGGCGTTATCTCAATAACATACTCTAATGCCAACAGCAGCACCCAAGATAGGACAATGATACACACATGAAGAACAGGGAAATTGCTGCCAGTACTTCCTTGTGTTACACATTGCAAAGGTCCATCTCAAGTTTGGCAACCCAGAAAACTTTGTTAAAGGTGACTCCAGAAAACATATAACCTTACTTCATTAAATTGTATTTCATTTGCTGTGAGATCAAATTACATCAATACAATCAGCAGCTTATATAGTCCTACCAGAACACAGAAGCTTCAAAGTAGAATTAATGGTCAAAGAAAGCTTTTTTTTTTTGGCTTTTTCTGTAGGCAGGTTTCATTACGTTGCAACAGCTGTTAGAAAGATTTGTTACAGTGTGGGAGAGGTGACAACATGAAGAAATTAAATTCCTAAACAATGAAAACACTCCAAACAGGGAACACTACCTCCATTTCAGCCACTGCAAAATCATAACAATTACTTAGCATTGTAAACAGATCCTTTAGTGTGAAGCAATTTAAATTAGCAGCAAAATGAAGTAGCAGCAGAGACCTCAACAGAACTTATTTCCCAGTCACATATTCATAGACCATCACACCTTGCCACTGTTCCCATCTGCAGAAGGATCATTCTCCTTAACATATCATGAGAATAGCAACTGCAAAGCAAAGCTGTATTCGTACCAAGCTATTTAACAAATTGCAGCTTCTAAAAGAACACAAAACAGGTGGAGCTCACCATATTTCTAATGAGCTGGTAACAATAAAAAGCAAACCCATCCACTGAAAGACTCACCTTAGGAGGTTCACGGAACATCTGATCCAGAGAAATAAATTCTAAGCTGGGCAGTAACTCAATGAACTGACTGAAAGAATCGAGCTTTATCGCATGGCATCGCACCAGGGTGAGGTCAACCAGGCGAGTCCACCTTGAATGATCTGTGGAAGAGAAGAAATGCATTTCCTTAAGGATTCCTCTCTTGCTTATTTTTCCTTATACCCTTTTCAGATATGAGAGTAGGCATCTTCTGTATCTCCATTCTGACTGTTACCAGCATCATTATGATTCCAAACCAAGGACCATCTACTGTACTTACTAAGAAACAGAACAAGCAGTACTATGAGCAGAAAAATTCTGTTCTAATATCACAGTAATTCATATAACATCCCTAAAATTTCAAAGGTGTGCAATACCTGTGATCCAATTATTTGGGTTATGTAGATGTGGGCAGTTGTAAATGACCAGATACTTGATGCAAGAAAAAACTTCATTTACAGCTTTCATACCAATATCTGTAATAATTCCTGGATTTTCAACCACATCAGCCAAGCCATACTTCACCAAGTCTCCATTCGTCATTTTACCTATCAAAAAAGATAGCAGCAAACACAGCAGGAAATTTCAGAAAGTTACCTTCTATAGCATGATTTTCTAACTCCCTATTTTAGTCCAATCTCAGAAAATAGATCACATTACTTCAGTTCAATAAAGCTAAGACTTTTTCTTCTCTAAGCAAGAAAAACGTATTTGGCTCCCTGACATCAGCAGCCTCAATGGGGGTATGTTAATATTTCTGCATCACTTAGATTACTGGAAACAGATTGACTTATTTAATCCTTGTCTATGTCAAATAATTTATGTATATAAAAATGCCATACACTGTAGTAAAAACTCGTCAACATATCCTAGATGAAGAGTCTCAAACTGAGGAAATTCCAGTTCAGCCATCTTCAAAGCAGAAAAAACACCATCTTTGGTCAAGGAAGGCTGGATCCGCACTTCATGCAACCTGAATGGGATTAAGAATTGTTCCATTAAAAGGCATGCCAAAACAATTGCCATAGAAACCACTCGAGAAGATGCACTCTCTTAATGAAACGAAAGTATTCTCTCAAAAATGGTAGGATTAAGAGTATATTTGTGCAGCTTTATCTTTTTGACAGTTACATAGCTATATAGTTGAAATGCACAACATCACACTTTTCAGATACAGGTCTAGGAAGAAGGCTAATGATACAAAGCAATTCAAAAACAGGTAACTCAAATTATTTTAGCCACAGAATACTCCAGAAATATAAAGCTTTAATGAATAGAATAGACCAGACCAGGTTGGAGGAGACCTTTGAGATCATCGAGTCCAACCTATCATCCAATGCAATCTAATCAACTAAACCATGGCACCAAGAGCCTCATCCAGGCTCTTCCTAAACACCTCCAGTGATGGTAACTCCACCACCTCCCTGGGCAGCACATTCCAATGGCAAATCACTCTCTATGAAGAACTTCTTCCTAACATCCAGCCTAAACTTCCCCTGGCACGGCTTGAGACTGTGTCCTCTTGTTCTGGTGCTGGTTGCCTGGGAGAAGAGACCAACCCCCACCTGGCTACAAGCTCCCTTCAGGTAGTTGTAGACAGCAATAAGGTCTCCCCTAAGCCTCCTCTTCTCCAGGCTCAGCAATCCCAGCTCCCTCAGCCCCTCCTGATAGGGTTTGTGCTCCAAACCCCTCCCCAGCTTTGTTGCCCTTCTCTGGACAAGTTCCAGCAAGTCAACAATCTTTCCTAAACTGAGGGGCCCAGAACTGGACACAATATTTGAGGTGTAGCCTAACCAGTGCTGAGTACAGGGCTGTTCTCCTTTTTCATGTTCTTGGACTTCATTAGTTAGATACCATTTTGAAAAAGAAGGGGACTGAAAACCCAAAATCTAAAGGCCCATACCTTCGTGCAGCAGTTATGATGAGGTAGCCAAGATCCACTTCAAGTGCATTCTTGCAAGCTCCCAGAACTATAGTGTGCAAATTCCTAAAACCACCTGATAAACATTTTAAAAACCATTATTTCTTTCAGTTACAGAACACCACCTTAAGACTTACACATTTCCACCAGTGTTGTGCTGACAAGCGAGTTAAACTACACCTTTTTCAGGAAATCAATAAACCACATCTGCACTCAACTCCCCTCCAATTCTACTAGTTATCACCAACAAATGCAACTGGAAAGTTAGCTCATCAGGCAGGAGTTAACTGTAGCTAAAAGATCAAACCAATACTAGTACAGAGCTATAGTTAGCACCACAACAATAGTTTGAAACTTGATACTTGTAAAACAGTCATCAAGAAAGGCTATGCTACAGACAAAAAAGCTAAGCTTCACATGCCTCCAGTACTCGCTACAATTTTTGTTTGGTTTAGATATGGGAGGTAAGAAGCTTCATACCTGATCTCCAGCTGTCTTCTACCACATGCTGGATAAGTCCTCCAAGAAACGGAACACGAACCAGTTCTAAATGCTCTAAATTTCGAGCAGAAGCCAGGCCCGTCACTAGGGGAACGTACTTCAAAGAATTTGTGGGTCCTACATCATACAAACCAAGACAGACAAGGAAGGTTGTTCACTGAACATCGAATGCATCATGTTAAAGAATTAAAAATGTCCATAGATATAGAGCTAGAAATCAATAGAACTACACAGCATCAAGTAATCTGCAGGACAAGGGAACATTCCTATCCAAGGTAATGAATAAAATGACTGTTTTCAGATCTTGCATTCTTAGGTTTCCATTTACAGTTGGTGCCTATGCAACTTTAACAATTAAGACTTCCTCCATGCTAAAACCTCCCCTCCACATAGGAATCCCTCTTACCGGCACAGTTCCTCATGACAAAAGCGCGTAAGCTGATACAAAGGAAATCTTTAAAAGGCTGTGGTTTGGTGAGTCTCACCCACTTCAAATAAAGGTGCCTCAGCATTGGGATACAAGGGATCTCAGGGACATTCACCCCTAGTAATACATAAACAAAACATTTTAAACAAGCTTTAAACTATCAACTCCAGGACAAATTTCTTTGGCTGAATATTCTGGCTTTTAAAAGGAAGTCTATTTTTGCTATGTGGCATGTGAGAAAAGCTGCAAACATTTGAAACACAAGTTCTTCACCTCAGTTTGTCAACACAGTATTTTAGAATTTGCCCTTTGGACCTGCTGTCCTGTACACAGCAAGTCGTATTTCAAAAATGCCATGTGCCAAATTCCCTCTCCTAAAGTGAATCACAACTCCGCAGAGTTTCAAAGCCTTGAAATTCACCTGTGTCGAAGCAAACTACTTCACCATTACCACACTCACCTACTAAGTGCAAAGTCTGGATTTTAGCTCCTATAGGAATTTTCAGCTTGTTTTCAGGAGGAATTGGAAAAGCACCATTACGGTTACGAAACTTCCCTAAAATGTGAACTTGTGGCATGTATGTCCAAATAGCTTCCACCAGTTCTAAATGAGAGGTCTCAACACCCTGGATAAAAAGAAGCAAAGCAAGCACTAACACCAGTTCAAGCAACATCATCCTCTTAACCGTGTACATTCCTCAGTAACATGCTATGCATAATGCAACATGATATTTCACTTTTCATTTGTAGCAAGACTTGTCTTTTTAGAAGCAGAGGGATCAGAGTTTTAATTAATCTCTGGACTTCAGAGCACCCACTGGTGCAACTGAAAATAGCACACATTTGCAAATACGGTCACAACTAACTGCTGCTCTGTACAGCTAGACCTGAATACAAAAGCCAGGTCTGAACACAAGGCTTTGTAAGCAATGAAGCTGAGACACATTTCTTCAGCAGCTGAGATGATGCACGTCAACAGAACAGAAGGAAGTTCTCTTGTAACAACTTACCAGCAGATTTGGACAGGCCTGCAAAGCCTCTAAAACTCCAGGAATGCTGAAAGCTTCGTGGCCACGGACTCTGCGTCTTTCAAGATACCTGGGATGAAGACCATAAAGTTGTTCAATGTCTGGCATCTTCCTCAGCAGTGTTAGGAAGCTGGAATCAGTGAAACCTAAGATGACAACAACAGATTTGGTATTTGTGTGACAGCATACACCTAGCTGTAAAGGGAAACCAAAAACATTGTTCTCTTCATATGGCAGAGTAAATTCTACACTGTTGAAAGATGTACTCAATGAAGCAATAGCTTATTTTCTACTTCCAGGTTCTAAAAATCATGACCTACATACTCTTCTGCCTTGAATTTTACAGGCCTACTACAGATTTCCTTCAGTGCAGCTTCATGGCTACAGGGTTAACTATGCTTTTTCCCTTCTCAGATGAAGGGCCTCTGAAGACTATCAGGCTTTGTGCCTATCTTTTCTGGCATTCCATTTATCAACTATGTGGCTTAAAAATGCCCAGCTGGATGAGCTGCATGCAGTTCATCACTATTCACCATAGCTCATAATTCTCAAACAAATATGACAGTTTCTTAAAGCACAGGATTATTTTTCTCTGACATAAACCAAAACATAGAAGTTGATTTTGAACTAGTTAAGTTATCAGTATTTACATCTATCTCAGGTTAGGTCTAACCATCTACCTGGTATCAGTGCTAATAAAGCTAACTTCACTTCCAGAATTCACTCAATTTAGATCTCTCCCCCAATAAATCCCAGCAGTGTAACTTAAATCCAACAGAAATCCTAATACTCACAGGGTTGACCTAGGCTGCCCAATTTATTTATTGATCTGAAGATGGCTTGAGATGTGACATCAAAGCTTATTTATTCTTACATTAAGTGTTGGCAGATGAGTTGCTCTCTCATTCCATTGTATTTTTTCCTGCCTGCATGCAAACAGCCTCTTCTTGGATTAACCCTTGGATTAACTCCCTTACAATAATCAGATAAACACAGATTGTATTTATAGGTTGCTACAGAGAATCCCCATTTCTGCTACAGTAATATCCAGTATATACACACACATGCACACCCACACAGACACAGATAATTTTTCAGACCATGTACTCAAGGAAGCCACTCAAATGTCATAGAAGTCAAAAGAAAATTAACTCCTTTACTGCTTTTGAAAATTCACCCTGCATATGCCATTATAAATACAAGGCCAGCACAGCCAGTTTTGCTCAATACCACTTTAATGCCATGTCTGAGTGAGGGTGTTACTCACCAGTGGGCATGTATTCCCACCAACGGCCTGCACAGAGATCCACAACCTTCACTACTCGCAGATAAAGAGTCACTGCTTCCTTCAGCTTCCGGGACAGGCATTCCATGCACATGATATCCTGCAAGGGAAGGTACCTTTGGGAGAGGAAAAAACACCCCTCTGATTTATCAAAAGTGGATCCTTTTTAGCTTTTTCCAAACTAAAGACCATTGCAAGCATGACCACGCAAATTCATGTATTTCTAACACTCAAGACTGATGCAGACAGAATTTTCCGACTATACCTTAAGAAAGGGTGAAGTGCTGCTAAGCAGAATGACTCATCAATTTCTGACACTGGATATTTGGATACTTAAGGTATAAATTTAATATTGAAATTTAGACACACGTTAGTTCTGCCCACCCATAGTTGGCACAATAGTTTCTCTAAGGCTTAATTAATGGCATTTCCATTTTCTAGCACATACTGACATGCTCAGTTTACAACATTTTGGAGAGCTAGTTTTCAAGTAACTTTTAAGACATTGTGTTTTCAATATAAAAAGCATATATGGACATCATAGAGAAGATCTGTGTTGCAGGGAAGGTTATGGAATCACCCAAGCTCCCTTCCACACACTGATTCAGATGGAACAATGCCATAACATAATAGAATAGTTTGGGTTGGAATGGACCTCCAAAGGTCATCTAGGCCAATCCCCCAACAGTAAGCAGGGGCATCCTCCACTAGATCAGGTTGCTCACAGCCTTGTTGAGCCTGACCTTGAATACATCCAGGTATGGGGCCTCAATTACCTCCCTGGGCAACCTGTTCTAGTGTTCTACCACCCTCATGGCAAAGAAACTTGTTCCTCTCATCCAACCTAAATCTACTCTTCTCTGATTTCAATCCACTGCCCCTCATCCTATCACTACAGGCCTTTGTAAACAGTCCCTCTGCAGCCCTCCTGAAGTCCCCTTCAGGCTGCTATCAGGTCTCCCTGGAACCGTCTCTTCTCCAGGATGAATAACCCCAGCTCCCTCAGCCTGTCCTTGCAGAAGAAGCGCTCCAGCCCTCTGAACTATGCACTACCCAAGATACATTTCTGCCCTAAAAATCAATATTTAAACACTTGTTACCACACGCTGGTGAACAGAATTTAATCTTTCTTCTTCGTTCTATCATTCACAACCTTGACATAAATTCATTTTTTGAAGTAATCAAATGAATTCTGGGACTGAAAAAGAAATCATTTAGCACCCCTTTTCATCCAGTTTTTATCCATCTGTTCTCTCAAAGCGCATTTGCACTTTTTGAATACTTTGTGACACAAGCAGAAAAAAATAAATAGAAACAATGTAATTATAAAGAACAGCCTTCTGACAAACTGCTCACCTAAAAATGTGGCAAAGCACTTCATGAGAGAGTTGGTTCATATAATCTTTTGGCTCATCAGCTTTGGTAGACTCAGAGCTTTCCCTGTTTGCTGAGCATGGTTTCACATTTTTCCGCCGGGGACCCATATTTGCAAAGATTTCTGATGAAAGGAAATGGTCACAATGTTACGCAAACTCAGTGCAACTGAAAGAGAAAAATGACAGAGAGCAGAGGAGGGTACACCAAGTAAGCTGCACTTACTAAAAACCACCAGCAAAATCTGACAGTAAGGACAAGATCCAGTATAGGTGAACCAAGCTTACTAAATTCTAGCACGACGTCAAAATAATTCCATTTTTCCTAGCACGCTAAGTCTGAGAAATACCCTCAGGGAAATTGACAAAGAGGAAAAACACCACAGGTATAAATCAGAGATCAGCTCTTCTGCATGAATGTCTTCACAGGAATCATCCACACACTAATTGAAGATAAATCACAGGAAAAAAATGTGCAGAGTACACAGGTTAGCAAGCAAACACCAACCAGAACATCTTCCAGCGAAGAAGAAAGGCCAAAGACTATGTCTAGCAGAAAAATAGTTTTCCCTGTAGGAAAAAAGCAAGCTCCTATAGATTATTCCCCCCCCCAAATTCTACTAAAGGTCCTCAACTTAGCTTTTCTTAAAGAATACCAAAAAACATATTCAGGTTGTATAGTTGAAGAACAAAACCCCAGAAAAACCTGAAAGACCTCAGCAGCATTGTGCAGGATATCTTCTCCTCTCTCCCCTTACTGAACTAATGTGTTCATGTCTAGGTTGTTCCTGCAGCACACATACAGGCACAGGAGGACTGAAGCAGCAAGAATGTATGTTTCATTTTAAAACACATAAATTGATCACAAGAAGTAATAAGTAAGTATCTAAAATAAATATGAACTTGATGTTAACAGAGTAACTGAGTTAACAGCTCAAGCAGATGGAGCAGCATAAGAAATGTCTTCACTACTGCTATTTAGCTGAGGAATGCTTTCTGGTAAGTAGGGTAAAGCATCATTAACTCAGTAAACCTGTTTAACAGGCTGAATACCAAAATTCAGTGGATGAGTAAAACAACTTAAAAAAAAAAAAAAAAAGAGAGACAGATTTTGGAAAACACAGCAGAAATGCATCTCTTACTGCCCTCACTGCAATGCAAATGCCCTGCACATTATGTTTCACATTATACGTTAGTGGCAATTGAGAAGGCAAGCAAAGCACCTCACCGACATAAAAAACAGAAATTTTGCTTTCTCCACAGAAATTTATAAGCTGGCATAAAATCTGAAGTATTGATAGATTCACTGTGATCTAATTATTGAAAACCGTGTGCTTTCACACATTTTCCATATGCATTTTAAATTAGCAACTCTACGCTGTCATAATTAATTGTATATAAAAGGGTGTTATTCAAACAGCTGGACTGGCATCTCCTGCCTGTGAATAGCATGAGATGTAGCTCTGCTCCTTTGGATTGTCTGGGACTTCGCTGGCCAAAGCCGAAGACACCGCGTTTGCTGCCTGCACATACATGACCCTTCTTTTTGGTGCATACTGGAAAGGTTTAGTATGTTTGTAATCCTGCACTGTAATATTCAATTTCACAAAGCTCAAAACTGACTTGGCATTACTCATGAGACTGGATTCTGACAAAAACAAGTATTACATGGATTCCCATCGAATGTCAACTGATGACTTAATTTGAACAGAGGGCAGGACACAATGTAAAAAATTCCAGATTGATGCAGACACATGACAGAGTACAACACAGCAGCATTTAAAAGACAGCACTGAAAGGATTGTGATATAATGTAAGAGGAAAAAAACAGTAACAGATGAGTAGAAAGGAAAAAAAGGCTGAAAGAATCCTGTAAGATTTAAATGCAATGAGAACAGACCTGCCCTCTGAGTCTGGACTGTAGCTTACTTTAGCTCCTGCCATTACGACAAAAACAAATGACCTAGTCTCTTATGAGGCAGCATTTTCTGCAGAATACATGCTTCTCTTGACATTATTTTATGCTAACACACGCAGCTTTAACATCTCAATGTACATGAGGAAGTCAACCCCATTAAAAAACAAACAAACACCACCAACCCACAAACCCACCACCCCAAAAAACCCTTCAGATATTAACAAAACTGAAAAAAAACCCGGAGTTTTGCCTTCCTCGACCCAATTAATACACGGGTCTTTGTATGAAACAACTCGATGTGTCTCCTTCTTGATTAGTAACTGCTACACTAAGAAGGCTGAAAGCTTAAAAAGCGCCGGGGAGGGCCGCACCATCCCGCAGAAACGTCAGCTGAGGAGAAGAATGTGGAGAGCACAGCTACGGACAGTCTGACACGCTCTAATTTAAGAAATGTGTTTTCTTATTGAGAGAAGCGGAGGGAGGGGGGAGCAAGAAAGAGAGGAAGAAAGAGGGGGGAGGGGAGGTGGAGAACGAACAAGTTTATTTTTGCTTAGACAAGCTATTCAGAAGCAGGTTTCCCCACAGCCCTCTCGCTGCAGCTTCCTCAGCGAGGATGTTGGGGGGGAGGGTGGCGGGGCGGTGACGGCAGCCGCCCCTAACGCGGTGTCTCAGGGCTTCCCCCTCACTCCCGCAGCAGCAAGACTGACAGCAGCTTTCCTTAGGGCCTGTCACACGGGGGAACGGCTCTCAGCGGCCCCAGGCCGGGCCGCCCCGAGGCCCTGCTGCCGGACAACGACACCCCAGCCGGCGAATAGGGACAGCGGTAGTAATCTGCCGCACCAGGCCTATCCTCCGCAAGAGGCTAGGAGGGCAACAGCCTCCAGCTCGCCGATGCCCATCGGCTCAGCCCCCCACCCCGCGCCGCTGGCCCGCAGCTCGTTGCCGGCCCGCAGGTCCTTACCTGCCCCTCAGCGCCGCCCTGTTATTGTGGCCGCGGGGGGAGGGTTAACCCCGGCAGCCGCTTCCTGCGCGGCCCCTTCCGCCAGCGCCGCCGCGCTTCCGGCCCCACTTCCGGCGCCGGTCTGGGGCGGGATCTGGGATTCTCTGCAGCCATCTTGAGGGCAGCGAAGGGCGGGGCTCTACTGCCGACATCTTGAGTGCGGCGGCGCGTCTATCATCTTCAATGTGTGGCCCAGGGGGCCGCCATCTCTGTGGTGGCTACAGTGCGGGGCGTGGGTCCCGCCATAGCCTCTGCTGCGCTGGGCTCACCTCACCTAGCGGCAGCTGTGGGAATGCGTGTCCACAGCCCTGTGACAGCGCAGAGACCGCCAGGTCAGACCCCTGAGAGCATTAAATACCATGTGAGGTACAAGGACATAAATTGAGAATTTAAGAGAAAGAACTGAAGTAGCCCTGAAAGGTTGGCGAGGATTTCTGTCACAGCAGCATAAACCGCACACGTGTGGCAGCGTACCTCTGTCGTTGTGGATTGGAAACAGTTAAACAGGCTACAGTGTGACTGAGGTCACTTTGCACACACAGGGAGGGGAAAGTAGTTTACAAAAATCATACCCGGGCCCAGAGCTGTGCACGAATTGACAAGTGATAGCTATTTGTCATCTACAGAGGCTTTAGCCTGGCACCAGGTGTCCTGCTGGCTGCCTTTGCCAGTGTATTTGCAACATTTCATGAGTCTTTATTGAAGGCGTGTTTTAACCAGGGGATTTGGATTGATCCCAGTTAAAAAAGGAGAAAAAGAGGGAATTTACTAAACATCTCGGAGGCACATTTCATGCAAACCCCAAGGAACTGGGTAACAAAGCCCATTTATTACCGAGCAGACTGTGGCCGACACAAAGCCCTGTGGTAAAATGTGAAGAAACAAAATACATTTTTAGTTCAACTTCGCAGAACAAGCAGAGTGAGTCACAGAGAAGCTATTAGGGAAAAAAAAAATATGAAAAAAGATGCAGAAAGAAGCACCAAAACCACCCCTTTGGAAGCACTGCACAGCAAATACATGCAGTAGCAGTCACGTTTAGCCATACGCTACTCTTTATCTGCTCAGCTGTGAGATGGCTTCAGGAAGTGTTCTTGCTTAGCTTTCCCTCTGGCATATTGGAAGCAATTCTCGTGACTACAAAATCAAATAACTGCTCTGAGTCTTGTTTCTCCTCATCCCTCAGCCACCTTCTCACGTCCTCACTGCTATGTTACGTGAAAGACAACAGGAACGTCTGTTGGCCAATACCTTGTACAATCTTCCCACGGCCTGGCACATTATATTCCTGTAAGATTCTTTCAGTACTGAGAAAAAGCAGAAGGTGGCCACATAGAACAGAAAATGAATGACCCAGTGATAGAATGAGAAAATTAATACAGTCCTGTATGCTTTAAAGAAAAGAGTCTCTCAATACTTACCAGTCCCTCAGAGATGTTTCCAAGCTTTAGCCTTCCAAGACAAGGAATGCTCTCCATCCCAATCAAACTAGGCACTAACTCCATATAAAATGGATAGCAAAAACTCATCAACACTCTAAAAGTTAAAGGTTCTAAGGGAACACTTTATTAAATACCCATTTATCTCCAAACTGAAAGTTGAATCTGAGAACACATGGACTATAGCACCTTGTGAAAAATTTATGCATGACTTTTCTTGTGTCTGTTCCTACTCCAGCAGCATAGTGCTTAGAAAAATATCCCTTAGCATTACCAAAACTCCCAACACATCACCATTGTCTTCCATATTTGTAAGAAATGGGTACTAGTGTGTCTCACCTGCATCACTGAGTCAGCAGTTAGTTATTTTGCTCCTTTCCCCACAGCTGATACCTGAGAAAAGTGAATCAAAGAGATTCTGACATACAGGATGCCTCTTCCACATCAGTAGTATTTTCACCAAGGTTTAAATATCTAGCCTCAAGATTTTGTGTCTTCTTCAGTTAGAAATATTCTCTTCTTACAAAAGGTGAGTTCTGTTTTCTCCTCTTTACCCTGAAGAAGTGTCCAACAATGTTTTACAAAACTTCATTAGCACAGCACTGATACTATAAAATGTTTAATTCATATTGCTAATACCTGGTGTTGCTTGCCTGTTTGATTGAAATGCCACCATAGTATTGGTATCCATACCTGGATGTTACAACTTGCAATCACAGAATGGTAGGGGTTTGAAAGGACCTCCAGAGATCATCTAGTCCTACCCCCCTGCTAACACAGATTCACCTTGATCAGGTTGCACAGGATCACATCCAGGTGGGTTTTGAAAGTCTTCAGAGGAGACCCCACAGCCTCTCTGGGCAGCCTGGTCCAGTGGTCTGTCACCCTCAAAGTAAAGAAATTTTTCCATAAGTTCAAGTGAAATCTCCTGTGTTTGAGTTTGTAGCCATTGCCTCTTGTCCTAATTTAGGCACCACTGAGAAGAACCCATTTCCATCCTCATGGGCTCCACCCTTTAGATATCTATATGAATTTACAAGATCCCCTCCTCAGTCTTCTCTTTTCCAGCTGGCTACGTGTTTGGCCATGAAACATAATTTAAATATAGAGGGTTCTGGGACTACATGTCTCTTCCAGTTAGGGAAGGTAGTCTCAGCTTGGACTGTTACCTGTTTGCAATAGTGCAGTTACAGGAACCATAGTGCTCTTGGCAGTCACGTAAGTTTACAAAGTCATGTAATCACTGCTCACTAATTCTTTAATTATGGAAAGGTTATGAAAAAATGGTGCATACATTTGTAGAAAAAATTTGGTGCTGAATACTTGAATTCACAGAAGAAGGTACCTTTCTAGTGTCATCTGGACTCTTCTGAATTGTATTCCCCATTGAGAGACAGTTCAGATGCTCAGTGATTGCATTCAGAAGAGCCACGTAACATTCTTTGGTTGCTTGCAAAGATAGAGGCATTGCTTAGAAACTCCTATGAACTACTGGCTGTTTAATTTCACACACAAGTGACAAGGAGTATCAGTTTTTGTCAGCTTGTGGGAAGGTTACAAGGAACCCTTTGTGGCAGAATGTGCTGGTACCGCTGAGAGATGCAATCTGCTAACAGTCACCACGTGCACCTCTCCTCTCCTTTACGAGGGTGCGGTGCCTGGTAAAACAGCAGGCCTAAGAGACTGTGCTGCAAGACAATTAAGAAATAAAAACAGATTCCAGAAATGCTACCCAAGAAAGTGGCTGAATCATCATCCCTGGAGGTATCTAAAAGATGTGTAGACATGATGGTTAAGGACATGGTTTAGCAGTGAGCTTGGTAGTGGTAAGTTGATGCTTGGACTCAATGGTCTTGAAGGTCTTTTTCAGCCTGAACAATTCTATGATACTAAACACAATAAATTTTTCGCAGTGTAGGTAATAAAAAAGCCAAACAGTATAACATCTTAGTGTCTGCACTCTTCCCTCAGGGCTGGCATGGGGTGAAGGGCAATAGGGGCAGAGGTATATTCTGTGATTTCACATATTTACAAAGGGAGCACTGGAAGGTGTTCTCCCTTGAGGTCCAGGATGTTATGAGCTTAAGATAAAATAGTCAAAAATGTCTTCTGCTTGTATTCTCAAATTGTGACACTAAAGGCCTGGGTTTGGTTTGTTGTATTGGTGTGTTGTATTGGTTTGTTTGTTTGTTTTAAAATGTTTAGTATTATTATAAGATTCAGAAACACTGAATAACTGTAATTACTAAAAATGCTCTGCAAGCATGAGATAACCTTTGAGCTATTTGAGTGTGAGCAGCCTGATCATTATCACACTGGTTTTAGAGCAGGGATAGAGTGCAGCTCTCCAAGCTGACCAGACACTGATGCACTATAATGAAGCCAGTAGAATGTGAATTCTGTTCCATTAGAATTCATCAGTCAGTCACCTGGTATTATTTTCAATCCAGAGATATGGGATTCTGGTCTGATCTAAAGAATGATTTATGTGATAGGGTCTGTAGAGCATAGTTGGTAATTTTTCATCTTGTCCTTGATGTCTTTAAGAAGGTAATTGCTAGTGTAAGAGTCAGGAGATCTGGGTGTTGGTTCTGCCTCACCCATACACCTCTGATATATAAGAAGCTTTAATCAAAGTGGCTACACCCCTCCTCAACAGCTTGCTTTCCAGGTCAGCCTCTGAAGTCTTAGTGATAGGGTCCATCTCATTGAGCACATGGAGCAACAGTGCTCTTCATATGCTTTTAATTATCATGCTAGAACAATGCCAGTAACAACAGTAACAGAAAACATCAATAACAACAGTATCTGAAAATACAATGCAGGCTGTATGGAGAAGTGAAGTAGCTTTACCATAGCAATGGAATTTTCTTTTGCAGGAATCCACCCCATCTGATTTTCCGACCTGTATTTCATTACCTCTTGTCCTAGAAATGAAAATGTCATAAGACCTTACTGTGAAAGCTTTTCCTTCTCCTCCAATTTTAAACACATACACCAACAATGTTTGAGTACCTTTTCAGTGCAGAGGTTTGATGCTCAATGAGTTCTATTTTTCCATTCAATGCCAATATCTGGCTACCTCTATTTTGTTTTCTAGCAAACAGATGTGGAGCATGTTTGATCAGCTCACTCAAGCTACATACATTTTTCCTACCCCATATTTCTGTGTTGTTGCTCCATCACATGAACTTGACTGTCCAGATTGTCCAGCCACTTCAGCATTTTCTTCAGTCATTTACAGCAATTTGCAAATCATGTTCTTTGTTCTGGTATGTGGCAAATGCTGGTGTGCTTCTCTGCAGCCCTGGGCCAACACATGATGCTATCCCAAGCTGATAAAAAGCACAAGCACCTTGTGTTGGAAAGTATTGCTCTCCAGCTGCCCTTGTCTACTGTTTCATGTCTGAAATTACCAGAAACAAATTAGAATCCCAGGATCCTGTGGTTGATGTGAGGGTCTATGGTGTTTTGATTTTTGACCTCCAACTTAAAGGGCTCTAAGTCACCCTGGAGGATCTGCATTAGCTGCATGGAAAATTTAATGTCTTAGGTTTGGTGCACAATCAGTTCACGATCTCAATATACTAAAACAGATGGTGTGAGAATCCACTTAAAATACAACAAGCCAAGCTAGAAGGCAGAAAATATCCCCAAATTGTCTGCTGAATTTTCTGACATCATAATGAAACATCAGAGTTTGACTTTTCTTTCTCAGATTGATCTTTGATTTCTTATTTTGATCTTTCTCAGTCAAGACACTTCCAGGGCAAGAAGACATGTTGTGAGAATCTTCTTAGGTTGACTGTCCAGAGCCACAAGCCTTTGAACAGAATAATTAAAGGCCTTTAAATGGCAGGATTTAACAGGGATGCTACTCTGAAGCTTATGTAGTCTTATGGTTTACCAGGCTTGTTTCACTTCCAGGCGGCCAAGAAGGCCAATGGCATCCTGGCCTGCATCAGAAATAATGTGGCCAGCAGGAGCAGGGAAGTCATTGTGCCCCTGTGCTTAGCACTGGTTAGGCCATACCTAGAGTTCTGTGTCCAGTTCTGAGCCCCTCAATTTAAGAAGGACATTGAGACACTTGAAAGTGTCCAGAGAAGGGCAACAAGGCTGGTGAGAGGCCTTGAGCACAAGCCCTATGAGGAGAGGCTGAGGGAGCTGGGATTGTTTAGCCTGGAGAAGAGAGGCTCAGGGGAGACCTTATTGTTGTCTATAACTACCTGAAGGGAGGTTGTAGCCAGGTGGGGATCAGTCACTTCTCCCAGGCAACCAGCACCAGAACAAGAGGACACAGTCTCAAGCTGCACCAGGGGAAGTTTAGGCTTGAGGTGAAGAGAAAGTTCTTCACGGAAAGAGTTGTTGGCCATTGGAATGTGCTGCCCAGGGAGGTGGTGGAGTCACCATCCCTGGAGGTGTTCAAGAGGGGATTGGACGTGGCACTTGAAGCCATGGTTTAGTTAGTCATGAGGTGTTGGGTGACAGGTTGGACTTGATGATCTCTGAGGTCTTTTCCAACCTTATTGATTCTATGATTCTATGATTTCAAGGGAAAAAAAAACCACACAAAAAGAGCCATGTTGTAGGGTGAATTCCAATAAGGTGAGGCCACCTAGTGCTCTTTATCAGTGTTACAACTTCTGTCTTCCAGTCTGTTTTACTTCTGCCCCTAGCTTGTGCTCTGTGATTATTTTTCTGCACCTTGGGAAATACCTCATTTGTGAACAATGGCTGCAGTAAACTTACTCTCTAGATAGAGGTCACCATGGACACACAAAAAAAGAGGCAACTTTTATTTAATAAACATGCAAACTACAACATATGTGAGTCAGAATTGTACAAAGTTAGAAATAAAAATGAGACTTTAAAATTTAGCTACAAAACTGGAAGAGTCAAAGCACTGCCTGGGAAGGCTGAGGCCTTTGAAAAGTGTCTGCAGAGTTTCTGGGTAAATGAAAGAAAGCACTTCACCAACAAGGAGAGCAGAAGTGATGCCTGCACTGACTTGTGTCCACTAAAATCAGGTGGCATTGCCACAAGATTTGAATTTAACTGTGGAGAAAAATGTATCAGGAAGGGCTTATGTGAAAATGAGCTTGTTACAGAAACAGGAAAGTCCTGAACTGAGAAACTCGGCTGACAATCCTGAGGAAGTGCTTCGCAGGGCGGACAGGCGGTTCAATCCCAACACTGATGTGGAGAGAAGCAGCAAATGACAAGAGCTCTGCTGAAGAGCCTGCTTTGTGCTTTGTTCCCCATCATCAGAACAGGCAGGATGAATGAAATTAAATTAAGATCTTGTGATAAAGGCAGTGTGAAGCTGTTTTCAGTGCTCTTCTCTGTCATGCAGAATTCAGCATGCCCCTGCTTGCTTCATAAATAAGGTGCCTCTGCTTCTCCTGCAAAGGAAAGGAGGGACATGGACATTGCAGACAGTGAATGACATTATGAACTAAGAGTTCTTTGAAGTCTTCAACCAACAACTTGCTAAGAGAGGAGACACTACAAACATTTGTAGCAGACAAGAAGTCATCAATTTATGAATCATTTTCTTGTTCAAATTACATATTTTATCCATAAGGAGATATTTCCAGTGCCTCCTTTGAATTTTTATGTGGCCTGATTTGGGTCTGGGTGCCTGTGTTGCTCATTGCACTCTTTACTGTATGAATTCTGTAGCTTCTGCTAGACTAGGAAGTTGCTAACACAAATATCAAGGTCATTCATTTAGATCAATTTGACTTTATTGGTGGGAGAAGCAATTTGTCTATAAGGATTAATCAAAGAAACAGAGGAGTAGCAAACCTTAAAAAAAAAAAAGATAGCATTTAAGTGCAGTGTCAATACCAGGCAAATCAGCTAATCCCAGGTTTTGACTTAATCAGGAGTAATTATGAGGTGTTGTACTTACAGGACTGCCTTGCAGAAGGAGCATTTGTTGTTGTACGTCTTCCCATCAGAGCCACAAAAGGGTTGGTAGAGTCTTTCACAGTAAATAGGTCTTCCTCTCTCTAACCTCCTGTATTCACTGCAGTCTACCTGCAAAGACATGATCACTTTTCTTTGCAGCCCTCTTTCTCACACTCTCCATTCACCTACAGAAATAATGAATGTACAAAACTTTTGGATAAGCTTGTCAGCTTCTCTGGAGCAGCACAATCAGTGGGGCCCCAGATTACCTGAACCTAGGCCTGAAACCTTCCTTCTGACTGAGGTGTGTGATGCTACCCATGTCAGGTACTGAGCACCACCAAGGACTTTGCTGTTTGTCAGAACAGTGATGGAGGTGTTTAAGAAGAGACTGGATGGGGCACTTGGTGCCATGGTTTAGTTGATTAGGTAATGTTGGATGATAGATTGGACTTGATGATCTCAAAGGTAATTTCCAACCTGGTTTATTCTATTCTATTCTATTCTATTATCTAGAAAAAATACAGCCCTTTTCCATCTACAGAGGAGTTGAGGCTTAATGATTTTTTTCTGCCTGATTGCAGTTGCTGGTAAATTCTAGTTTTCAGGGATGTGAAGGGCTTCTGTCTCTGTTGCACAAGTACCAGCTCTTGATGCTGGAAGGATCTGCCCAGGCAGAATGAAGTCAAGTCCTATTTAAACTTGAGTACATATCTCAAACACAGGATTTCTCTTTAAAACTTCAATCCTTTGGCAGCACTTGATTTTGTTAAATTGATTATGTTCAATTTGTCTTTCCTAAACCTCATGACTTTACAAACTGCATATTTTTATCTAGAAATGAAGGAGAAAATCACTCACCTCATTCTCTTTGTCAGCATCTGCAATATAAAGAGAATCACAAAAGATTAAATAAAAAACACTGTTGGACACTGAATTTGCAGCTAGGAGGTATTCATTAGTAGCAGCCCTTCCAGCAAAACCCAGACTCTGACCTCCTTGAAAGTCAATACTGACATAGGTTTTCAGTGTTTAATAGGAGCCAGGTGTCAGGACCTATTAAACAAAGTAGAGCTTATTGTATTGTTTAGCTTAGAAATCTGTCAGCAACTGGAACAGCCTCTGCCATGGGAGGGGATGAAAGATACTGTTTCCCTTTTCACCAGCAAAAGATTGAAGACCCAGGAGTCAATACTATGCTCAATGGCCAGTCTGTTTGGGATGAGCCAGCTCTTGAGCATGACTGGGGTTTAACTCCCAAGCTTATTAAAAAACCCAAGAGAATCAGATGTGGCTATAGGAAAGTCACACAGTCCTTTTATGTTTTGCTTTTCTGTCAGTAACAAGGATCATATCTTCATGAAAATACAGCACTGAATAGATATAGTTATGATAATGCAATTTGGATCATAATGCCACTTTTAAAAGTGTTTTCCCATGCCTGTTGGTGTGGATTCTAAACTATTTGGCAGAAGGATTGGCTCCTATTTTGTATACCCATGGCATCTAATATAATGGAGCCCTGTTCTCAGGTGGGGCTTCAAGCAGCTTCTTCAAAACAATGATAATTACACCTCCCAGAAAGCAATCAGGTAAGATTGGCATGGCTCTGCTAGGGTGACACATGTGTTACTTTCTTTAGGAATGTATTTTGTTCTTCTCCTGTCCTTCAGTTGTCGTTCTGCTGCTTCCAGGGCTTAAAAGGTATCAGGTAGAGGCTTTTGTACAGAAGGAGCAGGAAGAAAATGCATTATGATCTAAAAGACAGTGCAGTTCTAGCAGTTTTCTCTCTGACTGCATGTAGCTTTCTTTGGTCTTTAAAGCCATTGGGCTTTCCACTGAAACTTTCTTTCATGGAGCTGCTTACATCTTCCCATCAAATAAAGCTGTCCTAGATAGAGAAACCTGGCATAAATAATGCTCCATGTCAAATTGCAGTCTATGTCACCAAAGGCTTGGGTGAGTTTTCATTATTCTGGCATTGGTTCAGATTTAGCCCTCTCCCATAAACCCAGCACTTTTTCTCAGGTAACCTTTTGGTATCCACTGTGTATTTGGGAATGAATAATAAAACAACAACAAAAAGTGGCTCAAAAAGTATTGATCCATAAAGTTTTGGTGCAGACAAGTTGAAGCAGAAAGTTGAAGGAAGGGATTTGCTGGAATTCTAATGAAAGCAACATTCCTTTAGCTTTCTGCAGTTAATGAAACCCTGACAGAGCAGGATCCATCCAACCCCTGCCAGTTCATTGAAACTGGCATTTTTCACAAGCAGCCTGCTTTTTGAGACAGTTCTCAAAGCAAACTTTTCAGAGCTGTTCAAAATGCATTCCCTTGTTTCAGAATTTTTCTTTGAACATGTTCATTGCTTTTCTTTCACATTCAGAATGCAGTTGAACCGCTGTACTGCAAGCAGAGAAGATTTGGACTCTCACGTCTAAATGTATTTATTTGTTCAATTTACTTGTGGTTGGTTTTGTTTTGGTGGTTGTTTTTTAATTGCAAATTTTTCTTAAAACCCCCACACTGCACTAAGTGAAGGCTCAGGGAATTTCTCCCAGCTCCCTATTTTGCCATAGTGCAGCTTGTGCCTCAAAGCTCTCTCCAGCCTGGCAAACTAACATCATAAGGAGGTTATTCACAGCCATGTTATGTGGCCTGTGCATAATCAACTGTCTACTGCTTGCTCAGTTTGACCTCATCAAGTTTGACAGGACAAGGACCTCATCAGCTCCAAGCTCTCTGCTCAGATGGAAAAAAAAGAAAAGGTTAAGAACTAGGTAGAACTCTGCTTTGGTTGTGAGGATTTGCAGCTCAGTTTTTAGCTGCAATGCAGCCTGCATCCCTGATTCACAGCACTGGTGCAGTGTTGCTTGCTAAATAGCACACGAGCATAACATTTCACTCGCTCTCTGCCACCCAAGTCCAGAAACCATTGCAGCAGACTGAGAAGCTTGCAGTGTTTGAACACTACAGCTGCAATATATCATGAAGTAAAAAATGTTACTCACTTGCTAGGCAAAGAACTGCCAGGGTGAGAAGCACGAAGGCGCCTGTTATCTTCATGGCAGACATGGGTTCTGGAGCTGCTCCCCAGCCAGGCTGTGCTCTGGGTATTCCAGTACACTTAGCTTAGATGTGCACTGGTGTGTGTGAGAGAGCAGATATATATATACACACACACACACAGCTGGAACCCTGATGATGAAATCCCTCTTCTGGAGAGGCTAATTAGAAGAAGGTGTTGTCCATGGGTAGTATCAATAAGAATGTCTTCTGTATAGCATGAAGGTCAGCAAAGATGAACGTCACAGCATGGATTGTGTTGATAAAGAAGATGTATTGTATTGTGGCTAATCCCCTTGCCTAATTAACTGTTTCATCTCCATTAGCGAGCTCAAGGAGTGACTCAGTAAGGTGGTTCTGTTATTGCCATATTGACTCTTGGAGCTGAGCAAAATTCCCAGGGAAAAAAAAACCCAACCAATTCTTACTGAATGCATGCCAAAAGTAGAGCTGGAATGCTTAATTCCTATTATCTTGAGAATTTTGGAGACCCTTGTCTGTGGGTAGAGGTGGTACTGACTACTGAGCCCTTCAGGCTGTGCTGTGGTAGTAATTTCTGCTTGGAAAATTCTATCTTCTATGTGCATACTCTCGCCTCCAGAGCCCAGAAGATCCCCCAGTCTGTCAGTGTTGTTCTGCCTTTAGAGTTCCACTGGTTTAGAGCTCAGAATCAATGCTTTATGACAGAAGGAGCAAATACACTGTATTGCACTGCCTAGCAAAGAGAAGCGAGGAGTTCCCAGGCGTTGTGCATCCAGTGAGTTACTGCCTAGTGTGCTGCCATGGACATATGGAGCAGATCCTGCTGCCTGCCTGTCTTTTTTGTTGCTATTTCCAGCACAGTAGGTGTGGTTTTGTATGGGATTCCTTAAACAAATCCATCATACCAATGTGTTAGTGACTTAATCAATAGGCACAATTTTCTGGCTTTTGTTATACAGACCACGGATAGAGTCACAATGGGAACATCAGATCTGGGTCTTAGTTTCACAGAGTTCAAAGCAATGTGAAGTTTTGAGCCCCCATAGCTTTGAGTTCATCCTTCCAGAACTGCCTTCTCTGTACTGATGTACCATGTAGATGTGCAAATGCTCTCAGCTTGAAAGATCCCTACACATTGTCACAATTCACAGTATTTCAGTGATGACCTTCCCCACTTTGCAAGGTAGCCTGGGCCTTTGCCCCCATGCAGGAGTTAGGGTCATATGTGCTGATTTCACTAAGGCAGAGGGACTGAAAGTTCATACAGAAAAGGTTATGGTATGTCAAGCAGACCTTGGGCGCCACTAACTCATCCCAAATATTTGTGCATATTCCTCTGAGGTGGAGACCACAAAAGAGAGGATATGATTCCAATGGGCATTGGTCTGGATTCTGCTGCTTTGGGCTGTCAGTGAAATTTTTGTTCTGCAGGGTTTGTTCTGCCCAGCATAAAGTGTGTGTAAACTCATGGAGAGTATTCAGCACATTCATTCATTCATCCACCGATGGACAATTACCAGTGTTAGGCAACAAGAGAAAATCCTGAACCAACCCAGAAGGTACTCCTAATCTGAATAGTTATGAGCAAACAAGACTCTTGAGGATACCTTGCAACTGTAAAACTGCAGCTTGACAGAACATGCAAGTTCCTTGACAGTGGTATGAGGAAATCTGTCTCTTTGGTTGCACTCTCTTGCCTAACGTGGTACTACAGATTCTGATGCAACCTCAGGATCCATCCCATCCCTTCAGTGGAAGAATATAAATGTTTGTAGCCTTTTCAGTGGATGTAGGAAGATTTTGTGAGGACTAATGTAGAAAGGAAGAGAGGACTTTGGGTGGTTGGAGGGGCCTAATGAGGAAGGCAGATTTTGGATCAGATTTTTCTTAGCGTTTGAAAATGAGTTTGCTGTTGAAAGGATCCATGATGCTTATTCTATGCCTCATAGCAGGAAAGACATGGTATGAATGTTTTCTTTCTTGTAATGTTTAGGTGGTTTGATTAGGGCTTTTGAATCAAATTAAGATTAATTTTCTGAGGAGTGGACCTTAAGCTTTGTAGGGCTTGGCCAGACCACTCAGATAGGAGGGATACAGTTCTAATGAGAAGCTGTGACATAGTGTAGGGTGTGCAAATAGCAGCTCACTACAAGCAGGGCACAGCAGGAGGTCAGCCTGGAGATTTGGAGTTCTGGTGAGTTTTGCATTTTTAAATACCAAAGCTTTAAGAGAAATGCCATCCATGGAAAGCAGCAGCAGTCTCTTTGACTTTCTGCTGTGAGATAACACTCACATGCAAAATCTCAAAATGAAATTTGGTAAAAAGCATTGCCACAAAGTTGTTGCCACTCCAGTGTCTCTGTATCCATCTGACTAGCTTTAGGAATGGACAGAATTTACCTTTGCCCATTGGAGAAAATAGTCACTGACTGAAAAAAATGCTTCTCTGAGGAGCTTTTCTATCAAGACTTGTAGAGACTTGTTGTTTGCCCTGATGCTTTTCATACAGAGCTGGTCTGACAACCTTAAGACCTGTCATCCTCAGGCAGGCCACAGGTCAGAGTGCTGTGTTCAAGAACATTCAGTGGCAGACTGAAAAGAGAATGGAGCAGTTCTTCTCTTGATGGATAAGTTGAACACGAGTCAGTGGTTTGCCCCTATAGCGAACAAGTCCAGCTCTGCATACTTGACTGTGTTAATAGGAATGTAATTGTCAAGTCAAAAAGCAGCCCCCACCCCATTCAGCACTTACAAGGCTGCATCTGGAGTTCTTGTATATGGTTCTGGCCTCCCCAGAGAAAGAAAGGCAGTGATATATTTGATTAAATCCATGGAAGGGCCACCAAGGTGTTTAGACAGATGAAGAGCGTGCACTAGGAAAGACTGAAAGAAGTTACATGTTCACTTTGAAGAAAGAAGGCAAAGTCTGGTGGTTGTCTTCAGGTACATTACAGGGTTTACAAAGGTAAGATCCAGAGTCTTCTCAGAGGCACTCAGTGAGAGGCAAAGAGAGAATAGTGCAAACTGCAGCAGAGAAATTCCAATTAGACATGAGGAAAACAAATTTCACAATGAGAGCACTCAACCATAGGTTGCCCAGAGAGATTATTTGAGGTACTAAAAAGTGGATCTGTTTCAAACTGCTCATGGTCTGGTGGTGGGGCAGGGATGTGGGAAATCAGATTACTTCCAGTGGTCTATGCCAACTTGAACTGATGCTGCGATTCTCCTAGGTGAATGTGAACTGCTTCTGGCAGTCAGCTGCTGCGAGGCTTTGTGGCGCGTTAGACTTGCCCTTACGTGTTAGCATTTCTAGGTCCAAAGCACACATGGACAATAGAGTAGCACATTGAATTGATTTTAGCTATTAACAACACCAACAAAAAAAGTTGTTTGTTGGAAATCCAATCCTCAGATCTGTTTAGTAATAGCTAGTTCCCAGGGCTGGATAGGGCTTGCCTCTTCGTACCTAAAACTGATGTTGAGATCGATGGAAAATGCTCTGTTTGGACTGAAAAAAAAAATGAGTGAAATTTGGACCTTATCAGCAAACTCCTGCTGGTTTCCAGTGAGCTGGGAGGTATTGCTTGGACCTCTGATAGTTTTCTGCTGTTACCATTATCTTTTCCCAGCTTCTTACCTCCCCAAGTTGTTATTTTGCAGAGGAAAAAAGCATTTGCCTGCTGAACAAATGTTTATTCACTTTGTTGGGCCTGCTACATTTGAGAAAGCGTTAGTGCCTTTTTATTTTGAGAGAGACAGCAAGAACATTTGTCACAATTATTGATATATTGCTTTTATTTTTGGCAAATAGGCTGCTGCTGCTGCTACCTGTCATTAGTTAAGTGTCTGCTGTATTCTGCATGGCAGAATGTTATCTGGCTGCATTCCGGAAAGCATTGATGCGCAGTAGCTTGTTCCCATTTGTATGATGGAGTGTCTCAGGCTGAGGACATCAACTATGCTCAAAAAATGGCACATCCAGTGATGAAAAATCCCATTCTCACATACCACCTATGCCTGGGAAGAATGTACAAGCCAAGACAGATATTGATAGGGTCCCGAGTGGGAATTCAGATCCCATAGCGATTTCAGTGTGTGTGTTTATACCCAACCCAGAACACAGGCTCCTTCAGTTTTATTGAGTGTGGGTGGTTAGGGTTGTCCACCTATGTGGCAATTAATGTATCAGACTTTTAAAGGCTTGCTCAATGGGAAATTTGAGAAGCAAGTGATGTATTTCTTAAGGCATCAAACCGTGCAGAAACATTTGGGTATTTGCCTGAAGGAAGGTGAGTTTCCCATTTCCCACACCTTAAGAAAGATCAAAGGAGCCTCCCTGTAAAATGGCAAGTGCCAGCCAAGCTGGGACAGATCCCACCTGAAGATTTCATGTGTCATTTTAGAAAGTAAAAAACAAACCAACACCACGGCTTCCTGCAAAGGCTGGAGCTGATCTTTCTTCTTCTTCTTCTTTGTCTCTTCTGATCTCTTTGAGAGAAATGACAAGGCTGTGATCCCTATTATTATGCAACCAGCTTGTGAATCCTTTCAGTTAGTACCAAAGCAGTGATGTTTCTGAATTCATTTTCACAGAGAGATGCAAAACAGCCACAAAGTGCTTAACACAGCACAGAATGAATTAGGGAGTGGGCAGTGAATAGGACTTCTTAAACTGCCTTCTATTTTGTATTTTAAGATGTAATTTCCAGGTGCTCATCACTTTGAAGCTCTGCCACTGAAGTCAGTTAAAATGAAATATTTGAGGAAAGGTTTCTTAGCTTTTTTCATGTCTCAGAGGAAGATTAGAGGACATGCATTGGCTTTGCCTCTATTCCAAATATATATCTTAGAAAAGGAAGCTACAACTTAGGAAAAATTGAGGAAAGGTGAAGGTCAACATGGAAAAAGGGGATGAATATGAAGCATTTGGAACTGAAAACTTAATATGTGTTTGAACACAGAAACCATAATTAGACTTCAGATTTCACCTCCCCCCCTTTGCTAGTAGCAGGTACCTGCTTACTCTGGCAGAGGAGTTTAGAGGGTAGCAAGCTCCTACTACAATCTGTTAGTGCCTCATTAAGTACACCAACTATTTGTAAAGCATTTTTAAGGTGAGGAACACCCACAAAAAGCCCTGGAGGGAATTAGTCAGTCTCTGTTCAGTGCAGATTTAGGTAGGTGTGGTAGGCAAAAGCTAAAGCCACATCTTGAATGATGAGTATGAATAGAAAGCTGGAGGAGCTGCCCTTTCTCAGAGAATGATGGGTCACCAAGTAAGACAGGGGTCCAAAAGAACACCTATCAGGTGTCTACATGATTAGTGGTTCTCATACCATAGGGCTCTTAGGAATAAACTTGGTTCTATCATTATGTTATCTCAGAAGCTTTGGTTTTGCAACCCAAAGTTTAGGTTGGGGGTTTTGTGCACTGTGCAGCCTGAGTTCATGCATTGTGACACTTATGAGGAGGTTTCCAGATTATTTGCAAAGCAACTGGGAGAAGAATTAAGAAAGAAAAGTACATGGACTAACTGGCATATCAAACTGTTAATATTTCCTTGACTGGATGGAGTCAGTTAGGAAGTAATCTCCAGTGTATGGAGCCACTGTAGTGAATGTTTGTGCTGTGATATCAACACCTTTGTATACAGTGTAGAGAGTGTCTCAGATGAGAGGCTGTCTCATGATTTCTAGAAAAGATGTTCAGAAGTACTTCAATCTGTATAAGGCCCAGGAATTGGATAATCAAGGACCAAAGGAAACTTTATGTCCTAGAGAGCAGCCATCTTACAACAAATTTGATATCTGCAGATAAAGGAGCAATTTCAAGCTGTGCTTTGCTGTTCTTCTGAAGAGTCTTAGACAATGCTTTCCTCACTACTGACTCCCCATTACCTCATGGTGAATGCCAGAAAAGCTTCCTTGAGGAAGGTTTCACTCAGCAATAGGGGATCCTGACACAGAAAGAGATATTCCTCTAAAGGTCTGTGTCAGGGTATGTATGAATTTAGCCTAAGTATTTCTAAAAGAGAAAACCAGGCTGAATCAAAGTTAAGGAGAGGTTTCAATGATTGGTTTCAATGGTGCCAGGGTTTCAACCCAGATTATCTGAAGAACAGGAAGGTCTTAATAATTGTGACCACTGTACCAACAGTGGTAGAGAAAACCTCAAAGACCTCACGGTCTGTGTTGGCCTGGTAGCTGCAAACACAAAGGCCTGTGAATTTTGATGTGCTCTTAGATTGCAAAAGAAACAATAATTTCTTAGCCTGCAGAAGAAGGTTTAGAAAAGAATGTTGAGTAACAGGCATCACTTCCCTGTGTTGTCCCATGCAATTTTAGAAGCCATGAAGTTGGCAGAGTTAGTCTGTAATGTTACTTCTCCCCAGAGACTTTGCCCCAGAAGTAGTGTATAATGTTCTGGTAGGAAAGTGAAGAGGGATATTAACCATTCTTCTTGAAAGATCACAAGTAAACCAGGTTTTCTTTTTTTTTTTTTTTTTGAGATGCATTTTTTATTAGCTCCTTTGTAAAACAAGCACAGTAAATTGCATTTATAGCAGACATGTGTACAGTAAATAAATACTGACAGCACTTGCAGCGAGATTATTTCAGTTCTCTGAAGTATCAGAGACTTTCCATGTTCCAATGTTTAAATACCTTAAATTACCACCCAGTGCCACATTCTTTCTTTAATTGAGGTGATTTTGTATCAGGGCATAAGGCTTAAACCCTCAGAAATGTTTACATGTCTTCTGCCTTCCTGAAAGTCAGGAATTAGGTGATTTGACAAAAATGCAAGCTTCTGCTTCTTTCCAGACCTGGAGGCTTACACTATAAGCAGTTCAGAACCAGGACCTGAGAGTTTTTACCCTAAGGTTCTGTGAAGACACCTAGCACATGTTGCAATAGTAGGGAAATGCTTTCAAAGGGAACTATGGGAATCTGTATTCCAAAACTTGTAAATTTAATTAGATGTTTAACATCTACATATAAACCCAATTGCTCTCTGACATATCAGATACACTGCAGTTAAGCTTTTAAATTAATTAAGATGCCTTGGTTTCAGTTGCAGATTCTTGACAACTTGTGCCCTGTGGTTTTGCCCTTGGCACAGTAGGTCTGAGTTAATTTTATTGTCAGAAAACTGGGTACACATGGGCCACTGAATACAGGACCTCTAATGATCACAAGCATGAAAGAAAGGGAGTGAGTTTTGTTTAGGAGGTATTATATTCAGCTACTCACTCCCATTTCCTTTCATGGCCATGCAAGGTGGTAACAAAACTCTTTCAAGCACAGTGCTCCCATTGCTTCTGATGCAGCTTGGGTTCAGCTGCAAGTGTAGGGCTTCACAACAACCATGTGCAGAGTTCATTGGCTGGGCATCAACATGATGTAGGCACAAACAGCTGACAAAATGCAGCAGATAGCATTTCCAGGACTCTAGACTTGCAATGCCTTCTTTTGCTAAAACATCTGCCCTCAGACTGGATGATGAGGATGGCCCTGACACGACACAGAGCCACCTCATGCAGCCCAAGGCTTTCTCTGCTGATACATTTCAACAAAATAAATAAATAAATAAATAAACCCAGATAAATAAATAAATTAGATAAATAAATAACTAGATAAATAAATAAATACTCCAATAATTAAACTGTTAAATAAGGGAATACGAAATCTGTTCTTTCAGCAGGTTACTTTCCAAATAAATTAACACATCACAGTATCACAGTACATTAGAGGTTGGGAGGGACTTCAAGAGATCATTGACTCCAACCCCCATGACACAGTTTGAATAGCAATTGCCATCATCTGGAAGCAAGTCAACTAAATAAATACTACTAATAAATAACCAAATAAATAACTGCAACAGAATTAGATGCAGAACCTACAGTAACAGCTGCCAGCAATGTGTCCAAACACCATACACGTTAATATAACATGGTGTCACTCGAGTCTGAGGAATTTAAAAGAGCTGCCAGAATCAGGACCATATTAGCCTATTACAACAAATATCTGGTATGCCTTCTTAACCATCTCAAATGCAATTCCCACCCCCCCAGCTTATGCTTCTGTTCTTTTGTTCATTCATTCTTTGTTTTCTTTAGAATCTCTCACTGGTTATCTGTAAAATAAGAAAGGGGATTTACATAAGAATTATTGTAATTTTTCTCAGCTCTGGATTTAGTTTGTTTCTCAAGAAAGCTTTGCTGATCTGAGCCATTTAGTGAAATGCCACCACTCAATTTCTCTAAAGGACTCAGGCCCACATAATACAAGGCTCAGGAGTTCCCATGCCCGATGAGGCTTAGGGATTCAGCTTCAACTGAACAGAGTCCAGCTATAGGCCTTCTGAAGATGTCCTTCAGCTGGTATTGGTATCTATAAGTGTTCCTGTACCAGTGAAGGCTGAATCCACAGAGCAGTGTGATCTCATTTCAAGTGTTTCAGTAGGGCTACAAGATTACAACTTTTCAGCAGAGTGGCTCAGGAAATTTGGAGGTCAGGGAGATTTGCATCTACATCAAATTGGAGAATAACTACCCCAAAGCTGCAGAATAAAAGACAGGAAGAAGATTTTAAAAAAATATCTAAATCTGCATCATGCTTTTTGGTGTCGATGCAAAGGAGACTATTTCCCTATTTTTCCATCTTTATTTTCTGTGTTTCCTTTATGGTTGGACTTGATGATCTTAATGGTATCTTTTAGCCTCAGCAATTCTATGTTCTGACCTGGAGAGCTGGGCTGAGAGCAATTTAGAGCTGTCAGAGAACACTAATCAATTCACAGTGTAAGGAAAGAGCCATTCCTAGGACCAGCAGGAGCTGCTAATAGCTCTGCTTTCCCATAGCAAGAATCTCCTCTCTCTCTCACGGCCTTTCTCATTTTACTGGTAGAACATGGCTCTATATGGATTGTCTGCTGTATTTGGACACTGGACATTGATTCATAAGCTGCTGATGAATAGGAAGGATAAAAATCAACATGAGTCATACTAGCAATGGCCTAGGTAGAACCTAATTCCTGTCCATGAACCTACATCCATTGTTTGCTCTCTGATTTAAAGGGATTCTAATTGTTTCTCAATTGTTTTTAAAACAGAATTATCATTTAGAGAGCCCAATGTATTTACATGTTTGTTCTATTCCAGATATTTCATCAAAGAATGTTCAGGAGACAAAAGAGGTTATGAGGAAATGTGAAATGAGTATTTAAGAAGCAGAAGTTAATTGCCTCCTTACTCTCCTAGGTAAGGAATCATCCCTCCTCTTCCAGTAAAAGGTTCTTCAAGCCTTACCTGCAAAGCGAAGACCACTCACTCCAGGATGAATTGTAATAGCGATCCTTGGCCCGCACTGAGATCTTGTCTTTTGGCCCAGCCACTGGAATCTGAATAGACTGCTCATCAGCATCATAGACCTGGGAACAGGGCACAGCTCCATCAGCAGGTTGTAAAAACCAAGCAGAATAGACAATAAACAAGCACATGTAGCTCAACCCCCCAGCCGGTAGTCTGTTGTTTCAAAGGCATCAGTCTTCACCCACAGCTACCAAAGTCAGTGAGAACTTGAGCCTCAGTAGAAAGAAACTGACAAGCTCACTTTCCACTGAAGCTGGTGCTGTAAAGTGATACAAACCCCAGACCCAACAGTCAGTCATTAAAGCAGAGGGTTTATTTGTTTATAGAATGATAGAATGTACTGGGATGGAAATGACCTCTAGAGGTTACCTAGTCCAAGCCCCCTGCAGTGAGCAGGGACATCCCCAATTAGATTAGACTGATCAGTGCCCCATCAAGCCTGACCTTGAATGTTTCCAAGGATGAAGCTTCTACCACCTCCCTGGGCAACCTGTTCCAGTGTTCCACCACCCTCACAGTAAAGAACTTACTCCTAATGTCTAATCCAAACCTACCCTTCTCTAGTTTAAAACCATTGCCCCTTCTCCAAGTGTTACCTGCCCTTGTAAAATAGTTTTTATCTTCTTTTCTCCTGTCAGAATGAGAACCCTAAAGCCAGAAGTTGCTGCTTTTCAGTATTGCTGGAATTTCCAAGGAGGATTTGTGGCTGGTACTCGAAAAGCTCTGTACCCTTTGTACATGGGACAATTTCTCTACCTAAGGAACTCTACTCATATCGAGAAGTCAGCCCAGGGGAAGAGCCCCATCTACTGGTACAGGCTTGCTTATATTGTCACATAGGAAAAATTCACCAACTGACAAACTGGTGACATTTGTTTCTTTTTCTGACTGCTGGACCAAGGAAGAACAGCACTGCAGCAGTTAAGGACCTGCACTTGTGGTCAACTGGTTTATGTATTTCTTTCCAGTTCTGGTGTTGACTTCTTTGCCAGCCTAGGCAAATTGCCATACTGCTGCTGCATACCTCAGGAGCTTCCTTAGCAAAGGAAGCAAAAACATGTTGTGATTTAAAGCTAATATAGAGGGGCAATGCTTAGTTAACAGTTAACTAACAACTGGAAGGTGAGTGGCAAAGACTGTAGCCTACACCAGTCTCCACAGACACACTACCAAATGACTCAATGATGCCTTATTTGCCAATTCACCTATAAAGAAACTCTGAGCTACCCAGGTACAAACCACATACAAGGAAATGAGTGCCTGAGATCCTGAACTTCTTGATTTGGAAACTGGGGTTTTCCCACATTAGGACCCACACAGCCTACTAATGAATTATTAAGTGTTTATCTCACAGCTGTGTAATGCTGGGCACAATTTTATCTTCCCAGTTACATCAGGGCTGCATCCACCCCAGAGAGTGTTGTTGGGATCATACAGCTCATAGAACTGTGAAGGAAGTCTCTTTCTGCTAAGATAGAACCTTGTCACATTTGGGCAGCAGTACCCTTTAGAAAAACCAACCAACCAACCAGCCAAAACCCCAACAATATATTCTATACCCTGATTCTTGCATACTATGTTGATCTTATTTATACTGTCAGTTCAAGCAAGAAAATTGCATTTCAGATGTTGTAGCTCTACCTGGATTTTGCGTTTCTTTGGACTTTCAACTTTGACCCTGAAAGTCAAAGGGAAGTAGGAATTTGGTGTGCTCCATGTTCTGGGATATGTCCAGGTGACTGTTCCATTTGCAGCTGTGTAGTGACATTGGGGTGGGTCAGGTTTTACTGCAAGAGAAAATACAGAAGGAATTGATTCATATTAGCAGCATAATATTGGATGTTGTTGTGCTACTTTTGGTAGTTTTATAGGAATTAGCTTTGGGAGCCTTTGTGAGATTAAGAAGGGAGTGAGAAATGGACATGAGCAGGCAGTGTGCCCTTGCAGCCCACAAGGCTGCATCAGAAGATGTGTTGCCAGCAGATCTAGAGAGCTGATTCTGACAGTTTACTCTGCTCTGGTGAGACCTCTGGAGTACTGTGTACAGGTCTGGAACACCCCTCAATGTAGGAAGGACATGGACCTGATGGAGAGGGTCCAGAGGAGGGCCATGAGAATGATCAGGTGGGTGGTGCAGCTCTGCTACAAGGACAGGCTGAGGGAGCTGGGGTTGTTCAGCCTGGAGCAGAGGCGGCTCCGGGAAGACCTAATAGCAGCCTTCCAATACCTGAAAGGGGCCTACAAGAAGGATGGGGAGAGACTTTTTACAAAGGCCTGCAGTGAAAGGACAAGGGGCAATGGCTTCAAAGTAGAGAAGGGCAGATTCAGATTAGATATCAGGAAGAAGTTCTTCACTGTGAGGGTGGTAGAACACTGGGATGGGTTGCCTAGGGGGGTGGGTGAGGCCTCTTCCTTGCAGATATTCAAGGTGAGGCTCGATGAGGCCCTGGGCAACCTGATCAAGTTGGGGAGGTCAGACTGGATGACCTTTGGAGGTCCCTTACAGCCTGGACCATTCTATGATTCTATTCTATTAAATGGCTTCTGTACTTCTTATGAAGAATTAAGCCTGGAGGGCTATTTTGGACACAGAGGAGTATCTTCCCTGACCATTAGGGCATGCAGCAAGACATCTGCTTCTTCAGGATGCTGCTTCGGTTTCCTGTGCCCAGTGGCACTGTTGTTACAACTGTTAATTTCTATTAACCTGTCCTGGATGCCCCTCAGAAAGAACAGATCAGGAGGAAAGCATTAATTATTATCTGAGTGAATCTGCAGTTCTCAGAGAAAGAGACTGATGGGTTATTGGTTATTCTCTGACTTGTCCCACATAACCTCCCAGAAACTTCTGGGAGATGTGGGAGTGAGAGGGTTGGTGGTCACAAGCTATAGAGATGTTGCTTCTTCACTTCCTCATCTTCTTCCGGACTGCTGCTCCCCTATTCCTGTAACTGGGGGCTTGATGAAGATTTACAGTAGGGACAGGGATTCCCAAGCTACTGTTATTAGTTCCACTATCAGCAGCAAGAAAGAGGCTAAAAATTGATCATGGTTCCTGGTCTACTCACTGATATCTCTGATGAAGAAGCTGCTAGTGTAGTTCTCATATTCCAGCTCGTCAATGACCTCCAGGAACATCTCAATTGGCTGATGCTCTTCAGCAAATGGACAGTAGTTTTCCTTCTGGCACTGGGCTGTGTATTCAGTGCCTGATTTACCAGTGTGAGCTACAGGGCTGTTGCAGGTTACATCTCCTTGAGAGCTGAGTACAGAACAAAGAAAAGTATTGGGAAAGTGCCGGTGTGGTCTGGGAGTTTGTTACCCTAACAAAAAGATATAGTTGGTAAGGCAGTGTTCTGGTGTTGCCTGTATCACTTTATGGCTGTGCTTCAACAGCTGTGGAAATGGTTCAGTGGGAGTTCTGGCATTTTCTCTGCTGCATTACACATCCATATGTGGCACAAATGCTCCTCTGCCTTAGCAGAAGGAATTAATGTTTCAGCCTAAATTAGGATATCTCATTTTGTGTTACCACTGTCCCAGGACAAGCTCTAGTTCCATAGCCCTTTCTAAAAGCTTACTGGACAAACCAAAGTGACCTTGCTCAAGCACTCTATGTTTTGGAGAAACCCCAAAGAGTAGTGGGAGGTAGGAAATCCCCACATGGTTTCCCTCATATTTCCCTCATAGGTTTCTGCAGCGTTCCTCAACAGACTTGTCAGTGGACATTTGGCTTTTGCAGTGGGTGCAGCCTCCCACTCCCTTAATTCCACCAGAGCTGGTGCAAAGTGACTTGGTGCTGTGATTGTTTCTGCTCCTGGCCCAGCTTCCTCTCTCTGCCCTGCATGAACCACTTTTGCTATTGCTTAAGTTACTCTGTGGCTGTATGGCAGCTGCTGTAACGGTCCCGTGGGCGATGATCCACTTTCAAGCCTTTACTAGTTTCTGAGCAACTTCCATGCCCTTAGAAGTTGTTAGTCCCAGTGACAGCTCAAAACGTTTAGCAGATGTTCAGACTTTGGAAGTGGGATTCCTTGCCTTCTGCATGTCCTCAATAGCCTAAAATCTAGGATCTCCTACACAGAATAGCACAAAGAGCTGTTCCAGCCTTACTATGAGGTTGCTAAGGAAAGTACAAGCTTTTACCCTTTCAGACTTCTGATTGTGAACTTCACATTTGGACTCTCAAATTCTGTCATCCACGAACACATGAAAATTCCAGAGTAGCTCTTTGCCTCGCATTTTAAAAATGTCCTCTTTGGCTCTAGATGGAAAAAGGAAGCAAATGTGATTTATTTACTCTTTTTGCCCAAATGGTTGAAGCAGAGAGAGAGCAGAGAGAGAGACTGCTTTGGCCCATGCTGGGTACATAGGAAGACAGGCTCATGTAGTTAAAAAGCTATATAACCATATATATATAACCATAACTTATATAACCATAACTGGTGGCTGAAGGCTGGTTTACATGGCACCACATTAACCACAGCTACATGGCTATTGACAGGAGTTAAGAGCCTACCCAAGAGGTTGCAGATAGCTGTCAGCAAGATTTTTATATGGAGAAATCCATTGCTCTTGTCACAAAGAAGCACTGCAGCTATTCAGGTGGCAAACCTCTGTATTTGTTACCCTGCTCATGAGAGGGCCCACAGTGGATAATCTCATTTCTACAGAGAGCTCCCTCTGGTCCTCACAAAGCTCCAGTGCACAAAGCTGAGCAAGATACATCACATCATCTTATGACCATACCTTCATAGCTTTTCAGAATTGACCTTAGCATTTGCCCATTGGAGTCTACTTTAGTTATGAGGAAGAAATCATAGCTGATGATTTCATGGGTATTAGCTGTCAGACAGGTGTAGTTGCCAGCATCTGGGAACTCTTTCACTTCAACAATCAGAGTCTTTCCAGTTCCTTTCAGTTCATTGTCCTTTTCCCAGTAAACTGGCAGTGCATCATCAGATGTGTCACAGGTGAGCTCCACTCTTTTAGCTGGTGTCTCATCATTCCACTCAGATTCTATGACATACACTGGACATTGTAGAGAAAGACATATTAGCTGCTACTCATACTTAACAGTGTGAAGATTGAGCCAAGCCCTTTTCTACCTCTGTTCTCCAGGAAAACTGCTAACAAAGCTCTGGCTTTCTTGCCCAAAACCTCACCATCACCTGGAAATCTTTACTACAAGAAGAGGTTTGACTTAGAAATTTGCAGTGTATCCATGGAAGAAGTGACATTTTTCCCATGTTCCCCAAGAATCTTATAGTGGTTCATAACTGTGGGGATTAGGCAGGCACCTTTGTTTTGAAAGTGAGGATGCAAGGATCCACTGAGCCCAGGCATTCCTCCTGCACACAGCTTGTGGCCTTTGCTCACAGAATGGCTCATGACTCTCTGTACTATGGTGCTTTGCTATGGTGCAAAGCTGTGGCACTTTGCCCTCTTCACCATGAAAGGTCTGTGAGTGAGCAGTGGGAAGGAGGGGAGCTCCGGGTAAGCGGTTTGTATTTGCCTGTAGTCGATTGTGTTTTCTGCAGAGAACAATCTGTAGTCCTATCACCCTGGTCCCAGTGGAGCAATTACTAGGAGACAGAGGATTGCTGAGCTGTAGCAGAGCTACATGGACTGCAGCAGGGACGCGTGGTCTTCTAAATGCCATCTTCTAACTTTGAAGTGCCCTGCTGGTCTTTCCAAATTAGAAGACACACCACATAGCAAAATAACTTAGAACAGTTCCATTAAAGAAACATCTTGTCTCTTGGCAGTGATTGGCTGAGGAACTTCAGCTACACTTCTGTGGGGCAACAGTTTGAGAACTGTCATTATTCTGATGTACTGCTGCTGCCACAAGCTCCCCAACCACATTCAGTCCCCTCAGAGACTCTGCTGCATGCAAGAAGTGGCAAAATTTTGTTTCTTAGCATGCCCACACCACAGCAAGCACTCAGCTCCAGAAATCAGATTGCCAGTGAGCTCTAAGACCTTTTCACCAGGCCATTTCAGTACCAGAATGAGAACATTAAGACTTTATCACAGAGAAGAAATGCTAAGAAATACATGTCAGAAACTGAATCTAAAATGGCAGAAAACATGTGGCTCAGGAAGCTTGGAACCTTAACAAACTGCCTATGCACAGGCAAGGTAAATCTTACAGGCCTGAAACACAGATTCTATTCTCAATAGTGACAAGCATCAGCTTTCTGCACCGTGGTATTGCCCAGGGAACCCACAGGATGAATCATTTTTTAGTGCAAAGATATGGGGGAAAGTAATGGAATTACTTCCTGCGAATGAAACAATTAGATTGAGTATGCTTTTCTCATGTTGATTAGGGTTCTTGTTTGGGATAATCACATGGAAGACACCGCCTGGAGTATGGAGCTACACCGAGTGAATGAGAGCAGCACACTTTGATGACCTGAATTTAGCCCTAGTTTCTGGTAAGCTATTAAAAAGATTTGTTTATTACTGACCCTGTATTTTCACAAACATATTTACATTTAAGTTATTTACCAGCAAAGTTGCATAAACTATTTCTAGGTTTTAGGTTTTACTGTGCAGTATTCTCTTTTTTTACAATTAATGCTTGAGGGGTTTTTTGTTGTTGTTTGTGGGCTGTCACTCAGGTCACAAGATACTGATTCTGCTTCCAGACTGCTGCATGACCAAAACTTTTGAAACAGGAGAACATGGAGTAGGACATAAGACAGTTTCTAATGCAAACAGTCAGAATGGCTTTTGTATGACATTTTAGGACTTCTAAATATTTCCTCCCTTAACACCAATTACTTGGCTGGTTATTCACAAATAGGAAGAACTTTGGCCTAAGGTAATAGAGTTAACAAATTGTGTGCTTGTGGACACAAGTTTAATTCTGAACAACCCTTGTGTCCTACAGGCAGCTGTAGGCCTCAGTAAGTGAAGACTGCTTACCATTTTCCCTGAGTTTCCACTGTGCTTCCAGAAGGGCAGCAAAGGAAAATAAAGTAAGGCAGGCAAATAGTAGGTGAGACATCTGTAGGGAAAAAAGAAATTAGTAAATATCAGTGAGGATTATTGAGTGTGTTCTGAAATCAAACTCAGTGGTAGACAGGATAATAAGAGAGTCTGTTCCAGTGAACCAAGGAATATTCTCCCATTCTAAAAAGTCTCAAAGGACATAGAAATGTGAGGCTTGTACTGGAACTTGAGCCAAGATTTTAATCCACTTGTTACTCACACTGCAAAGCAGTTTAGAGAAGAAATTATGGAACTTAGGGGAAATTGTTGTGCACATAGGTCTTATACGGTCAGCATTTCAGAAGCATTCCCAGGTTTTCTCAGTTAAGTGTTCCTCATGCAAGCAAAGTCCTGCTGGTGCCAGTGAGGCTAGCTGCATGAACACGGCATTTGACTACAGGATCAATGGACATTAAATTCCAGGCATACAAGGCTTTTAAGTGTATTCCCTTGTGAAAGCATGCCAGCATTCCTATTAAAACAAAGGATTGCAATGAAGGACCTGATGAAGTGTTTTGTTAGGCTGCAGTCTTCACCATCTCTGTACAAACAAGTGATAGCAGTGTCAATAATGCAGCATAGAGCTGGTGTTAACTCTGCCACTTACCTAACTGGCACTAGTACCAGTATCCACCTGAGGTTGCATAGTCTGATTAGTTTTGCTAGCAATTTGAGGCAAAATTCCTGCTGGATTTTTGTGCAGAAATGGCTGGGTGTGTGCATCATTGTTGCTATGTTCATTTGAGACATACATATAGCTCCCTTGAGAATTAACAAGTGTATAGCTATATGTACAACATACATGTGTATATTTGTCCTGAATTCGAAATACAGCTAGGCCTCTTCATGAAACACAAACCACATTTGTCTAATATAGTAGTAGCCACTGGCTGTATAAAAAACTGTAGTGACTTATTTGGATACACTTTCTGGACATTAAGACATTAAGCCAAATGGAGTATGACCTAGAAAAAGACTGGTGAATATATCTTTCAAGGTCTATTTGACTACTATTCTTCCACAGTAGAGATCTGCATGCCCAAGAAAAACACCAAAATAAGTAGTATGAGTTTTGTTTCCCTCCCAGACAAGTCTTTTTCAGTGAAAGGGGAGTAGTCCTCCTAATTTCCTCTCATGTGCTACAAATCATTTTCATTTGGGTTTATGAAGAGTGTGTGTTTGTATGTACCCCAAATCTGTTAGTCATTGGCAGCTCCTACTTGTTTTCAGTCCTTTATTTTAGCCAGCAGTATCTGGAGCAATGCCAGAAATCATTGATTTTGTGCACTGCACAGCACAGCCATTAATAGGACCAGAAGCTACTGGTATCTGAAGAGTGTATCTGTGAGTGGAACCAGCTCACATTGCATCTGTACTCAGAGAGGCATGGGCCTCAGTGAAAAGCCAGATACTATCAGGCAACCTATCAGTGGTGTCTTGCTTCATTAAAAGGCAAACACTCTTAGCTCCTGTTGATTTCTGCTGCAGACAGGATTAGCTGCAATTTGCATCAGAAAAATGCCTCTTGCAGCTTTCTGATGCTGCTTTCTTTCATTGTAATATGGCATTCCTTGAAAACAGAAAAATGTCTTCTGGTTTTAATGAAAACCTTCACAATTCAGGTTTGTGATGAAAAAGGTTAAGAATTTTCCTGAGACAATTTTTGAGACTGGGGTGAGGAGGATAACCCCAACCCCCATCTCAGAACTTTTTTTCAGTGCAGTTGTCTGAGCACTTCAGAGATGAGGAGAGTGTATCTACATATGCTCCCTGTAATCTGGAACATAAGCTGCTGTAAATCAGCCCAGATTCCTTCACTGACAATCATCAAATTCATGGCAATAAGGACCTCTGGATGCCATCTGAGCCAAGCTCAAGGCAAAGCCAAGTCAGTGTTGCCTGTTCTTTCAAGCAGGGCACGGTCTAACCATAAGTACACATTTGTCTATGCACATAATTCAGCAACACAAATACAGGTAAACCACAAAAGATAATTACATGATAACATGATCTGTTCTGTCCATTAGGTAACAATTCTATGAGCTATATGCAAATACACTCAACATATACATAAGCATATAAATACTGTCCTGAGAAAAATGTCACAACTACTTAAATATATTTATAAGTAAATAATTTTAAGCTTTCATTCATTTCATCTGAAGCAGCTGCTACCAGACTTCTGCTGCCCCAGTATTAGAGAAGAAAGGAATTCTCACCTTTTGCTGTCAAAGTTGCCAGGCAGGTTGGATTTGTGATCTGAGGAAGCAGCGTGCTGGCTCCCCTATAAATAGTTCTAAACCCCGACAGAAGAGGGATGCTCCGTTTCACCACAATACCACAGAATTGCAACACGTGGCCTGAGTTCCTTTTTTGCATAGTGGCAGAGCTGAAGTAGAAAGGAAAAAAAGTTTGGGACTCTCAGGTAAACTTTAAAGGGGAAATGAGATGATGAGATTGTTACAGTGACCTTTATGGTATGCCAGAGGCATTTCCTTTCCTGCCTGATTTTCTGTCTCTCTCATACTGCCTGTTCATCATCTGAGAAAGAGTAAATGCAGAATAAATAAACTCCCAAAATCATCTAATGGGAAATACATTATGAAGACAGAGAGAGAAAGTTAACTTAACCATATCTCTTTCTACCTGATAAGCACAAAAGAGATAACTATGTGAAATAAAACCCCAGCTGCCACATCAATCAGAAGTAAAAAAGGATAACTCATTTTTAATTGCTGGTTTGGAAATGTATTTGTTCTAAAGACTGAGACTTAGGTCAACCTAAAAAAAAAAAGCCAAAGCAAACCAAAACAATGAGTTCTGGGTAAAGGATCAAAACCTGATATTGTCACATTATTTTATGTGGCTGTTTATAAATATAAGGTATTGCTTTTTCCTTGATAGGCTGGTGTTACTTTTAGACCTATAGTCAAGCATAGGAAAAGCCCCCTACAGAACATGCACTTTGAAAGTGAGGAAGAACTTTCTGTTGAGCTTTTTTACTATTATTTGTGAACTAATAGGAAACAATTCGCCTTGTTAGACAACCCAAAGCTTAGCTGATCTTCTTGCCCTGTTCCAAACCTGAATAAGATGATTGAGAAGTTACAAGCAAGAACAAAGACATTGCCCACAAAGGGAACAAACAAGGTTTGAAATTCAGCCTGGCGTGCTTTAGGAATTCATAGTGACACAAGTCTATCCTGCGTGGTTTCTAGTGACAGGAGTATTCCTGCAGCCCTGAAATTGAAGCTATAATGAAGTAATTCATGAATGAAAAGATGTGCCTGACCCTTCTGCTAAATGTTAGTAAGAAATTCTTCATAGTGAGAGTGATTGGCCATTGGAATGGGCTGCCTGGGGAGGTGGTGGAGTCATCATCACTGGAGGTGTTTAGGAGGAGACTTGATGGGGTGCTTGGTACGATGGTTTAGTTGATTAGATGGTGTTGGGTGATGGGTTGGACACGATGATCTTGAAGGTCTCTTCCAACCTGGTTTATTCTATTCTAGACAGTGGTCATTCAGAAATCCTTCACACATATACAACAACACAAGCATCTGCAATACATTGCATATTTGGTGCCCCCAAACGTGGCAAGAACAAAAAACTTAAGGAGGAAGAACCCAAACGAGCAGTGAGGTAATCTTGTTATGAACCCCAGCTTGAGGCTCCCGTCTGTTGTCACACGTCTGGGAGGCAAACAGCAGAGAGGGTTTCATGCTCTGATTTGAAAGAGGGTAGTTTCACAATTCTGGACTATTGGCAGTGGAATCTCTCTCCTTAGCTGTCCTCTTCAAAGAAGCATGGCTAGGGTAGGACCACAAACACCTTTGGCAGCTGAGCTTTAACTACCCCCCATCTGACAAAACACAAAACTGGAGCACTGCAATCTCAGGTGGGCCTAACTTCCAGTGTACCCAACCTGTCACCCAGCATCAGCCCCAGAGTTCCCTTTACTAGAGTTTACAGACAAAGCTGGGCAAGAGTAGAATGAAAGGGTGCAGGCTGTGAGTGCAGCTTGCTGAAGCAGGTTTGAAATGGTGGCTCTGTCATGGGTGAAAACTGCTCCCTTCACATACCGCATACTGAATCTAGATCAAAATGGTTTATGGATTTATTCGTGACACAAAACTGACCAGCAACCAGTGACCTATTCATTTGAGGTCCATATCAATAATGTAACAGCAAAGCCAGAGTACCAGACACTTCCAAATTGTTAATACCTATACATCCATGTGTCCCAAAAAGCTCTAACATACACACAGTCTTATACACATTGAGAGGATGTCTTTACTGCCTACATCAAGACTGATGTTTGTCTTTCTCGCTTAATTGATCATTTTGGACAAATGTCTTCTCAGGCAGCTTTGGGTCCTCCATTCACACTCCCTGTTTATGTTCTCACTCCTGTCTTAGTAACTGTTGTTATTCCAGGCCATTTTGCCAAAGGCGGGCCATGCAGACACTGACACTTCTGCCACTATTGTTTCACTGTCTGAGAAAGCCCATTGAGAAAGCTGTGGCATAAGCAGCTGGGCACAGGCAAGTGAAAGGTATCCAATATGTTCCAGGTGACAAAAATCTCTCATTCTGATTCTGGTCCCTGACTACCTTTGAAATGTGTGTCAGAAAGAGGCTGGGCTGTGCACCCTATTCCCATTCATGAATTTTTCCTGCCTTTGTTACTTGGGCAGGGAGGAAGCCTCAGGGAGCTGTGTCAACTCCTTTCCTCTTGTAATCTCAGCCTGTTCTGATTGCAGCCTCAAGGAAGCACTTTGGGCAGCTCTCCTTTCACAAATAAGAAAGAGCCCAAGCTGAATCAAGGCTAGAAAACAATTTGTTCCCATTTAATTCAATTTTCAGTTTCCAGAATTCCCTTCTGTCCTAACACACAAGTTTGACAGCAAGCCAGCAATGAGCAGGAAGACTTGAGAGCAACATTCAGTCCCTGAGCAGATAAGTAAGGGCACAAGTGACTCTGCATACACATTGCCTACTTCTTTCTCAACCCATCTTAGCTTGCCTCTTTGCCTATGTCTGCCTTGTATCATGGTGGGGAGTTTGTGACTGTAACGTCACTAGCGGACAGCTTTAACATCCGCCCAACATGATGGTGGCCTTTAAATACCTGTTCAGGTCAGAAACGTGAGCAGTTAATGATGAATACGAATATTAATAGAAGATGCATATGAAAAGAAATATTTTCAGAGTGTATGCTTGCACACACATGCAGAAAGCCTACCTAACTGCCTTGACTTCTCTTAGGGCACAAATGGAGCAATACACTACCAAAGCATTACACCGAGAATTTTAGATGCCGGTTCTGGAGCACAGAGACAGCTGTCTGGAACTTCCATGATAGGATAGTTTGCTATGATCCATCAGAGGAATTTTTATATATTAAAACACAGAGATTGTGAAAATATCATTTGATGATGGTCTGGTTTTCCATTATGAGCTCATATATTCTCAAGGGGAAATTTGGAGAAGAGCAGCTTCTCTCCCATAATTTTCATCCTACTTCCCCTATGACTCGGAAAGAGAATGCTGGAAACTCTGTGTCCATGTTTTGCTTTCTTCTAATGCAATGGAAAGACTCCTTTATGACAGAAACAGCCTGCTTGAAAATGGTTTTCCTTTCTTTTGAAGGACAGAAGATTTTTGCTCTGTGGAACAACACAGTTATTTCACCTCAGCCCATGAAAAAAATCTGCCCAATGTCAGTATAAGGATGATTTATACAGAGTGTATAACCACTGTGAGTCCTCTATATGGGATTCCCTTCAGATGTTGATTTGCCAAAGATCAAGTTTTATTGCTGTTGTTACTAATGTAGTAGCAATGAGAAGGGAACTCTTATTTTATATATCATTAACTCAGCTGTGATTTGTGGCACACTATCAGGAAATACTGTGTAATATTAGAGTATTAGTGACCTTGCCTAAAAGAATTCCAGTTGCAAGCTACTATGTGGAATCAGTGAACCAAGATCAGACCTTGAGAGAAATGCAAAACTATAGAAGAGAAAAACTTAGCCAACTTCTAGTTAAAATAAAAAATTATCTAAGCTTTATAGAACAGTAATGCATTTGCATTAGAAGAGCCACCCAAGATGGGGACTTTGGGTATTTCTCTTGCCAGTAGTCCCATTGACTAAGCTACATTTGCATGTGTTTCACAAGCAGAATTGAACCTTTCTTCAGAGGGCACTTTGGTCAGACTTGGCACTGTGCTAACTGCTGCCATGCAACTGCTGATCAGGCTCAGGATTCTAGCAAGGTAGGCTGACATCTGTGTATGAACTACTGCATTGACAGAATTTCATAGAATCAATAAGGTTGGAAAAGACCTCAAAGATCATCAAATCCAACCTGTCACCCAAGACCTCATGACTACTAAACCATGGCACCAAGTGCCACGTCCAATCCCCTCTTGAATACCTCCAGGAACAGTGACTCCACCACCTCCCTGGGCAGCACATTCCCTCTTAGTTAATCTGTGTCAACACAAAGTGTAATCATTATGAAAAATACTTCTTTTATCTGCTTCTTATTGCTATTTTGAAGGGACCTACATTAAAGCACTCAGGGATATGGCTGGAAGAAAAGGGAAGCTATGACAGCTTCCTATTTTGCTATGCAATTATTAATGTGACTGTTGGGGTTTTTTTAATGCTAAAGCCTAAAGACTCAAGCTGAGAAAGGAACCCCATCTTATATGGGATACCAGGAGCTGATAGTAAGATTCAGTGCCCAGTCAGTAGGCATCTTGTTGCATCATTGTCAGAAAATTCCAGGTTCCTGGAGGTGGAAAAAAGACATTTTAAATTAGGTAATAAGCTAGTTTTAACACCTCTGACTGTTGATGAATGAGGTCATGAATGAGCTCACACGAAGCCTGTTTAGAAAGCAAAGAGGTTTCACAAATGAACCACTGAAACATCCCTCAGCTTCTGAAAGTCAAAGAAAATTTCTGAAATGACACCAGTGGTTGCTTTGTGATACAACATTTGTTTATGAAACTTCTGTGAGAGCTACATTTGCTGAAGCCGTGTGGTGAGACCACAGTATTACCAACCCTGAGTGGTAAAGACTGAGGAGCTTTGACATGTGATGATTTTTAAGAACCACAGTAGAATGGGGGGAAGAGAGGGACTGTGGACTGGCAAATCCTCCCTGCAGTTACGTACTAGGTAACATTTGGAAGAGATGTGCCCTGGAGGGGCTACAGCCTGGACTCTGGACTTCCAGAGTCCCCAGGTATTACTACTCCAGGGAGTTACTTTTTAAACACTATTTTATCTTCTGATGGTATTGTATTGAGGATTCAGGGTGGAACCAAGTTACACTCAGCTGATCTTTGCAATCACAACAGCTAGAATCTGATATAGTGGAAAATGAAAGATGAGCATTCAGTCTCATCTGTTATCAAGTAAATCTGAGATTTAAGATTAAGAACCTAAGACTGGGAGTTATTAACACTGTAATCAGAGAAATAACAAGATTGCTTGGTACTCATTTAGGACTAATTAAAACTTCATGTGGCAGCACGGGCAGCCTGAGCTAGTTGGAGGTGTTTCTGCTCACCACAGAGGGGTTGGACAAGATGACCTTTGAGGGTTCCTTCTAACCCAATCTATGAATCTGTAAAACTATGTATTTCAAGATTTTATATAGCTTTAATGTTAATAAACTGCAAAAGGTAAGGTAATCTGTGAGCAGTTTCTGGAGCTTTGTAGCATGCTCTTTAAAGAAAGCTGAATGAAAAGCTGCCCCTCCCCACCCCTTTTTTTCTTTTTTTGGCTTTTATTTTCTATTCTTTGTAAAAGACAAATATGGATTAATGTGAATTTATACAGACTTTAGACAGGGGGAAAAGGAATATTCTGTATTTAAAGACAAAACAGCTCAGGCTTAATCCTTCTCCCTATGACGTAACAGGAGTCTCAGTGTATCACAGTATCACCAAGGTTGGAAGAGACCTCAACAATCATCAAGTCCAACCTATCACCCAAGACCTCATGACTAGACCATGGCACTGAATGCCACGTCCAGTCCCCTCTTGAACACATCCAGGTGTAGAAGTGAGTGAAAACAGCTTCTGTGCCAGTGTTCACAAAAACCCTTTTTGAGCACAAAACCTACAATGCTTAGACAGAAAAATTCTCAGACTTCCCTGCATCTGACCAACATGCCTGCAGAAACATCCCATATGTGCAGGCTTTGGCTGAAACAACCTGGAACCACTGGAGTGGAGGACAGGAGAAACTTCCAATATGTTTAAAGGGATCATGATCGGACCTAAAGTGTGCTGCATGCCTTCACAAAGAGTGGATCAGGAGATCTAGATGTCTCCTTTGGCTTATTGATGGAATGAGCTCCCATGTTAGGATTTTTTAATCTATTCTGTGCAGCAGAAGTTTGCAAACTGGCCCACAGCATGTTCTAAGCTGCTTATAAATGAGTTCCTAAAAGAGTAAGCTCCCCACAGTAGTCTAAAGCTCTCAACAGACATTTGAAATCACAATGGGAAAGGTGAAGAAATAACTCCCCCCCTGGTTTTCAATATCCACCATATCCAGCATGGAATTTCAAGGACAGAAAATTACTATGTTCTATTCTCTCTGTGTAGTTAGTTTCATGTAGTTAACCATACAGCAACCATGAGGGAGTTTCACTTGGAAGTGTGCAGTAGAATTCATGTTCCTTAAAATTGTCCATTAAAAAGGTGTTCAGAGTAGATCTGATCTGACTTTCAAAACCTGCTTGGATGTGTTCCTGTATGGCCTGCCCTAAGTGACCCTGCTTTGGCAGTGGGTTGGACTCAATGATCTCTGGAGGTTCCTTCCAACCCCTGACATTCTGTGACTCTGATTCCCAGCTGCACTGACATGCAGACTGCTGCAAGACTAATGGGAATTAGATTGTTTCACACTTAACCACAGCAACTCCACTTCTCGCCACCACACATTTCTGAATGAAATCTGAGCAAAAGGCTTCTCGTTTAAGGCACAGACCAGGGTAGGTGCTGATATGCCAGCTGTGAAAATGGAATAATAATGACAATTTGAAGTTGCATCTCTGTACAGTCCTTGTCCCGAGCTTTCACAATGTTTGCCACCTACATTCCTGACCAGGAATATGTTGTTTCTGTTCATGCCTACTGAATGGTGGCATGAACAGCAGGAGGTGACCGCTTACATTTCTTTCTGAGCAAGGCAAAAGCGATCATGTAGCTGTTCATGTCATTGCGGGGGGTCTTTTGAGTTTGGGATGCGAACCTATTAACTGTTCCTTCTTCAGGTAAGATTACTGGTTGGTCAATAGCTCAGCAAATGATTTAGGGATCAAAATGAGAAGAAAGCCTTGCATGAGGGAACTTCCACTAAGTACTTTCCCAAAAGAATGATGAAACTGCTTGCATGGAGTGAACACATTGGTTTCTGCTCACCATCATGCCATGGAGTATGAGGATGTGCCTGGAGTTGCTCATATTGGGAATTGTGATGTCTTGCTCCTCCCTTGGCTCTGACATCATCCTGAGTAAATGCACCACCACAAGTCCATAGAAAAAGCATCTGTCACATAGATGAATTTGTTGACCAAAGTCAGTAAATTCCTGGATTTAAGCAGGAATGAGATCACTTTTAAATTTGTCTGAGGAGATCCTATACACAGGGGTCTTCAGAATCGTGACCAGACTATCAGTGCTCAATTCAAGTTAAAACTGACTGCTTCTTGCACACATGAGAGCTCACTTGGTCCTGTGCCAAAAGAGGAGAGTCTTTACTGGGCTCTGCTTTCATTAGAGGCACCAAGTAAGAAGGACCTGGTTTTATTTCCTTCAAGTTTATGGGGAGAAGAGGATACTATCCTGTTAAGTAAATAAGCTGTCATGTGGCTATTGAGGACTGTCCTGGTCATTTCCTAACTCTGCTTTTCCCCGAAGCTAAACTGTGTTTTGGAGGGGTGCAGTCTTTGCTGTCTGGACAATGAATGAACAGGGTGGAAATTACAGTTAGTCTCCATCCCCACAGCGCAGAGCTGCGAAGCATAAAGATTCATTGGCCTCTACATTCCACTTGATATTATAAGCTATTTGAGCCAAAAGTGCATCACTGCATTTTTAACTTCACATCTTTAATTGGCTTTCTCTGTGGCCTCTTTCTGTAGGCAAAATCCCCCAGGACACTCCTCAGAGTACTCAAAAGAAAAATTCAATTCCTCTCTGCAAAGCTAAATGAAGTTACACAGTAAGTATTGACGTAATGAACAGACCATGGAGTTTCTTCCTACCTCCACCAAACCTTTGCCTGGCACTAGAAAGTCAATTGAATGTGGGCTCCAGCCACAAATGACATTACTTCCTTTCTGTGGTAACAGCTACTGCAAGGAACACCATATGAGAACTGTACACCTACTGTTGACTGTTTATTTCTCTGACAGGAGAAAGCCCTGCATTGTGGAATCTTTTTCCATAGGCAGACACCTGACTACCTCAGAAGTTAATCATAGGATCACTAAAGCTGGAAAAGACCTTGAAGACTGAGTCCAGCCATAACCCAACTACCATGACCACTAAACTGTGTCTTGAAGCATCACAGCTACACCTTCTTGAACACCTCCAGGGTTGGCAACTCCACCACCTCCCTGGGCAGCCTGTCCCAATGTCTCACCACGCTGTCAGTAAAGATTTTTTTTCATAATGTCCAATCTAAACCTCCCCTGGCACAGCTTAAACCCATTTCCTCTCATTCAGTCTCTAGTTACTTGGGAGAAAAAAACAGTATCAGCTTCACTACAAACTTCTTTCAGGTAGTTGTAGGACCAATAAGATCTCCCTTAGCCATCTCTTCTCCAGCTCCCTCAGCTGCACCTCATATGCCATGCCCTCCAAACCTCTCACCAGCCTCATTGTCTTTCTCTGGATATGATCTAGGATCTCAATGTCTCTTCTACACTGTGGCACCCGGAACTGAACACAGTACTCAAGGTGTGGCCTCACCAGGGATGAGTACAGGGGCACAATCCCTTCCCTACTCTTGCTGGACACACTGTTTTTGATATAGGCCAGGATGTCATTGGCCTTCTTGGCCAGCTGGGCACGCTGCTGGCTGATGTTAAGCCTACACCCTGCCCCAAGCCTGTAGTGTTAGAGTTGTTGTGACCCAAGTACAAGACCCAGCACATGGTCTTGTTAAACGTTATTCTGTTGACCTCAGCCCATCTGTTTCAATTCCTTCCACCTATAATTAATATCTGAGAGTAAGAATCACTTCAGAAAGCTTTAGTCTGCCAGCTGTACCAATAAATGCCATTGTCAAAGGAATCACTGTTTGCCCAAAGAAACAAGACTTCATATTTAAAGAATTCATCAGAAAACCACTTTTATCAGAGAATGCAGTTCAATAGAGGCAGCTTAACATTCTAGATGGATTGGAAGGAACAGTAGTAGAACAATATATATCAAATGGAACCCTTCATATGTGAATCTTCTGCTTTTTTGTGTTTGCCTTTTTGTTTTTTCTTCCCCTCAACCAAATAAGTTTAATGAACAAACTACTTAACTACTGTATGCATCCTCATAGAAGGACACGTCCATCTGGATCTGCAGGGAGCTTCATACTGGCTGAAAGGGCCAGTCACATTGTAGGGTGTGGTCACCATCATGAGGCTGGCACTGCTCCATTAGCCAGCTGACAGAAGCAGCACAGATGCAGGATGTGGTATGAAAACAGTCATATTCACAGAGTCACCATACAGCTTCCCACAGAAGTCAATTCTGCAATGAAGTGTGGTGGTTTAAGAAAACAGGAACCTTCCAATTTGCAGTAGAGTTATAAATAACTGAGGGTGAACTTTATTCACAGCTGCCTAATGGGAGGAGACTGGGCACAGCTGTGGGTTTGTGAACAGCGTTGGCAGAGCTAACATCCCTAGCAATCATGAATTTCCATTGTGACAATGCTATGATTACCATATCACTATAGGGGTCTACATTTGCATTGCCTTATCCTTACAGTTAATTGCTCATGAAAAGGAAGACTAGAAACAAGGACAGCCCCAGAACCCCAGAAACATTATACTCTCTTACATATAAATGTCTCCTTTGAAGGCCTGTGACTGAGCAGGTGGGATAGATCTTCATTCACTTGTGCTCCAGCTTTATTTACATATAGCAAATCTGTGGAAATGGAAAAATGGGGAGAGAAACACAGATTCTACTAAACAGCCTTGATTTTTGTCAAGGCAGTACAAGTTACATAATCTCATAGAGCACTGCTGTTGTACATTGTGTCTGCATTCATAGGCAAGCCAGAGACAGCTTTGTTGAGAAAGGTCCCATTTGGCATGGTCAGTAGCATGATGGGTTTAGCTGCAGTTCACAGCTTCAGTCAGAATCCCTAGCAAGTGAGCAGAAAGGGGGTAGAAAAAGATATAGGTGCCTTTCCATTAGCAGCACATATAGAACCATATGATGTAGGCAAAGCATCAGTAGATTGCACTGTGTGTAGTTGCATACAGGTTCTGTCATCACTATCCATTGTTCAAATACTCATCCATGAGTCCAAGAGACTCTTTACATCCATTTCTCACTTTATATATTATACTATATATTTTATAATCAATATTTCCTTGTGGTGGTATCTTTAAGCATTGCTGTCACTGATTTACAAAGTGTATTTACAGGTTCTATTTGGTTGTGGGTATTACTTTCCACATATAAAGACAATTTTAAGTAGAGGTTTAGCAGAGATCTCACATTTCCAATACAGTGATTCAAATTGGAAAGACAGGTGCTGTGACCTATGGTTTTCCCACAAATGGGATCCTGTAGCAGATTAGCTGGGTACTCACGACTTGCTCCTCTGGCTGGTACCTTCCCAGATGCTGTGGCTATAATTCGAGCAGTCCTTGGCTTGCAGAGGGCTAAGAGGCCTCTCTCTTGTGTGCTCCATTGCCAGGCTGTAGCCTCTTCTAGGAGTCAATTCTCTTGGAGCTTTTCCCATCTCTGCCTTGGTCCAGGTGCAAGGCCTGGGTGTAGTTGTTGCCTGTTAGGACAAGTTCTTCAGCTGCTACTCAGGCAGCATTTAGATCTGTTTTTGGGTAAGAATAAGGCCCAGGTGTAGATGGTCTGCTGGAGCAGGGCCTTCAGCTGCTACTCAGACAGCATTTGGCTCTTGTTGCTTGCTGGGTAAGAACAGGGCGAGTTGCCTAACTTCTTGGCTGGTTTAAATACTGTCCCAAAACAATTAATGCCCTTTGGTAACACAGAACCCTGATAACTGGACCTATATGATGGGGCATATCCAAACACAGCCAGGGGCACACACAGTTCACAGCTGTATCACAAAGGTGATTACATGTGCTACATGTTTATCTGGACCCCAGAAGTGTCCAGGTTTACACATTCAGGGGTACTTACAATGTTAATCACACGTGCCATACATTTGCCTTGACCATCTGGACCCCAGGAACTGTCCAGCTTAGCACATTTGCAGGTGCTTAGCCCATTGTCTGGGCTAGTCTGGGCTAGGGCATATTTTGGGGTTTGACCCTTCAGGACACATACCAAAGAGTATTTCAGAATAGTGACAATTCCTTCCCCACAACAGTTGTAATTTTCAGTTTTGAAATGCTAAGATAGTTTTGCTATGTTAGAACCATAGCTGTTTCCTTCTGAGAGCAGCCAGAGGTGGAGTACACAGCCACTGATTTGCATAGCCTCCTTGGTTATAGTACAGCTTCCAGTTGCTGAGTGGTTATCTAGGGATGTAATAACCAGCTCCAGTCAAAACAGCTTTGTGGTTTCATTTACATGTTAGGGGAAACAGACCAAAACGGTGAGTCAGAAGTGGAGCTCTCTTTATTATGTAATAAAATAGTAAGCTTTTCAAAGAAGACAGAGGTCTGCATTCACTCTAGTACTTCCCCCAGAACTGCAGAGGGAAGGTCAGTAAGACCTAACTTGACCTCAAACCCCAGAAGACTGAAATTGGCTTCTTATTGTCACAAGACAGTGAGCTGTTGTAGCAGGTGTGAATGTGAAGCACAGCACCATCATTACACTTAACAAAGTGATAGGTTCAAACAGCCTGTGTGGGTTCACACAGAGACACACAGAGTGTGCTTATGCACACACATTTTCACCTGCCCTGCAGTGTCTCTGATAAAGTTACAGTGTCACAGTATAACTAAGGTTGGAAAAGACCCCAAGGATCATCGAGTCCAACCTGTCTCGGTAGACCTCACGACTAGACCATGGCACCAAGTGCCACGTCCAGTCTCCCCTTGAACCCCTCCAGGGATGGTGACTCCACCACCTCCCTGGGCAGCCCATTCCAATGACGAATGACTCACTCAGTGAAGAACTTTCTCCTCACTTCGAGTCTAAACCTCCCCTGGCGCAGCTTGAGACTGTGTCCCCAAGTTCATGTGATGCAAACTCCCAAGGAAGACCTCCAAAAAAATTTGGAATTGTCTCCCTGAAATTCCTCCTCTGATATACCTGCCACGTTTCTCTCACTGACAGCAATTTTGTTGTACGGGGGAAAGTATGTGAAATCGACAGATTTTCTTACTTCCAAATCACCTGCAGAGACAGAATTGTCCTTTAATTCTGCCAAAAACCTGCTCTTAAAACTGTGGTCTTGGCTGGCATCATTCCTTCTCATGCTTCTGCCCTGCACTGCACTGCACAGCCTGTCCCCATCCTCTCTCCCCCACGATGTCCCAGTTGCCTTCCTTATCTGATAGTCTCCTTCACATCCTTCTCATTACAGACAAGCTGAGTTTCATTCTGCAGACCTACTGCTGAATTTCTGAGATTCCCACTCTGAGTCTCTTATCCCTCTTTCCCCCCTTCACACTCATTTCTCTCAAGTGCATTTCAACAGAACCTCTTCTGCTTTGAAGGTAATAAAAATAAAGTTGCATGAAGTGCTTGACTTGAATCATCTGTGTTGACTAGGGTTTGTACATTCCAGTTTGCATTTGATACCCATCTTTATCCTTGCTTTGTATTTACCTCGAGGCTTTTGTTCAAGCCCTTTTTCTATCTGTGGTGTTTAAACCAGAATTCTCAGAGCTCAGTGATTTAAAACAAAGAAACAAACAAAGCAACAAACAACAATGGCCAACAGAAACTGCAGCTTATTTGAGCTGTCTGAACATTTTCACTAAACCCAGACCTCCTGAACATTTTTGACACCACTGCTGGCATCAGACTGCTGAAACCAGAAACTTCAAAGGCATTTGTGACATTCAGATTGGGCAACTAATGTGTTTTCCAATCTGACTACAAGTATCACTTCTGATGTGCCAGCTAAGTCGTTATGACCAATGCAAGTAGGCAATGATATCAAATGTCATCAAAACCAAATCTTGCCAATGGTTTTTACAAAAAGATCTGATTATGGGAAATGAAGAATTGTTCAAGTTGAAAGCTAGGCTGGCATAAGAACAGCAGAACTAAAGTAAATTGAACTGATATAACCAAAATCAGGAAGCTGTCCTAAGCAAATGACTTCACTTTGGACAGCCCAGCAAAGGGCACACAGGAGTCTATACTGCTGTCTGTACCACCCTGCCTTCCCTCCTACGATTCAGTGACATAATGCTACCTGTTAGTGTAGTGGGTTTCTGTGGCAAGGTTTTCATAGTGGTGGGGCTACAGGGGTGGCTTCAGGTTGGATGGGGCTCTGAGCAACCTGCTGTAGTTGCAGATGTCCCTGCTGATGGCAGGGGTGTGGGACCTGATAGCCTTCAAGGAAAGAAAAGAGAGGGGGAAAAAAAACAAAAGGAAAGGAAAAGAAGGATCTTGAACAAGAACCATGTGACAGGTATTATAAGCAGAAAAAAATACAAGGTAATGTGATTTTGAGCTGTATTAGGTAATGTAAAAGCAAATTATAGCATGAAAGTAATTTTTTTAGGTGAAATATAGTGCTGAAATCCACATTCTTTAAATATGGAGCATGACACTCAGCTATGCCCAAAGCAAAAATTCAATCTACGAAGAACTAGTCCACAGCAGAAACTGTTACCTGACACAGCTTCCCCATTCAACTTCTTATTTTGCAACTGCCTTCATTGTTTTAATATTATTATTTAAGCATTTGTACCTTGCCTCTGATAATTTCACATTGACAGACTTGGCTGTTCCTATGGAACTCACAAGGTCTCAGTGTGGATTACAAGGGTTGATAGTGAGAAAATAATACACTGAATGATTAATTTACCTGACTAAAGTAATTGTATAACATGAGGATGACAACAAGTCCAAAATTTACTTCCAACTTCATCCTACAGTGAATGAAAGCCACTGGTCTTTAATGTATAGCTTCATAGAAAGTTTGAGTAGTTTCAGTCTACTTTCTGGCAGATAAGCCCCTGATAAAGACTCATATCAAGGATGATCTCACTTGCAAGACTAATGCTCACAATTCATCTCAGAATTAATGAACTCCAAAAAGATTCCTAGAAAATGTACAGTCAATTCTTCTCTTCAGTCTACTTCCCTTTTGTTTTTTCTCCCTGTACTCAGTTCATGTTTTTGGCTGAATCAGACACCTCTAGTCAGCTGTGCCAATTCCCAAGGCACATATCTGCAGGGCAGTGCTGTGCTACCGCCGTGGGTCTCTTCCATGGCACAGGCAGTTGCCCTGAGTCAGAGGGCTTCCAGGATCCAGAGCTAAAACATGAGAGATACTTTGCTCTTCTCCAGATGTACTGACAAGTCTTGACTGCTGATCATCCAGTTCCTTTACCTTCAGCAGAGGTGTGTGAGCTCTTGGCTCAACACCAAGAACATGTGGTTGGGAAACATGGAGGCAAACATGGAGAGAAGCAGGACTGCTCCATTTTGCAGCACTGTGCTCCTTGGTGGGCTGAAGCAATCTCACAAATTTACCAGAAGGCTCCAGGAGGCAGCAATGTGGCTCTCCATAGAATGGTCCTAGATAAAAAGCCTGCAGTGTCAGACCTCTGGGTTACACCCTGGTGGTGGTTGTCCTGACATTAAAGTGTGTCCCACGAATACAGTCTTTCCATAATCTTTGATTTTACTTTTGTTTTTCCTGCTGCAAGGGCATGTTCTAAAAGTGCTAAAGTACTAGGGGAGTCTCCCTATATCACAGAATCACAGAATCACCAAGGTTGGAAGAGACCTCGAAGATCATTAAGTCCAACCTGTCACCACAGACCCCATGAATAAACCATGGCACCAAGTGCCATGTCCAATCCCCTCTTGAACCCCTCCAGGGACGGTGACTCCACCACCTCCCTGGGCAGCCCATTCCAATGGCGAATGACTCTCTCAGTGAAGAACTTTCTCCTCACCTTGAGCCTAAACTTCCACTGGCACAGCTTGAGACTGTGTCCTCTTGTTCTGGTTGCCTGGGAGAAGAGACCAACCCCTTCCTGGTTACAACCACCCTTCAGGTAGTTGTAGAGAGCAATAAGGTCTCCCCTAAGCCTCCTCTTCTCCAGGCTAAACAAGCCCAGCTCCCTCAGCCTCTCCTCGTAGGGCTTGTGCTGGAGGCCTCTCCCCAGCCTTGTTGCCCTTCTCTGTACTATCGGGTCACAGACAGTTTACTTCTGTGGTTAAAGAATCAAAAAAAGGATAAAACAACCCTTATTTGCTTTCCAAACCACTCTGTTGCACTGTGTTCAAAGTAGTTTGATCTTTTTAATCACCCAAGCAACAAGAGCAGTGTTTCACAAACAAGCATACCACAAGTGTATTACAAATTCTACAAACTTCTTACCATGACTCGCAACCTTTATCTCTCTCATCTTGGCAAACACATACCCACAAGTTTCACTGCTGCCAGAGAGGAGCTGGTTTGTGGATCCCCTTGTTAAAACACTGTCAGAACACCACTGACATCGTATTCCCAAATCAGGTTCTCAGTTCTGCAATATTTTCTCTGCAGTCCTCGGGAGTTGGGCAATTTTGACAACATCGGTGTGGCTTGAGGAGAAAACTGAAACACAAACACATACACATGCAAATCCAAGCGAGGAATAGCATCATCTTCTTGAGGTAAACAAAAATTCCATCTTCGCTTTTATGAATTATGAGAAAGGCACACTTTTCACTGAAAGCAAAGCCTCTTTTATTTTTGTTGTGGAGGCTTGTTTCAGATACAGATAGTGAAATAAGCTCTCAGCTTCTTAGCCCCCAGAAGTCAAGCTTTGTTTCATAAAATTTCCCACTTTAGAGATGATTCTTCAATGCAGTGTGTCCTGAATCACAGTCTCCCTTCTCAATATTGCTTTCTATGTGGGTCTCATTCAGACACTGGCATTATGCACCCTCACTACCCCTGGCATCCTTTGATTAGTGGGTGTAATGACCCAAAGCAGCTTTAAAATGTCAGAATTGTTTATTTAAGAGGGTTATTGTTAAAGCCTAATTTATTCCACATTATTGGCATGACTGTCTTGCCATGATGTAGATAAGGGAGGCAAGAGAGCATTGCCAATGTGTGTATCTGCTCCCTCAAGTCTTCTCTTGCTTCTTACCATGTCTAAATCCAACCAGGCTTACCTGTATGCACATACCCAGTTTGGAAGGTACAGCCTTAATTAAGACAAACCAAACCAAAACAAATTGGTGCCCTTTCCAAACCCTGAATGAAACAAACCCTACTATTGCCCCTGTTTCTTATGGATTTCTCAAAGGGATGAGGGACAGTCCTATCTCTAGGAAATGCTCTGCTTTCCTGTATTTTTCACAGTAGCTTTAAACATTTAGCCCAAGATTGTCTTAAGCAGAAATTAGAGTGTCATGTTCAACATTATTCTAGGTAACTCCAAATGTGCCCAACCACCAGTTCACAGAGTCACAGAATTTCAGGGGCTGGAAGGGACCTCAAAAGATCATCCATTCCAACGCCCCTGCCAGAGCAGGATCCCCTACACCAGATCACACAGGAATGCATCCAGGTGAGTTTTGTGGAGGGAGACTCCACAACCTCCCTGGGCAGCCTGTTCCAGTGCTCTGTCATCCTCACAGTGAAAAAATTTTGCCTCATATTTATGTGACACTTCCTATGCCTCAAATTCCACCCATTGCCCCCCTGTCCTGTTGAGCTTTAACATCTGAAACTTTGTCTAAATTACTAAAATGTTGTTAGGAACTCGACTGTAGAAGGATTTGTACCATGGTTATATTTCAGTAGGCACTCAGATACAGCAGCTGGCACAGGAGAATCTCTCTGCAGCTTGTACAAGCACTGAATTTTGATCAAGGTGTCAGGCAGGCACAGATGCTTGAATGTGACTTTTGGATTCTCTTCATGTTCTGTTGTTTCTGAAACTAGTAGGCAGCGAGAAAACAATCCACGTTCTGTTGTGTAAGATGTTACTCACACAGTACCTAGCTTTTTGAAATTAAGGCTCTGGCTCTCCTGTGTGGGAATATCTTATTCCACCATTCCATGGATACAGAGAAGTACCAACATTTCGATAGTGAAAGAAAAGCTGCACTTTTACATTGCTTTCTAATACTCTTTCTGTGAGCCCCTACAGCAAATCCTTCTTAATGTCTGCTTTTCCTTCCAACAGCCTGAGGTGGTTTGCTTTGTTTTGTTTTGTATTTTGAAGGATGGACAACTCCATTGTTAATCTTGCTGCATTCATATTAAAAAGGCAAAAGAGTAGAGCTGATGTGATGGCTCTCCCTCACTCAGCATGGTAGTACTTCAGCTGTGCACCACCTCACCACTGACACACGGGATGCTGGAGTGTGATATGGTTGCAAGCTGGCAGAGCATGCCACTCAAAGAAATATTCACCTGCAGACCTTCCCCTTGAAGTGACTCCTTAGGCTGGGCCCTCAGCTTGTCACGTTCACAGTTTCCAGCAACAAGAACCTGTGCATGTTATGTTCGTGCTGTGATGGTATTTGGGCATGATTTCTTTCTCTGAGTTTTGCAGTACAGACAGAAGGCCTTTTTTGGGCAGCTGCCCTCATTTTGAGAGCAGCAAAAAAAAAGCAATCCAGCAACTTGGTCTTTAGGCAACTGCTGTGTATACTAGGCCTGAGTGGTGGGGGCAAACATTCTGTACATTTTGTTCCAATTACAAACAAATGTTGATCTGATCATATTTTGGGGACGGTTTTGTGATTCATAAATGTTCATATGCTTGAAGTTCCAAGCTCCAATGTATCCTGAGTGAATTGCTAATGATATTATACGCTTATTTGAACAGACTTCATTGTAGAGGCATTCTTATGCCTGCTGAATTTGCTTTGCTATGTAGTTCCTATGGAAAGATTTGCTACAGGAAAAGAAGTGCCATTAAATATAGCATGTGAAATGCTTAACTATTGGGCAGTTATGCACACGTGATTGAATTGTTTCTGTTAGTTATCAAAAGAAGCAGAATAACTCTGAAACAATGCAATTTCAAATTGAATGTTCTGTTCCTATAGTCAGAACTAGAATCACGCTGGTTATTTGTGCAAGTCATTCTGCTAGAGCAGAGCTAACATCACACAGCTCATTACCAAGACAGAACAAACAGCACATCCTGAGTACTTGCTGAACGTTTCTAACGTAACCAGCATTAGATAAACATGGAATTTAATGCAATTGTTATGAAGGAAATGTGAATCTGAATCTGAATCATTCTATTCCTTTGTCAATTACAGAAGTGTGAAAAGCTATCTAATAGCTCTGAGATTTATTTTATTGATTTAACTGGAATTGAGCTAATGAGAGTCTGTTATTTTGTTAATAATAGGCACACTGTTCTGACTCTTTCATAAACGAACAAACTAAACAATGCAAAACATTCCAGTCATTACATTGGCAAATCCCTCCAGATAAACATCTTGATGAATTGATGTTATCTAAATCACTCTAAACCCTCTTAAAAAATTGAAATGTGTAAGGGAAGTTGAAATGGAAAACTGTTTTATTCCCTAGGAACCTCAAATGGTTGTTTCTTCATGAAAACCACAAGTGATAATGGAAGGTTTTAAAATGCACATCCTTTCCTAAGTATTTAGTACTTAAAATAGTTGCTTTTTTGCCCTTGCCATTTTTACCTAGTCCAGAAAGATGTCCTTTATGATGACCTTTGTGAATTTTTAGGGTCTGTTTTTATCTTCCTGCTTTGGTTCTCTATTGTTCAGTGTTGAAGGCCACTTTTTTCTGCTTCAGCAAGAAAATACTGTTTCTCACATTCACTTTCTTCAAAGTTAAATGGATTGGGACTTTTCTATGATTTTGAGGAAAGAAGTCATGTATGGTCAGTTAAACAACTTAAGAAAACCTTCAGTTTATGTCTTTATTTCAGATGCTGAAGCTCAAGGACTCACCCACTAGAGGGTAGTAGAAGCTAAAGAAAAACGGAACTTAGAATTCATAGAATCATAGAATTGTTAGGGTTGGAAGTGACCTCAAGGATCATCTAGTTCCAACCCCCCTGCCATGGACAGGGACCCCTCACACTAGATCAGGTTGCTCACAGCCACATCCAGCCTGGCCTGGTGAGGGGCTTTGGAACACAAGCCCTGTGAGGAGAGACTGAGGGAGCTGGGGTTGTTTAGCCTGGAGAAGAGGAGACTCAGGGGGGATCTTATTGCTCTCTACAACTACCTGAAGGGGGGTTGTAGATAGGTGGGGGTTGGTCTCTTCTCCCAGGCAACCAGTACCAGAACAAGAGGACACAGACTCAGGCTGCTCCAGGGGAGGTTTAGGCTGGAGGTTAGGAGGAAGTTTTACACAGAGAGAGAGTGATTGCCCATTGGAATCGGCTGCCCAAGGAGGTGGTAGAGTCACCATCACTGGAGGTGTTCAGGAGGAGACTTGATAGGGTGCTTGGTTGCATGGTTTAGTTGATTAGGTGGTGTTGGATGATAGGTTGGACATGATGATCTTGAAGGTCTCTTCCAACCTGGTCTATTCTATTCTATTCTATTCTATTCTATTCTATTCTATTCTATTCTATTCTATTCCTCCAGGGATGAGGCTTCTACCACCTTCCTGGGCAACCTGTTCCAGTGTCTCACCACCTTCATGGTAAAGAACATCAAGACAACCAGTCTTGATGTCCTCTGATGTGAGCTGTGGCTTGTTTCCACCACTTTGAAAAAGTTCAGCTGTTTTTGTGACAAAGTTCATTCAGGTGTTTTCTAAGACTGCCTGCTCACAGTAAATACACTGAGGTGACAAGCTGGAGCTACATCTACAAAGGAGGTGCATGTCAGAGAATTATGACCTGCCAGGATCTCAACTTCAAAAGCTATGTTGACAAAGGAAATGCTTTGGAAAGTCCAGTGAATGTAGAAGCCTTGAGGAACAACTGCAGAAAGTTAATGTCAATGTTGCTTTCAGGCAGGTGAGCCCACATCCTGAAGCTGCTATTTTCAAAAGTGGAAGTGAAATTTAGCCTAGTGGAAATTTGGTTTTCTGAATGAGGAATGATGTTTTCTAATGGAATCATGAAACACAGAGTGAGAAAAGACTGTTCTATTTTGGCCTAAACAAATGCAACAAAAGGCCTACTAACTTTTCAGTGACTTTTACAGTCTGGAGGGAAGGTCCACTGAATGCCTCCTATGCACCAAAGACTAGTTCAAGGCTATAGACCACAGTACCTGGCTAACTTACAGTTTATATCTCAAGTGCATTGGCTTTGTGAAGTGATGGCTTTGTGGTGAGCTCAGGAAGATGTGTGAACACAGGGAGAGGAAGAAGGTCTTTCATATTGCCTGTCTCTAAGAACCCTAACAGCTTAATCTCTGTTTGGAGTGTACAGAGGCAGTGTAGTGAGAGGGGGAGAGAGTCTACTCCAGGTGCAGCCAAATCTGATGCTTGCTTTGAACCTTCCTTTGTATTCTATCTCCATTTTACTCTGAAATTTGGCACATAGGCATTTACCAGATCCCACCTGGAGCCATATACATGCTGCCTTACCTTGTTACCCCGAGATTCATGGAAAATTCCACCATTTGGGCCTCTGGAGCTTGGTATGTGAAGGGTGCCCCAAGGCTTTGCAGTAAAGCTGTGTACAGCCAATGTTAATTTGTCAAACAGCTCTGAAGCTTAACTGCATTGATCACACAGGTCCTTTTCTGGTAAAATCCTATAGGATTTCCTGTGAGGAAATAGACACAAATTAATAATAAGCTTTTCCTCTTTGGGAGCTGCTCCTCTTGATATACCATATGTAAGAGAGACTTTGAGGAAGTGTGGAATCACACTTTGGTAAGAAATGCATGCTCAAAGCATGTGATTCTGATCTGCTGCAATTGTTTAAAGAAGCTTGGTCAAGTCAAACTGCTCCCAAATGTAGACTTTAGCATATAAGACTAAGAGATGTCTTCATCATATTAAAATACCTCAAGAAGTGCACCCAGAGCTCGTAAGTTTAATAAGTATGCACTCTCCTGTGGCGGTCACAGCTCACTCGCTTCAACATCATTCCATCAGAGAATTTGAAACATGCCAGAAGATCTACTGGGATTTTCACAGACACCCACTAGAAATAGTCCACATGTCTACATTATCTATCTCTATACCACTCTGATTTCTAATGAAAATCTTTTTATGACTGGAAAAGAAAATGCTTTTATATTATTCAAGCTAAGGAAAATATATGCAGCACAAGCAACAGAGTAAAGTCTTTTTAAGCCTTTAATCAGGTACTATTTGGAATTACTTTATTACTCTATATTAATAATGATATTTTTCATTTATCCTTTTATTTAATCCCATTTTGGGGTGTTTCATGCAAAAGGAGAATGGTTTTGGTTTCAACTGAGTTGGTTTGGAGGACAAATTTCTGTTGGTTTTTTTAGCATTGGCTCCTCCTCATTACAGAGTCACAGAGGACACAAGCTGCTCGCTGAACTGCCAAGACAAGCTTTCAAAGTCAAGAATGACAAGTGGGATGTCATGAATAAAGACCACCTGGTGCAGATATTTTTATATTTATGCTTGTATTTTAGTAGTCCTTAGGATTTGTGACTGTGTTCACAAAGGAAGCAGGCATGTCCTGACTGTCCAAACAGTTTTTCTCCATAAATGACAGCAGAGCAGGTTTGTTACGTCTCTTGTGGGAATTGTGAACCCTTTTAGTGTTTTACATGGATGAAGAACTTTGCACCCTGCCTTTGGGAATGCAAAGCCTTAAAATCCTGGTAAACTAGTCAGGATAGGGTGAGGGTTGTAAATACCTGAAAAGGCTGTAGAGCCATAAAGCCAAGGCGCGGTGGTCTTTGTGGAGAACAAAGCAAATAGGAAGGCCGGTCTTTCCATAAAGCCAAGAGGAAGTGAGAAGTTGACTACTATAACAATCTCATGTAAATATTCCTTTTAACTCATTTCAACTTCCTCACCCACAAACTTTTTTTTTTAAAAAAAGGCAAGCCATTTCTCAACCAAAACCCTCCAAACTGAAAACCAAGCAACAAAATCCTCCTTCCCTCCAGTTTTGAATATTAATTTTAAAACTTCGGCTTAAGGGATGTGTGAATTATGAAACTGGTGGGTTTTTTTATTCCAGAGAGCCATCAAACCCAGAGACAGGCAATGAAATAAAACTTTTGATGCTTTTTCTAACTCCCATTAAAGTCTCCATTAGATATAGTACCTATTAAGTGGGCAGCACTGGAGCAGCCTCCCGGCATGGTTTTATAGCAGGAGTGTAGAACCCAGTGACAGCTTTGCTGCACAAGTAGAACCATCATCCCTACTTCATGGTCATATGCCTCTAAAAATGATGCTGCTACAGAAAATGGATTTCTGTGAAATATCCCAAAAATAGTCTTCACTCAATGTTACACCTCAGAAACAAGGGCCTGGAGCAACATCAAATACAATAAAATGAAATAATCTCAAAGCTTTGAATATTTATTTGTGTATGAACCAGAAAATTACAAAAACAAGAAAGAAAAACCAAGGCCCTTCCTTGGTTAACTCCCTATCTTCTGATATTGCTTACTGGGAAAGTAGGAAGTCCTTGGGACATTAGAGAGCAAGACAAATACGGTCTGCATCACGGGTCTGTTTTGGGATAGGCTTGGTATCCTGCCTCTTGCCAGCTGCCATTTGCTAGAGGGGAGCTGAGGTAATTCTGTGGTTTAGACTCACGTTAGATTGGATGGATCTTCCTAAATGATCTGTTAAAACACAAACTATATTTTGTTACAGCAGCATCAAGCACTGCAGATCAGATGGATAGGTTTGGGGGTTTTTAATCCTGATTCCACTTGTCCACTAAACACCAAAGTTGTTGTGGGGAAAACATCCTCAAAGGCATGGGAGTTGAAGTAGGAGTTAACTTGTCCTCAAGCAGCCAGCTAGAAAACTTCTTGCAAAAGGCTGCTGCTGTCTGGGATGATTTAGGGAATGTAATAAACATACTGCTGATCTCATTTTTGGTGCAAGCATGAAGCAAAATAGATGTATTAACTCTTCAGGGCATATCTATTTCTCTGATTGCCTGATGCTGGGGACCCTAAAATCCAAATTCATCTACATAGTTGGTGCAAATGTGTCCTTAAACATCAGCAGGTTAGTAATGCTGAGATTAATCATAGAGTATCTTAGAAAGATTCTGCTTAGGTCATCTACTAAATAAATCAGTTTACACACTTAAATTTAAGCATATAGTTAAGTATCTTGGGGGACAAACATGTTCCATGATACCAGCATGTGGATTTCCACTTAAACTTTTGTGACTGTCCTTTGCATGGACAGAATTTCTAGTAACAAGTCTTTTGGGGAACTGTGATGCACCCTGTACCTCCTTTCTGTGTCAGGCATATTGCAGATTTACATCACCTCCTGCCTATAGATTCTTCAGTACAAGAGTAGTGAGCATCTGGAACAGGCTGCCCAGGGAGGTTGTGGATGAGACCTTAAGCAGCTGAGTCTAGTTGAGAGGTATCCCTGCCTATGGTGGGGATGTTGGAGTGGATGATCTCTAAGGTCCCTTCCAACCTAAGTCATTCTGTGATTCTATGATTTAGCAGAAAATGTTTAGCCTCCCAGCTGGCCATTTCACCTGACTGCCTTAGTCTCCCCATCTTTGCTGGGCAGAAGAATCAACTGGACAAGTATAGGCCCAAATGACCCTGCTGGTTCTGCTCCCTGAAGATGGCAATGAAATACCTGTTCTGTATGACTTTATCATAATAGCTATTTCATGGGAGAGACAACACTAAATCAAGTTCCAAGAGACATTTTTCCTCTCTATGGTATGATTCCATAAATACAATGTGCAGCTTTTAGTAACTACTTTTTAACATCACTAATGATACTAACCCAGGAGCTTTGTGTCACTGGTGTTTATTTGCATAACAGACTTCCAGCTGAACCTGGCACAATTCCTGTTGCTCAGAGAAGACAAAAAGGAGAAAAAAAAAAGAAAAATGGGTGTGCTGATCAGGATGCACATTTTTGGGGTACCTTCAGCACAGTTCTCTTCTGTACTCACCACTGTATCAATAACACTCCATTTGTTCACACTAATCAGCATTCACTGCAGCTGTTCTTTGCCAGTACTGCTATAAAACATGTCGTGGTGCTGTGCATTAGAATATCTCAGCTGCCACAAAATTAGTGATACAACTAGCAACCACCTCTGGGGAGTTTGATTTCAGGTGACATGCTCAGCAGCTATCCCTTCTGTCCCTTCAGGCGTATCACTGACTAACTCACTCCACGACTTTGTATGTAGCTGATTTATCGCATGAAGTTCACCCTGAGCAGTGGTTGAAACAGGTCCTAAATTAACAGAGTATGCAATCAAGTAATTAAGGATTGTATTGTGATGCATAAACATAAGATGGCTGCTTTAATGCTCATCAGATGAGTAACTGCAGTATTGCTTTGCTTTTGACACATTTATGAATGATCTGGTAACATTACTTCCCATAGTTTCTTATACAATATACACACCCATCACAAATATTGTGATCCAGGGCTCCTGCAGAACCTTCTGTCTCCAGAAGCTGTCTTCCAGCACAGTTCTCTCTCTGAGAGTGGCCCATGACACCATTTTCAGCCTTGAGATGATTTCTGATGGATCACTGATGACTGCTCCTCCATCTGCTGCACTTCCACAAATGACAGCATGACATGATGATTCACCAGTCCTGGGTTAGGAGATTACAAAAGATATGTTTTAAAAGCCACAAAAATGTTATTTTTACATTTATTCAGAATAGTATCTCCTGCATATGCTTATTGCAGCTGCCTGAGGAAAGCTATTAACTATTCTTCCAGCTCCCCTTACTGGAGAACTGGTTTGGCTCTAAGTTTGGATTCCAGTATGTATCGGCCACAGAGGAATATCACTTTTATGCTGGCTGCTGTAGTCCCTAAAAGCCATTATGCCAGGACCGTTGAAGTTCATTGTATTTTCTCTATTCCCTCCTAGAGCTGTCACTTTCATATGCTGGAGCTAATAACACAGAGTAAGCATATGGGCAGCCCCTCCTCTCTGTGCGACCAGCAGCAGTGATTCAGTCTCTACCATCACAAGCTGCTTTTGGCAGAGAAGGGTTTGTAAGCAAAAGCAGTTTATAGGTTGTCTCATCCAATGATGAGAAGTGAAGTATTACTGCCTGATTTTGCCCATAAAGCTAAATTTCCCCCAAAATATGTGTCCTCTTCCATGCTCTTACTCTTTCCCCACTTCTTTCTCCCACTTCTGCCACTTAATTGTGTTCATCTTCTTCCTGAGACAGGAGCAACTCCCATTCCTGATTTTTACTGAACAAGGTGCAATGGTTTACAGGAAAGGAAGAAATTCTCTGATGAGTCTACAATGTCCTTTCCTTGTACCTGGAACAGCTACTCTCAAAGGCTTCTGCCTAGCAGATGGATCATCAGTCTTATTTCCCATAGTTCCTACCCTCTTAGCATTTTTGCAGCAATTAGCAAAATGGTGTCGCTACCTACGGAAGAAAGAAGGAGATATGTTCATTAAATTATACCATGCATCTGCTTGCATAATTGAGTGCATTCTTCTGCCAAACCAACTGGTTTAATTATAAGCAGTGACTACATTCAGCCCAGATTTCTGCCTGATTTCTACTCTCTTTCAGCCTTTCCAACATGTTAATTCCCTTACTGTACCTCCAAAGATGGCCTGGCAGTGTTCTTCAGACCTGCACAGCCTGGATAGGTATGCCTCAAGAATTGTAGGCGTTCACAAGCAACAGTAATCTTGCCATCAAACTGAAACATCTCTGTTTCAGTGCTTTGAGTCCCTTCAGCTGTTAATTCTGGTGGTTCTGGCCTGGCCTCCTAAGACGCAGTATCTTCAGGGTTTTACTTTGTAGTAGCATGTGGATTTGTAAGACATTATATCAAACAGAAATTGCTTAATTCATTCCAGAGGCATATTCAGATCCTGAAATTATTTCCCAGTTGTGTCTCTTTTCAATGGATTTTAATACAGAAGAGGAGAGAAGCCTATTTTGAGCAGTGGGGCTAGTCCCCTTAGAAAGCTTAGTGGGAATTATTCAAGCATCTTGCACTCATTTTGCTTGTGCTTCCCACTGATAAATGCATTTGCAGCCATTCATTTAAGGAAGAGATAATGCCACCTTATTTAGGAAACATCTCTAACAATGATTAATGAAGATCTAATTGAAACACAGCATGTTCACCCAGTCAACACAGGCTTCCTTTGGTCTACAGCTTTCATTTACACTTCATATCGTTTAGAAAAAGCAATACACTGCTAAGTCAACAGCAATATCATGCAAATGGATGTTTTGACAGGGAAGTGTTCTCTCTTGCAGCAGATCAGCTTCTTTGACATTTATTTTGCTCTAGAAAAAAGTAAACCAGTGATTGTTCAATTGTGCTGCATTAAGTATGTGACACTATCTTGGAAATACACAGCTTTCTCAATTCTCCTTTCATCGTGGTGCCAATCAGTGTGCCATTTCTGCACAATTAAGCCTTTTTGAGATGTAATTCCTACTATTTTCCTCTTGGGTTGTGAAAATCTGAGGTTTTTAACTTATTGTAATTACTGGTAATACTGTTCACTTCTGAAGTGTCTGCTTCCTACATTGCTGTCTTTCCAAGCCCTGTTAGAAAAACTGTCTCTGAAACTGTGAGTCATTCTCCACTCAGTGAGGGAGCGGAGAGCTGGTGTCCTCAGCTGCTGCAGCAGTTGTGGGTTGAGGAGTACTTCAGGCTTGGTGGGAGCTCTAAGGTAGCTTTTTCATCCACAGCACCATCAGGGCTGCCCTCCCTCAGCAACAGATAAGCCAACAGAAATGGTGGGTTTAAGAAATGGAGAGAAGGAGGCTTCTCAGGCTCTCCAAGTTATCTTAAAGAGGTCCTGTCTGTGGAGACAAATGTGGAAGCTTGTCACACTATTCAGCCATTTAAAGCATTTAACTCCCCAAAGTGCCTCCACCTAAAATCAGTATAGGAAAGTCCCTACTGAATGGCATATTTTTTTCCAGCTGTTCTTCTTTTCAGGGTAATGTTTCTCTTCGGAAGGGCATTGTATTTGCAATCAAATTTAGCTTATCTCTTGGAGAGTTGCAAAAGAAAATCTGAGAGCAAGTTGTGTTTGCAGTGATCGCTGAAGAAAATGCAGTATCAGGAATCCCCCAGCAGAACTTTGTGAGCTCACAGGATGTCTTCAGGAAGAGTGCTTTGAATGTACCATCCCTAAAACAAGCAAAAGAAAAATCCTTACAGAAATGAACAGAAATTATATGTAGCCAATTAGTGTGTGCCTCCAGAATGCAATGTAAGTTCATCTATAATGCTGTCATAATTAAAACCATGGGCACATTCTTGCTTACTTGACTCAGCCCTCAACCTTGCAGTCTAAGTATTCCAGAATGGGAATCCACCACTTCAGCTCTTATCTAGTCTGATGAAAGTCATGATTGAAACTCTGATTTTGGTGTTGTGAATGATGCTTAGTATCATACTGAGCCACACCAGAACATCAGACCCTGTCAGATCCGATTGCAGCCTGTGCCAAAGCCAGCTGCTGCAGCTCACACCATCACTGCTACAATCAGAAGCGGAAGGAAACTGGTATTTTTAGACTTTTAAACTGACATAAGCAATTGCCATGTGCTTAGAATAACTGGGAAATTTTGCAGACATGCAGAAGATGAAGGATTTGACAAATGCTCACACACTGTCCTTTCACAAAGGTTGGCCACTCACAGGTAGTGAATGGACAGTGCCATATTTTGCGGACTGCTTCTCTCTGGACAGCATCCATCTCTCTGAAGAAGATCATACACTGCTACTAAGGTGTAAGGAAGTGACTGATCTCTTTAAAGCTCAGAGTATCCCTGTAGATAACTGCTTAAGGTCAATATTTTCCCAAATGTCTCTCTTCCAGTCAGTAGTTTCAGTGTTTCCACCAATGTAGTTTCTTTCCATGTCACATTCTGCAGAGTTTAGTTCTCAGCAGGTAAAACAAAGTTATGAATTCCTTGCACATACTCATGTTTAATAAAATTTATCCTACTGCCTGCAGATGCTCTGTGCTGTATTCCTACTCTTAAGAAATCTCTACTAGTCAGGTTTCTTGCAGACAGATTCTGTTTATTAAAAAGAAATAATAGCCTGCAGCACAGAAGTCTGGACAAATTAATTGCTCAGAAATGGCTTCAAACAGTAATTTGTTTCTAGGGTCACTTCATCATTTCAGAAGAAAAACAAGAAGAGTGGTGATGGCACTATAGCTCTGAATGGTTCATGGAGCTTCACCCCATACAAATAGCTTCCCTGCCTGTGCAGGGCAGGTATAGCCACCACTACCCCCATGGCCTTGCTGTGGTGGCTTCAGCAGCCCCAGATGATTGTAGCTAGCAGAACAAGAGGCTAAAGCTGTGTGAGGGGGCTGGTGCATAGATAACAGTGGTTCATGTGTGTCTGGGAAGCAGGAACTCCTTCATTAGCTCCAGCCACTTAAAGCAGAGCTTGAGATTTAACACCAAATATGCCATTTTCTCCCTGAGGTATGCAGCCCTTGGATGGGGAAACATCTTGGGCAGCAGTAGGATGCAGAGTATGCTGGAGATTAGTGTTTTTCTAGGAGGCTCTTTTCTCTACCACATGCTTACACTTGGAAGATGAGGCTTCAGGACCTATGTGGGAAAAGGATGCCTCTAATTTGTATGAAATACAGCTTTTCCCTGACACAGTCTCCTTTCCCCTTGGAATGGCAGTGAGGAGGGAATAAAGGCAAGTGGGACTTCATACATTGACACATCAAGGATATTATCCTCCTGTGGACCTGAGCTAGGGCTGATACGTGTTTGTTGGAATGAATATTGTATCTATTTTCTCTAGATATACCACACACATTTAACAAATAGAACTTGAAGCATCTATGAAGAAAATTGTCCAGACACCATCATTGCCTCCATTAGGTACTTCAGAGCTAACTCCATCAGGAGTGTGTTGGGACAGATAAGAACTCATTTCCATATGTGTGCAATCCAGTCATACTGTGCTGCTGGGAGAAAATAAGCCTAAAACCATAATTTCTTTCCTCAAACCATTTCAATTGGAAGATGAGATTTGGGGCTGTAACTGGTGATTTTGTTTACTTTAAAGGGGCAGTTTTGTGCTTGCTTCCTCTCTCTACACCAGGTCTCAAAGTGCTGCAGGGGGTTTGCGATGAATGAGATCAGCCAGAACCTCTGCCCCAAAAGTCTGTCTGCCAGCACACAACTGGAAGTGCTGCTTAATGTATAATCCTGCTTGCCAGTGTCAGTTAGGAATTTCTTGACCTCTGGGACAACATTAATTAAAAGAATTAAATATATCAATCTTCAGCAAGAAATTGAAGGTCTGGGGAAATGGTCCATACTGGATTGCTATTAAGACTCTCTTCCGCTCAGTTGTTTCTCAGCAATCTCAGAGGAGAGCTGCAATAATGTTACCTCAGTTTCACATCCCAGCAATTAACTCCTCACTAGCAGCAAAGATTGTTGCAGATCAAATGGTAGGGTTGCAACTGGCAAAGTACAATCAAGCCCCTCAAACTTCCACAGGTTGCTGCCCATCCCATAGCTTCATGAGCCAAGCTGCTCACAATTTGGACTTTATACATTTCTAAAATGGAATAACCACTTGAAGGAAATCAGCCAACAGGGCAGAAATTTGGATCATTTGTTCAGAAAATGTGAAGTCACTAGACTTCCCTCCCCCCCCCCCCCCCCCCCAAATTTTCAAAATGATCTGTTGGAAGGCTGAGAGTTGGGTTAGGATGTCAATTGATTCTCAGAAGAGGAAAGCTAAGCTTGTTGGTGAATGCAGGCATGTTGGATGCAAGAGGGGAGAAATCGCAATACTCTGTTCATGCATTTTGGGTCATGCCACCAAGCAGCAACAGTTGTCATGTTATTGAAGAGGTACCTTCAGCCTTTCTCCGTAGGAGGTACCTTGATACTGTGTTTGCACCAAACTTTCCCTTGATTACCAATTGCTTAAGCTGAACAACATGGGCTTCTGGACCTGTTCTTCCTCTGAAAAGACAAGTTCTTCCTTTTGACTATGTCTGTGATGGCTATCTACCATTGTTACTTTGGGTAGAGTATCTAGCCAGCAGAAGGAAGGCAAAAGAGTATCCAAAAGAATGGTACTTGCTCCATGACAGTTTCTTCTTTGAAGGAAACTTCTCTTTGGCCAAATTGTGAGTGATCCATGACTTAGCAGAGTGGAATGAATTCCTTGTTTCCTCATGCTCCCCAGAGATGCTGTGTTCCAAACCAACTTCTGCCAAAATATCACAGCCATCTGTTTTGTCTGTACATCTATTGCTGTAATTTTTATGTCCCAGGACTGTTGCAATTTGAGTTATCTTCAGTGCTCCCGCTGGGAATGCCAAGGAGTCCTATGGTGCTCCACCTCTCTGAATATTCAGAGGGAATAAATATAAAATTCCCTTGGATATAACAAAAACCTCAGGTTTTAATAATGCAGAACTGGTTCTCTCACTTAATGACAGCTTATGTGTTGACATAGCCCCACAAAGTGTTTCAGAGGTATCTTATCTCACTTTCCTTTCCATTCTTCTCCAGAAAGATAGAAACAAAACATTTCTGTGTTTCTCTGGGCCCTCATTGCTTTGCTTCACCCATGAAAGTAATAGGAGCAAGGAGGCTTCTTCTGTGGCTCCTTGTGTAAGACAGAGCAGCTTTGCTTTAGTTAGCACAAAGCTGGTCAGGAACAGGCAAAACAAGGCCTCAGCCTCCGCACTGAAACACCCTGGAGTAGCACAAAATGCTGCAGGGAAGATTTTCTGGCATTACTGTCTTGAGCATTATGGTGGTTTTAGGCTGTGCCTTTGCAATTTAGTTACAGATTTTGAGCAGAAGAGTAGAAAAATACAAATACATTACTATTGGGTGTAAAAAGGAAAACAAAAGATTATTCTAAACAAATTCATTGGGTAAATATCTAGAATAAGAGGAGCTGTACCATAACAATTCTTCCCCTTTTATCTTCTCTTCTGATCTCTGGCTGTTTTGCTTAGCTCGGGAGAGATAACCTGCTTATCAGCTGGCTTTGGCTAAGTCTAACTTCTCTGCTGCTTTCTCTTGTCCCTTTTGTGCAGGCTAGTAAGGGGGGGTTAGGGAGGGAGAAGCTAGTAGCTTCCCCTGGTCCTTGGCCAGGGGGATCCTTGTGCTGTTTATTAATTGTAAATATCTGTATAACATTGTAAACCCTGTATATGTTGTATATATTCATTGCATTGCATTCCATTGTAAAGTGTAGGGGTTTGCTTGTAAATACAACTTCATTTCCTTCTAACTGAGTTGGTCTGGCAAAAGTTAATGCTGGGGGAAAACTTCAACCCACCACAGTCATCTTGTCCTGGGGCATTCCCTGGGAATAATTCCCACCAGGTTAGACGTCTTTTTCATGCAAATTCAGTGGTATAAAGGAATCAGGCTTCTACAATGTTTCCTCATTAATCTTCTGATAAATGCACAAAGCTATGATGATGACATCTGAAAGTATGTGTGTTTTCTCAATTGCTAGTAATGCTCAGTGATTAATTCCTCTAAGCAATGGACCTAAGTAGCAATGGTCTGTTTCCCTAGGAAGCATTACAAGCCCCAGAGAAAGCCTTTATTGGGTTAAAAGGCTCCCCATGATTTGGGTACTCTCTTCTCTTTTCTTGAAAATAAAGAGAGAACTAGTTCAGAATTCATAGCTAGCTCTGTAGGAAAGGGAGGGACATATAACAGGAAATAAGTAGGTTCCATTATCTGAACTAGAGCAATAATCTCAGATGGATTAGTAAAATCCAGCAGTTGCTATCCCCACAGGACAGAACTGCTGAAATATCTCTCATCTGCTGGTGCCATGCCAAAGAGGAAAAAGTACTTTTCATGCAGTGCAGTTCAACAAAACTGACAGCCTGAAGTGAGGGAAGGCCAAAGATGAATGATAATGTCACAAGATCTAAAACCCACTTGGAGCTGTTTAATCCCCCCAAAGGAAACACTGAGAAGCTGTTTCTGCTTATTCCAGTTGATTTGGTTCTGTTCCTCATATTTATTTATTTATTTCTTCCTCAAAAGCTGCATTTTACTTTAAGGCAAAATTGCAGGAATTGGAGGTGGTGATAAGCAATTCCTCTGTGCTCCTTCTCCTGGGCTCATTTCACTTGCTTATTTTTCTCTCTCTTAGCTTGAGTCAGCCTCAAAAGGAGCAAATGTATTGTCTTTTTAAAATTTCCTCACATGTATTCACAGGACTCACAGCCTGCCTCCAGACCAACAGAAAGCAGCTTGGGTTTTACTGACAGACTCTGCAGTAAACTTAAAATGGCAGAAGCTGGCTCTCTGCTTGGATATAGACCCCTAACGTATTGTGGTGTTCAGCTGTTCTACCATTTCTGCAGTGACCTATTTCTGATTAGCAGTGATTATTACATGCTGGAACAGTCTTCCTACTCATTGCCTTATTCTTCACCAGTCCCTGCAGACTGTTTTTCCTCATCCGATTTTATTGGAAAGTCTTTATACTATTCCTAGTCACTTGAGAAAATAGTTGTCTGTGTATTTTGGGCGTTGGAGTGAAGTCCACATTTTCCCACTCTACATTAACCCATACCCTCATCTTAGGGTCATACAAGGATTGCTGGCTCTGTCCCTTCTTCCTCTGCTGTTTATGGGGTAGTCTGAAATTGCTGTTTCAGTGAAGGCTTTGATGCCACTTGGAAAGCATAACTGACACGTGATACTTCTCTGGTAGCAGATCTTGAGCTGATCTGCCACAGCCCCAGCAATACTTGTGCAGATCTGCCCTCTTAAAGTCTTTGTACAGTCATGACTTAGTAAGAGCAGTCTGTAGTCAGAAGGCTTTACACGCAGGAGTATCATGAAACTGAAACGTATTGGGCTTTTGAGTATGGCACAGGAGAGAAGCATGTGTCTTGTCGTGGCCAAGAAATGGTCCAGATAAAGGCTTAGAGTGGTAAGTGGGATTTTGTCTAGCTTTGTGAGTTTTATCTAGAAAGATTACTTCCATACTGGGTCCCAGTGAAACAGTTCTGGCAGACATCTTGTAACACATGCAAATTACTATGCCTTCCTCTGCAGCCTTATTGCCTCTTTGTTTCATTTGCTCAGCATACACTCCTTGCTAACAACAAATGTCCAGAAATATCACTGTGCCAGGAAAACAAGTTTCATCAAAGCAACAGATATGAAAGTTCTAAAAATGCCAAGTTCTGCGTCCAGGGCAGTGCTTGGCACAGCTGGACAGAAGCACCAAGGGAAGGAAAATGAAACGCTGGTTGATGCCTGAGGATGGAGAAGGAACTGACAGCAGTTGGCTGTGCCACTCTGAATGGATGGGAAGGGTATGCAAGGAGGTTAATGATAGAAGATGGTGTCCATCGAGCATATTTGCCAAGCCCAGTTATTGCTGGTTGTATTCACATGCTCAGCAACAGTTACCCTCTTTTGCAGCTAGATTTCTTCTGAACAGACAGATACAGCTAGATGCAGACCTAGTTTTGAATGATGATTTTCTTCATAGCTTCAACAAGACTTTGCAGTCATATTACTTAAGTCCATTAATAACTCCTCCTCTTTCCCAGAAGCTGTCCTCTCCTGCTGTTAGTTAACATTTTGCTGTGAGGTTTTATGAAGCAAATGCCACTTTGGTCTGACAGTATGATTTATTTGCTCTGTTCATTCACAGCAAACACATGCACTGCTTGCCTCTCCACAAGAAATATTTTTTCAAGGTATCTGTTGACTCTTCTCACTGATCAACCACAAGTTACTAAACACTTCATATTCAGGGAACTTTCTGCTTGGTGGAATCCTGGTTCCTCAGGGCTTTCTTGTGTTGTCACCTCCACACAAAGGACCACAGTTGAGCAAAAACTAAAGGAGTGATTTTCTGTCAAGAAATGAGACAGACCTGTAGTTTTTCCAGGCTTACTCAGAACTACAGCCTTTGTTGGGTTTTTTTTGTTGTTGGGTTTTGTTTTGGTTTTGTATTTGTTTTTGGTTTTTTAACTTTCCAGCTAAATAAAACCATGTACAAATGATGTTAGAATAATTTATGTTCATCATTAATGTGCTATAAATAAAAAGAGCTGTACCCAGGGCTCTGGCCCAAGTGACATGGCTCTGCTACGGTTATTACAGTTCCTCCTGTGATCAGACTGGAATGGCTGGGATTGCACCAACTGGGGCAGAGACCGTGGTTCAGTATAAATACAAAATACAGAAGGTCATTTTTGGGCTTGCTTAGCAGTTTTTGTTGAATGGTTCTTGTGGGCCATAGGCAGAGCCACTCAGAAAATCATCACACTTGAAGTTTCTACAAAACTGTAACCTAATATTTTTCTCACCAAGGTGACTGATTTATCCCTCTACAGGAACTAAAAAATACTGGGATGTTTTTATAAAACCTGCAGTGTTTGTTCTTGCTCTCAGAAATGCTGCTGGTTACCTTGTCCATGTAGCACACTTCTACACAGCTGCAAAAATCACCTTGCAGAGAAGTGGATCACCCACCTTGGCTCAGCACAGACATCCTCAGTAAGAGGAGGGACAGCTTTATCTCAAAGTGCCTAACTTTCCACTCCACAAATAACTCCATTTCAACACAGGGAATGTCATCCTTCACCCCTAAAGCCTGCTTTTGTTTTCCTCCAACCAGAATTAAAAGCAACACTCAAACAAATACACATTTAAATAAATAAATATGTACTTAGACCATCAGGAATTAAAATCCTGCTCATGCTGCCTGAATCCTATTGCTGTGACCACCATGAAAGCACTGCTCCTGTATGGTAAAACACACTGAGGTCAGGAGCTAGTGTCAGTTATATGTTGTTTTACTCATGTGTAAAAGCTTTCCATGCTGAAGCACAGGTTGGATCTCTGCTGTCACTGCCCTCTGCTGATCTGAAGGTTGAAGGCTGTGAGTAACGTCCTGCCGCTGTCAGTTGGCATTACATTGTGTGGGGAACAATCTCACACTTCATTACTCCATCCTGCATGGGTGCAGTATTGGCAAAAGCTGAAGGACATGATTCAAAGTGCTATCTGAACAATCTGGTGCAGCCTGGCAAGCCCTGTATTCCTCATTCAGCAGCTAACTAAACCAGCATCTTCACTGGGATCTGGCAAGGCTGCTTTTTACTGTTCTGATAAAGTGAGCTACAATTACCAAGAGAAAGAAACAAATTTTAAACCCAGTGTGTTTTCTTTGCACCTTTAGATGCAAGCCACATAGTTTAGAGCAGAATTTTCTGCTAATCTGTGTGTTTCTGTAGCTCTAAATACTGTAGTGCTTCATTTTCAATGTCAGCAAGGAAAGAAGAACCAAAGGGAACTTTTCTGCTGCAAATTCACCAATAAATCATTTTCAGTGGATGCTGTACTCTTTCTGTCTGCAATTGTGGATATTAAATTTATACTCTGAGTGGAATTTATGCAAGTGCTCTTCTATGGGATCTGAGTTTCAAAGTAAAAGTAGGGAAATACCTGCATTATTTTCCACCTTTAAGTATCTTGTCAAATCCAGTGTTATTTTTGCGGGATGGAACTTCCTAGAGTCAAAGTGACACTTCCTCTTTCTTTGAATTTGCTTCATGAACTATTAACTCACAGAGTGTGAAGAAGATGAAAGATGCTTTAAATACTGAAAGATGCTAAGCATTTGCTGAATGCTGAGGTCTCATAGTGGCAACTGAATTAACAGAAAATTAAGATGCTCTGAAAATAAAGCCCATTAGCTTCCATTTGTTTCTTCTAGACTATCTTTCAGTTCAGAAACATGGAGTAGCACTGCTGCTGGGAGGGCTGTAACTTTGACTACAATACAAAGTCCAGAATGCTAACTTAGAAGGGAAAGCTGCATTGCTTTGCCCGTTCTGGGGGATTCACCCAATCACTTACAGCTTACTTTTCACTTAAGTGACATTTTGAAGGAGTGAATGTATTAAAAGAGAGTGTTAATGTCAGACAGACTTGGGGATTTCAGTACAGTCAGCATAACTGTGAAATGGACATGACAAGCTTGCATGCGCTTGACTGCTGTGACAGAGATCACTTCTGTGAGGGACTTACCATTTCAATAGTGTTTCTGAAAAATACAACCTGTCCTGTCCCCAGGAATCTGTTCCCAGCGTATTTGATAACAAAAAATGAATGATGAAAACAATGAGTAAGCACCAAACACCTTCACAGATTTGTCTTGAGTAAAATACTGAGACACAGAAGATCTGGGTCCATCCACTAGGCATTTTGGTTAACCTACAGCAGGACTTACCCTCTCACAGAGCTCAACACCAGCTCAGAAACAACTTTGATATCTGCCCAGCATATCCTCCATACACAGATACCCTCTTGGGTCCAAAAACCAGTGTCACCATATGATGTTATAGCTGAGAAAAACCTCAGAGCCAGCCAAACACCCTATCTGGAGACCTGATCTGCCACAGCTCTGAAACTTCCAGTTGTGGGCTTAATTAATACTGCTATTGAATAAATGGCAGTAAATGCCAAGTGAAGTTTAGTCATTCCAAATCAACTCACTTATTAAATACACACACACAAAACCCTACAAAACCAAACCAAACCAATAAAAAACCCCCACAGACATGTAAAACCATGGGGGAAAATATGTTTCACTTCATTGCAAGTGAAACATATTTTCACATATGCAAAAATCAAATTAATCTCTGCTTCACCTCTTTTTTTTTTCACTTGATCATTAGCATTCAGAATTTCTGTAAACCCTTACTGTTTCTTATTTTTAAGAGGGTAATTTCACTGAAGTCTGGCTACAAGTAAGATTCCATCTGAAGATCCTTGAAATGGCTTATGTACCACACAGGAATTAGAAATAGCTCTGAAGTCTTCGTAATATAAAGTAGAGAATAGCAGATCATTCTCAGTCTGGAGAAGAGAAGGCTCTGAGGTGACCTGATTGTGGCCTTCCAGTATCTGAAGGGGGCCTACAAGAAGGCTGGGGAGGGACTTCTCAGGATATCAGGCAGTGAATAGGACTAGGGGGAATGGAATGAAGCTGGAGGTGGGGAGATTCAGGCTGGATGTGAGGAGGAAGTTCTTCACCATGAGAGTGGTGAAGCCCTGGAATGGGTTGTCCAGGGAGGTGGTTGGGGAACCGTCCCTGGAGGTGTTTAAGAGCAGGCTGGACAAGGCTCTGGCCAGCCTGATCTAGTGTGGGGTGTCCCTGCCCATGGCAGGGGGGTTGGAACTCGATGATCCTAGTGGTCCCTTCCAACCCTGACTGATACTATGATACTATGATAGAAACAGTGAGACTTGGAAAACTGCCAGGAAAAGTCCACTCTGCCTTTTCTTCATGCTGTAAGATTTATTTGGTGGCATTGGCCCTTCCATTAGCTTTGCCTGTTTTGCAGGCAGCAATTTTGTCAAAGGGAGTCTCCAGAGAATACTTTAGCCACATTGTTTAATCACAGCAAAAATGTGCTTCAAAGAGAGAACACTGGGAAAGAACTGGGAAAGAATGGAAAGCTGTGGGAAATGCAAGAATATATTTGCCAGCTTTAAAGAAGTTACCAACAGACAGTGTTAATGTCAAATATCTTAATTCTTCACTAATACAGGATAATGGATGAGGTACTGAAAAAATCTGAGCATCTGAATATGAACTTACTGAGTTGGTTTCCTACAATGGCACTCCAAAAACTGAACCAGAGGCATCTCAAAAAGAAAAGAAAAAGATCATTAAAGAGAAAAAACATCATTAGGTACAACAAAAGTTTGTGATGCTATTCGGTCCTCCTGTGGTGTCCTCCCAATTCTATCACACTGGCTCCTAGCTACTTGCCCTCAGTCTGCATCACTGACACACATCCAGTGATGATAACCTTACACAAAGGAAAGAACAGCTGTACCAGTCCACCAGCTCAGTGTCTTGCCTCAACAGTGGACAATACCAAATAGCTAGAGAACAGAATATGAGCAATCTGCAAGCTTATCTTTGCAACTTGCTACCTGCTTACATGTTTCAGACCACTCTTTGAGAGTAAGGAACTTGATCTGGAGCTGTGAGATGCTTAATCACTCCTCTTTACCATAGGAGCTCTTCATTTGCAATGGAGTGACCATTAGGGCTTGTTCAAGGTAGCTTCCTGACTCCTTGCTGTGATGTACAAAACAGGACTGCTTGTGACCAATCTCATTGATAAGTCTTAAATCAAGTATTAAGGTATCCTCACTATTTACTCCCACCGTTGTCTTCTGCTCACTGTAATAATAATGCTGTTAGCCAGTCCTTTCCTCCAGGGAAAACAAATGTCAACACAGAGAAGATAATTTATAGGAGACAAATGAGAAAGGTTGAATAATTCTCTCATTTAGGACCTGATTCTGCTATTGTTTTTCATGAAGAACAGTTACTCACTCCCATTAGGACCTTCCCTCAGATTGGCTTTGACATAGGTCTTGGCCTTAGTAAAGTCTGCAAAGAAGGCCTTTAAAAGTCATGGATTTGTGGTAACATGTTAGCTGAACAGATGACCTCAGCATCGTGACCCATTCTGCAGCACGGCAGAGAGCCTCCCTTGGCACTGCCAGCAGCTGTTGTACAAGACGTGTCTTAGCCGTTAGTCTTAGTTCAACTAACTGCTAGGCTAATAGCTTGCTGCACAGCCTGGCACCTCTAGAAGTAATGTAACAACTGCAAAAGTCAAAAGGAAAATGAGACAAGTTGATCAGCCCAACACTTTTTCTAATGTGGCCTGAGTCATTATTGCAGTTAGTAAGCCATATCTTACTGCTTCAGTCAAGTGATTGGTACCATCAAATATTGCCTTAAAATCTATCACTATTAATGGATGAATACTTGAAATTCAGGCTCCTCATTATCCTCAAATGCCTCTGCATTAAGTCAAAAGAGAAACATTGTTGTTGGTTGTTTTTTTTTAAATCTGAGCCATGAAACTGGGGAAATTTATCAAATAGCAAAGGCTGTCGCAGCAGCTCGCATAGAGCCCAGCCAGATGTCCGTTCTGTGACTCTCCTTCAGACGATGAGACTGTGAAGTAAACAGGGAAATGCAAAGCCCACCTTGCAAGATGAGGCTAGCACATAAGCTCCAGTGTTAAAACAGCTCATGCACTTCAGCAAAGATGAAGAGGAGTTTCTATCAAACAAAAGACCCCAGGCATATGGCCTGAAAGATGGGTGGGCATGTCATACCTTGTCTTATCACTGCACTGTGGGTCTCATCACTGGCTCATCTCCAGTAACACTCTCATCTCTATCTTGAAACTGCCTTTCCCACTATATAGGATTGTGCTTTCCTTCCCTATTCCCCAACCCCAAACCCCTCCCCTCTCTCCCCCCACTTTCTGAGGCTTCCTTACAGGTCTATTAAGAGAATTTTACTTTTCTCAAAAGTTTAGTTATTCACCTCCCTGACTACCACAACACAGAAAAAATGATTTACAATGAGTGAAGTAGACTAAGACGTCTGCCAGAGGTAGATGCTTTGTCATGGTAAATGGAAAAGGTTTTTGTTGTCTTATGCTTATGGTGGGATCATATAAGACATGGTCGTGAGTTTGGGCAATTACTTACAGCTGCTCTGTGGAGATATTTGTTTATGCACAAGAAATCATTGACATGTCCATAGCCACAGTTCTTCTGTCTATGCTATGGAATTAATAGCTTTGACCCTCCTAGTATAGTGCTGGAGTACTAAAGCTCAGGCTACTGACTTCAGACCACCACAGTAATCTACTCTGTGAGTTTTCCATCCTTGATGATTACTTAATGCTATTTATGAATGTTTATGCCTGTATTTAATATCCTGTGGTGCTTGAAGTCCTTCTCTGAGACTTGCAAAAAATGGCATCATATATTTCTCAGAGAACCTTTTGTTCAGCATAAATAAAACATTATGCAGTAGCTTCAATTTCCTGATAATTAAATGTAAAACTTTTGTAAGATGCTGTATCCTGGACAGCTACAGGAACAAAACATTGTGCATTGTGTTGCTGAGAAGACTTCAGTGTACAGTTTGTGCACTGAGAGCACTTAAACACCTTGATTCTCAAGTCTTCCTTAAAGCTGTACATTTATGCACAGGCAAGGAAGTGAGAAGGTATATAAAGGAAAAGCAAGGAAAGAAAGCAATCAGATCAGTGGATTGTGAATGGATGGGGGAAGCAAGCAACATAAGTATTAGAAAGGAGAAACAGGGGTAAGTAGCCAAGATGTCATAAGTGGGTTTTTTTCTGCTTAGGTAGAAAGAAAGATACTCATCTCCAAAATGTTTTAGAGAAGATTTGATCAGGTAGGACTCAAAAGAGACAGGGACCAAAGACTGAGTCAACAAGCTTAGGGGGTTTCAATTTAAAAAGACTTAAAAAAGAAACCACAGCAGATTTTAATAGTGTGATTTCTTTGTTTCTTCGGCAGCTGCTGTGCTGTGACTAAAGAAGTTTTTAATCTCATTTTTTTCAGCCTACTCAGAGCCACAGCTGTGGCCTATGACAAAAACAGTCTGTCCTCATGAAAATACCTGTGACTGGAATGAGGAGTCAGTCCAGCCCCAGCAGAAATGAGGAAACACTCAACAAAGGCTGTGAGAAAAGGCCCTGGTTAATGCATTTGCTAATTCATTGCGCTTTCATTTGCTAACTAGCAAGCATGATGGAAAGAATAAAAGCCAATGATACAGGCCACGTCCTTGGCTTCTGTTAACACCAATTTACACCAGCTAAGATTCTGGCCCTTTGATGCTCCAAGGGAAAAGATACTTGTTTGCTGGTTGGTTTGCTATAAGTAGCAATTACTCTGTGGTTGCTGAGCTGAATTTTAGAGTTATGGGTCAAATTATTTGAGCAGGCACATTCTGAGTTATCCATTATGCAAAATCCTTTGTGCAGAGCTGCAAAGTTGTCACTAACTGCATTAAAACAATCTCTTTTCATTTTAGCCATACTGTACTGGTTGAATACATACTTTTCCTCTCAAGAGGCAATTCTGTTTTCCTGTAAAAATGGGCTGCTCAAGAAACTATTCACCAAACTAGCACCAGCCCTAGGTAGGCCAAAGAGCACCATGAATCATTCTTTAAGGAGAAAAATATGCTAATTTGCAGATCAAAATGGAGCACTGGTCACAAGTAATAATCTCTGTATATTAATAAGGAAATTTTACTCCTGTTCACATGAGGAGATGAGATAATAGGCTTCACATGAACTCAGGTCCTTCCAAGTAGAACCTTTGCTAAGTTGGACAAAATAAGCAGGATAGTAGTGCTTGTTTTTTCCCCATAACTGTTCTGTGCTTTGTGCAGTAGCTGTGGAAGCCCACTGAATGGCTGAGCCATCTGGACATGTGTTTCAAAACTATCAGTTCAGAGAAACACTCATGCAAGTTTTGTTTTTCCAAATCTATCTAGAGCTTGTCCAAATGAGCAAACTCTGTGCAGGGGAAGAGGCTGGACTGCAGATCAGAGCACCTTTTTTTACTGGTAAATCCTACACAAGGACCAGTGCAAGAATCTCTCTTTGAAGAATAAAAGCATTAATCTTTTTTCAGTACTCCTTGCCAATAAAATTAGGCATAAGTTACTTATTGACACAGTCACGAAGCAGACTTCTTGAAATACTTTCCTGCTTTTTGGTGGAAAGCACTTCATAAACACAAAATATTTTATACTTAGGGGACAAAATAGGCTTTCATAATAATTAATCCAGTAGAAATATCCTTATGCTATCACTCACTGAATAAAGACCAGTGACTTGAACCCTTCTTGAAAAGTACTATGTCTAGAAAAGGAGAACATCTAAAGAGTTCAAAACTGTGTGTAATGACCCACATAATTCCAATCCTTTTAATGTAAAGGGAAAAAAATACTGAAAATACTGGTGCATTGATGGAATTATGCTGGTGATGCCATGGCAGAATGTGATTCATGGTTGCATTTTTTATCCATTCATTTCCACTGTGCTTGTTTATTTATATTAAATGTGGACTAGCTTAGATAAAAATGCAGCTGAAACACGTAATGGAAGCAGCAGCCATTTTCTTAAATCCACCAGAATTCAGTCCTGAATGAGCTCTGTGGAGCTGACAGTCCTGCCTGGCACTCAAGATATGACACTAGTCATCAGAAAAGCAATTACAGTATCACCAAGGTTGGAAGAAACCTCAAAGATCATTGAATCCAACCTGTCACCCAAGACCTCATGACTAGACCATGGCACCAAGTGCCACATCCAATTCCCTCTTGAACACCTCCAGGGATGGTGACTCCACCACCTCCCTGGGCAGCCCATTCCAATGATGAATGACTTGTGTCCTTTGCATTGTGACTGAATGTAAAGGGGGAAAAGCAATATTAGAACAACTAATCACTAGATCACATTGCCCTGAGAGGTTGTGAAGTGTCTGGCCTTGGAGGCTGCTTTGCCTTGCCTGCACAAAACCATGATCTTAAGTCAACACTGATCCCATTATGAGCAGGAGACTGCCCTGAGACCTTGTGTGGTCTCTTCCCACCACAGTGATTCTCTAATGCTATCAGGCATGAACAATCTTTACAGTTTATATTTGTGATAAAAAAAAAAAGCTGGAGCAAATGGACAACTCCTCCACTGAGAATTTAGAGTGTCTTAATATAGTTCTTAAAATCTGTATTTAACAGTTTCAACATTTTGCCTAGATGAAAGCAAACACGGTGAGGCTATCCTATCATGAACTCATTTAAGGCTTTTTTCTTTTTCCCCATAGGCTTTTGCCTTGAGGAAAAGAAACATCTGTTCTTTTGGCTCCCTTTAAGAGCTTAAGTCTTCCCAGTCTTGAGGAGTGCTTCATAAACAAAGTCTGAGATCAGTGGATGTTCCAACAAAACTGTTTGTGTAATCATGCTAAGATGGTTGCAAAAGCAGCTACACTGAGGCTACCATGTGGCAGTAAGAAAACCTGCAGCCAGTCATTTCAGAGATTTGCCTTTTAGATAATGAGGAGTCTGAGGACCTTCAGGTTTATAAATAGATTAATTTTTGTTCTCAAAGTGGATTCCAAATTTCAGACACTCACAAATGCACAAGAACTGCCACTCTTCAGTCAGCAGTTATCCAGGTAGCAAGTAGGAATACAGACTGCTTAGCATTTGTATCTCATTCATCTTGTGGGTATTCCAGGTCCATCTTGGTTACTCTGATGAAGATGAGTGACAGCAAAGCTGTATAAAATCTCCTCTTTCCGGCCCTGTGATATATAACACAGTGACTGATTGTACACAGGAGCCACTGCTCCATCCATAAGGGCAACAAGGCTGGTGAGTGGCCTTGAGCTCAAGCCCTATGAGGAGAGGCTGAGGGAGCTGGGATTGTTTAGCCTGGAGAAGAGAAGGATCAGGGATGACCTCATTGCCCTCTACAACTACCTGAAAGGTGGTTGTAGAAAGGAAGGGGTTGGTCTCTTCTCCCAGGCCACCAGCACCAGAACAAGGGGACACAGTCTCAAGATGTGCCAGGGGAGGTTTAGACTGGAAGTGAGGAAAAAGTTCTTCACTCGTCATTGGAATGTGCTGCCCAGGGAGGTGGTGGAGTTGCCGTCCCTGGAGGTGTTCAAGGGGAGATTGGATGTGGCACTTGGTGCCATGGTCTAGTCGTGAGGTCTGTCGGGACAGGTTGGACTTGATGATCCTTGGGGTCTCTTCCAACCTTAGTTATACTGTGATACTGTGATACTGTGATCCATCCCTTCCTGCCTCCTGCTACATGCCTGGCAGACCTGTCCCAGCCCTTGGCTCCTGCTGACGGGCTGCATCTACTGACTTTTTTTGGAGTGGCCTGGTAGGATTTGAAGTGGCAGAGGCAGCTTCAACAAATGTATGTTTCCTTCAAATACTGGACACAGAAAATTCCAGCAGTGCTTGCTAGATTCTCAATTCTGGAAATGGGTCTTAAAATTAAGTTAATGCCTGTTGTGCCAGAGTCATTGCATTTTCTCATCTTCTCCAGATGCAGGCAGAGAATGTGACTACTTTTTCAATGTGGTTTAGGAAAAAAGCAGGACAGTGCGGAAGCAGCATATTGCCTCTGGAGTATTGGGAGGCTTTGCCTTCACTTAAGAGCAGCCTGAGTCCCCTTCACAAGCAACTCAGGAGGAAAATACTCAGAAGTCTAGCAAAATTTCCTGCATTTCAAGAAATAATGACAAGACCACTGCTTTGTGTGTGTGTGTATGTGCTGTTAAGCACCTCAGAGCTAAGTTCATCTGGCTCAGGACCAGCCACACCAGACTGGGGAATACCATTTCTGTTGCCTGAGATTTTAGCTATCACAAGCAAGTTCACAGTAACAAAACCACATTTGACCACATAGGCACTAGCCAAAAAAAATCAGATTTTTGTGCTTTGTTTTATGACCACAAAGAGCTGTCCCATGAAATGACTGTAAACCCAACTGGTGCCAAACGCCCAGATTGGGTAAATTCCCGGCATCCTCATTTTCTATTTTCAGCTGTCTCATCTTGCCATGCTATCATCACATCACATCACTCTCTCACATCACTCCCCCAAATGTACCCTTTCTTTTAATATAATTGCTGGGTTTTAATTGTTTAACACCAACTTTTGCAATCTGTATTTCGATGAGTAACTGAGGATTCCTTGGAAACCAAAATAGGACTATTAAATACAGGGTAGACAAGACCTTTCCTCCACCTATGCTTTCATTTCCTACTGGCTCAAATGCAGCCAGGTTGCCACCTTTTGTGTTTGAGTTTGAAGTACCTACAACGTTTTTTTAAATCCAGGTTGTTGATCCTAAGTGCAGCAAATCCGCTGATATTCAAAACAGATCCTGTTTGGGCTGAAAATTCCTGAAAAGCAGTAACACTTGGAGTTTTCTTCCTCATTAAAAAGACTATGACATTTTCTTCTAGCCCTTGCCAGGCAAATGCTGTGATTCTAGGATTTCTAATCCATTTGGTGCATGGTCAGTTTAACCATTTGGTTTGGGATGGCTCATTCTGCATGTGCACAGGTGCTCTAGAGCCATAGCACTGCTGGTTTTCTTTCCTCAACTACGAAGAAGAAGCCACTGTCAGGATCTCCCAAATGACAGTGTCTGGAGAGTTTGAATGAAGCTTCTTCTATATGAAATTAAAGCCAGTTCTCATCAGGGAGCTATTTTGTGCGTATCATGAATGTCAGGTAGATGCAACCCTGATCAGTTATCAGGAGAGGATAGAGACTGGAAAATAAAAAGCTGTCTTTCTTTGCTTCAAAGCTGTCAGGGATAAAAACTTAAAGGACGGAGAGAGTGATCAATCCTGGGAATGTGCTGTGTGGGCTTCAGAGAAATGTGAGTAATTACACTATCTAATCTTCCCCCTGAAGTCCCTTGCAGCATGTGGCCAGATATTAAATGAGTAATTCAGAGAGAATATAAAGTAACCATATACACAAATAGTGGATTTAGTGAGTTTTCTCTTCAAGTTCCTTACTTCTCAGCAAACACCTAGCTACACACCTTCCAACCAGCACTGCCTAAGGCCTTGTTATACCTTACACTGGAATCCCCAAAAGGGATTTTAGGTCCCAGCTTTCACCTTCAGTAAAAGTACATAGTCTGTAAGGTACACAACTGCATCTGCCAGTGCTGCTGTTCAGCAGAGCCTGTGGACCCTCATTTGGACCTCTTGGGATGGACTGTGGTGGGTGAAGCTGGGACACAGGGGGCCCTGAGTGCTGGTGCTGCTGGTACTGGAGCCCCTGTGTTTACACTGGCTCCCAGCTGGGTATGACCAGGCTGTGAGCCTAGGTACTCTGGTTACTCTGATGTACACCCAAAACCAGCCACTGCCCTCACATTAGATTCATTAGAGACAAACTCAAGCTGAGTTCACAACTTGGGTGCCAGGAGAAGAAAATCTGTGCTTCAGTTAAAGAAGTGTTTGAAATTGAGTTAATTATTCTCCTGCTGTTCTAATTTTAAGTATTTCCTTTACACCAATGAAAAAATTCAAAACTTGCATTTCATAAATGTAGTATGTAAAACGTCCTTTGGGCTGGTACTAAGACTTTTGAAGTTGCAGAAATCCGTCTGTGAAAAGATATTCACTAGGTCCATTAATGTGGAGTATATCTTCAAAAGGGAAATCTGACTTACTGGAAAGTAATTCCTTCTCTTGCTCATATGAGACTTTGATCTTTTTTAATCCAACCATTAACCTTACAAAGCCATTTGTAGTAATTGCAATCCTTGAACAGTACACTGACCTTTCCTGTTTTAAACACACAGCTCTAAAAATAGCTTCATTTTTAGAAGCAGACTTAGCAGTGCTGTGGCAGTATCAATGTGTTTTGCCACTTAGGTCAAAAAGTTTTTAAGGTGAAGGTGGCTTCACTGAATATGATGAGAAAAAAGCTTTTTATTTTTCCTCTCCATAATTATTTCTGTGTACTACTCCATGGCTTCTCTATAATTCCATCAAAAAGACCATGATCATTGTTTCTTGTCTTGAAAGGTACCCTGTGCTTAAAATTTGGGATGAGCATTAAGTGAAGGCTTTGAAAGTAGCTATTTTAGAAGAAAAACAATGCACGGAAAAGTTACTTAAAAAGCAAAAGATAATAGGGTCTATCTATGCCATTGTTAGCAGTGATAGAACCTCTGCTTGCTCAAAGAGCTCTCAGTTGATTCTGGGGGATATCAGAAGGATAACTGCTATACTGCTTCCAGTTTCACTCTGGGGGTGCCTCCTTTGCCAGAGAAGTTCTGGTCATGGTGCAATTGAGCTCCTCCAAAGATCCTTCTTCCAACTTCTTTCCAACACACCCCAGATGTGAGTGAGTTGAAGGCAGTGGCAGCTAGTGTAGCTGCTACACCAATTAATTTTATTTATTTTCCACCATACCCTGTAATGGCCTATTCCACATGAACATCCTTCCCATTGGGTCATGTTCGTCTCTGAATCACTGCCAGAATTCCTACCAGACTTTCAAGCCTCCCTGCTGTATTGATGGCTAAGATGAAAACAGAGAATGGGTAGTACAGAAATACAAGACTTCACTTGAAACTCAGATTCATTTCAGTCTTTGGAGTGTGGCTTAGGTTTTTAGAAACTAAATCCCCATCATTTCAAAAACCTAAGTCACTTGTAAAATTGTGTCAACATCAACAGTTATTAGCAACTTGCAAACTGTGCAGATCCTGTTTGAACAGATATGATCAGTAAATGAGGTCTCAACTATTTTAAGTAAAATCCTGTAGGGTTTCTAAAAGGTTATGAGTAATTATAATGGTAAATACTTCACAGTAATGGAAATGATCAGGCAATAAATGTAGTGTTGAATAAAAATGTATGTTTCTGGAGGGAAACATACAGTTTGTTGTGTTTCATTTGTGGTTTTTGTTTGTTGGGGTTTTTGTTGTTTGTATGGGTTTGTGGTTTTTCTTGGTAGTAGCAAGCATTTCTGTGGCTGACAAAATGAAGTAGTTATGTGCAGGAAAACTGAGGAGATACAGTTTCGTGTCTCATGTAACCCTGAGTTTGCTAATGCAAAGCCAAGAGATATTTTGGCAAAAGCCTGTGTATTTGTGGAGAAAAAGCTTTCAGAAATAAGGTTTATATCAAATTCTCAAGGACTTTTTGCTCAGAGCTGATAATGGTTGCATTTATGTCTATTTCTGCCAAGAAAGCTGCTTTAAAATCAAAATCATTTGAACATGAGGAGAAGAAGCTGAACTGAGTCCAGCTGTTTTCAGCAACAAGGTACTGTTGGTATCTGGACTGGGAGACTGAGAGCCTGACAGAGTGGGAATTCTGCATGGACCTAATGGAGACAAATGAATGCTGGATGGAGATTTTTTTTCTCAGGCTCTTGCAAAAGGAAAAGCTTCACATCACTTGCCATACATTGTACATGTCAGAGCTATTAGTGACTTCCAGCTGTAGTTAGTTAGGGAGGACTGACTACCTTATGCTGCTACTGGATCTCTGCCGTAACACACAGCCTGTCTTTTCTCACCCACTCCCCAGAAAACCCACAAAATGTTCTCAGCTTGCTTTTTCTCTTCCTCTTTATAGCAGTCTTTGCTGAGGGCTAGACAACCCTGATAAATATTTGACATAAGTACAACTTGGAGAAAACAACTACTATACTTTCAAAAGCAATAAAAGGACACATGGAGGGATGAGACAAAGGTGGAGAAAGCAGGGACATTTAAACCACCAGTTCACCTCCAGACTTAAGAGAACTGCTTGATATACCCTCCAAAGGCTGCATCCAGTTCTACCAGCTGCTTTGGCCAGGCCTCAGGCAACCACCCCTCTGCCTGAGCCCTCCAGCCATAAATAACACTACTGCTTATGGGAGGGATTTAACAAGACAGACATAACCCACTCCAATCAAAAAGCCACATAAGTGAGACCCTGTGATCAGAAAAAGTGGATGTAAAATAGAAAAACAGCACAAGCAAAGCTCCAGTGTCTGCTCTTTCTTCTGCATCAGAAACTGGGGGAGAAGATAAATAAGCCACTGAAAGTATTTTTGAATGCCTTAAGAGGCTTAAACAGCCTTCCTTTATGCTTTAAAGCCTTATCATCTAAATATCTATGGTGGTGTTGAAAAACTTCCTTTTACATGGTGTCTTTGGGTGCCCTGCTGTTTCATAGTGATGCCTGTATCATTAAGAATAGATGCCAATGAATCTGGAATGGTCTTTTTTTCTCCAGATAACTAGTTTTACTTGCTGTCTTGTAAAACAACCTCTAATAGTAAGCTTTGTCAGAATGATGATTTATGATTTTTCTAGATGGGGTTTGATATCCTCATTTGAATTCTACCTAAGCCTTGGTGTTACAGAATTAAGCTCTCCTTTCTATAGCAAATTATCTGCCTGCCTTCAGGTTAGTTCATATGCTGACTCAGTTGACAAGGGCCAAGTGAGGCACAGTTGAGTAATACTGTAGAATACTATAGAAGTAGTAATTATAACTTTCATCATTAAATATTTGTTATGACTGTGTCTGAGTCTCACTGAAGTGTTCAGTAATAAACCACAGCCAAAATATACCCAGTATCTACAAAGAAACATCCATTCTCCTGAATAGTTTTTCTGTTGCCACAGTGGAAACAATTCCTATTGAATTAACTGGCACTGATAGTGTGGAATAAAGGCTGACCTGATTGTTCTGTGTGGAAAGCCAAAATTTCATTTCCTTTGCTCATTTTCACCAGGCCTTTTTTTTGTCCTTTGTATGAACTAAATAACAATCAACAATTCAGGGACATTGTTGAGTCCCCTACTTTCATTCTGCCTCCAGTGATAGAAAGCTTTGAAGACTGTGATTTCAGCATACAAATAGTTATCTTAAAGCAAACAAATCTGTGAATTGAAAGAACAGGTAAGATTTGGACAAAAAGTTGCCTGTAAAAGAAATGCAGTAAACTAAACTGACTCTATGCAACAACACAAGAGCCTTCACCCATAACTACAGCAAAAAGAAAATGCTGTGCATGAAAAACAAGTTAAAGAAAGACAGAACATGGCACCACGTGGCTGGCAGGAATATACATTATCCCTAAACAGCAGTAATTCAGATGGAGACAGCAGCCTCTATGAATCAGGAAAGTTTTATCTGAATATATCTAAAATAGGAGAAAAAGCAATTAAATACCAATAACAGGGAACTTGAGAGAGACTAAATTCACCTGCTAATATTCAAACTTTGGGCATATTAAAAGCAGTTACAAATCTCTGAACTGAGTCCAGCTTCACAGTTAAATCATAAATATTCACAGGAGCTAGAGGGCCTTGCTGCCCTTCTCTGGACACATTCAAGAGTCTCAATGTCCTTCTTAAACTGAGGGGCCCAGAACTGGCCAAGGTGTGGCCTAACCTGTACTGAGTACAGGAGACCAAATAGTTTTAGTTTGCACAACCTCAGTGGAAGTCCTCATACAAACTTTGCATAAAGAAAGCATCAAGCATCACAGAAATGCTTCCTATCATCTGTAGTAGAAGGATAACCAAAAATCACAGAGAGGAAAAAAAAAACCAACGAAACACACAAAAAAAAGCTTCCTTTTGGAATATTTTCACTCCAAATTGTTGCATTCTGGCAAGAAAAAGGAGGAGACTTAGTTATTTTTTTTCAAAATTGTATATCCAGATTTGTAGAGACAACTGTCAGTAGCTGTGCCAGTTGCAGTTTGTTGTGCAATGCACAGGAGCAATGCATCATGGTGGCCATAAGCTCAGACAATGCCGCATGACACAGTGGTGTCCCTCAGTGCACACAAGTGTAAACAGGCACAGATGACACGAGAATGACAGCCTCAGCATAGGGGTGGTAAATGTGATACCACAAAGCTCTGGCTGCAAGTTGATTTTGTTTGGTTGTGTTTCCTATGTGCAGACTCTCAGGTTTTATTTAGTTAGTTCTGCACATTGATTCACCATTACCATCTGCTCAAACTGCTGCAAAATAAATACTTGTGTGGCAGTGCAGCCAGGCAAATTAGGGAATATTGCACTGGTAACAAACATTTCGTTATTACAGTCACTTACAGTAGACTGCAGTTTTACTGCAGTCTTGTGTACCAGTGAAGAAGACATGTAGTAAATATGAGGTAGGATGCATGAAATATACTGCAGAAATATCACTCCCAAATACTGATGAGTTTCTCGTATGGGTTTGAGTCTGATATGCAAAGATTTAATGAAATATGACAGTACCTTCCTAATGAGAGATCAGCTGACTTGGAGTATTGATCTAAATGACAGTGACACTTTCCCAGAGTAAACCAAGTTTCTTGGTGTCAGCTGTATCTGGAAAAAGAACTTGCCAGAATCCTATTTAAAAAGGTTGTTTTCATCATATTTTTACCCTGACTAACTCAGGCTGTATCAGAAATTACAGAGAATGAGCCTCAAAGATATTCATGGCCTTATTGGCAATGGATTAAAGCTGACCCCGTGGCCTACACCAGACAGCTGGAAGTGAGAGAGAAGGGTATCAGGCCATCAGTTGCTTTATCCTCTGATCCCACTACTGGGGGATCACTGATAGTGAGCTGTGTCTATAACTCTCCAGTTTGGCTGTCAGACAGGGAAGCAGTTATCTTAAAAGTTGCACATGTAGCTCAGACTAGGAGACCTCAGTGGTTATTTGCTTTGGAGTTATTCGCACACTTGAATTTTTAAATGCTGCTGCAACAGGAGATAGTGAATGTCCCCATTCCTGAAATATTGAATGTCCCCATTCCTGATGTCAAAACAGGTTTTAGAAGATGGCAGTGAGACTCGGTAAACACAGAAGATTTGGACTATACTTGGGGTAATAACAAAAGTACAGACAGAAGAAACTGCTCCCTTCAAACTTACCTCAGCATATCCTCATGTCTTTTGTCACTTGCATCTTTCTGGTCCTTTTTTTACATAGCATTCTGTCTGGACTTCATTTATGCTTCTTGAGTTTAGTGATAGTGGTGGAAAACTGAACCTTCCCATTGGAGCTGGCTCCTTTCTCCAAAAGTTCCCTCAGAAGTAGAAATACTCAGGCAGCCCTTGCTTATTTATGAGGTTCTGCAATTGTCACCTATAATTTTTTTTTTTTCCTGGGATCCATCTCTGTATATCTGTAATAGGCATCTAGCCTCAGATATGTTGACCTGATTTTGTAAAGGACATGTCTGATCTTTATTTTATTGGGTTGGGTCTCTTCTTGCCAGAGTGATTTACTCATGTAAACACAACCTGTCACATACAGAGGTATCCTGTGAACAGCTCAGCCAGGAATGTGATGAAACTTTTTACCCAGTGAATCCTGCTGAATAAATTTGGTGCACTACCCTGTAACTACTGAGTTCTCTGATTTCTTATCATCCTTGCTATATAATTTATTATCAGGAATTTTATACATTATGACTTATAAAAAAAGCCAGAAGAAATAGTGCAAATGTGATCCACCTCGCCATATGCAACCTCTCACCAAGAACACGCTAGAGTGTTTGATCACAAACTAAGTGTGAACCACTCAGCATGACCACAATTCTACCTATGCTGATCTTGAAAGGTGCCATTGGTCTTTCATGATTTTCCAGAGTGAGCAAAGGCTTTGGTTCTTCCAACTTGGATAAGATTTGGCATGACAGCCTTCACAGACTGGGTTGAAGAATGTGTAAACTGGCTATTCCTCCTTGCTCCAAACTCTAGCCAAAAGTCCTAGGAGGAAAAGTAACACCATGTCCTTTGGGAATCAAATCCATTCAGAACTTCATACCAAGTTACATATCAAGAAATTAATTTTGTAGAACAAAAGGCATCCGTGAGTGCTTTCTTTCATGCTACATCAGTTCACAATGGCTGATAATAGAAGAAGAAACATACATCTAAGGTGCCCATCCAGACTATAAACCTTGTTCCACTTCTATAGATAAACTCCTGCCTTTTCCACTGGGTTGGCTAGCAGAGCCTGGTCAGAAATGGCAATCTCAGCTCAGCGAATAGTTTCCATTCAAAACCTGCTACCACTCTCTCTGTTCATGCTCTTGCAAGGACTGATCTGTTCTTTTGTCCCTAGAGGTCACTGCAAAACAGAGCTGAAGTGCAGTCGTGCTAAAGCAGCATAGGCAGCTGAGCTCGGTCTTTGTCCCTGTTCTTCCAGTTACCTGTTTTCTCTACTGATACTATGTGCTGCTTCTCACAGACAATCAGTTTTTACTTTACCCTCTTTTATACTGCTTTTATCACAAGTAACATCAATTTAAAAATACGTTTGTGTGGCCATATGCTTACAAGTAGCATGCCTGCCTGTGTGCACCTTCCATAGTTATCTTAAAGCAGCTACATTTTGTTCAGAAGAGGGAACAGGCTGCCCAGAGAGAGGCTGTGGAGTCTCCTTCTCTAGACACTTTGAAGACCTGCCTGGATGCATTCCTGTATGACCTGCACTAGGTGATCCTGCATTGGCAGGGAGGTTGGACTCGATCTTCGGATCTCCCTATCAACTCTTATGACTCCACCATTCTAAGATTTGTTGCCTGGGGGAGCTGCTCAAAGTCATCACCACTGCAGGGCTGGGGTGCCCTAGGTCACAGTACAGGATTAGAAAAACTACTTAGGTCAGTTAGGAAGTTATTAAATAATTAAAACTCATTTTAAGCTATTCGTATGAATGAAACCATCTGCAGAAGAGTCATCCTCACAAACCACAGACACAGCAGCAGAGAGTTGTATTCAGCCTCACACTTCCAGAAAGCTACTGTTGGATGACAATTATAACAGATCTTTAAAGCCTAATAAATAGTAACCATTTATTTCCAAACATTTAGAATTCTTCCAGGATTAGTGACAGCTTAAGAAACAACAGTGCAGCTGCCCATAAGCTGATCTCTTCTAGGGCAGTAGATCTGCATTAAGGTAGCCAATTATCCTCAACTGAGTTTCTTTTTTTTTCTTTTTTAACCTGCTTTTGCTACACTCTTATCTGTTCTTTTGGCCCAAAGTCCCTGGCAGCTGGTTCTTATGACCACAGGGTGGTGACATCATGTCCCGTCTTTGACACAGCTGTTCACAGAGCAGCTAAACCAGTGCAGCCAGGCTCTTTGCTTAGTCCATTGGCCATGGATAAAACTCTGCTGGTTTCCAGCTAAAGCATATGGGACATTGGGCTGGAGATGTAGAAAGCAATTAAAAGATGAACTTCTGGCAGCTTGAGAAGGAACCAAGTGTTCAGAGAAGTGGCTAATTCGTTCACATTTTAAATATTTAGTCAACAAAACCCAATTTCTAATGCTGCTCTCCTCAGGAAAGCAAGTATCTAGCCCCCCCTCCCTTCCCTCCCCCCCACCCCCCATATTGCTGGAAGATGTTTACTTCTGTCCACCTATGGCACCAACCAACCACAGTCACTTGCTGCAATTATACATGTTCCAGACAGAATGCAGACACCACTTCTTCATCAAATGGGGTGACTTGTTAATGTAAACTGGGAGATAACCCAGCTATGAGAGCTTACATCCACACTATATTTAACAAAGGAAGGAGTCTGCTTCTTCTGTTGTCTGTCCTGGACTTTACTGATACATGGGAACATCAGCAGAAAGGAAAAAAAAAAAGCAAGAAAACAATCCCCAAAGAAAGAGACAAAAGAACCATAAGTGTCACGTGCTGGGAGATAGTGAAGACTTGAGCAGCAGATCCATGAGAATTTGTGGCACCAGAAGTCTGAATACGAGACAGAGAAAGGAGCCAAAGCATGAAATAATTTTTGTATGCAATAGGAGTCAGCAGCAGAAAAATGTCTGAGGAAGGATACCACCCTGATTCAGTAGTGGCTAAGAAATGACTGAAAAATGAGTCAGGTGAACTTTTTTCCCTCCCATTTCTCCTCAGCCTTTTTTTCTTTTTCGCTGTAGGAGATTATTATCAGGTAACATTATGAAGTCTTCACAGTTCCTCTTATCTCTGCCTGCATGTCCTACTGATGAAAATGGTGAGACTGATTTCAGTTCATAGAGGACTATGAAAATACCACAGAGAACTTTTGAAAGATTCCTCACTGTGATGTTTGTCTTTAGGGATGGGTCCAACTGACTGGGGACTGTTACATTTTTTTAATTACTGAATAATGAACATCATTGACAGATAATTTGTTTCACTCAGGTGTAGTTCAAGATCCTTTAAAGCAGACACTTATTACCATACTGAAACAACACTGGAAGAGAAGGCTAGTGGGCCTTAACCTCTAATTGGAGACATCATTTCCTGCTGTAAAAGATTCCTTCTCTGAGCTACAACAAACGACTTTTAATTTCTTTTTTTCCCATTTGTAAGGAGAACATGACAGAACTTCCCTGCCTTAGCAGGGTGCTGTAAGTATCTAAACATTGAATATTTGAGCCACACAGTAGGCATAATTAAGTGAATACTATTGTGGTGGTGAGAGAAAGTTCAGTTCTCACACACACACAGAGAAACCTTTTCTCTCTCTCTAACCCTTTTTGGGGAAAAAAGGGAGGTAGGGGGAGAGAAAAAGTAATTAAGGAGGAAATTCTCTTAGCTCAAAGCATATGCAAGAATTAGTTTCTTATCTGTTAGTTCAAGGTTAACTCCATCCAGCAACTGTTGCTCAGAGAGAGACAGAAACATACTGTCTGAAAAAGACAGACAGAACTGAGACTGAGATTCAAACTGAACTAAAACTTAAAGTTGCATTTTACCTATCTACCAATGAAATTCGTTTAGAATATCTTTGTTTTCAAAGCATTCAGCCAGAGTGTTCCAGCAACTGTCCCTTTCTTAAAGGCACAGCCTAAAACGGTCACAATTATCCACTTTACATTCCCATCACTTATAAACATTGTAACTGCTATAAATTAAGAAGTTATAAATTCTCTCTGCAGAGAAAATTAGGCAATTTTGGGTCCATTATGTAGATTTAGTGTACTGTTTCCTGCTCTTCTAATATTGTCTTTTTTTCCTATTAGACCAATGATGAAAAGAAATAAAAAACTATACTTGACAGTAAGACCTTTCCATGGCTTGAGACCACAGGACAGATGAAAAGAGAGCAATTTCCTAAAAGTGCTAGAAGAATTTTTCATCTTCACTTTCCAAAAAAAGAACACATCAAATATTGTCTCTTTTTGTACAAAAATCTCCTTGTGTACTTTCAGTGAAAATGACTATTTCCTTTCAAGAGAGCAGAATAAAGGAAAACAAAACAATATAAGTTTTCATATGAGTGCAATGCAGGCTGTATTTCAGTGTATTTACTCAACTCTCTGATTAAATTATCTGTCCTATAAATAACTTGAGAGAACGCTTTTAAAATGGAAGGGATAATACAGAGAAAACAAAACCTCAGACATAACAGCTATTTTTCCATCCTATAAAAGCAGCTGAAAGTCACAGCTTTCTACAGTCAAGCTGCAGTCAAGTTGCCAAGATGATTGTGGCACTCTGCAGAAGCCTAAGGCAGTTCCTTACCTCAAGCCACATCCCTGCCCAAAATTTCACTTTAAAGCACACATCTGCAGGAGTCCCCTCTGAGCCCAGCCAAAGGATCACAAGCAGTCACTAATGCCACTGCCTATTTTTGTAATCATCATTCGGTTTTGAACAACCTAATGGAGGATATACAGAAAGACTGATTAGGTACAAACATGCATTTTTGAAGCCCACCTTGGTCAGGATGGAGAACAGAACATCTAGTTCATTTTTCACTTCTTGTTCCCTGTTGCTTTTTAACACCATAAGCACACTTACCCACTCCCCTTACCAGCTGGGAACTCCAACCTACAATGTGCTGCACCACTTGCAGTGCTCTCTAATCTGGAATGGTCCCTGGCCACATGGAAGGTACATCCTCAGACTTTTATCAATTCCATACATATCTCAGTAACAGCTACCTCCACCCTTGCTTTGTTGCTTCTCCACATGATACTCTTAAAAACTAGGGGTATGCCGGTCAGCAGAGACAAAACCAGTTAGCCCAAAACAAAGATCCACTACAGTGCCTCTACACTGTTGTTCACTAACAGCTCAGGTATTCTGTGGTTAGTAAAGATGTTTCTTTATGAACATGAACAACAGTGCAGGATCAGTGAGATGTCATGCATGGAGATTTAACAATCAAAACTTAATATACTGGGGTCAGGAATTTCTCCAGTAAGCATTTATTCATTACTGTTAAGTGAGCAGTCAGCTGGGGTAAGTGCACATGAATATCTATTATGGCAGTCCGGTAACCTCCTTGCTCTTTAAAGCAATTTGTGCTACAATCCATGCTACCTCTACACTTGAATGGATATAATAAATCTTCTTGACAATGCTGTCTCACATATTTACTTGCTGTACAAGGAAAGAATAAAACAGATTTATGTAAATTTTGTCAGGCTTTTAGTTTCCATCATATTGTTTGCAGTGAAGGAAGAAACATTGTCAAATGGCCTCACGGAGAGAGCCAGATATAATTGGGTATTTTAGTGCAAACTGTTCCATTCCAGTTGAGAATATTTTCTGAAAGAAAGCAGACTGAAAGGTCATATTTATTTCCCAATTTTGCCTAACAAAGCAAATGTTCTAGTAGATTTTTTCCCCCAAAAGTTTTAAGTAGAAAGGAGTATTTTAGAAAAAGCAAATTAAATGTCAACATCACAGATTTTACTCTCCGTGCTTTGCTGTGTGGAAACCAAACAGTGCTCTGAGCTGTGAAATCCCAACAGGAACCAGTGAATTGTCTGGAAATTGTAGGTTTACTCAGCTCAGTGGTTCAGTGTCTGTTCATCAGAGAAAAAGAGGTTTGTGCCCAAAATATGAATGTGAACACAGCGGAGTTGAAGGAAGACTGCAAATTAAAATTGGAATATATGGATCCAGGGTTTGCTCATTATAAAGGACTAGAATTTTCTTCTGTGAAAGTGCACTAGTAAGGATTTGCAGCCTGAGTGACAGAAGAAGGCTTGTGAGGATGAGCTGTGGTGCACCTGCATCTCTGCCCCACCTAGGAACAGAGCACCCTCGTGAGACAAAGTCCCACCTGACATTGTAAGAAACCCTATGTGTATGGCCTTGATTTCACCATGGCCTGATACCAGGTGAAATCAAACGTGAAGGTACTGGCACGGAATAAGACAATTCTTGAGTCTTCCTTAGGCCACCTTTGCAGTTGATAAATTCCTAAGGGTCTCTCCCAGGCAGAGCTGAGCTATAATTCTCCTAGATGAGAGGCAGTAGAAAAGCAACACCCTTCATGCAGAATGCATTCATGGATTTCTTGTTCATTCTAAGAACAAGAAATGCTCAGTATAAACACAGAAATAGCATATTAAAATGTCATAGCTGTTTTGGACCACTATGAAAATACACTAAAAATAATTTGGAAATGTTCTACTTATTTTCTTTAGTTCTAACTTAGTAAAAATGTCTCAGCAACTCAAAAAACTAAATGCAGCTTAATGAAACAAGTCAGAGACAAGGAATTCTAGAGACAATATAGACATAAATATCTACATATTCTAGCCAGAAGAAATGTGCTTGTTTTAGTTTGATTGATTGGGGTTTTTTCCCTGATCACAATTAAAGGATAGAATATGTTCACTTGTAATTAGTATACATTAGCTTGAAATAGCCATCAGGTCACTAGTCAGTGAGTGAGACTGTTAGCCAGTTACTCAGATTGATGGTTTTGCAGTAGTTCCTACTGCAGCAAGGATAGAAAGAGGGAAAGCAAGAAACAGTTTTAAGAGGGAAGAATTTCTTCTAAACAGCCCAGCAGACAAAATAGAAATCCTTTAAATTGTTCCATAGTTTGGAATATGTATTTCCTTGTAACAGTATTAAGGGGGGAAAAAAGTCAAGAAGTGCTAAATCAATCTTAATTTCTAGAGTTTCCCTTTGAGGACACGGTCTTCGTAAAGCGTGCGCTCAAGATGTTGGCTTACAGAAGTATCAGACAGTCAGACATTGCCACGAACCTTCAATGACTGAGATAAACATGTTTGGAAAGTCAATTTTCCTGAGCCAAGTTTTCTCCCAATATCCCTCAGATTGTTATTATGTTGGGTTTTTTTTTTTTAAATATTTCTGATTGTCACCCCTGTGGATGATCACAAAACAGCAATAAATTAAAAATGAAAATTACTCATGACTATTTTCACACTCTGAGTCTTCAGCAGGCTTTGGACCAGACATTAGCTCCTTGGAGGAAGCTGTTTTGCTTTTTAGCCTTTGACATTTTCCCCTCCTATTTCAAATCTTTTGCAAACTCCCATATTGCTTGAATTTAGGCCTCTCCTGGTTTTGTGTTAATTGCTGTGCCAAATAAAAAACAAGTCGCCATTTGTTCGCGTGAAATAAAGCAAAAGCACAGAAAATTCAGTAATGATGTGAATTTTAATTGTGGATACGGGGACTGGAAATGCTCACCCACCTGAATGCACTCAAATCCCCTTTCCCTTCACACTTTTGGCTTTCAATCATGAAAGCATTGGTATTGTTACTATCTGTATTTAGCAATTGTTTCAATGCTGTCTACAACTACCTGAAGGGAGGTTGTAGCCAGGTGGGGGTTGGTCTCTTCTCCCAGGCAACCAGCACCAGAACAAGAGCACACAGTCTCAAGCAGCACCAGGGGAGGTTTAGGCTGGATGTTAGGAAAAAATTCTTCCCAGAAAGAGAGATTGGCCATTGAAATGTGCTGCCCAGGGAGGTGGTGGAGTCCCTGTCCCTGGAGGTGTTCAAAAAGGGATTGGATGTGGCACTTGGTGCCATGGTTTAGTAGTCATGAGGTGTTGGGTGACAGGTTGGACTTGATGACCTTTGAGGTCTTTTCCAACCTTATTGATTCCATGATTTTAATCAGCAAATACTATTATCTTACACTTTGTCTCTTGCACATAGTACTATCTCAGCTTCACTTAGAGTATAAAAAATGGAAGAGAAGTTGGAAAGCCTCATTTTGTACTCATCTGAGATTCTGCACACAAATTGCTGTTTGGCAACTCTAAGACACTTCAGGAGCAAGACAGAAACCCTTGGGGGAGTTCAGAGGATGAGCAGGCGCCTTTGTATGAGTCAAATTTCTTATATCCTTTCATTTATCCAGGGGTTATACAACCTCAGAAGACTTTAAAGACTCACAAGTTGGCATTTGGAATGTTTTTAACTACAAAGAAAGTTAAGTTTTTGCAGGAATTATCTTCCATAAGTAAATATCTGCTTCTTTCTTACAAACTATCAGTCTTTTGGAAGAAAAGCAAAATGAAAGAGCAGGAGGGCTGAGCAGGACAAAGAAAAGAACTGCAATGAAGTAATTATTAACATAAAAATGAAGCTATTAAACCAACATCAAATGTAAGGGGTTTTGTCAGTATTGATCAGTGTGCCTGTATACAGAGTATCCGAGTAGCCCTTTGTGCAGAACTCTTCCCTCTTTCTCAGTCCAGGCTTTGATCTTCCCTGAACTACTCCAGTTAACCTGGAGTGCTATCTCTCTCTGCAGTTATTGCTGAGGAATAGTGCTTCTGGTTTTCTTCTCTGATTATACAGTGCCATTCTATTCTAGAGAGTTCAATAACATACATTCTTTCAGGTCTTCAATTAGGTTCAGAAACTGATGCTTTGGTCTTTAAATCTTTGTTTGTTTGCTTTTCCAAGCCCACTGTATTCTATTTAAAATTCTTTCTTTGAAAGGTTTCACTAATAGACCTATAAGCATCTGATTTTTTTTTTTTCTCCAAGAAAGCTCTCTGTAAAGTGTAATGTTGTTCAATTAATGCTTCCTGTACTCCTTCCAGTATTTCTTCACACTAGTGCTGTGGATGCAGTTCCATTTTATTTTGCTGCCTGAGTGAAAGAAATCACACTACGTGCCTTGTTTCCTCCTTTTCTCTTTCCTACACATGCTACTTATTGGGAAATCATACATTCATCAGTCAGTGAGCAAAGGAGAGCAAGAAGATCATAAGCATCCCAGGCTGCTCTCTTGACACTAAACAAAATGAGAAAGACTATATTATGGTTCTCCACAGTCTATAGCCAGAGCAAATATCACCCCAAAGGTTGTTAGTATGGCATGGGGTGTACGTAAGATCAGTTGAACACAAGCTGTCCTTCTGCTGTCCTTAGCTAGGGAATAGATTTGCTATAGCTTGAAAATTCACTGAGTCATAATTTGATCAAGATTGAAAAGTCAGTCCCTTGGAAGTGAATTTGGACAGTGTTCAAGCAGCATGTACTCAGATTTAACTGCACACACCAATCAGTCTGGGTCTGAGAAGATAGCAGCATGCCTCAGAGTTGAAGAATTCGAGAAATATTACTACTCCAAGAAGAGCAAAAGTAAAATTTGCAGGTAATCACTCATCCAGCTGTCAGACTCTCCTGTTCGACCACTACTATTCTCAGGCTGAAAGCTGAGTATCAGCAGTCAAACAAACTCTGTTCTTTCAGGAAAACAGAACTCTCTGCCTTGTTTTTTTTCCCTTATGCAGACTACAGCCAAAAAAATAAAAGGGGGGGGAGTGGGGGGGAGTGGGGGGAATCGATCCCCATGCAGGTTTGTGAGTCGTCTTAATTAACGACAGTGTTGATGTGTGAGAAATTGTGTACTGTATTTTTATCACACATTCTGGCAGTGTCTTTCTCACACTGATATTCTCTGCAGTCAGGGCAAGGCTCAGACATCTGCCTTTGTCTGTCTGTGCATGTGATACTTGCAGTATGAAAACAGCAATGATATCCAGAAAGAGTACAGGCATATTAAGCCAACACATACAGCCTGATGTCATTAATTCAGCAGCATCCATTTAAAGGGCAAATATTCTTTCCCACACATAGCCTTGTGAATATTAAATAGCATTTACATTATAATTACAGACTCTCGAGGTACACATTCTCTTTCCTTTGCACATCCTTCACAGTGAAGCTGATATAAAACACAGAGTAAGTGAAAGATCAGGGTAGATGAGGTTCGAATTCACATTAGCGCTAGCAGCTGGAAAGCAGAAGATTGAACTCAAACTGAGGCTATGAAGATGCTCAAGTTTTACAAGATGATTCATGAAGATTTTGGCCACCTGGGAAAACCTGTGATATCAAACATTGACAGATTCCTTATGCTCATGTTTTAGGCCTTTCAACTTCTAAATACCTAAGAATTTTTAAATCATCAGTGTGCTTTCCATGTTGTCTTCATCTGGGGAACCTAACACACTCTAAACAGTCACGGTAGGATAAGCAGTGTCTAACCCCCAGAGAAGGCAACACGTCAACTCCTCTTCAAGCTGTTGATTCAATATGGCTCCATTTTGTATTTTCAATAAAAATAAATCTTCTGTGGCTTCTGGCAAAGGAGAGCATGTTAGTGTTTTTCATGCTGAATGATGGCCAGATAAGCGGTGGCTAGAGGTGAGAGACCTGAACTCAGCCTTCACATCACTTCTTGGTATTAATCTGTGTATGTAATGAAAAGAGTTTCACAGCCCAACCAAATATTTGATGAATAAGCTGTCTGAGTGCAGTGCTAATGTGTGACCTGGCTCTGGTTTTGCATCCTCCTTTGTGAAAGGCCACACACAACTATCATTCCTTGTAAAATGCCACAGAAATCATCGAGTTGTAGGAGCAATGAGTTTGTTTTAGCTAGTTACATTATTCAGGTCACCGGATTATGTCATGTTTTGAAAGTACAATCTCCAAGCTAAGTATCTCCTGGGAAATATTAAAAGCTATAATTTTCACTCTCTCACTGTGATGCAGAGCTTCACTACTGAGAAACTGTGTGGTTGTTATTGTTGTTGCACTTTGACCATATTTGGGAGTTGTTGTTTTTTAAACTTCCCTTCAAGTAGCAAAGAGAACAATTCCCCATCCAGGAAGATATATACCTAACATATTGAAGAGGGGAAGATAGCATCCATTATTTAATGTGTGCCTTCCCTGCATTCTCCTCTGCTCCCTGAAGAATCATTCCCAGTGGCATTTGATATATTTGTGCTGACATACTTTGAAAAATAAAGAAAAGCCCCAAACATCACAGGCTCTTGAGGCACATTAATTTTATACATTATTCCAGCTTGGTTACCTGGCAGGGAGAACTTCTGCTTTAGTGAGAAGGAACGCACAAGACCTGTATGTATGTGTGGACTGGCAGTACTGGCTGCAATTGGACTAGAACCATCTTTGTTCTGGCTCAAATGATAACTAGGAGCTCACCAACCTTCAACAGCTTGTTTCATTGGCAAAGATCTTCTCTACTTCATAACAACAACCCCAATGCATTACAGGTCATACATGCAAAACCTGCAGTGGAACTGGGAGGAGGGGATCCAGAGGAAACTCCAGGCCACTAACAATCACCAACCAGCAAGTGTGCTGACAAGACCAGCCTCTGAAGCTGCCTGAGCATGACAAAAACCAGCTGGCCTGTGTTTACATGTTTGCTTCTCCAAGAAATCAATAAGAAAAGCTTTTACAGAAAGGAGTGAAAGGACAAACCACATTACCAGCCATTAGACTGAGGGCAATGTGCACTACGTACAGCCTGAATTGGAAAAAGGCAAAAAAAGAGAGAAAATCTGCACTGCTGGTCCAACAGTTCCTCACAGGGTATACTTGCTAAGCTGAGAAAATTCACAGCTTCTGACTACAGATATCAACACCACCAAAGGTCTGCCATAGAGTACATAGCTAGTGTGGCTATCTGTCGGCAGGATCAGTCCTCAGAATAAATAAAACCAATTTTATAAGAAATTATAATGCATAACAGCAAAATTAAATTGAAGATACTAATTAGGCACATTTAGAGACATTTCTGGCAACAATGCCTGTTTTTTTTCTCTTTGAAACCAAATGCTGTGCATGGAAATGCTTTTTCAACCATATGAGCCCTCAGTGCTCCACCCTCTGTAGTACCTTTATAGCTTATTGTTAATGTCTTTATCACTTACTATTGACAGTGTGCAGTGGATACCATTGCCAGACCTGTCTTTTGCAACTGAAGGGAAATGTCAGGTGTTACAGCATAGTTATGTCCATGGTTTTTTAGGCTAATGCTTAGAAAATCCCAATTGCTGGCTTCACTGCACTGAACTTCATCTAGGTATTCTTATTTGCCTAGTTACTTTTGCCAGTTCTTATCAAGTGAACTACCTTTGGTCCTTGAGTCTTCTTAAACTGCAGTTGGCAGAGAGTGGATCTCTGTGAGAAGGCAGGCATTACATGTAGGCTAAAATATCAAAGTGGTGTAGGCTCCTTATAGCTGAGAAAAGGATGTTCTTCTGCTTCCTGTGAGAAACAGCATATGAAGACAGTTAGCTACCTCAAAACAATAAGCAGTTCCTAGATTTTTCCTTGGTTTTGCTTCTTGTGCAGTTCATGGACTAGATGGCATGTAAAGTTCCTTTCCAACCCAAGCCATTCTATGATCACACAATTTACACCACAATAGCTGAGATTATAGTTCCCCTGTCAGCCCTCTGATATCAGCTCTTTCACCCAAATATCGTGTCCTTTCTACTATGCAGCATTCAGGGCTCGCTCTTCACTGTCATCTTCATTGGCTTCAAAGCAGGTTATCCATTAGTAACATCTCTGTGTTTTCTTATCATCCTTAAAACCTCCCTACCAAATTCTTCATGTTATTACTACTTCTCATTTACAGCACTTGCAATATAAAAGTATCAGTCATGTTTTATCTGTGCTAAAAGAGCTGTTTGCACCCACTGTCATTGTTGCACTTACTCCAAAACCCAGCTAGTTACGGGAGGCAGAAGCAATTACATTAGCTGCTGGGTAGTCATGGAAAAGGTAATGCTGTATCTTGCCCTTGATATTAATAGTGGTGACAAAAGTGCTAATTTCTCTTTATCTCTCCTGCAGTACCTCAGAGACAGACACAGGGAGCAATAATCTTCTAAATCACTCATTTTGATCTACATAATCTATTAGAGTCAGTATTCTGAATGTCATCCTTCAAGGGCCTGGTTCAATTCTGACCCAGATGGCTTAGAATTTGACTTTGTAGAACTCATTTTACACTGAGGCTGAGAGAAGAGTAACTTCTAGGGGAGCAGGTAACATTTCCAGGTGTTTTTTTTCTTCTGATTTACTCCCCTTTTTTATACAGTTCTGTGGAGCTCTGAGAATGTTCCTTAGAAAATATTTCAGAAAAGGCTCTAATTTAACACAGAACTAAATCTATTGTATAGCTTAGTAGGGTTTTAGTTTAATCATTCTGGAGAATTCCAAAGCATTTTTTCTGTACAAGAGAAAGCCATTGTAGAAATGGCTACTGATTACATGAAGAGCCTATGCCACAGAACTGCTCTCTGCTCACTTTGGGGATTAAAAGGGTTGCAATTGTTTGTGGAATTCAAAACCCCATAACCCTAAAGCTGATGTTCCTTTGTGCTATTCATGGAAAAACGTGTTTTCCTTGTTTTCTAAAACAACCTATGACCTTATCATCTGATTTGATCTTGGACCAGAAAATATTATCTGATGAACTTTTACAAAATAGAATAAAATGATGTCTCAGTGCAAGTTTTGTTTATTGGAATGGGAAAAGTCAACATTATACCAGTAAAATGAGGGATGATTGTCAGCAGTGACACTCAAACTCTCTTTATATCTCAATGCAAGCCCAATGGAACTTGTGGGATACTCAAGCACAAACTCATATCAAGTGGATCAATCACAGTGGAGAATAAATTCCTGGTAGTACTACCACATTACTCATCCATTTTCTCAGTGAACCTGAATATTATAAAGACAACCAACAAAAATATACACAAAGGGTTAATGAAAAACCTACTGTCAGCTGGTAAGAGGTCATTTATATCACACTAGGATTCCCCTTAGCCATAACTGCCAAAGAAACAAAACACAGTGAGTGATTGATTCAGAAAAACCTGGACTGAGCTCCAGCTCCACATGGCTAAGCAGTTTGCAGCTTACTCTGCTATGTAGTAATCTCTTCTCACCATTGCAAAAACATGTCCAAGAGTTTTGATAGAAGGAGGCAACATGGAGCAGATATAAAAAATGAGGAATGGAACTGTGGTCTCAGGATGTAAAAAATGCTGTTAAGTATTTCCCAAAGTATGAGGCATTGGAACATGAGACCAAAACCCATTGAGGGTCAATTAAAACTTGGTTAATAGTTTGCAACTCTCACTTTAAGCATCTTAATTGTCTGGGACTAGGAACAAGAAATTCCTGAACTCTAACTCTGGGTATGTAATAGCATGTGATGTATAAACCATACTGTTTGCTTAAGCACTCTGTGACCATCTCTTCCAAAGATGGATGGTGTAAGGATGTCTGTTCCAAGGATTTCATGAGGACAAACTTGTTAATGCCTGTAAAGCACTTTGCCACTACAATGCAGCCTAAGGTCTAGGGAGAGAGAATGATATTTCTATATATTTTATTTGGCAGTTCTGATCATCTTTATCGATATTTTGAGTTCTGACAACATTTGAACAGCACTGATTATTTTCTTCTTACCTGAAGCCAGAAAATTAAAACAAAAAAATCCCCAATAAAAGATAGCTAAAAATGCATTAGGAAATCCTGTTTGAGAAATATTCTACCTTATGAAAGGTATTAAAATTAATTTCTACAGTCACTACTAGTATGTTTCAAAAGTATCACAAGAACTGTACTGCACAGGAACTGCTCCAGTATGTGGTTCTGCATACACCTGTTTCAATGTACAGCCTATAGGGTAAGGCAAAGAGCAGCAGAACATTTCCATGCTTAATTCTGGTTGTGCCACATGTCAGTGCAAGGTGTGGGGCATATTATCTTTTATTTCATCCTTTCAAGTTACCTTTAATAGATTAAAACAAAATAATTCTGACATCTGAAGTAAAATACTGAGGGGTGAATTGTTTATGCTGCTTTGTACTTCCTGATCCTATTTCTTTTTAAAACTACCAAAAACTGATTGAAAAATCTGATCACTCTTTTTGGTTTTTTTCCATCTGCACTTCCAGGGAATGTTATTAGCATGCTCTCCAGCAAAAATAACATGCCTAAGCTACCTGATACCACTGAAACTGCAAAACTACCTGCCAAAGTGTATTTGTCAAAATTTGTACAGCTTTTGCAGCCCTGCTGGACCTGATGCAAGATATTGACTGTGTTTCAATGCAATGGCATTGCCATGGAACTGCTTCTGGCATATAAACATAGCTTTAACTTGTGCAAAACCTGAGTACCACACAATAGCACAGAGTGGAACAGCTGACCTCAGTTCCCTCTCTTCAACCCACTGCACAAACTGACTTCTGCATTCAGCTGGGATATGCAGATTACCACGTGTGGAATTGGACCCACTGATCACAGCTAATGAAAGGGTGGAGAAACTACCAGGAACACAATACTGTGTGATAAGTTATACAGAACTGCTCCAATCTGAGTTTGTCTAATTGAAGGCAGACCATTGATGACTCAGAATCTGGAGTTAAAAAGAAAATGTCTGTTCCAGTCAAAGGACAAACTTCAGTACCATTTTTGTTGTGAACTACAGTGGGAACAGACCTGAGGCCTCCTTTTTGCAGTGAGGAAGTGATATTAATGCTAGTGCATTATCAAAATTACAGTACCATTCATGCCCATACTGTCCCATCCAATCCTAGTCACCGTTATCACTACAAAAATTGAGCAAGTCAGTGCATCCAAATCTAATTTTCCAGGTTCCTAACCAATTTTGGCATAGTCTTGCAGACTTTTTTTCACAAATGACAGATGTTTTGCCTTATATTTTGCTAATGGGAGGGGTAATTCCAGAACTATCTGGATGAATCTAGCAAAATCTTTTGAAAACACTGAAAGCCAAAATATTTGGCTGCATCTGTTGGACCAAAGAATTAATCCAAATTTATTTGTTTTTTAAAAGCAATTTATGTGTAGGCTCCTACCATTGAAAAAGTGGACTAGTATGTTTTGTGAGTAAAGCCTAAAAACTTTTGTAAAGTTAGGCTGGCAAATCCATACTTGCACGTCTATGTATGGATTAAAAAGCCAATTTCAGATCTCTTTCAATGAATAAGAAGACAGAGACCTTCTAGAATAGAATGAACAGCTTTGCTTATGGGCAGACACTATATCAGAGGTTTATGCATCCAGTTATTCCCCCTCAGGAACGCACTCACTAGTGTTAATGAAAAGCCAGAAGAAGGGAAAAAATCAGCCTTAGCCAAATAGTAAGCATCTGTTTTGCTTATTGCCTTAGCAATTCTTATTAACATTACACAGTGACACACTTCCCAAGAGATTAAGATTTAAAATGCTCTGGTTCCCAATAGTCTTTTATTTTCCACATAAACATTAAAGCCTAGTAAGTAAGTTCTTCTGTATGCAATTATTTATGTTAAGAGCTACTTAGACCTTTAGGTTGAGCAATATTTGCTGAAGTGAAAGGTCATCAAAATCCTGTGTTATCTGTGCTTATCTCTGTTAGAGGACCTGTGTTATGAGAGGCTCTTCGGCAGACTGCAGTAAAGCTGCAAAGTTCTTCCTAGCAAGATGCAGTATTTTTCTTATTCCTTCCTAGCAAAGAGGTTCAGTATCATGCTGGGTGATCTGAGTTTATCATTTCTTTTGAAACTGTGATTATTTATAAATAGTTTTCCTGATCTCTACCACAACTAGGAGATGATCACAAAAATTTAAGCTACTTCTAAAAGGGAATTTTAGTCCTTGGTAGCAAAGGGTGGGAGCAAGCTGCTGGCACAGGTCCATACAGACCAGTGACCTTGTGAAAACACTCTGGAGCCAGTATTGCTCATGCTCTGGCTGAAGAAAGCTGCACCCATATTGCACCGTTTTTGTTATTTTAGAGTTGCCAGTAGCATGTGATACGTCTCTTCCAGCCTGTCAGGAGTCAAACATGTCCCTAAATCTAAGCCACGGCTGACCCTCAGCTTGACTACTTCTAGCAGAACTTTCCCTTCTTGGCTACCTCACAACTTCCTCATGATGCTGCTGCTAACAGCTGTCACTATTTTGCACTGACAAAATTACATCAGGACAGGCAAGGTGTCCCAAAATGCATCAGAAAGCAATTAATAAAAGTCTCCTTTCAAATGCATAAGCTCTGAAAATCAAGCATCAAACAATTTTTGAAAGCTATGAGGTGGATGGAGGTACTCAGGGTCCCAGGTACACTGGGGCTTCTCACAGAAAAGGATAGATGAAGCACAGTCACATCACATGGCTGCCCACCTGTCAGTGTAGACATCTCCTAAACAGGAGAATTCCACAATCGTTCGTCAAAAGAAAAAACAAACAAACAAACAAAAAAGGCAAGTTAGTTTTGTGAATTACTGATTATTGCATTCTTCTTCTGATCAACAGTGAAAGGGACTAATTAGAGATAGTGAACAGAATATACGACATAAATGCACTAATTTTTGCCAAAGGCAGAATGATTAATGCATTACACATGATGGCTCACCCTAATGATTTGTCTTACAAGATAAAATCCATGACTTAAATAATTTACCCTCTGTTTTTCATTAATTGCAGGACTCAGACAGGTTAAACATTTCCCATTGCTTATAGATGTTTTGCTCCTATCCAGCTAAGCATATCCACTGAGTACAAGACTTACTTTGAACAGAGACAATAAAATGCAGTTTTCATGCTGCATTATCTGCCACACTCCTCATTCAATAGAGTTAGAGTTGGAAAGAACTTTCAAGCCAATGAGCTTCTCTCCTTTACATCAATTAATCCAGACTCTTGCCCTTGCAAGATTTTTTCCTATGTTATATTTACTACTATTTTATCTAAAATGAGATAAAGACATCATCAATTACAAAGTTCTAGCACTTAGTCTGGAAGATAATTTCTGATGTCTCTGTTGTCAGGAAGCTTTTCACAGATACTCTGCCCAAATGTCTGTGGTATTAATCATTAATCAGAATAGCAAATGCTAGAAATAGAAACATACCAAGCAAGGCTTTTCCCTTCTTTTACTATTTCAGTTGATATTGCCAATGAATCGAGATCAAACTACTTTTCAGACACTGATTCTTCCATAACCACTTGATGTTATGAATCACAGTCAATAGCTCTAAAGACACCTATTAATGCTGGCTCTGTTAGTAAAGACTCTTACAGAGTCCCAGGACAGATGGGTTTTCAGGTAGCCAGCACCTTTTATGCTTTGTTTATTACCATTCTCAAGTTATGGAGACACCTACAGATCATTTGCAACATTGGCTTCTTCATGTATAAGATGGAGCAGGGTGATGTGATGGACAGCCACTGGCATTTGGTATTAAATAGTGTGCTTGTCTCTGCATGTCAGTAGCTAAGATAGGTAAGGGCCACAATGCTTACACCACCACACTGCCCAGGGTACAGGGTTCAGTGGACCAGGCAAAAACTAGAGGGCACTGGAAGGAGACATACAACATATATGTCAGTTCTTCACCTAGATCGAGCACATAGATTGTGCTTGACAGTTTCTCATAGGCAATTCCATTAGAGAAAACAAACACCACCCCTGCAACTACAGCAGTACAAGACAAAACTGGTTTGTTAATAGCTGAAACCGCAGATAGAGTTATGAATGGCAGCAAATTATTTGGTAGGATGGCCCTTGATACTTAGTAGTTAACCTTATACTTAGTTGTTTCATGCAAGCCTGTGCAGCTCTTTCTGTAGATCCACTAGCTTTCACTCCACGTGTTTGTTCTTTTCCTGTTGATAAACTCTCAGTCTGAAAATCAGCCTTCCCACCTGCTGCTAGCTTCTCCCTATCCACGTGAGCAGTAAATGCATTAGATTGCCTTAGTGCATGCTGAAAACAAACAAGCCTGGGATTTAAAAAGACCATTTGATATCCGGTTTTGATCCTAACATCCACTCTACTTAAATTCCCAGTGTACAAGAACTCCTTAATGATCCCATCTAAAACAGAGGGAGGGAAAAACCAAGGGAGAAATATTTAGCAGAAAATGAAAGTTAGAAAATGCCAGAAGACAGGTTTGTGAAAATTGCAATGAAGTTTATTTCTTAATGTTCCATTTAAATTCTTTGCTTTCTACTAAGAAAAAAAAAATGGAAAAGAAAATTCCTTAGATGAAAGTTGGATGAAGATGATTCCACAGAAAGTAAAATATTTTGTTGTAGAAAAATTCAAGCCCACTGTTGTATTTTGTTATGCATCTAAACAGTACTGACAAAGACACACAAATTATTCCTTTTACTATTCTGCCATCCCTGCAGTATGATCACAATTGCACTTGCTCAGAATACTAAAATCTTACTACAGCCAAATCAAAACATGAAAGACTTTCACGGCTTCCCTTTGCAGTGAAAGCACAGCATGGCCCAAATTGCTTCTGCTTTAAGCTCTTCTTGTTGGATCCTCAGCAGGTTTATGGCCTGAGGAGTAAGAGAGTTCATCTCTATCAGAAGACCTGCAGTAACTTCAGAAGATCATATTCCACCCAAACTGCACAGCTGCCCCCTACATTTCTGGTGGATCAAAGCAACACCCACCCACCCCACCTTGAGCAGAGAAGACTCCCTGTCACATGTGCATCCAAACATTGGGCCTAGTTTTACTCTTTTCTAAGCTGCTAAAACCTCATGTTTGTCTCTTTCTATTGAAGCAGCAAAAGAGAGCTACCAAATGAAGGGCAGGAACTGATGGAAAGTTAGGGCCTGAAAGGGGACTTTCTGAAGAACATTGTTTACATCTTTCAGTGCAGTTTGGCTGCATCTCTCTGACACAAAGATCTTGCTGCTGTCCTAGCAACACAGTGACACCACTGGAACACTGAATAGAGGAACACAGAAATATAATTCTAAAGGAAAAGGCTCATCATAACATATAATATGTAATCATAACACTCTGAAAAAAAGCAGGTTTTTATATTTGAGTGAAATGCATATCCAACAATCAACAGGTTGTTTCAGCTTGCAGCTCTCCAGCTACACTGCACGATTGAATAACAATGATGGTTTTATTCATTAGCTCCAGGCAGTTTATTAACATAAATTCTTCTGTTAACCTCTTGTTTCTGTGGATTAATGTATTTTCAGGTTTGCCTCAAAATGGCATCAATTATACTTATGCTCTGTACTCAGGTTTCATATACTGGGACTCCCCAAGTGTTAAATCTTGGAGCATTTATGCATGTAAAAATAGCAAAACCAGGGTACGAATTGTAACAAGTACTTGTCCTCTTTTGTACTAAGTGACATTAGTCATGTTTAGTTCTCATAAACCCAGGACTATTTCAAAGCTAAGAAATTTAAACATCCCTTTTGTTAGTAAAAGCTCATTTATTTGCTGATTTTTCAAAGTAGATAATACTATTTAGAATAGAATAGAATAGAATAGAATAGAATAGAATAGGAATAGAATAGAATAGAATAGAATAGACCAGGTTGGAAGAGACTTCTTTCCATCAATAAAAGAGATTTCCATCGATAAAAGAGATTTCTTTCCATCAATAAAAGAATCAAAAGATAAAATGCGATCAGTCATAATGTTGACTGTTCCAACACAGCTAACACTGATTGGCATCAAGTGCCTGGAGAGCTGTTGTACAGTTAAGTTGATTAAATACTAGATTTAGTACTGGCACTAGAGAGCACCCTTTGGAATTCACATTTTGTATTCTGTATATTCATTTCTCCAGTGTCCCAGGCATAAAGAGCTCTATACAACTGAATATGTAACTTTTATATCTCTCCTGCTTTTTTGTATTTTTATAATTAATGTAGCAGCAAATTAAGATAAATTAAGCACTTTAAATAGTTTAAAACCAGTTGGAAGTCGTTGTACATTGTTTAATATAAAACAGATGCAGTATATGCATCCTACATACATAAAAGGAATAACATAAAAAAGATAATATATTTGTTCAAATAAATGCAAAACAGTACCCATTTACTGCAAATTTCTGTCAGGAACTCCCTGGGATTTATTGGGTTTTTATGTATTTGTCCTTGGAACTCAGAATGAGAACTCTTGACTTGGTAGTTCCACAATAGTTGATCTGTCTTTTTTATTGCACCACTTTAGGAAATAAATTGCTTCAGTGCATGAGCAGCGTTACCTAGAAATTGACCAGAAGAATTCCTGCTTTGATTGCAAGGGAAGAAGCTTTTATATGTATGTATTCATACAGCTGCTCTTAGCAATTGCATAGCAATTTCCATCTGCAGATCACCATAGAGATTAACAATTGAACTCGATCAATTTTCTCTATCTTAGTATCCTCATGATTCACTGCTTCATGAAGAAGCTTCCTCAACATTCACTGTGATCTCAGTCCAAGATACCTGGTTCAGAGGCTTCCCTCAGAGAAGCTGCTGCATCAGGAGATGATTGGCATTCCCAGCACACTTCTCATCAGGTCTTCAGTGCTCTGAAATAAGACCTCACACTGAGCAAGTAAGTCACCCACTACTGCCTGCCTGCCCCAAGTTTTGTGAATGTGAATCCTTTTGCATTTCCCTGCACAATTTATACATAACCATACTGCACATTAAATAAAAAAGGCTCATATGAGTGCCTATGGTCTCATAATTCATAACAATATTAGTGTCAGATTTGGGGTTTGTGACCATTCATGCATATAAGAAGCTCACTGACAATGAAGAGACTGGAACAACCAGTAAAAGGAGCTGAATCAGATTATTTTTGATGTATTGATTCAGGGTATTGGGTTGAGTGAGCAAACTTCCTTCACAAAAACTTGCAGGGCAGCTCTACAGAGGGAGTATTATCCCTATCTACCCCTACAGTCCCCTCCACCTCATGCTTTACAGTTTTAATGCTGTATTAAATGTGCTACAAAGCATCACTGGTGGTTGCAGAATGCAGGTAATCGCACCCTGCCTTGTGAAGCAGGGTGAAAGACTCCAGAGCCAGGTGAGCTCTTAGCAATGGACTCTAGTCGAATGCCTCGGAATAAAACCCATACATATGATCTCAACTCTAGGCTGAAACAAAGAAATCTAATGCATGAAAAGAAATGACATCTTTTTCTTTTTTCTTTCTTTCTTTCTTTCTTTCTTTCTTTCTTTCTTTCTTTCTTTCTTTCTTTCTTTCTTTCTTTCTTTCTTTTTCTTTAAAGGTGCACATTCACGCTGTTAATTGAAGAGCAGACACTGGAAATAATCCGGTAATTGGTTCTCGCTGTAAATGATTTGGTGGGCATTGTAATAAACATAACAGCACTTTCTGTTCTCAGCCCACAGTTTTCCTCACCTAACTGCTACTGCTGGGCTAATTGGCCTTGCTTGCAAACATATTTGCATTATACAAGCCTTTCCATTAATGCTCTGAGATTAAATGTCATAAAATTAGATGTGTTTTTCAGTAACACTTGAAAATGTAGTACCTGAATTACAGCACTGGCTGCAGTGGTGCAGCTGTAAACATGATATGTTGCCCCGAAGAGGGAGCCTGGAATTTTTCATTGATCTTAAAAGCTTCCATGTAGTTTAAAGTTAGTGTTATGATGGCGATAGCAACATTCAACAAAGAATTTTGCCCAAAATCACTTCAGCTTTTACAGCCAGTGCCAGAAGATTGCTACCTGTGGTTACCTAGCTCAAGAACCATAATGCATATATAAATACACATACAGACAAATGCACACATATAACAACTTAAGGTTTTTAAATTGCTGGTCTTCGACTGGCCTATTTTATACCCTCTTAAGAAAACAAATAGGAGAGATGAAACAGTGTCATATCTACAGGATGCATTTAGAAAACATCTTCTGCATCTGAACAAGTGCAGTGTTATCTGCTAAATTAAATGTGGCTTTTACCAGGAGACAGCTGACTTCTAGCCGCTGGAGAAAAGGAATATTTATTTATGAGAGAAAAGAATGGGTGAAAATATGTTTATTGTATTACCCAGGGCCTTTTTTACTCATCTTTTCATGTGCTGTTATGAAATTCTAGTGAACTGTTAGGAAACAGGGCACTGGGTGAAATCAGGAGTCCACCCAGCCCAGGACACAATGCCTCAGAGAAAAACATGAAAGAGGAAACTGAGAGTATCGATAGGCCAGTGTTCCTTCCAGTCCTAAGGTATTTAACCAGGTTGGGGTTTTTGCTTCCTGTTTTATTGAGGGGTATGAATACCATCTGCAACAGAATTCATAGTGCCTATCATGAACTGAAGGACCCCAAGGCATGGACTCAGATGCTGTCTGAACATGCTCCCCTATGTGGTGCCTCCCTCAACCAGTTTGCTCACTGCCTGACAGCGGTTCTCCAGCCATTGTTTTCCAGATGTTCTGACACTTTTTATTATTCTATAACTTCAGATACAAGAGCAACAGTTATTGTTGGAAAGAGTAGGAAAGTCACACATACAATTATGAAACACTAATTCTGTTAAGAGCAGTCTGAATATTCAGCATTACCACCCATAAGCCTCAATCAAACCTCTGTTGGAATAGGACTCTCTTTCACAGCCCAGAAAACAGCATTTTTCATCAGCTGAATTACTTCACAGGAAACAGGAATGCAAACAGGACATTAGGTAGGGAAGCAAAGGTATTTGCTGACAGCCTGGGAACGAGTCATGTACTATAACATTCTTTCAATTGTTGCTTACATTACTGCTTCCAGATATTAAAAACTGCTGGTTTCAACCTGGAAAATACCCAAAGCTGGAAGACATATCAATTAACATATTACCTCTTTTCTTCCCCTAACTTTTAGAATGGAATTAAGGACTTGGATCAGTCACAATGGAAGCCAAATCCTTATGTGTCCCCCAAAAGCTACACATGTGGCAGCAAAAGTAGTCAAGGGCATATATGAACAAATAAAATACTCTGGTCTGTGAACTCATGCTAATGAAGGCTCCTTCAAGACCCTTGAATGCTGCTCTGCTAATATTCCCAACAGAGGTACTATGGTCATTTTTCATGGACTGAATCGCAATAATCACCTCTGCTTTCTTTGTCACCTGTAGAAAAATCCTGGAAGCCATCTATCCATAACCACACGGATTACAATTCTATTCCAAATTAGTGAATATAAAACAATATCAAGAGTGGAACAGGACAGAATGCTGGTCCAGAAAACTATAAATCTATGAAAAATAGCACTGTTCAACAGCTTTCCAGATTTAGTTTTAAGATAAGCAGTAGAACACATCATCTCTTGTTCTGCCTAGCATTGATTTAATACTTGCAATACTAATATAAATCATTTCATTTGCAGAACTTTTAGGTCCATCATCTGCTCCCACAGCTCAGTCAATACTGTGGCTCAGCTCATACAAGAAATTGACCTGCAGGTCATTTTTTACAAGACAGATTCATTTTTGTCAATAGATTGATTGGCCTCTGCCCACTATACATACTAATTTTGGACCATTTAAAGCTCATAAGGCTCTATATTGAGAGTAATAAAATGATGAATGGGTGTCCAGCCAAGAACAGACAGCTGATGCAGGCTTCAGGAGAGACACCAAAATAATCCCCATGGAGCAGAAAGGGCTGAGTTGCAATACCCCTTCTGGTTCTGTTTGCATTTTCCTCAGGTGATTGGTGGTTCGTTCTTCCAACCCATGAAGACCAAAGCAATGCTCAGGGCTACTTCAGGCATTTTTAACAGGTCTGTGCCTCAGGGGCTGTACTGTTGCCTCCCAGTCCTAATTTTTTTAGATCAAGATAGGCAGGTTTAAATACAGGTGAAAGAGCCAGAATATCCCTGTCACTGTCTTGGAGGATGACAGTGGACACACTATTTACAATCTTTGCTTGTGTCTCTTGTGAATAGTGGTGCATTTTGATGGTTTTGATCACTCATTGTTAATGGTCTAAAATCACACATCCTTCCTGGACAGCAACTTAAGTATTGTCATTGTTGGCCTATGATATCATTCATAAAGGCAATACAAATGTTAAAGGTAACTGAAATAACATGGTTTCCTGATAAAATGTAATGCCTTTCAAACTGTTTTCATCTGAAGAAATTAAGATGTTTTCTGATGTTTGAAGAGGTTTTGTATTCATTCAGTTATCTCTAAAATTTCCCTCCTAAAGCTGACTCACCATCCAATTTTGTGTACTCAGCCCCCTCAAAAGTCAGCTGGGAAACACAAACCTGAACCTCTATGCAGCGCCTTTTCCAGGTGGGTTTGAAGGTGTTAACAAAATCTCTGGTATATATAGCACCATGAGGATTTATTCACTGCAGGATACCAGCTGGGACCACCTTTCCTCCTCAGCTGGAGTTCAGTTTTCCAGTATGGATAGAGGACTGCTTACCAGAGGTGGAGCCTCGAGTGGATCTTGTTTCTTTTCTCTGTCTGCTGTATCAAGTGTCTTTCAGACTGTGATGTTAAGATGTGTGAATCATGTCTTCAGTTTGGTCTTTGTGGCTTGGCATCATTGAGTCTTATAAACTGAATGTTGTAATAACAATGATTCATTCTTCATCATTCTAAAGTATTTTATATTACAAAATCTGGATGCCTAGAAAATAAGCACCATCACAATTAAATAACAAGTATATGAAACTAGAATATCAACCAGCACTTGGACACATGTCAACCACAGGAAAATTATCCAGCTCACTCTGTTGGAATCTGAAGAACTATCTTGGCTCAAGGAATCTGAACTGAAGCCTCTTTCTTTCTGCAGGTTATAGTGTCAGGATTTATTTTCGGCCTCATAAGCACTTTGTATGCTCCCCACAGAAATCTCCTTGGAAGGACACTTCGTTATATATATAGTTCTTATAAACATGACTGATTCATGCAGGTCCCCACAACATTTTGCTTCAATTTTATCTTGATGCCATACCATATGTTTGTTGAACTACCACTTCAGCCCACTCCAAATTCCATCAAATGGCTTCAAAGGAGATGATAAATGGCCAAGGAGGGAAGCACTTCAGGGCAAAGTCTGTTCTGAGCTACACTTTGTAAAGGAGCAGATTTCATTGTAATTGCTCTGATTTCTACACCAGCATAAAGATCTGGCTCTTCATTTTCCTCTTCCATCAAAGATATAGATATACATTCTCTATGTAGAGATTTTCTTATGCTGAAAAAATACATATTCCATACAACTTCTTGCTGGTTGGAATGAATTTGAAATTGAACTTATTAACTGGAATATCATTGGACTATAGGCTTTCCACTTAGACAATCTTTGCAACTCTCCAACTAAACTGTTAATTGATCTTCCTGCCCTCAAATTACCAGCTTCTCTTTAGATACAAATAAAAAGGAAACATACAGAAGATCCAGAATTAATAAAAAATAGTGGCAGGCTTTCATTTTCAGACTACTGTTTATACCCTTTAAGGACAACTATACTGCACTGGCTGAGTGCCCCCAAAATATATGCACTTATGCAGTTTATAAATAATTACATTATCTTTGTGTGCCCTGAAATTAAGACACTTTGTCAAACAAAGGCTGTACAATGTAACATTAACAGGACTCCTGGGTCCCTCTCACAATCTGGAGCCAGAATTTCTTGAAGTCTCCCAAAAAAGGAATGTTTCACAACCTTTTCCTATAAAAATTCTCTCTGAGGAAAGACAAAAAAAAAAAAAAACCAACACAAAACTACCAAAAAAAAACACCCACCCCACAAATAAATAGAAAAAGATCTATCATTTGTCATGTTCAGCATTAGCAGCACGGTACTCATTTATAAACAAGTAAAATTAAACTTTCTGTTTTAGCTTATCAGGCTTATTTTTACCCATCTTGTTTACTTGCTGATTGCATACAAAGGAACATGTACATGCCGTTGCATATTTGCAAATATTCAGACTATTTTTTTTTTCATGTCTTGGAGAAACAGCCACAGACAAAAGGCACTGAAGCCTGAGTGTAGAGACCTGGAAGCTCAGAAGAGAAGTTCCACTGCTGCAGTGCCACTATGCAGATCCTCATTTATATGTACTTGGGAGGAGATCAAGGAAGGCTGAAGGCAGCTACTGCTTCCTTCAACAAACCAAAGGGATTTTTGAATCCTACCATCATGTGTTACTAGACCTGTTTAGTTCTCTGTCATTGAGAAAGCTAAAAGTTAAGGTTGAGACCTAGCAGGATGAGCCCAGCAGGCTAACCTGCCTGCTCTTATTACCTCTTGCTCTGGAGGAATGCTTGCCCTGGGTGACAGGCTGGCATTCCTGCTCCAAGCAGGCTGCAATATACACAGGTGCCCACTCTGCCTTTTGTCTGCTTGGATATCCTAGTCTTGAGAAGTAAGAGGCTTTGCCAAGATGCTATAATCATGCATTTACCCAGGTCTTTCCTGCTGTCTTCCATCTGACAGCCTCTAACTAGGAGAGGGAAGAGGTTATGAGCTGTATTTAGACCTCTTATGACTCACACCTAATTTAAGTGCAAGTACAGAATCTGCTAAAGTCCAAGGAGAGAAAATAGAGTGGTATCTAAATTGCACATTTCTAGCAGGTAATCTGCTTCTCACCAGGATATTTGTCAAATTCTTCAGAGAGAGACTGACATACACATAATGCACTCAAAGCATTAGCCTGGCTCAAGGTCCCATTGCAAGACCCTTTATCTTTCAACAAATCAAATGGTGAAGTTCTGCTGCACAAGGGCTGGGCTGGGCTTCCCCTGTCAGAGAGCAGCAGTAAGTAGCAGCAGGGAAATCCTCTTATGCAGGGTGGCGGCCAAAGGAGGAATTCTGGGGTGCAAAGCATGAGGGAGCAGAGAACTCTGCAGAAACCAATCCCTTTTGCACAGGAGGACAAAAAAAGGCCATCAACCCTGTCAGAATCCTTGATATACAAGAGGCACAGGAGATAATAATTTAATCCCTCCTTCTTATATCAGTAAGAGAATAGAGCAGGAGATGACTGCAGAGAGGTTGGACCAGATGATCTTTAAAGGTCCCTTCTAACACAAAAGATTTGATGATTATATGATCTAGGGAACAATCAAAAAGGAGGTAGACAGTGAATATGGGTCCTGAAAGAAGGTCCAAGATGGTGAAGACTTCTTTAATCACACAAATGTGTTTTTAAATGGAGTTTATAGAATACATGAACATTAATTTAGCATATAGATTCCACTTGTGCAGCAGGGTGTATACAAATAGCTTAGTATTCTGATGGGAAACTATCTGAAGAGACTGGAGCAAAGGCAATATTGTGTTTCCCACCACAAGGTTCAGAAAGAGCTGTGCTCTCCCATCCTGGCTTTGCCTCTTGGCCTCTCCAATCCTGTGAATATAGTTCCCTACTTTAAAAGGAGGACATTTAATTATAGCTGGATATTTTAAGTTCAGGAGAAAGGAAGGAGGGGAGAAGCAAACAGTTTTAAACATAAAACAATGCCCCGTTGTTTATTTTTTCTTTTATATGGGAATTCTACTGCCTTGCTTTTATTTACTCTTACTCTAATTTGATGTGACATGTCTATTTAAAACAAACAAGGAAGAAAGAATCTGTATGTACTACCAAACACTGAGAAAGCAGAAAAAAATGTTGACTAATCAGACCTTCTCAAAATACTGTCACAGACTTGAGTAGTTGCCTGGGACTCGAGATTCTGTGTTTTGCATCTGTTTGTATCACAGTTTTGCCACTGGCACACATGGAAGCTGAGGCAGTATTACTGGCCTGGTTCAGGAATTGTTTGGAGACCAGTGGATGAAAAGCAGATAAGAAGGTGGTAAGCCATTAAACAAACTCTAAATCCCTGGTTAGAATAAATCAGCAGCTGTAAGCCATATGATAAAGCCACGTTCCCTATCACAAGCACTGCCCTTGGGACAGATTAATGTTTCTGGTTGGAGATCCACTGCACACAAGCAGGCTGAGTTGCCTTCAGCCCACTTGAGGCACCAATTACCAGCACATCCTTTGCAGAGGGCATCCTAGGAAAACCTCCAGGCTTGCCCATGCCATGGGAAATAATGTATTGAAATTGAGGCTGACAGAAAAATGCTGTATCATGTGCCATGTGCTGTGGGTTAGGTGCTGGTGATCATGGGTGTAGGATGTGTGGGATGGGAAGGACAGAGCGAATGCTTTGTGTGGAAAGCTCTCCAATTCTGTGTCAAAGCCAAGAGCACATGAGTCTGTGCTGCTCCACTGCATTAGTCCTTCCTACAGCCATATGCAGAACAATCTGCACTGGGGATGGGGATTTCCTTTGAGTAGGAACTGAAGTTCAGATTCGACATTTTAATTTCACAATCTGTAGAATTACTAAGAATGGAAATTATTGTACTGTAGTATAGTTAACAAGTGGAATTTACACAGAAAAGTTAACTACTTTTTTCCTTGCTTTGTTGGGTTTTTATTTTTTCCTAATGAAATTACTGTGACTATTTAAGAAGCCTTCCTAAATCATTTCAACAGCACTCCACAACTGAAGTTACTCTGCGGAAATCCACAAAACTCTTTGTGCACTTGGATACTGCTCAATAAATAGATTATTTTCAAAGTGGTAAAAATGTTTTTCTTGGGCACAAACCTGTGGCACTGGGGAGTTACAGGCTGAGGAAGTAACAAAGGCTTTTTCACAAGACTCATTGTGTAGTTGCCGTGTCAGAACCATAAAGTCATATATTAAAAATTTATCTGGATGGCTTTATTGCACTTTCCTTTCACATGTCCCATAAATGCATCAGAAGCAGATACAAGAAATGAGGAGGCATATTTATCACCCTCATTCTTTTAACAAGATCTGGACATCATCCTTTTCTAATAAAAGCACAATACAAAGTGATTGAGTCCCGAGATACAAAACGGTGTAAACAGAGCAGAAATTTAAAACTATGTCATTGAAGAGTGATATTTGGACAGTGCTGGACCAGATAAGGTGGGGAGAACTTAAGGCCTCAAAACTTAAACCTGCATTTCATCCAGAATTAATTTCCTCTAATCACATTCTCAGCAACTACATAGCTATTTCTCTACGGCTGAGAGGCTTTGATAGCCAAGATAAAAATGTCTCTTGTATTGAAAGAGGGAAAACAGGCAGATTTCTACACTAATAGCATAGTAAAGGAGTGGAAAAAAAATGTAGATCTGGCTTTATATCATCAGAGGTGTTACTAGGCTAACATCAAAAGTTGAGCTAAATGAAAATTACAGTTAGGGAAAGAGGAGAACCAACATACCTCTCCTCGAGGTGAGGAGAAAGTTCTTCACAGAGAGAGTTGTTAGCCATTGGAATGTGCTGCCCAGGGAGGTGGTGGAGTCACCGTCCCTGGAAGTGTTCAAGAGGGGATTGGATGTGGCACTAGGTGCCATGGTCTAGTAGTCATGAGGTGTTGGGTGACAGGTTGGACTTGATGATCTTTGAGGTCTTTTCCAACCTTATTGATTCTATGATTCTATGATTCTATACACTGTCACTGTATTAAGTACCTTCACTGATGCAAACTTCCAAGATATTTACAAAGTATAGCCTATGGAGCTATAACAAACCTCTGAATTTAAAGGAAGGTTAAATTCTTGGGTATCGTTAGTTCCTCCAGTAACAGCTTGTATATCTCAACAGTAAAAGCCTGTCCATCTGGTTCATATTTGGAAGTTAGCAAACAGATGTCAACATCTGAGTTAGTTATCTAGACTCCCTTCAGTATCAGAGGGCAAAAACTGGCATTCCTAAAGGGCAATTCATTCAGTGTTTTAGATTTCTGCTTTATGAGGAGAAGAATCATCCCATAAAGATGGTGCTTTGCCAGTGTGGATAACATGGACATAAAGATGGTGCTTTGCCAGTGTGGATAACATGGACAAAGAACTCAGAGCTGATGACAGATACATGACAGATATCTCAAGTTAGAGATTTATTCCACTGTATACCTCTATGTCCAACATCTCCCTAGTACAGAAGGCTCATGATTAATTCCTCAAGGGAACATTTGCAGCTGGCAAGAAGGCCAACACACAGTGTTTATGTACAGATACTATTCTCCCAGGGAGAGAAAAGTAAGCAGGTCAAAGATCAGCTATGTGCATTACACATTGTGCTGTACTGTGTTATTCCTATCTAACATTTCACAAAACTACTTTCAAGGTCTTCTGGGACTACAGTCTTCATTTTGGGCTGAAATAGCTGTTCAATAAAGATAGGAGGCATCTGCGATTCTAAGCAAATATATGCTTTGGCTCAGAGGCACCAGAGTTCTGGGATGATGAAAAGCTGCACGTCATTGACTTCTCGATCTGGCAGGTGTCACTCATGAAGTAAGCTAAAAGAAATGCTGAGAGGCTGCTGGCTTTGACAGGCAGATGTTCACAGGTACAGGAGAGTTCCCTCTTGGGTTCAGCTTATAGAAGGTGACAGACAGTGAAGTGTAGCCTAAGAAGAGGAAAGCCTCCTTTGGGAAAAGCTGCCTGAGAGAGCTTTCATCAATGCAGAGTGTGGCTCTTCTCTAAATTGCAATTCCAGTGCTTATTATTCTATGGAACTTTCTTGCCAAAAATAACCACAAAAGGGTCAGAAGCTAAGTCAAAGGTCTATCTAAGCACGGCTAACATTTACTTGTTCACAAAGTTTTTGAGAGCATGCACATTACCAGCCGGTCTCTGACAGCAGAACTTCAGCATATGGAAAAGAAAATCCACTTTTTCAAACTAAAAATAAATATGAGATGTTGAGCTGCTTAATTTCACTGCCAATATTTTTTATTCTTTCTTTTGCACTCTGTAAACCCTTATCTTAAATTTAGAATAAGGGTGACAGACAAATCCAGCTGGAGAAAAGGGAGGTCTCACATCTCAGCCTGAACTTTACCTTACATAGTTTCAGAAAGCAGGCATCAGCCAGTGCTTTTCCTGTGCATAAATACAGGCTATAAGTGAATATGCTCCATTCCCTGCACTGTGAGGAAAGAGCTCATACTACTCTAGAAAGTGCTAATAAAATAATGGATGATCCCTGAGCTGCTCCCTAGTAAAGCCTTGTTTTGTGAACACAGCTCATGACATGGGATCTTCTTAAACCTCACATAGAGTACAGGGGATGAGTATCGCAATATCACAGTATCACTAAGGTTGGAAGAGACCTCAAAGATAATCGAGTCCAACCTGTCACCACAGACCTTATGACTAGACCATGGCACCAAGTGCCATGTCCAATCTCCTCTTGAACACCTCCAGGGATGGTGACTCCACCACCTCCCTGGGCAGCACATTCCAATGACAAATGACTCGCTCGGTGAAGAACTTTCTCCTCACCTCGAGTCTAAACCTCCCCTGGCACAGCTTGAGACTGTGTCCCCTTGTTCTGGTGCTGGTTGCTAGAGAGAAGAGACCAACCCCTTCCTGGCTACAACCACTCTTCAGGTAGTTGTAGAGAGCAATGAGGTTACCACTGAGCCTTCTCTTCTCCAGGCTAAACAATCCCAGCTCCCTCAGCCTCTCCTCATAGGGCTTGTGCTCAAACACCTCTGATAGATAAGGAAACAACTTTTTCTTCTTTCTTCTTCTTCTTCTTTTTTTTTTTTTTAATTGTAAAAATTATTTCCAGAGCTACTCCTGACAGATATTGCATTTTTCTTAATTCATTTTGTTGAAACTGAAATACATTGCTATACTGTAGTTTCTTCATTTGACATAATCAGAAGCATTATTAATGGCAACTTTTAAATATAATTGTAATGGCAGTGTCAAAATGCACAAACATATTTTCCAGATATTTTTGTGGACATTTGTTTTAAGGGACTAAGGTTTAAAATAAATCCACAATCATTATAGGTATCCAACTCTACTTTTCTGATGTTACTGTGTCTGGGGCAACAGGAGATGCTGTGAAAAAAATGCTTTGGCCACAGTCCCCTCTCAGTGGGATGAGTGTTATCTAACATGTTTCAGAAGGTATCACTTCTTTTTTCCCCCCAGCATTATTCTTGCTGCTAAAATCTGACTGATACTCTGGAATGAATTTTATATCTCAAAACTTTCCTATTCTGTAATTTCATGATAGGCAGTGCTGCTCCAGACTTCACTAGGTAAAAATGTCACCGCTCAAAGATCAGAAGACTTATTTTCATCTTCCAAGCAGTGAAATGAAATGAAATATAAATAGTGTATGCCCTTTGTTGGACAACAATGTGGAATGTCCTGTCTTCTTGGTCACGCTCTTCAGCTCCCCATTTGCACAATCCTTCGGAGCACGACTTGTGCAGCCTCTGGAGGGAAAACTGACCGCCCCACACTCCTCGTGAATGTGCTACCTCTGTTTTGTGGTGATAGTGGTCAGCACACAGTCTCAAGCTGTGCCAGGGGAGGTTTAGACTCGAGGTGAGGAGAAAGTTCTTCACCGAGTGAGTCATTGGTCATTGGAATGTGCTGCCCAGGAAGGTGGTAGAGTCACCATCCCTGGAGGTGTTCAAGGGGAGATTGGATGTGGCACTTGGTGCCATGGTCTAGTCGTGAGGTCTGTGGTGACAGGTTGGACTCAATGATTCTCAAGGTCTCTTCCTACCTTAGTAATACTGTGATACTGTGATACTGTGATGTACTTCATCAGCTTTAAAGTAGGGTGCTTCTGTCATGCTAGATTGTTGTTTGTTAGATTCACATGTATACACACACACACAACACTAATTCCAATACAAAAATTATATTTGGCCTTTCTCTGTATGCAGCTAATACATAATTTCTGCAGAAACATTTGAAGTGGCTAAAGAAAAGCAGGAGACAATTTGCTTGCATCCCAAACACTGTATAACTGTCATTTGCAAATGCTCAAAATCACTCGGAGCGGGAGGAGGAAATTCTTCCACTGGCTGTAATTGTGGATAGAAAATGTATGTGCTTCAGGGAAAAGGAAATAGCTCTAATATGAACTCAGGCATCTGAGGAAAGGGCAAGGGAGAGAAGGGAGCTGTTTGTTGTTGAACATATCCTAGAAGATGGCATCTCTAAACAAGCGTTTTCTACTAATAAATAAAATCACAGAAAGTGCAAAGTTAGACAGAACGGAAAAAGCTCTTGAGTATTCAGATACAGAGTTCATTGGGTAATTGGCAAAGACAATCAACTGTGATTTTGTGCCAGTGATATATTTTCTACAATGTAGCATTGCTTGCAGTGAATCCAGTCTCCTCCAAAGCCATAAAAGGCCTCTCTTCCAGACACAGACAAGGTATTTCAAAGAGAGATGAAACCGCCCAGAAGAAAAAACATTTTTTAAAGTAACAGTGCTTCATATGATAGAAGGGAATTCCCTGTGCCCAGAACAAATACACAAGTGCCACAGGTAGAGAATAACTGTGTAATTGGAAAGAAGCTCTGGATGTCTCTGATCCACACCCCTCACTCAAAGAAGGATCAACCTTAATTGCTAGAACTGGCTTTGAGGTCAGAACATATCTCAGGGCCATGGCTGTTTCAGGTGTGAATATCACTGAGGATGAAAATTCTTCTTCTCTGGGCAGACAGTTCTAATTTAAATGTCAGTTATGTGGAACTGTATCTATGTGCACATCTCAGTTAAAAAGATAACACAGGGCTTCTGGAAGAGCAGAGCAGTACTACAGTTACAGCTATAAATAGTGAGAAGAAGCTCAGGTGCTGTGATGTCTTGGCAGGAAGCTGAATTGCCAGCTCTGGCTTACCTTGGCAATGCAAGCCTCTGGCTTTATTCAGTCTTTTGCCTTTCCCAAGAGCAGCGCATGTTCCAGATATATTTGTCTTAGGAGACCTGGGAAAACAGTCATCCATCAGATGAAGAGGCTTAGCATTTAACAAGGGGGTTGAGGGGCAGCAACTTCCTTTTAATTAATATAATATAAATATGCAAACTAGTAAAGTACTTAACAGAAGACAATCCAAATAAAGCTTAATCAGCTTGTGCATATAAATAATTTCATATTATACGGACTACTCAGTCCTTGAAGGCTAATGGTAATGAAAAGGGAGAGTTCTTTGCAGTATCTCTAAAGTCACAGGAGCTTCCACCAGGTGCAACAGACTACTTGTTCTGTTATGCTCTCCCACTGTGTGGCAAACCAGCAAGGTTAAACCAAAATGCAAATAGCAAGATTTATTAAGACAAGCCAAATAAAACCACTTTTATCAGAGGAATATGTAATGAATCAAAGAATCATAGAATGGTGAGGGTCAGAAGGGACCACTGGAGAACATCTAGTCCAGCCCTCTTGTTAACATAGGATTGCCTAGATCAGGTTGCACAGGAACACATCAAGGCAGGTTTTGAAAGTTTTCAGAGGAGATTCCACAACCTCTCTGGAGAGCCTTTTCCAGGGCTCTATCACCCTCAAAGTGAAGAAGATTCTCCTTAAGTTCAAGTGAAACCTCCTGTGTTCTAGTTTGTACCTGTTGCCTCCTGTCCCATCACTGGCCACTACTGAAAAGAGCCCAGCCCCACTCTCATGATCTCTGCCCAGAACTGGACTCAGAACTCCCTGTGGCCTCCCTGTGGCAGAGTAGAGGGGTACAAGAATTTCCTTCAACCTGCTGCTGGCTGCACTCTTCTTCATGCTCCCCAGAAGACCATTTGCCTTCTTAGCCACAAGGCCACATTCCATGGTAAACCACCAGCACTCCCAGATACTTCTCTTCATAGCTGCCTTCCAAAAGGTCAACCCCTAACCCGTACTGATGCATGAACTTATTCCTCCCCAGGTGAAGGACTCTAGACTCGGCATTGAAGAAATAGTGACAATGACTAGGAAGATCATTTCAACTGAAGTTGTATTTTTCTATTTCATCAGAAAATAAGGAAGTGGAGTAAATGTTGTGCAAATTAATTACATTGATTTTAGAAAATTAATTACAAAAATCACTTTCAAATGGGGCTTTACTTATGTGAAGGCTTTATCTGATTGAGATAGCAGAGACAGAAGCACTGGGATCATTCATGAATCCCATTAGATTTAATTAAACTGTCTGTGAACAAACATGCCAGGAAGAATGTAGAGATTCTGGCTTCTGTCCCAGTTATTTTCTTGGAGGCTTTCCTTCAAAGTAATGTTTATGCATCTCTTCTGTTGACTAGACTTTTCCAGAATCGTGTTTTCTGGTGACCCTATGCCCTAGTATTTACTACAAAAGAAAGACCAAGATGAAGTGCAGCTGATAAAAACAATAAAGCTGCAACATTTATTTTTGTGATCGACTTTAAAGGTTTACAGAAAATAGTTAACCCTGAGACAGATGGGAGGAGGATGAAAGAGGATGAGGTTTTTTCAGCTTTGGAGTGAAACAGTCTATGGTGACTCCTTTTTCCAGTGCCAATTATCTTTTATTCTGCCCTTTGAGGGTTACCTCCCAGTGGTTGTGAAACACCTCCAGAGGTAATTTTGTTAATATATAAACCTCCTTTGGGTACATATTGCCTCAGAAATTTTTAAACTAGGAAACACATTTCAGAGCATGTGTTTAGACTCCAGCACACTCAAGCTCATTATATTTTCTCCAGTGATCCCTGAAGAGAACTCAACAGACTCAACCTAGACTTAAGACTATAGGTATTAATTTGTAATTAATAGCCTACTAAGATGAAGAAAGTACCAGAACTCTCAAAAGCTGTTTCAGGGTCTCACTACTCTCACTGATAACATTATTTGCATTTCTTCACTTCTTGATCCTTTATTTATTACACAACTGACTAGAGGAAAAACAACACTTTAGTTGAGCCAAAGGTTACACAAGTTGTTCTGGAATCACTGGTGAAGCTATATTTCAACTTTCTGTCATGCTTGTAAAGAGTGAATCATGGACTCTAAGCCTTCAGTGAGCTTTGATTTTCAAGATTTTATTTCAAGCTTTGATTTTATCAATCCAAGAAGTGGTGAAGAAGAATGCTTAGCTCTGAAACTAGTGTTTTAATAATATATGAGCTGATAAAACCCTCCTGCTACTACAGAGAAAGGCATGAGAAATCTTAAATGGACAATTTTCTTCTTCTCAAGTTAGAACATGTATCATGAAGCATGAGGGTTAACTGCTTTTTCAAACTCATATTCATTTGGTTTAGTATGATAATTATTCATATGAAATATAGTAATAAGTCAAACCTTTGGACATTGTGTCTGACAGTGCTAAAATCAACTCCAAACCTTTTCCATTAGGTAACCAGAATAATATGTGCACAATACGCTTCCTTAATCAAAAATTATGACGTGATGATTTTGCTTTTTAATTCTGTGTTAACCCAGATGTGAGCACACAATAAAGACTTACATGGAAAACTCTAAGTGTTCTCTTTTATGAGCTCAGCTTTGTGTTTAATTGAGTGATGTCATCCCAGGGGTAACAAAAGATACAAACATAATCTGACATCCTGAAGTTCCCAGAATGCAGTTTGCTGGATAGCAGCTTATTTTGTTTTCACTAGATAACAGTACCTCCCAAGAGGCTGCCTGAATTAGGATTCATTGAGTTTCAGTTTAAATTAAGGAGAGTGAGCATCTCCTATTTTTCAGGTTTATTCTGAAAACAACTTTTGAGTGAGCAACCTCTGCAGCTATGTATGTAAGGTACGTAAGAAGTATGCTTGGGATCTGTACCCTTCAGCAAGCAGGTATACCCATTTCTTTTAACCTGTGCCTGCCATGTTTTCTGTCTGACACTCAACAAAAATCACAGAATCACAGAATCAACCAGGTTGGAAAAGACCTCAGAGATCATGTCCAGCCTATCACCTACACCTCCTGACAATGGCTCCAAGTGGCACATCCAATCTTCTTTTGAACACCTCCAAGGATGGTGACTCCACCACCTCCCTGGGCAGCACATTCCAATCCCCAATCTTTCTGTGAAGAACTTTCTCCTCACCTTGAACCTAAACGTCCCCTGGTGCAGTTTGAGACTATGTCCTCTTGTTCTGTCACTGGTTGTTTGGTGCCATGGGTTAGTTGTTTAGGTGGGTTGGATTGGTTGATGGGTTGGACACGATGATCTTGAAGGTCTCTTCCAACCTGGTTTATTCTATGTATTCTATTCTATGGTTGCCTGGGAGAAGAGACCCAACTCCCACCTGGCTACAACCTCCTTCCAGGTAGTTGTAGAAAGCAATGAGGTCTCCCCTGAGCCTTCTCTTCTCCAGGCTAAACAACCCCAGCTCCCTCAACCTCTCCTCATAGGGCTTTTGCTCGAGACCTCTCACCAGTGTCACTGCCCTTCTCTGGACATGTTCAAGTATCGCAATGTCCTTCTTAAACTGAGGAGCCCAGAACTGGAGACAGTACTCAAGGTGCAGTCTACCTAGTGCTGAGTATGGGGGAAGAATGACTTCTCTGCTCCTGCTGGCCACACTATTTCTGATACAGGCCAGGATGCCATTGGCCTTCTTGGCCACCTGGGCACACTGCTGGCTCATGTTCAGCTGCTGTCAACCAGTACCCCCCAGGTCCCTTTCTTCCTGGCTGCTCTCCAGCCACTCTGACCCCAGCCTGTAGCGCTGCATGGGGTTGTTGTGGCCAAAGCACAGAACCCAGCACTTGGACTTGTTAAATGCCATCATGTTGGACTCTGCCCATCTGTCCAGCTTGTCAAGGTCCCTCTGCAGAGCTCTTCTACCTTCTAACAGATCGAATCCTGTCCCCAGCTTGGTGTCATCTGCAAACTTATTAATGGTAGACTTTATCTCTTCATCCATATCATCAATAGAGATATTGAACAGGATGGGGTCCAGCACTGATCCCCGGAGGACACCACTAGTGACTGGCCGCCAACTGGATGTAGCACCATTCACCACAACTCTCTGGGCTCGGCCGCCCAGCCAGTTCTTAACCCAGTGCAGAATAATGCAGCACAGTGACCAAAAAGAGCTACTTAGCCCTGAGGGAGTGGGGGGAGTTATAAAAAGTGGAGCTTGTCTTTGAAAATGTTTATATTAGAAATGGCAATGATGAGGTGAGAGGGGTTTCCACAACACCTGCTGTTACAAGCTAGTATCTTTTAAAATTGATTAGAACCACAATAAATATTTTATAACCCTTAATTTACAAAGGCATCTTCATGGAACTTGATCTTATTTGAGTATGTTCTCCTGTAGTTTTGTAAACAGTTCAAGGTACAATCAGATTAACTTGATAGGATGCATGTAATTCAGCTTGTGCTCACACAGCAACTTTTGCCTTCAAAGTTGTTCTTTCTCTCTCATTGCTTGTTTTAGGGCAGCAATCTGGAATATTCCCAGAGTCTTTCTTTGCCAGGAAGCATAAGTTTGCAGTGAAAATTGATTTATTCATCCATCTCTGATCTATTTGTGTAGATCATCTTTCTGTCCTTGTTCTGTGCTACTGACAGGAAAATAACTTGTTTGTATCTAATATGCTAGCAGAAGTTGGGGCAGTACAGACTCTGCACACTGTCAAGCGCGCTAAGTGAAACCGCAGATTCAAAAGGTGCTTTGGTCGACATTGTCTTACATGGGTGGCTGGGAAATAAAAGTGAAGAATTAGACTAGGATTTAACTAGTCCTAGCATCCAATATTTGAATACAGAATGTTTCTATTAGATCAAACACCTGAGCTTAGCTGAGGATGGCATTTCACAAGGCAGACTTACTCTTGTATTCTGTCTGCATGGGGCTGGCAGGATGGCAGGAGACAGCTTGTGCAGGAATTCACCCTCCTGCCCCTTCATGCTTCCAAGGACAGGTAGTGTAGTTCAGTGTGCCATGCATCCCATTCAGAGTCATGGGATCTTCTATGCTATAGCTGACATTAAGAAATTGCACTCAGAAATTACTTAGAAATGCAGTCACCTCTTTCATTATGTTCACAGTGTGCTTTGAGCACAGAACTGGGAAAATGGCTTTTATCAGTATCCTTCTAAATAACCAGTAAATTACTAGGTCCTTCTACACAGAGGCATCTTTCACACAAGTAGTTCCTGTCAGATGATGGACCTTGTTTCTGACTCTGTAATATTTGGTTTCACAGTAAAAAACTGAAGCATAGATACAGTCTCTTCACAATACACTTTTTCTCATGTTGCATTTTGATTTGAAGTCTACATATATAGTGAGGCAAGTTCAGTGTGCCATAAATGGCACAAAAATAGCTCCTTCTCATTTCCCTTAGAAAACATAGTGTAGAGTGGAATTTACAAGTTTTATATTTCTGTGACTACAGAAGAAGATGCATTCAAGAAAACAGTGTTAGGGTTTCATAAAGATCAAGGTAATTTTAATAGCAGAAAATCCCTTCCCTGTCACCAGCAGAGGACCGAGCTCCAAATCTCCAAAACCTCTTCACAGGAAAGAAAAATGCCAGATGCTTCCTTAAGAGCAGAACTTGAGTCTTTTCCATTCACAACACTAAATATTTATGGTTTTTTGAAAGATTTGCTGGAAAATAACAGTTGTTGGCCTGAGCACGTTTCCATGTCAACTACTTGCATCACTGAGATGCTTCCTGTTTTATATTTTGGTCACTTGACTTTAAATAGAGGACTGTTTCATAAATCAGTGATTTTTGCTTGAATCATGTTGGTAATGCATTAAACAACATGATTTGCCAGGAAATCTATGTTTTCTAGTGATACAAGTCTGACCGAAGAGGTGTTGAAAGAAAGCGATTAAGAAGCAAAAAGCAGTGTTTGGTACTATGCGTTCACAAGCTGTCAGTGAGCTGCTGTATTAGCACAAGAAGGTCTTACCCAAGACAGAGGGCAGCATATGGTCCCTGCTGTTCTGTAATACAAGGTCTCTCAAGTTCCTGGTCTTACTGCTCCAGCATGGAATTGTCTGAAAACAGCAGTTAAAAAAACCTCATGAGCCAGAAATACTTAACCCTCTTTTGCCTTAGCATATTATTCCAAATGATCTTGTTTTAAAAGCAAAGAACTCACTCATCAGTGTTTCAGCACTAGACAGTGTGCTGGGTTTGGAGGGATAACCATTTAAAAAATATATTATTAATGCTCTAAATCTACATACTCACTGCACTGGAATTAGAGTGGGAAAGGCACTCATTAATATTAAAAACCTGGGAATTAAAAGAGCTATTAATTTGCCATGAAATCACAAAATGTAATGTTCAGCGCTGGTGTTATTTGTGTACTTCATACTTTTTAAATGCTATCTTTTGCATCTTTTAAAATAAAAGTGTGCTGAGACACCTAGTGACACTAATTTTAATGGGGAAAAATCAGCTTTACAAAAGACAGCTTTGTTTTCCAGAATTGGATTGTGAATTTGGAGATATTAACAAGTTCACTGTAGCTTTGTGGATGCATTCTGTGGTCACGGGTGATGAAGTATCTCCGTTTCAATACTGCATCAGAGTCAAGCTCCTGTCCATATTGACTTAGTATACTTGGCTATTAACTCAGTTTACACAGTGGCTTGGTATATAAACTAATCAACTTGAAAGAAGAAGTTGTGCTGTTGGGGTATTTTTCAGCCAGCAGTAATAAAAGGGAAAACAAACAGACATGGTTATCTTCTAAGATGTTTTGTGACTAAGCAGCATTCCTGTTTGCTTGCACTGCATATTTAATAGGTAACAGATCTGATAATTAAAATGTACTGTAAAAGTTGGGAAACTTGCATCATTATTTCATATTGAGGAGTCAGCTGTAAACATCAATCAAAAGAGCATCAGTGCATCCAGCTGATGAGTTGCCTTTTCCAAACTCCCTCAAGTTAGACACAGAAACAGTGTGGGTTTACCTCAGCCTTGTTTTAACTAGTCTAGTATAAAAAACTTAGAGGCCTGATCGTGCTATTGATTCAGCATGAACAAATTTCAGTCTGGCAGAATTACACAACAAAGTATTTCTGCAGTAATCAAATTTTCCAGGTGTCAGGTAGATTTATTATAGAATAGGAAAAAAAATTACAGGTTCTATGAGTATTTGAGCCATAACATTTCCAGGGCACTTCCCAATTCACAGAACTCAATTTGCCCAAGTTTTCTAACATTGACACAGATTCCCAGACATTTTCATGCAATAAATATAATTATTATTACCCATTATGAAGTTGTCTTGAAAGATATTTGCATGACAAGGTTAGGCTGTTCCATTACAGATATAAACATTTTCTTTGAAATGTAGACTGAATTTGCCATTATGAGCATCTGACATACCTGACTTAAAAATATTTTACCTTGATGTACAAATCATGGTATCATAGTGTCAACCCCCCTGCCATGGGCAGGGACACCCCACACTAGATCAGGCTGACCAGAGTCTCATCCAGCCTGGTCTTAAACACCTCCTGGGATGGCGCCCCAACCACCTCCCTGGACAACCCATTCCAGGGCTTCACCACTCTCATGGTGAAGAACTTCCTCCTCACATCCAGCCTGAATCTCCCCACCTCCAGCTTCATTCCATTCCCCCTAGTCCTATCCCTACCTGAGATCCTGAGAAATCCCTCCCCAGCCTTCTTGTAGGCCCCCTTCAGATACTGGAAAGCCACAATTAGGTCACCTCGGAGCCTTCTCTTCTCCAGACTGAACAGCCCCAACTCCTTCAGTCTGTCCTCATAGGAGAGGTGCTCCAGCCCTGTGATCATCCTCGGGGCCCTTCTCTGGACACGGTCCAGCACGTCCATATCCCTCTTGTAATAGGGGCTCCAGAACTGGACGCAGTACTCCAGGTGGGGTCTGGATACAAGTATTTAATATAGATGATAAAACTGTTTTTTCTGAATTCCCCACAAATGTTTGATAGGTTATGTGAAATAAACTGCTAAGCCGTAATGCCCAGGAGTCACTAATTCTGCTCTGGAAAAGGCCAATGTACTTAAAATTCTGCTCTTGAAAAATTCCCGGTGCTCCTGGACAACTCTCCCAAGCATGTGCCAAAAACACATCATGTCAAACTTCCTGGCAGAGCCCTGAGCAGTATGTAAGTTGAGTGGAACCTGAGTGTTTTCTATTCTAATTAGGCCATCAAGTTGTTTTCATTGTTAAACATAATTTAGTTGTTTGCCTATCCTTATGTCTGCATGTTTTCGGAATTCCAGTTTGTAAAATTCCATTTTCTTGAGTGAGTTATTTTGATCAGCGTCCCCATTCTCTACATCCTGCTGTGGATGGGCACAAAACTCTTTGTGTAATGTTAATGTTTTAAATCAAGTAGATTGAACACATCTGGTTTCCCTTTTCCAAATGCATTCTCTGCCCATCATAGCTGAGATGAACTCACTCAGTGAAAGGAACATTTTTCCAAAATAACATTAAAGCAAGCTGCAGAAGTGCCACTGAAAGCTCGTTTTGAACATGCAGTTCTGTGTACTGACACTAAGTCCAAAAGCTGTATCAGCCTTGCATGGCACTGGCACCATGCTCCCGAGCCACAGCTACCAAGGCCTGAGGACAGGCAAACCAGCAACGATCAGCACACTTCTCCAAATGTGTTCAAAGGAGAGGAGAGGGGTTGGAAAAAATAGCCTAACACCTCTCTAATAGAGAGAGAGTTCTAAAGCAGTTATGGTCAGCAGGAAAATGAACTGAACAGAATCCAAGTGTTTTCATGTAGAGATTTTTTTGTGCTTAATAAAATATTTTAACAAAAGCGTGCAGCTTTTTGACATAAGGTACTGGCAGCTGAGAAGCAATCACTGACTGTACAATTCATGCTTTCTTCTTCATTATGTTAAAAAAACTGCACATGTACACTGCACCAGAACAAATATCACAGACAATATTAAATTAATTGTTTACCCTTGAGCCAATACTAGCAAAGATAACTGGATAATTATACAACTACAGAAATTTCAGCAGTTATATTTCCTGATAAACTTCTGCTATCTTGGATGACTTTATAATCCCCATATCTATCCCTTGCTCAATATGAAACTTTAATGAAATGTCTGTTTACATGCTCTAATCTGCTGAAAAATGTGCATTTTTTCATAGGTTTTGGGAGCAGTTGTTTTCCTGAAAGAATGTGAAAGAAAGGACAGAAAATGTTTGTATACAGATACATTTTTGTATCTGTGTTAACCCTTAAGATTCATTAAACTTTATATTTGCAAAGTCTTTCTCAAGTGCCTTGTAGTTCAAGCATCTCTGCTCTCCTGGAGCTTCAATCTGCAATCACAATGATGTTAGGTTCCTAGTCCTGCTTTGTGGCAGACTCAGAGTACTATAAGATTTCCACACACCCCTAGACCCCCACCCATAATTTATTCTGTGTCCTGAGAAAAGCTCGAGGTGAGGAGAAAGTTCTTCACTGAGAGAGTCGTTCACCATTGGAATGGGCTGCCCAGGGAGGTGGTGGAGTCACCATCCCTGGAGGTGTTCAAGAGGGGATTGGACGTGGCACTTGGTGCCATGGTTTAGTCATGGGGTCTGTGGTGACAGGTTGGACTTGGTGATCTTTGAGGTCTCTTCCAACCTTGGTGATTCTGTGATTCTTAGAAGCACAAAGAGGAAGACACACTAAGGGGAGCAAAGAGATGAATCTGTATTTTTTCCAAATCCACTTACTTCTCAGTAATTATTGTGTTTATACAATCACCCACACAAACCTGAGTGAAAATTGAATTCTGGAGTGGCTGTCAGGCAAAACTGCTTTAACAGGACAGGAATGCATTATAGTTTGATCAGAAGTGTGTGTGTTGACTGATGTCATATACAACTACTCTTTACACTATCTCCAGGTCAGACTGACATTCTAAGCAACTACCCAAGTACTTCATGGGTTATTTTTCATCTCCCTTTCATTCAAATTTGTGCTTTCTCCAGCCTCCCCCTCTGCCATGTCCTGGTAACCTGCAGTCTGTACCCAAACCCTGTCGATGCCCTGTTAGCTAATGCTGTGGACTGGGCTGTCTCCTAGTTTGGCAGCAGGCTATCACTTACAAAGCTGATTTCACAGCTGTCTTGTCTCCTTACCCCACCTCTTTTCTGGTCTCATCCCATGATATTTAAAAGACAACTAAAAATAAGATAGCTGGGCTCTGAATGTTATTGACACAACCACTTCTCAGCTTCCTTGGATTAATGATGTATGTGTCTGCCTTCACTATGGTGCCAAATCCAGTTATTTTCTTGCAAGTTGCATAGTACCTCCTTAAGGCCCCAGCTGTGTAATTATGCAAGAAAGCCAGCAGCAGTTAAAAAGAAAGTTTCTAGGATACATGTTTGTGGTGAAAGGTTTGAAAACACAAGGAGCCTTATACCCTAAGACTCCAAAAAAGGCAAAGTGTAAAAGATCCTACGTTGTTTTCTTTCTTCTTCAAGACTTACAAGTTCATTTCATGAATTTTCTGGGCTCTGAACTCACTTTTTAGTGCATGGGTTTGGCATTGCTAATGTAAATACTCAGTAATTAGCACAAAGTGTCCCTTTATTTTGGGATCCAGTAAGTCACTTAGTTATGACAAGTATTTCCCAGTGTAAAAGAGTCTTTGTGTGCTACTACACTAGATGCTGTATCAGTATTGCAGGCTCTCAAATAACAAGATCAATCTTATATATTTTCAGGGCAAAGCACTATATTAATAATAATGAAGTCAGGTCAGGTAATGCTTGAAGATCCATTGTGGCTAAGTGGATTTTTCAGATGCCTAGAAACTAGTCTCAAACACTGATGCATTGTCATTTTTCATATTTATTTGTTATTTTGTATTAATACAGAGAGAAATTGCAATTCATATTACCATGTAATTATAATTCCAAGATATTAACCACTATGCATTGTAGACTGAGGTGAAATAATTGAACTGATTCCTCTTAGGCCAGTCTGTTTCAAGCAGAAAAAAAGGTGGTTTTCTGCTTTATCTCCCCTGCATGGTAGGACAATACTTCTGCAATTATCTAGGAAACCACAGATTTATCATCATTCTCTCCTCTTCTGCCTGCTAGCAGATATCATACAAGTGAAGCCTTAGGGAGAAATCTATCTTCTCAATTTATACTTCACATTATCTTACATCTACCAACATTATTCGCTGTAGAATTATCCTGAAAAATTCATAATAATTCCCATCAAAATTCTGTGTCTGGCTTTAGATGTTGGGTACATATTTTTGTACATATATCTGAACCAAAATGTCAACTCTATGTGCATTCTTGTGTCTAGAAGTTTCCCCTCCAGTTGGTGGGCACTGCTCTGACTGGGATTCTAGAAGTCTCCAAAAAGGAATCTGTTTTGTTGCATTTGATCCAATCAGCTCCTTTGTACACAGCTACAGTTCCTTTGCCACTGAACTGTGGGCTGAAGTGCAGCTAGAGGTGGGCACACATTAAGCACTGTCAGTATATGGACACTTTCTAAGCAGGGACTCTGAACTATAACCCATTATGACAGCTGAGATCCCACTAACACACATCTGAATGACAGGAAAAATTATTGCTTTGGCCTGCTTGAATGTTTTTCACATGTTCCTCAAATCACAGAAGAACAAGGAGGTTAAACAGCTTGCAAGTCACCACATCAAAACAGCCTGATTGTGACACACAAGAGCACACTGTGGACTCACTGAATTCATGCATCTCTAGGAATTTCCACATAGCACATCGTGGTCATGTCCAGGAGACGTTCATCATAACAATATCCTATTTCCTTAACAGCTAATTATGGCTTTAATACTTGTCTTCTTATCAAATCTGTTATGTTGAAATTTAAGGGTGTCTACTGCAACATGACTGACCAACAACAGGAAACAAGCATGGTTAAAAGCCAGCCTACAGCTTTATACTTTGGAAGTCAGATTTAGCCATCTAATATTGGTTATCATAAGTTATACAATTAGTGCATTATCTGGGCACTCCCTGCAAGCAATGAGGACACACACTGTACGAGACCTCCATTCCTGCAGGTCAGGGTGGGGTGAGACCCACCTGGAATACTGCATCCAGTTCTGGAGCCCCTATTACAAGAGGGATATGGACATGCTAGAACGCATCCAGAGAAGGGCCACGAGGATGATCAGAGGGCTGGAGCACCTCTCCTTTGAGGACAGACTGAAAGAGTTGGGGCTGTTCAGTCTGGAGAAGAGAAGGCTCCGAGGTGACCTAATTGTGGCCTTCCAGTATCTGAAGAGGGCCTACAAGAAGGCTAGGGAGGGACTTCTCAGGATCTCAGGTAGGGATAGGACTAGGGGGAATGGAATGAAGCTGGAGGTGGGGAGATTCAGGCTGGATGTGAGGAGAAAGTTCTTCACCATGAGAGTGGTGAAGCCCTGGAATGGGTTGTCCAGGGAGGTGGTTGGGGCGTCATCCCTGGAGGTGTTTAAGACCAGGCTGGATGAGGCTCTGGTCAGCCTGATCTAGTGTGGGGTGTCCCTGCCCATGGCAGGGGGGTTGGAACTAGATGATCCTTGTGGTCCTTTCCAACCCTGACTGATACTATGATACTATGATTCTCACCCCAGTCTCTAAGTGGGACTGCTCCCAGGGCATATGCTATGGGTTACAAGTAGCTGACTTCAGTCACATTGAGAGGTCACTCTGACTTCAGTTTAACTCTGTTCACGTTTTGAAAGATAAATAATTAATTGTGTGGTAATGGCAGTTTCTTGCACACATTAAAATGAAAAAGCATTTTAAATGAGAAGTATCAATCCCATCCATTTCAGCTGAGGCAGTAATGTGGGTTCAGTGTGGCACTTCATACTGAAATTGAAATCACTGTGCTTTCACAGATACACAGCTGAATTACAAGCTGAAAGTTGATAGAAAGATTCCTTTGCATTCATAGGAGTGATTACATTTAATCCACTTACATCTTGTTACATGTTCACCAGCTATTCCCTTTCTTCAGGTGTCTTTCACTAAGGCACAATCACCAGCACAGTGCAGATGGAGGCCTGGCCAGGACGACAAACAGGTAGCACAAACCGTCTCAGCTGAGAGCACTAGAACCTCTTCTGGGACGTTTCAACATGCTAGTTGCAGGTCCAAGCCAGAGCAGTCAAGTTAGCAGTTATGTTCAGGGCAGAAAGCAGGAATACACAGGGAAGGAAGTCTAAGTATACTGAACTCAGATGTGGGCAGTGTGCCATAAGGAAGATCTTTTATTCTGTCACTACATGGCACTTACAGAAGCTATTATGATTAATATAAGAACTCACAGAAGAAACCTATTCTTATTTATGGTATGTTTATATGAACAGTAGATCTTCAGTTCCTGACCTTCATTGCTAGCAATTTCTTGCCTGGCTGTCTAGAATTTACAGAAAGGAAAATGTGCACCTATCTACATGTACAAAAGCAGACTAGTTGCCATCTTCTGCTTCTTAATGAAAATGTGACTCTGACAGTCATCCAAACCAAAATGTGACCCTCTGTATATTAAGAGCATTTACAAGGCACTAGGTAATTTCAAGACGAGACATGTTTGCTGAAACCTAAAATGATAAGCTGTCAGGAAAGGTTGGTGAACGTCTTCTGCACAATGTGGCATAACAGCACTCAGCAGTTTCAAGGCAATTTGCATCACTTTAAGAAGCCAATTTAAGTTGTTGTAAACAGAGCTTTTCCCTGCATTACTGGAGGCAGTAGATTAAGCCAGGCGGGCTCAAGACAGTTCCTCTAAAGTTTTGTCATCTCCCTGCTGTATGCCAACAACAGTAAAACATTTCACTCATTTCTAAGAGTCCTCCATTCTGATGCACCCTCCCTTCTTCCCTATGTCCTGCTGTCATTTGGTTCAAATGACATTGTTGTTAATGCTAGTTGTCAAGGTTTTAAAAGGACAATTCCAAAAAAGGTATTTGGTTTGGAAAATATGTTATGTGTTCTTGGAACTGCATAGATTTGGTGACCTCATGACTTTAAATATAGACTCTGAAACCTAAGAATTTATCAGAAGAAATAGTAAGATTTCATGCACATTTTGTTAATCATTGTCACACAGTATCACACAGTATCACAGTAACTAAGGTTGGAAGAGACCCCAAGGATCATCAAGTCCAACCTGTTCCAACAGACCTCACAACTAGATCATAGCACCGAGTGCCACGTCCAATCTCCCCTTGAACACCTCCAGGGACGGCGACTCCACCACCTCCCTGGGCAGCCCATTCCAATGACGAATGACTCGCTCAGTGAAGAACTTTTTCCTCACCTCGAGTCTAAACCTCCCCTGACACAACTTGAGACTGTGTCCCCTTGTTCTGGTGCTGGTTGCCTGGGAGAAGAGACCAACCCCCTCCTGTCTACAACCACCCTTCAGGTAGTTGTAGAGGGCAATGAGGTCGCCTCTGATCCTTCTCTTCTCCAGGCTATTTAGAGTGGCTTGAGATTTCCTGGTTTGTTCCTTTTTTCTTACTATTTGCTTTTCAGTAGTTGACAGCACCGACCAGTGTTGAAAGTGGTAGACAAGCACTCACATGCTCCCCTGCTGAGGATCTGATCCTGCCCCCCACGCAATCCAAGCCAGTATGCTTCAATCTCCACTTGTAGCTCCCAATTTCATCCCTGTCCTCTTCTACCTGTCTCTTATAGGCCTTGTCATTCAGTCTGCTATTGGAATCTTGTCCAAGATCACAAAACAAATCTGTAACAGGGAAACAGATGACTTCTCCAAAGGACTGCCATAATGAATGAAACCAAAGATCCATTGCATTCAGCATCTCCCAACCACAGACCATAGCGGATGCTTAGGAAAGGAATATTAGTACCAGAAAGAACAGAGGAAGACTCTTCCCAGTTGCAGGAGCATTATCAGCATGTCTTTAGCTCATGCACAGCTACAGATATTCTTATTTGCATATATTCTTACAACTCGGTTGAGAAACAAACAGTGACAGGGTGGCTTTCTATTACACAATTAACATTGTGGACTAGTAAAACTTGTTTCATAAATGCAGCTATCATTCTCAAAGTCCCATTTATAGATTGGGCAGAACAGATCTCAGGATACTTACAGAGACACTAAGAAGTGACAGGTTCAAAGATTGAATCCATTGTGTGTGTTTGGGAGTATACAAGATAGGACAGGATGAGTCTTTTCTTCTCAAGTCCTTTGGAAGAGGAGCTGCTGTTGCTGTCCCTGTGGGGACCTGCACAGCAGAGGGGACCTGTGCATGCATTCACCAAAGGAAAAGAAGCAAAAGAGTGGGTGCTGAACAAAGCCTCCTCCTGCAGATACTTCCCCAGCAGCCTGCAGACAGGGAGAGTAAGAGATGAACCACTGCAGGGACAGCACTGCATGCAGAGGGAATAGCAGAGTTTAGGGGGAAAGCTTCATCTGCTCCCAATTTGACTGCATCTTGTGCCTGACTGAGGCCCCAAGGAAGACTGTTACTGCTTGCATCGGCATACATGGATAGGAAGAGGAATGGATTTCACTTTAACTCTCAGTTTACTTGAGCTGGGGAGGTCATCTTGTCTCATCAGCATTGGATGGAATAAATACCTTTTGTCACTGTGTGCACACACAGCACACTATAGATATTACACATTGGGATACAAATTTTCCTACGTCTTCTAGCAACCACTGTGCGGCTTTAGCTTTACGTAGTTAATAGCTTCTTGTCTTTCCTAACTGGACTATTACCTCTCTTTTCATTCTTCAAGGTTGCAGTTTAATATGTGCAACATGCTTCCCTAAAAAACCCTGTCTATTTACAGACAAAATGTACACAGGCACACACGTTATTTAATCGCTCTGTCTCTTTGTGTTATATATTTTAACTTGCAATTTCATTTCACATTTCTTATTTATGTTATTTAGTGCACAGTTCCTGAACTATGTTTTGCCCTCTGATGAACATTCCCTCTGGTAAAAACAGCGGTACAACAGGCCAAACAGCCACTGTCAGCCGAGCTGATTCCTGCAGTTGGAAGCAGAGCCACTCTTATTAATGTAATTAAATTTTGTAGCTTAAAAGGACATGCATCCTCACTGATCTACAGTATGCAGCTGGTGATTAAATTCCCAAAAAATTCATTTCACCAAGACACTGTGTTCTATTTCAGTTCTCCTGGGATGATCACATGGTCACTCAAAAATTGTTGATATGCAGTATTCTTTCATTAAAAGGAGCTGAGAGAGCTCCTAACACAGAGACACAGATTATTTCTTTTGAATCAGACTGCAACAGATGTTCTAAATATAGCTGAGGAGAAAACAACAGTGCTTAAAAGCCATAAAAGTAAACAATAGATAAACCTAGCCTAGAAGCAAAAATCATACATGCCAAAAAAAATATCAAATAACACCACACCCCCAACCCCAATCAAAAAACCCAAGCAAAGATTGGGAAAAAAAAGTTGTAAAGTATCACTGGAGACAGTCACAAGGGATGGTGAAGTCAGAAATGCACAACAACACGAACAGAATATTATCTTCAGCTGTCAGCAGAGTAGATGATGGGGAAAGAGAAATTTGCCTAGGGATGACACATATCTCTGGGTATCCTTTGTGGGTACAGACACACCACTTAAAGCCAAATCCATGCATGTAATTTCTGTACCTTGTGGGTACTGGACATGCAATGGATGTTCAGGTATCTCTTTTTAAACTATCAAATAGGTAAGATTTTCCCTGACATTGCTGGACATATCACTGCTGCCTCACTGAACTGTATTCATTATACATTTCTTCAATGAAAGGAAGAGTCACTGGCCTGAAGAAAAATGCAGATCATTGATAGGCATTTCTGTGTGATAATTAATAATTAGGAGGGGCCCAAAACCTCATCTGATTGCTAAATAAAAAAGGAGCAAGGTAAGACTTTGGAAGACTGTTGAAGCTTCAGCAGAGACAATGTAAAAATTGGTCCTCGAGGAAAATTATATTCTTGGGTAGTCAATACCTTAATAATCCATCTCCAAAAGCATCTGCTCTATATGGAAAATGTAGGGTTTACTGTCATTGAAAAACTGCCTGAAAAGGCAAGCTGATTTTTTTTTTTTCCTGAAAGCTTATTTTATCAAAGAAGAGTCAGTAGTTTTAACTTAGGATCATCACCAGCAGCACACTGAATCTTTAAGTTGTGCAGTACCCACTCATCCTCATGGATGCAGATTTTCTTCCTGGACATCTTGGGAGCAGGAAATCCACATGCACACTGCCTTCTCTCATCCAGGGACCCAGCTTGGGCAGCACAGTGCCACATAGAGATACTCAGACTGCACTTCCCTGAGATAATTCAGATAGCACTTCTAGCTTCTACTTTAGCTTGCTGCTTGTAAGTCAGGTAAGCATCCAAATGTAAATAGTTTCATTAGCATCAAGGGCACACCAAAGACCAGTATCTTCCTTTTGCACCATATGTGTCTGCATTGTGCAAATTCCTTGCCATATTGTCATCCTATCCTTTCTGCTCTTCCCTCTTGACTATTAAAACAAAACCAAATAGAGGCCTTTGAATAACCTTACGTTTCTTGTCTGACGAAGGATGCTGCTTCAAACCCATAGACTTTATTTTATTTGTCTTTTGCTGCAGCTGACAGTTCACTCCAGGTCTCCTACTACAAATATTTGTTTTGTCTCCATGCCTCTTAGATTGCAAGTTTTCTTATTGCAAAGACTGACTCATTGTTTTTCTGTTCAAGAACACTTACTATATTTCATCAATTGTAGATATGCATTTACTGTATGTATAGATTTATGGCACAAAACTATTGAGCAAACTTAAATCTTAATTACAGCTCAGGGTATTTTCCCTGTTTCATAATCACTTTATGTTTTCAGTTAAATAATATCTGCCTTACTGAAATTAAATAACATGTTTTTGGAACTTCTCACCTATAGCTAAATGTCAGATATTGTGGAATACTTGCTTTCAAGAGGGAAAGACCACAGAAGCCAACAGAAATATTTTACCCATTGGTGAGAGGTAAAATAAAAGACTCAGTTGCCTTAAAACTGAAACAAGCAAATAAATTCTCTGCTGCCCCAAATAATGCCTAAACCTCAAAAAAATGTTAACATCTTACACATGTCAAGAGGGTTATTTATGAAACTATTTTCTTGTCAGCCACTGCAGTACATTCCGTCCCTTTGCTAAGATACTGTAAATTCATGAATGATGAGTAAAAGTCTTACTTTGGCAGAAATATTTATCTGAAAATTATCAGCTTGCTTCAATGCTGAGATAGTCTTCCACTGACTAGCGGTATCCAATTATACCATGCTCTCTCCCTGTGCTAGGGCTCTGACTTGTAGCAGATAGCATTTGTTAGTTCACTAAAGGATTTCAGTTTGGTGAAGCAGATTTTCTTCCTTAACAGCTTCAAAGTTTTCTTCTAGTGTTACATTTCCAGGCTTTGTGTGCATGCCTTCTGGTGCTTCAGCTTGTGAACAACTGTTGATACCCTCCTGCAGGGAGACCTGGGTGCTAAAAGCAATGTGGTTGCCAGCCTGGACCACAGCTTTTGCGCAGGGCTGCCTGAACTGGGGAAAGCAGTGCTCTGCTTGCAGAGCTGTGCTCCTAGCTCACCTGCTCCAGTCCCAGCTGAGCCACTCAAAGCTGAAACTTCTGACAAGTTCTCATGTAACAGCCAAACACATTCTCACCAGCTGAGATAAAAGAAAGCTTCCTGCCCAGCGTGGTAGTTTTTCAATATAGAAGGACAATTTATGCCAAATTTATGCTTCTCTATAGTATTATGAGCTAGAAGGGGACTGGTGTCTGGGAGGGGACAGGAAATGTGAATGGGCTCCATAAACAAGGCTAACAAACAAACCAGTCACACAGATGCTTTCACTAAAGCAAAGTACGTTTTGTTTGCTTCTTCAAGTTGTAAAACAAGCATTTTATTGTTTAACAGACCGATGATCTGAAGGCTGTAGGCTGGAGGTTGGGCTCAGTGATCTAATTGTCTATCTGCCCGTTAAAGCTATGGTTCTATGAATCATAAGGAGTTTTTCAAGGAGAGCTGAACAACCACTGTTTGAAAACAGCTGTAAAGAGCTCTCCTTCTGTCACTCTGAAGAGGTCAAACAAATACAAGGGACAAGAGACTATGTTTTACATTGCATCCCAAATATCTCCCTAGGTGAAAAGGAGTCCAAAGATGATTTCCCTGAAGCTAATCTCCTCCAAAGTTCCAGGCTACCAGAACTGGACCCCAAATTTCTCTGTTTAAGTTTTAAACCAGAGTACAAAAATAGTGTTAGCTGTTAATAATAATAATAATTTAAAAAACCACACCACAACACCAAATTGAAATAAGCTTTAGCAGTTTGTTGCAGTAATTTATCCTGACTGGTGGATGCTCCCAGGTTAGCACATACCCAGAGGCATTATAAAACAAGCCTTCCTCACAAAATTCAAATACTCTCTGTTCCAGAAAGTGGGGTCCAAACAGGAATGGTGGCCTCCTCCCTGAAAACTTTCGTGACCAAACTTGTATACACTTGAGAAAGGAATGGGAAGAGTTGATATGATTGATTTTCCATTAGTGGAATGTTAACCTCCTTGCTCATTAGAAAGAATGTGGATCATGACTTTATAAATACATGTCTGTAATCATAATCATAATGCTTTATAAAAAGCAACCACTATTCTGTCTGGAAATTAGCTGTAAATTTCCACACAAACTCAAAATCTATTTTAAGCAAAGTTTGTGATCTGACAAATGTCAGTTTGGTGCATGCTCACAAGAAGTCTGATATAAATTTGGGTTATGCTTTCAAGCAGTCTTTTACTAGCATGAACAGAACATTAAAAAAATGGGGGTTGAAGGGAGAACTTTCCCTGGGACTGACCACGTTTCCAGCCTCATTAAATCCTCCTCCTCTTCTTTTTTTTTTTTTTCAATGCAATGTTTGTTCTCATTATTTATCTTCATTTCATAACAGAACACTTGTTCTCATGAAAACATAACTTTGTTCTCACACCCTTTCACAGTACATGCCAAACTTGGGTTCTGACATATTTAGTTTTGTTGGTATTCCACTACGACTTGGAAAAAGTAGTTACTGAATGACATGAGGGAGTCATAAAATTGAGCACAAGATGACTGCAATGCCAACAAATTATCTGTAGGATCTGCTACAAAGTTAGCTGAGCTTCTGACCGTTCAAAAAGCAGCTGATGAAACTCTAAGATGCACGCACCATACATTTACTGTTATCAGAAAATCTTCAATATTTAGACAGGAAAACAACCTCATATTTATGAGGTTGTTCTCACAGTGTAGACTCTCCATTTTACAAAATGCAGTAGTCAGATGAACTCATGTTTGTGACTTAGAACAAACATATTTGTATTCATAGTTTATACCAATCAGAGCAGTTGTTCTTCTGTGGAACCACCACTAAAAAGATGACGTGATTTGGGAGAGAAGGGGTGGAAACCTAGCTGATGATTATCAAACCCAAAACTTCAGCTCTGCTTTGAAAGCCTTGAGTTCTGTAAATTAGTATGAAGAGCACAATTTCAATACCTCCAAGGCCAAATGGTAAGAGGAATCTTTGAGAACCTCAGTTTTCACTACTTTTCCCAGTGTTGTGGGGTCTTCCCTTTCCTGTTTGATGAATGAGACTCCTTGTACTTATTTACAGATTTTAAACAAACAAAACTTTGCCCACGCAATATGCAATACCCCTGAGATACAGCTAAGGCTTGTGATTAAGATAAGCAAATCTAAACTATATATCATTCTTGACCTCCCATACATTAAAAAAAAAAAAAAAAGAAAATCCAACCACAAACCAAAACAAACTCCTGCAACTTCCAGAGACTTTAACAGGAGCTTAGCTTGCCATTTTAGTGTTCTTTCCAAATACAGTTTTAGGTCATTTCATAGTACCAAAAGGATAAGCAGCAATGAAGGTGCATCAAGAAGTTATTTTATGTACACTTAAATACAGACAGGTACCCTGTGCTATGCTACTGATTTGAACAGCATAATGAGGCAGAACATTTGTGCAACTGGAGGAACATCAATCGCTGGTTGTATTCAGAAACAAACACAGGGGGTCTGAGCCAAGCTCTCACTGCCAAGCACCACTAATCCATACCCAAACTCAAATTCCTCGCTCTCCTTTCTCCTCCCCCTCTTTATCTGAAGCTAATATATTAATAAAAAAAAATAACTCCCTAAAACTTGATACATTTAAAATTCAAGTCTCATTCTTGTGTCTCAGCCCATTTCTCATTAATATCTGTTTTACCATTTTCCATTTCACTGAGCAAAACAGACCATTGATCTGCCCATCTTCTTCCTAGACATGAAGCTGAAGAACAGTATGATCTTCTCACTTATTCAATTACCCAAAATATTATGGACTTGCACCCTGTCTTTAAGATATCACTGAATTTTATTCTGGTTGGAACATTTTAATAATAACAAATATTGAGATTCGTATAATCGGTGCATATTCATTAAAGCAAAATCACTTAGCAATTCCTTATAATTATATGAAGTGTCCAAAGCATTGACCACTGAAGGAAGTTATAATTAAAGTTATTGAAATGAATTAGGAAAGGAGACAGTAATTAAATCCCAGTTGCTGAAACATAAAACTGCTCTGAAATTAAACAATATGGATGGCTCCTCTAGAGAGGAGACTGCTGGTAACATTTCTTTCATAATAAAAATACTTGAATAAAATTCTTTACCCAGTGAAGTTTTTCTAAGATGATTATCCTGATACTTTGCCTGTGAAAAACGTATATTGTTTGCCTTCCCTTTACAATAGAGACCTGGTAGCAGGCCTGGGAAGCTCCAAGGTCTTAACCACGAGCAGCAAAAACACCATGGTGGTAGAGTCAATGCTGAAAGCAAAGCAGTTTCTCAGTGATCTTCTCCTTGTTTCAGCTCTAAGTGGTAATGACTAATACTCATCGTTATCTTCATCTTGCCAGACTTACTGCAGTGAAGATGTGTTTTCATTTCCCCAGTAAACATTCCCAGTAATAGGCTATCTTAGCCAGTCTCCCTCTGGTTCAATAAATAAGTTTTCTTGAAACACACAAAAGCTCAGGCTGCCTCAGCAGACTGAAGGCCTTTCCACACAAAAGGGAGGGCAGGGCAGGCAGTTCTGATGGGAGGAAATCCAAGAGCAGCTCCCAGGCATGAGAGCAACTACAGCTAGATTTGCCTGTTTTGCTGAGAAAACAAGCTAAAATTTGCTGGCTTTTAGTGAACGACTTCAGTCCACTGATGCAGGTCTCTCACGTTCTCCTCCACACTGGGCACCATTTGCTTTCCTGAATGTTTTTCCAGGAAATAGCTGCATTTCTGAATTGAATCTGCTCAATGAAAGATTCAGTCCCATATATATGAAAAGGAATTTCAGATCACTGTTTTTTTATAAAACATGAGTGCATCCTTATTTGAGTTACCTCCTGACAAGTTAATCCTAGCTCTTAGAAAACTCAGTGCTCCAGTCTGAACCTCTGAGAAGAAAGAGGTGTATATATAGAAGCCAAGGAAAACATTTTATTTTCCTAGTTATGACAAAGTCAACCTGTCATTTTTCAACAAAAGTCATCCCATGGCTGCATAGACTAAAAGTGGTAAATTTCATATAAACCCAGGAATTAACTGTCTTCTAAGACTTTCCACATTACTGGTAACTACCTGTAATATAAACACAAAAATGTGAAACTCTTTATGCTACAGGACCATGAGACTAGAATGCATCTTTGTGAGTAATAAAATCACTTTAATTTTATTCTTGTGACTATTGATGGAAATATTGATCCACTGTCCATTGTTAAAATAATATTGACAAAATGTTCAGAGGAGGAAAAAAAAAACCAACCACTTTCCCTCAACCTCTTTCTCATCCATGAATAAAAAATTAGAATAAATAGTACAGCCTCCAATTAACCATGCTGCACAAAGCTTAGGATTTGTGTTTAGCTCCTATATCAGTACACTAGATCTGGTCCATGCTGTGGATAATTAAGTTGAAAACACACTGAAGTGTGGCATGGATGGAGAAATTAGCACAGGCTTGCTCTGAAGAGTTTTGTCATGATTTCTTGAGGAGTAAGATTCCTTTCAGTGATACAACTTTTGGAACAAACTGATGCAAACTTGTGGCAACTCCACTGTTTTTGCTTTAAAGCCAGTAAATCATGTTTAATAGTTTCAGTGGCAGATGACAATGGCATCCTTAATACTATACTATTATGGAAAACTGTCTTATCACCGTTACAAGTAGATATCCTATACAATGATATTGAAAACAGCTTAGCTACCAGAACCAAATGATTTCTAGTGCTAATACAAACATTTTGGAAGGATCTTTTCTGTCCTGGGAGAAGAGAGATTCTATTAGGCATATTGTTGATGACCTTCTATATTTTCTTTTTGAAAAATTATGTGTAACTCAATTAGTTTATGGAAAAGATTCTCAGTGAAATTCAGTGTCTCCTACAATTGTAGAAGCATTCCTGATTGAAACAAGATGTGTCTGAGTGATGATGTAACCTTACCAGAGACTAAGGACCCTAAAGCTGATATAACAATGCCATAACATTGGAACAGGTTGCACAGGGAAGAGGTTGGGGCCCCATACCTGGACATATTCAAAGTGAGGCTTGACAGGGGGTCAGGGCAACATGATCTACTTGAGGATGCCTCTGCTTACTGCAGAGGGGGTTGGACTAGATGACCTTTGGAATCCCTTCCAACCCAGACCATTCTATGATTCTATAAAAAAGCAGTCTTACTAGCAATATGTCATAATAAACTCTCATGTTTTGAGCCTGTTAACTTACATTGTTCCTGTTGGCTTAGGCTGTTTCATACTCTTGGAGAAGATAAATTACTGTCTATGAAAACAAAAGCAAATAGATGTCCACGTGGTACTTTGCCAATAAATCGTTTCTACTATATTTTGTATTCTGTAAGTAGCTTATTTAGAAAATCTAGCACAGTCATAATACATCTGACTCATGATATTGAAAAATACATCTTGATTAGTTTGAAAACCAAACTAATTCTTTCTGTGATGTTGTCCTCTATCCAGTCCCATGACCTCATATTTTCCCACAGGTCAAGGGATACAAAAATAAATATATTTCCACAGACGCAAGCTGAAACCATTTCAATGACTGTACCTCACTTTAGAGACGTGCTCCAAGAGAAGCTTGCACTGATCACTGAAACAAGGCAAAGACACTCTAGCTATTTCCAGTTCTTCCAAGAACAAATGTAAACTAAGGTTATCTGTAGCAGCAGATATAGTAATAGGGGGAAACACCTTATAAAAGGATGGCTTAAAGAAAGCTTTTCACTCTTTAGGTTTCTTCCTTATATACCCAGAATTATTTCTGGCAGCTAACTCTCTGATACCTTATCTAAGTTTGGGTAAAGAAAAGGCTAAGATTACTCACTATTTCCTTGTAATGACCACAAATGTTTCAAGTACAGCTAAGTTTTAAAAGCAGGTATTTTACTTTTTGGCTTATTTGTTAGATACAAAATACTTGCATGTGGTAAAACTGCAAAGTCTGTCTCTTAGTGACATTTGCATTGAATCCAAGTGCTTTAACAAGCTAACAGATCATTTTCCTATTCAACTCTGTCAAATGCAGAGTGCTATGAAAAATGACATTATGTTGCCTATCATAAGCAGTAAGCCCTCTTTCTTTCCTGGGGTGAAGGTTCAGAAGCAGCGGTCCATAGAAACACATCATCAGCAAAGCTTTTGTAGGTTTATTGCTGCCACTGCGTCTGAGAAATAGTATTGAGCCAACAAACTTACACAAAGGTCATGAGATATCTGTGGGTTTACAGGCAAAAGCCAGCTTCTTTTCCTATTCAACAAGGGTCGAGCATATCCCAAAGGAAATGACAGACGTGTTGCCTGGAGCTATTTACTTGTACTATTAATCCACCTCTAGTTGTACCCTTTCCCCCACACAGCCTCCCAATTTTATATAGAATTTTTATAGTCTTTTAGTCTCTAGAGATTTCATTCATTCAAATACAGCCAGCTTGCAGGCAGACAGTTCTGCTGGATAAAGAAGAAACATCCAGTAACTGTTAGCCACAAACAAGAACAAAGTTAGAAGTTTTACTTTCTTCCACTTAAATTTCTTTTGAAAATCCAGGCATGGGTCAAGCCTCTTCTGCAAACAATGGAGATACTAGAAAACCTTTAAAATACCAAAGAAATATTCAATAATAAGAAGAAGAATCAGGACTGCCAGACACTTAGATTCTGAGAGCATGATGCAGCACTGCCTCAGGAAGATGGTTGGAGAGCACTGGTGAATAACTGTACAAGGATCAGTCATGCAGCCTGTCCTGAAGGAACCTTGGGATGCACATGAATACACACAATGGTGTAATCCACTCCACTGACTCTTGCACATCTAGTTACATGCTACAGGCACCACCTGGGGCCTCAGCAAAGAAGCCAGCACTGAAAAACTGGTAGGACATTGAAGGAATTTCCATGGGTTACTCTTTTTCCCATGCCCTCATCACAGGCCTGCTCTGGAAAGTCCTCAAGATGAAGGGCAGCCAGCAGCATAGCCGTCACTTGGCTCAGTTGCTTTGGGAGATCTAGCCCAGCTCAGACACTGGACAGAGTCAAGTATAACCCAGGCATCTCTGTTTAGAAAGAGACAAACATAACCTCTCTCCCAAACTGCAGTTCTGCATCACCAGTATGCTGTTTGCCCATAACACTGACTCTTACTTTTGTCATTTTCTGAAAGACCCAAAATCTTGGAATAATTTTGACTTTTCCCAGATACTGTCTTGGCATCAGCACCAGATTTTGGGTGTGCTGAAATTTCATTTATCATTCTTAACTGATCAACAGTAGATACCAGACATCATTCCTCACAACTGGCTACAATTCTGTGCTATATTCTCACTTGTAAAACAAGCATTTAACTACATTTTTATCCTTCTAGCCTTATGTCATGGTGCTAAGAAAGAAGATCCTATTCTAGAAAAGGGAAATAGGCAATGAACTTTAAGCTATCCTGACTGCAAATTTGTAGGGAGTTACTGCTCCATACAAGCACAAAACAGTAACTAAGTTTATTTTAATAAAATGTTCATTAAGCTGCTATTAAATATAACCCAGAACATACATACTTAAAATATCTGCCATAATTCTGCTGAAATTGCATCTAAGCAAAAATCCATCATCCTCGTTATTCAATCCATAAATGTCTAAATAAACAGTGAAGGAGAATGATGAGTCGGAAACAGAAGTCGGAAGTAGCAGTGCTCAAGCTGTGAGTTGCACCAGTAGCCTCCTCATCAGACGTAAATCACTGCTGTGTTAAACCAGCTTGAGGTAGCCATGGTTTGACTGAAGCAATAGGGGGAAAAAGAGTCATTACAGCACAGAATGGGTAAAGCACATGAAAGAAACAATGTCTGGAGAAGATCAGCCTCAGGGCGGGTAATGAACTAATTTCAATAGAGTTTGGAGCTTTAGGAAAGGGTGCAAGAGACAGTTTATATGTTACAAGAACAATCTCTTTTCTTTCATTTTCTGGCACCAGCTCTCAGAGAGCCTTAGTCATTGCCAGTCTTTCCACATGAGCTCAGAAAGCTGTCATGCCTCACAACTCCATACTTTTAACACCAACACTTCCAGTTCTCCTAGTTTTAGGATATGATGAGCCTCTGATGATTTCACTCAAAGTGCATCTGATTTTGTTAGCTTCCACACCATCAGTGTGCGTGGAGAGAGACGGAGAGGTCCAGGGCTCACATTTTTCCTCAGTAGCTCCAGAATTTGGTACACCCTTACGTGGCCTCAACATATCTGTGCAGGTCATGGGAATGGGTTCTACTCATGATGAGACAGAGGTGACATTTCAGAGGGTCATGTTTTTCAGGGCACTGACCTAGCCAGGTGCCAAGATTTTCTCTGTCCAGATGCTCTGTATCAGAAGTGCTACAATTATATCTTACAAGCCTGTGAATTAGAAGTCCAAATGCTTTTGCAGGGTACCTCTCCCAGCAGCACTGGCAAAGCTCTTGAAAATACTTCTCATTTTTGGCTGGGCTTTCTCAGCAGCTCTGCAGGTCAGTCAGCTGAAATCCCTGGCCTGATTCAAGAAGCATGCTTAGCAAAACTCTGAAATGTGGGCAGCTCATAAGCAAAAGAAGCAAAAAGCAGTCTACATCATATCGTTTGGATCAACACAAATGAAGCAGACCATTTTGAAGATATCCAGTCTAGTATAATTTCTGTTTCTATCAAACCAAGTAGGTCAAAAGCACATCTACAGATGACACAGCATGTTGTCATTACTTAAACCTTCATAAAACATGGGACAGCTGGCTCAGTGCTTAAAAGAAATAAATATTATGACATGAAATGCTAACATTGATTCTTATCTATGAACATGAGTAATGCCTTGCATATATTCATCCCAGTCTAGCAGGCAGGAAAGATATATGTATATCTGTTAGAGGATGAAAGGATAAACTCAGTAACAAAAAGTAGCAGGCATGATAAAACAGACAGGACAGGGAATAGACTTCCTGTATCCATTGAATGCTGCACTGCAAAATAAATCTGAAAGCATTCTGACATACAGAAAAGAAGCTACCCTATATTTGGTGTAGTATAACGTTACATCTGAATATTGCTTGCAGGTCTTTATGCTTATTATCCTATCTGCTTTCACACAGAGTAATCCCATTTCCTTGATACTTATAAGAACAGGAGCATTGAGGTACACTGGTTCACTCACTCGTACGGTTTCTTTTTGGCTTGTAATCTACCTATGCAGTACTTAGAAGCAATACTGAAATCATCTTATGCCAATAAAACACTACATATGCTTATTGAAGGTACTGGTTAAAGATGCTTCCTATTTAGGCAGCTGTAGAGAAAGTGACTCTAGTCAGAATGCAAGGTTTGCATGTCATAAAAATTATAGCATCGTGGTCTTTGTCTCACACAGCTTTTAAAAAATTTTATTGGTAGGGTCTGTTCCTCTTATATTTAATAACCACTATTCCAGCTAGCCAATTGCACTCACATAGGTGGCAATAAAGAATAAAGGAATTAAGAAGACTTTGGTATGACATGAAAGATAGTCATAAGAAAATAGGTTTACCATTATTAATTTTGTGGAGCTTACCTTCATTCTACTAACCAAACATTATATTTTTTCTAGATAAGGCAACAAGAAAAGCAGTTAACAAGCAGCAGTCACACCTTTCTCCTTAAAATGTAGCTTACATGAAAGGGTTACACTAAAATATGTTTTGAGTATGGAGAGATAACATTTAGAAGTAGAACAGTTACAAATGCAGACCAGTTATTTTAGTTGAAGACACTGTGTTCAATTCAGTGATTTCATTTGCACAGACCTAAATAAATGATTTTCAATAAACAGGCATAATCCCTTTACTGTAGAAAACGCTCTTCTTTCTAAGAGATGCAAGTACACTCATAAGATCCACTTTTCTTATGCAAGTGTTTCCAGTCAACATACAAAAGATCAAAGGTGTGTAAGATAGTTTCCTGTCTTCTGAAACAAAGGTTGAGTTTGACTGATGGAAAGCATGGCAATATATAAAAGGAAAAATGCATGGAATGACAGCATCACAACAAAAATGAAATGGCTGATAAAAAAGGCTCTTCAATGAAACCTTTTCTTTCTGACCTGTTTAGTTCTCTTTTTTTTTTTTTTTTTTTTCCAATAAATTCCATTAAATTACCATTTACTTACAGGGCAAATATTTCACCTGGAAAGGTGGAGCTAGATTATGCAGTTAAAAAGTCCTAAAGAAGACAAAGAATGTATTGTATGAAGAGTGTCCATAATCCCAAGATTAAAGAATGTACAGGCTCTGGCATAAATTCTCTAAATACAACTCTACATCTCAAAGCAAAATGAACCCTATGGAATTGTACTACCGTTTGTCAGAATGCCAAGAACTGAGACTTTGTCAGTTTTGGAAGATTATTTGGAGCCAGGCTGCTTTAAATCATCACTGCCACAGCTCTGGACCTCCATGGCCAGCTAAGCAAACAGCTTCAGCCTTTCAGCTAAGCTTTCCCTCACCGAAGAGGGAAGAGCAGTAAATTATAACTAGTCTGAGATCTCTAGCACTCACCTTAGCAGTTTTAATCAGTCTAACTCTGACTAAATGCCAAGAAGGAGAATTTTACAAGCATTGCTACTTTTACTTCTACCTGAATAAATAATAAGTCAATCAAAATAAGTTCATTATGCTATCCCATGGGCCTCTCTGTTCCTGTCTGTGTCCCTGCATATTGCTTTCTAAGTCTGTAATAACTTCAGGCTCATGCATTCCTGTATGTTCAGAATATATTTCATCTGGCTTTTTTCACTTGTGTGAATAAAGAAATCACTCTCAAAAATGTTTTTTGATGTTTTGTGAATATATTCTTATTAATATTTGCAACATACTTTCAGACTCTTGACTAATAATAATGGCATGTAAGAACTTGGAAAATGTGAAGCTTCAGAAAATTGGAATATGCCTTAAGTCATGAAAAATTAATGAGGTTCCTTATTACCACTTAGGAAAAATCTCAAAATCAATAAGGCTCCTTGTACAATTTTAATGGTCTTTTATGTTACTTTTTTAATGCAAGTTCATAGATCTGTAAATTATAGACTGTTTCTGCTTTCTACTTCTCCCTTTATAATATGGAACTTTTTAGACAAATATCCCACCAATCTTAATTTGCTGAACACATGATCACAGTTGCTTCCTCTGGGACTTCCCTTGCTATTGCAGGAATGGTGCCTTAGCCAACCTTTTAAGGATGACAGCAGAACACAGTGGAGATAGTAGAAGCATAGCTGTTAGACTTTCAGCAACAGCAAAACACATTAACTGTCCAGCTGAAGTTTCCCATCAAAAAAGTAAAGAATACTCTCAAACACTATCCTGTAGTGGGAGTTTCCAAGCCTCCATCCCATAGACTTCACCCATTACAGTCTCCCCACACCCTGTTGCTTCCCATCTGTTGCTTGCCCTCCACAGCCCATGGCTTTGCCTCACTTGGCAGACACATCAGGACAATTGTGGCAAAATCAGTCTGTGCACTAGCAGTGACCTCTACTCTAACTCTTGCCATGATTACAGATCAGCAGCCTTCACCATCTCTGGAAGTCTCCGACAGCTCCCTTCTAGTACACACCTTCCCATATCCCTGGGGACACCTAGTTATCAAGCAAGATTTGTGATTTCTTCAGTCTAAACAGAAAAAAAAAAAAAATCCCTAGTTTTCACCCTGCTCCAGGTGCAGCTAAATGCTGAGCTACTTCTTATCTACTTGACACTTCAACATTTAGCCAGTCCTTCTGCAGGCATGCTGGAGAGTGCATCTACTAGCCAGGTATCACAGAATCACAGAATGTCAGGAGCTGGAAGGGACCTCAAAAGATCATCCAGTCCAATCCCCCTGCCAGAGAAGGATCACCTATACCAGATCACACAGGTACACATCCAGGCGGGTACTCAACTGAAAGCTTCCAAAGAACAATGTCAGTCAGGAACAGGCAGGCAAAAAGGAGAAAACTGATGGAAGGAAAATCTCTTGACAGCCATGGAGAGTAAGTGAAATATGAGAACCATACAGGTGAGCAGTTGGATGTTAAATCTGAGACAGGTAGAAGAGGAATTTGAATGCTGACTTAGCATTCAGATAAATAACTGTCACAGAGCTATCTCATGATGGGCCTTTATCTCTCTGATACTGATCAGAATTTCCATGCTGCCATACAAAGTAAGTGAAACTCCAGCAAAATCTCCATGTTCTTATGGAAACTTCAGATTGCAAAGAATTTAAAAGATTTCAAAAAGATTTCGAAGAATTTATGATGAAAATCTGTTTCACTGGAAAATTCTGCTCAGCATCTGTAAAATGTCTCTGCTTAACAGAGACACAGTTTAAGCTTCATACATATGGAAACCTCTTGCAGTACAAACCAGTAATAAACAGAGAGGGGAAAAAAAACAGCTATTATCTCCTACGTGGGAGCCACCTTCATTTCTTCTAGTGGCAGTTTACATTCATCATGCAGCTGCTGCAAGCAAGATTTGCAGTTTGAGCCGCATCATATATTCGGCAGCACTGAGATCACAGTGACGTGCAAAGCAAGGCGAGAGAATCACCCCTTCATCCATTCCAAAAATACTCCTCTTACAGCCGGCAAGAGCACGCCTGCAGCCGATCCATCCACCATCAAAAAGACCCAAGGTGTGTTTCCACCTGCTCCATTTTTCCAAGGCTGAAGGACACCACAGAGACAGGTACATCACTAAAGTTCCTAGCTGCTCATTTATTTTTAAACATTGATGTTATTTCTCTCTGTAATAGCCTCAGAGTCACACAACAGACGAACAGGCACTCACCCTGTTAGTATGCGTAAAAGGCTACAGAGGCTCTGTGAACAAAATCACTCTAGCAGAAGCAGAGACACAGGAATCATGATTGTAAGTATAACAGGAAGAAAATCACACTTGTACTAAAGTTGTTCTGAATATATACATATATATCTATATCTATATGCATGTGGGAAGGGGGCAAGCTTGGGTGTTCAGAGAATTGTATTTTCCTCCTAGCTAGCAATAGAGTCTTTCTGCTACACTGCTTTTGAGCTAAATGTCTGAAAGTATTTTACCTAAAAGACAGGCATCATAATTTCCGTGGGAAAGACAGAGAAACTCAGCACTGACTGTTTAAATTCACTCAGCAGCCTATTAGAAGACCTCAGACTACAATTACCATCTCCTCTTGCTCAGGCCAGTGCCCTACCTCATAGCAACATTGCTTCTGCATACCAGACCCCATCAGTGTGGTGTATCAGAGAATAAGTCTTGTCAGAAGAGACCATAGCCCAAAGGTCGAGGAATAGTATTGTGACACTGTACTGCTATTAACTTGATAGTACCTTTCTGTTACATATATGCACACACACACACGCACATATATATAGGCAAATAATTCCCATGGAGCCATGTGAGTCTCTGTTTTTACTAAATAGCATGCATTACAGGATCTTTTGTCTCCTTTATCAGCTCTGGAGAAGTCCAGAATCTATTTTCTGACTGCAGTTACTTTATGATCACAGTCAAATGAGTCTGACAGACATGTTACATTTTATCCTTGCTATTGTAAATACTTTTATCCCTGAATATATTCCGATACATTTAGAGTAGTAGCACACCCTAAGGTGGTAGCATTGAAGACTGACAGACACAAATATGAGATGCAGACCATAGTAGTATTCTGAACACTCTCCAGATTTGTGGTTGTTTCTATTTTAGACATCTGCTGCACTGCTTAGACAGAGATAAAGGCAACAAGTGAAATGCAACCTTTTCTCCAACATGTATTCCAAGAAGTCTTGAAGGACTCCACAGAATTAAAACTGGTTTAGCTCTTTTCCAGTTTCACTACCATAATGTGCTCATTTAATTTGTGACAGAAATAGCTGTTTCAGTTATCATTACTCATTATTTTAGCTTTTTCTACAGTTTCATTTGTCCTCCTGCAACACTCCATTGAGATCACTTAAGCTATAAATACAGATCCCTTGGGTTACTGGATCTTGCCTTTTGAACAAAAAATTTCAGTGACTCATTCTCATACATATTTTCTCCCATTATCTTCATAATGGGCAAATGTTCATGCTCATTCCAAAAGGTCAGAAGAAAAGAAGTTATTACCAGTTTCCTGTCAGAAGTAGGTCAGAATGCTCTTTCCTTATATGTCCTTAAATAAAGGTGAGTTATTTATTAACCAGAGACTGTTTGAGTACTCTCTGGTTACAAGTAAATCTTCTGAAGCCACAGTGATATTGGGTGATTCCTGCCCCAAAAGGAAAGTTGCTAGTCAGAAGGGTGGTGCCAGACTGACTGACAAGTCTAATGACTTCATTTGGCATCACTTACTTGTAAGCTAGTTGACGCCTTATATCCAAGTCATTGGATATGTATGGTGCTGAAGTCAAGAATGTCATTCTTAATTACAACTAATATTAACCTGAGTAATAGAATTGGAATGGACAAAGCCTGCAGAGGCACTGCCTCTTGGGACACACACTATCCAGAAGATATTCCATATCTCTGCTCATCAACACATTATTTCTAAAGGATAACTTCCTCTTTGTTTGAAACCTAAATTTTGTACAATTAAAAAAGTCAGCGACCAGAAATCACTGGCCATAACTCAAAGCACATATTTCTGAGGCTGATATTAAGTGTCTGGTCTTTTTATCCATATGTTGCAGTGGGCCATATCCCTTGGTGCATTCAGCTTATTCAAAAGACTCCTGTTGCATCTTTTCAACTACTTCTGACAGATTCACACAGATGGCGTCACTCACAGAGCTCTCAGGTATTTTACTCAGAGCTCTCAGGTACTACTCATGGTCTTCCTTTGTCACTGGCAAGATAATGAGATGTTCTCCAGAACAGGTGACTGGCTGTGGATCATGCACTGCCAGTGGGTGATAGCTTGTAGAGTGATCTTGTGAAAACTCTGAAACCATTGCTGATGGACCAAAACTGCTGCCTTTAGCTCCCTTTTATTTCTGACTCACAGTAACTTCTGACACTTTCAAGAATCTCTCTTGCAATGAGTCTGTAAAAAATGTGAATTCCATCAAAATCCTGCTTATTATCTCAGTTAAGCAATATCACGAAGCAGCTGCATTCTGCAGCACCACACTGCTTTGCTTTTGGTAAATAAATCCAAGAGTAAATATTCCTGCGGTTATAGGCCTTTTTGGGAACAGGCCCTTATCTTATATGCCTGGTGTTACAGCTACACTGTTTATGCAAGAAAACAACAAATCAGTCACTGTGTTTACCTCTAATAAATTATTGATAGCTCTGTGAGGAACCCAGAGTGGAGTGCTAGTGCTACTGAAGTACGCAATCTCTGCTCTACACTGAGCTCTACACTGCTGCCAGTAACCCTCCAGGTTAGAGTCAAGGTTCTGGTTACAGACTATAAAGTTCTTAACAGCTTGAATTCCATCAGCTTTCCTTCTCTGTCCTCCTGTACATTCAGCACTAAAATGTTTCAGGCAACTTTGCCAGTGATGAGACTTTAGAGGGTCAGCACATAGGGTCAGGCTGATCACAGAAGCCAGCCCTCTCTGCCTGGTGGAAGAGCTGGCGATAGGGAGCATTGTTCATGCTTCTTGACAGTGATCAGATGGGTTTTCTCCTATTGGAGAGTATTTCTTGTTGCTGTCTGGTTTTAGTTGCTGATGCTATAAAATGATTACAGAGCATAAACTCCATATAATGGTGAATGCTTCTGACTCTAAATCACATGTAACAAATCTGGGCTCTGCATTGCTGGGCACAACATGCTTTTGCAATCCATAATAAACTGCTTAGGCACCTGTCAATGTAGTTAAATAATCGAAGTGGGACCTGCAAAGGTGATTTGTGGATTTTATTCTTTCTCCTCTTTGCATCTGGAGGGATCTGGCTTGAATCCATTCATGCAATGATTTTAAACCCATCTGCACTCACTTGACTTGTTCTGCCACATGACATGTGTGGATAAGCAGCAGCCAGATGTTGCATGTCCCTCTGTTAAACCACAGGAATATAAAAGCAGTAGAGATTATTTCAATTCTAAAAGATAAAGCTGTTCTCACTGTTCTCTTACACTACCATCAGCTATTAGACAATACTCAGTGCAGCTCACTTTTATATCTAATGCATACTTAATTAGAATTGAACAGAATTAGGTCTTTCCCAGTTGCTTTAATAGTCAATATAATTATTTCAAATCTCGACAGGAAAAAGGCAAGAAACAGATGCTTCCTTTCAACTAATTTTTCTCTGGAGAAATAAAGAGTGGTTATAGATTTTTATGGCTTCTCACAAGAACAAAATAGGGGGAAAGTAGCAGATTCATGAATAATTAACATCAGCTTAAAGAAGAGTTCAATGCTCATTTTAACAGAACATACAAGCCAAACTCTAATTCTTTTCTTTGAAACGCTCACAGTTCCACCTGCAAGTACATGCTCTAACTACTGAGTGGTTGACTATCACTGAGGCACTGAGTAATACTGAAAAAATAATTTATTTCTCCTCTTAAGCCACCTTTAAAAGATGGAGTAGCATGGACTTCTTTTATTTACTCTGAGTAGTGTGAAACCACTAGGGTATATTTTGAAGTATTATGAAATGTTTATATGCATTCAAAATACTCTTGAGAAGAAGGAGAATCTGTAACAAACACCTGGCTCACAAGCTGAGGCTTAATAAAGTAATATGGAAGAGGGAATATCTTGGTTCACTGCTCAAGCAGCAGTCTCTAATTGTCCTTATTAAAAAAAGGCACAGTTTCTCTCAGCAAGTTCCAGACTATGGCATGGTGCAAAGTTTTCTTCCTCCTGCTTAGATGAACAGACTATTGGAAGTAGCACATTAGAAGATACAACATAGGTCACTGTTTCAGTTCTTTTTCTATGTTTTCTAAGTTCTCTTTCTTTCAATCCCTCCTGCACACTAAAGAGGGCCCCTTTGTCCTTTACCTCTTTATTATCTCAATGTTTTCAACATGGACCAAATAAACATTATATCCATATACAATCCTCCTCCAAGCTATTACACCATGTAACATTGACATTTTCACTGCAATGAGTTTAGCAATGGAAAGACTGGATGATTATTGAGATATGGAGGAGAAATACTACTTTCAATTTTTTCTGGGATTTTCTGCTAGAACAGGGAACCAGTAAGACAGAAAACCTAGACTGGTTTTCTTTCCTCAGAGATATAGAATCACAGAATCAATAAGGTTGGATCATCAAGTCCAACCTGTCACCCACCACCTCATGACTAACTAAACCATGGCACCAAGTGCCACATCCAATCCCCTCTTGAACACCTCCAGGGATGGTGACTCCACCACCTCCCTGGGCAGCACACTCCAACAGCTTACAACTCTCTATATGAAGAACTTTCTCCTCACCTCGAGCCTAAACTTCCCCTGGTGCAGCTTGAGACTGTGTCCTCTTGTTCTGGTTCTGGTTGCCTGGGAGGAAAGACCAACCCCCTCCTGGCTACAACCACCCTTCAGGTAGTTGTAGACAGCAATAAAATATCCACATTTTCACAAAATACTTCAAGAATTAAACAGATTGATAGATAGATTGATAGATTGATTGATTGATAGATAGATTTAAAAAAAAAAAAAAAAGATTGCCTTGATTCAATAAAGATATTTTGGAATATGTCTAAATACCAATTTCTGGAAAGGAACAGATCAAATTAGATTATAAATTGACATCCATTTCTTTGAAGGAAGATCCAGGATCTATATTTTAAGTCCTGTTATTACTGCACACATAAAATTTAGCTACTGGCTCTCCCAGGCATTTTTATCAAGGCAAAATATCAGCATGGGTTGGTATATCACCACAGCAAAATGAATTTCAGTGTTTATCAGCAGTGGGTCCCTGCCCACTTACTGACAAAAAGATATTTATGCTGCAATTGCAAATTCTGAATGTCATAAAGATGTAATGAAGTACTGTGCACACCATGACCAGACCTTAATGAAATAGAGAGTGGCAAAGAATAAGTTTATGTTATTTATTTTAAAAAGGAAATACTGGTCTTTCACTAAAATGCCCCAGCTTGTACAATTCAAGTATAGATTTCAAATGCCCCAGCACTTTGGACCCAAATTGCTATGATCTGCTAGAGGCAGAATAAACCATCTCAGTATTTAAAAACAAAGGGAGGGCTACCATCAGGCTCAGAAGCAATCCTAGCTCTCGTGCACAGATCAAGGGAAGCTTTCAGAAGTCTCCAAGGGCCATAAGGTATTCTGGTGTTTAAAGATGAAGGTCAAAAATATCAAGCATCAGAATTCCCTTTTGGTGCAGCTAGAGCATTGAGCCACCCTAGATATCTTCAAAGAACCTCTCTCCTAGCCACATTTCTGTTCTGTTAAAAATAGTACTTTAGGCTCAGCACAGAATTACTAGAATGAAGAAATGGCTCTGAAAAAGGCATAGAAATGAGACTAATTGCTTATGACATAATCTGCCAGTATGAGAAGTTTCTATCCAGCCTGAATTTACCTTCAAGTTTATTTCTGGAGGCATGGAGATTTATAATGCTGCAGTCATCTTTGCTAGTTTATGAGTGATTGTTTCATTAGCCACATAAATGTGTAATCTACTTCTAATCTTGCACAGCTCTTGCCACAATGTTGTTTTATGACAGTGAGTAACATGAGTTATGTGTTGTGTTTAAAATGCTTTTTTTCTTTTTTCAGTATTTAATTACTGTCCTTTTAATGCCACATTAAATATTTTAGTAAATGAGGTTGGGTTTATTGAATGTAAATAAATATATCCAGGCATGTGCCTTTCTTTTAAATGACTGTGCAATTTGTATTAATTTATGTTTATGATCTAGAACAAGCTATAATATGGACATTAAAACCTCAAGTACATTTCACTGTAATTCTGTTTGAAAAGTGTCAAGTTTAAGAGGCAGCTTAAATGCATAAGAATAGAAAGGATTCTTTCAGGAGAGCCTGGTGTTTCCCTCCTGCCTCACCACCACACGTTAACTGCTTTACCTAAGAAGCCCAGGCCAGCAGCTGACAAGCCCTCTTGCACACCAGTAAGACTTTAATGAGAGGTGAAGGTGCTCTGAGCCTTGCAGAACAGTTCAAATAAAGTGTGACACTTGCTAAATAAATCATAATGGCATTTAACATGGTGACTTCTGAGCAGTCATGGACAGACTTGTTTCATTCCACTCCTACTTCACGTTGGCCAGGCTTTAGCCACATTTTGCCAGGAAGCCACACAGCCATCTCCTGGAGCTCAGTGGTCAGTGTCAGAAGGCTTCCTGGGAGAAGCAGTGGCCCAGTTCCGCTGTCACAGCTGTTCCACTGCTGGGCTGAGCTAGCCAACAGTTCGCCCATGTGAAACACAAACACTGAAACTCATCTGGTTCCCATAAAGATCTCCTTATTGGATTAAAATTTAGAAAGACTGCCCATGTCAAAGATTTACCAAGGTTTAGGACTAACCTCCATCAGGTAGAAATCCTCTTTTCCTCAGTGCAGTTTAGCACAGCATTGCAAGGGATTTAAACATTCTTTTGGGCAGCTTCTGTCCAGGCTATCATGCAGTTGGGATACAGGCCAGCCCAACCCAACCAGCACAATTTTGCTGTCTATTTTATTACAGTCACTAAAGATAAAATCATTCTTTTTATAAAAATTTCCTCATAGAGTACTTATTGTCTGTTCTGCTGTGTTTTATTTAAAGTGTGAATATTTCAAATGGCCCAAGTTTTCAGTCACTTGCGCACCAAGTGATGTCTGTCATGATCTGGTAACTGACTAACAGCCAGGGTTTCTTTCAGGCATCTGAGCCATGAAAAATTCTGGAGTACATAATGGTTAGACTGCTGGAGCTCAGATTCATTCTTTGCTTTTGTAAGCAATAGGTTTATGAAATAATCTAAATATACTTTAAAAGGTCACAGTTAGGATGGAGGTCAAATCTGACTATTAAGGAATAATGAAAGCTGAGAAGAAATAAAGCAGGACTTCTGGTAATCTAAACCATCAGCCATTGTTAGAAATTCTTTGCAGGGAGCACTGCATGGACAGTTAGCCAGTATTCACCATGGCAAGTCCATGGCCATAATTAAAGCCATTTAGCTTATGAACCCAAAAGTTTGATTCCTGTAGGAATGACTCCTGAAAATTAAGCTAAGTCACTGCTACCTCCCACTGCCCAGTAGAGAATTCTTAGATTGTCTCAGTGCTTGGAGAAAGTGAATTAGGTCTTAACTAACTGAGTCTTGTGGAATTAAAGAGAGATTCCTAAATCTAACACACACTTTCCTTTCATAAATTCATAGATTCAGAGAATGGTTTGGATTGAAAGAGACCTTAAAAGATATTCTAGTTCCAACTGCCCCCCGGCATTGTGAGGGACATTTTCCACTAAACTAGGGTGCTCAAGGCCTCATCCAACCCAGTTTACTTTCATCCCTTTTATTTTGAAGGCATAGTTAATAAGGACTGTGGTCTCTGTTTTGGAGTGGAGACTGTATTTTCTACAAAGGATACATATCTCAAGCAACAATCAAGAGGGCACAAGAAAACCCTTTGAAGAGTTTCCCTTTCTCCTCCTGTGTTTATGGCTTTAATCCCTGTTGTTCTGGTTAGTCGCACTGCAGTGTAACAGCAACTAAGTGACCAAATTACTCGATAGAGACAAAAAGGATGGAGACTGCACATTTGCAGCCAGGGCAGGCAGTGCAGGGGCACTTCCATCTCACCAGCTCACCAGGAACAGGGCTATTTAAGCAAGCTCCTTTACAATGATATTCTATATTAGATTTTCACTATTTCACATTCACACAAAAGATGAGCCCAACTCCATCATTCTGCACATGTCAAACACAGCTTCATGGCTTTTCATTATTCTCAGTAAAAATACTCTACACTTTATATGAGTATCTTAGTAAGATTATTTTTTTACTGCATTATATTTGTCAGAACATCTTGTCAGCTAATACTATCTTACAACAGCTCTGTGAGTTCCCCATAGTTAGGAACCAGTTCCAGGCCAGCACGACTTCCTGAAAAAAGTCAAAGTAGACTCAGTTAAATGAAATTTTGGAATAGAATAGAATAGAATAGAATAGAATAGAATAGAATAGAATAGACCAGGTTGGAAGAGACCTTTGAGATCATCAAGTCCAACCTATCACCCAACACTATCTAATCAACTAAACCATGGCACCAAGCGCCCCATCCAGTCTCTTCTTAAACACCTCCAGTGATGGTGACTCCACCCCTGCCCCAGGCAGCACATTCCAATGGCCAATCACTCTTTCTGTGAAGAACTTCTTCCTAACATCCAGCCTAAACCTCTCCTGGTGCAACCTGAGACTCTGTCCTCTTGTTCTGGTGCTGGTTGCTTGGGAGAAGAGATAAACTACAAGAAATGCCAGTAGGTGGCAATGCTTAAGAAGAGACGTTTTCTTTTTTGCTGTTAGGTGATGTTACAGGATGGAACCATGTGTTTTATCCCACTGATAGTCCCAGTGTAACCACAAGCAGAAAATAAGCTGCCTGCATGAATTGATAAGAGGATCATAAATAATAAGAAAATTATAACATGTATGCTAGCCTGCCAGCAGACCATGAAGAAAAGTCAGAACTTCATGAGTTCTCACTTTTTAACTCATCCTCTGGTGATTTTGCCTGATATTTATCTAACTCTGTGATAGTTCCTTCTCCACTAGTTCTGCTTTTCTCCTGGGAAGATGCTAACAACATTAGCTTGGAGCACAGAAAAGTGCTGAGCTTTTTTTTTTTAATATCAGCAATCCTTGTTCAAGCAGCAAACCTTGTTCAAGCAGCTTGAAGGAGCCTGTTTACATCTGTTCCTTGGTGTTACTGTCTGGGGATGCTTTACTTTTGGAGCAGGAAAGTGTGCAGGCTAAAGTAATTTCTGGAGCTTCAGGAAGGTGATGAGACTGTCTTATGAACAGTAGTGTTCTGCCCTCTCTTCACAGCTCCAGGAAGCAGAGGACAGGTGGCAAAAGAGAGCAAATGGTCATGGATCATGTGATGAAAACAGAGGCAGATAAGCAGAAAAAATGCCTAGCTTAGATAAAATACAGAGAAAGGGCAGAGACTCAGATGTAACACCTCCATACTCTTGTTTTTCTTGTTTTGGGAAGGATGGACCAGCCTGCAGTCATCTGTGGCCCTCCAGGATGCTACTATGATGTTGTGATACACAAAGGAAAAAACAGATTAAGAAAAAGATTAGCAGGTTATGCCCCTGTCTGCTCTTTGTGGGTCTGTTTAGTGCAGTGTTCGGTTGCAAAATGTGTATGTTGTGAAAGACAAGCAAGATTATTCAGAGCAGAAGACACAAAACAGCATCTGCCTATCTAAAGCTCCTCCCTTCAGTGCACCTGTGGAGTGACTCTGACAGGAGCTGTGCAGGATGGCAACCTGAGGGGAACCTGTGCACTAAAGTGGCCCCATGGTTTTTGATAAGCGCAGTTTGCATTTGAAGAGCAGCATGTCCCAAAACTGTCCCAGACACCTAGGTTTGCCTTTAGAGAGGATGCAATCTGCAGTACTGTCATAAGTTGTTTTTACAATTCAATTGCTCAGTGACATTTTTGTAGAGAGACAGCATGAAGTGGGTCCATCTTCTTCTCAAGCATTTTTAAGCTGAGAACTACACACACAGAGACATGCACTTATTCCTCCCACTGCTGGAGACAAAGAGACTATGTTATTTTCTCTCTCTTTAAGACAGGGACATACTTTTTTCCAGATGTCCAAACACTGATTTTTAACAGACTTAAAACACATAGTCCATTAATCTGTGCTCAAAAAAAAGTTGAACAGTCTCATCAGTTCTGCTTTTGAGATGGGTATCAGTAACCAGTAATTCTGGGAGCCTTCAGCACAGCTCTAGCAGAGCTGTATAGCCAAAGCAGTGCAAGAAAAAGCATGTTTTGTTGTGGGAAATGAGCCTGCAAAACTTAAATCTGGAAGAGGGTTTAAGAGCCAGTGACAACATAAAAAGCATAATATTTTAGTTCCTTCACTACATTTGACTTAGAAAATGCTCTTTAAATTCTATTTACACAAAAATGACAAGCACTGAATCACAAGAGAAAAAAGATTGCACAAAACAGCAAATGTTTGCAACCTTCTTTTGGCAAGTTCAAGCTGACAACCTTAGCTTTTAATCCAATCCTATGATACATTTTTCTTACTCAAAAAAAACAAACCAAAAAAAAACCAAAAAAACAACCCACAAGTTTTTAAATATCATCACTGGACAGCTGAAAATTAGCATTTTAAATGCATTTTTTCTTTTCTCATCATAGACATTGACTCTTTCCTGAGGTTCAGGGTTTGTGTTGTGCACACTCACAGGAAACTAGCTTCTGCCTAATTATGAAACTCTAACCCTGTGTATTTCCAAAGTCCATGGAAATTTTTCACAATTCTGCCTAAATGAAATAGGTTTTCTATGAAGGACAAAATCAGCAGTAATGGAAAAGAAAGGACAAAATTTTGCAGATCACATTGTCTCTGGATTTTAAGCATTGCCCAGTGGTTCTTAGAAAAAGAAAGAAGACTTCAGAACAAATACTTGTGCCAAAACCGTAGTAACATTTTGCATCATCTGTAACTGATAACAAAAGCAATAAAATAAGTGTAGCTATGTAGCTAAGTTTCTTACAAAACCAGACAAGAGTTTCATCATGTTATCAGTTTGTTTTTAATGACTAACACTATCTACAAAGTAGCTGCATTGAGAAGCAAATAATCTAGTACCAAAGAATCAGTCTTACATTTTTCCTGAGCTGCACATGCATTTTATGCACATGAACCTACATATGCACCCATAATCATATGAAAACCTTCCCCTAGCCCACCTCCTCACTCTACTTGGGAATGTTTTAGTATCAGAGATAAAGTCAGAGAAGTTAGATGTTTCTGTAGCTGCATCCAATGTCCTTTCCATTGATTCTTGCTTTTCATATTACTGTCATGGGAGGAAGGCTTGCTGGTTTGTGCTGGTATGACAAGAACACTTGTATCAAATATGATAGCATGTTCATGATACTCTTCAAGTCAGAGGGAATAAACTAAACTATTTCTGACACTATATCCTTGTTTTAATTCAGTAATTTGTTTATTTCTGTGAGTTATCAGAGTTTCTAATTAAATCAAATAATTAAGAGGAATGATATAAAACTATACGCAGATAGACTCATTTAAATTCTATATTGGCTCATCCTCCCACACCCAATTATGAGCAGGCTGTGCTGTTATTCACTGGTGTTGCAAAAGTGCTCTGGAAGCACTTGTGCTGTGTTTCTGAAATCATATCAAAATGCCAGTACATATTTTTAACATCACTTGGTAAAAGAAGAAAAGGAACACAGCTCTGTACAAAACTGAGCCATGACAACAGGGCTCCTTTTGTATCATTTACATGATACAACAAAATACCTTTTAAAAGTTCAGCATATTTCAGTTTTTTAACACATGAAGATGTTCTCCATGTCTCCTCAAATGTACATTCTGTGTCCAGTCTTCTGCTGCTTCAGCAAGCTCCCAGCAGAAGTACACTAACTAGCTACAGGATATCCTATCTTGCTGTACATCATTATTGAAATAATATGAAGTAGAATCTCCAGGCTATTAAAATTTACTTTTTCATTGAAAGTTGTTCATCTGAACAAAAGCAACTTTGCATTGAACACTATCTGTACTTCCCTGATGAGATGTTTTTGATTGCATTAGCTTGAAGTGCTGCCTTGAACTTGGCAGAAAAAGCAGCCTATTTTTCACAGTACCTATTCTCAATCATCCAAAGGTAGGTGAAGAGTTAACATTCATGTCTGGGTTTCAATACTCTCTGCTTTATTGTAGCACCTGCCAGTGAAGAACTCAGAGCAATTTGTGAACATTAATCAGCTGAGCCTCTTGACTATTCAGCCAGTATGTTATTATACAGACTGGTAAACAGAGATGTGAAAACACATCACTTCTTGGTATGGCTGTAAGAGAGGAGCAGTACCTTTGTCTCCCTCTTTGTCCTCTAGCCTGAGGAATTCATGCTTTAGACAGACAAGGCAGAGGAACAAAATCAGAAATTACAAACAAAGCTCAAGAGTGTTTATGTGGAGGATAGCAAGACCGGTAAGTGTGAAGGGTACACATCCAAAATCAAAGGCTGCTAACTGCTTTTATTAGCAGTGAAAGCTCTGCCTTGAAGAGAGTGGAGGCAGAAAAGCTGAGACTAAGCTCATAAACTGAGTGTTTGTTCCTCTTCCCTTCAGTGACTCCATGACATGGCATCATGTCATTCTTGTAAATGTTTCAAAGAAAAGTTTTTGAATTATAGTCCTTTGCTCTAGTCCCTGCTGCTAGACAGGGCTATACAAACATCAGCCATACACTCAAATAAAATTCAACCAGAGCTTTTGTTTACATGGTTTGTCCTTAAAACTTGCACTCAGCTGCAACTTCCAGCCATAGCTGCCTCATTAAAAGTGAACCTTTTATTTTAAACATAGTACATTTTGTAACAGGAAAATCAATATACAGTAACCCAGAGTCCTGCAGACAACAGCTGCAGGACATAATGTGATGACAAAAAGTCGAGAACAGTATTTTGGCAGTTATATGTTCAGCTAATCTTTCATTTTTGTTTTTAATGGCACCAAACTACAAAAACATGAGATTTCTCCCTACCTGGTGACTCAAAGCTACACAAAATGAAGAAACTAAGAAATCTCTATTTTCAACATTAAAGGCTATTCTCTGAAAAATAATTCAGTTGTTACTTATTTTTTCCATTATAGGATACTGTAAGAGGGCAGCTCTTCCCAGAGCCACAGAGAGATGTGTCTGCTGCACAGGAGAAGAAGACAAACATAAAGATCTTAATAGAAATTTTGATTTTGATCATCTGTTAATTTCTCTTTATTTACAATTAGAAACAAACTACTCCATATATGGCATCACTAAATACTGAATCTGTCAATAAACTGTGGATTTTTAGAACCTATCTATATGTCCTTAGAAGGTGGGAGATGATCGGTTCTCTAAAATGCATGTGATTCACTTCAATTACAAAATAAATACATTTCTTTGGTGAGCAAGAGGCTAAGGGTGCTAGATCATTTTGTACTGAAATTGCTTTTGTCACCGTATCCCACCGAGTATATTTTCCTCAGATAATGAAATTGGTTTTTTAAAGGTTTCCAATCCAGATTTATGTGGCAAATGCTTTAATTAAGATTGATATATTCCATTCGTTTAGCTTTGAGATTTTGATACGGGAAGTTTTAACTTGAACTGCATTGCCCTCTAGCGCTGTGACGGGGCCGGCCGCAGTGATGTCACTAGCACATGCAGTGTGAGCACAGGCAGCCAGCTCATGCAGAGCTGCCTAAATGCTGACAAACCCTTCTTGGAGACGCATGTCACAGCAGCTAGACAGGGGCACCCTTCCAACAGAACCACAAGTGCACAAGGGAAACCAGTAAACCTGTCTTCTATTCCAGGGACGTCATGATCGAAACAGCTACTTTCGGACTCCAGCCAAGACTCCTGCCTGCTAATTTCTGTTTAAATGAGTTCGTATGAGAAATTAAGCAAGTTTGCACAGCCTATTATTTCTGACAGGCTTCAGAGGACTTCACGCTGTGCAAGTTTCACAAGCTCGTGGCTGACAGCTTGCTGGAGAGATGAGTTCTCAATCTAAACCTGTCCGGGGCTTTGCAGCAACTTCTTGGGTAGAGAGATAACTCTCAACAGAACTCAAACCATCTGCGTGCTGTGCAAGGGATCCAATCACAGCTTGCTATGGAGGATGATTTTTAAGATGACTACCTACCTTGGTGATAAATCGAATTCATCAATACCTGGATATTTGAAAGTGTCTGCACTAAATAATGGCAACCTCTCTGCAAACAACTCCAACGAGACAGCAAGCAATCTGGATTCACCTGCCTTGGATATCAGTAGGGCAATAATTGTGGGACTTATCCTAGGTGCCTTTATACTATTTGCTATTATAGGTAATATCTTGGTAATTCTCTCTGTTGCTTGCAATAGACATTTAAGAATCCCTACAAACTATTTCATAATTAACCTCGCAATAGCAGATTTGTTGCTGAGTTTTACTGTCCTTCCATTCTCTGCCACACTGGAAATCCTTGGCTACTGGGTTTTGGGGAGGATATTTTGTGATATCTGGGCAGCAGTTGATGTGCTGTGCTGTACAGCTTCTATTTTAAGTCTGTGTGCAATTTCTATAGATAGATATATAGGGGTGCGTTATTCCCTCCAGTATCCAACTTTGGTAACAAGGAGAAGGGCAATTTTAGCTCTCATAGGTGTCTGGGTCCTTTCCATGGTAATTTCTATTGGGCCTCTTTTGGGCTGGAAAGAGCCAGCACCCAAGGATGATAAAGAGTGTCGTATCACTGAAGAACCATTCTATGCTTTATTTTCCTCCTTGGGGTCATTTTACATTCCTTTAATCGTCATCCTTGTGATGTACTGTCGGGTCTACATAGTGGCAAAAAGGACTACTAAAAACCTGGAAGCTGGGGTTATGAAAGAAATGTCCAACTCTAAGGAGCTGACTTTACGGATTCATTACAAGAACATCCATGAGGACACACTAAACAGCACCAAACCCAAGGGTCACAATCCCAGGAGCTCCTTAGCTTTCAAACTTTTTAAATTCTCTAGAGAAAAAAAGGCAGCCAAGACGCTGGGAATCGTGGTTGGCATGTTTATCTTGTGCTGGCTACCTTTCTTCATTGTTCTGCCACTAGGTAAGTTGGTCATTCAGGGGTTGTGAGGGGAGGGGGAGGAAGAAGGTTAGTTGTTTACTACAGAAATATCACAGAAAAAAAAAAAATCAGATGAATGCTAAGTAGATATCATTTTGAGAGCTGCAGTGAAAGGAAGGGAAGTGAAAGTAATTTACTTCTGCTGTTGGTTTTATCAAAGAGTCATGCTGAAACTTTGTAAAGTGTCCAGCTTGCAGAAAGCCTGCTCATCTGGTAGTCCTTATCAGTGACTGGGCAGATGTCAGTCAAATCAGGGGACAATTATCTTCAGAGCTTTTATATATTACATCCTCCTTTGTGGTCTTTGTTTGAATTTAATTTGGTTTCAGAAGCATTTTAATAGAACACTTTAACAAAAATCTAGATAAGAACACAAAAACAGTTCCAGCACTGAAATCTTCTTGGCTTAGTTTACTGTTAAATATTTGGACTATAATATAGTAGGTCTTCTGGCATTATTAGGTGTCTTAAATGGAAGTGAATCTGCTCTAATGATGAGGTGTAAAACTTCCCTGAGCTTTGGGAAGATGAAAAAGTTATAATTCTCAGTTCAAACATCATTGATCAAATCCCAAAAGCAAACACAAGAAGCCTACTGATCCCCTCAGAAAGGTTCTCATTGGTTTCAACAGGTTCAGGCATCTCAGGAGATTGCCATGTGAGCTTTTGGCAGCCACTTTGTTCACTTTCAAATTTAAAACACTATTGAAGCATTTGATGTGGCTTTTTGTTTGCTTTTTTTTAATTTGCTCTGTGTTCCCAAGTCCTTGTGAATTTTGTTTGTATTACCTTCAACAGCAGCACTACCTCTGAAGTGAAACAGCTAAAGACATTGAATTGCTAAGCTTTCAAAAATATGTGTCCAGACACAGACAATCTGGAAACCTAAATATGGAAAGAGGTGGGGAAAGGGAGGAAAAGCATTTATTAATTTTCTGTATTCTGTTTACTTAGTTACCCTACCAAAACATTTTTGAGTAGTAAACAAATATTTTTACAGACTAATGTAGAAAACAGAGTTCAGCAACCTGGTTACTGAAATGTGAATTTCATACTGAAATGTGATATTTAGATTAGACTCTTATCTGCAAGACAACTCCTTAAAGCTATTGCAGGGTGGTTTATGATACCAAAGTATTGTAAACTTCAAAACCTTTATGATTCAAGATCTGCATAAAGGTAATGATAGGGATATGAAGAATTCCAAATGGAAGGAAAATTGTAAGCAAAGTTCTCATCTATTAATGTTTAAAACCTTCTGCTGGCTCTTTAAGAAAGTTTATAACATAGAGCAAGTTTCCACCTGTTGCAAAAATACTTGTGGATATAAATATGATTTCACCATGTGGTATCAGCAGTAGTACTGGATATGCAGCTAGTAGGTCACTATGCAACTAGGATCACCCTTGATAAGGGAGACTCTGTCCTCAATTTTGAGTTAAGTAAAGAACTTTGGGGGAAAGAAAAAAAAAAAAGGCAAATGTGAATGAATGGGAATGCAGCAGAGAATATCTTTAGCTCACAGAAGCCAGTATAGCTACTGACACTATTGAACAAACAAGAGAGCAGACCAGACCTTTCAAAACATTATGGTCACAGGGCAGAAGCAATGTGAGAACCAATTAAGTTTCTTGAAAGAGTGTCAGTTTTCCCTTTGAGAAGTTATTTCAAAATCCCTGGGTTTTTTGAGAGGTTTAATGAGTTGCTGCTCGAGACACTGGAGTGGAGAATTTATTGCTTGTCACAATAAGATTTTGTCTCTCATATAAATTGTGCCGAAGGCAGTAGTGAGGTGACAGGCTGAGTGCCTTCACTACAGCATGTTGTCTACTGGCAGAGGTCCTGGGTGGGCTGAGAGGCTAAACCACTGACCTGCATCTGAGTGCCTGTAACCCCCAAGATGCTCATTTCAGTGCTGTGAGTACTTGGTGACCCACAGAGATGAGGTTCAGAAAAAGTTGCCATTGTGTGACTTAGAAGAGTGAAAAAAACCCACCTTGCCATTACACAGTCTGCTGGATCTCCTGTTCTCTGTCTAGAAACCCTCCCAGGGCCCAACTCTTGATCAACAAATAGCCTTTAGTCTAAAGTATCCAAATGCATCTAAATAGTAGGTACTTTCCCTTTTTGTTGCTGACATTAAATAGAGCTAGGTTTGCTCCTTGTCCCTGATCCCTCTTTGAAATGTATTTAACGTGCTCCAAACCCTTGTATATTTCACCTCTGGGCGTCAGTGTAAAGTTAATTAATGATAGGGATGACTAAAGCATTGCTCACTAAAACAAGAGGGGAAAAGACCTTTTCCTGACGTGCACAATGAAGCCAATCTTAACTGGAGAAGAGGGTGGATCACTGAAGTAAGACTTCTTGAGGACCTTGCTGTGTGCTGCATTCCTCATACCAGAAATCACAAAATTAAATGAAATGCTGATAAAACCCTACAAAAATCACACAATGGTATGAAATCCAAAGAGATTGATGATTTGCAAAACTCTGCATAGGTGCCCTGGGCTGCTTTAGTCACAACCTACTCGCTCATTAGTGTAAGCCTGCAAACTACAATACCTTTTCTGTTACTGAGTGCAGACTAGATATTTCCCTTCTCTATACTGGAAGGCTAGGCTTCTTCCTTAGTCTGTATTTCCCACACCTTCTATTTGCACCATTAACCCAAATCATACCTTCAAATCAGCATCTTTACCATTTTATTTCGCTCTGTGGTGTTTCACTCAGTAATACCATGACTCTGCAGAATGCAGTTAGCAGAGCAGTTCTGGATTTTTGAGGATGCAACCACAAAACATCTGACAAGTCAGTGTTATTTCTGCAACACCCTGAAACTATGTCTTAGAAAATCTGCTTATATTTAGAGGAGCTTCCTTCACATTAGATGTGTTCTCAGCTCTTTTACCACTTTCCCAGACAAAATGATAACTCTTCTACTCTGATATTTTAATATATTCCACAGCTACTCATTTTGATATCCCAGACAAAGGTTTACTGCATCAGGCAGCAGATATAGACTGGGAGCTGACGCAGTGCTGAAAGCAGGGATATTGCTTGAAGAAAAATTCCATGGCAAAGAAAAAGAAATAATACTGACACAGAGTGTTTTTCAAGCAAGAATCAAAAGGCTTTGCAAGGAAAGCTTTCTGACAGCACCCTGCATACAGCTGTAGAGAGGAATTACAGCACTGACACTATGACACACTGAGCACTGTGAAATGATCAGCACAAAGAATATCCACAATCTCTTTTTGTAGGACTGAACCATGCTGCCTTTAGTGTTGAGCACCTGATGATGCAGCAAAACTTGCATCAAAGAGCCTCATGTGAGAAATTTGTTCTTCTTCCAGTAGTTACCAGATGCTCTTTCCAGACAGCAAAAGAGCTATAGAATATCCTTGTGAACATTGGTAAATGCTCCACAGGCTTTGTACGCAGTTGTGTTGCCACTCAGAATTATTTGTGGTGCAGCACAAAATATCAAATTAAGAGATGTGTCTTTGAGACAACTTCTTGTACCATAAATCCAGTGACTCAGCTTTGAAGAGTAAATATCTTGCTTCTTAAAAACAACTGTTTCTGCCCCCCTCATACAGATCCATTCTTAGGCATCAGGACTATATTAAACATGCATTGCTGAAAAATGCTGAGTGAAATAGAAGGAAGGATCATATGTTTTCCCCTATCTTCTACGTACAAGTTTAGTCTCACTCCTGTTAACTGAGATATCAGAGTGGGCTTACCAGTCTTCTCACACCCACAGACCCCCCTCTGCAAAGAGAAAACTAGCCACCTCTGGTACTTTAAGCAAAGTGTATTAACTTCCCCAGGCTATTGCTCAGCTTCAGTGGAGATCTGTGGGGGTTGAATCAGCAGAGCATTATTCACTTCCCAGTTTAGAGCATAAGTCCTTCTCTTCCAACAAAACCTGTGACCTTATACACTGAAGTCAGAAACAAAATTCTTGTAACTTAACTGGCAGTGGGATAAGGTCCCACAACTGTTTTGACTACCCTTAAATATATTAAGTTTTTGAAACCTCTCTAAAATAATTTAAAAAGGAACATAAAAATATTCTGCATGCTCTCGGTCTGGCAACACAAAATTATTCTTAAAATAAAATGCTATTCAAGTACAGTATGTAGATTTATGTTACATCAGGCCAGCCTCTGAATCTCTGCACCAAACATACCAAATTAGGCCACTCAGTTTCCCATGGGAAACACTTGAAGGCATTAAGTCCAGTGCTGTCAATGTTACTGGTTTCTGCTTTCTGCAAGGCTTTAGATCTGGTTGTCATTCATCTCATTTTGGTCTTGTCCCCTCTTCCCACCCTAACTAGCCTAGCTCACTAGATTTGATGCTCTCAGGTTAATAGTTATACAAAATTTGAACAAATTAATGATGTGTGTGGCAATATGACCCTTTGCCCACTTGCAGGTCAATCTTTTGTACAATGTTCAATTGCACAGGTGATAGCAGGAACCTTTCCCCCCTATGTTCTAGCCAATTCCTATAAAATTAAACATCATAAGGGCATTTCATGACCAGTACAGCACATTTCATCACAAGTGGAGGACTAGATTATTTCAAGATTATTCTTTGACAACTAAAATAGTCTTGCTTAAGCCCTGGTTTAAACATTTTGGTTTGCAAAGAATGCCAGTGGTCATCTACTTGCACACTTCTATTTGTTAGAACAAGAGTTGTTTGTTATTGAAGTAGATGAAACTGCACAAATTCTGGAGTACTGCCTATGGAGATTTTTGATTTGCAGGTCAGAGGAACAAAGGGAAATCTTAAAGTGTTCAGTATTAGAAAAACAAATATGTAGAGAAATACAGGAAAAATACAAAGGAATCAACTCATTGACTATTCAACCTTAGGGATGGGAGCAACTCCTATCTCAGGTCATCAGAAAGCTCCAAGGGAAAAAATAACCCTCAGGACTGAGCCACTGGGCAGCAATAGGAAATCTCAAAACTACTGAAATCAAAGACAGGAGAGAAGTAATCATTTCAGAGGAAACACTGCAAATACGTGCTGTTGCTCAGGTTGGTAGTCTGACTAAACTTGTACATGTGCATAGCGTTCTACAGCATTGAGGCCATATCTCAGGATCTCAGCTGCATATTCTTTAGTGTACTTACCTGAGAAATGTAGACATGAACAAAAAAGTTATGAGATTTTTAATATCCTCACTAAAATACTCCTCCATAGCCCACTGCAAGATTTTGAACTGTTTCGATGGGCTTCCAAGTGACAACCAGAAACTAAAAGCTAAGTCTCTGAGTAACACAAGAGGAAAAACATAATGGAAGTTCATACATCTTTCCTCTTTCTTTTTCTTCCTGGGCCCTATAAATAAAGGTCCTATTTCTATTTTTTATAGCTCTTCTAAACAGCAATTTGCAAATGGTCTGTTGTGCCATAAGTTTTTAAAAATAATTTTAAACACTCAATAATTTAGAGCATTAAAATCATCTTTTCTGTGATGCTACAGAAAGAAGAGTGATGGACTGCAGACCAGCGCAGGATCTCTGGAACTGACAGATTATCTCTTCTGTCTATAAATCAGAGACAATCTTACAGTGCCAGGAATGCTAACGTTAGTAGTTCTTTGGTTAAATATGTAGGTACTTGTGGGAAACGGTGATGAATCTGTGGACCCTTTGATAGGCCAAGAAGAGATTGACCTCGAAACTATTGCTGTGTATCCGTGAGAAAATATTGTTACGTACCCGTGAATGAATACATTGTCATGTACCTTAGAATATCTTTAAAGTCCCTGAAATGAATGTGTAGTTTGTTTGAGGCTGAGAAAACTGCAAGAATTAAAAACCTGGACTTAGCTCTATACAGCTATACTTGTCTATACGTGTCTTACTTGTCCCTGTACAGCGACAGGCACTGTCTTTTGGAAAATACAAATATAGCTGTTCTGGTTTGCAGTTGCTTGTAGTACATGGTGTAGCAGCTCTGGGGTTTAGTAAAAATATCTAATACCTATATGTACTACAACTACAACTTCCATCAGCAAAGTGTCAAGGGAGATAAAGTCCTGTTTTTATTTTGGACATTCTAGATAAGTGTCTATTTTTCAAGCCCTTAAAAGGTTCTCAGATTTGAGCCATTGCGTATGAAATTCATGTAGGTCTCAGAGAGTGATTTGTTCATCTGAAATATGAGGCATCCTTTATCAGGGACAGAAAGTGTGGATGGCGAGAAATTATCTTAATTAGGATAAGAAAATAGAAACAATAATCTTTCCCAGTCTATGAGATAGGAAGAAAAATGTTTTCCTTAGGCTTTTCTCTTACTCATAACATATCCATATGGAGATGTACACTTTGTGGTCAGAATCTGAATTTGTTTATGTCTGCTATTTTCATCTGACTGCTTAAGAAGTTGTTACACAGGGTCAGGTCTTAGACTGGTATGAGTTATTGAGTCTAGTTAATACCAATACCGTATTGATTTGCAGGCATTTATTTCAGTCTATGAATGGCTCAGGACAGTTAGGGGAGATTTCTCTGTATTACTTCCTTGACTCAAATAGAAAAGAGGGAAATGAAAAATTCAGGGGCTAAAGACTGGCTGAGTGACCCCTTACAAGTGTCTGCTCACCATAGGCTAGAAGGCTTCAGCAAAATAAATAGGTGATCACTTCTAGGACTTCAATTCTAGGACATTTTTCCTCACAGCTGGCCTAGATCCTCAGATATACATGTAACACACCTGTTAATACAATGAAGAATGAGAACTCCTTACTTGCAGCAGCAACATTTTATATTTCTGTTTTGCCCACATTATTTTCTGCAATACCATTATCTAGCCAGTTATTCCTTATTTCATACTTCTTCTTCCTCAACTGCAAAGTGCTCTTTCCCCAACACACACACAAGTTGATCCCAAACACAGAAGTGCAGATCTGCACTGTGTTGATGTCTGTGGGGTTCCTGCGATTCCGACGGTGTGCTCTAGCCTGCAATATTACCACTGGAATATGCAGCCCTAGACATCCCACAGAGACAACATGCTCTAAAGCCAGAACCAAATGCTAGCTATCATTTAGTGTTTGTAGTAGTTATAATTTAACCATCTTTCCTTTAATTTTCTTTATTTAATTTTATCCTGTTGGTTTTGGAAGCTTTCCCTATTTCTTAAGATGTTTTTTCACTGTTGTCTTAATTCTCTTCTCCAGAAAGCCTGCAGTCCTTCCTAGCTTGATCAACTCCTAGTTTTATAATCATAGTCTCTATTTCATCCTTTACTGTTTGTAAACTGTGGGGTTTTTTTTCCGTATTAAATAAGTCCAGGGGAATGTAAACAAACATTGAATGCTGGAAGGAAAGAAATCAGAAGCTTTAGAAATCCAATTAGCTTTAAAACCTTGGCACGCTGACTTGGCTAAGCATGTAGTTAAAAGGACCGCAGAAAGAAAGCTTAAATAAAAGACAAACACATCCTTTCTGCATTCTGTAAACTCAACAGCTCGGGCCAGAGGCAGCTTATGACTTTTACAGGGAGAATTTTACTAGCTATACACATCTAGCATTTGAGGTTTCCTTGCTGATAGGACGTGGTCATAACTCAGCCATTAGCAGCTACCAGCAGTTATGGCTGCAGCAGGAATTACAGCATGAGCTGCAGGAGAGAAGCGCAGGTTTGATGGCCAGGCCATTAGCAGTTATCCACTGCTTAGCTGTTGGAAAGTCTCTCACTGCTCACATCACAAATCAGATCAAGTCATTTTTCACAGAAAGGATGAGCTCCATCATAAAAAAAAAAAAAAAAAAAAAAAAGTCTCACAAAGCAATAATTGTTTTTACAAAAGCTGTCTTCTCAAGAACAAATGGAAAGACAGGGGTTGATATTGTTGAAGCTTCCTGTTTTCCATGGTGCAGCATTCATTTGTTAGCATTGTGCATTTTGCAGTGGTTTCCATCAGCACAATTTTAAAACACTGGAATTTTCTCTTGTGTGGAATGTCGAACAGTTCCAGTTTAACTCCAGTCAGAATTACTCCAATCTGCACTAAAAGGGAATAATTACCTCCTCTGAATGAAAGATTTCATGTTTGTCTTCCAAGGTTACATCAATTATTTTAATGTGACCAGATTCTAAGAAACTTACAAATACTTAGAAATTCTCTATTTCTCATTTTTATGTATTCAAACTAGGTGTTCGAGGCCATGTTGGATGAGGCCTGGAGCAACCTGGTCTAGTGGAAGGTGTCCCTGCCCTTGTCAGGGAGGTTGGAACTAGATGGTCTTTAAGGTCCCTTCCAATCCAAACCATTCTACAAGTCTGTGAATCTATGAATACCCCCACTCGGTGTTGCAAGTTTTAAAACCATTCATTTTCTGCCTGTTGCATATAAAGACAAGTAGATTCAGATTCTATGGATTTTCTTTCATCTCAAGACAATGACAAAAATCTGTGCAGCAAAGCTCTCCTTCTACCCCATCACTGTTCCACAACGTAACTTATTGTAGCTAGATCACTATTACTGGAATATCAACTGACACATTGCGATGTGTTTAAGTAACTCCAGAGCAGTTTGTTTCAATAAAAAGTAACCATGTATTTGTCCCAGTAAACAGGAACATACACTCACTCTAGGTCGGCTCTTGTCTAAGCAAGACTGAAATTAGAAGATTTTGAAACATGTTTTTTTTTGTAACGGGCAGAAAAACACACCACCTGTGAACCCAAAACTCAGCCACTCAAAATTTTCCTCCTTACTTCCAGGAAACTCACAGCACTTCTGCCCAACTATTATCTAAGTATCAAATACTCAATTCTGAACAGAAGTGGTGATTCTATGAGTTATTTAGGTACTTAGCTGGTATCAAATACACAACTTACTACAACACAATTGTTCATTAATTGGAAGTGAATGATAATAACAAAAATGACTAGAAAAGAGATTAGCAGTTGGAGTTAAAAACCAAAGAAGACATAAGGAGAGTAGAAACAAATATTTAAACGTTAAGAAGAAGAGAGGAAATGAGTAACTGTAAAGTGAACATGCTTGGCTGCAAAAAAAGGAAAAGCAGAGCTATTAGAAAGAAGGCAGACAGCAGAGAAGAATGCAATTAATTTTAGATTTTAAAACCAGTAATAGTGTAAATTATTTTTCCACGGGGTACAAATAATACATAAATGGCATTCTTGAAAATGCATACATCCAAGAAACCTTCACCCATGAAGATAGCTCACGCAAACATTAACATAGGTTGTGAACCTCTTCAAATGTCCCTACCAGATGTAAGCTGGAGCATCTTGGGCTGTATAACAGGAACAGAGCCAGCAGATGGAGTGAAGCCATTATGCTGTTTTACTCAATACTCATTAGACTGTGTCTGGCGCACTGCATACATGCAGGGAAAACAACGATAAACTGGAGTGTATTCAGTGGAGACAACCAAAATAATCAAGAGCAGTTAAGTTTTCTCCCTCCTCCTGGAAGTAGATTGGGAAGTTTGGTCCAGTTGGTTGGTTGTACTGGCAGATCTAAATTTGCTGCTAAGTTCTTTCTTCCATAAAGGGGAAGTCAAAATTCAAACATGTCTTGTGTATTGCACTTTTGTTAATAAGCTTGCCAACTATTATATTAAGAATAACAAATAGAAGGTCCTAACTTTCCCATCCTTCCTTCCCCACAAATACAGCAGTCAGTGATGAGAGGTGGCAAAGGAGCAGGTAACGAGATGGAAGAAAAATAAAAGAACAGAAAAGAATCTGAGTTTTGTGTTTCTCCTCTGCAGAGGGCTACCTCAAAACTTTCTTCAGTGAAGAGTTTTTCTTAATTAAGAGTATTGGGACTAAGCCAGTCCAGAAGATTTTCCTGCTGCTCACCCTTCTATTTTAAGGACTCCCAAAATTCACTGAAGTCCTTATGAGGCTTTGTCCTTTACAAAGGCTTTCATAGACTCCCACTGACTCTAGTGGACTCTGAATTTCAATGTCTCAGTGGTGTTCTGGCCAGATACTCTGCAGAATATGTGAAGACAATTAATATGGCAAATTGTTTCCCACAATGCTCCCTAATTTCACTGGGGGTGCTTTATCTACTTTCTGTGTAATTAAGCCTTCATTATAAAGAACCAGTCAGCCCCTAAATGAAATTAGCTTTTACTGAGTAAAAGACTGAATTTCTTTTTATGATATTTGTTGTTGCTCAGTGCATTTCCAAACTGAATAACTCCATGAGGTCTGGTGAGCATGGTCAAAAGCCAATCACAACTGATCAAGTTGATTGAGTTTCTGAAATATTTCCTCTTCTCCATTTGTGCTGGACATAGGCCTTGCAAGAGCTTCATTAGTGTCAATGGTGCAATTAGGGGCAAAGTTGTGGGGCTACATTTAGGAAATCACAGTTTAGTGCAGAAAAATAAAAGAGAATAGAAAATACACATTCTCTTAGAGTGAAGCCATAAAGGATCAGCAGATGATCAGTTTGAGTAGGGAAGTCACTCGGGCTGCCCCCATCACAAATAAATCACTGAGGAGATAATCCCATGCAAAATATTTCCAGCCATTTTGAAAGGCAATCTAAATCAGTACAGGGAAATAGTTAATCTGTTTATCAGACTGCAATGGGAAAGTAGTCAGAGACTAGGGGAGGAAATATTAGTGTGATGTTTAGAGACTGTGTCTAGTAGGCTTTGCTTTATCATTTTATCAAGGTACCAAAATAGACTGCAGCTGTGTGCTCCTGATGGGTTAATTGTGGGGTAAAGCATGTGTGCATAAATAAAAGATATTGTTAATTCAAAGAACAAGGTAGGGGAAAAGGTAACAATCTTAAAAATAGTAAGTATTATCAATATATTTTTTGTAACTTTATATAGTGAAATCTAGTTGGAGCTTTGCATAACAGTCACCAAGCTAAACCATACGTAGAAGTATGGGCAGGTATGGTGACTTGGTGACATCTATCTAAACCACCTTCTGGATAATAATTAACAGCTCTTTTCCCACTGTAGAAAACTTGAGCTGGGATTTCACCTAGTGAGGAGGGACTGAACACAAAAACTCAGAAACTTTCTAAAGATCTGAGAAGAAAACCAAAATAAATATCTATCTTGAACATTGCATTTTGGTAACAGTTAATCCTCAACCTACATAGTAGGTATACTTACTAAGGGACCTAAGACCATAGTGGCAGTGAGATTCCACTATTCCAAATGTAAAACACTGCTGAGCTGCCAAAACTTAAGCCATAATGTTTTCCTGACAATCACAGTTAAATTCTGCAGAGTTAATCAGAGAAAGGACTAGAAGGAATCTGAAGAGGTCATTCAGGCCATCCTCCAAGTCAAAGACTGGATTAGCTATACATAAATCAGTAATGTGTGCCTACTCTGTTTTTAAGAGCCTCCAGGGTTGGATTTTTACACCCTTTCTTAGGCAGTATGTTCCATAATTCACATTTTAAAGGAGTTGCAGAAAACAAAACAAGAAATTTTTCAGAACAAGCTCTAAAATGTTCCTTATAGTACAGAATAATGTTTGGTTTTTATTTTGTAATGTCACAAAGATTGTATTTTCCCTAATCTGAAGGATTATTAATTAGAAAATGAATCTTGAAAATGTTTGTAACTATGCATCTAGATTTTGGAGCATCTTCCTCATCTTGGCTGCTGTTATAAACTTAGATCAACTTTTCCCTGAATGTTTATAGGAATTTGACACCTGCTTATTATATAGAATCGTATGAGTTGTCATCAAGCAGTATGCAACACTCACAAAACAGTTTTTAGTGCTGTTGGAAATTTATCAAATGCAATTCATAGTTTCTCTGAAGTCAGACATTGTACTCTGTACTTTCTGCAGCATCAGTTAGGACAGACATAGGATCTCCATCAGATGGACAGAACAGGCATCAGTCAAACCCTGCAAATCATCAGCAGCAAAAAATAATTAAGGGACATGGGAGCAACTTACAAGAGTCTTGTGTATGGAGTAAAAGTCAGTAAAGTGCAGGAGTCATGAAAGAAACACTATGAGCCTTGTAACTTAAAATCTCAAATTTAACCTTAAGGGTTTAGCTCTGAGATAATGGTAGAGCTGTCTCTAGCTGGCAGCATCCCAAAACACTACTATGGAAATAAAGTCTATTTTTAGTGGATTCACAGGATCTTTCCTGACTCCTATTGCCCAACCGAGGGGGAAGATGAGTCTCTCCATATAGCTGATGCCATCTCAGAATCTTACTTTCTATTCTAAGATAGCTTTCCCTTTTTTGTGATCTAAGGAGTCTCAGACTCCTACAGTCAGCACCAGTCCAGTACTGTCATCTAGATAAACAGCAGTATCTGCTGCATCCCATAAGAGCTATATTTACCCAAGAACCTAGGACACCTTTTGCATAGTTCTGAGGCCCAAGCCATGCCCTCTACATTGCTATGGGATGGGAAATATGCCTAGAATGATATTCCTCCCCACTAAGGCATCCTAACAGCCACAACTGACTCAGCTGCTTTTACAGCCCAAGGAATCTGAAACCACTCCAATTAAAAAGACATTCTTCTCAGAAATGTGAGATTCAGGCTTGAGTCTCACCTTCCATTTGAAAAACCCTTCAAACCCCACTACAGTTCTTCACATAAGAATTCTCCCCTGAATCCCTACTCTTTGACTACTTGAGCCTGACACAAAGGTGTTTTCCCAGCTGGATAACTGTTGAATGCCTGCTTTGCTTTTAAAATGTCATACAGTGTTTTATAAAGCCCAATTGCTAAATTTAGCTGATCGATTGCATGTTTATAATACTAAAAGTACAGGAAATGGATTTCCCAGTATGAGTTTTTTATTTGGGCAGCCTCTTTAGGGAAATTACTTGGTTGTGAGCAGAGGAGGAAGTATTCATAAAATAACCTGTTTGAGGAAGTATTCATAAAGTAACCTGTTTGGGTTACACCACTTTTATGAATGCCTGAGAATAGGTTTCAAGAGATTTGCTCTATCGCAATCATTTAGATAGATGGGGTGATGTTTAGGAGCTGCCAAAGAATGTATTAGAAGTTATACGGTCTGTCTGAACATACCTCTCCCAAGCAGCCAAGGAACAGTTAGGTATTTTTCTTCCCAAATGACATTTGAAGGCCCTTTGAAGAAGGAACAACCTTACTCCATGTGTGCTTTGTGCAGCAGATTGGGCAATGGAAGTTTGATTTTTCATTAGGATCAATACATGTTAATGCAGCAGCTATGTACATGTAGACATAAGGACTGCCTTTTATTTTTTTAATTCTACATTATTTATGTGTTCCTTTAGCTTTCAGATCTTAGAAGGCATTTCCTTATTAGCTTTAAAAATAAAAAAAAATAAATGTAATGTTTTATTACCAAAAGATCAAAAATTAAAGTAACAGGCACTAAACATTTTTAATAAACAGATTCTAACAGTGATCTGATGGGACTTTTATTCTTCCTAAAGGAAGACAAACCAATTACCTCAGCTATTGTCTTTGCTTGTTTTTTTTTCTGGACAGGATCTCTGTTCTCAGCTCTGAAGCCCCCTGAAACAATCTTCAAGGTGATTTTTTGGCTTGGCTACTTTAACAGCTGCTTGAATCCAATCATCTACCCTTGCTCAAGCAAAGAGTTCAAGAGGGCTTTTATACAGATCCTAAAATGCCAATGCCACCGTCGAAAGCAGTTTGGGTGCTGGACCTACAGCTACAGAAACTGGAATCGTTGTTCCTTTGAACACCATAGGAAAGACTCTCTGGAAGACAGCGGGAGTTTCCTAAGTGGCAGTCAAAGAACATTGTCTTCAGCATCTCCCAGCCCTGGCTACCTGAGCAAAATCTCTCATCCACACATGGAGATGTGCACATTACAGGAATGGAAAAATTCCAGCTCTTTTTTGTCTCCCTTACAGGAAGGCAGCAGACAAAAGGACCCATGCCAGTTCTTTACTTTCAATCTCTTAACAGAGCGCAACGGCCATGTTCCTGCTAGCAGCCAGGTTTCCAGCAACGGGGACCCTGAAGCCATCTGTGACACACTGAATGGCAAAACCAACTGTAGAGCAAACATGACACTGGAATGAACAGATGCTCAATGGTCTGCTCTCTGAACTGTTTGATGTTCAGCCCACTGGAAGAAATGGACTCTTGCACGGTTTCTCCATATGGCACTAGAAAGAAGCCACTGAGGAACAGGCAGATTTATGTCACAAGAATGTCAGTGTAGGGGCTAACCATGCTCCCAGACAATTGCTAGAGAGGCTCCTGAAGCAAAAACAGAATGCAGGGAAGGTGCTGCATAAATCCAGGGAAGTGTACATACAATTATTTAGCTGTTGTGGAAGAGCTGTGGAAGCCAACCAATCTGTATATAGACAGAGTGTATAAGCATGGGGGTGGGCAGGGGCACCGTGTATGGGCTCTGTGTGTGTTCACATGTGCTAGACACATGTATGGATGCTGAGAATGGAAATGAGCAATGAAGTGTTGTTTGTACCTCTCCAGGATACTGGTTGCCATTGATTTTTCCTGTAAACTCTTTCTGTTGTTGTACTTCACTGTACATTAGCACTTTAGAAATGGAAAACATCGTCAAAGATTAAAGTAATTTTGCAACAATTTAAACACTTGCACTTTTACTATAGGACTGGAATTCAGCTGCTTCCTTCACTGCAGTTTTCACTTCCAAATAAAACACTCATAGCATTTAACCTAGCCATTGTAACTCCTAGGACGCTCTTGTATCTCTCTGCAGCTGCTTCACTTCCATGATCCTCCTATCACCAACACCTGTAACTCCTCTATCCTTCACCATATTCTCTTTTTGAAAGTTTGGAAATACGAGCAGTGAAGAGAGTTCATAATCTATGTTTCAAAATGTTAGTAAGTGCCCTGCAAACATACAGGCTGCCAGAGGATCTGATTTCTGAAAGCAACAATAAATCACTCCAAATACCTCACAAACAGTGTCATGGGCAGAGCACAAAAGAGCACTGACCACTGGAAGCCCAAAAGCCAGTGTTAGAACAAATAGGCTGAGCCTGTGGTTCTATCAGCACACTTTGAGCATTGTGTCACACATTTAAAGATATTTTACTTTGCCACTCAGATGAGAAGAGAAAGTCAAAACAATGGAGTAGTGTAAGTTTCACTGTCATTACTACGTTTTAGCTCAGTAATACAGCACTGAAACAGAATTACTAAGAATATCTTCTAGGACATTTTAGGTCATGTTTGGATGTTATTTTCATATCTTTCAATTAAGTGTGAATCATGAAACTAGTGACTGATTTTTTTTTACATGAAGTGGTACAAACCGTGGAAATTGGTATTTTCTCCTTCCTCCAACTGAGACTTTCCTTATTAGGAATTTTACTGTCATTTTTTTTAGAGCTTGAAAGACAGCATGAGCCATAAACAGATGTACTAAAAACATGAGGGGGCAATTTAACAATGCTAGGCCCCAAGGGAGAGCCACTTCCTCTCGTTTCCCTTAAAGTGTATTCTCTCATTAAATTGACAGGGTGGATGTGACTTGTGGTTAGATGAACTATCCCCCAGCTCAGTGAGCAACAAGAGGAAAGTCATGTTCCAAAGTCTTCCCATGGTCCTATGCTATGGTATGAACCACATCAGCATATTTTAAGTCTTATCCTGATTGAAGTTATGGCCAATGTCCCTTTTTAATAATTGTACTTTGATTCTGGGACAGGCCATAATTTCCTCTTGAAAGGAAAGCACTTATAAAATGTAGTATTATAAAACAGACAAACAAGCTGTTGTTGCTCATATATTGATGCTGCCATAAAGAACATTCGACCTAACCATGACATACCAGCATGAAGCTGTCCTCTTTGGGTCTCTAAATAGCAGAGAACTGTATTTCTAACCCATTGTTATAATTTTTGGAGGGAACCTACAGTGGCCTGTTAGACACTTTTGGGCTGAAGTGACCTATGAGTGCTTACATTCTTTGTACAATTTTACACAGTTTAGCAAAAACTGCAAAGAAAGTTTCCTTGCTGCTTTATCTTTAATCTACAGGAAGGAGTTGGTCTCTTCTCCCAGGCAATCAGCACCAGAACAAGAGGACATAGCCTCAAGCTGCACCAGAGGAAGTTCAGGCTCAAGGGGAGGAGAAAGTTCTTCACAGAGAGAGTTGTTAGCCACTGGACTGTGCGGCCCAGGAAGGTGGTGGAGTCACCATCCCTGGAGTTGTTCAAAAGAGGATTGGACGTGGCACTTGGTGCCATAGTTTAGTAGTCATGAGGTCTTGGGTGACAGGCTGGACTTGATGATCTTTGAGGTCTTTTTCAACCTTATTGATTCAATGATTCTATTCAATGATTCTATAATTTCAGCCTTTTTAGCACCAAAAAAGCAGCTTTCTCTAATCACTGTAACTGATCAGGAGGAGGAGATGAGCATTAGTATCAAGGTAGCACAAGACATTTAGAATATCCAGTGCCTCTAACCTTATCAATCATATACCAAAATCCTCAGAGAGCCAAAATCCCCAAGACAAGTGTCCCACAAGCCTTTAAGAGTACAGAAGAGAAGGCATTCCACAGGCAGACAGTAATATTTTTCCCAGGAGTTACACTGATCTTTTGTGAGCTTGAGCTGGGAAGGCTGCTGGACCCTGCAGGGACAGCAGCATTGATTCAACCCATCCATGCTAGCTTGCTTTCCCTCACAGCCAGCCCCAGCACTGCAGCTCTTCCTGTGTCCTGCCTAGCACAGGAATCATATTTGAACTGCACGCAAAACATATATGGCTCAAGAGCCACAGGATCTCTGTAGTTCTTCCCTTCCTCAAGCCCAAGTCCTGAAAGTATGCTAAAGGCAATCTCCCCAGGGACATGACTAGGTTACACTGCCTTGACAAGAAAACAGGAAACTTAGAGAAACTCTGCTTGGGGATTTCTGACACTAGGGAAAACAAGAAGGGGGAAAAGAGTTTATTCATAACATTGAAGTTGGAAAACAAGAAAGTTGGAAATAATCACAAGCAATCAAAACAAATATACTCCATTGTTTTTAAGACAGACACATCAGGCTCATTTCTCTTAGAATGTTCATTAAACTACATCCTAAGAGATCATCTCTTACACTCCCTGGCATCAGAGAGATGAAGAAATGACAAACTGTAGCAGACCAACCATAATAGAAAGAAGTGAGAACAAGTTTGGGCAAAATCTGAGATATAATTCAGAAAGAATTCTAACAAACTATGTCTCATTCTTAATCATTACTCAATTACATTTTAAGACTGGAGAGCCTACAACTTGTAGCTGTTACAAATCCAAGATGGAAGGATTCCTAACATTTCTCAAATATATATGTCTGTTGTCCAAGCTTTTTCCAGGTCATGTATATACCTTGTCCTATTAGGCTCTTCATAGCCAGGGATGGTAGAATAGAATGGAATGGAATGGAATGGAATGGAATGGAATGGAATGGAATGGAATGGAATAGAATAGAATAGAATAGAATAGAATAGAATAGAATAGAATAGAATAGAATAGACCTTTGAAATCATCAAGTCCAACCTGTCATCCAACACTATCTAATCAACCAAACCATGGCACCAAGCGCCCCATCCAGTCTCTTCCTAAACACCTCCAGGGATGGTGACTCCACCACCTCCCTGGGCATCACATTCCAATGGCAAATCACTCTATGAAGAACTTCTTCCTAACATCCAGCCTAAACCTCCCCTGGTGCAACTTGAGACTGTGTCTTCTTGTTCTGGTGCTGGTTGCATGGGAGAAGAGACCAACCCCCATCTGGCTACAACCTCCCTTCAGGTAGTTGCAGACAGCAATAAGGTCTGCCCTGAGCCTCCTCTTCTCCAGGCTAAGCAACCTCAGCTCCCTCAGCCTCTCCTTATAGGGCTTGTGCTCCAAACCCCTCCCCAGCTTTGTTGCCCTTCTCTGGACACGTTCCAGCAAGTCAACAACTTTCCTAAACTGAGGGGCCCAGAACTGGACACAGTACTCAAGGTGTGGCCTAACCAGTGCTGAGTATAGGGGCAGACTGACTTCCCAAAACCAAACAGATGTCAGCTTCTCTTCTAAGCTCTTTGTTTTTTGTTTCATTAATTTCCAGCTTTGTAGGGTCCTATATAGCCTGTTCTTATACTCAGCAATGCTGTCCTAGTGGGGGTCCCAACTATCAAATATGTAAGACTTCAAAATAATCATGACCTACCTACTCCTAAGCTGCCAAAAACACCTGCTTGACCTCCAGCCTCAGCTTCACTGAGGGGACAGACAATATTGATTGTTAAAACGAAAAAAAAAAACAAACCACAAAAAAGTATCTGAAGGAGGGTCTGCAAAGTTTACTTAGAAGGAAGTCTGATATGCCATTTTAAAATATTAAACCCTTTCAAGATCATCTGACTTCTCTAGAACTAATTCCATCTAAATATCTTTTTTTTTATGACTAGAGTCTTCTTCAACCTCCACCAGACAAAGCTATCCCAAATGAGGTCATACAAATCCCCCTCTTCCCTTTGTTAGCCCTTCATTTGTTGCAGTGTTTCCCTTTAAAGGAAAAACTACTTGGGCAACAGCATCATCATAAAACCTTGTGGGACGAGCCCATATCAGCCCCTTTTTTTCCAGTAGAGCAAAAATGAATTTGACAAGCAGAACATCCACAATCTAGTGAAACAGCAATTGGCAGCTGATGGTGGTCTACCAGAGGCAACTACCCTCCATCACGCATATTTTTAATGCATATTAACAGACCTTCTGATTAACCCAGTTTGTGGGCAAATAGATTTGCCTCCACAGTTGCTGCCATTTAGCACAGAAGGTGTTCATAAAGAACTGTGACTTTCTCCAGGTTAAGCTACTGTGTGGAGCTTAATCACTAACCAGAGGCTGTACAGAGCCGTTCAGTTGAGAGGCACAGCTGTAATGGCTCACAGAGTATTGTTACAGCCCAGCTGCACATAAATTAAACCCATTAGGCTTCAATGCACTCAGCTATCACAAAAGTGCTTCTTATTTTTTAAAAGAGTTATGGCAAAATCAATCCAACTGAATCAGACTGAAACTCTAGTGCAATCCACATTCTTTACTCTTTGGAAATGCAGTTTTCTATTATCTTTCCAAATGTGACAGGGAGAGAAGAGGGGACATTAATATTACAAAGAGCAGCTCTAGTTCAGAAAGTGTAAAAATAGCAACTTTCTATTCAACAGATGGGCTCTCAGCTCTCTGTTTCTGTGTGTGACTTTCACCTGATACAAACAAGCATAACATTGTTCAACACAATGGAGAGGAGAGGATAATCCACAGCAGCAGCTATGGTATGAAAGCAGTGGTATACTACCTGCTGATTCCTGTTAGTGGCCACAAACTAACCAGCTTCTTCCCACAAGAATAAAGTGGGTTCTGTTTTGATAAACTCACCACTCAACAACAGATAAGCTTGTCTTTCTTCCAAACCATCCTGGCAGTGCTATGGCTCACACACTTTGTAGGCCAGAACACAGTATCTCAGGAATGATGCATCAGATAATGAAACACGATTTTCATCCTGAAGTGGTAAAAAAAAATACTTCAGAACATGAAGAGCATCATGCTAGTTTAAGTCACTTTAACAGAACCAAAAGTTGTTTCTACCCAGCATGACTGGATGGGGTACCAGTGACGTTCCTTATGAGGTTTGTTGTTTGTGCAAAAAGGTATGTCATGATTCCCAAGATTAGTAAAAACATCTGGAGTAGTAACCTGGTAGTCAGGACACTAAACCAGGAAAATTCCATAACAATGGTTTGCTCCTGCTGGCCACACTGTTCCTGATACAGGCCAGGATGTCATTGGCCTTCTTGGCCACCTGGGCACACTGCTGGCTTGTGTTCAGCCTGCTATCAATCAGCACCCCTAGGTCTCTCTCTGCCTGGCTGCTCTCCAGCCACTCTGACCCCAGCCTGTAGCACTGCATGGGGTTATTGTGGCCAATGTGTAGAACCTGGCATTTAGATGTGTTAAATCTCATGCCATTTGACTCTGCCCATCTGTCCAGCCTGTGAATACATATACATAGAATACATAGAATAAACCAGGTTGGAAGAGACCTTCAAGATCATCGCGTCCAACCCATCAACCAATCCAACACCGCCCAAGCAACTAACCCACGGCACCAAGCACCCTGTCAAGTCTTCTCCTAAAAACCTCCAGTGATGGCGACTCCACCACCTCCCCAGGCAGCCCATTCCAATGTGCAATCACTCTTTCTGTATAGAACTTTTTTCTAACATCCAGCCTGAACCTCCCCTGGCGCAGCCTGAGACTGTGTCCCTCTGCAGACTAATCTGAAACAGTTTTTTTCATTAAACAATGATACACTTATTGTTGATTTTAATCAAGCACTGGCTTAGTGTTACCGCTGAATTTTTTTGTTACTCCTGTAAGCAGTGAGCTCTACAAAGATTATGAACATGTCTCAAACACTTCACTTTCCCATTAGCATTGCTGAGGGTGTAAGTCTGAAACCAGCAGAAAAAGCAGAATGCCCCAAATGAAAGTCACTGGTAGGGCACACAATCCCACTGGGTGAACTGGTAACTTCCCTACAGCAAATCCTGCTTTAGATACTCTAATGATATAAATTGGCATCAGTTTGGGATCAAATGACACGTATTCATTTACATTGGCTGAACAATCTACAAAACATGTAAAGAGTGAAAAAGACACAGAATAGTCTGAACTAACAGGCTGGACTCATACCCCATGAGCTTGAGTCAAACTGATGAAAATGAAGGCTTGAAAAAATACTGGAATAGGGCTGTTCAGATAAGTGGAAGGTGGCAGGGAAAGGAAATCTGGTGTTGTTACTGGAAATTCCTTATGTCAAAATATATTAACTTGATCAATGAAGAACATGCTCCCTCTCTAGTAATTCCCATAATCTTTACAGGACTCCAGCCAAGACATGGAGAAGAGAATGAATGTTCAAAATAAGTAAGAATCTTTCACAAATTCCTTAGTAAGTCAACATAAAAAGTGGAGGCAGTAAAACTTTAATTTATAGCTGTGATTAAAAAGCCTTTAATTGCCTATTTCACAATTTCCTTTAAAATGTTCTTTGGGAAGCACAATAATTTGATTCCACTGAGACTGTGCAAATGTTCAATTCTAGCAAGGAACGTGAACTTTATATAACCTCTGGAAAATAGTAATTATTTTTTTTTCTTTGCCTGATTTGTTGAGCTTTGGTATATTCACAGATCAAAAAACTGTCCCAAAAAGTAATTTTAGCATGTGCTTTGGAGCCTGAGGTAACTATCCCTCTTCTAGTCAGCTTAGACTCCTACCCTGCACTACTGCAAGACAGAGGCATTTGAGCCCTGGTTTCAATAAGAACCAGAGCAATTTTACATGGAAATGGATGGAGAACTAGCTTTGAAAATCCAACATCGCCATCTATTGGATGTCTATCCCAGATGAGATTCACAATTAAATAAACCAGCAAAGAGTTCCCTGGATTTTACACACCACAAATTCAGGTTCATTACTGGTAAATCAGGAAGACATTTTCTTAAGGCAGCAAGAGAACTTTTTAATATCCTAGCTTTAATTTCAATTAAGTCTCTTTCAGAAGTGATCTTTGTTTTGTTTAAGTGTTTGTTTTTTACAACAGAATCCATGCAGCAAAGCTGATTGGCAAGCTTAGAGCAAGAGAATTTAACTAAATTATTCAGGCAACTTTAAAAATCCCCTCCTTAAGCTATTTGGTTTCCATAGGAATTCATGTGTCTGGAAGTTTTATTCTGGGTTTGTTGGGGTTTTTTTTAAATAGAAGATGCTGTTCAGGCAACTCAGGTCTAAAAAAAACCCAGGAAAACTGTGAAAAGTAACCCTTCCTCTGAAAGTTTCCACATATAACATGTATGCTTTTAGTAGAAGCTCTTCCATTCAGTCTTCATTTCTAAAATAGTCCAGCTCCTGTGCAATACAAGACAGTTTACTACAATGATAATAAAAAATAAAAGAGAAGCTCTTTTCCAGAATGCTGAGTTTTAGCAGCACAAGTTGCACTCAGCTGCAGTACATGCCAGTCGGCCTGTCTGCACCCTAGCTGTGCGCACAATAATGCAGCGCTGCCATTGCACCAGTGTCACACCCAAAAGAGCCTGAAGCACCTTAACATCCCTGTCACCAAACTCCTCTTGACTGCCTGCTCCTTTATACTATTCCTGTCTTCAGCAGCACAAGCCTGATGATTTTTCTCACAGAATGTATTCTTTTAAAAGGCATCAGGAGTTAGCAGCAGATACTTTATAAGCTCAAGTATAAATTAGCCATTTTCATCCAACAACAAAGATTCCAGGTTTCACATCTGGGTGAAAACAGAGTCCAGCCCCAAGATCCTAGTGCAATACATGGGAGCAGCTGCACTCAGGTGGGCAACAAAGCAAGTCCAAAACAGGCTACAAAGAAAAGATCTTTTTATTATGCAGAATTTATAACTCAAATTTTGCTCTAGCCCTGCCATCCTCCTCCTGCAAAATTTAGATATTCTGTGAAAAGCCAGAAACATGCTGAGTTTTGCTCAGCATTGCTCAGTTTGTGAGCCAAACTTTGGCTCTACCTTGTGAATCTTCTACTGTAAATATTGGTTATTTAAGAATGTCTATAGACAGCAAAATTTAAATGCTTATTCCTTTAGTCTATGACTGTTGGAATCCAGAGTTTTGGTTCTGTTTACTGGTAAAATTTAAACCTCCCTGGAGGCTTAGATTTGAAATACCTTTACACTTTTAACACTGTATGAAATCAGTGGTATGTGAGACTGAGTGAGTTTAGGATCATCTCAAAGTCACATGGGAAAATCTGTATTTTCCTGAGGTATATAAACATGAAATGCTCATCAGGGTAGCTCAGAACTAGAATAGCTCACAGTTCCTGAGGACATTTAGAAAAACAGAGCAACCTTCTGGAATGAAATGTTAGGAACTTGTTATCCACAAAGACAATTATGTGGGTATCACAAGGCTGCAGGAGGGAATGCAAGCTTTAACAAGCAAAGAACTGCTTTTATTGTAACTAGAAGATCTTTAAGGTCCCTTCCAACCCAAATCATTCTGTTTCTCTGAGATATTTATCACAAGACTCCTAAGGTTTGAAGGATTTTGGTTTTTTAATGCAGATACATATGTTTTCTTATGCTCAGCTTTCTTGCTTTTTCATACAAATCAAGCAAATGACCAAACACATGAAATTCAGCAGTATGGTGTCACCGACTGGAGGACACAGTCTCAAGCTGCACCAGGGGAAGTTTAGGCTCGAGGTGAAGAGAAAGTTCTTCACTGAGAGAGTCATTTGCCATTGGAATGGGCTGCCCAGGGAGGTGGTGGAGTCACCATCCCTGGAGGTGTTCAAGAGGTGTCCAATCAGATGTGGCACTTGGTGCCATGGTCTAGTCATGAGGTCTGTGGTTACAGGTTGGACTTGATGATCTTTGAGGTCTCTTCCAACCTTGGTGATACTGTGATATTGTGTTCCTGAAATTATTGTCATTATGCACAAAGAGTAGGTGCTAATTACCTGCAGAGCCATCTTGAAAATGTGCCTATAAATACCGGAGCTACAAACTCCCAGTGTGGGATTTAGCTGCCAGGTATTTTATGGTCAGCATAAAATCAGATGGCCTGTAGCAGTGGAATTATTGTATGTCTATTGTTACATTTTATGAACATTTTACATTTGGAAAAAGAAATTCTCATTGTCTTTGGTCTTGTTAGAAGAGGTTTTAGTGAACTCAGAGATATTAGGCTATGAACTACCATAACTTCAGTGAAAGCAGAGTCACTTCACCAGCTGCCAATTAGGCAGTGCTGCAAAACAGGGAGTAAGTGTTACAAATTTTTAAAATACTTCTTTTGAACAACCTGAACAAAATGCTCTGCTCCTCTCAGCTGCCTTCTTGTAATTCTATACTATTAATACTTACAAAAAGTGCATTAAATTTCTCTTGAAAGCAGCAAAAGTATTTCTATACAATCTAGTAGACAATTTTCACGTCAGAAACAAAAGCATACAAATGTTATCCTTGATTCTAGTTCTTTCAGTACCATTGAGAAAGCTGGAATCGACACAACTCTCTTCACTTCCTGCAGCTTTCCTTTAGGCACAGCACATTGCACTTGAGTGTGTTCATCATGCCAGATAGCATCACCATCATCACATGGTGCATTGCAGAATTTGGGAAGAAAGAGGAAAAAAATTGGAGGGTAAAGAATTTGCTAGAGGAAAAACATTGTCATATAGACTCTTGCCCTGACTTCATCTCTTCAACTTACACCTAGCTCAATAGAAATGTAGTACAAGTGTTCCACTTGAGGCATTCTGCAACCCTGCTGCGTGCTCATCCAGAGAGGTGAGAGACCATTAAAATCAAAGAGTAAATCTCAACAATAAAAGCTAAGGCTTCCAACACTGAACTCTCATCCAAACACATCTACTTAATCAGGATTATGTGTTCTTGATTTTTTTCAACAGGTGTTCACTTAAACAAACATGAATGCTCTGAAAAATCTCTTAGCACCAAGAAGATTAAACAAATGATACTGAGTTTTTGGTTTTTGTATACACACTATCCTCAGCTATTCATACACTTCCACTTACAGCAATGAATTAGAGCTCTAAAAGACTGACTAAAGCAGCAACATGTTCTGTGTTTGAACAAGTAAGACTTAGTGATAAAAGCCAGCAACTGCCCTCTAACCTCCAGGGTAAGTACCTCTTACTAAAATGTGTATGCTTGAAATTACTGCAAGGCAAATTGTTCTTCTATTTTCCAAACAAAGCAACCCATGAATCCAACACTCAGGCAAAGAGAGTTAAATCATAAAGCAGGGAAAGTGACACAGACAATGAGTCAGTACTTGGGAACCACAAAGACAGAATTCATATGCATTGACTATGCTGACACCTAATGAGGTGCTAGAAAGGCTCTGCCTCTTTTAGCAAGCTGGAGGACTGGTCCCTAGAGAGGACCAGACAGAAAGCCTACAGTTCTCATGGTGGGTGGCTATTCCCTGAAAACCAGCAAAGCCTTTGGGATTTTAATTCATAGTGGCACAGGAAAGAAATTCAAACCTTCACTGAGCTGACACTCAGAAGTCACCCTACTAAAAAGGACTCCCAGGGACATCCTGCCCTTAAATAAAGTAGGACTATGGGAAAGCTTTCCGTTCTTGCTAGATCTAGGATAGAGATTCACTAAGGAATAATCTCCTCTAAATGAAAGCAAGGTACTGGGGTTCTAGACAGTTTTATCTTTCCCCCTATGTTGTGTCAAGAGAAACAAAGTGCTGAATAGGCTGCATTTATAAAGTTCAGGAAGACCCAAAGTGTTCCTAGATCTGAGAAGATGCGGGCAGAAAATGTATACAGCAAAACTGCTAATTTTTTTCACCCTTCTTCGTGTGAAGTCATTAAGACAGTATGCTTCATCAAAGTTGAGGAAATCTCATTTAAAAGTGAGATGATAAGGAAAAATTGTCAGACATTTTGGAATTGTAACCTCATGAGATAGGAGCCAAAGGCAGCAGATAGATGGTGCACAACAGGGCTGGCCAGGGACTGGAACTGGGAACAACAGCATTCCTGACTCCCACTCAGCTTGAAGCTGTATGGAAGTTAGAAACCTCTGTCTCAGAAGGAATAGTATCTTGTCACTGATCAGCAGAACCTCAAAAGTTCTAAGCAGGTCCATTTCCATTTGATGGCAAATAAACTCTATTTGGAAAAGTCACACCACCTTGGATGGGTTGCTGAACCCTGATATCCAATAATATTCTTAGCAGTTCACTTCCTTCTGGAGATGAAACACCGTAACTTATTCAAACCCCTCTGCTCTCTGCACAGCCAGAAGAACTTTAAATAGCATTTCAATGAATTCAAAACTACATGATTTGATTTTGAATCACAGCTGCAATTTCTTTCTCCCTTTCAGACAGCATGGTATTTAACAGGACAGTGTGAAGGTTCAAGAACATTTTCTGTAAGTCAGAATAAATTACACAGTGCTAGCAGAACAGCAGAAAGAGGCATTTTTGTGAGCTAAATCATTGCAGTTGTGTTATTGTAGAATGCTGAATCTAGACTTTTATCCAGAAAGAGTAATGGAAAAATCAGCCATAGACCTCCTGATTGCATTAAACTGGCAAGAGTGTGGCTAGTTACAATGAAAGCAAAGTGTTCTTGTCTCAAATTAATACCCACACCCATCACTGGCACCAACAGACTCAGTCATAAGAAATGTTCATTTAGAAGCAGTAATGAAACAATTTAGCATCAAAATCTAACCTGGCATCTGAATTTGCTATTTCTATACTGATTTTGAAATGCCAAACATCCCATGGGCCCTCCACGCCTCAATCAAAGCTGGCAATGTCAGTTAGAAGTTCAGAAGCCAGGTCACATTTCCAAACTTTTGAAAATCCTGTTTGGTTTCAAAGCTTGGGGATTAAAATTTGCAGGATAGGCGAGGAATGCATGCAAACAAGATGAAAGGGAGTTCTAGTGTAGTGCCTAATTTGATAGAACTCAGTTTTCATGTGACACTGGAATAGAAAAACTGAAATTTAAGAGCATCCTGGAAGAAAACAATTTTTCATGCCTTGGAAGTGACACAGCTATTATTACCCTTCCTTCTTCCAGTCTCTGCCATTATCTTCTGTTATTCCAGGAGTGTGGCTGGAGCCCTTACCAGTGAAGACTGAGGTAAAGAAGTCATTGAGAACCTCAGCCTTCACCATGTCACCTGTCACCAGTTCACCTGTTTCCTTTCTGAGGGGGGCCACACCATCCCTAGTCTTCTTTTTACCATTAATATACCTATAGAAATTTTTACTGATCCCCTTGATCTCCCTGGCTAGATATAATTCTGAGCTTTAGCTTTTCAAACCAGGTCTTCTGCTGCTCAGGCAGCTTCCTTACATGCCCCCTATTCCAGCTGTCCTTTCTTCCACTCCTTGTAGAATTTCTTGTGTGCCAGCATGTCCAGGAGCTCCTTGCTCATCCAGGCAGGTCTCTTAACATACTTTCCTGCTTTCCATGATACTTTGGCCAGCAGAAAGCTCTTTCTATCCCACTCTTTCTATCCACCTAACAAGACTTTACTTTCCTTTATTTTCGTTTGGTTTGGTTTTGGTTATGTTTGGAGGGTGGGGTGGTGGTTTCGGTTTTTTTGTTTGTTTGTTTTGAGGAGTGTGTGTTTTTGTTTTGGTTTGTTTGGTGGTTTGGTTGGGTCTTCCCTTCCCTTTTCCTTTCCTAGTTGATGACGCTCATCTTTTCCAGCCGGGCGGTACTTGCCCTGGGCCACACCCCCTCCCCCTGACGGCCGGCACGATCCCTAGCTGGTGCCTCTTCATATAGTTACTACGCATGCCCCATCTCTCAATCGCTTCCTGCTGACTGAGCACCGCGGATGAGAACTGGCGGGGCTCTACCATTCTACATCCCTCTCATAGATTTAACCGCGCCTGAGGCCTTTCGGGGCCTCTGAGAGGGTAGCCCCCAGCCACCCCGCGCCCTCAGAGCTACCCTGCACACAGCCTAATAGGGGCCTGTCCCAGTGCTACCACCACAGGGGCAGTTTCAAGGTAACAACATCGCAGTGAACCCAAACACCTACTTTCCTGGTGCGCGGAAGAGCTGAGCAAGAGGCTCCTGTTAAGAGCCAGAACATGGCGGCCGCGGCGCGGCAGTGGCCTGACCCCTCTCTGCCTCTCGCCCTCTGCCTGAAGCGAGCCCGCGCTCCACCACCGCGAGGCAGCCCCCAGCCCACCCCTGCATCGCGCGCCCTAACGAAACTGCAATTCCCAGCAGTCTGCGCGCGGCATCCCCCTATTGGCTGGCGGCTGCAGGAAGTGGTGGGTGGGGTGAAGGGTGAGGAGCGCGAGACTAGCAGCGGCCGGAAGCGAAGGCGCAGGTCGGGCTGGGGGTGCGCGGGGGTGGGCCCGGCTCTGGTGGGGGTGGAGGTGCCATGGGGCGCGCTGGCCTAAGTCCGGCTCCTTATCTCGGGGGGCGAGTTAGGATTGAGGACACAGAGCCCGGACCGGCTGCCTGGAGCCTGGTCCGGGGGCAGTGTGTGGGGGTTTTGTGTGGCTGAAGGGGAACACAGTGCAAACGGGGGCAAACACAGTGCACGCAGTCTGCTGGGATCCAGGGTGGGTGAGAGGGTGCTGAGGCTTGTGGGTGGGCAAATGTGTGTGACTTCAGCTCCTCTGTAAGGGAAAATCCGTATCATGGTGCTGTTCTAGTCCTGGGAAACTGCATTTGTGAATTAACGTATTTGTGGAAACAGTGTACTGCCCCCGTGACGCTGTATAGTGCGTAATGTATGTGTAAAGTGTTTCCCTTAGGTGATGTCAAGAGTGCTTTTAAGTACTTCAGAGATTCATTTGCTGACACGACATATATGTTATGCTTATTGGGGGTTATTTCTTTCTCATTTCTAACACCCTAATTCCTCTAAGGAGTCCAACATGGAAGAGTTTAAAGATGCAAGCCTTCCTGAGAAATTTCTTGACCAATTAAAACTTTCTGATCAGAAGTCTTCAGAGACTGCCCCCAAAGATGCACAGACTTCCCAAAATACTGAAAGTGGATGTACATCATCTTTAGCCAAAGATCCCACAACAACAGACGAGAGTTTCCATGACTGTCATGACTCCTTTGAGGCAAAAGAACCCGTGTTGGATGATGATGGAAATTTACAGAATGATGAGAATAGCTCAAGGAAGCAGACAGAACTAGATGAAGAATACTTGCTAGAACTAGAAAAAGATATGCCAGAGGAAGAAAAACAGGTAATTCAAAGTTGAATATAAAAGGACGCATTATCAGTGTCTGAATTCAGTTTCTGAATGGTTTGTGTGTGTCATAAAAATGGACCTTCAAAACTCTCTAGTTTCACTGTTCTTAATTTCTCCTTTTAGGTATCAAATAGTTTTGTTAGATTTCCTTGCTGTTCTGACCCATTCCAGTGCAGATTTTTGTCTTACTTTCACCAGTGTGTAGATTTCCTGTGACTCAGATTATAAGAAACAAAAATCTTTCTGTTTCACGTTACTTAGTTTGTATGCATTCATTGTTTTCACCCAATTAGTTGCAAGGTGCTTTTCCAAAACTTGGAGCAGGTCTCAGGGTAGCTTTCCTATCTGAAAGGCCAGTTTAAGTAATATAAGTAATTGGGATTAAATTTGAAAATGTCCCTATAAATTACTTGGCTTTCATCAAACAAACACAGCAGATATGTGGGCTTCTTTATTTTCAGTATAGTTATGTTGAACAAAATGTTTGGTTAAGAAACTGGGTGATGTCATTAGGTGTAATGAAACAGATCTTGGGTGGGTCCAAGGGTCTCTGTAAAGGTATTTACACCCCTGTAAGTCTCTGTGAACCAGTTCTTTTGACCCTCAGTCAGTGACTTAACAGCACATTGTTTCCAAGGTTCTGAGATACTATGGTCATCTAGTAGGTAGAAAAAGACCCTTTTTTAGCTTGGGTTTTTTTCTGACTTTGAGAAAACTTGTTAAAGTTGTGGCTTAAATAGTTCCCTTGCTTGTAATGAGGGATATCTGACCAAAATTTGTCACTGAAGGCAAAAAGGTATTTTTTCATCTGTAGTGCAGATCATTATGTTAATGTACAAGTTCCTTGAGGTGGATACCAGTGGGGAAAAAAACATGAAATATTATCTCCCTGAAGTAGGAATGAGCCTGAATCTTGACACTTGTCTACCACTTGACCTTGTGGAAATCACTGCATATGTATCTCAACCTATCTCCCAGTTTTGACCTCTGTAAAATGGGGATTATGATGCTTGCTGGTTGTAATACTTTGAGATCCAGTAATGAATAAGGTGGGGGGTGAGACTGCGAATGTGAAAGAGTTACCTACTGCATTCCTTGCCCCAAAAGTGCCTCTGGAGTTCATCTAGTTCAGCTTCCTGCTCCAAGTTAAGTCACATAGATCAGACTGCCCAGAGCCACCCAAACATCTCAGAATCTGGCCCTTCTTTTTCTGCATGCCTATAAAAAATCGAGTCAGTCTCCATTTTCTCTTGCCATGAAGCCTCCTCTGAGCCACCTTTTCCTAAGGCTGAACAAACGTAGTTCTTCTAGGCTGTCTACTTAAGTCATGATCTTGAGTGTCCTAATCATCCTGAGAGCTGGACTCCCTCTGGGAAGTTGATAGCTTTTTGGACAGAGTGGAGAGGGCAAAAATCACTTTGCCTGACCTACATCACATTGTCCTTGCATTTTTCCAGTTTAGACTAATTAGTCCCTATTCTCTACTTGTATTTGTTGCGTGTACAAGGAGCGTTGTCATCCTGAGTCATAATGAGGCTTTTGCAGCAGCCTGTAACTTGAAAGCAGCATGAGAGTTTCATAACCAGAATGATAAAAGCTATGAGAAAATTATGCCATAGAGTTAACTCTGGAAAGTTAGTGTGGGGTGTCCCTGCCCATGGCAGGGGGGTTGGAACTTAGATGATCCTTGTGGTCCCTTCCAACTCTGATACTATGATGCTATGAAAGAGCAGCAGGCTGGGAAATTTGGTGTCTTTTTTTTTCATCCTGCTTCTGTTTCTATTGTATGTCAGGTAATCATCTAAAGCTTGCCTTCTGTAAAATGAGCAAAAGAATCATGCATGTTGACTATGTGGACTTAGCTTTGTGGAACTCCATTGAAAGGTGCTCTGGGAGTACAAAATAATAACTGTTTAAAGCTGCAAAGATTTCTTTAGCGGAAGTATGGAGACAGCTGCAGTTCTCATCTTTCTCTCTGTTTGTTTCCAGTGGTCAGTTGTGCCTTTCAGTTTGGTTTGTGAGGATACCAAATGAAACGGAGTAGAGATCCCATCCCTTAGTATCACCATGACTCTTAGATTTGCAATACTTGCGTAGTGAACTTTGTGCTGCATAGAGAGCTATTTGAGTGGATGATAGAGGTAGTCTTTAAATGACAGGTTTTTTTCTCTAGCAAAACATTGTTGGTATCACTTACAAGCAGAACCTGTGAAATTCAGAATCTCAAGAGAAATGGGAAGCTTACAGCAGCTGTTATAACTACTGGAGTAGCCCATCTGCATGATCTTCCCCTGCATCACTTTATATTGTCTGTGTAGTAACACCATGCAGATTGGTGATTCCTGAATTCCTCAACTTCCCTGATAGTGCTTGGAATTGATGGCTACAAATGTTGTGTTATTTTTAAAAGTGAAACATTCTTTACAGTTTGATTGTCAGAAGAAGCTGTTGAATGATGCCACTTCTATGAAAAATTACTGCAGCTGTGGGCTGAAAACAGCTGCTGTACATCCGTTTATTCAGAGGTTTTAAAACATTTGAAACCTCCTTACAACTGCTCAAATGGATGTTTTTAAGAGCAGTAATTTACTAGTTATTTGATTTTTGTTGTTGTTGCAGCAGGAGAAGATGAGGCAGAAATATTCAGAGCTCATCTGTTGGACTGTTTAGTAGGAGTGACCAGGCACTGCAGCAGTGCTATGTTTGCTACTTAGGCAGTCCTTGATCAGTTATGCCCCCTGCTGCCTCCTTCATTGTGCTAGCACACCTCTCCCTGGGAGTGTGCAGTGAGCACTGATTCAGGTGAAAAATAACACAGCGTTTTTAGATCAAGGGCACTGCTGGTAGAAGTAGATATCAAATGGCAGCCTTCTGATGGCACACAGGGTTAGATGGATTGTCTTCATTTAGACTATTTGCCTAAAGAAGAAAAACTTGCTATGAACTGTGCTGGCTGCACCAATCATAAACTGTGCACTCAAGTGGTAAGGGATGCTGGATGTTAGCCCTGCTCAAATGAGATTTATGGAGCTGCACCTCAATACTTACTTAGGATTTTTAAACTAAGTCCATTGTTCCATTTTAGCAGCTTTAATAAAGGAGTTCTTTTGAGTGATGTCCCCCAGTAATTAATCTGTAGGTAAGGAAGTCTCTCATTTCTTCTGGAGATGTAAAGTGAGGTTCTAGTCCTTGCTCAGTGTATTTATGCAAACCCTGGGTGCAAGCCTTCATGGTAGCAGTTCTGAGTAGAAATTCTCATCACTGCTGCTGCAGAGATCAAGGTGAAAGGGCAAGTGGCTGTGTATTTTCCCTCTATTATATTTCTAGAGCTTCATAGAGTGAGATTTCTATTTAAGCAACAGGAATTACTCATAGGGAAGTACTACCACTCTGCACAATGAGGCCAAAATAAGAATTTGAAGGGGTATTAAGACACAAGCCTGCAAGAAATAGTCTTAAAAATAGATGGTTACCTGCCTGGACTTGCAGCTCTGAGCTTTTTAAGAATTAAGTAGCCTGAAACAAAATTCACTTTTATAAGATGATGTTGTTGTCGTCATCGTTTCCAGAGCATGCGGATTACTGCCTTAGCAGAAGCACTGAGCAGTAAATTGCTTTTGATGCATTACAAACAGATTTTTCTGGTTAGTTGTCATTGACAGTGATGGCTTTGACGTTGGTCTGGTCTGCAGAATTAATCAGAAGACACTCAACAGCTGTTACATGGTAATTGTTTCAGTCTGACCCAGTCCTCTTCTGGAGAGGCACCCATTAATTATGAGTTTATCCAGCAGCAAGATTTGAATCCCTCATGCTTTTCCATTGTGACAGATGTTGTCTTGGTTTTGAGGCCTTGTCTGGCAAAGACTTAAGCACCTGGCTTAGTAAGCTCTTATTTTGGTTATAGGGTGCTCATTTCTAGCTGCTGTAAGACCCTGGAATAAATATCTAGTATTCCTCAAAAGCATTTCCTATCCTTGAGCTGTTGACTGTGCATTAGAGCTACACTGGCTGGAATCATGCTCAGCTTCTCTTTTAAGGCTAGGAAATGTGTCAGCAAGACAAGGAACACAGCTCTAGTAGTGAAGATTCTCGGTTAGCATCTTGTTAGCAACTCTGTAAGAACTGAGTGAAACTGATCGTTGAGAAAGAGTGGTTTTGAGTTATATCTTTTTTCAGTTACTGGGTTAAACAGTTAAACTTCTTTCAATGTTCTGTTCCTGTTTTCTTCAGAAGTTCTAGGATGTGTTAGAAAATATTGTCTTGAGAAATTTATTTCAGCTGCTCCTCTCTGCTCTCTTCCTCATGCTCCAGGTTGATTCCATTGTTCTTTCATAAATTATAGCTTCTGTGTAGAACTTGTTTTTCCAGGGGTTGAAGAATGGATCTGGGATTTCTTCTGAGACCTCTTCCTGTGTGTAGTTGTTCATTTCAGCACATGATGTTTTCCTAGTTCTACCTGTCCAGTAGTAGCCTCACCTCTGTCAAAGCTGCTGTTTTTTTCTGTAGGATTTACAAAATAAAAGCTAAGGTACAAAATGGAAGATGGGATACACAAAGTCCTCAGGTGTTGATGCTTGGAGACAGCCTCAGAACGCTTTCCAGGAAGAACTATGTCCTTGGACCAAAAAAATCAGGTTATTATTACAACACAACTGACTGTGCACTGGTAAAAGTTACTGCATAAATTACTGACAAATACCAGTAAGGAATTTATCTTCTGTGAACAATTCTCATCAGCATTCAGACAGTTGGGTTTTGAGGGCATCACAATGGAATCTTTTGAAATGTAATAAAAGGTGATCCCCTTATTCAGATGACCTAACTTATTAACCTGAATCCTGTATACAGTGCAGCACAATACAAAAGGTGCTATTGTTTTGGATAAATCAGAGGAAAAGATGGATTGCTAGGCTGAAACTGCCCTGTCTTACAGCTTGCAAAATGGGACAAACTGTTCTGCTACATTTTCTGATTTAATCAAACTTGGAGAAGAAAATTGGAGACGTATATCTGTGCCTACAGGAGTAATTAATTCCTAGTGCTGGTGAGAATAACTTGGATAAAATGTGGTGTTACGATCCCCCTGTAGTTCTTTAAATTTTTAAGCAACCATAAGTCTTCTGCTGGATGGCAGTTTAAGAGAAAGAGTGAAAGAGTATACTTTCACCTTCCTTTCAGTACTGCTCTCTGATTTTTAGTCATATATTTGCTTTTGCATTTCTCTGGGTGGTGCTGGTAGTGCCAAACTGAGACCTTTTTGACTTGAATAGAATAGAATTAACCAGGTTGGAAAGGACCTTCGAGATCATCGTGTCCAACCTATCACCCAACACCATCTAATCAACTAAACCATGGCACCAAGCACCCCATCCAGTCTCTTCCTAAACACCTCCAGGGATGGTGACTCCACCACCTCCCTGAGCAGAGAAAATGAGATGATGGATTAAGTGGTCGGCCCCTTTTTTTCTGCCTGGGGCTGTTGCTTGTGGAACAGGAGTGACTGAATGGCACATATTGTCACTTAGGAATAGTCTCAGTTAGTTTGACATGTTAACTTCAACTGACTGTCAGGGATGGATGTGACCTGTTGTCTGTGGAAGTGCTGCTCACAATTTGAGCACAGGTAGTGATGTACCATGGAGTTACAGCAAGCAGAGGTCAGCCACAGTCTGGCAATGTTTATTACTCTACCCCTTGAGCAGAGAGGGCAGATTTGGCACAGTCTTTGCAGCTCTTAGCAAGATTTGGGAAAGGCTTTTTTGAGTGACTACAACCTTAAGCTGAAATTAAACTCCTCTTAAGTGTGTGGTACAGCAGTAGCCTCACACAACTGCAGGGGGAAGCAGATGACTACTAATGGATGACTTAGAACTGGAATTTGAAACTGAAAAAATAATGCTCCTTATCTGTTCAAATTCCTTGCTTCTGTGCACCCTTTGAACTCTTGTAATTTTAAATTGGCTGCTGCTTGGTGACCTTACAAAAGGGTACATGAGATGCAGATGTGCATTGTCACACTGTATAAATAGCCTTGCAGGGAAGAGGGAATCTGCATTTGCTGCTCTTGACAAAACTGGAGCCAAGAAGAGTTCCCTACCAATGTTAAATCAATTGATCAAATAAAATGCATAGGAACAGCCAGAGGAAGCATAGTTGGAAGCATTACAAACTGAGGGGGTTTGTCCTTCATCTCTCAGCAGCTATTTTTAAGGATTTCACTTCCAGCATTTTTATTATATTGGTTACTTCCAAAACAGTGAAAATGTGTAGGTTGCTTTTCTCTCTGATAGCAGAATAATGCTTCAGTGCTTTTACTTTTAACCCTGAGGTTTTTGGCACTGCAGCTAAGGTCTGGGGACTGCATTTGATGCCCTTTCTTTTTGACTTACTGCACTTTATTGTCAGAACACCAAGCGCTTTTAGTTTCTTCAGCGTATGAACGACTGCAATTCAGTAACCGAATCTGCAGATATTTTCAATCAGACTACTGGTTAAATGTAGTAATTCCTTTGGGACTTTGTTGTTGTTACTTTATGCATCAAAAACTAGTGCCTGTCACTTGGTATTTGTCATCAATTTGCCCAAAAAACCCAAACATTAAGATTTTGCTGACTTTGGAACGGCAGAAAATCATAGTGGAGCGTGAGTTAGGGAAGTTGTGCCTGACCCTAATGTCACATATATGAGCAGCCTGAGGGAATGTAATGGGCCAAGATATCTTTAGGCAGAGCATTCTAGGAGTTCAGTCTGACCTACTTCCCTCACTGAGGAAAAGGAAACCTGCCCTGCAGCTACTTGGTTCTTTTGCTGAAAAATGAGTGGGTGGGGACACTGGAATGACATTGTGCAAAATTTGTCCCAAGGACAAGTCACTTGCAATTTTTTCAGTCTGGGCTGATATGATCACTGTAAACTGATGACCAGTCAATTTGCAGTCGTCTGTTGAAGCTGGAAATCTAGCATGCTGAGTGAAGAGGTTATGTCTTCTAGCAGTGGTTTGGTTTTGGCTGGTTTATGGGTTTTTTTACCCTGTATTTGAATAGAGGGCAGATTCTGAGGGCATTCATTGGAGCAGTCCTTTCATGTTAAATATAAATCCATCCAAAATAGTTGACTTTCCACTGCTTTTGTGTTAGGATTTTCTGTTTAAGAAATGTATATGTGGAGGAATAAGTGATGTATTTGTTCCACAAGTAATTACTGTGCTTGTGAGGGTAGGCCGTTTAGGGCTTCAGGGCTGTGGCGTGTGGCAGCTTCTGTCCTTCTTCCCCACGAGCTTCCCCAGCTCACACCTAACCACCTAAGCATGAGGAGGAACTTCTTTACTGTAGGGGTGATAGGGCACTAGAGCAGGCTGCCCAGGGAGCTTATGGAATCTCAGGCTCTGGAGACTTTTAAAATCCACCTGGATGTGTTGCTATGTGACCTTCTCTAGGTGAACCTGCCTTGGTAGGGAGGTTGAGCTAGATGATCTCCAGAGGTCCCTTCTGATCTCTACCATTCTGTGATATACCAAGGAAGAGGCTTTTGGGGGAGGAGTTTTATTGAGTCATCAGCTCCCCAGTGTCCCAGTCTGAGAGTCATTAAACTATTTGGTTGCTCAGAACATCACTGCCCATGTTTCTCTGGTGTTCAAAGCCATACCTTGGTCTGTCTTCTGTGCTGTTGAGACTTCAGGTCACAACCCTTTTGGCTGCCTGAGAAGGAATCTCACAATTGAAGAGTTTTCTGTTGTTCCTTTTTCTTAAAAAAAAAGTCTATTTTAAGCTTAGTCAGCCCTATGAGGAGAGGCTGAGGGAGCTGGGGTGGCTTAGCCTGGAGAAGAGGAGGCTCAGGGGAGACCTTACTGCTCTCTACAACTACCTGAAGGGAGGTTGTAGCCAGGTGGGGGTTGGTCTCTTCTCCCAGGCAACCAGCACCAGAACAAGAGGAAACAGTCTCAAGCTGCACCAGGGGAGCTTTAGGCTAGATATTAGGAAGAAGTTCTTCATTGAAAGAGTGATTGGCCATTGGAATGTGCTGCCCAGGGAGGTGGTGGAGTCACCATCCCTGGAGGTGTTTAGGAAGAGACTGGATGGGGCGCTTGGTGCCATGGTTTAATTGATTAGATGGTGTTGGATGATAGGTTGGACTCGGTGATCTCAAAGGTCTCTTCCAACCTGGCTAATTCTATTCTATATTCTCCTGAAGCCTTCTTGATTTATAAATCACTTTACATTAGTGTTTAATACTTGACTGAGGTAACCACATAATATTTTGCAATAAATTTAATAAAATGAAACAAAATAGTGCTGATAATGCAGGCATAGCTTTTAATCCACTATGCCTTGATTTTAGTATTTCTGTATCGGGAGTACTGTAACTCTGCTGTAGTTCTCATTTTGCACAAAAAATTTCTTCCCTTATTGTAGAGGTTTGACTCTACCTTATGCAACAGTGAATCAGTGGCACTTAAAGGCCAATTCTAAATAGGTCATGAGCAATGAAGTCAGTAGGGCCAATGTCTCAAGGATCCTTTTTGTTGAAGGAGGGCTGTCTGTGTAGACCTTTCATATTTTCCAGTAGATCTTCCATATTTTCCTAACCTGTTCTGTGCTGAAATTTGATTGCTTTGTTCACTGCTACGAAAATTACTTCTGTGGTGCTAACCTTCACTCTATGACTTTCACTCAGCTCAAGATGTTTTAAAAACTCCTTTCTGTGGAGGGCCAGCAGTGTGTGGCAGTGACCTTGCTGGAGCTGTGCTGCGTGGCACTTTGACAGTTTGGGTACAGCTTTCAAATGCAGTTATGTACTCCCTGTGCTGAACAACAAAATCCTGCACATGCACAAAGAATTTGTGCTTTCAATTTGTGCTTTTTTGGCACACTTGTGTTTAGAAAGCACCAACATCAGTGCAGGTGACATTGTGGAAGGACTTGTGTCGGTTTGTCAACCCACCCTTGGGGAAAGCCAGTTTCTAAGTAGTGGTGCCTATTTTGTCTGCCCTATATTTTGTTGTATTTGTTTAAATATGAGGAGCAAAAAGTACTAGAAGACATATTTAATAGGCAATAGGAAAAAACATGAGTGATCTAGGCATGTTTCAGAAGGGTTGGATGGTCTTTCATTATGTAATTTTATGTATCACAACTGAATGCCCTTCCCCAGTGCCTCGTTTTCAGACCATTGTGATCCGTTATTACTAAGAAGGTGACAATGGTAAGGTGAATTACTTTCCAAAACCAATGAAAGCAAGAGGAGAGAGCCTTTGATTTTGTATTGTTTGTCAGCTGCTTGGCATAGCTGTGAGATGGTGCAGTGCTCCACAAAGAGTACTATATTTAGCTGTTTCCAAGGAGATGTTCTGTGCGATATTGATAATTGCATTAATCCTTGATTTACACAATCTGCAGGAAAGGAAACTGCTCCTTTTCCTAGTGTTGGCTTTTTAATTGCTCAATGATCTGTAATTCATAGACACCTTGGTTTAGGTCCTTTGTGTATGCATGCGTGTTGGGGACAAAAATCAGTGGCCAAATGATCGTTTTTCTACCCTAGAAATTATTCATGAACATGAGCATTGCTTCTTGATGTTACTGCCTTACACTTGCTTTGTTTGTGTGTGTGTGAGGTATGTCTGCATGTGAAAGTCTGCCATTGTAAATAGGTTGAGGGGATGGCTGGGTGACATTCTGTGTTTTCTGTGTCAAAGGCTAAGAGCATTCATGTCAACTTCACTTGTGCCAAGAGTACTGTTAAGATATTCATGGTTGAAAACACAACTCTGCTCAGCATGTGCAATTTTCACTGTATAACAGAACAATCTTCCTGTCTCCGAGTCTGATGGTTTAGTCACTCCCTGCATAAGAAATCTTCCAGGGCAGTATTATCCCTGGAACTGTTTCTGATGCAGGCAGCTCAACATGCTATGTACATCTCTGAAAGTAACTGAATTTCTGAGGTGGAATAACTTCAATCAAGACTTTTGAGACTTTGCATCTCAAATACATTCTACATAGTTGACCTGCACCAACTGAATTAAATTGAGTTGGAAAGAAGCAAAGAGCCAGCTAAAAAGCTAACATATAATCCACTCCTCCTGCATATTGTTGTCCATGAACTGCAGATTTTTAATTGCCTTGCTGTTATACTCCAGTGTTTCATGGATGTATAAAATCTTTCATGTCACAATGACTACAAGCAAGTGATCTTGGTGCCCGTTAGAATTCTCGGGGTTATGTTTTATTCTGATTTCCATTCATACTTTATTTGGAACTGCAGCTGACCTACTTGTTCATTTCAATTAAATACTTTGAGACATTGTCTTTTCTTTTGTAGAAAAGAAGAAAGGAGAGCACAACACTGAAGGAGAAAGGAAATGAGCAGTTCAAGAAAGGAGGTGGGTGGATAATCTTTTAACTCCACATGGATTTAAGAGAATCTTAAGTTCTTAGCCATCATGGTGGTGGTGTAGAAAACCCATAGGAAGAATTCACACCTAGCATTGTTCAAATTTATCATCAGTATCATTTTTCATCCAGGTCTAGAGAACAGAAAGAAGTAGCAGACCTCCTTAAAAGTTGTTTGAATCACAGACTTGGATTTCTAAAGCAAACTTCTCATGAAAGCTAAGTGTGTAAATCAGGAACATGATACACACACATCTAGACTATCTTCTGTTTGACGTGTGTATGTACATTGTAGCTTATGCCAGAGTTGGTCATGTTCTGAACATGACCAGCATACATAACAGCAGGGTTGAGGTCAGTAACACATAGTTACACCAGTGCTTTTAATTAAAAAACACAAAGGAGGAAGTGATTTTTGACTCCTGGCTTTCATTTAAGGTCCTGGTGGATAGAGCATTCACAAAGAAACCAGGAAATGCAGATTCATACTTTCCTCAGTCAGCAGGGACACAAACAAATAACTTCCCAGAAGTATACCCTGATAACCAGACAGTGGCCTTCCTGTTGGAGGTGTCTTATTGTGTGCTGAGAGCAAGATTCCTGGGGAATGACTTATCAGTTCAGGCCAGCATCAGAGTAGGCAGAAGGGAATTGCTTAGGCCATGATAGCAGCAAGCCTGTAATGTTGGCTGAATTATCTTGTGAAGTGTCATCCCTAGCCTCCTGTTGACAGGTTCTCTGTCAGATCTTTCTAGTGTGTCTGTGCCTGCCAAAGTGCTTACTAATCAGAAATACAGAAACCTTTAAGCACCTGGATGGTCAACAGCTAATGTGCAAAGAGAGAATTGCTCTGCCTTGAGGACAATGTACTCATCAGCTGGCAGGGCATTGTTCAGAGTCAATACAGAGCCCATTCACTCTTGACTCTGCCTTCATCAGAAAATTAATAACTTCATAATCCCATGTGGTTTACCACTGGTCCTTGCTTTAGACCAGACTTGATGATGGATGACCTTCAGGTGATAATGGGTTTGTGGTGACTGACCTTTAAGTCATTGAAGATTATGCGGCAAATAGAATATCTCTGTAGCTGCTTTGAACAGGTATCAGTGCAGTGATGTGTTTCAGCATGTGCTTTCTTTCAGATCCAGGATCCACTCAAGGAGACTGGTATTGAAATAGAATGAAACAGTTTCAGGGATGAGAATTACATGCACTTCATGCTGCATTTGTTGCATTAAGCTCAGGACTATATTTATGCTTTTACAAGGGTGTTGATATGAAAATAATTAATTGTCATTGATACATATACTAAGTAATGTACTTGAGAGCAGCTACTGATTCTGGTTTAATATTGCATCATGCATTGAGAAATGTTTCCAAAGTAATCTTAGCCATGTGGCTCACTGACTGTGCTGGCATTTGAAATAAATGGTCTGTTTTGTTTTTCTGCTATTGCATCTGCAGACTATGGGGAGGCAGAAGACTCTTACACAAGGGCTCTGCAGATTTGTCCAGCGTGCTTCCAAAAAGACAGGGCTGTTTTATTTTCAAATAGAGCTGCTGCAAAAATGAAACAGGTGAATTTTCTCTTTATTTCATTCAACAGCAGGTATTGATTATATGACAAATGCAATACTGAAGTCATTAGGGGTGCATAAAGAAGGGCAAAGGAACAAAGCTGTTTGCACATTTTGCTGCTTGCTCAGTCTGTCATGCTCCTGGTAGAACTGCTGGTATGCATGGTTTTACTGAGGATGAATGCAGACACAAAAGTTGTTGTGGGAACAGTTGTCCAAAGTTGCTCTGCTGCATTATGTTTAAAACACTGATTTTCCTTGGTTAGAATTGTTGTTAGTGTTTTTTCTAAGGGCCTGCATTGTCAGGAACTCCTCTTCATTTGGTGGTCTCAAATGCTTAGAGACATAGGCAGGACATGCTAACTATGGCTTTATTGATTCAGTGAGTCTGCTTCCTTCACAGCTGCTATGTAGCAGGACAGGCCTGCACTGTAGGGTATGGTCTGGATAGAATGTCTGCAGCTTTCTTCATATGTTTTCTGTTCCTTGACCAGGGACAGGTGCCCAGATGTTACCAGGAAGAGCAATACACTCACCATGGAAGGCGTAGAAGACAATCTCTCAGAACAGAAACTTTCACTCCTTTTGAAAGAGGAGAGATTAAGAATTCAGGAGAAATTACTCCCTATTTTTGCCCTTTATTAAAGGTTAAATTATTGTAGAAAGATGGCACAGTAACTCCTATCCTCAGTTTACCCCCTTGCAAAAGGAACTTTTCTTGCAGTTTTCCTTCAGTATTGAAGACAGATAAAGTTCTAGTTAGAAATGTACCTTGCAGCCATATTTAGTCACACATAAATGAATTCTTACTCAGCACAGAGTATTCTTGGTCAGCTACTTGCTGTTGGGATACTAAGTTGTTTAAGCAGACAAGAAAAATATGGAATAAAATCTGTGATAATAGATGCTGCAGCCTTTCATATGTGAAAGCTGTAAACAAAAGAACTGCCTCATAATCCAGTATTAACTATTCATATCACTGGGAAACTAATCCAGTAGTCCTCAAAGGAGCCCAAGGTGATGAAAGACAGTAGTTTGTGCACAGTTATGTCACCAGTATAGATCCATGGAACCTGGCAGACCAATACATTACTCTGAAAATAGATTCATATTATTACTACCCCATTAAGTTTGTTCTTCCATGCCTGCTCACCTGTTTGTTTTGCACTACAATAAAAGCTTGTGAGGCGTTCTTCTCTGAGACAGCTTCTGTTTTATGGAGGAGAAAGTTAGTTCCTCAGGTGGAGAACAATGGCTACTACTTAGATCAACAATACAAGCACAGAACAGCCTGGGTTTGTTTGGTTTTTTCATTATTTCCTTTTTAATCCCTTTTGGTTTAGATGAAAATAGGATCTCTGTCTCAGCTCTTACGCTTCTTTTTTTGTTTCATTACAGGCAGATTGCATGGCTCTTGTCTTCTAACTCTGGTTGTCTGGCTCCACTAAAATGCTGTCCCTAACAGTTCTGAAAGTCTCATGCATTGCCCTTTGTAGGGAAAGCTGTACTGGTGCTACAGGCAGTATCTGCTTTCTAAATGTCTTAGCTTTTACAGAAAATAATTTATCCAGGACCCTTGGGAACCTATTCCAACCCCTTAATTAATTGACAAAGGTAGAAAAGCTGTAGCTGGGTTAAGCCAAGGCCTGCAGATTTGACTCAGCCTTTGACTGCAGCTTGCTGCTGAGTGCAGACCGATTAGTGGGGCAGCCATGCAATTTGAACACTGGCAGCCTTCACAGGGAGGAAGCTAATCACTGCTAAGGAGCTTTGCATCAGAAGCAAAGGTATGAAAAGCCTTGATTACATGGACATCTCAGTGCCTTGGAATGCCAGAGAAACCTTTTGGCTTGCAATTGTAAATCGTGTTTCCCAAGAAATATGACTTAAATATAACAAAGCTATTGTGTTCTAGGAGAAGATAGAAGCTGCCCTAAGTGACTGCAGCAAAGGTATGTCTTGTTTCTGTGCTGTTCTTGTGCCAGATCTTTCATGCATTAATTATGGCAGTTAGTGCTTTACTGCAGAGCTGTGCTTTTGGGCATAGGGTCTGTAAAGAATTCAAAGAAAAGCTGTGATGGAAGACACCAGAATGTAGAATTACTGCTATTACTTAATTTACAAAGTGTCTAGCAAACCTTTCCTGCCTGTAATATTTTGCTTTCTATTCTCTTGGGACAATAAGGCTGCTGTTTGTACTTCTTTCTAACAGGAAGGTCTTTTTATTATGGAAGCTGTTTCCTTACACCTATTACTTTAAACCTACTTCAACCTGCCATTTTCTCCAGATCTTGGTTTAATTTCCAATTCCAAAGAACCATGAGGCCTTACAGAATTAAAAGTCTTATGGAGCCCCTTTTATGCAAGGCTTTTGCTTTGTCATAGGGCTTATACTCTCTCATTCTTGTCCTGCCTAGTTTTTCTCCCTGCAACTTCTGCTGAAAACATTTCAGTTGTGCATTGCTTTATTGCATCCACCTACTCACCCATGCTTGAGTATTTGTTCAACTCCCCATGACAGCTGGGGAAAAAAGTCCAAATTAGCAGTCAGAAAACTAATCTAATGGCTGCCTGCCAGTTCTGCTTGTACAGTAAAGAAGAGTCTGTGCATGCTAAAAGCATTCTTGAAGGTAACAAATTGTAGCTGGCCTCTGCCACTTTTAGGTTTTGCCTTGTTTTGGTGGTGGTGCATTTTGAAAAATACTCCTGCTCATTTTGTTGTGGCTGAAAGGGAATCAGTCTGCTTTGCAGCACTGAGGCTTAAACCTACCATGGCTTGACACTCCCCAGGGACTTGGCTCACAAACTGCAATGCAACACTTGAAGCACAGCAGAGCAATTCACACTAACCTGCGACTTGCTGACTGTAGCATTGTCTTTGTCCTTCCAGAAGAAATAAGGTAGAACATTTAGCTAGGAAAATCCTAGGCTTACTTGTCCCAAGAAATATTTTAATGCATAAAATGGGCAGTCCTTTATATTCCCTCTTTCTATGTTGAAAAATGGATGAAGAAATGCTTAAGAAATTACCATTTGCAGGTTAAGTTTAGCATTCAGCCTTAACTGCATCTGTAAACATGGTCATGGCTACCAAGGGGATAAGGAGAGGAAAAGCTTAAATTCAGTCAGTAGTACCCCTCTGCTCACTTGCAGAGCTAATGTAGCTGTTTGTGGATTCCCAACCCAATTTTGACTGTTTGATATTAAATTTAAAATAATACCAGTAGTTCTCTGGGAGTTTGTCTCAACTTGAAGTGAGAAAAAGCAAGGAGATTCTGATTTTCACTGTTATGTGTAGCTTTAGGTATATTTAACTTCAGCTGTATGCTTATTAAATATACAAAAGGTGAAAAACACAGGTCCTTCAAATTTCTGAAGCATCTCTTAGAAGCTCTGTATAAACAGTGTTTCAAAATCAAGTGTCTGCATTATAAATCACTTCTGTGGCAGATTGTGGACAGTGAATGAAATATGATCCTTTGCTTTCACAGGCAGATGTATACCTTTTCTCAGTTGTGACTTTTAAGCTGTGATTCTGCTTGATTCCAAACTGCCTTGTAAAATTTGACTATTAAGGATTTAACACACACTTAAGAAGGGGGTGTGGAAATGTTTCAAGTGAAATACTGTGCTTTGGTTTCCTTTTCTAGCAGTGGAATTGGATCCTAACTATATTAGAGCTTTGCTGAGGAGAGCAGAACTGTATGAAAAAACAGAAAAACTAGATGAAGCTCTGGAAGATTATAAGGCAATCCTAGAAAAAGACCCATCAGTTCATCAAGCCAGAGAAGCTTGCATGGTAAGCCTTTTCAGTATACTTTGGCCTAACTTTCAACCCAGGCATTTGCTTTGTTATTGTAAACATTTCATGGCTGTTTATGCAAGCAGCTTCACATGCAGTGGTGATAGCTGTTTCTTCTGTGTCTGAAAGTGTAGTGTTTTTCTCATGTCATTTTATGTAGGGAAGATGACATGAACTGCAACTTCCATGACAAGTCTCATGTCCTCTTTTTACCCTTTGTAAAAGGAGTGAAAGTAAATTGTGTTCTGAGCTGTAAGCATCTAATTGGATGTTTAGCTATTGACTAGCAGAGGTGTGCACACACTCTTCTAGTTTTCTGGTTGAGGCTGTTAATTGTATTTATCCCTGTGCTAGGAGAGCTTTCCTGAACCATTGTTACATTTTAGTAGCCATTGTTTCAATATACAAAGAGGGTGGTGAGACACTGAAACAGGTTGCTAAGGGAGGCTGTGGATGCTTCCAGCCCAGAGCTGTTCAAGGCCAGGTTGGAGGAGGCCTTGAGCAGCCTGGTCTAGTGGAAGGTGTCCTTGCCCATGGCAGGGGGGGTTGGAACTAGATGATCTTCAAAGTCCCTTCCAATCCAAACCATGCTATGAATCTATGAATATGCATCTGCAATTTGGAGATGAGAATGCAAGCACCCTATAATACAGCGCTTGGTAGCTGCTGAATTAATGGGAGCCTTGTTTCCTTTCAGTACTGTTTTTCTGATTGGTAAATTTGCAGTTGATTGCCTTTATGGCATGATTATAAAATAATTACTTTTTTTGAGTACTTGATTATGTAACTTTGGGAATGGCAAAGAGAGAGGACTCTGTCAGTCTGTATCTACTTTTGAAGAGCCTACTTTTAATAGTTGATGTTTTTGTTTCTGGATTTAGCTGTTTTCTGTTCTTGTGCTCCACAGTGCCTTGTGTGTGTGTTGGCCACTGAGTTATTTTACTAATAGTGGCTGAAGTCTGCTATTAATCTTCAAAAACTTAGCCTTTCACTTGGAGAAAAGGCACCTTGTGGTTGCTAACAGAACTCTCCTGATGCAGTGAGTTTCTTTGTTCTAAAAAAACATAAATAATAATTCTGTGGCTTACTGTTTTCCAATGTTCACTTTTCCTAGATTCATAGAATGGTTTAGGTTGGAAGGGGTCTTAAAGATCATTTAGTTCCACTCCTCCTGCTCTGGGCAGGGACACCTTTCATTAGGCCAGGTTTCTCAAGGCCTTATCTGAGCTGGTCTTGAACGTCTCCAGGGAGGGGGAATTCACGACCTCCATGGGCAACCTGTTCCAGTGTCTCACCACTCTCACTGTAAAGAAATTCACCATTTTTAATCAAATTACAAGTTCTTCAGGAATAAATATTTCTTGCAAAACCTTTGCCATATCTCTGTAAATGCAAGGAAGTGCTCTGAAAGCTTCCTTGGGCTTGAGGATGTGTCAGCTTGGATGAAAAAAGGTAAATCCCCAGCAGTTCCTGAAACCCCAGTTTGACATGTAAATAATCCCTGGTCAATGGGGATTTTAAGTCACTGGCACAGCCTGCTGGTTTGAGGTTTTAAGTAACTCTTTTTGTGTAAAATACCAGCAGGAGTGATTTTTCTAGTGATATTTAGTATGTTAATGCTCAGTGTGGAAAATAGCTGTGGATTTGACAAGTGCAGAGGGTCTTTTCACAGGGGTGGTAAGAAGAGAAATTTATTTTGTGCAGAAAGCTTCTCTTACAGGCTGCTTGCTGTTATTATTTTTGAAAAGAGGTTATGAAGACTGTGTTGAAAGAACAAATGTGGTAAAGGTATAGCCAGACAGCCTGTGCTTTTGAGGGAACATGTGCCAAAGTACAGAGGTGGTCACTCTATCAAATTGGGAGCTTCAGGTCATGGTAGGTGAGTGGTTTAAAAGCACTGGGGAGCTTGGAAATAGCTGACCACCTTCTGCAGGGGAAACAAGAGCTGAATTGTTCTTTACTTCCATTTTAAGGTAAATCAATGCAAATTTCAAATGCAGTTCTTAGCTGGGCATTTGCCACTTGCCAAAATTTTGCTTTACTTAGCTGACTAAATTTTCAAAGGGTGTCATTATTTTAGTTTAGCTTCACATCAGAGAATCTGCAGCTGATTTTGCCCTATTAAAGAAAAAAAACAATTATTTGCTTCACTCACAAAATTATCTCTAAAATCACTTTGAATATGTTGATGCAGGAATAGTTTTGAAGGGCTTAGGTTTTAATTGCTTTAACTCTGCATTTGGGAAAATAAATAATTAGTGATTTCCACCCCCTTTCCCCATACTGTGGTGTTATAAATGACAGATTAGAAACTGCTTTTGTAGCATATTAGACAAGAAGCCTTGCCTGGAATTACTTCCTCTGGGACAGGATCAGTTGCACTGATAGGAGAAAAATATTCTGCTTAATGGTGTAGCTGCTGTTAGTGGTGAGGGTATGGTTTCACAAGGCAGCTTAACTGATCCACTAACTATGTGCTGCTGACAGCTGTCCAGTTGCTTTCGTTGTGCTAGCACTGGTACTAGCTGATGGCCAACCCTGGGGATGGCTGATTCTATCTGTGACTCTAGCAGACAACTAACTCTGCTAAAGAGGAACACAGCAACGAGCAAGCAAAAGTCGGCAACCAAAATACTCTTATATTGCCTTGGCTTTTTGCAGTCAAAAAAGTCCTACTGTAAATGCTAGTGAGGAGGAAGAAGAAGATACGGTCAAGGCATTGCAGGAACTGGGGCCATCTCTTTTGGCAGCACCCACTGACAAGGTCAGTTCACTGTAATGTGAAACAACCCCCAGATGCTTGTTGCATGCATCTGGTTGAGAGCAGGAGAGCACTTTATCACCTAGCTCTTGGCAATGGCTTAATGAGTGACAGGCTTGTCAAACATCATTACTTCATGGGTAGTGAGTGTGATGGGTCCACCACAGCCTGGAAAAAGAGTATTTGTGTAGGCCTTGTGTATAGTCTCCTAGCTGAGACTATGGCTTATTTGATTTAGGAATTCAGCCAAGGAGTCTGCTGACATTTCTAAAGGAAACAATGAGTTTGGTGTCTGTAGCTTGTGGTCTTTTTGTATTAGGCTAGCTCCAGAGTGTGAGGCCCAGTGTAACCTAGCCAGTTACTTGGTAAAATGGAATTGGTGTATAAGGAGTGCATTTTAACAGCTCATCATACAAAGAACAGTGATGATCAGGCAGATTGTTAATAAACACCAGTCAGGACTCCACAGGTACAGATAATCATAGAATGATTTGGGTTGGAAAGGCCCTTAAAGGTCATTCCTTTCCCCCTGCCATGGGCACCTTCTACTAGACCAGGTAGGTCAAAGCCTCATCCAGCCTGATCTTGAACACTTCCAAAGAAGGGACATCCACAACCTCTCCACCCTTATAGTGGAGAATTTCTTCCTCATAGATGACTTGGGAACACTGTCAGTAGTTGGCACAAAATGTAAGGAGTTTAAAAATCTATTTTGGCTGACTGGAACCTCCTGAAGGTATGGATGATACAATCCTTTGTCCCTCTTGCAAAACCACAATTTTCCTTTGCTGAGAGTTCCTATAAGTAATCTCACAGAAGAGCCCTTACTCAGTAACCAGTGGAGGTTTGGGCTAGAAGGGAACCACAAACAGTGCTACTGTTCTTCCTGGCTAATTTTCAGGAATGTTTTAGAAGCATCAGTAATTTATTCTTCATTTCTGTAGCTGGGAAGCACAGAGGTTGACTGTTACATATACCTTCTGCTCCTTGACCTCATTTCACTCGGCAGAGGCTTTAGGCTCGCATGCGGTGCAGAACGCTTTGTGCAAAATGCCCTCAATTTACACTGCAGTGGGATGTAGGACATTGTGCCCCAAGTTGCTCTTGTTCTTTGTCAGGTTTCAGAGTAGAAGCAATCTTAGGAGTCTGAAGCTTAAAACTCACCTCTCGAGAAGTTAAGGAAACACTGACAGCTAGTTTCACACTCTGTAAAAATCATCATCATTAATCTCTACATTCTGTAATAAAAAGCTAATTCCAGCTGTTAATACTGGCTCCACTTTGTGGTTAGCATAGCTAATTTGTAGGAGACAAACTTTGCTGTATTTTAAGGTGAAGTGCACAACTCTGCAGAAATATGGCAGCCTTTCCCCCCCCCCCCCCCACTGGTAATGAAGTGATGCAGCAAGAGAATCTCCAAATTAGCCTCATCCACTGTTAGAGCAAATCTTCTTCCTGTACACAGGAACACTGCTTTAGGGAATAGCATGGTCTTGTTAAAGGACAGTTTACAGATGATTAAATGCACAGTAGTTCTTTGCTTTGATTCCTGATTTGATAGCTGCTTTAACATTTCAGCACTGTTTATACTTCAGAGTACAGTGTTAGCGTTTGGATTTAAATCCTCGTGTCACACACTTCAGTTATTTTTGATGTCTTCAATGCCAAATGAAACAGTTTGAAACTATGTTTTGTGGTCAAATGGTCCCTGTTGATGCTTTCCCAGAAAGTGTTTCATTATATGGTATCAATCTGCAGGCTTTGGGTTTTGTAGCAGGTGTGTAATAGTGCTATGTGAATTTCAGCTTCAACACAGTTTTTGAGGGATTGTCAGGCCAGGTGACCTCAGTTCTCAAAGGAAGCTGTGCTTTGAGATAAGTATCACAGATACTGGATAAATACCTCTCCTTATGGACACCTTTCCATAGATTACTAATACTCCAAATACATTCCTGGAGTGAGAAATGCTAAACTTCTGGAACAGTGGAATCAGACAGACAAAACATGGATCCAGATCAAGGATTTGTGTCTTCATTTCCTACCCAAGCTTAATGTCCAAATGGGAAAGACACAAGGCTCCACATGCCAAACTCATCCAAGATTCAGCACATCTCACAGCCACAATGCAAACTGAATTTAGAGCCTGGGGATATCTGCACATGTTTTCATGCAGGCTTAGGTCTAGATCTGCACCCAACTTAATAAGCCCCTCTGGGTCAGTAGGAGTCAGATGAGGTCTGACTGGACTAATTAGATCTGGCTCACTGGTGGCGATGCTGGGCCTGGGCAGGTTTCAAGCTTAGCCATCCATGTATCTGCATTTTGTTCCTTAGTACCTGTTTTTCTGTATTCTTTTCCTGAAGTATCCCACTTCTCTTCCCTATCATTAGGGAAGATGAACTCTACTTGCCTGTGCTCACCAGCATGTCCTGCTTCAAAGAGGAAAAGAGTAACCAGGCAGTGTTGTCAGTGGGCTTTTTCTTGAGGTGAACATCTTACTTCCCTGTGGCAGTAGTATCAGGACAACAAACCTGTCCCTGATGACTGGAGTTGTAAATGACAGAAAATAACAAGACTGGCAGATGAATTGTTAAGCTATGTTGAAAAGCCAGTTTTTGAAAGGGAAGAGTGCAGTGAATCCCACACCTGTTACCACAGTCTGCAACTGTAATTGATTTACTGGTAGCACTATTACAGCAGAGCTGTTTTATTTGCTACGACCTCCACAGCAAAGAAGAGATAGCATAATTATGCATATAATTGCATGCTGGCCAGAATTACACATTGCTAAGCATAGCATAGGAGCTTGAGATAGTACTTCTGTAAAACGTGACAGAATGTGTCTAAAATGGGACTCTAAGTTGTACTCTGGTTCTGTTACTGTTGTGCTTAAGTAACAACCAGAAAATGCAAACTTTAAATGATACTATGGTAAATTGAGTTGTAGTGAATATAAAGTTCTGTGTAAGGAGGGGAGGGGAGTCGCAGCTCTTCTAGGTACAAATGGGAGGCTCAGATGGTTAGGAATGCACAGTGACCATGCAGTTGTGCAGTGCTCAGTAGAAACTTGTGGTGCATTTGTTTGTGATGGTGCAACAGATTCTAACATTGGTGCCAGTTCTAAGAAGGGAAAAAGCTTGTCAATGAACTGTTGCTTGGACTATACCTTGCTCAGGATGAACTGTTGGGAGTTCCTTTCATGTGTTGAACTGCCCATTCAAGGCCCTCCTGTACAGTACCCTCTCCCCTCAGAACTACATTGTGTATTACATGTGATATATATTAAGAGGCTGCTCATTAGACTATGTTGTGAAGTTAATTCAGTGATCTTCTGATCAAACATTCATGGTTAGAAGATCTTTGTGTTGTCACAGAGTGGATTCTGAAGTGCAGTGCCACCAAGAGCTGCCTTAATGGGTGTTTTCTTCGTTACACCTGTGTTTATGTGCTTGCTCAGTTACTCTAGCCTCTTACCAAATTTAATGCATGCAGCAGAGGAAATAGGGCTAAAATATACATTAATTGTAAGTCTCTCTTAAATAACCATAAGCTTTTCAGTTAAAATTCCAAGCAAACATACCAGATCTGGTTTTCAGCAGTTAATGTGTATGCCTGTATGAAACCCACAAGTTTTGACTTACTGTTTCTGTCAGCTGGTGACATAGGATGAACTACAGGTTTCCAAAATAAGATGCAAGTGTGGTTTTGACATAAGGATTCCTTTTAAGCCATAAGGAATGTATCCTGGATGGGTGTTTGAGGATTCCATTAGCTTAGCCTGCAATTATTGGAAGTATGAGCCTGATTCCAACTGTTAACCTCTCTCCACAGCGATTGCCTAGACAAATCGAAGAGCGGAACGAAAAACTAAAGAAAGAAATGTTAGGTAAGTAGCATGTACCTATAACACACCTAATAATCTCCCTAGTTTACTGGAAAAGTGAAAAATGCATAAGTAGACTCTCTTGCATGAAATTTAAGGATGGATTCTTAGAGTAAATACTTCATAGAATGGCTTAGGTTGGAAGGGACCTTAGAGATCATCTACTCCCAACTTCCCTGTCATGGACAAGGAAAGATGTTGACTTGCTGGAGCATGTCCAGAGAAGGGCAACAAAGTTGGTGAGGGGCTTGGAACACAAGCCCTATGAGGAGAGGCTGAGGGAGCTGGGGTTGCTTAGCCTGGAGAAGAGGAAACTCAGGGGTGATGTTATTGCTGTCTACAACTACCTGAAGGGGGGGTTGTAGACAGGCAGAGGTTGGTCTCTTCTCCCAGGCAACCAGAACAAGAGGACACAGTCTCAGGCTGCTCCAGGGGAGGTTTAGGCTGGAGGTTAGGAGGAAGTTTTACACAGAGAGAGTGATTGCCCATTGGAATGGGCTGCCCAAGGAGGTGGTGGAGTCACCATCACTGGAGGTGTTCAGGAGGAGACTTGATAGGGTGCTTGGTTGCATGGTTTAGTTGGTTGGGTGGTGTTGGATGATAGGTTGGACATGATGATCTTGGACATGAAGGTCTCTTCCAACCTGGTTTATTCTATTCTATCTCACTGAGCTAGACTCAGGTGCTCAAGGCCACATCCAACCTGGACTTGAACACCCCCAGGAAGGAGGCATCCACATCCTCCCTGGGCAGCCTGTTCCAGAGAATTCTGTGTTAAACAAAACTCCTGATTGCTTGGTTTCACCTACAGTACTTTCTGAGCCATATAGTTCTCCCATACAGAAAAGGCTATTAGTTAAAATAAGAAGTACTCAAGACCTTCTAAAACAATTTAATAGTGATGCCATGTAAAAGCAGGAGAAAGTGGTTTGAAACAGACCAACTACTCTGTCCTTTCCCTCTGCAAGCAAATTTTGCAAGGAAACATTCAGATGAAAGGGATAAACCAGGGTTTTCACTAAACCTTTATGTAAAAGAAGTCAACCAGCTGTAATAACTGAGCGTTTGATTTTGTGTCTGGAGAAATAAATTTGGTTCTTTTTGTAGCACTTCCAACTTAGAGACCTCCAAGTCTTTGTGTTTACCATGATTTATATAGGATTTCAGTTCTGTTTGTTTAGAGGCTGAATTATACCCACCTAGTGTTACTAACAGGCATCTTGTCTTGCTGGGAGTGGAATTAGCTTTCCTGACTGCATAGCTCCTTGTCATTTGCCATTCTGTACCAAAGGAGGCTCTGACTGTACTTGTTTGTAGAAAAGAGAGTTTAATCAATTGATTGGAATGTGTCTGCCCTCATCATCATGTTGTATGGTATTGTTTGGATAATACCTTTACTGATGTACTTCAAAGGCATAACTAGCTACATAAGATTCCCCAAGTATAACTGATTCTCATGTGTAATGTTAAGTATAATACACTTCCTTGCTTTATGGCTAAAATAAGGGGTTTGGAAGAAACCTGCACCTAAAAAGACTGCTCTCCAACACTGTCTGTTGTCTCCTGGCAAACAGGGTTTGTTAATTGTTATAGGTTCAGATACTGTATAAGCCACTCTGAGTGTAATAGTATAATATCATATGACTAAATAGGTCCTGCTCCTCCACCACCATTTTTGCACCCATCCCAGAGCCAGGGGCAAGACCCTCACCAGCCAAGATACCACACAGAGGAGCTCAACCCCAGTAAAGAGGCCCAGCTAGCACCCGTGGATGATATTGCAATGACCATCAATGCTCTTCCTACCTAACCGGGGGGCCACCAGGCCCCCTGGCCTTTTGTCACCACCACCATCACCCAGTGTGCACCAGGGGCACTCACCAGAGATGAGAGGAGGATCCCTCAGCCCAGATGGGCTCAGCTTGGGGCTTCTGCCTTTCCTGGAGGGGATTAAAAAGGGGAGTGGGTGGGGAGGGCAAAGTGGCCACACCTGGGGTGGGAGGAGACTCCAACAGAACCCAGGTGCCCTGGGGTTTGAGGGGAAAAGGGGGTGGATGAGGGACTTTCAGGGTGTTAGGTAATGATAGGACTAGGGGGAATGGAAAAAAAAAGGGTAGATTCAGATTCTTCCCCATGAGGGTGGTGAGGCTCTGGAATGGTTTGCCCAGGAAGGTGGTAGAAGCCTCATCCCTGGGAGTTTTTAAGGCCGGGCTGCTTGTAGTTCTGGGCAACCTGATCTAGTGTGAAGTGTCCCAGCCCATGGCAGGGAGATTGGAACTGGATGATCCTTGAAGTCCCCTCCAATCCCAACAATTCTATGATTCTGTGATTCTAAAACAATTCTGCAGTTCAGGCTGAGTGTTAGGAAGAAATTCTTCACAGGAAGAGGGATGTGCCATTGGAATGGGCTGCCCAGGGAGGTGGTGGAGTCATTGTCCCTGGGAGTGTTTAAAATAAGACTGGATGAGGCACTTAGTGCCATGGTTTAGCTGATTAGATGGTGTTGGGTGATAGGTTGGACTTCATGATCTTGAAGTTCTTTTCCAACCTGTGCAATTCTGTGATATTTTGGTGGGTTTGGTTTGGTTGGGTTGGTTGGTTGGTTGGTTGGTTTTTTTAATAGAATCTTTTAATTAGTTCTGTTTAGAAGACCCACACAAAAGGGCAGAGACAAATGGCAGTATAAGATAAACTGGCTGTCCCCAACCTGTTTGAGAAACAGCTTTCAATAGTTACTCATTGTAGGTATGACAAGTAGTAGAAGAAATGCTATTGTAGGATAAGCAAGCTTTGAAGGTTTGGGATGGGAGAGGGGAAGACAGTGTTGTGCTACTCTGCATAGAATCAGGTTAAATAAACTCAGTCTTGTCTTGCATACTGTAATGCTAATCCTTAAAATATTTGGGAAGCAAAGACTGCTTCAAAGGCTTATGCTGAAACTGATGTTGTTTTTTTAACTTGCTGTGCAAGGAGCCTGATTTGCTCTTGCTTTGTACCTGTTTTGACCTAGTAAAGCTGCAATCAGGCTTTCCAGAGCTTTACATGATCAGAGTCCTTTTCCACCACTGTACTTAGAACAAGGCATAAATAAAGAAAGGGTAAGTGTGATAGTGCTATAAATAGATGACAAATGCAGAAAATCTCCAGAAGGATCAAGCTCTCTTGTAGGACATGGGATGAATTTTAACACAAGGTAATATGAAAACAATTCCTACTCTTTTTTTGAGCTCTGCCTTTGTTACCAGTGTCTAAAGGGCTTCACTAATCACAGAGGGAAATACTGTAACAAGAAATCCAGCTTTTATAGTGCTGGGTTTTGCCTAGATTTCAGACAGGATGTGATCTTTTAAAAGGTGTTAATCCAGTCAGTGGCAGTTAGGATTTAAGAACTGAACTGGTCTTCTGGAATTCTTAAGACAGGCATCCCTCCTCAGTGACATCACATAGATGCAAGGAGATAAGAGTGATGTTTACTGGTGTAAATAGCCAGGCAAACCAAACTAAGAGGGGGGTAGTACAGCTTGTAACCCTGTGTTCACTGCAGCCTTTGCATGTGACAGGATTCATACAGATTCTCACAGAGATCATTACAGTTATGTGGTGTCACTTGGGCAGGTGATACTTCATTCTTAGCACTGCTTGTGATCATCACTACTGTACTACTTAGCCTGGAGAAGAGGAGGCTCAGAGGAGACCTTATTGCTGTCTACCACTACCTGAAGGAAGCTTGTAGCCAGGTGGGGGTTGGTCTCTTCTCCCAGGCAACCAGCACCAGAACAAGAGGACACAGTCTCAAGCTGTGCCAGGGGAGGTTTAGACTGGATGTTAGGAAGAAGTTCTTCACAGAAAGAGTAATTGGCCATTGGAATGTGCTGCCCAGGGAGGTGGTGGAGTCACCATCCCTGGAGGTGTTTAGGAAGAGGCTGGATGGGGTGCTTGGTGCCATGGTTTAGTTGATTAGATGGTGTTGGGCAATAGGTTGGACTTGATGATCTTGAAGGTCTTTTCCAACCTGGTTAATTCTGTTCTATTTTAATACCAGGTGAGGATTTTTTCTATAACACATTTTCTTGCTAGAACACTTGAAGCTAAGTTAGGAATATGGGCAATAAGAAGGCTAATAATTTTTTGTTGGTTGGTTTTTGTGGGGTTGGTTTGTTTGTTTTAATGAAATGCCCTACTCTTGTTGTTAAGAGAGGTAGCAGTGACATGGATCAACTAATAAAGGCCTGGGAAGGAAATAACTTGACAAGGTTTACACAATGTTGGCATTCTGTCTGAGGTCAAGTTAAAAATAATTGACAATGGAAGAAAGGGGATTAGATGGAAGTTCTGAAGGAGTCAAAGAGGATAAATGATATAATGTGTTGGTTAGGAGAATACTTTGGATTGTTTTTATCGTACAATAGAATAGAATAGAATAAACCAGGTTGGAAGAGACCTTCAATATTTTTGTTTTAAGCTGTTTCAACTGTTTCAATAACTTCATTAATGCTATTTGACAACTGAGTAGTGTCAGAATAGATAACTGCTTGTGGTAATCTGCTAGGAAGTTATCTTGACTACTGGTTAAGCAATGCCAGATGTGCAAGGATTCATTCTTGCCTTCTCACAAGGGAGTCAGCTCAGGTGTCTGGCTTGTACCCCACATTTTCTGATTCCAGGAGAGTAGACAGATGCATCCTAACAGTTCTAGGCTAGGCCTGCTTCTGGAGCACAGACACTAAAATCAATCACCAACAAAATCTTCAGAAAGAATGGCACAGTTCATTCTTTGGCTCCTTTGAAGCTTGGATACTGAATTCTTACCTCAGTCAATGAATCATCCAGTAATGCTGCTTTTCTAGGCCTTTATTCTTTAACTAAAACTAATCCCTAGTATACCAAACTAACTAAGACTGGCATGAAAACTGCAGCTGTGCACAGACTAACTAAGCTAAATGGAGTGCATCTTGCTTCTTCCCCAAGTGTGTTTCCTGTTTTCCAGTGCTTCAGCTTATTACCACATAGTTTGTCAGAAGCTGAAACCACTTCTTAAGTGATTGTGTGTAAATAAATCAGAACACGCATTCTTGGCTGGATTTTTCCTCCAGACTACCTAAGTATGAATTCTTCTCTGTGCATGTGGTTAATGAAGTTCATGTCACTAGAAAAAACATGTTTTGTTTCCAAACCAAGTCCATTTCTGCTGTGTGTTCTGCAAGGGTCTAACTTTTCCAAGGTTGCCATCTGTATTTAAAGTATTTTCATGTTTTCCATTCAGCCTTTGCAGGGTATTGTTGCCACTCACCACTGAGGTTTGCTAACCTCTGAGTTTCACCTTAAAGCAAGCTTGACTTTGGAAGCAGCTTTTACATCCATCTGGCTCTTCATGCTTTCATAACACAAGCATCCTCTGCCTTAGTGATTGGACATGAACATACATTGACCATTTTCTGTACTCTTCTTTTGTTTCTCTTCTAACTTTAAAGCCAAAGATTTCCAGCCATTGTGCAACAAGCTAGTCTTGTTTAGAGAAACTGTAATTACTGTGGTAAGTAGGCCCAGCTCCTTTGGAGAGGGAGTGTGAGCAGAGGAAAAGTTTGGATAGGTTTAGCAGCTTGAGGGCTGTGACAACAGGTTTCTGCATGGCTAAGTATATTGGATACAAAGAAATGGGATGAAATATGCCAATCTGAGTCACCCATGTTACACACAGCTTTGTCATCTCTAATTAAGAACTATTGGGACTCTCAGTTTAAGTTATAAATGAGAGCATTGCAGAAAAGAGTGAAATGTACTTCATTGTCCATGTGATTCATGAGGAGAGCTATCAGAGTCTATCACCCTGGGCCCTTCTTCCAGTGAGAGATTTTTCCAGCTACTTGAGACCGGCAAAGATGTTTATTAGGCTTAGTGTCTAAAGAATTTGGGGGTTTGATACTGAAAGGTATGTTGTATTTGCTAATAAATTGCTGAACCCAAGTACTTTTTATAAGGAGGAGGTCACTTTTTAAATAGCTCAAACCAGAGCTAATACACAGTTGCTTTAGTTCAGCCCTTCCCATTTAGGGAAGGGAAAAGGAGTTGCCCTTGCTCCTTAAATTGCTTAAGAAGTGGTGTTGGTAGTACAGAAGGTTATAGAGAGATGAGACCTCATCATGAAAATTGCCCTATATAAAACATAAGACTAAAAAATCTTAACCAATACCTAGAGTTTCAACCTCCAAACACCACCTTAACACTAGCAGCTGTATCAGAATTACTGCCAGCAAGACTAGATAGCAGTTAATTGTGGCTGTTACAGCTTACTGTAAACCATCACAAATCTTCTTGTGCATCTGCCTTTTGCAACAGGGGGTTACATTGCACTTCAGGTGAGTGATAAATCACAGACTTCTGAGCCCTAAATTGATTTTTTTACCAGTTAGTTTTCTTGTTAGCCTCCTGAATGTTGCTTTGCTGAAGGAACTTAATGGGCTGGAGTTCCAGGTGAAAAGTAGACATAGGTGCTCTGAAATAGAAAGAACAAGATCAATGAAAGATACAGTCTTGAAAGGCAATGTGACCCTGCTCCAGGACAAGTGAGTCGTTTGATTGCTGGGAACTCATTGCAGCTGAGTCACAGCTCCACATGCCTTTTTCCTTCCTTCAAGCACAGTCTGTGTTTTAAGAGAGCTTTTCTTTGAGAAGAGGGGGGAGGTTCGACTTAACTACAGATCTTAATTTAGGGATGAAAGGAGAGTGGGGGAGGAGGAAACAGTGCTTTCCTACAATGATGGGTTTATGTGTGCCAGGACAGCGGGAGCAGTGCTTTGGGCTTGAGTTCCTGGAAAAGGCAAGGCTTTCTTCTGTTCCATTAACAAGTTCTTAAATGTGGCTGCACCGAAAGGCATTGCTCTGTGTGGATTTAAGTGGGAGAAGAGGAAGCTGACCTATGACTGTATTGTTTTAATTATTCAATCACAGGGAGATAAAGAATACAGTACTAAATATATCATATGATCTTTAGCTTCTCCCAGAGAGCTGGCTTAGCTGCAAGAGAGAATACCAGGGCAGTTGTGTGTTTATTGGCGCTGGTGTGACCGGAAAAGAGCCATCGCACTAACTCCAGATAGAAAGGACCTTTTCACAGCTTCCTGAAACAGGCAAACTGCTCTGCCTGCTCCTGAGCCAGCTGCAGTGCCTGCATAACTTGTGAATGGTTTACAACTGACTCTAGCAATGCCAGACTATGTCAGGATTCTTCCACCAGCAGACAAAGACACTTCTCACTCCAAACCTGAAGCTAAGCAATGACCAAATGTTTAAGTACAATAGCAACCATTCATCCCAGTCATGGAGATGAATGCAAACAAGTTCATAGTTTAATAATCAAAATGCTCTTAGGATGCACTGTAAAATTATGAACTTAAAAGTTAACTTCAACAGGATGTAGCTTTAAAAAAAACAAACCACCACACCACCAGCACAAAGAAGCTAATCCTAGCTGAGCCACTTACTGGAATGGCTTTCACCAGATCACTCAAGCACCTCACCTGTTAATGCACACAGAAATAAAGGAAGACAAATTCGATCCCTTCAGCTCACTGCTTTTGGAGGGTAAGGCTCTCTGGGTTTCTCCTGTGTAAGGCCATGCAATGTACATACTGACTCTCCAAGAGTAATGTTGCTTTAAAATAATTACACACATCTTTGAAAAATAGCCAGTTGTGACCCAGCTCTTTGATGCAGTCTCTTAACTGCTGTGGAGTATTTAGCAGTGCTGTAGTATCACAGTATTGCTAAGGTTGGAAGAGACCTCAAAGATCATCAAGTCCAACCTGTCACCACAGACCTCATGACCAGACCATGGCACCAAGTGCCACGTCCAATCCCCTCTTGAACACCTCCAGGGATGGGGACTCCACCACCTCCCTGGGCAGCACATTCCAATGACCAATGACTCTCTCTGTGAAGAACTTTCTCCTCACCTCCAGCCTAAACTTCCCCTGGTGCAGCTTGAGACTGTGTCCCCTTATTCTGGTTGCTAGAGAGAAGAGAAACAGGTAGTTGTAGAGAGCAATGAGGTCACTCCTGAGCCTCCTCTTCTCCAGGCTAAACAACCCCAGCTCCCTCAGCCTCTCCTCATAGGGCTTGTGCTCAAGGCCTCTCCCCAGCCTTGTTGCCCTTCTCTGGACATGTTCAAGTGTCTCAATGTCCTTCCTAAACTGAGGGGCCCAGAATGGGACACAGGACACAAGATGTGGCCTAACCAATGCGGAGTACAGTGGCACAATGACTTCCCTGCTCCTGCTGGCCACACTATTCATAATGCAAGCCAGTAATGCTGGTAGTTTCTTTATGCAGGACTGAGTTGTTCCTCAGAAGGAAATGTTAGTCTTTTTCCCCAGCTGTTACTGTTTTTGGTGTTGTCAGTGAATGGAAAAAAAAGTTCCAGCTGAAATTTGGAAATGTGATTGAAAAGAAACAGGATATTTTGTTTTGTGGTTATGGTGTTTTAAGCTGTCTTGAGCTGTTGCTAGATTGTTGCTTCCGTGGGGTGAGTTCAGACTTGGGGACACATCTGCTTCCAGCAGGGTCACAGGCCTGCTGGGTTGTGCAAGGCAGATCTCTTGATCTGTTTGTACTCCTTGCAACACAAATACTGCTTGGCTCTGTCTGTAAAGAACTTACACAGGGCTTTGTTCCTTATGTTTCTGTGCTTTATCACTGCTGTGAAGTTACTGCTTCTGTATGGCTTAGCAACAAAGACTGAATTAAACCCTGGCTGGTAACATTGTAGTGAGGAGACTTAGTAGCAATAGCACTGCTGGACGAAACGGGGCTTCAAACAAACCAGAGGACATAGGAGAAGCAAAGAAACTAAATGGAGGAACTTCTCAGGGTATCAGGTAGTGATAGGACTAGGGGGAATGGAATGAAGCTGGAGGTGGGGAGATTCAGGCTGGATGTGAGGAGGAAGTTCTTCACCATGAGAGTGGTGAAGCCCTGGAATGGGTTGACCAGGGAGGTGGTTGGGGTGCTGTCCCTGGAGGTGTTTAAGACCAGGCTGGATGAGGCTCTAGCCAGCCTGATCTAGTGTGAGGTGTCCCCTGCCATGGGTTGGAACTAGATGATCCTAGTGGTCCCTTCCAACTCTGACTGAGACTATGATACTATGAAATGGTAAGTGTTCATACAACCTTGCAGTTGGATCCTGATAATGTTGGTTTAGAAATAGAAATGCAGGTGAAGATGACTGGAAGAACAGAACTAGAAGAAAGATGACTAGAAGATGACTTGAGATGCCTTGCTGAATGTGCACACATGCAAGATGTAGGCATGGCATTTGCAGGGTTTGGTTATGTGATTGTGACTGCTTCAGCTGCTCAGCTGGATTTCCTGTGTGCCAGCTGTTGGGGCTGTTGGGTTTGCCCCACTCTGAATGCACTAAACTCCCAGCAAGACAATGCATTGCCTTGAATAATTGTGTGTACGGATACCAGCCTAGAGTAGGCTTTATCTTGTCAAACTTCTGTTTGCTCTTTGGGAAATAAGTCTACAGTTGAGCAAAGAAGCCAGGAGGAGAGCAATGTTTTACTTGGAAAACAAGACTATCTTCTTTCTGTGTCTTGTCTTGTCTTGCCAGGGCTTGTGTTTAGCCAACATTGCAGTTTTTACTTCTGCTTCTTGTTTAATTTTATGTATTTTACCTATTCTGTCATTTCTATATACTTTAAAGGATATTCTTTTATTTCTCCTCCTGTATTGTAGGTAATGATAAGCTTCATTTTCTAGAGTCAGAAGGCATGTGTGACACTCACTGATGGAAGCCTTTAGATTTTATGAACTGTCATTCCCTATTACTACTTAACAAACATTGTTAACTATAGTTGTTTGGAGAGTTAGTCCTGGAGAGCTGTCCTTCTGCAAATGAGTTAATGTCATTTCACATGACCCCGTGGTGAGTTTTCTTGCAGACAAAAGGGCAGGGAGTTGTCTTTTTCAGATGGCATTGCTTAGCTTGCAGGTGCAAACACAGGTGCAAGGGGTTCCTTTTTTATTATTATTATTTCTATCAACACAGAGATTATAGAAAGGGATTGTTAATAATTACAAATGAGCAGTCTGAACTTTGGCTGTCATTGTTATCTTTCAGTAGTCTAGGAAACTGGGTGGTTGTAATACCCCTGATTGTTTATGGAGCTGTGGCTGCATCAAAAATAACCAGAACTGAAAGCTTTGTGTTAGAAAATTGAAAGCTGGCAGCTATCAGAGTTGGACCCAAGTGTAAGCATAGGGAATACCAGTGCTTTGCTGTGAGCTGGGATGCTTCTGGCTAGCTGGAACCACATAGGCATGACAGTCAGCGGCCACTTGCCCATCATTGGAGCTGCCTGACAGACCATTCAGAGCCACCTTGGTGATGTGTTTTCAACTCCAAAGCTAACAGTAACTGCAGCACAGTTGGGATTTTGTTTATTAATTCCTCTTAAGAGCCTGGATAGTCAAACTGCAGAGGTTTCCACAGCATGCAACTTAAATTAGGAGATAGATTAATTAGTAGAGCTGCACTGTGTAGTTGGGCATAATTCAGTGGGAGCTTTCTCTGTACTTAATGTGTTGTCTCTCCTTTTCCTTGTAGGCAAACTGAAGGATCTTGGGAATCTGGTTCTCCGCCCCTTTGGCCTGTCAACAGAAAATTTCCAGATAAAACAGGATTCATCAACTGGTTCATACTCAATCAATTTTGTTCAAAATCCAAACAACAATAGATAGTATTAATTCAGTCTAGTTCTGCTGGCTTTCAGGTTTCCTGACCGTGTGCTTGCACGTACCAATAAAAGGATGCAGCAAACATTCTTCACGCTCCCCAAGTGAAGATAAGACCCAAGCATATTCATTTTCCTGCTTGTGAAATTATTTACAGTGTGGATGTAAAGCAAATCATTTGACTTCTCCTAGTGGTACCTGTGCCCAGTGTGTCATTTTACTTTGGTTTATTTTCATTTCTTCTCTTGCAGTGTTTGGCTTATCCAAAAGTCTGGGCCATTCTTTTGGCCCAGTCAATGCTGACAAGGAGTTAATGCTGACAAGCAAGGCAGCTGAATCAAAATGCTGATGCAGCTGCAGCCAAGCAGGGTGGGTTAACTGCAGCCAGCAACCAAGCCCCACACAACTGCTTTCTCACACCCCTCTGGTGGGACGGAGGAGAGAATCAGGAGAGTAGAAGTGAGTAAACTCACTGGTTGAAATAAAGACAGCTCAGCAAAAGCTGCACGCACAAGCAAAGCAATACAAGGAATTCATTCACCACTTTGCCCAGGCAGGTGTTCAGCCATGCCTGGGAAAGCAGAGCATCATCACATGTTAGTTGGGGAGACAAATTCCATCACTCTGAACATCCCTGCCCCCTTCCTTCCTCCCCCAGCTTTCTATGCTGTGTGTGATGTCATAGGGTATGGAATATTCCGTTGGGCAGTTGGGGTCAGCTGTCCTGATGCTGTTCCCTCCCCATTTTTTGTGGTGGAGTTGTGTGAGGAGTAGAAAAGGTCTCAGTCCTGTGTAAGCACTGCTCAGACATAACTAAAACATCTCTGTGTTATCAAGGCTGCTTTGAGCACAAATCCAAAACATAGCCCCATACCAGCTACGGCGAAGAAAATTAACTCTACTGCAGCCAAAGCCAGCACGCAAAGAACAAAGCCTAATGGTGTCTTGGGGAATTAATGAATCTAGCAGAAGCACTTCTCCATGCTCAGCAGGGGGATAGGACTGACAGCATGCAGGGAAGCAAGCCAGTGTCTTCTGTGGAATAATTTCTCTTTGTAATAAAGGCTTGGTATTTCTGTTGGTTTGTGACGTTCTTGCCTTATTTGTTTCCTTCCCATGGTGGTACTGTTGTATAAAATGCTTACAGCCACCCACAAATAGTACACTTGGCAGACATTAATTTGATGTGTTTGATTCTTTTTCTTTCCCTTGCTTATATCCATACCAGTACATTCACCTCAGGCCACCCTTACACCACGCTTTGTTCATTTTGCAATTTTTCTGAAGGCAACAAGGAAACTTTGTGCCTATAGAACAGCATAGAATTAACCAGGTTGGAAGAGACCTTCAAGATCATCATGTCCAACCTATCATCCAACACCATCTAATCAACTAAACCATGGCACCAAGCACCCCATCAAGTCTCTTCCTAAACACCTCCAGGGATGGTGACTCCACCACCTCCCCAGGCAGCACGTTCCAATGGCCAATCACTCTCTCTATGAAGAATTTCTTCCTAACATCCAGCCTAAACCTCCCCTGGTGCAGCTTGAGACTGTGTCCTCTTGTTCTGGTACTGGCTGCCTGGGAGAAAAGACCAGCCCCAACCTGGCTACAACCTCCCTTCAGGTAGTTGCACAGAGCAGTAAGGTCTCCCCTGAGCCTCCTCTTCTCCAGGCTAAGCCACCCCAGTGCCCTCAGCCTCTCCTTATAGGGCTTGTGCTCCAAACCCCTCCCCAGCTTTGTTGCCCTCCTCTGGGCACGTTCCAGCAAGTCAACATCTTCCCTAAACTGAGGGGCCTAGGACTGGACACAGGACTCGAGGTGTATATATAGATCTAAAGGTATATATATCTGTATATATAGAGATAGATACAGAGATATGTAATGGTACCATAAAATTACATTTGCTTGTCTGAAATGTGCTCATATTACAGAGCTCCCTAATGGCAAACAAATCAGTGATGTTAAAGTTGATTGCTGATGACCTTCATAGTACTATAAAGCTTGAAGACTTTGATGTGTGTGTGTATATATATAAGTGCTGTTGAAATAGTTCAGTAGACATTTTGGAGAAGGTGTCTTTTGTAATTAGTATTTGCTGGGTTTTCTATTGATGCTGAAATGTTTATATTGGAGGCAGATTCTTCAGTTGTCTCCATGCAGATTTCAATAGATGATTCAATTAAATAATTAGTGGTGGCTAGCTGTAGGTCATTGGTTGTCATCTTGAATTTATCTCAGGAAGCATCCCTGTGTGTACTTAGGGACTGAAATTCTAGAGCTCCATGCCTACACTAACATGCCTGAAAGGAAGAGTCTCTCAAGCTTTCTTGGTGCTTGTGCTTCATTTTTGTCTCTGCAGCTGTGGAGGGGGTTTCATTGTTGGGTAACTCTCTCTTGCAGCGTTTTCAGTTTTGACTTTGTGGTGACCTATTTGTAAACGATCTCAACTCTGCAGTGAGTGTGTATTAAATGTGTGGGAATTAAAATGTCATGGTCAAAAGAAGCGAGAAGCCCTAATTCACAAGGAGGCCTGTGCAGCCTGTAACATCTTCTGCATAATTAAAATGTCACTGAAGTAAATAAGAGCAAACAGCCTCCAGGATTTCCACGTGGTGAAACTGGAACTGGGCCCTGCTTTTGCTGGAGTAAAGTTTCTCATGTGCAGGGCTGAATTTCCTTTATTAATGAAGTTTGTGAGGTGTCTGGGAGGAAGGTTCTCAAGAAAGATTTTGCTCCTCTGCAGCCATGGTGCTGCTGGGGAGCGGTTTGCCAGCCACAGACTGTGTGTGTCAGGCTTCCAGCAGGGGGCTGAGCTTATGCAGGCAAAGTGGGAATGTGCTGGGAGGAAAGGGTACTCACCCACGAGGTGCAGGTCCAGCTAGGATAATTAGCTGTGAAACCACTCTCCTTTCTGAGCCAAGCTCCTCAGATTCAGGGAAGCATTACTGGGCTGGGACTACTAGAAATGTAAATAATCTTTCCTGAAACCTGGAACATTTTGGATCAAAGGCGTCCAAGCTGCTTCAGAGAAGCCCTGGGCAGAGGCAGAGCTTGGAAGAAGCTGATAAGATTGGTCACTGACTGTGAAGCAGCTTAGGTCTGTGCCCTGGGTTTCACTTGACTGCAACATCTGCACACACCCTTAAACCATACATCAGTGGAACCACTTTGAAGCTACAATGGATCCTTTAAATTTTATATTATTGTTATGACCAATTGATTGCTCTCTTTACACACACTGTATCTCTTATTTACCAGTGTATGACTGTTGTGCAGTTACAAGCAGAGGCTTTTGGCAACCTGCTGCTTGCCTTACAAATTGCTTCAATGACAGATAGGCTTTCTTCCATTCTGTTCCTGCTTCACATCTTACAAGGGCTGGAGGGCTGCAAATGTGCCTTCTTGGATGGAGGCTGCTTAACTTACTCTGGAAAATAAAAGCATAACAAAACTTTTGGAATTACACCTGTTGCACAAAGACAGTATGAAGTGTGCAGCCTAGCCTAGCCAAAATGCCTAGTTTAAAAATGAAGGGAAGAAAAAACAATGCTGAAAGGTTGCAGCTGATTTGCTTTCCATCCTTGTGTTTGTAATTTAATTGCATTGTGTGAAAGAGGTGGGTCAGTGTCACTGGAAATTGGGCATGCCATTGCTGAGGATTCAAAACTCTTAAGTCACACTTACTCACAGTGACACTCCAGCTAAACTAGAGACCTCTGAAATGTCACCTGCAGCAAGTTCTTCAGCAGCTTCTCCTCCAGGTAAAATTCCATTTAATGGCCTGAAAGAGGTCCCTTTGCATTGTGCAAATTCTGAGCAAACTGCATTTATTTTGCCTTTCAAGGGACATTTTTGAAGGCTAAATCAGTCATCCTAGCTAAGTAGTTCCTCCTGGTGTAACTGGCCACAATTCCACTGCAGTGCCAGGGTGGTTTAAGTCACGTGTGTTGAGCTTACAACCTCTAATAGGAAAAAATTACTACACAAAACACAGTCTTTTAAGTAAGTGCTCTTACACCAAGTTCCTTCCTAATTTGCTCCAGTAGTTACTCACCATTAACAACCATGTGCCTTTTGTCCACTTCGAGTTGTCTGTCCTCAGGTCCCAGCCTTTGTTCCTTCTTACTCTGCCTGTGAAATTAAAAACCTTTTAGTACCTGGCCTCTTCTCCCTGAACATGTCTACATAGTAATAAAGGGGCCTGTTGGTCTTCATGAGCTGAACAGACAGGGCTGCTGCAAGTCTCTCCCTACAAAGAACTTCTGATCTCCATAATGTTTGTGTTTCAAACCTTCCCTTTTTTGACATTTAGGAAGGACATCAGAACTGACACTGAGATTTGTCACCCTTCTGCTCTATGCAGAAGGAATGACATTCTTCTGCTATCAAAGGTGGTCTTAACCTTCTGGCAACAGAAGAGCTAGGTTTTAGGCCTCCCCTCAGCCTTTTCTGAGGTAGCTGAGATACACACTCCCCTTTCTTGCAGCTGTGGACACTTTCTTCCGTGTGATAATGCAGATAAAAGAAGAAGTCACGTTTTGTTTGGCAGGCCTGGCTTACTGAGCAATAGATCAATTTCTGTGTGTTTTCTCACCAGGCTATTGATTGCCAGCATCTTCAGGAGTGACTTCAGATTTGCTTCTCAGTCACTGATGAAAGTGTCAAGTGGTATGAGTTCTAGCAGTGATCTGAGCAGACTGTCAGCAGTGATTTGAGCAGAATGTCACAGGAAACATCCCTGTTTGAAGGACAGTGGGAAAGTGTTTGAGATCTGTCATCTGTCTAGGAGACCATCTTAACCCACATGTGCAGCACTTACTTTATACTGTAGATGGTTCACTGTAAATGTTGCATTGACTGCAGAGTGCCATGCCACATGATGGCTTTATAATTAGACTTACTAAGCCTGGTTGAGTGACAAGGCCTATTTCTGATGGATTTTAATTGCATGTTTGCCTTTAATTCTTTATTAATGGATTTCTGATCCTGTTTTCAGGCTCCTGTCCCTGGTGTCAGCCTGTATTTATCTGGGTTGCCATCTTTCCCCACTGTTGCTCCACTGACCAGACATTAAAGGCAAAGTGGGTGAACCAGCTGGCTGTTTTAAGTGAAATACCTGGATTTATTTTCAGTCCTGCCTGGTTGCTAACAGAATGGCAAATACATCATCCCACTGGCTTTAAACTGAGAAGTACCAAACAGCAGTCCTTCAATGGTCAGCAACAGGCTGCCACTGCATTTTCACCACTGCTTTTGTTCCTAATACATTACAGTTTCTCTCCTATCATCCTTAGCTTTGTTAGTCATGCTTTTTTTCAAGCTTTCCCTATCAAGACTGTATTCTCTTACATCAATGTTACAGAGCTACCTGTTTTGTCTTTCCATGTGCATTGGTTGCTTGGTTTTGGTTTTTTGGGTTGTTTTTTTCAATTGCTCAGCAATTCAATTTATTCTCCTTCCTGTGGTTATGCCCAGCAGCAGACCCTCGCTGGGTCTCTGTATCCCACCCAGCCTTGTAGCCTTACATTTCTGATCTGCAGCACCACACTGCAGTGGCCGACCAGCAGGGCTTCTGCAACTGATGTTTCACAAAGCTCCTAGGTGGGTTGCTGAGAAAGCAAACACTCACTCATCCCCTGAGAAAGCTGGGGGGACTGACATATGCTATACCCTAAGCACAGCTATTCAGCAAGGATCTGAAATCTCTCTCACCTCATTGTGTTGGGATATTTAGGCTCCGATAAAGCAGCAACCTTTGAAGCTGCATCTTCCCTTCCCCGATTAGTGCAGTTCAGCACAAAACTTCCTTGAGATCTACCTACCCCTGATTAGCACAGACATAGCTGGAGAGAAAGAAGAAACTGCTGGTCACCAGTTCCTAGGCTTTAATTAGCTGTGTTATTCTCAAGGGATTATTTCAACAGCCGAGCTCTGTTGCCGGCTGCTGCAGCCAAGAACCAATTATATCAAAGTGCCACCTCTTTTTAACAGTAGGTGAAGATGTGTAGGGGCACATTCAATGTGCAGCATTAATACATTGCTCATTCACAAGCTTTCCCTCTTTGGAAGAATCCCAGCATTTTCTTGTTCAGCAACTTAATTTTTTTCAAGCCTGTGCAGCCTCCTGCTCAAAAGGATGTAATTGCTGGGGAGTAGTTATCAGCAGAGGCTCTGGTCAGCCTGTTTGTCTGCCCAGACACAGTCAATTGTCAGGCTCTTGGCTACTGTGGCACTAAGCCAGGGTCATTACAGCCTACCCCAATAAAGCAAAGTCCTTTATGGATTAAAGGTGCTAAAACAAGTGAAAAATGCTAACTGCATTTTTTCTGGTCCTGCACATTCAGTGGTAATCCCCCCAGCTACAAGCTTCACCATCTGCAGCTGTGACTCCAACCTGGATACTCATACCTGGCTCTTTCTCATCCACCGGTTCTTGAGAAGGTGATTTACAAAGCCAGAGCTCCTGAGGTGGATGCAGCAGATACAGGTTTGCCTTTCCTACACCAGACCAATACTCTGGTCCTGGCCCCAGGTACCACAGCTCCCTGCAATGACTGTGTGGGCACTGGACTCTGGGTGCAAACGTGCGAGTCCCCCCATGGCTGCAGACCAAGAACATGACCCTCCACCAGCCACACAAACTGAGACTTCAGGTGCTGAGGCATTGGGCACAAGCACCTTTTTCTGATCCCTTTCTAACTCTGGCATGTGCAGTGCAGCCTGGCTGTGGCCCAGACCTGAGTGCAGCGGTGTGGGAGGTGCTCCTGGGCAGCACCCTCTCAGAGAATGACACATCAGTGAAGTGAGATGTCAGGAAGAGAGGGGTAAATGGTATTTTCTAGTCTAGGCAGTAGCTTTCTGCCTGGCTGCGGCAATAGCTTCCTAAATGTATTCCTGGAGTAGTGCTGGTGAGTGCCAAGTGAGAAAACAGGCCCTTGGAGAGGCAGCAGGGCTCTGGGCTCTGCTTGCCTAATTGCATTTGAGCACAGCTTCTCACAAGTGCATCCTTCTTTATCTCAGCAAAGACTGACACGTTTCCATTAGCTTATCTGGCTTTGGTGCTCCACCTTTGGTGCACTTTTCTACCTCATGAAGGAGGAATTGCAGTATTTGAAAATCCTGGGAAAGGAGAAGGCTGGAAGCTGACAAATTTACTACCAATGGCTACAGCCCCTGACCTGCCCTCGAAGCCACATTTCTTTCTCTGTCCAAATGTATTTGTGTGTCCCTGCTCCAAGCTCAAATACAGCTGAGGTCATGGTACTTGCAGCCAGCAGCGAGTTTTCTAAGCCAAGATGTGGCTTCTGGTATGATTTTGCAGTGCTGATGAAAAGTATATGATGTACAGCTACCCCAGCCCCTGTTCTCACAGCTCATTTGCAGTGTTGTCTTACTTAAGGCAAACAGAACAAACGGAGTGAACCGTGAGAGGATTTTTCACATCCATCTGTGCAGCATTGCTATTTCTGGGATCTTATACTTAGCATGGTCCAGTATTCATCCTTTTACACCATGAAGCCCCCAGCCCCTTGATCTGATAGCTCACAGTGCTTCAGTGTTTGAATGAGCCCTTCAGCAGGCACAGCCTTAGTTTAATATTTAATGACCAAGACAACTACACTTGGAAATTCCAGTCTCTTAGCTCTTAAGATGTGGAGCTCTCAGCTGAAAAATCTTCCATTCAAAAATAGAACTATCCCTCCCAGGCTTTGAATATTTACCCCAAACTCAGAACACCTCAAACACATCCACAGGGGTGTTCTGCCTACCCAGCGCGGAGCATCCACGGCAAGGGAGTGAAAACAAAGACCACAGAAACACTCAGGGGAAAAGCAGGAGCAGAATCATGAAAACAGGCTACAGAATGCAAATAAAAACCAGCTGCCAGCACTGCATGAACCAGCAAACAACGTGATCCTGTTCCTACTGCCACCCAGAACACGCTGAAGCTCGCTGCGCAGAGCCTCTGGAAAGCCCTGACTCCAGTCGCCCTTCTGGCATGAAGGAGAAGGATGAATCCACCCACAAAGACCTGAGCAAGGACAAGTGAGCAAGAGCAAAAAAATGACGACAGTGAGTAGCAGTTGATAGCAAGGCCACATGCACGTTGGCTTGTTTCTGCCCTGGCAGTTGCTTAGAGACCTGCTGTACTGCTGTGTGGTGCTGCTGACAGGCTCTCTGCACACTCATTAGCATTTGGCAGTTGGAGCCTTGCTTTACCTTTGGCTGAGCAGAGGGATGAGCTGCTTCGCACAACAGCTCAGGTTCTCTGCTGCGCTGGGGGTGCTCCCACAATGCAGAACCATGCCTCAGGCCTCAGAGATCTGCTCCAGCCCGGTGACATTCCTAACTTTCCAGAACACGCAAAAGCACTGGAGATCACCATGCAAACCCCAGCAGCTCCTGACACTCTTGGCAGCCTTGGAAGATACTGTCAGTCAGGGAGACTGGCCTGGGGAGCACAAAGGTGATGTGAGAGTAGCCCTTGTGTGATTTCCTCAGCTGCAGATGAGGCTTCAGGCGGGTGACTGCTTACGCGCTCACACTGCACTCCTCACCACATAATGCTTCATCAATAAGTGTGTGGCAGTGCCTGAATTTACTGCTTCATCTGTTTCTGACCCACTCAGTTTCCTGAAGAAATCTGCCCATTGGTCTCACCCCAAAAGAAATCATATTTCTCTGTACCCATCCCTCACGTTTTAGCTGCCAAGCCATCACAAAAGCCTCCTGCGCCAGGAGCTGCACTGAGCAGCTGCTCTGTGCACTTTTGCCCTCATTAAGTATCACCCTTTTGATGCTTCAGGGCAGCAGTAAACACTATTACTGAGTGGCATTGTGTAGGACTGGCTTCATCGCTGAAGGTTGGGTTACTTTTATACTTTTGTCACCGAACTACTGGAGTGAAGATTAATCAATAGAGTAATTGCAGAACTCTGAAATCTGTCTGGCTAACCTCTCTCGTGGGCTTCACAGTCACGCAGCAAACCCAGCAGACTCCCACAGCGCGACGCTACCAACACAATGTCACAAAGGAAAAGCCATTAGTGAGCAATTACATTTCAGCAGGACTTCCCCTCTCCACCACGGGCTAATGAGGATAACCAATTCAAGAGGAACTGCCGCAAGAGCGAACGAATAACGAGAGAAAGAGGGTGGGAGTTCCTGCAATGCGGGCAGAATAAGAAACAACCCTGGGAAGGAAAAGAACAACACATATGTTGGAGCTCAGCTCCAAGCAACAGACAGATGTGGACATTTGCTCGCAGTTACAGGAGGCACCAACTGGTTTCAAAAGCATCCCAGAGGCCCAGGGCCAAAACAACAGTTGCTACAGACAATGTACATACACACGATCACTCCAGAAGTTAATTTGATTTTTAGGAAAGGCTTCTGGCTATCAACACGAGGTCACTGCACCAAAACACCTTACTTGCTAAAATTAGGAAATCTTTACAGCAACAAAAATTCAAGTGGAAAAAAAACCTCTCAGTAAATACTATCTTGTTTAATGGGCGAGGGCAACTCTGCAGATTCTGCCATTTGAAGCATTTGCCAATTGGCCCTCATCTGACAGCAGTGCTGGCGATGGAGAGCTCCAGTATGGGAGTCAGCTGCCACAGCACAACTTGCTGCCCCTCCATGGCAAGATAAAGCAGCTCAGTGCAAGGCATTTCTTCCCTAAATGGAGAAATACCCAATTACACTTACCTGCAATGGCCAGGCTTGTCTGAGACTGTTTGTGCTGCAGTAAAAAACAGCCAGCGCTCAGCGGGAGACTGAGGCCCCAGAGCAAGTCAGGATAAAGGAGGAGCTTGCCTTGGTTGATGAGGGCTGGGTTAGGGATCAATAAAGCAACCCAGGCATCCATAAATCCATGGGTCCTGATGGGATGCATCCGTGGGTGCAGAGCGAGCTGGTGGAAGTCATTGCTAGGCCGCTCTCCATCATCTTAGGTAAGTTGTGGGGAACAGGAGAGGTACCTGAGGACTGGAGGAAAGCAAATGTCACTCCAGTCTTCAAAAAGGGCAAGGAGGACCTGGGGAACCATAGACCGGTCAGTTTCACCTCCATCCCTGGAAAGATGATGGAGTAACTTATTCTCAACACCGTCTTACCAGGAAGTGATGTTTAACCAACCTTACAGCTTTTGATTAGGACATAACCAGGTGGAGAGATGATGGCAGAGCACTGGATGTGGTTTATCTTGATCTCAGTAAAGCATTTGACACCATCTCCCACAGCATTCTCGCAGCTAAACTGAGGAAGGGAGCTCTGGATGATCAGGTAGTGAGGTGGATGTGAACTGGTTAAAGGAGAGAAGTTAGAGAGTTGTAGTCAATGAGACAGAGTCTAATTGGAGGCCTGTATCTAGCAGGGTAAGTACCGGGACCAGAAATATTCAATATATTAATCAACAACCTGGATGAGGGAACAGAGTGCACTGTCAGCAAGTTTGCTGATGACACCAAACTGGGAGGAGTGTCTGACACACATGAAGGCCGTGCTGCCATTCAGCAGGACCTAGCCAGGCTGGAGAGCTGGGCAGGGAGAAATTTAATTCAATACAACAAGTGCAAGTGCAGAGTCCTGCATCTGAGGAAGAACAGCCCCATGGACCAGTATAGGCTGTGGACTGACCTGTTGGAGAGCAGCATAGGGGAAAGGGACATGGGGGTCCTGGTGAATAGAAGGATGACCATGAGCCAGCAATGTGCTCTTGTGGCCAAGAAGGCCAGTGGCATCCTGGGGTGTATTAGGAGGGGTGTGGCTAGTAGGTCAAGAGAGGTTCTCCTCCCTTTCTACTATGCCCTGGCAGGGCTACATCTGGAATCATATGTCCATTTCTGGGACGTTCAGCTCAAGGACAGGGAACTGCCTGAAAGAGTCCAGGGCAGAGCCACAAAGATGATTAAGGAAGTGAAACATCTCTCTTATGAGGAAAAGCTGAGGGAGCTGGGGCTCTTTAGCTTGGAGGAGACTGAGGGGTGACCTCATTCATGTGGAGGATGTCAGGAGGACAGAGCCAGGCTCAGCTCAGTCCAGTGACAGGACAAGGGGTAATGAGTGCAAGCTGAAGGACAGAAGCCATGTGAACATAAGGGAAAAACTTTTTCACTGTGAGGGTGGCAAAACACTGGAACAGGCTGTGCAGAGAAGTTGTGAAGTCTCCTTCTCTGGAGACATTCAAAACCTGCCTGGATATGGTCACATGTGACCCACTCTGGCTGGGGGGTTAGACTAGATGATCTTTGAAGGTCCCTTCCAACCCCTAACATTCTGCGATTATTTCCCTTTAAAAGAGCACTGAAAAAAATCAAGGCTTTATTTGAATAAATGTTACACAACATTCTTTATCATTTACTTCTCAGCAAACCTTAAAGGGTGAAGTATATTTTCCTCATTCAAGTCTACAAAATGAAAGAGGCATAGTGACCATTCAATATACAGACAAGAAGGTAGCACGGAGCAAAGCTTAAATATTAAGCAACTAAAGCAAAGAAGTGAAAAGCAATACATTACTGTAATTCTCTATCATTAGAATATCCCTGACAATTTCATTTCAAAATGAAAATCTGGTTTCAAACAAAATGGCTGCAATACTTTCTGTGAAAACAAAGGCAAATACAATTAGCTACCTTGTCTATCTTTATGCTATTTGCTTATATACCCATATTCTCCCATGGAGAGACCTGCATCTCCCTTAAGCATATTTTTTTCTATTTCAGCTGCTGTGCACAAGTGCTCGTGAAGATGAGGAACTAAGAGCACTGGTTCAGAGTCAGGTGTCACACAGGCAGGCACTACTGGCTTCTACTTACAACATCAATCAGTTTTCAATCCAATGTGCAATAACCCTGCTATTACAGACCTGGGCCTTTTTCCTGAGCAGAAACTGGTTTGTGCCATGTCGTTTGGTGGCTTCCTTTTTGTTTTTGTGTTGGGGTTCTTTTTGTGGGGGGGGGATAAAACTGTAATTTACTAGGCCAAGATCCCTGTTGGTTGTCAATACAGTCGGGGTTTGGTCTCCAGAGGCGAAAGGCTAGCGCACACACAACAGCAAATCACTTCCCAGGCCCTCGAATTGCATGTCTTAATGTTTCTAAGTTGTAGTCAAATCTCAGACCACAAACGGGGCCAGACTGCTGGTGATCCTCTTCAACTGGTGAAAAGGTAAAGCACTGCAGAACAAATATTATTCTAAAATTAAAAAACAAAAAACTGTTTGCAGTTTATTATGAAAAATGTTACAATTCTGGACAGCAGTAGGCAGCTAGCCTTTAAGAAGAAGGGAGTAAGTATGACATTTCTAGCTTTATAAAGAAAGAATTTACCCTGGAAAAAAGGAAACTGCCTCAGCGCGAGGCATAAACTGCCTCAGCACGTCTGCACCACTGGTACTCCTTTCCTGGGCCTGGATGCCTGTCACAGCCTCTCACTTTCCCCCTCTCCGATCACTTAACAAGGATAAACCTGTTTGCCAATATCGAAGCCAAACGATAGAGTTGTCCTGACTTCAGATTTGATGCGATTAATTCAGGCTGCAGAGACAAAGGCTGTGGAACTGCCTTTGTGCTGATACAGATGCCTCTCAAGAAGGTGGCTCTGTTTTCAAAGGCCCTAGATCAAGACACTCTGCTTTCTCCAATCGAATCAGGATATTAGTAAGGAGGAAAAGAGTTTACCACAAGTCTTTTCACTTCTAAAGAAACAAAAATTTGCCTTTTAGTAGATGATGTGCACGTTTTCATTTCTTCAAAACAAATAATTCTTTTCCCCAGGTTATACAATAAATTCCCTGCTAAGAACCTCGTCAGAAATGATACTGCTGAGAAAGTGTGCACACAATGTCAAATAATAAGTGACAAATAAATTAATATTTAATAACTCAATATTTCAGTAGCGTGTCCAGCATTCACAAGCTCCACTGAAGTGAGTCTTAACCAAACACCTTTGGGGGAGGGGAATAAAAATGAATAAAACCCACTGGGTTTCTTCTTCTTCTTTTTTTTTTGATTTACAGCTATTCAAAGAAGTCAATGCAACTCAGATCAACAACCATCAGACAGACTAATAAAACCTTTGCTCTACTAGTTACCTATCTGAAACATATTTATGCCAAAAGGAAAAAATAAACCCATGATTTGAAATAGAAATGCCATTCCATTTAATCGCTCTCCATCCACGATTCCCATTCTTGTTAGAGTAGTATAAGCAAAACACCGCTCTCCGCACTGTAACCCTTCTTAGCATCACTCCACAATCCTCAATTCCCTAAGTGTTACAATAGCACAAATAAAATGCAACCATATTCACACAGAAGGAGCTTTCCCATAATACAGAGATATATGAAGTTTGTGGTCACTGTCCTTTCCATCACCTCTACGGGAAATATTGGTCTCGTTTAGCAGGACTGTTCATATTTTACAATACAATTGTTTCTGGACATGCTTTTGATCACAGATCACAGCTCTGCTAACACCTGCACTAAATACTAACTAAGCCTCATAGAATGGAAAACTGCAACGCTAAAGTTAAGAATTCAAAAGAAAAGGTCAAAAGTTACAGTCAGCTTCCCAGGCAATTGGCTCCGTCACTGGCACCTATCAAAAACATACAAACGTTGACTGTCACATTACCAAAAGAAAAACCCCAGTTATTTGCAGTGATTCTTCATACCAATAATTCAAGTGGTTCCTTGCATGTGAGTGTTGTAGAGTCTTTAATAATTTCATGCGTCATTTATTGCAAAAAAGTTTTAGAAAATATTTCCTAGCCTCTTTTTAAATGTCAAAGAAAATGTACATTAGGTACAGGTGCCCCCAAGGAGGGTGCGAGAGGGAGCTCGAACGTTTTCACCCCCTTGCCCCTGCCAAAAAAAAAAACCCACAAACAAAAAAGGTTTTACTACTTGGTGAAGATTTCAGAGGAAAAAATAGGACAATTCAGTCTCAGATTTCTTTCAGTCCTGATGAGCTGGTGCTCTTCGTGGCAGTGTAGTGAGGTTCCATAAAAACAGCAGCTGACTAGTGTCTCTGAGCTGAAAAGGGGAGAGAAAGGGAGAATGGTTAAATGCCTTCCAGGAAATAGTGCAAAAGTAAGCAAGCAAAATCTGAGGTGGCCAGAGAAGTTACCAGTTCACCTGCTTTGGGCATTGTGTGCAGAAGGGGGGGAAAAAAAAAGGCAAGATTACTTATCACAAGATATACAACAAGTGAGCAAACTCCTCAGTTCTGGAGGTTTAAGAGGAGCTACTGTACCAGTCTAGGTTATGTCTCACCCCATTTCAGCATCCAGAGAGAATTTCAATTGTTAAAGACTTTTAAAGACAACTAATAAAGGAGGGCAATTAATATACAAAGTCTGTGCAACGATCTGCAGTCCACAATACAAAGCTAAACCTGACACTGATGCCATTCCATATGCAAGATCTGGGTGTACATGAGGGCTCTAAAATATCATAAACCTGCTAACTGTGTTTCTTCTCCGTTATTGCTCCATGTTTTCCTATTGGTTCCACAGAACTGGAATAAAATGATGCTAAAGCAGATAGAGGCAGTCCAAGTAATAACTACTGCATGAGACTGCCACCAGCCTGTAACCATCTAGGGCAGTGAAGAATCAGCACAGTCCACATTGGCCTGCCTCTTGTGCATCGTGAAGAAAACATTGTTCCAGAATAAACTGACTTGGAGGAGACCTCTGGAAATCACCTGCTCTAAGCCCTTTGCTGAAAAAAACACATAGGAGAACAAAGAAAAGGTTCCAACAGAACCAGGCCAGTCTTGTGGATTCCTTTCCCCAATCTGTTGAGCTTTTGACTGCCAGGACTATTTGAGAGGTACGTGCCCCTTTTCCAGTACTGACCACAACATTGTGAATAACACAGCTGAATTTTAAAAGAGACTGAGCAAGGGCAGGAACATCCTAAAGTTATTTCTAACCAGACAACTCTTCTGAAAAAAAAAAAAATCCAAAAGAAATATCTTTAAAAATAAAATAAAATTGAGAAACAGGAGAGGATTTTGTAGAAATGGTCCTACCACAGCAGGAGGCAGGGAAGACAAAGGGGATAACTATGGAGTTTCTCAACAGCTCAGTTGTTCACTGTGCCACAACAGGACAATATAAACCACAGAAAATTCATTCATTTTATATCCTATACAATACAGAAAGATTAAAATAGGAATGAAACTTTGGGAAACTCCAAACTTCACAGATTCAGACAAAGCAGTCCTGAGCTGCTATTTGCTGACAGTAGATTAGCAGACACTCATCCCAACACCCAACAGGTCCTCATTTGAGTATGATACTCAGAACTGATGTGTAATTAAACCTATTTTAGCTATGGTCCACTCCAAGATGTACAATATAAGCCTGTAGAACCTCTACAAAGAGAAGAAGGCTAGACAAAGTTCCACTGTGTTCAGTAGCACTTACTGTTGGTGCAGGTAACTAAACACCACAGTATTCCAGGCTGCAAAACAACCAATATTGGGTATTAAAGCATACGATCGATGAGAAATTCTCCAAAACCAGATTAATAGTAAATTAGCATCATATGTCTGTAAGGTCTTGCAATGAGAAGCTTTTAGAGTATGTCAGAGAACCAGACTCTACTCAGAAATATCACAAATCCCATAAAAAGCTGAATGACAATTCAGCCACTACATCCCAACACCCACATTTCCAAAGGCGAGCCTCAGTGACACTATTAGTAGCTAGCAAACTTCCATGATCTCCAAAGGAACTAACAAGAAAAAATCTGGTTCCTTTACCTGAGCATGCATATGATGGTACCAGCTCTAAGGAAATGGCCAGTTCACTTTAACATGGCTGTTCCCTTATTTTGAGGACAGGCAGTTTTACTTTTCACACCCCACCTACCAACTTAGCAATCGATGCAGTTGCAGTGATTTTTCAGAACCAATACTTGGCCAAGTCTGTTCCTTAGAAACAGGCACTCATTCTCCTGCTCAAGCCAGTTCTGGCAGCTTTTACTCTTCAGTTCTTACCATTGAGAGATTCCAGAATGCCCTTAGTGAGCACCAGGAGCTTCACCTCTCCACTGACATTTACACATCATTAGTAGGGACTCCAGAAACGTCACTTATTTGCTATAGTCCGTTCTTCTGTTTCACCACCAGCAAACCTACAGCTCCCAGCTCTAATTCAATAATATAGTACAAACTTCCTAAGGTTCATGACTTCAGGCAAATCAAGCTCCCTTTACAGCAACTGTAAGTTCTCCTCACCGCTCTATTTCCTTTCCACACCAAAACCCGCTAGGAGACATGCATGCATCTGTGACAGAGCTGAGTACTGTGTATGTATTTGGGCTAGAATTTCCAACAATGCTCAGTATTTGCTGGCTTTCAACATGTACTTTAAATTTCCTTATGAACTTAGGTACACACTAAAAGTTTGGCCTGCTTGTTAAGTGTCACTCCCTCAAATCTGGACTTTCAAAAGGGAGGGGAATAAACCAAACCAAAAAACCAATCTCATTTTCCTAGAGGAGTGCCTTCCTAACACTGGTCCACAAGTCATCTGCAGGTTTCTCATGAGATCTTCCTACTTGTGTTTCTCAATTCTTTTCCTTGTTTTAGGTACTAACCTTCTTTAAAAATACTAAACTGCTACTAAATTCTTTCCTGATTTCACCTTCACACATCAACAAAGGCAGGAAGATGAACTGCCCACATGGTACAGCTTACTAAGACATGAGAGCCACATAGCAAAAAATGTTTGAGGATTGTTGGTTTAGGAGACAAAAATCCTTAATTTTAAATTTTCTATTATTTTTTTACCTCTATGTTATACCTGACAAGCTATTTCATCTGATCATGTAATGCAAGCTTCAAGAAGCAAGCCTAAAGTGAAACTTAGTGTAGATCTTTTCCATAAAAGATGTATCAATCCTGACATCAGGTTGAGTCAGAGAGAACAGCTGGAGTGTTCAAAAGGAAGGAAATAAAATAACAAGTAGCTCATTACCTCTGTCCTAACCTGCTTTGCATATGATTAGTTGACAGCACAGAGTACCCTTCACTTAAGGCAGGGCTTAAACCAGAGCAGACCTGCCAATTTCACTGAAAACTTCAGTGCCTCCAGTATGAATCCACAGTGGTCTGTCAGACACTGTAAGGGAGCAGCAGAAGTCGTCAGACTGACAGAAAATGCTGTAAAATGTCGAGACCTATGATAGAAAAAATCCAGTTAATGGGAAAAAAGAATTGATGAGGGTCTGAAAAAAAATACAATAATTAACCTCCTTGCCTGTCTGAATTCTTACTGGGTGTGCTACTTCTGCTCTCCAGACAACAGCATACCATAAAAGGATGCTAAAACCTCACAGGAAAAAAAAAAAAATCAGATGCTTTCTTCAAGCTTAAATTGGACTTTACTAGCAGAGTTCAAGGGACATGACACATCACTCAGTAAACAAACGAGCAGAGAGCAAAACAAAACATCTACCAGTACAAACACCTGTGCAAACACTGTGCTGCTCAAAGCCAGAGTGATGCTATGGAATTTTGCTGGACAAAGTAAATACTGAGAGCAAGTGGAAATTGAAGCAATGGAGAATAATTCATAGTGACCATGTGCTTTCTGCATTTTGAGTGGAAAAAAAAAAAGAAGAAAGGCAAACTTAGGGCACTACCTATTCAATATTGATAGCATTGGAATAACCTCCCAAAGGAAGTAGTGGGCTCTCCTACACTGGATAGTTTTAAGATTCAGCTTGACATGGTGCTGGGCCATCTCATTTATTCTATATTATTACCTAGAAGTTTGGACCAGATGATCCTTGAGGTCCCTTCCAACCTGGCATTCTAGGATTTTATGGTTCATTTTACATCCATTATGCAATGCAGCCCCTGATAATCCAGATTGTTTTAACGTACTGAGAAACGCCAACAAGAGTGGCAACAAGGCAGACAGCGTCCCACTGCAACAACACAAGTGGAAGCCAAATCCAGTTGATACTTTCTTCCACATCCTAGATTGTCTTGCTTTCTAAAATGTCAAAATCACCAGCTATCCTCCCCTTTTTAGGACATGATTTAGATGAGACACCAATTTTCTATTCCAGGTCAAAACCATAAAGAAGAGTTTGTACCTTCTTCTGGCTTCACATAAAACTGCTGTACACTGTGCTTGTTATGGTCAGCTATCAAGAATTGCTTCATTATAATAATTACATTTGCTTAACAGAGAAGCAGATGACTCACAGTTGTGAGGTGCATTGGAGTTTCTTTGTGTTTTGCTTCTCATTCTTTATTACAGCTACTATAAAAACTGTTTCCATTTGGTCACTCACACAGGTTTTTAAATTGAAATTCAAAGCTGCCTTGCCAGTGGCATTATAATCTTTGTTGATTATAGGAGGGAAGGAAACTGAGATGACAGAAGGTGAAAGAGCAAATGGATCCGTTTCTTTCATGTATGTTATGATTTGCAGGCAAAAATCCAGAGTGGAAAAAAAAATAATCCAGGTCAAAAAATGAGAGGTTTCTTCATTTCAAGGCAGTGTTTCCAACTTGGAGAATCTCACTATTGCAATACATACTAAACTTGTTACCTGCACATTGGCAAAATTAATGAATATGAAATATTTTGTATGGGAACCTTTGTACCGTCACAGTGATGCTGCCTTCAGAGTGCTGCGTGTGAATTTAACTCAGAGCAGTGAGAAATAACCTTGGGCTGGATTGCTATAAGGTATGAAAACCGATTAGAGGATGTTTTATCTGCCCAGTGAAAATACAACTAGTTTTGCACTATTTTATATCAACAACAGTGTTTTGTATCAAAAAGGTTTAAGGCAGGAGTATACAAGATTAGGCTCTCAGATAGGGTGATGGGAAAATAAAGCCACACATGTGCAGTCACCTATCTTTTATTAGTCATGTGTTGTGGAGGAACATTTCTTACCCTGCAGGTTTCCCTAGTATGAACCATGAGGAGCAGTGACTGGCCACCCAGAGAACAAAAGGTACAAAGAGTGGAGTTGCCACAAAGGATGAAGTGTCCCTCGGTCCTCACAGCCTGCACTTCTAAACTTGCAAGTCTCACCTGCTTTGACTCAATATCCCTGTCATTAAATTCCCTGACCCTCCTGACCACAGCAAGCTGCCACAGTGCACTCGTTCACTTCACCGTGTAATCCACAATTTGTAGACAAGTGATAGCAAAGCCTAATTCTGAGAGTATGGCTCCCCAGTGATGTGCAGTCTGGACTGTTCTGAAGCAGTTTCCTTCAACTGCTGGAGACTATGGAGTCATAAAAATCACCAGCAGTAACAAATGTAAGCATGTGGGTTAGAACAAGCACTGCCGTGGCTTATGGCCTGTCAGCATTGACATCATGAACATCTGCCTCACTCAGCTGCACTTACACAGCCGCCTTCCTGGGAGTCAGCACTGCCATTTGCAGTCTGACTTTTCCAATGTGAACATTTCTCTGATCCTGTCAGTTCACTGATGTCCAAAGAGAAGCACTGCCTTTGAAAGTACTTGGGTTTCTCTTCAAAGGGAAAGTAGAAAGACAACAGGCAGCCATCAGAAGGGAGAAAAGGCAGCCCAGAAGGGCAGGAAAGTAAAAATAGCAGGATGCCACATCACATACAATAGAGGAGACACACAGAGCTCTTAGAGAGCCCAAAGCTCAAAATAGTTGCAGTAAAATATATATGCAGTTCTTTAGGGGACTAATACTTTGTATGCAAAGCTACATAACTGAAGAACAGCACATGCCATTGAACTGCTGATTGACTTTAAAGCTGGTTAGGAAGAGTTAAAATAGGCTTCTTGCCCAGACCATGGATGACTAAAAATCAAGCAGAACTGTTGCGTTTCTCTACAGACCAAGACAATCTTCAACAACAGGGCCTCAACTACAAGAAAAACCAAAAGCAGTAACACATTCTTCAGTTTACACGACTCGTTCCCTGAAATATGTAATACAGCACCAAGAATTTCTAAAACCCAGCCAAATGCAGCCTTTTTTTTTTTCTCCATACAACTGTATCAGAAGAGATACACCTGAAAAATCTTATGGAAAGATTTTTTTTTTTCCCCCCAAAAGATGAAAGTATTGCTAACAACAAGAAGAAAGAAAGAAAAACACACACACACAAAACCCTAAACAAACAAAAAAACCCCTCTTCAGTGCTCAAATCCTTCTGCTATGATTTTTAACATCAACTTGTAGAGGAGAAAAAAAATAAATCTGTTTTTGGTATTGTTTGGTTTGGTTTGGTTTTGCTATTTGCCCTAGTTAAAAAAACAGGAAGACAGGTTTACTGTCTTCTGGTTTTGGGAGCAAAGGTAGAAGAAGGAGCTATTTTTAATACTCTCTTATCTTACTTGAAGAATTCAAGAATTGAGTGACTTAGGAGCTTTCACAAACATATCTCAACGTCTTTCATGATGCCCAAGTTAAATAAGCATCATGAAAACAGTAAGAGTAACCTCATAATTGCCTTCTCCTGTTGCTCAGACTTCAGGCTTGCTATTACAACCCCTAGCAAACACACGTCTTGGCATTTTTACCAACATGAAAAACATTTGTGAGCCAGAACGAAAATCTCTGCCTACTAAACACTACAGATGGCCAAAAGAACACAACTTTGTTTGTCAGTCACCTTCCAGTTGAGGTTCCACACGTTACCAACAGGAGAACAAAAATATCTGGACCATTCCTGGTACCAGCAAATGTAAGGACATGTTTCTTACCACACTCATCTGTGTTCCTGAGTGAAGTACTAACTGATTTTAGGGCTTACTTTAGTGGCACCACCTTAGAAAAGCTGAGATAATATGTCCCTTACTAAAATCAGTATCAAGATGCCTTCAGTTTGAGACTACTAAAGAACCAGATTCCATGAAATAGCCCACAATTATTTATGAAATGCTGTCCATAGATACCTGTGCCAGCTGAAGCATTTAATCAGGTCATACAGAGCAGCTTAGATTCTAACCCTAACTAAACTTCTTTGAAAAGGTCTCACGGCTTTAGTTCCCTTTCACTAGAGCTAATAACCAAAACTGGCACCACTGCTTCAACATTCTGACCCACCACAGAAGTACAGTTCAACACTGGTGTTTCCTAAAGCCAAATAAAAAAATCTTGAGTGGTACTAAGTAAAAAATGATGTGAAAGTAGCATGCAAGTAAATATTTGCTTGAAATAGTATCTGCTTACTGTACTGACAAAGGGAGTATGCTCTTCCCCTATAAGCACCTGTTCAAAGCAGGCAAGGACAATTCTGTCACCAAGAATTATGCTGTGTCTCTGTTATAGAAAGTTTTAGTGCTGGAAACAAGCTAGTGAGAACACAGCTCACCTTCCAAATCACAAATTCATAGCACATAGCTAGCACACATTTCTTATTCATAATGGCATATCTGACATCAAAACCATTACTAAGCAAACATGAAAACTGACCTAGATCTACTTTTTAAACAAACAAATCCAAACCCAACCTCAACCCACACCCTAATTTAAAGCTGACATGTTATAGAAATGATGTTGTCCAAACATGATTTTGCATAGGAAGAGGCCCCTAGCAGGAGATGTAGTGCAGTTTTACTACATGTGGAAGCTAAGACTCTATTGCTGGAAAGCGATACTTCCATTCTCCCAAGCATGAGTCCTGCAGGACTGTGGACAGGATGCATGAGGCAGAATCCTTCATGATATGGATGATTCCACAGAGATTCCAATTTTCCAAAAGTCAGAATTCACAGTAACAAACTTAGAGAAAACAGAGACATGACAGGGTCAGGACAGATCATCTGTTGTATCCCACACCCAACGGCAGGGTGAATGTAACCCTTTCCTGACAGAAGCTGGCCTAATCTATTGCTTCTACAAAATGGCAACTACAAAACCGAAGTACCTCTCCCAACAACACTCAGAGATTCACTGTAATAACGAGGATAGATATTCTAGTGCCTAATCTTAAGTCCTTGTCTTATAATTTTAAAGATTATTTCTTGTTCTAGTTGCAACTGAAAAAGACCCATGTTTCCATCTTGCCTCTGCACCTATCCTCCAGGTATTCCTGTACCTCAAATACCCTCAGTTCCAATAGTGCTTTCATCCTTCTTTGGACTGAGGAATCAAATCATTGGCACAGACACTGAAAACAACCTCTCAAATATGTAGCCCACGTAAATCCCTCAGATCCATTTGCCTCCATGCAATGAATGAGCAAAGCCCAAACTCAAACTTGCAACACCGGATCCCGATTTGTTCCTGCAGCAACTTGTGCCTGCTGTCTGTGTTGAGGCTGTTTTGCCTCCAGCTGTGGCTACTCAGGTAAAGATCAGAGACTGTCCATCTCCACTGAAATAAGCACAGGAAATCTGTGTGTGCAGAAACTATCTGGAAAGGTTATGCAGAAAGGCAAGACCATCTCATACTCCCATTTGTCTCCCTGCTGGGCATGCAATGTGGTTCAGGTCTTCTAAAGCCCTGGTCTTCACAACGACATCAATTTTCCACACTGCTGCTTATCCTGTTTCACACCAAGAACACTGGTTGCTTTTTCTTGGGGAACAGAAGTGAAGCCATGGATCCGAGTTCCCTTTGACAATCAATATCTGGCACTATGCTTGCCAGCACTGCCCTGGGGAGGGTTATCCCCAGCTGCTGATCTGATTGCAACAACAAAACTGTGCAGAGAAAAAGCAGGATAGCAAGACAGTTACCAAATCACTGTCTCTGCAGCCACACCTGAGAACTGCTGGTTTTGCCTTGTCTTCACAGAGGGGCAGCTGTGTCAGTTTCATTTAGGGAGGAAAAAAAAAAAGTAAATGAAGTAAATAAAATTTACATTACAGCCTGGATTGGTATTACCAAAGAAAAACTGGAATGCATCTGTAAATCACAGGAAACTGCAAGTTGCTGTCAGGATCTAACAACTAAAAAAAAAAAATCAATAATCTGAGATATTTCTGATTTAGGGAAGAATCAGTGCTGCTCAATAAGAGTTTTGTAAAACCCCATCTAAAATAGTGTAAACAGTTCTTGCACTGATGCCACAGAAAGAGGCCTTCAAAGTAGAAGAGGTGCACAGAAATACCAGTAAGATGAGAAGGGAAAAGAAAAGCCATCTTAAAAGGGGATCTTTTTTAATCTAAATAGCCATACTATAAACACACTAACAGGATGACACCATAGGAGGGAACTATTTCAGCTAAAATATGAAGTTGTCACCAAGAACAGTAGCTGAAAGATTTTAAATGTTGAACAGGAACCTGTCATCACAATTGTTAAGAACAGAATAGAATAAACCAGGTTGGAAGAGACCTTCAAGATCATTGCATCCAACCGATCATCCAACCCACCTAAACCATGCAACCAAGCACCCTATCAAGTCTCCTCCTGAACACCTCCAATGATGGTGACTCCACCACCTCCCCCCATTACAGATCAAGAGTAATTTGAAGATGAACCCTTATATCCCATCTCACAAGCTTGGACCTTGTGGATCTTCAAAGAGCTTGACAGCTGCTACAAGAGCATTCAATGCTACAGACCTCTACCTGTCCTGATGTTTAACATGGATGATCTCTGACCATGTCAGAAGAAGCTTTAAGGCACTTACGCAAAACCTGTGTTGTTGTTATCGATGTTTTGCTACTTAAAGGGATAATTTTACTATGGTATTGCATGCATAGCCTGTCTATATGCCCAAAAGGTATGCTACTATAGTCTATCCTAAAAGAACCAAAAAACACATGCACTTCATGTAAGCATAGTTGAAACTGGCAAAATACTGCAGCAAGTCACTCCACTTCCATGAGTGAAGTAGATTCTAGATAACATTTGAACAGTTGGCTGTGGGACAATGACATACTTTACACCAAAATTCTCCTTTAAGCTCTCTAAAAATAGAAGAGCCCTACTCCCTTCTGCTGAACTTGCAGAAAAATGTATCACTCTCAAGCAGCCACCACATAGTTCCCCTTCCACTATCACATCCAGCTCAACACACCAAGTTCTTCTCTTTTCCTTCAGGTTCCCTATGACCTGTCTATTTATACCCTTAAAAAGTAAACTGAAAATAAGAAGAGAGAGCAGCTCAGCCTTTAACCACTATGAACTCTGGACTAGAAGACCACTTTCAATACTGTTTTTAGTGTACCTACACTTTTACCAAATGGCTTCTGAGAAAATACTGCCATATCTTACTACTCTTTTGAATATAAGCTCACTTTACTTAACTTCCAGTTCCCAGTCTTTAAATCACAGTGCAGTGATCCCACTGCACTGACTGAAATTGCTTAATTGTATAGGCATTTATTAAAATACAATTAAAGTGGTGATCTGAAATAGCTTTTCACTGATTGTCAGCCTCCTCCTTTCCAGAAGTCTTCAGCCAAGAAAGAAGCTCTGTTGTGTTTTTTTCCACTGTACCTTGCAGAACATGCATGAAGACAGGTGATAATGCTGCTGAGGACTAGCTCCTAAGGTTTATTTTCCAAAGTTCATGCTCCTATTCTACTCAGATAACTTTAGCAAGACCCTGTAAGAGATGCAAATGGAAATCAATTTCAGGACTTAAGTGAGTTAGCTAGAAACAAACCTAAGGCTAGCAATACAAAAAGCAACTCTCACTCCTTCCTCACTTCCACTGATGGGAAACCTAAACACATTTATAAACTATTTTTAAAACACAAATATTTTACAACATGCTGAAGGAAAAAAAAGGTGACTTAAATTACTCCCACTAAACACACCCTTCCTGGGGAGGTAGCTGTTAGTTATGTAGGTTTCAAACTAAAGATTTCAGTGTCTCAAATAAAAATACCATATAATCAGAGTTGATTATCACATTTACATGTTGACATAAAATTACAACTCTGATTAGAAAAATAACAACTGTTTGTTCAATTTCCTGTAGAACTCCACTTCAAAGACATACAGGCATTTTATATTTACTTCTAGCTTCACTCATTAAGTGATTATGCCCTTCAAATGCTCCTGTTAAAGGAAATCAGATTTCTAAGTTTCTTTTCCAAAACACTGTAACAGAAGCTAAAGGTCTACAAAGGAAAAGTAGGCTGGTACTAGAAACTCATCACTATGAATCATATTTTACCTCTAAACTGCAAGGCCATACATATTCAACAAGTACACTGAGGAATTTCATTCATTCAGAAAGACATAATTTTCAATTTATTAAAAAGAAGTGACTTTTACTGATAGTTATGTCTTCTCAGGACACAGGCAGCTTGCCACAGCTGCACAGCTTAATGACAGGGCTCTACTATCCTTGCAGTGCACAGGCCTGCTCCTGTCAGCAGTTATTGGAAAGTCCTTTATGCTGCCAAGCTAACTCAGAGGTGGGCACATGTGTGCCCAGCTGCACAGTGCAGATACACAGAACTGTGGGGCTTTTGCAGTTTCCAGCTCAAATGACACTAAACTCTAAGTCTTCAAAGCTCATCTCCATGCAGCACCCATATTGCCCTAAGCAAGGTCACTTACTGTAACCAGGCTTTACATCAAGCCCAATTTTGTCCACTGTAAACTGTTACATCTAGAGTGTTAGCTACTTCAGAGTGAAAGGAAAATCATGGCAGGGTGTGAATAGGGCATTTACATCCTAATGTAACATGGGGCAAAAGAAAACCCAACAAAATAAGCTGTTTTGAGACCTATCAGGTCTGAAGAGGGAAAACACTTTCACTGTAAAACTTAGGAAATTCTTAGAAAATTGATCAGCTACAAATCAAAACTCTTGAAATATCTTTCACAAACAATCTAAAGAAATCCCTCTCCACACTCGTTGCCCTCCCGTGTTACCACTGAACACCTAAGCAAACTATGTATGCTTTAGTAGTATTCTAACTGCAGACAACTGAAGAGGTAAGAGTAACAATGCTTCAAGCTCTTTTAAAGGAAAACTAGCTATGTAAATACTGCTTTCACTACTACCTGGCACAGAACAACTTGCAACCAGTTCACCTGAGCTTCTAAACCTCAAGGAACTAGTGTAGACATCTAAACCACGTTGGATGGGTTCTTGACTTCAAAAAGCAGTCTGCTTTAATAACAAAGTAAGGCTTATTTACTGAAATAGAGTAACTGTTTCTGTTTGCAGGTAAGAATACAGAGAAGTGAAACAGGATTTTTCTTTTTAAACATTATGAAATTTTTTTGTGTGTTTATCACATTCAAAAAGCATTGACCAGTGGCTCAGTCTATTTTTTCTGGGGATTTCTTTGGTAACTGTTAGAATGCCAAGGTAAAGCTGGTATATTTGGAAGCTTAATTAGCACCTAACAGAGGTAGCCATAAACTTGTACATTTGAATGGCCATGTATTTGACACTTTAAACTTCCAACTGATCTGTGGGCACAGCAGAATCATTTTAAAGGCGAGACGAAATTGGATGCTTTGGAGAGACCAGAAAGTATCATCAACATAAATTTCACCTTTAAAATATTTTTAATTTAAAGGGCTTGATGAATAAATCCTTACCCCCATTTTCATGTCTATTTAAAAGGCAATTTCAGACTAAGCTTAAATTTTTACATCTGTCAAGATTGCCTACATGGGCAATTATGAAAAACCAAACCAAACCAAACCCAAAACGGGATGAAAACGGCTTTGGGATGAGGAGTGAAAGATTCTTCACAAGGCATTGCAAGGCTGAAACAGGAGTGGGCTGGAGAAGAGACAGTAATTCACATGGTCAGATAAGGACCAAAACTAGAAGGAAAAAAATGTCGAGTCAGTTGCATGAAAATGCCCCAACACTGAGCAAAAGACATGCAAGGAAAGCTGAAGTAGCAGTGGAAAGTGGGTCTGGTTAGCTTTTGATAGATGGAGAAAACTGAAAACATTTCCCCACTGTACAACTGACGTTACCCACAGTCTTTATTCGAATATATGCAACAAAATCTAATTAAGGGAGAAATTTGATAAACCTCACAGAAAGCCCTCTACGGAGCCAGTTTTGAAACAAAAGGGACAGATAATTGCTTCACCTCAAAATTAAGCCTGAGGTATACCAATAGTACTTTACAGCAAGCAGTTATCTTTAAGAGAGCGTGAAAAAGGACAATTTACTGTTTTTTAAGGGTGTCCTCTAAATAGGGCATACATATAAAGTACTCTAACATCCTGCATGGTTTTGTTTTTTTGTTGTTTTTTTTTCCAAAGCTTTTTGAGAAACACACACAAATAATTCAGCTTTAGTCAATTTTATTTACAGTTTGTTTTTCTTTACATTTCAGAGCATTACACAATTACATATTCTCATTTTCTGACCTGCAAACAGATACCTTAAATGGAAATATTTAAAAAAAAAAAAAAGAAAAGGAAAAAAAAAGAAAAGGGAAAAAAAAAAAAAAGAAGTTAGATACATCCAAAAATGCAACAATTACACATCTGACAATTCACAAAGTGTAATTTACTAGGACGTATCCTAAGAATTTAGGAACAACCAGTCAGGAGAAAATCTGACCAATTTCAGCAATCAATTATTTACACATTCAAAACAAAGCCTCTCTTAATCTAAACCTCCAGGCAAACGGCCTGAAAGATTTCTTCAGGAAGAAAGACCAGAAGTTATGATTCACACCTATGCAGCATTAACAGCCCTTGATCCCAAACACTGAGCGACTTCTCAGCTTTGTCTTAGAGCTACAGGCATCCCTCTCAGCTTCTCAAACCCTGAAGTGTTATATTTGTGCCCCCATGTGCATAGAAAGGCTGAGTGTTTTAAGTGGTCACTACGATAAAACCTCATTTAATCTGGTCTTTAAGTTACACAAATTCTTCTTCCTTAAAAATTTCAGCAAGTCTTCTAATGCCATTTCCACTGGCCTGCGCGGACCAGGGCCTGCCTCCATGAGATGTTTTAAGTATGCTTTGAACCAATTTGCACCGGCCAGACTAAATACATTAGAGACTATTTAGAATAATCTTTAAAGACCATTTAGACAAGGCTTACGTTTCTACACTTCCCTGATGGGCCACCTAACAAAAACAAAACAAAAAAAAGGTCACAGCTACTACTTTCATCCCTTGTGTTAACCCTTTGCCACACAGCAACTAGTTATATACTGGGTAGAAACTACTAAAAAATTCCCTGCAAATAAGCTGCCTTTCAGCTGAGGCTATGGCTCCTATGCATTGGGTGTTTGAGGAGGTTGTGGTTTGTTTTTTTTTTCCTTTAAAAACAAAACAAAACAAAAAAATCTCACTTGAAAAATACTGAAGTTCTCACTTTAGGCTAATTTGATTGCATGTTCAATTCTTTTAACTGTCAAGAAACCACTACAAATGGAACAACTTTCGTATAAAAAGCAGTAAACCGAGTGCAACTTCTGACCTGGCAAGTCCTTCATGGTAGTTCTCTAACTAGACTATGAATTTTGTGGAGCCTCCAGATTTCTTGCCTACCTTACTTCCCATGTTCACGTTTCAAACTGTGTCAGCAGGGCCCGAACTTCGGGAGTCAGCTGCTTAGCAGCCTTAGCTGCCTCTGTGACGGCCTTGCGGTAAAGACCCTTTCTCTTCTTATTAAAGCGCAACTGGAAGCTTTCTAAAAAGGGGGAGAGTTGTGCAAGAGCAAGAAAAGATGTTGTTGTGGAGCCAAACCACGAGATACGAGCCTCCTGTCGAACTAAAAGGCCGTTATCTTTCCGGCTCACAGTTATGGTAAGGATACGGGCTGGCCACCAAGGGAAGCCATAAATCTTGGCCCAAACAATGTCCCCTACACATACGGTCCTGCCATCTGGTGTGACACATTTAGAGACGTTTTTGGAAAAGACTTCCGTTTTCAAGGAATTACTGAGCTTTTTCTCTTCCTTTGAAGAGGAGGAGGAGGAGGAGGAGGAGGAGGAGGAGGAAGGTGCATGCATGCTGCCTGGAGGAAAATCAAAGCTTTCAGTAGAGCTACACTCAGAGTTGGTAGATTTCAAATCATCTGTGCTATCACTACTACAAACTGATGCACTGGAAGAGTCAGATTTCTTTTGATTAAGGGTCATGTAAACCGTTATATTGCTTTTGCTGCCTCTCTTGCCCAGTGTCTGGTGTTCATCCTGATCAACAGTTACATGCATTTCACTCGTGTCCTGAACCTCACTGCTGGCCTCTTCAGGGCCTTCTGAGGGGCTCTGATTTTCTGAAGGGGCCTCACCTGCTGAGCGGGTGGAGGAGCAGCGAGACTGGGGCTTAGTTGCCATCTTGCCACTCCGTATTTTCTCAAGTCCTGTCTTGAGAGAAGAGTCATTTTCTTCATTCCGATACCTTTGTGGCTTTAAACGCAATCGAGGTGGGAGGGAACCTGAGCTGGTGTTCTGAAGACGCCGTGTGAAGTGGACCTTTGAATGTGCATTTTTGGAAGAGGAGGTTGCACTCTGCTTCTTTTGTGCCTTTTCTTTGGCCATTTTCAAGACTTCCCGAGCTTTTGCATGATCCATGTTTTTGCTCTGGAGAACTTTTTTTGTACTTAACTGCGCTTTTGAAGTATTTGCTTGTGCGGAAACTTTAACTACTCTGCTTCTGCTGTGGGCAATATTTGAAACCTTGACCACAGCGTTTCTTTTCTGGCTTTCATTTTGGCTTTTTCCATCCACCTTATGGTCAGTCTTAAGTTTTTTATTCACAGTAGTCACACTCTCATTTCTTCGCTTTTTATTATCCTCATACTTTGAAGAGTCACTTGCATTGCCACCTTTTTTTATCTCCTTTTTTTCTGCAACAACACTGTTTTTGCACTTGTCACATAAGACCTGCCGGGGTCGTAGTTTGATAGCATTCATAATAGAAGTGGGTTCCTCCCTGTACATTTTACGCTTGGGTCGCTTAATTTTCCGGGGTGGAGGCTGAGGTATTGACTGGTTATATGTGTCCCTGATAAACAAAGGAGGAGGATATGGCGCTCCCTCGTGAAAGAGAGGAGGTGGTTTAGAAGTCCATAGGCTTTTAGCTATGCTAGGTTCTGATGGCTGCGTGAGAGAAGAGTCATCAGGGACTGCAGCATTAGATTCACACTTCACCTGCGCCTCGTCTTGGAATGGTTTGCTTTGGAGCTGCATGGCTTCAGGTTTGTCCTTGTATTCCCTTTTAGGAAATATGGTCACAGGGATTCCATGGGGTCCAAACCTTAGAGGGGGGAGAAAAAAAAAATGAAAAAAAAAATTAAAGGTTTTGAGGTTATTGCATTCATTAAAAAGCATTCAAAATCCTGTCCACATTCTGTAGCCACCATTTGAAAGATAAGTTCCTGGAAAACTAAAACTTTGTATCTAGCCTTATGGTAACCTTTGAAAAAGCAGGACACCAGAGCCAAATCAACAGAGAACATCAAATACACAAACTTGAATCACCTTGAGACAGCAGTAAAAGATTTTGGTACTTCTAGAAAATGTTTATAAACATAGAAACTACATGCTGATCCCTACAAACTCCAAATCTACCCAAGATGATTCCCATACTAAGTCAATGTATGTGAAGGCAGCACCTTTTGCAAAATTATTCCATTTTTAGCACAGCACAAAAGGCTGAATGTTTTGGATTTAATCAATATAAATACTTGCCTTGAACAGAGTACCATTATTCTTCATCCACAAAAGATTAGCACTCAATCACCTGATGAATTGAAGCCCAAAACATGCTAGCTTATTAGTTTGAGTTTCTTCCAGCAAAACTGCCATTATTCCATCACAGTACACATCATTTCTCCCTGTTCTGCAAACATTTTAAACCTAAGTCTGCTCTCCAGACAGTTCTAGGTCTCTGCTGCCCTACTTGACTCCTCACCAACCTCAACAGCTCTAAGAGAAGAGAATGAAAATTCCCAGCGTGACTTGAGCATTAGCTCATCTTTCCCCCTAGTAACAGCAGTAGCAGATTGCCTAACAGGTAACCAATACTTTCTGCAAAGGGTTGTACTACAGGAAACATTTTATCAGCAAGGTATCATGCCTGCCTTTTCCCCAGGGAAAAATCAAATGATAAATACATTCATTTTGCAACAATATATCTTTCATCCCCACAGAAGCAGCAGGAGGGATTATAATAAAAACTTGCCTAAGCTTCTGTTCCACTCCACAATCTACCAGGCTGAGGTACCAGCCTTACACAGAGCTGTCACTAGGCTCTTCGCTGCTCTGCCTGACTTCAGCTCCCATACACACACTGGTGTCTGGCTTATATTAGTTGGTATTTGAGTAGTTTGACTTGAATGCAGTAAAAAGTGGTAAGACAAGGTTGCAATGCCAAATCACCCATTCTGAATCACTACACAAACACCATTGTGTTTATCCCACCACACATCCCACCTGACAGAATGAAATATTTACTCAAGATTTGTCCTCAGGTTAACGCTACTTCACGCTGCACTGCAGCTGCTCAACTGCAACATCCTCTTAACTGATTGAACTGAAGTTTATTTACACTCTATGGCAGTCTCTCGACTGAAGATAATGCTGAATACCCATCTATTTTCCATTCACACTCCTGCAAGAAACACAGTTTATGCAAGTAGCTACATGTTGGCTTTATTTCTTCAAAGCTGCTTTTGAAAAAACATCATGTGTTAGAAGAGTCTTTAAACTGTCACCAACAAAAGCCGTCACTTGTTTGTCCTTTTGCTTATCTGTTAAGCTTCTTTTTACACTTAGAAGCTGCAGTTGAAGGAAACAGCCTATCCAAGATTAAATTATCCATCCAATTTGCACTTCATTACAAAAGGAGAACAGAAACAGCAGATAACCTAAGCAAGGGGCAACCAAACAATTCTGTCATCATAAAAAAAGGGAATTGAACACGTGACAATTTACATTTTAGCATCAACTAACACCCAGGCACTGTTACATTGATAGCCTTGAACTCTGGAGACAGAAGCAGCCGCCCAGATGGGCAGCTGTTAGAGCAGTTCTGTCCTTACCCATAGGCTGATTAGTGCTGTTTACCACAAAATATCCCACCACCACAACAGTTAATTACTGGGGTTTGAACCCACTCAAATTCCACATCCCTCCAAAAAAGAACAGCATAACTAAGTGTAGTCTGCTGCACTAGTGAAGGCTACAGAGAGCTATAAACATTTACCAGCTGATACAGGCATTTCTCCAACCTACAGTCTTGCTTTAAACCACAAGAGACTCACTCATAACTAAATTTTAAGTTCCCTAGAGTCTCAGAAGTCCAAGTTTAAGAAGTTATTTTTTTTCCACAAACACTCTTTCCACTAAGGACTTATAATGAGTTGTTCAGTTTCAAGTAGAGCTTTAAAAGAAACTATCAGCTGCAAATAATGAAATTAGCAATATTTTCAGTGTTACTTCCATCAAGAACTTCAGCTTCTTTATAAGCAATATGACGTAGATCCAATCTTTCAACACCTGATAAAGACTACAGTATTTGGGAAGAACTCCCTTTGCTATAAGACCATTGACAACAATCCAGGGTAAGATTTCTGGTGTGCAAATTTCAGTCCCAGATAAACACCACAAAAGCAGAACTAGACAGGAGATTGATATCAAAAGGGCAAAACCCATGCAGAACATCACTTACAACTCTTCTCACTCTTTGGAACTGCATTTCCTAGCCCCTCACATAACTTTTCTGGTGTCCAAGGCACAGGCCTTTCTTCTAGAAGACATTTATGATGACTCTATCAGGAAATTAAGTATTGTTAGCAGCAACCAGGGAAGAAGCAGATGAAGAAGACTGCAAGGAGGTTCTTTAAAAGGATCTTATTTAAGTGCTTCATCTCTCTTTTCCCAGATTTTGTTCTATTGCCTCACAAGCTAAATCAGCATGAGGACGACTTCAAATGCATTTAAGAAGCCACATGGAAAGCTCAGCACATGACTGGGAGCATGAAGGCATCAAAAAAAAATCAATACTGCAACTTAAAACTATCCTTTAAGCATCCACATAGTACACAGGCCAAACAGCTGAAGAACAGAAGAGCCACAGAGGAATTTTTAACTAATATGGAAACCTGCTTTAGTGTAACACAGAAGCAATCCAGACTGAATCTCTGAAGCCAGAGTTTGTCTCACAAAATAAATTTTCACAAATTAACTAGAAACTCCCAATGCTGTCTACCTAAAAATTAATGAACTGTAGAATTAAAGAACAGTCACAGATGCCAACTAGTGCCAGTTATGTAAGAGCAAATGAAGACACTATTCCTGTAAGTGATGTGCCAATACATAGACATGACTAGTCAAGACACAGTCTACCTGAAGATAAATTTGTAAGTCCAGAGACTGAACATTACTTCCAACAGTTCAGTATATGATGCCTCCTCTTTGGTTTCACCCAATAGCAGGTTGCATCCATAAATAGGGAAGTTTTAGATGATCTTTGTTTCCTCCTGGGTGAATGAAGGTCTCCAGAGAACAATGGCAGAAAAACTCAGAAATGAAACAGTAAATGATACAGGAGAGAATGAAGACAAAGAACAAGGTAAGGGAGCGAAGGCAAACCAAAGAATGACCTCTTTTTTTTTTAAGAAGCAGAATGAAGATGTGATCTTATCAAACCTATTCAAGACAAGGCATGACACAACATCTAATTAATTCAATAGTGAACACAAGTATGTACTGCAAATACTCAAATTTTAAGCCCCACTTTCCTAAAACTAGTTGGTGGACCTTGAATCCAAGTGCTTCCCATATAGTCACAAAAATAATTTGTTACACAAGCTACAAGTCTGAAATAGCCAAGGGTGCCACATCTATGCAGTTTAGACACAGAAGTTGTGGAAGCTAGTGTGTGGTTCATCTGCTACACAGAGATGGGCTGAAAGACTCCCACATAAAAACCCACTTATATCATGACATTTACTGATGTACACATCTGCAGTGACTGGGCAGTGGAAGATCACCTCTCAAAACAAATGATTTCATAGGTGTTGCATCAGTGAGCAGACCTTGATACTTCAGGTGTCACATACTGCGTAGTTAAATAGAATTGAAAAGGCAATTCCTTACAGTAACAACAGCTTTATTTTATAACATACTGATTCCAAGTACCACCCATCCCTACTAGAATCTCAGGAAAGGCTGTTCTTAGAATGATACACTCAATTACTCTTTCCTTTTTCTTAAAAAAAAGTACCAAAACCTCCCCTCCATTTGTGCCTATGCTGTTTGCTGTACAGCCCACTCCTGCATAACATCACATAGTTCTACCCCAGTTGAAGGATTACAAGGATTTGTTGATGGTGGCTCTAAAATGGAAGTGTTAAGAAAACCAAAGTATGAAACAGGCATCTTAACCTAATTTAAGGCAGTTGTGGAAAGCAGCACACTGCTGCTTCACACATTCAAAATTAGAACTCGTTTTCCATATTGCCAGTTTCCTCTCCTCTAAAGGTATTCTGCCTCCTTTTTTTTTTTTCCCTCCTTTGAAAAGGCATCTCTAAAAGAGAACAGGCTTGAGATCCATTCTAAGAAATTTATCTTCAAGAAATTTTACAAGTAACCAGAGCAATCAGTATGACCCAATCATATTGCTGCTATACATATCCCTTCAATCTACATATGCATGAAAGACATAAATAGCAACAGGAATACCAGGAACTGTATTTTAAAAAGAATGATGGGGTAGATGAGATCAATTCTGTCAGACCTTTATGTGGACCATGGTATGCAGAGACAGAAGTATGACAAAAAACAGATTTGACTCCCAGATTTTCAACTGCAAGTTAATGAATATGCAGTCAAGACATCTTTTGTAATTAGGCAAAATGTAGTTTGGGTATCAAACCCAGAACTCTGTCACTTAAAGCCATATAGATTTGTATTATAGCTATATAAACCAGTACTTCAAACAAAGAAAGCAAGCTGGTTGGGTGGTTGTTTTTTTTCAGATCTAAACTCTACAGCAGAATTACTGCAATGAATTCATATTACTATTCAATTTCCATGCAAAACAACTCAGTTAAAGAGCATTTTACAAAATACAAGGGGCAAATTCTGTTTCAATTCATAACTATGTACATAAACATCTAAACAATACAACCTGGAGCAAAGCATTTTTATATTACTATGTAGTCTTAAGCTCCCATCTTTAGCCTCCAAAGTCTAACTTTTAGTTCTCTATTAAATAAAGAAATAAAAATGAAATAGCACCTTGTTCTGCCAAGAGCAGCCAAAGGACAGAACCCACTGAACAGGTTCAGAAGGATTTCACATTTGTCTGCAAATGCACTGAATTCATGTCCAAGCACAGTAACTTCCACTGTTAACTGTCAAACTTCACTGCTAAGACTACAGGAATCTCTCCCTTTTTCCCCCCCCATTTCTCTTACACTCAGTATGATCCTTAGTGTTTTGCAAAAACCAAGATAAGCAACATCTGAAGCCACATTTATTGCAGGGTTAGAAGTTTAGAGACCTGGAGTATAAGAATGTGCTGAAATGTAGAGCTAAAGATACATATTTCATGCTTGTATCTAAGCTGAGAATGTAACTGTAATATCCCAAGTAATAAATACTTAGATCATAGTTATTTGAACGCAAAGTATTTCAGAATTCCTCAAAACCACCTCTACTCAAATATAGATTATGCAATAACCCATTTTTAATATAGGTTACTAGGTGTGATAAAACATGATATGGAACACACTGAGGGGTCTGAAACACAAGCCCTATGAGGAGTGGTTGAGGGAGCTGGGGTTGTTTAGCCTGGAAAAGAGGAGGCTCAGGGGAGACCTTATTGCTCTCTACAGCTACCTGAAGGGAGGTTGCAGCCAGGTGGGGATTGGTCTCTTCTCCCAGGCAACCAGCACCAGAACAAGAGGACACAGTCTCAAGCTGTGCAGGGGGAAGTTTAGGCTTGATCTTAGAAAGAAGTTCTTCACAGAAAGAGATTGCCCATTGGAATGGGGTGCCCAGTGAGGTGGTGGGGTCGACATCCCTGGAGCTGTTTAAGAAAAGACTGGATGAGGCACGTAGTCTAGCTGATTACACTGAGTTGGATGACCAGTTGGACTTGATGATCTTGGAGGTCTCTTCCAACCTGGTTGATTCTGTGATTCTGTAACATTGCTTTAAGAGGTACTGAGAAAAAGCACAGAGAAGCCAACATATCAACTCAATGCTTTACTCACCTCCTGAGCAACCTTACACCAGGCTAAATAGACTAGAAACATGCATGTTTCACTTAGAGCCCTAAGAACATGGCAAGGAACTGCATGATAAGTGACTCTTTGGAAATAACACATCTTCAAGATTAGATGTTGCTTTGTTATCACAAACTCTTAGCACCAAGAAAATTTTGGTTGAAGACATGATAGTTCAAATTAAGTAACCCATGTGACAGTTCACATCTAAGCAAACTAGTAGGAAGTTTACATAATCAAAGACTTTCACTAATCAATGTTAAATTCACTGTTTTTCAAGCAGGTACACTTGCCCATAATCTGAGCTCTTGTTGCTGGCACTTTCAAGGCAGCAGGAAGGCAAGGAAGATGTAGAACTGAGTTTGAAAGAGTATCTCAGGAAAGCTGGTTACAAGTCTCAGTCTCCAACTGCAATCAGTCACCAAGTGGAAAATGACTCATGGATATCAAACAACATGCAAATAGATGAAAGAGTGTATTAAGCTAACAGTACACATTTCCATGAACAGGAAAGCCCTTTGAAAGACAAACTTTCAGGAAACAATCACAAAAGTCCCTGTAATCAGAATGTCAATACAAACTTTGGAGGATTATGCATTATAGAGAGAAGAAACTAAGATGATATGCCTGAAGAGTCCATAGGTGATCCCCTAATCACTGATCTCCATCCCCCCCACCCCTGAAGTCAGAAGCTAGCCCTCACCTTTTCATTGGAAAGGATTTACAAGTGAATTCACAGCATTTCCTTCCATTTTCTGTAACCCAGGGAGTTCTATCAATGACACAGAAGTAGACTTTAAGCTTAAGCTTCCTGCTAACTACTACAATTTTACTAGGGTGATTACAAAGCTGATGGGCTGCTTAAATTGAAATTATCTTTTCATTTTTATACCTGTTGGCATTATTAGGTAGAAGTTTCAGCTGCATTTTGAAGTGGATGCTTTGTGGGTACATTTGCAGGTGTTACACAATTGTGAAGTTTCAGGATTACGACAAAATACCTCAAATATACACTTCTAAGACCTTCCACATACCAGTCAAATACAAGACACATGGAAGAGAATGGTAACATTATTGATGAAGTCTAAGCCAATTCAGTGTCAAGATGAACAAAATTCAGTCTTGTAATGGTGTGAAGCAAGAAGAATTTAAACCATATCCAAAATTTCAACTTCACCCTGTCTCTTGAAGCCAAGTAAAGCTACTGTTACAAAGCAATTCCAGGCTGTTGGAATGGAGAGAAGCACACCGTAAGAAGAAATGACAACTTAACCAACACTGGTTGCAGATGAATAAAGAAAAGTAGCAGCCTGCAGCCACTTCAGGAAAGGTGGTAAGTTTTAGGCACAATCACAGACCAGCATGATTAGGCCTTACTGGCTCGATAAAGGGAAACATCACATTCTTCGTACTGACTCAAAATTAAGAGGCTGACTCACAAGTGTTTTCAGTACAAGCAGCAGCTTTAGCATGTCCTATGCTAGGAAAATCCTAAAAGCTCGTCCAGTTTTGTTAGGGATTTTCACTTTCCAAGTCCTGTCCTCCAAGTGTGGCTAAATTGGGCACTATACCATTCACATGTACATGTGATCAGCTATCAACCACACACGCATCACATCTATCTCTGGGGATAAAAGAAAATATCCAGAGATGTGTTATGTCTGCTCCTTAAATGCTAGAATTTCACCAGGCTTCTTCATACATCTGAGAAGCAACAAAAGAGACCTGGTGATAAACTGCGGGAGCACCCTACAAACTGAGTGCAAGTGAAAAAAACCCAACCTGAACCCAAAGAACAGCCCAAACAAAACTACAAAACCACAGCCCCCACACAACCCTGAGTAGCAGACATTATTGTTGAGAACGTATACCACAGAACATCAGTACTTCTACAGAACTTAAGACATCCCCAGACAAGGGCAACCAAATATTGCCAGAACTTAAGAGCAGGGAGAAACCAGCCACATTTTTACATTTTTTTTTCAAAACTGCTGGTGCTTCCTTCTCACATCAGCAGATCCTGGATTACACCAGGGAGCACCCTGCCACCTTTCTTCGTGAATGCCATCAAAATGTGAGCACACACAGACTGCAAGTTTCAAGAAGTGATAAATGTAAATGGTTTAGAAAACCAACAGATGTTCTGCAGACTAAGACAACACAGACCAGGGAATGGAGGCAACAGTTCATTACTTATTCTTCTGCAGTGGAAACTTTAATCGATACATTGGGAAAAGCATAGGATTCAGGATGTTAGACAGCAGGAAGATACAGGAGCTCATCATATCTGCAGAATTAAAAGGAAAATTTTATTTATGTGATAAAGCAATAGAAAGTCCTAGTCCTGGCTGTTGGCAAAACAACAGAACATAAATGTTATCCCTCTTCTCCCCTTAATCTCTGAGAAAGGGAAAAAAAAACCTTGCAGAAATAATTTTCCTCTCTCCAGAAGACCAAACTAAAACCTGGACTCCTTAACCCTACACTTCAGGATTTACAGATGATATGCCATCAGGTATTTCTTTACTGTCTACTTCCTCCAGGTGCAGAGCAAGATTTACACTAAATCTGAGCCAGCAGGTGGCAGGAACATCTCCTATCCCCTAAGCAAACAGTGTTAGTCAATGCTGGATACAGGCAAGCTTACAGGCCCTGTTTAAGCCCCATAGTTAAACAAGCAGAGTAGTTTTCAATGACAATTTGTACAATGGCACAGAAAATTAGCTAGTGGTGAATGAAGCGTTTCACTATTCACTCTGACAAAATAAGACATGACTGCCTTCTCCTGTCTGCCCAATGGTTGGCTGCATTTCCCATCTCTCCTATTTGCCCAACTTCATCAAGTATCACACATTGAGGAACTCACATCAGAACCTTATCCTACCATGCAACAAGGCACTTGAAAGGCAATGGAAACAGAAATAAACAGTAGGATCACATTTTAAATTTGTACAATAACCCTTCACAGTAACAGAAGTGGGGGTATGTCCCTCTTTACATAATGACTTGCTGCATGAGAAATTGATTGGGGATGTGGATTCCCATTTTCTGCTGATATTCAAAACTCCCTGTGCACCTGCTGACAGGTACTCAAGACTGCCATTAGCAGAGGCAGAAAAAATACTTCCTTACCTCAAATGTAGGAATAAAGCCCACTGAACACTGAGGTGTCTGTGTTCTTGCATTATAAATTGGACATCCTATTTACCAGGAAATCAGACCTCCAACACCACTATCACTGACTTCATATTGAAGTCCACAAGAATAAAATGCAAAGTCAGGCATTTCAATAATGGAAACAACACTGGAAATAAATTTAAAAACCAAACCAAACCCCACCACACAAACAACCCTAAAAAAAAATTTCAACACAGAAAGAAGGGGACATTTTTGCCTTTTGTCCACTTTCAAGTTCAAGTAATTCAGAACATGACTTGAGAAGGCTAAAAAGAGCCCAGTGTTTTTAAGAGTCTTTAAAACTTACTCTTCTTATGACTGTACAGAAGTAGTACCTTCTTTGTCCTGGAGGGGAAAGCAGAAATTAAGATCCAAAATGGACTGGGATGTATTTTCTTCTGGGTATACGATGAAGCAGTATTAGGATGTGAACTGAACACATCACCTGCCTTTTCTGAAGCTATGAAGTAAAGTCTAATACAAAATTTAACTTCTGTTTATTAAGAATTGGTAGTCTTGAGATACTGATCCTCTTTGCATTAGGAGTGTTTGTAAGATTATTCCTACACACAACTGAGTGAGTGGAGACAGCTTTCAGTAACCACCATTTCCATACCAGAAATCCCAACGTTTTCACCTAAACACATGCTGGAAATAAGACAGGTCTGATTTAACCATACCCTTCCTTTCTCTGTGGTGGTGCTTTTATTTTTGGCACAGTGGAAAAACTTACTATAGTAATATCAGGGCCTGCCAGATACAGAAGGAAGTTCATGAAAAATGTTAATGTTCTACAATTCTGTATTTTGCTGCTACGCAAAGCAAAAAATAAAGATATCAAGAAAAGCTACTATCTAAACAGTACTATCATTCACTTACCACCAAAGCTGTTCAGTCTAGAATAGAATTTAAATGTTGGGCATTCATATAACACCTGTTTTCCAGTAAGGCTTCTGTTTCTTACAGGTAGCAAGTTACTGAATTATTTCTAGAATTTGCTTACCACTTCATTTCCTGAGACATGTCAAAAAGACTCCCATTCAAGTATTTACTTGTCACCAGCCAAAGAGTATAGACATTATGTCTAGAAGCTCAATCCTTTTTGTCCAGGCACTCCAAAGAACTCGACTTCTAGATTTTAAATTTCACCTTCTGGATTCATACATAACAAGCACCTCTGAAGAAAGTCCAAGAACTTATGAATGAAGAGAAAGGACTTCATAAGAGAATCTGCATAAGAGAATCTGGGAGTAATAGCACAAGCCTCTGTATACAAACTGCTACAAACTGCACCAGAGGTTTAGGCTGAATATTAAGAAATATTTCTTCACTGAAAGGGTTATCACACATTGGAATGGTCTGCCCAAGGGGCTGGTGGAGCTGCCATCTCTGGGGGTATTTGAGCACCATGTGGACCTGGTGCTTAGGGACATGGTTTAGTGTTGACCCTTCAGTGCTGGCTTGAGGGTTGGAGTGGATGATCTTTGAGGTCTCTTCCAACCAGATATATTCTGTGATATCACTTTTCCACAGTTTTTCTGTGAAGACTCACCCTGGGGGCCTGTTCTTCAGATGCATGCTTCCACTGAAGCCACCATGCAAAGCAGCAGACAGTTTGCCTGCTACAGATGACCTTTACTGCCAACAGCTGCTGTCAGATATACTTCATGAGAGAAGGCTCTTCAGTGTACACACACAAAAAAAACCTCAGGAAAATGAGGAGATGCTTTTGGACAATGTGTATTCAGTAAGATATGATCTCTTCCAGGTGTAAGGGACATATAAACCCCTAGAAGTACAGAAGCCAATGCTCTGTCATCCTGTTAATCAGGGTAAACTATATAATTCTGCTGGTATAACTTCAGACCGACAGAAGAACTGATGTTAACTAGAAGTATGACTTGGGTTGTAATGCCTTCTGACCTGCTTTGAGACATAGTAATTCACAGTAAAAGCGAGGACGGTTTGCAGATCGGATGTTAGTACTTGACTTCGAAAACCAGACTGGTAACTCTGCATTTCAGGTTAGAACTCACAAATTCAAAACTTACTTCCATGACATTACCCAAAACCCAGGTTTCCAAAAAGGCCTTCTGTTTCAAAAACTCAACCAACAAGCTAGGCTCAGGACAAAATTGATGGTCCCTAATACTTCCTTTCAGAAAGTCTTGACAATAGTGGTATTATAGGAAGCTATTAAACAGCTGCTATTATGTAAAAGGGAGTGATAAAAAACACATAACCACACCTGCAGTTTAAATTTGGGGGTAAAGGTGCACTGCATTTTCTACATATCAATTGTTTTAAATAACCCTGGCCAAATGTCACTTTTTTCTCGTGTACTCGCATAGTCCTTGTATGTTTACAAAACAAGCACTAAGAGGTATTTTCACCTATGAATAGTAGATTGTTTATAAGATACATAGGATCACTGACGTCTTATGGCCTCCCAAGAACCTCTTGTTACAGGAAGGCAATGTAAAAAACGACCCTCCAACCTCACAGTTTGATAAGGCTTAAGTAATTTTGTGATATATAACTGTTCCTCTGCCCAAAAGGGTATTTAAGAACCATTAAACTTCACCCCATTCATCGCATTGAAGGAGCAATCAGTACTAATAACTGTACTTCAGGACTGTAATAGCCTGGCTTGAAACCCATTATTCTGAAAAATAGTATGTATTGAAAAATAAGGTTACCTAGGCAATGTAAGACAAGTCAACAGGAAAAAAAGATCTCTGGGTCTGTACGTTTTGGACAGACACTAGAATGAATGCAAACATTTGTCGCTCAGATCCTTTTTTCCCCAGCAGCAGGGAATGCTGGAAGCCCAACGTGAATCCCAACCCAGTCAAAAGGATGTGCCCATGTGCTCGCCCTCCTCTCAGCTCCATCATTTTCTCTTTCTCACTCAGGACTACTTCTGTAAGGGCACCACTGTAAAATGGGTGGCCGGACAGCCGCTAGCCACCGCTCTCTCCTTCCATACGTTGAGGTCGAGGGCAGGCGGAGAGCGCGGGGCCCTGCCCTCCCCGCTCCCTCCACCCCCTGCTAGAAGGGTCGAGGAGAAGGAGCTACTGCCTCCGTTCCGCGGGGAGGACAAGCAGGCTGGAACCACTTGCCCCTAGGCAGTCCCACGGCTTCGGGCCTCCCAGGGCGAGGGTGGGGAGGCTGCTGCCGTCGTGCCCCTTGGCTTTTGCCTAAGCCGCTGCCCGCCGCGGGGTGAGCCCTCGAGGGTCTCGGCGGGGACCGCTCCCCCGAGGGCAGGAGAGGCGCAGGGCGGCGCAGGCAGGCGGCTGCGGGCAAGCTCGCTGCCCTCATGGCTGCTCGGGGGTCGGGCCGGTTCCCTCGTGAGATCTCACCTTTTAGAGAGGTCCATGAGGACCCCAGAAAAAAGCTTCTCTCCCAGCCGGAACGAGACCACCAGGGCGTCCTCAATGATGTGATCCAGGGTGACCCGCACCTCGGAGCCAGGCAACAGCGAAGCCTCTGCCTCCTCACCGACCGGAGGCACGGGCACCGGGGACTTGGGCTCGACAGCGGCGGCATCACCAGCATCCGGCTCCTCCTCCTCCGGCCGGGACGGCTCCTCCCCGGGCTCCGGCTCCGCGGAGCCCCCAGTAGCCGGCGGGCAGGGCTGCGGCTCCTCCTCGGGAAGTTCAGGGTGCCCAGCAGGCGGCGGGCAGGGCTGCGGCTCCTCCTCAGACTCCGGGCTAGGCGCTCGCCGGTGCTCGGCCTCGGGCGAGTCCACCTCCGGGGTGGAGGGCGGCAGCTTCTCCGTCCTCTCAGCTTCCGGCTCCTGCGTCCCGGCCGGGCTCCGGGCGAGCTGCACAGGCGGCGGCTCCTCGGCCTCGCCGGGAGCAACCTTTCCCCCATCGGCCTCCTCCCCGTCAGGCACCACTGACTCCACGGCCTCGGTGACGGCAGGGAGAGGGTCCGCGCCAGCCTCGCTGCCCGGGATAGGCTCCATCTCGGGCTCAGCTTCTCCTGCCCCCCCATCGCCCGGCACCGCTGCAGTAGCTGCCGCCTCCGCAGCCATGGCCGCCATTTTCTCTGCTGCTTCACCGCCGCCTCCCTCCAGCAGCGGGATCGATAACCACGGCCTTCCCCGCCCGCCTGGGAGGGAGAGCCCGCCCCCTAGGCTCGCATCTGGCAGTCTATTGGTGAGCGAGGTACAACTTTCTACTTCTACTGGAGAGCAGAGTAGTCCGTCAAGCTCAGCGGAAACTTCTTGTTGGCCGGCAGGGACTTCATTCAATGAAGAGTCGGGAAGAGGAAGAAGGGGTGTGGTTTAGTGCTTTACAGGCCGTTACAGATCAAAGGGGCTGGGCCTCTGAGGCTACCCCTCTATCTCATTGGTGGAAGGAGGAGCCGCTCCCGTGGGAGGCTAGTAATTGGCGGTGCCAAACGTCCGTCAGGGGGACGCGGGGCCCGAGTCGTGCGGTGGCCGGCATGTGCGCCGCGGGCGGCCGGGAGAGGGCGCGAGGGAAGATGGCGAGGGCGGCTCCAGTGGGGAGGGTCGGTGGTCCCTGGAGCGGCACCTCCGGCTTGGGCGGCCGCCCTGTACGGGAAGCTGCGTGTGTGAAGGAGGGGGCGCGCTGTCCGTCTGTGGTGCTGCCTGCCCCTTTCTGGGGGTGAGCGGGGTCCTAAGGGGTGGGTCACAGGGGAAAGACCTGAGGGTTGCAGAGGGCATGGTGTCTTTTGTGTAGTAAATCAACACTAAAAGATTAAGTAGCATAAATTAGGTACATCAGATAAAGATGAAAAGTGTAGTGTGGAAAAGGGGAAAAAAAGAGTTAACATTTTCCCTTAAGATCTTCTGAATCGGTGATTAATTTATATTCATTTTTTTTCCCTGTGGCATCAGTGGTTGCTACCTTGTGGGCATTTTGTCCCCGCCCCCCCCAGCTAGGAAATCTCGTATATCCTAAACAAAAACCAATGACAAAGTTTTGGTCTCTTATATGAGTGATTTTTACATTTTAGGGAGCCTAGCTAGTCCTTGTGGAAAGGAGGGATTTGCTGGAAGGAAGGATGGTTTAAACAGCAAAGTAAGAGCGACTGGTGAACGACAAACGAGATCTTACGGCGTGGATGGTTTTATTCTCCCCAGTGCTGTTATGAGGTATATGTTGTTCAGCAACAGGTGAAATTGTCTCAAAATGTAACGAGCTAGCTCTATAACATTTTCTTTGAAAATAAACTGTTCCTTTTCTTTCATGCTAGTGACTTTTACTGGCAGGCTTCAAAGCTGCTACTAGCCGTATGCTTACGATAGAAACGGAGCAAAACCCCGGGCTGTCAGGTAAAAACCCTAATCCGTATGAAAAACTAAAAATAAAACTCTGAGAGATGAGATGAGATAAAAAAAAAAAATCCTTTACCATATTTGAGGCATGGTACTACACTCACTTTTAATTGGAAGAAAAGTGAGTTATGTGTAGCTAATAAGTAGTAGTAATGCAAAGAATATGTTAATATTTTTTTTACCATAATGAAGGAGGACATGGAATAGCCTGTGACAGCTATGTATAACTGTATACATTTAAAACATGACCTTGCAAGCTGCTAGCTCTGGGATTTTAGTGAGTAATAAAGGTATGATTATCCTACTCTGTTGTCCTGATCATAGTGGCTTGACTATTAGTGAGTAATAAAGGTATGATTAACCTACTTTGTCCTGATCATAGTGTAACAGGCATGAAGACTTTCTTTTGTATCTGATAATGGTTTACTTTGCAAAGTGAACACACTGTTTGCATTATTGGCATTGTGAAGTGCGTAAGGAACATGTGAGAACATCAGGAAGAACAGCTAGACACGTTTCTGGGGACATGCATGAAAAATGCAGTTAAAATGATTTGCTAAAGATGAAACCGCTTAATACATTTTTGTATGTATTACCACCATACCTGGTAATGTGGGCGAGTAGAATGTGCTTATTTGGGCAAGGAGTAGCAGCTACTCAATTACAAACTTATTTATTTTTTTCCAGCCATGCTTGCAGCTTCATCAGCCTGTATCACAGAGAAACAGCAGATGGACTCAGCATATGATCTGTGGCTTAAAAAAAATCAGATTTGGTAAGCATTTCCAAAACTAACCTACCATTAATATTGCTTCCTAAATCATTTTGAAACGATTTTGTTAGACTATATTTGTAAAAGATCTGTATTCCATATCCTGAGGCCATAATGCTTTCAAAGGTGGCAACTGTTTAGGTGCCCCTAAGGCTGAATATGTTCTTTGCCTGAATTCTAGAGAGTAAATGAGAAGATCTGCTACTGAGTTACCTTCATTTCAAAGCTATCTCTGTGCAAGGATTTCAGCTTTAATTCAGATCTGAGATTTCAGGAAATTTGTATATTCTCCAAGGAGAATGTGATAGTGGCTATAGAAGGTTCACAGAAGTTGCAAACAGTTTGTGAAGAATTCTCATTTTGAAGAAGCTTGTCGTACCAGGAAAAAAATAAATCACAGGAGCAGAAGGACAGCTCTGTTGCTCTTCCCTCTTGTTATTTTTGGCCGGTGTAATTATGGCAAGACATGATGTCTATAAAATCGAGGTTTGTTTCCCAAAAACTTTTTGCCTTATTCAAATGAGTCCTAGGACAGATTAAGCAAACATACTAGTGAAGATAGCTCATATGTAACACCAGAACTGTTTTTACATTGCTCTCCTACACAAAGAGCTTCATTGTGCTTGGAGGTACTCCAACTCTAATTCAACAGTAGACCAAACCATACTCTGCATGCAGACGACTGTTCTGCACATTAGAGGTGCAATCATCTCTTCAAATGCTTTTTTTTTTTTCTCATTACTGTCTCACACTAGTAGTATTCTATTTATTCATCCCAAGACTAATACTGTGAGGAAAAGGCATCACATTTACTACAAAGGCTGCAGGGTACACGGACGTGTATTGTCATACGTTTTTGTTTGTTTTAATTTTTTCAGTCGGGAGCTCTGTTTCAAAAGCTTGCAGACAATTGCACTCTGCAGTGTGCAAACGCAAAGTTGCCATACAGCTTTCATGCGGGGAAGGCCAGAACTGTCATATAAAACAGCATGGCTTGTGTAGATACTTTGTGTCGTTGGTGATTTTAATTGTGCTAGCCAGTCAGTTCAGTCAGCCACAGTTCATTTCTCTGGGGCTGCTCTGCCTTCTGGGCGGCAGTAAATTCTGAGCCTACAAGACGTTACCAATTAATACAAAGAGACTACTCAGCCCTTGTGCTGATGGGACATTAAGGTCCAATAGCTCAGCTCAGCAGGTTTTTTGTTATGTTAAATTCGGACTTACACAGAGAATGGGCATAAAATGGAAGATTTCCTCTTGCAGACTTCAGCTAAGTTAATGCTTACTGAATCTGCCTTGTTTTTTAGCAGGTGTTGCTTATGACAGACAGTTACCATTAAAATGTTAACTGTCATCTTTTACATCCACTGGAGTCCCCAGCAATCCTTATGCTAAGCACAGAAAACAAATCTGGTATATGACTTGTTAACATTCTGAATTGTTTCATTGCAATAACAGAGAAGATTATGTGTTTGACCCAAGCAGTTTGAAGTTCTAGGAGGTCTTAAAACAGAATGTGAACAGCTCTTTTGTAGTATCATTTGCATGTTGAAAGGTGCTATATGTGCTTTTAAAAAGAGGTAAATAAGGACATTTACTTACCACTCTAATGGCCAACAGAAATATGATACCATAAGTAACCCTTAAATGAAAGTATACTAACAGTAGTCATGCAGATGCAGGATGAGATTTCTAAAGTTTAACAAAAAAGCCCTCACTATCTATTTTTTTCCCCATCCCAGATTAATTTGATCACCATTTAATTTCCATTTATTTAAAATGTAGCCTTTAACCTCTTAAGGATAGGGTTTGCCTTTCTGTGGCTGGTTTGCATGGAGACTGGCATAGCTGAGGCCTTGTTTCTATCCTGAAACCTTCAGAGACTGACAAAATACAATGGATGAAGTTAATGAAACAAATTGCACTGCCACACTTTCTCTAGATTAAAATGAACCTTCATGTGTTCAGCAAGTGGTGGAAAAGACAGAAGTAGAAAGAAACTGAATTTGAGAGAGGAGCTGATACAATTGGAGGGAATAAAATGGTGACTTTGAAGGCAGGGATAACGCTGAGCTCTATGAAGATGTGTTAACAGCATGTTGGATGAGTGAGTAGCTGAAATAGTTGTAAGTTTGGGTTGTGTGAGTGAACGGATGTCATGCATGATGCCTGTGACAAGTAGAAATGATTCATGGGTGTATAGGGGTGACAGCTGGAACACAGGAAGGATCAGGGCTGGCATCTTGACTGTTTGCTCTTGCCATGACCAAAATGTGTTACTGCACTAACTGGACAGAAAGCCTTCAAGTCTGTGGATAGTCATGGCATGTGTGCGTGTTCAATAAGCGCCTTGGGTTAGAGTATGTGGTTTAAGATGGGGCCTGGTGGTAACATCATTCTCTGGGCATCAAGTTCTGTAAAAATGCATGAAGGAGCCAGCACTAAATGCAAGGTTGTAATGGAACAATATATATAAGTGGAGTATAACCAGTGAAGCCAAAGGACCTGATTACAGCATATCTACAAATTGCTGCCTTGAAGTTAATTTAGCTACTAATAACAAGTGAAACTGTGATAGCAGTCTCCAGAACTGGCTGCACCCTGGTAATTGCCTAATAGGTGGAATTTGTGGTGTTAATGGTACCCAGGCTAGCTGGCTATGTGCAAGTCTACTATGCCTGTTTGTGCTGCAGCTGGTCTTAGTATAGGCACATGAGAGCTCTACCTGAGTGTGTGGATCTATGTGGAGTGTTTATAGTATCTTGATAGGATAGTTTACATTTTTCCTAATATCTACACTGGAGCATAGGGATTTCAAATTAGAGGTTTAGAATTTGAAGTTCTGACAACCTTGCTGAAACTTTGTGACCACACATTAAAGAATTGTGGTTTGTATACATCCAGTCTTTGCTGGCTCCAGTGGAAAAAAACCCAAGAAATAGTATACTGCAGGAAATGCCATACTTTTCTCCCCATGTCAGTCTGAATCATAGTGTCAATCGCTTCCTGTGGCTGCTGTAGAGACGACAGTTTCCTGTGTCTCTGAGGAAGGTCTGAGGGTTTTACAAAAAACTCCAAAACTCAGGGTTAGAGACCAGTTCTATGCTGTAATAAATCCATCTTAGCATTTTTCAGTGTTTGCAAGGCATGACCTGCCATTGTTGTGACATTTTTCAAGGCTTTTCTTTTAAAAAGAAAAGTGTAGCTGATGAAAGTCAATGCATGTAAGCAATGGAGAGAAATATAAGCAAACACACAGAGTAAAGATTGTATGCTGCAGGCTTACTGCTTCTGTAACAGGTTGGGAAAGTAACGCTCTTAAAATGATTGTTAATCACATTTAAGCTGCAGTAACATCCATACAGGTAAATTTTGCATGGGAGTATGTGTCTTGTGATGGATCTGAATTTGGCCTAGAACTGTTTGTCACGTACCAAAATGATGAACACTGCAGGATTACAGAAAGTGAGTTGAAAATCACCATCTATTTCCTTTCTGATAACTGTCTGCATCTGAAACGTTGCCTCTTCAGATCACAGAGTGGCTCAGTTGGTGACTGTTGACAGAGCATGTCTATATAGGTATGCTCAAATGATGTCACATTAGTGTAACCTGTGAAGCTACATTAGTTAAGAGCCTTGCAGGAGGACAGCTCTTTTAATGCAAAGGCAGCAGTGTGTTAGTGTCAGACTGCATTAACACTGTTTTATGCCTAGCCATTGTCCAGTTCAGGAAGACAGGACAGACATGCAGTTGCATCCAGCTCAACATATGGACAGGTCCAGAGAGCAGTAAATTCTCATTCAGGGATGGGACATACTAGTATAATAAAGAAACTTATTTTGTGGATTATTTGCTTTGCAGGACTGTGAAAATTAGAATGTTAAATGCACAAACTCCAAAATTGTAGATGTGTGTGCTCCTCAGGATCAGATACCTGTTGCTATGAGTCAACACAGCAGCGATTTCACTATAAATAGGTAACAGATTTTGTACTGGAAAGTTGTTCCCAGCAGTATGAGCTCACAACCCTGTTCTGGAAATTATTTCTTGCTTGATACAAGAATTTACGTATAATAACTTGTGTAGTGTTTCCAAAGTTGAAAGGACAAGAAAATGCAGGGCTGGCATTTGAAGTAAAAGAGCCTGGTCAGGCTTCTGAGTATTTGCTAGCTTTGTGTGGTTTTTAATGACCAACTCCCTTGTCCCGTATTTCCATGGATTGTGGTAGCTAGTGGGTCAGTATTGCCATTATTTGAGAAGAAACCTAGGCACCAGTCTTTGTTTTATCTTTAAAACTGTTAGTGAGTTTATTTCTGCAGTATTTTCTGTGTACTCACCTGTGAATCACATGGACTTTATTAGCTTGTTTTCCATGGAAGTGCACAGCACAAGCAGGCAGCAGCATTGCTCTCTTCCCCAGAAGTGTATGGCATCTATCCCTTAGGCTCAAGAGTTGGTCCCCAAAAGGGTCTCACTCTGCTTTGACACACAGGCTACCAAACAGGTGCAGAGCTGGAAATGCCTTTTTTAGGCAGTATATTGTTGAAGGTTTTTTGGTGGTGGTTGTTTGTTTGTTGGGTGGTGGGTTTTTTTTTGTTTGGGGGGGTGTGTGTGTGTGGTTTTGGGGTTTTGTTGTTGGGGGGGGGGGTTTGGGTGGTTTTTGTTTTTATTTTATTGTTTTAGTTTTCCTTCTGATTAAAGTACCTAAATGCAGATTACAAGGTATATGGAGGTCTTTTTGTATGTTTGTGTGGAGCACAAAACAATTGGGTCTAACCCTGGTTGTAACACTTACCTGCCAGTGCAATGCTTTTCCAGCAGTACCAAAAAGCCTCGTTGTATTACATATGTATGTTGCATTTTATCCTCCACCACATAGTATAACAGCAGTGTTGTTCCTATCCTGATTCCAGCCTGTGTCCCTGCAAAAATACTCATTTCAAATGAATGGTTAATATTGCTCAAAAATCATTTGGTTTCATGTAGCTTGTGGACTGAAACACATATGTTGCTGACATGGCTGTAATGCACTGGTGACATTATCACTGGAGCTAGCATAAATTGGGAGGCCTTAATTGTAGGTAAGGTAGCACGGTAATTAATTTAGAATTTCTCACAGAAGTCTTCTGAGCAAATTACAGAAGTCTCATTTGTCATAAATAATATGTCAAAACAGCTCTTCTGTTCTTTGGCTGTGGAAACACAGTAGTGTTTCTGAGATTGCTCTACGTCTGTAGACAAGTTCTGTTGACCCCAAGATTAAGAGGACTTCCAACTGCTGAGATGTAGGTTTTCTTTACCTGTTGTCCCTGGAGGTAAGTCTCTTGGCAACTGGGGATCACAGGAATGGTAGAATACTGACCTTGATTACTTAGAGAAATTGGAATGATACATGGCCTACTCTTATTTATGTTTTGCACTGACAGAGCTTAAGAAGATGGGACAATAGAAGAAATAAAATTGACTAGTAATCATTTGGAACCATTGTACTTTGTGATCTGAAGCAAGCAGCTGCCAGCACGTCTCTGACACTGTGTCCTTCTATTTGTCACTTATTTGTAGCCTCAGCTTTGCTGGCTGTGAAATATGGACAATAACTTTTCATTCACAGAAGTGTGATGTTGTTTAATTAGAGTGAATGCTTAAAAGCAGCTTAAGGATGAAGAGAGGCATGTTAGTGCTAGATGCTATCCTTGACAGTAACTAGATAATTAGCCTTTCAGATGCATCTAGTTATTTTATAAATTAAAAGCTATTTTTTTTCCTTAAATTAAGATACTGACATAGCCTTCTTGCTAACTGGTTTTCATGACCAATTGGGTGTATTGCAGTAAAATGGCTGGTGAAGGCAAATGTTTTCCAGCTAGACATCACCTTACATTCAACAATTCTATATGGATTGGCTACAAGTCAGATCTAAGCCCTGCATTAAGATCAGCAAAAAAGAGCAAATTGTTTTAAGATTTTCCAAGTAGGTTTCAAAAGTGTGCATATTAATTGGCAGTCCCTCTTGAAGTCACCTTCATGGTTTACCTGAAGAGGAGTAACTTCTGTCTCACAACCTTGTCTCATTGTTCATACACCATTCATAACTGGTATGGTTTGTAACTGGATCTTCCCTTGAGTTTGCTATCTGTCCAATGTTTTGGAAGTCATAAAATGGAGACATTGTGGGGCCTAGGATTCCACACAAACTTGGTTCTTTCTGCCTCACTTGTGATGCAGTTTTGCAGCTGCTCTAAGGGGAAGGGAGTGGCACAAATGGCAGTTTATCCAAGTTTCTCAAGCCTTTCCTCCTCCTTAAAGAGGCCAAACAAGGGTATTGAAAGCTGGATCATACTGCTTGCTGTGGCATCAGGTTAAGCTTGCAGTTTAAAAAAGCCCAACAAACAAAAAAATACCACACCCACACCACAAAACCCAGCCAGTACTGATGTCTGCAGCTCTCATGTGAGGGGGCAAAATGACACTCTGAGCTGGAATCTTCCCATACAATCCAATTGCATCACAATGAAGATATTCAGAGTAATATTACTTTCTGATATAATTCCACTGAGTTCTTAAACAAATTACACTGAGGATTAATTCATCTCTGTTGGTGCCTGCAACCACACATACAAAAAGCACTAAAAACAATTGGAGAGGTCATGGCAGCATTTTTGTATGCTGATGTGCAGGTTTCATCTCTTTATCAGATGCTCTACTCTCTGACTAAAATTAGAATAAAAACTTGCAGTTAAAAATTTTCAGTGACCGACATTTTGTTTTTTCTTTCTGCACTTTCTTTTTGTACTATTTTGTCAGAAGACTGGTTCTTTTTCTTCTTCTTTCTCTTTCCTTTCTGCCTTTCCACAAAGTTCCCTTTTAGAATAGAATAGAATTAACCAGGTTGGAAGAGACCTTTGAGATTGAGTCCAACCTATCATCCAACACTATCTAATCAACTAAACCATGGCACCAAGCATCCCATCCAGTCTCTTCCTAAACACCTCCATTGATGGTGACTCCAGTACACCCTCTTAATCCTAAGACTTCATCTGATGTTCATGGCTTACGAAGTTAAGGAATGCTGCCATCCCAGACAAGTACTTCAGTTCTTCTGATGTTGAAAACGTACCTGAGACTGTATGTATCCTCATCTACTCTGTGCATTTTTTGCATTCAGTGTGCTATTCAGTAATAATGACAACTTCATTGTTCATTTTAAAATATCATAGGTGCAGTGGAGGAGTTTATGGGAAAGCAACATACAGAGATTGCTCTCAGGCAGGCTTTTGGGATGGAGGGTGAAAGGGGAGAGTTGTGGTGTCCGTATGTCCCTACTTTCTTTGGAAGAGAATACAAATTTTTAGCTATTCAAATTAAGGTCTTTCACCTCCTTCCCCAAACTGAGGACTAGCTGAGGACTTTGCTGCCATCTTGTCAATACCTTAGGGATATGCATGTAGCATTCTGCAGTTGGATCTGAGAGTTCTCATCCCACCTCATTTTTAAAAGTGAAATTAATCTTGCAAAGTCTCTTAATTTCTTCACCATGTCCTGAATAGCTTTTCATCTGGATCAAGCCATGGTACTTGGAGTTTTGGGTGAGAAATACATTCCTTCAGCTACTAAAGGGTATCTGTGGTCTAACACTGGATTGTCACATGCCTTAATTCCATCAGCAGTTTTCTGTTTGTGCCACTATCTAACCAGGCTTGGTTAGCCTACAGTTGTAGAGACCTTTCTGTGCTAAAACTCTTTAAGTAAGTAATGGATAAAATGCCGTACTCCTTTCAGGACACAAGCACTTCCCTGAACATTGATAGCAAAATATGCTTGGCATGCAGTGACTTTCAGTGCTCTCTGAAATAAGAGCACTTAAAAGACACAGTCTGGCCACAAGACTGCAGAGTTCAATCATTAACACAGTGAAATGACAACATGAGCACTGGGTCACTGATCACTAAGATACCTGCACTTCTGACCACTCTAATTCTTTCTAGATCTTGAGCCATTTTGCTCTTTCTAATGTATCGTGTTCTCTTACAGATCTTTATTCTTGTCAGTGTCTCATGTTCTGTTTTCTTGTGGGCTTTTAAGTTGAAGAACCTCTTGTGCTAAGTGTGTTTCTAAACAAGCCCACCTTTTCTGACTGTCCCTCTGGATGGCATCCTGTCCTTCAGTCTTACCAACTGCACAGCTTGGTATCATCTGCAAACTTGTCGAGGGTGCACTCAGTCTCGCTGGCTATGTCGTTGGTGAAGATATTGAACAGCACTGGTCCCAACACAGATCCTTGAGGGACATCACTTGTCACCTGTCTCCACCTGGACGTTGAGCTGGTGACCACCACCCTTTGGATGCAATCTTCCAATAATTTCTTATCCACTGGACAGTCCACCTATTAAATTCGTATCTGTCCAGCTTAGAGAGCAGGATGATGTGGGAGACTGTATTAAAGTCTTTACAAAAGACATCTATTGGTTTTCCCTTGTCCACTGATGTAGTTACACTATCATAGAGCTGTGTGCAGCCCGTGGAGTCTCACGTAAGGCTGATTTTGGGACTCTGTGGAAGTGCCTCTGTCAGAAAGCTGGAATGGGGTTCTCCAAATTTTTGTAATTCTTCTCTTGGTCAAATGACTTCTGGAGCTGCAAAAGCCCAGTTTTTAGATCATTGAGGTCATCAGGAATGCTTGCATTTTTGTCCTAACAAAATCCTCTCTTTTTCTGCCTGGTTAATATCAACTCTTAGTGTGGAATCTACTGAGGCTTTACAGTATTTTCTACAAAGTGTCTTGCAGTATCTGTAGGCCAGGAGTTTCAATGCTGTGATTCAAGCATGGAACATTGTATTTTCTAGGCAAATGCTCAAAGTCACCACACCTTTTGTTTGCTTTTGTCACTGGCTCATTTCAATACTAGACAATAAATTGTCTAGAGAAGAGAAGACTCCAGGGGGACCTTAGAGCTGCCTCCCAATACCTGAAGGGATTCTACAGGAAGGTTAGGGACTTTTCCTAAGGGTGTTATGGTGGTTTTAGGCTATGCCTTTAAAGTTCAGTTACAGATTCTGAGCAGAAAAGTAGAAAAATATAAACAAATCACTATTGGGTGTAAAAAGGAAAACAAAGGATTATTCTAAACAAATTCATTGGGTAAATATCTGGAATAAGACTAGCTGTGTCATAGCAATTCTTCTTCTCTTCTCTTCTGATCTTGGCTGTTTTGCTTCGCTCAGGAGAGATAATGTGCTTTGGCAGACCTTGGCTAAGTCTAACCTTACACTGCTTCTCTCCCTGCTCCTTCCTCTCTTGGGAACAGGGGGTGGGGGGACAGTGGAATGATTTCCTTGGTCTCTTGACCAGGGGGGTTTGCATGTTGTTTGATAATTGTAAATATATGTATAATATTGTAAATCCTCTATAGTTTGTACATATTCATTGCATTCCATTGCAGAGTGTAGATTTTGCTTGTAAATACAGCTTCATTTGTTTATAACTGAGTTGGTCTGGCAAAGTTAATGTCGGGGGGAAACTTCAACCCACCACAGATGTGTAGCAACAGGACAAGGGGGAATGGTTTTAAGCTGAGGGAGAGTAGGTTTAGACTGGATCTTAGGAAGAGGTTCTTCAGTATGAGGGTGGTGAAATTCTGGAATGGATTGCCCAGGAATGTTGTGGATGTCTCCTCCCTGGGGATGTTCAAGGCCAGGTTGGATGAGGCCTTGAGCAGTTGAGTCTAGTTGAGAGGCATCCCTGCCCATGGCGGGAAGGTTGGAGTAGGTGGTCTCTAAGGTCCCTTCCAACCTAAGCCATTCTGTCATTGTATGAAGTAAAAAAATATGCCTCTCTTAAGGACGTAAGCCTGAGTGGTGATTCTCAGTAGGTACTGCAGATTCTGAAAGGATAGTAGTTTGCATGAAAACAGTGCAGGCTGTCTAAACACAACTATGTTGTTTCACTGGGGAAACAGCAGTTATGTCAGATCTTCAATTACAAATGAATGATGATTTGTATCTTTTGTAACACAAATTCTCTTCTTTCTAGAGTCATCCAACCAAACCTCTTCCCCTCCCACCCTCCAAGAAATAACAAAAAGAAAAACACAAGCCTTCAACAGCTGTTTCACCATTCTTGTAAGGAAATACGTTGGTGTAGCTATGCTCTCTGGTTGTACTAATCTAATTCCCCATGTGCAGGCTTATCACAGAATAAGGCCAAGTCTGCAGCACCCAGGGATATGCTGATGTAACTGTATGGCACTTTTTTTTTTCAGCAGATGGAGTTCAGCTAAAACCACCCTGCTGAATAGTACATACTCTACTAGGAAAAGATACCTTTGCCAGCCTAAATTTATGTCTGGAATGGTTGGTTAGAAGTGTGGTTGTTTTTCTTCATACACCTAGTAGGCATAGTTAAGCTGCAAAAAACATTGAGGACTCATGTAAAAGTGTCTTTTTCTCAGCACAATTTATGCTAGTTTGAAAAATACAGGATTTTAGCTGCCATAGAGAGACTTCATTCTGATAATATTGATTGTGGGTTTTTTTGCAATATTGTAGGATTCCTCTATTTAGGAATAAAAAGAGAGGGAAAACTGTTGGAAAAATAAATTAACTGTCTTGTGGAGTAAAGACTAAGAATGATTTAAACCAGCAACACAGCTTCTGAGCAATCTACCCTTCATACAAGGTTCATTCTCTGTGTTTTTGAGGCCCACAGTCCAGATAATTAATGCTGAAGCACCACTGGCATTTAGTGTTACTTTCTCCCCCTTGTCATTGGTGACTGTGTCTGTTAGATGTTTCCTGAATGTTCCATTACCAGTTCTTGTACTTCAATCTAGTTTATGTCTGGGGGTTGTCAGTTTGTTCTGCTTTGGCATCCATTTGAATGACGAAAATGTTCTGAAATGCAACTTGAATTTCATGATGTATCCTGTCAAGTGACACATTTCTGTAGTAAATAAGGTATGGTGAATCATACAATGCAATGTAGGGGGCTGTATCCCAAAAGAATTAACAGAGTTAATGCTGTCTCTTAATGATAATGGAGAAACTGCACTTAGGATTCTGTATAAAAGCTTAGTGTCATAGGAGAACGAACAGAAAAAGGAAGGGAAAAAAAATTTCCTATCCTCTTTGAGATGAAGAATCAAAGAGATAACAATCAATATTGTTTAAAATTCAATAATTGGAATACAGTGAATCATCACATATCATACCTTTGAGGAAGATGCGTTTGGAAGCAACTGCTGATTTGATACATTTTTGCTATAACATGATTGACAGAGTTACTCAGTTGCCTTCTGCTGAGGCTCTCTTGAAAAAAAACCAGTCATTTTTAGGTTAGATGTCTAAACTACTGTTGATCTCATAATTTAAAATACCTATCTAAACTTAAGAGTTATTCTGAGTAATTTTTTTCACCGAAGAGTTGACCTCATGCATAAAATTAGAAAGTTTATGGTATTACAGTATTACTAAGGTTGGAAGAGACCTCAAGGATCATCGAGTCCAACCTGTCACCACAGACCTCATGACTAGACCATGGCACCAAGTGCCACGTCCAATCTCCTCTTGAACACCTCCAGGGATGGTGACTCCACCACCTCCCTGGGCAGCACATTCCAATGACGAACGACTCGCTCGGTGAAGAACTTTCTCCTCACCTCGAGTCTAAACCTCCCCTGGTGCAGCTTGAGACTGTGTCCTCTTGTTCTGGTGCTGGTGGCCTGGGAGAAGAGATCACCCCCTTCCTGGCTACAAGCACCTTTCAGGTAGTTGTAGAGGGCAATGAGGTCACCCCTGAGCCTCCTCTTCTCCAGGCTAATGTCTTAATGTCCATAAGGTAAAGGTAGCAAACATTTGCCATTGGCACCCTTAGCTGTTAAGATTCTGCAATCAAATTGCAGGCAGGTCAGATTCTGCTCCTTTAGGATTTGCATACCTAAATCCTTTAGGATTTCCAAACCTAAATCCAATTCATTACTACTTTTTTTCAATATAAATTTGGGGGGTTTTGGCTTTATTTTTTTTACTAAAGAAACACTGATAGCTCAATGGTAGCATCTTTTTAAATGTTGAACAGAATGGAACTAATGAGAAAAAACCTGAACACTTGTTTTCACAACTTAAACCCAGAGACTGCATAACTCTAACTGCATAAGAAGTGCATTAGACTTTAATATTGGAGCATTTTTAAAAAATTTTAAAATAATTTTTAATAATTGCACTCTTAAAAAAAATACTCTCCTTTGTTTGTTTCTTTTCTTGGTTTTGAGTATCTCATTCCTTGTTCTTTGCTCAGGTAAAATTCACCTTGATTTCAATGGAGTTTGCCCGGTAAAGCCCTTGGAATTGTACCCAGTGTTTTTCAACTGGCAGTGCTTATTTGATACCATGGCCCATGCTGCACTTGCAGGCACCCAACAGACTGTGCAAGTGTCTTGGGGATGAAATATGAAAAGTGTAAGTGCTTCAGTAAGCCACTCTGTTAGAACAAGGGAGGTTGTAGACAGGTGGATGTTGGTCTCTTTTCCCAGGTAGCCAGCACCAGTACAAGAGGACACAGTCTCAGGCTGCGCTAGGGGAGGTTTAGGCTGGATGTTAGGAAGAAGTTCTGTACAGAGAGAGTGATTGCCCATTGGAATGGGCTGCCTGGGGAGGTGGTGGAGTCACCATCACTGGAGGTGTTCAGGAGGAGACTTGATGGGGTGCTTGGTGCCATGGGTTAGTTGTTTAGGTGGGTTGGATTGGTTGATGGGTTGGATGCGATGATCTTGAAGGTCTCTTCCAACCTGGTCTGGTCTATTCTATTCTATTCTATTCTATTCTATTCTATTCTATTCTATTCTATTCTATTCTAACAAGGTAGCAATTTAATCATTCAAAACACAGGTGTCTCTATAAGTTCATCATGGTTTCATGTATACATATACATGGATTTCTTACATTCATATCTCTGTGGGACAGTGAAGTTTTTGTAGTTTTAAGGGTTGTTTTTTTTTCTCTGTGGTACAAATTTAATATAAAAGGGATTCATTATGTTATTCTCTCAGAATAAAATCAAACTGACTGATTGATGCAAGCCTGGACCAGTGGTAGACCGGATCTGAATGCATTTGCATTCATATTGGAGGCCAGGAATTCCTTGACACATTACTAGAGAGACTCTAGTTACCATTTGACTGTAGTTTTGCTTTTTTTACACCAATCTCGGTTTGATTGTAATTTCTGAAGTCACCCAGGGTGACTCAGATCTGGTCAAGCCAAAATAAGTTCTCAAATCATTCCCAAATAATGGGGAGGGAGGGGAAAAAAAAGACTTAATTTAAGAGAGCTAAGGAAGTAGAAACATTCATTATAGGCATAAAGCAGCCACAAAACTTTGCATAGTTCAGTGGGAGAGAAAGTTCCACCCAGTGAGTCAAGGATGAATACAACTGGATTTCTTCTGTTAGCAGAGCAAGTGAATGGCCAGAAGAGAGGTAGAAAATCTATGAATGGGGAGAAAAAATAGTCTGATACTTAGATGATTTGTTTTGGTTCAGTATAATACTCAGGAAGGAGCACGTCTGAGCCGTGGCTTGGACCTGAATGTTCCTTTTAGGAGAGGCGAGAATAATTCACAAGGTGGAAGTAGGCAGCAGACTTCCAACTCTGAAGGCAGGTGATGAGGCTGTGACACATTTTGCGCTGTGAGAACACATTCCAGGCCTTCATTAGCATTTGTGTTGCTAACTGTATCAGCCTGGGTACACATTGTAATTAATAACTGTGCTTTCTCAATAGTTCTGGGAAAATCTGTGCTACTGTTGTATACCACAGGGAGTAGTTACTGCTTTGCACAAACTGCTGTTAGCTGTGGGAAAATTTCTCTTGCAGAGAGCTAGAAGGCAGGAGAACCTGGTACAGCACAGTAATGCATCAAAAGTAATGTTTAAATATGCTTTATTTTTTAATAGTTGTGCTTCCCAGCTGTTCATGATCATAGACAAAATACAGTGTGTGTGCTAAGTCAAGAATCAAGAAGCATTGCTATGATTTAGAGATGGCTTTATGAGTGTGGTCACAAAATTTGGTGAATTTTTTTTATATAAAGGCAAGACCCCAGTAATGAGTTTAATTTACAGTCAGGTATGTACTGAGGCATAATCCTTTTCTTTTAGCTCTTCTCTCCTCATTTGTAGCCTATTGCTGTTACTTCATTACTCTCCTGTTCTTTGTTAGAGCAGTAAATCTGGAGACCTAATGGTGTACAAGCCCCTTTGAGGACAGCACTGACTTTTAAAATATTCATTTCTATGCGGATCAGGGATATCCCAGTCTAGCTGTAATAAGAGGAAGAAAGGAGGAGACAAATAATCACTGAACATGACTGTTTAGGGAGCAATTTCTGTCAAAAAAACCCCAATCAGCACCAAAGGTAGCTATGAGCTGGCCTTGCACCCCCAAGCACGGGTAAGAGTGATGTGGGCTTGTTTGATAGCCATAATAGTGTAATTGCTTCTTTCTACTCCTTCATCTTCTAGCCAGCTGCTTCTGCTTCACTATGCTGAAATGCCTGTTGTTTCTTTCTGCTAACTGCTGAGTAATGTAGGGCTGCTGAAAGGTGCCAGACTGACAGCAGCAGGGTCTGTATGTCTTTGTTTATAGCCAAAGCACAGGTATATCATGAGCTTTGACAGTGCCCCTTGTTACACTGGTGAGGTACAGCCCTGACCTGCAGAGACAAATCACAAAGCAGAGCATCCCTCAGGGCAGTTCAATTCTTGGTTATTTTTTGTCCCAATGGTGCTGGCTGTGGTAGTGAATTGCATGTTCTGGAACAGCAGTACAACTCAGCTTCCAGCCAGTGATCCAGGCAGAGATCAGTTCATACCTTTAATTATTCCAAATGAAAGACCTTTGTGCTATGAAATCGATTTGCAGCCAGTCTCCAGCCACTGGGAGTGGAACTGACTACCAAATTTATCTTGCCTAGGCTTAATGAACAGTCATCAGGTAGTAATGATCCTACTGATCTTGATTTAAGTGTAAGTTATAGCAGGGGTTGGATTCCATATCCCTGGAGTAATTTCTTGTGCCATCCAAACCTCATCAAAGTGTCTTGGTGAAAATTATTTAAGCTAACGTGTTGTACCGCATGTTGGCAAGCAGCTGAGGGAACCCATGTATCAGTTACTGTGGCTCAGTTGTAATGTGTTAACTCACAATAACTTCACTCTGTGCTTCAGACCTGCTTTATTCATACAGAGGCATAACTCTAGGCTTTTCTGTCCTTTTGCCTTTTTGCCTTTGCCTTTTTGCCTTCTCCCTTCTCGTTGTCATATCAAGGGAACAAATTAGCAAGGGTTATGTCCATTAATGCCACCTTCAGTGGGTAAACTCTAGATTTGTATTTATTTTTAAAGAGAGTTATTTAAAATTCATTATGAGAGTAAAGAAAAAAAAATTCAATCACACAAAAGCTATATAAACTCATATCTGATCCTATGTGAAAAAATAATACAGAGACCACAGCAACTCCAGAGCTGGCTCAGCCAAGCAATGTCACATAAAGCTTTCTCTTTAATTTTTTATTTGGATCATGCCTGTATGTAGGTCACAGTGACTTAAAAGAGAAGGCACAGACCAGACAAAACCAAACCTTTCCAAAAAGTACTGTTGAAGGAGAAGAATGCTTTCTCAAACAGAAGACTGAAAATTAGCACTGAAAGGATTTCAGTGTTCACTGCTTTTTCACTAAGTTGTGATTCCAGCTACCAGCAACTGAGCAGAGGAAGACCTGCAGTGGTTCTGTTCTCAGCTTGTTTGTCTCCTGCTTGTAAGCTACCCAGTGCAGAGCAGCAAGATGCTATAAAGCTGGTTCAAGACATTCTATGCTGTGATGGCCCCATATAAATCAATTCTAGCTTGATCATTCTTCCTCAGGAATAAAAAAGAGAAACCTCTCACTGCAGCTCCCCACACTGCTCAAAATTTGTGCTTTCCTTCAGTTCGTAATTACAGAGTCTGGGCAAAAACTACTCCTGCTGCTTCCTCTGTTGTGAACTTCACTCAATAGCCAGCATAGTGATGCTGTGCTTCTCTGCAGGAATTACTCCTTTACACAAGGACCTGCAAAGTCCATACATGTTTTCTGAGGACACTACATTTTAGCTTTGAGGAGCCTGAGGAGGAGAGGGAAAGTGGATCTTCTGTCTAGCCCTCTGGTCAGCCTTTGTGCAAGGACAGGAATAGCAGCATGTGACAATAATCTGGTAAGCGTTTCTTCCAGGAGAGAGGAAGCTGGAGGCAGTGATGCAGCTGTGAAGAGCTAAAGCGCAGAAAGCCTAAATGCTGCTGGCCAAAGAGCTCTTAGTAACACTTGAGTTACAAATAGTAACAGTGCAGAGAAAAAAACAAATGCCAAAACCAAACAACAAACAAAAAGCCAAACAAAAGCAAAAAAACCACCCCAAACCAACAAACAAAAAACCAACAACAAAACCAAACAAAATAATAATATTAATAAAAAACACCCACAAAGGTATGAATTGGGCCTTAAAGTACAAGTTACTCATAGGAAAGCTGTATCAAAATGCAGATTGTTGTTTTTGAAATCAGCATACCCTTGAAGACTGTCCCTTAGTCATAAGAGATCACAGTAGAAAGTCAAGAAGGTGAGAGCTAATTTCCAGATGCACTAAGCAGTACTGGACTGACAGACTGCACTCTGTGACATTAGGAACTATACTAGCTCAGTTCCTCTGGCTGTTGCAACATATCCTTTGTAAAGGATATTGATAGCTTCAAGAGAATAGTGTACTAGAACTGCAAAGAATTGCTAATTAATAATCACACAGGGCTGAAGAAATTTTTATTTGAGTCCTTGGAGACAGACCTTGCAGTCCAAATCAATATCAGAGCATCCTCATTGCACTTCCCTTTGCATTAGAGGGTTGGGAGGGATTTTTGTGCTAAAGCTTAATCTTGCTGTCATCCTGCCTTTGCATGCAGGTGTCATTAGTATGGCTTATTCTGCATGAAGAATTCTGCATTCTAGCAAGAAGCAAAATGGGGAAAAAAAATCAAGCACAATGAAAACAAAAGGCAGCCCACCTTGAACCAAGGCAGCATTGTGTTGCAAGGCAGTCCTTGGTAACCTGAAGCCAGGCAGAAACCATTTGCCTTAACAGAGAGTAAACTCAAGCCAAGATGACTGTGGCTTCTTTACAGAACCTCATCAGATGCTTCTAGCAAAAAAAAAAAAAAAAAAAAGAACTCTGAAGGTGGGTGGAAGACTTTCTGCTAAACAAGTGCAGTGTAGCATTCTCAATCAGTATGCTTAATAATCTGCCTGTATCTCAACTTTGGCAAATACAACAAAAATTCCACTATCATGCAGGAAGAGCTTAAGTATTTTGGTTTTGTTTAAGTCTCCTGTCTTTTCGAACACAAGTTCCAACTAGCCTTAGAGGTAACAGAATTTGGCATCTGTGGTCCATCTGTGGCATACTTGAGCTTGAATAAGCATTCAGCTAGGCAAGCAGAATGGAAGCTTTCTCACTAGATGGCAGTGTGGCTTATGGCACAGGTGTCCCTACCTGAGTGTCAGAGTCTGCTGGGAAAGGCCGTGGAGAAACTGCAACAGAAATCCAGATTGGGTTTAGAACCACTTCAGTATCCTCCCCAGGGAAGTCACAAGAGCAATCCTGGGCACTAGAATCCTGAATTAACGGTGGATACAGCTGGCTTTTAAGCTTTCTGCAAATTCTGTCAAAGCATTTTTAGTCTGAGGAATCAGAATATTGGCAAGTTGATGCCCTGTCCAGTCACTGAACTAAACATTCACATTTCTGTCATTCTGAGAATAAGTGATCTGTGTATCTTGTCAAACCAAGCCATTAAAAAAAAAAAGTATGTTTAAGTTAAAATGAAGTTTAAAAAAAATAAACAATTGTCACTGTTTAGATTTTTTTGTTCCCTGCTGCTTCACCATCATTTAGGAGAGAAACAGCTGTTGTTTGGTACTATGAAATAAGGAAACTTCTAAGTGGAAGTTCAGATCTTGAAGTGTATTCCAGATTTTCCTCCTCATTCCAGGAGGAATCATTAAGGGAAATGTAACTTATTCCAGTATTTAAGCTAAAATCACAGCTGTTGAGAACATAATCTCACTTCCCCAATTTTTTACATCAGTGTCATTTGATTAATAACAGCAAATATATTGCTCACCAACTAAGGAGTAAATAAAACCACTGAAGAGGGACACTCCAGCCTAGATGTAATAAAAGCAGTTTATAGGACAAGCATATGCAAAGATCTGCTTGTTTTAGAGATGGTGAAGAAATGGCATGCGAGATGTATATATTTCCTCTCCTACGAGAGTCTATTTATTTCTCCTGCTAAATGATTCTAGGGAGTACAAACAATTTCAAATTCTGGTAAAATATGCAGTGAGGTGATACTGTGCATCATGCACATCAAAACCTAGCTGGAGCCCCCAGATGTACTTCTATGCAAAGAAAACTGGCTTTTCTCGTGTTTCAAGAAAAGAAATGCATCCCTGTCTGCTTCACACATTTTCAAACTCTTTCTGTTCTGGCACAGTCAATCTACATAAGCATTCTCAGTGTGGCACTAGTGTAAGAAAAAATCACTCAAATGTTGGTTTCTTAGGTCTGCCTTAAAGGTTCTTTAAGACAAAATCTTTTTTTGCTTGACTTACTGGCGTAGCAAGTCACTTACCACCACCACCAGATAGCTGTCTGTTTAATCTAACTCTTTTCTTCAGGTAAGCTGCAGGAGAAGAGAATAACAGAAAAAGCTTGAGAGAGTGAAGGAGAGAGAACTGAGCTAGTAAACATAATTTTAAAATAGAAGAAAAAGTCAACTGCAAAACAGATGTGCCTTCAGAAACAGAAGCAGCATCTAAATTTAATGTTCCCTTCAACAGAGATTCAGGGACTGCATCTGAAAGAATCCTTTGGAATAGCAGGTTTGACTGTGCCATGGGGTTTATGTGCACAAATAAAGCAGCAGGCTTTACAAGTGCAATAGGTGGAGGTTAATGCACTTCAGCAAAATCAGTGGAGATAGAGGGCAATGTGCTGGAGGAGCCATTATATCTAAAAGATGCAGAGGTGTCTGTTGTTTTAGCAGACAGCAGGGACTCGAGATTTCTAGCTGTTAATCCCATCTCATATGACCTGGGGCAAACTACATAATCTGTATTTAAAATACAGTACTGTTGCTTTAATGGTGGAGTGTCAGGGAGCAGCAATCTGGAAAGCAGGATGCATAATAAAGTATGCTGTGTTTATTCCATGCATACTGAACTCTGTGTAACCCTTGCAGGAGAAGGAGTTCCCCTGGCAGGCCAAGTGGGGAATTTGGCCTTTCTTTAGCTCTGCAGCTTTGTGTATTTGCTTCAGTAACCATTGATGATACAGATAGAGATGTTTACATTACAGAAGTAAAGATGCATGAAAATCAGAAAGCTGTGAAATTGCAGTATCTTAAGCAAAATACTAATAATTAATGTGTTCCATGCTGCAAATAAGAAAACATTATGTTGGCATTTTAAGTAGAAACAATCTGTTTCAAAATCAAAAGATGTGTTTCAATATATTGGAATGACTTGGAAGGGTTTCTTTTGAGACACGGGAATCACTGATCTGTATTTCTCAGTGGGGAATTATCTTATTGAACTGAAAGTTAACCCTTTGCCCAGCACCCATTGCTAGCCCACATCTTTCATCATATGTATCATGCAGTAAACTCTGCAATATGTTAAAGAAAATAAAGTAGAGGGAAGAGGTGAATGGAGTAGGAATGCTCTCAAGGTACAGTTATTAAAAGCCATTTGTGTATAATGCATTGTTGGATTTGAGAACTAGCATTTTAAGTGGTTTTAAAATGTGCTTGTTTATAATAAATGTTTGTCTTTTCCCCCAGTGTTAGCTGTGATTAAAAAAAAATGAATACAGAAGCAGCTTAATATGTAAGAATATTATTCCAACAAAAAAGTACAAACTTTTTAATGTAAGCCATGCATAAGTTTGCATGTCCAGCAGTGAGAGAAGAATTCAGCATCTGAACTGCAAGTCAGAAATACTTTCTAAGGGGTCATGCTTGATAAAGCTAGATTAGCCATAGCCATGGAAGCAGTTAAGACTAGACATAGTGCAGGGATTATTTGAAACCCTTACATGTCTCTCTAAATTGCCATCACTCGCTTTCAGCACTTTGATTGCTTAAAATAAAGGAAAACCAAGGAAAAGACAGAAGCTCCTAGTGTCTTTGCTCTTCCTTGAAGGATTGCTTAAAACTAATGAGGTTTTTTTTAATAGCACAAGGTAGAGACAAGTGGAAAAAATCATGTCCCTGGGCTTCAAACTGTGGCCATTTTTTAAAATAAGCCCTTACCAGCTGAAGAAATCTTTTGTTAAATAATTGCCACACAAAGTTCTGCAATTCCTCTCAGATTCTCACCTAACACAACAAAATACATTGTCTTGAAAGACTGAATGGTAGCCTTTTATTAAATAGCTAATGTTTATTGTTGAAAGTCTATCATTTCCTTCCTTATTATCCATAGGCTACACACCACTAGCCTATGCTTAATGGGCCAATAATGTGAGAATAATTGAAGAAGGCAAAAATAATTTGCTTATCATTTCCTTTTTTTAAAAGAACTTTGTTTTCAGTGTTCCTTATGTTTTTGTAGATGTTGAAAAAAAACTCTCTTCTGTATAGTAGATAGCACTTAAAATGTATTTATTTTCTAGCATTATTTGTTTGGGAGGAAACAGTGCAGCTCTTAGCAGAATTCCTACAGAAAAACAAGTTAAAAGATGGCTTTGCATATTTTTCTTTATTAAGTAAATTTAGTTAAAGGCAGGCTCTGTGCAGCATTTCTCCAAGAAAGCCTAAATCAACATAATGTACAGGTCAGTTACTTTGTTGCTTAGCTGGAGCAAGGCATTCTATGATTATTACAGTGGAGTGCGTGGTTCCTGCTAGAATGCAATGGTAGGGTGCTGCAGAAGTGGTAAATGAGGTCAGTTCAGTGCATGTGAAGGTCTAGAACTGGTTTCAGCTAGTTGTCCAGCTGTCATGAAAGGCCTGCTGACACCAGAGTCCATGCAGAACTCATTTATTTTCTGTGGAAGCAGAGTGAGTTCTTCAAAGACGGAGTTCTGGCTTCATCCCATGTTCATCCTGCTGACTTCTAAGCCTAATTTGAATAAATTACTGTATGAATTTTGTAGGTAACTACAGCTGTGGAGAGAAGGCTTCCTGAGCACGATACCTTTCAAATACATTGTGACTAAGAAAGAATATGTTGGGTTTTTTTTCTCTTGGTGGTGGTGCTGGTGTGTATGGTGGTGACAACCTAATGCATTCAGTTATACTCCTTGCTATCAGTTCTAACTCACTTCAAATGCAGATATAATGCACATTCATTTTATATTGGTACATAGCTGTTTTTCCCTCTTTGGTGATGACTGAAGATTGCTTAGAAGACCACAGCCATGTGATGGAAGTCTCCAAATTAGACTAGATTACCTTGAAGATAAACTGCCATTTGGAGCTATATTGTTCTGATGTGTCAGCAAGTACAATCATATAGATACTATCAAGTAATAAAATCTTTACAGCATGCCACATGAACTATGTAAATAAAAGGGAGATGACTATTGGATTTTGGCCAGAAAGTCCAAAACAGAAGTTCTAGTGATTCCCATCTTCAGGGTTGGCAGTTCCTAACTTTATTAGAATTATAGTTACTTTCTATTAGGGACTCCTAGTATAAATATATGGAAAAAAAAGAAGTATATAGAGGTTGTATCTTTAACTCAGTTTGCTTTTACCAGAAAACTCTGCAGATAAGGTTAAATTTTTCATTTTAGTAACATTTAACAATATTGTCTGTACTAGACTAAAACCACAGAGATTCAAAACGTTCTGTAGTGACACCTAATCAAAAGCTATTTCAAAGAAATCTCTACCTTTTTTGCAAGCTGAATTGATAGTAGCCAAAATCAGTTTTACTGTGCATTTCTAGACTCCTGGAGCCAAAACTGGCCTAACAAAAATCTTCAAGCCTTTTGTTTCAGTTGTTACTAAAACCTAAAATCAAGATAGCTTCCTGTTCCTGCTATCAATTGAATGGAATTGATCATTTTTAGTGTAAGATAACCACTTGAAGGGAAGAACCCTTCAGGGGGGAAAAGAAAAATTAGATTCAGAAGTTGTTTCTGGTATCAATCTTGCTGTAAACCAAAACATTTTTAGTATGTCTGTTACTCAGTTTAAAAAGTGAGCAGCGTACTCATGAAATTTGTTGAGCTGGAAAACATTACAGGTCCCAGCCACCTCTGTTCTGAAAAACTGGAGTAAGTGGAGAGGAATATTTGGATGAGCAGGGAGAGAAAAAACCCCTGTCATTTCAGAAGTCTCTAACAGAGTTTGGCATGGCTTAGGCTTGTAACCAAATATTTACCCTAGAAGAAAAGAGGGTGTAACTGCTGTCTAAAGGACTTTGGGGTAAACTTGAAGAAAGTAGTGCTACTTAAGAGGCAATGCTGGCACAAGTACAAACAGGCTTAAAATAGCCATGCATTAATTTAAACTAGAAATTAAATGGAGATTTTTCATACCAGGGAGTGAACTGTCTGCTACGGTAGCAAAGACAAGAAATTGTATAGAGTGCTATCAATTCTGGGAGAGACTGAAACGGTAATAGGGATGCCCCTCCCAGTTCTTTGTTTTGGTGCTTCAGGAGTGCTGATTTGATTTACTTGGGTGCTGGACTCTGAAGAGACAATAGGAAATCAGGAGTTCAGAGAATTTGTACTGAGCCTTCAGCTTGCAGAAAATGTGTCCTGTGAACCTGAACTAGACACGAATCCCTAGCTCAGTTAGCGTGAGCATATTTCTGCTGCTTGTCTCCAGAGCCTTGTTTACAATAATTATTTTTTGACTTCTTCATTCTTTTAATGCAGATCATAAAGTGTAACTCGGACCATGATTACAGGGAGCATTTTTCAATGCCATAGCCACATTGTGCTGGTATTTCACCAGCTGCTTGTTCCCTTCTCCGTGCCAATACTTGCATTATGCCAGCAGCAGTTTGTGTGACTGTGCAAAGAACTGGATCGGAGCACTGATCCAGACAAAAAATGGCCATTTATTTTAGCTTTGGTGTTTTTAGTTCAGATCAGACCCTTGCTCTGGCTGCATAAACAGTTGTGCCAGCACAAAGTGGGAGGTGCCTCAAGGACTGTGAGGAAGCACTTTATGTAGCATGCCTCTCCTCAGGCTGCTCTCAGGTGCTCTGTGGTTTGCACTCACCAGTAGGCCAAGCAATAGGCTACCTGGTTTTGATGATGATCATTCATCTTCCTCTGTCTCTTCTACCTCCTGTTGTAGGGCCTGACCATGCAATTGAGACAGTTCAGAGAATGAAGTCAGCTGAAAACATGAAACTACCTGAAACCAAAGTACTTCTTTTTTCTCTTTCTTTTTTCCTCCCTTAGGTTTAGTTTTTTGTCTCTCTTTGCTAAAACTGAACCTCAGCAGTCCCACTGAGGTACCACTCAGAGATCAGGAACATCTGTCAGGAGCAGCAAAACCGAACACTTTTTACAGAAGCTATGCTAGCTTGTACAGCTCAAATGAATCACTTGGTTGTCTTCCTCTCTGGAAACTACCTTTCTGGAAATCCAAACAGACTAAAGGTTCTCCTGAGAGTGTTTTAACAGGAAATGATCAGAATTCCATTTATGGAGTCCCCAAAATACTGGGGTTTTGGAAGATCTGTGCATTCCTTTTCCATAAATGTTTCTATGTCTGAACTTCTGGTAGGATCCTTTCTTTCCTGTCTTTGTTAGGCAGATCCAACCCATCAGAATGTCAGTCTGGGGCAAGGACAGTCTGTATGGTGTCATCTGTAAAGTCCTGTAGAGCTGGTGCATTACCATTAACTATTTGGTTTCTTTAGAAGCATTATCTTTTCAATAGTTCAGCCACATCTTACTGGTAATTACTTTTCTATTTCTTATGGGTTTAGAACAATAATACCTAGTACTATACTAAATGGATTCTTAATAAGGCAATATTATAATAGGACTCTCGTGGAATTACAGATTACATTACCGCCACGTGAGTTCACTCTGAATTCATTATGAATGATTACTCTGAATACCAAAGGAATTAATAACCATTAGCCATTTACTATGGAGGGTTGCTGAATAATTGCCAGATACAGCTATTTTAAGAATTTACAAGTTTTCCTGTTCAAGCTGTATTCTGAAAGAATCATTAGGTTTAACTTTCTTCTCACTGGAGAGTGCCTACTTTTATTTTGGATCTGTACTCCTTGTTCAATTGCATTGCAGTTCTAAAAGCACTTCAAAGATAGTCACTCAGCCCAGTTCATTCACTAATGGAATTATTTTCCTTATCTTAATTTTGTCTTTGAGTGTATCTTGGTTGGTTTCATGCAACACAACTGAGAGGTTAATATACTTTAAAGCATACTGGGAGGCATTCAAGGGCAGGGTGACTTCAACATGACAAAAAGAATGCAAAAGTGTTATGACTTAGTGGCAAGTAAATTCTGAAAGCAAAGATATCCAAGGCCTTTGATTTGTTTTCTGAAAGTTCCTTCTGTTCCTACAAGCATTTGAAGACTGCTGTTTTGCATATCAGAGGTAGCTGACTTGAGAGACGGAGGGACTTAACTGCTGACTTCAGATGAGCTTTTCCTTTGGGTATAGGCTTCCACAGGAGTTTTACTTCTTTGACAGCTTACTCATGCTGACTGTCTACAACAGCCACACAGTTGCAACTCAAGTCATCCTGCCAAATTGAAATAGCACTGAGCTTTTCTGCATACCTTCTCATTGTAACTACTAGTTTGATTCTGCCCATAGGCTTGATTTCATTCAAATATGAGATTTAGTACTTGTTGATGTTAGATCAGTGTCTCTGGTCTCAAAAGTTAGGTAAGCACAACTGTGAATGTATGGGTTTGGGGGTTTGTTCCCCACTCAGTGAGACTAACTCAGTGTAAAAAGCCTGTGCACCCTTGACCTCACAAATATGCCATTTCCTGGCATTCTGTGTGCAAACAGTGCTGCTGCATCTAATCATGTACACCCTTATTTGTGTCTCTGGGACAGCTGAATCTACTCGGTTTCACAAACGCTGCAAACAGCATTTGCACATATGGTCAGATCTCTTAAATTGTGTTGAAGCCTTAGTTGAACTGTGTATGATTTCCACCAAATTCAGGGGAGCCAGCAGTTAGCCTTTTATCTGTATTATTTAATTAAATCTGTATGAAGCAGTTTTGTGTCCTGGTGATTGCCAAGACAGCAATATTCATGTACTGGTGTTTAAGCAAAGGCTGACACCGTGTAATGATAATATGTGATGCCATAACCAATGCTTAGGAAATCATCTTGATTTAGAACTATGCCCCAGAATGAAACATATGAAGATAATTGCTTGTATGAATTCTGGATTTTTTTAATATTATGTAAATATAAACATTTCCATGGTTTATTGAGATGATTATAAGCAGGTCAGGGCACAATTAATTTTTTTTTTCCTTTTAAACAGAGAATGAGAGGATGAGGTGGCTCAGAGGTTTAGCTGTGGCACAGGGCTCGCTGCAGTCCCTGGCATGTTCTGACTGAGGTCGGGGGTTTACATGGGTGAGGTCGGGGGCTCTGTAGGACATGCTGCCTGGCATACAGGCCCTGACAGTTGGCCACCAGATGGCAGACATAGTCTCCTATGGAATAATGATTTTTCTCTCTGACCTACATAAAGGACAGCTGCATCTTTTGCCATTGAAAATTATACATATTGCCAAGTACACCAAAGATAATGACCGCTTTCTGAGAGCTTTTTTTTCAGGTTTTGTACCTGAAGCTTTTTATTATTTTGCCCTTCTCACTTATGATTCTTACCTTCTGCCAGGGAAATATCTTATTTTTCCACTGGTCTCTGTTATAGCTCTTAATTAGTTAGATTTGAAGTGATCTCTGCTAAGCAGGAGTATAACATAACCAAGGTTATTGGCAGTGGTGTGCAGGCTTTACATTTTGGTGGCTGGAGTGGATTAAATACACATAATGTGTTTAAAATACATGTATACATAGACACAGATAATTTTGGTTTGGGGTTTTGTTTGCTTGTTATTTTTACTGGACAATTCTGGAGTTCTCTGCAGCATTTAGTACAATGCCCAGCTCAGCAAGGATAAAGCACTGCTGTAGAAGTATGCAAAAGCAACATCACAGATGTATCATGAATATTGTTAATGCCAAGTGTAAGGTCATTAAATAGGTACTGGTTATAGCTGAAACTGAAGAGAGAGGGACTTGGATGACTAACCTGAGTAATTGTGTGAGTGGCCATAACTTCAGTAAAATCAGAGAGCCTCCATTCCTGTATTCTTGGAATAAACATTTTGCTGACTCAATATTTGGGAATCTGCTTAATGAAATTGTTTGTTCACCAATACACTGTTGAATTTAATTACATTTTATAACAAAAAAGGCAAGTGTGGAAAGAATAAGCGAGCAGAAACATGGGTACAAATTCACAATGCATGTTAAAAACTCCCCTGCACAGACAGGTACAGGTGATGGCACATTTGCTCAAAACTTGTTTTAAACTGATTCTTGTCCTGAGCAGGCAGGGAGAACTAGCACATGCATTAACACCACATCCTTGCCTTTAATGTTTGGATGGATGTTTGTAATCTTGCTGGAACTCTCCTGTGCAGCTTAGCATACAGCTCCTGGTGTGGTAAAGGAACTTGTACTTATTGTGTGGCAGGAGTGACCCACCTGGTCAAACAGTTATTCATTGGTAATTTACTATACACTGGCTCCATGCCCACTACATTTCCACTGCAGGCAAGTTTAAGTATTGTATAGTTGTGTAGATGTCAGCATTCTTCTATCATAAGAAAGCTATCAAGATAATTTGATCTTCATAGAGAGATAACATAGAAGCTGTGGCCTTTTTCTTATCCAGCTTGATCTATCTTCCAAGGTCCTTGTGGTGTTACTACACCAGTGGCATTGTCCTCTGTTAAGTTTTATGTGAACAGAGAAGTTTATAGCTTGAGTTCCTTTACTTTCTTTCTAGAACACTCAGAGCCTAGTGCAAGACAGAGGCCTGCATTGCTTAGCTAACCTGAGAAGAGTTTCACCATTTCCAAAAGCACAGCTGGGGCTGGACACTGGTTACCTTTCAGAATACACAGCCACACAGAGACGGCAAGAATCTTAACTAGAGACTTGCTCAGCCACTTGTGATAAGCAACTGTAAAGATTCTCATACCCCATCAATGGAGCAAGTGTAAAACTCCCTGGGTGACTGAAAGTAAATAGTTGCTCAGGGCTGTCATTATTTGCTTCTAAGGGTTTGTTTACTAAAAGAATTTTTAATGTCCCATCCTGTGGACACTGGGCTAGTGCCTGGACTTAGAATTTCTTACTGGCTGTGTCATCTCTTCACTATTTCATAAACTCTGATAGTTCTCTTTCTCAGTACTTCAGCTTTCTCATGTATGAAATAGGCTTGATGTTACTTTCCTCTAAAAGGTACTTTTGAAACTGACTGAAATCACTGGGGGTTTTGCATTTGTTAATGGCATAGAGTTCACACTGTTGTAGCTTAACTGTTATCCACTTAGCTTTAGTAACTTAGTATCCACAGCAATAAGAACTGAGGCTTCTATGTATGTGCAGCCACTTCATTGTTTTCCATGCTAATGCTGTTTTTCTTTATATAGATAGAGCCTAAGCATCTGGGTCCAGCTGATAAAGAAAGTTTCCTTTTCAGTTGTCTGCTCCTGCACAATTGGTCATGGAGTTCAGCAATCCTGGGATTAAGCTGAAGGAGGTTTAATCTAAAAAAACCCATAAGTGTCAAATATGGTTGCAGGCCAGAAGAATCTTCTTACATACACTTTTAAATGAGAAGTGCAAAGGAAACACTGGTGGGGAAGCAAATGTCTCTGTTTCTTCCCTGAGTCTTACATATTTGTAATTGATAGAGAAACCCCCAGTTTTGTACTTCTCTCCCACACTCCTGTGTTTTGAATGCTAATCACAGGACATGGAGAATGTTCACAGAGCGAAGGTATATGGCTCTCTTCTGTTTCAAGTATGGAGACATCCTTTGACTTGCATGCAGACAGCAGATGGTATGGCTTTTGTGGCGTCATGAACCCCAGCACAATATAGTCAGCCACTGCACAGCATGGTACAATTTAAAGCTGAGTAAATATGGGGAGAGTGAAGGGTTAGGGGTGGGAAGGCAGTAATTCCTAGGACATTTGTTCCATTTTGATTTTACAAAGTGACCATCATTTTGTTATGCTTCACTCTTGTTCACTTTCTGCATCTGTTCTGGAAAACTGCTCTCCTGCCAGGAACATACACTTTAAACAAATAGTTTTTAAAGGATTGTTGTCAACATCAAAGCCCACATCTCCATTTGAAAGTTTTATGCTTTCTTTCAGAAGATGTAAGATTTTGAACTTACTTTCTCTCAGACTTCAGAAGAGGAAGAAGGTTTAAAGCCCCCTAGAAATAATATAAATTGCCAACTAATAAACATGAGGTAGCTCTTTTCTAGTCCACAAGTATAGTCTCTCTCAAAACTGACTTGGAATTTTCTGAAGCCTTTTCTGGTCAGAAAATTCTTTTCCATTGGACTTCCCCTCCTGACTTGATTCAAACTTTTCACCCAGCAGTCACTGTTATTCTAGAATCTTTCTCATTTTTTCTCTGTAAGGAAAAGTTTTGAAAAGGCAAAAATTTTCATAAGACAGGAAATGTTTTCCTGTTCAAACCTCATATGCCCTGTGTATTCTGTAATTAGTTTAGAGGCTGTGTAACTTAGAGACAGCAGAGGCTTTGCATAAAAGAAAGCAGCTTAGTAAGTGAAATAAAAAAATTAATACAAATTAGAGAGGGTTTTTTTTTTCATTGAGTTGCAACACACCTAAACAGCCATCAGGTGACCATAGAGACAGGGCCTGCAGGAGACCAGATTCACCAAGAGGCACCATTCTGTCTGAGCCCAGTAGAACAGTGTGCAAACTACACTGCATGGTTGTGTAGAATACATTCGTTTGAAAGTATACCAAGGAGAGCAGTGGTGAAATTTAGTGGACCTTTGTTTTCTGTGTTTTAAATCATCCATCCTGTGTTCTTGTTCTGGTCAATTTCTTTACCCTAAATTGACAACTTCTGTATTAGCATGTGGGATTAAATTAATTGTATTTAAGAAATGGAACCTGCTTTGCATACAGCAAAACTTGTTGAATACTTCTATTTAGTTCTGCCCACTTTATAAAGCCAGGGGGAAATAGATGTTTTGATGCTTCTAAAATCTGTTGCTTTAAATAAAATTCCAATCTATGACACTGTTTTCAACATAAATCCTAGGAATCTTTTTGTTCAGATTAAAAATTGTTGGTCTGTACCCTCAGCCAGTGGAACTATGCCAAAACACAGCAGCTGGGAATTTCCTACCCTGCTATCTGTGTGTGGTAGTGGATTCAACAGGCATAGGCCATGTCCTGTATGCATTGTAAGTTACCTGGTAGACTCTTTTGACTTTTAACATGTGGTTATCTCACATAAATCAGAGCTCTGCTTTCCCAAAATAAGTGTATTTTTTGAACTTTGTGCAGACACTTGCTAAGCAACACAAAGCACCCTTTGTCTCTTGATATTAAACAAGGTATGGCAACATGGGGCCACGGACTAACCTAATGTACTAAATACTTTCCATCCAAGTACTGTAAAATATTTCATAATTGTTTTTTCTGTGTGGAGATGAGGCAAGATATTTGCAGGTGCAGTAGTTTACCCAGAATCTTGTCATCACCCATATCCTATCAGAATTACTTAGGAATCTGTGCTGCTTCATTCCTATTTTAATATCTTAACTAATATAGGACGTGTTTCCAAATACAGCAAGGCTCAGATCTTGACACATGGTTTTGAAGCCATTTTCTCCCTGTTTCATGATAATGTGTTTTACACTTACTCCATCTTGAATGCAAAATCAATGAAATCTTGAAAGTAAAATGTGTCACTGCTTAAATATGCACTCAAATGACAACCAAGCTTTTGTCCTTGATTTCTGCTGATCTTCAGATTATTGTCAAGGATGTATAATTGAATTATAGCCTTGGTTTCCATACAGGTCAATGGCATTTATGCCGGTGACTCGCATAGGTCATAAACTATATCTCCAAGGGGTGTGGGTATAGGTGGGCTGAACAGCTTGGGCTGGTTTATAAAAACCAGAGCCTCAAGCCATCTGCACTTATCCATTCTTTGTTCCAGCTGCTATTCTGCTCTACCAGCCACATCACCAGGGCAACATGGCATTCACAGGCAAATACGAGTTCGAAAGTGATGAGAACTATGATGAGTTTGTGAAGAAGATTGGTATGTATGTCTTGGGGTGTAAGTTTTAAATGTAAATTGGGTCAAAGTACTTTTTTTTTTTAAAATGGTTTTTACTGAAATGTGCTGAAATTAACAGGGGCTAAGACTGGTAGAAGTGCTCTGTGCTTCAGCAAGGACATTCAGATTTTGTTCTAAGCAGCACTGTCAGCCACAGGAAATAGTTCTGCTCTACAGAAGTAGTATTCCTGTTCAGTAGCAGCAGAATGAAGGGCCAAAATGCTTGCAGTATGATGATTGTGAAGGTCACTTTTTCTTTCCTTAGTATTCTTTGGTAGGAGTATAAATTTAGTATGGAAATGCTTGTCAAGAGCTTACACAGGAGCAGGTTTCTGTGAACACTTTTAGAAGACCTATTTCAGAGATTACCCTGTAGAAGCTCTTAGGGACATCATGATCTGTATGCATAAATTCAGTGCTTGTGATCATTCATTTAAAAAGCAACAGTAGATAGGTATGTGTAGCTATAGAGCAAAGGCAGAAGTTCATACACATTACATTCCTTGCATCTGCATATGTAGTTTAACTAGAAGGAAATATTTATATCTTACATTTATTCTGTGTATTGTTTTTCAGGGAAAAGAATGCAAGATAAAAACTTACTTTAGCAAATGCATTGGTGTACCTGTATCTTCTTTTATACCAGTAATTTAAACTTAGGGCTTTGATACTGCTGTTAAAAGATAAATAAACAAATAAATAGATAGATAAATAGATTAAGTCAGATATCAGTGTCTGAGAGCAAACATACAATTGGCATGTTTCAATTTAAATACAGCTGGTAGGCTGTTAGTTTTTATAAACTGTACATTTTGATTGATTAAGGTCTCCCCAGTGACAAGGTTGAAAAGGGAAAGAATTGCAAAATAGTCACTGAAGTGGTGCAGAATGGAAATGACTTCACCTGGACACAGCACGTCCCAGGAGGCCACACCACAACCAACTCATTCACAATCGACAAGGAAGCAGACATGGAGACAATGGGTGGTAAAAAGTTCAAGGTAAATTAATTTAGCTCTTAAGTTCTACATGGTCTTAGTTGTTTATTAGTTTGGTGTGAAAATCAAATCGTCTTCAGGGACACCTTCCGTAAATTGTTGGGTTTTTTTATCTGTCATAGCTTAGAAACACTTTTCCTGTATTTCTTCATGCCCCTAGCAAAATATCTAATTTTAATTTTAAAGAGAGCTAAAGCTTTGAAACTGTATGTTTTGATAAAGAATGAGGGCAGAGTGTCAAGCATCTACTGGTATCACAGCTCAAGCAAACATAATGCTCATTAATACTTTAAAGAGCTGGTTGGCAGCTGTGTCATTGTCCAGCACCATACAGCAACTGCAGCACGCTCAGAGGGGAGTGCTGTGGTCCTTAGCTCTTCCCATGCCTGTCAGCAGTGCTCAACTTTTGTAGTCACCTGTGCCTTAAACAAAAGACTATGTTAAATTAAGAAGGAAAAGATGTTTGTATCCTCCTTCCTGTTGGAAGTACAGAGGAACTTGCAACTTAATCAGCCTCTAGTGAGACAGATTACACAACATTGATCTGCTCCTATTGTGGCCAAAATCTGGATACAAGACCTGCTGTAAAATGGTTCTTTTACTTATTTTATATGTTTCTCATCTATTTGAATGGGCAGGACCATTTGGGTAAAGATTCACATCACTTGTCCCCAGTGGATTTTGTGCTGCTTGTCCACAGGTTATTAACATCTGAGAATGCCAGTCCAAAATTAACTCACACAATCATGCCTTTTGCACTGTCAATACAAGAGAACCATAGAAAACACACCTCTTTTAGAGCTATGAATAAATATTGTGCAGATATGAAACTTGCATGTATTGTCAGGTGAATATTTTTCTGTTTAAATTGTGAACCAAAAGAACTAAAGCACAAGCATGTTAGTCTTGTTTATGAAGCTGCATGTGTAATACACAACATTAACCTTTTTAAAGGAAAGCATGAGGTGTACAGGTGTTTACAGTGTATCTGATAATATAAATGGCAATGATCCCAGGCAACATTAAATATTTCTGTGTTACAGGCAACAGTTAAAATGGAAGGTGGGAAACTAGTGGCTGAGTTTCCCAACTATCGTCATACTGTAGAGATTTGTGGAGGAAAGCTAGTAGAGGTGAGTTCTCAAATATCCAGGTTACTTCAAACTTAAGCCTGAGTAGCAGGCTTAAAATTCTGTTTAGAAAAAAAATCTTCAGCTGAAGTAAAGCAAGACTATTAAATAACTTTCAAATTCACTCTAGATAAGAATGTGCAGGTTTCATGCAAAAATTGAATGAACAAACTTTTCATCATATCTTTTGGTAAACTGGAAATGTAGATCTTGCACCTTAGACACAAACAGTCTAATACTGGCAAGTCTGGTATGTTCAGACTGAAATACTCCCAAGCTGACATGTCTTTGACTATACTCACTGTGCCTATGTGTCAAGAATAAAAAAGAATGCATCTAAAAATTTTTACCTATGACTGAACAACTTCATAGAAACATTTAACTTTCACTGTTAGGAAACTATCTAGCCCCAAGTCCTCACAGACCCTGTTTCTTGAGTCTTACCAATGGAAAAACCAATGAAAAAAGATTTCAAGTACTATCCTACTTTATCAACAAAATAGCAACATAGCTTTGGAAGATTACTGAAACTACAATCTTTAGATTGAAAAGAGATAGGATTTTCACACAATTTATGATTCTCAAAAAATTCTCCTGAATTAACTTACAGTTGTGTGAGTCACATATACCTGAGTGTGTCTTCAGCAGAGACTAGCCAGAAGTTTTGTTATTCTGTGAACAAAGAAAGGACACTCATCCTCCTTGAAAGTAATACATGTCAATCACTGCTTTTGGAGAACAATTATCTCACTTGCCATACTCCTGATATCTTGGGAGTTGTTGAAGCCATGGTTAACACAGGATCCATTTAAGGTATCCCAAACCACTGTTCAGAAGTTGTGCTTTTTGTGTAGGATTGTTTTTCTGCAGGAAAGTTTCTGTACATTTCCGATTTGGCAAGGACAATCAGCTTATTTTCTAGGTACATCTTCTCCTGAAGAGTAAATGTTGCTTCAGCAAAGGCCAGGTTGTGAGCCAGGGAGCCTTTGTGACCCTGAAATTCTAATTATACTGTTCAATCAAATTTGTTTTGTTTGTTCTTTATTGCAGATCTCTACATGTTCTGATGTAGTCTACAAAAGGACCAGCAAAAAAATTGCTTAAGGCAGTAAAGTCAGTCTCTTCTGACTGAAAAACAATACAAATAAATAAAATATAGAGTATTGATTGACTCCTCTTCTCTCTCTCTTTCTATTATAAACATGAAGAATTGTTTTTCAGACTTATCTCCACATTAAAAGCTTGCCCCATTCCTAATGATCTGACAAATGCTCATAAAATCAAAATGCAAAAATCAGATGCAACAAAGCATGTAGTAATGCTGTCCAATGTACAGATGATACACACTTGGCATACTCAAGTGTTGTCTACCACCGACTTCCTAGAAGCTCTATTCAGTGTCTGTCTAGAGAATAGGACAATGCCCAAAATATGTATCACGATGGAAGTCTTTTTGCCTGTTGCTGGTTGGAGGGCAGAGATTTAGGAGTTTGAAAACAAGAGAAAGTTAGTTTTATCAGTCATTAAGAGATATATATATGTATATATATATTTTTTTTTCATACCGTTGCCATGGTTTTCTCATTCTTGGTATCTCCTCTTGACCAAAATTCTTAGAAGACATTTAAGGTTTTGCAGATGGACTCCTGCAGGAAAAGGTATCATCCTGTTTTCTCAATGCAATCCTGTTATTTACACAAAGTAAATGTGAAAACTTGTTTTCTTGAACACAGTATCACAGAACCATAGAATGCTAGGGGTTGGAAGAGACCTCCAAAGATCAGAGTCCAACCCCCCTGCAAAGCAGGACCACACAGGGCAGGTCACACAAGAACTTGTCCAGGCGGGTTTTGAAGATCTCTAGAGAAGGAGACTCCACAACCTCTGTGGGCAGCCTGCTCCAGTGCTCTGTCACCCTCACAGTCAAAATACGTTTTTTTCATGTTGAGATGACATTTCCTGTGATTGCATTTATATCCATCACGCCTGGTCTTATCACAAGGTATCACTGAAAAGAGACTGACTCCATCCTCCTGACAGCCACCCGTCAGATATTCATAGACATTGATAAGGTCTCCTCCCCGGCTTCTCTTCTCCAGACTAAACAGAGTTTTTAGGCCCATTTGCTAGTATCTAGACTTCTCAGGGAAAAAAAAAAAAAGCTACATTTTATTAAGCAACACCTGTACACTTTACTGATAAGCTGATTATAGTGCTCAAAGAGCACTGCATCAACTCTGCGTTGTTCACTCAGTGTGTAAAACTTGCTAGAACAAAAGGATCAAACAGTGGCTGTGACAACTTTGCAAACACAAAGTTGTAGCTTCCTCACAAGCAGGGAGATTGGAGTAATTTCTCTTTGCTATTTAAAAGTGCAGCAAGCTGCAGCTGTAAGGTTTGGGTTTTTTTAATAAATTTGGTTTAGTGTTTAATGCCTCATCAACTTTAGTAGCCTTTTTTCCTCCTGTACGCCTGCTGCAGCTCATCAGAGCTCACCAACAGAGTTTTTTAATGTCAGCTTTCTCATTTGGTTACATCTCCAGCATCCACCCATGAAAAGGTAACTAGCATCATACTTCATATTCCTAGCCCTGTTCCACTGCATTTGCTTTTGCAGCAGCCTTTCTTTCTTCAAAATCTATCAGGGAAATGTGAGTGAATTGGCATGTAAATTTTCTGATCTATGACTGTGCTACAACTGACAGCATCAAACAGCACAACCACAGGGTGGGAAGGTTTTAATCCATTTGCTTAAAAATTAACTCAGCTTTGCATGTACCTCTGCAGCTTCCTCTACAAGTACTTGTGGCACAAAGTCTTCAGTAAAGTATCTTTATGCTGGCTCAACTCTTCTATAGTCACTTTTCCTGAGGAGGTTATGTTTTCACAAAAGAAAATAATTACAGTCCAATAAAAAAGTATTTCTCCAGGAATTAAATGTGTGGAATTGCCACCATCACATAAAGCATTCTGGACAGAGCTGTCAATAGAAGCAGTATTATGCCAACTCAAATTCTCATAAATCTTCCTTTCAGAGTCTGCTGTTGGACTTCATTTGCCCCAACTCCACTCATGAAATGGTGACACAAACAGAACCTGGAACTTCATGGACAATTCCTGCTTAGAAGAGACAATCGTCAAAAGAAAGTTTGAATATACAACTACATATTCCTATTCAGCCTTTCAATCTCTTCAGGTAAGGCGGCACCCCCACAACACATGGGCATAGGAGCTAGAACAATCTGTTCTTTTATTACATCCCCTCCTTGTCTCTG